>NC_067247.2:216814611-221814611 GCF_019359855.2 Lolium perenne
CATCCTTAAAGAATTTAGTAGTACACAAACTGCTTTTAACAAATCTGTTGAAGAAAAGCTTGGCAAAATTGATATTCTTGCTTCTAAAGTTGATAGTCTTGCAGCTGATGTTGATCTTTTAAAATCGAAAGTTATGCCTAATGAAAATAAAGATATTAAGTCATTTACTACAGCAAACGCCATCCAAGTTCGAATTAATGAGAATATTAGATTGATGGCCGAATTGCGTGCTAGGTGGGAAAAAGAAGAAAATGCTAAAGATGATGATGTAGCTAAAGTTTGGACTATTACCACCACTAGTAATGCTAATGCTTCACATGTTGCTACACCTCCTACTATCAATGGTAAAATAATTGGTGTTGGCAATGTTTCTACTCCTAATGCAAAAATTGCAAAACTGCCTGAAACTGCTAAAACTGCTTGTGATAAAACTGCTGAAATTTTTTCACATATTGGGGACAATGATCCCATTGCTTTAGATCATAATGGTTTAGATTTTGATGATTGTCACATCTTTGAAGTTATAAAGTTCTTACAAAAACTTGCTAAGAGTCCTAATGCTAGTGCTATAAATTTGGCCTTGACAAAACATATTACAAATGCTCTCATAAAAGCTAGAGAAGAGAAATTAAATCGTGAAACTTCTATTCCTAGGAAGTTAGAAGATGGTTGGGAGCCCATTATTAAGATGAAGGTCAATGATTTTGATTGTAATGCTTTATGTGATCTTGGTGCAAGTATTTCCGTTATGCCTAAGAAAATCTATAATATGCTTGACTTGCCACCATTGAAAAACTGTTATTTGGATGTTAATCTTGCTGATAATTCTACAAAGAAACCTTTGGGGAGGATTGATAATGTTCGCATTACGGTTAACAATAACCTTGTCCCCGTTGATTTTGTTGTCTTGGATATTGAATGCAATGCATCCTAGCCCATTATATTGGGAAGACCTTTTCTTCGAACTGTTGGTGCTATTATTGATATGAAGGAAGGTAATATTAAATATCAATTTCCTCCCAAGAAAGGTATGGAACACTTCCCTAGAAAGAGAATGAAGTTACCTTTTGATTCTATCATTAGAACAAATTATGATGTTGACGCTTCGTCTCTTGATAATACTTGATACACACTTTCTGCGCCTAGCTGAAAGGCGTTAAAGAAAAGCGCTTATGGGAGACAACCCATGATTTTACTTCTGCACTTTTGTTTTATATTTGAGTCTTGGAAGTTGTTACTACTGTAGCAACCTCTCCTTATGTTTATTTTATTGCATTGTTGTGCCAAGTAAAGTCTTTGATAGTAAGGTTCATACTAGATTTGGATTACTGCGCAGGAACAGATTTCTTGCTGCCACGAATTTAGGAATTGTTCTCTATAGGTAACTCAGAAAAATCTTCCAATTTATGTGATTGATCCTCAGATATGTATGCAAGTTTCATTCAATTTGAGCATTTTCATCGGAGCAAGTTTAGTGCCCCAGAAAAATTCGTCTTTACAGACTGTTCTGTTTTGACAGATTCTGCCTTTTATTTCGCATTGCCTGTTTTGCTATGTTTGATGGATTTCTTTATTCCATTAACTTTCAGTAGCTTTGTGCAATGTCCATAAGTGTTAAGAATGATTTTTTCACCTATGAACATGTGAATTTTTTATTATGCACTAACCCTCTAATGAGTTTGTTTTGAGTTTGGTGTGGAGGAAGTTTTCAAGGATCAAGAGAGGAGGATGATACAATATGATCAAGGAGAGTGAAAGCTCTAAGCTTGGGGATGCCCCCGTGGTTCACCCCTGCATATTTCAAGAAGACTCAAGCATCTAAGCTTGGGGATGCCCAAGGATCCCCTTCTCATCGACAAATTATCAGGTTCCTCTAGTGAAACTATATTTTTATTCTGTCACATCTTATGTGCTTTACTTGGAGCGTCTGTATGTTCTTGTTTTTGTTTTGTTTGAATAAATTGGATCCTAGCATTCATTGTGTGGGAGAGAGACACGCTCCGCTGTTGCATATGAACACATATGTTCTTAGCTTTATTCTTAATGTTCATGGCGAAGGTTGAAACTGCTTCGTTAATTGTTATATGGTTGGAAACAGAAAATGCTACATGTGGTAATTGGTATAATGTCTTGAATAATTTGATACTTGGAAATTGTTGTGCTCATTTTTAAGCTCTTGCATCATATACTTGGCACCTATTAGTGAAGAAATACTGTAGAGCTTGTTGAAATTTGGTTTGCATGATTGGTCTCTCTAAAGTCTAGATATTTTCTGGTAAGGGTTTGAGCAACAAGGAGGACAGTGTAGAGTCTTATAATGCTTGCAATATCTTCTTATGTGAGTTTTGCTGTACCGGTTCATACTTGTGTTTGCTTCAAACAACCTTGCTAGCCTAGCCTTGTATTGAGAGGGATTACTTCTCGTGCATCCAAATCCTTGAGCCAAAAACTATGCCATTTGTGTCCACCATACCTACCTACTACATGGTATTTTCTGCCATTCCAAAGTAAATTTCTTGAGTGCTACCTTTAAACAATTCAAAAGTTATTACCTCTTATTTGTGTCAATGTTTTATACCTCATGAGGAAGTATGTGGTGTTTATCTTTCAATCTTGTTGGGCAACTTTCACCAATGGACTAGTGGCTTCATCCGCTTATCCAATAATTTTGCAAAAAGAGCTGGCAATGGGGTTCCCAGCCCCAATTAATTAACCTTCATAATTTTACAAAAAAAAGACACTCCTCCATGGTATGTGATTGTTGGAAGGCACCCGAGGATTCGGTTAGCCATGGCTTGAGAAAGCAAAGGTGGGGAGGAGTGTCATCTAAATAAAACTAAAATAAATAGACACTCCTTCATGGTATGAGATTGTTGGCAGGCACCCGAGGATTCGGTTAGCCATGGTTTGTGAAAGCAAAGGTTGGAAGGAGTGTCACCCAAAAATAAAAAAATTCATGGGAGCCGCTCTTGAAAGTCTGTCTGGCAAGGGGGTTAGAGTGCCCACTACCATTCGTTGACAACAACAAACACCTCTCAAAACTTTACTTTTATGCTCTCTCTATGTTTTCAAAATAGAAGCTCTAGCACAAATATAGCAATCCATGCTTACCTCTGTGAAGGGCCTTTCTTTTACTTTTATGTTGAGTCAGTTTACCTACTTCCTTCTATCTTAGAAGCAAACACTTGTGTTAACTGTGCATTGATTCTTACATACTTGCATATTTTTATTCATCATATTGCTTTATGTTGACAATTATCCATGAGATATACATGTTACAAGTTGAAAGCAACTGCTGAAACTTAAATCTTCCTTTGTGTTGCTTCGATGCCTTTACTTTGAATTTATTGCTTTATGAGTTAACTCTTATGCAAGACTTATTGATGCTTGTCTTGAAAGTACTATTCATGAAAAGTCTTTGCTATATGATTCAGTTTTTTAACCATTGTATTTACCATTGCTTTGGATTGCTGCATTCATTACATATGCTTACAATAGTATTGATCAAGATTATGATAGCATGTCACTTAAGAAATTATCTTTGTTATCGTTTACCTACTCGAGGACGAGCAGGAACTAAGCTTGGGGATGCTTGATACGTCTCAAACGTATCTATAATTTCTTATGTTCCATGCTACTTTATTGATGATACACACATGTTTTATACACACTTTATGTCATATTTATGCATTTTCCGGCACTAACCTATTACCAAGATGCCGAAGAGCCAGTTGCTATTTTCTGCTGTTTTTGGTTTCAGAAATCCTAGTAAGGAAATATTCTCGGAATTGGACGAAATCAACGCCCAGGGTCTTATTTTTCCACGAAGCTTCCAGAAGACCGAAAGTGATACGAAGTGGGGCGACGAGGCGATGACACGCTAGGGCCGCGCGGCCAGGGCCAGGGCCGCGCCGCCCTAGCGTGTGGGTCCCTCGTGACACCCCCTGACCTACCCTTCTGCCTATAAGAAGGCTTCGTCGCGAATACCCCAGTACCGAGAGCCACGATACGGAAAACCTTCCAGAGACGCCGCCGCCGCCAATCCCATCTCGGGGGATTTAGGAGATCGCCTCTGGCACCCTGCCGGAGAGGGGAATCATCTCCCGGAGGACTCTTCATCGCCATGATCGCCTCTGGATCGATGTGTGAGTAGTTCACCCCTGGACTATGGGTCCATAGCAGTAGCTAGATGGTCGTCTTCTCCTCATTGTGCTATCATTGTTGGATCTTGTGAGCTGCCTAACATGATCAAGATCATCTATCTGTAATGCTACATGTTGCGTTTGTTGGGATCCGATGAATATGGAATACTATGTTATATTGATTATCAATCTATCATATATGTGTTGTTTGAGATCTTGCATGCTCTCCGTTGCTAGTAGAGGCTCTGGCCAAGTCGTTACTTGTAACTCCAAGAGGGAGTATTTATGCTCGATACGTCCATTTTGCATCACTATTTTATATCATAATTTACTGTTATTCATTGATATATTTCCTATTTAGAGATGATACTTATGTTATTTCACCTATTTTGCATGTTTCATGATTATTGGGGAATTACTCACCGGAGTCAGGATTCTGCTGGAAAAAGCACCGTCAGGATACAATATTTCCGAAGATCAACAATTGACAGAAAATACACAGGAAGTCTTATTTCTCCAGAAGAAGGAGCCAGCCAAAAGGAGGGGCCGAGGAGGGCTGCCATGGGCCCCCCATAGGCCGGCGCGGGCTCCACCCTGGCCGCGCCGCCTTGTGGGAAGGGGGCCCACAGCCCCCCTCGGCCGTCTCTCCTTCGCGCACTTCATCTACCCGAAAACCTAAGGTGCGAGGAGGCATCGCGAATAGACACAGCCGCCTCTGCGGGGCGGGAAACACCAGAGAGAAAAGAGCTCTCCGGCATGCTGAAATCCGCCGAGGAAATTCCCTCCGGGAGGGGGAAATCGTCGCCATCGTCACCGTCATCGAGCTGGACTTCATTGGGATCATCATCACCATCATCTCCACCACCGTCACCGTCATCTCCACCGCTTCACCTCGTCTCCACTGTAACATCTAGGGTTGAATCTTGATTATTTCATAGGGAAAACTCTCCCGGTGTTGATTACTCTTTATTATTGATGCTACTGAGTGAAACCATTGAACCAAGGTTTATGTTCAGATTTTTATTCATCGTCATATCACCTCTGATCATGTTCCATATGATGTCTTGTGAGTAGTCCGTTTAGTTCTTGAGGACATGGGTGAAGTCTAAATGTTAGTAGTGAACTATGTTGAGTAATATTTAATGGTTTGATATTTAACTTGTGGTGTTATTCTTCTAGTGGTGTCATGTGAACGTCGACTACATGATACTTCACCTTTATGGGCCTAGGGGAATGCATCTTGTATTCGTTTGCTAATTGTGGGGTTGCCGGAGTGACAGCAACCTGAACCCCCGTTGGTATATCGATGCAGGAGGGATAGGAGGATCTCAGAGTTTAAGGCTGTGGTTAGATTTATCTTAATTACTTTCTTGTATTTGCGGATGCTTGCAAGGGGTTTAATAAGCTTCGTGGAAAAATAAGACCCTGGGCGTTGATTTCGTCCAATTCCGATAATATTTCCTTACTAGGATTTCTGAAACCGAAAACAGCAGAAAACAGCAACTGGCTCTTCGGCATCTTGTCAATAGGTTAGTGCCGGAAAATGCATAAATATGACATAAAGTGTGTATAAAACATGTGAGTATCATCAATAAAGTAGCATGGAACATAAGAAATTATAGATACGTTTGAGACGTATCAAGCATCCCCAAGCTTAGTTCCTGATCGTCCTCGAGTAGGTAAACGATAATAAAGATAATTTCTTAAGTGACATGCTATCATAATCTTGATCAATACTATTGTAAGCATATGTAATGAATGCAGCGATCCAAATCAATGGTAAATACAATGATTAAACAACTGAATCGTATAGCAAAGACTTTTCATGAATAGTACTTTCAAGACAAGCATCAATAAGTCTTGCATAAGAGTTAACTCATAAAGCAATAGATTCAAAGTAAAGGCATTGAAGCAACACAAAGGAAGATATAAGTTTCAGCGGTTGCTTTCAACTTGTAACATGTTTATCTCATGGATAGTTGTCAACATAAAGTAATATGATGAATGCAAATATGCAAGTATGTAAGAATCAATGCACAGTTAACACAAGTGTTTGCTTCTAAGATGGAAGGAAATAGGTAAACTGACTCAACATAAAAGTAAAAGAAAGGCCCTTCGCAGAGGGAAGCATGGATTGCTATATTTGTGCTAGAGCTTCTATTTTGAAAACATAGAGAGAGCATAAAAGTAAAGTTTTGAGAGGTGTTTGTTGTTGTCAACGAATGGTAGTGGGCACTCTAACCCCCTTGCCAGACAGACTTTCAAGAGGGGCTCCCATGAATTTTTTTATTTTTGGGTGACACTCCTTCCAACCTTTGCTTTCACAAACCTTGGCTAACCGAATCCTCGGGTGCCTACCAACAATCTCATACCATGAAGGAGTGTCTTTTTATTTTAGTTTTATTTAGATGACACTCCTCCCCACCTTTGCTTTCTCAAGCCATGGCTAACCGAATCCTCGGGTACCTTCCAACAATCACATACCATGGAGGAGTGTCTTTTTTGTAAAATTATGAAGGTTAATTAATTGGGGCTGGGAACCCCATTGCCAGCTCTTTTTGCAAAATTATTGGATAAGCGGATGAAGCCACTAGTCCATTGGTGAAAGTTGCCCAACAAGATTGAAAGATAAACACCACATACTTCCTCATGAGCTATAAAACATTGACACAAATAAGAGGTAATAACTTTTGAATTGTTTAAAGATAGCACTCAAGCAATTTACTTTGGAATGGTAGAAAATACCATGTAGTAGGTAGGTATGGTGGACACAAATGGCATAGTATTTGGCTCAAGGATTTGGATGCACGAGAAGTATTCCCTCTCAGTACAAGGCTTAGGCTAGCAAGGTTGTTTGAAGCAAACACAAGTATGAACCGGTACAGCAAACTCACATAAGAACATATTGCAAGCATTATAAGACTCTACACTGTCCTCCTTGTTCCTCAAACCCTTACCAGAAAATATCTAGACTTTTAGAGAGACCAATCATGCAAACCAAATTTCAACAAGCTCTACAGTATTTCTTCACTAATAGGTCCAAAGTATATGATGCAAGAGCTTAAACATGAGCACAACAATTGCCAAGTATCAGATTATTCAAGACATTATACCAATTACCACATGTAGCATTTTCTATTTCCAACCATATAACAATTAACGAAGCAGTTTCAACCTTCGCCATGAACATTAAGAATAATGCTAAGAACATATGTGTTCATATGCAACAGCAGAGCGTGTCTCTCTCCCACACAATGAATGCTAGGATCCAATTTTATTCAAAGAAAACAAAAAAAGAACATACAGATGCTCCAAGTAAAGCACATAAGATGTGATGGAATAAAAATATAGTTTCACTAGAGGTGACCTGATAATTTGTCGATGAAGAAGGGGATGCCTTGGGCATCCCCAAGCTTAGATGCTTGAGTCTTCTTGAAATATGCAGGGATGAACCACGGGGGCATCCCCAAGCTTAGAGCTTTCACTCTCCTTGATCATATTGTATCATCCTCCTCTCTTGATCCTTGAAAACTTCCTCCACACCAAACTCAAAACAAACTCATTAGAGGGTTAGTGCATAATCAAAAATTCACATGTTCAGAGGTGATAGAATCATTCTTAACACTTCTGGACATTACACAAAGCTACTGAAAGTTAATGGAATAAAGAAATCCATCAAACATAGCAAAACAGGCAATGCGAAATAAAAGGCAGAATCTGTCAAAACAGAATAGTCTGTAAAGACGAATTTTTCTGGGGCACTAAACTTGCTCAGATGAAAATGCTCAAATTGAATGAAAGTTGCGTACATATCTGGGGATCACTCACGTAAATTGGAAGATTTTTCTGAGTTACCTACAGAGAACACTTCCCAAATTCGTGACAGCAAGAAATCTGTTTCTGCGCAGTAATCCAAATCTAGTATGAACCTTACTATCAAAGACTTTACTTGGCACAACAATGCAATAAAATAGAGATAAGGAGAGCTTGCTACAGTAGTAACAACTTCCAAGACTCAAATATAAAACAAAAGTGCAGAAGTAAAATCATGGGTTGTCTCCCATAAGCGCTTTTCTTTAACGTCTTTCAGCTAGGCGCAGAAAGTGTGTATCAAGTATTATCAAGAGACGAAGCATCAACATCATAATTTGTTCTAATAATAGAATCAAAAGGTAACTTCATTCTCTTTCTAGGGAAGTGTTCCATACCTTTCTTGAGAGGAAATTGATATTTAATATTACCTTCCTTCATATCAATAATAGCACCAACAGTTCGAAGAAAAGGTCTTCCCAATATAATGGGACAAGATGCATTGCATTCAATATCCAAGACAACAAAATCAACGGGGACAAGGTTATTGTTAATCGTAATGCGAACATTATCAATCCTCCCCAAAGGTTTCTTTGTAGAATTATCAGCAAGATTAACATCCAAATAACAGTTTTTCAATGGTGGCAAGTCAAGCATATTATAGATTTTCTTAGGCATAACGGAAATACTTGCACCAAGATCACATAAAGCATTACAATCAAAATCATTGACCTTCATCTTAATAATGGGCTCCCAACCATCTTCTAACTTCCTAGGAATAGAAGTTTCACGATTTAATTTCTCTTCTCTAGCTTTTATGAGAGCATTTGTAATATGTTTTGTAAAGGCCAAATTTATAGCACTAGCATTAGGACTCTTAGCAAGTTTTTGTAAGAACTTTATAACTTCAGAGATGTGAAAATCATCAAAATATAAACCATTATGATCTAAAGCAATGGGATCATTGTCCCCAATATGTGAAAAAATTTCAGCAGTTTTATCACAAGCAGGTTCAGCAGCTTTAGCAGTTTCAGGCAGTTTTTCATGCTTTGCATTAGGAGTAGAAACATTGCCAACACCAATTATTTTACCATTGATAGTAGGAGGTGTAGCAACATGTGAAGCATTAGCATTACTAGTGGTGGTAATAGTCCAACCTTTAGCTACATTATCATCTTTAGCATTTTCTTCTTTTTCCCACCTAGCATGCAATTCAGCCATCAATCTAATATTCTCATTAATTCGAACTTGGATGGCGTTTGCTGTAGTAACAATTTTATTATCAATATCCTTAGGTTTAGCAGCCATTTTATTAATTAAAGAAGATTGTGACGCAGACATGTATGAGATTCGGTTTTCAGCATTTGAAAGCTTAGTTTGCAAACCTGAAATTTCCATATTCAAAATTTCAAGTTGATTTCCTATATTTTTCAACAAGCCAGATTGTTCATTCATAGTTTTAGTAAACAATTGATTTTGCTCATATTGTGATTGCATAAAGCTCTTAGTAGTTCTTTCAATTTCTAACATCTTTTCCTCATTAGGCGAAACATATCTACCATAAGAATTACCATAATCATTACCACTAGCAGGATATGGCCTATAGTTGTTGTTACCCAAATTATTCCTATGAGCATTGTTGTTGAAATTATTATTTTTAATGAAGTTCACATCAACATGTTCTTGTTGGGCAACCAATGAAGCTAACGGAACATTATTAGGATCAACATTAGATCTACCATTCACAAGCATAGACATAATAGCATCAATCTTATCACTCAAGGAGGAGGTTTCTTCAACAGAATTTACCTTCTTACCTTGTGGAGCTCTTTCAGTGTGCCATTCAGAGTAATTAATCATCATATCATCAAGAAGCTTCGTTGCGGCGCCTAGAGTGATGGACATAAAAGTACCTCCAGCAGCTGAATGCAATAGGTTCCGTGAAGAAAAATTGAGTCCTGCATAAAAGGTTTGGATGATCATCCAAGTAGTCAGTCCATGGGTAGGGCAATTCTTGACCAAAGATTTCATTCTTTCCCATGCTTGACCAACATGCTCATTATCCAATTGCTTAAAATTCATTATGCTACTTCTCAAAGATATAATTTTAGCAGGAGGATAATATCTACCAATGAAAGCATCCTTACATTTAGTCCATGAATCAATCCTATTGTTAGGCAAAGATAGCAACCAATCTTTAGCTCTTCCTCTTAATGAGAAAGGAAACAATTTTAATTTTATAATGTCACCATCTACATCCTTATATTTTTGCATCTCACAAAGTTCAACAAAATTATTAAGATGGGCAGCAACATCATCAGAACTAACACCAGAAAATTGCTCTCTCGTAACAAGATTCAGTAAAGCAGGTTTAATTTCAAAGAATTCTGCTGTAGTAGCAGGTGGAGCAATAGGTGTGCATAGGAAATCATTATTATTTGTGTTTGTGAAGTCACACAACTCAGTATTTTCAGGAGTACCCATTTTAACAATAGTAAATAAAGCAAACTAGATAAAGTAAATGCAAGTAACTAATTTTTTTGTGTTTTTAATATGGAGAACACAAACAAGACAGTAAATAAAGTAAAGCAAGTAACTAATTTTTTGTGTGTTTTTAATATAATGCAGCAAACAAAGCAGTAAATAAAATAAATCAAGACAAAAACAAAGTAAAGAGATTGGAAGTGGAGACTCCCCTTGCAGCGTGTCTTGATCTCCCCGGCAACGGCGCCAGAAAAAGCGCTGCTTGTGACGGTAAAGCACACGTCCGTTGGGAACCCCAAGAGGAAGGTGTGATGCGTACAGCGGCGAGTTTTCCCTCAGAAAGAAACCAAGGTTATCGAACCAGTAGGAGTCAAGAAGCACGTTGAAGGTTGATGGTGGCGGAGTGTAGTGCGGCGCAACACCAGGGATTCCGGCGCCAACGTGGAACCTGCACAACACAACCAAAATACTTTGCCCCAACTTAACAGTGAGGTTGTCAATCTCACCGGCTTGCTTAGTGTGGATGATGATGTTTGCAGAGAACAGTAAGAACGAGTATTGCAGTAGATTGTATTCGATGTAAAGAATGGACCGGGGTCCACAGTTCACTAGTGGTGTCTCTCCGATAAGAATAAGCATGTTGGGTGAACAAATTACAGTTGGGCAATTGACAAATAAAGATGGCATGACAATGCACATACATGTTATGATGAGTAGTGTGAAATTCAATTGGGCATTACGACAAAGTACATAGACCGCTATCCAGCATGCATCTATGCCTAAAAAGTCCACCTCCAGGTTAGCGTCCGCACCCCTTCCAGTATTAAGTTGCAAACAACAGATAATTGCATTAAGTATGGTGCGTAATGTAATCAACACAAATATCCTTAGACAAAGCATTGATGTTTTATCCCTAGTGGCAACAGCACATCCACAACCTTAGAACTTTCTGTCACTGTCCCAGATTTAATGGAGGCATGAACCCACTATCGAGCATAAATACTCCCTCTTGGAGTTACAAGTAACGACTTGG
Organism: Lolium perenne; assembly: GCF_019359855.2. NCBI lineage: Eukaryota > Viridiplantae > Streptophyta > Magnoliopsida > Poales > Poaceae > Lolium > Lolium perenne. The sequence continues at coordinate 216,826,081 of NC_067247.2, forward strand.
CCAGAGCCTCTACTAGCAACGGAGAGCATGCAAGATCTTAAACAACACATATATGATAGATTGATAATCAACATAACATAGTATTCCATATTCATCGGATCCCAACAAACGCAACATGTAGCATTACAGATAGATGATCTTGATCATGTTAGGCAGCTCACAAGATCCAACAATGATAGCACAATGAGGAGAAGACGACCATCTAGCTACTGCTATGGACCCATAGTCCAGGGGTGAACTACTCACACATCGATCCGGAGGCGATCATGCGATGAAGAGTCCTCCGGGAGATGATTCCCCTCTCCGACAGCCTGCCGGAGGCGATCTCCTAAATCCCCCGAGATGGGATTGGCGGCGGCGGCGTCTCTGGAAGGTTTTCCGTATCATGGCTCTAGGTACTGGGGTTTTCTCGACGAAGGCTTCTTATAGGCGGAAGGGTAGGTCAGGGGGCAACGCGAGGGCCCCACACGCCAGGGCCGCGCGGCCAAGGCCTGGGCCGCGCCGCCCTGTTGTGTTGGCGCCTCGCGGCCCCACTTCGTATCTCCTCCGGTCTTCTGGAAGCTTCGTGGAAAAATAAGACCCTGGGCGTTGATTTCGTCCAATTCCGAGAATATTTCCTTACTAGGATTTCTGAAACCAAAAACAGCAGAAAACAGCAACTGGCTCTTCTTCATCTTGTCAATAGGTTAGTGCCGGAAAATGCATAAATATGACATAAAGTGTGTATAAAACATGTGAGTATCATCAATAAAGTAGCATGGACCATAAGAAATTATAGATACGTTTGAGACATATCAATGAATGTCAAAGGGTTGGTATTATCTCTACACGCAATGAAATGCCTATGAATTACACGTTTGAGCAGTAGCTAGATGGTCGTCTTCTCCTCATTGTGCTATCATTGTTGGATCTTGTGAGCTGCCTAACATGATCAAGATCATCTATCTGTAATGCTACATGTTGCGTTTGTTGGGATCCGATGAATATGGAATACTATGTTATATTGATTATCAATCTATCATATATGTGTTGTTTAAGATCTTGCATGCTCTCCGTTGCTAGTAGAGGCTCTGGCCAAGTCGTTACTTGTAACTCCAAGAGGGAGTATTTATGCTCGATAGTGGGTTCATGCCTCCATTAAATCTGGGACAGTGACAGAAAGTTCTAAGGTTGTGGATGTGCTGTTGCCACTAGGGATAAAACATCAATGCTTTGTCTAAGGATATTTGTGTTGATTACATTACGCACCATACTTAATGCAATTGTCTGTTGTTTGCAACTTAATACTGGAAGGGGTGCGGATGCTAACCTGAAGGTGGACTTTTTAGGCATAGATGCATGCTGGATAGCGGTCTATGTACTTTGTCGTAATGCCCAATTGAATTTCACACTACTCATCATAACATGTAGGTGCATTGTCATGCCATCTTTATTTGTCAATTGCCCAACTGTAATTTGTTCACCCAACATGCTTATTCTTATCGGAGAGACACCACTAGTGAACTGTGGACCCCGGTCCATTCTTTACCTCGAATACAATCTACTGCAATACTCGTTCTTACTGTTCTCTGCAAACATCATCATCCACACTATACATCTAATCCTTTGTTACAGCAAGCCGGTGAGATTGACAACCTCACTGTTAAGCTGGGGCAAAGTATTTTGGTTGTGTTGTGCAGGTTCCACGTTGGCGCCGGAATCCCTGGTGTTGCGCCGCACTACACTCCGCCACCATCAACCTTCAACGTGCTTCTTGACTCCTACTGGTTCGATAACCTTGGTTTCTTTCTGAGGGAAAACTCACCGCTGTACGCATCACACCTTCCTCTTGGGGTTCCCAATGAACGTGTGCTTTACCGTCACAAGCAGCGCTTTTTCTGGCGCCGTTGCCGGGGAGATCAAGACACGCTGCAAGGGGAGTCTCCCACTTCCAATCTCTTTACTTTGTTTTTGTCTTGCTTTACTTTACTTTATTTACTGCTTTCTTATATCAAAATACAAAAAAATTAGTTACTTGCATTACTTTATTTACTATCTTGCTTGCGTTCTCAATATTAAAAACACAAAAAAATTAGTTACTTGCATTTACTTTATCTAGTTTGCTTTATTTACTACTGCTAAAATGGGTACTCCTGAAAATACTAAGTTGTGTGACTTCACAAACACAAATAATAATGATTTCTTATGCACACCTATTGCTCCACCTGCTACTACAGCAGAATTCTTTGAAATTAAACCTGCTTTACTAAATCTTGTTATGAGAGAGCAATTTTCTGGTGTTAGTTCTTATGATGCTGCTGCCCATCTTAATAATTTTATTGAACTTTGTGAAATGCAAAAATATAAGGATGTAGATGGTGACATTATAAAATTAAAATTGTTTCCTTTCTCATTAAGAGGAAGAGCTAAAGATTGGTTGCTATCTTTGCCTAAGAATAGTATTGATTCATGGACTAAATGTAAGGATGCTTTCATTGGTAGATATTATCCTCCTGCTAAAATTATATCTTTGAGAAGTAGCATAATGAATTTTAAGCAATTGGATAATGATCATGTTGCTCAAGCATGGGAAAGAATGAAATCTTTGGTCAAAAATTGCCCAACCCATGGACTGACTACTTGGATGATCATCCAAACCTTTTATGCAGGACTGAATTTTTCTTCGCGGAACCTATTGGATTCAGCTGCTGGAGGTACTTTTATGTCCATCACTCTAGGCGCCGCAATGAAGCTTCTTGATGATATGATGATTAATTACTCTGAATGGCACACTGAAAGAGCTCCACAAGGTAAGAAGGTAAATTCTCTCGAAGAAACCTCCTCCTTGAGTGATAAGATTGATGCTATTATGTCTATGCTTGTGAATAGTAGATCTAATGTTGATCCTAATAATGTTCCGTTAGCTTCATTGGTTGCTCAAGAAGAACATGTTGATTTGAAATTTCATTAAAAATAATAATTTCAACAACAATGCTTATCGGAACAATTCTAGTAACAACTATAGGCCATATCCTTCTCATAATAATAATGGTTATGGTAATTCTTACAACAATAATAGGAATGTACCCTCTGGTCTTGAAGCCATCCTTAAAGAATTTAGTAGTACACAAACTGCTTTTAACAAATCTGTTGAAGAAAAGCTTGGCAAAATTGATATTCTTGCTTCTAAAGTTGATAGTCTTGCAGCTGATGTTGATCTTTTAAAATCGAAAGTTATGCCTAATGAAAATAAAGATATTAAGTCATTTACTACAGCAAACGCCATCCAAGTTCGAATTAATGAGAATATTAGATTGATGGCCGAATTGCGTGCTAGGTGGGAAAAAGAAGAAAATGCTAAAGATGATGATGTAGCTAAAGTTTGGACTATTACCACCACTAGTAATGCTAATGCTTCACATGTTGCTACACCTCCTACTATCAATGGTAAAATAATTGGTGTTGTTAATGTTTCTACTCCTAATGCAAAAATTGCAAAACTGCCTGAAACTGCTAAAACTGCTTGTGATAAAACTGCTGAAATTTTTTCACATATTGGGGACAATGATCCCATTGCTTTAGATCATAATGGTTTAGATTTTTATGATTGTCACATCTCTGAAGTTATAAAGTTCTTACAAAAACTTGCTAAGAGTCCTAATGCTAGTGCTATAAATTTGGCCTTGACAAAACATATTACAAATGCTCTCATAAAAGCTAGAGAAGAGAAATTAAATCGTGAAACTTCTATTCCTAGGAAGTTAGAAGATGGTTGGGAGCCCATTATTAAGATGAAGGTCAATGATTTTTATTGTAATGCTTTATGTGATCTTGGTGCAAGTATTTCTGTTATGCCTAAGAAAATCTATAATATGCTTGACTTGCCACCATTGAAAAACTGTTATTTGGATGTTAATCTTGCTGATAATTCTACAAAGAAACCTTTGGGGAGGATTGATAATGTTCGCATTACGGTTAACAATAACCTTGTCCCCGTTGATTTTGTTGTCTTGGATATTGAATGCAATGCATCTTGGCCCATTATATTGGGAAGACCTTTTCTTCGAACTGTTGGTGCTATTATTGATATGAAGGAAGGTAATATTAAATATCAATTTCCTCTCAAGAAAGGTATGGAACACTTCCCTAGAAAGAGAATGAAGTTACCTTTTGATTCTATCATTAGAACAAATTATGATGTTGACGCTTCGTCTCTTGATAATACTTGATACACACTTTCTGCGCCTAGCTGAAAGGCGTTAAAGAAAAGCGCTTATGGGAGACAACCCATGATTTTACTTCTGCACTTTTGTTTTATATTTGAGTCTTGGAAGTTGTTACTACTGTAGCAACCTCTCCTTATGTTTATTTTATTGCATTGTTGTGCCAAGTAAAGTCTTTGATAGTAAGGTTCATACTAGATTTGGATTACTGCGCAGGAACAGATTTCTTGCTGCCACGAATTTAGGCATTGTTCTCTGTAGGTAACTCAGAAAAATCTGCCAATTTACGTGATTGATCCTCAGATATGTATGCAAGTTTCATTCAATTTGAGCATTTTCATCGGAGCAAGTTTAGTGCCCCAGAAAAATTCGTCTTTACAGACTGTTCTGTTTTGACAGATTCTGCCTTTTATTTCGCATTGCCTGTTTTGCTATGTTTGATGGATTTCTTTATTCCATTAACTTTCAGTAGCTTTGTGCAATGTCCATAAGTGTTAAGAATGATTTTGTCACCTATGAACATGTGAATTTTTTATTATGCACTAACCCTCTAATGAGTTTGTTTTGAGTTTGGTGTGGAGGAAGTTTTCAAGGATCAAGAGAGGAGGATGATACAATATGATCAAGGAGAGTGAAAGCTCTAAGCTTGGGGATGCCCCCGTGGTTCACCCCTGCATATTTCAAGAAGACTCAAGCATCTAAGCTTGGGGATGCCCAAGGATCCCCTTCTCATCGATAAATTATCAGGTTCCTCTAGTGAAACTATATTTTTATTCTGTCACATCTTATGTGCTTTACTTGGAGCGTCTGTATGTTCTTGTTTTTGTTTTGTTTGAATAAATTGGATCCTAGCATTCATTGTGTGGGAGAGAGACACGCTCCGCTGTTGCATATGAACACATATGTTCTTAGCTTTATTCTTAATGTTCATGGCGAAGGTTGAAACTGCTTCGTTAATTGTTATATGGTTGGAAACAGAAAATGCTACATGTGGTAATTGGTATAATGTCTTGAATAATTTGATACTTGGAAATTGTTGTGCTCATTTTTAAGCTCTTGCATCATATACTTGGCACCTATTAGTGAAGAAATACTGTAGAGCTTGTTGAAATTTGGTTTGCATGATTGGTCTCTCTAAAGTCTAGATATTTTCTGGTAAGGGTTTGAGCAACAAGGAGGACAGTGTAGAGTCTTATAATGCTTGCAATATCTTCTTATGTGAGTTTTGCTGTACCGGTTCATACTTGTGTTTGCTTCAAACAACCTTGCTAGCCTAGCCTTGTATTGAGAGGGATTACTTCTCGTGCATCCAAATCCTTGAGCCAAAAACTATGCCATTTGTGTCCACCATACCTACCTACTACATGGTATTTTCTGCCATTCCAAAGTAAATTTCTTGAGTGCTACCTTTAAACAATTCAAAAGTTATTACCTCTTATTTGTGTCAATGTTTTATAGCTCATGAGGAAGTATGTGGTGTTTATCTTTCAATCTTGTTGGGCAACTTTCACCAATGGACTAGTGGCTTCATCCGCTTATCCAATAATTTTGCAAAAAGAGCTGGCAATGGGGTTCCCAGCCCCAATTAATTAACCTTCATAATTTTACAAAAAAAAGACACTCCTCCATGGTATGTGATTGTTGGAAGGCACCCGAGGATTCGGTTAGCCATGGCTTGAGAAAGCAAAGGTGGGGAGGTGTGTCATCTAAATAAAACTAAAATAAATAGACACTCCTTCATGGTATGAGATTGTTGGCAGGCACCCAAGGATTCGGTTAGCCATGGTTTGTGAAAGCAAAGGTTGGAAGGAGTGTCAACCAAAAATAAAAAAATTCATGGGAGCCGCTCTTGAAAGTCTGTCTGGCAAGGGGGTTAGAGTGCCCACTACCATTCGTTGACAACAACAAAAACCTCTCAAAACTTTACTTTTATGCTCTCTCTATGTTTTCAAAATAGAAGCTCTAGCACAAATATAGCAATCCATGCTTCCCTCTGCGAAGGGCCTTTCTTTTACTTTTATGTTGAGTCAGTTTACCTACTTCCTTCTATCTTAGAAGCAAACACTTGTGTTAACTGTGCATTGATTCTTACATACTTGCATATTTTCATTCATCATATTGCTTTATGTTGACAATTATCCATGAGATATACATGTTACAAGTTGAAAGCAACTGCTGAAACTTAAATCTTCCTTTGTGTTGCTTCGATGCCTTTACTTTGAATTTATTGCTTTATGAGTTAACTTTTATGCAAGACTTATTGATGCTTGTCTTGCAAGTACTATTCATGAAAAGTCTTTGCTATATGATTCAGTTTTTTAACCATTGTATTTACCATTGCTTTGGATTGCTGCATTCATTACATATGCTTACAATAGTATTGATCAAGATTATGATAGCATGTCACTTAAGAAATTATCTTTGTTATCGTTTACCTACTCGAGGACGAGCAGAAACTAAGCTTGGGGATGCTTGATACGTCTCAAACGTATCTATAATTTCTTATGTTCCATGCTACTTTATTGATGATACACACATGTTTTATACACACTTTATGTCATATTTATGCATTTTCCGGCACTAACCTATTACCAAGATGCCGAAGAGCCAGTTGCTATTTTCTGCTGTTTTTGGTTTCAGAAATCCTAGTAAGGAAATATTCTCGGAATTGGACGAAATCAACGCTCAGGGTCTTATTTTTCCACGAAGCTTCCAGAAGACCGAAAGTGATACGAAGTGGGGCGACGAGGCGACGACACGCCAGGGCCGTGCGGCCAGGGCCTGGGCCGCACTGCCCTAGCGTGTGGGTCCCTCGTGACAACCCCTGACCTACCCTTCTACCTATAAGAAGGCTTCGTCGCGAATACCCCAGTACCGAGAGCCACGATACGGAAAACCTTCCAGAGACGCCGCCGCCGCCAATCCCATCTCGGGGGATTTAGGAGATCGCCTCTGGCACCCTGCCGGAGAGGGGAATCATCTCCCGGAGGACTCTTCATCGCCATGATCGCCTCTGGATCGATGTGTGAGTAGTTCACCCCTGGACTATGGGTCCATAGCAGTAGCTAGATGGTCGTCTTCACCTCATTGTGCTATCATTATTGGATCTTGTGAGCTGCCTAACATGATCAAGATCATCTATCTGTAATGCTACATGTTGCGTTTGTTGGGATCCGATGAATATGGAATACTATGTTATATTGATTATCAATCTATCATATATGTGTTGTTTGAGATCTTGCATGCTCTCCGTTGCTAGTAGAGGCTCTGGCCAAGTCGTTACTTGTAACTCCAAGAGGGAGTATTTATGCTCGATAGTGGGTTCATGCCTCCATTAAATCTGGGACAGTGACAGAAAGTTCTAAGGTTGTGGATGTGTTGTTGCCACTAGGGATAAAACATCAATGCTTTGTCTAAGGATATTTGTGTTGATTACATTACGCACCATACTTAATGCAATTGTCTGTTGTTTGCAACTTAATACTGGAAGGGGTGCGGATGCTAACCTGAAGGTGGACTTTTTAGGCATAGATGCATGCTGGATAGCGGTCTATGTACTTTGTCGTAATGCCCAATTGAATTTCACAATACTCATCATAACATGTAGGTACATTGTCATGCCATCTTTATTTGTCAATTGCCCAACTGTAATTTGTTCACCCAACATGCTTATTCTTATCGGAGAGACACCACTAGTGAACTGTGGACCCCGGTCCATTCTTTACATCGAATACAATCTACTGCAATACTTGTTCTTACTGTTCTCTGCAAACATCATCATCCACACTATACATCTAATCCTTTGTTACAGCAAGCCGGTGAGATTGACAACCTCACTGTTAAGTTGGCAAAGTATTTTGGTTGTGTTGTGCAGGTTCCACGTTGGCGCCGGAATCCCTGGTGTTGCGCCGCACTACACTCCGCCACCATCAACCTTCAACGTGCTTCTTGACTCCTACTGGTTCGATAACCTTGGTTTCTTTCTGAGGGAAAACTCACCGCTATACGCATCACACCTTCCTCTTGGGGTTCCCAACGGACGTGTGCTTTACCGTCACAAGCAGTTACCGATGAGTTTTGTGATCAATACCGTGCTCTGAGAAGGGAAGTGGAGATACTTCAGGAGGAGAATAACCGACTTCGTAGAATGCTAGAGCGGTTCCTCACTCCCATCAGGGTCGTCCCACCATCACCGCCGAAGGAGTAATTCATTATTGGTATTGGCACCCCCTTGGTTTGTTCCAAGCTTGGGGGTGCCGCGGTATCACATTATCACTATCTTTTACCTTTTTACCATCAAGTAGTGTCATATCATGAGTAGGGAAGTTATCATATAAGATGGTTTGCAGTGTGGAAGTATCTCTCCTTTAGTTGGTTATCTATGTATCCCTTGGTGTGAGTTATCGTTATGGAATATTAATGAGAAGTTTTATCATTTATATATTGCACACCTTATTTTAGTTTGCAATCTCTATTATATGATTGATCTTGTTGTTAGTATTGGTATCACTTTGGGAGCATTGAGTAAATCTATTCGGTTTTGGCAAACTTAGAATTGGTCAATAGCAACAATACTTTGAGGTTTAAGTAGAAAGGAGGAAATACATGTAGATATGTTATTTCATTATCTTTCTTTCTTGTTAGCTAATGAGCTTGGTATTCTGAAGTTAAAATTATTTGTGCTTACAAGGAAGATGCATGATTGTTTCTATCACATGTATATTTGTTTGTTTCCCTCAACTCTTATGCTTGCTAACCAACCTTGCTAGCCAAAGACCTGTATTGAGAGGGAATGCTTCTCGTGCATCCAAAACCTTAAAATAAACCTATGCCATCAGTGTCCACCATAACTACCTACTATGTGGTATTTCCCTGCCATTCCAAGTAAATACTTCATGTGCTACCTTTAAACAATTCAAAAGTTATTATCTCTTATTTGTGTCAATGTTTTATAGCTCATGAGGAAGTATGTGGTGTTTTATCTTTCAATCTTGTTGGGTAGACTTTCACCAATGGACTAGTGGCACATCCGCTTATCCAATAATTTTGCAAAAAGAGCTGGCAACGGGGTTCCCATCCCCAATTAATTAACTTTCATTAATAACTCCCTTCACATGTTTTGCCCTGATTCATCAGTAAGCAACTTAATTTTGCAATAGACACTCCTCCATGGTATGTGAAATGTTGGAAGGCACCCGAGGATTCGGTTAGCCATGGCTTTTGAAAGCAAAGGTTGGGAGGAGTGTCATCCCTAAATAAACTAAAGTACATGTGTAAACAAAAGAGAAGAGGGATGATCTACCTTGCTGGTAGAGATAACGTCCTTCATGGGAGCCGCTCTTTGAAAGTCTGTTTGGCAAGGGGGTTAGAGTACCAACTACCATTCGTTGACAACAACAAACACCTCTCAAAACTATACTTTTATGCCCTCTATATGATTTCAAAACTTAAAAAGCTCTAACACATGATTTAATCCCTGCTTCCCTCTGCGAAGGGCCTATCTTTTACTTTACGTTGAGTCAGTAAACCTATTTCCCTCTATCTTAAGCAAGCAATTGAGTTGTTGCGATCCAACCATTTATATTGTGATCTATTTAATCATGCCTTTTATTCATCCTTGTTAAGTACAAGTTTTATCCGAACGAATATGGCTTTGAAGGTTATCCATGATTATGAGGAGATTATTATGATTGAGCATGTAAGTTTTTCCATATAAGCTTTAATATACGGGCTCTGCTCAAAAGATAAGTACAATCTGTTAATTGTTCTTTGACCAAGAACGAAGTTTGCCATCACCAATTACGATTTCCTATGCACCTTTATTTGTGATTTCCCTCTACTTGTCTCAAGTTGAATTATATGAGGAATTTGTTCACTAGAATGTCTTGTGTGAATTAATGTGATGCTTCTTGTCCGTATTTTATTTATCGACTCTTCACTCCATAAACATGTGGTATTGTTTACTAAGCTCAGTTTCGCTTGGGGACAAGCGAGGTCTAAGCTTGGGGGGAGTTGATACATCCATTTTGCATCACTATTTTATATCATAATTTACTGTTATTCATTGATATATTTCATATTTAGAGATGATACTTATGTTATTTCACCTATTTTGCATGTTTCATGATTATTGGGGAATTACTCACCGGAGTCAGGATTCTACTGGAAAAAGCACCGTCAGGATACAATATTTCTGAAGATCAACAATTGACGGAAAATACACAGAAAGTCTTATTTCTCCAGAAGAAGGAGCCAGCCAAAAGGAGGGGCCGAGGAGGGCTGCCATGGCCCCCCCATAGGCCGGCGCGGGCTCCACCCTGGCCGCGTCGTCTTGTGGGGAGGGGGCCCACAGCCCCCCTCGGCCGTCTCTCCTTCGCGTACTTCATCTACCCGAAAACCTAAGGTGCGAGGAGGCATCGCGAATAGACACAGCCGCCTCTGCGGGGCGGAAAACACCAGAGAGAAAAGAGCTCTCCGGCAGGCTGAAATCCGTCGGGGAAATTCCCTCCGGGAGGGGGAAATCGTCGCCATCGTCACCGTCATCGAGCTGGACTTCATTGGGATCATCATCACCATCATCTCCACCACCGTCACCATCATCTCCACCGCTGCACCTCGTCTCCACTATAACATCTAGGGTTGAATCTTGATTATTTCATAGGGGAAACTCTCCCGGTGTTGATTACTCTTTGTTATTAATGCTATTGAGTGAAACCATTGAACCAAGGTTTATGTTCAGATTGTTATTCATCATCATATCACCTCTGATCATGTTCCATATGATGTCTTGTGAGTAGTTCGTTTAGTTCTTGAGGACATGGGTGAAGTCTAAATGTTAGTAGTGAACTATGTTGAGTAATATTTAATGGTTTGATATTTAAGTTGTGGTGTTATTCTTCTAGTGGTGTCATGTGAACGTCGACTACATGATACTTCACCTTTATGGGCCTAGGGGAATGCATCATGTATTCGTTTGCTAATTGTGGGGTTGCCGGAGTGACAGCAACCTGAACCCCCGTTGGTATATCAATGCAGGAGGGATAGCAGGATCTCAGAGTTTAAGGCTGTGGTTAGATTTATCTTAATTACATTCTTGTATTTGCGGATGCTTGCAAGGGGTTTAATCACAAGTATGTATTGGTCCTAGGAAGGGTGATGCAATATCATAGGTTCACCCACACAACACTTATCAAAACAATGAAGATTAATCAACTATATGAAGCGAAAGCATTAGACTAAATCCCCGTGTGTCCTCAAGAACGTTTGGTCATCATAAGTAAACAAACCGGCTTGTCCTTTGTGCTAAAAAGGATTGGGCCACTCGCTGCAATTATTACTCTCGCATTTTACTTACTTGTATTTTATTTATCTGCTATATCAAAACCCCCTGAATACTTGTCTGTGACCATTTACAGTGAATCCTTCATCGAAACTGCTTGTCAACACCTTCTGCTCCTCGTTGGGTTCGACACTCTTATTTATCGAAAGTACTACGATACACCCCCTATACTTGTGGGTCATCACTCCATCATCATTGTTCGAGCGGCTTCAATCAAGGTTCGATTCTTCCTTTCGGCGACCCCATTTTGTTGGGGAGTGTATGGTGAGGAGTATTGATGTTGGATTCCTTCTTCGCTGACGAAGTCATCCAAGGTATAGTTCTTGAACTCCGTTCCACTGTCGCTCCTTATAGCTAGGATCGTGATGTCGTACTTGCGTTGGACTTGGTTGGCAAACTCCATCATGGTCTATTGAGTCTCACTCTTGTGCTTGAAGAAGAATACCCAACAATATCGTGAATAGTCATCAACGATGACAAGGCAATACTTCTTTCCTCCAAGACTTTCATGAGATGGCGGTCCGAAGAGATCAACATGTAGAAGCTCCAAGCACCTTGTGGTAGATATGGTTGTCTTGGCCTTGTGAGGAGCTCCATGCATTTTTCCTTGAAGGCAAGCCCTACAAACACGATCCTTGCAAAAAGAGACATCGTCTTTTAGTCTGAGGTTGTGGCCTCCCTTGTGGAGACTTTGCAAAGTTCTCATGTTTACATGGGTTAGTCAGCGATGCCATAACCAACCCTTGTCACCTTTAGCGAATAGGCAAAGAGCGGATGATGTTGTCTTTCCGGAGAAATCAACAACATACAATCCGTTCTCCACATATCCAACAAAGGCTACACGGAGTGTCTTGCTCCACAAGAGTACCACCATATGTTCATCAAAAAAGGTACAAAGACCCATGCGTGCAATTTGATGAACGGAAAGTAAATTGTAACCAAGGGTCTCGACAAGGAGGACATTCACAAGTGAAATGTCGGGTGTTACCACCACCTTGCCAAGACCCAGTACCTTTGAGCTTGTGTTGTCGCCATATGAAACGGTAGAATGAGATGGCTCGAGGTCGACAACAATTTCCTTGCTTCCGGTCATATGACTTGTGGCTCCACTATCAACCACCCATTTAGCACCACCGGAAGCATAGTCCTACAAGGAATCAAGTCTTGGATTTAGGTACCCATTTTTAAATGGGTCCTATCATGTTAGTAACAAGGGGTTTGGAAACCCAAATAGTCCAATCAACGTTGTCCTCATAAGGACCAATAAAGCGAGCACGAATATGTCCATACTAATCAGCAAAGAGAACATGAGAGGGGTTGTTAGGACCGGCGTAACCCCTTGTGGTAGGATCGAGGGCTTCACCCCTTCTTGGGTTAGATTCACCACCCTCACGGATGGTGCTCATGTCCTTGTTCTTCTTCTTCTTCATGGTCCTTCTTCTTCTCTTCCTCTTGGGCTTGATAGCCACTCCTCCTTCTTTGCATGAGCCCTCATTGGCTCCTTCCTTAGCTTCAATGACTCCTTCCAAGTACCGGGCTTGGAATTGGAGTCTATCAATTTTTGCCTTCAAGCGATTAACTTTGTCTTCATGTTCCGGATGAGGGTGAGTGATATCAAACACTTGGACCTCCTTCTCCTTGTTCACCCGGAAATGTTCCATCAAAGCTTCTTCTTGGAGAGAGTTCATCTTTATGAGTAGGCGCTTGTGGCTCTCCAAAGTGGCAACGTCGCCTTCATGATTGCAACATGCATGGTCCTTGCTCAAAGGAAAGTAATCCTTCAAGTCTTCATCTTGCATGGAATTGATCTCCATGATCTTGGCCTTGCTCCTCTTCAAAGAGGCAATCTCATCTACATAATCACAACAAGTGGCCTTTTCTTTGCTCATGCGGAGGCATTCCATCAAGGACTCTTCTTGTTTGCCATTTAACTCCAAGAGCTTGGCCTTGGTCTTCTCAAGAGTGGCAATCTCTTCTTCATGGTTGCAACATGATGTATTCTCCTTGCTAAAGCGGTAATACTCATCCAAAGCTTCTTCTTGAAGGGAATTGACCTCCAAGAGCAAAGCACTATGCCTCTTCAAAGAAGCAACTTGGTCAACAAGCTCGTCGCACGAAGAGTTGGTGCCTTCATCTTCTTTCTCCTTGCAAGCTTCCTCTTGAGGATGATCATCATCTCGGAGAGAGTCACATACTTACTCTCCAAGGATTTAAAATCCTTGGTGAGAGTAGCAACTTCCTCAAGAAGTGATTTGTGGTCATTCTAAAGAAGAAGCTTCTTCTTCTTGAGCTCACCCACCAAACCAAGAGCATGATCTCGACCCTTGGTGAGTTGGGATATGAGAGCGTTGTTGGAGTCTTCGAGGACAATGACACTAGCTTCAAGAGACATGCGCAAATCTTTCTCCTCCTCATGAGCTTGAGTGAGAGAGGCAATCTCATTTGCCGCCTCCCTCTCAAGCCTCTCCTTCTCCTCTATAAGGTCTTGAGACGCACCAAGTTGAGCCATGAGGGCCTCAAAATGGATATTGGTATCTCCTTGCATGTTAGTGAGAAAAGCATCCAAACCCACAATCTCACGCTTAATAGTGAGACTAGTGGCATCATCAATAGATATGACTTTAGAGGAAGATGTGAGTTTGGAAGGGGATTTTACCTCCGGAGATACCTTTGCCATAAGGAAATGGGAGTTGTTGGTGACGCGGTTCTCATTTGGAGAGTCAAAGAGGGAGACGGAAGGAGTGGAAATTGCGATGGTGGCCACTCCCTCTTCTTCCTTGTTCGAACTCTTGTCTTCACGCTCTTCACCTTCAACGGAGGAATACTCCTCACGGATAATGAAAGCTCTAGGCTTCTTGGTGAAGGAGACCTTGGCTTCACCGGGCTTAGAGGAGAACTTGGAGAATCCTTTGGAGAGGGACTTGAACTTGTCCTTACGGATGAGCCTTCCACCATTGTCTTCCCTTCTCTCAAAGATACAATCCGCGACGAAGTGACTTTTGTCGCCGCAATTGTAGCATGTTCTCCCCTTTTGTCCCTCCCTTGGGCTTTGTGAGGAATTTCTTGGAGAGTCATGAGGTGAGTATCTTCTTGGTCTTGAGCTTCGTGTCTTGTTTCCATCCCAAAAACTCTTTGCGGCGAGAGCCATGTGCTCATGGTAGTTTGTCTTGAGATCATCCGGACTCCACTCCATGGGATCCTCATCGCTCTCACTTGCTTCATGCTCCCTCATCTTCAAAGCAAGGTTGGGCTTGCGGGTGTTGTGAGCACGAGCAACAAGATCCTCCGCATTCTTCTTAGAGATGTCCAAAGTGATGACTTCACTAAGGACTTCATCGGAGGTCATAGCGCGGAAGGAGGCATTTTAGCGGATGGTCGTCAACTTTACTTCCTCGTAAGGGAGGAGAGCGTTGTAGAACTTTCTTTTGATCCAATGGTCATCCACAAAAGTTGCTCCAAGATCTTGCATTTGTACGGCGAGAGCAATGAGGCGCCGGTACATCTCTTCGGGAGATTCTCCTTCAATCATGACGAAGTTGTCGGCCATGTTGTTCACTTCATCGAAATGAGAGCTTTGGATGCTCTCATTTCCGAGGAAGAGCTTGTCGAGGTTATCCCATGCTTCCTTGGCGGTCTTGACCGAGCGAATGTGGGCTCGGTCCTTGGGTGTGACGGCCATGTGGATCATGTTGATGGCGGTGGCGTTGAGTTGGTCATCCACCACTTATCTCCTTGTCAAGTGTCTTGGATATCGTGGTGAGTAACCTTCCTCGATGATCCGCCAAAGCTCGGTAGAGGCGCTGCGCACATGAGAACGCATTAAGAATTGCCAATTTTTAAAGCTATTGGATTCAAGTAGCGGTGGTGAACCATGAGACAAAATATGAGGCATGGGTATTGGGACATTTATGGTGTAATCACTTGGTGGGGGCACCGCATGATTACCTCCTAATTGTCCCACAACCGGTGGTTCATCCTTCCCTTTTGAAGAAGTGCCAGCTTCCCCAAGCCTTTCCTCTTGTTGATTCTTCGTCGATTGAGCGACAAAATCAATAAGAGGAAATGAAGTACCTTTGGGTGGGGGAACCTCGGCACTTGCCTTAGGATCTATGGTGGGGGTTGGTTTTGGAGCTACCAACTCCATCATCATAGCCTTCATTTGGTTAATGATGGATCACTCCAATTTCTTGAGATCATCCAACGTAGCCGTTGTGCTATTGACAGTAGATGGTGGAGGTGGTAGCTCACCAGGAAGGGACCCATTCTCGGCAGCCTCTTGTTTGGCCATTTCTTAGGCGGTAAAGCCCGAGCAAGAAAACCTTGCTCTGATACCAATTGAACGGACCGTAGCGAACAAGAGGGGGGGTGAATGGGCGCTACGCAATTTTTAGTCTTTTTCAGTTTTTAGTGCAGCGGAAGATAAATGTGATAGCTTTAGTGGTGGAGATGTTCCTAGTATGACCCTAGGCTAGTGCAACAAGCAAAGGAACCAAGCAACAATAATAAAGATGAGGAGCGGGACAACCGGAGGGCGCGAAGACGAGGCGAGGATTTGTTTCCCTAGTTCCTCCCAAAAAAGGGAGTACGTCTGCGTTGAGGAGGTGCTAGCCTCACACAAGAGGCTAGGCGGCCACACCACGAAGGAAGGCCTCACCTTCTTCCTCAAGAGAGCTCCACAAAGGGGCTCCCTTTTCTCCACTAAGGCACCGGTCGAGGCGGTGGTTCCTTCACAAGGTTGAGGCGAGCTCCACAACACTAGGAGGCTCCCAACACCCTATGGGGCTAGCACAACTCCAAGCTAGCCTCCATAGGAGCACTTCATCCAAGATCCCACCATAGGAACCCTACCACCCAGATCCACTAAGGAATAGCACGAATTGGTGAAATCTCTCTTGGTAGAACTATAGATGGGGGCCTCCTCCACCACTCCTCAAAATTTGGGCAAGATTGGTTGGATGGTTGGGGAGATCCTCAAGGATTAAGCTCAGCAACAATGGAGGGGTGAGAGAGAAGAGATAAAAACGAGCTGGAGAAGAAGGGCCCTTTATATAGGGCCCCCCGAAATCCAACCGTTATGTGCAGTTTCCGCCTAAGCGGTACTACCGCTTGCCAAAGCGGTAGTACCGCTCTAGGCTCGAATTCCCCATAGAACTTATCCATGTGGACACACAGCGGTACTACCGCTTGAGGTACCGCAATGGTCTCTGGTAGTTACTGGATCCCATGCAGTACCAGAGCGATACCACAATGGTAGTGCCGTAACTTATGTTACGGTACCTAAGCGGTACCAGGGCTGTACTACCGCTCTCAAGCGGTACTACCGCACAAGGTACCGTAACTTTATCTGTGGGACTTTCTCAGTGCAATGCCCCAGAGCGGTACCGTTGAGCGGTACCAGTAGGGTAGCGGTACTACCGCTCCTGGTACCGGTAGTACCGGTCAGGCAGAAACTGTTTTTTCCTCTTTTCCTCTCCAACCATGTCACCTCGCGATACACACACAAAACCAGAAAAACCTATAAGCTACGCTTCAGTCCTCCGATCATGACGTGTCTAGCGAGGTCACCGTGCACTTGCAAATCTATCAAAGACAATCTTTGTACACGGTGAGATTCATTCAAGTGTTGTTATCAAACACACAAAACATGGAGTATAGACTTTGCTCTTTCAATAGGTTTTGTTCCTATAGAGCTTGTTTGATTCAAAAGGATTGAGCCCTCCAAAATTCCTATGGATTGCTTTGTTAGTACAATCCTATAGGATTTCTAACAAGAGGTTAGAACTCTTGGGAAAATTCCTATTTGTCTATGACAACTATGCTATGCACTCAATCTCTACAGAAATTTCCTATGACTTTCCTATGCTACCATCAAACAACTAGTCGTACCAATTTCCCATAGGATTCAAGGTGACATGTCATAGAAATCCTCTATTTTTTCTATCCTCCACTTTCCGTATCCTATGAATCAAACAAGCCCTAAACTTATTAAGTAGTTCATCAACAACCATGTAGTACACAGTACCCCAATCTGAGTCTGTGCATGTGAGATTTGGATTAACACCCCAATCCACAAAAACTAACCTCATTGCAGTTGATGGATGCCGAACTTGCCAAGGGGTCGATGAGTATAGTAGATGGACAGGGCATCGCCGAGGAAGAACAAGCCACAGCCACCGAGAAAGAAAACCCCGCACCTAATGGAGGGGGGCCACCGATAAGGGTATCGGCGTGAGCAATCTGAAATTTGGCACATGGAATGGAGTAGAACAACTCGGGGTGAGTTTCCACTCCGAGGATTCGCGCAGCCAGAACGCAGCCGGTGAGGGAGGATTCAGCGACAGCTCGGCGGCCGATGAGATTTTCCCCGTGGCCGGCCGAAACGGAAATGACGCTTCAGAGAGGGGTCGGTCGGCACATTCGAGAACGATGACGAACGCTTAAGGGATGGCGCTGCGGCCGATGACGGACTCAGAGGGGCCGGTGGAATCCAAGACATGATCTGCAGCTCCGAAGCAGACCCTGAAGAGGATCCGAGCTCCAACACCGACAAAGATTCCGGCGCGACCGGAGGAAATGAAGACGCCACTAGCAGCTTCGAAGCAGATCCCGAACAGGACCCCCGCTCTGCTACCGACAAAGGTTTCGGCGCGGCCGGAGGAGACGAAGTGGCTGATACGTCTCCGACGTATCGATAATTTCTTATGTTCCATGCCACATTATTGATGATATCTACATGTTTTATGCACACTTTATGTCATATTTATGCATTTTCTGGAACTAACCTATTAACAAGATGCCGAAGAGCCGCTTGTCGTTTTCTGCTGTTTTTGGTTTCAGAAATCCTAGTAAGGAAATATTCTCGGAATTGGACGAAATCAACGCCCAGGGGCCTATTTTGCCACGAAGCTTCCAGAAGACCGGAGAGTCAACGAAGTGGGGCCACGAGGTGGCCAGGGGGTAGGGCGGCGTGGCCCCACCCTTGGCCGCGCCGACCTGTCTCCTGGGCCCCTCGTGACGCCCCCTGACCTACCCTTCCGCCTACAAATAGCCTTCGTCGCGAAACCTCCAGTACCGAGAGCCACGATACGGAAAACCTTCCAGAGACGCCGCCGCCGCCAATCCCATCTCGGGGATTCAGGAGATCGCCTCCGGCACCCTGCCGGAGAGGGGAATCATCTCCCGGAGGACTCTACGCCGCCATGGTCACCTCCGGAGTGATGTGTGAGTAGTCTACCCCTGGACTATGGGTCCATAGCAGTAGCTAGATGGTTGTCTTCTCCTCATTGTGCTTAATTGTCGGGTCTTGTGAGCTGCCGAACATGATCAAGATCATCTATCTGTAATGCTATATGTTGTGTTTGTTGGGATCCGATGAATAGAGAATACCATGTTATGTTGATTATCAATTTATATCTATGTGTTGTTTATGATCTTGCATGCTCTCCGTTATTAGTAGAGGCTCTGGCCAAGTTTTTGCTAGTAACTCCAAGAGGGAATATTTATGCTCGATAGTGGGTTCATGTCTCCGTGAATCTGGGGGCGTGACAGAAACCTCTAAGGTTATGGATGTGCTGTTGCCACTAGGGATAAAACATTGATGCTATGTCCGAGGATGTAGTTATTGATTACATTACGCGCAATACTTAATGCATTTGTCTGTTGTTTTCAACTTAATACTGGAAGGGGTTCGGATGATAACCTGAAGGTGGACTTTTTAGGCATAGATGCATGCTGGATAGCGGTCTATGTACTTTGTCGTAATGCCCAATTAAATCTCACTATACTCATCATAATATGTATGTTCATGGTCATGCCCTCTCTATTTGTCAATTGCCCAACTGTAATTTGTTCACCCAACATGCTATTTATCTTATGGGAGAGACACCTCTAGTGAAATGTGGACCCCGGTCCAATTCTCTATACTGAAATACAATCTACTGCAATACTTGTTCTACTGTTTTCTGCAAACAATCATCTTCCACACTATACATCTAATCCTTTGTTACAGCAAGCCGGTGAGATTGACAACCTCGCTGTTTCGTTGGGGCAAAGTACTTGGTTTGTGTTGTGCAGGTTCCACGTTGGCGCTGGAATCCCTGGTGTTGCGCCGCACTACATCTCGCCGCCATCAACCTTCAATGTGCTTCTTGACTCCTATTGGTTCGATAAACCTTGGTTCTTACTGAGGGAAACTTGCCGCTATGCGCATCACACCTTCCTCTTGGGGTTCCCAACGGACGCGTGTCGAACGGAAAGACAATACGTCAACCACACGCATCAGTGGCCACCAGCAGCTCCGAAGAGGATCCCAGCTCCGCCACCAACAAAGGTTTTGGCGTGGTCGGCGAAGAAATACTCTGCAAGGGCGGTGGTATATCACAAGAATATGCCTTCTCTACAGCTACTTGTTGCTCAAGGACCCGTTCGACCCTCTCAAGGTCTTCCTTTGATGCAGTGAATCTATCAAAGGAAGGATGCATTTGTTGGTTCATCGTAGGAACGACGGAGGTGGAAACGAGTGGGCGTTGTATGGGATATGGAGTGGGGGGTAATAGGTACTAGAGTAAGACGGCGAGGTCAGAGTGATTAAGTGTTCGATGGTTACCAATGCATCTAAGGTACCTTAAAAGCATTTTTTGTGATGTTACGGGATCAAATTGTACTCTAATTATCACTGGACAACAAGCCGGCCTGTTGCAAACTTGTTTGAATGAGCTAAAATAGTTAGAAATCTATAAAATTTGTCACTTCAATGAATTTGCATCCTATAGCGTTTACTTAATTTGAAAAATGAATGGGGACGTTTGGCACCTTATTTGTTTGTAATTGCTTCATGAAAAACTCACATTTTGCTCTAACTTTGCAATACCATAATGCACAATCATTTCTACAAAAAAGAATAAGATGGAAAGTCTTGAAATGTTATTTATCATGACAACATTACAATGTCCCAACCGTGGGGTGATTAGGGAGTCCACTCCGCTAGAATAAACAAACATATATAAGGCATGTGTGCCAATGCTGGTGGTCTACCTTATACACATATCTCGATATGCAGCTATATATGGATTTATTTTCCAACTTTAGATGATCAGTTTTTAGTTCACCATTTAATTACAATTCATAATTTTTGGGAATAAAATACTTGGAGGTACCCTGCAAGTGTGGTACCACAAACAATGCCCAAACATGGGTTCTGCGTCCACCAATAGTACAAGATAGCGTGCATCGGAAGTTTGAGTAAATTTGAAACCAACCAAATGAGGTAGAAACAAATAAAAAAAGTTGTGAAACATGTGCATGGAGCCATCACATGCCATGTACTTAGTAATAACAAGTAAAAATACCAAAACCTATCATACATAGAGGTTTCAGGTGAAGAGTCATTATTCACACACATATACAATAAATATGGACTGCTTTTGGCTTTCTACCCATTAATTTGAGCAAGCTTAATGCAGTGTCCACTTCAAACTTGGCAACATTGGAAACATAGCTGCTTGAGTTCGCCTCGGTAGCCTCTTCCCATATGTAAGCTTAATTAATTGATTACACTACGAAAACCACGGTCAACTTCTGAATAATGCATGCATTGCCCCCCCTTTTGCACATATGCAACTTTGCAAAGTAGGGATTTTTGGTTTACCACACATTAGTGTGTTGTTTTCTTTTTATTAGGGCCCCTTTTTGGTAGCCACATTTTGCCAAGCCAAAGTGTGCTTGGCCAAAAAAAATTCAGCTAGTGTGGCTAGCCACCAAATTGTGGCTTAAAATATTCAAGCCAAACTTTGGCAAAAATTTGCAAAAAAAGGTTGAGTCTATGAAAAATGGACCATACATGCAATAAAGTGTGATAAGCCAAAGTGTGGCAAAAACCAAACACATGCCAAATAAACTATGGCTGCCAAATTTTTGCTTCTTGACAAATTGTGGCTAGGAACCAAACATGCCCTTGGTGGCCAAAGGGGACCAAATAGGTGTTTTGTTTATTCTCTATCATGTGCAGTGTGTGCATATACCACAAATCAAAATTTCCCAGGTAGGCCAAACATGCATACATGGTAGGCGGATCGCCATTTCGAAGGTTGATTTGTCAAACTAGCTTACCATGAAACCATAAACTAAATTATTTGTACTCCAATTAATTAAGTTCGGATATGAATGGTGGTCGTCAACCAAACTAATAAGAATTCAAAATTTGGGATGATATAGAGATGTTCCCAATTGTTGTGGAATCAGAAAACATTGGCAAACGAAAATGTGGGTTGCATCCAAGTATAGTAGCTCACAAGTCGATTGCCAAGAAGTTTTTGCCTAAATTTGAAATTAAGCCAAAATGTGGTTCAAACTTATTCAAATCAGCAAGGTAGGCAATCATGAAGTCACCAATTACTACGTACTTTTATCTAGGAAAAATAACAAAAATCGTGGCATGCAAATATTCTTGAGAAGCATAATAATTCTTTAAATATATATTTTTTGGAACCATGCATGTTGGACATTGCTTCGCTTCTTGCCACATGGGTGAGCTAGCTTGGTTACCGCAAGAACCATGCATGGCGAACTTTTGAATCATGACCCCCTTTTTTAAGAGATTGATGCAAAACTTCTTATTTACAACTATACTTTGCCAAATAGAGTTTTTTTTTGGTTTTCCACAAAAAAGTCTTTTCATTTTTATTGGTCGAATTAAGGGGGCAGAATTAAAAGGATGTATTTGTGAAGTGGCTACCGTGTGTATTGCGCACAATGCCACCAATACAATTTTCACAAGCGGGTGACATCGTTGAATGGCCATGCATTTCCATGGTTTGTTGGATTATCTCAGCATGTAGTATATACTAAATTAATTTTGTAAATATTTATATTACAACTGAAATAAATTGGGAAAATACTGGGATTCACCTCCCTAGAATCAATCTTGCCCGTCCATTTCCTATCAACTGACTATAGGGAGTACTAGATCTAAATGGCAGTTGGAGTTAATTCATCAACCTCATCACAGTATTATTCCCATCTGTCCCCACTAAACAACCCCTGGTGGTTCATTCTCCCCTACATTTTGGCAAGTTCCAAAAACACATTTATGAGTGGCAAACCTAAAAAAAACTAGTTTGTAAACTTTATGGCAATGAAAATTTGTGTATGTGTGCGAAAAAATAGGGTCACGATGATTCAAAAGTTCACCTCGGTTCTTGCAGTAACCAGGCGCATATATATATGCACATGGGAAGTTGAAGAAGCAAGGCAAAATCCAACATATGAATGGTGAAAGGACCCATTAAATGTTCCTTCCAACAAAGGTCGTGCTTGGGATCTTACCTATGTAGTATTGTACGTACATCACAAATGCAGTGGCGGAGGCAGAACTTAAACTCTATATATGTTGTCATTTTAAATTTGTGATGTCAAACACATGTGTTTTTACCTATTTAAAATATGTTTGTACTATTTTTATACCAGAATACAAAGGATTTGCCAGAAACCTATGTGGTCAATGGACCATGCATGCCACAATGTAGCTACGCCACTGCACAAATGTGAAATGAAAAGATGTGCATCTCTATAGACCGGCCCTAAACCCTAAACCCTAAACCCCCTAAACCCTAAACCATAAACCTAAATATCACTACCCAAAAATGGGTCATGATTCAAAGGTTTGCCATTATTTTCTTGTAGTAACACAATGCTCCCACACTTTTTGGGAAGCGAGTGGAATTAACGCACTCAAACACACATATACAGTACCAAAAACTGTGTAGGATTCTTCTAAAAGGATATATATATAAGTGTATATATGCGATGTTTATTTGGTATTTTCCATAGAGGTAGTATATATGTAAACCACAAATATGACTCTCCATGCTTTGTTTCAGCCTTTTTTCTATCGGCCCCACAATAACTTTGGCTTATTTTGAAATTTAGGTCGATCACGACGCCCGTCCCTGTTTTGTGCCATTGGATGCGGTGTGTGTGTTAATTTGGCCATTATATATTGTACCATGGCTCAACACATTCGGGTCACACACCCCTTTATTTTTTCAATTATTTGTTTGAAATGTACTTCATCTACCCACTGATCAAATTTGCATTTAAGCGGATTTAGACCAAAAATATTGAATATATGGATGCACATTGAGATAATTCATGAAACATTGGAAATGGTCATCGTGTCATGTTTCCCCACAAATGAATATTGTATTGGTGGCAAACTAGTTTGCAAACTTTATGGCAATGAAAATTTGTGTATATGCGTGAAAAATAGGCTCACGATGATTCAAAAGTTCACCTTGGTTCTTGTTTAACCTATTTAATTATAGATTCGTAGGTCGATTTTTCTACTTTTTATTATTACTATTACTATGTAGCACATGCGTGTTTGCTAGTCGAGTGAAACTCGGAGGAAGAGGGATCACTCGGAAGGAGAGAAGAAGGGAGAGCATTATGGTGTCTGCCCTTTTTTGGGTGATGATGTTGACTGTTGTGCAGGGTTTGTCAGTGCGCAGGAGGTGCGAGCGAGGCCGAGAAAGAGAGAGATTTTTTTGTGAGAGGGACAACCGAAGGATCCTGATGCGTCCTGATGCGTCTTCTCTTGATGACAAGGTATTAACTTGTCAATGCCTACGGGTTGTAGACTAGGGTTTAGTTGGAAGTAGAGGGCAAGTAGATCTCGAAGGTTTCAGCCGAAAAGTACTCGACGATTATGAAAACTAGGGTTTGAGAGACAATGATTCGATGCTTTCTTTGTCCCTCGACTCCCCCTTATATAGGAGGCGGAGCCAAGGGATTCATATTGTACAAGTTACACAGTCCGGGAAGGTTTCTAACTCATCCCGCAAGATTACAAATAATGCTTCCTATTACAACTCTAACTTTCCTTAACAATATCTTGGGCTTCCGAATCTTCTTATTCTTCGGGTAGTGGGCCTTCAGTAAACCCCGGGTACTATCTTCGGCAGGCCCATTGGGGATGCCTATGTCAGTAGCCCCCGAGATTTTGCTTGAATCGTAGAGTCAGGGAAAATCTCCACTGTTTATTTTTACTCGACAACTTAAAACTTTTCTATATTTCTTCACATAAATTTCTATATTGTACAGGGATAATGGTAGTTGGGGCTAGTTCATCTGACGGATCAGGTACTAGTTAACTGCTCTAGTGGCAATCCGCAAAAACCTACTTCAAGATCACGTCCCTGGACATGATCTCGGGATACTGGTGTAAACTTGGACAGGTGCCACTTAAGGTCTTACCATTCTGTCGAGTCCCAGTCATATTTATCGGGTACCTAACGCGTCCGTTAGGATTTTTCTTCGTATCTGTTGATACGGATAAAAGTAGCAAACCGACGTCAGAGATGGCGCCACGCCACACAGAATGGATCTGGGGTCTTACCTTCGCAAAGTTTTGCGGCATTCAGAAATTGATCGCAACTTTGGCATTCTGAGAATATATTGTCGAGTGCTTATTCGGCTGTTGGAATGGCACATTTATTGAGTCAACGGATGACTTATATTGCTCTCCCGATGGGAGTATATGTAGAGTTATTTATAACTCGAAATATACTCTTTTGCTCTTCTATCTTTCTTCTTCTCGTTCTTTCTTTCTTTTTTATAATTTCATCGGGCACGCGAACAGCGTTCCCGATGGGAGTAGCCCCCGAGGCTACAACCAAGGACTTGTGCTTGGCTGTAGGCTCCATGTCTTATGCCGCTATATTTTCTTTCTCTCCCGAAGTTTTACAATTTCTCGGGTGCGCGAACAGCGCTCCTGATGGGAGTAGCCCCCGAGGCTATGAGCAAATATTTGTATTTGATCATAGGCTCACGCCATTTCTATTTTGTCTTTCTTGATCTTTTCATTTTTTCAAAGTAGCCCCCGAGCATTTGATCAAAAACTTGTATTTGATCAAAGGCTCTCCAATATTTTTGCATGTCGCCTTTTTATGCAGCTGTTGAGTCGAATTTTTCTCCTGCTAAAGTGACGTTATTGCTGACGATAGCCACGATTGCAAGTCCGAAAATCGCGAGAAGTCCTCTCCCACTGCCTTGCGGGCCCAATTTATCCATTATCTTGACACGTCGTGCAGGTGGGGGACACACGTCCCCCGCTTTTCCTGGCGCACGTACCGTAACTTCTCCAATGTTAAAATACTTTTTTACCCCTGTTTCCACGTGGTTATCATCTGTCGCACACTTTTTCCATCCAACGGTCCGCCGCTTCACCGCACCTCTATATAAGATCCCCTTCTTCTTCCTCGAGCACTTCCGCTCGCGCCGTTCCCCTGCTTTCCTCTGCAAAACTTCCTCCTGCGCCCCGCAACTCCCTGAGCTCAACTTCTCCAAACTGCATTCCCGCGCCATTGTTGATGCCACCGCGTCGGTTGACCAAACACAGCACGCCGGAGTCGTCAATGGCTGCCGTAGATCTGGGAAGCGCGGAGTGGGAAAGGTCCAAAATTTCCACCCAGGACATCAATCTCTTGAAGAAGCTGGGGATCAGCAAGAAGCCCAAGGCGCTGTGCTTCCCTAGTGAAGAAAGCTACCCAACCCCTCCAATGGGGTATCGGGTAAGTTTCGTCGACCATCTCATCCGCGGTCTTTCCGCCCCATTCATCCTTTCCTCCGCAGATTGCTTTTTGTTTATGGTCTGCAACTTCACCACCTCACGCCCAATTCTATCCTCCATATTTCCATTTTCATCACCCTCTACGAGGCCTTCCTTGGCGTCCAGCCTAACTGGGCGCTATGGAAACGCATTTTCTTTTGTCGCCGCAATGGCTCTCCCAATGTCGCCTATAATATAGGCGGCGTTGTTATTTCCGTTCGCCCCACAGTCGATTACTTCGACGTCAAACTCCCTGACTCAGTTCAAGGATGGCACAAGAAGTGGTTGTACATTCAGGAGGAGAACCATGGATATGCTGAAGACAACATCCCTCCTTTTGATGGTGCCGAGAAAATCCTTCGCCGCCGCTCCTGGGATGCAGAGGCTACCGAGGAAGAAAAAATATCGACAGAAGCCCTAATGACTCGCATCCATGAGTTGCAGAATACTCGCGGCAAAGAGCTGTCAGGTATTCAAATCACGGCGTATTTTCTTAGAACCAGAGTGCAGCCTCTTCAGGCTCGCAAATACCCTCTCTGGAAGTACGCTGGCGACAAGGACGTAGATCAGTTATCGGCGGATTTAGAGGTCAAGGACTTAGAGAAGCTTGTCCGAAAAATCTCCTCCCTCAGCAAAAAAGATCCTGTCCCTTCTTCTTGTCGTGTAAAACCATATAGCGCCACCAATGCGCTTCCCAAGGTAACCTTTGTCGATTGATTTGTTATTGCCTTGCTATCTTTTTGTAACTCCTTTTTTGACATCTTCCCCTGTTTTTTTGTATAGAACCATCCAAATCTTGTCTCGCTTCCTCCCCTTCCTGAAGGTGGAGAAGTCGATGAAAGGGCCGTTGTCACTGACGACAACCAAGATGCCCCCTCTTTTGTGAATGAACCCGTAGATTCTCAAAAATCTGCGGGATCTTCTGAAAAGGAGGCTGCCTCCGAAGGCACTGTATCGGCACAATCTCCTCCTCCTGCTGTTTCTCCAAGGAACAAAAGGAAAAGGGATGATGTCGAAGATTCCGGCACCTCCAAAGCTGAAGAAGCTGTTCCTTCACGCCAGAAGGCAGCTTATGATCCATACCTTGAGGCCCTCATCAGCTCGTAAGTTACCTTTTATTTCACTTTATTTTGTACTCGAAGATTTTTGTCTATCTTGCTTTTTATGCTGCCGACATTTAATCGCAGTGATGATGAGGAAGAAGTACCAACTTTTGATGTGGCTGCTCGAACGAGTACATCACATACTCTAGTTGTTTCAGAGACGCCAGTCGAAGGAGAGGAATCCTCGCCTCCTCAACAAAACGTCGGCGCTCCTACTCCTCCTTCAAAACCCCTTGTCCCTTCACCAAAAAGGACAAGAGTTGAAACAATCCCGGAGCCTACCCTCCAATTGGGTAGTGATGCGCGTAGTTGACTTTATGTCTTTTCGTTCAACATGCGTCCGTTGGGAACCCCAAGAGGAAGGTGTGATGCGTACAGCGGCAAGTTTTCCCTCAGTATGAAACCAAGGTTTATCGAACCAGTAGGAGTCAAGAAGCACGTTGAAGGTTGATGGCGGTGAGATGTAGTGCGGCGCAACACCACGGATTCCGGCGCCAACGTGGAACCTGCACAACACAAACCAAGTACTTTGCCCCAACGAAACAGCGAGGTTGTCAATCTCACCGGCTTGCTGTAACAAAGGATTAGACGTATAGTGTGGAAGATGATTGTTTGCAGAAAACAGTAGAACAAGTATTGCAGTAGATTGTATTTCAGTATAGAGAATTGGACCGGGGTCCACAGTTCACTAGAGGTGTCTCTCCCATAAGATAAACAGCATGTTGGGTGAACAAATTACAGTTGGGCAATTGACAACTAAAGAGGGCATGACCATGCACATACATATTATGATGAGTATAGTGAGATTTAATTGGGCATTACGACAAAGTACATAGACCGCTATCCAGCATGCATCTATGCCTAAAAAGTCCACCTTCAGGTTATCATCCGAACCCCTTCCAGTATTAAGTTGCTAACAACAGACAATTGCATTAAGTATTGCGCGTAATCTAATCAGTAACTACATCCTCGAACATAGCACCAATGTTTTATCCCTAGTGGCAACAGCACATCCATAATCTTAGAGATTTCTGTCACTTCCCCAGATTCACGGAGACATGAACCCACTATCGAGCATAAATACAACCTCTTGGAGTTAATAGCAAAAACTTGGCCAGAGCCTCTACTAATAACGGAGAGCATGCAAGATCATAAACAACACATAGATATAAATTGATAATCAACATAACAAGTATTCTCTATTCATCGGATCCCAACAAACACAACATATAGAATTACAGATAGATGATCTTGATCATGTTCGGCAGCTCACAAGACCCGACAATTAAGCACAATGAGGAGAAGACAACCATCTAGCTACTGCTATGGACCCATAGTCCAGGGGTAGACTACTCACTCATCACTCCGGAGGCGACCATGGCGGTGCAGAGTCCTCCGGGAGATGATTCCCCTCTCCGGCAGGGTGCCGGAGGCGATCTCCTGAATCCCCCGAGATGGGATTGGCGGCGGCGGCGTCTCTGGAAGGTTTTCCGTATCGTGGCTCTCGGTACTGGGGGTTTCGCAACGAAGGCTTTAAGTAGGCGGAAGGGTAGGTCAGGGGGCGACGCGAGGGGCCCAGGAGACAGGGCGGCGCGGCCAAGGGTGGGGCCGCGCCGCCTGCCCTCCTGGCCACCTCGTGGCCCCACTTCGTTGACTCTTCGGTTTTCTGGAAGCTTCGTGGCAAAATAGGACCCTGGGCGTTGATTTCATCCAATTCCGAGAATATTTCCTTACTAGGATTTCTGAAACCAAAAACAGCAGAAAACAAAGAATCGGCACTTCAAAGATCTTGTTAATAGGTTAGTTCCAGAAAATGCACGAATATGACATAAAGTGTGCATAAAACATGTAGATATCATCAATAATGTGGCATGGAACATAAGAAATTATCGATACGTCGGAGACGTATCAGCATCCCCAAGCTTAGTTCCTGCTCGTCCCGAGCAGGTAAACGATAAACAAAGATAATTTCTGGAGTGACATGCCATCATAACCTTGATCATACTATTTGTAAGCATATGTAGTGAATGCAGCGATCAAAACAATGTAAATGACATGAGTAAACAAATGAATCATATAGCAAAGACTTTTCATGAATAGTACTTCAAGACAAGCATCAATAAGTCTTGCATAAGAGTTAACTCATAAAGCAATAATTCAAAGTAAAGGCATTGAAGCAACACAAAGGAAGATGAAGTTTCAGCGGTTGCTTTCAACTTGTAACATGTATATCTCATGGATATTGTCAACATAGAGTAATATAACAAGTGCAATATGCAAGTATGTAGGAATCAATGCACAATTCACACAAGTGTTTGCTTCTTGAGGTGGAGAGAGATATGTGAACTGACTCAACAATAAAAGTAAAAGAAAGGTCCTTCAAAGAGGAAAGCATCGATTGCTATATTTGTGCTAGAGCTTTGATTTTGAAAACAAGAAACAATTTTGTCAACGGTAGTAATAAAGCATATGTATCATGTAAATTATATCTTACAAGTTGCAAGCCTCATGCATAGTATACTAATAGTGCCCGCACCTTGTCCTAATTAGCTTGGACTACCGGGATTATCGCAATGCACATGTTTTAACCAAGTATCACAAAGGGGTACCTCTATGCCGCCTGTACAAAGGTCTAAGGAGAAAGCTCGCATTGGATTTCTCGCTATTGATTATTCTCAACTTAGACATCCATACCGGGACAACATAGACAACAGATAATGGACTCCTCTTTTATGCATAAGCATGTAGCAACAATTAATTTTCTCATATGAGATTGAGGATATATGTCCAAGACTGAAACTTCCACCATGGATCATGGCTTTAGTTAGCGGCCCAATGTTCTTCTCTAACAATATGCACGCTCTAACCATAAGGTGGTAGATCGCCCTTACTTCAGACAAGATGAACATGCATAGCAACTCACATGATATTCAACAAAGAGTAGTTGATGGCGTCCCCAGGAACATGGTTATCGCACAACGAGCAACTTAATAAGAGATAAAGTGCATAAGTACATATTCAATACCACAATAGTTTTTAGGCTATTTGTCCCATGAGCTATATATTGCAAAGGTGAAGAATGGAAATTTAAAGGTAGCACTCAAGCAATTTACTTTGGAATGGCGGAGAAATACCATGTAGTAGGTAGGTATGGTGGACACAAATGGCATAGTGGTTGGCTCAAGTATTTCGGATGCATGAGAAGTATTCCCTCTCGATACAAGGTTTAGGCTAGCAAGGCTATTTGAAACAAACACAAGGATGAAGCGGTGCAGCAAAACTCACATAAAAGACATATTGTAAACATTATAAGACTCTACACCGTCTTCCTTGTTGTTCAAACTCAATACTAGAAATTATCTAGACCTTAGAGAGACCAAATATGCAAACCAAATTTTAGCATGCTCTATGTATTTCTTCATTAATGGGTGCAAAGTATATGATGCAAGAGCTTAAACATGAGCACAACAATTGCCAAGTATCACATTATCCAAGACATTATAGCAATTACTACATGTATCATTTTCCAATTCCAACCATATAACAATTTAACGAAGAAGAAACTTCGCCATGAATATTATGAGTAGAGCCTAAGGACATACTTGTCCATATGCAACAGCGGAGCGTGTCTCTCTCCCACACAAAGAATGCTAGGATCCATTTTATTCAAACAAAACAAAAACAAAAACAAACCGACGCTCCAAGCAAAGCACATAAGATGTGATGGAATAAAAATATAGTTTCAGGGGAGGAACCTGATAATGTTGTCGATGAAGAAGGGGATGCCTTGGGCATCCCCAAACTTAGACGCTTGAGTCTTCTTGATATATGCAGGGGTGAACCACCGGGGCATCCCCAAGCTTAGAGCCTTCACTCTCCTTGATCATCTTGTATCATCTCCCTCTCTTGATCCTTGAAAACTTCCTCCACACCAAACTTAGAACAGCTCATTAGAGGGTTAGTGCACAATCAAAATATACATGTTCAGAGGTGACATAATCATTCTTAACACTTCTGGACATTGCACAAAGCTACTGAAAGTCAATGGAATCGAAAAATCCATCGAACATATCAAAACAGGCAATGCGAAATAAAAGGCAGAATCTGTCAAAAACAGAACAGTTCGTATTGACGAATTTTATTGAGGCACCAGACTTGCTCAAATGAAAATGCTCAAATTGAATGAAAGTTGCGTACATATCTGAGGATCACTCACGTAAATTGGCATAATTTTCTGAGTTACCTACAGAGAATGTTGCCCAGATTCGTGACAGCAAAGAAATCTGTTTCTGCGCAGTAATCCAAATCTAGTATGAACTTTACTAACAACGACTTTACTTGGCACAACAAAACACTAAACTAAGATAAGGAGAGGCTGCTACAGTAGTAAAAAACTTCCAAGACACAAAATAAAAATAAAGTACTGTAGTAAAAACATGGGTTGTCTCCCATAAGCGCTTTTCTTTAACGCCTTTCAGCTAGGCGCAGAAAGTGTGTATCAAGTATTATCGAAGGATGGTACATCTACAGCGGGATGTGGAGTTTTCTCAACCATGCATAGTATATTGGATACATAAGTTTTAGCGTCTCCCTTTTCATTAGTCTTGGGCTTGCTACTCTCATCAAACAAATTTTCAGGAACAAGCCAAGCATAGTTATTTTCTAGTGCATCATTCATTGCTAGGAGCTTGCATGGTATTGGTGCTTTGATCTCCCCACCATCATTAATATTATTAGTGTACCTTATTCTCTCCATGTCCATCTTTTCAAGGAGACTAACAAAATTGGTACAAGAACCAAGCATATTATATTTAGCAAAGACCTTTCTAGCCTCTCTTGCTAGACCACCAAATTCTCTAAGAAGGGTTTCTAAAACAAAATCTTTATTTTCCCCTTCTTCCATATCACCAAGTGTAAGAAACATGTGTTGGATTATAGGATTGAGATTAACAACTTTAGTTTCGAACATGCGAACTAAAGCAGCAGCAGCAATTTCATAAGTAGGAGCAAGATCTACCAAGTGTCTATCTTCAAAATCTTCAATGGTACAAACATGGTTGAAAAATTCTTCTATATTATTTCTCCCAACTATAGACCCGCGCCCTACCGGCATGTTTTTTACGGTAAAATTAAAAGGAAACATAATGAAATAAGTAAAGCAAATACAAGTAACTAATTTTTTTGTGTTTTTGATATAGCAAACAAGATAGCAAAATAAAGTAAAACTAGCAACTAATTTTTTTGTATTTTGATATAGTGCAGCAAACAAGAAAGTAAATAAAATAAAGCAAGACAAAAACAAAGTAAAGAGATTGGGATGTGGAGACTCCCCTTGCAGCGTGTCTTGATCTCCCCGGCAACGGCGCCAGAAAATCTTGCTTGATGCGCGTAGTTGACTTTATGTCTTTTCGTTCAACACGCGTCCGTTGGGAACCCCAAGAGGAAGGTGTGATGTGTACAGCGGCAAGTTTTCCCTCAGTATGAAACCAAGGTTTATCGAACCAGTAGGAGTCAAGAAGCACGTTGAAGGTTGATGGCGGCGAGATGTAGTGCGGCGCAACACCAGGGATTCCGGCGCCAACGTGGAACCTGCACAACACAAACCAAGTACTTTGCCCCAACGAAACAGCGAGGTTGTCAATCTCACCGGCTTGCTGTAACAAAGGATTAGACGTATAGTGTGGAAGATGATTGTTTGCAGAAAACAGTAGAACAAGTATTGCAGTAGATTGTATTTCAGTATAGAGAATTGGACCGGGGTCCACAGTTCACTAGAGGTGTCTCTCCCATAAGATAAACAGCATGTTGGGTGAACAAATTACAGTTGGGCAATTGACAAATAAAGAGGGCATGACCATGCACATACATATTATGATGAGTATAGTGAGATTTAATTGGGCATTACGACAAAGTACATAAACCGCTATCCAGCATGCATCTATGCCTAAAAAGTCCACCTTCAGGTTATCATCCGAACCCCTTCCAGTATTAAGTTGCTAACAACAGACAATTGCATTAAGTATTGCGCGTAATGTAATCAGTAACGACATCCTCGAACATAGCACCAATGTTTTATCCCTAGTGGCAACAGCACATCCATAATCTTAGAGATTTCTATCACTTCCCCAGATTCACGGAGACATGAACCCAGTATCGAGCATAAATACTCTCTCTTGGAGTTAATAGCAAAAACTTGGCCAGAGCCTCTACTAATAACGGAGAGCATGCAAGATCATAAACAACACATAGATATAAATTGATAATCAACATAACAAGTATTCTCTATTCATCGGATCCCAACAAACACAACATATAGAATTACAGATAGATGATCTTGATCATGTTCGGCAGCTCACAAGACCCGACAATTAAGCACAATGAGGAGAAGACAACCATCTAGCTACTGCTATGGACCCATAGTCCAGGGGTAGACTACTCACTCATCACTCCGGAGGCGACCATGGCGGTGTAGAGTCCTCCGGGAGATGATTCCCCTCTCCGGCAGGGTG
The DNA here is from genome assembly GCF_019359855.2 of Lolium perenne. Classification (NCBI taxonomy): domain Eukaryota; kingdom Viridiplantae; phylum Streptophyta; class Magnoliopsida; order Poales; family Poaceae; genus Lolium; species Lolium perenne. The sequence continues at coordinate 216,859,839 of NC_067247.2, forward strand.
CCGGAGGCGATCTCCTGAATCCCCCGAGATGGGATTGGCGGCGGCGGCGTCTCTGGAAGGTTTTCCGTATCGTGGCTCTCGGTACTGGGGGTTTCGCAACGAAGGCTTTAAGTAGGCGGAAGGGTAGGTCAGGGGGCGACGCGAGGGGCCCAGGAGACAGGGCGGCGCGGCCAAGGGTGGGGCCGTGCCGCCTGCCCTCATGGCCACCTCGTGGCCCCACTTCGTTGACTCTTCGGTTTTCTGGAAGCTTCGTGGCAAAATAGGACCCTGGGCGTTGATTTCGTCCAATTCCGAGAATATTTCCTTACTAGGATTTCTGAAACCAAAAACAGCAGAAAACAGCAACTGGCACTTCGGCATCTTGTTAATAGGTTAGTTCCAGAAAATGCACGAATATGACATAAAGTGTGCATAAAACATGTAGATATCATCAATAATGTGGCATGGAACATAAGAAATTATCGATACGTCGGAGACGTATCAGGTAGCTCCTCTAATCCTCTCTTGGATGATGTAAGTTCTTAATTTTCTTGTCACTGTCTATATTTCCTCTGTTTGCTTCTTTATGCCATCATATTTTCCCCATACCGACGTTTTCTTTCTTTTTCCTTCTTTGATAGCCTATGATCAAAGAGCTTTTTCGCATCGGTGCCCAATTCATTGGGTACCGTGAGTATGCCAGCAAGACTGAAGGTAATAATTCTTTGCTGGCCCTTGTTTATAACTTCTTGCTCCTGTTTTGTCGCAATTTTGATGATTCTTAACTATTTTGGCAGAAAAACTTGCGGAAGCCAACAAGCTCGTCGACACGCTTGCTCAAAAATTAGAGCAAAGTGAAGCGGCTCGCAAGAAGGCTGAACTTGATGCTGGCAAAGCTAAAGCGGAGGCTGATAAGGCCAAGGCAGAAGCTGCTGGTGTCGAAGATCTGCAAAAAAGACTTGATGATGCCGAAACTGCTTTGAACGAGCACAAAGCCGCGCAGGCTACTCGTGAAAAGGCGATCATCAAGCGCTTGAACACGCAGATTCGGCGCTTTGTCGGTAATTTTGTCGATCCATTCTATTTTTCTTAGACTTGCTTTTCTTTACTTTCTGTCGACCAACATATATTTTCTGCGATAGGTAAAACAAACCAAGAATTTGAGCTTGAAGATCCCGACAACGATCCTCTTCTTGACGCGCTCTCTGTCCTTGAGCTTAATGGAACCGAAGCTCGCGAAGGCATTGAACAGGCTAACGCAGGATTATCACGGCTGTTCCCCTACTTCTTCCCGAAGAAAGCGGAACCCAAGACTTTCCTTGCTCTTGCCAAGGACTTCAATCCACCAGAGGATCTTGGACTGAAGATGCGCCAAGAAAACATGAAGATTGCTGTCGAAAGCACTGTTGCCTTGGTTGCCGACAGTCAGCAAACTATCGACTGGGCGAAAGTGGGCAACACAGAACAGATAGAGCAAACACAATGGCGATCGCTGATCAGGGCGGCAAAGCCCAACACGAAGAAAATCCTGGCCTATCTCGGAATCAAGCCATCTTCAACTCCTAGCTCATCAAAGCCGGAGGTCTAGTTGAATGCCCTTTCTTTTTTTTTTTTCTTTAGCTATTGTCGCCATATTAGCTTTGGCGACAATTACCTTAGTAGTCCCTTTGAAGAACCCCTTCTGTAATATCCATGTAAATTTCCTGAAGATCAATGGGATTCTGTCTTGTGCAATCATTTGATATTGAAATTTTCTTTTCCAGTTGATATTTGATAACTATTCTGCCAGTCCTCATCCTGCTGATACTTCTCCTGCTTCCTCCTTCTCGAAGAAAACACTGGTCGATGATAACCTCATCGAAGGTTCTTCAAGCAAACATTTGTCGCAAGATTTGCAAGAACTTCGACAACAACTTCAATCCATGAAAAAACAAACTCTGGCAATGATGGAACAATCTCGAAAAGCATCCGAGAGAGAGAAAATTGCTCTCCAACAAGCAAAAGAGGCCATAGCTGCCAAGGATGTTGTTGTGTCGGAAGCTGAGAAAGCCACTACTCGAGAAAATAGCATGCTCGAGCTAATGTCTGAAGCTAGCGCGGATATGCTAGGTATGTTTTTCCAACCTCATACTGCTTCTTCTTTTTACTGTTCCTCCCCTTAGATTTCTTGCTTTGTCGCTTGATAGGATCGGTTCTCGATGCTGCCGCTGAAGATGAAAGAGTGAATGTTAGAACGAATCTCCTCGTCAATCTTTCTCTTAACCATGGCTGTCTGTTCTGGGCCACCCCTGAGCGAACCCAGCAAATTGTCAGGTTCCAAGATCGCGCTTGTCAGGTGCGCGAATTTCTCAATTTCTGCACGAGAACCTTAACCCTTGTTTACAAGACTTTATTTCCTCGAGATGAGGCTCCTGAAACTCTTCTTGGACTGATGGAGAAATTTAGAGATGCCCCTCGCATTCATAACTTTGTGCGAGCTCAATTGACTGCTGGAGCAAGGTTCGCCATGATTATGATACACATTTGCCATCCCAAGTTGGACCTGACGAAGATTGTTGCTGATTGCCTGGCCAAGAAATCGCGGCGAAAAAATGATCTTGACACAATCAATGACATGGTGACCCCTGTGGCCGAGTCGATGATGGATGAACTTCTTCGGATGGATTCAGAATTCTTCGTCAAGGGGACCTATGCTGAACACAAAACAACCAGAGGTTTATCCATAGATAGTATTTTAGGCCTTAACTGAGCTGTACTATGTTGCGAGAAATTGTGTCTATATCTTGTCGATCTCTTTTTGTTCCTAAGAACTTGTTTATATTGTAAAGTGGCCTATATTGTTGGAGCCCCCGAGCCTCTGGCTGGAGTTTATACTGTTTTGCTCTCTCGAAGATTTTTCTCTTGTTGCAAGAAGACATATTTATTTTTCTGTCAGTGGGTTACAAACCCCCGTGTCTTGGTGGCGAAGTTCTATATTTTTGTTGCGAGGTTTTCAGACCAAAGCAATAGGATTTTGACGAGTATACTATATTTATAGTTGTTAGCTCCCGATGTTCTATTTAGCGAGGTATTCTTGTACCAAGGCGAAATATTTCGGTAAGCCTAGTTTATCTATATTGTGTATATTTTGTAACTGGAAGGCATTGAGCCCCCGAGCGTGTCGAAGAATAAGAATTATATCTCCACTATCTTTATTATATTGCAGCACCGCGAGCCCGCCTCATTAAAAACCTTTCCGGCCCCACTCGGTGCCCCGAAAAGGAAAAGAGTGCGTCTGAAAACTCGCGGGCGTTTCAGTACATTGTATTTTTACAGAGGAGGACTATATTTCGACTCTAAGCGTAAAACCGCCTGAGCTGCGCCACGTTCCAGGGGTTTTTCTCGGGAACCCCTGTCTTCTTGTCCTTGATCCTATATGCTCCTCCGTCGATGACTTCCGTGACGACGTAAGGTCCCAACCATGGTGACTCGAGCTTTTCAGTACTTTGCTAGTTAAGCCGTAAGACCAAATCGCCGACCTGGAAAGATCTGGGCCGCAATCGTCGACTGTGGTAGTTTTTCAGGTCCTGCTGGTACTTGGTGACTCGTGATAGTACTTCATCTCGAGCTTCATCGAGTGCATCCATATCGTCTTCCCGAGCTTTTCGTGATGTTTCCTCGTCATACTCTGTTACTCTTGGAGAATCATGCTCTATTTAAATTGGTAGTACTGCTTCGGCTCCGTGGACGAGGAAAAACGGAGTTTCTTGTGTCGTCGTATTTGGTGTTGTTCGGATGCTCCACAAAACACTTGGCAATTCTTCTGGCCAGGTATGTCGAGCTTTTTCAAGCGGTCCTAGCAGACGTTTTTTAATGCCGTTGCAGATGATACCATTAGCTTTTTCGACTTGGCCATTGGTTTGTGGATGTCCTACTGACACAAAGTGCAATTTAATGCCTACTTCTGCGCAGTATGCCTTGAACTCCTTAGCTGTGAAGTTGGTACCGTTGTATGTGACAATGCTATGAGGCACTCCGAACCGAAAAACGAGGCCTTTCACAAACTTTATTGCCGACGCTGCATCTGGTGAATTTATTGGCTTCGCTTCTACCCACTTGGTGAATTTGTCGACAGCGACCAACAGGTACTCATACCCTCCTAGCAAAGCTTTGTGCAACTTGCCCACCATATCAAGTCCCCATTGGGCAAAGGGCCACGACAATGGTATTGGCATCAGCTCTGCCGCCGGAGAGTGAGGTTTTGCGGCGAATCTCTGGCACGCGTCGCAGGTTCGTACTATCTCTTTTGCATCCTCGATTGCTGTCAACCAGCAAAATCCTGCCCGAAAAACCTTGGCTGCAATAGCTCGGCTGCTCGCATGGTGACCACATATTCCTTCATGCACATCCTTTAGGATTATCCTTCCTTCTTCGGGTGTGACGCACCTTTGCAGGACGCCTGAAATACTTCGCTTGTATAACTCCCCTTTGACCAATGTGAAAGCTTTGGATCGTCGAATAATTCGCCTTGCCACAACTGGATCGTCGGGTATTTCTTTCCTAAGGATATACGATATGTACGCTTGCATCCAAGGAACTTCTACCATCATCACAAGCTCTTGTTCTTCTTCGTCCTCCACGGCCTCTTTGAGGGGCGCCGAAGTTTTTCCTTCCTTTGCTTTTTTCTGCGCCTTCTTCGGCTTTGTGGATCTCTCCGCTATTTCTTCCCAAAATACACCTGGCGGGATTGGAAGGCACTGCGACCCGATGTTTGCGAGAACGTCGGCTTCATCATTGCTCAACCTACTGATGTGATTTATCTCGCATCCATCAAACAGCTTCTCAAGCTCATTGTACACCTCCTTATATGCTATCATGCTATCATTGACTGCATCACATTGGTTCATAACTTGCTGAGCCACCAATTGTGAGTCGCCAAAGATTTTTAGTCGAGTTGCACCGCAAGCTTTCGCCATCTTCATCCCGTGTATGAGGGCTTCGTATTCTGCTTCATTGTTGGATGCGTTTGGGAACGTCATCCGTAGGACATACTTTAACTTGTCGCCTTCGGGTGATATAAGTATTACTCCTGCGCCAGCTCCTTCTACTCTCTTGGATCCATCAAAGTTCATGGTCCAAGTTCTCGACAAATCTGGGGGTCCTGTGTTTTGCAGCTCCATCCACTCTGCAATGAAATCTGGCAAAACTTGCGACTTGATTGCCTTTCTTTTTTCATACGTGATGTCCCGAGGGGAAAGTTCTATTCCCCAAAGGGAGACATGCCCTGTAGCTTCTGGATTGTTCAGTATATTTGAGAGAGGTGCTTCATTGACTACTATTATCGGGTGTGCCGAAAAATAGTGGCGCAACTTTCTTGCCGTTGTAATCACTCCATATGCTAGTTTCTGGTACTGCGGGTACCGCTGTTTGGAAGGCGATAAAACTTCACTGATGAAATATACCGGCCTTTGCACTCCATGGAGCTTTCCTTCTTCCTCTCTTTCGACGACTAGCACCGTGCTAACCACCTGGGGTGTGGCTGCAATGTACAGCAGGAGAGGTTCCTTTTCCTTCGGCGCCACCAAGATTGGTGGTGTCGAGATTGTGCGTTTAGATCCTCAAAAGCTCTATCGGCTTCTTCGTTCCATTGGAATTTCTCTCCTTGCTTTATTAAAGCGTAGAACGGTAACGCTTTTTCTCCCAGCCTGGCGACGAATCTGCTGAAAGCTGCGACTCGCCCAGTTAATTGTTGTATTTCTTTCAACTTTGTTGGCTTCCTCATTGTTACGATAGCTTGTATTTTGTCGGGATTTGCTTCAATCCCTCTTGCTGAAACAAAGAACCCAAGAAGTTCTCCTGCTGGGACGCCAAAAGAGCACTTCGTCGGGTTCAGCTTGAGGCAGAATTTGTCGAGGTTGTCGAAGGTTTCCTTGAGGTCCTCGATCAGCGTTGTCCCCTTTTTTAATGTTATGAAGACATCGTCGATGTACACTTGCATATTTTTCCCAATCTGTGTCGCCAAACACTTCTGCATCATCCTCTGATATGTTGCTCCCGCGTTTTTCAGACCAAAGGGCATTGTTCTATAGCAAAACACGCTGTAAGGTGTGATGAACGCTGTTTTTTACTTCATCTTCTTCTTTTAACCTGATCTGGTTATAACCAGAATATGCGTCCAAAAAGGAAAGACGTTCACATCCTGCCGTGGAGTCGATAATTTGGTCGATCCTCGGGAGGGGAAAGTGATCCTTTGGACAATGTTTATTGAGACACGTAAAGTCGACGCACATGCGAAGGACCTTAGTGTTTTTCTTCGGCACCAACACTGGATTTGCTACCCATGTGGCCTCTGTGTGCAGCTCTTTGATAAAACCAGCTTCTCTTAGTCGATCAATTTCTGGCAGCATAGCCTTGCGGTTTGGTTCCGAAAAACGTCGCAAAGGTTGTTTGATTGGTCTCGCTAGTGGATCCAAGTTTAGGTGGTGCTCGGCAAGTTCCCTGGGTACTCCTGGCATGTCAGCTGGACACCATGCGAAGATTTTCCAGTTCTCACGGAGGAACTCGACGAGCGCGCTTTCCTATGCGAGGTCCATGTCGTTTGCGATGGATGTCGTCTTTTTCGGGTCTGTCGGGTGAATCTGCACCTCCTTAGAATTTTTCTCAGTATTGAAAGTTGATTCTTTATTTGGCCTTCCAACGTCTGGCAGCACGTCGTAGTCAGTCATGAGCCTTGACGCCAAATACTCAGCTTGCATCCCGAAAGTTTCTGATATTCGATGAAAATCCTTATCACATTTATCGGCTAGGGCGAAGCTTCCTTTGACTGTGATTGGTCCCTTAGGTCCAGGCATCCTCCACAACAGGTACGTGTAATGTGGTACCGCCATAAATCTAGCATATGCTGGTCGTCCCAACAGAGCGTGGTACTGTGACGGGAAATCTACGACTTCAAACTCCAACTTCTCGATCCTATAATTTTCTCGGGTCCCAAACTGAACGTCGAGATTAATCTTCCCCAGCGGATAACTTGGCTTCTCCGGTGTGATACCGTGGAATCTCGTGTCTGTTGGCTTCAGGTTTGCTAGGGATATATTCATCTTCCTTAATGTATCTGCGTACATAAGGTTTAAGCTGCTGCCGCCATCTATAAATACGCGAGATACGTCAAATCCTGCGATGATCGCTGGTAGTATGAGTGCTGACTACCCTGGTCGAGGAACTTGCTGTGGATGATCCGCTATGGTGAAGCCGATGTCTTGCCCTGGCCAATTAAGATACTCGACTGTTGGTGGAGGCATTTTTTCTACCATAAACACCTGCCGCGAGATTACTTTCTGAGCTCTATTGGATGGCCTTCCCTTCTGAATCATCGAGACTGCTCCGTTAGAGTTAGGATCAACGTAAGGCGGTGGTGCTGGTGCTGCCGCTATTCTGAGCTGATGTCGATTGTCGTCCGTAATCGCGGGAGGAGGTGGCAAGTGAATCTCACTCCTGGGTTCTCGAGGATTTCTCTGTGCCGCCTGAGCATTAGCATGCCCTGCATACCTTAGCATTGCCGGAAATTTCTACAATCCTTTTGCAGATGTCCTGACTGCCTTTTTCCGTTGCTGTCGAGGAAAAAATGCATCTGGCACGGCCCGTTCATCATCTCTTCGGGAGACACGAAGGGCCTCTGGAACCTTGGCCCGCTATTTTGCCTATTGTTTCGAGAGTCATCTCTATTGTCGCCTCGTTGCTCTTTGCTTCTCTGGTACTCATCTCTATTGTTTCCTCCTGCGCTTGCTCGGAAACCAGCCGAGATTTGTCCTGGAGCATCATAGCTCGAGTACTGCCGAGGAAATCGTCGCCCTGGTTGATAATTTCGACCGCGGTCTTCCTCTGGCGATCTATGCCATTTGTTGTGAACATCATCTTCTCCATCTGCCCATCTATTTGCTGTTTCCATTAACGCGGATACTGTCTTTGGGTTGGTCCTCCCCAAATCCTCGACAAAATCTCCACGCCTGATCCCTGCGACAAACGCATCGATTGCTCTCTCGTCAGATATATTTTCTGCCGAGTTTTTGATGATATTCCACCTTTGGATATATTTTCTCATTGGCTCGTCTGGCTTTTGTCGGCATGCTCTCAGCTCTTCTAATGACGCAGGTTTTTTACATGTGCATCGGAAGTTCTTGACGAACACGTCCTCGAAGCTATCCCAGCTGTCGATAGATCCTGGAGGAAGTTTCTTTATCCAAGATCGTGCGGCTCCACTCAAATGCACCTGGATGCTTTGCATAGCTGTTGCTCTGGTTCCTCCTGTGAGTTTCACCGTCTCGAGATAATCAACTAGCCAATCCTCTGGATCTTGAAGGCCGTCGAATTTCTTGAAGTTATCGGGTAACTTGAATCCTGAAGGGACTCGAGTTTTTCGAACTCTCCTTGTGAAGCATGGCAACCCACACATATCCTCATCGTTTAGCTCTGGGGACTGCCGATGTTCCCTTCTGCTTTGTCGCGCTCTGTCGACCCTTGCTTGTGCTGCCGTGTCCCTTGCTCCACTTGGTCCTTCGGGAGCTCCTACTGTTGCTGCCGCAGGTCGTGGACTATTTTGCCTTGCTGTTCCTTCGGGAGGTGTTGATACAAACGCCATCCCCATGGCTCCAACTCCTGCCATTGCCATGTTATACAGTGCCTCCCTTGGATCTCCTGGTGGTGGCCTGGATGCAAGGATGAAAGCTTGTGTCGCCATATACCCAGCTTCTGGTGTCTTGGGGATGATGTTCCCTCTCGTGTCTATCGACATAAAAGACATGTCGAGGTTTTGAACCAAGTGCTCTCTTTCTCCTTCAGGTACGTTTTGCAACCTTGATCTTGCTCTGTTCCGAGCTTCCCTGTGGCTATCACCCGAAGTTCAAGATTGTCGACTCAGCTCTGCCCTTCGCCTACTTGATGCAGAGGCTGCCTCCTTTCTTCTGTTTAGCTCAGCTGTCTGTTTTTCCAATTCCCTTGCAGCTCGTGCGAGCCTATATTGATATGCTTGTAATTCTTCTGGCGTGGCTGTGGTGGCCATTGGTTCTAAGCCATCCATAGCCCTTGCGGCTCTATCCCATGCTGCTTGCGGAAGTTGGACTCTATCTCGCGGCTGTGGCCCGATATATTTATTGCCTAGGCCTCGTCGCAAATCAGAGGGATCAACGTATGGATTTCCCAAATCGTCGAAAGCCTCAGATGTTTCCTCCTGATCACGACTTGGCTCTCCGATAACATAAATCTGATGATACTTTGTATTTAGATCTATGTTGGGTTTGGTGACACCATCATGAAGATTGGCGAAGACCTTGCCCACTGTAATAGATTTGTCGATGAAGTCGTAGTTGTCGACACTGCTTGAGCCATCTCTTATATAGGAGTCCGTAGATGACTCAAACGACATGTCGCTGAAGATCTTGGCAAGTTTTTCTCTTTCCCTGGTGCTGATGAAGCGTGACGACGAAGTTTCTTCCTCTCCTGATTCGGTTGACGATGTATAGCTTGAAAAATCGGAATCGACCGCCGACGATCCCGACGAAATCGGAATTTCGACACGATACGATCCCTCTTTCTCGACGCGAAAGTGAAATCTTCCGAACGTCATCTCCATAGGCTCCTCCAGATACGCATATGCATCCAAACGGGAGGGCGGGTGAGGAACAAAATCGACAAGACCAGTTGCGATCTGTTTACCTCGATCCATCGCGTTGCTTGTGGTTGATGAAGTCGACGATCTTGAACGTGCCATCGAGATCGGATCCTTGACACCTCTAGTTCCCACAGACGGCGCCAATTGACAAGGTATTAACTTGTCATTGCCTACGGGTTGTAGACTAGGGTTTAGTTGGAAGTAGAGGGCAAGTAGATCTCGAAGGTTTCAGCCGAAAAGTACTCGACGATTATGAAAACTAGGGTTTGAGAGACAATGATTCGATGCTTTCTTTGTCCCTCGACTCCCCCTTATATAGGAGGCGGAGCCGAGGGATTCGTATTGTACAAGTTACAGAGTCCGGGAAGGTTTCTAACTCATCCCGCAAGATTACAAATAATGCTTCCTATTACAACTCTAACTTTCCTTAACAATATCTTGGGCTTCCGAATCTTCTTATTCTTCGGGTAGTGGGCCTTCAGTAAACCCCGGGTACTATCTTCGGCAGGCCCATTGGGGATGCCTATGTCACTTGACAAAGAAGATGACTGGGAGTTTGCGTACCTACTGCATGTGACTTGTGCTCACTGAAGTGTGGGACCTCACGCATGGGCACCACACGTAAGTGACAGACCTGTTGGTGTAAAATCTCGGTTTATTGTTATACTGCATTAGTACGAAGTTTCCTATGGATTCAAGGGTAGAAAAGCCAAGTTAACTCATTTATTTACATGACATTATTTTTTCCATGAAGCAAAGTTAACTCATCTATCAATTGGTACATTTTGGAGTGACTAAGAAGGATCTAGGCTTACTTTTTCATTTTCATGTGTTAACTTGTTTAAATCTTACTCAAACCTAGGATTTGACCAAGATTCAAATGGGCATAAAAAATCAAAAATATCAAAAAATAAAAACCAAAGCACATAGTCTTCTTATGTCATATAGTAAGCATTCAAATTGATAAACAAGGTCTAAACATATTCAAACCAGGCAATCATGTATCTACCCCCTAACCCTAAACTTTGTCTGATGAAGTCAAGCATGAAGAGAAGTGGGTTTGGGTTTGAAACATGGAAATTTCAAGAACCTCTCAAAAGCTTCATTTTAGAGTTACTAATACTGATCCAGGCTTACCTTTTCATTTTAATGTTTTAAACATGTTTAAAACTTGGTCAAACCTAGGATTTGACCAAGATTCAAATGGGCATAAAAATTCAGAAAAAATCAAAAAACCAAAGCACATAGTCTTCTTATGTCATATAGTAAGCATTCAAGTTGATAAACAAGGTCTAGACATATTCAAACCAGAAAAATCATGTATCTACCCCTAACCCTAAATTAACTTTGTCTTAGGAAGTCAAGCATGAAGAGAAGTGGTTTTGGGTTTCAAATCGAAAAATTTCAAAAAACCTCCCAAAAGCTTCATTTTAGAGTGACTAAGAATGATCCAGGCTAACCTTTTCATTTTCATGTTTTAAACTTGTTTAAATCTTTGTCAAACCTAGGATTAGATCAAGATTCAAATGGGTATAAAAATTCAGGAAAAAAATCAAAAGAATGAAAAACCAAAGCGCATAGCCTTCTTATATCATATAGTAATCATTCAAGTTGATAAACAAGGTCTAGACATTTTCAAACAAGAAAAATCATGTATCTGCCACTAACCCTAAACTATGTCTTATGAAGTTAAGCATGAAGAGAAGTGGTGGTTTTGGGTTTCAAACAGAAAAATTTCAATAAACCTCCCAAAAGCTTCATTTTAGAGTGACTAAGAATGATGCAGGCTTACCTTTTCATTTTCATGTTTTAAACTTGTTTAAATCTTTATCAAACATAGGATTTTACCAAGATTCAAATGGGCATAAAAATTCAGGAAAAAATCAAAAGAATGAAAAACCAAAGCGCATAGCCTTCTTATGTCATATAGTAAGCATTCAAGTTGATAAACAAGGTCTAAACATTTTCAAACCAGAAAAATCATGTATCTACCACTAACCCTAAACTATGTCTTATGAATTCAAGCATGAAGAAAAGTGGTTTTGGGTTTCAAACATGAAAATTTCAAGAACCTCCCAAAAGATTCATTTTAGAGTGACTAAGAAGGATCCAGGCTTACCTTTTCATTTTCATGTTTTAAACTTGTTTAAATCTTGGTCAAACCTAGAATTTGACCAAGATTCAAATGGGCATAAAATTCAAAAAAATCAGAAAAATGAAAAACCAAAGCACATAGTCTTCTTATATCATATAGTAAGCATTAAAGTTGATAAAGACGGTCTAGACATATTCAAACCAGAAAAAACATGTTTGGATTAGAAATGGAGTTGTTTGGGCTACCTTTGGGGTTGTTTTCTAGCTCTTTTTGGACGACCGGTTGCTAGTTGGAGATTGTTCACGTTTAAGCCAAAAGCTCCATTTTAAATATTTTAAACTTATTCAAATTTGGTTCAAATTTGAAAGACATACAAGTTATAGTACACATTTACATGTTCACACATACTGCACTAGATGATAACTCTATAGTTTGAGGCCATTTGGATGAGGTCGAAAAAATGCTTGGATTATAAATGAGGCTTTTCGAACCCCGTAGTTGTATTTTTTTTGAACTTGATCTGTAGTACTGGGCAAAACCCTAGTTTAACCTATTTAATTATAGATTCGTAGGTCGATTTTTCTACTTTTTTATTATCTATACCTAATAATAAAGGAGCTAAGGTTTCTGCCAAAATTTTGGTCCAACATTTTTTTGGACCGTTTTGCCCTCCCACCAAATCGCATAATACACATAAATGCCACCATACCGGTTCAGTTTATACCGATCCAAATTTTCCTCCGTCCGTCGACTGCCTTGAGTTATCCTCATGCCATCATCCCGGTCTCCTCTAGAACCCACCTCCAGGCCATCCCCGCCCCTCTCCTCCATGGCCGAGCGAGGAGTCACCCCCGGCCTGCCTGCTTAGCCTTAACGACTCCGGCCTCGCCCGACCGTGAACGCCGGCATGGCACCCGCGCCTCCCAGGTTCAATCGCTGGTCCGTACCCGCTGCCAGGTAGCGTGCTGCCATACGTTCCGTTGATTCACGCAGGCCCTGGACCAAGATACGCCGCACAGGTTTCGATGCTGCATCGCGATGCCGGCCCTTCCCCGTTTCCACCGGATTGGGATACTGCGATCGACAGTACACCCTGTTCAGTACCAATTTGTCATCGCGCGCGAGCTTCGGAAGGTCAACCATGGCGGGAGACCATGGGGGTACATCTCGAGTCTGTGGGCCACTTCGCTCTCGGGCGAAGATGGTCCAGTCTTCAGCAGAGCGCGAGACGCTTCGCCCGTGAGCTAGGGAAGCTCGGTCATTGCGGGAGGCCGTGGGAGGACGTCGCTTTCCGGGTGGAGGAATGGGGATGAGATTCTCCCGGCTGGCCGGTGACCGGCCATGCGCGCCTTGGGAGAGTCCCTGGCAGGTTTCTTGCGTCGGTGAGGCTTTGGAGCACGGTGATGGTCGCACTGCTCCTCTTGTATGTGTCCAGTGTGATTGTTTGAGCACGCATGAGAAGTGTTCGTGTAAATGCCCGAGTGGCTGTAGCTTGTTGCTAGCCTATGTTGGTTGATAAGCAACGAACCATTGTCCCACGCGGAAGTGCTTAGCGACTTGATCCTGCTCCCGATAATGCTAGCTGGCCGCGCCACACGCGTGCTGACGAAGCCCGTAAAACTAATAATGGTGATCAGGGGAAAGTACAGATCTCCCCTTGGATTACCCCTGGATATCAAAGACAACAGCGCCTCGCAGCCTCAAGGGCCGTCATACAACACTTTCTTTTTGACTATAAATTCCATCCCCAAATGGCATATAATGCACCATCACAAGACGCCATACCGGTTCAGTTAAAAAATCATCTCGAGCGGACCTGCATGTTTCGTCCGAACTTTACGTCCATCAATTGTCAGTGGATGATGTGGATCAACTGTTACGGCCAAAATAAGCTCAAAAAAACGTTACGGCCCAATCGATGCAGTGTACCAGCCCATAAAGAAACAGATCCGTCTGATGTACTGCATCGACCCACAAAGAACTCAGGAATTTCATCTGTTGTACGAGGATATCTTCTATATTCAATAGTCCCACCTTGCTTTTGAAGACTAAATCCCACCCATTTATATACGCAAGCAGCCTCCGGATTATCACCAAGCAACAACATTGTTGTTTGGTCAAGAGATAATGCTCACGAAGGAATTAAAATTCCAGTCGGAATGATATGTGCAAGAGATAATGCCCGGAAGGATATGTGCAAGGTGCTGGCTTCAGAGAAATGATTGGCTGGAAGTATGCCCGGAAGGAAAGGAGGATGGAGGACCTATGCCGGAAGGGCTATGGAGGTAGAGGGTAGCTCCTGCAAGGAGAAGAACCGAACGACAAACACGGATGGATGGAGGAATAGCTCTGGTCTCTATGAAGTTCGGAAGAGGAGGGCGAGCTCGCCGTGACACAGGCTGAGATTCTGGTGTCCGGCCTGTTAAATTTCAATGTGCATGCAGATTTGACTTGTGAACTTCCGCACGAAATCAAATCCACTTTCATCTAAAAAAAGAAACTATAATATGGTGTCATTTTGTGTCAATTAATCAGGACACGTTTAGGAAACCTTAATTTTTATTTTATTTTATTTGTCACTATTTTCGTCCACATAGACGCCGGCTGATACAAAAGTAATAAACATCTCCGTCCTTTTCAGATAGAGCGTATTATAAAAAAAGGATGCGACGTAGATTACCCATTTTTATCCGCATGTCTCTGCTTTCACTATTCCTTGGCTCGAGAGAGACTAAAGCCTAAGTCTTCGTGAAGTGGCTAAGTCGGATATGGCACCGCAAGGATCAGATCGTGCTAGCGCTCGTATCTGTCTGAAGAGGCATGCAAACGAGTCGATGGCGGTGTGCCGAACCACCATACAGTTTTCTCCCGTCGCAACGCACGGGCATTTTTTGCTAGTAAGTAATAATATAGTAAACCTTAACAACTTCGATTTTTCTTAAATTTTTTTATTTAGTTTTTACCTATTTGCCATGCTGACACGTGTTTTACTGTGCCAATTACTGTTTCGTGTGTACTTCTGGGGGTGCCTTGCAGTTTGTGGCTATTTCAACTAGGCATGGTTTTTATGTAGTGTTTACTTCTGGGTGTACATAGTCATTTGTTCTACCGTTACATGGTGGGACCCGGATGTGTGGTAAAGCGGTACCGTGGTCAAAGCGGTGGACAAAACACCCACGATTCCACAAGCTAAGCTGTCGTTTCGCCTCTCCATGTTTTCTAGACGGCTCAGGCTTTTTCTGCTTGCCGACCAACGCACAGCCACCGCCGAGGAACATGAGAGGAACATCACAGGGCAGGCTGCCGTGCGCTCGCCGGCCGCCGATGCCGCTCCCGCCTCAGTCTGATCGCGCTGCCGCTAACAAGGCCCTACAGCAGGCTGCTCTTTGCTCCATCGGGCAATGCCGCCATCGCTCCGACTTCGTGCGACCGAGCACCGCCGCGGAAGGCCATATGGCAGGCCGGCTTTCTCTCTGTCCGACTCCGCGCCGTCTCCGTACGACCATAGTCAACCTTCACAAGTAGGGGTGTCCTCCTCCATGCTCGAGGGCACCGTGTCCCCTGTTAGGAAATATGTAAACGTGGTCGTATGTGACACGTATTAAATTAGGAGAGTCCTAGTTATATTCATGTATTGCCTTACACGGCATTGTGCCTAATATATATACACGAGAATGAGGCCCTCGGTTGTATCCGAGTAGCCCAAAGTCTACCTGATCATATTCAGTTTTCACATGGTATCAGGCCGGCTCTTCCGCCGAAAACCCTAGATCGCTTCTCCGTCCGATCGCCGCCGCCGTAACTTGCCGTCATGGCGTCTTTATCCACGACGCCGCCACTGAATCTTGGCCTCCCTCCGCGTGAGCTGCTCACGCGGGACAATTATCCCACATGGCGCTCGCAGGTTCTCCCTGCTATCCGTGGCGCGATGCAGCTCGGTCTTCTCACCGGGACAGATCCTGCGCCGCCACCTGAAGTCATCGATATCCCGGCTGACAAAGACCACAATGTTCCAGCCAAGATGAAGATCAACCCTGACTATGCGTCATGGATCTCGAGGGACCAGATCGTCCTCTCCTATTTGCTCCAGTCTCTTCATCCGAAGGAAGTTCTCCCGCATGTTCACCGCCTTGAGACCTCTGCCGGTGTCTGGACGGCCCTCGAGGAGATGTTCTCTGCTCAAAGCGAGGCCAAGATCGATAATCTCCTAGTTGCTCTCGCCAACACAAAGAAGCTGCAGATGTCAACCTCTGAATATCTTGCCAAGATGCAAAGTTTTGCTGACGAGCTCGTGGCCGCTGGTCATCCTCTTTTGGATCGACAGCTTGTGTCTTACATATTGGCCGGGCTTGGCAAGGACTATAATTCCCTGGTTGCTGCGTTAGGCGTGGACCCCCTGGAGGGGGGCGTGGGCGTGGCCGTGGCCGTCGTCGCACAACCCCCTGGGTCGATGTCACATGCCAAATATGCGGCAAAGAGGGCCACTACGCAAAAGATTGCTGGTCCCGTTACTCACATGAAGATGACTATGGTGAGAAGGAGGTCCATGCTGCTTACGGTGTGGATACAAATTGGTACCAAGACTCGGGTGCCACACATCATATTACTGGAGAGCTGAACAATCTCGCTCTCCGGGACACATATCAGGGCTACGACAAGGTCAACACTGCAAACGGACAAGGTATGAGTATTGCACATATAGGTCATTCAATCATTCGTAACCCTGCTCAAAATTTTCATCTTCGCAATGTTCTACATGTTCCCAATGCCTCCAAAAACCTTCTGTCTGTACATCGTTTCACTTATGACAATAGGGTCTTCATAGAATTTCACCCCTTTTTCTTTTTGATCAAGGATCAGGTCACCCGGAGAATCATCCATAGAGGGAGATGTGTTGGCAGCCTCTACCCCTTGATATCTTCTCTGGTGTCGTCAAACTCTTCCAAGCAAGCCTTTGTTGCTGCCAAGCCGTCCCAGTCACAGTGGCACAGTCGTTTAGGTCATCCATCTTTAGTTATTGTTAGGCAAATTTTGAGCAAGAATAAACTTCCATGTGTTTTAGATAGTAGTAGCTTGTCAGTTTGTGATTCCTGTCAAAGGGCCAAAAGTCACCAATTACCTTATCCTATATCAACTAGTGTGTCTACAGCACCTCTGCAATTGATTTTCTCTGATGTATGGGGTCCTGCACCTACTTCTGTTGGTCGTCATGATTACTATGTAAGCTTTATTGATGACTATAGCAAATTTACATGGATCTACTTGCTTAAACATAAATCTGATGTTGCTGCTGCCTTTGTCTCTTTTCAAACCCTCGTTGAACGCAAATTTGATAAAAGAATTCTAGCTGTCCAATCCGATGGAGGGGGCGAGTATGTCGCTCTTCAATCACACTTCCAAAAACAGGGTATCTCTCACCATATGTCCTGTCCCCATGCACATCAGCAGAATGGCTCTGCTGAAAGAAAACATCGCCATATTGTTGAAGTAGGTCTTGCTCTTCTTGCTCATGCTGGTATGCCACTAAAATTTTGGGATGAAGCGTTCCTCACTGCCACCTACCTTATTAACATGCTTCCCAAATTCTTCGAGTCATAAACAATGATACTCCTGTTCATCGACTTCTTGGTAGCCGTCCCAACTACACATCTCTTCGCGTGTTTGGCTGTGCCTGTTGGCCCAATCTTCGTCCATATAACAAACGTAAACTCGCATTTCGATCCACACAGTGCATCTTTTTAGGCTACAGCCCACGTCACAAAGGTGTCAAATGTCTTGAAGTTACTACCGGACGAGTCTATGTCTCTCGTGATGTCGTCTTTGATGAACATGTCTTTCCTTTCAAGTCTTTGCATCCTAATGCCGGTGCCTTGCTTCAAAAACAAATTCTTCTTCTTGACCCTTCTCTTCGTAATTTTGAGGAGGGACACGGAATTGATGACTTATGTGTTTCTAATACTCATGCTACTGACCAATCTGCTAGTGTTGTTCCTCAGGTTGCTAATGATGCAAAGATGACAAAACAATGCAATGCGAAAATTTCAGCCAAAACGCTGCATCCGATCGCTCATACGGCTCCTTTGATTTTTCGGCAGAAAATGACAACAGCACAAGATCCGAGGCTGATTCTCTGCAGCAATCGCCTTCGGGATCGGCGCCAACAGCTGACAGCAGGCGATCTGTCCCTGCTGCCTCGTCCAGCGCGCCAGGGGCGCACTCCCCCGCCAGATCCCCTGCCGAGTCGACGTCGTCCGGATCCTCTGCGGCTGATTCCTCACCGTCCTCGGCCTCGCCTTCGCCCGCACACCACAGCGGATCCCCACTCTCATCCACCGACACCGCCAGTCAGGTTGCTGGATCCTCTGCACCGCCTACGGCTGCAGCTCAGCCTGTGCCCCCACCAGCGCGTCCCTCTACACGCGCATCTAGAGGCATTGTCAAACCAAAGGAGTACAAAGATGGCACTGTCCGCTGGCTCCTTTCTGCTACTTCTGAAGTTCCAACCAGCTTACCGTCTGCGCTTGATGACTCGAATTGGCGACAGGCCATGAATGAAGAGTTCAATGCTCTTATGCAGAATAAAACTTGGAGGCTAGTACCCCAGCATCAAGGTACAAATATTGTTGACTGTCGCTGGATATACAAGATCAAGCGAAAAGCAGATGGCACTATTGATAGATACAAGGCTCGTCTAGTGGCCAAAGGGTTTAAGCAACGGTATGGTATTGATTATGAGGAGACTTTCAGTCCAGTTGTCAAAATTGCAACTGTTCGTCTTGTTCTGGCACTTGCTGTTTCTAGAGGATGGAGTTTGCGACAATTGGATGTTAAGAACGCGTTTCTTCATGGCGTTCTGGAAGAGGAAGTATATATGAGACAACCTCCTGGGTATGAAGACAAACAGAGACCACATTATGTCTGCAAATTGGACAAAGCTCTATATGGTCTGAAACAGGCCCCTCGAGCTTGGTATTCACGGTTAAGCTCAAAATTGGTCGCTCTTGGTTTTGTTGCCTCTAAGTCTGACACGTCTTTGTTCATCTATCGAAAGCGTAGTGTCACCATATTCATGCTCATCTATGTGGATGATATCATTGTTGCCAGCTCTTCTCAGGATGCTACTGATGCGCTACTAAGGGATTTAAGCAAGGACTTTGCTCTCAAAGATCTTGGTGACTTGAATTATTTTTTGGGCATTGAAGTTCAGAAAGTTTCTACTGGCATTGTTCTCCATCAAACAAAATATGCTAATGATATATTGCACCGTGTTGGCATGACAGATTGTTCAGGTGTTGTCACGCCGCTCTCCTCGTCAGAGAAGATCACTGCACGTCAAGGCGACTTACTGGGTCCAGATGATAGCACTAACTACAGAAGTATGGTTGGTGCCCTACAGTATCTTACTCTCACTCGGCCAGATATTTCTTATGCAGTCAACAAAGTTTGTCAGTATCTCCATGCACCTACTACTGCTCACTTGACTGCTGCTAAGCGTATCATTAGGTATGTTAAGCACACCATCACAGTTGGACTCACAATTGCGAAGTCCCCTTCTTCCATGGTTAGTGCTTTCTCCGATGCAGACTGGGCAGGGTGTATTGATGATCGCCGATCCACTGGGGGATTTGCTGTGTTCTTTGGACCGAATTTGATCTCCTGGAGTGCTAAGAAGCAAGCTACAGTCTCTCGGTCAAGTACAGAAGCGGAGTATAAATCTGTAGCAAATGCAACAGCTGAGATGATTTGGGTTCAGTCTTTACTCGCTGAACTTGGAGTTAAGTTGACACAGAGACCCTGTCTTTGGTGTGATAATTTGGGTGCAACATATTTGTCAGCCAATCCTGTGTTTCATGCTAGAGCAAAACACATCGAAATTGATTTTCACTTTGTTCGAGAACGAGTGTTAAGGAGGCAATTGGAGATACGTTTTATTTCTTCTAAAGATCAAGTAGCTGACGGTTTTACGAAGCCACTTCCCTCTCGAGCATTTGAAGACTTCAAGCATAATCTCAACTTGACTAAGTTGTGATTAAGGGAGGGTGTTAGGAAATATGTAAACGTGGTCGTATGTGACACGTATTAGATTAGGAGAGTCCTAGTTATATTCACTAGATGACCTGTTGCGCTATCGCGTAAATGACACAATGAGTACATGAGAGAAATGCCTAAATCAAAATAAAAAAGCGTATTAATAATATGCTAATGGACGCCAACATATAGGATGCTATTTTAACAATTAATTTGTTTTAGTGCTTAAATCTATATCTTTGGTGATGTTTCATGTCTTTACTTGCTATTACTTATCAAATATGACGTATATTCCTTATCCCTCTTAATTTTCCAGAAAACCTGTTACGGTACCACGCAAATGGAAAAATAAGTATGAGCCGTTAACCATGTGCTTCCAGAGCAGACAATCACTACCAAGAGAACTTTCAGTTACTACTGTGATGGGAGAAGTACATTTGGTCGTATATGCACAGAATTAAATATTCACTTTTCTAAAATAACATATCCTGCCTTCTTTGGTTATTTTCCACAAATATACCACATTTGAGGATTTTTCTCTTCATCACTACATATACAGATCTTCAGTCTCTTGCATTCCCAAATAATTGTTACAACTTCTGGAGCAAGCCTCCTAAAATACGAAGTAATATTTTGAGAAAACTGCAACTCCGAACTCAACTATATCCCCATCCTTGAGCTCCGTTTTGAGGATAACACATGCTTTCCATTGACCAAAAGCAGTTTCCCATCCATGCCCATTCTTTTGAGGCAACACAAGTCTCCATTGGTTACTTATAAGCATTTGTATCCTGCGAGTAATTAAGAGAATCAAATATGATCATAAATGTAAGACCACAGTTTCTAAATACCCAATTTAACACACATGAAGTCATGAAACAATTACATAATCAAATATCATTGCATGTCTTTGTGAACAAAGCAAAATGGATAGGAGTATGAGCCTATAATGTCCCGAAAGTCAAATGCTTAAAATGAAGTAATTAAAGAATTGAACCATAATACAAACATGTATGCCTGTTGTACATCAAACAATTTTACTATCATTGGTGCTTCTACTGGAAAAATGATTCATTTAACTTCGTTAACTACCTTCTACCATTATCTCTGGCTGGTCCCTGCTAGTGGTGGTCTGATGGTCATTGCTATGAAGAAATTTCTCTCCTGAAAAAAGAATGACAAATAAACATTAGCAACTGGACATGGAGTGATTCAGATTGGACAATAAATTCCAAATATATAAACAACTGCTTCATTTTTATACTATGTTATTTTCCATCTTTGTAGCTAGGACTAAAGTATAGAATTCAATTTATTTGCTACTTATAGTCAGCTAAGTTTAAGAGTTAATAAAATGTATCTGCCACATGGCTTTTCTTCGACATTCATGACATATTATTACCGGCAGTCAACAAGTTCACCGGCCAAGCCTTAACAATAGAAGACGAGAATATATTATAAACGCAAAAGGTAGAACATATGCACAAAAAGAGAGGAGCACAACGAAATAACAGCCGTAACAGAACAATAAGACCAGTATATATATTGAATTTATCTACTTATTTGTGCAAGCAAGCAGAAGGTCTACCATCAGATTACTCATAACACACTACTTCAGAATACACCACAAAGAAGTGTCGACGTCAGATTACTCATAACACACTGCTTCAGGTTTATGCGTAGCTGAAGTGGACACACGAATGCATTGCACAAAAATAACACCTTGACACTTCAATTTAAAGGACATATCAACAGACGAAAAATTGAACTAAGCATTATTGGTTGTCAACGTCTTTGTATTGAGAATACAGCGAATATAGAAAATTAGCTTATCCGGAAGCTAACACATTAATGTTATTTCCTGTATGTTAGTGTAATTCCAAAACTTGCCTTTCCAGATAAACTCAAATTGCCATTTTGTTATTTAGGCTTATCTAGTTTTCAATTGTACCTGTACTATAACCAACTTCATCCTTTGAGATTTACTGTTGTGCAATATTAGAACACTCAATTCAGATATCGTTGGCTCTTGCAATGTCAAATTTCTCATCAGAATGGAGGACCTTTGCATACTCTCATGGTGTGACAATCTACAAAATAGAAGTAACAAATTATTTAACAATAGTAAAAGGTAAAAGATGATAATCAATAAATTCGAAGTATGGAACTTTTTTCCTTAAGCTGACATTACCTATTGACTATTTTCAAGTTTAATATCAATGTACCAATACATATTTCAGACTGCAAAAAGAACAATTAGCTATGGACTGTAGTTTTAGCAGAACAAAAATATTTTGGTGTGTTCTCTTAACAGAACAATGAAATTGGACATCAAGAGTACTGAGAGGCTGGGCCTCATGAGCCAGACCCCAGACGGTATGTACTGCAGCGCCCGGTCTATTGACATCGGAGTCCAATTAAAGCAAGTAAATTCCATCATTACTAAATGATCCATAACTATTTATCCTTAGATTTTAGGTATTGTTTTAAAACAAGTGTGAAATGCTCTAGTAGAAGAAAAATGCTAATTAAGCAACACTAAAATAGGCATGTTGTTATGGTGACCATAGGTCCTTGAGTTTTCTTATTTACCAAGGAAACCAAATTTAGAAAGGATGAATAAAAGAAAAAGTGGGCACCTCAGTCTCTTGCAAGCCATACAGTCATCCACAGATCATTCCTTTCTGCTACATCACATCACTATCCATAATAAATATATTAGAATGAGAAGCACTGACTAATGGTATGAACATACAGCTGCTATCTACGATAATTATCATGGTAAAATATTGCATATTGGATGGCAGTTTATCAGTTCGATATGCATTCATATGCTATTGCAAGTTCGTAACTGAAGAAGGGCAAGCAAATCGAATTGAAATCGAAGAAATCGAGTACATAAGTAGCATTCTTTACTGTAAGGATCTATCATTGGTAAGCAATATCAAAACATAGATTTTTTTTCTGAATGTAGAATTCAGTTTGAAAGATAAACTCATACCAATTTCAAAACTTTGAGCTGGAAGAACATTGTTGGGGGGGGGGGGCTAGATGCCAGTTTTTCACTTATTTAGCACCTTGCGGAAAGTGTCTGGTGACATACAATTAGAAGATGTTGGTTCAAGACCGATATTAAATATACTACGAAAACACAACAACATGTGTATTTACCTCCTAGCCTTGACGAAAGAAGAGAATGAGATCAACCAAAATATTGCCCTGCCAGCTGGATATCTTTTTTACTTCATAAGCCAAATGTCATCCATTAGGAAGCTGAAATCTGTTTCTTTAATTGCTCTGCCAGAGTTTCATCGCAGTTCCTTCAGCTAGTACTCTACAAAATCATGTAGTAGTAAAACAATAAACGGAAGGGCAAGTGAGCATGCTTTTTTAGAACCTCCCAACAAACATTTTTTAGTCGAAACATAAAAATGTTCTCGTAGAGAATAGTATGATTTTAGAACCAAAAAGTGTATACATCAAGACTTGAGTGGAGGAAGGTCTCAACCTTCGAGCTCAAGCAGAGCATGCCATTGACGAAAAGCTAAGCCACATATCCACCACTCCGCTCTAGCTTCACTGGCCTCCCGGTGGAAGAGAATCCTGGTTGGGAGGCCAGAAGCGCCGGCGGACCAGTCTGCATTCAAAGAAGAGCACAACAGCCTGCATTAGCGAGAGGGACAGTACCCTGACAACCATAATTTTCGGTACACCTGCCTCTGTGACAATATAACAAACAACAGAAAAACAAGAACACATTTTCTTTGGATTTTCCCATGGTAGTTAATCACTACTTGTACTGCATATTGAACATTTTCTTTAGGAGTACTCAGCAAATCCCTTATGTTTCTCTGGTAGAGAAGTAAACATCTACTATGTCAGTGAAATGGAGGAGGGGTGCATATTTGCAACTTAAAAGACAGGGAAATAACTCAAGTAAGCAGTTACAACGCAGAGGTTCAGTTCAGAAAAGCAAACGTTCAAACAGTAACAGAAAAATAGGACCTTACCTTGCGTCAACAGAACATGTAGTGGTCCATACACTGCATCGCAGGGAGGTTGAGGAAGCGGTCGTCCTTGATCCATCAACAAAAACACCGCACCTCTGCCTCCACCACTGCCTCCTCAACGCGATAACAAAACGAGCTGTGAGGCTGCATTCGTCCACCAACTGCCGTCGTCCGGCAGCCGCCGTGACCACCATAATCCACCTGTTGTACTCCTCCCGTGGATTCTTAGTGGAGAGGCTACCGCGAGAAAGTGTGACGAGGGCGGGCCCTGCCCCGAGGTCATATCCTTCCTCATCTCCGGCCATGGCCGGGTGGGCGAGCTCCGGCAAGGGCGAGCTCCGGTGAGGGCGAGTTCCACCAGTAGCCACCCGGACGAGCTCCGGCGCAGACTCCCTCCACCAGGCCCAAAGTGGCGAGCTCGGCACGCGGCCCGGCCGAGCCGCACGGCGAGCTCCGCCAGGCCGGCCGGCTCCCTCGGGCGGCGACGAAGGAGGTGTGACGAGGGCGACCCCGGCCGGACGAGTTGCGGCGCGGGCTCCTCCGTCGCACTCGTGGGCGACCTCCGCGCGGCTCACTCGCTAGGGGCCGGCCCGAGCAGCCGCGGCGCGGCGAGCTCCGCCAGGGAACGGGCAGGCGACCTCCGTCGCGGGCGAGCTCCGCCAGGGGCCGGCTGTGGATGGGCTTCTCAAGGCGGCGCACCGCCCGCCTCCGTGCCACGGCGGCCGTCCCGTCCGGCTCCTTCCCAGGAAGAGGCGGCGCGGCATCATTGGGAAGGAGGAGAGAGGAGAAACGAGGCTTGTGGAAGGAAAGGAGGGCTGGGGATTGGAGGATCTAGGGTTCACCCTTGCCCTGTGGAAAGGAGAAAGAAGGCGACCAAACGTGTGGTGCGTGCCTGCATCTCGCCGCCGGGCCCCGCACATAGCCAGGCCCACACGTCATGGACTATTTCTAAAGCTGGCCGAGTGAGAAAGGTCTTTACTGCATCTAACGGCTGGAGTGAAAAGCTGGAGGAAAATTTTACTGTGTAACCGAATTGAACGGGCCAGATGAATGTGCCCCTCAGCGTGGCCTCAGCGCCCGAGTAGTCTAGGAACCTTTATAAGTAGAATGTATTGCCTTACACGGCATTGTGCCTAATATATATACACGAGTATGAGGCCCTCGGTTGTATTCGAGTAGCCCAAAGTCTACCTGATCATATTCAGTTTTCACATCCCCCTGTCCCCCACTCCATCGGGTTCAGAAATGACGGCCGATTTGTCCACCTCCGCCCACCTCTCCTCTCCCTCGCCGGCGTGACAAATCCCTCCTCTCCCCTCTGAGGTCGCTGGCGGCATGAAGGAGCTCGGCGTCCTTTTTTTCCGGAGGAGTATGGTAGCTCGGAGGAGCACCTCGGCGCGTGCGTTCTCCTCTCCCTCAGGTGAGTCCACTCTTTCTCTCTCTGTGTGGGACACGGGATTGACCACGGCATCCAGGACGAGAGCGAATTGTGTCTCTGTTTCTTCCATGCCCTAACCTAGCTCTTCGCCAATTAGGTGTCCTCCTACGTGCTCCACTACCACCACCGGCCGGTGCGCCGCCGCGGCCGCTACAAGCCATGCGTGGGCCTTCCCCTCCCCCTGATTTCGCCTCCTCCCGCGCCCAGCGCCCATCTGTGACTTCTTGCCTCTTTTTATCGCATTAAGATTGCTTTTGATTTCATTGCGTTGTTGCCTCATACTGGGATGCTTTCTTTGATGTAGGTTGTTGTACGGATGGACGTCCTGCTGGTGGCCGCCGCCAAAGGCAGCGCCCTTCCGCGTCGCCTTCTTGGCCCGCGCGCTGGTGTTGGCGTCGCGGTGTGCAGTATCTTGATGTTGTCGCGCCTTCTGTTCGTGGTGGGAGTTCTGCTTCTTCCGGTGGTTTCAGCTTGGAGAAATTCGAGGACCGCCCAATCGACAAAGTAAGTTTTTCCTCGCTTGATTTGTGTATCTCTCTCTTCATATGTTATTTCTTTCTTTTCAATCTGCCGCTCATACCATTGCTCTGTTTTGATTAGTACCGTAGCAAGCTGGCTGCTGTAAATCGCTCTGGCCGTCCTCCCTGTTTGCCATCGCATATTTCGATGCATATATATGCATGTTGATAAGAAGACAAATATTTCTTTTGGCTACATGGCTCGCCTTCCAGTTTTGGTGTCAATATACAGTTTTCTATGCTGAAAATAAATACTTATGCGCAGGTTTAGAGAACAGCAAAGCAAGCTACCTTGGTGAAAGATGTGTTGAAGTCGTGAGTGAAAAATTCTTGTGCGTCTTGCACGCATCTAGAACTACGGAGATTGGGAAACATGCAAAAAATTATAGGAACTGGATTTTGTTGTTGTCCCCGTGAGGTACTAAACTCAAGACGCAGACTACTAGCAGACACTTGATTTATTCACTCTTACATATACATTAATATGGAGCCAGCTCAGTTTACTAAATATTTTTTCCATAGAAATTCAAGTTATTGCAAACAGTTTATGATTTCCTTTCTCTTCCTAAGCTTATTATAATACAACTTTGTAGATGGCATCCTCTGCTTTATATGATCATCATTATGTTCCTTTACAAGTGCTTAATTTTGTTCCCAAGCAAATACTACCAAAGTAGCTCTTATTTCCCCTTCTTTAATGTCATGGAAAAAATAGTTTTACAGGATCATCATAAAAAGGTAGACACAATGAATTGCGCCAAAATAATATTAATCTAAGCATCCAGAGCCAACCAAGTTCCGAGCTTCCTCAGAAGACACAATGTTCAAATCTTCCTGGCCATGTTGACAGATAGGGCAAGCATTGCAGAAAAGGTGATTTTATAAGGTGTGCACACCTCATTCTTACATATGCCCTTATGAGTCTTATATGAATAATGGGACTATATTAAATTGAAGACATTCTTCCATTTATAAAACCTACATTATTTGTTTCTTATTGCAGCTTGCTAATGAAGAGTCAACTGCTATCTGTGTAAATAAAAAATTCAGCCTTGGTCGGTATAAGGCAGGGAAACATAATGGAGGATTGGAGCCTATGTGCCAACAACTCGCATATATCAGTTCACAGAACAATTGAAGGAAGGCTCAATATATATATTTGAGATGTTTATCGTTGCTGAAGCATGAAGAAAGTACAAAATATCAGGCAATCTATACAGAATCGAGATTGCTGAACACAAAAAGATCCATGAGATTACTCTGCATCCTGACAATTTGGGGAGTTTGCATATAATGCACAACCATTTGGGGTTCCAGCGGCACGAATGGGAAACAATACTCTTGTGTCAGGTTTTTATCTTACATCACATGTAATTTATTGTCTATTTCATTCCCATATTTTGATCACTACGCAATATCCTGTCACTGTGAGAAGAAATACTAAGAGGAAATGGTAATTGGTGAGGTCATGTCATCGGTTCCTGTAGAGTAAGCAAAGAGGCAATCTTAGTTGTGGACAGCACCACAGGTCGAGCAGATTATACTCAAACTGCCATAGATGCCATATTGGATAAATAATGTGTTTTGGTGACCGATATAACACAAAACTCTCTAGGAGCTGGGAGCATTACTTCCATGTTTTGTGATCTTTGAGGTGATCATCGATTCCCATCCAACAGTTGGACCCGTAGCAGCTCTATGCCACCTCCTACTTTAGCCCAAAAAAAATGAACAATCTCCATTAGCTGATCTATCCAATGACACTTCAAAACTACTAGAAGATGAAAAATCCCAGAAGCTACTTACATTCACGAAAGATGTCATGGAGATATTCCATTGCCCGTTCTAGAGTTCATACTATCGTAGTACAATTGATGAAACTATAGATTTTGTGGAGTTATCGGTCTCACTTCTGAATCCTCTGATGTGTTCATCGATTATGCATAATGTTTGGCTCATATGAGTACTTCTTGTTTCTTCTATGTTAATGTTGGAAATGCAAGTGTTTCGCTGCATATTAATTTCCAGTCAGCCTGTGAACTTTAATTTAGGCAAGTAATTATTCAAAACTTTACTTGTGGTTTTTTGTTTTGGCTGATACAATAGAATTTAATTCAGTATGCAAATATACTGGGGTATTTGTGTTCATCAATTGGAGTTTCCTTCAGTTTCCGGTTATTGTCATTGCTCCTGGTTTCAGCCGTTACATGCCAACACTCCTCCTGAATGTTCCGTTTCCTACAGCATACCAGCCTATCTACTCCTACCTTTTCTCTTTAAGTTTGTAACCTAGATTTTAGGGAGCACCATGGAGAAACCAAACATCACACATCACCGACAACATTTCAATTTTCAGATATAACAGAAAAAACCGCCACACGAAGGTGACTAGTTAGCATTTCATGATTGATTACATGTTAACTATTGGATATGTTAGTTTTCCTTGCAGCCTGGAATGATTTTTGTCCAGAAACAACTATTTATGCAAGAGATGGGCTGAAGGAGACTTCTTTATCTCAGGATTAGCTTTACTTATTCAAGACGTTCTCCGGTTACATTCATTCAAGATGTTCTCCGGATAAAGTGTGTATGATTTCTTGAATCATGGATTTTTATTGTTTCGTTTATGTTCAATGGTGCAATGAAATTTGAGATGGATAACCCATACATGTACCACTTGCATCTACCCTTGCTTGGTAGATGATTTATTTGACAACCACGTCCGAATGATACTGAAAACGACGAATAAGCATCAGGAGGCACCTACTCTACACGTCAATTTACCCATACATGTACCACATCCACATTTATCTACACTTGTGCTTGGTAGATGATTTCCCTGACAATCCTAATACTGAAAACAATGAACGTTTAAGAAAACTATCCAACACACTCTAGAAAAATATCTATATTTCATTCTTCAACTTGCAACCACATTATGGGTGCGGCGTGCCGCCGCGCCATCTATTGCTAGTTACTATTACTATGCATCACTTGTGTGTTTGCCCGTCGAGTGAAACTCGGAGGAAGAGGGATCACTCGGAAGGAGAGAAGAAGGGAGAGCATTATGGTGTCTCCCCTTTTTCGGGTGATGATGTTGACTGTTGTGCAGGGTTTGTCAGTGCGCAGGAGGGGCGAGCAAGCGAGCGAGTCGAGCGAGGCCGATCGAGAATGAGAGTTTTTTTTGTGAGAGGGACAACCGAAGGATCCTGAAGGACCCAGAGACTTCTAATACGCATCCTGATGCATCTTCTCTTGACAAAGAAGATGGCTGGGAGTTTGTGTACCTACCGCACTTGACTTGTGCTCACTGAAGTGTGGGACCTCGCGCATGGGCACCACATATAAGTGACAAACCTGTTGGTGTAAAAACTCGGTTGATTATTATACTGCCTTAGTACAAAGTTTCCTATGGATTCAACGGTAGGAAAGCCAAGTTAACTCATTACATGAGATTATTTTTTCCATGAAGCAAAGTTAACTCATCAATCAATTGGTACATTTTGGAGTGGCTAAGAAGGATCCACACTTACCTTTTCATTTTCATGTTTTAAACATGTTTAAATCTTGGTCTTACCTATGATTTGACCAAGATTCAAATGGGCATAAAAATTCAAAAAAATGAAAAAAATGAAAAACCAAAGCATGAGTCTTGTTATGTCATATAGTAAGCATTCAAGTTGATAAACAAGGTCTAGACATATTTAAACCAGAACAATCATGTATCTACCCCTAACCCTATATTAACTTTGTCTTATGAAGTCAAGCATGAAGAGAAGTGGTTTTGGGTTTCAAACAGAAAAATTTCAAAAAACTCCGAAAAGCTTCATTTAATTTAGAGTGACTAAGAAGGATCGAGGCTTAAATTTTCATTTTCATGTTTTAAACTTGTTTAAATCTCGGTCAAACCTAGCTAGTATTCGACCAAGATTCAAATGGGCATAAAAATTTAGAAAAAAATATAAATAATGAAAAACCAAAGCACATAACCTTCTTATGTCATATAGTAATAATTCAAGTTGATAAACAAGGTCTAGACATATTCAAACCAGAAAAATCATGTATCTACCCCTAACCCTAAACTCTGCCTTATGTAGTCAACCATGATAAGAAGTGGTTTTGGGTTTCAAACATGGAAATTTCAAGAACCTCCCAAAAGCTTCATTTTAGAGTGACTAACAAGGATCAATGCTTACCTTTTCATTTTCATGTTTTAAACTTGTTTAAATCCTGGTCAAACCTAGGATTTTACCAAGATTCAAATGGGCATAAAATTCAAAAAATCGTAAAAATGAAAAACAAAAGCACATAGTCTTCTTATGTCATATAGTAAGCATTCAAGTTCATAAACAAGGTCTAGACATATTCAAACCAGACAAATCATGTATCTACGTACCTCTAACCCTAAACCCGGTCTTATGAAGTCAAGCATGAAGAGAAGTCGTTTTGGGTTTCAAACATAGAAATTTCAAGAACCTCCCAAAAGCGTCATTTTAAAGTGACTAAGAAGGATCCAGGCTTAACTTTCCATTTTTCATGTTTTAAACTTGTTAAAATCCTGGCCAAACCTAGGATTTGACCAAGATTCAAATGGGCATAAAATTAAAAAAATCAGAAAAATGAAAAACCAAAGCACATATATATATAGTCTTCTTATGTCATATAGTAAGCATTCAAGTTGATAAAAAAGGTCTAGACATATTCAAACCAGATAAATCATGTATCTACCCCCTAACCCTAAACTCTATCTTAATTATGAAGTCAAGCATGAAGAGAAGTTGTTTTGGGTTTGGAACATGGAAATTGCAAGAACCTTCCCAAAAGCTTCATTTTACAGTGACTAAGAAGGATCCAGGCTTAACTTTCCATTTTCATGTTTTAAACTTGTTTAAATCTAGGTTATTTGACCAAGATTCAAATGTGCATAAAATTAAAAAAAATCAAAAAAATGAAAAACAAAAACACAGTCTTCTTATATCATATAATAAGCATTCAAGTTGATAAAAAAGGTCTAGACATATTCAAATCAGACAAATCATGTATCTACCCCTAACCCTTAACTCTGTCTTATGAAGTCAAGCATGAAGAGAAGTGGTTTTAGGTTTCAAACTTGAAAATTTCAAGAACCTCCCAAAAGTTTCATTTTAGAGTGACTAAGAAGGATCCATGCTTACCTTTTCATTTTCATGTTTTAAACATGTTTAAATCCTAGTCAAACCTAGGATTTGACCAAGATTCAAATGGGCATATAAATTCAAAAAAAATCATAAAAATGAAAAACCAAAGCACATAGTCTTCTTATGTCATATAGTAAGCATTAAAGTTCATAATCAAGTTCTAGACATGTTCAAACCAGACAAATCATGTATCTACCCCCTAACCCTAAACTCTGTCTTAGTTATGAAGTCAGGCATGAAGAGAAGTTGTTTTGGATTTAAAACATGGAAATTTCAAGAACCTTCCCAAAAGCTTCATTTTAGAGTGACTAAGAAGGATCCAGGCTTACATTTTCATTTTCATATTTTAAACTTGTTTAAATCTTGGTCATTTGACCAAGATTCGAATGGGCATAAAATTCAAAAAAAATCAGAAAAATGAAAAACCAAAGCACATAGTCTTCTTATGTCATATATATAGTATAATCATTCAAGTTGATAAACAAGGTCTAGACATATTCAAACCAGAAAAATCATGTATCTACCCCTAACCCTAAACTCTGTCTTATGAGGTCAAGCATGAAGAGAAGTGGTTTTGGGTTTCAAACAAGGAAATTTCAAAAACCTCCCAAAAGCTTCATTTTAGAGTGACTAAGAAGGATCTGGGCTTACTTTTTCTTTTTCACGTGTTAAACTTGTTTAAATCTTGCTCAAACCTGGGATTTGACCAAGATTCAAATGGACATATGTGAAGAAAAATCCCGGCGGACGCGTCGTGGATCCGATAATTTTGCTGGAATTGAGTTACGGTAAGTCCTAAAGCGGCACGTTTTGAATTACGCCAGTATCCCAAATTCGTGTCCAAGGACGCGAGTTGGAAGATTTTCCACTAGAGCAATTAACTGGTACCTGATACGTTAGATGAACCAGCCGCATTTACCAATATCCATGTACAATATAGCTTTCGAAGAAAATATAGCATCTACTTGGACTCGAAGAATTTGAAAAAGAGAGAAAGCACGGAGATTTCATTCGATTCTGCGAGTCGAATAAATACAGCGAAGTTGTTTACCCAAATTTTCTGGTTTATAAAGAAATATATCAAAATAGACAAGATAGTAAACTAGTTTACCCGACCTGAGTTTCGTGTTTTTTGTTTTGCAGCTAAATATATAAAGGTTTGTAGACTCAACTCGACTCTGCGACTAGAGTAGAGCCTACTCCCATCGGAAGCACATTGATTTCATTAAGTCCTCCACCAGGAGTCGATAAAAAGAGGGGCTGCACCCAGAAATATAGTCAATGTCTTCATCGAGTAGTACAACTTGAGTCTATGCCCAGGTGCAAACACCTGCCCATAGACTCGGTGGATACTCTCATCGGGAGCGTTGATCGCGCACCCGTAGAAAAATAACTTCGAGGATCGTCGACATCATCTATGCTACACATGATCTACGACATTGATCTGATATATTTTCGGATCAATGGCCTCGCCTTTTATTTTTTCGAATTTAGAGATGATTATGATTGGAGTCTCTACGCAAGTCTTCGACTTCCCTAGACACTCGGGGGCTACTGTCATGGGCATACCCTTTGGGTACCTATTATTAGTATACCTTGCTCGAGACAAGAGAAGGCCCAAGAAGGCAACTTGAAGAAGTAGTCGACTAGGACTCTTGTAAAACCCTAGTCTGGTTGCATATATAAAGCTAGCCAGGGCACCCGATAGAGGGGGGACAACCGCTACGGCGGTACCCTGTAAACATACATATGATCATATACTAGATTGCTAGAAGCACGTAGGGATCCTCCACCGAGGGGACCCAAAGCTGGGTATATCGTGTGCCCAATCTTGCTCGCGGAATCTCCATCGTCGCTCTTCCTCAAAACCCAAGTCTACAATCTGTAGGCATTGTCGAGATGATCCTGATATGTCCCAAACATATCTATAATTTTTGATGCTCCATGCTTGTTTTGTTACAATTATTATATGTTTTAGGTGCATTTTTCACACTTTTTAGCATTTTCTGGGACTAACCTATTAACGCAGTGCCGCAGTGCCAGTTCCTGTTTTCTGCTGTTTTTGTGTTTCAGAAAAGTTGTACATGAAAGTTTCTCGGAATTGGACGAAACAAAAGCCCAGAGTCTTATTTTTCCGGGACGAAGATGGAGCCAGAAGGACACGCGCAGGAGACCTGCGACGTGGCAGTACATAGGCCAGGCGCGGCCCCACCCTTTCCCGCGCCTGGCCCTGGTACTGGCGCCTCGTCGCCTCGTTTGCTCCGCCCTTCCACATATTTATTCCTCGTATCGGGAAAACCCCAGAGACGAGAGCCTCCATCCACGAAAAGTTCCGACGCCACCGTCAACCGAAACCCTAGTTCGGGAGGGTTCTGCAGTCCATCCCGGCACCCTACCGGAGAGGGAAATCACCGCCGGGGGCCTCTACATCGCCATGTCATCATCCGAGGTGATGCCTGAGTAGTCCTCCACGGGACCATGGGTCCATAGCAGTAGCTAGATGGTTGTCCTCTCCTTGTTGTGCTTCATGTATAGATCTTGTGAGCTGCCTAACATGATCAAGATCATCTATTTGTAATTGCTACATGTTGGTTTGATGTGGATCCGATTTGTAGAGAGATTGCTTTGGTTGAGATTATGTATTATGTTATTATGATCTTGCATGCTCTCCGTTTCTAGTAGATGCTCTGGCCAAGTAGATGCTAGCGACTCCAAGATGGAGTATTTATGTTCGATAGTGGATTCATGCCTCTATTTAACCATGGGAAGTGACCTTGTTCTCTACGGTTGTAGATGTGTTGTTGCTATTACGGAGAAAACAACGGTGTTCTATTCAAGGGTAGTTTCATTGCTTACTTTACACATATTGCTTAAAGCGATAGTCCGTTGCTTGCAACTTAATACTGGAGGGTGTCACGGATGCAATCTTGAAGGTGGATTATTAGTCATAGATGCAGTTGGATTACGGTCTATGTATATTGTTGTAATGCCCGCATACTTTCATAGCATGTATTCTGCACCAAACATTAGCGTAGAATCTCTGTTTGTCAATTGCCCATTGATACGCGTACAGCACGCGTCCGTTGGGAACCCCAAGAGGAAGGTGTGATGCGTACAGCGGCAAGTTTTTCCTCAGTAAGAAACCAAGGTTTATCGAACCAGTAGGAGCCAAGAAGCACATTGAAGGTTGATGGCGGCGGAGTGTAGTGCGGCGCAACACCAGGGATTCCGGCGCCAATGTGGAACCTGCACAACACAACCAAATTACTTTGCCCCAACGTGACAGTGAGGTTGTCAATCTCACCGGCTTGCTGTAACAAAGGATTAGATGTATAGTGTGGATGATGAAGTTTGCAGAAAACAGTAGAACAAGTATTGCAGTAGATTGTATTCGATGTAAAAGAATGGACCGGGGTCCACAGTTCACTAGAGGCGTTTCTCCCATAAGAATAAGTATGTTGGGTGAACAAATTACAGTTGGGCAATTGACAAATAAAGAGGGCATGACCATGCACATACATGTTATGATGAGTATAGTGAGATTTAATTGGGCATTACGACAAAGTACATAGACCGCTATCCAGCATGCATCTATGCCTAAAAAGTCCACCTTCAGGTTATCATCCGAACCCCTTCCAGTATTAAGTTGCAAACAACACACAATTGCATTAAGTATGGTGCGTAATGTAATCAACAACTACATCCTTAGACATAGCATCGATGTTTTATCCCTAGTGGCAACAGCACATCCACAACCTTAGAACTTTCTCACATCGTCCTGCATTTAATGGAGGCATGAACCCACTATCGAGCATAAATAATCCCTCTTGGAGTTACTAGCAAAAACTTTGCCAGAGCCTCTACTAATAACGGAGAGCATGCAAGATCATAAACAACACATAGATAATAGATTGATAATCAACATAGCATAGTATTCTCTATTCATTGGATCCCAACAAACACAACATATAGCATTACAGATAGATGATCTTGATCATGTTAGGCAGCTCACAAGATCCGACAATGAAGCACAATTAGGAGAAGACGACCATCTAGCTACTGCTATGGACGCATAGTCCAGGGGTGAACTACTCACTCATCACTCTGGAGGCGACCATGGCGGTGAAGAGTCCTCCGGGAGATGATTCCCCTCTCCGGCAGGGTGCCGGAGGCGATCTCCTGAATCCCCCGAGATGGGATTGGCGGCGGCGGCGTCGCTGGAAGGTTTTCCGTCGTGGCTCTCGGTACTGGGGTTATTCTCGACGAAGGCTTAAGTAGGCGGAGGAGGTAGGTCAAGGGGCGTCACGGGGGCCCCACACAACAGGGCCGCGCGGGCCCCCTGTAGGCCGCGCCGCCCTACTGTGGCGGCGCCCCGTGGCCCCACTTCGTGACTCCTTCGGTCTTCTGGAAGCTTCGTGTGAAAATAGGACCCTGGGTGTTGATTTCGTCCAATTCCGAGAATATTTCCTTACTAGGATTTCTGAAACCAAAAACAGCAGAAAACAGCAACTGGCTCTTCGGCATCTTGTTAATAGGTTAGTGCCGGAAAATGCATAAATATGACATAAAGTATGCATAAAACATGTAGGTATCATCAATAAAGTGGCATGGAACATAAGAAATTATCGATACGTTGGAGACGTATCAGCATCCCCAAGCTTAGTTCCCTCGTCTCCAGTAGGTAAACGATAACAAAGATAATTTCTGGAGTGACATGCCATCATAATCTTGATCATACTATTGTAAGCACATGTAATGAATGCAGCGATCAAAGCAATGGTAATGCAATGAGTAAACAAATGAATCATATAGCAAAGACTTTTCATGAATAGTACTTTCAAGACAAGCATCAATAAGTCTTGCATAAGAGTTAACTCATAAAGCAATAAATTCAAAGTAAAGGTATTGAAGCAACACAAAGGAAGATTAAGTTTCAGCGGTTGCTTTCAACTTGTAACATGTATATCTCATGGATATTGTCAATGTACAGTAATATAACAAGTGCAATATGCAAGTATGTAGTAATCAATGCACAGTTCACACAAGTGTTTGCTTCTTGAGGTGGAGAGAAATAGGTGAACTGACTCAACATAAAAGTAGAAGAAAGGCCCTTCGCAGAGGGAAACATTGATTGCTATATTTGTGCTAGAGCTTTGGTTTTGAAAACAAGAAATTGTTTTGTCAACGGTAGTAATAAAGCATATGCATCATGTAAATTATATCCTACAAGTTGCAAGCCTCATGCATAGTATACTAATAGTGCCCGCACCTTGTCCTAATTAGCTCGGATTACCTGGATTATCACCGCAATACATATGTTTTAACCAAGTGTCACAAAGGGGTACCTCTATGCCGCCTGTACAAAGGTCTAAGGAGAAAGCTCGCATTGAATTTCTCGATTTTGATTATTCTCAATTTAGACATCCATACCGGGACAACATAGACAACAGATAATGGACTCCTCTTTAATGCTTAAGCATTTAGCAACAATTAATGTTCTCATATGAGATTGAGGATATTTGTCCAAAACTGAAACTTCCACCATGGATCATGGCTTTAGTTAGCGGCCCAATGTTCTTCTCTAACAGTATGCATGCTCAAACCATTCAACTCATGGTAAATCGCCCTTACTTCAGACAAGACGGACATGCATAGCAACTCACATTATATTCAACAAAGAGTAGTTGATGGCGTCCCCAGGAACATGGTTATCGCACAACAAGCAACTTAATAAGAGATAAAGTGCATAAGTACATATTCATTACCACAATAGTTTTTAGGCTATTTGTCCCATGAGCTATATATTGTAAAGATGAAGAATTGAAATTTTAAAGGTAGCACTCAAGCAATTTACTTTGGAATGGCGGAGCAATACCATGTAGTAGGTAGGTATGGTGGACACAAATGGCATAGTGGTTGGCTCAAGGATTTTGGATGCATGAGAAGTATTCCCTCTCGATATAAGGTTTAGGCTAGCAAGGTTATTTGAAACAAACACAAGTATGAAGCGGTGCAACAAAACTCACATAAAAGACATATTGTAAACATTATAAGACTCTACACCGTCTTCCTTGTTGTTCGACCCTTACTAGAAATTATCTAGACCTTAGAGAGACCAATCATGCAAACCAAATTTTAGCAAGCTCTATGTATTTCTTCATTAATAGGTGCAAAGTATACGATGCAAGAGCTTAAACATGAGCACAACAATTGCCAAGTATCAAATTATCCAAGACATTTTATCAATTACTACATGTAGCATTTCCCGTTTCCAACCATATAATAATTTAACGAAGAAGATTCAACCTTCGCCATGAATATTATGAGTAAAGCCTAAGGACATATTTGTCCATATGCAACAGCGGAGCGTGTCTCTCTCCCACACAATGAATGCTAGGATCCATTTTATTCAAACAAAACAAAAACAAAAACAAACCGACGCTCCAAGCAAAGTACATAAGATGTGAAGGAATAAAAATATAGTTTCACTAGAGGAACCTGATAATGTTGTCGATGAAGAAGGGGATGCCTTGGGCATCCCCAAGCTTAGACGCTTGAGTCTTCTTGAAATATGCAGGGGTGAACCACCGGGGCATCCCCAAGCTTAGAGCTTTCACTCTCCTTGATCATATTGTATCATCTCCCTCTCTTGATCCTTGAAAACTTCCTCCACACCAAACTCAAAACAACTCATTAGAGGGTTAGTGCATAATCAAAATTCACATGTTCAGAGGTGACATAATCATTCTTAAAACTTCTGGACATTGCACAAAGCTACTGAAAGTTAATGGAATCGAAAAATCTATCAAGCATAGCAAAACAGGCAATGCGAAATAAAAGGCAGAATCTGTCAAAACAGAACAGTTCGTAAAGATAAATTTCTAAGAGGCACCAGACTTGCTCAAATGAAAATGCTCAAATTGAATGAAAGTTGCGTACATATCTGAGGATCACTCACGTAAATTGGCATAATTTTCTGAGTTACCTACAGAGAATTAGGCCCAAATTCGTGACAGCAAAGAAATCTGTTTCTGCGCAGTAATCCAAATCTAGTATGAACCTTACTATCAACGACTTTAATTGGCACAACAATGCAACAAAACTAAGATAAGGAGAGGTTGCTACAGTAGTAACAACTTCCAAGACTCAAATATAAAATAAAAGTGCAGTAGTAAAATCATGGGTTGTCTCCCATACGCGCTTTTCTTTAACGCCTTTCAGCTAGGCGCAGAAAGTGTGTATCAAGTATTATCAAGAGACGAAGCATCAACATCATAATTTGTTCTAATGATAGAATCAAAAGGTAACTTCATTCTCTTTCTAGGGAAGTATTCCATACCTTTCTTGAGAGGAAATTGATATTTAATATTACCTTCCTTCATATCAATGATAGCACCAACAGTTCGAAGAAAAGGTCTTCCCAATATAATGGGACAAGATGCATTGCATTCAATATCCAAGACAACAAAATCAACGGGGACAAGGTTATTGTTAACGGTAATGCGAACATTATCAACTCTGCCCAAAGGTTTCTTTGTAGAGTTATCAGCGAGATTAACATCCAAATAACAATTTTTCAATGGTGGCAAGTCAAGCATATTATAGATTTTCTTAGGCATAACAGAAATACTTGCACCAAGATCACATAAAGCATTACAATAAAAGTCATTGACCTTCATCTTAATAATGGGCTCCCAACCATCCTCTAGCTTCCTAGGAATAGAAGCTTCGCGTTCTAGTTTCTCTTCTCTAGCTTTTATGAGAGCATTTGTAATATGTTTCGTGAAAGCCAAATTTATAGCACTAGCATTAGGACTCTTAGCAAGTTTTTGTAAGAAATTTATAACTTCAGAGATGTGGCAATCATCAAAATCCAAACCATTATAATCTAAAGTAATGGGATCATTGTCCCCAATGTTGGAAAAAATTTCAGCAGTTTTATCACAGGCAGTTCAGTAGTTTTAGCAGTTCCAGGTAGTTTTTCACGCTTTGCATTAGAAGTGGAAACATTGCCAACACCAATTCTTTTACCATTAATAGTAGGAGGTGCAGCGACATGTGAAGCATTAGCATTGCTAGTGGTGGTAATAGTCCAAACTTTAGCTATATTATCTTCTTTAGCATTTTCTTCTTTTTCCCACCTAGCACGCAATTCGGCCATCAATCTTATATTCTCATTAATTCTAACTTGGATAGCATTTGCTGTAGTAACAATTTTATTATTATTATTTTTATTAGGCATAACTTTCGATTTCAAAAGATCAACATCAGCAGCAAGACTATCGACTTTAGAAGCAAGTATATCAATTTTCCCAAGCTTTTCTTCAACAGATTTGTTAAAAGCAGTTTGTGTACTAATAAATTCTTTAAGCATAGCTTCAAGTCCAGGGGGTGTGTTCGTATTATTGTTGTAAGAATTCCCATAAGAATTACCATAGCCGTTGCCATTATTATAAGGATATGCCTATAGTTGTTACTAGCATTGTTCCGATAAGCGTTGTTGTTGAAATTATTATTTTTAATGAAGTTTGCATCAACATGTTCTTCTTGAGCAACCAATGAAGCTAACGGAACATTATTAGGATCAACATTAGTCCTACCATTCACAAGCATAGACATAATAACATCAATCTTATCACTCAAGGAGGAGGTTTCTTCGACAGAATTTACCTTTTTACCTTGTGGAGCTCTTTCCGTGTGCCATTCAGAGTAATTAATCATCATATTATCAAGAATCTTTGTTGCATCGCCTAGAGTGATGGACATAAAGGTACCTCCAGCAGCTGAATCCAATAGGTTCCGCGAAGAAAAATTCAGTCCTGCATAAAAGGTTTGGATGATCATCCAAGTAGTCAGTCCATGGGTTGGGCAGTTTTTTACCAAAGATTTCATTCTTTCCCATGCTTGGGCAACATGCTCATTATCCAATTGTTTAAAATTCATTATGCTACTTCTCAAAGATATAGTTTTAGCAGGGGATAATATCTACCAATAAAAGCATCCTTGCATTTAGTCCATGAATCAATACTATTCTTAGGCAGAGATAGCAACCAATCTTTAGCTCTTCCTCTTAATGAGAAAGGGAACAATTTAAATTTTATAATGTCACCATCTACATCCTTATACTTTTGCATTTCACATAATTCAATAAAATTATTGAGATGGGCAGCAGCATCATCAGAACTAACACCAGAAAATTGCTCTCTCATAACAAGATTCAGTAAAGCAGGTTTAATTTTAAATAATTCTGCTGTAGTAGCAGGTGGAGCAATAGGTGTGTATAAGAAATCATTATTATTTGTGGTTGTGAAGTCACACAACTTAGTATTTTCAGGAGTACCCATTTTAGCAACAGTAAATAAAGCAAACTAGATAAAGTAAATGCAAGTAACTAATTTTTTTGTGTTTTTGATATAGCAAACAAGATAGCAAATAAAGTAAAACTAGCAACTAATTTTTTTGTGTTTTGTTTTAGTGCATCAAACAAAGTAGTAAATAAAACAAAGCAAGACAAAAAAAATAGTAAAGAGATTGGATGTGGAGACTCCCCTTGCAGCGTGTCTTGATCTCCCCGGCAACGGCGCCAGAAAAAGAGCTTGATACGCGTACAACACGCGTCCGTTGGGAACCCCAAGAGGAAGGTGTGATGCGTACAGCGGCAAGTTTTCCCTCAGTAAGAAACCAAGGTTTATCGAACTAGTAGGAGCCAAGAAGCACGTTGAAGGTTGATGGCGGCAGAGTGTAGTGCGGCGCAACACCAGGGATTCCGGCGCCAACGTGGAACCTGCACAACACAACCAAATTACGTTGCCCCAACGTGACCGTGAGGTTGTCAATCTCACCGGCTTGCTGTAACAAAGGATTAGATGTATAGTGTGGATGATGAAGTTTGCAGAAAACAGTAGAACAAGTATTGCAGTAGATTGTATTCGATGTAAAAGAATGGACCGGGTTCACAGTTCACTAGAGGCGTCTCTCCCATAAGAATAAGTATGTTGGGTGAACAAATTACAGTTGGGCAATTGACAAATAAAGAGGGCATGACCATGCACATACATGTTATGATGAGTATAGTGAGATTTAATTGGGCATTACGACAAAGTACATAGACCGCTATCCAGCATGCATCTATGCCTAAAAAGTCCACCTTCAGGTTATCATCCGAACCCCTTCCAGTATTAAGTTGCAAACAACAGACAATTGCATTAAGTATGGTGCGTAATGTAATCAACAACTACATCCTTAGACATAGCATCGATGTTTTATCCCTAGTGGCAACAGCACATCCACAACCTTAGAACTTTCTGTCACTGTCCCAGATTTAATGGAGGCATGAACCCACTATCGAGCATAAATACTCCCTCTTGGAGTTACTAGCAAAAACTTGGCCAGAGCCTCTACTAATAACGGAGAGCATGCAAAATCATAAACAACACATAGATAATAGATTGATAATCAACATAGCATAGTATTCTCTATTCATCGGATCCCAACAAACACAACATATAGCATTACAGATAGATGATCTTGATCATGTTAGGCAGCTCACAAGATCCGACAATGAAGCACAATTAGGAGAAGACGACCATCTAGCTACTGCTATGGACGCATAGTCCAGGGGTGAACTACTCACTCATCACTCTGGAGGCGACCATGGCGGTGAAGAGTCCTCCGGGAGATGATTCCCCTCTCCGGCAGGGTGCCGGAGGCAATCTCCTGAATTCCCCGAGATGGGATTGGCGGCGGCGGCGTCTCTGGAAGGTTTTCCGTATCGTGGCTCTCAGTACTGGGGTTATTCTCGACGAAGGCTTAAGTAGGCGGAGGAGGTAGGTCAAGGGGCGTCACGGGGGCCCCACACAACAGGGCCGCGCGGGCCCCATGTAGGCCGCGCCGCCCTACTGTGGCGGCGCCCCGTGGCCCCACTTCGTGACTCCTTCGGTCTTCTGGAAGCTTCGTGTGAAAATAGGACCCTGGGCGTTGATTTCGTCCAATTCCGAGAATATTTCCTTACTAGGATTTACGAAACCAAAAACAGCGACAAAGAATCGCTCTTCGGCATCTTGTTAATAGGTTAGTGCCGGAAAATGCATAAATATGACATAAAGTATGCATAAAACATGTAGGTATCATTAATAAAGTGGCATCGAACATAAGAAATTATCGATACGTTGGAGACGTATCACCCATCTCTAATTTGTTTACCCAGCATATTTATTTTATTGGGGAGGCGCCTCTATTGAACTGTGGACCCCAGTGATACGTCTCAAACGTATCTATAATTTCTTATGTTCCATGCTACTTTATTGATGATACTCACATGTTTTATACACACTTTATGTCATATTTATGCATTTTCCGGCACTAACCTATTAACAAGATGCCGAAGAGCCGCTTGTCATTTTCTCTGTTTTTGGTTTCAGAAATCCTAGTAAGGAAATATTCTCGGAATTGGACGAAATCAACGCCCAGGGTCTTATTTTTTCCACGAAGCTTCCAGAAGACTGGAGGAGATACGAAGTGGGGCCACGAGGCGCCGACACAACAGGGCGGCGCAGCCCAGGCCTTGGCCGCGCGGCCCTGGCGTGTGGGGCCCTCGCGTCGCCCCCTGACCTACCCTTCCGCCTATAAGAAGCCTTCGTCGAGAAAACCCCAGTACCGAGTGCCACGATACGGAAAACCTTCCAGAGACGCTGCCGCCGCCAATCCCATCTCGGGGGATTCAGGAGATCGCCTCCGGCACCCTGACGGAGAGGGGAATCATCTCCCGGAGGACTCTTCATTGCCATGATCGCCTCCGGATTGATGTGTGAGTAGTTCACCCTGGACTATGGGTCCATAGCAGTAGCTAGATGGTCGTCTTCTCCTCATTGTGCTATCATTGTTGGATCTTGTGAAATGCCTAACATGATCAAGATCATCTATTTGTAATGCTACATGTTGCGTTTGTTGGGATCCGATGAATATGGACTACTATGTTATGTTGATTATCAATCTATCATCTATGTGTTGTTTAAGATCTTGCATGCTCTCCGTTGCTAGTAGAGGCTCTGGCCAAGTCGTTACTTGTAACTCCAAGAGGGAGTATTTATGCTCGATAGTGGGTTTATGCCTCCATTAAATCTGGGACAGTGACAGAAAGTTCTAAGGTTGTGGATGTGATGTTGCCACTAGGGATAAAACATCAATGCTTTGTCTAAGGATATTTGTGTTGATTACATTACGCACCATACTTAATGTAATTGTCTGCTGTTTGCAACTTAATACTGGAAGGGGTGCGGACGCTAACCTGAAGGTGGACTTTTTAGGCATAGATGCATGTTGGATAGCGGTCTATGTACTTTGTCGTAATGCCCAATTGAATTTCACACTACTCATCATAACATGTATGTGCATTGTCATGCCATCTTTATTTGTCAATTGCCCAACTGTAATTTGTTCACCCAACATGCTTATTCTTATCGGAGAGACACCACTAGTGAACTGTGGACCCCGGTCCATTCTTTATATCAAATACAATCTACTGCAATACTCGTTTCTACTGTTCTTTGCAAACATCATCATCCACACTATACATCTAATCCTTTGTTACAGCAAGCCGGTGAGATTGACAACCTCACTGTTAAGTTGGGGAAAAGTATTTTGGTTGTGTTGTGCAGGTTCCACGTTGGCGCCGGAATTCCTGGTGTTGCGCCGCACTACACTCCACCACCATCAACCTTCAACGTGCTTCTTGACTCCTACTGGTTCGATAACCTTGGTTTCTTTCTGAGGGAAAACTCGCCGATGTACGCATCACACCTTCCTCTTGGGGTTCCCAACGGACGAGTGCTTTACCGTCACAAGTAGCGTTTTTTCTGGCGCCGTTGCCGGGGAGATCAAGACACGCTGCAAGGGGAGTCTCCACTTCCAATCTCTTTACTTTGTTTTTGTCTTGCTTTATTTTATTTACTGCTTTGTTTGCTGCATTATATCAAAAACACAAAAAAATTAGTTACTTGCATTTACTTTATTTACTATCTTGTTTGCGTTCTCCATATTAAAAACACAAAAAAATTAGTTACTTGTTTTTACTTTATCTAGTTTGCTTTATTTACTATTGCTAAAATGGGTACTCCTGAAAATACTAAGTTGTGTGACTTCACTAGCACAAGTAATAATTATTTCTTATGCACACCTATTGCTCCACCTGCTACTACAACAGAATTCTTTGAAATTAAACCTGCTTTACCGAATCTTGTCATGAGAGAGCAATTTTTTGGTGTTAGTTCTGATGATGTTGCTGCCCATCTTAATAATTTTGTTGAATTATGTGAGATGCAAAAGTATAAGGATGTAGATGGTGACATTATAAAATTAAAATTGTTTCCTTTCTCATTAAGAGGAAGAGCTAAAGATTGGTTGCTATCTTTGCCTAAGAATAGTATTGATTCATGGACTAAATGTAAGGATGCTTTCATTGGTAGATATTATCCTCCTGCTAAAATTATATCTTTGAGAAGTAGCATAATGAATTTTAAGCAATTGGATAATGAGCATGTTGCCCAAGCATGGGAAAGAATGAAATCTTTGGTCAAAAATTGCCCTACCCATGGACTGACTACTTGGATGACATCCAAACCTTTTATGCAGGACTGAATTTTTCTTCGCGGAACCTATTGAATTCAACTGCTGGAGGTACTTTTATGTCCATCACTCTAGGCACCGCAACAAAGCTTCTTGATGATATGATGATTAATTACTCTGAATGGCACACGGAAAGAGCTCCACAAGGTAAGAAGGTAAATTCTGTCGAAGAAACCTCCTCCTTGAGTGATAAGATTGATGCTATTATGTCTATACTTGTGAATGGTAGATCTAATGTTGATCCTAATAATGTTCCGTTAGCTTCATTGGTTTCCCAAGAAGAACATATTGATGTGAATTTCATTAAAAATAATAATTTCAACAACAATGCTTATCGGAACAATTCTAGTAACAACTATAGGCCATATCCTTCTCATAATAATAATGGTTATGGTAATTCTTATGGTAATTCTTACAACAATAATAGGAATGTACCCTCTGGTCTTGAAGCCATGCTTAAAGAATTTATTAGTACACAAACTGC
Organism: Lolium perenne; assembly: GCF_019359855.2. Lineage (NCBI taxonomy): Eukaryota > Viridiplantae > Streptophyta > Magnoliopsida > Poales > Poaceae > Lolium > Lolium perenne. The sequence goes on from NC_067247.2 coordinate 216,904,834, forward strand.
TTTTAACAAATCTGTTGAAGAAAAGCTTGGTAAAATTGATATTCTCGCTTCTAAAGTTGATAGTCTTGCTGCTGATGTTGATCTTTTAAAATCGAAAGTTATGCCTAATGAAACTAAAGATATTAAGTCATTTGCTACAGCAAACGCCATCCAAGTTCGAATTAATGAGAATATTAGATTGATGGCCGAATTGCGTGCTAGGTGGGAAAAAGAAGAAAATGCTAAAGATGATAATGTAGCTAAAGTTTGGACTATTACCGCCACTAGTAACACATGTTGCTACACCTCCTACTATCAATGGTAAAATAATTGGTGTTGGCAATGTTTCTACTCCTAATGCAAAGATTGCAAAACTGCCTGAAACTGCTAAAACTGCTGAAACTGCTTGTGATAAAACTGCTGAATTTTTTCAAAATATTGGGGACAATGATTCCATTGCTTTAGATCATAATGGTTTAGATTTTGATGATTGGTCACATATCTGAAGTTATAAAGTTCTTACAAAAACTTGCTAAGAGTCCTAATGCTAGTGCTATAAATTTGGCCTTTACAAAAGATATTACAAATGCTCTCATAAAAGCTAGAGAAGAGAAACTAAATCGTGAAACTTCTATTCCTAGGAAGTTAGAAGATGGTTGGGAGCCCATCATTAAGATGAAGGTCAATGATTTTGATTGTAATGCTTTATGTGATCTTGGTGCAAGTATTTCCGTTATGCCTAAGAAAATCTATAATATGCTTGACTTGCCACCATTGAAAAATTGTTATTTGGATGTTAATCTTGCTGATAATTCTACAAAGAAACCTTTGGGGAGGATTGATAATGTTCGTATTACGGTTAACAATAATCTTGTCCCAGTTGATTTTGTTGTCTTGGATATTGAATGCAATGCATCTTGTCCCATTATTTTGGGAAGACCTTTTCTTCGAACTGTTGGTGCTATTATTGATATCAAGGAAGGTAATATTAAATATCAATTTCCTCTCAATAAAGGTATGGAACACTTCCCTAGAAAGAGAATGAAGTTACCTTTTGATTCTATCATTAGAACAAATTATGATATTGATGCTTCGTCTCTTGATAATACTTGATTCACACTTTCTGCGCCTAGCTGAAAGGCGTTAAAGAAAAGCGCTTATGGGAGACAACCCATGATTTTATTTCTGCACTTTTGTTTTATATTTGAGTCTTGGAAGTTGTTACTACTGTAGAAACCTCTCCTTATCTTTATTTTATTGCATTGTTGTGCCAAGTAAAGTCTTTGATAGTAAGGTTCATACTAAATTTGGATTACTGCGCAGAAACAGATTTGTTGCTGTCACGAATTTGGGCAGTGTTCTCTGTAGGTAACTCAGAAAAACTTGCCAATTTACGTGAGTGATCCTCAGATATGTACGCAACTTTCATTCAATTTGAGCATTTTCATCTGAGCAAGTTTAGTGCCCCAGAAAATTCGTCTTTACAGACTGTTCTGTTTTGACAGATTCTGCCTTTTATCTCGCATTGCCTGTTTTGCTATGTTTGATGGATTTCTTTGTTCCCTTAACTTTCAGTAGCTTTGTGCAATGTCCAGAAGTGTTAAGAATGATTATGTCACCTCTGAACATGTGAATTTTTGATTATGCACTAACCCTCTAATGAGTTTGTTTTGAGTTTTGTGTGGAGGAAGTTTTCAAGGATCAAGAGAGGAGGATGATACAATATGATAAAGGAGAGTGAAAGCTCTAAGCTTGGGGATGCCCCCGTGGTTCATCCCTGCATATTTCAAGAATACTCAAGCATCTAAGCTTGGGGATGCCCAAGGCATCCCCTTCTTCATCGACAAATTATCAGGTCACCTCTAGTGAAACTATATTTTTATTCCATCACATCTTGTGTGCTTTACTTGGAGCGTCTTTATGTTCTTGTTTTTATTTTGTCTGAATAAAATTGGATCCTAGCATTCATTGTGTGGGAGAAAGACACGCTCCGCTGTTGCATATGAACACATATGTTCTTAGCTTTATTCTTAATGTTCATGGCGAAGGTTAAACTGCTTCCTTCGTTGTTATATGGTTGGAAACAGAAAATGCTACATGTGGTAATTGGTATAATGTCTTGAATAATTTGATACTTGGCAATTGTTGTGCTCATGTTTAAGCTCTTGCATCATATACTTTGCACTTATTAGTGAAGAAATACTGTAGAGCTTGTTGAAATTTGGCTTGCATGATTGATCTTTCTAAAGTCTAGATATTTTCTGGTAAGGGTTTGAACAACAAGGAGGACAGTGTAGAGTCTTATAATGCTTGCAATAAGTTCTTATGTGAGTTTTGCTGTACCGGTTCATACTTGTGTTTGCTTCAAACAACCTTGCTAGCATAAGCCTTGTATTGAGAGGGAATACTTCTCATGCATCCAAAATCCTTGAACCAAAAACTATGCCATTTGTGTCCACCATACCTACCTACTGCATAGTATTTTTCTGCCATTCCAAAGTAAATTGCTTGAGTGCTACCTTTAAACAATTCAAAAGTTATTACCTCTTATTTGTGTCAATGTTTTATAGCTCATGAGGAAGTATGTGGTGTTTATCTTTCAATCTTGTTGGGCAACTTTCACCAATGGACTAGTGGCTTCATCCGCTTATCCAATAATTTTGCAAAAAGAGCTGGCAATGGGGTTCCCAGCCCCAATTAATTAACTTTCATAATTTTACAAATAGACACTCCTCCATGGTATGTGATTGTTGGACGACACCCGAGGATTCGGTTAGCCATGGCTTGAGAAAGCAAAGGTGGGGAGGATTGTCATCTAAATAAAACTAAAATAAAAAGACACTCCTTCATGGTATGAGATTGTTGGCAGGCACCCGAGGATTCGGTTAGCCATGGTTTGTGAAAGCAAAGGTTGGAAGGAGTGTCACCTAAAAATAAAAAAATTCATGGGAGCCGCTCTTTGAAAGTCTGTCTGGCAAGGGGGTTAGAGTGCCCACTACCATTCATTGACAACAACAAACACCTCTCAAAACTTTACTTTTATGCTCTCTCTATGTTTTCAAAATAAAAGCTCTAGCACAAATATAGCAATCCATGCTTCCCTCTGCGAAGGGTCATTCTTTTACTTTTATGTTGAGTCAGTTTACCTATTTCCTTCCACCTTAGAAGCAAACACTTGTGTTAACTGTGCATTGATTCTTACATACTTGCATATTTGCATTCATCATATTACTTTATGTTGACAACTATCCATGAGATATACATGTTACAAGTTGAAAGCAACCGCTGAAACTTAAATCTTCCTTTGTGTTGCTTCAATGCCTTTACTAAGAATTTATTGCTTTATGAGTTAACTCTTATGCAAGACTTATTGGTGCTTGTCTTGAAAGTACTATTCATGAAAAGTCTTTGCTATATGATTCAGTTGTTTAACCATTGTCTTTACCATTGCTTCGAATCACTTCATTCATTACATATGCTTACAAATAGTATTATCAAGATTATGATAGCATGTCACTTAAGAAATTATCTTTGTTATCGTTTACCTACTCGAGGACGAGCAGTAACTAAGCTTGGGGATGCTTGATACGTCTCAAACGTATCTATAATTTCTTATGTTCCATGCTACTTTATTGATGATACTCACATGTTTTATACATACTTTATGTCATATTTATGCATTTTCCGGCACTAACCTATTAACAAGATGCCGAAGAGCCAGTTGCTGTTTTCTGCTGTTTTTGGTTTCATAAATCCTAGTAAGGAAATATTCTCGGAATTGGACGAAATCAACGCCCAGGGTCTTATTTTTCCACGAAGCTTCCAGAAGACCGGAGGAGATACGAAGTGGGGCCACGAGGCGCCGACACAATAGGGCGGCGCGGCCCAGGCCTTGGCCGCGCGGCCCTGGCGTGTGGGGCCCTCGCGTAGCCCCCTGACCTACCCTTCCGCCTATAAGAAGCCTTCGTCGAGAAAACCCCAGTACCGAGAGCCACGATACGGAAAACCTTCCAGAGCCGCCGCCGCCGCCAATCCCATCTCGGGGGATTCAGGAGATCGCCTCCGGCACCCTGCCGGAGAGGGGAATCATCTCCTGGAGGACTCTTCATCGCCATGATCGCCTCCTGATTGATGTGTGAGTAGTTCACCCCTGGACTATGGGTCCATAGCAGTAGCTAGATGGTCGTCTTCTCCTCATTGTGCTATCATTGTTGGATCTTGTGAGCTGCCTAACATGATCAAGATCATCTATTTGTAATGCTACATGTTGCGTTTGTTGGGATCCGATGAATATGGAATACTATGTTATGTTGATTATCAATCTATCATCTATGTGTTGTTTAAGATCTTGCATGCTCTCCGTTGCTAGTAGAGGATCTGACCAAGTCGTTACTTGTAACTCCAAGAGGGAGTATTTATGCTCGATAGTGGGTTCATGCCTCCATTAAATCTTGGACAGTGACAGAAAGTTCTAAGGTTGTGGATGTGCTGGTGCCACTAGGGATAAAACATCAATGCTTTGTCTAAGGATATTTGTGTTGATTACATTACGCACCATACTTAATGCAATTGTCTGTTGTTGGCAACTTAATACTGGAAGGGGTGCGGACGCTAACCTGAAGGTGGACTTTTTAGGCATAGATGCATGCTGGATAGCGGTCTATGTACTTTGTCGTAATGCCCAATTGAATTTCACACTACTCATCATAACATGTATGTGCATTGTCATGCCATCTTTATTTGTCAATTGTCCAACTGTAATTTGTTCACCCAACATGCTTATTCTTATCGGAGAGACACCACTAGTGAACTATGGACCCCGGTCCATTCTTGACATCGAATACAATCTACTTCAATACTCGTTTCTACTGTTATTTGCAAACATCATCATCCACACTATACATCTAATCCTTTGTTACAGCAAGCCGGTGAGATTGAAAACCTCACTGTTAAGTTGGGGCAAAGTATTTTGGTTGTGTTGTGCATGTTCCATGTTGGCGCCTGAATCCCTGGTGTTGCGCCGCACTACACTTTGCCACCATCAACCTTCAACGTGCTTCTTGACTCCTACTGGTTCGATAACCTTGGTTTCTTTCTGAGGGAAAAATCGCCGCTGTACGCATCACACCTTCCTCTTGGGGTTTCCAACGGACGAGTGCTTTACCGTCACAAGCACCCAGTCCTTCTTCTTTTAATTCCAATCTTCTACAACATTTTCCTGTTTTGTTCTCTACAAACAATTCTTCTTCCAAACGTTTTGTTTAATCCTTTGTTTTCAGCACAGCCAGTGAGCTTGACAACCTCGCTGAAAGTTGGGCACAAAGTACTTGGTTGTTTGTGTGCAGGTCTCCACGTTGCTGCTGACGCCAACAGTGCGCCCTGCCACGAGTTGGTTCGCAACACCTCGGGAGAGAACGTTTTTCTCCTACTGGTCGATAAACCTTGGTTTCTTACTGAGGGAAAGCTTCCTGCTGTGCTCATCATACCTTTCTCTTGGGGTTCCACTCAACGTTGCGCATAAATTCTCATTCATCAATTCCGCGCCCAGCAGATCCCTCGTCAATAGTAGGTATCATCATATCTAGTTAGATCTTATTACCGATTGTCGGGGGGATGACCCCCGTTATGGCAAAGTCCTCGAGTTAACGAGCACGCAGCACTTTGCGGATCAAGAAAAGGTGCCACAGATCAAAATATACGAAGAAAACAGTAAAGGTGTAAAGGAAAGGAGGAGGGACTGCGCCTGGGCCGCCCGTTTCCTCTCATGAGCCGACTGCGCCCACGCGGCCCATCCGGCTTCCGGCTCGCGCCCCGGCCGCGCGGTAAATCCTATACACCGACCAGGTCGGGCCGCTATCACATGTGCCGCACAACTCCTCACAAGGCGGTATGGGCCTGTCGACCTGGGGCTCGCTTATTTTTCCGTTTTTTGTTTTTTTCTTTCGTTTTTCTTTTTTATTTTCTGTTTCTTTTTGTTTATTTTTCTTTTTTGTTTTGTTTCTTTTCTTTTCTGTTTATTTTTATTTTTGTTCAAATTTGAAAATAGTTCAAATTTAGATTTTTTTCAAAATTGAAAAATTGTTTAAAATTCAAAAAATGTTCAAATTTTAAAAACATTCAAATTTGAAAATCGTTCAAATTCGAAAACCGTACAAATACAAAAAAATATTCAAATTATAAAAGCGTTCAAATTTGAAATCCGTTCAAATTTAAAATCCGTTCAAATATATAAAGCGTTCAAATTTGGAAAAATATTCAAATTCGAAAAATGTTCATAACTAAGAATGTTAATTTCTGAAAAAAAATAAATTTACAAAATTAAAAAAAATGTTCAAATTTAAATTATGTCTGTATCCGAAAATGTTCAAATTTGGAAAAAAATTAAAACAAAATCTGAACATTTTAAAAATTTCGAAAATTTCAAATCTGAACAGATTTGGAAATTTTGTTCTCCGACAATATATTTTTTAAAAGTTAAATATTGAAAAAGAAAAATATTAACAGAAAAGAAACAGCAAAAAAGAAGAAGAAAAAAACGTACCTGCTCTTAATGGGCTGCGGCCCAACCAACCGACCTGGTCGGTGGGGTGTGCGGTGACCCGTACACACCGACCAGGTCGGTGTACAGCACCTCCCGGCCGCGCCACCCGTCGAGCCGACTGGGCCACACCAGCTCCTGGGCCGGCTTGCCCCGCACTGGGCCAGCCAGCTTCGCCCCGGGCCGCCTTCATCTCCTTGGGCTGCGGCCGGTTGCGCCACGTCTGGGCCGCCTCGCTCGCTCCGTGTGGCTGTCGCGCCCCGCTCTGCTGCGCCATCGACCGCTTGGTCGCGGTCCTGCCGGTAGCTCCCAATCGCCAGCTTCCCAGGCTGGCCTCGAACGTACGTGCATGCGTGGCCAGCTTCACCATGCATGCGTATATGGCCGGCTCCCATGCACTAGCTTGGCCAGCTCCAACTCCTGCCAAGATACCAGGATCCAGCGTACACCATCCAGGAGACCAGGACCGGCTTGGGTCCTCCTCCACGCATGAGCATCTCCAACGATAAGATCGATCAAGGCCCAACATCGGATCCCCTGCTAGGACAACGATCAGCGACAAGACACAGACAAGGCATCGTGCTACTCTACGTACAGACTATCGATAGGATCATGTAGAGCAATGATACTACTGTGTGTACAGTTGATGGAATCCCAGTAGTCACCTCACCTACAGCACATGCGGGCTACCACTTGTCCCCTGGGTGCCAGCCTTGATAAGACATGTAGAGAGGGATGCAACTCACAATATATTGATTGGGTGCATATGGCGTTACATATATAGGCCACGTCCTCGACTATACAAGGAAGGAGGCGGGCCCAATAATTAATACAAAGATATGTATCGCTATAGATAACTACAGAAGATACACATCCGGATATACAAGGATATGTATCTCAACACCCCCCGCAGTCGAAGCGTCGCCTGGTCGAATGCATAGACTGGACCGGAACTCCTCAAATGATGCCGTAGGGAGACCCTTGGTCATGATATCCGCAAATTGTTGGGAGGTGGGCACATGAAGTACTCGAATGTGTCCAAGGGCCACCTGTTCCCGAACAAAGTGGATGTCCAGCTCAATATGCTTGGTGCGGCGATGGTGGACCAGGTTGGTAGAGAGGTAGACGGCGGAGACATTGTCGCAATAGACCACGGTGGCTTTGGCAACAGGACATGAGAGCTCAACGAGGAGATGCCGCAGCCAAGAGACCTCGGCAACCGCATTAGCAACAGCCCGGTACTCCGCTTCGGCGCTGGAGCGAGAGACCGTGGGTTGTCGCTTAGACGACCATGAGATGAGCGAAGGTCCGAAGTATACGCAGTAGCCAGACGTGGAGCGACGCGTGTCGGGGCAGCCTGCCCAATCGGCGTCCGAGTAGGCGACGATGTCCGTGGCGGTGGAGGCGTGGAGGGAGAGGCCGAAGTCCATGGTGCCACGAATGTAGCGGAGGATCCGCTTGACCGCAGCCCAAGGAGGATCCCGCGGAGCATGCATGTGAAGGCACACTGGCCGGACAAAGATACTGCAGCTCGGGGCGGGTCAAGGTGAGGTACTGCAGGGCACCGACGATGGAGCGATAAAATGACGCATCCGTGGCCAACGAACCATCCGTGGCGGAGAGCTTGGACTTCGTGTCGACAGGCGTGGCCGCGGGTTTGCAATTAAGCATACCGGCGCGGTCCAGGAGCTCGTGGGCGTACTTGCGCTGATGAAGGAAGAAGCCGTCGGTGCGACGTACGACCTCGATGCCGAGGAAGTAGTGCAGGGGCCCCAAGTCCTTGAGGGCAAACTCAGCGCGAAGACGCTCCGTGATCTGTCGCAGGAGGTCCGTGGAGCTGGCCGTCAAGATGATGTCATCGACGTAGAGCAGCAGGTACGCGGTGGTGGCACCATTGTTGTACACAAACAGCGAGGCATCGGAGCGGTTGGAGCGGAAGCCGAGTTGGTGAAGAAACGCTGCGATGCGCTGGTACCAGGCGCGTGGGGCCTGCTTGAGCCCGTATAACGAGCGCGAGAGCAGGCACACATGGTCGGGGTGGGCGCTGTCGATGAAACCCGTGGGCTGCTGGCAGAAGACCTGCTCCTCGAGATGGCCGTGAAGAAAGGCGTTGGAGACGTCCATCTGGTGCACGGGCCACGCACGGGAGACCGCGAGCTGAAGGATGGTGCGGATCGTCCCGGGCTTGACAACCGGGGCGAAGGTGTCGGTAAAGTCGATGCCGGCACGCTGGCGAAAGCCATGAACCACCCACCGCGCCTTGTGACGGTCGAGAGTACCGTCCGGATGGAACTTGTGCTTGAAGACCCACTTCCCGGTGATGATGTTGGCGTGAGGGGGTCGGGGAACAAGCGTCCATGTCTGGTTCCGCTGCAGGGCGTCGAACTCGTCCTGCATGGCTGCAAGCCACTGCGGGTCGCGGAGAGCAGCCCGGGCAGAGGCGGGCAGGGGCGATGGCGTGGATGCTGAAGGCGCGGAAGTCGACGCGGTGCAGACGTACTCGTCCGAGGGGTACCGCGTGCTCGGGACGCGAATCCCTGCACGGGCGCGCGTGAGGGGCCCCATGGCCGGCGGCGGAGCCGGAGGCGAGGCGTCGCCCAGCGAGGACGGTGCGGCACCTGAGCTGAGGCTCGAGGGCGACACAAGTGGCGTCGAGGCGGATGAACCCGGCGAAGGGGCGTCGCCCGGCGAAGACGGCGCGGCGCCCGAGCTGAGGCTCGATGGCGACGCAGGCGGCGTCGAGGCGGGCGTCGACGCAGGTGTCGGCGCGGGTGTGGGCGTGGGGTCACCCGAGACATGGCTCGAGGGTGACCCAGAGGGTGGCGAGGCAGCGCCTGAGACAGGGCTCAAGGGCGCGGCGGAGAACGACGAGGTAGTGCCCGAGTCCGAGCTCGAGGGCACTGCAGCCGGCGGACCTGCAGGGGGTCGACGCCGGGGACCATCAGTAGTCGAAGGAGGAGTGGCGACCACCTGTCTCTGTGCAAAAGGAAAGCAATGCTCATCAAAGTATACATGCCGGGAAGTGATGACGCGGTGAGAAACCGGATCATAGCAGCGGTAGCCTTTGGTGTTAGCTGGGTAACCGAGGAAAACACACGGAACGGAACGAGGGGCGAGTTTATGAGGAGTGGTGGCGGCGATACTAGGATAACAACGACAACCGAAAATCCGAAGACCGTCGTAGGATGGAGGGGAACCGTAAAGGAGGTGATGAGGTGCGTAGTTCCAACGGGGACGACACGGACGAAGGTTGACAAGGAGGGTGGCGGTGGCTAAGGCGTCAGGCCAAAAGGTGGGGGGAACATGACTGTGGAATAGGAGTGTGCTGACGCAGTCGTTGAGGGTGCGGAGGATACGCTCGGCGCGGCCATTTTGTTGGGATGTGCATGGACAGGTTAGACGGAAAATAGTGCCATGAGAGGAGAGTAGGGTGCGGACGGCGACATTGTCAAACTCTTTTCCGTTGTTAGTTTGTAGGGCGTGGATGGGGCGACTGAACTGGGTGGAAACATAGGCGTAGAAGGCTGTGAGAGTGGTGGCGACATCGGACTTTTTACGGAGGGGAAACGTCCACACAAAATGAGAAAAATCATCAAGAATAACTAGGTAATAAAGAAGACCAGAATTACTCGAGATTGGAGAGGTCCATACATCACTATGAATTAACTCAAAAGGAAAAGACGCAACAGTGGAAGACTGACTGAAAGGAAGACGAACGTGTTTACTAAGACGACACGCTTCACAACTATGTGAAGACTGTTTAGTAGATGAAAACGAAAAACCCCTCATTATTTGGTGAAGTGTGTTGGCACTAGGATGTCCAAGACGAGCATGCCAAAGATCAACGCCTGCGGAGAGAGCACGAGGTGCGACGCCGGGGGTGGAAGGCGACATCACCGGATACAAATCGCCGGGGCTCTCGCATCGATGGAGGACCATCCGGGTGCAGGCGTCCTTAACAGAAAAACCAAAAGCATCGAATTCAACAGTCACAGAGTTGTCACGAGAAAGAGTTTTAACAGAGACTAAATTCTGAATAAGCTGGGGAGACACAAGGACATTATTGAGAGACAGTGGTTTAGAAGTAGATGGAAAATTAGCAGAACCAATGTGAAAAATAGGAAGACCGGCACCGTTACCGATAATGATGCGAGACTCGGTGGAAGTGGGAAAGGAATGGGAAAGGTTACCAGGGTGAGCGGCCATGTGAGATGAGGCGCCCGTGTCCATAAACCAGTTGCCGCCACCGGCGTAAGAGCCAGGTGCGGGCGCGGCGTGGTAGGCCGGGGCGTAGGACGACGGCGTGGCGGTGAAGGCCGGGGCGTAGGGCGGTGTCGCGGTGAAGTGCACCTGGTGAGTCGGCGGGCGCGGCACCGGCATGTTGTAGGCGTGGATGATCCCCGTCCATGGGTTGTAGGCGAAGGGGTTGCTGCCATTGGAGACCGACGATATGATGACGCGCGCGCGGGGGATGGCGACGGCGCGGGGTTGGGGAGGGAGGCGCGGCGGCGGCTGCAGGTGCGGCGGCGGCGCGGCGTGAGGAGGGGCACACGCGGCGGTGGCACAAGGGCGGCGATGCTAGGGTTGGAGGGTGGGGCGGCGCGCGGGGAGAGAGGGGCGCGGCGGCTAGGTTAGGAACGATAGGTGTCTGATACCATGTAGAGAGGGATGCAACTCACAATATATTGATTGGGTGCATATGGCGTTACATATATAGGCCACGTCCTCGACTATACAAGGAAGGAGGCGGGCCCAATAATTAATACAAAGATATGTATCGCTATAGATAACTACAGAAGATACATATCCGGATATACAAGGATATGTATCTCAACAAGGCACACCAGGGAGAGCCCTTCAGGCTCATGCTCTCCATGCCAACAGGGCCATGGATGCCCTCCCTCTCTCTCTCAGCTCATATACGGGCAGCCGGCCAGCCTCTCTTGAAGCCGGCCAAGCTCCCTCTTAGCTCATAGTAGCTTCTTCCTTATCAGGACAAATAGCTCAAGGAGCAACTCTGTATCACACATATACTGTCATATACATTAGACATGCAGGAGTAGGGGTTTTACCTTCACCGTGAGGGCCCTGAACCTGGGTACATCACCGTGTGCTGTGTACCAATCCCGCATCTGGATACCGTCAACGCCATACACAGGAACCACCTAACTTTAGCTACCCCGTAGCATATGCCGGGACCCTTCCTCATCATCGTCACCGCCGTGACCTTCAACGCCGCCGGCATCGCCGCTCTCTTCGAACACGTCCTCACCGCCGCGGCCTTCAACGCCGCCGGCATCGCCGCCCTCTCCGGGCATGGCTTCACCACCGCGGCCTTCATCACCGCCCACCTCGGGCGCGGCTTCGTCTCTGTTGCGGCCCTTGCCACCGCGAGCTTCTTCACCATCATCGTCGCGGGCGACGCCGCAGTCACCCTCTTCATCAACATCACCTCTTGCGTGCGCTCGTGGTCGCGTGTGCGCACCAAGAAGCGGGACAACATGCTGTATGCGGGTGCTCACGTGGGCAGCAGCAGCAGCGCCCCGTTCGCCGGTGCCGGCGAGCATCGCATGAGCAGCGGCCGGCAGCATCGTCCGTGCCCCAGCGCCTCCGTCGACCTCCGTCCCGCGCTCAACAAGCAGCGGCATCACCCAGCGCTCGTGCATGCGCACGCGTACCAAGCAGCGGCAACCAAGCAAGCAGACGCACGAGCGGCCATGGCAAGCGTGCTACCCGCATGCGCAGCAGAGCATCACAATCTTACGTACGCATGCAGCTACGGCCAAACTAGAACCAAGCAACTCCACGCCAGGGCCTACGCGTGCGCGCGAGACGACCGCGCCACGCCGCGCAGCCCTCTCCAGCTGCGCGCCCACATCCGCAGCACCCCCTCGCTCCAGCGCCTTCTCCACCTGCGCCCGAGCGCGTCCTGGTCAGCGCGGCCGACCGCGCCACGCCCGGCTTATGTCCGGCTCCGCGCCGTTGACTACCCTTGCGCGGCGCCCCTCCCCTCGCGAGCCGCCGGCTTCGCTGCCGCTGGCCAGCTCCGCATCAACCCTGGGCTCCCGTAGCACATCCTCCGGCTGCCACGACCGTCTTCCGACTCCTGTGCGCCGCCAACTCTTCCCCGGCTGGCCGCGCGCCTTCCCCGGCTGCGCGACGCGTCCAGCTGCGCCCGCCACGGCCATCTCCGGCTTCGAGGCGCCACGGCCGCCTCCGGCTGCGCCCCGCCACGGCCTCCTCTGGCTTCCGGCCGCCCGTTGCACGTCCGCTTCGTCAGCTGTGCTAGCCGCTCGCTCACGCCGTTCTCTGCGGCTGCGCCCGCAAACAACTGCGCCTCCGGTTGCGTGCCTCGTCGATCTCCACGTTGCGCCGCGCGCACCGTGACGTCCGGCTCGCGCCCTCATCCGGCTCCGCGCGCCTCAGCATCAACGCTCGCTACTCCGGCTGCGGCCTGCGCACCCTCGGTCGGCTGCCGATTGTGGAGAAAAACAAAATAAAATGACAAGTTAATGTGGGGCCGGCTGGAGGCACATGCCGGCCTGTTGATGATGGAAAAGATACAAGATAAAAAGAAAAGATAGAAAAAGAACAAAAACCCAAATCGGCTGATTTGCCTGCCAAAAGAGAAATAAGCCGCCGGCTGAAAAAACAGTTCCGGCCGGCTGAAAAAAATGCTCCAGCTAAAAATACTTAGCCGGCTGAAAGAAAAAAAATTTATATCCAGCTGCAAACATGCCGCCGACTGAATTCGCTCGATGTTGGATCGATCGAGCCCGCTGCGCCGGTGCCGGCTGGGCGGGTTGTCCTTAACCCGGCTAGGGCTGGGTTGGTTTGGTTGGTCGCTCGACTCCGCTCGTACCGGTTCCGCCTGTCCAGGCCGGCTGGGAATGGGATGAGTGGAGCCTGCATTGGCTGAACCAGCCCGAGCGCGTTTGGTCGCCCGTCCGGCTGAATCTGAGCAGCCGGAATGTACATCGACTCGTACATCTGCAGCACGTTTGGTGGCTTGGCCGGCTGGAGTCAAGCCGGCTGAGGCCATCAGCCATCGACACTTCACCGCGCGCGCAAATCAGCCACCCTGAGAGACACTCGGGGGTTGTCCTCCTCTCACACCGGCTGCGCCTTCGCCCTCTTCCGGCTGCGCCTCCGCCCGCCACTCCGGTTGCGCCCTGCGCACCCTCGGCTGGCTGCGCCGCCGCGACCAGGCCAACCGCAGGCTCGGGCCGCAGCGCGTTTGGTGGCTAGGCCGGCTGGAGCCAAGCCGGTTGAGGCCACCAGCCACTCCCTCGCCTCTACGGATTCAACAACTCGTCATCACTATCGAGATCAACCCTACAGCGAAAACAAAATGTAAGTATTGCTGAGTAACTCTCCGCACCGCTGCTCCGCCGGGTAACCTGAGTTACACTCGGGGGCTACCCCCTCTTCTACCGCACTTCGCTGCTTAACCCCGAACCGACTCAACTCGTCCCGGGGGCTCATCGGCTGGTCCACGATGCTCTATCCCAAAGATGGCTTAGTAGTGTGTATGGTACCAAAGGCCTACTCTTCGACTCAGCTGTTGTCCGCAATCCGGCTTCATGGCTAGCAAGAGCAAAAGCTGGAGGTCGCCTCACATGAACAATGTTGAAAGATCGAGATGTCGCCTAGAGGGGGGGTGAATAGGCAATTAAAAACTCTTGCGGATTTGTCTTGTAAGAATGCGGAATTAAACTATCGTTTAGCTTACAAGCACAAACCCTAAATATGCTAAGCTCAACTAAGTGTAACAATATCAACTAGAGCTAAGCAAGATATGCACAAGATTTATGTAGCACAAGTGATAGCAAGATATATGTACTTCAAGCACGATGGCTATCACAAGGAAAGAGAGCTCGGGTATAGAAATAACCGAGGCACGCGGAGACGAGGATGTATTCCCGTGTTCCCTTCCTTTGCAAGAAGATACGTCACGTTTGGAGGAGTGGAGGTCCCACGAAGGATTCCCCGCGCCATGAAGGCTCACCCTATTCTCCGAACCACACCCACGAAGGATAATGGCCCTTTCCTTATGGTTAGCTTTTCCTCCGCTCCGGAGATGGCAAGCTCTACAACCACTTCACAAGCTCCACGAAGGAGAAGCCCGGGCCTCTTCACAATCTTCTTGAAGAGATCACCGGAGCACCAACCGTCAAGCCAACTAGGAGGTCTCCCTCGAAGAGTAACAAGCTCACGGTCTCTCACTCGAACTAATCGTGGTGGAGAGCTCAACACTATGCAATGATGCAAAGCAAGAACACTAGAGGTGTTCAAGTCCTTCACTCTCAAATCCCACCCAAGCAACAAATGCTAAGATGAGATTGGAGAGGAAGAGCAATGGGGAAAGTCAACAAAAGACTCCAAGATCTAGATCCAAAGGGTTCCCCTCACTTAGAGGAGAAAAAGATTGGTGGGGATGTAGATCTAGATCTCCTCTCTTAGATCCCTCAAGAAATAGCAAGAGTTATGGGAGGAATCAAAGGGGAGAGCAAGTTCTTCAAAATGCAACAATGGAGGAGAGAGAATGGGAAGAACTAGCTCAGCTCAAGGTGGAAGAAGCCTATTTATAGCTAAGGGGGAAATAGAACCGTTGGGGGAAAAACAGAGAAAACAACAAGAAAAACGGGCTGAAAAATCGCCCCAGCCGGCGGCTCAGCTGGTTGACCGGAAGCTGGGTTGAGCAGGCCAGCCAGCAGTCCGGCCAAGCCAGGACACCGACCGGATCGGCATCATAGGCCGCGCGGAGCCTTTTGGCCCAGTCGGGGCGAGGTGGCAGCGCCCGCCGCGCGTGGGCGACGCATGCGCGTGGGCTGCTCAGGCCGCGTGGGCCGCGCGGGGCAGGCGGCCCAGCGAGGCAGCCGGGAGGCCGGGGGCAGCGCCGGGCAGGCCGGTCACGGGCCGGGCCCGCCGCCGGTCTTGGGCCAAAAGGCCACCGGAGCCGGTCCGGTTGGCGCCCGGTTGCGGACCGGGTGGGCCGGTGGCTGGGCCGGACGGCCGGCTGGCCCCTCCCCTTTTCTTTTCCCTTTTTCTTTTCTTTTTCTTCTTTTACTTTTTCTTTAAAAACAAATGCTCCCGAACTCCGATTCGAAGGAAACCAATTTTGTTTGAGAGATAATAACAAATGCTATCTTATGGAAAGTGAAAACACAAGAATCTGTAGGAGGGGATTTTATCATGAATATAAAAGGTAGAACCTTATATCATGAATAACCGACAAAATCACCCAACCTCGAAAACGCAATAGAAGATGCATGCGAACTCCGTTTTCGATGAACTTGGGCTTGTTGTAAAGCTAGCAACAATCTCAAGAACCTTACACATAGAAATACCAAGAAGCAATAGGAATATGCAAAGTATGCAAAGGATTGAGCTCCCTAAGACGATGTGATCAAGTTACCCAACCGAAAGCCCCTCTTAATAGTGCGGCTATCTATCCTATGATCCGGTCTCCCAACATCCACCTTGAGACCGGTAAAAGGAAAACCTAGCAAGGTCATACCTTTGCCTTGCGCATCCCACTTGATCTTGATGATAACACTTCAAGCTCTACACAAGCCGAAATGCCACACTTGATCAATGTTGCTTCGTGAAGACTCACAAATGCTCCCCCATACACTATGATGGGAAAGCTCCATTGATGCACATCTTCACATGTCCATTATCACCAAATGGACGACAAGCTTCAAGGATGTGATCCACTCAAGATGCTCATCTTGAACTTGCCCAACTCAACCTTGTATCTTCTCATACTCACTTAAGATAGAGCATGGCTAATATTGAGTTCCACATAAGAACTCCATCTTCATTTCATCTTCTTGATCATATCACATATATGTCTTCAAATCGATGATCTTGATGCCAATACACAAGGTGTATCTTTATCTTCATGGCATCCATACTTGAATCCAACACATGGAATACAAGAAGTACCTATGGAATATTTCTTCACATAAACTCAATGAAAACATTAGTCCATAGGGGTTGTCATTAATTACCAAAACCACACATAGGGGCAATACACCCTTAAAATCTCCCGCATTTTGGTAATTGATGACAAACACAATAAGAGGGTTTATATAATGAATATGAGAGACAAGTATGCAACTTATGCGAGAATAAGTTGTATACAAGAGGTTGTATTTGATATGGTCAAGTAACACAAAGCTACTATCCCATATCAAAATCAACTCTACTCACACAACTACAACTAATGCAAGGGATGTGAGTAGAACCAATATATATATAGAGCAAACTCCCCCACAATGTATGCACGTGTGATGAACATGAATTCATTGCATACATTTTCAAGATTAACCTTTGGAACAATTTCCACTATATACATACAACCAAGCAAGACATACAAATATGGAATGCATGAGAGGCAAAACACTTAAGCACAAACCAAACTTAAGTATAAAACCATTCCCTTAAACCCTCTAAACTTCTCCCCCATTGGCATCGATTGTCAAAATGGGTGAAAAATTTAGAAGACCATTATAATGTGAGTTCCTCCCCAAAGTGTGCACGTCTCATAATTTGAGTGGAATCAAGTGCACATATCCAATGATGAATACTTGAAGGAAGTCAAACTATATTGAGGATCAAAGATTGCATAAAGATAACATGGTGAAGTGAGCTTCAACAAATAAAGCAAGCAATCAAAGATCCAATTGGACAAACAAAGATATCATGATAAGAGAGATATAGTGCTCTAAATAAAATAAGAAAGATCCCCAATGTTCGTGCACAATTTATAATGTTTGCATTTGAATACAATATGCACAAACATGGAATCCTCACTCCCTATATATCATTTAGAACACAACTAAGATAAAGAGAATATGCTTATCAAGAACAACTTGAGTCCAACAATTACGAGATATGAGTGCATGAAGAAAAACAAATAAACCAAGCACTCATAAATCTTCTTTACCAACAACACTAAAATCAAAAGGATAAGAAGATGGTTGGCAAAGAACAAGGATATCAAGGTGATGGATTAACGCTCTCATGCATATGAGTTTCTAAAGTGGACAAGATGATCCATAAAGAAACATGCACACACACAAGAGATTAATAAAATAAATAAGACAAGATATCCAAGATGAAGTCATAAAATATACCAAAGGATATTTGCTTAAAAAGCATATATAGCCTATGGCTCCAATTTTCACTAGTGGTATATGAATGAACTTCAACCAAGTTAAATCTCAAAAACATCACAACTAACAATAAGGGAAGTAAAGCTAGTTGGAGTGTTTTGAGAAAAGCAACAAGTATCACAAATACAGATTTATTTCACAAATTCATCAATATTGCACACAAGAGCTCTTTGAGGAATTGATATGCAATAAATTGCTAGAGGGCATATTTGTGATAGGTGAATCATAAAATATGATATATATATATATATAACCTATCATATGCATCTTCTCAAATTACTCAAATGTTCAATAAGAAGTTTTACTTTAAAAGGGTTTTTCAAGAACCGCAATATTTTTTAAATAAATAATTTCATGCCAAGATACAACCTACAAGAGGTTGGATGCTATATGAGAGTGAATGAATAAGATACTTGTTACCGAGATAGCAATGGAAAGATGTAGTAGATAAGATTTCATCGATCATCCTAGCTTGACTCCAATTATCATATGGTGACAACACCTTCCTTATAGATGAGACAAGCCTACATTGCATCTCCAATGTACCTAAAACATCATTCAAGTACATCTTGGTCCCCAAACTCATTGGGTCCAATATGGTTAGACTAACCACAATATATATAGGACACACTCCATATAAATATGTGCATACTTTAGATGAAATTTGAATTTCATGCACATCTTAGCCATTTAGGATTTGATTGAGTATATCCTATATAATGGATCAAAGAAAGCAAGCATGCTACAAGTATAAACAAATTACATATAAGTATGCACCAATTTTTTTAAAGATCCAAGAAAGATATACTTTGGACAAAACACTAAAAGAATTGAATAAGACATAAAGGTGTCACAAAACAAATTTGTCGTCCAAATTATATCAAAGAAGCGAATCACAAAAGATTTGTTCAACAAAGTTCAACAAATGGACTAAGAAGAAACCATTTAGCATAGAGGATGAAATAAAGCAAACATGCTCAAAGATTTATCTCATTCACCAAATAACGCATAGAAGAAGGAATGAGATAGCAAAACTCCCAAAGGAGCAAGGTTCGAACAAATAAACCAAACCCACAACATTTTTCACAATGGCACAATGTACCGTAAGGAAAAGGTATGTATTCCAAAACAAACACTTGATATGAATCAAGGCGATTTATCAAAAGATTTTTCAAAGGGACAAGGAAGACATATGGGAGCTACAAAGATTTCTTGGAAATAAAATAAGGAAGTAAGAACCAATCCAAGGTGAAGATGATCCAAAAATTCAACCACATACAAGGTTATCAATTGTCAAAGACAATGAGTATATTGCAAATAATTTCCGGTGGAGTATTGACAATGATAGTAAGGATCAACTTCACAATAAAAGGCATATGATAAGTATATAGAATTAAGCACTATGCACGGATGAAGATTCTTGATAACTTCAACTAGTCAAACAATCACGCACGGCAATGATTAGAATAACTTGAAGCAAACGGTGTCCCAAATAAGATATAGAGATATGTATTTGAGGAAAAACCGCACCAAGAATTTCTTATTCGAACAAGAACCCACAAGATGAGTAATAAAAGATTTTTATTAGGAATGGAGCTTGTTTGAGCAAACATGCCACCTAGGAACAAGATAATTAAGAGCATCAACTCTAAGTGGCATAACCTCGTATGTTCACATTTTCTAGGCTTGTGATATGTACAAAACATATTACTCCCCCATAATGTGATAAAACATTTCTTCTAAACAAGAGGCGACTAAAATTCAACTAGAGATGATTAATGGATATTTAGAATTTGAATTTCTCATGAGTATGACACACCACATAGTGACTAGATAATCTTGCAATATCAATACTAAGTGGTGGTACCCATGTACACACATTTTAAAGAAAGAGAGATGCACAAAGCATATCACTCCCCCAAAATGGGATGTTCCATTAATCACTTCAAAGAGAGCCAAATAAGATATCATCAAGATGCATTAGGCTCAAAACAATACACAAGTATATGATGAGTCAAACAAGCATACTTGAATACATAAGATAGGCAAGTAAGATACAACATATACAAACACATATTTGATACAAAACCAAACATGCAAAGGGGGCAAGTAACTTACAATAAGTATGATGAGTTGAAGTATAAGTTACCGCAAAGAGGAACATTGGATATAAGATATAGATGATAATCCATACGGCTTGGCTTGGTTAAAATATAATATATGAAGATCCCTTAATTCTTCATGAAGTAGCCAAGACTCCAATGACCTCCACATGCACCTATTGATCAAGTTTGAGCTTTTTGGTCCCCAACCAAGTTGGGTCCTAAGAGGTTAGTCACAATAGGCTTGGCAACCCAAATGGTCCTTTTCTTGAGACCACTTTGAGTTCCAACAAACTTGGCAAACACATTGCCATCCTTATCCTTCCCTAGAGAATAATCATCATCAACAATTATAGGGTTAGATAAGGTACCACCTAAGCATGAAGAAGCAAGATGCCCCTTCTCACGGCATAAGTAGCAAGTGTTACCCTTTTTCTTCTTTATTGATTTCTTCTCTTGGGAAACTTTATCTTGATTCTTCTTGGGAATTGGCCTATCTTCAACTTGAGGTCGAGCTTGAGCTTGAGCTTGACCTTGTGGCTGTTTCCCTTGTTGCTTCTCACTTAAGTGCTTCTTCTTTAATGGGCATGATCTAACATGGTGTCCTTCAACTTTGCACTTGAAGCAAACAATCTTGGCCGAATCCTTGACTTTGTCTTGGCCCTTCTTCTTGTTGTTCTTGCTCTTGGACTTGTTCTTGTTATTGGAGTTGAATCCAAGTCCACTCTTGTCATTGGGGGATTGTTGCACACTTAGCATCTTGTCAAGTGCAGATTTCCCTTCATGACGCTTTTCCAAGTCTTTCTTCAAAGACAAGACTTGGGCCTCGAGCTCTTTGATTTCCTCTACATGGTTAGTAGAAATACAAGTAGTAGAGGAAGTAGAAGCTTCATTGTTAGAGCAACAAGGCAAAGCAAGTAATCCAACACAAGGTGTGTCACTAGTTTGACTAGATGGATTACAAGGACTAGCACATGGCAATATAGCATTTGTAGTAGAGATTGTGCTAATGTCCACATGAGGCTCACAAGATGTTACCTTAGTGATACTAGCCTCATGAGCTAACTTTAGCCCATCATAGGAAATTAGAAGGTCATCATGAGAGCCCGAGAGCTTTTATGACTTTCTTCCAATTCCCTATAATTGCTAGTTAGCAACTCAAGTTGAGCCCTTAACTCAACATTCTCCTTTAAGATAGATGCTTCACAAGAATTAGAGTTAGTAGCACAAGCATCAACAATAGTTTTCTCATTTTCATGCATATAGGATTCAATTTTTTGTGTAAGCATAAAATTAGT
The DNA here is from genome assembly GCF_019359855.2 of Lolium perenne. Lineage (NCBI taxonomy): Eukaryota > Viridiplantae > Streptophyta > Magnoliopsida > Poales > Poaceae > Lolium > Lolium perenne. Next base: position 216,925,934 of record NC_067247.2, read on the forward strand.
ATGCTTCTCATCTTTTAGCTCATGCTTGAGGAGAGTGAATCTCATTTCCCCATTTTCAACATGGGACTCCAACTCCACTATGGTTTCCCTATATTTATTCAAGGTATCCATAGAGTGTTCGAGATTAGCACGAGCTTCTTTATTACCATGAAGAGAAGCATATACCATTGCCATATTATGCACCAAGGTATTATATTCTTCATCATTATCATCATCATCATCATCATTCTCATCGTTAGAGGATGTGTTAGGAGTCAAAGTAGGAGATACCTTTGATCCTTTTGCCATAAGGCACATGTGCAAACCGGAGAATGAAGATGAAGATATTCTTGAATCCTCATTTGAAATCGTGTCTTGATCCATAGAGTGTTCGGTTTCCTCTACATTGTTAGTCAACAACCAACTAGAGGAAATAGAAGAATTTTGATTATGGGAACAAGACAATGTAAGCATATCATCATGAGATCTATGTAAGCAATTTACACATGATATGCAAGGACTATAACCACAAGCATGTAGATTATTTTCAATGCTAGATGTGTTTAAATCCAAAGAGGAAGCATTGCAATGGGATAGAGATGAAGAATCATCACTCTTGAGCACAATATCAACATTGCAATTTTCCTCACCACTCACCATATCATTACCTCGTGTCTTGCTACACGTTGGTGAAGTGGAAGAAGATGATAACTCATCACGACCGGAGGTGGAAGCAACTTGGAGCTCTTCATGATGTGAAGGGGAATATAGCTTCTCGGAGTCACCACCGACCAATTGAGAAGTGGAACCACCAAACATTTCCTTAAGCTTGATCCACATCTCATGAGACAATTTTCGCTTTATATATATCAAGAACCTACGAAAATCGGGTCTCAAGGAGAATAAAAGCTCATTAGATACTTGAGCTTCAAGATGTAAGTTTTTCTCATCCTCTAAAGATAGATTTTGAGAATCCATCGGAGGAGAAAAACCGACATCTAGAAATTACTCTATATGTGGACACAAGGTCCGAAGATTACCAAGTAAGCAATTTCGCCACAAAAGATAATTTGTGCCATTAAAGACAATTGTGTCATTGTGCACTATACTAGCCGACATCTTTACTCTCAAGGCGGTGAAGCCCTAAACAAGGAGAGACCTTGCTCTGATACCAATTGAAAGATCGAGATGTCGCCTAGAGGGGGGGTGAATAGGCAATTAAAAACTCTTGCGGATTTGTCTTGTAAGAATGCGGAATTAAACTATCGTTTAGCTTACAAGCACAAACCCTAAATATGCTAAGCTCAACTAAGTGTAACAATATCAACTAGAGCTAAGCAAGATAGGCACAATATATATGTAGCACAAATGATGCAAGATATATGTACTTCAAGCACGATGGCTATCACAAGGAAAGAGAGCTCGGGTATAGAAATAACCGAGGCACGCGGAGACGAGGATGTATTCCCGTGTTCCCTTCCTTTGCAAGAAGGTACGTCACGTTTGGAGGAGTGGAGGTCCCACGAAGGATTCCCCGCGCCACGAAGGCTCACCCTATTCTCCGAACCACACCCACGAAGGATAATAGCCCTTTCCTTATGGTTAGCTTTTCCTCCGCTCCGGAGATGGCAAGCTCCACAACCACTTCACAAGCTCCACGAAGGAGAAGCCCGGGCCTCTTCACAATCTTCTTGAAGAGATCACCGGAGCACCAACCGTCAAGCCAACTAGGAGGTCTCCTTCCAAGAGTAACAAGCTCACGGTCTCTCACTCGAACTAATCGTGGTGGAGAGCTCAACACTATGCAATGATGCAAAGCAAGAACACTAGAGGTGTTCAAGTCCTTGACTCTCAAATCCCACCCAAGCAACAAATGCTAAGATGAGATTGGAGAGGAAGAGCAATGGGGAAAGTCAACAAAAGACTCCAAGATCTAGATCCAAAGGGTTCCCCTCACTTAGAGGAGAAAAAGATTGGTGGGGATGTAGATCTAGATCTCCTCTCTTAGATCCCTCAAGAAATAACAAGAGTTATGGGAGGAATCAAAGGGGAGAGCAAGTTCTTCAAAATGAAACAATGGAGGAGAGAGAATGGGAAGAACTAGCTCAGTTCAAGGTGGAAGAATCCTATTTATAGATAAGGGGGAAATAGAACCGTTGGGGGAAAAACAGAGAAAACAGCAAGAAAAACGGACTGAAAAATCGCCCCAGCCGGCGGCCCAGCCGGTTGACCGGAAGCTGGGTTGAGCAGGCCGGCCAGCAGTCCGGCCAGGCCAGGACATCGACCGGATCGGGCATCATAGGCCGCGCGGAGCCTTTTGGCCCAGTCGGGGCGAGGTGGCAGCGCCCGCCGCGCGTGGGCGACACATGCGCGTGGGCTGCTCAGGCCGCGTGGGCCGCGCGGGGGCGCAGGCGGCCCAGCCGAGGCAGCCGGCCAGCCGGGGCAGCGCGGCAGGCCGGTCACGGACCGGGCCAGCCGCCGGTCTTGGGCCAAAAGGCCACTGGAGCCGGTCCGGTTGGCGCCCGGTTGCGGACCGGGTGGGCCGGTGGCTGGGCCGGACGGCCGGCTGGCCCCTCCCCTTTTCTTTCCCCTTTTTCTTTTCTTTTTCTTCTTTTACTTTTTCTTTAAAAACAAATGCTCCCGAACTCCGATTCGAATGAAACCAATTTTGTTTAAGAGATAATAACAAATGCTATCCTATGGAAAGTGAAAACACAAGAATCTGTAGGAGGGGATTTTATCATGAATATAAAAGGTAGAACCTTATATCATGAATAACCGACAAAATCACCCAACCTCGAAAACGCAATAGAAGATGCATGCGAACTCCGTTTTCGATGAAATTGGGCTTGTTGTAAAGCTAGCAACAAGCTCAAGAACCTTACACACAGAAATACCAAGAAGCAATAGGAATATGCAAAGTATGCAAAGGATTGAGCTCCCTAAGACGATGTGATCAAGTTACCCAACCGAAAGCCCTCTTAATAGTGCGGCTATCTATCCTATAATCTGGTCTCCCAACATCCACCTTGAGACCGGTAAAAGGAAAACCTAGCAAGGACATACCTTTGCCTTGCGCATCCCGCTTGATCTTGATGATAACACTTCAAGCTCTACACAAGCCGGAATGCCACACTTGATCAATGTTGCTTCGTGAAGACTCACAAATGCTCCCCCCATACACTATGATGGGAAAGCTCCATTGATGCACATCTTCACATGTCCATTATCACCAAATGGACGACAAGCTTCAAGCATGTGATCCACTCAAGATGCTCATCTTGAACTTGCCCAACTCAATCTTGTATCTTCTCATACTCACTTAAGATAGAGCATGACTAATATTGAGTTCCACATAAGAACTCCATCTTCATTTCATCTTCTTGATCGTATCACATATATGTCTTCAAATCGATGATCTTGATGCCAATACACAAGGTGTATCTTTATCTTCATGGCATCCATACTTGAATCCAACACATGGAATACAAGAAGTACCTATGGAATATTTCTTCATATAAACTCAATGAAAACATTAGTCCATAGAGGTTGTCATTAATTACCAAAACCACACATAGGGGCAATATACCCTTACAAACGTCCAAAGAGAGAACAACTTGGGCAACCCGGTCTTTACCGTTGCCGCTATCAGCTTGGTCCAAAATGCTCTATCGCACAGACGGCTTAGTAGTGTGTACGGTACCAAAGTCCCACTCTTCGACTCAGCATTTCTATTTCACCAAGGGATGAACAAATTTATGCAAAACAAACTTCTTTGAGATTCTTGGTGAATATAAAACGGATTGCGTCTTCACTAACTGAATATAAGAGCAAGGTATAGTCAGATTTAATCTCATTTTGTGGATGGACGGACAACATAATTATCCCGATGCAACAACATGATAATGATGGTGTCTCACTTTTAATTCTATATTTTTGTTTTTTTCCTTTTATACTTGCGTGAATTTTTGATTTGTCAATGTTAAAAACGTGCGCTGCACGTGCAGTCTTACTAGTATTCCCAAAAGAACTACACCGATCGCAGGACACACACAAGCAACGGGAATTGGTGGAATCTTGATGTGGCTGTCGCCGCAACAATAGATTATTTACGTGGCAGAATTTTACATTCCATGGTACCCCCTTTAAGCAAAATAATGCCCTCAAGTTTTTCTAGGTACGATAGTATATATCCATCCGTATCTAAAAAAGGTTGAAAACGTTATTTTGGGATGGAGGACAACAAAGTTGAGCAAGTTTTTCTAGGTTGATATCTTTCTCCAAGTTTGTTCAAAATAACAAGGCTGAAAAATTTGACTGTAGGGCAGGCCACGACGACGGACAAATGGATGGAATACTCCATCTTACTAATTTAGAAGTCAAACCTATGAAATTCACAGATTTTTGATTAAGCTACAAAATATCAACCTTTCTAATGAGGAGGACCAAATTATCGGTGATTCAATGCCTCTTCACAATACAACTCTTCCTCTGCATATCAGGCCTAGGTCTTTAGATCTTTCTCAGCCATCGATTTCTCCAAGCTTTAGAAGTCTAAAGTCCAACCTAAATGCAAGTTTTTTATGTGGCTATGGCTTAGATGATGCATCCTGAGTGATGATAATGTGCAGGTTAAGGGAATTGATTAGGGACATTGTGTACTTTGTGAGCAAGAGAGGGAGGCAACCACTCATATGATGCTATGGTGCCTATACTCTCGAGCAATTTAGCATCTCATTGCTCAATGGACAGGCAAAGAGGCTATGGAAGTTCAGCGACAACAGTTCTCCTCGCAAACTAAATGGTGGCAGTTCATGACTGATGCACTTTGTAAGGATGAACTAATGGTGACCATTTATGGGGTGTGGCATCTGGAAGGAGCAGACGGGTCTTTCAACAGAAAACGGTCTCTCAAGGTCAGATCTTGGAACTAATTAAGGATGATCTCATGGTAATAGGTGCCCAATTAACAGACAAGGCCCAAGGGGAGAAACTAACACTAGTAGGGATAAGCTTAGTAGTCGCGTGTATATTTTGGCTACCAGCTGAGGCCCGTACCTCGCCACTGGTTGTCAGTACCAGTCGCGTGCCCACTCCGCACTCAACTGGTTGTCTAGGTACCAGCCACGTGTCGATTTTTGCGCTACTTTTACTATACCAGTTGCATGCGCATTTTCGTTGCACTACTAGTGGTTTTTTTTTTGCATTTTTTAAAAAGTTGGGACTAGTGCCAGCTCTCCACGTGATTTTACACAAAACACCCTAAAAACCACAAGAAAGTAATCAAATCAACGCCGCCACCTCATGGTGTTCATTAGATTTAGGAGAGAAGAGGAGCCGAAGCAGGGCATCGAGGTGGGCATCGTAGCAGGGCGTTGGAGGTGGTCGGTGTCATCGGGGAGGAGTTGGTCACCGTTGCCGGAGAGGAGGTGGTCATCAAGGAAGAGGTGGTCGCGGTCGTCGAGGAGGAGGTGGTCGCCGTTCCTGGAGAGGATATGGTCGCCGTTGCCAGAGAGGAGATGGTGGGAAAGTGGAAGAGGAGGAGGGAAAAGAAGGTGGAGAAGGGGAAAATGAGGATGAGGAAGGTGGATAAGTGAAAGAGGATGAGAAAAAGAGGATGGAGAAGTGCAAGAGGAGGAGGGGAGAAGGTGGAGAAGTGGAAGAGGATCAGGGAAAGTGGGTGGAGAAGTGGGAAAGTGTAATTTTTTTTAAAATTTCATATTTGAATTTGTTCTGCATCGAAATCTAAAACATCCAAAAACTCTAATTTCCTTTTTGACTTTGCGGAATCTAAAAAATGGTAAACAACCATCGGCCATTGAATTGGATGTAACTTTTTTTCGTAAATAAATTTTCATTTCATTTTTTTTTCATCGAAGGTTGTATGCAAAATCTAAAGTCATTTTGTCGAAAGATGATGCCATTTTGAAAAATGGTCATAATTGATTTTTGTCAATTTTCCTTAAAACTAGATGACATAACACATGGTCATCTCGAAGACATGGTCATCTCGAAGGATTTTACTTTTTTGAATTTTCTATCATTTGTTTTCAAAACTAAAAAGGCGATATCAATCCATGGGGGTGTAAACTCTGGGAATTGCATGCTACCGATATTTTGGCTCACCCGCGCCGTTAGCCAAATATATTAGAAGAGGGCAAGTTAAGGGACACACCACCAGTATGGATATAGTAGTCGCGTACCCCCATTGGTGCTCGCTACGGGTATTTTCTGGACTAGAGGGTATCCAAGGCCCACCTATTAGTCGCGTGCGCTACTGTCGTCGACGCTACCACTACTAATAGTATTCGTGTACATTTAGAGTGGTGCACTGTCGAGTGAGTATCCCTATAGCGTTTTCCCTACTAGTGTGAATGAGAAAGGCAAGAGTGGTTCACCTAGGGGCCATATTTTTATTTGCTCCAATTTTCTTAGTTTTTTCTTTAGCTAGCCTCTCTAGTTTGCAAACTAAACTTTCTCTTCCCTGTTAATTGATTTGGCAGAACAACTGTTCTTTTTCTTTGAAAAAAAAATATTTTGGGACTGGAAAACATATTTGTACCAACTTGTGACGAGATATATGCAGTAAGCAAGAAAGATTAACTGGGACGACCTGAAAGAGGCATAGTCGACTCCATTGGTTTTGTCTTTCTAAGCATCTATTTTGCTCCATTTTTAGGCATGCTCATTTCTTTTTTTTTGTTGCACCCTAATAACAACCACAATGTGCTATAGCTCTTCCCTCCTATGGATAGCAGAATTTCCCGAGAGGAAAGAAGAGAAAAGTTTCACATTGTTGCCCTTCATCCTTCTCTCACCTCACCCCAATTCTGGCCCTTTTTACAAGGACCCATGCGGCGAAGGTGACTAGTCGGCGCGGCGATCACCGGTGTACCGGAGATGAACGGGAGGACGCTTTTCAAGAGCCCTCTCCCCAGCAGCCACGTCTCCGACGCCTCCAGCACGACCGGCGCCGTCGCAACCCACCGCGTGTACCAAGTCTGGAGGGGAAGAAATGTACGTTCTCTCGTTAGTCAATTACTGAATTGATTGAAATGCTGGCATCAATTAATTCCAAATGGGTCAACTAGCCTCAAATTAGTTTGATAGATCCTGTACCTGGCAGAAATTCTTGTGTGGCGGCCGTTGCATCTTCGGCCCGGACGCCAACTCCATCGTGCTCTCCGTGTCCCTAATCATGACACCGACCGCGCTGTTCGTGGCGTTCGTCTCGTTCCGCCTGGCCGAGCTCATGGGGAAGCCGCTCGGCCCCTTCATTCCCACCACGGCGATGGCCGTAGGCGCATTCGTGAGTCAAATTAACGACCATCTCCATAGATTCCTTGAGTAAAATTAAGAAGCGGAACATCGACCGATCGATAACTATGGAATGGATGCAGGATCTTGTAGTGCTGCTACTCACGTCGGGGCGAGATCCCGGGATCATCCCCCGGAACACGAGGCCGCCGGATCCTGAGGACATCCAGCTCGACAACATGGCGTCGCCGATGACGAGAGCGCCGTCTTCGGGAGCACTGCCGCCGACTCGTGACGTGTACGTGAACGGCATGGTGGTGAAGGTGAAGTACTGCCACACGTGCATGCTGTACCGGCCGCCGCGCTGCTCGCACTGCTCCGTCTGCAACAACTGCGTGGACCGCTTCGACCACCACTGCCCCTGGGTGGGCCAGTGCATCGGCAAGGTACGCGACACCACCGAGAGTCCCGGCGCGACGAACACAAGGCAATAATTTGATCTTTTGGCGCGCGTGCAGAGGAATTACAGGTTCTTCTTCATGTTCATCTCGTCGACGACGTTCCTGTGCCTGTACGTGTTCGTGTTCTGCTGGGTAAACCTCGTCCTTATCACGCGGCAGTACGGGTACAGCCTGGGCGGCGCCATCGTGGAGTCGCCGGTGTCGGGGTTCCTCATCGTGTACACTTTCGTCACGTCCTGGTTCGTGGGCGGGCTCACGGCCTTCCACTCCTACCTCAGCTGCACCAACCAGACCACGTATGAGAACTTCCGGTACCGGTACGAGGGCAAGTCCAATCCCTACAACCGCGGCGTGGCGCGGAACCTGGTCGAGACCTTCCTGTCGCCGATTCCGGCCAGCAAGAACGATTTCCGGCAGAAGGTCATCGTCGACCCCAACGCGCTTCTCTACGGCCCGCCCTCCATGGCCTACTCCTACTCCTTCGGCAAGTTCTCGTCGTCCAAGAAGAGCTTCAACACCCAGGGCAGCCTCAGCTTCGACATGGCCAAGCCCAGCTTCGATCTGGGAGCCGGAGGATACACCGCCAAGCGCACCAGTATCGGTTCCTCCGACTTCGGCGACATATACAGCACTAGCAGCGGCATGGAGAGCATGGCGCACCAGCAGCCGCGCCACTCCATCTTCGGCGGCGGCGGTCTCCAAAGGAGCAAGAAGATGGCAGATGACACGGAGTCGATCGCGACGACGGACCTCGATACAGTGGAGTATGGCGGCGGCGCTGGCCGGCCGAACGGGAGGGATATCGAGGCCGTGTGACAGAGGACGCGATGCACGCACACCTTGTCCCGTCCTCGAGACGGCTACACCTTTTTGTTCGGCGGTGGGCGTGGACGATACGAACCTGGATCACATAGACACAATAACACGCTGTTTTTTTACCCATTTAGAGCGCACAATGCGACATGCTTGTCTGATTATCTGATGAATGGTGTACACGGGGAGCTAAGACTCCATCTTCCTTCTCCTCATTTACACCTTTTCTCCTTGGACGAATAGCTCAGCGACGACGTCTTTGATGGGAATTGGATGGGGAGCGACATAATTGGCGATAATAGCTCGTGTACGACGTCTGTGAGCAGCTAAATAGCCACGACCCACACATGGTGTAACGGCCGTTTCACTTATTTGTGCTAGTTAAGGAGTGTGGAATTAGGTTTAGCGGCTCTAGGACCCACTCAGTTGCCACGGGCGAGTCAAACCTGCCCGACCGACCGTGCCTGAGCGTGCCCTTTGATCCTGATGGTGCGCGCCCAGATCCCTCTCCGGCAACGGAGCTATCCTACTCCTGGGCATCGCATTCCTTCTCGGCGGCATATGTGGTGAGTCAAATCAAACCCTAGTCGCATTCCCCTCCGAATTCAGGCCCGAATCTGACCTATTCGCGTCTGATTTTGCCCGATTTGCTGCCCGATTTTTGGCGGTGGCAGGAGCAGCCTGGCACAACGAGGGTCACCCTGAAGTAGATGGAGCCGGTAGAGTCAAATTCGAGGTAATCCATCACTCTCGGGCTGATTTTTCTTTCGATTAGAGCTCGCCCGCTTCTAATTCATCACATTATCCACCATTGTTAAAACATGGGAGATGACCGGTGTAGCGTCGAATTGTCAGTTAGATTATTTCTATCTAAGGCCAAGCTAGTTGATGCTAGCTTGAGGAACGTAGAGCACGATAGATTAGTTAGTTGGGATGTTGAATTTGTAGAGATCGATGCGCCAAACCTAGTGAACCAAGAAGAGAAAGTGGTGAGGAATGTTGTGGAGAAATGAGGGGAGAGTATTCATTGGGGCCTAGAGCAAAGAAGTGACATTGCTACGGTTCGAAGAATGGATGGGCGAGTATGCGAGAATGAAGGAAGGTGAAGCGCTTGTTGATGAAATTGATCGGCAAGACGGTTGGACAAGCAAACATGCTACATTTCTTGCCGAGATGGTTGATCTGAAATCAAATTCAAGGGTTAGATATGTGTCATCAAAGTTGGTTATGCAGATTGCAAATGATGATTGGACTAATACCCATTGTAACCGAAGTGACAGTGTTAGCCAATTGTAACATCCCAAATTTTCAAATCAATGAAGAAAACCAATTCCCTTATTCCCAAATTTTGGAGCCAACAAAAACTTAAATTGAATTTAAAGTGTGGTGAATAGTGTTAATGAATGTATGTGTGATATGGCCATGATGTTGGTTTGAAGTGTTTCACAATGTTCTAAACCCTAAACCATGCCTAATTGGATCAAAGAGAAACAAAGAAAAAGAAAATAAAATAAAAATAGCATCACATATGAGCCTATGGCCACTTTTGTAAAATCTTAACCTAGGCCAAGTTACTTGGTGTAGATGGTGGGAGAACATCAATAAACTCCAAATAATAACATTTGAATCAAAGAAATGCAAAACAAATCAAAAGAAATATCAAAACCAAGTTACATATGATAATGGTCATTTGTGACAATTATATCAGGGTACCTACTTTGAGTCCTTGTGGTTAACAATTTTTAAACTAAATTTTCTCAACTCTTTGCTCCTCATCCAAGAACCCATCAAGGTGATCACATTGGTGTTGACCAACCTTTTAAAGTCATTTTCAAATTCTTATTCTAAGCATGCAAAGTTGCAACATTGAAACAGATTCTAGATCATCCCAATTTTGAATTTCATCAAACCAACTTCACTTTGCAAACCAATGCCATCAACAGGTGCCAAATATTATTAGAATCACACCCAAGAAAAAGTTTGGCAAAATTCAAAATTAAGTTTCATGCGGCCATTATGTCAAACACCTTGTGTGCAATAATCTGGTATGTGCATAAATGCTAATAACCAGTGGGTTTTAGCCTCAACCATCATACCAATTGTCAATCACAGTGCTCTCTTACATCCCCTGGACCAAGCCATGCCATTGCTTCAATGATCACAGGTGACAATCATCAAGGACATGGCCATGACGTGAGCATGCCACTCCACCATGCCAACCCCTCTCTCCACTCCTCTCCAGCTTACCTCACCTTGTCCTTGAGCTTGCCCTCCCTCTCCTGAACCTGCTCGTGCACGCCGTTGGCCAAGGAGAAGCTGGCACAGCCCTGGCCAGTACGCGCCCACGTTAGCTAGTGACGCGAGGGTCGGCATGGTCGCGACGCAGAGCGTGCCAGAGCACGTCATCGCCTCGTTGCCTCCGTTCTCCCCTTCACCCCTGTCTGCGCCCTGAGCTTCGTCACGCCACCAGTTCCCTCCCAGACACGCCCAATTAGACCAGAGCGTCTTGTAGCCCCCGCCATCGTCGACGACTTCCGCCGGACCCGTGACAGACGATGATGTCGCCCCAGCCATCCCGTCCACCGTTTTCTGTGCAATCAAGCTCATGATGATCGCCATGACGTATAGATCACCGCTGCATCCTCGCCTTGCCCCTTCGCCGTCCAGAGAGCCATCGCCATGGTCGACCTTCCCATGTCGTGCCGCCCTCACTCGTCCGCTATAAATAGAGCACCCCCCGGCCCTCATTCTCCACACCAATCTCCTCCTCTGTTCTCACTGAGCCACCTAGAGCATTCCCCCGTCTCAATTCCACCCACAGAGCACCAATTGCACGCCGGAGCTCCGCCAGCACCCCTGCAAGCTCGCCGTCGATTGGAGCCACCCCAGGAGCTGCCGCCGGTACCAGGAGCTTCGCCGTCGTCTTCCACGACCTCTACAAGCCTCGCTGACCATCGCTGGACCTCCGGTGAGCCACCGACCCCTAGGTTCGCTGCCAGTAGGGTTCACGCTCGTCATCGACGACGACGAGCCTCGACCGTTCGATAGCTGTCTAATCCAACGTCCCCCATTTCGCATACTGTTTCGGTGTTTAAGACTCGCTGACAGGTGGGACCCACTGTCAGGCCGCCCGCTCGTGCAAGACACGCTGCTGGGCCGGCCCGTTTTTCCTTTTCTCCTGGCCCATTTCATTTTCCCGCCTAGCCCACGGATTCAAATTTGATTTAAATCATTTAGCCTAAATTCAAATACTGATGCTATGTTCAAAATTGAATAGAAAAATATCTACTGAACCAAAATTGATGAAATAAATATTTCTGGAAAGTAGATGAAAATATCTATCCAACCCCACTGGTCTCAACCCTTGATTTATTATAGAACAATTGCAATAAAAATAACAAGGCAGTACCTTTGCCAAATTCAAACATTTTTTATAAAATCAACCCTAATGTATTTTGAGGTGATTCCACCTCTCATAATTCAAATTTCAAATACTCTATTTGAATATGTAAAAATGTGACATAGTTGTTTCATGTGATCATGGGCTAGAGTAAATAATGGCTATGTGGCTATTTTCTAGCTCCTTTAAATTATCAAAAATATTAGCCAAATGTGGTGACAGGTATCCTCTCATTTAAATCACCTTTCCAAGTAATTCAATGTGAGGTGATGACATTAGTCTCCATGACCTCATATTTATTACTTGAGAATATTAAATCTTTTCCAAGTAGTATTGAAATTGTATGAGATGTAGTATCTCATTTAAATCATTTTCCCAAATGGATAAATATGAAGTGGTGACCTTGGTCAACATAATCTCATATTTTATTATTTGAGAACATTAAACCTTAGTAATGTTCAATGAGAGGAAATTATTTCTCCAAGGAACTAAATAGAAACCCTAGTAAATATTTCAATGAGAAGAAATTATTTTTCTTAAAAGAAAACAAAGCCAACCCCAATGTTAAAAATGGTGTGATGCTAGATCCTTTTGTGTGAACCATTTGAGTGTTAAGTCTAGTACTTAAGTATTGTTTGGTCATTGTATATCTCGTAACCGTTTATAGACGCTAGTACCGAAGGCTACGAGGAGGAGGAGGTCTTCTACGAAGAAGAGGGGTAAAACTTTGATCACTGTACCAATCAAGGCAAGCTATACTCTTGCAAGCTACTCCGATGCAAGCTCTACTAGAGCAAGGCACCATTGCAATACTATTTTGTGTTTAAGGATTTCAAGCCCAAGTTTTTATCTTGCAAGCTTTTACTTTGGTTATCCAAGTTTATTTTGTTCATAGTTTACTTTGGTTTAGATGTGGAGTATTACAAGAGCATCAAACTTAGCCTAGATAGCTACAAGATAGTTAGCACCCCTCATGATTAGCTGCTAGTGCTAAAAGTAAAATTGACTACTCTAGATGGGAACTTGTGAATCCAATGACTTTGAAAACCTTAGAATGATGAGTCATTATATTGAAAGTTTTGAAGGTGAATATGATTATTGAATGACAAGGTGAATTTGACAAAAACTGATGATTGGGTTCGGATGCGGTACTATTCCAATTTTAGAGTACCCCCACAATACCTGATCATGGGTAGGGCTTAACTGGAAATTTATGTACTTTAGTACGGGTTCCTTCTAAACAAGCGTCATAGGGGTTATGCCGAGGCTGCCTCCGTGAAAAGTGAAATGACGTGAAAAAGAGGTGACTTCTTACCCAAGCCCTGTGCAGTTCCCAGGATGGCAGATTGCCATCACTGGGAGGCCAAGCTCATAGGGGAGGTGCCTATACTAGGGTATGTAAGTGAAAGGTTAATGGTTGATGATCCGTGTAACATCCCAAAAATTTCAAAACAAAACAAATGAATTTTCCTAGTTCCAAATTTTGGAACCAACAAAAACTTTTATTAAATAGAGTATGATACATAGTGATCTTGCTTAATTCTTGTGTTATTGCTATGATTGCTTGTTATTAGTATTTGAAGTGATCTTAAACCCTAAACCTCACCCCTCTTTTCACCTTCCTAGTTAAAATAAAATAAAAGGAAATTAAATAAGAAAAAGGTAATTGTGCCTATGGCTATTTTTACAAATCTTTACCCTAAGCTTTTCTACTTTTCTTAGAGGTTTGGAAAACCTTCATACACCTTACCTAGTATTTATCAAACCAAATCCAAGTGGTTTCCAAAGAAAATAAAAAGAAACTAAAAATGCCATAGAGGCATATGAGAGTAAAATAGCAAATTTGTGAATTTAAGAATCTTGACCCTATTACATGTTGTGAATGGTGGGATCACTCCTATATACCATTTCAACACTCAACACCACCAATTGGGTCAAGCCAAGTCAAATTAAAACTCAAATGCAACATATGCATAGAGGCATATGTGGCACATAGCCATTTCACCAAACTTTGACCTATGACTTTAAATCTTGACCAAATGGTGTGAAACCATCTCTCAACCTAATATAACACTAAATTGACCCTAACCCATGCCCAAGTGAAGCAAGATGAACAATTTACATGTTTAATGAAATATGACACATCACCTCTTATGTGTTATGGCCATTTTTGCAAATCTTTGAACAAGACCATTTGAATTGGTTTCAATGGTTGGAAAATGTTTCTAAACTAATAAGAACCACATTAGAGTCAACAAAAGTCAACTCAAATGGGGAGAAATCAAATAGGGAGAAATTCCCCAAAATTCACTCACATACACTTAGCCAAATTTGCAAATCTTCAACCAAGGCCACCATTGCTTGATCTATTGTTTGTAAAACTCTTATATATGATAAACAAACACAATTGCATCAAAGAAACCAAAATCAAATCAAAGCAAAACTCAAAACCATCTCACATGTGATGATGGTCATTTGTGTGATTTTTAACATGATCCCCTCTTTACCCCTCTGGCTTTGACTTTTCTTCAACCAAACTTGGTCAACTATGACCATGTCATCCAAGACCATATGAAGGTGAACAACTTTCATGTTGACCACACATGCTAATGTTGACCAGGTTGACCAGTAGAGAATTGCCAATTGGAGACTTTGAATTAATGAGAAGATAACCCCAAATTTGAAATCTCACAAACCTTTGCCAAAATGACCACCACCACCACCATTCTTTCTCTTTAATTATATAAATGAGATCCACCAAAAAGAATCCCAAAATTTGACCAAAAGTTTCATGCGGCCATTTTCACAAACACATTGCAGGCATGATTCTGGTTTTGGCATACACTCTATTATCCTCTGGATTTTGGGCTAAACCCCTTTCGAATTGTGATCATCCATCTTCTGTACCTCCTCTGCATCAGACCCAGCACTTTAGCACTGATTAAAGTAGAGGCATGATGAAGAACACACCCATGCCGGCCATGCTAGACACCACCATGCCACCCTACCTCACCACCCCTCTCTGGTTCACACCACCATGTCAAATAGCTATACTTTTCCATGCTGAACACCCTAGACATGGTTGCTGGACACAAGGACGCCTCCAAACATTAGACCCGACGTGGTCACCACGACTGGCCACGCCAGAGCGTGCACCAGCAGCACCCTGGACGCGCCAGGACACACCGTCGCACGGTCGCCTCAGCCCTCCTCTCCCTCTCTCACTTGGCACGCGTGATCACCACACCCCCAGCTACCTCCTAGACAAGCCCATTGGCCGACGCTCGCCCGGACACCGTCGCCATCATCAACGCTCTGCCGCACCCGTACTGAGAACACTCGAACGTTGCTAGCACGCTCCCGTCCTTCCTCTGCCGTCCCTTCACGCGCATTAGCTCCGCCTAGTCATCGCCTACCTCGCGCGCCCCCTAGCTTGCCCCTTCACGCCCTGGACAGCCCTCGCCGTCGATGACCTCTCACAGCACCCGCCGGTCACCACCTCACCTATAAATAGAGGCAATCTCCGCCTTCACTCTCCACAACAAACTTGCTTCCCTCCCTTCACTCGACCTCCTCGAACTCTCGCTCGTCCACATTGCGCAGTAGCCAGTCTCAATTGCACCGCCGACCACCGCCACCGTAGCTCAGCGACGCCGTTGATCTCCTCCACCCCAAGCCCTGCTGCGACCACCCTCTGCCTCGCCATCGTCTCCTCGTTCGATCGCCCGCCTCGCCGAGTCCTGCCAGCGCCCAGGTACGCCGCCGACGACCCCCTCTGCCGCCGGTAGGGTTTCGTCCCCGACGGGCGGTGTCGAGGAAGGTGATGAACCTCATCCGTCGATCGCCCTTTTAATCGAACGGCAGCTCACCCCATACCGTTTCGGTGTTTTAAACACACTGACATGTAGGCCCCACCTCGTCAGGCGGCCCGCGCACACGGGCTGTGTTGCTGGGCCGTGCTACTCTGTTTAATTCCTTTAGGCCCGTTAGGTTTTCCCGCGTGGCCCAGTAATTCAAAAATGATTTAATCTATTTGGTTCACATCCAATACTGTTGCCCACTTCAATTTTGAATAGTTTGAAATCTACTACACCAAATTTAACCAATTTTATATATTCAGAAAACTTATGAAATTATCTAGCTAACCTCACTGGATTCAACCCCATATGTTGTGCAGTTTTTGAATAGCAAAAATAACAAAACAGATACTTTTCTGTATTCAAATAAATCTTAAAAATCAACCATTGTGAATTTTGAAGTGAATCCAATTGCAATAATTCACATTTAACAAACTCTAATTTAGTATGTAAAAATATGATATGGGTTCTGTACATGATCATGGGCTAGAATCAAAATATTGGCTATGTAGTCAATACTAGCCCATTTAAACTATTTCCAATTTTAGGAATTTAAACCAATGAGGTGTAGCACCTCATTTAAATCATTCTCACAAGTGATATGAAGTAATGTGTTGACCTTTAAATGCTTAGGCTCATACTTGCTCACTTGTAGAATTTAAATCAACATAGTATTTAAATTGCAAAGGTTATTTAAAACACATGAGATGATGAATCTCATTTAAATCCCTTTTCTCCAATACTAAGTGTGAAGTGTTGACCTTGGTCAACATGGGATCATCCCTGGTTATTTGAGAATATTGAATCACCTCAATAGTAGTTTTTAAATTAGTTACAACTATGTGATAAATCATATGAGAGGTTTTCCTCTCATTTAAATCTTGTTCTCAAGTAATTCAACATGAGGTAGTGACCATGGCCTATATAAACTCATATTGAGTTATTTGGTGGCATTAAATCACTACCATGTTAGTATTAAATTGCCTGAGGTAGGGAACCTCATTTAAATCATTTTCTCAAATGATAAGTATGAAGAGGTTGACTTTGGTCAACCTAGGTAATATATTATTCATAAGAGAAATTAAATCTTAAGAAGAATTCAATGAGAGGAAATTATTTCTCCAAACCAAAGATAAACCCTACTTCCAATTTTCAATGAGAGGAAATTATTTTCCTAATGTTAAATAAAGAAACCCTAGCATAATTTGAGAATAAATGTTAAGTAGTGATGCTAGATCCCTTGTGTGAGCCAATAAGGCTAATTAAGACTACTTAAGTGTTGTTTGGTGATTGTATCCTCGTATTCGTTTATAGACGCTAGTACCGGAGACTACCAAGAGGAAGAGGCCTTCTACCAAGAGGAAGAGCAAGAAAACTTTGATCACATCACCAATCAAGGCAAGCTATTACCAATGCAAGCTAGACTAATGCAAACTATTTTGGTTGCAAGTTTACATTCTTGCAAAGTGCAAAGCTCTACAAGAGCAAGGCACCATTACATTTTACTTTATGAACCTATCCCAAGTTTTTACTTTACAAGCTTTACTTGATTTTATTTATCAAAGTTACTCCTTGGTTTATGATTCACTTGGTCGAATTATAGAGTAGTACAAGAGAATCACCCTTAGCCTAGCAAGCTCCAAGATACTTAGCACCCCTCATAACTAGTGGCTAGTGCTCAATATTAAAAGTGACTACTCTAGTTGGGAACTTGTGAATTGAAATGACTTTGAAAACCTTGGAATGATGAGTCATTCTATTGAGAGATTTTGAAGGTGAATATGACTGGTGAATGACTTGGTGAATTTAACAAAAACTGATGGTTGGGTTCGGATGCGATACCATTCCAATTTGACAAGTACCCCCACAATACCTGAATCTGGGTAAGGCTTAGCTGGAAACTTATGTATTTTAGTATGGGTTCCCTCTAAACAAGCTCATGGGGAGAGGTGCCTATACTAGAGTATGTAAATGAAAGGTTAGGATTGGTAGTTCGCGTACTGCGTACGATAAATCAGGGCCAGTTACCCCTGACGAACTATTGCAATTGTTGTGGCACAAGTGTACAACCTCTGCAGAGTTAAACCTATTCGAATAGCCGCGTCCGCGGTTATGGACAATTGGAAAGGCCATACTGTTCCGTCATCAGAACTTTTCTAAAAATATGAATGGTGACTTGTGACTTGAATTGAAAGGTGACTTTGACTTTGAATCACAACTGAGTTGTGGGAATGACACTAATGTTCCCACTTGAGTTAGTTAAATGAAGAGGCTTCGATTATTAAAGTGTTTATGAAATAAAACTGGCTTTATGCAAATGAAACTAGAGCTTAGCATCCCCTTCCATAGTTGATAATACTTACCTTAGTATTAGTTTGCGAGTACTTTAAAGTACTCATGGCTTTGTCCCTGGCTATTCAAATGGCCAGACTATGAAGAGGAGTACCAGAACCCGGAAGAAGGACAGCAGGACGTCTACGACAACTAGGATCCCTCCTGACGTCAACAGTTGCCTGTGGAATAGATGGACTACTACTACGCTACCTTCGCTTCCGCTATGTGTTATGTAATGAATAAATAGAACTTCTATTGTTGTAATGAGAATGGATCATGTGATCCTTTATTTGTAAGACGATTATGGTATGTAATGAATGATGTGTTGTGATATCAATCTATTATGTCTCGCAAAAACAATATTCCTGGGATTGCGATGAATGGCATAATAGGCATCTGGACTTCAAAATCCGGGTGTTGACAAGTTGGTATCAGAGCCATTGTTGACCTTAGGAGACCCTAGTTAGAATGGACGTCTGAAAAATTTAGTTTCAAAACAAATGAAGTGACTATTTATGAAAAACTTATTCTCCCTCTTATCATTGAGATCTTTTTCAAAATAAGAAAGTTATGCTCTATTCTTCTTATACTATTACCTAAAATTTTGACACACTTCTCTAACTTACTCATCATAATTCTTCACAGATGGAGTACAAATGGGAGTTTTATCAGCTTGGTCACGGAGGAAACCTGATGTTCGAGAAAGACTTGAAGCAACTATTGGAATATCTAGGACACCCGTATCCCGAGTTCTTCGGAATACCCCTCAAAACTCAGTTAGGAGAACCACCTCGGTGGGACGTTTCTACTGATCTACGAAGGAAGCTTGGAGCCCCGGTATGGGAAACCATCTGGATTTCTGTAACGGGAAACACTTGGAAGGAAGGACTAGTCAAAGCTATGCAAGAAGCAATTTCCCATCTGTGTGGACAAAATAAGGACAAGATCAAGAACACTCGTTTCATCTACTACCCAAGACATGACTCCATGGGAAGACCGATGACCATGCCCCCACCCCCGGAGATGAACCCCTATGTAGCACCTCAGGACTTCAGGCAGTACAAAACCCGCAGGGATTTGGACAACGCCCTCGCCTCTCGCCAAGCACATCACCCGTGAAGAAGAGGAATCCACCCGGAAGAGTAGTATCACCCCAGCACTTAAGTAGGTGTGAGTTGTATCAGGATCCCCTTGTATCGTAGAGCGATGAATGGTTCTTCAAACCAACGGTGTGTTAGCTTTGTAATATGTGATGCTTGGTATGAATGAAAAAAGTGTTGTTGGTTTTTACCCCCGCAACACTACTCAAGTTTTCAATATTATGAACTTTTTTAAAAACTTTAACAAAACAAACCATAGAAATTTCCCTCTTATCTTATCATCCACTCTGATGTTCAGATGGCCCCTCCCAATCGCACCAACGACGCGATGATGCAACTGCTGCAAACCCTGCTTGCCGACCGAGAAGTCGAGAGAGCTGAACGCCAAGCCAACATTGCGGCACTGCAACAGATAGCTCAGAACAATCAAGGCCACGGAAACAACGATCACCCTGGATCGAAGCTGAAGAACTTTCAGCACACCAACCCTCCGATGTTCAACAAGACTGAAGAGCCCCTTGATGCTGATGACTGGCTCCAGACGATGGAGAATAACTTGGAAGTAGCTGGAGTGGAAGCCAATGAGAAGGTCTTGTTTGCAACCCACTATCTTGCCGGACCAGCCCGCGCTTGGTGGACAAGCACCCGTGCCCTGAACGGAGGTCAGTTCATGACATGGGAAGACTTCAAGCTGAAGTTTAGCAAATACCATGTGCCCCAAGGACTGATCAAGAAGATGAGAGACGAGTTCCGTGAACTCAAACAAGGAAGGATGTCCGTGGTGGAATACTGCGACAGGTTTCTCACTCTGTCAAGGTACGCCCCGGATGAGACCGACACCAACGAGAAGAGAAAGGAAAGATTTCTGAACGGACTGCATGATGAGATGCAAACTGTGTTGGTGAACATTCCGTTCGCTGACTTAGAAGCCCTCGTGGACTCAGCCATACAGATGGAAGGAAAGCTGCATCAGGCCAATGAGAACCGCAAGCGCAGAATAATGAACCAGAGTGGACCCCACCATACCCAGAAGTACCGCAATAACTCCTCTGGAGGATTCACCCCAAGATACAGCAAGCCCCCTGCTCAGAGTTATCGCCCCAACAACACCAACAACAACGGAGGACCCCCGAAGCCCGGAGGTAACAACATCAACAGCCACCACAACAACAATAACCCCAACAGCAACAGCAACAATGGGAACAACAACAACACCAACACTGGCCCAAGGACTGGAAGCAATGTCATCCCCGTCACCCCGAAGGACAAGTCCACCATCAACTGCTATGAATGTGGAGTTGTGGGCCACTACTCCAATGAGTGTCCCAAGAAGCTTGCCAAGATTGCCGCCAACACCGCTGCACCTGCCCAGCAACAGCGCCGTCACGGTAGAAGGAACCAGAACAACAACAACGGCCGCCTCTACCACATGATCACATCGAAGCTCGGGAAGCACCCCAGACCATGCCAAGTATGTCTTCCTGTTAATAAAATGTTCAATCTCTCTTAGGAACCTAACTTTTCTTAAAATCTCGGGACGAGATTTGTTTAAGGGGGAAGGGTTTGTAACATCCCAAAAATTTCAAAACAAAACAAATGAATTTCCCTAGTTCCAAATTTTGGAACCAACAAAAACTTTTATTAAATAGAGTATGATACATAGTGATCTTGCTTAATTCTTGTGTTATTGCTATGATTGCTTGTTATTAGTATTTGAAGTGATCTTAAACCCTAAACCTCACCCCTCTTTTCACCTTCCTAGTTAAAATAAAATAAAAGGAAATTAAATAAGAAAAAGGTATATGTGCCTATGGCTATTTTTACAAATCTTTACCCTAAGGTTTTCTACTTTGCTTAGAGGTTTGGAAAACCTTCATACACCTTACCTAGTATTTATCAAACCAAATCCAAGTGGTTTCCAAAGAAAATAAAAAGAAACTAAAAATGCCATAGAGGCATATGAGAGTAAAATAGCAAATTTGTGAATTTAAGAATCTTGACCCTATTACATGTTGTGAATGGTGGGATCACTCCTATATACCATTTCAACACTCAACACCACCAATTGGGTCAAGCCAAGTCAAATTAAAACTCAAATGCAACATATGCATAGAGGCATATGTGGCACATAGCCATTTCACCAAACTTTGACCTATGACTTTAAATCTTGACCAAATGGTGTGAAACCATCTCTCAACCTAATATAACACTAAATTGACCCTAACCCATGCCCAAGTGAAGCAAGATGAACAATTTACATGTTTAATGAAATATGACACATCACCTCTTATGTGTTATGGCCATTTTTGCAAATCTTTGAACAAGACCATTTGAATTGGTTTCAATGGTTGGAAAATGTTTCTAAACTAATAAGAACCACATTAGAGTCAACAAAAGTCAACTCAAATGGGGATAAATCAAATAGGGAGAAATTCCCCAAAATTCACTCACATACACTTAGCCAAATTTGCAAATCTTCAACCAAGGCCACCATTGCTTGATCTATTGTTTGTAAAACTCTTATATATGATAAACAAACACAATTGCATCAAAGAAACCAAAATCAAATCAAAGCAAAACTCAAAACCATCTCACATGTGATGATGGTCATTTGTGTGATTTTTAACATGATCCCCTCTTTACCCCTCTGGCTTTGACTTTTCTTCAACCAAACTTGGTCAACTATGACCATGTCATCCAAGACCATATGAAGGTGAACAACTTTCATGTTGACCACACATGCTAATGTTGACCAGGTTGACCAGTAGAGAATTGCCAATTGGAGACTTTGAATTAATGAGAAGATAACCCCAAATTTGAAATCTCACAAACCTTTGCCAAAATGACCACCACCACCACCATTCTTTCTCTTTAATTATATAAATGAGATCCACCAAAAAGAATCCCAAAATTTGACCAAAAGTTTCATGCGGCCATTTTCACAAACACATTGCAGGCATGATTCTGGTTTTGGCATACACTCTATTATCCTCTGGATTTTGGGCTAAACCCCTTTCGAATTGTGATCATCCATCTTCTGTACCTCCTCTGCATCAGACCCAGCACTTTAGCACTGATTAAAGTAGAGGCATGATGAAGAACACACCCATGCCGGCCATGCTAGACACCACCATGCCACCCTACCTCACCACCCCTCTCTGGTTCACACCACCATGTCAAATAGCTATACTTTTCCATGCTGAACACCCTAGACATGGTTGCTGGAAACAAGGACGCCTCCAAACCTTAGACCCGACGTGGTCACCACGACTGGCCACGCCAGAGCGTGCACCAGCAGCACCCTGGACGCGCCAGGACACACCGTCGCACGGTCGCCTCAGCCCTCCTCTCCCTCTCTCACTTGGCACGCATGATCACCACACCCCCAGCTACCTCCTAGACAAGCCCATTGGCCGACGCTCGCCCGGACACCGTCGCCATCATCAACGCTCTGCCGCACCCGTACTGAGAACACTCGAACGTTGCTAGCACGCTCCCGTCCTTCCTCTGCCGTCCCTTCACGCGCATTAGCTCCGCCTAGTCATCGCCTACCTCGCGCGCCCCCTAGCTTGCCCCTTCACGCCCTGGACAGCCCTCGCCGTCGATGACCTCTCACAGCACCCGCCGGTCACCACCTCACCTATAAATAGAGGCCATCTCCGCCTTCACTCTCCACAACAAACTTGCTTCCCTCCCTTCACTCGACCTCCTCGAACTCTCGCTCGTCCACATTGCGCAGTAGCCAGTCTCAATTGCACCGCCGACCACCGCCACCGTAGCTCAGCGACGCCGTTGATCTCCTCCACCCCAAGCCCTGCTGCGACCACCCTTTGCCTCGCCATCGTCTCCTCGTTCGATCGCCCACCTCGCCGAGTCCTGCCAGCGCCCAGGTACGCCGCCGACGACCCTCTCTGCCGCCGGTAGGGTTTCGTCCCCGACGGGCGGTGTCGAGGAAGGTGATGAACCTCATCCGTCGATCGCCCTTTTAATCGAACGGCGCAGCTCACCCCATACCGTTTCGGTGTTTTAAACACACTGACATGTAGGCCCCACCTCGTCAGGCGGCCCGCGCACACGGGCTGTGTTGCTAGGCCGTGCTACTCTGTTTAATTCCTTTAGGCCCGTTAGGTTTTCCCGCGTGGCCCAGTAATTCAAAAATGATTTAATCTATTTGGTTCACATCCAATACTGTTGCCCACTTCAATTTTGAATAGTTTGAAATCTACTACACCAAATTTAACCAATTTTATATATTCAGAAAACTTATGAAATTATCTAGCTAACCTCACTGGATTCAACCCCATATGTTGTGCAGTTTTTGAATAGCAAAAATAACAAAACAGATACTTTTCTGTATTCAAATAAATCTTAAAAATCAACCATTGTGAATTTTGAAGTGAATCCAATTGCAATAATTCACATTTAACAAACTCTAATTTAGTATGTAAAAATATGATATGGGTTCTGTACATGATCATGGGCTAGAATCAAAATATTGGCTATGTAGTCAATACTAGCCCATTTAAACTATTTCCAATTTTAGGAATTTAAACCAATGAGGTGTAGCACCTCATTTAAATCATTCTCACAAGTGATATGAAGTAATGTGTTGACCTTTAAATGCTTAGGCTCATACTTGCTCACTTGTAGAATTTAAATCAACATAGTATTTAAATTGCAAAGGTTATTTAAAACACATGAGATGATGAATCTCATTTAAATCCCTTTTCTCCAATACTAAGTGTGAAGTGTTGACCTTGGTCAACATGGGATCATCCCTGGTTATTTGAGAATATTGAATCACCTCAATAGTAGTTTTTAAATTAGTTACAACTATGTGATAAATCATATGAGAGGTTTTCCTCTCATTTAAATCTTGTTCTCAAGTAATTCAACATGAGGTAGTGACCATGGCCTATATAAACTCATATTGAGTTATTTGGTGGCATTAAATCACTACCATGTTAGTATTAAATTGCCTGAGGTAGGGAACCTCATTTAAATCATTTTCTCAAATGATAAGTATGAAGAGGTTGACTTTGGTCAACCTAGGTCATATATTATTCATAAGAGAAATTAAATCTTAAGAAGAATTCAATGAGAGGAAATTATTTCTCCAAACCAAAGATAAACCCTACTTCCAATTTTCAATGAGAGGAAATTATTTTCCTAATGTTAAATAAAGAAACCCTAGCATAATTTGAGAATAAATGTTAAGTAGTGATGCTAGATCCCTTGTGTGAGCCAATAAGGCTAATTAAGACTACTTAAGTGTTGTTTGGTGATTGTATCCTCGTATTCGTTTATAGACGCTAGTACCGGAGACTACCAAGAGGAAGAGGCCTTCTACCAAGAGGAAGAGCAAGAAAACTTTGATCACATCACCAATCAAGGCAAGCTATTACCAATGCAAGCTAGACTAATGCAAACTATTTTGGTTGCAAGTTTACATTCTTGCAAAGTGCAAAGCTCTACAAGAGCAAGGCACCATTACATTTTACTTTATGAACCTATCCCAAGTTTTTACTTTACAAGCTTTACTTGATTTTATTTATCAAAGTTACTCCTTGGTTTATGATTCACTTGGTCGAATTATAGAGTAGTACAAGAGAATCACCCTTAGCCTAGCAAGCTCCAAGATACTTAGCACCCCTCATAACTAGTGGCTAGTGCTCAATATTAAAAGTGACTACTCTAGTTGGGAACTTGTGAATTGAAATGACTTTGAAAACCTTGGAATGATGAGTCATTCTATTGAGAGATTTTGAAGGTGAATATGACTGGTGAATGACTTGGTGAATTTAACAAAAACTGATGGTTGGGTTCGGATGCGATACCATTCCAATTTTACAAGTACCCCCACAATACCTGAATCTGGGTAAGGCTTAGCTGGAAACTTATGTATTTTAGTATGGGTTCCCTCTAAACAAGCTCATGGGGAGAGGTGCCTATACTAGAGTATGTAAATGAAAGGTTAGGATTGGTAGTTCGCGTACTGCGTACGATAAATCAGGGCCAGTTACCCCTGACGAACTATTGCAATTGTTGTGGCACAAGTGTACAACCTCTGCAGAGTTAAACCTATTCGAATAGCCGCGTCCGCGGTTATGGACAGTTGGAAAGGCCATACTGTTCCGTCATCAGAACTTTTCTAAAAATATGAATGGTGACTTGTGACTTGAATTGAAAGGTGACTTTGACTTTGAATCACAACTGAGTTGTGGGAATGACACTAATGTTCCCACTTGAGTTAGTTAAATGAAGAGGCTTTGATTATTAAAGTGTTTATGAAATAAAACTGGCTTTATGCAAATGAAACTAGAGCTTAGCATCCCCTTCCATAGTTGATAATACTTACCTTAGTATTAGTTTGCGAGTACTTTAAAGTACTCATGGCTTTGTCCCTGGCTATTCAAATGGCCAGACTATGAAGAGGAGTACCAGAACCCGGAAGAAGGACAGCAGGACATCTACGACAACTAGGATCCCTCCTGACGTCAACAGTTGCCTGTGGAATAGATGGACTACTACTACGCTACCTTCGCTTCCGCTATGTGTTATGTAATGAATAAATAGAACTTCTATTGTTGTAACGAGAATGGATCATGTGATCCTTTATTTGTAAGACGATTATGGTATGTAATGAATGATGTGTTGTGATATCAATCTATTATGTCTCGCAAAAACAATATTTCTGGGATTGCGATGAATGGCATAATAGGCATCTGGACTTAAAAATCCGGGTGTTGACAATCCGCATACTGAGTATGATTATTCAGGGCTTTCCCTGACGGATGTAATCAAAAGTTGTGGCACAAGTGTACAACCTCTGCGGAGTGTTAAACCTATTCAAATAGCCGTATCCACGGTCATGGACGGTTGGATGGCCATACTGTTCCGTTGTCAGATGCTTTCAAAATGACTTGTGACTTGAAAAGTGAACTTGACTTGATCATAACAGAGTTGTGGGAATGACACTAATGTTCCCACTTGAGTTTGGTTAGGCAAATAAAGAGTCTTTTATTATTAAGTGCTTATGAAATAAAACTGGCTTTATGCAAATAAACCTAGAGCTTAGAACCCCTACCATAGCTGATAGTGTTTACATTAGTATTTGTTTGCGAGTACTTTATAAAGTACTCATGGCTTTGTCCCTGGCTATTCAAATGTCCAGACTATGAAGAAGAGCAACAGTATCAGGATGATGGACAACAGGATGTCTATGATAACTAGGATCGTCTCCTGACGTCAAGCGTTGCCTGTGGAATAGATGGACCACTACTACTTCGCTTCCGCTATGTATTTTGTATGTTGATCTGTAGATCAACTGTTGTGGAATATTGGATCATGAGATCCCATGTTGTAAGACGATTATGGTTTGTAATGAATAATGTTCTGTGATATCAACTGTTATGTCTCGCAAAAACAATCTTCCTGGGATTGCGATGTTTGGCATAATAGGCATCTGGAATTAAAAATCTGGCGTTGACACCAATGATGCACAAGAGGGATGTGATAGTGCTTCAAATGTGGCTGATGTTGACTGGAATTATGTACAACTGCAAGACCGTACTGCTTTGTTCATTGCACCAATGGCTGACACTGAGATGGCCAAAAAGTTTAAATTCCAGTAGATGATAAAGACAAGGAGAAGGAGAAGGAGAGGGATGGGGCTAATGCGGTTGCTGGTTCTAAAGATGTGTATCCAGAGTTGATGAAGGGAGTTGTTGATGATGTAGATGATGACAATGATGATTAGCTGATAAATGTATATGACAAAGACAACCCTGTAATTGAAGTAGGAAAGTTATTTCAAACTATGGATGAGTTTAGGATGTGTTTCAGGACTTTTAAAGTGAAGAGGGAGTTTGACACCAAGACTCTGTGAACAGATACAAAGAAATTTTATGCGAAGTGATGAGGCTTTGATGGGGATGCCAAGCCTTGCAAGTGGTACATTTCTGCTATACGCCAACTTGATGGAAGTACCATCAGGGTTAATCAAATCCGACATGAGCATACTTGTATTACTACTTCATAGAATGTATCAATCATGACATCATAGGCCTGGGTTGTTGATAGGGAAAAGGTGTCCGATCTTTCGATGAGATGAGGATAGATCGATTTGTTGGTGAAGTTCGTGCTTGACGATCCGACTGTAGGTGCAAAGCTCATGCGCCAATGCAATCGCTAGGACAATCTACGGGAGTTACTGATCTTGCGGATGCACGATCAGCCTGACCAAAAGATCTTAATTCCTACCTGAAATCGAGAACAAGTAAGAACTAATAATGCAATCAGTATATTGATTTATACTTCCACCGACGACAGTCAATGAAGCACTCGTTCCTTATAGACCGTTCCTTGTTAAAAAAAGAGTTCACGCATAGGTGCGGGTTTTGTTGGCTTCGGAGTAGGGTTTTTCCTTCGATGTCTGACTCTCTCCAAAACCCCCAATAGTGGTTACCATATATGGCCCCCATCCCACACTGGAGGAGTCTTTTCTCGGTTGAAAAAAAGAGAGGTGTCAGAGCAAAGCTAGGGGTGTCTGAGAAATCTCAGCATACAGAATCTGTCTTTGTCGGTAGCGTATCTTTGGTCATACTTTCCATTGTCATTGATTCGACAAGACAATACATAGGACTGCTATAGCTAGATGGCGCTAGGATGCGGCCATAAAGCTGCTACTTCTACAGCCTATTCGGAAGAAGTGCTATTGTAGGAAAATGGAGATGGATAGAAGCATTTTTAATGGTGAAAACATCTTCTAGGAGTGTTTTAATTATTTCATGTAAATTTTGGATTTTTCATTAAATAAAACTACTCCCTCCGATTCATATTACTTGATGCTAATATGGATGTATCTAGACGCATTTTAGTTGTAGATACATCCATTTTAGCATCAAGTAGTATAGATCGGAGGGACTAGCAAAATAGCTTGAAATTTCAAAATATTCCCAGTGTCATGTTTGGCTGGGGTCAGCTACTCCAGTGCCCAGCATAGTGAGATGGCGATGAAGGTTATCCCCAGGGTTAGCTGACCCAGATGCCCCAGCTCTGTCCATGAATCTTTCCTCACAAGACTGGAATTACTAATTTCGGAGTAGCTAGGTGGTGCTTTTATAGAAATCGCAGGCGGTGTTAGTACAAGTCAGCCGCAAGCAACTCTTTGAAACAGTTCAAGGGCCATCGAATACGGTAGAATTTTACAAAATTAACCCCTTTCCTCAGAAGAATACACGAAATGGCCTACAGGCGAAACTATTTCAGTCCCCTAACTGGCTTAGGGGATTGAAATAGTTTCGCCTGGAGGTCATTTAGAGCATTCTTCTGAGGAAAAGGGTTAATTTGTCGAAATCCTGCGGCTACCGGCGGATGGACTTTCTTCTTCAACACTCGACATGGCTGTGACTGACAAAAGGACAGAGGAATTGATAGATGAGTACTGACTGGGGTACTGATAGGACAACTCTACTGTAGGGGCTTGTACCACTCTGTCTCGTGCGTGAGCAATCTCACTCGTGTCCGGTGGAAGCCCATACTGACTTTTGCTACTGGGTCCACAGTCAACATCACCATAAAAGGTGATACATATCTCCCGCTTCATTCAAATAGGCTAGGCGCGCTCTGCCTCTCTCCACTCGTGATTTTCTCTGGATGAAAGCTCGATAGATGTTGCATCAATGACGTGGGAGCCACATAGGGGACCCACTTTTTTCATTTAAGGTGGGATGCACCTTCGCAACTAGATGAGCCCGTATTTTTTCAAAAAAAATCATATATATCGTTCACCACGGCAGTATATATTCAGCATAACCAGCTGTTTTTGAAGAAAACACTATACCTCTTTATGCTTTCATCCATCTCTACGGCGTGGTTCGCGCGATGATGTAGCACTCGAGAGAGGAGAAGCCGGTGCACGGCAGGTTCTCTCCTCTTCCGCCGTCGGGCTAAGGAGAGCAGATAGCCTGCGAAGACCAGAGTCAGCGAAGGGTGCAAGAAGCCTCGGCGACGTCATCGACGCCGGCGCCGACGCGTGGACTGAGCTTACACTTAAGTCCATAGCTGCACCGATCTACCACATGGCGCCGACTCAAGGTATACAACCATGTCCTGTCGCCGCTGCGCTGATCTTTTCTTACGATTGTATTTCTCTGGTAATGGGACATGTAATCTCTTGTTATACATGTGGGCTCGCTCGATCAATTGAATCATGCGTACTTTTTATTGTTTTGTTTGTACTTCAGTACTGCACCATATAACTAAGCATATGATTAAAGTTAGATTCGAAGTCAAATATCTATATTGTTTGAAAAGCTTATGTAAGTTTCTTACTATATGCAGAGAGATATATACATGGACGATCACAACCGTAAAACAATGCCTCGACGTGGATCAGTTCTAGCACGTCGTTGTTGTGGTGCTTCGGTACACTGCACCAAATACTTTTTTATTATTAACAGTGTTTCGTTCAGTGTGACCGAAGTTCCACAACGGTGATGAAATTAAATTCCAGTCACAATGCACGAAAGAAAAACCTCTTGCGTGGACATGCTTCTTAATCATGTACGTATAATTATTATTACTTCAATCCCGTCTAAATTTAGTTTGTTCTTAATCTTGTGTGCTATTTGTTGTTGTTGTTGTTGAAGCATACTTAAAGGTGTGTGAGGAAGATGCACTGGGGATTGTGTTTTGCTGTGACTGCTAATGGGGTTTCAAACCCGACCCCAAACCAGTAAAGCGGGGCCTCAACATAAGACATAAAACAGGCTTGCCAAGTCTTCAGTTGATTTTCATTTACAATGTACACTTTTTTTCTCTTCCTTTATAGGAGAGACTTGTTTTACTGAGAACGGGCTTGAGAAGTCTTCAGTTGATTTTCATTCACAATGTACATATTATTTCTCTTACTTTATTGGAGAGACTTGTTTATTGAGATGCATTTTGCCGACATGTAATGAGCAGTCAAACGCTACAAAACCGAAATAAGCTAAATGACATCTAAGTGTGGCTGATGCTAAACACATAAAATGGGCATGCACTTTGTATAAGCCTCAATTGATTTTCATCCACAACGGGGAAATAAGGATCAAGGGAGGGAGGAGACGGCTAGGTTCCTCCCTCTTATGCATGTTTAGTGGTTTATATATGGTACGAGTAGGGAGGGATGGGCGACCAACGTATCATTTGAATATGTAAATATTTGAGCAGCACAATTAATTATATCAGAATATCCAACAACAATTTAAGTTAATTTGTTTCAAATTTAGAAAAAATCCTTATCATGGGGATTCAAGGGCCCACATTGATGCACATTGTTATGGAAAGGATCCCTGAGTGATTGCCCTAGATTTGCCGCAGCCCATTGTTGTTGATATCCCCAAATAACATCCTCCGCACCAACCTTCTAACAAATAGGGAGCATATATACTCCTTTCCCCTCTATCGTTTGCCACACCTTCCAAAATATTTGTTACGACGGGGGAAAGAAGGAGGGAGGGAGGAGACGGGGCTGGAAGTGGCCAAATGAATTTAATTTTTTTGGATGGTGCACACCTGGTGCCCAATACTCCTCCTGTACTAAAACGCGTGCTCTACAAGATCTCGGGTGTGGCTCGTACTATATATAAAGGGCATGTTCATCCCAATACAGCTGCACAAGCTTCCTTTCCTTTGTTCCTCATCTATAAGTTCATTTCCACTCATCTCCTAGGTGTTGCTATGGCGGCGGTGGGGGCTGCGGCGTTGCATGGTGTGGTGTTGTTGGGTCCGGAGCTGGCATCTACAGGGAACGTCGTCCGGATTTATCCCAACGGCAGTCATGTCCTTTTGTTCGATGCTGGTACTGCTCTTCTCAATGTGATATTCCTGGATCTGGGCTTGTATCGCTTGCGCTGGGGCGGCCAAGGCAGGCATGCTATGTACGCCGAATTCAGGTACCCGGCAGATGCTGCAGCTCACTATTGCCACGTCTACCTTGTTGGCGACACTCTGCTAGTATGCGTAAGGGTGCACGAGTCTTGTATGCGCAACCCCAAACAGCGGCTGATTGGGCCTATCGTGCAGCTTATCTAGTCATCGACTTTGCGACTGTGTCGTGTTGCGTGTGTTGTGCTGTGTGCGCCAAATTTCTACGTAGGTGTTTATCTCTCTGTGGTGTCTAATCTTCTTCATAGTTAACCTCTAGGGTTTTCGTTGTGTCGAATCCGCGCTGTGGTTTCCGTTCTCCCTGTAGCAGGCATATTATTAGTACTCCATATTATGTTGTAGTGTTTTGTTTGTATAAAGCCATTCTTGGCCAGCCCGATGTGTATTGCGCAAGATATATGAATGGAGAGTACTGTATTTCCAGATCTTATGCGTGATTTTTATAAACCAATCCCACTGTATTTCTGATTAAAATATGCGTGGGTATCTTATGTAATATATACTTCATCTTTTTTTTTGAAACCCGAGACCGTGAGGCAAAAAGCCCCACAGCAAAACTTTTATTTAAAACTCAAAAAGTCCAAGCTTATGTACAAAAGAAAAGAAAAAGATATGTACAAAAAACTAAAAGAAAAAGGCTCTAAGGCAGAGACATAATCCAATACAATAGCCTATCCTTATGCTTCATTTTAATCCTATATTGCAGCAGAGATATGTCATGTATGAACTTTCCCTTCCACTTAATGAAAGAGCTTCTTTCAGCATTGAATATTTTCCCATTCCTGATCAACCATATATGCCAACAAGTCAGAATAATGAGTTCCATGAAGAAAGGCTGAGAAAAACTTCTCCTGGCCTTATTCAACACCACTTGCATGTCATTATCAGCAACCACTGTTCAAAAAATCGGCCGAGATACCGATTTATCGGCCGATTTATCGTGAATCGGGTGGTAACCGATAAGATTTTAGCATCTCGGCTAATTTATCGCTACACCGATATTTCGGCCGATTTTCAGTCCGATGACCGATATTTTGGCCGATTTTCAATGAAATTTCGCTGAAATTCGGTCTAGTAGTCGTTATTTTTGTTCTATTGTCTTGTAGAACTATACATTAGCTCAAAATTTTCATTTTTATTGATTCAAATGCAAGAAATCAAGGTAATACTTCTGTTCAATGCTTCAATATTATCTATGCATAGCATATTATATAAAATTTAGTGCTAAAAATTAGAATTTACAAAAAATTAAGCCGATAAATGGCCGACCGATAAAATCGATTAATCATCCGATAAGCGATTAATCTACATTTTAAGGCTGACCCATAAGTTAGCGATTCACGATTTCTTGAACATTGTCAGCAACCCAATCAATCTGGAGATAATTCCATATTCAGACACTAAAGCTGCACTCAAAAAACAAATGAATCCGGTCCTCAAAATTTCTCCCTCGGCACAGAACACAATGCTCATCCTCAGTCACCTTCCAGTGCCTCCTCTTCAGCAAATCTCTTGTATTCAGTCTATCTGACAGTAACAACCAGGCAAACACCTTATGTTTCATCACACAACTAGACTTCTAGAGCCATTTATACACATTAGGCACCTGAATGTGACTATGAATGTGATTGTAAAAATTAGCTGAGGAATATTTATCTCCCCAACAATAATCCCACTGATCATTCCCCTGTGTCAAGGGGTTATCCTACATCAATTGCTTGAGGTGATCTAGTTCATGGTATGCTTGAGCAGACAAAGGCAAATAAAATAGGGAAGTAATATCCTCCTCCTGAAACACTTGAGCTACTGAAGTATTGGGGGATATAGCATAAGAAAATAATCTAGGATATCTCTGACACATGGGCACAGATGAACCATTCACTTTCCAATTATCAGACCAGAATAGCATAGTATCCCCTCTACCATGAGTTATAGCAGCCACTCCCCTATAGTTATCCACATGTTTCATAACATCTCTCCACCAAAAAGATCCACATAATTTCTCTTCATGAGGTACTCTTCCTCCATAATGTGCAAACCAAACCAAGTTCACCCAAGGCAAATTCCTTTTATTGTAGAACTTATCCAGAAACTTCAGTAACAAAGCAGCATTTTTTTCTGAAAATTTATTATCCCTAAGCCTCCCTTGAGTTTTGGCTTACATATCATATCCCATGCTGCCAGGGATTGCTTGGGCATGCCATCCTTATCTCTCCACAAGCACTGCCTCAAGATTCTATCCAAATGATTTGTCAGCCCCACTGGTAGTTGCAAAGAGCACAAAAAATGCAAAGGCATGGATGCCAATGCAGAATTGATTAACTGCAAACGAGCTCCTTGTGATAGAAAGCTTGAACTAGAGGTCAGCTTCCTCTCCAACCAGCATACTAAAGGTGATAATTCAGTAATAGTTGGTTTAGTAGTACCCACAGGTAGGCCTAGGTAAGTAAAAGGCATCTTACCTATTTGACAGTTAAACACAACAGCTAGCTCCTGTAGCAAATCATCTGGCACATTGATAGGTAGCATTTGAGACTTATCAAAATTGATTTTTAAACCAGTGGACATGGAAAACTTTCTCAAGACCTCCTTTATCAACATTAATTGATCCTTGTCCGCAGGAAGTATCAACAAAGTATCATCAGCATAATGCACAATAGGAAAGTCTGGGTCATTAGTGATAATTGGTAGAGATAATAGTCCTTGCATCACTAAATCATTCAACACTGACTGCAAAAGATCATAGCCAAATAAATAAACCAATGGAGATATTGGTCACCCTGCCTTACAGCCCTTTTACACTCAAACTGCTTCCCAGGAATTCCATTCAACAGAATAGATGAGGTCCCAGTAGATCAAATAATTCTGGCCCAATTAATCCACTTAGCATTAAATCCCTTGTGTTGCATCACTTGCGGAATTGCTTCATGCTCAATGGTATCAAAAGCCTTAGTAAAGTCCAAATTAAGGAGGATAATTGGTTTCTTAGATGCATGGCACAAAAACAAATATTCAAAAGACCAAGCTAAACAATCCTGTATTGATCTGCTTCTTAAGAACCCATATTGATTCTTATGTATACATGGAAGGATCTTATCTTGCAATCTGTTGGCAGCCAACTTTGTTAAAAATTTGACACACAGACTAGTTAAGGAGATTGGTCTAAAATCATTAACTTGCACAGGGGCTTGCTTTTTTGGAACCAATGTAATAAAAGATCCATTTATATTCTTCAATTGGATGGTCTCATCATGAAAATCAGCAGCTAGCTTATAAAAATCCTGCTTGATAATGGGCCAGCATTTTTTCAGAAAAAGTCCATTAAATCTATCAGGCCCATGGGCTCTATCCCCAAGCATGTTCTTAATGACCTCATCCATTTCTTTTTCCTCATAAGGTCTAGTCAGCTCATGTAATCCATCCACAGCATGTAAGATTCTAGGCAGATCAAACTGCATAGAAATTGGCTCAGATCTACCCATTCTATCTTTATATTCCCTCCAAAGCAAACCAGCCATACCCTGGTGATCAGTCACTTCATTTCCATCCACATCTCTCAACATAACAATAGCATTTCTCCTATACCTCTCTGTGGCCATATCATGAAAAATTTTAGTGTTATCTTCACCCTGCTTGATCCAACGGATGGTACATCGCTTTCTCCAATAGTTGCACTCAGCCAAAAGCAGGCCATCCAAATGAATCTTCACTACATTCCTGAAGTTGAATTCCACTGTATACAATGGCCTCTGCTCTTCTAATGAATCCATGGTTAGTATGACATTATTGCAATTTTTGATCAGTTGCTTTAACTTAGCCAAACTAACATACCACTTATTTAATTCATGTCTCAAAGTTTTCAATTTATCAGCTAAAATAGCAGAACTATAATTCTTTGCAGACCCTTTGTTCCAAGACTTTTTGAAACACTCCATAAAACCTGGCATGCTAGCCCAATAATTATCTAATCTGAAGATTGAAGCTTTAGGTATATCAGTGTCAACATTCAACACACAAGGAACATGATCAGACCTAATTTTAGCCAAAGGCAGTACCATAGTATTTGGGCAGTCAGAAATCAAGTTAGCATAGGTGAAAAAGCAATCCAACTGCTCAAGGAGTGGATCCTTCTGCATATTAGACCAAGTATAAACTCTGCCCTTTATAGGCAATTCCAGGAGGCCCAAGTGCCCAATAATTTCATTAAACAAGAACATGTCATTGACATACCCACCAGGTTTATTCCTATTATCTTGTGATCTCATGAAATTAAAATCCCCCAAGATAATCCAGTTATCATCAGCAGGTATATGCAAGTTATACAACCATGACACATAGTTATCTCTCTCTTCCCCTTGACAAGGTCCATAAACACAAACCAAATTCCAAGAATTTTTGTTATGCTTTGAGGTGAAGTTAACTTGCACACCATATCTCACAGACTGCACCAATAACCCTGAGAAGACAGAGGAATTCCATATGACAATGATGCCCCCAGAAGCTCCCACCGAAGGTGAGAAAAA
Organism: Lolium perenne; assembly: GCF_019359855.2. Lineage (NCBI taxonomy): Eukaryota > Viridiplantae > Streptophyta > Magnoliopsida > Poales > Poaceae > Lolium > Lolium perenne. The sequence goes on from NC_067247.2 coordinate 216,961,589, forward strand.
ATTTATAAAACCTCTTTGGACAGAATTTCCTGATCAATTTCCAGTCAAAAGATTCACATTTTGTTTCTTGCAAGCATATGATATCACATTCACTTTCCTCAATTTTTTGCTCTTACTTCCCTTTGTCTGTTTTCAGAATTTAACCCACGAACATTCCAGCAGAACACACGCAATTTTCTTTTAGTTAACTTATTCATATGTAATAATATATCATATCACATAAAACTGACACATAGTGCCAATTATAGCCATGATCTCAAACCCCACAAATAACCCAGGCAAGCTAGCCTCATTACTGACAGAGGCAGCAAGAACTTTAACAAAGACATCAGTCCACACACATAATCCATGGCAGCTAGCCACATTACTTACAGAAGAAACGAGAGCTTTAACAAAAGCAATGACCAACACCCACACTAGGCCCCACACCAGGCTCCACAGAACCTCTGGTACATCAAAAGCACTACACAAGGACCACCACAGTACCCAAATATATAACATGACCCACAGCTTATTCATCAGAGGACTTCTTTTCCTTCTCCTTACCAGGTGCAGCTTCAAGCTGCTCCTTGCTCAACTTATCAGCTGCAATCCCCAAAGCATGTCCAACTCTTTGAAGCACTGCAATAGGAATGACTGGCACCTGAGCTTGAGCCTCATTTTCTTGAGTTCCTGGTGTCTCCTCCTGCTCTTGAGACTGATCCTTCTATTTCTCTGGCATCAACAGATTCCTTGCTCTAGTCTTCTTCTTGATCTTTGGCTGAACAACTAGTATAGGAGCTGGTCTATACCCATCAGACTTAAGGCAGCTCCTTGTGAATCTTCTTTCAGATGATTGTACTAATGGTGCAACATATTTCCTCTTACTTCTACTCTTGCCAACCACAGACCTGGTTTGCACAGGGGTTTGTTCTCCCACTTCCTCCTCCAAACTCTCCTCTCCTCCACATGGCCAAGTTATTTTCCACTGATGCTGAGAGCATGCCATCATCTTATCTCCTTTATGCAATTCAGTAACTGACAGAGTAACACCAGACAACTTTTTCAGAAACCTCCTCTCACCAGGAAACGATCCGCCGATGCTACTCACGTTCGCCGGCAATGGCGGAGACTGGCGGGGGGTGGTGGTTATGGTGGCTACGGCGGGGACCAACATGGTGTCGCTGCCCCGCTCATCGATTGATTCAATATTCATTGTAGTCCTTGCTTTTCTCGGTACTATAAGATAGTCTCTAGCCTAGGAGCTCTGCCAAATGCTTGACCAATAACACCCACGATTTTTCTTGTCGTATCGATTCGCAGCTGGCCACAATGAATTTCTGAACATGCAAGTGACCCGTAATAATTAGAGTTTACAATGAAGCATACTCCGAGCAGAGACATGAATACATGTCGCGTCGCATTATACTATGCTTGGCGCGAGACCAACGGAGCCACCCTTGTGTGTTGTGGATTGAGAGAGAGGGGGATAGGGAGAGAGAGAGAGTAACAAACTTTGACCAAAGAATAAGGCGCATGTGCATTCCAAGACAAACTTTGACATAACAAATTGAGCAACAAAAAATCATAATTATATTTGATGTAATTTATATCATCGGATTCATATAACTTTCTAATGATGCTAATTTTAAACTGACAATCTTTGTATATTTAGAGTAATTTTTAGTCAAAGAAAAAATATGCAAAAACCCATAACACCAATATTTGGTGCAGTTGTTGCACAAAACCCAGAAACAAAACACTAGCTGCAGCAAACCTCTCTTTTTGGTGCAATGAGTTGCAGTTAGCCCAAACAGAATGATTTAGACCATTTGTCGGGGGGATGGCCCCCGGTAGGCCAAAGGCCTGGCAAAGTTGCTTTCTTTATCTATCAAGATACCGGATTAAACATTAATCCGGGTGACCAAGTTAACGTGGATCGTGCTAAGTTAAAGTATACCGGTATCCTAGGAGGGGTATACCGAAATTCGATAAACATGAGAGAAGCCGGAGTACTGGCATGAACTCAACTGTAGCATGTCGGCTCTATGGTCAAAGATTCCATCAAGGACTAGAGGACAAGGATGAGTGAAGAAAATCAGCTTTAATCGATGCCCTGAAGCTAAAGCAGAAGGTGACGTAAAAGGTACCGAACGAGGTCATCGTTCCCTGATTAAAGACAAGACCGGTGTCATCAAGGCCAAAGAAGCTTTATAAAGTAGCTTAGCTCATCAAAGATGCCATTAGGATTTTCTTCCCCTGTAAGCCACCCTCTCCCCTATATAAGGAGAGGAGGCACACCCCTGCGCGGGACACAGAGCACTAGAGAGAGATCAGTTGAGTAGCAAGTAGAACAAGATCTTGTAACCCGTACGTTCTTCAACCTCTGGCCAAGGGCCAAGTTCATCAAATAGATACCGGAATTCCTTCCCAAATCCTTCCTCTTGTTACCAAAACCCTCCCCCGAATCCTCTAGCGCACATTTGGCCCCAACTTAAGCCATCCCATGGCATCTGCCGTTCCACCACGACGATAGTTGGCGCCCAGCATGGGGCCAGCAGCTGCGCTTGCTGGAGTTTACATTCGGGCGGGCATCCTCACCATCTCCGGCGAGCGCGTGGTGTCTGGGCTCGTCCAGCGCCTCGGCTCGTTGGACTTCATTGACGACAACGCTGTCTGCTTCGCCAACAGCAGTAAGTTCCCCAAGAATGGTCGCATCATGGAGTTCGGCTCCCACTGCATCTACCTCGGCACCGTCCCGGAGCGCCAGTACCCCTCGCCGGTGCTGGTGGCGCTGGACCCGCCAAGATCTTCTGTTGCTCGCGGTCTGCGCACCGGCTGCGCCGCCGGCAGCGTGGAGGTGATGATGGCCGGCGCAGGAGGCACTGGCAAGGAAACTGCGGGAGAGGGGTTTGGGCAGACCAAGTCCACGCGCGCGGCCAAGCAACCGACCGAGCGCGACGAGGGCGTTGCCGGAACTTCTTCCGCGCCGCCAGAGGTGACCCCGTTGCAAGCGGCCATGAATGTGCTGGCCACGCCCATCGCGCACAACGCCGATGCCACGGCCACCCAAGCTGAGCTGGAGGCGCAGCGACAGAAGCTGGTCTCCGGTGGTGCGGACATCATCAAGGCACAACGAGAGCTGAACCTGACCCTACGTGAGTCCAACGCTGCCCATGGCTTTGCTTCTGTTAGAGCGCAACCTGTTAGAGCAGCAGAACACCGGCTTAAGGGACGCAACCTAGATCAGGATTTGTGCCAGGAAGTTCTTGTCGGTAAAAGCGCGTCGGTATCTTTGAGTGTAGTAGAAAAACCTAAGTATAGCAGTCCGGATAAGACGATAAAAGCTGCTAGGGCTACTGTACAGATGTGTGAGTCGCTTTCAGGCGAGGCTTTGGCAAAACAGCAAGATCGGGTAAGAGAGTTGCTTGACATGATCGAGGCACAAAACGCTGAGCTGGCAAAAATCAACAAAGCAGCTACGGCGTCAAAATCAGTTTGCTCGGCAAAGAATGCCGGTAGCAAGTCGCATGGGCAGGCATCGTCCCCCCATCCCGACAGAAGGAGATAAAAAGATGGAAATGCACAGCAGATGACTGTGTATGATCCGGTTCTAGCCGGAAAACAACAAGCCGGGCAATATGATGTCGGTAGAAAGAGCCAAGGGGCAGGTCGCGGTTATGCCAGAAATGGCTATGCCGGAAACTCTTATGCCGGTAGGGGTGAAACCGGGAAAAATTATCGGGCGGCAAGAGCAGCTTATGTTGATGAGATGCCACCACCAAGGTACCGGCAAGCAAGAGCCGCGATACCGGAAACATACGATGATGCCGATTCCGGAATGGAAAGGATCGGAGCTTACCAGAACCCATTGGGGGAATGTGTAGGAGAAAGATGCCTGCCAGACCAGTATGCGAGGCACAGGCTGGACAGAGTGCATCTTTCCGAGATGATCGAAGCTAAGGGCCCACCCGGTCCACAATGTTTTGGCCCGCGGATCATGAGGGAAGAGCCACCGGTACGCAACTTCCAGTTGCCTCGTGATACAAAAACATACGATGGCACGACTAAGCCAGAAGATAGGTTGGCTGATTATGTCACAGCGGTTTACGTCGCTGGTGGCGGAGGAACAGCGACCGGTGGAGGAAACTGGTGCTGGCGTGCAGTTGAAGTGGGAGTTAGAGATCTCTGTAGTGTAACTTTTCTTCAGTTCCCCGGCAACGGCGCCAAAAAAAGAGCTTGATACGCGTACAGCACGCGTTCGTTGGGAACCCCAAGAGGAAGGTGTGATGCGTACAGCGGCAAGTTTTCCCTCAGTAAGAAACCAAGGTTTATCGAACCAGTAGGAGCCAAGAAGCACGTTGAAGGTTGATGGCGGCGGAGTGTAGTGCGGCGCAACACCAGGGATTCCGGCGCCAACGTGGAACCTGCACAACACAACCAAAGTACTTTGCCCCAACGTAACAGTGAGGTTGTCAATCTCACCGGCTTGCTGTAACAAAGGATTAGATGTATAGTGTGGATGATGATGTTTGCAGAAAACAGTAGAACTAGTATTGCAGTAGATTGTATTCGATGTAAAACAATGGACCGGGGTCCACAGTTCACTAGTGGTGTCTCTCCCATAAGAAATAGCATGTTGGGTGAACAAATTACAGTTGGGCAATTGAAAAATAAAGATGGCATGACAATGCACATACATGTTATGATGAGTAGTGTGAGATTTAATTGGGCATTACGACAAAGTACATAGACCGCTATCCAGCATGCATCTATGCCTAAAAAGTCCACCTTCAGGTTATCCTCCGAACCCCCTCCAGTATTAGGTTGCAAACAACAGACAATTGCATTAAGTATGGTGCGTAATGTAATCAACAAATACATCCTTAGACATAGCATTGATGTTTTATCCCTAGTGGCAACAGCACATCCATAACCTTAGAACTTTCTATCACTGTCCCAAATTTAATGGAGGCATGAACCCACTATCGAGCATAAATACTCCCTCTTGGAGTTACAAGTAACGACTTGGCCAGAGCCTCTACTAATAACGGAGAGCATGCAAGATCATAAACAACACATAGATGATAGATTGATAATCAACATAACATAGCATTCATTATTCATCGGATCCCAACAAACGCAACATGTAGCATTACAGATAGATGATCTTGGCAATGTTAGGCAGCTCACAACATCCAACAATGATAGCACAATTAGGAGAAGACGACCATCTAGCTACTGCTATGGACCCATAGTCCAGGGGTGAACTACTCACTCATCACTCTGGAGGCGACCATGGCGGTGAAGAGTCCTCCGGGAGATGATTCCCCTCTCCGGCAGGGTGCCGGAGGCGATCTCCTGAACCCCCGAGATGGGATTGGAGGCGGCGGCGTCTCTGGAAGGTTTTCCGTATCGTGGCTCTCGGTACTGGAACTATTATCGACGAAGGCTTAAGTAGGCGGAAGGGTAAGTCAGGGGGCGCCACGAGGGCCCCACACGCTAGGGCCGCACGGCCCAAGCCTTGGCCGCGCCGCCCTGTTGTGTGGGTGCCTCGTTGCCCCACTTCGTTTCCCTTTCGGACTTCTGGAAGCTTCGTGGAAAAATAAGATCCTGGGCGTTGATTTCGTCCAATTCCGAGAATATTTCCTTACTAGGATTTATGAAACCAAAAATAGCAGAAAACAGCAACTGGCTCTTCGGCATCTTGTTAATAGGTTAGTGCCGGAAAATGCATAAATATGACATAAAGTATGTATAAAACATGTAGGTATTGTCATAAAACAAGCATGGAACATAAGAAATTATCGATACGTTGGAGACGTATCAGCATCCCCAAGCTTAGTTCCTACTCGTCCCGAGTAGGTAAACGATAACAAAGATAATTTCTGAAGTGACATGCCATCATAATCTTGATCAATACTATTGTAAGCACATGTAATGAATGCAGCGATCCAAAGCAATGGTAAAGACAATGGTTAAACAATTGAATCATATAGCAAAGACTTTTCATGAATAGTACTTTCAAGACAAGCATCAATAAGTCTTGCATAAGAGTTAACTCATAAAGCAATAAATTCATAGTAAAGGCATTGAAGCAACACAAAGGAAGATTAAGTTTCAGCGGTTGCTTTCAACTTGTAACATGTATATCTCATGGATAGTTGTCAATACAGAGTAATATGATGAATGAAAATATGCAAGTATGTAAGAATCAATGCACAGTTAACACAAGTGTTTGCTTCTAAGGTGGGAGGAAATAGGTAAACTGACTCAACATAAAAGTAGAAGAAAGGCCCTTCAAAGAGGGAAGCATCGATTGCTATATTTGTGCTAGAGCTTTTATTTTGAAAACAAGAAACAATTTTGTCAACGGTAGTAATAAAGCATATGCATTATGTAAATTATATCCTACAAGTTGCAAGCCTCATGCATAGATTACCAATAGTGCCCGCACCTTGTCCTAATTAGCTCGGATTACCTGGATTATCACTGCAATACATATGTTTTAACCAAGTATTACAAAGGGGTACCTCTATGCCGCCTGTACAAAGGTCTAAGGAGAAAGCTCGCATTGGATTTCTCGCTTTTGATTATTCTCAACTTAGACATCCATACCGGGACAACATAGACAACAGATAATGGACTCCTCTTTAATGCATAAGCATTCAACAAAAAATAATATTCTCATAAGAGATTGAGGATTGTTGTCCAAAACTGAAACTTCCACCATGGATCATGGCTTTAGTTAGCGGCCCAATGTTCTTCTCTAACAATATGCATGCTCAAACCATTCAACTCATGGTAAATCGCCCTTACTTCAGACAAGACGAACATGCATAGCAACTCACATGATATTCAACAAAGATAGTTGATGGCGTCCCCAGGAACATGATTATCGCACAACAAGCAAACTTAATAAGAAATAAGATACATAAGTACATATTCAATACCACAATAGTTTTTAGGCTATTTGTCCCATGAGCTATATATTGCAAAGACTAAGGATAGAAATTTACTTTGGAATGGCAGAGAAATACCATGTAGTAGGTAGGTATGGTGGACACAAATGGCATAGTTATTGGCTCAAGGATTTGGATGCACGAGAAGTAATCCCTCTCAATACAAGGCTTAGGCTAGCAAGGTTATTTGAAGCAAACACAAGTATGAACCGGTACAGCAAAACTCACATAAAAACATATTGCAAGCATTATAAGACTCTACACTGTCTTCCTTGTTGTTCAAACCCTTACTAGAAAATATCTAGACCTTAGAGAGACCAATCATGCAAACCAAATTTTAGCAAGCTCTATGTATTTCTTCACTAATGGGTGCAAAGTATATGATGCAAGAGCTTAAACATGATCCTTATGAGCACAACAATTGCCAAGTATCAAATTATTCAATACATTTTACCAATTACTACATGTAGCATTTCCCGTTTCCAACCATATAACAATTAACGAAGCAGTTTCAACCTTCGCCATGAACATTATGAGTAAAGCCAAGGACATATTTGTACATATGCAACAGCGGAGCGTGTCGCTCTCCCACACAATGAATGCTAAGATACAACTTTATTCAAACAAAACAAAAATAAAACCATACAGATGCTCCAAGTAAAGCACATAAGATGTGATGGAATAAAAATATAGTTTCACTAGAGGAACCTGATAATGTTGTCGATGAAGAAGGGGATGCCTTGGGCATCCCCGAGCTTAGATGCTTGAGTCTTCTTGAAATATGCAGGGATGAACCACCGGGGCATCCCCAAGCTTAGAGCTTTCACTCTCCTTGATCATATTGTATCATCCTCCTCTCTTGATCCTTGAAAACTTCCTCCACACCAAACTCAAAACAACTCATTAGAGGGTTAGTGCATAATCAAAATTCACATGTTCAGAGGTGACATAATCATTCTTAACACTTCTGGACATTGCACAAAGCTACTGAAAGTTAATGGAATAAAGAAATCCATCAAGCATAGCAAAACAGGCAATGCGAAATAAAAGGAAGAATCTGTCAAAACAGAACAGTCCGTAAAGATGAATTTTTAAGAGGAACCAGACTTGCTCAAATGAAAATGCTCAAATATAATGAAAGTTGCGTACATATCTGAGGATCACTCACGTAAATTGGCAGATTTTTCTGAGTTACCTACAGAGAATTAAACGCAAATTCGTGACACCAAGAAATCTCTTTCTGCGCAGTAATCCAAATCTAGTATGAACCTTACTATCAAAGACTTTACTTGGCACAACAATGCAACAAAATTAAGATAGGGAGAGGTTGCTACAGTAGTAACAACTTCCAAGACTCAAATATAAATGAAAAGTGCAGAAGTAAAATCATGGGTTGTCTCCCATAAGCGCTTTTCTTTAACACCTTTCAGCTAGGCGCAGAAAGTGTGTATCAAGTATTATCAGGAGACGAAGCATCAACATCATAATTTGTTCTAATGATAGAATCAAAAGGTAACTTCATTCTCTTTCTAGGGAAGTGTTCCATACCTTTCTTGAGAGGACATTGATATTTAATATTGCCTTCCTTCATAATAATAATAGCACCAACAGTTCGAAGAAAAGGTCTTCCCAATATAATGGGACAAGATGCATTGCATTCAATATCCAAGAAAAAAAAATCAATGGGGACAAGGTTATTGTTAACCGTAATGCGAACATTATCAACCCTCCCCAAAGGTTTCTTTGTAGAATTATCAGCAAGATTAACATCCAAATAACAATTTTTCAATGGTGGCAAGTCAAGCATATTATAGATTTTCTTAGGCATAACGGAAATACTTGCACCAAGATCACATAAAGCATTGCAATCAAAATCATTGACCTTCATCTTAATGATGGGCTCCCAACCATCCTCTAACTTCTTAGGAATACAAGTTTCAAGTTTTAGTTTCTCTTCTCTAGCTTTTATGAGAGCATTTGTAATATGTTCCGTAAAGGCCAAATTTATAGCACTAGCATTAGGACTTTTAGCAAGTTTTTGTAAGAACTTTATAACTTCAGAGATGTGACAATCATCAAAATCTAAACCATTATGATCTAAAGCAATGGGATCATTATCCCCAATATTAGAAAAAAATTCAGCAGTTTTATCACAGGCAGTTTCAGCAGTTTTAGCAGTTTCAGGCAATTTTTCACGCTTTGCATTAGAAGTAGAAACATTGCCAACACCAATTCTTTTACCATTAATAGTAGGAGGTGCAGCAACATGTGAAGCATTAGCATTACTAGTGGTGGTAATACTCCAAACTTTAGCTACATTATCATCTTTAGCATTTTCTTCTTTTTCCCACCTAGCACGCAATTCAGCCATCATTCTTATATTCTCATTAATTCAAACTTGGATGGCGTTTGCTTTAGCAAATGAATTAATATCTTTATTTTCATTAGGCATAACTTTTGATTTCAAAAGATCAACATCAGCAGCAAGACTATCAACTTTAGAAGCAAGTATATCAATTTTGCCAAGCTTTTCTTCAACAGATTTGTTAAAAGCAGTTTGTGTACTAATAAATTCTTTAAGCATGGCTTCAAGTCCAGAGGGTGTATTCCTATTATTGTTGTAAGAATTCCCATAAGAATTCCCATAACTGTTACCATTATTATAAGGATATGGCCTATAGTTGTTACTAGAATTGTTCCGACAAGCATTGTTGTTGAAATTATTATTTTTAATGAAGTTCACATCAACATGTTCTTCTTGTGCAACTAATGAAGCTAACGGAACATTATTAGGATTAACATTAGATCTACCATTCACAAGCATAGACATAATAGCATCAATCTTATCACTCAAGGAGGAGGTTTCTTCGACAGAATTTACCTTCTTACCTTGTGGAGCTCTTTCCGTGTGCCATTCAGAGTAATTAATCATCATTTTATCAAGAAGCTTTGTTGCGTCGCCTAGAGTGATGGACATAAAAGTACCTCCAGCTGCTGAATCCAATAGGTTCCGCGAAGAAAAATTCAATCCTGCATAAAAGGTTTGGATGATCATCCAAGTAGTCAGTCCATGGGTTGGGCAATTTTTAACCAAAGATTTCATTCTTTCCCATGCTTGGGCAACATGCTCATTATCCAATTGTTTAAAATTCATTATGCTACTTCTCAAAGATATAATTTTAGCAGGAGGATAATATATACCAATAAAAGCATCCTTACATTTAGTCCATGAATCAATACTAGTCTTAGGCAGAGATAGCAACCAATCTTTAGCTCTTCCTCTTAATGAGAAAGGAAACAATTTTAATTTTATAATGTCACCATCTACATCCTTATACTTTTGCATTTCACATAGTTCAACAAAATTATTAAGATGGGCAGCAGCATCATCAGAACTAACACCAGAAAATTGCTCTCTCATAACAAGATTTAGTAAAGCAGGTTTAATTTCAAATAATTCCGCTGTAGTAGCAGGTGGGGCAATAGGTGTGCATAAGAAATCATTATTATTTGTGGTTGTGAAGTCACACAACTTAGTATTTTCAGGAGTACCCATTTTAGCAATAGTAAATATAGCAAACTAGATAAAGTAAAAACAAGTAACTAATTTTTTTGTGTTTTTAATATGGGGTACGCAAACAAGATAATAAATAAAGTAAAGATAGCAACTAATTTTTTTGTGTTTTGATATAATGCAGCAAACAAAGTAGTAAATAAAATAAAGCAAGACAAAAACAAAGTAAAGAGATTGGAAGTGGAGACTCCCCTTGCAGCGTATCTTGATCTCCCCGGCAACGGCGCCAGAAAAAGAGCTGCTGGCGTGCAGTTGACGTGGGAGTTAGAGATCTCTGTAGTGTAACTTTTCTTCAGTTCCTCGGCAACGGCGCCAGAAAAAGAGCTTGATACGCGTACAGCACGCGTCCGTTGGGAACCCCATGAGGAAGGTGTGATGCGTACAGCGGCAAGTTTTCCCTCAGTAAGAAACCAAGGTTTATCGAACCAGTAGGAGGCAAGAAGCACGTTGAAGGTTGATGGCGGCGGAGTGTAGTTCGGTGCAACACCAAGGATTCCGGCGCCAACGTGGAACCTGCACAACACAACCAAAGTACTTTGCCCCAACGTAACAGTGAGGTTCTCAATCTCACCGGCTTGCTGTAACAAAGGATTAGATGTATAGTGTGGATGATGATGTTTGAAGAAAATAGTAGAACGAGTATTGCAGTACATTGTATTCGATGTAAAAGAATGTACCGGGGTCCACATTTCACTAGTGGTGTCTCTCCCATAAGAAATAGCATGTTGGGTGAATGATACGTCTCCAACGTATCGATAATTTCTTATGTTCCATGCTTGTTTTATGACAATACCTACATGTTTTATACATACTTTATGATGATTTTATGCGTTTTCCGGAACTAACCTATTGACGAGATGCCGAAGTGCCAGTTCCTGTTTTCTGCTGTTTTTGGTTTCAGAAATCCTAGTAAGGAAATATTCTCGGAATTGGACGAAATCAACGCCCAAGATCTTAAAATTCCACGAAGCTTCCAGAATACCCGAGAGCCACCAGAGGGGGGCCACAGGGCCACCAGACACCAGGATGGCGCGGCCAGGGGGTGGGCTGTGCCCCCCTGTGGTGTCACCGCCTCGTCAGCCCTCCGACTCCGCCTCTTCGCCTATTTAAAGGTCCCTGACCTAAATCTTCGATACGGAAAAGCCACGGTACGAGAAACCTTCCAGAGCCGCCGCCATCGCGAAGCGAAGATCTGGGGGACAGGAGTCTCTATTCCGACACGCCGCCGGGACGGGGAAGTGCCCCCGGAAGGCTCCTCCATCGACACCACTGCCATCTTCATCACCGCTGCTGTCTCCCATGAGGAGGGAGTAGTTCTCCATCGAGGCTAAGGGCTGTACCGGTAGCTATGTGGTTAATCTCTCTCCTATGTACTTCAATACAATGATCTCATGAGCTGCCTTACATGATTGAGATTCATATGAGTTTTGTATCACTATTCATCTATGTTACGCTAGTGATGTTATTAAAGTACTCTATTCCTCCTCCACGGTGTAATGGTGACAGTGTGTGCATCGTGTAGTACTTGGCGTAGGTTATGATTGTAATCTCTTGTAGATTATGAAGTTAATTATTGCTATGATAGTATTGATGTGATCTATGCCTCCTTCATAGTGTGATGGTGACAGTGTGCATGCTATGTTAGTACTTGGTGTAATTGCAATGATCTATCATGCACTCTAAGGTTATTTAAATATGAACATCGAATGTTGTGGAGCTTGTTAACTCCGGCATTGAGGTGCTCTTGTAGCCCTACGCAATTAGTGGTGTTCATCATCCAACAAAAGAGTGTAGAGTGGTTCTATTATGTGATCATTGTTGAGAGTGTCCACTAGTGAAAGCAGGATCCCTAGGCCTTGTTTCCACACATCGAATTTCCGTTTGTTTACTGTTTTGTTGCATGTTTACTCGCTGCCATATTTTATTCAGATTGCTATTACCACTCATACTCATCCATATTACTTGCATCTCACTATCTCTTCGCCGAACTAGTGCACCTATACATCTAACAAGTGTATTGAGTGTGTTGGGGACACAAGAGACTTCTTGCATTGTGATCGCAGGGTTGCTTGAGAGGGATATCTTTGACCTCTTCCTCCCTGAGTTCGATAAACCTTGGGTGATCCACTTAAGGGAAAACTTGCTGTTGTTCTATAAACCTCTGCTCTTGGAGGCCCAACACTGTCTACAGGAAAAGGAGTGTGCGTAAACATCAAGCTATTTTCTGGCGCCGTTGCCGGGAAGGAAAGGTAAAAGGTACTCACACTCCGGATCTCGGCTACCAAGCTATTTTTCGGCGCCGTTGTAAGTACTCGAAGCTATTTCCTTTAGATCCTGCAATTGCATCTTTTTGTTTCTTGTTTTACACTAGTTTGGCATAATGGAAAGCAACAGTGAGCTTTTAAAATTATTTCCTGAGTTAAGACATGGATGGTTTGATGCGAAAATTAAAAAACCCATGGAACATATTAGTATGAACACTTTGAACACCATTGTTGCTAATGATATGGAAAATTCTAAGCTTGGGGAAGCTGGTTTTGATGAGCATGATCTTTTTAGTCCCCCAAGCATTGAGGAGAAAATTTACTTTGATGATAATTTGCCTCCTATTTATGATGATTATAATGATAGTGGTCTTTTGGTGTCGCCTACTATGGAGAGTGAATTTGATTATGATTACAATATGCCTCCTATATTTGATGATAGCCACTTTGTTGAATTGGCTCCCACTACAACTAATAAAATTGACTATGCCTATGTGGAGAGTAATAATTTTATGCATGAGACTCATGATAAGAATGCTTTGTGTGATAGTTATATTGTTGAGTTTGCTCATGATGCTACTGGACATTATTATGAGAGAGGAAAATATGGTTGTAGAAATTTTCATGTTACTAAAACACCTCTCTATGTGCTTAAAATCTTGAAGCTGCACTTGTTTTATCTTTCTATGCTTATTGCATTATGCTTCATGAATTTGTTTATTTACAAGATTCCTATGCATAGGAAGTGGGTTAGACTTAAATGTGTTTTGAATTTGCTTCTTGATGCTCTCTTTTGCTTCAACTACTATTTCTCGCGAGTGCATCATTAAAACTGCTGAGCCCATCTTAATGGCTATAAAGAAAGAACTTCTTGGGAGATAACCCATGTGTTTATTTTACTACAGTACTTTGTTTTATATTTGAGTCTTGGAAGTTGTTACTACTGTAGCAACCTCTCCTTATCTTTATTTTATTGCATTGTTGTGCCAAGTAAAGTCTTTGATAGTAAGGTTCATACTAGATTTGGATTACTGCGCAGAAACAGATTTCTTGCTGTCACGAATTTGGGCAGAATTCTCTGTAGGTAACTCAGAAAATTCTGAAAATTTACGTGAGTGATCCTCAGATATGTACGCAACATTAATTCAATTTGAGCATTTTCATTTGAGCAAGTCTGGTGCCTCTTAGAGATTCGTCTTGACGGACTGTTCTGTTTTGACAGATTCTGCCTTTTATTTCACATTGCCTGTTTTGCTATGCTTGATGGATTTCTTTGTTCCATTAACATTCAGTAGCTTTGTGCAATGTCCAGAAGTGTTAAGAATGATTTTGTCACCTCTGAACATGTGAATTTTGATTATGCACTAACCCTCTAATGAGTTGTTTTAAGTTTGGTGTGGAGGAAGTTTTCAAGGGTCAAGAGAGGAGGATGATATACTACGATCAAGAAGAGTGAAAAGTCTAAGCTTGGGGATGCCCCGGTGGTTCATCCTTGCATACTTCAAGAAGACTCAAGCATCTAAGCTTGGGGATGCCCAAGGCATCCCCTTCTTTATCGACAAAATTATCAGGTCACTTCTCTTGAAACTATATTTTTATTCGGTCACATCTTATGTACTTTACTTGGAGCGTCTGTGTGCTTTTATTTTCGTTTTGTTATTTTCATTCTCTGAATAAATGCTTGTGTGGGAGAGAGACACGGTCTGCTGGTTCATATGAACACATGTGTTCTTAGATTTTAATGTTCATGGCAAAGGTTGAAACTGCTTCGTTCATTGTTATATGGTTGGAAACGGAAAATGCTACATGTAGTAATTGGTATGATGTCTTGAATAATTTGATACTTGGCAATTGTTGTGCTCATGATTAAGCTCTTGCATCATATACTTTGCACCTATTAGTGAAGAAATACATAGAGCTGGTTAAAATTTGGTTTGCATGATTGGTCTCTCTAAAGGGTCTAGATATTTTCTAGTAAGGTGTTCGAACAACAAGGGAGACGGTGTAGAGTCTTATAATGCTTGAAATATGTCTTTTATGTGAGTTTTGCTGTACTAGTTCATACTTGTGTTTGTTTCAAATAACCTTGCTAGCCTAAGCCTTGTATCGAGAGGGAATACTTCTCATGCATCCAAAATCCTTGAGCCAATAGCTATGCCATTTGTGTCCACCATACCTACCTACTACATGGTATTTCTCCGCCATTCCAAGTAAATACTTCATGTGCTACCTTTAAACCTTCAATATGCTTCTCAATTTGTGTCAATGTTTTATAGCTCATGAGGAAGTATGTGGTGTTTATCTTTCAACCTTGTCATTTACTCTTGACAGACTTTCATAATGGACTAGTGGCACATCCGCTTATCCAATAATTTTGCAAAAAGAGCTGTCAATGGGGTTCCCAGTCCCGATTAATCAAACTTCATTAATAATTCTTTTCACATGTTTTGCTCTGATTCATCAGTAAGCAACTTAATTTTGCAAATAGACACTCCTCCATGGTATGAGATTGATGGAAGGCACCCGAGGATTCGGTTAGCCATGGCTTGTGTAAGCAAAGGTTGGGGGAGTGTCACTGATACGCGTACAGCACGCGTCCGTTAGGAACCCCAAGAGGAAGGTGTGATGCGTACAGCGGCAAGTTTTCC
Source organism: Lolium perenne (assembly GCF_019359855.2). Taxonomy (NCBI): domain Eukaryota; kingdom Viridiplantae; phylum Streptophyta; class Magnoliopsida; order Poales; family Poaceae; genus Lolium; species Lolium perenne. Next base: position 216,977,016 of record NC_067247.2, read on the forward strand.
CTCAGTAAGAAACCAAGGTTTATCGAACCAGTAGGAGCCAAGAAGCACGTTGAAGGTTGATGGCGGCGAAGTGTAGTGCGGCGCAACACCAGGGATTCCGGCGCCAACGTGGAACCTGCACAACAAAACCAAATTACTTTGCCCCAACGTGACAGTGAGGTTGTCAATCTCACCGGCTTGCTGTAACAAAGGATTAGATGTATAGTGTGGATGATGAAGTTTGCAGAAAACAGTAGAACAAGTATTGCAGTAGATTGTATTCGATTAAAAGAATGGACCGGGGTCCACAGTTCACTAGAGGCGTCTCTCCGATAAGAATAAGCATGTTGGGTGAACAAATTACAGTTGGGCAATTGACAAATAAAGAGGGCATGACCATGCACATACATGATATGATGAGTATAGTGAGATTTAATTGGGCATTACGACAAAGTACATAGACCGCTATCCAGCATGCATCTATGCCTAAAAAGTCCACCTTCAGGTTATCATCCGAACCCCTTCCAGTATTAAGTTGCAAACAACAGACAATTGCATTAAGTATGGTGCGTAATGTAATCAACAACTACATCCTTAGACATAGCATCGATGTTTTATCCCTAGTGGCAACAGCACATCCACAACCTTAGAACTTTCTGTCACTGTCCCAGATTTAATGGAGGCATGAACCCACTATCGAGCATAAATACTCCCTCTTGGAGTTACTAGCAAAAACTTGGCCAGAGCCTCTACTAATAACAGAGAGCATGCAAGATCATAAACAACACATAGGTAATAGATTGATAATCAACATAACATAGCATTCTCTATTCATCGGATCCCAACAAACACAACATATTGCATTACAGATAGATGATCTTGATCATGTTAGGCAGCTCACAAGATCCAACAATGAAGCACAATTGGGAGAAGACGACCATCTAGCTACTGCTATGGACCCATAGTCCAGGGGTGAACTACTCACTCATCACTCCGGAGGCGACCATGGCGGTGAAGAGTCCTCCGGGAGATGATTCCCCTCTCCGGCAGGGTGCCGGAGGCGATCTCCTGAATCCCCCGAGATGGGATTGGCGGTGGCGGCGTCTCTGAAAGGTTTTCCGTATCGTGGCTCTCGGTACTGGAGTTATTCTCGACGAAGGCTTAAGTGGGCGGAGGAGGTAGGTCAAGGGGCGACGCGAGGGGCCCACACACTAGGGCCGCGCGGCCAGGGGGTGGGCCGCGCCGCCCTGGCGTGTCGCCACCTCGTCGCCCCACTTCGTTTCCTCCCCGGTGTTCTGGAAGCTTCGTGGAAAAATAAGATCCTGGGCGTTGATTTCGTCCAATTCCGAGAATATTTCCTTACTAGGATTTCTGAAACCAAAAACAGCAGAAAACAGCAACTGGCTCTTCGGCATCTCGTTAATAGGTTAGTGCCGGAAAATGCATAAATATGACATAAAGTATGCATAAAACATGTAGGTATCATCAATAAAGTGGCATGGAACATAAGAAATTATCGATACGTTGGAGACGTATCAGCATCCCCAAGCTTAGTTCCTGCTCGTCCCGAGTAGGTAAACGATAACAAAGATAATTTCTGGAGTGACATGCCATCATAATCTTGATCATACTATTGTAAGCACATGTAATGAATGCAGCGATCAAAGCAATGGTAAATGACATGAGTAAACAACTAAATCATATAGCAAAGACTTTTCATGAATAGTACTTTCAAGACAAGCATCAATAAGTCTTGCATAAGAGTTAACTCATAAAGCAATAAATTCAAAGTAGAGGCATTGAAGCAACACAAAGGAAGATTAAGTTTCAGCGGTTGCTTTCAACTTGTAACATGTATATCTCATGGTTAGTTGTCAATGTAAAGTAATATAATAAGTGCAATATGCAAGTATGTAAGAATCAATGCACAGTTCACACAAGTGTTTGTTTCTTAAGGTGGAGAGAGATAGGTGAACTGACTCAACATAAAAGTAAAAGAAAGGCCCTTCGCAGAGGGAAGCATTGATTGCTATATTTGTGCTAGAGCTTTGGTTTTGAAAACAAGAAACAATTTTGTCAACGGTAGTAATAAAGCATATGCATTATGTAAATTATATCCTACAAGTTGCAAGCCTCATACATAGTATACTAATAGTGCCCGCGCCTTGTCCTAATTAGCTCAGATTACCTGGATTATCATCGCAATACATATGTTTTAACCAAGTGTCACAAAGGGGTACCTCTATGCCGCCTGTACAAAGGTCTAAGGAGAAAGCTCGCATTGGATTTCTCGCTTTTGATTATTCTCAACTTAGACATCCCTACCGGGACAACATAGACAACAGATAATGGACTCCTCTTTAATGCTTAAGACTCATATGAGATTGAGGATATTTGTCCAAAACTGAAACTTCCACCATGAATCATTGCTTTAGTTAGCGGCCCAATGTTCTTCTCTAACAGTATGCATGCTCTAACCATTCAACTAGTGGTAAATCTCCCTTACTTCAGACAAGACGGACATGCATAGCAACTCACATGATATTCAACAAAGAGTAGTTGATGGCGTCCCCAGGAACATGGTTATCGCACAACAAGCAACTTAATAAGAAATAAAATGCATAAGTACATATTCAATACCACAATAGTTTAGGCTATTTGTCCCATGAGCTATATATTGCAAAGGTAGAGGATAGAAATTTAAAGGTAGCACTCAAGCAATTTACTTTGGAATGGCGGAGAAATACCATGTAGTAGGTAGGTATGGTGGACTCAAATGGCATAGTGGTTGGCTCAAGGATTTTGGATGCATGAGAAGTATTCCCTCTCGATACAAGGTTTAGGCTAGCAAGGTTATTTGAAACAAACACAAGTATGAAGCGGTACAGCAAAACTTACATAAAAGACATATTGTAAACATTATAAGACTCTACACCGTCTTCCTTGTTGTTCGACCCTTACTAGAAATTATCTAGACCTTAGAGAGACCAATTATGCAAACCAAATTTTAGCAAGCTCTATGTATTTCTTCATTAATAGGTGCAAAGTATATGATGCAAGAGCTTAAACATGAGCACAACAATTGCCAAGTATCACATTATCCAAGACATTTTACCAATTACTACATGTAGCATTTCCCGTTTCCAACCATATAACAATTTAACGAAGAAGATTCAACCTTCGCCATGAATACTATGAGTAAAGCCTAAGGACATATTTGTCTATATGCAACAGCGGAGCGTGTCTCTTTCCCACACAATGAATGCTAGGATCCACTTTATTCAAACAAAACAAAAACAAAAACAAACCGACGCTCCAAGCAAAGTGTATAAGATGTGATGGAATAAAAATATAGTTTCACTAGAGGAACCTGATAATGTTGTCGATGAAGAAGGGGATGCCTTGGGCATCCCCAAGCTTAGACGCTTGAGTCTTCTTGAAATATGCAGGGGTGAACCACCGGGGCATCCCCAAGCTTAGAGCTTTCACTCTCCTTGATCATATTGTATCATCTCCCTCTCTTGATCCTTGAAAACTTCCTCCACACCAAACTCAAAACAACTCATTAGAGGGTTAGTGCATAATCAAAATTCACATGTTCAGAGGTGACATAATCATTCTTAACACTTCTGGACATTGAACAAAGCTACTGAAAGTTAATGGAATAGAAAAATCCATCAAGCATAGCAAAACAGGCAATGCGAAATAAAAGGCAGAATCTGTCAAAACAGAACAGTCCGTAAAGATGAATTTCTAAGAGGCACCAGACTTGCTCAAATGAAAATGCTCAAATTGAATTAAAGTGGCGTACATATCTGAGGATCACTCACGTAAATTGGCATAATTTTCTGAGTTACCTACAGAGAATTAGGCCCAAATTCGTGACAGCAAAGAAATCTGTTTCTGCGCAGTAATCCAAATCTAGTATGAACCTTACTATCAAAGACTTTACTTGGCACAACAATGCAACAAAACTAAGATAAGGAGAGGTTGCTACAGTAGTAACAACTTCCAAGACTCAAATATAAAATAAAAGTGCAGTAGTAAAATCATGGGTTGTCTCCCATAAGCGCTTTTCTTTAACGCCTTTCAGCTAGGCGCAGAAAGTGTGTATCAAGTGTTATCAAGAGATGATGCATCTATAGCGGGGTTCGGAGTTTTCTCAACAATGCATTGTATTTTGGATACATAAGTTTCAGAGGCTGCCTTTTCATTAGTCTTGGGCTTGCTACTCTCATCAAACAAATTTTCAGGAACAAGCCAAGCATAATTATCATTTAGAGCTTCATGCATTGCTAGGAGCTTACAAGGTATTGGTGCTTTAATCTCCCCACCATCATTAACATTATTAGTGTACTTAATTCTATCCATATCCATCTTTTCAAGTGTTCTTTTAAAATCGGTGAACATACCAAGCCTCTTATGCTTAATAAAAACTTTTCTAGCTTCTTTGGCTATATCCTCAAATTCTCGCACTAGAACTTTTAAAACAAAATCTCTCTTTTCTCCCCTCTCCATGTCAGAAAGTGTAAGAAACATGTGTTGTATCATGGGGTTGAGACTAATAAATCTAGCTTCCATCATGCGTACCAAACAAACAGAGGCATCTTCATAGGTAGTTTCGCCAGGGGTATATCTCTAAGATCTTCATGCATACTAACATGGGTGGAAAATTCTTCTATATTATCTCTTCCAATTATAGACCCTTGTCCCACATGTATATCTTTTAAAGTAAAATTAGGAGGAAACATGATGAAGTAAGTAAAGCAAATGCAAGTAACTAAATTTTTTGTGTTTTTGATATAGCAAACAAGATAGCAAATAAAGTAAAACTAGCAACTAATTTTTTTGTGTTTTGATTTAGTGCAGCAAACAAAGTAGTAAATAAAAGTAAAGCAAGACAAAAAAAAAGTAAAGAGATTGGATGTGGAGAATCCCCTTGCAGCATGTCTTGATCTCCCCGGCAACGGCGCCAGAAAAAGAGCTTGATACGCGTACATCACGCGTCCGTTGGGAACCCCAAGAGGAAGGTGTGATGCGTACAGCGGCAAGTTTCCCTCAGTAAGAAACCAAGGTTTATCGAACCAGTAGGAGCCAAGAAGCACGTTGAAGGTTGATGGCGGCGAAGTGTAGTGCGGCGCAACACCAGGGATTCCGGCGCCAACGTGGAACCTGCACAACACACCCAAATTACTTTGCCCCAACGTGACAGTGAGGTTGTCAATCTCACCGGCTTGCTGTAACAAAGGATTAGATGTATAGTGTGGATGATGAAGTTTGCAGAAAACAGTAGAACAAGTATTGCAGTTGATTGTATTCGATTAAAAGAACAGACCGGGGTCCACAGTTCAGTAGAGGCGTCTCTCCGATAAGAATAAGCATGTTGGGTGAACAAATTACAGTTGGGAAATTGACAAATAAAGAGGGCATGACCATGCACATACATGATATGATGAGTATAGTGAGATTTAATTGGGCATTACGACAAAGTAAATAGACCGCTATCCAGCATGCATCTATGCCTAAAAAGTCCACCTTCAGGTTATCATCCGAACCCCTTCCAGTATTAAGTTGCAAACAACAGACAATTGCATTAAGTATGGTGCGTAATGTAATCAACAACAACATCCTTAGACATAGCATCGATATTTTATCCCTAGTGGCAACAACACATCCACAACCTTAGAACTTTCTGTCACTGTCCCAGATTTAATGGAGGCATGAACCCACTATCGAGCATAAATACTCCCTCTTGGAGTTACTAGCAAAAACTTGGCCAGAGCCTCTACTAATAACGGAGAGCATGCAAGATCATAAACAACACATAGGTAATAGATTGATAATCAACATAACATAGCATTCTCTATTCATCGGATCCCAACAAACACAACATATAGCATTACAGATAGATGATCTTGATCATGTTAGGCAGCTCACAAGATCCAACAATGAAGCACAATTAGGAGAAGACGACCATCTAGCTACTGCTATGGACCCATAGTCCTGGGGTGAACTACTCACTCATCACTCCGGAGGCGACCATGGCGGTGAAGAGTCCTCCGGGAGATGATTCCCCTCTCCGGCAGGGTGCCGGAGGCGATCTCCTGAATCCCCCGAGATGGGATTGGCGGCGGCGGCGTCTCTGGAAGGTTTTCCGTATCGTGGCTCTCGGTACTGGAGTTATTCTCGACGAAGGCTTAAGTAGGCAGAGGAGGTAGGTCAAGGGGCGACGCGAGGGGCCCACACACTAGGGCCACGCGGCCAGGGGGTGGGCCGCGCCGCCCTGGCGTGTCGCCACCTCGTCGCCCCACTTCGTTTCCTCCCCGGTGTTCTGGAAGCTTCATTGAAAAATAAGATCCTGGGCGTTGATTTCGTCCAATTCCAAGAATATTTCCTTACTAGGATTTCTGAAACCAAAAACAGCAGAAAATAGCAACTGGCTCTTCGGCATCTCGTTAATAGGTTAGTGCCGGAAAATGCATAAATATGACATAAAGTATGCATAAAACATGTAGGTATTTCTCCTATAAATGTTGCAACACTACCCAGCCAACCAGGGGGTCTGAGAGGGGCAAATCAATCTGGTTCGTCCAATCCCGTAGCAACAGTAACTTTGCAAACCCACTTTTCACCATGGCCGTCGGATGCGTTAATTTGTTTCTCACTTCTTGGTTGTCTGAATAGGTCGATGACGGACGGGCCCTTGCGTGCGTGGGGTCGGCGAGCAGAGGTAGCGAGAGCGCTCGTTCAGGTCGTCTTTCTTTCCTTGTTTTTCTGTGCGCGTGCTGGTGGGTGAAAACCCTAGATCGGACCTGGACCCGTGGTGAAAAAATCCCCCCTGGTTCTCTCTGGTGCGTGGCGGCGACGATGGCGTGCAGGAGGAAGAGGGAGGCGGAGCTGCGCCGGCCTGCCCAGGTGGCCGTGCGCGCCCTCGAGCTCGTCCAGCCGCGGTTGCCCGCGCGCCCTCGATTTCATCCAGCGGCGGCTGGCCGCGCACGCTGGCGGCGGAAGGCAGCAACCGAGCGGTGGCGGCAGAAGGGAGCAAAGGAGCGGCGGCGGCTGGACGCGCGGTCGCGCGGCCGGACGATGGTGGTCTCGGCGACGCTCATAAGCTCGTCCTCGTTCTCTTGGAGGAGAGCCACCCTCTCCAGGCTCGTTCAGGCCGCCCCTCCTCCCGCTGCTCGCCGACAACGGCGCCTGCCTGGCGGCGGCAGAGAGTGGACGACCAGTGGCAGGTACGAGTCCCGTTCCCCGGTGACTTGCTCGTCTTCACGCGCAGCTGTCTGCTATCCTGCTCGTCTCCAACTGGGCCGGCCCTCCGGCCTCCGGTCACAGCGCTGTCTTTTGCCTCTCCGCGTTAGATCCGCTTCTAGAGTTTGATGTATCCTACACAAATGGTGACAGCGGACAGTATTGGTGATCTGCTGCGGGTATGCTCTGCTTTTTGATGTTTAGGTCTCAACTCCATATGCACTCTGTTAACCTCCATACTGACAGGATTATCTCATAAATACTTCGGTTTGGTAGAGGCTGAACATGTACTACATATGCTTTAAGCACTAAGCGGTTGTTGATTGTAACCTTACTCAGTTTTCCAGAAGAATGATGGCTTGTGAAATTTGCGGAGTTAAATGGAATGTTGGCACATGGCGCTTGCACTCAGGTTGTTTCCAAGGGAAGATGTTTGCCCTTCCACACTGCTTCACCTAAAAGAAAGATGCATGCCCCCATTCTTTTTGTGATATGATCACGTCTTCTGGATAGATTGTTTCTCTGACAGGTAACTTACTGTCACTTGGTGTCATTCTCTGTGGTTTTTTTTTTTTGCTATTACACATCATGCCCTCAACATTAAATTATGCAACATCTGTATCTACCTAATATTTCTAAACAATGTTAGGATTCAGAGGGCTTCAGTCTGCCCAGTGCAGAGCATTGGTGACACCAACATCTCTTGGGTCGCTTGGTGATGGTTACATTTAGAAGAGGCCAATGAAATCTATATAACTGATGAAATGTTCCCGTTCTACAAATAATCAAAGCATGAGAGCCTTCTCTATTTTTCCCAATCAATTTTGTATGTTTGTTGACTTTTGTCATTTGTTTCCCACTTGCAGAGGGTTTTCTGCAGCACTGCTGGGTGTCGAGGTAGTCTGGGTGAGGTGGGTTCAGCTCTGATCCATGACCTCCTTCATGCTCCAGATCAAGCCCTCCATCAAGGTGTGGAAAATATCACTCTCGATAAAATTATGGCGATTTCGGGATTTGCGTAACTATCTAGATTTGCGTAACTATCTAGATTTCTAAGTGAGATTGGAATTAGAATATATTGTTTTTACTAATTGGCTTTGTTTTATTAAGATAATTCGTTGATGGCTGATTTTTGGCAGTAGATGCTGCCCCTCTGAACAAGATTGGATTTTGATGAACCCAAGCGGTGCTCCTCTCGGCGTTTCTCTCATTTGTCAGGTAGTTTTGTCCTTCCATTGTGTTTCCTTTTCATTCTAGATCGGTGCTCCTATTGTTTCATAAAGCACTCAGAGCTATAAAAATATTTTACCCGGTAGTTGGATAATTTATAAAGATGAAACTAGCTTTTACCAATGTTGGCAGCTTCTTTCTGTACATTTGCTTCTGCTTTCTGCTGATCGTCTGGAAGGACCTATATAACTAAAAAATTAATAATAGTGTCCCACATTCAGGAGACCCAAAATGGTTGTACCTTGCATCTTAGTATCGTGCATCTTCCGTCAGGATTCTACGATTCTACCTATGTTCTGCCGGTGCAATATTTGGGATACAGTATACCTTCTTAATCTGCGTATGTCGTTGGGCTGCAAGTGAATGGCCTGATTAGTGAAACAAGCATCGATATAGCCAATGTTTTCTAATTGATACCACAATATGTCAATGCTTGAAGCCATTGACTATATCAAAGAGGTTAGAGCCCTTTTTCTCTTCTTCACGGAAAATCAGATGAGGAGAGTGGCAGCAGTCAGAGGTTGGAGCCCTCTCCAATGCGTCGATTGCTATCCTGACCATTTATACATACAGCCTGGTATGTCTTGGACTCTTTTTTTTCTGTTATGCGTTTATTCAAGGAAATTTGTTACGCGTGCTTGTTGATTTTGGTGTTCCTCATTTGAGGCATTATCTGGGTAAACCACGAAGTTCCCACTTTGTCTTTGTTTTACCAGAGGTGCTAGAATTCTAGGTGACTGCTCGTTGGCCGATTAGCATTGAATAAGCAAGAATTATTTTCTTACGTGTCTCTGTACGGTCTTACCGATTATCAACAGTCAATTTTGTTTTGTTTGATATTATTCCATTTTTTCAGGTTTTTGCTTCTGTGGGTGAGCTTGGACCGGTTTGGTTTTCTGCTAAGGCCCTTTATATAAATGAACATAGTTCATTCATCCGCTACGAGGTCCACAGAGAAGGTTGGTACTGATTTCTGCCATGTCTGAGATCATGTATGGTTGGATATATTTGTTTCTAACTTTCTGGTGGTTATTTCTGTTTTGAAATATATTCTTCAGTCCATGTTGATGCTCTACATTCCTGAACTTATATATATATATATGCCTTCCAGTCTATTGCCTATGCTCCAACGCATTTTTTTCCATTTACCAATATCAGCAAATAAGGAACAAATAGTCATTTAAAGATTTCAGTTTGCCCAACTTTGTGGACTAAAATAATTAGGCAACCTAAGAACTGATTCACTTTATTGTTTTGCTTTGTTAGCAGCCACTGGATCATCTCTGTATCCTGACTTGGACTTCACAGAATTTTATGACATGTTGTGTTGTTCTTAGCAGCCATATACTAACTTTTCACAAGTACATCTTTTAGCAGGCACACAAACATCTTAATACATGACAAGGTCATATGAGTACATTTTGTTCCTTTATAGTTTCATAGTGGACAATTCTTTTTTTATCCGTATGTTATTTGTGTTTGAGCCATTCATTTGTTTGGTTGGTTCCTAAATTTGTTGTATTATTTCAAAGATGTGTGTTTTAAGTTCTACTTGCATTTTTTGCAGAAGAGTGTGTAGCGAGGTTATTCGTCAAAAGTATTTACAAACCATGGCACGTCTAATTGTAAGCCCCTTGACCTGGCTAGGATCACAGCCCCACAGATCTTTTTCGTCGTACTCTGGTCTTTATCGTAGCCTACCGGACATAGGGCGTATAAGTTGAGATTTTAACATGTGTGTGTGATTGTAACCTCCGGAATGAGCTTTTTTTATCTTCTGCTATTAATATATCGAGATCATTCACAAACTGGTAAATATGCTTATTTTCCTGCTATATTTACCATGCCACCAGAAATGTATCATTGTTCCTGCTATGTGCTTTCACTGCCACTACCTCTCCAAGCTTGTGCTATGTGCTCTGCTTCCTTTCTCCTTTCTCTTGAAAAAATAATATCATTGTTATATCTGCAAACAAATATACTTGGTTGAAATTTCCTGCCATCAATGGGATTAGTAGATTTTAATTCTATTGTTCATTCCACTGTTTTTCATGCCTTTGTAGCTGAAGGGTTAGTGCGAGAACTTGGACTGAATTCAAATATGTAGCATACTTATCTTCCTGAAACAATAGCAGAGAAAAATCAAACAATACTCCGTTCGTTAATAATCAGTTGGACAAACAGTATACTAAATTTTACATTTGCACGACTACTGGTTTATGATGCAATAAGGGATATATACGTCAGTTGTAGTAGAACAAACTACAAGGCGCATGCTTGTTCAAATGCTTCTCTCACAGATTAACATCTTTGTTTATACTTGTTCAAGCAATTACCCTGTATTTGTACGAGTAGGCCAGAGTACATATCAGTAAAAGCAATATAATATTTATGAGCCAGTTTTAGGTGTGGTAGCCAAATATCAGTAAAAGTAGCTGATATTTTGCATGACCATTTTAACCATTACCTCAAAATCTCAAATGGAACCACTTCATAGTTTGTTGTTAATTACGAAGATGATAATCTACTTTTATACAATGATAATCTATTTTTATGTAAAGATGATTATAAAGGTTTCCAAAGCTGGGCACAGCCTGCCCTGCCAGGCACTATGCTTGTCAGCGCCCTGGCCGCTCTGCCTAGCACCTTGGTCATCTACTCTTGAGTTTTCCCATGTGGTTCTGTTTGAAAACCATACAGATAGCAGACCTGTTAGTCACTACCTGTTTCATTGCCAAGAAATAATGGCATATTCTGATGGAACTTTCATGTGCAAGTATCAGCCATGGGGTATGAAGTACGAGGGTGACTATGAATCGGTGACTATGTTGATTGACACTTCTCCCGGACAAATGGGTTAGGCATGAGCCATAATGGATACTTAAACAGTGAACTAGCGCCAGGAAACCTGTTGTGAAATGGTGATGGATCAGCTTGTGATCCCGCTGTCATCTCCCTCCCTTGACCTGATGGTGCTGGACCCTGCTGGTATTCATCTCATCTTTATGTTCTTGAGGTATGCTTTTAATCTCTTCCATGTTCTGCTATTCATGGTAGATCCATGGTGATTGGTTCAAGGCATGCCACTCTTGCTGTACCATTTTTGGTGTGATCTATTTCAGTGTTTCTTTCGCTCTCCTTGCCTTTAGATAAGTAGTGGTTTGCTAGCTATAGATGAGGGGGTATGGAAGCTCGACCAAAAGCTCGATTGAAGGTATACTTTGACTGTTTCTTCTTTCAATTTTTCTGCAGTTCCATTTAGTTACACATGTTAAATTTAGACCTGATTATATCTAATGACTGTCATATGCTCTTTCTTATTAAATATTATTCTGGTTTTGCTTGTTATGGAGAAATGAATATTATGTGATTAAGTGCATTCTTTGCATCATTGTTTATTGCATGAAACGTCCAACAAAAAAATGGTATGGTGTGTTCTAGGCTAATTTCACTTCTGGTCGTTATTTCAGTGGCAATGCTAAAGAAGCTTCAGTAGACCTTCCATTTGATGCTGGTTTCAAGGTAATTAATGCCCCATATGTTGTTTTGTGTAAAACACACGACACACCATCTTTCTGATTTCTGGAATTCCCGAGCAGTGAATTGCCTTTAATAGTTTTATGATGCCAGCATAGCAAAGAAGTTTGTACTAACAGCTGAGTTATCAGCCTTTGCTATAATATTCAACTTGTTGTGAAATAATAATAAATCATGTTAATAACTCCCCAGGGCCAAGCCAACTGCATCATCACATAAATTATGGCTCAAATGTTACTTTTATATGCTTGTGTGGGTAAGGGTCCTAGGGGAAAGGATAGCATGCTCGCTCTTGACCGACTTGCTGTAGACTCTTCCTCCTGGTGTAGATGCAAGGTTCCGGGGTTATTTCTGGAGAGTATAGTTCTGATAAATTCATTATCTTTGATTGTGTTTTCTATTTATTTTGACGAGATGCTTCTAATTGGAATATTGGGCAACTAAAAGATTACCTCGGTATTTCAGGAAGGCAAGCATATGACTAGCACAAAATGTAGATGTTTCCTTTTCTGTGAAAAGATTACTTCTGTATTGCAGGAAGGTAAAAATTCTTTGTTTGAACGTTTTTACCTTTGTAATATTTTGAAGTGTTTTATTTTCTCCGTGTTCAAAAAGTGAGTACATTTTCTATCTGATTTCAAGCATGATAATGAGTCTTTCTTTCGTTGGGAAAACAGAACTATCTGGTGCTCTGTTTTTGCTTCAAAGACTGGTAAGCATAGTCATGCTAAGTGAACTTTGTTGCCATTGATATATTCATCCGAGCGTCGCGAATCAACAACGGAGCAGGTCATGGAAGAGAGGAAGGAGGCGTGGCAATGTTGTGGCGAACGGTGCCAGTCAGCGATGTAGCGCCATCCACAGGCGACGACCAGGTCAAGCATGTCGATCCCCTCCCTTCTCCTCTCTCTCTCTCTCTCTCTCTCTCTCTCTCTCTCTCGTTGTGCACTGCCGTAGCTAAAATGGTTCATTTAGAGAAGGGAGTTTGACCAAGTTTTTATTTTCCTTAAGTTTTTACATTCTGTGATTCTGAATCAAATGTTACACATGTTAATGCTTTTTCATGGCCCATGTTGTTAAGAAACATATTGTATTGTTTCCTTTTTATGAAAGCAATGTTGTTTTCTGACTGTGAGGTTCTCCATGCATATGGATTGATAATATTTTCAGTGTTCTGAAGTTTTCATATGAGGGTAGGCAGGTATAGATTAATGTTAAGGCATGAAAATTAGGGAAATCCTAATCGGTGTATTAGAAGTTTGCTCTTTGAATTTTGAGCATATCTACATGTTGCCATTGATTTTCTGTACTGGCAATGTATTTGGCTCATATGTGATGATAGATTTCTTGCAATGTACTGGCATAGATTAAGTTCGTGTAACTGTTATTACATTTTGTATATAATAATAATAATTAGCAAGTTACACTCATGTTTAGGGTACTAGCATTCAGAGTAAGAGTTAATCTTGCGCTGTCGGTATGGGTTACAGGAGTATTCTGTATTAACACATTTGTAAATGGGAAAATTTGTTGCTTTAAAGCATTTCTAATATTTTTGCATTACTTTGCACCATTGATTCATTGATCATGTCCTTATTCACATACTTTTTAGCATATGAAAATTCACACTCCAATGTAATATTAGTAAGTAGGCGATCTGGTTGCCATTATGGACATAAATACTGGTATTGCTTCTGCAGTTCATTTTTTTAGCAAAATGTGTGTGTTCAATTTTTTTGTCAAGCTCTTAAAACAATTTTAATGGTCAAACTATTTAGTGGGTTTTTTGTGAGTACAAGCATGGGTGGATCTAACTCCCAGTGACACCGAGCGGCTGCCCAGGCTGCTCTGGCAAGTTTTTCTTAAATAGTAGTGTACTTTTTTCAGGATGATTATATGCTCTTCACTTCCCTGGATGTAGTTTGAAGTGGCAAGGAACTTTTGATTCGTGGCAGATAGGAAAGTCTGGTATATTAAATAGCCGTCGTATGCAATATGTGGTAGATACAATTCAGGCAAATCCCTCTTGAGTTGTTTCTCCTTATATAGCATGATACAACAATTGTCGCCTTTTATTCGCTTGCAATATGAGGTATAATCATGTTGCTGTTTTGAGTACAAGAAAATAAAGATCCCAGGCACTGAAAACATCTTTATTTGTTGCTGAACTGGATGGACACTTCTGATGTTGTTTTGCAATCATGATATATTCTGAATTTCTATTGGCAGGGTGGTGATGATCTCGCTCTCTAGACAGATTGGCAGAAGATGAAGCGGCTGCCGATTACTTGAAATTGTTTTAGTGTGTACCTTACTACTAAATCTAAGACATCTATATTGCATGGTTCATTGTAATCTGGCACCGTTGCCATAGAGTTTTATGATGGCATTATTGTCACTTTACTTGCAATATAGTATTGTTGCTTTACTTGCAATATAGTTTTGTTGCTGCTTAAAAAACTGTATTATTTCTGAATATTTCATTGCCATTCATGTAAATAATTACTACTTCTATTCATGACATCAATGTACCTTCAAAATATTTACTACTTCTATTGCCAGGGTGGTGATGATGTCGCGCACTGGCAGAAGATGAAGCTGATTACCTAAAATTGTTTTATTATGTGGCTTACTACTAAATCTAAGACATCTTTATTACTTGGTTCATTGCAATCAGATATTGCTGCCGTAAAGTTTTATGATGATATTACGTGGTAATTTTTAATATAAAAATAAGCTAAAATTTATGGTTTAAATTCTGATTTGATTATGTCATTTGCGCGATAGCGCAACAGGTCATCTAGTCATCAATAAAGTGGCATGGAACATAAGAAATTATCGATACGTTGGAGACGTATCAGTCACCCATAATAAAACTAAAGTACATGTGTAAACAAAAGATAAGAGGGATGATCTACCTTGCTGGTAGAGATAACGTCCTTCATGGGAGCCGCTCTTCAAAGTCTGGTTGGCGAGGTAGTTAGAGTGCCCACTACCATTCGTTGACAACAACAAACACCTATCAAAACTTTACTTTTATGCTCTCTATATGATTTCAAAACTCAAAAAGCTCTAGCACATGATTTAATCCCTGCTTCCCTCTGCGAAGGGCCATTCTTTTACTTTATGTTGAGTCAGTTTACCTACTTCCTTCTATCTTAGAAGCAAACACTTGTGTTAATTGTGCATTGATTCTTACATGCTTGCTTATTGCACTTATTATATTACATTATGTTGACAATATCCATGAGATATACATGTTACAAGTTGAAAGCAACCGCTGAAACTTAATCTTCCTTTGTGTTGCTTCAATGCCTTTACTTTGAATTTATTGCTTTATGAGTTAACTCTTATGCAAGACTTATTGATGCTTGTCTCGAAAGTACTATTCATGAAAAGTCTTTGCTATATGATTCAGTTGTTTAATCATTGTCTTTACCATTGCTTTGAATCGCTGCATTCATCTCATATGCTTTACAATATTATGATTCAGATCATGTTGGTAGCATGTCACCTCAGAAATTATCTTTTTTATCGTTTACCTACTCAAGGACGAGTAGGAACTAAGCTTGGGGATGCTGATACGTCTCCAACGTATCGATAATTTCTTATGTTCCATGCTTGTTTTATGACAATACCTACATGTTTTATACATACTTTATGATGATTTTATGCGTTTTCTGGAACTAACCTATTGACGAGATGCCGAAGTGCCAGTTCCTGTTTTTTGCTGTTTTTGGTTTCAGAAATCCTAGTAAGGAAATATTCTCGGAATTGGACGAAATCAACTCCCAAGATCTTAAAATTCCACGAAGCTTCCAGAACACCCGAGAGCCACCAGAGGGGCGCCACAGGGCCACCAGACACCAGGCTGGCGCGGCCAGGGGGTGGGCCGCGCCCCCCTGTGGTGTCACCGCCTCGTCAGCCCTCCGACTCCACCTCTTCACCTATTTAAAGGTCCCTGACCTAAATCTTCGATACGGAAAAGCCACGGTACGAGAAACCTTCCAGAGCCGCCGCCATCGCGAAGCCAAGATCTGGGGGACAGGAGTCTCTGTTCCGGCACGCCGCCGGGATGGGGAAGTGCCCCCTGAAGGCTCCTCCATCGACACCACCGCCATCTTCATCACCGCTGTTGTCTCCCATGAGTAGGGAGTAGTTCTCCATCGAGGCTAAGGGCTGTACCGGTAGCTATGTGGTTAATCTCTCTCCTATGTACTTCAATACAATGATTTCATGAGTTGCCTTACATGATTGAGATTCATATGAGTTTTGTATCACTATTCATCTATGTTACTCTAGTGATGTTATTAAAGTACTCTATTCCTCCTCCATGGTGTAATGGTGACAGTGTGTGCATCGTGTAGTACTTGGCGTAGGTTATGATTGTAATCTCTTGTAGATTATGAAGTTAATTATTGCTATGATAGTATTATGTGATCTATGCCTCCTTCATAGTGTGATGGTGACAGTGTGCATGCTATGTTAGTACTTGGTGTAATTGCAATGATCTATCATGCACTCTAAGGTTATTTAAATATGAACATCGAATGTTGTGGAGCTTGTTAACTCCGGCATTGAGGTGCTCTTGTAGCCCTACGCAATTAGTGGTGTTCATCGTCCAACAAAAGAGTGTAGAGTGGTTCTATTATGTGATCATTGTTGAGAGTGTCCACTAGTGAAAGCAGGATCCCTAGGCCTTGTTTCCACACATCGAATTTCCGTTTGTTTACTGTTTTGTTGCATGTTTACTCGCTGCCATATTTTATTCAGATTGCTATTACCACTCATACTCATCCATATTACTTGCATCTCACTATCTCTTCGCTGAACTAGTGCACCTATACATCTGACAAGTGTATTGGGTGTGTTGGGGACACAAGAGACTTCTTGCATTGTGATCGCAGGGTTGCTTGAGAGGGATATCTTTGACCTCTTCCTCCCTGAGTTCGATAAACCTTGGGTGATCCACTTAAGGGAAAACTTGCTGCTGTTCTACAAACCTCTGCTCTTGGAGGCCCAACACTGTCTACAGGAAAAGGAGTGTGCGTAGACATCAGTGAACAAATTACAGTTGGGCAATTGACAAATAAAGATGGCATGACAATGCACATACATGTTATGATGAGTGGTGTGAGATTTAATTGGGCATTACGACAAAGTACATAGACCGCTATCCAGCATGCATCTATGCCTAAAAAGTCCACCTTCAGGTTATCATCCGAACCCCCTCCAGTATTAAGTTGCAAACAACAGACAATTGCATTAAGTATGGTGCGTAATGTAATCAACAAATACATCCTTAGACATAGCATTGATGTTTTATCCCTAGTGGCAACAGCACATCCACAACCTTAGAACTTTCTGTCACTGTCCCAGATTTAATGGAGGCATGAACCCACTATCGAGCATAAATACTCCCTCTTGGAGTTACAAGTAACAACTTGGCCAGAGCCTCTACTAATAACGGAGAGCATGCAAGATCATAAACAACACATAGATGATAGATTGATAATCAACATAACATAGCATTCATTATTCATCGGATCCCAACAAACGCAACTTGTAGCATTACAGATAGATGATCTTGATCATGTTAGGCAGCTCACAAGATCCAACAATGATAGCACAATTAGGAGAAGACGACCATCTAGCTACTGCTATGGACCCATAGTCCAGGGGTGAACTACTCACTCATCACTCCGGAGGCGACCATGGCGGTGAAGAGTCCTCCAGGAGATGATTCCCCTCTCCGGCAGGGTGCTGGAGGCGATCTCCTGAATCCCCCGAGATGGGATTGGCGGCGGCGGCGTCTCTGGAAGGTTTTCCGTATCGTGGCTCTTGGTACTGGAACTATTATCGACGAAGGCTTAAGTAGGAGGAAGGGTAGGTCAGGGGGCGCCACGAGGGCCCCACACGCTAGGGCCGCGCGGCCCAAGCCTTGGCCGCGCCGCCCTGTTGTGTGGGCGCCTCGTCGCCCCACTTTGTTTCCCTTTCGGACTTCTGGAAGCTTCGTGAAAAAATAAGATCATGGGCGTTGATTTCGTCCAATTCCGAGAATATTTCCTTACTAGGATTTCTGAAACCAAAAACAGCAGAAAACAACAACTGGCTCTTCGGCATCTTGTTAATAGGTTAGTGCCGGAAAATGCATAAATATGACATAAAGTATGTGTAAAACATGTAGGTATTTTCATAAAACAAGCATGGAACATAAGAAATTATCGATACGTTGGAGACGTATCAACCGGCTTTGGGCAGTGAGAATCATACCATCCTTCCTAGTGGGACCGGCACGCATTTGGCTTAATAATTTGCCAAAGGGAAGTATAAACGGCTGGCTGGATTTCGAAGAGGCCTTTGTGAGCAACTTCAGCAGTACGTACCGGAGGCCAAACAGGCCGCAGCAGCTGGCTATGTGCCAGCAGCGTGAAAATGAAACATACTGGGATTATCTGACCCGGAACTCCACGAGAAATTCTTGTGAAGGAGTGATAGAAGCACAAACAATTTCTTGGTTCTGCAATGGGTGTCGGAGAGGTTCCCCACTGTGGCAAAAGCTACAAAGAAGCATGCCAACCACTCTGGCTGAGATGATCCGGGTGGCAGATAGCTACACATTGGGAGACCCAATGCAACCGGAAATCGCGGGTGATCCTTTGGCAAAGGGCCCACCGCGTCCGGATCAGTACCGGGACAATCGGCATAACAAAAGAAGAGAGGATTTTCCGGATCGGAGATACGGTCCGCAGCAAGTGGCCGCGGTGCAGGATAATTCCAGCGCCAGCGGAATCCAAAGGCAGAAAACCAGAACACAGCCTTGGGCTGGTCCGAAGAAACAATGGGTTGAGAAAAAGCCATGGCAAGATCAGGAAAAGTACACCATGGAATCCGCTATGGATCAACCATGACGGTGGCACACACCTAATCCGGCAAGGCCGGCGAACCACCTGACAAAAGATTGCTCCTGGACCAAGAGGTTGATGGAGAGAGGCATGATGAAAGAAGCCGAAAAACAAGGTTTTGAGAAATTACCACCACCGCCGCTAACCGGGGCAAATGCGCCGCCAGTTTTTGCTCAGCAGAACCGGCCGCAGTAGCAGCAAGAAGTTCACCAGGTGGCGAATGGAAATGACCAAGCACCACCGCCGGCACATTTAGGCAGGAATGTTTACCGGGATCCACATCTGTGCTGTGTTGTGTTTGTCACTGAACCAACTGATAGGCAAAGTGTGCATAGCCGTTCCATGGAAGTGAATGCGGTGATGCCGGCAGTACCAAGATACATGTTGTGGTCAGATCAGGAAATTACCTGGTTGTTCAAGGATCATCCGAAGATAATGCCGAATCCGGGCGGATACGCTCTGGTTGTGGATCCAATCATGCAAGGGCCAACGACACGAGTCAAGTTCAGCAAAGTGCTGGTGGACAACGGAAGCAGCATAAACATCATGTACCGGCACACCATGCATACGCTCAGCATAAAGGAAAACATGCTGCAGCCAACCCACACTACTTTCCACGACATTGTTCCAGGGTTATCCTGTTCACCCATGTGCAAAGTCCGGGTGGATGTGCTGTTTGGAGGACGTGACAACTATCGGGTTGAGAACCTTCTGTTCGAGGTAGTTGATCTGGACAGCCCCTACCATGCACTGCTGGGGAGACCGGCGCTGGCGGCGTTCATGGCCTCAACTCATACCACATATCTCAAGATGAAGATGCCGACACCCAATGGTCCCTTAACTGTGGTGGGAAACTACAAAGTGTCGCTGGAAACCGCTTCCGCCGGATCAAATCTGGCTGAATCGCTGGTGATAGCAGAGGAAAAGAAGAGAATTCAAACCGTTGTGGTGCTGGCTCAGTCTTCCCAGCTAAACTTAGCGACGATGAGCAGCAACTTGGGCGCATCGGCGTTCAAGCCGACAAAGGAGACAAAGGACATTGTGCTGGATCCGGCTTGCCCAGAGCGCACCGTTCGTATCGGTGCCGACCTGAGTGAGGCATAGGAAAGCACGCTCGTGAGAATTGGAACATCTTCGCCTGGTCTACCGATGACTTGGTGGGTGTACCGAGGGAGTTGGCTGAGCACTCTTTGAATGTACGGAAGGATGCGGAGTCGGTGAGACAACCTTTACGCCGGTTTGCTGAAGATAGGAGGAAAATCATTGGAGAGGAAGTGACAAAGTGGCTGGCCAATCCGGTGCTGGTCGAGAAGAAAAAAGAAGAAGACCCCAAGGCTCCAAAGGTGTGGCGCATGTGCATCGACTACACCAACCTGAACAAGGCGTGCCCAAAAGATCCTTTCCCCTTACCCCGGATTGATCAGGTGATCGATTCTACCGCTGGTTGTGAACTGTTGTCTTTCCTGGATGCTTATTCCGGATTCCATCAGATTCCCTTGAAAAAGGAAGATCACTGCATTCATTACCCCGCACGGGGCTTATTGCTATGTCAATATGCCTTTTGGTTTGAGAAATGCCGGTGCAACGTACCAGCGCTGTATGCAAAAATGCATGTTTGATCAGATCGGCAAAAACGTGCAAGTCTATGTAGACGATGTCGTGATAAAAACTAAGGTGAGACATACCTTGATCGATGATCTGAGGCAAACGTTTGACAACTTGCGAAGATTCCGGATGAAACTTAATCTGGCAAAGCGCACCTTCGGTGTTCCAGCCGGAAAACTGCTCGATTTCCTGGTATCAAACCGCGGTATAGAAGTTAACCCGGTAAAAATTTGAGCCATCGAGAGGATGACCATACCTCAGGACCTCAAGGACGTCCAAAAGTTCACCGAAAGCTTGGTGTCGCTAAGCCGGTTCATAACACGGTTGGGAGAAAAGGCTCTGCCTCTCTATGCCTTAATGAGAAAAGCGGAAACTTTTGTTTGGACACCGCATGCAGATGCAGTGTTCAAGGAGCTAAAAAATATGCTAGCCACAGCTCCGGTACTAGCTTCACCTTTGGAAAGGGAACCCATGTTGCTTTACATAGCGGCAACGAACCGGGTTGTGAGTGTTGCGGTTGTGGTAGAAAGAGACGAAGAAGGAAAAACCGTGCAAAGAATACTTTGCCCCAACTTAACAGTGAGGTTGTCAATCTCACCGGCTTGCTGTAACAAAGAATTAATTGTATAGTGTGGAAGATGATGCAAAGAACAGTAAAGAACAATGTTTGCAGTAGATTGTATTCGATGTAAAAGAATGGACCGGGGTCCACAGTTCACTAGTGGTGTCTCTCCAATAAGATAAAGCATGTTGGGTGAACAAATTACAGTTGGGCAATTGACAAATAAAGAGGGCATGACAATGCACGTACATATCATGATGAGTAGTGTGAAATTCAATTGGGCATTATGACAAAGTACGTAGACCGCTATCCAGCATGCATCTATGCCTAAAAAGTCCACCTTCAGGTTAGCATCCGCACCCCTTCCAGTATTAAGTTGCAAACAACAGACAATTGCATTAAGTATAGTGCGTAATGTAATCAACACAAATATCCTTAGACAAAGCATTGATGTTTTATCCCTAGTGGCAACAGCACATCCACAACCTTAGAACTTTCTGTCACTGTCCCAGATTAAATGGAGGCATGAACCCACTATCGAGCATAAATACTCCCTCTTGGAGTTACAAGTATCAACTTGGCCAGAGCCTCTACTAGCAACAGAGAGCATGCAAGATCTTAAACAACACATATATGATAGATTGATAATCAACATAACATAGTATTCCATATTCATCGGATCCCAACAAACGCAACATGTAGCATTACAGATAGATGATCTTGATCATGTTAGGCAGCTCACAAGATCCAACAATGATAGCACAATGAGGAGAAGACGACCATATAGCTACTGCTTTGGACCCATAGTCCAGGGGTGAACTACTCACACATCAATCCGGAGGCGATCATGGCGATGAAGAGTCCTCCGGGAGATGATTCCCCTCTCCGGAAGGGTGCCGGAGGCGATCTCCTGAATCCCCCGAGATGGGATTGGAGGCGGCGGCATCTCTGGAAGGTTTTCCGTATCGTGGCTCTCGGTACTGGGGTATTCACGACGAAGGCTTTAAGTAGGCGGAAGGGTAGGGTTGGAGGGCTGACGAGGGGCCCACACCATAGGGCGGCGCGGGCCCCCCTAGGCCGCGCGGCCCTAGTGTGGCGGCACCTCGTCGCCCCACTTCGTGATCCTTTCGGTCCTCTGGAAGCTTCGTGGAAAAATAAGCCCCTGGGCGTTGATTTCGTCCAATTCCGAGAATATTTCCTTTGTAGGATTTCTGAAACCAAAAACAGCAGAAAATAGCAACTGGCTCTTCGGCATCTTGTCAATAGGTTAGTGCCGGAAAATGCATAGATATGACATAAAGTGTGTATAAAACATGTGAGTATCATCATAAAAGTAGCATGGAACATAAGAAATTATAGATACGATTGAGACGTATCAAGCATCCCCAAGCTTAGTTCCTACTCGTCCTCGAGTAGGTAAACGATAACAAAGGTAATTTTTGAAGTGACATGCTATCATAATCTTGATCAATACTATTTGTAAGCATATGTAACGAATGAAGTGATTCGAAGCAATGGTAAAGACAATGATTAAACAACTGAATCATGTAGCAAAGACTTTTCATGAATAGTACTTTCAAGACAAGCATCAATAAGACTTGCATAGGAGTTAACTCATAAAGCAATAGATTCTTAGTAGAAAGTTTTGAAGCAACACAAAGGAAGATATAAGTTTCAGCGGTTGCTTTCAACTTCAACATGTTTATCTCATGGATAATTGTCAACACAAAGTAATATGATGAATGCAAATAAGCAAGTATGTAAGAATCAATGCACAGTTAACACAAGGGTTTGCTTCTAAGATGGAAGGAAGTGGGTAAACTGAGTCAACATAAAAGTAGAAGAATGGCCCTTCGCAGAGGGAAGCATGTATTGCTATATTTGTGCTATAGCTTTTATTTTAAAACATAGAAACAATTTTGTCAACGGTAGTAATAAAGCATATGTGTTATGTATAAGATATCTTATAAGTTGCAAGCCTCATGCATAGTATACCAATAATGCCCGCACCTTGTCCTAATTAGCTTGGATTACATGGATTATCATTGCATAACATATGTTTTAACCAAGTATCACAAAGGGGTACCTCTATGCCGCCTGTACAAAGGTCTAAGGAGAACACTCGCATTGGATTTCTCGCTTTTGATTATTCTCAACTTAGACATCCATACCGGGACAACATAGACAACAGATAATGGACTCCTCTTTAATGCATAAGCATTCAACAACAGATAATATTCTCATAAGAGATTGAGGATTGTTGTCCAAACTGAAACTTCCACCATGGATCATGGCTTTAGTTAGCGGCCCAATGTTCTTCTCTAACAATATGCATGCTCAAACCATTCAACTCATGATAAATCGCCCTTACTTCAGACAAGACGAACATGCATAGCAACTCACATGATATTCAACAAGGGTGAAATAGTTGATGGCGTCCCCAGGAACATGGTTATCGCTCAACAAGAAACTTATAAGAAATAAGATACATAAGTACATATTCAATACCGCAATAGTTTTTAAGCTATTTTTCCCATGAGCAATATATTGCAAAGACAAAGAATGTAATTTTAAAGGTAGCACTCAAGCAATTTACTTGGAATGGCAGAAAATACCATGTAGTAGGTAGGTATGGTGGACACAAATGGCATAGTTTTTGGCTCAATGATTTGGATGCACGAGAAGTATTCCCTCTCAATACAAAGGCTTAGGCTAGCAAGGTTGTTTGAAGAAAACACAAGTATGAACCGGTACAACAAAACTTACATAAGAACATATTGCAAGCATTATAAGACTCTATACTGTCTTCCTTGTTGTTCAAACCCTCACCAGAAAATATCTAGACTTTAGAGAGACCAATCATACAAACCAAATGGCAACAAGCTCTACAATATTTCTTCACTAATAGGTGCAAAGTACATGATGCAAGAGCTTAAACATGAGCACAACAATTGCCAAGTATCAAGTTATTCAAGACATTATACCAATTACCACATGTAGCATTTTCTGTTTCCAACCATATAACAATTAACGAAGCAGTTTCAACCTTCGCCATGAACATTAAGAATGAAGCTAAGAACATATGTGTTCATATGCAACAGCGGAGCATGTCTCTCTCCCACACAATGAATGCTAGGATCCAATTTTATTCAAACAAAACAAAAACAAGAACATAAAGACGCTCCAAGTAAAGCACATAAGATGTGACGGAATAAAAATATAGTTTCACTAGAGGTGACCTGATAATTTGTCGATGAAGAAGGGGATGCCTTGGGCATCCCCAAGCTTAGATGCTTGAGTCTTCTTGAAATATTCAGGGATGAACCACGGGGGCATCCCCAAGCTTAGAGCTTTCACTCTCCTTGATCATATTGTATCATCCTCCTCTCTTGATCCTTGAAAACTTCCTCCACACCAAACTCAAAACAAACTCATTAGAGGGTTAGTGCATAATCAAAAATTCACATGTTCAGAGGTGACATAATCATTCTTAATACTTCTGGATATTGCACAAAGCTACTGAAAGTCAATGGAACAAAGAAATCCATCAAACATAGCAAAACAGGCAGTGCGAAATAAAAGGCAGAATCTGTCAAAACGGAACAGTCTATAAAGACGAATTTTTCTGGGGCACTAAACTTGCTCAGATGAAAATTATCAAATTTAATGAAAGTTGCGTACATATCTGAGGATCACTCATGTAAATTGGCAGATATTTCTGAGTTACCTACAGAGAATACTACTCAATTTCGTGACAGCAAGAAATCTATTTCTGCGCAGTAATCCAAATCTAGTATGAACCTTACTATCAAAGACTTTACTTGGCACAACAATGCAATAAAATAAAGATAAGGAGAGGTTGCTACAGTAGTAACAACTTCCAAGACTCAAATATAAAACAAAAATGCAGAAATAAAATGATGGGTTGTCTCCCATAAGCGCTTTTCTTTAACGCCTTTCAGCTAGGCGCAGAAAGTGTGAATCAAGTATTATCAAGAGATGAAGCATCAACATCATAATTGGTTCTAATGATAGAATCAAAAGGTAACTTCATTCTCTTTCTAGGGAAGTGTTCCATACCTTTCTTGAGAGGAAATTGATATTTAATATTACCTTCCTTCATATCAATAATAGCACCAACAGTTCGAAGAAAAGGTCTTCCCAAAATAATGGGACAAGATGCATTGCATTCAATATCCAAGACAACAAAATCAACGGGGACAAGGTTATTGTTAACTGTAATGCGAACATTATCAATCCTCCCCAAAGGTTTCTTTGTAGAATTATCAGCAAGATTAACACCCAAATAACAATTTTTCAATGGTGGCAAGTCAAGCATATTATAGATTTTCTTAGGCATAATAGAAATACTTGCACCAAGATAACATAAATCATTACAATCAAAATCATTGACCTTCATCTTAATGATGGGCTCCCAACCATCTTCTAACTTCCTAGGAATAGAAGTTTCACGATTTAATTTCTCTTCTCTAGCTTTTATGAGAGCATTTGTAATATGTTTTGTAAAGGCCAAATTTATAGCACTAGCATTAGGACTTCTAGCAAGTTTTTGTAAGAACTTTATAAATTCAGAGATGTGACAATCATCAAAATCTAAACCATTATGATCTAAAGCAATGGGATCATTGTCCCCAATATTTTGAAAAATTTCAGCAGTTTTATCACAAGCAGTTTCAGCAGTTTTAGCAGTTTCAGGCAGTTTTTCACGCTTTGCATTAGGAGTAGAAACATTGCCAACACCAATTATTTTACCATTGATAGTAGGAGGTGTAGCAACATGTGAAGCATTAGCATTACTAGTGGTGGTAATAGTCCAAACTTTAGCTTCATTATTCTCTTTAGTATTTTCTTCTCTTTCCCATCTAGCAACATGTGAAGCATTAGCATTACTAGTGGTGGTAATAGTCCAAACTTTAGCTACATTATTCTCTTTAGTATTTTCTTCTCTTTCCGAGTAGAAATCTTTGGTTAAAAATTGCCCTACCCATGGACTGACTACTTGGATGATCATCCAAACCTTTTATGCAGGATTGAATTTTTCTTCGCGGAACCTATTGGATTCAGCTGCTGGAGGTACTTTTATGTCCATCACTCTAGGCGCCACAACAAAGCTTCTTGATGATATGATGATTAATTACTCTGAATGGCACACGGAAAGGGCTCCACAAGGTAAGAAGGTAAATTCTGTTGAAGAAACCTCCTCCTTGAGTGATAAGATTGATGCTATTATGTCTATGCTTGTGAATGGTAGATTTAATGTTGATCCTAATAATGTTCCTTTAGCTTCATTGGTTGCTCAAGAAGAGCATGTTGATGTGAACTTCATTAAACATAACAATTTCAACAACAATGCTTATAGGAATAATTCTGGTAACAACTATAGGCCATATCCTTCTAATAATAGTAACGGTTATGGTAATTCTTATGGTAATTCTTACAACAATAATAGGAGTGTACCCTCTGGTCTTGAAGCTATGCTTAAACAAATTTATTAGTACACAAATTGCTTTTAACAAATCTGTTGAAGAAAAGCTTGGTAAAATTGATGTTCTTGCTTCTAAAGTTGATAGTCTTGCCGCTGATGTTGATCTTTTAAAATTGAAAGCTATGCCTAATGAAACTAAAGATATTAAGTCATTTGCTACAGCAAACGCCATCCAAGTTCGAATTTATGAAAATATTAGATTGATGGCTGAATTGCATGCTAGATGGGAAAGAGAAGAATATGCTAAAGAGAATAATGTAGCTAAAGTTTGGACTATTACCACCACTAGTAATGCTAATGCTTCACATGTTGCTACACCTCCTACTATCAATGGTAAAATAATTGGTGTTTGCAATGTTTCTACTCCTAATGCAAGGCATGCAAAATTGCCTGAAACTGCTAAAACTGCTCAAACTGCTTGTGATAAAACTGCTGAAATTTTTCAAAATATTGGGGACAATGATCCCATTGCTTTAGATCATAATGGTTTAGATTTTGATGATTGTCACATCTCTGAAGTTATAAAGTTCTTACAAAAACTTGCTAGAAGTCCTAATGCTAGTGCTATAAATTTGGCCTTTACAAAACATATTACAAATGCTCTCATTAAAGCTAGAGAAGAGAAATTAAAACTTGAAACCTCTATTCCTAGGAAGTTGGAAGATGGTTGGGAGCCCATCATTAAGATGAAGGTCAATGATTTTGATTGTAATGCTTTACGTGATCTTGGTGCAAGTATTTCTGTTATGCCTAAGAAAATCTATAATATGCTTGACTTGCCACCATTGAAAAATTGTTATTTGGATGTTAATCTTGCTGATAATTCTACAAAGAAACCTTTGGGGAGGATTGATAATGTTCGCATTACGGTTAACAATAACCTTGTCCCCGTTTATTTTGTTGTCTTGGATATTGAATGCAATGCATCTTGTCCCATTATTTTGGGAAGACCTTTTCTTGTTGTTGGTGCTATTATTGATATGAAGGAAGGTAATATTAAATATCAATTTCCTCTCAAGAAAGGTATGGAACACTTCGCTAGAAAGAGAATGAAGTTACCTTTTGATTCTATTATTAGAACAAATTATGATGTTGATGCTTCATCTCTTGATAATACTTGATACACACTTTATGCGCCTAGCTGAAAGGTGTTAAAGAAAAGCGCTTATGGGAGACAACCCATTATTTTACTTCTGCACTTTTGTTTTATATTTGAGTCTTGGAAGTTGTTACTACTGTAGCAACCTCTCCTTATCTTTATTTTATTGCATTTTTGTGCCAAGTAAAGTCTTTGATAGTAAAGATGATACTAGATTTGGATTACTGCGCAGAAACAGAATTCTTACTGTCACGAAATTGAGCCGCCCCATCTGTAGGTAACTCAGAAAAATCTGCCAATTTACGTGCGTGATCCTCAGATATGTACGCAACTTTAATTCAATTTGAGCATTTTCATCTGAGCAAGTTAAGTGCCCCAGAAAAATTCGTCTTTACGGACTGTTCTCTTTTGACTGATTCTGCCTTTTATTTCGCATTGATTGTTTTGCTATGTTTGATGGATTTCTTTGTTCCATTAACTTTCAGTAGCTTTGTGCAATGTCCAGAAGTGTTAAGAATGATTATGTCACCTATGAATATGTGAATTTTGATTATGCACTAACCCTCTAATGAGTTTGTTTTGAGTTTGGTGTGGAGGAAGTTTTCAAGGATCAAGAGAGGAGGATGATACAATATGATCAAGAAGAGTGAAAACTCTAAGCTTGGGGATGCCCCCGTGGTTCATCCCTGCATATTTCAAGAAGACTCAAGCATCTAAGCTTGGGGATGCCCAAGGCATCCCCTTCTTCATCGACAACTTATCAGGTCACCTCTAGTGAAACTATATTTTTATTCCGTCACATCTTATGTGCTTTACTTGGAGCGTCTATATGTTTTTACTTTTGTTTTTGTTTGAATAAAATTGGATCCTAGCATTCCTTGTGTGGGAGAGAGACACGCTCCGCTGTTGCATATGAACACATGTGTTCTTAGCTTTACTCTTAATGTTCATGGCGAAGGTTGAAACTGCTTCGTTCATTGTTATATGGTTGGAAACAGAAAATGCTACATGTGGTAATTGGTATAATGTCTTGAATAATTTGATACTTGGCAGTTGTTGTGCTCAAATAGATCATGTTTAAGCTCTTGCATCATGTACTTTGCACCCATTAATGAAGAAACACCACAGAGCTTGTTGAAATTTGGTTTGCATGATTGGTCTCTCTAAAGTCTAGATATTTTCTGGTGAGGGTTTGAACAACAAGGAAGACAGTGTAGAGTCTTATAATGCTTGCAATATGTTCTTATGTAAGTTTTGTTGTACCGGTTCATACTTGTGTTTGCTTCAAACAACCTTTCTAGCCAAAGCCTTGTATTGAGAGGGATTACTTCTCGTGCATCCAAATCCTTGAGCCAAAAACTATGCCATTTGTGTCCACCATACCTACCTACTACATGGATTTCTCTGCCATTCCAAAGTAAATTGCTTGAGTGCTACCTTTAAAATCTCATTCCTTTGTCTTTGCAATATATAGCTCATGGGAAAAATAGCTTAAAAACTATTGTGGTATCGAATATGTTGCTTATGTATCTTATTTCTTAAAAGTTGCTTGTTGAGCGGTAACCATGTTCCTGGGGACGCCATCAACTATTTCACCTTTGTGGAATATCATGTGAGTTGCTATGCATGTTCGTCTTGTCTGAAGTAAGGGTGATTTATCATGATCAAATGGTTTGAGTATGCATATTGCTAGAGAAGAACATTGGGCCGCTAACTTAAGCCATGACCCATGGTGGAAGTTTCAGTTTGGACATCAATCCTCAATCTCTTATGAGAATATTATCTGTTGTTGAATGCTTATGCATTAAAGAGGAGTCCATTATCTGTTGTCTATGTTGTCCCGGTATGGATGTCTAAGTTGAGAATAATCAAAAGCGAGAAATCCAATGTGAACTTTCTCCTTAGACCTTTGTACAGGCGGCATAGAAGTACCCCTTTGTGACACTTGGTTGAAACATATGCTATGCAATGATAATCCATGTAAATCCAAGCTAATTAGGACAAGGTGCGGGCACTATTGGTATACTATGCATGAGGCTTGCAACTTATAAGATGTCTTATGCATAACACATATGAATTATTACTACCGTTGACAAAATTGTTTCTATGTTTTCAAAATAAAATCTCTAGCACAAATATAGCAATCCATGCTTCCCTCTGCGAAGGGCCATTCTTTTACTTTATGTTGAGTCAGTTCACCTACTTCTTTCTGTCTTACAAGAAAACACTTGTGTCAACCGTGTGCATTGATTCCTACATACTTGCTTATTTGCATTCATCATATTACTTTGTGTTGACAATTATCCATGAGATAAACATGTTGAAGTTGAAAGCAACCGCTGAAACTTATATCTTCCTTTGTGTTGCTTCAAAACTTTCTACTAAGAATCTATTGCTTTATGAGTTAACTCCTATGCAAGTCTTATTGATGCTTGTCTTGAAAGTACTATTCATGAAAAGTCTTTGTTATATGATTCAGTTGTTTATTCATTGTCTTTACCATTGCTTCGAATCACTTCATTCATCTCATATGCTTTACAATAGTATTGATCAAGATTATGATAGCATGTCACTTCAGAAATTATCCTTGTTATCGTTTACCTACTCGAGGGCGAGTAGGAACTAAGCTTGGGGATGCTTGATACGTCTCAAACGTATCTATAATTTCTTATGTTCCATGCTACTTTTATGATGATACTCACATGTTTTATACACACTTTATGTCATTATTATGCATTTTCCGACACTAACCTATTGACGAGATGCCGAAGAGCCAGTTGTTGTTTTCTGCTGTTTTTGGTTTCAGAAATCCTACAAAGGAAATATTCTCGGAATTGGACGAAATCAACGCCCAGGGTCTTATTTTTCCACGAAGCTTCCAGAAGACCGAAGGGAATACGAAGTGGGGCGACGAGGCGCCGCCACCATAGGGCCGCGCGGCCAGAGGGGGGCCCGCGCCGCCCTATGGTGTGGGCCCCTCATCAGCCCTCCAACCCTGCCCTTCCGCCTACTTATAGCCTACGTCGCGAAAACCCCTGTACCGAGAGCTACGATATGGAAAACCTTCCAGAGACGCCGCCACCGCCAATCCCATCTCGGGGGATTCAGGAGATCGCCTCCGGCACCCTGCCGGAGAGGGGAATCATCTCCCGGAGGATTCTTCATCACCATGATCGCCTCCGGATTGATGTGTGAGTAGTTCACCCCTGAACTATGGGTCCATAGCAGTAGCTAGATGGTTGTCTTCTCCTCATTTTGCTATCATGTTAGATCTTGTGAGCTGCCTATCATGATCAAGATCATCTAGTTGTAATGCTACATGTTGTGTTTGTTGGGATCCGATGAATATGGAATACTATGTCAAGTTGATTATCTATCTATCATATATGTGTTGTTTATGATCTTGCATGCTCTCCGTTGCTAGTAGAGGCTCTGGCCAAGTTGATACTTGTAACTCCAAGAGGGAGTATTTATGCTCGATAGTGGGTTCATGCCTCCATTAAATCTGGGACAGTGACAGAAAGTCCTAAGGTTGTGGATGTGTTGTTGCCACTAGGGATAAAACATCGATGCTTTGTCTAAGGATATTTGTGTTGATTACATTACACACCATACTTAATGCAATTGTCTGTTGTTTTCAACTTAACTAGCTGGGTTACCCGCGCAATCACGCGGCTAGCACTGTTTATTTTGAAATTTCATAATATGATATTCTTTTTCTGGTTAATCATTTTTTGTGGAACAATTCAAGATAAATAAGGAGAAAATTTTATATTATAACCATGATACAGTATTATAAAGCTTTCCTACATCCCCACTTTTCATTTCAGCTGATTAAACGTTGGAAATTAACCTGAGTAACATCATTGTTTAGACTTCCAGATTATGTTGGCGGACTTTAAAATAGAACTACAATTCTTGCCATAACTCCAAAACTCAAGTGCGTCTACTTGCTCGTGTTAGTGATTTTCCAAGTCTAGTAACAACAATAAATAGATTATTGATGTACCAGCTTGATTCATTAGCTCTTGATTAAGCTCCTTCTTGATTGTTAACGTGAATTATATGCTATCTCTAGTAGAATCATCTATAACCCCCCCTAAAAATCATTTATTTTAATTATGATAGAAATGTCACTAACCATTCTATGTTAAATTGTCTGCGGTTTAAAGACAATATTGTATATCAATGAATAAATCGACAAAATCTGTTTACTAAGATTTTTGTGTTTCCCTGAAACTCATTCGGTTATCGTCTCTTCTATATTTTCTTGCAGATCGAGTATGCATTTCACTATGTATTCCGCTTAGAGTGCAAACCTTTCATGAGTTGTACGAACTGCATGTCTTTTTTTTGGAGATTAGAACTGACACTTCCTAAGGAAATACGGTGGAACAAAGAAAATATATATGCATTGGGAGGAGATGTGTTTACTCCATCGAAGTTACACAAAAGCAAGATGTACCTAACATCATCCTAGAATATTTTACTGAAACTTTATTGACATGTAGTCCACAAACCATTTTCCGAAAGGATCTGAGCCTGCAAAAAAGAATAACGAATGAAATATATAAATACATGTTGACCTAGATTGGAAGGTTTTGTTGTTTTCTCTATGATAGAGGGCAATCTGAAATAGCAGCAATTTTATCACCATTCAGCCAACCAAATGAACTTTTGAGCAGCATAGTTAGCAAAAAATATATATGATTTATTGTGAGAGTGTCCAATGGAAAATTAAATTTCCTGATATTTTCACCATAAGAAGATTTTCCATGTTTGCGGGAGAGCTCGATACCATTGAATCATGTATATTATATTTTAACCAAAGATCTACAAACAACTGACCTGCTGTTTTGGGCAATCAAAATGAAAGCTAGATGTAAACTGTACCTGACATCCACCCAAAATATTTTAGTAAAATTTCGCTGTCATGTATTAATTCCACATGCCATTATCCCAAAGAATCTAATGTCTGCAAAAAAAAGAAGAACAAATGAAAAATATAAATACAGATTGACATGAGGCTGGAGGCTTAGTTATTTGTGCTAATAAATTTAGTTCTCAAGTGAATTTCGAAATATTAAAATAGGAAGGATAC
Organism: Lolium perenne; assembly: GCF_019359855.2. Lineage (NCBI taxonomy): Eukaryota > Viridiplantae > Streptophyta > Magnoliopsida > Poales > Poaceae > Lolium > Lolium perenne. Next base: position 217,009,791 of record NC_067247.2, read on the forward strand.
TAAATAATTAGTGTATCAAAAGTCCAATTCAAAAATATTTAGCAGGCATGTGTTCATTGAAAAAGAACTATAAGACCTTTCTTTTCCTCCCACTTGCATCCAAGGTTCAAAAAAGCGTTAAGCGCTAAGCGAGCGGTGAGGCTCAGCCTAGACGAACTACTGCTTAAGCGAGCTTAAGCGCTGCTTAAGCGTTCAGGGTAAAAGCGTACGGACAGGGGCAGCGAAGGCCATCTAGGCATACAATAGACCACAATAGGTTGTATTTTTGTATCATACACCTGCATGTAATGCTACATTTGCAAGAAGAATAAAAAATACGGTTTATATACCTTGATTTGGCTCGGTTTTTCTCCACTTTCTTGTTCTCCAACTCCAAATCCTTTCTCGAGAAGCTATATGCACACAGCAATCAAATATTAGCATTTACCAATCAAATGTCAAAAGTTGCAAACGATACTATTCAATCATCAGACAAGAAACAACTAACAAGCAATATTATAACTTATAAGACCCACATGGCCACACAACATATTAGTGCATGCTGATTGCTGCATAGTCTCACGTTGCTCTCACACAACATTAGATGAAAGAAAAGAGGTTCCAAGTTCCAGTGGCAAGTTCCACACAACATAACAAAACACAAGAATTAACTCAATTAAGCACACATGGACGCCATCATATCCCCAAGACTCCAAGGCATCTGTCTATGATGGTATGATCATGAACATGAAGCGCTCAATACTCATCATCATCCTCATACTCAATTTCATCCTCCTCTAGCACATCCTCTTCATCGGACTCGAACTCCTCCTCCTCAAGATCTCTCACTCTTGCGCTCCTACGAACTTGGAGCTGCTCTTGTGCTCCCATTGCTTCTCCTATCACATCATATGGTATCCCCGAAGCCGGATGCACACCTTGGTCTCCATCCTCCTCATCTCTAAAAACAACCACTGCATAATCATCCCCTCCTTTGAAGAGCCATCCTTGAGCTTCAGATGCGTCAGTACTTAGAAGAGAATCAGCTTTCCTCTTATCCTTCAACCTTTGTCTCTTGGACAACATCCTTGTATTGAATTGTATATAGACCATATTGTTGAGGCGGTCCGTTGTTAGTCTATTTCTTCTCTTGGTGTGAATCTACAAGTGCGAGAAATAATTAGAGTTTAGATTGAGAGTATGAACAATGCAAATTCACTAACTATAATTGAAAGATAATAGTTAAGTAGTCAACCATTTCATATATGCTCCAGTTTCTTTCACAGCCGGAAGAGCTAGAAGTCAATGATAGGATCCTCATTGCCATGTTTTGCAACAAAGGAACTTCTGTTCCATACATCTTCCACCATCCAACTCCAAATAATAATATTCCGACTATTAGCAGTAAACAGTTCCAACAATCAACTAATCATTAAATTAATTCAGTGTACATCTAATCTAACTTTACTAGCCCAGGCAGCAGCTGAGAAGCAACAACGCAAACAGGCAGCAGCACAGCTACATAGCAACCTAAGTAGTAAGCAGTACACGCATGACTAGATGAGCAGACATCAAGCAGTACCAGATCAATCCACAATGCATCGACGCATCCGTCCAGCAAGCAGCAATCCAACCAAGTACTGGAATACAAGTACACTACTAGCACTATCAGAGACCAGAGAGACACACTAGTCTAAAAAACTAGAAAAGAAAGGGGATAGAAACAACATACGGACCTGATGTGCGCGCCTGGCCGGAGTCAAGATCGATCTGGGGTCCGGCCTGGGGCTCTGGGCGTCTAGTCGGAGAGGGGATGAAGGGCGCTGCCTGGAGGAGAGGAGCCGACGTCCTGGTGGCCTGGAGGAAGAGACGGAGGGAGGCGGAGGAGGCCCTTCCCCGGCGGCGGACGAGGAGCAGGGAGCAGCAGGCCGGCCTGAGCACGAGGAGCTGTGCCGCCTCCATCTCTCCCTTTATGGACGGGAGGCATGGTCGATTCGGCTTCTACGCAACCTTAATTGCGCCGATTCCCTCCCACGTACTCCCAGATTTTTCCGATTCCTGCCGGCAACCATCGACGCTCAAGCTTCGCATTTCTTCCGCGTTCTTTCGCTTCCGCGCGAGGAAGCGCACGCTCAGCGCTTAATCGGACCGCTTTTTTCGCTTTTCGCTTAACTGTACGCTTTGGGCTGAAACCGAGCGTTAGCCTTCCGCTTCGCTCGCTTTCACGCTTAAGCGCAAGAAAGCGTACGCTTTTTTGAACCTTGCTTGCATCAAGCTAAAAGCATGTATTGTCGCATGAAGCTGAAAGTATGTATTGTCTTGTGTTATATACTGCCATTGGTGGATCATGTCGCTCTGGCATAACTCCCTCCGTTGTTCTCAATTACTGATAGCTTTTTTCCGAAGCTCATAGTTCGTTGGTCAATTGACTCACGGGCTTCATCTAGTCTCAAAACTTGAACTCTTCCACCACTCTAATCAGTCCTTGAGCCAACCGCTCGATCAGCTCCTGTATGCACCTGATTGAACGAATCGAAAGTGACAATCACTATCGTTTCACTTCTCCTTGAGATCTTATTCTACTATATATGCTAATATATCCCACAATAAAGATGTTCTGATCTTCTTGATACCAAAAAAATTTAACCATAGTAAAGGGTTGTTAAAATTCTATAAGAACTGTAACAATTCCTATATTTACTACTCCAGGGAAAGGACTTTAAGCTCCCAGATGCTTTAAGTACACTCCTGCTCTTCCCTTTATTTCATAATATTGGAACCACTGATTTTATTTTTGTAAGCAACCGAATGATATCACACGAAAAACATATTAATAAACATGGATGATTTAACCTACTCTGGAACATATCAATATCAGCAAATTTGTAGTAGTCCCATAGAACATCTGTCTTTTCTTTGTCCCTTGGTACATGTATGTCCGTCAGCAGTAACCCATCAATGAAGATCCATCATCGTAGTGCATTTTATGGGTAATGGTAATAATTTTCTGATTATTCTTGAATGATCGATACTCCATTATCACACTTCCAGTATTTGAACGTCTTAATATGTAGATAAGTCCTCTGTATTTTTGCTTAGATTTGCTGAAAAGTTTTTTTTTTTCCTTTTTGCAGTAACTTGTTGAACAATTTATAGTTCAAACCATGGGCGGATCCAGGTATAGCTGAGTGGGGGCATAGGCCCCTACTCAATTGAATTCCCTTGATATTTCTAAATAATCTGAAGAAGATTCATTAAAATTTGGGATTTCCAGTTCACGCTTAACTAAAACCATGATAAAAGTTACTTAATACAGGGAGTAGGAATTATTTCTGATTTATCCTAAGAGCGCTTCAATGTGACTTCATAATTCTTCTAGTGCAAAAGAGGTGAGCATGTGTTGATCTAATAGTGAATGACTTACTCACATGCCTAAAATAGTCACACATAAAAAATAATGCTGAGACTTGTTTAGATTCGCATGTATCTAGACACCTTCTAGTATGTAGATACATGCAAATCTTGATAGATCGGAGTCACTTATTTCAGGCTGGAGGAAGTACGTACAATTCATCTGCTGATTATTGATGCTACCCAGTACATGATTTTTGGACGTAAATTTCACATCTTTAAATTAAGCTCGAGTCAATGAGGGGGACTGCATTTTTTCCAATTGACTCGTCATTTTTTTAAAAGAATACTAACCAGTGGCATATCTCATCTACTATTATGGCTAGGGAATATCCTTAATTACTTGTCATGTCATGGTTGCATGTTACGGAATTGATAAAAATCAGTCGATATACCACTCACCGTAGTACATCTGTGCTTGTATAGACTCTGATCGATCGTTTGATTGGCATGCAGACTTCCAAGGCTCTAGAGGCAATCGTTGGCGTGATTCTCCAGCCTGCGGGCATCTCTTTGCTCGAGCTTTCTTTTCGTTTAGCATCCAGAAGTCAGCAGCTATGACGGGTCGACCTAGACATGGGCAAAGTAGTACAGATTAGGGCAGCGGGAGTGTACGTGAAAATAAATGTCTGTGTGTTTAGAGATTTGGCATGACCACTTGCTTAATCGGTTCAGATGTTAGCATGACAGGGCTGCGGCGAAGTGTACATGAAAGTACACAGTGGCGACGATGTTGCAGGGGAGGAGGGGCGCGCCCGATTGACGGAAGTTGCTGGCCGTCAAACTGGAGAAGGCTAGACATGGTGCTTCGCAACTGCTAAATAATCTGGAATCAGATTGATCTGGAAGATTTATGGTATAATTCTAAATAAATAATTAGATGGAGAATAAAAAGAAAAGCTCATGTTGATGGATTGTTCGGCTGGGTGCATGAGGCAAGTCCAATTCCATCGATCGATCCAAACCTTGGCTGCACAGCTGCACACGGTATATGCATGAGGCGGTGATTAGAACCCGATGATGTTGATGGGTGCATGAGGAAAGTCCACTTCCATGGATCGATCAACTCTTGGCTGCACGGCTGCATGAGAGGACTATTCGAACCGGACGACGATGCGTGCTTAAGGAGCCTCGACCCGCCGTGAGTTTCCGATGCAAATACGGCGGCGGACGGCCACGGGATCGGAGTGCGGCGGCGACGACATGAGGCAGCGCATGAAGACGGACTAAATTGCGGCTGCCTAATCATGAAAAGTTAGATTAGGTTTTAGACATATATTTTAAACGATGGCATAGGTGGGTAATTAACTAACTCTCAAGAGTTACGTATTAATCTGAGCCGTTCTTTTCTATTGCTAGATAATTGATTAATCTGAGCCATTTATTGTTTGTTGTTTTAATAATATAATAGATAGATACTGGAAGGGGTGCGGATGCTAACCCGAAGGTGGACTTTTTAGGCATAGATGCATGCTGGATAGCGGTTTATGTACTTTGTCGTAATGCCCGATTAAATCTCATAGTATTCATCATGATATGTATGTGCATTGTTATGCCCTCTTTATTTTTCAATTGCCCAACTGTAATTTGTTCACCCAACATGCTATTTATCTTATTGGAGAGACACCACTAGTGAACTGTGGACCCCGGTCCATTCTTTTACATCTGAATACAATCTACTGCAAACATTGTTCTTTAATGTTCTTCGCATACAAACATCATTTTCCACACCATACATTTAATCCTTTCTTTACAGCAAGCCGGTGAGATTGACAACCTCACTGTTAAGTTGGGGCAAAGTATTTGGATTGTGTTGTGCAGGTTCCACGTTGGCGTCTGAATCCCTGGTGTTGTGCCGCACTACACTCCGTCACCAACAACCTTCACGTGCTCCTTGACTCCTACTGGTTCGATAACCTTGGTTTCTTACTGAGGGTAAACTTGCTGCTGTACGCATCACACCTTCCTCTTGGGGTTCCCAACGGGCGTGTGCTTGACGCGTCATCAAGGGTCTAGGTGCAGGAGTGGTTCTCACCTCACCAAAAGGGGATCACTTGAGATACGTGCTGCAAATACACTTCAGGGCATCAAACAATGTCGTTGAGTATGAAGCCTTGGTCCATGGGCTCAAGGTCGCAAAAGAAATCGGAGTGCACCGGATCATTTGCTATGGTGATGCAGATCTGGTGGTGCAGCAGTGTTCTGGAGATTGGGATGCAAAAGATGCCAACATGGCCGCATACCGGTTCCATGTGCAAAAGATTGCCGGATTATTCGACGGGTGTGAGTTTCACCATGTACCACGGGCGGAAAATGAAGCCGCGGATACTTTATCCAAGCTGGGCTCGTCTAGGCAAGAAATTCCTTCCGGAATAGCCTTAGCTCACCTGAGAAAACCATCAATCACACCAAGTCCGGAAGCTGAGTCAATTTTCGTACCGGAATCCCACATCCTACCAAAGGATGTTGACGAAGGAAACCCGGGGACTGTTTCGGCTAACCCGGGGACTTCGGGGTCAAAACCGAAAGAAGCTATGATGGTGGATTGCATGGAGATAGATGTACCGGTGTTTACGGTTAGGGAAGCACCAACCTGGGTTTAACCTATTAAGGAATTCCTGATCAATGACGGCTTACCGGCTGATGAAACTGAATCGAGGAGGATCCAAAGAAGATCCAAGGCGTACACCATCATCAATGGTGAGATGTACAAGAGAAGTGTTACCGGTGTCCTCCAACGATGTGTGGAACCGGAAGAGCGAAAAGAAATGCTCGTGGAAGTTCACCAAGGAGAATGTGGGCACCATGCCTCATCCAGGGCACTGGTGGCAAAAGTGTTCCGACATGGGTTCTATTGGCCCACTGCTTTGGAAGATGTTGAGGACTTGGACTGAAAATGCAATGGGTGCCAGAGATACGCCAAGCAAAATCATACCCCAACATCCTGTTTAAAAACCATACCGATAACTTGGCCATTTGCGGTTTGGTGTCTGGACATGGTTGGAACATTCAAAACGGCAAGAGGAAGCATGACTCACATCTTGGTGATGGTCGATAAATTCACTAAGTGGCTAGAGGCAAAGCCAATCGCAAAATGTGATGGGCATACAGCCGTGAAATTCTTGAAAGATGTCATTTTGCGGTATGGATACCAGCACAACATCATCACTGATAACGGAACAAACTTTGCTCAAGGAGAGTTTAAGTGGTTCTGTGATGATAACAATATCCGGTTGGATGTGTGTTCTGTGGCACACCCACAAGGCAATTGACAAGTTGATAGAACAAATGCACTTGTGCTTCCCGGTATCAAACCGAGGCTCACTGAGACACTCGAAAAAACGCCAGGATGTTGGCTTGATGAATTACCATCAGTGTTGTGGAGCACAAGGACCACACCGAACCGGTCTACCGGATATACGCCATTTTTCATGGTATACGGAGCAGAAGCGGTTATACCAACAACATTCTCCATGACTCACCAAGAGTGCAGCTCTATATCGAAGAAGAGGTAAAAGAGGCTCGAGAAAACGATGTTGATTTGCTTGAGGAACAAAGAGAAATGGCTTTGGCAAGATCGGCCATATACCAGCAAAATCTCAGACGCTATCATAGCAGGAAGGTAAACCCGATGGTGTTCCGGGAAGGAGACCTGGTGTTACGTCTAGTGCAGTGCACTGAAGGACGACACAAGCTCTCACCTCCGTGGGAAGGGCCTTTCATTATTAGCAAGGCTCTACACAATGATGCCTACTACTTGATCGATGCACAGGAATTGAAGAAGGGAAAGAAGGACAGGTCAGGAGAGGAAACCAAGCACCCATGGAACATAGCTTTACTCCGTCCTTTCTATTCCTGAAGATGTGATGTAAGGAGTTCCTTTTTGTACCTTATTTGCTATTAATAAAATACTGGCATCTCGAATATATCTCGGGGACTGCCTCTACCGGAATTGCATGCAATGTGTTTATTTTTTCTGTATACCGGCTTGATTGTTGGAAACTTTCTTTTCCGGTTTAGTAATGTGCTAAACCTAAAGGAGTCTTCGACTTTGCTGTTGTCTGCAACCCGGCTTCATGGAAAGCAAGATAAACCAGAAGGATCTAAGCACGCGAAAAACATAAAAAGAAAACGAAAACAAACAACCCTATGAAAGTTTAACTAACCCCGGTTATACCGGTTTTTTGTGAAAAATTTCGAATTTTTTCTAATTCAAGAAAATGCTTGCTTGGCAAAAGAACTTTGAGTCTCATACGCCAAACACCCAAAAGAGGTAGGCAGAGCCAAAGAAAAAGAACCAAGTGTGCATCAGATTGAATTCCGAAACGAATCCGGAATCTTCACCGTGCAAGATCAAAGCAAACCAAAACAAATCAACAAGATCTAAATCACACAAGTTACCGGCTTGATATATAAGCTTACCGGTCAAACATACTAGCCTACCAGCTAAATTAAAAAGTAGCACCATCAAAAGGACTTAATTGTATTATGTTACATCTCCCACCCGGCATACCGGGAAAATTTTACCGCATTGTTTTGACTAAGATAGGATCAGGGGGTGTGATATAAAGGGGATGAGCTATCCTGGCCCTGCACAACAGGGGGTTCAGGGGCAGCTTCGGGCACAACCGGCGCTCCATAGGCTTGCTCTCGAGGGGCAACAGCTTCTTCTTCATGGGCCTCCACCTCGGTATCAGCCTCGTCCTCTTCGGCATCTTCTTCCTCCTCCTCCTTAGAGGATTCATCAGCAGTATCAGCTGGAGGAGGGATGAAGGTGCTGGTGGAGGCAAACTGAGCTATCCGGTACGCGCGGTCGTGGCGTTTGGCAGTTTTGGCGGGGTCCGTATCGGTAGGAGCGTCCGCGCACATGCTGTGGAGGGCATCCACGTCTAGATCATCGTACCAGGAGCAGGCAACACGAAGTGCTGCGTCAGCTCCGGCACGGGCAGAAGAGCGTTTCCACTCGCTGAACCTTTTGCCGGTGTCCCGTAGCTGATGAGCAAGGCGAGTCAAGTCGGCCGGCACGGACTCCCCGGGCCACAAGAACTTGAACACCTGAAGGGCGACTTACGGCACATCGCCAAGATGCTGGTCGAAGACCTTCATATGTGTGATCCGGGCGTGCAGCGCAACGAGGTGATCATATGCATTCCAGGAAGCATCCGGATCGCGAACAACATTTTCAGCCCGCATCTCGGTGACCCTTTTGTGCGCGTGCGGCTGGGAATCCAGGAAAAGCTCTGAAAGAAAAGACAAAGAGAACAGTATAAAGATACACCGCTGAAAAATGCAGATTGGCAGGCATAAGAAAAAGGCACTTACTGAGCGCCTGTCCTTCGGTTTCAATGACCATTAGGTCAAATTCGGCTTGATCCGCCAGCAGCTCAGCGTTCCGGTCCTACCCCTCCTTCAGCTGCTTGGCCCTCTCCTCCAGCTCCTTCCGCAGCTGCCCCGTGGCGTCGGCAAGTTCCTTCCGGGCCTCCTCCACCTTGGCTTCGCCGGCAGCTATAGCTTCCTTCAGCGCCTGCGCATGTTGCAGCCCAGCCTGGACCATTTGGTCCTTGAGTTCAATGGCGTTATTCCGCTGGGCTTGCAGTGCGTTGTGGTGCTCAAGGGCCAGCTTTTCCTTCTCGGCTGCAATCCGGAAGAGCAAAAGTTCAATAGAAGAAGCCGGTGAGCTCAAACAAAAGAAAAGACAAACAAAAAACGAAGTTTACCCTTGAGCGCGGCGATTTGGCCGGTAAGGTCCTCAAGCGAGGCTTCCGGAAGGGCAGCTGCACAAAAGAAACATATAAGTAATATTCATCAAGGGAAAAGTTAGTACAAAAGAAGCCGAAAGGTTGAGGCTAACCTTGGCACTTGCCGTGGTCCGCTCGAGGGTGGTGAAGGCCTCGGTGAGGTCCCGGTGCTCCTACAGTAGCCCCTCAAAGAGCTGCTTCCGGGAGTCGAGGGTGCCCTGCATAGAATCAAAGTCATAGTGAGCTATGCCGGTTTTTTACAGTTTCGCGCTAAGTACTTCGTGCTTAACCCAAAACTCGGGGACTAGCTATGCCGGTTTTTTGCAGTTTTGCGCTAAGTACTTCGTGCTTAACCCGAAACTCGGGGACTAGCTATGCCGGTTTTTTGCAGTTTCGCGCTAAGTACTTTGTTCTTAACCCGAAACTCAGGGACTAGCTATGTCGGTTTTTTACTTCAGGAAAGTTTCGCGCTAAGTATTGCGTGCTTAACCCGAAACTCGGGGACTATGAGGATATATCTATAAGTTGGAAATTTGAAAAACGACATCGGTATAAAGAAAAGACTTGAAGTTTAAGTAACAAGCTTACCACCACGTTTGCGTTGGCGTCGTGCCAAGCCGTATCGAAATCCTTCATGGCGAGCTTGAGCCGGCTAAAGTGTTGCACCGTGCTTCGCGGGCCGGAGTTGTCCATGACCGGCAGCTTGTCCTTGCCTAGGCCGCAGGTGGCGGGGGAGAGGTCCGCCTGGTTCCACTTATCCACATACTCCTTGAGCGAGCCCAGGTCGGCCTCGCTGCGGGTCAGCTCAGCGATCCGGCCTAGCTGAGCTGAGGCCTTCTCGCCGGCAGTAACCGCGGCGCGACCGGCATGTAGCACAAGGGACTGCCCCTGGGAGCCAGAGGCGGGCGCTGTCGCTGCGGTAACCGCGGCAGTGAGCTGCTTGGCGGTCACCATCGTGCCCTCTGTCGGGGCCTAGCGCAGGTAGGAGATGGTTCGGTGGAAGACGCGGCGGAGGTGCAGGTGCATCCTTTGGCGGCGAGGATGTTGTCGGCACAGTTTTGGAGGGGGAAGTAGCGGTGGTCTTCTTCCTTAAGGACGGACGGAACCATAGGTTCCATCCGCCCACCATCTTCAGAGCCGGTGCCCATGTTGTTGGCGCCGGTGTCTTCAAAATCAGGAGGGGAGATAAAGTCCTCCTCCGCGCGGAAATTTGGCGATTTAGGGGCCGTGCACCCCAAATTTGTTTTCCCCCCACGAGGGGAGGATGGAGCTTTGCCGGCACCAGATTGTGCCGGACTTGGTTGAGGAGGAGGAGAGGTCTTGGCAGGTTCTTCGGAAGTTTCCAGCCTCATGCCTGGAGCGCTCCTAGTAAGTACCAGGGGAGCCCTGAAAAAAGAAAAAGAGTATAAAAGTAAGCTAAGAGACAACAAGTATGAAAGCTAAACCGGAAAGATGTGATGCTAGATTCCTACCCAGTAGCGACCGGCATCCCTCGCTTGCGCTTCCCTCCATGAGGCCCAGAGCTTCCCTTCTTTTGGCGTTTGGCGGGAGGATCATCGCTGGGGCTGGCGTCCGGAGCTGGAGCTTTGTTCTTCCGGGCCCTGGGAGCTTGAGCCTTAGCTCTTCCGAACTCAGGACCCACCTCCGCGGCGAGGGGAGTCACATGCTCCAGCACCTGGGGGTTCTCATTAGCTGAGTGGGATGCTACAAAGGAAAAGTTTATAAGACAGAGGAGATGTACAATGTACCTCAAGAACAACGACCTCATCATCAGTATTGGAATCATTTGTCGGATGCTGAGTTGAAAAGGTACCGGGGCGCTGGGAGTGTGTTGGGCCCATCTTGTGCTTTCCCTTTACGTAAGGGTCAGCGTCCACGTCGTCGTGGTATTTGCGCTTGGGGGTGTAAGAGGGCGGCTCCTCAGCGCGGATCCGGGCAAAGTTCTGCAACACAACAAAAAACCAAGTCAGGACAAAGGTTTACAAATATACCGGAAGAAGCTTTCCGGAAATCCCGAGATCCTACTCGGGGCGGAGGAGGATCGGAGCGGCTGTAAGGCTTCAGGCCAAACTTCCCGTTAGCCCGCATATTCGTCCGGCAGATATGCTTGGACTTAAGGACCAAGTCTCTGGGGCTCAGCGTGTGAGTGGTGATCCTTGTCGGATCTCTTAAACCTGACATATGGCTTATCTTGTGAGCACAACACTGGAGGGTGATGACCCACAAGTATAGGGGGTGTATCGTAGTACTTTCGATTAATAAGAGTGTCGAACCCAACGAGGAGCAGAAGGTGTTGACAAGCAGTTTCGATGAAGGATTCACTGTAAATGCTCACAAACAAGTATTCAGGGGGTTTTGATATAGCAGATAAATAAAGTACAAGTAAGTAAAATGCGAGAGAAATAATTGCAGCGAGTGGCCCAATCCTTTTTAGCACAAAGGACAAGCCGGTTTGTTTACTTATGATGACCAAACGTTCTTGAGGACACACGGGAATTTAGTCTAGTGCTTTCGCTTCATATAGTTGATTAATCTTCATTGTTTTGATAAGTGTTGTGTGGGTGAACCTATGCTAATGCACCGCCCTTCCTAGGACTAATACATACTTGTGATTATACCCCTTGCAAGCATCCGCAAATACAAGAAAGTAATTAAGATAAATCTAACCACAGCCCTAAACTCTGAGATCCTGCTATCCCTCCTGCATCGATATACCAACGGGGGTTCAGGTTGCTGTCACTCCGGCAACCCCATAATTAGCAAACGAATACAAGATGTATTCCCCTAGGCCCATAAAGGTGAAGTATCATGTAGTCGACGTTCACATGACACCACTAGAAGAATAACACCACAACTTAAATATCAAACCATTGAATATTACTCAACATAATTCACTACTAACATTTAGACTTCATCCATGTCCTCAAGAACTAAACGAACTACTCACGAGACATCATATGGAACATGATCAGAGGTGATATGATGATGAATAACAATCTGAACATAAACCTTGGTTCAATGGTTTCACTCAATAGCATCAATAACAAGGAGTAATCAATACCGGGAGAGTTTCCCCTATGAAATAATCAAGATTCAACCCTAGATGTTACAGCGGTGACGAGGTGCAGCGGTGGAGATGACAGCGACGGTGGTGGAGATGATGGTGATGATGATCCCAATGAAGTCCAGCTCGATGGCGATGACGATGGCGTCGATTTCCCCCTCCAGGAGGGAATTTCCCCGACGGATTTCAGCCTGCCGGAGAGCTCTTTTCTCTCTGGTGTTTTCCGCCCCGCAGAGGCGGCTGTGACTCTTCGCGATTATCCCCAACACCTTAGGTTTTCGGGTAGAAGAAGTACGCGAAGGAGAGGCGGCCGAGGGGGGCTGTGGTCCCCCTCCCCACAAGGCGGCGCGGCCAAGGTAGGCCCCGCGCCGGCCTATGGGGGGGCCATGGCGGCCCTCCTCGGTCCCTCCTTTTGGCTGGCTTCTTCTTCGGGAAAAATAAGAACTTCGGTGTAGTTTCCATCAATTGCTGATCTTCAGAAATATTGCATTCTGACGGTGCTTTTTCCAGCAGAATCCTGAATCCGGTGAGGGATTTTCCAATAATCATGAAACATGCAAAATAGGTGAAATAACATAAGTATCATCTCTAAATATGAAATATATCAATGAATAACAGTAAATTATGATATAAAATAGTGATGCAAAATGGAACAAGTAGAAGGAAATCACAAATGAAGGTGCATAGGAAATCATAATTGGTGATGGCAAACTTCGTTCTTGGTCAAAGAACAGTTAACAGATTGTACTTATCTATCGAGCAGCACTCTTATATTAAAGCTTTTATGGCAAAACTTGCATACTCAATTATAATAATCTCCTCATAATCATTGATAACCTTCAAAGCTATATTCATTCGGATAAAACTTGTACTAAACAAGGAAGAGTAAAAGGCATGATTAAGTAGATCACAATATAAATGGTTTGATCACAACACCTCAATCGCTTGCTTAAGATAGAGGGAAATAGGTTTACTGACTCAACATAAAGTAAAAGATAGGCCCTTCGCAGAGGGAAGCAGGGATTAAATCATGTGCTAGAGCTTTTTAAGTTTTGAAATCATATAGAGAGCATAAAAGTAAAGTTTGAGAGGTGTTTGTTGTTGTCAACGAATGGTAGTGGGTACTCTAACCCCCTTGCCAAACAGACTTTCAAAGAGCGGCTCCCATGAAGGACGTTATCTCTACCAGCAAGGTAGCTCATCCCTCTTCTCTTTTTTTTTACACATGTACTTTAGTTTATTTAGTGATGACACTCCTCCCAACCTTTTCTTTCACAAGCCATGGCTAACCGAATCCTCGGGTGCCTTCCAACATTTCTCATACCATGGAGGAGTGTCTATTGCAAAATTAAGTTGCTTACTGATGAATCAGGGCAAAACATGTGAAGAGAGTTATTAATGAAAGTTAATTAATTGGGGCTGGGAATCCCGTTGCCAGCTCTTTTTGCAAAATTATAGGATAAGCAGATGTGCCACTAGTCCATTGGTGAAAGTATGCCTAACAAGATTGAAAGATAAAACACCACATACTTCCTCATGAGCTATAAAACATTAACACAAATAAGAGGTAATAACTTTTGAATTGTTTAAAGGTAGCACATGAAGTATTTACTTGAAATGGCAGGGAAATACCACATAATAGGTAGTTATGGTGGACACTGATGGCATGGGTTTGGGTTAAGGTTTGGATGCACGAGAAGCATTCCCTCTCAGTACAGGTCTTTGGCTAGCAAGGTTGATTAGCAAGCATAAGAGTTGAGGGAAACAAACAAATACACATGTGATAGGAACAATCATGCATCTTCCTTGTAAGCACAAACAATTTTAACTTCAGAATAATAAGCTAAGAGCTAACAAGAAAGAAAGATAATGAAATAACATATCTACATGTATTTCCTCTTTTCTACTTAAACCTCAAAGTGTTGTTGCTATTGACCAATGCTAAGTTTGCCAAAACCAAATAGATTTACTCAATGCTCCCAAAGTGATACCAATACTAACAACAAGATCAATCATATAGTAGAGATTGCAAACTAAAATAAGATGTGCAAAGTATAAATGATAAGAATTCTCATTAATATTCCATAACGATAACTCACACAAAGGGATACATAGATAACCAACTAAAGAGAGATACTTCCACACTGCAACCAACTTATATGATAACTTCCCTACTCATGATATGACACTACTTGATAGTAAAAAGGTAAAAGATAGTGATGACGTGATACCGCGGCACTCCCCCCAAGCTTGGAACAAACCAAGGGGTGCCAATACCAATGATGAATTACTCCTTCGGCGGTGGTGATGATGAATTCTTGATAAGCTTCTTAACAAGCTCCTTTAGCTCATCAATCTCGTATATGAGGTTGCGGATCATCTCCGAGTTGTGCTCGACGCGGTTAAGAAGTATGTACGACGGCGAGTCCCAACTCTTGGAGTTGTTTCCCCACTCTTCACCTTCAGGTTTCATCCTTCCTGCAGTTTTAGAACGATCCATATCCCAACTGCTAGGCAATACTGCCTTGGGAATCCTTTCAATTTGACTATTATGAATTAAAGTGTGGAAGGGGTTGTCGATGCCTGGAGTAGATGTCCTTGGAGCTAGGAAGCGACGTGGAACTTTTCCCCCGGTGCTAATTCGTGCGTTCTTCTTGGAGTTGAAAGGATTCTCCACCACCCCGATGCTTGCGATGGTGGCACGCGGGTATGCACGCGAGTCTTCCTCCACTTCTTCTTCGTCTTCGCTCTCGACTTCTTCCTTGACACTCTCATCCATCTCTTTCCACTCGGGATCTTGAATATCTTCCTCCGAAAGCCCCTTGCCCTTGTTGTTGGAGACCATGGTGCTTCTAGATCAAAAACAGATCCTGGCAGAAAACAGCTCGAAACAGAACACAACGAGAAAACGATATATGGACCTCCAGGGGTCCGGGAGATTATATAGCAAAAAATTTCACGACAGAAGGAAAGTACCAGGCCGAACCAGAGTTGGAGAGGGACAAGGAGGGGCCGTCCTCATAGGGCGGCGCGGCGAGGGTGGGGCCCACGCCGGCCTATGGGGGCACGCCCTCGTGCGTCTCCTCCACTCCGTTTCGATCTCGTAATTTTTCATATTTTCCAAAAGTAGCGAATACATTGTAAGGAAAGTTAAACGCGAACTTTTTATTACCAGAACTGTTACCTATTCAAAGTCGAACTCTGCAGAACTGTCAATTTGAACTTTGATGAAAGCTTCCGGAGTCACCACTCGAATAACATCAACATCTTCATTATAAGAATCTCCAGAAATATAATGCTTGAGTCTTTGTCCATTCACCACTTGTGTGGCATCGCCTTTCAGAGAACTAATTTTAATTGCCCCTGAACGATACACCTCCACAACGACATATGGTCCTTCCCATTTTGAGAGCAATTTCCCTGCAAAAAATCTGAGACGAGACCGATACAATAGGACTTTATCTCCAACATTAAATTCTCTTTTGATAATTCTTCTATCATGCCATTTCTTAACTTTCTCCTTAAAAAGTTTAGCATTTTCATAAGCTTCACTTCTCCATTCATCTAGAGAACTCAATTGTAGCAATCTCTTCTTACTGGCAAGTTTAGGATCTTTATTTAGTTCTCTTACAGCCCAATAAGCTTTGTGCTCTAGTTCTAAAGGTAAATGGCAAGCTTTCCCATAAACCATTTTATAAGGTGACATCCCCATAGGGTTTTTATAAGCAGTTCTATAAGCCCATAGTGCTTCCTTCAATTTACTAGCCCAGTCTTTCTAGATTTATTAACAGTCTTTTGCAAGATAGATTTAATCTCTCTATTTGATAATTCTACTTGCCCACTAGTTTGAGGATGATAAGCGGAAGCAATCCTATGATTAATACCATATTTGGCAAGAGTTGTTCTAAAACCACCATGAATAAAATGAGAACCTCCATCAGTCATAAAATATCTAGGAACTCCAAATCTAGGAAAAATAATATCTAAAAGCATTCTTAAAGAGGTCTCACCATCAGCACTTTTTGTGGGTATGGCTTCCACCCATTTAGTAACATAATCAACAGCAACAAGTATATGAGTGTTACCTTCTGAAGAAGGGAAAGGACCCATGAAGTCAAATCCCCAACAATCGAATGGTTCAATAACAAGAGTATAATTCATAGGCATTTCATTGCGTCTGGAGATATTACCAACCCTTTGACATGCATCACAAGATAAAATAAACTTTCTTGCATCCTTAAAGAGAGTTGGCCAATAGAAACCTGATTGTAGATCCTTTTGTGCGGTTCTATCTCCGGCGTGATGTCCTCCATAAACACTACCATGACACTTACTCAATATCTCTTGTTGTTCATATTCGGGAACACATCTTCGCATAATACCATCCACTCCTTCTTTATATAAGTGTGGGTCATCCCAAATATAATGCCTCAAGTCATAAAAGAATTTCCTCCTTTGCTGACCTGAAAAGGTCGGAGGTAAGTACTTGGAAACAATAAAGTTAGCATAATCAGCATACCAAGGACTATCTCGCGAGCTCACCTTTATTACAGCCAATTGTTCATTTGGAAAACTATCATTAACAGGAACAGGATCATAAGCAATATTTTCCAATCTAGATAAATTATCAGCAACAGGATTATCAGCACCTTTCCTATCTATAATATGCAAATCAAATTCTTGCAAAAGAAGCACCCATCTAATAATCCTTGGCTTAGCATCTTTCTTTTCCATAAGGTACCTAATTGCAGCATGATCAATATGAATTGTAACTTTTGAATCAACAATATAAGGTCTAAACTTGTCACAAGCAAAAACCACAGCTAATAGTTCTTTTTCAGTTGTAGCATAATTTCTTTAAGCAGCATCAAGAGTTTTACTAGCATAATGAATAACATTCAATTTTTTATCTATTCGCTGTCCAAGGACAGCACCTACAGCAAAATCACTAGCATCACACATAATTTCAAAAGGTAAATTCCAATCAGGAGGTTCAACTACAGGAGCAGTTGTTAAGGCTTTCTTTAGAGTTTCAGAAGCTTCCTTACAATCATCATCAAAAACAAAAGGTACATCTTTTTGAAGAAGATTAGTAAGAGGCTTTGAAATCTTAGAGAAATCTTTAATGAATCTCCTATAAAACCCAGCATGACCAAGAACACTACGAATACCTTTAACATCCCTCGGATAGGGCATCTTCTCAATTGCTTCAACTTTAGCTCTATCAACTTCAATACCTCTTGATGACCCACAAGTATAGGGGATCGCAGCAGTCTTCGCGGGTAGTATAACCCAATTTATTGATTCGACACAAGGGGAGACAAAGAACACTTGGAAGCCTTAACAGCGGAGTTGTCAATTCAGCTGCACCTGGAAACAGACTTGCTCGCAAGAGTTTATCAGTAGTAACAATTTTATAGCAGTAGCAGTAGTGAAATAACAGCAGCAAAGTATCAGAGACAGCAGTAGTAATTATAGTAAACAGCAGGATTAAAATACTGTAGGCACGGGGACGGATGACGGGCGTTGCATGGATGAGAGAAACTCATGTAACAATCATAGCAGGGCATTTGCAGATAATAATAAAACGGTGTCCAAGTACAAAGCAATCAATAGGCATGTGTTCCAATTATAGTCGTACGTGCTCGCAATGAGAAACTTGCACAACATCTTTTGTCCTACCAGCCGGTGGCAGCCGGGACTCAAGGGAAACTACTGGATATTAAGGTACTCCTTTTAATAGAGTACCGGAGCAAAGCATTAACACTCCGTGAACACATGTGATCCTCACGTCACTACCATCCCCTCCGGTTGTCCCGATTTCTGTCACTTCGGGGCCATTGGTTCCGGACAGCGACATGTGTATACAACTTGCAGGTAAGACCATAAACAATGAATATCATGATGAAACAATAACATGTTCAGATCTGAGATCATGGCACTCGGGCCCTAGTGACAAACATTAAGCATAACAAGTTGCAACAATATCATCAAAGTACCAATTACGGACACTAGGCACCATGCCCTAACAATCTTATGCTATTACATGACCAATCTCATCCAATCCCTACCATCCCCTTCGGCCTACAGCGGGGGAATTACTCACACATGGATGGGGGAAGCATGGCTGGTTGATGGAGAGGCGTCGGTGGTGATGATGGCGATGATCTCCTCCAATTCCCCGTCCCGGCGGAGTGCCAGAACGGAGACTTCTGGCTCCCGCGACGGAGTTTCGCGATGTGGCGGCGTTCTGGAGGCTTTCTGGCGACTTCGACTTCTTCCCGTGCGTTTTTAGGTCGAAGGCAATATATAGTCCGAAGGAGGGCATCGGAGGCTGACCGAGGGGGCCACACCATAGGGCCACGCGGGCCCCCCCTAGGCCGCTCCGCCTTATGGTGTGGGGCCCTCGGGCCTCCACCTGACTTGTCCTTCTGGCTCCGTCAGTATTCTGGGAAAATAGGGCCTTCTGCATAAATTCCGAGGATTTTCCTGAAAGTTGGATTTCTGCACAAAAACGAGACACGAGAGCAGTTCTGCTGAAAACAGCGTTAGTCCGTGTTAGTCGCATCCAAAATACACAAATTAGAGGCAAAACAATAGCAAAAGTGTTCGGGAAAGTAGATACGTTTTGGACGTATCAACTCCCCCCAAGCTTAGCTTATTGCTTGTCCTCAAGCAATTCAGTTAACAACTGAGCGATAAAAGAACTTTCACGAACACATTTGCTCATATGATGTATATATTCTCATGCTATGGCTAATACTTAAGCAGTTCATAATGAGATACATGCAAATAAGATCATCCAACATCTATGTCAATCATGGAGAGGTACCAACAATTAATAATAAGCATCATGAATCATGTATATAAGTAGGATTGCAATGTTCATAAGAGAGTATGATAAAGTGGTATCTCGCTTGCCTGTATTTGATCGGCAAAACATAAATGCCCAGGCACCTCTGGAGTTCATAGAAAGACTAGAAGTAGTGATTGTCAAAGATAAAAGCATCAAAGTTATACCGCAATCAATCATATTTTGAGACAAGCATATTATACTAAGAATGACAGTTGTGCTCTCAAGATAGTGCTCAAAGAAATAATGGAGACACAACACAAAAGTAAAAGATTGACCCTTCGCAGAGGGAAGCAGGGATTAACATGCGCTAGAGCTTTTCATTTTTAAAACAGGAGTAAAATTATTTTGAGAGGTGTTTGTTGTTGTCAACGAATGGTAATGAGTACACCAACTACCTCGCCAACCGGACTCCCAAGAGCGGCTCCCATGAATTATTTGCATGTTTATGTGGCACTCCTTCCAACCTTTCTTACACAAACCATGGCTAACCGAATCCTCGGGTGCCTGCCAACAATCTCATACCATGAAGGAGTGCCTTTTTATTTAAGTTTTATTATGATGACACTCCCCCCAACCTTTGCTTACACAAGCCATGGCTAACCGAATCCTTCGGGTGCCGTCCAACGATCACATACCATGGAGGAGTGTCTATTTAAGTTAATTAATTTGGGACTGGGAATCCCATTGCCAGCTCTTTTTGCAAAATTATTGGATAAGCGGATGTGCCACTAGTCCATATGAGAATCCGTCAAAAGTAAATGACAAGGTTGAAAGCTAAACACCACATACTTCCTCATGAGCTATGAAACATTAACACAAATTAAGAAGCATTTTGAAGGTTTTAAAGGTAGCACATGAGAATTTACTTGGAATGGTTTGAAATGCCATGCATAGGTATTTATGGTGGACACTTTGGAACAACTTGGTTTTCAGGTGTTTGGAAGCACGAGCAGTGATGACCCACAAGTATAGGGGGTGTATCGTAGTATTTTCGATAAGTAAGAATGTCGATCCCAACGAGGAGCAGAAGGTGTTGACAAGCAGTTTCGATGAAGGATTCCCTGTAAATGCTCACAGACAAGTATTCAGGGGTTTTTGATGTAACAGTTGAATAAAGTACGAGTAAGTAAAGTGCGAGAGTAACAATTGCAGCGAGTGGCCCAATCCTTTTTAGCACAAAGGACAAGCCGGTTTGTTTACTTATAATGACCAAACGTTCTCGAGGACACACGGGATTTTAGTCTAGTGCTTTCGCTACATACGGCTAAATAATCTTCATTGTTATGATAAGTGTTGTGTGGGTGAACCTATGCTAATGTACCGCCATGCCTAGGACTAATACATACTTGTGATTATACCCCTTGCAAGCATCCGCAACTACAAGAAAGTAATTAAGAATAAATCTAACCACAGCCTTAAACTCTGAGATCCTGCTATCCCTCCTGCATCGATATACCAACGTGGTTTTAGGTTTCATCACTCCGGCAACCCCGCAATTGGCAAACGAGTACAAGATGCATTCCCCTAGGCCCATAAAGGTGAAGTGTCATGTAGTCGACGTTCACATGACACCACTAGAAGAATAACACCACAACTTAAATATCATACCATTGAATATTACTCAACCATAGTTCACTACTAACATTTAGACTTCACCCATGTCCTCAAGAACTAAACGAACTACTCACGAGACATCATATGGAACATGATCAGAGGTGATATGATGATGAATAACAATCTGAACATAAACCTTGGTTCAATGGTTTCACTCAATAGCATCAACAACAAGTAGAAATCGATACCGGGAGAGTTTCCCCTATCAAACAATCAAGATCAAACCCAAATTGCTACGGCGGTGACGATGTCCAGCGGTGGAGACGGCGGTGATGATGGTGGAGATGATGATGATGGTGATGGAGATGATGTCCAGCTCGATGACGGTGACGATGGCGTCGATTTCCCCCTCCCGGAGGGAATTTCCCCGGTGGATCTCAGCCCGCCGGAGAGCTCTTTTCTCTCTGGTGTTCTCCGCCCCGCAGAGGCGGCTGTAACTCTTCGTGAGGTACCCTCTGTGGCTTAGGTCTTCGGGACGAAGGGTTTCGCGAAGAAAAGGAGGCGAAAGGGGCTGTGGGGCCCCCACACCACAAGGTGGCGCGGCCAGGCCACGGGCCGCGCCGGCTTGTGGTCTGGCCCCACCTTGGGCCTTCTCAGCTCCCCCTTCTGGCTTCCTTCGTCATCTGGAAAAATAGGATTTTTGGTATAATTTCCTACCACAGTTGATCTTCCGAAATATTGCGTTCTGACAGTGCTTTTTCCAGCAAAATCCTGGCTCCGGTGCTCGATCCTCCAATAATGATGAAACATGCAAAATAGATGAAATAACATAAGTATTGTGTCCAAATATGAAATATATCAATGAATAACAGCAAATTATGATACAAAATAGTGATGCAAATTGGACGTATCAACTCCCCCCAAGCTTAGACTTCGCTTGTCCCCAAGCGAAACTGAACTCAGTAAACAGGACCACATGTTTATGGAGTGAAGAGTCGATAAATAAAATACGGACAAGAAGCATCATATTCATTCACACAAGACATTCTAGTAAACAACTTCCTCATATAACTCAACTTGGAACAAGTATAAGGTAATCACAAATAAAGGTGCATAAGAAATCATAGTTGGTGATGGCAAACTTCGTTCTTGGTCAGAGAACAATTAACAGATTATATTTATCTCATTGAGCAGCGCTCTCATGTTAAAGCTTATATGGCACAACTTGCATACTCAATCATAATAGTCTCCTCATAATCATTGATAACTTGCAAAGCTATATTCATTCAGATAAAACTTGAACTAAACAAGGAAAAGTAAAAGACATGATGAAGCAAATCACAATATAATGGTTTGATCACAACTACTCAAATGCTTGCTTGAGATGGAGGGAAATAGGTTTACTGACCCAACATAAAGTAAAAGATAGGCCCTTCGCAGAGGGAAGCAGTGATTAAATCATGTGCTAGAGCTTTTTCAGTTTTGAAATCATATAGAGATAATAAAAGTAACATTTTGAGAGGTGTTTGTTGTTGTCAACGACTGGTAGCGGGTACTCTAACCCCCTTGCCAGACAACCTTCAAAGAGCGGCTCCCATTTTATTTTTATTTTGTGTGGCACTCCTTCCAACCTTTCTTTCACAAACCATGGCTAACCGAATCCTCGGGTGCCTGCCAACAATCTCATACCATGAAGGAGTGCCTTTTTATTTTAGTTTTATTATGATGATGACACTCCCCCCAACCTTTGCTTACACAAGCCATGGCTAACCGAATCCTTCGGGTGCCGTCCATCAATCACATACCATGGAGGAGTGTCTATTTAGTTTAATTAATTTGGGACTGGGAATCCCATTGCCAGCTCTTTTTGCAAAATTATTGGATAAGCGGATGAAGCCACTAGTCCATTGGTGAAAGTTGCCCAACAAGATTGAAAGATAAAACACCACATACTTCCTCATGAGCTATAAAACATTGACACAAATAAGAGATAATAAGTTTTGAATTGTTTAAAGGTAGCACACGAAGTATTTACTTGGAATGGCAGAAAATACCATGTAGTAGGTAGGTATGGTGGACACAAATGACATAGGTTTGGGCTAAGGTTTGGATGCACGAGAAGTATTCCCTCTCAGTACAGGTCTTTGGCTAGCAAGGTTAATTAGCAAGCATAAGAGTTGAAGGAAACAAACAAATATACATGTGATAGAAACAATCATGCATCTTCCTTGTAAGCACAAACAATTTTAACTTCAGAATAATAAGCTATGAGCTAACAAGAAAGAAAGACAATGAAACAACTACATGTATTTCTCTTTTCTACTTAAACCTCAAAGTGTTGTTGCTATTGACCAATGCTAAGTTTGCCAAAACCAAATAGATTTATTCAATGCTCCCAAAGTGATACCAATACTAATGACAAGATAAATTATATAATAGAGATTGCAAACTAAAATAAGATGTGCAATATGTAAATGATAAGACTTCTCATTAATATTCCATAACGATAACTCACACCAAGGGATACATAGATAACCAACTAAAGGAGAGATACTTCCAAACTGCAACCCATCTTATATGATAACTTCCCTACTCATGATATGACACTACTTGACAGTAAAAAGTAAAAGGTAGTGATGATGTGATACCGCGGCACTCCCCCAAGCTTGGAATAAACCAAGGGGATGCCAATACCGATGATGAATTACTCCTTCGGTGATGGTGGTGATAAATTCCTGACAAGCTTCTCAACAAGCTCCTGAAGCTCGTCAATCTTGTACGTGAGGTTGCGAATCATCTCCGAATTGTGCTCGACGCGATTAAGAAGTATATCAGACGGCGAGTCCCAATTCTTGGAGTTATTTCCCCACTCTTCCCCCTCAGGCTTCGTCCTTCCTGCAGTGTTAGAACGATCTATATCCCAATTGCTAGGCAATGCTGCCCTGGGAATCCTTTCAATTTGATTATTGAAAATTAGATTGCGGAAGGGATGGTGAGTGCCTGATAAAGATGTCTTCGGAGCTAGGTAATGACGTGGAACCCATCCTCCGGTGCGAATTCTTGTGCTTTTGTTTGCACTAAAAGGGTTGTCCACCACCTTGATGCTTGCGATGGTAGCACGCGGGTGTGCGCGCGAGTCTTCCTCCACCTCTTCTTCATCCTCTTCCTTGACGCTCTTGTCCTCCTCTTTCCACTCACGATCTTGATTATCTTCATCCGGAAGCTCCTTGCCCTTGTTCTTGGAGACCATGGTGCTTCTAAACTGAAAACGGATCCTGGCAGAAACAGCTCGAAACAAAACACGTCTAGAAAACGATATACGGACCTCCAGGGGTCCGGGGGATTATATAGCAAAAAATTTCACGACAAAAGGAAAGTACCAGATCGAACTAGAGTCGGAAAGGGGCGACGAGGCGGCCAGACCATAGGGCGGCGCGGGCCCAAGCCAGGCCGCGCCAGCCTATGGTGGCACGCCCTCGTGCGTCTTTTCCACTCCGTTTCGATCTCGTAATTTTTCATATTTCCCAAAAACAGCAAAAATATTGTTCGGAAAGTAAATTGCGTACTTTTCATTACCAGTACTGTTACCTATTCAAAGTCGAGTTCTGGCGGACTGTCAATTTGTCCTTTGATGAAAGCCTCCGGTGTTTCCACTCGAATAATATCAACATCAACATTATAGGAATCACCTGAGATATAATGCTTGAGTCTTTGTCCATTCGCCACTTGTGTGGCATTGCCTTGGAGAGAGCTAATTTTAATTGCTCCTGAACGGTACACCTCCTCAACAACATACGGTCCTTCCCATTTCGAGAGTAATTTCCCTGCAAAGAATCTGAGACGAGACCGATACAATAGGACTTTATCTCCAATATTAAATTCTCTTTTGATAATCCTTCTATCATGCCATTTTTTAACTTTCTCTTTAAAGAGTTTAGCATTTTCATAAGCTTCACTTCTCCATTCATCTAGAGAACTCAATTGCAACAACCTCTTATTACCGGCAAGTTTAGGATCTTTATTTAATTCTCTAACAGCCCAATAAGCTTTGTGCTCTAGTTCTAAAGGTAAATGACAAGCTTTCCCATAAACCATTTTATAGGGTGACATTCCCATGGGATTTTTATAAGCAGTTCTATAAGCCCAAAGTGCATCCTTCAATTTACTAGCCCAATTCTTTCTAGTTTTATTAACAGTCTTTTGCAAGATAGATTTAATCTCTCTATTTGATAATTCTACTTGCCTACTAGTTTGAGGATGATAAGCGGAAGCAATTCTATGATTAATACCATATCTAGCAAGAGTCTTTCTAAAACCACCATGAATAAAATGAGAACCTCCATCAGTTATAATATATCTAGGAACTCCAAATCTAGGAAAAATAATATCTAAGAGCATTCTTAAAGAGGTCTCACCATCAGCACTTTTTGTAGGTATGGCTTCCACCCATTTAGTAACATAATCAACAGCAACAAGTATATGAGTGTTACCTTCTGAAGAGGGAAAAGGTCCCATGAAGTCAAATCCCCAACAATCGAACGGTTCAATAACAAGAGTATAATTCATCGGCATTTCATTGCATCTAGAGATATTACCAACCCTTTGGCATTCATCACAAGATAAAATAAACTTCCTTGCATCTTTGAAGAGAGTTGGCCAATAAAAACCTGATTGTAGAACCTTTTGCGCGGTTCTTTCTCCGGCGTGATGTCCTCCATAAGCACTACCATGGCATTTACTCAATATCTCTTGTTGTTCATATTCGGGAACACATCTTCGCATAATACCATCCACTCCTTCTTTATATAAGTGTGGGTCATTCCAGAAATAATGCCTCAAGTCATAAAAGAATTTCCTCCTTTGCTGAGCTGAAAAGGTTGGAGGCAAATACTTGGAAACAATAAAGTTAGCATAATCAGCATACCAAGGACTGTCTCGCGAACTCACCTTTATTGCAGCCAATTGTTCATTTGGAAAACTATCATTAACGGGAACAGGATCATAAGCAATATTTTCCAATCTAGACAGATTATCAGCAACAGGATTATCAGCACCTTTCCTATCTACAATATGTAAATCAAATTCTTGCAACAGAAGTACCCATCTAATAAGCCTAGGCTTAGCATCTTTCTTTTGCATAAGGTATCTGATTGCAGCATGATCAGTATGAATAGTAACTTTTGAATCAACAATATAGGATCTAAACTTATCACAAGCAAAGACTACAGCTAACAATTCCTTTTCAGTAGTAGCATAATTTCTTTGAGCAGCATCAAGAGTTTTACTAGCATAATGAATAACATTCAGTTTTTTATTTACCCGCTGTCCAAGAACAGCGCCTACAGCAAAATCACTAGCATCACACATAATTTCAAATGGTAAGTTCCAATCAGGAGGTTCAACTATAGGAGCAGTTGTTAAGGCTTTCTTAAGAGTTTCAAAAGCTTCCTTACAATCATCATCAAAAACAAAAGGTACATCTTTTTGAAGAAGATTAGTAAGAGGCTTTGAAATCTTGGAGAAATCTTTAATAAACCTCCTATAAAACCCAGCATGACCAAGAACACTACGAATACCTTTAACATCCCTAGGATAGGGCATCTTCTCAATTGCTTCAACTTTAGCTCTATCAACTTCAATACCTCTCTCGGAAATTTTATGTCCCAATACAATTCCTTCTTTAACCATAAAGTGGCATTTCTCCCAATTAAGAACAAGGTTAGTTTCTTCACATCTCTGCAAAACTTTATCGAGGTTCCGCAAGCAATTATCAAAAGAATTCCCATAGACAGAGAAATCATCAATGAATACCTCTACAATACTCTCGCAAAAACCATGAAAAATAGCAGACATGCATCTTTGAAAAGTGGAAGGAGCATTACATAAACCAAAAGGCATACGTCTATAAGCATAAGTTCCATAGGGACAAGTGAAAGTGGTTTTCTCTTGATCCTTAGTTTTAACAGCAATTTGTGAAAATCCAGAATAACCATCAAGAAAACAAAAATGAGTATTTTTAGATAACCTTTCTAACATTTGATCAATAAAAGGCAAAGGGTAATGATCTTTTTTAGTAACTTTATTAACTTTTCGATAATCAATGCACATTCTATACCCTACAACCACTCTTTGAGGTATGAGCTCATCATTATCATTAGGTACAACCGTCATTCCTCCTTTCTTAGGAACACAATGCACAGGACTAACCCATCTACTATCAGCAATAGGATATATAATTCCAGCTTCAAGAAGCCGTAATACCTCATTTCTTACCACATCCTTCATTTTAGGAATTAGACGACGCTGAGGTTCAACAACAGGCTTCGCATCATCTTCCATATTGATGGCGTGTTGGCATATAGAGGGAGAAATCCCCTTCAAATCATCAAGAGTGTAGCCAATAGCACCTCGGTGTTTCTTCAATATTTCCAATAATCTTTCTTCTTCAAACTCTGTAAGCTTAGAACTAATAATAACAGGATATATTTTCTTATCATCAATATGAGCATATTTAAGATTATCAGGCAAAGGTTTTAAATCAAAGACAGGATCTTCCTTTGGTGGCGGTGTTGTACCCAGATCTTCCACCGGTAAATCATGCTTGAGAATAGGTTGGCGAAGAAATATTTCCTCAAGCTCATCTCTTTCTTTCCTGAAAACATCACTCTCGCTATTCTCCAAATGTTGCTGCAAAGGATTATTAGGAACAAGAACAATAGATGCACACTGTTCTATTTTAAAATCATTATTAGGCAAATCAGCTTTATAAGGAGCTTTGGTAAATTTAGAGAAGTTAAACTCATATGATTCACCAGCAAATTTAGTCAAAATTTTCTCTTTCTTGCAATCTATAATAGCTCCACAAGTATTTAGAAAAGGTCTACCAAAAATAATAGGACAATAATCACTAGCAGCAGAACCAAGTACCAAAAAGTCAGCAGGATATTTAATCTTACCACATAGAACTTCCACATCTCAAACAATACCAATTGGAGAAATAGTTTCTCTATTAGCCAGCTGAATAACCACATCAATATCTTCAAGTTCACAAGAACCAATTTCGTGCATAATCTCCGTATAAAGCTCATAAGGAATAGCACTAATACTTGCACCGATATCACATAAACCATAATAACAATGATCACCAATTCTAACAGATAGCATAGGAACACTAGCTTGTTTGGGTTTATTACGATGTGAAACAATATTAGAAGCATCTTCACAGAAAATAATATGACCTTCCTCCAAATTTTCAGTCACAAGATCTTTAACTATTGCAACAGCAGGTTCAACTTTTATTTGTTCTTCAGGTTCTATAGGTTTCTTTTCACTTTTATGAACCGCACTATTTATAACAGAGTACTCCTTCATTTTAGCAGGGAAAGGATTTTTTTCAATATAAGCTTCAGGAATAACATGATCAACAGTTTCAACTACAACGCATTTATTAATAGATGAATCAATTTTATCTTTATACGGTTCATGATACTTATCAAAATTCTCCTTAGGCAATTCATAATGAGAGGCAAAAGCTTTATAAAGATTTGCAGCAACTTGAGAATCAAGACCATAAGTAGCACTCATATTACGAAATTTATCAGTATCCATAAAAGCTTCAATGCATTTGTAATCATAATTTATACCTGATTCTCGATCTTTGTCGATCTCCCATCCTTCAGTATTTTCTTGGATCCGATTAAGAAGGTCCCTTTTAAACTCTTCCTTATTACGCGTGAATGATCCAGAACAAGAAGTATCCAGCAAGGTCTTGTCTTCAAAAGAAAGTCTTGCATAGAAATTATCAATAATAACATTACCAGGAAGCTCATGAATGGGGCATTTGAGCATTAAAGACTTCAATCTCCCCCAAGCTTGGCAATACTCTCTCCATCATGAGGCCAAAAATTATATATGCGATTCCGATCCTTATGAATTTCACTTGGAGGATAGAACTTAGAATAAAACCGGGGCACAATATCATTCCATTCAAGAGAATCCCCATTATCCAGTAATTTATACCAATGCGCCGCTTTACCAGACAGCGATATAGAGAATAGTTTCTTCCTCACTTCATCCATAGCAATACCTGCACACTTGAATAAACCGCATAATTCATGTAAGAACAGTAAATGATCTCCAGGGTGGACAGTTCCATCCCCTGTATAACGGTTATCCACTACACGTTGAATAATTTTCATAGGTATTTTGTATGGTATCTCTTCTTTACCTGGCGCCTCATCCACTACCTTTGCAGTAGTAGCGGATTTCCCAAATAAACATTCGAGAGAAGATCTCTCCATAATGAATTATGGCAGCAGGCAGAAATAAAATCAGCACAAACAGTAGATATTTCCCTTACCAATTCCACTTACCAATAGCGCTTCACTCCCCGGCAACGGCGCCAGAAAATAGTCTTGATGACCCACAAGTATAGGGGGTGTATCGTAGTATTTTCGATAAGTAAGAATGTCGATCCCAACGAGGAGCAGAAGGTGTTGACAAGCAGTTTCGATGAAGGATTCCCTGTAAATGCTCACAGACAAGTATTCAGGGGTTTTTGATGTAACAGTTGAATAAAGTACGAGTAAGTAAAGTGCGAGAGTAACAATTGCAGCGAGTGGCCCAATCCTTTTTAGCACAAAGGACAAGCCGGTTTGTTTACTTATAATGACCAAACGTTCTCGAGGACACACGGGATTTTAGTCTAGTGCTTTCGCTACATACGGCTAAATAATCTTCATTGTTATGATAAGTGTTGTGTGGGTGAACCTATGCTAATGTACCGCCCTGCCTAGGACTAATACATACTTGTGATTATACCCCTTGCAAGCATCCGCAACTACAAGAAAGTAATTAAGAATAAATCTAACCACAGCCTTAAACTCTGAGATCCTGCTATCCCTCCTGCATCAATATACCAACGGGGGTTTAGGTTTCTGTCACTCCGGCAACCCCGCAATTGGCAAACGAGTACAAGATGCATTCCCCTAGGCCCATAAAGGTGAAGTGTCATGTAGTCGATGTTCACATGACACCACTAGAAGAATAACACCACAACTTAAATATCATACCATTGAATATTACTCAACCATAGTTCACTACTAACATTTAGACTTCACCCATGTCCTCAAGAACTAAACGAACTACTCACGAGACATCATATGGAACATGATCAGAGGTGATATGATGATGAATAACAATCTGAACATAAACCTTGGTTCAATGGTTTCACTCAATAGCATCAACAACAAGTAGAAATCGATACCGGGAGAGTTTCCCCTATCAAACAATCAAGATCAAACCCAAATTGCTACGGCGGTGACGATGTCCAGCGGTGGAGACGGCGGTGATGATGGTGGAGATGATGATGATGGTGATGGAGATGATGTCCAGCTCGATGACAGTGACGATGGCGTCGATTTCCCCCTCCCGGAGGGAATTTCCCCGGCGGATCTCAGCCCGCCGGAGAGCTCTTTTCTCTCTGGTGTTCTCCGCCCCGCAGAGGCGGCTGTAACTCTTCGTGAGGTACCCTCTGTGGCTTAGGTCTTCGGGACAAAGGGTTTCGCGAAGAAAAGGAGGCGAAAGGGGCTGTGGGGCCCCCACACCACAAGGTGGCGCGGCCAGGCCATGGGCCGCGCCGGCCTGTGGTCTGGCCCCACCTTGGGCCTTCTCAGCTCCCCCTTCTGGCTTCCTTCGTCATCTGGAAAAATAGGATTTTTGGTATAATTTCCTTCCACAGTTGATCTTCCGAAATATTGCGTTCTGACGGTGCTTTTTCCAGCAAAATCCTGGCTTCGGTGCTCGATCCTCCAATAATGATGAAACATGCAAAATAGATGAAATAACATAAGTATTGTGTCCAAATATGAAATATATCAATGAATAACAGCAAATTATGATACAAAATAGTGATGCAAATTGGACGTATCAAGCAGCGTTCCCGCTCAGTACAAGTGAAGGCTAGCAAAAGACTAGGGAGCGACAAATCAAGAGAGCAGTAACTGTCATAATCAAGCTTGCGGCAAAATAAATTAACGGAGGCATAAAAGTGATACAAGAACTCTGAAGCAATATAAATCATCGAGGCTTAATTGACTTTTGTTCAGTCATATGCATGCGTGAGCATGTGCCAAGTCGATATAAATGAGTTATTCAGAGGGGGATACCACAATGCCATACCTACTTATGAATAAAACAATGCAAGCAAACATCCATGACATGCTACTCATATTAATAAATTGGAGCTAAACATGAGAGATCATGAACTACTAGACTTTATCAAATAACATATACCTCACATGAACCAACTAAGCATGCTCACATGGATGAGTATATGTACAAAAATGAAAACAAATAGAGTTCATACCAGCCTCTCACCACAATCCAATTGTCGTAGATCGTCATTATTGCCTTTCACTTGTGTAGCTTGGATAATATGAAATGAAAACCATGCTCCAGCCACTGAAGACCATTGAACTCATGATGAACTTTACAAACCAAAGAAGAACAGCAAATATTTTTAGTGTTTTCGAATTGGAAACAAGAACAAAAGGAAACAAGCAAACAAAGCAAAATCTTTTTGGGTTTTCTTGTAGTAAACTAGCAATAGCAAATAAAGCGAAATAAATGCAAGAAATCAAAACAAACAAATGGTGAAGCGAAACAACAGAAATATTTTTGGTCTTTTTGTGTTTTGGGAAAGAAACAAAGCAAAAACAAGAAATGGCAAACTAGAAGACTCACATAAACACAAAGCAGCAGAAATTCGTCAAACTTGATAGCAGTACAGTACCCGATTTTTAATAAATTCTTTCACTGCTCAAATCGAAAAGTGCTAAACTAATGAAAGTTAGATAACAACCTGGGGAATATGCACAAATATTGGCTTCGCAAAATACTATTCTGGCTATTTTTGAGAATTTTTTAGGTAACAGTCCAGAATCTGTTTTCAGGCAGCACTTCCCCAAATATCATCTCCCTCTCATTAGAAAACCACTCAAACGAACTAAACAAGTATATACAAGTATCCAGCAATCATAATATGCAAAGAATGAGTGATGCCGGTATACCTCCCCCCAAGCTTAGGCTTTTGGCCTAAGTGGAGTTCAACCCCAACGAGGGTCGCTGTTCCTCGCCGGTGGATAATTCATGGCGTAGTCATAGTAAAGTTCCTGTGCAGAAGAAAAGCGTGGAGGCTCCACATGCCCAACATCTTGATGCGAGGAACTTACTGCATCGGATGATGAGTCGAGGTGTTCCTCGGTCTCCTCCGCGTTGCCTCTTGCATGATGACCTCCTCCCTCTATGTGTGCATTCAGCGCACCTTCTGTGACCGACCAATCCTCCCTGGAATCAAGGTTAAACAGAACAGGTGCAGGCAATCTTACTAGTTTCTCAGTTTTCTTAGTTATTCTCCAGACTTTCTTATAAAATGTCATCTTGTAAAGCAGGTTACCCAAATTAGATGAAGCGGAAACAAATTCATGTTTAATCATAGAGGCTATGTCAAGTTTTTCTATGGAAAGTGGAATGTCAAGATGATGAGGTTCTACATTATGCAAAGCTAGTAAACGAGAGGCGATGAGACCTCCACAAATTCCACCTTTCTCACGGTTAGTAGCAAGTCTATAAGCTATCAATGCCCCCAAATTATAAGTCCTACTACCTTGCAGTGCCGCAGCTAGAAAAGCTAAATCCTGGATAGATAGTTTACCACCACTCCTTCTAGCAAGAACGCATTTAGTAATGAAATAAGCAAAGTAGCGGATAGCTGGGAGTTGAATGTTCCTTATCTTGCCACGCTGAATGGTGCGACAATCATCATCGGTGATCCCTCGATAGAGCTCCAACAGGTCCCGGGGGTTATCATCAATCCTCCTTGCTGTACCTACAGGGGCAATATCCAATGCACGACAAAATTCTTCCAATTCCATAGTAACAGGATTACCATAGATCTTGAATGCAACTGTCGGCTCATATTGCGTGTTTTGGAACTTGAAGCTCTCGACGAAAATTTTGGTGAGCATGTAGTATTTCTCCCTTTCATCTCCCACGTAGGTGGCTAAGCCCGCCTTGTTGACAAGGGTGAAGAAATCATCCAATATCCCTACATTTGTCAGAAAATCATAACATGGGAAGGATGAAGCATTAGGAGCCCCATTGTCCTCTTCGGGCGCGAAGCTAGGCGCGATGATATCCTCATTGTACGATCGCCTAAGTCGGGTGGCGGTCCTAGAAGGCCTCCCGGTGCTGGTTGTTCCTCTCTTGAACAATTCTCCAAAGTTGAACTTCTTCATCTTTCTTTTCTGAAATTTTTCAACAAGTGATATAAAACTTGATTTGGTGACATATAATCAAGGGGAACTACTATAGGAACTTGCTAGAGTACTAATCATGCATCAAAACTAGTTTATAAAACTTAGAACAAGCATGCAAGCTCACTAAACATGTTACCTAAAGCAGCAAAATATTCAAGATATACTCAACCAAACAAAATTCTACTTGGATAATCGGAGGAGTCACATACCGGAGAGCAAATGTGCCAAATTTCAGACAGAAATCTGGGCTGAGCAAAGAGATCGAAAAATCCTGAGCTCTTGAGAAAAAACGCGAGTGAGAGAAAGCTGGTGCGAGTTTTTTCGGGAGAGAGAAGATTCTGGGAGAAAGAGATGAAGAAGTGGGGAAAGGAGGGGCCCACACCACAGGGTGGCGCGCCCCCCTCCTTGGCCGCGCCGGCTGGTGGGGTGGCCCCCTGGGGTGCCCCACTGGTCATCCTCTGGTGCTCCCAGATGCCTCTTCGAAAAATAGGACCAACGGTATAATTTTTGTGAATTTTTGAAAACTTTGAAAAATGCACATTTCTGGGTATTAAGTTTATTATTACTGGCCAGGAAATTTTTTGAAATCTCTAATTAACTAAGTAACTTTGCAAATCAAAAGCGCTACAGCACGTAAGACAAGTGGAGGAAGAAAGAGATGTTGTTTACCTCCTATATGCATATAAAAAGTATTCGTTAACAAGGTTGATCAAGTCTTGCCACCGAATAATTTTTACATAGCATATGAAGAAATAAACCTCAAATCAATCATGTTACCTTGAATTGTATTGATATGGATCCAATCATAAGATTTTGATAACCTTCTTTAGGCTCAAATATAGGACAATCAATAGTTCCAATTTTGATAGTTCTCACATTAGAAATAGTATTGACTCCACATACTTTATCAATCTTCTTGGGGAAATAAACGGTATGCTCCTTATCATCAACATTGAAAGTAACCTTTCCTTTATTGCAATCAATAACAGCCCCTGCGGTGTTAAGAAAAGGTCTCCCAAGAATAATAGACATATTATCATCTTCAGGCATTTCCAACACAACAAAATCATTTAATATCAAGCAGTTAGTAGTAACTTGAACAGGAACATCCTCACATATACCAACAGGAATAGCAGTAGATTTATCAGCCATTTGCAAAGATATATCAGTAGGTATCAACTTATCTAAATAAAGTCTCTTATAAAGAGAAAAAGGCATAACACAAACACTGGCTCCCAAATCACATAGAGCAGTTTTAACATAATTATTCTTAATAGAACAAGGAATAGTAGGTATACCTGGGTCGCCCAACTTCTTTGGAACCTTGCCATTGAAAGAGTAATTAGCTAGCATAGTGGAAATTTCCTCATTGGGGATTTTCCTTTTGTTAGTAACAATATCTTTCATATACTTTGAATAAGGAGGCAATTTAATAGCATCAGTCAAAGGGATTTGCAAGAATAAAGGTTTCATCCAATCGCAAAATTTATTATAGTGTTCTTCTTCCTTTGATTTTAGTTTCTTAGCAGGAAAAGGCATTTGCTTTTGCACCCAAGGTTCTCTTTCATTACCATGTTTCTTAGCAATAAAATCTTCTTTAGTATACTTTTTATTTTTAGCATGCTTTTCAGGTTCATCTTCCACCTCTTCTTTATCAGAAGCATCATTCTTATCATTATCATTATCATTATCATGTTCATTTCCACTTTCAGTTTCAGCATCGGAAATAGAAATACTATTAGGATCATTAACAGGTTCAGAGGATTCCACAACATTTTTATGTTTCTTCTTCTTTTTCTTCTTAGAAGGAGCACTAGGTTCAATGCGTTGAGAATCTTGTTCAATTCTTTTGGGGTGCCCTTCAGGATATAGAGGATCCTGGGTAGAGACACCACCTCTAGTCGTTACTTCATAAGCATGTTTCTCTTTAGAATTATTATTTAGCAAGTCATTTTGCACTTTAGTGAGTTGATCAATTTGATTTCGAATCATTTGAAAATGTTTAACAAGCATCCTAACATCATTGGAGGTTCTCTCCACAATATCATGCAAATTGCTTATAGCTTGAGAATTTTCCATTAGATGATTCTCTACTCTCATATTAAAATTTTCTTGCTTAACAATATAATTATCTAACTCATCTAAGCATTGCGCAGGAGGTTTTGAATACGGAATATCTTCTCTAGTAAAGCGTTGAAGGGAGTTTACCTCAATCATGGATGAAGGGGGAATTATCTCACATATATCTTCTATGGGAGGTAGATTCTTCACATCTTCGGATTTAATACCTTTCTCCTTGAGAGACTTCTTAGCTTCCCGCATATCTTCATCATTCAATTCAATTAAACCCCTCTTCTTCAATATTGGCGTTGGAGTTGGTTCAGGTGTATCCCAATCATCATGATTCCGGCTTATTCTAGCCAATAAATCTTCAGCTTCGTCTGGAGTTCTTTTCCTGAAAACACAACCAGCACAACTATCCAAATATGCTCTAGATTCAATGGTTAGTCCACTATAAAATATATCAAGTAGATCATTCTTTTCTAAATCATGTCCGGGTCGAGCTCTGATAAGAGAACAAAATCTTGCCCATGCTGCAGGCAATTTCTCTTCATCTCCCTGATCAAACCTATAAATTCTCTGTAAAGCAGCATGTTGAGCACTAGCAGGAAAGTATTTTCGAAAGAAAACATCACGCAAATCAGCTGGACTTTTAATGGAACCAGGAGGCAAATTATTATACCAAGTTTTAGCCTCATCCTTTAATGAGAAAGGAAAAATCTTAATGACAAAGTAAGTACGCATCTTGTCATTATCAGAAAACAAGCTACTCATAGAAGAAAGTTCATTCATGTGTTCTATAACACTTTCTTTTTCAGTACCACAAAAGGGTGCTTTCTCTACAATAGCTATATGAGATAGATCAAGAGAAAAATCATAATCTTTATCCTTAATGCATATAGGAGATGTGGCAAATTTAGGATCAGGAGATAGCTTATGTCTAACAGTATATTGTGTGAGAAACTTTTTAATGTTTCTTGCATCAGTAGCATTGCATCTATTAATAAAATCATCATTAAGCTCCACATAATCTTCATCAGGATCATCACTAGAATAATCAAGTTCAGGTGAACTAACAGGTGTAGTGGCATTTTCATCAGGAGTTTCAGCATTTTCAATTTGTCTAGACCTAGCAATTGTA
The DNA here is from genome assembly GCF_019359855.2 of Lolium perenne. Taxonomy (NCBI): domain Eukaryota; kingdom Viridiplantae; phylum Streptophyta; class Magnoliopsida; order Poales; family Poaceae; genus Lolium; species Lolium perenne. The sequence goes on from NC_067247.2 coordinate 217,045,912, forward strand.
GCATCTAGAAAAGATCCCAACGAACCACTATCATCAAGCACAGCAGAAACATTATCAATATTGTGAGAGTTTTTAGATTCAGCAGACGTACCAGCTTGTGGTGGTGAAACAAGTTGACTTATCACAGATGGTGAATCAAGAGTAGCAGAGGTACTCAGAGTTGTACCTTTTCTTGTAGTGGATGGTAATATGGCGACTTTAGAATCACGAGCTTTACCCATGATGGAGAATTTGCAGCGAACAATATCAATCCAAGTGAACTTCCAAATAAAGCTATGCTCCCCGGCAACGGCGCCACAAAACAGTCTTGATGACCCACAAGTATAGGGGATCGCAGCAGTCTTCGCGGGTAGTATAACCCAATTTATTGATTCGACACAAGGGGAGACAAAGAACACTTGGAAGCCTTAACAGCGGAGTTGTCAATTCAGCTGCACCTGGAAACAGACTTGCTCGCAAGAGTTTATCAGTAGTAACAGTTTTATAGCAGTAGCAGTAGTGAAATAACAGCAGCAAAGTATCAGAGACAGCAGTAGTGATTATAGTAAACAGCAGGATTAAAATATTGTAGGCACGGGGACGAATGACGGGTGTTGCATGGATGAGAGAAACTCATGTAACAATCATAGCAGGGCATTTGCAGATAATAATAAAACGGTGTCCAAGTACAAAGCAATCAATAGGCATGTGTTCCAATTATAGTCGTACGTGCTCGCAATGAGAAACTTGCACAACATCTTTTGTCCTACCAGCCGGTGGCAGCCGGGCCTCAAGGGAAACTACTGGATATTAAGGTACTCCTTTTAATAGAGTACCGGAGCAAAGCATTAACACTCCGTGAACACATGTGATCCTCACGTCACTACCATCCCCTCCGGTTGTCCCGATTTCTGTCACTTCGGGGCCATTGGTTCCGGACAGCGACATGTGTATACAACTTGCAGGTAAGACCATAAACAATGAATATCATGATGAAACAATAACATGTTCAGATCTGAGATCATGGCACTTGGGCCCTAGTGACAAGCATTAAGCATAACAAGTTGCAACAATATCATCAAAGTACCAATTACGGACACTAGGCACTATGCCCTAACAATCTTATGCTATTACATGACCAATCTCATCCAATCCCTACCATCCCCTTCAGACTACAGCGGGGGAATTACTCACACATGGATGGGGGAAGCATGGCTGGTTGATGGAGAGGCGTCGGTGGTGATGATGGCGATGATCTCCTCCAATTCCCCGTCCCGGCGGAGTGCCAGAACGGAGACTTCTGGCTCCCGCGACGGAGTTTCGCGATGTGGCGGCGTTCTGGAGGCTTTCTGGCGACTTCGACTTCTCCCCGTGCGTTTTTAGGTCGAAGGCAATATATAGTCCGAAGGAGGGCGTCGGAGGCCGACCGAGGGGGCCACAGCATAGGGCCGCGCGGGCCCCCCCTAGGCCGCGCCGCCTTATGGTGTGGGGCCCTCGGGCCTCCACCTGACTTGTCCTTCTGGTTCCGTCAGTATTCTGGGAAAATAGGGCCTTCTGCATAAATTCCGAGGATTTTCCTGAAAGTTGGATTTCTGCACAAAAACGAGACACCAGAGCAGTTCTGCTGAAAACAGCGTTAGTCCGTGTTAGTTGCATCCAAAATACACAAATTAGAGGCAAAACAATAGCAAAAGTGTTCGGGAAAGTAGATACGTTTTGGACGTATCACCTCTCTCAGAAATTTTATGTCCCAATACAATTCCTTCATTAACCATAAAGTGGCATTTCTCCCAATTAAGAACAAGGTTAGTTTCTTCACATCTCTGCAAAACTTTATCAAGGTTTCGCAAGAAATTATCAAAAGAATTCCCATAGACAGAAAAATCATCCATGAATACCTCTACAATCTTTTCACAAAAGCCATGAAAAATAGCAGACATGCATCTTTGAAAAGTAGCAGGAGCATTACATAAACCAAAAGGCATACTCCTATAAGCATAAGTTCCATAGGGACAAGTGAAAGTGGTTTTCTCTTGATCTTTAGTTTTAACAGCAATTTGTGAAAACCCAGAATAACCATCAAGAAAGCAAAAATGAGTATTTTTAGACAACCTTTCTAACATTTGATCAATAAAAGGTAAAGGGTAAAGATCTTTCTCAGTAACTCTATTAACTTTTTGATAATCAATGCACATTCTATACCCTACAACTACTCTTTGAGGGATGAGCTCATCATTATCATTAGGCACAACAGTTATTCCTCCTTTCTTAGGAACACAATGCACAGGACTAACCCATCTACTGTCAGCAATAGGATATATAATACCAGCTTCAAGAAGTTTTAATACCTCATTCCTTACCACATCCTTCATCTTAGGAATTAGACGACGCTGATTCTCAACAACAGGCTTTGCATCATCTTCCATGTTGATGGCATGTTGGCAAATAGAGGGAGAAATCCCCTTCAGGTCATCATGAGTGTAGCCAATAGCTCCTCGGTGTTTCTTCAATATCTCCAATAACCTTTCTTCCTCAAACTCTGAAAGCTTAGAACTAATAATAACAGGATATATTTTCTTATCATCAATATGAGCATACTTAAGATTATCAGGCAATGGTTTTAAATCAAAAACAGGATCTTCCTTTGGTGGTGGTGTTGTACCTAGATCTTCAACCGGCAAATCATGTTTAAGAATAGGTTGACGAAGGAAAATTTCGTCAAGCTCATTCCTTTCTTCCCTAAAGACTTCACTCTCACTATCCTCCAAATGTTGCTGCAAAGGATTATTAGGAGCAAGAGCAATAGATGCACACTGTTCAGCTCTAAAATCATTATTAGGCAAATCAGCTTTATAAGGAGTTTTGGCAAATTTAGAGAAATTAAACTCATAAGATTCACCAGCAAATTTAGTTACAATTTTCTCCTTCTTGCAATCTATAACAGCTCCACAATTATTTAGAAAAGATCTACCAAAAATAATAGGACAAGACTTACTAGCAGCAGAACCAAGTACCAAAAAGTCAGCAGGATATTTAATCTTACCACATAGAACTTCCACATCTCGAACAATACCAATAGGAGAAATAGTTTCTCTATTAGCTAGCCGAATAACCACATCAATATCTTCAAGTTCACAAGAACCAATTTCATGCATGATTTCCGTGTAAAGCTCATAAGGAATGGCACGAATACTTGCACCAATATCGCATAAACCATAATAGCAATGATCACCAATTCTAACAGAGAGCATAGGAACACTGGCTTTCCTAGACTTATTAGGATGTGAAACAATATTAGAAGCATCTTCACAGAAAATAATATGACCTTCTTCTACATTTTCAGTCACAAGATCTTTAACTATTGCAATAGCAGGTACAACCTTTATTTGCTCTTCAGGTTCTATAGGTTTCTTTGCACTTTTATTAACCGCACTAGTTATAACAGAATACTCCTTCATTTTAGCAGGGAAAGGAGTTTTTTCAATATAAGCTTCAGGAAGAATATGATCAACAGTTTTAATTTCAACACATTTATCTATAGGTGAATCAGTTTTATCTTTGTAAGGGTCATGATACTTATCAAAATTCTTCGTAGGCAATTCAAAATGAGAAGCAAAAGCTTTATAAAAATTTGCAACAACTTGAGAGTCAAGACCATAAGTAGCACTCATATTACGAAATTTATCAGTATCCATAAAAGTTTCAATGCATTCATAATCATAATTTATACCTGACTCTCTATCTTTGTCGTTCTCCCATCCTTCAGTATTCTCCTGAATCCGATCAAGAAGGTCCCTTTTAAACTCTTCTTTGTTGCGTGTGAATGATCCAGAACAAGTAGTATCAGCAAGGTTTTATCTTGAAAAGAAAGTCTTGCATAGAAATTATCAATAATGATATTACCAGGAAGCTCATGAATGGGGCATTTGAGCATTAAAGACTTCAATCTCCCCCATGCTTGGGCAATACTCTCTCCATCATGAGGCCAGAAATTATATATGCGGTTCTGGTCTTTGTGAATTTCACTTGGAGGATGGAATTTAGAATAAAATAGAGGCACAATATCCTTCCAATCAAGAGAATCCCCATTCTTCAACAGTTTATACCAATGCGCCGCTTTACCAGACAGCGATATAGAGAATAGTTTCTTCCTAACTTCATCCATAGCAATACCTGCACACTTGAATAACCCGCATAATTCATGTAAAAACAGTAAATGATCTCCAGGATGGACAGTTCCATCCCCTTCATAGTGGTTATCCACAACACGTTCAATAATTTTCATAGGTATTTTGTATGGAACCTCTTTCTCACCTGGCGCCTCATCCACTACCTTTGCAGTAGTAGTAGATTTCCCAAATAGAAATTCAAGAGAAGATCTCTCCATAATGAATTATAGCAGCAGGCAGAAATAAAATCAACACGTACAGTAAAAGTTTCCCTTACCAATTCCACTTACCAATATCGCTTCACTCCCCGGCAACGGCGCCAGAAAATAGTCTTGATGACCCACAAGTATAGGGGGTGTATCGTAGTACTTTCGATAAATAAGAGTATCGAACCCAACGAGGAGCAGAAGGTGTTGACAAGCAGTTTTGATGAAGGATTCACTGTAAATGCTCACAGACAAGTATTCAGGGGGTTTTGATATAGTAGATAAATAAAGTACAAGTAAGTAAAATGCGAGAGAAATAATTGCAGTGAGTGGCCCAATCCTTTTTAGCACAAAGGACAAGCCGGTTTGTTTACTTATGATGACCAAACGTTCTTGAGGACACACGGGAATTTAGTCTAGTGCTTTCGCTTCATATAGTTGATTAATCTTCATTGTTTTGATAAGTGTTGTGTGGGTGAACCTATGCTAATGCACCGCCCTTCCTAGGACTAATACATACTTGTGATTATACCCCTTGCAAGCATCCGCAAATACAAGAAAGTAATTAAGATAAATCTAACCACAGCCTTAAACTCTGAGATCCTGCTATCCCTCCTACATCGATATACCAACGGGGGTTCAGGTTGCTGTCACTCCGGCAACCCCACAATTAGCAAACGAATACAAGATGTATTCCCCTAGGCCCATAAAGGTGAAGTGTCATGTAGTCGACGTTCACATGACACCACTAGAAGAATAACACCACAACTTAAATATCAAACCATTGAATATTACTCAACATAATTCACTACTAACATTTAGACTTCACCCATGTCCTCAAGAACGAAACGAACTACTCACGAGACATCATATGGAACATGATCAGAGGTGATATGATGATGAATAACAATCTGAACATAAACCTTGGTTCAATGGTTTCACTCAATAGCATCAATAACAAGGAGTAATCAATACCGGGAGAGTTTCCCCTATGAAATAATCAAGATTCAACCCTAGATGTTATAGCGGTGACGAGGTGCAGTGGTGGAGATGACGGCGACGGTGGTGGAGATGATGGTGATGATGATCCCAATGAAGTCCAGCTCGATGGCGATGACGATGGCGTCGATTTCCCCCTCCGGGAGGGAATTTCCCCGGTGGATTTCAGCCTGTCGGAGAGCTCTTTTATCTTTGGTGTTTTCCGCCCCGCAGAGGCGGCTGTGACTCTTCGCAATTATCCCCAGCACCTTAGGTTTTCGGGTAGAAGAAGTACGCGAAGGAGAGGCGGCCGAGGGGGGCTGTGGGCCCCCTCCCCACAAGGCGGCGCGGCCAAGGTAGGGCCCGCGTCGGCCTATGGGGGGCCCATGGCGGCCCTCCTCGGTCCCTCCTTTTGGCTGGCTTCTTCTTCGGGAAAAATAAGAACTTCGGTGTAATTTCCATCAATTGCTGATCTTCAGAAATATTGCATTCTGATGGTGCTTTTTCCAGCAGAATCCTGACTTCGGTGAGCGATTCTCCAATAATCATGAAACATGCAAAATAGGTGAAATAACATAAGTATCATCTCTAAATATGAAATATATCAATGAATAACAGTAAATTATGATATAAAATAGTGATGCAAAATGGACGTATCAGAGGGGCAGGACCCGGCGTGAGAGGAACAACCGGACTATATCATCGGAGTAGAGGTTGGTCTCCTCCTTGAGATTCTCGACGAACACAGCGACCCGCTTGGATTCCTTATCATCCTTGGGGTGGTGCAGCCAGTTGGTCATAACGGGAGGCCAGGGAACATACGTCGGTAGGTTGATAAAATCTACCGGGCCTCCATTCCGGACGTAGAAAAATGATTTTTGCCAGATCCGGACTGATTCCAGACCGACAAACTTGTAGAAGGTGCTACCTTGGCGGGGAGAAAGGATGCACCCCTCGCACCGGACAAAAGGCTTGGGGTACGGAAGCTTCTTATCTTGGATAGAGTTCTTCCGAAGATAGTAGAAGTAAGAGAAATTATCAACAGAGGGAGTGATACCGGCATATCCCTCCATGAAAGTAGTAAAAGAAGAAAGGTAGAAGATAGAGTTGCCCGGAAGGTGGTGGGGCTGAAGCTCATAGAAATTTAGAAAGTGCTGGAAGAAATCCGACACTGGAAGGCCTAAGCCGCGCTCAAAATGGGCGGCAAAGACAACATATTCGCCTGGCTCGGGCGCAGGCTGCCGCTCCTTGCCGGGGATCCGGCAGAACATCTCTTCCGGTATTCTCCCGGACTGGTAGAGCCAGTCAATTTCAGCTTGAGTAACGTCGGAACCTATCCAGGCTCCGCGCGTGTAGGAGTCCAGCTCTACGCCGGCGTAATCATCATCGGCGCCCTGGACCGAGCTGCCGGCATGTTCCCCATCATCGCCGGTAGCTTGATCAGAGCCACCGACTTCTTCCTCAGACTGGGCGAGGTCCTTTTCGAGCCCATCATCAGGTTGATCTACCGGGATTTCTTCTCCTGAGGAGATCTCCAGGCTCTCGCTAATTCGGGTGCTGGCAGAGAGTTCCGGTAGAGAGTCTTCGGACGACATGTTTCGCTAAGTGTGGAAGCTAACTAACAACAAGTTTCCCCAAATCTATCTCTTCGCGAAGATCTACGCAAGAGAGAAAAATGAGAAAAAAGAGGGGATAAATACCCTACCGCATCCAAGAACAACAGTAAAAAGTGGGAGAGTGAACCAGATCAAAGGGGCTAACCTGAGGATGGCGGCGGAGAACCTGAGGGTCGAAAGGCCCGAGCGTACTCCGAGGTTCATCGAGGAGAACATCGGCAGCGGCGAACGGTGAAGCAGAACCAGGGGCGGACGTGCGTCCCAGAGCAGTGGAAGAACACCGCAGTGCAATCTCTACAGAGGAGGAGAACTTGAGCGTGGAGGCGAACGGCGGCGCAGAGAGCTCGAGCGGTACTGAGCGCAGGGGCAAGAACTTGGAGAATGCGAGAAGTGGGAGCGTGGGGGACGGTGAGGAACCGTCACTCCCTTATAACGAAGGGGTTCATGGGCCGGAAAACAGCCAGGCCCGCTCCACTTCGCCCGTGGGCTGCCACGTGGCGCAGAGGTACACGCGCTGCGGGAGGGTGCCACACAGAAGCCACAAGGATCCGGTGCGGCACATTAATTGCGCGCGCGGGAGTCAAACGATTTGACGCCTGACACTGACACGTCAGGCACAGTGTGCATGTCACTGACAGGCATGATTTCCCACATATTCTCGACTTCGCCGAGGAGAATTTAATAGAAAAAGATTCCGGAAGGTTTTGTTGAGAACGGTATGTTGATGTGAGTCTGGCAAAGACGCCGGGAAAGTTTAACTTGAAACCGGAAGGATTAATCCGGTACGTTTGGAGTAGGAACCTGGCATGGTCCGTCGGATAGAATCCACCGGACTATACCAGCTTCGGGGACTAATGTCGGGGGGATGGCCCCCGGTAGGCCAAAGGCCTGGCAAAGTTCCTTTGTTTATCTATCAAGATACCGGATTAAAGATTAATCCGGGTGACCAAGTTAACGTGGATCGTGCTAAGTTAAAGTATACCAGTATCCCAGGAGGGGTATACCGGAATTCGGTAAACATGAGAGAAGCCAGAGTACTGGCATGAACTCAACTGTAGCATGTCGGCTCTCTGGTCAAAGATTCCATCAAGGACTAGAGGACAAGGATGAGCGAATCAAATGAGCTTTAATCGAAGCCCTGAAGCTAAAGCAGAAGGTGACGTAAAAGGTACCGGACGAGGTCATCGTTCCCTGATTAAAGACAAGACCAGTGTCATCAAGGCCAAAGAAGCTTTATAAAGTAGCTTAGCTCATCAAAGATGCTATTAGGGTTTTCTTCCCCTGTAAGCCACCCTCTCCCCTATATAAGGAGAGGAGGCACACCCCTGCGCGGGACACAGAGCACTAGAGAGAGATCAGTCGAGTAGCAAGTAGAACAGGATCTTGTAATCCGTACGTTCTTCAACCTCTGGCCAAGGGCCAAGTTCATCAAATAGATACCGGAATTCCTTCCCAAATCCTTCCTCTTGTTACCAAAACCCTCCCCCGAATCCTCTAGCACACATTCAGCCCCAACTTAAGCCATCCCATGGCATCTGCCGTTCCACCACGATGACACCATTACATACTACCACCACCCCAAAGCTTAAGGCTATTTTTTTGATTACTCAAACCAAGTAAAGTTTGACCAAACTATTAGAGCAATCTATCAACAAATATAATATTTTGTAGATACCATACGAAAATATATTTCATTAATGATATTAGTTTTGTATTATGTAAGTTAATAATTTTTGTTGATACCATACGAAAATATATTGCATCCCCGGCTATTTGATTTTCCCAAGGAGGGCATATTTTCCCTAAAACCCTATATTTGGGGTGTTTGGGTGCAACTCACCATGGTCTACCCCAGATAATTCATGTACATCCCATGGGTACAGTGTGTGGCATGCAATGGTACACCCATGTGTTAAGTGTGGCCTCACCCTGGCATCCCCATCTACTTGATTTGCCCAAGGAGGGTATGTTTTGCCCTAAAAGCCTATTTCTGGGGTGTCTACCAGGAGCAACTCACATGGTTTATCCCATATAATTCATGTATATCCCATGGGTAGCAGTGTGGGGCATGCAAGGGTGTACCCATGTGCCAAGTGTGGCCTCACCCTGCCATCCCCAGCCAGTTTCTTTGCCCAAAGTAGGGCATGTTTTGGCCTAAAACCCTGTATTTGCGGTGCCTGGGTGCAACTCACCATGGTCTACCCCATATAATTCATGTAGTTCTCATGGGTAGAAGTGTGGGGCATGGAATGGTGCACCCATGTGCCAAGTGTGGCCTCACCCTAGCATCTTCGGCTACTTGACTTGCCCAAGGAGGTCATGTTTGGGCCTAAAACCCTATAGTTGGTGTGTCTGGGTGCAACTCACCATGGTCTACGCCAGATGATTCATGCAGATCCCACCGGTAGCAGTGTGGGGCATGCAACTAATGGTGCACCCATGTGCCATGTGTGGCATCACCATGGCATCCCCAGCTACTGGATTTGCCAAAGGTGACATAGGTCACTACTAGGAAATAGGCAATTAGTGGTGCACCACTATTCCCCATCAGTGGCGCTGCTGGTCCGCCACTATAATTACGCAAATGCTAAGTTTTAGTAGTGGCGTAGCACTAGTGCGCCACAACTACCCTAAGTAATAGTGGCGCACTACCCTGTGCGCCATTGACAGGTCCATTGGTGCGCCACTATTACTCCAAAGGGGTGCGCCACTGTTGTTCAGCAGCAGTGCGCCACTACTGTCTGCTGTCGGTGCACCACTACTGCCTCCTGGGGTGCGCCACTGTTACGGCGAGCTGGTGCGCCATTGCTTCCTGTTAAGGTGCACCACTGTTGCATCTCAGACGTGCGCCATTGCTGGCAGCTTTGGTGCGCCACTGCCAGTTTCGAAGGGGATCATAGAATTGTGCGCCACAGGGTCCAGACTGGTGCGCCACTGCTAGTATTTCGTTTTCATTTTTTGTATTTCTAGCGGGTATTTGTACAGGTTGTATAGCATAGTATAACAGCACAAATACAGGATATATAACACATATATAAAACATCACAGTATACCAATACATAGTTCTTCACATTAGCCTCCATGATTCACAAGATTTCAAATATTAGAGAAGTTACGGGGTTACAAAGTCACAAATGATCTAGTGGTTACACAAGGTCGATCATCTAAACTACCATCACATAGAAGAGAGCTAGAGTCACTACTAGCACCATCCCGATGAAAGTGGTCTTCATCCGGTTCCTCCTCCGCTCCCTCCTCTCTCCCGCTAGATAGCATGCGTATCTGTCTTCGGCCTCCGCTCTAGTGGTGTACCCTTTGTAGCTGTTACCGCTAAAACGGTGAACCTGTCTCCGACACTCCTCCCAGTCGCTGTAGACTCCGGGAACCTTGCCCTTGTACATGACATACCACGTCATATCTGCATATATGCACAAGCCAATGAAACATTAGTGCACGCTCATAGATGTTTGCAACGAATAAGAGCAAACTCAAAAACGATCCAAGTAGTATGAACTAAAAGGCATGCCTCATACATTGTTGGTCGGAACAAATATCAACATTCCGGGACGGCGTAAGTGAGACCAAGTAAGATGCACAAGAGATTGATATTTGTGTCATCGCACCAAGCTCACTTACGCCTCCCCGGAGTGTAGTGATCGACCGAACATTCTAATCATCGGCATTTTGAGATACCAAAGCAAATGGAATGACAAGGGCCTCATACATTTTTGGTCGGAACAAATATTAACATTCAGGGAAGGGGTTAGTGAAACCAAGTAGGATGCATGTGAGGACCCCGGACTAACTGTCCGAAATACCCTGTTATGTATACAGTTCACGATCCCATGATCAGTGCGCCGTGAACACATAACCGAACTGATATCAAATTACATCATCCTTTACAAAATGGAATAAGAAAATTACAATAAGGTTACATGACCAATCTTTACATAATAGCCTCGAAGGGCCTAACTTAATCATCAGAGTAGCGGAATCACATCAGCAGCGTAAAGCCCAAGTCATCTGCCTTAACCCTACAGGCAACTGACTGGGAGAACGTTCCTAGCTCGCATAGACGTCGTCCAATCCTTCTTCATTTGTCGAATTCCTCCAAGTCTGGCCAAGTAAATAGCCAGGGACAAAGCCGTGAGTACATTTGGAATTGTACTCGCAAACCATCAAGAAGGTACTTTGCAAGAGTGCAAGATAACAAGTGCTAATATAGATGACAAGAGGGAAGAGCTAATTTCTCTTGTGGAAATAGCATGTAGAAGAGAATTAGTTTCATTTGTGGATATAGCATGAGAAAGAGAAATAGTTTCTCTTGTGGATGTAGCATCCCAACATCACAGTTGAAGGGGAAACTAAGAAGATCCTATGACATCTCTATATCTTTGTTGAAGAATATACTTCAAAAGAGTTCTACAACATAAAACACTAGGATGGGAGTAACCCAATTTATTTCCTTTCCGACCATCTCCAAATGGTCATCACAACTTTCCAGTACCTTCCCGGCACTCCGAAAACAAGTTCCTTTCTTTCCTTTGTCAAACAGTTTCATAAAACAAAACTCTTTATGCTAAGCAACAGCCATTCCAACCGTCCATGACCGCGGACACGGCTATTCGAATAGATTTGACTCTGCAGAGTTTGCACACTTTCCCCACAAGATCCGCGAGTTCATCATGTGGGCATCATCCCCGCATATCAACTATGCCATGACAAAAACTCGGACATAACCTTTCGCCTATTCGTCTTAGCACGGGATCCTACCCTATGGAGTATGTACCTCCCCGGCACCGTGGCAGCTCACCTCACTTTGAGCGTGGCTCCACCGCCAAGCCAGGAGACCCATAGTGTCTTCCGGACGGGTCAGCCCCGAAGGCCTCCCGTTATACTATTGTCTCCACCAACGACAATCCGGATTCAGGGGTAACCTTACCCTTATATAGTTGTGCGGTGTCCCATGTTAAGAAGAACAAACTACGAGCTAAGCCCCGTCCCACTCCAGGGTAATGTGGTTGCGCGGGTTAATTGTCACGGGTGAATACTTAGACGCCAAAGTTTTCGAAAACAAGATTTTCTTTCCAACCATCTTTGCCAAGATCCTTTCCTTTCATAAACACACACTTGGGTAAGTCCAACTCACCCAAGGTTTTCAAAAATTCTTTTCAACAAGGTATTTTTCCAAGGGGGTTCCCAACCTATAGTTTTATGAAGGAACTAAGAGTCACAATGACATGATGCTAGCCATCGTACCACTAAGGGGATGATAATTGAGGTGTTAAGGGGATCATACATACTTAGGATAAGCATGTATAGGGACAACATCATTAAGATGATTCAAACAGGGGTCATGATGTTAATCATCATACCACTAAGAAGATGACAACATGGATACGGTCAAGGGGGCATACATGCTTAGGGTAAGCATGCATAACATCAACAAGGGGGTTCACATACTTGGGAGCAAGTATGCAAAGCATCAACAAGGGGTTCAACATACTTTGGGAATAAGTATGCATAGAGTAGAGGACCAAAAATCACACATGATACAAGGAACCAAGTATATAATGGAGCAATGAGCACAACAAGAAGGATAACTAGCAAGAGATCAAAAGATGGCTTGCCTTGGTTGGTTTATTTGTCCCTGGACTTCTTCAAATACTTCCAAGTCCTCTTCTCCGTCCACTCCGAAAGTGTTCGAATCTAGCGTCGCAAAAAGAAAGAGCAAAAAACATACAATCACCACACCATTTTAAAACATAAGCAAAACCAAATAAACAAGTTTAAGTTGTAGGGGGTTTTGTTTTGGAAAGTCAAACATTTCGGTTGGTAAAACAAAATTGGTGGAAACAAAAAGGGTTTGACTAAAAAAGAAAATTGGGCTCATATTCTATGTATAACACAAAATCATTAGCTAACATAAGATTTAGTTAAACAGAGGGTGAACACAATTTTATTTGAAAGCTAATACTATAACCAGACTAACAAAATTGGTTTCATTGAAAAATATTAAACCTAGAATTTTAAAACCAGATTTGAAACTAAACTACACATAGGGGATAATTCAAATACCATAAATCGTAGAAAAATCATAAAAATATGAGGCAAGTGGCATTGGAAAGGTAATGAAATTTCAGATCTAATGCAATTGGTTTCACTCAATTTGGGTTTTTAGAACTCGAGTTATTTACATTTTAGTGCCACTGGTTTTGGGGTTAAATTAACAGAGATTTTAAATGTTCAAACGATAGGAATGGGCGGGAAAATCGCTGGGCCGCGCGGAAATAGAATTTGGGCCGGCCCAGGGGGATTTGCCAGGTGGAGGTGGAAAAAAAAGAAAAGAAGAAAGGAAAAGGGAGGGGGCTAGGTGGGCCAGGCCTGCATGGCCGATGTGGCCGGTCGGGCCATGCAGTCGTGGGGTGATCGCACGACGACCCTGGGTCGTCTTTCTCCTCTCGCCACGCAGGCGTAAGCGTGCGAACGGGAAAAAGGCGGAGGTGGCCGGGAACTTACCTGGAGGCGACGGAGGCCGACGGCGAAGGTCCGGCGGGGTTGCAGCGGGTTAAGGGCGTCCAGGAACGGGCTCGGCGGCGACTCCTTCCCCTGCAATGGCTCCATCCCGAGGGATCCATGCCTGCAGCAGTTTTCAGCCAACATCAACGGCGGCGTAATCCGGCGGCCCTGGACGGCGCCGAGGGGTGGGTTAGAGATAGCCGGGCCTGGCTAGCTTTGGGGAAGGAAAAAGGGAGGAAGAAGGGGGCCGGGGCGATCGCAGACTTCACCGGCCACCTCGCGGTGACCATGGTCGTGGCGAGCATGCCGGCGAGCCGCAGGGGAGGTGAGCGCGTCGACGCTTCTGTGAGAGGGCTGGGAGGTGGGAGAGGTGGTGTGTGGAGAGGAGTGGGTGAGGGTGCGGTTTTTATAGGCCGGGGGAGAGGCAGCGGACGGGGGCGGCGGTGGCCATGGCCAATGGCGGAGCGCGGTGGTGGCGTTGGCCAATGGATGGTGGGTTGCTGACGTTGGGGCGGTGCTGGATGATGACGTGAGGGTGCTGGCGTCAGTGGAGGGGGCAGCAAGCACGGGAAGGGAGGGGAGGTCGAGCGGGAGAGGTCCCTGTGTGCGTGTGTTTTCCGTTTTTAGGGTTCGGGGTGGTGTGGGCTGGGGGCTGCTCGACTTGGGCTTGGTTGGAGGGAGAGAGAGGGGTCCAGGGGTGGTTCTGTTGGGTTTGTGGTCGGGCCAGAGGTGGTGCAATGGCTGGGGCCTCAATCAAGCCATGCCTCGGCCATGCAAATGCAAGGAAAAAAGGGAAAGAGCACTAGCAAGGGTTTGGAAGGTCAAGGTGGAGGGAAAAGAAAGAGAGAAGGTGGATGGGGAGTGGAGAAATCAGGGATCAAGAGTGACAATGTTTGCAACAATTTGCAATATTTGAAAAGAAACCAAGAACAAAAAGAGAGGAACAATGTGGTGGTGATGGTGATTGTGTCCACTTGATTCATGAAGAGAAAATGGTAGGTAGATGAGGAGGTGGTGATAAATGTGGGAGATTTCAAAATCCCTCAAGACATAAGGGCTAGATGGGATCATGGCTCAACACATAGTGATTTTGGTTAAAAGCATGAAATGATGGGCTCACCATTTCAATACTAGGTAGAAAGAAATAATTAATCTCATAGGTGGGAACATTATGAGATGGGTGAAGAAAATATTGGATCCCATCCCCAAGATTGTAGGTAGTTGGGTTGAGATACTACTCAACAAAAACCAAGGAGGGTTAGAGAGAAAGGAAAGTTAGGGTTCTAGATTAAGAGGGGACAATTTTAATTAAGGTCTAGGTTGGGGATGCAAGGGAATAGTTGGCTTCTTCTAATATACCCTCCAGAGAGCAAGAAGAGAGTGGCAAGGTAGTAATTTGAATTCAAAAGAAAAGGCATATAAACAACAAAGCATGGTAGATTTTCTTGAAATTTATTTGATGGCAAAAAGTGCAAGAAAGGCATGTGTACCAATAACAAGCAGTTTGGTGGAAACAAAATAAAACAAGAGAATAATTATATAGGAATTATTTTTGGGTGGAGATAAGGTGATCTAAAATTCCACTCACATTTCCTATTGTATTTGATAAGGTTTAAAAAACTAGAAGTAGTTTGGTGATGAAACTAGAGAGGAAAATATTAGGGTTTTAGGGATTTTGGGAGAAAGAAAAGTATTTTTTTATTTATTTAAAGAAAGTATGAACTCAAGAGTAGGTGATGATCTCCTAGTGTGGATATCATTTCCACACCAAGGTGTTGAAGATTAGAACACTAAACAAAGAAAAAACAAGGTATAAAGGTTGGAAAAGGGATCTATAGGTGCAACATTGGATATGGTACAAGGTCAAGTGAATATAAGAGTTGCAAGAGTAGAATGTGACATGCAAGACGTGGAAGTCGTAGAGGGTGTTGTATCGATGAGATCCATGCATTGAGGTCACCTACAACAGTGGTGGGGTCTTAGAGATCAACTGCCAAAGTTTGAATCTTTTAATCCTGCTAAAACATCTTACTGACTTGGCTTAAAAACCAACAAGGATAAATGAGCATAGAGGGATTTGGTTCAAGGCAAGGATATGGTTGAGAGGTGCTCAAGATATGATAGGTTTAGGACCAAGTGCTTTGCCTAAGATGGCAAGAAATGGCTTAATCCAGGGGCTCCAATATGGAGCTCGGAAATAGATTTAGGACTTAGACAAATTTGAAATGTTCAGGGTTTTTGACTAGGGTTCAAGAGAAGGATAAAGTGAGGGGTAGATGATCCCAAGTTTTTAAACAGGGATGGGTTGAGCAAGACTATACCACAAAGATGAATTTTAAGAAGACACACTCATGTTGCCATAAGTGGAAAGGGTTGATGTATAAAAAGGAAAACAATTTTTCCTAAACCGCACTTGTGTTTTGTTAGGTGAGTTGTTTGTTTTGCCACAAGAGATGTTGTTCTTTAAGGTAGATCAAGACAAAACTTAACAAACAGAACAAGACACTACATCTGCCAACCGATCAAAGCAATTCAAACAGATCAAGGCAAATTCATCTAATTAGTTTATAGAAAAAGTTTTTGTTCCCCCTGATTTTTTTGCATTATGGACAATAAAACATGGTTGCCAAAGTTGGGGTGTGACAGATCTTCCACCCTTAAAATAATCTCGTCCCGAGATTACTAAGCGTAGAACTAGAGAGGTTGTAAAGTTTAACTAAAGTTAGACTCCATCCTTCTGTAGATGTGCCTTTGTTGAGAAGATCGCAACTTCAACTTCTGAGAGACACGGTAGATTTTCTTCCAAGGGCAAGCTTCGAGAAGAAGTTGTCTATTCCATGCAGATGTTATAGCTGTAGCTTCTTAATGATCCTAGTGTAGTCCATGATTTTAGAAAAGTTAGTGCACCCCAACGGTGCTTTAGTAGGGTTGAAACTTTTTAGAGTTAGCTTAATATTTTAGTGGAAGACGAAGTCTTCCACCCTTAAAATTGTTTATCGGGGGAGGGTTTAAAAACTCTAAGCTTCGACGACGGGTCTTGTCGGACACTTTCAAAGAAGTCATTGATCTCTCGTCTTGAGTCGAACATCTTCAGGGGTCGATGTGCAGTCCACAGCTTCAAGAGGCACTTACGTTGTTTACTAAACCATAGGACACGCGGTAAGTTAGTAATTCGAAGAAACGCCTGATTGGTATCCACGTGAAGCAGCAGCAAGAGTCGTCGAAGACAATAATCAGCTTGAGGGTCGGTGCTGACTTATACCAGTTAAGAAGTGAGCGGGTAAATTACTCCTAATCTTGAGGTATCTTTATGAGCTTCACTTGATGAGGACCAGATGAACCATGTGATGTAGCTTGGCTTTGACGCTATTGTTCTCTCGGCTTGTTAGACAGTGTTTTAGAGGGTGTTTTCAAGAAGGTAGCCTCGAGGTTAGCACGATTATACATCAAGGTGAGACCAAGTTAGTATGTCTTCTTGCAAAGGTGCAGCCACTCTTGAAGGTAGGGGCTTCTGTTTTCTTTGCGTAGTAGAGATGCTTCAGCTGATCTTGAAAGTAGTTAACGTTGATAGGGGTCTGGGTTAGTTTTGAAAATCAACTGCCGACGAGGTTAGAGTTAGAGCCATTTGTTAACGTATCCAATTAACTAGCAGTTAGCAATACCTCGGCGAGGTATGTAAGGGTGAAAACATCCTAGGGAGGCTTCCTACGCTGGGTTATCACACTAAGAGTGTCTCTCAGACCTAAAGAGCAAGACAATCATACACACAACAAACAGATAAAAACACTCAAGGTAGCACACTAGGGTACTAGAAGCAATCATCAACCCAAACAAGGCACTCTAAGCATCTAGGGATGCCTAATACGTGGGGGTAGCTCAATCAAAGCGATCGAGTTTGTCCTATCCATCCTATAGTTTTGGGCTGGTCAGATCTGCTGACGTTTTCATCTTGATGACATCTGCTTCAATAAAGACCCTTGTAGCGGTTGGTGATGACGCAGGCCTGATGTTGACTCGTTGATGTTGAGGCGGAGGCGAAAACTGTGTAGATCTTCTAGTCTCAACATCCCGGGGACGTGAGGTCTTCAGAGGTGTTGCTATTGAGGTACTCCAAAAATCAACAACTTCTGGTGGCTGGCCTAAAAATTACTAGTCAAGAACAGAGGACTTGCTCCCAGACGACTACAAAAAGGTGCAAGTCCACGGAGGAACAAGGTCAGCTCCTTGACAGACTTTGGTAAGGACATAACCTTATTATCTCTATATGTGTACGGCTAAGTCGACATCCAATCTTCAATAGCTGCAGTTGGAGGTACTTGAGGCTTCCAAAAAGGTTGATCCATCTTCGACTTCGAGTCTCCGAGTCTGAGTCGGGGACATCGTCCAATATGTAGGTTTGAATTGGATGAGACAATAGAGTAAGAATTTTCAAACCTTTTTATAAAGCGGAGAGATAAGAATTTAGAAGTTTTGAGGAAATAAGAGGAGTAGAAGCTATGCTTCCGACTAAGGAAAGAATTTGTTTCGTAAATAGTTTTTCCCAAGTACTTGTTTCCTAACTAACGTCCATGCTAACTAAGGTCTCCTACAGTCAGGATAGCTCTGATACCAGCTCTGTGAGGACCCCGGACTAACTGTCCGAAATACCCTGTTATGTATACAGTTCACGATCCCATGATCAGTGCGCCGTGAACACATAACCGAACTGATATCAAATTACATCATCCTTTACAAAATGGAATAAGAAAATTACAATAAGGTTACATGACCAATCTTTACATAATAGCCTCGAAGGGCCTAACTCAATCATCAGAGTAGCGGAATCACATCAGCAGCGTAAAGCCCGAGTCATCTGCCTTAACCCTACAGGCAACTGACTGGGAGAACGTTCCTAGCTCGCATAGACGTCGTCCAATCCTTCTTCATTTGTCGAATTCCTCCAAGTCTGGCCAAGTAAATAGCCAGGGACAAAGCCGTGAGTACATTTGGAATTGTACTCGCAAACCATCAAGAAGGTACTTTGCAAGAGTGCAAGATAACAAGTGCTAATATAGATGACAAGAGGGAAGAGCTAATTTCTCTTGTGGAAATAGCATGTAGAATAGAATTAGTTTCTCTTGTGGATATAGCATGAGAAAGAGAAATAGTTTCTCTTGTGGATGTAGCATCCCAACATCACAGTTGAAGGGGACACTAAGAAGATCCTATGACATCTCTATATCTTTGTTGAAGAATATACTTCAAAAGAGTTCTACAACATAAAACACTAGGATGGGAGTAACCCAGTTTATTTCCTTTCCGACCATCTCCAAATGGTCATCACAACTTTCCAGTACCTTCCCGGCACTCCGAAAACAAGTTCCTTTCTTTCCTTTGTCAAACAGTTTCATAAAACAAAACTCTTTAGGCTAAGCAACAGCCATTCCAACCGTCCATGACCGCGGACACGGCTATTCGAATACATTTGACTCTGCAGAGTTTGCACACTTTCCCCACAAGATCCGCGAGTTCATCATGTGGGCATCATCCCCGCATATCAACTATGCCATGACAAAAATTCGGACATAGCCTTTCGCCTATTCGTCTTAGCACGGGATCCTACCCTATGGAGTATGTACCTCCCCGGCACCGTGGCAGCTCACCTCACTTTGAGCGTGGCTCCACCGCCAAGCCAGGAGACCCATAGTGTCTTCCGGACGGGTCAGCCCCGAAGGCCTCCCGTTATACTATTGTCTCCACCAACGACAATCCGGATTCAGGGGTAACCTTACCCTTATATAGTTGTGCGGTGTCCCATGTTAAGAAGAACAAACTACGAGCTAAGCCCCGTCCCACTCCAGGGTAATGTGGTTGCGCGGGTTAATTGTCACGGGTGAATACTTAGACGCCAAAGTTTTCGAAAACAAGATTTTCTTTCCAACCATCTTTGCCAAGATCCTTTCCTTTCATAAACACACACTTGGGAAAGTCCAACTCACCCAAGGTTTTCAAAAATTCTTTTCAACAAGGTATTTTTCCAAGGGGGTTCCCAACCTATAGTTTTATGAAGGAACTAAGAGTCACAATGACATGATGCTTGCCATCGTACCACTAAGGGGATGATAATTGAGGTGTTAAGGGGATCATACATACTTAGGATAAGCATGTATAGGGACAACATCATTAAGATGATTCAAACAGGGGTCATGATGTTAATCATCATACCACTAAGAAGATGACAACATGGATACGGTCAAGGGGGCATACATGCTTAGGGTAAGCATGCATAACATCAACAAGGGGGTTCACATACTTGGGAGCAAGTATGCAAAGCATCAACAAGGGGTTCAACATACTTTGGGAATAAGTATGCATAGAGTAGAGGACCAAAAATCACACATGATACAAGGAACCAAGTATATAATGGAGCAATGAGCACAACAAGAAGGATAACTAGCAAGAGATCAAAAGATGGCTTGCCTTGGTTGGTTTATTTGTCCCTGGACTTCTTCAAATACTTCCAAGTCCTCTTCTCCGTCCACTCCGAAAGTGTTCGAATCTAGCGTCGCAAAAAGAAAGAGCAAACAATATACAATCACCACACCATTTTAAAACATAAGCAAAACCAAATAAACAAGTTTAAGTTGTAGGGGGTTTTGTTTTGGAAAGTCAAACATTTCGGTTGGTAAAACAAAATTGGTGGAAACAAAAAGGGTTTGACTAAAAAAGAAAATTGGGCTCATATTCTATGTATAACACAAAATCATTAGCTAACATAAGATTTAGTTAAACAGAGGGTGAACACAATTTTATTTGAAAGCTAATACTATAACCAGACTAACAAAATTGGTTTCATTGAAAAATATTAAACCTAGAATTTTAAAACCAGATTTGAAACTAAACTACACATAGGGGATAATTCAAATACCATAAATCGTAGAAAAATCATAAAAATATGAGGCAAGTGGCATTGGAAAGGTAATGAAATTTCAGATCTAATGCAATTGGTTTCACTCAATTTGGGTTTTTAGAACTCGAGTTATTTACATTTTAGTGCCACTGGTTTTGGGGTTAAATTAACAGAGATTTTAAATGTTCAAACGATAGGAATGGGCGGGAAAATCGCTGGGCCGCGCGGAAATAGAATTTGGGCCGGCCCAGGGGGATTTGCCAGGTGGAGGTGGAAAAAAAAGAAAAGAAGAAAGGAAAAGGGAGGGGGCTAGGTGGGCCAGGCATGCATGGCCGATGTGGCCGGTCGGGCCATGCAGTCGTGGGGTGATCGCACGACGACCCTGGGTCGTCTTTCTCCTCTCGCCACGCAAGCGTAAGCGGGCGAACGGGAAAAAGGCGGAGGGACCGGGAACTTACCTGGAGGCGACGGAGGCCGACGGCGAAGGTCCGGCGGGGTTGCAGCGGGTTGAGGGCGTCCAGGCACGGGCTCGGCGGCGACTCCTTCCCCTGCAACGGCTCCATCCCGAGGGATCCATGCCTGCAGCAGTTTTCGGCCAACATCAACGGCGGCATGCTCCGGCGGCCCTGGACGGCGCCGAGGGGTGGGTTAGAGATAGTCGGGCCTGGCTAGCGTTGGGGAAGGAAAAAGGGAGGAAGAAGGGGGCCGGGGCGATCGCAGACTTCACCGGCCACCTCGCGGTGACCATGGTCGTGGCGAGCATGCCGGCGAGCCGCAGGGGAGGTGAGCGCGTCGACGCTTCTGTGAGAGGGCTGGGAGGTGGGAGAGGTGGTGTGTGGAGAGGAGTGGGTGAGGGTGCGGTTTTTATAGGACGGGGGAGAGGCAGCGGACGGGGGCGGCGGTGGCCATGGCCAATGGCGGAGCGCGGTGGTGGCGTTGGCCAATGGATGGCGGGTTGCTGACATTGGGGCGGTGCTGGATGATGACGTGAGGGTGCTGGCGTCAGTGGAGGGGGCAGCAAGCGCGGGAAGGGAGGGGAGGTCGAGCGGGAGAGGTCCCTGTGTGCGTGTGTTTTCCGTTTTTAGGGTTCGGGGTGGTGTGGGCTGGGGGCTGCTCGACTTGGGCTTGGTTGGAGGGAGAGAGAGGGGTCCAGGGGTAGTTCTGTTGGGTTTGTGGTCGGGCCAGAGGTGGTGCAATGGCTGGGGCCTCAATCAAGCCATGCCTCGGCCATGCAAATGCAAGGAAAAAGGGAGAGAGCACTAGCAAGGGTTTGGAAGGTCAAGGTGGAGGGAAAAGAAAGAGAGAAGGTGGATGGGGAGTGGAGAAATCAGGGATCAAGAGTGACAATGTTTGCAACAATTTGCAATATTTGAAAAGAAACCAAGAACAAAAAGAGAGGAACAATGTGGTGGTGATGGTGATTGTGTCCACTTGATTCATGAAGAGAAAATGGTAGGTAGATGAGGAGGTGGTGATAAATGTGGGAGATTTCAAAATCCCTCAAGACATAAGGGCTAGATGGGATCATGGCTCAACACATAGTGATTTTGGTTAAAAGCATGAAATGATGGGCTCACCATTTCAATACTAGGTAGAAAGAAATAATTAATCTCATAGGTGGTAACATTATGAGATGGGTGAAGAAAATATTGGATCCCATCCCCAAGGTTGTAGGTAGTTGGGTTGAGATACTACTCAACAAAAACCAAGGAGGGTTAGAGAGAAAGGAAAGTTAGGGTTCTAGATTAAGAGGGGACAATTTTAATTAAGGTCTAGGTTGGGGATGCAAGGGAATAGTTGGCTTCTTCTAATATACCCTCCAGAGAGCAAGAAGAGAGTGGCAAGGTAGTAATTTGAATTCAAAAGAAAAGGCATATAAACAACAAAGCATGGTAGATTTTCTTGAAATTTATTTGATGGCAAAAAGTGCAAGAAAGGCATGTGTACCAATAACATGCATTTTGGTGGAAACAAAATAAAACAAGAGAATAATTATATAGGAATTATTTTTGGGTGGAGATAAGGTGATCTAAAATTCCACTCACATTTCCTATTGTATTTGATAAGGTTTGAAAAACTAGAAGTAGTTTGGTGATGAAACTAGAGAGGAAAATATTAGGGTTTTAGGGATTTTCGGAGAAAGAAAAGTATTTTTTTATTTATTTAAAGAAAGTATGAACTCAAGAGTAGGTAATGATTTCCTAGTGTGGATATCATTTCCACACCAAGGTGTTGAAGATTATTACACTAAACAAAGAAAAACAAGGTATAAAGGTTGGAAAAGGGATCTATAGGTGCAACATTGGATATGGTACAAGGTCAAGTGAATATAAGAGTTGCAAGAGTAGAATGTGACATGCAAGACGTGGAAGTCGTAGAGGGTGTTGTATCGATGAGATCCTTGCATTGAGGTCACCTACAACAGTGGTGGGGTCTTAGAGATCAACTGCCAAAGTTTGAATCTTTTAAGCCTGCTAAAACATCTTACTGACTTGGCTTAAAAACCAACAAGGATAAATGAGTATAGAGGGATTTGGTTCAAGGCAAGGATATGGTTGAGAGGTGCTCAAGATATGATAGGTTTAGGACCAAGTGCTTTGCCTAAGATGGCAAGAAATAGCTTAATCCAGGGGCTCCAATATGGAGCTTGGAAATAGATTTAGGACTTAGACAAATTTGAAATGTTCAGGGTTTTTGACTAGGGTTCAAGAGAAGGATAAATTGAGGGGTAGATGATCCCAAGTTTTTAAACAAGGATGGGTTGAGCAAGACTATACCACAAAGATGAATTTTAAGAAGACACACTCATGTTGCCATAAGTGGAAAGGGTTGATGTATAAAAAGGAAAACAATTTTTCCTAAACCGCACTTGTGTTTTGTTAGGTGAGTTGTTTGTTTTGCCACAAGAGATGTTGTTCTTTAAGGTAGCTCAAGACAAAACTTAACAAACAGAACAAGACACTACATCTGCCAACCGATCAAAGCAATTCAAACAGATCAAGGCAAATTCATCTAATTAGTTTATAGAAAAAGTTTATGTTCCCCCTGATTTTTTTGCATTATGGACAATAAAACATGGTTGCCAAAGTTGGGGTGTGACAATGCACAAGAGATTGACATTTGTGTCATCGCACTAGGTTCACTAGCCCCTCCCCCGAGTGTACAGGTGACCAAACATTCTAATCATCGGTATTTTGAAATACGAAAGCAAATGGAATGACAAGGGCCTCATACATTGTTGGTCGAAACAAATATTAACATTCCGGGATGGCGTCAGTGAGGCCAGGTAGGATGCACAAGAGATTGATATTTGTTCCATCACACCAGGCTCACTGGCGTCACCCCGGAGTGTACAGTTGACTGGACATTCTAATCATCGGCACTAAAATGGAAGAAAGAGCCAAGTGGTAACAACTACATAGTATATGCCTCATACATTGTTGGTCCAAACAAATATTAACATTTAGGGAAGGTGTTAGCGAGACCAAGTAGGATGCACAAGAGATTGATATTTGTGCCATCGCACCAGGCTCGCTAGCGCCTCCCCCAAGTGTAGTGACCGAACATTCTAATCATCGGCACTCTCGCGAAGAAATACCCAAAATAAATGGAGAACACCAAGTAGATAGCATGCCTCATATTTTGTTGGTCCAAACAAATATTAACATCCCGGGACGGTGTGAGCGAGACCAAGTAGGATGCAAAAGACATGGATATTTGTGCCATCACACCAGGTTTGCTCACGCCGCCCCAGAGTGTACATGTGACCGAACATTCTAATCATCGGCAAATGCAAATAAAATTAACGACCAAATCAAGTGCGGAAAATGACAGAGCCATGTATATAAGTTCACAAACATAGCCGAACTAGTAATTAATAGCATCGATTACATATAAGTTCAACGACCGTCGAAACTAATTAAACAGACATGCAAGTAAAGTGATGGATAAAGTTTATTACAACACAAGCTCTTCTTTAGTTCACAACTACATAACTAGGCTCACACATCAAGAGGACGACGGAGCGTGGATAAAACCGCCACCTTTCTTCAAGCACATCCATGAGCAGTAGTCGTCACCCTGCATTTGGAGCATTGTGTCTATGTCACTGTTTGACAGCTGGTGGCCGGCGTAGAACTCCCCCGCGCTTCTAAGGACATCTTGATAGATCATTTCACAAAACTCTACTTGGATGCGGAAGAAGTCTTGCTTGAGGTCGTCGTCCCGGATCCGCGACAATTTTGTGTCCTAGTCTCTGAGATGGTTAGGTAGCGTAAGCTGCTGCTGGTCCCGTATGAACTTATCCATGTGATGGAGGGCGTAGTAGGCATCCTTCTTACTAGAAGGCGGCTTCTTGACGCAGGGGAACTTTGTTTGGTGCTTGAACACATTCTTCCCGTACCTAGGATTTGGCCTCTCCATGAGGCCTTTAGCTTTGACGTATCCAGTGAGAGCATTGTCAAGTACAGCCTTGACATTCGTGTAGTCCGTGCTTAACTTACCGTCCGCATCGAAGTATGTGGCCACGGGATATTTCGGGGTCATGGAGATGAGTGTGCATGTATTGTCTCTGCGTAGAGCACATAATGTTTTAGAACTGGACGGTTGAAATCTAAAAAAATCACGTGTGAAAACCGGTGAGGGGATGACTTACTCGGGAAATACAGGAAGGAGGATGTTATACTTCTTCTGGTTCGCTAGAAAGAAGCCTTTGAGGTATTCACTCGCGACTTTCCGGTCCCCGGCGCTGGCCAAGTGCACGGCACGCATGTAGAAGGGGTCGGCTATCGCGATGCCCGGGGTCTTGTCTCTAATGATCGGCATCGCCTTACTGATCGAGTATACACTACAAGAAAAGTTCTAATAGGCAACGTCTCAAAATCGTCCGCTAAGGGGTATTTTTCGTCGCCTATGGGCCTAACCCGACGATATGGGTTCTGTTGTCGAAACTGCGTCAGGCAAAGTCCTACCACGTTTTTTTCGGTCCGTCGCGCTTGGGGGCCCTTCCGCCACGGAAAATCGGACCGTTGCAGAAGTGTTTCCGGGAGCCCGTTGACTGCTGACGTCATGCAAACTGACACGTGGCAGACGCCGTTAACTGGCAGTTAACGGCGTTAACCGGCTAAATCCCGTGGTAGATGGTAGGCCCACACGAGGCCTACCACGTCTTAAGCGGGCCGGCCCATTAAGTTTGCGGGCCGGGCCAGGTGACTTAGTTTGACCGGTCAACTATATAGCTGGGCTGGTCCATTAGTTACGTGGGCCGGGCCTAACCTCTCAGGTTGACTGGTCAAAACTTTAATGGGCCGGCCCATTTAAAAAGTGGGGTCCACCTTGAAGCAAGTGGGCCGGCCCAAGAAGTTATTGGGCCGGCCCAATTAGCATGTGGGCCCCACTTTCCTGCTATCGGGCCGGCCCATTTAGTACGTGGGGTCCACAATAGATCAAATGGGCTGGCCCAACAAGCCAGTGGGCCGGGCCAAAAACATAGGTGGGTCCCACTTTACTGTTAATGGGCCGGCCCATTTAGTATGTGGGGTCCACCGTATAGCAAGTGGGCCGGCCCAACAAGATAGTGGGCCGGGCCAAAAACACAGGTGGGTCTCACTTACCTATTAAAGGGCCGGCCCATTTAGTATGTGGGGTCCACCATATAGCAAGTGGGCCGGCCCAACAAGATAGTGGGCCGGGCCAAAAAAGCTGGTGGGTCCCACTATCCTGTTAAAGGGCCGGCCCATTTAGTGTGTGGGGTCCACCACAAAAGCTTTTGGGCTGGCCCAACAAGTTAGTGGGCCGGCCCAATTAGTATGTGGGGTCCACTATAAATCAGGTGGGCTGGCCCGACGAGTTAGCGGGCCGGCCCAATAAGCTTGTGGGGCCCACTTTTCTGTTACTGGGCCGTCCCAGTAGTGGGTGGGGTCCACCTTAAACCAAGTGGGCTGGCCTAATAAGTACGTGGGCCAGCCCGTTTAGTTAGTGTTTATATGCCGGCATAATAGGCGCTTTAGGATTTTGCGGGTCGGCACATGTGTGATTTCGCTTAATTGGGCCGTTTAAGTGATGGGAATTTGTGATTTACTGAGAATATTTACGCAGAACATGATTTCTGTCGGATAGCCTCACTCACCACAAGCACCAAAGAAAAAATGCGCGAAAGAACTATAAAAACTAACTAAATATTACATCAGCTGCAAGGCTTTGAAAAAATATTACAGAACCCAGAGAAATTGAATGGTAATTAAACCTAGAAATACAATGAAGCGATCCAGCAATCTTTTAAGTTGTCCATGCATCACCTATATCTGAAACAAAGACATTACAAGTTAAGACAGCAAAAATGGAAAGGCAAAGACACTACAATATTGTTTTGCCAAAGAATTTGGAACTAATCATTTCGTCGTTATAACAAGATCATTGTAATGCGCACAATAAGCAAACAAAGAGTGCATGCCGCATACCAATAGCCAATATAACATAACATGCTAGAATGAAACAGCAGACTTACTACTGTCGAGTCCCATGCAAACCAACATGTTCAGGGAGTACAAGATTGGCATGAACAACATAGTAGCAGGCTATAAATTTTGTAACAACGACTGAGCAAGATGAAGTTATGATGGCTACATCTACAGAGCAGGGAATGTAAACCAAAAATAGAAGTTACGATGGCAAAAGCTAAAGAGGAGGGAATGTGAACCAAAATGTGCCAAGTGCAATTACATCATTTTGTCCGTGAACTAAATAATACTCCTAAACTTATAGTGAAGGGGATGCAAATCAAGATGTTTCGGGATATAAACTTGTAATGAGCAACACATAGAGGATAGTTAATGCTGGAGCTTAGGATGGACCAGATAAAGAATATAGTGGGATCACCTGCGAACTTGTATAAGAGGGAATGCAAACCAATATGTTCAGCATTCCATATGTGAGCGTCATGCCAAGTCAGAGAAACAAGTCAATAATGCAGCTTTTGAAGAACAAGATGGCACGCAAAATTATTATCTAGTAGTATGACAAGTTTATTTGTACTACAGGCTAGATAGCAGAGTGATAGCATGCCAAACTAAGTCCTTACTTTGTTAGCTTATAATGAACTAGGTACAAAACAATGGAATCACCTGTAGTACAGGGATGCAAGCCAACATGTTCATGGAGTAAAAAATTGGCACAAACAACATAGTAGCAGGCCATAATTTTTGTAACAACGACTGAGCAAGATAAAGTTATGATGGCTAGATCTACAGAGCAGGGAATGTAAACCAAATATAGAAGTTACGATTCCAAAAGCTATATAGCAGGGAATGCGAACCAACATGTGCAATTACTTAAAATTGGCCATGAACTAAATAATAGCAGGATGTTACTATAATAGCTAGGAATAAAACAGATAGGAGTTATAATGGCATCACTCATAAACTTGTAGATAAGGGAAACAAATCAATTTGTTTCGGGATATAAAGTTGTAATGAGCAACACATATAGGATAGTTAATGCTACGGCTTAGGATGGACCAGAAACGGAATATAGTGGGATCACCTATGAACTTGTAGAAGAGGGAATGCACACCAACTTGTAGAATCAGATGGCAGACAAAATTATGATGGAAGTAGCTGCTGTGACGAGTTCAAATAAATTTGTACTGCAGGATGGCAGAGCGATAGCATGCAGAAACTAATAGCGGGCAGTTACTTTGTTAGCTTACGACTAAGTGGATAGAAATAACAATGGCATCACCTGTAGTACAGGGAATGCAAACCAACATGTTCAGGGAGAACAAGATTGGCATGAACAAAATAGTAGCAGCCTATAATTTTTGTAACGACGACTTTGCAAGATAGAAGTTATGATGGCTACATCTACAGAGCAGGGAATGCAAACCAAAATGTTCAACCGCTTAAAGTTAGCAATGGACTAGAAAATAGCAAGGTGTTACGGTCATATCTAGGAATGAACTAAAAGAGCTTCAGACAAACAAGCATCTGAACCCAGAACATGGCGCTAAAACAAGGGACTTACATTAGGAGAAGCACTCTGTGGGAGTCACAGCAGATCTTCCTGGGGTTGATAGATCCGGTGATGAAGTACGCTACATGTGCTACTTGGGGTTGGAGAGACGGCCATTACACTTCATGGTTACTCATCTCATCTGCAAAAACGTAACGGCGCGTCGTTAGCACAAACAGGTTCCCCCAAGATTAAACAAGAACTTGCAGGCAAGCAATAGAAAAGCGACAATAGAAGAGTTTAGATCATGCACGGCGCCGGTGAAGCAGATCCGGTTCATGCACAGCGGTGTCGGTGAGCAAGATCCAATGCGGTGGACGACGGATCTGGCGAAGCGGCTCCGGTGGGGTGGACGATACCGCAGCTGAAGCGACTGCGGTAGACTGCTGGATGAGCATATGGTTTGGAGGTTCGGAGGGGATGATCCGGTCCGGTTGATGACGGCGTCGATGAAGCGGCTCCGGCAGGCAGCCGGATGACGAGGATCGCGAGGCCTCGGGTAGGCCAGGGAAGTCCGGCGGGGATGTTCCGGTGCGGTGGTCGTGGAGGTGGGAGAGAGAGGGACTTGGGAAGTTTCGGTGGGTGGTCTGAGGGAAATGATTTTTTTTGGGGAGGGTTTCCGGGCTAGGGAGGTGGTGATCGAAAAAATGACGGGGCGACCCCCCACCAACCGACTTTGCTGTGATCTCCACAGGGGTAGAATGGGAATTTGGAAGCGTGTGAAATTTTTGTATTTTGTGGGCGGGAAGTTTTGCCGCTATGAGATTTTGAATTTGGCTACCGTCCAACTATAATGATAAAATATTGTGAGACCGTACTAGTACCTCTGTTCAAGGCCGAGTGCAAAATCAAATCATCATCACCTTGAATATCGGTCACTACCATGATCATGATCTATCTCTGAAATTAATTTATCCGCTAGATCTTGCAAAGTATAATGATAAAAAGAATTGTGAGACCGTACTAGTACTTCTCTTCTAGGCCGAGTGCAACATCAAATCATCATCACGTTGAAAATTTGTTACTACCATGATCATGATCTATCTCTGAAATTGTTGCATCTGTTGCAAAGTATAATGCTAAAATTTTGAGTGACCATACTAGTACTTCTGTTCAAGCCCGAGTGCAACATCAAATCATCATCACGTTGAAAATTTGTTACCATGATCATGATATTTCTCTGAATTTGGCGTATCCTCTAAATCTCGCAAAGGATAATGATAAAAAATTGTGAGATTGTACTAGTTCTTATTTTCAAGGCTGAGTGCAAGATCAAATCATCATCACGTTGAAATTTGTTACAACGATCATGACATATCTCTAAAATTGGCGCATCCGCTAAATTTTGCACGTGGCGCATCTCGGTGCGGAGCAACAGGTCGGTGCTATCAAGGTTGAGGCGTCGGTAGCGTCATCGGGCTCTCCTCTCTTGATAGATCTTCTACATGGCGCGGCGCTCCACCCGCCGAGAAGCAATCACATGTGAGACCGAGGTGGAGACGTCCCCGGCATCCTCAAGGCGCGGCCGCCCTTCTACGAGCCAGCGTCGACTCAAGGTATGAATCCATGTGGTGTCGCGCCCCTTCTGCCGATGAAGTGGGTGCCTTAGATTTATTGGTCTTATCTTATGATTAGTTCGAGCTGAACATGTGTGCTCTTTCTCTGAATATATTGCTTGAAAAGCTAACCAAGTTACTTAAATTCACTTTGTTCTTAATCTTGCGTGCTAATTTTGTTATTTTTGCTGACGGTGATGCGCGCAATGAGATTTATTTGTGGGTGTGTTGAGCTGTTAGGCCTAAGTCGAAATCCTCAGCTAAACGAGGCATCAGCTTAACACATAAAAAAGGTGTTCAATCTCGCCCACAATGTCCTCTTCTTTCCTCTTCCTTTATTGGGACTTGTTTTGCAGACAAGGAAAGTGGCACGTGTAATGTGAGTAAAACCCTCTTAGCCAAAATCAGCTATGAGCAAGATTTTATGTATTGTAGATGCCCCAATTGACTCTCATCCCCAATGTAGTCTCTTTTTTTATGTCGGTATAGACTTCTTTACTGGATGTATACTATCGTACATGGCATGCATTTGCCTAAGGCTAGTCATAGTGCTAGTATCATAACTAGTATCATGCAGATTAGTCTCACAAAAATGCTGATGTGGCAGCTAATTAAAGAGGAGAGAGAAGATTAGAGTAACATAGGTAGATACCATATCATAGCGCAAATAACGAGAAAAGTTAATGCTAAAAAAATCTTGTTCACAAATTTGCATTGAGATTCTAAAAAACAATAAATATAGCATGACTATGATACTACTCCATGATAGTACCCACTATAGAGATAGTATCATGTAGTAGTATCATATGCATGATACTACTACATGATACTTACCACTATGGCTAGCCTAATGAGCATCATTGTATTGCTATTCTAGCCAACCTGATCTATCTGTCAAGCTTCATGCACGAGATGCCATGTTTAATTTAGTCCCTCGCTCTGAACTTTAAACAGGACCAGGAGCATGAGGGCCACATTAACCCACGATCCTGAAAAACTGTTGGTCTATCCCGAGAAACGAGGAGGTTTAAGGAAACGAGGAGTCCAGCGCATGCGGAAGGTGCTTTAATCGTGCGAGCATGCAGGGGCAAAATGAGGAAACTAGCGATTACTTTCTCTCCTGCCAGTCTTATACCTTAATAAATGGGAAAACTGAGCACGTTGTAGCTAATCCTTTTATTAATTAAGCAGCTATATTAGTCAATAAGATTGCCTTATGTTTTTCCTCAGTTATCGCCAAGCCCTTATTTGTAACCCGCAGAAGGAGCTCAGACGGGAGGATTCCCGTTTAGTTGACCGTTCCGTGCTGACGTGTGGGGCTAGTAGAAAGGGACCGCGTGGGACAGGACGAGACCGCGTTTGGTTGTACGTGAGCAGGAGCTGGGTTCTGTCTCTCTCGGTGCGAATTGGCATTTTTAAGAGCTCCTTTTCCCCTCTCTCTCAAAAAAAGAGCACCTTTTCCCCCTCTGTCTCTTTGTCTTTTTTAACCAAATTAGTATCAAATCTAGAGAAGCTTGCATTTCTGTCCTTCTTCAATTATTTGTGCCTTTTGGCCCTCGTTGTTTGCCCAATATGGCAGCAAATCTAGTACACCCTCTGGTCCATATGTATGTAGTTAAATCTAGAAGCAAATCTCCAGGGTAATGTACGACAAATTCACAGTCATAGTAAATCTAGAAAACATAGTAGGGCCAACAAAATATAGTAGAATAGGGATCCCTCCCTAGATAATAAGCTGCATGCACAACAGCCAATATAGTAACAGGTTCGAGGTTCTTCACAACACCATCATACTAACAACATAACAACAAGGGATCCCTAGCTAACAACAAAATAGAAGCTGCTTTGCAGCAGCAGCACACGTCCAGGACTTCGCCTACCCCATCTGCCTCTGCCTCCACTTGTTGCTCCCCTTGGGAGCCTTGGGCTTGAGCGGAGGCATGCTCCCGGCGGAGATCTCCACCCACTGGACGCTACGGAGGTGCATGCCGAGCGCCTTGTGCTTGGCGCGGAAGGAGTAGGGGTTCACCGACACGCCGACCTTGGGGAAGGTGTTGCCGATGTTCTCGGCATGCGTGAGGAGGCAGTTGAAGTCAGTGCCACCGAGTCTCCTAGTGTAGAAGGGGCACCTGTAGACACGCTTGGTGAAGTAGGAGACGTACTGGCCGACCTGCAGCCTCCGCAGCACCTGGCGAGTCTTGGTGTGATGGTCCTTGTCGTCGCTGCCGACGTCGCTGCCAGACACCTGATCCATATCAAACGGGAACTATGAGTGAAGGAGTTGCAACGATGTCTAACGTGCATGATAACAAAGTAAGGAAAAACAGAGCCAGCCTCAGTTAGAGTGGAGATGATTATATGTCTACAGGGATGGTGTTATATGTCTACAAGCAAATCTCCAGGGTAATGTCTACAGCTCGAGTTACAACCAGACTTGACTTACATCGAGAAGCCAGCCAAGATTCTCGAGGAGAGCTGGAAACAACTCAGAAATAAAGCTATCAAGTATTGCAAGATACAATGGAAGCATCACCCCGAGAGGGAAGCCACCTGGGAAAAGGAGGAAGACCTGAGGAAAACATACCCCGAACTGTTCAGGTATTACAACCACAACTTCGGGACGAAGTTTTCTTTAAGGGGGAAAGGCTGTAATGTCCCAGGTTTAGAGACAATCGAGGGGTAGATTTTAGAAAGGGATGTGCATTGCATGGTAAATTCTGGGGAAATTTCGCGCTTTTAAACAAAAACTGCATCGAAGGGGAACAAGTTTCTCTCTCGACACCTTACAGGTTAGGGTTTCGAGAGTGCGACAAACTTGCATCTCACTTAACTAGTTTAGGGTTTTGAGAAGAGAGGGGAGAGTTTGCATCAAACTTAAGTTGCATGATTGAATTCTAAATGAAGTGGCATGGTTGAATTCAAACCAAAGTTGAATTTGAATTTTAAATTCAAACATTAAATAATTACCCTAAATAATTCAATTGTGAGGAAATTCATTAAGTAAATTATAAATAATAAACAATATGAACAATTAAAATAAAGTAAAGCTCATTAGAGAAAACTTTGAGCTTTATTGATCATCACACAATTTACATTGTCATTACATTATTCATAAGAGAAAATAAATGAATAATACAACACTTTACAAGAATTGCTTTAATAGGAAAAAGAAAAAAGAAGATTACAATCAATGACCTAACCTAAACTACAAGTCTAGTTTCATAAGATGTTTGAGCCTGATGATCTTCATCTTCACTTGATTATACTCTTGATTCCCTGCACATAACAAAGCAAAGCAACAATTAAGCCAAGTGGCATTGCCACTTGGCAGGTTAGAAGAATAATGAAAATGAGAGGATATGGATCAGCTCTGCCGAGCTGATCATCTCACAGCCAAGTGCAAAGTACCAGGAATACACACACACACAGGCAGCTCACACTGCATGTGTGCATGCTCACCAGCACACTCACACAGGGGGAGTCACCAACACATGCCAGGCTAAGCTGTCGACCAGAGAAGCAAGGGCCAGCCATATATAAGCTTTTCACAGCCAAAACCCTAGCTATTTGCTTCATCCATCGACAAGCAACAGGGTAAGTCACCAAGAACACCAAGAACAGCTAGAACAAGAAGAACAGCCAGTGCTGTTCAATCTGTCCAAACTCACCACTGAACCAAACCAAGAATCACAAGCCACAAGGAGGAGCAGGGCAAGTCAAGCAAACCACCAGAAGCAAAACCTCTACACCAACACACTATTTCTAGGAGCTGGAGTGAGGTATACCAAGCATCATGGACAAACCAGATGGTTTTGTTCATATATAAGCATATGCATCAAGCACACATGATCAACAGGGTGTGATACTCAAGATTGTGTCATCATCTGGCTACAAAGCCATTTGGTGCAAGCAAATATGGGTAAAGACTCTAGGAAATCATCCTATGGGAACATCAGTCATGCAAATCAGTGCATAACTGAAGAAATCCAGCAAAAGATGAAGTCATAGACTAGCCTAGCCCACACACCTAGCACCTACAGCTAATTAACCATCAGACTTAGACAGAATATCACATGTTTGCTTTCAACATCAAGAGTCACTGGCAATCCAATAAATGGATCACCCAGAAAACATTTGGTAAGCAACAGCAAGCCAACAAATAGGGGAGCTACCCTAGGGCAGCACATGACTACTGCCAGGGTCACCTCAAACCCTAGATCAACCACACCAACAAGCCAAATACATATATCATCACCCTGATTGGGTTCAAAGAAGGGCTAGGGTTCCCAATCACTGTGGGCATCCATCTAGCCTAATCCAACCAACTGTGATGATCATCACTGTATAGTTCACATCAATTATCCACTGAATCAATTAAAGCAACATAGATAATTGAGATTAACAAGTTAATCATAAAACAGACTCATGCTAATGATCCAATGGATCACTGCAAGTGTCAGCTGATGCTTGAGCAAGCAATTGCACTAATCTGTGCCACACACATACATAGAGTCAAGTAACAGCAAGGCACATGCAACAATTAAACCATACACTGACCAACAGTTAATGATCGCATGAACACCAGAGCCTGCCATAGCATGCTAGGGCATGCTAGAGCATCATTAAGCAACAGAGCAAGGACCAGATATCTAATTGGCCACAGATAATCAACACATGAACCAGCCAATAAGATCAGCCACAGGAATTGAACAATTGCATCACAGATAAGTGAATAGAGCATTATAATTGTATCCAGAAGCACTCCATCAAGGGATAGAGTTGTTAATGCAACAGCTAGGCTCAATTGAGCATGTCCAGGAATTAGAGCACATATAATAGCACATCTGGAGCACTGGCACTTGCCAAAGGCAAGGATCATCACAGAATGATCAAGCCAAGGGCAATCTATGGCATATACAGGAGAGGAATATTATACAGAGAATCAGCAGGAATCACTAGATTGCACAGAGCACCACAGCATGCTCATGAGCAATAGTTCATAAGTTGCAACAGCAAGCAATGGAGCAAGAACAGCAGCACAGCAACACAGCACAGCAGCACACGCGTAAGCTAGCAAGGCGTAGCAACTAGCACAGCGCATCGGCACAGCGTGCATCTCCACATGGAGAAGCAGGCCAGTGGCCAAGCTAGACGAAGGGAAGGAGAAGCAGAAGAACAAGTAGCAGAGAAGGAAGGAGGAGATGCGCACATACCGGGGCAAGCAGACGAGCAAATGCGGCCATGGCGGCCACGGCGGCGCGCGCCGAGTGCTCGGTAGCACCTGGCCAGGCCAGGCCATGCGCCGACAAGCGTCGTAGCGCCCCACACCACCGTGGAGAGGCCACGGCGGCGCCACCGCGCCTGGAGCCCAGTGAGCAGCGGGATCACCACGATCCCGTAACCCTAGCCGCCGCGAGGGAGGTCGAAGACGAGCTGGAGCAGCACCCGCTCCAGATCGACGCGGATGAAGATGACCGCCGTCGTGAGGCGCGTCGATTGCGCATCATGGCGGGGGCCAGTTCCGGCGGAGCTCGCCGGAATCGAGCGGCGACGGCGGAGGCGACGCGAATCGCCAGAGAAGGATTAGGGTTAGGGTTCGGTCGCGCGTGAGAGGAAGAGAGGGGAATGGGGCTGGTCGAGCCGGACCAGGCCGGTCGGTTCGACCTAACCCACTGGGTTGCACCGACAGGTGGGCCCAGGGGCATTTTTGCCATTTCACAATTCAATTAAAATGCATAAACTTTGGAAAGGCACAATAAATACTTAATAGCTCTAAAAAAATAATTAAAAATATGAAAATAGATCAGCATAAAATTCTCTATCATAATAAAATACTAAGGGGAATTTTTGAAGACAATTAAAAATAAGTCTTCATTTGATGATTTAAATAATCATTTAAATCACACATATAATTTTCAATCATAAAAAACAAGTCCATTAATGCATTTGGACTTTAAAAAAACACCTTGACAACATTTCAAGGTTGTATTTTACTTTAAATCAAGTATCCCCAAATTATTCTTAGTATTAACCTCTTACATGAAATAATAACGACATCGGAAGGGGGAAACAAACCCTAAAAATGGAATCATGCATAATTGCTTCTTTAACCATTGCCCTTATCGGACAATGATGCTATTTTTCAGAACCAGAGGACAAGGGTCAGTCCACACCATCCAACTGCAAAACTTTGCAGTGTTCAGGCAAGTTCATCACTTGCTCATGTCATTTGAGTATTTTTATCAACTTACTTGCAAAGTATTATGGTTATCACTATTGCACAAAAATCAAAACCACTACTTTCATAACTATGAATATGACTATGTGGTGGGCAATGGAACCATGGATTGTGTTGATATGGTGGAGGTTCCATTGCACGGGTTATATCCATCTAGGATTAAACAACAAATGTCGCCAGTGATTCTTGTGCCGTAATACCCGTGTTAACCATAAGATCCGGAGTGGGACGGAATAGTCAAAAGTGTTTCCACCTCTCGTTCATCAACGGATGCTCATTACCGGGTGCTCATGATCTTGCGAGACTTGATGCAGGGGTGGGAACCCGTAGAAGTCCCAACGATAATGAGGTCTATGATGGGTTGCATCTGTCGGCGTAGGAATGTATGGTAGAGCCCTGCATTGACGTCGTGGTCGGAGTCCACCCTGAAATATATGGGAATAATGGGGCCGGCGTGGACCCAGGGTCGGAGTATGCAACAAAGGGTGGGTGTTCGAGGTAGCGGAGGAACATGATTGGCTAGACCTTATACCGGGCCTCACACCAAAGGAAGTGTGGACGGGAAAGCTGCCCGGTTGGCACCAAGGTTAAGATCTCTTATGGGTAAAGCAACACACCTCTGCAGAGTGTAAAGAATCGTGACTGTCACTCCTGTTCGGGATTGAGGAACTGCGAACGCGGCCGGAAAGGAGCTCCATGAAGTTCTAGTAAACCGGTGAAGGCTAACGGACATAGCTCTTTGAAATAAAAGCAATCTCTTGAAGAAATGTTTATCAAAACTTGCATTGGTATTAGACTTTCTGGTCTAATATCGTAGCTAGTGCATTAAACACCTCTTATCTATAATGAACTTGTTGAGTACGCTCGTACACATACCACTCTTAAATCCCTTGCTTAGATTGTCTGAATCATCTGGAGGAGGACTACAACAACAATGAAGGAGCCGAGATCATCGGCTATGAAGAACCAGACCTCTCTGGAGGTATAGAAGGCGTAGACTACCTCATCGTCTACGGATCCGGGGAGGCTTCCGGAGGAGATCAAGCCTAGAGATATCCGATAGTAGTAGTAACCGAGCAGCCCGAACTCTTAGTATTTAGCTGCTCGAGGAAATAAATGTTTAGCTTAATGAGACTCTTATATTGTAAGTTAAGTTGGGTTCGCCTCGAACCCAGGAGTATTCCTCTTAGGACCCAAGAGGAGCTCCAAGATGACGTGTGTATGATAGTTGTAATAATAAATGAATGAGTTATGGACCTGCTATGTTCTGTTGTACTACTCTGAGGGATGTAATATTTGCGGAATGGTACTTCGTGAATGTTATATCAACGACTGGCATACTACAACATGCAGTGGTATGCAGGGTCACCACAGTTGGTATCAGAGCAAAAGCTTTGACCTTAGGTTGGAACCTAGTAAATGGGACCAAACGTTAGGAGTCAAATAGGACTAGTAAAGAATTCTCTAAAAATATGGTGTATATTCAATTGAGAATACAACAATCATATCTTTTAGTGCGATAATTCTTTATTATCTCTATTATGATGCATTATTACTAATCTTATAATCTTTCTATTTCTACAGCCAACATGGCAAGTTCACGCCCGGGAAGAAACGTGAAAGTGATGGATTCCACACTGAGTGAATACCAAGGAGGACTTGCGGATATTCTACGAGCCATGTTACTTGAATTTGGGTGTGATCCCCAGATTCAGGTAAAGAAATACATGTACTATGGTGGTACTGTATTGGCCAAGTGTAGGGTAGGACTGCGACTTCCCGAATCTTTGGGAATGAGCGTAGTCATGCCAGCAGGGGAAGCTAGGACAATCAACACAGCCTACCATATAGCTGTTATGAGAGCCATAACCGACATACGGGAACATAAGACGAAAGAGCTTATGGATTCCGAGTTCTCCCATATTCCTCATAATCAGGAGGAAGAAGATCCCATGCTCAACCACTACAAATATGCCAAACGCAAACCAATAGCAGCGGCAAAATATATGGATAATAGTCGCAACTTCATATCATTACTCTTTCAGTTGAACCATCATCTGATAGGAGCAATTGATACGATGCTAGAGGAATTTACTGAACCCAAGGAGGAGAGTAGGGGGAAAGAACCTATGGAGAACGTGGTGCATACACCAGTTTACTCAGCTGGTGACTACATTAGTATTGATCCACTTGAGCGTGAACCTACACCTGTTACACCTGGGAACTATCTGGGTAGTTCCTATGGGGGATACGAGGGCGGAGAGGAATCCGGAAACAATCAGCGTTCCGAGACTCCTTTCGAGAATTCCACGGGTTGGCGTTGGGGATCTGATACTGGAACTCATAGTACTTCTGTGTATTATGATGGGGATATGAATGATGACGCCACAACCCAGAACCAGAGTTATCCCAGTAATGAAGGAGTTGATGGAGGGTATCCGACACAAGTTGAGTCGGGTGTGAGTGTTGGTAACACATATGGTGGAGCTACAGGGGAGTACACCCGATGGGTGGACTATGATGCACTTAACGATCAGTTTGTGAACACTGATTTCTCCCTAGGATCATCATCTGATTCGGATTACCAGCCAACGGGGAGACCTTATGTTCCAGGGTCTATCAGGAGGACGACACGTTCGACCGGATGGAAGCCTGGGATGTACCGGGAGTGAAGATCGACTAGAGTCCACCAAGGGAGGCGAGGCTATAATACACAAGTACCACGTGTATTATAGTATGTAATATTTGTATAAATTTGTACATATACTTTAATAAGTGAGTTTGCATACTCACGTCGACTTGAGTATTGTAATAAGACCACTTAAGTATGTATATACAGGGTATATGTTTTGTATGATTTGGATTTGCTTCTTGATTTCCATTGCGTGACTAGTTCTGTGCACAAAGTTGAGCTCAGAAAACTTGCGCATGGAGTAATTATGAGTATCATCTTGTGTTTCAGAACTAGGGGGTTATGTCGGGAACGCTAGGAGATGAGACCGAAGCACAGCGCATGGAGCGCGAAGCAAAACAAAAGGAAGAGGCTGAGGGTGCAGCCAGAGATCAGTTTCCACCACCACCACCACCCATGACGCAGCAAAATTTTATCCAGTACATGGAGCTGGTAGAGGAGAGACAGCGTGTAACACTGGAGCAGCAGAACAAATTCTTCCAAGATTTGTTGCAGCAGAATAGGGTGGAGAGACCTGAGAACCCGGGAGTCACATTAGCAGATTTCCAAAACACCAAGCCTATATCTTTCGCATACGCGCCCGAGCCAATGGACGCGGAAGATTGGCTTATGGATACTGAGCGAAAGCTCAATACTGTTGGATGTAACGACCAAGAGAAGGTTCGCTATGCTACCCATCTACTGTGTGGACCTGCCGCATCATGGTGGGACAATATTGTAGCCGTTTACCCGGCTGGAAAGGTATTTACCTGGGAGGAATTTGCAAGGAAGTTCAGGGAATCCAATGTCCCTGAAAGTATTGTGGAACTGAAGCGTCGAGAATTTGAAAGTCTCGAGCAGAAGGATAAGGCAATCCTGACTTATGTCAGGGAGTTCTCAAAGCTGTCCCGGTACGCTGTTGAAGAAGTCAACACCGAGGACAAGAAGAAAAAGAGATTTCTGAGGGGGTTAAGTCC
This sequence comes from Lolium perenne, assembly GCF_019359855.2. Classification (NCBI taxonomy): domain Eukaryota; kingdom Viridiplantae; phylum Streptophyta; class Magnoliopsida; order Poales; family Poaceae; genus Lolium; species Lolium perenne. The sequence goes on from NC_067247.2 coordinate 217,085,717, forward strand.
CCAGTTCAAGGTTCAGCTCCGTATGATGAGAGCGACGGAGTTTCAAGAGTTGGTGGATGCAGCCATCACTCTGGAAGATGATTTCAAGCAATTGCAGGAGGAGAAGCGGAAAAAGGCCAAGTTTGAGCCTAAGAGGTTTGTTAGTAACAAGCCTAATACCAGCTTGAGTTTCAAGCCCAGATACAACAACAACAACAACAACAACAACAACAACAACTACTACTACTACGGTAGTAGGAAGAACCAAGCATTCCAAACTGCAAATCAAATAGTTTGCAGAAGCTGTGGAGGTACGGGGCATTTCTCCAAGGACTGTAAGAATCCCAGGATCATATGCTTCGGGTGCCGGGAGGAAGGACACATGCTTAGGGATTGCCCTAAGAATAAGAATAAAGGAGGACAGTCTGGAGGAGGTGGAGGTCGAGGAGGAAACACCGGAGGGAACTGGAAGAATAAGAAGCCCTTCGGCAAGCTGAACTGTACCAGTCTGGAGGAGGTGGTCAACTCCGACCAGGCGGTGATAGGTACGCTCCAGATACTCACTCATCCTGGCAAAGTACTTTTTGATACTGGTGCAACTACATCATTCATTTCTCAACAATTCATCACCAAACATGGGATTAGTTGCACTAAGTTAGATACACCCATAACCATACTTTCTGCGGGGGGAACGATAGTAGTAACCCATGCCAAACAAAAACAAGTCATCATGATCAATAAGTGCGCGTTTGACGCGGACCTGTTCATTCTACCGATGAAGGACATTGATGTCATTCTTGGTATGAACTGGTTAGAAGCTAATGGAGCATTGATCGACTGTGTGAACAAAACGGTGTCTTTGAAAAGCCCCGATGGAAGTAGAATGATCTACCAAGGCGACAAACATACACAGATTGAAGTTGAGCTACAGCTAAACAGCATGAAGGAGGTGAAGTTAGCAGATATACCTGTAGTAAATGAATTCCAGGATGTGTTTCCTGCGGAATTACCTGGTATGCCACCAGATAGGGAGATAGAATTCACTATCGACCTAATCCCAGGAACAGCTCCGATTGCTAAAGCACCATATAAGATGGGGCCCAAGGAGTTGAAAGAACTTAAGGAGCAACTGGATGATTTGGAACAAAAGGGATTCATTCAAGAGAGTGTTTCACCATGGGGATCACCTGTGATCTTCGTGGATAAAAGAGATGGAGGAAGAAGGATGTGCGGAGACTACAGGAATTTGAACAATGTAACAATCAAGAACAAGTATCCACTTCCAAGAATACAAGATCTATTTGATCAAGTGAGAGGCGCGGGAGTCTTTTCCAAGATTGATCTAAGATCCGGTTATCACCAGATAAAGATCAAGAAGGAAGACGTTCCGAAAACTGCCTTTGTCTCAAGGTATGGACACCATGAATACCTCGTAGTACCTTTTGGATTGACCAATGCCCCAGCAATATTCATGAATCTCATGAATAAGATCTTCATGCCATATCTAGACAAGTTTGTCATCGTATTTATCGATGATATCTTGATATATTCCAAGAACAAGGCCGAACATGCTGAACATTTGAGGTTAGTGTTGCAAACACTAAGGGAACATCAACTCTATGCCAAACTTAGTAAGTGTGAATTTTGGCTAGATCAAGTGGAATTCCTTGGTCATGTGATTAGTAAAGATGGAATAGCTGTTAACCCGAGTAAGGTAGCAGCAGTTCTAGAATGGGAAGCACCCAAGACTGTCAAGGAAATCCGAGGATTCCTAGGAATGGCAGGATATTATCGGAGATTCATTGAAGGATTCTCTAAGATAGCAGGACCAATGACAAAGTTGTTAAGGAAGAACACACCATTCGTGTGGTCAGAGGAGTGTGAGAAGAGTTTTCAAACTCTGAAGGAGAAACTCACCACGGCACCGGTGTTAGCAGTTCCGGAAGTTGGTAAGGATTACACCGTGTACTGTGACGCATCCAAACATGGATTGGGTTGCGTACTCATGCAAGATCGGAAAGTGATATCTTATGGATCGAGGCAACTCAGACCTCATGAAGTGAATTATCCAACACATGATTTAGAGTTAGCAGCAGTCGTATTTGCACTCAAAACTTGGAGACATTTTCTTTATGGAGCCAAGTGTGAGCTCTATACAGATCATAAGAGTCTCAAATATTTCTTCACCCAGAAGGAACTCAACATGAGGCAGAAAAGATGGCTTGAGCTAATCAAGGATTATGATCTGACAATCAATTACACTCCAGGGAAGGCCAATGTTGTAGCAGATGCCTTGAGCAGGAAGAGTACCGGCGGAGTGGAACAAGAAATATCACCGGACTTGAGGAAGGAAATAAGTCAAGCCCAAATACAACTTTGGGAGAAGGAAGCTCATGAAGGACTATCAGCTTTACAAGTAGCCGATGAGCTAAATGTCAACCTGAAGAATGAGATAATGATGGGTCAGTTGGACGATCCATTTATCGTTGAAGAGATGAGAAGAATAGATGAAGGTAGACCATCCGAATTTCACCGCGGAGAATCTGGATCATTATGGTTCCAGAAAAGAATTTGCGTTCTGGATATTGCTGAAATTAAGGAAGTAATACTCCGGGAAGCTCATCAAACACCATATTCCATACATCCGGGAAGTACAAAGATGTACATGGATCTAAAGGAACTATTCTGGTGGAATAATATGAAGAGAGAGATAGCACAATATGTGGCGGAATGCCATACCGCGTAAAGTGAAGGCTGAACACCAGAGTCCGGCAGGGAAGTTACAACCTTTACCTATTCCAGAGTGGAAATGGGAGGAAATAGGGATGGATTTCATCACCGGACTACCCATGACTAATAAAAAGAAGGATATGATATGGGTAATCGTGGACCGGTTGACGAAGAGCGCACACTTCTTAGCGGTAAATCAGCAAGACAAAGGAGAGAAACTCATCGATCTTTACATCAAAGAGATCGTGAGTAAGCATGGAGTGCCTAAGAAGATAGTGTCGGATCGAGGATCCGTGTTCACATCAGTGTTCTGGAAGCAACTACACGAAGCTTTAGGATCCAAGTTGGACTATAGTACCGCTTATCATCCCCAGACCGGTGGACAAACCGAGAGAACCAACCAGATCTTAGAAGATATGCTTAGGGCTTGTGCCCTAGACTTCGGAGGATCATGGGAAGAACACTTACCACTAGCAGAGTTTTCATACAATAATAGCTATCAAAGCAGCATCAAGATGGCACCATTTGAAGCTTTGTATGGAAGGAAGTGTAGATCACTGATATGTTTGTATGAAGCCGGAGCAAGCAAAGAGTTCAACCCTGATTATGTCAAAGAAAAACAACAAATCATTGACATTATCAGAGACAGGCTCAAGATAGCCCAAAGTCGGCAAAAGAGTTATGCCAATCAGAAGAGGAGGACATGGGAGCCAAGAGTTGGAGACATGGTTTATCTTAAGGTAAGCCCGATGAAAGGACTCCAGAGGTTTGGAGTAAAAGGAAAGCTCAGTCCTACATATATAGGACCTTTCAAGAAACTGAGTCAGAACCGAGGTTTAGCCTTTGAATTGGATCTACCGGGAAGGCTAGCTCAAGTTCACAATGTATTCCATGTGTCACAACTCCGGAAATGCTTAAAGACCCCAGATGAACCAGTATTACATGAAGAGCTCGAGTTACAACCAGACTTGACTTACATCGAGAAGCCAGCCAAGATTCTCGAGGAGAGCTGGAAACAACTCAGAAATAAAGCTATCAAGTATTGCAAGATACAATGGAAGCATCACCCCGAGAGGGAAGCCACCTGGGAAAAGGAGGAAGACCTGAGGAAAACATACCCCGAACTATTCAGGTATTACAACCACAACTTCGGGATGAAGTTTTCTTTAAGGGGGAAAGGCTGTAATGTCCCAGGTTTAGAGACGATCGAGGGGTAGATTTTAGAAAGGGATGTGCATTGCATGGTAAATTCTGGGGAAATTTCGCGCTTTTAAACAAAAACTGCATCGAAGGGGAACAAGTTTCTCTCTCGACACCTTACAGGGTTAGGGTTTCGAGAGTGCGACAAACTTGCATCTCACTTAACTAGTTTAGGGTTTTGAGAAGAGAGGGGAGAGTTTGCATCAAACTTAAGTTGCATGATTGAATTCTAAATGAAGTGGCATGGTTGAATTCAAACCAAAGTTGAATTTGAATTTTAAATTCAAACATTAAATAATTACCCTAAATAATTCAATTGTGAGGAAATTCATTAAGTAAATTATAAATAATAAACAATATGAACAATTAAAATAAAGTAAAGCTCATTAGAGAAAACTTTGAGCTTTATTGATCATCACACAATTTACATTGTCATTACATTATTCATACGAGAAAATAAATGAATAATACAACACTTTACAAGAATTGCTTTAATAGGAAAAAGAAAAAAGAAGATTACAATCAATGACCTAACCTAAACTACAAGTCTAGTTTCATAAGATGTTTGATCCTGATGATCTTCATCTTCACTTGATTATACTCTTGATTCCCTGCACATAACAAAGCAAAGCAACAATTAAGCCAAGTGGCATTGCCACTTGGCAGGTTAGAAGAATAATGAAAATGAGAGGATATGGATCAGCTAGCCGAGCTGATCATCTCACAGCCAAGTGCAAAGTACCAGGAATACACACACACACAGGCAGCTCACACTGCATGTGTGCATGCTCACCAGCACACTCACACAGGGGGAGTCACCAACACATGCCAGGCTAAGCTGTCGACCAGAGAAGCAAGGGCCAGCCATATATAAGCTTTTCACAGCCAAAACCCTAGCTATTTGCTTCATCCATCGACAAGCAACAGGGTAAGTCACCAAGAACACCAAGAACAGCTAGAACAAGAAGAACAGCCAGTGCTGTTCAATCTGTCCAAACTCACCACTGAACCAAACCAAGAATCACAAGCCACAAGGAGGAGCAGGGCAAGTCAAGCAAACCACCAGAAGCAAAACCTCTACACCAACACACTATTTCTAGGAGCTGGAGTGAGGTATACCAAGCATCATGGACAAACCAGATGGTTTTGTTCATATATAAGCATATGCATCAAGCACACATGATCAACAGGGTGTGATACCCAAGATTGTGTCATCATCTGGCTACAAAGCCATTTGGTGCAAGCAAATATGGGTAAAGACTCTAGGAAATCATCCTATGGGAACATCAGTCATGCAAATCAGTGCATAACTGAAGAAATCCAGCAAAAGATGAAGTCATAGACTAGCCTAGCCCACACACCTAGCACCTACAGCTAATTAACCATCAGACTTAGACAGAATACTGTCTGTTTGCTTTCAACATCAAGAGTCACTGGCAATCCAATAAATGGATCACCCAGAAAACATTTGGTAAGCAACAAAGAAGCCAACAAATAGGGGAGCTACCCTAGGGCAGCACATGACTACTGCCAGGGTCACCTCAAACCCTAGATCAACCACACCAACAAGCCAAATACATATATCATCACCCTGATTGGGTTCAAAGAAGGGCTAGGGTTCCCAATCACTGTGGGCATCCATCTAGCCTAATCCAACCAACTGTGATGATCATCACTGTATAGTTCACATCAATTATCCACTGAATCAATTAAAGCAACATAGATAATTGAGATTAACAAGTTAATCATAAAACAGACTCATGCTAATGATCCAATGGATCACTGCAAGTGTCAGCTGATGCTTGAGCAAGCAATTGCACTAATCTGTGCCACACACATACATAGAGTCAAGTAACAGCAAGGCACAGGCAACAATTAAACCATACACTGACCAACAGTTAATGATCACATGAACACCAGAGCCTGCCATAGCATGCCAGGGCATGCTAGAGCATCATTAAGCAACAGAGCAAGGACCAGATATCTAATTGGCCACAGATAATCAACACATGAACTAGCCAATAAGATCAGCCACAGGAATTGAACAATTGCATCACAGATAAGTGAATAGAGCATTATAATTGTATCCAGAAGCACTCCATCAAGGGATGGAGTTGTTAATGCAACAGCTAGGCTCAATTGAGCATGTCCAGGAATTAGAGCACATATAATAGCACATCTGGAGCACTGGCACTTGCCAAAGGCAAGGATCATCACAGAATGATCAAGCCAAGGGCAATCTATGGCATATACAGGAGAGGAATATTATACAGAGAATCAGTAGGAATCACTAGATTACACAGAGCACCACAGCATGCTCATGAGCAATAGTTCATAAGTTGCAACAGCAAGCAATTGAGCAAGAACAGAAGACAAAGAACACAAAGACAAGAAAGACACGCGTAAGCTAGCAAGGCGTAGCAACTAGCACAGCGCATCGGCACAGCGTGCATCTCCACATGGAGAAGCAGGCCAGTGGACAAGCTAGACGAAGGGAAGGAGAAGCAGAAGAACAAGTAGCAGAGAAGGAAGGAGGAGATGCGCACATACCGGGGCAAGCAGACGAGCAAATGCGGCCATGGCGGCCACGGCGGCGCGCGCCGAGTGCTCGGTAGCACCTGGCCAGGCTAGGCCATGCGTCGACAAGCGTCGTAGCGCCCCACACCACCGTGGAGAGGCCACGGCGGCGCCACCGCGCCTGGAGCCCAGTGAGCAGCGGGATCACCACGATCCCGTAACCCTAGCCGCCGCGAGGGAGGTCGAAGACGAGCTGGAGCAGCACCCGCTCCAGATCGACGCGGATGAAGATGACCGCCGTCATGAGGCGCATCGATTGCGCATCATGGCGGGGGCCAGTTCCGGCGGAGCTCGCCGGAATCGAGCGGCGACGGCGGAGGCGACGCGAATCGCCAGAGAAGGATTAGGGTTAGGGTTCGGTCGCGCGTGAGAGGAAGACAGGGGAATGGGGCTGGTCGAGCCGGACCAGGCCGGTCGGTTCGACCTAACCCACTGGGTTGCACCGACAGGTGGGCCCAGGGGCATTTTTGCCATTTCACAATTCAATTAAAATGCATAAACTTTGGAAAGGCACAATAAATACTTAATAGCTCTAAAAAAATAATTAAAAATATGAAAATAGATCAGCATAAAATTCTCTATCATAATAAAATACTAAGGGGAATTTTTGAAGACAATTAAAAATAAGTCTTCATTTGATGATTTAAATAATCATTTAAATCACACATATAATTTTCAATCATAAAAAAACAAGTCCATTAATGCATTTGGACTTTAAAAAAACACCTTGACAACATTTCAAGGTTGTATTTTACTTTAAATCAAGTATCCCCAAATTATTCTTAGTATTAACCTCTTACATGAAATAATAACGACATCGGAAGGGGGAAACAAACCCTAAAAATGGAATCATGCATAATTGCTTCTTTAACCATTGCCCTTATCGGACAATGATGCTATTTTTCAGAACCAGAGGACAAGGGTCAGTCCACACCATCCAACTGCAAAACTTTGCAGTGTTCAGGCAAGTTCATCACTTGCTCATGTCATTTGAGTATTTTTATCAACTTACTTGCAAAGTATTATGGTTATCACTATTGCACAAAAATCAAAACCACTACTTTCATAACTATGAATATGACTATGTGGTGGGCAATGGAACCATGGATTGTGTTGATATGGTGGAGGTTCCATTGCACGGGTTATATCCATCTAGGATTAAACAACAAATGTCGCCAGTGATTCTTGTGCCGTAATACCCGTGTTAACCATAAGATCCGGAGTGGGACGGAATAGTCAAAAGTGTTTCCACCTCTCGTTCATCAACGGATGCTCATTACCGGGTGCTCATGATCTTGCGAGACTTGATGCAGGGGTGGGAACCCGTAGAAGTCCCAACGGTAATGAGGTCTATGATGGGTTGCATCTGCCGGCGTAGGAATGTATGGTAGAGCCCTGCATTGACGTCGTGGTCGGAGTCCACCCTGAAATATATGGGAATAATGGGGCCGGCGTGGACCCAGGGTCGGAGTATGCAACAAAGGGTGGGTGTTCGAGGTAGCGGAGGAACATGATTGGCTAGACCTTATACCGGGCCTCACACCAAAGGAAGTGTGGACGGGAAAGCTGCCCGGTTGGCACCAAGGTTAAGATCTCTTATGGGTAAAGCAACACACCTCTGCAGAGTGTAAAGAACTGTGACCTGTCACTCCCTGTTCCGGGATTGAGGAACTGCGAACGCGGCCGGAAAGGAGCTCCATGAAGTTCTAGTAAACCGGTGAAGGTTGACGGACATAGCTCTTTGAAATAAAAGCAATCTCTTGAAGAAATGTTTATCAAAACTTGCATTGGTATTAGACTTTCTGGTCTAATATCGTAGCTAGTGCATTAAACACCTCTTATCTATAATGAACCTGTTGAGTACGCTCGTACTCATACCACTCTTAAATCCCTTGCTTAGATTGTCTGAATCATCTGGAGGAGGACTACAACAACAATGAAGGAGACGAGATCATCGGCTATGAAGAACCAGACCTCTCTGGAGGTATAGAAGGCGTAGACTACCTCATCGTCTACGGATCCGGGGAGGCTTCCGGAGGAGATCAAGCCTAGAGATATCCGATAGTAGTAGTAATCGAGCAGCCCGAACTCTTAGTATTTAGCTGCTCGAGGAAATAAATGTTTAGCTTAATGAGACTCTTATATTGTAAGTTAAGTTGGGTTCGCCTCGAACCCAGGAGTATTCCTCTTAGGACCCAAGAGGAGCTCCAAGATGACGTGTGTATGATAGTTGTAATAATAAATGAATGAGTTATGGACCTGCTATGTTCTGTTGTACTACTCTGAGAGATGTAATATTTGCGGAATGGTACTTCGTGAATGTTATATCAACGACTCGCATACTACAACATGCAGTGGTATGCAGGGTCACCACATGCTAGCGAACCAAAGCTCATGCACAACAGATTTGTACACAGCAATGGTTCGCTGAACCCACTCTGTAAAAATTTGTGCCCAACGATTCATCATAGGCAAAGAAACAGATTCCAGATCTGAATTTGAACAGATTCCAGATTATTTGCAAAATTAAACGGTTGATATCTTTTGATTCGTGCATAAAATAACTGATTGGGATCCCATGATTACTTGCATAAATTAACTGATTGAGATCTCATTATTACTTGCATAAATTAACCAAACGGCCGAACTCCAAATCTTCAACGAAATCAAGAAGGGGTCAAAGCAAAATGGAATAAAATCGGCGCAAATATTAACCCAATACTCATCCATCTATAGATCGGCACTAATAGTTACTAGGGAACCAGCAAAAATAGGGTTCAAAGAGGAATGGGGAACAAAAAAAAAGGGAGCAAACCATAGTTACCTCGTTCCATGGGTCGTCCATGCAGGTGTCGTAGGGGTTCGGAGGCGGGATGTATGGCACCTCCTCATAGGGGTCCCATCCCGACGGGATCAGACCGCCACCGGTGGCGGCGACGGCCGTTGAGGGGATGGCATCGAAGAGGGAGGCGTCGCGCTTGGAGCCGACGACGTCATGGACGATGTGATTCGCATTCTCCTTGCACATCATCTCGCCGGCAGAGAGGGAGAGGGTTTTTCTCTTTGGAGAAGATGATGATGGGACGTGAGAGGAGGCGTTGCATGAGCTAGTGAGAGTGACAGAGAGAGTGCGAGGAGGCGTCTATAAAGGCGAGGGGTAGTTAATGCAACCCGCGTCCTACGCGTCCACCATTGATTGTCTGCACGTCTTGGGCTTCTGCAACGCGACACGCGTCCACGATTGCACGTCTTCGACTTCTGCACCGCGACCCGCGTCTAGGCGTCAACAATTGCACGTCTGCCACTTCTGCACCGCAACACGCGTACTCGAGTCTAACCCTGGAAATTTAGCATTTTTTGTGTGGTCAGTTTTCCCCTTGAGTACTAATACTGGCTAGTGCAATATACTCAGTTTCACCTCGAGTGGATGGTCAACAGAGACTCAACAAATGGGATTAACTAGTTAAATGAGTCAACAAAAGGGATTATCAAGCTTACTTATTCGTTTTCACGTGTTAAACTTGTCTAAATCTTGGTCAAACCTAGGATTTGATCAAGATTCAAATGGGCAGAAAATTCAAAACAAAAATAGAAAAATGAAAAACCAAAGCACATAGTCTTGTTATGTCATATAGTAAGCATTACAGTTGATAAACAAGGTCTAGACATATTCAAACCATACAAATCATGTATCTACCCTCTAACCCCTAAACTATGTCTTATGAAGTCAAGCATGAAGAGAAGTGGTTTTGGGTTTCAAACATGGAAATTTCAAAAACCTCCCAAAAACTTTATTTTAGAGTCAGGGCCGGGCCGTCAAAATCTGGGGCCCTGTGCATAATTCAAAAATGGGCCCTATCGCACTCGAAAAATTTACGTACTATTAAACTTAAGAACTATTTTCTACATTTGTAGATCCCAAACATGTGGTAAAATAGTGTTTAAATCTATTTTAAGAAAATATATGAGTTTAAAACCCGACCAAACCAGCGGTACGACCGAAAATAAACTACTCGCTCCTTCCAATCCGTAAAAAGTGTCTGAGATTTAGTACAAATTAAATTAACTTTGTAAATCCTCGACATTTACTATGAACTGGAGGGAGTACATCCAATAGTTTTGATACATTTGACATGTTTGTGTTTTTAAAATCTAGGAAAATAGTTTTGAAATATCAAAGACTTATATCATGTAGTGCAGTCCCAACAAGTGCATGTACATAGATAAGCACCCAATAAGAAATATTCCCATGAGACGAATATGAAAACACTATACCGAAGTCAACTTACAATTTTTAAATTAAGAAAAAGTGTTCACTAAATTAATTTGAATATGAGAAGTCCTGATATGTCAGTACAATTTGCATCAAAACCATCGCTCCAAGTAGCAGGCAAAAATTTAGGGAAATGAAAGTGAACAACTACCTACAAGAATGGACCTCGCAACCTTAAAACATATCAAAGATGAGCGTAAAAGGATGGGTACCAGTTGGCCTGGAACACATTTATATATAATCATTGATGTAAACTCTATATACTGGAGATACATAAATTTTGGGCCCCTAAAAATTTTGGGCCCTGTGCGGGCCGCACCGGCGGCACACCTATCCGCCCGGGCCTGTTTAGAGTGACAAAGAAGGATACATGCTCCCCTTTTCATTTTCATGTTTTAAACTTGTACGTTTAAATCTTGGTCAATCCTAGGATTTGACCAAGATTCAAATGGGCATCAAAATTTAAAAAAATCAGAAAAATGAAAAACCAAGGCACATAATTTTCTTATGTCATATAGTAAGCATTCAAGTTGATAAACAAGGTCTATAAATATTCAATCTAGACAAATCAGGTATCTATACCCCTAACCCCTAAACTCTTTCTTATGAAGTCAAGCATGAAGAGAAGTGGTTTTGGGTTTCAAACATGGAAATATAAAAAAAAGCTTCATTTTAGAGTGACTAAGAAGGATCCATGCTTACCTTTGCATTTTCATATTTTAAACTTGTTTAAATCATTGTCAAACCTAGGATTTGTCCAAGATACAAATGGGCACAAATTTTAAAAAAAAAATCAGAAAAATGAAAAACAAAAGCACATAGTCTTCTTGTGTCATATCGTAAGCATTCAAGTTGATAAACAAGGTCTAGATATATCCAAACCAGACAAATCATGTATCTACCCCCTGTCGATCTTATGAAGTCTAGCATGAAGAGAAGTCGTTTTGGGTTTCAAACATGGAAATTTCAAGAACATCCCAAAAGCTTCATTTTAGAGTGACTAAGAAGGATCAAGGCTTACGTTTTCATTTTCATGTTTTAAACTTGTTTAAATCCTAGTCAAATCTAGGATTTGACCAATATTCAAATGGGCATAAAATAAAATAAACAGAAAAATGAAAAACCAAAGCACATAGTCTTCTTATGTCATATAGTAAACATTAACGTTGATAAACAAGGTCTAGACATATTCAAACTAGACAAATCATGTATCTACCCCCTAACTCCTAAACTCTGTCTTATGAAGTCAAGCATGAAGAGAAGTGCATGGTTTTGGGTTTCAAACATGGAAATTTCAAAAAACTCCCAAAAACATAATTTTAGAGTGACTAAGAAGGATACATTCTTCCCTTTTCATTTTCATGTTTATACTTGTTTAAATCTTAGTCAAACCTAGGATTTTACATGATTCAAATTTGCATCAAAATTCCAAAAAAATCAGAAAATTGAAAAACCAAAGCACATAGTTTTCTTATGTCATATAGTAAGCATTTAAGTTGATAAACAAGGCCTTGACATATTCAAACAAGAAAAATCATGTATCTACCCCTACCCCTAAACTCTGTCTTGTGTAGTTAAGCATGAAGAGAAGTGGTTTTGGGTTTCAAACATGGAAATTTCAAACACCTCCCAAAAGCTTTATTTTAGAGTGACTAAGAAGGATCCATGCTTACCTTTTCATTTTCATATTTTAAACTTATTAAAATCATTGTCAAACCTAGGATTTGACCAAGATTCAAATGGGCATAAAATTTAAAAAGATCAGAAAAATGAAAAACAAAAGCACATAGTATTATTATGTCATATATATATAGTAAGCATTCAAAAGTTGATAAACAAGGTCTAGACATATTCCAATAATACAATCATGTATCTACCCCTAACCATAAACTATGTCTTATGAAGTCAAGCATGAAGACAAGTGGTTTTTGGTTTGAAACACGGAAATTTCAAAATCCTCCCAAAAGCTTCATTTTAGAGTGACTAAGAAGGATCCAAGCTTACCTTTTCATTTTCATGTTTTAAACTTGTTTAAATCTTGGTCAAACCTAGGATTTGACCAATATTCAAATGGGCATAAAATATAAAATAAAAAAACCAAAGCACATAGTCTTCTTATGTCATATAGTAACCATTCAAGTTCATAAACAAGGTCTAGACATATTCAAGCCAGACAAATCATGCACCCCCTAACCCTAAACTCTATCTCATATACGAAGTCAAGCATGAAGAGAAGTGTGGTTTTGGGTTTCAAACATGTAAATTTCAAAAACATCCCAAAAGCTTCATTTTAATTAGACTTACTAATTAATTAAGAAGGATCCAGGATTAATTACCTTTTCATTGTCATGTTTTAAACTTGTTTAAATCTTGGTCAAACTTGGGATTTGACCAAGATTCAAATGGGCAAAAAAATTCATAAAAAAATTCGAAAGAATGAAAAACCAAAGCACATAGCCTTCATATGTCATATAGTGAGCATTCAAATTGATAAACAAGGTCTAGACATATTCAAACTAGAAAAATAATGTATCTACCCCTAAGACCTAACCATAAACTCTGTCTTATGAAGTCAAGCATGAAGAGAAGTGGTTTTGGGTTTCAAACATGGAAATTTTAAAAACCTCCCAAAAGCTTCATTTTAGAGAGACTAAGAAGGATCGATGCTTACCTTTTCATTGTCATGTTTTTAACTTATTTGAATCTTGGTCAAATCCTAGGTTTGACCAAGATTTAAACAAGTTTAAAACATTAAAATGAAATTGGAAGTCTGTATCCTTCTTAGTCACTCTAAAATGAAGCTTTTGGGGTGTTCTTGAAATTTCCATGTTTGACTTCATAAGACGGAGTTTAGGGTTAGGGTAGACATATGCATGATTTGTCTGGTTTGATTATGTCTAGACCTTGTTTATCAACTTGAATGCTTACTATATGACATAAGAAAACTATTTGCTTTTGTTTTTCATTTTTCTGTTTTTTTTAATTTTGATGCCCATTTGAATCTTGTCAAATCCTAGGTTTGACCAAGATAATTTAAACAAGTTTAAAATATGAAATGAAAAGGGAAGCATGTATCCTTTTTAATCACTCTAAAATGGAGTTTTTGGGAGTTTATTGAAATTTCCATGTTTGAAACCCAAAACCACTTGTAAAGTTCTTAATCTATCTCTGAATTTGGTGCATCCGCTAAATCTTGCAAAGTATAATGATAAAGAAATTGTAAGACAGTAGTAGTACTTCTGTTCAAGGTCGAGTGCAACATCAAATCATCATCAAGTTGAAAATTTGTTACCATGATCCTCTGAAAATGGGCGCATCCGCTAAAACTTGCAAAGTATAATGATACAAAATTGTGACACCATACTAGTACTTATGTTGAAGGTCGAGTGCAACATCAAATCATCATTACATTGAAAATTGTGTTACCATGATCATGATCTATCTCTGAATTTGGCGCATCTGCTAAATCTCGCAAAGTATAATGATAAAAAATTGTGAGACTGTACTAGTACTTATGTTCAAGGCCGAGTGCAGGATCAAATCATCATCACGTTCAAATTTGTTACAACGATTATGACATATCTCTAAAATTGGCGCATCCGCTAAATCTTGCACGTGGCACATCTTGGTGCGGAGCAACAGGCCGGTGCTATCAATGTTGAGGCGTCGGTAGCGTCATCGGGCTCTCCTCTTTTGATAGATCTTCTACATGGCATGGCGCACCGCCCACCGAGAAGCAATCACATGTGAGATCGAGGTGGAGACGTCACCGGCATCCTTGAGGCGCGACCGCCCTTCTACGAGCCAGAGTCGGCTGAAGGTATGAATCCATGTGTTGTCGCGCCCCTTCTGCATATGAAGTGGGGTGCCTTAGATTTATTGTTCTTCTCTTACGATTATTTCTAGCCGAACATGTGTGCTCTTTCTCTAAATATATTGCTTGAAAAGCTAACCAAGTTACTTAAATTCACTTTGTTCTTAATCTTGCGTGCTAATTTTGTTATTGTTGCTGACAGTGGTGCGTGCACGAAAATTTATTTGTGGGTGTGCTGAGCTGTTAGGCCTAAGTCGAAATCCTCAGCTAAACAAGGCCTCAGCTTAACACATAAAAAAGGTGTTCAATCTAGCCCACAATGTCCTCTTCTTTCCTCTTCCTTTATTGGAACTTGTTTTGCAGACAAGGAAAGTGGCACGTGTAATGTGAGTAAAACCCACTTAGCCAAAATCAGCTACGAGCAAGATTTTATGTATTGTAGATGCCCCAATTGACTCTTATCCCCAATGTAGTCTTTTTTTATGTCAGTATAGACTTCTTTACTGGATGTATACTATTGTACATGGCATGCATTTGCCTAATGAGGAGCATTGTATTGCCATTCTAGCCAACCTGATCGATCTGTCAAGCTTCATGCACGAGATGCCATGTTTAATTTGCTCCCTCGCTCCGATCCATATTTCTTGGTGTAAAATGAATGTGAATCAGAGGGAGTACTCTTCTTACATAGTACTATACCAGTTCAAAAAAAAGTAATACTACATCACAAGTACACCACGGTTGTACTAGTAGAGTTTAATGCTTAACTTCCAAAGGGAATAAGATTACACATATGAACTTTAAATAGGCGTTATCCGACGTCTGCTTGTTTTGGGAGCACAACATAAATAATACTACCCCCGTTCATACATAAGTGACTAAACTTTGTCTAGAGATGGTTTCATCTATATCTATTTTTAGTGTGTAGATACATCCGTATCTTGAACGAAAAAGGTGAGCCGCTAACTTTTTGAATAGAGTGAGTAATACAATTCGGATAAACAATGGTATAGTAAAAAAAATACTCCTGCCCATCATAAAACAAAACACAGACTGACTCAAATATATGTACAGATCACAAAAAAGGTTTCATCAGAACCCAAACATATACATGCAGAGATGATCGTTTGATCACATAAAACAAAGATTTCGTGGCATATTTTTGCCCCCAAAACAAGCAGACGTCGGACAGCGCCAACGTACTAGCAGCTACCACTATGGAGCTGCAGTACAAACAAATGGTGCAGCGACATTTCCACCAGAACAAAAACTAAAAGACATCAGACCAAACAAAAGCTGGGCTATCACTTCTTGCCCAAACAGGCCTTGCTCCTTCATATGCGACTTCCTTTTCTCTTATGGATGTTGAACTTTGAATTAGATGCGTTCCTGACAGCGCGTTCTTTTTCGTGTCCTTGATGTTGCACTCTGGACCAGGTCGGTTGCTGTCAGGAAATGAACAAATTGATCAGCAAAAGTCATATGTAAATGAATGCAAAGGTTACATATGAATGACTAACCCGGTCTAACTGAGTAGGGATGTAAAGTGCACCAACGTCTAGCAGAATTGTACTTTCTCCACTGCCAGTTGCTCATATCTAATTGGAATACTCCCTCCTTTGCCCTTACAACCAGCTCATTTTTGTCCTCAAATACGCAGAGTAACCTTACTGCATGTTTCCAATTGTATGGAAATGATGTGTCAAGGCCAAGAAAAGCATCCAATTCAAAATTTATATGACATGTCCATGACTCGTGATCGCCTGTTGATGATCTTGTACTGGCCCATGTTTGTAGGGTGAAGTCTCTTATAACAGCAAGGGCAACATCTCCATTATGTCCCTTGAAGATGTGAATGTTAAGCATGAATATATCATGCGTCTCATGAGGGCACTGAATATATTTCAGAGCCTTCTTTGCATGGTCAAGCTCAATGATATATCTAGACTTCGTTGGCCAGTACAAAATACCCCCTATGAGAGTTGCCGGTCTACGGTCAATCTCTGACAGCATCGGAGTTGATCGAGCTAGAAACTCCCATTCTTTTAAATCTGGTGAGTAGATATGAGCCTGTGCATCATAACTTTTAGTTGTTATCCAAACAACCGAGAACTTGCAACAATGTGTAAACGGTTCAGAGTTGTTTCTCGAACAGAGAATTGAGCCGCTGCTTTCAATTGCGTGATTGCGCCACAATGGTGGTTCTGGTATCGCTGTGAGAACTTGCCTAATTGGATCCTGCATCGATATATACCCACCGGATACATTAGAATGGAGTAACACCATACCATCGCGGCATCCCAGGACATAGATTTTGGGACCGTTCACTTCAGACGGGATTGCCAGCATCTGCAAGATGGCCGAGTGAAGATCATGCTCTGTGATGAATCGATTGTCCTCGGAGTTGTTGGTGAAAAACCCTAGCAACGGGTTTCCTCCGTTGTGTGACACAGTTAGCTTTCTGAAATAATTGCTTCCAATACATTGCCTCCATGCTTTCTTGGTGCCTGATGCAGCTAGTAAGCAGGTTGGATGGGGAGGAAGCCTGACAAGAATCTGAGAGACTACATCTTCAGGCAGATTGTTGATTGTTGTGGGTGTCCTTCGACTAAAGCTGGTAGGATTACGCAAATCGCATGATGCATCATCAAAATTATGTAAACAGCACATTGCATCATCTAATTTTTTAAACAAAATGCAACATCTAATTTGACTAAACAACAAAATGCATCATCTAATTCATCATCAATGTTTCCTAAACTGCACGGTGCATCAGCAAAATCAAAATAGTGTAAACAGCACAATGCATCAGCAAAATCAAAATAATGTAAATAGGACAATGCATCAGCAAAATCAAAAAAAAAATGTAAACAGCACAATGCATCAGCAAAATCAAAATAATGTAAACGGGACAATGCAAAAACACCACAAAAATAGGACGCACCAACGGAAGGCAATCTCGCATCTACAGTAATAATTGCTAACGTGTAACACGATTGGAGGAAAAGGAGACATCTACAGGACCCAAAACGATGTGGTAACATCCGATGGGGTTAGCTTTGATATAGGTAATAAAATGTAAACAACACAATGCATCATCTAAGTTGACAGCAAAATTCTTCATCGAAATTTCCCACACTGCTCAAGGAATCAGAAAAATTACCTAAAAGGCTAAAAGAGCAAAATGCATCATCAGAGTAAAATATATGTAAACAGTACAATGCATGATCCAACTTTTGGCTAAACAGCAGAGAGAATTAGCTAGGTTGACAGAAAAAAAACCAAAAAAATCACCATGAAAAATTCCTGAAGAGGACAGTGCATCAGAAAAATTACTACTCCCCTCCGATTCATATTAATTGACTCCAATATGGATGTATCTAGAACTAAAATGTGTCTAGATACATTCATATTAGAGTCAATTAATATGAACCGGAGTACCTAAAAAGCATAATGAATCACCCAAATTACAAAAGAAGCAGAATGCATCATCAAAAATACAAAAACATCGCAATGCATCATCACGTCTGGTTTGGGAAAAAAAACCAATCCACCAGATCTAACCGCATTGCAGTTGGGGAAGGTAGAACTTACAAAGGGGTTGACGAGTCATGATCATATGCAACAAGCGCCGCCTTAGATGAAGTCTCCATCCAAGCTCTCGACGCGTTCAAAGCAGCCAGCTTCGAAGCCTCCGACGGTTCTCCCGGCTGCGCCGCCAAAACTCTCGAAGCACGCGCCAAGACTTTCCAACAAAATGCCGCTTCGATACGAGCAGTTGCCAGTGCCACAGCGCCCGGGGCCGTCCTAGCCACCGCCTTCGCCTTTGCCTCCGCATCCGCATCCGCTTTACATGTCTCTGCCGATGCATGCAGAGCATCCGTCTCCGCTTTCCATGTATCCACCGACGCAGTGTAGGCATCGAGCGACGCCGTTTTCATTTCCTAGAAAACCCAGTAAGTTACTCACATTGCAATCCCCAAATTAAGGTTATATCGAACAAAATGACCGATGAACCTCTGTACTCGCCGGAGGTTGGAGATGTACATACCTGCGAAGATCGGTCCGGTGGTGCTTGACGGTGGTGCGTCGGGGACGGGGGAGAACTCGGCAGGGAGAATGGCGGCGCGGCCCAAGACGGCGGCGCGGAGAGGGGCGACGGTGCGGTCATCGAACCTCGGCAGACAATATTTTGTATATATATATGAGAAGAAGAATAAAGTCTGGTCGAATGAGGCAGCGCGACCGGCAGAGTACAACCGAAGGCTACTAGTGCTACCTTGGAGTACTGTAGTAATATAACATAATAAAATAATGGCCTTGTTTAAACCACTCTTGTCAGTGTGTCATCGCGTCCAAATTTAATGCATTCTGTGGAAATCGGAATAATGCTGTAAAAACTCTCATATATATAGCATGCACCGACACTTTTCAACAAAATGGCGTCTCCATTTCATAGCAGACTGTTGCACACTGGGATACGATGCTGACATGATGAAGGGCGCAGAAGTATTTTGGAGTATTTCATTCGAGCAGATCGGGGCGACGGTGCGTCTTTGGATGGAATACCATGTGGTGTGTGTTTGGAGGGAATACCGTACGTACTTAGGAGTATTTCATTCGAGCAGACTGCTTGCACACTGGGATACGATGCTGACATGACGAAGGGTGCAGAAGTTTGCGTGAATGGTTGTACTACCATCCGACCATTAGCATAATCATTGCGTGATAGCTTACACGAGAAGGAAAAGAGCCGAACAGCTGTGGATAATAAAAGCATTTGGTTCTTCGAGGATCCTTCTTCTACTGCCTTCTCAAAGGAGTACTACTATTGTAATTTTTTTGTTTTTCTGGGACCTTCAGGTCCCTTCCCCGTTGAAAAGTGAAGTGTTCTATTCGAATACATTCATATGCCTATGTTTCTATTTTTACAAGCAAATAAATAACAAAGGATGACTCAATGCACAAGTTGATCTCGTTTTGAACTTTTTTTAAACTTCTTCTATTGTATTCAAATTTGATTAGAAGGAGTCGATCGATTGTACACACCAATCGTATAGCTCGGTGGGTGGATTGGCATTTGAAGTTTGGTCATTGTGTTCTTGTTTGTTACCACCCTCGCAAGGCACGTCCAAGTATTTCTTGTCAGAATTTGAGGTTTGTATTAATTTGTTCTAGAAATTTCACCATCACATATGATTTTGTGCTTGCATTAATTTTACTTAAAAAACTTCTTCCAAATTCAAATTTTCTTCAAACATGCCAACGGTACATGTCTACCAATTAATAATTAAGGATACACCACACGTACTACCTCGAAGGGTATATAAAAAAATTACTATATTTTATGGCATGTACTAATTTCACATAATCTACAACTCAATGTTGAGTTTAATGATCAGCCCAGAACTAGAAAACAAATATACATATAGTTGCAAATTAACCTAGAAAAGCTCTAGTATCCTTTAAAACCCTAGAAAATGGCCATGCATGCATGCATCCTACCCATAATAATTAATTAAGGTCTCGATCTCTATACTGCTCACGAAGTTTGGAATTCTGGCAAATATGCAACTTGTTTCATTAATTTACCATGGCGAGATAGATGCATGCACATCAATCTCTTAAAAAATGTGGTCATATATGTTAAATATAAGTTTGTAAAGGATTTGGCATCCATATATGCTCACCGGATATATAGATAAGGCCAAGCAAACACATCGAATATTTGTGAAGAAATGTTTTTGCTAGAACCTTCAAATTTTTAGATTTACATCACACGCAAAGAACACACCTTTTATTTCACCAGGTTTGTGCACTAATCAAGTACTCCTACAGTACTAGAAATTGGATTGTTCTACTCCGGAGTGATATGCTCACCGAAGTATTTTTTGATCTTAGCTGGAGCGGCGTTTGGCGGTTGCACGAAGCCGTGCTGGATGTTAAGCCAGTCGAGGCACGCCTGGTGGAAAGCGTGCGCCACCTTAGCCTCATCGGCGCGCCGCTGCAAAGCTGCGTTCCTGGGATTTGCCGCCGCCGCATTCTTAGCCTGCACGAAAGCTTGCAGAGCATCCCGACATCTATAGAGTGCCGGGAACATCACGTTATATACGAGCTCCTTGGCGGTGTTGCTCCTGCAAAGGGCGTCGCCGTGATGCGCTTCAAAAGAACGGCCTGGCTCCACGGCAGGCACCGCCTGAAGTGCGGTCGGATTAGGCGGCTGGCCACGGGAGCACCCTGCCTCCGCATCCTTCGCGCCGGCCGGGAAGGGGATCTCACCTGCTGGCAAAGAAAACCATGCGGCATGCGCGGGCGAAAAAGCCAGCCAAGGCCGAGCGGGTGTCGCATGCGGGGTGGCGTGGGAGATCCCTGCCTCTGCATCCATCGGCCCGCACGGGAAGCGGCTAGCGAGGGGCTCCACGGCCAGCGCCGCGGGCTGAACAACCGGCCAGTGCAGAGCGGGCGGGTTATGCCTTGGTGCGCGTTGGACGAAGTGAAGGCGGCGCTGATGCTCCGCTTCCTCGTCGGTGGTAGGACTACGCGCGCAGCGACTAGAGCCAAGTCGGAAGGCCATAGCTATGTCGATTGGTCACTTAAGCTGGAGAGGTTCTCTTACCATTTCGGAGAAGCGGAGTAAGAGGAAGTTGTTGCTTATAATAAAAATATCTCGGGTTCACTGCCACGTTGGGTTAAGAGGGGCAAAGTTGGTCAATGCCTAGGAAGTTGGAATCGTTTTGGCCCCAATTTAATTACCTTGCGGTTCCTCTCTCGGTCTCTCCCACCTCTTCACTATCCCTCCCCTTGCCTCCTTTCATGTTTCATCGTAGTGCATCTTGTTTTTCTAGTAGCACCTTCACAAAATCATACACATTTGGCCGATTCTGTCATTGTGTGCACTAATAAAGTAAAAAAATCGATTATATGTGAATAAACGTTTAATACACTAGCTCGCAAAGATGTTTCTCAAGGCGATATGCACAATGCCTGCCAAAAAAGCTTCATTTTGAATTGAATAATAATTAAGAAGGATCCAAACTTACTTTTTCATTTTCATGTTTTAAACTTGTTTAAATCTTGATCAAACCAAGGATTTGACCAAGATTCAAATGGGAATAAAAATCTTAAAAATTAAAAAAATGAAAAACTGAAACACATAGCCTTCTTATGTCATATAGTAAGCATCATTCAAGTTCATAACCAAGGTTTAGACATATTCAAACTAGACAAATCATGTATCTACCCCCTAAATCTAAACTCTGTCTTATGAAGTCAAGCATGCATGAAGAGAATTGGTTTTGGGTTTCAAACATGGAAATTCCAAAAATCTGCCAAAAAAGCTTCATTTTGGATTGACTAATAATTAAGAAGGATCAAAACTTACTTTTTCATTTTTCATGTTTTAAACTTGTTGAAATCTTGGTTGATGGGCATAAAAAATTTTAAAAAAATAAAAAAAATGAAAAACCAAAACACATAGCCTACTTATGTGATATAGTAAGCAGCATTCAAGTTCATAACCAAGGTTTAGACATATTGAAACAACACAAATCATGTATCTACCCCTAACCCTCAACTCTATCTTATGAAGTCAAGCATGCATGAAGAGAAGTTGTTTTGGGTTTCAAACATGAAAATTTCAAGAACCTCAGAAAATCTTCATTTTAGAGTGACTAAGAAGGATCTAGGATTACCTTTTCATTTTCATGTTTTAAACTTGTTTAAATCATGGTAAAACCTAGGATTTGACCAAAATTCAAATGGGCATAAAATTAAAAAAGAAATAGATAAATGAAAAAACAAAGCACATAGTCTTCTTATGTCATATAGTAAGCATTAAAGTTGGTAAACAAGGTCTAGCATTTTCAAACTAGACAAATCATGTATCTACCCCTAACCCCTAAACTATGTCTTATGTAGTCAAGAATGAAGAGAAGTGGTTTTGGGTTTCAGACATGGAAATTTCAGAAACCTATCAAAAGCTTCATTTTAGAGTGACTAAGAAGGATCCATATGCTTACCTTTTCATTTTCATATTTTAAACTTGTTTAAATCATTGTCAAACCTAGGATCTTACCAAAATTCAAATGGGCATAATATTAAATAAAACAGAAAAGTGAAAAACAAAAGCACATAGTCTTCTTATGTCACATATATAGTAAGCATTCAGATAAACAAGGTCTAGAAATATTCAAATAAGACAAATCATGTATCTACCCCTAACCCTGAACTCTGTCTTATGAAAAAAATGGAAATTTCAAGAACATCCTAAAAGCTTCATTTTAGAGTGACTAAGAAGGATATAGACTTCCCTTTTCATTTTCATGTTTTAAACTTGTTTAAATCTTGGTCAAACCGCCTAGGATTTGACCAAGATTCAAATGGGCATACAAATTCAGAAAAAATATCAAAAGAATAAAAAACCAAAGCACATAGCATTCTTATGTCATATATATAGTAAGCATTAAAGTTGATAAACAAGGTCTAGACATATTAAAACCAGACAACTCATGTATATATCTACCCCTAACCCTAAACTATGTCTTATGAAGTCAAGCATGAAGAGAAGTGGTTTTTGGTTTCAAATATGGAAATTTCAAAAACCTCCCAAAAGCTTTATTTTAGAGTGACTAAGAAGGATCCATGCTTACATTTTCATTTTCATATTTTAAACTTGTTTAAATCTTTGTCAAACCTAGGATTTGACCAAAAGATTCAAATGGGCATAAAATTCATAAAAAATCATAAAAATGAAAAACAAAAGCATATAGTCTTCT
This sequence comes from Lolium perenne, assembly GCF_019359855.2. Lineage (NCBI taxonomy): Eukaryota > Viridiplantae > Streptophyta > Magnoliopsida > Poales > Poaceae > Lolium > Lolium perenne. Next base: position 217,109,064 of record NC_067247.2, read on the forward strand.
TATGTCATATATAGTAAGCATTCAAGTTGATAAATTAACAAGGTTTTTGGACATATTCAAACCATACAAATCATGTATCTACCCGTACCCCTAAACTCGGTCGATCTTATGAAGTCTAGCATGAAGAGAAGTCGTTTTGGGTTTCAAACATGGAAATTTCAAGAACACATGCCAAAAGCTTCATTTTAGAGTGACTAAGAAGGATCCATCCTTACCTTTTCATTTCATGTTATAAACTTGTTTAAATCATGTTCAATCCTAGTATTTGACCAAGATTCAAATGGGCAGAAAATTAAAAAAATCAGAAAAATGAAAAACCAAAGTACATAGTCTTCTTATGTCATATAGTAAGCATATCCAAGTTGATAAACAAGGTTTGGACATATTCAAACCATACAAATAATGTATCTACCCCCTAACCCTAAACTCGGTCGATCTTATGAAGTCTAGCATGAAGAGAAGTCGTTTTGGGTTTCAAAAATGGAAATTTCAAGAACATCCTAAAAGCTTCATTTTAGAGTGACTAAGAAGGATATAGACTTCCCTTTTCATTTTCATGTTTTAAACTTGTTTAAATCTTGGTCAAACCGCCTAGGATTTGACCAAGATTCAAATGGGCATACAAATTCAGAAAAAATATCAAAAGAATAAAAAACCAAAGCACATAGCATTCTTATGTCATATATATAGTAAGCATTAAAGTTGATAAACAAGGTCTAGACATATTAAAACCAGACAACTCATGTATATATCTACCCCTAACCCTAAACTCTGTCTTATGAAGTCAATCATGAAGAGAAGTGGTTTTGGGTTTCAAACATGGAAATTTCAAGAACCTCCCAAAAGCTTTATTTTACAGTGACTAAGAAGGACCCATGCTTACCTTTTCATTTACATATTTTAAACTTGTTTAAATCTTTGTCAAACCTAGGATTTGACCAAAAGATTCAAATGGGCATAAAATTCATAAAAAATCATAAAAATGAAAAACAAAAGCATACAGTCTTCTTATGTCATATATAGTAAGCATTCAACTTGATAAATTAACAAGGTTTTTGGACATATTCAAACCATACAAATCATGTATCTACCCCTACCCCTAAACTCGGTTGATCTTATGAAGTCTAGCATGAAGAGAAGTCATTTTGGGTTTCAAACATGGAAATTTCAAGAACACATCCCAAAAGCTTCATTTTAGAGTGACTAAGAAGGATCCATCCTTACCTATTCATTTCATGTTATAAACTTGTTTAAATCATGTTCAACCCTAGGATTTGACCAAGATTCAAATTGGACGAAAATTTTAAAAATCAGAAAAATGAAAAACCAAAGTACACAGTCTTCTTATGTCATATAGTAAGCATATTCAAGTTGATAAACAAGGTTTGGACATATTCAAACCATACAAATCATGCATATACCCCTAACCCTAAACTCGGTCGATCTTATGAAGTCTAGCATGAAGAGAAGTCGTTTTGGGTTTCGAACATGGAAATTTCAAGAACATCCCAAAAGGTTCATTTTAGAGTGACTAATTAAGAAGGATACATGCTTCCCTTTTTATTTTCAAGTTTTAAACTTGTTTAAATCTTTGTAAAACCTAGGATTTGACCAAGATTCAAATATATGGGCATAAAATTAAAAAAAAAGAAAAATGAAAAACCAAAGCACATAGTCTTCTTATGTCATATAGTTAGCATTAAAGTTGATAAACAAGGTTTAGACATATTCAAACCAGACAAATCATGTATCTACCCCCTAACCCTAAACTCGGTCTTATGAAGTCTAGCATGAAGAGAAGACGTTTTGGGTTTCAAATGTTTAAGCCAAAAGCCCCTTTTTCAAATATTTCAAACTTATTCAAATTTGGTTCAAATTTGAAAGACATACAAGTTATAGCACACATAGTGCATACATTTTCACACATACTGCACTAGATAGATGCTAATCCTATAGTTTGAGGCCATTTGGATATGGTAGAAAAAATCTTGGATTAGAATCGTGTTGTTCGAACCCCGTAGTTGGATTTTTTTGAACCTTGATCTGTAGTACTGGGCAAAACCCTAGTTTAACCTATTTAATTATAGATTTGTATATCGATTTTTCTACCTTTTTATTATTACTATGCAGCACATGTGTGTTTGCCCGTCTAGCTAGTGAAACTCGGAGGAAGAGGGATCACTCGGAAGGACAGAAGAAGGGAGAGCATTATGGTGTCTCCCCTTTTTCGGGTGACGATGTTGACTATTGTGCAGGGTTTGTTAGTGAGCAGGAGGTGCGAGCGAGCGAGCGAGCGAGCGAGTCGAGCGAGGCCGAGAATGAGAGAGATTTCTTTTTTTTTGTGTGAGAGGGGCAACCGAAGGATCCTGAATGACCGAGAGACTTCCAATACGCATGCTGATGCGTCTTCTCTTCACAAAGAAGATGGCTAGGAGTTTTGCGTACCTATTGCACGTGACTTGTGCCCACTGAAGTATGGGACCTCACGCGTGGGCACCACACGTAAGTGACAGACCTGTTGGTGTAAAAACTCGGTTGATTATTATATAGTGCATTAGAACAAAGTTTCCTATGGATTCAAGGGTAGGAAATCCAAGTTAACTCATTTACATGACATTATTTTTTCCATGAAGCAAAGTTAACACATCTATCAATTGGTACAATTTGGAGTGACTAAGAAGGATCCAGGCTTAATTATTCGTTTTCACGTGTTAAACTTGTCTAAATCTTGGTCAAACCTAGGATTTGACCAACAAGATTCAAATGGGCAGAAAAATAAAATAAAAACAGAAAACAGAAAAACCAAATCACATAGTCTTCTTATGTCATATAGTAAGCATTAAAGTTGACAAACAAGGTCTAGACATATGAAACCATACAAATCATGTATCTATACCCCCTAACCCCTAAACTCTGTCTTATGAAGTCAAGCATGTGAAGAGAAGTGGTTTTGGGTTTCAAACATGGAAATTTCAAAAACCTCCCAAAAGCTTCGTTTTAGAGTGACTAAGAATGATACATGCTTCCCTTTTCATTTTCATGTTTTAAACTTGTTTAAATTATCTTGGTCAAACCTAGGATTTGACAAGATTCAAATGGTTACCAAAATAAAAAAAACAGAAAAAAGAAAAAACAAAGCAAATAGTTTTCTTATGTCATATAGTAAGCATTAAAGTTGATAAATTAACAAGGTTTGGACATATTCAAACCATACAAATCATGTATCTACCCCTAACCCTAAACTCGGTCGATCTTATGAATTCTAGCATGAAGAGAAGTCGTTTTGGGTTTCAAACATGGAAATTTCAAGAACACATCCCAAAAGCTTCATTTTAGAGTGACTAAGAAGGATCCATCCTTACCTTTTCATTTCATGTTATAAACTTGTTTAAATCATGTTCAATCCTAGGATTTGACCAAGATTCAAATGGGCAGAAAATTAAAAAAATCAGAAAAATGAAAAACCAAAGTACATAGTCTTCTTATGTCATATAGTAAGCATATCCAAGTTGATAAACAAGGTTTGGACATATTCAAACCATACAAATCATGTATCTACCCCCTAACCCTAAACTCGGTCGATCTTATGAAGTCTAGCATGCATGAAGAGAAGTCGTTTTGGGTTACAAACATGGAAATTTCAAGAACATCCTAAAAGCTTCATTTTAGAGTGACTAAGAAGGATACAAACTTCCCTTTTCATTTTCATGTATTAAACTTGTTTAAATCTTGGTTAAACCGCCTAGGATTTGACCAAGATTCAAATGGGCATACAAATTCATAAAAAATCAAAATAATGAAAAACCAAAGCACATAGCATTCTTATGTCATATATATAGTAAGCATTAAAGTTGATAAACAAGGTCTAGACATATTAAAACCAGACAACTCATGTATATATCTACCCCTAACCCTAAACTTTGTCTTATGAAGTCAATCATGAAGAGAAGTGGTTTTGGGTTTCAAACATGGAAATTTCAAGAACCTCCCAAAAGCTTTATTTTAGAGTGACTAAGAACGATCCATGCTTACATTTTCATTTTCATATTTTAAACTTGTTTAAATCTTTGTCTAACCTAGGATTTGACCAAAAGATTCAAATGGGCATAAAATTCATAAAAAATCATAAAAATGAAAAACAAAAGCATATAGTCTTCTTATGTCATATATAGTAAGCATTCAAGTTGATAAATTAACAAGGTTTTTGGACATATTCAAACCATACAAATCATGTATCTACCCCTAACCCTAAACTCGGTCGATCTTATGAAGTCTAGCATGAAGAGAAGTCGTTTTGGGTTTCAAACATGGAAATTTCAAGAACACATCCCAAAAGCTTCATTTTAGAGTGACTAAGAAGGATCCATCCTTAACTTTTCATTTCATGTTATAAACTTGTTTAAATCATGTTCAATCCTAGGATTTGTCCAAGATTCAAATGGGCAGAAAATTAAAAAAATCAAAAAAATCAAAAACCAAAGTACATTGTCTTCTTATGTCATTTAGTAAGCATATCCAAGTTGATAAACAAGGTTTGGACATATTCAAACCATACAAATCATGTATCTACCCCCTAACCCTAAACTCGGTCGATCTTATGAAGTCTAGCATGAAGAGAAGTCGTTTTGGGTTTCAAACATGGAAATTTCAAGAACATCCTAAAGCTTCATTTTAGAGTGACTAAGAAGGATACAAACTTCCCTTTTCATTTTCACGTTTTAAACTTGTTTAAATCTTGGTCAAACCACCTAGGATTTGACCAAGATTCAAATGGGCATACAAATTCAGAAAAAAAAATCAAAAGAATGAAAAACCAAAGCACATAGCATTCTTATGTTATATATAGTAAGCATTAAAGTTGATAAACAAGGTCTAGACATATTAAAACCAGAAAACTCATGTATATATCTACCCCTAACCCTAAACTCTGTCTTATGAAGTCAATCATGAAGAGAAGTGGTTTTGGGTTTCAAACATGGAAATTTCAAGAACCTCCCAAAAGCTTTATTTTAGAGTGACTAGGAAGGATCCATGCTTACATTTTCATTTACATATTTTAAACTTGTTTAAATCTTTGTCAAACCTAGGATTTGACCAAAAGATTCAAATGGGCATAAAATTCATAAAAAATCATAAAAATGAAAAACAAAATATAGTCTTCTTATTTCATATATAGTAAGCATTCAAGTTGATAAATTAACAAGGTTTTTGGACATATTAAAACCATACAAATCATGTATCTACCCCTACCCCTAAACTCGGTCGATCTTATGAAGTCTAGCATGAAGAGAAGTCGTTTTGGGTTTCAAACATGGAAATTTCAAGAACACATCCCACAAGCTTCATTTTAGAGTGACTAAGAAGGATCCATCCTTACCTTTTCATTTCATGTTATAAACTTGTTTAAATCATGTTCAATCCTAGTATTTGACCAAGATTCAAATGGGCAGAAAATTAAAAAAATCAGAAAAATGAAAAACCAAAGTACATAGTCTTCTTATGTCATATAGTAAGCATATCCAAGTTGATAAACAAGGTTTGCACATATTCAAACCATACAAATCATGTATCTACCCACTAACCCTAAAATCGGTCGATCTTATGAAGTCTAGCATGAAGAGAAGTCGTTTTGGGTTTCAAACATGGAATTTTCAAGAACATCCTAAAAGCTTCATTTTAGAGTGACTAAGAAGGATACAGACTTCCCTTTTCATTTTCATGTTTTAAACTTGTTTAAATCTTGGTCAAACCGCCTAGGATTTGACCAAGATTCAAATGGGCATACAAATTCAGAAAAAAAATCAAAAGAATAAAAAACCAAAGCACATAGCATTCTTATGTCATATATATAGTAAGCATTAAAGTTGATAAACAAGGTCTAGACATATTAAAACCAGACAACTCATGTATATATCTACCCCTAACCCTAAACTCTATCTTATGAAGTCAATCATGAAGAGAAGTGGTTTTGGGTTTCAAACATGGAAATTTCAAGAACCTCCCAAAAGCTTTATTTTAGAGTGACTAAGAAGGATCCATGCTTACCTTTTCATTTACATATTTTAAACTTGTTTAAATCTTTGTCAAACCTAGGATTTGACCAAAAGATTCAAATGGGCAGAAAATTTAAAAAATCAGAAAAATGAAAAACCAAAGTACACAGTCTTCTTATGTCATATAGTAAGCATATTCAAGTTGATAAACAAGGTTTGGACATATTCAAACCATACAAATCATGTATATACCCCTAACCCTAAACTCGGTCGATCTTATGAAGTCTAGCATGAAGAGAAGTCGTTTTGGGTTTCGAACATGGAAATTTCATGAACATCCAGGTTCATTTTAGAGTGACTAATTAAGAAGGATACATGCTTCCCTTTTCATTTTAATGTTTTAAACTTGTTTAAATCTTTGTCAAACCTAGGATTTGACCAAGATTCAAATATATGGGCATAAAATTCAAACAAAAACATAAAAATGAAAAAACAAAGCACATAGTCTTCTTATGTCATATAGTTAGAATTAAAGTTGATAAACAAGGTTTAGACATATTCAAACCAGACAAATCATGTATCTACCCCCTAACCCTAAACTCGGTCTTATGAAGTCTAGCATGAAGAGAAGTCGTTTTGGGTTTCAAACGTTTAAGCCAAAAGCCCCTTTTTCAAATATTTCAAACTTATTCAAATTTGGTTCAAATTTGAAAGACATACAAGTTATAGCACACATAGTGCATACATTTTCACACATACTGCACTAGATAGATGCTAACCCTATAGTTTGAGGCCATTTGGATGAGGTAGAAAAAATTCTTGGATTAGAATCTTGTTGTTCGAACCCCGTAGTTGGATTTTTTTTAACCTTGATCTGTAGTACTGGGCAAAACCCTAGTTTAACCTATTTAATTATAGATTCGTATATCGATTTTTCTACCTTTTTATTATTACTATGCAGCACATGTGTGTTTGCCCGTCTAGCTAGTGAAACTCGGAGGAAGAGGGATCACTCGGAAGGACAGAAGAAGGGAGAGCATTATGGTGTCTCCCCCTTTTCGGGTGACAATGTTGACTATTGTGCAGGGTTTGTCAGTGAGCAGGAGGTGCGAGCGAGCGAGCGAGCGAGTCGAACGAGGCCGAGAATGAGAGAGATTTGTTTTTTTTTGTGTGAGAGGGACAACCGAAGGATCCTGAAGGACCCAGAGACTTCCAATACGCATGCTGATGCGTCTTCTCTTGACAAGGAAGATGGCTGGGAGTTTGCGTACCTATTGCACGTGACTTGTGCTCACTGAAGTGTGGGACCTCACGCGTGGGCACCACACGTAAGTGACAGACCTGTTGGTGTAAAAACTCGGTTGATTATTATAGTGCATTAGAACAAAGTTTCCTATGGATTCAAGGGTAGGAAATCCAAGTTAACTCATTTACATGAAATTATTTTTTCCATGAAGCAAAGTTAACACATCTATCAATTGGTACATTTTGGAGTGACTAAGAAGGATCCAGGCTTACTTATTCGTTTTCACGTGTTAAACTTGTCTAAATCTTGGTCAAACCTAGGATTTGACCAACAAGATTCAAATGGGCAGAAAAATAAAATAAAAACAGAAAACAGAAAAACCAAATCACATAGTCTTCTTATGTCATATAGTAAGCATTAAAGTTGATAAACAAGGTCTAGACATATGAAACCATACAAATCATGTATCTATACCCCCTAACCCCTAAACTCTGTCTTATGAAGTCAAGCATGTGAAGAGAAGTGGTTTTGGGTTTCAAACATGGAAATTTCAAAAACCTCCCAAAAGCTTCGTTTTAGAGTGACTAAGAACGATACATGCTTCCCTTTTCATTTTCATGTTTTAAACTTGTTTAAATTATCTTGGTCAAACCTAGGATTTGACAAGATTCAAATGGTTACCAAAATAAAAAAACAGAAAAAAGAAGAACAAAGCAAATAGTTTTCTTATGTCATATAGTAAGCATTAAAGTAGATAAATTAACAAGGTTTGGACATATTCAAACCATACAAATCATGTATCTACCCTAACCCTAAACACGGTCGATCTTATGACGTCTAGCATGAAGAGAAGTCGTTTTGGGTTTCAAACATGGAAATTTCAAGAACACATCCCAAAAGCTTCATTTTAGAGTGACTAAGAAGGATCCATCCTTACCTTTTCATTTCATGTTATAAACTAGTTTAAATCATGTTCAATCCTAGGATTTGACGAAGATTCAAATGGGCAGAAAATTAAAAAAATCAGAAAAATGAAAAACCAAAGTACATAGTCTTCTTATGTCATATAGTAAGCATATCCAAGTTGATAAACAAGGTTTGGACATATTCAAACCATTCAAATCATGTATCTATCCCCTAACCCTAAACTCGGTCGATCTTATGAATTCTAGCATGAAGAGAAGTCGTTTTGGGTTTCAAACATGGAAATTTCAAGAATATCCTAAAAGCTTCATTTTAGAGTGACTAAGAAGGATACAAACTTCCCTTTTCATTTTCATGTTTTAAACTTGTTTAAATCATGGTCAAACCGCCTAGGATTTGACCAAGATTCAAATGGGCATACAAATTCAGAAAAAAATCAAAAGAATGAAAAACCAAAGCACATAGCATTCTTATGTCATATATATAATAAGCATTAAAGTTGATAAACAAGGTCTAGACATATTAAAACTAGACAACTCATGTATATATCTACCCCTAACCCTAAACTCTGTCTTATGAAGTCAATCATGAAGAGAAGTGGTTTTGGGTTGCAAACATGGAAATTTCAAGAACCTCCCAAAAGCTTTATTTTAGAGTGACTAAGAAGGATCCATGCTTACATTTTCATTTTCATATTTTAAAGTTGTTTAAATCTTTGTCAAACCTAGGATTTGACCAAAAGATTCAAATGGGCATAAAATTCATAAAAAATCATAAAAATGAAAAACAAAAGCATATAGTCTTCTTATGTCATATATAGTAAGCATTCAAGTTGATAAATTAACAAGGTTTTTGGACATATTCAAACCATACAAATCATGTATCTACCCCTACCCCTAAACTCGGTCGATCTTATGAAGTCTAGCATGAAGAGAAGTCGTTTTGGGTTTCAAACATGGAAATTTCAAGAACACATCCCAAAAGCTTCATTTTAGAGTGACTAAGAAGGATCCATCCTTACGTTTTCATTTCATGTTATAAACTTGTTTAAATCATGTTCAACCCTAGGATTTGACCAAGATTCAAATGGGCAGAAAATTTAAAAAAACAGAAAAATGAAAAACCAAAGTACATAGTCTTCTTATGTCATATAGTAAGCATATCCAAGTTGATAAACATGGTTTGGACATATTCAAACCATAGAAATCACGTATATACCCCCTAACCCTAAACTCGGTCGATCTTATGAAGTCTAGCATGAAGAGAAGTCGTTTTGGGTTTCAAACATGGAAATTTCAAGAACATCCTAAAAGCTTCATTTTAGAGTGACTAAGAAGGATACAGACTTCCCTTTTCATTTTCATGTTTTAAACTTGTTTAAATCTTGGTCAAACCGCCTAGGATTTGACCAAGATTCAAATGGGCATACAAATTCAGAAAAAAATCAAAAGAATAAAAAACCAAAGCACATAGCATTCTTATGTCATATATATAGTAAGCATTAAAGTTGATAAACAAGGTCTAGACATATTAAAACCATACAACTCATGTATATATCTACCCCTAACCCTAAACTCTGTCTTATGAAGTCAATCATGAAGAGAAGTGGTTTTGGGTTCCAAACATGGAAATTTCAAGAACCTCCCAAAAGCTTTACTTTAGAGTGACTAAGAAGGATCCATGCTTACCTTTTCATTTACATATTTTAAACTTGTTTAAATCTTTGTCAAACCTAGGACTTGACCAAAAGATTCAAATGGGCATAAAATTCATAAAAAATCCTAAAAATGAAAAACAAAAGCATACAGTATTCTTATGTCATATATAGTAAGCATTCAAGTTGATAAATTAACAAGGTTTTTGGACATATTCAAACCATACAAATCATGTATCTACCCCTACCCCTAAACTCGGTTGATCTTATGAAGTCTAGCATGAAGAGAAGTTGTTTTGGGTTTCAAACATGGAAATTTCAAGAACACATCCCAAAAGCTTAATTTTAGAGTGACTAAGAAGGATCCATCCTTACCTTTTCATTTCATGTTATAAACTTGTTTAAATCATGTTCAACCCTAGGATTTGACCAAGATTCAAATGGGCAGAAAATTTAAAAAATCAGATAAATGGAAAACCAAAGTACACAGTCTTCTTATGTCATATAGTAAGCATATTCAAGTTGATAAACAAGGTTTGGACATATTCAAACCATACAAATCATGTATAAACCCCTAACCCTAAACTTGGTCGATCTTATGAAGTCTAGCATGAAGAGAAGTCGTTTTGGGTTTCGAACATGGAAATTTCAAGAACATCCCAAAATGTTCATTTTAGAGTGACTAATTAAGAAGGATACATGCTTCCCTTTTCATTTTCATGTTTTAAACTTGTTTAAATCTTTTTCAAACCTAGGATTTGATGAAGATTCAAATATATGGGCATAAAATTAAAAAAAACAGAAAAATGAAAAACCAAAGCACATAGTCTTCTTATGTCATATAGTTAGCATTAAAGTTGATAAACAAGGTTTAGACATATTCAAACCAGACAAATCATGTATCTACCCCTAACCCTAAACTCGGTCTTATGAAGTCTAGCATGAAGAGAAGTCATTTTGGGTTTCAAACGTTTAAGCCAAAAGCCCCTTTTTCAAATATTTCAAACTTATTAGAATTTGGTTCAAATTTGAAAGACATACAAGTTATAGCACACATAGTGCATACATTTTCACACATACTGCACTAGATAGATGCTAACCCTATAGTTTGAGGCCATTTGGATGAGGTAGAAAAAATTCTTGGATTAGAATCGTGTTGTTCGAACCCCGTAGTTGGATTTTTTTTAACCTTGATCTGTAGTACTGGGCAAAACGCTAGTTTAACCTATTTAATTCTAGATTCGTATATCGATTTTTCTACCTTTTTATTATTACTATGCAGCAAATGTGTGTTTGCCCGTCTAGCTAGTGAAACTCGGAGGAAGAGGGATCACTCGGAAGGACAGAAGAAGGGAGAGCATTATGGTGTCTCCCCTTTTTTGGGTGACGATGTTGACTATTTTGCAGGGTTTGTCAGTGAGCAGGAGGTGCGAGCGAGCGAGCGAGTCGAGCGAGGCCGAGAATGAGAGAGATTTTTTTTTGTGTGAGAGGGACAACCAAAGGATCCTGAAGGACCCAGAGACTTCCAATACGCATGCTGATGCGTCTTCTCTTGACAAAGAAGATGGCTGGGAGTTTGCGTACCTATTGCACGTGACTTGTGCTCACAGAAGTGTGGGACCTCACGCGTGGGCACCACACGTAAGTGGCAGACCTGTTGGTGTAAAAACTCGGTTGATTATTGTAGTGCATTAGAACAAAGATTCCTATGGATTCAAGGGTAGGAAATCCAAGTTAACTCATTTACATGACATTATTTTTTCCATGAAGCAAAGTTAACACATCTATCAATTGGTACATTTTGGAGTGACTAAGAAGGATCCAGGCTTACTTATTCGTTTTCACGTGTTAAACTTGTCTAAATCTTGGTCAAACCTAGGATTTGACCAACAAGATTCAAATGGGCAGAAAAATAAAATAAAAACAGAAAACAGAAAAACCAAATCACATAGTCTTCTTATGTCATATAGTAAGCATTAAAGTTGATAAACAAGGTCTAGACATATGAAACCGTACAAATCATGTATCTATACCCCCTAACCCCTAAACTCTGTCTTATGAAGTCAAGCATGTGAAGAGAAGTGGTTTTGGGTTTCAAACATGGAAATTTCAAAAACCTCCCAAAAGCTTCGTTTTAGAGTGACTAAGAACGATACATGCTTCCCTTTTCATTTTCATGTTTTAAACTTGTTTAAATTATCTTGGTCAAACCTAGGATTTGACAAGATTCAAATGGTTACCAAAATAAAAAAACAGAAAAAAGAAGAACAAAGCAAATAGTTTTCTTATGTCATATAGTAAGCATTAAAGTAGATAAATTAACAAGGTTTGGACATATTCAAACCATACAAATCATGTATCTACCCTAACCCTAAACACGGTCGATCTTATGACGTCTAGCATGAAGAGAAGTCGTTTTGGGTTTCAAACATGGAAATTTCAAGAACACATCCCAAAAGCTTCATTTTAGAGTGACTAAGAAGGATCCATCCTTACCTTTTCATTTCATGTTATAAACTAGTTTAAATCATGTTCAATCCTAGGATTTGACGAAGATTCAAATGGGCAGAAAATTAAAAAAATCAGAAAAATGAAAAACCAAAGTACATAGTCTTCTTATGTCATATAGTAAGCATATCCAAGTTGATAAACAAGGTTTGGACATATTCAAACCATTCAAATCATGTATCTATCCCCTAACCCTAAACTCGGTCGATCTTATGAATTCTAGCATGAAGAGAAGTCGTTTTGGGTTTCAAACATGGAAATTTCAAGAATATCCTAAAAGCTTCATTTTAGAGTGACTAAGAAGGATACAAACTTCCCTTTTCATTTTCATGTTTTAAACTTGTTTAAATCATGGGCAAACCGCCTAGGATTTGACCAAGATTCAAATGGGCATACAAATTCAGAAAAAAATCAAAAGAATGAAAAACCAAAGCACATAGCATTCTTATGTCATATATATAATAAGCATTAAAGTTGATAAACAAGGTCTAGACATATTAAAACTAGACAACTCATGTATATATCTACCCCTAACCCTAAACTCTGTCTTATGAAGTCAATCATGAAGAGAAGTGGTTTTGGGTTGCAAACATGGAAATTTCAAGAACCTCCCAAAAGCTTTATTTTAGAGTGACTAAGAAGGATCCATGCTTACATTTTCATTTTCATATTTTAAAGTTGTTTAAATCTTTGTCAAACCTAGGATTTGACCAAAAGATTCAAATGGGCATAAAATTCATAAAAAATCATAAAAATGAAAAACAAAAGCATATAGTCTTCTTATGTCATATATAGTAAGCATTCAAGTTGATAAATTAACAAGGTTTTTGGACATATTCAAACCATACAAATCATGTATCTACCCCTACCCCTAAACTCGGTCGATCTTATGAAGTCTAGCATGAAGAGAAGTCGTTTTGGGTTTCAAACATGGAAATTTCAAGAACACATCCCAAAAGCTTCATTTTAGAGTGACTAAGAAGGATCCATCCTTACGTTTTCATTTCATGTTATAAACTTGTTTAAATCATGTTCAACCCTAGGATTTGACCAAGATTCAAATGGGCAGAAAATTAAAAAAAACAGAAAAATGAAAAACCAAAGTACATAGTCTTCTTATGTCACATAGTAAGCATATCCAAGTTGATAAACATGGTTTGGACATATTCAAACCATAGAAATCACGTATATACCCCCTAACCCTAAACTCGGTCGATCTTATGAAGTCTAGCATGAAGAGAAGTCGTTTTGGGTTTCAAACATGGAAATTTCAAGAACATCCTAAAAGCTTCATTTTAGAGTGACTAAGAAGGATACAGACTTCCCTTTTCATTTTCATGTTTTAAACTTGTTTAAATCTTGGTCAAACCGCCTAGGATTTGACCAAGATTCAAATGGGCATACAAATTCAGAAAAAAATCAAAAGAATAAAAAACCAAAGCACATAGCATTCTTATGTCATATATATAGTAAGCATTAAAGTTGATAAACAAGGTCTAGACATATTAAAACCATACAACTCATGTATATATCTACCCCTAACCCTAAACTCTGTCTTATGAAGTCAATCATGAAGAGAAGTGGTTTTGGGTTCCAAACATGGAAATTTCAAGAACCTCCCAAAAGCTTTACTTTAGAGTGACTAAGAAGGATCCATGCTTACCTTTTCATTTACATATTTTAAACTTGTTTAAATCTTTGTCAAACCTAGGACTTGACCAAAAGATTCAAATGGGCATAAAATTCATAAAAAATCCTAAAAATGAAAAACAAAAGCATACAGTATTCTTATGTCATATATAGTAAGCATTCAAGTTGATAAATTAACAAGGTTTTTGGACATATTCAAACCATACAAATCATGTATCTACCCCTACCCCTAAACTCGGTTGATCTTATGAAGTCTAGCATGAAGAGAAGTTGTTTTGGGTTTCAAACATGGAAATTTCAAGAACACATCCCAAAAGCTTAATTTTAGAGTGACTAAGAAGGATCCATCCTTACCTTTTCATTTCATGTTATAAACTTGTTTAAATCATGTTCAACCCTAGGATTTGACCAAGATTCAAATGGGCAGAAAATTTAAAAAATCAGATAAATGGAAAACCAAAGTACACAGTCTTCTTATGTCATATAGTAAGCATATTCAAGTTGATAAACAAGGTTTGGACATATTCAAACCATACAAATCATGTATAAACCCCTAACCCTAAACTCGGTCGATCTTATGAAGTCTAGCATGAAGAGAAGTCGTTTTGGGTTTCGAACATGGAAATTTCAAGAACATCCCAAAATGTTCATTTTAGAGTGACTAATTAAGAAGGATACATGCTTCCCTTTTCATTTTCATGTTTTAAACTTGTTTAAATCTTTTTCAAACCTAGGATTTGATGAAGATTCAAATATATGGGCATAAAATTAAAAAAAACAGAAAAATGAAAAACCAAAGCACATAGTCTTCTTATGTCATATAGTTAGCATTAAAGTTGATAAACAAGGTTTAGACATATTCAAACCAGACAAATCATGTATCTACCCCTAACCCTAAACTCGGTCTTATGAAGTCTAGCATGAAGAGAAGTCATTTTGGGTTTCAAACGTTTAAGCCAAAAGCCCCCTTTTCAAATATTTCAAACTTATTAGAATTTGGTTCAAATTTGAAAGACATACAAGTTATAGCACACATAGTGCATACATTTTCACACATACTGCACTAGATAGATGCTAACCCTATAGTTTGAGGCCATTTGGATGAGGTAGAAAAAATTCTTGGATTAGAATCGTGTTGTTCGAACCCCGTAGTTGGATTTTTTAACCTTGATCTCGTAGTAATCTTGGGCAAAACGCTAGTTTAACCTATTTAATTCTAGATTCGTATATCGATTTTTCTACCTTTTTATTATTACTATGCAGCAAATGTGTGTTTGCCCGTCTAGCTAGTGAAACTCGGAGGAAGAGGGATCACTCGGAAGGACAGAAGAAGGGAGAGCATTATGGTGTCTCCCCTTTTTTGGGTGACGATGTTGACTATTTTGCAGGGTTTGTCAGTGAGCAGGAGGTGCGAGCGAGCGAGCTAGTCGAGCGAGGCTGAGAATGAGAGAGATTTTTTTTTTGTGTGAGAGGGACAACCAAAGGATCCTGAAGGACCCAGAGACTTCCAATACGCATGCTGATGCGTCTTCTCTTGACAAAGAAGATGGCTGGGAGTTTGCGTACCTATTGCACGTGACTTGTGCTCACTGAAGTGTGGGACCTCACGCGTGGGCACCACACGTAAGTGGCAGACCTGTTGGTGTAAAAACTCGGTTGATTATTGTAGTGCATTAGAACAAAGATTCCTATGGATTCAAGGGTAGGAAATCCAAGTTAACTCATTTACATGACATTATTTTTTCCATGAAGCAAAGTTAACACATCTATCAATTGGTACATTTTGGAGTGACTAAGAAGGATCCAGGCTTACTTATTCGTTTTCACGTGTTAAACTTGTCTAAATCTTGGTCAAACCTAGGATTTGACCAACAAGATTCAAATGGGCAGAAAAATAAAATAAAAACAGAAAACAGAAAAACCAAATCACATAGTCTTCTTATGTCATATAGTAAGCATTAAAGTTGATAAACAAGGTCTAGACATATGAAACCGTACAAATCATGTATCTATACCCCCTAACCCCTAAACTCTGTCTTATGAAGTCAAGCATGTGAAGAGAAGTGGTTTTGGGTTTCAAACATGGAAATTTCAAAAACCTCCCAAAAGCTTCGTTTTAGAGTGACTAAGAATGATACATGCTTCCCTTTTCATTTTCATGTTTTAAACATGTTTAAATTATCTTGGTCAAACCTAGGATTTGACAAGATTCAAATGGTTACCAAAATAAAAATAAAAAACAGAAAAAAGAAAAAACAAAGCAAATAGTTTTCTTATGTCATATAGTAAGCATTAAAGTTGATAAATTAACAAGGTTTGGACATATTCAAACCATACAAATCATGTATCTAACCCTAACCCTAAACTCGGTCGATCTTATGAAGTCTAGCATGAAGAGAAGTCGTTTTGGGTTTCAAACATGGAAATTTCAAGAACACATCCCAAAAGCTTCATTTTAGAGTGACTAAGAAGGATCCATCCTTACCTTTTCATTTCATGTTATAAACTTGTTTAAATCATGTTCAATCCTAGTATTTGACCAAGATTCAAATGGGCAGAAAATTAAAAAAATCAGAAAAATGAAAAACCAAAGTACATAGTCTTCTTATGTCATATAGTAAGCATATCCAAGTTGATAAACAAGGTTTGCACATATTCAAACCATACAAATCATGTATCTACCCACTAACCCTAAAATCGGTCGATCTTATGAAGTCTAGCATGAAGAGAAGTCGTTTTGGGTTTCAAACATGGAATTTTCAAGAACATCCTAAAAGCTTCATTTTAGAGTGACTAAGAAGGATACAGACTTCCCTTTTCATTTTCATGTTTTAAACTTGTTTAAATCTTGGTCAAACCGCCTAGGATTTGACCAAGATTCAAATGGGCATACAAATTCAGAAAAAAAATCAAAAGAATAAAAAACCAAAGCACATAGCATTCTTATGTCATATATATAGTAAGCATTAAAGTTGATAAACAAGGTCTAGACATATTAAAACCAGACAACTCATGTATATATCTACTCCTAACCCTAAACTCTATCTTATGAAGTCAATCATGAAGAGAAGTGGTTTTGGGTTTCAAACATGGAAATTTCAAGAACCTCCCAAAAGCTTTATTTTAGAGTGACTAAGAAGGATCCATGCTTACCTTTTCATTTACATATTTTAAACTTGTTTAAATCTTTGTCAAACCTAGGATTTGACCAAAAGATTCAAATGGGCATAAAAATCATAAAATGAAAAACAAAAGCATACAGTCTTCTTATGTCATATATAGTAAGCATTCAAGTTGATAAATTAACAAGGTTTTTGGACATATTAAAACCAGACAACTCATGTATATATCTACTCCTAACCCTAAACTCTATCTTATGAAGTCAATCATGAAGAGAAGTGGTTTTGGGTTTCAAACATGGAAATTTCAAGAACCTCCCAAAAGCTTCATTTTAGAGTGACTAAGAAGGATCCATCCTTACCTTTTCATTTCATGTTATAAACTTGTTTAAATCATGTTCAATCCTAGTATTTGACCAAGATTCAAATGGGCAGAAAATTAAAAAAATCAGAAAAATGAAAAACCAAAGTACATAGTCTTCTTATGTCATATAGTAAGCATATCCAAGTTGATAAACAAGGTTTGGACATATTCAAACCATACAAATCATGTATCTACCCCCTAACCCTAAACTCGGTCGATCTTATGATGTCTAGCATGAAGAGAAGTCGTTTTGGGTTTCAAACATGGAAATTTCAAGAACATCCTAAAAGCTTCATTTTAGAGTGACTAAGAAGGATACAGACCTCCCTTTTCATTTTCATGTTTTAAACTTGTTTAAATCTTGGTCAAACCGCCTAGGATTTGACCAAGATTCAAATGGGCATACAAATTCAGAAAAAAAATCAAAAGAATAAAAAACCAAAGCACATAGCATTCTTATGTCATATATATAGTAAGCATTAAAGTTGATAAACAAGGTCTAGACATATTAAAACCAGACAACTCATGTATATATCTACCCCTAACCCTAAACTCTATCTTATGATGTCAATCATGAAGAGAACTGGTTTTGGGTTTCAAACATGGAAATTTCAAGAACCTCCCAAAAGCTTTATTTTAGAGTGACTAAGAAGGATCCATGCTTACCTTTTCATTTACGAATTTTAAACTTGTTTAAATCTTTGTCAAACCTAGGATTTGACCAAAAGATTCAAATGGGCATAAAAATCATAAAAAATCATAAAATGAAAAACAAAAGCATACAGTCTTCTTATGTCATATATAGTAAGCATTCAAGTTGATAAATTAACAAGGTTTTTGGACATATTCAAACCATACAAATCATGTATCTTCCCCTACCCCTAAACTCGGTTGATCTTATGAAGTCTAGCATGAAGAGAAGTCGTTTTGGGTTTCAAACATGGAAGTTTCAACAACACATCCCAAAAGCTTCATTTTAGAGTGACTAAGAAGGATCCATCCTTACCTTTTCATTTCATGTTATAAACTTGTTTAAATCATGTTCAATCCTAGGATTTGACCAAGATTCAAATGGGCAGAAAATTAAAAAAATCAAAAAAATGAAAAACCAAAGTACATAGTCTTCTTATGTCATATAGTAAGCATATCCAGGTTGATAAACAAGGTTTGGACATATTCAAACCATACAAATCATGTATCTTCCCCCTAACCCTAAACTCGGTCGATCTTATGAAGTCTAGCATGCATGAAGAGAAGTCGTTTTGGGTTTCGAACATGGAAATTTCAAGAACATGCCAAAAGGTTCATTTTAGAGCGACTAATTAAGAAGGATACATGCTTCCCTTTTCATTTTCATGTTTTAAACTTGTTTAAATCTTTGTCAAACCTAGGATTTGACCAAGATTCAAATATATGGGTATAAAATTCAAAAAAAAAACAGAAAAATGAAAAAACAAAGCACATAGTCTTCTTATGTCATATAGTTAGAATTAAAGTTGATAAACAAGGTTTAGACATATTCAAACTAGACAAATCATGTATCTACCCCCTAACCCTAAACTTGGTCTTATGAAGTCTAGCATGAAGAGAAGTCATTTTGGGTTTCAAACGTTTAAGCCAAAAGCCCCTTTTTCAAATATTTCAAACTTATTCAAATTTGGTTCAAATTTGAAAGACATACAAGTTATAGCACACATAGTGCATACATTTTCACACATACTACACTAGATAGATGCTAACCCTATAGTTCGAGGCCATTTGGATGGGGTAGAAAAAATTCTCGGATTAGAATCGTGTTGTTCGAACCCCGTAGTTGGATTTTTTTGAACCTTGATCTGTAGTACTGGTCAAAACCCTAGTTTAACCTATTTAATTATAGATTCGTATATCGATTTTTCTACCTTTTTATTATTACTATGCAGCACATGTGTGTTTGCCCGTCTAGCTAGTGAAACTCGGAGGAAGAGGGATCACTCAGAAGGACAGAAGAAGGGAGAGCATTATGGTGTCTCCCCTTTTTCGGGTGACGATGTTGACTATTGTGCAGGGTTTGTCAGTGAGCAGGAGGTGCGAGCGAGCGAGCGAGTCGAGCGAGGCCGAGAATGAGAGAGATTTGTTTTTTTTTGTGTGAGAGGGACAACCGAAGGATCCTGAAGGACCAGAGAGTTCCAATATGCATGCTGATGCGTCTTCTCTTGACAAAGAAGATGGCTGGGAGTTTGCGTACCTATTGCACATGACTTGTGCTCACTGAAGTGTGGGACCTCACGCGTGGGCACTACACGTAAGTGACAGACCTGTTGCTGTAAAAACTCGGTTGATTATTATAGTGCATTAGAACAAAGTTTCCTATGGATTCAAGGGTAGGAAATCCAAGTTAACTCATTTACATGACATTATTTTTTCCATGAAGCAAAGTTAACACATCTATCAATTGTTACATTTTGGAGTGACTAAGAAGGATCTAGGCTTACTTATTCGTTTTCACGTGTTAAACTTGTCTAAATTTTGGTCAAACCTAGGATTTGACCAACAAGATTCAAATGGGCAGAAAAATAAAATAAAAACAGAAAAACCAAATCACATACACTACAAGAAAAGTTCTGATAGACAATGTCTCAAAATCGTCCGCTAAGGGGTATTTTTCGTCGCCTATGGGCCTAACCCGACGATATGGGTTCTGTTTTCGAAACTGCACTCGTTTGACCGGTCAACAGGCAAAAGGGCCGGCCCACAAAACATGTGGGACCCACTTTCCGGTTATCGGGCCGGCCCATTTACCAAGTGGGGTCCACCTTAAAGCAAGTGGGCCGGCCCAAGAAGTTATTGGGCCGGCCCAATTAGCATGTGGGTCCCACTTTCCTGCTATCGGGCCGGCCCATTTAGTACGTGGGGTCCACATTAGATCAAATGGGCCGGGCCAAAAGCACAGGTGGGTCCCACTTTCCTGTTAAAGGGCCGGCCCATTTAGTATGTGGGGTCCACCATATAGCAAGTGGGCCGGCCCAACAAGATAGTGGGCCGGGCCAAAAGCACAGGTGGGTCCCACTTTCCTGTTAAAGGGCCGACCATTTAGTATGTGGGGTCCACCATATAGCAAGTGGGCCGGCCCAACACGCAAGTGGGCCAGGCCAAAAACACAGGTGGGTCCCACTTTCCTCTTAAAGGGCCGGCCCATTTAGTATGTGGGGTCCACCATGTAGCAAGTGGGCCGGCCCAACAAGATAGTGGGCCGGGCCAAAAGCACAGGTGGGTCCCACTTTCCTGTTAAAGGGCCGGCCCATTTAGAACGTAGGGTCCACCATATAGCAAGTGGGCCGGCCCAACAAGATAGTGGGCCGGGCCAAAAGCACAGGTGGGTCCCACTTTCCTCTTAAAGGGCCGGCCCATTTAGTATGTGGGGTCCACCACAAAAGCAATTGGGCTGGCCCAACTAGTTAGTGGGCCGGCCCAGTAGTTTGTGGGGTCCACCTTATAGTAAGTGGGCCGACCCAATTAGTGTGTGGGGTCCACCATAAATCAAGTGGGCTAGCCCAATAAGTAAGTGGGCCAGTCCGTTTAGTTGCTGTTTATATGCCGGCATAATAGGCGCTTTAGGATTTTGCGGGCCGGCACATATGTGATTTCGCTTAATTGGGCCGTTTAAGGGATGGGAATTCGTGATTTAGATACTTAGAATATTTACGCAGCATTGATTTCTGTCGGATAGCCTCACTTACCACAAGCACCAAAGAAAAAATGCGCGAAAGAACTATAAAAACTAACTAAATATTACATCAGCTGCAAGGCTTTGAAAAAATATTACAGAACCCAGCGAAATTGAATGGTAATTAAACCTAGCAATACAATGAAGCGATCTGGCAATCTTTTAAGTTGTCCATGCATCACCTATATCTGAAACAAAGACATTACAAGTTAAGACAGCAACAATGGAAAGGCAAATACACTACAATATTGTTTGCCAAAGAATTTGGAAGTCATCATTTCGTCATTATAACAAGATCATTGTAATGCGCACAATAAGGAAACAAAGAGTGCATGCCGCATACCAACAGCCAATATAATAGAGCATGTTAGAATGAAACAGCAGACTTACTACTGTCGAGTCCCATGCAAACCAACATGTTCAGGGAGTACAAAATTGGCATGAACAACATAGTAGCAGGCTATAAATTTTGTAACAACGACTGAGCAAGATGAAGTTATGATGGCTACATCTACAGAGCAGGGAATGTAAACCAAACATAGTAGCAGGCTATAAATTTTGTAATAACGACTGAGCAAGATGAAGTTACGATGGCAAAAGCTAAAGAGGAGGGAATGTGAACCAACATGTGCCAAGTGCAATTACTTCACTTTGGCCGTGAACTAAATAATACTCCTGAACTTATAGTGAAGGGGATGCAAATCAAGATGTTTCGGGATATAAACTTGTAATGAGCAACACATAGAGGATAGTTAATGCTGGAGCTTAGGATGGACCAGATACAGAATATAGTGGGATCACATGTGAACTTGTATAAGAGGGAATGCAAACCAATATGTTCAGCATTCCATATGTGAGCGTCATGCCAAGTCAGAGAAACAAGTCAATAATGCAGCTTTTGAAGAACAAGATGGCACGCAAAATTATTATCTAGTAATATGACAAGTTTATTTGTACTACAGGCTAGATAGCAGAGTGATAGCATGCCAAACTAAGTCCTTACTTTGTTAGCTTACAATGAAGTAGATACAAAACAATGGCATCACCTGTAGTAAAGGGAATGCAAGCCAACATGTTCATGGAGTAAAAAATTGGCACAAACAACATAGTAGCGGGCCATAATTTTTGTAACAACGACTGAGCAAGATAAAGTTATGATGGCTAGATCTACAGAGCAGGCAATGTAAACCAAATATAGAAGTTACGATGCCAAAAGCTATAGAGCAGGGAATGCGAACCAACATGTGCAACCATGAACTAAATAATAGCAGGATGTTACTATAATACCTATAATTTTTTGTCACAACGACTGAGCAAGATAGAAGTTATGATGGCTACATCTACAGAGCAGGGAATGCAAACCAAAATGTTCAATCGCTTAAAGTTAGCAATGAACTAGAAAATAGCAAGGTGTTACGGTCATAGCTAGGAATGAACTAAAAGAGATTCAGACAAACAAGCATCTGAACCCAGAACATGGCAATAAAACAAGGGACTTACATTAGGAGAAGCACTCTGTGGGAGTCACAGCAGATCTTCCTGGGGTTGATAGATCCGGTGATGAAGTACGCAACATGTGCTACTTGGGGTTGGAGAGACGGCCATTACACTTCATGGTTACTCATCTCATCTGCAAAAACGTAACGGCGCGTCGTTAGCACAAACAGGTTCCCCCAAGATTAAACAAGAACTTGCAGGCAAGCAATAGAAAAGCGACAGTACAAGAGTTTAGATCATGCACGGCGCCGGTGAAGCAGATCCGGTTCATGCAGAGCGGTGTCGGTGAGCAAGATCCGATGCGGTGGACGACGGATCCGGCGAAGCGGCTCCGGTGGGGTGGACGATACCGCAGCTGAAGCGACTGCGGTAGACTGCTGGATGAGCATATGGTTTCGAGGTTCGGCGGGGATGATCCGGTCCGGTTGATGACGACGTCGATGAAGCGGCTCCGGCAGGCAGCCGGATGACGAGGATCGCGAGGCCTCGGGTAGGCCAGGGAAGTCCGGCGGGGATGTTCCGGTGCGGTGGTCGTGGAGGTGGGAGAGAGGGACTTGGGAAGTTCCGGTGGGTGGTCTGAGGGAAATGATTTTTTTTTGGGAGGGTTTCCGGGCTAGGGAGGTAGTGATCCAAAAAATGACGGGCAGACCCCCCCACCAACCGACTTTGCTGTCATCTCCACAGGGGTAGAATGGGAATTTCGAAGCGTGTGAAATTTTTGTATTTTGTGGGCGGAAAGTTTTGCCGCTATGAGATTTTGAATTTGGCTAAGGTCCAACTATAATGATAAAAAATTGTGAGACCGTACTAGTACCTCTGTTCATGGCCGAGTGCAAAATCAAATCATCATCACATTAAATACCGGTTACTACCATGATCATCATTTATCTTCTGGACAGAGATCCAGTGCCCCCACGTTCACAGGGCGCAGCGTGACCTGAGGCTTCCCATCCACCATTCGTTTCAATCCAACGGCAAGGAAAGCAACAGCGTGACCCGATTAATTTCTGCTGAACTGAAGAGCTGCTGTGTTCTCTCGAACCTGAACAAATAGAAAAGGGAACAGAAGATGATTTCGGTTCCGAGCGCATCTGGCCGGGCCAAACATGCGTCTGGTACAAACTCCAGCGGGACGACGCATAGTGACTGGGCCGTTCGCAGCAACGCAAACATGCCCAAATATGCATCTCGGATCCGTCGCGCGGACGATGCGTGGACGCGTAAAGTGTCCGCTCGCGTCTGGCGAACGTTTCATCGGGCCTGCTTGGCAGTGACCCAACGTCGATGCGTCTTCTTAGGGCGCCGCTTTGGGAGTCTGTGGCCGCGTAATGGCAATGCCTCGTGTGGCGCGCGCCGTCACCTACCTCTGCGAATGGCGACGCCACGCGTGTAGCGGACGTCGCCTGCCTCCGACATATATATACAGGGTTGCGCGCATATCGTCTCCTCCCACACTAAACCCTAGCCGATGTCGCTCAACCTCCTACTCACCGCTGTTTAGTGTGGGAGAAGATGATATGTGTGCGCTCCTGTTTATATAGGTCGGAGGCACGCGGCAGCCGCAACATGCATGGCATCGCCATTCGCAGAGGTAGGTGACAGCTCGTGCCAAGCGAGGCATCCCCATTTTACGCGACTGCGGACTGCCGAAGCGGCGCCACTGAGAAGACGCATCGACGCTAGGTCACTTCCAAGCGGGCCCAACGAAACGTAAGCCAGACGCGAGCGGACACTTTACGCGTCAACGCAGCGTCCGCGCGACGGATCTGAGGCGCATATTTAGGCATGTTTGCGTCGCTGTGAACGGCCCAGTCACTATGCGTCGCTCCGCTGGAGCGTGTACCAGACGCATTTTTGGCCCGGCCAGATGCGCTCGGACCGAAATCATCTTCTGTTCCCTTCTCTATTTCTTCAGGTTCGAGAGAACACTGCAGCTCTTCAGTTCAGCAGAAATTAATCGGGTCACGTTGTTGCTTTCCTTGCCGTTGGATTGAAACGAATGGTGGATGGGAAGCCTCAGGTCACGTTGTGCCCTGTGAACGTGGGGGCACTGGATCTCTGTCCCTATCTTCTTAATCCAATTCAAAAATGCGTTTGAAATATTTCAGGATTGGTGGGAGATTTTGCCGCCCGACTGAGATTAAATTAAACCACACGTTCGACAATTCAAACTTGAGACCTTGGCTATGATACCATTTAAGTTCGAACTGATTGAAAAAGGCTATGCAATTAATTTATATAACATCCACAGGAACAACTACCAAGTTGATCCCAACCGCAGATAAATGCATCCACCAACAAAAGTAGGAAAGGTGCCATAATCTAAGGAAACATTTCACAAGACCAATGTACTCACTATGTAGTGTTCATCTCCAATTATCTATGGCATTTTCTTAGTCTTTGGGAGATTATAACGAACTTGATTGGCCTCGTGCAGTAGGGCATCACATGCTTCTAATCTCGATCTCAACATGTCAACTTTTGTTCTTAGCATAGCTGTTGCAACTCGTTCTACTTGGAGTTGTTCCTCCAAAACTTGAGCAGAGAAAGACTTGGACTTGGGCTTCAAAACCCAGCATTTCGCGGGAACGAGTTTTTGGTGATATCTTTATCTTTCCCATGTTTTGCCATCTCGAATTTCATATTAGCATGACAAGTTTTGAGTTGTGTAAAAAGAAAAGTTATTACAGAGAAAAATGCAGATGGTAGATTTAATGTGTAGGAACGACTTTTAATCATACAAGTTGGCATGCCTGACTATAATAAGGACCATCTATCTTGCTAGCAGGCATAATTTTTAAGGTATTATTAATGGGCTACCATGTTCATAGTCTTCGAAGAAACAGCCTTTATTGCATTACGAGCAGAAAACAGTTCACACGTGCGCTCAGATTCAAATTTTCAGCATGCAGCCGATTTATGGTTTAATTGAAGTACACAACAGGATATTATTTCACACAAAATACAGCAGCCACATGGAACATATCTAATTTTAGTACAACAACAAAATTTGCAATTATTACAGACCACGAAATTTTGAACGAAATTTTGAGCAGTAAGTAATTACAGCATTGGCATCAAGATCCACTTGACTGAACAACAGAATCAAAGTTTATTTAGACACCTTCAATTCCCAGACACATCACAACTGGCTTACCATGACAAGTGCATAGGAGATTCTTTAGAACATTTTCTGTCAAAGTTTGCCTACTTTTTAATTCATGTATCTCTTGGCGTGTGTTGGCAATTATTTCATCAGTATCTTTGTTTTCCCGCCCAAATATTTCAACTGCCTCTTGGATGCATCCCCCAAATCTCTTTGTGCCGGATTAAGTTGAGCAATAGATACCATGGGCCTATGCGAGCAATATGCACTCTCACTGCTGCTTTGTGAAACATCAA
The DNA here is from genome assembly GCF_019359855.2 of Lolium perenne. Classification (NCBI taxonomy): domain Eukaryota; kingdom Viridiplantae; phylum Streptophyta; class Magnoliopsida; order Poales; family Poaceae; genus Lolium; species Lolium perenne. The sequence continues at coordinate 217,135,127 of NC_067247.2, forward strand.
TACTTGAGGCATTGGCCCTTGCTTCTGGCTTTGTAGCTTTATTTGAAGCCTGAAATTTAGATAAAACAAGTTACAACATCATATGATGCAATAAAAGACCTCCAATTTCAAGAGCATCATTGAGCTGATATAACATAGCAAGCAATCCAAAATAGAGCCTCGTACATCTATTTCTTCTGGAACGGTTGGTGTACTGGACTCAGTGGACCAATGAGAGCACATGCCACTTTATCCTTTGTTGCTCTGTGAAATGACCGCAACACTTGATAAATGGGTTGTCCCTACTGACATTACAGCTTTGTTTGCAGGCTGAAACTAAGACAAAACAAGTTAAAATGCAATACAATACACGGCAAACAAACAGCACTGTTGACATAATTTTGAAAGAACCATGGGCAGATATAACAAAGAAACCAGTTAAGCCACATGCCTCTTAGAACAAACCAAACTAGATCATGGCGATGATGTATACAATGAACCAAGCAACTAGACATCATGTGCCCAATAACGAAGCCAGGTCACTGCACAGAAGAAATCTAGCAAATAGCCAAATACAGTCAAAACATGTGCATGTTGGATTGGATACAATTAGGAAAATAATGTATGATTGATTTAAGCATGACTCAGATAGTGCCTTCGACAACGTAGAAGGTCAATGCAAAAATTAATTGTATGGCTTGTATGAAGTGCCATAACATTTAAATTAAGCATAACGAGGCATTGCTTAATCTGAGAACTGAGTGCTAGTTGAGTGGCAAGGCTTGCGAGTGCACAGCCAGCCCACCCGGGTTCGAGTACCAATGGGACCGAATTAAACACGAATGAAGCGAGATGTCAGTACAAGTAGTGGCAATAGAAATGCAACATCCATAACAGGGCCAATGACAACATTCACTTGCCAACAAAATCTAAGGCTTTAGCTTTCATATACCATCAAAATTTAAAATAGTGTAATCCCCCGAAAGAGTATCATGGTATCATTTAATCTCAGCCATCTCACCCCTAATACCAAACATGTATCATTTAATCTCAGCCGTTCTTTTGTTTTACTCAAGAAAACATTTTTGTTTTGGGAGTTTATAGAAGCACAAGCCATCGTCTACATTGGCACTGTGTTATGAAAAATATCATCTTCATCGTACATGGTTATGTGAAGATATTGATATATAATTCTGTGCTAGGAAAACAAATAGCAATTACTATGTTACAAGAACCATCTTCAAGCTCGAAGATACGAAGTTCATTGGTCCACCAACCAAGGCTGATAAAATATTATATATTAATTTAGTACTAATATTTCGTATTTACTCATATTAAGGTCTAACTTTTTTTCCCATGACAAACCTGTTTTGATATAAAATCTAACGGTGGCCATGTGTGGGTCACATAAAAAGTATTGAGGTAGTAAATTTATACATAGATATTGGATAATGTATTTTAAATTTCAAAAAATATGGTACGAAGTAGAAATATATAAATTAGATAGTCTTGCCGTGCAATATGCATGCCGCAAAAGGTAAGATAGATCCTTAAAAATTCTCGACTCTAATCACAAAAATATACATAATCCTAATGGGGTGTCCATGAAAAAGTTTTGTCACTTTCGTATTAGGGTATACTTCTATTTCATACTGACTAAAAAACTTAATTGTAGTGAACTCACATATTACTCCTTCCATTACTTCTTTTAGGGTGTATTAGTTTTTCAAAAGCCAAACTTTAGGCTTTGTGAGTAATTTTAGCAAAAAATAATAATTATCAACATCAAATAAAATATGGAAATATATTTTAAAATTATATATGTCGTGACGTGCAAAGCACGTGCTACTTACTAGTAGATTACTAGAAAATGAATGAAGCAATTGAACATGGAGCGTATTATATAAACAGCCAGATCATTTGAATATGGATATACCACATCATGTCAATGGGACTCAGAAAAACAAAGCTAGACATTTAAACAAGTAATATAACTATTTTTTCACAATGTTTCAAGTAGAATAGGAAGCTAGGTTAGGAATAAAGCAATCATGTTTCAAGTAGAATAGGAAGCTAGGTTAGGAATAAAGCAATCATGTTTCAAGTAGAATAGGAAGCTAGGTTAGGAATAAAGCAATCATGTTTCAAGTAGAATAGGAAGCTAGGTTAGGAATAAAGCAATAAAAAAACTCGAAGTGCATCATTTCAGCTAGGATCATTTCTATCAAACTTCATGCACTAGCCATGGAACAACATGCAAACTCAATGAAGCAACAGGCAAAAAATTAACATAATAGAATTTCAGGACTTGTTTAACATAGCCAAATCATGTAACTTATACCCAGGCATGCCGGATGCCAGATGGGTCAAAGGCAGTGTGCAATGTTCCATATGGTAATTGTTTATATTTTATTAGATTCCATTAGGAAACTTAGGTAGTGCGACATACAGAAAAATGATGCAATTGAACTACGCACAGGAGGTAAATTAACATTCCAAAAAAAATAGGGAACTTATGTGAGCTTTTTTTTGAGTCACACGGACCTCATCAGGTACTTGGATAGAAGAACCTGGTGCCTCACTGTTTCTCCTCTGCATGAAGGAGAGGCCAATTGTAAACAGAAACAGGATCCAAGATATAGAAGTTTGCATTAAGCAATATACAAAAAACAGCAGGTACTTACATGATTATAGGCGAGCTTTACTCTACGTTTCTGAGTGTAAGATGTGCCTGCTGCACGTGTAATAACAACAAACAGTTACGAGTCAAGGATTTGCTATAATTAAATTGACACCAAACAGTAGTAGAAGCATTATGACGTGCATAAACATGTAATACAGGATCGCAGAAAGATATAAAACATGATGTAACTACAGCAGTAGCCTACGGCCAAATAGTGAGAAATTGTAATCGTGTCAATGGTGGACTTGTATAGCCTACCCCAACTTGTTTGGGAATAAAGGCTTTGTTGTTGTCAATCGTGGACATGTAGAGCATTCAACGGTTCATGATTGGTGGCTCATATTTTGTAGAGTTTCTGCGAATGGGTGGGTTAAATCACTCAGACCACCACACTTTGTATTTATATCATCTGAGTTAGGGTTATAATACCACTGGACATGGGCCTCTATGGGCCTCACACTGGATACAATATTACTACATCGCTACTACTAAACTCACTCATGGTCCAACACACCCCCTCAAGATGATCATGGGTAAACAACCATGGCCATCTTGCAACAACAACATGACACATATGACAACGACGAGTAATGAACTTTTAGCATAACTCCTAGGATACATGACAGCATTGCACTTTCCATCATCTTGTCATCTCGATTCATCTCTTCATCAGCAGCGAAGACATCCAGCTTCAACCATCTGGGATAGGCACAACTCCTAACCATACACGTCCTCAACAACCCCGGCCGCCTCACCACACAAGTTCCGCAGAACCATCCACACTCGCCTCAATGTCCTCAGCCTCTCTTCTCCACTGCCCGGCCACTGACCTCTTCTGTCTCTCCCACAAACCCCCAGCCAACTCCTGCCTCAACCATCCACTCCTCAAGCACCCATGCCTATCCCCCGGTCAGGCCTCAACCAGTCTCACCTCAGGCACGCATGCCTTTCCCCTGGACATATCCACAACCATCACCATCACTACTAAACCGCAGCCTCATCAACTCCATCACGACTCAACCGCATCCTCATCAACTCCATCACAACATATCCTCATAGCCTCACATCTCCATTTTCTCCTCACTTCCACTCGGATGGCGCCTCGTCTGCGCGCCCTGGCCAACCTGGCAGACCGCACCTCGCCACATCGACCGGCTCGCGCTGGTCAACGTCCAGCACCAACCTCCGGCTCCGCCCTGCGCTCAAAGGCTCGGCCCACTCCGCACGCCTCCAACATCTCCCCCTCGCACGGATCCAGATCTCTCTGCCACGGATTAACTTCCTCTTCTCTCCTTTCTAAACCAAAACGATTTTCACCCTCTTCTTTGTCCCCGCGCGAGCAGCCGCCGATCTCACACAACTCACATCGCTGTGTGTGATAGCCGCAACCCACGCAGAGCACCTGATGCGGCCTCCCTCCGCCGGGATTTCTACATCTCAACGGTGGTTTTTGTGGTCAAAGGAAGAACTTGTATGGTACTATTTGGGGCGGCTAGCACTAGCAGGAAGGAAACCTAGGCTCTGATACCATGTAGAGTTTCAGCAAATGGGTGGGTTAGGTCAGGGAAAAAATACTTATGCGTCGTGTTTAAATCTAAAGGATGAGGTGGTTACCAACGAAAGCACTTGTAAGTTAAAAATATAGCAAGAATTCAGAAATACAGTCAGCTGCAATACTCCTAACAGAACAAAACGCGCAGGGATGTCTGGTTACCTATTTCTGGGCGGCGTTTAGACGTGTTCCGCGTTCTTACGGGTGACGTGGAGGTCGGCGAGGGGACTGCTGTTGCGTTGGGTGCCGGGGAAGCAGATCTTGGGGGGTCGGAGAAGGACATGCTGGGCGGTCGATGAAGTGTTCAGCGCGCCGGCCGAAGTAGAAGGTCGGTGAAGCAGATGATGTGCAGTGCACGGGGACGTCGGTGTCGGCGAAGCTGGTCAGGTGCGGTGGTCGATAGAGTCGGCGAAAGAGATATGGTGCAGTGGACGCCGGAGTAGGTGCGGATCAAGCGGATAGGGCAGCCTCGAGGTTTGAAGCCGTGGCAGCTTGAACGGCGAAGTGCGGCGGTGATTTTCCGGTGCGGCGGCCGTGAAGGTGGGAGGTAGGTAAGAGGGGCGATTTCTCTGAGGGCTTGCGGGCGAAACTAGGGCGAAGCTGGGCGATAGAGGAGAAAAAGGGAATTTCGCAGTCCTTCTTTTGAGGGGAAAAAATATTCGCAGATCTGAAACTTTGCGGCGCGAGATATTTGGGCGTTGGCGGGGAATTTTACCGCTCGATGAGATTAAATTTTGGCTGCAGTAGGTAATAATAATAAAAAATAGTAGGCCCTACTAGTAGTACTGTAAGTCTGTTCAGGAATCCAAGGGGGTCGAGGTAGAGGAATCCATTATGTGAATCCACATTTCAAAGTGTCAAAAAATTCTAAACTAAAATTTTCCTGTAAAAAAGACAAATTTTGATGCTGTAACACGACTACGTACAACATATTTTTTGCATTTTTTGTACACACCACACAAAATGTTGTTTTTCCACAAAAATTTATGAACGAACATAGGATGTCACAATGTATACCAAAAAAATTATGTCAGATTTTTTTAACATTTATATAATAGTTTTTTTATTATTTTCAATAATGGGTGCATATGCACGCGTGTGCCAAAACGCCACCTCCAGGGGCTAGGAGTTTCTAAACTTCTTATGGCACATCAAATAAAATGTTGTTCAATCAATAATAATAATGTGCTTATGATTGTTACTCCCTTCCACCATTAATAAAGTCCACATCGGTTTCGTGTCAAACTTTGACTCGAGATTTAGGTACCCACATGATAGTGCTAGTATCATAGCTAGTATCATACACATTGGTCCCACAAAACTGCTGATGTGGCAGCTAATTAAGTAGGAGAGAGGAGATTAGTGTAACATAGGTAGATATTGTATCATAGCGCAAACAACGAGATACATGCTTAGCGTTAGGGGTAGATACATGATTTTTTTGGTTTGAATATGTCTAGACCTTATTTATCAACTTAATTGAATGCTTACTATATAACATAAGAAGACCTTGTTTTTTATTTTATTTTTTAATTTTTATACGGATTTGAATCTTGGTCAAATCCTAGGTTTCACCAAGATTTGAATAAGTTTAAAACATGAATATGAAAAAGTAAGCATGCATGTATGCTTCTTAATTAATCACTTCAAAATGAAGCTCTTGGGAGGGTTTTTGAAATTTCCATGTTTGAAACCAAAAACCACATATCATCATGCTTGACTTCATGAGACAGAGTTTAGGGTTAGGGGGTAGATACATGATTTCTCTGGTTTGAATATGTCTAGACCTTGTTTATCAACTTAATTGAATGCTTACTATATAACATAAGAAGACTATGTGCCTTGGTTTTTCATTTTTTGTTTTTTTTTAAATTATGCCCATTTGAATCTTGGTCAAATCCTAGGTTTAACCATGATTTAAACAAGTTTAAAACCTGAATATGAAAAAGTAAGCATGTATCCTTCGTAGTCACTCCAAAATGAAGCTCGATCTTGAGAGGGTTTTTGAAATTTCCATGTTTGAAACCAAAAAACCACGTACTTATCTTCATCCTTGACTTCATAAGACAGAGTTAGGGGTTAGGGGTAGCTTGATACATGATTTTTCTGGTTTGAATATGTCTAGACCTTGTTTATCAACTTAATTGAATGCTTACTATATGACATAAGAAGACCTTGGTTTTCATTTTTTATACCCATTTGAATCTTGGTCAAATCATAGGTTTAACCATGATTTGAACAAGTTTAAAACATGAATATGAAACAGTAAGCACGTAAGTATGCTTCTTAGTCATTCCAAAATGAAGCTCTTGGGAGGGTTTTTGAAATTTCCATGTTTGAAACCAAAAACCACTTCTCTTCATGCATGCTTGACTTCATAAGACAGAGTTTAGGGTTAGGGGGTAGATACATGATTTTCCTGGTTTGAATATGTGTAGACCTTGTTTATCAACTTAATTGAATGCTTACTATATAAGATAAGAATACCTTGTCTTTTTGAATTTTTATACCCATTTGAATCTTGGTCAAATCCTTGGTTCTTAAGTTAAAAACATGAATATGAAAAAGTAAGCATGTATGCTTCTTAGTCACTTCAAAATGAAGCTCTTGGGAGGGTTTTTGAATTTCCATATTCGAAACCAAAAACCACATATCTTCATGCTTGACTTCATGAAACAGAGTTTAGGGTTAGGGGGTAGATACATGCATGATTTTTCTTGTTTGAATATGTCTAGACCTTGTTTATCAACTTAATTGAATGCCTACTATATAACATAAGAAGACCTTTTTTGTTTTTTTTTAATTTTTATACCCATTTGAATCTTGGTCAAATCCTAGGTTTCACCAAGATTTGAATATGTTTAAAACATGAATATGAAAAAGTAAGCATGCATGTATGCTTCTTAGTTAATCACTTCGAAATGAAGCTCTTGGGAGGGTTTTTGAAATTTCAATGTTTGAAACCAAAAACGACATATCTTCATGCATGCGCTTGACTTCATGAGATAGAGTTTAGGGTTAGGGGGTAGATACATGATTTCTCTGGTTTGAATATGTCTAGACCTTGTCTATCAACTTAATTGAATGCTTACTATATGACACAAGAAGACTATGTGCCTTGATTTTTCATTTTTTTTTCAATTTTTCCCATTTGAATCTTGGCCAAATCCTAGGTTTGACCATGATTTAAACAAGTTTAAAACATGAATATGAAAAATTAAGCATGTATCCTTCGTAGTCACTCCAAAATGATGCTCTTGAGAGGGTTTTTGAAATTTCCATGTTTGAAACCAAAAAACTGCGTACTTCTCTCCATGCTTGACTTCATAAGACAGAGTTTGGGGATAGGGGTAGCTTGATACATGAATTTTCTGGTTTGAATATGTCTAGACCTTGTTTATCAACTTAATTGAATGCTTACTAGATGACATAAGATGACTATGTGCATTGGTTTTTCATTTTATTGTTTTTTTTATTTTTATGCCCATTTGAATCTTGGTCAAATCCTAGGTTTGACCATGATTTAAACAAGTTTAAAAAATGAATATGAAAAATTAAGCATGTATCCTTCGTAGTCACTCCAAAATGAAGCTCGATCTTGAGAGGGTTTTTGAAATTTCCATGTTTGAACCAAAAAACCACGTACTTCTCTTCATGATAGACTTCATAAGATAGAGTTTGGGGTTAGGGGTAGCTTGATACATAAATTTTCTGGTTTGAATATGTCTAGACATTGTTTATCAACTTAATTGAATGCTTAATTACTATATGACATAAGATGACTATGTGCATTGGTTTTTCATTTTTTTTTTTGAATTTTTATGCCCATTTGAATCTTGGTCAAATCCTAGGTTTGACCATGATTTAATCAAGTTTAAAACATGAATATGAAAAATTAAGCATCTATCCTTCTTAGTCACTCCAATATGTAGCTCTTGGGAGGGTTTTTGAAATTTCCATGTTTGAAACAAAAAAACACTTCTCTTCATGCTTGTCTTCAGAAGACAGAGTTTGTGGTTAGGGGTAGCTTGTTGATACATGATTTTTCTGGTTTGAATATGTCTAGACCTTGTTTATCAACTTAATTGAATGCTTACTAGATGACATAAGATGACTATGTGCATTGGTTTTTCATTTTATTGTTTTTTCTAAATTTTTATGCCCATTTGAATCTTGGTCAAATCCTATGTTTGACCAAGATTTGAACATCTTTAAATCATGAATATGAAAAATTAAGCATTTATCCTTCTTAGTCACTCCAAAATGTAGCTCTGGGGAGGTGATGGCGTGTACAGCACACGTCCGTTGGGAACCCCAAGAGGAAGGTGTGATGCGTACAGCGGCAAGTTTTCCCTCAGTATGAAACCAAGGTTTATCGAACCAGTAGGAGCCAAGAAGCACGTTGAAGGTTGATGGCGGCGAGATGTAGTGCGGCGCAACACCAGGGATTCCGGCGCCAACGTGGAACCTGCACAACACAAACCAAGTACTTTGCCCCAACGAAACAGCGAGGTTGTCAATCTCACCGGCTTGCTGTAACAAAGGATTAGATGTATAGTGTGGAAGATGATTGTTTGCAGAAAACAGTAGAACAAGTATTGCAGTAGATTGTATTTCAGTATAGAGAATTGGACCGGGGTCCACAGTTCACTAGAGGTGTCTCTCCCATAAGATAAACAGTATGTTGGGTGAACAAATTACAGTTGGGAAATTGACAAATAGAGAGGGCATGACCATGCACATACATATTATGATGAGTATAGTGAGATTTAATTGGGCATTACGGCAAAAGTACATAGACCGCTATCCAGCATGCATCTATGCCTAAAAAGTCCACCTTCAGGTTATCATCCGAACCCCTTCCAGTATTAAGTTGCTAACAACAGACAATTGCATTAAGTATTGCGCGTAATGTAATCAGTAACTACATCCTCGAACATAGCACCAATGTTTTATCCCTAGTGGCAACAACACATCCATAATCTTAGAGATTTCTGTCACTTCCCCATATTCACGGAGACATGAACCCACTATCGAGCATAAATACTCCCTCTTGGAGTTACAAGCATCTACTTGGCCAGAGCATCCACTAGTAACGGAGAGCATGCAAGATCATAAACAACACATAGATATAAATTGATAATCAACATAACATGGTATTCTCTATTCATCGGATCCCAACAAACACAACATATAGAATTACAGATAGATGATCTTGATCATGTTAGGCAGCTCACAAGACCCGACAATTAAGCACAATGAGGAGAAGACAACCATCTAGCTACTGCTATGGACCCATAGTCCAGGGGTAGACTACTCACACATCACTCCGGAGGCGACCATGGCGGCGTAGAGTCCTCCGGGAGATGATTCCCCACTCCGGCAGGGTGCCGGAGGTGATCTCCTGAATCCCCCGAGATGGGATTGGCGGCGGCGGCGTCTCTGGAAGGTTTTCCGTATCGTGGCTCTCGGTACTGGGGGTTTCGCAACGAAGGCTTTAAGTAGGCGGAAGGGTAGGTCAGGGGGCGACGCGAGGGGCCCAGGAGGCAGGGCGGCGCGGCCAAGGGTGGGGCCGCGCCACCTGCCCTCCTGGCCACCTCGTGGCCCCACTCCGTTCACTCTTCGGTCTTCTGGAAGCTTCGTGGCAAAATAGGACCCTGGGCGTTGATTTCGTCCAATTCCGAGAATATTTCCATACTAGGATTTCTGAAACCAAAAACAGCAGAAACAAAGAATCGGCACTTCGGCATCTTGTTAATAGGTTAGTTCCAGAAAATGCACGAATATGACATAAAGTGTGCATAAAACATGTAGATATCATCAATAATGTGGCATGGAACATAAGAAATTATCGATACGTCGGAGACGTATCAGCATCCCCAAGCTTAGTTCCTACTCGTCCCGAGCAGGTAAACGATAAACAAAGATAATTTCTGGAGTGACATGCCATCATAACCTTGATCATACTATTTGTAAGCATATGTAGTGAATGCAGCGATCAAAACAATGTATATGACATGAGTAAACAAGTGAATCATATAGCAAAGACTTTTCATGAATAGTACTTCAAGACAAGCATCAATAAGTCTTGCATAAGAGTTAACTCATAAAGCAATAATTCAAAGTAAAGGCATTGAAGCAACACAATGGAAGATTAAGTTTCAGCGGTTGCTTTCAACTTGTAACATGTATATCTCATGGATAGTTGTCAATGCAAAGCAATATAACAAGTACAATAAGCAAGTATGTAAGAATCAATGCACAGTTCACACAAGTGTTTGCTTCTTGAGGTGGAGAGAAATAGGTGAACTGACTCAACAATAAAAGTAAAAGAATAGTCCTTCAAAGAGGAAAGCATCGATTGCTATATTTGTGCCAGAGCTTTGATTTTGAAAACAAGAAACAATTTTGTCAACGGTAGTAATAAAGCATATGTATCATGTAAATTATATCTTACAAGTTGCAAGCCTCATGCATAGTATACTAATAGTGCCCGCACCTTGTCCTAATTAGCTTGGACTACCGGGATTATCGCAATGCACATGTTTTAACCAAGTATCACAAAGGGGTACCTCTATGCCACCTGTACAAAGGTCTAAGGAGAAAGCTCGCATTGGATTTCTCGCTATTGATTATTCTCAACTTAGACATCCATACCGGGACAACATAGACAACAGATAATGTACTCCTCTTTTATGCATAAGCATGTAGCAACAATTATTTTTCTCATATGAGATTGAGGATATACGTCCAAAACTGAAACTTCCACCATGGATCATGGCTTTAGTTAGCGGCCCAATGTTCTTCTCTAACAATATGCACGCTCTAACCATAAGGTGGTAGATCGCCCTTACTTCAGACAAGAAGAACATGCATAGCAACTCACATGAAATTCAACAAAGGGTAGTTGATGGCGTCCCCAGGAACATGGTTATCGCACAACGAGCAACTTAATAAGAGATAAAGTGCATAAGTACATATTCAATACCACAATAGTTTTTAGGCTATTTGTCCCATGAGCTATATATTGTAAAGGTGGAGGATAGAAATTTAAAGGTAGCACTCAAGCAATTTACTTTGGAATGGCGGAGAAATACCATGTAGTAGGTAGGTATGGTGGACACAAATGGCATAGTGGTTGGCTCAAGTATTTTGGATGCATGAGAAGTATTCCCTCTCGATACAAGGTTTAGGCTAGCAAGGCTATTTGAAACAAATACAAGGATGAAGCGGTGCAGCAAAACTCACATAAAAGACATATTGAAAACATTATAAGACTCTACACCGTCTTCCTTGTTGTTCAAACTCAATACTAGAAATTATCTAGACTTTAGAGAGACCAAATATGCAAACCAAATTTTAGCATGCTCTATGTATTTCTTCATTAATGGGTGCAAAGTATATGATGCAAGAGCTTAAACATGAGCACAACAATTGCCAAGTATCACATTATCCAAGACATTATAGCAATTACTACATGTATCATTTTCCAATTCCAACCATATAACAATTTAACGAAGAAGAAACTTCGCCATGAATACTATGAGTAAAGCCTAAGGACATACTTGTCCATATGCAACAGCGGAGCGTGTCTCTATCCCACACAAAGAATGCTAGGATCCATTTTATTCAAACAAAACAAAAACAAAAACAAACCGACGCTCCAAGCAAAGCACATAAGCTGTGATGGAATAAAAATATAGTTTCAGGGGAGGAACCTGATAATGTTGTCGATGAAGAAGGGGATGCCTTGGGCATCCCCAAGCTTAGACGCTTGAGTCTTCTTGATATATGCAGGGGTGAACCACGGGGGCATCCCCAAGCTTAGAGCTTTCACTCTTCTTGATCATGTTGTATCATCTCCCTCTCTTGATCCTTGAAAACTTCCTCCACACCAAACTTAGAACAACTCATTAGAGGGTTAGTGCACAATCAAAATATACATGTTCAGAGGTGACATAATCATTCTTAACACTTCTGGACATTGCACAAAGCTACTGAAAGTCAATGGAATCAAAATATCCATCGAACATAAGAAAACAGGCAATGCGAAATAAAAGGCAGAATCTGTCAAAAACAGAACAGTTTGTATTGACGAATTTTATTGAGGCACCAGACTTGCTCAAATGAAAATGCTCAAACTGAATGAAAGTTGCGTACATATCTGAGGATCACTCACGTAAATTGGCATAATTTTCTGAGTTACCTACAGAGAATTTTGCCCAGATTCGTGACAGCAAAGAAATCTGTTTCTGCGCATTAATCCAAATCTAGTATGATCTTTACTATCAACGACTTTACTTGGCACAACAAAACACTAAACTAAGATAAGGAGAGGTTGCTACAGTAGTAAACAACTTCCTAGACACAAAATAAAAACAAAGTACTGTAGTAAAAAAACATGGGTTGTCTCCCATAAGCGCTTTTCTTTAACGCCTTTCAGCTAGGCGCAGAAAGTGTGTATCAAGTATTATCAAGAGACGAAGTGTCAACATCATAATTTGTTCTAATAATAGAATCAAAAGGTAACTTCATTCTCTTTCTAGGGAAGTGTTCCATACCTTTCTTGAGAGGAAATTGATATTTAATATTACCTTCCTTCATATCAATGATAGCACCAACAGTTCGAAGAAAAGGTCTTCCCAATATAATGGGACAAGATGCATTGCATTCAATATCCAAGACAACAAAATCAATGGGGACAAGGTTATTGTTAACGGTAATGCGAACATTATCAACTTTCCCCAAAGGTTTCTTTGTAGAATGATCAGCAAGATTAACATCCAAATAACAATTTTTCAGCGGTGGCAAGTTAAGCATATTATAAATTTTCTTAGGCATAACAGAAATACTTGCACCAAGATCACATAAAGCATTACAATCAAAATCATTGACCTTCATTTTAATGATGGGCTCCCAACCATCCTCTAGCTTTCTAGGAATAGAAGCTTCACGCTCTAGTTTCTCTTCTCTAGCTTTTATGAGAGCATTTGTAATATGTTGCGTGAAAGCCAAATTTATAGCACTAGCATTAGGACTTTTAGCAAGTTTTTGTAAGAACTTTATAACTTCAGAGATGTTGCAATCATCAAAATTCAAACCATTATAATCTAAAGCAATGGGATCATCATCCCCAATGTTGGAAAAAATTTCAGCAGTTTTATCACAGGCAATTTCAGCAGTTTTAGCAGTTTCAGGCAGTTTCTCGCGCTTTGCATTAGAAGTGGAAACATTGCTAACACCAATTCTTTTGTTATAAATAGTAGGAGGTGCAGCAACTTGTGTAGCATTAGCATTACTAGTGGTGGTAATAGTCCAAACTTTAGCTATATTCTCTTCTTTTTCATTTTCTTCTCTTTCCCACCTAGCACGCAATTCGGCCATCAATCTTATATTCTCATTAATTCTAACTTGGATGGTATTTGCTGTAGTAGTAATTTTATTATGATGATTCTCATTAGGCATAACTTTCGATTTCAAAAGATCAACATCAGCAGCAAGACTATCAACTTTAGAAGCAAGTATATCAATTTTCCCAAGCTTTTCTTCAACAGATTTGTTAAAAGCAGTTTGTGTACTAATAAATTCTTTAAGCATGGCTTCAAGTCCAGGGGGTGTATTCCTATTATTGTTGTAAGAATTCCCATAAGAATTACCATAGCCGTTGCCATTATTATAAGGATATGGCCTATAGTTGTTACTAGAATTGTTCCGGTAAGCATTGTTGTTGAAATTATTATTTTTAATGAAGTTTACATCAACATATTCTTTTTGAGCAACCAATGAAGCTAACGGAACATTATTAGGATCAACATTAGTCCTATCATTCACAAGCGTAGACATAATAGCATCAATCTTATCACTCAAGGAAGAGGTTTCTTCGACAGAATTTACCTTCTTACCTTGTGGAGCTCTTTCCGTGTGCCATTCAGAGTAATTGATCATCATATTATCGAGAAGATTTGTTGCTTCACCAAGAGTGATGGACATAAAGGTACCTCCAGCAGCTGAATCCAATAGGTTCCGCGAAGAAAAATTCAGTCCTGCATAAAAGGTTTGGATGATCATCCAAGTAGTCAGTCCATGGGTTGGGCAATTTTTAACCAAAGATTTCATTCTTTCCCATGCTTGTGCAACATGCTCAGTATCCAATTGTTTAAAATTCATTATGCTACTCCTCAAAGATATAATTTTAGCAGGGGGATAATATCTACCAATAAAAGCATCCTTGCATTTAGTCCATGAATCAATACTATTCTTAGGCAGAGATAGCAACCAATCTTTAGCTCTTCCTCTTAATGAGAAAGGGAACAATTTTAATTTTATAATGTCACCATCTACATCTTTATATTTTTGCATTTCACACAATTCAACAAAATTATTGAGATGGGCAGCAGCATCATCAGAACTAACACCAGAAAATTGCTCTCGCATAACAAGATTCAGTAAAGCAGGTTTAATTTCAAAGAATTCTGCTGTAGTAGCAGGTGGAGCAATAGGTGTGCATAAGAAATCATTATTATTTGTGGTTGTGAAGTCACACAACTTAGTATTTTCAGGAGTACCCATTTTAGCAACAGTAAATAAAGCAAACTAGATAAAGTAAATGCAAGTAACTAATTTTTTTGTGTTTTTGATATAGCGAACAAGATAGCAAATGAAGTAAAACTAGCAACTAATTTTTTTGTATTTTGATATAGTGCAGCAAACAAAGTAGTAAATAAAACTAAGCAAGACAAAAACAAAGTAAAGAGATTGCGATGTGGAGACTCCCCTTGCAGCGTGTCTTGATCTCCCCGGCAACGGCGCCAGAAAAATTGCTTGATGGCGTGTACAGCACACGTCCGTTGGGAACCCCAAGAGGAAGGTGTGATGCGTACAGCGGCAAGTTTTCCCTCAGTATGAAACCAAGATTTATCGAACCAGTAGGAGCCAAGAAGCACGTTGAAGGTTGATGGCGGCGAGATGTAGTGCGGCGCAACACCAGGGATTCCGGCGCCAACGTGGAACCTGCACAACACAAACCAAGTACTTTGCCCCAACGAAACAGCGAGGTTGTCAATCTCACCGGCTTGCTGTAACAAAGGATTAGATGTATAGTGTGGAAGATGATTGTTTGCAGAAAACAGTAGAACAAGTATTACAGTAGATTGTATTTCAGTATAGAGAATTGGACCGGGGTCCACAGTTCACTAGAGGTGTCTCTCCCATAAGATAAACATCATGTTGGGTGAACAAATTACAGTTGGGCAATTGACAAATAGAGAGGGCATGACCATGCACATACATATTATGATGAGTATAGTGAGATTTAATTGGGTATTACGACAAAAGTACATAGACCGCTATCCAGCATGCATCTATGCCTAAAAAGTCCACCTTCAGGTTATCATCCGAACCCCTTCCAGTATTAAGTTGCTAACAACAGACAATTGCATTAAGTATTGCGCGTAATGTAATCAGTAACTACATCCTTGAACATAGCACCAATGTTTTATCCCTAGTGGCAACAGCACATCCATAATCTTAGAGATTTCTGTCACTTCCCCAGATTCACGGAGACATGAACCCACTATCGAGCATAAATATTCCCTCTTGGAGTTACAAGCATCTACTTGGCCAGAGCATCCACTAGTAACGGAGAGCATGCAAGATCATAAACAACACATAGATATAAATTGATAATCAACATAACATGGTATTCTCTATTCATCGGATCCCAACAAACACAACATATAGAATTACAGATAGATGATCTTGATCATGTTAGGCAGCTCACAAGACCCGACAATTAAGCACAATGAGGAGAAGACAACCATCTAGCTACTGCTATGGACCCATAGTCCAGGGGTAGACTACTCACACATCACTCCGGAGGCGACCATGGTGGCGTAGAGTCCTCCGGGAGATGATTCCCCTCTCCGGCAGGGTGCCGGAGGTGATCTCCTGAATCCCCCGAGATGGGATTGGCGGCGGCGGCGTCTGTGGATGGTTTTCCGTATCGTGGCTCTCGGTACTGGGGTTTCGCAACGAAGGCTTTAAGTAGGCGAAAGGGTAGGTCAGGGGGCGACGCGAGGGGCCCAGGAGGCAGGGCGGCGCGGCCAAGGGTGGGGCCGCGCCACCTGCCCTCCTGGCCACCTCGTGGCCCCACTCCGTTGACTCTTCGGTCTTCTGGAAGCTTCGTGGCAAAATAGGACCCTGGGCGTTGATTTCGTCCAATTCCGAGAATATTTCCTTACTAGGATTTCTGAAACCAAAAACAGCAGAAACAAAGAATCGGCACTTCGGCATCTTGTTAATAGGTTAGTTCCAGAAAATGCACGAATATGACATAAAGTGTGCATAAAACATGTAGATATCATCAATAATGTGGCATGGAACATAAGAAATTATCGATACGTCGGAGACGTATCAGGAGGGTTTTTGAAATTTCCATGTTTGAAACCCAAAACAACTTCTCTTCATGCTTGACTTCATAAGACAGAGTTTAGGGTTAGGGATAGATACATGATTTGTCTGGTTTGAATACGTCTAGACCTTGTTTATCAACTTTAATGCTTACTATATGACATAAGAAGACTGTGTGCTTTGGTTTTTCATTTTTCTGATTTTTTTTATTTTTGATGCCCATTTGAATCTTGGTCAGATCCTAGGTTTGACCAAGATTTAAACAAGTTTAAAACATGAAAATGAAAGGGAAGCATTTATCCTTCTTAGTCACTCTAAATGAAGTTTTTGGGAGGTTTTTGAAATTTCCATGTTTGAAACCCAAAACCACTTCTCTTCATGCTTGACTTCATAAGACAGAGTTTAGGGTTAGGGGTAGATACATGATTTGTATGGTTTGAATATGTGTAGACCTTGTTTATCAACTTGAATGCTTACTATATGACATAAGAAAACTACGTATGTGCTTTGGTTTTTCATTTTTATGTTTTTATTTTTGAATTTTCCGCCCATTTGAATCTCTGTCAAATCCTAGGTTTGACCAAGATTTAAACAAGTTTAACACGTGAAAACGAAAAGGTAAGCATGGATCCTTCTTAGTCACTCCAAAATGTACCAATTGATACATGTGTTAACTTTGCTTCATGGAAAAAATAATGTCATGTAAATGAGTTAACTTGGATTTCCTACCCTTGAATCCATAGGAAACTTTGTTCTAATGCACTATAATAATCAACCGAGGTTTTTACACCAACAGGTCTGTCACTTACGTGTGGTGCCCATGCGTGAGGTCCCACACTTCAGTGAGCACAAGTCACGTGCAATAGGTACGCAAACTCCCAGCCATTTTCTTTGTCAAGAGAAGACGCATCAGGATGCGTATTGGAAGTCTCTGGGTCCTTCAGGATCCTTCGGTTGTCCCTCTCACAAAAAAAAAACTCTCATTCTCGGCCTCGCTCGACTCGCTCGCTCGCTCTCACCTCCTGCTCACTGACAAACGCTGCACAACAGTCAACATCATCGCCCAAAAAAGGGGAGACACCATAATGCTCTCCCTCCTTCTTCTCTCCTTCCGAGTTTCACTCGACGGGCAAACACATATGTGCTGCATAGTAGAGTAATAATAAAAAGGTACGTAGAAAAATCAACCTACGAATCTATAATTAAATAGGTTAAACTAGGGTTTTGCCCAGTACTATAGATCAAGGTTCAAAAAAATCCAACTACGGGGTTCGAACAACCCCATTTCTAATCAAAGAATTTTTTCGACGTCATCCAAATGGCCTCAAACTATAGTATGGGCGGATCCAGACTATAGCCAAGGGGGGCAGCCGCCCCCACTCAATTTTTCTGAAACCTTGTACTCTACTTAGAAATATGTTAAGCTAAAGGCTGGTTTGCCCGCACTTAGAAATGAAATTTCCATGTTTGAAACCAAAAACCACATCTCTTGATGCTTGACTTCATAAGTCAGAGTTTAGGGATAGGGGGTAGATACATGATTTTTCTGGTTGAATATGTCTAAACCTTGTTTATCAACTTGAATGCTTACTATATGACATACGAAGACTATTTGCTAACGGAGGGAGTAAGCACTCTAGCTATGAAAAGTACCAAACGATGCATACCAAAATGATTTTTTAGAGGAATACTAGTTCGGATTATATAATTTTATATTAGCAGGCCAAATCGAACCCCGTAGTTGGATTTTCAGAAATTGATCCGTAGTACTGGGCAAAACCCTAGTTTAGCTTATTTAATAATAGATTCGTAGGTCGATTTTTTACGTTATTATTATTATTACTAGGAAGCACATGTGTTTGCCCGTCCAGTGAAACTCTTTCATTTCATTTTTCTTTTCCGCAAGGTCGGGAGTCGGAGGAAGAGGGATCACACAGGAGGAGACGAAGGGAGAGCAGTCACGGGGCCCCACTTATTTATGGTGTCTATCCTCTTTCTGGTGATATTGACTGTTGTGCAGGGTTGTCAGTGCGCAGGGGGGTGCGACTCGTTCGAGCGAGCGAGAAAGGCCGAGAATGAGAGAGATTTTTTTTTAGAGGGACAACCGAATGATCTTGAAGGACCCAGATTTCCAATATGCATCAGAGCGCAGTTTACAGCAGGATACAAAATTAACAGGAAATTACGTCTAAATCCCTAAGATTTACATGGTAGACCCCATGCTGAAAGCAAGAAATGCGATCGGGTCATTAACAGCCACCGTCCGGATTGATCCTCGTCCCAGCCGGGGACGAACCACTTGGCGCGACCAAATCGCCATGGCTACAGAGCCTGCACACCATGGCCTACGAGCTGAGCTAGAAACGACCTGCCAAAACCGGCAGCCAACGGAGGTGGATAATTGGAGAGAGAGAGAGTGTGTGTGTGTTGATGCCTCTCTCTTGACAAAGAAGATGGCTGGGAGTTTGCCTACCTAGCGTACGTGACTTGTGCTCACTGAAGTGCGGGACCTTACGCACGTGACAGACTTGTTGCTCTAATAACTCGGGTGATCATTATAATGTATTAGTACATAGTTTCCTATGGATCCTTCTTAGTCACTCCAAAATGAAGCTCTTTGGGAGGGTTTTTGAAATTTCCATGTTTGAAACCAAAAACCATATATCTTCATGCGCTTGACTTCATGAGACAGAGTTTAGGGTTAGGGGGTAGATACATGATTTCTCTGGTTTGAATATATCTAGACCTTGCTTATCAACTTAATTGAATGCTTACTATGTGACATAAGAAGACTGTGTGCCTTGATTTTCCATTTTTTGTTTTTCCTGAATTTTTATGCCCATTTGAATCTTGGTCAAATCCTAGGTTTGACCATGATTTAAACAAGTTTAAAACATGAATATGAAAAATTAAGCATATATCCTTCTTAGTCACTCCAAAATGTAGATCTTGGTAGGGTTTTTGAAATTTCCATGTTTGAAACCAAAAACCACTTCTCTTCATGCATGCTTGTCTTCATAAGACATAGTTTAGGGGTAGATACATGATTTTCCTGCTAGTTTGAATATGTCTTGACCTTGTTTATCAATTTAATTGAATGCCTACTATATGACATGAGCAGACCTTGGTTTTAATTTTTTTATACCCATTTGAATCTTCGTCAAATCCTAGGTTTGTTGACCAAGATTTGAACAAGTTTAAAACATGAATATGAAAAAGTAAGCATGTATCCTTCTTAGTAACTCCAAAATGAAGCTCTTGGGAAGGTTTTTGAAATTTCCATGTTTGAAACCAAAAACCACATATCTTCATGCTTGACTTCATGAGACAGAGTTTAGGGTTAGGGGGTAGATACATGATTTCTCTGGTTTGAATATATCTAGACCTTGTTTATCAACTTAATTGAATGCTTACTATGTGACATAAGAAGACTATGTCCCTTGATTTTACATTTTTTGTTTTTCCTGAATTTTTATGCCCATTTGAATCTTGGTCAAATCCTAGGTTTGACCATGATTTAAACAAGTTTAAAACATGAATATGAAAAATTAAGCATATATCCTTCTTAGTCACTCCAAAATGTAGATCTTGGTAGGGTTTTTGAAATTTCCATGTTTGAAACCAAAAACCACTTCTCTTCATGCATGCTTGACTTCATAAGATAGAGTTTAGGGATAGGGGTAAGTAGATACATGATGTTTCTGGTTTGAATATGTCTAGACCTTGTTTATCAACTTAATTGAATTCTTACTAGATGACATAAGATGACTATGTGCATTGGTTTTTCATTTTTTTTGAATTTTTGTGCCCATTTGAATCTTGGTCAAATCCTAGGTTTGACCATGATTTATTCAAGTTTCAAACATGAATATGAAAAATTAAGCATCTATCCTTCTTAGGCACTCCAATATGTAGCTCTTGGGAGGGTTTTTGAAATTTCCATGCTTGAAAACCAAAAACCACTTCTCTTCATGCATGCTTGACTTCATAAGACATAGCTTAGGGGTAGATACATGATTTTCCTGCTAGTTTGAATATGTCTAGACCTTGTTTATCAATTTAATTGAATGCTTACTATATGACATGAGCAGACCTTGGTTTTAATTTTTTATACCCATTTGAATCTTCGTCAAATCCTAGGTTTGTTGACCAAGATTTGAACAAGTTTAAAACATGAATATGAAAAAGTAAGCATGTATCCTTCTTAGTCACTCCAAAATGAAGCTCTTGGGAGGGTTTTTGAAATTTCCATGTTTGAAACCAAAAACCACATATCTTCATGCTTGACTTCATGAGACAGAGTTTAGGGTTAGGGGTAGATACATGATTTCTCTGGTTTGAATATATCTAGACCTTGTTTATCAACTTAATTGAATGCTTACTATGTGACATAAGAAGACTATGTGCCTTGATTTTCCATTTTTTGTTTTTCCTGAATTTTTATGCCCATTTGAATCTTGGTCAAATCCTAGGTTTGACCATGATTTAAACAGGTTTAAAACATGAATATGAAAAATTAAGCATATATCCTTCTTAGTCACTCCAAAATGTAGATCTTGTTAGGGTTTTTGAAATTTCCATGTTTGAAACCAAAAACCACTTCTCTTCATGCATGCTTGACTTCATAAGATAGAGTTTAGGGATAGGGGTAGGTAGATACATGATGTTTCTGGTTTGAATATGTCTAGACCTTGTTTATCAACTTAATTGAATGCTTACTAGATGACATAAGATGACTATGTGCATTGGTTTTTCATTTTTTTGAATTTTTATGCCCATTTGAATCTTGGTCAAATCCTAGGTTTGACCATGATTTAATCAAGTTTCAAACATGAATATGAAAAATTAAGCATCTATCCTTCTTAGTCACTCCAATATGTAGCTCTTGGGAGGGTTTTTGAAATTTCCATGCTTGAAAACCAAAAACCACTTCTCTTCATGCATGCTTGACTTCATAAGACATAGTTTAGGGGTAGATACATGATTTTCCTGCTAGTTTGAATATGTCTAGACCTTGTTTATCAATTTAATTGAATGCTTACTATATGACATGAGCAGACCTTGGTTTTAATTTTTTTATACCCATTTGAATCTTCGTCAAATCCTAGGTTTGTTGACCAAGATTTGAACAAGTTTAAAACATGAATATGAAAAAGTAAGCATGTATGCGTCTTAATTAGTCACTCCAAAATGAAGCTCTTGGGAGGGTTTTTGAGATTTCCATGTTTGAAACCAAAAACCACTTCTTCTCTTCATGCTTGACTTCACAAGTCAGGGTTTAGGGATATATAGGGGGTAGATACATGATTTTTCTGGTTTGATATGTCTAGACCTTGTTTATCAACTTAATTGAATGCTTACTATATGACATAAGAAGACTACGTGACTTGTGCTCACTGAAGTGTGGGACCTCACGCATGGGAACCACACGTAAGTGACAAATTTGTTGCTCTAATAACTCGGGTGATCATTATACTGTATTAGTACTCCTATGGATCCTTCTTAGTCACTCCAAAATGAAGCTCTTTGGGAGGGTTTTTGAAATTTCCATGTTTGAAACCCAAAACAACTTCTCTTCATGCTTGACTTCATAAGACAGAGTTTAGGGTTAGGGGTAGATACATGATTTGTCTAGTTTGAATACGTCTAGACCTTGTTTATCAACTTTAATGCTTACTATATGACATAAGAAGACTATGTGCTTTGGTTTTTCATTTTTCTGTTTTTTTTATTTTTGATGCCCATTTGAATCTTGGTCAGATCCTAGGTTTGACCAAGATTTAAACAATTTTAAAACATGAAAATGAAAAGGGAAGCATTTATCCTTCTTAGTCACTCTAAATGAAGTTTTTGGGAGGTTTTTGAAATTTCCATGTTTGAAACCCAAAACCACTTCTCTTCATGCTTGACTTCATAAGACAGAGTTTAGGGTTAGGGGTAGATACATGATTTGTATGGTTTGCATATGTGTAGACCTTGTTTATGAACTTGAATGCTTACTATATGACATAAGAAAACTACGTATGTGCTTTGGTCTTTCATTTTTCTGTTTTATTTTTGAATTTTCCGCCCATTTGAATCTCTGTCAAATCCTAGGTTTGACCAAGATTTAAACAAGTTTAACACGTGAAAACGAAAAGGTAAGCATGGATCCTTCTTAGTCACTCCAAAATGTACCAATTGATAGATGTGTTAACTTTGCTTCATGGAAAAAATAATGTCATGTAAATGAGTTAACTTGGATTTCCTACCCTTGAATCCATAGGAAACTTTGTTCTAATGCACTATAATAATCAACCGAGGTTTTTACACCAATAGGTCTGTCACTTACGTGTGGTGCCCATGCGTGAGGTCCCACACTTCAGTGAGCACAAGTCACGTGCAATAGGTACGCAAACTCCCAGCCATTTTCTTTGTCAAGAGAAGACGCATCAGGATGCGTATTGGAAGTCTCTGGGTCCTTCAGGATCCTTCGGTTGTCCCTCTCACAAAAAAAAACTCTCATTCTCGGCCTCGCTCGACTCGCTCGCTCGCTCGCACCTCCTGCTCACTGACAAACCCTGCACAACAGTCAACATCATCGCCCGAAAAAGGGGAGACACCATAATGCTCTCCCTCCTTCTTCTCTCCTTCCGAGTTTCACTCGACGGGCAAACACATATGTGTTGCATAGTAGAGTAATAATAAAAAGGTACGTAGAAAAATCGACCTACGAATCTATAATTAAATAGGTTAAACTAGGGTTTTGCCCAGTACTACAGATCAAGGTTCAAACAAATCCAACTACGGGGTTCGAACAACCCCATTTCTAATCAAAGAATTTTTTCGACGTCATCCAAATGGCCTCAAACTATAGCATGGGCGGATCCAGACTATAGCCAAGGGGGGCAGCTGCCCCCACTCAATTTTCTTAAACCTTGTACTTAGAAATATGTTAAGCTAAAGGCTGGTTTGCCCGCACTTAGAAATGATATTTGCATCACTTATCATATGTTTGCCCATTTGAATCTTGTCAAATCCTAGATTTGACCAAGATAATTTAAACAAGTTTAAAACATGAAAATGAAAAGGGAAGCTTGTATTCTTAGTCACTCTAAAATGAAGTTTGGGGAGGTTTTTGATATTTCCATGCTTGAAACCAAAAACCACTTCTCTTCATGCTTGACTTCATAAGACAAAGTTTAGGGTTAGGGGGTAGATACATGATTTTTCTGGTTTGAATATGTCTAGACCTTATTTATCAACTTAATTGAATGCCTACTATATAGCATAAGAAGACCTTTTTTTTGAATTTTTATAAACCATTTGAATCTTGGTCAAATCCTAGGTTTCACCAAGATTTGAATAAGTTTAAAACATGAATATGAAAAACTAAGCATGCATGTATGGTTCTTAATTAATCACTTCGAAATGAAGCTCTTGGTAGGGTTTTTGAAATTTCCATGTTTGAAACCAAAAACCACATATCTTCATGCGCTTGACTTCATGAGACAGAGTTTAGGGTTAGGGGGTAGATACATGATTTCTCTGGTTTGAATATGTCTAGACCTTGTTTATCAACTTAATTGAATGCTTACTATATGACATAAGAAGACTATGTGCCTTGATTTTTCATTTTTTTTAAATTTTTCCATTTGAATCTTGGTCAAATCCTAGGTTTGACCATGATTTAAACAAGTTTAAAACATGAATATGAAAAATTAAACATGTATCCTTCGTAGTCACTCCAAAATGAAGCTCTTGAGAGGGTTTTTGAAATTTCCATGATTGAATCCAAAAAACCGCGTACTTCTCTTCATGCTTGACTTCATAAGACAGAGTTTCGGGATAAGGGTAGCTTGATACATGAATTTTCTGGTTTGAATATGTCTAGACCTTGTTTATCAACTTAATTGAATGCTTACTAGATGACATAAGATGACTATGTGCATTGGTTTTTCATTATATTGTTTTTTTTTTATTTTTAAGCCCATTTGAATCTTGGTCAAATCCTAGGTTTGACCATGATTTAAACAAGTTGAAAACATGAATATGAAAATTAAGCATATATCCTTCTTAGTCACTCCAAAATGAAGCTCTTGGGAGGGTTTTTGAAATTTCCATGTTTGAAACCGGCCAAAAACCACATATCTTCATGCTTGACTTCATGAGACAGAGTTTAGGGTTAGGGGGTAGACACATGATTTCTCTGGTTTGAATATATCTAGACCTTGTCTATGAACTTAATTGAATGCTTACTATGTGACATAAGAATACTATGTGCCTTGATTTTCCATTTTTTGTTTTTTCTGAATTTTTATGCCCATTTGAATCTTGGTCAAATCCTAGGTATGGCCATGATCTAAACAAGTTTAAAACATGAATATGAAAAAATAAGCATATATCCTTCTTAGTCACTCCAAAATGTAGATCTTGGTAGGGTTTTTGAAATTTCCATGTTTGAAACCAAAAACCACTTCTCTTCATGCATGCTTGAATTCATAAGACAGAGTTTAGGGTTAGGGGTAGCTAGATACTTGATTTTTCTGGTTTGAATATGTCTAGACATTGTTTATCAACTTAATTGAATGCTTACTATATATATGACATAAGAAGACTATGTGCATTGGTTTTTCATTTTATTGTTTTTTTTAATTTCATGCCCATTTGAATCTTGGTCAAATCCTAGGTTTGACCATGATTTAAACAAGTTTAAAACATGAATATGAAAAATTAAGCATGTATCATTCTTAGTCACTCCAAAATGTAGCTTTTGGGAGGGTTTTTGAAATTTCCATGTTTGAAACCAAAAAACCGCGTACTTCTCTTCATGCTTGACTTCATAAGACAGAGTTTGTTGGGGATAGGGGTAGCTTGATACATGAATTTTCTGGTTTGAATATGTCTTGACCTTGTTTATCAACTTAATTAATTGAATGCTTACTAGATGACATAAGATGACTATATATGTGCATTGGTTTTTCATTTTATTGTTTTTTTTGAATTTCTATGCCCATTTGAATCTTGGTCAAATCCTAGGTTTGACCATGATTTAAACAAGTTTAAAACATGAATAGAAAAATTAAGCATGTATCCTTCATAGTCACTCCAAAATGAAGCTCGATCTTGAGAGGGTTTTTGAAATTTCCATGTTTGAAACCAAAAAAACCGCGTACTTCTCTTCACGCTAGACTTCATAAGACAGAGTTTGGGGTTAGGGGTAGCTTGATACATAAATTTTCTGGTTTGAATATGTCTATACATTGTTTATCAACTTAATTGAATGCTTACTAGATCGATGACATAAGATGACTATGTGCATTGGTTTTTCATTCTTCTTGAATTTTCATGCCCATTTGAATCTTGGTCAAATCCTAGGCTTGACCATGATTTAATCAAGTTTAAAACATGAATATGAAAAATTAAGCATATATCCTTCTTAGTCACTCCAATATGTAGCTATTGGGAGGGTTTTTGAAATTTCCATGCTTGAAAACCAAAAACCACTTCTCTTCATGCATGCTTGACTTCATAAGACATAGTTTAGGGTTAGGGGGTAGATACATGATTTTCCTGCTAGTTTGAATATGTCTAGACCTTGTTTATCAATCTAATTGAATGCTTACTATATATGACATGAGCAGACCTTGGTTTTAATTTTTTTATACCCATTTGATTCTTCGTCAAATCCTAGGTTTGTTGACCTAGATTTGAACAAGTTTAAAACATGAATATGAAAAAAGTAAGCAGGTACGCTTCTTAATTAGTCACTCCAAAATGAAGCTCTTGGGAGGGTTTTTGAAATTTCCATGTTTGAAACAAAAAACCACTTCTTCTCTTCATGCTTGACTTCATAAGTCAGGGTTTACAGATATATAGGGGGTAGATACATGATTTTTCTGGTTTGATATGTCTAGACCTTGTTTATCAACTTAATTGAATGCTTACTATATGGCATAAAAGACTATGTGTCTTGATTTTACATTTTTTTTAAATTATGCCCATTTGAATCTTGGTCAAATCCTAGGTTTGACCATGATTTAAACAAGTTTAAAACATGAATATGAAAATTAAGCATGCATCCTTCATAGTCACTCCAAAATGAAGCTCTTGAGAGGATTTTTGAAATTTCCATGTTTGAAACCAAAAAACCACGTACTTCTCTTCATGCTTGACTTCATAAGACAGAGTTTGGGGTTAGGGGTAGGGCTTGATATATGATTTTTCTCGTTTGAATATGTCTAGACCTTGTTATCAACTTAATTGAATGCTTACTATATATATGACATAAGAAGACTATGTGCATTGGTTTTTCATTTTATTGTTTTTTTTAATTTCATGCCCATTTGAATCTTGGTCAAATCCTAAGTTTGACCATGATTTAAACAAGTTGAAAACATGAATATGAAAAATTAAGCATATATCCTTCTTAGTCACTCCAAAATGAAGCTCTTGGGAGGGTTTTTGAAATTTCCATGTTTGAAACCAAAAACCAACTATCTTCATGCATGCTTGACTTCATGAGACAGAGTTTAGGGTTAGGGGGTAGATACATGATTTCTCTGGTTTGAATATGTCTAGACCTTGTTTATCAACTTAATTGAATGCTTACTATATGACATAAGAAGACCATGTGCCTTGATTTTTCATTTTTTTTAAATTATGCCCATTTGAATCTTGGTCAAATCCTAGGTTTGACCATGATTTAAACAAGTTTATTTGACCATGATTTAAACAAGTTTAAAACATGAATATGAAAATTAAGCATGTATCCTTCGTAGTCACTACAAAATGAAGCTCTTGAGAGGGTTTTTGAAATTTCCATGTTTGAAACCAAAAAACCACGTACTTCTCTTCATGCTTGACTTCATAAGACAGAGTTTGGGGTTAGGGGTAGCTTGATACATGACTTTTCTCATTTGAATATGTCTAGACCTTGTTATCAACTTAATTGAATGCTTAATATATATATGATATAAGAAGACTATGTGCATTGGTTTTTCATTTTATTGTTTTTTTAATTTTATGCCCATTTGAATCTTGGTCAAATCCTAGGCTTGACCATGATTTAAACAAGTTTAAAACATAAATATGAAAAATTAAGCATCTATCCTTCTTAGCCACTCCAAATTGTAGCTCTTGGGAGGGTTTTGGAAATTTCCATGTTTGAAACCAAAAACCACATCTCTTGATGCTTGACTTCATAAGTCAGAGTTTAGGGATAGGGGGTAGATACATGATTTTTCGGGTTGAATATGTCTAAACCTTGTTTATCAACTTGAATGCTTACTATATGACATACGAAGACTATTTGCTAATGGAGGGAGTAAGCACTCTAGCTATGAAAAGTACCAAACGATGCATACCAAAATGATTTTTTAGAGGAATACTAGTTCGGATTATATAATTTTATATTAGCAGGCCAAATCGAACCCCGTAGTTGGATTTTCAGAAATTGATCCGTAGTACTGGGCAAAACCCTAGTTTAGCTTATTTAATAATAGATTCGTAGGTCGATTTTTTTACGTTATTATTATTATTACTAGGCAGCACATGTGTTTGCCCGTCCAGTGAAACTCTTTCATTTCATTTTTCTTTTCCGCAAGGTCGGGAGTCGGAGGAAGAGGGATCACACGGGAGGAGACGAAGGGAGAGCAGTCACGGGGCCCCACTTATTTATGGTGTCTATCCTTTTTCTCGGTGATATTGACTCACAGCAGGGTTGTCAGTGCGCAGGGGGGTGCGACTCGTGCGAGCGAGCGAGAAAGGCCGAGAATGAGAGAGATTTTTTTTTCTTAGAGGGACAACCGAATGATCCTGAAGGACCCAGATTTCCAATACGCATCAGAGCGCAGTTTACAGCAGGACACAAAATTAACAGGAAATTATGTCTAAATCCCTAAGATTTACATGGTAGACCCCATGCTGAAAGCAAGAAATGCGATCGGGTCCTTAACAGCCACCGTCCGGATTGATCCTCGTCCCAGCCGGGGACGAACCACTTGGCGCGACCAAATCGCCATGGCTACAGAGCCTGCACACCATGGCCTACGAGCTGAGCTAGAAACGACCTGCCAAAACCGGCAGCCAACGGAGGTGGATAATTGGAGAGTGAGAGAGAGTGTGTGTTGATGCCTCTCTCTTGACAAAGAAGATGGCTGGGAGTTTGCCTACCTAGCGTACGTGACTTGTGCTCACTGAAATGTGGGACCTTACGCACGTGACAGACTTGTTGCTCTAATAACTCGGGTGATCATTATACTGTATTAGTACATAGTTTCCTATGGATCCTTCTTAGTCACTCCAAAATGAAGCTCTTTGGGAGGGTTTTTGAAATTTCCATGTTTGAAACCAAAAACCACATATCTTCATGCGCTTGACTTCATGAGACAGAGTTTAGGGTTAGGGGGTAGATACATGATTTCTCTGGTTTGAATATATCTAGACCTTGTTTATTAACTTAATTGAATGCTTACTATGTGACATAAGAAGACTGTGTGCCTTGAATTTCCATTTTTTGTTTTTCCTGAATTTTTATGCCCATTTGAATCTTGGTCAAATCCTAGGTTTGACCATGATTTAAACAAGTTTAAAACATGAATATGAAAAATTAAACATGTATCCTTCGTAGTCACTCCAAAATGGAGCTCTTGAGAGGGTTTTTGAAATTTCCATGTTTGAAACCAAAAAACCGCGTACTTCTCTTCATGCTTGACTTCATAAGACAGAGTTTCGGGAGAAGGGTAGCTTGATACATTAATTTTCTGGTTTGAATATGTCTAGACCTTGCTTATCAACTTAATTGAATGCTTACTAGATGACATAAGATGACTATGTGCATTGGTTTTCCATTTTATTGTTTTTTTTTTAATTTTTAAGCCCATTTGAATCTTGGTCAAATCCTAGGTTTGACCATGATTTAAACAAGTTGAAAACATGAATATGAAAATTAAGCATATATCCTTCTTAGTCACTCCAAAATGAAGCTCTTGGGAGGGTTTTTGAAATTCCATGTTTGAAACCGGCCAAAAACCACATATCTTCATGCTTGACTTCATGAGACAGAGTTTAGGGTTAGGGGGTAGACACATGATTTCTCTGGTTTGAATATATCTAGACCTTGTCTATCAACTTAATTGAATGCTTACTATGTGACATAAGAATACTATGTGCCTTGATTTTCCATTTTTTGTTTTTTTTGAATTTTTATGCCCATTTGAATCTTGGTCAAATCCTAGGTTTGGCCATGATTTAAACAAGTTTAAAACATGAATATGAAAAAATAAGCATATATCCTTCTTAGTCACTCCAAAATGTAGATCTTGGTAGGGTTTTTGAAATTTCCATGTTTGAAACCAAAAACCACTTCTCTTCATGCATGCTTGACTTCATAAGACAGAGTTTAGGGTTAGGAGTGGCTAGATACTTGATTTTTCTGGTTTGAATATGTCTAGACATTGTTTATCAACTTAATTGAATGCTTACTATATGACATAAGAAGACTATGTGCCTTGGTTTTTCATTTATTTTGATTTATTTTGAATTTTTATGCCCATTTGAATCTTGGTCAAATCCTAGGTTTGACCATGATTTAAACAAGTTTAAAACATGAATATGAAAAATTAAGCATGTATCATTCTTAGTCACTCCAAAATGAAGCTCTTGAGAGGGTTTTTGAAATTTTCATGTTTGAAACCAAAAAACCGCGTACTTCTCTTCATGCTTGACTTCATAAGACAGAGTTTGGGGATAGGGGTAGCTTGATACATGAATTTTCTGGTTTGAATATGTCTAGACCTCTTTTATCAACTTAATTGAATGCTTACTAGATGACATAAGATGACTATGTGCATTGGTTTTTCATTTTATTGTTTTTTATTTATTTTTAAGCCCATTTGAATCTTGGTCAAATCCTAGGTTTGACCATGATTTAAACAAGTTGAAAACATGAATATGAAAATTAAGCATATATCCTTCTTAGTCACTCCAAAATGAAGCTCTTGGGAGGGTTTTTGAAATTTCCATGTTTGAAACCGGCCAAAAACCATATATCTTCATGCTTGACTTCATGAGACAGAGTTTAGGGTTAGGGGTAGACACATGATTTCTCTGGTTTGAATATATCTAGACCTTGTCTATCAACTTAATTGAATGCTTACTATGTGACATAAGAATACTATGTGCCTTGATTTTCCATTTTTTGTTTTTTTTGAATTTTTATGCCCATTTGAATCTTGGTCAAATCCTAGGTTTGGCCATGATTTAAACAAGTCTAAAACATGAATATGAAAAAATAAGCATATATCCTTCTTAGTCACTCCAAAATGTAGATCTTGGTAGGGTTTTTGAAATTTCCATGTTTGAAACCAAAAACCACTTCTCTTCATGCATGCTTGACTTCATAAGACAGAGTTTAGGGTTAGGGGTAGCTAGATACTTGATTTTTCTGGTTTGAATATGTCTAGACATTGTTTATCAACTTAATTGAATGCTTACTATATGACATAAGAAGACTATGTGCCTTGGTTTTTCATTTATTTTGATTTATTTTGAATTTTTATGCCCATTTGAATCTTGGTCAAATCCTAGGTTTGACCATGATTTAAACAAGTTTAAAACATGAATATGAAAAATTAAGCATGTATCATTCTTAGTCACTCCAAGATGAAGCTCTTGAGAGGGTTTTTGAAATTTTCATGTTTGAAACCAAAAAACCGCGTACTTCTCTTCATGCTTGACTTCATAAGACAGAGTTTGGGGATAGGGGTAGCTTGATACATGAATTTTCTGGTTTGAATATGTCTAGACCTTGTTTATCAACTTAATTGAATGCTTACTAGATGACATAAGATGACTATGTGCATTGGTTTTTCATTTTATTGTTTTTTTTAATTTTTATGCCCATTTGAATCTTGGTCAAATCCTTGGTTTGACCATGATTTAAACAAGTTTAAAACATGAATATGAAAAATTAAGCATGTATCCTTCGTAGTCACTCCAAAATGAAGCTCGATCTTGAGAGGGTTTTTGAAATTTCCATGTTTGAAACCAAAAAACCACGTACTTCTCTTCATGCTAGACTTCATAAGATAGAGTTTGGGGTTAGGGTTAGCCTGATACATAAATTTTCTGGTTTGAATATGTCTAGACATTGTTTATCAACTTAATTGAATACTTAATTACTAGATGACATAAGATGACTATGTGCATTGGTTTTTCATTTTTTTTGAATTTTTATGCCCATTTGAATCTTGGTCAAATCCTAGGTTTGACCATGATTTAATCAAGTTTAAAACATGAATATGAAAAATTAAGCATCTATCCTTCTTAGTCAATCCAATATGTAGCTCTTGGGAGGGGTTTTGAAATTTCCATGCTCTTGAAAACCAAAAACCACTTCTCTTCATGCATGCTTGACTTCATAAGACATAGTTTATAAACAAGATTAAAACATGAAAATGAAAAATTACTATATGACATAAGAAGACTATGTGCCTTGATTTTCCATTTTTTTAAATTATGCCCATTTGAATCTTGGTCAAATCCTAGGTTTGACCAAGATTTAAACAAGATTAAAACATGAAAATGAAAAATTAAGTCTTGATCCTTCTTATTCACTCCAAAATGAAGCTTTTGGGAGGGTTTTTGAAATATCCAGGTTTGAAACCCAAAACCACTTCTCTTCGTGCATAGTTTAGGGTTAGGGGTAGATACATGAATTTTTGGTTTATAGTAAGCATTCAAGTTGATAAACAAGGTCTAGACATATTCAAAACAGAAAAATCATGTATCTACCCCCTAAGGCTAAACTCTGTCATATGAAGTCAAGCATATAAGCGGAATGGTTTTGGGTTTCAAACATGGAAAATTCAAAAACCCTCCCAAAAGCTTCATTTTTGGAGTGAACAAGAAGGATCCAGGCTTACTTTTTCATTTTCATGTTACTGACTTGTTTAATTCTTGGTCAAACCTAGGATTTGACCAAGATTCAAATGGGCATAAAAATTCAATAAAGAATTCAAAAAATGAAAAACCAAAACACATAAGCTTCTTAAGTTATAGTAAGCATTCATGTTGATCATCGGAGTCTAGACATATTTAAACAATAAAAATCATGTATATACCCCAAACCCTAAACTCTGTCTAATGAAGTCAAGCACGAAGAGAAGTGGTTTTCGGTCTAATTTTTTATTTCTTTTTTTTAAAAAAATTTATGCCCATTTGAATCTTGGTCAAATCCTAGCAGGTTTGACCAATATTTAAACAAGTTTAAAACATGAAAATGAAAAGTAAGTATGGATCCTTCTTATTCACTCCAAAATGAAGCTTTTGGGAGGGTTTTTTAATTTTCCATGTCCGAAACCCAAAATGACATCTCTTCGTGCTTTACTTCATAAGACAAAGTTTAGGGGTAGGGGGTAGATACATGATTTTTCTGGTTTGAATATGTCTAGACCTTGTTTATCAACTTGAACGCTTATTATATGACATCAAAAGACTATGTTTTTTTTTTGAATTTGTTATGCCCATCTGAATCTTGGTCAAATCCTAGGTTTGACCAAGATTTAAACCAGTTTAAAACATGAAAATGAAAAGTAAGCCTGGATTCTTCTTAGTCACTCCAAAATGAAGCTTTTGGGAGGTTTTTTAAATTTCCATGTTTGAAACCCAAAACCACTTCTCTTAATGCTTGACTTCATAAGACAGAGTTTAGGGTTAGGGGCCAAGTATATACATGATTTTTCTTGTTTAAATATGTCTAGACTTTGTTTATCAACTTGAATGCTTACTATATGACATCAAAAGACTATGTGTTTTGGTTTTGATTTTTTTTAATTTGTTATGTCCATTTGAATCTTGGTCAAATCCTAGGTTTGACCAAGATTTAAACCAGTTTAAAACATGAAAATGAAAAGGTAAGCCTGGATTCTTCTTAGTCACTCCAAAATGAAGCTTTTGGGAGTTTTTTTAATTTCCAATGTTTGAAACTGATACGTCTCCGACGTATCGATAATTTCTTATGTTCCATGCCACATTATTGATGATATCTACATGTTTTATGCATACTTTATGTCATATTTATACATTTTCCGGCACTAACCTATTAACGAGATGCCGAAGAGCCGATTGTCAAGTTTTCATTGTTTTTGGTTTCAGAAATCCTAGTAAGGAAATATTCTCGGAATTGGACGAAATCAACGCCTAGGGGCCTATTTTCACACGAAGCTTCCAGAAGACCGAAGAGTCAACGAAGTGGGGCCACGAGGCGGCCAGACGATAGGGCGGCGCGGCCCAGGTCTTGGTCGCGCCGACCTGTCATCTGGGCCCCTCGTGTGGCCCCTTGACCTGCCCTTCCGCCTACAAATAGCCTTCGTCGTGAAACCCCCAGTACCGAGAGCCACGATACGGAAAACCTTCCAGAGACGCCGCCGCCGCCAATCCCATCTCGGGGGATTCAGGAGATCGCCTCCGGCACCCTGCCGGAGAGGGGATTCATCTCCTGGAGGACTCTACGCCGCCATGGTCGCCTCCGGAGTGATGAGTGAGTAGTTCACCCCTGGACTATGGGTCCATAACAGTAGCTAGATGGTTGTCTTCTCCTCATTGTGCTTAATTGTCGGATCTTGTGAGCTGCCGAACATGATCAAGATCATCTATCTGTAATGGTATATGTTGTGTTTGTTGGGATCCGATGTATAGAGAATACTATGTTATGTTGATTATCAATTTATATCTATGTGTTGTTTATGATCTTGCATGCTCTCCGTTATTAGTAGAGGCTCTGGCCAATTTGATGCTAGTAACTCCAAGAGGGAGTATTTATGCTCGATAGTGGGTTCATGTCTCCGTGAATCTGGGGGAGTGAGAGAAACCTCTAAGATTATGGATGTGCTGTTGCCACTAGGGATAAAACATTGATGCTATGTCCGAGGATGTAGTTATTGATTACATTACGCGCAATACTTAATGCAATTGTCTGTTGTTAGAAACTTAATACTGGAAGGGGTTCGGATGATAACCTGAAGGTGGACTTTTTAGGCATAGATGCATGCTGGATAGCGGTCTATGTACTTTGTCGTAATGCCCAATTAAATCTCACTATACTCATCATAATATGTATGTGCATGGTCATGCCCTCTCTATTTGTCAATTGCCCAACTGTAATTTGTTCACCCAACATGCTATTTATCTTGTGGGAGAGACACCACTAGTGAACTGTGGACCCCGGTCCAATTCTTTACATCTGAAATACAATCTACTGCAATACTTGTTCTACTGTTCTCTGCAAACAATCATCATCCACACTATACATCTAATCCTTTGTTACAGCAAGCCGGTGAGATTGACAACCTCACTGTTTCGTTGGGGCAAAGTATCTTGGTTGTGCTGTGCAGGTTCCACGTTGGCGCCGGAATCCCTGGTGTTGCGCCGCACTACATCTCGCCGCCATCAACCTTCAACGTGCTTCTTGACTCCTACTGGTTCGATAAACCTTGGTTTCTAACTGAGGAAAACTTACTGCTGTACGCATCACACCTTCCACTTGGGGTTCCCAACGGTCGCGTGTTGTACGCGTGTCAAGCTAAATTTCTGGCGCCGTTGCCGGGGAGATCAAGACACGCTGCAAGGGGAGTCTCCACATCCCAATCTCTTTACTTTGTTTTTGTCTTGCTTTACTTTATTTACTACTTTGTTTGCTGCACTAAATCAAAATACAAAAAAAATTAGTTGCTAGTTTTACTTTACTTGCTATCTTGTTTGCACTCCATATTAAGAACACAAAAAAATTAGTTACTCGCATTTACTTTATTTTTATTATCATGACTAGTCCCGTAGTTGTTACTCTATCACCTAAGGAATCAATCTTCACTTTTAAACAAGGAGCTGAAGAGAATTTTAAAGAAGCTTGGTCTAGAATTTTTGATTCTTATAGTAAAACTGAACCTAAAATGACCTTAAGTTTGCTTCTTAGTAACTTTTATTTTGGGCTTATTCTTCGCTATAGATATGCCTTAGATGCTGTAGTGGGAGGAGATTTCCTTCATTGTGATGGGGATCAAGCTTTTAATGCCATAAGGAAATTGATTACATCATTTAGCTCCGATAATAATTTTGATCCATCTCATGCTAGCATGCATAATAGATTAAACACTATTGAAACAAATATATCCTGCTTAAAAGAAGTGTATAACCAAATTCGCGAATACTATGATTATGTTCCATTAAGCTTCGAACCTTCAATGTGGGTGCCTACCGTTAAAGCTACTATTGGTGGTGAAACTTTTCCTGCTCGTTGTGATATTATGTCTGAGTTTTGCCTTATGCCTAAAAGTATTTATGAATCTTTGACACTTTGGGAACTTACTGAAGGGGGGAAGAAATAACTCTTACTGATAACTCTGTTATAATTCCTAAGGGTATAGCTGAAGGTGTTTTAACAACCTTTCTTGGAAGGACGGTATCCACTGATTATCTCGTTATTGAATGTGTAGGGACAGGACAAATCACGCTTGGAAGATCCCTGCTGAAACTCATGGGAGCAGTCATAGATGTTGGGAAAGGCACTCTAAATTTTACCTCTACACCCGGATGTGGTCATGTATTCCCTAGACCAAAGAGTAGGAATAAGAGTAAGAAAGGTAAGAGCAACACCCCTGGTAAGAATGTCAACGCATCATTTCTCGATAATACTTGATACACACTTTCTGCGCCTAGCTGAAAGGCGTTAAGGAAAAGCGCTTATGGGAGACAACCCATGTTTTTACTACAGTACCTTTATTTTTATTTTGAGTCTTGGAAGTTGTTTACTACTGTAGCAACCTCTCCTTATCTTAGTTTAGTGTTTTGTTGTGCCAAGTAAAGTCGTTGATAGTAAGGTTCATACTAGATTTGGATTACTGCGCAGAAATAGATTTCTTTGCTGTCACGAATCTGGGCAAAATTCTCTGTAGGTAACTCAGAAAATTATGCCAATTTACGTGAGTGATCCTCAGATATGTACGCAACTTTCATTAAATTTGAGCATTTTCATTTGAGCAAGTCTGGTGCCCCAATAAAATTCGAATTTACGAACTGTTCTGTTTTGACAGATTCTGCCTTTTATTTCGCATTGCCTGTTTTGCTATGCTTGATGGATTTTTCGATTCCATTGACTTTCAGTAGCTTTGTGCAATGTCCAGAAGTGTTAAGAATGATTATGTCACCTCTGAACATGTATATTTTGATTGTGCACTAACTCTCTAATGAGTTGTTTTGAGTTTGGTGTGGAGGAAGTTTTCAAGGATCAAGAGAGGGAGATGATACAACATGATCAAGGAGAGTGAAAGCTCTAAGCTTGGGGATGCCCCGGTGGTTCACCCCTGCATACATCAAGAATACTCAAGCGTCTAAGCTTGGGGATGCCCAAGGCATCCCCTTCTTCATCGACAACATTATCAGGTTCCTCCCCTGAAACTATATTTTTATTCCATCACATCTTATGTGCTTTGCTTGGAGCGTCGGTTTGTTTTTGTTTTTGTTTTGTTTGAATAAAATGGATCCTAGCATTCATTTTGTGGGAGAGAGACACGCTCCGCTGTTGCATATGGACAAATATGTCCTTAGGCTTTACTCATAATATTCATGGCGAAGTTTCTTCTTCGTTAAATTGTTATATGGTTGGAATTGGAAAATGATACATGTAGTAATTGCTATAATGTCTTGGATAATGTGATACTTGGCAATTGTTGTGCTCATGTTTAAGCTCTTGCATCATATACTTTGCACCTATTAATGAAGAAATACATAGAGCATGCTAAAAATTGGTTTGCATAATTGGTCTCTCTAAAGTCTAGATAATTTCTAGTATTGAGTTTGAACAACAAGGAAGACAGTGTAGAGTCTTATAATGTTTACAATATGTCTTTTATGTGAGTTTTGCTGCACCGCTTCATCCTTGTGTTTGTTTCAAATAGCCTTGCTAGCCTAAACCTTGTATCGAGAGGGAATACTTCTCATGCATCCAAAATCCTTGAGCCAACCACTATGCCATTTGTGTCCACCATACCTACCTACTACATGGTATTTCTCCGCCATTCCAAAGTAAATTGCTTGAGTGCTACCTTTAAATTTCCATTCTTCACCTTTACAATATATAGCTCATGGGACAAATAGCCTAAAAACTATTGTGGTATTGAATATGTACTTATGCACTTTATCTCTTATTAAGTTGCTTGTTGAGCGATAACCATGTTCCTGGGGACGCCATCAACTACTCTTTGTTGAATATCATGTGAGTTGCTATGCATGTTCGTCTTGTCTGAAGTAAGGGAGATCTACCACTAAAATGGTTAGAGCATTGCATAATGTTAGAGAAGAACATTGGGCCGCTAACTAAAGCCATGATCCATGGTGGAAGTTTCAGTTTTGGACAAAAATCCTCAATCTCATATGAGAAAATTAATTGTTGTTGAATGCTTATGCATAAAAGAGGAGTCCATTATCTGTTGTCTATGTTGTCCCGGTATGGATGTCTAAGTTGAGAATAATCAATAGCGAGAAATCCGATGCGAGCTTTCTCCTTAGACCTTTGTACAAAGTGCATAGAGGTACCCCTTTGTGACACTTGGTTAAAACATGTGCATTGCGATGATAATCCAGGTAATCCGAGCTAATTAGGACAAGGTGCGGGCACTATTAGTATACTATGCATGAGGCTTGCAACTTGTAAGATATAATTTACATAACACATATGCTTTATTACTACCGTTGACAAAATTGTTTCTTGTTTTCAAAACCAAAGCTCTAGCACAAATATAGCAATCGATACTTTCCTCTTTGAAGGACCATTCTTTTTCTTTTAATGTTGAGTCAGTTCACCTATCTCTCTCCACCTCAAGAAGCAAACACTTGTGTGAACTATTCATTGATTCCTACATACTTGCATATTGCACTTGTTATATTACTTTACATTGACAATATCCATGAGATATACATGTTATAAGTTGAAAGCAACCGCTGAAACTTCATCTTCCTTTGTGTTGCTTCAATACCTCTACTTTGAATTATTGCTTTATGAGTTAACTCTTATGCAAGACTTATTGATGCTTGTCTTGAAGTACTATTCATGAAAAGTCTTTGCTATATGATTCATTTGTTTACTCATGTCATTTACATTGTTTTGATCGCTGCATTCATTACATATGCTTACAATAGTATGATCAAGGTTATGATGGCATGTCACTCCAGAAATTATCTTTGTTATCGTTTACCTGCTCGGGACGAGCAGAAACTAAGCTTGGGGATGCTGATACGTCTCTGACGTATCGATAATTTATTATGTTCCATGCCACATTATTGATGATATCTACATGTTTT
The DNA here is from genome assembly GCF_019359855.2 of Lolium perenne. Lineage (NCBI taxonomy): Eukaryota > Viridiplantae > Streptophyta > Magnoliopsida > Poales > Poaceae > Lolium > Lolium perenne. Next base: position 217,174,084 of record NC_067247.2, read on the forward strand.
ATGCATACTTTATGTCATATTTATACATTTTCCGGCACTAACCTATTAACGAGATGCCGAAGAGCCGATTCTTGTTTCTGCTGTTTTTGGTTTCAGAAATCCTAGTAAGGAAATATTCTCGGAATTGGACGAAATCAACGCCCAGGGGCCTATTTTCACACGAAGCTTCCAGAAGACCGAAGAGTCGACGAAGTGGGGCCACGAGGCGGCCAGACAATAGGGCGGCGCGGCCCAGGTCTTGGCCGCGCCGACCTGTCATCTGGGCCCCTCGTGTGGCCCCTTGACCTGCCCTTCCGCCTACAAATAGCCTTCGTCGCGAAACCCCCAGTACCGAGAGCCACGATACGGAAAACCTTCCAGAGACGCCGCCGCCGCCAATCCCATCTCGGGGGATTCAGGAGATCGCCTCCGGCACCCTGCCGGAGAAGGGATTCATCTCCCGGAGGACTCTACGCCGCCATGGTCGCCTCCGGAGTGATGAGTGAGTAGTTCACCCATGGACTATGGGTCCATAGCAGTAGCTAGATGGTTGTCTTCTCCTCATTGTGCTTAATTGTCGGATCTTGTGAGCTGCCGAGCATGATCAGATCATCTATCTGTAATGCTATATGTTGTGTTTGTTGGGATCCGATGAATAGAGAATACTATGTTATGTTGATTATCAATTTATATCTATGTGTTGTTTATGATCTTGCATGCTCTCCGTTATTAGTAGAGGCTCTGGCCAAGTTGATGCTAGTAACTCCAAGAGGGAGTATTTATGCTCGATAGTGGGTTCATGTCTCCGTGAATCTGGGGGAGTGAGAGAAACCTCTAAGATTATGGATGTGCTGTTGCCACTAGGGATAAAACATTGATGCTATGTCCGAGGATGTAGTTATTGATTATATTACGCGCAATACTTAATGCAATTGTCTGTTGTTAGCAACTTAATACTGGAAGGGGTTCGGATGATAACCTGAAGGTGGACTTTTTAGGCATAGATGCATGCTGGATAGCGGTCTATGTACTTTGTCGTAATGCCCAATTAAATCTCACTATTCTCATCATAATATGTATGTGCATGGTCATGCCCTCTCTATTTGTCAATTGCCCAACTGTAATTTGTTCACCCAAAATGCTATTTATCTTATGGGAGAGACACCACAAGTGAACTGTGGACCCCGGTCCAATTCTTTACATCTGAAATACAATCTACTGCAATACTTGTTCTACTGTTCTCTGCAAAAAATCATCATCCACACTATACATCTAATCCTTTGTTACAGCAAGCCGGTGAGATTGACAACCTCACTGTTTCGTTGGGGAAAAGTATCTTGGTTGTGTTGTGCAGGTTCCACGTTGGCGCCGGAATCCCTGGTGTTGCGCCGCACTACATCTCGCCGCCATCAACCTTCAACGTGCTTCTTGACTCCTACTGGTTCGATAAACCTTGGTTTCTAACTGAGGGAAACTTACTGCTGTACGCATCACACCTTCCACTTGGGGTTCCCAACGGTCGCGTGCTGTACGCGTGTCAGAAACCCCAAACCACTTTTCTTCATGCTTGACTTCATAAGACAGAGTTTAGGGTTAGGGGGTATATACATGATTTTTCTGGTTTGAATATGTCTAGACTTCGTTGATCAACTGTAATGCTTACTAGATGACATAAGAAGCTTATGTGATTTTTTTTATTTTTTTTTGAATTTTTATGCCCATTTGAATCCTGGTCAAATCCTTTGTTTGACCAAGATTTAAACAAGTTAAAACATGAAAATGAAAAAGTAAGCCTGGCTCCTTCTTAGTCATGAAAATGAGTTAACTTGGCTTTCCAACCCTTGAATCCATAGGAAACTTTGTACTAATGCAGTATAATAATCACCCGAGTTTTTACACCAACAGGTCTGTCACTTACGTGTGGTGCCCATGCATGAGGTCCCAAACTTCAGTGAGCACAAGTCACATGCGGTAGGCAGGCAAAATCCCCGATCAAACCGGGCGGTGGCTGTTAAGGACCCGATCGCATTTCTTGCTTTCAGACTGGGGTCTACCATGTAAAAGTTTGTTCCTTTTGGATGCATCACTCGTATTTGCAAGTTTTTTGGGGGTCCCGCAAATTCAGGGTAGCATCATGCCCCCCTTCCCACGCCAACACAAACAGAGTTCAACACAACCTAATTAAGCAAGGTTCAACACAGACATATATAGTTCAACAACCCCTAATTAAGCTAATAGGTTCACCACAAACGCTGCTGAGCAGCAAATATAAACAGAGTTCAACAAAAGATGCTGCTTTTGAAGCAGTAGGAGAGACAAACATGCACAGCAGTTACGGAGTATATTTACCATCTTCTTCCTGTCACCTCCTCCCGGTCCCGCTTCTTCTGCTTCTTGCTGCCCATACCTTTAATCTTTGGTGGCTTGGGCTTGGGAGGAGGCACACGACCGGTCTCGATAGCTTGGCTCAATTTCTTCCTTAGGAATAGCCCATAGGCCATGTGGTTGGCTATGAAGCCGGATCGGTTAACAGTTTCCCCAACTTTGAGACAGCCGGACCCACCGGCTTCGGCATGCTGCAGGACGCTTTGAAAGTCAACCTTTATGCTCTTTGTGCAGAAGGGGCAGCTGTTCCTGGCACCAGTCCAGGGTTCACTCCAATACTTGTCGAACTTCCCCGCCTTAAGCTTGTTGAGAGTGGCCCTGGCCTTCCTATGACGCGACTCGACATCGCTGTCAACCTCATCGCAGCAACCTGATACATGCCAAATAAACAGTGAAGCAAATATGTAGCAGTTGCAACTAATAATGAATATGAATCTAAAAAGATTCTGACGCTAATTCAAAACCCTATAGCGCAAAAAAGAGAGGGAGAGACCATAGAGCAAATCGATACAGGGCTATGTTGAATAAGGGAGAGAGGTGAATCGGATGTGAAGCAAATATGTAGCAGTTGCAACTACTGAATATGAATCTAAAAAGATTCTGACGCTAATTCAAAACGCTATAGCGCAAAAAAAAAAAGAGGGAGAGACCATAGCGCAAATCGATACAGGGCTATGTTGAATAAGGGAGAGAGGTGAATCGGAACATACTTCCTCCCCCTCGTCGACGATATTCTCGTCGAAGGTCGGCGGCGGCGGTTCAAAGATGAGTTCAACCTCGTCCTCATCATCTAGGGGATGCTTCCCAAGAGAGTGGACCCATCTACCAACAGCATCAGATGCCGATGAGCGACCGATGGCCCGACCTTCGGCAATGGTCTCCGCTTCGTCTTTGGCATCCGCTGCGGCGATGATCGCTGCCGTTGCGGCCATGCGTGTTGCGGTCGCGGCTCTGGACGCCTCCTCTGCGGCTAAGGCCAGCCGCGCGGCTTTCGCTTTCGCTGCGTTGACGGCGTCGGTTGGGCTCTCCATCGGTGGAATGGGAAGGGGAAGCGAAGAGAGGGTTTTTTCCTAGTCCGTGGAGAGAGGGTGAAGTGTGGACATGAAATGGATAACAGACGATATTTCAAGATTTGGGAGACATAGCACGAACGGGCAAATGACAGCGCGTGGGTGCATTACCTCATACTGCCTCTGTCCTAGAAAGAGCGTACGTGTGGGTTTTCAAGGCATATTAAGGATTTTATTATTACATTGGGAAACTGTCATCGACCATCACTTTCCTCTTCAACTTTTCCACCTCCAATGAGCTAAATGCATGTAGTAAATAAGAAAACCATATTATGCTAAATACTACTACCTCCATCCCAAAGCATAAGGCTTATATTATTTTTAGAAGCTCAAACTATGTCAAGGTAAACTAAGATTTTACCAAAAATCATTATCATGCAAAATACAAAATTAATATCAATACATAGACAATGAATTTTTTTTGGTATGGTATCTACAAAATATTATATTAGTTGATAGATTGTTCTAAATTTTCGTCAACCTTTACTTGCTTTGACTCTTAAAAAAAGACTTAGGGCTCCTTTGATTTAAAGGATAGGAAAAGCATAGGAATAGGAAAGGTTTAGGATTGGAATGGCATGTCTAATTGAATCCTATAGGAAGATGAAGTTTGTTTGATTGTAGCAAAGGAATTTTTCCATGACGCATGAGCTAATGCTTTTTTCCTATAGGAATTACACTACAAGATTCCTATAGGATTTTTTCCTATAGGATATGTTCCTATGAATCAAACAACATGTATAGGAAATTTTCCCATAGGAACCAAATCCTACACAATTCCTATGCAAATCCTTTGAATCAAAGGAACCCTTAAGCTTTGTGATGGAGGTAGTACGTACTAGTCGTGAAGAAACTATATCCCTCGTGATGAGAAAGAAATATTTTTTACTAGGAGTACCACTCTTTTGTGGACAAATTTTGAAGTGCATTGCAAAACGAGAAGTACACTCTTTTATGGACAAATTTTAACTCTACACCCATTATTTCAGGATGGAGGGAGTATAGCCCAACTTGTTTTTTTTTCTTCTGGGCACTACACTGCTTTTTCCATGTGCAATGCTTGGTTCTACCCTTTTTCTCATTGTAATGGTCACTTTAAGTCAATTTTTCCAACACACATTTATTTTGTACTTCTCTACAGTGTTGACTGTGCTACTACTATTTGTGTTAGTGCGCCAAAAACAAAGTGTTATTTTCTAAGTGCCAAATTAATCTAGGGCGTTGGTTGTGAACCGGTGAACAAAAAAGATAGCCCAAAAGAGGAACACACCAAGGTACAAAAACTAGCATATATGCATGTTTCTATGTACATATATATGACCCTGGGTTTGTAGATAAAAAAACATTCATATATGCGCTTACTATTAATATACATAAGTTTATGCTGATTCTCTTGGTTTAGGTATATATATGGTTAGGCATCACTACTAATTCAGAAAAAACAAAAATGTAACCCTTCAAGTGAAGTCATTTTAAGTGACCTAACAACTAAAATTCATATATAGGATTTGTATAGGAATTATGTAGGATTTAGATCACATGTGAATTTTCCCCACACTAGTTGTTTGATTCATAGGAACATATCCTACAGGAATCTTGCAGTGCAAATCCTATAAAAATAAAACATTAGGTCGTACCTCATGGAAAAATTCCTTTGGCACAATCAAACACAACTCATCTTCCTATATGATTCAACTAGCCATTAAATCTCAATCCTATGTTTTTCATATTTCTATGGTTTTTCCATCCTATGAATCAAAGGAGGCTTAGGGCTTATATCTTTTTTTAGAAAGGAAAACTATGTTAAGATTGGCAAAGTTTTACGAAAAACCTTTAACATGCAAAATACAAAGTTGAGTCATTTCGTTTGAATCGGAGGGAGTACATTTGACGTTATGGTACTATTTGACACCGCTTGGCAATCGTATTTTTTCGAACCAAACTTCCCCCTTCATGAAGCTTTTATTTTGGGATAGAGCTTCAGTGACTTGATACATCCATATATATCTAGACAAAGTTGAGTCAATTCATTTGAATCAGAGGGAGTACATTTGACTATATGGGTACTGTTTGACAACTGCTTGGCATTGTCTTCTTTTTTGAACCAAACTGCCCCCTTCACGAAGCTTTTATTTTGGGATAGAGCTTCACTGACTTGATACTTCCAAGTCTCACAGTGACTTGGTGCCACCATCCACCATCCATCTCAGATCCAATGTATGCGATCGACTTAGAATTTAAACTAAATAATTATTATAATTGCTCAGAAATATTTCAAGAACTTCCAATTAACCGTGCATACTTCGATTTATATTTTGGTGAAGTTTCATTCGATTTGAATCAAAGGTTTGTGAGCAAATATATACTCCCTCCGGTTCATATTAATTGACTCTAATATGGATGTACTAGACACATTTTAGTTCTAGATACATCCATATTGAAGTCAATTAATATGAATCAGAGGGAGTATTTAGTTTAAACTAGTGCTCGTATACGTAAAAAGCTCTTTAATCACAAGCTAGTCGTCCGAGTGGGATGAAATATTCACAGATTTTAGAACAAGACATCTACATTTTACTGGATTTTTTTCATAATTTTCTGAATAATTTTTGTTTTTAGGTTCGAAATAAGAGATAGTTTGGAACGTTGGATCTCAAATGGTTGGTAGATGGTGGCACCAAGTCACAATGAGATTTGGAGACTTCAAGTCACTGCAGCTCTGTCCTTTTATTTTGACAAACTGCAGAGCCGTTGGTGCATCTATGGTTGCGTACGGTCGACGCCGATTCTTAGCAAGGAAGTTCTTCCTATAAGTAGTAGTATCCATACTCCACTCCAAGGCATGTATAAAAAAAGAACCCATCCCGTTCTCGTTTTCCCGATCACTCTTCTCTGAAGATGGAGGAGGCCCTCTTCATGTGCCCCCTCTTCCTGCTGCCCTTCAAACCCCCCATATCCAAGGTCGCTCCCTTCCGATTTCATTCTTAGGTTCACCTGTGAGAAATTTTAATGACAACTGATGCCACGTACGTTGTTCCGTGCAGTGCAAGGGCGGTCATATGGGCTGTCGGCGCTGCGTCGGCGAGCTTGCGCCGAACCCGTGCAAGAAGTGCGAGCAGCCGGCGAGGTTGTCGCCGTCGAATCGATCTGGGGCAAGATTGCCACCGTCGAATCGATCTGGGGCAATGGTCAAGTGCGTCGGCTGCCAGAGCTTGGTCGCCTCCACGGAGTCCTACAAGCACTATATCGCGTGCCCGCATGGTCCGTGCGGCTGCACAGAGGCCATCAATACCGGCTGCACCTTCACCGGCCCGCCGCGGGAGCTCCTGGTACACCTCCAAGCATCCCACTCCATCCCAGTGTTTACGTTCCAGTATGGCATACCCGCCTGGTGCATAGTTCGTGTTCCGGTACAACCGCGGGGACACCTGTTCATCGCAGTGGGGAAGAAGAGGGTAGCGTGTTCGCCATCACCGTTGGCGCGCTCGGCCCGACCACCATTGTGTCCTGTGTGTGCATCAGGTCGGCCACGTGCTTGTTTCCGATGTACAAGGCGCAGCTGCTGGTGATTGGTCCGCCGTCGTCGGCGCCGGCTGGGACCAGTGACCTCTCGACGGACACCTTGATGGCGGTAATCGAGCCGACGAGCTCCCCGACGCCTAGCTCGATCATGTTGCAGCAGCTCACTTCTTTCCTGGCGGTGCCGCCCGTTCTGTGGCGTAATGGAGGGCAGCGTGTGTTGCCTATCTGCGTTTGCATCAACAAGAAGGTTATACAATAATCTTCGTTTAGTCATACTTCAATGTAATTACTCAAAGATTGGAGGGAGTAGTTTTGTTCGAAGTAGGGTTCGTTCGGATGTATTTTGGACTTGTATAGTAGTACTACTACTTCAGAATTATTAGCTAGCTAGTTGGAGTGCTAGAATGCAGCTCGGAGTATTATAGTATTTTGGCAGTACTACTAGTATATGTATGTGACTGCAAGTTCAAACTAAAATGGAGTATTTCTTGCTAATGTTGTTCTTTTGGAGTCATCATTTTTTTCTGAACGTGTTAACTATGCTATTGTCTAAGGATTCGTTTAGATTTCTTTGGTTGAATTCATATTTCGTCTCTTCCTAATTTGCAAAACTGCACTGTCATGGACATTCTAACAAGGTCGCTGAAGTTTCGAAGTTTCTTAATGTATACTGCGTAGGGTATACCCCCTTAACATGGATCTGTTGCATTTTTTGGTTGTATTTTTTTTGGCAATTTTCAGGACCATAAAATAGCACGCCTTCAGTTGAAATTTGAATTACTTTTCGAAAAGTGGCCGATACTAGCATGGAGTAGTAAAGTGTTTTTGTACTCCCTCGGTCCCACCAAAAGTGTCTCACCTTTGTTAAAATTTAGATGGATAGATGTATTTTTTTTACAAAGTTGAGACAACTTTGGTGGGACGGAGCCACGGAGTCCTAGTTGATGGCGAGAAGGTTGATGCCTTGCTAGGTTGGTGTACGTTGCAAAAAGAACAAGGTTGGTGTGTATTTGTTTTATTTGTTCACCATAATACTGACATGGCCATCGATTTGATTAGACAACACAAGCCTGGGACGTTTCACTTATTTATTGTAGGGAGCACGATTAATGGACTGTAATGATGGGGCTACTCCTATAGTCCGTCTGCTCCTACTCGGGTGTCGGGTCACAGTCACACTCTCCTCTTTTTTTGAACACATTCACACTCTCCTCTTTTTTTGAACACATTCACACTCTCCTCTTTTTTTGAACACATTCACACTCTCCTCGAAACTGCAGTAGGCAGTATATGCATAAGAGGAGGAGTGTCTCGGTTCACCTCCGCCGTCTATCCCCACTCCGCCCAGCTTCCATAGCACGCGCCTGCGTCTCTGCCATGGTGCTTTCGCATCCTATCCAGCAGTGCCCAGTTTGAGAGCCTCTGTTCTCCAACTCAAACCCCCACCTGCCGCCATTGATCGCCATCTCTCTCCCAAAGTTCGAATCAGTAAATCTCCCAAGAAAATACCAACCCCATTGTACCACATGCCTCATTGCGATGGCGAAATCGAGCAGGGTCTGTGGATCTGGGCTGTTTCACAAGGTGTTTACGGAAGGCCCCCTTGAAGTGCTCATCAGCCAGTGCGACGCCATCACCGCCGCGTCCCTAGTCGGTTCCTCCAAAAGTATTCTTCAGTCAGCCAAATACAGTACCACTCTGCCTGCTTCTCAGCCCTTTGGCCTTCCATGTGTTCTCTGTTGTGACCCGGCGGATAAACCATGGGAGTTCAAGGAGGATTTGCCGGTGCACAGCAAGTGCAAACTAGTGCCGCTGGACAGGTTCTCCTATGATTTCCTAATGCCACACGGTAAGGATGAGGAGCGGGCAGGTGCCAATGGAGATTGGATCGCCATGGTTGGCCCCAAAGGCAAGTGGAACCTGCTCAATGTCTACACTCATCGCAAGATTAAGCTTCCATCTTTGACGAAGAAGTTTGAAACCACACGCAATCCACTTATATTCGAGTATCAGGGTGATGCTATTCAACTGCAGAAGATAGCTATTTGCCAAGTTCCTACAGCTTCTACGGGGTATAAAGATTTCTCCCTTGTCGCAATCTTTGACTTTGCAATTGCCTACCTCCATGGCGAATATCCTCGTACATGGATATTTCTTGAAAACCAGTTTCAGTACGGCACCATATACTGCGATGCAATTATACATAATGGACTTGTGTTCGCCGTTACTGGGCTTGGAAATGTTTATGCATGGGATCCTAATCAATTTGGTAACATTTCCTCCCTATCTTTTTTTATACGTAACTTATATAGTATTTCACCTCTTATTTGTTGAACTGTCTTGGCATCTTTTGGCTTAAAGGAATTCCATAGGCGCACACCATAACCCTCTTGTGGTATGGACATATATAGAATTTAACATCTATAGAAATTTTAGTATGGTCTAATGTGCATGTTGTTCCGTAGGAAAAAGGCCCCCTAGTAATTAAGTTTCTTTATTATTACTCCCTGGAAAATTTAAGGTAGAGTAGAAATAGAATCAATAAAGGTGCCATGCAATATTGATAAAGACTTTCATTTGTTTATATTCCCCCGGTTCTAGAGAATAAGGAGTACTATATTCAAACCATCTAAAATTTGGACCAATATTTTGGGGAACATGTTTTAAATCCATATGAAGTTTTACCAAGATGTTCAAAATATATTTCAAACCATCTTATGTTCGACCATGATTTTATAAAGTACTAGTATTGGCATCTACAATATCAAATCAATATCACTAGTAGATAAATCATGAAATATATTTTCATGTGACGCGTTCTTTCCTTTTTCAAGGTCCTATAGTGCTCCCTGCTCCATTCATTCCGTCGACGGCTGGATTTGATGACGATGATGATTTTGACCCTAATAGTCGTACGTGGTGGCTGGCAAGATCTCAAGATCGTTCTAGACTTCTCCTGGTCTATGCACGTGGCGTAATGTATTTTGACGCTGACGGTGCTCCAAGTTATTATGATAGTACCCCTTCTGTCCATTGCGGTCGCGCTGTTCATAGCTATTCGGGGTATACCTGCATGGTATTCTCGAATGACACTAGTCGGTTACTTCCAGCCAACCCGTGGGAAAGCGTTACTAATCTTGGAGACTATTCTATGTTCCTTGGGTTGAACTATCCGATTTTCATGCCAGTGGGTGGTGCAACATATCCCCCAGGATATTTGACAAGAAGAAACTGCATCTACACCACGCCTCAGGCCATTGGCTCTCAGTTTGACACATCACATCAAGAAATTTTCCGCTTCAGTCTAACTGGCGAAGACCACCAAAGCATCTCTTTCTCAAGCAGCGGTCCAGCGGCCAACTGGCATACGGGGTTTTGGTTCATCCCAAGCTACACCAACGCGCTGGACTGGAACAAAGACAATCAGAGTTACGGATATTTATGTAATAGTAGGATCATACTACTAGCTAGCTCAGTTGGTCTTGACTCCTATTTAACTATTTATAGCTAATGTACTTAGGTGATAAATTGATGCTATTTGCATGAACCCAGGTGCTTCTTGTAATTTGATCAAATACGGTCTATACACATGCATGGTTGTTTGGCTGTTTCAGTGTCCCTAGAGGCGTACATATATACTGTTATTTAGCAATCTTTATTATAGTACAAAGGTCTTAACCTCATGGTTCACAGAAAGTATAAACGTAGATCAGCCATCTAAACATAGAAGACATTCTAGTGTATGATTCTTACATATACACATCAACATCCTATCAGAAAATCTTAATGTGAATTGTACTGGCTGTACAAACCCGTGCATCATTCTCTAGCCGGTTGCACCCAAAAACCAAATCGTGGTACTTCATAGTTGACTGTATGTAGGACAACATACGGATTTAATGCGAAGACATGGGTATCACCTGCATGACAGAACAATATTTCACATGGTTGGAGGTACTCCATATGGCATTTAAAATCATTCCTTGTCCTTCATATGGCCCTAAAAATAGTACAGTTGGATTTGTGGGTTTTAATTTTTTATTAACACACTCAATTAATTGCCCAAACATTGATTAATAATATTATTAAGGGGTGTGATGTTGAAAGCCATAAGAACAATGTGCCAAACAATCTTTGCTAGCGGATGGTAAATGTATACCCATCAGAAATCTTAGTACTACTAGTAGTACTATCAAAATAATCAGCAGACGTGCATGTTTCTTTGGTCAGAATAACTGCTGCACCATCTTAAAAGTAAATGGCATGACCATTTATTTGATTTGATAGCGTGCAGCTAGATGGTGTACATTACTATCTCTACTTCCTTGGGTCGCCCAAATCTGGAGTACTAAAAGCAAATCCTGGTGATTCATTTGACAAGACAACACAGATGCGTCCAAATTTCTCCGCCCATATTATATTATAGTAATATACGAAATCTGGAGTGCGTTGCCTCGTTGCCTTCCAAGAGAAGCTGCATTCCTTGCCAAAAAAGAGAGAGAGGATGTATTTATAACTACCTCACTGGCCGCCACTAGTACAAACCATCACTCCCTCTCCACCTCCACCTCCACCTCTTCCCTAGTAGCTCCACCTCCATATCGGCGATGGACCACAATCGCGCGGCTTCGACTTCCTCTTCGACGGCGGCGGCGACAGAGGCGTGAGGCACCTTCTCCGCGGCGCATCACTCATCCTCGTCCCGCGGCAACAATGGCTGTATGTGAAATCACCATACCCTTGTGTATGGTAGAGATGATGATGTGCAGATAAAATTTTATTGGCGGTTGCTCATCCTTGTTTGAATATTTGGTGTAGATTCACATCTAGGGTAGGGTGTCAAGCGGGGTGGGTAGCGGGCTAGCTAGTTTCAGTGCGAGTGCTTTAAATCTGCTCTAATCTCGACCACTATTTTCTCTAATTTTCTGCTTTGCGGGACGATTCGCGGACGCCGCTTGCAACCCTAATCTTGGGTATTGATCCTAGTTTAGTAGACTACTAGGATTTACATGCCAATTTGTTTTTAGACTAGATCCGGATATTTGTCAATACTACTACGTACTTCTTCCGTTCGTATTTAATTGACTCTAGTTGAAAGCATCGACAGTTCATTTTCTTCTCTCCCTCGCGTCGACTAATTAAAACCGAACAGAGGGAGTATTAGGAATCCATGTGCATCCGTACTACCAGTAAGGTATTGCGTTGTTGCAGAGGCTCAGTGTAATAAATATCTTTCGATATTAATATACTCACTTTATCAGAAAATAAATTAGTAATCCATGTTCAAACTTGCTAGTTTGATCGACGTTTGATGATGATTTGTGAGGCCATGTATGGGCCTAGTTTGTTTTGCCTGGTGGTCAGTAGGCTGTTGAATTTATTTTTTTTGCTTGGTCGATCTGTGGTCGTTCCATGGCCACTGCTGATTAAGCATTACTAGAATCAACAATTTTTTGCTTGTCTGGTGATTGGAAGTGTATGCGCTCTTCTGAAGAGCACCATCACACGATGATTAGTCTTAATGGAGATGCAGATGTCGATCAAGAGGGAGAAACATATCTTGATCATGCATTTCTCACGAGATTACTTGGTGATTGGAAGTAGAATCCACAATTTGCTGTGCAAACTTCTCAACATATGCATATATTCAATGAATTGGCTTTATGTGATCAATAGTACTTCTTATTGCAGATGGATGGAGGGGAAAGAGCGAAAAAACCGATACTTAGTGAGATGACTTCTCATTCTGTGACTTCTGATATCCCAGATGACAAGGTAAATATATAGAACAACGATTCGTAGGTGATAAAAGCAGAATCCACAATTTGCCGTGCAAACTTCTCAACATATGCATATATTTTATTAATTAGTTTTATGTGATCAGTAGTATTACTTATTCCAGATGGTCGTAGGGGAAGGAACGAAAAAGCGGATGCTATGTGAAATGACTTCTAAATCGGTTTGTTCTGATATCCCAGATGACAAGGTAAACATATGGATCGACGCTTGTTTTGCTGCTGCCCCTGTTAGATGGCTAGATGCTCTGGTCTAATTTCTGTTCATGTGCTTATTATTGCAGAAACATAGAGTTGAAGAAAACTCTATATTGTCTGATGACAAAGGTGAAATGGCATGCCAGTCTTTTAAACCTCCGACGCCACCTTGTTTACTGTCTATGGAGACTGATGCAGCTGGACCTGGTACTGATGAGCCTATACCTGGCATCATCGTGCCACATGAAGAAGGTTGTGGATTGGGTTTACCCCCTACTGTAGAAACTGGTGGTGCAGCTGGAGCTGCTAGTGTAGAACCTCTAGTGAACGGTGTCGTGCCACGGGAATTCTCTGAACTGGAGCAAGACGGTTTACCTATTGTCAAGACCGATGTAACTGGTGCTGATGTTAGAGTTGCTACTGATGATCCTGCACCCAAAGTTGCCACGCCACCTGAAGGAGGTTTTGTATTGGTAGAACCCGTCATGACTATGCCCACAGTACTGACTGGTGGTGGACCTGGAGCTGGTAGGGTAGAGCCTCTAGCAAAAGGTGTCGTGCCACGAGAATTCTCTGAAGTGGATATTGGTGGTTTACCCTCTGTAGAGACTGGTGGTCTACCTGGAGCTGGTATTGTAGAGATTTCAGCAAACGGTGCTGTCCCACCCAACTCCTATGAACTGGAGCATGTACCTGATGTGCCTTCTGTAGAACCTGATGCACCTGTAAGTAGTGGTGATGATTCCGCTGAATCTGATCAAGAAGGATCTGTATCTCGAGGACAAGATGTCAGCTGTCATTCACCTGAACCCGAGCTGGAGTCAGCAACGGTAGCTTATATGGCACGGACTGTCCTTCAAGCTCTAAAGATCCAGTTGGGTGGTTCACAGGACCAGCTACTCCAAGCCATTGTCACTACAAAAGACCAGCCAGCATGCTTCGTCATCTCCTGCATATCGTTTGACAAGTCAAGCACTGCAACTGGCGCATTGTTCAATCCCATCAGCATGGAGAGAGGAGCTATGTTTATGTCAAGATGATTCATGCTGATTTGGTAAGGTTCCATGATAAGATGTATGGGTGGGGTGAGGCAAGAGCCACATTTTGCAGCATTCACACAGTCTTTGCTCTTGAGCCAGACCCCATGGATGCTTACCCAGTGGTGCAGCTGTCCTGACTTGATATATGTTTTATGATCAGTATGCTGCTGTCGTGGAACTGTGATGTGGAGCTACCTTTCTTATGGTTTCTAGGCTTTTGGTTTCAACATGCATTATGGAGCTTACCTTAGGACTTTCGCATGCGTTTGGCTGTTGACCTGTAATGTTTGTGGTTGGTTGTCTAATCTACTTGGCACAATCACATTGCAAAGGCAAATGTTCCTTTTCTCTTTAATTGTTATTATGATTTATGTGTTATAACCAGGCAAGAATATGCAATCTTGGTTCTCTGACCGATATATATTTACATACAACTTTTGTTCACATAATAACACTTACACGGGAAAAGAGTAGCTTTCTCTGTTGGACAAACACCAAACCACAAAAGGGTAACAACACAATATCCAAACTAGGTACAGCACCTGTTGAGCATACATGACTTTTGGCGTAAAATCACGTTAACCAACACTAGAATCATCTTGTTCTTTGCAAGGTGCTATGCTTATCAGTCTAATCCCAATACACCACCTACTTCAGGTGGCACGATGATGTCAAGTGCAGGCTCACCAGTACCAACTCTCTTGCATCAGTCTCCATTGAAGGTACGCCACTGCTGCAGTAGACACCATTAGCAATGCAAGCTGAAGGTGTTCTTATCCTCATATCAGGATCACATAATACAGGTGTCAAGCTACATGCACTAGCCAACACAATCAAAAGTCCGAACTAGGATCGCTAGGAAAAAAAACATGAAGATCTTTTTTTCGAATCCCATGCTGAACATCTTTTTCACTAATTAGGTAAGCTCCTGCTGACAAACATATTACAGCAACTCCAGCAGTGGTTCTATATTTTGGCGCTGTGGGCTGATGCTGCGCATGGAGCCGGCAAAAGCTTCACCGGAAGCTGCAAACTGTGGCGGCCAAATGCAGGGCTGAAACAGCGTATTTTCAGAGGCGCTATAAATGCAGCGCCAAAAACAGAATATAATGAAAAATAGAGTGCAGTAAAACAGAAGATCAAACAAAGACTAGAAATAGACATAAAATTGGATAAAATTAGCTTGATAGATACTCCGTAGTTCATATTTTTACAAAGTAGTGCGATAAAACTAAACTAAAACTCGACATCTGACGAGTCCGGTGTCGTGCCCGACACCGGATCCGACAAGAAGAGGTCAATCCAACGGGGGTCGTCCTCGCCAATGGTGGTCGGCCCGGCGAGCTGCGCTTCGATGAAGGCCCGCTTCGTCGCCTTCTCCGCCCTCCGTCGTGCGCGGTCCTCCTTCTTCGCAGCCCGCCTCGTCGCCTTCTCCGCCCTCCGTCTGCGGAAGTTCTCGTTCTCGGCGGCAACGTCCTCGAGGAACCGGGCCGCCCACTCGCGCGCCGCGCGCTCGTCCCGCTCGGCGATGCGCAAACGGCGCTCCGTCTCGCAGCGGCGCTGTTCCTCCTGTCTAACGATGTACGGCGGCGGCGCGAGATCCTCGGCCTGCTGGCGCGTCCACACGTCATGGAAATTCATCGACGATCGCGGGCGCCCGAGCCGCCACACAACGGCGTCGTACGCGCGCGGTCTCGTAGGTGCCGAGGCCGATGCGCTCGCCGCCGTCACGTATCTCCGCGTAATACGTACCTTTGGGGCGCGCACGGACGCCGCGGTACCCCGTGCCCGAGACGCGGCAGTACCGCGAGCTCGACGCGAGACGAGGCATGGCGGTGGCGGCGGAAGCGGAGCCACGACGGCGATATTAGGCGCAGATGGGCAAATTTCAGCA
Source organism: Lolium perenne (assembly GCF_019359855.2). NCBI lineage: Eukaryota > Viridiplantae > Streptophyta > Magnoliopsida > Poales > Poaceae > Lolium > Lolium perenne. The sequence continues at coordinate 217,189,967 of NC_067247.2, forward strand.
ACCCGTGTCCATCTTTTTTTTGGCAGGATTACGCCATGTACCACCTTCCAATTAGAAAATAGTCTTATTCGATCTTCCCCTGTTGGGCCCAATATTTCACTTTGGGTTGCCAACGGCCATCTACATGGTAATTTCTATCGGCCTACTTGCTCCGGCTGTCGAAGCCCAATAACTACAAATGGGCCTTTCTGCTCATGCAATTTCGGCCATTTTCTAATGAAACACAGATCCTATGAATGGCAAAAAAAAAAACGCAGAGATTATACATAAAAGTTGTTTTTATTTATTTTGAATTATTGGGTTCCAATTTTTGAAACTGCTCATGCCCAATATGAAAATCCTTGATCGCTCCATACCCACATGGATAACGGTATTTTTAATAATTCATAAAGTGGATTTGAAATTTAAAACATATCCTAATAATTCTATGATCTAATCTATCAACTTGCAAGAGCTTGGAGAGAAAAAGCTTGTATTAGTCTGCAGAATCCTCAACGTTTCAAAGGAGGCAGTGGATCAAAAGAAAAAAGGAAGTAGCCAGAAATTAGGGGTCAAAAATAACTCCAAGAAATGAAACTTTTATTGTTCGTAGAGGATGACATGCGGGACCCATGAGCCAGCAGCTTACTCAACGTTTCAAAGGCGGCATGAGATCGAAAGAAAAAGGCAAGTGACTAAATATCAGGAGCCAAAAATAATCCAAGAAATGAAACTTATTGTACATAGAGGATGACATGCGGGTCCCATTTTGCAGCAGCGGTTTCAGCGTTTCAAATGCGGTTTGAGATCAAAAGAAAAAGAAAGTAGCCAGAAATTAGGGGGTAAAAAAACTCCAAAAAAAGAAAGTTGATTGTACATAGAGGATGACATGCGGGTCCCATGAGTCAGCAGCTTACTCAACGTTTCTAAGGCGGCATGGGATCAAAAGAAAAAGGAAATAGCCAAAAATCAGAGGGTGAAAAAAAACCAAGAAAAGAAATTTTGTAGTACATAGAGGATGACATGCGGGTCCCATGAGCCAGCAGGTTCCTCAACGTTTTCAAAGGCCGCTGGGGATCAAAAGAAAAAGGCAAATAGCCAGAAATAAGGGGTAAACAATAAATCCAACAAAGGAAAGGTTTATTGTTCATAGATGCTGACATGTGGGACCCATGAGCCAGCAGCGTCAAGGCAAGTGACCAAAAATCAGGTGTAAAAAAATCCAAGAAAAGAAACTTTATTGTACATAAAGGATGACATGTGGGTCCCATGAGCCAGCACCTTACTCAACGTTTCAGAGGCGGCTTGAGATCGAAAGAAAAAGGAAAGTGACCAAATATCAGGAGCTAAAAATAATCCAAGAAATGAAACTTTTATTGTACATAGAGGTTGATATATGGGTCCCACTAATACAAGCTCTTTCGCTCGAAGATCTTGCAAGTTGATTGTACATAGAGGATGACATGCGGGCCCCATGTGTCAGCAGCTTACTCAATGTTTCCAAGGCGGCAGTGGATCAAAATAAAAGGAAATAGCCAAAATCAGAGGGTGAAAAATAAATCCAACAAAGGAGAGGTTTATTGTCCATGGAGGCTGACATCTGGGACCCACGAGCCAGCATCGTCCTCTACGTTTAGAAGGCGACTGGGGATCGAAATAAAAAAAGGCAAATAGCCAGAAATTAGGGGTACAAAATAACTCCAAGAAAGGAAATGTTTATTGTTCATAGAGGCTGACATGTGGGACCCATGATCCAGCAAAGTCTTCAACGTTTCAAAGGCGGCAGGGGATCAAAAGAAAAAGGAAGTAGCCAGAAATTAGGGGTAATAAATAACTCCAAGAAAGGAAACTTTTATTGTTCATAGAGGATGACATGCGGGACCCATGCTTCAGCAGCTTCCTCAACGTTTCAAAGGCGGCATGAGATCGAAAGAAAAAGGCAAGTGACCAAATATCAGGACCCGAAAATAATCGAAGAAAGAAATTTTATTGTACATAGAGGATGACATGCGGGACCCATTTAGCAGCAGCGGCCTCAACGTTTCCAAGGCGGCAAGGGATCAAAAGAAAAAGGAAGTAGCCAGAAATCAGGGGGTCAAAACAAAATCCAAGAAAAGATATTTTTTAATTGGGCTGCATCTTGCCATCTGGGCCTTCGAACTATCGTGCTGGACGCCTTTTGACTCGTACAATTTCAGCCCACTACAAAACATGAAAGTCCTATGTTTCGCAAAAACAAAAAACAAGGAGATTCAACATATAAGTTGGTTTATGTAAAAATAAAGATTTAATTTATCCGTTTGCAAAGCTCAGAGCGAAATAATCAAGATATCACATGTTTCTTGTACGGGGAGGCTGACATCGGGGACCCATGAGCCAGCTGCGTCGTCAACGTTTTAAAGGCGGCAGGGGATGGAAAGAAAAAATAAACCAAAAATCAGTTGGTCAAAAATCCAAGAAAATAAACATTTATCGTTCTGAGAGGATGACATGCGGGACCCATGAGGCAGCAGCATCCTCAACGATTCCAAGGCGGCAGGGGATCAAAAGAAAAAAGGAAATATCCAGAAATTAATTAGGGGTTCAAAATAAATCCATCAAAGGAAAGTTTTATTGTTCATAGAGGATGACATGTGGGACCGACCTGCCAACAGCGTTCTCATCGTTTCAAAGGCGGCAGGAGATCAAAAGAAAAAGGCAAGTAGCCAGAAATTAGGGGTAAAAAATAACTCCAAGAAAGGAAACTTTTATTGTTCGTAGAGGATGACATGCGGGACCCATGAGCCAGCAGCTTACTTAAAGTTTCAAAGGCGGCATGAGATCGAAAGAAAAAGGCAAGTGACAAAATATCAGGAGCCAAAGATAATCCAAGAAAAGAAACTTTATTTACATAGAGGATGACATGCGGGTCCCATTTTGCAGCAGCGGTCCCAACGTTTCAAATGCGGCTTGAGATCAAAACAAAAAGAAAGTAGCCAGAAATTAGGGGGTCAAAAAAATCCAAGAAAATAAAGTTGATGGACATAGAGGATGACATGCGGGTCCCATGAGCTAGCAGCTTACTCAACGTTTCCAAGGCGGCAGGGGATCAAAAGAAAAAGGAAATAGCCAAAAATCAGAGGGTGAAAAAAACAAAGAAAATGAACTTTTATAGTACATAGAGGATGACATGCGGGTCCCATGAGCCAGCAGGTTCCTCAACGTTTCAAACGTGGCATGAGATCGAAAGAAAAAGGCAAGTGACCAAATATGAGGAGCCAAAAATAATTCAAGAAAAGAAAGTTTTATAGTACATAGAGGATGACATGCGGGTCCCATTTAGCAGCAGCGGTCTCACCGTTTGAGAGGCTGCGCGGGATCGAAAGAAAAAGGCAAGTGACCAAATATCAGGAGCCAAAAATAATCCAAGAAAAAAAAATTATTGTACGTAGAGGATGACATGCGGGTCCCATTTAGCAGCAGCGGTTTCAACGTTTCCAAGGCGGCACAGAACCAAAAGAAAAATGAAGTAGCCAGAAATCAGGGGGTGAAAAAAATCCAAGAAGAAAGATTTCAATTGGGCTGCATCTGGACATCTGGGCCTTCGAACTATCCTTCTTGGCCTTTTGACTCGTACAATTTCAGCCCACTCCAAAACAGGAAAGTTCCGAATTTTCTAAAAAAAACAGGAAAGTCCTATGCTTCGCAAAGACAAAAAAAACAAGGAGATTCAACATACAAGTTTTTTTTATGTAAAAATAAAGATTTAATTATCCGTTTGATATAGCTCAGAGCGCAATACACTGTTTATTGTCTGCAAAATAATCAAGATATCATATGTTTCTTGTACGGGGAGGCTGACATCGGGGACCCATGAGCCAGCAGCGTCGTCAACGTTTTAAAGGCGGCAGGGGATGGAAAGAAAAAATAAACCAAAAATATGTTGGTACAAAATCCAAGAAAAGAAACATTTTCGTTCCAAGAGGATGACATGCGGGACCCATGAGGCAGCAGCATCCTCAGCGTTTATTGTTCATAGAGGCTGACATGTGGGACCCGTGAGCCAGCAGCGTCCTCAACGTTTTAAAGGCGGCAGGAGATCGAAAGAAAAAATTAGCCAAAAATCATTTGGTAAACAAAATCCAAGAAAAGAAACATTTACAGTTCTGAGAGGATGACATGCGGGACCCATGAGGCAGCGACATCCTCAACGATTCCAAGGCGGCAGGGATCAAAGGGAAAAAAGGAAATATCCCGAAATTAATTAGGGGTTCAAAATAAATCCATCAAAGGAAAATTTTATTGTTCACGAGAGGATGACATGTGGGACCGACCTGCCAACAAATGTCCTCATCGTTTCAAAGGGGGCAGGAGATCAAAAGAAAAAGGCAAATAGCCAGAAATTAGGGGTCAAAATTAACTCCAAGAAAGGAAACTTTTATTGTTCGTAGAGGATGACATGCGGCACCCATGAGCCAGCAGCTTACTCAACGTTTCAAAGGCGGCATGAGATCGAAAGAAAAAGGCAAGTGGCAAAATATCAGGAGCCAAAGATAATCCAAGAAAAGAAACTTTATTGTACATAGAGGATGACATGCGGGTCCCAATTAGCAGCAGCGGTCTCAACGTTTCAAATGCGGCTTGAGATCAAAAGAAAAAGAAAGTTGATTGTACATAGAGGATGACATGCGGGTCCCATGAGTCAGCAGCTTACTCAACGTTTCCAAGGCGGCAGGGGATCAAAAGAAAAAGGAAATAGCCAAAAATCAGAGGGTGAAAAAAACCCAAGAAAATAAACTTTTATAGCACATAGAGGATGACATGCGGGTCCCATGAGCCAGCAGGTTCCTCAACGTTTCAAACGTGGCATGAGATCGAAAGAAAAATGCAAGTGACCAAATATCAGGAGCCAAAAATAATTCAAGAAAAGAAACTTGAGTGTACATAGAGGATGACATGCGGGTCCCATTTAGCAGCAGCGGTATCACCGTTTGAGAGGCTGCACGGGATCGAAAGAAAAAGGCAAGTGACCAAATATCAGGAGCCAAAAAGAATCCAAGAAAAGAAATTTTATTGTACATAGAGGATGACATGCGGGTCCCATGAGCCTGCAGGGACCTCAACGTGGCATGAGATCGAAAGAAAAATGCAAGTGACCGAATATCAGGAGCCAAAAATAATTCAAGAAAAGAAACTTGATTGTACATAGAGGATGACATGCTGGTTCCATTTAGCAGCAGGGTATCACCGTTTGAGAGGCTGCACGGGATCGAAAGAAAAAGGCAAGTGACCAAATATGAGGTTCCAAAAAAAATCCTAGAAAAGAAAGTTTTATAGTACATAGAGGATGACATGCGGGTCCCATTTAGCAGCAGCGGTCTCAACGTTTCCAAGGCGGCACAGAACCAAAAGAAAAATGAAGTAGCCAGAAATCAGGGGGTGAAAAAAATCCAAGAAGAAAGATTTCAATTGGGCTGCATCTGGACATCTGGGCCTTCGAACTATCCTTCTTGGCCTTTTGACTCGTACAATTTCAGCCCACTCCAAAACAGGAAAGTTCCAAATTTTCTAAAAAAAACAGGAAAGTCCTATGCTTCGCAAAGACAAAAAAAACAAGGAGATTCAACATACAAGTTTTTTTTATGTAAAAATAAAGATTTAATTATCCGTTTGATATAGCTCAGAGCGCAATACACTGTTTATTGTCTGCAAAATAATCAAGATATCATATGTTTCTTGTACGGGGAGGCTGACATCGGGGACCCATGAGCCAAGAAATATTAACGTTTTAAAGGCGGCAGGGGATGGAAAGAAAAAATAAACCAAAAATATGTTGGTACAAAATCCAAGAAAAGAAACATTTTTGTTCCAAGAGGATGACATGCGGGACCCATGAGGCAGCAGCATCCTCAGCGTTTATTGTTCAGAGAGGCTGACATGTGGGACCCGTGAGCCAGTAGCATCCTCAACGTTTTAAAGGCGGCAGGAGATCGAAAGAAAAAATTAGCCAAAAATCATTTGGTAAACAAAATCCAAGAAAAGAAACATTTACAGTTCTGAGAGGATGACATGCGGGACCCATGAGGCAGCAGCATCCTCAACGATTCCAAGGCGGCAGGGGATCAAAGGGAAAAAAAAGGAAATATCCCGAAATTAATTAGGGGTTCAAAATAAATCCATCAAAGGAAAATTTTATTGTTCACAGAGGATGACATGTGGGACCGACCTGCCAACAGCGTCCTCATCGTTTCAAAGGGGGCAGGAGATCAAAAGAAAAAGGCAAATAGCCAGAAATTAGGGGTCAAAAATAACTCCAAGAAAGGAAACTTTTATTGTTCGTAGAGGATGACATGCGGCACCCATGAGCCAGCAGCTTACTCAACGTTTCAAAGGCGGCATGAGATCGAAAGAAAAAGGCAAGTGGCAAAATATCAGGAGCCAAAGATAATCCAAGAAAAGAAACTTTATTGTACATAGAGGATGACATGCGGGTCCCAATTAGCAGCAGCAGTCTCAACGTTTCAAATGCGGCTTGAGATCAAAAGAAAAAGAAAGTTGATTGTACATAGAGGATGACATGCGGGTCCCATGAGTCAGCAGCTTACTGAACGTTTCCAAGGCGGCAGGGGATCAAAAGAAAAAGGAAATAGCCAAAAATCAGAGGGTGAAAAAAAACCCAAGAAAATAAACTTTTATAGCACATAGAGGATGACATGCGGGTCCCATGAGCCAGCAGGTTCCTCAACGTTTCAAACGTGGCATGAGATCGAAAGAAAAATGCAAGTGACCAAATATCAGGAGCCAAAAATAATTCAAGAAAAGAAACTTGAGTGTACATAGAGGATGACATGCGGGTCCCATTTAGCAGCAGCGGTATCACCGTTTGAGAGGCTGCACGGGATCGAAAGAAAAAGGCAAGTGACCAAATATCAGGAGCCAAAAATAATCCAAGAAAAGAAATTTTATTGTACATAGAGGATGACATGCGGGTCCCATGAGCCTGCAGGGTCCTCAACGTGGCATGAGATCGAAAGAAAAATGCAAGTGACCAAATATCAGGAGCCAAAAATAATTCAAGAAAAGAAACTTGATTGTACATAGAGGATGACATGCGGGTCCCATTTAGCAGCAGGGTATCACCGTTTGAGAGGCTGCACGGGATCGAAATAAAAAGGCAAGTGACCAAATATGAGGTTCCAAAAAAAATCCTAGAAAAGAAAGTTTTATAGTACATAGAGGATGACATGCGGGTCCCATTTAGCAGCAGCGGTCTCACCGTTTGAGAGGCGGCAGGGGATCGAAAGAAAAAGGTAAGTGACCAAATATGAGGTGCCAAAAAAAAATCCAAGAAAAGAAAGTTTTATAGTACATAGAGGATCACATGCGGGTCCCATTTAGCAGCAGTGGTATCACCGTTTGAGAGGCGGCAGGGGATCGAAAGAAAAAGGCAAGTGACCAAATTTGAGGTTCCAAAAAAAACTCCAAGAAAAGAAAGTTGATTGCTCATAGAGGATGACATGCGGGTCCCAATTAGCAGCAGCGGTGTCAACGTTTCCAAGGCGGCAAGGGATCAAAAGAAAAAGGAAGTAGCCAGAAATCAGGGGGTCAAAAAAAATCCAAGAATAGAAAGAATCTTGGTTCATAGAGGATGACATGCGGGACCCATGATCCTGCATCGTAAACGGCTCGATCGGAGAGCGTTGAACGAGATGGCGCGATCAAGAAAAAAAACAATGCCAGAGAGGCTGCCATCTGGGCCCTACATCCCTCGGCGGTGCGGATTTGCGTTGACTCGGCCGGCGAACCCGAGAATTCGAGATGCACCACGTCCCGGGCCACCATACGCAACGTTTTGGCCGTTTTCGTCGGGCTAGGTGGCCTCAAAAACGAGAAAAAAACGTTTTGACATGCACAACGGACAGACCCAAAATCGTCGGCCATGGTACACCAGCAACCACGGCGCGACTTCAACTTCGTCGGCCATGGCAACTTTTCTTGTAGTGATAGTCTTCTTATGTCATATAGTAAGCATTAAAGTTGATAAACAATGTCTAGACATATGAAACCATACAAATCATGTATCTATACCCCCTAACCCCTAAACTCTGTCTTATGAAGTCAAGCATGTGAAGAGAAGTGGTTTTGGGTTTCAAACATGGAAATTTCAAAAACCTCCCAAAAGCTTCGTTTTAGAGTGACTAAGAATGATACATGCTTCCCTTTTCATTTTCATGTTTTAAACTTGTTTAAATTAGCTTGGTCAAACCTAGGATTTGACAAGATTCAAATGGTTACCAAAATAAATAAAAACAGAAAAAAGAAAAAACAAAGCAAATAGTTTTCTTATGTCATATAGTAAGCATTAAAGTTGATAAATTAACAAGGTTTGGACATATTCAAACCATACAAATCCTGTATCTACCCCTAACCCTAAACTCGGTCGATCTTATGAAGTCTAGCATGAAGAGAAGTCGTTTTGGGTTTCAAACATGGAAATTTCAAGAACACATCCCAAAAGCTTCACTTTAGAGTGACTAAGAAGGATCCATCCTTACCTTTTCATTTCATGTTATAAACTTGTTTAAATCATGTTCAATCCTAGGATTTGACCAAGATTCAAATGGGCAGAAAATTAAAAAAATCAGAAAAATGAAAAACCAAAGTACATAGTCTTCTTATGTCATATAGTAAGCATATCCAAGTTGATAAACAAGGTTTGGACATATTCAAACCATACAAATCATGTATCTACCCCCTAACCCTAAACTCGGTCGATCTTATGAAGTCTAGCATGCATGAAGAGAAGTTGTTTTGGGTTTCAAACATGGAAATTTCAAGAACATCCTAAAAGCTTCATTTTAGAGTGACTAAGAAGGATACAAACTTCCCTTTTCATTTTCATGTTTTAAACTTGTTTAAATCTTGGTCAAACCGCCAAGGATTTGACCAAGATTCAAATGGGCATACAAATTCAGAAAAAAAATCAAAAGAATGAAAAACCAAAGCACATAGCATTCTTATGTCATATATATAGTAAGCATTAAAGTTGATAAACAAGGTCCAGACATATTAAAACCAAACAACTCATGTATATATCTACCCCTAACCCTAAACTCTGTCTTATGAAGTCAATCATGAAGAGAAGTGGTTTTGGGTTTCAAACACGGAAATTTCAAGAACCTCCCAAAAGCTTTCTTTTAGAGTGACTAAGAAGGATCCATGCTTACATTTTCATTTTCATATTTTAAACTTGTTTAAATCTTTCTCAAACCTAGGATTTGACCAAAAGATTCAAATTGGCATAAAAATCATAAAAAATCATAAAAATGAAAAACAAAAGCATATAGTCTTCTTATGTCATATATATTAAGCATTCAAGTTGATAAATTAACAAGGTTTTTGGACATATTCAAACCATACAAATCATGTATCTACCCCTAACCCTAAACTAGGTCGATCTTATGAAGTCTAGCATGAAGAGAAGTCGTTTTGGGTTTCAAACATGGAAATTTCAAGAACACATCCCAAAAGCTTCATTTTAGAGTGACTAAGAAGGATCCATCCTTACCTTTTCATTTCATGTTATAAACTTGTTTAAATCAAGTTCAATCCTTGGATTTGACCAAGATTCAAATGGGCAGAAAATTAAAAAAATCAGAAAAATGAAAAACCAAAGTACATAGTCTTCTTATGTCATATAGTAAGCATATCCAAGTTGATAAACAAGGTTTGGACATATTCAAACCATACAAATCATGTATCTACCCCCTAACCCTAAACTCGGTCGATCTTATGAAGTCTAGCATGAAGAGAAGTCGTTTTGGGTTTCAAACATGGAAATTACAAGAACATCCTAAAAGCTTCATTTTAGAGTGACTAAGAAGGATACAAACTTCCCTTTTCATTTTCATGTTTTAAACTTGTTTAAATCTTGGTCAAACCGCCTAGGATTTGACCAAGATTCAAATGGGCATACAAATTAAGAAAAAAATCAAAAGAATGAAAAACCAAAGCACATAGCATTCTTATGTCATATATATAGTAAGCATTAAAGTTGATAAACAAGGTCTAGACATATTAAAACCAGACAACTCATGTATATATCTACCCCTAACCCTAAACTCTGTCTTATGAAGTCAATCATGAAGAGAAGTGGTTTTTGGGTTTCAAACTTGGAAATTTCAAGAAACTCCCAAAAGCTTTATTTTAGAGTGAATAAGAAGGATCCATGCTTACATTTTCATTTACATATTTTAAACTTGTTTAAATCTTTGTCAAACCTAGGATTTGACCAAAAGATTCAAATGGGCATAAAATTCATAAAAAATCATAAAAATGAAAAACAAAAGCATATAGTCTTCTTATGTCATATATAGTAAGCATTCAAGTTGATAAATTAACAAGTTTTTTGGACATATTCAAACCATACAAATCATGTATCTACCCCTACCCCTAAACTCGGTCGATCTTATCAAGTCTAGCATGAAGAGAAGTCGTTTTGGGTTTCAAACATGGAAATTTCAAGAACACATCCCAAAAGCTTCATTTTAGAGTGACTAAGAAGGATCCATCCTTACCTTTTCATTTCATGTTATAAACTTGTTTAAATCATGTTCAACCCTAGGATTTGACCAAGATTCAAATGGGCAGAAAATTTAAAAAATCAGAAAAATGAAAAACCAAAGTACACAGTCTTCTTATGTCATATAGTAAGCATATTCAAGTTGATAAACAAGGTTTGGACATATTCAAACCATACAAATCATGTATATACCCCTAACCCTAAACTCGGTCGATCTTATGAAGTCTTAGCATGAAGAGAAGTCGTTTTGGGTTTCGAACATGGAAATTTCAAGAACATCCCAAAAGGTTCATTTTAGAGTGACTAATTAAGAAAGATACATGCTTCCCTTTTCATTTTCATGTTTTAAACTTGTTTAAATCTTTGTCAAACCTAGGATTTGTCCAAGATTCAAATATATGGGCATAAAATATAAAAAAACAGAAAAATGAAAAAACAAAGCACATAGTCTTCTTATGTCATATAGTTAGAATTAAAGTTGATAAACAAGGTTTAGACATATTCAAACCAGACAAATCATGTATCTACCCCCTAACCCTAAACTCGGTCTTATGAAGTCTAGCATGAGGAGAAGTCGTTTTGGGTTTCAAACGTTTAAGCCAAAAGCCCCTTTTTCAAATATTTCAAACTTATTCAAATTTGGTTCAAATTTGAAAGACATACAAGTTATAGCACACATAGTGCATACATTTTCACACATACTGCACTAGATAGATGCTAACCCTATAGTTTGAGGCCATTTGGATGAGGTAGAAAAAATTCTTGGATTAGAATCGTGTTGTTCGAACCCCGTAGTTGGATTTTTTTGAACCTTGATCTGTAGTACTGGGCAAAACCCTAGTTTAACCTATTTAATTATAGGTTCGTATATCGATTTTTATACCTTTTTATTATTACTATGCAGCACATGTGTGTTTGCCCGTCTAGCTAGTGAAACTCGGAGGAAGAGGGATCACTCAGAAGGACAGAAGAAGGGAGAGCATTATGGTGTCTCCCCTTTTTCGGGTGACGATGTTGACTATTGTGCAGGGTTTGTCAGTGAGCAGGAGGTGCGAGCGAGCGAGTCGAGCGAGGCCGAGAATGAGAGAGATTTGTTTTTTTTGTGTGAGAGGGACAACCGAAGGATCCTGAAGGACCCAGAGACTTCCAATACGCATGCTGATGCGTCTTCTCTTGACAAAAAAGATGGCTGGGAGTTTGCGTACCTATTGCACGTGACTTGTGCTCACTGAAGTGTGGGACCACACGCGTGGGCACCACACGTAAGTGACAGACCTGTTGGTGTAAAAACTCGGTTGATTATTATAGTGCGTTAGAACAAAGTTTCCTATGGATTCAAGGGTAGGAAATCCAAGTTAACTCATTTACATGACATTATTTTTTCCATGAAGCAAAGTTAACACATCTATCAATTGGTACATTTTGGAGTGACTAAGAAGGATCCAGGCTTACTTATTCGTTTTCACGTGTTAAACTTGTCTAAATCTTGGTCAAACCTAGGATTTGACCAACAAGATTCAAATGGGCATAAAAATAAAATAAAAACAGAAAAATGAAAAACCAAATCACATAGTCTTCTTATGTCATATAGTAAGCATTAAAGTTGAAAAACAAGGTCTAGACATATGAAACCATACAAATCATGTATCTACACCCCCTAACCCCTAAACCCTGTCTTATGAAGTCAAGCATGTGAAGAGAAGTGGTTTTGGGTTTCAAACATGGAAATTTCAAAAACCTCCCAAAAGCTTCGTTTTAGAGTGACTAAGAATGATACATGCTTCCCTTTTCATTTTCATGTTTTAAACTTGTTTAAATTATCTTGGTCAAACCTAGGATTTGACAAGATTCAAATGGTTACCAAAATAAATAAAAAAACAGAAAAAAGAAAAAACAAAGCAAATAGTTTTCTTATGTCATATAGTAAGCATTAAAGTTGATAAATTAACAAGGTTTGGACATATTCAAACCATACAAATCATGTATCTACCCCCTAACCCTAAACTCGGTCGATCTTATGAAGTCTAGCATGAAGAGAAGTCGTTTTGGGTTTCAAATATGGAAATTTCAAGAACATCCTAAACGCTTCATTTTAGAGTGACTAAGAAGGATACAAACTTCCCTTTTCATTTTCATGTTTTAAACTTGTTTAAATCTTGGTCAAACCGCCTAGGATTTGACCAAGATTCAAATGGGCATACAAATTCAGAAAAAAATCAAAAGAATGAAAAACCAAAGCCCATAGCATTCTTATGTCATATATATAGTAAGCATTAAAGTTGATAAACAAGGTCTAGACATATTAAAACCAGACAACTCATGTATATATCTACCTCTAACCCTAAACTCTGTCTTATGAAGTCAATCATGAAGAGAAGTGGTTTTTGGGTTTCAAACTTGGAAATTTCAAGAAACTCCCAAAAGCTTTATTTTAGAGTGACTAAGAAGGATCCATGCTTACATTTTCATTTACATATTTTAAACTTGTTTAAATCTTTGTCAAACCTAGGATTTGACCAAAAGATTCAAATGGGCATAAAATTCATAAAAAATCATAAAAATGAAAAACAAAAGCATATAGTCTTCTTATGTCATATATAGTAAGCATTCAAGTTGATAAATTAACAAGTTTTTTGGACATATTCAAACCATACAAATCATGTATCTACCCCTACCCCTAAACTCGGTCGATCTTATCAAGTCTAGCATGAAGAGAAGTCGTTTTGGGTTTCAAACATGGAAATTTCAAGAACACATCCCAAAAGCTTCATTTTAGAGTGACTAAGAAGGATCCATCCTTACCTTTTCATTTCATGTTATAAACTTGTTTAAATCATGTTCAACCCTAGGATTTGACCAAGATTCAAATGGGCAGAAAATTTAAAAAATCAGAAAAATGAAAAACCAAAGTACACAGTCTTCTTATGTCATATAGTAAGCATATTCAAGTTGATAAACAAGGTTTGGACATATTCAAACCATACAAATCATGTATATACCCCTAACCCTAAACTCGGTCGATCTTATGAAGTCTTAGCATGAAGAGAAGTCGTTTTGGGTTTCGAACATGGAAATTTCAAGAACATCCCAAAAGGTTCATTTTAGAGTGACTAATTAAGAAGGATACATGCTTCCCTTTTCATTTTCATGTTTTAAACTTGTTTATATCTTTGTCAAACCTAGGATTTGTCCAAGATTCAAATATATGGGCATAAAATTAAAAAAACAGAAAAATGAAAAAACAAAGCACATAGTCTTCTTATGTCATATAGTTAGAATTAAAGTTGATAGACAAGGTTTAGACATATTCAAACCAGACAAATCATGTATCTACCCCCTAACCCTAAACTCGGTCTTATGAAGTCTAGCATGAGGAGAAGTCGTTTTGGGTTTCAAACGTTTAAGCCAAAAGCCCCTTTTTCAAATATTTCAAACTTATTCAAATTTGGTTCAAATTTGAAAGACATACAAGTTATAGCACACATAGTGCATACATTTTCACACATACTGCACTAGATAGATGCTAACCCTATAGTTTGAGGCCATTTGGATGAGGTAGAAAAAATTCTTGGATTAGAATCGTGTTGTTCGAACCCCGTAGTTGGATATTTTTGAACCTTGATCTGTAGTACTGGGCAAAACCCTAGTTTAACCTATTTAATTATAGGTTCGTATATCGATTTTTCTACCTTTTTATTATTACTATGCAGCACATGTGTGTTTGCCCGTCTAGCTAGTGAAACTCGGAGGAAGAGGGATCACTCAGAAGGACAGAAGAAGGGAGAGCATTATGGTGTCTCCCCTTTTTCGGGTGACGATGTTGACTATTGTGCAGGGTTTGTCAGTGAGCAGGAGGTGCGAGCGAGTGAGTCGAGTGAGGCCGAGAATGAGAGAGATTTGTTTTTTTTGTGTGAGAGGGACAACCGAAGGATCCTGAAGGACCCAGAGACTTCCAATACGCATGCTGATGCGTCTTCTCTTGACAAAAAAGATGGCTGGGAGTTTGCTTACCTATTGCACGTGACTTGTGCTCACTGAAGTGTGGGACCACACGCGTGGGCACCACACGTAAGTGACAGACCTGTTGGTGTAAAAACTCGGTTGATTATTATAGTGCGTTAGAACAAAGTTTCCTATGGATTCAAGGGTAGGAAATCCAAGTTAACTCATTTACATGACATTATTTTTTCCATGAAGCAAAGTTAACACATCTATCAATTGGTACATTTTGGAGTGACTAAGAAGGATCCAGGCTTACTTATTCGTTTTCACGTGTTAAACTTGTCTAAATCTTGGTCAAACCTAGGATTTGACCAACAAGATTCAAATGGGCAGAAAAATAAAATAAAAACAGAAAAATGAAAAACCAAATCACATAGTCTTCTTATGTTATATAGTAAGCATTAAAGTTGAAAAACAAGGTCTAGACATATGAAACCATACAAATCATGTATCTATACCCCCTAACCCCTAAACCCTGTCTTATGAAGTCAAGCATGTGAAGAGAAGTGGTTTTGGGTTTCAAACATGGAAATTTCAAAAACCTCCCAAAAGCTTCGTTTTAGAGTGACTAAGAATGATACATGCTTCCCTTTTCATTTTCATGTTTTAAACTTGTTTAAATTATCTTGGTCAAACCTAGGATTTGACAAGATTCAAATGGTTACCAAAATAAATAAAAAAATAGAAAAAAGAAAAAACAAAGCAAATAGTTTTCTTATGTCATATAGTAAGCATTAAAGTTGATAAATTAACAAGGTTTGGACATATTCAAACCATACAAATCATGTATCTACCCCCTAACCCTAAACTCGGTCGATCTTATGAAGTCTAGCATGAAGAGAAGTCGTTTTGGGTTTCAAATATGGAAATTTCAAGAACATCCTAAACGCTTCATTTTAGAGTGACTAAGAAGGATACAAACTTCCCTTTTCATTTTCATGTTTTAAACTTGTTTAAATCTTGGTCAAACCTCCTAGGATTTGACCAAGATTCAAATGGGCATACAAATTCAGAAAAAAATAAAAAGAATGAAAAACCAAAGCATATAGCATTCTTATGTCATATATATAGTAAGCATTAAAGTTGATAAACAAGGTCTAGACATATTAAAACCAGACAACTCATGTATATATCTACCCCTAACCCTAAAGTCTGTCTTATGAAGTCAATCATGAAGAGAAGTGGTTTTTGGGTTTCAAACTTGGAAATTTCAAGAAACTCCCAAAAGCTTTATTTTAGAGTGACTAAGAAGGATCCATGCTTACATTTTCATTTACATATTTTAAACTTGTTTAAATCTTTGTCAAACCTAGGATTTGACCAAAAGATTCAAATGGGCATAAAATTCATAAAAAATCATAAAAATGAAAACAAAAGCATATAGTCTTCTTATGTCATATATAGTAAGCATTCAAGTTGATAAATTAACAAGTTTTTTGGACATATTCAAACCATACAAATCATGTATCTACCCCTACCCCTAAACTCGGTCGATCTTATCAAGTCTAGCATGAAGAGAAGTCGTTTTGGGTTTCAAACATGGAAATTTCAAGAACACATCCCAAAAGCTTCATTTTAGAGTGACTAAGAAGGATCCATCCTTACCTTTTCATTTCATGTTATAAACTTGTTTAAATCATGTTCAACCCTAGGATTTGACCAAGATTCAAATGGGCAGAAAATTTAAAAAATCAGAAAAATGAAAAACCAAAGTACACAGTCTTCTTATGTCATATAGTAAGCATATTCAAGTTGATAAACAAGGTTTGGACATATTCAAACCATACAAATCATGTATATACCCCTAACCCTAAACTCGGTCGATCTTATGAAGTCTTAGCATGAAGAGAAGTCGTTTTGGGTTTCGAACATGGAAATTTCAAGAACATCCCAAAAGGTTCATTTTAGAGTGACTAATTAAGAAGGATACATGCTTCCCTTTTCATTTTCATGTTTTAAACTTGTTTAAATCTTTGTCAAACCTAGGATTTGTCCAAGATTCAAATATATGGGCATAAAATTCAAAAAAAAACAGAAAAATGAAAAAACAAAGCACATAGTCTTCTTATGTCATATAGTTAGAATTAAAGTTGATAAACAAGGTTTAGACATATTCAAACCAGACAAATCATGTATCTACCCCCTAACCCTAAACTCGGTCTTATGAAGTCTAGCATGAGGAGAAGTCGTTTTGGGTTTCAAACGTTTAAGCCAAAAGCCCCTTTTTCAAATATTTCAAACTTATTCAAATTTGGTTCAAATTTGAAAGACATACAAGTTATAGCACACATAGTGCATACATTTTCACACATACTGCACTAGATAGATGCTAACCCTATAGTTTGAGGCCATTTAGATGAGGTAGAAAAAATTCTTGGATTAGAATCGTGTTGTTCGAACCCCGTAGTTGGATTTTTTTGAACCTTGATCTTTAGTACTGGGCAAATCATGTATATACCCCTAACCCTAAACTCGGTCGATCTTATTAAGTCTTAGCGTGAAGAAAAGTCGTTTTGGGTTTCAAACATGGAAATTTCAAGAACCTCCCAAAAGGTTTATTTTAGAGTGACTAAGAAGGATCCATGCTTACCTTTTCATTTACATATTTTAAACTTGTTTAAATCTTTGTCAAACCTAGGATTTTACCAAAAGATTCAAATGGGCATAAAATTCATAAAAAATCATAAAAATGAAAAACAAAAGCATATAGTCTTCTTATGTCATATATAGTAAGCATTCAAGTTGATAAATTAACAAGGTTTTTGGACATATTCAAACCATACAAATCATGTATCTACCCCTATCCCTAAACTCGGTCGATCTTATGAAGTCTAGCATGAAGAGAAGTCGTTTTGGGTTTCAAACATGGAAATTTCAGGAACACATCCCAAAAGCTTCATTTTAGAGTGACTAAGAAGGATCCATCTTTACCTTTTCATTTCATGTTATAAACTTGTTTAAATCATGTTCAACCCTAGGATTTGACCAAGATTCAAATGGGCAGAAAATTTTAAAAATCAGAAAAATGAAAAACCAAAGTACACAGTCTTCTTATGTCATATAGTAAGCATATTCAAGTTGATAAACAAGGTTTGGAAATATTCAAACCATACAAATCATGTATATACCCCTAACCCTAAACTCGGTCGATCATATGAAGTCTAGCATGAAGAGAAGTCATTTTTGGTTCCAAACATGGAAATTTCAAAAGCATATAGTCTTCTTATGACATATAGTAAACATTCAAGTTCATAAACAAGGTCTAGACATATTCAAACCAGACAAATCATGTACCCCCTAACCCTAAACTCTGTCTTAATTATATATGAAGTCAAGCATGAAGCTGAGAAGTGTGGTTTTGGGTTTCAAACATGGAAATTTTAAAAACCTCCCAAAAGCTTTATTTTAATTAGACTGACTAGTTAATTAAGAAGGATCCAAGATTAATTACCTTTTCATTGTCATGTTTAAACTTGTTTAAATCTTGGCCGAACCTAGGATTTGACCAAGATTCAAATGGGCATAAAAATTTAGAAAAAATCGAAAGAATGAAAAACCAAAGCACATAGCATTTTTTATGTCATATAGTAAGTATTCAAATTGATAAACATGGTCTAGACATATTCAAACTAGAAAATCATGTATCTACCCCTAACCCTAAACTCCGTCTTATGAAGTCAAGCATGAACAGAAGTGGTTTTTGGTTTCAAACATGGTAAATTCAAGAACCTCCCAAAAGCTTCATTTTAGAGTTTCTAAGAGAAGGATCCAGACTTAAATCTTGCTCAAACCTAGGATTTACCAAGATTCAAATGGGCATAGAAATCAAAAAATGAAATACCAATGCACATAGTCCTCTTATGTCATATAGTAAGCATTCAAGTTGATAAACAAGGTCTAGACATATTCAAACCCAACAAATCATGTATCTACCCCTTATCAACCCTAAACTTCGTCTTATGAAGTCAAGCATGAAGAGAAGTGGTTTTGGGTTTCAAACATGGAAATTTCAAAAACCTCCCAAAAGCTTCATTTTAGAGCGACTAAAGGATCGTTGCTTATCTTTTCATTTTCATGTTTTAAACTTATTTAAATCTTGGTCAAATCTAGGATTTGACCAAGATTCAAATGGGCATAAAAATTCAGACAAAAAATCTAAAGAATGAAAAACCAAAGCACATAGCCTTCTTAATTATGTCATATATATAGTAAACATTCAAGTTGATAAACAAGGTCTAGACATATTCAAACCAGAAAAAATCATGTATCTACCCCTAACCCTAAACTCTGTCTTAGGAAGTCAAGCATGAAGAAAAGTGGTTTTAGGTTTCAAACATGCATGGAAATTTCAAGAACCTCCCAAAAGCTTCATTTTAGAGTGACTGCAAAGGATCCATGCTTACACCTTTTCATTTTCATGTTTTAAACTTGTTTAAATCCTGGTCAAACCTGGGATTTGACCAAGATTCAAATGGGCATAAAATTCAAAAAAAATAGATAAATGAAAAACCAAAGCACATAGTCTTCTTATGTCATATAGTAAGCATTCAAGATGATAAACAAGGTCTAGACATATTGAAACTAGACAAATCATGTATCTACCCCTATCCCTAAACTATGTCTTATGAAGTCAAGCATGAAGAGAAGTGTGGTTTTTGGTTTCAAACATGGAAATTTCAAAAACCTCCCAAAAGCATCATTTTAGAGTGACTAAGAAGGATCCATGCTTACCTTTTCATTTTCATGTTTTAAACCTGTTTAAATCTAGGTCAAACCTAGGATTTGACCAAGATTCAAATGGGCATAATAATTCAGACAAAAAACTAAAGAATGAAAAACCAAAGCACATAGCCTTCTTAATTATGTCATATAGTAAACATTCAAGTAGATAAACAAGGTCTAGACATATTCAAACCAGAAAAATCATGTATATATCTACACCTAACCCTAAACTCTGTCTTATGAAGTCAATCATGAAGAGAATTGGTTTTGTGTTTCAAACATGGAAATTTCAAGAACGTCCCAAAAGCTTCATATATTTTAGAGTGACTAAGAAGGATCCTGGCTTACGTTTTCATTTTCATGTTTGAAACTTGTTTAAATCGTGGTCAAACCTAGGATTTGACCAAGAATCAAATGGGCATAAAATTCTAAAAAATAGAAAAATGAAAAACAAAAGCCCTAACTTTTACATGGAGGACCCCAGGCCGAAAGCAAGAAATGCGATCGGGTCTTGAATCTTGATGCGTCTTCTCTTGACAAAGAAGATCGCTGGGAGTTTGCGTACGTACAACACGTCACTTGTGCTCACTGAAGTGTGGGACCTGACGCATGGGCAACACACGTAAGTGACATGGATTCAAGGGTAGGGAAGCCAAGAGAAAAAAACGAGAATTTGGACAAAAATAACCCAAGTATGTCGAAAGTTTGTTTTGCCCAATCTTTTTGACTTTGGGTTATTTCTGTCTATTTTGCCGAAAAAACGAGGACAGAGACTGGATACGAGTTGAGGATTTCTGGTGTTAGACTGGAAACAGTGATGCATCTAGCTTCAGAGTACGTCAGATTAAGACTTCCTGAGCAACACTAGTCTGATGTAAGTACAGTGTATACAGACAAGACAGGGACCCGACATTGCTACCCACGTCTCTCTGCGCCCCTTCAAAGAAATCATACTCCGTACTAGAATCTCGAATCGTAGGAATTAGTCTGACACGATTTCTGATTGTTTAATTCATAGTTTTGCAATTTTTAGAATTCATTGACAATACATTTTTATATAAAAACAAAAACTCCTTCATTGTGTAACCGTATGTTATTATTTCTTTTGGTTTTCACACGTAATCAAACGTTATTGGATCCAAATACCGTTGTTTCTCAATCCTAATATTTGGAGATTATCATCACTCTCTAATCATACAATTTTCATATTCCCGCACTTTGAAAATCTTGCGAATAATCAAAGCAGCCAAATTTTATGTTGTGTATTGTATATGTTTATGACATGCTTAGTTTCATTGAATATTGTTTGGTTGCATCGCGGGGAAACCACATGAATTTAGATTAATTGTTGTTTGTTTGTGGTGTGACCAACAGCTTTTCCAACGAAACAACCCCCCTCCCCCCCACCATGCACGCATTGTTTGGGTCGCATGCATGATGTGTACAAAATGTTAAAATAGAAATAATGCAGGAATTGAATATGATTGCATGTTGAATTAATCCTATATGAAAGCAATCACACAAATTTGAATTGCATGTTCTTTGGTTGTAGTGCTACACAAAAAACACGTGCATTAGTATGAATTATCATGTATTCCAGAATAAAAGGAGCCACTAAGATTTGAATCCCACAAAATTTCTATGAATTTTCTTCGAACCAAACAAGCCCAACAAGATTCCTAAGGAATATAATACAACGAATCAAACGACTTCCGTTGTTGGAATATTTCCTTAGGACATCAATCCTATAGACACTATATGATCCAGTTTCAACGACAATCTGGTCGGTGTAGGCTCGAGCAGGCCAATTGTATATATATGTTTGGACCCGGTTGGTTGAGTGATCATGCTCGTGACATCCAGCCTGAAAGGTAAAATTCGGGAAAGGCCAACGTGACGCCACAATACTTTTGAAATATTCAAAAGCGCATAATATTTGTGAAATTTTAATAATAGCTACTACTTATGTGAATTTTTTTCGCTCATACGCTTATTGGGGGGTAGGCTAACCCTAATGGCCTCCTCAAGATCCCTACCTCTACCAAGGTTTCCCGAGTTCATCCACCTCGACGGGTTCCTTGCCACTCTCGACCATGTTGTGGGCCTCATTTCGGGTTCCCGTACCACGACCAGTCCTTATCAGGATTCCCGAACCCGATGCCATAATATTTGTTTGAAAAAAATTCAAGACCGCACAATATTTGTTGAAATAAATGAATAAGCATTTTTAAATAGCTAAATAAAAGAAGTATGAATTTTAAAAAATCTATTTTTTCTAAAACATTAATTGGAGCATTGATATGTTGAACCCACTTGTCGATTTTGCTATCAGCATGACTAACTAACTGATTAGATAACCAAGTGGTGAAATTTGCAACATATTAGACCACCACAAGGTGGAAACTGCAAAAACAAATGTCCAAGTGGTGGTTTGTGCAACATATAGAGCAGTACAGTATATGGTAGTACAAGGTGCACTGCCGTGGGCCCGTGGTAATATATCATGATGATGGCAAAGGATCTTTTCTCTGCTGAAACTGTCCAGAGCTGATTTGATGAGACAAAATACAGCTCCACGGCGTGCAAGGATAGCTATATAATACATTAGCTTCTTCTCGGGTCACACGCCTTCACGACAGGTGCAGTAAGTGCAGCAGAGACCAGAGAGAGAAGGCACACCCGTAGTACTCGTATATTGATTTCAATTCAAATTGTTTTTTTGCCTGCCTCTCCGTCTTCTTCATCTCCATCTTCTCTGGTGACCCCGCCTACACCAGCAGCCCCTGCACCACCGCCGCCATGCCTTTTTCGGATCATCTCGAGCCACCTGTTTAATGGTACTAGTAGGAGTTGTGGACTTTTATCCATATCGCTCTAGCAGCTGCCGCTCGCACTGTCCTCCAATACCTCATACCCAAACGCCAGCGTCCCACTCCCACACCCCCACACCCACTTGACCGCATCCTTCCAATGGCGAGATCGATCAATGAGAGTGGCAGTTCTTGGGTGTTTGCTGATGGCCCCTTTGAAGAAATCGCATCCCGATGCGATGTCATCACCGCCGCGAGCCTCGTCGGTTCATGCAAGTTTTATCATGATTCAGCAACACAAAGTGTAGCTCTGCCTGCATCTCAGCCGTTTGGCTTGCCCTGTGTTCTTCATACTCACCAAACTCAGGTACCCTCCGCGCACAATCCCTTCTCCCGCGTCGTCAAGTTCAAGCTGCAGGGTGCGCAGAAGGGCGAGCAGTAGGATTCGAAAGAGCGCAAGGGTACATTGTGCCAACTGACGCCGCTGGATAGGATCTCTTCCGATGCCGTGATTCCAGATGGTGGTACGGGCATGTGGGCAGGCACGAATGGAGATTGGATCGCTCTTCTTGGCTTCCCCTGGAATTGGGAGCTTGTCAATGTGTACACTGGTCGCCGCATTCCTCTACCAGCAATACGTGAGTTTAAATCCACCACGGATAAACTTGTGTTCGAGTGTAATGATCAACATCTTCAACTGCTGAAGATAGCTATTTGCCGAGTTCCAACAGCTGCTTCAAATTATACTAGTTTCTATGTTCTTGCCATCTTCAACGCGGCAATTGCAGTCCTTCACTATGCTTCTAGCACATGGACAGTTCTTGACAACCAGTTCTTAGCGTTCGGCTACTCCGATGCAATCATCCACAAGGGTATTGTATTTGATGTAACTCAGACAGGCGAAGTTTATGCATGGAATCAACTTTCTTGGGGTAATTTTTCTCATCTCATATGATGTGTTTTCGCTATTACCTGCTAGTTTCAGATTTAGCTTTAGCCTTTTTCTTTTTGTTGTGCAGTTTTCGTGTCATGCCTGTACCTTTCCCCCTCTATATTCAATCAAAATCAGCAGCGATATGCCTTTGAGTCAAAATAAAGTACTCCCTCATATCCAAATCAAATTGACTCAGCTTTGTCTAGCGAATGCATCTAGCTAGACAAACTTGAGTCAATTAATTTGTGCATATCTAGCTAGATACATCCAGTTGAGTCAATTAATTTGGATCGGAGGCAGTATTTTAGCTAGTATCATTATTCATGTATGTAATGAACTAATCAAGTTTTGCTGAACTGACTTCAAGCTGTGCTTTCCTTTGCAAGGTCCTTTGTTGATCAGCACGGCACCTATTCCACCAGAACTTGATGAACAAGGTCGATACAATCTTGGCTCCTGGTGGTTAGCACGATCTCCTGATGGTTCTAGACTTTTTCTAGTCCATACCTGGGGCGTTACTGACGGGCGGGATTATACTGGACTGGTTCGGATTTTACCTGCTGCTGCTACCTCTGAGGGTCGTCATGGTCGCACTATTAGCAGGTATGGTAAGGGTTTACTTGGCTGCGAGGTCTACAGCATGGACACCAGTCAGTTGATGCCACCGAGGCCATGGAGAAGGATTATTTCCCTTAGATCATATTCTCTCTTCCTTGGAGTGAACTATCCGATTATCATTCCAGTAGAAGACGGGGCAGAACATGACCGTCCAAATATGGCAAGAAGCAACTCTGTTTACACATCGCACCATGCAGTAGGCCTTGTATATCCTCCTTCTCCAGAAATTTGCCGCTTCAGTTTGAATTCTGAAGACTGTACTGTTGGTTTCCAAACCAACATTAGATGGACATGGCGGCAGGTTCTGTTGTGGTTCATCCCAAGCTTCGCCAACGCCCGGCAATGGAACCTGCCTTCGCGTCACAGGTCCAAAAAGAAGGGCTGATGTACTTTATGTAATACTCGTGTTGTAATGCAAGATTTGTATCTGTTGAACTATTTCATTTGCATGTTTATCTCTACCTAGGCTACTCCCTTTCCGTAGTTGTGTTGTACTATCTGTTGAACTATTTCCTTTGCCTGTTATCTCTACCTAGGCTACTCCCCCGTAGTTGTTAAATTGATGTAATGCTCCTACAATGCAGGCTACACTGGGCGTGTGGCCTGTAATGTTATCAAACACCTTCTGTACTCGTTCTAGTATGCATTTCACACGATAGCTCACATAATTAAAGTACTCCTACAACGTACATAATTAAGTACCCCTCTTTGAGCTTATGCGAAACATAAATGACTATTTTAGAAATATATACTCTCGTCACAAGATTATATTAAAAACAATGGTACGTAGTTCTATTAGGAAAAGAAATTTTGAATAGTAGAATGATGTAGAAGTGTTTTTTGAGGTCTGTGCATAGCTAGTGTTCATTGTGCAAAATCACTTAGACTAGTCACAATGGGAAGTATCATAGACTAGTATCATACATACTCCCTCCGTCCTCAAATAAGTGGACCTCTAGCCTCAAACTTTGTCCATGAAAGAGTGTACTTCTATGTTCCCAATGCACTTTAAATTAGCAAAAGTTATTTCTCTCTCATCGCATGGAAATCAAACCCAATAATATTCAACACATGTTATCTTAATTTTGTACATGCACTTAGCCTATTGGAGATGAAATAATTAAAGAGGAGAGAGATGTTGGTTGCATCTTCCCAATGCAATTTTTTTCTCTTTTTACTAATTTACCTTGAAAATCCCGCACGTCCACTTATTTATGGACGGAGGGAGTATGATACTAGTTTATGATACAACACCTACAATGCATAGTATCATGAATTAGTTACATGATTTGTCTGGTTTGAATATGTCTAAACCTTGTTTATCAACTTGAATGCTTACTATATGACATAAGAACACTATGTGCTTTTGTTTTTCATTTTTCTATTTTTTAGAATTTTATGCCCATTTGATTCTTGGTCAAATCCTAGGTTTGACCATGATTTAAACAAGTTTCAAACATAAAAATGAAAACGTAAGCCAGGATCCTTCTTATTCACTCTAAAATATATATATGAAGCTTTTGGGACGTTCTTGAACCATGTTTGAAACCCAAAACCAATTCTCTTCATCATTGACTTCATAAGACAGAGTTTAGGGTTAGGTGTAGATATATACATGATTTTTCTGGTTTGAATATGTCTAGACCTTGTTTATCTACTTGAATGTTTACTATATGACATAATTAAGAAGGCTATGTGCTTTGGTGTAAATAACCTTGCTAGCCTAAACCTTGTATCGAGAGGGAATACTTCTCATGCATCCAAAATCCTTGAGCCAACCACTATGCCATTTGTGTCCACCATACCTACCTACTACATGGTATTTCTCCGCCATTCCAAAGTAAATTGCTTGAGTGCTACCTTTAAAATTTCTATTCTTAATCTTTACAATATATAGCTCATGGGACAAATAGCCTAAAAACTATTGTGGTATTGAATATGTACTGATGCATTTTATTTCTTATTAAGTTGCTTGTTGTGCGATAACCATGTTTCTGGGGACGCCATCAACTACTCTTTGTTGAATATCATGTGAGTTGCTATGCATGTCCGTCTTGTCTGAAGTAAGGGAGATTTACCACTAGTTGAATGGTTAGAGCATGCATACTGTTAGAGAAGAACATTGGGCCGCTAACTAGGACAAGGTGCGGGCACTATTAGTATACTATGCATGAGGCTTGCAACTTGTAGGATATAATTTACATAATGCATATGCTTTATTACTACCGTTGACAAAATTGTTTCTTGTTTTCAAAACCAAAGCTCTAGCACAAATATAGCAATCAATGCTTCCCTTTGCGAAGGGCCTTTCTTTTACTTTTATGTTGAGTCAGTTCACCTATCTCTCTCCACCTTAAGAAACAAACACTTGTGTGAACTGTGCATTGATTCTTACATACTTGCATATTGCACTTATTATATTACTTTACATTGACAACTATCCATGAGATATACATGTTACAAGTTGAAAGCAACCGCTGAAACTTAATCTTCCTTTGTGTTGCTTCAATGCCTCTACTTTGAATTTATTGCTTTATGAGTTAACTCTTATGCAAGACTTATTGATGCTTGTCTTGAAAGTACTATTCATGAAAAGTCTTTTCTATATGATTCAGTTGTTTACTCATGTCATTTACCATTGCTTTGATCGCTGCATTCATTACATGTTCTTACAATAGTATGATCAAGATTATGATGGCATGTCACTCCAGAAATTATCTTTATTATCGTTTACCTACTCAGGACGAGCAGGAACTAAGCTTGGTGACATAGGCATCCCCAATGGGCCTGCCGAAGATAGTACCCGGGGTTTACTGAAGGCCTACTACCCGAAGAATAAGAAGATTCGGAAGCCCAAGATATTATTAAGGAAAGTTAGAGTTGTAATAGGAAGCATTATTTGTAATCTTGCGGGATGAGTTAGAAACCTTCCTGGACTCTGTAACTTGTACAATACGAATCCCTCGGCTCCGCCTCCTATATAAAGGGGAGTCGAGGGACAAATAAAGCATCGAATCATTGTTTCTCGAACCCTAGTTTCATAATCGTCGAGTACTTTTCAACTGAAACCTTCGAGATCTACTTGCCCTCTACTTCCAACTAAACCCTAGTCTACAACCCGTAGGCATTGACAAGTTAATACCTTGTCAATTGGCGCCGTCTGTGGGGAACTAGAGGTGTCAAGGATCCGATCTCGATGGCACGTTCAAGATCATCGACTTCATCAACAGCAAGCAACGCGATGGATCGAGGTAAACAGATCGCAACTGGTCTTGTCGATTTTGTTCCTCACCCGCCCTCCCGTTTGGATGCATATGTGTATCTGGAGGAGCCTATGGAGATGACGTTCGGAAGATTTCACTTTCGCGTCGAGAAAGAGGGATCGTATCGTGTCGAAATTCCGATTTCGTCGGGATCGTCGGCGGTCGATTCCGATTTTTCAAGCTATACATCGTCAACCGAATCAGGAGAGGAAGAAACTTCGTCGTCACGCTTCATCAGCACCAGGGCAAGAGAAAAACTTGCCAAGATCTTCAGCGACATGTCGTTTGAGTCATCTGCGGACTCCTATATAAGCGATGGCTCAAGCAGTGTCGACAGCTACGACTTCATCGACAAATCTACTACAGTGGGCAAGGTCTTCTCCAATCTTCATGATGGTGTCACCAAACCCAACATAGATCTGAATACAAAGTATCATCAGATTTATGTCATCGGAGTGCCAAGTCGTGATCAGGAGGAAACATCTGAGGCTTTCGACGATTTGGGAAATCCATACGCCGATCCCTCTGATTTGCGACGAGGCCTAGGCAATAAATATATCGGGCCACGGCCGCGAGACAGAGTCCAACTCCCGCAAGCAGCATGGGATAGAGCCGCAAGGGCTATGGATGGCTCAGAACCAATGGCCACCACAGCCACGCCAAAAGAATTACAAGCATATCAATATAGGCTCGCACGAGCTGCAAGGGAATTGGAAAAACAGACAGCTGAGCTAAACAGAAGAAAGGAGGCAGCCTCTGCATCAAGTAGGCGAAGGGCAGAGCTGAGTCGACAATCTAGAACTTCGGGTGATAGCCACAGGGAAGCTCGGAACAGAGCAAGATCAAGGTTGCAAAACGTACCTGAAGGAGAAAGAGAGCACTTGGTTCAAAACCTCGACATGTCTTTTATGTCGATAGACACGAGAGGGAACATCATCCCCAAGACACCAGAAGCTGGGTATATGGCGACACAAGCTTTCATCCTTGCATCCAGGCCACCACCAGGAGATCCAAGGGAGGCACTGTATAACATGGCAATGGCAGGAGTTGGAGCCATGGGGACGGCGTTTGTATCAACACCTCCCGAAGGAACAGCAAGGCAAAATAGTCCACGACCTGCGGCAGCAACAGCAGCAGCTCCCAAAGGACCAAGTGGAGCAAGGGACACGGCAGCAAAAGCAAGGGTCGACAGAGCGCGACAAAGCAGAAGGGAACATCGGCAGTCCCCAGAGCTAAACGACGAGGATATGTGTGGGTTGCCATGCTTCACAAGGAGAGTTCGAAAAACTCGAGTCCCTTCAGGATTCAAGTTACCCGATAACTTCAAGAAATTCGACGGCCTTCAAGATCTAGAGGATTGGCTAGTTGATTATCTCGAGACGGTGAAACTCACAGGAGGAACCAGAGCAACAGCTATGCAAAGCATCCAGGTGCATTTGAGTGGAGCCGCACGATCTTGGATAAAGAAACTTCCTCCAGGATCTATCGACAGCGGGGATAGCTTCGAGGACGTGTTCGTCAAGAACTTCCGATCCACATGTAAAAAACCTGCGTCATTAGAAGAGCTGAGAGCGTGCCGACAAAAGCCAGACGAGCCAATGAGAAAATATATCCAAAGGTGGAATATCATCAAAAACTTGGCAGAAAATATATCTGACGAGAGAGCAATAGATGCGTTTGTCGCAGGGATCAGGCGTGGAGATTTTGTCGAGGATTTGGGGAGGACCAATCCAAAGACAGTATCCGCGTTAATGGAAATAGCAAACAGATGGGCAGATGGAGAAGATGCTGTTCACAACAAACGGCATAGGTCGCCAGAGGAAGACCGCGGTCGAAATTATCAACCAAGGCGACGATTTCCT
This sequence comes from Lolium perenne, assembly GCF_019359855.2. Classification (NCBI taxonomy): domain Eukaryota; kingdom Viridiplantae; phylum Streptophyta; class Magnoliopsida; order Poales; family Poaceae; genus Lolium; species Lolium perenne. The sequence goes on from NC_067247.2 coordinate 217,218,718, forward strand.
CGGCAGTACTCGAGCTATGATGCTCCCGGACAAATCTCGGCTGGTTTCTGAGCAAGCGCAGGAGGAAACAAAAGAGATGAGTACCAGAGAAGCAACGAGCAACGAGGCGACAATAGAGATGACTCTCGAAACAATAGGCAAAATAGCGGGCCAAGGTTCCAGAGGCCCTTCGTGTCTCCCGAAGAGATGATGAACGGGCCGTGCCAGATGCATTTTTTCCTCGACAGCAACGGAAAAAGGCAGTCAGGACATCTGCAGAAGGATTGTAGAAATTTCCAGGCAATGCTAAGGTATGCAGGGCATGCTAATGCTCAGGCGGCACAGAGAAATCCTCGAGAACCCAGGAGTGAGATTCACTTGCCACCTCCTCCCGCGATTATGGACGACAATCGACATCAGCTCAGAATAGCGGCAGCACCAGCACCACCGCCTTACGTTGATCCTAACTCTAACGGAGCGGTCTCGATGATTCAGAAGGGAAGGCCATCCAATAGAGCTCAGAAAGTAATCTCGCGGCAGGTGTTTATGGCAGAAAAAATGCCTCCACCAACAGTCGAGTATCTTAACTGGTCAGGGCAAGACATCGGCTTCACCATAGCGGATCATCCACAGCAAGTTCCTCGACCAGGGAAGTCAGCACTCATACTACCAGCGGTCATCGCAGGATTTGACGTATCTCGCGTGTTTATAGATGGCGGCAGCAGCTTAAACCTTATGTACGCAGATACATTAAGGAAGATGAACATATCCCTAGCAAACGTGAAGCCAACAGACACGAGATTCCACGGTATCACACCAGAGAAGCCAAGCTATCCGCTGGGGAAGATTAATCTCGACGTTCAGTTTGGGACCCGAGAAAATTATAGAATCGAGAAGTTGGACTTTGAAGTCGTAGATTTCCCGTCACAGTACCACGCTCTGTTGGGACGACCAGCATATGCTAGATTTATGGCGGTACCACATTACACGTACCTGTTGTGGAGGATGCCTGGACCTAAGGGACCAATCACAGTCAAAGGAAGCTTCGCCCTAGCCGATAAATGTGATAAGGATTTTCATCGAATATCAGAAACTTTCGGGATACAAGCTGAGTATTTGGCGTCAAGGCTCATGACTGACTATGACGTGCTGCCAGACGTTGGAAGGCCAAATAAAGAATCAACTTTCAATATTGAGAAAAAATCTAAGGAGGTGCAGATTCACCCGACAGACCCGAAAAAGACGACATCCATCGCAAACGAAATGGACCTCGCATAGGAAAGCGCGCTCGTCGAGTTCCTCCGTGAGAACTGGAAAATCTTCTCATGGTGTCCAGCTGACATGCTGATAACCCACAAGTATAGGGGATCGCGATAGTCTTCGAGGGAAGTAAAACCCAAATTTATTGATTCGACACAAGGGGAGGTAAAGAATACTTATAAGCCTTAACAACTGAGTTGTCAATTCAGCTGCACCTGGAAAAGCACTAGTAACAGGGGTGATGTGAAAGTAGCAGTGATATGAGAGCAATAGTAACAGTAACACAACAGCAGTAATGGTAACACAGGAGCAATGGCACCAGAAAATAGTTGATACTACTTCCAATGACATATCGAACGAGTATATAATGATGAAAGATGGACCGGGGTTCCCAGCGATCTACACTAGTGGTAACTCTCCAATAAGTGACAAGTGTTGGGTGAACAAATTACAGTTGGGCAATTGATAGGAATCAAAGCATTAAGACAGAACATCCAGATTATTAATTATGTAGGCATGTTTTCCAATTATAGTCGTACGTGCTCGCAATGAGAAACTTGCACAACATCTTTTGTCCTACCAGCCGGTGGCATCCGGGCCTCAAGGGAATCTACTGGATATTAAGGTACTCCTTTTAATAGAGTACTGGAGCAAAGCATTAACACTCCGTGAAAACATGTGTCCCTCACATCACCGCCATCCCCTCCGGTTGTCCTGATTCTTGTCACTTCGGGGCCTTTGGTTCCGGACAGCGACATGTGCATACAACTTGTAGATACAATCTAAGCAATAAGTATAGATCTTAAATCTAAGATCATGCCACTCGGGCCCTAGTGACAAGCATTAAGCATAACAAGATTGCAGCAACAATAACTTCACAAACTTTGTAGATAGACTAATCATAATGTATCATCCATCGGATCCCAACAAACACAACACCGATTACATCAGATGAATCTCAATCATGTAAGGCAGCTCATGAGATCATTGTATTGAAGTACATGGGATAGAGAGTACAAACTAGCTACTGCTAGAACCCGTAGTCCATGGGGGAACTACTCACGGAGCATGATGGAGGCGATGGCGTCGATGGAGATGGCTTCCGGGGGCACTTCCCCGTCCCGGCAGGGTGCCGGAACAGAGACTTCTGTCCCCCGGATTGGAGTTTCGCGATGCTGGCGGCGCCCCTGGAGTCTTTCTGGAGTTTCGTCAATTGGTACTGCGTTTTTAGGTCGAAAGGGGTTATATAGGCGAAGAGGCGGCGCAGGAGGGTCGACAGGGCGGCCTCCTCATAGGGGGGCGCGGCCTAGGTGTGGCCCGCGCGGCCCACCCTCCTGGTGGCCCCCTGGCTCTCCTCCGACTCTTCTTCGGTGTTCTGGATGCTTCCGGGAAAAATAGGATGTTTGGCGTTGTTTTCGTCCAATTCCGAGAATATTGCCCGAACAGCCTTTCTGGAACCAAAAACAGCAGAAAACAGGAACTGGCACTGTGGCATCTTGTTAATAGGTTAGTTCCGGAAAACGCATAAAAACATTATAAAGTGCAAGCAAAACATGTAAGTATTGTCATAAAACAAGCATGGAACATCAGAAATTATGGATACGTTGGAGACGTATCAGCATCCCCAAGCTTAGTTCCTACTCGTCCCGAGCAGGTAAACGATAAAAAGGATAATTTCTGTAGTGACATGCTACTTACATAACCTTGATCATACTATTACAAAGCATATGAAATGAATGAAGTGACTCAAGGCAATGATCTATAGTTGCTAACAAATAGATAACATATAGCAAAACTTTTCATGAAGAGTACTTTCAAGACAAGCATCAAAAGTCTTGCACAAGAGTTAACTCATAAAGCAAAAAATTCAAAGTAAAGGCATCGAAGCAACACAAAGGAAGATTAAGTTTCAGCGGTTGCTTTCAACTTTCAACATGCATATCTTATGGATAATTGTCAATACAGAGTAATATGATGAATGCAAATAAGCAAGTATGTAAGAGTCAATGCACAGTTGACACAAGTGTTTGCTTCTAAGATGGAAGGAAGTAGGTAAACTGACTCAACATAAAGTAAAAGAATGGCCCTTCGCAGAGGGAAGCATTGATTGCTATATTTGTGCTAGAACTTTGGTTTTGGAAACATAAAGAGAGCATAAAAAGTAAAATTTTGAGAGGTGTTTGTTGTTGTCAACGAATGGTAGTGGGCACTCTAACCCCCTCGCCAGACAAACCTTCAAAGAGCGGCTCCCATTTTATTTTATTTTTGTGTGGCACTCCTTCCAACCTTTCTTTCACAAACCATGGCTAACCGAATCCTCGGGTGCCTGCCAACAATCTCATATCATGAAGGAGTGCCTTTTTATTTTAGTTTTATTATGATGACACTCCTCCCCACCTTTGCTTTCTCAAGCCATGGCTAACCGAATCCTTCGGGTGCCGTCCAACAATCACATACCATGGAGGAGTGTCTATTTTTGTTAATTAATTTGGGACTGGGAATCCCATTGCCAGCTCTTTTTGCAAAATTATTGGATAAGCGGATGAAGCCACTAGTCCATTGGTGAAAGTTGCCCAACAAGATTGAAAGATAAAACACCACATACTTCCTCATGAGCTATAAAACATTGACACAAATTGAGAAGCATTTTGAATTGTTTAAAGGTAGCACTCAAGCAATTTACTTTGGAATGGCAGGAAATACCACATAGTAGGTAGATATGGTGGACACAAAAGGCATAGTGGTTGGCTCAAGTATTTGGATGCATGAGAAGTATTCCCTCTCAGTACAAGGTTTAGGCTAGCAAGGTTGTTTGAAGCAAACACAAGTATGAACCAGTACAGCAAAACTTACATAAAAACATATTGCAAGCATTATAATACTCTACATTGTCTTCCTTGTTGCTCAAACACTTTTACCAGAAAATATCTAGACCTTAAGAGAGACCAATCATGCAAACCAATTTTAACAAGCTCTAAAGTAGTTCTCCACTAATAGGTTTAAACTACATGAAAAAAACTTAATCATGATCTACTTGAGAGCTCAAAACAATTGCCAAGTGTCAAATTATCCAAGACATTATGAGGCATTTTCTGTTTCCAACCAAATAACCATAAGTATTGTAGCTTCCAACTTTTATCATTGAACATTAAAAGTAAAACGAAGAACAAGTGTTCATATGACAAAGCGGAGCGTGTCTCTCTTCCCAAACAAGGATTGCGAGGATCCGAATTTATTCAAACACAAACAAAACAAAAATAAACACACAGACGCTCCAAGTAAAGCACATATGATGTGACCGAATAAAAATATAGTTTCAATAGAAGAAACCTGATAAGTTGATGAAGAAGGGGATGCCTTGGGCATCCCCAAGCTTAGACGCTTGAGTCTTCTTGAAATATGCAGGGATGAACCTCGGGGGCATCCCCAAGCTTAGACCTTTCACTCTTCTTGATCATATATCATCCTCCTATCTTGACCCTTGAAAACTTCCTTCACACCAAACTTCTCATAAACTTCATTAGAGGGGTTAGTACTCAAAAAACTTGAATCCACTTTTAGTCCTGTAGTGACACATTGCAAATACTCAATAAAACATTAGCTATAGCTCTCTATGTGTAGAAAGCCTTGCTTAAAGTCCACAAGAGACAATGCAAAAAACAGAGACAGAATCTGCCAAAACAGAACAGCCAGTAAAGACGAATTTTTAATAAATACTTCCGTTGCTCAAATCAGAAAACTCAAAACTAATGAAAGTTGCGTACATATCTGAGGAACACGCAAGTAAATTAGCATATTTTTCTGAGTTACCTACAGAGAAAACATCCCAGATTCGTGATAGATAGAAATCTGTTTCTGCGCAGAAATCCAAATCTAGTATCAACCTTCGATTAGAGGCTTCACTTGGCACAACATTGCAATAAAATAAAGATAAGGAGAGGTTGCTACAGTAGTAACAACTTCCAAAACACAACAAAACAGTAGCAAAATAAACACATGGGTTATCTCCCAAGAAGTTGCTTTCTTTATAGCCATTAAGATGGTCTCAGCAGTTTTAATGATGCACTCGCAAGAAATAAGGGTCGAAGCAAAAGAGAGCATCAAAAAGCAAATTCAAAACACATTTAAGCCTAACATGCTTCCTATGAAAAGGAATATTGTACACAAATGAATTCATGAAGAACAAAGTGACAAGCATAAGAAGATAAAACAAGAGTAACTTCAACAATTTCAGCATATAGAGAGGTGTATTAGTACCATGAAAATTTCTACAACCATATTTCCCTCTCTCATAATAATTTTCAGTAGCTTCATGAACAAACTCAACAATATAACTATCACATGCAGCATACTTTTCATGGTTTCCAAACACATAATTTTTATCAACCTCAAAAATAGTGGGATTAAAACTTTCGAACCCACTTTTATCAATAATATAATAAGGTGATTGATCAATCTCAAGAGATATGGGACTCATAGAATAAGTCAAGAACTCTCCAATCCCATTTTCATTAGTAGTACAATTACTATTATCAAGTAACATAGGACCATCATCTAGAGCTTTATCATGAACATTGGCTAAGCAAAATTCTTTAGTACCATGCATTTCGACATCAGGCACAAACAAAGCATTATCATAAGATTTATCAAAGTAGCATGGATTATCATAAATAACAGTAGCATAATTATTCTCACAAGTTTTACTTATAGGTAATATTTAAAGAGAATCCACAGGAACATAACATTCAACCTCTTTCGGTAAGCATGGAGGACAATCAAATAGTGTAAGAGATAAAGAGTTACTCTCATTAGAAGGTTGGCATGGGTAGCTAATCCATTCTTCCTCCTTTTGTTCGTCGCTCTCCTCTTCTTTTTCATCCAATGAGCTTTCAGGTTCATCAATTTCCTCCTCTTTTTCATCCAATGAGCTCTCAGGTTCATCAGTATCTTCTTCCATAGGTTCCTACAAATTGTGAGTGCATTCTTGTGCATTAATGAGTCTCTCTTTATAATCAATGATATAAGGATTATCACTGTAACTTTCATTGAAAAAATTAAGGATAGAAGAGACATAATCTTTAAGGTCCTTACAAACAGCACAAGTTTCATAATTCTTAACCATGAAGGATTCTATCTCAGAGGCTCCCATAAATACGACAAATTGTTCTACCTCTTTGAACCCAAAATGAATATAGCTATTCCGATTATAGTTCTTAATTAAAAATTCCTCACTAAAGCCACATTGAAATTTAAGATGTTTAGTATCCTGTTGAGAGCAACAGTTTATATCATGGCGTTTAAGCAAGATTTTAGCCATTGTATTCAATTTTTCTATCACAGCACTCATTACTTTACCAGTTCTTGATTCTCTATAATTATTATAACATTCTATAAGCTCCAAGTAGGTTGTTGGTTCTCCCATAACAGCAGTTTTTAATTTTTAGATTTTTCAATTTTTTATGGATTTTTGGGTATATGAGAAAAATAAAACAAGACCAAAAAGAAACTAAGCAAAGGTAAACTAAGAATAATACTAGACAGAAATAAACTAAGCACAAATAAACTAAACAAAAGTAAACTAAGCAAAACAAAATAAAATAAAACAGAGAGAGAGGTAGAGTGTACTCCCCAGGTGAACTTATGAGTAGAGCTATGCCTCCCCGGCAACGGCGCTAGAAAACAGTCTTGATAACCCACAAGTATAGGGGATCGCGATAGTCTTCGAGGGAAGTAAAACCCAAATTTATTGAATCGACACAAGGGGAGGTAAAGAATACTTATAAGCCTTAACAACTGAGTTGTCAATTCAGCTGCACCTGGAAAAGCACTAGTAACAGGGGTGATGTGAAAGTAGCAGTGATATGAGAGCAATAGTAACAGTAACATAGCAGCAGTAATAGTAACACAGGAGCAATGGCACCAGAAAATAGTTGATACTACTTCCAATGACATATAGAACGAGTATATAATGATGAAAGATGGACCGGGGTTCCCAGCGATCTACACTAGTGGTAACTCTCCAATAAGTGACAAGTATTGGGTGAACAAATTACAGTTGGGCAATTGATAGGAATCAAAGCATTAAGACAGAACATCCGGATTATTAATTATGTAGGCATGTTTTCCAATTATAGTCGTACGTGCTCGCAATTAGAAACTTGCACAACATCTTTTGTCCTACCAGCCGGTGGCAGCCGGGCCTCAAGGGAATCTACTGGATATTAAGGTACTCCTTTTAATAGAGTACCGGAGCAAAGCATTAACACTCCGTGAAAACATGTGTCCCTCACATCACCGCCATCCCCTCCGGTTGTCCCGATTCTTGTCACTTCGGGGCCTTTGGTTCCGGACAGCGACATGTGCATACAACTTGTAGATACAATCTAAGCAATAAGTATAGAGCTTAAATCTAAGATCATGCCACTCGGGCCCTAGTGACAAGCATTAAGCATAACAAGATTGCAGCAACAATAACTTCACAAACTTTATAGATAGACTAATCATAATGTATCATCCATCGGATCCCAACAAACACAACACCGATTACATCAGATGAATCTCAATCAAGTAAGGCAGCTCATGAGATCATTGTATTGAAGTACATGGGATAGAGAGTACAAACTAGCTACTGCTAGAACCCGTAGTCCATGGGGGAACTACTCACGGAGCATGATGGAGGCGATGGCGTCGATGGAGATGGCTTCCGGGGGCACTTCCCCGTCCCGGCAGGGTGCCGGAACAGAGAGTTCTGTCCCCCGGATTGGAGTTTCGCGATGGCGGCGGCGCCCCTGGAGTCTTTCTGGAGTTTCGTCAATTGGTACTGCGTTTTTAGGTCGAAAGGGGTTATATAGGCGAAGAGGCGGCGCAGGAGGGTCGACAGGGCAGCCTCCTCATAGGGGGTGCGGCCTAGGTGTGGCCCGCGCGGCCCACCCTCCTGGTGGCCCCCTGGCTCTCCTCTGACTCTTCTTTGGTGTTCTGGATGCTTCCGGGAAAAATAGGATGTTTGGCGTTGATTTCGTCCAATTCCGAGAATATTGCCCGAATAGCCTTTCTGGAACCAAAAACAGCAGAAAACAGGAACTGGCACTGTGGCATCTTGTTAATAGGTTAGTTCCAGAAAACGCATAAAAACATTATAAAGTGCAAGCAAAACATGTAAGTATTGTCATAAAACAAGCATGGAACATCAGAAATTATGGATACATTGGAGACGTATCACATGCCAGGAGTACCCAGGGAACTTGCCGAGCATCACCTAAACTTGGATCCACTAGCGAGACCAATCAAACAACCTTTGCGACGTTTTTCGGAACCAAACCGCAAGGCTATGGTGTCAGAAATTGATCGACTAAGAGAAGCTGGTTTTATCAAAGAGCTGCACACAGAGGCCACATGGGTAGCAAATCCAGTGTTGGTGCCGAAGAAAAACACTAAGGTCTTTCGCATGTGCGTCGACTTTACGTGTCTCAATAAACATTGTCCAAAGGATCACTTTCCCCTCCCGAGGATCGACCAAATTATCGACTCCACGGCAGGATGTGAACGTCTTTCCTTTTTGGACGCATATTCTGGTTATAACCAGATCAGGTTAAAAGAAGAAGATGAAGTAAAAACAGCGTTCATCACACCTTACGGCGTGTTTTGCTACAGAACAATGCCCTTAGGTCTGAAAAACGCGGGAGCAACATATCAGAGGATGATGCAGAAGTGTTTGGCGACACAGATTGGGAAAAATGTGCAAGTGTACATCGACGATGTCGTCATAACGTCAAAAAAGGGGACAACGCTGATCGAGGACCTCAAGGAAACCTTCGACAACCTCGACAAATTCTGCCTCAAGCTGAACCCGACGAAGTGCTCTTTCGGCGTCCCAGCAGGAGAACTTCTTGGGTTCTTAGTTTCAGCAAGAGGGATTGAAGAAAATCCCGACAAAATACAAGCTATCGTAACAATGAGGAAGCCAACAAAGTTGAAAGAAATACAGCAATTAACTGGGCGAGTCGCAGCTTTAAGCAGATTCGTCGCCAGGCTGGGAGAAAAAGCGTTACCGTTCTACGCTTTAATAAAGCAAGGAGAGAAATTCCAATGGAACGAAGAAGCCGATAGAGCTTTTGAGGATCTAAAACGCACAATCTCGACACCACCAATCTTCGTGGCGCCGAAGGAAAAGGAACCTCTCCTGCTGTACATTGCAGCCACACCCCAGGTGGTTAGCACGGTGCTAGTCGTCGAAAGAGAAGAAGAAGGAAAGCTCCATGGAGTGCAAAGGCCGGTATATTTCATCAGTGAAGTTTTATCGCCTTCCAAACAGCGGTACCCGCAGTACCAGAAACTAGCATATGGAGTGATTACAACGGCAAGAAAGTTGCGCCACTATTTTTCGGCACACCCGATAATAGTAGTCAATGAAGCACCTCTCTCAAATATACTGAACAATCCAGAAGCTACAGGGCGTGTCTCCCTTTGGGGAATAGAACTTTCCCCTCGGGACGTCACGTATGAAAAAAGAAAGGCAATCAAGTCGCAAGTTTTGCCAGATTTCATTGCAGAGTGGATGGAGCTGCAAAACACAGGACCCCCAGATTTGTCGAGAACTTGGACCATGAACTTTGATGGATCCAAGAGAGTAGAAGGAGCTGGCGCAGGAGTAATACTTATATCACCCGAAGGCGACAAGTTAAAGTATGTCCTACGGATGACGTTCCCAAACGCATCCAACAATGAAGCAGAATACGAAGCCCTCATACACGGGATGAAGATGGCGAAAGCTTGCGGTGCAACTCGACTAAAAATCTTTGGCGACTCACAATTGGTGGCTCAGCAAGTTATGAACCAATGTGATGCAGTCAATGATAGCATGATAGCATATAAGGAGGTGTACAATGAGCTTGAGAAGCTACTTGATGGATGCGAGGTAAATCACATCAGTAGGTTGAGCAATGATGAAGCCGACATTCTCGCAAACATCGGGTCGCAGTGCCTTCCAATCCCGCCAGGTGTATTTTGGGAAGAAATAGCGGAGAGATCCACAAAGCCGAAGAAGGCGCAGAAAAAAGCAAAGGAAGGAAAAACTTCGGCGCCCCTCAAAGAGGCCGTGGAGGACGAAGAAGAACAAGAGCTTGTGATGATGGTAGAAGTTCCTTGGATGCAAGCGTACATATCGTATATCCTTAGGAAAGAAATACCCGACGATACAGTTGTGGGAAGGCGAATTATTCGACGATCCAAAGCTTTCACAGTGGTCAAAGGGGAGTTATACAAGCGAAGTATTTCAGGCGTCCTGCAAAGGTGCGTCACACCCAAAGAAGGAAGGATAATCCTAAAGGATGTGCATGAAGGAATATGTGGTCACCACGCGAGCAGTCGAGCTATTGCAGCCAAGATTTTTCGGGCAGGATTTTACTGGTTGACAGCAATCGAGGATGCAAAAGAGATAGTACGAACCTGCGACGCGTGCCAGAGATTCGCCGCAAATCCTCACTCTCCGGCGGCAGAGCTGATGCCAATACCATTGTCGTGGCCCTTTGCCCAATGGGGACTTGATATGGTGGGCAAGTTGCACAAAGCTTCGCCAGGAGGGTATGAGTACCTGTTGGTCGCTGTCGACAAATTCACCAAGTGGGTAGAAGCGAAGCCAATAAATTCACCAGATGCAGCGTCGGCAATAAAGTTTGTGAAAGGCCTCGTTTTTCGGTTCGGAGTGCCTCATAGCATTGTCACAGACAATGGTACCAACTTCACAGCTAAGGAGTTCAAGGCATACTGCGCAGAAGTAGGCATTAAATTGCACTTTGCGTCAGTAGGACATCCACAAACCAATGGCCAAGTCGAAAAAGCTAATGGTATCATCTGCAACGGCATTAAAAAACGTCTGCTAGGACCGCTTGAAAAAGCTCGACATACCTGGCCAGAAGAGGATCGTTGTCGGGATCTTCAAGCTCAAATTCTTGGTTTGTTTTACCTATCGCAGAAAATATATGTTGGTCGACAGAAAGTAAAGAAAAGCAAGTCTAAGAAAAATAGAATGGATCAACAAAATTACCGACAAAGCGCCGAATCTACGTGTTCAAGCGCTTGATGATCGCCTTTTCATGAGTAGCCTGCGCGGCTTTGTGCTCGTTCAAAGCAGTTTCGGCATCATCAAGTCTTTTTTGCAGATCTTCGACACCAGCAGCTTCTGCCTTGGCCTTATCAGCCTCCGCTTTAGCTTTGCCAGCATCAAGTTCAGCCTTCTTGCGAGCCGCTTCACTTTGCTCTAATTTCTGAGCAAGCGTGTCGACGAGCTTGTTGGCTTCCGCAAGTTTTTCTGCCAAAATAGTTAAGAATCGTCAAAATTGCGACAAAACAGGAGCAAGAAGTTATAAACAAGGGCCAGCAAAGAATTATTACCTTCAGTCTTGCTGGCATACTCACGGTACCCAATGAATTGGGCACCGATGCGAAAAAGCTCTTTGATCATAGGCTATCAAAGAAGGAAAAAGAAAGAAAACGTCGGTATGGGGAAAATATGATGGCATAAAGAAGCAAACAGAGGAAATATAGACAGTGACAAGAAAATGAAGAACTTACATCATCCAAGAGAGAATTAGAGGAGCTACCCAATTGGAGGGTAGGCTCCGGGATTGTTTCAACTCTTGTCCTTTTTGGTGAAGGGACAAGGGGGCTTGAAGGAGGAGTAGGAGCACCGACTTTTTGTTGAGGAGGCGAGGATTCCTCTCCTTCGACTGGCGTCTCTGAAACAACTAGAGTATGTGATGTACTCGTTCGAGCAGCCACATCAAAAGTTGGTACTTCTTCCTCATCATCACTACGATTAAATGTCGGCAGCATAAAAAGCAAGATAGACAAAAATCTTCGAGTACAAAATAAAGTGAAATAAAAGGTAACTTACGAGCTGATGAGGGCCTCAAGGTATGGATCATAAGCTGCCTTCTGGCGTGAAGGAACAGCTTCTTCGGCTTTGGAGGTGCCGGAATCTTTGACATCATCCCTTTTCCTTTTGTTCCTTGGAGAAACAGCAGGAGGAGGAGATTGTGCCGATACAGTGCCTTCGGAGGCAGCCTCCTTTTCAGAAGATCCCACAGATTTTTGAGAATCTACGGGTTCATTCACAAAAGAGGGGGCATCTTGGTTGTCGTCAGTGACAACGGCCCTTTCATCGACTTCTCCACCTTCAGGAAGGGGAGGAAGCGAGACAAGATTCGGATGGTTCTATACAAAAAATAGGGGAAGATGTCAAAAAAGGAGTTACAAAAAGATAGCAAGGCAATAACAAATCAATCGACAAAGGTTACCTTGGGAAGCGCATTGGTGGCGCTATATGGTTTTACACGGCAAGAAGAAGGGACAGGATCTTTTTTGCTGAGGGAGGAGATTTTTCGGACAAGCTTCTCTAAGTCCTTGACCTCTAAATCCGCCGATAACCGATCTGCGTCCTTGTCGCCAGCATACTTCCAGAGAGGGTATTTGCGAGCCTGAAGAGGCTGCACTCTGGTTCTAAGAAAATATGCCGTGATTTGAATACCTGACAGCTCTTTGCCGCGAGTATTCTGCAACTCATGGATGCGAGTCATTAGGGCTTCTGTCGATATTTTTTCTTCCTCGGTAGCCTCTGCATCCCAGGAGCGGCGGCGAAGGATTTTCTCGGCACCATCAAAAGGAGGGATGTTGTCTTCAGCACATCCATGGTTCTCCTCCTGAATGTACAACCACTTCTTGCGCCACCCTTGAACTGAGTCAGGGAGTTTGACGTCGAAGTAATCGACTGTGGGGCGAACGGAAATAACAACGCCGCCTATATTATAGGCGACATTGGGAGAGCCATTGCGGCGACAAAAGAAAATGCGTTTCCATAGCGCCCAGTTAGGCTGGACGCCAAGGAAGGCCTCGCAGAGGGTGATGAAAATGGAAATATGGAGGATAGAATTGGGCGTGAGGTGGTGAAGTTGCAGACCATAAACAAAAAGCAATCCGCGGAGGAAAGGATGAATGGGGGCGGAAAGACCACGGATGAGATGGTCGACGAAACTTACCCGATACCCCATTGGAGGGGTTGGGTAGCTTTCTTCACTTGGGAAGCACAGCGCCTTGGGCTTCTTGCTGATCCCCAGCTTCTTCAAGAGATTGATGTCCTGGGTGGAAATTTTGGACCTTTCCCACTCCGCGCTTCCCAGATCTACGGCAGCCATTGACGACTCCGGCGTGCTGTGTTTGGTCAACCGACGCGGTGGCATCAACAATGGCGCGGGAATGCAGTTTGGAGAAGATGAGCTCAGGGAGTTGTGGGGCGCAGGAGGAAGTTTTGCAGAGGAAAGCAGGGGAACGGCGCGAGCGGAAGTGCTCGAGGAAGAAGAAGGGGATCTTATATAGAGGTGCGGTGAAGCGGCGGACCGTTGGATGGAAAAAGTGTGCGGCAGATGATAACCACGTGGAAACAGGGGTAAAAAGTATTTTAACATTGGAGAAGTTACGGTACGTGCGCCAGGAAAAGCGGAGGACGTGTGTCCCCCACCTGCACGACGTGTCAAGATAATGGATAAATTGGGCCCGCAAGGCAGTGGGAGAGGACTTCTCGCGATTTTCGGACTTACAATCGTGGCTATCGTCAGCAATAACGTCACTTTAGCAGGAGAAAAATTCGACTCAATAGCTGCATAAAAAGGCGACATGCAAAAATATTGGAGAGCCTTTGATCAAATACAAGTTTTTGATCAAATGCTCGGGGGCTACTTTGAAAAAACGAAAAGATCAAGAAAGACAAAATAGAAATGGCGTGAGCCTATGATCAAATACAAATATTTGCTCACAGCCTCGGGGGCTACTCCCATCGGGAGCGCTGTTCGCGCACCCGAGAAATTGTAAAACTTCGGGAGAGAAAGAAAATATAGCGGCATAAGACGTGGAGCCTACAGCCAAGCACAAGTCCTTGGTTGTAGCCTCGTGGGCTACTCCCATCGGGAACGCTGTTCGCGTGCCCGATGAAATTATAAAAAAGAAAGAAAGAACGAGAAGAAGAAAGATAGAAGAGCAAAAGAGTATATTTCGAGTTATAAATAACTCTACATATACTCCCATCGGGAGAGCAATATAAGTCATCCGTTGACTCAATAAAATGTACCATTCCAACAGCCGAATAAGCACTCGACAATATATTCTCAGAACGCCAAAGTTGTGATCAATTTCTGAATGCCGCAAAACTTTGCGAAGGTAAGACCCCAGATCCGTTCTGTGTGGTGTGGCGCCGTCTCTGACGTCGGTTTGCTACTTTTATCCGTATCAACAGATACGAAGAAAAATCCTAACGGACATGTTAGGTACCCGATAAATATGACTGGGACTCGACAGAATGGTAAGACCTTAAGTGGCACCTGTCGAAGTTTACACCAGTATCCCGAGATCATGTCCAGGGACGTGATCTTGAAGTAGGTTTTTGCGGATTGCCACTAGAGCAGTTAACTAGTACCTGATCCGTCAGATGAACTAGCCCCAACTACCATTATCCCTGTACAATTTAGAAATTTATGTGAAGAAATATAGAAAAGTTTTAAGTTGTCGAGTAAAAATAAACAGTGGAGATTTTCCCTGACTCTACGATTCAAGCAAAATCTCGGGGGCTACTGACATAGGCATCCCCAATGGGCCTGCCGAAGATAGTACCCGGGGTTTACTCAAGGCCTACTACCCAAAGAATAAGAAGATTCAGAAGCCCAAGATATTGTTAAGGAAAGTTAGAGTTGTAATAGGAAGCATTATTTGTAATCTTGCGGGATGAGTTAGAAACCTTCCCGGACTCTGTAACTTGTACAATACGAATCCCTCGGCTCCGCCTCCTATATAAAGGGGAGTCGAGGGACAAAGAAAGCATCGAATCATTGTTTCTCGAACCCTAGTTTCATAATCGTCGAGTACTTTTCGGCTGAAACCTTCGAGATCTACTTGCCCTCTACTTCCAACTAAACCCTAGTCTACAACCCGTAGGTATTGACAAGTTAATACCTTGTCACTTGGGGATGCTGATACGTCTCCAACGTATCGATAATTTCTTATGTTCCATGCCACTTTATTGATGATACCTACATGTTGTATGCATACTTTATGTCATATTTATGCATTTTCCGGCACTAACCTATTAACAAGATGCCGAAGAGCCAGTTGTTGTTTTCTGCTGTTTTTGGTTTCAGAAATCCTAGTAAGGAAATATTCTCGGAATTGGACGAAATCAACGCCCAGGATCTTATTTTTCCACGAAGCTTCCAGAAGTCCGGGGAGGAAACGAAGTGGGGCGACGAGGTGCCCACACAACAGGGCGGCGCGGCCCAAGCCCTGGCCGCGCCGGCCTAGCGTGTGGGGCCCTCGTGGCGCCCCTTGACCTACCTCCTCCGCCTACTTAAGCCTTCGTCGATAATAACTCCATTACCGAGAGCCACGATACGGAAAACCTTCCAGAGACGCCGCCGCCGCCAATCCCATCTCGGGGGATTCAGGAGATCGCCTCCGGCACCCTGCCGGAGAGGGGAATCATCTCCCGGAGGACTCTTCACCGCCATGGTCGCCTCCGGAGTGATGAGTGAGTAGTTCACCCCTGGACTATGGGTCCATAGCAGTAGCTAGATGGTCGTCTTCTCCTAATTGTGCTTCATTGTTGGATCTTGTGAGCTGCCTAACATGATCAAGATCATCTATCTGTAATGCTATATGTTGTGTTTGTTGGGATCCAATGAATAGAGAATGCTATGTTATGTTGATTATCAATCTATTACCTATGTGTTGTTTATGATCTTGCATGCTCTCCGTTATTAGTAGAGGCTCTGGCCAAGTTTTTGCTAGTAACTCCAAGAGGGACTATTTATGCTCGATAGTGGGTTCATGCCTCCATTAAATCTGGGACAGTGACAGAAAGTTCTAAGGTTGTGGATGTGCTGTTGCCACTAGGGATAAAACATCGATGCTATGTCTAAGGATGTAGTTGTTGATTACATTACGCACCATACTTAATGCAATTGTCTGTTGTTTGCAACTTAATACTGGAAGGGGTTCGGATGATAACCTGAAGGTGGACTTTTTAGGCATAGATGCATGCTGGATAGCGGTCTATGTACTTTGTCGTAATGCCCAATTAAATCTCACTATACTCATCATATCATGTATGTGCATGGTCATGCCCTCTTTATTTGTCAATTGCCCAACCGTAATTTGTTCACCCAACATGCTTATTCTTATCGGAGAGACGCCTCTAGTGAACTGTGGACCCCGGTCCATTCTTTTAATCGAATATAATCTACTGCAATACTTGTTCTACTGTTTTCTGCAAACAATCATCATCCACACTATACATCTAATCCTTTGTTACAGCAAGCCGGTGAGATTGACAACCTCACTGTCACGTTGGGGCAAAGTAATTTGGTTGTGTTGTGCAGGTTCCACGTTGGCGCCGGAATCCCTAGTGTTGCGTCGCACTACACTTCGCCACCATCAACCTTCAACGTGCTTCTTGGCTCCTACTGGTTCGATAAACCTTGGTTTCTTACTGAGGGAAAACTTGCTGCTGTACGCATCACACCTTCCTCTTGGGGTTCCCAACGGACGCGTGCTGTACGCGTATCAAGCTCTTTTTCTGGCGCCGTTGCCGGGGAGATCAAGACACGCTGCAAGGGGAGTCTCCACATCCAATCTCTTTACTTTGTTTTTGTCTTGCTTTACTTTTATCTACTACTTTGTTTGCTGCACTAATACAAAACACAAAAAAATTAGTTGCTAGTTTTACTTTATTTGCTATCTCGTTTGCTATATTAAAAAACACAAAAAAAAATTGTTACTTGCAATTGCTTTACTTATTTCATCATGTTTCCTCCTAAGTTTATTCTTAAGGATGTACCGGTAGGCCGAGGGTCTATCCTCGGGAAAGATAATATAGAAGATTTTTTCACTCATATTAGTACGGTTGAAGATTTTGAAGATAGACACCTGGTAGAACTTGCTCCTACTTATGAAATTGCTGCTGCTTCTTTAGTACACATGTTAGAAGCTAGATTTATTAGCCTCAACCCTGTAATGCAGCATATGTTCCTTACACTAAGTGATATGGAAGAAGGAGAGAAGAAAATTTTTGTCCTAGAAACTCTTCTTAAAGAATTTGGTGATGTGGCAAGAGAAGCTAGAAAAGTCTTTACTAAATATAATATGCTTGGCTCTTATACAAACTTTGCTAGCACCCTTGAAAAGATGGAAAAAGATAGACAAAAGTACACTAATAAATTTAATTATGAGGGGGATATTAAGACATCAATACCTTGCAGGCTCTTGGGAATGTGCGAGGCACTAGAAAAGAATTTTGATTGGATTGTTCCCGAAGATTTGTTTGATGAGAGTAGCAAGCCTAAGGGGAATGAAAAGGGAGCCTCTGAAACTTACATAGATAAGATACAATGCATAGTTGAGAAAACTCCAAACCCAGCTGTAGATGCATCGTCTCTTGATAATACTTGATATACACTTTCTGCGCCTAGCGGAAAGGCGTTAAAGAAAAGCGCTTATGGGAGACAACCCATGATTTTACTACTGCACTTTTATTTTATATTTGAGTCTTGGAAGTTGTTACTACTGTAGAAACCTCTCCTTATCTTATTTTGTTGCATTGTTGTGCCAAGTAAAGTCTTTGATAGTAAGGTTCATACTAGATTTGGATTACTGCGCAGAAACAGATTTCTTTGCTGTCACGAATTTGGGCCTAATTCACTGTAGGTAACTCAGAAAATTATGCCAATTTACGTGAGTGATCATCAGATATGTACGCAACTTTCATTCAATTTGAGCATTTTCATTTGAGAAACTCTGGTGCCTCTTAGAAATTCATCTTTAAGGACTGTTCTGTTTTGATAGATTCTGCCTTTTATTTCGCATTGCCTGTTTTGCTATGCTTGATGGATTTTTCTATTTCATTAACTTTCAGTAGCTTTGTGCAATGTCCAGAAGTGTTAAGAATGATTATGTCACCTCTGAACATGTGAATTTTGATTATGCACTAACCCTCTAATGAGTTGTTTTGAGTTTGGTGTGGAGGAAGTTTTCAAGGATCAAGAGAGGGAGATGATACAATATGATCAAGGAGACTGAAAGCTCTAAGCTTGGGGATGCCCTGGTGGTTCACCCCTGCATATTTCAAGAAGACTCAAGCTTCTAAGCTTGGGGATGCCCAAGGCATCCCCTTCTTCATCGACAACATTATCAGGTTCCTCTAGTGAAACTATATTTTTATTCCATCACATCTTATGTACTTTGCTTGGAGCGTCGGTTTGTTTTTGTTTTTGTTTTGTTTGAATAAAGTGGATCCTAGCATTCATTGTGTGGGAGAGAGACACGCTCCGCTGTTGCATATGGACAAATATGTCCTTAGGCTTTACTCATAGTATTCATGGCGAAGGTTGAATCTTCTTCGTTAAACTGTTATATGGTTGGAAACGGGAAATGCTACATGTAGTAATTGGTAGAATGTCTTGGATAATTTGATACTTGGAAATTGTTGTGCTCATGTTTAAGCTCTTGCATCATATACTTTGCACCTACTAATGAAGAAATACATAGAGCTTGCTAAAAACTATTGTGGTATTGAATATGTACTTATGCATTTTATTTCTTATTAAGTTGCTTGTTGTGCGATAACCATGTTTCTGGGGACGCCATCAACTACTCTTTGTTGAATATCATGTGAGTTGCTATGCATGTCCGTCTTGTCTGAAGTAAGGGAGATTTACCACTAGTTGAATGGTTAGAGCATGCATACTGTTAGAGAAGAACATTGGGCCGCTAACTAAAGCCATGATTCATGGTGGAAGTTTCAGTTTTGGACAAATATCCTCAATCTCATATGAGAAAATTAATTGTTGTTGAATGCTTAAGCATTAAAGAGGAGTCCATTATCTGTTGTCTATGTTGTCCCGGTATGGATGTCTAAGTTGAGAATAATCAAAAGCGAGAAATCCAATGCGAGCTTTCTCCTTAGACCTTTGTACAGGCGGCATAGAGGTACCCCCAGTACCGAGAGCCCCAGTACCTACAAATAGCCTTCGTTGCGAAACCCCCAGTACCGAGAGCCACGATACGGAAAACCTTCCAGAGACGCCGCCGCCGCCAATCCCATCTCGGGGGATTCAGGAGATCACCTCCGGCACCCTGCCGGAGAGGGGAATCATCTCCCGGAGGACTCTACGCCGCCATGGTCGCCTCCGGAGTGATGTGTGAGTGGTCTACCCCTGGACTATGGGTCCATAGCAGTAGCTAGATGGTTGTCTTCTCCTCATTGTGCTTAATTGTCGGGTCTTGTGAGCTGCCGAACATGATCAAGATCATCTATCTGTAATGCTATATGTTGTGTTTGTTGGGATCCGATGAATAGAGAATACCATGTTATGTTGATTATCAATTTATATCTATGTGTTGTTTATGATCTTGCATGCTCTCCGTTATTAGTAGAGGCTCTGGCCAAGTGTTTGCTAGTAACTCCAAGAGGGGGTATTTATGCTCGATAGTGGGTTCATGTCTCCGTGAATCTGGGGGAGTGACAGAAACCTCTAAGGTTATGGATGTGCTGTTGCCACTAGGGATAAAACATTGATGCTATGTCCGACGATGTAGTTATTGATTACATTACGCGCAATACTTAATGCAATTGTCTGTTGTTAGCAACTTAATACTGGAAGGGGTTCGGATGATAACCTGAAGGTGGACTTTTTAGGCATAGATGCATGCTGGATAGCGGTCTATGTACTTTGTCGTAATGCCCAATTAAATCTCACTATACTCATCATAATATGTATGTGCATGGTCATGCCCTCTCTATTTGTCAATTGCCCAACTGTAATTTGTTCACCCAACATGCTATTTATCTTATGGGAGAGACACCTCTAGTGAACTGTGGACCCCGGTCCAATTCTCTATACTGAAATACAATCTACTGCAATACTCGTTCTACTGTTTTCTGCAAACAATCATCATCCACACTATACATCTAATCCTTTGTTACAGCAAGCCGGTGAGATTGACAACCTCGCTGTTTCGTTGGGGCAAAGTACTTGGTTTGTGTTGTGCAGGTTCCACGTTGGCGCCGGAATCCCTGGTGTTGCGCCGCGCTACATCTCGCCGCCATCAACCTTCACGTGCTTCTTGACTCCTACTGGTTCGATAAACCTTGGTTTCTTACTGATGGAAACTTGCCGCTGTATGTATCACACCTTCCTCTTGGGGTTCCCAACGGACGCGTGTCGAACGGAAAGACAATACGTCAACCTCGCGCATCAAGCAAATTTCTGCCGCCGTTGCCGGGGAGATCAAGACACGCTGCAAGGGGAGTCTCCACATCGCAATCTCTTTACTTTGTTTTTGTCTTGCTTTATTTTATATACAACTTTGTTTGCTGCACTAAATCAAAATACAAAAAAAATAGTTGCTAGTTTTACTTTATTTACTATCTTGTTTGCACTCTATATCAAAAACACAAAAAAATTAGTTACTTGCATTTACTTTATCTAGTCTATTTTATTTACTATTGCTAAAATGAGTAATCCTGAAGTTGAATTTCATTCGTTTAAGCAACGAGGGGGTTAATGTTTAAGAGATGCTTGGTATAGAATTAGTGATGCCCATAATAGGTGCACTAAGAAACACTCCACCACTATCATGCTCAGGAATTTTTATGTTGGTGTCTCTAGCTGGAATAGGTATGTTCTTGATAGTCTCGCGAAAGGTAACTTCCTAAGTACCCCTGCTTTAGAAGCTAGTTGCATTATTGAGATTCTATTTGGAATACCACCTGTTAATGAAGTTAAAATTGAAACCTCTCTTGAAGATGTCATGAAAAAGTTGGAAACCATAGAGAAAAAAATTCCAAGTGTTGAAACTAAATTGGAAATGTTACTTGATAAAACTGATGAACTTGACAAATCCTTAGGAGGAATTGATGAAAGAATTATTTTCCTAGGAACTTGTGTTGTCCATGATAATCAAATCAATAGGATTGGCGAACTTGAAAAAGCTATGGGAACCTTGGGTTCAACTTTTTCTTCTCTTAAATATAATGAGAAAGCTTATGTGGGTAAGGAGCAAAAGTTTATGTATGTCTCTAAAGTGCCTAAACCAAAGAAATATTATTATAGGCCTAAAATTGACAAATCCCTTAGTACCACTACAGATGGGGGAGCTTATGGTATCGATGCTTCATCTTTTGATAACACTTGATATACACTTTCTGCGCCTAGCTGAAAGGCGTTAAAGAAAAGCGCTTATGGGAGACAACCCATGTTTTTACTACAGTATTTTGTTTTATATTTGTGTCTTGGAAGTTGTTTAATACTGTAGCAACCTCTCCTTATCTTAGTTTAGTGTTTTGTTGTGCCAAGTAAAGTCGTTGATAGTAAGGTTCATACTAGATTTGGATTACTGCGCAGAAACAGATTTCTTTGCTGTCACGAATCTGGGCCTAATTCTCTGTAGGTAACTCAGAAAATTAAGCCAATTTACGTGAGTGATCCCCAGATATGTACGCAACTTTCATTCAATTTGAGAATTTTCATTTGAGCAAGCCTGGTGCCTCAATAAAATTCGTCATTACGAACTGTTCTGTTTTGACAGATTCTGCCTTTTATTTCGCATTGCCTGTTTTGTTATGTTCGACGGATATTTCGATTCCATTGACTTTCAGTAGCTTTGTGCAATGTCCAAAAGTGTTAAGAATAATTATGTCACCTCTGAACATGTATATTTTGATTGTGCACTAACCCTTTAATGAGTTGTTTTGAGTTTGGTGTGGAGGAAGTTTTCAAGGATCAAGAGAGGGAGATGATACAACATGATCAAGGAGAGTGAAAGCTCTAAGCTTGGGGAAGCCCCGGTGGTTCACCCCTGCATATATCAAGAAGACTCAAGCGTCTAAGCTTGGGGATGCCCAAGGCATCCCCTTCTTCATCGACAACATTATCAGGTTCCTCCCCTGAAACTATATTTTTATTCCATCACATCTTATGTGCTTTGCTTGGAGCGTCGGTTTGTTTTTGTTTTTTGTTTTGTTTGAATAAAATGGATCCTAGCATGCTTTGTGTGGGAGAGAGACACGCTCCGCTGTTGTGGACTATGTCCTTAGGCTCTACTCATAATATTCATGGCGAAGTTTCTTCTTCGTTAAATTGTTATATGGTTGGAGTTGGAAAATGATACATGTAGTAATTGCTAAAATGTCTTGGATAATGTGATACTTGGCAATTGTTGTGCTCATGTTTAAGATCTTGCATCATATGCTTTGCACCTATTAATGAAGAAATACATTGAGCATGCTAAAATTTGGTTTGCATATTTGGTCTCTCTAAAGTCTAGATAATTTCTAGTATTGAGTTTGAACAACAAGGAAGACGGTGTAGAGTCTTATAATGTTTACAATATGTCTTTTATGTGAGTTTTGCTGCACCGCTTCATCCTTGTGTTTGTTTCAAATAAACCTTGCTAGCCTAAGCCTTGTATCGAGAGGGAATACTTCTCATGCATCCAAAATCCTTGAGCCAACCACTATGCCATTTGTGTCCACCATACCTACCTACTACATGGTATTTCTCCGCCATTCCAAAGTAAATTGCTTGAGTGCTACCTTTAAACAATTCAAAATTTCTTACCTCTGATTTGTGTCAATGTTTTATAGCTCATGAGGAAGTATGTGGTGTTTATCTTTCAATCTTGTTGGGCAACTTTCACCAATGGACTACTGGCTTCATCCGCTTATCCAATAATTTTGCAAAAAGAGCTGGCAATGGGATTCCCAGTCCCAAATTAATTAAAACTAAATAGACACTCCTCCATGGTATGTGATTGTTGGACGGCACCCGAAGGATTCGGTTAGCCATGGCTTGAGAAAGCAAAGGTGGGGAGGAGTGTCATCATAATAAAACTAAAATAAAAAGGCACTCCTTCATGGTATGAGATTGTTGGCAGGCACCCGAAGGATTCGGTTAGCCATGGTTTGTGAAAGAAAGGTTGGAAGGAGTGCCACCCAAAAATAAAAATAAAATGGGAGCCGCTCTTCGAAGGTTTGTCTGGCAAGGGGGTTAGAGTGCCCACTACCATTCGTTGACAACAACAAACACCTCTCAAAATTTTACTTTTATGCTCTCTTTATGTTTTCAAAATCAAAGCTCTAGCACAAATATAGCAATCGATGCTTTCCTCTTTGAAGGACCTTTCTTTTACTTTTATTGTTGAGTCAGTTCACCTATCTCTCTCCACCTCAAGAAGCAAACACTTGTGTGAACTGTGCATTGATTTCTACATACTTGCATATTGCACTTGTTATATTACTTTGCATCGACAATATCCATGAGATATACATGTTATAAGTTGAAAGCAACCGCTGAAACTTCATCTTCCTTTGTGTTGCTTCAATACCTCTACTTTGAATTATTGCTTTATGAGTTAACTCTTATGCAAGACTTATTGATGCTTGTCTTGACGTACTATTCATGAAAAGTCTTTGCTTTATGATTCATTTGTTTACTCATGTCATATACATTGTTTTGATCGCTGCATTCATTACATATGCTTTACAATAGTATGATCAAGGTTATGATGGCATGTCACTCCAGAAATTATCTTTGTTTATCGTTTACCTGCTCGGGACGAGCAGAAACTAAGCTTGGGGATGCTGATACATCTCCGACGTATCAATAATTTCTTATGTTCCATGCCACATTATTGATGATATCTACATGTTTTATGCACACTTTATGTCATATTTATGCATTTTCTGGAACTAACCTATTAACAAGATGCCGAAGAGCCAGTTGCTGTTTTCTGCTGTTTTTGGTTTCAGAAATCCTAGTAAGGAAATATTCTCGGAATTGGACGAAATCAACGCCCAGGGGCCTATTTTCACACGAAGCTTCCAGAAGACCGGAGAATCAACGAAGTGGGGCCACGAGGTGGCCAGGAGGTAGGGCGGCGCGGCCCCACCCTTGGCCACGCCGACCTGTCTCCTGGGCCCCTCGTGACGCCCCCTGACCTACCCTTCCGCCTACAAATAGCCTTCGTCGCGAAACCCCCAGTACCGAGAGCCACGATATGGAAAACCTTCCAGAGACGCCGCCGCCGCCAATCCCATCTCGGGGGATTCAGGAGATCGCCTCCGGCACCCTGCCGGAGAGGGGAATCATCTCCCGGAGGACTCTACGCCGCCATGGTCGCCTCCGGAGTGATGTGTGAGTAGTCTACCCCTGGACTATGGGTCCATAGCAGTAGCTAGATGGTTGTCTTCTCCTCATTGTGCTTAATTGTCGGGTCTTGTGAGCTGCCGAACATGATCAAGATCATCTATCTGTAATGCTATATGTTGTGTTTGTTGGGATTCGATGAATAGAGAATACCATGTTATGTTGATTATCAATTTATATCTATGTGTTGTTTATGATCTTGCATGCTCTCCGTTATTAGTAGAGGCTCTGGCCAAGTGTTTGCTAGTAACTCCAAGAGGGGGTATTTATGCTCGATAGTGGGTTCATGTCTCCGTGAATCTGGGGGAGTGACAGAAACCTCTAATGTTATGGATGTGCTATTGCCACTGGGGATAAAACATTGATGCTATGTCCGAGGATGTAGTTATTGATTACATTACGCGCAATACTTAATGCAATTGTCTGTTGTTAGCAACTTAATACTGGAAGGGGTTCGGATGATAACCTGAAGGTGGACTTTTTAGGCATAGATGCATGCTGGATAGCGGTCTATGTACTTTGTCGTAATGCCCAATTAAATCTCACTATACTCATCATAATATGTATGTGCATGGTCATGCCCTCTCTATTTGTCAATTGCCCAACTATAATTTGTTCACCCAACATGCTATTTATCTTATGGGAGAGACACCTCTAGTGAACTATGGACCCCGGTCCAATTCTCTATACTGAAATACAATCTACTGCAATACTCGTTCTACTGTTTTCTGCAAACAATCATCATCCACACTATACATCTAATCCTTTGTTACAGCAAGCCGGTGAGATTGACAACCTCGCTGTTTCGTTGGGGCAAAGTACTTGGTTTGTGTTGTGCAGGTTCCACGTTGGCGCCGGAATCCCTGGTGTTGCGCCGCACTACATCTCGCCGCCATCAACCTTCACGTGCTTCTTGACTCCTACTGGTTCGATAAACCTTGGTTTCTTACTGAGGGAAACTTGCCGCTATACGCATCACACCTTCCTCTTGGGGTTCCCAACGGACGCGTGTCGAACGGAAAGACAATACGTCAACCACGCGCATCACCGCGCCGGCCTGGCGTGTGGGGCCCTCGTGGCGCCCCTTGACCTACCTCCTCCGCCTACTTAAGCCTTCGTTGATAATAACTCCAGTACCGAGAGCGACGATACGAAAAACCTTCCAGAGACGCTGCCGCCGCCAATCCCATCTCGGGGGATTCGGGAGATCGCCTCCGGCACCCTGCCGGAGAGGGGAATCATCTCTCGGAGGACTCTTCACCGCCATGGTCGCCTCCGGAGTGATGAGTGAGTAGTTCACCCCTGGACTATGGGTCCATAGCAGTAGCTAGATGGTCGTCTTCTCCTAATTGTGCTTCATTGTTGGATCTTGTGAGCTGCCTAACATGATCAAGATCATCTATCTGTAATGCTATATGTTGTGTTTGTTGGGATCCGATGAATAGAGAATGCTATGTTATGTTGATTATCAATCTATTACCTATGTGTTGTTTATGATCTTGCATGCTCTCTGTTATTAGTAGAGGCTCTGGCCAAGTTTTTGCTAGTAACTCCAAGAGGGACTATTTATGCTCGGTAGTGGGTTCAAGCCTCCATTAAATCTGGGACAGTGACAGAAAGTTCTAAGGTTGTGGATGTGCTGTTGCCACTAGGGATAAAACATCGATGCTATGTCTAAGGATGTAGTTGTTGATTACATTACGCACCATACTTAATGCAATTGTCTGTTGTTTGCAACTTAATACTGGAAGGGGTTCGGATGATAACCTGAAGGTGGACTTTTTAGGCATAGATGCATGCTGGATAGCGGTCTATGTACTTTGTCGTAATGCCCAATTAAATCTCACTATACTCATCATATCATGTATGTGCATGGTCATGCCCTCTTTATTTGTCAATTGCCCAACTGTAATTTGTTCACCCAACATGCTTATTCTTATCGGAGAGACGCCTCTGGTGAACTGTGGACCCCGGTCCATTCTTTTAATCGAATACAATCTAATGCAATACTTGTTCTACTGTTTTCTGCAAACAATCATCATCCACACTATACATCTAATCCTTTGTTACAGCAAGCCAGTGAGATTGACAACCTCACTGTCACGTTGGGGAA
This sequence comes from Lolium perenne, assembly GCF_019359855.2. Lineage (NCBI taxonomy): Eukaryota > Viridiplantae > Streptophyta > Magnoliopsida > Poales > Poaceae > Lolium > Lolium perenne. The sequence continues at coordinate 217,245,310 of NC_067247.2, forward strand.
AAGTAATTTGGTTGTGTTGTGCAGGTTCCACGTTGGCGCCGGAATCCCTGGTGTTGCGCCGCACTACACTTCGCCGCCATCAACCTTCAACGTGCTTCTTGGCTCCTACTGGTTCGATAAACCTTGGTTTCTTACTGAGGGAAAACTTGCTGCTGTACGCATCACACATTCCTCTTGGGGTACCCAACGGATGCGTGCTGTACGCGTATCACTTACTATATATATATGTGATATAAGAAGACTATGCGCTTTTGTTTTTCATTTTTCTGTTTTTTTTATTTTATGCCCATTTAAATCTTGGTCAAATCCTAGGTTTGACAATGATTTAAACAAGTTTAAAATATGAAAATGAAAAGGTAAGCATGGATCCTTCTTAGTCACTCTAAAATGAAGCTTTTGATAGGTTTTTGAAATTTCCATATTTGAAACCCAAAACCACTTCTCTTCATGCTTGACTACATAAGACAAAGTTTAGGGATAGGGGGTAGATACATGATCTTTCTTGTTTGAATATGTCTAGACCTTGTTTATCAACTTTAATGCTTACTATATGACATAAGAAAACTATGTGCTTTGGTTTTTCATTTTTCTGAAATTTTTTCGAATTTTGATGCACATTTGAATCTTGGTCAAATCCTAGGTTTGACCAAGATTTAAACAAGTATAGAACATGAAAATGAAAAGGGAAGCCTGTATCCTTCTTAGTCACCCTAAAATGAAGTTTTTGGGAGGTTTTTGAAATTTCCATGTTTGAAACCCAAAACCACTTCTCTTCATGCTTGACTTCATAAGACAGAGTTTAGGGGTTAGGGGGTAGATACATGATTTGTCTAGTTTGAATATGTCTAGACTTTGTTTACCAACTTTAATGCTTACTATATATCAGACATAAGAAGACTATGTGCGCTTTGGTTTTTCATTTTTCTATTTTTTTTATTTTATGCCCAATTGAAACTTGGCCAAGTCCTAGATTTGACCAAGATTTAAATAAGTTTAAAGCATGAAAATGGAAAGGTAAGCCTGGATCCTTCTTAGTCGCTCTAAAATGAAGCTTTTGGGATGTTCTTGAAATTTCCATGTTTGAAACCCAAAACGAGTTTTCTTCATGCTAGACTTCATAAGATCGATAGGGGGTACATACAAGATTTGTCTGGTTTGGATATATCTAGACCTTGTTTATCAACTTGAATGCTTACGATATGACATAAGAAGACTATGTGCTTTTGTTTTTCATTTTTATTTTTTTGTGCCCATTTGTATCTTGGTCAAATCCTAGGTTTGACCAAGATTTAAACAAGTTTAAAACATGAAAATGAAAAGGGAAGCATGTATCCTTCTTAGTCACTCTAAAATGAAGTTTTTGGGAGGTTTTTGAAATTTCCATGTTTGAAACCAAAAACCACTTCTCTTCATGCTTGACTTCATAAGACATAGTTTAGGGGTTAGGGGGTAGATACATGATTTGTATGGTTTGAATATGTCTAGACCTTGTTTATCAACTTTAATGCTTACTATATGACATATAAGACTATGTGCTTTGGTTTTTCATTTTTCTGTTTTTTTTTATTTCCTGCCAATTTGGTTTGACCAAGATTTAGACAAGTTTTACACGTGAAAACGAATAAGTAAGCCTGGTTCCTTCTTAGTCACTCCAAAATGTACCAATTGATAGGTGTGTTAACTCTGCTTCATGGAAAAAATAATGTCATGTAAATGAGTTCTCCTTTGATTTAAAGGATAGGAAAAACATAGGAATAGGAAAGGTATATGATTGGAATGGCATGTCTACTTGAAACCTATAGGAAGATGAAGTTTGTTTGATTGTAGCAAAGGAATTTTTCCATGAGGTATGAGCTAATGCTTTTTTCCTATAGGAATTACACTATCTCATACTACGTGGGTCCCATCTTAATTAATGTTGGGTCCCATCTTAATTAATGTTAAGGTTCATATCTCAAACTTCCAGTAAATCATGCATATTTCGATTTATATTTTGGTGAAGTTTCATTCGATTTGAATTATAGGTTTGTGAGCAAATATATATTTAGTTTGAACTAGTGCTCGAGTACGTAAGAAGCTATTTAATCACAAGCTTCATAGATTTTAAAACAAGGCATCTACATATTACTGGATTTTTTCAAAATTTTCTGAATAGTTTTTCGGCTCCTTTGATTTGAAGGATAGGAAAAACATAGAAATAGGAAAGGTAAAGGATTGGAATGGCATATCTACTTGAATCCTATAGGAAGATGAAGTTTGTTTGATTGTAGCAAAGTAATTTTTCCATGAGGTATGGGCTAATGCTTTTTTCCTATAGGAATTACACTACAAGATTCCTATAGGAATTTTTCCTATAGGCTATGTTCCTATGAATCAAACAACATGTATAGGAAATTTTCCCATAGGAACCAAATCCTACACAATTCCTATGCAAATCCTTTGAATCAAAGGAGCCCTTAGCTTCGAAATAAGAGATAGTTTGGAACGTTGGATCTCAAATGGATGGTAGATGGTGGCACATAGTCACAATGTATCTTGGAAGCATCAAATCACTGAAGCTCTGTCCGGTTTCCAAACCAAGCTAGGAAAGGCATTGAAAATGAAGTTCTGCTCTAAAACATCTCTCATTCCATTTTGGTGCTCGCGCGGTTGCATGCTGCCCACGTGTTAAGGTACATGTCTCTAGCATGTAGAGAACTACGATTATTGGCGAAAAATATATCGAAATGGAAACTGTAAAAAAAACCTCTCTGGTCAACCTGATGTGACGAGACATCACTGCACCAAACATCGTCGCAAATTTATAGATGGGTGGCGTGCTAGTATACCAACAGTCAAATCGGCGCCCAGTCGCAGCAGCAGCCTAGAGTACTACTCTACCTAGTTTTTGCCCCTTGCATATCTATCATCTTCTTCTTCACCCTCCCAGAATCACGCGCACGCGCAGGATCTCGATCCCCACCACGCCGCATCACCAGTACTATACCTTTCTCTCCTTACCCCGGCCGGCCGCGCGCCGCATCGTTCCTTCCATAGCGCTCGCCCTCTCCTCCGAAAACCCCAAGCGCAGTTGCATCCGCCATCCACCTCACGTGATGGATTATTCTAGGTTTTGCCGGGGCGGCGGGGAAGGCCACTGGGAGGCTCTCACCGACGACAACATCGACCTCATCGCTGCGCATCTGGATGTTACCTACACCGTCCGACTTGCCGCATGTTCCAGGGAGCTGTACGACCGGATCAGCAAGGATGAAGGTAAGATGCACCATTGGGATGAACCCTGCCTGCTGATGCCTCCGCCTGCTTATTGGTTCGATCAACCCTGGGATGTGGCGAGAGCATCTCGTCTGCATGATACCGTGTACGACCTGGTGCCCCTCGACCATCCTCGCCGTTATGTCGCCCTGCCGTTCATGCACGGCAGAAAATGGCTTGGCGCGAACGGCGACTCGATCGCCGCCGCCGATCATCATCGGTGCCAGTGGTGCCTCGTGAACGTCTACACCGAGCGACATATCCCTCTTCCATCCCTACCAGCTTCGAAGATTGATGATACTAGTGTCTCATATAAACCTGGATACTGTTTAAACTGGGGTCCAGTAATTAATTTGTTGAAGATTGTAATCTGCCAAGTGCCCACAAAAGGTGGGAGGTACGCAGATTACAAGCTCATCGCCTTGTTCGACAAAACGATTTTCTACTTTGAAGGGGGTGGCGACTGGAGAATGCTGGAGGCCCTTACACCTGCACCTGATTATCCAAATTACTGTGATGCCATTGAACTCGGTGGCCACGTTTTTGCGGTGGACGAAACAGATGGCTCCACGTACTTCTGGGACACTGCAAATGGTATTTTTTCAGTCCTTATGTTGCATTGCATGATACACTGCCTTAATCAATGAAGTTATTCATGAACTACCTTGTTTATATTTTACCTTTCATAAATGATTTAATGATCACACCCCTTTTGCTGAATATGAATGAACCGTTGCTTGCAATGAATTAGTACGAATTAGTCACCAACAAACATAGTATGCTCAGTATGTGATTGCATTCCTGAATTAGTAACTCTACGCCACTGCAGAATATGGATGTAATTAACCAGTATCTCAAAAGATAACGTAGCACTATGAAGGCACCCTTTTTGATAACCTTTTACACCCATTGTTTCATATATAACTAATTGATTTTTCCTCCAAAAGGAGGACGAGAGACCCCCGCCATCTGCATCAGAGAGATGCATAAGGACTTTCATAAGTATATGACTTAACGATCACATCCTTTATCTGAATATGAATGAACCGTTGCTTGCAATGAATTAGTACTAGACAGTCATCAGCAAACATAGTATACTCCGTATGTGAATGCATTCCTGAATTAGTAACTCTATGCAACTGCAGAATATGGATGTAATTAACAAGTATCTCAAATGTTAACATAGAAACATAAAAATAGAAGAAAATCTTTTGTAATTACATGCGTAGCTTATATTTTCTAGAGATCGGGGAAAAGGCCTTGATTGGATGTACCTACATGCAGATCAAACAGTTCTTTTGTTTATATCGGTGAACAATCTGCAAAATGGTATAATTAATTTTGTTTTTGATACATTATTTCTCCCATTTTCTTGAATAGATTTCAGTTTCCCACAATTATCTTTGATTAGTGATTGTGACGTCCCCTCATTCAAAATAACTCAGGTTATCTTTTTCCTAATTCAATGTTATTTAAGTTTGAGTAAGTTTACGACTAATATCTACAACCTCATATATATAAGATTTAGCACATGCAGGACTAACAAAATTAGCTGCATGTAGTCCCTTGTATAGTTCTTTCTTTTTGCTTTCTCAGTTTTTCGTAGCCTTGCTACAACCCTGTATGCTCTAATATATAATTATGCACGACTAGGCATGTGTTCGAGAAAAGAAAATCTAAATATCTTTTGTAATATATGAACCTATATTGATGTTTTAGATGTTGGTAGTATAATTTTCGATAAACTTGAACAGACTTAATCAGTTTAACTTAGCACAACCATATAGAGTACCTTTTTTAGAACGCGAAAATGAGATAAACAAATACCATGTGTACCATTTACTATCAATAGTAGAGAAGAGATTATGAACCTTCAACTCTAAAATGCAAATTCTTCTACTGAATGGATAGCTACATCTGATACCTATTTTGCAAATGTTACCAGACTTGGGGTTAGCTACAAAGAGCATTTCTTTCTTGTCAAGCTTCATGCACTACCAACACAACCAAAAGTCCAAACTGATCGCAAGGGCGGCAATCCACTTATACAATTCAACACCCCCCCTCACGTGTGATGGGAGACAAGTCAACACGTGGAAAGACTCAGAGGTATAGCTCAAGAGGCATATACGTGGACTCCGAGGGGGAAACAACAATTTTAGGATAAATTGCGAAAGCCAGGACTCGAACTAGAGACCCTGGCTCTGACACCATGTCAATCTTCATGGACTAGCCAACGCAACCAAAAGTCCGAACTGATGGAAAGGTCTAGGCAATCCACTTATACAGTTAAACATTTCTTACCCTTCAGATGGTCACAGGGAAGCTCTCTAATAGGTAACTTAAGACAAAGGGAATTAACTACAGCACAAGACTTAAACTTAAGATGATATATATTTGTCAAAATTTGAATGTATCTATATGCTTTCACTGTCTAGATACATCTGAATTTGGACAAATCTCAGACACTTTCGGTGGGACAGAGGTAGTATATAACTGTGTATACACTAACTAGTGTCTAGTTTTGGCGAAGTTAAGACTAGTTTCGTGGGATGGATGCAGTATAACTAATATATTGGACACTCGATTTGAACACATGAATGACCAATGTCCTTAGCTTACATAGTCGTATTTATACTGTGAGCATGAACGATGAACAATGCTGCTGTTTGAATATGGTTGCCAGTAACACCCTATTTGTATCCATTTCTAATATTGCAGAAAATCCGATGCTCCCGTCTGTAATCCTGCCACCGGTGGTGGATGATCAGCAGTACGCGTGGTTCCTCGCTCCATCTGCTGATGGCAAGCGATTGATGATCATCCTTATAGTAAATAACATTGGGATTGCCAATGCTGAAGTACCTCCTGACATTCCCTATGCTGCTAATGGGCTTCAGCTACGGCAGTATCCTCCTGTTGCCACCTACATCTTTGAGCAGGATCCCTTATCTACTGCACGTGCAGGGGACTTTCTTTGGAGGCAGGTTAACAGCCTCGGCGACCACTCTCTGTTCCTCGGACTCAATTACCCGATCATTGCCAACCTGAAGAAGCGTGAATCCAAAGCTCCTGATGGCACATTGGTTCCATTCATGAGGAAAAACTGCGTCTACACAGCATACCGGAAGATTCTTCATAATCAATGCCCTAAAATTTTGCGATGCAACCTCCAGCCAAATGAAGCTGAGACTGTGGGAGTTATCAGCCTTCCCAGAGATGGTTGGGATAATGTCCGACAAGCGGCTATGTGGTTTAAGCCTGCTTTAAACATTGCCCGTTCGGTGTTACCTTTAAAAAAACACTGACACACTTTTTTATTATGCTTGAAGTGTTGAGAAGTAGTACACTGTTTTTAGGAATCAGTTTATTTGAACACTGCCCCGCTTTTGTATTTCGTGTTGCCTTCATATTATAACCCATGCATGGCTGTTTTAGGATTGACTTTATTTCAGCACTATAATTACAATGTGTGTACGTCCTTTACAATATAGCCACCTCTTGTTGATCATACTCATGAGAGGACAATTCCTATTTTTTCGCTGCTAAAGGGTAAAGTACATCCCTGGGGGCAGTGATTCTTGCTGCAGGCCACTAAACATGCATCAACTAAGAGCAAGGAAGTAGATGTGCGACCTAGGTGACTGTGCGGACCCCACATATGAACCAAAGAAAAAAACATGTCAATACGGAACTGATGTACATACGACAACTCCTATATGATATGTGTATGTACGATTGAGCATCTGGAGGTGTGCTGCCACCTGCTTCCTCACATGAAGGGTTGGATCTTGTGTTTCGTACACGGATCGGACTGAAATTGTCGTGTGCATAGAAAGGTTCATGTCAATAAGGCTGAGTTTGGCATCTAAGTCTAGGCAACAAATACTTTTGGGTTCCAACGGCCATCTACAAGGTATTTTCTATTGGCCTACTTGCTCCGGCTGTCGAAGCCCAATAACTACAAATGGGCCTTTCTGCTCATGCAATGTTGGCCCTTTTCTAAAGAACCACAGATCCTATGATTGGCAAAAAACAAAAACACGGAGATTCTACATAAAAGTTGTTTGTATTTATTTTGAATTATTGGGTTGCAATTTTTGATACTGCTCATGGCCAATATGAAATTCCTTGATCGCTCCATACCCACATGGATCACGGTATTTTCAAAAATTCATAAAGTGGATTTGAAATTTAAAACATATCCTAATAATTGCATGATTTATTCTATTAACTTGCAAGATCTTGGAGCGAAAGAGCTTGTATTAGTCTGCAAAAATAATATAGATAAACATGTCATTAACAAGAAATGAAGGTTTATCGTCCAAAGAGGATGCCATGTGGGACCCATGAGCCAGCAGCGTCCTCAAAATTTCAAATGCGGTAGGATATCCAAAAAAAAGAGCAAGTTTCCCGAAAATAGGGGTAAAAAATAAATCATAGAAAGGAAACATTTATAGTTCAGAGAGGCTAACATGTGGGACAGATCTGCCAGCAGCATCCTCATCATTTCAAAGTCGGCAGAGGATCAAAATAAAAAAAAAAGGCAAATAGCCAAAAATTAGGGGTCAAAAGTAAATCCAACAAAGGAAACTTTTATTCTTCATAGAAGATGACATGTGGGACCGACCTGCCAGCGTCGTCCTCATCGTTTCAAAGGCCGCAGGGGATCAAAAGAAAAAGGCAAATAGCGAGAAATTAGGGGTAAAAAATAAATCCAACAAAGGAAAGGTTTATTGTCCATAGAGGCTGACATGTGGGACCCATGAGCCAGCAGCCTCCTCAATTTCAAATGCGGCATAGGATCGAAAGAAAAAGGCAAGTGACAAAAAATCAGGGGGTAAAAAAAATCCAAGAAAAGAAACTTTATTGTACATAGAGGATGACATGCGGGTCCCATGAGCCAGTTACTTACTCAACGTTACAGAGGCGGCTTGAGATCGAAAGAAAAAGGAAAGTGACCAAATATCAGGAACAAAAAATAATCCAAGAAAAGGAACTTTTATTGTACATGGAGGATGACATATGGGTCCCATTTTGCAGCAGCGGTCACTACGTGTCAAAGGCGGCATGAGATCGAAAGAAAAAGGCAAGTGCAAAAACATCAGTAGCCAAAAATAATCCAAGAAAAGAAACTTTATTGTACATAGAAGATGACATGCGGGTCCCATTTTGCAGCAGCGGTCTCAATGTTTCCAAGCCGGCACGGGATCAAAAGAAAAAGGAAGTAGCCAGAAATCAGGGGTTAAAATAATTCCAAGAAAGGAAACTTTTATTCTACATAGAGGATGACTTGCGGGACCCACGAGCCAGCAGCTTCCTCAATGTTTCAGAGGCGGCATATACCGAAAGAAAAAGGCAAGTGACCAAATATCAGGAGCCAAAGATAATTCAAGAAAAAAACTTAATTGTACAAAGAGGATGCCATGCGGGTCCCATTTTGCAGCAGCGGTATCACCGTTTGAGAGGCTGCACGGCATCGAAAGAAAAAGGCAAGTGACCAAATATCACGAGCCAAAAATAATCCAAGAAAATAAATTTTATTGTACATAGAGGATGACATGCGGGTCCCATTTTGCAGCAGCGGTCTCAACGTTTCCAAGGCGGCACAGGACCAAAAGAAAAATGAAGTAGCCAGAAATCAGGGGGTGAAAAAAATCGAAGAAGAAAGATTTCAGTTGGGCTGCATATGGACATCTGGGCCTTCGAACTATCCTGCTTGGCCTTTTGACTCGTACAATTTCAGCCCACTCCAAAACAGGAAAGTTCGGAATTTTCTAAAAAAAACAGGAAAGTACTATGCTTCGCAAAAACAAAAAAACAAGGAGATTCAACATATAAGTTTGTTTATGTAAAAATAAAGATTTAATTTATCCGTTTGCAATAGCTCAGAGCGCAATACACTGATTATTGTCTGCAAAATAATCAAGATATCACATGTTTCTTGTACGGGGAGGCTGACATCGGGGACCCATGAGCCAGCAGCGTCGTCAACGTTTTAAAGGCGGCAGGGGATGGAAAGAAAAAATAAACCAAAAATATGTTGGTACAAAATCCAAGAAAAGAAACATTTTCATTCTAAGAGGATGACATGCGGGACCCATGAGGCAGCAGCATCCTCAACGATTCCAAGGCGGCAGGGGATCAAAGAAAAAAAAAGGAAATATCCAGAAATTAATTAGGGGTTCAAAATAAATCCATCAATGGAAACTTTTATTGTTCCCAGAGGATGACATGTGGGACCGACCTGCCAACAGCGTCCTCATCGTTTCAAAGGGGGCAGGAGATCAAAAGAAAAAGGCAAATAGCCAGAAATCAGGGGTCAAAAATAACTCCAAGAAAGGAAACTTTTATTGTTCGTAGAGGATGACATGCGGGACCCATGAGCCAGCAGCTTACTCAACGTTTCAAAGGCGGCATGAGATCGAAAGAAAAAGGCAAGTGACAAAATATCAGGAGCCAAAGATAATCCAAGAAAAAAACTTTATTGTACGTAGAGGATGACATGCGGGTCCCAATTAGCAGCAGCGGTCTCAACGTTTCAAATGCGGCTTGAGATCAAAAGAAAAAAGAAAGTTGATTGTACATAGTGGATGACATGCGGGTCCCATGAGTCAGCAGCTTACTCAACGTTTCCAAGGCGGCAGGGGATCAAAAGAAAAAGGAAATAGCCAAAAATCAGAGGGTGAAAAAAAAACCCAAGAAAATAAACTTTTATAGCACATAGTGGATGACATGCGGGTCCCATGAGCCAGCAGGGTCCTCAACGTTTCAAACGTGGCATGAGATCGAAAGAAAAAGGCAAGTGACCAAATATCAGGAGCCAAAAATAATTCAAGAAAGAAACTTGATTGTACATAGAGGATGACATGCGGGTCCCATTTGGAGCAGCGGTCTCAACGTTTCCAAGGTGGCACAGAACCAAAAGAAAAATGAAGTAGCCAGAAATCAGGGGGTGAAAAAAATCCAAGAAGAAAGATTTCAATTGGGCTGCATCTGGACATCTGGTCCTTCGAACTATCCTGCTTGGCCTTTTGACTCGTACAATTTCAGCCCACTCCAAAACAGGAAAGTTCGGAATTTTCTAAAAAAACAGGAAAGTCCTATGCTTCGCAAAAACAAAAAAACAAAGAGATTCAACATATAAGTTTGTTTATGTAAAAATAAAGATTTAATTTATCCATTTGAAATAGCTCAGAGCGCAATACACTGTTTATTGTCTGCAAAATAATCAAGATATCACATGTTTTTTGTACGGGGAGGCTGACATCAGGGACCCATGAGCCAGCAGCGTCGTCAACGTTTTAAAGACGGCAGAGGATGGAAAGAAAAAATAAACCAAAAATACGTTGGTAAACAATCCAAGAAATGAAACATTTTCGTGCTAAGAGGATGACATGCGGGACCCATGAGGCAGCAGCATCCTCAGCGTTTATTGTTCATAGAGCCTGACATGTTGGACCCGTGAGCCAGCAGCGTCCTCAACGTTTTAAAGGCGGCAGGAGATCGAAAGAAAAATTAGCCAAAAATCATTTTGTAAACAAAATCCAAGAAAAGAAACATTTACCGTTCTGAGAGGATGACATGCGGGACCCATGAGACAGCAACATCCTCAACGATTCCAAGGCGGCAGGGGGTCAAAGAAAAAAAAAGGAAATATCCCGAAATTAATTAGGGGTTCAAAATAAATCCATCAAAGGAAACTTTTATTGTTCACAGAGGATGACATGTGGGACCTACCTGCCAACAGCGTCCTCATCGTTTCAAAGTGGGCAGGAGATCAAAAGAAAAAGGCAAATAGCCAGAAATTAGGGGTAAAAAATAACTCCAAGAAAGGAAACTTTTATTGTTCATAGAGGATGACATGCGGGACCCATGAGCCAGCAGCTTAGTCAACGTTTCAAAGGTGGCATGAGATCGAAAGAAAAAGGCAAGTGACAAAATATCAGGAGCCAAAGATAATCCAAGAAAAGAAAATTTATTGTACATAGAGAATGACATGCGGGTCCCATTTTGCAGCAGCGGTCCCAACGTTTCAAATGCGGCTTGAGATCAAAAGAAAAAAAAAAGTAGCCAGAAATTAGGGGGTAAAAAAAAACTCCAAGAAAGGAAAGTTTTATCGTTCATACAGGCTGACATGTCGGACCTATGAGCCAGCAGAGTCCTCAACGTTTCAAAGGCGGCTGGGGATCAAAAGAAAAAGGAAATAGCCAAAAATCAGAGGGTGAAAAAAACCAAGAAAATGAACTTTTATAGTACATAGAGGATGACATGCGGGTCCCATGAGCCTGCAGGTTCCTCAACGTTTCAAACGTGGCATGAGATCGAAAGAAAAAGGCAAGTGACCAAATATCAGGATCCAAAAATAATTCAAGAACAGAAACTTGATTGTACATAGAGGCTGACATGTGGGACCTATGAGCCAGTAGAGTCCTCAACGTTTCAAAGGCGGCAGGGGATCAAAAGAAAAAGGAAATAGCCAAAAATCAGATGGTGAAAAAAAAACAAGAAAATGAATTTTATAGTACATAGAGGATGACATGCGGGTCCCATGAGCCAGCAGGTTCCTCAACGTTTCAAACGTGGCATGAGATCGAAAGAAAAAGGCAAGTGACCAAATATCAGGAGCCAAAAATAATTCAAGAAAAAGAAAGTTTTATAGTACATAGAGGATGACATGCGGGTCCCATTTAGCAGCAGCGTTCCTCAACGTTTCAAACGTGGCATGAGATCGAAAGAAAAAGTTAAGTGACCAAATATGAGGTGCCAAAAAAATCCAAGAAAAGAAAGTTTTATAGTACATAGAGGATGACATGCGGGTCCCATTTAGCAGTAGCGGTATCACCGTTTGAGAGGCAGCAGGGGATCGAAAGAAAAAGGTAAGTGACCAAATATGAGGTGCCAAAAAAATCCAAGAAAAGAAAGTTTTATAGTACATAGAGGATGACATGCGGGTCCCATGAGCCTGCAGGTTCCTCAACGTTTCAAATGTGGCATGAGATCGAAAGAAAAAGGCAAGTGACCAAATTTGAGGTGCCAAAAAAATCCAAGAAAAGAAAGTTTTATAGTACATAGAGGATGACATGCGGGTCCCATTTAGCAGCAGCGGTATCACCGTTTGAGAGGCGGCAGGGGATCGAAAGAAAAAGGCAAGTGACCAAATTTGAGGTGCCAAAAAAAATCCAAGAAAAGAAAGTTTTATAGTACATAGAGGATGACATGCGGGTCCCATTTAGCAACAGCGGTATCACCGTTTGAGAGGCGGCAGGGGATCGAAAGAAAAAGGCAAGTGACCAAATTTGAGGTGCCAAAAAAAACTCCAAGAAAAGAAAGTTTTATAGTACATAGAGGATGACATGCGGGTCCCATTTAGCAGCAATGGTCTCAACGTTTCCAAGGCGGCAAGGGATCAAAAGAAAAAGGAAGTAGCCAGAAATCAGGGGGTCAAAAAAATCCAAGAATAGAAAGAATTTTGGTTCATAGAGGATGACATGCGGGACCCATGATCCTGCATCGTAAACGGCTCGATCGGAGAGCGTTGAACGAGATGGCGCGATCGAGAAAAAAACAATGCCAGAGAAGCTGCCATCTGGGCCCTACATCCCTCCGCGGTGCGGATTTGCGTTGACTCGGCCGGCGAACCCGAGAATTCGAGATGCACCATGTCCCGGGCCACCATATGCAACGTTTTGGCCGGTTTCGTCGGGCTAGGTGGCCTCAAAAACAAGAAAAAAAACGTTTTGACATGCACAACGGACAGACCCAAAATCGTCGGCCATGGTACACCAGCAACCACGGCGCGACTTCAACTTCGTCGGCCATGGCAACTTTTCTTGTAGTGATAGGCGAATGAAGGTGTAGTGAAGCGGATAATTGTTCAACATGGCGAAGATGTCATCATACCGGAGGAAGATCTTCTCCGCGAAGCCACTATCGACAAAGCCATGGCCCGTGGGCACCTTGGCCACATACACCGAGTATGCATTATCTTTCTCCCTGAGACGCCACTGCTCCATAAACTGAATACCGTCAACCAGAGATCGCATAGGACCGGGTGCAGCATCGTACAATCTTTTAATTAGCATCCGCTCACCCGACACATGCACCCTCAACTCGATATTCTTGGGCACTGGTGTCCCGTCCTGAGCACGGATAGGTGCCGGCTGGCTGGCAGACTTGTCGTCCTTCTTCTTTCTTTTTCGTCCCTTCGGCTTCAGATTGAGTGGGACTGCATTCTGCTCTTCGCAAGCCTTCTTCAGTGTGTTAGGACTGATAACACTTCTCACCTCGGCTATCGGCTGAGTCTCGGTGAAGTCGGCGGCTGGAGGCATCTCCTGAGAACATAATAGGCGCTTGTTGCAATTGGTTTTCTCCGCGGCGGCAGCTTGAGAGGGTTGGCTAATGAGATCGTAGTCCATACCAAAATCGAAGTTGTAGTCAAGGTTGGCAAACATACTATCCTCGTCCGGACCATCGTTCAGATCATGTGCCATCTGCACGTCCTCATCAGCTGATGGTGGCACCGTTGGGGTGGTCTTGCCATGGCTTGGCGCCAGCATGGCTGGGGGTGCTGTCTGTGGGGTGGTGTCCCTCGCCCCCAAACGAATCTGGCTCTTTGGCCAAACCATGGACCAATTGAAGCATTGGTGGAGGGTAAGGACCTCATCTTCGTCGGCACCATTGGGTTGAAAGGGAGGTAGTATGTCGTCGTAGCCGCTAAGCACTCGGACCAGTTGAATCCTATACACGTGGGGTTGCATGGGTCTACCGTGTAACTGACGGTTGCTTGGTTGAATGATTTTGGCCTTGGCAACATCGATCAACTCGTCGTTCACAAACTGCAGGAGAGTGCATGGGACGTCGGCGGTAGAGCCCTGCGGAAAACATGTAGGGCGTTAGGGATGGCTAGCTAGTCAAAGGCAAAGGATATGGAAGTCATCGGCCGACGGTTGGTTACCGTGATGGCGTCCTGCTAGGCTAAGGTCGAGGCACCGCCGGCGGCGGGCGTGCAACTGATGGAGTGGCCGCTTGCTAGCGCGGAGCCGGGCGGTGTATTATCCGCAGCGACGGGTGCATTGAGCTGAAGTAATGGCACCACGGGAGACACCAAGGTTGGTGCCGCCGGAGACACCAAGGTTGGCGCCGCCGGAGACACCATTGTTGCAGCCTGCGGAGTCACCGATGGCTCCACGTTGTGCGAGTTGCTGCCCGTGAAACTGGGAAACGGGGGAGGCCCTTTTCTTCCTCCCATATATCACGCGTCCAGACAGGCAACAATGGTAGGGATGATGGAGCTAAGCGTGTTGCCCACTTGGTCCTCCACTAGCTGTCGTTGCGTCCTCTGTTGGGTCTCCACGATATGTTGCAGTTGTTGTCGCACTTGCTCCTCGACCAATGTCGAGATCTGCGCAACTTGTGCCTTGATATGTGCGACCTCCTTCTCATCGATGGTGGCCTTTTTCTCCTTTTTCCCCGACTTATAGTAATCCGACCATTTCATAGACAATCCTTCGCCGACCATGCGACCAGCCGACGTCGGCTTACTCAATGGATCTCTCTTCTTGTGGACATTCAACGCCCTATTTAAAGGGTTGTCCCAAGGTGCACACTGTGAGGAGCTCGTGGACCCCGCGCCGCTACTGATTTCAGCTTCCTTTTCACTTTCCGCAGCAACTTCCTTAGCCTACGGGAGGAACATGCATGAACCATTTAGAAATTTGGATTCATCAATCAGAATGCAACCATAAAGGAGCTAATTAAGCGGGTGCATTCCTTACCAGAAGAGCCTCAAACTCCTTCACCTCCGGATTGGTGGTGAGC
This sequence comes from Lolium perenne, assembly GCF_019359855.2. NCBI lineage: Eukaryota > Viridiplantae > Streptophyta > Magnoliopsida > Poales > Poaceae > Lolium > Lolium perenne. The sequence continues at coordinate 217,260,385 of NC_067247.2, forward strand.
TCCTTCGTTTTCGGATTAACACGGTACCGGGCCAGGAGAAAGTTCCTGGTTTGCTTGTTTTTGTATTGTGAGAAGAGAGGCTCGAGGCCGTTCTTCCCACGCTCCTCATCCGCGGCGTCCCATTTCGGTTGCGCCACCCTAAAACCGCCAGGACCAAGTTTGTGGGTGCCTAAGTTCAGTTTCCGCATGTCCTTCCCCCACTGACTAGAATCCGACGTTGTCTCACTCTCGCACTTGATCTTGAAATCAGCGTAGTCTTTCTCGGTGTTCGAAGGATTTAACTCCTTGATCTTCTCGTAACTCTCACCATTCTCAATCATTTTCTTCACTCGGTTCCTCCAACTAGCGAGGGCGGTGCTCATCTTCTTGAGGGCATAATTGTGCACTTTGTTCCGCATGAGACGTTTTTCTGAGCAGTCCACCGGGAACTCGTATCGTTCATGCAGCTTCGTGAAGAGGAGCGTGCGCAAATTCGCTCGGTCAGGATGCCTGAGGTTCTCGGTGTTGATCAAGACCGTGCTCCGGAGGATGCACCCGAGTTGGGACGAGTACCCTTTGACTAAATCAGGGGGCGCCGTTAGAAGCCCACTGGTGTCCACTTTGGTGAATGCCTGCTTCACGGTGCTGAGCACATTCGGGCATCGCTCCCTGCATTGCTTCTTCGGTGCGCCGCCGTCTTCGCCGCAGTCCATGTGTTCAGCGCCATCCGTGGCGGCCTCCTCGGCATTACTATCAGTGGTGTCATCCTCGGCGGCACCATCGGCTTGGTACTCTGGATCTGTGCCATCATCCTCGCCGTCGTCGCGGCGAGGTTGTGACTCCATCACCTCCATTTCATCGGTTAGCATCCAGAATGGCTTGCTGCCGCTGCCGCCGGCCTCATCGTTGTCGTCCATGTTCGAACTAAGTAGGAAAAAAAGCATAAAGTTAGCGCAAAATTTCACGAAAAATTGGGCATGACCTATGCTAATTTATGGACATAGGAGTGCCCCATTTTCGCCGAAACGGAAATGAATCAACATTTCGGCGATAATGGGCAACTCATTTGATCCCTGCACAAGAATATGACACAAATACACATGCAAAACAATCCACCAGCTGAGCACCATGGCACATATACAATTGTTCCTCCACTAGCTGAGCAATCAACAACATGCATCAGCTAGCTATATGCATCAGCTAACCATGGGCAGTACAGCAAGCAGCAAGCAGCAAGCAGCATCAAGCAGCAAGCAGCATCAAGCAGCTAGCAGCTAGCAAGCAGCAGCAGCTAGCAGCAGTAGCAAGCAGCAGCAAGCACCAGTAGCACCAGCAGCAAGCACCATCAGCACCAGCAACAAGCACCAGTAGCACCAGGAGAGGTGAGGTGTTGCTCACCATGAGTCGCGTGGAGTCGCTGTGAGGTGAGGTGTTGCTCCAGGTCGAGGAAGAAGCGGCAGCGACAGTCAGGTGCTCAAGTTCCAGGGCTGTGAAAGAATGAAAATATGGTAAGAAAATGAATGAAAATATGGTAAGTTCCAGGGCTGTGAAACAATCACAATATGGCAGCTACATGTCTGCAAGTGCGGCGGCGGTCCTCTGTGGCGGCGTCAGCGGTCAAGGGCGGCGCGGCGTGCTTCTCCAGCTGCTGCTCCAAGGTGCGCGTGGCGGTCACGGCGGTGCGGCGTGCAATAACTAGTGCTGTAAACATCAAAATGAATACTGTGAGCATCAGCCCTTCACTCTGATCCCAATTATATGCACTATTCATTAACCCGCGCACTAAGTTATACATTTGTTATATCTTGCTAATTGGCAAGTTAATTCCATAATATTGTGAACCTTTTCCTTGATATTTTTTTTGTCCAATATCACGCGAGCATGCTGAAAATTTTGCAAGTTCCAGCTAGCGCTTTTCTTTATTGGAATCCCCATATTATATGAACAATGTTTTTCTTATTTGGATGTCCCATCACTATTATAGGTAAAAATAAAAGTAACATATTATCCTTCACACGTAATCACCTACATGTCCCCACCTTATATATGCAATGACTCTGGTCTTCAAATTAGCTCACTTCTCCTATTATTAAAAAATTAAGAATCACTTTCTCTATTAGCAGCCGCTCATCTCATCTTTGAAATGTCCACTGCAGTGGAGTTCATCAGCTCGCCCAACTTTCCCCCTCGCTCACCTCGCTACTACTGCCTATGCCCTCCTCCACCCATGGGACGCAGATGGAGAATCACACTCTTACAACGGATGCGGATACAGATCTCGTCAACCTCGCACAGGCCGGCAAACCCAATGTGCACTCTGCCCATATTGATGTTGATGCCATAGATTCGGCTCCCTTCCACTTTGGTGTGCCCGCATTGTCGATATCCTTGACGATCATGAAGCTGACGAAGATGGCGCGCCTGACGATGCTCAAGTTCTTGCCGACTGCATTGAAACTTGGATGTAACCACCGAGTTGACCTTCACCGTATGAAAATCCAAAACAGCATATCCTTGCAAGGTCTTAGATAAAATTACCGAATAAAATAATTATTGTTTCTTCTAAAATGCCTAAATTCAAGTATCATACAGTACAAACAATAGTAAAATTGTTTTGGGACTTACTGAAGAGATACCAATAAGTTAGCATGAAATATATTGTTGCAAGCACGCCTGTGCATGACCCCGCCATCCGCCAAGACAACCGTTGCTCTTGCTTTGATAAAAAATTCTTTAAAGCAGATGATTCCTACTTCTGCAATACTGATATGAACAGATTTATAGATTGCATGTTCGTTGTACACATACGAACAATTGACCCATATAAGCTGAAGTACTGTAAGAAAAACGGTGGAATCCTCATCTAATGTGATTTGTGCTGACCTTTTCTGAAGTTGGCGCTGCTCTTTTCGTATTCATCTATATACATGTGGTACACCAATGCAAATAGAGGTCTATTTTAGGTGTGTTTGTGTGCTCATAGCGTGGAGAGAGACGCGGCGAGCGGAGCATGAGGAGGAGCTTCTATCGACCTGATCGACGATGCACCGGAGGACCGTCGGCAAAGCGAAGGAGGTTGTGTAGATATATTCGCCTACGATAGCCCACCTTATCGTCGGCGTCGTCAACAATCGTATGGAAGTCCAGCCTTGATCGGATCCACTGTTTGCTGCACACAACCGGCAGCATCCTTGCATGGATGACGGCATCCGCAATTCTCAGAAATCAAAGCTTCGATCCACCTCTGCCATAACACCCTCTTATGGTCGACCCAAGAGTGTTCGCCGTACTTCCGTGTGATCATTGCTCGCCGGCAGTGACATAGATAATCACCTTACGTCTTCTTGTTATCTGCATGTTTCTCCTAAATTAGAAGGATACAGATGAGCTGTATGTAACACGGGATCTTTCCTTTTTTTTTACGGACAACTACTTGTGCCGGTGAATTGCACACCGTTCTCTCCCTCAAAGATTCAAAATAATGTCAGCGCATCATGGGAAAATTATTCTGGAAAAATATATGAGGATGAAATATGCAAAGAGACCAGGGACAGCAATCGAGCTATAAGAAATTGAACAAATGTATTGTAAGCGCCTGGCCGCCTGACATGCAGTCACAATTCTGGTGCAGGAAAACAAATAAATTTTCATTGCTGATGTACAACGGGCGATGACTCGGAGGACCTAGCGATCAAGCCGGAAATCAAATTCCGGCGAGGATGCATGCGCAGCAACAATATAATGTGAAGGAAGAGGGGACGGTCGAGAGGAAACGGCGACTTGCTAGATTAAACTGTCGTGGAGGATGGACATGACCGAGTTGCAGCAGTCCCTTCTCAAGTAAATTACGGCCACTATGGAGTCTGAATCTGGTGCTCGGCAACATTTTACGGAGAAATCTCAACTAATATGGAGGTTTGATGGAAATCTCCGTGGAAAACAAGAAACATGTGGCCAAAGCAAGGAAGAGAGACGTGACAGATAAGGACTAAGCGAAGCGATCGATCTGATACAGAGAATTAGAAGATATACTAGCATGTTTAAAAAAAAAGGAGATACACTACCATAATGGACGGAATCACATTGCTACGGTTCGGTGCAACAGAAAACAACTGCAACTGTAACGCGTTAACGTGATTCCAACTGTACATTATAAGTTACGACTTTTTAGTCTAAACTTAATCGTAAATTTTATATCTAATTGTCTTAATTATTTGGATGATGTGGATTAACGATTCTTTCCTTTTTTTACGGACAACTACTTGCGATTTTATGTACTGATGCAACATCTTACCCGTTTACATGGACTTGCCGTATGATCGACCATTTTTTTTTCTTGTGCGGAGATATCTTTAGAACCTTGTCATGGGATTTTAACTTGGACTCTAGAGACACCCATGTTTTTAGCGGGGCACCCTAGCTAGCGGGCGATCGTTCGGTCCCAAGCGAGCGGTCAGTTCCGAAAATAGAAATCGCGTTTTGGCTGTTTCCATTTCGGGAAAGTCCGCGCGAGCTCGACTGTAAAAATTAAATTGCGCTGCGGCTGGGAATCGAACCCGCGACCGCGCGCACGAGGAGACAGGGACGGACCAGCTCCTCCACCAAACACTTCATGCATTAGTTGGAGACGGACTATTTTTATACCATCATCAATAACGTGGCAGAAGTAAAAATCATAAAACTTGTCAACACGGGTATTTACATTTTGGGCATTTTTTCTACAGTAAAAATAATTAAGTACCAACTTTAAAATTTTAATATCATTTAAAATATGTTAGCATTTTTTTAGCTTACAAACTATCAACCCCGTGCCCCGTTATTTATGAACAGTAAATATAAATAACTACCAACCCTAAAAGCTAATTTTTCTTTAGAATATTTTAACGAATTTTTTTTAAGTTACAAGCTATCAACCCGTTGCCCCGTTATTTATCAACGATAAATATAAAGAACTACCAACCCTAAAAAGCTAATTTCATTAAAAATATTTTATCGACTCTTTTTTTTAGTTTACAAGCTATCATCAACATAGTGCTCCGTTATTTACCAACGGTAAATGTAAATAACTACCAACGCTAATTTCATTTAGAATATTTTAGCGTTTTTGTTTTAGTTTACAAAGCTATCAACCCGGTGCCCCGTTATTTATCAACGGGAAATATAAATAACTATCAACCCTAAAAAGTTGATTTCATTTGCAATATTTTAGCGACTATTTTTTAGTTTGCAAGCTATCAACCCGGTATCCCATTATTTATCAACGGTAAAAATACATGACTACCAACCCTAAAAAATATTTTATTTAAAAATATTTAGCGATTATTTTTAATTTACAAGCTATCAACCCGGTGACCCGTTATTTATCAATGATAAAAATAAATAACTATCAACCCTAAAAAGTATTTTATTTAGAATATTTAGCGATTATTTTAATTTACAAGCTATCAACCCGGTGCCCCGTTATTTATCACCGGTAAATATGAATAACTACCAACCCTAAAAATTATTTCATTTAGAATATTTTAGTGACCTTTTTTTAGTTTGCAAGCTATCAACCCGGTGACCCGTTATTTATCAATGGTAAAAATAAATAACTATCAACCCTAAAATTTATTTTATTTAGAATGTTTAGCTATTATTTTTAATTTACAAGCTATCGACCCGGTGTCACGTTATTTATCACCGGTAAATATGAATAACTACCAACCCTAAAAAGTATTTCATTTAGAATATTTTAGTGAATCCTTTTTAGTTTGCGACCTATCAACCCGGTGACCCGTTATTTATCAATGGTAAAAATAAATAACTATCAACCCTAAAAAATTAATTTCATTTAGAATATTTTAGAGACTCCTTTTTGCTTGTTTAGAAGTTATCAACCCGGTGCACGTTATCTATCAAAGGTATATAAATACCTAGCAACCCTAAAAGTTTATTTTAATTTAGAATATTTTAGCAACTTTTTTTTTACCTTACAACTTAAAAATGGTACTTACTTTGAGTAGCAAGTGATAGTTCATTTGAGTTGCAAGTGAATCTCCCACCCGTTATTTCCCCCCTAGAAACCACAAGCCCGAAAAAGGGAATTATAATAGTTGGTTAAAAGAAACATGAATCAGCTTACATAGTAATAAAGAAAGGGAATTGTACAAAATGGAATTGAAAAGGAAATTGTATAAAGGGAATTGTACAAAATGGAATTGAAAAGGGAATTGTATAAAGGGAATTGTATAAAGGGAATTGTACAAAATGGAATTGAAAAGGGAATTGAAATTCTTTTGCATAGATAGGATAAATTTAAGCAATTGAAAATAACTGATACAAATGAAAAAAATCACAAAAGGGAATTCGCGAAAAAAAAAGTTCATATTTGTACGTTTCTAACATGCACATTTGATAGTACAAAAACAATCCGTCTCTATTTCTACCATGAATGACTAGTAGCTCAACTGGTTGGCCTGCCAGGCGCGTTGCGCGTGTGGGAGCGAGAGGTTGCTGGTTCGAATCCCTGCTGCCGCAATTCATTTTTTCCAGCCCGGGCGCGAAGCGTGAGCAGGATGAATACGACAAAAACCAGGTAGGTGGGCGCGGGGGCGCGTTTCACGGTGAAAACTGACCGCTCCGGCGGTTGATCGCCAGAAAGGGAATTCGGTTTTTAGCCTTACAATAAACAAATCAATCGTATAGGTAAGAAGCTATGTCAAGCGCCTACCAGATATATCGTTATCGCTCGTCTGCCGATGTATAGTTAATTAAACGTGTCAACGTTACGGCCTGCGTGACATTGTAAATAACGCTTTTTTAACTAATCCTAGCCATTAATTTTAGATCTAATTGTCCTAGTTATTCTAATAATGTGGATTAATGTGGTGTCTCGTATGGTGCCTCTAATTAGTAAATATAAGATTTGGTGTTATTGTAATACTTCTTTTTCAACTCCAAAATATCACTTATTATTTCTAGAAACCATACTATTTGTAAAAACAAACTACCAGTACTGTAAACTATTAAATGAATGGAAAAATCAGTAACAAATCAGTATAAAATGTGAACTTTAAGAACCAAGTGATACGTCTCCAACGTATCGATAATTTCTTACAATCCATGCCACTTTATTGATGATACCTACATGTTTTATGCATACTTTATGTCATATTTATGCATTTTCCGGCACTAACCTATTAACGAGATGCCGAAGAGCCAGTTGTTGTTTTCTGCTGTTTTTGGTTTCAGAAATCCTAGTAAGGAAATATTCTCAGAATTGGACGAAATCAACGCCTAGGATCTTATTTTTCCACGAAGCTTCCAGAAGTCCGGAGAGGAAACGAAGTGGGGCGACGAGGCGACCAGACGCTAGGGCGGCGCGGCCCAAGCCCTGGCCACGCTGGCCTAGTGTGTGGGCCCCTCGCGTCGCCCCTAAACCTACCTCCTCCGCCTACTTAAGCCTTCGTCGATAATAACTCCAGTACGGAGAGCCACGATACGGAAAACCTTCCAGAGACGCCGCCGCCGCCAATCCCATCTCGGGGGATTCAGGAGATCGCCTCCGGCACCCTGCCGGAGAGGGGAATCATCTCCCGGAGGACTCTTCACCGCCATGGTCGCCTCCGGAGTGATGAGTGAGTAGTTCACCCCTGGACTATGGGTCCATAACAGTAGCTAGATGGTCGTCTTCTCCTAATTGTGCTTCATTGTTGGATCTTGTGACCTGCCTAACATGATCAAGATCATCTATCGGTAATGCTACATGTTGAGTTTGTTGGGATCCGATGAATAGAGAATACTATGCTATGTTGATTATCAATCTATTATCTATGTGTTGTTTATGATCTTGCATGCTCTCCGTTACTAGTAGAGGCTCTGGCCAAGTTTTTGCTTGTAACTCCCAAGAGGGAGTATTTATGCTCGATAGTGGGTTCATGCCTCCATTAAATGCAGGACGGTGAGAAAGTTCTAAAGTTGTGGATGTGCTGTTGCCACTAGGGATAAAACATCGATGCTATGTCTAAGGATGTAGTTGTTGATTACATTACGCACCATACTTAATGCAATTGTCTGTTGTTTGCAACTTAATACTGGAAGGGGTTCGGATGATAACCTGAAGGTGGACTTTTTAGGCATAGATGCATGCTGGATAGCGGTGTATGTACTTTGTCGTAATGCCCAATTAAATCTCACTATACTCATCATAACATGTATGTGCATGGTCATGCCCTCTTTATTTGTCAATTGCCCAACTGCAATTTATTCACCCAACATGCTATTTATCTTATGGGAGAGACACCTCTAGTGAACTGTGGACCCCGGTCCATTCTTTTAATCGAATACAATCTACTGCAATACTTGTTCTACTGTTTTCTGCAAACAATCATCATCCACACTATACATCTAATCCTTTGTTACAGCAAGCCGGTGAGATTGACAACCTCACTGTCACGTTGGGGCAAAGTAATTTGGTTGTGTTGTGCAGGTTTGGCGCCGGAATCCCTGGTGTTGCGCCGCACTACACTCCGTCACCATCAACCTTCAACGTGCTTCTTGGCTCCTACTGGTTCGATAAACCTTGGTTTCTTACTGAGGGAAAACGCATCACACCTTCCTCTTGGGGTTCCCAACGGACGCGTGATGTACGCGTAACAAAGATAATTTCTGAAGTGACATGCCATCATAATCTTGATCATACTATTGTAAGCACATGTAATGAATGCAGCGATCAAAGCAATGGTAATGTAATGAGTAAACAAATGAATCATATAGCAAAGACTCTTCATGAATAGTACTTTCAAGACAAGCATCAATAAGTCTTGCATAAGAGTTAACTCATAAAGCAATAAATTCAAAGTAGAGGCATTAAAGCAACACAAAGGAAGATTAAGTTTCAGCGGTTGCTTTCAACTTATAACATGTATATCTCATGGATATTGTCAATGTAAAGTAATATAACAAGTGCAATATGCAAGTATGTAGGAATCAATGCACAGTTCACATAAGTGTTTGCTTCTTGAGGTGGAGAGAAATAGGTGAACTGACTCAACATAAAAGTAAAAGAAAGGCACTTCGCAGAGGGAAGCATTGATTGCTATATTTGTGCTAGAGCTTTGGTTTTGAAAACAAGAAACAATTTTGTCAACGGTAGTAATAAAGCATATGTATTATGTAAATTATATCCTACAAGTTGCAAGCCTCATGCATAGTATACTAATAGTGCCCGCACCTTGTCCTAATTAGCTCGGATTACCTAGATTATCATCGCAATACATATGTTTTAACCAAGTGTCACAAAGGGGTACCTCTATGCCGCCTGTACAAAGGTCTAAGGAGAAAGCTCGCATTGGATTTCTCGCTTTTGATTATTCTCAACTTAGACATCCATACCGGGACAACATAGACAACAGATAATGGACTCCTCTTTAATTCTTAAGCATTCAACAACAATTAATTTTCTCATATGAGATTGAGGATATTTGTCCAAAACTGAAACTTCCACCATGGATCATGGCTTTGGTTAGCGGCCCAATGTTCTTCTCTAACAGTATGCATGCTCTAACCATTCAACTCATGGTAAATCTCCCTTACTTCAGACAAGACGGACATGCATAGCAACTCACATGATATTCAACAAAGTGTAGTTGATGGCGTCCCCAGGAACATGGTTATCGCTCAACAAGCAACTTAATAAGAGATAAAATGCATAAGTACATATTCAATACCACAATAGTTTTTAGGCTATTTTTCCCATGAGCTATATATTGCAAAGATGAAGAATGGAAATTTTAAAGGTAGCACTCAAGCAATTTACTTTGAAATGGCGGAGTAGTAGGTAGTTATGGTGGACACAAATGGCATAGTGTTTGGCTCAATGATTTTGGATGCATGAGAAGTATTCCCTCTCGATACAAGGCTTAGGCTAGCAAGGTTATTTGAAACAAACACAAGTATGAACCGGTGCAGCAAAACTCACATAAAAGACATATTGTAAACATTATAAGACTCTACACCGTCTTCCTTGTTGTTCGACCCTTACTAGAAATTATCTAGACCTTAGAGAGACCAATTATGCAAACCAAATTTTAGCAAGCTCTATGTATTTCTTCATTAATAGGTGAAAAGTATATGATGCAAGAGCTTAAACATGAGCACAACAATTGCCAAGTATCAAATTATTCAAGACATTCTACCAATTACTACATGTAGCATTTCCCGTTTCCAACCATATAACAATTTAACGAAGCAGATTCAACCTTCGCCATGAACACTATGAGTAAAGCCTAAGGACATATTTGTCCATATGCAACAGCGGAGCGTGTCTCTCTCCCACACAATGAATGCTAGGATCCATTTTATTCAAACAAAACAAAAAAAAAACAAATAGACGCTCCAAGCAAAGTGCATAAGATGTGATGGAATAAAAATATAGTTTCACTAGAGGAACCTGATAATGTTGTCGATAAAGAAGGGAATGCCTTGGGCATCCCCAAGCTTAGACGCTTGAGTCTTCTTGAAATATGCAGGGGTGAACCACCGGGGCATCTCCAAGCTTAGAGCTTTCACTCTCCTTGATCATATTGTATCATCTCCCTCTCTTGATCCTTGAAAACTTCTTCCACACCAAACTCAAAACAACTCATTAGAGGGTTAGTGCATAATCAAAATTCACATGTTCAGAGGTGACATAATAATTATTAACACTTATGGACATTGCACAAAGCTACTCAAAGTTAATGGAATAGAAAAATCCATCAAACATAGCAAAACAGGCAATGCGAAATAAAAGGCAGAATCTGTCAAAACAGAACAGTTCGTAAAGACGAATTTCTAAGAGGCACCAGACTTGCTCAAATGAAAATGCTCAAATTGAATGAAAGTTGCGTACATATCTGAGGATCACTCACGTAAATTGGCATAATTTTCTGAGTTACCTACAGAGCATTATGCCCAAATTCGTGATAGCAAAGAAATCTGTTTCTGCGCAGTAATCCAAATCTAGTATGAACCTTACTATCAACGACTTTACTTGGCACAACAATGCAACAAAATAAGATAAGGAGAGGTTGCTACAGTAGTAACAACTTCCAAGACTCAAATACAAAATAAAAGTGCATTAGTAAAATCATGGGTTATCTCCCATAAGCGCTTTTCTTTAACACCTTTCAGCTAGGCGCAGAAAGTGTGTATCAAGTATTATCAAGAGACGAAGCATCAACATCATAATTTATTCTAATGATAGAATCAAAAGGTAACTTCATTCTCTTTCTAGGGAAGTGTTCCATACCTTTCTTGAGAGGAAATTGATAATTAATATTATCTTCCTTCATATCAATGATAGCACCAACAGTTCGAAGAAAAGGTCTTCCCAATATAATGGGACAAGATCCATTGCATTCAATATCCAAGACAACAAAATCAACGGGGAAAAGGTTATTGTTAACGGTAATTCGAACATTATCAACTCTCCCCAAAGGTTTCTTTGTAGAATTATCAGCAAGATTAACATCCAAATAACAATTTTTCAATGGTGGCAAGTCAAGCATATTATAGATCTTTTTAGGCATAACGGAAATACTCGCACCAAGATCACATAAAGCATTACAATCAAAGTCATTGACCTTCATCTTAATGATGGGCTCCCAACCATCCTCTAGATTCCTAGGAATAGAAGCTTCACGTTTTAATTTCTCTTCTCTAGCTTTTATGAGAGCATTTGTAATATGTTTTGTAAAGGCCAAATTTATAGCACTAGCATTAGGACTCTTAGCAAGTTTTTGTAAGAACTTTATAACTTCAGAGATGTGGAAATCATCAAAATCTAAACCATTATAATCTAAATCAATGGGATCATTGTCCCCAATGTTGGAAAAAATTTCAGCAGTTTTATCACAGGCAGTTTCAGCAGTTTCAGGCAGTTTTTCACGCTTTGCATTAGAAGTGGAAACATTGCCAACACCAATTATTTTACCATTGATAGTAGGAGGTGCAGCAACATGTGGAGCATTAGCATTACTAGTGGTGGTAATAGTCCAAACTTTGGCTATATTATCTTCTTTAGCATTTTCTTCTTTTTCCCACCTAGCACGCAATTCGGCCATCAATCTTATATTCTCATTAATTCTAACTTGGATGGCATTTGCTGTAGTAACAATTTTATGATTATTATTTTCATTAGGCATAACTTTTGATTTCAAAAGATCAACATCAGCAGCAAGACTATCGACTTTAGAAGCAAGTATATCGATTTTCCCAAGCTTTTCTTCAACAGATTTGTTAAAAGCAGTTTGTGTACTAATAAATTCTTTAAGCATGGCTTCAAGTCCAGGGGGTGTATTCCTATTATTGTTGTAAGAATTCCCATAAGAATTACCATAACCGTTACCATTATTATAAGGATATGGCCTATAGTTGTTACTAGAATAGTTCCGGTAAGCATTGTTGGTGAAATTATTATTTTTAATGTAGTTTACATCAACATGTTCTTCTTGAGCAACCAATGAAGCTAATGGAACATTATTAGGATCAACATTAGTCCTACCATTCACAAGCATAGACATAATAGCATCAATCTTATCACTCAAGGAGGAGGTTTCTTCGACAGAATTTACCTTCTTACCTTGTGGATCTCTTTCCGTATGCCATTCCGAGTAATTAATCATCATATTATCAAGAAGCTTTGTTGCGTCGCCTAGAGTGATGGACATAAAAGTACCTCCAGCAGCTAAATCCAATAAGTTCCGCGAAGAAAAATTCAGTCATGCATAAAAGGTTTGGATGATCATCCAAGTAGTCAGTCCATGGGTTTGGCAACTTTTAACCAAAGATTTCATTCTTTCCCATGCTTGGGCAACATGCTCATTATCCAATTGTTTAAAATTCATTATGCTACTTCTCAAAGATATAATTTTAGCAGGAGGATAATATCTACCAATAAAAGCATTCTTGCATTTAGTCCATGAATCAATACTATTCTTAGGCAGAGATAGCAACCAATCTTTAGCTCTTCCTCTTAGTGAGAAAGGAAACAATTTTAATTTTATAATGTCACCATCTACATCCTTATACTTTTGCATTTCACATAGTTCAACAAAATTATTAAGATGGGCAGCAGTATCATCAGAACTAACACCAGAAAATTGCTCTCTCATAACAAGATTCAGTAAAGCAGGTTTAATTTCAAAGAATTCTGCTGTAGTAGTAGGTGGAGCAATATGTGTGCATAAGAAATCATTATTATTTGTGGTTGTGAAGTCACACAACTTAGTATTTTCAGGAGTACCCATTTTAGCAATAGTAAATAAAGCAAACTAGATAAAGTAAATGCAAGTAACTAATTTTTTTGTGTTTTTAATATGGCAAACAAGACAGTAAATAAAGTAAAACTAGCAACTGATTTTTTTGTGTTTTTGATATAGTGCAGCACGCGCCAGAAAAAGAGCTTGATACGCGTACAGCACGCGTCCGTTGGGAACCCCAAGAGGAAGGTGTGATGCGTACAGCGGCAAGTTTTCCCTCAGTAAGAAACCAAGGTTTATCGAACCAGTAGGAGCCAAGAAGCACGTTGAAGGTTGATGGTGACGGAGTGTAGTGCGGCGCAACACCAGGGATTCCGGCGCCAACGTGGAACCTGCACAACACAACCAAATTACTTTGCCCCAACGTGATAGTGAGGTTGTCAATCTCACCGGCTTGCTGTAACAAAGGATTAGATGTATAGTGTGGATGATGATTGTTTGCATAAAACAGTAGAACAAGTATTGCAGTAGATTGTATTCGATTAAAAGAATGGACCGGGGTCCACAGTTCACTAGAGGTGTCTCTCCCATAAGATAAATAGCATGTTGGGTGAACAAATTACAGTTGGGAAATTGACAAATAAAGAGGGCATGACCATGCACATACATGTTATGATGAGTATAGTGAGATTTAATTGGGCATTACGACAAAGTACATAGACCGCTATCCAGCATGCATCTATGCCTAAAAAGTCCACCTTCAGGTTATCATCCGAACCCCTTCCAGTATTAAGTTGCAAACAACAGACAATTTCATTAAGTATGGTGCGTAATGTAATCAACAACTACATCCTTAGACATAGCATCGATGTTTTATCCCTAGTGGAAACAGCACATCCACAACCTTAGAACTTTCTGCCACTGTCCCAGATTTAATGGAGGCATGAACCCACTATCGAGCATAAATACTCCCTCTTGGAGTTACAAGCAAAAACTTGGCCATAGCCTCTACTAGTAACGAAGAGCATGCAAGATCATAAACAACACATAGATAATAGATTTATAATCAACATAGCATAGTATTCTCTATTCATCGGATCCCAACAAACACAACATGTAGCATTACAGATAGATGATCTTGATCATGTTAGGCAGCTCACAAGATCCAACAATGAAGCACAATTAGGAGAAGACGACCATCTAGCTACTGCTATGGACCCATAGTCCAGGGGTGAACTACTCACTCATCACTCCGGAGGCGACCATGGCGGTAAAGAGTCCTCCGGGAGATGATTCCCCTCTCCGGCAGGGTGCCGGAGGCGATCTCCTGAATCCCCCGAGATGGGATTGGCGGCGGCGGCGTCTCTGGAAGGTTTTCCGTATCGTGGCTCTCGGTACTGGAGTTATTATCGACGAAGGCTTAAGTAGGTGGAGGAGGTAGGTTTAGGGGCGACGCGAGGGGCTCACACACTAGGCCGGCGCGGCCAGGGCTTGGGCCACGCCGCCCTAGCGTCTGGTCGCCTCGTCGCCCCACTTCGTTTCCTCTCCGGACTTCTGGAAGCTTCGTGGAAAAATAAGATCCTGGGCGTTGATTTCGTCCAATTCCGAGAATATTTCCTTACTAGGATTTCTGAAACCAAAAACAGCAGAAAACAGCAACTGGCTCTTCGGCATCTCGTTAATAGGTTAGTGCCGGAAAATGCATAAATATGACATAAAGTATGCATAAAACATGTAGGTATCATCAATAAAGTGGCATGGAGCATAAGAAATTTCGATACGTTGGAGACGTATCACCTAGCAGCAGCAACAATCAACCTAGCAACTAACAACCTAGCAACTAACAGCAACCTAACAACATAGCAGCAGCAGCAAGCAACCTAATAACCTAGCAGCAGCAAGCAAAAAATACCCAATTTTACAGCCCTAGCAGCAGCAGCAGGCAAGCAACCTAGCAGCAGCAGCAGCAGCAAGCAAGCAACCTAGCAAGCACATAGCAGCAGCAAGCAACCTAGCAAGCACATAGCATCAACAAGCAACCTAGCAACTAATTTTTTTTACACTTGTTACAATAACTCTGCTCTCTCGCTCTCTACATACATCATACCCAATGTGACATCTAAACCATACTATACATGATACATTCATCATGATCAACAAGCCACAAAAACAACACAAACCACTTGGCATTTTGAAGGTTTGCCAATGGGCTCTATAACAAAATGAATGATTTTACATGCATTTCTTCTAAAAAATAATATACTAGCTTAACAACAGTAGGAGTGCTGATGCTCATAGTGACATGCTTCTTCTTCATTACTAGTTCTTTTATAGTTAAATCAGTAGTAGTATGTTGTATCTTTTAGTTTCCCTGCTATTTTCCAAATAGCATAGTAACTACTAATTCTTTTTTAGTTTCCATGTTATTTTCCAAATAGAGTATGCAATATCAGATACATAATATTCAGTAGCTTAAATCACCAGATATCTACTGCTGCTCCAATTTAAAATAATAAAAGGTGTGTATTTAACTAGATATCACTAAATATTTTACTACTGCTCCAAGGATGATGAATTTAAAAATACTGGAACCTTATGCTGTTAAATCATACTAGTTGAATCATCCAGTAACAACAACCTAACAACAACCTAACAGCAGCAACACCCTATCTAGCAGCAGCAACAACACCAAGCAGCAGGCTTTCTAGCAGCAGCAGCAGTGCCGGCTCGAGGGGGAGCACCGAGCAGCAGCAGAAGTGCCGGCTCGAGGGGGAGCACCGAGCAGCAGCAGCGCCGACTCGAGGGGGAGCACCAACCAGCAGGAGTAGCACCTAGTAACAGCGTCCTGGGAAGGATGTGCAACAGCGGTCCTCTGCGGCAGCGTCAGCGGTCGAAGGTGTGTGTGGCTCCTCCGCGATGAGGTCGAGGACAAGGTCGCAGGCGGCGTCAGAGGTCGAGGCCGTGTGGCTCCTCGGCGGTGAGGTCGAGGACGAGGTCGTAGGCGGCGTGCGCTTCTCCTACTCCTGCTCCACGGTGCGTAGCCTGGGGAGCGACGAGGCAGAGGATGGGGCACCAGCGGTGGGAGAGGTGGTCGCCTGTAAGCCCCAGGAGTAGGAAAACCCAGAGCGCGCAGGTACGAGGGGTTTATGTGCATGAGGTCACTACGAAGGACCGTGAGGTCGCCTCGCATTCCCAAGCTTATGGGTAGGCCAAGCAACAGCTCGACACGCCCATGCACATACCACACACCTCATAGGCTCACGTTAGGCTTTTCAAGCCTGAGTGATTGATACGTCTCCAACGTATCTATAATTTCTTATGTTCCATGCTACTTTTATGATGATACACACATGTTTTATACACACTTTATGTCATTATTATGCATTTTCCGAAACTAACCTATTGATAAGATGCCGAAGTGCCAGTTCCTGTTTTCTGCTGTTTTTGGTTTCAGAAATCCTAGTAAGAAAATATTCTCGGAATTGGACAAAATCAAATCCCAGTATCTTATATTTCACGGAAGCTTCTAGAGAGCCCGAGAGGGACCAGAGGGGAGCCCTGGGGGCCCCACACATGGTGGCGGCGCGGCCAGGGGGGCGCCCCCCTGGTGTGTGGACCCCCAGACCCCTTCCGACTCCGTTTCTTCGCCTATATAAGTCGTTGCTTGTGACGGTAAAGCACTCGTCCGTTGGGAACCCCAAGAGGAAGGTGTGATGCGTACAGCGGCGAGTTTTCTCTCAGAAAGAAACCAAGGTTATCGAACCAGTAGGAGTCAAGAAGCACGTTGAAGGTTGATGGTGGCGGAGTGTAGTGCGGCGCAACACCAGGGATTTCGGCGCCAACGTGGAACCTGCACAACACAACCAAGATACTTTGCCCCAACTTAACAGTGAGGTTGTCAATCTCACCGGCTTGCTGTAACAAAGGATTAGATGTATAGTGTGGATGATGATGTTTGCAGAGAACAGTAAGAACGAGTATTGCAGTAGATTGTATTCGATGTAAAGAATGGACCTGGGTCCACAGTTCACTAGTGGTGTCTCTCCGATAAGAATAAGCATGTTGGGTGAACAAATTAAAGTTGGGCAATTGATAAATAAAGATGGCATGACAATGCACATAAATGTTATGATGAGTAGTGTGAGATTTAATTGGGCATTACGACAAAGTACATAGACCGCTATCCAGCATGCATCTATGCCTAAAAAGTCCACCTTCAGGTTAGCATCCGCACCCCTTCCAGTATTAAGTTGCAAACAACAGACAATTGCATTAAGTATGGTGCGTAATGTAATCAACACAAATATCCTTAGACAAAGCATTGATGTTTTATCCCTAGTGGCAACAACACATCCACAACCTTAGAACTTTCTGTCACTGTCCCAGATTTAATGGAGGCATGAACCCACTATCGAGCATAAATACTTCCTCTTGGAGTTACAAGTAACGACTTGGCCAGAGCATCTACTAGCAACGGAGAGCATGCAAGATCTTAAACAACACATATATGATAGATTGATAATCAACATAACATAGTATTCCATATTCATCGGATCCCAACAAACGCAACATGTAGCATTACAGATAGATGATCTTGATCATGTTAGGCAGCTCACAAGATCCAAAAATGATAGCACAATGAGGAGAAGACGACCATCTAGCTACTGCTATGGACCCATAGTCCAGGGGTGAACTACTCACACATCAATCCGGAGGCGATCATGGCGATGAAGAGTCCTCCGGGAGATGATTCCCCTCTCCGGCAGGGTGCCGGAGGCGATCTCCTGAATCCCCCGAGATGGGATTGGTGGCGGCGGCGTCTCTGGAAGGTTTTCCGTATCGTGGCTCTCGGTACTGGGGTTTTCTCGACGAAGGCTATATGTAGGCGGAAGGGTAGGTCAGGGGGCGTCACGAGGGCCCCACACGCCAGGGCCGCGCGGCCCCAGCCCTGGCCGCGCCGCCCTGTTGTGTCGGCGCCTCGTGGCCCCACTTCGTATCTCCTCCGGTCTTCTGGAAGCTTCGTGGAAAAATAAGATCCTGGGCGTTGATTTCGTCCAATTCCGAGAATATTTCCTTACTAGGATTTCTGAAACCAAAAACAGCAGAAAACAGCAACTGGCTCTTCGGCATCTTGTTAATAGGTTAGTGCCGGAAAATGCATAAATATGACATAAAGTGTGTATAAAACATGTGAGTATCATCAATAAAGTAGCATGGAACATAAGAAATTATAGATACGTTTGAGACGTATCAAGCATCCCCAAGCTTAGTTCCTGCTCGTCCTCGAGTAGGTAAATGATAACAAAGATAATTTCTTAAGTGACATGCTATCATAATCTTGATCAATACTATTGTAAGCATATGTAATGAATGAAGTGATTCGAAGCAATGGTAAATACAATGATTAAACAACTGAATCATATAGCAAAGCCTTTTCATGAATAGTACTTTCAAGACAAGCATCAATAAGTCTTGCATAAGAGTTAACTCATAAAGCAATAGATTCAAAGTAAAGGCATTGAAGCAACACAAAGGAAGATTTAAGTTTCAGCGATTGCTTTCAACTTGTAACATGTATATCTCATGGATAATTGTCAACATAAAGTAATATGATGAATGCAAATATGCAAGTATGTAAGAATCAATGCACAGTTAACACAAGTGTTTGCTTCTAAGGTGGAAAGAAATAGGTAAACTGACTCAACATAAAAGTAGAAGAATGGCCCTTCGCAGAGGGAAGCAGGGATAAATCATGTGCTAGAGCTTTTCAAGTTTTGAAATCATAAAGAGAGCATAAAAGTAAAGTTTTGAGAGGTGTTTGTTGTTGTCAACGAATGGTAGTGGGCACTCTAACCCCTTTGCCAGACAGACCTTCAAAGAGCGGCTCCCATGAAAAATTTTGAGAGGTGTTTGTTGTTAGCCATGATTTTTGAAAGCAAAGGTTGGAAGGAGTGTCACCCAAAAATAAAATAATCATGGGAGCCGCTCTTTGAAGGTCTGTCTGGCAAGGGGGTTAGAGTGCCCACTACCATTCGTTGACAACAACAAACACCTCTCAAAACTTTACTTTTATGCTCTCTTTATGTTTTCAAAACTTGAAAAGCTCTAGCACATGATTTATCCCTGCTTCCCTCTGCGAAGGGCCTTTCTTTTACTTTTATGTTGAGTCAGTTTACCTATTTCCTTCCATCTTAGAAGCAAACACTTGTGTTAACTGTGCATTGATTCTTACATACTTGCTTATTTGCATTCAACATATTACTTTGCGTTGATAATTATCCATGAGATATACATGTTGAAAGTTGAAAGCAACTGCTGAAACTTGTATCTTCCTTTGTGTTGCTTCAATGCCTTTACTTTGAATTTATTGCTTTATGAGTTAACTCTTATGCAAGACTTATTGATGCTTGTCTTGAAAGTACTATTCATGAAAAGTCTTTGCTATATGATTCAGTTGTTTAGTCATTGTCTTTATCATTGCTTTGAATCACTTCATTCATCTCATATGCTTTACAATAGTATGATCAAGATTATGATAGCATGCCACTTAAGAAATTATCTTTGTTATCGTTTACCTACTCGAGGACGAGTAGGAACTAAGCTTGGGGATGCTGATACGTCTCCAACGTATCTATAATTTCTTATGTTCCATGCTACTTTTATGATGATACACACATGTTCACACTTTATGTCATTATTATGCATTTTCCGGAACTAACCTATTGATAAGATGCCGAAGTGCCAGTTCCTGTTTTCTGCTGTTTTCGGTTTCAGAAATCCTAGTAAGGAAATATTCTCGGAATTGGACGAAATCAAAGCCCAGTATCTTATATTTCACGGAAGCTTCCAGAGAGCCCGAGAGGGACCAGAGGGGACCCCTGGGGGCCCCACACATGGTGGCGGCGCGGCCAGAGGGGGGGCGCCCCTGGTGTGTGGACCCCCCCCCCCAGACCCCTTCCGACTCCGTTTCTTCGCCTATATAAGTCGTCGTGACCTAAATCTTCGACACGGATTGACGAAACACCAGAAAACCTTCCAGAGCTGCCGCCATCGCGAAACTCCAATTCGGGGGACAGAAGTCTCTGTTCCGGCACCCTGCCGGGACGGGGAATTGCCCCGGAGTCATCTCCATCGACGCCACCGCCATCTTCATCGCCATCGCTTCTTCCCATGATGAGGAGGGAGTAGTTCTCCCCCGAGGCTGAGGGCTCTACCGTAGCTATGTGGTTCATCTCTCTCTTTGTGATCTAGTTGAATATCATCTATGTGCTACTCTAGTGATGTTATTAAAGTAGTCTATTCCTCCTCCATGATGTAATGTTGACAGTGTGTGCATCATGTAGTACTTGGTATAAGCTATGATTGTGATCTCTTGTAGATTATGAAGTTAACTATTACTATGATGGTATTGATGCGATCTATTCCCCCTTTCATAGCCTGACGGTGACGGTGTGCATGCTATGTTAGTACTCGGTATAATTGCAATGGTCTATCATGCACTCTAAGGTTACTTAAATATGAACTCCGAATGTTGTGGAGCTTGTTAACTCCGGCATTGAGGTGCTCTTGTAGCCCTACACAATGAATGGTGTTTGTTATCCAACAAGAGAGTGTAGAGTAGTTTTATTATGTGATCATTGTTGAGAGTGTCCACTAGTGAAAGTAGGATCCCTAGGCCTTGTTTCCGAATATCGAATCTCCGTTTATTTACTATTCCACTGCATGTTTACTCGCTGCAATATTTTATTCAGATTGTTATTACCACTCATATTCATCCATATTACTTGTATTTCACTATCTCTTCGCCGAACTAGTGCACCTATACATCTGACAAGTGTATTGGGTGTGTTGGGGACACAAGAGACTTCTTGTATCGTGATTGCAGGGTTGCTTGAGAGGGATATCTTTGACCTCTTCCTCCCTGAGTTCGATAAACCTTGGGTGATTCACTTAAGGGAAACTTGCTGCTGTTCTACAAACCTCTGCTCTTGGAGGCCCAGCACTGTCTACAGGAAAAGAAGTGTGAGTAGACATCAGTGATTCACCCTCCTGTGCACTTCACACATACACACACTGTGCACAGGATACGAAGGCAGAATACAGCTTGAATATCACAACATGACTATGTATGACACAAAGGATGGAAATAAAGTTCATATATAGCAACACTCTAATGACCAAGATACAAATGACACGAAGAGGACACATGTCCCATCAATACATCATACATAAGATAGCAAATAGTCTGGGTACAGACAAGAACCAAATGGGACTAAGAGTCCTGAAGATAAACAAACAGGTAGTTCCACAACCAACAGGGCCACAGAGTGCTGCCTTAGAAACGATCCTGCTACGCAACGAAGTCGTCGTCCCGGAACTCGACAAAGGTAGCCTCCTGCGTACTGCTCATCACCTGTCGTGCCTGTTTGTCGAAAAACGGGTTCCGGAAAAAGAGGGAGAAAAACGAGGGTAAGTACCAATGGCACGTACTTGCGAGACAAGACCAGCTATGCTTGCTGGTGGGCGGTGTAAACTTCGCCCGGCTATATGTGGGGTTTAGCGACAGCAAAGCACTAACCAATAGAGACACTCTACAACTTTCGTCTATCAGAGAAGGTGAGAGAGCGCATAATCTAGCAGTTCTATACTCTCCAAACAAAACCCAGCCAATGTGATTCCCCTTCGCCAAGAGGTATTGCAAAGGCACACACACTTTTGAAAGAGTTTTATTAGCAAATTATTAACAACAGGCAATAAGGTGTAAGTTGTTCTATGATCGAGTTAAACATCTCCAAGTCATCCATAACCGCGGACATGGCTTACCGATAAGATTTCACCCTGCAGGGATGTACTACTGTACCCATACACGCATGTCCGACTCCACAAGCAAGGGTTTTGAGAAAACTTGCCAGCGAAACCTCGCAACACAACCCCTCCCTTCACCACAGACCAAGTCCAAGAAGCCACCTATCTAGGTTAAATCCATTTCAGAGCCCGATCGGAACTCCGACGCGGACCTAGCTGTTTGCGTCTACGGTTAAGAAGGATCAGAGCCCACTAGAGGATGACCTCTTAACAATACGTACCGCGCCTACGAGCGTGCAAGAGACAACAGGGTTACAAGGCACAAACGGCTTCCCCAAAAGTAACTCCATAACATCGGACCACAAAGAAACAAGCTTGCACGCTCGAGAGAAACAAAACGTTACGAAACTAATTGTGGCACTTGGACAGTGAAGGCAGTTCCTGTAACACAGATCAATACAAGTATGCAATGCGCAATATGATGCACGATGACATGGCAAGGTGATCTGTGCAAGCCAAAATTAAGTGGGGTGCTCATAATTCACATGAAATGATAAGCACCCTCACATAACATTTAGTTCATTTTGCAATTTTAATTTGGACAATTCAGAGATGGTGCCAATGACGCATGACAATGTGATATATGAAATCCTCTCACTTTTCTGATGCATTTAGATATAAAATTTGGTAAATTTGGAGTTATAGAAAAAGAGTTATGAATTATACAAGTTTGCATTTTGAATTCCCAAATTGAATTATTGTCAAATTTTATTTGTTCAAAAGTTGAAACAAAATTTATATTTGGGTAGATCCTGTTTTTCTGAACAATTTGGATATAAAATTTGTAAGATTTGAATTTGTATAAGTGCACTTTTTAAATATTTGGAAAAGAGGCAGGGAACAAAACAGAATTTGAAAATCTGAATTTTGATTTGAATTCGGCTGTACTTTTTACACACAGGTGGTGCTAGTCAGTTCAATGACAGTGGGGCTCCACTGCCACGCGGAGTGATGCAAAGGGTGGAACCAGTGTGGTGGGGCTTCGGTTTTGATCTCATACACGCTTCAGAACAGGTAACGTGTTGTGCCAAGGTTAACTGAATTTTTGACAGTTGCAAACTGAAAACGAACAGCTGCTGTGCCCTGTAGAGGCAATCCTGCACGGATTTTAAAGTGGACGTAGCGGCGAAACTGGGTAGTGCTACGGGGATGTTTCGACGATTTGAGTAATAGAGATGTACCAAGATTCGAGTGGGACAAGTTTGGTTGGATTTGGTGCACCGTGGCGACGGCAAAGCTCGCCGGAAAACGGGTCAGCGTCACGGGCGTCGAACAGTTGAATCGGCAACAGATTTTCGGTTGACTTTGAACGAAGATGGCGTCGCGAATTCTACACAGTTTTGGATGATTCGAAAACTTAAACGAAGCCTGAGACTTTTTGCATCTATTGGTGCAAGTGGCTCGAGCTGGGGTGGCTCGTATCGCCGGCGATGTTCGTCGGAAGTTGGGTGCTGTGAGCAGAAAAACTGAGCGGTTTTTTATTTCGATTTTCATTTTGATCTCGTTTCTCCTTCTCAACTCGGACCAGAGATGCCATGGGGTGCAAGGGAGTGAGGAGGAGATGCTCACCCTGGGGTTGGCGCCGGCAAGTCGGTTGCAGAGGTTGCCGGCGGTGTAGACGAAGGAGATGGCCGGGCTGATGTTGTAGAGGAAGAAGATGAAACTTGGCGTCCTTGTACTGGCCCTGCCATCGTTGGAGCTCCGAGGAGAGACGCAGGTCGAGGAAGAGGCGACGTGGACGTGCCCTTGGTGCTCAGGTAAGGTCTAGGCTGGCCATGGACAGGGTGGTGGTGGCCGGCGACGTGGGTTGGGGTTTGCTCCCGGGTGAGAAGGAAGGTGATGGCTGGGTTGGCGGATTGGAGGAGGAAGAGGCTAGGGTTGGGCTGCTGGTTGCTGCTGCTTAAGAGGGAAGGAGCTGAGCCGGTGGATGGAGATGGGAAGAAACGTGGAGCTCATGAAGAACTCCATGCCTGATTTGGTGTAGTTGCTCACGTGTAAAGCAAAGAGAGAGAGGGTAGTTCATGCTATATTTGGGTGTGGAGAGAGAGGAGGGCCGGGTGGTGTGGTGAGGCTGGGCTTGGTGTTGGACTTGGTGGTGAAGAAAAGAGATGGGCCAAGAGATGGGATGATGAGGCTGGCCGGCCTAGTGTGTGAGATTAGCTTAGGGTTTGTTAGATGTAGGGTTAGGTTAGATTAGTTAGACTTTTTCTTTTATTTCTTTTCAGTTTTCAGTTTTTATTTCTTCTCACTTATAAATTCTTTTCTGAAATTTAAGGGAAGCAGATTTTGAAATTGAAACATACTTTTGAATTCAGAGAAGGCTTAGCCTTGTATACCAACTATGGTAGGCTTGAGTACAAGAAGAAAAGTGAAAGAGAACAAGATGAAAGACCTAGAGATAGTGAAAAGATAAGAAAATCTTTGGTATTCAAATATCGATAAACCTTAAGTAGGTCAACCATTTGAGAAAGGATAAAACCCAACTCAAGATCATAAAACATGTGCATTGCAAAATAGAGAGGAGAGGTAGGTTTATAGTAACCATATAAGAATTTTGGCATGACCTATTTGAAATATAGATCAAGTAGAGGGATAGGTTTGGCTTGTTAGCTTTTCTTGTAACATCACAAGTGGTGAGATGAAACAAGAGAGAGAAGGAGGGAGAACAAACACATAAAATATAGAGCACTAAAAACCAAATGCAATTTGATAAAACCAAATGGTGACATGATATGACATGCATGATGCAAAGATGATGCATAAACATGGAAGGTAAAGATGGTACCTCACTTGGGATGTTACAAACGCCCCCCCCCCCCCCCTGAAGGAATCGCGCCCCGAGATTCTCAGGAAGAAGAGAAAAAAGGACGGGTACTCGGAACGGAGTTGATCTTCCCGCTCCCAAATTGCTTCTTTATCAGAATGGTGCGACCACTGCACCTTGAGAAACTTAACAGAGTTGTTGCGAGTTCGACGTTCAGCTTCATCAAGAATCCGAGCAGGATGCTCTTTGTAGGAGAGGTCTTCTTGGAGGTCAATTGACTCGTGATCAAATGCACGGTCCGGATCTTTGAAGCACTTCTTGAGTTGTGACACGTGGAAGACATCATGCACTTTTGAGAGCTTCTCAGGAAGTTCAAGGAGGTAAGCGACTTCACCACGCTTTGCTAGAACTTTGAACGGACCAATGTATCTTGGCGCCAGCTTGCCTTTGATACCAAAGCGATGAGTGCCCCTCATAGGAGTAACACGAAGGTAGGCTTGATCACCAGGATGATATATCATATCACGGTGCTTGCTATCATAATAGCTTTTCTGCCGAGATTGTGCTATCTTCAGATTGTCACGAATGATTCGCACCTTTTCTTCAGCCTCGTTGATGACATCGGGGCCAAAGATTTGCCTTTCACCGGTTTCAGCCCAGTTTAGAGGTGTTCTGCATTTGCGACCATAGAGAGCTTCGAAGGGTGCCATGCCCAAACTAGCTTGATAACTGTTTTTGTAAGAGAACTCAGCAAATGGAAGGCATTCTTCCCATTTCATGCCGAAGGAGATAACACAGGCATGGAGCATGTCCTCGAGAATCTGATTGACTCTTTCGACTTGCCCACTCGTTTGCGGATGGTAAGCTATGCTGAAGAGCAGATTAGTTCCCATAGCTTTCTGAAAACTAGCCCAAAACCTGGAAGTGAAGATACTTCCGCGATCAGAGCTTATTTCCAAGGGAACACCATGAAGAGAAACAATCTTTGCTATGTAGAGCTCAGCCAACTGACTAGCGGATATTGTCTCTTTGACCGGAAGGAAGTGAGCAACCTTGGAAAGACGGTCGATCGCCACGAGGATAGCATCATTGCCTTTGCGAGACTTTGGAAAACCAGTTATGAAGTCCATCTCAATCTTATCCCATTTCCACTCATGAATCTTCAAGGGTTGGAGGACACCGGCAGGTCTCTGATGTTCTGCTTTAACACGGCGATAGACATCACACTCTGAGACATAGCGAGCAATATCACTTTTCATCCTAGTCCACCAATAGGTAGACTTGATGTCGAGATACATCTTTGTGCTGCCAGGATGGATAGAAAGAGGAGTGTCATGAGCTTCTTTGAGAATGAGGCTTCTCAGGTTTGGATCTTTCGGAACAACGATTCGACCTTGGAAGAAGAGAGTTCCTTTGTCGTCGATAGAGAAAGACTTGTACTTGGGCTTGTGCATGTTCTCTTGATGTTTTTGATACAACCATCTCTTAACTGTCCAGTTCGTATCTTATCTTCAAGAGTTTGCGTGATCACCAAGTTTGCAAGGTAGCCTTGGGGAACAAGCTCAAGATTCAATTTCCTGAATTCTTCATAAAGAGCAGGTTGACTTTCTTGAATCATGAGGTTGTTGCAATAGGACTTGCGACTAAGGGCGTCAGCCATGACATTAGTTTTCCCCGGAGTGTAGCTGATAGACAGATCAAAGTCCTTGATGGTTTCCATCCATCTCGTTTGATGGAGGTTCAAGTTGGGTTGGGTGAAGATGTATTTGAGACTCTTGTGGTCGGTGAAGATCTCACATTTGTTGCCCAACAAGTATTGGCGCCATGTTATTAAAGCATGTAACACGGCTGCAAGCTCGAGATCATGTGTGGGATAGTTGAGTTCATGCTTTTTCAACTGACGAGAAGCATACGCTACAACTTGACGTTCTTGAATGAGGACAGCGCCTAGCCCATGAAAAGAGGCATCACAGAATATCTGGAAAGGTTTAGAAGTATCTGGAAGAACAAGGACAGGGTTGGAAGTGAGCTTCTGCTTGAGGAGGTCAAAGCTTTCTTGGCATTGAGGAGACCAAAGGAACTTCTTGTCTTTCTTGAGGAGATCGGTAAGAGGCTTGGCGATCTTGGAGAAATTCTCAACGAAACGGCCGCAGTAACTTGCCAAACCGAGGAAACTTCTCACTTGCTTGACGTTCTTCGGAGGAAGCCATTCAACGATTGCCTTGACGGTTTCAGGATTGACAACAATGCCTTTTCCGGAAATGACATGGCCAAGATAGACGACTTGAGGAAGCCATAATTCACATTTAGAGAACTTGGCATAAAGGCGATGTTCACGAAGCTTCATGAGGATGAGGCGAAGATGCTCTTCATGCTCCTCATTGGACTTGGAGTAGACAAGGATAACATCGAGATAGACTACCACAAACTTGTCGAGGTACTCCATGAAAATGTAGTTCATCAACCGAGAGAAAGTGGCAGGAGCATTAGTGAGGCCAAAGGACATGACGGTGTATTCGTAGAGACCATAACGAGTTTTGAAGGCTGTCTTGGGTACATCCTCCTTGCGGATTTTGATTTGGTGATAACCGCTTCTCAAATCCATCTTAGAGAACACAGTTGCACCCGCAAGCTGATCAAAGAGCTCATTGATGCGAGGAAGAGGATATGTATTCTTGATCGTTTTCTCATTGAGAGGGCGGTAGTCAACCACCAATCGATCAGTTTTATCCTTTTTCTTGACGAAGATGGTAGGACATCCCCATGGAGAAGTGCTTGGCTGAATGAAACCAAGTTTTTGCAACTCGTCAAGCTGCTTCTTGAGTTCAGCCAACTCATTTGGACCTATTTTGTATGGCCGCTTTGAGATAGGAGTTGTTCCAGGTTCTAGCTCGATGACGAACTCAACAGCCCTGTCAGGTGGCATACCTGGAAGTTCTTCAGGAAAGACATCGGGAAAGTCGCAAACCACCGGTATAGACTCAAGCTCCGGAAGAGAGCTAGGATTCAAAGCGAAGAGCTGAACGGAAGGTGTCTCAGAAGGTGAATAGACTAAGTGGCCTGTCGAAGTAGGAAGGGAAACTGAATGCTTGGCACAATCAATAACAGCTTTTTTGTCCTTCAACCAATCCATGCCGAGAATGACATCAATGTCCGAACTGCCGAGAGCTTTGAGTGAAGCAAGAAACATATAGTTTCCGATGAGAATTTGATTCCCATGGCTTATCTTGGAAACTGTTATCTGCGCTCCCGGGGAGTTCACCGTGAGGTTAGTGGGCAGAGGAACCATAGGTAACTCATGCCTTTGAAAAAAAACTTGAGGAGACGAAAGAAAGTGCCGCTCCTGTATCAAACAGAACTTTTTCTGGGATCGAGTTCACAGGAAGAACACCAAGCACGATGTCAGGTGCCCTTTTAGCTTGGACAGCTGTGACATTGTTCACCCATACACTTCTCGTACCAGGCTTATTGTTATAGTTGAAAGCCTTTGACGGTTGTAGAGACTTGTTCTGATAGCAATTGCGTGAAGTGTGTTCTGGATCACCACACTTGAAGCAAACTTTTGCAGAAGGGCGAGGACCCATTGGACTTGGTAGAACTTCAGAACTAGGCCTTTGCTGATCATCAACATGGTGACTTTGCTTAGCTTGATTGCCAGACCTTTGATCAACTTGAGAGCCCCTTGGAACAACAATAGGGGTGGGAGGGCGGGAAACGAAACCACTCGGTTCAGGCATGTAGGTGGGTTGTGCAGGAGCAACATAAGGAACCCAAATCCTACGTTTCTGAGGAGGCATAGCAGTTGTTGAGAGAGAACCTGCTTCACGAGAGCGCTTATTAGACTCTTCTAACATTGCACGACCATATTCTTCTTGGAGGGCTGTGTTAATGAGCTCCTCAAAGGTATTGCACTTGACCAAGAGTATAGCATACTTGATCTCCGGATTTAGGCCTTTGCGAAACATGGCTTGCTTTTTGGCATCCGTAGATACCTCATCTCCAGCATAACGAGCCAGTTTTAAGAAAGCATCTCTATAAGCCAGCACAGTGTTGCTGCCTTGAGACAAATTGCAGAACTCTTCTCGCTTTCTCTCAATGATGCTGTCAGGGATGTGATGACGCTTGAAGAGCAGCTGAAACTCATCCCAGGTAGTGATTGCATCTGGTGCTTTCCTCAGCAGATAATTGTCCCACCATGCGGCTGAAACTCCACGAAGAAGATATGTCACATAAGGAACACGGTCCTCATCAGCCACATGTGTCACACTAATAGTCTTGTTCATCTCGCGTAACCAATCATCAGCATCAATTGGCTCTGCGGTGACATCAAAAGTGCGCGGGTTGAGCTGGAGAAACTCCTGAATAGTGACACATGCAATGTCACCATTGATTCTATCTTGGCTTATCTGCATCTGATTTAGGACTTGCGCCATTTTAACCAGAGCTTGGTCCATTTCAGGTGGAGAATCATCTTCACCACTCTCCATTCTGAGTAAGGACACCAAGGTTAGCACAATCATGGATAATGAAAAACCCAATATTAGTGCTTAACGGGAACTTCAGAAGATAACAAGAGACATGACATATCTATCATCAATGTACAAGAATTCAAGCACACGAGAGCTATCCATAACATGTAGAAGGTTAGAACGATAGCAACAAGAATATTTCACAAATCTCGCAAGATAGTGATATGTAGCTATACAGAATTTTAGCATTAACAAGTGCCAATAACTTGGGTCGTGTGGGCACTTGTTATGCATATTGGAAGAGAACAACAAGGAAATAGCTTGACGAAACAACTCCGGAGAAGGAAGGTTGATGCATGCACCAGAACAAAGAAGTGGTCGAGATAGCACCAAAACAACGGAGAGAGCTTGTTGGCATGGAACTACCAACATTGCAAAGGAACAGATTATATGGTGGAGATTGATAGCAGATGATATTGAAGCAACCATAGTACAGAAAATTTTCAAAAACACATTTCCCTATGGCACTATGGTTTTCCCGAACACGTCCAAACCTAGGCGAAACAAGATAAGAATAGAGTAAAAACCGTTGCTCTTCCTCACCAGAGGGTGGGTGGGTGTGGTAAGAAATAAAAGCAGAATTCCTACTCTCGCGCAAATTTTTTCCTATGTAGCTACTAAAATATGAGTTTCTAGACACAACTTCGTCCGCTGCAAGGGCTCCTAAAGGCAGTCCTCTCTGATACCAAGTCTGTAAGCCCCAGGAGTAGGAAAACCCAGAGCGCGCAGGTACGAGGGGTTTATGTGCATGAGGTCACTACGAAGGACCGTGAGGTCGCCTCACATTCCCAAGCTTATGGGTAGGCCAAGCAACAGCTCGACACGCCGATGCACATACCACCCACCTCATAGGCTCACGTTAGGCTTTCCAAGCCTGAGTGCTTCACCTTCCTGTGCACTTCACACATACACACACTGTGCACAGGATACGAAGGCAGAATACAGCTTGAATATCACAACATGACTATGTATGACACAAAGGATGGAAATAAAGTTCATATATAGCAACGCTCTAATGAGCAAGATACAAATGACACGCAGAGGACACATGTCCCATCAATACATCATACATAAGATAGCAAATAGTGTGGGTACAGACAAGAACCAAATGGGACTAAGAGTCCTGAAGATAAACAAGTGGGTAGTTCCACAACCAACAGGGCCACATGCTGCTGCCTTAGGAACGATCCTGCTACACAACGAAGTCGTCGTCCGTGAACTCGACAAAGGTAGCCTCCTGCGTACTGCTCATCACCTATCGTACCTGTTTGTCGAAAAACGGGTTCCGAAAAAAGAGGGAGAAAAAAGAGGGTAAGTACCAATGGCACGTACTTGCGAGACAAGACCAGCTATGCTTGTTGGTGGGCGGTGTAAACTTCGCCTGGCTATATGTGGGGTTTAGCGGCAGCAAAGCACTAACCAATAGAGACACTGTACATCTTTCGTCTATCAGAGAAGGTGAGAGAGCGCATAATAATACTCTGCAAACAAAACCTAGCCAATGCGATTCCCCTTCGCCAAGAGGTATTGCAAAGGCACACACACTTTTGAAAGAGTTTTATTAGACAATTATTAACAACATGCAATAAGGTGTAAGTTGTTCAATGATCGAGTTAAATATCTCCAAGTCATCCATAACCGCGGACACGGCTTATCGATAAGATTTCACCTTGCAGGGATGCACTACTGTACCCATACACGCATGTCCGACTCCACAAACAAGGGTTTTGAGAAAACTTGCCAGCGAAACCTCGCAACACAACCCCTCCCTTCACCACAGACATTTCCAAGAAGCCACTGATAACCCACAAGTATAGGGGATCGCGTGTAGCCTTTTCGATAAGTAAGAGTGTCGAACCCAACGAGGAGCTAAAGGTAGGATAAACATTCTCTCAAGTTCTATCAACCACTGATACAACTCTACATACACTAAGAGTTTGCAATATCTAGGAAATAAAACTAGAGCGATAACGGGTATGAGAGGTGACTTTGCAGAACAATAAAATACACAGAATAAATGTTAGTGCTGCAGCAATAAAACAAACTAAACTAACAGTACCATGAGTGTGGAAAGGCGGTGGTAATAGTGGTGGCTTTGTCCAAGATCAATTAGTGAAGATCTTGGGTTCAATGTCTTTGATGCAGCTTTCTATGTAGGAGAAGCTAAATATACATGCTCTCCCTCCGGGATTACAAGTACTATATGATTGGCGTGCTAGCAAACATCCGTAAATACTAGCAAGCATTAAGGTTTCCCCAACCATAGCCTTAAGTAAATGGCCCTCTTACTCCCATACATGCAACTATCCGGTTCGCGTCCTTAGGTTTCTGTCACTCCGGCAGAACTTCCCCCTTCTAGTATACAAGTACTACCAACCCTATGGTGCTTGATCCATGCGCGCACAAATATAATGGGCACCAAGGACGGTAACATATCAACATACAACTCTAATGAACCAAAGAGAAACAACCAATCAATCAAAGAACAAATAAACTATGGCAACATGACATAGATCATAGGATTATAACTTATAGCATCAAACACCATGTTTACATAGGGCGGTACAGAGGTTTGTGAGAGGATGGACCACTGAATACAATGAGGAGTTGGTGATGGAGATGGCGGTGAAGACGTTGGAGGGCTTAGCGAGGAGCGCCGGGAGGCGGAGGCGTGGGCGGCGCCGGCGGCGGCGCGGGGGACTCCTTCCCTACCGCCGGCATCATGGGGGAGCGCCGCCCCTTGGCCTTCTTCTTCCTTGAGTTGGTGCTAGTGTAGATGAGTGTTTCCCCCTCCTTGGCTGCTGCCAAGGAGGAGGATTTTCGTGACAATGCTTGGGGGCCTCCAAAAATAGGGTTTCCCATCAATATATAGTGTTGGAGATGCAATCTAGGCCATGGGATGGATGCCCCTTTGATCCAAGGGCTCTTGGGCACCTCTAGAACCTTCCTAGGACTCCCCTCTGTCCTTCATGAGCCTCACAACTCGTGGCTGGGCCGAAATATCCAGGTATGGAAAGAGTTTGTGTCAAATACGTCACCAACTTTCGGAGTCCCGAGACTGCACGAACCTCCGCAGTAATTCTAATCTTCCGGATGCATCCGTTGTCCGTTTTGGACGAATAAGATGTCCAAATTGTTCGGCTTGAAATTATCTACAACTTTGTAGTTTACGACTTTTCCATTGGGACATCATTTTGATGGAGTTTCGAAGCGATCTTTGAAAAGTGTTCAGCAGGGACAGATTCCGAGAAATTTCAAATTTCACCATAATGAGCTATTTCCTTCCATATTTGCCTATTTCCTGCACAACAAAGTTGAAACCAAGAACTTGTGCACTTTTGCAACTATTAATAGGTTAGTCCGTTAAAATATATAGTAATTGGTGTAAAACAAGCATGGAACATCAAAAATTATAGATACGTTTGCGACGTATCAACATCCCCAAGCTTAACTCCTGCTCGTCCTCGAGTAGGTAAGTGATAAAAAGAATAATTTTTGAGGTGACATGAACCTTCAAATTTCAAAGGATGACTAGATACAAATAATTTAAGAACAATTAATAACACATTCATGATTCAATCAATAATAATTTTGGGACCATGCACATAGAACTAAGAATGACAACTATGCTCTCATAAGATGGTGCATATAACTTAGAAGATGAAGACTCAACATAAAAGTAAAAGAACGGCCCTTCGCAGAGGGAAGCAAAGATTAAACATGTGCTAGAGATTTCTATTTTGAAAACATAGAGATATAAAATTTTAAGAGAGGCAATTGTGTCAACGGTAGCAATAAGTAATATAGGTTATGTATAAAACTTCCTATAAGTTGCAAGCCTCATGCATCGAATACTAATAGTGCCCGCACCTTGTCCTAATTAGCTCGGATTTCCATGGATTATCATCGTATTACATATGTTTCAACCAAGTTTCACAAAGGGGTACCTCCATGCCACCTGTACAAAGGTCTAAGAAGAAAGTTCGCATTAGATTTCTCGCTTTTGATTATTCTCAACTTAGACATCCATACCGGGACAACATGGACAATAGACAAATGGACTCATCTTTAAGCTTAAAGCTTTTGGCAACATAAATTTCTCATAAGATATTTTTGAGGTTTTAATGTCCATGCTGAAACTTCCACCATGTAAACATGGCTTTGGTTAGCGGCCCAATGTTTTTCTCTAACAATATGCATACTCTAACCTTTTATCATGGTTATCTCATTTACTTCAGATAAGACGGACATGCATAGTAACTCACATGATATTTATCAAAAATATGATGATGGTGTCCCCATGTCAGCATGGTTGCCACACAACAAGCAGCTTATCTATACCTAATAATAAAAGCAAAAGGGTTTCTCCCTCGGTCGTCCGTTAAAATTGCCCCTAGAATAATCAAAATTACAGCCTTGCCACCGATGAGTGAAAGAAAAACGGTTCGCTCCCATACAGACACCGAGACACGAACAGGCGATCGAATCTTCAGCCGATCGAGAAATCCCCTCCCGGCCTCCCGTGCCGAGCCGCTCAGCTCGGGCGCACCAACGACATTTACCTGCACGAGCAAGCCACCGATCCCCTCCTTCCCTGCCTCCCCTTCTGCTGGACGGGCTCTCACCTTGGTCTTCTCTCTACAGGAACAGGGCCATGTAGACCAGGATCCCCATCGCCGCCTGGAACAGCCGGTCAGCACATCTTATTGCGCTACTGTAAGCACGCCTCCGCTGGCCTCCCACTCCACCGCTGAGTCCTTCCCCTAGCCACCCAAGACGCCAGTCCACGGGCTTGATCTGCCTCCTCTGATCTGTCGCCGCTGATTGGGGAGGAGGACAGGGATGGAGAAGATGTGCATGGAATTGGAGATGAGAGTGAACCGGGGGAGAGGAAAATCAGGGAGAGCTGCTGCTGCTTTCCGTTCTTTGAGAAATAGCAGAGAGATGGAGAGGGGTGAGGAATCGGAGAACCAGCGCACCGCGCGGGAGCACGTCCGTGGCCCCCATCGGCACGGCCAACTATGTTGGCCGGACGGCTGTCGACTGCGACGCAGGTACTCTAGCACGGCCTGCCCACAAAGTTTTGGGGAAAAACTCTCGAAAGCTAAACTTGCGGGAGACAGGAGAAGTGGATAAAATCACAAGGCGATGTGCTCTTTGGTTTTCTCTGATTTTATTCCTTTAGTTTTTACATTTATGTAAACGGGCTTCCAAACATCCCAGGCAGCTGCCGTGGCTCTGTCGAGAAAGCTACAATGAATTCGAGTCAGCCATGAAGAATTTGTGAGCAGATTAATGGGTAAACGTCTCGGCAGCTCTGTGTTCTATTCCTTACAGGCTTTGCATTTTAGCTAGCTTCGTCACTGTGTTACTGTGTCGCGTTTCTGTCACATTGTGTTTATATTGTCTGCATAACTGCATTGGTGATGAAAAACAGAGCGTGTTGCTACTATGATAAAATAAATTTTCAGAAAGAAAATATCCCTACGAAACAAAATTTTGTGTAGCAATCATGTCAATGAGGGGTATGCTAATCAGCGGTGTTAGAGCGTCTCCACCGGTGACCTCCAAATAAGCGGTGACAAGTGTGCCGGAACTGCGCTATGGGGTCGCCGGCATCTACAACCCAATTTGGAGAGCGGTTGCACACACCAGTAAACATCAAAGAAGCCCCTAAAATAAATTTGAATAAGCAACTGACGGAATTTCATTTAAATTTTTGGAAATTCAAACTAGATCGAACCCTAATCTGTTGGTCATCGGCAGGGGCGCGCGGTGGGCCTGCCTCGTCGCCGTTCTTCCCCTTTGTCGCCTCCATCAGTGCCCGCCTCTCCACCCTTGCTTCGCGCATCTGGTGGTGGAGCATGGCCGCTGACGTCGCTGGAGCTTGCCGGCGGCACTGTCCTCTCAGAGACGCAAGCCACTGGCGAGACGCCTCATTCTGGGCGAGCCTCGCTTGCTTGCGGGCAGCCGCCTCGGCCTGACGCTGAGCGTTGTGCTCAAGGATCTTCTGTCGCTCGGTTGCCATGAGGAGCCGTCCCGCCTCCTCCGTGGCCGGCCCCTGGCGCGAGATCTCGATGGCGTGCTCGAAGTTGGCGTCATTGATGAACTCGCGTTGTTCCTCCTTCAGCCTTCGCAAGCGCTGCACGCTGAAGGAGGCTAGGATCGCCGTCTGCTCCGGGACACCGGGGACCTGCTGCTGCTCGTCCCACTGCGTCACCTCCTCTGCCGCCTCAGCTTCAATGTTTGTTATGTACGCCTCGTCCCACTCGGTGAACTAGGAGTCGCCGGAGTTGACGTCGAACTCGTCGTCGGGCTGCGGTGGTTGTGGTTGCGGTGGTGGTTGCGGCGCTGATGGCGGCGTGCAGCCGTTAGGGCAGAGCATCAAGTACGTCATATGCAGCTGTCGCGGCATTGTTCTGCAGAGGAAAGCGGCGGTGGTGGAGAGTAGAGGATAGCACGCGGTGGTGGAGAGAGGAGAGGATAGCGCGGTGGAGGGCACATTAAATAAGCATCACATTTACGGCGGCATCTGCGCGTCGAGAAGCGGTGGCTTCATCAGCGACCGGCCACAGAATGCTGCAGGCCGTTGAGTCGCTGCCAAGGTGGCCCCACCTGCGAAAACCGTCGTGGCACTTGGCGCCGCCGGGGCCGATTCACGCCCTTCGCGAAGGAGCTGGTACGGAGTTGCCGACGCTTTTATTGGGTACGAAACCGCGATGACGCTTTTTGGAGCGTGCCGGTGTGAGCTCAAAAACGACGCCGGTCCGAAAAAGTTATGGGGCTGTTATCGGGGACGCCTGTGGAGATGCTTTTATACTTCTATTTTTCACGGGATGCTCGTTGTACGGTTTAAAAAGGTAATTAAGCTAGGAATTTGGAGATGGAGTGATTAGGTTTTTTAAACTTTGTTTAGCCACACCAATACCGTAGAAAGTGAACAAAGTGCTTTCATTTGTCTCGCGCCAACAAGCATTTACGCCGCAACCTGCTATGCACATTGCACTACATTGGTATTTAAACTAATTTTCTAACACTACGTGGAACATGGAGTAACTTCTTTTTCTTCTTCTTTTGAGTATTAAAATTTCATTTGGAGCTACTCGTAGCAAATATGGTGAGACCCTATTCATCAATATATTCACAATTGTTTGGCAAAAGACATGTTGATGGGTCCCTGACGTGAGCGATGCACGGGGTAATTTGGGAAAGGGGAGGGGAGATGTTCAGTAGGAAAATGTAGCTGAGCTAGGAGTTGATATCTGATGCATAGGATTGAGATTGTGGTTACGCGCCGGTGTAAGCCAGATAACTAGGAAGTAGAGGGAGAGTCGAAGTCAGGGAGGATGAAACGAACGAGTCAACAAGGTTTTCTTTAGATGGGTGGGATGATTCGATTTTGTCCGATCAGGTGCCCAAGATTATTTGGGATCAGAATTAGGGTTCCAAGATAGCAACATGTACACACATTTGCTATTAATAACAAATTAGAATTGTTTTGCTAAATACACAAGCTTAACTATTGGTATTTCCGTAGCAGCGCACGGGTATTGTCCTTAAGAACTAAAATACATAAGTGACATATTCCTCACCACAATATTTTTTTAGGCTACTTTCCCATGAGCTATGTATTGCAAAAACAATGAATTATTTTGAAGGTTTTAAAGGTAGTGCATGTAAATTTACTTGGAGTGGCGGTGAAATACCACATATAGGTAGCTATGGTGGACACTTTTGGCATATTTTGGTTTTTGGTGGTTGGATGCACGAGTAGAGATCATACTCAGTACAGAATGAGGCTAGCAAAAAGAAAGATAGCGACCAACTAAGAGAGCAATAATGGTCATAATCATGCATAGCGAAAAAACTTATTAATTAAAGCATATGGTGATATTAAAAGTCTAAACTAAATGATCAATTCAACCCAATTGAAACATCAGAGGAGATCTTCCATTTGCACCACTATTAATACGAAACCTTTTTACTCGTATCCAACACCAATCAACTTATTTGAAACAACTCTCATTTATAATATTCATTAAAGATCAGAGAGCTAATCATATATAACTGAAGCATACTAACAAGCTCTGAACAAAATAGGAGTGAAAAACCAGAGCTAAACGCAGTACTAGCAAAAATAAAACGCTCGTTGAACAATAAGAGTGAAAACTAGAGCATTCATACAATTAAAATGGAGCATGTCTCTCTCCCAAACAAACATGGTATGATGGTGCCCACTTTATTGAAAATAAAATACACAACAGAAAATAAAAATGCTCCAAAAATAACACATAGTATATGAAGCAATAAAATATAGTGAACAGAAACAGGACCTGATATTTTTATTGATGAAGAAGGGGATGCCTTGGGCATCCCCAAGCTTTGACGCTTGTACTTCTTGAATATATCTTGGGGTGACATGGGCATCCCTAATCTTGAGCTTTTGTCCATTCTTCATCTCATCTCATCATTCTTCTTTCCTACACTTGAAAACTTCCTTCATACAAAACTCTTCACAAATCTCATTAGCAGCGTTAGTGCAATGATAATATTAATCAAATCTACAAAGTTCAGTATGACATATGAAAAGCATTTTAATAAGCATTAGCTACTGTACCACAACTTCAATAAGGTTCTTTGATCAAGAGAACTCAAAAAGGTGGGCAAAAAGATGCAAATGCAAAACAGTGCAAGAATCTGTCAAAACAGAACAGTTCGTAAAAATTGATTTTTGAAAAATAGTAACGCTGCGTAACTCGAAAAACTCTGAAATAATGAAAGTTAGATAAATAACTGGGGAAGATGCTCGTAAATTGGTAGCTCAAACTTACGTTCTGGTGATTTTTGGCGATTTTTCTCGTGACGAACCAGAAACAGTAAACAAGATTGCAAATCTCCCAAATACCACTTTCTTACCATTAGAGGCAATTCTTGGCACAAAAACAAAACAAACATGATAAGAAGAGGTCATTACAGTAGTAATGACTTCCAAGACTCAACAAAGCAGTAAATAACAGAAATATAAACATATTGGGTTGTCTCCTATAAAGCTCTTTCTTTATAGCCATTTAAGATGGGCATGATTATTTGATGGAGCTCTCAAACCCCCTTTTTTTGGTTGTTGTTTTCCAATTATAAGTGAAACTGATAAAGAAACAAGAACCAAATAAAGAACCTAATAAAACTAAATAGGATAAAACCAAAGATAATAAAAGCAATTATATACAATGCTTACATGTGGATGGGTAATACTGAGTTTGAAGGAGACAACCTCATGTTGGTTGATGAATAGGGGGATGCCTTGGGCATCCCCAAGCTTAGATATTTGCATCTTCTTGAATATTCTCTTGGGATCCATCTACACATCCCCAAGCTTGAGCTCTTGCATCCTCTTGTTCATCTCATATCACCATATTGATTGGAACTTAAAAACTGCATCCACATAAAGCTTCACAAAACTCATTAGTAGGTTAGTACTCATTAAATAAAATCCATAAGTGTTCAAGTATCCCTAATTTCTATAAAATCTATCAAATATTTAGCCACTGTAATACTGAGGTTTCTTATTATTTCAATCGTACGTCGAAAACGAAGGAAACTTTTGAATCCTAAGTACAATATTTAAACAAAGAGAATAGAAATCTGTCAAAACTGAACACTCTGTAAAGATGTCACTCAATGAGATAGTTACGTAGCTCAAATCGAAAAACTCATGATTAATGAAAGACAGATCATAACCTCAGGTCTATGCCATACTGAGATTTTTCACGAATTTTTGCAGCACATCACAGGAAATCTGTCTCAACAGAATCAGTCCGTAAAGATTGAATTATTAGATCTGTCTACGTACCTCAAATCAGAAAAGTCAGAACTAACGAAAGTTAGATAGCAAGCACTACTATGCACTCAAGAAATTTCAGATCAAGATCATGTTCTGGTGATTTTTAAAATTTTCTACAGTGGAGCACAGGAAATCTGTTTTCTAGGCAGCATAGTGACAAACTTGCATAACAAACTAGGGGTTATCTATACATTCTATTTACAGCGGGATATGTACACTATATACACTATATACACTATATACACTATTTACAAGTTTTTAATGAAAAGCTTCCATAGAAAGAATTGTTTTGGTTTCGCAGGCATGAACACAAGTGTTCAAGGTCGACCCCCACTTCACCATTACTCATCTTTCCAATCACTTTTCTTTTCTGAAAACATTTTTTTATTTTTTTATATAAGAAGTACAACTATTTTTTTATTCGCATTCCCTATCCATACAAGAGATAGAGAACAACTAGGTACAGGAAGTAAAACTACTTAGAGATAAAGCAAACAAGTGCACACGAAAATATTCACCTACGCTATGGCTCCCCGGCAACGGCGCCAGAAAAGGTCTTGATAACCCACAAGTATAGGGGATCGCGTGTAGCCTTTTCGATAATTAAGAGTGTCGAACCCAACGAGGAGCTAAAGGTAGGACAAACATTCTCTCAAGTTCTATCAACCACTGATACAAATCTACGCACACTAAGCGTTTGCAATATCTAGGAAATAAAACTAGAGCGATAACGGGTATGAGAGGTGACTTTGCAGAACAATAAAATACACAGAATAAATGTTAGTGCTGCAGCAATAAAACAAACTAAAGTAACAGTACCATGAGTGTGGAAAGGTGGTGGTAATTGTGGTGGTAATTGTTCGGCTTGAAATTATCTACAACTTTGTAGTTTACGACTTTTCCATTGGACGTCATTTTGATGGAGTTTCGAAGCGATCTTTGAAAAGTGTTCAGCAGGGACAGATTTCCCTCCTTCCATATTTTCCTATTTCCTGCACAACAAAGTTGAAACCAAGAACTTGTGCACTTTTGCAACTATTAATAGGTTAGTCCCTTAAAACATATAGTAATTGGTGTAAAACAAGCATGAAACATCAAAAATTATAGATACATTTGCGACGTATCAGCCACCTATCTAGGTTAAATCCGTTTCAGAGCCC
The DNA here is from genome assembly GCF_019359855.2 of Lolium perenne. Taxonomy (NCBI): domain Eukaryota; kingdom Viridiplantae; phylum Streptophyta; class Magnoliopsida; order Poales; family Poaceae; genus Lolium; species Lolium perenne. The sequence goes on from NC_067247.2 coordinate 217,300,746, forward strand.
GATTGGAACTCCGACGCGGACCTAGCTGTTTGCGTCTATGGTTAAGAAGGATCAGAGCCCACTAGAGGATGACCTCTTAACAATACGTATCGCGCCTACAAGCGTGCAAGAGACAACAGGGTTACAAGGCACAAACGGCTTCCCTAAAAGTAACTCCATAACATCGGACCACAAAGAAACAAGCTTGCACGCTCAAGAGAAAAAAACGTTATGAAACTAATTGTCGCACTTGGACAGTGGAGGCAGTTCCGGTTATAGGTCGAGGGGGGCCCAGTGAAACCTCCCACGTGTGGTTAGTGTGCTCAGTCTTGGATCAGAAAACAAGAACTCGTCCTACTTATAAAATTGGACACAAGTGAGCCATGGTAAAACCAAATATACAGTTGACCCACCGATGCCTCTTCCTATCCATTTTAATATTAACATTAGGGTGAACCATGATTATCTCCAACAGCAGATATAGCAAGAATAACAACTACCCAACAAGATATCCCGAACATTTCGAGATATCCACAAAAACCCTAACTCGCCTACGACTCGCAAAGCTGGCAAACAACAAACAATAGGTAGGGCGAGGAGGTGTATCTCGGTGATATAGGGTAACAGGTGGAATAGGACACGTGACACAACAGAATCGCAACATAGGGATAGCAATAGATCAAAAGAGCATGAAAAAGTAAAATAGGTGAAGGGGTGGGCTCGCCTGTCAGATCAGAGGTAGAAGCACCGACACGATCCTCCTGGGGGTGCTCGTACTCCTGCTCGTACTGCTCTGCGTCGGTGTCTACTCGAGAAGAACCAAATAGCACATACAAGGAGAGTGGAAACACAGATCAATACTGTAGGATAACGTTGCATAGAAAACAAAAAATTTCCTACCGCGAACACGCAATCCAAGCCAAGATGCAATCTAGAAGACGGTAGCAACGAGGGGATTATCGAGTCTCACCCTTGAAGAGATTCCAAAGCCTACAAGATGAGGCTCTTGTTGCTGCGGTAGACGTTCACTTGCCGCTTGCAAAAGCGCGTAGAAGATCTTGATCACCGGCGCCACGAACGGGCAGAACCTCCGTACTCGGTCACACGTTCGGTTGTTGATGAAGACGACGTCCACCTCCCGTTCCAGCGGGCAGCGGAAGTAGTAGCTCCTCTTGAATCCGACAGCACGACGGCGTGGTGTCGGTGGCGGTGGAGAACTCCGGCGGAGCTTCGCTAAAGCACGCGGGAGATATGGAGGAGAGGGGAGCGGCTAGGGTTTGGGAGGGGGTGGCCGGCCACTTCAAGGGGGGCGGCCAGCTTGTGGACTTGGGGTGGCCGGCCCCCTCCCCTTGGCCCTCATTATATAGGTGGAACACCCAAGAGTTGGTCTACAAGTCTTCGAATAAGACCCCAAACCAAAACCTTCCATAACTCATGAAACCTACCCAAGCTAGGACTCCCACTAGAGGTGGGAGTTCCACCTTCCTTGGGAGGGGGTGGCCGGCCCCCCTTGGGGGAGTCCACTTGGGACTCCTCCCCCAATAGGGTTGGCCGGCCATGGAGGTGGAGTCCCTCCGGGACTCCACCTTCCTTGGTGGTTTCTTCCGGACTTTTCTAGAACCTTCTAGAACCTTCCATAGAACCTTCCGAATCATTTTAATTCACATAAAATGACATCCTATATATGAATCTTATTCTCCGGACCATTCCGGAACTCCTCGTGATGGCCGGGATCTCATTCGGGACTCCGAACAAATATTCGAACTCCATTCCATATTCAAGTTCTACCATTTCAACATCCAACTTTAAGTGTGTCACCCTACGGTTCGTGAACTATGCGGACATGGTTGAGTACTCACTCCGACCAATAACCAATAGCGGGATCTGGAGATCCATAATGGCTCCCACATATTCAACGATGACTTTAGTGATCGAATGAACCATTCACATACGATACCAATTCCCTTTGTCACGCGATATTTTACTTGTCTGAGGTTTGATCATTGGTATTACTCTATACCTTGTTCAACCTCGTCTCCTGACAAGTACTCTTTACTCGTACCGTGGTATGTGGTCTCTTATGAACTTATTCATATGCTTGCAAGACATTAGACGACATTCCACCGAGAGGGCCCCAGTATATCTATCCGTCATCGGGATGGACAAATCCCACTGTTGATCCATATGCCTCAACTCATACTTTCCGGATACTTAATCCCACCTTTATAACCACCCATTTACGCAGTGGCGTTTGGTGTAATCAAAGTACCTTTCCGGTATAAGTGATTTACATGATCTCATGGTCATAAGGACTAGGTAACTATGTATCGAAAAATCTTATAGCAAAAAACTTAATGACGAGATCTTATGCTACGCTTAATTGGGTGTGTCCATTACATCATTCATACAATGATATAACCTTGTTATTAATAACATCCAATGTTCATGATTATGAAACTAATCATCAATTAATCAACAAGCTAGTTAAGAGGCATACTAGGGACTTCTTTGTTTGTCTACATATCACACATGTACTAATGTTTCGGTTAATACAATTATAGCATGATATATAAACATTTATCATAAACATAAAGATATAAATAATAACCACTTTATTATTGCCTCTAGGGCATATCTCCTTCAGTCTCCCACTTGCACTAGAGTCAATAATCTTGATTACATTGTAATATACCTAACATCCATGGCATTTTGGTGTTGGTCATGCTTTGCCCTAGGGAGAGCTTTAGTCAACGGATCTGCTACATTCAGATCAGTGTGTACTTTGCAAATCTTTACTTCTCCATCTTCGATGTACTCGCGAATCGAGTGGTAACGCAGCTTGATATGCTTCGATCTCTTGTGTGACCTTGGCTCTTGTGCATTGGCGATGGCACCCATGTTATCACGATAAATGATTAATGGGTCCAATGCACTAGGAACCACACCGAGCTCTACAATGAACATCTTCATCCATATCGCTTCGATGAAGCCTCCGAAGCCGCTATGTACTCGATTCTGTTGAAGACTTCGCCACCGTGCAATCGCTTCGAGCTTGCCCAGCTTCTTGCAGCACCATTCAATATAAACACGTACCCAGATCGTGACTTAGATTCATCGGGATCGGTGTTCCAACTTGCATCGGTGTAACCACTTACAACGAGCTCTTGGTCACCTCCATAACAAAGAAACATATCCTTAGTTCTTTTCAAGTACTTCGGGATATTCTTGACATTGTCCGATGTTCCATTCCTGGATCACTTTGATATCTGCTAGTCAAACTAACGGCATGTGCTATATCCGGTCTAGTACATAGCATGACATACATGATAGATCCTTTCACGAGGCATAGGGGATATTACTCATCCTTTCTCTTTCTTCTGCCGTAGCCGGTCCTTGAGTCTTACTCAAGACCTTGCCTGGTAACATAGGTAAGAACCCTTTCTTACTTTCGTCCATTCTAAACTTCTTTAGAATCTTGTCCAGATATGTACTCTGTGATAGCCCTATTAGGCGTCTTGATCTATCTCTATAAATCTTGATGCCTAATATATACGATGCTTCACCAAGGTCTTTCATTGAAAAACTATTATTCAAATAACCTTTTACACTGCTTAATAGTTCTATATCATTCCCGATCAATAATGTGTCATCTACATATAATATCAGGAATGCTACAGAGCTCCCACTCACTTTCTTGTAAATACAGGCCTCTCCATGACACTGTATAAACCTGAAGTCTTTGATCACCTTATCAAAGCGTCGGTTCCAACTTCTCGATGCTTGCTTCAGTCCATAGATTGAACGCTGAAGTTTGCATACTTTGTCAGCATTTTTAGGATCGACAAAACCTTTGGGTTGTACCATATACAACTCTTCCTCAATGTCTCCATTAAGGAACGCCGTTTTGACATTCATCTGCCAAATCTCATAATCGAAAAATGCAGCTATTGCTAACAAAATCCTCACAGCTTTTTGCTTCGCTACAGGTGAGAAAGTCTCATCGTAGTCAACTCCTTGAATTTGTCGGAAACCCTTTGCGACAAGTCGAGATTTATAGACAGTAATATTACCATCAGCATCTGTTTTTCTCTTGAAGATCCATTTATTCTCGACAGCCTTGCGGCTATCAGGTAAGTCTACCAAAGTCCATACTTTGTTATCATACATGGATCCCATTTCGGATTTCATGGCTTCTTGCCATTTGTTGGAATCTGGGCTCATCATCGCTTCTTCATACGTCGCAGGGTCTTCATCATTGTTATTCACAATCATGACATTTATACAAGGATCATACCAATCAGGAGTGGTACGCTCCCTTGTCTATCTGTGATGTTCAGTAGTTTCCTCGTTCGAAGTTTCATGATCATTATCATTAGCTTCCTCTGTTGCCGGTGTAGGCGGTACAGGTACAACTTCCGGTACTGCGCTACTCTGATCAACGAGTATAGATTCATCAATCTCATCGAGTTCTACTTTTCTTCCAGTCACTTCTTTAGTGAGAAATTCTTTCTCAAGAAAGGTTCCGTTCTTAGCAACAAAGATTTTGCCTTCGGATTTGTGATAGAAAGTATACCATATAGTTTCCTTAGGGTATCCTATGAAGACGCATTTCTCCGCTTTGGGTTCTAGCTTGTCCGGTTGTAACTTCTTTACATAGGCTTCGCAACCCCAAACTTTCAGGAACGACAGCTTAGGTTTCTTATTAAACCATAATTCATACGGTGTCGTTTCTACGGATTTTGATGGTGCTCTACTTAAAGTGAATGCGGCTGTCTCTAATGCATAACTCCAAAATGATAACGGCAAATCAGTAAGAGACATCATAGAACGAACCATATCTAAGAGAGTTCGATTACGACGTTCGGACACACCGTTTCGTTGAGGTGTTCCCGGCGGTGTCAATTGTGAAAGTATTCCGCATTTCTTTAAATGCATGCCAAACTCATAACTCAGATATTCACCTCCACGATCAGATCGTAGAAATTTAATCTTCTTGTTACGTTGATTTTCTACTTCACTTTGGAATTCCTTAAACTTCTCGAAAGTTTCGGATTTATGTTTCATGAAATAGATATACCCATATCTACTCAGATCATCTGTGAAGGTTAGAACATAACGATAACCACCGCGCGATGCTACACTCATTGGTCCGCACACATCGGTATGTATGATTTCCAATAAGTCAGTAGCTCGCTCCATCATACCAAAAAATGGAGTCTTAGTCATTTTTCCCATCAGACATGCTTCGCATCTATCAAGTGACTCAAAGTCAAGTGATTCAAGTAATCCATCTGTATGGAGTTTCTTCATGCGTTTCACTCCAATATGACCAAGACGACAGTGCCACATATAAGTAGAATTATCATTCAATTTAATTCGCTTAGCATCTATGTTATGTATATGCGTATCACTACTATCGAGATCTAACAGAAATAAGCCATTCTTTTGTGGTGCTCGACCATAAAAGATATTATTCATAAAAATAGAACAACCATTATTCTCAGACTTGAATGAATAACCGTCTTGCATTAAACAAGATCCAGATATAATGTTCATGCTCAACGCGGGTACAAAATAACAATTATTTAGGCTTAAAACTAATCCCGAAGGTAGATGTAGAGGAAGTGTGCCGACAGCGATCACATCGACTTTGGATCCGTTTCCAACGCGCATCGTCACTTCATCTTTTAGTAGTCTTCGTTTATTCTTTAGTTCCTATTTCGAGTTACAAATATGAGCAACCGAACCAGTATCAATTACCCAGGTACTAGAACGAGAACCAGTGAGATAAACATCTATAACATGTATATCAGATATACCTTCTTTCTTCTTCTTGACAATGCCGCTCTTCAGATCAGCCAGATACTTGGAGCAATTACGCTTCCAGTGTCCCTTCTCCTTGCAGTAATAGCACTCAGCATCATGCTTAGGGCCGTTCTTAGGTTTCATAGGAGGCGTGGCAGCTTTCTTGCCACCCTTCTTGAATTTTCCCTTAGACTTGCCCTGTTTCTTGAAACTGGTGGTCTTGTTGACCATCAACACTTGGTGCTCTTTCTTGATCTCAATCTCAGCAGCTTTTAGCATGCCAAAGAGTTCAGGTAACTCCTTGTTCATGTTCTGCATATTGTAGTTCATCACAAAGTTCTTGTAACTTGGTGGCAGTGATTGAAGGACACGATTAATCCCCAGTCTGTTAGGAATCACTATTCCCAAGTCACTGAGTTTCTTCGCATGCCCGGTCATGGCGAGCATGTGCTCACTAACGGAGCTGCCTTCTTCCATCATACAGCTGAAGAAATGTTTCGATGCTTCATAGCATTCCACGGCCGCATGAGTCTCGAATATAGCTTTCAGCTCATTCATCAACTCATGAGGATCGTGGTGCTCAAAACGTTTTTGAAGATCGGATTCCAGACTGCACAGGATGGCACACTGAACTTGAGAGTACCGAGTTTTCCGAGTCTCGTAAACAGCTTTTACTTCATCGGTTTCAGTTTCTGCAGGAGGGTCACCTAGCGGTGCATCAAGCACATATTGCAGATTTCCGCCAGAGAGGAAGATCCTCACATGACGGAACCAGTCGGTGAAGTTGCTACCGTTTCTCTTAAGTTTTTCTTTCTCTAGGAAATGGTTAAAATTGATTGGGGACGTCATCTCTACAACATATATTTGCAAAAGTTTAGAATAAGTTTATGACAAATTGAGTTCAAATTTTAATTCAGCATAATTAAAAATCTAGGTGAACTCCCACTCAAAACAATATCCCTCGCATTGTCTTGATCACACGAACCAAATCCACCGCACCTATGTCCGATCATCATGAGACAAGGTGTGATTTCAATGGCGAACACTCAAAGTGTTCATCATATCAACCATATGATTCATGCTCTACCTTTCGGTATCACGTGTTCCGAGACCATGTCTGTACATGCTAGGCTCGTCAAGGCCACCTTAGTATCCGCATGTGCAAAACTGTCTTGCACCCGTTGTATGCACTTGTTGATTCTATCACACCCGATCATCACGAGATGCTTCGAAACGACAAGTCTTGGCAACGGTGCTACTAAGGATGAACACTTCATTATCTTGAGATTTTAGTGAGGGATCATCTTATAATGCTACCGTCGCGATCTAAGCAAAATAAGATGCATAAAAGGAATAACATCACATGCAGTTCATATGTGATATGATATGGCCCTTTTGTCTTTGCGCCTTTGATCTTCATCTCCAAAGCACGGACATGATCTCCATCATCTTCGGGCATGATCTCCATCATCGTCGGCGTAGCGTCAAGGTCAATGGCGCCGTCTTCATGATTGTCCTCCATGTAGCAACTATTACAACTACTTTGAAATACTACTCAACATGAAATTTAAAGACAACCATAAGGCTCCTGCCGGTTGCCACAATACAATAATGATCATCTCATACATATTCATCATCACATTATGGCCATATCACATCACCAAACCCTGCAAAAACAAGTTAGACGTCTCTAATTTGGTTTGCATATTTTACGTGGTTTAGGGTTTTTGAGAGAGATCTAATCTACCTACGAACATGAACCACAACGTTGATACTAATGTTTTCAATAGAAGAGTAAATTGAATCTTCACTATAGTAGGAGAGACAGACACCCGCAAAGCCTCTTATGCAATACAAGTTGCATGTCGAACGAGGAACAAGTCTCATGAACGCGGTCATGTAAAGTTAGTCCGAGCCGCTTCATCCCACTATGCCACAAAGATGCAAAGTACTCAAACTAAAGATAACAAAAGCATCAACGCCCACAAAACCATTGTGTTCTACTCGTGCAACCATCTATGCATAGACACGGCTCTGATACCACTGTAGGATAACGTTGCATAGAAAACAAAAAATTTCCTACCGCGAACAGGCAATCCAAGCCAAGATGCAATCTAGAAGACGGTAGCAACGAGGGGATTATCGAGTCTCACCCTTGAAGAGATTCGAAAGCCTACAAGATGAGGCTCTTGTTGCTGCGGTAGACGTTCACTTGCCGCTTGCAAAAGCGCGTAGAAGATCTTGATCACCGGCGCCACGAACGGGCAACACCTCCGTACTCGGTCACACGTTCGGTTGTTGATGAAGACGACGTCCACCTCCCGTTCCAGCGGGCAGCGGAAGTAGTAGCTCCTCTTGAATCCGACAGCACGACGGCGTGGTGTCGGTGGCGGTGGAGAACTCCGGCGGAGCTTCGCTAAAGCACGCGGGAGATATGGAGGAGAGGGGAGCGGCTAGGGTTTGGGAGGGGGTGGCCGGCCACTTCAAGGGGGGCGGCCAGCTTGTGGACTTGGGGTGGCCGGCCCCCTCCCCTTGGCCCTCATTATATAGGTGGAACACCCAAGAGTTGGTCTACAAGTCTTCGAATAAGACCCCAAACCAAAACCTTCCATAACTCATGAAACCTACCCAAGCTAGGACTCCCACTAGAGGTGGGAGTTCCACCTTCCTTGGGAGGGGGTGGCCGGCACCCCTTGGGGGAGTCCACTTGGGACTCCTCCCCCACTAGGGTTGGCCGGCCATGGAGGTGGAGTCCCTCCGGGACTCCACCTTCCTTGGTGGTTTCTTCCGGACTTTTCTAGAACCTTCTAGAACCTTCCATAGAACCTTCCGAATCATTTTAATTCACATAAAATGACATCCTATATATGAATCTTATTCTCCGGACCATTCCGGAACTCCTCGTGATGTCCGGGATCTCATCCGGACTCGAACAAATATTCGAACTCCATTCCATATTCAAGTTCTACCATTTCAACATCCAACTTTAAGTGTGTCACCCTACGGTTCGTGAACTATGCGGACATGGTTGAGTACTCACTCCGACCAATAACCAATAGCGGGATCTGGAGATCCATAATGGCTCCCACATATTCAACGATGACTTTAGTGATCGAACGAACCATTCACATACGATACCAATTCCCTTTGTCACGCGATATTTTACTTGTCCGAGGTTTGATCATTGGTATTACTCTATACCTTGTTCAACCTCGTCTCCTGACAAGTACTCTTTACTCGTACCGTGGTATGTGGTCTCTTATGAACTTATTCATATGCTTGCAAGACATTAGACGACATTCCACCGAGAGGGCCCAGAGTATATCTATCCGTCATCGGGATGGACAAATCCCACTGTTGATCCATATGCCTCAACTCATACTTTCCGGATACTTAATCCCACCTTTATAACCACCCATTTACGCAGTGGCGTTTGGTGTAATCAAAGTACCTTTCCGGTATAAGTGATTTACATGATCTCATGGTCATAAGGACTAGGTAACTATGTATCGAAAAATCTTATAGCAAAAAACTTAATGACGAGATCTTATGCTACGCTTAATTGGGTGTGTCCATTACATCATTCATACAATGATATAACCTTGTTATTAATAACATCCAATGTTCATGATTATGAAACTAATCATCAATTAATCAACAAGCTAGTTAAGAGGCATACTAGGGACTTCTTTGTTTGTCTACATATCACACATGTACTAATGTTTCGGTTAATACAATTATAGCATGATATATAAACATTTATCATAAACATAAAGATATAAATAATAACCACTTTATTATTGCCTCTAGGGCATATCTCCTTCAGTCTCCCACTTGCACTAGAGTCAATAATCTTGATTACATTGTAATATACCTAACATCCATGGCATTCTGGTGTTGGTCATGCTTTGCCCTAGGGAGAGCTTTAGTCAACGGATCTGCTACATTCAGATCAGTGTGTACTTTGCAAATCTTTACTTCTCCATCTTCGATGTACTCGCGAATCGAGTGGTAACGCAGCTTGATATGCTTCAGTCTCTTGTGTGACCTTGGCTCTTGTGCATTGGCGATGGCACCCATGTTATCACAGTAAATGATTAATGGGTCCAATGCACTAGGAACCACACCGAGCTCTACAATGAACATCTTCATCCATATCGCTTCTGATGAAGCCTCTGAAGCCGCTATGTACTCTGATTCTGTTGAAGACTTCGCCACCGTGCACTGCTTCGAGCTTGCCCAGCTTACTGCAGCACCATTCAATATAAACACGTACCCAGACTGTGACTTAGATTCATCAGGATCAGTGTTCCAACTTGCATCGGTGTAACCACTTACAACGAGCTCTTGGTCACCTCCATAACAAAGAAACATATCCTTAGTTCTTTTCAAGTACTTCAGGATATTCTTGACCGCTGTCCAGTGTTCCATTCCTGGATCACTTTGATATCTGCTAGTCAAACTAACAGCATGTGCTATATCCGGTCTAGTACATAGCATGGCATACATGATAGATCCTACTGCTGAGGCATAGGGGATATTACTCATCCTTTCTCTTTCTTCTGCCGTAGCCGGTCCTTGAGTCTTACTCAAGACCTTGCCTGGTAACATAGGTAAGAACCCTTTCTTACTTTCGTCCATTCTAAACTTCTTTAGAATCTTGTCCAGATATGTACTCTGTGATAGCCCTATTAGGCGTCTTGATCTATCTCTATAAATCTTGATGCCTAATATATACGATGCTTCACCAAGGTCTTTCATTGAAAAACTATTATTCAAATAACCTTTTACACTGCTTAATAGTTCTATATCATTCCCGATCAATAATGTGTCATCTACATATAATATCAGGAATGCTACAGAGCTCCCACTCACTTTCTTGTAAATACAGGCCTCTCCATGACACTGTATAAACCCGAAGTCTTTGATCACCTTATCAAAGCGTCGGTTCCAACTTCTCGATGCTTGCTTCAGTCCATAGATTGAACGCTGAAGTTTGCATACTTTGTCAGCATTTTTAGGATCGACAAAACCTTTGGGTTGTACCATATACAACTCTTCCTCAATGTCTCCATTAAGGAACGCCGTTTTGACATTCATCTGCCAAATCTCATAATCGAAAAATGCAGCTATTTCTAACAAAATCCTCACAGCTTTTTGCTTCGCTACAGGTGAGAAAGTCTCATCGTAGTCAACTCCTTGAATTTGTCGGAAACCCTTTGCGACAAGTCGAGATTTATAGACAGTAATATTACCATCAGCATCTGTTTTTCTCTTGAAGATCCATTTATTCTCGACAGCCTTTCGGCTATCAGGTAAGTCTACCAAAGTCCATACTTTGTTATCATACATGGATCCCATTTCGGATTTCATGGCTTCTTGCCATTTGTTGGAATCTGGGCTCATCATCGCTTCTTCATACGTCGCAGGGTCTTCATCATTGTTATTCACAATCATGACATTTATACAAGGATCATACCAATCAGGAGTGGTACGCTCCCTTGTCTATCTGTGATGTTCAGTAGTTTCCTCGTTCGAAGTTTCATGATCATTATCATTAGCTTCCTCTGTTGCCGGTGTAGGCGGTACAGGTACAACTTCCGGTACTGCGCTACTCTGATCAACGAGTATAGATTCATCAATCTCATCGAGTTCTACTTTTCTTCCAGTCACTTCTTTAGTGAGAAATTCTTTCTCAAGAAAGGTTCCGTTCTTAGCAACAAAGATTTTGCCTTCGGATTTGTGATAGAAAGTATACCATATAGTTTCCTTAGGGTATCCTATGAAGACGCATTTCTCCGCTTTGGGTTCTAGCTTGTCCGGTTGTAACTTCTTTACATAGGCTTCGCAACCCCAAACTTTCAGGAATGACAGCTTAGGTTTCTTATTAAACCATAATTCATACGGTGTCGTTTCTACGGATTTTGATGGTGCTCTACTTAAAGTGAATGCGGCTGTCTCTAATGCATAACTCCAAAATGATAACGGCAAATCAGTAAGAGACATCATAGAACGAACCATATCTAAGAGAGTTCGATTACGACGTTCGGACACACCGTTTCGTTGAGGTGTTCCCGGCGGTGTCAATTGTGAAAGTATTCCGCATTTCTTTAAATGCATGCCAAGCTCATAACTCAGATATTCACCTCCACGATCAGATCGTAGAAATTTAATCTTCTTGTTACGTTGATTTTCTACTTCACTTTGGAATTCCTTAAACTTCTCGAAAGTTTCGGATTTATGTTTCATGAAATAGATATACCCATATCTACTCAGATCATCTGTGAAGGTTAGAACATAACGATAACCACCGCGCGATGCTACACTCATTGGTCCGCACACATCGGTATGTATGATTTCCAATAAGTCAGTAGCTCGCTCCATCATACCAAAAAAAGGAGTCTTAGTCATTTTTCCCATCAGACATGCTTCGCATCTATCAAGTGACTCAAAGTCAAGTGATTCAAGTAATCCATCAGTATGGAGTTTCTTCATGCGTTTCACTCCAATATGACCAAGACGACAGTGCCACATATAAGTAGAATTATCATTCAATTTAATTCGCTTAGCATCTATGTTATGTATATGCGTATCACTACTATCGAGATCTAACAGAAATAAGCCATTCTTTTGTGGTGCTCGACCATAAAAGATATTATTCATAAAAATAGAACAACCATTATTCTCAGACTTGAATGAATAACCGTCTTGCATTAAACAAGATCCAGATATAATGTTCATGCTCAACGCGGGTACAAAATAACAATTATTTAGGCTTAAAACTAATCCCGAAGGTAGATGTAGAGGAAGTGTGCTGACAGCGATCACATCGACTTTGGATCCGTTTCCAACGCGCATCGTCACTTCATCTTTTAGTAGTCTTCGTTTATTCTTTAGTTCCTGTTTCGAGTTACAAATATGAGCAACCGAACCAGTATCAATTACCCAGGTACTAGAACGAGAACCAGTGAGATAAACATCTATAACATGTATATCAGATATACCTTCTTTCTTCTTCTTGACAATGCCGCTCTTCGGATCAGCCAGATACTTGGAGCAATTACGCTTCCAGTGTCCCTTCTCCTTGCGATAATAGCACTCAAGATCATGCTTTGGGCCGTTCTTCGGTTTCATAGGAGGCGTGGCAGCTTTCTTGCCTCCCTTCTTGAATTTTCCCTTAGACTTGCCCTGTTTCTTGAAACTGGTGGTCTTGTTGACCATCAACACTTGGTGCTCTTTCTTGATCTCAATCTCAGCAGCTTTTAGCATGCCAAAGAGTTCAGGTAACTCCTTGTTCATGTTCTGCATATTGTAGTTCATCACAAAGTTCTTGTAACTTGGTGGCAGTGATTGAAGGATACGATTAATCCCCAGTCTGTTAGGAATCACTATTCCCAAGTCACTGAGTTTCTTCGCATGCCCGGTCATGGCGAGCATGTGCTCACTAACGGAGCTGCCTTCTTCCATCATACAGCTGAAGAAATGTTTCGATGCTTCATAGCATTCCACGGCCGCATGAGTCTCGAATATAGCTTTCAGCTCATTCATCAACTCATGAGGATCGTGGTGCTCAAAACGTTTTTGAAGATCGGATTCCAGGCGCACAGGATGGCACACTGAACTTGAGAGTACCGAGTTTTCCGAGTCTCGTAAACAACTTTTACTTCATCGGTTTCAGTTTCTGCAGGAGGGTCACCTAGCGGTGCATCAAGCACATATTGCAGATTTCCGCCAGAGAGGAAGATCCTCACATGACGGAACCAGTCGGTGAAGTTGCTACCGTTTCTCTTAAGTTTTTCTTTCTCTAGGAAATGGTTAAAATTGATTGGGGACGTCATCTCTACAGCATATATTTGCAAAAGTTTAGAATAAGTTTATGACAAATTGAGTTCAAATTTTAATTCAGCATAATTAAAAATCTAGGTGAACTCCCACTCAAAACAATATCCCTCGCATTGTCTTGATCACACGAACCAAATCCACCGCACCTATGTCCGATCATCATGAGACAAGGTGTGATTTCAATGGCGAACACTCAAAGTGTTCATCATATCAACCATATGATTCATGCTCTACCTTTCGGTATCACGTGTTCCGAGACCATGTCTGTACATGCTAGGCTCGTCAAGGCCACCTTAGTATCCGCATGTGCAAAACTGTCTTGCACCCGTTGTATGCACTTGTTGATTCTATCACACCCGATCATCACGAGATGCTTCGAAACGACAAGTCTTGGCAACGGTGCTACTAAGGATGAACACTTCATTATCTTGAGATTTTAGTGAGGGATCATCTTATAATGCTACCGTCGCGATCTAAGCAAAATAAGATGCATAAAAGGAATAACATCACATGCAGTTCATATGTGATATGATATGGCCCTTTTGTCTTTGCGCCTTTGATCTTCATCTCCAAAGCACGGACATGATCTCCATCATCTTCGGGCATGATCTCCATCATCGTCGGCGTAGCGTCAAGGTCAATGGCGCCGTCTTCATGATTGTCCTCCATATAGCAACTATTACAACTACTTTGAAATACTACTCAACATGAAATTTAAAGACAACCATAAGGCTCCTGCCGGTTGCCACAATACAATAATATCTCATACATATTCATCATCACATTATGGCCATATCACATCACCAAACCCTGCAAAAACAAGTTAGACGTCTCTAATTTGGTTTGCATATTTTACGTGGTTTAGGGTTTTTGAGAGAGATCTAATCTACCTACGAACATGAACCACAACGTTGATACTAATGTTTTCAATAGAAGAGTAAATTGAATCTTCACTATAGTAGGAGAGACAGACACCCGCAAAGCCTCTTATGCAATACAAGTTGCATGTCGAACGAGGAACAAGTCTCATGAACGCGGTCATGTAAAGTTAGTCCGAGCCGCTTCATCCCACTATGCCACAACGATGCAAAGTACTCAAACTAAAGATAACAAAAGCATCAACGCCCACAAAACCATTGTGTTCTACTCGTGCAACCATCTATGCATAGACACGGCTCTGATACCACTGTAGGATAACGTTGCATAGAAAACAAAAAATTTCCTACCGCGAACAGGCAATCCAAGCCAAGATGCAATCTAGAAGACGGTAGCAACGAGGGGATTATCGAGTCTCACCCTTGAAGAGATTCGAAAGCCTACAAGATGAGGCTCTTGTTGCTGCGGTAGACGTTCACTTGCCGCTTGCAAAAGCGCGTAGAAGATCTTGATCACCGGCGCCACGAACGGGCAACACCTCCGTACTCGGTCACACGTTCGGTTGTTGATGAAGACGACGTCCACCTCCCGTTCCAGCGGGCAGCGGAAGTAGTAGCTCCTCTTGAATCCGACAGCACGACGGCGTGGTGTCGGTGGCGGTGGAGAACTCCGGCGGAGCTTCGCTAAAGCACGCGGGAGATATGGAGGAGAGGGGAGCGGCTAGGGTTTGGGAGGGGGTGGCCGGCCACTTCAAGGGGGGCGGCCAGCTTGTGGACTTGGGGTGGCCGGCCCCCTCCCCTTGGCCCTCATTATATAGGTGGAACACCCAAGAGTTGGTCTAAAAGTCTTCGAATAAGACCCCAAACCAAAACCTTCCATAACTCATGAAACCTACCCAAGCTAGGACTCCCACTAGAGGTGGGAGTTCCACCTTCCTTGGGAGGGGGTGGCCGGCACCCCTTGGGGGAGTCCACTTGGGACTCCTCCCCCACTAGGGTTGGCCGGCCATGGAGGTGGAGTCCCTCCGGGACTCCACCTTCCTTGGTGGTTTCTTCCGGACTTTTCTAGAACCTTCTAGAACCTTCCATAGAACCTTCCGAATCATTTTAATTCACATAAAATGACATCCTATATATGAATCTTATTCTCCGGACCATTCCGGAACTCCTCGTGATGTCCGGGATCTCATCCGGGACTCCGAACAAATATTCGAACTCCATTCCATATTCAAGTTCTACCATTTCAACATCCAACTTTAAGTGTGTCACCCTACGGTTCGTGAACTATGCGGACATGGTTGAGTACTCACTCCGACCAATAACCAATAGCGGGATCTGGAGATCCATAATGGCTCCCACATATTCAACGATGACTTTAGTGATCGAACGAACCATTCACATACGATACCAATTCCCTTTGTCACGCGATATTTTACTTGTCCGAGGTTTGATCATCGGTATTACGCTATACCTTGTTCAACCTCGTCTCCTGACAAGTACTCTTTACTCGTACCGTGGTATGTGGTCTCTTATGAACTTATTCATATGCTTGCAAGACATTAGACGACATTCCACCGAGAGGGCCCAGAGTATATCTATCCATCATCGGGATGGACAAATCCCACTGTTGATCCATATGCCTCAACTCATACTTTCCGGATACTTAATCCCACCTTTATAACCACCCATTTACGCAGTGGCGTTTGGTGTAATCAAAGTACCTTTTTGGTATAAGTGATTTACATGATCTCATGGTCATAAGGACTAGGTAACTATGTATCGAAAAAGCTTATAGCAAAAAACTTAATGACGAGATCTTATGCTACGCTTAATTGGGTGTGTCCATTACATCATTCATACAATGATATAACCTTGTTATTAATAACATCCAATGTTCATGATTATGAATCTAATCATCAATTAATCAACATGCTAGTTAAGAGGCATACTAGGGACTTCTTTGTTTGTCTACATATCACACATGTACTAATGTTTCGGTTAATACAATTATAGCATGATATATAAACATTTATCATAAATATAAAGATATAAATAATAACCACTTTATTATTGCCTCTAGGGCATATCTCCTTCAAATACAAGTATGCAATGCGCAATATGATGCATGATGACATGGCAAGGTGATTTGTGCAAGCCAAAATTAAGTGGGGTGCTCATAATTCACATGAAATGATAAGCACCCTCACATAACATTTAGTTCATTTTGCAATTTTAATTTGGAAAATTCAGAGATGATGCCAATGATGCATGACAATGTGATATATGAAATCCTCTCGCTTTTCTGATGCATTTAGATATAAAATTTGGTAAATTTGGAGTTATAGAAAAAGAGTTATGAATTATACAAGTTTGCATTTTGAATTCCCAAATTGAATTATTGTCAAATTTTATTTGTTCAAAAGTTGAAACAAAATTTATATTTGGGTAGATCATGTTTTTCTGAACAATTTGGATATAAAATTTGTAAGATTTGAATTTGTATAAGTGCACTTTTTAAATATTTGGAAAAGAGGCAGGGAAGAGAACTGAATTTGAAAATCTGAATTTTGATTTGAATTCGGCTGTACTTTTTACACACAGGTGGAGCTAGTCAGTTCAATGACAGCGGGGCTCCACTGCCACGCGGAGTGATGCAAAGGGTGGAACTAGTGTGCTGGGGCTTCGGTTTTGATCTCATACACGCTTCATAACAGGTAACGTGTTGTGCCAAGGTTAACTGAATTTTTGACAGTTGCAAACTGAAAACGAACAGCTGCTGTGCCCTGTAGAGGCAATCCTGCACGGATTTTAAAGTGGATGTAGCGGCAAAACTGGGCAGTGCTACGGAGATTTTTCGACGATATGAGTAAGAAAGATGTACCAATATTCGAGTGGGACAAGTTTGGTTGGATTTGGTGCGCCGTGGCGACGGCAAAGCTCGCCGGAAAACGGGTCAGCGTCACGGGCGTCGAACAGCTGAATCGGCAACAGATTTTCGGTTGACTTTGAACAAGATGGCGTCGCGAATTCTCCACCGTTTTGGATGATTCAAAAACTGAAACGAAGCCTGAGACGTTGTGCATCTAGTGGTGCAAGTGGCTCGAGCTGGGGTGGCTCGTATCGCCGGCGATGTTCGTCGGAAGTTGGGTGCTGTGAGCAGAAAAACTGAGCGGTTTTTTATTTCGATTTTCATTTTGATCTCGTTTCTCCTTCTCAACTCGTACCAGAGATGCCATGGGGTGCAAGGGAGTGAGGAGGAGATGCTCACCCTGGGGTTGGCGCCGGCGAGTCGGTTGCGGAGGTTGCCGGCGGTGTAGACGAAGGAGATGGCCGGGCTGATGTTGTAGAGGAAGAAGATGAAACTTGGCGTCCTTGTACTGGCCCTGCCATCGTTGGAGCTCCGAGGAGATACGCAGGTCGAGGAAGAGGCGACGTGGACGTGCCCTTGGTGCTCAGGTAAGGTCTAGGCTGGCCATGGACATGGTGGTGGTGGCCCGGCGACGTGGGTTGGGGTTTGCTCCCGGGTGAGAAGGAAGGTGATGGCTGGGTTGGTGGGTTGGAGGAGGAAGAGGCTAGGGTTGGGCTGCTGGTTGCTGCTGCTTAAGAGGGAAGGAGCTGAGCCGGTGGATGGAGATGGGAAGAAACGTGGAGCTCATGAAGAACTCCATGCCTGATTTGGTGTAGTTGCTCACGTGTAAAGCAAAGAGAGAGAGGGTAGTGCATGCTATATTTGGGTGTGGAGAGAAGGGCCGGGTGGTGTGGTGAGGCTGGGCTTGGTGTTGGACTTGGTGGTGAAGAAAAGAGATGGGCCAAGAGATGGGATGATGAGGCTGGCCGGCCTAGTGTGTGAGATTAGCTTAGGGTTTGTTAGATGTAGGGTTAGGTTAGATTAGTTAGCCTTTTTCTTTTATTTCTTTTCAGTTTTCAGTTTTTATTTCTTCTCACTTATAAATTCTTTTCTGAAATTTAAGGGAAGCAGATTTTGAAATTGAAACGTACTTTTGAATTCAGAGAAGGTTTAGCCTTGTATACCAACTATGGTAGGCTTGAGTACAAGAAGAAAAGAGAAAGAGAACAAGATGAAAGACCTAGAGATAGTGAAAAGATAAGAAAATCTTTGGTATTCAAATATCGGTAAACCTTAAGTAGGTCAACC
The DNA here is from genome assembly GCF_019359855.2 of Lolium perenne. Taxonomy (NCBI): domain Eukaryota; kingdom Viridiplantae; phylum Streptophyta; class Magnoliopsida; order Poales; family Poaceae; genus Lolium; species Lolium perenne. Next base: position 217,319,403 of record NC_067247.2, read on the forward strand.
ATTTGAGAAAGGATAAAACCCAACTCAAGATCATAAAACATGTGCATTGCAAAATAGAGAGGAGGTAGGTTTATAGTAACCATATAAGAATTTTGGCATGACCTATTTGAAATATAGATCAAGTAGAGGGATAGGTTTGGCTTGTTAGCTTTTCTTGTAACATCACAAGTGGTGAGATGAAACAAGAGAGAGAAGGAGGGAGAACAAACACATAAAATATAGAGCACTAAAAACCAAATGCAATTTGACAAAACCAAATGGTGACATGATATGACATGCGCATGCATGATGCAAAGATGATGCATAAACATGGAAGGTAAAGATGGTAGCTCACTTGGGATGTTACATCGCCGGCGGGGATTCGAGGGGGAGTGGCGGTCACCGGCGGGGAATCAAGGGGGACTGGCAGTCGCTGGCGGGGATTTGAGGGGGAGTTGGGAATGGAGGGGAAATCTCGATCTGGCCGCAGTGGGGAATGGACGGGGGATTTTGGCTAAGTCACAGACACCCTTAGAAATAGCGCACCTCTAGTGGTGCGCCACTATGAGGCTTAACAATGGCGCACCTCTAGGGGTGCGCCACTACCACTTTATGTATGGGTCAAAAGACAAACGCGGGGGGAATTGACATATTCCGATTAGTACCACACTGGCTCTGTCCCTGGTTGGTTTGTGCCAAACCCAGCCGGCCAGGTTCGAACCCTGGCGGCCCCAATTTTTTCCTTTTCTTTTAAAATTGATTTAACACTATTATAAACATCCAAAATAGCATAATACATAAATAAAGGCATAAATAATTATAATTATGTAGAATATTTAAAATACTATAGAATCTAGGAAATATCCAAAAATACAAATTATATGTCTATTTTGATCGGTACAATGTGTAGATTAACAATATGACATCCATTATTCATACGAGAAAATGATACATAATTATATTTTCACAATCTTCTTGCCCTTCTTTCTCGCGGTTGAATAATTTAGCCCCGGAACTCCTTTACTTCTTCTCTTGAATGGACGCCCTTTAGGTAGGGTGGTCTGTAGGATAACGTTGCATAGAAAACAAAAAAATTCCTACCGCGAACACGCAATCCAAGCCAAGAAGCAATCTAGAAGACGGTAGCAACGAGGGGGTATCGAGTCTCACCCTTGAAGAGATTCCAAAGCCTATAAGATGAGGCTCTTGTTGCTGCGGTAGACGTTCACTTGCCGCTTGCAAAAGCGCGTAGAAGATCTTGATCACGATCGCTTCCGGCGCCACGAACGGGCAGCACCTCCGTACTCGGTCACACGTTCGGTTGTTGATGAAGACGACGTCCACCTCCCGTTCCAGCGGGCATCGGAAGTAGTAGCTCCTCTTGAATCCGATAGCACGACGGCGTGGTGTCGGTGGCGGTGGAGAACTCCGGCGGAGCTTCGCTAAAGCTACGCGGGAGATATGGAGGAGAGGGGGGCGGCTAGGGTTTGGGAGGGGGTGGCCGACCACTTCAATGGGGCGGCCAGCTTGTGGTCTTGGGGTGGCCGGCACCCTCCCTTGGCCCCTCATTATATAGGTGGAACCCCAAGTGTTGGACTCCAAGTCTTCGAATAAGACCCGAAACCAAAACCTTCCATATGAAAAGGAAACCTACCTAGGGTGGGAATCCCACCTGGCCGTCCCCCTAAGGGGGAGTCCACTTGGGACTCCTCCCCCACTAGGGTTGGCCGACCATGGAGGTGGAGTCCCACCGGGACTCCACCTTCCTTGGTGGTTTCTTCCGGACTTTTCTAGAACCTTCTTGAACCTTCCATAGAACCTTCCGCATCATTTTAATTCACATAAAATGACATCCTATATATGAATCTTATTCTCCGGACCATTCCGGAACTCCTCGTGATGTCCGGGATCTCATCCGGGACTCCGAACAAATATTCGAACTCCATTCCATATTCAAGTTCTACCATTTCAACATCCAACTTTAAGTGTGTCACCCTACGGTTCGTGAACTATGCGGACATGGTTGAGTACTCACTCCGACCAATAACCAATAGCGGGATCTGGAGATCCATAATGGTTCCCACATATTCAACGATGACTTTAGTGATCGAATGAACCATTCACATACAATACCAATTCCCTTTGTCACGCGATATTTTACTTGTCCGAGGTTTGATCTTCGGTATCACTCTATACCTTGTTCAACCTCGTCTCCTGACAAGTACTCTTTACTCGCACCGTGGTATGTGGTCTCTTATGAACTCATTCATATGCTTGCAAGACATTAGACGACATTCCACCGAGAGGGCCCAGAGTATATCTATCCGTCATCGGGATGGACAAATCCCACTGTTGATCCATATGCCTCAACTCATACTTTCCAGATACTTAATCCCACCTTTATAACCACCCATTTACGCAGTGGCATTTGGTGTAATCAAAGTACCTTTCCGGTATAAGTGATTTACATGATCTCATGGTCATAAGGACTAGGTAACTATGTATCGAAAGCTTATAGCAAATAACTTAATGACGAGATCTTATGCTACGCTTAATTGGGTGTGTCCATTACATCATTCATACAATGATATAACCTTGTTATTAATAACATCCAATGTTCATGATTATGAAACTAATCATCCATTAATCAACAAGCTAGTTAAGAGGCATACTAGGGACTTCTTTGTTTGTCTACATATCACACATGTCCTAATGTTTCGGTTAATACAATTATAGCATGACATATAAACATTTATCATAAACATAAAGATATAAATAATAACCACTTTATTATTGCCTCTAGGGCATATCTCCTTCAGTCTCCCACTTGCACTAGAGTCAATAATCTAGATTACATTGTAATATACCTAACACCCATGGCATTCTGGTGTTGGTCATGCTTTGCCCTAGGGAGAGCTTTAGTCAACGGATCTGCTACATTCAGATCAGTGTGTACTTTGCAAATCTTTACTTCTCCATCTTCGATGTATTCGCGAATCGAGTGGTAACGCAGCTTGATATGCTTCAGCCTCTTGTGTGACCTTGGCTCTTGTGCATTGGCGATGGCACCCATGTTATCACAGTAAATGATTAATGGGTCCAATGCACTAGGAACCACACCGAGCTCTACAATGAACCTCTTCATCCATACCGCTTCGATGAAGCCTACGAAGCCGCTATGTACTGATTACGTTGAAGACTTCGCCACCGTGCACCTGCTTGAGCTTGCCCAGCCATCGCAGCACCATTCAATATAAACACGTACCCAGATCGTGACTTAGAGTCATCGGGATCGGTGTTCCAACTTGCATCGGTGTAACCACTTACAACGAGCTCTTGGTCACCTCCATAACAAAGAAACATATCCTTAGTTCTTTTCAAGTACTTCAGGATATTCTTGACCTTGTCCGATGTTCCATTCCTGGATCACTTTGATATCTGCTAGTCAAACTAACAGCATGTGCTATATCCGGTCTAGTACATAGCATGGCATACATGATAGATCCTACTACCGAGGCATAGGGTATATTACTCATCCTTTCTCTTTCTTCTGCCGTAGCCGGTCCTTGAGTCTTACTCAAGACCTTGCCTGGTAACATAGGTAAGAACCCTTTCTTACTTTCGTCCATTCTAAACTTCTTTAGAATCTTGTCCAGATATGTACTCTGTGATAGCCCTATTAGGCGTCTTGATCTATCTCTATAAATCTTGATGCCTAATATATACGATGCTTCACCAAGGTCTTTCATTGAAAAACTATTATTCAAATAACCTTTTACACTGCTTAATAGTTCTATATCATTCCCGATCAATAATATGTCATCTACATATAATATCAGGAATGCTACAGAGCTCCCACTCACTTTCTTGTAAATACAGGCCTCTCCATGACACTGTATAAACCCGAAGTCTTTGATCACCTTATCAAAGCGTCGGTTCCAACTTCTCGATGCTTGCTTCAGGCCATAGATTGAACGCTGAAGTTTGCATACTTTGTCAGCATTTTTAGGATCGACAAAACCTTTGGGTTGTACCATATACAACTCTTCCTCAATGTCTCCATTAAGGAACGCCGTTTTGACATCCATCTGCCAAATCTCATAATCAAAAAATGCAGCTATTGCTAATAAAATCCTCACAGATTTTAGCTTCGCTACAGGTGAGAAAGTCTCATCGTAGTCAACTCCTTGAATTTGTCGGAAACCCTTTGCGACAAGTCGAGCTTTATAGACAGTAATATTACCATCAGCATCTGTTTTCCTCTTGAAGATCCATTCATTCTCGACAGCCTTTCGGCTATCAGGTAAGTCTACCAAAGTCCATACTTTGTTATCATACATGGATCCCATTTCGGATTTCATGGCTTCTTGCCATTTGTTGGAATCTGGGCTCATCATCGCTTCTTCATACGTCGCAGGGTCCTCATCATTGTTATCCACAATCATGACATTTAGACAAGGATCATACCAATCAGGAGTGGTACGTTCCCTTGTCGATCTGCGAGGTTCAGTAGTTTCCTCGTTCGAAGTTTCATGATCATTATCATTAGCTTCCTCTGTTGCCGGTGTAGGCGGTACAGGTACAACTTCCGGATCTTGCGCTACTCTGATCAACGAGTATAGATTCATCAATCTCATCGAGTTCTACTTTTCTTCCAGTCACTTCTTTAGTGAGAAATTCTTTCTCAAGAAAGGTTCCGTTCTTAGCAACAAAGATTTTGCCTTCGGATTTGTGATAGAAAGTATACCCTATAGTTTCCTTAGGGTATCCTATGAAGATGCATTTCTCCGTTTTGGGTTCTAGCTTGTCCGGTTGTAACTTCTTTACATAGGCTTCGCAACCCCAAACTTTCAGGAACGACAGCTTAGGTTTCTTATTAAACCATAATTCATACGGTGTCGTTTCTACGGATTTTGATGGTGCTCTATTTAAAGTGAATGCAGCTGTCTCTAACGCATAACTCCAAAATGATAACGGCAAATCAGTAAGAGACATCATAGAACGAACCATATCTAAGAGAGTTCGATTACGACGTTCGGACACACCGTTACGTTGAGGTGTTCCTGGCGGTGTCAATTGTGAAAGTATTCCGCATTTCTTTAAATGCATGCCAAACTCATAACTCAGATATTCACCTCCACGATCAGATCGTAGAAATTTAATCTTCTTGTTACGTTGATTTTCTACTTCACTTTGGAATTCCTTAAACTTCTCGAAAGTTTCGGATTTATGTTTCATGAAATAGATATACCCATATCTACTCAAATCATCTGTGAAGGTTAGAACATAACGATAACCACCGCGCGATGCTACGCTCATTGGTCCACACACATCGGTATGTATGATTTCCAATAAGTCAGTAGCTCGCTCCATCATACCCGAAAATGGAGTCTTTGTCATTTTTCCCATTAGACATGCTTCGCATCTATCAAGTGACTCAAAGTCAAGTGATTCAAGTAATCCATCAGTATGGAGTTTCTTCATGCGTTTCACTCCAATATGACCAAGACGACAGTGCCACATATAAGTAGAATTATCATTCAATTTAATTCGCTTAGCATCAATGTTATGTGCGTATAACTACTATCGAGATCTAATAGAAATAAGCCATTCTTTTGTGGTGCTCGACCATAAAAGATATTATTCATAAAAATAGAACAACCATTATTCTCAGACTTGAATGAATAACCGTCTTGCATTAAACAAGATCCAGATATAATGTTCATGCTCAACGCGGGTACAAAATAACAATTATTTAGGCTTAAAACTAATCCCGAAGGTAGATGTAGAGGAAGTGTGCCGACAGCGATCACATCGACTTTGGATCCATTTCCAACGCGCATCGTCACTTCATCTTTCAGTAGTCTTCGTTTATTCTTTAGTTCCTGTTTCGAGTTACAAATATGAGCAACCGAACCAGTATCAAATACCCAGGTACTAGAACGAGAACCAGTGAGATAAATATCTATAACATGTATATCAGATATACCTTCTTTCTTCTTCTTGACAAGGCCGCTCTTCAGATCAGCCAGATAATTGGAGCAATTACGCTTCCAGTGTCCCTTCTCCTTGCAGTAATAGCACTCAGCATCAGGCTTAGGGCCGTTCTTAGGTTTCATAGGAGGCGTGTGCGGTGACCCAGCATACCACTGCATGTTGTAGTATACAAGTCGTTGATATGATCTTTGCGAAGGGACTTCTTCACAATTTGCCATATCCCTCAGAGTGGTACAACAGAAACATTGCAGGTCATAACACTCCATACTTTATTACAAACATTGTCTTAACAAGTTGGTATTCTCACAGTTCCTATGAGAACACCCTAAGATACTACTTAAGTATGATTACAACTCATAACAAATATAAAGAGCTCAACAACATATTTAGGTAAGTTCTACGTTGCTCGGCTCTATGATGCTAAGGTATGTCACTACTCCTCCACCTCCGTGTCATCTGGTCCGTAGACTATCCCATAGTCTACGCCTTCCACTCCGCCGGTAAGATCAGGTTCTTCGTAGACCAGCTCGTAGCTTCCTTCTGGTGCTCCATCATTGATAGCCTCCATTTCCGGATCACAGTCTAGCAAGGGTGTCGAAAGAAAGTGAGTACAGAGGTACTCAGCAAGTTCTAAAAGAATAAAAGGTGTTTGATGTACTAGCTACGACCATTGATCAGGAAATCGCAGGTCAATGCATGTTTTGAAAACATTTCTTCAAAAGGTTGCTTTTATTATGAAAACTATGCCCGTCAGTCTTCACAGGTTGACCAGAACTTCGTGGAGTTCCTTTCCTGCCGCGTTCATAGCTCCTTCCCGAACAGGGAGTGACAGCCACAATTTGATACACTCTGCAGAGGTGCGTTACTTTTCCCACAAGAGATCTCACCCTTTTTGCCATCCGCAGGGACTTGCCCCCGTTCACACTTCCTTTGGTGTGAGGCCAGGTATAAAGATCCAAGCCCACACCGCCTTCTCCGCGACTGCAAACCCACCCTTTTGTCCACCCGCACACCTCCAGTAGACTTCCCCCGATAATACGGCTTTACTCATGGTGTACTTTGGACAATCCTTCATAGATCGTAGAGCCATCATCACTAATGGATGGGGATTTAAAAGGCTATCCCAACCTACGGCAGTGCCTCCAACACCCCGCCGGCTCTACCAATCCGTTGGCGTGCAGAAGGGAAAAGATACGACTGGCTTCCCCAGTGCCATTATAGATCTCATGGTCAACGCGATTTGTACGGCGCTAGAATCACTGGACGGCATTGGTAATTTAATCCTAGGGTGATATAACCCATTGCAATGGAACCTCCACCAGATCAACACATACCATGGTTCCATTGCCAGCCACATAGTCATATTCATAGTTGGAAAATAACATTTCATTTGCGATGCAGGAATGATAAGTATATAGCTTTGCATTAAAGTAATAGAAAATAATCAAGTTGACATGAGCAAGGGTGAACTTGCCTGTGGACTGCGAGATAGTGCAGTTCAATGCAGTTGATGGAACCTGGACCTCGGGTTCTGTAAGAAGCATCATTGTCCGGTAAGGTCAATGTTATAAAATCCAAATAATGCAATCATGGATGGATTATTTTATGTTGAATCCCTTTACCCCAATAAGTTATTACAATTTAGGGTTGTATTTAAGATTTATGTCTTTGACGGTAATTTACAATTGATTTAAAAGTCTTAATCCTTGTATTTCACACAAAGTACAATAATTCTAAGTAAAATGATTTTACTTAATGATTACCTTAATCATTCCAAAAATAATTTGAAATTATAGAGTGAACTCTATAGTTTTTGGAATAAAAAGGAGTATAGTATTTTTCTGGGAAAAATACCCTCTTTCAAAAGAAATAACTTGGATTAGTAGAATTTCATTTTGAAATGTTTGAAAATAAATATTTGAACTTATTTAAGATTTTTCCTTGAATTTGAATTACAAGGAAATAATAATTTTAAATTCCAAGTTATTATTTAAATTCTAAAAATTCATAATTTTGAATTTGTTTCATAAATTCCATTTCATATTTTATTCTCGTTAAGATTTATTTTTCATTCATAAATCCAATTTTTATTGGATTTTTAGAGTTGTTTATGATTTATTAAAATTTGGTAAAGTTTTGATCTTTTATTAATTGTAAAAAGACCAAAATACCCCTCTGGACCCATATTGGGCCCAGCCCAATAACTTAACCCAGGGACGGCCCAATAAGGCTGGCCCCCTTTTGGGTTCGGTGGCGCCGAAGCGGCCCACCTCACTCACTCTCACTCGGCCCTCTCACTCGCTCGTCTAACCCTAACCGTCTGGCGACTCCCGTGGCGATGGCGTCGCCGCCATGGCCGCCGCCCTGCTCCGGCCATCGCCGGCCTTCTCCGCCGTAGCCACCAACCGATCCTGAACCGCCGTGAGCAGATCTATCGATCTGTCCGCGCAGTTTCTCCCTTCTCGTCCTCTCCCGTCGAATCGCCTCCGATCTGGATCCACTGGAGAATCGCCTCGGACGATTTGGTGGTCTCTGGCGAACTCTCGTCCTCACCGTCGACGTACGCGCCCCCTGAGACCGACCTGGTGCGGTGCTGCTTGCAGTACCAGTGCCATCGTCTCCGTGCCGTGCTGCTGTGGTGATGTTCGTGCTTATTGGTGTAACGCCGGCGTAACGTCGGCGCCTACCCTGGATTTGCAGCTGTTGGGGCCGCGCGAGCACTGCCTCGCCATGCCCTAGCCTCTGCTTCCAGGCGCAAGTAAGTGTTGTCTCTCCCCTACCTCTTATGTGCGCCTCCCATGCTTCTGTTCTTCTTCCTACTCATGCTTTGCTGCTCTCTGGTGATCCTGTGATCACACAGAGCTATGCTATTCCTATGCAATTTGCCTGTGCTTCTGTTAATTGCAAGTTTATGGCTCAATTACCATTTACTGATACTGGCACATGCTGCTTTGTTTGCTGTTCATGTTGTGCTTGCTCCAGAGCTAACTATGCCCTGCTATGCTTGGTTACGACTTGCTTATGCTTACTGGTCTATCATGCTTGCTTGTCTAGGTGTACTTGTGATGCATCTGTGACACTTGTGTGTGTGCCAGAGGTGCCTGTGATATGATTCAATACTACCTCTGCAAGCCAATGATCCATTGGATCATTCCTTGCTTGTTGGCTAAATTCCCTATGTAACTTGGCTTGCTATAATTGATCCATTTGATCAATTGACTGTCAGTGATTGCTTACTGGCTAATACTGTGGCTATATGAGTTAATTATCTGGTGATGCTGATGCTCAAGCATCACTGTGTTGTTGCTTACTTGTGCTGTTGCTTATCTTAGCTATCTAGACTTGTTCTAGTGGCTATAGATTAACTGTGTTGCTTTACAGTGTGCTACTGTCATGCTTAGCATGGATCTGTGATAAATTCATGCTTGTATTACTTAAATTATGATGAACTACTTAGGCAGTGATGATTTAAATGACTTGCTTGTATATGAATTTGCTGTTCATGATTCTTTTACAAGCAATTAGAGTCTGAATCCATTACTGGATAGTGATGTGATCTATTTGGCTTTCTTTTCATTGGTGCTAAATGTGATGTGACCTCAGTAGCTTTGCTACTGACTGGTTGCTCACATGGTTGGTTGGATCTTGTTGGCTACTCATCTTTGCTTGCATATTTGGGAATCATAGTAACTATGAATGCCAATATGCTTGCCTGTGAAGAAATCTAGGGTTTTACTGATGGTTATATGCCTAGGATTTTCTGTGTAGTCTATACTAGCTGCTATTTATTGTAACTCATCTACTGGTGCTATCTGTGCATCAGATCTTGCTTCTGTGCACAAGATCTGTATCTGGATGGTTTCTATTTTAGTGGCTTTTTAGACTAGCAATGATCCTTGGTGAAAACCAAGTGATGATTCACCCTGTTGAGCATCTGCTCAACCCCATGACTATGTCATGCATATGATGGATTAGATCCATTGGATCTTTTCCAGGAACTAGGTATACCTTGTTCCAGCTCCTAGAAAGAAATGTTTTGTTGATGCAGACTTGGGTTTGTTCACAGCCCTTCACCTCCAGATCTTGGATGATCTTCTAGGTCACCATGATTTCTGGTGGCTTAAGTGGTTGTGTGTGTTGGTTCTGTTCTTGCTCAAGAACTGGATGAACTGAGCTTGTTCTGGCTTCACCCTTACCTGGTGAATCTTATCTGGTCGACTGGTTATGATTTCTAGGGTTTGTGCCCTTTTATATGAACCCTGCTTCTATCCTTGCTTTGACACACAAGCCTGGCTTGCTTTGGTGACTAAGCTGATGCATGGCTTTGCTGTTGCTGCCCAGCACACTTGAGCTGTGTGCTCTCATATGCTGAAACTTGAGCCCCTGGTGTGTGCTCAGGTTTGGTCTGCTGCTGCCCTTATCTTGTGCTGTCCATGGTTTTGGACAAGCACAAGTGTGCTGTGACAGTTTGCACTGTCCAAACTGAATATTGTTTTATTTGCTAACTGTCCAAACTGAATCTTTGGCTAACACTAACATTCTGGCTAGTGTTGATTCTTTGTTTTGCAGGTTTGAAGATGGACATGACCATGAAGATATTCTTCAAGTCATTTAGTCTAGGTTTTAGTTTAGGAATAATATTGTAATCTTTATTTTCATTTTTGTTTATTATTCAACAATTCTTGTATCAAGAATATTGTAAAGACAATGTAATGTATGTTGTGATATCAATAAAGCCCAAGTTTTTGTTTATGAGCTTTTGATTTATTTAATATTTATATTCTGGAATAAACATTGTATTTATGATTCACTTTGAAATTCAAAGTTGTTTGAATTCATAAGTTGTGTTTAAATTATGAATTCTATTTTATATTGTTCAATGCTTATTGTTAAATGTATTAGCACTTGTCAAATGAAATCAATTCCCCAAATCAACAAGATACAAAAGAGATCATGTCGAAATTTCCCTAACTCACATTGCCTAACCCTAAGTGCAAAATGAGAGAGAACCTCGATCCCTCTTAGGTTTAGTTGCAATAAAGCGCGAAAATTTCCCCCGTTTTGCGATGAAATGCACATCCCATTTCTAAATCTACCCTTCGTTGTTCCTATGTTCTGGGTTATTACAGCCTCTCCCCCTTAACAGAAACTTCGTCCCGAAGTTAAGATTGGTACCTGAACATCTCGGGGTAAGACTTCCTTAATTCTTCTTCCGTCTCCCAAGTTGCTTCTCGCTCAGGATGATGTTGCCATTGTACTTTACAGTATTTGATTGCCCTGTTCCTTAACTTCTTCCACTGTACTTCTAATATCTTTTTCGGTCTTTCCACATAAGTTAGATCAGATTGCAGTTCTATTTCTTCATATGTGATAGGATCGTCCGGTGCCTTCAAACACTTTCTGAGTTGTGATACATGAAATACATTATGAACTTGACTTAGTTGTGCCGGTAACTCCAACTCAAAAGCTGTTCCTCGATTCTGACTGATTATCTTAAATGGTCCAATATATCGAGGGCTTAACTTTCCTTTCACTCCGAACCTCTTAAGTCCTTTCATTGGGCTAACCTTCAGATAAACCATGTCTCCCACTTTCGGTTCCCAATCTCTTCTCTTTAAGTCAGCGTAACTCTTCTGACGACTCTGGGCTATTTTGAGTCTATCCCGGATCACCTCGATGACGTCTTGTCTCTCCTTGATGTAGTCCGGTGTAAACTCCTTGTTTTCTCCGGTTTCAAACCAACAAATCGGTGATCTATACTTCCTTCCGTACAATGCTTCGTACGGTGCCATCTGGATGCTACTCTGATAACTATTGTTATATGAGAACTCCGCTAAAGGTAAATGGTCCTCCCATGAGCCTCCAAAGTTCAGAGCACAAGCTCTAAGCATGTCCTCAAGTATCTGATTGGTTCTTTCGGTTTGTCCTTCCGGTTTGTGGATGGTATGCTGTACTGAAATCCAACTTGGATCCCAAAGATTCTTGTAGTTGTTTCCAGAATGCTGATGTGAAAATTGAACCTCTATCTGAGACTATCTTCTTTGGTACTCCATGCTTACTCACAATTTCCTTCACATAAATATCCACAAGCTTTTCTGTAGTATCTTTTGTGTTTACGGCTATGAAATGAGCACTCTTGGTAAGTCTGTCCACTATTACCCATATCATATCCTTCCTCTTACTAGTCATTGGTAAACCAGTAACAAAATCCATTCCTATTTCATCCCATTTCCATTCCGGTATCTCTAGTGGTTTGAGTAATCCCGCAGACTACGATGCTCGCCTTCACTCGTTGACATGTATGACATTCCGAGACATATTGTGCTATTTCTCTTTTCATGTTGTTCCACCAGAACATCTCCTTCAAATCCATATACATCTTAGTACTTCCCGGATGTATGGAATAAGGGGTTTCATGTGCTTCTTTTAATATGATTAACTTCACTTCTGGATCATCTGGTACACAGATCCTTTTCTGGAAATATAATGAATCAAAATCCCCTAGATGGAATTCCGATGGTCTTCCTTCGCCAATCCTCTTGATTTCCTCTTGAATGAACAAATCATCCGCTTGCTTTCGGATAATCTCATATTTCAAGTCTGAGTACATCTCATCCATAATCCTCATGGTTGCTATACTTCCTTTGACATCACCTTGAATAAACAGAATTTGAGCCTCCTCTAACTCTTTCCGAAGTTCCTTTGGAATCTCCCATTCCGTAGGTTGATTCTCAGTACTCTTCCTACTTAGGGCATCTGCTACTACATTAGCTTTGCCTGGTGTATAGTTGATCTTAAGGTCGTAATCCTTAATCAACTCCAACCATCTCTTCTGTCTCATGTTTAATTCTTTCTGGGTGAAGAAATATTTCAAACTTTTGTGATCGGTGTATAACTCACACTTGGATCCATATAGAAATTGTCTCCAACTCTTCAAAGCATACACAACTGCCGCTAACTCGAGATCATGTACTGGGTAGTTGTGTTCATGTGGTTTCAACTGTCTTGATCCATAAGCTATTACCTTCCGATCTTGCATAAGAACACATCCAAGTCCATTCTTGGAAGCATCACAATACACCGTGTAATCCTTTCCAGGTTCAGGAACTGCTAACACCGGTGCTGTGGTTAACTTATCTTTGAGTGTTTGGAAGCTGGCTTCACACTCATCTGTCCATACAAATGGAGTATTTTTCTTGAGTAGCTTGGTCATTGGTCCTGCAATCTTCGAAAATCCCTCTATGAATCTCCGATAATAGCCTGCCATACCAAGAAATCCTCGTATCTCCTTAGCATTTTTAGGTGATTTCCATTCCAATACGGACTGAACCTTGCTTGGATTCACCGCTATGCCTTCTTTGGTTATGACATGTCCAAGAAATTCAACACTATCTAACCAAAATTTGCACTTGCTGAACTTCGCATATAGCTGATGTTCCCTCAAAGTTTGCAAAACTATCTTCAAATGCTTGGCATGTTCTTCTTTATCTTTGGAATAGATTAGAATATCATCTATGAACACTATCACAAACTTGTCCAAGTACTTCATGAATATCTTGTTCATCAAATTCATGAAAATTGCTGGTGCATTTGTTAGTCCAAATGGTACAACCAAGTATTCATGGTGTCCATACCTTGATACAAATGCTGTTTTTGGTACATCCTCCTTCTTGATCTTGATTTGATGGTATCCTGACCTTAAATCTATCTTTGAGAAGACTCCTGCTCCTTGAACTTGATCAAAAAGATCTTGAATTCTAGGTAAAGGATACTTGTTCTTGATAGTTACATTGTTCAAATTTCTGTAATCTCCACACATTCTCTTTCCTCCATCTCTTTTATCCACAAAAATAACTGGTGTACCCCATGGTGACACACTTTCTTGAATAAATCCCTTCTGTTCCAGTTCATCTATCTGAGCTTTTAGTTCCACCAACTCCTTTGGCCCCATCTTATATGGTGGTTGTGCTATTGGTGCTGTGCCTGGAATCAGATCGATTGTGAATTCTATCTCTCTATCGGGTGGCATTCCCGGTAGTTCCTTAGGAAATACATCCTTAAACTCATTCATTACAGGAATATCTTCAATTCTCACTTCCTTCAAGCTATTGAGTTCCAATCCGATCTCCAACTCACTGTACTTATCTCCTTGGAACACTATTCGACCTCCGATGGAGTTGCGAAGTGATACTGTTTTGTCTCCACAGTTAATCACCGCTCCATTTTCTGTCAACCAATCCATCCCTAGGATGACTGATATGTCCTTCATAGGTATGATAAATAGGTCCGCGAAATACACACAGTCACATATGGTTAGGACTTGTGCTTCTTTCACGTGGGTTACTAAGATCGTTCCCCCCGCGGATAGGACAGTTATAGGGGTTTCTAACTTAGAACACCTAAGCCCGAATTTTTCCACAAATTCCAATGCAAGAAATGATGTGGTTGCTCCAGTATCAAATAATACTTTGCCAGGATGAGTAAGAATGCTTAGCGTACCTAAGACTGTTTGATCCGACTCTTCCGCTTGTTCCAAAGATGTGCAATTCAGCTTTCCATAAGGCTTTCCCCTCTTATTGTTGTTGTTGTTGTAGTTGCGGTTGTTGTTGTTGTTGTTGTTGTTGTTGCGGTTGTTGTTGTTGTTTCCACCTCGTCCTCCAGAGCTCTGTCCGCTCCACGACGACTTGTTTGGACACTCCGGCTTGATATGTCCGTCCTTCCCACAACCATAGCAGATGATTCTGGGTTTCTGACAATCCTTTTGCAAATGACCCTTTAGGCCACAATTGTTGCAGATGATCTGGTTGATTGGGTTCTGACTCTGACCTCCCCGGTTGTATTGATTACCAGTAGTAGGTCGGTATCGGGGTTTGAAACTCCAATCAGGTGTTGGTTTACTGATTGGGTACTTCCTTGGCTCTATACGAGCCCTCTTCCTCCTGTCCTCTTGGACTTGCCGGTAATCATCCTCGAAAGTGATTGCCGAGTCAATCAGTTCCTGGAATTCGGCAGTCCGTGCCAACCTCAGTTGCATCTTCATGTATGGATTCATGCCTTTCATGAACCGCTTCTTCCGCTTCTCCTCGGTATCTACATCCTCAGGTGCATACCTGGATAACCTATTGAAATCCCGAACATACTGCATGATTGGTGCAGTATTCTGTCTTAGTTCTTCAAACTCCCTCTTCTTCAATTCCACCACGCTGTCCGGAACATGAGCATCCCGAAACTTCTTCTTGAACTCCTCCCAGGTGAATACCTTATCTGGAGGATGTACTGCTACAAGGTTCTCCCACCATGATGCTGCTGGTCCTGACAACAGATAAGTGGTATATCTGATCTTCTCCTCATCGTTGCAACCAACGGTCTTCAACTTCCGTTCCGTATCCATGAGCCAATCTTCAGCGTCCATTGGTTCTGGAGCTGATGTAAATGGTAGTGGTCTTGCATTTTGGAAGTCCGATAATGTTACTCCCTTGCCTTCATTACCCCTATCATTAATGACATGGGTAAAGAAATCCTGCATGTTCTTGCTCTGGCTTTCCTGGTAACGCCTCCTATCCTCCTCCATTGACCTCATATACTGTTGGAAGTCTGGGTGCAACATTGGGTGTGGTGGTGGTGGTGCGTTCTCTGCTCTAGCTGCTGCATCTGCCTCCTCTTTCTCTCTGGCTTCCCGCTCTCTGCGAGCCTCTTCGGTTTCTACTAACGCCATTTCCCCCTAGTCCTGTAACAAAGAGCGATTACTCATAATTACACCATGCGAATGTTTTCTGAGCTCAACTCATTGCCCAGAACTAGTCACACAATAAAATCAAGAAGCAAATCCAAAACAAACATTTATTATGTATATACACCGTATAATACATAACACACTCACAAACTTATAATACATGTGGTATATATAAACCACTTATTTGGCTCAAAGCCCAAGCCAACGGAAATCTAAAATACGTTCTATTACAATACCACCTAGATTACTTTATTCTACCCTGGAGCTCTACTCCTCATCGTCTTCATTCGCCTCCGCATACATCCCTGGGGTCCATCCGGTACAGCAGTCTGTCCTCCTAAGACCGTCCGGAATGAAAGTTCTTCCCGAAGGTATGTAGTCTGAATCGGACGAAGTGCCGAGACAGAGATCTGTCATGCCAAAGTAACTAGATAAAGACTCATACATATCCCCAGTGGAATACAGCTCCTCTTCTCCAGTCATCCATGGAGGATTCCTATTCACTTGACCCCTCATCTTCTTCTTCTTCTTTTTCTTTGTTCCAGAGCTCTCACCTACGACGTACTGGGATGTTTTGGGTAATCCCATCTCCAAATCTAAAGAAATGGAGTTGGTGTCTTTCTCTTTCTGCCCATAGCTTTGGTTAACATTCTGGTTAACTGCATCACTCTCATCTCCTGTATCACATGGAATTGGCTCCTCCTCATCACCGAAAGGTTCCCCGAAACGCCAACCCGTCGAGTTCTCGATCGGTGACTCCGAGCAGTTTATGTTCCATGAATGGTCTCCCCCATATCCAGTATCATATGATGCTGACACGTGTGGATAGTGCGGAACAAAGTTAGGTGTAAGTGGATCTCTTGTAAGTGGATTTCTCTTGGACCACTGGTCACTCAAATCTACATCGTTATCTGGGTTAAAGAAAGGTGTAGTATGTTGTGGTTGTGCCCTCAAATCTCGCATCCGAGTTTGGACTTTATCAGGGTCTGTGAACTCAGCTAGCATGTGGTCAATCTCACCTCTCATCTTCATGTGTAAAAGATACATCGTGGTCAATAAAGACTTACAGCTATCCATGTGCTGTGCTGCAGCTTCAGGACTTCTGTGTGCTAACACCAAATGGTTCAGAGTGGGATCCTCATCTTCCTCGGCATGAGGTATATGAGAAAACTCTGAACATAGGAGTTCTACTGACTTGTGCTGCCTTATCTCAAGGATCGCCTTGAATAGGCCCATATGGTAGGCTGTGGTGATAGTTTTGGCTTCTCCGTATGGCATTATACGACTCATCAGGAGTTTTTCCGGTAGTTGGACCGATACTCTGCACTTGGCTAGGATTTCCCCATCATAGTAGGTATACTTGATAACAGGTATCCGTGGATCACAATGAAGTTCCTTCAGCATCCCACACAGGAGAGCTGTTATTGGTCCATCATAATCACCGAGCCAACCCTCAACTTTCCTCAAAGTCCTCTTAGGAAAAGTGTTCGCCATTATGGCTGTATACAAAAGCAAAATATTAGTAATGATAATGCATCATAATAGCTATAATAAAGAATTATCGCACTAAAATATATGGTTTTGCTATTCTCAAGTGAATAATCACCATATTTCTAGAGAATCCTTTACTATTTCTACTAGACTCCTACAGGTTTCTTCCCTATACTAGGTTTTTCCAACCTAAGGTCGCAACATTTGCTCTGATACCAGCTGCGGTGACCCAAAGATACCACCGCATGTTGTAGTATACAAGTCGTTGATATGATCTTTGCGAAGGGACTTCTTCACAATTTGCCATATCCCTCAGAGTGGTACAACAGAAACATTGCAGGTCATAACACTCCATACTTTATTACAAACATTGTCTTAACAAGTTGGTATTCTCACAGGTCCTATGAGAACACCCTAAGATACTACTTAAGTATGATTACAACTCATAACAAATATAAAGAGCTCAACAACATATTTAGGTAAGTTCTACGTTGCTCGGCTCTATGATGCTAAGGTATGTCACTACTCCTCCACCTCCGTGTCATCTGGTCCGTAGACTATCCCATAGTCTACGCCTTCCACTCCGCCGGTAAGATCAGGTTCTTCGTAGACCAGCTCGTAGCTTCCTTCTCGGTGCTCCATCGTTGATAGCCTCCATTTCCGGATCACGCCTAGCAAGGGTGTCGAAAGAAAGTGAGTACAGAGGTACTCAAAGAAGTTCTAAAAGAATAAAAGGTGTTTGATGCACTAGCTATGACCATTGATCAGGAAATCGCAGGTCAATGCATGTTTTGAAAACATTTCTTCAAAAGGTTGCTTTTATTATGAAAACTATGCCCGTCAGTCTTCACAGGTTGACCAGAACTTCGTGGAGTTCCTTTCCTGCCGCGTTCACAGTTCCCTTCCTGGAACAGGGAGTGACAGCCACAATTTGATACACTCTGCAGAGGTGCGTTACTTTTCCCACAAGAGATCTCACCCTTTTTGCCATCCGCAGGGACTTGCCCCCGTTCACACTTCCTTTGGTGTGAGGCCAGGTATAAAGATCCAAGCCCACACCGCCTTCTCCGCGACTGCAAACCCACCCTTTTGTCCACCCGCACACCTCCAGTAGACTTCCCCCGATAATACGGCTTTACTCATGGTGTACTTTGGACAATCCTTCATAGATCGTAGAGCCATCATCACTAATGGATGGGGATTTAAAAGGCTATCCCAACCTACGGCAGTGCCTCCAACACCCCGCCGGCTCTACCAATCCGTTGGTGTGCAGAAGGGAAAAGATACGACTGGCTTCCCCAGTGCCATTATAGATCTCATGGTCAACGCGATTTGTACGGCGCTAGAATCACTGGACGGCATTGGTAATTTAATCCTAGGGTGATATAACCCATTGCAATGGAACCTCCACCAGATCAACACATACCATGGTTCCATTGCCAGCCACATAGTCATATTCATAGTTGGAAAATAACATTTCATTTGCGATGCAGGAATGATAAGTATATAGCTTTGCATTAAAGTAATAGAAAATAATCAAGTTGACATGAGCAAGGGTGACCTTGCTCGTGGACTGAGATAGTGCGCTCAATGCGCTTGATGGAACCTGGACCTCGGGTTCAGAAGAAGCATCATTGTCCGGTAAGGACAATGTTATAAAATCCAAATAATGCAATCATGGATGGATTATTTTATGTTGAATCCCTTTACCCCAATAAGTTATTACAATTTAGGGTTGTATTTAAGATTTATGTCTTTGACGGTAATTTACAATTGATTTAAAAGTCTTAATCCTTGTATTTCACACAAAGTACAATAATTCTAAGTAAAATGATTTTACTTAATGATTACCTTAATCATTCCAAAAATAATTTGAAATTATAGAGTGAACTCTATAGTTTTTGGAATAAAAAGGAGTATAGTATTTTTCTGGGAAAAATACCCTCTTTCAAAAGAAATGACTTGGATTAGTAGAATTTCATTTTGAAATGTTTGAAAATAAATATTTGAACTTATTTAAGATTTTTCCTTGAATTTGAATTACAAGGAAATAATAATTTTAAATTCCAAGTTATTATTTAAATTCTAAAAATTCATAATTTTGAATTTGTTTCATAAATTCCATTTCATATTTTATTCTTGTTAAGATTTATTTTTCATTCATAAATCCAATTTTTATTGGATTTTTAGAGTTGTTTATGATTTATTAAAATTTGGTAAAGTTTTGATCTTTTATTAATTGTAAAAAGACCAAAATACCCCTCTGGACCCATATTGGGCCCAGCCCAATAACTTAACCCAGGGACGGCCCAATAAGGCTGGCCCCCTTTTGGGTTCGGTGGCGCCGAAGCGGCCCACCTCACTCACTCTCACTCGGCCCTCTCACTCGCTCGTCTAACCCTAACCGTCTGGCGACTCCCGTGGCGATGGCGTCGCCGCCATGGCCGCCGCCCTGCTCCGGCCATCGCCGGCCTTCTCCGCCGTAGCCACCAACCGATCCTGAACCGCCGTGAGCAGATCTATCGATCTGTCCGCGCAGTTTCTCCCTTCTCGTCCTCTCCCGTCGAATCGCCTCCGATCTGGATCCACTGGAGAATCGCCTCGGACGATTTGGTGGTCTCCGGCGAACTCTCGTCCTCGCCGTCGACGTACGCGCCCCCTGAGACCGACCTGGTGCGGTGCTGCTTGCAGTACCAGTGCCATCGTCTCCGTGCCGTGCTGCTGTGGTGATGTTCGTGCTTATTGGTGTAACGCCGGCGTAACGTCGGCGCCTACCCTGGATTTGCAGCTGTTGGGGCCGCGCGAGCACTGCCTCGCCATGCCCTAGCCTCTGCTTCCAGGCGCAAGTAAGTGTTGTCTCTCCCCTACCTCTTCTGTGCGCCTCCCATGCTTCTGTTCTTCTTCCTACTCATGCTTTGCTGCTCTCTGGTGATCCTGTGATCACACAGAGCTATGCTATTCCTATGCAATTTGCCTGTGCTTCTGTTAATTGCAAGTTTATGGCTCAATTACCATTTACTGATACTGGCACATGCTGCTTTGTTTGCTGTTCATGTTGTGCTTGCTCCAGAGCTAACTATGCCCTGCTATGCTTGGTTACGACTTGCTTATGCTTACTGGTCTATCATGCTTGCTTGTCTAGGTGTACTTGTGATGCATCTGTGACACTTGTGTGTGTGCCAGAGGTGCCTGTGATATGATTCAATACTACCTCTGCAAGCCAATGATCCATTGGATCATTCCTTGCTTGTTGGCTAAATTCCCTATGTAACTTGGCTTGCTATAATTGATCCATTTGATCAATTGACTGTCAGTGATTGCTTACTGGCTAATACTGTGGCTATATGAGTTAATTATCTGGTGATGCTGATGCTCAAGCATCACTGTGTTGTTGCTTACTTGTGCTGTTGCTTATCTTAGCTATCTAGACTTGTTCTAGTGGCTATAGATTAACTGTGTTGCTTTACAGTGTGCTACTGTCATGCTTAGCATGGATCTGTGATAAATTCATGCTTGTATTACTTAAATTATGATGAACTGCTTAGGCAGTGATGATTTAAATGACTTGTTTGTATATGAATTTGCTGTTCATGATTCTTTTACAAGCAATTAGAGTCTGAATCCATTACTGGATAGTGATGTGATCTATTTGGCTTTCTTTTCATTGGTGCTAAATGTGATGTGACCTCAGTAGCTTTGCTACTGACTGGTTGCTCACATGGTTGGTTGGATCTTGTTGGCTACTCATCTTTGCTTGCATATTTGGGAATCATAGTAACTATGAATGCCAATATGCTTGCCTGTGAAGAAATCTAGGGTTTTACTGATGGTTATATGCCTAGGATTTTCTGTGTAGTCTATACTAGCTGCTATTTATTGTAACTCATCTACTGGTGCTATCTGTGCATCAGATCTTGCTTCTGTGCACAAGATCTGTATCTGGATGGTTTCTATTTTAGTGGCTTTTTAGACTAGCAATGATCCTTGGTGAAAACCAAGTGATGATTCACCCTGTTGAGCATCTGCTCAACCCCATGACTATGTCATGCATATGATGGATTAGATCCATTGGATCTTTTCCAGGAACTAGGTATACCTTGTTCCAGCTCCTAGAAAGAAATGTTTTGTTGATGCAGACTTGGGTTTGTTCACAGCCCTTCACCTCCAGATCTTGGATGATCTTCTAGGTCACCATGATTTCTGGTGGCTTAAGTGGTTGTGTGTGTTGGTTCTGTTATTGCTCAAGAACTGGATGAACTGAGCTTGTTCTGGCTTCACCCTTACCTGGTGAATCTTATCTGGTCGACTGGTTATGATTTCTAGGGTTTGTGCCCTTTTATATGAACCCTGCTTCTATCCTTGCTTTGACACACAAGCCTGGCTTGCTTTGGTGACTAAGCTGATGCATGGCTTTGCTGTTGCTGCCCAGCACACTTGAGCTGTGTGCTCTCATATGCTGAAACTTGAGCCCCTGGTGTGTGCTCAGGTTTGGTCTGCTGCCCTTATCTTGTGCTGTCCATGGTTTTGGACAAGCACAAGTGTCTTGTGATGATTTGCAATCGTCCAAACTGAATATTGTTTTATTTGCTAACTGTCCAAACTGAATCTTTGGCTAACACTAACATTCTGGCTAGTGTTGATTCTTTGTTTTGCAGGTTTGAAGATGGACATGACCATGAAGATATTCTTCAAGTCATTTAGTCTAGGTTTTAGTTTAGGAATAATATTGTAATCTTTATTTTCATTTCTGTTTATTATTCAACAATTCTTGTATCAAGAATATTGTAAAGACAATGTAATGTATGTTGTGATATCAATAAAGCCCAAGTTTTTGTTTATGAGCTTTTGATTTATTTAATATTTATATTCTGGAATAAACATTGTATTTATGATTCACTTTGAAATTCAAAGTTGTTTGAATTCATAAGTTGTGTTTAAATTATGAATTCTATTTTATATTGTTCAATGCTTATTGTTAAATGTATTAGCACTTGTCAAATGAAATCAATTCCCCAAATCAACAAGATACAAAAGAGATCATGTCGAAATTTCCCTAACTCACATTGCCTAACCCTAAGTGCAAAATGAGAGAGAACCTCGATCCCTCTTAGGTTTAGTTGCAATAAAGCGCGAAAATTTCCCCCGTTTTGCGATGAAATGCACATCCCATTTCTAAATCTACCCTTCGTTGTTCCTATGTTCTGGGTTATTACAGCGTGGCAGCTTTCTTGCCACCCTTCTTGAATTTTCCCTTAGACTTGCCCTGTTTCTTGAAACTGGTGGTCTTGTTGACCATCAACACTTGGTGCTCTTTCTTGATCTCAATCTCAGCAGCTTTTAGCATGCCAAAGAGTTCAGGTAACTCCTTGTTCATGTTCTGCATATTGTAGTTCATCACAAAGTTCTTGTAACTTGGTGGCAGTGATTGAAGGACACGATTAATCCCCAGTCTGTTAGGAATCACTATTCCCAAGTCACTGAGTTTCTTCGCATGCCCGGTCATGGCGAGCATGTGCTCACTAACGGAGCTGCCTTCTTCCATCATACAGCTGAAGAAATGTTTCGATGCTTCATAGCATTCCACGGCCGCATGAGTCTCGAATATAGCTTTCAGCTCATTCATCAACTCATGAGGATCGTGGTGCTCAAAACGTTTTTGAAGATCGGATTCCAGACTGCACAGGATGGCACACTGAACTTGAGAGTACCGAGTTTTCCGAGTCTCGTAAACAGCTTTTACTTCATCGGTTTCAGTTTCTGCAGGAGGGTCACCTAGCGGTGCATCAAGCACATATTGCAGATTTCCGCCAGAGAGGAAGATCCTCACATGACGGAACCAGTCGGTGAAGTTGCTACCGTTGCTCTTAAGTTTTTCTTTCTCTAGGAACTGGTTAAAATTGATTGGGGACGCCATCTCTACAACATATATTTGCAAAAGTTTAGACTAAGTTCATGACAAATTGAGTTCAAATTTTAATTCAACATAATTAAAAATCTGGGTGAACTCCCACTCAAAACAATATCCCTCGCATTGTCTTAGTGATCAGACGAACCAAATCCACCGCACCTATGTCCGATCATCACGAGACAAAGTGTGATTTCAATGGCGAACACTGAAAGTGTTCATCGTATCAACCATATGATTCATGCTCTACCTTTCGGTATCACGTGTTCCGAGACCATGTCTGTACATGCTAGGCTCGTTAAGGCCACCTTAGTATCCGCATGTGCAAAACTGTCTTGCACACGTTGTATGCACTTGTTGATTCTATCACACCCGATCATCACGAGATGCTTCGAAACGACAAGTCTTGGCAACGGTGCTACTAAGGATGAACACTTTATTATCTTGAGATTTTAGTGAGGGATCATCTTATAATGCTACCGTAGCGATCTAAGCAAAATAAGATGCATAAAAGGAATAACATCACATGCAGTTCATATGTGATATGATATGGCCCTTTTGTCTTTGCGCCTTTGATCTTCATCTCCAAAGCACGGACATGATCTCCATCATCTTCGGGCATGATCTCCATCATCGTCGGCGTAGCGTCAAGGTCAATGGCGCCGTCTTCATGATTGTCCTCCATGTAGCAACTATTACAACTACTTTGAAATACTACTCAACATGAAATTTAAAGACAACCATAAGGCTCCTGCCGGTTGCCACAATACAATAATGATCATCTCATACATATTCATCATCACATTATGGCCATATCACATCACCAAACCCTGCAAAAACAAGTTAGACGTCTCTAATTTGGTTTGTATATTTTACGTGGTTTAGGGTTTTCGAGAGAGATCTAATCTACCTACGAACATGAACCACAACGTTGATACTAATGTTTTCAATAGAAGAGTAAATTGAATCTTCACTATAGTAGGAGAGACAGACACCCGCAAAGCCTCTTATGCAATACAAGTTGCATGTCGAACGAGGAACAAGTCTCATGAACGCGGTCATGTAAAGTTAGTCCGAGCCGCTTCATCCCACTATGCCACGAAGATGCAAAGTACTCAAACTAAAGATAACAAGAGCATCAATGCCCACAAACCATTGTGTTCTACTCGTGCCACCATCTATGCATAGACACGGCTCTGATACCACTGTAGGATAACGTTACATAGAAAACAAAAAATTTCCTACCGCGAACACGCAATCCAAGCCAAGATGCAATCTAGAAGACGGTAGCAACGAGGGGGTATCGAGTCTCACCCTTGAAGAGATTCCAAAGCCTACAAGATGAGGCTCTTGTTGCTGCGGTAGGCGTTCACTTGCCGCTTGCAAAAGCGCGTAGAAGATCTTGATCACGATCGCTTCCGGCGCCACGAACGGGCAGCACCTCCGTACTCGGTCACACGTTCGGTTGTTGATGAAGACGACGTCCACCTCCCGTTCCAGCGGGCAGCGGAAGTAGTAGCTCCTCTTGAATCCGACAGCACGGCGGCGTGGTGTCGGTGGCGGTGGAGAACTCCGGCGGAGCTTCGCTAAAGCTACGCGGGAGATATGGAGGAGAGGGGGGCGGCTAGGGTTTGGGAGGGGGTGGCCGGCCACTTCAATGGGGCGGCCAGCTTGTGGTCTTGGGGTGGCCGGCCCCCTCCCTTGGCCCCTCATTATATAGGTGGAACCCCAAGTGTTGGACTCCAAGTCTTCGAATAAGACCCGAAACCAAAACCTTCCATATGAAAAGGAAACCTACCTAGGGTGGGAATCCCACTTGGGGTGGGATTCCCCCCTTCCATATGGGGGGGTGGCCGGCCCCCTAAGGGGGAGTCCACTTGGGACTCCTCCCCCACTAGGGTTGGCCGACCATGGAGGTGGAGTCCCACCGGGACTCCACCTTCCTTGGTGGTTTCTTCCGGACTTTTCTAGAACCTTCTAGAACCTTCCATAGAACCTTCCGCATCATTTTAATTCACATAAAATGACATCCTATATATGAATCTTATTCTCCGGACCATTCCGGAACTCCTCGTGATGTCCGGGATCTCATCCGGGACTCCGAACAAATATTCGAACTCCATTCCATATTCAAGTTCTACCATTTCAACATCCAACTTTAAGTGTGTCACCCTACGGTTCGTGAACTATGCGGACATGGTTGAGTACTCACTCCGACCAATAACCAATAGCGGGATCTGGAGATCCATAATGGTTCCCACATATCCAATGATGACTTTAGTGATCGAATGAACCATTCACATACAATACCAATTCCCTTTGTCACGCGATATTTTACTTGTCCGAGGTTTGATCTTCGGTATCACTCTATACCTTGTTCAACCTCGTCTCCTGACAAGTACTCTTTACTCGTACCGTGGTATGTGGTCTCTTATGAACTCATTCATATGCTTGCAAGACATTAGACGACATTCCACCGAGAGGGCCCAGAGTATATCTATCCGTCATCGGGATGGACAAATCCCTCTGTTGATCCATATGCCTCAACTCATACTTTCCAGATACTTAATCCCACCTTTATAACCACCCATTTACGCAGTGGCGTTTGGTGTAATCAAAGTACCTTTCCGGTATAAGTGATTTACATGATCTCATGGTCATAAGGACTAGGTAACTATGTATCGAAAGCTTATAGCAAATAACTTAATGACGAGATCTTATGCTACGCTTAATTGGGTGTGTCCATTACATCATTCATACAATGATATAACCTTGTTATTAATAACATCCAATGTTCATGATTATGAAACTAATCATCCATTAATCAACAAGCTAGTTAAGAGGCATACTAGGGACTTCTTTGTTTGTCTACATATCACACATGTACTAATGTTTCGGTTAATACAATTATAGCATGACATATAAACATTTATCATAAACATAAAGATATAAATAATAACCACTTTATTATTGCCTCTAGGGCATATCTCCTTCATGGTCCTGCTTCTTCTTGTTGTGTATGGTTCTTCATCATCGTCGTCGTCATCTTCCATTTTAGGATCGCCGTACTGGTCAAAGTCTAGCTCGTTGGCGGCTCCATCCATTCCGATGATGCTCCTTTTGCCTCTCCTCACGACAACACGGCTGGGCTTTTGCGGGTCGGTAATGAAGAAGCATTGGTCCACTTGGGAAGCTAGTACCCATGGATCATATTTCGCGGTGACCTTTGCGCCCGCGGTCTTGGATTTGGCTTCGGGTATAACCATGGTGGTGAAATGTCGGTCTTCTTTTACGATGTTCTTGGTCCACCTGACACGGAACATCGGCACATTCTCTCCAGCGTAGCTCAGCTCCCAGATCTCCTCGATCTTTCCGTAGTATCTCTGCTTGATGTCACCGGTGTAGGATTCCATCGTTACCCTAGAGTTCCGATAATCGCTCTTCATGTCCTTTTCCTCGATGTAGAATGTGTAGCCGTTGATATCGTGCGCCTGAAATGTCATCAGGTTGTGTTCGGCGCCCTGTGACAAGGCGAATATGAGTTTTTCTTCCGCAGAAAAAATCCTCGTCTATAGGGTACGTCGGCATCTTGTCCTTGAACCACCGCGTGAAGGTCGAGTTGTGCTCTTTGATTATATCTACGTCCGTCCTCTGTTGGCCCGGATCATTGTACGTCTTTGCGATGAAGGTTTTGTGCTCTACCACCCAAGGATCGACCACGTCTATGTGTTGTAGCGCGACTAGGTTTGCTCTTTAAAAGTCGGCGATTCGACCCTTGAAGTCGACATGCATTTCGCGGCTACCCTCGCGGTGACCCCATCCAGCGAGCTTCCCGAGGTGCCTGTTTACGGGCAGATCAATGGGGTTCTCGATTTCTAGATAACTCGTGGAGAAGGAGATGCACTCTTTGATCAGAAAGCCCTTGGCTATGCTTCCGTCTGGACGTGCCCTGTTGCGAACGTACCCTTTGATGACACCATTCATCCTTTCGAAAGGCATCATGCTGTGCAGGAACGTCGGCCCTAGTTGGATGATATCCTCCACGATATGTACCAGCAGATGCACCATAACGTCGAAGAATGCGGGCGGGAAGTACATCTCAAGCTTGCACAGTATCACTACGATCTCTTCCTGTAGCCTTCTAATTTGCCTCACGCCAACGTACTTTCGAGAGATGACGTCGAAAAAGTTGCATAGGCCAAAAAGCGTTTCACGGACGTGCGCGTCCATGATCCCACGGATTGCAACCAGAAGTATCTGCGTCATCAGCACGTGACAGTCGTGAGACTTCATCCCGCTGAACCTATGCTTTGCTTTGTCTAGGTACCTGCTTATCTTCCCCGCGTAACCGTAAGGAAGTTTTACTCCTAGGAGACAGTCGAAAAACTGCTCGATCTCCTTCTGACTTAGAGTGAAGCACACGGGGGGCAGTAATATTCAATCTTCTTGGCCTTTTTGCCCTTGCGACGACTTTGCGTGTCCTCCGCCTCATCATCGTCATCATCATCATCATCATCATTAGGGCGTCTCACTTGAAGCTCCTCCCTGATCCCAATTGATAGCATGGCGTACCTCGCTTTCGGCCCATCTTTGGTCCTCTCTGGCATGTTGAGGAGGGTACCAAGCAGACTCTCGCACACGTTCTTCGTGATGTGCATGACATCAAGGCTGTGAGGCACACGGAGGATCTTCTAGTACGGCAAGTCCTAGAAAACAGACCTCGTCTTCCATACCTTAAGCAGCGGCTCCAGCGCCTTTCGCATCTTTCCCGGCGGTGGGCACTCTTTCCAATTTTTCAATAGCTCGTCTATTTGCTCGCCGCTTCTCGTACGTGGCCGTCTTCGGGGTTCGTCTTGACCATCGAACATATCCTTGCGTTTCCTCCATGGGTTGTCATCGCGAAGCCACCTTCGATGTCCCATGAACACCGTTTTCGAGGACCCGGGATCTCTATCTAGCTGGCGGTACGTTGTGTCATCCATGCACCTGACGCATGCATTGAATCCGTGGACCACCTGCCCCATGACATATCCGTAACCGAGAAAGTCGTGCACCGTCGTGAGCAGCGCGACTCTCATAGGGAAATATTCTTCCGCGGCGGCGTCCCACGTATTGGCATGCGCGTCCCATAGCGTGGCTAGCTCCTCTTTCAGAAGCCCCATATACAGATTGATGCTGTTCCCTGGTTGTTTCGGCCCTTCAATTAGCATACTCATTTGAATGTACTTCCGCTTCATGCACAACCAGGGGGAGGTTGTACATCCACACAAACACGGGCCAGGTGCTATGCATGCTGCTCTGGCTGCCAAACGGATTGACTCCATCGGTGCTCGTGCCCAGCCTTATGTTCCTAGGATCGTCCCCAAATTATGGGTACTCGAGGTTCAACGCATTCCACTGGCTAGCATCCGAAGGGTGTCTCAACATCCTGTCCTTTTTCTTTTTCTTCGGATCATCTGCGTCATCTTCTCCCTTCCTCATCTCCGCGTGCCAGCGCATTAGCTTTGCTTGCTTAGGATCCGCGAAATACCGCTGCAGACGAGGAGTGATCGAAAAGTACCATACCACCTTCCGAGGAGCTTTCTTCCCCTTCTTGTACCGACTGATGCCACACTCCGGACATATGGTAGACTCCGTGTGTGACAAGGGATTAACTTATCAATGCCTACATATTGTAGACTAGGGTTTAGTTGGATGTAGAGGGCAAGTAGATCTCGAAGGTTTCAGCCGAAAAGTACTCGACGATTATGAAAACTAGGGTTGCATGAAACAATGAGTCGATCCTTTCTTTGTCCCTCGACTCCCCCTTATATAGGAGGCGGAGCCGAGGGATTCGTAATACACAAGTTACAGAGTCCGGAGGGTTTCTAACCCGTCCCGTAAAATTACAAATCTATATTTCCTAATACAACTCTAACTTTCCTTGGTACTAACTTGGGCTTCCAAACTTCGTATTCTTCGACTCATGGGCCTTCGGTAAACCCCGGGTACCATCTTTGGCAGGCCCATTGGGGATGCCTACGTCAGTAGCCCCCGAGATTTTGCTTGAATCGAAGAATCAGGGAAAATCTCCAACTTTATAATCATTCAATAACTCTGCCAAGCTTATCACACATCTTTGGATACGCAATTATATATTGTACAGGGATAATGGTAGTTGAGACTAGTTCATCTGACGGATCAGGTACTAGTTAACTGCTCTAGTGGCAATCCGCAAAAACCTACTTCAAGATCACGTCCCTGGACATGATCTCGGGATACTGGTATTAACTCGACAGGTGCCGCTTAAGGTCTTACCATCTGTCGAGTCCCAGTCATGTTTTATCGGGTACCTAACGCGTCCGTTAGGATTTTTCTTCGCATCTGTTGATCCGGAAAAAAGTAGCAAACCGACGTCAGAGACGGTGCCACACCGCTCAGAACGGATCTGGGGTCTTACCTTCGCAGAGTTTTGCGGCATTCAGAGATTATTCGCATCTTTGGCGCTCTGAGAATATATTGTCGAGTGCTTTTTCAGCTATTGGAATAGCACATTTTTTTGAGTCAACGTATGACTTATCTTATCCTCCCGATGGGAGTATATGTAGAGTTATTTGTATAACTCGAAATATGCTCACTGTACTTTTTATAATTTCATCGGGCACACGAACAGTGTTCCCGATGGGAGTAGCCCCCGAGGCTACAGCCAAGGACTTGTACTTAGTTGTAGGCTCAACACTTTAACACCTTATGTCACTATATTGTCATTGTTTCTCGAGCTTTTTATTTCTATCGGGTGCGCGACCAGCGCTCCCGATGGGAGTAGCCCCCGAGGCTATGAGCAAATGCTTGCTTTTGATCATAGGATCTCGCCATTTCTATTTTGTCATACTTGAGTTTTTCTTTTTTCCAGAGTAGCCCCCGAGCATTTGATCAAAAACATGTATTTGATCAAAGGCTCTCGAGATAGTCAATAGCCTTTTACTGTTGCCAATTTCATTAATCTTCACAGTCGAGATTTTCTCTTGGCAAGGTGATATCATTACTGACGATAGCCACGATCACTGTATCGGAAAGACGCGAGCACTGCTCTCTCTGTCTTGCGGGCCCAAAGCCCTCATCAATTTGACATGTCGTGCAAGTGGGGGACACACGTCCTCCACTTTTTCTGGCGCATGCACTGTTGCACCTGTTCCGTTCCTTCACAGTCAAAATACACTTTTACCCCTTAGCCACGTGTACAGCATCCATCTCACAATTATTCCATCCAACGGTGCGTCGATTCGCCAATTCCCTATATAAAGTATTCTTCTTCCTCCGTTCATCCTTTCGCTTGCACCGCACCTCTGCTCTCCTCTCCAAAAATCCCCCATTGCGCCCAACACTTCTTGAGCTCAGCCACACTCGTACTCACGCCTACGCCATTGTTGATGCCACCACGCGCATGGCTCACCAGGCAAGCACTCCTGAGTCAAAGATGGCGGCGGTAGATCTGGAGTGGGAGAGATCCAAGATTTCCAATCAAGACCTCAACCTGATGAAGAAGCTCGGGCTAATGAAGAAGAAGGACGCGCTGCGCTTCCCCAGTGAAGAAAGCTATCCATCGCCTCCTATTGAGTATCGGGTCAGTTTGGTTGACCATCTTATCCGCGGCCTCTCTACCCCCATTCACAATTTCCTCCGCGGTCTTCTCTTTGTTTACGGGTTGCAGCTGCATTAGCTGACTCCCAATTCCATCCTCCATGTCTGTATTTTCATTACTCTCTGCGAGTGCTTCCTCGGAGTCCATCCTAATTGGGCTCTATGGAAGCGTATCTTCTGCCTCCGCCACAATGGCTCCCACAACATCGCCTACAACATAGGCGGTGTTGTTATTTGCGTTCGCCCTGACGTCGAGTATTTTGACGTCAAATTCCCCGACTCTGTCCAAGGGTGGTGCAAAAGATGGCTTTATGTGCACGAAGAAAGCTCCGACTCGGTGGAGTACAACATAGCTCCTTTCGATGGAGGTGCAAAAATTCTTCGCCGCCTATCCTGGGACGCGGAAGCCACCGAAGAAGAAAAAACGGCGACAGAGGCACTGATGTCCCGTATCCACGAGCTTCAAAACACCTGTGGCAAGGAATTGTCGGGTATCCAGATTACAATGTATTTCCTTAGGATTAGAGTGCAGCCTTTACAAGCTCGCAAAAATCCCCTTTGGATGTATGCTGGCGAAGAAGATGCCGACCGGCTCTCCAAAGACCTTTCCGTAAAGGACTTGGAGAAGATTATCCGAAGAATTTCGTCGCTCAGCAAGAAAGATGCTATTCCATCCTCTTGCCGCGTGGAGCCATATAGTGGCACCAACGCCCTCCCCGAGGTAATTGTTTCGACTATTATTTTGTCCTCTCGACTTTTTTAATATTTGTCGACTACTATTTTGCTGACATCCCTTGCGTAACTTCTTGTCGACATACCTTGTCCTTGTAGAATCATCCAGTTCTAGCTTCTCTTCCTCCTCTTCCTGAAGGTGGGGAAGTCGAAGAACGGGCTGTTGTCACCGACGACAACCAGGGTACTTCTCGCCCTGAGAGTGAAATCGCGGGTTCTCAAAAATCTGCGGCCTCCTCTGAAAAAGAAGTTGAATCCGAGGCTACCGCATCGAAACACTCCCTCCCCTCAGCTGTTTCTCCAAGGAACAAGAGAAAAAGGCACGAAGTTGCCGATTCAGGCACCTCCAAAGCCGGCGCACCTCCTGCCGAAGAAGTTGTTCCCAATGAAGAAGGGACATCTTTCAACCCTTATGAAGATGCCCTTGTCAGCTCGTAAGTTCTTGTTGCTTTTTGTTGTTTGCTCCCGATATTTTGTCTATGTTGTTTCTTATATTGTCACATATTTGTTGTAGTGGTGACGAGGATGAAAATCCACCTATTGATGCGACTGCTCGAACGAGTACGTCTCGTACTTTAGTTGTCTCCGAAGCTCAACCTGATGGGGATGAAACCTCGCCTCCTCAGCAAGATATAGAGCACCCGACTCCAGTTGCGAGCCCCCGTGCCTCTTCACCAAAGAGAGCTAGGGTCGAGCCAGTCAAGGAGCCTACCCTGTTAATTGGTGGTTCGACGACTCCTTCGATGGATGATGTAAGTTTTTCCCTCTTCTTCTATGTTCCGAACATTTCAGTGCTTTCGACTCCCCTTTTGGTTTTTGCTTGTTGTTGTCGAACTTTCGCTTCCTATATTGATTTCTCTTTCTATGGTTTTCTTTTCAGCCTTTGATGAAGGAATTTATCCGTCTCGGTACCCAATTCATCGGGTACCATGACCATGCTAAGAAGCTTGAAGGTACTATTTTCCTGCCTCTTCTGCTGAATAGACTCTCCTTCATTATTTTGTCATGACATTTTACTGTCGTTTGTTTTGCCAGACACTCTTGCGGAAGCTAACAAACATGCTGATGCTCTTGCTCTTAAGTTGGAGCAAAGCGAAAAAGCTCGCAAGAAAGCTGAATCAGATGCTGCCGCTGTCGAAGATCTTCGAAAAAGACTTCACGACGCTGAAACTTCTTTAAGCGAAAACATAGCTCAGCAATCTGCTCGTGAAAAAGAAATCCTCACTCGCTTGGAGTCGCAGAGTCGACGTTTTGTTAGTAAGTACTCAGATCATTGCTATTTCTTTGGGTCATCATATTTTTCCTGGCGCGCTTTTTTGACAAGCTTCCTTTTGCTTGTTTAGGGAAAACGCAGCAAGATTTTGATCTAGAAAATCCTGAAGGTGATCGCCTTCTCGACGCGCTCTCCCTCCTTGAGATTCATGGAGATGAGGCACGCCAGGGCCTTGCTGACGCTAGATCAGGTCTGTCGCAGCTTTTTCCATACTTCTTCGCGAAGAAAGAAGAACCCGAGACTTTTACTGCTCTAGCCAAGTGCTTCAATTCTCAAGAAGATCTTGGGCTCGGTCTTCCACAAGAAGGCTTAAAGATTGGTGTTGAAGGCACCATCTCCTTGGTTGCTGACAGCCAACAATATATTGACTGGGCGAAAGTTGGTGATGTGAAGAAGATGGAGACGAAGAGGTGGCAGTCTTTGATTAAGGCTGCCAAGCCAAACTCAAAGAAAATCCTCACCTTCCTCGGATGCAAACCAACTCCCGCTCCTAGTTCATCGAAGCCGGAGGTCAAGTAGACCACCTTGTCTCTTCTTTTGTTTTGTTTCTCTTTTATGCTATCGCCATAGTAGCTTTGGCGACAATTGGCACATTAGTTCACTAGGAACCCACCTTTGTAATAGCCATGTAAATATCTGACCTTATTAATGAAAAGCTATGTTGCCGAGTTATTAATATCGAAATATTTCTCTCCAGTTGATTTTTGACAACTATACCGTGGTGCCTCATTCCTCGGATGCTTTGCCTGCTGCGTCTTGCTCGAAAAGGTCCTCCGCTGTCGAGTTTATTGGAGGTTCTTCGGGTGCTGCACAAAATGAAGACTTGGACGAGCTCCGTCAACAACTGCAGTTGATGAAAAAGCAAGCTCTCGTGATGATGGAATAATCTCGAAGATCATCGGACAGGGAAAAACTTGCTGTTCAACAAGCTCGAGAAGCCATAGCGTTGAAGGAGACTGCGGTTGCTGAGGCTGCTGAAGCTGCTTCCCGAGAAAATTATATGCTTCAACTGATGAACGACTCCAGCTTGGATATGATGGGTACGTTTCGTAAATTTGATCATACTTTATTTTGTTCTTACTGTTCTTTCTTCCTTGCTGATGCTTCCGATGAAACAGGCTCTTTTTTGGATAACGCTGCCGAAGATCCGCGTCTTGAAGCCCGAACCAATGTGCTTCTTAAGCTTGCCCTAGAGCATGGTTCCAATTTCTGGGTTACACCTTAGCGTACCCGCCAACCGTCACAAGGAGCTACTTTCTGGTACCGTTGCACATCAACTGCACGCCAGCAGCACCGAGCCTGATTCTTCGGGATCATCAGCGTCATCTGTTGAGTTAGACGATGAGGAGATCTCGCCACCACGCATCACCAAGCCCGCTGACAGCGGAAAACTCGATGTTCTATTCGGCGGGATGACTTTCAAGTCAAACACGGAAACCAATCTATCCCAAGATAGTGATTCCAAGAGCTTCAGCAACTTCGACTTCACCAACACCACCAACTTCACTGCTAGCAGGGAGGTTGTCGAGGGTACTCCTCGGCAATGCCCTCCGATTGGGGCTTAGGGTTCATGGAATCCTGTAGGCTGACACGAGACATCGGTTCACAGACAAGCGGGGAGAGCAATTTACCCAGGTTCGGGGCCCTCGATGAGGTAAAACCCTTACGTCCTGCCTGTCTGATCTTGATTATGAGAATATTGGGTTACAATGGGGTGCCGAAGGTTCCGGCTGAGATCTCGTCGAGAGGCTAAGTGCTGCGGCGACCTAGCTCTAGACTTCTGGTGGCTAAAGTTGCTAAGATTGATCGTGTGTCTCGGCAGCCCCTCTCCTGGCCTTTATATAGGAGGCCAGGTCTCAAGAGATCCAACCGGGTACGACTAGGTTTACAGTAGTCCTAGCTCTAAACTTTCCTTGTTCGACTCCTCCTTTGTATTGTCCGTCAAGGAATCTTCTGCCGCACCGTCCAAGTGGCCCGCCTTGCCATCGAGTACCTTCATGGGCCTCCAGTTAGATTGTATAGGATAGGGCAATGTCGGTTACCCGAAGGGTAATGCCCACGTCAGTAGTCCCCGAGTGTCTAGCCAAAGATAGTTCGGGTAGAGACTAAAGCATGCCTCCACCTAATGTTCTTCTCTTTGATTGTTCTTGTCCATCTTGTATAAGCATCATCTTCTTCTATCGGGTGCGCGTCCAGCGCTCCCGATGGGAGTAGCCCCTGAGTCTAGGTACGGATGCTCGCAATCTGTGCGTAGACTCAAGTTGTACCACTCGAACGCTTTTACTCTGCCGAAGTTTTTCTGCAAATCTTCATGGGTCATCTGATACATTTGTACCAAGGCTTGTATTCTTCAATAAGTTTTCAACGCGTAGGGGATAATGAGTAACGTGCCCAACTTTTGTTGGTTAACTGCCGATGGCAAAACAACGTCACCCTACGCAGAATCAAGTCCCCGGGCATGATCCTGGAGTGCAAAAAAGTTCATCGGGTGCGCGTCTAGCGCTCCCAATGGGAGTAGCCCCCGAGTCTGGGCACGGGCGCTTGCAACCGGGTGCAGACTCGAGCTGAGCATTCCATCCTTTTCTTCAATTGTTTCTTCACACGAATATCTTCAAGTCCTCAGGTTATTGGGTGCGCGACCAGCGCTCCCGATGGGAGTAGCCCCCGAGTCTAGGTGCGGATGCTCGCAATCCGTATGTAGACTCAAGTCCACCATCCGACATTTTTTATATTTCTTCGAATGCTTCGAGCGATCTTCACAACATCACTGATGACGTTACTGACACTTTGATTCTGACTGACAAGACGTGACCCGTTGGGCCCATCCTACCTCTGCCTGGCTCCTTTTTAAAGTAATATCCGCCTTTCTCGTACGGTTACCAAGGTGCCTCCTCGATTTCCACGATCCGCGATGAAGAGAGGGTCCTTTTAATGAACTGGGAGCAACGACACGTGCCCACGCAATCCTCAAGTTCTCCCCTACTTAAAATCGCTCAAAGCAAAATCCTTAGTATTCTCTCACATCATCGTAGCATCCTCGTGTTCTTCTTCCACCTTCTTCTTTCATAACCGCTGTGCCGCCACCACCGTTTTTAGATCTTCTCCAGATCTCGCGATAGTGAAGAAGAAGAACCGCGCTGCTGCCGCCAGTTCCGCGAGTGGTGGCGCCGCCGCCAAGGCCTTCTCGAATCTTCCGAAGAGAAGCGCTCCAGATGCTCCTCCCCCAACTCCGGCGCCGCCAGCACCGCCGAGCTCGGTAGCCGTGACCAAACCTGGAGATTGGCTAGCGTCGTCCATCACGAAGCGTGATGAAAAGAGGGCCCGAAGCCTTGGTCTAATCTCCTCCGACGAGGGGAATGTGATTCTCCCAGGTGCGATCTCTCGGCCCAATCCTCCTGCTGGTTTTACCGTGATGTTCTTGTCGTTCTTGTGTCGGGGTCTCTCGCTTCCTGCTCACGAGTTCCTTCATCGCCTTCTGCGGACTTACGAAATCCAACTGTGGCAACTTACTCCTAACTCAATCCTTCACGTTGCTGTGTTCATCACCCTTTGCGAGGCGTTCTTGGGCATCAAACCTCACTTTGAGTTGTGGAAGAAAATCTTCTTCGTAAAGAGATACAGCAGTAGCAATGGCGTCATATCCTATGCATCCGCTACCTTCTTGTATCCCTGCATCCGCAGTGTTTGTAACCGGACGATAAAATCATAGCGTTAAAAATACCTTTGCAGTAATCTTCTAAAAACACTCCCGCTGCCTCCATAATTGGCCGGCAAATTTACATTGGCATCCATGTAAGTTCGACTGTTGCACGTACCAGATGCCTGAACCGACGAACCCCACGTTCCTCCTCGTGTAGGTTGCAGTTGCAGGTACCCTATCACCATGGCAACGACCTGCACCTGACTGCGGAGAACTCGTCGTGCGCTAGAATGTACACATGAACCTGGCAGCAGTTGCCTTCAGCCAGATTTTTTGAGCTCTGACGCGGTAGGCGAGGCCACGAGATACCATGTCGAGCTAAATCAATTTTCTTCAGATGCAAAATCACCAAGCTATCTCCAAGTCCAACAAATAAAAGCTAACTAGCTACGGCACCTAATCGCTCTGGAGTTCGTAGACTCACAATTCACAATACGCAGCACGCACCCAGATCGAATTGATCTGGTGCCGAGGTTTTATACGCCGGCGGCCGGCAGCCGGCGTCAAGGCCTGGCGAGACGGAGGACGTGTGTTGAGGCAGCCACGGTCGTGTATAGGGCAAGATACCGTCGGGCCGTTGAATGGCATCTCAGTTACGATAACGACGAGCCCGGATGTATTTTCTTTGCGGAGGCGCCTCGTGGCTCGCCGTCGTTGTTGACAAACAACTCGCGAGAAGACGACTGATTAGGTTGTAATGTTTCCTATGTTTAGGGCTTAATTTGCAAAATAATGGACTGCGTGCGGGCGGTTGAGTGCAAAATTACCCAAGATTTAGCAGACGCGCATGATTTAGATAGGATGACTGAAAATAGATGGATACAGGGATGCAGAAATCTAGGGATTCATAAGATACGACGCCAGTAGCAATGGACCCTTTGTCATTGGGGGAGTGGGGTTTGTTGTCTATTCAGAAGTCAATTATTTCAGTTTCCCAATGAGAGAATCCGTGCAAGGATGGAGACTGAAATGGTTTTATGTTAAGGATTCCTCAACAACCAAGTCCCAGCTTCCTCGCTTTGCCGACGTCCTCGAAGCCAAACCTAAGCATTCTTGGAAGAACATCCTTTCTCCCGACGAAAGGACAGCAGCCGATGAGTTATTTGACAAATTTCTTCGGATCAAAGAAGCCGATGGCCAGACCATGATCGGCACAGAGGTAGCTGCGGTGTTCTTAAAACGTCGGGTCCAGCCAGTCATGGCCAGGATTCGTCCGATGTGGTTATATTCGGTTCCAAAGGATGAGACCAGGATAAATGTTGCTGAACTATCGGAAAAGGAGCTGCTTGACGAAGTTCGACGCCTCACTCTCCTTAGCCAGGAAGACTCAATCCCGTTGATATCTTCTTATCCACCTCTTGATGCCAATCATTCGTTGATGGAGGTAAATTTTCCTTCTGATACTCTTATTACCCTGTTCCACTTGATCGACACGGCTATTATTGTTCTTACTTGTTTTTACCTTCGGCAGATCCCCATAGTTTCCGAGAACTTGCATGATCTACCAAATGACACTTCCGATGGAAGAGGTTCCTCGGCCCCTGTTGATTTTCATACTGCCGATTACATGAGCTCAAAGAATGAACACGATGATCCGATAGATTCTGAAGCTATCTTCACCCATCTTCCTCCCCCAGCCAACGATACTTGCGAAACAGCGGGATCAGTGCGTGATGACGACGCTGATCATGATGCCTTTGTTAATGCAGTTGTGGAGGAGGCCAGAGCTTCGCCTGCGAAGAGATCAACCGGCATCTTTGCCGATGAAGACGATCTCTTTGACCTGCAAGTGCCTTTTTCCTAGAATTCGTATTTTGCTTTCATCATTCGCATTTCTTTCATAACTCTTGCCAACCATTCCCTTTCGTAGTGACGAAGGTTTCATCGAGCCTCCGTCTAAGAAGGCCAAATCTGGCGCCGTTCTGCCGAATGTCGCAGCTTCCGAAGCTTCGGCTCCTACTGCAGCCCCCGCGGCCGAAGTATCAACTGCTTCCTCCCTTTCTAGGGGGAAGGATATTCCTTCGACTGCTGCCGCCACGACCCCTCCTTCAGGAAAACCTGTAAGTCTTTCTCGATCGTAATGCAAACTTTCCTGAATGTGCCTTGATTAATGATTCTTCGTCAAACATCTATTTTCCCCTTTCCTTAAGGATCTGCGAGCCGTTATATCTTCTTTGGAGGCCTTCGCCTCCCAATTTACTTCCCTGGAACCAGACAAGGTTTGGCTGCAGAAGGAAGTTAAATCTTCTTCCTCGAAATTGGAAGGTGCAATCAAAATAGCCGCCGAAGCTCGCCAAGAAGTCGACTCCCCGAAGGAGGAACTCGGTAGGCTGAAGGAAAAGCTGAAGGAGGAGGAAGCGTCTAGGCTGGTCGCTGAAACTTGGGCGGCTGAAAAAGATGATCTTCTTCGCCAGTCTTCCTTGGCTTTGCTTGGTAATTCCTTTTATGCTTCCATGTCGATTATTACTTTGCGAATTCGATCCTTTGTTAGTAATCTTTCCCATTTAATCCTTTTGCAGGGGACGCTGACATCCCTGCCGATGCCTTGGATAAATTCCCAAAAAACTCTCCGGCAAACGGTGTGCCAATGACTCTTGCCTCACACCAACTTACGTGGGAGCTCCTTGAAAAGGGCAAAGGTGCCATGGCGCGGATGCACTCGATGATCTTCCCCAAGATTAGTCAAGACGGGACTCTGGGGCAGCTGATCGATGCTTTCGCAGTCAACACCAAGGAGGTTATCGAGGTATTCAAATGTACTTCACGTACCTATGGTGTCGTCCTAGCCTTCCAACTTATGATGGGTCATGGCTTCAAGGCCGATATCGAAGAAATGTCTAGGGAGCTGCCGAAAGAGCAAGATGGGCAGTTCATCGATTTAGGCATCTTCAAAACGTCAGCTCTTAAGTGTGCACGCCAGCTCCTTGAGCTGGTTTCATCAAAGAAAACATCGGCTGGCCCAAGTTTATCGACCCA
Source organism: Lolium perenne (assembly GCF_019359855.2). Classification (NCBI taxonomy): domain Eukaryota; kingdom Viridiplantae; phylum Streptophyta; class Magnoliopsida; order Poales; family Poaceae; genus Lolium; species Lolium perenne. The sequence goes on from NC_067247.2 coordinate 217,358,809, forward strand.
GACCCAAGCCCCTTGATTCTTGTAACAAACTTCTTTTTGAATTGATGTGAAACAATGTTCTGTCGCAAAACTTGTGGTTGTAATAAATTCCGTGCTAGCAATGTTGCTAGTACACTCTTGTTATGACATTTTTACTTGCTCCCGATGGGAGTTACTTTCAATGCTGAAGCGATACGATTCGTCATACCCTTGACGCTGTTTTTGCAGGTTTTCCCAGTGCCTGCGTTTGTCGATGATTCTTCGGGTGCTCTTTCTGAAGGTGATCGAATCCAGCGTATGAAGGATCGGATCGCGCAGATGGAAAAATAATTTGCGCAATACCTATGCCTTGGCTGCCATTATCAAGAATAAGAGCGAGATTGCAGCCGACGTAGAGTGCTATGCTCTTACTGAACTGCATAAGGCCACCGAAAGTTTGAACTGTAAGTTCCCTGGTCCTTGTGCTCATTACTCTTTGTCAAAAATGCATTGTCTGATCTTCTGTTGATTCCTTTGCTAGTCATCGCTCTAAACCGTGCTGAAGAGAACAAGCGGATTCACGAGCGCGTGAACGCATTGACCCAGCTATCATCAGCCGATGAGATTTTCTGGAGGGAGCACTCGAAAGCTTCGGCTGTCGCACAGTTTCAAGATCGGGTCCAGCAAGTCCACCACTTCTTCGACAAGTGCTACAAAGGCCTAAGAGTAATTTGGAGGACGATGTTCTCCTTGAACGCGGTCCCTCCTACACTGTTAACTCTGATGTCTGAATTTAGGAACACCAAGAAAATTCGAGACTTGGTGCGAGCTCAGGTTTTTGCAGGGGCCAGATTTACACTTGCCATCGTCCTTGCGCGTTATCCTTCGGCAAATCTGCTGACTATTGCCAGTGCGGTTGGTAATTTGGAGACGTTGTACCCGAAGGTAATGTTGCCTGCCAATATAATTGTCGACGGGCTTGAAGAGAATTCGAAGGTACCTGAAGAAAAAGAAACTCCGCAAGAGTAATTCAGGGTCAAGTTCTTATTGTAAATAGGTAATTTGGTTACTTCATCCAAGCATTTGGATTGCGTAGTTGAAACTTATTTTTCGGTAGGTACATATATATGCACTTTTACCGTGTCAATGTCGTTGGCAAATTTTGAAGGAGCAAATCTTAATTGCCCGTTTAAGCGTATGTGTATTCGTTGGTCAGCAAATTGTTTGAGTGATCAGCTCGTGTTGCAAGTCTTGCTAAACCCGTTGTATGTGCAACTTTGCTTTCAACCGATGTATGTTCTGACAGCAGCTCCCGAATGTATCGGAAGCACTAACTCTGCCGATGAGCCCGTTGTTCTTTGATATTTCCATAAGTAAAATATCGAACGTGGGTTGTTTTACATGTATTTCCAGACTCTTGCTATTTACGGTGCTCGTAGAGGCATCTGTAGCAGAGGGAAAGGTCAGCATCCTTGTTTGTTTTGCATCCTTTAGCACTCGTAGTTTCAGAGGCTTTTTCGGAGCACAATCCTTTGCCGCGTACTACGTTGCACCATCGTTCTCCGAGGGGCGTAAGCAAGGTTTATGATGATGCGGTTTGGGTGCTCCGAATAACTGCAATGCTTTTCAAGGAATGAAAACTTAAGTTCTCATTAATAAAGTAAGCACGGGACTAAGGGGCGAAAAAAGGAGGGCCCTGTTGAAAAGAAAAGAAAAACTAAACACTATTCATCTGCTTAAGCAAGGAAAGGGTTCTTCTTATCTTCCGGCTTGTCCACCACGTTAGCGGTTTTCGAAGCGTCGTTGATTTCACTAGGGGTCTCGACGGCGATTGCCAGTGTCTTGCTTTCTCCTATGACTGATGTGCCATCAACTGCCGAAGCTTTTACTGCCGAAACTTCTAGGGCAAGGTCGGCTGGCTTCTTCTTCGTTTCCCTGACGTGTTTTTCTTCCTTATTATCGCGTGGCGATGACTTGGAAGGGAGATCGGTGATTTCCTGTTTTAACCCAAACTTTGCAGCAATCCTCTAAAAGTCACGATCACAATTGTCTAAGCGTGAGAAACTTCCATAGACTATGATGTTTTTCCCGTTGCTCCCAGGCATTTTCAGCTTGAGGTATGCGTAGTGCGGTACAGCCATGAACTTGGCATTAGCTGGTCTTCCGAGTATAGCGTGGTACTGTGATTCCCAGTTCACGACTTCAAACTCGATCTTTTCCTTCCTGAAGTTGTCGGGTTTGCCAAAGACGACGTTCAGGTAAACTTTGCCAAGAGAGTACGCCGGTGAAGTGGGGAGAATCCCATGAAAACAGGTGTCAGTATCCTCTAGCATTCTCATGGTGATCCCCATACTTTTGATTGTGTCGACGAATATCAGGTTTAGTCCGCTTCCACCATCCATGAAGACTTTGCTCATCTTGAACCCCCCCCGATTTGCGCCTCGACTACTAAGGCAGCTTTTCCTGGTTTTGGTATGGTCATCGGGTGATCTGCTCGGCTGAACGTAATCTTCTGAGACGACCACTCGACATACTCAGGGATGTTCGCCATGATACTTTCTGCCAGATTGATTTCTCGAGTGAGCTTCTTCATTTCTCTTCTTGAAACACCTGTCATGTGGATCATGCTCATCTGCCCACGTGGTGGTGGAAACGCCTCATTGGGTTGGTGAGGCTGAGCCTGCTAGACCTGGTGCTGCGGTGGGGGTGGTGGTGGTGGCGGCTGTGTCTGCTGCTGGATGAGTTTCTGCATTTCAATGAACTGCCTACAATCTCTGAGCAGGTGGCTTGACTTCGTTTTGTTGTCCTTAGAGTCGACGTACGAATGCAAGTAGCAAGGAGCGTTTATCTGTTCGGCGAAGGGTAGCTCAGGAGTCCTCTGTGGTCATGGTTTGTAGTTGCCGCGGTTTCCAGAGTTGTTCCGATTGTCGTCCTGCCGATCGTCTCATTTGTCGTCGTACCGATCGTCCTTCCGATTAGAGTATCCTGCGGCTACCAGGTTACTATCGTCGTAACTGCGGTTTTTTCTTTTATTATGGCGATCCCTTCGTCCACCCGAGTCGTGATTCGGCTGGTCGTCGTCTTCGTCGTCACTGCGCTGTCGCGGCCTTCGTACGTTGTCCTCGCCATCAGCCCAGCTGTTGCCGATTTCCATTAACTTGGTTATAGTTTTTGGCTTTTTGCGCCCGAGTTCCTCTATGTAGGTTTCACGTCGGATGCCATCGCTGAAAGCGTCGATTGCTCTGTGGACAGAGACATCTTCGGCAGCGTTTAAGAGCTTGGTGAATCTCCCGATGTATGCACGCATCGATTCCTTCTGCTTTTGCTGGCAATGCCGTAATTCCTCAATCCCGACGGGCCTTTTGTATGTTGCTTGGAAATTGGCAACGAAAGCGTCTACTAGGTCGTCCTATGATTTGATGGAACCCTTCGGTAGGCCTCTTAGCCAAGCTCGTGTTGAATCCTTCAGGTAAAGCTGCAAGCATTGCATTGCTGCTATCTGATTTCCCTTGTGCGGAATTACAGTCTGCAAGTAGTCGTCTATCCAGGACCTCGGCTCCTGCTGTCCATCGTATTTGGCGGCGTCAGTTGGGGTGGGCTTGAACTTTTTGGGTGGCATCGCTTCGCGGATTTTGTAGCTTAAGCAATCAGCCCCCCTTAACTCGGCGTCGTTCTCCTGGCTTTCATCCGCAGAATCACCGTCATATTCCTCCCTAGCGGCGCGTCGCCGTCTTGCTTTGTCGATTCTACTCTGGGTGATCTCATCTCGAGCATCTCTCGCACGATGCTTTGAGCCGCTGGCCTGTAACGTGGTTTTTTCCTTCCGTGGGACCAGGTTGTCTCCTAATATTGCGAGACTTTCTAGGGCACCCCGATGGGCTTGGGCCATAGAACCTTCAGGGCACTGATTGATGAGGTATGCTGCGATATTGGCAGTTGCTCCCGCAACGGTTTTTGGTCATGGCATGCCCGCGGTGTCCGTGGTCATGAAGGACTTGGTCAGATTCGACGTTATTTCTATGGCGTCATCTTCCGAAAGTCTGGATAACCTTGATCGGTGCTTGCTTGCTCCTTGAGTGCTTCGAGAGGCGCTTCCTCGCGAGCCCCTCCGTCGTTCACTAGATTGGTCTGCAGCGGATAGGCGTCTCTCGAGGGTGGCTTGCTCTTTTGATAGGCGCTCCCGGTTTTTCTCCAATATAGAGCGATAAGCGTTGAGGGTTCCAACCGAGGTTCCTACGGGGAGCGGTGTGTTGTTAAGCATGGCTGCCTTGGCTGTTGCCCACTCTTCCTCTGCGATGGTGTAATCGATGTTGTTGTTACTGGCGCTATTTCCGAAACTTGCTCGTCTGCTAGAGCGGGGGGTGTGATCTCCTTCTCCCCTGTTCCTTGTGTTTCCTGTGTTATTGGCGGCATAAACCTGGTGGTGTGCCGTTTTCCGGGTGGCACCTTGGACGATGTTGTCGACACTATCCTCTCTCGATGAATACTGGGCGGTGCAGATGAACAGTGTGTCGCTTGATCCTAGCCCGTGCCTGGTATCGCAGTTCAAGCAGTAGTACGAGGTCATCTCCGAAGATGCGGGATTATCGGATCCAACCGACATTGAAGACGTCGAACGAGGAGTCGATGGCGCGGGCGAGTTCGTTGAGTCCGCCAGACCAGCCGAAAGGTCGACTGATGACGACGTGCATGGACCTGTCGATCTGGAGGCGAGTGGTTCTAGCAGTCGAAGGACTCCTTCCGAGTTGACGTTGTAGTGGACGCTGCCGAAGGTCATCTCCATGTTTCCTTGTAGATCAGAAAAGGTCGAGCGAGAAGAGTCGCTGTGCGGGGTGAATTCATAGGAGCCGAATCGAATCGGGCTTCCCAGACTTGGCGATGATGGCGTCAACGAAGCTGCCGATGACATGACTGGATCTGCCGATGACCGATCTTGTGCCGACAGGGTTCCCACAGACGGCGCCAATTGTCGAGGGTACTCCTCGGCAATGCCCTCCGATTGGGGCTTAGGGTTGATGGAATCCTGTAGGCTGACACGAGACATCGGTTCACAGACAAGCGGGGAGAGCAATTTACCCAGGTTCGGGGCCCTCGATGAGGTAAAACCCTTACGTCCTGCATGTCTGATCTTGATTATGAGAATATTGGGTTACAATGGGGTGCCGAAGGTTCCGGCTGAGATCTCGTCGAGAGGCTAAGTGCTGCGGCGACCTAGCTCTAGACTTCTGGTGGCTAAAGTTGCTAAGATTGATCGTGTGTCTCGGCAGCCCCTCTCCTGGCCTTTATATAGGAGGCCAGGTCTCAAGAGATCCAATCGGGTACGACTAGGTTTACAGTAGTCCTAGCTCTAAAGGAATCTCCTGGCCTTTCCTTGTTGGACTCCTCCTTTGTCTTGTCCGTCAAGGAATCTTCTGCTGCGCCGTCCAAGTGGCCCGCCTTGCCATCGAGTACCTTCATGGGCCTCCAGTTAGATTGTATAGGATAGGGCAATGTCGGTTACCCGAAGGGTAATGCCCACATCAGAGGTCTTCGCCGATCTATACGACAGTGTCACCTATCTTATGCATAATGCGTGTGTGCTTAATTTAGCATCACACCGCAAGAACTCGACGATTCAAGATCCTGAGCTCGACGATAGCACCAACTCAACATACCATCAAATTTGGGTGCTCACACCGTCGGGTCGCGAGGTAGACGAAGACGAGCAATCTGAGGCTTTCGACGATCTAGGCAACCCCTATGTCGATCCCGCAGATCTCATGAGGGAACAGGAAATAAATATGTTGGAGCTCAGCCGAGAGAAAAGTGCAGCTGCCTCAGGACGCTTGGGATAGAGCTACAAGAGCTATAAACGGTACAGAGCCGATGACCGCACAAGCACCGGCAGCAGCGCTAACAGCATGTCAATATAAACTCAGTCGTGCAAGACGCGAGTTAGAAAGGCTTCAGTAGAAACTTGATGAGAGGAAAGCTGCGGTGGACGCTTCAAGCGAGCGCAGAACTAACCTAAGCGCGCACTCGAGCAATTCAGCGGGCCCATAGAGACCATCGTGGAAGAGCAAGATCTCGGATGGCATGCATACCTGAAGCTAAGCGCGAAAATCTGGTCCAAAATCTCGACATGTCTTTTATGTCGATAGATACGAGAGGACACATAATACCAAAAACGCCAGAAGCAGGATACATGGCAACACACGCATACCTGATGGCAACCAGGCAACCTCAATGCGATCCTCGAGCATCTTTGTACCAAAATGCTAAGGCAGGAATTGGTGTTATGGGAGCAGCAATAGCGAAGAGAGAAGTAGTACAACAACCCGCAAGTTCTCCACGCCGTAATAGTCCACGACAACATAGTCCCCGATGCACAGTGGCGGCAACTCGAGACATCCACACAGAAGGTGATGCGAGGAACACCACGGCCCATGCTCAGGTCGACAGAGCACGAGAAGAAAGAGGCCGGGAAAATAGAAGACGAGAAAACCGCCAAACAATAGAGGATAGTGAAGAGGAACTATGTGGACTCCCTTACTTTACCCATAGGGCTCGCGGGACTCGAGTACCTACTAGTTTTAAACTGCCCGATAGTTAAAAAAAAGTTCGACGGACTTCAAGATCCAAAAGATTGGATATTATCTGGAAAAGTGAAGTTAATGGGCGGCACGAGAGCAACAGCCATGCAAAGCATTCAAGTCCATCTTAACGGAGCCGTAAGATCTTGGATGAGGAAGTTTCCAGAAGGATCCATAGACAGCTGGGAAAATTCCGAGAACCTTTTTTTGCAGAACTTCAGGTCCACTGAATGGATCGTAGCGAACAAGAGGGGGGTGAATGGCGCTACGGCAAGTTTTAGTCGTTTTCAAGTTTTATGCAACGGAAGGTAAAGGTGTGACTTTTAGCAATGGGGGTGATCCTACAATGAATATCGGACGAGTGCAACAAGTAAAGGAATCAACAAGATAACGAGAGTAAGGAGCGAGACAACCGGGGGGCGCGAGGCGAGTCGAGGTTTGTTTCCCGCAGTTCCTTCCACTAAAGGAAGTACGTCTGCGTTGAGGAGGTGCTAGTCTCACACAAGAGACTAGGCGGCCACACCACGAAGAAAGGCCTCACCCTCTTCCTCGAGAGAGCTCCACGGAGGTTCTCTCCCTCTTCCACTAAGGCACCGATCGAGGCGGTGATTCCTTCACAAGGTTGGGGCGAGCTCCACACACAAGGATGCTCCCAACACCCTATGGATCTAGTACATCACCAAGCTAGACTCCATAGCTGCACACATCCAATGCTCCACCATAGGAACCCATCACCAATGCTCCACCATAAGAACTCTTCCAATGCTCCACCAAAGGAACTCTCCAATGCTCCACCAAAGGAACTCTCCAATGCTCCACCAAAGGAACTCTTCTCCAAGATCCACCAAAGGAACCCTACCACCAAGATCCACTAAGGAATAGCTAGTATTTGTGAAATCTCTCTTGGTAGAACTATAGATCGGGGTCTCCTCCACCTATCCTCAAAGTTTGGGCAAGATTGGTTGGAGGGGGAAGGAGATCCTCAAGGATTAAGCTCAGCAACAATGAAGGAGAGAGAGGGGGAAGAGATAAAATCGTGTTGGGGAAGAAGGGGCCCTTAAATAGGCTCCTCCAAATCTAACCGTTATGTCCAGATTTGGCCTAAGCGGTAATACCGCTTTGGGGTAAGCGGTACTACCGCTCTGAGTTCGAATTCGATCCAGATCTGGTCAAAGGATGCAGAGCGGTACTACTGCACGAGGTACCGCTCGAGGTACCGCAATAGGGTCCAGACCTTACTGGATCCAGAGCGGTACCAGGGCGGTACCGGAGCGGTACGACCGTAACTCGGTTACGGTACCTAAGCGGTACCTTGAGCGGTACTACCGCTCCAGGTACTGCAGGGGTACCGCAGCGTGTTTCTGGAGGGCGAATCAGCGCAGATTCAGAGCAGTACCGACAACGGTACCTATAGGGGTAGCGGTACTACCGCTACAGGTACCGGTAGTACCGGCCTGGCTAAATCTGATTTTCTTCCCTTTTTCTCTCCAACTTTGTTACCTCGCTAAACACACACAAAACCAGAAAACCTATCAACTACGCTTCAGTCTTCCGATCTTGACGCGTCCGGCGAGGTCACCGTGTACTTGCAAATCTAACAATGATACTCAAGGCACACTGTGAGATTACTCAAGTGTTGTCATCAAACACACAAAACTTGGGGTGTGAATTTTGCTCTTACAATCTCCCCCTTTTTGGTGTTTGATGACAACACAAGAGTAGACAATAACATATGATATTATGATGAGAACATTAGATTTGCAAAAACTCGACGGAGCTCCCCCTACACATGTGCATATCATGAATATGTATTTGAATACAAATACACATGTTATAGAGACATCACTCCCCCTAGGTTTTACAAACCAAGCACATATGCAACATAGATAGATGACATGTTCAAGAGGCATATGCACAATATGGAGGCAACATAAGATCATATACGGAGGTTTGGGTGAAGTTATCATACCATAGCCTTGAGAATGCCCAAACTCACAATAAGATGCCTCCATTGTGTTGTTGATGTAGCCATAAGACAAGATAAGCAACTAGGACCAAATGGCTACAAACAACGAAGGTCTCCACCCACCTAGGAACTTCTCCCCCTTTGGCATCGGAACACCAAAAAGGAGGGTAACGAAACTAGAGAGATGGAGAAAAAGAACATACAACCAAGCTTGCAAAAATCACGAGAAAACAAGCTTGATAGAGGTTCTTAAAACACGGAGAAGAAAGCAAAGAAGAAAGACAAAACAAGGTCAAGAAGAACCGAAAAACCCTCAAGGAGGGGGTGTTGGTGGCCGAAGCCACCGTGTAAGAGTATAGTAGTTGTGAGGTCGCGTAGATGTATCTAGGACTCACGGACTACAACTCAACATGAAGCTCATAAGTCACTTAATTGACAAATAGCAAATGTTTTGGATTTCTTTATGCATTATGGGCGGAGTGATAGCTCAATGGATTTAAACCGCACTCCCCCTATGTCCATGCGTGCCTTTCATCTAGATATGACGGTAAGATTGGTATGTGCGCACGACGGTCAAGCAAAGTTCGATGGATCAATGATATTTAGCTCATGCCTCAACTCAATAAAGCGCTTCTCATCCAAGGGTTTCGTGAAGATGTCCGCCAATTGCTCCTTGGTGCCAATATAGGATAGTACAATATCTCCGCGAGCAATGTGGTCCCGGATGAAGTGGTTCCGTATCTCAATGTGCTTCGTCTTGCCATGAAGAACCGTATTGTAGGCGATCTTGATTGCGCTCTCATTGTCACACAAAAGAGGCACCTTGCTATACTCGAGTCCATAATCCCGCAAGGTTTGCCTCATCCACAAGATTTGAGCACAACTACTTGCCGCGGCAATATACTCGGCTTCCGCGGTGGAGACAGAGACACAATTTTGCTTCTTCGAGGACCAACATACCAAAGATCTCCCAAGAAAGTGACATGCTCCGGAGGTAGACTTCCTATCAATCTTGTCGCCCGCCCAATCGGAGTCGGTGAAACCAACCAATGCAAAGTCTGTGTCCCTTGGGTACCATAGTCCGAAGTGTGGGGTATCAACTAAATATCGAAAGATCCTCTTGACCGCCACAAGGTGGCTTTCCTTCGGACTTGCTTGAAACCGTGCACACATACCAACGCTCAACATTATATCCGGGCGAGAGGCAGAAAGGTAGAGAAGCGAACCTATCATCGAACGGTAGAGCTTGGTATCCACCGCCTTGCCGCCCTCGTCAAGAGTGAGTTGACACTTGAGTTGCATCGGAGTTCCGATCCCCTTGGCATCCTTCATATCAAAGCGCTTGAGCATGTCTTGGAGGTACTTTGCTTGATTGATGAAGGTGCCTTGTCACATTTGCTTGATCTCGAACCCAAGAAAGTACTTGAGTTCACCCATCATTGACATCTCAAACCTATTTGTCATCAACATAGCAAACTCATCATTGAATTTTGTGTTAGTAGAGCCAAATATGATGTCATCTACATAGAGTTGGCATACGAAAAGCTCCCCATTGGACTTCTTAGTAAGAAGAGTGGGATCGATTTTCCCCACTTCGAAACCACAGTCTTCAAGCAACTCCTTGAGACGCTCATACCAAGCTCTAGGAGCTTGTTTGAGACCATATAGGGCCTTTTTGAGCTTGAAGACATGGTCCGGGAAATGGGGATCCTCGAACCCCGGGGGTTGCTCACATATACTTCCTCATGTAGAGGACCATTAAGAAAAGCACTCTTAACATCCATTTGTTGCAACTTAAAGCCATGATGTGAGGCAAAGGCCAAAAGGATACGGATGGACTCGAGCCTTGCAATGGGTGCAAAGGTTTCACCAAAGTCCACGCCTTCAACTTGAGAATAGCCTTGTGCCACCAATCTTGCTTTGTTGCGGATGACCGTGCCACTTTCATCTTGCTTGTTCTTGAAGATCCACTTGGTGCCGATAACATTGCGGCAATGATCGGGTCGCTTCATGAGAGTCCATACATCATTCCTCTTGAAGTTGTTGAGTTCCTCTTGCATTGCATTTAACCAATCGGGATATTTGAGGGCATCATCAACTTTGAGTGGTTCCACCCTAGAGACAAAGGCATGGTGCGCACAAAAGTTTGCAAGTTGCCTCCGAGTGGTGACATGTCTCTTTAGATCACCAATGATGTTTTGCAAGGAATGAGACTTGAGACGCAAGTGTCTTGTAGTAGGATCTTCACGGCGAGTGTCGGCTTGAGGAGATGGTTCTTGTGAGTCCTCATGGCCTTCATCACGGTTTAGGTCCTCGCCTTGACCTCCATTGTCGTTGAAAGAGGCAACTTTGTCATGAGATCCGGACGGCTCGGGGGTATAGGGAATATCATTGTCCATGAAGATTGTCCCCGAACCACTCGGAGAAGAACTTGAAGCTTGACCTTGGTCACTTGATGTTGGGTGTTGAGGTAGACGAGCTTGCGGTGTATGTTGTTCTTGAGCTTGTTGAGGTGAACTTGGACTTGATTGTTGTTGTAGATGTCGAGGTTGATCTTGAAGTTGTGATTGAACTTGAGGTTGTTGTAGAGGTTGACTTGCATTTGTTAGATCAACGGAAGAAGCTTGGCCTTGTGGTGTAGATGGCTCCACTTGGGTGGAACTTGGTCCTTCCCCGGTACTCATAGAAGGTAGCGTTTGAGGTAAGCGAATGCCAACACCCATCTTTCCTATGGTATCCGGGGGAATTGCATCTCCTTTCTCACAAGAAGCACTTCGCTCCTCCAATGATCTATCATCTTCATCGAACGTCACATCACAAGATTCTACAACACGTCCACTTGATTGTTGAAGACTCTATATGCGTGAGAATCCGTAGCATAGCCAACAAAAATTCCTTCTTGAGCTCTTGAATCAAACTTGGATAGGCGCGTGTCCTTGACAAGTATGTAGCATTTGCATCTGAAGACCTTGAAGTATGACACATTAGGCTTGTTGCCGGTGAGGATCTCATATGGTGTCTTCTCAAGACCTTTGCGAAAGTAGAGGCGATTAGTAGCATGGCAAGCGGTAGAGATAGCTTCCGCCCAAAAATTGTAGTTGGACTTGTATTCCATCATCATGGTTCGAGCGGCTTCGATCAAGGTTCGATTCTTCCTTTCGGCGACCCCATTTTGTTGGGGAGTATATGGCGTGGAGTATTGGTGTTCGATTCCTTCCTTGCCGAGAAAGTCATCCAATGTGTAGTTCTTGAACTCCGTTTCATTGTCGCTCCTTATTGCGAGAATCTTGTTGTCGTACTTGCGTTGAACTTGGTTGGCAAACTCCATTATGGTCCGTTGAGTCTCACTCTTGTACTTGAAGAAGAATACCCAACAATAGCGTGAATAGTCATCAACGATGATGAGGAAATACTTCTTTCCTCCAAGACTTTCATGAGATGGTGGACCAAAGAGATCAACATGTAGGAGCTCCAAGCATCTTGTGGTAGAGATGATAGTCTTGGCCTTGTGAGGAGCTCCATGCATTTTTCCTTGTACGCAAGCCCTACAAACACGATCCTTGCAAAAAGAGACATCTTCTTTTAGTCCGAGAATGTGGCCACCCTTGTGGAGACTTTGCAAAGTCCTCATGTTGACATGGGCTAGTTGGCGATGCCATAACCAACCCTTGTCACCTTTGGTGAATAGGCAAAGAGCGGAAGACGTTGTCTTTCCGGAGAAATCAACAACATACAAAACCGTTCTCTACATATCCAACAAAAGCTACATTGAGTGTCTTGCTCCACAAGAGGACCACCATATGTTCATCAAAGAATGTGCATAGTCCCATACGAGCAATTTGATGAACGGAGAGTAAGTTGTAACCAAGTGTCTCGACAAGGAGGACATTCACAAGTGAGATGTCGGGTGTTACCACCACCTTGCCAAGACCCAATACCTTAGAGCACGTGTTGTCGCCATATGAAACGGTAGAGAGAGAAGGCACGAGGTCGAAAACAATATCCTTGCTTCCGGTCATATGACTTGTGGCTCCACTATCAACCACCCATTTAGCGCCACCGGAAGCATAGTCCTACAAGGAATCAAGTCTTGGATTTAGGTACCCATTTTTCAATGGGTCCTAGCATGTTAGTAACAAGGGGTTTGGGAACCCAAATAGTCCAATCAACATTATCCTTTTGAGGACCAATAAAGCGAGCATGAATATGTCCATAGTAATCAACAAAAAGAACATGAGAAGGGTTGTTAGAGCCGGCGAAACCCGTCGAGGCGGAGTTGGGTACTCCATCCCTTCTTAAGCTAGCATTGCTCCCTTCGCGGTTGGTCTCCATGTTCTTCTTGTTCATCTTCTTCTTGGTCCTCCTCTTCCTCTTTCTCTTTGGCTTGGTAGCCACTCCTCCTTCATTGCCCGAGCCCTCTTTGGCTCCATCTTTTGCTTCAATGATTCCTTCCAAGTACTTGGCTTGAACTTGGAGTCTATCAACCTTGGCCTTCAAGCGATTGACTTCATCTTCATGCTCCGGGTGTGGATGGCAAATGTCAAACACTTGGACCTCCTTTGCCTTGTTCACCCGGAAGTGTTCCATCAAAGCTTCTTCTTGGAGAGCGTTCAACTTCATGAGCAAGCGCTTGTCATTTTGCATCTTGGCAATGTCGCTTTCATGAGTGCAACATGCACGGTCCTTGCTCAAAGGAAAGTACTCCTTTAAGGTTTCTTCTTGCATGGAGTTGATCTCCATGAGCTTGGCTTCCCTTCTCTTCAAGGCGGCTATTTGCTCCTCATGATCACAACACGTATCCTTCTCCTTGCTCATACGGAGACACTCCACCAACGACTCTTCTTGCTTGCTACTCAAACTCAATAGCTTGGCCTTGGTGATCTCAAGAGCGGCAATTTCTTCTTCATGGTTGCAACATGAGGTCTTCTCTTTGAACAAGCGGTAGTACTCATCCAAGGCTTCTTCTTGAAGAGCATTGTGCCTCCTCAAGGAAGTAACTTGATCCACAAGCTCATCATGGGAAGAATCGGGGTCTTCATCATCTTTTGCTTTGTTGGCTTCCTCGAGCGAGAGCATCTTCTTCTTGAGGTCACCAACCAACTCAAGAGCATGGTCTCGATCCTTGGTGAGACGTGAAACAATAGCTTCATTCTTGTATTCAAGAACAATGACACTAGCTTCAAGAGACATGCGAAGATTCCGTTCATCATCAAGCTCCTCCTTGAGATTGGCAAGCTCAAAGGCTGCTTCCCTTTCCAACTTCTCCCTCTTCTCGATAAGGTCTTGTGCCGCACCAAGTTGGGCTAAGAGAGCCCCAACATGAATCTTGGTGTCCCCCTTCATGTTAGTGAGAAAAGAATCCAAGGAGTCTGTAAGCCCCAGGAGTAGGAAAACCCAGAGCGCGCAGGTAAGAGGGGTTTATGTGCATGAGGTCACTACAAAGGACCGTGGGGCCGCCTCGCATTCCCAAGCATATGGGTAGGCCAAGCAACAGCTCGACACGCCCATGCACACAACACCCACCTCAAAGGCTCACGGTAGGCTTTCCAGGCCTGAGTGCTTCACCTTCCTGTGCACTTCACACATACACACACTGTGCACAGGATACAAGGGTAGAATACAGCTTGAATATCACAACATGACTATGTACGACACAAAAGATGGAAATAAGGTTCATATATATAGCAACGCTCTAATGAGCAAGATACAAATGACACTCAGAGGACACATGTCCCAACATTACATCATACATAAGATAGCCAAATAGTCTGGGTACAGACAAGATCCAAATTGGACTAAGAGTCCTGAAGATAATCAAGCGGTGTTCCCATAACCAACATGCCACAGGCTGCTGCCTTAGGAACGATCTTGCTACGCAACGAAGTCGTCGTCCGTGAACTCGACAAAGTAGCCACCTGCGTACTGCTCATCATCTGTCGTACCTGTTTGTCGAAAAACGGGTTCCGGAAAAAGAGGGAGAAAAACGAGGGTAAGTACCGTTGGCACGTACTTGCGAGACAAGACCAACTATGCTTGCTGGTGGCCGGTGTAAACTTCGCCCGGCTATATGTGGAGTTTAGCGGTAGCAAAGCACTATCCAATAGAGACACGCTACAACATCCGTCTAATAGAGAAGGTGAGAGAGCGCATAATCTAGCAGTTCTATACTCTGCAAACAACAACCCAGCCAGTGCGATCCCCCTTAGCCAAGAGGTACTAACAAGGCACTCACACAGTTGACAATTTTATATCATTCCATTATAATAGGGCTAACTTACCACACAAGTAATTAGCAAGTTATTAGGGACATTATTAGGTGTAAGTTGTTCTATGATCGAGTTAAACAGCTCCAAGTCGTCCATAACCGCGGACACGGCTTTCCGAAAAGATTTAACCCTGCAGGGGTGCACCAATGTTACCATACACGCATGCTCGAACCCGCATAGCAAGTGCGGAGTCTCACAACAAGACCGTTCCCAAATCAACAAGAATGCCTAGGGGGGCCACCCGACTAAGCTACCCGAAACGAAGTTCGGCCGTACTCCGATGCGGACTCAGGGTTTGCGACGGCGGCTAGGCGTGCGAACCACACGCTTTCGCTAAACGTCCCGCGGGGTACAGTACAGAAATAAACACCCGAAGGCAACAGGAAGTAAACAACCGAAGGCAACAGTAAGTAAACACCCGAAGGCAACAGTAAGTAAAGCATGGCATACATGGCATAGGCAAATAAAACCAAGGTTGTTGCCCCCTTTTCAACAGACTTGAGAAATGGTAATGGGTGATGGGGGGTCCCGATAAAACCTCCCACGAGTGGTTAGCGCGCTCAGTCTTAGAAACAGATAACAAGAACTCGGGTCCTAGGGGACATTAGCAAGTCAAAGTTCCGATGCTTTCGCAAAGGGGCTCACAGATGCCTCTGCATATTATAACCCTTAGCACATTTAGTTGTAGCAAAAGTTATCCACTTCATTTTCGAAGAGGTAGTACATGTGTCAACATCCCAACAAGATATCCCGAACATTTCGAGATATCAACAAAAACCCTAAACTCGCCTACGACTCGCAAAGCTGGCAAACAACAAACAATAGGTAGGGCGAGGAGGTGTATCTCGGACATATAGGTAACAGGTGGATAGGACACGTGACACAACAGAATCGCAACATAAGGATAGCAATAGATCAAAAGAGCATGTAAAACTAAAATAGGTGAAGGGGTGGGCTCGCCTGTCAGATCAGAGGTAGAAGCACCGACACGATCCTCCAGGGGGTGCTCGTACTCCTGCTCGTACTGCTCTGCGTCGGCGTCTACTCGAGAAGAACCAAATAGCACATACAAGGAAAGTATAGCACAAATCAATACAAGTAAATGCAATGCGCAATATGATGCATGATGGCATTGCAAGAGGTTGGTGCAAGACAAAATTAAGTGGGGTGCTCATAATTCACATGAAATGATAAACACCCTCACATAGATCTTAATTGAATTTGCAAGTTTTAATTTGGACAATTCAGAGATGATACCAATGATGCATGAGAATGCAAGATTTGAATTCCTCTCATTTTTCTGATGAGAATAGGCATAAAGTTTATAGAATTTGGAATTGTAGAAAAGAAGATATGAATTATGCCATATTACTCATTTTAATTCAGATTTCAATTTGGTCCAAATTTTATTTGTCCAAAACCCGAAACAAAGTTCATAGTTAGATAGAGCATGAAAAGCTGATCAATGTGGATATAAGGTTTGTATGATTTGGAATTAGAAAAAGCAAAAATTAAAACGTTTGAAAAATAGGCAGGGCAAAAAAAATTGATGAACAGCAGTTTTGCAAAAAGGGATTTTAATCCTGTGTCAGCAAGGATTTGAACCCAGGACGCCCTGGTAGAAGCAAAGGAGCGGTACCAATGTGCTGCTGTGAAGGTTATGTACAGATACAGGGTTCGGACAAGATATGGTGGTAAGAAAAGGATAACTGAAATTTTGACACTGAAAACTGAAAAGCGTGACAGTGCAGATTCTGGAGAAGTATCTCTGCACGATTTTTAAAGTGGGAGCCGCGACGAATCTCTGCGCTGTTTTGAGGTGTTGTCAACAAGTTGAGAAAGAGGAATGTGCCAGGTTTCAAATGGTACAAGGTTGGTTGAAAACGGAGCAGTGTAGTGGTGGCGAGGCTCGACGGAAATTGAGGCCGTGACACGGCGAAAACTGAAACTGAAAACGAAACTGTTTCTGGCCCGACTTTGATCGACGATGGCGACTTCGTTTCTGCACCGATTTGAGTGATTCAAAAACAGAGATGGATCTGGTGATGTCGTGCGTCTAATGTAACAGTCGGTTCATCCTGAGGTGGTCTGTGCCGGCGGCGATCTACGTCGGAAAAAGGTACCGTGACAGACATAAAAGGACACGTTTTTGATCTCGATGTTTGGAAGAAGATGGCGACGCATCTGGAGAACCTACTGCAAGGATCTCGACTAGTTGAGCATGGTGGGGCTGCCAAGAATGGATTGGTGGAGGTTTGGGTCCAAATGGTGCACGGAGGAGGCAAAGGTGCTCGTCGGAATAACGTGACAACGTCGCAGCGATACTGAAAGTTAGCGGATCTGTAAACTGGAGCCAAGTTTGGTCGACGATGGCGACGAATCTACAGCGTATCTCAGGAAAGTGTAAACACGAAAAACGTAGCCCTTTGTCCTGTCTTTGCAACGGCTCAAGAAACTCGCGCGGAGGTGAAATGGTTCGCCGGCGGGAAGCTTTGGAAGTCAGCACCGTGAAACAGGTAACAAACATGTGTTTTTATACGTTTCGATTTCGATCTCGCCAGATCCTTCTCACGTCGTCGTTGCAAACCATGCAGAGAGAAGGGTGAGGGTTGCGCTCACCCTGGGGTTGCTGATGGCGAGGAGGAAGAGGCAAGGGGATCGCCGGCGACGTAGAAGAAGAAGATGGCCGGGGTGTAGACGGGCAGAACTCGACGAAGACGTGCAGACCTTGGCGCCCAAAACTCCGTGAGATGGACGAGGACGTAGAGGAGACCGAGGTGGTTCTTTTCCACGGCTCAGGAGGTGTCGAGGTAGGCCATGGCGACGGCGGCGCCGGCTAGACGGCGGAGCTGTTTTCTCGCAGGAGGGTTTTTTCCAGAGAGAGGAGAAGGTGGTTGGCGGCGGCTCGATGGGCAAAAAGAGGTTAGGGTTTAGAGGAGGAGCTGCGCAGCTTAAAAGGGAGAAGGGGAGGCCGAAGGATGGAGTGGAGAGGGCGACGTGGAGCTCGGGAGGTCGACGTTGCCCGATATGGTGCTGAGCTCCAACGTGTAAAGGAGGTTGACGAGGCTTCCGCGTACCTCTTCGGGAGTGCTGGACTTGGGCCAGCGTTGGGCCACGGTGGAAGAGAAGGGAGGTTAGATGGGTTGCTGGGTTGGGTCACGGTGATGGTTAGATAGGAAAAGGGTTTAGAAATAGGTTTTCTTCTTCTCTCTTATTTTCTGATTTCTGTTTTTATTTTCTTTTCAAAACAAAACAAAATTATGAAAAAGAGAGAAAAGGTGTGGTTTGAAATGAAGAGAGAAGAATAGAGAAGCACATCACCATACATGTGATGATGAGAAAAGAAAAGAAAAAGAAGAGGAAGAAATATGCATAGAGCTAGAATAAGCTCCATGATTTCATGTTCCAAAATAATTGGGTGGTGTTATAAACCAAACCAAACACTTGGGATGGAGTATCTCCAACACAAATATGTTTGGCTAAGTAAGGTTGAAGAGAAAAAGAAAGATGCCACCAAATTTTAGAAAATTTGGCATGACCTTTGTGTAAATAGGTTAAAGAGGGAGAAAGAAAGATGGAGTGTGCTTTTCTTGGAACATCACAAGAGTAAGGGGATGAACTAAGAAGAAGAAGGAGGGAGAACAACAAGCAAGGCAACATAAGATCAAAGCCAAAACCAAATGCAATTTATAAAAACCAAGGTGGTGATATGCATGAATGCAACATGATGAGATGATAACAATGCAAGAAAGGTACAAAAGGGTCTATGTACTACTCTTGGGATGTTACAAACGCCCCCCCTTGAAGGAATCGCGCCCCGAGATTCTCAGGAGGAAGAGAAAAAGGACGGGTACTCGGAACGGAGTTGATCTTCCCGCTCCCAAGTTGCTTCTTTATCGGAATGGTGCGACCACTGCACCTTGAGGAACTTGACAGACTTGTTGCGAGTACGACGTTCAGCTTCATCAAGAATCCGAACGGGATGCTCTTTGTATGAGAGGTCTTCTTGGAGGTCAATGGACTCGTGATCAACTGCACGGCCCGGATCTTTGAAGCACTTCTTGAGCTGTGACACGTGGAAGACATCGTGCACTTTGGAGAGCTTCTCAGGGAGTTCAAGGAGGTAAGCGACTTCACCACGCTTTGCTAGAACTTTGAAAGGACCAATGTATCTTGGCGCCAGCTTGCCTTTGATATCGAAGCGATGAGTGCCCCTCATAGGAGTAACATGAAGGTAGGCTTGATCACCAGGCTGATATAACATATCACGGTGCTTGCTATCATAATAGCTTTTCTGCCGAGATTGTGCTATCTTCAGATTGTCACGAATGATTCGCACCTTTTCTTCAGTCTCGTTGATGACATCGGGGCCAAAGATTTGCCTTTCACCAGTTTCAGACCAGTTCAGAGGTGTTCTGCATTTGCGACCATAGAGAGCTTCGAAGGGTGCCATGCCCAAGCTGGCTTGATAGCTGTTGTTGTAAGAGAACTCAGCGAATGGAAGGCATTCTTCCCATTTCATGCCGAAGGAGATAACACAGGCACAGAGCATGTCCTCGAGAATCTGATTGACTCTTTCGACTTGCCCACTCGTTTGAGGATGGTAAGTCAGGTCGAAGAGCAGATTAGTTCCCATAGCTTTCTGAAAGCTTGCCCAAAACTTGGAAGTGAAGATGCTTCCGCGATCAGAGCTTATTTCCAAGGGAACACCATGAAGAGAAACAATCTTTGGAGTGTAGAGCTCGGCCAACTGACTAGCAGATATTGTTTCTTTGACAGGAAGGAAGTGAGCAACCTTAGAAAGACGGTCGATCACCACGAAGATAGCATCATTGCCTTTTCGAGACTTTGGAAAACCACAAAGAAATCTTCAGGGGTTGGAGGACACCGGCAGGTCTCTGATGTTCTGCTTTGACACGGCGACAAACATCACATTCTGAGACATAGCGAGCAACATCCCTTTTCATCCTAGTCCACCAATAGGTAGACTTGATATCGAGATACATCTTTGTGTTGCCAGGATGGATAGAAAGAGGAGTGTCGTGAGCTTCTTTGAGAATGAGGTTTCTCAGGTCTGGATCATTTGGAACAACAAAACGACCTTGGAAGAAGAGAGTTCCTTGATCATCGAGAGAGAAAGACTTGTACTTGGGCTTGTGCATATTCTCTTTGATATTCTTGCTGCAAATATCTCGCAACTGTCCTTTTCGGATCTTATCTTCAAGAGTTTGCGTGATCACCAAGTTTGCAAGGTAGCCTTGGGGAACAAGCTCAAGATTCAATTTCCTGAATTCTTCATAAAGAGCAGGTTGACTTTCTTGAATCATGAGGTTGTTGCAATAGGACTTGCGACTAAGGGCGTCAGCCATGACATTAGCTTTGCCTGGAGTGTAGCTGATAGAGAGATCAAAGTCCTTGATGGTTTCCATCCATCTCGTTTGACGGAGGTTCAAGTTGGGTTGTGTGAAGATGTATTTGAGACTCTTGTGGTCGGTGAAGATCTCACATTTGTTGCCCAACAAGTATTGGTGCCATGTTATTAAAGCATGTAACACGGCTGCAAGCTCAAGATCATGTGTGGGATAGTTGAGTTCATGCTTTTTCAACTGACGAGAAGCATACGCCACAACTTGACGTTCTTGCATGAGGACAGCACCTAGTCCATGAAGAGAGGCATCACAGAATATCTGGAAAGGTTTAGAAGTATCTGGAAGGACAAGTACAGGTGTGGAAGTGAGCTTCTGCTTGAGGAGATCAAAGCTTTCTTGGCATTGAGGAGACCAAAGGAACTTCTTGTCTTTCTTCAGGAGATCGGTAAGAGGCTTGGCGATCTTGGAGAAATTCTCAACAAAGCGGCGACAATAACTTGCCAAACCGAGGAAACTTCTCACTTGCTTGACATTCTTCGGAGGAAGCCATTCAACGATCGCCTTGACGGTTTCAGGATTGATAGCAATGCCTTTTCCCGAAATGACATGACCAAGATAGACGACTTGAGGAAGCCAAAATTCACATTTGGAGAACTTGGCATAGAGACGGTGTTCACGAAGCTTCATGAGGATGAGGCGAAGATGCTCTTCATGCTCCTCATTGGACTTGGAGTAGACAAGGATATCATCGAGATAGACTACCACAAACTTGTCGAGGTACTCCATGAAAATGTAGTTCATCAACCGAGAGAAAGTGGCAGGAGCATTAGTGAGGCCAAAGGACATGACGGTGTATTCGTAGAGACCATAACGAGTTTTGAAGGCTGTCTTGGGTACATCCTCTTTGTGGATTTTGATTTGGTGATAACCACTTCTCAAATCCATCTTAGAGAACACAGTTGCACCCGCAAGCTGATCAAAGAGCTCATTGATGCGAGGAAGAGGATATGTATTCTTGATCGTTTTCTCATTGAGAGGGCGGTAGTCAACCACCAATCGATCAGTTTTATCCTTTTTCTTCACGAAGATGGTAGGACATCCCCATGGAGAAGTGCTTGGCTGAATGAAACCAAGTTTTTGCAACTCGTCAAGCTGCTTCTTGAGTTCAGCCAACTCATTGGGACCCATTTTGTATGGCCTCTTTGAGATAGGAGCTGTTCCAGGCTCTAGTTCAATGACGAACTCAACAACCCTGTCAGGTGGCATACCTGGAAGTTCTTCAGGAAAGACATCAGGAAAGTCACAAACCACGGGTATAGACTCAAGCTCCGGAAGCGAACTAGGATTCAAAGCAAAGAGCTGAACGGAAGGTGTTTGAGAAGGTGTATAGGTCAAGGTTCCTGATGAAGTAGGAAAAGAAACTGAATGGGTGGCGCAATCAATGACAACTTTGTTGGCCTTCAACCAATCCATGCCACGGATGACATTAATGCCAGAAGATCTAAGCTCGATGAGGGATGCAAGGAACACATGGCTTCCAATCTGAATTTGATTGCCATGACTTATCTTGGAAGATAACATTTGTCCTCCGGGAGAATGAACCAAGAGATTAGACGGTAAGCTTTCCATAGGGAGGTTGTTACTTTGAGCAAAACTATCAGACACAAAAGATAGAGAAGCTCCTGTATCGAACAGAACTCTTGCAGGAATAGAGTTAACAAGCAAAGTACCAAGCACGACGTCGGTAGCTTGTTCAGCTTGCTCAACGTTGATGTTGTTGACGCGAGCAGCCCTCGGACCTTGCCTAGTGTTGTTGTTGAAGGCACGGCCCTGAGCTGGTGCACGAACCATCGCATTTGTTGCAGTAGAGCGAGGTGGTGGTGGAGGTAGCTTCTGAGGGCAGAAGGTAGAGATGTGCCCAACCTGACCACACTTGTAGCATGTGGGGTCGGCACGTGGACCCATCGTCCTTGGTCCACCATATGCAGGCCTTGGCGGAGCTTGGTAGGTCCTCTGCTGAAGCTGTGGGGTGGGAGGGCGGGGACCATACCCAGCGTGTGCTGCGCGGGGAGCATACCCAGCTTGTCCTGCTTGTCCTGGCGGTGCGGGATAAGGAACCCACAACCTGCGCTTCTGAGGCGGCGCTGAAGAAGGAGCACCAACCTCTCGAGTATGCTTGCGTGACTCGTCGAACGCAAGCCTACCCGACTCTTCCTTGATAGCAGTGTTGACCAGCTTGTCAAAGGTGTCCATCGAGACATGAGTGAGCGCGTACTTGAGTGCCGGCTTGAGGCCATTACGGAACCTCTTCTGCTTCTTGGCATCAGTAGACACTTCTTCACCACCATAGCGAGCTAGCCTTGAGAACTCGATGATGTATGCCATCACGTCTTTGTTGCCCTGAACAAGACTGAGGAATTTCTCCTTCATCCTATCCATTAGCCCTTCAGGAATGTGGTGGCTTCTGAAAGCTTCCCTGAATTCTTCCCATGTGACATCAGGAGCATTGGCGGGACGCATCTCGAGAAAGTTCTCCCACCATGCTGCGGACCCTCCTTTCAGTAGGTGAGTCGCAAACCGCACTTTGTCTTCTGGAGCGACTCCCGCTGTGTTGAGCATGCGGTTGACATCGCGCACCCAATCATCTGCATCCAGCGGTTCAGGAGTAGAGTCGAACGATCGCGGGTTCAACTGCAAGAAGTCCCGGATCATCACTCGACCATTGTCATGACGAGCTTGATCGAAGTTGTGCTGGGTTTGCTGCATCTGGCTCAACAGTTGAGTCATTTGCAACAGGGCTGGTCCCAACGGAGGAGGTGGCGGAGGTCTAACCATCCTGTTGAGGGAAACATAAGGCGGTTGAAACAACAGATAAGAACAAAGCTTAGAACAAGGATTTAAGATCACATAACACATCACTCCATAGAATTCATCAAGGTACACCATACAAGGTTCAAGTACACATGAGATCCATACAACCGGATACAAGGATAGAAAAGCTAGAACATCCACTTGACACGCAAGACAGTGGAGTAAACGGTAGTTCCATGAGGAAAACGAAAAGGAAACAGGCTCCGGAACAAAGAACTGGTCGAGATAGCATCGGATCAAAGGAGAATAACATGTTAGTATGAAAATACCAACATGTGAAAGGAATAGATTATATGTGGAGATTGACAAAGGATGATAATGAAGCAACCATAGTACAGAATTTTTTTTTCAAAATACTTTTCCCTATGGCACTATGGTTTCCCACAAACACGTCCAAGCCTAGATGAAACAGGATAAGAATAGAGTAAAACCGTTGCACGTCCTTACCAGAGGGAGGGTGGGTGGGGTAAGAAATAAAAGCAGAATTCCTACTCTCGCGCACAATTTTTCCTATGTTGCTACTAAAATATTTGTTTCTAGACTCAACTTCGTCCGCTGCAAGGGGCTCCTAAAGGCAGTCCTGCTCTGATACCAAGTCTGTAAGCCCCAGGAGTAGGAAAACCCAGAGCGCGCAGGTAAGAGGGGTTTATGTGCATGAGGTCACTACAAAGGACCGTGAGGTCGCCTCACATTCCCAAGCATATGGGTAGGCCAAGCAACAGCTCGACTCTACTCTTTGTTGAATATCATGTGAGTTGCTATGCATGTTCGTCTTGTCTGAAGTAAGGGAGATCTACCACCTTATGATTAAAGCATGCATATTGTTAGAGAAGAACATTGGGCCGCTAACTAAAGCCATGATCCATGGTGGAAGTTTCAGTTTTGGACATATATCCTCAATCTCAAATGAGAAAATTAATTGTTGCTACATGCTTATGCATAAAAGAGGAGTCCATTATCTGTTGTCTATGTTGTCCCGGTATGGATGTCTAAGTTGAGAATAATCAATAGCGAGAAATCCAATGCGAGCTTTCTCCTTAGACCTTTGTACAGGCGGCATAGAGGTACCCCTTTGTGACACTTGGTTAAAACATGTGCATTGCGATGATCCCGGTAGTCCAAGCTAATTAGGACAAGGTGCAGGCACTATTAGTATACTATGCATGAGGCTTGCAACTTGTAAGATATAATTTACATGATACATATGCTTTATTACTACCGTTAACAAAATTGTTTCTTGTTTTCAAAATCAAAGCTCTAGCACAAATATAGCAATCGATGCTTTCCTCTTTGAAGGACCATTCTTTTACTTTTAATGTTGAGTCAGTTCACCTATTTCTCTCCACCTCAAGAAGCAAACACTTGTGTGAACTGTGCATTGATTCCTACATACTTGCATATTGCACTTATTATATTACTCTATGTTGACAATATCCATGAGGTATACATGTTACAAGTTGAAAGCAACCGCTGAAACTTCATCTTCCTTTGTGTTGCTTCAATGCTTTTACTATGAATTATTGCTTTATGAGTTAACTCTTATGCAAGACTTATTGATGCTTGTCTTGAAGTACTATTCATGAAAAGTCTTTGCTATATGATTCAGTTGTTTACTCATGTCATATACATTGTTTTGATCGCTGCATTCACTACATATGCTTACAAATAGTATGATCAAGGTTATGATGGCATGTCACTCCAGAAATTATCTTTGTTTATCGTTTACCTGCTCGGGACGAGCAGGAACTAAGCTTGGGGATGCTGATACGTCTCCGACGTATCGATAATTTCTTATGTTCCATGCCACATTATTGATGTTATCTACATGTTTTATGCACACTTTATGTCATATTCGTGCATTTTCGGGAACTAACCTATTAACAAGATGCCGAAGTGCCGCTTGTCGTTTTCTGCTGTTTTTGGTTTCAGAAATCCTAGTAAAGAAATATTCTCGGAATTGGACGAAATCAACGCCCAGGGTCCTATTTTGCCACGAAGCTTCCAGAAGACCGAAGAGGAGACGAAGTGGGGCCACAAGGTGGCCAGACTATAGGGCGGCGCGGCCCAAGCCCTGGCCGCGCCGACCTATAGTGTGGGCCCCTCGTGTGGCCCCCTGACCTGCCCTTCCGCCTACAAATAGCCTCCGTCGCGAAACCCCCAGTACCAAGAGCCACGATACGGAAAACCTTCCAGAGACGCCGCCGCCGCCAATCCCATCTCGGGGGATTCAGGAGATCGCCTCCGGCACCCTGCCGGAGAGGGGAATCATCTCCCGGAGGACTCTACGCCGCCATGGTCGCCTCCGGAGTGATGTGTGAGTAGTCTACCCCTGGACTATGGGTCCATAGCAGTAGCTAGATGGTTGTCTTCTCCCCATTGTGCTTAATTGTCGGGTCTTGTGAGCTGCTGAACATGATCAAGATCATCTATCTGTAATTCTATATGTTGCGTTTGTTGGGATCCGATGAATAGAGAATACTATGTTATGTTGATTATCAATTCATGTCTATGTGTTGTTTATGATCTTGCATGCTCTCCGTTACTAGTAGATGCTCTGGCCAAGTAGATGCTTGTAACTCCAAGAGGGAGTATTTATGCTTGATAGTGGGTTGATGTCTCCGTGAATCTGGGGGAGTGACAGAAACCTCTAAGATTATGGATGTGCTGTTGCCACTAGGGATAAAACATTGGTGCTATGTTCGAGGATGTAGTTACTGATTACATTACGCGCAATACTTAATGCAATTGTCTGTTGTTAGCAACTTAATACTGGAAGGGGTTCGGATGATAACTTGAAGGTGGACTTTTTAGGCATAGATGCATGCTGGATAGCGGTCTATGTACTTTGTCGTAATGCCCAATTAAATCTCACAATAATCATCATAATATGTATGTGCATGGTCATGCCCTCTTTATTTGTCAATTGCCCAACTGTAATTTGTTCACCCAACATGCTGTTTGTCTTATGGGAGAGACACCTCTAGTGAACTGTGGACCCCGGTCCAATTCTCTATACTGAAATACAATCTACTGCAATACTGTTCTACTGTTTTCTGCAAACAATCATCATCCACACTATACATCTAATCCTTTGTTACAGCAAGCCGGTGAGATTGACAACCTCGCTGTTTCGTTGGGGCAAAGTACTTGGTTTGTGTTGTGCAGGTTCCACGTTGGCGCCGGAATCCCTGGTGTTGCGCCGCACTACATCTCGCCGCCATCAACCTTCAACGTGCTTCTTGACTCCTACTGGTTCGATAAACCTTGGTTTCTAACTGAGGGAAACTTACTGCTGTAAGCATCACACCTTCCACTTGGGGTTCCCAACGGTCGCGTGCTGTACGAGTGTCAAGCTAAATTTCTGGCGCCGTTGCCGGGGAGATCAAGACACGCTGCAAGGGGAGTCTCCACATCCCAATCTCTTTACTTTGTTTTTGTCTTGCTTAGTTTATTTACTACTTTGTTTGCTGCACTAAATCAAAATACAAAGAAATTAGTTGCTAGTTTTAATTTATTTACTATCTTGTTTGCTATATCAAAAACCCAAAAAAAATTAGTTACTTGCATTTACTTTATCTAGTTTGCTTTATTTACTGTTGCTAAAATGGGTACTCCTGAAAATACTAAGTTGTGTGACTTCACAACCACAAATAATAATGATTTCTTATGCACACCTATTGCTCCACCTGCTACTACAGCAGAATTCTTTGAAATTAAACCTGCTTTACTGAATCTTGTTATGCGAGAGCAATTTTCTGCTGTTAGTTCTGATGATGCTGCTACCCATCTCAATAATTTTGTTGAATTATGTGAAATGCAAAAATATAAAGATGTAGATGGTGACATTATTAAATTAAAATTGTTCCCTTTCTCATTAAGAGGAAGAGCTAAAGATTGGTTGCTATCTCTGCCTAAGAATAGTATTGATTCATGGACTAAATGCAAGGATGCTTTTATTGGTAGATATTATCCCCCTGCTAAAATTATATATTTGAGGAGTAGCATAATGAATTTTAAACAATTAGATACTGAGCATGTTGCACAAGCATGGGAAAGAATGAAGTCTTTGGTTAAAAATTGCCCAACTCATGGACTGACTACTTGGATGATCATCCAAACCTTTTATGCAGGACTGAATTTTTCTTCGCGGAACCTATTGGATTCAGCTGCTGGAGGTACCTTTATGTCCATCACTCTTGGTGAAGCAACAAAGCTTCTTGATAATATGATGATCAATTACTCTGAATGGCACACGGAAAGAGCTCCACAAGGTAAGAAGGTAAATTCTGTCGAAGAAACCTCTTCCTTGAGTGATAAGATTGATGCTATTATGTCTATGCTTGTGAATGATAGGACTAATATTGATCCTAATAATGTTCCGTTAGCTTCATTGGTTGCACAAGAAGAACATGTTGATGTAAACTTCATTAAAAATAATAATTTCAACAACAATGCTTACCGGAACAATTCTAGTAACAACTATAGGCCATATCCTTATAATAATGGCAACGGCTATGGTAATTCTTATGGGAATTCTTACAACAATAATAGGAACACACCCCCTGGACTTGAAGCCATGCTTAAGGAATTTATTAGTACACAAACTGCTTTTAACAAATCTGTTGAAGAAAAACTTGGGAAAATTGATATACTTGCTTCTAAAGTCGATAGTCTTGCTGCTGATGTTGATCTTTTGAAATCGAAAGTTATGCCTCATGAAAATCTTAATAATAAAATTACTACTACAGCAAATGGCATCCAAGTTAGAATTAATGAGAATATAAGATTGATGGCCGAATTGCGTGCTAGGTGGGAAAGAGAAGAAAATGAAAAAGAAGATAATATAGCTAAAGTTTGGACTATTACCACCACTAGTAATGTTAATGCTACACATGTTTCTGCACCTCCTACTATTAATGGTAAAATAATTGGTGTTGGCAATGTTTCCACTTCAAATGCAAAGCGCGAGAAACTGCCTGAAATCGCTAAAAATCATTGAAACTGCCTGTGATAAAACTGCTGAATTTTTTTCCAACATTGGGGAAGATGATCCCATTGCTTTAGATTATAATGGTTTGAATTTTGATGATTGCCACATCTCTGAAGTTATAAAGTTCTTGCAAAAACTTGCTAAAAGTCCTAATGCTAGTGCTATAAATTTGGCTTTCACAAAACATATTACAAATGCTCTCATAAAAGCTAGAGAAGAGAAACTAGAGCGCGAAGCCTCTATTCCTAGAAAGCTAGAGGATGGTTGGGAGCCCATCATTAAGATGAAGGTCAAAGATTTTTATTGTAATGCTTTATGTGATCTTGGTGCAAGTATTTCTGTTATGCCTAAGAAAATTTATAATATGCTTGACTTGCCACCGCTGAAAAATTGTTATTTGGATGTTAATCTTGCTGATCATTCTACAAAAAAACCTTTGGGGAAAGTTGATAATGTTCGCATTACCGTTAACAATAACCTTGTCCCCGTTGATTTTGTTGTCTTGGATATTGAATGCAATGCATCTTGTCCCATCATATTGGGAAGACCTTTTCTTCGAACCGTTGGTGCTATCATTGATATGAAGGAAGGTAATATAAAATATCAATTTCCTCTCAAGAAAGGTATGGAACACTTCCCTAGAAAGAGAATGAAGTTACCTTTTGATTCTATTATTAGAACAAATTATGATGTTGACACTTCGTCTCTTGATAATACTTGATACACACTTTCTGCGCCTAGCTGAAAGGCGTTAAAGAAAAGCGCTTATGGGAGACAACCCATGTTTTTACTACAGTACTTTGTTTTTATTTTGTGTCTTGGAAGTTGTTTACTACTGTAGCAACCTCTCCTTATCTTAGTTTAGTGTTTTGTTGTGCCAAGTAAAGTCGTTGATAGTAAAGTTCATACTAGATTTGGATTACTGCGCAGAAACAGATTTCTTTGCTGTAACGAATCTGGGCAAAATTCTCTGTAGGTAACTCAGAAAATTATGCCAATTTACGTGAGTGATCCTCAGATATGTACGCAACTTTCATTAAATTTGAGCATTTTCATTTGAGCAAGTCTGGTGCCTCGATAAAATTCGTCAATACGAACTGTTCCGTTTTGACAGATTCTGCCTTTTATTTCGCATTGCCTGTTTTGTTATGTTCGATGGATATTTCGATTCCATTGACTTTCAGTAGCTTTGTGCAATGTCCAGAAGTGTTAAGAATGATCATGTCACCTCTGAACATGCATATTTTGATTGTGCACTAACCCTCTAATGAGTTGTTCTAAGTTTGGTGTGGAGGAAGTTTTCAAGGATCAAGAGAGGGAGATGATACAACATGATCAAGGAGAGTGAAAGCTCTAAGCTTGGG
Source organism: Lolium perenne (assembly GCF_019359855.2). NCBI lineage: Eukaryota > Viridiplantae > Streptophyta > Magnoliopsida > Poales > Poaceae > Lolium > Lolium perenne. Next base: position 217,388,165 of record NC_067247.2, read on the forward strand.
GATGCTCCGGAGGTTCACCCCTGCATATATCAAGAAGACTCAAGCGTCTAAGCTTGGGGATGCCCAAGGCATCCCCTTCTTCATCGACAACATTATCAGGTTCCTCCCCTGAAACTATATTTTTATTCCATCACAGCTTATGTGCTTTCTTTGGAGCGTCGGTTTTTTTTTTGTTTTGTTTGAATAAAATGGATCCTAGCATTCACTTTATGGGAGAGAGACACGCTCCGCTGTAGCATATGGACAAGTATGTCCTTAGGCTTTACTCATAGTATTCATGGCGAAGTTTCTTCTTCGTTAAATTGTTATATGGTTGGAATTGGAAAATGATACATGTAGTAATTTGCTAAAATGTCTTGGATAATGTGATACTTGGCAATTGTTGTGCTCATGTTTAAGCTCTTGCATCATAAGCTTTGCACCCATTAATGAAGAAATACATAGAGCATGCTAAAATTTGGTTTGCATATTTGGTCTCTCTAAAGTCTAGATAATTTCTAGTATTGAGTTTGAACAACAAGGAAGACGGTGTAGAGTCTTATAATGTTTACAATATGTCTTTTATGTGAGTTTTTCTGCACCGCTTCATCCTTGTGTTTGTTTCAAATAGCCTTGCTAGCCTAAACCTTGTATCGAGAGGGAATACTTCTCATGCATCCAAAATACTTGAGCCAACCACTATGCCATTTGTGTCCACCATACCTACCTACTACATGGTATTTCTCCGCCATTCCAAAGTAAATTGCTTGAGTGCTACCTTTAAATTTCCATTCTTCACCTTTGCAATATATAGCTCATGGGACAAATAGCTTAAAAACTATTGTGGTATTGAATATGTACTTATGCACTTTATCTCTTATTAAGTTGCTCGTTGTGCGATAACCATGTTCACTGGGGACGCCATCAACTACTCTTTGTTGAATATCATGTGAGTTGCTATGCATGTTCGTCTTGTCTGAAGTAAGGGAGATCTACCACCTTATGATTAAAGCATTCATATTGTTAGAGAAGAACATTGGGCCGCTAACTAAAGCCATGATCCATGGTGGAAGTTTTAGTTTTGGACATATATCCTCAATCTCAAATGAGAAAATTAATTGTTGCTACATGCTTATGCATAAAAGAGGAGTCCATTATCTGTTGTCTATGTTGTCCCGGTATGGATGTCTAAGTTGAGAATAATCAATAGCGAGAAATCCAATGCGAGCTTTCTCCTTAGACCTTTGTACAGGCGGCATAGAGGTACCCCTTTGTGACACTTGGTTAAAACATGTGCATTGCGATGATCCCGGTAGTCCAAGCTAATTAGGACAAGGTGCGGGCACTATTAGTATACTATGCATGAGGCTTGCAACTTGTAAGATATAATTTACATGATACATATGCTTTATTACTACCGTTGACAAAATTATTTCTTGTTTTCAAAATCAAAGCTCTAGCACAAATATAGCAATCGATGCTTTCCTCTTTGAAGGACCATTCTTTTACTTTTAATGTTGAGTCAGTTCACCTATTTCTCTCCACCTCAAGAAGCAAACACTTGTGTGAACTGTGCATTGATTCCTACATACTTGCATATTGCACTTATTATATTACTCTATGTTGACAATATCCATGAGGTATACATGTTACAAGTTGAAAGCAACCGCTGAAACTTCATCTTCCTTTGTGTTGCTTCAATGCTTTTACTATGAATTATTGCTTTATGAGTTAACTCTTATGCAAGACTTATTGATGCTTGTCTTGAAGTACTATTCATGAAAAGTCTTTGCTATATGATTCAGTTGTTTACTCATGTCATATACATTGTTTTGATCGCTGCATTCACTACATATGCTTACAAATAGTATGATCAAGGTTATGATGGCATGTCACTCCAGAAATTATCTTTGTTTATCGTTTACCTGCTCGGGACGAGCAGGAACTAAGCTTGGGGATGCTGATACGTCTCCGACGTATCGATAATTTCTTATGTTCCATGCCACATTATTGATGTTATCTACATGTTTTATGCACACTTTATGTCATATTCGTGCATTTTCGGGAACTAACCTATTAACAAGATGCCGAAGTGCCAGTTGCTGTTTTCTGCTGTTTTTGGTTTCAGAAATCCTAGTAAAGAAATATTCTCGAAATTGGACGAAATCAACGCCCAGGGTCCTATTTTGCCACGAAGCTTCCAGAAGACCAAAGAGGAGACGAAGTGGGGCCACGAGGTGGCCAGACTATAGGGCGGCGCGGCCCAAGCCCTGGCCGCGCCGACCTATAGTGTGGGCCCCTCGTGTGGCCCCCTGACCTGCCCTTCCGCCTACAAATAGCCTCCGTCGCGAAACCCCCAGTACCGAGAGCCACGATACGGAAAACCTTCCAGAGACGCCGCCGCCAATCCCATCTCGGGGGATTCAGGAGATCGCCTCCGGCACCCTGCCGGAGAGGGGAATCATCTCCCGGAGGACTCTACGCCGCCATGGTCGCCTCCGGAGTGATGTGTGAGTAGTCTACCCCTGGACTATGGGTCCATAGCAGTAGCTAGATGGTTGTCTTCTCCCCATTGTGCTTAATTGTCGGGTCTTGTGAGCTGCTGAACATGATCAAGATCATCTATCTGTAATTCTATATGTTGCGTTTGTTGGGATCCGATGAATAGAGAATACTATGTTATGTTGATTATCAATTCATGTCTATGTGTTGTTTATGATCTTGCATGCTCTCCGTTACTAGTAGATGCTCTGGCCAAGTAGATGCTTGTAACTCCAAGAGGGAGTATTTATGCTCGATAGTGGGTTCATGTCTCCGTGAATCTGGGGGAGTGACAGAAACCTCTAAGATTATGGATGTGTTGTTGCCACTAGGGATAAAACATTGGTGCTATGTTCGAGGATGTAGTTACTGATTACATTACGCGCAATACTTAATGCAATTGTCTGTTGTTAGCAACTTAATACTGGAAGGGGTTCGGATGATAACCTGAAGGTGGACTTTTTAGGCATAGATGCATGCTGGATAGCGGTCTATGTACTTTGTCATAATGCCCAATTAAATCTCACAATAATCATCATAATATGTATGTGCATGGTCATGCCCTCTTTATTTGTCAATTGCCCAACTGTAATTTGTTCACCCAACATGCTGTTTGTCTTATGGGAGAGACACCTCTAGTGAACTGTGGACCCCGGTCCAATTATCTATACTGAAATACAATCTACTACAATATTGTTCTACTGTTTTCTGCAAACAATCATCATCCACACTATACATCTAATCCTTTGTTACAGCAAGCCGGTGAGATTGACAACCTCGCTGTTTCGTTGGGGCAAAGTACTTGGTTTGTGTTGTGCAGGTTCCACGTTGGCGCCGGAATCCCTGGTGTTGCGCCGCACTACATCTCGCCGCCATCAACCTTCAACGTGCTTCTTGACTCCTACTGGTTCGATAAACCTTAGTTTCTAACTGAGGGAAACTTACTGCTGTACGCATCACACCTTCCACTTGGGGTTCCCAACGGTCGCGTGTTGTACGCGTGTCACTCCTCTTTTATGCATAAGCATTCAACAACAATTAATTTTCTCATATGAGATTGAGGATGTTTGTCCAAAACTGAAACTTCCACCATGGATCATGGCTTTAGTTAGCGGCCCAATGTTCTTCTCTAACAATATGCATGCTCTAACCATTCTAGCGGTAAATCTCCCTTACTTCAGACAAGACGGACATGCATAGCAACTCACATGATATTCAACAAAGAGTAGTTGATGGCGTCCCCAGAAAACATGGTTATCGCACATCAAGCAACTTAATAAGAAATAAAATGCATAAGTACATATTCAATACCACAATATTTTTTAAGCTATTTGTCCCATGAGCTATATATTGCAAAGGTAAAGGATAGAGATTTAAAGGTAGCACTCAAGCAATTTACTTTGGAATGGCGGAGAAATACCATGTAGTAGGTAGGTATGGTGGACACAAATGGCATAGTGGTTGGCTCAAGTATTTTGGATGCATGAGAAGTATTCCCTCTCGATACAAGGTTTAGGCTAGCAAGGTTATTTGAAACAAACACAAGGATGAAGCGGTGCAGCAAAACTCACATAAAAGACATATTGAAAACATTATAAGACTCTACACCGTCTTCCTTGTTGTTCAAACCCAATACTAGAAATTATCTAGACCTTAGAGAGACCAATTATGCAAACCAAATTTTAGCATGCTCTATGTATTTCTTCATTAATAGGTGCAAAGTATATGATGCAAGAGCTTAATCATGAGCACAACAATTGCCAAGTATCACATTATTCAAGACATCATACCAATTACTACATGTAGCATTTCCCGTTTCCAACCATATAACAATTAACGAAGCAGTTTCAACCTTCGCCATGAAAATTAAGAGCTAAGAACACATGTGTTCATATGAACCAGCGGAGCGTGTCTCTCTCCCACACAAACATTTATTCAAACAAAAACAAAAACAAAAACATACAGACGCTCCAAGTAAAGTACATAAGATGTGATGGAATAAAAATATAGTTTCAGGGGAGGAACCTGATAATGTTGTCGATGAAGAAGGGGATGCCTTGGGCATCCCCAAGCTTAGATGCTTGAGTCTTCTTGAAATATGCAGGGATGAACCACCGGGGCATCCCCAAGCTTAGAGCTTTCACTCTTCTTGATCGTAGTATATCATCCTCCTCTCTTGACCCTTGAAAACTTCCTCCACACCAAACTCAAAGCAAACTCATTAGAGGGTTAGTGCACAATCAAAAATTCACATGTTCAGAGGTGACACAATCATTCTTAACACTTCTGGACATTGCTCAAAGCTACTGAAAGTCAATGGAACAAACAAATCCATCCCACATAGCAAAAGAAGCAATGCGAAATAAAAGGCAGAATCTGTCAAAACAGAACAGTCCATAAAGACGAATTTTATTGAGGCACCAGACTTGCTCAAATGAAAATGCTCAAATTGAATGAAAGTTGTGTACATATCTGGGGATCACTCACGTAAATTGGCATAATTTTCTGAGTTATCTACAGAGAATTTTGCCCAGATTCGTGACAGCAAAGAAATCTGTTTCTGTGCAGTAATCCAAATCTAGTATGAACCTTACTATCAACGACTTTACTTGGCACAACAAAACACTAAACTAAGATAAGGAGAGGTTGCTACAGTAGTAAACAACTTCCAAGACACAAATATAAAACAAAATACTGTAGCAAAATAAACACATGGGTTATCTCCCAAGAAGTTCTTTCTTTATTGCCATTAAGATGGGCTCAGCAGTTTTAATGATGCACTCGCAAGAAATAGTATTTGAAACAAAAGAGAGCATCAAGAAGCAAATCCAAAACACATTTAAGTCTAACATGCTTCCTATGCATAGGAATCTTGTAAATAAACAAGTTCATGAAGAGCAAAGTAACAAGCATAGGAAGATAAAACAAGTGTAGCTTCAAAATTTTAAGCACATAGAGAGGTGTTTTAGTAACATGAAAATTTCTACCACCATATTTTCCTCTCTCATAATAACTTTCAGTAGCAACATGAGCAAACTCAACAATATAACTATCACATAAAGCATTCTTATCATGAGTCTCATGCATAAAATTATTACTCTCCGCATAAGCATAATCAATTTTATTAGTTGTAATGGGAGCAAATTCAACAAAGTAGCTATCATCAAATATAGGAGGCATATTGTATTCATAATCAAATTTATCCTCCATAATAGGCGGCAACAAAAGACTACTATCATTATAATCATCATAAATAGGAGGCAAAGTATCATGAAAGAAAATTTTCTCCTCAATGCTTGGGGGACTAAAAATATCATGCTCATCAAAATCAGCTTCCCCAAGCTTAGAATTTTCCAAAGCATTAGCAACAATAGTGTTCAAAGCATTCATATTAATAACATTCCCATTAGCATGCATATAAAGTTCCATGGGTTTTTTAATTCTCTCTTCAAACACATCATGCCCTAATTCAAGATAAAGTTCATAAAGCTCTCTCATATTTTTGTTGTTTTCCATTATGCCTAACTAGTGTAAACAAGAAACAAAAAGATGCAATTGCAGGATCTAAAGGAAATAGCTTCGAGCACAAACACAATGGCGCTAGAAAAGTAATTTACCTGGAACCGAAGTATGAGTGCCTTTTACCTTTCCTCCCCGGCAACGGCGCCAGAAAATAGCTTGACTGCCTACAACTGGCGCGTGGTTGACGAGGGAGGAAATCCCTGTATTGTAGCTTTTCGTTCCCCGGCAACGGCGCCAGAAAATAGCTTGACTGCCTACAACTGGCGCGTGGTTGACGAGGGAGGAAATCCCTGTATTGTAGCTTTTCGTTCCCCGGCAATGGCGCCAGAAAATAGCTTGATGTCTACGCCCCCTCCTTTTCCTGTAGACAGTGTTGGGCCTCCAAGAGCAGAGGTTTGTAGAACAGCAGCAAGTTTCCCTTAAGTGGATCACCCAAGGTTTATCGATCTCAGGGAGGAAGAGGTCAAAGATATCCCTCTCATGCAACCCTGCAACCACAAAGCAAGAAGTCTCTTGTGTCCCCAACACACCTAATAGGTGCACTAGTTCGGCGAAGAGATAGTGAAATACAAGTGGTATGAATAAGCAGCAACGGCACCAGAAAAGTGCTTTGCCCAGGACAGTAAACAAGCAGTAGTAACGCAGCAGTAGTAACGCAGTAAAACAGTAAACAAGCAGCGATAGCAGTATTTAGGAACAAGGCCTAGGGATCATACTTTCACTAGTGGACACTCTCAACTTTGATCACATAACAGAATAGATAAATGCATACTCTACACTCTTGTTGGATGATGAACACCATTACGTAGGATTACACGAACCCTCAATGCCGGAGTTAACAAGCTCCACAATTCAATGTTCATATTTAAATAACCTTAGAGTGCAAGATAGATCAACACAACCAAACCAAGTACTAACATAGCATGCATACCGTAACCTTCACACTATGAAAGGAGGAATAGATCGCATCAATACCATCATAGTAATAGTTAACTTCATAATCTACAAGAGATCACAATCATAGCATAAACCAAGTACTTCATGATGCACACACTGCCAACATTACATCATGGAGGAGGAATAGACTACTTTAATAACATCACTAGAGTAGCACATAGATGAATTGTGATACAAAACTCATATGAATCTCAATCATGTAAAGCAGCTCATGACATCATTGTATTGAAGTACATAGGAGAAAGATTAACCACATAGCTACCGGTACAGCCCCGAGCCTCGATGGAGAACTACTCCCTCCTCATGGGAGACAGCAGCGGTGATGAAGATGGCGGTGGAGATGGCAGCGGTGTCGATGGAGAAGCCTTCCGGGGGCACTTCCCCGTCCCGGCGGCGTGCCGGAACAGAGAGTCCTGTCCCCCAGATCTTGGCTTCACGATGGCGGCGGATCTGGATGGTTTCTCGTACCGTGGCTTTTCCGTATCGAGGTTTTAGGTCCAGGGGCTTTATATAGGCGAAGAGGCGGCGTCAGGAGGTCGAAGGGGCGACCACACTATAGGGGGGCGCGGGCCCCCCCTTGGCCGCGCCGGCCTAGGGTTTGGTGGGCCTGTGCCCCCTCTCTGGCGGCTCTCGTGTGTTCTGGATGCTTCCGGGCAAAATAGGAACCTGGGCGTTGATTTCGTCCGATTCCGAGAATATTTCGTTACTAGGATTTCTGAAACCAAAAACAGCAGAAAACAGGAACTGGCACTTCGGCATCTTGTTAATAGGTTAGTTCCAGAAAATGCACGAATTTGACATAAAGTGTGCATAAAACATGTAGATAACATCAATAATATGGCATGGAACATAAGAAATTATCGATACGTCGGAGACGTATCAATTGCCGAGGAAGAGCTTCTCAAGTTTGTCCCATGCTTCCTTGGCGGTCTTGAGCGAGCGGATATGAGCGCGGTCCTTGGGGGTGATGGCCATATGAATCATGTTGATGGCGGTGGCGTTGAGTTGGTCATCCACCACATCTCTTCTTGTCAATTTCTTGGGATCTCGTGGTGAATAGCCCTCCTCAATGATACGCCAAAGCTCGGTAGAAGCGCTGCGCACATGAGAACGCATTAAGAATTGCCAATTCTCAAAGTTGTTTGACTAGAGTAACGGTGGTGAACCATGCGACAAGATATGAGGCATCGGTATCGGAACGTTGATGGTGTAATCATTTGGTGGTGGCACCGCATGATAACCCCCTTGACGTTCTGCAACCGGTGTGTCATCATCCTTCCCTTTTGTTGAAGTGCCGGTATCCCCAACCCCTTCCTTTTGTGAATCTTTTGTCACTTCCGCAACAAAATCAACAAGAGGAAGGGTGTTAGCTTTTGGTGGTGGATCCTCGGCACTTGCATTTGGTGGAGGGTTTGGCTTTTGTACAACCAACTCCATCATCATCGCCTTCATTTGGGCAACGATGGATGACTCCAATTTCTTGAGGTCATCCAACGTAGCCGTCGTGGAATCGATGGGCGATGATGGAGCGGGTGGCACAAGGGAAGGTGGCCCATTCTTATCCGCCTCTTGTTCGGCCATTTCTTAGGCGGTAAAGCCCGAGCAAGAAAACCTTGCTCTGATACCACTTGAATGGATCGTAGCGAACAAGAGGTGGGGGTGAATGGCGCTACGGCAAGTTTTAGTCTTTTTCAAGTTTTATGCAACGGAAGGTAAAGGTGTGACTTTTAGCAATGGAGGTGATCCTACAATGAATATCGGACGAGTGCAATAAGTAAAGGAATCAACAAGATAACGAGAGTAAGGAGTGAGACAACCGGGGGGCGCGAGGCGAGTCGAGGTTTGTTTCCCGCAGTTCCTTCCACTAAAGGAAGTACGTCTGCGTTGAGGAGGTGCTAGTCTCACACAAGAGACTAGGCGGCCACACCACGAAGGAAGGCCTCACCCTCTTCCTCGAGAGAGATCCACGGAGGTGCTCTCCCTCTTCCACTAAGGCACCGGTCGAGGCGGTGATTCCTTCACAAGGTTGGGGCGAGCTCCACACACAAGGATGCTCCCAACACCCTATGGATCTAGTACATCACCAAGCTAGACTCCATAGCTGCACACATCCAATGCTCCACCATAGGAACCCATCACCAATGCTCCACCATAGGAACTCTTCCAATGCTCCACCAAAGGAACTCTCCAATGCTCCACCAAAGGAACTCTCCAATGCTCCACCAAAGGAACTCTCCAATGCTCCACCAAAGGAACTCTTCTCCAAGATCCACCAAAGGAACCCTACCACCAAGATCCACTAAGGAATAGCTAGTATTTGTGAAATCTCTCTTGGTAGAACTATAGATCGGGGTCTCCTCCACCTATCCTCAAAGTTTGGGCAAGATTGGTTGGAGGGGGAAGGAGATCCTCAAGGATTAAGCTCAGCAACAATGGAGGAGAGAGAGGGGGAAGAGATAAAATCGTGTTGGGGAAGAAGGGGCCCTTAAATAGGCTCCTCCAAATCCAACCGTTATGTCCAGATTTGGCCTAAGCGGTACTACCGCTTTGGGGTAAGCGGTACTATCGCTCTGAGTTCAAATTCGATCCAGATCTGGTCAAAGGATGCAGAGCGGTACTACCGCACGAGGTACCGCTCGAGGTACCGCAATAAGGTCCAGACCTTACTGGATCTAGAGCGGTACCAGGGCGGTACCGGAGCGGTACGACCGTAACTCGGTTACGGTACCTAAGCGGTACCTTGAGCGGTACTACCGCTCGTGAGCGGTACTACCGCTCCAGGTACTGCAGGAGTACCGCAGCGTGTTTCTGGAGGGCGAATCAGCACAGACTCGGAGCGGTACCGACAGCGGTACCTATAGGGGTAGCGGTACTACCGCTACAGGTACCTTTAGTACCGGCCTGGCTAAATCTGGTTTTCTTCCCTTTTTCTCTCCAACTTTGTTACCTCGCTAAACACACACAAAACCAGAAAACCTATCAACTACGCTTCAGTCTTCCGATCTTGACGCGTCCGGCGAGGTCACCGTGTACTTGCAAATCTAACAATGATACTCAAGGCACACGGTGAGATTACTCAAGTGTTGTCATCAAACACACAAAACTTGGGGTGTGAATTTTGCTCTTACATCCACTTGTAAAAAACCAGCATCGATCGAGCAACTGAGAACTTGCATGCAAAAATCAGGCGCATCGATCGAGCAACTGAGAACTTGCATGCAAAAATCAGGCGCATCGATGCGAGCATACATCCAGTGATGGAGTCTTATCAAAAACTGGGAAGATGATGAAAGGGCAATCGACGCATTCATCGCAGGCATCGTCAGAAGGGGCCTCGTGGAGGAACTAGGAAGATCTAACACGAGAATGATGGCAGAGCTCATGGAAACATCAAATAGATGGCCTGATGGTGAAGATGTTGTCCAGAATAAACAGCCTCGCTCACCCAAAGATGATCGCAACAGAAACAACAATCAACACAAACGACGTTTCCGTAGCTTCGCAGAATATGGCGGTCCCAGCCAAGTTTCGGCTGGCTTCCGCAGTAATAATGGTAGCAACCATCGCGACGATTATCGCAATAGCAATGAGCAACAAAGTGACAATAGATATGCACCAAGTTATAGAAGGCAGAATAATCGACCTAGGTATCCACGGCCATACAACATGTCACCCGAGGAAATCTTGAACGGACCACACCAGATGCATTTCTACATCGATTCTGATGGGAGGAGACAATCGAGTTACCTCCAGAAGGACTGTCGAACGTTTCAAGCTCTGCGAAGTTTACAGAACACGCAAGCAGAAGCGGTCAGCAGGGGATACGCGCAAGGACCAAGGAGCGAGGTCCACATACCATTACCACCACAACTACAATTACCAATGCAAATCAACATCAGTTGCAATTTGCGGGTCCTCCAAACAATGACGGGGAGTTCACACATACACGGGGAGCAGTAACGATGATCAAAAAGTGCAGATCGTCGAACAGGTCGCAAAAGGTTATTTCTCGGCGGGTGAACATGGCAGTATTGGCACCTCCGCTAACTATCAAGTATCTCAATTGGTCCGGTCAACCAATAGGATTCAGCATAGAGGATCACCCACCCCAGGTGCCATGGCCGAGACATTCAGCAATGGTGTTACCAGCAGTTATTGAAGAATATGATGTCTCTCAAATATTCATCGATGGAGGGAGCAGTATAAACCTCATTTACGCGGATACATTGAGGAAAATGAACATCTTGTTAGCCAATCTGATGCCAACATATACACGTTGTCATGGAATAACACCTGAGAAACCAACTTATCCCTTGGGAAAGATAGCACTCGACGCGCAGTTCGGAACAGTAGAAAACTTCAGGAAAAAAAAGCTCGAGTTCGAGGTCATAGACTAGCCGTCGCAATATCATGCCCTCTTGGGACGACCCGCGTATGCCAGATTCATGGCAGTACCACACTATACATATCTATTGTGGAGGATTCGTGGACCTAAGGGCCTGATAACGGTTAAGGTAAGTTTCGCTCTATCAGATAAGTGCGACAGGGATTTTCACAAGCTTTCCGAGTCATTTGGAATGGAAGCTGAATACGAGGCGAGTTCACCACTAACCACGATGTGCTACCATACGGGGGTAGATCCTTGCAGGATTAAGTTTTCGACACCTCTAAGGATTCCAAAGAAGTACAAGTTCACCCGATGGATCCCAAGAAGACGACATCCATCGTGGCCAACTTGGATAGCGCATAGGAAACACGCTCGTCGAGTTCCACCGTGAGCACTGGGAAATCTTCGCATGGTGTCCAGCTGACATGCCAGGAGTACCCAGGGAACTTGCCGAGCACGCACTTAATCTATATCCAAGAGCCAGACCAATTCGACAACCTTTGTGTCGTTTCTCCAAGCCAAACCGCAAGGCCATGTTGTCAGAAATTCATCGAATTGAAGAAGCTGGGTTCATCAAGGAAATAAAAACTGAGGCCACCTGGGTTGCTAATATAATGTTGGCCCCGAAGAAAAACACTGAAGTCCTACGCATGTGCATCGATTTCACGTGTCTCAATAAACACTGCCCAAAGGATCACTTCCCCCTCCCGAGGATCGATCAAATTATCGAATCCATGGCAGGTTGTGAACGTCTTTCCTTCCTGGATGCATATTCTAGTTACAACCAGATCCGGCTGAAAGAATAGGATGAAGTCAAAATAGCTTTCATAACCCCCTATGGCGTGTTTTGAAACAGAACAATGCCCTTCGGGTTAAAAAATGCAGGAGCAACATATTAGAGGATCATGCAGAAGTGCCTCGCCACACAGATTGGCAAGAACGTCACGACAAAACAAGGGTTATCCTTAATCAACGATCTGCGTGAAACATTCTACAACCTTGACGAGTTTCGATCAAGATGAACCCGAAGAAATGTTCCTTTGGTGTTCCTGCGAGAGAACTCCTCAGATACTTGGTGTCAGCCAGAGGGATTGAAGCAAATCTAGAAAAAATACAGGCTTAAGGAGATACAACAGCTAAAGGGGCAAGTCGCAGCTTTAAGCAGATTCGTCGACCGGTTGGGACAAAAGTGTTGCCCTTTTACGCGCTTATAAAGCAAGGAGAAAAAATCTAGTGGAACGAGGAAGCAGATAAAGCTTTTGAGCACCAAAAGCATACTATTTCGACACCACCACTGCTGGTGGCGGCACGAGAAAAGGAACCCCTATTGTTGTACATCGCGACCACACCATAGGTGGTCAGCACAGTCCTCGTCGTGGAACGGGAAGAAGAAGGAAAAATCCATGGAGTTCAACGCCCAGTGTATTTCCTTAGCGAAGTTTTGTCTCCATCTAAGCAACGTTACCCGCACTTCCAGAAGCTAGCATATGGAGTTTTCATGTAAGCAAGGAAGTTAAGGCACTACTTTTCAGTGCACCCGATCGTAGTGGTTAACGAGGCACTCCTCTCGAATATCTTGAACAATCCAGAAGTTGCGGAACGTGTCTCCCTCTGGGGAATAGAACTTCCCCTCGAGACATTACATATGAAAAAAGAAAAGCAATCAAGTCGCAGATTTTGCTAGAGTTTGTCGCAGAATGGATGGAAATCCAAAATACAGGACCACCGGTGTCAAGTACTTGGCACATGAATTTTGACGGGTCCAAGAGAATATAAGGAGCTAGAGTAGGCGTGATACTTGTCTCCCCGCAAGGTGACAAGATGAAGTATATATTGCGGATGACCTTCCCCAACGCGTCGAGTAATGAAGCAGAATATGAAGCTCTTCCCCATGGGATGAAGATGGCAAAAGCATGTGGCCAACGCGCTTGAAAATCTTTGGTGAATCTCAGTTGGTAGCACAACAAGTGCTGAACAAGTGCGACGTTGTCAACGACAGCATGATAGCATACAGAGACGCGTACAACGAACTCGAAAAAACCTTTGACATGTGTGAGCTAAATCACGTGAGCAGACTCAGCAATGGTGAAGCCGATGTTCTGGAAAACATCAGATCACAGGGTTTTCCCATACCACCAGGAGTGTTTTGGGAAGAAATCAGCAAGAGGTCAACCAAGCCGAAGAAGTGTATAGTGCAGAAGCATTCGAAGAAAAAAGACAAGCTCAAGAAAGTCTCGGGGGATGCAGCAGCCCCAGAACCGACAACTTCGGATGAAGAGGACGAGCCAAAAGAGGTGATGATGATACAAATCCCATGAATACAAGCATACCTATCATATATTACAAGGAAAGAAATACCCGAAGACCCAGTGGAAGTGCGAAGAGTTATCAGGCGATCCAAAGCATTTACAGTGGTCAAAGGAGAGCTATATAAACGCAGTATATTGGGTATCCTGCAGAGATGTGTTACACACGAAGAAGGATGGCTTATACTCAAGGATATACATGAAGGGGTATGAGGCCACCACGAGAGTAGCGAGCAATTGCAGCCAAGGCTTTTCGAGCTGGATTTTATTGGCTTTCAGACATAGATGATGCGAAGAATATCGTGCGTACCTATGAAGCATGCCAAAGATTTACATCTAAGCCACATGCTCCAGCAGCCGAGTTAATGCCAATTTCTCCCAGTGGGGACTAAATATGGTGGGAAAATTGCACAAGTCTTGGCCAGGAGGAAACATTTATTTTCTTGTGGTAGTCGACAGATTCACCACGGGGATTGATGATAGGGAAAAGATGGATGATCTTCCAATGAGATGATGATGGGAGTTACTGATCTTGCGGATGCACGATCAGCCTGACCAAAAGGTCTTAATTCCTATCTGAAATCGAGAACAAGTAAGAACTAATAATGCAATCAGAATTATTATGGATATAGATGAAAGCTTTATTGAAAAGGTGGGATTCCGAATAGTCGGTCTTGTTTTGGGCGTTGGCCTCAAAAGAAGTACATGAAGAGTTGTAGGAATGGCTAACTTTTAGTCTAACCAAAATCCGAGTCTAAACATGACGGCTATGGTGGTATTTAAAGGAGGAAAAGGTGGGGTTTCGACCAGCCATGCATATGGTGGCCGAACCAAACCCTAGAAATCTTTTCCCCGTCAATACGGACTCTAAATGGGGGCTGACTTAATTCTTGCGAAAATTACATGAGCATGGCCCAAACTTAAAAGTGACGCAACACCATTTAAGTATATGGACGAAATTATGAATTGGAAAACTCTATATTACGTCCATGTCTTCATCTCTTCTTATGGTGGCTTCAAAGTTCTGAAATCTCCACTTGCAGCGTCCTCTTCAATCTTCATATGTTTGCGCCATCTCCTCCATGTGTGATCATGCTCCAATGCTTGTCCTTCTCATCCATGCTAGGTCCATCATTCATAAGAGTAACAAACACATCTCATTTAGGCAGCATCATATTCTTATGTATGTGACGAATAGTTCCAAGAAACGAAAGTACCTGATAATTAAGTTGTTTGTCACGAGCTCGAGTGATTGGTCCTGGTCTTTGTGTGGCTGTAGGTACATCGTTTGTATCAACAGATGGGTGTCCTCATCATGCTCCCCTTCTTGAATTGAAGTCATCCTCGACGCAAGATCATCTTCTTCACCAAAGTAAGGCTTGAAATCTGCAATCTTAAATGTAGGACTAGCCGGACCCAATTCTGCAGGAAGCTCAAGTTTATATGCATTATCATTTATTTTCTCTAACACCTTAAAAGGACCAGCAACGTGTGGAACTAAATTAGACGTGCGCAATTCAGGAAAACAATCTTTCCGCAAATGCAACCAAACAAAATCACCAACATCAAACACAACATGCTTTCTTCCTCTATCCCCAACAATTTTATACTTAGCATTCATGTGTTCTATGTTGTCTTTAGTAGTCTCATGCAATTTTAATATCAATTCAGCACGTTGTGTAGCATCCACATTATTTTGCACCGAAGATGGTAAAGGCAACAAATCAATAGGTGCGCGTGGAACAAAACCATACACAATCTCAAAAGGGCACATCTTAGTGGTAGAATGCAGTGAACGATTGTAAGCAAATTCAATATGAGGTAAACATTCTTCCCACAATTTTAAGTTCTTCAAAACAGTCCGTAGCATAGTAGACAATGTTCTATTTACTACTTCAGTTTGTTCATCGGTTTGGGTATGACATGTAGTACTAAACACCAATTTAGTCCCCCAACTTAGCCCATAAACATCTCCAAAAATGGCTAAGAAACTTAGTATCACGATCAGAATCAATAGTATTTGGCACACCATGTAAATGAACAATTTCACGAAAGAAAAAATCAACAACATGTGTAGCATCATCAGTCTTGTGACATGGAATAAAGTGTGCCATCGTAGAAAATCGATCCACAACAACAAAAATACTAGGGATTTCTATTTCCGTGCCCTCGGGTCCTTAGTTGTGCTCAGTTTTCCCCAGACGCTTAGTTTTTCCTCAGTTTTCCCCAAGCCCTTACCTGAAACCATCACACGTGTTGTAACGGCCGGTTGCCCGACGGTTGACCATTATCTTCTGACTAGTGGGGCCACGTAGAGCCTGCAAAGACACGTCAGACCATTCATCTTTGTTTGACCGTAAGCATCGTTGTATCCCTGACCAAAACGCGAACGACTAGGGCTAAGATATATCGAATGACAAGTGGGGCCATGACGCTAATACAAGGGGCAATACACGGGTACGATTAGATTTTTAAACGGAGCTCTACAGCGATGGCACGGAGGAGGTGGCCTGCGGGGTGCGGAGATGAGATCGACGTCCACAAAGAACTGCATGAGGCGAGACCAGATGCATTAGATAGGTATGAACTAGAAGCGTTTAACCATGCAAAGAAGAGAAGAAATGGTCGAGGACATCGATCACTACCTCAACACTTTGACTGACCGTGTCGGACACGAACGCGAGCAATGTAGAGAAAACTAGTGTCTCTCCTTTCTAGCGTGTATAGATGGGTGCTAGGAGAGTGTGGTGGCGAAGGGAAAGACCTCGCGATGGTCTGTGGCGTCTAGCATAGCGGGGCGGCGGGGCCGTTCCCACAGCGGCGTGCATGCATGTTCGGCATTGGCATCAACATGTACGTTGGGCATTGGCCTCGGCGGTATCTTGGTGTGTCAGTGATCGAATGAGAGGACGGGATTGAGGGTGCATCCCGACGGTGACCTAGCAGTGGCGGTGAGCATAGCCGTTCTGACCATGCCGATATCGGCATCGGCATTGTTTGGAGACTGTGGTGCTCGAATCAAGGTGGGATTTGTTTCTTGTACGCCAAAATGAATTTGAAACAAGTTTCATGTTGAAGGTTAGGTAAAATATGAAAGTTTGTAACTAAAAATTATACTAGCGCCATGGTGAGGTTCTTTTTGATACAGCTATACGGTTCGGCAAACTTTTTTGACACTTTTTAGATATTCCTTGTTGTTACACGTATGGCATCATGTATGGAAAATTTGGGGTCATTTCGAGATGTTCGAAAAAATCACTTTGCTTAAGCGCATGTCGTTTCATCTTACTGAAACCAGCTTTTCTAACAAGGTGATTTTTTTCTACCATCTCTAAAATACCTCAAATTTCATACAGATGATCTTCTATACATAGATAGATAGATTGTTTTGTTTTTACATTTTTTGAACTTTTTATTTCCCTTTATAATACCCAATTGATTTTCAGGTCAAAACCTCGAAAAACAGTGTCGTCGTGGTGAACAGACAGATGCCATGGGATGGCTTATCTTGGGGCCGAATGGATGCTAGAGGATTCGGGGGAGGGTTTTTGGTATAGATGGAGAGGTTTCCGGATGGATTCCTCAAGAACTTGGCCTTGGCCGAAGGTAGAAGATGATGAACTCAAGAACAAGAACAACACTAGATCTCTCTATTTGTTCATCACAAGTGCTTACAAGTTGTGTTCGTAACGTGCCCGCGAAGGGTTGTGCCCCCTCTCCTTATATAGGGGAGAGGGTGGCTTACAGGGGAAGAAACCCTAGAAACCCTAATGGGATCTTTGACTAGACAAACTACTTTACAAAGCTACTTTAGCTACCGGTGATGCCGGTATGCCTTTAATCAGAAGCCGTGACATCCTCCGGCACCTTTTACGTCATCCTTTGCCTTTGGCGTCATGGCTTCGATTAAAGCTGAAGTGCTTCGCTCAACTTTGTCTTCTAGCTCTGGAGAGCATCTTTGACTGGTCTTTGCCGACGTGCTACAGTGTACCCTGTTCCAGTATTCCGGTACGCCCTTAGCTAGTTCCGATATCCCCCTTCTTGGGATACCGGTATGATTCTCTGAATCAACCTTCGCTATCCAGAACAACCTTTAAACCGGTACTTTGATGGCCTAAACCATCCGGTTTTGATGAGGTCTGAGACCCGTGTGTGGCCCGATCTCGCGGATTGACTTCGAAACCAAGGGGGAAGATGGGAAAAACGCGAGGAACACGAAGAACACGGCGATGAACACGAGGAACTCCGAGACTCACGCACACACACACCCCGATACACCCGATGCTTACCTCCGTGGCTCGATGGACCACGCCAATAGAATCACCCGGAAGAGGCACGCGGCAGAATTCCCGGTGAGAGATTGGGATTGGAGAAGAAGAGCTTGGTGAGGGAGAGAGAGTATCTTGTACTAGAATCTCACTCAACAAGTTCCAAATCAACAACCGAGGTGCCTTGATTACAGAGGGATGATACCCAAGGGAGACTAAGCTCAAATTTAGGTTTGAGTTCAAAACAAGTCTAAAGAGCTAATGAGGGGTTCCAGCTACTTATATAGTCATACACGGCCAGCAAGGGCGAACAGGTACGCGAATGGATAAGTTAAGGCAGTTTGGTGGGGGCATTCTCGTCAGGTCCGGTTTGGGGCCGGTCGGACCGGGCCTGGGACCGGGCTGTCCGGTTTGGGGCCGGTCTGACCGGGTCTGTGACCGGGCCGTCCGGTCATGGGTCCGGTCGACCGGGCGCAAACCGGGAAACTGCGAAGTTTCCGGTCCTGGGTCCGGTCGTCGTCCAGTACGAGGGAGCTGGCCCGGTTTGCGCCCGGTCGACCGGGCCTATGACCGGGGCGTCCGGTTGTAGGTCCGGTCTGACCGGGTCCTGGACCGGCCAGCGTCCGTCTCTTCCTTGGAGCGCTTCGTGCGACGTCGGCTTCGCTTCATGATCATCTCCATGTCCAGTTGCTTCTCTCCTTCCCTTGACCTTGGCGTCTCCTCCTCTCCGTGGTCTTGACGCGCCTTGTACCTAATGACACATAGCACGTCGGCATGAGGTAGCAATCCATCCAAAGGGGTACCAAGATCAAGGGTGGTGAGGAGCGAGTTCACCTCATCATGAAGAGCTTTGACTCGGGCTCGTGTCATCGGTCCACTTGGGGGACTTGTTGGTCTTGGTGTAGCAACGTCGGTGACCGGGGCTACATCATCTCCCCCCCCTTGGGAAAGAGTCGTCCTCGACTCTTGCACCTCCTCATCTCCATGATAGGGTGACAAGTCCGAGACGTTGAACGTGTTGCTCACCAAGTACTTGGATGTTGGTATGTCGATGACGTAAGCGTTGTCGTTGATGCGCTTGAGGACCTTGAAGGGGCCATCTCCTCTTGGCTTGAGCTTGGAGTTGCGCTCATGAGGGAACCTTTCCTTTCGGAGGTGGATCCAAACGAGGTCTCCTTCTTCGAATATCCTTGCCTTCTTCTTGGCGTTGAGGCGGTTGGCTTGACGAAGAACATGTTCTTGTATGGTTGCCCTTGTCTCTTCATGTATTTTCTTGATGGCGGTGGCGCGCTTGTCGAAGTCCATGTTGATGCGCTCGTGGAGAGGAAGCGGAAGTATGTCGAGTGCCGTGTAAGGTTCGAAGCCATAGACGACCATGAAGGGGCTCCTTGATGTAGTCTTGTGCTTGGCGCGGTTGTAGGCGAACTCGGCGTGAGGAAGGCACTCCTCCCATGACCTCAAGTTTTTCTTCACGAGGACTCGTAGGAGGGTGGAGAGGCTTCGATTGACCACTTCCGTTTGGCCGTCCGTTTGCGGGTGCGATGATGATGAGAACAAGAGCTTGACTCCAAACTTCGCCATGATCGACTTCCAAAGATAGCTCATGAACTTGACGTCTCGATCCGACACAATGCTTTGCGGTACTCCATGTAAGCGAACGATTTCCCTGAAAAACAATGAAGCAATGTGTGAAGCATCGTCGCTCTTATGGCAAGGTATGAAATGAGCCATCTTAGAGAATCTATCCACTACAACAAATATGGAATCATGACCATGCTTAGTGCGAGGCAAGCCTAGAACGAAATCCATGCTAATATCTGTCCATGGTGCAAAAGGAATAGGCAATGGCATGTAGAGACCATAAGGGTTGGAGGTAGACTTAGCTTGTAAGCATGTTGTGCACCGACGGCAAAGGCGCTCCACATCTCGCTTCATCTTTGGCCAATAGTAGTGGGTTGAGAGCATGGCATATGTCTTGTCACGGCCAAAGTGGCCCATAAGACCTCCTCCATGAGACTCGTGCAAAAGCAATTTTCGAAGCGAAGACGCGGGAATGCAAATCTTGTTGGCTTTGAACAAATAGCCATCATGCAAATAGAAATCATCCACTCCTCGCTCAACGGAGCACTTCTCAAAAATGGGAGCAAAGAAAGAATCGGAAGGATAGAGTTCTTTGATCTCTTCAAGTCCCAAAACATGAAAATCCAAACGAGTTAACAAAAGGGTGTTTTTGCGGGAAAGAGCATCCGCCACAACATTGTCCTTGCCCTTCTTGTATTTGATCACATATGGGAAGGACTCAATGAACTCGACCCATTTTGCATGTCGTTTGTTCAAGTTGTGTTGGCTTTTCAAATATTTCAAGGACTCATGGTCGGAATGAATGATAAACTCTTTTGGCCAAAGGTAATGTTGCCAAACTTCAAGAACACGAACCAAAGCGTAGAGCTCCTTGTCATATATAGGATAGTTGAGGCGTGCGCCATCTAACTTCTCACTATAGTATGCCACGGGTTTGCCCTCTTGCATAAGAACACCGCCAATACCAAGCCCACTTGCATCACACTCAATCTCAAAAGTTTTGGCAAAATTTGGAAGAACAAGAAGTGGAGCTTCGGTAAGACGTTTCTTCAACTCATCAAAAGCATTTTGTTGGGCCTTGCCCCAAACAAACGGAACATTCTTCTTGGTAAGCTCATTCAAAGGGCAAGCGATGGTGCTAAAATCTTTCACAAAGCGGCGATAAAACCCGGCAAGTCCATGGAAGCTTCGGACTTGGCCAACATTTGTAGGGGTAGGCCAATTATGGATGGCCTCCACCTTGGAAGAATCAACTTCAATCCCATTAGCGGAAACCACAAAACCAAGAAAAACCAATTTGTTTTGAGCAAATGTGCATTTGGGGAGGTTAGCATAAAGCTTTTCATGGCGCAAGATGCACAAGACTTCTCTCACATGTTGCACATGGTCCTCGAGGTTTTTGCTATAAATAAGAATATCATCGAAGTAGACAACCACGCTCTTGCCAATGAGAGGACGCAAGATGTGATTCATGAGGCGCATGAAAGTAGATGGTGCATTGGAAAGACCAAAAGGCATAACGAGCCATTCATAGAGACCAAGTTTGGTCTTGAATGCCGTTTTCCATTCGTCACCAATAGCCATGCGGATTTGATGGTAACCACTACGCAAATCGACTTTAGAGAAAATCGTGGCACCACTAAGTTCATCAAGCATGTCATCTAAACGCGGAATGGGATGGCGGTAACGGACGGTAATGGCATTGATGGGGCGACAATCCATACACATCCGTTGCGTCTCATCCGGTTTAGGCACGAGGATCACGGGAACCGCACAAGGGCTAAGGCTTTCACGGACATACCCTTTGGCGAGGAGATCTTGAATTTGACGGTTGATCTCCTTGGTCTCTTCGGGGTTGGTGCGGTAGGCGGCACGGTTTGGGAGCGGAGCGCCGGGTATTAGGTCGATGCGGTGTTCTATGCCGCGGAGTGGTGGTAGTCCATGAGGGAGCTCGTCGGGGAAGACGTCTTGAAATTCCTGCAAAAGAGACAACAAAGACGGAGGAATGTTGGTTAAGTCGTTAGTTGCCGACGAGGGTCCCTTGCATATGAGCACGTAGTGCAATATGGTGGATGGGTTCTCTTGTAGCTCTCTCCACTCACTCTTGGTGGCTAGAAGGACACTCTTGGACTCACTCATATATGGCTTGTGGTGCTCACTATCTTTGTGGTGGGTCGCTCCCTCTCCTCTCATCTCACTATGGTGGGTGCGGAGTTGTGCCCTCGCTAAAGCCTTCGCATTATCCGCGATGATTTGGCTAGGAGTCATCGGGCGCAATTCGAACTTCTTGTCGTTGACCTTGAAGGTGTATGTGTTGGAGAGTCCATCATGTATAGCCTTCTTGTCATATTGCCAAGGGCGGCCAAGCAACATGTGGCACACCGTCATGGGTACCACGTCACACTCGATGGTGTCCTCATAAGGGCCGATCTTGAAGTTGACGGTGACGGTATGTTGTATCTTGACGTTGCCCTTGTCACTCAACCATTGGATATGGTAAGGGTGAGGATGCTTGCGGAGAGTGAGGTGGAGCTTCTCACACAACTCGGTGTTCGCAAGGTTGTGGCAACTTCCACCATCGATGATGACCTTGATAGACTTGCCACCAATTCCGGCACGGGTTTGGAAGATGTTGCACCGTTGTTCTTCCATATCATGAGGTTGTGTGGTTAGCACCCTTGTGACCACAAGTGAGGGACTTGGGTCATGCTCACATAAGAGAGGATCTTCTCCACTTTCTTGTTCATAGGCTTCTTCACTTGCCACGGCGGCTTGCACAAGGGCTTCATATTCATCTTCATCAAGAGTCTCGATGTCACCATTCTCCATAGTGATCATGACCTTGGTGTTCTTGCACTCAAACGATTTGTGACCTTGGGTGCCACACTTGAAGCAAGTGACACTAGAGGGTCCCGTGGATGCCTTAGAGGAGGCGGTGGAGGAGACCGTTTGCTTCATGCGACTTTGGATAGTCGTCTTCTTGGACGGTGTAGAGGATGCGTCGGCCTTGGCACTTGTAGCATAAGGAGTTGACGTAGTAGGAGGAGTCGATGTAGCGAGCTTGGAGGAGAAATAGGACTTGGCCTTGGAGTACTTGATGTCCTCAATCACTTGGCGCTCGGCCTTCGATGCTTGGTGGACTAGCTCAACCATGTTGGAGTAAGGTTGGAACTCGACAATCCTCTTGATGGGATAAGTAAGGCCATTGAAGAAGCGAGCAATGGTTTGCTCCTCGGATTCTTGGATGTTGGCTCGCATCATAGTGAGCTCCATCTCCTTGTAGAACTCCTCAACGGTTTTGGTGCCTTGCTTCAAGTTTTGGAGCTTGTTGAAGAGGTCTTTCATGTAGTGCTTTGGGACAAAGCGAGCATGCATCTCCTTTTTCATATCTTCCCAAGTGTCAATTGGAGGTTCACCCTTTTCTTCGCGAAGAGTGAGGACTTGCTCCCACCAAGTGTTGGCATAGTCTTCAAACTCGAGTGATGCCATAGCCACTTTCTTGGCACCGGAGTAGTTGTGGATGCGGAAGATCTTGTCCACCTTGAGTGCCCATGAGAGGTAAGCTTCGGCGTCGTCTTCACCTTTGAACTTGGGCATGTTGAACTTGAGCTTGCCATACATGTTCTCTTCATCCTCCAAGTTTCTTCTACGAGGCGGGGCGCCGTCAACTCTTGCGGCTAGAGGTGGAATAGGAGGTCTTCTATGGCCAACCATAGCATTGGGTTGGTGGTGGAGTTGAACACTTGCTTCACTTGGTTCACGGTGAGGATGTGGTTGAAGATCTTGTCGCGGTTGAGGACGATGCTCAATGTTGGGTCTCTCATCTTGATCATGGTGTAGTTCTCCTCGTCCACGTTGATCATGGTGAGGGTGGCGACGAAGATCTCGCCGAGGTGGATCTCGAGGGTCTTGGTCTTGTGGATGACCATCACGCCCATGGTGAGCATGGCGATCCACTTGGTGACGATCTTGTTGAAGGTCTTGAGCTTGTGGAGGACGCTCATGTGGACGAGCATGGCGATGTATTTCTCCACGCCTAGAGTTGGAGCGGGAGTCTTCATGACGAGCATGTGAGCGATGAGGTCGATGATGGTCTTCACGCCTTGAAGAAGAGCTTGGGGACGAAATGCCACCATGAGAGTAATGGTCTTCATGCCTTGAGGAGGAGCTTGATGAAGAGGAAGTAGAGCGGTGTCGACGATGACGACCCAAGTTGGTGATGGCGCGCTCGAGGCTATCCATGCGCCGCTCCATGTTGGCATCATTGGCCGCCATTTGGCCATTCAAGTTGTCCGTAGCTTCACGAAGAAGGGCCAAGTCGTGGTTCACGGTGGAGAAGTTGTGAGCCACTTCATTGTATTGCTCATCGATGCGCGTCTCGAAGAGGGAGAGTTGCTCCTTGAACTCTTGTCGTTGCGTCCATAGGTTGTGTTGAGTAGCCAACCTCTCGGTGTTGCGAAGGATCTCTTCATCCCTATTGGTATCTCCGGTCCTATCCATGATGCAAAGACAAGAACTATGTTGTGTATGTTAGTGGAAGGAGACTACCTCGTACCCTTACCAAGGTAAGATAGTATTGAGGCAATCCACCAAACCGAAAGCAAGATCAAGTGTATCGGGGACACACGCAAAACCACACGCAAAAGCTAGCAAATATGGTGTTAGGCGAGTGTTGTGGAAAGCCAAAAGACAAATCCAAGATCAAGTATGTTGTTAAAAGTGGGTGAGGTCCAAAAATCCAAATGTCAATGTGAAGATCACTATAAACACGGAAAAAGATGTGGAACACACACACGAGATAAGCGGGGTTAGTGCAACCAAAAGTGAGCGGAAAAGTGTATGTATAAGTGCTCGGTGTCACACTAACACAAGGAGAGCCAAAGCTTTGGTTGCAAAGGAAGAGACAACAAGATTCACACGTGGCCTCTCTTCTCCTATCTCTCTTTGCTTAAAAGCTTTTTCTCTTTTGTATATGGCGGCACTTGCACTCGTTTGTATCTTTGGTGGCACGTGGACACTTTTGTGTATATGGGCGTATGGATGTATGGATGTATGGATGTATGGTGCTACTCGCACTCTTTTTGTGTTTTTGGGGCTTTTTGACGCACTATGCTAGCGTTAGCCTCGCTTTTGCTATCTTGCCACACGAGTGTTTGCTTGGGTGCCTTACTCAACGCGACACACACACCTCACAATGCGGGGCCACGTGCAATGTCTCGCAACACTAGACAAGCAATGCTCGATGGGATAGATCGCAAAAGGAAGAGGGGTTACAAGGTGACCTGCAAGTTATACCTGCGATGATGGTGGTGGTGGTGGTGGTGGTGGTGGAGATCGCCGGAAGACGAGGTCGAAGGAGGGGGCGTTGCTGCGCCCGGTCTGGGGTCCGGTTGGACCGGCTCCTGGACCGGCCTGTCCGGTTGCCGCCCGGTCGACCGGGTTCTGTGCTGGGCCGTCCGGTCTGTGGCCCGGTTGACCGGGTTCTGTGCTGGGCCGTCCGGTCTGTGGCCCGGTTGACCGGGCTCGAAACCGGATTTCGCGGGATGAAGGTTTCTCTCTCCTGTTCTTCACGAAAACCAAGCCAAATCGACCAAATCGAAGGGAAACGATGGAATTGGAGGCTAAAAGTTGGGGAAATAGTAGATCAAGCACAACAACACCAGATCCACGGACCAAAACCACTCAAAACGCAACCAAATCACAGATCGGTCAAGAGGCAATTTAGGGCTATTTTTGGGGATTTTTTGAAAAATTTTCTAGGAACGAAATCGGGTGGGTGGGAGGTCAAATCCGCGGTAACCAAGAGCTGCTGATACCATATGATGAGGTCTGAGACCCGTGTGTGGCCCGATCTCGCGGATTGACTTCGAAACCAAGGGGGAAGATGGGAAAAACGCGAGGAACACGAAGAACACGGCGATGAACACGAGGAACTCCGAGACTCACGCACACACACACCCCGATACACCCGATGCTTACCTCCGTGGCTCGATGGACCACGCCAATAGAATCACCCGGAAGAGGCACGCGGCAGAATTCCCGGTGAGAGATTGGGATTGGAGAAGAAGAGCTTGGTGAGGGAGAGAGAGTATCTTGTACTAGAATCTCACTCAACAAGTTCCAAATCAACAACCGAGGTGCCTTGATTACAGAGGGATGATACCCAAGGGAGACTAAGCTCAAATTTAGGTTTGAGTTCAAAACAAGTCTAAAGAGCTAATGAGGGGTTCCAGCTACTTATATAGTCATACACGGCCAGCAAGGGCGAACAGGTACGCGAATGGATAAGTTAAGGCAGTTTGGTGGGGGCATTCTCGTCAGGTCCGGTTTGGGGCCGGTCGGACCGGGCCTGGGACCGGGCTGTCCGGTTTGGGGCCGGTCTGACCGGGCCTGTGACCGGGCCGTCCGGTCATGGGTCCGGTCGACCGGGCGCAAACCGGGAAACTGCGAAGTTTCCGGTCCTGGGTCCGGTCGTCGTCCAGTACGAGGGAGCTGGCCCGGTTTGCGCCCGGTCGACCGGGCCTATGACCGGGGCGTCCGGTTGTAGGTCCGGTCTGACCGGGTCCTGGACCGGCCAGCGTCCGTCTCTTCCTTGGAGCGCTTCGTGCGACGTCGGCTTCGGCTTCATGATCATCTCCATGTCCAGTTGCTTCTCTCCTTCCCTTGACCTTGGCGTCTCCTCCTCTCCGTGGTCTTGACGCGCCTTGTACCTAATGACACATAGCACGTCGGCATGAGGTAGCAATCCATCCAAAGGGGTACCAAGATCAAGGGTGGTGAGGAGCGAGTTCACCTCATCATGAAGAGCTTTGACTCGGGCTCGTGTCATCGGTCCACTTGGGGGACTTGTTGGTCTTGGTGTAGCAACGTCGGTGACCGGGGCTACATCAGGTTTGGCATGCCTTTGGCATACCGGGGGTCATCCCCCCAACAAACAGCATAAGTAATAGGACTTAGGCAGTATAAAGTTCTCATCAATCAAAGTACCGTTTAGAAACAAGTTCACCTGTTGTTTAAGTAGCTTCGCACGAGCCCTTGTAATTGGTTCAATCCGAACTTCATTGGACTTGAGCTCCACAGCAGGTTCATCTTCATTTATTAATGACGGAGGTAGTGGTGTAGTAGGGATGTCCTCATCAGGCGCGGTCACTGCGGAGCGCAGACCTTGGCGGATCCGGAGCCACCAGCACCGGCGAGAGGCACTGGCGCTCGGGGACGGCGCCGTAGTAGACGAGGATGCTCCCGAACTCGATGACGTGGCCGTTCTTGGGGAACTTACCTCCGTTGGAGAAGCAGCCCGTGTTGTCGTTGATGAAGCGCATGTCGCGGTTGCGGTTGACGAGTGCGGTGATGACGCGCTCGCCGCCGACGGTGAGGAGGCCCGCCCGAATATGAACTCCAGCAAGCGCCGCTGCGAGCCCCACGGTGGGCGCCAACTATCATCGTGGTGAACAGACAGATGCCATGGGATGGCTTATCTTGGGGCCGAATGGACGCTAGAGGATTCGGGGGAGGGTTTTTGGTATAGATGGAGAGGTTTCCGGATGGATTCCTCAAGAACTTGGCCTTGGCCGAAGGTAGAAGATGATGAATTCAAGAACAAGAACAACACTAGATCTCTCTATTTCTTCATCACAAGTGCTTACAAGCTGTGTTCGTAACGTGCCCGCGAAGGGCTGTGCCCCCTCTCCTTATATAGGGGAGAGGGTGGCTTACAGGGGAAGAAACCCTAGAAACCCTAATGGGATCTTTGACTAGACAAACTACTTTACAAAGCTACTTTCGCTACCGGTGATGCCGGTATGCCTTTAATCAGAAGCCGTGACATCCTCTGGCGCCTTTTACGTCATCCTTTTCCTTTGGCGTCATGGCTTCGATTGAAGTGCTTCGCTCATCTTTGTCTTCTAGCTCTGGAGAGCATCTTTGACTGGTCTTTGCCGACGTGCTACAGTGTAGCCTGTTCCAGTATTCCGGTACGCCCTTAGCTAGTTCTGGTATCCCCCTTCTTGGGATACCGGTATGATTCTCTGAATCAACCTTCGCTATCCGGAACAACCTTTAAACCGGTACTTTGATGGCCTAAACCATCCGGTTTGGCATGCCTTTGGCATACCAGGGGCCATCCCCCCAACATTAGTCCCCGGAGCTGGTATAGTCCGGTGGATCCTATCCAACGGACCATGCCAGGTTTTCCTTTCTCAAGGTACCGGTTTAACCCTTCCGGAATCCGGATCAAACTCTTCGGTGTCCTTGCTGAACTTATGTCTTTGTACCGGTTTTCTCCGGCATCTCTTGTCATTAAATCTCTTCTCGACGAAGTCGAGAATATCTCGAGTACCGTGCATGTCAGTGACATGCGCACTGTGCCTGGCGCGAGACAGTGTCAGTGGTCACTTCGGTTCGTCTTCTGTGCTAGCATTTATGGCGCCGCACCGGATCCGCGCTGCCGTTCCGGATCCGTGTGGGCTCCCTGTGTCTTTGTATTTTCAGCGCGTGTATCTGCGCGCCATGTGGCGGCCCACGATCCGAACCGCCGTGGCCCAGCAGTTTCTGGCCCACTTCTCCTCTTTCCTATATAATGGGGGTGCGGTTCTTCTTCTTCCTCTTCTCGCATTTGCCCCCTTCTTCTCGCGCTCAGAGCCTCTTGCCTCCTGCGCTCCCGTTGCCGCCGTTCTTCGCCGAAGTGCTTCTCCGACGGACTTCAGCCGCTCCTCTCGCTTCTCCGGGATTTTCCGCCGCGCAGAGAGTCCTTGAAGCTCTTTCTCCGTCGCCGCATCGGGTTCCCACAGGCGCCCTCTGCTCATCTTCGCCGCCGTCCTTCCTCGACGACTGCGAGCCCACTACGTCTCCGGCGACCTTCTTCCTCAACTTCTTCGCCGCCTCAGGTTAGCCCCAATGCGCGTTTGCCTCTTTCTTTTCGCTCTTCAGCTCTTGGGCCGGTAGAGTATTTACTTCCTCTTTTTTTCCTTTTCCTCTTACTCGTAGATCTTCGCGCGGGGCTTGATCTTGGGAAACTTGTTTCTAGGTAGATCTCGAAACCTTCCGGAAAATGTCTTCCGAGGACCTCCTTTCGGACTCTTCTTCCGGTAGCCGCCGCACTGTAATTCCCACATCTTCTTCCGGAGGAACTTCGGTTGAAGCGAACTCCGATGGGCTCGAGGCAGATCTCGCCCAGAGCGAGACTGGTACCGGTAGCTCAGCTCCTGCTAACGGTAACCAAGGAGAAGCCGGCAGCTCCAGCCAGGGCGCCGGAGTAGATCTGGACTCCTACACGCGAGGAGCCTGGATGGGCTCCGATGTGACCCAGGCGGAAATCGACTGGCTCTACCGCTCCCGGAGGATTCCGGAAGAGGTTTGGTGCCGAATCCCCGGCGAGGAGCGTCAGCCAGAGCCTGAGCCGGGTGAAGTTGTGGTCTTTGCCGCTCATTTTGAGCGCGGCTTGGGCCTTCCAGCGTCGGATTTCTTCCGGCGCTTCCTAGACTTCTACGAGCTCCAGCCCCACCACCTTTCGGGCAACGCTATCTTTTACCTTTCTTCCTTCACCGCCTTCATGGAGGGATACTACGGTATCACTCCTTCTGTTGATAACTTCTCTTTCTTTTACTATCTTCGGAAGAATTCTATCCAGGATAAAAAAAACTTCCTCAGCCCAAACCCTTCGTCCGGTGTGGGGGCTTCATCTTGTCTCCCCGCTCCGGGAGCAACTTCTACAAGCTCTCCGGCCTGGACTCTGTCCGGACCTGGCAGCGGACCTTCTTCTATGTCCGGAACGGCGGTCCGGAAGACTTCATCAATCTTCCGGCATATGTTCCCGGGCCGCCCTCCATGAAGAACTGGCTCCACAATCCCAAGGATGACAAAGAGTCCATCCGGATCGCCGGCTTCATCGACACCAACAGGGAGGAGACCAACCTCTGCGCGGAGGATTTGGTCCGCGCCTTCCTCGCGCGCTGGGTGCTGCCCCTTCAGCGGCGCGCCCACAAGATCAGCGAGATGTCGGGGCCAATGGACCCGACAAGATCACAACCCACCGGCTTAGCCCTACCGACTTGGTCCTTAAGGCCAAGCAAATTTGCCAGAACCCGCTGAGTTCTAGCGGGAGATACGGGTTGGCCCCCTACAGCTGCCGCAACTCTCCTCCGCGGCGAGTAAGGCCTTGGCGTCTTCGGAAAGCTTCTCCTGATATAACCGCGTGTATTTCGCTCTAACCTGTTGTTTTTGTTTCAAAACTTCCGCCAGATCGGCCAGGAGCATCCGGCTTCCTACGCGCCGGACCGGATCTTCCAGGACGACTCCGACGCTGATCCCTACGTAAGGGGAGAGCAGCAAATGGGTCGCACCCACACTCCACGTCCCGGTAACTTTTCTGGCAAGGACTCCGGTTCGGATGATGAGATTACTATACTTGAGGTATCTTGCTCTTTTCGTTTTCTCATGTATCATCTTTCTGTAGCCGCTCCTTCAGCCAACGCCAACCCACAGGTCGTGGAGCGCGCCACCCCGCTTCAGGCCGAATGCGGGGCTGAGTTTCTGGAGAAGCTCGCCTCCGAAGGCCGCAAGAAGAAGGCGCCCACGCCCGAGGCCGGCTCCAGCGAGATCCCTCCGGCCAAGCGCTCCCGGATTGAGATTGCCGGGAAGACGGTGACCACCAAGCGTTACCGAAAACGGGAGATGCCGGTGGCTACCGGGTGAGTTTCCGCTTTTAATTTTTTTGTCTCTTTTTGCTTCCAGATTCTCTTTTGTCTCCGGATTTTCTTTTTCCGGTTGCCTCTCTGAACTTTATTTTTCTATGTTTCCAGGCCTCCCTTGAAGATCTCCAAGAGCGCTTCTGGCATGAAGCCGGAGTCCTCCGGGGACGTCGCCAGAGGCTCTCCTCCTCCTCAGCAAAGTCTGGTACCATCTGGTGCCGGCAACCTTTCTGCCTCCCCCCTGGGGGGCAACACAAGTTCGGGGCGCACGGCCCCAAACCCTTCTGATCACCGCGCGGAGGGGGACTTTGTCTCCCCTCCAGAGACCCAAGACACCGGCGCTAGCAACACCGGCGCCGACACCGAAGACGCCGGGCAGGCGGAACCTCTGGTTCCTCCTGCCCAGAAGAAGAAGAAGAAGAAGAAGAAGAAGAAGAAGAAGAAGAAGACCTCTTCCTCCCCCTCCAAGGTCGTGCCAGATTCTTCTGAGCCGGCCAGCTTCGTTCCGACAAAGGATGCTCCGGAAGCTCCTGAGCCGCCCAAGACAGCACCAACACCTCCTCCGGCTGCCTCTGCCAGCAAGCCGGCGGCCGCGAAGCCAACGCCGCCAGAGAGCGGCAAGCTCACCGCCTAGCAGCTTGCTGCAGTGGTGACCGCTGCCACGGATCCCTCCTCTGGCTCACGGACAATGGTCCTGCACACCGGCCGCGCCGCCGTGGTAGCCTCTGAGATGGCCTCCGCCCAGGTAGGCCGGATCACGGAGTTCCAGCGCCAAGGAGCCGACCTGGGCCATCTGCTCGATTACGCTGAAAAGTGGAATCGGGCGGATCTGACGTCGGCGACGCGGGGCCTCGGCAAAGACAAGCTTCCGGTGGTCGACCCCTCCGGCCCTCGCAGCACCGGACAGCATTTTGGCCAGCTGCGGTGCGCGGCCAAGGAGATCGATAACGCCTGGCACGACGCCAGCACCAACGTGACGGTAAGCCGCACAACTTCAACTTTTCTTAAATCCTTGCCGGTTTTCTTTCGAAGCTTTGAAGATTATGTATATCCTCCCAGTCCCCGAGTTTCGGGTTGAGAACGTAGTTCTTGGCGCAAAACTTTGTTGTAAACATAAAAAACCAGCATAGCCAGTCCCCTAGTTTTGGGTTGAGAGCGCAGCACTTAGCGCGAAACTTTGTTGTAAACATAAAAAACCGGCATAGCCAGTCCCCGAGTTTCGGGCTGAGAGCGCAGCACTTAGCGCGAAACTTTGTTAGAAACACAAAAAACCGGCATAGCCAGTCCCCGAGTTTCGGGTTGAGAGCGCAGCACTTAGCGCGAAACTCTGTTAGAAACTCAAAAAACCGGCATAGCCAGTCCCCGAGTTTCGGGTTGAGAGCCCAGCACTTAGCGCGAAACTTTTCTCTCTGCCGGCATGTTTTTTACCGAAATCTTTTCTTAACTTGAACAGAGCACGCTGGATACCCGGAAGCAGCTCTTTGAGGAGCTGTTGTGGGAGCACCGGGAGCTGTCCGAGGCCCACAGCAAGTGCCAAGGTTAGTTCTTGCTCTTCCGGCTTCCTTTTACCGGTTGCTTTTTCTCTTTAGCACTTGCTAACTTTTTCGCATTTCAGCGCTTCCGGAAGTCTCCTTCGAGGCTCTCTCCGCCGAGCTTACCGCGCTCAAGGGTACCGTTCCTTGCTTTTACTTGTTTTGCATGTTTCATCACATCGGATTTCTCTTTTTTAACAAAACTCTTCCGGATTTCAGCCGAAAAGGAGCAGCTCACCACCGCGCACCGCGAGATGAAGGAGCGGGCCATGGAGGCTGAGCTCCAGCACACGCGCGAGCTCCAGAAGGCCAAAGCCACAGCAGAAGCCAAATTGGATGAAACTCTTAAGGAGTATACAGACTCCACTGTTGTGCTGCGGAAGGAGCTGGAGGAGGAGACGGCCGTGCGGAAGGCTGCGCAGGACAAGATCGCCCAGCTCACCGCTGATCAAGCCGACTATGATCAGATGGTGATGCAGATCGACTCCCTCGCCTGCAGTAAGTGATTCCTCTTGCTTATAAGCTTTTAGTCTATGCCGGTATGTTCTTACACCGGTTGCTCTTTCTTCTCTTTTTCTTTGTAGGGATCTTCCCGGACTCCCAGAGGCATGCGGTTGCCAAGGTCACAGAGCACAGGGCCAAGCAAACTTTGCCAAGCCCGGATGCGCCCTGGGACGGCTACGACTATCTGGTCGCGCTCTCCGCCCGGATCCAGCACATGCGCTCCGTCGACCGGCACATGAACGATCTTCCGGATGCTGCACTCCAAATTTTTAAAGTGTTGTGGCCTGGGGAGCCAGTGCCTGACAACGTCACGCTTGTTGCTGAGCGCCTGAAGGACGCAGGCCGGAGGATCCGCGAGTGGAGGTGCTCAGCTGCTCGTGCCGGAGTGGATGCAGCGCTGCGCATCGCATGCTCCTGGTATGATGACCTGGACATGGACGCCTTCCACGCCCTCCGTGGCGACTCGCCTGCTGACAAGGATCCGGTTCGCGTCGCCAAGCGCCAGGACCGCGCCTACCGCATTGCCGAGTTCTCTCACGTGCGCACCTTCATCCCTCCTCCTCCCGACGTCAAGGATGCAATTTCCAATGACGAAGGAGCCGTCGAGGATGAGGATGTCGAAGAGGACGCGGCTGATCCGGAAGAAGGCGACGCTCCTCCGGAAGCTCCTGCGGGTGGCGAGCAGCCTCCCATTGCCTGAACCTCTTATCTTGTGCCCCTTTATATCTGTTGCTTCAAAACTCCAGCTTGTTAAATTCTACCCCGGAATGCCAGGGTTTGAGATGTAAGTTAAAACAATCATGCCTTTTGGTTGTGCCACAACAATTGTGCCGGTATCTCTTTGCCGGTAACTAATTAACTTAAGTTTTATGTGCTAACTTAGCATTTTACATATCGTTTGCTTTGATCTTGCACTGTGAAGATTCCGGAATTGTTTCGGCATCCAATCCGATGCACACTTGGTTCTTTTGCTTTGCCTCTGCCTACCTCTCTGGGTTTTTTGGCGTACGAGTCACAAAGTTCTTTTGCCAAGCAAGCACTTTCTTGAACTTAGAAAAAATTCGAAATTTTTCACAAAAAATCGGTATAACCGGGGTTAGTTAAAGTTTTCCGGATTGATTGTTCCCATTCGTCCTCTTTGTGTTTCACGTGCTTAGTTCCTACCGGTTTATCTTGCTTGCCATGAAGTCGGTATGCGGACAACAGCATAGTCGAAGACTCCGGTAGGTTTAGCACGTTACTAAACCGGAAAGAAAAAATGTTCACTAAGCAACCGGTAAACTGAAAAAATAAACACATTACATGCAATTTTCGGTAGAGGCAGTCCCCGAGATTCATTCGAGGTGTCGACATCTTTATTCATAGCATTTAAGGTAAAAAAAGGAACTTCTTACAACACAACTTCAGGAATAGAAAGGGCGCAATAGTGCCACGTTCCATGGGCGCTTAGTTTCTTCTCCGGACCTGTCCGCCTTGCCTTTCTTCGATTCCTGTGCATCGATTAAGTAGTAGGAATCATTGTGCAGAGCCTTGCTCACAATGAAAGGTCCTTCCCACGGAGGCGAGAGCTTGTGGCGTCCCTCAGTGCGCTGCACTAGGCATAACACCAGATCTCCTTCCCGGAAAACCCTCGGGTTAACCTTCCGGCTATGATAGTGTCTGAGGTTCTGCTGGTATATGGTTGTTCTTGCCAAAGCCAGCTCTCTTGCTTCTTCTAGCAAGTCCACATCGTTTTCTCGGGCCTCTTTTACCTCTTCTTCGGTATAGAGTTGAACCCTTGGTGAATCATGTATGATATCGGTTGGGATTACAGCTTCTGCCCCATAAACCATGAAAAACGGAGTGTATCCGGTAGACCGGTTCGGTGTCGTTCGGATGCTCCACAGCACGGATAGTAGCTCATCTAGCCAACATCCTGGTGACTTTTCAAGCGGTTCGATCAGCCTTGGCTTGATACCGGAAAGCACCAGAGCATTTGTCCTTTCAACCTGGCCATTGCCTTGCGGGTGTGCTACGGAGCACAAATCCAACCGGATATTGTTGTCCTCACAAAATCTTTTGAACTCACCTTGAGCAAAGTTTGTGCCATTGTCAGTGATGATGCTATGCGGGTATCCATACTGCAAGATCACATCTTTTAAGAATTTTACAGCCGTATGCCCATCACACTTTGCGATAGGCTTCACTTCCAACCATTTGGTAAACTTATCCACCATCACCAGTACATGTGTCATGTTGCCCCTTGCGGTTTTAAATGGACCAAACATATCAAGGCACCAAACAGCAAATGGCCACGTCAATGGTATAGTTTTGAGACCGGACGCTGGGGTATGATTTTGCTTGGCGTACCGCTGGCAGCCGCTGCACTTTCGTACCAAGTCCTCAGCGTTTTCCAGAGTTGTGGGCCAATAGAACCCGTGCCGGAACACTTTTGCCACCAGAGCTCTTGATGAAGCATGGTGCCCACATTCTCCTTGGTGAATCTCTACCAACATTTCTTTTCCCTCTTTCGGCTCCACACATCTCTGGAGGACACCGGTAACACTTCTTTTGTATACCTCACCGTTGATGATAGTGTAGGCCTTGGATCTTCTCTGGATCCTTCTTGACTCGTTTTCGTCACCCGGCAAGGTGTCGTTGATCAGGAATTCCTTAATAGGTTCAACCCAAGTTGGTGCTTCCCGGACTAGGAACACCGGTACGTCTATCTCCATACTATCCACCAGCATAGCTTCTTCCGGCTTTGACGCTGCAGTCCCCGGGTTTACCAGAACAGTCCCGGGTTTCCTTCGTCAATGTCCATTGGCACAACGTGTGACTCCGGTACAAAAATTAACTCTGATTCCGGACTCGGTTTGATCGATGGAGTCCTTAGGTGAGCCAAGGCCACTCCGGGAGGAATTTCCTGCCGGGAGGAACCTAGCTTGGAGAGAGTATCCGCGGCTTCGTTTTCCGCGCGCGGCACATGGTGAAACTCACAACCTTCGAAGAAGCCGGTAATCTTTTGCACATGAAACCGGTATGAGGCCATGTTGGCATCTTTTGCGTCCCAATCTCCGGAACACTGCTGCACCACAAGATCTGAATCTCCATAGCAAATGATCCGGTACGCACCGATTTCTTCTGCGACCTTGAGCCCGTGGATCAGAGCCTCGTACTCAGCAACGTTGTTCGATGCCCTGAAGTGCACTTGTAAAACGTACCGGAGATGATCTCCCTTAGGTGAAGTAAGCACCACACCGGCGCCCAGACCCTCCTTGAGTTTGGATCCATCAAAGTGCATCTTCCAGTACTCTATCTTGTGTTCCGGCGGTTTGTATTGCATTTCCGCCCAATCAACGAAAAAATCAGCTAAAGCCTGTGATTTTATGGCGTCCCTTCTTTCGTATTCCGGTACATATGGTGATACCTGAATTGCCCACTTGGCAATCCTGCCGCTAGCATCCTTGTTGCCCATGATATCGAAAATTGGTGCCTCGCTCACTACCTTCATGGGATGTTCTTCAAAGTAGTGCTTAAGCTTTGTGGCAGCCATGAACACGCCGTAAGTCATTTTCTGGAAGTGAGGGTAGTTTTGTTTTGAGAGGGAGAGCACCTCGCTCAGGTAGTATACCGGTCTCTGCACGGTTTTTCCTTCCTCTTCTCTTTCAACCACAACTACCACACTCACAACCCGGTTTGTTGCTGCTATGTACAACAGCATGGGCTCTCTTTCTAGAGGCGAAGCCAATATCGGCGCAGTGGCTAGCATTGTTTTCAGCTCTTTAAACGCTGCGTCTGCCTGAGGGGTCCAGACAAAGGTATCAGATTTTTTCATCAAAGCATAGAGCGGTAGGGCCTTTTCCCCCAACCTACTTATGAACCGGCTTAGCGATGCCAAGCTTCCGGTAAACTTTTGCACATCTTTGAGCTCTTGCGGTATTGCCATTCTTTCTATGGCCCAGATCTTTACCGGATTAACCTCAATGCCCCGGCTAGACACGAGAAAGCCAAGCAATTTGCCGGCTGGAACACCGACGGTGCATTTTGCCGGATTGAGCTTCATCCGGAACCTTCTTAGGTTATCAAACGTTTGCCTCAAATCATCGATCAAGGTCTCCTTGACCTTCGTTTTTATCACAATGTCATCCACATAGACTTGCACATTCTTACCGATTTGATCAAACAAACACTTTTGCATGCAGCGCTGGTACGTTGCACCAGCGTTGCGCAAACCGAAAGACATAGTAACATAGCAATAAGCCCCGTGCGGGGTGATAAACGCAGTTTTTATTTGATCTTCCTTTTTCAAGGGAATTTGGTGGAAACCGGAATAGGCATCCAGGAACGACAGCAGTTCACATCCAGCAGTGGAGTCAATCACTTGATCGATCCGGGGTAAGGGGAAAGGATCTTTCGGACAAGCCTTGTTCAGGTTGGTGTAGTCGATGCACATGCGCCACACCTTTGGAGCCTTTGCCTCAAGGTTCTTCTCTTTTTTCTTCTCGACAAGCACCGGATTGGCCAGCCACTTAGTATGCAGTACTTCCACGATGAATCCGGCAATTAACAAATTTGTCACCTCTTCTCGAATAATCTTTCTATTGTCTTCAGCAAACCGGTGCAACGGCTGCCTTACCGGCTTCGCATCCTTCCGGACATTCAGAGAGTGCTCAGCCAACTCCCTTGGAACACCTACCAAGTCATCAGTAGACCAGGCGAAGATATTCCGATTCTCACGGAGGAAGTTGATGACCGCACTTTCCTATGCCTCACTGAGACCGGCACCGATGCGAACGGTGCGCTCAGGGTGATCCGGATCCAGCACGATGTCCTTTGTTTCCTTGGTTGGCTTGAACGCCGGTGTGCCAAGGTTGCCACTCATTGCAGCTAAACTCAACTGTGAGGATTGAGCTAGCGCAACCGCAGTTTGCATCTCCTTTTTTCTTCTGCGATCACCAACGATTCGGTCAGATTTGATCCGGCGGAGGCGGTTTCCAGTGAGACTTTGTAGTTTCCCACCACGGTCAAGGGTCCAGATGGTGCCGGCATCTTCATCTTGAGATATGTCGTATGAGTTGAGGCCATAAACGATGCCAACGCCGGTCTCCCCAGCAGCGCATGGTAAGGACTGTCTAAGTCCACCACTTCGAATAGAACATTTTCCACCCGGCAATTGTCGCATCCTCCAAACGACACATCCACCCGGACTTTTCCCATGGGCGAGCAGGACAAGCCCGGAACGATTCCATGGAACATAGTGTGAGTTGGTTGCAACATGTTTTCAGTGATTCCTAGCGTACGCATGGTGTTCCGGTACATAATGTTTATGCTGCTTCCATTGTCAATCAGCACCTTGCTGAACCGCACTTGAGCCATTGGCCCATGCATGATAGGGTCCACAACAAGAGCATAACCACCCGGATTAGGCATGATTTTCGGATGATCCTTGAATGACCAGGTGATTTCCTGATCTGACCACATCATGTACCTTGGCACTGCCGGCATCACTGCGTTACTTCCATGGAACGGCGATACAAGCTTTGCTTGTCAGTTGGCTCTGTAACGAACACAACACATCATAGGTCTGGATCTTGGTAAACATTCTGGCCCAAAGGTGCCGGCGGAGGCGATTGGCCATTGCCATCACCCACCTAATGAACTTGTTGGTGCTGCTGCCGATTTAGCTGAGGTTGCACCGGTAGAGCGTTCGCTCCGGTAAGCGGTGGTGGTGGTGGTAAAGGGTGCTGATGCAGCATGTCTTGCGATGGCGGTAGTATCGTGGTACAACCTTGTGCTTGCGCATCTTTTACCGCACCTTTCAACATCAGGTACTTGGTCCAAGAACAATCCTTCGTCAAATGGTTAGACGGGTTAGCCGGATTCGGCGTGTGCCAACGGCAAAGTTGGTCCATAGCTGCTTCCATGGTGTACTTTGCATGCTCTTGCCAGTTTTTTTTCTGGCCCCAGGGTTTCTTTTCAACCCATTATTTTTTAGGACCCGCCCACGACTGCGATCCAGTTTTCTGCCTCTGGCTACCGCTGGCGCCAGAGTTATCTTGCACAGCAGCAACTTGTTGCGGATCGTACCTTCGATCCGTAAATTCTTCCCTTCTCTTATTATGCCGGTTATCCCGGTACTGATCTTGGTGTGGTTGGCTTGTTTGTGATGGCTCTGCCTGCACTGCCGGTTGCATTGGGTCTCCCAATGCGTAGTTATCCGCCACACGTATCATTTCCGATAAAGTTTCCGGCATGTTCCTTTGTAGCTTTTTCCACAGAGGTGAGCCTCTTCGGTACCCGTTGCAAAACCAAGCTATGGCTTGCGCCTCGATTACTCCCTCACAAGAGTTCCTTATGGAGTTCCACCGGGTCAGATAATCCCGGTCTGTTTCGTTCGAACGCTGCGTGCACAGAGCAAGCTGTTGCGGCCCGTTTGGCCTCCGGTAGGTACTGCTGAAGTTGCTCACGAAAGCTTCCTCAAAGTCCAACCAGCCGTTTATGCTTCCTGCCGGCAAGTTATTCAGCCAGATGCGCGCTGGTCCTACCAGGAAAGATGGTACAATTCTCACGGCCCAACGCCGGTTTCCTCCACCAGTGACGGTTCCTCCGCCACCGGCAACGTAAACTGCGGTCACGTAATCCGCGATCCAGTCTTCCAGCTTTGTGGTGCCATCGTATGTTTTTGTATCGTGGGGCAACGTGAAGTTGCGAACCGGTGGTTCCTCTTTCATGATCCGCGGGCCAAAACACTTGGGACCCGGAGGACCTTCTGCCTCAACCATTTCAGACAAATACATCCTATCCAGCCTGTGCCTCGCATCCCGGTCTGGTAGGCATCTTTCTCCCAACCTTTCCCCTAATGGGTTCCGGTAGGCTCCGACTCTTTCGGTTGCTGAATCAGCTTCGTCGTATCTTTCCGGTACCGCGGCCCTTGCCTGCCGGTACCTTGGCAGAGGCATTTCCTCCTCTGCATAAGCAGCTCTTGGCGCACGATAATTTTGCCCGGTTTCACCTCTACCGGCATACTCATCTCTGGCATTGCCGTATTTGGCGTAGCCACGATCTGCCCCTTGGCTTTTTCTACCGACCTCATGTCGCCCGGCTTGTTGTTTTCCGGCAAGAACCGGATCGTACACAGTCATCTGCTGCGCATTCACCTCTTTTTCTTTTCTCTTGTCCGGATGGGGGGACGATGCCTGCCCATGAGACTTGCTTCCGGCATTCTTTGTTGAACGCACAGATTTCGAAGCCGCAGCCTTGTTCAACTTGGCCAACTGCTCAGCATTTTGCTGCTCGATAGTATCAAGCAACTCCCTGACACGCTCTTGCTGTTTTGCCAAAGCATCTCCGGAAAGCGATTCACACAGCTCTACTGCAGCCTTAGCAGCTTTTATGGTTTTATCCGGACTGCTGTACTTAGGTTTCTCTACCATGCTCAATGATGCAGAAGTGCTTTTCCAGTAAGAATCTCCTTACACAAATCCTGATCTAAGTTGCGAGCTCTAAGCCGGTTTTCCGGTATCCTTGCAGCCTGAGCGCTAACAGAAGCAAAGCCATGGGCAGCATTATACTCACATAGGGTTAGGTTCAGCTCGCGCTGCGCCCGGACGATGTCGGCGCTGTTCGCGAGCAGCTTCTGGCGTTGCGCCTCCAGCTCCGCCTGAGCCACTGCCGGGTCGATGTTCTGCGCGATGGGCGTAGCGAGGACGATCATGGCCGCTTGGAGTGGAGTCTCTGGTGGTGGTGCGGAAGCTCCTGCAGCTTCCTGGTCGCGCTCGGTCGGCGGCTTGGCCATGCGCGCGGACTTCATCCGGCCAGCGCCTTC
The DNA here is from genome assembly GCF_019359855.2 of Lolium perenne. Lineage (NCBI taxonomy): Eukaryota > Viridiplantae > Streptophyta > Magnoliopsida > Poales > Poaceae > Lolium > Lolium perenne. Next base: position 217,428,237 of record NC_067247.2, read on the forward strand.
CGCCACAGCTCCCTTGCCGGCGTCGCCCGCGCCAACGACCAGCACCTCGACGCTGCCGGCGGCGCTGTTATGGGGTGGCCTGATCTTCTCAGTAAGCAACAGTGGTGATGATGATCACGGGGTGATGGCAGCGGAGATACACGACGATGAAGTGGATGATAACTTGTATGACGCAACGAGATCTCTCGATTGGTCCCTGTCGCCAATGCAACAGCTCTCAACCCTGCAAGATATTCGCAACTCCATACACTTGCGCACGTAGCCGCCGACCACGAAGCGTTAAGTTGCAACCGTCTAATTCCCAATGGAACAGCAGATCACATAAGACTTTTTCTGGATCTACACAATATCAAGCAATATGGTGTAGGGATTCAATAGTTTTGCTCGAGCAAACAACTAAGAACTAGGGTTTTTCTTAAACGTGGTCTAAAGCAGCTAGGGGGCATCCTGGGCACTTATATAGGCGTCCGGGATGAGTCCTGGTCGAAAAGATACAAAAATAACCGACCTAGAATAGATCTGGTCGAGACAGACTCAGACGAATCCGATCTGGAATCCGGTCAACCGGGCCAGGGACCGGGTCGGCCGGTCTGGGGTCCGGTCAACCGGGCGGCAACCGGGTCGGCCGGTCTGGGGTCCGGTCAACCGGGCGGCAACCGGATAGTTGCGAGGTTTTCCGGTTTTCATCCGGTACGATAATCGCGTCCGGTTGGCGCCCGGTCGACCGGGTCAGTGACCGTGTTGGCCGGTCTGGCGGCCGGTCGGACCGGGTGCTGGACCGGCCTGGACGTTTTCTTCTCCTCTCGCGCATGCCTCCCGCTCCTCCCTCGCGCGTCCATGAGATATCTTCATGTCCAGCTCCATGTCCAGCTTCACGTCCATCTTGACGTCCGTCTTCATGTCCAGCTGCTCCTCTCCTCCTCGTGTGATGCTCGTCTCTTCTTGATACCTGATGATACATAAGTAATAGGACTTAGGCAGTATAAAGTTCTCATCAATCAAAGTACCGTTTAGAAACAAGTTCACCTGTTGTTTAAGTAGCTTCGCACGAGCCCTTGTAATTGGTCCAATCCGAACTTCATTGGACTTGAGCTCCACAGCAGGTTCATCTTCATTTATTAATGACGGAGGTAGTGGTGTAGTAGGGATGTCCTCATCATCACCCCCCCCCCCCCTTCAAAAGGCGTCGACCTCGACGCTCCAAGGTCTTCTCCGTCATATGGTGTCAAATCAGCAACATTGAAAGAATTACTTACACCAAACTCATCAACTGGAAGATCTATTGAGTATGCATTATCATTTATCTTGGCAAGCACTTTGTAAGGACCAGCACCACGAGGCTTCAACTTAGACTTCCGCAGCTTCGGGAACCTATCCTTGCGAAAATGTACCCAGACCATATCACCAGGCTTGAACAACATCTCTTTGCGCTTCTTATTCATCCTTGCAGCATTGCTCTTGCCTTTCTTCTCTATCAACTCTTTAGTCTTCACATGGATTTTTCGCACAAAATCTGCTCTCTTGGATGCCTCCATATTAACTCTCTCATGTATGGGCAAAGGCAACAAGTCAAGTGGAGTAATGGGTTTAAAACCATACACCACCTCAAAAGGACATACCTCCGTGGTAGAATGTACCGCCCTGTTGTAAGCAAACTCTACATGCGGCAAACACTCTTCCCACTCCTTCAGGTTCTTCTTGATCATCGATCTCAACAGTTGTGACAAGGTTCGATTCACCACCTCAGTTTGACCATCAGTTTGGGGATGACAAGTACTACTGAACAGTAGCTTTGTCCCAAGCTTTCCCCAAAGTGTCTTCCAGAAGTAGCTCATGAACTTCACATCACGATCAGAAACAATAGTCTTCGGGACTCCATGTAGTCGAACAATCTCCCTGAAAAACAGGTTAGCAATATGCGACGCATCGTCGCTTTTGTGGCAGGCAATAAAGTGTGACATTTTAGAAAATCTGTCGACTACCACAAATATAGAATCATGGCCTCTTTTAGTACGCGGCAAACCCAACACAAAATCCATATTAATATCTTCCCAAGGTGTAGTAGGTGCCGGTAATGGAGTATACAAATCGTGAGGCTTCAGCTTGGACTTGGACTTGTTGCAAGTAATGCACCTCTTCACATACCTGTCCACATCCCGCCTCATCTTTGGCCAATAAAAGTGATCAGCGAGCATGAGTAGCGTCTTCTCACGCCCAAAGTGACCCATCAAACCTCCAGGATGTGATTCCTGCAATAAGAGCAAACGCACAGACGATTTTGGAACACATAGTTTGTTAGCTCGAAACAAGAACCCATCATGTATGTGATATTTTTCCCATGCTTTACCAAGAGCACATAAGCGATATGGTTCAGCAAAATCATGATCAGTAGCATACAAATCACATAACACCTCTAAACCAGGAATTTTAACATCAAGTTGGGTTAATAGCATATTCTTCCTAGATAGAGCATCAGCAACAATGTTATCTTTTCCTTTCTTATCTATACCTAATAATAAAGGAGCTAAGGTTTCTGCCAGAATTTTCGTCAACGCTTTTTTTTGGACGGTTTTGCCCTCCCACCAAATCCCATATTACAGCAAAGTGCCACCGTGGTACCGATTCGTTTGGTTCTTTTCTTTTCTTCGTCAACCGTTCTCCACCGCGGGCAGGACGAGGCGGCGGCGAATTTCACGGGGGCGCGCGAGGACGAAATAGAGGCCGGCCGCGGGGAGCGGTGCTGGCGGCGCTCGGCCTACGGGCGCGAGGAACAGCGGGACGGCAGGGCGTCCAAGCACCACGCGAGCAGCGACGAGTTGCTGCAGGAGACGGACGCAACCGTTGACGAGCAGAGGTCGGGGACGAGACGAGGCGGTCGGGCGACGGGAAGAGGGCGGTCGCAGAACTTGAGGCGGCGGATGGTGAGGCCGATGGCGAGCACCAGCCAGAGGAGAAGGGGCGCGTAGTCGGGTGGCCCTCGAGTCGCAGCAGCGGTGCGGCCTGTGAGGGGAGAGGCGCTAGGGCGCGGGCGGAGTTCGCCAGCGGCTGCCTCGACCATCAGCCAGATCCGCAGCCTCGAACCGGGTGCCAACGCCCTAGCCTCGGTCACCCTCGCGTCTCCAACACGAGCACGGGTTGTGTTCTTCGATCTCCTCATACAAAGGACTTCTGCCCCTCGACCGAAATCGAAATCCAGCGCGAAGTCCCGCCGGAATTTCTGCACAAGATCAAGATGGATATTGCCACGGCCGAAGTTCCGCCCCAGCTCGACATTGCCGACACTGAGAAGGAATTTGGGGATGGGCGGGCGACCTTGGCGAAGCTGAGAGGGGGCCTTTTGCTTCCGGTGCGTTATGGAGCCGAGGTGATCGATCTGCTGCTAATTCATGCTGCCGGTAGCTTTGTTGTCTGGCCATGGATAGGGTAGGGGAGTTGAACTAGCACCTGCACGGCAGGTCAATGAAAGTATGCAACTATGCAAGGGCTCTCATCACTTGGTTTTTTCAGGCTTCGCGTGTGGAGCTGCGCGGAAGGTGTTCGATTATATGCCCCTTTGATATATGTCGTGGAATGGTCTGCAAGAGTTTCTCAGCATGAAGTCTTGTTAAACAGGATCACCGATGCAGGAGTTTCTCAGTATGATGGCCGGTGAGGTTCGGCCTGTCGAGTGAGTTCAGCTTCGCCACTGTCCTAACTGCAATGCAGTACACTATCTTATTCTGAAATCTGGGTATCACTAGAATCTTTTTCTATGCAGTTTTTTTTTTACTGAATGTGAACTGGAGATGTGGTCACGTTCACTTGCCTAGGAAGAATCAAGAATCTCTTCGATGCAATCATAAATAATGATGTTGTATAGTGGACTCCTGTGATTTCTGTGTTTATTCCGTATAGAAACTAATGAAGTGCCATTTCATGTCTTCATCTATGCAAAATGTGTGTGCTGCTTGTGCAGCCCATACACATCGCATCAAGTTTTTTTTCCACTTTGTTGTATATGAGCTGAATCCTAAACGGAATAATACGAGGTTCCTTTTCAGACGGGATTTTGGTAATGTAATTTGTTTTGAGAAAAGTCCAGTTTACCACCCTAAATTTGTCCTAAAGTTCAGTTTACAACACTTAACTCTTATTTGTTTTAAGTTTCAACCCTAAATTTTAAAAACCGTTTGGAATACACCACTTTCACCGTCCCTAACTGGTTTAAGCCAATTTTATATACACATCAGCCGGGTTTATCATGTATTTTAACTAAACATACTCAGTACATGCCACATGTGAGATATACAAGAAAGAAATATGTTGTCGCTGACTGAGAACATACAAACGCGCATTCATTGATTTTGGTATACCAGTCCTAGCATGCATGTATGAGGAGGTACATACAAATATGGTTATATTTTAACTCGGGCGTTGATTTATCGTACATGAAAAAGATGAGGTTGCAATAAAAACAATGAAAGGGGTGTATTCTGAATAGTTTCTAAAGTTTGAGGTTGAAACTTGAAACAAATAAAAATTCAGGGTTGCAAACTAAACCTTGAGACAAGTTTGAGGGGGTAAAGTGGACTTCTCTCATTTGTTTTCACTTTTTTATAACGTATTTTTATCAAATAAAAGCTAATAAAATTAATATACTATATGAAAAAGGTAAACCCACTCTCAGCTTCCTGCTGGTGGACTCCTGCACTCCTCACAGCCTTGCGCCGGTGGGTGGTGGCCTCCCACCCTTGGCGTCGGCAGAGTATTTCCTATCCCGTTGCAACGCACGGGCTTCGTCCAACATTTTTTAGGACAGTTTTGCCCCCCACCAGATCGCATAATACACTAAATTGCCACCGTATCGGCTGAAGTTTGTTTTCCGTCCTCCCTACCGAGACACCTCTAGAACAGGGCAAAGAAGCAACGAACTGGTCCCCGGCCCTGTCCTTCTCCAACTCCCCTGTCCTCCCTGGCCTTCTCCAACTCCGCCGGCGCAGCGGCTCCACGGAGCCACGGCGGCTCACCGGCTCCGGTCGACGCCGGCCCGAAGGGATGCGGGTCTGGAACGAACGGGGAGAGAACTGAGCGAGAGAAGAGAGACGGGGGTAGGACCCGAGTCGGCGACTCGGCGAGTGGGGTGGCTGGGGAGGCTCGCTTGGAGAGTTTGCCGAAGGCGGCACGCAGGGCGAGTTCGCTGGGAGCAGGGAGCTTTGGGGGCGGCGCGCTGTTGGTTTTCTTCGTCAATATTTTTTTTAGAGATCCTTAATCCTCGATTGGAAATCTTCGCTTCACTGCGCAGACAGCTTGGAGCGCGATCAACCGAGGGAGGTTCCTCCTCAATCGATCGAACCTTTCTTTTCAGATTTCAGAATCGTCCGCTAGACCTCCCGTTATGGGCTGCTAGACTGACCAGGCCGTAAGCACATGGATGCTCTTTTTATTTTAACCAGTGCGTATACATCAGGAAATAGTCCCACCTCGCCGGCATATAATAACTCCCACCAGTTTATATGCCTAAATATTTTGGGTTAATCTGAGCCGAATTAGAACAACAATCAGCAGCAAATATGAGAAGACTTAAAAGAATAATGTCACACAGGTGACATGCTGGAGCGGATTATTAAATAAGGAATCTGGTGGCATGAGGAAGCTAAGGATCAGACCAATTTGATAAAGAGGGATACAGGTGGAAGAAGATTGGATGGGTTCAAAATAGGCTCAGGCCTGGCCCATCACATAGAAAGCCCATCAGGCCTCGGGCCTTGGGCCGAGCTGCTTCACTAAATCGCACAAAATCAAGGCCCAAGCCTAGGCCCGGCTTGGAGGCATGGTCGGGTTGAGCACGAGGGGGAAACGAGAGAGAGGCGCGGTGTGGCGGTGGATTGGGGCCTCGCAATGCGCTCGCCATGCCCCAGGGAGGCGATGTCTCTCTGAGGATGGAGACGACCGAGTATACCTTCTAGGCCGGCGAGGCTCACGCGCCACGGCGGCCACCGACCCTTGCACCAGTCCTCACCTCACTCGGCGTGGATGACCAGTAAATGAATGTAGTTTTTTTTAATATCTCGGTAGCATGCAAATTAGAGTTTATTTGGGGACAACTTTTTGTAATATAATTAATCTAAATTAATTTAACCACCGTATTAGAATAAACTAATAGCATCCAACGATTTATTCATCCTCTTTTTTCTTCTTAACGCCAACGGTATATTGATGTGGCACTGCCGCATAGACGGTGTAGCGTGATCTAATCGGTAGGCAAATGAGCCAGTGAAGGAACCTCTAGCTGTGGTTGATTAATGCGATAAACTTATACCAAGAAAATCATATGCAATGTGCCACAATGGTATACCACTGATGGACTTTTAGAATTGATTACGATGGTGACCAAGAGGACACATTTAAATATTTATTTATCCCGATGCACCGCACGGGCACTTTTGCTATGCTTAATAATGTATGGAAAAGACTCAATGAACTCAACCCACTTAGCAAGACGCCTATGCAAAGTAGATTGGGCATTTGGATATTTCATAGCTTCATGATCAGAATGTATGATAAATTCTTTTGGCCACAAATAATGTTGCCAAACCTCAAGAACTCTAATTAAAGCATACAATTGTTTATCATATATTGGATAGTTCAACTTAGCACCAGAAAGTTTCTCAGAAAAATATGCAATTGGGCGACCCTCTTGCATCAACACACCACCAATTCCAATACCACTAGCATCACATTCAATCTCAAATTGCTTATTGAAATCAGGAAGTGCAAGCAACGGTGCAGATGTTAACAATCTTTTCAGTTCATCAAAAGCATGATCTTGGGCAACGCCCCACTCAAATGCAACACCCTTTTTAGTCAATTCATTCAAAGGTGCAGCAATAGTAGAAAAATTGGGCACAAAACGGCGATAAAACCCAGCTAGACCATGAAAACTTCTAACTTGACTCACATTCATGGGAGTAGGCCAATTTTGAATAGCTTCAATTTTAGAGAACACAGCAGCACCACTCAATTCATCTAGCATATCCTCTAAACGGGGAATAGGGTGACGATATCGAATAGTGATATTGTTTATAGCTCTACAATCTACGCACATACGCCATGTACCATCTTTCTTAGGAACAAGAATAACAGGAACAGCACAAGGACTAAGGCTTATGCGGATATAACCTTTGTCGAGTAGCGCTTGTACTTGCTTCTATATCTCCTTCGTCTCTTCGGGGTTCGTTCTATATGGTGCCCGATTGGGTAGCGAAGCTCCGGGAATCAAGTCGATTTGATGCTCAATACCTCGCAATGGTGGAAGTCCTGCAGGTACCTCATCCGGAAACACGTCGCCAAATTCCTGCAAAACATTAGAAACACCAAGAGGAAGAGGGGTCATGTCGTTAGAAACCAAAACCGTACCCCTGTACAAGAGCACAAGAGGCATGGCTGTAGGATCCTCTCTAAATTCTCTCATGTCTTCTTTGGTGGCTAATGAGACTAAGGAATTCACTCTCTCACTTTTCGTTATATCACTCACAACATTACAATTCTCTCGCCTATCTAAAGAAGCATCCTCCAAATTGACTTCAACTTTCTGACGAGACTCATTGACAATTTGTTGTGGTGTCATAGGCTGTAAATTGATTTTCTTGCCCTTGAACTCCAAGTGATATGTATTGGCACGGCCATTGTGTTGCACAGAACGGTCATAGAGCCAAGGTCGACCCAAAAGTAGGTGACACACCGTCATAGGAACGACATCAAAATCAATGCAATCCTTATACGGTCCAATAGCAAACTCAACACGCACCATGTGGTTTACCTTCATCTCACCATTGTCGCTCAACCACTGAATATAGTATGGATGCGGGTGCGGTAGATACTTCAACTTCAGCTTGGTACACAACTCCTTGCTTGCTAAATTGCGGCAACTCCCGCCATCAATAATGACCTTGCAAGCCTTGTCAGGACCAACTAAAGCCTTTGTTTGGAACAAATTGCAGCGCTGAGTAGATGCACTAGGCAACACATTAAGAGCACGCTGCGACACAACAATGGTGCGAGCATCAGACGGATATGCATCTTCACCATCAGTGTCATAGTCATCATCTTCTGGAGCATTAGGATCAACATCTTCTCCAGTCTCGTACTCATTGTCCTCATTGATAACCATAACTTTGCGGTTAGGACAATCTCTCTTGAAGTGACCCTTGCCACCACATGTATGACAAACCATATCACGGTTACGCGCAGTAGACACATTAGAGCCACTCGTACTTGCAGCAGATTCGGACTTCTTTGTGTTAGACACATTGGAGACTGACTTACTAGGCGAAGGGGCGGAGCGCATCGAAGGCGCCGGCGCCATAGATGGGGCTGCGCGGGGTGTGAAACGCCCAGCTCCTGTAGCTCGACCTTTGATCTTTGCTTCGTCAGCCAACTGTGATTCAGCTTCTCTGGCATGATGTAACAATTGATTCATATTGGTGTAGCTGTAGTGACGAACAATGCCTTTGATGTCATACTTCAATCCATTGAGGAAACGCTGCATTGTCATCTCAAGAGACTCACGGACACGGCCACGCTGCATAAGCATCTCCATCTCCATGTAGTATTCATCCACAGTCTTCACACCTTGTCTCAATAGAGTCAGCTTATCATATATGTTACGCAAGTAATTTGTAGGCACAAAGCGAGAAGTCATCGCCTCCTTCATGGCACGCCATGTGCGTATAGGCTGCTCACGATCCTCTTCGCGGTTACGAACAAAAGCATCCCACCAACGCAAAGCATAGCCATCAAATTCGGAAGAAGCAAGCTTGATCTTCCGGTCTTCAGTATAATGTGGATGTAAGCTCCACAACTTCTCAATCTTGAGCTCCCAAGTGAGGTATTCTTCAACGTCAGCTCCTCCTTCAAAGTTGGGTATAGAAAACTTGGGCTTACCCAAACCATCTTCCTCATCTTGTCCACGACCATTGCGGCCAAGTGGAACCCAACCACGAGCACGACTACCACGGGGCGCATCACGAGCATTGTGTGCGTCATCTTGAAGCTTAGGATCATCGTCATCATCTTGTTGTTGTTGCACGGTCAAGTTCTCAACAGCTAAGCACAAATCAGCAAGATTGCGTTGTACATCCGTCATTTGATCTTGCATTGTAGTGACGGTCACATGAGTAGCATCCAGCTTTTGGGAAATCTCATCAATCTTCCCATTAAGCACATCGTCCTGAGCGCGGAATTCACGTCGCATCTCATTACGAAGAGCCTCATACTCCCTCCATGTGATGATATCTGCAGCACTCTTGTTCTCCTGGTTAACAATTCTATGATCACTAGCAGACATCGTTAGTAGATTAGTGCACTAAATCAAAAATATATGGTGGTACTCTCACAACTCACTCAAAACTGATAAGAAAAGGAGATCTTACCGTTCCAAAGTAAATTAGTGTTGCTTACCACTTGTAGTAACAACTAGTGCACGGATGTAGCGAAGCGAATATCAAGGGTATAAGAACAAATCACACGACAAAGCAGGGTATATGTGGGGCTGTAGGTAGGCTACCTATTTGCACCAAATAACAAGCTCTAGCGCTGACCGTAGACAACCAATGATACTCACACAAGGCGATATAATGGGGCAATGCAACTATATGTGGGAAAGGTTGCAATGAACACGAGAGACGCTAGCAAAGCTCAACGAGACAGGCACAAGATTGCTCAACTACAGGTGCAGTAAAGTAAACTTAGGCCTTCACTTGATTCAACTAGCACTACACTTTTATTTTTGGATTTTTCTGTTTGTAGAACACACGCAGCTATGTAGCTCTTTTTGCTTCTTTTCAAATTTTTTTTTTTGATTTTCTGACACAACTCCTTGATAACACGGCCAACAGAAATATGCAAAGCACCAATAACCTAACGAGCAGCCTGTCGAGCGGTAAAACTAGTCCCTTCTGGGGAAGTTCCTAGTCACTTGATATCGAAAGGCTGTGTCTATGGTTTGGAACAAGCACACTGTACGCTATGTGGACTCGGAGTAACAAAAACTGACACCACACAATAAAGTAACACAAGATGATAGAGTAAACTCAAACCCTAAAAGACTAGATGGAAAGAAAAGAGACGCAAAAACAACTACGAAAAGCAACTAAAACTTGAAATTAGTGCAATCTAAGGCTATGGCAAACCCTAACCCTAATTTTTTATGACTTTTTCTGGATAGGAAACACTCACAACTCAACTATGGGGTGGATTGTGGATGGCTTACCGAGGAAAACTGGAAATCTGTGATATGGGGTGGCCCGATCTTCTCAGTAAGCAACGGTGGTGATGATGATCACAGGGTGATGGCAGCGGAGATACACGACGATGAAGTGGATGATAACTTGTATGACACAACGAGATCTCTCGATTGGTCCCTGTCGCCAATGCAACAGCTCTCAACCCTGCAAGATATTCGCAACTCCACACACCTGCGCACGTAGCCGCCGACCACGAAGCGGTAAGTTGCAACCGTCTAATTCCCAATGGAACAGCAGATCACACAAGACTTTTTCAGGATCTACACAATATCAAGCAATATGGTGTAGGGATTCAATAGTTTTGCTAGAGCAAACAACTAAGAACTAGGGTTTTTCTTAAACGTGGTCTAAAGCAGCTAGGGGGCGTCCTGTGCACTTATATAGGCGTCCGGGACGAGTTCTGGTCGAAAAGATACAAAAATAACCGACCCAGAATAGATCTGGTCGAGACAGACTCGGACGAATCCGGTCTGGAATCCGGTCAACCGGGCCAGGGACCGGGTCGGCCGGTCTGGGGTCCGGTCAACCGGGCGGCAACCGGGTCGGCCGGTCTGGGGTCCGGTCAACCGGGCGGCAACCGGATAGTTGCGAGGTTTTCCGGTTTTCATCCGGTACGAAAAATCGCGTCCGGTTGGCGCCCGGTCGACCGGGTCAGTGACCGGGTTGGCCGGTCTGGCGGCCGGTCGGACCGGGTGCTGGACCGGCCTGGACGTTTTCTTATCCTCTCGCGCATGCCTCCCGCTCCTCCCTCGCGCGTCCATGAGATATCTTCATGTCCAGCTCCATGTCCAGCTTCACGTCCATCTTGGCGTCCGTCTTCATGTCCAGCTGCTCCTCTCCTCCTCGTGCGATGCTCGTCTCTTCTTGATACCTGATGATACATAAGTAATAGGACTTAGGCAGTATAAAGTTCTCATCAATCAAAGTACCGTTTAGAAACAAGTTCACCTGTTGTTTAAGTAGCTTCGCACGAGCCCTTGTAATTGGTCCAATCCGAACTTCATTGGACTTGAGCTCCACAGCAGGTTCATCTTCATTTATTAATGATGGAGGTAGTGGTGTAGTAGGGATGTCCTCATCAGGCGCGGTCGCTGCGGAGCGCAGACCTTGGCGGATCCGGAGCCACCAGCACCGGCGAGAGGCACTGGCGCTCGGGGACGGCGTCGTAGTAGACGAGGATGCTCTAGAACTCAATGACGCGGCCGTTCTTGGGGAACTTACCTCCGTTGGAGAAGCAGCCCGTGTTATCGTTGATGAAGCGCATGTCGCGGTTGCGGTTGACGAGTGCGGTGATGACGCGCTCGCCGCCGACGGTGAGGAGGCCCGTCCGAATATGAACTCCAGCAAGCGCCGCTGCGAGCCCCACGGTGGGCGCCAACTATCGTCGTGGTGAACAGACAGATGCCATGGGATGGCTTATCTTGGGGCCGAATGGACGCTAGAGGATTCGGGGGAGGGTTTTTGGTATAGATGGAGAGGTTTCCGGATGGATTCTTCAAGAACTTGGCCTTGGCCGAAGGTAGAAGATGATGAACTCAAGAACAAGAACAGCACTAGATCTCTCTATTTCTTCATCACAAGTGCTTACAAGCTGTGTTCGTAACGTGCCCGCGAAGGGCTGTGCCCCCTCTCCTTATATAGGGGAGAGGGTGGCTTACATGGGAAGAAACCCTAGAAACCCTAATGGGATCTTTGACTAGACAAACTACTTTACAAAGCTACTTTAGCTACCGGTGATGCCGGTATGCCTTTAATCAGAAGCCGTGACATCCTCCGGCGCCTTTTACGTCATCCTTTGCCTTTGGCGTCATGGCTTCGATTAAAGCTGAAGTGCTTCGCTCATCTTTGTCTTCTAGCTCTGGAGAGCATCTTTGACTGGTCTTTGCCGACGTGCTACAGTGTACCCTGTTCCAGTATTCCGGTACGCCCTTAGCTAGTTCCGGTATCCCCCTTCTTGGGATACCGGTATGATTCTCTGAATCAACCATCGCTATCCAGAACAACCTTTAAACCGGTACTTTGATGGCCTAAACCATCCGGTCATCCCCCCAACAAACAGCATCATGTATGGCATCATTTTCACCCTAAATTTCAAATTTTGTGAAACTTTCCCTTTTAGATATTCCTTGTTGTTATAGGTATGGCATCATGTATGCCAAACTTGGTTAGGTCTCACTGAAACCAGCTTTTGTAACAAGTTATGTTTTTTTGGCCTTCTCTAAATGACCTCAAAAATCATACAGATGATCTTTTATACAAAGATAGGTAGATTGTTTCGTTTTTACATTTTTTTGAACTTTTATTTCCCTTTATAATACCCATTTGATTTTCAGGTCAAAACCTCGAAAGTTAACATAAGTAGATGGTGAACCCTCCCAAATTTCAAATACAGAGATAGATAGATTGTTTCGTTTATCATTTTTAGCATGAATAGTAATGGCTACAAGAAATCGGTGATGGTTTGTCATTTTTTGCGTGAAAAGTAATGGCTACAACAAATCGGTGATGGTTTATCATTTTTTGCATGAAAAGTAATGGCTACCACAAATCGGTGATGGTTTATCATTTTTTGCGTGAAAAGTAATGGCTACAACAAATCGGTGATGGTTTATCATTTTTTGCGTGAAAAGTAATGCCTAAAAGAGTTTATAATTTTTAGCGCGTGAAAAATAATACAGAAAATCACCCTTTAGCATACTTAGAGGGTGGAAGCCAACCGCCGACAGAGAGAGAGGGTGGTGGCCCCAATCAGAGAGAGAGAGAGAGGGGTTATCCTGCTCGTTAGATCATACGATCAATGGTCGGCGGGCACGATCCGCGTGACATGGGCTAGACCAATCAGGGCAATGTTGCACGTCTGTGAGAATTTGTGGAGGAAGAGGGCAAAACTGAGTAGTATCAAGAAACCAAGGGCACCTGAGTAGTAAACAGACTAAGGGATTCAAATATGAGAATTAAAAATTGGAAAATGCGTGTTTTGTACAATGAAACCCATCTTGGCCTACCTCAAACAATTTGCAATACAAATATACATGAGTGTGAGAATTTTGTTCTCATTTAGACAAAGTATGTTTTGGGGAAAGCTATTTTGGGAAGGGCTTATTGTGGAAAGCCATGCATCTTCATAGCTACTAGGTGATTTGAGAAGTGGCAATTTGTGGTAAAACTTGATTTATTTATGATTGTTATGGTTCCCAACATGGCAGGTCGCGTAAGAAGACTCCATGAGTAGGTGCCACTCTTTTTCGGAATTTTTTACACATTAAATGACTCATTTAACTAGTTAATCCCATTTGTTGACTCTCTGTTGACTAGCCACTTGAGGGTAAAACTGAGTATATTGCACTAGCCAGTATTAGTACTCAAGGGGAAAACTGAGCACACAAAAAATGCTAGTGTAAGACTCGAGGCTATACCTGAGTATATCTAAATTTCCATGGTTAGACTCGAGTACGCGTGTTGCGGTGCAGAAGTGGAAGACGTGCAATTTTTGACGCGTAGATGCGGGTCGCGGTGCAGAAGTCGAAGACGTGCAATCGTGGACGCGTGTCACATTGCAGAAGTCCAAAACGTGCAGACGTGCAATGGTGGACGCGTAGGACGCGGGTCGCATTAACCACCCCTCGCATTTATAGATGCCTCCTCGCACTATCTCTGTCACTCTCACTCGCTCAAGCAACGTCGCCTCTCACGTCCCATCATCTTCTCCAAAGCAAAAAAAAACCTCTCCCTCTCCTCTGCCGGCGAGATGGACAAGAGGAATGCGAATCCCATCATCCACGATGCCGTTGGCTCCAAGCGCGACGCCTCCCTCTTCGAAGCCATCCCCTCAATGGTCGTCGTCGCCGCCGCCGGTGCATCGGAGGCTACCGCCGGTGGCGGTCAGATCCCATCGGGATGGGACCCCTATGAGGAGGTGGCGTACATCTCGCCCCCGAACCCCTACGACACCTGCATCGACGACCCATGGAACGAGGTAACTACGGTTTGCTCCCTTTTTTGTTCCCCACTCATTTTTTAACCCTATTTTTGCTGGTTCCCTAGTAACTATTAGTGCCGATCTGTAGATGGATGAGTATTGGGTTAATATTTGCGCCGATTTTATTCCATTTTGCTTTGATCCCTTCTTGATTTCGTTTAAGATTTGGGGTTCGGCCGTTCGGTTAATTTATGCAAGTAATAATGGGATCTCAATCAGTTAATTTATGCAAGTAATCATGGGATCCCAATCAGTAATTTTATGCACAAATCAAAAGATATCAACCGTTTAATTTTGCAAATAATCTGGAATGTGTTCAAATTCAGATCTGGAATCTGTTTCTTTGCCTATGATGAATCGTTGGGCACAAATTTTTACAGGGACGGTTCAGCGAACCATTGCTGTGTACAAATCTGTTGTGCATGAGCTTTGGTTCGCTAACACCGTCCCTGTAGATATATAATCGTGTCCACTCTAACTGAGGCTGGCTCTGTTTTTCCTAACTTTGTTATCATGCACGTTAGTCATCATTGCAACTCATTCACTCATAGTTTCCGTTCGATATGGATCATTGTGGTGACCCGGCATACCACTGCATGGTGTAGTATGCAAGTCTGATATAACACCAATGAAACACCGTTCCACTAGTATTATATCGCTCAGAGTGGTACAACAGAAACATATGCGGGTCCAAGGCATGTCTATAGAATTACAACATTGACTCGTTACAAAAGATCATCACAGCCTCCTACTTTACAATGAGGTAAAACTGCACATAAACTCCAGAAGAACGATTCGTAGTCTAGTCTTATCAAGAACTCTATTTGTAGAGTATTTCACTAACTACAGAGGCTAAGAATAGACTCTAGCTAAATAGGAGCTAGGTTTAGGAAGCTAGTTCCCTTCTATGACTAAACTAGGTTTTCTCCTTGTTGGATGTGGTATCTGACTCCTCTGACAGGGTCCTGTCTCGTGAAGTAGTTGTTGACTCCTCGTTCTTCGAGTTGCACTGTAGATCCTCCTTCGATGCCTCCATATCTAAGCAGGGGATTTAAGAGTGGGATGAGTACGAGCGTACTCAACAAGTTCATTATAGGAAAGAGGTGTTGAATGCACTAGCTACAGCATTAGACCAGAAAGTCTAATACCAATGCAAGTTTTCATAATCATTTCTTCAAAAGGTTGCTTTTATTCAGAAGAACTATGTCCGTCAGCCTTCACCGGTTTACTAGAAATTCATGGAGCTCCTTTCCGGCCGCGTTCGCAGTTCCATATCCCGGAACAGGGAGTGACAGGTCACGGTTCTTTACACTCTGCAGAGGTGTGTTGCTTTACCCATAAGAGATCTTAACCTTGGTGCCAACCGAGCCGCGAGCTCGTCCACACTTCCTATGGTGTGAGGCCCGGTATAAGGTCTAGCCAATCATGTTCCTCCGCTACCTCGAACACCCACCCTTTTGTAAGATTGTCTTCCCCTATATCCATGATGAGACCGTTCCGGGCATTTGTTCTCCCCTATACCGATTAAGGTAGACCGTTCCGAACAATGTTATATGCCTTCCCCTATCAATCATGGATAGACCATTCCGGACATCTTACAATCCATCATAGACCGCAATACCGTGGGGACTTAAGGCTTCCCCAGCCTACCGCTTGTTCTTCGAACGACAAGTGTCTACGGACTGTGCCGTGGGGACTTAAGGCTTCCCCAGCCTACCGCTTGCCGCCGACAGATACAAGTGTCTACGGTAAAGCGCATCCGTTGATGAACGAGAGGTGGAAACACTTTTGACTACTCCGTCCCACTCCGGATCTTATGGTTAACACGGGTATTACGGCACAAGAATCACTGGCGACATTTATTGTTTAATCCTAGATGGATATAAACCCGTGCAATGGAACCTCCACCATATCAACACAATCCATGGTTCCATTGCCCACCACATAGTCATATTCATAGTTATGAAAGTAGTGGTTTTGATTTTTGTGCAATAGTGATAACCATAATACTTTGCAAGTAATTTGATAAAAATACTCAAATGACATGAGCAAGTGATGAACTTGCCTTTCTTGACTGCAAGATTATGCAGGCAAGGTCTTCGATACGTAGAAATTCCAAATTCTGAAATAGCATCATCGTCCGGTAAGGACGATGTTTAAAATATTGGCAAAGATGCAATAATGCATAAGAATGAGATGCAATCGCTCTAAGCGTGACCTAACCCCGATGATTTAGGATTAGTGAGTGGTAATGATTGGTTTAGGGTGTGTTGCACTTTTAGAGTGATTCACATACAAGGTGCTTATTCAGGTGTGATTACTTGGTATCATGAACAGGTAGATAATAAAGCATATTAATCAATGGAGCATAAAAGAATGATAATTGGCATAATGTGAACATGTAAAGAACATTTGTCAGTTTTAGTACTATATGGCATGGTTAATGATTACTTGTTATATTCTTCAAAAGAATAACTTTTGAAGAACAGGTTCTTTAATAAAGAACAAGTATGACAATTGGGTTTGTGGTTTGTTATAATTTATTCTGATTCCAAGTAGTTTCTGGAGTAAGTATAATATGGATTACAATATAGTTGGATTCATTAGCAACTAGGCTTGATTGGTCTTACTTAAGCATAAGCAACTTAAGTAATTAATTATTCATGGTTGCCGTCATGGTTGGTATACTTTACTGGTGATAGCTGGTTAGGGTTTATAAGTCCTTATAAGCAGGGTTGATGATGATTCTTTATTTATTTCAAAAGAATAACTTTTGAAGAACATACTTCTTAAGTAATAAGAAGTATATCAATTAGGGTTGAGGTTGTCTAGGTTTTGCTATTTGATCTACTAAGTAAGGAATGATTGGCTCCTAAATAGGATAGTTCATAATTATGAAGTATTTGTAGTGTTCAGTGGACTTGGTTATGTAATGATAAATATTGAGCCTATATGCTATTGGTTTTCATCACAATGGTGTGATGCTAAGCATGGTTAATTAAAGTTGATATCTCTAAGGATAGGAGCTAGGGTTTGCATTTGGTTGCCCTTATTTGATCATTTAGGTCTGAAGAGGATGAACACATGGGATACCCCTATATTAGTGATAGGTCTTCTACATTTTATGTGTCCAAGACAAGTATTTAGTTGCTACTATGGTTCCCTGATTTGTAATAAGGTACCATGATCACATGCTCTAACCTAGGGTTTAGGTTAGGAGTAATTTAGGGTTCACATGTAATCGTTGAATTAGGGTTCCTAGTTGAATTAGGGTTTTGGGTTTTCACATGAAATTATATGGTTGTAATATTATTCCATATGGAATTAGGGTTTGCTATTTACCATATAGTTCTATGATTAATAACTTCATTATCAAGTTGAAGTTATTAATAACTTTAAAATGAAATTAATCTTGGATTTGACATTTTATTATTTTTAATAAATTAATAATTAAGGTAATTATTAATCAGGGTTTAAATCCCTCTAATAAGGATTTAATAAAGTAACACATAAAGAAAATTCCTATTTAAGTTTTCTTTATTCATTTACTGGGTTTTTATTTATTTTAGAACTTTTTCTTAATTTCTGAATTTTAATTGCATTTAGAATTAAAATTAAAGGCTTAAATAATAAGTATTAAATAATTAAATTTTTATTAAAAATAAAAATTTCATATTATATTTTTATTGGGTAGACTTTTCTTTTATAAGAATTTTAAGATTTCATTTATATTTTTCTGACTTAATTTGGATTTTCTAAATTCATTTGGAGTTGCAGTATTTTACTGGAATTAAATTTAAACAGGAAATTACTAAACCTACCCGGGTTGTTCTACGCTCAGTCACTGATCGGTGGGCCTTATTCCACGTCGGCTGCCACCGTGGCCTTGACTGGTCAAAATCGGTGACGTGGCCAGAGGAGCTCCTGGCCGGCGGCCAGTTGCCGACGACGGCGGCGATATGAGTTTCGCACTGACGGGGAATTAGGCGGTTCGACTAGGGACGACACGGTGAGCAGTTTGGTGGCGGCGCCACTCCGAATAGGTCACCGGAGCGTGACCGACGGTGAGGAACGGCGGTAGTTCTCATGGGCTAACAACGCGGCGGTGCTACGGCGAGCAATTGAGCGTGCTAGGCATGCTGGGGAGTTCAGGAGCTCACCAGGGTCACGACGCGCGTGACGGCGAGGCTTGCCGAGGCCTGTGTCGCCGGAATCGTCCGCTCCCATCGTCGGAGAAGACGATCACGACGGCGGCGCTACGGTCCGATCGGGGTCGATTCCTCGGGCTGGTGGAGCAAGTCGAGTACGGCGAACGCGATGGCATCCACGGCAAAGCTCGGGGAAGTCTCCGTCGGCGGCGATGGTCGATGGCCGTA
This sequence comes from Lolium perenne, assembly GCF_019359855.2. Taxonomy (NCBI): domain Eukaryota; kingdom Viridiplantae; phylum Streptophyta; class Magnoliopsida; order Poales; family Poaceae; genus Lolium; species Lolium perenne. Next base: position 217,446,875 of record NC_067247.2, read on the forward strand.
CGGGCTAGGGTTTGGAATTGGGGAAAAATTAGAGAGAGAGGAAGAACTCGATGCTGGTGTTCGTCCAGAAGCTTTTATAGGGCGCCTGGGCGCGTGCCTCGTCACACCGTCGAGGAAGGAGGAGGCGCCAGCGCGAGGAGAAAAGCTCCACGGCGTCGTGCTGTCCTCCAGCACACGGTGAAGATGAGGACGACGCCCCTCCTCTGTTATTTTGGCGAAAGGGTATCTTGGGCTGGTCTGGGCCGTGCTGGGCTGAGAAGTTTGGGCTTCTGGTGGGCTGCGGCGGCAGGTGAGTCTGGTAAGGGTTTTTCTCTCTTTTTCTTTTCTGTTTTTATTTTCTGTTTTCAATTTTCCCTTTCTAGTTTTGTTCAATTGATTTCAAAGTTGAACTTTATTACTTTTGTAGGTTTCTGACTATTTGAATTAGGATTTGATAACAATGGTCATTGAATTATTTTATTGCTCAAGACAAATGTATAATGCTTGATTTTATTTGTATCCTTCTAATTTCTCTTTAAATTTCAATTTAGTAATGAATCCATGTGTTATTTGAAATTCCTTTTTCTTATGACTCAAATCCTTTGGAATGATTAGAGTTGACACTTTGAACTCAAAACATTTCAGAGATTGTTATTAGGGCTTGGTTTCTATTTGAGGATTTTGTCACTTGCATATGATTTTATGTGAGCACATATTTATTAGGGTTTTATCATTTCTAGTATAACCCCCTTATTAAGGTTAATACTATCACTACATTTAAAAGTATCTCAATAGATATTGTTTCCATCATGGTTTATCTTGATTACAAGGATAAATGATTGATTACTACACATATGGTTCTAATGATGGAATGTAGCACAAGGTTTTTCTTATGTTCAAGAATTGAAGCATCAGACTTGGTTAATGTGCAATACTAGGGTTCTAATGTTATTTACCTAATGGCATATGGTTTGGAATCTCAATTATAGCCTGATTTATATTATGATCACCATAGTGATACCTAAACTAGGGTTGAGGTTTAATTCTAGGTTGTAGAGATGAGATGACACCATATTGCATGTACTAGGGTTTAATCTCCCCTAACCAAGGTAATATGGTTAGTTGCTTCATATCTTATGTGCTTCTCTAATTACTAAAGATTTGAGAATTGGTTTTATCTTCTACCAATTAACTTCTATTATTAACCTCAATTTATCATTAAAGTATCTACATTGGTAATAATTATTTTTATAGTTAACTTTGGTCAAATTGATTGTTGGTTTCTCACCATATAAAGTATGGAGTTTTACTCTAAGGTTTTCTTAGGTTCTTTAATTTATGAAACATAGATATGGTAAGATTCTTCTTATGATCACCAAGTGATTCACAAGTTAAAGTTGGAATATGGGTGTAGGGTTGCTTATTAATTACCTCCCTATGATTTCCTGTGGGGAATAACATCTACTAATCATATAAGTGTTAGTATTTGGATTATTCTCCTATTTCTCCAAAGCATGGTCATGGATTAGGCATGATCCACTTTTTCTTAATATCTCTACTTCAAGTTCTTAGGATTTATGATCATCACTCAATTTATAATGATCAAGGTTTGGATTTCTAAAGTATTCCTAAGGGAATGGTCTTCACTTCTATGATCAAGTGTTGTCTTGATCAACTAAGCATAATATCTCCCTTATAGGTTCTTGGATGGACATGGCTATGGTTGTCTCTATAGGTTATATCCCAGGAAAATGCCTGAGATATTCTGTTAGGGTTCCACTTGAATAATGTTGATATTATCATCTAAGTATATGGATAGTTCTCTCCCTCACATTCAAGTGTTGGCTCAACTAACTTGAGTGTAACACCATAATTGATCTCTCTTATATAAGAATGGATTATTCTAGGTTATGGTGTGCTCCTAATGCTTTAGTTCAATGGTTGTCACTTATTCTTAAATAGGTAAAGCTAGAACTAGTATGATTGGTCTCTCTCTCATTTGGGAAGGACTTGAATAATACTCTAGGGTTCCTCTTGAAGGTGATGATTTGAATACTTGGATGTATATCCAAGGTTTTGCTCCAGGTTTGTTAATGTTTCTCTAATAATTACTATAGAACTCTCACCTCTCTAGGTTTGATGTGTAATACTTGGAATGGAGGAGAATATCTATTTCTGGAGTGGATCTTCTTGTTCTAACTCCAATGTTGAAGTGGAGTGAATACCCTGAGGTTTCATGGTAGGATTATGGATTAGTTTTAAGACATGGAGAAGATAAGTGAAGAATAGTTTCTTCAATTCTTGTTACTTGATTTCCAATTAAATGGATGTTCATATGTTATGGCAATGTTTACCATGTTGTGATCTTTTGTATGATCAAACAATTGATCATTGAGTAAAGTGTTGTTGTGTTGAATATCAATTCCATTTGATCTAACCCCTTAGATCAAATCCTCTCTACCCAAAACAAGGTTTTAACAAAGTCACATTGAGGTTTATAGCGCTTGACTTGATGAGCTACTTCAATTCCACCAAGGTCAAGTGAAACTTCAGTTACTGTGACTGTTTTACTTTAAAGCGCGAAAATTCCCCAGATTTTCTATGCATGAATGCAATGCACCCATCCGTTTCCTCTATTTTTGTAACCCCAATACCTGGGATATTACAGTCTCTACCCCTTAAACTAAACTTCGTCCTCGAAGTTTGATATCTCTCACGTTTCGGAGTGTGGATCTGACTTGTGCAGACTACATCTTTTCTCAAACTCCTTGGTGATCTCACTGGATATAATTGAATATATCCCTTGTCCAGACTCTTCCTGGAATCCATTAGGTTTTGTCTCTGAACCATGGTTCTTACTTTGATTCATCGATTTCTTCTAACTCTATAAGCTTGTTTCCTTTTTCATTGAAGATTCAATGATTGAGACTTCTTCTTGTCCTGACAGTCTTAATTGAGGACTAATTGGATAACATTCTCATATTTGATAAAATAGGTCTTTGTTTTTCTCTTACTACCAAAATTGCAATAATAGTACTTGGTGAGGTACTTACTATGGAATTGATCATGATGGTTTATTCCTCTAAGAATGGATTAGACTTATTTAGTCCATCCAATCAGGGATTATAGTTGATACCTATAACTATTTTGGGTTATTTAGGTTCCATGAAAGGAATCATTCAACTAGACTTTAGTTTTGGTATGGTCAATCTACTTCAGTCTTTGCCCTCCTTGAGTTGTATTTGGTCTATGGTATTTTCTTCATCCAACTTCTTTATGCTTGACTTACTTGAGCTTTCGTATTTCTGAGTAAATACTACTCACTTTCTCAAGTTAAAGTTCACTTCTTACATCCTCGAGGTATAAACCTCGGCTTCTGGTCTGACATCCTTCTGAAAGTAGTGTTTAATAATCTTATGAAGATAAGATCGAACTACCTCTCAGTTTAGACCTTCTTCAACTATATTACTCAAAATATTGAGTTATTGTACATCCAACTCAATGTTTACTCTACCCCTTAGAGTTTTCTTATGGTCTTTAACTCCTTTTCTTCCAACCATTGGATTGATGGTTAGAATATTGGTCTAGGTGTAACTTATGGTTATACTCTTCTTAGGTTTTGCGAAGAATATCTGTGGTGTATCCACTCAGTTGTGGACATCCAACATGGATCCTTCGATTGAATGTTTTATAGGTCATTGTTATTTGGTTAACAAAATTTTATTTGTTCACAACTTCTTGTTACAAATAATTAAATCGTGGACTATTTGTAATACCAACTGATACCAGCTGTGGTTATTATACCAACTGTGACTATTTGATATCAAAAAAATGGATTCTATTATAGGTTCTGATCAACTGAACGAGATATCTTCTGCTTTATCTCGCAGTATTGATCCTATACCAATTGTGGTCTTCTGATATCAACTATGGTCTTCTTATGTCTGCTATGATTTCATATATCACCTTCCTTCATTCAGGGTTTATTTTGCAAGAAAACCACTAGCTGACACTATGAATATAGTATCCTAAGTGATTTCCCATGCCTTCCCTCTTTTACGTTGACTATGGATCTGCTACAGCTTCACCATAATCACCATATGTCTTACCTTCATGCTTCTCATGTACTAAAGTACTCCTCTGTTGAGGTAAAGCATGAGTTTTGATTGGTACTTCTTTCTGAATATTGTGGTTGCTTCCCACAACTTTACTCCTTTCTTCTGATGGACCTTCCTCATGTCTTTAAGATCTTTCAGAATTCGTCGCTTCCTCACACGAATACTATTACCCTCTAGATCTTTAGCATCAAGTAAGGACTTGATATAGCAACATGCACTTGCATATCAAAGTCAAACTTCATGTATGGATCTAGTCAAACAATGAAAATCCAATAAAATCCAAGAAGATTCAGCTTTGTGCATATAATACACACCATCATAAGCCTGAATATACTAGTTGAGTAAGACATCTCTAAACATCAGGCTGAGATGTATAGTATATAACACCACATAAGATAGGTTTATATCGTGATACTTAGCACGAATATATTGGATTCTATGATTTGTCTCAACTTTTACCTTAATTGCACATTTGCAATGAGATAAACTTAAAACAAAGTGGTCTAGAACAGTTGTGGCTGACCTAAATTTCTTTGGAAGAATTAACTTAGCTTCCATTTTGTTGAGGACTACTTCACATGATATATCTAAGTTCTAAATTTGCTACTCTAAACACATAATTATTAGAATATAGTTCCTATACTTTCCAGTGTTCTACCATAAAACTATGGTCATGAGATGTTTGGCACACTTCCCATAGTTTTGGAACACAAGTCTTGCACTATAGTTGAACACTTAACTTCTTATTGTTCTCCTCCTAATTGTTTATGATGCACTAACCCATCACATAATGATTCTCAAGTGAATCTTATATGATTCCTATCTCTACCATGTAAATAGACATGTTTTATTCCTATCTCTCTTCCTTACCTCCCATGATTAACTCATCATGGTCTATACTACCTCACATAACTTGTTTTTATTTCTTACCATGAGTTATTTAACAAGTTTAGATAAATTTTACTTACCCTATTACTTGTTTTAGTATACACATTCTAGTAGAATAATTTTATTTATCTATCTTTATCACTTGATATCGTTCCTATTACAGGTCTGGATAATTTTTACTTAATCATAATGTATGTTGGTACACATCTTCCAATAGGATAGCTTCCTTATGGTTGTATCCTCTCTTTGGACTACCATGTATTGTATACCAACTGTGATCTACTCATCTGTTGTTTAAAGTACTTAATGATGTGCTATATGTTTGGGATTAACTAACTATCTTTACTTAGAAAAGATAGATTGAAAAGGTTGACTCAAGTGTGTCAGGATTATTCTCAAGTGAATATCCATCTCAAGTCATAAAAATTATTTGGTTTGACTACGACAACTTCCTATAGACACTACCAATCCTAGAGGTCTCCTTTAAAGGGTTTTAATCCTAAGGTCAAAGACTTATATCCTAAACCCTAACTTGTGAACCACTTGGTGATCACAAGTAGAATTCTACCACACCTACATTCCACTTATTCTTCATCTAAGAAAGCTTTAGAGTAAAACTCCATACTTGATATGGTGAGAAATCATCAATCCATGAGACCAAAGTTAACTATAAAAAGAACTATAACCAATGTAGTTAACTTAATGATAAATTAAGGATAATAATTGTAGTTAATTGGTAGAAGATAAAACCAATTCTCAAATCCTTAGTAATTAAATGAGCACAGAAGCAATTAAGAAAGCAACCATATCATCTTGGTCAGGGGAGATTAACCCTAGCACATGCAATATGGTGTCATCCCATCTCACAACCAAGAATTAAACCTCAACCTTAGTTTATGTATCACTATGGTGATCATAATACAAACCAGGCTATAGATGAGATTCAAACCAATTGCCATTAGGTGAATCTCAGTAGAACCTTAGAAATTGCTCACAAACTATATCTTTGGTTTCAATTATGAACCAAAGATTAACCTTATACTATATTTAATAATTCAAACCCATAAGTGGTAATCAACCACTTATCATTAGAATCAAAACCAAACCCTGATGAGAGTAATACCTACTCTAAGTATTTCAAGGTGTTATTAAAATAATAGTACAAGTATTTAACTTGAAATAGAAATTAAGATAAACCTCACAAGACCTTAACAAGCAAGTGCTCACATAAATTCATGTGTAAGTGACCAACAATCTCAAATGGGAGATCAAGTCCTTAGAGATATTTTTAGCACATGAAATCATGCCATTTAGTCACCTACTTAATAGAACTCCATAAACAAACCTTACTTGGCAACTTATTTCTTGCAAAGCAATACCAAATAAAACAAGAAATATTACTAAGTAAGAAAACTACCAACTGGAAAACAATTTGAATATTCCCAAAGATAATATTCAAATTCATGTCCATAGGGGTATTGAAAATTCAAATACCAATAATAATAATTAAACCAATGTTATGGTGCCACATTAAATTTGCAAATACACCACTCAAGACCTTGCAGTATCTTGAACTAATCCTTATATGTTTCAAATAAGCAAGACCTGCAAAATAGAAAAGAGTTAAACTATGAATTCAAACCTGAATTCAAATAGAACAAAACAAAACAGAAAATCAAACAGAAAAAGAAAAGGGGGATACTTACCTGGGCAGGCCACGGCAGCCCAGCACGAGCCCACCAGAACAGCCCAGTCCACCAACCAGGAGCAGCCCACTAAGCCAGCCCGATACCCCTTCGTCCAAAATATCGGAGAGGAGCTCGTCCTCATCCTCTCCGAGCGCATGGACGACAGCACGACACCGTGAGGAGCTTCTCCTCTCGCTGGCGTCCTCTCCTTGCTCCGAATTCGTGATGAGGCGCATTCCCGAACCCTATAAGTACCCTGGACGATGAAATTGCTCCGTTTCTTCCTCTTTCCTCTCCAGTTCCATCCATGCCGAAACCTGGCCCCGCCAGTCTTACTCACCGCCGGCGAACGAGGCCTGCACGAGCCAATCTAAGCACACCAGCGTGACGGCCACCCTCGACAAGCTCAGCTCACGGAAGGAATCCAGCTGAGGTGCCCGAAATCGACGCCGACGCCACCGTCTTCTCCGACACCGGCAGCTACGAATTCCGGCGAACCCAACTACCCCTGCCTTCGTCGAGCAGCCTATCAGCCTCAGGGTGAGTATGCGCTCCCAGAGACCCCTTATTTGTGCAATTTCATCAACCGTAGCCTACGATTCGAGATCCCGCCGGAGTTGCTCCGCCGCGGGCATGTTTGCCGGCGACGCTCCGGTGACCCATTCGAAAATCCAACACCACTATGTTGTCCAGCGTGGCGAGGGGAGTCCGTAGGTACGAGTTTCGCTTCCGGGGGTGCCCTAAATCGGCGGCGCTTCCCGATTGGCCGCCGCGGCTAAACGTCGGCGAGGTCAAACGCCGGTCAAACTTGACCAGTCTTCGCTGCGTGGCAGCCGACGTGGATCCCTGGTCCACCGCCAGTCACACGTGTAGAACCCAACCGGTACAATAAGTCATTTCTGTTTAAATTTAAATCCGTAAAATTGCTGCAAATTCAAATAAATCTAGAAAATTCAATTTAAGTCAGAAAAATGTAAATAAGATATTAAAATTCTTAGAAAAGAAAACTCTATCCAATAAAAATATAAAATGGAATTTTTATTTTTAATAAAAATTCAATTATTTAATACTTGTTATTTAAGCCTTTAATTTTAATTCTAAATTCAATTAAAATTCAATAATTAGTAAAACTTCATAAAATAATTAAAAACCAGTAAGTAATTAAGGAAATCATTAAAATTAATTTCCTTTTATATCAACTTATTAAATCCTTATTAGGAGGATTTAAACCCTAATTAATAATTACCTTAAATATTATTTGTTTAAAAATAATAAAATGCCAAATTCAATATTATTTTTATGCCCAAATTATTAATAACTTCAACTTTAAATTGAAGTTATTAATCATAGAATTATAGGGTAATTAGAAAACCCTAGTTCCATATGGTAGGAAAACAGGAATTCATCATTTCATGTGAAACCCTAAAACCCTAATTCAATTAGGAACCTTAGCTCCACTATTTCATATGAACCCTAAATTATTCCCAAACATGAACCCTAAGTAACATGTGATCATGTTACTTCATTAGTAACCATAGATTCATATTTAGCAACTAAATGCTTGTTCAAATCCACATAACATATGGGAACCCCATCACTACTAGTTAGTATCCCATGTGTTCATCTTAATCAAACCTAGTTCCTATCACAAGGATCTCATCTATAATTAACCTTAACTAGCATCACACCATTGTGATGAACTCCAATAGCAACCATGCTAATATTGACATCATATCCCATACACACTAAACCCTATTAGTGTGGGATAATTATTAACATCCTATTTAGGAAATCACCATCCCTTACTTAGTGAATCCAATGGCTAATACAAGACAACCTCAACCTTAATTGCTATACTTCTTATTATTTAAGAAGTATGTTCTTCAAAAGTTATTCTTTTGAAGAAAATAAGGAATCATCACCAACCCTACTTATAAGGACCTATAAACCCTAGCCAGCTATCACTAGCAAGATAAACCAACCTTGACAACAACCTGTATAATGAATTGCTTAGGATACCTAGGCTTATCTTAACCTTACAAGCCCTAGGTGTTGATGAATCCAACTTTGTTGGGATCCATCTAATATTTAATCCAGCAACTACCTGAAACCATAGCCAACCATAGAAACCCAACCTAATTACCATACTTGTTCTTTATTTAAGAACATGTTCTTCAAAAGTTATTCTTTTGAATTATATAATAAGGAATCATCAACCATGTATTATAGGACTTAAAATTGACAACTGCTCTTTACTTATTATATAGCTACTATTCCTGGTTGTGTATGGTTGTTACTATTCATTTTTGCCACCTGCTTATAATTCTAAAACAACACAACCCTGAATAAGAACCTTGTTTGTGAATCACTCTAAAAGTGCAACACACCCTGGACTAATCATTACAACTCACTGATCCTAAATCATCGGGGTTAGGTCACGCTTAGAGCGATTGCATCTCATACTTATGCATTATTGCATTCTTGCCAATCTTTTAAACATCGTCCTTACCGGACGATGATGTTATTTCAGAATTTGGAGTTACTACGTATCGAAGACCTTGACTGCATAATCTTGCAGTCAAGAAAGGCAAGTTCATCACTTGCTCATGTCATTTGAGTATTTTTATCAAATTACTTGCAAAGTATTATGGTTATCACTATTGCACAAAAATCAAAACCACTACTTTCATAATTATGAATATGACTATGTGGTGGGCAATGGAACCATGGATTGTGTTGATATGGTGGAGGTTCCATTGCACGGGTTTATATCCATCTAGGATTAAACAACAAATGTCGCCAGTGATTCTTGTGCCGTAATACCCGTGTTAACCATAAGATCCGGAGTGGGACGGAATAGTCAAAAGTGTTTCCACCTCTCGTTCATCAACGGATGCGCTTTACCGTAGTACACTTGTGATCCAAGGGGGCAAGTTGGTGAGGCTGGGGAGTCCTAAGTCCCCACGGCATAGTCCGTAGTACACTTGTCGCCCGAAGGAGCAAGATGGTGAGGCTGGGGAGTCCTAAGTCCCCACGGTATTGCGGTCTATGATGGATTGTAAGATGTCCGGAACGGTCTATCCATGATTGATAGGGGAAGGCATATAAATGCCCGGAACGGTCTCATCATGGATATAGGGGAAGACAATCTTACAAAAGGGTGGGTGTTCGAGGTAGCGGAGGAACATGATTGGCTAGACCTTATACCGGGCCTCACACCAAAGGAAGTGTGGACGAGAACTTAAGCTCGGTTGGCACCAAGGTTAAGATCTCTTATGGGTAAAGCAACACACCTCTGCAGAGTGTAAAGAACCGTGACCTGTCACTCCCTGTTCCGGGATATGGAATCGCGAACGCGGCCGGAAAGGAGCTCCATGAAGTTCTAGTAAACCGGTGAAGGCTGACGGACATAGTTCTTCTGAATAAAAGCAACCTTTTGAAGAAATGATTATAAAAATCTGCATTGGTATTAGACTTTCTGGTCTAATGCCGTAGCTAGTGCATCAAACACCTCTTTCCTATAATGAACTTGTTGAGTACGCTCGTACTCATCCCACTCTTAAATCCCCTGCTTAGATATGGAGGCATCGAAGGAGGATCAACAGTGCAACTCGAAGGCCGAGGAGTCAACAACTACTTCAAGAGACAGAACCCTGTCAAAGGAGTCAGATACCACATCCAACAAGGAGAAAACCTAGTTTAGCCATAGAAGGGAACTAGCTTCCTAAACCTAGCTCCTATTTAGCTAGAGTCTATTCTTAGCCTTTGTAGTTAGGGAAATACTCTACAAATAGAGTTCGTGATAAGACTAGACTACGAGTCATTCTTCTGGAGTTTATTTGCGTTTTACCTCATTGTAAAGTAGGAGGCTGTGATGATCTTATGTAACAGAGTCGATGTTGTAATTCTATAGACATGCCTTGGACCCGCATATGTTTCTGTTGTACCACTCTGAGCGATATAATACTAGTGGAACGGTGTTTCATTGGTGTTGTATCAGACTTGCATACTACACCATGCAGTGGTATGCCGGGTCACCACAGTTGGTATCAGAGCAAATGCTTTGACCTTAGGATTAAAACCCTTTAAAGGAGACCTATAGGATTGGTAGTGTCTATAGGAAGTTGTCCTAGGTAAACCAAATACTTCTTATGACTTGAGATGGATATTCACTTGAGAATAATCCTGACACACTTGAGTCAACATTTCCTACCTAACTTATCAAGATAAAATAAAATTAGTCAGCTGATTCCAAGTAGGTAGTATATCAATAAGTCTTTAAAACAATAGATGAGTAGATCACAGTTGGTATACAATACATGGTAGTCCAAAGAGAGGATACAACCATAAGGAAGATATCCTATTGGAAGAGGTGTACCAACACATGTTTTCATTAAGTAGGAGTTATCCAGAACTGTAATAGGAGTAATATTAAGTGAAAAAGATAATTAAGATATTCTAATAGAAATGTAGACCAAGTTAAGTAATAGGGTAAGTAAAATTTATCTAAACTTGTGAAACAGTTGTTAGTAAGTGATAAATATGAGTTATATGATGTAGTATAGACCATGATGAGTCAATCATGGAAGGTAAGCAAAAGAGATAGGAAAATAATATGCCTACTTACATGGTAGAAATAGAAATCATATATGATTCACCTGAGAATCATTATGTGATGAATTAGAACATCATAAATATTTAGGAGAAGTACAATAAGAAGTCAAGTGCTAAACAATAGTGCAAGAATTGTGTTCCAAAACAATGGGAAGTGTGCCAAGCACATCATGATCATAGTTATATGGTAGAAACACATGGAAGTATAAGAGCTATATTTCCATAGTTATGTGCTTAGAGTAGCAATGTTAGAACTTAGAAATATCATGTGAAATAGTCCTCAACAAAATGGAAGTTAAGCTAGAACTTCCAAAGGAAATTAGGTGAACCTTAACCATCCCAAACCACTTTGTTTTAAGTTTATCTCATTGCAATTGTGCAATTAAGGTAAATGTTGAGACAAATAGTAGAATCCCATATACTCGTGCTAAGTATCACGATTTAAACCTATCTTATGTGGTGTTATATACTACACATCTCAGCCTGATGTTTAGAGATGTCTTACTCAACTATTATTTTCAGGCTTATGATGGTGTGTATTATATGCACAAAGCTGAATCTTCTTGGATTTTATTGGATTTTCATTGTTTGACCAGATCCATACATGAAGTTTGACTTTGATATGCAAATGCATGTTGCAATATCAAGTCCTTACTTAATGCTATAGATCTAGAGGGTAATGGTATTCGTGTGAGGAAGTGACGAATTCGACGATTACGGAGAAAGAATGAAGGCTCATCAGATAAAGGAAACAAAGTTGTGGGAAGCAACCACAATACTCTGAAGGAAGTACAAATCAGAAATTCATGCTTATCCTCAACAGAGGAGTACTTTAGTACGGAAGAAGCATGAAGGTGGGAAATCTGGTGATTATGGAGAAGCTCAAGCAGATCCATAGTCAATATAGAAGAGGGAATGCATGGGAAATCACTCAGAATACTATATTTATAGTGTTAACTGGTGGTTTTTTCTGCAACAATAAACCCTCGAAAAAGGAAGATGACCTATGAAACCATAGCAGATATAAGAAGACCATAGTCGATATCAGAAGACCACAATTGGTATAGGAACAATACTGCGAGATAAAGTAGAAGATGTCTCGTCCAGTTGATCAAGACCTATAATAGAGTACATTTTTAAATATCAAATAGCCACAGTTGGTATAATAATCACAGCTGGTATCAGTTGGTATTACAAATAGTCCATGATTTAATTATTTGTAACAAAAGTTTGTGAACAAATAAAAATCTTATCAGCCAAATAGCTAGATCTATAATCATTTAGTCGAAGGATTCACATTGGATGTCCACAATTGAGTGGATGCACCACATATATTCTTTGCAAAACCTTAGAAGGAGCACAAACCATAAGTTTGACCCAGACCAATATTCCAACCATAAGTTCTATAGTTGGAAGAAAAGGAGTTGAAAACCATAAGAAAACTCTAAGGTGTAGAGTAAAATATTGCGTTGGATGTACAATGACTCAATACTTGGAACAAAATAGAAGAAGAAGGTCTGAACTGAGAGGAAGTTCTATCTTATTTTCATAAGATTGTTGGACATTACTTTCAGAAGGATGTCAGACCAGAAGCCGAGGTTCATACCTCGAGGACGTAAGAAGTGGATTAAAACTTGAGCGAGTAAGTAATATCTACTCAGAAGTACTTAAGCTCAAGTAAGTCAAAGATAAAGAAGTTGGACGAAGAAAATGTCAGAGACCAAATACAGCTCAAGAAGGCCAAAGACCAAAAGAGATTGACTATACCAAAACTTAAGTCCATTTGAATGATTCCTTTCATGGAACCTAAATAACCCAAAATAGTTATAGGTATCAACTATAAACCATGATTGGATGGACTAAATGAGTCTAATCCATTCTTAAGGAAATAAACCATCATTACCATTTCCATATTAAGTACCTTACTTAGTACCATTATTGCAGTTTTGGTAGTAAGGGAAAACAAAGACCTATTTTATCAAATAGGAGATTGTTATCCAATTAGTCCTCAACTAAGACTGTCAGGACCAGAAGAAGTCTTAATCAGTGAATATTCAATGGGAAAGGAAACAAGCTTATAGAGTTGGAAGAAATCAAAGAATAAAAGTAAGAACCATGGTTCAGAGACAAACTCTAATGGATTCCAGGAAGAATCTGGACAAGGGATATATTCAATTATATCCAAAAGGATCACCACGGAGTTCGAGAAAAGTTTAAGTCTGCACAAGTCAGATCTACACTCCGAAACGTGAGAGATATCAAACTTCGAGGACGAGGTTTAGTTTAAGGGGTAGAGACTGTAATATCCCAGGTAATGGGGTTACAAAAAAAATAGAGGAAACAGATGTGTGCATTGCATTCATGCATAGAAAATCTGGGGAATTTTCGCGCTTTAAAGTAAAACAGTCACAGTAACTGAAGTTTCACTTGACCTTGGTGGAATTGAAGTAGCTCATCAAGTCAGGCGCTATAAACCTCAAAGTGACTTTGCAAAAACCTTGTTTTGGGAAGAGATGATTTGATCTAAGGGGTTAGATCAAATGGAACTAATAATCAACACACCAACACTTTACTCAATGATCAACTACTTGATCTTATAAAAGATCACAATATGGCAATCCTTGTCATAACATCTGAACATCAATTCAATTACAAACCAAGTAACAATAAAATGGGAAAACCATTCTTGACTTATCTTTTCCATGTCTTAAACTAATCCATGATCCTACCATGAACCTCATGGTATTTATTTCACTTCATTCTTGGAAACAGGACATGGAGATTAACTCTAGAAATATATATTCTTCTCTATTCCAAATTATTAAGCATCAAACCTAGAGAGGTGAGAGTTCTATTATAATTTTTAGAGAAGCAATAACAAACCTTGAGCTAAACCTTGGATATACATCCAAGTATTCAAATCATCATCTCTAAGAGAAACCCTAGGATATTATCCAAGACAATTCCTAGAGAGATAAACCATTTATATTTAACATAGACATTGATGATCACATCAATCTCTATAGAGCCTAACCTTAAGTTAGTATTAAAGTCCTTTCCAAAATGAGAGAGATCAGTCATACAAAACATAGCTTTATCTATTTAAGAATAAAGGACAACAATTGAACTAGAGTATTAGGAGTACACCATAACCTAGAATAATCCATTCTTATATAAGAGAGAACAATTATGGTGTTACACTCAAGTTAGTTGAGGAAACACTTGAGTTTGAGGGAGAGAACTAACCATATACCCAGATGATAATATCAACCTTATTTAAGTGGAACCATAACAAAATATCTCAGGCATTTTCCTGGGATATAACCTATAGAGACAACCATAGCCATGTCCACCCAAGAAACTATAAGGGAGATATTATGTTTAGTTAATCAAGACAACACTTGATCATGGAAGTGAAAACCATTCCATTAGAAATACTTTGGGAAGCCCAACCTTGAACATTATAAATTGATTGATGATCATAAACCCTAAGAACTTGAAGTAGAGATATTAAGAACAAAATGATCATGCCTAATCCATGATCATGCTCTTGAGGTATGTGAGGATAAGTTAAACCCTAATATGATTATTAGATATTATTCCCCACATGAAATCATAGGGAGGTAACTAGTAAACAAACCTAGACTTATATCCTAAACCCTAACTTGTGAACCACTTGGTGATCACAAGTAGAATTCTACCACACCTACATTCCACTTATTCTTCATCTAAGAAAGCTTTAGAGTAAAACTCCATACTTGATATGGTGAGAAATCATCAATCCATGAGACCAAAGTTAACTATAAAAAGAACTATAACCAATGTAGTTAACTTAATGATAAATTAAGGATAATAATTGTAGTTAATTGGTAGAAGATAAAACCAATTCTCAAATCCTTAGTAATTAAATGAGCACAGAAGCAATTAAGAAAGCAACCATATCATCTTGGTCAGGGGAGATTAACCCTAGCACATGCAATATGGTGTCATCCCATCTCACAACCAAGAATTAAACCTCAACCTTAGTTTATGTATCACTATGGTGATCATAATACAAACCAGGCTATAGATGAGATTCAAACCAATTGCCATTAGGTGAATCTCAGTAGAACCTTAGAAATTGCTCACAAACTATATCTTTGGTTTCAATTATGAACCAAAGATTAACCTTATACTATATTTAATAATTCAAACCCATAAGTGGTAATCAACCACTTATCATTAGAATCAAAACCAAACCCTGATGAGAGTAATACCTACTCTAAGTATTTCAAGGTGTTATTAAAATAATAGTACAAGTATTTAACTTGAAATAGAAATTAAGATAAACCTCACAAGACCTTAACAAGCAAGTGCTCACATAAATTCATGTGTAAGTGACCAACAATCTCAAATGGGAGATCAAGTCCTTAGAGATATTTTTAGCACATGAAATCATGCCATTTAGTCACCTACTTAATAGAACTCCATAAACAAACCTTACTTGGCAACTTATTTCTTGCAAAGCAATACCAAATAAAACAAGAAATATTACTAAGTAAGAAAACTACCAACTGGAAAACAATTTGAATATTCCCAAAGATAATATTCAAATTCATGTCCATAGGGGTATTGAAAATTCAAATACCAATAATAATAATTAAACCAATGTTATGGTGCCACATTAAATTTGCAAATACACCACTCAAGACCTTGCAGTATCTTGAACTAATCCTTATATGTTTCAAATAAGCAAGACCTGCAAAATAGAAAAGAGTTAAACTATGAATTCAAACCTGAATTCAAATAGAACAAAACAAAACAGAAAATCAAACAGAAAAAGAAAAGGGGGATACTTACCTGGGCAGGCCACGGCAGCCCAGCACGAGCCCACCAGAACAGCCTAGTCCACCAACCAGGAGCAGCCCACTAAGCCAGCCCGATACCCCTTCGTCCAAAATATCGGAGAGGAGCTCGTCCTCATCCTCTCCGAGCGCATGGACGACAGCACGACACCGTGAGGAGCTTCTCCTCTCGCTGGCGTCCTCTCCTTGCTCCGAATTCGTGACGAGGCGCATTCCCGAACCCTATAAGTACCCTGGACGACGAAATTGCTCCGTTTCTTCCTCTTTCCTCTCCAGTTCCATCCATGCCGAAACCTGGCCCCGCCAGTCTTACTCACCGCTGGCGAACGAGGCCTCCACGAGCCAATCTAAGCACACCAGCGTGACGGCCACCCTCGACAAGCTCAGCTCACGGAAGGAATCCAGCTGAGGTGCCCGAAATCGACGCCGACGCCACCGTCTTCTCCGACACCGGCAGCTACGAATTCTGGTGAACCCAACTACCCCTGCCTTCGTCGAGCAGCCTATCAGCCTCAGGGTGAGTATGCGCTCCCAGAGACCCCTTATTTGTGCAATTTCATCAACCGTAGCCTACGATTCGAGATCCCGCCGGAGTTGCTCCGCCGCGGGCATGTTTGCCGGCGACGCTCCGGTGACCCATTCGAAAATCCAACACCACTATGTTGTCCAGCGTGGCGAGGGGAGTCCGTAGGTACGAGTTTCGCTTCCGGGGGTGCCCTAAATCGGCGGCGCCGTTCCCAGTTGGCCGCCGGCGGCTAAACGTCGGCGAGGTCAAACGCCGGTCAAACTTGACCAGTCTTCGCCTGCGTGGCAGCTGACGTGGATCCCTGGTCCACCAGTCAGTCACACGTGTAGAACCCAACCGGTACAATAAGTCATTTCCTGTTTAAATTTAAATCCAGAAAATTGCTGCAACTTCAAATAAATCTAGAAAATTCAATTTAAGTCAGAAAAATGTAAATAAGATATTAAAATTCTTAGAAAAGAAAACTCTATCCAATAAAAATATAAAATGGAATTTTTATTTTTAATAAAAATTCAATTATTTAATACTTGTTATTTAAGCCTTTAATTTTAATTCTAAATTCAATTAAAATTCAATAATTAGTAAAACTTCATAAAATAATTAAAAACCAGTAAGTAATTAAGGAAATCATTAAAATTAATTTCCTTTTATATCAACTTATTAAATCCTTATTAGGAGGATTTAAACCCTAATTAATAATTACCTTAAATATTATTTGTTTAAAAATAATAAAATGCCAAATTCAATATTATTTTTATGCCCAAATTATTAATAACTTCAACTTTAAATTGAAGTTATTAATCATAGAATTATAGGGTAATTAGAAAACCCTAGTTCCATATGGTAGGAAAACAGGAATTCATCATTTCATGTGAAACCCTAAAACCCTAATTCAATTAGGAACCTTAGCTCCACTATTTCATATGAACCCTAAATTATTCCCAAACATGAACCCTAAGTAACATGTGATCATGTTACTTCATTAGTAACCATAGATTCATATTTAGCAACTAAATGCTTGTTCAAATCCACATAACATATGGGAACCCCATCACTACTAGTTAGTATCCCATGTGTTCATCTTAATCAAACCTAGTTCCTATCACAAGGATCTCATCTATAATTAACCTTAACTAGCATCACACCATTGTGATGAACTCCAATAGCAACCATGCTAATATTGACATCATATCCCATACACACTAAACCCTATTAGTGTGGGATAATTATTAACATCCTATTTAGGAAATCACCATCCCTTACTTAGTGAATCCAATGGCTAATACAAGACAACCTCAACCTTAATTGCTATACTTCTTATTATTTAAGAAGTATGTTCTTCAAAAGTTATTCTTTTGAAGAAAATAAGGAATCATCACCAACCCTGCTTATAAGGACCTATAAACCCTAGCCAGCTATCACTAGCAAGATAAACCAACCTTGACAACAACCTGTATAATGAATTGCTTAGGATACCTAGGCTTATCTTAACCTTACAAGCCCTAGGTGTTGATGAATCCAACTTTGTTGGGATCCATCTAATATTTAATCCAGAACTACCTGAAACCATAGCCAACCATAGAAACCCAACCTAATTACCATACTTGTTCTTTATTTAAGAACATGTTCTTCAAAAGTTATTCTTTTGAATTATATAATAAGGAATCATCAACCATGTATTATAGGACTTAAAATTGACAACTGCTCTTTACTTATTATATAGCTACTATTCCTGGTTGTGTATGGTTGTTACTATTCATTTTTGCCACCTGCTTATAATTCTAAAACAACACAACCCTGAATAAGAACCTTGTTTGTGAATCACTCTAAAAGTGCAACACACCCTGGACTAATCATTACAACTCACTGATCCTAAATCATCGGGGTTAGGTCACGCTTAGAGCGATTGCATCTCATACTTATGCATTATTGCATTCTTGCCAATCTTTTAAACATCGTCCTTACCGGACGATGATGTTATTTCAGAATTTGGAGTTACTACGTATCGAAGACCTTGACTGCATAATCTTGCAGTCAAGAAAGGCAAGTTCATCACTTGCTCATGTCATTTGAGTATTTTTATCAAATTACTTGCAAAGTATTATGGTTATCACTATTGCACAAAAATCAAAACCACTACTTTCATAATTATGAATATGACTATGTGGTGGGCAATGGAACCATGGATTGTGTTGATATGGTGGAGGTTCCATTGCACGGGTTTATATCCATCTAGGATTAAACAACAAATGTCGCCAGTGATTCTTGTGCCGTAATACCCGTGTTAACCATAAGATCCGGAGTGGGACGGAATAGTCAAAAGTGTTTCCACCTCTCGTTCATCAACGGATGCGCTTTACCGTAGTACACTTGTGATCCAAGGGGGCAAGCTGGTGAGGCTGGGGAGTCCTAAGTCCCCACGGCATAGTCCGTAGTACACTTGTCGCCCGAAGGAGCAAGATGGTGAGGCTGGGGAGTCCTAAGTCCCCACGGTATTGCGGTCTATGATGGATTGTAAGATGTCCGGAACGGTCTATCCATGATTGATAGGGGAAGGCATATAAATGCCCGGAACGGTCTCATCATGGATATAGGGGAAGACAATCTTACAAAAGGGTGGGTGTTCGAGGTAGCGGAGGAACATGATTGGCTAGACCTTATACCGGGCCTCACACCAAAGGAAGTGTGGACGAGAACTTAAGCTCGGTTGGCACCAAGGTTAAGATCTCTTATGGGTAAAGCAACACACCTCTGCAGAGTGTAAAGAACCGTGACCTGTCACTCCCTGTTCCGGGATATGGAACTGCGAACGCGGCCGGAAAGGAGCTCCATGAAGTTCTAGTAAACCGGTGAAGGCTGACGGACATAGTTCTTCTGAATAAAAGCAACCTTTTGAAGAAATGATTATAAAAATCTGCATTGGTATTAGACTTTCTGGTCTAATGCCATAGCTAGTGCATCAAACACCTCTTTCCTATAATGAACTTGTTGAGTACGCTCGTACTCATCCCACTCTTAAATCCCCTGCTTAGATATGGAGGCATCGAAGGAGGATCAACAGTGCAACTCGAAGGCCGAGGAGTCAACAACTACTTCAAGAGACAGAACCCTGTCAAAGGAGTCAGATACCACATCCAACAAGGAGAAAACCTAGTTTAGCCATAGAAGGGAACTAGCTTCCTAAACCTAGCTCCTATTTAGCTAGAGTCTATTCTTAGCCTTTGTAGTTAGGGAAATACTCTACAAATAGAGTTCGTGATAAGACTAGACTACGAGTCATTCTTCTGGAGTTTATTTGCAGTTTTACCTCATTGTAAAGTAGGAGGCTGTGATGATCTTATGTAACAGAGTCGATGTTGTAATTCTATAGACATGCCTTGGACCCGCATATGTTTCTGTTGTACCACTCTGAGCGATATAATACTAGTGGAACGGTGTTTCATTGGTGTTGTATCAGACTTGCATACTACACCATGCAGTGGTATGCCGGGTCACCACAGTTGGTATCAGAGCAAATGCTTTGACCTTAGGATTAAAACCCTTTAAAGGAGACCTATAGGATTGGTAGTGTCTATAGGAAGTTGTCCTAGGTAAACCAAATACTTCTTATGACTTGAGATGGATATTCACTTGAGAATAATCCTGACACACTTGAGTCAACATTTCCTACCTAACTTATCAAGATAAAATAAAATTAGTCAGCTGATTCCAAGTAGGTAGTATATCAATAAGTCTTTAAAACAATAGATGAGTAGATCACAGTTGGTATACAATACATGGTAGTCCAAAGAGAGGATACAACCATAAGGAAGATATCCTATTGGAAGAGGTGTACCAACACATGTTTTCGTTAAGTAGGAGTTATCCAGAACTGTAATAGGAGTAATATTAAGTGAAAAAGATAATTAAGATATTCTAATAGAAATGTAGACCAAGTTAAGTAATAGGGTAAGTAAAATTTATCTAAACTTGTGAAACAGTTGTTAGTAAGTGATAAATATGAGTTATATGATGTAGTATAGACCATGATGAGTCAATCATGGAAGGTAAGCAAAAGAGATAGGAAAATAATATGCCTACTTACATGGTAGAAATAGAAATCATATATGATTCACCTGAGAATCATTATGTGATGAATTAGAACATCATAAATATTTAGGAGAAGTACAATAAGAAGTCAAGTGCTAAACAATAGTGCAAGAATTGTGTTCCAAAACAATGGGAAGTGTGCCAAGCACATCATGATCATAGTTATATGGTAGAAACACATGGAAGTATAAGAGCTATATTTCCATAGTTATGTGCTTAGAGTAGCAATGTTAGAACTTAGAAATATCATGTGAAATAGTCCTCAACAAAATGGAAGTTAAGCTAGAACTTCCAAAGGAAATTAGGTGAACCTTAACCATCCCAAACCACTTTGTTTTAAGTTTATCTCATTGCAATTGTGCAATTAAGGTAAATGTTGAGACAAATAGTAGAATCCCATATACTCGTGCTAAGTATCACGATTTAAACCTATCTTATGTGGTGTTATATACTACACATCTCAGCCTGATGTTTAGAGATGTCTTACTCAACTATTATTTTCAGGCTTATGATGGTGTGTATTATATGCACAAAGCTGAATCTTCTTGGATTTTATTGGATTTTCATTGTTTGACCAGATCCATACATGAAGTTTGACTTTGATATGCAAATGCATGTTGCAATATCAAGTCCTTACTTAATGCTATAGATCTAGAGGGTAATGGTATTCGTGTGAGGAAGTGACGAATTCTGACGATTCTGGAGAAAGAATGAAGGCTCATCAGATAAAGGAAACAAAGTTGTGGGAAGCAACCACAATACTCTGAAGGAAGTACAAATCAGAAATTCATGCTTATCCTCAACAGAGGAGTACTTTAGTACGGAAGAAGCATGAAGGTGGGAAATCTGGTGATTATGGAGAAGCTCAAGCAGATCCATAGTCAATATAGAAGAGGGAATGCATGGGAAATCACTCAGAATACTATATTTATAGTGTTAACTAGTGGTTTTTTCTGCAACAATAAACCCTCGAAAAAGGAAGATGACCTATGAAACCATAGCAGATATAAGAAGACCATAGTCGATATCAGAAGACCACAATTGGTATAGGAACAATACTGCGAGATAAAGTAGAAGATGTCTCGTCCAGTTGATCAAGACCTATAATAGAGTACATTTTTAAATATCAAATAGCCACAGTTGGTATAATAATCACAGCTGGTATCAGTTGGTATTACAAATAGTCCATGATTTAATTATTTGTAACAAAAGTTTGTGAACAAATAAAAATCTTATCAGCCAAATAGCTAGATCTATAATCATTTAGTCGAAGGATTCACATTGGATGTCCACAATTGAGTGGATGCACCACATATATTCTTTGCAAAACCTTAGAAGGAGCACAAACCATAAGTTTGACCCAGACCAATATTCCAACCATAAGTTCTATAGTTGGAAGAAAAGGAGTTGAAAACCATAAGTTCTATAGTTGGAAGAAAAGGAGTCACAGTAACTGAAACTGTGGTGACCCGGCATACCACTGCATGGTGTAGTATGCAAGTCTGATATGACACCAATGAAACACCGTTCCACTAGTATTATATCGCTCAGAGTGGTACAACAGAAACATATGCGGGTCCAAGGTATGTCTATAGAATTACAACATCAACTCTGTTACATAAGATCATCACAGCCTCCTACTTTACAATGAGGTAAATCTGCAAATAAACTCCAGAAGAACGACTCGTAGTCTAATCTATCACGAACTCTATTTGTAGAGTATTTGACTAGCTATAGAGGCTATGAATAGATTCTAGCTTAGTAGGAGCTAGGTTTAGGAAGCTAGTTCCCTTCTAGGGCTAAACTAGGTTTTCTCCTTGTTGGATGTGGTATCTGACTCCTCTGACAGGGTCCTGTCTCGTGAAGTAGTTGTTGACTCCTCGGCCTTCGAGTTGCACTGTAGATCCTCCTTCGATGCTTCCATATCTAAGCAGGGGATTTAAGAGTGGGATGAGTACGAGCGTACTCAACAAGTTCATTATAGGAAAGAGGTGTTTAATGCACTAGCTACAGCATTAGACCAGAAAGTCTAATACCAATGCATGTTTTCATAACCATTTCTTCAAAAGGTTGCTTTTATTCAGAAGAACTATGTCCGTCAGCCTTCACCGGTTTACTAGAACTTCATGGAGCTCCTTTCCGGCCGCGTTCGCAGTTCCATATCCCGGAACAGGGAGTGACAGGTCACGGTTCTTTACACTCTGCAGAGGTGTGTTGCTTTACCCATAAGAGATCTTAACCTTGGTGCCAACCAAGCTGCAGGCTTGTCCACACTTCCTTTGGTGTGAGGCCAGGAGTAAGGTCATAGCCAATCATATTCCTCCGCTACCTCGCACACCCACCCTTTTGTAAGACTATCCTCCCCTATATCCATGGTGAGACCGTTCCGGGCATTTGTTCTCCCCTATACCGATTAAGGTAGACCGTTCCGAACAATTTTATATGCCCTCCCCTATCAATCATGGATAGACCGTTCCGGACATCTTACAATCCATCATAGACCGCATTACCGTGGGGACTTTAGGCTTCCCCAGCCCACCGCTTGTCCCTCAGGATACAAGTGTCTACGGCAAGCGCATCCGTTGATGTACAAGAGGTGGAAATACGATTGACTAGTCCGTCCCATTCCAGATCTTATGGTTAACACGGTTATTACGGCACAAGAATCACTGGCGACATTTGTTGTTTAATCCTAGATGGATATTAACCCTTGCAATGGAACCTCCACCATATCAACACAATCCATGATTCCATTGCCCACCACATAGTCATATTCATAGTTATGAAAGTAGTGGTTTTGGTTTTTATGCAATAGTGATAATCATAGTACTTTGCAAGTAATTTGATAAAGATACTCAAATGGCATGAGCAAGTGATGAACTTGCCTTTCTTGGCTGCAAGATTATGCAGACAAGGTCTTCGATACGCAATAACTCCAAATTCTGAAATAGCATCATCGTCCGGTAAGGACGATGTTTAAAAGATTGGCAAGGATGCAATAATGCATAAGAATGAGATGCAATCGCTCTAAGCGTGACCTAACCCCGATGATTTAGGATTAGTGAGTGGTAATAATTGATTCAGGGTGTGTTGCACTTTTAGAGTGATTCACAAACAAGGTTCTTATTCAGGTGTGATTACTTGGTATTATAAACAGGTAGATAATAAAGCATAATAATCAATTGATCACAAAGAGAATGATTGTTGGCATAATGTTAACAAGTAAAGAACAGTGGTCAGTTTTAGTACTATATGGCATGGTTAATGATTAATTATCTTATACTTCAAAAGAATAACTTTTGAAGAACATTTTCTTTGATAAAGGACAAGTATGATAATTAGGGTTGTGGAGTTCTATGGTTTTCTATGGTTCTAATTGGTTTCTGGAGTAAGTAGTAGATGGATCACAACCTAGTTGGATTCATCAACACGAAGGGCTTGTAAGGTTGAGTTAAGCCTGGCATTCTAAGCAATTATTCATACAAGATGGTTGTCAAGGTTGGTTTATCTTGCTAGTGATAGCTGGCTAGGGTTTATAGGTCCTTAT
Organism: Lolium perenne; assembly: GCF_019359855.2. Lineage (NCBI taxonomy): Eukaryota > Viridiplantae > Streptophyta > Magnoliopsida > Poales > Poaceae > Lolium > Lolium perenne. The sequence continues at coordinate 217,471,168 of NC_067247.2, forward strand.
AAGCAGGGTTGAGGATGATTCTTTATTTACTTCAAAAGAATAACTTTTGAAGAACATACTTCTTAAATAATAAGAAGTATATCAATTAGGGTTGAGATGGTTTAGGTTGTACTGTTGGTTCTATTAAGTAAAGAATAATTGGCTCCTAAATAGGATGATTGATAATTATCTCATATTGACAGGGTTTAGTGGAACAGGGTTATGCAATGTTAAATAGTAGGTATGGTTGCTATTAGGTTTCATCACAATGGTGTGATGCTAAATAGGGATAAATAATGCTGATGGCTTTGGTAATAGGATCTAGGGTTTACACTTGGTTAACCCTACTGGATTATCTAGGTCTGATAAAGATGAACACATGGGTTGCTAATCAGTACTGATAGGGTTCCCATATTTTATGTGGGTTTGAACTAGTATTTAGTTGCTAGCTATGAATCTATGATAACTAATGAAGTAACATGATCACATGTTACTTGGGTTTTAGGTTTGGAAATAATTTAGGGTTCACACATAAAATAGTGGAGCTAGGGTTTCTAGTGAATTAGGTTTTTGGGTTTACACATGAAATGATGGGTTCCTAGTTTTCTACCATATGGAACTAGGAGTTCTTATTCACCATATAGTTCTATGATTAATAACTTCAATTTAAAGTTGAAGTTATTAATAATTTGGGAATAAAAATAATATGGAGTTTGGCACTTTTATTAATTTTAAATATTTAATAATTAAGAGAATTATTAATTAGGGTTTAAATCCTTCTAATAAGGATTTAACAAATAATGAGTAAAGGAAAATTAGTTTTAATATTTTCCTGATTTGTTAACTGGTTTTTATTAATTTTAGAAATTTTTCTTAATTATTGAATTTTAATTGAATTTGGAATTAAAATTAAAGACTTAAATAACAAGCATTAAATACTTAAATTTTTATTAAAAATAAAAATTCCTTTTATATTTTTATTGGATAAAGTTTTAGTTTCTAAGAATTTTAATATCTCATTTATATTTTTCTGACTTATTATGAATTTTATATGAATTTGTAAAGTTACAGCAATTATTGAATTTGAAACTAAAATTAGAAAATGGCTAAGTGTACCCGGCCAGGGCTACCCACAGCCACTGGCTAGTGGGGTCTAGACCACGTCAGCAGCCACGTGGTGATGATGTGGCTAGGGAAGCTCCCTACCGGCGGTTTGCCGGCGACGGCGCCGCCGCTCCTGGGCTCGAGCGGACGGGACTCTCATACCACCAGAACGAGCACGACATGGTGAGTAAATTGATACCAGCGCCGCCCCTATTAGGTCGCCGGAGCAAGGCCGGCGGCGTGGTTCTGCGGCGGAGGGCACGGGTGAACGACACGGCGTCTATACGGTGCATAATCGGACGAGGCGGGCATGCGATGAGCTTTGGTGGCTCACCAGGGTTGCGCAGAGCTTGACGGCGCGGTCGGGGATGGCCGGAGTCGCCGGAATCGACACCTCCGGCCGACGGGAATGGCGGCTCGGTGAGGGCGTTGCAGAAGGCTTCGGATCAATTCCTTTTGCGCCATGAACATGTCGAGGACGGCGGAGACGATGGTGGCTACGGCTTGGCCAGGGGAGGTCTCCACCGGCGGCGATTGGAGATGGCCGGCGAGTTAGGGTTTCGGGAATGGGGAAAAATTGGGACGAGGACGAAGAACTCGATGCAATTGTTCGTGTTGGAGCTTTTATAGGGCGTTGGATGGTGCCTCGTCACGACGCCGATCGCTGGGAGCTCGCCAGCGAGAGGAGGAGCTGGCCACGGCATCGAGGTGGCCTCCATGCGGGAGACGAGGATGAGGATGACCTCCTCATCGTATTTTTTACGAAAGGGTACTGGGCTGTGCTCTGGCAGTGGATTGGGCCGTGGTGGTGGGCTGCCTACTGGGCTGTGGTGGTGGGCTACGGTGGCCTGGCAGGTAAGCCACTCTTCTCTCTTATTTTCTTTTTTTTTCTTTTCTATTTTTATTTACTGGTTTCAATTTCATTTATTGAATTCTATGTTAAATCTAATTTGATTTCAAAATTTACTTGCAAGTTTCTTGTTATGTTAATTCAATTACAAGGTAATGTGATGTATCACACCACACTCCATTATGAAGCAAGCATTTTATATTTGATTACATTTCATGCTTGTTGGCTTCTTCAATATAGCAATTAAACATGAGTTTGTATTCTCACTTTTATTTCCTTTATTATTAGGAGTTCAATTCAATTTAGAAGTATGAGAGTTGATACTTGTATCACAAACTATTTCTTAGGTTGTTAGTAGTTCATGGTTTCTATTTGAGAAATTATTCATTTGCATGTTATTTCATGTGATCACTTGTTGATTAAGGTCTTGTGATTTATTATAACCATATTTCAAAGGTAGCATTAGGATTATATTTAATAATACTTTGGATTACCTAGAGTAGGTATTACTCTCATCATGGTTTAGTCTTGGTTATAATTATGAGTGGTTGATCACCACCATGGTTCTAATCAAATGGTTTAGCACTAGGTTATTCTTAAGTTCCATAATGAATCATGAGCTTTAATTAGTGAACAATTCTAGGGTTCTCATCATATTTACCTAATGGCAATTGGTTTGGAGCTCACTTAGGATCTGGTTTTATAATTGTAATTACCCAAGTGGTTCATAACTTGGTTTGAGATATAATTCTGGGTTGTAGAATTTAGATAACACCATAGTGCATTGGCTAGGTTTAATCTCCCCTAACCATGATAATATGATTACTTGCTTAATATTTCATGTGCTTTTCTAATTACTAAGGATTTGAGAATTAGTTTTATCTTCTACCAATTAATTTCTATTATTAACCTCAATTTATCATTGAAGTAACTATATTGATTATAGTTCTTTTTATAGTTAACTTTGGTCATATGAATGGATGATTTCTCACCATTTAAGTATGGAGTTTTACTCTAAGGTTTTGCTTATATTTCTTAGATGAAGAATAAGTGGAATGTATATGTGGTAGAATTCTACTTGTGATCACCAAGTGGTTCACAAGTTAAGGATTAGAATATAAGCCTAGATTTGCTTATTAGTTACCTCCCTATAATTTCATGTGGTGAAGGATATCTACTTATCTTATTAAGGTTTAACTTATCCTCACATATATCAAGAGCATGATCATGGTTAGACATGATCCACTTGTTCCCGATATCTTTACCTCAAGTTCTTAGGGTTTATGATCATCACTCAATTTATAATGATCAAGATTTGGCTTCCTAAATTATTTCTAATGGAATGGGTTCTCACTTCCATGATCAAGCATTGTCTTGATCAACTAGGATATAGAACTTCTTTTATAGTTTCTTGAATAGGCATGGTTATGGTTGTCTCAATTATCTTGAGCATAACACCATGGGTTGAGCTTTCTCATTTAAGAATGGTTATTCTAGGGTTTATGGTGTACTCCTAATATTTATTTAGGTTGCTGGGCCAAAGATTCAATTGTCTATCTTAGTTGGTTTATTCCACTCCTTATTTCACTAAGTCATGGGCATAGTCTTATTCCACTTGGTATCTGGTTATCTCACCACTCCAAGATGAAATGGTTTACCTCCTAATACTTTAATTCAAAGATTGTCCTTTATTCTTAAATAGGTAAAGCTTGGATTAGTATGAGTGGTCACTCTCATTTGGAAAGGACTTAGTATTATCCCAAGGTTATGGTCTTATGATGATGTTTTGATTACATGGATGTATATCCAAGGTTTAGCTTAAGGTTTGTCATTGCTTCTCTAATAAATTATATATAACTCTCTCCTCTCTAGGTTTGATGTATAATAATATGGAATAGAGAAAGCTATATATTTCTAGAGTTGATCTCCTTGTTATGTTTCCAGGAATAAAGTAGAACGAATACCAGGAGGTTCATGGTAGGATCAAGGATTAGTTTAAGACATGGAAAATATTAGTCAAGAATAGTTTCTCCATTCATTGTTACTTGTTTTCCAAGTAGATGTATGTTCATATGTTATGGCAAGGAATACCATGTTATGATCTTTAATAAGATCAAGCAATTTATCATTGAGTAAAGTGTTGTTGTGTTGATTATTAGTTCCATTTGATCCAACCCCTTAGATCAGATCATCTCTACCCAAAACAAGGTTTTAGCAAAGTCACATTGAAGTTTGTAGCGCTTGCCTTGATGAGCTACTTCAATTCCACCAAGGTCAAGTGAAACTTCAGTTACTGTGACTGTTTTACTTTAAAGCGTGAAAATTCCCCAGATTTTCTATGCATGAATGCAATGCACACAACTGATTCCTCTATTTTTGTAACCCCATTACCTGGGATATTACAGTCTCTACCCCTTAAACTAAACTTCGTCCTCGAAGTTTGATCTCTCTCACGTTTCCGAAGTGTGGATCTGACTTGTGCAGACTACGACTTTTCTCGAACTCCGTGGTAATCTCACTGGATATAATTGTATATATCCCTTATCCAGATTCTTCCTGGAATCCATTAGGGTTTGTCTCTGAACATTAGTTCTTACTCCGGTTCTATGATTTTTCTCTGGAATCTAAAAATACCCGTCTCTGAACCATGGCTCTTACTTTGATTTATTGATTTCTTCCAACTATTATAATCTTGTTTCCTATCTCATTGAAGATTCTATGATTGGGACTTCTTCTTGTCCTGACAGTCTTAATTGAGGACTAATTGGATAACATTCTCCTATTTGATAAAATAGGTCTTTGTTTTTCCCTTACTACCAAAATTGCAGTAATGGTGCTTAATAAGGTACTAACTATGGAATTGGTCGTGATGGTTTATTTTTCTAATAATGGATTAGACTTATATAGTCCATCCAATCATGGTTTATAGTTGATGCTTATAACTATTTTGGATTCTTTAGGTTCCATGAAAGGAATCATTCTATTAGTCCGTGGTTCTGGTATGGTCAATTTCCTTCGGTCTTTGGGTCTTCTTGAGCTTTATTTGGTCTCCTACAATCCTTCATCCAACTTCCTTAGCCTTAATTTACTTGGGCTATCATACTACTGAGTAAATATTACTCACTTTCTCAGTCCACTTCTTACTTCCTCGATGTATAAACCTCGGCTTCTGGTCTGACATCCTTCTGAAAGTAATGTCCAACAATCTTATGAAAATAAGATTGAACTTCCTCTCAGTTCAGACCTTCTGTTTCTATCTAGCATAAAGTATTGAGTCGTTGTACATCCAACTCAATCTTTACTCTACCCCTTTGAGTTTTCTTATGGTCTTCAATTCCTTTTCTTCCAACTATTGGACTTATGATTAGAATATTGATCTAGGTCTTGTTTATAATTTATATTCCTCTAAGGTTTTGCGAAGAAACTTTGTGGTGTATCCACTCAGTTGTGGACATCCACTGTGAATCCTTTGACTAAATGTTTATAGATCTAGCTATTTGGCTGACAAGATTTTTATTTGTTCACAAACTTTTGTTACAACTAATTAAATCGTGGACGATTCGTAATACCAACTGATACCAGCTGTGGTTATTATACCAACTGTGGCTATTTGATATCTAAAAATGGATTCTATTATAGGTTCTGATCAACTGGACGAGACATCTTCTGCTTTATCTCGCAGTATTGATCCTATACCAATTGTGGTCTTCTGATATCAACTATGGTCTTCTTATATCTGCTATGGTTTCATAGGTCATCTTCCTTCTGTCAGGGTTTATTTTGCAAGAGAACTACTAACCGATACTATGAATATAGTATCCGAAGTGATCTCCTATGCATTCCCTCTTCTATGTTGACTATGGATCTGCTTGAGCTTCACCATAATCACCAGATTTCTCACCTTCATGCTTCTTATGTACTAAAGTACTCCTCTGTGGAGGTAAAGCATGAATGTTGATTGTCACTTCCTTCAGAGTATTGTGGTTACTTCCCACAACTTTACTTCATTTCTCCGATGAACCTTCATCTTGTCTTCGGAATTTTCAGAATTCGTCACTTCCTCACACGGATACCATTACCCTCTAGATCTATAGCATCAAGTAATAGCTTGATATTGCAACATGCATTTGCATATCAAAGTCAAACTTCATGTATGGATCTAGTTAAACAATGAAAATCCAATAAAATCCAAGAAGATTCAGCTTTGTGCTTATAATACACATCATCATAAGCCTAAATTATAATAGTTGAGTAAGACATCTCTAAACATCAGGCTCTGATGTGTAGTATATAATACCACATAAGATAGGTTTATATCGTGATACTTAGCGCGAGTATATGGGATTCTACTATTTGTCTCAACATTTACCTTAATTACACATTTGTAATGAGATAAACTTGAAACAAAGTGGTTTGGGATGGTTAAGGTTAACCTAATTTTCTTTGGAAGTACTACTTAACTTAGTATTATACCATATATAAGTACTATTGAGGACTATTTGTAAGACACCTCTAGGTCTAATATGGTTACTCTGAATACATAATTATTAGGATATAGTTCCTATATTTCTAAGCTTTTCTACCATAAGCATATGGTCATGATGTGCTTGGCACACTTCCCATATTTTTGGAACACAGTTCTTGCACTATTGTCCGGCTTCTTATTGTACTCCTCCTAAATGTTTATGATGTTCTATTCCATCACATAATGAATCTCAAGTGAATCATATGTGATTACTATTTCTACCATGTAAGTAGACATATTTTATTCCTATCTCTCTTCCTTACCTCCCATGATTGACTCATCATGGTCTATACTACCTCATATAACTCATAATTATCACTTACTATCAACTATTTCACAAGTTTGGATAGATTTTACTTACCCATTACTTGTTTTGGTATACACCTTCTAATAGGATATTTTTCTTATACCCATATCTTTGTTACTTGATATTACTCATATTACAGGTCTGGATAATTCTTATTTAATCATAACATATGTTGGTACCCATCTTCCAATAGGATAGCTTCCTTATGGTTGTATCCTCTCTTTGGACTACCATGTATTGTATACCAACGGTGATCTACCCATCTATTGTTTAGGAACTTAATTGTGTACTACATGTTTGGGATTAGCTGACTAACTTTACTTTATCTTGGTAAGTTAGGTAAGAAATGTTGACTCAAGTGTGTCAGGATTATTCTCAAGTGAATATCCATCTCAAGTCATAAGAAGTATTTGGTTTACTAAGACAACTTCCTATAGACACTACCAATCCTATAGGTCTCCTTTAAAGGGTTTTAATCCTAGGGTCAAAGCATTTGCTCGATACCAACCGTGGTGACCCGGCATACGACTGCATGGTGTAGTATGCAAGTCTGATATGACACCAATGAAACACCGTTCCACTAGTATTATATCGCTCAGAGTGGTACAACAGAAACATATGCGGGTCCAAGGTATGTCTATAGAATTACAACATCAACTCTGTTACATAAGATCATCACAGCCTCCTACTTTACAATGAGGTAAATCTGCAAATAAACTCCAGAAGAACGACTCGTAGTCTAATCTATCACGAACTCTATTTGTAGAGTATTTGACTAGCTATAGAGGCTATGAATAGATTCTAGCTAAGTAGGAGCTAGGTTTAGGAAGCTAGTTCCCTTCTAGGGCTAAACTAGGTTTTCTCCTTGTTGGATGTGGTATTTGACTCCTCTGACAGGTCCCGTCTCGTGAAGTAGTTGTTGACTCCTCGGCCTTCGAGTTGCACCGTAGATCCTCCTTCGATGCTTCCATATCTAAGCGGGGATTTAAGAGTGGGATGAGTACGAGCGTACTCAACAAGTTCATTATAGGAAAGAGGTGTTTAATGCACTAGCTACAGCATTAGACCGTAAAGTCTAATACCAATGCAGGTTTTCATAACCATTTCTTCAAAAGGTTGCTTTTATTCAGAAGAACTATGTCCGTCAGCCTTCACCGGTTTACTAGAACTTCATGGAGCTCCTTTCCGGCCGCGTTCGCAGTTCCATATCCCGGAACAGGGAGTGACAGGTCACGGTTCTTTACACTCTGCAGAGGTGTGTTGCTTTACCCATAAGAGATCTTAACCTTGGTGCCAACCAAGCTGCAGGCTTGTCCACACTTCCTTTGGTGTGAGGCCAGGAGTAAGGTCATAGCCAATCATATTCCTCCGCTACCTCACACACCCACCCTTTTGTAAGACTATCCTCCCCTATATCCATGGTGAGACCGTTCCGGGCATTTGTTCTCCCCTATACCGATTAAGGTAGACCGTTCCGAACAATTTTATATGCCCTCCCCTATCAATCATGGATAGACCGTTCCGGACATCTTACAATCCATCATAGACCGCATTACCGTGGGGACTTTAGGCTTCCCCAGCCCACCGCTTGTCCCTCAGGATACAAGTGTCTACGGCAAGCGCATCCGTTGATGTACAAGAGGTGGAAATACGATTGACTAGTCCGTCCCATTCCAGATCTTATGGTTAACACGGTTATTACGGCACAAGAATCATCAAGACATTTGTTGTTTAATCCTAGATGGATATTAACCCTTGCAATGGAACCTCCACCATATCAACACAATCCATGGTTCCATTGCCCACCACATAGTCATATTCATAGTTATGAAAGTAGTGGTTTTGGTTTTTATGCAATAGTGATAATCATAGTACTTTGCAAGTAATTTGATAAAGATACTCAAATGGCATGAGCAAGTGATGAACTTGCCTTTCTTGGCTGCAAGATTATGCAGACAAGGTCTTCGATACGCAATAACTCCAAATTCTGAAATAGCATCATCGTCCGGTAAGGACGATGTTTAAAAGATTGGCAAGGATGCAATAATGCATAAGAATGAGATGCAATCGCTCTAAGCGTGACCTAACCCCGATGATTTAGGATTAGTGAGTGGTAATAATTGATTCAGGGTGTGTTGCACTTTTAGAGTGATTCACAAACAAGGTTCTTATTCAGGTGTGATTACTTGGTATTATAAACAGGTAGATAATAAAGCATAATAATCAATTGATCACAAAGAGAATGATTGTTGGCATAATGTTAACAAGTAAAGAACAGTGGTCAGTTTTAGTACTATATGGCATGGTTAATGATTAATTATCTTATACTTCAAAAGAATAACTTTTGAAGAACATTTTCTTTGATAAAGAACAAGTATGATAATTAGGGTTGTGGAGTTCTATGGTTTTCTATGGTTCTAATTGGTTTCTGGAGTAAGTAGTAGATGGATCACAACCTAGTTGGATTCATCAACACGAAGGGCTTGTAAGGTTGAGTTAAGCCTGGCATTCTAAGCAATTATTCATACAAGATGGTTGTCAAGGTTGGTTTATCTTGCTAGTGATAGCTGGCTAGGGTTTATAGGTCCTTATAAGCAGGGTTGAGGATGATTCTTTATTTACTTCAAAAGAATAACTTTTGAAGAACATACTTCTTAAATAATAAGAAGTATATCAATTAGGGTTGAGATGGTTTAGGTTGTACTGTTGGTTCTATTAAGTAAAGAATAATTGGCTCCTAAATAGGATGATTGATAATTATCTCATATTGACAGGGTTTAGTGGAACAGGGTTATGCAATGTTAAATAGTAGGTATGGTTGCTATTAGGTTTCATCACAATGGTGTGATGCTAAATAGGGATAAATAATGCTGATGGCTTTGGTAATAGGATCTAGGGTTTACACTTGGTTAACCCTACTGGATTATCTAGGTCTGATAAAGATGAACACATGGGTTGCTAATCAGTACTGATAGGGTTCCCATATTTTATGTGGGTTTGAACTAGTATTTAGTTGCTACCTATGAATCTATGATAACTAATGAAGTAACATGATCACATGTTACTTGGGTTTTAGGTTTGGAAATAATTTAGGGTTCACACATAAAATAGTGGAGCTAGGGTTTCTAGTGAATTAGGTTTTTGGGTTTACACATGAAATGATGGGTTCCTAGTTTTCTACCATATGGAACTAGGAGTTCTTATTCACCATATAGTTCTATGATTAATAACTTCAATTTAAAGTTGAAGTTATTAATAATTTGGGAATAAAAATAATATGGAGTTTGGCACTTTTATTAATTTTAAATATTTAATAATTAAGAGAATTATTAATTAGGGTTTAAATCCTTCTAATAAGGATTTAACAAATAATGAGTAAAGGAAAATTAGTTTTAATATTTTCCTGATTTGTTAACTGGTTTTTATTAATTTTAGAAATTTTTCTTAATTATTGAATTTTAATTGAATTTGGAATTAAAATTAAAGACTTAAATAACAAGCATTAAATACTTAAATTTTTATTAAAAATAAAAATTCCTTTTATATTTTTATTGGATAAAGTTTTAGTTTCTAAGAATTTTAATATCTCATTTATATTTTTCTGACTTATTATGAATTTTATATGAATTTGTAAAGTTACAGCAATTATTGAATTTGAAACTAAAATTAGAAAATGGCTAAGTGTACCCGGCCAGGGCTACCCACAGCCACTGGCTAGTGGGGTCTAGACCACGTCAGCAGCCACGTGGTGATGACGTGGCTAGGGAAGCTCCCTGCCGGCGGTTTGCTGGCGACGGCGCCGCCGCTCCTGGGCTCGAGCGGACGGGACTCTCATACCACCAGAACGAGCACGACATGGTGAGTAAATTGATACCAGTGCCGCCCCTATTAGGTCGCCGGAGCAAGGCCGGCGGCGTGGTTCTGCGGCGGAGGGCACGGGTGAACGACACGGCGTCTATACGGTGCATAATCGGACGAGGCGGGCATGCGATGAGCTTTGGTGGCTCACCAGGGTTGCGCAGAGCTTGACGGCGCGGTCGGGGATGGCCGGAGTCACCGGAATCGACACCTCCGGCCGACGGGAATGGCGGCTCGGTGAGGGCGTTGCAGAAGGCTTCGGATCAATTCCTTTTGCGCCATGAACATGTCGAGGACGGCGGAGACGATGGTGGCTACGGCTTGGCCAGGGGAGGTCTCCACCGGCGGCGATTGGAGATGGCCGGCGAGTTAGGGTTTCGGGAATGGGGAAAAATTGGGACGAGGACGAAGAACTCGATGCAATTGTTCGTGTTGGAGCTTTTATAGGGCGTTGGATGGTGCCTCGTCACGACGCCGATCGCTGGGAGCTCGCCAGCGAGAGGAGGAGCTGGCCACGGCATCGAGGCGGCCTCCATGCGGGAGACGAGGATGAGGATGACCTCCTCATCGTATTTTTTACGAAAGGGTACTGGGCTGCTCGGCGGTGGATTGGGCCGTGGTGGTGGGCTGCCCATCGGGCTGTGGTGGTGGGCTACGGTGGCCTGGCAGGTAAGCCACTCTTCTCTCTTATTTTCTTTTTTTTTCTTTTCTATTTTTATTTACTGGTTTCAATTTCATTTATTGAATTCTATGTTAAATCTAATTTGATTTCAAAATTTACTTGCAAGTTTCTTGTTATGTTAATTCAATTACAAGGTAATGTGATGTATCACACCACACTCCATTATGAAGCAAGCATTTTATATTTGATTACATTTCATGCTTGTTGGCTTCTTCAATATAGCAATTAAACATGAGTTTGTATTCTCACTTTTATTTCCTTTATTATTAGGAGTTCAATTCAATTTAGAAGTATGAGAGTTGATACTTGTATCACAAACTATTTCTTAGGTTGTTAGTAGTTCATGGTTTCTATTTGAGAAATTATTCATTTGCATGTTATTTCATGTGATCACTTGTTGATTAAGGTCTTGTGATTTATTATAACCATATTTCAAAGGTAGCATTAGGATTATATTTAATAATACTTTGGATTACCTAGAGTAGGTATTACTCTCATCATGGTTTAGTCTTGGTTATAATTATGAGTGGTTGATCACCACCATGGTTCTAATCAAATGGTTTAGCACTAGGTTATTCTTAAGTTCCATAATGAATCATGAGCTTTAATTAGTGAACAATTCTAGGGTTCTCATCATATTTACCTAATGGCAATTGGTTTGGAGCTCACTTAGGATCTGGTTTTATAATTGTAATTACCCAAGTGGTTCATAACTTGGTTTGAGATATAATTCTGGGTTGTAGAATTTAGATAACACCATAGTGCATTGGCTAGGTTTAATCTCCCCTAACCATGATAATATGATTACTTGCTTAATATTTCATGTGCTTTTCTAATTACTAAGGATTTGAGAATTAGTTTTATCTTCTACCAATTAATTTCTATTATTAACCTCAATTTATCATTGAAGTAACTATATTGATTATAGTTCTTTTTATAGTTAACTTTGGTCATATGAATGGATGATTTCTCACCATTTAAGTATGGAGTTTTACTCTAAGGTTTTGCTTATATTTCTTAGATGAAGAATAAGTGGAATGTATATGTGGTAGAATTCTACTTGTGATCACCAAGTGGTTCACAAGTTAAGGATTAGAATATAAGCCTAGATTTGCTTATTAGTTACCTCCCTATAATTTCATGTGGTGAAGGATATCTACTTATCTTATTAAGGTTTAACTTATCCTCACATATATCAAGAGCATGATCATGGTTAGACATGATCCACTTGTTCCCGATATCTTTACCTCAAGTTCTTAGGGTTTATGATCATCACTCAATTTATAATGATCAAGATTTGGCTTCCTAAATTATTTCTAATGGAATGGGTTCTCACTTCCATGATCAAGCATTGTCTTGATCAACTAGGATATAGAACTTTTATAGTTTCTTGAATAGGCATGGTTATGGTTGTCTCAATTATCTTGAGCATAACACCATGGGTTGAGCTTTCTCATTTAAGAATGGTTATTCTAGGGTTTATGGTGTACTCCTAATATTTATTTAGGTTGCTGAGCCAAAGATTCAATTGTCTATCTTAGTTGGTTTATTCCACTCCTTATTTCACTAAGTCATGGGCATAGTCTTATTCCACTTGGTATCTGGTTATCTCACCACTCCAAGATGAAATGGTTTACCTCCTACTTTAATTCAAAGATTGTCCTTTATTCTTAAATAGGTAAAGCTTGGATTAGTATGAGTGGTCACTCTCATTTGGAAAGGACTTAGTATTATCCCAAGGTTATGGTCTTATGATGATGTTTTGATTACATGGATGTATATCCAAGGTTTAGCTTAAGGTTTGTCATTGCTTCTCTAATAAATTATATATAACTCTCTCCTCTCTAGGTTTGATGTATAATAATATGGAATAGAGAAAGCTATATATTTCTAGAGTTGATCTCCTTGTTATGTTTCCAGGAATAAAGTAGAACGAATACCGGGAGGTTCATGGTAGGATCAAGGATTAGTTTAAGACATGGAAAATATTAGTCAAGAATAGTTTCTCCATTCATTGTTACTTGTTTTCCAAGTAGATGTATGTTCATATGTTATGGCAAGGAATACCATGTTATGATCTTTAATAAGATCAAGCAATTTATCATTGAGTAAAGTGTTGTTGTGTTGATTATTAGTTCCATTTGATCCAACCCCTTAGATCAGATCATCTCTACCCAAAACAAGGTTTTAGCAAAGTCACATTGAAGTTTGTAGCGCTTGCCTTGATGAGCTACTTCAATTCCACCAAGGTCAAGTGAAACTTCAGTTACTGTGACTGTTTTACTTTAAAGCGCGAAAATTCCCCAGATTTTCTATGCATGAATGCAATGCACACAACTGATTCCTCTATTTTTGTAACCCCATTACCTGGGATATTACAGTGTGGTGACCCGGCATACCACTGCATGGTGTAGTATGCAAGTCTGATATGACACCAATGAAACACCGTTCCACTAGTATTATATCGCTCAGAGTGGTACAACAGAAACATATGCGGGTCCAAGGTATGTCTATAGAATTACAACATCAACTCTGTTACATAAGATCATCACAGCCTCCTACTTTACAATGAGGTAAATCTGCAAATAAACTCCAGAAGAACGACTCGTAGTCTAATCTATCACGAACTCTATTTGTAGAGTATTTGACTAGCTATAGAGGCTATGAATAGATTCTAGCTAAGTAGGAGCTAGGTTTAGGAAGCTAGTTCCCTTCTAGGGCTAAACTAGGTTTTCTCCTTGTTGGATGTGGTATCTGACTCCTCTGACAGGGTCCTGTCTCGTGAAGTAGTTGTTGACTCCTCGGCCTTCGAGTTGCACTGTAGATCCTCCTTCGATGCTTCCATATCTAAGCAGGGGATTTAAGAGTGGGATGAGTAAGAGCGTACTCAACAAGTTCATTATAGGAAAGAGGTGTTTAATGCACTAGCTACAGCATTAGACCAGAAAGTCTAATACCAATGCATGTTTTCATAACCATTTCTTCAAAAGGTTGCTTTTATTCAGAAGAACTATGTCCGTCAGCCTTCACCGGTTTACTAGAACTTCATGGAGCTCCTTTCCGGCCGCGTTCGCAGTTCCATATCCCGGAACAGGGAGTGACAGGTCACGGTTCTTTACACTCTGCAGAGGTGTGTTGCTTTACCCATAAGAGATCTTAACCTTGGTGCCAACCAAGCTGCAGGCTTGTCCACACTTCCTTTGGTGTGAGGCCAGGAGTAAGGTCATAGCCAATCATATTCCTCCGCTACCTCGCACACCCACCCTTTTGTAAGACTATCCTCCCCTATATCCATGGTGAGACCGTTCCGGGCATTTGTTCTCCCCTATACCGATTAAGGTAGACCGTTCCGAACAATTTTATATGCCCTCCCCTATCAATCATGGATAGACCGTTCCGGACATCTTACAATCCATCATAGACCGCATTACCGTGGGGACTTTAGGCTTCCCCAGCCCACCGCTTGTCCCTCAGGATACAAGTGTCTACGGCAAGCGCATCCGTTGATGTACAAGAGGTGGAAATACGATTGACTAGTCCGTCCCATTCCAGATCTTATGGTTAACACGGTTATTACGGCACAAGAATCACTGGCGACATTTGTTGTTTAATCCTAGATGGATATTAACCCTTGCAATGGAACCTCCACCATATCAACACAATCCATGGTTCCATTGCCCACCACATAGTCATATTCATAGTTATGAAAGTAGTGGTTTTGGTTTTTATGCAATAGTGATAATCATAGTACTTTGCAAGTAATTTGATAAAGATACTCAAATGGCATGAGCAAGTGATGAACTTGCCTTTCTTGGCTGCAAGATTATGCAGACAAGGTCTTCGATACGCAATAACTCCAAATTCTGAAATAGCATCATCGTCCGGTAAGGACGATGTTTAAAAGATTGGCAAGGATGCAATAATGCATAAGAATGAGATGCAATCGCTCTAAGCGTGACCTAACCCCGATGATTTAGGATTAGTGAGTGGTAATAATTGATTCAGGGTGTGTTGCACTTTTAGAGTGATTCACAAACAAGGTTCTTATTCAGGTGTGATTACTTGGTATTATAAACAGGTAGATAATAAAGCATAATAATCAATTGATCACAAAGAGAATGATTGTTGGCATAATGTTAACAAGTAAAGAACAGTGGTCAGTTTTAGTACTATATGGCATGGTTAATGATTAATTATCTTATACTTCAAAAGAATAACTTTTGAAGAACATGTTCTTTGATAAAGAACAAGTATGATAATTAGGGTTGTGGAGTTCTATGGTTTTCTATAGTTCTAATTGGTTTCTGGAGTAAGTAGTAGATGGATCACAACCTAGTTGGATTCATCAACACGAAGGGCTTGTAAGGTTGAGTTAAGCCTGGCATTCTAAGCAATTATTCATACAAGATGGTTGTCAAGGTTGGTTTATCTTGCTAGTGATAGCTGGCTAGGGTTTATAGGTCCTTATAAGCAGGGTTGAGGATGATTCTTTATTTACTTCAAAAGAATAACTTTTGAAGAACATACTTCTTAAATAATAAGAAGTATATCAATTAGGGTTGAGATGGTTTAGGTTGTACTGTTGGTTCTATTAAGTAAAGAATAATTGGCTCCTAAATAGGATGATTGATAATTATCTCATATTGACAGGGTTTAGTGGAACAGGGTTATGCAATGTTAAATAGTAGGTATGGTTGCTATTAGGTTTCATCACAATGGTGTGATGCTAAATAGGGATAAATAATGCTGATGGCTTTGGTAATAGGATCTAGGGTTTACACTTGGTTAACCCTACTGGATTATCTAGGTCTGATAAAGATGAACACATGGGTTGCTAATCAGTACTGATAGGGTTCCCATATTTTATGTGGGTTTGAACTAGTATTTAGTTGCTAGCTATGAATCTATGATAACTAATGAAGTAACATGATCACATGTTACTTGGGTTTTAGGTTTGGAAATAATTTAGGGTTCACACATAAAATAGTGGAGCTAGGGTTTCTAGTGAATTAGGTTTTTGGGTTTACACATGAAATGATGGGTTCCTAGTTTTCTACCATATGGAACTAGGAGTTCTTATTCACCATATAGTTCTATGATTAATAACTTCAATTTAAAGTTGAAGTTATTAATAATTTGGGAATAAAAATAATATGGAGTTTGGCACTTTTATTAATTTTAAATATTTAATAATTAAGAGAATTATTAATTAGGGTTTAAATCCTTCTAATAAGGATTTAACAAATAATGAGTAAAGGAAAATTAGTTTTAATATTTTCCTGATTTGTTAACTGGTTTTTATTAATTTTAGAAATTTTTCTTAATTATTGAATTTTAATTGAATTTCGAATTAAAATTAAAGACTTAAATAACAAGCATTAAATACTTAAATTTTTATTAAAAATAAAAATTCCTTTTATATTTTTATTGGATAAAGTTTTAGTTTCTAAGAATTTTAATATCTCATTTATATTTTTCTGACTTATTATGAATTTTATATGAATTTGTAAAGTTACAGCAATTATTGAATTTGAAACTAAAATTAGAAAATGGCTAAGTGTACCCGGCCAGGGCTACCCACAGCCACTGGCTAGTGGGGTCTAGACCACGTCAGCAGCCACGTGGCGATGACGTGGCTAGGGAAGCTCCCTGCCGGCGGTTTGCCGGCGACGGCGCCGCCGCTCCTGGGCTCGAGCGGACGGGACTCTCATACCACCAGAACGAGCACGACATGGTGAGTAAATTGATACCAGCGCCGCCCCTATTAGGTCGCCGGAGCAAGGCCGGCGGCGTGGTTCTGCGGCGGAGGGCACGGGTGAACGACACGGCGTCTATACGGTGCATAATCGGACGAGGCGGGCATGCGATGAGCTTTGGTGGCTCACCAGGGTTGCGCAGAGCTTGACGGCGCGGTCGGGGATGGCCGGAGTCGCCGGAATCGACACCTCCGGCCGACGGGAATGGCGGCTCGGTGAGGGCGTTGCAGAAGGCTTCGGATCAATTCCTTTTGCGCCATGAACATGTCGAGGACGGCGGAGACGATGGTGGCTACGGCTTGGCCAGGGGAGGTCTCCACCGGCGGCGATTGGAGATGGCCGGCGAGTTAGGGTTTCGGGAATGGGGAAAAATTGGGACGAGGACGAAGAACTCGATGCAATTGTTCGTGTTGGAGCTTTTATAGGGCGTTGGATGGTGCCTCGTCACGACGCCGATCGCTGGGAGCTCGCCAGCGAGAGGAGGAGCTGGCCACGGCATCGAGGTGGCCTCCATGCGGGAGACGAGGATGAGGATGACCTCCTCATCGTATTTTTTACGAAAGGGTACTGGGCTGTGCTCTGGCAGTGGATTGGGCCGTGGTGGTGGGCTGCCTACTGGGCTGTGGTGGTGGGCTACGGTGGCACAGCGGGTAAGCCACTCTTCTCTCTTATTTTCTTTTTTTTCTTTTCTATTTTTATTTACTGGTTTCAATTTCATTTATTGAATTCTATGTTAAATCTAATTTGATTTCAAAATTTACTTGCAAGTTTCTTGTTATGTTAATTCAATTACAAGGTAATGTGATGTATCACACCACACTCCATTATGAAGCAAGCATTTTATATTTGATTACATTTCATGCTTGTTGGCTTCTTCAATATAGCAATTAAACATGAGTTTGTATTCTCACTTTTATTTCCTTTATTATTAGGAGTTCAATTCAATTTAGAAGTATGAGAGTTGATACTTGTATCACAAACTATTTCTTAGGTTGTTAGTAGTTCATGGTTTCTATTTGAGAAATTATTCATTTGCATGTTATTTCATGTGATCACTTGTTGATTAAGGTCTTGTGATTTATTATAACCATATTTCAAAGGTAGCATTAGGATTATATTTAATAATACTTTGGATTACCTAGAGTAGGTATTACTCTCATCATGGTTTAGTCTTGGTTATAATTATGAGTGGTTGATCACCACCATGGTTCTAATCAAATGGTTTAGCACTAGGTTATTCTTAAGTTCCATAATGAATCATGAGCTTTAATTAGTGAACAATTCTAGGGTTCTCATCATATTTACCTAATGGCAATTGGTTTGGAGCTCACTTAGGATCTGGTTTTATAATTGTAATTACCCAAGTGGTTCATAACTTGGTTTGAGATATAATTCTGGGTTGTAGAATTTAGATAACACCATAGTGCATTGTCTAGGTTTAATCTCCCCTAACCATGATAATATGATTACTTGCTTAATATTTCATGTGCTTTTCTAATTACTAAGGATTTGAGAATTAGTTTTATCTTCTACCAATTAATTTCTATTATTAACCTCAATTTATCATTGAAGTAACTATATTGATTATAGTTCTTTTTATAGTTAACTTTGGTCATATGAATGGATGATTTCTCACCATTTAAGTATGGAGTTTTACTCTAAGGTTTTGCTTATATTTCTTAGATGAAGAATAAGTGGAATGTATATGTGGTAGAATTCTACTTGTGATCACCAAGTGGTTCACAAGTTAAGGATTAGAATATGAGCCTAGATTTGCTTATTAGTTACCTCCCTATAATTTCATGTGGTGAAGGATATCTACTTATCTTATTAAGGTTTAACTTATCCTCACATATATCAAGAGCATGATCATGGTTAGACATGATCCACTTGTTCCTGATATCTTTACCTCAAGTTCTTAGGGTTTATGATCATCACTCAATTTATAATGATCAAGATTTGGCTTCCTAAATTATTTCTAATGGAATGGGTTCTCACTTCCATGATCAAGCATTGTCTTGATCAACTAGGATATAGAACTTCTTTTATAGTTTCTTGAATAGGCATGGTTATGGTTGTCTCAATTATCTTGAGCATAACACCATGGGTTGAGCTTTCTCATTTAAGAATGGTTATTCTAGGGTTTATGGTGTACTCCTAATATTTATTTAGGTTGCTGAGCCAAAGATTCAATTGTCTATCTTAGTTGGTTTATTCCACTCCTTATTTCACTAAGTCATGGGCATAGTCTTATTCCACTTGGTATCTGGTTATCTCACCACTCCAAGATGAAATGGTTTACCTCCTAATACTTTAATTCAAAGATTGTCCTTTATTCTTAAATAGGTAAAGCTTGGATTAGTATGAGTGGTCACTCTCATTTGGAAAGGACTTAGTATTATCCCAAGGTTATGGTCTTATGATGATGTTTTGATTACATGGATGTATATCCAAGGTTTAGCTTAAGGTTTGTCATTGCTTCTCTAATAAATTATATATAACTCTCTCCTCTCTAGGTTTGATGTATAATAATATGGAATAGAGAAAGCTATATATTTCTAGAGTTGATCTCCTTGTTATGTTTCCAGGAATAAAGTAGAACGAATACCAGGAGGTTCATGGTAGGATCAAGGATTAGTTTAAGACATGGAAAATATTAGTCAAGAATAGTTTCTCCATTCATTGTTACTTGTTTTCCAAGTAGATGTATGTTCATATGTTATGGCAAGGAATACCATGTTATGATCTTTAATAAGATCAAGCAATTTATCATTGAGTAAAGTGTTGTTGTGTTGATTATTAGTTCCATTTGATCTAACCCCTTAGATCAGATCATCTCTACCCAAAACAAGGTTTTAGCAAAGTCACATTGAAGTTTGTAGCGCTTGCCTTGATGAGCTACTTCAATTCCACCAAGGTCAAGTGAAACTTCGCCATCGTGGACTGTTTTACTTTAAAGCGCGAAAATTCCCCAGATTTTCTATGCATGAATGCAATGCACACATCTGATTCCTCTATTTTTGTAACCCCATTACCTGGGATATTACAGTCTCTACCCCTTAAACTAAACTTCGTCCTCGAAGTTTGATCTCTCTCACGTTTCCGAAGTGTGGATCTGACTTGTGCAGACTACGACTTTTCTCGAACTCCGTGGTAATCTCACTGGATATAATTGTATATATCCCTTATCCAGATTCTTCCTGGAATCCATTAGGGTTTGTCTCTGAACATTAGTTCTTACTCCGGTTCTATGATTTTTCTCTGGAATCTAAAAATACCCGTCTCTGAACCATGGCTCTTACTTTGATTTATTGATTTCTTCCAACTATTATATTCTTGTTTCCTATCTCATTGAAGATTCTATGATTGGGACTTCTTCTTGTCCTGACAGTCTTAATTGAGGACTAATTGGATAACATTCTCCTATTTGATAAAATAGGTCTTTGTTTTTCCCTTACTACCAAAATTGCAGTAATGGTGCTTAATAAGGTACTAACTATGGAATTGGTCGTGATGGTTTATTTTTCTAATAATGGATTAGACTTATATAGTCCATCCAATCATGGTTTATAGTTGATGCTTATAACTATTTTGGATTCTTTAGGTTCCATGAAAGGAATCATTCTATTAGTCCGTGGTTCTGGTATGGTCAATTTCCTTCGGTCTTTGGGTCTTCTTGAGCTTTATTTGGTCTCCTACAATCCTTCATCCAACTTCCTTAGCCTTAATTTACTTGGGCTATCATACTACTGAGTAAATATTACTCACTTTCTCAGTCCACTTCTTACTTCCTCGATGTATAAACCTCGGCTTCTGGTCTGACATCCTTCTGAAAGTAATGTCCAACAATCTTATGAAAATAAGATTGAACTTCCTCTCAGTTCAGACCTTCTGTTTCTATCTAGCGTAAAGTATTGAGTTGTTGTACATCCAACTCAATCTTTACTCTACCCCTTAGAGTTTTCTTATGGTCTTCAATTCCTTTTCTTCCAACTATTGGACTTATGATTAGAATATTGATCTAGGTCTTGTTTATAATTTATATTCCTCTAAGGTTTTGCGAAGAAACTTTGTGGTGTATCCACTCAGTTGTGGACATCCACTGTGAATCCTTTGACTAAATGTTTATAGATCTAGCTATTTGGCTGACAAGATTTTTATTTGTTCACAAACTTTTGTTACAACTAATTAAATCGTGGACGATTCGTAATACCAACTGATACCAGCTGTGGTTATTATACCAACTGTGGCTATTTGATATCTAAAAATGGATTCTATTATAGGTTCTGATCAACTGGACGAGACATCTTCTGCTTTATCTCGCAGTATTGATCCTATACCAATTGTGGTCTTCTGATATCAACTATGGTCTTCTTATATCTGCTATGGTTTCATAGGTCATCTTCCTTCTGTCAGGGTTTATTTTGCAAGAGAACTACTAACCGATACTATGAATATAGTATCCGAAGTGATCTCCTATGCATTCCCTCTTCTATGTTGACTATGGATCTGCTTGAGCTTCACCATAATCACCAGATTTCTCACCTTCATGCTTCTTATGTACTAAAGTACTCCTCTGTGGAGGTAAAGCATGAATGTTGATTGTCACTTCCTTCAGAGTATTGTGGTTACTTCCCACAACTTTACTTCATTTCTCCGATGAACCTTCATCTTGTCTTCGGAATTTTCAGAATTCGTCACTTCCTCACACGGATACCATTACCCTCTAGATCTATAGCATCAAGTAATAGCTTGATATTGCAACATGCATTTGCATATCAAAGTCAAACTTCATGTATGGATCTAGTCAAACAATGAAAATCCAATAAAATCCAAGAAGATTCAGCTTTGTGCTTATAATACACATCATCATAAGCCTAAATTATAATAGTTGAGTAAGACATCTCTAAACATCAGGCTCTGATGTGTAGTATATAACACCACATAAGATAGGTTTATATCGTGATACTTAGCGCGAGTATATGGGATTCTACTATTTGTCTCAACATTTACCTTAATTACACATTTGTAATGAGATAAACTTGAAACAAAGTGGTTTGGGATGGTTAAGGTTAACCTAATTTTCTTTGGAAGTACTACTTAACTTAGTATTATACCATATATAAGTACTATTGAGGACTATTTGTAAGACACCTCTAGGTCTAATATGGTTACTCTGAATACATAATTATTAGGATATAGTTCCTATATTTCTAAGCTTTTCTACCATAAGCATATGGTCATGATGTGCTTGGCACACTTCCCATATTTTTGGAACACAGTTCTTGCACTATTGTCCGGCTTCTTATTGTACTCCTCCTAAATGTTTATGATGTTCTATTCCATCACATAATGAATCTCAAGTGAATCATATGTGATTACTATTTCTACCATGTAAGTAGACATATTTTATTCCTATCTCTCTTCCTTACCTCCCATGATTGACTCATCATGGTCTATACTACCTCATATAACTCATAATTATCACTTACTATCAACTATTTCACAAGTTTGGATAGATTTTACTTACCCATTACTTGTTTTGGTATACACCTTCTAATAGGATATTTTTCTTATACCCATATCTTTGTTACTTGATATTACTCATATTACAGGTCTGGATAATTCTTATTTAATCATAACATATGTTGGTACCCATCTTCCAATAGGATAGCTTCCTTATGGTTGTATCCTCTCTTTGGACTACCATGTATTGTATACCAACGGTGATCTACCCATCTATTGTTTAGGAACTTAATTGTGTACTACATGTTTGGGATTAGCTGACTAACTTTACTTTATCTTGGTAAGTTAGGTAAGAAATGTTGACTCAAGTGTGTCAGGATTATTCTCAAGTGAATATCCATCTCAAGTCATAAGAAGTATTTGGTTTACTAAGACAACTTCCTATAGACACTACCAATCCTATAGGTCTCCTTTAAAGGGTTTTAATCCTAGGGTCAAAGCATTTGCTCTGATGCCAACTGTGGTGACCCGGCATACCACTGCATGGTGTAGTATGCAAGTCTGATATGACACCAATGAAACACCGTTCCACTAGTATTATATCGCTCAGAGTGGTACAACAGAAACATATGCGGGTCCAAGGTATGTCTATAGAATTACAACATCAACTCTGTTACATAAGATCATCACAGCCTCCTACTTTACAATGAGGTAAATCTGCAAATAAACTCCAGAAGAACGACTCGTAGTCTAATCTATCACGAACTCTATTTGTAGAGTATTTGACTAGCTATAGAGGCTATGAATAGATTCTAGCTAAGTAGGAGCTAGGTTTAGGAAGCTAGTTCCCTTCTAGGGCTAAACTAGGTTTTCTCCTTGTTGGATGTGGTATCTGACTCCTCTGACAGGGTCCTGTCTCGTGAAGTAGTTGTTGACTCCTCGGCCTTCGAGTTGCACTGTAGATCCTCCTTCGATGCTTCCATATCTAAGCAGGGGATTTAAGAGTGGGATGAGTACGAGCGTACTCAACAAGTTCATTATAGGAAAGAGGTGTTTAATGCACTAGCTACAGCATTAGACCAGAAAGTCTAATACCAATGCATGTTTTCATAACCATTTCTTCAAAAGGTTGCTTTTATTCAGAAGAACTATGTCCGTCAGCCTTCACCGGTTTACTAGAACTTCATGGAGCTCCTTTCCGGCCGCATTCGTAGTTCCATATCCCGGAACAGGGAGTGACAGGTCACGGTTCTTTACACTCTGCAGAGGTGTGTTGCTTTACCCATAAGAGATCTTAACCTTGGTGCCAACCAAGCTGCAGGCTTGTCCACACTTCCTTTGGTGTGAGGCCAGGAGTAAGGTCATAGCCAATCATATTCCTCCGCTACCTCGCACACCCACCCTTTTGTAAGACTATCCTCCCCTATATCCATGGTGAGACCGTTCCGGGCATTTGTTCTCCCCTATACCGATTAAGGTAGACCGTTCCGAACAATTTTATATGCCCTCCCCTATCAATCATGGATAGACCGTTCCGGACATCTTACAATCCATCATAGACCGCATTACCGTGGGGACTTTAGGCTTCCCCAGCCCACCGCTTGTCCCTCAGGATACAAGTGTCTACGGCAAGCGCATCCGTTGATGTACAAGAGGTGGAAATACGATTGACTAGTCCGTCCCATTCCAGATCTTATGGTTAACACGGTTATTACGGCACAAGAATCATCGCGACATTTGTTGTTTAATCCTAGATGGATATTAACCCTTGCAATGGAACCTCCACCATATCAACACAATCCATGGTTCCATTGCCCACCACATAGTCATATTCATAGTTATGAAAGTAGTGGTTTTGGTTTTTATGCAATAGTGATAATCATAGTACTTTGCAAGTAATTTGATAAAGATACTCAAATGGCATGAGCAAGTGATGAACTTGCCTTTCTTGGCTGCAAGATTATGCAGACAAGGTCTTCGATACGCAATAACTCCAAATTCTGAAATAGCATCATCGTCCGGTAAGGACGATGTTTAAAAGATTGGCAAGGATGCAATAATGCATAAGAATGAGATGCAATCGCTCTAAGCGTGACCTAACCCCGATGATTTAGGATTAGTGAGTGGTAATAATTGATTCAGTTTTAGTTGAACATTTAGAGTGATTCACAAACAAGGTTCTTATTCAGGTGTGATTACTTGGTATTATAAACAGGTAGATAATAAAGCATAATAATCAATTGATCACAAAGAGAATGATTGTTGGCATAATGTTAACAAGTAAAGAACAGTGGTCAGTTTTAGTACTATATGGCATGGTTAATGATTAATTATCTTATACTTCAAAAGAATAACTTTTGAAGAACATGTTCTTTGATAAAGAACAAGTATGATAATTAGGGTTGTGGAGTTCTATGGTTTTCTATAGTTCTAATTGGTTTCTGGAGTAAGTAGTAGATGGATCACAACCTAGTTGGATTCATCAACACGAAGGGCTTGTAAGGTTGAGTTAAGCCTGGCATTCTAAGCAATTATTCATACAAGATGGTTGTCAAGGTTGGTTTATCTTGCTAGTGATAGCTGGCTAGGGTTTATAGGTCCTTATAAGGTGGTTGAGGATGATTCTTTATTTACTTCAAAAGAATAACTTTTGAAGAACATACTTCTTAAATAATAAGAAGTATATCAATTAGGGTTGAGATGGTTTAGGTTGTACTGTTGGTTCTATTAAGTAAAGAATAATTGGCTCCTAAATAGGATGATTGATAATTATCTCATATTGACAGGGTTTAGTGGAACAGGGTTATGCAATGTTAAATAGTAGGTATGGTTGCTATTAGGTTTCATCACAATGGTGTGATGCTAAATAGGGATAAATAATGCTGATGGCTTTGGTAATAGGATCTAGGGTTTACACTTGGTTAACCCTACTGGATTATCTAGGTCTGATAAAGATGAACACATGGGTTGCTAATCAGTACTGATAGGGTTCCCATATTTTATGTGGGTTTGAACTAGTATTTAGTTGCTAGCTATGAATCTATGATAACTAATGAAGTAACATGATCACATGTTACTTGGGTTTTAGGTTTGGAAATAATTTAGGGTTCACACATAAAATAGTGGAGCTAGGGTTTCTAGTGAATTAGGTTTTTGGGTTTACACATGAAATGATGGGTTCCTAGTTTTCTACCATATGGAACTAGGAGTTCTTATTCACCATATAGTTCTATGATTAATAACTTCAATTTAAAGTTGAAGTTATTAATAATTTGGGAATAAAAATAATATGGAGTTTGGCACTTTTATTAATTTTAAATATTTAATAATTAAGAGAATTATTAATTAGGGTTTAAATCCTTCTAATAAGGATTTAACAAATAATGAGTAAAGGAAAATTAGTTTTAATATTTTCCTGATTTGTTAACTGGTTTTTATTAATTTTAGAAATTTTTCTTAATTATTGAATTTTAATTGAATTTGGAATTAAAATTAAAGACTGAAATAACAAGCATTAAATACTTAAATTTTTATTAAAAATAAAAATTCCTTTTATATTTTTATTGGATAAAGTTTTAGTTTCTAAGAATTTTAATATCTCATTTATATTTTTCTGACTTATTATGAATTTTATATGAATTTGTAAAGTTACAGCAATTATTGAATTTGAAACTAAAATTAGAAAATGGCTAAGTGTACCCGGCCAGGGCTACCCACAGCCACTGGCTAGTGGGGTCTAGACCACGTCAGCAGCCACGTGGCGATGACGTGGCTAGGGAAGCTCCCTGCCGGCGGTTTGCCGGCGACGGCGCCGCCGCTCCTGGGCTCGAGCGGACGGGACTCTCATACCACCAGAACGAGCACGACATGGTGAGTAAATTGATACCAGCGCCGCCCCTATTAGGTCGCCGGAGCAAGGCCGGCGGCGTGGTTCTGCGGCGGAGGGCACGGGTGAACGACACGGCGTCTATACGGTGCATAATCGGACGAGGCGGGCATGCGATGAGCTTTGGTGGCTCACCAGGGTTGCGCAGAGCTTGACGGCGCGGTCGGGGATGGCCGGAGTCGCCGGAATCGACACCTCCGGCCGACGGGAATGGCGGCTCGGTGAGGGCGTTGCAGAAGGCTTCGGATCAATTCCTTTTGCGCCATGAACATGTCGAGGACGGCGGAGACGATGGTGGCTACGGCTTGGCCAGGGGAGGTCTCCACCGGCGGCGATTGGAGATGGCCGGCGAGTTAGGGTTTCGGGAATGGGGAAAAATTGGGACGAGGACGAAGAACTCGATGCAATTGTTCGTGTTGGAGCTTTTATAGGGCGTTGGATGGTGCCTCATCACGACGCCGATCGCTGGGAGCTCGCCAGCGAGAGGAGGAGCTGGCCACGGCATCGAGGTGGCCTCCATGCGGGAGACGAGGATGAGGATGACCTCCTCATCATATTTTTTTACGAAAGGGTACTGGGCTGTGCTCGGGCAAAGGATTGGGCCGTGGTGGTGGGCTGCCCACTGGCCGTGGTGGTGGGCTACGGTGGCCTGACAGGTAAGCCACTCTTCTCTCTTATTTTCTTTTTTTTTTCTTTTCTATTTTTATTTACTGGTTTCAATTTCATTTATTGAATTCTATGTTAAATCTAATTTGATTTCAAAATTTACTTGCAAGTTTCTTGTTATGTTAATTCAATTACAAGGTAATGTGATGTATCACACCACACTCCATTATGAAGCAAGCATTTTATATTTGATTACATTTCATGCTTGTTGGCTTCTTCAATATAGCAATTAAACATGAGTTTGTATTCTCACTTTTATTTCCTTTATTATTAGGAGTTCAATTCAATTTAGAAGTATGAGAGTTGATACTTGTATCACAAACTATTTCTTAGGTTGTTAGTAGTTCATGGTTTCTATTTGAGAAATTATTCATTTGCATGTTATTTCATGTGATCACTTGTTGATTAAGGTCTTGTGATTTATTATAACCATATTTCAAAGGTAGCATTAGGATTATATTTAATAATACTTTGGATTACCTAGAGTAGGTATTACTCTCATCATGGTTTAGTCTTGGTTATAATTATGAGTGGTTGATCACCACCATGGTTCTAATCAAATGGTTTAGCACTAGGTTATTCTTAAGTTCCATAATGAATCATGAGCTTTAATTAGTGAACAATTCTAGGGTTCTCATCATATTTACCTAATGGCAATTGGTTTGGAGCTCACTTAGGATCTGGTTTTATAATTGTAATTACCCAAGTGGTTCATAACTTGGTTTGAGATATAATTCTGGGTTGTAGAATTTAGATAACACCATAGTGCATTGTCTAGGTTTAATCTCCCCTAACCATGATAATATGATTACTTGCTTAATATTTCATGTGCTTTTCTAATTACTAAGGATTTGAGAATTAGTTTTATCTTCTACCAATTAATTTCTATTATTAACCTCAATTTATCATTGAAGTAACTATATTGATTATAGTTCTTTTTATAGTTAACTTTGGTCATATGAATGGATGATTTCTCACCATTTAAGTATGGAGTTTTACTCTAAGGTTTTGCTTATATTTCTTAGATGAAGAATAAGTGGAATGTATATGTGGTAGAATTCTACTTGTGATCACCAAGTGGTTCACAAGTTAAGGATTAGAATATAAGCCTAGATTTGCTTATTAGTTACCTCCCTATAATTTCATGTGGTGAAGGATATCTACTTATCTTATTAAGGTTTAACTTATCCTCACATATATCAAGAGCATGATCATGGTTAGACATGATCCACTTGTTCCTGATATCTTTACCTCAAGTTCTTAGGGTTTATGATCATCACTCAATTTATAATGATCAAGATTTGGCTTCCTAAATTATTTCTAATGGAATGGGTTCTCACTTCCATGATCAAGCATTGTCTTGATCAACTAGGATATAGAACTTCTTTTATAGTTTCTTGAATAGGCATGGTTATGGTTGTCTCAATTATCTTGAGCATAACACCATGGGTTGAGCTTTCTCATTTAAGAATGGTTATTCTAGGGTTTATGGTGTACTCCTAATATTTATTTAGGTTGCTGAGCCAAAGATTCAATTGTCTATCTTAGTTGGTTTATTCCACTCCTTATTTCACTAAGTCATGGGCATAGTCTTATTCCACTTGGTATCTGGTTATCTCACCACTCCAAGATGAAATGGTTTACCTCCTAATACTTTAATTCAAAGATTGTCCTTTATTCTTAAATAGGTAAAGCTTGGATTAGTATGAGTGGTCACTCTCATTTGGAAAGGACTTAGTATTATCCCAAGGTTATGGTCTTATGATGATGTTTTGATTACATGGATGTATATCCAAGGTTTAGCTTAAGGTTTGTCATTGCTTCTCTAATAAATTATATATAACTCTCTCCTCTCTAGGTTTGATGTATAATAATATGGAATAGAGAAAGCTATATATTTCTAGAGTTGATCTCCTTGTTATGTTTCCAGGAATAAAGTAGAACGAATACCAGGAGGTTCATGGTAGGATCAAGGATTAGTTTAAGACATGGAAAATATTAGTCAAGAATAGTTTCTCCATTCATTGTTACTTGTTTTCCAAGTAGATGTATGTTCATATGTTATGGCAAGGAATACCATGTTATGATCTTTAATAAGATCAAGCAATTTATCATTGAGTAAAGTGTTGTTGTGTTGATTATTAGTTCCATTTGATCTAACCCCTTAGATCAGATCATCTCTACCCAAAACAAGGTTTTAGCAAAGTCACATTGAAGTTTGTAGCGCTTGCCTTGATGAGCTACTTCAATTCCACCAAGGTCAAGTGAAACTTCGCCATCGTGGACTGTTTTACTTTAAAGCGCGAAAATTCCCCAGATTTTCTATGCATGAATGCAATGCACACATCTGATTCCTCTATTTTTGTAACCCCATTACCTGGGATATTACCTGTGGTGACCCGGCATACCACTGCATGGTGTAGTATGCAAGTCTGATATAACACCAATGAAACACCGTTCCACTAGTATTATATCGCTCAGAGTGGTACAACAGAAACATATGCGGGTCCAAGGCATGTCTATAGAATTACAACATTGACTCGTTACAAAAGATCATCACAGCCTCCTACTTTACAATGAGGTAAAACTGCACATAAACTCCAGAAGAACGATTCGTAGTCTAGTCTTATCAAGAACTCTATTTGTAGAGTATTTCACTAACTACAGAGGCTAAGAATAGACTCTAGCTAAATAGGAGCTAGGTTTAGGAAGCTAGTTCCCTTCTATGACTAAACTAGGTTTTCTCCTTGTTGGATGTGGTATCTGACTCCTCTGACAGGGTCCTGTCTCGTGAAGTAGTTGTTGACTCCTCGTTCTTCGAGTTGCACTGTAGATCCTCCTTCGATGCCTCCATATCTAAGCAGGGGATTTAAGAGTGGGATGAGTATGAGCGTACTCAACAAGTTCATTATAGGAAAGAGGTGTTGAATGCACTAGCTACAGCATTAGACCAGAAAGTCTAATACCAATGCAAGTTTTCATAATCATTTCTTCAAAAGGTTGCTTTTATTCAGAAGAACTATGTCCGTCAGCCTTCACCGGTTTACTAGAACTTCATGGAGCTCCTTTCCCTGTCGTTCGCAGTTCCATATCCCGAATGTGGAGTGACAGGTCACGGTTCTTTACACTCTGCAGAGGTGTGTTGCTTTACCCATAAGAGATCTTAACCTTGGTGCCAACCGAGCCGCGAGCTCGTCCACACTTCCTATGGTGTGAGGCCCGGTATAAGGTCTAGCCAATCATGTTCCTCCGCTACCTCGAACACCCACCCTTTTGTAAGATTGTCTTCCCCTATATCCATGATGAGACCATTCCGGGCATTTGTTCTCCCCTATACCGATTAAGGTAGACCGTTCCGAACAATGTTATATGCCTTCCCCTATCAATCATGGATAGACCGTTCCGGACATCTTACAATCCATCATAGACCGCAATACCGTGGGGACTTAAGGCTTCCCCAGCCTACCGCTTGTTCTTCGAACGACAAGTGTCTACGGACTCGTGCCGTGGGGACTTAAGGCTTCCCCAGCCTACCGCTTGCCGCCGATGATACAAGTGTCTACGGTAAAGCGCATCCGTTGATGAACGAGAGGTGGAAACACTTTTGACTACTCCGTCCCACTCCGGATCTTATGGTTAACACGGGTATTACGGCACAAGAATCATCAAGACATTTATTGTTTAATCCTAGATGGATATAAACCCGTGCAATGGAACCTCCACCATATCAACACAATCCATGGTTCCATTGCCCACCACATAGTCATATTCATAGTTATGAAAGTAGTGGTTTTGATTTTTGTGCAATAGTGATAACCATAATACTTTGCAAGTAATTTGATAAAAATACTCAAATGACATGAGCAAGTGATGAACTTGCCTTTCTTGACTGCAAGATTATGCAGGCAAGGTCTTCGATACGTAGAAATTCCAAATTCTGAAATAGCATCATCGTCCGGTAAGGACGATGTTTAAAAGATTGGCAAAGATGCAATAATGCATAAGAATGAGATGCAATCGCTCTAAGCGTGACCTAACCCCGATGATTTAGGATTAGTGAGTGGTAATGATTGGTTTAGGGTGTGTTGCACTTTTAGAGTGATTCACATACAAGGTGCTTATTCAGGTGTGATTACTTGGTATCATGAACAGGTAGATAATAAAGCATATTAATCAATGGAGCATAAAAGAATGATAATTGGCATAATGTGAACATGTAAAGAACATTTGTCAGTTTTAGTACTATATGGCATGGTTAATGATTACTTGTTATATTCTTCAAAAGAATAACTTTTGAAGAACAGGTTCTTTAATAAAGAACAAGTATGACAATTGGGTTTGTGGTT
Source organism: Lolium perenne (assembly GCF_019359855.2). Taxonomy (NCBI): domain Eukaryota; kingdom Viridiplantae; phylum Streptophyta; class Magnoliopsida; order Poales; family Poaceae; genus Lolium; species Lolium perenne. The sequence goes on from NC_067247.2 coordinate 217,502,593, forward strand.
TGTTATAATTTATTCTGATTCCAAGTAGTTTCTGGAGTAAGTATAATATGGATTACAATATAGTTGGATTCATTAGCAACTAGGCTTGATTGGTCTTACTTAAGCATAAGCAACTTAAGTAATTAATTATTCATGGTTGCCGTCATGGTTGGTATACTTTGCTGGTGATAGCTGGTTAGGGTTTATAAGTCCTTATAAGCAGGGTTGATGATGATTCTTTATTTATTTCAAAAGAATAACTTTTGAAGAACATACTTCTTAAGTAATAAGAAGTATATCAATTAGGGTTGAGGTTGTCTAGGTTTTGCTATTTGATCTACTAAGTAAGGAATGATTGGCTCCTAAATAGGATAGTTCATAATTATGAAGTATTTGTAGTGTTCAGTGGACTTGGTTATGTAATGATAAATATTGAGCCTATATGCTATTGGTTTTCATCACAATGGTGTGATGCTAAGCATGGTTAATTAAAGTTGATATCTCTAAGGATAGGAGCTAGGGTTTGCATTTGGTTGCCCTTATTTCATCATTTAGGTCTGAAGAGGATGAACACATGGGATACCCCTATATTAGTGATAGGTCTTCTACATTTTATGTGTCCAAGACAAGTATTTAGTTGCTACTATGGTTCCCTGATTTGTAATAAGGTACCATGATCACATGCTCTAACCTAGGGTTTAGGTTAGGAGTAATTTAGGGTTCACATGTAATCGTTGAATTAGGGTTCCTAGTTGAATTAGGGTTTTGGGTTTTCACATGAAATGATATGGTTGTAATATTATTCCATATGGAATTAGGGTTTGCTATTTACCATATAGTTCTATGATTAATAACTTCATTATCAAGTTGAAGTTATTAATAACTTTAAAATGAAATTAATCTTGGATTTGACATTTTATTATTTTTAATAAATTAATAATTAAGGTAATTATTAATCAGGGTTTAAATCCCTCTAATAAGGATTTAATAAAGTAACACATAAAGAAAATTCCTATTTAAGTTTTCTTTATTCATTTACTGGGTTTTTATTTATTTTAGAACTTTTTCTTAATTTCTGAATTTTAATTGCATTTAGAATTAAAATTAAAGGCTTAAATAATAAGTATTAAATAATTAAATTTTTATTAAAAATAAAAATTTCATATTATATTTTTATTGGGTAGACTTTTCTTTTATAAGAATTTTAAGATTTCATTTATATTTTTCTGACTTAATTTGGATTTTCTAAATTCATTTGGAGTTGCAGTATTTTACTGGAATAAAATTTAAACAGGAAATTACTAAACCTACCCGGGCTGTTCTACGCTCAGTCACTGATCGGTGGGCCTTATTCCACGTCGGCTGCCACCGTGGCCTTGACTGGTCAAAATCGGTGACGTGGCCAGAGGAGCTCCTGGCCGGCGGCCAGTTGCCGACGACGGCGGCGATATGAGTTTCGCACTGACGGGGAATTAGGCGGTTCGACTCGGGACGACACGGTGAGCAGTTTGGTGGCGGCGCCGCTCCGAATAGGTCACCGGAGCGTGACCGACGGTGAGGAACGGCGGCAGTTCTCACGGGCTAACGACGCGGCGGTGCTACGGCGAGCAATTGAGCGTGCTAGGCATGCTGGGGAGTTCAGGAGCTCACCAGGGTCACGACGCGCGTGACGGCGAGGCTTGCCGAGGCCTGTGTCGCCGGAATCATCCGCTCCCGTCGTCGGAGAAGACGATCACGACGGCGGCGCTACGGTCCGATCGGGGTCGATTCCTCGGGCTGGTGGAGCAAGTCGAGTACGGCGAACGCGATGGCATCCACGGCAAAGCTCGGGGAAGTCTCCGTCGGCGGCGATGGTCGATGGCCGTACGGGCTAGGGTTTGGAATTGGGGAAAAATTAGAGAGAGAGGAAGAACTCGGTGCTGGTGTTCATCCAGAAGCTTTTATAGGGCGCCTGGGCGCGTGCCTCGTCACACCGTCGAGGAAGGAGGAGGCGCCAGCGCGAGGAGAAAAGCTCCACGGCGTCGTGCTGTCCTCCAGCACACGGTGAAGATGAGGACGACGCCCCTCCTCTGTTATTTTGGCGAAAGGGTATCTTGGGCTGGTCTGGGCCGTGCTGGGCTGAGAAGTTTGGGCTTCTGGTGGGCTGCGGCGGCAGGTGAGTCTGGTAAGGGTTTTTCTCTCTTTTTCTTTTCTGTTTTTATTTTCTATTTTCAATTTTCCCTTTCTAGTTTTGTTCTATTGATTTCAAAGTTGAACTTTATTACTTTTGTAGGTTTCTGACTATTTGAATTAGGATTTGATAACAATGGTCATTGAATTATTTTATTGCTCAAGACAAATGTATAATGCTTGATTTTATTTGTATCCTTCTAATTTCTCTTTAAATTTCAATTTAGTAATGAATCCATGTGTTATTTGAAATTCCTTTTTCTTATGAATCAAATCCTTTGGAATGATTAGAGTTGACACTTTGAACTCAAAACATTTCAGAGATTGTTATTAGGGCTTGGTTTCTATTTGAGGATTTTGTCACTTGCATATGATTTTATGTGAGCACATATTTATTAGGGTTTTATCATTTCTAGTATAACCCCCTTATTAAGGTTAATACTATCACTACATTTAAAAGTATCTCAATAGATATTGTTTCCATCATGGTTTATCTTGATTACAAGGATAAATGATTGATTACTACACATATGGTTCTAATGATGGAATGTAGCACAAGGTTTTTCTTATGTTCAAGAATTGAAGCATCAGACTTGGTTAATGTGCAATACTAGGGTTCTAATGTTATTTACCTAATGGCATATGGTTTGGAATCTCAATTATAGCCTGATTTATATTATGATCACCATAGTGATACCTAAACTAGGGTTGAGGTTTAATTCTAGGTTGTAGAGATGAGATGACACCATATTGCATGTACTAGGGTTTAATCTCCCCTAACCAAGGTAATATGGTTAGTTGCTTCATATCTTATGTGCTTCTCTAATTACTAAAGATTTGAGAATTGGTTTTATCTTCTACCAATTAACTTCTATTATTAACCTCAATTTATCATTAAAGTATCTACATTGGTAATAATTATTTTTATAGTTAACTTTGGTCAAATTGATTGTTGGTTTCTCACCATATAAAGTATGGAGTTTTACTCTAAGGTTTTCTTAGGTTCTTTAATTTATGAAACATAGATATGGTAAGATTCTTCTTATGATCACCAAGTGATTCACAAGTTAAAGTTGGAATATGGGTGTAGGGTTGCTTATTAATTACCTCCCTATGATTTCCTGTGGGGAATAACATCTACTAATCATATAAGTGTTAGTATTTGGATTATTCTCCTATTTCTCCAAAGCATGGTCATGGATTAGGCATGATCCACTTTTTCTTAATATCTCTACTTCAAGTTCTTAGGATTTATGATCATCACTCAATTTATAATGATCAAGGTTTGGATTTCTAAAGTATTCCTAAGGGAATGGTCTTCACTTCTATGATCAAGTGTTGTCTTGATCAACTAAGCATAATATCTCCCTTATAGGTTCTTGGATGGACATGGCTATGGTTGTCTCTATAGGTTATATCCCAGGAAAATGCCTGAGATATTCTGTTAGGGTTCCACTTGAATAATGTTGATATTATCATCTAAGTATATGGATAGTTCTCTCCCTCACATTCAAGTGTTGGCTCAACTAACTTGAGTGTAACACCATAATTGATCTCTCTTATATAAGAATGGATTATTCTAGGTTATGGTGTGCTCCTAATGCTTTAGTTCAATGGTTGTCACTTATTCTTAAATAGGTAAAGCTAGAACTAGTATGATTGGTCTCTCTCTCATTTGGGAAGGACTTGAATAATACTCTAGGGTTCCTCTTGAAGGTGATGATTTGAATACTTGGATGTATATCCAAGGTTTTGCTCCAGGTTTGTTAATGTTTCTCTAATAATTACTATAGAACTCTCACCTCTCTAGGTTTGATGTGTAATACTTGGAATGGAGGAGAATATCTATTTCTGGAGTGGATCTTCTTGTTCTAACTCCAATGTTGAAGTGGAGTGAATACCCTGAGGTTTCATGGTAGGATTATGGATTAGTTTTAAGACATGGAGAAGATAAGTGAAGAATAGTTTCTTCAATTCTTGTTACTTGATTTCCAATTAAATGGATGTTCATATGTTATGGCAATGTTTACCATGTTGTGATCTTTTGTATGATCAAACAATTGATCATTGAGTAAAGTGTTGTTGTGTTGAATATCAATTCCATTTGATCTAACCCCTTAGATCAAATCCTCTCTACCCAAAACAAGGTTTTAACAAAGTCACATTGAGGTTTATAGCGCTTGACTTGATGAGCTACTTCAATTCCACCAAGGTCAAGTGAAACTTCGCCATCGTGGACTGTTTTACTTTAAAGCGCGAAAATTCCCCAGATTTTCTATGCATGAATGCAATGCACCCATCTGTTTCCTCTATTTTTGTAACCCCAATACCTGGGATATTACAATCATGTGTCTGGCAGCGATGTCGGCAGCGACGACGAGGACCAGCACACCAAGACTCGGCAGGTGCTGCGGAGGCTGCAGGTCGGCCAGTACATCTCCTACTTCGCCAAGGGTGTCTACAGGTGCCCCTTCTGCACGAGGAGACTCAGCGGCACCGACTTCAACTGCCTCCTCACGCATGTTGAGGACATCGGAAGGACCTTCCCCAAGGTCGGCGCGACGGTGAACGTCTACTCCTTCCGCGCCGAGCACAAGGCGCTCAGCATTCACCTCCTAAAGTCGCCATATTACCATCCACTACAAGAAAAGGTACAACTCTGAGTACCTCTGCTGCCCTTGATTCACCATCTGTGATAAGTCAACTTGTTTCACCACCTCAAGCTTCACTTGCTGGTACTTCTGCTGAATCTGAAAACTCTTATAATATTGATGATGCTTCTGTTGTGCTTGATGATAGTGGTTCATTGGGATCTTTTCTAGATGCTACAATTGCTAGGTCTAGACAAATTAAAAATGCTGAAACTCCTAATGAAAATACTGTTACACCTGTTAATTCACCTGAGCTTGAATACTCTAGTGATGATCCTGATGAACATTATGTGGAACTTGATGATGATTTTATTAATAGATGCAATGCTACTGCTGATGCAAGAAAAATTAAAAAGTTCCTTGCACAACATACTGTTAGATATAAACTGTCTCCTGATCCTAAATTTGCTACATCTCCTATAAACATTAAGGATAAGGATTATGATTTTTCTCTTGATCTATCTCATATAGCTATTGTTGAGAAAACACCCTTTTGTGGTACTGAAAAAGAAAGTGATGTAGAACACATGAATGAGCTTTCTACTTTGAGTAGCTTGTTTTCTGATGATGTCAAGATGCGCACTTATTTTGTTGCTAAAATTTTTCCTTTCTCATTAAAGGATGATGCTAAAAGTTGGTATAATAATTTGCCTCCTGATTCTATTGATAGTCCAAGTGGTTTGCTTGATGCTTTCTTTTGGAAATACTTTCCTGCTAGTGCTCAACATATTGCTTTGCAGAAAATTTATAGCTTTGACCAGGAAGATGGAGAGAAATTGCCTGAAGCTTGGGCAAGATTTTGCTCTCTTCACTACAAGAAAAGTTCTGATAGGCAACGTCTCAAAATCGTCCGCTAAGGGGTATTTTTCGTCGCCTATGGGCCTAACCCGACGATATGGGTTCTGTTGTCGAAACTACGTCAGGCAAAGTCCTACCTCATTTTTTTCGGTCCGTCGCGCTTGGGCGCCCTTCCGCCACGGAAAATCGGACCCGTGCGTATGTTTCCGGAGCCCGTTGACCGCCGACGTCATGCAACCGACACGTGGCAGACGCCGTTAATCGCGCTTAACGGCGTTAACCGGCAAAACCCCGTGGTAGATGGTAGGCCCACACGAGGCCTGCCACGTCTTAAGCGGGCCGGCCCATTAAGTTTGCGGGCCGGGCCAGGTGACTTAGTTTGACCGGTCAACTATATAGCTGGGCTGGTCCGTTAGTTACGTGGGCCAGGCCTAACCTCTCAGGTTGATTGGTCAACCTTTAATGGGCCAGCCCATTTAAAAAGTGGGGTCCACCTTGAAGCAAGTGGGTCGGCCCAAGAAGTTATTGGGCCGGCCCAATTAGCATGTGGGTCCCACTTTCCCGCTATCGGGCCGGCCCATTTAGTACGTGGGGTCCACAATAGATCAAATGGGCTGGCCCAACAAGCCAGTGGGCCGGGCCAAAAACACAGGTGGGTCCCACTTTCCTGTTAATGGGCCGGCCCATTTAGTATGTGGGGTCCACCATGTAGCAAGTGGGCCAGCCCAAGAAAATAGTGGGCCGGGCCAAAAACACAGGCGGGTCCCACTTTCCTTTTTAAAGGGCCGGCCCATTTAGTATGTGGGGTCCACCATATAGCAAGTGGGCCGGCCCAACAAGAAAGTGGGCCGGGCCAAAAACATAGGTGGGTCCCACTTTCCTGTTAAAGGGCCGGCCCGTTTAGTATGTGGGGTCCACCGTATAGCAAGTGGGCCGGCCCAACAAGATAGTGGGCCGGGCCAAAAACACAGGTGGGTCCCACTTACCTGTTAAAGGGCCGGCCCATTTAGTATGTGGGGTCCACCATATAGCAAGTGGGCCGGCCCAACAAGATAGTGGGCCGGGCCAAAAAGGCTGGTGGGTCCCACTATCCTGTTAAAGGGCCGGCCATTTAGTGTGTGGGGTCCACCATAAAAGCTTTTGGGCTGGCCCAACAAGTTAGTGGGCCGACCCAATTAGTATGTGGGGTCCACGGTAAATCAGGTGGGCTAGCCCGACGAGTTAGCGGGCCGGCCCAATAAGCTTGTGGGGCCCACTTTTCTGTTACTAGGCCGGTCCAGTAGTGGGTGGGGTCCACCTTAAACCAAGTGGGCTGGCCTACGTGGGCAAGCCCGTTTAGTTAGTGTTTATATGCCGGCATAATAGGCGCTTTAGGATTTCGCGGGCCGGCACATGTGTGATTTCGCTTAATTGGGCCGTTTAAGTGATGGGAATTTGTGATTTACTGAGAATATTTACGCGGCACATGATTTCTGTCGGATAGCCTCACTTACCACAAGCACCAAAGAAAAAATGCGCGAAAGAACTATAAAAACTAACTAAATATTACATCAGCTGCAAGGCTTTGAAAAAATATTACAGAACCCAGAGAAATTGAATGGTAATTAAACCTAGCAATACAATGAAGCGATCCAGCAATCTTTTAAGTTGTCCATGCAGCACCTATATCTGAAACAAAGACATTACAAGTTAAGACAGCAACAATGGAAAGGCGAAGACACTACAATATTGTTTGCCAAAGAATTTGGAACTAATCATTTCGTCGTTATAACAAGATCATTGTAATGCGCACAATAAGCAAACAAAGAGTGCATGCTGCATACCAATAGCCAATATAACAGAGCATGTTAGAATGAAACAGCAGACTTACTACTGTCGAGTCCCATGCAAACCAACATGTTCAGGGAGTACAAGATTGGCATGAACAACATAGTAGCAGGCTATAAATTTTGTAACAATGACTGAGCAAGATGAAGTTATGATGGCTACATCTACAGAGCAGGGAATGTAAACCAAAAATAGAAGTTACGATGGCAAAAGCTAAAGAGGAGGGAATGTGAACCAACATGTGCCAAGTGCAATTACATCATTTTGGCCGTGAACTAAATAATACTCCTGAACTTATAGTGAAGGGGATGCAAATCAAGATGTTTCGGGATATAAACATGTAATGAGCAACACATAGAGGATAGTTAATGCGGGAGCTTAGGATGGACCAGATGCAGAATATAGTGGGATCACCTGCGAACTTGTATAAGAGGGAATGCAAACCAATATGTTCAGCATTCCATATGTGAGCGTCATACCAAGTCAGAGAAACAAGTCAATAATGCAGCTTCTGAAGAACAAGATGGCACGCAAAATTATTATCTAGTAGTATGACAAGTTTATTTGTACTACAGGCTGGATAGCAGAGTGATAGCATGCCAAACTAAGTCCTTACTTTGTTAGCTTACAATGAACTAGATACAAAACAATGGCATCACCTGTAGTACAGGGAATGCAAGCCAACATGTTCATGGAGTAAAAAATTGGCACAAACAACATAGTAGCAGGCCATAATTTTTGTAACAACGACTGAGCAAGATAAAGTTATGATGGCTAGATCTACAGAGCAGGGAATGTAAACCAAATATAGAAGTTACGATGCCAAAAGCTATAGAGCAGGGAATGCGAACCAACATGTGCAATTACTTAAAATTGGCCATGAACTAAATAATAGCAGGATGTTACTATAATAGCTAGGAATAGCAATGAACTAGAAAATAGCAAGTTGTTACGGTCATATCTAGGAATGAACTAAAAGAGCTTCAGACAAACAAGCATCTGAACCCAGAACATGGCGCTAAAACAAGGGACTTACATTAGGAGAAGCACTCTGTGGGAGTCACAGCAGATCTTCCTGGGGTTGATAGATCCGGTGATGAAGTAAGCTACATGTGCTACTTGGGGTTGGAGAGACGGCCATTACACTTCATGGTTACTCATCTCATCTGCAAAAAACGTAACGGCGCGTCGTTAGCACAAACAGGTTCCCCCAAGATTAAACAAGAACTTGCAGGCAAGCAATAGAAAAGCGACAGTAGAAGAGTTTAGATCATGCACGGCGCCAGTGAAGCAGATCCGGTTCATGCACAGCGGTGTCGGTGAGCAAGATCCGATGCGGTGGACGACGAATCCGGCAAAGCGGCTCCGGTGGGGTGGATGATACCGCAGCTGAAGCGACTGCGGTAGACTGCTGGATGATCATATGGTTTGGAGGTTCGGCGGGGATGATCCGGTCCGGTTGATGATGGCGTCGATGAAGCGGCTCCGGCAGGCAGCAGGATGACGAGGATCGCGAGGCCTCGGGTAGGCCAGGGAAGTCCGGCGGGGATGTTCCGGTGCGGTGGTCGTGGAGGTGGGAGAGAGAGGGACTTGGGAAGTTCCGGTGGGTGGTCTGAGGGAAATGATTTTTTTTGGGGAGGGTTTCCGGGCTAGGGAGGTGGTGATCGAAAAAATGACGGGCAGACCCCCCCCCCACCAACCGACTTTGATGTCATCTCCATAGGGGTAGAATGGGAATTTGGAAGCGTGTGAAATTTTTGTATTTTGTGGGCGGGAAGTTTTGCCGCTATGAGATTTTGAATTTGGCTACCGTCCAACTATAATGATAAAATATTGTGAGACCGTACTAGTACCTCTGTTCAAGGCCGAGTGCAAAATCAAATCATCATCACCTTGAATATCGGTCACTACCATGATCATGATCTATCTCTCAAATTAGTTTATCCGCTAGATCTTGCAAAATATAATGATAAAAAGAATTGTGAGACCGTACTAGTACTTCTCTTCTAGGCCGAGTGCAACATCAAATCATCATCACATTGAAAATTTGTTACTACCATGATCATGATCTATCTCTGAAATTGTTGCATCTGTTGCAAAGTATAATGCTAAAATGACCGTACTAGTACTTCTGTTCAAGCCCGAGTGCAACATCAAATCATCATTACATTGAATATTGTGTTACCATGATATGTACGATTGAGCATCTGGAGGTGTGCTGCCACCTGCTTCCTCACACGAAGGGTTGGATCTTGTGTTTCGTACACGGATCGGACTGAAATTGTCGTGTGCATAGCAAGGTTCATGTCAATAAGGCTGAGTTTGGCATCTAAGTCTAGGCAACAAATACTTTTGGGTTCCAACGGCCATCTACAAGGTATTTGCTATTGGCCTACTTGCTCCGGCTGTCGAAGCCCAATAACTACAAATGGGCCTTTCTGCTCATGCAATGTTGGCCCTTTTCTAAAGAACCACAGATCCTATGATTGGCAAAAAACAAAAACACGGAGATTCTACATAAAAGTTGTTTGTATTCATTTTGAATTATTGGGTTGCAATTTTTGATACTGCTCATGGCCAATATGAAAATCCTTGATCGCTCCATACCCACATGGATCACGGTATTTTCAAAAATTCATAAAGTGGATTTGAAATTTAAAACCTATCCTAATAATTCCATGATTTATTCTATTAACTTGCAAGATCTTGGAGCGAAAGAGCTTGTATTAGTCTGCAAAAATAATACAGATAAACCTGTCATTAACAAGAAATGAAGGTTTATCGTCCAAAGAGGATGCCATGTGGGACCCATGAGCCAGCAGCGTCTTCAAAATTTCAAATGCGGTAGGATATCCAAAAAAAAGCAAGTATCCCGAAAATAGGGGTAAAAAATAAATCATAGAAAGGAAACATTTATAGTTCAGAGAGGCTAACATGTGGGACAGATCTTCCAGCAGCATCCTCATCATTTCAAAGTCGGCAGAGGATCAAAAGAAAAAAAAGGCAAATAGCCAGAAATTAGGGGTCAAAAGTAAATCCAACAAAGGAAACTTTTATTCTTCATAGAAGATGACATGTGGGACCAACCTGCCAGCGTCGTCCTCATCGTTTCAAAGGCCGCAGGGGATCAAAAGAAAAAGGCAAATAGCGAGAAATTAGGGGTAAAAAATAAATCCAACAAAGGAAAGGTTTATTGTTCATAGAGGCTGACATGTGGGACCCATGAGCCAGCAACCTCCTCAATTTCAAAGGCGGCATAGGATCGAAAGAAAAAGGCAAGTGACCAAAAATCAGGGGGTAAAAAAAATCCAAGAAAAGAAACTTTATTGTACATAGAGGATGACATGCGGGTCCATGAGCCAGTTACTTACTCAACGTTACAGAGGCGGGATGAGATCGAAAGAAAAAGGAAAGTGACCAAATATCAGGAACAAAAAATAATCCAAGAAAAGAAACTTTTATTGTACATGGAGGATGAAATATGGGTCCCATTTTGCAGCAGCGGTCTCAACGTTTCAAAGGCGGCATGAGATCGAAAGAAAAAGGCAAGTGCCAAAACATCAGTAGCCAAAAATAATCCAAGAAAAGAAACTTTATTGTACATAGAGGATGACATGTGGGTCCCATTTTGCAGCAGCGGTCTCAACGTTTCCAAGGAGGCACGGGATCAAAAGAAAAAGGAAGTAGCCAGAAATCAGGGGTAAAAATAATTCCAAGAAAGGAAACTTTTATTCTACATAGAGGATGACTTGCGGGACCCACGAGCCAGCAGCTTCCACAACGTTTCAGAGGCGGCATGATACCGAAAGAAAAAAGGCAAGTGACAAATATCAGGTCCCAAAAATAATCCAAGAAAAAACGTTTATTGTACATAGAGGATGACATGCGGGTCCCATTTTGCAGCAGTGTTCTCAACGTTTCAAAGTTGGCATGAGATCGAAAGAAAAAGGCAAGTGACAAATATCAGGAGCCAAAAATAATCCACGAAAGAAACTTTTATTGTGCATAGAGGATGACATGCGGGTCCCATTATGCAGCAGCGGTCTCGACGTTGCCAAGGCGGCATAGGACCAAAAGAAAAAGGAAGTAGGCAGAAATCATGGGGTCAAAAAAATCCATGAAAAGAAACATTTATCGTTCTGAGAGGCTGACATGCGGGACCATGAGGCAGCAGCATCCTCAACGTTTCAAAGGCGGGAGGGGATCAAAAGAAAAAGGAAGTAGCCAGAAATGAGGGGGTCAAAAATAAACTCCAAAAAAAGAAAGTTGATTGTACATAGAGGATGACATGCGGGTCCCATGAGTCAGCAGCTTACTCAACGTTTCGAAGGCAGCAGGGGATCAAAAGAAAAAGGAAATAGACAAAAATCATAGGTGAAAAAAATCCAATAAACAACTATTATATTACATAGAGGATGACATGCGGGTCCCATGAGCCAGCAGGTTCCTCAACGTTTCAAACGTAGCATGAGATCAGGAGCCAAAATAATAATCCAAGAAAAGTAATTTTTATTGTACATAGAGGATGACATGCGGGTCCCATTTTACAGCAGTGGTCTCAGCGTTTCGAAGTCGGCATGAGATGGAAAGAAAAAGGTGACAAATATGAGGAGCCAAAAATAATCCAAGAAAAGAAATTATTGTACATAGAGGATGACATGCGGGTCCCATTATGCAGCAGCGTTCTCAACGTTTCCAAGGTGGCACACGACCAAAAAAGGAAGTAGCCAGAAATCAGGGGGTCAAAAAAATCCAAGAAAAGAAAGATTTCAATTGGGCTGGATCTGGCCGTCTGGGCCTTCGAACTATCCTGCTGGACGCCTTTGGACTCGTACAATTTCAGCCCACTCAAAAACAGGAAAGTCCTATGCTTCGCAAAAACAAAAAATAAGGAGATTCAACATATAAGTTTGTTTCTTTAAAAATAAAGATTTATTTTTTCCGTTTGCAATAGCTCAGAGCGAAATACACTGTTTATTGTCTACAAAATAATCAAGATATCACATGTTTCTTGTACGGGGAGGCTGACATCGGGACCCATGAGCCAGCAGCGTCGTCAAAGTTTTAAAGGCGGCAGGGGATCGAAAGAAAAAAATAAATCAAAAATCAGTTGGTAAAAAAATCGAAGAAAAGAAACATTTATCGTTCTGAGAGGATGACATGCGGGACCCATGTGGCAGCAGCATCCTCAACGTAAGGCGGCACGGGATCCAAAAAAGGCAAAATAGCCAGAAATTAGGGGTCAAAATAGCTCCAAGCAAAGAAAGGTTTATCGTTCATAGAGGCTGACATGTGGGACCCATTAGCCAGGAGAGTCCTCAACGTTCAAAGGCGGTAGGGGATCAAAAGAAAAAAGAAGTAGCCAGAAATTAGGGGTAAAAAATAACTCCAACAAAGGAAACTTTTATTGTTTATAGAGGATGACATGCGGGACCCATGAGCCAGCAGCTTCCTCAACGTTTCAAAGGCGGCATGAGAACGAAAGAAAAAGGCAAGTGACCAAATATCAGGAGCCAAAAATAATCCAAGAAAAGAAACTTTATTTTACATAGAGGATGACATGCGGGTCCCAATTAGCAGCAGCGGTCTCAACGTTTCAAATGCGGCTTGAGATCAAAAGAAAAAGAAAGTTGATTGTACATAGAGGATGACATGCGGGTCCCATGAGTCAGCAGCTTACTCAACGTTTCCAAGGCGACAGGGGATCAAAAGAAAAAGGAAATAGCCAAAAATCAGAGGGTGAAAAAAATACAAGAAAATAAACTTTTATAGCACATAGAGGATGACATGCGGGTCCCATGAGCCAGCAGGTTCCTCAACGTTTCAAACGTGGAATGAGATCGAAAGAAAAAGGCAAGTGACCAAATATGAGGAGCCAAAAATAATTCAAGAAAAGAAAGTTTTATATACATAGAGGATGACATGCGGGTCCCATGATCCTGCAGGTTCCTCAACGTTTCAAACGTGGCATGAGATCGAAAGAAAAAGGCAAGTGACCAAATATCAGGAGCCAAAAATAATTCAAGAAAAGAAACTTGATTGTACATAGAGGATGACATGCGGGTCCTATTTAGCAGCAGCGGTATCACCGTTTGAGAGGCTGCACGGGATCGAAAGAAAAAGGCAAGTGACCAAATATCAGGAGCCAAAAATAATCCAAGAAAAGAAATTTTATTGTACATAGAGGATGACATGCGGGTCCCATTTTGCAGCAGCGGTCTCAACGTTTCCAAGGCGGCACAGGACCAAAAGAAAAATGAAGTAGCCAGAAATCAGGGGGTAAAAAAAATCCAAGAAGAAAGATTTCAATTGGGCTGCATCTGGACATCTGGGCCTTCGAACTATCCTGCTTGGTCTTTTGACTCGTACAATTTCAGCCCACTCCAAAACAGGAAAGTTCGGAATTTTCTAAAAAAACAGGAAAGTCCTATGCTTCGCAAAAACACAAAACAAGGAGATTCAACATATAAGTTTGTTTATGTACAAATAAATATTTAATTTATCCGTTTGCAATAGCTCAGAGCGAAATACACTGTTTATTGTCTGCAAAATAATCAAGATATCACATGTTTCTTGTACGGGGAGGCTGACATCGGGGACCCATGAGCCAGCAGCGTTGTCAACGTTTTAAAGGCGGTAGGGGATGAAAAAAAACCAAAAATCAGTTGGTAAAAAAATCGAAGAAAAGAAAACATTTATCGTTCTGAGAGGATGGCATGCGGGACCCATGAGGCAGCATCCTCAACGTTTATTGTTTATAGAGGCTGACATGTGGGACCCGTGAGCCAGCAGCCTCTCGACAACGTTTTAAAGGCGGTAGGAGATCGAAAGGAAAAAATAAGACAAAAATCAGTTGGTAAACGAAATCCAAGTAAAGAAATATTTACCGATCTGAGAGGATGACATGCGGGACCCATGAGGTAGCAGCATCCTCAATGATTCCAAGGCGGCAGGGGATCAAAAGACAAAAAAAGGAAATAGCCAGAAATTAATTAGGGGTCAAAAATAAATCCACCAAAGGAAACTTTTATTGTTCATAGAGGATGACATGTAGGACCGACCTGCCAACAGCGTCCTCGTCGTTTCAAAGGGGCAGGGGATCAAAAGAAAAAAGGCAAATAGCCAGAAATTAGGGGTCAAAAAATAACTCCAATAAAGGAAACTTTTATTGTTCGTAGAGGATGACATGCGGGACCCATGAGCCAGCAGCTTAGTCAACGTTTCAAAGGCGGCATGAGATCGAAAGAAAGAGGCACGTGACAAAATATCAGGAGCCAAAGATAATCCAAGAAAAGAAACTTTATTGTACATAGAGAATGACATGCGGGTCCCATTTTGCAGCAGCGGTCCCAACGTTTCAAATGCGGCTTGAGATCAAAAGAAAAAAGAAAGTAGCCAGAAATTAGGGGGTAAAAAAAACTCCAAGACAGGAAAGTTTTATCGTTCATACAGGCTGACATGTGGGACCTATGAGCCAGCAGAGTCCTCAACGTTTCAAAGGCGGCAGGGGATCAAAAGAAAAAGGAAATAGCCAAAAATCAGAGGGTAAAAAAAACCAAGAAAATTAACTTTTATAGTACATAGAGGATGACATGCGGGTCCCATGAGCCTGCAGGTTCCTCAACGTTTCAAACGTGGCATGAGACCGAAAGAAAAAGGAAGTGACCAAATATCAGGATCCAAAAATAATTCAAGAAAAGAAACTTGATTGTACATAGAGGATGATATGCGGGTCCCATTTAGCAGCAGTGGTATCACCGTTTGAGAGGCTGCACTGGATAGAAAGAAAAAGGCAAGTGACCAAATATCAGGATCCAAAAATAATTCAAGAAAAGAAAGTTTTATAGTACATAGAGGATGACATGCGGGTCCCATTTAGCAGCAGCGGTCTCACCATTTGAGAGGCGGCAGGGGATCGAAAGAAAAAGGTAAGTGACCAAATATGAGGTGCCAAAAAAATCCAAGAAAAGAAAGTTTTATAGTACTTAGAGGATGACATGCGGGTCCCATTTAGCAGCAGCGGTATCACCGTTTGAGAGGCGGCAGGGGATCGAAAGAAAAAGGTAAGTGACCAAATATGAGGTGCCAAAAAAATCCAAGAAAAGAAAGTTTTATAGTACATAGAGGATGACATGCGGGTCCCATTTAGCAGCAGCGGTATCACCGTTTGAGAGGCGGCAGGGGATCGAAAGAAAAAGGCAAGTGACCAAATTTGAGGTGCCAAAAAAATCCAAGAAAAGAAAGTTTTATAGTACATAGAGGATGACATGCGGGTCCCATTTAGCAGCAGCGGTATCACCGTTTGAGAGGCGGCAGGGGATCGAAAGAAAAAGGCAAGTGACCAAATTTGAGGTGCCAAAAAAATCCAAGAAAAGAAAGTTTTATAGTACATAGAGGATGACATGCGGGTCCCATTTAGCAGCAGCGGTATCACCGTTTGAGAGGCGGCAGGGGATCGAAATAAAAAGGCAAGTGACCAAATTTGAGGTGCCAAAAAAAACTCCGAGAAAAGAAAGAATTTTGGTTCATAGAGCATGACAGCGGGACCCATGATCCTGCATCGTAAACGGCTCGATCGGAGAGCATTGAACGAGATGGCGCGATCGAGAAAAAAAACAATGCCAGAGAGGCTGCCATCTGGGCCCTACATCCCTCGGCGGTGCGGATTTGCGTTGACTCGGCCGGCGAACCCGAGAATTCGAGATGCACCACGTCCCGGGCCACCATACGCAACGTTTTGGCCGGTTTCGTCGGGCTAGGTGGCCTCAAAAACGAGAAAAAAAAACGTTTTGACATGCACAACGGACAGACCCAAAATCGTCGGCCATGGTACACCAGCAACCACGGCGCGACTTCAACTTCGTCGGCCATGGCAACTTTTCTTGTAGTGCTTATCAGAGCTCGACCTGGACATGATTTAGAAAAGCATGATTTACTTGATATATTTTATAGTGGACTAACCATCGAGTTTAGGGCATATTTGGATAGTTGTGCTGGTTGTGTTTTCAGGAAAAGAACTCCAGACGAAGCTGAAGAATTATTGGCTAAAATAGGCCGGAATCATGATGATTGGACTACACCTGAACCAGCCCCGAGGCCGATATTGAAGAAGAGGGGTTTGATTAAATTAAATGATGAAGATATGAGGGAAGCCAAGAAATCTCTTAAGGAGAAAGGTATTAAATCTGAAGATGTGAAGAACTTACCTCCCATAGAAGATTTATGCGAGATAATTCCCCCTTCATCCATGATTGAGGTAAATTCTCTTCAACGCTTTACTAGGGAAGATATTCCGTATTCAAAACCTCCTGCTCAATGCTTAGATGAGTTTGATAATTATATTGTTAAGCAAGAAAATTTTAATATGAGAGTAGAGAATCATTTAATGGAAAATTCTCAAGCTATTAGTAATTTGCATGATATTGTGGAGAGAACCTCCAATGATGTTAAGATGCTTGTTAAACATTTTCATATGATTCAAACTCAAATTGATCAACTCACTAAAGTGCAAAATGACTTGTTAAAGAATAATTCTAAAGAAAAACATGCTTATGAAGTAACAACTAGAGGCAGTGTTTCTACCCAGGATCCTCTATATCCTGAGGGGCATCCCAAGAGAGTTGAACAAGATTGTCAACGAATTGAACCTAGTGCTCCTTCTAAGAAAAATAAAAAGAAACATAAAAATGTTGTAGAATCCTCTGAACCTGTTAATGATCCTAATAGTATTTCTATTTATGATGCTGAAACTGAAAGTGGTAATGAACATGATAATGATGATGATAAGAAAGATGCTTCTGATAAAGAAGAGGTTGAAGATGAACCTGAAAAGCATGCTAAAAATAAAAAGTATACTAGAGAAGATTTTATTGCTAAGAAACATGTTAATGAAAGAGAACCTTGGGTTCAAAAGCAAATGCCTTTTCCTACTAAGAAACTAAAATCAAAGGAAGAAGAACATTATAATAAATTTTGTGATTGGATGAAACCTTTATTCTTGCAAATCCCTTTGACTGATGCTATTAAATTGCCTCCTTATTCAAAGTATATGAAAGATATTGTCTCTAACAAAAGGAAAATTCCTAATGAGGAGATTTCCACTATGCTTGCTAATTACTCTTTCAATGGCAAAGTTCCAAAGAAGTTGGGCGACCCAGGTATACCGACTATTCCTTGTTCTATTAAGAATAATTATGTTAGAACTTAGAACTGCTCTATGTGATTTGGGAGCGGGTGTTAGTGTTATGCCTTTTTCTCTTTATAAGAGACTTTATTTAGATAAGTTGATACCGACTGATAAATCTTTGCAAATGGCTGATAAATCTACTGCTATTCATGTTGGTATATGTGAGGATGTTCCTGTTCAAGTTACTAATAACTGCTTGATATTAACTGATTTTGTTGTGTTGGAAATGCCTGAAGATGATAATATGTCTATTATTCTTGGGAGACCTTTTCTTAACACCGCAGGGGCTGTTATTGATTGCAATAAAGGAAAAGTTACTTTCAATATCGATGACAAGGAGCATACCGTTTATTTTCCCAAGAGGATTGATAAAGTATGTGGAGTTAATACCATTTCTAATGTGAGAACTATCAAAGTTGGAGCTATTGATTGTCCTATATATGAGCCTAAAGAAGGATATCAAAATATTATGATTGGATCCATATCAATACAATTCAAGGTAACATGATTGATTTGAGGTTTATTTCTTCTTATGCTATGTAAAATTTATTTGGTGGCAAGACTTGATCAACCTTGTTAACAAATACTTTTTATATGCATAGAGGAGGTAAAAAAACATCTCTTTCTTCCTCCACTTGTTCTACTTGCTGTAGCACTTTTTGTTTTGCAAAGTTCTTTAGTTGTATAGAAATTTCAAAATCTTTTTCTGCCCAGTAATAATAAATTTAATACCCAGAAATGCGCATTTTTCAAAGTTTTCAAAAATTCACAAAAATTATACCGTTGGTCTAATTTTTCGAAGAGGCACCTGGGAACACCTGGGTTTGACCAGTAGGGCACCCCAGGGTGGCACCCCATAGGCCGGCGCGGCCAGCAAGGGGGGCGCGCCACCCTGGTGTGTGGGCCCCTCCTTGCCCCACTACTTCATCTCTTCCTCCCATTCTCTTCTCTCTCCCGAAAAAATCGCACCAGCTTTCTCTCACTCGCGTTTCTGCTCAAGAGCTCAGGATTTCTCGATCTCTTTGCTCAGCCCAGATTTCTGTCTAAAATTTGGCACACTTGCTCTCCGGTATGTGACTCCTCCAATTATCCAAGTAGAATTTTGTTTGGTTGAGTATATCTTGAATATTTTGCTGCTGTAGGTAACATGTTTAGTGAGCTTGCATGCTTGTTCTAAGTTGTAAAAATTAGTTGTGATGCAGGTTTAGTACTCTACCAAGTTCCTATAGTAGTTTCCCTCAATTATATGTCACCAAATCAAATTTTATAATGTTTGTTGGAAAATTTCAGAAAAGGAAGATGGATACCTATAACTTTGGAGAAGTGTTTGAAAGAGAGACGAAAAGCACGGGGAGGCCCTCAAGGGCAGCCACTCGATTTAGACGATC
Source organism: Lolium perenne (assembly GCF_019359855.2). Lineage (NCBI taxonomy): Eukaryota > Viridiplantae > Streptophyta > Magnoliopsida > Poales > Poaceae > Lolium > Lolium perenne. Next base: position 217,521,591 of record NC_067247.2, read on the forward strand.
CTATAATGAGGATGTCATCGCACCGAGCTTCGAAGTTGAAGAAGATAATGGAGTCCCTAACGCTTCATCTTTCCCATGTTATAACTTTTTGAGTAATGCAGGGTTGCTGGATGATTTCTTGACCCTCGTCAGTAAGGAGGGCTTAACCACCTATATGGGAGATGAGAGGGAGCAATACCACATGCTCACTAAAATCTTTGTTGAGAGCTTTAAGTTCAACAACAAGCACTATCACCCGACAGTGGCATTCAGGATCTATGGTAATTCTATTACTATGGAGTTGAAGGATTTTTGTACTGCATTGGATATTGCCCCTGTAGGTACAGCGAAGAAGATTGAGGACAATCCCAGGGCCTTGTTGGAGCTCTATCGAGATATCACCAATGATGATTGCCGCACCATTCAGCGTGGCAAGATAAGAAACATCCAACTCCCCGCCATTAAGTATTTTGCTTATTACCTTGCTACTAGCATTCTTGGTAGGGAGAACACTAGCAATATTTCTAGTTATCATCTTGCTTTCTTAATTGCTGCACTCACTGGAGAGACACCTTATCAGGTGCTCTTATTGCTCGCCGCTTGTCTAACAAGGGGCCTATTTTTGGAGGAATTATTGCATCGCGCATTTTATCATATCTAGATCTTCCTCTTGACCCTGCTGATGTGAAATTAACCCCTGTAAGACTTGATATTGCTGCTATGAAGAGTCACCAATTTGTTACAACTGACTCTAGTGTAGATAATATGGTCTATAGAATGTTGTTTACTGACGGGGATGAGAGGGAAATCCCTTTGCTGCAGCCAGATTTGTTCAGTATTGACAGGAAACCATGGTCGCGCTCTAAGGAGGAGGTGGATGAGCAACTGAAGATACATGGCTTCCACCAGCAGCATGACTCCGAGGACGCCGAGCCCTCCTACGACTACACCGTCACATATCCGGGTGCTTCTTCCAGCACATACTCGGAATATGATCCATCTTCGTCGTACTACAGAGGTGCTACTTCATGGGCACCATGGGATTGAACTCCACTTAGGACAAAAGCCTAAGCTTGGGGGGAGGTATACCGGCATCACTCATTCTTTGCATATTATAGTTGATGGATACTTGTATATTCTTCCACTAAAATATTAAGCTAACTCTAAAAAAAAAAAAAAAAAAAATTTCACCCCTGCTAAAGAAACTGCTCCAGTGCACTAACTTTCCCAGAATCTTGAACCCCCGCTAGGATCGCTTAGAAACTACAGATCTAACACCTGCATGGAGTAGTCAACCTCTTCAAGAAGCTCGCCATCGGCAGAAATATATCATGTCTCCCAGAAGCTGAAGTTGCGACCTTCTCAACAATGGCACATCTACAGAAGGATGGAGTCTAACTTTAGCCAAACTTTACAACCCCTCTAGCCCTACGCTTAGTAATCTCGGGACGAGATTATTTTAAGGGTGGAAGATCTGTAACACCCCACTTTTTGCAACCTTGATTATTTGTCCTTATTGCCAAAAATTAGGGGGAACAAAAACTTTTTCTATAGGTTTAGTAGATGAATTGCCTTGATTTGTTTGTTATGATGAATTGCCTTGATCTGTTAGTAGATGAATTGTCTTGATTTGCTTGTTGAGTTTTGTCTTGAGCTACCTCATAGAACAACACCCCTAGTGGTTAAACAAGCAACTCACCAAATAAAACACATGTGTGGCTTAGGAAGAATTGTTTTCCTTCTTACTACATCAAACCTCTCTCCTGATGACAACATGAGTGTGCCATCTTGATTTTTCTCTTTGTGGTACAAGATAGCTCGATCATCCTTAATTCACAACTTGGTGATCTCACTGCATGGATCTCATCTGTGCATCTCCCTCTACAATTTCCACATCCTGCATGTCTCATTCTACCCTTGCATCGCATATATTCAACTTGATCTTATACCCTATCCAATGATTCAACTCTAGATCACTTCCTTCACTTTTACCTCTTGTTTTTATTCAAGTTTAATCTTCACAAAACCAAGAGTGGGAATGATGGGTACATTTTGTAGCCACCATCTACCCTTGAGAACACTCCTCCCTAAATTAGTTTCCCTCCTCAAAAATCCTACTGTTTTCCTTCTCTAGTTTTGATCACAAAACTACTTCTAGTTTTATTAAAACTTTCCAAGATTTATCTTCAAAGAAAACAAGGAACTAAAATGGGTTTTGTTCCCATTTCTACCAAGTATTGATTTATAAAATATTATTTCTATTTTGCTTTGCTTTAACAAAAAGCTTGTTTATGGTACCTATACCATTTCTTGTTTTCCTCTTGATTATTTTACATTTGAGAAAAACTCTACCTAACCTGAGAAAGTAAGTAGAATATTTTGAGCTCCTATGTTCCAACTAGTTTTCTCTCAACATTTTCAAATGCCATTCCACTTGAGATCATTCCCAATTGTCCCTAGACAATTGAGGTGTTTCAAGTACTTTTCAAATAAATTCTATTTCGAATGACAACTCTTGCACATCTTGTGTACATCTCTGATCTACCCCATAATGTTCCTTCATCCTCCAATTCTTGATCAAGTAGATGAATTCTTGATACTTTCTATTGGACTTCCTTCAACTAAACCCTAGACTCAGAGAGTATTTCAAACCACTCCAAATTGACCTCTTATTTGTAGAGCAACTATATTCCATCATACCTATCTCAATCCTCTATTATTTTCCATCATCACCTTGACCTCTTGAATTGATGACTTATGTCACCATTAGAATTGCATCATTATTCCCTTCACTATCTCCCTAAAACTTGGACTCTATATCCCTGGAAGAAAACCTAGTTTCCTTGCATAACACAAGTGGTGTCGTGTGTCTTGCATAGGCACTTGAGCACCATGTGTCTCATCTTGTTTGGAGTAGTCAAGTCTCAAATCTTGTGGAGGCCATCTCCAAGATGGCATGCACATGAAACCTTGTACATCACCATCATCTTCTTGGCACAAAGCCATCATGCAACAAATACCATCATGGTATATTTTACTATCACAATCTTCCCCCGTCTCTATATCTCTCACATTGTTCATTTTTATTGGCATGAATGGAGCCGGCCAAATGGTGTATGCATGGCAATTTCGGCCAGCCATGCCTCTTCATTTCCTTCCTCCACAAGTCTTGCCTCCCACCTAACCCAATCAATAAATGGGCAGCCACCATCCTTGGCCAATCAAAAAAGGAGGCAGCCACCCCTCTCCCTCTATAAAAACTCCCTAGCCGGCCACCTCCACTCCACTTGCTCTCATTTTTCTTCTCTCCACTCACTCCTCCACCTTATCTACTCCCTCACACTCTTCTCCTACTCTCCCCCACGAAAATGCAGCTCCACCTAGCTCCCATGGCCGGCCATGGCCATGGAAAGAACTCCAAGATGAAGCTCCCTCCTCCCTCAAGCTCCTCCTCACCATGAGAGCCTCCCTCTCCTTCTTCTCCCCAACCCTAGATGGTATTCTCTCCTCTTCCTCTTACTCCATTGCTAAGATTGGATCTTGATGCAGGTGCATGTTGGTCCAAGCATGGAGAAGCTTGAGCAATCCTCAGATCTGAAGTTCTTGAGCAAAGTTCGTCCAAATCCCTGCAGTAATTTCTGCTATCTTGCTGTTTCAGATTCTGGTACGAACTTGTAAAATCCACCAAATCTCGTGTGCCGATCCAAATCGAGTGATTCAAAGTTCCGCGGATAGGTATTCAAAAGATCTACAACTTGGCGTTGGTCTCATCCTCAAATTCGCTACAGATTCTCCCTGGTAAATAAAGTTCTGGAAACATGCAGATTCACTGTTTGTTAGATTTGTTCCGTTTTCAAAACCTTTTTGAGCAAACTCAACTGCGGGCGAAAGCCCTCTTCAATACCTTCATTTTGGCGGTGGTTTCACTTCGATTGACCTCCTGAAACTGAAATGGTTCACAGATCAAGATCTGGACAGATCTGGCTTTGTCGAATTAAATCAGGAGCTTGGGACCGAATTTTTGAATGAAACAAATTGGGTAAGAACCAGCTTTTCAATACCTTTCCGATGCAGCTGACCTCATATTTTTATGAGCCGTGTACGATTTGTGGTGAATTAAACTTTTTCTGTGTATTCTGCAGACATGGCTGTTAGCTTTTAAATCACCAAAAATCCATTTTTGAACCTAATTGAGTGATTCCAGTTCTGTAGGACTACGGAATGTTTTCTTAATCATCTCAAACAAGTTTCAAACCTTTATCTGTTCTGTAACTCTAGAGGTAAAGCAAATGGTATAGACATGCAGTAATCTTATCAATCCATTTGTGAGAGTTTCAGAAATAATTTTAACCCAAATCTAATTGTGTATGCCTCTCTGTTTAAATACCTTTCAAATGCCAGTGGTCCCATATTTTTAGGATTTTTCTACGATTTATGGCTTACAGATCTTGTTTTCTGTACAGTCAGATTCAAACAAATTCCTAAATTTGTAGGTTTAATATTTTTGAGTGAATCCAATTGGGTTAGTCTTGTATTAGTACTGGCCATCTAGGAAAAATAGTGTTAGTCTCTGTTCATGCATTTTCGTTACTGTTAGTAAGGTATATGTGTGACATGCATTGTTGGACCAAAACTTGTTGGGTTTATTTAAAACCCTTGACCAACTCTTTTATTTAGAACTGGGCAACCTTTGTTTTATGCTTGCAAAACAAAACCTCTGCAACTCAACTTTAGCCCTATTGTTTTGCTTAAGTTTTCCAATGATGTGGAATGTGGTTTGCTTCCTATTTTGGATGTTGTGTTATGTGAGCAAACTAAGTTAGGAAAACTGTTTTCTACTTTTCCAAAAATGTTTGAAAATGTTTTGTGAATGTATTTGATGTCAAACTAATGCTCTTGTCCTCTTTATGATGTTATCTACCAGGGGATACTTAGTTGTGCCATGGTGATACCTAGAGAGGCAATTGCTAAGTCGTGGCACTCTCATACCTTTACTAGGTAAATAAATGGGGTTTTCTTTTAGTTGCTTTGTAGTATCTATAAGTCTTTTGTATGTTAGCCCTTAGTAAAGTGGTTAGCTACTGATTGTTGAATGTTGCATGCTTGTTATGTTTGGAGCAATGTGATTGATTGTGTTCCTTTTATATTTTCCGGCGATAGATGCGAACAATTTCGGAGGAGAAGAAGAAGAAGTGGAATCGGACAAGGATTTTATTTGTACTGTGGGAATTCTTATTTGATGGAGTTGAAGAAGTCCAGGACAAATAAGCCAAGGCAAGCCATCTCTTGATCTTTGAATGTTGAATCACATATTGTGGTTACTTTGTTATAATTATTGTCTCTCGATCAATCTTGTGTGATTTCTACTTTTGTTGTTGGAGCATGCTTACCGTGAGCATGCTTACTCTCTTTGGCACCTCGCGGACAAACCCCTTTTTTTGAATGGTGGTTGTCAACATCATGATCTTGGTGTACCCTCTAAATGTGATGGGTATGCCCACTTATCTTGTGTGTGTCGACCTCTTGACACCCTTCTTGAACCCCTTGTTGATGTTATGCATACTTACTCTCGAGTATGTTGAACCCCTTGTTGATGTTCTGCATACTTACTCTCGAGTATGTTGAACCCCTTGTTGATCTTATACATGCATACCCTGAGCATGTATGCCCCCTTGACCATCTATTTTATCATCTTCTTAGTGGTATGATGATCAACATCATGACCCTTGTCGAATCATCCTACTTATGTTGTTCCCATGCATGCTTATCCTAAGCATGTATGATCCCCTTGACAATTCAATTATCATCTCCTTAGTGGTATGATGGCTAGCATCATTGCCATTGTTATATCTTAGCTCCTACATAAAACTGTAGGTTGGGAACCCCTCAAGGTTTACCTTGTTGTAAAAGTTTTGAGAAAACCTTGGGTGAGTCGACCTTACCCGAGTGTATGGTTTATGAAGGCAAAAAGGATCTTGTCAAAGATGATTGAGAAAAGGAAATGTGGGTGTGACTTGGGTTTTGAGAAAAACGACACATGGTTCTTTGTATTCGCCCGGAACAATTAACCCGCGCAACCACACTACTCCAACGTGGGCACGGGGCTTAGCTTGACGTTTGTTCTTCTTAGCATGAGGCACCGCACAACTATACAAGGGTACGGTTACCCCCGAGTCCGGGTTGTCATGGTTGGGACAATAGTATAACGGGAGGCCTTCGGGGCTGACCCGTCCGGAAGACACTATGGGTCTCCTGGCTTGGCGGTGGAGCCACGCTCAAAGGGAGGTGAGCTGCCACGGTGCCGGGGAGGTACATACTCCATAGGGTAGGACCTCTTGCTAAGTTGAATGGGCGAAAGGCTTCGACTAATTATCCGAGACTCGCATACTTTCGTATGACGATCCGGGGATAATCCCGGCGGATTTATCAGATCTTGTGGGGAAAGTGCGCACACTCTGCAGAGTCAAATCTATTCGAATAGCCGCGTCCGCGGTCATGGACGGTTAGGATAGCCGTTACAGAGCTGTGTCGAGTTTTGGTTTAGAAAATGATTTCCAAAGGAAATGTGTGTGTTGGATGTATCGGAAGGGTACGGAAAGGCTGGTGCCGACCATATGGAGATGGTCAAGGAAAATGAAACAAAATTGGGTGACCCTTCCTAGTGTTTCATGTAGAGGGACTCTTCTTCAATAAAGATATAGAGATGTCGTAGTTTATCTTTTGAAGTATCTTCTTCAACAAAGATATAGAGATGTCATAGGACTTCCCTAGTATCCCCATCAATTGAGATGGCGGTATGCTACCTCTTCTTTAACAAAGGTATAGAGATGTCATAGGACTCCCTTAGTGTCCCCATCACTCGAGATCTTAGGGATGCTATATCCACAAGAGAAACTATTTCTCTTCCACATGCTATATCCACAAGAGAAACTATTTCTCTTCCACATGCTACATCCACGAGAGAAACTATTTTTCCTCTCTTGTCTTCTCTAGTTAGAATTTTTATCACCTTCTTGATGGTTTGCGAGTACAATTCCAAATGTACTCACCGCTTTGTCCCTGGCTATTTACTTGGCCAGACTTGAAGGAGTTTGACAGATGAAGAAGGAGTTGACGACGTCTATGCGAGCTAGGAACGTCTTCCCAGTCAGTTGCCTGTAGGGTTATGGCAGAGGACTTGGGCACTGCGCTGCTGAAGTGATGATGCTACTCTGATGTTTAGTTAGGCCCTTCGAGGCTATTATGTAAGTATTGGTCATGTGACCATGTTGTAATTTTCTTATTCCGCTTTGTAATGGATGGTGTAATTTGATATCAGTTCGGTTATGTGTTCACGGCGCACTGATCATGGGATCGTGAACTCGTATACATAACAGGAATTTTGGACAGCTAGTCCGGGGTCCCCACAGAGCCGGTATCGAGCTTATCCTGACTGTAGGAGACCTTAGTTAGCATGGACGTTAGTTAGGAAACAAGTACTTGGGAAAAACTATTTACAAAACAAATTCTTTCTTTAGTCGGAAGCATAGCTTCTACTCCTCTTATTTATTCAAAGCTTCTAAATTCTTATCTCTCCGCTTTATAAAAGGGTTTGAAAATTCTTACTCTATTGTCTCATCCAATTCAAACCTACATATTGGACGATGTCCCCAACCCAGACCGGAGACTCGAACTCGAAGATGGATCAACCTTTTATGAAGTCTCACATATCTCCAACAGCAGCTATTGAAGATTTGATGCTGACTTAGCCGTGCTCATGTAGGGATGATAACATCACATCTTTGGTTGTCACCAAAGTCTGTCGATGAGCTGACCTTGTTCCTCCATGGACTTGCACTTTTTGCAGTCGTCTGGGATCAAGTCCTCAGTTCTTGACTAGTACTTTTTAGGCCAGCCACCAGAAGTTGCCGCCTTCGGGAGCACCTCAACAGCTACCTCTTCGAAGACCTCATATTTCCGGGATGTCGAGACTAGAAGTTCTACACAGTTTTCTCCTCCGCCTCATCATCAATGACTCAACACCCGACCCCTTCACTACCAACTGCTACAAGGATCCAAGTTGAAGCTGACGTTGACGATATGAAGACGTCAACATATGCGACCAGCCCCAAACCTATAGGATGGATAGGACAAAACTCAATCGCTTTGATTGAGCAACCCCTACGTATTAGGCATCCTTGGGTACTTAGAGTACCATGTCTGGTGTGATGATTGCTTGTAGTTCCTCGTGTGTTGCCTTGAGTGTTTTTATCTGTTTGTTGTGTGCATGATTGTCTTGATCCTTCGGTTTGAAAAACACCCTCGGTGTGATAACCTAGCTTAGACAGCCTCCCTAAGATGTTTTTACCCTCATCAACCACGCCGTTAGAATACTAACTGCTAGTTACTAGATAAGTTAACTCTGTTAACCATCGATTCTCAACCGTCAGAGAAACTAACCCAGACCCCTATCCACGCCGACTACTTTCAAGATCAGCTGGAGCATCTCTACTACGCCAAGAAAGCAGAAGCCCCTACCTTCAAGAGTGACTGCACCTCTGCGAGAAGACATACTAATTTGGACTAACCTTGGAGCATAACCGCACTAACCTCGAGCATATCTTCTTGAAACCACCCTCTAACACGTCGTCTAACAAGCTGAGGGAACAATAGCATCAAAGCCAAGCTGCATCACCTGGTTCATCCGCTCCTCATCAAGTGAAGCTCCTGAAGATACCTCAAGACTCAAGATTAGGTGTAGTTTAACCGCACACTTCTCAACTGGTACAAGTCAGCACCAACTCTCAAGCTCAAGATTGTCTCCGACGACCTTCGTTGCTACTTCATATGGACACAACCAGGCGCTTCATCGACTTACTAACTTACCGCACGTTATAAGGTTTAGTAAACACCGTGAGTGCCTTTTGAAGCCGTGGTCTACATTTCTCCCCCGAAGATTCTTCAACTAAATACGGAAGATCGACAACTTATTCAGAAGCCCTAGACAGAACTACAAGGCAGAAGCTCTGAGTTTTTCTGAGAACCTGGTGAAAAATCTTAAGGGCTTCGTCTTCCACTATAAATTGGAGCTAACCCTAACATTTTTAACCTTTCTAAAAACACCGATGGGAACTTGGGATGCACTAACCCCTCTTGGAGCCGTGGACTACACAACGCCCTCAGAAGATGTTCAACTCAAGACGGGAGATCAATGGCTTCTTCAAAAAAGCGCCCGACAAGACCTATGGCTGAAGCTCTAAGTTTTCAGGAACCCCGCTGAACAAATTTAAGGGTGGAAGACTTCGTCTTCCACTAAAATATTAAGCTAACTCTAAAAAAAAAAAAAAAAAAAAAAAATTCACCCCTGCTAAAGAAACTGCTCCAGTGCACTAACTTTCCCAGAATCTTGAACCCCCGCTAGGATCGCTTAGAAACTACAGATCTAACACCTGCATGGAGTAGTCAACCTCTTCAAGAAGCTCGCCATCGGCAGAAATATATCATGTCTCCCAGAAGCTGAAGTTGCGACCTTCTCAACAATGGCACATCTACAGAAGGATGGAGTCTAACTTTAGCCAAACTTTACAACCCCTCTAGCCCTACGCTTAGTAATCTCGGGATGAGATTATTTTAAGGGTGGAAGATCTGTAACACCCCACTTTTTGCAACCTTGATTATTTGTCCTTATTGCCAAAAATTAGGGGGAACAAAAACTTTTTCTATAGGTTTAGTAGATGAATTGCCTTGATTTGTTTGTTATGATGAATTGCCTTGATCTGTTGGTAGATGAATTGTCTTGATTTGCTTGTTGAGTTTTGTCTTGAGCTACCTCATAGAACAACACCCCTAGTGGTTAAATAAGCAACTCACCAAATAAAACACATGTGTGGCTTAGGAAGAATTGTTTTCCTTCTTACTACATCAAACCTCTCTCCTGATGACAACATGAGTGTGCCATCTTGATTTTTCTCTTTGTGGTACAAGATAGCTCGATCATCCTTAATTCACAACTTGGTGATCTCACTGCATGGATCTCATCTGTGCATCTCCCTCTACAATTTCCACATCCTGCATGTCTCATTCTACCCTTGCATCGCATATATTCAACTTGATCTTATACCCTATCCAATGATTCAACTCTAGATCACTTCCTTCACTTTTACCTCTTGTTTTTATTCAAGTTTAATCTTCACAAAACCAAGAGTGGGAATGATGGGTACATTTTGTAGCCACCATCTACCCTTGAGAACACTCCTCCCTAAATTAGTTTCCCTCCTCAAAAATCCTACTGTTTTCCTTCTCTAGTTTTGATCACAAAACTACTTCTAGTTTTATTAAAACTTTCCAAGATTTATCTTCAAAGAAAACAAGGAACTAAAATGGGTTTTGTTCCCATTTCTACCAAGTATTGATTTATAAAACATTATTTCTATTTTGCTTTGCTTTAACAAAAAGCTTGTTTATGGTACCTATACCATTTCTTGTTTTCCTCTTGATTATTTTACATTTGAGAAAAACTCTACCTAACCTGAGAAAGTAAGTAGAATATTTTGAGCTCCTATGTTCCAACTAGTTTTCTCTCAACATTTTCAAGTGCCATTCCACTTGAGATCATTCCCAATTGTCCCTAGACAATTGAGGTGTTTCAAGTACTTTTCAAATAAATTCTATTTCGAATGACAACTCTTGCACATCTTGTGTACATCTCTGATCTACCCCATAATGTTCCTTCATCCTCCAATTCTTGATCAAGTAGATGAATTCTTGATACTTTCTATTGGACTTCCTTCAACTAAACCCTAGACTCAGAGAGTATTTCAAACCACTCCAAATTGACCTCTTATTTGTAGAGCAACTATATTCCATCATACCCATCTCAATCCTCTATTATTTTCCATCATCACCTTGACCTCTTGAATTGATGACTTATGTCACCATTAGAATTGCATCATTATTCCCTTCACTATCTCCCTAAAACTTGGACTCTATATCCCTGGAAGAAAACCTAGTTTCCTTGCATAACACAAGTGGTGTCGTGTGTCTTGCATAGGCACTTGAGCACCATGTGTCTCATCTTGTTTGGAGTAGTCAAGTCTCAAATCTTGTGGAGGCCATCTCCAAGATGGCATGCACATGAAACCTTGTACATCACCATCATCTTCTTGGCACAAAGCCATCATGCAACAAATACCATCATGGTATATTTTACCATCACAATCTTCCCCCGTCTCTATATCTCTCACATTGTTCATTTTTATTGGCATGAATGGAGCCGGCCAAATGGTGTATGCATGGCAATTTCAGCCAGCCATGCCTCTTCATTTCCTTCCTCCACAAGTCTTGCCTCCCACCTAACCCAATCAATAAATGGGCAGCCACCATCCTTGGCCAATCAAAAAAGGAGGCAGCCACCCCTCTCCCTCTATAAAAACTCCCTAGCCGGCCACCTCCACTCCACTTGCTCTCATTTTTCTTCTCTCCACTCACTCCTCCACCTTATCTACTCCCTCACACTCTTCTCCTACTCTCCCCCATGAAAATGCAGCTCCACCTAGCTCCCATGGCCGGCCATGGCCATGGAAAGAACTCCAAGATGAAGCTCCCTCCTCCCTCAAGCTCCTCCTCACCATGAGAGCCTCCCTCTCCTTCTTCTCCCCAACCCTAGATGGTATTCTCTCCTCTTCCTCTTACTCCATTGCTAAGATTGGATCTTGATGCAGGTGCATGTTGGTCCAAGCATGGAGAAGCTTGAGCAATCCTCAGATCTGAAGTTCTTGAGCAAAGTTCGTCCAAATCCCTGCAGTAATTTCTGCTATCTTGCTGTTTCAGATTCTGGTACGAACTTGTAAAATCCACCAAATCTCGTGTGCAGATCCAAATTGAGTGATTCAAAGTTCCGCGGATAGGTATTCAAAAGATCTACAACTTGGCGTTGGTCTCATCCTCAAATTCGCTACAGATTCTCCCTGGTAAATAAAGTTCTGGAAACATGCAGATTCACTGTTTGTTAGAGTTGTTCCGTTTTCAAAACCTTTTTGAGCAAACTCAACTGCGGGCGAAAGCCCTCTTCAATACCTTCATTTTGGCGGTGGTTTCACTTCGATTGACCTCCTGAAACTAAAATGGTTCACAGATCAAGATCTGGACAGATCTGGCTTTGTCGAATTAAATCAGGAGCTTGGGACCGAATTTTTGAATGAAACAAATTGGGTAAGAACCAGCTTTTCAATACCTTTCCGATGCAGCTGACCTCATATTTTTATGAGCCGTGTACGATTTGTGGTGAATTAAACTTGTTCTGTGTGTTCTGCAGACATGGCTGTTAGCTTTTAAATCACCAAAAATCCATTTTTGAACCTAATTGAGTGATTCCAGTTCTGTAGGACTACGGAATGTTTTCTTAATCATCTCAAACAAGTTTCAAACCTTTATCTGTTCTGTAACTCTAGAGGTAAAGCAAATGGTATAGACATGCAGTAATCTTATCAATCCATTTGTGAGAGTTTCAGAAATAATTTTAACCCAAATCTAATTGTGTATGCCTCTCTGTTTAAATACCTTTCAAATGCCAGTGGTCCCATATTTTTAGGATTTTTCTACGATTTATGGCTTACAGATCTTGTTTTCTGTACAGTCAGATTCAAACAAATTCCTAAATTTGTAGGTTTAATATTTTTGAGTGAATCCAATTGGGTTAGTCTTGTATTAGTACTGGCCATCTAGGAAAAATAGTGTTAGTCTCTGTTCATGCATTTTCGTTACTGTTAGTAAGGTATATGTGTGACATGCATTGTTGGACCAAAACTTGTTGGGTTTATTTAAAACCCTTGACCAACTCTTTTATTTAGAACTGGGCAACCTTTGTTTTATGCTTGCAAAACAAAACCTCTGCAACTCAACTTTAGCCCTATTGTTTTGCTTAAGTTTTCCAATGATGTGGAATGTGGTTTGCTTCCTATTTTGGATGTTGTGTTATGTGAGCAAACTAAGTTAGGAAAACTGTTTTCTACTTTTCCAAAAATGTTTGAAAATGTTTTGTGAATGTATTTGATGTCAAACTAATGCTCTTGTCCTCTTTATGATGTTATCTACCAGGGGATACTTAGTTGTGCCATGGTGATACCTAGAGAGGCAATTGCTAAGTCGTGGCACTCTCATACCTTTACTAGGTAAATAAATGGGGTTTTCTTTTAGTTGCTTTGTAGTATCTATAAGTCTTTTGTATGTTAGCCCTTAGTAAAGTGGTTAGCTATTGATTGTTGAATGTTGCATGCTTGTTATGTTTGGAGCAATGTGATTGATTGTGTTCCTTTTATATTTTCCGGCGATAGATGCGAACAATTTCGGAGGAGAAGAAGAAGAAGTGGAATCGGACAAGGATTTTATTTGTAATGTGGGAATTCTTATTTGATGGAGTTGAAGAAGTCCAGGGACAAATAAGCCAAGGCAAGCCATCTCTTGATCTTTGAATGTTGAATCACATATTGTGGTTACTTTGTTATAATTATTGTCTCTCGATCAATCTTGTGTGATTTCTACTTTTGTTGTTGGAGCATGCTTACCGTGAGCATGCTTACTCTCTTTGGCACCTCGCGGACAAACCCCTTTTTTTGAATGGTGGTTGTCAACATCATGATCTTGGTGTACCCTCTAAATGTGATGGGTATGCCCACTTATCTTGTGTGTGTCGACCTCTTGACACCCTTCTTGAACCCCTTGTTGATGTTATGCATACTTACTCTCGAGTATGTTGAACCCCTTGTTGATGTTCTGCATACTTACTCTCGAGTATGTTGAACCCCTTGTTGATCTTATACATGCATACCCTGAGCATGTATGCCCCCTTGACCATCTATTTTATCATCTTCTTAGTGGTATGATGATCAACATCATGACCCTTGTCGAATCATCCTACTTATGTTGTTCCCATGCATGCTTATCCTAAGCATGTATGATCCCCTTGACAATTCAATTATCATCTCCTTAGTGGTATGATGGCTAGCATCATTGCCATTGTTATATCTTAGCTCCTACATAAAACTGTAGGTTGGGAACCCCTCAAGGTTTACCTTGTTGTAAAAGTTTTGAGAAAACCTTGGGTGAGTCGACCTTACCCGAGTGTATGGTTTATGAAGGCAAAAAGGATCTTGTCAAAGATGATTGAGAAAAGGAAATGTGGGTGTGACTTGGGTTTTGAGAAAAACGACACATGGTTCTTTGTATTCGCCCGGAACAATTAACCCGCGCAACCACACTACTCCAACGTGGGCACGGGGCTTAGCTTGACGTTTGTTCTTCTTAGCATGAGGCACCGCACAACTATACAAGGGTACGGTTACCCCCGAGTCCGGGTTGTCATGGTTGGGACAATAGTATAACGGGAGGCCTTCGGGGCTGACCCGTCCGGAAGACACTATGGGTCTCCTGGCTTGGCGGTGGAGCCACGCTCAAAGGGAGGTGAGCTGCCACGGTGCCGGGGAGGTACATACTCCATAGGGTAGGACCTCTTGCTAAGTTGAATGGGCGAAAGGCTTCGACTGATTATCCGAGACTCGCATACTTTCGTATGACGATCCGGGGATGATCCCGGCGGATTTATCAGATCTTGTGGGGAAAGTGCGCACACTCTGCAGAGTCAAATCTATTCGAATAGCCGCGTCCGCGGTCATGGACGGTTGGGATAGCCGTTACAGAGCTGTGTCGAGTTTTGGTTTAGAAAATGATTTCCAAAGGAAATGTGTGTGTTGGATGTACCGGAAGGGTACGGAAAGGCTGGTGCCGACCATATGGAGATGGTCAAGGAAAATGAAACAAAATTGGGTGACCCTTCCTAGTGTTTCATGTAGAGGGACTCTTCTTCAATAAAGATATAGAGATGTCGTAGTTTATCTTTTGAAGTATCTTCTTCAACAAAGATATAGAGATGTCATAGGACTTCCCTAGTATCCCCATCAATTGAGATGGCGGTATGCTACCTCTTCTTTAACAAAGGTATAGAGATGTCATAGGACTCCCTTAGTGTCCCCATCACTCGAGATGCCGGGATGCTATATCCACAAGAGAAACTATTTCTCTTCCACATGCTATATCCACAAGAGAAACTATTTCTCTTCCACATGCTACATCCACGAGAGAAACTATTTTTCCTCTCTTGTCTTCTCTAGTTAGAATTTTTATCACCTTCTTGATGGTTTGCGAGTACAATTCCAAATGTACTCACCGCTTTGTCCCTGGCTATTTACTTGGCCAGACTTGAAGGAGTTTGACAGATGAAGAAGGAGTTGACGACGTCTATGCGAGCTAGGAACGTCTTCCCAGTCAGTTGCCTGTAGGGTTATGGCAGAGGACTTGGGCACTGCGCTGCTGAAGTGATGATGCTACTCTGATGTTTAGTTAGGCCCTTCGAGGCTATTATGTAAGTATTGGTCATGTGACCATGTTGTAATTTTCTTATTCCGCTTTGTAATGGATGGTGTAATTTGATATCAGTTCGGTTATGTGTTCACGGCGCACTGATCATGGGATCGTGAACTGTATACATAATAGGGAATTTCGGACAGCTAGTCCGGGGTCCCCACATGCATGCTGGATAGCGGTCTATGTACTTTGTCGTAATGCCCAATTAAATCTCACTATACTCATCATATCATGTATGTGCATGGTCATGCCCTCTTTATTTGTCAATTGCCCAACTGTAATTTGTTCACCCAACATGCTTATTCTTATTGGAGAGACGCCTCTAGTGAATTGTGGACCCCGGTCCATTCTTTTAATCGAATACAATCTACTGCAATACTTGTTCTACTGTTTTCTGCAAACTTCATCATCCACACTATACATCTAATCCTTTGTTACAGCAAGCCGGTGAGATTGACAACCTCACTGTCACATTGGGGCAAAGTAATTTGGTTGTGTTGTGCAGGTTCCACGTTGGCGCCGGAATCCCTGGTGTTGCGCTGCACTACACTTCGCCGCCATCAACCTTCAACGTGCTTCTTGGCTCCTACTGGTTCGATAAACCTTGGTTTCTTACTGAGGGAAAACTTGCTGCTGTACGCATCACACCTTCCTCTTGGGGTTCCCAACGGACACGTGATGTACGCGTATCAAGCTCTTTTTCTGGCACCGTTGCCGGGGAGATCAAGACACGCTGCAAGGGCAGTCTCCACATCCAATCTCTTTACTTTGTTTTTGTCTTGCTTTACTTTTATTTACTACTTTGTTTGCTGCACTAAATCAAAACACACAAAAATTAGTTGCTAGTTTTACTTTATTTGCTATCTTGTTTGCTATATCAAAAACACACAAAAAATTAGTTACTTGCATTTTCTTTACTTATTTCATCATGTTTCCTCCTAAGTTTATTCTTAAGGATGTACTGGTAGGCCGAGGGTCTATCCTCGGGAAAGATAATATAGAAGATTTTTTCACTCATATTAGTACGGTTGAAGATTTTGAAGATAGACACCTGGTAGAACTTTCTCCTACTTATGAAATTGCTTCTGCTTCTTTAGTACACATGTTAGAAGCTAGATTTGTTAACCTCAACCCCGTAATGCAGCATATGTTCCTTACACTAAGTGATATGGAAGAAGGAGAGAAGAAAGATTTTGTCCTAGAAACTCTTCTTAAAGAATTTGGTGATGTAGCAAGAGAAGCTAGAAAGGTCTTTACTAAATATAATATGCTTGGCTCTTATACAAACTTTGCTAGCACCCTTGAAAAGATGGAAAAGGATAGACAAAAGTACACTAATAAAGTTAATTATGAGGGGGATATTAAAACATCAATACCTTGCAAGCTCTTGGGAATGTGCGAGGCACTAGAAAAGAATTTTGATTGGATTGTTCCTGAAAATTTGTTTGATGAGAGTAGCAAGCCCAAGATTAATGAAAAGGGATCCTCTGAAACTTATGTATACAAAATACAATGCATGGTTGAGAAAACTCCAAACCCCGTTGTAGATGCATCATCTCTTGATAATACTTGATACACACTTTATGCGCCTAGCTGAAAGGCGTTAAAGAAAAACGCTTATGGGAGACAACCCATGATTTTACTACTGCACTATTATTTTATATTTGAGTCTTTGAAGTTGTTACTACTGTAGCAACCTCTCCTTATCTTATTTTTTTGCATTGTTGTGCCAAGTAAAGTCTTTGATAGTAAGGTTCATACTAGATTTGGATTACTGCACAGAAACAGATTTCTTTGCTGTCTCGAATTTGGGCCTAATTCTCTATAGGTAACTCAGAAAATTATGCCAATTTACGTGAGTGATCCTCAGATATGTACGCAACTTTCATTCAATTTGAGCATTTTCATTTGAGTAAGTCTGGTGCCTCTTAGAAATTCATCTTTACGAACTGTTCTGTTTTGACAGATTCTGCCTTTTATTTCGCATTGCCTGTTTTGCTATGCTTGATGGATTTTTCGATTCCATTAACTTTCAGTAGCTTTGTGCAATGTCCAGAAGTGTTAAGAATGATTATGTCACCTCTGAACATGTGAATTTTGATTATGAACTAACCCTCTAATGAGTTGTTTTAAGTTTGGTGTGGAGGAAGTTTTCAAGGATCAAGAGAGGGAGATGATACAATATGATCAAGGAGAGTGAAAGCTCTAAGCTTGGATATGCCCCGGTGGTTCACCCCTGCATATTTCAAGAAGACTCAAGCGTCTAAGCTTGGGGATGCCCAAGGCATCCCCTTCTTCATCGACAACATTATCAGGTTCCTCTAGTGAAACTATATTTTTATTCCATCACATCTTATGCACTTTGCTTGGAGCGTCGGTTTGTTTTTGTTTTTGTTTTGTTTGAATAAAGTGGATCCTAGCATTCATTGTGTGGGAGAGAGACACGCTCCGCTGTTGCATATGGACAAATATGTCCTTAGGCTTTACTCATAGTATTCATGGCGAAGGTTGAATCTTCTTCGTTAAATTGTTATATGGTTGGAAACGGGAAATGCTACATGTAGTAATTGGTAGAATGTCTTGAATAATTTGATACTTGGCAATTGTTGTGCTCATGTTTAAGCTCTTGCATCATATACTTTGCACCTATTAATGAAGAAATACATAGAGCTTGCTAAAATTTGGTTTGCATAATTGGTCTCTCTAAGGTCTAGATAATTTCTAGTAAGGGTCGAACAACAAGGAAGACGGTGTAGAGTCTTATAATGTTTACAATATGTCTTTTATGTGAATTTTGCTGCACCGGTTCATCCTTGTGTTTGTTTCAAATAACCTTGCTAGCCTAAACCTTGTATCGAGAGGGAATACTTCTCATGCATCCAAAATCCTTGAGCCAACCACTATGCCATTTGTGTCCACCATACCTACCTACTACATGGTATTTCTGCGCCATTCCAAAGTAAATTGCTTGAGTGCTACCTTTAAATTTCTATCCTCTACCTTTGCAATATATAGCTCATGGGACAAATAGCCTAAAAACTATTGTGGTATTGAATATGTACTTATGCATTTTATTTCTTATTAAGTTGCTTGTTGTGCGATAACCATGTTCCTGGGGACACCATCAACTACTCTTTGTTGAATATCATGTGAGTTGCTATGCATGTCCGTCTTGTCTGAAGTAAGGGAGATTTACCACTAGTTGAATGGTTAGAGCATGCATACTGTTAGAGAAGAACATTGGGCCGCTAACTAAAGCCATGATTCATGGTGGAAGTTTTAGTTTTGGACAAATATCCTCAATCTCATATGAGAAAATTAATTGTTGTTGAATGCTTAAGCATTAAAGAGGAGTCCATTATCTGTTATCTATGTTGTCCCGGTATGGATGTCTAAGTTGAGAATAATCAAAAGCGAGAAATCCAATGCGAGCTTTCTCCTTAGACCTTTGTACAGGCGGCATAGAGGTACCCCTTTGTGACACTTGGTTAAAACATATGTATTGCGATGATAATCCAGGTAATCCGAGCTAATTAGGACAAGGTGCGGGCACTATTAGTATACTATGCATGAGGCTTGCAACTTGTAGGATATAATTTACATAATGCATATGCTTTATTACTACCGTTGACAAAATTGTTTCTTGTTTTCAAAACCAAAGCTCTAGCACAAATATAGCAATCAATGCTTCCCTCTGCGAAGGGCCTTTCTTTCTACTTTTATGTTGAGTCAGTTCACCTATCTCTCTCCACCTTAAGAAACAAACACTTGTGTGAACTGTGCATTGATTCTTACATACTTACATATTGCACTTATTATATTACTTTATGTTGACAATATCCATGAGATATACATGTTATAAGTTGAAAGCAACCGCTGAAACTTAATCTTCCTTTGTGTTGCTTCAATGCCTTTACTTTGAATTTATTGCTTTATGAGTTAACTCTTATGCAAGACTTATTGATGCTTGTCTTGAAAGTACTATTCATGAAAAGTCTTTGCTATATGATTCATTTGTTTACTCATTGCATTACCATTGCTTTGATCGCTGCATTCATTACATGTGCTTACAATAGTATGATCAAGATTATGATGGCATGTCACTCCAGAAATTATCTTTGTTATTGTTTACCTACTCGGGACGAGTAGGAACTAAGCTTGGGGATGCTGATACGTCTCCAACGTATCGATTATTTCTTATGTTCCATGCCACTTTATTGATGATACCTACATGTTTTATGCATACTTTATGTCATATTTATGCATTTTCCGGCACTAACCTATTAACGAGATGCCGAAGAGCCAGTTGCTGTTTTCTGCTGTTTTTGGTTTCAGAAATCCTAGTAAGGAAATATTCTCGGAATTGGACGAAATCAACGCCCAGGATCTTATTTTTCAACGAAGCTTCCAGAACACCGGGGAGGAAACGAAGTGGGGCGACGAGGCGGCGACACGCCAGGGCGGCGCGGCCCACCCCCTGGCCGCGCGGCCCTAGTGTGTGGGCCCCTCGCGTCGCCCCTTGACCTACCTCCTCCGCCTACTTAAGCCTTCATCGATAATAACTCCAGTACGGAGAGCCACGATACGGAAAACCTTCCAGAGACGCCGCCGCCGCCAATCCCATCTCGGGGGATTCGGGAGATCGCCTCCGGCACCCTGCCGGAGAGGGGAATCATCCCCCGGAGGACTCTTCACCGCCATGGTCGCCTCCAGAGTGATGAGTGAGTAGTTCACCCCTGGACTATGGGTCCATAGCAATAGCTAGATGGTCGTCTTCTCCTAATTGTGCTTCATTGTTGGATCTTGTGAGCTGCCTAACATGATCAAGACATCTATCTGTAAAGCTATATGTTGTGTTTGTTGGGATCCGATGAATAGAGAATACTATGTTATGTTGATTATCAATCTATTATCTATGTGTTGTTTATGATCTTGCATGCTCTCCGTTATTAGTAGAGGCTCTGGCCAAGTTTTTGCTAGTAACTCCAAGAGGGAGTATTTATGCTCGATAGTGGGTTCATGCCTCCATTAAATATGGGACAGTGACAGAAAGTTCTAAGGTTGTGGATGTGCTGTTGCCACTAGGGATAAAACATCGATGCTATGTCTAAGGATGTAGTTGTTGATTACATTACGCACCATACTTAATGCAATTGTCTGTTGTTTGCAACTTAATACTGGAAGGGGTTCGGATGATAACCTGAAGGTGGACTTTTTAGGCATAGATGCATGCTGGATAGCGGTCTATGTACTCTGTCGTAATGCCCAATTAAATCTCACTATACTCATCATATCATGTATGTGCATGGTCATGCCATCTTTATTTTTCAATTGCCCAACTGTAATTTGTTCACCCAACATGCTTATTCTTATCGGAGAGACGCCTCTAGTGAACTGTGGACCCCGGTCCATTCTTTTAATCGAATACAATCTACTGCAATACTTGTTCTACTGTTTTCTGCAAACTTCATCATCCACACTATACATCTAATCCTTTGTTACAGCAAGCCGGTGAGATTGACAACCTCACTGTCACGTTGGGGCAAAGTAATTTGGTTGTGTTGTGCAGGTTCCACGTTGGCGCCGGAATCCCTGGTGTTGCGCCGCACTACACTTCGCCGCCATCAACCTTCAACGTGCTTCTTGGCTCCTACTGGTTCGATAAACCTTGGTTTCTTACTGAGGGAAAACTTGCTGCTGTACGCATCACACCTTCCTCTTGGGGTTCCCAACGGACGCGTGTTGTACGCGTATCAAACCCTGAAAACCAAGTTATTCCAAAGTGTCCACCATAAATACCTATGCATGGCATTTCAAACCATTCCAAGTAAATTCTCATGCGCTACCTTTAAACCTTCAAAATGCTTCTCAATTTGTGTCAATGTTTTATAGCTCATGAGGAAGTATGTGGTGTTTATCTTTCGACCTTGTCATTTACTTTTGACAGACTTGCATAATAAGAGCTAGCAACGGGGTGCCCAGCCCCAATTAATAACTTCATTAATAATTCTCTTCACACGTTTTGCTCTGATTCATCAGTAAGCAACTTAATTTTGCAAATAGACACTCCTCCATGGTATGAGATTGATGGAAGGCACCCGAGGATTCGGTTAGCCATGGCTTGTGTAGACAAAGGTTGGGGGGAGTGTCACCCATAATAAAACTAAAGTACATGTGTAAACAAAAGAGAAGAGGGATGATCTACCTTGCTGGTAGAAATAACGTCCTTCATGGGAGCCGCTCTTGAAAGTCTGGTTGGTGAGGTAGTTGGAGTACCCATTACCATTCGTT
This sequence comes from Lolium perenne, assembly GCF_019359855.2. NCBI lineage: Eukaryota > Viridiplantae > Streptophyta > Magnoliopsida > Poales > Poaceae > Lolium > Lolium perenne. Next base: position 217,543,257 of record NC_067247.2, read on the forward strand.
GACAACAACAAACACCTCTCAAAATAATTTTACTCCTGTTTTAAAAATGAAAAGCTCTAGCGCATGTTAATCCCTGCTTCCCTCTGCGAAGGGTCAATCTTTTACTTTCATGTTGTGTCACCATCTTTTCTTTGAGCACTTTCTTGAGAGCACAACTGTCATTCTTAGTATAATATGCTTGTCCCAAAATGTGATTAACTGTGGTATAACTTTGATGCTTTTATCTTTGACAATCTCTATTTCTAGTCTTTCCATGAACTTCAGAGGTGCTCGTGCATTTATGTTTTGCTGTACAAATACGGGCAAGCGAGATACCACTTTATCATATCTTTTTATGAACATTGCAATCCTGCTGATAGACATGATTCATGATGCTTATTATTAATTTGTTGGTACCTTTTCCATGATTGACATAGCTATTAGATGATCTTATTTGCATGTATCTTATTATGAATTGCCTAAGTACTTGTCCATATCATGAGAATATTTACATCATATGAACAAATGTGTTCGTGAAAGTTCTTTTATCGCACTCAGTTGTTAACTGAATTGCTTGAGGACAAGTAATAAGCTAAGCTTGGGGGGAGTTGATACGTCCAAAACGTATCTACTTTCCCGAACACTTTTGCTATTGTTTTGCCTGTAATTTGTGTATTTTGGATACAACTAACACGGACTAACGCTGTTTTTAGCAGAATTGCTCTGGTGCCTCGTTTTTGTGCAGAAATTCAACTTTCAGGAAAATCCCCGGAATTTATGTCGAAGGTCTTATTTTTCCAGAAGAATCACGGAGCCAGAAGGGCAGGCCTGGGGGAGGCCCAGGCCCCCCAGACACTAGGCCGGCGCGGCCTGGAGGGGGGGCGCGCCGCCCTAGCGTGTGGCCCCCTCGGCTGGCCTCTGACGCCCTCCTCGGGACTACTTAAGGGTTTCGATCTAAAAACGCGAGATGGGAAGTCGAAGTCGCCAGAAACCATCGAGAACGCCGCCACCATCGCGAAACTCCGTCTCGGGACCAGGAACTCCGTTCTGGCACTCCGCCGGGACGGGGAATTGGAGGAGATCATCGCCATCATCACCACCGACGCCTCTCCATCGACCATCAATGTTTCCCCCATCCATGTGTGAGTAATTCCCCTGCTGTAGGCTGAAGGGGGTGGTAGGGATTGGATGAGATTGGTCATGTAATAGCATAAGATTGTTAGGGCATAGTGCCTAGTGTCCGTAATTGGTACTTTGAGATATTGTTGCAACTTGTTATGCTTAATGCTTGTCACTAGGGCCCGAGTGCCATGATCTCAGATCTGAACATGTTATTATTTCATGATGATATGCATTGTTTTATGATCTTACCTGCAAGTTGTATACACATGTCGCTGTCCGGAACCCGAGGCCCCAAAGTGACAGAAATTGGGACAACCGGAGGGGAAGGCAGTGATGTGAGGATCACATGTGTTCACGGAGTGTTAATGCTTTGCTCCGGTGCTCCATTAAAAGGAGTACCTTAATTTCCAGTAGAGTCTTATAATGTTTTCAATATGTCTTTTATGTGAGTTTTGCTGCACCGGTTCATCCTTGTGTTTGTTTCAAATAAGCCTTGCTAGCCTAAGCCTCGTATCGAGAGGGAATACTTCTCATGCATCCAAAATACTTGAGCCAACCACTATGCCATTTGTGTCCACCATACCTACCTACTACATGGTATTTTCCGCCATTCCAAAGTAAATTGCTTGAGTGCTACCTTTAAAATTCCATCATTCACCTTTGCAATATATAGCTCATGGGACAAATAGCTTAAAAACTATTGTGGTATTGAAAATGTAATTATGCACTTTATCTCTTATTAAGTTGCTTGTTGTGCGATAACCATGTTCACTGGGGACGCCATCAACTATTCATTGTTGAATTTCATGTGAGTTGCTATGCATGTCCGTCTTGTCTGAAGTAAGAGCGATCTACCACCCTATGGTTAAGCATGCATATTGTTAGAGAAGAACATTGGGCCGCTAACTAAAGCCATGATCCATGGTGGAAGTTTCAGTTTTGGACATATATCCTCAATCTCAAATGAGAAAATTATTAATTGTTGTTACATGCTTATGCATAAAAGAGGAGTCCATTATCTGTTGTCTATGTTGTCCCGGTATGGATGTCTAAGTTGAAGAATAATCAATAGCGAGAAATCCAATGCGAGCTTTCTCCTTAGACCTTTGTACAGGCGGCATAGAGGTACCCCTTTGTGACACTTGGTAAAAACATGTGCATTGTGATGATCCGGTAGTCCAAGCTAATTAGGACAAGGTGCGGGCACTATTAGTACACTATGCATGAGGCTTGCAACTTATAAGATATAATTTACATGATGCATATGCTTTATTACTACCGTTGACAAAATTGTTTCATGTTTTCAAAATCAAAGCTCTAGCACAAATATAGCAATCGATGCTTTTCCTCCATGGAGGACCATTCTTTTACTTTCAATGTTGAGTCACCACCTATTTCTCTCCACCCCAAGAAGCAAACACTTGTGTGAACTGTGCATTGATTCCTACATACTTGCTTATTGCACTTATTATATTACTCTATGTTGACAATATCCATGAGATATACATGTTACAAGTTGAAAGCAACCGCTGAAACTTAATCTTCTTTTGTGTTGCTTCAATGCCTTTACTTTGAATTATTGCTTTATGAGTTAACTCTTATGCAAGACTTATTGATGCTTGTCTTGAAGTGCTATTCATGAAAAGTCTTTGCTTTATGATTCACTTGTTTACTCATGTCATATACATTGTTTTGATCGCTGCATTCACTACATATGCTTTACAAATAGTATGATCAAGATTATGATGGCATGTCACTCCGTAAATTATCCGTGTTATCGTTTTACTCGCTCGGGACGAGCAGAACTAAGCTTGGGGATGCTGATACGTCTCCGACGTATCGATAATTTCTTATGTTCCATGCCACATTATTGATGTTATCTACATGTTTTATGCACACTTTATGTCATATTCGTGCATTTTCTGGAACTAACCTATTAATAAGATGCCGAAGTGCCAGTTGCTGTTTTCATTGCTTTTGGTTTCAGAAATCCTAGTAAGGAAATATTCTCGGAATTGGACGAAATCAAAGCCCAGGGGCCTATTTTTCCACGAAGCTTCCGTAAGTCCGAAGACGAAACGAAGAGGGGCCACGGGGTGGCCAAACCCTAGGGCGGCGCGGCCCCACCCCCGGCCGCGCCGCCCTATGGTCCGCCCCCGTGCCGCCTCTTGACCTGCCCTTCCGCCTACTTAAAGCCTCCGTGACGAAACCCCCGCATCGAGAGCCACGATACGGAAAACCTTCCGTGAGACGCTGCCAACGCCGATCCCATCTCGGGGATCCAGAGATCGCCTCCGGCACCCGCCGGAGAGGGGAATCATCTCCCGGAGGACTCTACGCCGCCATGGTCGCCTCCGGTGTGATGTGTGAGTAGTCTACCCCTGGACTATGGGTCCATAGCAGTAGCTAGATGGTTGTCTTCTCCCCATTGTGCTATCATTGTCGGATCTTGTGAGCTGCCTAACATGATCAAGATCATCTATCTGTAATTCTATATGTTGCGTTTGTTGGGATCCGATGAATAGAGAATACTTGTTATGTTGATTATCAAAGTTATATCTACGTGTTGTTTATGATCTTGCATGCTCTCCGTTACTAGTAGATGCTCTGGCCAAGTAGATGCTTGTAACTCCAAGAGGGAGTATTTATGCTCGATAGTGGGTTCATGCCTGCATTGACACCTGGGACAGTGACAGAAAGTTCTAAGGTTGTGTTGTGCTGTTGCCACTAGGGATAAAACATTGATGCTATGTCTAAGGATGTAGTTGTTGATTACATTATGCACCATACTTAATGCAATTGTCTGTTGCTTTGCAACTTAATACTAGAGGGGGTTCGGATGATAACCTGAAGGTGGACTTTTTAGGCATAGATGCAGTTGGATGGCGGTCTATGTACTTTGTCGTAATGCCCAATTAAATCTCACTATACTCATCATGATATGTATGTGCATGGTCATGCTCTCTTTATTTGTCAATTGCCCAACTGTAATTTGTTCACCCAACATGCTGCTTGTCTTATGGGAGAGACACCTCTAGTGAACTGTGGACCCCGGTCCAATTCTCTTTACTAAAATACAATCTACTGCAATACTTGTTCTACTGTTTTCTGCAAACAATCATCTTCCACACAATACGGTTAATCCTTTGTTACAGCAAGCCGGTGAGATTGACAACCTCACTGTTTCGTTGGGGCAAAGTACTTTGGTTGTGTTGTGCAGGTTCCACGTTGGCGCCGGAATCCCTGGTGTTGCGCCGCACTACATCCCGCCGCCATCAACCTTCAACGTGCTTCTTGACTCCTACTGGTTCGATAAACCTTGGTTTCTTACTGAGGGAAACTTGCTGCTGTACGCATCACACCTTCCACTTGGGGTTCCCAACGAGCGTGTGCTTTACGCGTCATCACCCGGCTGCCACCGGCTGGTAGGACAAAAGATGTTGTGCAAGTTTCTCATTGCGAGCACGTACGACTAAATATGGAACACATGCCTATGGATTGCTTAGTACTTGGACACCGTTTTATTATTATCAGCAAATGCCCTGCTTTGATTGTTACATGAGTTTCTCTCATCCATGCAACGCCCGTCATCCATCCCTGTGCCTACAGTATTTTAATCCTGCTGTTTACTATAATCACTACTGCTGTCTTTATTTCACTGCTGATGTTATTTCACCATCGCCATCGCTATAAAATCACATTATCGATAAACTCTTGCGAGCAAGTCTGTTTCCAGGTGCAGCTGAATTGACAACTCCGATGTTAAGGCTTTCAAGTATTCTTTGTCTCCCCTTGTGTCGAATCAATAAATTGAGTTTTACTTCCCGCGAAGACTGTTGCGATCCCCTATACTTGTGGGTTATCAATGGGGTAGGCGGAGTCCTGGACGTGTGTTGCTGCTGCAAAGCAGCTTCTATTTTGTTGTTAGCTAGGGATCCCTTGTTGTTATGTTGTTAGTATGATGGTGTTGTGAAGAACCTCGAAACTGTTACTGTGTTGGTTGTTGTGTATGCAGCTTATTATCTAGGGAGGGATCCCTACTATCTACCCTTGTTCTACTATATTTTGTTGGCCCTACTTTGTTTCTCGATTTACTATGACTGTGAATTTATCGTACATTACCCTGGAGATTTGCTTCTAGATTTAACTACATACATATGGACCAGAGGGAGTACTAGATTTGCTGCCATATTGGGCAAACAACGAGGGCCAAAAGGCACAAATAATTGAAGAAAGACAGAAATGCAAGCTTCTCTAGATTTGATACTAATTTGGTGAAAAAAGACAGAGGGGAAAAGGGGAAAAGGTGCTCTTAAAAATGCCAATTTGGGCCGAGAGAGACAGAACCCAGCTCCTGCTCACGTACAACCAAACGCGATCTCGTCCTGTCCCACGCGGTCCCTTTCTACCAGCCCCACGTGATGCAGCCCCACACGTCAGCACAGAACGGTCAACTAAACGGGAATCCTCCCGTCTGAGCTCCTTCTGCGGGTTTCAAACAAGGGCTTGGGGGAAACTGAGGAAAAACTAAGGAGCTGGGGAAAACTGAGTACAACTAAGGACTTGAGGGCACGAAAATAGAAATCCCAAAATACTATCCCGCCCCTTCTGTGTACGAGGCAATCCCAAAACGAAATCCATAGAAATATCCTCCCAATGTACACTAGGAACAGGAAGAGGCATATATAAACCATGTGTATTAAGTCGAGACTTAGCTTTTTGACATGTAGTGCAGCGTGCCACAAATCTCTCAACATCTCAACGCATACGTGGCCAAAAGAAGTGTGCAACAAGTACATCCTCCATCTTCTTCACACCAAAGTGACCCATCAATCCACCTCCATGCGCCTCCTGAAACAACAAAAGAAGAACGGAACTATCTGGGATGCATAGCTTGTTAGCACGGAACACAAATCCATCATTGAGGACGAATTTGTTCCATGTTCTACCATCTCTACAATTCAGCAACACATCTTTAAATTCAGAATCATGCAAGTATTGTTCCTTTATAGTTTCTAATCCAAAAATCTTGAAGTCAAGTTGAGATAAATTAGTATAACGGCGCGACAAAGCATCAGCAATAACATTATCTTTACCCTTTTTGTGTTTGATAACATAAGGAAAAGACTCAATAAATTCAACCCACTTTGCATGACGGCGATTCAACTTAGCTTGACTACGAATATGCTTCAAAGATTCATGATCAGAATGTATAACAAATTCTTTAGGCCATAAATAATGTTGCCAAGTTTCTAAAGTCCGAACCAACGCATATAATTCTTCATCATAAGTAGTATAGTTCAGACTAGGCCCACTCAATTTCTCACTAAAATATGCAACAAGTTTGCCCTCTTGTAATAACACACCTCCCAAACCAATTCCACTAGCATCACATTCAAGCTCAAAAGTCTTATTGAAATCAGGAAGTTGGAGTAATGGAGCATGTGTTAACTTATATTTCAGTATCATGAAGGCTTCTTGTTGTGCATCGCCCCACACAAAGGGCACATCCTTCTTTGTAAGCTCATTCAGCGGCGCAACAATGGATCCAAAATCTTTCACAAAGCGCATATAGAAACCAGCAATGCCAAGAAAACTCCTCACTTGCGTGACCGTCTTTGGCTGCGGCCAACTCTCAATTGCCTCAATCTTGGCTGGATCAACTTCAATACCCCACGTTGTAACAACATAGCAAAGAAACGTAACTCGATTGGTGCGAAAGGTGCACTTCTCAAGATTACCATACAAAGGTGTATCACGTAAAGCATTGAAAACAACACGTAAATGATCCAAATGATCCTCCAAATATTTGATATAAATCAGAATATCATCAAAGTATACCACCAAAAATCATCCAATAAAAGCACGTAAAACTTTGTTCATCAGTCTCATGAAAGTACTAGGAGCATTAGTTAATCCAAAAGGCATTACTAACCACTCATATAAACCGAACTTAGATTTAAACGATGTTTTCCATTCGTTTCCAAATTGCATACGAATCTGGTGGTAACCACTACACAAATCAACTTTAGAGAACATAATAGAACCACTCAACTCATCAAGCATATCATATAAACGAGGAATAGGATGACGGTATCGAATGGTAATATTATTAATAGCTCTACAATCAGTACACATGCGCGAAGAACCATCTTTCTTAGGTACCAAAATAATAGGAACAACACATGAACTAAGAGACTCACGAATGTAACCTTTATCTTGGAGAACCTGAATTTGTCGCTGAATCTCTTTGGTCTCTTCAGGATTGGTACAATATGGCGCATGGTTGGGTAGCGAAGCTCCTGGAATCAAGTCAATCTGGTGTTCTATCCCACGAATAGGTGGTAGTCCAGGTAGAACATCTTGTGGGAACACATCAATGAATTCCTGCAAAAGGTTAGCAACCGCAGGTGGCAAAGAAGGAGGCATATCCTCAAATGAAAATAGAACTTCTTTGCAAATAATAGCATAGCATGGAGTAGTGTTCACATCAAGTTCAGCAATATCAGATTTGCTAGGAAGCAAACAAGGATTTTTCAAACGAATTTCAGTAGCATGGTTCGAATCAGATTTATTATTAGTCTTATGTGGCACAAAATCTGCAGCAACAATCTGATTTTCACTATTATGTTTGTCCTCATTTTTACTCTACTAGCTCTAGCAAGATCATCTTTTAGAATTTGTTCAGGAGTCATAGGTTTGACACCAATTTTCTTTCCATCATGCATAAGAGAATATTGATTAGTTTTACCATTATGAATAGATTCTCTATCAAATTGGAAAGGTCTACCAAGTAACAAAGAACAACATTGCATAGGTATAACATCACAATCCACAAAATCAGAATTGTACCAATTGTGAAATGCACATGTGTAGTTCTTGTTACCTTGAGCTTCCGAGAGCTCTCAAACCATTGAATGTAATATGGATGTGTGCGCTGTCTTGTAGGTAGAGAAAGCTTCTTCACCATGTCAACACTAGCAAGATTATTACAGCTCCCCCCATCAATGATGATCCGTATAGCTTGCTCTTTTACAATGCCTCTTGTTTGAAACATATTGTGGCATTGATCATGCTCAGATTTGCTCAATTGCACACTCGACACACGTTGTGAAACTAAGCTCTTGTACTGATCAGCAGTGTCAGCTTCCGTTACCTCTATCTCTCTCTCATGATCAGAATTGGCTCCATCACGTGTAGCAATAAGGGCCAATGTATCCTCATCAAAGTCACTTGCAGAATCATATTCATCATCTTCACGCACGAACATCACACGTTTGGTTCTGCATTCTCTTTCTATGTGACCAAATCCCAAGCATTTGTGACATTGAATGCCACGCGTCTTCCCCATGGAGGCCATGGAAGATGAACTCCGAGGAGGACCAACTGATGGTGGTGGAGTAGCAGCCGGTGGTGCTCGTGATGCAGGCGCGGTGTACTTGGAGGTAGTAGGTGCTGGTGCAGCCCCACGAGATGGTGGCATTGATTGTCGCGGAGACCACGACGATGTATGACCTGCAGAAATATTAGCTCTTCTCCATGGTGCTTGACGATCATGCACTTCACGTTCAGCTTTGCAAGCAAGATGAAACAAGCGAGTAATAGTGTTGTACTCCTTATAATCTAAAATATGTTGAATCTCTTTATTCAAACCACCAAAGAAACGTGCAAGCATAGCTTCATTATTCTCTACAATACCACAGTGAATCATGCCAGTTTGCAATTCTTGATAATAGTCTTCTACATAATTTTTTCCTTGTTCTAAACGAGATAATTTTTTAAGCAAATCACGCTGATAATGTGGAGGAACAAATTTGGATGCATGGCAAGTTTTAAACCAACCCAAGTAGTAGGAATAGTAGCATGATGTACTCTACAATGTTCAGACCACCAAATAGATGCAAAATATGTAAACTCACAAGTAGTAGCACTAACACGCAAATGATCAGGATATCGTAAACATGCAAAGCGTTGCTCTACTTCTAATTCCCAAGTAAGGTATGCATCATGATTATATCTACCCTCAAACGGTGGAATATTCAGTTTAAGTTTAGCAACATGATCATCATCACGTACCAGTCGTGGAGGTGGGCGAGCGTTGCGGTTGTATTGTCGTGGACGACCAGGTGCAGGTTGTTCGACCTCCTCGCCGTCCAGCATGTTCTCATCTACCAGCTAGTCCTCCCCTCCAAAATCATCATCTCCTTCATCAGAAGGTGCGTCATGTGCAGCAACAGTAGTAGTAGCCGCAGGCACCTCCGCACGAGGAACGCAACGTGCATGTCATCGCGCATTGTCGCGAGGCGTCGGTAATCGAGCCAAGACCTCATGGAACTTGGCGTAAAGCTTGGAGTTGAAAGCTTCCTCTAGGCCATCCATCTTCTCCAGCGCGTCGGTGAGTTTAGCATCAACGTCACCAAGGCGCGCATCTATGTCGTGTGCATGCCCACCCAAAAGGTGGGTGAAGTGAGCATGCAAATATGCGTTCGTCATCTTAGAAGGGTCAATAGCGTATGTCGTAGTTCCTGTCATGATTAGTACTCAAAAAGAACAAATGTATATGCCTACAAACTACGGAATATGGTGGTTCACGCGCAATTTGTCAAGCAAAATACAAAGCTCTTACAAGTTCTTACCAAAAAGGAGGAAGGTGATATGGCAACCAGCAAGGATCAGCGTCTCCAAAGATTGCCAAAGCGATTACCAGGTGTCGACACAGAGCAAGTGGAGACAATATGTAGAGCTATAGGAAGGCTAATATGGTAGCAAAATCGCAATTGTCAAAACAACAATGCAATATTGAAAGTATGCTCAACAACGGTACTGTGCTAGTCCTAGGCTAGACCGTACTAGAGACGCGAGCCTAGAACACTAATGAGGTCACGACGTGGCACACAAGCAACTAGCAGCGACGACGTGGTGATCATGTGGCGAACTGAGATGCGAAATATCACTATGATGGCGAGCGTCTCAAACTGATTCCCGAGGTCTAAAAACAGTATAGCCTCAGACAAAAAAATTGTCAAAATTTCTGAAAGTGCTCTCGAAACCGCGCAGGTGCCAAAAAATGTCGCTATAACGGCCAGTGGTGAAAAGTGATCTCCACGGTCGAAAACTAGTGTAGCCAGAATTTGTTTTTGCTCTCCTTCACAATTCTTTACCGACGGCCGAAACTTATCTCACGAAATTTTTTTCTACAGCACGGATGAAATTAGAAGGCAACCGCTAATAAGGAAAAACAAGAAAACCTAATTCTACTTGGACTCTGTCGGGACAGAGAAATAACACGAATCTGTGTCACGGTAGGAAACAGGGTGTATGGCAGATGTATATGACAGTGGCGGAAACGAACTGGTGGGTGTATATGGCAGTGGTGGAAGGATATATGGTGAGTGTATATGGCAGTGGCGGAAGTATATATGGTGGGTGTATATAGCAGTGGCGGAAGTATATGGTGGTGATGATCTACAAGCGATGCGAGTATGCGGCGGCGGCGTAACTACTATGAACAGAACTCGAAACTCTAAAGGAACTACACGCTAAGACCAGCAACTCTGCACGAAGATGCAGACACAAATTCAACTATGCGAAACTGAAAGGACAATGCAAGGCGTGGCAGGGGCTATGGGATGGATGATCTAAACCTAATATATGTTTGGCTTTTTTCGTGGGTTTATGGGTATGAAGGCAGATGTAATCTACACTAGGAAAACTGTAAAATCTCACCGAGCAACCTGAAATCTAATACCACTTGATAGGGCAAATATGGCCGATCTTTCGATGGGATGATGATAACGTCGATTTATTGGTGGAGTTCCTGCTTGACGATCCGACTAAACGTGAAAAGCTTGTCCACCATCGCAATCACTAGGACAATCTCCGAGAGTTACTGAGCTTGCGGATGCACGATCAGCCTAACCAAAAGGTCTTAATTCCTACCTGAAATAGATAATAAGTAAGAACTAATAATGCAATCAGAATTATTGTGGATATAGATGAAACCTTATTGAAAAGGTGGGATTCCGAATAATCGGTCTTTTTCTGGGCGTTGGCCTCAAAAGAAGTACACAAAGAGTTGCAACAATGACTAACTTTTATTATAATCAAAATACGAGTCTAAACGTGACGGCTATGGGGGTATTTAAAGGAGGAAAAGATGGGGTTTCGACCAGCCATGCATATGGTAGCCGAATCAAACACTAGAAGGCCTTTTCCCCTTCAATACAGACTCCAAACGGGGGCTGACTTAATTCCTGCAAAAATTACATGGGCCTAGCACAAACTTAAAAGTGACCCAGCACCATGTAATTATATATACGAAATTATGAAGTGGAAAGCTCTATATTTAGTCCATGTCTTCATCTCTTATTATGGTGGCTTCAAAGTTCTGAAATCTCCACTTGCAGCATCCTCTTCAATCTTCATATGTTTGTTGCCATCTCCTCCATGTGTGATCATGCTCCAATGCTTTTCTTTCTCATCCATGCTAGGTCCATCATTCCTAAGAGTAACAAACACATCTGATTTAGGCAGCATCGTATTCTTATGTATGTGAGAAATAGTTCCAAGAAATGAAAGTACCTGATAGTTAAGTTGTTTGACACGAGCTCGAGTGATTGGTCCTTGTATTTGTGTGGTTGTAGGTACAACAATTGTATCGATAGATGGTATGTCCTCATCAATTGAGGCAAAACCAGTAACAACGGCAGATGCAACGGCAGCGGTAAATTTTATCAAGGGCATAGTTTTTCGGTTCGGCGTCCCAAACAGCATAGTTATGGACAATGGCAGCAATTTCACCTCCCGAGAGTTCAAGGATTATTGTGAAGGGTTGGGCATCAAGTTACAGTTTGCCTCTATGGCACATTTGCAAACCAATGGCCAAGTTGAAAAAGCAAACAACCTTATCTGCAATGGCATCAAGAAGCGTTTACTGGCGCCACTCGAAAAAGCAAGGCACGCTTGGGTCGACGAGTTACCCTCCGTGTTATGGAGCTTGCGAACAACACCAAACACAGCAACTCATGAGACTCCTTTCTTTCTGGTTCATGGTGTCGAAGTTGTACTTCCGATAGAAATAGCACATGATTCTCCTCGAGTTGTGAAATATGAAGAAGAAACATCGCAAAGATCGAGCACTCGAAGAAGACGTTGACGCACTCGATGAAGCAAGAGACATCATGTCTTCTAGTGCAAATGCATATCAGCATAACCTCAAGAATTATCATAGCCGTCGGCTGCGACCCAGATCTTTTAAAGTCGGAGATTTAGTTCTTCGACTCAAGCAAGATGGCCATGAAAAGATAGAATCTCCATGTTTGGGGCCATACATTGTCACAGAAGTTATCCCAGGAGGAGCATATTGATTAAAGGATAAGAATACAGGCAAAGAAGAAGGGAATATGTGGAACGTTGCACAGCTGCGGTGTTTCTAGCTACGCGTAAAAGGAGGCCGTCAAGATTATACAAATACCATGTAAACATACAATGTACCTGAACATCTCGCAAGTTTTCAAAAGCACTCTTTTCCTTTTAGGGTACTAAGTGGGACTGAAAGGTTTTTAATGAGGCGGGCTTGCTTTGCTGAAATATAGCATGGTTTGAATAAAAATAGTGATTGAATTTTTTTGTTCATTATTCTTCGCAAGTATTGCTCGGGGCTAAACCCGCAAGTTCAATATAGTTTAACTCGACAAATATCACAATATATTCGCCTTGGCTTTTCATAAGTCTCGCGGGCAAGTCTTAACCAAAAAACCATCACCACCTGACACTTGGGGGCTCGGTCGAAAACCGAAGTGCTAAAAAAAACTTGGTTATCGCAATCAAACTTCGCCTTGGCTATATGAAAGTCCCGCGAAATCATAAAAATAGCAGGACAACAAAGCGTGCACAATAAATGACTCTTGCCATAAGTTCATAGGAACCTCACGCGATAATATACAGCATAGAAAATATATTTGCAGATGTGCGTTTTGGTTTGAGATGAACCTCACACACAATTCAATAAAGTTACAAAAAGTTACACAAGAACATTACATCTATCTATCTATATTTTGGCGGGTGGAGTCATCATGTTGGGCACCACTGTAAAAATCAAAATCCATGCTAAGCAACTTGTCAATTATTTGTTCGGCAGGACCATGTACCGCTTCAATATGACGGTCAAGGTTTATTCTCCTCTTCGAGCACCTCAAAAGGACCCCCTTCACAAAAATGTCAAGATCAATCTTTGAGTGACGAATTTTAACCCACGTAAGAGAAAACTTCGCCCCAGCAATCATTTGCGCCTTCACGAGGTCATGAACAGCTTGTACATTCTTGAACTTCCCTATCAGGTCAGTGAAATTTTCGGGTTGTGGATTGCGAGGAAATATGTTCTTATAAACCATGCCCAGTGCATCACGGCATAGGTCAATAAATACTCGAGTTTGAGCAGCATGGTCTTGAAACTTGACAATACGGTGACAATGTGCTTCGTTTGCCCAGAAATCAACATTGGCCTCAACAGCAAGTCGCATGAGACCTTCGACCCACATGTTTACTCTCTGATCTTCAGTAGCAGCATCTAAAAAGGAACATATGAAGAAAATGAAGAGCAATATATTAAGTAATCAACATGGAAAATCTATCTAGTTTGAAGGAGAAAAGGAAGCGTACTAGCCATATCTTGACTCGCATCAGTCATAAGATCGAGCATGTAATTCTCGAGTTCAACAGAACGAGTGGCCTTGGAAAGTAGCAGCCTTTTCCAAGTTATGTGATTCCTCTGCTTGAAGAAGAGCAGTTTGTTCACGATCTGATGATTTTCATGCTTGGTCTAGGGCAGTCATAGTTTGCTTCTTCAGCAGCTGTAGTTGTAGTGGAAGATCCTCCATCTCCCTTTTCATCGAGTCAGGTACTGAAGATACATCCGAGGAGATATTTTCAAGAATTTTTGCGGGTTGTGGTGCAGTAGGAGACGCGTCAGAATACCCAGTCTCGGTATAATTGTCAAAAACTACCTAGAAAATAAAAATATGCTCGATTATGGCAATGAGTTTCTTTGAGAAGGCTTTCACACCCTTTATCAGATTGTCCTTGTTCAAACCTCGAACAGCTGCAACCTTGGCCCAGTCAATTTTCTCACCACTGGCTATCACCAGTGCGATGGTGCCTTCAACACCAATCTTCAAGCTCACTTGGCGATGCACCAAAACTGGATCACCTTTGTCCGTGAAGCTCTTGGCGAGGAGCTCAAATTTGTCCAGCAAAGCAGCTTTCGGGAAGAAATGCAGGAAAATACGTTCCAGTGCAATTCGCCCCGCCCACAAGCAGTCGCGCGCCAAGGTGCAGTTTATCTTCAGTATCGAGAGGCTATCTAGGAGGGCATCTTCTTCCAAATCTTGGTTCCTGGTATACATCTCACAAATTTTTCTGCTGAAAAAAGGAGAACCTTTTAATATAAATGTGAAGGTGATATAAGCAAAGAAAAAAAGGGCGACGAAAAGATAGGGCAACGTTACTCGAGAATCTGGTGGACTGTGTGTCGAGTCGCGCAATGATAGTAGCTTTTCGTTCAGAAATATGTTCTTCCTTGGGGATAAATGCTGATTCTGCGGCATTAAGCCTGATTCGAAGATCTTCAACACTTGCAGCTTTTGCTTCAGCCTCCTCGCAAGATTTTTCGCTGGCCTCGAGTCTCTTTTCCAGCTCCTTAGCGTGTTCCTGAGCAAGGTGCAAAGCTCCTGAACAGAAGGAGGGGTTATATTAAAATCAAAATAATACAAGAATATTAGGTCACATGCACAAGAAAATTACTTCACAAGGAACCAGCTTCATCGTGAAACCCGATAAAACGGGTACCCATGTCGACCATTTCCTTCATTAAGGGCTGCAAAATAGTCGGAACACAAAAGAAAAGTGTTGAGGTCTAAGACCTAGGATGTGCCAAAATCTCACAAATTGACCCGAAATCAAAGAGGGGGAAAAGGGGGAAACGAAGAATGGGATGAACACGAAGAACGATCACACGCACGCCAACCCGATACAAACGAATTTCACTCCCGTGGCTCGATAAACCACACCGATAGAATCACACGGGGAGAGACCGCGGAGTAGAATCCCGGTGTGAGAGATCGGTGATGGAGATGAACACTTGTGTGAGAGAGAGAGTGGAGCACACTAGAATCTCAAACACAAATTATTCAATCTTCAACAAGAGATGGCCTTGAGGACATAGGAGATCATCCGAGAGGTTCTTGAGCAAAGCTCTAATGATAATCAAGTTCGATGTCTAACCCTAATAAATGGGGATACGGGGCACATATAGGGCCAGATTCAAGTCAATGGTAGTTTGGGTAAAGAGCTACTTAAGTTACAGCCACATATTCGAAGATCAATGGCTTAGATTTGTAGAGGCCCAAGGGCGAGCGGAGGTACCGCTCGAGGTACCGCTCGAGGTACCGGGGAGATGCATCAAATGGGCGAAACGTTACTGTGAGTCGGGCTCGCTCAACGCTACCACGGCCGGAGGTACCGGCCAGAGGTACCGGGGAATTCACGCGTGCATCTAGGGGCTTGGGACGCCCCAGCGGTACCACGGTCGGAGCCTCCAGGCAGAGGTACCAGGGAATTCATGCGTGCATCCAGGGGCTTGGGACGCCCCAACGGTACCACGGCCGGAGCCTCCAGGCAGAGGTACCGGTCGTCCTTCTTCCCGCGTGGTCGACTGGGTGTTGTTGTGCACCGGCCGGTAGTACTGGCCAGGAGGGGCCGGTACTACCGATCCTCCCTCCATGCACGCAGCAACAGCTGCTGCTGGCCTCCTCTCTCCTCTCTTCTTTTCTTCTTCTTCTTTTCTCCTTTCTTCTTCTTTCTTATTTCCTCTTTCTTCTTCTCTTCTCATTTCTTCTTATCCTCCCTTGTGCAAAGTGTGTTGTGCCTCTACCATTCCTTGTCAACATTTGTACCTAATGACACATAACATATCGAAATGAGGTAGCACTCCATCTATAGTTGTATTGAGATCGAGGGTAGAGAGGATTAAGTTCACCTTGTCATGGATTGCTTTAACTCGAGATCGCGTCATCGTTCCACTTGGGGGACTAGTTGTGCTTGGTGTAGTGTCATCCTTAGGTGGGGATACACAAAAAAGTGTCAAGAAGATGGTGTTTCTCGAATAAACAAAAAAGTAAAAGAAGGCAAAAAAGGTAAACATACATCGTCAAGAAGAGGGGTTGATAAACTCCCGGCGGCAACTACCCCCTTGCCAGCGGCACCCATCCTTGGTTTTTTCTTCAATACCCGGGGGCTTGGCGGTACATCCGTGGTTTCAAGGGGAGTTTTCGGGCCCTTGGAGATGACCAACGTATGGGATGTACTTGTGATTGCTAGTTTAGAAGCATCGAGTTCTGGATGCTCTTCATCGTCCCTATTCATATACAAAATATTTCAACATAAGGAAAACGAAATCAAGTAAAATAGTCGGGCGGAAGAAAAATAAGCTTACGAGCTTGTAACGGCGGCGGAAGCAGAGGGGTCAAAATCTGTTGGTTCTTCATGAGAAGATTCTTCGGCAGCTGGTTCAGATAGCTTGGATGTGCCAGAATCCTCTTCATCATCTGACATTTTTCTCTTTCGCTTCTCTGGATAAGACACAGTAGGAATGGAATTTGTGTAGTAGGAGTTAGAGGCGTGTGCTGACTCCGAGATTTTATCAGATGAACCCGTACTCTTTTCAGATTCTGCGGGTTCACTATCGCGAACTGAAGCATCTTGCGAGTCATCAGTGATGATTGCTCGCTCAGGCACATCTCCACCTTCGGGAGTAGGAGGAAGGGAAGAAAGTATTTGATGGTTATACACAATAAAAGTGCAAGTTAAAATTATTACGATACAAGATAGGCAAGAAAGGAAAAGGCAAAAAATTCGAGAAAGAAACTTACAGTTGGAAGGGCGTGTGCACCACTAAATGGTTCCACACAGCAAGATGCAGGGACTTCAATTTTTTGCTAAGAGAGGTAAAATGGCGCACCCGTTTTTCCAACTCCTTCACAGAAAGATCTTCGTAAATCCTTGCAGCATCACCAGCACCAGAGTACAGCCAGATGGGACTTGAGCAAGCATGGATAGGTTGCACGTGAATCCGCAAGAAATGTGCTATGATCTGCACACCCGAAAATTCTTGTCCTTGCGTGTTCTGCAGAGCCTTGATCCGAGCTATCAAACACTCTGTAGCCGCCAATTCTTCGGGAGTAGCTTCAGCATCCCAAGATTTATGCCTCAAGATTTCTTGCGAAATATCAAAGGGAGCAAGACCATACTGTTGGGTGCCAGTTGACTCATCCTTGATGTACAGTCATTTCTTGCGCCAACCTTGGACCGAGTCGTCCAATTTCAGGTCAAAATACCCGGCTTCCGATCGCACGCGGATGCAAACACCACCTACATCATAGATGGCATTTCTCGAGTTGTTGCGGCGGAGGTAAACAAATGCGTTTCCATAAGCCCCAGTGGGGATGGACGCCGAGGAAGCACTCGCAAAGTGTAATGAAGATGGAAATATGGAGGATGGACTTGGGAGTCAGCTGGTACAGCTGAATCCCATAAATGAAGAGAAGTCCCCAAAGGAACTCGTGAACTGGGACGGAGAGGCCGCGAATGAGGAAGTCGGCGAAAATTACCCGATAACCATCGGGAGGGTTTGGAGTTGCTTCATCACCGGGGATCTTCATCGCCCCGCTGTCCCTTCGCAGGCCCACCTTCTTGAGCTTGCGTTGATCCGCCGAGGTGAACCTGGATCTCTCCCATTCGGAGACCCTTTCCTTCTCCGCTCGACCGGAGGTACTAGTGGCGATGTTCCTGGTGCGCTTGGTCCGAGGGGGCATGGCGGCTAAGTAGCTGCACGTAGAGGAATAGAGGGAAAGCTTGGCACAGGAGATGCACAATGTAGTGGAGAATGCAGGCAATGGCAGAAGCAGAGAAGCTTTGTGTGGCGGAGTGAATAAGGGGAAATGAGATCTAGGGTTAATCCTTTTAACCTAGAAGATGAAGCGGTTGGACCGTTGGATGTGCGCGAAACAATCTTGGCCTTACGCGTGGACGGGAAGTAAAAATATTTTTACAGTTTAATCTAGAACTGGAGGAGTTACTGCACGCGTGCTGACGTGCGATCCCCACTTCGTGCGACATGGGGGAAGAGCAGAAATTTTGGACCCACAAAACAGTGGTCCACCAGAAGTCGTGGCTTCCCGAGGCGACAACACATGGTCTTCGTCATCATCGATGTCAAGTTTGAGAAAATGTTCGAGTTAACAGGACAATATACGGAGGGAAGTATAAAATATGGATTCTATGTCCAGCTGCAATCACCCGACCATAGGCTCGGGTGCTACTCTCACCAGTATAGATTATACTACTGATAAGACGAGGTGAATGATGAAAAAATATAGAGTTGGTTAACAACAAAGTTGAGTGTAACAACCCACTTTTTACAACCTTGCATATTTCTAGTTTTGAAATATTTAGAGCCAACAAAAACTTTTATTCTTGCCTTATTGTGTGTGCATAGGATAGATCTTGCCTGTTGTAGTTATTAAACTTCATTGTGAAGTTTAAATTTTACATAAAACCCTAACAACAAATAGAAACAACATTGAACCCTACCTCTTTCTTAAATAATCATTCCCTTTTACTAAATCTTCAACCAATGATCTATAGTTTTATGTAGCCTCTTTATTTCTTTTCCTTCTTCTAAAAACCTTTTGAATAGGGGGCACTCCCCATCACCTCTCCTTTATTTTTTGACACCACTTCTTAGGGTGGCACCAACACCACCACTCTACCATTTTTGACCCCACCTCTCAAGTTGGTTTTCTTTCAAAAAAATTGCATGTGGCACTTATGTCATTGCATGGCACCAAGCCCTCTTCTCTCCACCCCTAAACCACCTCTCTCTTTTCTTATCCCTCTCTTTTTCCTTTCCAAACCCTAGGAGGGCACCACCCCCTCTTTTTCCTTCTCTCTTCTTTCTTCCTTTTCGTGGTTGAGGCCAAGTTCCATGCACTTCCCTCTCCCTTGCGCCCCCTCCAACCCTTTGGCCAAGTCCAGGGACGAACCTGGACCCCTCCCTCTCCCTCCAACACGCCTAGCACCATCAGCCCACCTCCCTCTAACGGAAACCCTAGCCGCTAGAGGGAAAAATGCTCGAGAACCTTCCCGCGTGGACGTCTCCCCTCCCAAGCGACCCCTTCCCCTCCTGGCGCCTCGGTGCCCACCTTGCTGACGACAGCTGCTCGACGTCACCATGCCCCCACCGTGATGACGCCAGCCCTTGCCCTCCCGTTGGCCAACACCACCACCCAGTGTCGCGCCCGTTGCCCTCCTCCTGCTATAAAACCCCTCCCACCGCCACTCCTCTCTCCCACACCATTACACTCCCTCCACCAGACCCTCCCTGAGAGCGCCAAGGCGCTGCTCGGGCTACTGCTCGACGAGGAATCCCTTGCCACCCGCGTGGTCACCGTGCGGGTGACGAGGACGTGGCGCCCATCCCAACGTCTTTGCCCCTCATTTTCTTTTCCGGTGTCACCACCCACCTCCCCTCGACCAAACACACCCCTCTTGCGCCGCCAGGTACGCCCGAGGACCATGCCACCACCATTACGCCGGGAGCATCTGCGAGGAGTAAGACGCTGGCTGAAGCTGCTGCGGAGAAAGGAGGAGAGCTAGAGGCCCCCCTGGTCCGACCCGAGTCGCCACCAACCCGTCCTGCCGCCACTGACGACTGCTGCTCTTCACCGGTAAGCCCCGGCCGATCCCTAGCTTACGCCGTCTGCCACGTGCTTGTCTGCGTTCTAGGCGAGGACGACGGCCTCGTGCCGCCAGATCCTGATCGTGCGGCTGCACGGCCCAGATAGCCATGTCAGCCATGCAAGACCTGGACCGCCACGAGCCCTATCCTTTATTATTTTTCTTTTTCCCAAACGCCACCTGGAAACCCCTCCTGGGCCGGCCAAAATCTCCACCCCCGCATGGCCCAAAGTTTCCTGCCTGTTTAATTCATTTGAAAAATTGAAATTCATGTTAGTTGTGTTAAAAAACGGAGAACTTCAAATGCAAATAACTCGAGTTTTACTTACCCAAATCCAGTGAAACCAAGTGCGTTAGTTCAAAATTTTCAGAACCTTTCATATGCCATTGGTCTCGTAGTTTTAGGATTTTACTATGATTTATGCTATGTCTATCATGCTCTACGTGTAGTTTAAATTCAAATCTAGTTTTAAAATTGTAGGATTAACCTTTTGGGATGAATCCACCTCTGTGAGTCTTGTTTTAACAATGGATTTCAACTAAATTTGTTGCCACTCACTGTTTATCTAAATCTTTTGTTAGTTAGTGAATTTGTGTTGTACATAGAATATGAACCCTAAGGTTTTACTTAGCCAAATCATTTTTGTTTACACAAAATTTTGTTTGACAAATTCAAATGTTTGGTTTTACAAAAACAAACCCTCTGCAACTTAAACTTGTTTTTATTATGTTGCTTGAGTTTTCAAATGGTGTGGTAATTGTATGCTTGTATGTTCTTTTATTTTACGATGATAGATTTGAGCACTTTTGGGATTGAAGGAGAAGAGGATTGGTAAGGATTTGAGGAAGACCAGGGACTAGATAATCAAGCAAGCCATATTTGATCTCATGTCACTATCCTAATTGAATTTTTTGCACTATTACACTCTTTTTCTATTGCATTATCTTGTATTGATTCTGTACATCCCATTGGAATACTTGGACTTCCCCAAATTTTAAGTAAACCTTTGGCATCATGCACCTTGTTGTAGCCTTTATCACCTTAAAGAAAACCTTAGGTTGGGAAACCCCTTGGAAATACCATGTTTAAAGGATTTTGAAAACCTTGGGTAAGTTGGCTTTATCCAAGTGTAAGTTTGTGAAAGTAAAGGATCTTGGTAAGGTTGGATGGAAGGAAAATAAGTTTTCAAAACTTTGGTGCCTAAGTATTCACCCATGCCAATTAAACCGTGCAACCACATTACCCCAACATGGGCATGGGGATTAACTTGGAGTTTGTTCGCCATAGTATGGGATGCCTCACAACTATATAAGGGTGTCGTCACCCCCAAATCTGGATTATCGTTGGTGTAGGAAATTGTATAACAGGATGCTCATAGGGCTACCCGTCGGGAAGACACCATGGGTCTCCCACCGTGGCAATGGAGTCACGCTCGATGAGGTGAGCTGCCATGGTTTGCCGGGGAGGTACACACTCCATGGGGAAGGGTCCTATACTAGGGAGAATAGGCAAAGAGTCATGTCCGAGTTTTTGTCATGGCATAATTGATATGCGGGGAAGTTGCCCACATGATAAACTCGCGGATCTTGTGGGGAAAGTGTGCAAACTCTACAGAGAAAAATCTATTCGAATGGCTCGTCCACGGTCATGAAGAGTTGGAATGGCCGTTGCTTAGCCCGATGGGTTTTGTTTTAGAAATGGTTTAACAAAAGAAGGATGAACCTATTTTCGAAGTACCGAAAGGGTACGGGAAAGGTTTGGTGGCATATGGAGATGGTCGGAAAGGAAAAATTTAGGGTCTCCCCATCCTAGTGGTTTAGTCCTAAATTTCTTTTGAAGTATCTTCTTCAACAAAGATATAGAGATGCTATATCAACAAGAGAAAGCGTTTCATCCACACATGCTATATCCATGAGAGAAACTATCTCTCATTTTGTCGCCTTAGACTAGCGCCTTTTTCCTTGCTAATGCCAAATATGCATCCCCTATCTTTCGTGATGGTCTTGCGAGTACAATTCCAAATGTACTCATGGCTTTGTCCCTGGCTATTTACTTGGCCAGACTATGTGGAGGATTTTGAAGACGATGTGATGAGGACATCCCTACCTCACTACCACCTCCGTCATCACCAACTTAAGATGAACCTATTGTGAAGCTCAATTCCAATGAAGTTTGGACTGGACCAATTACAAGAGCTCGTGTGAAGCTACTTAAACAACAGGTGAACTTGTTCCTAAACGATACTTTGATTGATCAGAACTTTATACTACCTAAGTCCTATTACTTATGTATCATCAGGCATGAAGAGGAGACAAGCATCGCACGAGGAGGAGAGGAGCAGCTGGACGTGAAGATGGATGTGGAGCTGGACAAAGAGCTGGACATGAAGATATCTCATGGACGCGCGAGGGAGGAGCGGGAGACATGCGCGAGAGGAGAACACGAAGTCCAGGCCGGCCCAGCACCCGGTCAGACCGGTCGGCGCGCCCGGTCTCTGGCCTGGTCCGACCGGGCGGCAGGCCGGATCCACCCCGGCGCCAACCGGGTGCCACGCTGATGCCAACCGGAGGGGTTACTGCGCGACAATTTCCCCGCCCGGTTGCAACCCAGTCCCTGGCCCGGTTTGAACCGGCCAGCCCGGTCCCAGGCCCGGTCGACCGGCCCCCAGAACGGCCGTGTCCGAGTCTATCTCGACCAGATCTATTCTGGGTCGGTTATTCTCGTACTTTTTCGACCTGAGGTCGTCCCGGACGCCTATATAAGTGCCCAGGACGCCCCCAAAGTTGCTTCAGACCACGTTTAAGATAAACCCTAGTTCTTAGTTATTTGCTTTAGCAAAACTATTGAATCCCTACACCATATTGCTTGATATTGTGTAGATCTGAAAGTCTTGTGTGATCTGTTGTTCCATTGGGAATTAGTAGATTGCAACTTACCGCTTCGTGGTCGGCGGCTACGTGCGCAAGTGTGTGGAGTTGCGAATATCTTGCAGGGTTGAGAGCTGTTGCATTGGCGACAGGGACCAATCGAGAGATCTCGTTGCGTCATACAAGTTATCATCCACTACATCGTCGTGTTCCTCCGCTACCATCACCCCGTGATCATCATCACCACCGTTGCTTACTGAGAAGATCGGGCCACCCCTTATCATCTTGGTATCAGATTCTTGGGTTTCCTCGGTAAGCCATCCACAATCCACCCCATAGTTGAGTTGTGAGTGTTTCCTATCCAGAAAAAGCCAAAAAAAATATTAGGGTTAGGGTTTGCCATAGCCTTAGATTGCACTAATTTCGAGTTTTAGTTGCTTTTCGTAGTTGTTTTTGCGTATCTTTTTCTTGCATCTAGTATTGTTAGGGTTTGAGTCTCTATTATCATCTAGTTTCAGTTTTTGTTACTCCGAGTCCACGTAGCGTGTGCTTGTTCCCAACCATAGACACAGCCTATCGATATAAGTGACTAGGAACTTTCCCAGAAGAGACTAGTTTTACCGCTCGACGGGCTGCTCATTAGGGTTTTGGTGCTTTGCATATCTTGTTGGTCGTGTTATCAAGGAGTTGAGTCATATATAAAAAAAAGAAAATTGAAAAGAAGCAAAAAGAGCTACATAGTTGCGTGTTATACAAAAAGAAAACTACAAAAAGAAAAGTGAAGTGCTAGAAGAATCAAGTGCAGGCCTAAGTTTATTTTACTGCACCCGTAGTTGAGCAATCTTGTGCCTGTCTCGTTGAGCTTTGCTAGCGTCTCTCTAGTGCATTGCAACCTTTTCCTACATATAGTTGCATTGACCCATTTATCGCCTTGTGTGAGTATCATTGGTTGTCTACGGTCAGCGCTAGAGATTGTTATTGGTGCAAATAGGTAGCCTACCTACAACCCCACATATATCCTGCTTTGTCGTGTGATTTGTTCTTATACCCTTGATATTCGCTTTGCTACATCCGTGCACTAGTTGTTACTACAAGTGGTAAGCAATACTAATTCACTTTGGAGCGGTAAGATTTCCTTTTCTTATCAGTTTTGAGTGAGTTGTGAGAGTACCACCACATATTTTTGATTTAGTGCACTAATCTACTAACGATGTCTGCTAGTGATCAAAAACTTGTTAACCAGGAAAACAAGAGTTCTGCAGATCTCATCACATGGAGAGAGTATGAAGCTCTTCGTAATGAGATGCGACGTGAATTCCGCGCTCAGGATGATGAGCATAGGGGAACGGTCCAAGGGATCTCCCAGAAGCTAGATACTACATGTGAGACCGTCACTACGATGAAAGATCAAATGACGGATATACAACACAGTCTTGTTGATTTGCGCTTAGTTGTTGAGAATTTGACCGCACAACAACAACAAGAAGATGACGAAGATCCTGAGCTTCAAGATGACGCACATAATGCTCATGGTGCGCCACGTGGTAATCGTCCTCGTGGGTTTGCTTAACTTCGACGTCCAGGTCGTGGGTTTGAGGAAGAAGATGGATTGGGTAAGCCTAAGTTCTCCATACCCAAGTTTGAAGGAGGTGCTGATGTTGAAGAATACCTCACTTGGGAGCTCAAGATTGAGAAGTTATGGAATTTACATCCTCACTACACTAAAGATAGGAAGATCAAGCTTGCTTCTTCCGAATTTGATGGCTATGCATTGCGTTGGTGGGATGCCTTTGTTCGTAACCGAGATGAGGATGGTGAGCAACCTATACGCACATGGCGTGCTATGAAGGAGGTGATGACTTCTCGCTTTGTGCCTACAAATTACTTGCGGAATATATTTGATAAGTTGACCCTGTTGAGACAAGGTGTGAAGACTGTTGATGAATACTACATGGAGATGGAGATGCTTATGCAGCGTGGCCGTGGCCGTGAGTCTCTCGAGATGAAAATGCAGCGTTTCCTCAACGGCTTGAAGTATGATATCAAAGGCATTGTTCGTCATTACAGTTACACCACTATGAATGAGTTGCTACATCATGCAAGAGAAGCTGAATCACAGTTGGCTGAGGAAGCTAAGATGAAAGGCCGTACTACGGGAGCAGGCCGCTTCACGCCTCGCGCGCCACCATCATCAGCGTCGACGCCAGCTACGCGCTCCGCCCCTTACTCTACTCCGTCTAGCAAACCGGTCTCCAATGTGTCCAACACAAAGAAGTCCGAATATGCTGCAAGTACAAGTGGTTCTAGAATGTCTACTACGCGCAACCGCGATATGAATTGCCATACCTGTGGTGGCAAGGGTCACTTCAAGAGGGATTGTCCTAACCGTAAAGTCGTGATTATCAATGAAGACAATGAGTATGAGACTGGAGATGAGGTTGATCCAAATGCTCCAGATGATGATGACTATGACAGTGATGGTGAAGATGCTTATCCGTCTGAAGCTCGCACTATCGTTGTGTCTCAGCGTGCTCTTAATGTGTTGCCTAGTGCATCTACTCAGCGCTGCAATTTGTTCCAAACAAAGGCTTTAGTTGGTCCTGACAAGGCTTGCAAGGTCATTATTGATGGCGGGAGTTGCCGCAATTTAGCAACCAAAGAGTTGTGTACCAAGCTGAAGTTGAAGTATCTACCGCACCCGCATCCATACTATATTAAGTGGTTGAGCGACAATGGTGAGATGAAGGTAAACCACATGGTGCGTGTTGAATTTGCGATTGGACCGTATAAGGATGCCATTGATTTTGATGTGGTTCCTATGACAGTGTGTCACCTACTATTGGGTCGGCCTTGGCTCTATGACCGTTCTGTACAACACAATGGTCCTGCCAATACATATCACTTGGAGTTCAAGGGCAAGAAAATCAATCTACAGCCTATGTCACCGCAGCAAATTGTCAATGAATCTCGTCAGAAAGTTGAAGTAAACTTGGAGGATGCTTCTTTAGATAGGCGAGAGAATTGTAATGTCGTGAGTGATATAACGAAAAGTGAGAGAGTGAATTCCTTAGTCTCATTAGCCACCAAAGAAGACATGAGAAAATTTAGCGAGGATCCTACAGCCATGCCTCTTGTGCTCTTATACAGGGGTACGGTTTTGGTTTCTAACGACATGACCCCTCTTCCTCTTGGTGTTTCTAATGTTTTGCAGGAATTTGGCGACGTATTTCCGGATGAGGTACCCGCAGGACTTCCACCATTGCGAGGTATTGAGCATCAAATCGACTTGATTCCCGGAGCTTTGCTACCCAATCGGGGACCATATAGAACGAACCCCGAAGAAACGAAGGAGATACATAAGCAAGTACAAGCGCTACTCGACAAAGGTTATATCCGCATAAGCCTTAGTCCTTGCGTTGTTCCTGTTATTCTAGTTCCTAAGAAAGATGGTACTTGGCGCATGTGCGTAGATTGTAGAGCAATAAACAACATTACTATTCGATATCGTCATCCTATTCCCCGTTTAGAGGATATGCTAGATGAATTGAGTGGTGTTGTTGTTTTCTCTAAAATTGATTTGCGTAGTGGTTATCATCAAATTAGGATGAAAGAAGGGGATGAGTGAAAAACAGCCTTTAAAACAAAATTTGGTTTATATGAGTGGTTAGTAATGCCTTTTGGTTTGACTAATGCACCTAGCACTTTCATGAGACTGATGAACCATGTTTTGCGTGAATTTATTGGCAAGTTTGTGGTTGTGTACTTTGATGACATATTAATCTACAGCCGCAATGAATCTGATCATACTATACATATTCGACATGTTTTGCAAGTGTTGTGTGATAATAAACTCTATGGTAATCTTGAGAAGTGCACATTTTGCAAAGATAAGGTCATATTTCTGGGTTATGTTGTCTCTAAGCATGGAGTAGAAGTAGATGTGTCTAAAATTGAAGCTATTCAAAATTGGCCTACTCCCATGAATGTGAGTCAAGTAAGAAGTTTTCATGGTCTAGCTGGGTTTTATAGAAGATTTGTGCCCAACTTTAGTACTATTGCTGCACCTTTGCATGACTTGACTAAAAAGGGTGTAATATTTGAGTGGGGCGCAGCCCAAGATCATGCTTTTGATGAACTTAAGAGATTGTTAACTTCTGCACCGTTGTGTGCACTTCCTGATTTCAATAGGCAATTTGAGATTGATTGTGATGCTAGTGGTATTGGTATTGGTGGTGTGTTGATGCAAGAGGGTCGCCCAATTGCATATTTTTCTGAGAAACTTTCTGGTGCTAAGTTGAACTATCCTATATATGATAAAGAACTGTATGCTTTAATTAGAGTTCTTGAGGTTTGGCAACATTACTTGTGGCCAAAAGAATTTATCATACATTCTGATCATGAAGCTTTAAAATACCTGAAAGCTCAGTCTACTTTGCATAAGCGTCTTGCTAAGTGGGTTGAGTTCATTGAGTCTTTTCCATACATTATTAAGCATAAGAAGGGAAAAAATAATATTGTTGCTGATGCTCTATCTAGGAAGAATATGCTATTAACTCAACTTGATGTTAAAATTCCTGGATTAGAAGTGCTATGTGATTTATATGTTATTGATCATGATTTTGCTGAACCATATCGCTTATGTGCTCTAGGTAAAGCATGGGAAAAATATCACATACATGATGGGTTCTTGTTTTGAGCTAACAAACTATGTGTTCTAGAATCGTCTGTGCGTTTGCTCTTATTGCAGGAATCACATGCTGGAGGTTTGATGGGTCACTTTGGGCGTGAAAAGACGCTACTCATGCTAGCTGACCACTTCTATTGGCCAAAGAAGAGGCGGGATGTGGACAGGTATGCAAAGCGGTGCATTACTTGCAACAAGTCCAAGTCCAAGCTGAAGCCTCACGGTTTGTATACTCCTTTACCGGCACCTACTACACCTTGGGAGGATATTAGTATGGATTTTGTGTTAGGTTTGTCGCGTACTAAGAGAGGCCATGATTCTATATTTGTGGTAGTGGACAGATTTTCTAAAATGTCACATTTTATTGCCTGCCACAAAAGCGATGATGCGTCACACATTGCTAACTTGTTTTTCAGGGAGGTTGTACGACTACATAGAGTCCCGAAGACTATTGTTTCTGATCGTGACGTGAAGTTTATGAGCTACTTCTGGAAGACGTTGTGGAGAAAGCTGGGGACGAAGCTACTTTTCAGTACTACTTGTCATCCCCAAACTGATGGAAAAACTGAAGTGGTGAATAGAACATTGTCACAACTGTTGAGATCCATGATCAAGAAGAACCCGAAGGAGTGGGAAGATTGTTTGCCGCATGTGGAGTTTGCTTACAACAGGGCGGTACATTCTACCACGGAGTTGTGTCCTTTTGAGGTGGTGTATGGTTTCAAACCCATTACTCCACTTGACTTGTTGCCTTTGCCTATACACGAGAGAGTTAATATGGAGGCATCCAAGAGGGCAGATTTTGTGCGAAAGATCCATGTGAAGACTAAAGAGTTGATAGAGAAGAAAGGCAAGAACAATGCTGCAAGGATGAACAAGAAGCGTAATGAGATGTTGTTCAAGCCTGGTGATATGGTCTGGGTACATTTTCGCAAGGATAGGTTCCCGAAGCTACGGAAGTCCAAGTTGCTTCCTCGTGGTGCTGGTCCTCACAAAGTGCTTGCCAAGATCAATGATAATGCATACTCGATAGATCTTCCACTTGATGAGTTTGGTGTCAGTAATTCTTTCAATGTTGCTGATTTGACACCATATGACGGAGAAGACCTTGGAGCATCGAGGTCGACGCCTTTTGAAGGGGGGAGATGATGAGGACATCCCTACCTCACTACCACCTCTGTCATTACCAACTGAACATGAACCTGCTGTGAAGCTCAAGTCCAATGAAGTTCGGATTGGACCAATTACAAGAGCTCGTGCGAAGCTACTTAAACAACAGGTGAACTTTTTCCTAAACGATACTTTGATTGATCAGAACTTTATACTACCTAAGTCCTATTACTTATGTATCATCAGGTATGAAGAGGAGACAAGCATCGCACGAGGAGGAGAGGAGCAGCTGGCCGTGAAGATGGACGTGGAGCTGGACAAGGAGCTGGACATGAAGATATCTCATGGACGCTCGAGGGAGGAGCGGGAGGCATGCGCGAGAGGAGAAGACGAAGTCCAGGCCGGCCCAGCACCCGGTCAGACCGGCCGGCGCGCCCGGTTTCTGGCCCGGTCCGACTGGGCGGCAGGCCGGATCCAACCCGGCACCAACCGGGCGCCACGCTGATGCCAACCGGAGGGGTTACTGCGCGACAATTTCCCCGCCCGGTTGCAACCCGGTCCCTGGCCCGGTTTGAACCGGCCAGCCCGGTCCCAGGCCCGGTCGACCGGCCCCCAGACCGGTCGTGTCCGAGTCTGTCTCGACCAGATCTATTCTGGGTCGGTTATTCTCGTACTTTTTCGACCTGAGGTCGTCCCGGACGCCTATATAAGTGCCCAGGACGCCCCTAAAGTTGCTTCAGACCACGTTTAATCTAAACCCTAGTTCTTAGTTGTTTGCTTTAGCAAAACTATTGAATCCCTACACCATATTGCTTGATATTGTGTAGATCTGAAAGTCTTGTGTGATCTGTTCTTCCATTGGGAATTAGTAGATTGCAACTTACCACTTCGTGGTCGGTGGCTACGTGCGCAAGTGTGTGGAGTTGCGAATATCTTGCAGGGTTGAGAGCTGTTGCATTGGCGACAGGGACCAATCGAGAGATCTCGTTGCGTCATACAAGTTATCATCCACTACATCGTCGTGTTCCTCCGCTGCCATCAGCCCGTGATCATCATCACCACCGTTGCTTACTGAGAAGATCGGGCCACCCCTTATCACGATGGAGGTTTCTATGACGACTATGCGACCTGGGACGTTCTCCCAGTCAGCTTCCTATAGGGTTTAAGGCATAACTTGGGCCCGATGACGTTGATTTCTATCCGCTGCTATGCTTGTTTGAATTCAGCCAAAGTGGCAATTTTTGTAAGACTTGGTCTAAATGACTGTATTGTAAGACTTTAAATTCGGTACTATAATGGTTGATGTAACTTTGATATCAGTTTGGTTGTGTGCTCACGGTACACTGATCATGGGATCGTGAGTTGAATGCATAACGGGTATTTCGGACAGCTAGTCCCGGGTTCCCACAGAGCTGGTATCAGAGCCATCCTAACTGTAGGAGACCTTAGTTAGCATGGGTGTTAAAATAGGACAAAACTATTTCTGATATATAAAAACCGAGATGACTATATGTTGAACTAATGCCTTGTCTCTCCCTGGCTCTCTTAAATCTAATTACTTGCATTAATCCTAAGATTTACTTTATGTACTTAAAATTTTGCACACTTGGACATCTTACTAACTTAAACCTTAAAATTTTGCGTAGATGGATGTCATGTTCACGAAGAACCGTCAGCTTGGCACTGAGAGGCCCCTACTCCTTTTTGAGTCGGCCTTGATCAAGGTGTCGCAGAAGGTTGGTCGCCTTCTCCCTGAGGTGAAGGGCGGACAGATGAATTTGATGGCTGAGGGAGATCTGTCGTGGATGGTGGTGTGCACCCTCCGCGGATCCTATGTTGCTGACATGGAGGAGATAGAGATCGAGATTTTCGATCGCACTTGGGAGGAGGGCTTGCTCCGAGTGATGGAGGCAGCCCTTGCCCGCCTGGGGCATGCAATTGATGGTGCACCCATGTGCCAATTGTGGCATCACCATGGCATCCCTAGCTACTTGATTTGCCAATGAGGGCATGTTTTGGCCTAAAACCCTGTATTTGGGGTGTCTCAGTGCAACTCACCATGGTCTATCCTAGATGATTCATTTATATCCCATGGGTACCAGTGTGGGTCATGCAATGGTGCACCCATGTGCCAAGTGTGGCCTCACCCTGGTATCCCCAGCTACTTGATTTGACCAGAGAGGGCATGTTTTGCCCTAAAACCCTATATTTGGGGTGTCTCGATGCAACTCACCATGGTCTACCCCAGGTAATTCATGTAGATCCCATGGGTAGAAGTGCGGGGAATGCTATGGTGCACCCATGTGCCAAGTGTGGCTTCACCCTGGCATCCCTAGCTACTTGATTTGCCCAAGGAGGGCATGTTTTGGGCTAAAACCCTATATTATTTGGGGTGCCTGGTGGGTGCAACTCACCATGGTCTACCCCAAATCATTCATGTAGATCCCATGGGTAGCAGGGTAGGGCATGCAATGGTGCACCCATGTGCCAAGTCTGGCCTCACCCTGGCATCCCCATCTACTTGATTTTCCCAAAAGAGGGCTTGTTTTGGCCTAACACGCTGTATTTGGGGTTACTGGGTGCAACTCACCATGGTCTACCGCATATAATTCATGTAGATCACATGGGTAGCAGTCTAGTTCATGCAATGTTCCACCCATGTGCCAAGTGTGGCCCCACCCTAGCATCTCAAGCTACTTGATTTGCCCAAGGAGGGCATGTTTTGCCCTAAAACCTTGTATTTTGGGTGTTAGAGTGCAACTCACCATGGTCTACCGCATATAATTCATGTACATCCCATGGGTAGCAGTGTGGGGCATGCAATGATGCACCCATGTGTCAAGTGTGGCCTCACCCTGGCATCCACGACTACTTTTTTTGCCCAAGAAGGGCATGTTTTGCCCTAAACCCTTGTATTTTGGGTGTTATGGTGCAACTCACCATGGTCTACACCATATAATTCATGTAGATCCCATGGGTAGCAATGTGGGGCATGCAATGGTGCACCCCATGTGCCAAGTGTGGCCTCACCCTGCTGGCATCCCCAACTATTTGATTTGCGCAAGGAGGGCATGTTTTGGCCTATACGGATGAAGCCTGGTGACCGGGTGTATACGTGAGCACGCGCTCAGGAGTCGACACGTGTCTAACGGCGTTAGTCCCCCGTGAGGTGATATACTACTACTAAAAAACTGTTTCACCAGATTTGACCGGTCCTCACACCCCCACCTAATCCTCCTCCTCCTCGCCGCAACCTCTCGCCACCACTCCTCCCCCGCCACAAATCACGTCCTCAAGTTGACGTCGACCGCGCCCCCGTCCACGTCCCCTTCCTCCGGCAAGAACGAGCCGGGCAACTGTGAGGACCTGGAGGCCCTCGACGGCGCGGAGGCCAAGTGCGCCTACATCCTGTCGCACACGCCGTGCGCGCCGGGGGTGTACATCGACTACCTCCGCCTCTTCTACTGCGGCTTCGGCGCCGCGCCGGCGGCCGTCGGGTACGCAGCCTTCCTGCTCTGGCTCCTCGTCCTCTTCTACCTCCCGCGGCGGCGAAGGCGGGGCCGTGGTGGAGCTGAGCGGGTCGTCCGCGACCTCTGATTCCTCTTTTTCGCGCTCTGCTTCCTCGTGGCCATCCTCGCCACCGGCACAGTCACCGTCAGGGTCGCCGCGGCCTTCGTCTCCCTCTACGCCGCCTACGTCGTC
Source organism: Lolium perenne (assembly GCF_019359855.2). NCBI lineage: Eukaryota > Viridiplantae > Streptophyta > Magnoliopsida > Poales > Poaceae > Lolium > Lolium perenne. The sequence goes on from NC_067247.2 coordinate 217,575,514, forward strand.
CTCGTCTGGACCTCCCAGTGCTGCGCCGGCGCCGGCGCGGGCAAGCCGGACCTCGCCGAGCCGCTCCTCCTCGACGGCGACGCCCCCACCCTGCTGTCCCACTCCGCGAAGCCGACGGACCCGGCGAAAAAATCGCGTCTTCAACGCGTCCTGCACGCGCTCACCATGCCGCTCTACCTCCCGCGGCGCCTGACCATCCCGGACATCGCGGGGCACCGCTGGCGCAAGCCCTACGCCGTGGCCTCTGCTGCGCTGGCGCCGGTCCTCGTCGCCACGACCTTCACCTCGCGCAGCGCCGCGGCGGCCTCGCTCGACCACGGCCACAGCGTCGGCATCCTGCTCCAGTAGTTGATTATTCGGAAGTACTGAATGGTTACGGAGATTTTTTTATTAGCATATGGCTCCAGGACCAGGAGATACTAATTAGCTTTATTCGGCTGATTTCGTTGGGTAGCTTTCGTTACAAGAGATGATCCAAACCAGCACAGAAAGCACTAAAAAACTCTGAACTATGATGTCCTCTAGCGGTTGCAGCTCAGCTCACTTCGCGTGGTCAACTAAGTAGATTCGACGCCGTGTGATGCCCGTTAACATCTCCCCATATAGTGAGAATCTTAAAGCAAATCCAATGGTAACGGGCGCGTGCTCACGTATACACCCGGTCACAGAATCCACTCTCTTGGCCTATAACCCTATATTTGGGGTGCCTGTGGGTGCAACTCACCATGCATGGTCTACCCGAGATGATTCATGTAGATCCCTTTGGTAGCAATGTGGGGCATGCAATGGTGCACCCATGTGCCAAGTGGCCTCACCCTGGCATCCCCATCTACTTGATTGGCCCAAAAGAGGGCATGTTTTGGCCTAACACCCTATATTTGGGGTGTCTGGGTGCAACTCATCATGGTCTACCATGTATAATTCATGTAGATCAAAATTGTGGCAGTCTGGGCATGCAATGAACCACCCATGTGCCAAGTGTGGCCTCACCCTGGCATCCCCAGCTACTTGATTTGCCCAAGGAGGACAGTTTTTGCCCTAAAAGCATGTATTTTGGGTGTTAGGGTGCAACTCACTATGGTCTACCGCATATAATTCATGTAGATCCCATGGGTAGCAGTGTGGGGCATTGAATGGTGCACCCATGTGCCAAGTGAGGCCTCACCCTGGCATCCCCAACTACTTGATTTGCCCAAGGAGGGCATGTTTTAGCCTAAAACCATATATTTGGTGTGTCTGGGTGCAGCTCAGCATGGTCTACCCCAGATGATTCATCTAGATCCCATGGGTACTGATACGCGTACAGCACGCGTCCGTTGGGAACCCCAAGAGGAAGGTGTGATGCGTACATCAGCAAGTTTTCCCTCAGTAAGAAACCAAGGTTATCGAACCAGTAGGAGTCAAGAAGCACGTGAAGGTTGATGGTGGCGGAGTGTAGTGCGGCGCAACACCAGGGATTCCGGCGCCAACGTGGAACCTGCACAACACAATCAAAGTACTTTGCCCCAACGTAACAGTGAGGTTGTCAATCTCACCGGCTTGCTGTAACAAAGGATTAGATGTATAGTGTGGAAGATGATGTTTGCGAAGAACAGTAAGAACAAGTATTGCAGTAGATTGTATTCGATGTAAAAGAATGGACCGGGGTGCACAGTTCACTAGTGGTGTCTCTCCAATAAGAAAAAGCATGTTGGGTGAACAAATTACAGTTGGGCAATTGACAAATAAAGAGGGCATAACAATGCACATACATATCATGATGAGTAGTGTGAAATTCAATTGGCATTACGACAAAGTACATAGACCGCTATCCAGCATGCATCTATGCCTAAAAAGTCCACCTTCGGGTTTGCATCCGCACCCCTTCCAGTATTAAGTTGCAAACAACAGACAATTGCATTAAGTATGGTGCGTAATGTAATCAACACAAATATCCTTAGACAAAGCATTGACGTTTTATCCCTAGTGGCAACAGCACATCCACAACCTTAGAACTTTCTGTCACTGTCCCAGATTAAATGAAGGCATGAACCCACTATCGAGCATAAATACTCCCTCTTGGAGTTACAAGTATCAACTTGGCCAGAGCCTCTACTAGCCACGGAGAGCATGCAAGATCATAAACAACACATATATGATAGATTGATAATCAACATAACATAGTATTCCATATTCATCGGATCCCAACAAACGCAACATGTAGCATTACAAATAGATGATCTTGATCATGTTAGGCAGCTCACAAGATCTAACAATGATAGCACAATGAGGAGAAGACGACCATCTAGCTACTGCTATGGACCCATAGTCCAGGGGTGAACTACTCACACATCAATCCGGAGGCGATCATGGTGATGAAGAGTCCTCCGGGAGATGATTCCCCTCTCCGGCAGGGTGCCGGAGGTGATCTCCTGAATCCCCCGAGATGGGATTGGCGGCGGCGGCGTCTCTAGAAGGTTTTCCGTATCGTGGCTCTCGGTACTGGGGTATTCGCGATGAAGGATTTTTATAGGCGGAAGGGCAGAGTCGGGGGGCTGACGGGGGCCCCACACGCTAGGGCGGCGCGGCCCCCCCTAGGTCGCGCGGCCCTAGTGTGGCTGCGCCTCGTCGCCCCACTTCGTATCCCCCTCGGTCTTCTGGAAGCTTCGTGGAAAAATAAGACCCTGGGCGTTGATTTCGTCCAATTCCGAGAATATTTCCTTTGTAGGATTTCTGAAACCAAAAACAGCAGAAAACAGCAACTGGCTCTTTGGCATCTTGTCAATAGGTTAGTGCTGGAAAATGCATAAATATGACATAAAGTGTGTATAAAACATGTGAGTATCATCATAAAAGTAGCATGGAACATAAGAAATTATAGATACGTTTGAGACGTATCAGGTACCAGTGTGGGGCATGCAATGGTGCACCCATGTGCCAACTGGGGCCTCACCCTGGTATCCCCAGCTACTTGATTTTCCCAGAGAGGGCTTGTTTTACCCTAAAACCCTATATTTGGGGTGTCTCGATGCAACTCACCATGGTCTACCCCAGGCAATTCATGTAGATCCCATGGGTAGAAGTGTGGGGCATCTAATGGTGCGCCCATCTGCCAAGTGTGGCCTCACACTGGCATCCCCATCTACTTTCTTTGCCCAAGGAGGGCATGTTTTGGCCCAAAACCCTATATTATTTGTGGTGCCTGGCAGGTGCAACTCACCATGGTCTACCCCAGATGATTCATGTAGATCCCATGGGTAGCAGTGTGGGGCATGCAATAGTGCACCCATGTGCCAAGTGTGGCCTCACCCTGGCATCCCCAGCTACTTGATTTTCCCAAAGGAAGGTTTGGTTTGGCCTAACACCCTGTATTTGGGGTGTCTGGGTGCAACTCACCATGGTCTACCACATATAATTCATGTAGATCCCATGGGTAGCAGTCTAGGGCATGCAATGGTACACCCATGTGCCAAGAGTGGCCTCACCCTGGTATCCCCAGCTACTTGATTTGCTCAAGGAGGGCATGTTTTGCCCTAAACCCCTGTACTTTGGGTCTTAGGGTGCAACTCACCATGGTCCACCGCATATAATTCATGTAGATCCCATAATTAGCAGTGTGGGGCATGCAATGGTGCACCCATGTGTCAAGTGTGGCCTCACCCTGGCATCCCTAGTTACTTGATTTGCCCAAGGAGGGCATGTTTTGCCCTAAAACCCTGTATTTTGCGTGTTAGGGTGCAACTCACCATGGTCTACCCCATATAATTCATGTAGACCTCATGGGTAGGAGTGTGGGGCCTGCAATGGTGCAACCATGTGCCAAGTGTGGCCTCACCCTGCTGGCATCCCCAACTACTTGATTTGCCCAAGGAGGGCATGTTTTGCCCTAAAACCCTATATTTGGGGTGTTTAGGTGCAACTCACCATGGTCTACCCCAGATAATTCATGTAGATCCCATGGGTAGAAGTGTGGGGCATGCAACGGTGTACCCATGTGCCAAGTGTGGCCCCTCACCCTGGCATCACTACAAGAAAAGTTATCATTCTCAACGTCAAATTTCCATCCGGTATAGGTCCTTTTTCGTCGCTTATGGGCCTAACCCGACGTTGTGGGTTATGTGGTGCATACTGCGTCAGGTAAAGGCCTACCAAATATTTTTCGGTGCATCGCGTTTGGGCTGCCTTTGGCCACAGAAAATCGGACCGTTGCAGAAGATTTTTTCGGGAGCCCGTTGACAGCTGACGTTATGCAAACTGACATGTGGTAGACGCCGTTAACAGTCAGTTAACGCCGTTAACCGGCTGAAACCCCGTGGTAGATGGTAGCCCCACACAAGGTCTGCCATGCCTTAAGCAGGCTGGCCCATTTAGTTCGGGGGCTGGGCCAGCTGACTTAGTTTGACCGGTCAACTATATAACTGGGCTGGTCAACTAGGTACCTGGGCCAGGCCTAACTTCTAAAGTTGGCTGGTCAAAACTTAAATGGGCCAGCCTATTAAGCACGTGGGCCGGGCCGAAATTCTTTGTTTGACCGATCAACGGGATGACTGGGCCGGCCCACAGAACAAGTGGACCGTGCCGAATGTCTTCATTTGACCAGTCAACACGACAAATGGGCCGACCCAATAGCCATGTGGGCCGGGCCGAATGTCTTTGTTTGACCGGTCAACAGGCAAACAGAGCCGGCCTATTAAGCATATGGATCGGGCTGAATGTCTTTGTTTGACCGATCAACAGGATAAATGGGCCAGCACAATAAGCTCATGGGACGGGCCGAATGTGTTCATCTGAAAGGTCAACATGATAAACAGGCCGACCCTTTTAGGTGGTGGGCCGGGCTAAATTCAGTTGTTTGACAGGTCAACTGATAAATATTAACGACCCATTTTATTAATGGGCTGGCCATGTGTAAACTTTTGTCCGGTCAACATGTTGACCGTGCCAGCCCGTTTAGTCGGTGGTTCGGCCCATTTGCCCACTACATAATATATATGTGGGCCTAGTAAGGCCCAATAGTCTTGTTGGGCCAAGGTGCGTGAAGCCCGTTGTTATTTGTTGGACCGGCCCATCTGCGAATTTCTATGTTAACATGCCGGCCTGTAAGGCGCTTTAGGATTTTGCGGGCCGGTCCATATGTAATTTCACTTAATTGGGCCGTTGCGGGGATGGGAATTTGTGATTTAGTATGCGTCAACTAGGGTCGGTTATATTCTGAGAATATTTACGCATCACATGATTTATGTCGGATAGCCTCACTTACCACAAGCACTAACTAATTACAATTAGGAAATAATACGGGAAAGAACCATAGAAACTAACTAAATATTACATCAGCTGCAAGGCTTTGAAAAAATATTACATCAGCTGCAAGGCTTTTAAAAAATATTACAGAACCAAGAGAAATTGAATGGTAATTAAACCTAGCAATAAAATTAAGGGATTCAACAATCTTTTATGTTGTTCGTGCACCAACTATATCTGAAACAAAGACATTACAAGTTAAGACAACAACAATGGAAATGCAAACACACTACAATGTTGTTTGCCAAAGAATTTGGAACTCACCATTTCCTCGTTATAACAAGATCATTGTAATGCGCACAGATAATCTACCGGTATGGGCTAATATAGACTACTGATGTCTACTCACACTTCTTTTCCTGTAGACAGTGTTGGGCCTCCAAGAGCAGAGGTTTGTAGAACAGTGATGCGCGTGGTTGACGTATTGTCTTTCCGTTCGACACGCGTCCGTTGGGAACCCCAAGAGGAAGGTGTGATGCGTACAGCGGCAAGTTTCCCTCAGTAAGAAACCAAGGTTTATCGAACCAGTAGGAGTCAAGAAGCACGTGAAGGTTGATGGCGGCGAGATGTAGTGCGGCGCAACACCAGGGATTCCAGCGCCAACGTGGAACCTGCACAACACAAACCAAGTACTTTGCCCCAACGAAACAGCGAGGTTGTCAATCTCACCGGCTTGTTGTAACAAAGGATTAGATGTATAGTGTGGATGATGATTGTTTGCAGAAAACAGTAGAACGAGTATTGCAGTAGATTGTATTTCAGTATAGAGAATTGGACCGGGGTCCACAGTTCACTAGAGGTGTCTCTCCCATAAGATAAATAGCATGTTGGGTGAACAAATTACAGTTGGGCAATTGACAAATAGAGAGGGCATGATCATGCACATACATATTATGATGAGTATAGTGAGATTTAATTGGGCATTACGACAAAGTACATAGACCGCTATCCAGCATGCATCTATGCCTAAAAAGTCCACCTTTAGGTTATCATCCGAACCCCTTCCAGTATTAAGTTGCTAACAATAGACAATTGCATTAAGTATTGCGCGTAATGTAATCAATAACTACATCCTCGGACATAGCATCAATGTTTTATCCCTAGTGGCAACAGCACATCCATAACCTTAGAGGTTTCTGTCACTCCCCCAGATTCACGGAGACATGAACCCACTATCGAGCATAAATACCCCCTCTTGGAGTTACTAGCAAACACTTGGCCAGAGCCTCTACTAATAACGGAGAGCATGCAAGATCATAAACAACACATAGATATAAATTGATAATCAACATAACATGGTATTCTCTATTCATCGGATCCCAACAAACACAACATATAGCATTACAGATAGATGATCTTGATCATGTTCGGCAGCTCACAAGACCCGACAATTAAGCACAATGAGGAGAAGACAACCATCTAGCTACTGCTATGGACCCATAGTCCAGGGGTAGACTACTCACACATCACTCCGGAGGCGACCATGGCGGCGTAGAGTCCTCCGGGAGATGATTCCCCTCTCCGGCAGGGTGCCGGAGGCGATCTCCTGAATCCCCCGAGATGGGATTGGCGGCGGCGGCATCTCTGGAAGGTTTTCCGTATCGTGGCTCTCGGTACTGGGGGTTTCGCGACGAAGGCTATTTGTAGGCGGAAGGGTAGGTCAGGGGGCGTCACGAGGGGCCCAGGAGACAGGTCGGCGCGGCCAAGGGTGGGGCCGCGCCGCCCTACCTCCTGGCCACCTCCTGGCCCCACTTCGTTGACTCTCCGGTCTTCTGGAAGCTTCGTGTGAAAATAGGCCCCTGGGCGTTGATTTCGTCCAATTCCGAGAATATTTCCTTACTAGGATTTCTGAAACCAAAAACAGCAGAAAACAGCAACTGGCTCTTCGGCATCTTGTTAATAGGTTAGTTCCAGAAAATGCATAAATATGACATAAAGTATGCATAAAACATGTAGATATCATCAATAATGTGGCATGGAACATAAGAAATTATCGATACGTCGGAGACGTATCAGCATCCCCAAGCTTAGTTTCTGCTCGTCCCGAGCAGGTAAACGATAAACAAAGATAATTTCTGGAGTGACATGCCATCATAACCTTGATCATACTATTGTAAGCATATGTAATGAATGCAGCGATCAAAACAATGTATATGACATGAGTAAACAAATGAATCATAAAGCAAAGACTTTTCATGAATAGTACTTCAAGACAAGCATCAATAAGTCTTGCATAAGAGTTAACTCATAAAGCAATAATTCAAAGTAGAGGTATTGAAGCAACACAAAGGAAGACGAAGTTTCAGCGGTTGCTTTCAACTTATAACATGTATATCTCATGGATATTGTCAACATAGAGTAATATAATAAGTGCAATATGCAAGTATGTAGGAATCAATGCACAGTTCACACAAGTGTTTGCTTCTTGAGGTGGAGAGAGATAGGTGAACTGACTCAACAATAAAAGTAAAAGAATGGTCCTTCAAAGAGGATAGCATCGATTGCTATATTTGTGCTAGAGCTTTGATTTTGAAAACATAAAGAGAGCATAAAAGTAAAATTTTGAGAGGTGTTTGTTGTTGTCAACGAATGGTAGTGGGCACTCTAACCCCCTTGCCAGACAAACCTTCAAAGAGCGGCTCCCATTTTATTTTATTTTTGTGTGGCACTCCTTCCAACCTTTCTTTCACAAACCATGGCTAACCGAATCCTTCGGGTGCCTGCCAACAATCTCATACCATGAAGGAGTGCCTTTTTATTTTAGTTTTATTATGATGACACTCCTCCCCACCTTTGCTTTCTCAAGCCATGGCTAACCAAATCCTTCGGGTGCCGTCCAACAATCACATACCATGGAGGAGTGTCTATTTAGTTTTAATTAATTTGGGACTGGGAATCCCATTGCCAGCTCTTTTTGCAAAATTATTGGATAAGCGGATGAAGCCACTAGTCCATTGGTGAAAGTTGCCCAACAAGATTGAAAGATAAACACCACATACTTCCTCATGAGCTATAAAACATTGACATAAATCAGAGGTAATAAATTTTGAATTGTTTAAAGGTAGCACTCAGGCAATTTACTTTGGAATGGCAGAGAAATACCATGTAGTAGGTAGGTATGGTGGACACAAATGGCATAGTGGTTGGCTCAAGGATTTTGGATGCATGAGAAGTATTCCCTCTCGATACAAGGCTTAGGCTAGCAAGGTTTATTTGAAACAAACACAAGGATGAAGCGGTGCAGCAAAACTCACATAAAAGACATATTGTAAACATTATAAGACTCTAAACCGTCTTCCTTGTTGTTCAAACTCAATACTAGAAATTATCTAGACTTTAGAGAGACCAAATATGCAAACCAAATTTTAGCATGCTCAATGTATTTCTTCATTAATAGGTGCAAAGCATATGATGCAAGAGCTTAAACATGAGCACAACAATTGCCAAGTATCACATTATCCAAGACATTTTAGCAATTACTACATGTATCATTTTCCAATTCCAACCATATAACAATTTAACGAAGAAGAAACTTCGCCATGAATATTATGAGTAGAGCCTAAGGACATATTTGTCCATATGCTACAGCGGAGCGTGTCTCTCTCCCACACAATGAATGCTAGGATCCATTTTATTCAAACAAAACAAAAAAACAAAAACAAACCGACGCTCCAAGCAAAGCACATAAGATGTGACGGAATAAAAATATAGTTTCAGGGGAGGAACCTGATAATGTTGTCGATGAAGAAGGGGATGCCTTGGGCATCCCCAAGCTTAGACGCTTGAGTATTCTTGATATATGCAGGGGTGAACCACCGGGGCATCCCCAAGCTTAGAGCTTTCACTCTCCTTGATCATGTTGTATCATCTCCCTCTCTTGATCCTTGAAAACTTCCTCCACACCAAACTCAAAACAACTCATTAGAGAGTTAGTGCACAATCAAAATATACATGTTCAGAGGTGACATAATCATTCTTAACACTTCTGGACATTGCACAAAGCTACCGAAAGTCAATGGAATCGAAATATCCATCGAACATAACAAAACAGGCAATGCGAAATAAAAGGCAGAATCTGTCAAAACAGAACAGTTCGTAATGACGAATTTTATTGAGGCACCAGACTTGCTCAAATGAAAATGCTCAAACTGAATGGAAGTTGCGCACATATCTGAGGATCACTCACGTAAATTGGCTTAATTTTCTGAGTTACCTACAGAGAATTAGGCCCAGATTCGTGACAGCAAAGAAATCTGTTTTTGCGCAGTAATCCAAATCTAGTATGAACCTTACTATCAACGACTTTACTTGGCACAACAAAACACTAAACTAAGATAAGGAGAGGTTGCTACAGTAGTAAACAACTTCCAAGACACAAATATAAAACAAAATACTGTAGTAAAAACATGGGTTGTCTCCCATAAGCGCTTTTCTTTAACGCCTTTCAGCTAGGCGCAGAAAGTGTGTATCAAGTGTTATCAAGAGACGAAGTGTCAACATCGTAATTTGTTCTAATGATAGAATCAAAAGGTAACTTCATTATCTTTCTAGGGAAGTGTTCCATACCTTTCTTGAGAGGAAATTGATATTTAATATTACCTTCCTTCATATCAATGATAGCACCAACAGTTCGAAGAAAATGTCTTCTTACCTTGTGGAGCTCTTTCCGTGTGCCATTCAGAGTAATTGATCATCATATTATCAAGAAGCTTTGTTGCTTCACCAAGAGTGATGGACATAAAGGTACCTCCAGCAGCTGAATCCAATAGGTTCCGCGAAGAAAAATTCAGTCCTGCATAAAAGGTTTGGATGATCATCCAAGTAGTCAGTCCATGGGTTGGGCAATTTTTAACCAAAGATTTCATTCTTTCCCATGCTTGTGCAACATGCTCAGTATCCAATTGTTTAAAATTCATTATGCTACTCCTCAAAGATATAATTTTAGCAGGGGGATAATATCTACCAATAAAAGCATCCTTGCATTTAGTCCATGAATCAATACTATTCTTAGGCAGAGATAGCAACCAATCTTTAGCTCTTCCTCTTAATGAGAAAGGGAACAATTTTAATTTTATAATGTCACCATCTACATCTTTATATTTTTGCATTTCACGAAGTTCAACAAAATTATTGAGATGGGCAGCAGCATCATCAGAACTAACACCAGAAAATTGCTCTCGCATAACAAGATTCAGTAAAGCAGGTTTAATTTCAAAGAATTCTCCTGTAGTAGCAGGTGGAGCAATAGGTGTGCATAAGAAATCATTATTATTTGTGGTTGTGAAGTCACACAACTTAGTATTTTCAGGAGTACCAATTTTAGCAGTAGTAAATAAAGCAAACTAGATAAAGTAAATGCAAGTAACTAATTTTTTTGTGTTTTTGATATAGCAAACAAGATAGCAAATAAAGTAAAACTAGCAACTAATTTTTTTGTATTTTGATTTAGTGCAGCAAACAAAGTAGTAAATAAAATAAAGCAAGACAAAAACAAAGTAAAGAGATTGGGATGTGGAGACTCCCCTTGCAGCGTGTCTTGATCTCCCGCAACGGCGCCGTAAATTTGCTTGATGCGCGTGGTTGACGTATTGTCTTTCCGTTCGACACGCGTCCGTTGGGAACCCCAAGAGGAAGGTGTGATGCGTACAGCGGCAAGTTTCCCTCAGTAAGAAACCAAGGTTTATCGAACCAGTAGGAGTCAAGAAGCACGTGAAGGTTGATGGCGGCGAGATGTAGTGCGGCGCAACACCAGGGATTCCGGCGCCAACGTGGAACCTGCACAACACAAACCAAGTACTTTGCCCCAACGAAACAGCGAGGTTGTCAATCTCACCGGCTTGCTGTAACAAAGGATTAGATGTATAGTGTGGATGATGATTGTTTGCGTAAAACAAGAGAACGAGTATTGCAGTAGATTGTATTTCAGTATAGAGAATTGGACCGGGGTCCATAGTTCACTAGAGGTGTCTCTCCCATAAGATAAATAGCATGTTGGGTGAACAAATTACAGTTGGGCAATTGACAAATAGAGAGGGCATGACCATGCACATACATATTATGATGAGTATAGTGAGATTTAATTGGGCATTACGACAAAGTACATAGACCGCTATCCAGCATGCATCTATGCCTAAAAAGTCCACCTTCAGGTTATCATCCGAACCCCTTCCAATATTAAGTTGCTAACAACAGACAATTGCATTAAGTATTGCGCGTAATGTAATCAATAACTACATCCTCGGACATAGCATCAATGTTTTATCCCTAGTGGCAACAGCACATCCATAACCTTAGAGGTTTCTGTCACTCCCAGTTCACGGAGACATGAACCCACTATCGAGCATAAATACCCCCTCTTGGAGTTACTAGCAAACACTTGGCCAGAGCCTCTACTAATAACGGAGAGCATGCAAGATCATAAACAACACATAGATATAAATTGATAATCAACATAACATGGTATTCTCTATTCATCGGATCCCAACAAACACAACATATAGCATTACAGATAGATGATCTTGATCATGTTCGGCAGCTCACAAGACCCGACAATTAAGCACAATGAGGAGAAGACAACCATCTAGCTACTGCTATGGACCCATAGTCCAGGGGTAGACTACTCACACATCACTTCGGAGGCGACCATGGCGGCGTAGAGTCCTCCGGGAGATGATTCCCCTCTCCGGCAGGGTGCCGGAGGCGATCTCCTGAATCCCCCGAGATGGGACTGGCGGCGGCGGCGTCTCTGGAAGGTTTTCCGTATCGTGGCTCTCGGTACTGGGGGTTTCGCGACTAAGGCTATTTGTTGGCGGAAGGGTAGGTCAGGGGGCGTCACGAGGGGCCCAACAGACAGGTCGGCGCGGCCAAGGGTGGGGCCGCGCCGCCCTACCTCCTGGCCACCTCGTGGCCCCACTTCGTTGACTCTCCGGTCTTCTGGAAGCTTCGTGTGAAAATAGGCCCCTGGGCGTTGATTTCGTCCAATTCCGAGAATATTTCCTTACTAGGATTTCTGAAACCAAAAACAGCAGAAAACAGCAACTGGCCCTTCGGCATCTTGTTAATAGGTTAGTTCCAGAAAATACATAAATATGACATAAATTATGCATAAAAGATGTAGATATCATCAATAATGTGGCATGGAACATAAGAAATTATCGATACGTCGGAGACGTATCAAACAGCAGCAAGTTTCCCTTAAGTGGATCACCCAAGGTTTATCGAACTCAGGGAGGAAGAGGTCAAAGATATCCCTCTCAAGCAACCCTGCAATCACGATACAAGAAGTCTCTTGTGTCCCCAACACACCCAATAGACTTGTCAGATGTATAGGTGCACTAGTTCGGCGAAGAGATAGTGAAATACAAGTGGTATGAATGAATATGAGCAGTAGTAACGGCGCCAGAAAATAGCTTGCTGGTGTGCAGTTGATGGTAGTAATATTGCAGGAAGTAAAGATGCAGTAGAACAGTAAATAAGTGATGATTGCAGTATTTAGAAACAAGGCCTAGGGATCATACTTTCACTAGTGGACACTCTCAACATTGATCACATAATAAAACCACTCTACACTCTCTTGTTGGATGATGAACACCATTAATTGTGTAGGGATACAAGAGCACCTCAATGCCGGAGTTAACAAGCTCCACAACATTCAATGTTCATATTTAAATAACCTTAGAGTGCATGATAGACCAACGCAATTATACCGAGTACTAACATAGCATGCACACTGTCACCATCAAGCTATGAAAGGAGGAATAGATCACATAAATACCATCATAGTAATAGTTAACTTCATAATCTACAAGAGATCACAATCATAAACTACGCCAAGTACTACATGATGCACACACTGTCACCATTACATCATGGAGGAGGAATAGAGTACTTTAATAACATCACTAGAGTAGCACATAGATTAATAGTGATACAAATCTCATATGAATCTCAATCATGTAAGGTAGCTCATGAGATCATTGTATTGAAGTACATAGGAGAGAGATTAACCACATAGCTACCGGTACAGCCCTTAGCCTCGAGGGAGAACTACTCCCTCCTCATGGGAGACAGCAGCGGTGATGAAGATGGCGGTGATGTCGATGGAGATGCCTTCCGGGGGCACTTCCCCGTCCCGGCGGCGTGCCGGAACAGAGACTCCTCTCCCCCAGATCTTGGCTTCGCGATGGCGGCGGCTCTGGAAGGTTTCTCGTACCGTGGCTTATTCGTCTAGGGTTTTCGCGACGGAGTCCTTAAGTAGGCGGAAGGGCAGCCTCGGAGGGGCCCTGGTGGGGCCAGACAATACGGGGGCGCGGCCCCCCTGGGCCGCGCCGCCACCTTATGTGGTGGGCCTGTGGCTCTCCTCTGGCCCCTCTCCGGTGTTCTGGAAGCTTCGTGGAATTATAAGGTTCTGGGCTTTGATTTCGTCCAATTCCAAGAATATTTCCTTACTAGGATTTCTGAAACCAAAAACAGCAGAAAACAGGAACTGGCACTTCGGCATCTCGTCAATAGGTTAGTTCCGGAAAATGCATCAAAATGATGTAAAGTGTGAACAAAACATGTAGGTATTGTTATAAAACAAGCATGGAACATAAGAAATTATAGATACATTGGAGACGTATCTACATCCCCAAGCTTAGTTCCTACTCGTCCTCGAGTAGGTAAACGATAACAAAGATAATTTCTGAAGTGACATGCTACCAACATAATCTTGATCCAATAATGATGCAAAGCATATGAACTGAGATCAAATCACTCAAAGCAAATGTCTACATTGATATAAGAGATGATAATGCAAGAGTTAAACAAGCTAGAAGTTTTCATGAACTATTGCTTCAAAGACATGAAACCATACAAAGTTCATTAAAGATGTTTTAAGTATCCAGCGTAGCAGTCCTATCCTTCATTCCAAGCATCAAGTAAATTTTCACAACATAAGAAGGATTCAGTCAAGTAAACATAAACATGAACGTCATGAATCAACTATTTCGAAGTCTACTCAACCGGTGAGCGCAAGCATTTGGTATTAGCACCAGGATGTTATGGCATAAAGAACGTTAATGGGGGTTTGGAAGGCCAAATGGAAGAAAGTCTTACAAAGCTATAAGTGATTATTAGACAAGAGGAAGTCTTATAATCGAAGCTATGCAAGGAGTAGTGATTGCCATGCAACGGATGCACATAGAGCTATATGTGTATGAAATCTCTCCAATGGAACTAGTGGGGGTGCATCCAACTTGGTTGCTCACGAAGACCTAGAGCACTTTTGAGGAAGCTCATCATTGGAATATACAACCCAAGTTCTATAGTGTAAATTCCCCACATAGTTATACTATTAAAACATGAAAACTCTCTCATATGGAGTGTAGGTACTAAACATGAGCACAAATGATGACTATGAATAATGCAGGTGCTAAAACATGAGCACAAGTGTGGATAAAAGATAGTAATGCTGCCCCCTTTTTCTTTATTCTCTTTTTTTTCTTTTTCTTTTTATTTTCTATTTTTTTCGTTCTTTTCTTTTTCTCTTTTTGATGGCCTCCATGGCTCTTTTCACTTTTAGGGGCAACATCCTAATATGACAACACACTTTTTGGTACAAATAACTCATAATGAATAAAACATGATGTATAAAATTGTATGCCTCTGCCAGTGTAGCAGGATGTGCAATGATCTACGTAACATGGGTAAACCACGCATCAGCTGTATAGAATCATGCAAAGCAATATATAAATAATGAATGACAACATGGCATGTAATGTAAAATGGAAGTTGCATGGCAATATATCTCGGAACAGCTATGGAAATGTTGTGGTAGGTAGGTATGGTGGTTGTTTTGAGGAGATGTATGGGCTTATGTGTAGGAGAACAAGAGAAAGTCCTCCCACGGGTTTGGATGTACCGGCGAAGTATGCACAATTCTCAATGTAAGCAAAAGGCAATGCACAGTACCGAAGAGGCTAGCAAATTTGGATGGTGGAAGTGCCAAAAACCGTAGCTTAACATTAGTCAAAAAGAACTCACAAGCTTATTGCAAACAACTAACAGGTTCAACATTAAGAGCATGATTAAAATTTACTCCAAGGAGGGCCGTTCACGGTGGCACAAGTACCCCGCTAGCTCCCTCGACCTTCAACACAACCTAGTTATTACGATGAACTCTCAGACATGGAAAGCTATCAAGTCCAACTACACCTTCAACTATTTAAATAGAGTTTGTAGTACGGCACAAGCTTAAAGACAACAATCCACTACTAATTTTAACTTATTTATCCAGCAAGCCTTACCATCTAAATACCTCAAACCGTTTGCAAAGAATCAAGTTATCAAAGCTCAATGATCTACAAGATTATGCAAGTGTTTCATTATACCACTACCACATGCAACATTTTCTATTTCCAACCTTCGCCATGAACATTAAAAGCTAAGAACACTAGTGTTCATATGAACAAGCGGAGCGTGTCTCTCTCCCACACAAGCATTTATTCAGAGAATGAAAATAACAAAAACGAAAATAAAAGCACACATACGCTCCAAGTAAAGTACATAAGATGTGACGGAATAAAAATATAGTTTCACTAGAGGAACCTGATAATTTGTCGATGAAGAAGGGGATGCCTTGGGCATCCCCAAGCTTAGATGCTTGAGTCTTCTTGAAATATGCAGGGATGAACCACGGGGGCATCCCCAAGCTTAGACCTTTCACTCTTCTTAATCATATATCATCCTCCTCTCTTGACCCTTGAAAACTTCCTCCACACCAAACTTAAAACAAACTCATTAGAGGGTTAGTGCATAATCAAAAACTCATATGTTCAGAGGTGACACAATCATTCTTAACACTTCTGGACATTGCCCAAAGCTTCTGAAAGTTAATGGAACAAAGAAATCCATCAAACATAGCAAAAGAGGCAATGCGAAATAAAAGGCAGAATCTGTCAAAACAGAACAGTCTGTAAAGACGTTTTTTTCTGGGGCACTAAACTTGCTCAGATGAGAAAACTCAAAACTAATGAAAGTTGCGTACATATCTGAGGATCACGCACGTAAATTGGCAGATTTTTCTGAGTTACCTGCAGAGAACACTGACCAAATTCGTGACAGCAAGAAATCTGTTTCTGCGCAGAAATCCAAATCTAGTATCAACCTTCTATTAGAGACTTCACTTGGCACAACAATGCAATAAAATAAAGATAAGGAGAGGTTGCTACAGTAGTAACAACTTCCAAGACACAACAAAACAGTAGTAAAATAAAAACATGGGTTATCTCCCAAGAAGTGCTTTCTTTATAGCCATTAAGATGGGCTCAGAATTTCAATGATGCACTCCCAAGAAATAAGAGTTTAAGCAAAAGAGAGCATCAAAAAAGCAAATTCAAAACACATTTAAGTCTAACCCACTTCCTATGAAAAGGAATCTTGTAAATAAACAAGTTCATGAAGAGCAAAGTGACAAGCATAGGAAGATAAAACACGAGTAACTTCAAAATTCTCAGCATAAAGAGGGGAAACTTAATATTATTAAGATGCATATAACCATGTTTCCCTCTCTCATAATAACTTTCAGTAGTATAATGAGCAAACTCAACAATATAACTATCACATAAAGCATTCTTATCATGAGTCTCATGCATAAAAGTATCATTATTCTCCACATAAGCATAATCAATTTTATTAGTAATAGTGGGAGCAATTTCAGCAAAGTAGCTATCATTATTATTCTCATCATCAAATATAGGAGGCATATTGTAATCATAATTAAACTTATCCTCCATAGTAGGCGGCACCAAAAGACTACTATCATTATAATCATCATAAATAGGAGGCAAAGTATCATCAAAGAAAATTTTCTCCTCAATGCTTGGGGGACTAAAAATATCATGCTCATCAAAACTAGCTTCCCCAAGCTTAGAATTTTCCATATCGTTAGCAAGAATGGTGTTCAAAGCGTTCATACTAATATCATTGCTACTAGCATGCAAATAAGGTTCCATAGGTTTTTTAATTTTCGCATCAAACAATCCATGTCTTAACTCAGGAAATAGATTAAAAAGCTCATAGTTGCTTTCCATTATGCCTAACTAGTGAAAAACAAGAAACAAAAAGATGCAATTGCAGGATCTAAAGGAAATAGCTTCGAGCACTTACAACGGCGCCAGAAAATAACTTAGTTACCTGGGACCGGAGTGTGAGTGCCTTTTACCTTTCCTCCCCGGCAACGGCGCCAGAAAATAGCTTGATGTCTACTCACACTTCTTTTCCTGTAGACAGTGTTGGGCCTCCAAGAGCAGAGGTTTGTAGAACAGCAGCAAGTTTCCCTTAAGTTGATCACCCAAGGTTTATCGAACTCAGGGAGGAAGAGGTCAAAGATATCCCTCTCAAGCAACCCTGCAATCACGATACAAGAAGTCTCTTGTGTCCCCAACACACCCAATACACTTGTCAGATGTATAGGTGCACTAGTTCGGCAAAGAGATAGTGAAATACAAGTGGTATGAATGAATATGAGCAGTAGTAACGGCGCCAGAAAATAGCTTGCTGGCGTGCAGTTGATGGTAGTAATATTGCAGGAAGTAAAGATGCAGTAGAACAGTAAATAAGCGATGATTGCAGTATTTGGAAACAAGGCCTAGGGATCATACTTTCACTAGTGGACACTCTCAACATTGATCACATAATAAAACCACTCTACACTCTCTTGTTGGATGATGAACACCATTAATTGTGTAGGGCTACAAGAGCACCTCAATGCCGGAGTTAACAAGCTCCACAACATTCAATGTTCATATTTAAATAACCTTAGAGTGCATGATAGACCAACGCAATTATACCGAGTACTAACATAGCATGCACACTGTCACCATCAAGCTATGAAAGGAGGAATAGATCACATCAATACCATCATAGTAATAGTTAACTTCATAATCTACAAGAGATCACAATCATAAACTACGCCAAGTACTACATGATGCACACATTGTCACCATTAAATCATGGAGGAGGAATAGAGTACTTTAATAACATCACTAGAGTAGCACATAGATTAATAGTGATACAAATCTCATATGAATCTCAATCATGTAAGGCAGCTCATGAGATCATTGTATTGAAGTACATAGGAGAGAGATTAACCACATAGCTACCGGTACAGCCCTTAGCCTCGAGGGAGAACTACTCCCTCCTCATGGGAGACAGCAGCGGTGATGAAGATGGCGGTGATGACGATGGAGATGCCTTCCGGGGGCACTTCCCTGTCCCGGCGGCGTGCCAGAACAGAGACTCCTGTCCCCCAGATCTTGGCTTCGCGATGGCGGCGGCTCTGGAAGGTTTCTCGTACCGTAGCTTATTCGTCTAGGGTTTTCGCGACGGAGGCTTTAAGTAGGCGGAAGGGCAGCCTCGGAGGGGCCCTGGTGGGGCCAGACAATAGGGGGCGCCCCCCCCTAGGCCGCGCCGCCACCTTGTGTGGTGGGCATGTGGCTCTCCTCTGGCCCCTCTCCGGTGTTCTGGAAGCTTCGTGGAATTATAAGGTTTTGGGCTTTGATTTCGTCCAATTCCGAGAATATTTCCTTACTAGGATTTCTGAAACCAAAAACAGCAGAAAACAAGAACTGGCACTTCGGCATCTCGTCAATTGGTTAGTTCCGGAAAATGCATCAAAACGATGTAAAGTGTGAACAAAACATGTAGGTATTGTTATAAAACAAGCATGGAACATAAGAAATTATCGATACGTTGGAGACGTATCAACTACCAATAATCAAACAAATAGTGCATGCTGCATAGCAACAGCCAGAACATTTTAAGGTGGACAGATGGCAAAAAATAAGTTGTGAGCTTCCATTTGATGTGTATAATCTATACCAACATAAAAAATGCGATGTTCTAATCATTAAGCAGCTGAGATAGTGCAAATAAACAAGCAATCGAATTATTTTGTGGCTTATATAAGCGAGCACGTCAGAATAAAACAACAGACTTGCTACTGTCAAGTCCCATGCAGCTGACCATGTTGATACACTCGTTGAAGTTGTCCGATGTTGCCCTTATTTACAAAGGGAGTTTTTTTACTCTGCATCAAGACACGATCATTCATACACATACGAGTTCCAGCATGATAAACAGTATGTATGTACTCCCTCCATCCCAGTGGTATTCATGCATTAAACACCGAAAATAGTGAGCGATGGGCTATATATGTGGCTGGAATCTCTCAAGAATGTGTGTTCATGCATATATGCACACACGCATGCCTATAGCAATACGAAAGATACACGTACTTGAACCAAACCAGATAGATACAATAGTTGTATCATTTGCAGTTCATTAAAAGCAGACCAACATGTTCAGTTACTTCCAAATTGACATGAACTAATACAAAATAGAAGGCACTTACTTTTGTAACAAAGAATGAACCAGATAGTAGGTATAATGTAAACAACTCTAGAGAAAGTAATGCAAACCAACATTCTCAATTACTTAGATTGGCCATGAACTAAATAATAGCAGCATTTTACTATCATAGATAGTTAAACCATATAGGAATTATAATTTGAACTTTGTTGTGCAGGGAATGCTAACCAACGTGTTCAGAGTTTTAAAATTCGTAACATGCAGCACATAGAGGGTAGTGAATGAACTGATAGCAGGCAGTTAATTTAGCAGCTCACTATGAACCGGGTTGTAACATCCCAACATTTCAAGCAAGAAAGAAAAGGAATTTCCATTATTCAAAATTGGGAACCAACAAAAACTTGAAATAAACTTAAAGTGTGGTGCATAGTGTTCATGCATTTAGGTTGTATTGTTGCCATGATGTTTGTTTGAAGAGTTTAACAATGCTTATAAACCCTAAACCATGCCTATTTAGATCCAAGAGAAACAAAGAAAAAGAAAATAAAATAAAAATAGAATTACATATGAGCCTATGGCCACATTTGCAAATCTTAACCTAGGCCATGTTTACTTTGTGTAGATGGTTTCAAAACATTAACAAACTCAAAACAATAGCATTCAAATCAAATAAGAGCAAAACAAATCAAAAGAAAAATAAAAACCAAGTCACATATGATAATTGTCACTTGTGACAATTATATCAGGGTACCTACTTTGAGCCCCTGTAGTTAATCTTTTCTAAGCTAAACTTTCCCATTTCTTTGCTCCTCATCCAAGAACACATCAAGGTGATCACATTGGTGTTGACCAACCTTGAAAATTCATTTTCAAATTCTTATATTAAGCAACCAAAGTAGCAACATTGAAACAGATTTTAGATCATCCCAAATTTGATTTTCACCAAACCAACTTCACCTTGCAAACCAAGGCCACCAGGAGATGCCAAACATTATTTGAATCACACCCATAAAATATTTTGGCAAAATTCAAATTCAAATCTCTTGCGGCCATTTCAACAAACACCTTGTGTGCACAAATCTGACAAGTACATACACTCTAATAACCAGTGTGTTTTAGCCTCAACCATCACTCCCTATGTCATCATTAGTCTCCACTTGAACCTCCTGGACAATACCATGCATTGGCATCCACTGTTCCTTGATGATCTTGACCAAGACAAGCCCATGCCAACCACCATGACATCAACCATGCCAACCCTCCCTTTCTCTCTTCCCTGGCTCACCTCAGCATGTCCTGGAGCTTGCCCTTACTCTACTGATCACGCTCGTGCACGCCGTTGGCCAAGGATAGGCTGGCATTGACCAGCACAGGACACGCCCATGTCAGCCAGTGACGCCAGAGCGTGCACGGCTGTGTCCACGGGCACGCCAGAGCACGTCGTCGCCCCGTCGCATCCATCCTCCCCTTGTCCTCCGCTTCTGCCCCGAGCGTCGCCACGACAGCAGGAACATGCTAGACATGCTCTCTCTCCCCCGTGCCTTGTCGCCGTCGTCCTCGTTGCCGACGTCCGCCACGGTACTGCCAGCACATGTCACGCGCCCCATCGCGTTCGACCACCATTTTCTGAGCCGAGATGCTCGTGATGATCGCCGTGACGTAGAGAGCAGCGCTACGTCCTCGCCCACTCCTCTCCGCCGATGTAGCACCGTCGCCATGATCGACAGGTCCGTGAGCCTCGGCACCTCCCGCTCGCTATAAATAGAGCACTCCCCGTGCTCAATCTTCACACCATTCCACTCCTCTGCTCTTCCTGATCCTCCTCGAGCATCGCCACGTCCCAATTTATCCCGTAGCCACTTAATCGTTTTCCGGAGAACCGCCGGAGCCGTCGCAGAAGGAGTCGACGATTGGAGCCACCCCAGGAGCTGCCGCCGGTACCAGGAGCCTCGCCGTCGTCGACAGCGTCGATCTACGTCAACGCCGACCATCGCCGGACCTCCGGTGAGCCTCCGACCCCCTAGGTTCGCCGCCAGTAGGGTTCGAGCTCGTCGTCGACGACGACGAGCATCGACCGTTCGATCCCCTTCTAATCCTACGACCCTCCTCTCGCGTACCGTTTCGGTGTTAAAGACCCGCTGATAGTGGGACCCACTGTCAGGCCGCCCGTGCAAGCGAGACGCGTTGCTGGGCCGGCCCATTTTTCCTTTTCTCCTGGCCCATTTCGTTTTCCCGCCTAGCCTGTTTAATTTAAATTCGAATTATTCTTTTTAGCTGAAATATAATACTGCCGCTCTATTCAAAATTAAATAGAAAAATATCTATTGAACCAAAATTTATGAATTAAATATTTTTGGAAACCTTATGAAATTATCTAGCCAACTAAATTGGTTTCAACTTCAGAAGAATTGTAAAACACTTGTAGTAAAAATAACAAGGCAGTACCTTTTCAAACTTCAAACATTTATTAAAAATCAACCATAAATTATTTTGAGTTGATTCCACCTCTCAAAATTCACATTTCAAACACTCTACATGAATATGTAAAAATATGATATTAGTATTTACCATGATCATGGGCTAGAGTGAAATAATGGCTATGTGGCTATTTCTAGTCCATTTAAATTACCCCAGTTTGTTAGTTAAATATTAAGAGAGGTAGCACCTCATTTTAATCACTTTTCCCAAGTCAAATAATATGAGGTAATGACCTTGGTCTACAAAACCTCCTATGTTATTAATTGATAATAGTTAATCTTTTCCCAAGGTAGTATTTAAATTGTATGAGATGTAGTATCTCATTTAAATCATGTTCCCAAATAAATAAATATGAAGTGGTGACTTTGGTCAACATGATCCATATTTTATTATTTGAGGATATTAAATCTTAGTAATGTTCAATGAGTGGAAATTACTTTTCAAAGGAAATAAATAGAAACCCTAGTAAATATTTCAATGAGAGGAAATTATTTTTCAAAAAGAAAACAAATCCAACCACAATATTAAAAAATTGTGTGATGCTAGATCATATTGTGTGAACCATTTGAGTGTTAAGTCTAGTACTTAAGTATTGTTTGGTGATTGTGTACCCCGTATCCGTTTATAGACGCTAGTACCGAAGGCTACGAGGAGGAGGAGGTCTTCTACGAAGAAGAGGAGGAATACTTTGATCACTGTACCAACCAAGGCAAGCTACCCTAATGCAAGCTCTACTAATGCAAAGCTCTATTAGAGCAAGACACCTTTTGCAATATTATTTTGTGTTTAAGGATTTTCTTTTCCAAGCCCAAGTTTTTATCTTGCAAATCCTTTACTTTGGTTATCAAGGCTTATTTTTATAGTTAGCTTTGGTCTAATTATAGAGTACTACAAGTGCATCAAATTTAGCCTAGATAGCAAGAATTTAGATAGCACTCCCCATGACTAGTTGCTAGTGCTAAAACTAAAATTGAACACTCTAGTTGGGAACTGTGAATCACGTGACTTTGAAAACCGTAGAATGATGAGTCATTCTATTGAAAGTTTTGAAGGTGAATATGACTTGGAATGACATGGTGATTTGGACAAAAACTGATGATTGGGTTCGGATGCGATACCATTCCAATTTTAGAGTACCCCCACCATACCTGATCATGGGTAGGGCTTAACTGGAAATTCGTGTATTTTAGTATGGGTTCCCTCTGAACAAGCGTCATAGGGGTTATGCCGAGGCTGCCTCCGTGAAAAGTGAAATGACGTGAAAAAGAGATGAATGTCCTACCCAAGCCCTGTGCAGTTTCCAGGAGGGCAGATTGCCATCACTGGGAGGCCAAGCTCATAGGGGAGGTCCTATACTAGGGTATGTAAGTGAAAGGTTAATGGTTTATGATCCGCATACTGAGTATGATTATTCAGGGTTATCCCTGACGGATGTAATCAAAAGTTGTGGCACAAGTGTACAACCTCTGCAGAGTGTTAAAACTATTCGAATAGCCGTGTCCGCGGTTATGGACGGTTGGATGGCCATACTGTTCCGTTGTCAGATGTTTTCTAAAAAATGACGGGTGACTTGGAAGGTGAAATTTACTTGATCACAACAGAGTTGTGGGAATGACACTAATGTTCCCACTTGAGTTTGGTTAGGCAAATAAAGAGTCTTTTACTACTAAGTGCTTTTGAAATAAAAATGGCTTTATGCAAATAAACCTAGAGCTTAGAACCCCTGCTGCTGGCGTGCAGTTGATGTGCAACAGTACAAGAAAGTAGCTCCTTGTGACGGTAAAGCACACGTCCGTTGGGAACCCCAAGAGGAAGGTGTGATGCGTACAGCAGCAAGTTTTCCCTCAGTAAGAAACCAAGGTTTATCGAACCAGTAAGAGATGAAGGCCACGTGAAGGTTGTTGGTGACGGAGTGTAGTGCGGCGCAACACCAGGGATTCCAGCGCCAACGTGGAACCTGCACAACACAATCAAAATACTTTGCCCCAACTTAACAGTGAGGTTGTCAATCTCACCGGCTTGCTGTAAACAAAGGATTAAACGTATGGTGTGGAGAATGATGTTTGTTTGCAAAGAACAACAGAGAACAATGATTGCAGTAGATTGTATTTCAGATGTAAAAGAATGGACCGGGGTCCACAGTTCACTAGTGGTGTCTCTCCAATAAGAGAAATAGCATGTTGGGTGAACAAATTACAGTTGGGCAATTGACAAATAGAGAGGGCATATCAATGCACATACATATCATGATGACTAATATGAGATTTACTTAGGGTATTACGACAAAGAACATAGACCGCTATCCAGCATGCATCTATGCCTAAAAAATCCACCTTCGGATTAGCATCTGCACCCCTTCCAGTATTAAGTTGCAAACAACAGACAATTGCATTAAGTACTGTGCGTAATGTAAACAATACAAATATCCTTAGACAAAGCATTGATGTTTTATCCCTAGTGGCAACAGCACATCCATAACCTTAGAACTTTCTGTCACTGTCCCAGATTCAATGGAGGCATGAACCCACTATCGAGCATAAATACTCCCTCTTGGAGTTACAAGTATCAACTTGGCCAGATCCTCTACTAGCAACGGAGAGCATGCAAGATCATAAACAACACATATATGATAGATCAATAATCAACTTGACATAGTATTCCATATTCATCGGATCCCAACAAACACAACATGTAGCATTACAATAAGATGATCTTGATCATGATAGGAAGCTCACAAGATCTAAACATGATAGCACAAGAGGAGAAGACAACCATCTAGCTACTGCTATGGACCCATAGTCCAAGGATGAACTACTCATGCATCAGTCCGGAGGCGGGCATGGTGATGTAGAGCCCTCCGGTGATGATTCCCCTCTCCGGCAGGGTGCCGAAGGCGATCTTCAGAATCCCCCGAGATGGGATTGACGGCGGTGGCGTCTCTGGAACTTTTCTCGTATCGTGGCTCTCGGTACTAGGGTTTTCGTGACGAAAGGGTTATATAGGCGAAGGGGCAGAGTCGGGGGACGCCCGAGGGGCCCACCCCATATGGCGGCGCGGCCAGGGGTGGGGCCGCGCCCCCCTAGGGTGTGGCCGCCTCATCGCCCCTCTTCGTCTCCTCTTCGGTCTTCTGGAAGGCTCCGTGGAAAATAAGACCGTGGGCTTTTGTTTCGTCCAATTCCGAGAATATTTCCTGTGTAGGATTTCTGAAACCAAAAATAGCAGAAAAACAGGAACTGGCGCTTCGGCATCTTGTTAATAGGTTAGTGCCGGAAAATGCATCAAAATGATATAAAGTGTATATAAAACATGTGAGTATTATCATAAAACTAGCACGAAACATAAGAAATTATAGATACGTTTGAGACGTATCAAGCATCCCCAAGCTTAGTTCCTACTCGCCCTCGAGTAGGTAAACGATAACAAGGATAATTTCTGAAGTGACATGCTACTATCATAATCTTGATCAATACTATTGTAAAGCATATGGGATGAATGAAGTGATTCAAAGCAATGGTAAAGATAATGACTAAACAACTGAATCATATAGCAAAGACTTTTCATAAATAGTACTTTCAAGACAAGCATCAATAAGACTTGCATAAGAGTTAACTCATAAAGCAATAAATTCTTAATAGAAGGTTTTGAAGCAACACAAAGGAAGATATAAGTTTCAGCAGTTGATTTCAACTTCAACATGTATATCTCATGGATAATTGTCAACACAAAGTAATATGATGAATGCAAATAAGCAAGTATGTACCAATCAATGCACACAGTTGACACAAGTGTTTGCTTCTAAGATAGAAAGAAGTAGGTAAACTGACTCAACATAAAGTAAAAGAAAGGCCCTTCGCAGAGGGAAGCAGGGATTACTCATGTGCTAGAGCTTTTATTTTGAAAACATGGAAACAATTTTTTCAACGGTAGTAATAATTCATATGTGTTATGCATAAAACATCCTATAAGTTGCAAGCCTCGTGCATCGAATACCAATAGTGCTCGCACCTTGTCCTAGTTAGCTCGGATTTCCATGGATTATCATTGCATTACATATGTTTCAACCAAGTGTCACAAAGGGGTACCTCTATGCCACCTGTAGAAAGGTCCAAGGAGATAAATCGCATTTGATTTCTCGATTTTGATAGATCTCAACTTGAGGACATCCATACCGGGACAACATAGAAAACAGATAATGGACTCCTCTTTAATGCTTAAGCATTCAACAACAGATAATATTCTCATAAGAGATTTGAGGATTAATGTCCAAGCTGAAACTTCCACCATGATACATGGCTTTGGTTAGCGGCCCAATGTTCTTCTCTAACAATATGCGTACTCAAACCATTCAACTCATGGAAAATCTCCCTTACTTCAGACAAGACGAACATGCATAGCAACTCACATGATATTCAACAAAGCTGTAACAGTTGATGGCATCCCCAGAAACATGGTTACCGCTCAACAAGCAACTTATAAGAAATAAGATACATAAGCGACATATTCTTTACCACAATAGTTTTTAGGCTACTTTCCCATGAGCTATGTATTGCAAAGACAAGGAATGAAATTTTTAAAGGTAGCACGCAAGCAATTTACTTGGAATGGCAGAAAAATACCACATAGTAGGTAGTTATGGTGGACACAAATGGCATAAGTTTTGGCTCAAGGTTTTGGATGCACGAGAAGCATTCCCTCTCAGTACAAGGCTTTGGCTAGCAAGGTTGTTTGAAGCAAACACAAGTATAAACCGGTACAACAAAACTTACATAAGAACATATTGCAAGCATTATAAGACTCTACACTGTCTTCCTTGTTGTTCAAACACTTTTACCAGAAAATATCTAGACTTTAGAGAGACCAATCATGCAAACCAAATTTCAACAAGCTTTACGGTAGTTCTTCACTAATAGGTTTAAACTACATGATGCAAGAGCTTAAACTGATCTTCTTGAGAGCTCAAAACAATTGCCATGTATCAAATTATTCAAGACCATATACCAATTACCACATGAAGCATTTTCTGTTTCCAACCAAATAGCAATGAATGAAGCGGCTTTCAACCTTCGCAATAAACATTAAAAGTAAAGCTAAGAACACCAATGTTCATATGAACAAGCGGAGTGTGTCTCTCTCCCACACAAGGAATGCTAGGATCCGATTTTATTCAAACACAAACAAAAATAAAAACATACAGATGCTCCAAGTAAAGCACATAAGATGTGACGGAATAAAAATATAGTTTCACCAGAGGTGACCTGATAAGTTATCGATGAAGAAGGGGATGCCTTGGGAATCCCCAAGCTTAGATGCTTGAGTCTTCTTGAAATATGCAGGGATGAACCACGGGGGCATCCCCAAGCTTAGACTTTTCACTCTTCTTGACCATATTATATCATCCTCCTCTCTTGATCCTTGAAAACTTCCTCCACACCAAACTCAAAACATTCTCATTAGAGGGTTAGTGCATAATCAAAAATTCACATGTTCAGAGAGGACACAATCATTACTAACACTTCTGGACATTACCCAAGGCTACTGAAATTTAATGGAGCAAAGTAATCCACTCAAACACAGTAAAAGAGGCAATGTGAAATAAAAGGCAGAATCTGTCAAAACAGAACAGTCCGTAAAGACGAATTTTTTCGAGGCACTTAACATACTCAGATGAAGAAGCTCATATTGAATGAAAGTTGCGTACATATCTGAGGATTACTCGTGAATTTTCGCAGATTTTTTAGAGTTTCCTACAGAGAGATCTACTCAAATTCGTGACAGCTAGAAATCTGTTTCTGCGCAGAAATCCAAATCTAGTATCAACCTTACTATCAAAGACTTTACTTGGCACAACAATGCAATAAAGTAAAGATACAAAGGTATTGCTACAGTAGTAACAAGCACCTTGACTCAAATATAAAACAAAAATTGCAGAAATAAAATAATGGGTTGTCTCCCATAAGCGCTTTTCTTTAACGCCTTTCAGCTAGGCGCAGAAAGTGTAAATCAAGTAACATCTAGAGAAGAAGCATCAACATCATAATTTGTTCTAATAATAGAATCAAAAGGTAACTTCATTCTCTTTCTAGGGAAGTGTTCCATACCTTTCTTAAGAGGGAATTGATATTTAATATTTCCTTCTTTCATATCAATAATAGCACCAAAAGTTCGAAGAAAGGGTCTTCCCAAAATAATAGGACAAGATGCATTGCATTCAATATCCAAAACAACAAAATCAACGGGGACAAGGTTATTGTTAACCGTAATGTGAACATTGTCAATCCTCCCCAAAGGTTTCTTTATAGAATTATCAGCAAGATTAACATCCAAATAACAATATTTCAATGGTGGCAAGTCAAGCATATCATAGAGTTTCTTAGGCATAACAGAAATACTTGCACCAAGATCACATAAAGCATTACAATCAAAATCATTGACCTTCATTTTAATGATGGGCTCCCAACCATCTTCCAACTTCCTAGGAATAGAAGTTTCAAGTTTTAATTTCTCTTCTCTAGCTTTTATGAGAGCATTTGTAATATGTTTTGTAAAGGCCAAGTTTATAGCTCTAGCATTAAGACTTATAGCAAGTTTTTGCAAGAACTTAATAACTTCAGAGATATGACAATTATCAAAATCAAAATCATTATGATCTTAAGCAATGGGATCATTGTCCCCAATACTCTGAAAAATTTCAGCACTTTTATCACAAACAGTTTCAGCAGTTTCAGGCAATTTTGCATCCTTTGTATTAGAAGTAGAAACATTGTCAACACCAATTATTTTACCATTGATAGTAGGAGGTTTAGCAACATGTGAAGTATCAACATTACTAGTGGTAGTAATAGTCCAAACTTTAGCTACCTTATTTTCTTTAGCAAGTTTTTCTTCTCTTTCCCACCTAACATGCAATTCAGCCATCATTCTAATATTGTCATTAATTCAAACTTGTATAGCGTCTGCTGTAGCAAATGACTTAATATCTTTAGTTTCATTAGGCATAACTTTCAGTTTTAAAAGATCAACATCAGCAGCAAGACTATGATGAGGACATCGCTATGATAGATACAACCAATAGTCCTACAACCACATCTCAGGTACATTCGTTACTAGGAATCCTTCCTGATATATATGAGAATATGATGCTGCCTAAATCAAATATATTTATATTACTAGGACAATGCCCGCGCGTTGCCGCGAAATACCAAACATTGTTGAGTCCCTTTTCCGCTTGGCTCCGGCCAAGCACGAGCTAGCTCTGCATCTCCCTCTCTTTTATCGGCTTCCAGCACTGCTATCTGGAAAAATACCCGTGTGTTGCATCGGTTGAAAAGAACCTACGAAGCGAAATGTAAATTCTCGTAAACGGGGATGCCATGTTAGACGATAATGGAAGTTTATCTTACATTGTAGACACAATAAAAACGTGAAATTATCTTATGGTAAAATTACTACAAAGAAAACAATGCATTATAATTTTCTTTTCCGGCCTCTAGGGAGAAGGCTGACATGCAACTACTTATTACATAATGCAATAAAATTTAATTAGTACACTCAGCTGATCAGAAAATGAAGAGACGTAAATACCCGTTCTCAGATGTGTTGCTAGAGCAGTCTCAATTTTTCGTTTAAGCGCGGTTATATATATTACTTAAAAGATTTAACCATTATTATATTTGATTTCTGCATAGCTATGCACAAAGCAGCTCAAATCTAAACGTATTAAAAGATAAAATAAGAAAGTGCAATCTGAGGTGTGATTTAAGTTCCTACTTGTTGATTTCTATTGAATATTTCTGGACCCTCGAGAATTTTAGTAAGCGAAATCTGAATTTGTTAAGAAGCAAATTTTGCATGTAAATTCACGTATAACTTTTGGTACAACAAATGATTGAAATATCGTAGGTGGGATATTCATAGATCACCTATGGAAAAAAAATCAAAATAAACCTGGGGCTGTGGCAGGTCGCTATCTGTCCTCATTATGCTCCAAGTGGAGAAAACTTTCGCCGATCGCAGCATTCGGAGGTGCACATCCTCGATGTTATGAGAAGGCTCTTTTCTTTCCCTATTTTATACTTGCTGAATCAGTCGAAAGCAAGCTTACGTCAGTAGATGGAACGGCGCCAAGATTGTGTTGGCCTCGCTGAGTTCGACTTTCAACAATACGTCGACAACGCCTGGCTTGCCGGTCGAGCCAAAACACAGGTACTAAACTTGGTCGATCTGTTCCTTAGATGTACGGAGTACTAAGCTTTTTAGTGAACATCTCTCGAGAGGCATATCGATTGGAGAGCTCCTAGTAAATTGACATGGAGCATGTGATGCGAAGTCAACTAATCTTGGAATTCCCTTGCTCCGCGCGTGGTGCACTTACAACAAAGTTGAGAACCAAATCCAATTGTTTTTTTTCCTTTCTCCTCCTCAATCTTCAAGTACCAATGGACCACCCATCAATTATTTCTGTGTTGCTGGTTCTGCTATGCTCGAACTCCCGTCCTACTCTCCACTCTGGCGTGCGGCAATGGTGGCGGTGCCCTGCAGGCTGCAACGTCACATGTGCCCTGCTTCGCTTGGGCGAGACTCAGCATCGGGAGAGGGTGGCTGTAGTACAGACGCCGACAGATATTGGGAAATTAGTGGCACCATATCAAGATCGATGGAGTCCATGCCTGGTGTCCTCATGGCTGGTGCGCAGCCGCGCCCCACCCCTGTCGGTGGCTCAGTTGGAGGCCCCAGGCCCGCCTCAGCTCCAATCCAAAACCGTCCAGGTTAGGGTCTCCGGCTACAAAAAAGTCATGGTCTGGATCAAACTCCTCCGCCCTCAATCCCTGCCGTGCTCGGAGACGTCCACGATCGA
This sequence comes from Lolium perenne, assembly GCF_019359855.2. Classification (NCBI taxonomy): domain Eukaryota; kingdom Viridiplantae; phylum Streptophyta; class Magnoliopsida; order Poales; family Poaceae; genus Lolium; species Lolium perenne. The sequence goes on from NC_067247.2 coordinate 217,606,475, forward strand.
ATCTGCGATGACAACCATCTCTGAATTTCTTCATCTCGAATTTTCTCTCGGCTAGGAGGTCCTCGTTCGTCTTATAGGCGCCTTTCCCTGGATGAACGGGAAACATAATCCATCTCGGCAACCCCATCGCAGCGTCGTTCTGATCGCAGACTTTCCCGAGGAGAACAACGACTCAATTCTTTCTCTCGGGTAAACCAAGGTCGTCTCTCTAGGTTAGTTGGGCCTTGGCCCATCCACGGAATCGCAAGGCGACGGGAGGACATCAAGTACGGCCGACCTGGCGAACCGTTTTTACATAACCGGTGGCAGACTATGTAATTTAGGATGAAAATCAGGGGTAAAAACAGACGGACGAACAAGAAACCTTATTTTCTTTATTATTAGGTATAGATTTAGGAATGGATCTAGCATGGATTCCAAGCATTGGATTAGGAACGTGCATGGAGATAGCAGCAGACCTGCAAGGATTCAGGATGGCGTTGCAAGCGAGGATTTCAGAACATTGAAGCCACCATAGTGAAGCAACGATGCTTGGATAAATTATACAAGTTACTCCATCATAAAATTCGTCCAAAGAGTTATTTTTGGTGTTGCGTCACCTTATTTAATGGGCCAGGCCCATGTATTTTCGTATTAGGTATTATAGGGGATTTTAAGAGGCCATATAAGTGGAGGAAGGCCCATTTAGGGGTGTTTTTGGCCAACCCTAGCTGGTTGGACGAAAATCCCTTGACTTCCCCCATATATATCCCTCTGTAGCCATCATTAGAACTTGGATTTTGATTAGATTAAAAGTTAGCCAATTGCTGCAACTTCGTGTACTTCTTTTGAGGCCAACGCCCAGAACAAGACCGACTATTCGGAATCCCACCATTATCAATCAAGCTTTCATCTCTATTCGCAATATTCTGATTGCATCTTTAGTTCTTACTTGTTCTCGATTTCAGGTAGGAATTAAGACCATTGATGGTCAGGCTGATCGTGCTTTCGCAAGATCAGTAACTCCCAGAGATTGTCCTTGCGATTGCATTGGCGCACGAGCTTTGCACGTGTAGTCGGATCGTCAAGCACGAACTCCACCAACAAATCGAATTATCCCCATCTCATCGAAAGATCGGACACCTTTGCTCTATCAAGTGGTATCAGAGCCAAGTTGCTCGGTGAGATTTACAGTTTTCCTAGTGTAGATTTGTTTTTACCTATAACCCGGAAAAAGCCCCACAAAAATATATTAGGTTTAGATCATCCGTCCCATAGCCCTGCCAAGCCATTGCATGATCTTTTCAGTTTTTGCTTTTTGAGTCTTTGTCTGCAATCGTTGTGTCGCGTGCTGGTCTTAGCGTCTAGAGTCGTTAGAGTTTCGAGTTCTGGTCATAATAGTCATGTCGCCACCGCACCATCTCCTCTTGCAGTCCTCACCATATCACCGCCACCATACACTTTCGCCACATCTGCCATCAACTCTTTGTTGTGCCTCTTTGGTCCCCATCATAGTAGGGTCTTTCTTGATCTTTGTTTCAGAGTTTTTTCGGGTTTTAGATCCGTTTTCTTGGTCAATTTCGCATTTTTCGTCGGAATCCTGATAGCAGTCTAGCTGCAAAAAAAAAAATCCGAAAATTTCTGGCGCCCTACCATAGAGACCTCTATGGTCATGCGCCAAGTCTGATCCTAAAAAAAAAATTCTGGGCGCCCTACCATAGAGACCTCTATGGTCATGCGCCAAGTCTGATCCTAAAAAAAAATCTGGGCGCCCTACCATAGAGACCTCTATGGTCATGCGCCAAGGTTGATCCTAAAAATAAAATAAAAAAAAACTGGGCGCCCTACCATAGAGACCTCTAGGGTCTAGCGCCAAGTTGAGTCAAACAAAAAAAAACTTGCCGCCTTACCGTAGGTGCCTCTATCCTCCAGCACCAGTTTCGTTGCCTCTTGCATCTTGTGCCGCATTGTGACCTCGTTGGTGATTTAGGCTCCCATCTCATCGAAAGATCGGACACCTTTGCTTCCTAGTTTTGTTAATCCACATGAGATTGGTGAATGCAAGGTTATCTTAAATATACCATGTGATGAGGTAGAAAATAATTTGGTCACACCACCTATATTAGAGGATTGTGCTGCTAATTTGATGTTATGTGATCAAACAACTCAGATAGATGATGTTTTAAGTGCACCTATTGTTGATTCTAATTCATGCATTGATATGAGTGTACCAACGGAGACTTTTGTTTCCAAGGATGACCATGTGTTAGGAAATTGTGGAACTGATATACCAACTATATTGAGTACACCTACTGTACAAGTTAATTCTTCCATATCTATGAGTGTACAAACTGAAATTCTTGCTCCTGATAATGCACCTTGTGATTTGAAAGATGACTATAGTATGGATCATATAAAACTGGTTAGGAACAATGAAGTGTTGGCTAAGATTTCTCATGCTAATTCTTTATTTTCTGTTGTGATGGATCCTCCTATGTCTTTATCACATGCTAGAAATAAGATTGCTGAACTCAAATATTTGAAGAGTGTTTATGCCCATGGTTATACTTTTCATTTAATTGGAGAGTATGGCGTAGACAATGAATTTTTAGTGAATAAAATTTGCATTACATGTGATGATGTTCCATATACTATTGGTTTGATGGGAAGTAAAATTCCACCTATGTTCAATCATTTTGATATGACCTCCAATAACGGTGTAGACTTTATGCCAAATAGCTTGTTGCATGATCGCTTATTTAAGCTAGTTGTAGCATGTAACTTGGAACTACTGAATTTTGGTTTACCACTATTGGGATGGTTTAATGATGAGCATTATAATTTAAAAGGAGTTAATATGTGCTTCACTTATATCTGCAAACTAAGTTGTGATAAATGTTTAATGGGGATTAATGAGCTTCTACGCTACTACAATACTGGTATATGTACAAAATTAAATGGAAAACATGAGAGAGCTGTTAAAACGGATGACATATACATATACCATGCATATACCTTGTCTCTTTTGTTAGCATGTTTACAGAATAAACATCGCCGAGGATGGCTTTTCTTTCAAGAAAGGGAGGATGATGAGGACATCCCAACCTCCGATTTGAAGGCATATCTTGGTGAAAAAGATGAGACTACGTCGAGGACGACTTCAATTCAAGTAGGGGAGGATGATGAGGACATCGCTATGATAGATACAACCAATACTCCTACAACCACATCTCAGGTACATTCATTACTAAGAATCCTTCATGATATATATGAGAATATGATGCTGCCTAAATCAAATGTATTTATATTATTTAGGAATGGATCTAGCATGGATTCCAAGCATTGGATTAGGAACGTGCATGGAGATGGCAGCAGACCTGCAAGGATTCAGGATGGTGTTGCAAGCGAGATTTCAGAACATTGAAGCCACCATAGTGAAGCAACGATGCTTGGATGAATTATACAAGTTACTCCATCATAAAATCCATCCAAAGAGTTATTTTTGGTGCTGCATCACCTTATTTAATGGGCCAGGCCCATGTATTTTCGGATTAGGTATTATAGGGGATTTTAAGAGGCCATATAAGTGGAGGAAGGCCCATTTAGGGGTGTTTTTGGCCAACCCTAGCTGGTTGGACGAAAATCCCTTGACTTCCCCCATATATATCCCTATGTAGCCGTCATTAGAACTTGGATTTTGATTAGATTAAAAGTTAGCCAATTGTTTCAATTTCGTGTACTTCTTTTGAGGCCAACGCCCAGAATAAGACCGACTATTCGGAATCCCACCATTATCAATCAAGCTTTCATCTCTATTCGCAATATTCTGATTGCATCTTTAGTTCTTACTTGTTCTCGATTTCAGGTAGGAATTAAGACCCTTGATGTTCAGGCTGATCGTGCTTCCGCAAGATCAGTAACTCCCGGAGATTGTCCTAGCGATTGCATTGGCGCACGAGCTTTGCACGTGTAGTCGGATCGTCAAGCACGAACTCCACCAACAAATCGAATTATCCCCATCTCATCGAAAGATCGGACACCTTTGCTCTATCAGACTATCAACCTTAGAAGCAAGAACATCAATTTTACCAAGCTTTTCCTCAACAGATTTGTTAAAAGCTGTTTGTGTACTAATAAATTCTTTAAGCATGACTTCAAGTACAGAGGGTACACTCCTACTATTGTTGTAAGAATTACCATAAGAATTACCATAACCATTACCATTATTAGAAGGGTATGGCCTATAGTTGTTACCAAAATTATTCCTATAAGCATTGTTATTGAAATTATTATTTTTAATGAAGTTCACATCAACATGCTCTTCTTGAGCAACCAATGAAGCTAAAGGAACATTATTAGGATCAACATGAGATCTACCATTAACAAGCATAGACATAATAACATCAATCTTATCACTCAAGGAGGAGGTTTCTTCAACAGAATTTACCTTCTTACCTTGAGGAGTCCTTTAAGTGTGTCATTCAGAGTAGTTGATCATCATATCATCAAGAAGCTTTGTTGCAGCACCCAAAGTGATGGACATAAAAGTACCTTCAGCAGCTGAATCCAGTAGGTTCCTCGAAGAAAATTTTAATCCTGCATAAAAGGTTATGATGATCATCCAAGTAGTTAGTCCATGGGTAGGGCAATTCTTTACCAAAGATTTCATTCTTTCCCATGCTTGGGCAACATGTTCATTATCCAATTGCTTAAAATTCATAATGCTACTTCTCAAAGATATAATTTTAGCAGGAGGATAATATCTTCCAATGAAAGCATCTTTACATTTAGTCCATGAATCAATACTATTCTTAGGCAGAGATAGCAACCAATTTTTAGCTCTTCCTCTTAAGGAGAAAGGAAACAATTTCAGTTTTATAATATCCCCATCTACATCCTTATACTTTTGCATTTCACAAAGTTCAACAAAATTATTAAGATGGGCAGCAGCATCATCAGTACTAACACCAGAAAATTGCTCTCTCATAACAAGATTTAGTAAAGCAGGTTTAATTTCATAAAATTCTGTTGTATAGCAGGTGGAGCAATAGGTGTGCATATGAAATCATTATTATTTGTGCTAGTGAAATCACACGACTTAGTGTTCTCAGGAGTAAACAGTAGTAAAAATAAGTAAAGCAAACTAAATTAAATAAAGTAAATGCAAGTAGCTAATTTTTGTGTTTTTGATATAAAGAAAGCAAACAAAACAGAAAATAAAATAAAGTAAAGCAAAGCAATAAACAAAGTAAATAGATTGGATGTGAGAGACTCCCCTTGCAGCGTGTCTTGATCTCCCCGGCAACGGCGCTAGAAAAAGTGTTGTTGATGGCGTGCAGTTGATGTGCAACGGTACCAGAAAGTAGCTCCTTGTGACGGTAAAGCACACGTCCGTTGGGCACTCCAAGAGGAAGGTGTGATGCGTACAACAGCAAGTTTTTCCTTAGTAAGAAACCAAGGTTTATCGAACCAGTAGGAGATGAAGGCCACGTGAAGGTTGTTGGTGACGGAGTGCAGTGCGGCGCAACACCAGGGATTCCGGCGCCAACGTGGAACCTGCACAACACAATCAAAATACTTTGCCCCAACTTAACAGTGAGGTTGTCAATCTCACCGGCTTGCTGTAAATAAAGGATTAAACGTATGGTGTGGAGAATGACGTTTGTTTGCAAAGAACAGCAGAGAACAATGATTGCAGTAAATTGTATTTCAGATGTAAAAGAATGGACCGGGGTCCACAGTTCACTAGTGGTGTCTCTCCATTAAGATAAATAGCATGTTGGGTGAACAAATTATAGTTGGGCAATTGACAAATAGAGAGGGCATAGCAATGCACATACATATCATGATGACTAATATGAGATTTACTTAGGGCATTACGACAAAGAACATAGACCGCTATCCAGCATGCATCTATGCCTAAAAAGTCCACCTTCGGGTTAGCATCCGCACCCCTTCCAGTATTAAGTTGCAAACAACATACAATTGCATTAAGTACTGTGCATAATGTAAACAATACAAATATCCGTAGACAAAGCATTGATGTTTTATCCCTAGTGGCAACAGCACATCCATAACCTTAGAACTTTCTGTCACTGTCCCAGATTCAATGGAGGCATGAACCCACTATCGAGCATAAATACTCCCTCTTGGAGTTACAAGTATCAACTTGGTCAGAGCCTCTACTAGCAACGAAGAGCATGCAAGATCATAAACAACACATATATGATAGATGAATAATCAACTTGACATAGTATTCCATATTCATCGGATCCCAACAAACACAACATGTAGCATTACAATAAGATGATCTTGATCATGATAGGCAGCTCACAAGATCTAAACATGATAGCACAAGAGGAGAAGACAACCATCTAGCTACTGCTATGGACCCATAGTCCAAGGATGAACTACTCACGCATCAGTCCGGAGGCGGGCATGGTGATGTAGAGCCCTCCGGTGATGATTCCCCTCTCCGGCAGGGTGCCGGAGGCGATCTTCAGAATCCCCCGAGATGGGATTGATGGCGGCGGCGTCTCCGGAACTTTTCTCGTATCATGGCTCTCGGTACTAGGGTTTTCGCGACGGAAGGATTATATAGGCGAAGGGGCAGAGTCGGGGGACGCCTGAGGGGCCCACCCCATATGGCGGTGCGGCCAGGGGTGGGGCCGCGCCCCCTAGGCTGTAGCCGCCTCGTCGCTCCTCTTCGTCTCCTCTTCGGTCTTCTGGAAGGCTCCGTGGAAAATAAGACCGTGGGATTTTGTTTCGTCCAATTCCGAGAATATTTCCTGTGTAGGATTTCTGAAACCAAAAACAGCAGAAAACAAGAACTTGCGCTTCGGCATGTTGTTAATAGGTTAGTGCCGAAAATGCATCAAAATGATATAAAGTGTATATAAAACATGTGAGTATTGTCATAAAGCTAGCATGGAACATAAGAAATTATAGATACGTTTGAGACGTATCAACCCCTACTATAGTTGATAGTGCTTACACTAGTATTAGTTTGCGAGTACTTTATAAAGTACTCATGGCTTTGTCCCTGGCTATTCAAATGGCCAGACTATGAAGAAGATGACCAGTACCAGGAAGATGGACAACAGGATGTCTTTGATAACTAGGATCACCTCCCGACGTCAAGCGTTGCCTGTGGAACAGATGGACCGCTACTACGTTTCTTCCGCTATGTGTTTTGTATGTTGATCTGTAGATCAACTGTTGTTTTAATATTGGATCATGAGATCCCTTGTCGTAAGATGATTATGGTTTGTAATGAATGATGTTCTGTGATATCGACTGTTATGTCTCGCAAAAACGATCTTCCTAGGATTGCGATGTATGGCATAATAGGCATCTGGAATTAAAAATCCGGGTGTTGACACATGTACAAATAATAATGGTATTACTTGTACAGGGAATGTAGAGTAACATGTTCAGTGACTTCAATTTGGCATGAACTACGTAACAGGAGGTTGTTACTTTTGTAACAAACAATGAGCCAAATAGAAGTTAAGATGGCAAAACCTATAGAGCAGGGAATGTGAACCAATATGTGCAATTACTTAAAATTGGCCATGGACTGTAATAGATAGGAATGAACTAGATAGGAATTATAACAGCATCATTCCTGAAATTGTAGTGAAGGGAATGAAAATCAATATGTTTCGGGACATAAATTTGTAACGAGCAACACGCAGAGGATAGTTAATGCTGGAGCTAAGAATGGACCATATACAAAATATAGTGGGATCACCTGTGAACTTGTAGAAGAGCTGAAGAGGGGATGCAAACCAATATGTATATCATTCCATGTGTGAGTACCATGCAAAGTAAGAGAAGCGAGTTAATGTTGCAGCTTTTGAAGAACCTGATGGCACAAAAAAATATTATCGAAGTAGCTAGTGTGATGAGTTTAAATAAATTTGTGATGCAGGATAGCAGAGCGATAGCATGCACGAACTAATAGTAGTCAGTTACTTTGTTAGCTTACGACGAAGTAGATAGAAATAAAAATGGCATCACCTGTAGTACAGGGAATGCAAATCAACATGTTCAGGGGGAACAAAATTGGCATTAGCAAAATAGTAGCAGCTATAATTTTTGTAACAACGACTGAGCAAGATAGAAGTTATGATGGCTAGATATACAGAGCAGGGAATGCAAACCAAAATATTCAATCGCTTAAAGTTAGCAATGAACTAGAAAATAGCAGGGCTTTACTGTCATAGCTAGGAATGAACTTAAAGAGCTTCAGACAAACAAGCATCTGAACCCAGAACATGTCGCTAAAACAAGGGACTTACATTAGGAGAAGCACTTTGTGGGAGTCACTACAGATCTTCCTGGGGTTGATAGATCAGGTGATGAAGTACACTACATGTGCTACTTGGGGTTGGAGAGACGGCCATTACACTTCATGGTTATTCATCTCATCTGCAAAAATGTAACGGCGCGTCATTAGCACAAACAGGTTCCCCCAATATTAAATAAGAACTTGCAGGCAGCAATAGAAAAGCGATAGTAGAAGAGTTTAGATACGTGTGGATCATGCACGACGCTGGTGAAGCAGATTCGGTTCATGCACAGCGGTGTCGATGAGTTAGATCCGATGCGGTGGACGACAGATCTAGCGAAGCGGCTTCGGTGGGGTGGACGATATCGCAACTGAAGCGACTACGGTAGACTACTGTATGATGGCGAGTGTGTCAAACTGATTCCCGAGGTCTAAAAACAGTATAGCCTCAAAAAAAATTGTCAAAATTTCTGAAAAGTGCTCCGGGAAGCGCGCAGGTGCCAAAAAAATGTCGGTATAACGGCCAGTGGAGAAAAGTGATCCCCAAGGTCAAAAACTAGTGTAGCTAGAATTTTTTTCAGAGGCGCTTCCAGACTTTTTTTTGCTCTCCTTCACAATTCTTTACCGGCGGACGAAACTTATCTCACGGAAAAAAAATTTATACAGCACGGATGAAATTCGAAGGCAACAACTAATAAGGAAAAACAAGAAAACTTAATTCTACCCAGACTCTGTCGTGGTAGAGAAACAACACGAATCTATATCGCGGTAGGAAACAAGGTATATGGCATATGTATATGACTGTGGCGGAAACAATCTGGTGGGTGTATATGGCAGTGGCAGCAGTATATATGGTGGATGTATATGGTAGTGCCGGAAGTATATGGTGGTGAGTATATGGCAGTGGCGAAAGTGTATATGGTGGGTGAATATGGCAGTGGAGGAAGTATATGGTGGTGAGGATCTGCGAGTGGTGCGAGTATGCCGTGGCGGCGTAACTACTATGAATAGAACTCGAAACTCTAAAGAAACTAGACGCTAAGAACAACAACTCGATACGAAGATGCAGACACAAATTCAACTATGCAAAACTGAAAAGACAATGCAAAGGCGTGGTAGGGCTATGTGACGGATGATCTAAACCTATTGTATTTTTTGGCTTTTTTGTGGGTTTTAGATATGAAGGCGATGCAATCTACACTAGGAAAACTGTAAAATCTCACCAAGCAACCTGAGCTCTGATACCACTTGATAGGGCAAAGGTGTTCGATATTTTGATGAGAGTATGATAACGTCGATTTGTTGATGGAGTTCGTGCTTGACGATCCGACTACACGTGCAAAGCTCGTGCGCCAATGCAATCGCTAGGACAATCTCCGGGGAGTTACTGATCTTGCGGATGCACAATCAGTCTGAGCAAAAGTTCTTAATTCATACCTAGAATCGAGAACAACAAAGAACTAATAATGCAATTAGAATTATTGCGGATATAGATGAAAGTTTTATTGAAAATGTGGGATTCCGAATAGTCGGTCTTGTTTTGGGTGTTGGCCTCAAAAGAAGTACACGAAGAGTTGCAGCAATGGCTAACTTTTAGTCTAATCAAAATCCGAGTCTAAACATGATGGCTATGGGGGTATTTAAAGGAGGAAAAGGTGGGGTTTCGGCCAGCCATACGTATGGTGGCCGAACCAAACCCTAGAAGGACTTTCCCCCTTCAATACGGACTCTAAAAAGTGCCTGACTTAATTCCTGCGAAAATGACATGGGCCTGGCCCAAAACTAAAGTTGACGCAACACCATATTATACTATGGACGAAATTATGAAGTGTAATCTTGTATATTTCATCCAAGTCTTCAATCATCATTATGGTGGCTTCAAAGTTCTGAATCTCCACTTGTGGCAACCTCTTCAATCCTCACATGTTTGCTGCCATCTCCTCCATGTGTGATCATGCTCCAATGCTTGTACTTCTCATCCATGCTAGGTCCATCATTCCTAAGAGTAACAAACACATCTGATTTAGGCAGCATCATATCATGTATGTGAGAAATAGTTCCAAGAAACGAAAGTACTTGATAGTTAAGTTGTTTGGCACGATTTCGAGTGATTGGTCCTTGTATTTGTGTGGCTGTAGGTACATCGGTTGTATCAACCGATGGGATGTCCTCATCACTCTGGCTACTAAGTTTACTAGTTGCTGGTGAGTGCTCGAAGATATTTCCTTTAGATTCTGCAATTACATTTTTTTATTTCTTGTTTTTATTTTCACTAGTTAGGCTTAATGAAAAACAACAAAAAAATTAGAGAGCTTTATAGTATTTAGCTTGAGTTAGGACATGAGGTGTTTGAAGAGAAAATTTAAAAACCTATGGAACTTTACTTGCATGCTAGTAGCAATGTTATTAGTTCTTTGAACACTATTATTGCTAATGTTATGGGATAGTCTAAGACTGAGGAAGCTAGTTTTTATGAAAATGATCTTTTTAGTTCCCCAACTTTAGAGGAGAAAATTTGCTATGACGATACTATGCTTCCAATATATGATGATTACAATGATAATTATATTGTTTTCAGTCCACCTACTATTGAGGATAAAATTAATTATGATTACAATGTGCCTCCTATATTTGATGATTATGGTGATGAGAATAATAATAATAGCTATTTTGTTGAATTTTGTCCCACTACAATTGATAAGAATGGCTATGCTTATGTTGGGAGTAGTGATTATTTTATGCATGTGACTCATGATAAGAATGCTTTATGTGATGGTTATATTGTTGGGTTTATTCATGATACTACCGAAAATTATTATGAGAGAGGAAAATATGGTTGTAGAAGTTTTCATGTTACTAAAACACCTCTCTATATGCTGAAAGTTTTGAAGTTACTCTTGTTTTACCTTCCTTTGCTTGTCACTTTGTTCTATGTGAATTTATTTGTGTACAAGATTCCTATGCATAGAAAGTGGTTTAGACTTAAATTTGATTTATATTTGCTTCTTGATACTCTATTTAATTTACTTCAATGCATATTTCTTATGTGAGCATTTTCTCAAACTACTGCGCCTAGTTGAAAGGCGTTAAAGAAAAGCACTCTTGAGAGATAAACCATGTTTAAATTCTGTGTTTTTTCTTTTGTTGAGTCTTGGAAGTTATTACCTCTATAATAACCTCTCCTTATCATTTTCATTTCGTTTTTGTGCCAAGAATAGCCTCTAATAGGAAGAAAGTAAGATTTGGGGAAGATGATGTCCTGAAAATAGAGTACATGTTGTTACCGTAAAACTTCTTATTCACAGCCAGAGCGGAATTTGGAGCTGCCAAGTTTTGGACATATGCCCCAGGTTATTATATAACTTTCGTTAGTTGACCACTTTTTGATCTGAGCAACAAAAGATTTTCGAAAAAAATCGATCTTTACATGTTGTTCTATTTTGTCAGATTTCTGCCACTATTTGCATTTGCCTCTTAATCTCTTTCTTTTTGAGTTCTTTTGAGCAAAGAGCTTTTTGAAGAGGTTTCTAGAGTATCTAATGCTTTAATATATGTTAGAACTGAACCCAAGTGGATTTATTATTTTGATTGCACTAATGTTGCTAATAAAGAATTGTGTGAAGTTTTGTATGAAGGAAGTTTTCAAGTGTAGGGAGAGAAGAATGATGTAATGAGATGAAGTATGGAAAAAGCTTAAGCTTGGGTATGCCCATGTCACCCCAAGAAATATCCAAGAGGTACAAGCGTCAAAGCTTGGGGATGCCCAAGGCATCCCCTCTTCATCAACAAAGCATCACGTTATCTTTCTAGACGCTATATTTTTATTGCTTCATATGCTATGTGTTGTTCTTAGAACGTCTTTATTTTTGTTTTTAGTTTTCTTTTCTTTTGTTTGTTGTAGCATATGGTTGGATCCTAGCATTCTTGTGTGGAAGAGAGACACGCTCTGTTTTTAATTGCATAGAACACTCTAGTTTTCGCTATTATTGTTCTACGAGTGTTCTAGTTTGTCAGTACTGCATTGGTTCTCCATTCTTATTTTGTTCAGACTTGTTAGTTTTCTTTATTTATGTATGATTAACCCTCTGGTCTTTATTGATTATTATCTATGAGAGTTGTTTCAAATAAGTTGATTGGTGTTGGAGACGAGTAAAATGTTTCATGCTTATAGTGATGCAAGGAAAGCTTGTTTAGACTGTGGCATAGACTTTGGCATGTCATGTTGGATATAATTCTTATCATAAGCTTAGTAGTTACTTTTGTAGCATGACTTGTCTCAAATAGCTGAGAGTGCATAATGTGCCATTGAAAGAATCATGTGTTGTTTCCATCATACAAAGCATAATAATGTGGTATTCTCCTTCGATGCTTTATTGGGTTGACTTGGCACATGCTTATACCATGTTATGACTACAAACCAGTCACCTAAAGCCTCTATGATCATTTAGTTTTTGACTTGTAATATCACTTCATGTTTTGATTAATAATGTTTTGTCGCTATACATGATTATGGCCATTATTGCTCTCTTAGTTGGTCGCTCCAAGTCTTTTGCTAGCATTCACCTGTACTGAGTACGAGCTCTACTCGTGCATCCAACCATCAAAAACCAAAGTGCCAATTGTGTCTACCATACATACTTATATGTGGTATTTCACCGCCACTCCAAAGTGAATTGCTTGTGTGCTACCTTTAAACCTTCAAACATTACTACATGTTTTGTGTTTTGTTTTAGCTCATGAGGAAGTATTGAATGGTTTAGTGTCTTTTCATGACTTCATTTTGTGACTAGCATGAATAATGTGCTGGTCCTTAATATTTCAAAAGAGCAAGGCAACTGGGTGCCCATCCCAAATAAAATATAAAATAAACAAATAAACAAATAATGCTCCCCACATTATGTACATGAGAGATCCTAAATAATTGTGTGCAATGGAGAACTACATGGGAGCCGCTCTTGAGGTCACTATATGAAAGGATGATAGATCATTTGGATGTCATTCGTTGACATATACATGAATACCTTCTCGATTTTTTTCAACACTCCTATTGCATTCATAATAAAAAGCTCTAGCACATGAGTAATCTTGCTTCCCCCTGCGCAGGCCTTTCTTTTACCTTTATGTTGAGTCTTCATCTTCTTGCTTTATGCATCAATTAAGAGAACATAGTTGTCATTCTGAGTATAATGTGCATAGTTCCGAAATTTATTATTTATTGATTCATGATTATGATATTGCTTGTTCTCAAATTTCTTGTATCTAGTCACCCTTTAAACTTTAAAGGTGTCCTAGCATTTATGTTTTGCTACTTCATAAAGGACAAGCTGAGTACCACTTTGCTATATTTTCTCTATGATCATAAACAAACAGTTGTTTTCAATGCATAATTATTCATGATCCTTTGTTTGAGTTACTTCTCATGTTATAACATAGTTGCTAAGTTCTATTGTTAGAATTATATCAAGCATGCCTATGGTTAGAGTACTTTGATCCCAGCACACAATGCTTTTACAATAACTGGATCAAGATTGTGTTGGCTGCATGTCACCTCAAAAATTATTTTTGTTATCACCTACCTACTCGAGGACAAGCAGGAGTTGAGCTTGGGGATGTTGATACGTTGCAAACGTATCTACAATTTTTGATGCTCCATGCTTGTTTTATAACATTTTCTATATGATTTGTTTACACTTCATTGCACTTTTATACATTTTTCGGCACAAACCTATTGACAAGATGCCACAATGCCAGTTCCCTGTTTTCTGCTATTTTGTATTTCAGAAAAGTTGTAGAGGAATTATTCTCGGATTTGGACGAAACAAAAGCCGAAGATCCATAATGAAGACAAAGTCCAGAGGGGGACGAAGAGGCGCCACAGGGCGGCCAGACCAGGCCTAAGCGCGGCCCAGGCCCTGGCCGCGCCTAGGGGTGGTCTGCCCCCTGGCCTCCACCGACCTCTCCCTTCCACCTATAAGAAGCCTCCTGATACGTCTCCGACATATCGATAATTTCTTATGTTCCATGCCACATTATTGATGATACCTACATGTTTTATGCATACTTTATGTCATATTTATGCATTTTCCGGCACTAACCTATTAACGAGATGCCGAAGAGCCGCTTGTTTCTCACTGTTTTTGGTTTCAGAAATCCTAGTAAGGAAATATTCTCGGAATTGGACGAAATCAACGCCCATGGGCCTATTTTCACACGAAGCTTCCAGAAGACCGAAGGAGTCACGAAGTGGGGCCACGAGGTGGCCACACAGCAGGGCGGCGCGGCCCAGCCCTTGGCCGCACCGGCCTAGCGTGTGGGGCCCTCGTGTGGCCCCCTGACCTATCTCCTCCGCCTACTTATAGCCTTCGTCGCAAAACCCCCAATACCGAGAGCCACGATACGGAAAACCTTCCAGAGACGCTGCCGCCGCCAATCCCATCTCGGGGGATTCAGGAGATCGCCTCCGGCACCCTGCCGGAGAGGGGAATCATCTCCCGGAGGACTCTTCACCGCCATGGTCGCCTCCGGAGTGATGAGTGAGTAGTTCACCCCTGGACTATGGGTCCATAGCAGTAGCTAGATGGTTGTCTTCTCATAATTGTGCTTCATTGTCGGGTCTTGTGAGCTGCCTAACATGATCAAGATCATCTATCTGTAATGCTATATGTTGTGTTTGTTGGGATCCGATGGATAGAGAATACTATGTTATGCTGATTATCAATCTATTACCTATGTGTTGTTTATGATCTTGCATGCTCTCCGTTATTAGTAGAGGCTCTGGCCAAGTTTTTACTCTTAACTCCAAGAGGGAGTATTTATGCTCGATAGTGGGTTCATGCCTCCATTAAATGCAGGACGGTGATGAGAAAGTTCTAAGGTTGTGGATGTGCTGTTGCCACTAGGGATAAAACATCGATGCTATGTCCGAGGATGTAGTTGTTCATTACATTACGCACCATACTTAATGCAATTGTCTGTTGTTTGCAACTTAATACTGGAAGGGGTTCGGATGATAACCTGAAGGTGGACTTTTTAGGCATAGATGCATGCTGGATAGCGGTCTATGTACTTTGTCGTAATGCCCAATTAAATCTCACTATACTCATCATATCATGTATGTGCATGGTCATGCCCTCTCTATTTGTCAATTGCCCAACTGTAATTTGTTCACCCAACATGCTTATTCTTATGGGAGAGACACCTCTAGTGAACTGTGGACCCCGGTCCATTCTTTTACATCGAATACAATCTACTGCAATACTCGTTCTCCTATTTTCTGCAAACAATCATCATCCACACTATACATCTAATCCTTTGTTACAGCAAGCCGGTGAGATTGACAACCTCACTGTTACGTTGGGGCAAAGTACTTTGGTTGTGTTGTGCAGGTTCCACGTTGGCGCCGGAATCCCTGGTGTTGCGCTGATACGTC
Organism: Lolium perenne; assembly: GCF_019359855.2. Taxonomy (NCBI): domain Eukaryota; kingdom Viridiplantae; phylum Streptophyta; class Magnoliopsida; order Poales; family Poaceae; genus Lolium; species Lolium perenne. The sequence goes on from NC_067247.2 coordinate 217,622,176, forward strand.
TCCGACGTATCGATAATTTCTTATGTTCCATGCCACATTATTGATGATACCTACATGTTTTATGCATACTTTATGTCATATTTATGCATTTTCCGGCACTAACCTACTAACGAGATGCCGAAGAGCCGATTCTTTGTTTCGTTGTTTTTGGTTTCAGAAATCCTAGTAAGGAAATATTCTCGGAATTGGACGAAATCAACGCCCAGGGGCCTATTTTGCCACGAAGCTTCCAGAAGACCGAAGAGGAGACGAAGTGGGGCCACGAGGTGGCCAAACACTAGGGCGGCGCGGCCTGGCCCTTGGCCGCGCCGACCTAGTGTGTGGGGCCCCCATGCGGCCCCCTGACCTGCCCTTCCGCCTACATATAGTCTTCGTCGCGAAACCCCCAGTACCGAGAGCCACGATACGGAAAATCTTCCAGAGACGCCGCCGCCGCCAATCCCATCTCGGGGGATTCAGTAGATCGCCTCCGGCACCCTGCCGGAGAGGGGAATCATCTCCCGGAGGACTCTTCACCGCCATGGTCGCCTCCGGAGTGATGAGTGAGTAGTTCACCCCTGGACTATGGGTCCATAGCAGTAGCTAGATGGTCGTCTTCTCCTAATTGTGCTTCATTGTCGGGTCTTGTGAGCTGCCTAACATGATCAAGATCATCTATCTGTATTGCTATATGTTGTGTTTGTTGGGATCCGATGGATAGAGAATACTATGTTATGTTGATTATCAATCTATTACCTATGTGTTGTTTATGATCTTGCATGCTCTCCGTTGTTAGTAGAGGCTCTGGCCAAGTTTTTGCTAGTAACTCCAAGAGGGAGTATTTATGCTCGATAGTGGGTTCATGCCTCCATTAAATGCAGGACGATGTAAAGTTCTAAGGTTGTGGATGTGCTGTTGCCACTAGGGATAAAACATTGATGCTATGTCCGAGGATGTAGTTATTGATTACATTACGCACCATACTTAATGTAATTGTCTATTGTTTGCAACTTAATACTGGAAGGGGTTCGGATGATAACCTGAAGGTGGACTTTTTAGGCATAGATGCATGCTGGATAGCGGTCTATGTACTTTGTCGTAATGCCCAATTAAATCTCACTATACTCATCATATCATGTATGTGCATGGTCATGCCCTCTATATTTGTCAATTGCCCAACTGTAATTTGTTCACCCAACATGCTATTTATCTTATGGGAGAGACACCTCTAGTGAACTGTGGACCCCGGTCCATTCTTTTAATCGAATACAATCTACTGCAATACTTGTTCTACTGTTCTCTGCAAACAATCATCATCCACACTATACATCTAATCCTTTGTTACAGCAAGCCGGTGAGATTGACAACCTCACTGTTTCGTTGGGGCAAAGTACTTTGGTTGTGTTGTGCAGGTTCCATGTTGGCGCCGAAATCCCTGGTGTTGCGCCGCACTACATCTCGCCGCCATCAACCTTCAACGTGCTTCTTGACTCCTACTGGTTCGATAAACCTTGGTTTCTTACTGAGGGAAAACTTTCCGCTGTACCCATCACACCTTCCTCTTGGGGTTCCCAACGGACGCGTGCTGTACGCGTATCAAGCTCTTTTTCTAGCGCCGTTGCCGGGGAGATCAAGACACGCTGCAAGGGGAGTCACCACAATCCAATCTCTTTACTTTGTTTTTGTCTTGCTATATTTTATTTACTACTTTGTTTGCTGCATTATATCAAAACACAAAAAAAATTAGTTGTTAGTTTTACTTTATTTACTGTCTTGCACTCTATATCAAAAACACAAAAAAAAATTAGTTACTTGTTTTACTTTACTTAATTCCATGCATATTTTTATTTCGCTAGTTAGGCTTAATGGAAAACAACAAAAATATTAGAGATCTTTACGGTATTTATCTAGAGTTAGGACATGAGGTGTTTGAGGAGAAAATTAAAAAACCTATGGAACTTTATATGCATTCTAATGGCAATGTTATTAGTATGAATGTTGTGAACACTATTGTTGCCAATGCTATGGAAGAATTTAAGCTTGGGGAAGCTGGTTTTGATGAGCATGATATTTTTAGTCCCCCAAGCATGGAGGAGAAAATTTACTTTGATGATACTTTGCCTCCCATTTATGATGATAGTGGTATTTTGGTGCCACCTACTATGGAGGATAAAGTTTATTATGATTATACTACGCCTCCTATATTTGATGAGAATAAAAATGATAGCTACTTTGTTGAATTTGCTCCCACTACAATTAATAAGAATGACTGTGCTTATGTTGGGAGTAGTAATTATTTTATGCATGAGACTCATGATAAGAATGCTTTATGTGATAGTTATATTGTTGAGTTTTCTCATGATACTACTGAAAGTTATTACGAGAGAGGGAAACATGGTTATATGCATCTTAATAATATTAAGTTTCCCCTCTTTATGTTGAGAATCTTGAAGTTACACTTGTTTTGTCTTCCTATGCTATTCACTTTGCTCTTCATGAATTTGTTTATTTACAAGATTCCTTTTCATAGGAAGTGGGTTAGACTTAAATGTGTTTTGAATTTGCTTCTTGATGCTCTCTTTTGCTTCAACTCTTATTTCTTGGGAGTGCATCATTAAAATTACTGAGCCCATCTTAATGGCTATAAAGAAAAGCGCTTATGGGAGACAACCCATGTTTTTACTATAGTACTTTTATTTTATATTTGAGTCTTGGAAGTTGTTACTACTGTAGCAACCTCTCCTTATCTTGTTTTGTTGCATTGTTGTGCCAAGTAAAGTCGTTGATAGTAAGGTTCATACTAGATTTGGATTACTACGCAGAAACAGATTTCTTTGCTGTCACGAATTTGGGCCTAATTCTCTTAAGGTAACTCAGAAAATTATGCCAATTTACGTGAGTGATCCTCAGATATGTACGAAACTTTCATTCAATTTGAGCATTTTCATTTGAGCAAGTCTGGTGTCTCAATAAAATTCATCTTTACGAACTGTTCTGTTTTGACAGATTCTGCCTTTTATTTCGCATTGCCTGTTTTGATATGCTTGATGGATTTTTCTATTCCATTAACTTTCAGTAGCTTTGTGCAATGTCCAGAAGTGTTAAGAATGATTATGTCACCTCTGAACATGTAAATTTTGATTGTGCACTAACCCTCTAATGAGTTGTTTTGAGTTTGGTGTGGAGGAAGTTTTCAAGGATCAAGAGAGGGAGATGATACAATATGATCAAGGAGAGTGAAAGCTCTAAGCTTGGGGATGCCCCGGTGGTTCACCCCTGCATATTTCAAGAAGACTCAAGCGTCTAAGCTTGGGGATGCCCAAGGCATCCCCTTCTTCATCGACAACATTATCAGGTTCCTCCCCTGAAACTATATTTTTATTCCATCACATCTTATGTGCTTTGCTTGGAGCGTCGGTTTGTTTTTGTTTTTTTGTTTTGTTTGAATAAAGATGGATCCTAGCATTCATTGTGTGGGAGAGAGACACGCTCCGCTGTTGCATATGGACAAATATGTCCTTAGGCTTTACTCATAGTATTCATGGCGAAGGTTGAATCTTCTTCGTTAAATTGTTATATGGTTGGAATCGGGAAATGCTACATGTAGTAATTCTAAAAAATGTCTTGGATAATGTGATACTTGGCAATTGTTGTGCTCATGTTTAAGCTCTTGCATCATATACTTTGCACCTATTAATGAAGAAATACATAGAGCTCGCTAAAATTTGGTTTGCATAATTGGTCTCTCTAAGGTCTAGATAATTTCTAGTATTGGGTTGAACAACAAGGAAGACGGTGTAGAGTCTTATAATGTTTACAATATGTCTTTTATGTGAGTTTTGCTGCACCGGTTCATCCTTGTGTTTGTTTCAAATAACCTTGCTAGCCTAAAACCTTGTATCGAGAGGGAATACTTCTCATGCATCCAAATCCTTGAGCCAACCACTATGCCATTTGTGTCCACCATACCTACCTACTACATGGTATTTCGCCGCCATTCCAAAGTAAATTGCTTGAGTGCTACCTTTAAAATTTCTATCCTCTACCTTTGCAATATATAGCTCATGGGACAAATAGCCTAAAAACTATTGTGGTATTGAATATGTACTTATGCACTTTATCTCTTATTAAGTTGCTTGTTGTGCGATAACCATGTTCCTGGGGACGCCATCAACTACTCTTTGTTGAATATCATGTGAGTTTCTATGCATGTCCGTCTTGTCTGAAGTAAGGGAGATTTACCACTTATTTAATGGTTAGAGCATGCATTATGTTAGAGAAGAACATTGGGCCGCTAACTAAAGCCATGAATCATGGTGGAAGTTTCAGTTTTGGACAAATATCCTCAATCTCATATGAGAACATTAATTGTTGCTACATGCTTATGCATTAAAGAGGAGTCCATTATCTGTTGTCTATGTTGTCCCGGTATGGATGTCTAAGTTGAGAATAATCAAAAGCGAGAAATCCAATGCGAGCTTTCTCCTTAGACCTTTGTACAGGCGGCATAGAGGTACCCCTTTGTGACACTTGGTTAAAACATGTGCATTGCGATGATAATCCCGGTAATCCGAGCTAATTAGGACAAGGTGCGGGCACTATTAGTATACTATGCATGAGACTTGCAACTTGTAAGATATAATTTACATAACACATATGCTTTATTACTACCGTTGACAAAATTGTTTCTTGTTTTCAAAACCAAAGCTCTAGCACAAATATAGCAATCAATGCTTCCCTCTGCGAAGGGCCTTTCTTTTACTTTTATGTTGAGTCAGTTCACCTATTTCTCTCTACCTCAAGAAGCAAACACTTGTGTGAACTGTGCATTGATTCCTACATACTTGCATATTGCATTTGTTATACTACTTTACATTGACAATTATCCATGAGATATACATGTTATAAGTTGAAAGCAACCGCTGAAACTTCATCTTCCTTTGTGTTGCTTCAATACTTCTACTTTGATTTATTGCTTTATGAGTTAACTCTTATGCAAGACTTATTGATGCTTGTCTTGAAGTACTATTCATGAAAAGTCTTTGCTTTATGATTCAGTTGTTTACTCATGTCATTACCATTGTTTTGATCGCTGCATTCATTACATATGCTTACAATAGTATGATCGAGGTTATGATGGCATGTCACTCCAGAAATTATCTTTGTTATCGTTTACCTGCTCGGGACGAGCAGAAACTAAGCTTGGGGATGCTGATACGTCTCCGACGTATCGATAATTTCTTATGTTCCATGCCACATTATTGATGATACCTACATGTTTTATGCATACTTTATGTCATATTTATGCATTTTCCGGCACTAACATACTAACTAGATGCCGAAGAGCCAGTTGCTGTTTTCTGCTGTTTTTGGTTTCAGAAATCCTAGTAAGGAAATATTCTCGGAATGGGGCGAAATCAACGCCCAGGGGCCTATTTTGCCACGAAGCTTCCAGAAGACCAAAGAGGAGACGAAGTGGGGCCACGAGGTGGCCAAACACTAGGGCGGCGCGGCCTGGCCCTTGGCCGCGCCGACCTAGTGTGTGGGGCCCCCGTGCGGCCCCCTGACCTGCCCTTCCGCCTACATATAGTCTTCGTCGCGAAACCCCCAATACCGAGAGCCACGATACGGAAAACCGTCCAGAGACGCCGCCGCCGCCAATCCCATCTCGGGGGATTCAGGAGATCGCCTCCGGCACCCTGCCGGAGAGGGGAATCATCTCCCGGAGGACTCTTCACCGCCATGGTCGCCTCCGGAGTGATGAGTGAGTAGTTCACCCTTGGACTATGGGTCCATAGCAGTAGCTAGATGGTTGTCTTCTCCTAATTGTGCTTCATTGTCGGGTCTTGTGAGCTGCCTAACATGATCAAGATCATCTATCTGTAATGCTATATGTTGTGTTTGTTGGGATCCGATGGATAGAGAATACTATGTTATGCTGATTATCAATCTATTACCTATGTGTTGTTTATGATCTTGCATGCTCTCCGTTATTAGTAGAGGCTCACAGCCAAGTTTTACTCTTAACTCCAAGAGGGAGTATTTATGCTCGATAGTGGGTTCATGCCTCCATTAAATGCAGGACAAAGGATGAAAGTTCTAAGGTTGTGGATGTGCTGTTGCCACTAGGGATAAAACATCGATGCTATGTCCGAGGATGTAGTTGCTGATTACATTACGCACCATACTTAATGCAATTGTCTGTTGTTTGCAACTTAATACTGGAAGGGGTTCGGATGATAACCTGAAGGTGGACTTTTTAGGCATAGATGCATGCTGGATAGCGGTCTATGTACTTTGTCGTAATGCCCAATTAAATCTCACTATACTCATCATATCATGTATGTGCATGGTCATGCCCTCTCTATTTGTCAATTGCCCAACTGTAATTTGTTCACCCAACATGCTTATTCTTATGGGAGAGACACCTCTAGTGAACTGTGGACCCCGGTCCATTCTTTTACATCGAATACAATCTACTGCAATACTCGTTCTCCTGTTTTCTGCAAACAATCATCATCCACACTATACATCTAATCCTTTGTTACAGCAAGCCGGTGAGATTGACAACCTCACTGTTACGTTGGGGCAAAGTAATTTGGTTGTGTTGTGCAGGTTCCACGTTGGCGCCGGAATCCCTGGTGTTGCGCCGCACTACATCTCGCCGCCATCAACCTTCAACGTGCTTTCTTGACTCCTACTGGTTCGATAAACCTTGGTTTCTTACTGAGGGAAAACTTGCCGCTGTACGCATCACACCTTCCTCTTGGGGTTCCCAACGGACGCGTGCTGTACGCGTATCATGCGCCGCACTACATCTCGCCGCCATCAACCTTCAACGTGCTTCTTGGCTCCTACTGGTTCGATAAACCTTGGTTTCTTACTGAGGGAAAACTTGCCGCTGTACGCATCACACCTTCCTCTTGGGGTTCCCAACGGACGCGTGCTGTACGCGTATCAAGCTCTTTTTCTCGTGCCGTTGCCGGGGATCTGAAGAAAAGTTACACCACAAAGATTTCTGACTCCCACGTCAACTACACGCCAGCAGCTCTTTTTCTGGCGCCGTTGCCGGGGAGATCAAGACACGCTGCAAGGGGAGTCTCCACAACCCAATCTCTTTACTTTGTTTTTGTCTTGCTTTATTTTATTTTATTTTACTACTTTGTTTGCTGCATTATATCAAAACACAAAAAAATTAGTTGCTAGCTTTACTTTATTTGCTATCTTGTTTGCTATATCAAAAACACAAAAAAATAGTTACTTGCATTTACTTTATCTAGTTTGCTTTATTTACTGTTGCTAAAATGGGTACTCCTGAAAATACTAAGTTGTGTGACTTCACAACTACAAATAATAATGATTTCTTATGCACACCTATTGCTCCACCTGCTACTACAGCAGAATTCTTTGAAATTAAACCTGCTTTACTGAATCTTGTTATGAGAGAGCAATTTTCTGGTGTTAGTTCTGATGATGCTGCTGCCCATCTCAATAATTTTGTTGAACTATGTGAAATGCAAAAGTATAAGGATGTAGATGGTGACATTATAAAATTAAAATTGTTTCCTTTCTCATTAAGAGGAAGAGCTAAAGATTGGTTGCTATCTCTGCCTAAGAATAGTATTGATTCATGGACTAAATGCAAGGATGCTTTTATTGGTAGATATTATCCCCCTGCTAAAATTATATCTTTGAGAAGTAGCATAATGAATTTTAAACAATTGGATAATGAGCATGTTGCACAAGCTTGGGAAAGAATGAAATCTTTGGTTAAAAACTGCCCAACCCATGGACTGACTACTTGGATGATCATCCAAACCTTTTATGCAGGACTGAATTTTTCTTCGCGGAACTTATTGGATTCAGCTGCTGGACGTACCTTTATGTCCATCACTCTAGGCGACGCAACAAATCTTCTTGATAATATGATGATTAATTACTCTGAATGGCACACGGAAAGAGCTCCACAAGGTAAGAAGGTAAATTCTGTCGAAGAAACCTCTTCCTTGAGTGATAAGATTGATGCTATTATGTCTATGCTTGTGAATGGTAGGACTAATATTGATCCTAATAATGTTCCGTTAGCTTCATTGGTTGCACAAGAAGAACATGTTGATGTAAACTTCATTAAAAATAATAATTTTAACAACAATGTTTATCGGAACAATTCTAGTAACAACTATAGGCCATATCCTTATAATAATGGTAACGGATATGGTAATTCTTATGGGAATTCTTACAACAATAATAGGAACACACCCCCTGGACTTGAAGCCATGCTTAAAGAATTTATTAGTACACAAACTGCTTTTAACAAATCTGTTGAAGAAAAGCTTGGGAAAATTGATATACTTGCTTCTAAAGTCGATAGTCTTGCTGCTGATGTTGATCTTTTGAAATCGAAAGTTATGCCTAATGAAAATAAAAATAATAAAATTGTTACTACAGCAAATGCCATCCAAGTTAGAATTAATGAGAATATAAGATTGATGGCCGAATTGCGTGCTAGGTGGGAGAAAGAAGAAAATGCTAAAGAAGATAATATAGCTAAAGTTTGGACTATTACCACCACTAGCAATGCTAATACTTCACATGTTGCTGCACCTCCTACTATTAATGGTAAAAGAATTGGTGTTGGCAATGTTTCCACTTCTAATGCAAAGCACGAAAAACTGCCTGAAACTGCTAAAACTGCTGAAACTGCCTGTGATAAAACTGCTGAATTTTTTTCCAACATTGGGGATAATGATCCCATTGCTTTAGATTATAATGTTTTGGATTTTTATGATTGCCACATCTCTGAATTTATAAAGTTCTTACAAAAACTTGCTAAGAGTCCTAATGCTAGTGCTATAAACTTGGCTTTCACAAAACATATTACAAATGCTCTCATAAAAGCTAGAGAAGAGAAATTAGAACGCGAAGCTTCTATTCCTAGGAAGCTAGATGATGGTTGGGAGCCCATCATTAAGATGAAGGTCAATGACTTTGATTGTAATCCTTTATGTGATCTTGGTGCAAGTATTTCCGTTATGCCTAAGAAAATTTATAATATGCTTGACTTGCCACAATTGAAAAATTGTTATTTGGATATTAATCTTGCTGATAACTCTACAAAGAGACCTTTGGGGAGAGTTGATAATGTTCGCGTTACGTGAGTGATCCTCAGATATTAATCTCTGTAGGTAACTCAGAAAATTATACCAATTTACGTGAGTGATCCTCAGATATGTACGCAACTTTCATTCAATTTGAGCATTTTCATTTGAGCAAGTCTGGTGCCTCAATAAAATTCGTCTTTACGAACTGTTCTGTTTTGACAGATTCTGACTTTTATTTCACATTGCCTATTTTGATATGCTTGATGGATTTTTCGATTCCATTAACTTTCAGTAGCTTTGTGCAATGTCCAGAAGTGTTAAGAATGATTATGTCACCTCTGAACATGTAAATTTTGATTGTGCACTAACCCTCTAATGAGTTGTTTTGAGTTTGGTGTGGAGGAAGTTTTCAAGGATCAAAAGAGGAGGATGATACAATATGATCAAGGAGAGTGAAAGCTCTAAGCTTGGGGATGCCCCGGTGGTTCACCCCTGCATATTTCAAGAAGATTCAAGCGTCTAAGCTTGGGGATGCCCAAGGCATCCCCTTCTTCATCGACAACATTATCAGGTTCCTCTAGTGAAACTATACTTTTATTCCATCACATCTTATGCACTTTGCTTGGAGCGTCGGTTTGTTTTTGTTTTTGTTTTGTTTGAATAAAATGGATCCTAGCATTCTTTGTGTGGGAGAGAGACACGCTCCGCTGTTGCATATGGACAAATATGTCCTTAGGCTTTACTCATAGTATTCATGGCGAAGGTTGAATCTTCTTCGTTAAATTGTTATATGGTTGGAAACGGGAAATGCTACATGTAGTAATTCTAAAAATGTCTTGGATAATTTGATACTTGGCAATTGTTGTGCTCATGTTTAAGCTCTTGCATCATATACTTTGCACCTATTAATGAAGAAATACATAGAGCTTGCTAAAATTTGGTTTGCATAATTGGTCTCTCTAAGGTCTAGATAATTTCTAGTGAAGGATTGAACAACAAGGAAGATGGTGTAGAGTCTTATAATGTTTACAATATGTCTTTTATGTGAGTTTTGCTGCACCGATTTATCCTTGTGTTTGTTTCAAATAACCTTGCTAGCCTAAGCCTTGTATCGAGAGGGATTAATTCTCATGCATCCAAATCCTTGAGCCAACCACTATGCCATTTGTGTCCACCATACCTACCTACTACATGGTATTTCTCCGCCATTCCAAAGTAAATTGCTTGAGTGCTACCTTTAAATTTCTATCCTCTACCTTTGCAATATATAGCTCATGGGACAAATAGCCTAAAAACTATTGTGGTATTGAATATGTACTTATGCACTTTATCTCTTATTAAGTTGCTTGTTGTGCGATAACCATGTTCCTGGGGACGCCATCAACTACTCTTTGTTGAATATCATGTGAGTTGCTATGCATGTCCGTCTTGTCTGAAGTAAGGGAGATTTACCACTAGAATGGTTAGAGCATGCATAATGTTAGAGAAGAACATTGGGCCGCTAACTAAAGCCATGATCCATGGTGGAAGTTTCAGTTTTGGACAAATATCCTCAATCTCATATGAGAAAATTAATAATTACTGAATGCTTATGCATAAAAGAGGAGTCCATTATCTGTTGTCTATGTTGTCCCGGTATGGATGTCTAAGTTGAGAATAATCAAAAGCGAGAAATCCAATGCGAGCTTTCTCCTTAGACCTTTGTACAGGCGGCATAGAGGTACCCCTTTGTGACACTTGGTTAAAACATATGTATTGCGATGATAATCCCGGTAATCCGAGCTAATTAGGACAAGGTGCGGGCACTATTAGTATACTATGCATGAGGCTTGCAACTTGTAAGATATAATTTACATGATACATATGCTTTATTACTACTGTTGACAAAATTGTTTCTTGTTTTCAAAACCAAAGCTCTAGCACAAATATAGCAATCAATGCTTCCCTCTGCGAAGGGCCATTCTTTTACTTTTATGTTGAGTCAGTTCATCTATTTCTCTCCATCTCAAGAAGCAAACACTTGTGTGAACTGTGCATTGATTCCTACATACTTGCATATTGCACTTGTTATATTACTTTACATTGACAATATCCATGAGATATACATGTTATGAGTTGAAAGCAACCGCTGAAACTTCATCTTCCTTTGTGTTGCTTCAATACCTCTACTTTGAATTATTGCTTTATGAGTTAACTCTTATGCAAGACTTATTGATGCTTGTCTTGAAAGTACTATTCATGAAAAGTCTTTGCTTTACGATTCATTTGTTTACTCATGTCATTACCATTGTTTTAATCGCTGCATTCATTACATATGCTTAGAATAGTATGATCGAGGTTATGATGGCATGTCACTCCAGAAATTATCTTTGTTATCGTTTACCTGCTCGGGACGAGCAGAAACTAAGCTTGGGGATGCTGATACGTCTCCGACGTATCGATAATTTCTTATGTTCCATGCCACATTATTGATGATACCTACATGTTTTATGCATACTTTATGTCATATTTATGGATTTTCCGGCACTAACCTATTAACGAGATGCCGAAGAGCCAGTTGTTGTTTTCTGCTGTTTTTGGTTTCAGAAATCCTAATAAGGAAATATTCTCGGAATTGGACGAAATCAACGCCCAGGGGCCTATTTTCACACGAAGCTTCCAGAAGACCGAAGGAGTCACGAAGTGGGGCCACGAGGTGGCCATACAGCAGGGCGGCGCGGCCCAGCCCTTGGCCGCGCCGGCCTAGCGTGTGGGGCCCTCGTGTGGCCCCCTGACCTATCTCCTCCGCCTACTTATAGCCTTCGTCGCGAAACCCCCAGTACCGAGAGCCACAATACGGAAAACCTTCCAGAGACGCCGCCGCCAATCCCATCTCGGGGGATTCAGGAGATCGCCTCCGGCACCCTGCCGGAGAGGGGAATCATCTCCCGGAGGACTCTTCACCGCCATGGTCGCCTCCGGAGTGATGAGTGAGTAGTTCACCCCTGGACTATGGGTCCATAGCAGTAGCTAGATGGTTGTCTTCTCCTAATTGTGCTTCATTGTCGGGTCTTGTGAGCTGCCTAACATGATCAAGATCATCTATCTGTAATGCTATATGTTGTGTTTGTTGGGATCCGATGGATAGAGAATACTATGTTATGTTGATTATCAATCTATTACCTATGTGTTGTTTATGATCTTGCATGCTCTCCGTTATTAGTAGAGGCTCTGGCCAAGTTTTTACTCTTAACTCCAAGAGGGAGTATTTATGCTCGATAGTGGGTTCATGCCTCCATTAAATCTAGGACAGTGACAGAAAATTCTAAGGTTGTGGATGTGATGTTGCCACTAGGGATAAAACATCGATGCTATGTTCGAGGATGTAGTTGTTGATTACATTACGCACCATACTTAATGCAATTGTCTGTTGTTTGCAACTTAATACTGGAAGGGGTTCGGATGATAACCTGAAGGTGGACTTTTTAGGCATAGATGCATGCTGGATAGCGGTCTATGTACTTTGTCGTAATGCCCAATTAAATCTCACTATACTCATCATATCATGTATGTGCATGGTCATGCCCTCTCTATTTGTCAATTGCCCAACTGTAATTTGTTCACCCAACATGCTTATTCTTATGGGAGAGACACCTCTAGTGAACTGTGGACCCCGGTCCATTCTTTTACATCGAATACAATCTACTGCAATACTCGTTCTACTGTTTTCTGCAAACAATCATCATTAACACTATACATCTAATCCTTTGTTACAGCAAGCCGGTGAGATTGACAACCTCACTGTTACGTTGGGGCAAAGTACTTTGGTTGTGTTGTGCAGGTTCCACGTTGGCGCCGGAATCCCTGGTGTTGCGCCGCACTACATCTCGCCGCCATCAACCTTCAACGTGCTTCTTGGCTCCTACTGGTTCGATAAACCTTGGTTTCTTACTAAGGGAAAACTTGCCGCTGTACGCATCACACCTTCCTCTTGGGGTTCCCAACGGACGCGTGCTGTACGCGTATCACCTCCCGACGCGTGAACCCTAAAACAATAAGCCTCCGCCCATGAAAAGTTGCGTAACTCCGCCGCTATCGCAGACAAGATTCGGGGGACATAAGTCTCTGTTCCGGCACCCTGTCGGAACGGGGAATTGCCCCCAGAGCCATCTCCATCGACTCCCCCGCCATCTCCATCGCCATTGTTGACTCCCATGATGAGGAGTGAGTAGTTCTCCCCCGAGGCTGAGGGATTTACCTGTAGCTATGTGGTCTATCTATCTCTCCATGTATGAGCTTTGTAATCTAGTTGAATAAGTAGATGTTATTCTTCAACTATTGTGCTACTCAAGTGGTTTTATTATGTGATCTCCGGGGACACCTTGTCCAATGGTGTGAAGGTGACAGTGTGCACACAGTGTTTGTTTCTTAAGCTTAATTTACATAAATACTTATGAATAGTGGTGTCTAGTTAGTACCATCTTTGTATGCTCAAAGTGACGGCATGAGGCGTCCATAGATTGGGAATGCGAACTTTAAGGAGTTCTTATGCATCCCTACGCAGTGAATTTGTGTTTATTATCAAACCGGAGAGTGGTTCAGATAGTATAGTGAAGTGATAATATCTATGTATTCAATCATGGTATCATTGTTGAGAGTGTCCACTAGTGAATGTATGATCCCTAGGCCTTGTTTCCAAGCATTGAAACACCGTTTACAACCAGTCCTGCTACATGTTTGCTTGTTCCATTTTTATTTTAGATTGCAATTACTACTTAAAATCATCCATATTGCTTGTATTTCACTATCTTTTCGCCGAACTAGTGCACCTATACACCTGACAAGTGTATTGGGTGTGTTGGGGACACAAGAGACTTCTTGTATCGTGATTGCAGGGTTGCTTGAGAGGGATATCTTTGACCTCTACCTCCCTGAGTTCGATAAACCTTCGGTGATCCACTTAAGGGAAACTTGCTGCTGTTCTACAAACCTCTGCACTTGGAGGCCCAACACTGTCTACAAGAATAGAAGTGTGCGTATACATCAGGGGGTCAAAAAAAACTCCAAGAAAAGAAAGTTGATTGTACATAGAGGATGACATGCGGGTCCCATGAGCAAGCAGTTTACTCAACGTTTCCAAGGCGACAGGGGATCAAAAGAAAAAGGAAATAGCCAAAAATCAGAGGGTGAAAAAAAATCCAAGAAAATAAACTTTTATAATACATATATAGAGGATGACATGTGGGTCCCATGAGCCAACATGTTCCTCAATGTTTCAAAGGCGGCATGAGATCGAATGAAAAAGGCAAGTGACCAAATATCAGGAGCCAAAAATAATCCAAGAAAAGAAACTTTTATTGTACATAGAGGATGACATATGGGTCCCATTTTGCAGCAGCGGTCTCAACGTTTTAAAGGTGGCATGAGATCGAAAGAAAAAAAGCAAGTGACCAAATATCAGGAGCGAAAAATAATCCAAAAAAGAAACTTTTATTGTACATAGAGGATGACATGCGGGTCCCATTTTGCAGCAGCGGTGTCAACGTTTTAAACGTGGCACGTGATCGAAAGAAAAAGGCAAGTGGCCAAATATCAGGTGCCAAAAATAACTCCAAGAAAAGAAACTTGATTGTACATAGAGGATGACATGCGGGTCCCATTTTGCAGCAGCGGTCTCTGATAACCCACAAGTATAGGGGATCGCAACAGTCTTCGAGGGAAGTAAAACCCAAATTTATTGATTCGACACAAGGGGAGGTAAAGAATACTTATAAGCCTTAACAACTGAGTTGTCAATTCACCGCACTGAAAAGCACTAGTAACAGGGGTGATGTGAAAGCAGCAGTAATATGAGAGCAATAGTAACAGTAACACAGCAGCAGTAACACAGGAGCAATGGCACCAGAAAATAGTTGATACTACTTCCAATGTCATATAGGAACGAGAATATGATGATGAAAGATGGACCGGGGTTCCCAGCTATCTACACTAGTGGTAACTCTCCAATAACAAGTGACAAGTGTTGGGTGAACAAATTACCGTTGGGCAATTGATAGGATTGAAATAGCATTAAGACAGAACATCAAGATTATTAATCATGTAGGCATGTTTTCCATATATAGTCATACGTGCTCGCAATGAGAAACTTGCATAACATCTTTTGTCCTACCAAATGGCGGCAAGACCTCAAGGGAATCTACTGGCAATTAAGGTACTCCTTTTAATAGAGCACCGGAGCAAAGCATTAACACTTGGTGAAAACATGTGATCCTCATATCACAGCCTTCCCCTCCGGTTGTCCCAATTTTTGTCACTTTGGGGCCTCGGGTTCCGGACAGCAATATGTGCAAACAACTTGTAGATACAATCTAAGCAATAAGTATAGAGCTTAAATCTAAGATCATGCCACTCGTGCACTAGTGACAAGCATTAAACACAACAAGATTGCAGTAACAATAACTTCACAAACTTATATAGATAGACTAATCATAATGTAACAATCCATCGGATCCCAACAAACACAACACCGATTACATCAGATGGATCTCAATCATGTAAGGCCGCTCATGAGATCATTGTATTGAAGTACATGGGAGAGAGAGTACCAACTAGTGATACGTCCAAAACGTATCTACTTTCCCGAACACTTTTGCTATTGTTTTGCCTCTAATTTGTGTATTTTGGATACAACTAACACGGACTAACGCTGTTTTCAGCAGAACATTCCGTATCTCGTTTTTGTGCGTAAATCCAACTTTCGGGAAAATCCTCGGAATTTATGCGAAGGCCCTATTTTCCCGAATCATCGACTGAGCTGTAAGGACAAGTAAGGTGGAGGCCCGAGGGCCCCACACCATAAGGCGGCGCGGCCTAGGGGGGGCCCGCGCGGCCCTATGGTGTGGCCCCCTCGGCCGGCCTCCGACGCCCTCCTTCGGACTATATAATGCCTTCGACCTAAAAACGCACGGGGAGAAGTTGAAGTCGCCAGAAAGCTTCCAGAACGCCGCCACATCGTGAAACTCCGTCGCGGGAGCCAGAAGTCTCCGTTCTGGCACTCCGCCGGGACGGGGAATTGGAGGAGATCATCGCCATCATCACCGCCAACGCCTCTCCATCAACCAGCCATGTTTCCCCCATCCATGTGTGAGTAATTCCCCCGCTGTAGGCCGAAGGGGATGGTAGGGATTGGATGAGATTGGTCATGTAATAGCATAAGATTGTTAGGGCATAGTGCCTAGTGTCCGTAATTGGTACTTTGATGATATTGTTGCAACTTGTTATGCTTAATGCTTGTCACTAGGGCCCGAGTGCCATGATCTCAGATCTGAACATGTTATTGTTTCATCATGATATTCATTGTTTATTGATCTTACCTGCAAGTTGTATACACATGTCGCTGTCCGGAACCGATGGCCCCGAAGTGACAGAAATCGGGACAACCGGAGGGAATGGTAGTGATGTGAGGATTACATGTGTTCACGGAGTGTTAATGCTTTGCTCCGGTACTCTATTAAAAGGAGTACCTTAATATCCAGTAGTTTCCCTTGAGGCCCTATTGCCACCTACCGGTAGGACAAAAGATGTTGTGCAAGTTTCTCATTGCGAGCACGTACGACTATAATTGGAACACATGCCTATTGATTGCTTTGTACTTGGACACCGTTTTATTATTATCTCGCAAATGCCCTGCTATGATTGTTACATGAGTTTCTCTCATCCATGCAACGCCCGTCATCCGTCCCCGTGCCTACAGTATTTTTAATCCCGCTCGTTTACTAAAATCACTACTACGTCTTTGTTACTCTGTCGTTATTTCACTCGCTACTACTATAAAGCTGTTACCTCGATAAACTCTTGCGAGCAAGTCTGTTTCTGTGTGCGACTGAATTGACAACTCCGCTGTTAAGGCTTCCAAGTGTTCTTTGTCTCCCCTTGTGTCGAATCAATAAATTGGGTTATACTACCCGCGAAGACTGCTGCGATCCCCTATACTTGTGGGTTATCAAGACCGTTTTCTGGCGCCGTTGCCGGGGAGCATAGCTTTATTTGGAAGTTCACTTGGAATGATATTGTTCGCTGCAAATTCTCCATCATGGGTAAAGCTCGCGATTCTAAAGTCGCCATATTACCATCCACTACAAGAAAAGGTACAACTCTGAGTACCTCTGCTACTCTTGATTCACCATCTGTGATAAGTCAACTTGTTTCACCGCCACAAGCTGGTACGTCTGCTGAATCTGAAAACTCTCATAATATTGATAATGTTTCTGCTGTGCTTGATGATAGTGGTTCATTGGGATCCTTTCTAGATGCTACAATTGCTAGGTCTAGGCAAATTGAAAATGCTGAAACTCCTAATGAAAATGCCACTACACCTGTTAGTTCACCTGAACTTGATTATTCTAGTGATGATCCTGATGAAGATTATGTGGAGCTTAATGATGATTTTATTGATAAATGCAATTCTATTACTGATGCAAGAAACAATTAAAAGTTTCTCGCACAATATACTGTTAAACATAAGCTATCTCCTGATCCTAAATTTGCCACATCTCCTATATGCATTAAGGATAAAGATTATGATTTTTCTCTTGATCTATCTCATATAGCTATTGTAGAGAAAGCACCCTTTTGTGGTACTGAAAAAGAAAGTGTTGTAGAACACATGAATGAACTTTCTTCTATGAGTAGCTTGTTTTTTGATGATATCAAGATGCGTACTTACTTTGTTATTAAAAATTTTCCTTTCTCATTAAAGGATGATGCTAAAACTTGGTATAATAATTTGCCTCCTGGTTCTATTAAAAATCCAACTGAGTTGCGTGATGTTTTCTTTCGAAAATACTTTCCTGCTAGTGCTCAACATGCTGCTTTACAGAGAATTTACAGATTTGATCAAGGAGATGAAGAGAAATTGCCTGCGGCATGGGCAAGATTTTGTTCTCTTATCAGAGCTCGACCTGGACATGATTTAGAAAAGAATGATCTACTTGATATATTTTACAGTGGACTAACCATTGAATCTAGAGCATATTTGGATAGTTGTGCTGGTTGTGTTTTCAGGAAAAGAACTCCAGAAGAAGCTGAAGATTTATTGGCTAGAATAAGCCGGAATCATGATGATTGGGAAACACCTGAACCAACTCCAACGCCAATATTGAAGAAGAGGGGTTTAATTGAATTGAATGATGATGATATGCGGGAAGCTAAGAAGTCTCTCAAGGAGAAAGGTATTAGATCCGAAGATGTGAAGAATCTACCTCCCATAGAAGATATATGTGAGATAATTCCCCCTTCGCCCATGATTGAGGTAAACTCCCTTCAACGCTTTACTAGGGAAGATATTCCGTATTCAAAACCTCCTGCGCAATGCTTAGATGAGTTTGATAATTATATTGTTAAGCAAGAAAATTTCAATATGAGAGTAGAGAATCATCTAATGGAAAATTTTCAAGCTATTAGCAATTTGCATGATATTGTGGAGAGAACCTCCAATGATGTTAAGGTGCTTGTTAAACATTTTCAAATGATTCAAACTCAAATTGATCAACTCACTAAAGTGCAAAATGACTTGCTAAATAATAATTCTAAAGAGAAACACGCCTATGAAGTAACAACTAGAGGCGGTGTCTCTACCCAGGATCCTCTATATCCTGAAGGGCACCCCAAAAGAATTGAACAAGATTCTCAACGCATTGAACCTAGTGCTCCTTCTAAGAAGAAAAAGAAGAAGAAACATAAAAATGTTGTAGAATCCTCTGAACCTGTTAATGATCCCAATAGTATTTCTATTTCCGATGCTGAAACTGAAAGTGGTAATGAACATGATAATGATAATGATAATGATAAGAATAATGCTTCTGATAAAGAAGAGGTAGAAGATGAACCTAAAAAGCATGATAAAAATAAAAAGTATACTAAAGAAGATTTTATTGCTAAGAAACATGGTAATGAAAGAGAACCTTGGGTGCAAAAGCAAATGCCTTTTCCTGCTAAGAAACTAAAATCAAAGGAAGAAGAACACTATAATAAATTTTGTGATTGGATGAAACCTTTATTCTTGCAAATCCCTTTGACTGATGCTATTAAATTGCCACCTTACTCAAAGTATATGAAAGATATTGTTACTAACAAGAGGAAAATCCCCAATGAGGAAATTTCCACTATGCTTGCTAATTACTCTTTCAATGGCAAAGTGCCAAAGAAGTTGGGCGACCCAGGTATACCTACTATTCCTTGTTCTATCAAGAATAATTATGTTAAAACTGCTCTATGTGACTTGGGAGCCGGTGTTAGTGTTATGCCTTTTTCTCTTTATAAGAGGCTTTATCTAGATAAGTTGATACCTACTGATATATCTTTGCAAATGGCTGATAAATCTACTGCTATTCCTGTTGGTATATGTGAGGATGTTCCTGTTCAAGTTACTACTAACTGCTTGATATTAACTGATTTTGTTGTGTTGGAAATGCCTGAAGATGATAATATGTCTATTATTCTTGGGAGACCTTTTCTTAACACCGCAGGGGCTGTTATTGATTGCAATAAAGGGAAGGTTACTTTTAATGTTGATGATAAGGAGCATACTGTTTATTTCCCCAAGAAGATTGATAAAGTATGTGGAGTCAATACTATTTCTAATGTGAGAACTATCAAAATTGGAACTATCGATTGTCCTATATATGAGCCTAAAGAAGGTTATCAAAATCTTATGATTGGATCCATATCAATACAATTCAAGGTAACATGATTGATTTGAGGTTTATTTCTTCTTATGCTATGTAAAAATTATTCGGTGGCAAGACTTGATCAACCTTGTTAACGAATACTTTTTATAAGCATAGAGGCGGTAAACAACATCTCTTTCTTCCTCCACTTGTCTTATTTGCTGTAGCACTTTTGTTTTGCAAAGTTCCTTAGTTAATTAGAGTTTTCAAAGAATTTCCTGGCCAGTAATAATAAACTAAATACCCAGAAATGTGCATTTTTCAAAGTTTTCAAAAATTCACAAAAATTATACCGTTGGTCCTATTTTTCGAAGAGGCACCTGGGAGCACCAGAGGATGACCTGTGGGGCACCCCGAGTGCCACACCACTCCGGTGCGGCCAAGGAGGGGGGCGCGCCACCCTGTGGTGTGGGCCCCTCCTTGCCCCACTACTTCATCTCTTTCTCCCAGCATCTTCTCTCTCCCGAAAAAACTCGAACCAGCTTTCTCTCACTCGCGTTTTTGCTCAAGATCTCAGGATTTTTCGATCTCTTTGCTCAGCCCAGATTTCTGTCTGAAATTTGGCACATTTGCTCTCCGGTATGTGACTCCTCCGCCTATCCAAATAGAATTTTGTTTGGTTGAGTATATCTTGAGTATTTTGCTGCTATAGGTAACATGTTTAGTAAGCTTGCATGCTTGTTCTAAGTTGTATAAACTAGTTTTGATGCATGATTAGTACTCTAGCAAGTTCCCATAGTAGTTTCCCTTGATTATATGTCACCAAATCAAATTTTATATTGTTTGTTGAAAATTTCAGAAAATGGAGTGGAATAGATATCAACTTAACCAACAAGAATTGGAGGTCCAACAAGTCATGAGAGTGAACCGTGAAGAGGGAGTATACCCCTCTTACTACCCGTGCGCGGAGTTCATGAGAAGCGCAGGAATATTGGAAGATGTTCGGAGTCTAATTTCTCGTGCAGGGCTGAGTTATTTTGTTGAAGGAGAACCAAGCCAATATGCAAAATTAACTATGTCTGTTGTGCAGGACTTTAAGTTCAATTGGTCGCGATCTAACCCCACGGTTCAGTATAAAATTTATAATAAAGCTGTCAACTTGCCATTCAGAGATTTTTGTGCAACAATTAGAGTACCGCAATGGGGATCATGCGAGAATATAAGGGGATCGCCGCAAGAACTCTTAAGCCTCTTCAAGATGATTTGCTATGGAAGGAGTTTCTCAGAGGATAGTGGTAAAATCACTAGCATTCAGCTCCCGGCTATCCGCTACTTTGCCTATTTCATTACTAAATGCGTTCTTGCTAGAAAGATTGGTAGTAAACTATCTATCCCGGATTTAGCTTTTCTAGCTGCGGCATTGCAAGGTAGTAGGACTTATAATTTAGGGGCATTGATAGCTTATAGACTCACTACTAACCGTGAGAAAGGTGGAATTTGTGGAGGTCTCATCGCCTCTCGTTTACTAGCTTTTCATAATGTAGAACCTCATCATCTTGATATTCCACTTTCCATAGAAAAACTTGACATAGCCTCTATGGTTAAACATGAAATTGTTTCTGACTCCTCCAACTTGGGTAACCTGTTTTACAAGATGACATTTTATAAGAAAGTCTGGAGAATAACTAAGAAAACTGAGAAACTAGTAAGATTGCCTGCTCCTGTTCTATTTAACCTTGATTCCAGGGAGGATTGGTCGGTCACAGAAGGTGCACTGAATGCACACATAGAGGGAGGAGGCCATCATGCAAGAGACAACACGGAGGAGGCTGAGGAACACCTCGACTCATCGTCCGATGCAGCAAGTTCCTCGCATCAACATGTTGGGCATGTGGAGCCTTCACACTTTTCTTCTGCACAGGAACTTTACTATGACTACGCCATGAATTATCCACCGGCGAGGAACAGCGACCCTCGTTGGGGTTGAACTCCACTTAGGCCAAAAGCCTAAGATTGGGGGGAGGTATACCGGCATCACTCATTCTTTGCATATTATGATTGCTGGATACTTGTATATACTTGTTTTGTTTGTTTGAGTGGTTTTCTAATGAGAGGGAGATGATATTTGGGGAAGTGCTGCCTGAAAACAGATTATGGACTATTACCGTAAAAATTCTCAAAAATATCCAGTACAGTATTTTGAGAAGCCAATTTTTGTGCATGTTCCCCAGGTTGTTATCTAACTTTTATTAGTTGAACACTTTTCGATTTGAGCAGTGGAAGAATTTATTAAAAATCGAGTACTGTACTGCTGTCAAGTTTGACGAATTTCTGCTGCTTTGTGTTTATGTGAGTCTTCTAGTTTGCCATTTCTTGTTTTTGCTTTGTTTCCTTCCCAAAACACAAAAAAACCAAAAATATTTTTGTTGTTTCTCTTCACCATTTGTTTGCTTTGGTTTCTTGCATTTGTTTCGCTTTATTTGCTATTGCTAGTTTGCTATAAGAAAACCCAAAAAGATTTTGCTTCGTTTGCTTGTTTCCTTTTGTTCTTGTTTCTAATTCGAAAACACCAAAAATATTTGCTGTTCTTCTTTGGTTTGTAAAGTTCATTATGAGTTCAATGGTCTTCGGTGGCTGGAGCGTGGTTTTCATTTCATATTATCCAAGCTACACAAGTGAAAGGCAATAATGACGATCTACGACAATTGGATTGTGGTGAGAGGCTGGTATGAACTCTATTTGTTTTCATTTTTGTACATATACTCATCCATGTGAGCATGCTTAGTTGGTTCATGTGAGGTATATGTTATTTGAGAAAGTCTAGTAGTTTATGATCTCTCATGTTTAGCTCCAATTTATTAATATGAGTAGCATGTCATGGATGTTTGCTTGCATTGTTTTATTCATAAGTAAGTACGGCATTGTGGTATCCTCCTCTGAATAATTCATTTATATCGACTTGGCACATGCTCACGCATGCATATGACTGAACCAAAGTCAATTAAGCCTCGATGATTTATATTGCTTCAGAGTTCTTGTATCACTTTTATGCCTCCGTTAATTTATTTTGCCGCAAGCATGATTATGACAGTTACTGCTCTCTTGATTTGTCGCTCCCTAGTCTTTTGCTAGCATTCACTTGTACTGAGCGGGAACGCTGCTCGCGCTTCCAAACACCTGAAAACCAAGTTGTTCCAAAGTGTCCACTATAAATACCTATGCATGGCATTTCAAACCATTCCAAGTAAATTCTCATGCGCTACCTTTAAAACCTTCAAAATGCTTCTCAATTTGTGTTTATGTTTCATAGCTCATGAGGAAGTATGTGGTGTTTAGCTTTCAACCTTGTCATTTACTTTTGACGGACTCTCATATGGACTAGTGGCACATCCGCTTATCCAATAATTTTGCAAAAAGAGCTGGCAACGGGGTTCCCAGTCCCAAATTAATTAACCTAAATAGACACTCCTCCATGGTTTGTGATTGTTGGACGACACCCGAAGGATTCAGTTAGCCATGGCTTGTGTAAGCAAAGGTTGGGGGGAGTGTCATCATCATAATAAAACTAAAATAAAAGGCACTCCTTCATGGTATGAGATTGTTGGCAGGCACCCGAGGATTCGGTTAGCCATGGTTTGTGTAAGAAAGGTTGGAAGGAGTGCCACATAAACATGCAAATAATTCATGGGAGCCGCTCTTGGGAGTCCGGTTGGCGAGGTAGTTAGTGTACCCATTACTATTCGTTGACAACGACAAGCACCTCTCAAAATAATTTTACTCCTGATTTCAAAAATGAAAAGCTCTAGCGCATGTTAATCCCTGCTTCCCTCTGCGAAGGGTCAATCTTTTACTTTTATGTTGTGTCTCCATTATTTCTTTGAGCACTATCTTGAGAGCACAACTGTCATTCTTAGTATAATATGCTTGTCTCAAAATATGATTGATTGTGGTATAACTTTGATGCTTTTATCTTTGACAATCACTACTTCTAGTCTTTCTATGAACTACAGAGGTGCCTGGGCATTTATGTTTTGCCGATCAAATACGGGCAAGCGAGATACCACTTTATCATACTCTCTTATGAACATTGCAATCCTGCTTATATACATGATTCATGATGCTTATTATTAATTGTTGGTACCTCTCCATGATTGACATAGCTGTTAGATGATTTTATTTGCATGTATCTCATTATGAACGGTTTAAGTATTAGCCATAGCATGAGAATATATACATCATATGAGCAAATGTGTTCGTGAAAGTTCTTTTATCGCTCAGTTGTTAACTGAATTGCTTGAGGACAAGCAATAAGCTAAGCTTGGGGGGAGTTGATACGTCCAAAACGTATCTACTTTCCCGAACACTTTTGCTATTGTTTTGCCTCTAATTTGTGTATTTTGGATACAACTAACACGGACTAACGCTGTTTTCAGCAGAATCGTTCAGTGTCTCGTTTTTGTGCGTAAATCCAACTTTCGGAAAATCCTCGGAATTTATGCAGAAGGCCCTATTTTCCCAGAATACTGACGGAGCCAGAAGGACAAGTAAGGTGGAGGCCCGAGGGCCCCACACCATAAGGCGGCGGGGCCTAGGGGGGGCCGCGCGGCCCTATGGTGTGGCCCCCTCGGCTGGCCTCCGACGCCCTCCTTCGGACTATATAATGCCTTCGACCTAAAAACGCACGGGGAGAAGTTGAAGTCGCCAGAAAGCTTCCAGAACGCCGCCACATCGCGAAACTCCGTCGCGGGAGCCAGAAGTCTCCGTTCTGGCACTCCGCCGGGACGGGGAATTGGAGGAGATCATCGCCATCATCACCGCCAACGCCTCTCCATCAACCAGCCATGTTTCCCCCATCCATGTGTGAGTAATTCCCCCGCTGTAGGCCGAAGGGGATGGTAGAGATTGGATGAGATTGGTCATGTAATAGCATAAGATTGTTAGGGCATAGTGCCTAGTGTCCGTAATTGGTACTTTGATGATATTGTTGCAACTTGTTATGCTTAATGCTTGTCACTAGGGCCCGAGTGCCATGATCTCAGATCTGAACATGTTATTGTTTCATCATGATATTCATTGTTTATTGATCTTACCTGCAAGTTGTATACACATGTCGCTGTCCGGAACCGATGGCCCCGAAGTGACAGAAATCGGGACAACCGGAGGGAATGGTAGTGATGTGAGGATTACATGTGTTCACGGAGTGTTAATGCTTTGCTCCGGTACTCTATTAAAAGGAGTACCTTAATATCCAGTAGTTTCCCTTGAGGCCCGGCTGCCACCGGCTGGTAGGACAAAAGATGTTGTGCAAGTTTCTCATTGCGAGCACGTACGACTATAATTGGAACACATGCCTATTGATTGCTTTGTACTTGGACACCGTTTTATTATTATCTGCAAATGCCCTGCTATGATTGTTACATGAGTTTCTCTCATCCATGCAACGCCCGTCATCCGTCCCCGTTCCTACAGTATTTTAATCCTGCTGTTTACTAAAATCACTACTACTGTCTTTGTTACTCGTCTTTGTTATTTCACTATCGCTACTACTATAAAGCTGTTACTCTTGATAAACTCTTGCGAGCAAGTCTGTTTCAGTGCAAACGAATTGACAACTCCGCTGTTAAGGCTTCCAAGTGTTCTTTGTCTCCCCTTGTGTCGAATCAATAAATTGGGTTATACTACCCGCGAAGACTGCTGCGATCCCCTATACTTGTGGGTTATCAACTAGCTACAGCTAGAACCCGTAGTCCATGGGGGAACTACTCACGGAGCATGATTGAAGCAGTGGCGTCGATGGAGATGGCTTCCGGGGCTCTTCCCCGTCCCGGCGGCGTGCCGGAACAGAGATTCTGTCCCCCGAAACGGAGTTTCGCAATGGCGGCGGCGCCCCTGGAGTCTTTCTGGAGTTTCGTCAATTCGTGTCGAGTTTTTAGGTCGCGAGGGACTTTATAGGCGAAGAGGCGGAGTCGGAGGGGCCACGGGGCTCCCTCCCCATAGGCTGGCGCGGCCAGGGGGCCACCCGCGCCGCCATATGGTGTGGGTCCCCTGCTGCCCGCCTCCGACTCCCATTCGGTGTTCTGGAACCTTCCGGGGAAAATAAGATATTTGGCCTTTGTTTCGTCGAATTCCGAGAATATTGCCCGAACAGCCTTTCTGGAACCAAAAACAACAGAAAACAGGAATTGGCACTTCGGCATCTTGTTAATATATTAGTTCCGGAAAATGCATGAAATCATTATAAAGTGTGAGCAAAACATGTAGGTATTGTCATAAAACTAGGATGGAACATCAGAAATTATAGATACGTTGGAGACGTATCAGTCTCACCGTTTCAAAGGTGGCACAGGATCGAAAGAAAAAGGCAAGTGACTGAATATCAGGTGCCAAAAATAACTCTAAGAAAGGAAATGTTTATTGTACATAAGTGATGACATGCGGGTCCTATTTTGCAGCAACGGTCTCAACGTTTCCAAGGCGGCACATGATCAAAAGAAAAAGGAAGTAGCCAGAAATCAGGGGGTCAAAAAAATCAAAGAAAGGAAAGAATTTTCGTTCATAGAGGATGACATGCGGGACCCATGATCCTGCATCGTAAACGGCTCGATCGGAGAGCGTTGAACGAGATGGCGTGATCGAGAAGAAAACAATGCTAGAGAGGCTGCCATCTGGGCCCCACATCCCTGGGCGGTGTGGATTTGCATTGACTCGACCGGCGCACCCGGGAATTCATCATGGACCACGTCCTGGGCCACCACACGCGATGTTTTCCACATTTACGTTGGGCTAGATGGCCTAAAAAATGAGAAAAAAAGTTTTAACATGCACCACGGAGAGAGCAAAAATCGTTGGGCATGGTGCATCAGCAACCACGACGCGACTTCCGATTCATCGGCCATGGCAACTTTTCTTGTAGTGTAAATAAACTTCCATTTTTTGGAAACTTGGAGTTTCATTATTGAAGATTTTATTATTGCACACCATCCATATTGCTCAAGCAACAAGGATTGAAATTTCCATGAAGAAAGGCAGATGTGCAAAGGCACAATGCCAGAACAAGTGAACCAAAGTCTCATCCTCATTGTAATTCTTTGTTGCACACAAATATGACGACATGGAGAAAATTTTTCGGCCTAGAAGATTTCTTGTATTCAAATTCCCCGGATTTTACATCACACATCTATCTTCTTATTGTAGCCTCTAAACCCACGATGTTTCATGGGGGGGATGACTATAAGAGGCCCATGAAGTTTCTATTTTTTCTCTTATATATGTGTCTTAACTACTAATATGTGTATTTGTTTACCAATTAATTCTCGAAAGATTAAATCAGTTAATCGACTGAATTCCAATTAATCCTTAATCCCAAATTGATCGAGCAGTTAACGAATTCTGATTTATTTACCGTTTCTATTTGACCTATATATGCATCTTCATAGAACTAGGACACCCCTCGAATACTTTTAGGACATTTGATGCATTTTACTCTTTATAAGAAAATAGTTTGAACATCTACCCAGGGAAGCCAATAGTGTAGCTCATAAGTTAGAAAAAGTGGCTAGAGGTTCCGCTCAATCCACTTGGATTGAGGATCCCCAGCTTCTAACTTTTGATTTGGAATGAAAGAAGAGGTTGAAAAGTTGTAAAAAATAATAATAAAATTTCCCTTTTTGTGGGGTACTTTCGCCTCAGCTTATTCATTGCTCACTGTTCTTGGACCGTAACCATACTGGGCCGGGTGCTCACGCGTTGCCTCCTAGGCCCACCAATCTAAACTAACCCAACAATCCATCTGAGAGAACTTCGGGCCATGGCGAAGTAAAGCGAACAAGGCGAGCCGATAAAACCTTGTCTAAACCCTAGCTCTCCTCCGTCTCGGCCATGGCGAAGACGAAGCCCATGGCGGCGGCGGCGGCGGCCAAAAAGCACAGCAAGAAGGGCAAAGGTAGCATGAAGGGAAAGAATGGCCCGGCAGCTGTGGCCATGAAGGCTCGCGGGGCGGCGGCGGCGGAGCGGAGCAACCCCTTCGAGGCTATCTGGTCGCGCCGCAAGTTCGATGTGCTCGGCAAGAAGCGCAAGGGTGAGGAGATACGCACCTCCCGCTCCCGCTCCGAGGCTATCCACAAGGTAATCTCTAAGACTGTTCAACTGTTCCCAGTCCTTGATTTTTGGGCGAGCTCGACTGTTCGGTTTGATTTTGCGATATGTCTGTTTGCAGCGGGAGAACACTCTGCTCAAGGAGTTCGAGCAGAGCGCCAAGTCGTCAGTCTTCCATGACCGTCGGATCGGCGAGAGGGACGAGACGCTGCCTGAGTTTGATAAGGCTATCCTCCGTCAGCAGCGAGAGCACATGGTATGTGCTGGTATCTCGTTGCTATCTATATATTTATTTACTCTATCAGTGCAGCATTTCTCTAGTCAGTGAGATTCCTTGGCCCAGGGATGGACATATAAAGCGCATGGATTAGATATACAAATATGGATGACAGTGTTCTTCTTCTTTCTCATGCTAGTAACGGCCACAATGTGATTCCTAGAGTTTGTTAATTTTGTCCCTTTCTCATGGTTTGTAGGCAAAGTTGAAACGAGTAAGCAAATACAATCTGTCCGATGGAGAGGAAGACGAGGATGACCATTCTCGCATGGTTTCGGGAAATGATGATTTCGATGAAGAGGTGCCTCTTGGTGATGATAGTGATGAAGAAGGTATGTTTTATGTTCTCATCTAAACATCTTATTCTTATCTTACGTTATAAACAATCCACCCATCTTTTCTGCTTCCTATTGTATTGGCGACTCTTGTGCTACATATGTATCTCACGTTTTGATTATCAACTTCTTTCGTAAGTTAGTTTTTTGTTTACTATCTGAAATAGAGCATCTAAAATATTAAGAGATAAATGTTCCCCAACCAATATAGATGATTTTAGGTTGATGCCCAGCAAAATAAACTTAGGTGTTCCGGTTGTCTAAGGCACTTTACTGTACTCAGGGGCTGAGTTTGGATCCCCTCCCCTCTATTCAGAGTTTGGTTCCCTAGGGTTATTCTGAGAGATGTTTGTTTTACAAACACATGCAGGTGATGGTAAACTTCTTTGACATGGCAAATAACAAATGTAATCTGAAGCAGGTGTTGGAATCGGACACGTCTAACTCAGGAAAAGATTCTAGGAGAGGGTGTTCAAATAAAACTGATAAGATAGCATAACTTAATCTTTCTGTTGTAGATATTTGGTTTAGCTATTTTTTTGTGATGTTTCAGTATCTAAGATCCCTTGCGATGTCAATCTATTGTAACTACTGATTATTCTTACATCAGACATTTTTCTTACATCTAAGATCCCTTGCGATGTCAATCTATTGTAACTACTGTTTGCTAGCCTCAACATTTGAGAACGTAATATGGTGTTATTGGATGAAATATTTCTGTTGTCATATTAAGCCATTAGAAGGATCATAATCCCCATCCACAAGAACTGGTGTTAGCGGTTCCATTTGCTTAATATGCTTAACTTGTATTTTCAGGTAAAAGTACCCTCTCAAAAAAGCGCTTATCTCTTCATAATGGCGACCTTCCTTCAGAAATTGATCGGCCTGAAGAAACACATGTAATTTTTCTTGGGAACTAATTTTCATTCAGATTTTGATCTGTAATCCATATGCCGTGACCTTATTCTAGTTACACTTGTTTGCAGGGTCATAAGAGCAAGAAGGAAGTTATGTCTGAGATCATTTTGAAGAGTAAATTTTACAAGGTAGAGTCTTGTGTGTATAAAATATTAAAATCATTATTCCTTACTTCGGTTGCTGCATTTTTTTTGGTCTTGCCATCACCTAGAACATTTCCTATAATTTTGAAGCTTAAAGAAGTTGTCATGGATTTTCTTCCATATTATTACTTGGTTTAATACATGATGTTTGACTCACTCTTTTCAACTCTTCGCCTTGCTTTTTCGAACCTGTTTCCAATGATATTCTAAAGAAGCCTTAATAGCTCTTTATGTCTTCCCTAGTGCCTTTTTTTTCACAATAATGATGAAGTGTTTGTCAGTGGGCTGAAGATAGCTAGACGTGGCTATGTGGGATTGGGTAGACAGTCTACATGTGAGAATAGGTTGATTCTTCTTGCTTTACTAATTACTAGGAAAAATACCCGTGCGTTGCATCGAAGGAGAAAAAAACAGCAGCACGAAAAACAATTATATCAATTTTTTCTGATGGGACAGATAAAATTTCTCATCTAAATTCACCTAAAATTTCCTCAAAACAAAAGATCAAAATTATTTTGGTGAAAAATTCATCAAGCACCTAAAGAAAAAAAATCAAAGTAAACATGCTATTGGTCTTCTTCTCGTCCTTGTTAGGTTATAGGGGTTTGCGCAAGGTAGCATGGCTGTTGCTGTGGAGTCGTGAGGTTGGTGCACCTTGCGGCTGGTAGGAAGGGCATCCATCCTTAACGTCGCCATGGTTCTCGTTATCGAGGCACATACTTAGTATACACAATTTTGGCACGTATGAATAGGTTTTTTAAGGACCTAGCTTTTAGAGGTGCTTGAATTCTTGCAGGGACGTGCGGACAAGCCCAGAACTAGGCCGCTCACATCGACGCGTGTGATTGCCTTGGATGGCGCCGACCGCCCCATGCTCGCGTTCCTCACTCACGCTGCGATGCGACATCCAATAAATTGACAGAGATGGAGAGAAGATAACATCGAGAACACTTGACTGATGATGTGCTTGTGGAAAGCCAAAAGGACGCAGCGTCCGGGTCCCGCCTGTAGAGGAGGAACTCGAAGCAAGTCACCATCTTGCCACATGGTGTCGCCCGACATTACCTCATTGGTCTTCTCGCAGGCTAGCTTCATGGCATAGGTCCCCTGGTACTTGGCCACCTCGCTGTCAAGCGCGGCGCCATGTGACTGAGAGAGCGTCGCGATTGTGGTCGTCGTGCTTTGCACATGCCCTCGCTGAGGCCCGTGTGCAAGCCCGCGAGTGCCTTGCCATGCCGAGGAAGGACCTGTCGCAGAAGAACGCAGTGGCCAGAGCTTTTCACGGACATACTGCATAACCACTCACTGCTCTTCCCTGTCATGTGTCTTTGGGCTCTGGCCAGGTTCAACCTATGCCACCGTCGCTATTTCCTCGAACTCCAATGGTGAGCAGGCATCGTTGCACATCATCGATCTGATGCCCTGCTCAACCTGAAGGCGCAATATAATTTTCACCTCTTGCTCATTGCATTAATAGCCATAGGTATATATAGTACAGGTGTATAGTCGGTTTACTAACCGAATCAAATCACAATTCCTAACGGCACCAGTCGTACCACTTGACCGACGCGGCAATCCTGGATCTTTACATAGGGTGGCTGGCGCCCCCCGCGTTTGATCACACAAAAGGGAAATTAGTGCAAAACTGGTAACTGAATCGGTGAGATTTAAATATTTAATGCATGCCTAGGCAAAAAAATCCGCCGCATTCTGCATCGCTCACATCCCTTTTGACTGATTGCTTGTGGTGCTCTTTACCTTATCTTCATCCCGGCGCCGTGCACCGCGAGAGGATAACGTCTGCGGACTTCACCGTCTCTGCAAGCCCGTGCACGTCCGCGCAAGCCTCAGCCAGTGTCTCACTCATCGAACCCAAGCTGACCTGACTGTGTCGGCTCCCCGAGCTAGCGCTGGTTCGTCTTGATGTGACCCCGAGCTCCCGCTGTCATGCATAGTCAGCTTTGGGCGCTGACCTGCACGTGGTCTCGAGGGTCGGACTGCGGACTGCGGACTGCGGGAGCCAGCCATCCTCGCCTGTACCTCCATTGTCGCCGTGCTCACTTCCGGCGGGCGGGAGTTGTCTGGTGTGAAAACCTAATTATGGAGTAATAGATCTTTTTTAGGTGGGATGTGCCGACCTGATTAGGGATGGGACGCTGGGCACATATATTATATAGAAACAACGTGATGCAGGCAAGACCCGTGTGTAGGAGTTTGCAACCGATTATGTTACCGGCCTTTTAGCCATTGATTGACTTTTAGCAATGGAACGGACGGACGAAACCAACGAGGGAAACACTTCGTACTTTATAGATTACTAGGAAGATTGCCCGTGCGTTGCACAGAAATTAAATTATTAAAATATTGGTAGAAAATGTAATAGATGAGCGCATGTTCATCCATACCACCACACGTTCTCAAATTTTTCATTTTTTTCTTACACTGAAAAGTAAAAAATCTTCAAACTGTGTATGAGAATGGCCAGATAGATGACTGATGTGCAAAAGGTAGAGTGAATTTTTTGTTTAATGTAATTGTGTAAACAAATATTTTATTCAAAAAATATCACTATATATTTGCATGGTATCAAAAATATTCCAAACTATTTTCTACACAGCTTGGAGCAGTCCACACCTCGAAAAGAAACACAGCTTAGAGCATCTCCAGCCGCGTCCCCCTAAGCGTCCCCCAAAGGGATTTGGGGCGCGCCGGACAAAAAAACCGTTCCAGCCGCGTCCCCCAAAGCCCATTTTTGTCTGGCGCGCCCCCATACGGTGTCCGGTGCCTCGAGCCCGTCCCCGTCCCACAGGGGACGCACCGGGCACGCCAGACACAACGAAAAGCGAGGCGGGGAGTGGCGGGGCCGACCCGTCAGCGGCACGGAAGGCTAAAACCCCGTCGCCTACCTTTGGTCAAGCGACGTTAATGGCGTCCCTGTTTTCCCAGGCGACGCAGGGACGCGTCTCGTCGTGCATGGCCGCGTGGCCGTCCGCGCCGGAGTTATTGCGTGCAACCACCCGCTGCCGCCGCTGTTTTAAGACGCCCTGCAGTTCTTGCCGCTCATCACAATCCTTATCGTCGCCGCCGCCTCCCCTCCCGCATCTTCTCCTCGCCGCTCCAAAAATGTCGACCTCGTCCTCCCGCAAGATCGGCTGCGGCGAACGGCTTCGGCCGCGGCAGCCTCACCGTGGCGCAGCGTGTGCGCCGTACCACGTCCGTATCCGCCCCGCCGGACATGCGGTCGCCAAGGCGGGCCGGAAGATGGCCGTGAACGGCATTGGCATCCCGCCGCCGCCGAAGCCGGACACGGATCAATGGAGGGACGCCATCAAGGCCGGCGGGCTCAACTCACCCCCGCAGCGGTTGGATCCAACGTGGGCGGTCACCAACAACGACGCCGTGGACGACGTACTTCAAGGCGAAGTACGACGTCGAGATGCACAAGACCGAGAACCTCGTCGGCGGCTCCAACAATGGAACAAGGACGGCCGCGCCTGTTCAGGGCGTTCCGGGCGCACCCTCGACAACGTCATCCGCGGCATCCGCAACGGCGCTCCAAGGCTGGAGATGCCGTCGTCGCCGCCGCCGTCTCCTCAATGGCAGCCGAGGAGGACGACGTACTCCTCCTCCTCGCACTCTTCTTCCTCGGGACCAGCGCGATCGACGCCGTCCTCGTCGTACCGGTCGGCGCGCTACACCGTCCCCAAACGGGAGGTCAAGGAGGAGCCGGTGACGCCCGTCAACACGAGGCGTGGCGGCAGCGGCAGCCGACGGCAGCAAGGGAGGCGCGGCGGCGCCCTCCTCATCCCGAAGCCGGAGGTGAAGGAGGAGCCGGAGGAAGCGTCGCAGGCGGCGCTGATGGCGGAGTACGAGCGGCAGCAGCGGCTCATCGCCAGCAGCGACGACCCCGAGGACTGCCCAGGGCTGCGGGCGGCGTTCTTGGCGTCCATGAACGACAAGGACGCCTGGAGGGGCGACCTGGACGCGGCGATCGCCATGTCCATCCGCGACTCCGGCAAGCCGCTGGTGGACCTCACCGACGACGGCGAGGCAGGACCAAGCGGCTTGGTGAAGGACGAGCCCGTCGACGAGCCCGTCGAGGAGCGCATCAAGCAGGAGGTCGTCACCGAGGAGATGTACAACTTCCAGCAGTACTACGACGCCTCCGGCCGCCGCAAGTGGTTCTAGATTAGGTTTAGTTTAAATTTAGTCAAATTTCGTTCGAATCTATGTAATATATGGCAAGTTTGGATGAATCTCGCTTAAGTTTAAAATTTGCGAAATTTGGTTTGGGGGACGCGACTGGGGAGCGACGTCCCCCAAACGCGGCACGAACGAAACACGTCCCCCAAACGCTCAATCCGGCGCGGTTTGGGGGACGGTTTGGGGGACGCGACTGGAGATGCTCTTAGAGCAGAGAAGAGTTGGTACTTCTAACGAGTAGCAAGTAATCAGGCACTAACACAACCTAGTCATACTCGGACTGCCATAGCTTCAGCCAATTCCGGATTGTCAACTCTGTGGAAGAAGCATGTGCTAGCTGCCGAAAAACAGCCCAAGTGATCATGCAGGACATAATCTTTATATCCATGTGAGGGACCTTGTACTGAAAAAAGTTGCGTCCACGTTCAGCATAGGCAATCTCTTCGGCGGAGGAGTCCAATTTGGAACAGACATCAGATTATCTGGTTTAGACATTAGATTATCTAGTATGAAATTCAGTTTGGCAATAAACAGTTTGATTTTTAAAGTCATGAAAAAAGGAGGTCCAAAATCATCAAAATAGAACAATTAATAATGAGCCGAGAGAAAACTTGAAATCAATATATGTGTATAAGCATTGAATTAATGCTTGAGTCAGATCGACGTGAAAATCTTGCAGTTTTGGCTTGAAAATAACCCATGCATCTACGTTCATCCCAGTCTGCCGGGGTTAGTAATCATTGAACAGACGGCACATGCAGAGCTTCCCGGACATGAGATGGTACGCCGCCACCACCATCCTGCATCGATTCATGCAGTACATAGGATCATGAGTGCAACTGTGCAAGTTGCTAGTTGCTAGTTGCTACTCAACCAAGATTTCTCGTGTGGGGCTGCATCACAATGGTGGGATTGGCATAAATACTGCCAGCTTATGCTGCTTGTCAGTCCAATTTTAAGCACCATATCCAAATTTTCAGTTGACATAGGAACTCCGTCAGTTGTTCTGCAAGATTGGCAGCGAGGGCAGGCGCAGCAGCAGTAGATGAGCCCGCTGCCACTGCAGCGGCGGCCACGTTTCTCTTGTTCTTATTCTTCCTCCTGGGGGCGGCCGTGTCTCTGTTATGTCGCGACGGGACGTCCATGCCACCGAGCATCGATCTCCCACATGATGTGCACATCTCGGTACTCTGCACCTCCCTGCGCAGCTCTCCATCCTCAACCTCAGAAAACTGATCTCCTGGACGAGAACTTGACGCCGGTGGCGAGATAGCGTGAAATCAAGCAGAGGAGGTCGCGCGTCATGGCGGCCAGGCGAGAGGAAGTTTTAGGACTGCCTCCGTGCGGCTTGATTTTGGGCGTGGGAACATACGGCTTTTATTGAAGCAATCAACGGCGGTGTGATCCGTGTAGATGTGGTGGATTTCGTGATGGATTCAGTTTCATAATATAGAGCGGACGAGGACGTACGATTTTAGGATAGCCTATGTCCAAGAGAGATCGGATCGGATTATCTTCCATGTTCCTAACCGACGGGTTTGGGATACCCAAAAACTGAGAAAAAACATCCAACTGTTATAACTTAACGGTGGCATGGTGGGTAATTTGTGTCAAATCTAGGGATAATTTTAATGACGTACCAAACCAAACCGAACAATTGAAACACTTTTGCTTTTATTATTAGGTATGGATATGAAATGGATAGCATCCATGCATAATGGATGCATAGCTTGAACTTGAACATACTAGATCCCTTTACCCTTCAACTTCCTAATACAATACTATTGGACTCTTTCTAATCCTACTATTGAACTTGAACATCATAGTTCCACGTTGCTAGCTTGGTCTCTGCTTGTCCAATATGCCCAAAACACCAGTAATGTGATATATTTGTTTTACTGATTTATGCTATATTCTGCTGCTTTATGCATGACCTCATTAGATTGTTATTGCAGGTTTGTTTGTTTTGGATACATGATTTGCACACCATACTTGTTATTTTGCATTCTCCTTCTATTCACATAGTTGTGGCATGAAATAGATGAATTAACAGATTTTTGTCTTGTTGCAGGCCCAAAAAGCCAAGGAAAAGGAAGAGGATGAGCATCTTGTTGACAAGTTAGATAGTGACTTCGCATTGTTGGCCCAGACGCCAGCACTTCTATCTCTGACCGAGTCAACTCGAGCGAATGCACATAAAGATAGTTCGAGTACAACAATCCATCAAGGTTCATCTGGTCTGACTGGAAAGGAGATTTTTAACAAGGTATGCTTTTAATGCTTGTTCTCAACTTCTCATATTTAGATCATCAACGTGCACAAGATTATTCATTACGTTATATGGTTTCAGTTGACAATTGAGCCAGTAGCATGAACGAAACCTTACACTCACTGAACACTGCCACCCATGTAAGCCTGAAAAGAGGAAAATGGTAGACTGGACATAGTGGGCCATTAGTTGATTTTCTTCAAATTTTGCGGACTAGTTTATGCTTCTATTCTTAAGATCGGACGAAGTCCTCTCATTTGGTACCCAGTACTGAGGGATGAAGTGCTTACGATAACATCTCCACTTATTTCACAAATTTTGATTGTTGTGCATGGACGATTCCACACGTAAATGTTTTGTATCTCTCAGTTCCTGGTACTAAAGTTGCATCTTGTTTTGTTGTATTGCAGGAAAAGCCAGACGCATATGACAAACTGGTGAAAGAAATGGTGATGGATCAACGTGCTCGCCCGTCGGACAGGACAAAAACCCCTGAAGAACTAGCTCAGGAAGAAAAAGAACGTCTAGAGAAGTTGGAGGTTTGTTCGATATAGCTGTGCACAGGATGCAACTAGTGTTTGCTTATTTAATAATTTTACTTGTTCTGTCGTTCCACAGTTTGTTTTGTGAATTTTTAGGTTTGGCTTATAATTATACCACATCACTGGTGTTTTTGCTAATGGAAGCACTGATATTAATTTGCTTGCTAATGCTTAATGACATTGTAGAAGGAACGTCACAAACGAATGACAGGAACTGCTGAGTCCTCTGATGAAGATGATGATGATCACGACGAGGGTGATCACCATATGAAGGTGGATAACTCAAAATCTATATCTGGTGATGATCTTGGTGATTCCTTCTCTTTTGACAAATCAACAAAAAATAAAAATGGATGGGTTGATGAAATTTATGAGAAGGAAGGTAGAAAGATAGGTGAAGATGTAGCATCTGGTGATGAAGGAAGTAGTGAAGGTGGTGAGGATGAGGATGAAGATGGGGATGAAGAAGAAGATGCTGGTGATGAAGAGGATTCAAGTGATAATGACTTTGTTAATATGCCGGCAAGAGACTGGGAGCAAAGTGACGACGATGAGATTGCAGTAGAAGAAGATGGAAATGACAATGCCAAAGAGAGAGAACAAGTTATGGAGGACAAATTACTGAAAACAAATGCACACAATTTGAAGAGGGTATCTAATGCAAAGCAACCACATACCAAGGATGACGATCTTCCCTTCGTGATAGAAGCACCAAATAACTTACAAGATCTATGCTCCTTGGTAGATGGTCGTTCAGAAACTGAAATCGTTGAGCTTATAAGTCGGATACGTGCTTGCAATTCAATAAGGCTTACAGCTGAAAACAGAAAGAAAATGCAAGTATGTTGATACTGACAATTGATTTGGTTATCCCTTACAGTTATCCGATATATTTCAATTGCATCCATCAAATGTATCCTCGAATATTTTGCAGGTTTTCTATGGTGTTCTCCTGCAGTACTTTGCAGTTTTAGCTACTAAAAGTCCAGTGAAGTTCAAAGTAATTGAGACCCTTGTTAAACCCTTAATTGAGATGACTGGAGAGACTCCATATTTTGCCGCCATCTGTGCGAGGGAACGACTTGTCCATACACGTACTCGTCTATGCGAGGACATCAAGGTTCCAGGTTTGTGAGCCATTTCTGGACGGTCAATTGGTTTGGTTGTTGTTAATCTGCTATTTTATAAGTGGTCTTATAAACTTACAGGAAAAAGCAGCTGGCCTAGTTTGAAGACATTGCTTCTCCTGAGGTTATGGTCTCTTATGTTCCCCTGCTCTGACTTCCGGCATGTTGTAGCAACTCCAATGCTTCTACTTATGTGCGAATATCTGATGCGATGCCCTATACAATCTGGCCGAGATGTAGCTGTCGGTTCTTTCTTGTGCTCCATGGTGCTTGCGGTACGCGCTTAGCCTTGTAGTACCTTGTGTTATTACTTTTTTCTTTCTTCCTGATGAGTAGATATTGTATGGCTCCAGAGACCTAATTACCTTGAATAAATGAATGGTTAAAGTCTATTAGCTGAATTTCTTATTTTCCTTCACTCTACACATGGAGTGTCTGAAGCAGCACAAGGTTGTGGAGGAACAGCTCCACCGTGTTGCTACAATGTGGACAACACAAATGTTGAAGGAACCGCTTCAACGTGCTGCGCTAGATATCGCTCTAGGGGCGTAGGCTAGATATCGCTCTAGGGGCGGGGTTGTCAAGAGTTCAATCCAAAACTCTCAACACACAAGATCTAGTCCAAGATCTTAAGACAGAACACAAGGTTCCATTTATTTGATAGGTAGGGGTACATAGTCCGATTACATAGGTAGAGGTTGGACCTCTATTTATAGGCTGCATGAGCCTTCACTACTTAGCTCTACTTACAACTAGAGTGTTCTAGAGAACACTACATAAGCTAGGGAAAGAACTACAAATATCCTAGTTACAACTTATACTAGAATAATCTGGAAACCACTACAACACACATAACTAGAGGACCATATTACCTAGAATATAGTAGAAGTGTGTAGAAGCTAGTACCATAGTAGCCAGAAACGGGGAACGGTGGTCCGTTCCTCGATCCCGATTCGCTGGCCCGGAATCGGAGTCGGGAATGAGAGCCGGTACGATAGGATTCGGAGAGGAAACGCGTTCCTGCTCTCGGTACAAGTTTTCAGGTCGCGCACCTGGTGAGATTGGGGGCCATGGTTTTTTTTTTTGAGAGAAATTGGGGACCATGGTTAAGGAAGGATTGCGGCGGCGGCAGCATGGATTTCTCGGTATTCTGCTTTG
This sequence comes from Lolium perenne, assembly GCF_019359855.2. Classification (NCBI taxonomy): domain Eukaryota; kingdom Viridiplantae; phylum Streptophyta; class Magnoliopsida; order Poales; family Poaceae; genus Lolium; species Lolium perenne. Next base: position 217,660,968 of record NC_067247.2, read on the forward strand.
GGAGCGTGTGTCATGTGGGCTATGTGGACAGGCAAGGGCTTAGAATGGGCCTTGTATTAACGTGGGCTGTAGCTAGATGCGGCTGATCTGAGTCGATCCATTCCATCGTCCCTTCATCGTCCCCAAATTTTCCGGATCGCGTTCCACCCATGTCTCGGTACATACCAGAGATGTATACCCTCACTGTTTCCTAATTTTTGCTAGCCACGATTCCCGTCCCCCGTTTCCGTTCCTCGAACCGACCGTACCGGAAACTTGGCTACTATGGCTAGTACTAGATCTTACTTATGTTTTATTTTTATTTTATTTTATGACCTCGAGTTATCTTCATAGAGTGCTTGCTCTTGATGATAAAGAGCCAAATCTGCCACATTGAATATGTTGGATATTCCCATCTCAGTTGGAAGATCTATCATGTAGGCATTATCATTTATCTTAGAACAGAGAAGGGCCCGTATTTCCACCATCTAAGTTTCTCTTTGATGTCTAATGGCGGTCCTTCTTTCCGGAGGTATACCATCACCTTATCACCAACATGGAATGATTTGGCTAGTACTAGATCTTACTTATGTTTTATTTTTATTTTATTTTATGACCTCGAGTTATCTTCATAGAGTGCTTGCTCTTGATGATAAAGAGCCAAATCTGCCACATTGAATATGTTGGATATTCCCATCTCAGTTGGAAGATCTATCATGTAGGCATTATCATTTATCTTAGAACAGAGAAGGGCCCGTATTTCCACCATCTAAGTTTCTCTTTGATGTCTAATGGCGGTCCTTCTTTCCGGAGGTATACCATCACCTTATCACCAACATGGAATGATTTTAGCCTTCGTTTGTGGTCACTTTTCTCCTTCTCCTTGGAGCTATTACGATTTGATTGATTTGGTAGAATGATGATCTTCCGCTTGTTCCAAGTGAAAGAGTAGGAATTGTCCTTCCCTTTGTGTGTTGTATTCACATCATATTGCCAAGGTCTCCCAAGAAGAACATGGCTGGCATCCATATCAACAACATCACATAACACATTTGCGTGATAGTGCTTGCCTAAAGAGAGTGGCAGGTTGCATTGTTTGGTGACCCTCATATTCACTCCTTTCTTGATCCACCCAATAGTGTAGGGGTTTGGATGATCATGTGTCTCAAGCTTTAAATGATTCACCAAATTCTGAGAGATAAGGTTTTCACAGCTGCAACCATCAATCACTAATTTGCATACCTTGCCATTCACCGTGCATTTGCTCTCAAATATTTTCTTTTGTTGTGTGTTGTCGGGCTGCGGTGTTGAGCACAAGGGGCGCTGAATCACGCATACCACCTCTTCTCCCACTTCTTCACAAATATCTTGTCCTTCTACATCTTCAGATTCATATTCTTTGCCATCTTTGCCATCATGGATTGTTGTGTTGACAAATTTCCTCAATGGGCAATTGCTAGATACATGTCCCTCTTCACCACATTTATAGCATTTTATCACAGGCTTTGCCCTACTCTTACCTCCGGCTTGCTTTGGGACAGTTTCTTTTGCACCGGGTTGAGTGGCCTCTTCTTCCATTCCGTGGGAGTGACTCCTAGATGAGTCTTCCATATGAGAATATGGAGCCTTACTTGCCTTTCTTGCCTTTACCAATCTCTTTGCCTTTAATGCTAGAGCTTGTGCTTGATCAAGGGACCAAATTTGCTGCATCATCAAACGGTCCTGGATAGCATCATTGAGACCATTGATGTATCTTGCAACTTGTTGATCTTCAGTTTCACCAAGGTGGCACCTCACTTGTAGCCTTAGGAACTCATCCGTGTATTCTGAAACGGTCCTATTTCCTTGAGCACAATTCTGAAACTGAATAAATAGAATCTGATCGTAATCTGCAGGCAAAAATCTCCCTTTCGAAAGATTCTTCATCTGCCGCCAAGATCTCGCACGAGGTTCTCCTCTTAGCCTGCGATCTTTTTGAAGGCGATGCCACCATGCACCAGCTCCTCCTTTTAGTTTGTATGCAACCAAAGAAACTCTACGATCTTCCGGAATATCCATAACCTCAAAGAAAGTCTCCACCTCATACAACCAATCAAGGCACCCCTCAATATCAACATTTCCATTAAAAGTGGGGATCTCAGCTCTCACCTTGTATGTATCCCTCGCATATGTAGAGCGGTGTACTCTCGGATATGTATGGAGATCAGGTTCTTCAAGGCCCTCGTCATATTCTTCACCTTCGGAAGCTTCAGCATACATTGGCCTCCTTGAAGTACGCTGAACAACACGTGAATGAGGTGTTTTTGCTTCAATACGACCTCCCATTCTTCGACGCCTATCATCTGCCTCCTTTGATGATTCTTCATTGGCAACAGGAGGAACACCCTTTCTTACCATCTCAACTAGCTGATCAAATTTGCGGTTAAGGTCTTCACAGAGCGCTTGGATTTGTTGATCTACAACATCCACTCTTTTCCCCAATTCCTCCATTGCTTGGTGCAGCTCTCAATGAGGAGACCAACAGCTGGATCGGATCAGCAAGGCTCTGATACCACCTGAAGCAGCACAAGGTTGTGGAGGAACAGCTCCACCGTGTTGCTACAATGTGGACAGCATAAATGTTGAAGGAACCGCTTCAACGTGCTGCGCTAGATATCGCTCTAGGGGTGTAGGCTAGATATCGCTCTAGGGGCGGGGTTGTCAAGAGTTCAATCCGAAACTCTCAACACACAAGATCTAGTCCAAGATCTTAAGACAGAACACAAGGTTCCATTTATTTGATAGGTAGGGGTACATAGTCCGATTACATAGGTAGAGGTTGGACCTCTATTTATAGGCTGCATGAGCCTTCACTACTTAGCTCTACTTACAACTAGAGTGTTCTAGAGAACACTACATAAGCTAGGGAAAGAACTACAAATATCCTAGTTACAACTTATACTAGAATACTCTGGAAACCACTACAACACACATAACTAGAGGACCATATTACCTAGAATATAGTAGAAGTGTGTAGAAGCTAGTACTAGATCTTACTTATGTTTTATTTTTATTTTATTTTATATATTGTCCCTCATTAGTGTCTTCCCTCCACTTTTACGGCAGAAAATGCTCACAAGTCTACAAATTTCAATCTGCAGGCTACTAAAGAATCTAAAAAGTTTTGCCCTGAAGCTATTAGTTTTCTGCAAAGCCTTCTGGTAACATCGCTTGAAGGAGAAGTTGGCAATCAGGTAAGTTAAAGTTTGATTCAGCTATTGAGCATAATTTCAGTTTGCTGCTTCATTATAACTTGAATCTCCTTTGGTATAGATTAATGATCAGTTTATGGAGCTCAAGACATTGAAACCATGGCTTCATATTAGTGAGCAAGTGCAGGAGGTGAATCGTATGAATATCATTGAAGTCATGAGCATGGATCCTGATTCCCCATTTTTCTCATCTGATAATTTCAAGTGAGCATCGGGTTTTAGTGGCTTCATGATTGAATACAGGAAGATGTTCTTTTACATGTCATATTTATCTTATATCTGTACATTTTGACAGGACTGGTGTACTTCTATCTGTGGTTGAATGTCTGAGGGGCTTTGTAATTATACATGAAGAGCTCCGCTCTTTTCCAGAAATTTTCATGCCCATCTCTTCTCTGCTGCAACAAATTTTGGAAAAATCTGACTTACCTGCCCTGTTAGGAGAACTTCTTCATGAAGTTATTGGCTTCATTAAGAAGAGAAGTGCTGAACATTATGCTTCAAGAGAGCCAGTCCAAATGCGAAAGCAGAAGCCTGAACCAATCAAGCAGCTGAATCCCAAATTTGAGGAGAAGTATGTATTTATTGTAATTATTTGTTGCCAGTTTCTTGTCTTCTGATGGCCTCTGTTCTGTTCTTGAGAGGTTTAATTATGGGTTTCATGTATCCCTGCTTCTCTTTCTGCAGTTACATAAAGGGTCTTGATTATGATCCTGACCGAGAAAGAGCACAACTGAAGAAGCTGAAGAAACACCTGAAGAGTGAGAGGAAGGGGGCAGTACGTGAGCTTCGTAAAGATAATTATTACTTGACTGCTGCGAAGGAGAAGGATAGGATAAAACATGAGCAAGAGAGGACTGAAAAGTATGGAAAAGCAATGGCTTTTCTTCAAGAACAGGAAAGTGCTTTTAAATCTGGCCAGCTGGGAAAAGGCAAAAAAAGGAGGCGGTGACATTTCTCGGTATTTATCCAGTGTAAATATATTTATCATGTTGCTATCGCAGATCAATTTGCTCCTGGGTACTGGAGATAGAATTAAGCATGTACCTGGCGACCTTTGCAGGCCTCATTTTAACTGCCTTTGCAACTTAAAGTTTAGGACACGCCGGAACACAAAAGTAGATGGCCAAGATGCCCTTGCTACCATATGGAGTATTACCGGCTGCAGTGGAACTATATGTAGCCATCTGCAATGTGCGTCACACTTTACGTGGCATAACTTCGACGAAACACTGCTGTGGCTGGAGGGTTATTTCTTGTGCGCTCAATATTGAGTTGCTCTGCTGTGCTATAATCATGTAATAGTCGTAATTTAATGTAGCACAGGAAGATGTTTTGTTCTCTTTTTCTTGACTTGTATGCAGATTCACTTGCCAGATCTACCTGAACAAACATAAATTTGTACGGAGTACCTGTCATTTTTCCCAAATTAATGGAACGTCCTACATTCAAATTAAAATTCAGTACTACCTCTGTCCCGGTTTATAGGTCTTGTGTGTATCTTTAGATCATTAATTTAACAAACATGACATAATATCTATATACCTAATAATAAAAGCAAAAGAGCTTCTTGTTGGTCCGTTTTTTCTTACCCTTCACTTTTATCGAAATTACAACACATGCCACCGATAAGTGAAAATAACGCTTCGTTCGTGCCGATGGGAGGCCACACCGCCGCTCCTCGTTGACCGACGCGAAGCCTGGCTCCCCGCCCCTGTTCCAACTCGCTGGCGCTAGATCCAGCAGTTTCTCCTCGTCGGTGCGGCCCGGCTCCACGCCCGAAGAGGCCCGCGAAGACCCCGTTCCCCGTCCTCCCTCGCATGGAGCTCCACCCACTGCAGCCTATCAGTCCCGCGCCGGCTCCCCACCTCCAGCCCCGTCCACCATCTCCCGCTGGCGACTGCCATTGCTGAAGTTGAATTGGATGCTATCCACGGTGGTGTCCTTGATTTTGAAGCCAAATGGCGATGGTGTCAGGGAGTAGAGCTCTGCACCCAGCCTAGCAGGTCAGGCACCACGACCACGGAAGGCGAATAGCGACGGCACGGCAAGGGTTCGCCGGCGTGATGAGCAGGGCGGCGGCGTCGAGCCCGGGTCGGTGGCGCTGGGAGGAAGCCAGGATGCCGGATCCGTGGAGAGTTTCGATCTGAAGCTTTCCTGGCAGTACGCGTCATTCTTCGGGGATTTAGGGATTGGTCCCCTGCGAATCTGCGATGGACTTGATCTTGATCTGGTTGAGGAGTCGAGGTGGAGCAGGCCATTTGTGCCCGCGAGGTCGGATTCCCCTTCGTGGTCGTGGCCACGTCAAGCCGGTGCTGCAGGTACCAATCAAGTGGAGCTGACCCTTCGTGCATGTGAGGTTGACGGCTCCTTCTTCAGGTGTAGCTCTGGCAAGTGGCAACTAACGCATCGACCTGCTGGATTGCGTGGAAGAGGTGGGCATGCTGCTTGCCAAACTGGTTTCCTCCGCCCTCTCCCTCCACAGAAGCTCGACCACCACGACCAGGCGTTTCCTCCCCCCGACCCTGGCAGTGAAATTTGTGTAAAATACTGTAAAGGGAAGAAGCAGCACGCAAAACTCAGTGAAAAGAAACGAGATTGTTGCAACGCATGATGTCCTGATTGTAGGAGATATGCTTGTTAGGGAATATGTCAACGCATGATATATTGACATCACTGGTTTTAAGACAAACTGCGGTCTCTGTTTTCCCCCCTTCATCTTCAGTCACACAACATGTTAATGTTTATCTGATAAACAGGTACCGTAGTAAAATGATCCATCAGGCCTATCGCTGTTAAGATTAGATATAATCTCTTTACTGATTGGTGTTGCCAAATTGTTAATTAGCATGGCTAGCTACAGCATAGTCTGTCTATTCTGCCCACAATGATCGAACCGATAAACAAAGCACGTATGCAAAATCGCTTCTGTTTGAACTGAAAATTCCATCAAAGCGTAAATCTGAGCCAGGTATGTGTTGGATTCAATGGAAAAATACCAGCTAAAATGAGGTGGTGTTGTTTATTTCCTATTGCATCCTGCTGCTCTTGTTTGCCTTGCACCTTGGTATCTTAATTACACCACTGTTATGGGCGCACGAAATGAGGCAAAACTTTGGCCGCTAGCTGGGGCACTAAGCGCATGAGAAATTTAAGTTTGGGATAGTTAAATCTTTTTTTTGTAATATGGCATGGGTAATTTAGATGTTTGAGAGAGTAAAATATTCTTTGTTGTAATATGGCACTTGATACACCTTTCTTAGAAATATTTCAAAACATTTTGACTTTTCAAAATAGAAGAGTGACCACGAGGTGATGAGCAAAAGTGCAGAACCAGCTATAGTCAATAGAGATGGATGCTACCGGGACCGTAAAAAGTATGTAATTCCACACAGAAAACAATCTAGAATTATGTTGTCTTCCATCAGTGTACCTTGCAATGTTTTATTGTCCGCAAGGTTGGCACCCAACGTAAAATATTGCGAAGTTGTCCAGATTGGAGAGGCACATTCTAATCATCATCGGATTATTAAAAAGTGCATACCATATTCTCGAAAACAGATGTGGATATGGAGCTAAAATTATCCACATCCTAACAACAAACTTTATTAGTACCACCTCGCTAATATGACAAAACAGATCGCTTGCAGGACGTATGTTTTTTTCTTGATGATGTAGGAACAACTTCCTTCGTAGCACGCTATTTGATTTTCCTAGCACGGGATGGCTCGATTGCACCGGTTTCCCTTGGTTTTCCATCGTCGGATCCTTCAAGTACACTGGTTTTCCTGGTGCGGGATCGCTAGGGCGAGGGGAACAATTTTTTCAGCGATTTTAGCGCACCACAATTGGTCGAGCGTGACGGATGAACGGATGATGGAAACAAATGGATGAAACCACCAAAACTCTTTTACTTCTATTATTAGGTACAAAAACAATTGCTCGTGTGTTGCAGCGAAAGATAAATTGTTAAAAGGTTTTTTAATAATAAAACTGTTGGTTTATTCCCAGTGCAACGCACGGGCATTTTTACTAGTATATACTAAAAAATACATGACATAATATATATACTAAAAAATATATATCATTAGAAAGTTCAGATGTTGTACTTTCTAATGGTATAATTTTTATATTGCAAAACTTATAATATATTGATCAAATTTACGATATTGGGATACATGTAGGCCCTGTAAACCGGGACGGAGGGAGTATTTTGTAATACTGTATTTAATGTCAGAAGTGCCCTTTTTGGCATTGATTAACTTTGACATGGTTTGCTTTTTTTTAACTCTGAATCATGCTCATATACCAAGAGTTCTGTTTGCCAGGATGCAAATTACGTTTACTATTGTATTTGGTCATCTCTTGTAGCAAGAGATGTATCTGGTAGGCTATTCACATCTGTGAAGAAATGGTCATCTGCTTTGAGCTGGCGCGGCATCATGTTGTCGCTATCAACATCTGCCTAGCTGCTTATCAGGCAGGGCACTGAGTTTTTTTCTTCTTCTGTAAATTCCACTCAGCTCATGGCGAAGCGAGTGTGCGCCATTAGGCACAGGCACCTATCTTCTCTAAAATTCATCCAGCCGCAAAGATGTTTTAGTCCTTCTGTTGAAGGTTGCCATCTCCAACGCGGCGATCCAAATTGAACGCGTTGGGCCGTGGCCACATGGCCACACGGTCATGGCTGGCAGCCCCGCAAAACAAAAAACAAAAAAAGTGAATTTAAACTAAAATTTGTTAAACTTAGCCCTATTTTGTGCAAATTTACACAAAAGAAAGCCCTATGGGCTTTAACTAAAAAAAAGGTAGAAACCCTAGGCTAAGGTTTGGGACGTGGTGGTTGCCGGCGCGCCACCTACTCCCACTAATACTCGTCGTCCTCGTCGTCGATGAGGACGCCCCCCCTCCCCCAGCGGCGACGCGCTATTCCTGCTGGACACGCCGGAGGGCACCGGAGACTCTGGCCAGGGTGGCCACTGCGCCCTTTTCCAGGTGGAGTGCGGGTCCGGAGGGCTCGCCGGCCTGCACAGGCGTGCCTGCTTGAGGAGGAGGAGGCCTCCTCCTGCCGGCGCACCATGGCGAGGAACGCCCACACGTCGGCGTCCTCCTTGGCCTTCCTGGCCTCCTCCTCCAGCGCGGAGACGCGCAACACCTCGGCGAGGTGCGACCATTTGGCCAGCTCCTCGAGGTCATCGACCTCGACGAACGCCGCGAGCGCGATGCGTAGCTCGGGGTCGTTGTCCTCCTCTGGCTGGGCCTGTGGCGAGGCCCGCGGCGGAGCAGCCGCGGGCTCGTCGATGTAGAGGCAGCCGGGGCGGCGTCCTGCCCTCCTCGCCGGCGTGCGCGGCTGCGCGCGAGGCCTCGCCGTCACCGAGGTGAAGTAGGTGCGTCAGCGTGCAGCGTGCTCCACCTCGAACCACAGGTCCCAGTAGGGACTCTTGTCGCTGTAGGAGGGTCCTCCCGGAGGTCCACTGACATCTCCGATAGGCGGGCGCGTCTGGTGGTCGGGATCGGCGGCACCGCAACCCGATCTGGGCTCAGGTGCTAGCCGTGGGGGAGGTGCACGTCGCCCCACGACATTGGGGCGCCGATCTCCCAGAAGATCTGCGCCACCACGACGGTGACGTAGATCCGCTCGGGTATCGGCGCTGGCGGCCCCATGTCGAAAACCACCGGCGCGACTTGCCGGCTACTGTTGACCTCGTGGTAGTTCGCGCTAGGCTCGAACTCGCGCTTCGGGGCCATGGTGGCGGAAGCTCGAGCGAGCATGCATGGGGAGTGGAGTGGGAGTGGGGGGACTGGATAGGGACAATCCACCTCCCAGTCCACATTTAATAGGACCTTGCGAGCAGACGGATGCGGGAGGACGCAACGTGCCATCCGTGGCCATGCAAACCTAGCACAGGTTTAGGCCGGGTTTGGGTTGTCCCAGACACCACGGTCATCCGCTTTTGGGATGCGTCACGGCGTTGGCCCGCAATTTTGTCCGGCGCGATCCATCCAGACGCGGGGTCGCGGGATGGGTCGCCGGCGTTGGAGATGACCTAACTCTTCTGACCTCATCGTGTAATATTAGTGTTGCTGCCTTTTCTTCCTCGTGCCTTTCTAGGTCAGAGATGTCACCAATCAAACAACATATGTGTCTCCAATCAGTCATCACAAGGCCCAAAAGCAGCACTTCAAATGAGGTCCCAGAAGGTAAGAAAGGTTCCAAACTAAGAGCATCTCCACTTCTCAGACGTTGTCCCCAAAGGTTTTTGGACGGATGCATCGGCGTGCGCCCCAGAGGCCTTTTCTGCCCGACGCGGCCCAATACGATGTATGGCGCCCGAGCCCGTCCCCACTCTACATGGGGCGATTCGAGCGCGCCGGACAGAGTGCGAAGCGAGATGGGGAGTAGCGGGCCTGACGCGTCATTGACACACAAACGAAGCGTTGCAACTTTGCTTTAATGGCGACAGCGAGACGTCCCGTGGCGCTGCGCCTCCTTCACGTGTCGCCGCTGTTCGCACGCCACGGCGCTCCCACTCTTTCTTCCCGGGTGATAAGGGCTAAGCCCAAGGGTGTGCCCGATCTTCACGGATTACACACACAAAAATCGGTTTGTCCTCGTTGGCCCGAACCACCAACTCGATAGAGGTTGCAGGAAAAGACCTTCCGGTAGAAGTCCCGCAAAGAGATCGACGAAACAAACCCGAGAGATCTAGAAGGGTGAAAAGACCGGAAGGTTGATAGAAGTGCAAGCAAAAGACCAAACGGTAGAAGTGCAAGCAATAGACCAATAATCGGTAGAAGTCACCAAAGAGATCACCAAGGTTCGATAAGGAGGCCGCGTGGTACAAGATCTAGGATCTATGGTAGGGTTTCCCTCAAGGGGCAAGAGCAAAGCTCAGGTTTAATTTCACATCAAGTCTAATCACAAATCTGAGCCAACAAGGCTATTTATAGTTGGTGGGGCGAAGGGGTAAGTTACATGCTGAATCTGCCAGTTTTGGTGCTGAAACGCGTGTAGGCGGAAGTTCCTGCCTCAGGGGGACGGAAGTTCCGTTCGGGCGGAAGTTCCGGTCGACCTAGGCGGAAGTTCCGGCTGGATTCCCTTCACTGGGGGCTGGACAGCATCTTGGAGGTATCTGGGCGGAAGTTCCGGTCCTGGAGGCCGGAAGTTCCGGTCGGGGCGGAAGTTCTGGCCAACTTCTGGCCTAGTTCCGGAAACGACCGATTTCCTTGCAGTAACATCCCGGGGCGTTTTGGCGCATTTTCGGAACTAGGGCGGAACTTGGGCGGAAGTTCCGGTCTCTCGGGGTGGAAGTTTCGGCTAGATGCTCTTCATAGGGAATCTGGGCGGAAGTTCCGGTCCTGGGGGGCGGAAGTTCCGGCTGGGGCGCTGTAGCTCCATCTTCTTCATTTTCAGCTCCCTCTCCATTGGCTTGGTCTCCATGGCTTGTGTCTTGACCGATGTACCTGATTGAACACAAGGTATTTGCATGAAGTAGCATGCCATCCAAAGAGGTATCAAATGCATACGTGGAAAGGACTGAATTCACCTCTTGGTGTATGGCTTGGGCTCGAGCTCGTGTCATTGGGCCACGAGGAGGGCTTGTCGGTCTTGATGTAGTGTCGACCTTGGGTAGGGCTACATCATCTCCCCCCTTGGGAAAGAGTCGTCCTCGACTCTATGTTCTCTTCATCTTCATGATTTGGTGAGAGGTCGGACACATTGAATGTGTTGCTCACCAAGTACTTGGATGTTGGTATGTCGATTACATAGGCGTTGTCGTTGATGCGCTTGAGGACCTTGAAGGGACCATCGCCTCGGGGCTTTAGCTTGGAGTTTCGTTCTTGAGGGAAGCGGTCTTTGCGAAGGTGTAACCACACTAAGTCTCCTTCCTTGAAGATCCTTGCCTTCTTCTTCTTCATGTTGAGTCTAGTGGCTTGACGAAGGACTTGTTCCTCGATTGTTGCCCTTGTATCTTCATGTATCTTCTTCATGTATTGGGCTCGCTTGTCGATGTTCATGTTTACTTGCTCATGTAGCGGAAGAGGAAGTAGGTCGATCGTCGTAGGTGGTTCAAACCCATATACGACCATGAAAGGACTTCTCATTGTTGTAGAGTGCGTGGCGCGGTTGTAGGCGAACTCCGCATGTGGGATGCAATCTTCCCATGACTTCAAATTCTTCTTGACAAGGACTCGAAGTAGTGTGGAGAGGCTTCGGTTCACCACTTCGGTTTGCCCATCGGTTTGTGGATGTGAGGATGATGAGAACAAAAGCTTGACGTTGAACTTGGCCATTAGTGTCTTCCAAAGGTAGCTCACGAATTTGACATCTCGGTCCGAAACAATGCTTCTTGGTACACCGTGGAGTCTCACAATTTCCCTAAAAAACAAGGAGGCAATATGTGAGCATCATCCGTTCGGGAGCATGGTATAAAATGAGCCATTTTGGAGAATCTATCAACCACTACAAAAATTGAATCATGACCATATTTGGTTCGAGGCAATCCTAGCACAAAGTCCATGCTTATATCGGACCAAGGGGCATAAGGAATAGGTAACGGTGTGTAAAGACCATAAGAGTTGGTTGTGGACTTAGCTTGTAAGCATGTCGTGCAACGGTTGCATAGGCGCTCCACATCTCGCTTCATTCTTGGCCAATAGTAATGGGTAGATAGCATGGAGAGCGTCTTGTCTCGCCCAAAGTGTCCCATAAGACCACCGCCATGTGACTCTTGCAAAAGCAACTTACGAAGGGAAGACTCGGGTATACAAAGTTTGTTAGCTTTAAACAAGAATCCTTGATGCAAATAGAAATCATCGATGCCCTTTTGACTAGAACACTTTGCAAAAATTGGGCCAAAGAAGGTATCGGAAGCATATAAGTCTTTGATTTCATCAAGACCCAAAACATGGATATCCAAACGAGTGAGTAAAAGGGTGAGCTTGCGAGAAAGAGCATCTGCAACTACATTGTCCTTGCCCTTCTTGTATTTGATTACATATGGAAAGGACTCAATGAACTCAACCCATTTTGCATGTCTTTTGTTCAAATTGTGTTGAATTTTCAAATATTTCAAAGACTCATGGTCGGAGTGAATGACAAACTCTTTTGGCCAAAGATAGTGTTGCCAAACTTCAAGAACACGAACCAAAGCATAAAGTTCCTTGTCATATATAGGATAGTTGAGGCGTGCGCCATCCAACTTCTCACTATAGTATGCCACGGGTTTTCCATTTTGCATAAGGACACCACCAATTCCAAGTCCACTCGCATCACATTCTATCTCAAAAGTTTTTGCAAAATCGGGAAGAACGAGGAGTGGTGCCTCAGTGAGTTTCTTTTTCAATTCATCAAAAGCGTTTTGTTGTGCCTTGCCCCAAACAAACGGAACATTCTTTTTTGTAATCTCATTTAAAGGGCAAGCAATGGTGCTAAAATCTTTCACAAAGCGTCTATAGAAACCGGCAAGTCCATGAAAACTTCGAACTTGACCAACGTTTGTAGGAGTGGGCCAATTGTGGATGGCCTCAACCTTCGAAGAATCAACTTCAATCCCATTGGCGGAAACCACAAATCCAAGAAAAACCAACTTGCTTTGTGCAAAGGTGCACTTGGGAAGATTTGCAAAAATCTTTTCACGGCGCAAGATGCATAAGACTTCTCTCACATGTTGCACATGGTCCTCGAGATTTTTGCTATAAATGAGAATATCATCAAAGTAGACAACCACACTCTTGCCAATGAGAGGTCGCAAGATGTGATTCATGAGACGCATAAAAGTAGATGGAGCATTTGAAAGACCAAATGGCATGACAAGCCATTCATAGAGACCAAGTTTGGTCTTGAATGCCGTCTTCCATTCATCACCAATTGCCATGCGGATTTGGTGGTAGCCACTACGCAAATCTATCTTAGAGAAAATCGTGGCACCACTCAATTCATCAAGCATGTTATCTAAACGCGGAATGGGATGGCGATATTGAACGGTAATGGCATTGATGGGGCGACAATCCATACACATTCTTTGCGACTCATCCGGTTTAGGAACGAGGATCACGGGAACCGCACAAGGGCTTAAGCTTTCACGTACATACCCTTTTTCGAGGAGATCTTGAATTTGGCGTTGAATCTCCTTTGTGTCTTTGGGGTTGGTGCGGTAGGCGGTGCGGTTTGGTAGAGGGGCGCCGGGTATGAGGTCGATGCGGTGCTCGATTCCTCTAAGCGGTGGTAGTCCATGAGGAAGCTCGTTGGGGAAGACATCTTGGAACTCCTTCAAAAGAGACAACAAAGACGAAGGGATTGCTGTTAAGTTGTTAGTCTCCAAGGGTGGCCCCTTGCAAATGAGCACATAGTGCAATTTGTTGGATGGGTTGTGATGCACTTCTCTCATCTCACTTTTGGTAGCTATGAGGACACTCTTCATCTCACTCACATATGGCTTGTGGCGCTCACTTTCTTTTTGGTGCGTCACTCTCTCACCGCTCATCTCACTAGTGATAGTAGCTTCCTTAGCCCTCGCCAAAGCCTTTGCATTGTCCGCAATTACTTGGCTAGGAGTCATTGGGCGTAGGATGAATGTCTTGTCGCCGACCTTGAAGCTATAGGCATTTGTGTAGCCATCATGGTTTGCTCTTTTGTCATATTGCCAAGGGCGACCAAGTAGCATGTGGCACACCGTCATGGGCACGACATCACAATCAATGGTGTCTTCGTAGGCGCCAATCTTGAAGGATATTGTGACGGTGTGTTGTATCTTCATGTTTCCATTGTCACTTAGCCATTGCACATGGTAAGGATGGGGGTGTTTCCGTAGTGTGAGGTTGAGCTTGGAGCATAGTTCGGTGCTTGCAAGGTTGTGGCAACTCCCTCCATCGGTGATAACCTTTATTGACTTGCCATTGATTCCGGCTCTTGTTTGGAAGATATTGCATCTTTGGTCTTCATTGGGGAGTGCATGGGTTATCAACACTTTGGTCACCACAAGTGATGGGCTTGCATCATGCACACATAGGACTTGCTCTTGGTCTTCCAAGTCATCATCTTCATGATTGGTTGCGGCTTGTACCAAGGCTTCATACTCACCTTCACTCAAGTACTCGACATCTCCATCATCCTGAGTTATCATAACTCTTGTGTTCTTGCATTCAAAGGATTTATGTCCTTGAGCACCACACTTGAAGCAAGTGATGTTACTAGATCCAGTGGAAGCTTTGGAGGACATAGTTGATTGCTCCGGCTTGAAGTTTGTTGTCTTGATGGCACTTCTTGTTTGCTTAGGAGGATCCTTGGAAGCAATAGCACTTGTATTTTTGATGCTTGAGGATGTGTTTGGTGCATTTCTTGCGGCGAAGAAGGACTTTGTTTTTGCACTTGCTAAGTCTTCTCGCACTTGGCGCTCGGCCCTTGTAGCTTGATGAAGTAACTCAACCATGTTGGTGTAAGGCAAGAATTCCACTATCCTCTTGACGGGAATGTTCAATTTATTCAAGAGTCTTGCCATAGTTTGCTCTTCCCGCTCATCCACATTCGCACTCAACATGGTCATGTGCATCTCCTTGTAATACTCCTCAACGGACTTGAAGCTTTGCTTGAGTTGAGTGAGCTTGTTGAAGAGGTCACTTTTGTGGTGGGTGGGCACAAAGCGTTTGTGCATGACTTCTTGCATCTCTTCCCATGTGTCAATGGGTTCCATGTCTTCTTTTTCACGCTTCTTGTTTACTTCTTCCCACCAAACATTTGCATATCCTTCAAACTCAAGTGATGCCATGGTCACCTTCTTTGCTTCAGAGAAGTTGTGTATGCGGAAGATCTTGTCAACCTTGAGTACCCAAGATAAGTATGCATCGGGGTATTCCTCTCCTTGGAACTTGGGCATGGTGAACTTGACCTTCCAAAGATTTCTTCCTCATTGCGGTCAATGCGTCTAGGAGGTGGTCTTTCTTCACCATGGTCTTGACGTTGTTGAGGTTGATGTTGTGGACCTTGAGCATCTCTATTGTTGTTTCTATGTTGTTGATGAGGAGGTGGTCTTCCATGACCTTGATCTTGATCATCATTGTTGCGGCGGTGTCGAGGAATCACACTTTCTTCACTTGATGCTTGGTGATGACTTGATTCCTCATTTCTCGCCCTTGGAGGTGGTCTTCTACCATGGGGTCGATCATCATGATGGCGGCGATTATCTTGACCTTGAGGGCGTTGAGGTTGAACAACATTGATGATTTGGCGCTCTTGTTGCGCTTGACTTTGTTCCTCTTCATGAAGGCGTTGCCTTCTAGCTTGAGCTTTTTGTACTTGTCGTTGCCATTCTTGTTCTTCAAGTGCTTGTTGTTCATTGCGGATACGCTCTTGTTCCCTTGCATGAACTAGCTCTTGATCATGTCGAAGGCGGTCTTGCGCTTGTTGATAATTGAGTATGGAGATTCTCTTGTTGAAGGCGCTCTTCTTCAAGGCGTTGACGTTCTTGGACAGGTCAAAGTCGTGCTTGCTCCTCTTCTTGAGCTTGTTGTTGAAGCACTTGAGCATCCACATTATGGTGGCATGGGTCATCATTGGAATCATGATGAGACGGTGTAGGAGCTCGTGACCTTGAACTTTGAGAGCGCGAAGACCTTGAGTGGTGTCTCCTATTGTCTTGGCGGTTGAGTGTGTGAAGGATATTGTCCAAAGCCGTCTTCATATCTCTTGTTTCTTGACCTTGTATGGTGAGTGTTGCTTTCAACTCTTTGCCTTAAGGTTCAATCTTCTCATTGAGGTCTTGAACTTGGTTATTAAGGTCTATCCTTTGCACTTGAGCTCTTTCTTCATAGCGGACGGCGGTATCTTTCATCATTGCTTCAAATTCATTGAGCTTGGAGTGGACGGCTTGAGTAGCTATCCAATGTTGGTGACGCTTCATCGGTAGTTGGTTCCCTTCTCCACTAGACATGGTTACAACTAAAACAAGAACTATGTGGTGGGTGGTTAGGAAAAACTACCAAAAGTGTCAAAACTTGCGAACCAAAATCGAAAAGGTGTTTCAAGTCAGAGGACATCCGATATGTATGCACACACACAAAACAAAAACTCTATATGGTGTTAGGTATGGATGTGGAAAGCCAAAAGGAAGAACCAAACGAAAAGTCTATTGTCAAAAGTGGGTAAGATCCAAAAGTCACAAGTCAAAAGCGGTGATCACAAAAGGCATACACAATGTGGAACACACGCGTGGGACAAAATGGGGTTAGCGCGACTTAGGAAAATGAGCACGAACAAAATTGGTCCTAACGAAGACTACTAGCTCGGTTTCACGCTGACGCAAGAGAGACCGTGGCTTGGTTGCAAAATTGAGAAGCAACAAGATTTGCGCAAGACGCCTCTTTTCTCTTTTCTCTCTTTTGCTTATAAGCTTTGGACTCTTTTGTGTATAGGTGTCACGCACACTCTTTTTCTTTCTTTTTCTCACTATGCAAGGATACTACTATCTATGTAAGTATGTCACACTTATTTTCCTTATCTTTTCACACGAGCTTGCTTCGTAGCTTTGCTCAACACACGCACACCCTCACGGTCGGGATGCTTGCGCAATGCTTCGCAACACTAGAAAGCCACTCTCGATAGGAAAGGTACGCAAAAGAGGCTAGGGCTACAAGTTAGGAGGCAAGTTTTACCACTTGATGATGGTGGCCGACGATCTTGAACTTGCTATGGTGGTGGAATGTGTCAAATGAACCGCTTGGATCCTCGGGGTGCCATCGTCGTTGTCGATGTTGCGGAAGCTTTGTGGTAGCTGAAATGGCACACAAACCGAAGTCCAAACACAAAAGGGATAGCACCAATGCGAAAAACGAAGTTAGCTGTGAAAAATTCGGCCAGGCGGAACTTCCGGTGTCTAGGGGCGGAACTTCCGGTCCTGCCAGGCGGAACTTCCGGTCGCAATCAGATCTGCGGGCTGTTCATCGATTTTGGCGGAAATCCGGGCCGAAAATCTTCGAATTCGCGGAAAATTTGGCACTAGAAGCTGTGGGAAGGTGGGGGAATTGTAGATCAACACCAAAGACAAGTTTATATTGGAACAAAACCACCAAAAACTCAACAAATCGCGTGATCCAACCAAGGCCAATTTGAGGCTATTTTTTTGGGATTTTCGAAAATTTTCTCAAGAAATTTTTTGGGGGTGTGGGGGTCAAATCCATGGCAACCAAGGAGCTCTTGATACCATATGATAAGGGCTAAGCCCAAGGGTGTGCCCGATCTTCACAGATTTGGGTGGAATTCGTGGGGGAGGTGGAAGAACGCGATGAACACGAAGAAGGCGGAGGGAAATCGTGGGATACAAACTCACACACACACATACACAAATCGGTTTGTCCTCGTTGGCCTGAACCACCAACTCGATAGAGGTTGCAGGAAAAGACCTTCCGGTAGAAGTCCCGCAAAGAGATCGACGAAACGAACCCGAGAGATCTAGAAGGGTGAAAAGAACGGAAGGTTGATAGAAGTGCAAGCAAAAGACCAAACGCCAAGGTTGGAAAAAGCGCTAGGCGTAAGCGAGGCGGTTGGCATTCACCTAGTGCCTAGGCGATGCTTAAGCGGCCTAGGCGCAGCCTAGGCGGGCATAGTTTATACCATCAAGTGTGTATATTTGTTATTATATGTGAATAAACATTAATTTATAGCATATAAATGTGTAAATTTGTAATAACTACCTTTATAATGATGCTCATCTAGCTCGATCGTGAAGTATGACATGTGTTTTTATAGTGGAAGATATTTTCTTGGTTACACTGCCTAGACTTCCGCTTATGCCCTAGGCGAGGCGTTTGTCCATCGCCTAGGGCCTAAGCGTTCTTAAGCGGTGCCTAGGCGTTGCCTTGTCCAACAGAGCCAAACGGTAGAAGTGCAAGCAAAAGACCAACAATCAGTAGAAGTCACCAAAGAGATCACCAAGGTTCGATAAGGAGGCCGCGTGGTACAAGATCTAGGATCTATGGTAGGGTTTCCCTCAAGGGGCAAGAGCAAAGCTCAGGTTTAATTTCACATCAAGTCTAATCTCAGATCTGAGCCAACAAGGCTATTTATAGTTGGTGGGGCGAAGGGGTAAGTTACATGCTGAATCTGCCAGTTTTGGTGCTGAAACGCGTGTAGGCGGAAGTTCCGGCCTAAGGGGGCGGAAGTTCCGGTCGGGCGGAAGTTCCGGTCGTCCTAGAAGGAAGTTCCGGCTGGATTCCCTTCACTGGGGGCTGTACAACATCTTGGAGGTAACTGGGCGGAAGTTCCGGTCCTGGAGGCCGGAAGTTCCGGTCGGGGCGGAAGTTCCGGCCAACTTCCGGCCTAGTTCCGGAAACGACCGATTTCCTTGCAGTAACATCCCGGGGCGTTTTAGCGCATTTTCGGAACTAGGGCGGAACTTGGGCGGAAGTTCCGGCGGGCAGAAGTTCCGGTCTCTCGGGGCGGAAGTTCCGGCTGGATGCTCTTCACAGGGAATCTGGGCGGAAGTTCCGGTCCTGGGGGGTGGAAGTTCCGGCTGGGGCGCCTTGTTGTCGACCAGAGAAGCAGAGGAGAGGCATATATAAACTTTTTACAGCCAAACCCTAGCCATTCCATCGACAAGGAGCACCAGGGTAAGAACACATCAAGAACAGCAAGAACAGGTGAATAGCTAGAGCTGCTCAGCCTATTCCAGTAAACACAGAAATTAACCAAGCAGCACCAGCTTGCAAGAGGAGCAGGGCAAGCACATCATAGAAGCAATCCTCTACACCAACAACTAATTCTAGGAGCTGGAGTGAGGTATACCCAAATTCATGAGCAAATATCAGTTTTGCTCATAACACAAGCATGTGCATAACACATACATAAGTCAGAGGGTATGATTACCCTGTGTGCATCATCATTTGGTGTTAAACCATTTGATGCTGGAAAAATAGGGAATAAGCCAGAAGAGAATAACCCTAGGGAAGAATTGGTCAAGCCAAGTGTACCATCACTAAGGCAAACCAAAGAATCCAGCAAGGATTGATCCACAGCAAGCCTAGCCTAACTCACCTAGCACTAAATGGTTCACTAAACCATCAGATATTTAGACAAATTATTGTCTATATGATTTTCAACATCAAAAGCTACTGGCAATCCAACAAAGGGATCACCCAGAAAGCATCTAGTAAGCCACAGCAAGCCAACAAGGGTGGGAGCTACCTAAACAGCAAAGAACCGCTGTCAGGGTCACCTCAACCACTGAAACAGCCCAAACAAATAAGCCTTGCACAGTTATCATCACCCAGATGGGTTCAAAAGAGGGCTAGGGTACCCAACCAAGTGGTGGCATCCATCTAGCCCTGCCAAAGTTAATAAAATGATCATTACTGCAAGCAGTTCACATCACTTATCCATTTAGTAAATCCAGGCAATACAAATAAGTGAATCATACAAGTAATCAAAGCACCAGAACCTTGCAGATGATCCAATGGATCATTGAAAGCATCAGCAACTGCTTGTACAAGTAAAAGCATGCATCAGTACAGAATTGGGTGTCACACAGACACAAGGATAAGCAGCAGAGAGGCACAGTCATAACACGGCTGCCTTTGCAAGCAACTGGTGAAGATATGATCATCAGGAACTTGCTTGGGCATGACAGAGCATGCTAAAGCATGATAGAACCAACTCTAGCATCAATACAATGACTATATTAATTAAACAGTCACATTCCTTAATGAATTGCATCACAGATAAGCTAATGAGCTAAATACAATTGTATCCAGAAGCACACCATCACTGGATGGTGCTGTTTAGCCAACAACAATGCCCAATGAGCATTTCCAGGAATTATAGCACAAAGAATAGCACATCAGGAGCACTGGCTCTTGCAAATTGCAAGGATGACACATAGTCATCAATCCAGGGGCAAGGAAATGCACACACAGGAGAGGCATGGTACACAGAGCAACAGCAGGAACAAATGAATTAAGCATAAGCATCACAGTATGCTCATGAGCAAGAGCTCATGAGTTACAACATCAAGTTATAGAGAAGAACAACACAACACAGCAGCTAGGATCCATGGCAGCAGCACAAGAGCAGCATACGCATAGCAGTAGCACAAGCACAGTAGCTAGAATTCATGGCGCATGTAGGCAGCAGCAGCTAGCACATCAAGGCAGCACCAGGGCAGGCATGGCACAAAGCACAGAGGCGCAGCAGCAGAAGCACAGCAAGGTGGATGCCAAGGCATCCAGAGGAAGGAGAGGAGATAGAGAAGACATGAGAGAAGGAGGCGAACACACCTGGAGCAGAGCACCGCAGCCTGTCCATGGCGGCACGGGCCGACCACGGCAGCGCCAGGCCGCAGCCAGGCCAGGCGTCGCCGGGCGCAAACACCCCAGCACCACCACGGCGAGGCACACGGCCACGCCGCGGCGCCAGGATCGTCGGCGGGCGACGAATCGCCGCAGATCATCACGACCGTGTCGCAGGAGCGTTGGGGGCGAATGGTGGCGGCGAAGAAACACAGATCGGCGCGGACCGATCGGTGCGCCATCGAGCGGCCGTTCTTTTGCGACCGATCTCGCCGGCGGGAGTGGCCGGAGGCGGCCGGAGTAATTCGGCGACGGCGCGGGCGACGCGGGCGTCGCGAGAGCGTGAGGGGCTAGGGTTTCGCAAGAGAAGAGGAAGGGGGCGACTGAGTCCGACCGAGCCGGTTGGTGCGGCTCGGGTTAGACTCAACCCGCTGGGCCACACTGACAGGTGGGCCCAGGGGCATTTCAGTCTTTTCATAATTCCAATTAAAACTGAAACTTTGAAAATGTATAGAAAATGATAAATAGCTCTAAAAAATAATTAAAAATATGAAAACTACTCAGGATAAAATTCTCTATCATAATAAAATATGAAAAGGAATTTTTGGAGACAAACAAGATTAAGTCCAAATTTGATGATTAAAATAATCATTTAAATCACACCTTATATTTTCAATAATGAAAATAAGTCCATAAATGCTTTTGGACTTTAAAAACACCTTGACAACATTTCAAGGTAGTATTTTACCCTAAACAAAGTATCCCTAAATTGTTCTTAGTATTTACCTCTCACATAAAATGATAAGACATCGGAAAGGGGGGAACAAACACTAAAAATGGAAAGCATGCATAATTGCTTCTTTAACCATTGCCCTTATCGGACAATGATGCTATTTTTCAGCAATAGAGGACAAGGGTCAGTCCACACCATCCAACTGCAACACTTTGCAGTGTTCAGGCAAGTTCATCGCTTGCTCATGTCATTTGAATATTTTTACCAAATTACTTGCAAAGTACTATGTTTATCACTATTGCATAAAAAGCAAAACCACTATCTTCATAACTATGAATATATCTAAGTGGTGGGAAATGGAACCATGGATCGTGTTGATATGGTGGAGGTTCCATTGCAAGGGTTTATATCCATCTAGGATTAAACAACAAATGTCGTCCAGTGATTCTTATGCCGTAATACCCGTGTTAACCATAAGATCTGGAGTGGGACAGAGTAGCCAATTGTATTTCCACCTCTTGTACATCAACGGATGCGCTTACCGTAGCAGTTGTATCTTGCAAGAACAACCGGAGGGTGGGGATCCCATTCTAATTCCCCACGGTAATGCGGTCTATGATGGGTTGCAGCTACCGGCGAAGGAGTTTATGGTAGAGCCCAGAACTGTTGTCGCGGTCGGGGGCCATCCTTAATTGGAGTAAGTACACCGGCGAGGACCCAGGGTCGGGGTATGCAACAAAGGGTGGGTGTGCGAGGTAGCGGAGGAATATAATTGGCTAAGACCTTATACCGGGCCTCATACCAAAGGAAGTGTGAACGGGAAAGCTGCCCGGTTGGCACCAAGGTTAAGATCTCTTATGGGTAAAGCAACACACCTCTGCAGAGTGTAATGAATCATGACCTGTCACTCCCTGTTCCGGGATTTGGAACTGCGAACGCTGCCGGAAAGGAGCTCCATGAAGTTCTAGTAAACCGGTGAAGGCTGACGGACATAGTTCTTCTGAATAAAAGCAACCTCTTGAAGAAATGTTTATCAAAACCTGCATTGGTATGAGACTTTCTGGTCTGATATCGTAGATAGTGCATTAAACACCTCTTTTCTATAATGAACTTGTTGAGTACGCTCGTACTCATACCACTCTTAAATCCCCTGCTTAGATTGTCTGAATCGACTGGAGGAGGACAACGATGACCCTGAAGGAGCCGAAGTCATCGGCTATGAAGAACCAGACCTCTCTGGAGGTATCGAAGGAGTATACTACCTCATCGTCTACGGAACCGGGGAGGGTTCCGGAGGAGAGCAAGCTTAGACCTACCGAGTAGTAGTAGTAATCGAGCAGTACGAACTCTTAGTACTTAAATGCTCGAGGAGAATAAAATGTATAACTTAGTAAGACTCTTATATTGTAAGTTGAGTCGGGTTCGCCTCGAACCCAGGAGTATTCCTCTTAGGACCCAAGAGGAGCTCTGAGATGATATGTACATGTTGCTTGTAATAATAAATGAATGAGTTATGGACCTGCTATGTTCTGTTGTACTACTCTGAGGGATGTAATATTTGCGGATTGGTACTTCGTGAATGTTATATCAACGACTGGCATACTACAACATGCAGTGGTATGCAGGGTCACCACAAAGAGCGAGCTGGTTGCCGACGCAGAACGCTATGCTCTTGCAGAACTGCATAAAGCCACAGAAAGCTTGAACTGTAAGTGCCCTTAACTTCCTGTCCTTTGAATTTTTTATAAAAGTATATTCTGATATTTCTTCGTTACTCCTTATAGTCATAGCTCTGAACCCAGCCGAAGGAAACAAGCGTATACATGAACGCGTAAATGCATTGACTGAACTGTAATAACCCAGAACATAGGAACAACGAAGGGTAGATTTAGAAATGGGATGTGCATTTCATCGCAAAACGGGGGAAATTTTCGCGCCTTATTGCAACTAAACCTAAGAGGGATCGAGGTTCTCTCTCATTTTGCACTTAGGGTTAGGCAATGTGAGTTAGGGCAATTTCGACATGATCTCTTTTGTATCTTATTACTTTGGGGAATGATTGCATTTGATAAGTGTCAAAACATTTAACAATAAACATCACACAATATAAGTAATGAATTCATAATTCAAACACAAGTTCATCCAGTTCATACTCAAGAACAGCACCAACACACAACCACTTAGCCACCAGGAATCATGGTGACCTGAGAAGATCAACCAGAACCTGGAGGTGAAGGGATGTGCACAAAACCCCAAGTCTGCAACAACAAAACATCTCATACTAGGAGCTGGAACAAGGTATACCAAGTTCCTGGACAGATCCAATGGATCTGATCCATAATATATGCATGAGATAATCATGGGATTGAGCAGATGCTCAAGTGGGTAGATCATCACTTGGTTTTCACCAAGGATTACTGCCAGTCTAAAAGCCACTAAAAATGGAAATCATCTAGATACAGATCTTGTACACAGAAGCTAGCAATCATGCACAGATGCACACACTAGCAAGATCATATGCACAAATAGCACCAGTAGATGTGTTGCTACAAATAGCAGCTAATACAGACTATACAGTAAATCCTAAGCTAGTAACCATCAGTAAACCCTAGATTTCATCAGGCAAGCATATTGGCATTCATATCTAGTATGATCCCCAAATATGCAAGCAAAGGTTGAGTAGCCACAAGATCCAATCAAATAAGTGAGCAACCAATCAGTAGCAAGGCTACTGAGATCACATCACACTTAGCACCATTTAAAAGAAAGCCAAATATAGCACATCATCATCCAGGAATGGATTCAGATTCATTTGCTTGCTACACAATCATGAATAGCAACTTCATATACAAGCAAGATATTTAAATCATCACTGCATAAGCAGTTCATTATGAATCAATTTAACTCAAGTATGAATTTATCACAGATCCATACTAATTATTGACACTAGCACACTATAGAGCAACATGGCACCAATCACTGCATCACAGCTACTGGATCTAGTCCAGTAAGCTAGAGCAAGCAATAGCACAAGAAAGCAGTAGCATAGTGATGCTTGAGCATAAGCATCAACAAGGAAAATGAATCACTTAGTCACATAATTAATCAGTAAGCCATCACTGACATTTAATTGATCAAATGGATCAATTGAATCAAGTCAAGCTATACAAATAGGTAAGCCAACAAGCAATGGATGATCCCATGGATCATTAGCTTACACAGGAAGCACAGAAGCATTTCACAAGCACCACTGGCAAACACAAGTGTCACTGATGCACCACAGTACAACTAGACAAGCAAGTATGACATGCCAGTAAGCACAAGCAAACCATAAACAAGGATAGCATGGCATAGTAAGCTCTTAAGTAAGCACAGCAGAGCATAGCAAGATTAGAGTAGGCTAGGAGTAACAGATAAGCAAGCAGAGCATGAATAGCAAGGCAACACTGGCCAGTACCAGAAATGGGTGCTTTGGCCATGAGCTTGCAGCAAACATAAGTATAGACAGATTAAGCAGCCATGGCAGAGCTCTGTGTGATCACAGGATCACCAGAGAGCAACAGAGCATGAGGAGGAAGAAGTACAGTAGCAAGGGAGGCACACAGACATGGAGAAGAGAAGGAGGAGGTGAAGAACTTACACGCGCCTGGAAGCAGAAGCTAGGGCATGGCGAGGCAGTGCTCGCGCGGCCGTAGCAGCTGCAAATCCAGGGTAGGCGCCGACGTTACGCCGGCGAAAACAAACACACCACCGCAGCAGAGCACCTGAGACGACGGCACGAGTACTGCGAGCAGTACCCGCGCCAGGTCAATCTCAGGGGCGCACACGTCGTCGGCGAGGACGAGAGCTCGCCGGAGATCGTGAATCGCCAGAGGCGATTCTCCACGAGATCCAGAGAAGGGCGATTCGCCAGGAGAGGAAGAGATGGGAGAAACCACGCGGATAGATCGGTAGATCTTCACGCGGCGGTCCCGATTTGGTAAGTGGCTAGGACAGGGGCGCATGGTGATGGCCGGAGAGTGGCGGCGGCCATGGCGGCGACGCCATCGCCACGGGAGACGCGAGAGAGTTAGGGTTAGGAACGAGCGAGTGAGAGAGACGAGTGAGGAGCGAGGTGGGCCGCTTCGGCGCCACCGACCCATTAGGGGACATGCCTTAGTGGGCTGTCCCTGGGCCTTAGTTAAGTGGGCTGGCCCAATAGGGGCCAGGGGTATTTTGGACTTTTCACTATTTAGAAAAAGCCAGAATTTCACCAATTTTTAGTAAATAAAATACAACTCTAAAAATCCATTAAAAATTGGATTAGTGAATGAAAAATAAATCCTAACCAGAATAAAATATGAAATAGAATTAAAGAAACAAATTCAAAATTATGAATTTGCAGAATTTAAATAATACCTTGGAATTTTAAACTATTATTTCCTTGTATTTAAAAATTCAAGGAAAAATCTCAAATAAGTTCAAATACTTATTTTCAAACATTTCAAAATGAAATTCTATTATTCCAAGTCATTTCTATTGAGAAAGGTATTTTTCAAAGAAAAATACTCTATAGAGGCAACTCTATTATTTTTATTCAATTTTGGAATGATTGATGAACCACCAAGTCAAATAGTTTTAATTTGAATTATTGTACTTTATGTGAATTAAAATGGTTTACCCTTTTAAATCAATTGCAAGTTACAACCAAAGGCATAAATCTTAACTCAACCCTAAATTGCTATAACTCAGCGGGGTAAAGGGATTCAACATAAAATAATACATCCATGATTGCATTATTAGGATTTTATAACATTGTCCTTACCGGACAATGATGCTTCTTACAGAACCCGAGGTCCAGGTTCCATCAAGCGCATTGAAGCGCACTATCTCGCAGTCCACGGGCAAGTTCACCCTTGCTCATGTCAACTTGATTATTTTCTACTACTTTAACGCAAAGCTATATACTTATCATTCCTGCATCGCAAATAAAATGTTACTTTCCAACTATGAATATGACTATGTGGTTGGCAATGGAACCATGGTATGTGTTGATATGGTGGAGGTTCCATTGCATGGGTTATATCACCCTAGGATTAAATTACCAATGCCGTCCAGTGATTCTAGCGCCGTACAAACCGCGTTGACCATGAGATCTATAATGGCTGCGGGAAGCCAGCCGTATCTTTTCCCTTCTGCACGCCAACGGATTGGTAGAGCCGGTGGGGTGTTGGAGGCACTGCCGTAGGTTGGGATAGCCTTTTAAATCCCCATCCATTAGTGATGATGGCTCTACGATCTATGAAGGATTGTCCAAAGTACACCGTGAGTAAAGCCGTATTATCGGGAGAAGTCTACTGGGGGTGTGCGGGTGGACAAAAGGGTGGGTTTGCAGTCGCGGAGAAGGCGGCGTGGGCTTGGATCTTTATACCTGGCCTCACACCAAAGGAAGTGTGAACGGGGGCAAGTCCTGCGGATGGCAAAAAGGGTGAGATCTCTTGTGGGAAAAGTAACGCACCTCTGCGAGTGTATCAAATTGTGGCTGTCACTCCCTGTTCGGGAAGGGAGCTATGACAGCGGCAGGAAAGGAAGTCCACGATGTTCTGGTCAACTTTGTGAAGACCGACGGGCATAGTTTTCATAATAAAAGCAACCTTTTGAAGAAATGATTTCAAAACATGCATTGACCTGCGATTTCTGATCAATGGTCGTAGCTAGTGCATCAAACACCTTTTACTCTTTTAGAACTTGCTGAGTACCTCTGTACTCACTTTCTTTCGACACCCTTGCTAGACTGTGATCCGGAAGTGGAGGTTATCAACGATGGAGCACCAGAAGGAAGTTACGAGCTGGTCTACGAGGAACCTGATCTTACCGGCGGA
The DNA here is from genome assembly GCF_019359855.2 of Lolium perenne. Classification (NCBI taxonomy): domain Eukaryota; kingdom Viridiplantae; phylum Streptophyta; class Magnoliopsida; order Poales; family Poaceae; genus Lolium; species Lolium perenne. Next base: position 217,688,069 of record NC_067247.2, read on the forward strand.
GTGGAAGGAGTAGACTATGGGATAGTCTACGGACCAGATGACACGGAGGTGGAGGAGTAGTGACATACCCTAGCATCATAGAGCCGAGCAACGTAGAACTTACTTAAATAAGTTGTTGAGCTCTCTTATAGTTGTTATGAGTTGTAATCGTACTTAAGTAGTATTTTAGGGTGTTCTCATAGGACCTGTGAGAATACCAACTTGTTAAGACAATGTTTGTAATAAATTATGGAGTGTTATGACCTGCAATGTTTCTGTTGTACCACTCTGAGGGATATGGCAATTTGTGAAGAAGTCCCTTCACAAAGATCATATCAACAACTTGTATACTACAACATGCAGTGGTATGCTGGGTCACCGCAGCTGGTATCAGAGCAAATGTTGCGACCTTAGGTTGGAAAAACCTAGTATAGGGAAGAAACCTGTAGGAGTCAAGTAGAAATAGTAAAGGATTCTCTAGAAATATGGTGATTATTCACATGAGAATAGCAAAACCATATATTTTAGTGCGATAATTATTTATTATAGCTATTATGATGCATCATCACTACTAATATGCTGCTTTTGTATACAGCCATAATGGCGAACACTTTTCCTAAGAGGACTTTGAGGAAGGTTGAGGGTTGGCTTGGTGATTATGATGGGCCAATCACAGCTCTCCCGTGTGGGATGCTGAAGGAACTTCATTGTGACCCACGGATACCTGTTATCAAGTATACCTACTATGATGGGGAAATCCTAGCCAAGTGCAGAGTATCAGTCCAACTACCGACAAAACTGCTAATGAGTCATGTAATGCCATACGGAGAAGCCAAAACTATCACCACAGCCTACCACATGGGCCTATTCAAGGCAATCCTTGAGATAAGGCAGCACAAGTCAGTAGAACTGCTATGTTCAGAGTTTTCTCATATACCTCATGCTGAGGAAGATGAGGATCCCACTCTGAATCATCTGGTGTTAGCACACAGAAGTCCTGAAGGCTGCACACGGCACATGGATAGCTGTAAGTCTTTACTGACCACGATGTACCTTTTACACATGAAGATGAGGGGTGAGATTGACCACATGCTAGCTGAGTTCACGGACCCTGATAAAGTCCAAACTCGGATGCGTGATCTGCGGGCACAACCACAACATACTACACCTTTCTTTAGCCTAGACAGCTATGTAGATTTGAGTGACCAGTTGTCCCATAAAGATCCACTCACACCCAACTTCGTCCCACATTATCCACATGTGTCAGCATCATATGAGTCTGGATATGGGGGAGATGATTCCAGGAACCTAGACTGCTCGGAGTCACCAATCGAGAATTCGACTGGTTGGCGCTTCGGGGAACCATTTGGAGATGAAGGAGAACCCATCACTTGTGATTCAGAGGATGAAGGAGGCGCGGTTAACCAGAATGTTAATCAAAGCTTTGGGCAGGAAGAGAAAGATACCAACTCCATTTCTTTAGATCTGGAGATGGGGTTACCCAAAACATCCCAGTACGTTGTAGGTGAGAGTTCTGGAACCAAGAAAAAGAAGAAGAAGATGAGAGGGCAAGTGAATAGGAACCCTCCATGGATGGCAGAAGAAGGTGAGCTGTATCCCACTGGGGATACATATGAGTCTTTATCCAGTTACTTTGGCATGACAGATCTCTGTCTCGGCACTTCGTCCGATTCAGACTACATACCTACTGGAAGGACCTTCATTCCGGACGGTGTTCGGAAGACAAACCGCTGTACCGGATGGACCCCAGGGATGTACGCGGAGGCGAGTTATGATGACGAGGAGTAGAGCTCCAAGGAAGAATAAAGTAATCTAGGTGGTATTGTAATAGAACGTATTTTAAATTCCCGTTGGCTTGGGCTTTGAGCCAAATAAGTGGTTTATATACACCACATGTAATATAAGTTTGTGTGTGTGTTATGTATTATACAAAGTATATGCATAATAAATGTTTGTTTTGGATTTGCTTCTTGATTTCATTGTGTGACTAGTTCTGGGCATTGAGTTGAGCTCAGAAAGCATTTGCATGGTGTAATTATGAGTAATCGCACTTTGTTACAGGACTAGGGGGAAATGGCGTTAGTAGAAACCGAGGAGGCTCGCAGAGAGCGGGAGGCAAGAGAAAAAGAGGAGGCAGATGCAGCAGCTAGAGCAGAGAATGCACCACCACCACACCCAATGATGCACCCAGACTTCCAACAGTATATGAGAGCAATGGAGGAAGATAGGAGGCGTTACCAGGAAAGCCAAAGCAAGAACATGCAAGATTTCTTTACCCACGTCATTAATGATAGGGGCAATGAAGGCAAGGGAGTAACCTTATCAGACTTCCAAAATGCAAGACCACTACCTTTTACATCAGCTCCAGAACCAATGGACGCTGCAGATTGGCTTATGGATACGGAACGGAAGCTGAAGACCGTTGGTTGCAACGATGAGGAGAAGATTAGATATACTACTTATCTGTTGTCAGGACCAACAACGTCATGGTGGGAGAACCTTGTAGCAGTACACCCTCCAGATAAGGTGTTCACCCGGGAGGAGTTCAAGAAGAAGTTCCGGGATGCCCATGTTCCGGACAGCATGGTGGAGCTGAAGAAGAGGGAGTTTGATGAACTACGACAGAATACTGCACCCATCATGCAGTATGTTCGGGATTTCAACAGGTTATCCAGGTATGCACCTGAGGATGTTGATACGGAGGAGAAAAGGAAGAAGCGGTTCATGAAAGGCATGAATCCATACATGAATATGCAACTGAGGTTGGCACGGACTGCTGAATTTCAGGAACTGATTGACTCGGCAATCACTTTCGAGGATGATTACCGGCAAGTCCAAGAGGACAGGAGGAAGAGGGCTCGTATTGAGCCAAGAAAGTACCCAATTAGTAAACCAATACCTGATCGGAGTTTCAAACCCCGATACCGACCTACTACTAGTAGCCAATACAACCGGGGAGGTCAGAGTCAGAATCCAATCAGCCAGATCATCTGCAACAATTGTGGCCTAAAGGGTCATTTGCAGAAGGATTGTCAGAAACCCAGAATCATCTGTTATGGTTGTGGGAAGGATGGACACATCAAGCTGGAGTGCCCAAACAAGTCATCTTGGAGCGGACAGAGCTCAGGAGGACGAGGTGGAAACAACAACAACAACAACCGCAACAACAACAACAACAACAACAACCGCAACAACAACAACAACAACAACAACAAGGGGGAAAGCCTTATGGAAAGCTGAACTGCACATCTTTGGAACAAGCGGAAGAGTCGGATCAAACAGTCTTAGGTACGCTAAGCATCCTTACTCATCCTGGCAAAGTATTATTTGATACTGGAGCAACCACATCATTTCTTGCATTAGAGTTTGTGGAAAAATTCGGGCTTAGATGTTCTGAGTTAGAAACTCCTATAACTGTTCTATCCGCGGGGGGAACGATCTTAGTAACCCACGTGAAAGAAGCACAAGTCATAACCATATGTGACTGTGTGTATTTCGCGGACCTATTCATCATACCCATGAAGGACATATCTGTCATCCTAGGGATGGATTGGTTGACAGAGAATGGAGCGGTGATTAACTGTGGAGACAAAATAGTATCACTTCGCAACTCCATTGGAGGTCGAATAGTGTTCCAAGGAGACAAATACAGTGAGTTGGAGATAGGATTGGAACTCAATAGTCTGAAGGAGGTGAGGATTGAAGATATTCCTGTAGTGAATGAGTTTCAAGATGTATTTCCTAAGGAACTACCGGGGATGCCACCCGATAGGGAGATAGAATTCACAATCGATCTGATTCCAGGCACAGCACCAATAGCTCAACCACCATATAAGATGGGGCCAAAGGAATTAGTGGAACTGAAAGCTCAGATTGATGAGTTAGAACAGAAGGGATTCATTCAAGAAAGTGTGTCACCATGGGGTACACCAGTTATTTTTGTGGATAAAAGAGATGGAGGAAAGAGAATGTGTGGAGATTACAGAAATTTGAACAATGTAACTATCAAGAACAAGTATCCTTTACCTAGAATCCAAGACCTTTTTGATCAAGTTCAAGGAGCTGGAGTCTTCTCGAAGATAGATTTAAGGTCAGGATACCATCAAATCAAGATCAAGAAGGAGGATGTACCAAAAACAACGTTCGTATCAAGGTATGGACACCATGAATACTTGGTTGTACCATTTGGACTAACAAATGCACCAACAATTTTCATGAATTTGATGAACAAGATATTCATGAAGTACTTGGACAAGTTTGTGATAGTGTTCATAGATGATATCCTAATTTATTCCAAAGATAAAGAAGAACATGCCAAGCATTTGAAGATAGTTCTGCAAATTTTGAGAGAACATCAGCTATATGCAAAGTTCAGCAAGTGCAAATTTTGGTTAGATAGTGTTGAATTTCTTGGACATGTCATAACCAAAGATGGCATAGCGGTGAATCCAAGCAAGGTTCAATCCGTATTGGAATGGAAATCACCTAAAAATGCTAAGGAAATACGAGGATTTCTTGGTATGGCAGGCTATTATCGGAGATTCATAGAAGGATTCTCGAAGATTGCAGGACCTATGACCAAGTTACTCAAAAAAAATACTCCATTTGCGTGGACGAATGAGTGTGAAGCCAGCTTCCAAACACTCAAAGATAAGTTAACCACAGCATCGGTGTTAGCAGTTCCTGAACCAGGAAAGGATTACACGGTGTATTGTGATGCTTCCAAGAATGGACTTGGATGTGTTCTGATGCAAGATCGGAAGGTAATAGCTTATGGATCAAGACAGTTGAAACTACATGAACACAACTACCCAGTACATGATCTAGAGTTAGCGGCAGTTGTGTATGCTTTGAAGAGTTGGAGACAATTTTTATATGGATCCAAGTGTGAGTTATACACCGATCACAAGAGTTTGAAATATTTCTTCACTCAGAAGGAATTAAACATGAGACAGAAGAGATGGTTAGAATTGATTAAGGATTATGACCTTACAATCAACTATACACCAGGCAAGGCTAATGTAGTAGCAGATGCCTTAAGCAGGAAGAGTACGGAAAATCAACCTACGGAATGGGAGATTCCAAAGGAACTTCGGAAAGAGCTAGAGGATGCTCAGATTTTGTTTATTCAAGGTGATGTTAAGGAAAGTATAGCAACCATGAGGATTATGGATGAGATGTACTCAGACTTGAAGTACGAGATTATCCGAAAACAAGCGGATGATTTGTTCATCCAAGAAGAAATCAAAAGGATTGGAGAGGGAAGACCATCGGAATTCCATCTAGGGGATTTTGATTCATTATACTTCTAGAAAAGGATATGTGTACCGGATGATCCAGAAGTAAAGTCAATCATATTAAAGGAAGCACATGAAACCCCTTATTCAATACATCCGGGAAGTACTAAGATGTATATGGATTTGAAAGAGATGTTCTGGTGGAACAACATGAAAAGAGAAATAGCACAATATGTCTCGGAATGTCATACATGTCAACGAGTGAAGGCAGAACATCAGAGTCTTGCGGGATTACTCAAACCACTAGAGATACCGGAGTGGAAATGGGATGAAATCGGAATGGATTTTGTTACTGGTCTACCAATGACTAGTAAGAGGAAGGATATGATATGGGTAATAGTGGACAGGCTTACCAAGAGTGCTCATTTCATACCCGTAAATACAAAGGATACTGCAGAAAAGCTTGTGGATATATATGTGAAGGAGATTGTGAGTAAGCATGGAGTACCCAAGAAAATAGTTTCAGATAGAGGTTCAATTTTCACATCAGCATTTTGGAAACAACTACAAGAAGCTTTGGGATCCAAGTTGGATTTCAGTACGGCATATCATCCACAAACCGGAGGACAAACCGAAAGAACCAATCAGATACTTGAGGACATGCTTAGAGCCTGTGCTCTGAACTTTGGAGGTTCATGGGAGGACAATTTACCTTTAGCGGAATTCTCATATAACAATAGTTATCAGAGTAGCATCCAGATGGCACCGTACGAAGCATTGTACGGAAGGAAGTATCGATCACCAATTTGTTGGTTTGAAACCAGAGAAAACAAGGAGTTTACACCGGACTACATCAAGGAGAGACAAGAAGTCATCGAGGTGATCCGGGATAGACTCAAAATAGCTCAGAGTCGTTAGAAGAGTTACGCCGACCTAAAAAGAAGAGATTGGGAACCAAAAGTGGGAGACATGGTTTATTTAAAGGTTAGCCCAATGAAAGGACTTAAGAGGTTCGGAGTGAAAGGAAAGTTAAGTCCTCGATATATAGGACCATTTAAGATACTCAGTCAGAATCGAGGAACAGCTTTTGAGTTGGAATTACCAGCACAACTAAATCAGGTTCATAATGTGTTTCATGTTTCACAACTCAGAAAGTGTTTGAAGGCACCGGATGATCCTATCACATATGAAGAAATAGAATTGCAATCTGACCTAACTTATGTGGAAAGACCTGAAAAGATCTTAGAGGTACAATGGAAGAAGTTAAGAAACAGAGCAATCAAATACTGCAAAGTTCAATGGCAACATCATCCTGAGCGACAAGCAACTTGGGAGACAGAAGAAGAACTCAGGAAGTCCTACCCCGAGATGTTCAGGTACCAATCTTAACTTCGGGATGAAGTTTCTGTTAAGGGGGAGAGGCTGTAATAACCCAGAACATAGGAACAACGAAGGGTAGATTTAGAAATGGGATGTGCATTTCATCGCAAAACGGGGGAAATTTTCGCGCCTTATTGCAACTAAACCTAAGAGGGATCGAGGTTCTCTCTCATTTTGCACTTAGGGTTAGGCAATGTGAGTTAGGGCAATTTCGACATGATCTCTTTTGTATCTTATTACTTTGGGGAATGATTGCATTTGATAAGTGTCAAAACATTTAACAATAAACATCACACAATATAAGTAATGAATTCATAATTCAAACACAAGTTCATCCAGTTCATACTCAAGAACAGCACCAACACACAACCACTTAGCCACCAGGAATCATGGTGACCTGAGAAGATCAACCAGAACCTGGAGGTGAAGGGCTGTGCACAAAACCCCAAGTCTGCAACAACAAAACATCTCATACTAGGAGCTGGAACAAGGTATACCAAGTTCCTGGACAGATACAATGGATCTGATCCATAATATATGCATGAGATAATCATGGGATTGAGCAGATGCTCAAGTGGGTAGATCATCACTTGGTTTTCACCAAGGATTACTGCCAGTCTAAAAGCCACTAAAAATGGAAATCATCTAGATACAGATCTTGTACACAGAAGCTAGCAATCATGCACAGATGCACACACTAGCAAGATCATATGCACAGATAGCACCAGTAGATGTGTTGCTACAAATAGCAGCTAATACAGACTATACAGTAAATCCTAAGCTAGTAACCATCAGTAAACCCTAGATTTCATCAGGCAAGCATATTGGCATTCATATCTAGTATGATCCCCAAATATGCAAGCAAAGGTTGAGTAGCCACAAGATCCAATCAAATAAGTGAGCAACCAATCAGTAGCAAGGCTACTGAGGTCACATCACACTTAGCACCATTTAAAAGAAAGCCAAATATAGCACATCATCATCCAGGAATGGATTCAGATTCATTTGCTTGCTACACAATCATGAATAGCAACTTCATATACAAGCAAGATATTTAAATCATCACTGCATAAGCAGTTCATTATGAATCAATTTAACTCAAGTATGAATTTATCACAGATCCATACTAATTATTGACACTAGCACACTATAGAGCAACATGGCACCAATCACTGCATCACAGCTACTGGATCTAGTCCAGTAAGCTAGAGCAAGCAATAGCACAAGAAAGCAGTAGCATAGTGATGCTTGAGCATAAGCATCAACAAGGAAAATGAATCACTTAGTCACAGAATTAATCAGTAAGCCATTATTGACATTTAATTGATCAAATGGATCAATTGAATCAAGTCAAGCTATACAAATAGGTAAGCCAACAAGCAATGGATGATCCCATGGATCATTAGCTTACACAGGAAGCACAAAAGCATTTCACAAGCACCACTGGCAAACACAAGTGTCACTGATGCACCACAGTACACCTAGACAAGCAAGTATGACATGCCAGTAAGCACAAGCAAGCCATAAACAAGGCAGTGCTCGCGCGGCCGTAGCAGCTGCAAATCCAGGGTAGGCGCCGACGTTACGCCGGCGAAAACAAACACACCACCGCAGAAGAGCACCTGAGATGATGGCACGAGTACTGCGAGCAGCACCCGCGCCAGGTCAATCTCAGGGGCGCACACGTCGTCGGCGAGGACGAGAGCTCGCCGGAGATCGTGAATCGCCAGAGGCGATTCTCCACGAGATCCAGAGAAGGGCGATTCGCCAGGAGAGGAAGAGATGGGAGAAACCACGCGGATAGATCGGTAGATCTTCACGCGGCGGTCCCGATTTGGTAAGTGGCTAGGACAGGGGCGCATGGTGATGGCCGGAGAGTGGCGGCGGCCATGGCGGCGACGCCATCGCCACGGGAGACGCGAGAGAGTTAGGGTTAGGAACGAGCGAGTGAGAGAGACGAGTGAGGAGCGAGGTGGGCCGCTTCGGCGCCACCGACCCATTAGGGGACATGCCTTAGTGGGCTGTCCCTGGGCCTTAGTTAAGTGGGCTGGCCCAATAGGGGCCAGGGGTATTTTGGACTTTTCACTATTTAGAAAAAGCCAGAATTTCACCAATTTTTAGTAAATAAAATACAACTCTAAAAATCCATTAAAAATTGGATTAGTGAATGAAAAATAAATCCTAACCAGAATAAAATATGAAATAGAATTAAAGAAACAAATTCAAAATTATGAATTTGCAGAATTTAAATAATACCTTGGAATTTTAAACTATTATTTCCTTGTATTTAAAAATTCAAGGAAAAATCTCAAATAAGTTCAAATACTTATTTTCAAACATTTCAAAATGAAATTCTATTATTCCAAGTCATTTCTATTGAGAAAGGTATTTTTCAAAGAAAAATACTCTATAGAGGCAACTCTATTATTTTTATTCAATTTTGGAATGATTGATGAACCACCAAGTCAAATAGTTTTAATTTGAATTATTGTACTTTATGTGAATTAAAATGGTTTACCCTTTTAAATCAATTGGAAGTTACAGCCAAAGGCATAAATCTTAACTCAACCCTAAATTGCTATAACTCAGCGGGGTAAAGGGATTCAACATAAAATAATACATCCATGATTGCATTATTTGGATTTTATAACATTGTCCTTACCGGACAATGATGCTTCTTACAGAACCCGAGGTCCAGGTTCCATCAACTGCATTGAACTGCACTATCTCGCAGTCCACAGGCAAGTTCACCCTTGCTCATGTCAACTTGATTATTTTCTACTACTTTAACGCAAAGCTATATACTTATCATTCCTGCATCGCAAATAAAATGTTACTTTCCAACTATGAATATGACTATGTGGTTGGCAATGGAACCATGGTATGTATTGATATGGTGGAGGTTCCATTGCATGGGTTATATCACCCTAGGATTAAATTACCAATGCCGTCTAGTGATTCTAGCGCCGTACAAACCGCGTTGACCATGAGATCTATAATGGCTCTGGGGAAGCCAGCCGTATCTTTTCCCTTCTGCACGCCAACGGATTGGTAGAGCCGGCGGGGTGTTGGAGGCACTGCCGTAGGTTGGGATAGCCTTTTAAATCCCCATCCATTAGTGATGATGGCTCTACGATCTATGAAGGATTGTCCAAAGTACACCGTGAATAAAGCCGTATTATCGGGAGAAGTCTACTGGGGGTGTGCGGGTGGACAAAAGGGTGGGTTTGCAGTCGCGGAGAAGGCGGTGTGGGCTTGGATCTTTATACCTGGCCTCACACCAAAGGAAGTGTGAACGGGGGCAAGTCCCTGCGGATGGCAAAAAGGGTGAGATCTCTTGTGGGAAAAGTAACGCACCTCTGCAGAGTGTATCAAATTGTGGCTGTCACTCCCTGTTCCGGGAAGGGAGCTATGACGCAGCGAGGAAAGGAACTCCACGAAGTTCTGGTCAACTTTGTGAAGACTGACGGGCATAGTTTTCATAATAAAAGCAACCTTTTGAAGAAATGATTTCAAAACATGCATTGACCTGCGATTTCCTGATCAATGGTCGTAGCTAGTGCATCAAACACCTTTTTACTCTTTTAGAACTTGCTGAGTACCTCTGTACTCACTTTCTTTCGACACCCTTGCTAGACTGTGATCCGGAAGTGGAGGCCATCAACGATGGAGCACCAGAAGGAAGTTACGAGCTGGTCTACGAGGAACCTGATCTTACCGGCGGAGTGGAAGGAGTAGACTATGGGATAGTCTACGGACCAGATGACACGGAGGTGGAGGAGTAGTGACATACCCTAGCATCATAGAGCCGAGCAACGTAGAACTTACTTAAATAAGTTGTTGAGCTCTCTTATAGTTGTTATGAGTTGTAATCATACTTAAGTAGTATTTTAGGGTGTTCTCATAGGACCTGTGAGAATACCAACTTGTTAAGACAATGTTTGTAATAAATTATGGAGTGTTATGACCTGCAATGTTTTTGTTGTACCACTCTGAGGGATATGGCAATTTGTGAAGAAGTCCCTTCACAAAGATCATATCAACGACTTGTATACTACAACATGCAGTGGTATGCTGGGTCACCACATGAACTGTCATCTCTAGATGAGGTTTTCTGGAAGAATCAATCAAAGGCTTCTACTGTCGCGAAGTTCCAGGATCGGGTTCAGCAAGTCCACCACTTCTTCGACAAATGCTATAAAGCTTTGAGAATAATCTGGAAGACGATGTTTGGGAACATCAGGAAGATCCGAAGGTTAATCCGTTCGCAAGTTATTGCCGGGGCTCAGTCTGCTTTTGCTCTTCTTTTGGCAAAGCATCCAACAATATTTGATGGCCGTCATAGATGCTGAGGGAGATGCGAATCATCTTTTCTACACGGCTTTTATCCCTTCTTGCATTGTAGCCGACAAGTTAGATCATAACTCAAAGGTAGACGAAAAGATTGCAGAGTAGGAGTCCTGAAAAAATCTTTATGTTTAAACAATGTAAACACCTATTGCACCAAAATATTCGGGTGCTCTTGACCCGATGGGAAATGTATATATGTATAACCTTTTTAACTGCATGTAAATGATGTTGGCTATTTTCATTCAGTGGGGTAAATTTTAATTACCCGTTGCACATTATGATGTATGTTTATCAGCAGCAAAATGTTTGAGTGATCAGCTCGTGTTGTAAGTTTTGCTAAACCTGTTGTATGTGCAACTTTTGCTTTCAACCGACGTATGACTTGACAGCAGCTCCCGAATAAATCGGTGGAACTAGACCTGCCGATGACTCTTTCGTTCGTTAGTACTTCTGTAGTTTTAAGTACCGAACATAGGTCATTTTTATATGTGTTTCATGATCCTTGCTATCTGCGGCTCTCTTATATTCTCGAGGCGTCTGTAGCGAAGGAGAAAAAGTGAAATTCCCACCGATTTTGCCTCGTAGCACTTGTAATTTCAGAGAGCTTTTTAGAGTGCAATTCTGGGGGTTGTGGCGATTAGACCAATGTTCGCTATAATGTACGAACAAAAGGTCTTTATAATCTTGTTCGGGTAACCCGAATTACTGCAATACTTCAGAAAAACAAAACTTGAGTCTTCATTAATAACATAAGTAAGAACTAAGGGGCTAAAAATGGGCCCTTATTGAAAAGCAAAAAGGCTAAAAATAACGACACCCATCCTTTTAAGCAAGAGGAGGGTTCTTCTTATCTTCGATCTTATCCATCGTGCTGACGGCTTTGGATGCATCACTGGCATCATCAGGGGTGCCTGCAGCAAGTGCTGTAGTTTTGCTTCCTTCAATAATGACTTTGCTACCAGCTGCCGAAGGTTCTACTGTCGAAGCTTTCAGAGCGAGATCGCTCGGTTTCTTCTTCAGCTTCTTGATGCGTTCATCCTCCTTATCATCGAGTGTTGCTGACTTAGAGGGGTAGTCATCAATTTCTTTCTTCAGTCCAAACTTGGCAGCAATCTTCTGAAACTCTCGATCACAATTATCTGAGCGTGAAAAACTTCCATAGACTGTGATGTTTGTTCCATTGTTCCCAGGCATCTTGAGCTTGAGGTATGCATAATGCGGCACAGCCATGAACTTGGCATAAGCTGATCTCCCGAGTATAGCATGGTACTGTGATTCCCAGTTTACTACTTAAAACTCAATCTTTTCCTTCCTAAAGTTGTCGGGTTTACCAAAGACAATGTTCAGGTAAACTTTGCCAAAAGAGTACGCCGGTAAAGTGGGGAGAATCCCGTGGAAACATCTGTCTGTTTCTTCCAGCATCTTCATCGTAATTCCCATATTTTTAATTGTGTCGAGGAATATCAGATTTAATCCGCTTCCACCGTCCATGAAGACCTTGCTCATGTTGAATCCTCCAATCTGTGCTTCGACTACTAATGCTGCATGTCCTGGCTTTGGAATTGTCATCGGGTGGTCCGCTCTACTAAACACGAAGACTCGTTAGAGTTGCGAGACTGGACCTGCTGAACTTGGTGCTGAGGTGGTGGTGGTGGTGGCAGATTCGGCTACTGCTTCTGATGCTAGATAAGCTTCTGCATCTCAATGAACCGTCGACAATCCCTGAGCAAGTGACTCGACTTCTTATCGTCCTTAGGATCAAAGTACGAGTGCAAGTAGCAAGGAGCATTTATCTGTTCGGCAAAGGGCAATTCAGGGGTCCTTGGAGGCCGTGGTTTGTAATTGCCACGGTTCCCGGAGTTACTCCGATTGCCGTCCTGCCGATCGTCTCGCCTGTCATCGTACCGATCCTCCCGACGATCAGAATATCCCGCAGATACTAAGTTATTGTCATCGTAGCTTCGGTCTTTTCTCTTCTTGCGACGATCTCTTCGGCCACCTGAGTCATGCCTCGGCTGATCATCGTCTTCGTCGTCACTGCATGGTCGCGGCCTTCGTTCGTTGTCCTCGCCATCAACCCAACTGTTGGCGATTTCCATTAACTTAGTTATGGTCTTTGCCTTTTTGCGTCTGAGCTGCTCTATGTAGGTTTCGTGTCGGATACCATCACTGAAGGCGTCGATTGCTCTGTCGACGGAAACATCTTCAGCAGCGTTCAGGAGCTTAGTAAACCTCCCGATGTACGTGCGCATCGACTCCTTTGGTTTTTGCTGGCAGTGCCGTAATTCGTCAATTCCGACAGGTCTCTTGTATGTTTCTTGGAAGTTCGTGATGAAGGCTGATAACCCACAAGTATAGGGGATCGCAACAGTCTTCGAGGGAAGTAAAACCCGAATTTATTGATTCGACACAAGGGGAGGTAAAGAATACTTATAAGCCTTAACAACTGAGTTATCAATTCAGCTGCACCTGGAAAAGCACTAGTAACAGGGGTGATGTGAAAGCAGCAGTAATATGAGAGCAATAGTAACAGTAACACAGCAGAAGTAGCAGTAACACAGAGGCAATGGCACCAGAAAATAGTTGATAATACTTCCAATGTCATATAGGAACGAGTATATGATGATGAAAGATGGACCGGGGTTCCCAGCTATCTACACTAGTGGTAACTCTCCAATAACAAGTGTTGGGTGAACAAATTACAGTTGGGCAATTGATAGGATTGAAAGCATTAAGATAGAACATCAAGATTATTAATCATGTAGGCATGTTTTCCATATATAGTCATACGTGCTCGCAATGAGAAACTTGCATAACATCTTTTGTCCTACCAGCCGGTGGCAGCCGGGCCTCAAGGGAATCTACTGGTAATTAAGGTACTCCTTTTAATAGAGCACCGGAGCAAAGCATTAACACTTGGTGAAAACATGTGATCCTCATACCTAAGCCTTCCCCTCCAGTTATCCCAGATGCTGTCACTCTGGAGCCTCGGGTTCCGGACATAGACATGTGCAAACAACTTGTAGATACAATCTAAGCAATAATTATAGAGCTTAAATCTAAGATCATGCCACTCGTGCACTAGTGACAAGGATTAAACACAACAAAGTTGCAGCAACAATAACTTCACAAACTTATATAGATAGCTGATCATAATGTAACAATTCATTGGATCCCAACAAACACAACACCGATTACATCAGATGGATCTCAATCATGTAAGGCAGCTCATGAGATCATTGTATTGAAGTACATGGGAGAGAGAGTACCAACTAGCTACTGCTAGAACCCGTAGTCCATGGGGGAACTACTCATGGAGCATGATGGAGGCGGTGGCGTCGATGGAGATGACTTCTGGGGGCACTTCCCCGTCCCGGCGGCGTGCCGGAACAGAGATTCTGTCCCCCCGAATCTTGGTTTCGCGATGGAGGCGGCGCCCCTGGGGTCTTTCTGGAATATGATTGATTGTTATAGTGTTTTCGTGTCGCGGGGAATATATAGGCGAAAGGGCGGCGTCGGAGGGGTCCCGAGGGGCCCACACCACCTGGCGGCGCGCCCCCCTCCTAGGCCGCGCCCTAGTATGGTCTGGAGGCTGTGGGCCTCCTCTCCGTCTCTCCTTCGGTATTCTGGGTCCGTCTCGGTAAAATAGAAAGTTTGGCTTTTGTTTCGTCCAATTCCGAGAATATTTCCTGAATAGCTTTTGTGGAACCAAAAACAGCAGAAAACAGGAACTGGCGCTTCTGCATCTTGTTAATAGGTTAGTCCCGGAAAATGCATAAAATCATTATAAAGTGTGAGAAAAACATGTAGGTATTGTCATAAAACTAGCATGGAACATCAGAAATTATAGATACGTTGGAGACGTATCAAGCATCCCCAAGCTTAGTTCCTACTCGCCCTCGAGTAGGTAAACGATAAAAAGAATAATTTCTGAAGTGACATGCTACTAACATAATCTTGATCATACTATTGTAAAGCATATGAGATGAATGAAGTGACTAAAGGCAATGATCTATAGTTTGCTAACAAATAGATAACATATAGCAAAACTTTTCATGAATAGTACTTTCAAGACAAGCATCAAAAAGTCTTGCATAAGAGTTAACTCATAAAGCAATAAATTCTTAATAAGTGGTTTTGAAGCAACACAAAGGAAGATTTAAGTTTCAGCAATTGCTTTCAACTTTCAACATGCATATCTCATGGATAATTGTCAACACAAAGTAAAATAATAAGTGCAATAAGCAAGTATGTAAGAATCAATGCACACAGTTGACACAAGTGTTTGCTTCTAAGATAGAAAGAAGTAGGTAAACTGACTCAACATAAAGTAAAAGAAAGGCCCTTCGCGAGAGGAAGCGAGGATTAAATCATGTGCTAGAGCTTTTCAAGTTTTGAAATCATATAGAGAGCATAAAAGTAAAGTTTTGAGAGGTGTTTGTTGTTGTCAACAAATGGTAGTGGGCACTCTAACCCCCTCATCAAACAGACTTTCAAAGAGCGGCTCCCATGAAGGACGTTATCTCTACCAACAAGGTAGATCATCCCTCTTCTCTTTTGTTGACACATGTACTTTAGTTTTATTTATGGATGACACTCCTCCCAACCTTTTGCTTTCACAAGCCATGGCTAACCGAATCCTCGGGTGCCTTCCAACATTTCTCATACCATGGAGGAGTGTCTATTTGCAAAATTAAGTTGCTTACTGATGAATCAGGGAAAAACATGTGAAGAGAATTATTAGTGAAGGTTAATTAATTGGGGCTGGGAACCCTGTTGCCAGCTCTTTTTGCAAAATTATTGGATAAGCGGATGAAGCCACTAGTCCATTGGTGAAAGTCCGCCCAACAAGATTGAAAGATAAAACACCACATACTTCCTCATGAGCTATAAAACATTGACACAAATAAGAGATAATAACTTTTGAATTGTTTAAAGGTAGCACATGAAGTATTTACTTGGAATGACAGAGAAATACCACATAGTAGGTAGTTATGGTGGACACACATGGCATAGGTTTTGGCTCAAGGTTTTGGATGCACGAGAAGCATTCCCTCTCAGTACAAGGCTTTGGCTAGCAAGGTTGTTTGAAGCAAACACAAGTATGAACCGGTACAACAAAACTTACATAAGAACATATTGCAAGCATTATAAGACTCCACACTGTCTTCCTTGTTGCTCAAACACTTTTACCAGAAAATATCTAGACCTTGGAGAGACCAATCATGCAAACCAAATTTCAACAAGCTCTACGGTAGTTCGCCACTAATAGGTTTAAACTACATGATGCAAGAGCTTAAACATGATCTACTCGAGAGCTCAAAACAATTGCCAAGTATCAAATTATTCAAGACAATATGAAGCATTTTCTGTTTCCAACCAAATAGCAATAAATGCAGTAGCTTTTAACTTTTGCCATGAATATGAAAAACGAAGAACACAAGTGTTCATATGAAAAAGCGGAGCGTGTCTCTCTCCCACACAAGGATTGCTAGGATCCAAATTTATTGAAACACAAACAAAAATAAAAGCACACAGACGCTCCAAGTAAAGCACATAAGATGTGACTGAATAAAAAATATAGTTTCACTAGAGGTGACCTGATAAGTTGTCGATGAAGAAGGGGATGCCTTGGGCATCCCCAAGCTTAGATGCTTGAGTCTTCTTGAAATATGCAGGGATGACCACGGGGCATCCCCAAGCTTAGAATTTTCACTCTTCTTGATCATATATCATCCTCCTCTCTTGACCCTTGAAAACTTCTGCCACACCAAACTTCTCATAAACTTCATTAGAGGGGTTAGTACTCAAAAAACTTTAATCCACTTTAGTCCTGTAGTGACACATTGAAAGAACTCAATAAAACATTAGCTACAGCTCTCCACGTCTAGAAAGCCTTTCTTAATGTCCACAAGAGACAATACAAAAACAGAGACAGAATCTGCAAAAACAGAACAGCCAGTAAATACGATTTTTTTTAGAGATACTTCCGTTGCTCAAATCAGAAAACTCAAAACTAATGAAATTTGCGTACATATCTGAGGATTAATCATGTTTTTTTACAGAATTTTTAGGTTCTCCTATAGAGAGATCTACTCAAATTCGTGACAGCTAAAAATCTGTTTCTGTGTAGAAATCCTAATCTAGTATCAACTTTCTATTAGAGACTTTACTTGGCACAACAATGCAGTAAAATAAAGATAAGGAGAGGTTGCTACAGTAGTAACAACTTCCAAGACACAACAAAATAGTAGCAAAATAAAAACATGGGTTATCTCCCAAGAAGTGCTTTCTTTATAGCCATTAAGATGGGCTCAGTGATTTTAATGATGCTCACATAAGAATGAGAGTTGAAAGAAAGAGAGCACTGCTGGCGTGTAGTTGACGTGGGAGTTAGAGATCTTTGTGGTGTAGCTTTTCGTTAGATCCCCGGCAACGGCGCCAGAAAATCTGCTTGATACGCGTACATCACGCGTCCGTTGGGAACCCCAAGAGGAAGGTGTGATGCGTACAGCGGCAAGTTTTCCCTCAGTAAGAAACCAAGGTTTATCGAACCAGTAGGAGCCAAGAAGCACGTTGAAGGTTGATGGCGGCGAGATGTAGTGCGGCGCAACACCAGGGATTCCGGCGCCAACGTGGAACCTGCACAACACAACCAAAGTACTTTGCCCCAACGAAACAGTGAGGTTGTCAATCTCACCGGCTTGCTGTAACAAAGGATTAGATGTATAGTGTGGATGATGATTGTTTGCAGAAAACAATAGAACAAGTATTGCAGTAGATTGTATTCGATTAACAGAATGGACCGGGGTCCACAATTCACTAGTGGTGTCTCTCCCATAAGATAAATAGCATGTTGGGTGAACAAATTACAGTTGGGCAATTGACAAATAAAGAGGGCATGACCATGCACATACATGATATGATGAGTATAGTGAGATTTAATTGGGAATTACGACAAAGTACATAGACCGCTATCCAGCATGCATCTATGCCTAAAAAGTCCACCTTCAGGTTATCATCCGAACCCCTTCCAGTATTAAGTTGCAAACAACAGATAATTGCATTAAGTATGGTGCGTAATGTAATCAACAACTACATCCTCGGACATAGCATCGATGTTTTATCCCTAGTGGCAACAGCACATCCACAACCTTAGAACTTTTACATCCTTTGTCCCAGATTTAATGGAGGCATGAACCCACTATCGAGCATAAATACTCCCTCTTGGAGTTAAGAGCAAAAACTTGGCCAGAGCCTCTACTAATAACGGAGAGCATGCAAGATCATAAACAACACATAGATAATAGATTGATAATCAACATAACATAGTATTCTCTATCCATCGGATCCCAACAAACACAACATATAGCATTACAGATAGATGATCTTGATCATGTTAGGCAGCTCACAAGACCCGACAATGAAGCATAATTTGGAGAAGACGACCATCTAGCTACTGCTATGGACCCATAGTCCAGGGGTGAACTACTCACTCATCACTCCGGAGGCGACCATGGCGGTGAAGAGTCCTCCGGGAGATGATTCCCCTCTCCGGCAGGGTGCCGAAGGCGATCTCCTGAATCCCCCGAGATGAGATTGGCGGCGGCGGCGTCTCTGGAAGGTTTTCCGTATCGTGGCTCTCGGTACTGGGGGTTTTGCGACGAAGGCTTTAAGTAGGCGGAAGGGCAGGTCAGGAGGCGTCACGGGGGCCCCACACGCTAGGGCCGCGCGGCCCCCTGTAGGCCGCGCCGCCCTAGTGTGGCGGCGCCCCGTGGCCCCACTTCGTCTCTCCTTCGGTCTTCTGGAAGCTTCGTGTGAAAATAGGCCCCTGGGCGTTGATTTCGTCCAATTCCGAGAATATTTCCTTACTAGGATTTCTGAAACCAAAAACAACAGAAAACAGCAACTGGCTCTTCGGCATCTCGTTGATAGGTTAGTGCTGGAAAATGCATAGATATGACATAAAGTATGCATAAAACATGTAGATATCATCAATAATGTGGCATGGAACATAAGAAATTATCGATACGTCGGAGACGTATCAGCATCCCCAAGCTTAGTTTCTGCTCGTCCCGAGCAGGTAAACGATAACAAAAGATAATTTCTGGAGTGACATGCCATCATAACCTTGATCATACTATTGTAAGCATATGTAATGAATGTAGCGATCAAAACAATGGTAATGACATGAGTAAACAAATGAATCATATAGCAAAGACTTTTCATGAATAGTACTTTCAAGACAAGCATCAATAAGTCTTGCATAAGAGTTAACTCATAAAGCAATAAATCAAAGTAAAGGTATTGAAGCAACACAAAGGAAGATTAAGTTTCAGCGGTTGCTTTCAACTTATAACATGTATATCTCATGGATAGTTGTCAATGTAAAGTAATATAACAAGTGCAATATGCAAGTATGTAGGAATCAATGCACAGTTCACACAAGTTTTTGCTTCTTGAGATGGAGAGAAATAGTTGAACTGACTCAACATAAAAGTAAAAGAAAGGCCCTTCGCAGAGGGAAGCATTGATTGCTATATTTGTGCTAGAGCTTTGGTTTTGAAAACAAGAAACAATTTTGTCAACGGTAGTAATAAAGCATATGTATCATGTAAATTATATCTTACAAGTTGCAAGCCTCATGCATAGTATACTAATAGTGCCCGCACCTTGTCCTAATTAGCTCGGATTACCTGGATTATCATTGCAATACATATGTTTTAACCAAGTGTCACAAAGGGGTACCTCTATGCCGCCTGTACAAAGGTCTAAGGAGAAAGCTCGCATTGGATTTCTCGCTATTGATTATTCTCAACTTAGACATCCATACCGGGACAACATAGACAACAGATAATGGACTCCTCTTTTATGCATAAGCATTCAACAATTATTAATTTTCTCATATGAGATTGAGGATATTTATCCAAAACTGAAACTTCCACCATGGATCATGGCTTTAGTTAGCGGCCCAATGTTCTTCTCTAACATTATGCATGCTCTAACCATTTTAGTGGTAAATCTCCCTTACTTCAGACAAGACGGACATGCATAGCAACTCACATGATATTCAACAAAGAGTAGTTGATGGCGTCCCCAGGAACATGGTTATCGCACAACAAGCAACTTAATAAGAGATAAAGTGCATAAGTACATATTCAATACCACAATAGTTTTTAAGCTATTTGTCCCATGAGCTATATATTGCAAAGGTGAAGAATAGAAATTTTAAAGGTAGCACTCAAGCAATTTACTTTGGAATGGCGGAGAAATACCATGTAGTAGGTAGGTATGGTGGACACAAATGGCATAGTGGTTGGCTCAAGGATTTTGGATGCATGAGAAGTAATCCCTCTCGATACAAGGCTTAGGCTAGCAAGGTTATTTGAAACAAACACAAGGATGAACCGGTGCAGCAAAACTCACATAAAAGACATATTGTAAACATTATAAGACTCTACACCGTCTTCCTTGTTGTTCAACCCAATACTAGAAATTATCTAGACCTTAGAGAGACCAATTATGCAAACCAAATTTTAGCAAGCTCTATGTATTTCTTCATTAATGGGTGCAAAGTATATGATGCAAGAGCTTAAACATGAGCACAACAATTGCCAAGTATCACATTATCCAAGACATTTTAGAATTACTACATGTAGCATTTCCCGATTCCAACCATATAACAATTTAACGAAGAAGATTCAACCTTCGCCATGAATACTATGAGTAAAGCCTAAGGACATATTTGTCCATATGCAACAGCGGAGCGTGTCTCTCTCCCACACAAAGAATGCTAGGATCCATTTTATTCAAACAAAACAAAAAACAAAAACAAACCGACGCTCCAAGCAAAGTGCATAAGATGTGATGGAATAAAAATATAGTTTCACTAGAGGAACCTGATAATGTTGTTGATGAAGAAGGGGATGCCTTGGGCATCCCCAAGCTTAGACGCTTGAGTCTTCTTGAAATATGCAGGGGTGAACCACCGGGGAATCCCCAAGCTTAGAGCTTTCACTCTCCTTGATCATATTGTATCATCCTCCTCTCTTGATCCTTGAAAACTTCCTCCACACCAAACTCAAAACAACTCATTAGAGGGTTAGTGCACAATTAAAATTTACATGTTAAGAGGTGACATAATCATTCTTAACACTTCTGGACATTGCACAAAGCTACTGAAAGTCAATGGAATAGAAAAATCCATCAAGCATAGCAAAACAGGCAATGCGAAATAAAAGGCAGAATCTGTCAAAACAGAACAGTTCGTAAAGACGAATTTCTAAGAGGCACCAGACTTGCTCAAATGAAAATGCTAAAATTGAATGAAAGTTGCATACATATCTGGGGATCACTCATGTAAATTGGCATAATTTTCTGAGTTACCTACAGAGAATTAGACCCAAATTCGTGACAGCAAAGAAATCTGTTTCTACGCAGTAATCCAGATCTAGTATGAACCTTACTATCAACGACTTTACTTGGCACAACTATGAAACAAACTAAGATAAGGAGAGGTTGCTACAGTAGTAACAACTTCCAAGACTCAAATATAAAATAAAGGTACTGTAGTAAAAATATGGGTTGTCTCCCATAAGCGCTTTTGTTTAACGCCTTTCAGCTAGGCACAGAAAGTGTGTATCAAGTATTATCAAGAGGTGATGCATCTACAGCGGGGTTTGGAGTTTTCTCAACCATACATTGTATTTTGGATACATAAGTTTCAGAGGCTCCCTTTTCATTAGTCTTGGGCTTGCTACTCTCATCAAACAAATTTTGAGGGACAAGCCAAGCATAATTATCATCTAGAGCTTCATGCATAGCTAGGAGCTTGCAAGGTATTGGTGCTTTAATCTCCCCATCATCATTAACATTATTAGTGTACTTAATTCTATCCATATCCATCTTTTCAAGTGTTCTTTCAAAATCGGTGATCATACCAAGCCTCTCATGCTTACTAAAAACTTTTCTAGCTTCCTTGGCTATATCCTCAAATTCTCGCACTAGGACTTTTAGAACAAAATCTCTCTTCTCTCCCCTCTCCATATCAGAAAGTGTAAGAAACATGTGTTGTATCATGGGGTTGAGACTAATAAATCTAGCTTCCATCATGCGTACCAAACAAACGGAGGCATCTTCATAGGTAGGGACGGCTTTTGCGAGGGGTACATCTTTAAGATCTTCATGCATACTAACATGGGTGAAAAATTCTTCTATATTATCTCTTCCAATTATAGACCCTTGTCCTACCGGTATATCTTTTACAGTAAAATTAAAAGGAAACATGATGAAATAAGTAAAGCAAATGCAAGTAACTAATTTTTTTATGTTTTTGATATAGCAAACAAGATAGCAAATAAAGTAAAGCTAGCAACTAATTTTTTTTGTATTTTGATATAATGCAGTAAACAAGAAAGTAAATAAAGTAAAGCAAGACAAAAACAAAGTAAAGAGATTGGATGTGGAGACTCCCCTTGCAGCGTGTCTTGATCTCCCCGGCAACGGCGCCAGAAAATCTTGCTGGCGTGTAGTTGACGTGGGAGTTAGAGATCTTTGTGGTGTAGCTTTTCTTTAGATCCCCGGCAACGGCGCCAGAAAATCTGCTTGATACGCGTACAACACGCGTCCGTTGGGAACCCCAAGAGGAAGGTGTGATGCGTACAGCGGCAAGTTTTCCCTCAGTAAGAAACCAAGGTTTATAGAACCAGTAGGAGCCAAGAAGCACGTTGAAGGTTGATGGCGGCGAGATGTAGTGCGGCGCAACACCAGGGATTCCGGCGCCAACGTGGAACCTGCACAACACAACCAAAGTACTTTGCCCCAACGAAACAGTGAGGTTGTCAATCTCACCGGCTTGCTGTAACAAAGGATTAGATGTATAGTGTGGATGATGATTGTTTGCAGAAAACAGTAGAACAAGTATTGCAGTAGATTGTAATCGATTAACAGAATGGACCGGGGTCCACAGTTCACTAGTGGTGTCTCTCCCATAAGATAAATAGCATGTTGGGTGAACAAATTACAGTTGGGCAATTGACAAATAAAGAGGGCATGACCATGCACATACAAGATATGATGAGTATAGTGAGATTTAATTGGGCATTACGACAAAGTACATAGACCGCTATCCAGCATGCATCTATGCCTAAAAAGTCCACCTTCCGGTTATCATCCGAACCCCTTCCAGTATTAAGTTGCAAACAACAGACAATTGCATTAAGTATGGTGCGTAATGTAATCAACAACTACATCCTCAGACATAGCATCGATGTTTTATCCCTAGTGGCAACAGCACATCCACAACCTTAGAACTTTCTGTCACTGTCCCAGATTTAATGGAGGCATGAACCCACTATCGAGCATAAATACTCCCTCTTGGAGTTAAGAGCAAAAACTTGGCCAGAGCCTCTACTAATAACGGAGAGCATGCAAGATCATAAACAACACATAGATAATAGATTGATAATCAACATAACATAGTATTCTCTATCCATCGGATCCCAACAAACACAACATATAGCATTACAGATAGATGATCTTGATCATGTTAGGCAGCTCACAAGACCCGATAATGAAGCATAATTTGGAGAAGACGACCATCTAGCTACTGCTATGGACCCATAGTCCAGGGGTGAACTACTCACTCATCACTCCGGAGGCGACCATGGCGGTGAAGAGTCCTCCGGGAGATGATTCCCCTCTCCGGCAGGGTGCCGGAGGCGATCTCCTGAATCCCCCGAGATGGGATTGGCGGCGGCGGCGTCTCTGGAAGGTTTTCCGTATCGTGGCTCTCGGTACTGGGGATTTCGCGACGAAGGCTTTAAGTAGGCGGAAGGGCAGGTCAGGAGGCGTCACGGGGGCCCCACACGCTAGGGCCGCGCGGGCCCCTTGTAGGCCGCGCCGCCCTAGTGTGGCGGCGCCCCGTGGCCCCACTTCGTCTCTCCTTCGGTCTTCTGGAAGCTTCGTGTGAAAATAGGCCCCTGGGCGTTGATTTCGTCCAATTCTGAGAATATTTCCTTACTAGGATTTCTGAAACCAAAAACAGCAGAAAACAGCAACTGGCTCTTCGGCATCTCGTTAATAGGTTAGTGCCGGAAAATGCATAAATATGACATAAAGTATGCATAAAACATGTAGATATCATCAATAATGTGGCATGGAACATAAGAAATTATCGATACGTCGGAGACGTATCAAGCACCAAAAAGCAAGTTCAAAACACATTTAAGTCTAACCCACTTCCTATGCATAGGAGTCTTGTACACAAATAAATTCATGAAGAACAAAGTGACAAGCATAGGAAGATAAAACACGAGTAACTTCAAAATTTTCAGCATGTAGAGAGGTGTTTTAGTACCATGAAAATTTCTACAACCATATTTTCCTCTCTCATAATAGTTTCCAGTAGGATCCTGAACAAAATCAACAATATAACTATCACCTATAGCATGCTTTTCATGATCTACAAACACATAATTTTTATCAAGCTCAAAAATAGTGGGATCAAAACTTTCAAACCCACTTTTATCAATAATATAACAAGATGATTGATCAATCTCAAAAGATATGGGACTCCTAGATAAAGTCAAGACCTCTCCAATCCCATTTTCATTAGTAGTACAATTAATATTATCAAGTAACATATGACCATCATCTAGAGCTTTATCATAAACATTTGCTAAGCAAAACTCTTTAGTACCATGCATTTCGACATCAGGCACAAACAAAGCACTATCATAAGCAATGTTAAGGAAAACGGTAATCGTTAACTGCTCGGCCGGCTTGGGAGTGGCGATTAATCAGAATTCGGGTGATTAACTGATTTAATCGGCTGGCTATTAATCGGTGCAACCTACACAATTTAGCACTTAAAACATTTTATATATGAAAAATAACAGTATATGAGCCTCTATATGTCTCTCCCTACTTCTCTAAAGCCTGAAATCCTAGAAAAACTTGTACGCTTCTCCTCCATGACCTAATCTGTAAGGTCAGGAGCGAATCAGGATCCACTAGCCGAAGCCGCGTTCCTTCCTTCCATTTCTTCTCCTCCCACCTCTGAAGTTTATATTCTCCCACCACCTACCTTGGGTACAAACCCTCTTACACCTCAACCACCTAACCTATTGAAGGCGTCCTCTAGTTCCTAGATGAGCTCCTCATGGTGATCGAGCTCCTGTAATCTGAGGTCTGGGAAACTATGAGTAACTGGTCTGGGAGGGCAAGAAACTATTTGGCAACCGTGGAAATGAAGCTACTGGAGGCTGCAATCAAGCGGGAGCTTCGCAAAATATACTTTATTGGGGAGGGGTAGTGACAAGGTATTAACTTGTCAATGCCTACGGATTGTAGACTAGGGTTTAGTTGGAAGTAGAGGGCAAGTAGATCTCGAAGGTTTCAGCCGAAAAGTGCTCGACGATTATGAAACTAGGGTTTGTAAACAATGATTCGATGATTTCTGCGTCCCTCGACTCCCCCTTATATAGGAGGCGGAGCCGAGGGATTCGTGCTGTACAAGTTACAAAGTCCGGGAAGGTTTCTAACTCATCCCACAAGATTACAAATAAGACTTTCTATTACAACTCTAGCTTTCCTTAATAATATCTTGGGCTTCCGAATCTTCTTATTCTTCGGGTAGTGGGCCTTCAGTAAACCCCGGGTACTATCTTCGGCAGGCCCATTTGGGATGCCTATGTCAGTAGCCCCCGAGATTTTGCTTGAATCGTAGGGTCAAGGAAAATCTCCACTGTTTATTTTTATTCGACAACTTTAACTTTTCTATATTTCTTATCATAAACTTCTATATTGTACAGGGATAATGGTAATTGGGGCTAGTTCATCTGACGGATCAGGTACTAGTTAACTGATCTAGTGGCAATCCGCAAAAACCTACTTCAAGATCACGTCCCTGGACATGATCTCGGGATACTGGTGTAAACTTCGACAGGTGCCGCTTAAGGTCTTACCATTCTGTCGAGTCCCAGTAAAATTTATCGGGTACCTAACGCGTCCGTTAGGATTTTTCTTCGTATCTGTTGATACGGATAAAAATGTGAGCGCAGTCTTCGGCGATGCCACGCCCAGCGAGAACGGATGCAGGGTCTTACCTTCGCAAATTTGCGGCATTCAGAAATTGATCGCAACTTTGGCGTTCTGAGAATATATTGTCGAGTGCTTTTTCGGCTGTTGGAATGGCACATTTTATCGAGTCAAAGATGACTTATATTGCTCTCCCGATGGGAGTATATGCAGAGTTATTTATAACTCGAAATATACTTTTTTGCTCTGCTATCTTTCTTTTTCTTTTTTCTTTCTTCTTCTCTCTCTCTCTTTTTTATGATTTCATCGGGCACGCGAGCAGCGTTCCCGATGGGAGTAGCCCCCGAGGCTACAGCCAAGGACTTGTACTTGGGTGTAGGCTCCACGCCTTATGCCGCTATATTTTCTTTTATCTCCCGAAGTTTTATAATTTCTCGGGTGCGCGAACAGCGCTCCCGATGGGAGTAGCCCCCGAGGCTATGAACAAATATTTGTATTTGGTCATAGGCTCACGCCATTTCTATCTTGTCCTTCTGGATCTTTTTCTTTTTTCCAAAGTAGCCCCCGAGCATTTGATCAAAAACTTGTATTTGATCAAAGGCTCAGCATTATTTTCCATGTCGCCTTTTATGAAATTGTAGAGTCGAATTTTTTCCTCTGCCAAGGTGACGTTATTGCTGACGATAGCCACGATTGCGAACCCAAAATCGCGAGAAGCCTTCTCCCACTGCCTTGCGGGCCCAATTGATCCATTATCTTGACACGTCGTGCAAGTGGGGGACACACGTCCTCCGCTTTTTCTAGCGCACGTACCGTAACTTCTCCAATGTTGAATTACATTTTTTACCCTTGTTTCCACGTGGCTATCATCTGCCACACATTTTCCTTATCCAACGGTTCGTCGTTTCACCGCACCCCTATATAAGATCTTCTTCTTCCTCCTTGAGCACTTCCGCTCGCGCCGTTCTCCTGCTCTCATCTGCAAATTTCCTCCTGCGACCCACAGCCACCTAAGCTCCTCGTCTCCAAGATGCAAACCCTGCGTCATTGTTGATGCCACCGCGTCGATTGACAAGGCACAGCACGCCGGAATCCTCCATGGCCGCTGTGGATCTGGGGACGGCGGAGTGGGAAAGATCGAAGATTTCCACTCAGGACATCAACATGCTGAAGAAACTGGGGATCAGCAAGAAACCCAAGGCGCTGTGCTTCCCCAGTGAGGAGAGCTACCCAACCCCTCCAATGGGGTACCGGGTAAGTTTCATTCGAAGATTTATGGTCTGCAACTCCACCACCTCACGCCAAATTCAATCCTCCATATCTCCATTTTCATCACCCTTTGCGAGGCCTTCCTTGGCGTCCAGCCTAACTGGGCGCTATGGAAGCGCATTTTCTTCTGCCGCCGTAATGGCTTGCCCAATGTCGCCTATAATATAGGTGGTGTTGTAATTTCTGTTCGGCCCACTGTCGACTACTTCGACGTCAAACTCCCTGACTCTGTTCAAGGGTGGCGCAAGAAGTGGTTGTACATTCAGGAGGAGAACCATGGATGTGCTGAGGATAATATCCCTCCTTTTGATGGCGCCGAGAAAATCTTTCGCCGCCGCTCCTGGGACGCAGAGGCTACCGAAGAAGAAAAGGCGTCGACAGAAACCTTGATCGCTCGCATTCACGAGTTGCAAAATACTCGCGACAAAGAGTTATCGGGTATCCAAATCACTGCATACTTTCTTAGGACTAGAGTGCAGCCACTTCAGGCTCGCAAATATCCTCTCTGGAAATATGCTGGCGAGAAGGACGCAGATCGGATGTCGGTGGATTTGGAGGTCAAGGACTTGGAAAAGCTTGTCCGAAAAATCTCGTCTCTCAGCAAAAAAGATCCTGTCCCTTCTTCTTGTCGTGTAAAACCATTCAGCGCCGCCAATCCACTTCCCAAGGTAATCTTTGTCGATTGTTTTGTTATTGCGTTGCTATCCTTTTTTGTAACTCCTTTTCTGATATCTTCCCCTACTTTATTTTTATTTTGCACAGAACCATCCAGACCTTGTCTCGCTTCCTCCTCTTCCTGAAGGTGGAGAAGTCGAGGAAAGGGCCATTGTCACTGATGACAACCAGGAGGCCCCCTCTTTTGTGAATGAACCCGTGGATTCTCTAAAATCTACGGGATATTCTGAAAAAGATGCTGCCTCCGAAGGCACTGCGTCGGCACTATCTCCTCCTCCTGCTGTTTCTCCAAAGAACAATAGGAAGAGGAATGATGTCGAAGATTCCGGCACCTCCAAAGCCGAAGAAGTTGATCCTTCACGTCAGAAGGCAACTTATGACCCATATCTCGAATCCCTCGTCAGCTCGTAAGTCACTTTGATTTCCCCTTATTTCTATACTCGAAGATTTTTGTCTCATCTTGCTTTTTATGCTGTCGATCTTTAATCATAGTGATGATGAGGAAGAAGTACCAACTCTTGATGTGGCTCCTCGGATGAGCACGTCACATACTTTAATTGTTTCGGAGACGCCAGTTTAGGGAGAAGAATCCTCGCCTCCTCAACAAAATGTCGTCACCACCACTCCTCCTTCAAGCCCCCTTGCTCCTTCACCAAAAAGGACAAGGGTTGAAACAATCGTGGAGCCTACCCCTCAATTGGGTAGCTCTTCTAATCCGCTCTTAGATGATGTAAGTTTTTAATTTTCTTGCCAGTATCTGTATTTCCTCTGTTTGCTTCTTTATGCCTTCATATTTTTCTCATACCGATGTTTTCTATCTTTGTTCTTCTTTGACAGCCCATGATCAAATAGCTTGTTCGCATCGGATCCCAATTCATTGGATACCGTGAGTATGCCAGCAGGACTGAAGGTAATAACTTTTTTGCTGCCATTGTTTCTAATTTCTTGCTCCTATTTTTGTCGCAATTTTGACGGTTCTTTTCTATTTTGACAGAGAAACTTGCAGAGGCCAACAAGCTTGCCGACACTCTTTCTCAGAAACTGGAGCAAAGTGAGACGGCTCGCAAGAAAGCCGAACTTGATGCTAGCCGAGCCAAAGCAGAGGCTGATGAGGCCAAAGCGAAAGCTGCTATTGTCGAAGAACTGCAGAAGAGACTTGAGGATGCCGAAGCTGCTTTAAACGAGCACAAGGCCGCGCAGGCTACTCGTGAAAAAGGGATCCTCAAGCGCTTGAACACGCAGAATCGACGCTTCCTCGGTAACTTTGTCGATCCCTTCTATTTTTCTTAGGACTTGCTTTCTTTTGTTTTTACTTGCTGTCGACCAACATATATTTTCTATGGCAGGTCAAACAAGCCAAGAGTTTGATCTTGAGAATCCCACCAATGATCCTCTACTTGACGCACTCTCTTATCTGGAGTTCCATGGCCAAGAAATTCGCGAAGGCGTGGTAAATGCTGACGCAGGATTATCGAAGCTGTTCCCCTACTTCTTCCCGAAGAAAGAGGAGCCTAAGACTTTCCTTGCCCTTGCCACGGACTTCAATCCACCGGAGGATCTTGGACTGAAGATGCGCCAGGAGAACATGAAGATTGCTGTCGAGAATACTGTTGCCTTGGTTGCTGACAGACAACAAACTGTTGACTGGATGAAGGTTGGCGACACTGAGCAGATAGAACAAACAAAATGGCGGTCGTTGATCAAGGCAGCCAAGCCCAACACGAAGAAAATCCTGGCCTATCTTGGGATCAAGCCATCTGCAACTGCTAGCTCATCAAGGCCGGAGGTCTAGTTGCATGCCTCTTTTTTTCTTTTCTTTTCTTTGCTTTCTCTGTTTTTTTTGCCCTTGTCGCCACTTTAGCTGTGGCGACAATTATCCTGGTAGTCCTTTTGGAGAACTTCTTTTGTAATGTCCATGTAAATTTTCTAGAAATCAATGAAATTCCTCCTGGCACTATCATTGATCCTGGGACTTTTCTTTTCCAGTTAATATTTGATAACTATTCGACCAATCCTTGCTCTGTCGATGCTTCACCTGCTTCTTCCTTCTCGAAGAAAATGCTAATCGATGATAACCCCCTCGAGGGTTCTTCAAGCAAACATTTGTCGGAAGATTTGCAAGAACTTCGACAACAACTTCAATCCATGAAGAAACAAACCCTTGCGATGATGGAACAATCTCGACAAGCGTCCGAGAGAGAGAAAATTGCTCTTCAACAGGCAAAAGAAGCCATCGCTGCGAAGGATGCTGCTGTTGCTGAGGCTGCTGAAACTTCTTCTCGCGAGAATTATATGCTTCAGCTAATGATAGCGCTTGATTTGGACATGACAGGTATGTTTCCTGCTCATAACCATGTTGGATGTTGTTCTTTGCTATTCGTTCCTTGATATTTTGTTTGCTGTGCCAGGCTCATTTCTGGATACTGCTGCCGAAGACCAACGTGTTGAAGCTCGAACCACTGTTTTGCTGAGACTAGCTGCGCAACATGGATCTAACTTTTGGGTTACTCCTGAGCGCACCCGCCAAATCGTCAGATTTCAAGATCGCGCGGCTCAGGTCCGTGACTTCCTTGACTTCTGTACGAAGACTTTGTTCTTAGTTTATGGAACCATGTTCCCTCGGAACAAGATGCCAGAGACCCTTCCAGCTTTAATGGAAAAATTTCGGGATGCTCCTCGAATCCATGGCTTTGTGCGGGCTCAACTTTCTGCTGGCGCAAGATTTGCCATGATGATGATAAAAATTTGCCATCCGAAATTGCCCATAGATCAAATTGTTCCTACTTGCCTGGCGAAGATGGCAAAGAAAAAGAGAAATATGGGCAAGATTGATGATTTGGTGACTCCTGTTGCCGAAGATATGATGGATGAACTTCTTCGGATGGATTCTGAGTTCTTCGTGAAGGGAAGCTATGCTGAGCATAGTACTCGTCCTTCTACTGAGCGAATAACCATAGACCATGTGCTAGGTTTCCCTTGAAGACTTTTTCCTCTTCTTGCTGTATTTCCATCATTGATACATCTTTGTGTACTTGTAAACACAATCTATATTGTAAAGCTGTCAACTCTGTATTTTTTCTATTTTTGATCACCGAGCCCCCGAGACTTTGGCTGGAGTTTATACTGTTTTGTTATCTCGAAGATTTTCCCCCCTGTCGTAATAAGATATCTTTGTTTTTTCATTGATGGGTTAGAAGCCCCCGAGTGTCGTGGTGTCGAAGTTCTATATTTCTTGTTGCGAGGTTCTTGGACCAAAGCAATAAGATTTTGACGAGTACACTATATTTATAATTGTTAGCTTCCGATGTTTATATTTGGCGAGGTATTAGTGTACCAAGGCGAAATATTTCGGTAAGTCTAGTTTGTCTATATTGTACGTATTTTAAGACTTGAAGGCGTTGAGCCCCCGAGCGTGTCGAAGAATAAGAAGTATATCTTCACTATCTTTATTATATTGCAGCACCGCGAGCCCGCCTAATTAAAAACCTTTCCGGCCCCACTCGGTGCCCCGAAAAGGAAAAGAGTGCGTCTGAAAACTTGCGGGCGTTTCAGTACATTGTATTTTTACAGAGGAGGACTATATTTCAACTCTAGGCGTAGAACCGCCTGAGCTGCGCCACGTTCCAGGGGTTTTTCTCGGGAGCCCCTGTCTTCTTGTCCTTGATCCTGTATGCTCCTCCGTCGATGACTTCCGTGACGACGTAAGGCCCCAACCATGGTGATTCGAGCTTCTCAGTACTTTTTTGATTTAACCGTAGGACCAAATCCCCGACCTGGAAAGATCTGGGCCTTAACCGTCGACTGTGGTAGTTTTTGAGGTCCTGCTGGTATTTGGTGACTCGTGAAAGTACTTCGTCTCGAGCTTCGTCGAGTGCGTCCATATCATCCTCCCGAGCTTTTTGTGATGTTTCTTTGTCATACTCTGTTACTCTTGGAGAATCATGCTCTATTTCGATTGGTAATACTGCTTCGGCTTCGTGGACGAGAAAAAACGGAGTTTCTTGTGTTGCCGTATTTGGTGTTGTTCGGATACTCCACAAAACACTTGGCAATTCCTCTGGCCAAGTATGTCGAGCTTTTTCAAGCGGTCCTAGCAGGCGCTTCTTGAGGCCATTGCAGATGATACCATTGGCTTTCTCGACTTGGCCGTTGGTTTGCGGGTGCCCAACTGACGCAAAGTGCAATTTAATGCCTACTTCTGCGCAGTATTCCTTAAATTCCTTGGACGTAAAGTTTGAACCGTTATCTGTGACAATGCTATGAGGCACTCCAAACCGAAAAACGAGGCCTTTCACAAACGTTATTGCCGACGCTGCATCTGGTGAATTTATTGGCTTCGCTTCTACCCACTTGGTGAATTTGTCGACAGCGACCAGCAGGTACTCATATCCTCCTGGCGAAGCTTTATGCAACTTGCCTACCATATCAAGTCCCCATTGGGCAAAGGGCCACGACAATGGTATTGGTGTTAATTCTGCCGCTGGAGAGTGAGGTTTTGCGGCGAATCTTTGACACGCGTCGCAGGTTCGTACTATTTCCTTGGCATCCTCGATTGCTGTCAACCAATAGAATCCTGCCCAAAAAACCTTGGCTGCAATAGCTCGACTACTTGCGTGGTGGCCACATATTCCTTCGTGTACATCCTTCAGAATTATTCTTCCTTCTTCGGGTGTGACACACCTTTGCAGGACGCCTGAAATACTTCGCTTGTATAACTCCCCTTTGATCACTGTGAAAGCTTTGGATCGTCGAATAACTCGCCTTGCCTCAACTGGATCGTCGGGTATTTCTTTCCTGAGGATATATGATATATATGCTTGCATCCAAGGAACTTCTACCATCATCACAAGCTCTTGGTCCTCTTCATCTTCCGTGGTTTCTTTGAGGGGCGCCGGAGTTTTTTCTTCCTTTGCTTTTTTCTGTACCTTTTTCGGCTTCGTGGATCTCTCCGCTATTTCTTCCCAAAATACTCCTGGCGGGATTGGGAGGCACTGCGACCCGATGTTTGCGAGAACGTCGGCTTCATCATTGCTCAATCTACTGATGTGATTTACCTCGCACCCATCAAACAGCTTCTCGAGCTCATTGTACACCTCCTTGTATGCCATCATGCTATCATTGACTGCGTCACATTGGTTCATAACTTGCTGAGCCACCAATTGTGAGTCGCCAAAGATTTTTAATCGAGTTGCACCGCAAGCTTTCGCCATCTTCATCCCATGTATGAGGGCTTCATATTCTGCTTCATTGTTGGATGCGTTAGGGAACGTCATCCGGAGGACGTATTTTAACTTGTCGCCTTCAGGTGATATAAGTACCACTCCTGCGCCAGCTCCTTCTACTCTCTTGGACCCATCGAAGTTCATGGTCCAAGTTCTCGACAAATCTGGGGGTCCCGTGTTTTGCAGCTCCATCCACTCTGCAATGAAATCTGGCAGAACTTGCGACTTGATTGCCTTTCTTTTTTCATACGTGATGTCCCGAGGGGATAGTTCTATTCCCCAAAGGGAGACACGCCCTGTAGCTTCTGGATTGTTCAGTATATTTGAAAGTGGTGCTTCGTTGACTACTATTATCGGGTGTGCCGAAAAATAGTGTCGCAACTTCCTTGCCGTTGCAATTACTCCATATGCTAGTTTAAATGCTGCGGGTACCGCTGTTTGGAAGGCGATAAAACTTCACTGATGAAATATACCGGCCTTTGCACTCCATGGAGTTTTCCTTCTTCTTCTCTTTCAACAACTAGCACCGTGCTAACCACTTGGGGCGTGGCTGCAATGTACAGCAGGAGAGGTTCCTTTTCCTTCGGCGCCACCAAGATTGGTGGTGTCGAGATTGTGCGCTTCAGATCCTCGAAAGCTCTGTCGGCCTCTTCGTTCCACTGGAATTTCTCTCCTTGCTTTATCAGAGCGTAAAATGGTAACGCTTTTTCTCCCAGCCTGGCGACGAATCTGCTCAAAGCTGCGACTCGCCCAGTTAGCTGCTGTATTTCTTTCAACTTCGTTGGCTTCCTCATTGTTACGATAGCTTGTATTTTGTCGGGATTTGCTTCAATCCCTCTTGCTGAAACTAGGAACCCCAGAAGTTCTCCTGCTGGAACGCCAAAAGAGCACTTCGTCGGGTTCAGCTTGAGGCAGAATTTGTCGAGGTTGTCAAAGGTTTCCTTGAGATCCTCGATCAGTGTCGCCCCCTTTTTTGACGTTATGACGACATCGTCGATGTATACTTGCACGTTTTTCCCAATCTGTGTCGCCAAACACTTCTGCATCATCCTCTGATATGTTGCTCCCACGTTTTTCGGACCAAAGGGCATTGTTCTGTAGCAAAACACGCCATACGGTGTGATGAACGCTGTCTTTTCTTCATCTTCTTCTTTCATTCTGATCTGGTTATAACCAGAATATGCGTCCAGGAAGGAAAGACGTTCACATCCAGCCGTGGAGTCGATAATTTGATCGATCCTCGGGAGGGGAAAGTGATCCTTTGGATAATGTTTATTGAGGCACGTAAAGTCGACGCACATGCGAAGGACCTTAGTGTTTTTCTTCGGTACCAACACAGGATTTGCTACCCATGTGGCCTCTGTGTGCAGCTCCTTGATAAAACCAGCTTCTCGTAGTCGATCGATTTCTGACAGCATAGCCTTGCGGTTTGGTTCCGAAAAACGCCGCAAAGGTTGTTTGATTGGTCTCGCTAGTGGATCCAAGTTTAGGTGGTGCTCTCAAGAAGTTCCCTGGGTACTCCTGGCATGTCAGCTGGACACCATGCGAAGATTTTCCAGTTCTCACGGAGGAACTCGACGAGCGCGCTTTCCTATGCGAGGTCCATGTCGTTTGCGATGGACGTCGTCTTTTTCGGGTCTGTCGGGTGAATGTGCACCTCCTTAGAATTTTTCTCAGTATTGAAAGTTGATTCTTTATTTGGCCTTCCAACGTCTGGCAGCACGTCGTAGTCAGTCATACTCCTTGACGCCAAATACTCAGCTTGCATCCCGAAAGTTTCTGATATCCGATGAAAATCCTTATCGCACTTATCGGCTAAGGCGAAGCTTCCTTTGACTGTGATTGGTCCCTTAGGTCCAGGCATCCTCCACAACAGGTATGTATAATGTGGTACCGCCATAAATCTAGCATATGCTGGTCGTCCCAACAAAGCGTGATACTGCGACGGAAAATCCACAACTTCAAACTCCAGCTTCTCGATTCTATAATTCTCTCGGGTTCCAAACTGAACGTCGAGATTAATCTTCCCCAGTGGATAACTTGGTTTCTCCGGTGTGATACCATGGAACCTCGTGTCTGTTGGCTTCAAGTTTGCTAGGGATATGTTCATCTTTCTCAATGTGTCTGCATACATAAGGTTTAGGCTGCTGCCACCATCTATGAATACTCGACAGACATCAAATCTCGCAATGACTGCTGGTAGGATAAGTGCTAACTGCCCTGGTCGAGGAACTTGCTGCGGATGATCTGCTATGGTGAAGCCAATATCTTGCCCTGACCAATTAAGATACTCGACTGTTGGTGGAGGCATTTTTTCTGCCATGAACACCTGTCGCGAGATTACTTTCTGAGCCCTATTGGATGGCCTTCCCTTCTGAATCATCGACACCGCTCCGTTGGAGTTAGGATCAACGTAAGGTGGTGGTAGAGGTGCTGCCGCTATTCTGAGCTGATGTCGATTGTCTTCCGTAATCGCGGGAGGAGGTGGCAAGTGAATCTCACTCCTGGGTTCTCGAGGATTTCTCTATGCTGCCCGAGCATTAGCATTCTCTGCCCACCTTAACATTACCTGAAAACTGCGACAGTCTTTCTGCAGATGTCCTGACTGTCTTTTTTCGTTGCTGCGAGGAAAAAGTGCATCTGACACGGCCCATTCATCATCTCTTCAGGAGACACGAAAGGCCTCGGGAACCTAGGCCCGCTATTTTGCCTGTTGTTTCGAGAATCATCTCTATTATCGCCTCGCTGCTCATTGCTTCTCTGATAATCATCTCTGTTGTTTCCTCCTGTGTTTGCTCGGAAGCCTGCCGAGATTTGACCTGGAGCGTCATAGCTCGGGTACTGCCGAGGAAATCGTCGCCTCGGTTGATAATTTCGACCGCGGTCCTCCTCTGGCGACCTGTGCCATTTGTTGTGAACAGCATCTTCTCCATCTGCCCATCTGTTTGCTATTTCCATTAACGCGGATACTGTCTTTGGGTTGGTCCTTCCCAAGTCCTCGACAAAATCTCCACGCCTGATTCCTGCGACAAACGCATCTATCGCTCTCTCGTCAGATATATTTTCTACCGAGTTTTTGATGATGTTCCACCTTTGGATATATTTTCTCATTGGCTCATCTGGCTTTTGTCGGCATGCTCTCAACTCCTCTAATGACGCAGGTTTCTTGCACGTGGACCGGAAGTTCTTGACAAACACATCCTCGAAGCTTTCCCAGCTGTCGATGGATCCTGGAGGAAGTTTCTTTATCCAAGACCGTGCGGCTCCACTCAAATGCACCTGGATGCTTTGCATAGCTGTTGCTCTGGTTCCTCCTGTGAGCTTCACCGTCTCGAGATAATCAACTAGCCAATCCTCTGGATCTTGAAGGCCGTCGAATTTTTTGAAGTTATCGGGTAACTTGAATCCCGAAGGGACTCGAGTTTTTCGCACTCTCCTCGTGAAGCACGGCAAACCGCACATATCCTCGTCGTTCAACTCTGGGGACTGCCGATGTTCCCTCCTGCTTTGTCGCGCTCTGTCGACCCTTGCTTGTGCTGCCGTATCCCTTGCTCCACTTGGTCCTTCAGGAGCTGCTGCTGCTGCTGCCGCAGGTCGTGGACTATTTTGCCTTGCTGTTCCTTCGGGAGGTGTTGATACAAAAGCCGTCCCCATGGCTCCAACTCCTGCTATCGCCATGTTGTACAGTGTTTCCCTTGGATCTCCCGGAGGTGGTTTAGATGCGAGGATAAAAGCTTGTGTCGCCATATACCCAGCCTCTGGTGTCTTAGGGATGATGTTTCCTCTCGTGTCTATCGACATAAAATACATGTCGAGGTTTTGGACTAAGTGCTCTCTTTCTCCTTCGGGTACGTGTTGTAACCTCGATCTTGCTCTATTCCGAGCCTCCCTGTGGCTATCACCCGAAGTTCTAGATTGTCGACTCAGCTCTGCCCTTCTCCTGCTGGATGCAGAAGCTGCCTACTTTCTTCTGTTTAACTCAGCTGTCTGTTTTTCCAATTCCCTTGCAGCTCGTGCGAGCCTATATTGATATGCTTGTAACTCCTCTGGCGTGGCTGTGGTGGCCATTGGTTCTGAACCATCCATAGCTCTCGCGGCTCTATCCCATGCTGCTTGCGGGAGTCAAACTCTGTCTCGCGGCTGTGGCCCGACGTATTTATTGCCCAGGCCTCGCCGCAGATCGGAGGGATCGACGTATGGATTTCCCAGATCGTCGAAAGCCTCAGATGTTTCCTCTTGGTCATGGCTTGGCTCTCCAATGACATAAATCTGATGATATTTTGTATTCAGATCTATGTTGGGTTTGGTGACACCATCGTTGAGATTGGTGAAGACCTTGCCCACTGTAGTGGATTTTTAGATGAAGTTGTAGCTGTCGACACTGCTTGAGCCATCGCTTATATATGAGTCCGCAGATGACTCAAACGACATGTCGCTGAAGATCTTGGCGAGTTTCTCTCTTGCTCTGGTGCTGATGTAGCGTGACGACGAAGTTTCTTCTTCTCCTGATTCGGTTGACGATGTATAGCTTGAAAAATCGGAGTCGACCGCCGACGATCCTGACGAAATCGGAATTTCGACACGATACGATCCTTCTTTCTCGACGCGAAAGTGAAACCTTCCGAACGTCATCTCCATAGGCTCCGCCAGATATGCATATGCATCCAAACGGGAGGGTGGGTGAGGAACAAAATCGACAGGACCAGCAGCGATCTGTTTACCTCGATCCATTGCGTTGCTTGCGGTTGACGATGTCGAAGATCTTGAACGTGCCATCGAGATCAGATCCTTACGCCTCTAGTTCCCACAGACGGCGCCAATTGACAAGGTATTAACTTGTCAATGCCTACGGATTGTAGACTAGGGTTTAGTTGGAAGTAGAGGGCAAGTAGATCTCGAGGGTTTCAGCCGAAAAGTGCTCGACGATTATGAAACTAGGGTTTGTAAACAATGATTCGATGATTTCTGCGTCCCTCGACTCCCCCTTATATAGGAGGCGGAGCCGAGGGATTAAATCTTTGTTACAAGTTACAAAGTCCGGGAAGGTTTCTAACTCATCCCGCAAGATTACAAATAAGACTTTCTATTACAACTCTAGCTTTCCTTAATAATATCTTGGGCTTCCGAATCTTCTTATTCTTCGGGTAGTGGGCCTTCAGTAAACCCCGGGTACTATCTTCGGCAGGCCCATTTGGGATGCCTATGTCAGGTAGCGCCTGTATTAGCGATATGCATTGAAAATATTGTAACTTTTTTGACCAAGTGTGGTAGTTAATCAGGAAAATACCTAGTAATTGGACTTTCAGACTGATTAATCGGGCTAAAGGATTAACACAAGAGATTAATGGTAATCGACATGGTCAAGCCCCTAGTAGCGATTAATCGGTGTAGTAATCGTTGAATCGGCCTAGTTTTTGAACAGTTTCATAAGATTTATCATAATAGCATGGATTATCATAGATAACAATAGCATGATTATTCTCACAAGTTTTACTCATAGGGAATATTTCAAGAGAATCCACAGGAACATAACATTCATCCTCCTTTGGTAAGCCTGGAGGACAATCAAATAGTGTAAGAGATAAAGAGTTACTCTCATTAGAAGGTTGGCATGGGTAGCTAATCCATTCTTCCTCCTTTTGTTTGTCAATCTCCTCCTCTTTTTCATCCAATGAGTCTTGATAACCCACAAGTATAGGGGATCGCAATAGTCTTCGAGGGAAGTAAAACCCAAATTTATTGATTCGACACAAGGGGAGGTAAAGAATACTTATAAGCCTTAACAACTGAGTTGTCAATTCAGCTGCACCTGGAAAAGCATTAGTAACAGGGGTGATGTGAAAGCAGCAGTAATATGAGAGCAATAGTAACAGTAACACAGCAGCAGTAGCAGTAACACAGAGGCAATGGCACCAGAAAATAGTTGATACTACTTCCAATGTCATATAGGAATGAGTATATGATGATGAAAGATGGACCGGGGTTCCCAGCTATCTACACTAGTGGTAACTCTCCAATAACAAGTGTTGGGTGAACAAATTACAGTTGGGTAATTGATAGGATTGAAATCATTAAGATAGAACATCAAGATTATTAATCATGTAGGCATGTTTTCCATATATAGTCATACGTGCTCGCAATGAGAAACTTGCAAAACATCTTTTGTCCTACCAGCCGGTGGCAGCCGGGCCTCAAGGGAATCTACTGGTAATTAAGGTACTCCTTTTAATAGAGCACCGGAGCAAAGCATTAACACTTGGTAAAAATATGTGATCCTCATACCTAAGCCTTCCCCTCCAGTTATCCCAGTTGCTGTCACTCTGGGGCCTCGAGTTTCGGACATAGACATGTGCAAACAACTTGTAGATACAATCTAAGCAATAAATATAGAGCTTAAATCTAAGATCATGCCACTCGTGCACTAGTGACAAGCATTAAACACAACAAAGTTGCAGCAACAATAACTTCACAAACTTATATAGATAGACTGATCATAATGTAACAATCATCAGATGGATCTCAGTCATGTAAGGAAGCTCATGAGATCATTGTATTGAAGTACATGGGAGAGAGAGTACCAACTAGCTACTGCTAGAACCCGTAGTCCATGGGGGAACTACTCACGGAGCATGATGGAGGCGGTGGCGTCGATGGAGATGACTTCCGGGGGCACTTCCCCGTCCCGACGGCGTGCCGGAACAGAGATTCTGTCCCCCGAATCTTGGTTTCGCGATGGCGGCGGCGCCCCTGGAGTCTTTCTGGAATATGATTGATTGTTATAGGGTTTTCGCGTCGCGGGGAATATATAGGCGAAAGGGCGGCGTCGGAGGGGTCCCGAGGGGCCCACACCACCTGGCGGCGCGCCCCCCTCCTAGGCCACGCCCAGTATGGTCTGGAGGCCATGGGCCTCCTCTCCGTCTCTCCTTCGGTGTTCTGGGTCCATCTCGGTAAAATAGAAGGTTTGGCTTTTGTTTTGTCCAATTCCGAGAATATTTCCTGAACAGCTTTTCTGGAACCAAAAACAGCAGAAAACAGGAACTAGCGCTTCGGCATCTTGTTAATAGGTTAGTCCCGGAAAATGCATAAAATCATTATAAAGTGTGAGCAAAACATGTAGGTATTGTTGTAAAACTAGCATGGAACTTCATAAATTATAGATACGTTGGAGACGTATCAAAGCATCTACCAAATCATCCCATGACTTAATGGACCCCTTCGGCAGGCCTCTCAACGAGGCTCGTGCCGAATCCTTGATGTAAAGTTGTAAGCACTGCATTGCAGCTATTTGGTTTCCTTTGTGTAAGATCACAGTCTGCAAGTAATCATCTATCCAAGACCTCAGCTCCTGCTGTCGATCGTACTTGGCAGCATTAGTGGGGGTAGGCTTGAACCTTTTGGGTGGCATAGCCTCACGGATCTTGTAATTCAAACAGTCAGCTCCCCTCATCTCGCCATCGTACTCCTGACTTTCTTCGGATTCGTCGCTGTCGTACTCTTCCCTTGAGGCTCGTCGTCGCCTGGCTCTGTCGATTCTACTCTGGGTGATTTCATCTCGGGCGCCCCTTGAACGGTGCTTCGAGCCGCTGGCTGGAAGCGCAGATTTATCTTTTCGTGGAACTAGACTATTTCCCAGGATCGCTAGGCTTTCCAGGGCGCCCCGATGGGCTTGAGCCATGGGACCGTCGGGTGTTGGTTGTTGGTTGATGAGGAATGCCGTGAGATTTGCGGTTGCTCCCTCAACATTTTTTGGCCTTAACATACCCGTTGTGTCCGTGGTCATGAAGGACTTGGTTAAATTTGACGTTATTTCTCTAGCATCCTCTTCCGAGAGTCGAGACAGCCTTGATCGATGTTTTCCTGCACCTTGGCTGCTTCGAGATGCACTTCCCCGCGAGCCCCTCCGTCCTTCACTATATTTATCCGCTGCTAGCAAACGTCGCTCGAGGGTAGCTTGCTCGTTCGACAGTCGCTACCGATTCTTCTCCAAGATAGTGCAATAGGCATTGAGGGTCCCAACCGAAGTTCCAGCGGGGAGTGGCGTGTTGTTGAATATGGCCACCCGGGCTGCTACCCATTCTTCCTCCGCGATGGTGTAATCACTGTCGTGGTTACTAGCACTGTTTTCAAAGTTACGTCGTCCGCTAGAGCGGCGGGTAAGATCTCCTTCTTCTCCTCTGTTTGCCGCGTTGGTGGCGTAGATTTGATGATGAGCCGTCTTCCAGGCGGTCATCCTGACGGCGTTGTCGATACTTTCCTCTCCTGATGAGTATCTGGCGCTGCAGATGAACGGTGTGTCACTGGATCCCAATCCATGCCTGATGTCGCAATTTAGGCAGTAGTACGAGGTCATATCCGATGGCTCAGAGTCATCGGATCCGGTTGACATTGACGATACCGACCGAGGTGTCGATGGTGGAGACGGACTTGTCGAATCTGTTAAGCCGGCTGAAAGATCAATCGATGATGACATGATCGATCCTGCTGCCGATGGGGACGATTTCCTTGCCGATTTGGGGACGAACGGCTCCAACAGCCGAAGGACTCCTTCTGCGTTGACGTTGCAGTGGACGCTTCCGAACATCATGCCCAGGTTTCATTGCAAACCTGAGAAAGTCGATCGAGAAGAATCGCTGTGCGGGGTGAACTCGTAGGAGCTGAATCGAATCGGGCTCCCCGAGCTTGGTGATGCCGGCGGTATTGATGATGCTACCGAGGACATGGCTGGATCTGCCGATGATGAATCTTGTGCCAACAGGGTTCCCACAGACGGCGCCAATTGTCGAGGGTACTCCTCGGCAATGCCCTCCATATGGGGCTTCCAAACGTCATGCCCAGGTTTCCTTGCAAACCTGAGAAAGTCGATCAAGAAGAATCGTTGTGCGGGGTGAACTCGTAGGAGCCGAATCGAATCGAGCTCCCCGAGCTTGGTGATGCCGGCGGTGTTGATGATGCTGCCAACGACATGGCTGGATCTGCCGATGATGAATCTTATGCCAACAGGGTTCCCACAGATGGCGCCAATTGTCGAGGGTACTCCTCGGCAATGCCCTCCATATGGGGCTTAGGGTTGATGGAATCCTGTAGGCTGACACGAGACATCGGTTATCAAACAAGCGAGGAGAGCGATTTACCCAGGTTCGGGCCCCTCAATGAGGTAAAACCCTTATGTCCTGCCTGTCTGATCTTGATTATGAAAATACCGGGTTACAATGGGGTGCTGAAGGTTTCGGCTGTGATCTCGTCGAGAGTCTAAGTTCTTTAGGGACCTAGCTCTAAACTTATGATGGCTATGGTTGCTAAGATTGCGCGTGTCCTCGGCAGCCCCTCTCCTGGCCCTTATATTGGGAGCCAGTTCTCGATAGATCTGTCCGGGTACGACTAGGTTACAAAGAGTCCTAGTTCTAAACTCTCCTTTTATTCTTCGTCTTCTTGCCTTGCTCTTCAAGAATCCACCTTGTGAACCGACGTTATGGCCCACCTGGCCTTCGGGTGTCTTCATGGGTCTCCGGTTGGGCCGCAAGGGGTAACACGATAGTAGTTACCCGAAGGGTAATGCCCACGTCAAGGAGGTTACAGCAACAACCCCCGCACCAATCCCCCAGCTCGTACACCTGGAGATGGTTGCTTCACTTGTGGGAAGCCTGGACATTTATCTCGTGAGTGTCCCACAAAGATGAATGCACCTCAGCGTTCCAACGCACCCAGGCCCAATCAAGCTCAAGCCAGAACTGCATCTGGGAAGAAGCCTCTTATCAAGAAGCAGGCAAATGCTGCCAGAGGACATCTGAACCATGCCAATGCAGAAGAAGCTGAGAAGACTCTGGACATTGTGATGGGTATGTTCCTAGTCCAATCCACTCCTGCAAGATTTTTATTTGATTCCGGAGCATCGCATTCTTTCGTTACCGAACCCTTTGTTAAGAAAAGTGGTATGAAACCAACCCTTATGGATAGACTCATGTTAGTTCAAATCCCCGGATCCACTGCTAAAACCCGCCTATCTTGCAAACAAGTTCCTATAGTTATACAAGGAGTATCTTTCCAAGCCGAACTCATAGTTCTAGGAGCCCAAGGTTTAGAAGTGATACTTGGAATGGACTGGATGACCAAGTATCAAGGACACATAGATTTTGCCCGAAAATCCATTATCCTATCTAACAATCAAGGAATTCCAGTAAAATACACCGCCACTATAAACTCATCCAAAGCCTACTGCAAGAAAAGTATCTCTGGACCAACCCTTGACCAAGTTCCCATCGTCTGTGAATATCCGGATATATTCCCTAAAGAGTTCCCCGGTATGCCCCCAGATCGGGATATCGAGTTCATCATTTAGTTAATCCCTGGTACTGCACCAAAAGCTCAGAGACCTTTGATACGTCTCAAACGTATCTATAATTTCTTATGTTCCATGCTAGTTTTATGACAATACTCACATGTTTTATACACACTTTGTATCATTATTATGCATTTTCCGGCACTAACCTATTAACGAGATGCCGAAGAGCCAGTCCATGTTTTTTGCTGTTTTGGTTTCAGAAATCCTACAAAGGAAATATTCTCGGAATTGGACGAAATCAACGCCCAGAGTCTTATTTTTCCACGGAGCTTCCAGAAGACCGAAGAGCATACGAAGTGGGGCCACGAGGTGGCCAGACCATAGGGTGGCACGGCCAAGGAGGGGCCCGCGCCGGCCTATGGTGTGGGCCCCTCGTCAGCCCTCCGACTCTGCCCTTCCGCCTACTTAAACTCTCCGTCGCGAAAACCCTATTACCGAGAGCCACGATACGGAAAAAGTTCCAGAGACGCCACCGCCGCCAATCCCATCTCGGGGGATTCAGGAGATCGCCTCCGGCACCCTGCCGGAGAGGGGAATCATCTCCCGGAGGACTCTACATCACCATGATCGCCTCCGGACTGATGTGTGAGTAGTTCATCCTTGGACTATGGGTCCATAGCAGTAGCTAGATTGTTGTCTTCTCCTCATGTGCTATCATGTTTAGATCTTGTGAGCTGCCTATCATGATCAAGATCATCTATTTGTAATGCTACATGTTGTGTTTGTTGGGATCCGATGAATATGGAATACAATGTCAAGTTGATTATCAATCTATCATATGTGTTGTTTATGATCTTGCATGCTCTCCGTTGCTAATAGATGCTCTGGCCAAGTTGATACTTGTAACTCCAAGAGGGAGTATTTATGCTCGATAGTGCGTTCATGCCTCCATTGAATCTGGGACAGTGACATAAAGTTCTAAGGTTGTGGATGTGCTGTTGCCACTAGGGATAAAACATCAATGCTTTGTCTAAGGATATTTGTGTTGATTACATTACGCACCATACTTAATGCAATTGTCTGTTGTTTGCAACTTAATACTAGAAGGGGTGCGGATTCTAACCCGAAGGTGGACTTTTTAGGCATAGATGCATGCTGGATAACGGTCTATGTACTTTGTCGTAATGCCCTAAGTAAATCTCATATTACTCATCATGATATGTGTGTGCATTGTTATGCCCTCTCTATTTGTCAATTGCCCAACTGTAATTTGTTCACCCAACATGCTATTTATCTTATTGGAGAGACACCACTAGTGAACTGTGGACCCCAGTCCATTCTTTTACATCTGAAATACAATCTACTGCAATCATTGTTCTCTACTGTTCTTTGCAAACAAACATCATTTTCCACACCATACATTTAATCCTTTGTTTACAGCAAGCCGGTGAGATTGACAACCTCACTGTTAAGTTGGGGCAAAGTATTTTGATTGTGTTGTGCAGG
The DNA here is from genome assembly GCF_019359855.2 of Lolium perenne. Lineage (NCBI taxonomy): Eukaryota > Viridiplantae > Streptophyta > Magnoliopsida > Poales > Poaceae > Lolium > Lolium perenne. The sequence goes on from NC_067247.2 coordinate 217,733,026, forward strand.
TTCCACGTTGGCGCCGGAATCCCTGGTGTTGCGCCGCACTACACTCCGTCACCAACAAACTTCACGTGGTCCTTGACTCCTACTGGTTCGATAACCTTGGTTTTTTGCCGAGGGAAAACTTGCTGCTGTACGCATCACACCTTCCTCTTGGGGTTCCCAACGGACGTATGCTTCACACATTAACAAGCTAAATTTCTGGCGCCGTTGCCGGGGAGATCAAGACACGCTGCAAGGGGAGTCTCCCACATCCAATCTCTTTACTTTGTTTTTGTCTTGCTTTACTTTATTTTATTTACTGCTTTGTTTGCTTTCTCTATATCAAAAATACAAAAAAAATAGTTACTTGATTTTACTATATTTACTGTCTTGTTTGCTTTCTTCATATCAAAAACACAAAAAAATTAGTTACTTGCATTTACTTTATTTAGTTTGTTTTATTTACTATTGCTAAAATGAGTAATCCTGAAGTTGAAGTTCGTTCGTTTAAGCAACAAGGGGGAGAATGTTTTAAAGATGCTTGGTATAGAATTAGTGATGCTCAACATAGGTGCACTAAGAAACACTCCACTATTATCCTACTTAGGAATTTTTATGTTGGTATCTCTAGTTGGAATAGGTATGTTCTTGATACTCTTGCGGGAGGTAATTTCCTAGGCACTCCTGCTTTAGAAGCTAGTTGCATTATTGAGAGTTTGGTTGGAATACCACCTGTTAATGAAGCTAAAATTGAAATCTCTCTTGAAGATGTCATGAAAAAGTTGGAGGCCATAGAGCAAAATCTTCCAAGTATTAAGGCTAAATTGGGAATATTACTTAATAACACTGATAAACTTGATAAATCTCTAGGTGGAATTAATGAGAGAATTGCCGTCTTAGAAACTTGTGCTGCTCATGATAATCAAACCCATAGGATTAGTGAGCTTGAAGAAGCTATGAGAACCTTGGGTTCAACTTTTTCTTCTCTTAAGTTTAAGGAGAAAGCTTATGTGGGTAAGGAGCAAAAGTTCATGTATGTCTCTAAGGTGCCTAAGCCAAAGAACTATTATAAGCCTAAAATTGATAAAGTCTTTAACACCACTTTGGGAAATTTAGATAATGGCACATCCAAGATACCTATTGTGACAAGTTGTGAAAATTTTGATGTTGATTCTTCATCTCTTGATAACACTTGATTCACACTTTCTGCGCCTAGCTGAAAGGCGTTAAAGAAAAGCGCTTATGGGAGACAACCCATTATTTTACTACAGCACTTTTGTTTTATATTTGAGTCTTGGAAGTTGTTACTACTGTAGCAACCTCTCCTTATCTTTATTTTATTGCATTGTTGTGCCAAGTAAAGTCTTTGATAGTAAGGTTGATACTAGATTTGGATTACTGCGCAGAAACAGATTTCTTGCTGTCACGAATTTGAGTAGCCCCTTCTGTAGGTAACTCAGAAAAATCTGCAAGTTTACGTGAATGATCCTCAGATATGTACGAAACTTTCGTTCAATTTGAGCGTTTTCATCTGAGCAAGTTAAGTGTCCCTAAAAAATTCGTCTTTACGTACTGTTCTGTTTTGACAGATTCTGCCTTTTATTTCGCATTGCCTGTTTTGCTATGTTGGATGGATTTCTTTGTTCCATTAACTTTCAGTAGCTTTGTGCAATGTCCAGAAGTGTTAAGAATGATTATGTCACCTCTGAATATGTGAATTTTTGATTATGCACTAACCCTCTAATGAGTTTGTTTTGAGTTTGGTGTGGAGGAAGTTTTCAAGGATCAAGAGAGGAGGATGATACAATATGATCAAAGAGAGTGAAAACTCTAAGCTTGGGGATGCCCCCGTGGTTCATCCCTGCATATTTCAAGAAGACTCAAGCATCTAAGCTTGGGGATGCCCAAGGCATCCCCTTCTTCATCGACAACTTATCAGGTCACCTCTAGTGAAACTATATTTTTATTCTGTCACATCTTATGTGCTTTACTTGGAGCGTCTGTATGTTTTTATTTTTGTTTTTGTTTGAATAAAATCGGATCCTAGCATTCTTTGTTTGGGAGAGAGACACGCTCCGCTGTTGCATATGAACACTGGTGTTTTTAGCTTTACTTTTAATGTTCATGGCGAAGGTTGAAACTGCTTCGTTCATTGTTATTTGGTTGGAAACAAAAAATGCTTCATGTGGTAATTGGTATATTGTCTTGAATAATTTGATACTTGGCAATTGTTGTGCTCAATAGATCATGTTTAAGCTCTTGCATCATGTACTTTGCACCTATTAATGAAGAACTACCATAGAGCTTGTTGAAATTTGGTTTGCATGATTGGTCTCTCTAAAGTCTAGATACTTTCTGGTGAGGTGTTTGAACAACAAGGAAGACAGTGTAGAGTCTTATAATGCTTGCAATATGTTCTTATGTAAGTTTTGCTGTACCGGTTCATACTTGTGTTTTCTTCAAACAACCTTGCTAGCCAAAGCCTTGTATTGAGAGGGAATACTTCTCGTGCATCCAAATCCTTGAGCCAAAACTATGCCATTTGTGTCCACCATACCTACCTACTACATGGTACTTCTCTGCCATTCCAAAGTAAATTGCTTGAATGCTACCTTTAAAATTTCATTCCTTGTATTTGCAATATATAGCTCATGGGAAAATAGCTTAAAAACTATTGTGATGAAGAATATGTCGCTTATGTATCTTATTTCTTATAAGTTGCTTGTTGAGCGGTAACCATGTTTCTGGGGACGCCATCAACTATTACACCTTTGTTGAATATCATGTGAGTTGCTATGCATGTTCGTCTTGTCTGAAGTAAGGGTGATTTATCATGATCAAATGGTTTGAGTATGCATATTGTTAGAGAAGAACATTGGGCTGCCAACTAAAGCCATGTATCATGGTGGAAGTTTCAGTTTGGACATCAATCCTCAATCTCTTATGAGAATATTATCTGTTGTTGAATGCTTATGCATTAAAGAGGAGTCCATTATCTGTTTTCTATGTTGTCCCGATATGGATGTCCTAAGTTGAGATCTATCAAAAACGAGAAATCAAATGCGATTTATCTCCTTGGACCTTTGTACAGGCAGCATAGAGGTACCCCTTTGTGACACTTGGTTGAAACATATGTTATGAAATGATAATCCATGTAAATCCAAGCTAATTAGGACAAGGTGCGAGCACTATTGGTATTCGATGCATGATGCTTGCAACTTATAGGATGTCTTATGCATAACACATATGAATTATTACTACCGTTGACAAAATTGTTTCTATGTTTTCAAAATAAAAGCTCTAGCACAAATATAGCAATCCATGCTTCCCTCTGCGAAGGTCCATTCTTTTACTTTATGTTGAGTCAGTTTACCTACTTCTTTCTATCTTAGAAGCAAACACTTGTGTCAACTGTGTCCATTGATTCCTACATACTTGCTTATTTGCATTCATCATATTACTTTGTGTTGACAATTATCCATGAGATATACATGTTGAAGTTGAAAGCAACTGCTGAAACTTATATCTTCCTTTGTGTTGCTTCAAAACTTTCTACTAAAAATTTATTGCTTTATGAGTTAACTCCTATGCAAGTCTTATTGATGCTTGTCTTGAAAGTACTATTCATGAAAAGTCTTTGCTATATGATTCAGTTGTTTAATCATTGTCTTTACCATTGCTTCGAATCACTTCATTCACCTCATATGCTTTACAATGGTATTGATCAAGATTATGATAGCATGTCACTTCAGAAATTATGCTTGTTATTGTTTACCTACTCGAGGGCGAGTAGGAACTAAGCTTGAGGATGCTTGATACGTCTCAAACGTATCTATAATTTCTTATGTTCCATGCTAGTTTTATGACAATACTCACATGTTTTATACACACTTTGTATCATTATTATGCATTTTCCGGCACTAATCTATTAACGAGATGCCGAAGAGCCAGTCCCTGTTTTCTGCTGTTTTTGGTTTCAGAAATCCTACAAAGGAAATATTCTCGGAATTGGACGAAATCAACGCCCAGGGTCTTATTTTTCCACGGAGCTTCCAGAAGACCGAAGAGCATACGAAGTGGGGCCACGAGGTGGCCAGACCATAGGGCGGCGCGGCCAAGGAGGGGCCCGCGCCGACCTATGGTGTGGGCCCCTCGTCAGCCCTCCGACTCTGCCCTTCCGCCTACTTAAACTCTCCGTCGCGAAAACCCTATTACCGAGAGCCACGATACGGAAAAAGTTCCAGAGACGCCGCCGCCGCCAATCCCATCTCTGGGATTCAGGAGATCGCCTCCGGCACCCTGCCGGAGAGGGGAATCATCTCCCGGAGGACTCTACATCACCATGATCGCCTCCAGACTGATGTGTGAGTAGTTCATCCTTGGACTATGGGTCCATAGCAGTAGCTAGATGGTTGTGTTCTCCTCATGTGCTATCATGTTTAGATCTTGTGAGCTGCCTATCATGATCAAGATCATCTATTTGTAATGCTACATGTTGTGTTTGTTGGGATCCGATGAATATGGAATACTATGTCAAGTTGATTATCAATCTATCATATGTGTTGTTTATGATCTTGCATGCTCTCCGTTGCTAGTAGAGGCTCTGGCCAAGTTGATACTTGTAACTCCAAGATGGAGTATTTATGCTCGATAGTGGGTTCATGCCTCCATTGAATGCAGGACGTTGTGAAAGTTCTAAGGTTGTGGATGTGCTGTTGCCACTAGGGATAAAACATCAATGCTTTGTCTAAGGATATTTGTGTTGATTACATTATGCACCATACTTAATGCAATTGTCTGTTGTTTGCAACTTAATACTGGAAGGGGTGCGGATGCTAACCCGAAGGTGGACTTTTTAGGCATAGATGCATGCTGGATAGCGGTCTATGTACTTTGTCGTAATGCCCTAAGTAAATCTCATATTACTCATCATGATATGTATGTGCATTGTTATGCCCTCTCTATTTGTCAATTGCCCAACTGTAATTTGTTCACCCAACATGCTATTTATCTTATTGGAGAGACACCACTAGTGAACTGTGGACCCCGGTCCATTCTTTTACATCTGAAATACAATCTACTGCAATTATTGTTCTCTACTGTTATTTGCAAACAAACATCATTTTCCACACCATACATTTAATCCTTTGTTTACAGCAAGCCGGTGAGATTGACAACCTCACTATTAAGTTGGGGCAAAGTATTTTGATTGTGTTGTGCAGGTTCCACGTTGGCGCCGGAATCCCTGGTGTTGCGCCGCACTACACTCCGTCACCAACAACCTTCACGTTGTCCTTGACTCCTACTGGTTCGATAACCTTGGTTTCTTACTGAGGGAAAACTTGCTGCTGTACGCATCACACCTTCCTCTTGGGGTTCCCAACGGACGTGTGCTTCACGCGTTAACAACCTTATCTTATGAACCCTCAAGAACTAATTGAGTTGAAGAAACAATTGGATGACATGTTGAGCAAAGGTCTGATCTGACCTAGTGCCTCGCCAAGGGGATCACCCATGATCTTCGTGGACAAGCGAGACGGTACTATTCGCGTATGTGTGGATTACCGGAAGCTCAACGATGTTACCATCAAAAACAAGTACCCCCTTCCTAAGATCGACGACTTGTTCGATCAAATGAATGGAGCTCGAGTTTTCTCCAAGATAGATCTCTGTACCGGATACCATCAGCTCAAGGTTAGAGAGTCGGACATTCCCAAGACTGCTTTCACCACCCGTTATGGCCTGTTTGAGTATACCGTAATGTCCTTTGGTCTTACCAATGCTCCTGCCTACTTCATGAACCTCATGAACAAAGTATTCATGGAGTACCTCGACAAGTTTGTCGTGGTGTTCATCGATGATATCCTAGTTTACTCCAAAACCGAAGAAGAGCATGAAGAGCATCTGAGACTTGTTTTGGGTACACTAAGGGAACATCAACTCTATGCCAAGTTCAGTAAATGCCAATTCTGGCTCAAGGAAGTTGGATTTCTTGGCCATGTCCTATCAGCCGAAGGACTTTCCGTCGATCCCTCTCTAATCAAATCCATCATGGAACGCCAACCCCCTAAGAACCCAACCGAGGTAAGATCCTTCCTCAGATTGGCAGGATATTACCGCAAGTTTGTAGAAGGATTCTCAAGCATCGCCAAACCAATGACCCTGCTGCTTAAGAAAGATAAGAAGTTCGAATGGACTGACAAGTGCGAAGAAAGTTTCCAAGAGCTCAAAAAGTGACTTGTCTCTGCCCCCATCTTAACTATGCCAGATGTTACCAAAGACTTCGTGATCTACTGTGACGCGTCCAAGCTTGGTCTTGGAAGTGTCTTGATGCAAGAAGGAAAAGTAATCGCCTACCTATCCCGAAAACTTCGCCCCCATGAGGTGAAATACCCAACTTACGATCTTGAGTTAGCCGCAGTAGTTCATGCTCTCAAGACATGGCGTCACTATCTCATTGGAAAGCGGTGTGATATCTACACCGATCCCAAGAGCCTCAAGTACATCTTCACTCATAAAGAGTTGAACATGCGACAGAGAAGATGGATTGAACTGATAAAGGACTATGATCTCAGTATCCATTACCATCCTGGAAAGGCGAACATAGTCGCCGGTGCCCTCTGCAGAGAACCTTGCTCCCTCAATGCCTGTCTGAAAATCGAACAACCTTTGCTATACCAAGAGTTTGAAGAGTTCGGTCTAGAACTGGTTAGAAATGGATTCTTAGCCGAAATGGAGGCCCGACCCACCTTGCAAGATCAGATCAAGGAGGCACAGATAGGTCACGAAAGTATTGAAGGTATCAAACACCGTATGGGCAAGGAGGAAGTGGATGGATTCTCCATAGACTCAGAAGGAGTTCTGTGGCACGGACGTTGATACGTCCATTTTGCATCACTATTTTATATCATAATTTGCTATTATTCATTGATATATTTCATATTTGGAGATGATACTTATGTTATTTCATCTATTTTGCATGTTTCATGATTATTGGAGGATCGCGCACCGGAGTCAGGATTCTACTGGAAAAAGTGCCGTCAGAATGCAATATTTCGGAAGATCAACAATTGATGGAAATTATATGAAAAATCCTATTTTTCCAGTAGACGAAGGGAGCCAGAAGGGGGAGCGGAGGAGGGCCGCCATGGGCCCACCTCATAGGCCGGCGCGGGCCAAGGCCTGGCCGCGCCGCCTTGTGAGGAGGGGGCCCACAACCCCCTCTGGCCTCCTCTCCTTCGCGTACATCTTCGTCCCGAAAACCTAAGCTGCAGAGGATAGTCGCGAAGAGTCACAGCCGCCTCTGCGGGGCGGAAAACACCAGAGAGAAAAGAGCTCTCCGGCAGGCTGCGATCCGCCGGGGAAATTCCCTCCCGGAGGGGAAATCGACGCCATCGTCACCGTCATCGAGCTGGACATCATCTCCATCGTCATCACCATCATCTCCATCATCATCACCGCCATCTCCACCGCTGCACATCGTCACCGCTGTAACAATTTGGGTTGGATCTTGATTGTTTGATAGGGGAAACTCTCCCGGTATTGATTTCTACTAGTTATTGATGCTATTGAGTGAAACCATTGAACCAAGGTTTATGTTCAGATTGTTATTCATCATCATATCACCTCTGATCATGTTGCATATGATGTCTCGTGAGTAGTTCGTTTAGTTCTTGAGGACATGGGTGAAGTCTAAATGTTAGTAGTGAATTATGGTTGAGTAATATTCAATGTTATGATATTTAAGTTGTGGTGTTATTCTTCTAGTGGTGTCATGTGAATGTCGACTACATGATACTTCACCTTTATGGGCCTAGGAGAATACATCTTGTACTCGTTTGCTAATTGCGGGGTTGCCGGAGTGACAGAAACCTGAACCCCCGTTGGTATATCGATGCAGGAGGGATAGCAGGATCTCAGAGTTTAAGGATGTGGTTTGATTTATCTTAATTACTTTCTTGTAGTTGCAGATGCTTGCAAGGGGTATAATCACAAGTATGTATTAGTCCTAGGAAGGGCGGTGCATTAGCATAGGTTCACCCACACAACACTTATCAAAACAGTGAAGATTAATCAGTTGTATGAAGCGAAAGCACTAGACTAAATTCCTGTGTGTCCTCAAGAACGTTTGGTCATTATAAGTAAACAAACCGGCTTGTCCTTTGTGCTAAAAAGGATTGGGCCACTCGCTGCAATTGTTACTCTCGCACTTTACTTACTTGTACTTTATTCATCTGCTACATCAAAACCCCCTGAATACTTGTCTGTGAGCATTTACAGTGAATCCTTCATCGAAACTGCTTGTCAACACCTTCTGCTCCTCGTTGGGATCGACATTCTTACTTATCAAAAATACTACGATACACCCCCTATACTTGTGGGTCATCAGACGTCTATGCGTTCCGAGTATTCCAGACCTGAAGAATTTGATTATGGAGGAAGCTCACAATACCCCCTATTCTATTCACCCTGGAGGAACCAAAATGTACCAAGATCTGAAAGACACCTTTCAGTGGCACGAAATGAAGCGGGACATAGCATTCTTTATCGCCAGATGTGATATCTGCCAGAAGGTTAAGGCAGAACACCAACGCCCCGCTGGACTTCTCCAACCCTTACAGATTCCCATATGGAAATGGGAGGAATTAGGAATGGATTTCATCACTAGACTCCCAAGATCGAATAGAGGACATGATTCCATTTGGGTGATTGTTGATCGTCTCACCAAGGTTGCACATTTCATTCCCGTCAAGACTACCTATAATGGTCACCGCTTGGCTGAAATCTATATCTCTCGAATCGTTAGCTTGCACGGAGTTCCCAAGAGGATAGTATTTGACCGTGAAACCCAATTCACCTCGAGATTCTAGCAAAGATTTCATGAAGCCTTGGGAACAAAGATCTCTTTTAGTATTGCTTATCACCCACAGACCAGTGGACAAACTAAGCGAGTAAATCAGATATTGGAAGATATGCTCCGTGCTTGTGTTCTGGCCTAAGGAACCAAGTGGGAAGATTGTTTACCCTTCGCAAAGTTCTCCTATAATAATAGCTATCAAGCCAGTCTTCAAATGGCACCTTTCGAAGCCCTCTATGGGAGGAAGTGCTGAACCCCTCTCAACTGGTCGGAGACAGGAGAAAGTCAAGTGTTTGGACCTGACATACTCCGAGAAGCGGAAGAACAAGTTCAACTCATCCGCGACCGTTTGAAAGCCGCGCAGTCTCGTCAGAAGAGTTACGCCAACACCAAACGTCGGGAAGTGACTTTCCACATCGGAGATTTTGCCTATCTTCGAGTCACACCACTCAAGGGAATGAAACGTTTCCATGTCAAGGGAAAACTCGCGCCGAGGTACATTGGACCCTTCAAGGTACTAGGCCGACGAGGTGAAGTGTCTTATCAACTAGAGTTTCCCCCGGAATTGTCAGAGTTCCATGACGTCTTCCATGTCTCTCAACTTCAGAAATGTCTTCAAGTACCTGACAAGCCAGAAGTCTTCAAGGACATCGACTACCGAGTATCGATCTGAATCACGACTTGACTTATCGGGAGAACCCCCTTCGCATTTTGGAAGAAGCCACATGCAGGTCCCATTTAGCAGCAGCGGTGTCACCGTTTGAGAGGCGGCAGGGGATCGAAAGAAAAAGGCAAGTGACCAAATATGAGGTGCCAAAAAATTCAAGAAAATAAAGTTTTATAGTACATAGAGGATGACATGCGGGTCCCATGAGCCAGCAGGTTCCTCAACGTTTCAAACATGGCATGAGATCGAAAGAAAAAAGGCAAGTGACCAAATATCAGGAGCCAAAAAGAATCCAAGAAAAGAAATTTTTATAGTACATAGAGGATGACATGCGGGTCCCATTTAGCAGCAGCGGATCACCGTTTGAGAGGCGGCAGGGGATCGAAAGAAAAAGGCAAGTGACCAAATATGAGGTGCCAAAAAAATCCAAGAAAAGAAAGTTTTATAGTACATAGAGGATGACATGCGGGTCCCATTTAGCAGCAGCGGTATCACCGTTTGAGAGGCGGCAGGGGATCGAAAGAAAAAGGCAAGTGACCAAATATGAGGTGCCAAAAAATCCAAGAAAAGAAAGTTTTATAGTACATAGATGATGCCATGTGGGTTCCAGTTAGCAGCAGCGGTATCACCATTTGAGAGGCGGCAGGGGATCGAAAGAAAAAGGCAAGTGACCAAATATGAGGTGCCAAAAAAAATCCAAGAAAAGAAAGTTTTATAGTACATAGAGGATGACATGCGGGTCCCATTTAGCAGTAGCGGTCTCAGTGTTTCCAAGGCGGCACGGGATCAAAAGAAAAAGGAAGTAGCTAGAAATCAGGGGGTCAAAAAAATTCCAAGAAAAGAAAGAATTTTGGTTCATAGATGATGACATGCGGGACCCATGGTCCTGCATCGTAAACGGCTCGATCGGAGAGCGTTGAACGAGATGGCGCGATCGAGAAAAAAACAATGCTAGAGAGGCTGCCATCTGGGCCCTACATCCCTGGGCGGTGCGGATTTGCGTTGACTCAGCCAGCGAACCCGAGAATTCGTGATACACCACGTCCTGGGCCACCATACGCGACGTTTTGGCCGTTTTCGTCGGGCTAGGTGGCCTCAAAAACGAGAAAAAAAAGTTTTGACATGCACCACGGAGAGACCAAAAATCGTCGGCCATGGTGCACCAGCAACCACGGCGCGACTTCAACTTCGTCGGCCATGGAAACTTTTCTTGTAGTGTTGAAAGACACTTCTTTGCAAATTTTTCTAGCTTTTGTAGTTGAACCAGGTATTTGAACTATCATAACATGCTTCAAACTGTTGGGTTGAATCTTACTAGTGCATGCAAAATCTTTAGTAACGAGTGCGATGCTCCAGAATCAAACAAAACTCTTGCTGGTACTGTGTTAACAACAAACATACCCAACACGACATCTGGCGCTTCCTGGGCTTCTTCGGCATTCATGTGAAAGAGGCGGCCACTGCGGTTGTTCGGGTTACCTGGGGAAAACTTCCTCCCAGTTAAGACATGGTGTTGCTGCTGGGCAGGTGCAGCGATATTGGGGGCAGTCTTTGCTAGCTTCTTGGGGCACACATTGGAGTAATGACCAGTAACTCCACATTCATAACAAGTCACAGTTGACTTGTCCTTTGGGGCAATGGGGGCAGCATTGCTTCCAGTCCTTGGAGCAGTGTTGGTGTTGTTGTGGTTGTCGGGGACTCTCATCGGGGCACGGTTGAAGTGGTTGTTGTTGGCATGGTTGCTGTTGTGGCCTCCTGGCCTTGGGTGTCCTCCATGCCGATTGGGGAAATTCGTACGTGACAGCGGTACTGGTGGCTTGTTGTGTCTTGGGGCAAATCCTCCACTTGATTTGGGGCGATACCTTGAGGTATTACTGGGCCCACTCTGGTTCATCATTCTGCGCTTGCGGTTCTCATTGGCTTGATGGAGCTTTCCCTCCATCTGGATGGCAGAGTCCACTAGGGCTTCCAAGTTAGCAAACGGAATGTTCACTAGCACAGTCTGCATCTCATCATGCAGTCCATTCAGGAATCTTTCCTTCTTCTCATTGGTGTCGATCTCGTCTGGGGCGTACCTAAACAGAGTAAGGAATCTGTCACGGTATTCCACCACAGACATCCTTCCTTGCTTGAGCTCTCTAAACTCATCTCTCATATTCTTGATCAAACCTGGTGGCACATGGTATTTGCTGAACTTGAGTTTGAAGTCCTCCCAAGTCATCATCTGTCTAGCATTCATGGCACAGGCACTAGTCCACCAGGCTCTGGCAGGTCCTGATAGGTAGTGAGTGGCAAACATCACTTTCTCTGCAGCTTCAACTCCTGCAACTTCCAGGCCGTTCTACATTGTTTGGAGCCAATCATCTGCATCTAATGGCTCTTCAGTCTTGCTAAACATGGGAGGATTAGTGTTCTGGAAATTCTTCAGCTTGGATCTAGGATGATCATGATTTCCATGGCCTTGGTTGTTATGGGCTATTTGCTGCAGTATGGCAAGATTTGCTTGCCGTTCAGCTCTTTCGGCCTCTATATCTGCTACCATCATTTGCAGAATCTGCAGCATTGCATCTTGGTTGGTGCTGCGAGTTGGAGGGGCCATCTGAACATTGAGATAGATCATGAGATAAGAGGGAATTTTCTATGGCTTGTTTGGGTAAATTTTTAAAAGTAAAAAACTTGAGTACTTGTCATGTTGAAGTCAAACAACACTTTCATTTATTTCAAACAACACATATTACAAGATAACACATCCATGGTTTTAAGAACCATTTCTTCGTTCTACGATACAAGGGATCTGATACAAACTCACACCTACGCAAGTGCTCTAGTGATACTACTCCTCATCCACATCTATCGGGATGAAGTCATCTTCTCCGGCTTCCATGAACTCATAGCCTTCCACATAAGTGTGGAAGTCGAGGTCTTCGTCTTCCTCAAAGTCATCATCATCACTCTGGTAGGCTGTTCCTCCCTGAATATCTTCACCTTCTCCTTCCAGGTCCTTCAGTTGGGTCTCTTGTGCCTTGACAGTTTCCTCCAAGGATGCTATCTTTGCGCGGAGGCGAGCAATGGTGTAGTCCTTCTTGGCACGCTGCTGGAGGAGTGACTTGCGATCCTTAGCAAGCATCTTGATGGTCTCGGTCTGCTGCGACATGTGGAGGTGAGTCTGGTTGGCGTAGACACGGGAGTTGTCCAGCTCCTTGCGGGTCTCGTGCAGCATGAAGTCCAGGTAGTCCACGTGATACTTCAACTCTGGGTGCGGTGACAGGTCCATGGGTCCTCCTATGGAGTCATACCTTGCAAGGTGAGCAAAGCGGGTTCCCTGGATCCGGGTCACATTCTGCCCATACAGACGGGCAAGTGCTTCCTGCAGAGCTCGAGCTAGTCCATCCAGCCAGTTGTTCTCCCTCACGGAAAACTGGATCCTCTCGGACATAGGTGGCTTCATCTTTCCCCTCAGATCTGCAACTACGACCCACTGCAGTTCTCCTCCAGGTTGATCGTTGACTTATGCTCCAAAGAACTCCGGGTGCGGGCGCTCGAGAAACTCAGATAATGCATCCAAGTCCCTCTCAAAGATCAGACTTCCTCCATTGCCCAGCTGGTAAAACTTGGTGTGATTGAGTTGTTCCATCTGTAAGTGAATTGGATGAGTAAGTTAGAGAAGTGAGCAAGTGTGTCAAAATTTTATGTAGAATTACAATGAAAAGTAGAGCATGGATTTCTCATTTTGAAAAGATTTCAAGGATAAGAGTGAGAATAAGTTTTCATAAATATTCACTTCATTTGTTTTGAAACTAAGTTTTTCATACGTCCATTCTAACTAGGGCCTCCTAAGGTCAAACAATGGCTCTGATACCAACTTGTCAACACCCGGATTTTTAATTCCAGATGCCTATTATGCCATACATCGCAATCCCAGGAAGATTGTTTTTGCGAGACATAACAGTTGATATCATAGAACATTATTCATTACAAACCATAATCGTCTTACAACACGGGATCTCATGATCCAATATTCAACAACGGTTGATCTACAGATCAACATACAAAACACATAGCGGAAGCGAAGTAGTAGCGGTCCATCTATTCCATAGGCAACGCTTGACGTCAGGAGATGATCCTAGTTGTCATAGACCTCCTGCTATCCATCCTCCAGATACTGGTGCTCTTCTTCATAGTCTGGCAATTTGAATATCCAGGGACACAACCATGAGTACTTTAAAGTACTCGCAAACTAATACTAGTGTAAGCACTATCAACTATAGTAAGGGGTTTCTAAGCTCTAGGTTTATTTGCATAAAGCCAGTTTTAGTTCATAAGCACTTAGTAATAAAAGACTCTTTATTTGCCTAACTAGCTCAAGTGGGAACATTAGTGTCATTCCCACAACTCTGTTGTGATCAAGTCAAATTCACCTTTCAATTCACCATTCATTTTTAGAAAACATCTGACAACGGAACAGTATGGCCATCCAATCGTCCATGACCGTGGACACGGCTATTCGAATAGGTTTAACACTCTGCAGAGGTTGTACACTTGTGCCACAACTTTTGATTGCATCCGTCAGGGATAGCCCTGAATAATCATACTCAGTATGCAGATCATCAACCATTAACCTTTCACTTACATACCCTAGTATAGGCACCTCCCCCATGAGCTTGGCCTCCCAGTGATGGCAATCTGCCATCCTGGGAACTGCACAGGGCTTGGGTAGGACATTCACCTCATTTTCACGTCATTTCATCTTTCACGGAGGCAGCCTCGGCATAACCCCTATGACGCTTGTTTAGAGGGAACCCATACTAAAATGCATAAATTTCCAGTTAAGCCCTACCCATAATCAGGTATTGTGGGGGTACTCAAAAATTGGAATGGTATCGCATCCGAACCCAATCATCAGTTTTTGTCAAACTCACCATGTCATTCAAGTCATATTCACCTTCAAAATCTCATCATTCCAAGGTTTTCAAAGTCATTTGATTCACATGTTCCCATCTAGAGTAGTCAATTTTAGTTTTAGCACTAGCAACTAGTCATGAGGGGTGCTAACTAACTTTTAGCTCTATAGGCTAAATTTGATGCTCTTGTAATACTCCATATCTAGACCAAAGTTAACTATGAACAGAATACACTTTGATAACCAAAGTAAAAGCTTGTAAGATAAAAAAACTTGGGCTTGGAATCCTTAAACACAAAATAATATTGTAATGGTGCCTTGCTCTAGTAGAGCTTTGCATTAGGGTAGCTTGCAAGAGTATAGCTTGCCTTGATTGGTACAGTGATCAAAGTTTTCTTCCTCTTCTTCGTAGAAGACCTCCTCCTCCTCGTAGCCTTCGGTACTAGCGTCTATAAACGGATACGAGGTATACAATCACCAAACAATCCTTAAGTACTAGACTTAACACTCAATTGGTTCACACAAGATAATCTAGCATCACAACATTATTAACATGGTGGTTGGCTTTGTTTTCCTTTTAAGAAAAATAATTTCCTCTCATTGAAATATTTATTAGGGTTTCTATTTATTTCCTTTGAGAAATAATTTCCTCTCATTGAATATTACTAAGGTTTAATATCCTCAAATAATAAGTATGAGATCATGTTGAGCAAAGTCACCACTTCATATTTATTCATTTGGGAAAATGATTTAAATGAGATAATACCTCTCATACAATTTAAATACTACATTTTAAAAGATTTAATATCATCAAGTAATAGAATATGAGGTTCTATAGACTAAGGTCATTACCTCATATTGAATTACTTGGGACATTGATTTAAATGAGGGGATACCTCTCATACTATTTAATTAATAAATTGGGGTAATTTAAATGGACTAGAAATGGCCACATAGCCATTATTTTGCTCTAGCCCATGATCATGGTAAACACTAATGCTATATTTTACATATTCATGTAAAGCATTTGAAATGTGAATTATGAGAGTTAGAATCAACCCAAAATGAATTATGGTTGATTTTTGATAAATGCTTGAAGTTTGAAAAGGTACTGCCTTGTTATTTTTATTGCAATTGTTCTACAATAGATCAAGGGTTGAGACAAGTGGGGTGGGATAGATATTTTCTTAAGCTTTCCAGAAATATTTAATTTACAATTTTTGGCTCAGTAGATATTCTCCTATTTAAATTTGAACATGGCATCAGTATAGAATTTCAGCTAAAAGAAATAATTCGAATTTGAATTAACGGGCTTGGAGGGAAATGCTAACGGGCCAGAGAGAAAAAGAAAAGAAGGCCAGCCCAGCAGCGCATCTCGCACGCACGGGCCGCCTGACAATGGGTCCCACACGTCAGTGTGTCTTAAAACACCGAAACGGTACGCGCGCTAAGATCCGTTGGATTAGATCATGATCGAATGGTCGACGCTCGTCGTCGTCGACGACGAGCGCGAACCCTACTGTCGGCGAGCACTAGGGGGTCGGCGGCTCACTGGAGGTCCGGCGATGGTCGGCGAGGCTTGCAGAGGTCGTGGAAGACGACGGCGAAGCTCCTGGTACCGGCGGCTGCTCCTGGGGTGGCTCCAATCGAGGGCGAGCTTCTGCGACGCTCCGGCGGTACTCCGGCAAGCAATTGGTGGGCTACGGACTAAATTGAGGCGGGGGAATGCTCGAGGAGGGGTTGTGATAGGAGAGGAGGCGATTGGTGTGGAGAATGAGGGCCGGGGTGCGCTCTATTTATAGCGGCGACGAGGTTCCAGGCGCACGGGAAGGTCGACCATGGCGACGACGCTACAGTGGCGGAGAGGCGTGGGCGAGGATGCAGCGCTGTTCAGGGCGTCACGGCGATGATCACGAGTGTCATGGCACGGAAAATGGTGGTCTGACGCGGCGGGGAACGTGACGCGAGCTGGCAGTACCGTGGCGGAAGTCGACGACGAGGACGACAGCGACAAGGCTCTCCGGTGCGAGCGAGCATGTCTGGGATGGAGCTGGTGGCGTGATGATGCTCGGGGCAGAAGCGGAAGTCAAATGGAGGACGGAGACGATGGGGCGATGACGTGCTCTGGCGCGCTCTGCTTCGTGTCTGCGCACGCTCTGGCGTCACGGGCTGACGTGGGCGCGTCCTAGCCAGGGCGTTGCACGCTTCTCCTTGGCCAACAGCGGTGTCCATCATGTTCAGCAGAGAGAGAGGAAGGTCAAGGACAAGGTGGGGTGAGCCATAAGTGAGAGGAGAGAAGGGTTGGCATGGTGGTGACATGATCACCTCGGCATGGCCATGTTCTGGTCAAATTCATCATGGTACTGTGGTACAAGTGCTTGGCTTTGTTCAAGGGGTGCAAGAGGAGGCTGTGGATGACATAGGGCTTGATGGTTTAGGCTAAGATCCTCTGGTTAATAGCATATATGATCATTCCAGATTATTGCACACAAGGTGCTCGACACAATGGCCGCATGAAAAATATTTTTGAATTTTGCCAAACTCTTTTATGGGTGTTGTTCAAATAATGTTTGGCATCTATTGGTGGTATTGGTTTGCAAAATGGAATCAATTTGGAGAAATTTATATTTGAGGTGATCTTGTTTCTGTTTCAATGTTGGAACTTTGCATTCTTATAATAAGCAATTAAAAACGTCTCTTTGACGAGTTCTTGGATGAGGAGCAAAGAGTTGAGAAGGTTTAGTTTAGAAATCTCTTAATACAGGGGCTCAAAGTAGGTACCCTGATATAATTGTGACATTTGACCATTATCATATGTGACTTGGTTTTGATATTTCTTTTGATTTGTTTTGCATTTCTTTGATTCAAATGGTATTATTTTGAGTTTAGTAATGTTTCCAACCCATTTACACAAAGTAAAATGGCCTAGGTTAAGATTTTGCAACAGTGGCCATAGGCTCATATGTGATGCAAATTTTATTTTCCTTTCTTTGTCTTTGTTTCTCTTTGATCCAATTAGACATGGTTAGGGTTTAGAAACATTGTTAGATGCTTCAAACAAACATTCATGGAAAGATCAAGAGATTCATGCATGAGCACTATGCACCATTTAATTCAAATTTTTGTTGGTTCCAATTTTTGAATAATGGAAACTCATTTCTTTCTTGCTTTGAAAACTTGGGATGTTACAAGTACTCTGGCCCGTTTGATTGCGCTGTTTCTTTAGTCATGTTTTGTATAGTTATTTGCAGATCTCATATGCCATTAACTTTCTTGATGTGTTGTTTCGCATGAAGTTCGTTTAAATATTATACAATACAAAAGACATTATCCGGTCGCTACCATCCTGTTCATTCTACTGACACTTGTGTGCATCCACATATTTATAGCCGTATACCCATTAATTTGATGCCAGCTGTTTTTTACTGCATGCTATTGTCGCACTGCTTATATAGTCATGCTATGGGCATTTCCAAACTGGTTGTTCTTATACCACGTCATTAGCTCACCGCTAGCTGCTAGATATTTTCTCTTGCCTGCTATTGTCACACTGCTTTTATAATCATACTATGTACATTTCCAATCTGCTTGCTCTTATACCTCGTCATTAGCTTATAGCTATTTTTTCCATGAATGCTCTTGTCGCACAACTTGTATAGTAATTGTTGCGTGCATGTCTGGTCTTTGTATTATCGTAGACTAACTTGTCAGTGTTATTTTTCCTAGAGATTGATCATGCGAACCGCTTATTAGAACATCCAACATTAACAGCGGTGACGCTAGGGAAGGTTGGAATCTGAGTTCTTAGTTGGTAATTTTTGCAGTTTACTTCTGTTATTATCTATACCCTATATGCATTGTTCCTTATGCAATAGATTAACACTTAGAACCCTGCCATAGCAATGACATTCACGCTTTACTATGTTTTTGCCTATTTGATATGCTTGTCTTGGAGCAACCACGAAGGTGATTTGAACCTGACATCTAGTCATTCTTAATGCTAGTTTACTTTATGTGGAAAATGTTGGCATTATAGTTATATTCATTCCCTACTCTAAATCTGAATATCTGGAATTCTTATATCATGCAAAGCAACATCTAGTTGGTTTTAATCTGATATCTGGTAAATATTATCTTATTCATTTGGCAGCTCAAGTTTTTTGTTATTTGAAACCAGCTGACTTTGTCTTAAATGTGATATCTAAACACAAATTAAAGACAATGGAGCAGGAGGATTAGCATTTCACCTGATGGCTGAACCTAAAATCATATCTTATCTTGTGCTTATTTCTGCTACATGTTGTTATCTGATCTCTACATTGCATAATACATGTTTGAATAGTTCATTGTTGTAACTATGTTTGCAATATTATCAGAATGCAGTTGTAATGAAGCAGTCATCATTAGAAGATAGTCGCCAAAAAAGAATCTGTAGCGACCCTATGCAACATTTATATGTAAGTTTGTGCTTAGTATAAGTTCCACACATTGTCTTGTGCTTATTTATGTAACTTGTTATTATCTTATATCTACACTGCATAATACATGTTTGAATAGTTCACTGTTGTAACTATGTTTGCAATATTACTAGAATGCAGTTGTAATGAAGAAATCCTTAGTAGAAGATAGAGGGCAAAAAAAGGTTCCGTAGTGAGCCTATGCAACGATATAATGTAAGTCTGTGCTTAGTACTTGTGACTATCTCATATCGACAATGCTTAATACATGTTTGCATAGTTCATCGTTTAACCCTTTTTGCATTATTATTAGAATGCAGTTGTAATGAATCTTCATCAGAAGAGAGGCCCACAAAAAGTTCTGACCTTTCTTCTGATGCATCCTCCCATAGCCGTCAATCTAGACCATTCCTTTCATCAAACAGTAAATATCTCAAGGTTGTACTGTATGAAAGACATGGTGTTGCTGCTTTAAGATTTGTAGCTGATATATTGAAAAAGACTACAGAAGATTCAATCAAGGCGTTTGCCAAATATCAGCGTATTATTGATGATGCTAATAGAAGCCCTCCATGATTATATGTAATTTTTTATTTGGGCACATTAATTGCCTTGTAATTTTCCTAATTATTTTATTTGTGTATGTAATTGCGTATATCATTGATATCAGATTTTAGGCCCATGAAATCTAATGAGCCTTCTCATAAGCCTAACTTGGCCGGCCCAGAATGCAAGTTGACTAGTCAAACGAGCAGGGCCCTAGTACTTACTTGGTCGACCCACCTACTGTAGTGTGGGACCCACTTTTATATTGGGCCGACCCACTTACTTATTGGGCCAGCCCAATTACTTTAAGGTGGACCCCACCCACTAATTAGGCCGGCCCGGTAACAGGAAAGTGGGACCCACGTGCTTATTGGGTCAGCCCGATAACCGGAAAATGGGACCCACATGCTTATTGGGCCGGCCCACTAACTTAGTGGGACAGCCCACTTGCTTTATGGTGGACCCCACGTACTAACTGGGTCGGCCCGATAACAGGGAAGTGGACCCACATGCTTATTGGGCCGGCCCACTAACTTACTGGGCCAGCCTACTTGCTCTATAGTGGACCCCACTTACTAACTAGGCCGGCCCGATAGCAGAAAAGTGGGACCCACATGCTTATTGGGCTGACCCACTAACTTATTGGGCCAGCCCACTTGCTTTATGGTGGTCCCCACTTACTAAATGGGCCGGCCCGATAACAGGAAAGTGGGCCCCGCATGCTTAGTGGGCCGGCCCACTAACTTATAGGGTCAGCCCACTTGCTTTATGGTGGACCCCACTTTCGAAATGGGTCGGCCCGATTACAGGAAAAGTGGGCCCCACATGCTTAGTGGGCCGGCCCGTTTGCCGGTTGACCAGTCAAACAAAGCCATTCAGCCCGGCCCACGTGCTTAGTGGGCCGGCCCATTTGATTTAAATTCTGGAGATTTTAAAATGAATTCCAAGTTGGTAATTTGAATTTGAAATTTTCCTTGGAGATAAAAAAAATCAAGGAAAATTCCAAATAACTTTAAATAATTGTTAAATCAAATATTTTAAAAAAGGGAAATTCTAATATTCCAAATCTTTTCCTTTTGAGGAAAATCCTCAACAAAATAATGTTAAAGAGTTATAAATTATTATTTACGGAATTAATATTCCAATAAAGCTAATCACACAAATCTTAAGAAATACTCCAAGGAAAGGGATTCAACCAAAAATAAATCCACCATGCATACATCATTTGAATTTTATAACATTGTCCTTATCGGACAATGATGCTTCTTTTCAGAACCCGAGGTCCAGGTTCCATCCAAATCCTCGAACTGCACTATCTCACAGTCTCCAGGCAAGTTCACTCTTGGTCATGCCATATATTGAATATGTTCTATCAATTTACTCGCAAAGCAATATACTTATCACTCCTGCACTGAAAATAAAATGTTATTTTTTCAATTATGAATATGACTATGTGGTGGGCAATAGAACCATGATATGTGTTGATGGTTGAGGTTCCATTGCAAGGGTTCTACTCGTCTAGGAATAATCACCAATGACGTCTAGTGATTCTAGCGCCGTAAATATCGCGTTAACCATAAGCGGAAATACTTTTGTACACCCACGCATGGGTGTGGGTGTTTCCGTCACCGTTCATTTATTCCTCGAGATTCGTGCCCACCATAGTATATAAAAAGATTCCTTTCTCTCTCCTCTTTTTATCCGAATCTCAAAGCACAATGGACGGTGACGGAAACACCCACACCCATGCGTGGGTGTACAAAATCCATATTCTAACCATAAGATCTATAATGGCTCTGGGGAAGTCAGCTCTATCTTTTTCCTTCTTCATATCAACGGACTTGATAGAGCCTGACTGTATGTTACGAGAACACTCAGCGGTTGGGAAATCCTTTAAATCCCCATTTGTGTGGATGAGTGCGCTCTACTGTCTATGATGGATTGTCCGTAGCACATCGTGGGTAAAGCCGTATGATTGGAGATGTCTATCGATGTGCGGATGGACAAAAGGGTGGGTATGTAGGGTCGCGGAGAAGGCGGTGATTGGCTTGGTTCTTATACTAGGCCTCACACCAAGGAAGTGTGGAGGGAAAGTACGCCCGACTGGCAAAAAGGATAACTTCTCTTATGGGAAAAGTAACACACCTCTGCAGAGTGTATTGAATTGTGGTTGTCACTCCCTGTTTTTGGAAGGGAACTGCGAACGCAGCAGGAAAGGAACTCCGTCAAGTTCTAGTCAGCCCGTGAAAACTGGCGGACATAGTTTTCAGAATAAAATAAACCTTTTAAATAAATGTTTGTGAAACATGCATTGACCTAAGATTTTCTGATCAATGGTCGTAGCTAGTGCATCAAACACATTTTCTTTTGAACTTCTTGAGTACCTCTGTACTCACTTTCTTTCGACACCCTTGCTAGGTTGTGACACCGAAGAGGACGCCTACACCGGAGCACCAGAAGGAGAGTATGAGTTGTTCTACGAGGAGCCAGATCTTTTCGGAGGAGTTGAAGGCGTTGACTATGGGATAGTCTACGGAGCAGATGACACTGAGGCGGAGGAGTAAAGACCTACCATAGAGATATCGGAGCCGAGTAGCGTAGTGACTTACTTAAATAAGTTGCTGAGCTCATCATGTCTATTTTCTAGTTTGAAGTTGTAGGGAAATGCACTTTGGCTCATAGGAGCATATGCTCCCATTATGTGAATCCACATTTCAAAGTGTCAAAAAATTCTAAACTAAATTTTTACATGTACATCTAGACATTTTATGTTGGTACACAAGTTTTCAAAAAAACATTTTTCTGTGTCTCCTATAAAAAAGACAAATTTTGATGTTGTAACACGACTACGTACAGGACTTTTTTTTGTCTTTTTTGTACACACCACACAAAATGTTGCTTTTCCACGAAAATTTGTGAACGAACATAGGATATCACGATGTATACCAAAAAGTTTATGTCAGATTTTTTTGACATTTTTAAAATTGTTTTTTTATTATTTTCTATAATGGATGCATATGCACGCGTGTGCCAAAACGCCACCTCGGAAGTTGTAATGATATTTAAGTAAGTAAGATCGTAAGGTGTTCTCATCGGACCTGTGAGAATACCAAGCTGTTAAACTTGTTTGTAATAATAACGTGGAGTGTTATGACCTGCAATATTTCTGTTGTATCACTCTGAGGATGTGATATTTGTGAAGAAGCCGCTTCATAAATGTCATATCAACGACTTGCATACTACAAAATGCAGTGGTATGTTGGGTCACCGCACATGGTGACCGGGCCGTCCACAGCGATGCAAACACGGCCCAGAAAATGCGGCAGGTTTGCGTCTCTGCGGACGCTGCGCGGGCGCAGCGGTCGTCCACACGTTCCTCGCACGGGCCCGCCTGGCAGCGACACTGATGCATCATCTTCAGTGCAACATAACTTATGGGCGGTGCGCTGCAGCTTTTCAGGGCTGCGTTAATGGCGCGCCTCGGCTTCCACGAGCGTGCGCTGTTGTGCGGCGTCGCAGTGGCAGGACATTGAAGGCGAGATGGCGTCCAAGCCATTTAAAGGTTCACTGTCGGCGTCCATTTTCCCGACCACACTATTGCCAGAGTACACCGTATCCACCCGACCGACACCATTGGGAAGAAATGATGGCCGTTCTGCAAAACCAAGAAAGACCACGAGGCTAGCGGCTCGCGGTCCGACAAGAAGCCGCGGGTCGGGCGGTACATCTGCATCGAGTTCGTGCGCCGCCGGTGCCATGGTCGAACACAAACCTGCCTGGAGGAGGCTCGTACCTCAACTCCAGGCGCGTTCCGGTCCGCCCCTCCCCCCCGTGCCACGCGAGGGCTGAGAGCGCCATGACGAGGTGCGCCACCACCGAGCCATCTTGCCGGCCGATCCCCGAGAAGATCCGGCGTACGCGTTGAACTCCCACAACTGGATCTTGTTCGGGACGTGGGAGTTCGATGCGCGCCGCCGAGCTGGATATCTCGGCGACCTCGACTATTTCGACCGCGAGATCGCCGCAGAAGAAGAGGAGAACGACGACGAGGACGAGGAGGATGACTACGCCGCCGAGGTCGAGCGTGGAGACAACAACTAGGACGACGGCGGGCCAGCGTGGGATCCGGAGACCCAACCGCCGGACATTTGCGAGGAGGAAGCCATTGCCATGGCACTGGCCAATAGCGAGCTCGACGAGCTCAACAAGCTCGCTATGTGGGACGGGCTCGCCATCTAGCTTCGCGAGTCAGCGCTGCGCAGGGGAGGCCGGTGACTCCTCCGACCACGCCGATGCGTTCCAACGACCGCGCGCCGGCTACTGCTCCTTCAACGGCTTGGGATCTGTGGCCACCATCACCACAGCCTCCTGCGCCGCCGACGGCGTGGCCGTAGTTGCTGCAGCCTTCCATTCCTCCGCCACCGCTAGCGTACCAGCTTTCATGGCCAACGCCGGAGTTCATCTGGCATTTTTTTAAAGTTTTTTTTATCTTTTTTTATTAATGTAAATTATGACTTTATTAAAGAGAACAAAATTATGGGTCGTGTGGCTCGAGCACCGACGTCGATTTCGGAGTGATCGCAAACGGCGAACACCCACACCAACCCCCGACCGGCGCATTCCGTCGAACAACTTCCCGCACCTACCCCCACCCCCTCCATCGGCCGGCACCTACCTCCCGTAGTTCCTCCACCTCCTTTCCTGTATATCGTAGCCCCTCTTCCTATCGCCGCCTCTCTACTGCCTGCACAGCTGTTCTTTTCCACCTTCTCCGTCCACTTCGCCGCCGCCATGGATTCCGTCGCGTCGTGGGGGCTGACCTCGCTCGCTGACGCCGATCCAGATGTCTTCGACCTCATCGAGAGGGAGAAGCGGCGGCAACGCAGCGGCATCGAGCTGATCGCCTCCGAGAACTTCACCTCCTTTGCCGTTATCCAAGCTCTCGGCTCCGCTCTCACCAACAAGTACTCCGAAGGTATGCCGGGCAACCGCTACTACGGCGGCAACGATGTCATTGACGAGATCGAGAATCTCTGCCGCGACCGCGCTCTCGCGGCGTTCCGCCTCGACAGTGCCGCATGGGGCGTTAACGTGCAGCCCTACTCCGGCTCGCCCGCTAACTTCGCCGCCTACACCGCGCTCCTCAACCCGCACGACCGGATCATGGGTCTCGACCTCCCGTCCGGCGGACATCTCACGCACGGCTACTACACCGCCGGCGGGAAAAAGATCTCTGCTACGTC
Source organism: Lolium perenne (assembly GCF_019359855.2). Lineage (NCBI taxonomy): Eukaryota > Viridiplantae > Streptophyta > Magnoliopsida > Poales > Poaceae > Lolium > Lolium perenne. The sequence goes on from NC_067247.2 coordinate 217,757,672, forward strand.
CATTTACTTTGAGAGCTTGCCGTACAAGGTGAGCGCCGCCAACGGGTACATCGATTACGACAAGCTGGAGGAGAAAGCCATGGACTTCCGCCCCAAGCTCATCATCTGCGGCGGCAGCGCATACCCCAGGGATTGGGACTACGCCAGGCTCAGGGCTGTCGCGGACAAGGTCGGGGCCATGCTGCTCTGCGACATGGCGCACATCAGCGGCCTAGTCGCCGCGCAGGTATAATCTTCACAAACTGATCTCTACTAGCTAGTAATGCATTCAGAAATTGATCTCGCTCTAAGATTTTTCTTTTATCTTGTTACACGCCTGCATTTTCCTTGTTGTATGTCATGAAGATTGGATCTAGCGATCTGCGGACCAATGAGAATTGGCTGTTTCCATCTTGTTTGTCGTGATTTGCAGTTTTATGTAATTGAACTAGTGTATCTTGTAACTGTATGGATCTATCAGATCTGTGCATGTTTTACACAGTGATTAGTGCTGACTAGCTATGCGGTGTTTTAATAGAGGCAATCCAAAATATGGTTGGTTAGATTTGTCTTACTTAATAAGACACATATGATAATTAATTTGTGTAATTAACGTGTCTCCAGTTGTTCTTCTTGATGTCCTCTTCTCCCTATCAAGTAATTGATAGTACTTCATTTTATTCATGCCAACTGTAAAAGTTTCTAAAATGTTATGTAGTTGTATTTAGGACAAAAATACTACTCCATCCGTTCCATAATTCTTGTTGTGATTGTGCTTCAAATTTGAACTCAAACCACGACATGAGTTATGGAAGGGAGGGAGTATATATTTTAAAACGTTATGTACTTGTAATTAAGACCAAAACACATGATTGCAGAATCAAGGATATTCTTTTTTCTGATAAAACATGCAACAATCAGGATTTAAGTTTAAGTGATTTCTTTTGTTGCGATCAACAAGGCAATTAAGAGCCTTCGAACATATTCTTAGAAACATATCCTTCAGTATATATTTTTAAAACATTATGTACTTGTAGTTAAGAAAAAGCACATGATTGAAGAATCAAGGATATTCTTTTTTCTGATAAAACATGCAACAATCATGATTTAAGGTTAAGTGATTTCTTTTGTTGTGGTCAAGGTAATTAAGAGTATTCAAACCATATGCTTAGAAACAGCTTAAACCGAACAGCGATAAAATATAGTAAATGACTGTCTGTACAGTGTGCACAAGTTTGAGACACATCCATGAGGAAACATCAGAACAAGTTTGATCTCCATGCCTGTACGTTCACTCAGTTTGACTGCCACACTAAACTTATAATTATTTTTATACCTATAAGGCTATAACTGATGCACATTGGAAGGCTATGAACAATCTGCAGATGCACCTCTAGTGAGTGGTCGACCTAGGATCAAAATGACCCTGTTTCCATAATTTTAAATTGGGGTGTCATGCACACTACACACATATGAAGTATATCAAAGAAAATAATTTTTAAGCGGTGTCAATGTGGATTCTCTAAGCTATGCCAAGTACGCACCTGCCTCTAACGTTGGTATTTAAATAATAATTGTAGGTTATTTTTTGTTTGTGGAAATGTTTGAACACATTGTGAAAATTTGATTATGTTTTGTGCACTGGTTAACCTCCTGAATGCTAGGTCGTTTACTATCCTTCTATACATAGGACAAAAGGTCCCATTTCATGGCATGATATATGGCACCGAATATATATGATGTGCTACTGGACTCAAGTGTATGAACATATTTGATACATATTGAATGGTCATCTGTCTGTTTGGTGTTTTGTCAGAGGAATTAAATGTTTAGTTTTGTGTTTCTCAACTTCTGACTTCCATTCCTAGAAGAAAAGCACAATACTACTGTTAAGTATACTAATGAAGAAAGCATATAATGTACCATGAATTTTGAAGAGAATGTCCTATTAATTTTGTTCAATTCTGATCATCTTTCTGTAGGTGTTTTAGGTATATTAGAACAGATAAGACTAATCACTAATGAGTGTTTAATTTTGATGTAGTCCTATGGCATCTAAAATGTTTATCTTCTCCTTTCCTTTTATCTAGGAAGCTGCAAATCCTTTTGAGTTCTGTGATGTGGTTACCACTACCACACACAAGTCTCTCCGAGGACCAAGGGCCGGCATGATCTTCTACCGGAAGGGCCCTAAGCCTCCAAAGAAGGGTCAGCCTGAGGGGGCTGTTTATGACTATGAGGACAAGATTAACTTTGCAGTATTCCCATCACTCCAAGGTGGTCCTCACAACCACCAGATTGCTGCCCTTGCTGTTGCCTTGAAACAAACCATGACACCTGGATTCAAGGCCTATGCAAAGCAGGTCAAGTCCAATGCTGTTGCCCTTGGAAACTATCTCATGAGCAAGGGATACAAGATGGTGACAGATGGAACTGAGAACCACCTTGTTCTATGGGATCTCCGCCCTCTTGGGTTGACTGGTATGTAGTTCATTTGTGTGAGTTGGTTTTCTAGCAGCCTATTATCAGTTAACGTATGCTATCATTTGTAGGAAACAAAGTCGAAAAGCTCTGTGACCTTTGTAACATTACACTTAACAAGAATGCAGTCTTTGGTGACAGCAGTGCATTGTCTCCGGGTGGTGTCCGCATTGGTGAGAATCACTGCGTCTGCTTTAAAGTTTTAATTACATCTGTTGATGCTACAAGCCTGAAGCCATTATTGCTTCCTCCACCATATATAGGTGTATTCCTATAATGTCTGCGGTGAAACTTCTCCAACTTTGACTTGAAGTACATATACAAAGTTATTTAGATTAGTATGCAAAAAAATATCATTAGATTGGTTATGAGAAATATTTCCATAAAATTGGAGCTGTACAATTTTTTAATAACATTACCATATGGAAGTAATGGTCATAGTTAAATATTGGAGACTGCCTGTAACTAAAGTATCATCTATTTACGAGTGGAGGAAGTACTACTGTTTACTTCGTATTACGTACATTTTTGTGCTTGCAATTAGGATCATTGTGACCTTTTATTCACCACTGTTGAAGTGATGATTTTCTGTGAAATAAAACAAGTTCATGGTACATATTAAATTATGACAACATTTTGGGAGATATCTTCAATAGTTTGAGGTATATGTTTGTAATGGATAACAGATAGCTGATCCACATGCTGCCAAAACTATGATGATGCACTTTCTAATTTCACATTGTAAATCTCTACTCCTATATAGTGTACCAATTTCGAATCGGCCTCAGAGCATCAATTTACCTTCTAAATCTAATGCTTGAAAGCAGCAGTATTCACGGTGAACAGTCGCCTGAACTGCCTCACCATTTTCTAGAACCAACCCATATTCCTTACCCAAAAAATGCCATGCCTTGCTGTCATATTTGTTGAGCTGAAGCAAGATTCGATAATAATTAACAATTAAGCACGTGAGGGTCCTTGTATGTACATTTGTTTTCGACATGGTGTACATTCTTGTTTATATATTTTATTTCCTCCTTTTGCCACCAATCAATGGTGATTTCCCTTATACTAGTTTTCTACCTTTCTAATACAGTACAACATTCGTGCATTTGTATATCCACAATGTTCATTTGCCTTGAATTATTTCGCAAGGACACTCCATGGCTTCTTTTTCTTGTGCCAAAATCACTCCATAATGTCAAGACGTTCGTGTATACATACTAGTGGTATAGTGTGTTAGATTCTTCTGTTTACTTATTGGGTCTTTCTTAAGTTGAATCACTATGTTAGGGATTATCTGCTAATTCTTCTCATTTTCCCACTAAAAGTTCTTCCTGCAAATTCTTATAAATGGATAGTAAGAAATGAACTTTGTCCTGTGTCCCTGCGGGTGTAGTAACTGTATCATATGTATGATGGGACACAATGTAACAACATTGAAAGAAGATATTGGACTTCCAAGCTCAGGATCATCCTTGTTATAATAATAATTTAATCTGACAGTGCCTGTTAATATATCTACGAAGTAACAGGATCATTCTAAAAATTCTCATAGTTAGGGGTTCTTCTTATCTGCAGAAGATATATGATGCTATGCAATCTATGAAGGTCATTAACGGATACTTTGCAAAATCAGGAAATTAAGCTAAACTAGATGCAAATAGGGGTTATTCTTATCTGCAGAAGATGTATGATGCTATGCAATCGATGAAGTGCATTAATAGAAACTTTCCAAAATCAGGAAATTAAGCTAAATTAGATGCAAATGTGCATGGAAACTACTATTTTGTTTGATGAATTGATGGTGTCCTTTATATTCTTATTTCCGGTTAAGATTTTCTGGTTATTGTTTTCAGGTGCTCCTGCGATGACTTCAAGGGGTCTGGTTGAGAAGGACTTTGAGCAGATTGCTGATTTTCTCCACCAGGCCGTGACAATCTGCCTGAACATCCAAAAACAGCATGGCAAGCTGCTCAAGGACTTCTCTAAGGGCCTGGTGAACAACAAGGTCATTGAGAACCTGAAGGTCGAGGTTGAGAAGTTTTCTACTTCCTTCGACATGCCTGGCTTCACACTGGAGAGCATGAAGTACAAGGAGTAGGATGATGCCTACGGTGTGGTTGCGTGGTTGCATGAAGTACAAGATGTAGGATGATGCATACGGTGTGGTTGCATGGTTGGCTCTGCTAATCGTCAGTTTGCTCCGCGCTTCTAAGCCTTCTTCGGCACCATGCAATCCTGATGTACTGCCCCTGGTGATACGATGTTTTTTTATGAATTTTGTTTGCTCGCTTTGGATAGGTCCATAGCCCCTCCCACCTATTCCTGCTCCGTTTGCCGTCCACATTGCATAATGTTTTGTTGTAGAATTTGTTTGCTTGTAATCATGGAATGGAGTATTTGCCAATAATTTTTATAGTGTATTCAAGGGGGGCGGAGTGGATTTTTATTGGATCCTGAAAGATCTCCAATAGTTTGTTTAGCAAGCTGGGTTTTTTTTTGTTTTGAGAGGAAGGGAGGCGTATCTAAAGGTATAAACGACGCCCCCCATAGGGGGCCTCACAACGCTTTGAGATTTTCAGCCGTCGGATCTTCCCGCCAGTGCGATCTGGTCCGTTCGTTGTTGCCTCTCCTCCCACTAGATAAAGCCATGCAATGGCCGTGTGCTACCCGCCTCTGGCTGCTATTGGGCCCTACCATCGTCCGGGCCCACCTGTCTGTGACTGCGGGTGAGAATGGTTTCGGTAGGCGTGGTTGGGTAGGACAAAAATATCCCCTCCGAGACAAAACTGCCCCAGCCAACCAGACCATCCAAACCCTAGCCAATCCTCTCCAGGCAGCTTTCCTCGCGATTTCTTCCTCCCCTTCTCCCCCGCGCGGCCACCACTCCATGAGCTCGGCCCAGCGCCGCCGGTGGAGCGACGAGGCATGAGCGTGCGGGAGAGGCGCCGCTGGTGGAGCGCAGCGCGCGGAAGCGGCGCGCCGGTCGAGCGCGCAGGAGAGGCGCCGGCGATGGACCGTAGTGCCGCGGGAGCAGCACGCCGGTGGAGCGACGACATCGAGCGGGAGCGGCGCCGCCCGTGGACACAACATCCTATTCCCACAGCCAATCGTAAGCCCGCTTCTCTCCCCAATCCCTGCCTCCCATCTCTCCCCAATCCACTCCTCCATCTCTCCCCCAATCCCTTTTGATCCGTTGGTTTTCCCCATGGCTAGAGCAGGGAGAGGCAAAGGGAAGCATCCCACCATCTAAGTATATGCTTATGGGGAGGACGGGTTCAGAACGCCAAGATTCCTCCATTCTTTGCTGGCATCGGTCCAAAGACCTAGGTGATTTTTCTCTCATTTGTTCATCCCCAATCCGTCCATGTGTTCCAGGTTTAGACAATATGAGCAATTATTCAGCAAGATCTGAATTAATATCAGTATTAATTGGGCAAAATATTCAGATTCTCTAATTATGATTCTTCCTGAATAATTCCTGATATTGGGGAAACCTAGGCATTTCGGCAGGTCATCCTAACGTCTGCGGTTCATCGCTCCTCCGCACCATCGAGAGCACTTAGAGGTCGCTCCTTCTCTCCTCTACCCCCGATCTGATGTCTTGTCATGGAGTGACTGAATTTTTGTCCGTTCTTATCCGTCTAGATGCATTTGATTCAGCAGTATAATGGATGGTTCACTGGTGAAGCTCTACTCAAAAAATGGGGTGCAACAACACGGACTCCCAGGCGAACTGATGTTGCTGTGGTCGCTGCTTGTTGAGGGCAGAGCTAGATGTAGCTGACCAAGACTACAGATGGTCCAAAACCAAGGTGAACCACACATTTTCCTGCTGGTTTTAGCTGTCCACAATTGCACTGATTTGGGATGGTTGTTGTTAGTTCGTGCGAGGAGACATTGGATGATAAAAGGGTCCTTTTGGTGCATGCCTCAAATTTTGATACACTCCCTTTACAGCTCTTGAATTAGCGCACCTCCTGAAATTAGTGATTCAGGCTTAGATTGCTTTATTAAAATTGACTGCCGTCCTATTATTTCAACCTTATAGCCCATGCCATATACAAACTGCCGTGCTATTTGGCATTGGTTAATATACCATACCTCTCTCCATATCATTAAAGTTTAGATCAGACTTCTTGGTTACGGTTATACATTCATAAACCACTTAGTTTATTTCTTTCTTTCTGAAATTGAGCCATTTGTTTGATGCTTCACCCCAATAGCTCATATGAGTTTCTACAATTGTTTCTCATGGTATTTAGTCTAGCAATTACCTAAGTTGAGCATCATGCTATTTCAAAGGTCTTCGTTTTTCCGGTGTTTTAGTATTGTATTAGAACTAGAGGCTTGGTAAGGTTATCATTTTTAGGAATTGGTACATAGTCATTGCTAGAATTTAGCTTGCTGCTAGACTATTCTTAGGACATCCTGTTATTTAATGCGGGAAATGCTCTTCAACGAAGCCATGTAAATCTACCGCCAATGTTAGTAACATGGAATTGCTCACTTTATTTGAGCCATCTGATTTTCACAATCAAGTGATGTCGTGAGAGTGTGGAAAGATAGTTCTAGTTCTACCAGTTACAATTAAGCATTTGTGATGCTGCCAGATACTTCTAGCCAAAGTCATTCTGTGCAAGCGGACGATGGTCCTGATGTAGTGGTCCTTTTGGTTTCCCAAGATGTGGTAGGGACACCGCAAACACTTATGTTTTCATGTTTTCGTATTGTTTCTAGCGCCCGTTAATTCGATTTGAGATTAAAGCATATATATAGAGAATTATTTTTGTTTTTGCTCTGGTCTTTTGGGCCATAACAGGAAAAGAGATAAAAGTACATATTTTTGGCCAACAAATTTAATCGTAGTATATAACCTGCAAATTTCGCCCCAAGATTTACACCTATAATATGAATAGCAAGTATGCAGTAGTGTGGCCTGCACATCACTTCACTTCGGTGCAAAATCCAGAAGGATTTACAAATTTTATTTATTACTATTTGAAAAAGGTAAATTGCAGGAGTAAAATAACCGACAAAGTAATTTTGATTACTTCTACACTATGGTTTCATCAGTTTTCTATTATATTTCAGGCATAAAATCTTGCTCCTAGATGCAACAACTGCTTTATCTCCGCGGAATATTGGAGAAACCTAGAATCATGCTTTATTGTTGCCTATAATTCTGGTCTTGTGCTTTTATAGTGTTGTTCTTTCAGAGTCTTTCACTCTGCAAATTCCTAAGGTGGTTGTCATTGACATGTCAATTATTCATTCCTGGTAGGCTTAGGTTTCAGGTTGCTTTTCCTATCTTTGTTTGCTAAAGGACTTGACAGTACCACCTCTCATCATGGTTATCTTACTTGCAGACTCCTCATGGACTGCGTGTGGGTTCTTCTTTACACCAATGGATACTTCTGATGGTGGTACATGAATTTTCAAGCTCACCTAGGACTCCACCAAATACCACCTATGTATGTATTCCCTTATTTGGATGACTATATTTGTTTTTGAGTGTTTTCCTGTAGTATATTTATTAGGACAACTCTAGATATGATTTTATTTGCTGATGACATGTACTCAGTTCACTTCTGAACATGCCACCCTTTGGAAAATATACCAGTTAACAGATCATCGTTTTGATGTCTGCAGCTTTATTCTAAATTGGTTACTCTTACAGCACTGAAGTGCATTCATATTTTCTTCGAGATTCGTTTTCTTGGATAGCCATGGCTCATATTTTCTCATAGTTGGTTCCTCTTTTTACTCATAATAATGTAGCCTTCTAGATCATGGAAGATTACTGCATACATTTTCTAATGTAGTAGATGTATACCACATTGATGCAGACATGTAATTTGTATTACCATTCTTCTTGGTGCGGTTGATTTTGGACACAAATGAACACAAATCTCATGAAACAGAGAAGAAATTGCATGCACTCAGTGCTAATTAGGTATTCAGTGTGCGACAACTATGTTTTTATTTTCATGTCCTATAACTTCTATTTTTATGCAGTCTTAAAGATTCTTTACAAAGATATATTGAATGGTTTCCTGATGGTGTGAGCAAGACTATTATTGGAAACAAGACATGAATAGTAGAGTGAAGGGTTATACAAGATTGGTGTTCCATCAATGGATGTAGTTGGTCATCTATAATTAAAACTGAATGCTATGGTATCACTTCAGGTACACACATTCCTTTTGACTTTATGAGGATTTGAAGGGTTTCTACTATTTTACATCCCTATCATTTTTTATTTGGGCACTCCAGTTTTACAGATTCTTTGTTGTATATTCGCACGATACTTTTGGTGCATTTAGATATATTATGGGTTGGTACTCTTGGCTGGATTGGGTCTAGCTAAACACTGAGAATTCTGCTCCTATATTCCTTTTCAAAAAATAATCCTTTTTTTGCCGTCTTTCATTTATTTAAATTTGGCCAGCTAGCCGCTACTTTCTTGGCTCATATAGCTAGAAATGTTCATTTATTTCCTGTTGTCATCTTATGTTCTCTTCTCCTAAGTGGTGATTTTTTTTGTGATCACCACATATATATATATATTTGGATTAAAAGTCATCCCTGGCTTCATTTTGTTTCAGGGTGTTGCTTCTGTAGAGGCTGCGTTTAACTCTCCTTCAGGTATATGTATTTCTACACCCCATGTCTCCATTCTTTTTATCTGCTTAATGATGAATGGTAGGCTATTCAGAGTTAAATGTATAATATAGGAATAAAGATGTCATGTGTATTATTACTGCTGTAGGGCAACGCTGTGACTGTAATTTTGTTTTCTAAGTGGAAATGGGATGGGGCTGAGGCATGTTAATCTGAAATAAATATCATATATAGGAAGAAAGATGTCATGTGTATTATTACTTCCTTTTATTACGAACAAATAAATAGATCACCAGTTGTGTATCGATTTCAAGATATTATCTTCAATACTTTTTTTCTACATGTTATATAATTTTATTCATATTCCTTTTTACCCTACTGATGAGGTCTAAGACCCCGTGTGTGGCCCGATCTCGCGGATTGACTTCGAAACCAAGGGGAGAGATGGGAGAACGCGAGGAACACGAAGAACACGACGAACACGAGGAACTCCGAGACTCACGCACGCACACCAACCCGATACACCCGATGCTTACCTCCGTGGCTCGATGGACCACGCCAATAGAATCTCCGAGGAAGAGGCCGTGGCAGAATTCCCGGAGAGAGATTGGGGTTGGAGAGGAAGAGCTTGATGAGGGAGAGAGAGTAACTTGTACTAGAATCTCACTCAACAAGATCAAAGTCAACAACCAAGGTGCCTTGATTACAGAGGGATGATACCCAAGGGAGACTAAGCTCAAAGGTAGGTTTGAGTTCAAATCAAGTCTAAAGAGTGAAGGAGGGGCCCCAGCTACTTATATAGGCACACATGGCCAGCAAGGGCGAACAGGTACGCGAATGGATAAGTTAAGGCAGTTTGGTGGGGCATTCCCGTCAGATCCGGTTTGGGTCCGGTCTGACCGGGCCTGTGACCGGGCTGTCCGGTCATGGGTCCGGTCGACCGGGCGCAAACCGGGAATCTGCGAAGAATCCGGTCCTGGGTCCGGTCGTCGTCCGGTACGAGGGAGCTGGCCCGGTTTGCGCCCGGTTGACCGGGCCTATGACCGGGGCGTCCGGTTGTAGGTCCGGTCTGACCGGGTCCTGGACCGGCCAGCGTCCGTCTCTTCCTTGGAGCGCTTCGTGCGACGTCGGCTTCGGCTTCATGATCATCTCCATGTCCAGTTGCTTCTCTCCCTCCCTTGACCTTGGCTTGGCCTCCTCTCCGGGGTCTTGATGCGCCTTGTACCTAATGACACATAGCACGTCGGCATGAGGTAGCAATCCATTCAAAGGGGTACTAAGATCAAGGGTGGTGAGGAGCGAGTTCACCTCATCATGTAGAGCTTTGACTCGGGCTCGTGTCATCGGTCCACTTGGGGGACTTGTTGGTCTTGGTGTAGCGACGTCGGTGACCGGGGCTACATCACCTACAGTCGAGCATCAGGTTATATGGTACTGTTTCCAGGAAAGTAAGCAATTTATTTTACCTTGTCCTCATGTGCTTTCATTCTTATTTTGGTCAGCATTACCTCTTTTCCGGTAAGGACCGACCTATTACACTAATATTCTTACTTGTTGTACTTGCATCTAGAGCTACACAATCGTGATATATGGCAATAGTGAGCTTGAATACCAACAAGATGTGTATTGTAGGCTTTTGTTTGTTACTCTTATTATTTTAGCAAATTGTCTGTGTGATATGCCATTAAAAAGTAATGTTTTGGATCCTATAAATCAAAAATAGTTTAGGAAGTTGGTATGCTCATGCATAAGTGAGTGTTCTCTTGGTTCATGTCTCCAAATTCTTTCTTTTCATGTCACCTTTATTGTGGGCAGAAAATAGAATAGTGTGTATCAAATATGAAATCTGAAACATACTTGTGTTCAATGATGCCCGGTTCTGTCCATAAGCATTGTCTGGTGGAGAATGTTACCCTTAATTGGTGAAAATATCTATATCTATTTCTCCAATTTTTATCATTTTATATAGTAAAGTGTATTTGTTTCTACCTTACTTATTTTGAGAGCGAGTATCAGTTTTAAATTGGTCTTATTTCGACCATTTGATAGTGATAGCCAGCTCCTAGGGTAGATGCAGAAATGACTCAATGCTAGGTTTAAACGATTCATTCATCTTTGTTTTCTCTAAACCTAACTAACTCTTGGTTTGGCTCATATTTCTCATATTTGGTTCTTTTTTTTTACTCACAATCATGTAGCCTTCTAGAATCTGTAGTAGTTTTGCACACAAATTTTCTAATGTAGTTGTTGTGACTTATTGATGCACCCAAAAGTGTCCAGAGACGAATGGACTATTATTTTTTTATTATATCCCTTCTAGAATCTGTAGTAGTTTCGCACACAATTTTCTAAGGAAAGGGGAGCTATTATTCCAAGTATCATTTTTCGTCAGGTGTTCATAGACGATTGCTCATGCTCCTCTCAGATTATGGGCATATGAATACACACAGTTTCAGTTATTGGTAGTGGGTAGTGCCATATTGATGTGAGACTTTGAGAGAGATGTGGAACAAAATTAATGCAGAGACTTTCAGAGGAGATGAATAAATTGTGGTTAGTGTATATGGGCAGTGACAATATTTATAGACTATTTTGATCAGGACGGCGAGGAAACAAAGGGAGCCTGATTATATGCGCACGGAATTATTTTACACAAGATGATTTTCAGAGAACCTCAAAATTGGGCTATGCATGTAACCATCTCAGTGTGCTGTTTTGTGCATTCTAGGTGTACTGCTACAATATTCAAGGTGAGGTTACTGACTGATCAAAGAAAAAGAGACGAGTTTGTTCTATTCAAGTTTATTGTGCATTCTATTTTGGCGAAACAGTTACTAGACTTTAATAAGTAGTAAAGTATATTATTACGGTGGATTATGTGACCACTTGACTTGGTTTTCTATTTACAATTATTTACCTTGGTGCAAAAATTCGCAGTGACCTTATTATTCGATGAAATACGACCAGGAGCAGAGGTGCGAATTCAATGCCCACTCCCATATAACGAAACACAAGTGCTGGGTGTTCTTTGATTGCTTATTAGGAAAGATATTGTCGTCGGTGCATATGTTAACCAAGCACACCATATTCAAGCTTAGCACCTCCGTATTTAGACCTGCTATCAAGATTACTTGATCTGATTTTATTGCTTTTCTCTAGCACACATGATAATCTACCACTTAGACACTTCACTAATTTTCTGGCATATTTTGCATGCTTTCTTGATTCCTGAGTGTGAGTAGCTTGCAGACTCTTCTTTTCCTATACCTCCACTCTATTGAGATTTTGTTATTATGAATTTATATTGGTAGACAAATTACATTGTTACTAAAATTGTTATAGGCTAATTTATGAACTTAAAATGTAATATATCAGCAGCAGAAATAGATATATTTGTTACTTGCATTTCTCCAAATCCTAATGTTTATGCGCCGGTAGTAATCTGCTCCTGCTTGTGCGCTATAATTGTGGAACTTTTATCTGTTCATAGAGATTCTTCATTGATTTTTTGTATATGCTTAAATCCCGTATGGAAGGTGGTTCGATCCCACTAGCATGGACATTTCAAATATTCTAGAATGAACAAATGGATTGCGAATTTGATATACAACCCCAGTAGTATTTGTACATGTCCCTTTGCTAACCCATATTCTATTTAAACTATTTTTTAGGCATGCACAACCATCAAAGAAGTCGCATGTGGAGACATTGGCCAAGAAGAATAAAACCTAACTTATCATCTTCATATTGAGTCGGTGTCAGACAACCATTCCAGTTGGCATGCTTATCTTTTGTTTGTTTTAGGCTCAACGTGGTACCAGCCTCTCATTCCAGCTTTGCTTTTTCCAGAAGTCTTAGCTTTTAGTGTTATAAACTTCTCATAGATGTTTCTTCTGTGTTCTTCTCATTCCCTGGACTACAAAGAATATGTGTTATTCCTTTATGGTCATTTGGTACATCTGAAGTAGGTGCCCTCTTTTCTGATAACGGTAGTACAATTGGTTATCTTATATTACCAAGTTTCGTGTTTAGTGTATCTTGGTGGAGACTGATGAAAGATGAAACATCTGTATGCAGTCTGTTATGTATATTTCCCTACATTCTTTACATCGATTTGTATGTTTAACATTGTTTTTATGAGGTGCTAAAATATCATTTATGTATGTGTGATGCACAGTTCTCTCAGCCTACTATGAAGTGCTTTACAAATTTTTATCAATGGGAAAATATGGGGTCGTGCGCCACTCCTAATTGCTTCCAGTAACTAAGATTATGAGCTTCAGGAGTTATGGAGATTTTTACCTTAATTACTTTAAGTAAAACCTAAAAAAATGTATTATCATATTAGCAGATTATTTTAATTGTTGTTATACAAAAGGAATATTGGCACAAACTCCACGGGATCGTGCGCCAAGGCGCACATTAAAATCTAGTATTCATTCAAACTGAGAGATTACAACGCACGCACGCCAGAAGCCGGTCGAAACGAAAGACCGAGAAGGACACATGGCCAAACACATCCAGAAAGACCCTCCAAAAACGAGAAATTACAAGTAGGTCCCTAGTCAAACTGCAATCTTCCACATCGCCACACTTTGCCGGCGAACCACGCCGGACACGATGAAGCACCCTCGCCCATCCAGGCTTCAAAAGCTGCATAGGGGGCCCGCCCAACGCGGAACCGATAGATCTTGTGGAGAATATCAGCCGGGAAACACGCCAGTGCTCAACGCATCCCGGATCCGACATGCCAGATCTGCCGCCTTCAGTCCACCAAACCGAGCTTGACCAGAAGTCGCTTCTCGATCTGGAGCAGCTTCGCCCTTCGTCAAAACGCAGCAGGAGCCTTCGAAGCCCGTATGATGCAGCCCCGCCTACCGTCGACGCTACACCATGGCCAACGTTTCCCCCAAGTGAACCAATGACCCGAGCCCGAGTGAAATCCATACATGATAAGGTGAATTCACTCCTTTCTACACTCGAACTCGACATAACCTTGGACGGATTGCTACCTCATACCGATGTCTATATGCCACTAGGTACCAATCTCGTCAAGGACCCGAAGGGAGCGTCAAGGAGCCGAGGAGAGGGAAGCCACATGGTTCAAGAAAGAAGAAGGGAAGACCAAAGGGAAGAAGAGAAGAAGGGGAGGAGGAGGTCCATCCGGCCCAGGATCCGGTCCAACCGGGCCCCAGGCCGGACCAGCCGGTCACAGGCCCGATTGACCGGGCGGCAGACCGGATCAAGCCCGGTCCAGACCGGATCCCAGGCCGATGCCAACTGGAAGCAGTTCTGGGGCTCCGGGAGCCCCGCCCGGTCACCGTCCGGCCCAGCTCCGGTTTGGACCGGATGGGCCGGTCCCAGATCCGGTCCAACCGGCCGCCCGACCGGATCGCACGGGTCCGTCCCGACCAGACCTGGCTGGGTCGGTCTCGCTTGTACCTCTTCGACCCGAGTCGCCCTGTAAACCTATATAAGTACCCAGGTCGCCCACCCCTGCTCTTTAGACATAATCTGAGCTTAAAACTACTTTTGAGCTTTGTCTCCCTAGGGTTAGATCCCCTTTGTATCAAGGCAACTCTTGTTGATGATTTGGATATTTGTGAGTGAGATTCAAGTGTGCTCCACTCTATCTCCCTCACCGGTCTCCATCTCCAACCCCGATCTCTGACACGGAATTCTACCTCGCGTCTCTTCCGGGTGATTCTATTGGCGTGATCCATCGAGCCACGAGAGTAAGATTCGATTGTATCGGGTTGGTGTGCGTGTGCTTGTTCTTCGTGTTCTTCGCGTTCTTCATCCTCTCCCTCTTTTCCCCTCTTGGATTTGGATCAATCGCGAGATCGGGCCACAACCTAGGTCTTAGACCTCATCATATGGTATCAGCAGCTTTTGGTTACCGCGATTTTGACCGCCCACCCACCCAATTTCGTCTCTAAAAACTTTTCCAAAAAATCCCCAGAAAATAGCCCTAAATTGCCTTTGGATGGATCTGCAATTTTGTTGCGTTTTGAGTGGTTTTGGTCCATGGATTCGGTGTTATTGTGCTTGATCTACTATTTCCCCCACTTTCTAGCCCCAATTCCATCGTTTTCCTTTGTTTTGGGTCGATTTGGACGGTTTGGCTCAAGAACAGGAGAGAGAAAATGACCAGCCGGTTGAGCAACCGGTTGACCGGCCCCCGGACCGACCCGGCCGGCCCAGGACCCGGCCTACCGGCCACCAGACCGGAGCAGCCGGCCCCTGGACCGGGCGCCACAACACCACCACCACCGCCGACCACCACCACTCCTCTCCACCGCCGACAAGCACCGCCACCCTCCCAACCCACCGGTAAACACCGCCGTGGCCCCACCACCACCGCCGCAACCACAAGAGCATAGGAACCACCCACCACCGGCATACCACCGCCACCACCGCCAAGCTACTTTGACCCGACTTCTCCGCTAACTTGTGTGTGTTTGTTCCGGTTTGAGTGCCTTGTTTGTGAAACTAACCCGCAGCTCCGAAGCGTGCGACGACATCCTCGGCACCCCGAACGTGCAACCGTACTCTTGACACCACCGCCATCATCGCAAGTTGTGTGGTCCGACACCGCCTAACATTTTCATCTAGGTATAACTTGCTCCCCATCTTGTAACCCCTCTTCTTTTGCGATCTATCCTATCGAGCATTGCTTATCAAGTGTTGCGAGACATTGCACGTGGCCCCGATTGTGAGGTGTGTGTGTAGTGTGGATTCAAGCTTATAAGCAATTACTCGTGTGTGGCAAAATAGCAAAAGCGAAGCTAACGCTAACATAGTGCGAGAAAAAGAAAGAAAAGCACAAAAAGAGTGCAAGTGCCATCATAGATACAAAAGAGTTCAAGTGCCACCATAGATACAAAGAGTGCAAGTGCAACCAAATTCAAAAAGAGAAAAAGCTTTTAAGCAAAAGAGAGAAAAGAGAAGAGAGGCCGCGTGTGAATCTTGTTGTCTCTCCGTTTGCAACCAAAGCTTTGCCTCTCCTTGTGTTAGTGTGACACCGAGCACCCTTGCTTAAGGGTACTTACACTTTTTCCGCTCATTCCTTGGTCGCACTAACCCCATTCATCTCGTGTGTGAGTTCCACATCTTTTCCGTGTTTCTAGTGATCATCACTTTGACATTTGATTTTTGGATTTCACCCACTCTTAACAACAAACTTGATTTCGGATTTCGTCTTTTGGCTTTTCACCATACTCACCTCACACCATATTTGCTAGCTTTTGCGTGTGCCTTTTGTGTGAGTGCCCGATACAATTGTTTTTGCTCTCGGTTTGTTGGATCGCCCCGATCTTATCATACCACGGTAAGGTTGCGAGGTAGTGTTCTTCCACTAACAGCCACCATATAGATCTTGTAGTGCTAACATGGGTAGCGAAGAAGAGGATACGGAGGACTACATGGAGCACTTCGAGGAGGATACCTCCTCAAGCACCGCGGATGTGGAGGAACATGTGGAGCTCGACACCGACTATGGCTCCACAAGCATCATCAACATGACCGACATCGAGGAGCTCTACACTGACTATAGCTCCACAAGCATCATCGACATGACCGACATCGAGGAGCTCTACACCGACTATGGCTCCACAAGCATCATCGCCATGACCGACATCGAGGAGCTCTACATCGACAATGGCTCACCAAGCATGGACGGCATGGTGGAGCAACACCACGAGTACGACATCGACGACGTAGTGGAGCAACGCCACGACTACGACATCGACACCATGGCGGAGCCTCACCTCGACTCCACCATGAACAACGCCGGTGCATCCACGTACCGCCGCTTGGCCAATGGAGCTACATATGAAGATAGAGGACCTCCAAGATGGCGCCACCATGAGAGTGCTTGTGCACATGATCATCTACAACGAGTTCATCATATGGATCATCAAGAGCGTCCCCAACATGATCGTCATTGACACTCTTCTCTGAGCTTCACAAGGCGCCGCACGCAACATGCCAAGTCGCATGAGCCATCATCTAGGCATGGCAAGGACCGTCATCGACTCACACCATCTCATGATAGTCGTCGACCACTACCACCTCATGGTCTCCATCGACATACGTCACCCCATGATCTTCGCCGCCACAAGCCACCTCATGATCGCCATTGACCAACATCCTCCAAGGATCTTCGACGACACCCATAAAGACATGGTGATGAAGCACGACGACGAGAGCCCCGACATGAAGGTGACAAACACCATCATAGGGTGTCTACCACTCCAAGGGTGGAGAGGGCACATCACGAGGACCTTCCTCATAAGGCGACTCCCAGATCTTGTGCCACCACCACAATGGCCCCTACCTCGTCACATGCCTATGGACTCCGATGCTACAAGTGCAAGCAACAAGGCCACCCTCCACGGGAATGTCCCAATCTCCTATGTGAGGTGTGCAAGGCTAAGGGTCACGTGGCATGGCAATGCACAACGCCAAGCGCCAAGACGCTCTACTTCAACGAGCTAAATGCACAAGTCCCCAAGATGCCTATAGCGCCCACACTTCAAGATGAAGATCAACAAGGTCAACTCAAGGATGATGTGGATCCGAGCCTAGCTCTCTACGACACTACGGCGCCACCGCTTGAGGACGACTTGGGAGGCGATGGAGTTGAGATGGTTGAGCATGGGAATTTCCCTTCAACCAAGGAGGCGCATGGAGATGAGAAAGTCGATCCTACTCCTATATGCTTGATCGATGAGTTGGTACCATTCCCATGTGAGCATGAGAGCCACTTAGCCCACTTGAGTGAGAGTGATAGTGAGTTGAGTGCCTTCCACCCCATATGTGAGTTTGAGTGCTTCCATTTGGAGGAGATGAGTGAGACACCGAGTGAGTTGCGAGAGGTAGTTGATAGGTCCATTGCTAACACCTTAACTTCTCCCTCCTTTGTATTTCCTCATGTTACACTAGGTTTCATGAATGTCGAAGCGCCGATGATGGACAAGAACATGTACATGGTGCAAGAAGATCACATCACACCATGCTTCGATGACGATGACGATGTCAACCATGTGGAGCATACAACTACCACAATACCTATATCAAATGAGTCGGACTACCAAGGTAAAACCAAAGGTATTGATGAGACCATGATCCCCCTGGTGGACATGAAAAATGATGACTCGTTTCCTCTTGCTTGCGATATGAGGACTGCTTGCTCTTTCACATGTGTTGTTGACAATGATGACATTAGCTTCCGCATGCTTTGCCCAAAATGTTTGCACTATTCCATGATCCTTGCATCCAAGATTGTGAACAATTGCTCTTTCTTATGCTTGGTATGCAAAAATGCTTATTTCATTGTCCATGAGATGGCCCCCATAGCCTTCTCTATTATTGATGACTCCAAGTTACCTCATGCCACGAATGCATCTTCATGCCATATGCACTATCGCCATGCATTTCATACTATCTTGCTTGACACTAATGGTGATGTGTACAAGACATGGAACATCATGATGGATGATGTATTCATCTACCATGCACACACGCTTTTTTGTTTTGCTTATTCCATGTTTGGGTACACGAACGACAACTTCCATCGCCACAGAGCATGAGTTGACGAAACGAGCTCTAGAGAGCTACCCCAACATGTACGAGATACATCATCCAACTCATGATCTTCATGCCCACGGGTATGTTCATAAACGCTTTCGCCCACGTGTGTTTCCAACAATTCTTGTCATACTTGCGGTTTGGTCCAATGCCTCGTCACCTCTTTTGCCTCTTATGCAACACATCTTGAAACATCTTGTTGGCACAATGGTTGTTGTATGTCTTGATGATATCATCATACACTCCGAGAATCTCAAGGACCATGTCATACATGTGAGAGACACCTTATGCATCTTGTGCCACATGTCACACAAAAAGTTGCTCTCCTTTGGATTTCTCATTTCATCTATGGCAATTGAAATGGATTCTTTGAAACTTGAGGATACTCATACTCGGCTCACGCCAACCATACTTTCCCAAGCTAAAAGTTTCCATAGCGTTGCCATTGCACATAACAATTTTTCCCAAAATTTTGACACAATTTCTTGCCTTTTGAATGTTCCATTTTTTTGGGACAACGCTACACACCACATTTTTGACAACTTGCAAAGGAACCTTTTACATGCACAAATTTTTGCTCTACCAAATTTTGAATACACCAACACTCTTTTTGTTTCCATTTTTTGCCAAATTTCCCCTTGAGAAAGGACTTAATGCTTCGTATTTGCATGAGAGCTTATTTTTCACCGATAACAAAATTGGCATACACAAGCTCTCTATTCGCAAGTTGTTTTTCCCCAAGTTTTTCTTCGACCACAACTTTATCCCTCCACCACTTCATGGGAGAACCGTCATGGACTACAAAAAGGACATCCGCACCACGACGAACATCCATAAGGATACAAGGGAAACTATACAAGGACACGTCCTTCACCAAGCTACAAAGATCAACGATTACATCATCGACAAGCAAAATTCCAAGTACTTGGTGAGCAAGACGTTCACCATCTAGGAGGAACAAGAGTCAAGGACGACTCTTCTCCAAGGGGGGGGGGGGGAGATGATGCAGCCCCGCCTACCGTCGACGCTACACCATGGCCAACGTTTCCCCCAAGTGAACCAATGACCCGAGCCCGAGTGAAATCCATACATGATAAGGTGAATTCACTCCTTTCTACACTCGAACTCGACATAACCTTGGACGGATTGCTACCTCATACCGATGTCTATATGCCACTAGGTACCAATCTCGCCAAGGACCCGAAGGGAGCGTCAAGGAGCCGAGGAGAGGGAAGCCACATGGTTCAAGGAAGACGAAGGGAAGACCAAAGGGAAGAAGAGAAGAAGGAGAGGAGGAGGTCCATCCGGCCCAGGATCCGGTCCAACCGGGCCCCAGGCCGGACCAGCCGGTCACAGGCCCGATTGACCGGGCGGCAGACCGGATCAAGCCAGGTCCAGACCGGATGCCAGGCCGATGCCAACCGGAAGCAGTTCTGGGGCTCCGGAAGCCCCGCCCGGTCACCGTCCGGCCCAGCATCCGGTTTGGACCGGATGGGCCGGTCCCAGACCCGGTCCAACCGGCCGCCCGACCGGATCGCACGGGTCTGTCTCGACCAGACCTGGCTGGGTCGGTCTCGCTTGTACCTCTTCGACCCGAGTCGCCCTGTAAACCTATATAAGTACCCAGGTCGCCCACCCCTGCTCTTTAGACATAATCTGAGCTTAAAACTACTTTTGAGCTTTGTCTCCCTAGGGTTAGATCCCCTTTGTATCAAGGCAACTCTTGTTGAGGATTTGGATATTTGTGAGTGAGATTCAAGTGTGCTCCATTCTCTCTCCCTCACCGGTCTCCGTCTCCAACTACGATCTCTCACACGGAATTCTACCTCGCGTCTCTTCCGGGTGATTCTATTGGCGTGGTCCATCGAGCCATGAGAGTAAGATTCGATTGTATCGGGTTGGTGTGCGTGTGCTTGTTCTTCGTGTTCTTCGCGTTCTTCATTCTCTCCCTCTTTTTCCCCTCTTTGATTTTGGTCAATTGCGAGATCGGGTCACAACCTAGGTCTTAGACCTCATCACCGTCACCACGACGGCCAGCAGAAATTGCTCCCCCGCGATCCAAAAGCTCCTCCTCTATACTGAAATGGCCTTGGCCAGCTTGAACCCTGCAGGGAAACCACCATGGAACCACAAAGCAGAGGAGAAAGCGGCCTGGCTCCGGCGCCAAAGGAGCTTGCCGGACACCAACCATATAGGGAGACAAAAGCCAGGCATCCGCCACGAGCGAACAACACCAGACACGCAAACAAACACAAACTACCACTGGATCTACACCTAATATGTACAGAGAGAGCCTACCACCTAATCCATCCTCTCGCCGGCCGGCCTCGCCGCCGGAAAGAGAGAAGGACTCACCGCCGGAAAGAGAGAAGGACAGGGGCGGCGACGAAAAGAGGGAGGCGACTCTCAAGGGAAGCAGAGGAGGGGAGCTGTATAGGTGAGGTTAGCAAGCTGGTTTTAGATGTGATAATCCCTACAAATTCTTTATTTTGTGTAGATTAAAAACACTCAGCTATACTAGTTGATGCTTTTTTTTTGAACAGAAAGGTTTTTCATTAAACTCAACAACATTTTACAGAGGTAAGCGTGCACAAAGCACCGCTGAAATTTGAGATTACATCTCTGAAAGTGCAGGCTGCATTGTCATGTGTGCTAGAAAGGCATCTCATAATAAAAGGCTTGCCCTGCATCCTAGTAGCTAGTTTTGCTTGGAAGTGAGCTTTGTAGTTTGTACCCCTGGGAACGTGAAAGATTAGCTAGTTTTGCTTGGAAGTGAGCTTTGTAGTTTGTACCCCTAGTTACGTGAATTGGGCACGTGAACGATTATCTGTTGGTAGAAGGAAGGACTGTTGAAGAGAGCAGCAAGTTGTGGTCTAATCTGCCAATGACCTGGGTCTTCAGTAATGTTACGAGTAGTAGCTGCCTTTGCTAGGATCGCACAATCTGTGAAGAAGGTGACATGAAGGTGGTGCTCCAGATTTGCTGCAAGTAGCAGACAAAAGTTTCCTCCTGTAGCGCTGAAGTAAATGGGAGCGAAATAGCTGAGATAAGGAGTCGAGCACAATGCTGATCGCTTTCAACCTGGATGTATATTCCAAGCCCCGCCCGCGACGGATGGCTTTCTTGATTGTTGTGTTGTGTCCATGCAGCGTCTGTGAAGATCTTTGTGGCTGGAATGCTCCATGGATCAGAGATGGTTGTTCCTGGAGAAGGCAACATCTGAAAGTTGATGTGTAGATACTGTGATGTAGCTAGATCTGTATCATTTCTTTGGTCTTGGACTGATGATGCTAGTTTGGGTGTTTCCGGCTGCTGAACCAGAGCTTGGGTAGGTTGTTCTGAATCTTGTCGTCTAGTTTGGCTCCCTTGAGTATACCGTACGGTTGCAGCAAACACCTGCCTAAGTTTATTATCTTTCCTGCAAAAAAGTTGGTCATTCTATCACATCTCAAAAAATTTTAAATTTTGGAATGTAAAATAAAAATAAATTGATGCTTGATTTTTTGAACTTGATTGAAAATTCACAAATGATTAAAACTTTTTAAAGTTATTTAAAATAATCTCCAAAATGATGTTTTCAAAGACTTTCGGTTTCAAAGTATTTTCAAATCAAACATATTTTAACTTTCAAAGTTTTCAAATCATGAATTTTTATTTGAGAAAACAAAACCCTAAAAGTTCTACTTGCAAAATATTGCCCAGGTAGCCATATAGGCCAAAGTGCATATAATAATTATTTTATTATTCTACTAACAAATATTAAATAGGTTCCTTAGTGTCCTAAAACACTATTTTGGGTTAAATTTTTTTAGAAATTTGTTTGCTTCTATTTGAA
Organism: Lolium perenne; assembly: GCF_019359855.2. NCBI lineage: Eukaryota > Viridiplantae > Streptophyta > Magnoliopsida > Poales > Poaceae > Lolium > Lolium perenne. The sequence goes on from NC_067247.2 coordinate 217,780,185, forward strand.
GACCTAAAACAAAATTTATAAAAGAAAACAGAAGAAAAGAAACAAAAAAGGAAAACTGGCCCGATTGGGTGGACTGGCCAGCCGCCATGGTGAAATTGGTAGACACACTGCTCTTAGGAAGCAGTGCTCAAGCATCTCGGTTCGAATCCGAGTGGCGGCATTCTCGAAAAAGAATATAATAGATTAGAAAATGGATTCAATTCGAAATTTACAATTTTGTAATGAGACCATTGAAAAAGGGCATTGAACAAGAAACAAATAGTCCACATATAATAAAACTATCATATGCCTTGGAAATGACGTGAGGTGCTCGAAAATGGTTGAAATAATTGAATAGGAGGATCACTATGACTATAGCCTTTGGTAGAGTTCCTAAAGAATAAAATGATCTATTTGATAATATGGATGACTGGTTACGAAGGGACTGTTTCATTTTTATAGGATGGTCTGGCCTATTGCTCTTTCCTTGTGCTTATTTTGCTTTAGGGGGTTGGTTTACATGGACAACTTTTGTAACTTCTTGGTATGCCCATGGATTGGCTAGTTCCTATTTGGAAGGTTGTAATTTCTTAACCGCAACAGTTTTTACCCTGCCAATAGTTTAGCACTCTTTGTTGCTACTATGCCTCGTTTTGAAGAATTCATAAAATAATTTATTTTCATCGAATAATGAATTAAGGATATGAGTCTACCGCTTACAAGAAAAAATCTCATGATAGTCAATATGGACAAAAAAATTGAATTCTAATTGTCTGGGTGTATTGTGGCGATTCTTTTCAGTACTATATCTAGAAATCCCCGTCGATTCCTCATTGGCACCTTTTCAAACACAACTGATGCATTCCAAAATAACTCTGATTCTAACATCTTTCCCCTTTGCCATGAACCTCCTTTTCTTATCAATGCACCAATTGCAGTACAATAGAGTTGTAATTCACTAGTTATTCCAAATGCTCGCCAAAGCTGAATAAACCCAGAGGTTATTTGGATTCCTCGGAAACCCCTGTCTACACCACCATTTAATATTTCTTGCCCTACTATAGGTCAACTACCTGAGCACTGGGTCCAATGTGACGCATTGCCGCAAATTGCCCCTAGAAAGATCCAAAGTAATTCGGACTGTAATTGTACGTACATGCAAAGAGTTCAAATGTGAAGACAATATAATAATTCGCTATGATGACAATGCAGCGGTTATAATTGATCAAAAAGGAAATCCTATAGGAACTCAAGTTTTTGGCGCGATTGCTCCCATATAAGTAGCTAGGTATTGTAATGTAGCATGTGAATTCGCCATTTCAGCTACTACAATAGTGCATTCCATGGCCCCTTCCTCGTGGAAATTAGTTACTACCTGAGCCACAGAGGATGCTCTTTGACCGATAGCCCTTTATCCATTTTTTTCTTTTTAAATACCCCCTACCCAGGGAAAGAAGAGTAGGACAAAAGATATGGAGTGCAATCCAAAAAAATTGGAATTATTCCTTCCTCTAATACATATTCATATTCATACAAAATTCCTTATAAACTAATGCCTAAATCTTTTTATTTATTAATTTAATTACTATAAGAAGTGTTTTATTCCAAGATGTGCGCCTTTGTTTAGAGGATTGTATGTCTACTTAATTAAAAAGTTTAATTATTCCATAGTCTAATCTTTACCTAATAATAAAGGAGCTAAGGTTTCTGCCAAAATTTTCGTCCAACTTTTTGTTAGACCGTTTTGCCCTCCCACCAAATCACATAATACATCAAACTGTCTTGTACCGGTTCGTTTTCATTTTTTCCTTTTCCTCCTCTAGCCCACAGAAGCCGCGCGTACTGCGCGCATCACACCGCCGTCGCTCCTCCTGCGCGCCTTCCGCCGTCGGCCAGCCTCCCGCCGCCACAGGCACTCCGTCCCGCTTCGTCTCCTGTAAAAGTATTTTTCTCCTTCTTTCTTATCTTGCGCTCGCGTGTGGTCGGGAACAAGGAAAGGTCCGCCGGAGATCGAGGCGCGTCCGCCCGCGCGCTCCTCCTCCAGCTGCAGGTGCGACTCCTCCTGCCGAGGAGAGCGGCGGATTGAAGGATGCAGGAGCAGAGGCTCCGCAACCGCCTGCTCTGAGCTCCTGGGCACGCCCCTCCGCAAGCTCATCCTCCAACTGCAGGTGGGAGGAAACTGGATGGGAAGGTGTTGAATGGGATCCTGTCCGGCACGGTGGTGAAGGAGATCTTGGCCGGCCACGCCGGGGATGGGAGGAGACCGGTGGAAGGGGAATAAGGGGAGGGGAGTGCCGGCAGAAGAGGTGTGCAGCGGTGGCCGGCCTGAAGGGGATAAGTGGGTCAGGGCAGGGGTAGAGATGCACCCAGAGAGATCTGCTAACTCCCGGTTATGTTTTTTTTGTGCACTTCGCTGTCGCTGATTGCTTGCTGTATGTACTTCGTTGCTGCTGCTGATTGCTTGATGTAAATGGTATTGCTAGCTTCTCTGATTGATGTGAAAAATTGTGTGGGAGAAAAAGTAAGACAGAGAGGTATTATTTGCATGAGTAAGAGACTGACACGGACTAATTTATAGTATTACACTGAATGGGGATACTGTGGTTTGTTGCGAGGCTGTAATAATACTTCTGCAGTCCTGCTGCCATGCTTCGTCATTGGGCCGAAGTCCTAGCTAGCGAGTCGCACCACAGCCTCAGCTCCCTAGCTACGAAGTACAGCAAAGGGAAAGCTGGTTAGGTTTGCGTTTTTGGATAGAATTTTTTTGCTGCTACCTAGGTGAAAGAATGAGAATAAAATGAGTTGCAGAGGGGGTACCGCATGCTTCCTTCTAGGAGCTGCTAATTGTGTGTGTGTTTAGTAGCTGTGCAGGCAGGTAACTTGATGCGTGTGTGCTGATTGCTAGCTGTGGACCTGTGGTGACCCGTTATTATGAGCTATTGTGTTTGTTTTGATATTTTTATATCACATCTAAATGGATGATAATAAATATAGTTTTATATCTTGGTAGTAGGAAAATTGGAGTTTTTTTGGGACCACTGCATTAAAACGAATTAATTTAACCACCGTATTAGAATAAAGTAATAGCAACCACCGATTTATTTGTCTTCCTTTTCTCCTCTTACCGGAAACTGTATGTTGACGTGGCACTGCTGCATATATGGTGTATCGTGATCGAAACGGCAAGTAGAGAAGCCATTGACAACACGCCTAACTGTGGTTGATTAGTGTGACAAAGTTATACCAAGAAAAGCATAGCAGTGTGACAGAGTGGCATATTAGCGATGGACATTTAGATTTGATTATGTTGGTCATCAATAGAAAAAATGATCAATATCAACGATGGTGACAAGAGGAAAAGTGTCATCACATTGAATATTTGTTTATCCCGATGCAAGCGCATGGGCACTTTTGCTAGTCTATACCTAATAATAAAGAAAATAAGGCTTCTTGTTCGTCCGTCTATTTTGTGCCCTTAATTTTTTGCCTAAATTACAGGTCATGCCACCGCCAGTCAAAGAGAAAAAAAAGCTTCCGTGCTGAAGTCGAGTTGAGGCGTATTGAGTCCATCCCTGGCCCGTCGTCCGTTCACCAAAATCTGACTTGGAAACAGAAATCCAATCTACCTCTTCCCAACCGCACACCACCCTTCTCTATTTATACACGTGCCCCCGTTGATTGATCAACTCCGTTTGGTTTCCTCCTTTCTTCCTGACGATTTTGATCGGAATTTGTTCTGCGCGATCTGGATTGGAATTTGCTCTGCACGATTTCGATTGAAATTTCTTCAGCGCTGCTGATTATTAGCCAGCGCCCAGCGCGAGCCAACAGATACTATACTCAAGGATCACCTGGATCCGCGTCATCTTCCTTATCGTTCAGCGACACGAAGCTATGGTTCCTGACAAGACGGCGCCGTGTTGTTCAGTCAGCCCAAGATGGCTTTGTGCGGTTATCGGTTTGCAGGCAGCGGTGTCAGAACCGTAGAATTCAGTCAACCGGCACGAAAATAGCTGCAAGCCTGCAAGGGCAGACAGGAAGTGCTCTTCGTGGGAAGATGGCTTTGTGCGGTTATCGGTTTGCAGGCAGCGGTGTCAGAACCGTAGAATTCAGTCGACCGGCACGAAAATAGCTGCAAGCCTGCAAGGGCAAACAGGAAGTGCTCTTCGTGGGAAGATGGCTTTGTGCGGTTATCGGTTTGCAGGCAGCGGTGTTAGAACCGTAGAATTCAGTCGACCGGCACGAAAATAGCTGCAAGCCTGCAAGGGCAGACAGGAAGTGCTCTTCGTGGGATGAATCCCAACACCTGAACGGACCTGACCGTCCGGTAGCCTAGAACGGCTGGGCCAAGGACAAGGTGTCGCTGGAGGTCTACAACGAGTTCCGTCGGCCCGAGTCGCTGGAGGTCACCTTCAGTGATCGGTGGTCCGCAGTGCGCGTGCAGTCACGCGGACTTGGCCGACGGCTAGATGTCGGACGGGTTCACTTCAGGTCGACGTGTTTACTGTTTAGCAGGCCAACTGACTTGATCGACGCTGGCCGGGCTCACTTCAGGTTGATGCAGGCCGAGCACGGCGTCGCTCCACGGATCCCACCTACCTCCGCCTCCACCGGAGATTCCGCGGCTGCTGTCGGACTCTAGCACCATAGTCCTCGGCATGCAGGATCTGGTGCGGCAGTTGGGAGTGTTGGTTTAAACCCTGCACTTGCACCTGTTCTTCAGTAGTTTTTCTTCAGTCAGAATAAGCTGACCATGCAGCGTGTGTTTGTGCACGACTTGGTCAGGTAGCTAGCCGTTGTCAGTAGCAGATAGTTAGCTAGTTAGTTGCTGCGTTGATCGCTTCGTGGGATGGCACGAGTCAAGCGCTCATCGTGGCCTGTCATGGACGTGCACGAGCGGAGTTGGGATGGCAGCTCCACGCAGCTCGCTCACGATCCACCTTTTCCGTTTTCAGTTGTAATCTGAGAATAAATAGCAAAGAACCAGAAAAGCTGCAAGTTGTTGCACGCAGCACAAACTTCCTGTGTCTTGTGTTCGTTCTCTGATCGAGATATCCACTATCGCGAGAGAGAGAAGAGGTTCTCCAACTACATTTGGTATCAGAGCAAGATGTCGAAATCACCGTCGACGGCGGCGAAGAGTACGGAGATTCAAGCCGAGGGGAGCGGGTCCAAGCCGCCGCCGACCGAGCGTCGTCATCCCTCCAGATCTCCAGCTCGGCGGCGTGGCCGCAGCCCTTCACGGCGTGGCGGTGGTGAGATGGTGGTCCGGGAGCGGGTGGTCCGTGAGAGCACCGGCAACGCGAGCTACCCGACGTTGACTCGCTCCAACTACGCGGAGTGGGCGATGGTCATGCGCGTGCAGCTGCAGGCTGCGCGGCTCTGGGACGTCATCAAGTACGGCGCCGACGACGATCAGGACGATCGTGCGGCGCTGGCGGCGCTGCTCCGCGCCGTGCCACCTGAGATGGTGCGCACCTTGGCGGCGAAGGATTACGCCAAGACCGCATGGGAGACCATCAAAACCATGCGGCTGGGCTCCGATCGTGTGCGCGAGGCGAAGGCGCAGACACGACGCCGCGAGTGGGAAGATCTCCGATTCAAATCGGAAGAATCCATTGAAGATTTCGCCATGCGCCTCACCGCGATCATGGGCGATCTCGAGCTGCTCGGCGACCCTGTCGACGAGTACAAGGCCGTCCTCAAGTTCTTGCGCGTCGCACCGAAGAAATTTCGGCCGATGGTGATGGCCATTGAGCAGACCGTTGATCTGCGGGAGCTCACGATCGAGGACCTGACCGGGCGTCTGATCACCGCCGAGGAGGGATATGACCTCGACGACGTCGTCGACAGCGTCGGCACCAAGCTTCTCCTTACGGAGGAGGAGTGGATGGCACGCCTGCAGCAGCGCGGGCCAAGTTCGTCGTCAGGCTCGAAGGGGAATCACAAGCAGAAACCCCAGGGCGGCGACAAGGAGAAGGGCAGCGGCAGTGCGCCCGCTGGCGGTGCCGCACCGCGGCGCCCGGGAAACTGCCGTTATTGTGGCAAAGCTGGACACTGGGCCAAGGAGTGCCGCAAGGCTCAGCGTGACCGCGAGAGGAAAGGCGAGGTGGCGAACATCGCCGAGGAGCAGGTCGATGCACCGGCGCTCCTACTCGCGTCGATCGAGGGCGCCGACGATGCTGCCCAAGCGGCGGCACGACCAAGCCAGTCCATGGTGGTCACGTCGAACACGCAGGCCGTTTACCTGAACGAGGAGAAGGTGGTGCCAGTCCCTGCCGCGGCCGGCGTTTGGTACCTGGACACCGGCGCCAGCAGCCACATGACGGGGTGCAGAGAAGCCTTCATCACCATCGATGAATCAGTGCAAGGATCTGTCCGATTCGGTGATGGATCACTCGTGCAAATTGCTGGAAAGGGGAACGTCCTATTTCGCTGCACTGACGGAAACCAGAGGGTCCTCGCCGGAGTGTTTTACATTCCAAAGCTACGCACCAACATCATCTCGTTGGGCCAGTTGGACGAGAACGGATGCAAGTCCGTGATCGAGGGAGGATACCTGCGCGTCTACGATCAGCAACGACGCCTCCTCGTCAAGGTGCAGCGGGCTACCAATCGCCTGTACATCATGAACCTGAACCTCGCTGTCCCCGTCTGTCTGTTGTCCAGAGTGGACGACCCAGCGTGGCTGTGGCACGCGAGGCTCGGGCACCTGCATTTCCGAGCCGTCAACACCATGTCGAGGCGCGGCATGGTGCGGGGGATGCCGCAGGTCGAGCATGTCGACGAAATCTGCGACGGGTGCACCATTGGCAAGCAGCACCGGCTGTCGTTTCCTCAGGCGAGCAAGCACCGATCCAGCCACTCACTCGAGCTCGTCCACACGGATCTTTGCGGGCCGATCAAGCCAGCAACTGCAGGAGGCAACCAGTACTTCCTGCTGGTAGTGGACGACTGCACGAGGTACATGTGGCTGGAGCTACTGAAAACCAAGGACGAAGCCTTCGCTCGTTTCAAACAGATTCAGAAACTTGCAGAGTCCAAGCAGCAGTGCAAGTTGAGGGCATTCCGTTCGGATCGTGGTGGTGAATTCAACTCTGGCGAGATCAAGACCTGGTGCGCGCAAGAGGGGATCGAGCACTTCACCACAGCACCTTACTCGCCACAGCAGAATGGCGTTGTGGAGCGGCGGAACCAGACTGTGGTGGAGATGGCACGATGCATGTTGAAAGGCATGGCAATGCCAGCCATCTTCTGGGGAGAAGCAGTCAAGTGCGCAGTGTACGTGCTCAACCGTGCACCGACGCGCAGCCTCGATGGAGTCACCCCGTATGAGGCCTGGCATCGCCGCAAGCCGACTGTCGAGCACCTGCGCACTTTTGGCTGTGTCGCGCACATGAAGAGGACAGGCCCTGGCACCAACAAGCTCTCAGATCGCTCGCTGCTGACGGTGTTCGTGGGCTATGAGGAAGGGTCCAAGGCGTATCGGGTGTATGACCCGGTAGGAGGCAAGCTCTATGTCACCCGCGACGTCGCGTTCGAGGAACGGCGGTCGTGGGACTGGTCATCATCGACGGCGGACATTGCAGCTTCGACGCCAACCACGTTCTCGGTGTCCTACATCGTCGAGCCAGGAGTGATCGTCGTCGACGACGGTAGCGGTACCTATGCCGAGCCTTGTCCCAGGGCGCAGTCACCACCGGACGCGACCACTCCTGTCGGCTCACCAAAACCAACAGTGGAGTGGTGCACGCCGCCGTCCCATGACAGTGCACTGGACGCAACAGACGAAGGAGATGTGGCGCTCCGGTACAGGCGTGTCACCGACCTGTACAACTCCACGTCGCCACTGGAAGGCGTGACAAGCGACGAGCCTGACGACCATGAGTCGGAGGAAGAAGTGCTCTGTCTGGTGACTGCTGACGAACCTGCAAGTGTCGAGGAGGCACTCGCAGCACCTGCCTGGCGAGAGGCAATGCAGGAGGAGATGAACAGCATCGCTGAGAATGACACATGGGCCCTGTCCTCACTGCCAGTTGGTCACCGTGCCATTGGACTGAAGTGGGTCTTCAAGCTAAAGAAGGACCCAGATGGCAACGTGGTGAAGCACAAAGCGAGACTCGTCGTGAAAGGCTATGCCCAGCGCAAGGGGGTGGATTTCGACGAAGTATTTGCGCCCGTCGCACGCATGGAGACAGTCCGCATCCTTCTCGCGCTCGCCGCCCATGGTGGCTGGGAAGTGCACCACATGGACGTCCGTTCAGCCTTCCTGAATGGAGATCTCAGCGAGGAGGTGTATGTGCTGCAACCTCCTGGCTTCATGGACAAGACGAGGCCTCACTCAGTGCTCAAGCTGAGCAAGGCGCTCTATGGACTGCGGCAGGCACCGCGTGCCTGGTACGCGAAACTGGACTCCTCTCTTGTTGAGCTGGGGTTCACTCGCAGTCCCCTGGAGCATGCTGTTTATCGGCGCGGAACAAGTGACAAGTACCTGCTGGTGGGTGTGTACGTCGATGATCTAATCATCACAGGTACCTGCGTCGAAGAAATCAAGGCGTTCAAGTCTGAGATGCACCACTTGTTCAAGATGAGTGATCTCGGGCTACTGTCGTATTACCTGGGGATCGAAGTGAAGCAGGAGCACGGCGAGATCACGCTGTGCCAGCGTGCCTATGCGGAGAAGATCATAGAGAGAGCAGGCATGGAGGGATGCAATTCCTGCCACACGCCAATGGAGCCGCGCCTCAAGCTGTTGAAGGAAGATGGAGCACCGAAGATGGACGCCACCAAGTATAGAGGTGTCATCGGGTGCCTCCGATACCTTGTCAATACAAGGCCAGACATAGCTCTCGCTGTGGGCATCGCCAGCCGATTCATGGAAGCGCCAAGCACGCACCACTGGTCCATCGTCAAGCAGATACTGAGGTATGTCAGTGGCACGCTGGGCTACGGATGCTGCTACAAGAAAGGGGACGGGGAGCCGAGGCTGATCGGCTACACCGACAGCGATCTCGCCGGTGACGTGAACGACCGCAAGAGCACATCTGGAGTGGTCTTCTTCCTCGGTGGCAGCACGATCACTTGGTCATCGCAGAAGCAAAAGGTGGTGGCCACATCGTCATGTGAAGCGGAGTACATCGCAGCTGGAGCTGGTGCCTGTCAAGGTGTTTGGCTCAGCAGGTTGATCGGCGATCTGACTGGGAGGTCGCCGAAGAAATTCAAGCTTCTCATCGACAACAAATCTGCAATTGAACTCAGCAAGAATCCAGTTCACCACGACCGCACCAAGCACATCGACATCAAGTATCATCACATTCGCCATGACATTGAGAAGGGAAGGCTCGACGTCGATCACATCAGAACAGATGGACAGTTGGCTGACATCCTAACCAAGGCTCTGGGAAGAGTTCGCTTCGTGGAGATGAGGACGAAGCTTGGCATTGTCGAGGTGCAGGTTTAAGGGGGTGAAGTGTTGGTTTAAACCCTGCACTTGCACCTGTTCTTCAGTAGTTTTTCTTCAGTCAGAATAAGCTGACCATGCAGCGTGTGTTTGTGCACGACTTGGTCAGGTAGCTAGCCGTTGTCAGTAGCAGATAGTTAGCTAGTTAGTTGCTGCGTTGATCGCTTCGTGGGATGGCACGAGTCAAGCGCTCATCGTGGCCTGTCATGGACGTGCACGAGCGGAGTTGGGATGGCAGCTCCACGCAGCTCGCTCACGATCCACCTTTTCCGTTTTCAGTTGTAATCTGAGAATAAATAGCAAAGAACCAGAAAAGCTGCAAGTTGTTGCACGCAGCACAAACTTCCTGTGTCTTGTGTTCGTTCTCTGATCGAGATATCCACTATCGCGAGAGAGAGAAGAGGTTCTGCAACTACAGGGAACGTCAATGGGTGCGCGGCGAACTCTGCCTGCATGGCTGCACCCCATGGCGCCCTTGGCCTCTGATTCCAGAGCATTTTCTTCAAGCAAAAAACGGGTGCGGAAATAGCTTAGCTCAGAGAAAAGCTACAGCATCCGGTCGTCGTGGCGGACAATGGTACCGGCAACGGAGTGCACGGCCGCGTCGGTGGGCGTTCCTGCGGAAGAGCTTGTGGAGATGGGTCGCAGGCGCTTGGGTGCACGCCGGCCTGCCGGAACACGAAGAAACGACGCCGGCGGCCCGCTGTCGATTGGGCGAGCGTTTCTTTCCTTTGCAAGCTACGTGACTTGGGATCGATTGGGAGCTATTTTCTATAAGAGGATTGATCGATCGGTTCTTGGTCGTTGTATGTGTGCGATGGATTTAAAGCCTAGAAAGAAGATGCGTTGGCATCATGTTTTTTCTATTTTTACAGAGAGCCAGCTACTGTTTCACAAACTGTGGTAGTACCCTGAGATTTTTTTGTACTACCAAGAAGCGTCCCAGAGATCAAATCAGTTTTAAGTTTTAACCTGTAAGTGTATCTACTTGAGCAGGGTGACCGGGGGCTGCTGCTGGCCCGAAGGTTCGACTGTCCAAGCAAGAGAGAATCGGTAACATCTACAAGCTCCAAGTTATTGTGGATAGCTTGAGCAATCGTTCCTTGAATTTTATATACACCACATAAAAGTGAGGACAGTTTAAACTGAAGATAAATATGATTCGAATTCAGAAAATTCAGTGTGTCAAAAAGGCAAGGGTTTTCTTACTTGATCCTCGAAACCCCTGGCATTCGAGTATGGAAGGAGGGCAGTGTTCAAGTGGTGGAAAGAGAACAACAATGACTGTTACACAAACCTAACGGCGTCGTACAAAAAATTGAAGATGTAGCAAGGCACTCGACGTCAGACGAATGTACGCGAGGACTAGGTCGAAGGCGGGCAACCCTGAAGGAGGATGAGGATCTGGCGCTCCACTTATCATAGGCTAGGGTTTGGCTGCGCTTGCTAGCTCCTTCTTATATTTTTCGTCATGTACATCCAGGTGTGGCCGGTACTTTGAGTTGTTTGGGTGTGTGTGGTGTTTTAAACTTGCTATTTGGTTCGTGCCGTGCGGGGCTTATATATAAAGCCGGGCCTGGAGGCATTCTCTTTAAAAAGGCACTCGGCATGTGCATCTATTTTATAACTGTCGCAACACACGGGCATATTTCCTATAAAAGTGTTTCCGTCGTTCGGTCCGTTTCTTCGTTCGCCCGTCTTGTGGTTTGGTATGTTTTCCGGTATGGTATGTCTTGTGATTGGTAACCACAACAGTCCCAGTCCCAATCAATCGCTAGGATTAGTGTGGGCTGGCCCAGACAAATAGGCATCGTTAGTGGAAAGGACAGTGTCCTACTTGAATCACAAGATGCATAAGACGGACCGTGTTCTACTAAAATCAGAAATCCATGCCACGCGATTGTATATAAACTACAGGTGGCACCTCTGGCCGAAGAAGCGGCGAAAGCAGACTAAGCAGTCGGCGAGGGAACCTCTTCTGGCTCTTTCTAAAGGACTAGGAGGAGCGGTAGCCGGCTAAACTCGAATTCGACGCTTCCGTCGTCAATGGAGGTCCCGGATTATCCTACGACGACGCATGTGGCTGAGAACTAGAGGGCGCTAGATCGAGAGGGGAGGCCTCGCCGGTGAGATCAGTTCTCGGGGGCGCTAGATCACAAAGGGAAGGTCCCGTCCTCGTGGACACCGACGGTGAGAAGGTCCACGGCGAGATGGTGGACCTGCAGCGCGCCTACATCGCGTTTGAAAGAAACCTGCTCAATCTTACCCTGCATTGCTCGCGCCCGACAACGTCTCCACCATTCCCTGCATCACGTACGACCGGCAGAGATCCAACCACCTACATCCCGCGCGTTCGGCGGTGCCACCCCGCATGGGCTGGCGACCCAATCACCTGTATCCCGCGCGGTCGGTAACACGCCGATACCCTGCAGCTCGCGCGGCTGGTGGTGTCCCCGCCGATGTGATCTAGCAGACTAGGACGAGCAGCTCGAGCCGGCAAGGATGCAACCATGCAATACAGTGTTTATGATTCATGAGGTACTGCGCTATAAAACTTGGTGTGTTTGTTAACTGTCACTTGCATGGACAGAAGCCCAATGTTAACAAGGACGGTAGAATTAACAAGATACGGATGCATCTATCCACCCACTCTTGTAAACACTCTTAGTATTTTGCATTCTACGGGCGTGAAGAAGATGACTTGGAAAGTACGATGGCATGTGCGCTTCAATTTCTCCTTGCTCGTAAACATGATGCAGTTGTTCAACAGCCGCTGCTGCCAAAGATGCATTCTATATTTCCCATGTGTGGCACATATAGCTTGAATCTGAGGCTCCAAGCTACTTGGATGATCTCAATGGGATTAAGCCATGCCGAGCCATGTCTCAGACTACTTCAGGATTATGATTCTTGGTACTACTGCTAGGTCAGGTCATTAAATAAAGGCTGAAGTATTCCATGAAAGTTTATCTTGGCTCAAGTATAACCACCTGATCATTAAGTGGGACTGTTCCTCTATTTTCAAACTGTTTGGGTACTTCGGTCTGGATATAGCAGAGGTGGGAGTCATTGCTAAGAATTTTCAATTGTGAAGACCGTTGGACTATGTTCGGTCAAAAGACAAAAGGTAAGCTAAATATGCTGCTGGCGAGATTAGTAAATTAGTTTATAGAAAGTTGTGTGATGAATGTTTTTCAAGGAGCGGTGCTGACCTGAATGTGGAAACGGGCCTGGCTAGATTGTGACTGTTTCTCTATATTTTAATCAATACTAAACCTGCTTTCAAACAAATTTACCCATACCGACCCGGAGCAACGCACGGGCACTTTTACTAGTCTATACCTAATAATAAAAGCAAAAGGGCTTCTTGTTGGTCCGTCTGTTTTTACCCTGTTTTTTGATTAAAATTACAACACTGCCATCGCTTAAGTAAAACTGATTCACTCGATGTGTTTCCTTCCTTCGTTCGAAGGTGTGTACGGCCCGGCCCAGCCAAACTGAAATGGATTAGAACTCCACGTTACGCTCCTATCTTTCACCTAGGTCTCCGCTACAAAAACACGCGCTGGCGGCGCTGCCTGCCCTGACAAGAGGAGGACACGTACGGAAGAACCTTGATGGTAGATCTTGACGAGCGTAACTCCTCCGTCGTGATGCCCTGCTTCCGGCCTGCCGCAATCAAGACGTCCACCTAATCCACTCTGGGACAAGGCTACGCTCCGCCGCCAAGCCGTTCCGAGGCTGCAGCGCCATAACCAGCAGGATCAATCAACTAAAGTCGTCGTCGTCGAATCATCCATGCTTCGCCTCAAACTAAAAGAAAAAGGAACAGACCGACAATCTCACGATTCACGAAACACAAGACACGTCTCGCGCGATCATCGTCCTGCTGCTGTCTCGGCAAAGAAAAAGCTACGCTAGCTCACATGCGCGTCTAGCCGCAAGCTATCTTCGTTATTGGTTCGTGCAGAATAAAATGGTGTCGCACATGAAGAACATGCCATCCAGAGCAGATAGCAGAGATTGCATCTGGCCGGAAGAAATAGTCCTCGATCTCGTGTCTCAAGCCAAGCCCACGCGCATTATGCGGCACACGTCGTTGCATCAATGTTCTTCAAGTTACCTATCTTTCTATCCTTTGCACCTTTATGTTACGGGAGAAGCTTTTTTCTCCTGAAGAATCTTTGGATGATAACCAACTTCAATCTTATAGTTGATGAGGGGTAACTGAATGAGGGAGCTTGGCTCTTTCTCCCTGTGTGCTGTTGGTTTCATCAAGGACGTTTTCTGGCTGATTTGGAGGAACGGGTGGATACACTTTTCCATTTTCGTTTTCCTATTGCCATATAAACCTGATATACAGGCTTATAACAACATATAAAAGCCACACTATATTGCAATGTCCTACCCTCCTGGTAGAAATCGAAATCACTCATTAACTGTAATAAGACAATTAGTCGTGTTCTGGATATTGTGTGTGAATGGTTGTATTATATCGACTTCTTTACTTGTAAAAATAAGAAAATATATAGTGAAATTTATAGAATGCAATTTAGAGAGTCTACACATAGAGACAAAAATTTCCACCATTCGTGTTGTACTGGCGAAGTAAATGGGAAAAGAAAGAAAAAAAAGGTTAGGGTTACATTGCACACTAGATTTTTGGGAAAAACTCGAGTTGGATTGGCATTTTTTGTACTAAATTTTTAGACCGCGAGCGGAATGATTTGACGTCATATCAATTTTTTCTAGAATCATATTCAAATATTTTATTTAGAAAACCCGGTGCAACGCACGGGCAAATTTCCTAGTTATTCGATAAATTATATTGATTGATACGAGTTGATTTCCTATTCTACTATTCCGAAGCCAATGAAAATAAGTAGGACCTCAAAAATAGTGGGTTTTCTATTGATGCCGTGAATAACATATAGCTTACCTCCCACCCTCTCCCATGGTGATCTAGTGGCGATCTAGGGTTTTAGCCGCCGTCCTCTGCCGGCGCCAGGTGGGCGCTGGCGTCCCTCGCTGCTGTCTGGTCTGCATGGCGGTTCCTCCTGATTGGGGTTGGAAGATCACCTATTCTACCACACGTGATCATGATCGTGGGAGGCCAAAGGAATATGATGGATCCCTCCATTTCTGGTATTCTAAGAATTGGGTGGTTCTTTTCAATGCCAAGGGAGCCTCCTTGGTTGGACGTGGATTCAAAGATGGTGAGGTGATCCGATCTGGATCGAAGGTAACATTCGTAAACCAAAATGTCAGGGTTTCTACTTGCATTGTCTCTCCCTCAGGAGATGATGTAGAAATGGATCGTGGACTTGGATCTGTTGAGCCACCGGTATTGCATGTTGAGGAGGTTGTGTCGGACCCTGGCATTAACTCCATTCCAGATCCCGAGGAAGATTTGGCTGAGTCATCTGCGGTTCATGATTCATTGACTCTCGGTTTGGATTTTCCCCCCGGGAGGACTTTTGCAAATAAAGTGAAAAGGGATTTCTTTACTACAGTTCATCCGAATAAAAATTCCTTCCACTTCACCATGGTAGTTTCTTTTGGTCGTGCATCTTTCCGTCTCTCTGAAGATATGGTGGCTATTGCTCTTGAGTCTGCTATTGGGGGTTTATGTGATGAATTAAAGGTCTCGATCTTGAGAGATAGAGTATTCTCCTTCACAGTTTCCTCCAAGCAGATTGGGTTTTTAATTTATCAGAGGCACTACTACTTTTGTAAGCAATTCAAGTGTTGTTTTCACCTGTGGGGCAGAGGTGGACCAAATTGGATCCGTGAATTTCATATGTGGCAGAAAGAGTGTCAGGTTGAATGGACTCTGGTTAGTCCATCTAAACGCACGACACAATTGGGAATGGATGTTATACATGAAGCAAGGAATATTAAATCAGTGGTTCGATCTGGTAAAACTACACCTAAGAAGTTAACTTTTGCAACCATTGAGAGCTACAAAGCGTGCAAGGGATACAGATATCCAGCTATGGCAGAAGATATAGCTGATTTGCAGCAAAGTGGATATGTTCTCTCATCTCCAGAAAAATCCCTGCTCCCCAAATTCCAGTGACTCATTGGACAAATGCACAGCCAAGCATACAGTTTGGCACTGCATTGTCTTTTGATATCAGAGTGGGAAGTAGCTCCTCATCACCTGTCTCAAGCCCTATAGGGTGCCCTATAAAGGATAATACTCCTATAGCAAATACCTTGACCAGTACTGTTCCTGCTGAGATGGATTTGAATTTATCTCATGATGGTATGAAGGAGTTTGAGCATATGATTGATAAAATGGTTTATAAGGTTTGGGATTGTGGTCGTTGCCTTTGAATGGGCCATGTTGTTTCGGAATGATATTCGTTGCCGGGCCTATTTCAGCTACGACCGTATTGCAAAGGCATGTATCAGTAAAGCCAAAGAAAAGAAAAAACAAATTTTTGTCCCAAAATGGGTCGGTACAGGTTTATTCGGTACGGAATCTCCTGGCAATACAACTACTCATACGGTGGACGTTCCATCTTCTTTTCCCCCGAACCAGAGTTCTCTGCCGCCACCTCCCACCCCTTGTGCTGCCCACATCGAACCAAGTGGAAGCAATGCCGGTTTTTGAAGTGCACCCTATGCCATGGCTGCCATGCATGGGGTCATCAAGTGATAGATGGCGGTCCGACCTGGCTGCCTCGTACCTACTACTACGCAGCAGAGGATCCGCCATCTCAGCACCATAGCCACTACATCGTGGTGATGGATCCAGCTCCGCCGCCCATGGATGAAGCTCATTGGAGGAATCAGGTGCATAACTTTTTGACTGGACCCCTAATCGTAATGTGCTAGATCATCAGCCCAGTCTCTTTGGTATTGGTCGTTACAAGCTCAGTAGCACAAACACTGTTAATGCACTAGTAAATCATGGTCACTTCCAAGTCCAGAATAACTTTGTTAGATTTATTCGAGCAGATGATGCAGAGCAGAATCATAAAGCTTCGCAAGGCTTTCGTAGAGGATGGCTCATGATGCTTGGTATACATCCAGATTATCGTAATGACTTGGACATTGCCAATGCAGTATCTACTTTTGGTAAATTTCACAGTTGGAATAGGGAAGATCCAATTAAGGAAAGAGTGCTTGTATATGCATCCTTCCCATCCCCTGCTTTGGTGCCACGTGATGTGGTTTTTGGGAAATTTGCTACAGTGGGAGGGGTTAAAGAGTATTGGCCTGCACGTGTGTTCATTCTAACTGCAGACTTTGCTGATATACTTCCTGCTGATGAAGACCCTATGCCACTTGATGGCAATCCACATCCACTACCAGGAAATTTACAGCGTCACCCTAACCTGTTTGTTAATCCACAGTATCCTGAGATTGGATGGGATGTTGGTCCAGAGCATCATTTTGATGCACCTGTGGATGGAAATAATAATGGGAATCGGATGGAGGAGGAATTGGAAGAAGTGCAAGAGTCAATGGTTATGAATATCTCTGATAACTATCAGTCTTCAGTTAATATGATGCATCAAGGAAATTTGCAAGTACGGGCTCCGGGTGATCCTGTCATGATGTAATACATGTTGGAAGGGTTATGACTGTTTTTGGCCCTTCCCTGCCACCTCATATGCGATAAGATTTTTCGTTCCATGATGCCTGACCTTTATGCTAAAACTTTTCCTCTGTCACTACAAATTTCACCTTTTGCATTTATCAAGTGGAATATGGAGGTTGCTACTAATACTGTCTGTCAAGGAAATAGTATGTTGTTGCTGCAGGGTACATATAGCATGACTGACAGTGGTGTGGAACATTCTTCTGCTGATAAATTGGCTGATACTGTAGCTGTCTTGCCTAAGGAAAGGCCAGTTGCCAGGTCGCTTGATTTTGATAAACTATCTGCTGATGTTGCTACTACAGTTTTCTCTGCTACTCCAATGGCTGACAAGGCAAAGAGAGGGCGCAAGTCAAAGACTCTTGTTGTTCAACCTGAGGAGCTTCGATTCACTCGTAGCTGTGTGAAGATAGATAACCCTGTTCTTGCAGTTCAGCCGCGCCCTAAGAAGAAGTCTCGTGCAAAGTTCCTGCTTGGGTTGCCACAGGATGAGGGAGCAAACGTAGAGGAAGATAATGATCAAGAGGAGGATGATCAAGAGTTCATCAATATACCTGCAACACCCATAGCACTAAGGAAATGGGTAGGGCCTCAGCTTGGTATTGCACCAGAGAAGCTCACTAAGGAGAGGCTTGAGGCTGATCCTGCAACTTCTTCCTCCAAAGATGGTCATGATGATGCTTGATCAAGAAGTGATGTTGTCAACCAAGGGTTGTCAGTTTGTGGTTGCTTTTGTTCAATTATGGTTATTTTGGTCAGTGATGATTTATGTGTCAGATTATTTGTGTCATGTTATCTATACTTTTCTCAGTACTATGTATTGGGTGGCTATGTTACTCTCCACTCTGGTTATAAATGTGTAATATTTCTAGAAGGAGTTGGAGAATATTGTGCTGGAATGTTCGTGGTTTAAATTCAGAGAATAGGCAGCGTGATGTCAGGTCAAAAAAAGTGGGTGTGATATAATTTACAAGAAAAAAGTGCGAGTCAGTGTACTGGCGCTTCATTAGAAATTTTGCTCCCAAACAATTTGACTTCTTTGTTTTTGTTCCCTCTATTGGGGCCTCTGGGGAAATTATTGTTCTTTGGAATTCATCAGTTTTCACTGGCTTGTTGCTTGAAACTCAGTCCTTTGGGGCCAGAGTCAGTTTTACATCAGTTCATAATAATTCTTCATGGGTTATGGTTTGTGTCTATGGACCATGTCAGGGGATAGCTCGAGATGAATTTGTCTCATGGTTGTATAAGTTGAATATACCAACTATGGATAATTGGCTAGTACTGGGAGATTTAAATTTTATTCGAGATCAAGAAAATAGGAATAAACCAGGTGGTAATATTCATGATATGATGTTGTTCAATGAAATAGTAGGCCATTTGGGATTATTAGAGCTCCCTTTAAAAGGAAGGTCCTTCACTCGGTCAAACATGCAGAGAGAGCCTTTGCTTGAGCAACTCGATTGGTTTTTCACAAGTGCAAATTGGATCTCTAAGTATCCACATTCCATGGTGCTGCCATTGGGTAAAATTGGATCAGATCATGTCCCATGCGTGGTGACAGTGGATACTAGTATACCAAAACCCTAATTGTTTCACTTTGAGAATTATTGGGTTGATCTCCCAGGTTTTTCTGACTGTGTAACTAGCTCTTGGGGAAAATTTTCTAATAAAGCTTATAACATAGCTTTGGTTGTAGACAAGCTCAAAACTCTACGGTATGATCTAAAAAAGTGGCATACTAGGCTATCTCACCTAAAACAGCTGATACAGAGTTGTAATAAGGTCATACTGATCCTTGATAATTTGGAGGAAAATTGTCCAGTGTATAGATCTGAATTTAATTTCAGGAAAGTGGTAAAGATCCATTTGGAGGAATTAGCCTTAGCCGAATGCAAGTATTGGAAAAAATGCAGGATTAGATGGATAAAACAGGGAGATGACAACACAAAGTTCTTCCATGCTATGGCAACAGAGAGATATAGGAGGAATAATATTTCTATGCTCATTGGTGGAAATGTGAATGAGGTTTCAGATCATGAAATAATGGCAGGAATGTTGTTAACAAATTTTAAAGAAAGAATGGGCCAGTCAGAAGGAATAGTCATGGAATTCGATTTGGGCTCCTTGCTTTCTAAGGTTGATGGGCTTGATGAGCTAACTCTTCTATTTGATAAGAAGGAGATGGATGATGTTGTTGAAATGATGCCAGTGGATCATGCACCTGGGCCGGATGGGTTTAATGGAATGTTCTTGAAAAAATGTTGGCCCATCATTCAAACTGAATTCTATCGTTTGTCTTCTGATTTTCATGATGGGAAAATAAAACTGGATAATATCAATGGCTCATACATAACATTGGTCCCCAAAAAGCTATACCAATGGATGTTAATGATTTTAGGCCAATTTCATTAACCAATGTATGTTTGAAACTTTTGACAAAGCTTGTTGCAAATCGATTGCAAGGGAAAATTTTGAGCTTCCTGCATAAAAACCAGTATGGGTTCCTAAGATCTAGGTCAATACGGAATTGTATTGCTTGGGCATTTGAGTATCTCTATATATGCCAAATTTCCAAGAAGCCAATAGTAATTGTTAAGTTGGACTTTGTGAAAGCGTCTGATACTATTGAGCATGTGGCAATACTGGAAGTTATGAAGCACAAAGGTTTCAATGAGGTTTGGCTAGGATGGATAAAAATATTTTAACCTCTGGAACATCTGCAATATTGCTAAATGGAATACCAGGGAAACAATTTGTTTGCAAGAGGGGAGTTAGACAGGGTGACCCCTTGTCCCCTCTATTATATTCCTTGGGATCTGATCTTTTGCAATCAGCTGTGAATGATTTAGACAATGAATTATTTCAAGGCCTATTGAGACTAATGACGAGGACTTCCCAATTATCCAGTATGCAGATGATACGTTATTAATTATGCCTGCAGATATGGATCAGATGATGGCACTGAAGGAGGTACTGAATAAATTCTCCAAATCCACTGGTCTGAAAATTAATTTTGGTAAGTCAACGATGGTGCCAATCAATGTTCCTGATGATTTAATGGGACAGTTAGCTACTAAGGTTGGTTGCCAAATTGGAACTATGTCTTTCACATTTTTGGGTTTGCCTTTGGGCACCACTAGACCCACACCATCTCAAATCTTATGCCTATTGTCTGTCGACAAGAAAGGAAACTCGCATCCAGTTCCACCTTTCTATCACAGGGGCTATACTACAGTTGATCAACTCAGCTCTTTCCTCCATGCCACTGCATTTTCTATGTTCCTTACAACTGCCACCATGTTTGACGAAGCGGCTTGATAGAATTTTAAGGAAGTGTTTATGGAGGGATAAATTTGATGAACCAAAGCAATCCCTGGCTGCATGGGAAATGATATGCAAGCCAAAGAAAAGTGGTGTGTTAGGAATTGTGGATTTTCAAAAGAAGAATGCTTCTTTACTGATTAAATTTCTAGATAAATTTTACAACCACCGTGATATTCCTTGGGTGAATCTGGTGTGGCATGCTCATTATGCAGATAAACTTCCACGTGTTGAACAACTATGTGGATCGTTTTGGTG
The DNA here is from genome assembly GCF_019359855.2 of Lolium perenne. NCBI lineage: Eukaryota > Viridiplantae > Streptophyta > Magnoliopsida > Poales > Poaceae > Lolium > Lolium perenne. Next base: position 217,800,815 of record NC_067247.2, read on the forward strand.
GAGAGATGTGCTTAAATTGGTTGACAACTTCAAAGCAGTGGCTGCAGTCAAGTTAGGGAATGGACACTACAAGAAAAGTTGCCATAGCCGACGAAGTTGAAGTTGCGCCGTGGTTGCTGATGCACCATGCCGACGATTTTTGCTCTCTCCGTGGTGCATGTCAATTTTTTTTTCTCGTTTTTGAGGCCACCTAGCCCGACGAAAACGTGGAAAACGTCGTGTATGGTGGCCCGAGATATGGTGCTTGATGAATTCTCGGGTGCGCCGGCCGGTTCAACGTAAATCTGTACCGCCCAGAGATGTAGGGCCCAGATGGCAGCCTCTCTAGCATTGTTTTTTTTCTTGATCGCGCCATCTCGTTCAACGCTCTCCGATCGAGCCGTTTACGATGCAGGATCATGGGTCCCGCATGTCATCCTCTATGTACAAAAATTCTTTCTTTTCTTGGATTTTTTGACCCCCTGATTTCTAGCTACTTCCTTTTTCTTTTGATCCCATGCCGCCTTGGAAACGTTGAGACTGCTGCTGCAAAATGGGACCCGCATGTCACCCTCTATGTGCAATCAAGTTTCTTTTCTTGGAGATATTTTTGGCACTTGATATTTGGTCACTTGTCTTTTTCTTTCGATCCCGTGCCGCCTCTGAAATGGTGAGACCACTGCTGCAAAATGGAACCCGCATGTCATCCTCTATGTGCAATCATGTTTCTTTTCTTGGAGTTATTTTTGGCACATGATATTTGGTCACTTCCTTTTTCTTTTGATCCCGTGGCGCCTCTGAAACGTTGATACCGCTGCTACTAAATGGGACCCGCATGTCATCCTCTATGTACAATAAAGTTTCTTTTCTTGGAGTTATTTTTGGCACCTCATATTTGGTCACTTTCCTTTTTCTTTCGATCCCGTGCCACCTCTGAAACGTTGAGACCGCTGCTGCAAAATGGGACCAGCATGTCATCCTCTATGTACAATAAAAGTTCCTTTTCTTGGATTATTTTTGGCTCCTGATATTTGGTCACTTGCCTTTTTCTTTCTCTCATGCCGCCTATCACACATTGAGTAAGCTGCTGCAAAATGGACCCGCATGTCGTCCTCTATGTACAATAAAATTTCTTTTCTTGGATTATTTTTGGCACCTGATATTTGGTCACTTGCCTTTTTTCTTTCGATCACATGCCGCCTCTGAAACGTTGAGGAAGCAGCTGGCTCATGGGACCCGCATGTCATCCTCTATGTACAATAAAATTTTGTTTCTTGGATTATTTTTCACCCTCTGATTTTTGGCTATTTCCTTTTTCTTTCGATCCCATGCTGCCTTGGAAACATTGAGGATGTTGCTGCCTCATGGATCCCGCATGTCATCCTCTATGAACAATACATATTTCTTTTCTTGGATAATTTTTGGCTCCTGATATTTGGTCACTTGCCTTTTTCTTTCGATCTCATGCCGCCTTTGAAACGCTGAGGAACCTGCTGGCTCATGGGACCCACATGTCATCCTCTATGTACTATAAAAGTTTCTTTCCTTGGAATTTTTTTCACCCTCTGATTTTTGGCTATTTCCTTTTTCTTTTGACCCCCTACCGCCTTGAAAACGTTGAGTAAGCTGCTACTCATGGGACCTGTGTAACACCCCAACTTTTGCAACCCTGTTTAGTTGTCCTTAGTGCAAAAATCAGGGGGAACAAAAACTTTTTCTTAAGACTAGTTGGAGGAATTGCCTTGATCTGTTTGTTATGATGAATTGCTTTGATCTGTTGGTAGATGTATTGTCTTGTTTAGCTTGTTGAGTTTTGTCTTGAGCTACCCCATAGAACAACACCCCTTGTGGTAAAACAAACAACTCACCTAATAAAACACATGTGTGGCTTAGGAAAAATTGTTTTCCTTCTTACTACACCAAAACTCTCTACTTATGGCAACATGAGTGTGCCATCTTGAAGTTCCTATTGGTGTTCTAAATCTAGATCAGATCATCCTTAATTCAAAAACTTGGGATCATCTTACCCCTTGCCACATCCTTCTCTTATACCCACTCCTCCTGGCTGATTCTGAAGCGAAGTCAACAATCTGTTTTGGCAGGCTTATAAGATTCCAACTTTGACAGTTGATCTCTTAGCACCCACAACTATTTTTGGTAACCTCAATGCATGGATCTCCTCTATGCATCACCATCTGCAACTTCCACGTCTTGCATGTCCCATTCTACTCTTGCAACTCTTATACTCCATTGATCTTGTACCCTATCCAAAGTTTAACCTCAAGATCACTTCCTGCACTTTTGCCTCTTGTTTTTATTCAAGTTTAATCTTTACAAAACCAAGAGTGGAATGATGTGTACATTTTGTAGCCACTGTCTACCCTTGAGAACACTTCTCCCTAAATTAGTTTTCTTTCTCAAAAACCCTATTGTTTTTCCTTTTCTAGTTTTGATCACAAAACTACTTCTGGTTTTATTAAATCTTTTCAAGATATTTTCTTTAAAGAAAACAAAGAACTGAAATGGGTTTTTGTTTTTCATCCCATTTCTACCAAGTATTGATTTCTAAAACATCATTTTCTATCTTGCTTTCTTTTTAACAAAAATCTTGTTTATGGTACCTATTCCATTTCTTGTTTTCCTCTTGCTTATTATACATTTGAGAAAAACTCTACTTTACTTGAGAAAGTAAGTAGAACATTTTGAACTCCTATGTTCCAACTAGTTTCTCTCAACATTATCAAATTCCATTCCACTTGAGTTCATTCCTAATTGTCCCTAGACAATTGAGGTGTTTCAAATCCTTTTCAAATAAATTCTTTTTCAAATGACAATCCTTGCACATCTTATGCACATCACTGATCTACCACATTGTATCCCCTCACCCTTCAATTCTTGATCAAATGGATTATAATTTGATACTTTCAAGTGGACTCCCTTCAACAAAAACCCTAGACTCAGGGAGTATTTCAAACCACTCCCAATTGACCTCTTATTTGAAGCGCAACTCATATTCCATCATACCCATCTCAATCCTTTGTTATTTTCCATCATCACCTTGACATCATGAATTGATGATTTATGTCACCATATTCATCCTTGTGAGTATGTGGTTACTTCACTCACCATCTCTCCTAGCCTTGCTCTACCATTGTCTAAATCACCATTAATACGTCTCCAACGTATCGATAATTTCTTATATTCCATGCTACTTTATTGATGATACCTACATGTTTTATGCATACTTTATGTCATATTTATGCATTTTCCGGCACTAACCTATTAACAAGATGCCGAAGAGCCAGTTGCTGTTTTTTGCTGTTTTTGGTTTCAGAAATCCTAGTAAGGAAATATTCTCGGAATTGGACGAAATCAACGCCCAGGATCTTATTTTTCCACGAAGCTTCCAGAAGTCCGGAGAGGAAACGAAGTGGGGCGATGAGGCGGCGACACGCCAGGGCGGCGCGGCCGGGAGGCGTGGCCCACCTCCTGGCCGCGCGGCCCTATTGTGTGGGCCCCTCGTGGCGCCCCCTGACCTACCCTTCCGCCTACCTAAGCCTTCGTCGATAATAACTCCAGTACCGAGAGCCACGATACGGAAAACCTTCCAGAGACGCCGCCGCCGCCAATCCCATCTCGGGGGATTCAGGAGATCGCCTCCGGCACCCTGCCGGAGAGGGGAATCATCTTCCGGAGGACTCTTCACCGCCATGGTCGCCTCCGGAGTGATGTGTGAGTAGTTCACCCCTGGACTATGGGTCCATAGCAGTAGCTAGATGGTTGTCTTCTCCTAATTGTGCTATCATTGTTGGATCTTGTGTGCTGCCTAACATGATCAAGATCATCTATCTGTAATGCTACATATTGCGTTTGTTGGGATCCGATGAATAGTGAATGCTATGTTATGTTGATTATCAATCTATTATCTATGTGTTGTTTAGGATCTTGCATGCTCTCCGTTGCTAGTAGAGGCTCTGGCCAAGTTGATACTTGTAACTCCAAGAGGGAGTATTTATGCTCGATAGTGGGTTCATGTCTCCATTAAATCTGGGGGAGTGACAGCAACCCCTAAGGTTGTGGATGTGCTGTTGCCACTAGGGATAAAACATCAATGCTATGTCTAAGGATGTATTTGTTGATTACATTACGCACCATACTTAATGCAATTGTCTGTTGTTTGCAACTTAATACTGGAGGGGGTTCGGATGATAACCTGAAGGTGGACTTTTTAGGCATAGATGCATGCTGGATAGCGGTCTATGAACTTTGTCGTAATGCCCAATTAAATCTCACAATACTCATCATAACATGTATGTGCATGGTCATGCCCTCTTTATTTGTCAATTGCCCAACTGTAATTTGTTCACCCAACATGCTAATTCTTATGGGAGAGACACCTCTAGTGAACTGTGGACTGATACGTCCAAAACGTATCTACTTTCCCGAACACTTTTGCTATTGTTTTGCCTCTAATTTGTGTGTTTTGGATACAACTAACGCGGACTAACGCTGTTTTCAGCAGAACTGTTCTGGTGTATCGTTTTTGTGCAGAAATCCAACTTTCAGGAAAATCCTCGGAATTTATGCGAAAGTCTTATTTTCCCAGAAGACTCACGGAGCCAGAAGGGCAAGCCAGGTGGAGGCCCGAGGGCCCCAGACACTAGGCCGGCGTGGCCTAGGAGGGGGGCGCGCCGCCCTAGCGTCTGGCCCCCTCGGCTGGCCTCCGACGCCCTCCTCTGGACTACTTAAGGGGTTTCGATCTAAAAATTGCGACCAAGAAGTCGAAGTCGCCAGAAACCCTCCAGAACGCCGCCACATCGCGAAACTCCATCTCGGGAGCCAGAAGTCTCCATTCTGGCACTCCGCCGGGATGGGGAATTGGAGGAGATCATCGCCATCACCACCACCGACGCCTCTCCATCGACCAGCAATGTTTCCCCCATCCATGTGTGAGTAATTCCCCCGCTGTAGGCCGAATGGGATGGTAGGGATTGGATGAGATTGGTCATGTAATAGTATAAGATTGTTAGGGCATAGTGCCTAGTGTCTGTAATTGGTACTTTGATGATATTGTTGCAACTTGTTATGCTTAATGCTTGTCACTAGGGCCCGAGTGCCATGATCTCAGACCTGAACATGTTATTATTTCATCATGATATTCATTGTTTATGGTCTTACCTGCAAGTTGTATACACATGTCGCTGTCCGGAACCAATGGCCCCGAAGTGACAGAAATCGGGACAACCGGAGGGGATGGTAGTGATGTGAGGATCACATGTGTTCACGGAGTGTTAATGCTTTGCTCCGGTACTCTATTAAAAGGAGTACCTTAATATCCAGTAGATTCCCTTGAGGCCCGGCTGCCACCGGCTGGTAGGACAAAAGATGTTGTGCAAGTTTCTCATTGCGAGCACGTACGACTATAATTGGAACACATGCCTATTGATTGCTTTGTACTTGGACACCGTTTTATTATTATCTGCAAATGCCCTGCTTGATTGTTACATGAGTTTCTCTCATCCATGCAACGCCCGTCATCCGTCCCCGTGCCTACAGTATTTTAATCCTGCTGTTTACTAAAATCACTACTGCTGTCTTTGTTACCCTGCTGCTGTTATTTTACTACTGCTACTGTTATAAAACTGTTACTACTGATAAACTCTTGCGAGCAAGTCTGTTTCCAGGTGCAGCTGAATTGACAACTCCGCTGTTAAGGCTTTCAAGTATTCTTTGTCTCCCCTTGTGTCGAATCAATAAATTGGGTTATACTACCCGCGAAGACTGCTGCGATCCCCTATACTTGTGGGTCATCAAGACTGTTTTTAAAGCGCCGTTGCCGGGGAGCATAGCTTTATTTGGAAGTTCACTTGGATTGATATTGTTCGCTGCAAATTCTCCATCATGGGTAAAACTCGCGATCCTAAAGTCGCCATATTACCATCCACTACAAGAAAAGGTACAACTCTGAGTACCTCTGCTACTCTTGATTCACCATCTGTGATAAGTCAACTTGTTTCACCGCCGCAAGCTTCACTTGCTGGTACTTCTGCTGAATCTGAAAACTCTCATAATATTGATAATGTTTCTGCTGTGCTTGATGATAGTGGTTCATTGGGATCTTTTCTAGATGCTACAATTGCTAAGTCTAGACAAATTGAAAATACTGAAACTCCTAATGCCACTACACCTGTTAATTCACCTGAACTTGATTATTCTAGTGATGATCCTGATGAAGATTATGTGGAGCTTAATGATGATTTTATTAATAGATGCAATGCTACTGCTGATGCAAGAAAAATTAAAAGTTTCTCACACAATATCTTTGTTAGGCATAAGCTATCTCCTGATCCTAAATTTGCCACATCTCCTATATGCATTAAGGATAAAGATTATGATTTTTCTCTTGATCTATCTCATATAGCTATTGTAGAGAAAGCACCCTTTTGTGGTACTGAAAAAGAAAGTGCTGTAGAGCACATGATTGAACTTTCTTCTATGAGTAGCTTGTTTTCTGATGATGTCAAGATGCGTACTTACTTTGTCGCTAATTTTTTTCCTTTCTCATTAAAGGATGATGCTAAAACTTGGTATAATAATTTGCCTCCTGGTTCTATTAAAAGTCCAACTGATTTGCGTGATGTTTTCTTTCGAAAATACTTTCCCGCTAGTGCTCAACATGCTGCTTTACAGAGAATTTATAGATTTGACCAGGGAGATGAGGAGAAATTGCCTGAGGCTTGGGCAAGATTTTGTTCTCTTATCAGAGCTCGACCTGGACATGATTTAGAAAAGAATGATCTACTTGATATATTTTATAGTGGACTAACCATTGAGTCTAGGGCATATTTGGATAGTTGTGCTGGTTGTGTTTTCAGGAAAAGAACTCCAGACGAAGCTGAAGAATTATTGGCTAAAATAGGCCGGAATCATGATGATTGGACTATGCCCGAACCAACTCCAACGCCAATATTGAAGAAGAGGGGTTTAATTAATTTGAATGATGAAGATATGAGGGAAGCCAAGAAGTCTCTCAAGGAGAAAGGTATTAAATCCGAAGATGTGAAGAATCTACCTCCCATAGAAGATATATGTGAGATAATTCCCCCTTCAACCATGATTGAGGTAAACTCCCTTCAACGCTTTACTAGGGAAGATATTCCGTATTCAAAACCTCCTGCGCAATGCTTAGATGAGTTTGATAATTACATTGCTAAGCAAGAAAATTTTAATATGAGAGTAGAGAATCATCTAATGGAAAATTCTCAAGCTATTAGCAATTTGCATGATATTGTGGAGAGAACCTCCAATGATGTTAAGATGCTTGTTAAACATTTTCAAATGGTTCAAACTCAAATTGATCAACTCACTAAAGTGCAAAATGACTTATTAAAAAATAATTCTAAAGAGAAACATGCTTATGAAGTAACAACTAGAGGTGGTGTCTCTACCCAGGATCCTCTATATCCTGAAGGGCATCCCAAAAGAATTGAACAAGATTCTCAACGAATTGAACCTAGTGCTCCTTCTAAGAAAAAGAAGAAGAAACATAAAAATGTTGTAGAATCCTCTGAACCTGTTAATGATCCTAATAGTATTTCTATTTCTGATGCTGAAACCGAAAGTGGTAATGAACATGATAATGATAATGATAATAACAAGAATGATGCTTCTGATAAAGAAGAGGTTGAAGATGAACCTGAAAAGCATGCTAAAAAAAAAGTATACTAAAGAAGATTTTATTGCTAAGAAACATGGTAATGAAAGGGAACCTTGGGTGCAAAAGCAAATGCCTTTTCCTGCTAAGAAACTAAAATCAAAGGAAGAAGAACACTATAATAAATTTTGCGATTGGATGAAACCTTTTTTCTTGCAAATCCCTTTGACTGATGCTATTAAATTGCCTCCTTATTCAAAGTATATGAAAGATATTGTTACTAACAAAAGGAAAATCCCCAATGAGGAAATTTCCACTATGCTTGCTAATTACTCTTTCAATGGCAAAGTTCCAAAGAAGTTGGGCGACCCAGGTATACCTACTATTCCTTGTTCTATTAAGAATAATTATGTTAAAACTGCTCTATGTGACTTGGGAGCCGGTGTTAGTGTTATGCCTTTTTCTCTTTATAAGAGACTTTATTTAAATAAGTTGATACCTATTGATATATCTTCGCAAATGGCTGATAAATCTACTGCTATTCCTGTTGGTATATGTGAGGATGTTCCTGTTCAAGTTACTAATAACTGCTTGATATTAACTGATTTTGTTGTGCTGCAAATGCCTGAAGATGATAATATGTCTATTATTCTTGGGAGACCTTTTCTTAACACCGCAGGGGCTGTTATTGATTGCAATAAAGGAAAGGTTACTTTCAATGTTGATGATAAGGAGCATACCGTCTATTTCCCCAAGAGGATTGATAAAGTATGTGGAGTTAACACTATTTCTAATGTGAGAACTATCAAAGTTGGAACTATCGATTGTCCTATATATGAGCCTAAAGAAGGATATCAAAATCTTATGATTGGATCCATATCAATACAATTCAAGGTAACATGATTGATTTGAGGTTTATTTCTTCTTATGCTATGAAAATTTATTTGGTGGCAAGACTTGATCAACCTTGTTAACAAATACTTTTTATATGCATAGAGGAGGTAAACAACATCTCTTTCTTCCTCCACTTGTTTTACTTGCTGTAGCACTTTTGATTTGCAAAGTTCCTTAGTTAATTAGAGATTTCAAAAATTTTCCTGTCCAGTAATAATAAACTTAATACCCAGAAATGTGCGTTTTTTTCAAAGTTCTCAAAAATTCACAAAAATTATACCGTTGGTCCTATTTTTCGAAAATGCACCTGGGAGCACCTGGGGATGACCAGTGGGGCACCCCAGGGTGGCACCCCACAGGCTGGCGCGGCCAGCAAGGGGGGCGCGCCACCCTGGTGTGTGGGCCCCCCTTTACCCCACTTCAGCATCTCTTCCTCCCACACTCTTCTCTCTCCCGAAAAAATTGACACCAGCTTTCTCTCACTCGCGTTTTTGCTCAAGAGCTCAGGATTTTTCGATCTCTTTGCTCAGCCCAGATTTCTGTCTGAAATTTGGCACATTTGCTCTCCGGTATGTGACTCCTCCGATTATCCAAGTAGAATTTTGTTTGGTTGAGTATATCTTGAATATTTTGCTTCTGTAGGTAACATGTTTAGTGAGCTTGCATGCTTGTTCTAAGATGTATAAACTAGTTTTGATGCATGATTAGTACTCTAGCAAGTTCCTATAGTAGTTTCCCTCAATTATATGTCATCAAATCAAATTTTATATTGTTGGTTAAAAATTTCAGAAAATGGAGTGGAATAGGCATCAACTAAACCAACAAGAATTGGAGGTGCAACAAGTCATGAGAGTGAACCGTGAAGAGGGAGTATACCCCTCTTACTACCCGTGCACAGATTTCATGAGAAGTGCAGGAATCTTGGAAGATGTTCAGAATCTAATTTCTCGTGCAGGGTTGAATGATTTTGTTGACCTCATGCCAATATGCAAAATTGACTATGTCTGTTGTGCAGGATTTTAAGTTCAATTGGTCGCAATCTAACCCCATGGTCCAGTACAAGATTTATAATAAAACTGTCAACTTGCCATTCAATGATTTTTGTACAGCAATTAGAGTACCGCAATGGGGATCATGCGAGAAGATAAGGGGATCGCCGCGAGAGCTCTTAAACCTCTTCGAGATGATTTGTCATGGAAGGAGTTTCTCAGAGGATGGTGGTAAAATCAGTAGCATTCAACTCCCAGCTATCCGCTACTTTGCTTATTTCATTACTAAATGCATTCTTGCTAGGAAGAATGGTAGTAAATTATCTGTTCAGGATTTAGCTTTTCTAGCTGCTGCACTGCAAGACAATAGGGCTTATAATCTGGGTGCATTGATAGCTTATAGACTTGCTACTAACCGTGAGAAGGGCGGAATTTGTGGAGGTCTCATCGCCTCTCGTTTACTAGCTTTGCATGGTGTAGAACCTCACCATCTTGATATTCAACTTTCCATAGAAAAACTTGACATAGTCTCTATGATTAAACATGAATTTGTTTCTGATTCATCTAATTTGGGTAACCTGTTCTACAAGATGACATTTTATAAGAAAGCCTGGAGAATAACTAAGAAAACTGAAAAACTAGTAAGATTACCTGCGCCTGTTCTATTTAACCTTGATTCCAGGAAGGATTGGTCAGTCACGGAAGGTGCGCTGAATGCGTACATAGAGAGAGGAGGCCATCATGCAAGAGACAACACGGAGGAGGCCGAGGAACACCTCGACTCGTCATCCGATGCAGCAAGTTCCTCACATCAACATTTTGGACATGTGGAGCCTCCACGTTTCTCTTCTGCACAGGGACCTCACTATGACTACGCCATGCGTGATCCACCGGTGCGGAACAACGACCCTCGATGGGATTGAACTCCACTTAGGCTAAAAGCCTAAGCTTGGGGGGAGGTATACCGGCATCACTCATTCTTTGCATATTATGGTTGCTGGATACTTGTACATACTTGTTTAGTTGCTTTGAGTGGTTTTCTAATGAGAGGAAGATGATATTTGGGGAAGTGCTGCCTGAAAACAGATTCTGGACTGTTACCGAAAAAATTCTCAAAAATAGCCAGAACGCTATTTTACGAAGCCAATTTTTGTGCATGTTCCCCAGGTTGTTATCTAACTTTCATTAGTTGAACACTTTTCGATTTTAGCAGTGGAAGAATTTCTTAAAAATCGAGTACTGTACTGCTGTCAAGTTTGACGAATTTCTGTTGCTTTGTGTTTATGTGACTTTTCTAGTTTGCCATTTCTTGTTTTTGCTTTGTTTTTTTCCCAAAACACAAAAAGACCAAAAATATTTCTGCTGTTTCTCTTCATCATTTGTTTGCTTTGGTTTATTGCATTTATTTTGCTTTGTTTGCTATTGCTAGTTTGCTATAAGAAAACCCAAAAAGATTTTGCTTTGTTTGCTTGTTTCCTTTTGTTCTTGTTTCCAATTTGAAAACACCAAAAATATTTGCTGTTCTTCTTTGGTTTGTAAAGTTCATTATGAGTTCAATGGTCTTCGGTGGCTGGAGCGTGGTTTTCATTTCATATTATCCAAGCTACACAAGTGAAAGGCAATAATGACGATCTACGACAATTGGATTGTGGTGAGAGCCTGGTATGAACTCTATTTGTTTTCATTTTTGTACATATACTCATCCATGTGAGCATGCTTAGTTGGTTCATGTGAGGTGTATGTCATTTAAGAAAGTCTAGTAGTTCATGATCTCTCATGTTTAGCTCCAATTTATTAATATGAGTAGCATGTCATGGATGTTTGCTTGCATTGTTTTATTCATAAGTAGGTATGATATTGTGGTATCCTCCTCTGAATAATTCATTTGAATTAACTTGGCACATGCTCACGCATGCATATGACTGAACAAAAGTCAATTAAGCCTCTATGATTTACATTGTTTTAGAGTTCTCGTATCACTTTTATGCCTCCGTTAATTTATTTTGCCGCAAGCATGATTATGACAGTTACTGCTCTCTTGATTTGTCGCTCCCTAGTCTTTTGCTAGCCTTCACTTGTACTGAGTGGGAACGCTGCTCGTGCTTCCAAACACCTGAAAACCAAGTTGTTCCAAAGTGTCCACCATAAATACCTATGCATGGCATTTCAAACCATTCCAAGTAAATTCTCATGCGCTACCTTTAAAACCTTCAAAATGCTTCTCAATTTGTGTTAATGTTTCATAGCTCATGAGGAAGTATGTGGTGTTTAACTTTCAACCTTGTCATTTACTCTTGACGGACTTTCATATGGACTAGTGGCACATCCGCTTATCCAATAATTTTGCAAAAAGAGCTGGCAATGGGGTTCCCAGCCCCGATTAATCAAACTTCATTAATAATTCTCTTCACATGTTTTGCTCTGATTCATCAGTAAGCAACTTAATTTTGCAAATAGACACTCCTCCATGGTATGTGATTGATGGAAGGCACCCAAGGATTCGGTTAGCCATGGCTTGTGTAAGCAAAGGTTGGGGGGAGTGTCACCCATAATAAAACTAAAATACGTGTGTAAACAAAAGAGAAGAGGGATGATCTACCTTGCTGGTAGAGATAACGTCCTTCATGGGAGCCGCTCTTGAAAGTCCGGTTGGCGAGGTAGTTGGTGTACCCATTACCATTTGTTGACAACAACAAACACCTCTCAAAATAGTTTTACTCCTGTTTTAAAAATGAAAAGCTCTAGCGCATGTTAATCCCTGCTTCCCTCTGCGAAGGGTCAATCTTTTACTTTTATGTTGTGTCTCCATCCTTTCTTTGAGCACTTTCTTGAGAGCACAACTATCATTCTTAGTATAATATGCTTGTCTCAAAATATGATTGATTGCAGTATAACTTTGATGCTTTTATCTTTGACAATCACTATTTCTAGTCTTTCTAAGAACTTCAGAGGTGCCTGAGCATTTATGTTTTGCTGATCAAATATGGGCAAGCGAGATACCACTTTGTCATACTCTTTTATAAACATTGCAATCCTGCTTATAGACATGATTCATGATGCTTATTATTAATTGTTGGTACCTTCCCATGATTGACATAGCTATTAGATGATCTTATTTGCATGTATCTTATTATGAACTGCCTAAGTATTAGCCATAGCATGAGAATATTTACATCATATGAACAAATGTGTTCGTGAAAGTTCTTTTATCGCTCAGTTGTTAACTGAATTGCTTGAGGACAAGCAATAAGCTAAGCTTGGGGGGAGTTGATACGTCCAAAACGTATCTACTTTCCCGAACACTTTTGCTATTGTTTTGCCTCTAATTTGTGTGTTTTGGATACAACTAACGCGGACTAACGCTATTTTCAGCAGAACTGTTCTGGTGTCTCGTTTTTGTGCAGAAATCCAACTTTCAGGAAAATCCTCGGAATTTATGCGAAAGGTCTTATTTTCCCAGAAGACTCACGGAGCCAGAAGGGCAAGCCAGGTGGAGGCCCGAGGGCCCCAGACACTAAGCCGGCGTGGCCCAGGAGGGGGGCGCACCGCCCTAGCGTCTGGCCCCCTCGGCTGGCCTCCGACGCCCTCCTCTGGACTACTTAAGGGGTTTCGATCTAAAAATCGCGACCAAGAAGTCAAAGTCGCCAGAAACCCTCCAGAACGCCGCCACATCGCGAAACTCCGTCTCAGGAGCCAGAAGTCTCCGTTCTGGCACTCCGCCGGGACGGGGAATTGGAGGAGATCATCGCCATCACCACCACCGACGCCTCTCCATCGACCAGCAATGTTTCCCCCATCCATGTGTGAGTAATTCCCCCGCTGTAGGCCGAAGGGGATGGTAGGGATTGGATGAGATTGGTCATGTAATAGTATAAGATTGTTAGGGCATAGTGCCTAGTGTCCGTAATTGGTACTTTGATGATATTGTTGCAACTTGTTATGCTTAATGCTTGTCACTAGGGCCCGAGTGCCATGATCTCAGATCTGAACATGTTATTATTTCATCATGATATTCATTGTTTATGGTCTTACCTGCAAGTTGTATACACATGTCGCTGTCCGGAACCAATGGCCCCGAAGTGACAGAAATCGGGACAACCGGAGGGGATGGTAGTGATGTAAGGATCACATGTGTTCACGGAGTGCTAATGCTTTGCTCCGGTACTCTATTAAAAGGAATACCTTAATATCCAGTAGATTCCCTTGAGGCCCGGCTATCACCGGCTGGTAGGACAAAAGATGTTGTGCAAGTTTCTCATTGCGAGCACGTACGACTATAATTGGAACACATGCCTATTGATTGCTTTGTACTTGGACACCGTTTTATTATTATCTGCAAATGCCCTGCTTGATTGTTACATGAGTTTCTCTCATCCATGCAACGCCCGTCATCCGTCCCCGTGCCTACAGTATTTTAATCCTGCTGTTTACTAAAATCACTACTGCTGTCTTTGTTACTCTGCTGCTGTTATTTTACTACTGCTACTGTTATAAAACTGTTACTACTGATAAACTCTTGCGAGCAAGTCTGTTTCCAGGTGCAGCTGAATTGACAACTCCGCTGTTAAGGCTTTCAAGTATTCTTTGTCTCCCCTTGTGTCGAATCAATAAACTGGGTTATACTACCCGCGAAGACTGCTGCGATCCCCTATACTTGTGGGTCATCATGGACCCCGGTCCATTCTTTAAATCGAATACAATCTACTGCAATACTCGTTCTACTGTTCTCTGCAAACATCATCATCCACACTATACATCTAATCCTTTGTTACAGCAAGCCGGTGAGATTGACAACCTCACTGTCACGTTTGGGCAAAGTACTTTGGTTGTGTTGTGAAGGTTCCACGTTGGCGCCGGAATCCCTGGTGTTGCGCCGCACTACACTCCGCCGCCATCAACCTTCAACGTGCTTCTTGGCTCCTACTGGTTCGATAAACCTTGGTTTCTTACTGAGGGAAAACTTGCCGCTGTACGCATCACACCTTCCTCTTGTGGTTCCCAACGGACTGGTTAACTGCGTGCCAGCATCAAGACAATTTTCTGGCGCCGTTGCCGGGGAGATCAAGACACGCTGCAAGGGGAGTCTCCACTTCCAATCTCTTTACTTTGTTTTTGTCTTGCTTTATTTTATTTACTACTTTGTTTGCTGCACTAAAACAAAACACAAAAAAATTAGTTGCTAGTTTTACTTTATTTACTGTCTTGTTCTCCATATTAAAAAACACAAAAAAATTAGTTACTTGCATTTACTTTATCTAGTTTGCTTTATTTACTATTGCTAAAATGGGTACTGTTATCACCAGATTTTAACCAAATCAGAGGTGGGCCGTGATTGAGATGGGTTTAGCGAATATACGTAGAAAATATTCATGAATCGGCCTTGTATAAAGAGTTTGGGCAAAATTGCCCGTGTATCTGTAAATTATAGTAGGATACGTGTCGGTTAGGATTAAAAGATAGAGTTTAGCTCGTACACGGTTGGGATTATTCCCAAGTTAGGAAGTCTACGGACTATAAATATGTATCTAGGTTTTTTTGAGAAGGAGGACGATCACGTTCACAACAAACCAATCTAGGCGCATCACCACCCCTTGTTTCGAGGGTTTCTTCCGGGTAAGCGCTATGCTGCCTAGATCGCATCTTGCGATCTAGGCAGAATCTTGTTTATTCGTTGTTCATGTGTTGCTCGTACTGAAGCCTTTTTGATGGAGAGCAACACCGTTATCATGGATATGTTAGGGTTAGCATCGGTACTTTCTTGATGTATTTGATTAGTCATGCTACCCCTGGATATCTAGCCACCCTTGTACCGATCTTAGGTGCAAGGGTGGCACCTTGCTTAGTCATTGTTTAGTAGATTCGATCCGTTACGATTGCTCCTTGTTCTTCAAGGATTAGTTTGATATCTACATAGCTAGGCCTTGCAAACGGGTTGAAGGATCCAGTAGCACGTAAGGTATAGTTTGCTAGTCCTAGAGAAGATGTTCCGGGAATCAACTCCACGTTGGTTTTTAGGCCTTGTCTAGGGCTGGTTTATTATCATCTTTCGTGTCTGCCAGGCTCAATTACGTGTAGGACGTTCCGGTTATGTGGTGAAAACCCTAGATCGTCGTAGATCGTTTTAACCTAATATTGATCAAGCAGGACCACCATGTTATCGTAGATCTCATGCGAATCATGGGTGGATCGGCTCCTTGAGCCGATTCACAGGACAACCTGAGAGCCGATCGAGGCTCGTATTTAATGTTTACGTGTATGCCATGCAGGAAACTAGTCGAAGCAATCCATCACCTTCCTGACCAGGTATAGGTCAGGTGGCACGCCCTTGCACCAGCATCGGACGTGCGTGCCGGAGCGTTGCGGGCCGTCGCCCGAGGGACTAGGGCCCACCAGCAGTCATGGGAGCCTCCCGGCTCTTCGTGTTGCCCGTCGCCACTCGCCAGTGGGTTTTGGTGGTCAACACATTCTGGCACGCCCGGTGGGACATTCTTCTACATCAATTGCATCAACATCCGCATCAGAGATGGCGGAAGATCCAGTCACGTACGAAGACCTGTCTGAGGAGTACAAGAAGAAGTATGACGAGATCAAAGCTCTCTTCGAAGCCGACCTCATCGGCTCTTTCCAGAGGACCCGCTCACACGGCATCAGGTGGAAAGGGTTCTCAGCTGAAGGCGCTCTCGATGGAGTGGATCTGTCTACTCCTTCAGAAGAACGCACCAGGTCTCTGTGTGTCAACACCCGGATTTTTAAGTCCGGATGCCTATTATGTCATACATCGCAATCCCAGGAAATTGTTGTTGCGAGGCATAATAGTTAAGTATCACAGTCATCATTCATTACAAACCATAATGTCTTACAAATTGGAATCACATGATCCATATTACACGAATAGTTGATCTAATGATCAACGAACAAACACAAGTTCATAGCGGAAGCGTAAGATACAAGGACTCTCTAGTCCACAGGCCAACGCTTGACGTTAGAAGCTCCTAGTTGTGGTAGACGTCCTGCTGATCGTCATCCTCATACTGCTGCTCGGCTTCATATTCTGGCCATTTGAATAGCCAGGGACAAAGCCGTGAGTACTTTAAGTACTCGCAATCTAATACTAAAGTAAGTACTAGCATTACTATTGAGAGTGTTCTAAGCTCTAAGTTTATTTGCATAAAGCCAATTTTAGTTTAGAAACATTTTTGTAAACAACTCCTCAGGTGCTAACTCACTCAAGTGGGAACATTAGTGTCATTCCCACAACTCAGTTGTGATTCAAATTCAAAGTCACCGTTCAAGTTCAAGTTCAAAAACACCAGCCACATAGAGGTAAATTCTGATGACGGAAACAGAATGGCCTTTCCAATTGTCCATATCCGCGGACGCGGCTATTCGAATAGTTCTACACTCTGCAGAGGTTGCACACTTGTGCCACAACATTTGATTTCATCCGTCAGGGATAAAACCCCGAATAATCGTAACTCAGTACGCGGATCATCAACCGTTAACCTTTCACTTACACACCCTAGTATAGGCACCTCTCCCCATGAGCTTGGCCTCCCGGTGAAAACCAACTGTTAACCCGGGAACTGCACAGGGCTTGGCCGTACAATTCACCTCAATTCACATCATTTCTCAACAACGGAGGCAGCCTCAAGCGTAACCCCTATGACGTGTGTTCAGAGGGAACCCATACTAAGACACATAAATTTCCAGCTAAGCCTTACCCATAATCAGGTATTGTGGGGGTACTTAATATTGGTAAGGAATCGCATCCAAATCAATCATCAGTTTTTAGCCCAAAATCACCAAGTCAATTTCATGTCATATTCACCTTCAAAATCTTTCAATGGAAATGACTCATCATTCCAAGGTTTTCACCATCATCATTTCATAAACACATGTTCCCATCTAGAGTAGTCATTTTTAATTTAGCACTAGCAGCTAGGTATGAGGTGTGCTAAGTACTTGCTTTGCTTCTAGGCTAAGTTTGATACTCTTGTACTAACTCGATACTAACCAGGTAAATCATGAATCAAAAAGTACTTTGATAAAACAAGGGTAAATAAAGCTTGTAAAGTAAAACTGGGAAAAATAGGATCATAAGCATAAAGTAAATGGGGTAATGCCTTGCTCATGGTGAGCTTTGCACTTTGCAAGAGTATTATCTTGCCTTGGTTGGGGAATTGGTCAAAGTGGTCTTCTTCTCCTTGGAAGTAGACCTCCTCCTCCTCCTGGTACTCCTCGGTACTAGCGTCTAAAATACGAATACGGGGTACACAATCATCACACCAAACTATTTTATAAACTAAACACAAACATGGTTCACACACTTAAACTAGCATCACATATTACTATTAAGTTGGTGAATGTGTTTTTCTTATTATTTAAGAAAAATAATTTCCTCTCATACCAATCTTAAATGTTACTTTGAATTATTCAGAGAAATAATTTACTCTCATTATCTTATTAAGATTTAATTTCTCTTATGCATAATGTGTGACCTAGGTTGACCCAAGTCAACCTCTTCACATTTATCATTTTGAGAAAATGATTTAAATGAGGTGAGCACCTCATACAATTTAATTCTAGCATATCAAAGATTTAATATCACCAACAATTCCTATGAGACCTAATTGACCAGAGTCTCTACTTCATTTGGAATTGGTGGTGACAAGATTTAAATGAGAGAAACTCTCTCATAAGATTTCTTAATAGTTTTGGACAATATCTTTGACTAGAAATAGCCATAAAGTCATTTAAATCAACTAAGCCATGATCATTCAAAGTAAGCATGGCATATTTTTGTAGAAACAATTTGTATAAGTGAAATGTGAATTATTGGAGGTGGAATTAACTGAAAAGCATTTATGGTTGATTTTTAAGAATTATTATAAGGCAGAAAAGTCCCTGCCTTGTTTATTTTGTCACTTTAATTCTACAATAGATCTAGGGTTCTATCCAGTGGCATTGTGTAGATAAATTCCTAAGGTTTCCAAAAATATAAAGTTTGTAAAATTTGGCCAAGTAGATTTGTCCCTATTGAATTTTAAACTTGGCATCAGATTGCATATTTCATTTATTCTGGAAATTTGAATTTGAACAGGTGGGCTCGCGCGGGAAACTAGCTGGGCTGCAGAGAGAAAAAGGATTTGGGCCAGCCCACTTCACGTCCAGCGCGAGCAGGCCGTCTGACGGCAGGTCCCACGCGTCAGCGGGACTTAACCGCCGAAACGGTACGCGCAACGCGAGCCGTGCGATTAGAAGGAGATCGCACGGTCGAGGGAGGCCTTCGTCTCCAGCGAGAGGGGACTCACTGGCGACGGCGGTAGGGGGTCGGCGAGCTCGTCGGAGCTCCGGCGGTCGTCGGCGATGTGCGCAGCAACGTTGGAGTGGATGAGGAAGCGCCTGGAAGCAGTTGCGTCGCCTGAGGTGGCCTCCTGCTCCGGCTTGCTCCGTGTACTGGCGGCGGCGGCGAGCTTGCGATTGGAGGCCTCCGGCGACTAATTGGTGAAATTGAGGTGGCGAGGAGTGCTATGAGGATGAGTGGAGGAGGATGGCGTGCTCAGATCAGTGGGAGGGGTCCTCCTTTTATAGGAGCGGGAGGTGGCTGTGGGGCGGAGCTAGGGTCGCCGGCATCGTCGTCGGTCCAGGGCTGCGAAGGGCCAAGGCGTGGGCGCGTACGGTTGCTGGTGTCCTGGCGAGGCTGACGCGCGTGCTCGTGGCTCATCCGAGGCTCTGCAGCGATGGTGCGCTTGAAGGGAGTGTTCAGGCCATGGCGGACAGTCGTCGTCGTGGTCGTCACGCCTGACGTTCCCGCGGGCTAGTGGGCGTGTCCAGGCGATCCAGGGACTTGTCCTGCGTCGACTGGCGTTGAGAGGAGAGGTCGAGGTGGCGCAGGGGCTCCGGGCAGCTGGCGCTCTGGCGCGTCCGACGCGGACGCCATGCGCGCTCTAGCGCGGCATGGGCATGTCCTGGGCGCGTCTGGGCGCCTCGATTTCTATATGTTGCGATGCAAATTTTTGACGTGGCAAGGTCTGGTCGTGCTCAACTGAGTGAGAGGGAGAGGACTGACAAGGTGTGGCAGGTTGGAAATGACCAGAGTGAGAGAGAGCATGAGAGGGGCATGCCATGCCACGGCATGGCAAGTTTTTGTCCAGTGGGCATGCTCCAGTGCTTGGCAAGTTGATGGGAGGGTGCAGGGAGGTGAGAGGAAGGTCCAGTGGTGCAGAGAGGGCAGGGTTGGACCAAGTCCAAGGAAAAAAATTCAGTATGGGCACTTGTTTCACTCCTGCCTGCAAGGTGTTTGTTAAAATGGCCGAAAGAAAATAAATTTCGAAATTTGCAAATCTTTTTGGTGGGTTGTAAACATATTTCAAAAGGAGTAGAATGGTGGTGGTTTGGTTCAATTTGGAGTGGTTTTGCAAAATCCCAAAATGCATATGATCTTACATATGTGAGTTTGTTCCAACTTTGCTTGATTCTCATTTGAAATTGATAATGAATTTGGGGTGGTGGTTTTGGGCAAAGTTGAATTGCTTGATGTTGTCTTGGATGAGGTGCAAAGAGTTGACAAAGTGTAGAAGTGAAAAGTTAAAAACCAGGGGCTCAAAGTGGGTATCAGGTTAAAAATGGCACATATGACCATAATCATATGTGAGCTCAATTTTGATTCAAAATTGATTTGAATTGAGTTTGTTTGATTCCAAAGGTGTTAATAAGTGTTTAGTATCCATTTACAACTAATGGTGCAAACCAAAATGGCCTAGATCAAAGATCTGTAAAAATGGCATAGGCCATATGTGAGTGTGAAGTTGATTTTTAGAAGTTCTTTTCTATTTTACTTTTATTTGACTTTGGTTGATCAAGTGATCATTGCTAGGGTTTTAGAATGAGAGTAACACACAAACAAGCATCATGGCAAAAGCACACTCAAATAAATTAATAAGGTGAGCTAATATGCATAGTCCTATATGATGAGAAAAAGTTTTTGTTGGCTCTGATTTTTGGATTCTTGAATTTCTCTCTTGTTTCTTTTATTGAAAACTTGGGATGTTACAAACCCTTCCCCCTTACAAAAGATATCATCCCGAGATCTAGAGAAAACTAGGTACTAAAGAGATCTGGGTATTCCTTCTTCATGTCTTCTTCGCGTTCCCAAGTTGATTCTTCTTCGGTGTGATTACTCCATTGTATCTTCAGGAACTTGATACTTCTGGTGCGGGTGGTCCTGAATGCTTCTTCAAGGATGCGAATCGGCACTTCACGGTAGGTTAGATCCTTGTTGATATCAATGGCTCTGTGGTCGATGTTCTTGAATACTTCGGTCTTCTCTGGCACTTCTAGGCACTTCCGAAGCAGTGAGATGTGAAACACATTGTGTACGGCGGACATCTCTTCCGGCAGTTCCAGCTGATACGAGACTTCTCCTCGGCGACTCAGAATCTTGAATGGTCCGACATATCTAGGGGCGAGCTTTCCTTTGAGTTGGAATCTCTGCATTCCTTTGAGGGGTGAGACTTTGAGATACACAAAATCTCCGATCTCGAATGTCATCTCTCGGCGTCTCTTGTCGGCGTAGCTCTTCTGTCTGGACTGGGCGGTCTTGAGGTACTCGCGGATCTTGTGCACCTTTTCTTCGGCTTCGCGGACAACATCGGGGCCGAAGACTTGACTATCTCCGACTTCCGACCAGTTCAGAGGGGTACGGCATTTCCTTCCGTACAGGGCTTCAAAGGGGGCCATCTGTAAGCTGGCTTGGTAGCTGTTGTTGTAGGAGAATTCTGCATATGGTAGGCAGTCTTCCCATTTGGATCCGTACTCTAGCACACAGGCTCTCAACATATCTTCCAGTATCTGGTTGACTCTCTCGGTCTGTCCGTCAGTCTGCGGGTGATAGGCGGTGCTGAAATTCAGACGGGTTCCTAGTCCTTCATGCACTTTCTGCCAGAATCTTGAGGTGAATTGCGATCCTCGATCTGACACAATTAACTTCGGTGTTCCGTGCAGGCTGACTATTCTGGATATGTATAACTCTGCGAGCTTTGGGCCTTGGTATGTGGTCTTGACGGGGATGAAATGTGCCACCTTGGTCAACCTATCGATGACTACCCAAATGGAGTCATTTCCTCGGCTAGATTTGGGCAATCCTGTGATAAAGTCCATACCGACAGAATCCCATTTCCACTCAGGAATCTGTAAGGGTTGCAACAGTCCTGCGGGTCGTTGATGTTCTGCCTTGACTCGTTGACAGATATCACACTTGGCGATGTAGCTTCCTATCTCTCGCTTCATTCCGTGCCACCAGAATTGTTCCTTCAGGTCTTGGTACATCTTGGTTCCTCCGGGATGAATGGAGTACAGTGTATCATGAGCTTCCTTCAGAATGACTTGCTTCAACTCTGAATCTGACGGTACACACAGGCGTTCGTTGTACCAAAGAACTCCTTCATCATCTACGGTGAATCCTGGTGCCTTTCCTGCAGCTATCTGGTTCTTGATTCCGTCAATGCTGGCATTTCCTTTCTGGGCTTCCTTTATCTGGCTCATCAAAGTGGGTTGGAGCTCAATGCTGGCGAGGAATCCTTCGCTCACTAGCTCTAGTCTGAATTGTTCAAACTCTTGGTACAGGCTTGGTTGCTCTATTGCGATCATGGAGTTCAACTGACACGGCAGTCTGCTCAAGGCATCCGCTACCACATTGGCCTTGCCGGGGTGGTAGTGAATTTCCATGTTGTAATCTTTGATTAACTCAATCCATCTGCGCTGTCTCATGTTCAGCTCCTTCTGGGTGAAAATATACTTCAAGCTCTTGTGATCTGAGTATATCTCACATCGATTACCCATGAGGTAATGACGCCAAACCTTCAGGGCTAACACTACGGCTGCTAACTCCAAGTCATGAGTTGGATAGTTCTGTTCATGTTGCTTCAGTTGCCTTGATAGGTAAGATATCACTTTGCCTTCTTGCATCAACACACATCCAAGACCAGTCTTGGATGCATCACAATAGACATCGAATGGTTTGGTGACATCGGGCATGATCAATATTGGGGCTGTGGTTAATCTGAGCTTGAGTAGCTGAAAGCTTTCTTCACATTTGTCATTCCAGTCAAATTTCCGGTCCTTCTTCAGCAGTTGAGTCATTGGTCTGGCGATGCTTGAAAATCCTTCAACGAATCGGCGGTAATATCCTGCTAATCCCAGAAATGCTCGGACTTCAGTCTGGGTGGTTGGGGCTTTCCATTCCTCAAAGGTTTTGATTTTTGCGGGATCTACAACAATTCCTCCTGCAGACAAGATGTGTCCCAGGAATCCTACTTCTTTCAACCAAAACTCACATTTGCTAAACTTGGTGTACAACTTGTGCTGCCTCAAGGTTTCTAGTACCACTTCCAAATGCTGCTCATGTTCCTCTTCTGATTTGGAGTAGATAAGGATGTCATCAATGAAGACAACGACAAACTTATCCAGGAATTCCATAAAGATCTT
This sequence comes from Lolium perenne, assembly GCF_019359855.2. NCBI lineage: Eukaryota > Viridiplantae > Streptophyta > Magnoliopsida > Poales > Poaceae > Lolium > Lolium perenne. Next base: position 217,823,816 of record NC_067247.2, read on the forward strand.
ATTCATGAGGTTCATGAAATAAGCGGGGGCATTGGTCAGTCCAAAGGACATGACATTGTACTCATATAGTCCATATCTGGTGGTAAAGGCAGTCTTTGGAATGTCTGTTGCTCGGATCTTCAGTTGATGGTAACCTGTCCTCAGATCAATCTTTGAGAATACTTGGGCACCGGTTAGCTGGTCAAACAGATCTTCTATCTTCGGCAAGGGATATTTGTTCTTGATGGTGACATCGTTAAGCTTACGATAATCCGTAACCAAACGAGTGGCACCGTCCTTTTTATCCACAAACAAAACTGGTGATCTCCAAGGCGACGCACTTGGTCGAATCAGACCTTTGTACAGCATATCATCCAGTTGCTTCTTCAGTTCTATTAACTCTGCGGGGTTCATGCTATAGGCTCTCTGGGCTATAGGTCCTGTTCCAGGGATTAACTCGATGATAAACTCGATATCCCGATCCGGGGGCATACCGGGTAGATCATCCGGAAACTCATCAGGGTATCGACAAACGACCCTGATTTGATCCAGAGTTGGCTTAGCTACACTTTGGTTGCAGGTGAAATTTCTGGGTAGCTTTTCAGACAAGTGTTCTATTATTATTCCGGTGCTACTAGTCATGGTGATGGCCTTCTTGGCGCAGTCTATCAATCCATGATGTTTCGCCATCCAATCCATACCCATGACTACTTCCAATCCTTTTGTTCCCAGAACAATCAAGTTAGCATAAAAGTCTATTTCATGGATTCTGATGGGTACATCTTTGCAAAATTTTCTAGCTTTAGTTGTTGATCCAGGTATTTGAACTACCATGACATGTTTCAAGCTGATTGGTTGAATCTTACTAGTGCACACAAAATCTTCTGTAACGAACGAATGCGATGCTCCAGAATCAAACAACACTCTTGCTGGTATTGAGTTAACAGAGAACATACCCAGCACCACGTCAGGTGCTTCCTGGGCTTCCTCAGCATTCATGTGGTAGAGGCGACCTCCGCGGTTGTTCGGGTTGTTGGGGGCGAACTTCTTGCCGGTGGAGACACGGCGTTGCTGCTGAGCTGGGGGTGCGGGGTTGCCTGCGAGCTTGGCGAGCCTCTTGGGACACTCATTGGAGTAATGCCCCACTACACCACACTCATAGCAAGTGATGGTGGTCTTGTCCTGCTTGTTCGCGACGGGGATTGCATTGCTCCCGGTCCTTGGTGCGGTGTTGGTGTTGTTGTTGCTGTTGTTGTGGTTGGGGGCTCTCGGCGGAGCGCGGTTGTAGTTGTTATTGTTGTTGTAGTTGCTGTTGTTGTTGTTGTTGTAGTGGCCTCCTGGCCTCGAGTTTCCTCCACTCCGGTTCTGATAACCGGGGCGCGAGTTCTGCATTGGTGGCTTGTTGTTCCTCGGAGTGAAACCTCCGCTTGAGCTAGGGCGATATTTCTGGGGGTGGCTTGATCCACTCTGGTTCATCATGCGGCGCTTGCGGTTCTCGCTGGCTTGGTGCAGTTTGCCTTCCATTTGGATGGCGGAGTCAACAAGGGCTTCGAGGTCGGCGAAGGGGATGTTGATCAACACAGTCTGCATCTCATCATGCAGTCCGTTCAGGAACCTTTCCTTCCTCTTCTCAGTAGTGTCGGTCTCATCCGGGGTGTACCTTGACAGTGTGAGAAACTTGTCGCGGTATTCCACCACGGACATCCGGCCTTGCTTCAGTTCACGGAATTCATCTCTCATCTTCTTTATCAGACCCGGGGGCACATGGTACTTGCTGAACTTGAGCTTGAATTCAGTCCAAGTCATAAACTGTCCCGCGTTCATGGCACGGGTGCTTGTCCACCAAGCTCTTGCTGGTCCTGCTAGGTAGTGCGTGGCAAACAACACTTTCTCATTCTCTTCAACTCCAGCTACTTCTAGATTGTTCTCCATAGTTTGGAGCCAATCATCTGCATCAAGTGGTTCCCCAGTCTTGCTGAAAACTGGCGGGTTGGTATTCTGGAAGTTCTTGAGCTTGGAGCCTGGATGGTCATGGTGGCCTTGATTGTTGTTGGCAAGCTGTTGAAGTGCTGCAATGTTGGCTTGCCTTTCAGCTCTTTCTGCTTCTCTATCTTCCAGCATAACTTGCAACATCTGCATCATAGCGTCTTGATTTGCGTTGCGAGTTGGAGGGGCCATCTGAGCATTGAGATAGATCATGAGATAAGAGGGAAATTCTCTATGGTTTGTTTTGTGTTTTAAGTTCAAAAAAGTTTAAAACTTGAGTCTCTTCATGATAACACAAACATACATTCATTCATGACAAACAACACACATTACAAGCTAACACACTAAGGGTTTTAAGAACCCTTCTTCTCCAAGCTACGATACATGGGGCGGGATACAACTCACACCTACGATAGTGCATAAGTGAACTACTCCTCATCCTCATCAACATCGATGGGGGTGTGGTCATCATCTTCGTCGTCCAGGAACTCGTAGTCTTCCCCCTCAGTGTTCTCATCCTCCTCGAAGTCGTTGTCGTCACTCAGGTAGTTGCTTCCTCCCTGAATGTCTTCTCCATCTTCCTCCATCTTCTTCATCTGCTCCTCCTGGGCCTTGACGGTGGCCTCGAGTGCTGCTATCTTCGCGCGGAGGCGGGTGATAGTGGCATCCTTCTTCGCCCGCTGCTGGCGGAGAGTCCTGCGGTCATTGGCGAGCATCTTGATGGCGTCTCCTTGCTCGATGATGCGGGCGTGAGTCTGGTTGGCGTACTCACGGGAGTGGTCGAGATCCTGCTGAGTGTGGTACAGCATGAAGTCGAGATGCTCCACATGGTGCTTCAGCTCCGGGTGGGATGGCATGTCCATGGGCTCTCCAGCAGAGTTACGCCTCGCGAGGTGGGAAAAGCGAGGGTCCTTGAGTGCCTCCCCGCTCATCCCGCACAGGCGTGCGAGTCCCTCCTGAAGGGCGCGGGCAAGTCCGTCCAGCCAGTTGCTCTCCATGAAGGAGAAGAGGATCCTCTCAGAAGTGGGAGGCTCCATCTTGCCCCTCAAGTCAGCGGTGATGATCCACTGCAGCTCGCCTCCTGGCTGGTCCGTGATCTGAGATCCGTGGAACTCTGGGTGCGGGTGACCAAGGTGGTCGGAAAGGGCGTTGAGGTCGTGCTCAAAGATCAAGCTTCCCCCATTCCCAAGCTGGTAAAACTTTGTGTTCACGGGCTCCATCTGAAAGTGAAGTGAAGGATTAAGTTAGAGAAGTGAACAAGTGTGGCAAAATTTTAGTTATATTTCTAAGGAAGAGCATGACTTCTTGTTTTCCAAAGAACTCAAAGAGAAGACAAAGACTTAAATTTTCAGAAATACTTCATTCCTTTTTGGAAACTAAATTTTCAGAACGTCCATTTCTAACTAGGGTCTCCTAAGGTCAAACAATGGCTCTGATACCAACTTGTCAACACCCGGATTTTTAAGTCCGGATGCCTATTATGTCATACATCGCAATCCCAGGAAATTGTTGTTGCGAGGCATAATAGTTAAGTATCACAGTCATCATTCATTACAAACCATAATGTCTTACAAATTGGAATCACATGATCCATATTACACGAATAGTTGATCTAATGATCAACGAACAAACACAAGTTCATAGCGGAAGCGTAAGATACAAGGACTCTCTAGTCCACAGGCCAACGCTTGACGTTAGAAGCTCCTAGTTGTGGTAGACGTCCTGCTGATCGTCATCCTCGTACTGCTGCTCGGCTTCATATTCTGGCCATTTGAATAGCCAGGGACAAAGCCGTGAGTACTTTAAGTACTCGCAATCTAATACTAAAGTAAGTACTAGCATTACTATTGAGAGTGTTCTAAGCTCTAAGTATATTTGCATAAAGCCAATTTTAGTTTAGAAACATTTTTGTAAACAACTCCTCAGGTGCTAACTCACTCAAGTGGGAACATTAGTGTCATTCCCACAACTCAGTTGTGATTCAAATTCAAAGTCACCGTTCAAGTTCAAGTTCAAAAACACCAGCCACATAGAGGTAAATTCTGATGACGGAAACAGAATGGCCTTTCCAATTGTCCATATCCGCGGACGCGGCTATTCGAATAGTTCTACACTCTGCAGAGGTTGCACACTTGTGCCACAACATTTGATTTCATCCATCAGGGATAAAACCCCGAATAATCGTAATTCAGTACGCGGATCATCAACCGTTAACCTTTCACTTACACACCCTAGTATAGGCACCTCTCCCCATGAGCTTGGCCTCCCGGTGAAAACCAACTGTTAACCCGGGAACTGCACAGGGCTTGGCCGTACAATTCACCTCAATTCACATCATTTCTCAACAACGGAGGCAGCCTCAAGCGTAACCCCTATGACGTGTGTTCAGAGGGAACCCATACTAAGACACATAAATTTCCAGCTAAGCCTTACCCATAATCAGGTATTGTGGGGGTACTTAATATTGGTAAGGAATCGCATCCAACTCAATCATCAGTTTTTAGCCCAAAATCACCAAGTCAATTTCATGTCATATTCACCTTCAAAATCTTTCAATGGAAATGACTCATCATTCCAAGGTTTTCACCATCATCATTTCATAAACACATGTTCCCATCTATAGTAGTCATTTTTAATTTAGCACTAGCAGCTAGGTATGAGGTGTGCTAAGTACTTGCTTTGCTTCTAGGCTAAGTTTGATACTCTTGTACTAACTCGATACTAACCAGGTAAATCATGAATCAAAAAGTACTTTGATAAAACAAGGGTAAATAAAGCTTGTAAAGTAAAACTGGGAAAAATAGGATCATAAGCATAAAGTAAATGGGGTAATGCCTTGCTCATGGTGAGCTTTGCACTTTGCAAGAGTATTATCTTGCCTTGGTTGGGGAATTGGTCAAAGTGGTCTTCTTCTCCTTGGAAGTAGACCTCCTCCTCCTCCTGGTACTCCTCGGTACTAGCGTCTAAAATACGAATACGGGGTACACAATCATCACACCAAACTATTTTATAAACTAAACACAAACATGGTTCACACACTTAAACTAGCATCACATATTACTATTAAGTTGGTGAATGTGTTTTTCTTATTATTTAAGAAAAATAATTTCCTCTCATACCAATCTTAAATGTTACTTTGAATTATTCACAGAAATAATTTACTCTCATTATCTTATTAAGATTTAATTTCTCTTATGCATAATGTATGACCTAGGTTGACCCAAGTCAACCTCTTCACACTTATCATTTTGAGAAAATGATTTAAATGAGGTGAGCACCTCATACAATTTAATTCTAGCATATCAAAGATTTAATATCACCAACAATTCCTATGAGACCTAATTGACCAGAGTCTCTACTTCATTTGGAATTGGTGGTGACAAGATTTAAATGAGAGAAACTCTCTCATAAGATTTCTTAATAGTTTTGGACAATATCTTTGACTAGAAATAGCCATAAAGTCATTTAAATCAACTAAGCCATGATCATTCAAAGTAAGCATGGCATATTTTTGTAGAAACAATTTGTATAAGTGAAATGTGAATTATTGGAGGTGGAATTAACTGAAAAGCATTTATGGTTGATTTTTAAGAATTATTATAAGGCAGAAAAGTCCCTGCCTTGTTTATTTTGTCACTTTAATTCTACAATAGATCTAGGGTTCTATCCAGTGGCATTGTGTAGATAAATTCCTAAGGTTTCCAAAAATATAAAGTTTGTAAAATTTGGCCAAGTAGATTTGTCCCTATTGAATTTTAAACTTGGCATCAGATTGCATATTTCATTTATTCTGGAAATTTGAATTTGAACAGGTGGGCTCGCGCGGGAAACTAGCTGGGCTGCAGAGAGAAAAAGGATTTGGGCCGGCCCACTTCGCGTCCAGCGCGAGCAGGCCGTCTGACGGCAGGTCCCACGCGTCAGCGGGACTTAACCGCCGAAACGGTACGCGCAACGCGAGCCGTGCGATTAGAAGGAGATCGCACGGTCGACGGAGGCCTTCGTCTCCGGCGAGAGGGGACTCACTGGCGACGGCGGTAGGGGGTCGGTGAGCTCGTCGGAGCTCCGGCGGTCGTCGGCGATGTGCGCAACAACGTTGGAGTGGATGAGGAAGCGCCTGGAAGCAGTTGCGTCGCCTGAGGTGGCCTCCTGCTCCGGCTTGCTCCGTGTACTGGCGGTGGCGGCGAGCTTGCGATTGGAGGCCTCCGGCGACTAATTGGTCAAATTGAGGTGGCGAGGAGTGCTATGAGGATGAGTGGAGGAGGATGGCGTGCTCAGATCAGTGGGAGGGGTCCTCCTTTTATAGGAGCTAGGGTCGCCGGCGTCGTCGTCGGTCCAGGGCTGCGAAGGGCCAAGGCGTGGGCGCGTACGGTTCCTGGCGTCCTGGCGAGGCTGACGCGCGTGCTCGTGGCGCATCCGAGGCTCTGCAGCGATGGTGCGCTTGACGGGAGTGTTCAGGCCATGGCAGACAGTCGTCGTCGTGGTCGTCACGCCTGACGTTCCCGCGGGCTAGTGGGCGTGTCCAGGCGATCCAGGGACTTGTCCTGCGTCGACTGGCGTTGAGAGGAGAGGTCGAGGTGGCGCAGGGGCTCCGGGCAGCTGGCGCTCTGGCGCGTCCGACGCGGACGCCATGCGCGCTCTAGCGCGGCGTGGGCATGTCCTGGGCGCGTCTGGGCACCTCGATTTCTATATGTTGCGATGCAAATTTTTGACGTGGCAAGGTCTGGTCGTGCTCAACTGAGTGAGAGGGAGAGGATTGACAAGGTGTGGCAGGTTGGAAATGACCAGAGTGAGAGAGAGCATGAGAGGGGCATGCCATGCCACGGCATGGCAAGTTTTTGTCCAGTGGGCATGCTCCAGTGCGTGGCAAGTTGATGGGAGGGTGCAGGGAGGTGAGAGGAAGGTCCAGTGGTGCAGAGAGGGCAGGGTTGGACCAAGTCCAAGGAAAAAAATTCAGTATGGGCACTTGTTTCACTCCTGCCTGCAAGGTGTTTGTTAAAATGGCCGAAAGAAAATAAATTTCGAAATTTGCAAATCTTTTTGGTGGGTTGTAAAAATATTTCAAAAGGAGTAGAATGGTGGTGGTTTGGTTCAATTTGGAGTGGTTTTGCAAAATCCCAAAATGCATATGATCTTACATATGTGAGTTTGTTCCAACTTTGCTTGATTCTCATTTGAAATTGATAATGAATTTGGGGTGGTGGTTTTGGGCAAAGTTGAATTGCTTGATGTTGTCTTGGATGAGGTGCAAAGAGTTGACAAAGTGTAGAAGTGAAAAGTTAAAAACCAGGGGCTCAAAGTGGGTATCAGGTTAAAAATGGCACATATGACCATAATCATATGTGAGCTCAATTTTGATTCAAAATTGATTTGAATTGAGTTTGTTTGATTCCAAAGGTGTTAATAAGTGTTTAGTATCCATTTACAACTAATGGTGCAAACCAAAATGGCCTAGATCAAAGATCTGTAAAAATGGCATAGGCCATATGTGAGTGTGAAGTTGATTTTTAGAAGTTCTTTTCTATTTTACTTTTATTTGACTTTGGTTGATCAAGTGATCATTGCTAGGGTTTTAGAATGAGAGTAACACACAAACAAGCATCATGGAAAAAGCACACTCAAATAAATTAATAAGGTGAGCTAATATGCATAGTCCTATATGATGAGAAAAAGTTTTTGTTGGCTCTGATTTTTGGATTCTTGAATTTCTCTCTTGTTTCTTTTATTGAAAACTTGGGATGTTACACTGTGTCAGGAGGTTAATCACATGGTAGCTCATTCGCTACACCGCCATTCTGAGAGTCTGGTGAACACTTTGGAGCGTGTCGCGCTTCGCGTGGTCCAGGAAATCATAAAGCATCAGTACTCTCCGTCAGGACCTGCCCTAGGGACTCACCAAGGAGAGATAGCGTTCCAGACCAGACCACAGCTGCCATTCGCGCTAGCAGCACCAGAACTGTCGAGTTCACCGGGATACGTCGTCTACAAGATCGGTGGTGACCCTAGTGATTACCAGTTCTTGTATGAACCGCCTAAGGAGATCCCGCACGGATACGTGTGCACATATGTGCCAGACTGCAATAACTGGGCACGCACGAACCAGATTGCAGCAGGAGGGATTTCTGGAACAGCAGGAGGGGTTTCTGGATCGGATCCCGAGAAGCAGGCATGGCTAGCTAAATATGCCACTCCAACGAATCATCAAAGCTCAACTCCTGCAGCTAGCACCGTGGATCAGATCAGTGCAATCTTGAGGGACCAGTTCGGCATGGTGCCGAAGAGGAGGGCAATCAGCTATTCCAAGCCGTACCCCAACGAGTATGATTTGATCCCACTACCACCCAAATATCGGCTCCCTGAATTCTCCAAGTTTAGTGGATCGGAAGGCTCTAGTTCAGTTGAGCATGTGAACCGACATTTGGCGTAGTTGGGCATGATCTCAGCATCAGACCCATTACGTGTGAAGTTTTTCGCGCAATCTCTCACAGGGTCGGCTTTCGGGTGGTACACCTCGCTGCCACCAGATTCAATCCGGACTTGGAAGCAGATGGAAGAACAGTTCCACATGCAATATCACTCAGAAGATTCCGAGGCTGGCATTGCCGATCTAGCACAAGTACGACAGAAGCGCGGAGAAATGGTATCGGAATACATTCAGCGCTTCAGGACCGTCAGGAACCGATGCTATTCGGCTCGTATGAATGAAAAAGAAGCAGTCGATCTGGCAGTGGTGGGTCTCGCATCGCCGATCAAGGATATGGCTTCCCAAGCAGAGTACACTTCACTGGCGCATATGGTTCAGAAACTATCATTATACGAACAGCGCCACCCAGAGTTGTACCAGGACAAGTTCAAGCGCTCGGTAGTCCTGGTTGAGACAGAAGAAGATGAAGACTCTGCAGGAGATCAGGAGGTAGCCGCGGTTGAATGGACTCGGGGGGCAAACCCCGTGTCCTGCAAATGGGTTAAACCACAAGGTCATGCAAAAGGGTTTGACTTCGACGTAAGCAAAGCTGAGCAGATTTTCGACCTCTTACTCAAGGAGAAGCAGCTGAAGTTACCCGAAGGCCATAAAATCCCTACGGTGCAAGAGATGAACGGAAGGCCATACTGCAAGTGGCATAACTCGTTCACCCATACCACCAGCGACTGCAGGGTGTGGCGTCAGCAGATCCAAATGGCGATAGAACAAGGCCGTCTAATTTTCAGCCAGTACGCCATGAAAGTTAACACGCACCCCTTCCCTGCCGTTAACATGGTGGAGTGCACTTACCCCGGGAGGTGCCAGCCAGGTTTCTCATTCAGCATTAACATGGTAGGACCTGTGCACCACCCTGGTAAGGACAAAGACGAGAGCAGCCGCTCTCGTGGCAAGGACAAAGAAGAGGCCGTTCCACGCGACCGGCCCCAACGTAATGACAAGCGCTACATCACAGAGGAGCAAGTGAGGAATGTGCGATACCAGCGACCTCTCTCCGAGCACCTCCTCAACAAATATGAGCGTTAGTATGACCAGCGCCAGCGATACGACAGCGACGACGAAAAAGATCGTCGGTCTAGTGTGGATAACAGGAAATATCGTCGGTATGATCGAGACGACGAAAGATATGAGCGCCGCGCCAAGGAAAAGTCAAGAGAGCAAGATGACGTGGACAGACACTGGGATTATCCTCTCTTCAAGCATTGCTGGGATTCAGGGATGAGCCGATTGCCTACAATCGGCAACTGCCCAGAGTGTAGACAGAAAAAGAGGGACACAGGAGACGTGTCAGTGTTCAAGCGTCTAGGGCCTCTCCCTTCTCAGAACAAGCAAGCTGAGTCCTCTCGGGTGGAAGATCTCGAAGAGTTAGAAGATGAAGATGAAGAAGAAGAAGATAGATACCACCGGCCAAGGTGGTGCCCTGATGGACTCAGTCATTCTCAAAAGCGTAGGGTTCAGCGACTACGTAGCGTAGAGGAAGCTAAGAGACGATACCTACACGCGTTAAGGAAAGCGCGGCCTGATCTGGCCGCGAAAATTCAGCAAACTCTGGACGAGGAGGGTTGTCCACAGAAGAAAGAGTGGCGCCCCAAACAAAAGAAAGCCGATGATAAGACATCGGCTGGCACGAACATGGTGTTCATTCTTCCATCGGAGTTTTGTGCTCCAGGAACAGAAGAGGCGCCTATAGCACAGCTTGACTGTGGCCCACGACCAGTCATCTTTGAGAAACCACGAGAAAGGAGCTACGGGCATCTGAAGGCCCTGTACTTGAGAGGTTATATCAACGGGCAGCCTGTCAATAAGATGATGGTCGACACGGGAGCGGCAGTCAATATAATGTCATACTCCATGCTACGTCGCTTGGGACGCTCTAGCGCGGATTTGATCAAAACCAACGTCACTCTGAACGACTTCAACGGCCAAGCATCAGAAGCACAAGGCGTTCTGAACGTGGATTTAACTGTAGGCCGAAAGACCATCCCTACGTCATTCTTCATCGTCGACAGTGTCGTTGCCTAATCGACGGTATCCCGGAGGAGGGATCCTCACGAGGGGGAGAAGAAGTAGGGGCCATAGGGCGGAGTGCACACGGGACGGTGGTACGCGATTTACCCAGCTTCGGAACACCTGCACGACGACAGGGCCTACTGCTGCTTGTCTGGAATTATCTGGGCGCTTTCGCATGATTACAATGAGTTGTGGTTGTGCCTCTAGGGCTCCCGGGATCCGGCTTATATAGGTGCACGGATCTAGGGTTTACATGGAGAGTCCTAGCCGGAATACAAGTTACCTAACTACGGTACAATATCTTGCCGCGTACGTCAAGGATCCGCCTTCCTTCTAGGCCGAGCTGGATCCGGATACTTTGTGGGCCTCCACGGATCCGGCCTCCTTCGTAGGTCGGTTGAGATCCGGCTTCCTGTTCATGGGCTGGACTTCATCCTTCATGATCTACAGCAACTGGGCCGCCCGATGGGCCACATGCCTCACCACCAACTATGGGCCACCCGGGCTTGCCGGATCTAGGCCATGCCGTTGATATACCCACAAAGTATACCCACAACAGTAGCCCCCGAAGTTCTCCGAGATTCATCATTCCTCCGACTTCATTCAGCTCGGATCCGAAGAGAATCTTGAAGAGCTTCAAAACTTTCTCTTGTTTCCGGTATCATCTATTCGGAAATCTTCCTTTCTTCTAGATCGATAATGAAACGGAAATCCCACTTTTCCCGCGCACAACTTCCTTTTTTCCCGCGCTAAATCTTCGGAGATGCGAATCTTTTAGCCGGAAATTTCGGGAGCGCACAGTTAAGTTACCTCCACGTCATTTTACCATTATTTGACCTAAGACACGTGTCGATCATCCAACGGCGTGACTGTTCAGTTTCCGCCGCTAGATCCGAAACACGAATCTCCGCGCGGGGTCTATATATAACCCTCGCCCGCGGTAACTTCTCATTCTTTCACCTTCTCACCCTCATCGTCTTCTTACTCGCGCCGCGCCGCCCGACGGATCTCATCTCCGGCAAACCTCGCCACGGTGAACTCCGCGCGCCGCCAGTCCAAGCCTCTCCTCGCGCCAAGACCCCTTCGGTTGAACGGGAAATCCTTCCCGCCGCCGATTCGTGGTCACGCGAGGTGATTTCCTGCAAGTCCGGCGACCTCGACTTCACCGGAGCTCCGTCGAGCCACCGCGCCATTAATGGTACGTGCGCTGGCCTCGTAGAAGACAAACTTAGTGTAGATCCGGATACTCAAATAATTTGCATGGGCGCAGCCGGAAGCATGCCACTTGATTCATCGCACTGTACTGGTAGCTCTCCGAGTAGCCCGGATCCCAATCCATTAGAACCAATATGTCCGGATCCCATAGCATACCTGCCACCATATGTTTCCGACATTAGGTTAGCTCAACCGTTTTCCGCATCTTCCAGCACCGCTCCAGGCCGGATCCCCTCCCTCAAAGAGCTTCAAGATGAACTCGAGGGACAAGCTAGGATGGCAGCCAAGGTACAGGAGGCGGAAAACAAGAGGGCGTCCAAGGCCCGGATCCGTGAAGGAGAGCGGGGTCAGTGGTGGCCCTGCGCAACTACTGATGTGGAGCTTAGAGAGCTCCAGAACGAGGGTATGATCTCCACTCACTGGAGCTTCACACGCGATTCCGACGTCCCCAAGCCCGAAGCCGGAGAAATCGTCATGACTAAGGCTTGGGTGGAACGCGGATTATCACTCCCTTGCTCGGAGTTTTTCCTCTCCATCCTCAACACATACGGGCTCCAGCCCCACAACATCTGCCCGAACTCATACCTCCTCCTCTCCAACTTCGTAACTCTTTGCGAAGGGCACCTTGGGATCCGACCAGATGTCAGATTATGGCAGTTCTTCTTCCGGGTGAAGAAGGAAACGAAAGACAAAGCAATGGTGAACTGTGGGAGTATGACGTTCATGCTCCGACCTAGCCGCATGTATCTTCCTCACGATTCGCACGAATCCGTCCGGTACTGGAACGCCGGATGGTTCTATGAAAAGAACGCCTCAGTTCCGGACGTCCACGATGGCTTGCCCGAGTTCATCAACGAGCCTCCGGAAGAGCTCGCAAGCTGGATCTTTGTTCCCTCGCTCGCCCAAACCCCTATCTTGGAGAAGGCAGCGCGGAGAATCTCCTGGCTAGTCCATGACGGGCTAACCAGAGCTCAGCTTACCCTTGGCTGGTTCAGCCGGAGGATCCAGCCCCTGCGCTACAACGCACGCTTGATGTGCGCCTACACTGGGGCGGACGATCTCCTCCGAGTCACTCGCCACGATCTTCCGGCCGACTCCCTCAAGAGAAGGTTCAAGACGTTGGTGAAAATTCCTAGGGGCCAACAAGTCCCGGAACTGATCAAGGATATTTACACAAACGACCAGTGTCCTCCGGTAAGCTCTGTTCTTTTCGTTGCTTCAAACTTCACAAGTTTTTGGATGTTAACTTTGACTTTTATTCATATTCCTCCCAGCTCAACACTTTGGCGGAGGAAAACTTCCGCACCATTCTTCGTGTCCCTGTCAGCGGCGACGCGGCGGAGGAGGTTCCGGAAGACGAAGAGGAGGAAGAGGAACAGGCACCCCGCAAGGCGGCCCCTCGACCTTCGAAGCGTCCCCGCGCCAAAGCTTCCGGCTCAGAAGCCGGAGCTAGCGGCGAGGCCTCCGCCAAGAAGTCCAAGACCGTAAGGCCACCTCCGCTAGACTCGAGGAAAGCGGAACGTGCACGCCTGAAGATGCTTTCAACAGCTGGCAAACGCTCGCGCCCCATCATCCCCGGCGCCCCGTAAGTTTCCGAATATGGTGCACCTCTATTTTGGCGAAATTATTTCTTATTCGATCCCTTTCACTTGTTTGCAGGAATCCGAGTACCACTGCCACGCGGACCATCAGCCAAGAGCCTATTACTAAATACATGAAAAAGTCTTCGGCTGTTGGTCCTACTACTCCAGCTCCGCCAAGTACCTCCCACCCTACTCCTCGGCCATCTCCCCCTCAGGCTGATCAATCTCCCCCTCCTGCCGCAAACACTCCACCGGAAATAATTCCGGTTAGCAGCGAGAAAGTAGGCGGAGAAGATCCTAAGGCCAAAGGCCCTGCCCAAGAAGACGCAGAAGAACAAGGCCAAGGAGAGGCTGAAGTCACTTCTTCTGAGAAGGCCGGAAACGGCGCTGGCGACATCGTCGTTTTTCCGAAAAACTTTGGAGATCCGGCTGACACCACTTCCACCCCCAAAGCATATGCTACCAAGTTTTTCAACAAGTTAACCGAGGCGGAGAAATGGGAGCTTGAACAAGACTTGCTCAGCACCATGCTGAACAACGCCTGGGGGAAGCCTGACGTCGCGACATCGGAAATCCAGGACTTTAAGAAGGATGTCGGCCAGTTCTTCGACAAACTCATCTGCAAGCAAAAGGTACTCCCCAGTAGCCCCCAAGCATGTAGGCGGAAACTCAAAGAATAGTTAGCGCTTAGATGCTTCGAGAAAGATTACTTCCGGGAATTTTTTTTAAATTGGATCAGTAGCCCCCAAGCATTATGGCGGAAAGGTTCCGGCAATAATGCTTTGAAGGAAACCACTGTTACAGGCCGAATTTTTACTCCTGCCCTGTCTATGTTTTACAGGAACAGCAGGCGCTGCATTACGAGCTGCACAAGAACATTGCCCTTCAGCGCCGCGTTACTCTGAATCAGGCGGAAAACATCCGGACTCTGAAAGATGCGAATGCGGAACTGAACAAACAACTGGCGGACGCCCAAGGTTGGTTTCCGTCTTTTTCGTCATTAGTTCATATTCCGACTTTGAACTTGCTTTTGACTTATGTTATTATAGGCGCATCCTCTTCCCTTGCTACAGCCTCGTCGGAGCTTGAGAACCTGCGCTCCTCGTACCAAGAATTGGAAACGAAACTAAAGGAGGCGGAACTAAAGAGGGAGCAGGCCGAGAAACAGCTGGCGGAGAAAAACTCCGAGCACATCAGGGAAAAGGGCGAATTTATATTGAAAAGAAATGCTGACAGCGAGACCATCAAGAGGCAGCAGAAAGAGCTCTATGGGTTCCAGAAATATATGGAGACCGCGGAACATCACTGGGACTTGCTCAACGAGAACATCTTGGGTACTATGCTGAAACCTTGTCCAGATGTTTGCTCCGACCTTTTTCTTTGTGCTCAAATTGCATGCTGATATCCTGATTATCTTATGCAGAGCCGCTTGGGTATCCGGAAAAGCGTCGGAATTTGTTCCCACGAGACGACCTTCTTCAACTTGCAGGCGATGATTGCAAAGATCTCATCTCCGCCTCCCGCAAGATATGCTACAACTTATCCATCAAGAGGAGTCGCACTTGCAACGTTCGCAAACTTGTTAGAAAAGTGGACGTTCTTCCGGAGCTGGTGACGGATCTACAAGCATCATCAGCCCGAGGCGCAGCTGCAATGACCTTAACTATGTGCTTAGCACATAACCCGGAGCTTGATCTTGAGCAGGTAACCACGGGCGTTCCTCCGGATGCGGATGTTAACGCGCTCCTGGATGCAGTGAGCGGCTACGACACCCGTATCGCGCGCAGGATCCGGCATGATGAATTCTACGACAAGGTCGTTCTTCCTGCGGACGAGCCCTTGGAAGCTGAACTTCAAAAGGAGCGCGACGCGGAGGCGCGACCTGCGGAATCCGGAACCCAATTTACCTGGACCAGCTCCAAGGACGCTCCCCAAGAGGAACCCAAGACCAGCGCTGCAGCTTCTGAAGAAGAGGAAGAAAGTGATGAAGACGTGTCATCTCCGGCCGAAGACGCCAAGGAAAAAGATCCAGAGGGCAAGACTTCTCCGGCTAAGGGGGAGTGAAAACTTTTATTCCTGCGGGAGAAACAATGCATCATTTTGGCCCCAGCGAGGGTTTGTAATATAACTTTAATTCTTAAGTATCTAGGGACGAAACAATTATGCGTGGGCGGAAAACTTATCCTGCTATCCGTTAGAATTATTTTGCATGTTTCGTTTGTTAAAAGCAAGTGCTGGTTTGTTAATTTTCCGGCTTACTCGTTTGACCTTCCACGAGCCGGAAAACCTTTGGCCGGAAACGCTCGCCTGCGGTGACGAAGCCCAATGGCGTCCGTCCATAACCGCGGAAACAAGCCCCCAGCCTAGGTGCCGGAAGTCGCTACCAGGAATCCACGAGTTCGCAACGAAAAAATTTTCCACCAGAAAACTTAGGCTTACGTCCTAAGGGACGATTTTGAAAATCACAACTTTCATACACGCCTAGGCGGAAACATCCAGCTCTGCGGTTTTAGTCGAAAAAAACATACATGATCGAAAATGAACAAGTAAAGGAGGTAAAAGACTCAAAAAGTGAACCATAAGCTTTATTTCATTGATCATGTATAACTATTACAGAGTTTGTAACTCGGAAAAAATATGCTAAGTGTAGAAAGGACGTAGCTGTGCGATGTTCCAAGGGCGATCTGTCTCGTCGTAGATGTCATCCGGATCCTCACGCTTGCGTTTCCGGTGCCAATTAGCAGGTCTATCCTTCAGCTCACGGAAATCAACAAGGTAGTACGACCCGTTATGAAGCACTTTGCTAACGACGAAGGGTCCTTCCCAGGGAGATTGCAGCTTATGGTCTTTCACCTGTCGAAGGCGGAGGACCAGGTCTCCTGCCATGAAGGAGCGATTCCGAACTCGACGACTGTGATAGCGTCGGAGCTTCTGCTGGTAGATGGCGGAGCGCTGGTCAGCTAAGTTCCGAGCTTCCTCGATCAGGTCCACAGATAGCTGTCTGGCCTCGTCAGCTGTTTCTTCATTGTAGGCGGAAACTCGCGGTGAATCGTGGATGATGTCGGAGGGAAGCACGGCTTCGGATCCGCATACCAGGAAAAATGGGGTGAACCCTGTTGATCTGTTAGGGGTAGTTCGTAAACTCCACAAAACAACTTCCAACTCATCAGCCCAAGCTCCAGCTGCTCGTCGCAGCGGTTCTTCAAGGCGCGGTTTAATTCCTGATAATATTAGGCCGTTAGCCCTTTCAACCTGACCATTGGATTGTGGGTGAGCCACAGAGGCAAGGTCCAGCCGAATCCCTACTGTCTCACAATAATCCCTCAACTCTCCTTGAGCGAAGTTTGTGCCATTATCTGTGATTATGCTGTGTGGGATGCCGAATCTCATCACGAGGCTGCAGACAAATTTTAGTGACGTAGCACCATCGGCTTTCCTCACTGGCTTTGCCTCGATCCACTTGCTGAATTTGTCAACAGCGACCAGGAGGTATTCAAAACCGCCAGGAGATGATCTTTTTAACTTACCAACCATATCGAGCCCCCAGACCGCAAATGGCCAGGTGATAGGTATGGTTTTCAGCTCTTGGGCTGGGGCGTTTGGTTGAGTAGCGTAGTACTGACAACCTCGGCAGGTCTTGACTATTTTGTCAGCATCTTCTTTAGCTGTGAGCCAGTAAAAACCTAGCCGAAAAGCTTTTGCAACGAGTGACCTGGGGGCGGCATGATGCCCGCAGTCCCCTGCATGGATCTCTCTGAGGATTTCAATGCCATCTTGATTGGAGATGCATTTGAGAAATACCCCTGTTGCACTTCGTTTGTAGAGCTGTCCATCAACAATTGTGTAGGATCTTGCTCGTCTGACGATCTGTCGCGCAAAGACCTCGTCCTCTGGCAACTTCTGATCAATGAGGTAGTCCAGGAAAGGCTGTGTCCAAGCCGGAATGATAGCCATCACTTCCCTAGCCGGAGATACTCCACTTCTGGGTTTTCCGGGTTAGCGCCCTTCACCGAGGGTATCCGGAGATGCTCCAGGAAAATGCCAGGCGGAATTTGCTTCCTGCCGGATCCGAGCTTGGATAGCATGTCTGCTGCTGTGTTATCGTCTCTCCTGACGTACTTGACTTCGTATCCGAGGAAGCACTTGGCGATCTCGTCAACTTCGTCTCTGTAGGCCGCCATGACGGAGTTTCTGGCGTTCCAGGTTCCGGCTACTTGTTGAGCCACCAGGTCGGAATCTCCACAGCATATGATGTGCTTGATCCCGATTTCCTTAGCGATGCGCAGACCGTGTAGCAGAGCCTCGTATTCCGCCATGTTGTTTGTAGCTTCGAAGTGGATCTGCAGAACATACTGCAGTTCTTCTCCGGTAGGGGACTTCAGGGTGACTCCGGCTCCTGAGCCTTGATGCTGCTTGGATCCATCGAAGTGCATGACCCATGTTTCTGGTTCCGGCTCCAGACTTGCATCCGGAGCTTCTGTCCAATCTGCGACGAAATCTGCCAAGACTTGGGATTTAACCGCAGTCCTAGGCTTGTAAGCGATGTCGAAGGCGGATAATTCGATGCCCCATTTAGCCGTACGTCCTGTTGCGTCAGCGTTGTTGAGTATTGTTGACAGCGGAGCCTTGCTTACAACTGTTACTGGGTGCTCTTGGAAGTAATGTCTCAGCTTCCGGCTGCCTAGGAACACTCCATAAGCTAGCTTCTGAAAGTGAGGGTATCTTTGCTTTGACTCCGTCAGTACCTCGCTAATGTAATAGACAGGTCTTTGGACGTCATATTCATGACCTTCTTCCTTTTGCTCCACCACGATGACGAGGCTGATGACTTTGTTGGTAGCTACAAGATAAAGGAGCATTGGCTCTGACTCTGCTGGGGCTGCCAAGATAGGTGGGGAGGTGAGTATTTCCTTCAACCCCCGAAGAGCTGCGTCGGCTGCGTCGTCCCAGACGAATTTGTCTGTTTTCTTCAGCAGCTTGTACAGAGGTAGCGCCTTCTCGCCAAGACGGCTAACAAACCTACTGATTGCTGCGACGCAACCAGTTAGCCGTTGCACATCTTTAAGACAAGTTGGCCGTTTGATACACAGGATTGCCTTGATTTTTTCCGGGTTAACCTCAATGCCTCTGTGAGAGACTATGAAGCCAAGAAGTTTTCCGGCTGGTACGCCGAAGACGCACTTCAGCGGATTCAACATCATCTTGTACCTGCGGAGGTTGTCGAAGGTTTCTGTGAGGTCGCTGATCAAGTCGGATCCTTTCCGGGTCATGACCGCGATGTCGTCGACGTAAGCGTGCACGTTCCGGCCGATTTGGTCCTTCAGGCACCGCTGCATCGTACGTTGGTAGGTGGCACCTGCGTTTTTCAAACCAAAAGGCATAGTAACATAGCAGTAAGTACCAAACGGGGTAATGAATGAAGTCGCCTTTTGGTCGGATTCCTTCATCCGGATCTGATGATACCCGGAATACGCATCAAGAAAACACAGAAGTTCCGCCCCCGCCGTCGAATCAATGACTTGGTCAATGCGCGGCAAGGGGAACGGATCCTTCGGGCAGTGTTTGTTCAAGCCGGAGTAATCGATGCACATTCTTAGTATTTCAGTGTTCTTTTTGGGTACAAGGACGGGATTTGCGACCCAATCGGTGTGGATAACTTCTATTACAAAACCTGCCTCTAGTAACTTAGCTAGTTCCATTCCTATGGCGCGGCGCTTCTTATCTCCAAAGCGTCGCATAGCTTGCTTCACCGGTTTAGCCCCCGGATTTATGTTGAGGTAGTGCTCGGCGAGTTCCCTAGGTACTCCGGACATGTCAGAAGGTTGCCATGCGAAGATATCCATGTTAGCGCGGAGGAACTCGACGAGCGCGTCTTCCTATTTGGGGTCCATATTGGCTCCGACTGAAACCTGTTTGGAAGGGTCGCCTTTGATGAGGTCGTGCTTCTTGGTTTCTATCGCGGCCTTGAAGGAGGTCTTCTGTTCGGAGATCTGCTTTTTGGTGGTCTGCATCTCAGTCGGATCCACCGCGGCTCTATAGCCTTTCAGCTCCTCTCCAGATATCACAGACTCTGCGAAGGCGGCTTCGCCCAACTCGCACTCATGAGCCTTTTTGTAGTCTCCGGATACGGTAATCATACCCTTAGGACCCGGAATCTTGAGCTTGTTGTAGATGTAGCATGCTCTCGCATGGAACTTGTGGTAGGTGGGCCTGCCGAAGATGATGTGGTAGGAGCTCTTGAAGGGCACAACTTCAAACGTGATCTTCTCTTCGCGGAAATTATGAACATCGCCAAAAGCCACGGGAAGTGTGATGCTGCCGAGGGAATTCGCCTTCTTACCCGGAACCACGCCATGAAACTCAGTGTTGCTGTGTTTGAGCTGTTCCTTGGTGAGGTTCATCCGCTCTAGAGTCTCCAGGTACATGATGTTCAAGCTGGCTCCACCATCCATGAGGCACTTGGAGAAGTCATACCCATCTATGCGGGGACTTACAACCAAGGCGTAACATTCTTTTGGCACAATGGCAGGGTGATCCTCCCTATCAAATGTGCACGGGATTTCCGACCACCTGACATACTGCGGCACAGCCGGAACTGTGGCGTTCAGGATCCGGGTAGCTGACTTGGCAGCGCGGACTGTTGGGGTTCCGAGGAAAGTGTGGTAAGCCCCCACGCTCTTTTTCTCGAATGGGTTGGATTTACCCGCGGATCCTACCTTGTTCTTGCCCTTGCCTCCCTTGCCGCGTGGGCGGTGCTTCCGGGCTCGCTTGTATCCTGCCTCCGGGTCGTTCTTTAGATCATTGACCCACTTGCAGTTGCGGTTGGTGTGAGTTGACTTCCCTGTAACCGGATCCAGGTGGGCCAGGCAGGGCATGTCTCTGTACTCCTCGTAGGTTTGCGGGGCGCGGGATCCGCCAGCTGTGACCTCAGTGGCATGCTGCTGACCCCTGCCGGCTCCGCCTCCACGGCCGCGTCCTCTTCCGCCTCCTGAACCTCCGCGCTGAAACGCCATGGCGACCATCTCGGATCCGCCACTCTTCTGGTCATCAGGGTTCTTGCGCTTATGGCTGCTGCTGTTGCCGTTATCACGGTTCTTCTTTTGTTGATGTAGGGGGATTGCTGTAGCTGCGAGATCACCGCCTGCGTCATCATCGGCGGCAGTATGATCACTGGCAATGGAGATCATTTCATCCAAAGTCAGCTTGTTTGAGTTAGCCAAACGAGTGAGCGTATGCCTCAGCA
Source organism: Lolium perenne (assembly GCF_019359855.2). Lineage (NCBI taxonomy): Eukaryota > Viridiplantae > Streptophyta > Magnoliopsida > Poales > Poaceae > Lolium > Lolium perenne. Next base: position 217,844,310 of record NC_067247.2, read on the forward strand.
ATCCTCCCCTCTGCAGTCCACCAATGAAGGCGTACATGGCGGTGGTGTGGTCGACGTTTTCGCACTCGTTCCTGCATGCCAACCATCGTGTGAGGTAGTTTCTTGAGGTTTCTCCCTTCTTCTGGATGCAGGCTTGCAGGTCGCTTGCCGTGGCAGGTCTTTTGTAGGTGCCTCTGAAGTGTTTCTCGAAAGCGGTCTTCAGGTCGAACCAGCAAAAGATGGAGTTCTTCTCGAGGTCACTGAGCCAGATCCGGGCTGGACCTACAAGGTACAACTGGAGCATGCGGCAGGCGATGTTAGGGGTTCCTCCGGCAAAGGTTACTGCATTATAGTAATCCTCAATCCAGGTATCCGGCCTTTCGGTGCCATCATAATGCTTCAGGTTTCCGGGTAGCTTGAGGTTCATCCTTGGCTTTGGTTCCTCTCGAATCATCCTGCCAAAGCACTTCGGACCAATGTAGTCGGTTCTGTATTCGTTAAGGCGTTCCCGCACGTCGCGCGAGCCGTGGCGAGGAGATTGTGAGCGAGAGCGAGATCTCCGGCCGTCGCCTCCGCCTCCACCTCCGCCGCCACCGCTAGGTGGTGGTGAGGGAGACCTGCGAGGTGGTCGGTCCGATTTCTTGCTTCCGCCTTCCGATTCTCCTCGGCCTTCCCGGTGCTGACTCCGGCTTCTGTGGCTGCCTTCGCCATGGCGCTGGCTGCCCTGGTCGTTCCGGCTTCGGCGAGGCTCCGGGTCGCGGCTCCGGCGAGGCTCTGGGTCGCGCTCCTCATTCCGACTCCTCCTGGGCTCGGGCTCACGAACGTTGTTCTGGTTCCGGCGAGCGCTCCCTGTTTCTGTTTCTTGGCAGCACGTTGTCGCGGATAACAATCCCACCATGCCCTGGGGGCCTGGTGTTTCCGGCTGGACTACGGCGGCGAGGGGGTCGTGGGTAACCATTAGGTGGAGGAGAGGGGTTGCGATATTTGTCTCGTCCAGAGTACATTGCATCATTTCCCTTTCTCGGATCTGACGAAGGCGTCTTTGACGGAACGGGGATCGGATTTGGGTGTTCCCTGGTTCTTCTTCTGCGCTCCGAGGATCCGGTGTGTGATTCATCATCGGGATGCCGATCGGCGCGAGCGTCCTTCTGCGCGGTGGATACACAGTTATCCGGATTGGATTCTAGCCTGCGCGAAGTATCCGCCTTGCTTTGCTGCTGCATTGCTGAAGCGACAAGTTTGCGGAGGTAGTTGATATCAACCTCTTCGTCCTTCTTCAACAGCTCCGCAGCTTTTAGCATGTTGTCCTTTGGGGTTTCCAGCGGCTGCTGCTCTGCGGGCGTGGCGAAGTTGATTCTGCGAGGCGGAATTGCTTCTCTAACAATTCGATCGGCCTCCGCCTGCGCATAGGTCATCTTTACTTCCCACTCTTGCGCCATGCTCTTGACATGCTCGAGTGTGGCAGCAATTTCGCGATCCTGTCTGTCGAATTGGTCCACCAAACCTGCAGCTTCTGCCCTTTCATCCCTTAATGCGGCTGCGGCATCAGCGAGCTTCTTGGCTGTGGCCAGCATTTCCTTTCTAGTGGCCTCTAGAGCCTCCGGATCTGCGGCGTCGCCCGGGGTTATAGGTTTGTTAAGAACTGCTCGTGCAACCATCTCTTCAGCTGACAGGAGTTCCTCCGAGGAAGAATCCCTGCGGGGTCGCTCCCGTGACAGTGGAGATCCTTGGCGGGATGGCTGAGGGTCAGATTGGTTGGTTGCCTCTTCTGATCCAGGTTGCCCCAGCGCTGCTACGGTTGCGAGAACCTGCTTAGGCTGGGCGGAGTCGACCTCAGGTTGATCACCGAAACCGTACTCCTCTAGCTTGCGGTTAAACTCGTCAGTATCCATGGAGGGGGTATCTCCGGAAATTGGGCTCAGATTGCCCAAAATCGACTCTTCAACCGGAGTTTCGCTTTCTCCGACAGGCTTAGCCTGATCCGGATCCGCGTCGTTTTCCGGTGCCTCTACCTGCTCAGGACCAGCTCCGTTTTCTTGAGGGGCGGTTCCGGCGGTATGGGCCAAGAAGTGTACGAAGTGGCACCTCTGCTTTTCTAACACCTGGGAGACCCAGGCGGATCTGCATTGGTCTTCCACCGTTGTTTCCTGCTCAGGGGCGGATTGGGTGGGCTTTGAAAATTCCAGATCTGAGGCGGAATCTTCCTTGGGAAGCTCCTGCATCTCAGATCGGATCTTCGCGACAGCGTCCAGCTCTGCGGCGGTCGCGTCTGCGTTACTTACCAGTGGGTTTCCATCGGAATCGACGGTTTCCCCGATGAAGATGTGCATGCCGCCAACTGGGACAATGGAGAGCTTGACGGGGTTTGTCCTAGCCGGAATCCAACACTCATCCGGAGGGACGATCGGCAGATTTCCGGCGTAGAGGACGCGCCCCACGGTGATGGTGTCGTCGTAGCTTCCCATGGCGGAACCCTCCCGGTTCTGGCTTCCAGACGCCACAGGCCCCACGGTGGGCGCCAACTGTCGTTGCCTAATCGACGGTATCCCGGAGGAGGGATCCTCACGAGGGGGAGAAGAAGTAGGGGCCATAGGGCGGAGTGCACACGGGACGGTGGTACGCGATTTACCCAGCTTTGGAACACCTGCACGACGACAGGGCCTACTGCTGCTTGTCTGGAATTATCTGGGCGCTTTCGCGTGATTACAATGAGTTGTGGTTGTGCCTCTAGGGCTCCCGGGATCCGGCTTATATAGGCGCACGGATCTAGGGTTTACATGGAGAGTCCTAGCCGGAATACAAGTTACCTAACTACGGTACAATATCTTGCCGCGTACGTCAAGGATCCGCCTTCCTTCTAGGCCGAGCTGGATCCGGATACTTTATGGGCCTCCACGGATCCGGCCTCCTTCGTAGGTCGGTTGAGATCCGGCTTCCTGTTCATGGGCTGGACTTCATCCTTCATGATCTACAGCAACTGGGCCGCCCGATGGGCCACATGCCTCACCACCAACTATGGGCCACCCGGGCTTGCCGGATCTAGGCCATGCCGTTGATATACCCACAAAGTATACCCACAACAGATAGCAAAAGCACCTACGCTGTCCTGCTAGGGAGAGATTGGATCCACGCTAACTGCTGCATTCCATCCACGATGCACCAATGCTTGATACAGTGGGATGGAGATGAAGTGGAGGTCGTCCATGCAGATGATTCAGCCAAAATCTCAACGGCTGGCATGAACATTTGGGAAGCGGGAGGCCAAGAGCCGCTCTCCGGAATCAGTTTGGACGGCTGTGAGTCCATCGACGTGACAAAAAACGGGGTGAGGCTGGTCTTATCCACCGGCCTGACAGTATAGCAAGAGCAAAGGCAACAGACATACGTGGCAAGGCCGATCCCTGCGATCGGCCCCAAAAAATAAAAAGTGATGATTTCGTCTCAAGCGTGCCACGTAGTCGTAATAAAGCACGAACAAGATGTAAACCTTCATTGAGCAATGCAATCAAAATGGGGGCCGATTCCGGCAATCGGCCCATACTATCCTCGCCATACGTTTTGCCTGTGTTTAACGTCGATCTAGCAGGCGACGGAAAGCTAGGGTATGGGTTTACATCGGCTGATGAACTAGAAGAGGTTGACATTGGTCCTGGGGATAAGCCACGACCAACTTTTATCAGCAAAAAGCTAGATCCACATCTCAGGAGCCAGATGATTGCTCTGTTAAAAGAATACCCAGATTGCTTTGCATGGGATTACACAGAGATGCCTGGGTTAGACAGGAGCATCAGTGAGCATCGGATCCCTCTCAAGAAAGGATTTCGGCCGTTCCAGCAACAAGCACGTCAGACAAAAGCCGAAATTCTGGAAGAAATCAAGGAAGTGTTGGATGCCGGGTTCATCGAGCCATACAGGCAGGATGACTGGAGAGCCGATATCTTCAATTACTTGGAAGATTCGGCTCGGGGGGCACCTAACCCATGAACAGTGAGGCCGATGCACAAAAAATCGGCCAGTAAAAAAAAAGTACATACAAATCACAGCCGATGCACAGACATCGACTTGAGAAAATATTTGAGACAACAGTATACAAGTACAGCCGATGCACAGACATCGACTTCAGAATAAAAAAGCCGATGCATAGCCATCGACTCTAGAGGTGCAAGTTCAATGAAGCATTTATCAGTCTACACAGAAAGGCTCTACTGAAGGAATACGTTGAGGGCATGAAGGGCGTCAGCACGGATACGATCCACCTCGGCGATCTCAGCCTTGTCATCCTCGTCTTTGCCCGTCACCAGCTGACTGTTCAGGGCACGTATTTCAGCCAGATCAGTCTTCAGTTCAGCTGTGAGGCCTTTTGCTTCCTCTTGAGAGCGGGCAATAAGACCTTCCTTCTCTTGGATAAGCTGCTTGGTCACCCTGACCCTCTCTTCAAGGTTCTCCAGTTCCTTACGCAGGGTCTCGAGTTCGGCACTGCTGACAGAGGTGTCAGTTTTGGCGTCCAAGGCAGCCTTTTTCTCATTGAGCCGTTGACACTTGTCTGCAATATCAGTGAGCATCGGATCCCTCTCAAGAAAGGATTTCGGCCGTTCCAGCAACGAGCACGTCAGACAAAAGCCGAAATTCTGGAAGAAATCAAGGAAGTGTTGGATGCCGGGTTCATCGAGCCATACAGGCAGGATGACTGGAGAGCCGATATCTTCAATTACTTGGAAGATTCGGCTCGGGGGGCACCTAACCCATGAACAGTGAGGCCGATGCACAAAAAATCGGCCAGTAAAAAAAAAGTACATACAAATCACAGCCGATGCACAGACATCGACTTGAGAAAATATTTGAGACAACAGTATACAAGTACAGCCGATGCACAGACATCGACTTCAGAATAAAAAAGCCGATGCATAGCCATCGACTCTAGAGGTGCAAGTTCAATGAAGCATTTATCAGTCTACACAGAAAGGCTCTACTGAAGGAATACGTTGAGGGCATGAAGGGCGTCAGCACGGATACGATCCACCTCGGCGATCTCAGCCTTGTCATCCTCGTCTTTGCCCGTCACCAGCTGACTGTTCAGGGCACGTATTTCAGCCAGATCAGTCTTCAGTTCAGCTGTGAGGCCTTTTGCTTCCTCTTGAGAGCGGGCAATAAGAGCTTCCTTCTCTTGGATAAGCTGCTTGGTCACCCTGACCCTCTCTTCAAGGTTCTCCAGTTCCTTACGCAGGGTCTCGAGTTCGGCACTGCTGACAGAGGTGTCAGTTTTGGCGTCCAAGGCAGCCTTTTTCTCATTGAGCCGTTGACACTTGTCTGCAATATCGGCTTTCAATGATAGCTGGGCGTGGCGAAGGTCAATTTTCTGACGAGCCAACTGCACCCTTGACCTGAAGGCTGACAGGGTCACAACCGGCCAAAGTTTCACCTGCAGTGTCATCGGGAGATGGGGCTGAATGTCTTCAAGAATGCCCTTTACTTACTCGGGGTTTTCAACCAATGTCTCAACTGAGGAGGAGAGCAAAGCCTTGAGACGCTGGAGTTGACCATGTGTTGCGCTAGGTCTTGGCTCTTCACCTGCCCTGGAAGTAGCTGGTTCGATGGATTCAGGGTCGAACGTCAGCAAGCTTGAGAGGTCATGACCCAGACAGACAAACAAGAACATCGTCAGTATGCAGCAAAAGAAAAGGGCAGAGCCAAGGGAATGGAGTATACCTCTCCTAAGACCGGAGGGGCAGCCGATGTTGTGGTGATCGGCTTTTCTATGGGCTTGGCTAGGTTGGCCACCTTGTCAGCCGCGCTCTTTGAAGTTGCTAGGTCCAGGGTGGCGGATGGCATCAGTATTTCTTCGACGTCCCCACTAGAGGTGTCCTCAGTCTACAAAGGAGGTGGTTAGCCGATCTGTGTAGCGATGGGTTAGTATGAAATATGAGCCAGGGGGAGTAATTACATTTGAAACCTCCTGGCTTGGTGAAGAAGCTCGCGGTTCTTTGCGAGCCCTCTTGACGCATCGACTCTTCGTGCGTAGCCCTGCTCTGATCGGAGGTTGGGAGGCAGAAAATTCAGGAGTTGACCTTTTCTTGGAAGCCGACGGTGGCAAGTCTGGCTGGCTCTGCATTGTGGTTCTCCCAGAGTTGCCTGAGCTCGAGTCCCTTCGGCTAGACTGTGTCTCCTCGCTGGAGTTCTCTTCGATGGAGGTCTGTAGAAGAAATACAGGTGTTGCAGAAACCTAGAATGGAAGATGAAATTAGCCAAGGTATGGATCAGCTTACGTGTAAACTTTCTTGAGCGGGAGTCGGGTCTTGGTGCCTCAAGGTCTTCCTGGCAGCTACTTTCCTCACTGCTTTCCTCGCCTGGATTGAGGCTCGGGGGGCAGTTCTCCCAGAGGATGCTTTGCTCTTAGGAGCCGATTTCGGTGAAATCGGCTGGCTCTGCATCATAACCTTCTTCAGGGGTGGTGAGCTCTTGCAGAAGAGAACCACTGGAGCTGGTGGAAGGAATTTGAAGGAGGAGCCGTCAGCCTGCACAGGTTCTGGACCATCTTGTTGCTGCAAGGAAATAGAGCCAGGTTACAGACAATCATTGTGAGCCACTGCAAGAAAATTGTGAGTAGTGGTACCTATTCTGCAGGAATGTCGTATTCAGCATCAAGTTGCTTCAGCAACGGTCCTAGAGCTCTCCTGAAGGCATGGGTCTTCCACATTGACCACCAAGTCTCAAAACCATCGGTAGTGGTGGTGAAACGAAGGTTGTGAGGGATTGGAATGGCTAGAGCATCAAAGAAGGAATAGCACCTCTGGCCAGTGAGGACATCAGGCAGCTCAGCTCTGCTTTCTGTCAAGTGGTGAAGGAAGATATGTGGAGACACTTGCCCGAGACCAAACTGTCGGGCCACTACCACCAGCTGATAAGATTCATAACCAGGTTTGATGATCCTGTTTGAGGTACTCATGCCAACTGGGAGGAACTAAGGACGGATCATGATGGAGTACAGGTGCCGAGTGCTGGGGTCATCGGCAAAACTGTCCAACCTAAAGGAAACTGGATTCTCAAAGTTGTCAGATTCAGTGTAAGGAAAGAACAGGGGATTGTCCAGGCCTTGGAAGAAAATTCTGAACCACTCTGATGCTTCCTTAGGGATCAGCCTGCTGCCTGGGAGGCTATATAGAGCTTGGCCGTAGCTAGTGCATCGGATCTGCTTCCCATTAGCATCTGGGAAGGTGCAAGTGGCCAGAGGTGGGGAGTTTGGGATCTGGTTTCGGAAGTACAGTTGAGCCCATAGCTGAATAAACCACCAGGGGCCTCCTGTTTTAACTGTCTTTTGGGAAAATAGTTTGACAGACATCAGTTGGAGAGATCGATAGACCTCTCCAAGGAATAGTTTGCCGATGCCAAGCTGAGTACCTTTGGCATGTTCATAGGCCAGGGAAAGGTAATTCTTGGTTGGGGCGAGTGAAGGACCACAGAATATGAAGTGTTCCAACCAGAAGTTCAGGAAGGCTGTGTGTTCTTTCTCTGTCACAGGCCCTTTGGTTTTCATGTAACGCCTAAGGTAGGCACCCCAGCTGGTACACTCTGTTTTGGAGGAGAGGGTGAAAGGAACCTTTGGCAGCATAAAAGCAGAGGGGCTTGGTGATGCAATGTCCAGACCTGTGATCATGGCCACGTCCAGCAGAGTTGGTGTCATGGGACCACGGCCAAACATGAAGCAATTCAGCGCATCAGACCAGAAGTAGCCGATGGTTTTCAGAAGGTTTTCGTGCTTCTCAAGGAGAGACAATGATAATGACAAAGCATCCGCTATCCCTATAGTTTCCCATGTAGCATGGTGAGTTTTGGATACTCTACTGTACCATGCCACCCAACCCTCAGGGGGATTAGGCCAGGCTCGTAGGCAGTCGGCCCAAGAAGTCAGATCTAAATTCTGGTTTACGAAGGGAATTCTATTGGCTTCGCATGAAATTAAATGAGCGGGACTCTCGGAAGAACGGGGGCCAAGACACAGAGAATTTGGGAGAGAAGGATGCGGCAGCAGGATGTCTGAAACCTAAAATTAATAACGAAATAGGACATTAATTCAGGTGTTTGCTGTTAATCCTAACATTTACTCGGATGGCGAGGAGCGGTTAAGGATTACCTTCAGACCGGAGACCATAGCATTGGCGTTGGATGATTCCGCCATTGGATGCGCTGCGGAGTTGGTTTGGCACGGTTGAGATCTGAGATTCGTGTGGCCGTGAGTTGGATCTGTTCGAGCGGCGATTTGGGGATCTGAGTTTACTCTCTCAGACGAAGGTTGCAGGTTACCATTTGAAGAGACAACTGATTTGGCCATACTCGCGTTTTATGGTAAAGGCCGATGCGATGCCATCGGCTCTTTGGGAGTTGACTGACTTTGACTATCGGCAAGATTAATTGGAAGCACTTCTTCATTAATAAAAGGGGTTTTTTACAATGAAGAGCCGATTGCTCAAGGAAGGAAGAACAAAAGAAGAGCCGATTGCTCAAGAACTACTACTAATCTTATACTAGTAGTTCCTATTCTAAGGGCCGTCGCTGGCCTCGTCGGCGGCGGCGTAACTGCCGTCGGTGCTGCTTCCGGAGAACTCCTCGTCGCTGCTGCCCCAGCCCTCGGCCGGGGCTTCTTCTTCCTCATCATCATCGTCGTCGTCGTCCTCCGACCAAGCGCGGAAGCGCTTTGCCGGCGGGTACCCGGCGGAGGAGGAGTCATCCTCCTCCTCTTCCTCCTCTTCCTCCTCCTCGTCGTAGGAGGTAAAGCTTGCCCAGGAGTAGAGGTCGTCTTCGCTCTCTCCCTCCAGTTCCCCGTCGACAAGGAACCGGAGGTCCGCCTCCCCATCGGTCAGGGATAGGTCGTCGTCTGACCCGACAGCGGCCAGGGGTAGGTTGTCGTTCGCCCTGACGGCGAAGTCCCACTCTTCATCGTCCCAGTGTTCGGGAGCCTCCTCCTCGTATTGTTCCATCAGATCCTGCTCTGGTATTGGCTCGCTGGAGGAGGAGGACTGAAAAGAGAGGCCTGACGAGGCGGAGGAGGAGGAAGAGGAAGACATTGCTACAGGAGGAGGGGTTTTTTTGGGTGCCGATGGCTAGTACAGAGCAAGGGGATGAAGAGGCGAACTGTTCGGCATGGTTAAATAAAGGGGATATAGTGGAGATTTAATGCCACAGCAGTTTCCGAGGAAGTGGTGCCAAAAAACTGTCAAATCTTGCAGAGAAGTTGAGAAGGCAAGACATCATGATGAAGGATACTGCGACGGTTCTGCTCTGCCACGACATGACCCGACGAAGAAAAAGCAGAGTGGTTTTAGAATTATCATTACCAAAACCAGGGGGGCATGTGTTATCACCAGATTTTAACCAAATCAGAGGTGGGCCGTGATTGAGATGGGTTTAGCGAATATACGTAGAAAATATTCATGAATCGGCCTTGTATAAAGAGTTTGGGCCAAATTGCCCGTGTATCTGTAAATTATAGTAGGATACGTGTCGGTTAGGATTAAAAGATAGAGTTTAGCTCGTACACGGTTGGGATTATTCCCAAGTTAGGAAGTCTACGGACTATAAATATGTATCTAGGGTTTTTTGAGAAGGAGGACGATCACGTTCACAACAAACCAATCTAGGCGCATCGCCACCCCTTGTTTCGAGGGTTTCTTCCGGGTAAGCGCTATGCTGCCTAGATCGCATCTTGCGATCTAGGCAGAATCTTGTTTATTCGTTGTTCATGTGTTGCTCGTACTGAAGCCTTTTTGATGGAGAGCAACACCGTTATCATGGATATGTTAGGGTTAGCATCGGTACTTTCTTGATGTATTTGATTAGTCATGCTACCCCTGGATATCTAGCCACCCTTGTACCGATCTTAGGTGCAAGGGTGGCACCTTGCTTCGTCATTGTTTAGTAGATTCGATCCGTTACGATTGCTCCTTGTTCTTCAAGGATTAGTTTGATATCTACATAGCTAGGCCTTGCAAACGGGTTGAAGGATCCAGTAGCACGTAAGGTATAGTTTGCTAGTCCTAGAGAAGATGTTCCGGGAATCAACTCCACGTTGGTTTTTAGGCCTTGTCTAGGGCTAGTTTATTATCATCTTTCGTGTCTGCCAGGCTCAATTACGTGTAGGACGTTCCGGTTATGTGGTGAAAACCCTAGATCGTCGTAGATCGTTTTAACCTAATATTGATCAAGCAAGACCACCATGTTATCGTAGATCTCATGCGAATCATGGGTGGATCGGCTCCTTGAGCCGATTCACAGGACAACCTGAGAGCCGATCGAGGCTCATATTTAATGTTTACGTGTATGCCATGCAGGAAACTAGTCGAAGCAATCCATCACCTTCCTGACCAGGTATAGGTCAGGTGGCACGCCCTTGCACCAGCATCGGACGTGCGTGCCGGAGCGTTGCGGGCCGTCGCCCGAGGGACCAGGGCCCACCAGCAGTCCTGGGAGCCTCCCGGCTCTTCGTGTTGCCCGTCGCCACTCGCCGGTGGGTTTTGGTGGTCAACAGGTACTCCTGAAAATACTAAGTTGTGTGACTTCACAACCACAAATAATAATGATTTCTTATGCACACCTATTGCTCCACCTGCTACTACAGCAGAATTCTTTGAAATTAAACCTGCTTTACTGAATCTTGTTATGAGAGAGCAATTTTCTGGTGTTAGTTCTGATGATGCTGCTGCCCATCTTAATAATTTTGTTGAATTATGTGAAATGCAAAAGTATAAGGATGTAGATGGTGACATTATAAAATTAAAATTGTTTCCTTTCTCATTAAGAGGAAGAGCTAAAGATTGGTTGCTATCTATGCCTAAGAATAGTATTGATTCATGGACTAAATGCAAGGATGCTTTTATTGGTAGATATTATCCTCCTGCTAAAATTATATCTTTGAGAAGTAGCATAATGAATTTTAAACAATTGGATAATGAGCATGTTGCCCAAGCATGGGAAAGAATGAAATCTTTGGTTAAAAATTGCCCAACCCATGGACTGACTACTTGGATGATCATCCAAACCTTTTATGCAGGACTGAATTTTTCTTCACGGAACTTATTGGATTCAGCTGCTGGAGGTACCTTTATGTCCATCACTCTAGGCGACGCAACAAAGCTTCTTGATAATATGATGATTAATTACTCTGAATGGCACACGGAAAGAGCTCCACAAGGTAAGAAGGTAAATTCTGTCGAAGAAACCTCTTCCTTGAGTGATAAGATTGATGCTATTATGTCTATGCTTGTGAATGGTAGGACAAATGTTGATCCTAATAATGTTCCATTAGCTTCATTGGTTGCCCAAGAAGAACATGTTGATGTGAACTTCATTAAAAATAACAATTACAATAATTCTAGGCCATATCCTGCTAATGGTAACTCTTATGGTAGATATGTTTCACCTAATGAGGAAAAGATGTTAGAAATTGAAAGATCTACTAAGAGCTTTATGCAATCCCAATATGAGCAAAATAAATTGTTTACTAAAACTATGAATGAACAATCTACCTTGTTGAAAAATATAGGAAATCAACTTGAAAATCTTAATATGGAGATCTCTGGGTTGCAAACTAAACTTGCAAATGCTGAAAACCGAATCTCATACATGTCTGCGTCACAATCTTCCTTAATTGATAAAATGGCTGCTAAGCCTAAGGATGTTGATAATAAAATTGTTACAACAGCAAACGCCATCCAAGTTAGAATTAATGAGAATATAAGATTGATGGCCGAATTGCGTGCTAGGTGGGAAAAAGAAGAAAATGCTAAAGAAGATAATATAGCTAAAGTTTGGACTATTACCACCACTAGTAATGCTAATGATCCACATGTTGCTGCACCTCCTACTATCAATGGTAAAATAATTGGTGTTGGCAATGTTTCCACTTCTAATGCAAAGCGTGAAAAACTGCCTGAAACTGCTAAAACTGCTGAAACTGCCTGTGATAAAACTGCTGAAATTTTTTCCAACATTGGGGACAATGATCTCATTGCTTTAGATCATAATGGTTTAGATTCTGATGATTGCCACATCTCTGAAGTTATAAAGTTCTTACAAAAAACTTGCTAAGAGTCCTAATGCTAGTGCTATAAATTTGGCCTTTACAAAACATATTACAAATGCTCGCATAAAAGCTAGAGAAGAGAAATTAAATCGTGAAGCTTCTATTCCTAGGAAGTTAGAGGATGGTTGGGAGCCCATCATTAAGATGAAGGTCAATGACTTTGATTGTAATGCTTTATGTGATCTTGGTGCAAGTATTTCCGTTATGCCTAAGAAAATCTATAATATGTTTGACTTGCCACCATTGAAAAATTGTTATTTGGATGTTAATCTTGCTGATAATTCTGCAAAGAAACCTTTGGGGAGAGTTGATAATGTTCGCATTACCATTAACAATAACCTTGTCCCCGTTGATTTTGTTGTCTTGGATATTGAATGCAATGCATCTTGTCCCATTATATTGGGAAGACCTTTTCTTCGAACTGTTGGTGCTATTATTGATATGAAGGAAGGTAATATTAAATATCAATTTCCTCTCAAGAAAGGTATGGAACACTTCCCTAGAAAGAGAATGAAGTTACCTTTTTATTCTATCATTAGAACAAATTATGAAAGGCGTTAAAGAAACGCGCTAATGGGAGACAACCCATGATATTACTACAACACTTTTATTTTATATTTGAGTCTTGGAAGTTGTTACTACTGTAGCAACCTCTCCTTATCTTAGTTTTGTTGCATTGTTGTGCCAAGTAAAGTCTTTGATAGTAAGGTTCATACTAGATTTGGATTACTGCGCAGAAACAGATTTCTTGCTGTCACGAATTTGGGCATAATTCTCTGTAGGTAACTCAGAAAATTCTGAAAATTTACGTGAGTGATCCTCAGATATGTACGCAACTTTCATTCAATTTGAGCATTTTCATTTGAGCAAGTCTGGTGCCTCTTAGAAATTCGTCTTTACGGACTGTTCTGTTTTGACAGATTCTGCCTTTTATTTCACATTTCCTGTTTTGCTATGCTTGATGGATTTCTTTGTTCCATTAACTTTCAGTAGCTTTGTGCAATATCCAGAAGTGTTAAGAATGATTATGTCACCTCTGAACATGTGAATTTTGATTATGCACTAACCCTCTAATGAGTTGTTTTGAGTTTGGTGTGGAGGAAGTTTTCAAGGATCAAGAGAGGAGGATGATACAATATGATCAAGGAGAGTGAAAGCTCTAAGCTTGGGGATGCCCCGGTGGTTCATCCCTGCATATTTCAAGAAGACTCAAGCATCTAAGCTTGGGGATACCCAAGGCATCCCCTTCTTCATCGACAACATTATCAGGTTCCTCTAGTGAAACTATATTTTTATTCCATCACATCTTATGCACTTTGCTTGGAGCGTCTGTTTGTTTTTGTTTTTGTTTTGTTTGAATAAAGTTGGATCCTAGAATTCATTGTGTGGGAGAGAGACACGCTCCGCTGTTGCATATGGACAAATATGTCCTTAGGCTTTACTCATAATATTCATGGCGAAGGTTGAATTGCTTCGTTAAATTGTTATATGGTTGGAAACGGGAAATGCTACATGTGGTAATTGGTATAATATCTTGTATAATGTGATACTTGGCAATTTTTGTGCTCATGTTTAAGCTCTTGCATCATATACTTAGCACCTATTAATGAAGAAATACATAGAGCTTGCTAAAATTTGGTTTGCATGATTGGTCTCTCTAAGGTCTAGATAATTTCTAGTAAGGGTCGAACAACAAGGAAGACAGTGTAGAGTCTTATAATGCTTACAATATGTATTTTATGTGAGTTTTGCTGTACCGGTTCATACTTGTGTTTGCTTTAAACAACCTTGCTAGCCTAAGCCTTGTATCGAGAGGGAATACTTCTCATGCATCCAAAATCCTTGAGCCAAACACTATGCCACTTGTGTCCACCATACCTACCTACTACATGGTATTTCTCTGCCATTCCAAAGTAAATTGCTTGAGTGCTACCTTTAAATTTCTACTCTTTATCTTTGCAATATATAGCTCAAGGGACAAATAGCCTAAAAACTATTGTGGTATTGAATATGTACTTATGCATCTTATTTCTTATTAAGTTGCTTGTTGAGCGATAACCATGTTCCTGGGGACGCCATCAACACTTTGTTGAATATCATGTGAGTTGCTATGCATGTTCGTCTTGTCTGAAGTAAGGGCGGTTTACCATGAGTTGAATGGTTAGAGCATGCATATTGTTAGAGAAGAACATTGGGCCGCTAACTAAAGCCATGATTCATGGTGGAAGTTTCAGGTTTGGACAAATATCCTCAACCTCTTATGAGAATATTAATTGTTGCTAAATGTTTATGCATTAAAGAGGAGTCCATTATCTGTTGTCTATGTTGTCCCGATATGGATGTCTAAGTTGAGAATAATCAAAAGCGAGAAATCCAATGCGAGCTTTCTCCTTAGACCTTTGTACAGGCGGCATAGAGGTACCCCTTTGTGACAATTGGTTAAAACATATGTATTGCGATGATAATCCAGGTAATCCAAGCTAATTAGGACAAGGTGCGGGCACTATTGGTACACTATGCATGAGGCTTGCAACTTGTAGGAAATAATTTACATGAATGCTTTATTACTACCGTTGACAAAATTGTTTCTTGTTTTTAAAATCAAAGCTCTAGCACAAACATAGCAATCAATGCTTCCCTCTGCGAAGGGCCTTTCTTCTACTTTTATGTTGAGTCAGTTTACCCATTTCCTCCCATCCCAAGAAGCAAACACTTGTGTTAACTGTGCATTGATTCCTACATACTTGCATATTGCACTTATTATATTACTTTACATTGACAATATCCATGAGATATACATGTTACAAGTTGAAAGCAACCGCTGAAACTTAATCTTCCTTTGTGTTGCTTCCATGCCTTTACTAAGAATTTATTGCTTTATGAGTTAACTCTTATGCAAGACTTATTGATGCTTGTCTTGAAAGTACTATTCATGAAAAGTCTTTGCTATATGATTCAATTGTTTACTCATTGTATTTCCATTGCTTCGAATCGCTGCATTCATTACATGTGCTTACAATAGTATTGATCAAGATTATGATGGCATGTCACTTCAGAAATTATCTTTGTTATCATTTACCTACTCGGGACGAGTAGGAACTAAGCTTGGGGATGCTGATACGTCTCCAACGTATCGATAATTTCTTATGTTCCATGCTACTTTATTGATGATACCTACATGTTTTATGCATACTTTATGTCATATTTATGCATTTTCCGGCACTAACCTATTGAAAAGATGCCGAAGAGCCAGTTGCTGTTTTCTGCTGTTTTTGGTTTCAGAAATCCTAGTAAGGAAATATTCTCGGAATTGGACGAAATCAACGCCCAGGATCTTATTTTTCCACGAAGCTTCCAGAAGTCCGGAGAGGAAACGAAGTGGGGCGACGAGGCGGCGACACGCCAGGGCGGCGCGGCCCACCTCCTGGCCGCGCGACCCTGTTGTGTGGGCCCCTCGTGGCGCCCCTGACCTACCCTTCCGCCTACTTAAGCCTTCGTCGATAATAACTCCAGTACCGAGAGCCACGATATGGAAAACTTTCCAGAGACACCGCCGCCACCAATCCCATCTCGGGGGATTCAGGAGATCGCCTCCGGCACCCTGCCGGAGAGGGGAATCATCTCCCGGAGGACTCTTCACCGCCATGGTCGCCTCCGGAGTGATGTGCGAGTAGTTCACCCCTGGACTATGGGTCCATAGCAGTAGCTAGATGGTTGTCTTCTCCTAATTGTGCTATCATTGTTGGATCTTGTGAGCTGCCTAACATGATCAAGATCATCTATCTGTAATGCTACATGTTGCGTTTGTTGGGATCCGATGAATAGTGAATGCTATGTTATGTTGATTATCAATCTATTATCTATGTGTTGTTTATGATCTTGCATGCTCTCCGTTGCTAGTAGAGGCTCTGGCCAAGTTGATACTTGTAACTCCAAGAGGGAGTATTTATCCTCGATAGTGGGTTCATGTCTCCATTAAATCTGGGGGAGTGACAGCAACCCCTAAGGTTGTGGATGTGCTGTTGCAACTAGGGATAAAACATCAATGCTATGTCTAAGGATGTATTTGTTGATTACATTACGCACCATACTTAATGCAATTGTCTGTTGTTCGCAACTTAATACTGGAGGGGGTTCGGATGATAACCTGAAGGTGGACTTTTTAGGCATAGATGCAGCTGGATAGCGGTCTATGTACTTTGTCGTAATGCCCAATTAAATCTCACAATACTCATCATAACATGTATGTGCATGGTCATGCCCTCTTTATTTGTCAATTGCCCAACTGTAATTTGTTCACCCAACATGCTTATTCTTATGGGAGAGACACCTCTAGTGAACTGTGGACCCCGGTCCATTCTTTACATCGAATACAATCTACTGCAATACTCGTTCTACTGTTCTCTGCAAACATCATCATCCACACTATACATCTAATCCTTTGTTATAGCAAGCCGGTGAGATTGACAACCTCACTGTCACGTTGGGGCAAAGTACTTTGGTTGTGTTGTGCAGGTTCCACGTTGGTGCCGGAATCCCTGGTGTTGCGCCACACTACACTCCGCCGCCATCAACCTTCAACGTGCTTCTTGGCTCCTACTGGTTCGATAAACCTTGGTTTCTTACTGAGGGAAAACTTGCCGCTGTACGCATCACACCTTCCTCTTGGGGTTCCCAACGGACTGGTTAACTGCGTGCCAGCATCAACCATCACCACCATCATCTCTTGGACACATATTTTATCAGGTCAGAATGCCACCACCATCTACTTTAGCACCCTTGTGCATTAGTATCACTTTGCCTAAAATTCTATATCTTTTTAGGCCACCATTTTAGTATTTTGTGAGGCACTCAACCTTGGGTGTCATGCATGTGTAGCAATGCTCTCTTGTTGATCACTTGTGCATGGCCAAAAATATGTGGCCGGCCATGCCATGGCACACATGCATCATGCCTCTCCATTTCCCTCTCTCTCACATAATTATTCCACCTTGGGAAGCCTCTCACTTGTGTCCCTTCCCCATGCCACTAATAATTTCAGCTTGGGTCAAATTCTTCCCCCACAAGCCAGCCTCCCAACTACCCCAATCAATGAAGAGGCTACCTCCCAACCAACCCAATCAATGAGGAGGCCCACCCCCTCCTCACTTGCTCTCACTTTTCCACTCCCCACTCTTTCCTCCACTCCCACACACTCTCCTCCTACCTCTCCCCACGAAATTGCTGCTCCTCCTAGCTTCATGGCCGGCCATGGCCATGAAAAGCTCTCCAAGATGAAGCTCTCCCTCCTCCCTCAAGCTCCCCCTCACCATGAGAGCATCCCTCTCACTCTCTTCTCCCCTAACCCTAGATGAATCCATCTCTCGTTCTCTTTTCCCCTCTCACAAGATTGGATCTTGATGCAGGTGCATGTTGGTCCAAGCATGGAGAAGGTTCACCTATCCTCAGATCTGAAGTGCTTGACCAAAGTTCGTCCAAAACCTTGCAGTAATTTCTTTCATCTTGCTGTTTCAGATTCTGGTACGAACTTGTAAAATCCACCAAAACTCGTGTACAGCTCCAAATCGAGTGATTCAAAGTTCCACGGTTAGCTTATAAAAAGATATACAACTTGGCATTGGTTTAATCCTCAAATTCCTAACAGATATTCCTGAGTAATTAAAGTTCTGAAAACATGCAGATTCACTGTTTGTTAGATTTGATTTGTTTTACAAAACCTTTTTGAGCAAAATCAACTGGGGATGAAAGCACTCTCCAGTATCTTAATTTTGCCGTTGGTCTCACCTCAAGTGACCACCTAAAACTAAAATGGTTCACAAATCAAGTTCTGGTCAGATCTGAATTTGTCTGCTTTGACCAGGATCTTGGAGAAGAATTTGCGAGTGAGACCAATTGCACTAGAACCGCATTGTCAATACCTTTCAGATGCAACTGACCTCATATTTGTAGGATTTATTTACCATTTTTGGCATACAGATCTTGTTTTCTGTACAGTTAGATTCAAGCAAGGTCCTAAAATTGTAGGTTCAACCTTTTTGAGTGATTCAAATTGGGTTAGTCTTGTATTAGTATTGGCCATCTAGGAAAAATACTGTTAGTCTCTGTTCATGCATATTGGTTACTGGTATTAACATGTGTGTGCTATATGAGTTGTTGGTCCAAAACTTTTTGGTTTATTTAAAACCCTTGACTAACTCTTTTATTAGAAATGGGTAACCTTTGTTTTGTGCTTGCAAAACAAAACGTCTGCAACTTAACTTTAGCTCTATTGTTTTGCTTAATATTTTAAAGGTGTGGTATCTTACTTGCTTCCTATTTTTGTATAGTGATTAAGTGAGCAAATTAAGTTAGGAAAGCTGATTTCTACTTTTCCAAAAATGTTTGAAAATGTATTGTGTGTGTGTTTAACTAATGCACTTGTCCTCTTCATGATGTTATCTACCAGGGGATATTTGGTTTATACCATGGTGATAACCGAGAGAGGCAATTGCTAAGTTGTGATGCACTCATACCTCTACTAGGTAAATAAATGGGGTTTTCTAATTTAAAACTCTTAAAGTTGTTTTGTGGTATCTATAAGTCCTTATTATGTTATCCCTTGGCTGCATGGTTAGTTGTTGATTGTTGAATGTTGTCTTGTTGGTGCAATGTGATTGATTGTGTTCCTTTTATATTTTCCGGCGATAGATGCGAACAATTCCGGAGAAGAAGAAGAAGTGGAATCGGATGAGGAGATTATTTATATTGTTGGAATTCTTATTGGATGGAGTTGGAGAAGTCCAGGGACAAACAAGCCAACCAAGGCAAGCCATCTTTTGATCTCTGATGTGATGTCTCTTGGATGTCATCTTGTTGCTATCATTAGCATCTTGGTTCTATGTGTGATGATCTCCATATTTATTTTCCTGTATGCTTGAATGCAAGCATGATATCTCTAGTGGTTTTATCTTGTCAAGGTCTTGGTAATTGGTTGGGTGTATGGCATCATGGCCATTGCTATCCAACTTGTTTTCTATCTTTAGCTTGAACATGTTCCACCTCGGGACAAGATTCACTCTACACCCCCTTTCTAGTGTAGAGGTATCAATGCCATGATCTTGGTGTATTCTCAAATTGTGATGAGTATGCCTATTTACCTAGTAGTGTTGGTATTGGTAAATTCCCATCCCCATGTATTGTTTTGGTTTGGGAGAGTGGATTTGGTGTTAGGGGGGTACGTACACATGCACTTCCCATCGTCAGACTTGCTTTTAGATTCTTACTCTGCACTCACGGCGACCACACGGCGTATATCTAGTTTTTCTGGCTGATGTGACTCGATTAAGCAGGGGGCGAGCTGGTGGTCTGGCTCACTAGTCGATAACAACACCAACCATTTTGGATTCTCCATGGCAACTTGCACATGCGTTACCGCTAATTAACTAGGCACTCTGCTTTACATTCATTAACACTAATTAAGTGATTAACCCTAATATTTGGCTAGTTCTTCCTCACCTACAGACAGCGCCGCGCCGGCTACATCGCTCTCCCAATGCCACCGAGCCAACGGAGTCAACAGAGCTGAGGGCGCGGCCATGGCGGGCCTCTAGAATGACGACCGTGCGCCACCACCGGCTGCCGCCCTTTCTCAACGCCACGCCCTATCTCGCTGGCCCATGGCGTTGTGGGCGACGGTCAGCACATCGTCGATGCATTTGCTGGGATTTGTATGAATCTTCATCAATTCCTACCTCGGGATGTCTTCAGCTAGGGGGCGCACGAGGCCGGATGAGGTCCGACCGCCGCCATATCAATCGTCCCCCATCTCTTGCCGCAGGTAGCCAAAGGAGGAGCGGAGGGTCACCAGCTCGCGATCCCGAGCAGCTGGAGGTGGCCCGCAAGATCACCGCCATGGCAGCCCGCACCTTCTGCCTGGAGCACGAGGCCACCCACCTCCGCCAGAAGCTGGCCGCCAAGGACCGCCTCACAGTTGAGCTCGCCGAGAGGGCCGACGAGCTCGACCGAGCTCTCCGCTATGCGCGGACGGCGTGGGCGGCATGGATGCCGGCCACCGCAGCTCTGCCCATCTCTTTGATTCCTACACCATGGCGGCACATCCCGGAGAAGATGGGGCCATGGGGTGGATGAGGCAGTCAGCGGGAGGCACCGGCGGCCAGGAGGAGGCCGCGGCCGGGGGCGGCGAGCAGCGCTCCGGGCGATGAGTGCGCTCGATTTCTCTACAGTAGCGGCCAGCCGGTCAAGCAGGGGGGCAAGCAGAAAGATGGAGGCTCTAGGCCGGAGATAGCAAAAGGAGAGGCGAATCTTTGACTTGTCCACTCTCACGCGTTCACGGAAGCCTGGATGACGTTAGACACGTGTTGAGCAGATAGGGGGTGCTCACGTACCCCCCTGATCACCAGGCTTCATCCGTTTGGTTAGACAACACCACAAATCTGAAAGTATATCCCCTCTTATGTTGTCATTATACATGCTTACCTTAAGCAAGTATGATCCACTCCAAATACCACCTTTTCATACCCTCATGGGCGTGATGACTTTCATCTCGGCCATGGTGATGTTTTAGTTCCACTCATCAAAAATTTAGGTTGGGAATCCCTCAAGGTTTACCTTGTTGTAAATGTTTATGAAAACCTTGGGTGAGGCAACCTTACCCAAGTGTATGATTTATGAAGGCGAAAAGGATCTTGTCAAAGATGTTGAAAAAAAGGAATGTGTGTGTGTGTGAGTTGGGTTTTGAGAAAAACGACACACGTTTCTTTGTATTCGCCCAGAAAGCGCAACCACATTATCCAAAGTGGGTACGGGCTTAGTCTGATGTCTGTTGAAATTGGCATGAGCCACCTTCACAACTCTCTAGGAGGGTCACGATGACCTCTGACACCGGGTTGCGCTCTGAAGGAGGCAATACACTTCATTAACTTGCAGCCGGATGACTACTGAGGGTCTTCTGTCATGGCGCCGGAGATACGCTCAAAAGGAGGTATGATACCGGGGTGCCGGGAAGGGGTAAGCCCGTAGGGAATGACTCTTGTCAAGGGAGACAGGCGAAGGACTATGACTGATTATCCGAGACTCACATACTTTTGTATGACGATCCGGGGATGATCCTGGCGGATCTATCGGTTCTTGTGGGGAAAGTGCGCACACTCTGCAGAGTTAAAACTATTCGAATAGCCGCGTCCGCGGTCATGGACGGTTGGGATGGCCGTTACCGAGCTGTGTCGAGTTTTGGTTTTGAAAATGATTTCCAAAGGAAATGTGTGTGTTGGAAGTACCGGAAGGGTACGGGAAAGATGTTGTGCCGACCATGTGGAGATGGTCGAGGAAAATGAAACATAATTGGGTGACCCTTCCTAGTGTTTCATGTAGAGGAACTGTTCTTCAATAAAGACATAGAGATGTCATAGTTATCTTTTGAAGTATCTTCTTCAATAAAGATATAGAGATGTCATAGAACTTCCTTAGTTTCTCCATCAATTGAGATGACGTGGAGCTAACTCTTTTTCAATAAAGATATAGCGATGTCATAATACTACCTTAGTGTCCCCATCAACTGCGATGTCGGGATGCTATATCCACAAGAGAACTACTTCTCTTTCTCATGCTATTTTCCGCAAGAGAAATTAGCCCTTCCCTCTTGTCATCTTAGATTAGCACTTATTATCTTGCACTCTTGCAAAGTACCTTCGTGATGGTTTTGCGAGTACAATTCCAAATGTACTGACGGCTTTGTCCCTGGCTATTTACTTGGCCAGACTTGGAGGAACACGACGGATGAAGAAGGAGTTGACGACGTCTCTGTGAGCTAGGAACGTCTTCTCATTCAGTTGCCTGTAGGGTTTATGGCAGATGACATGGGCTCCGCGCTGTTGAAGTGATGATGCTACTCTGATGTTTAGTTAGGCCCTTCGAGGCTATTATGTAAAGATTGGTTAGGTGACCTGGTTGTAATTTTCTTATTCCGCTTTGTAATGGATGGTGTAATTTGATATCAGTTCGGCTATGTGTTCACGGCGCACTGATCATGGGATCGTGAACTGTATACATAACAGGGAATTTCGGACAGCTAGTCCGGGGTCCCCACAACCCGCATGTCATCCTCTATGTACAATCAACTTTCTTTTCTTGGAGTTTTTTTACCCCCTAATTCCTGGCTACTTTCTTTTTTATTTTGATCTCAAGCCGCATTTGAAACGTTGGGACCACTGCTGCAAAATAGGACCTGCATGTCATCCTGTATGTGCAATACAGTTTCTTTTCTTGGATTATTTTTGGCTCCTGGTATTTGGTCACTTGCCTTTTTCTTTTGATCTCATGCCGCCTTTGAAACGTTGAGGAAGTTGCTGGCTAATGGGTCCCACATGTCATCCTCTATGAACAATAAAAGTTTCCTTTCTTGGAGTTATTTTTTACCCCTAATTTCTGGCTACTTCCTTTTCTTTTGATCCCATGCCGCTTTTGAAACATTGAGGACTCTGCTGGCTCATGGGTCCCACATGTCAGCCTCTATGAACAACAAACCTTTCCTTTCTTGGAGTTTTTTCACCCCTAATTTCTGGCTATTTTGCCTTTTTTTTGATCCCGTGCCGCCTTGGAAACGCTGAGGATGTTGCTGCATCAAGGGTCCCACATGTCATCCTCTCAGAATGGTAAATGTTTCTTTTGTTTAATTTTTTACCAACTAATTTTTGGTTTATTTTTTCTTTTGATCCCCTGTTGCCTTCAAAACGTTGACGATGTTGCTGGCTCATGGGTCCCCGATGTCAGCCTCCCCGTAATTTTGCATACAATAAAAATTGTATTTCGCTCTGAGCTATTGCAAACGGATAAATTAAATCTTTATTTTTACATAAACAGTCTTATATGTTGAATCTTCTTGTTTTTTTGTTTTTGCGAAGCATAGGACTTTCCTGTTTTGGAGTGGGCTGAATCTGTACGAGTCAAAAGGCGTCTAGCAGGGATAGTTCGAAGGCCCAGATGGCCAGATGCAACCCCAATTGAAATCTTTCTTTTCTTGGATTTTTTTGACCCCCTGATTTCTGGCTACTTCCTTGTTCTTTTGGTCATGTGCCGCCTTGAAAACATTGAGACCGCTGCTGCAATATGGGACCCACATGTCATCCTCTATGTACAATAAAAGTTTCTTTTCTTGGATTATTTTTGGCTCCTGATATTGTCACTTGCCTTTTTCTTTCGATCTCATGCCGAATTCTAAACGTTGAGACCGCTGCTGCAAAATGGGACTCGCATGTCATTCTCTATGTACAATAAAAGTTTCTTTTCTTGGATTATTTTGGCACCTGATCTTTAGTCGCCTGCCTTTTTCTTTCGATCTCATGCCGCCTGTGAAACGTTGAGGAAGATGCTGGCTCGTGGATCCCGCAAGTCATCCTCTATGTTGAATAAAAGTTTCTGTCAACACCCGGATTTTTAAGTCCGGATGCCTATTATGTCATACATCGCAATCCCAGGAATATTGTTGTTGCGAGGCATAATAGTTAAGTATCACAGTCATCATTCAATACAAACCATAAGTCTTACAAATTGGGATCACATGATCCATATTACACAAATAGTTGATCTATTGATCAACGAACAAACACAAGTTCATAGCGGAAGCGTAAGATACAAGGACTCTCTAGTCCACAGGCCAACGCTTGACGTCGGAAGACTCCTAGTTGTCGTAGGCGTCCTGCTGGTCATCTCCTTGTTCATCTTCATACTCTGGCCATTTGAATAGCCAGGGACAAAGCCGTGAGTACTTCAAGTACTCGCAAACTAAGACTAATGTAAGTGCTAGACATTCTAGTAAGGTTTGCTAAGCTCTAGTTTATTTGCATAAAGCCAATTTTAGTTCACAAGTATTTGAGAAAAGCTTATTCAAGTGCTAACTAACTCAAGTGGGAACATTAGTGTCATTCCCACCATTCAAGTGGTGATTTCAATTCAATTCACCACAATTCATTTCACCATCTTCTTTCAACATCATTTTCAAAGATATGACATCGGAAACTGTATGGCCTTTCCAACCGTCCGTAATCGTGGACGCGGCTATTCGAATAGGTTTACACTCTGCAGAGGTTGCACACTTGTGCCACAACATTTGATTTCATCCGTCGGGATTACCCCGAATCATCGTAACACAGTACGCGGATCATCAACCATAACCTTTCACTTACAAATCCTAGTATGAGCACCTCTCCCCATGAGCTTGGCCTCCCATTGAAGACCAACTATCAACCTGGGAACTGCACAGGGCTTGGCCGTACAATTCACCTCAATTTCACATCATTTCTCAACAACGGAGGCAGCCTCAAGCGTAACCCCTATGATGTGTGTTCAGAGGGAACCCATACTAAGATGCATAAACTTCCAGTTAAGCCCTACCCATAATCAGGTATTGTGGGGGTACTTACTAATTGGAAAGGTATCGCATTCAAACCAACATCATGTTTTATCAAAAATCACCATCTTCTCTTTGTCATATTCACCTTCAAAAAATCATTTAATGGAATGCATCATCATTCCAAGGTTTCAAATTCATCTCAAGTCACACTGTTCCCATCTAGAGTAGTCAAGTTTTATTCATTAGCACTAGCTCTAAATCATGAGGGGTGCTACCTTGCTTTGCTTGATTGAGACTACTTCACTACTCTAGTCACCATCCTTTACTTTGACCAAAGTTAACTATAAAAGCAACTCTTTAAGAAAACAAGTAAAAACTTGTAATGTATAAACTTGGGATAGTCTTATGTAAGAAAAGGTAAGATTCATGGTGCCTTGCCCCAAGGGGCTTTGCAGTTTGCAAGAATATTAGCTTGCCTTGGTAGTTCTCAAAATTTTCCTCCTCCTCCTCTTGGTAGCAACCTTCTTCTTCGGTGTACTCTCCGGTGCTAGCGTCTAAATTTGAATACGAGTATAATTACTCACTAATTCAATGGCTATTCCATGTATCACATATAAACACACAAACTACTCTATGCACACAAATAATCTACTTAGGGTGCATGGGTTGTGTTGCTTTAGGAGAATTCACTTCCTTTTATTTAATATGTAAATGATAGTTTCCATAGGGTTCTTGAGAAATAATTTCCCCTCATTGAATCTTATTAAGATTTAATTTCTCAAACAATCATATATGAACTTAGATTGACCTAAGTCAAATGTTCATCATCATCATTTGAGAAAATGATTTAAATGAGGTAGACCACCTCATACTATTTAATAGTGCTACATATGATTTAAATCTCCAAGTAATTCATATAAGTGAGTTTGGCCAGGGGTCCAAACATCACATGAATTCATGTGAGACAAGGTTTAAATGAAGTATAAGACTTCATATGATTTACTTAATAGTTTTGGACAATATCAACTACATAAACTAGCCATATTGTTCATTAATTAAACTAGGGCATGATCATGCAAAGTGACCACACCATTTTATTGCATAATCAATTAGTGTAAGTCAAATTTGAGCTATTAGAGTTGGAATTAACTTAATATCTATTTTGGTTGATTTTTAATAATTGTTTGAATATGGAAAAGTCCCTGCCTTCTTCTTTTTATCAAATTAATTCTACAACAAAACTTGGCATGGGACCAGTGGCATTGTGTAGATATTTTCATTAGCTTTCCAACAACATAAAATTCATTGAATTTGGTTAAGCCAATTTGAATCTATTGAATTTCAAAGTTTGGGCAGTATTGAAATTCATTTGGATTTGATTAAAAGAGATTTGAATTAAAAGGGCCGGCGGGAAAGCTAAATGGGCTGAAAGGGTTTAAAACGGCCCAAGGCCAGCCCACCACGCGTCTGTGCCCGCGTGGGCTGCCTGACAAGGGGGCTCCACCAGTCAGCGAGTTTTAAAACCCGAAGCGGTATGGATCAACGTGAGGCGTAGGATTAGAAAGCAGATCGACGGCTCAGAGCCATCGTCTTCTCCGGCGAGATGCCGAGTGTCTGGCAGCGAGGGTAGGGGGTCAGAGAGCTTACGGCGACTCCAGCTAGGGTTGGCAGTATGCTCGACGAGGTTGTGGACGACGGCGAGTCTCCTGGTAGCAGTGGCGTCGCCTGAGGTGGTCGGGATCATCGGCGATTGCTGCAGAGCTTCCGCGGCGGTGAGCTTCCGATTGGCCTTGCTCCGGCGATGATTGGGGTAGCTACTGGTGCTGGGCGAAGCGGTGGTGAGTGGTGATCGTGATGGTGTGCTTGGTTCTGTCCAGGGAGCTCGGTATTTATAGGCGCGAGTGAGGGTTGCGGGGCAGGGTGGTGGTCAACATGGGCGCGGCGATTCCGGCGAGCGGTCGAGCTAGGCGAGGGTGCGGCGGTGCTCTACACGTCCAGGCGAAGCTAATGGCGGTGACGGCGCGGTCGGGCGACATCTGAACAGCTCACATTGTTTCCATGTCTGGCGGTGGCGTTCACGGGATTTCCTTCTCCTTCTCCGGCGGCGGCGGTCCAGGGTCTGGTTGTGGGCATGTCTGGCGGCGTCGTGGTGTCACGGCGATGCTCAACGGCTAGCAAGCGGGGCCAGGGCGAGCGCGAGCGAGTGGGACGGCGCGTGTCCAGTGCGTGTCCACGCGCGACGCGAGCGGCATCCAGGGGTGACCGTGGCACGCGATCTCCAGCGAGGCTACGGCGTCTACGGCGAGCTGGTCGGTGCTAGGAGAGGTAGAGGCGCACGGTGGCGACGTTGGACACCAGGGCCAGGGCTGAGAGTGAAGGAGGAGAGGGGGAGGTTGTCGGGGTGGCGACATGGCCGGCATGGCCATGCCCTACCTTGCTCCTCCTCCCTCCTAGGGTTACTATGCTTCATTAAGGTTGAGAGGGGACAGGGGGACCATTTAGAATAGGTTGGGGTAGATTAGGATGGTGGTAGATCACTATTTCAAATAGTGTCAAATAGTTCCATAGTTGCAATTTGTGAATTTTGTCCAAATTTGATTTAATTCAAATTGTTGACCAATTTGAATTGTGTGTGTCTCAATGAGTTAGAAATGATCAGAGGTGGTGAAGTGTGGTGGTGGCATTGTTGAATTCATGTTTTTGCAAAATTGGCTAAGTGGGAGATTGTTGCATATGTTAAAATGTTGCAACTTTGGATGAGCATAGCTAATGATCAAGAAAGAATTTGGCATGGTGATCTTTACAAAAAGTGTTCACCTTGATGTTGACTTGGATGTGGTGCTAAGAGTTAGCAAGGTTTGGTTTGAGAAAATTGAATTGGAATGGCTCAAAGTAGTGATCAGACTATAATTGGCAGTTTTGACCATTATCATATGTGAGCAAGTTTTGTATTTGAAATTTATTTGAATTGTGATTCTTTGATTCCAAAAGTTGTAATAAGTGTTTAGTAACATTATTCAACTAATGGTGAAGACCAAATGGGTCTAGGGTCAAAATTTATAAAAATACCATAGAGCATATGTGACGGTTTTTAGGGTTTTGCAATTATTTAATTTTCTTCCTCTTTTTGGATTTATTTGGTTGGTGATCTTCTCATGATCACTTTAGGGTTTTAGGGTTTATCTTATACACATAATAACAATCATCATGGCATATCAATCAAATGCACAAGTCCTATGCATGGCACTATATGCAATTTAAAAAGTTTTTGTTGGTTTGAAATTTTGCTCTCTGGAATTCTTCTAACTTTCTTTTATTGAAAATTGGGATGTTACAAACCATTCCCCCTTACAAAAGATCTCGTCCCGAGATCGAAAAGAAAGTTAGGTACTAAAGAGATCTGGGTACTCCTTCTTCATGCAGTCTTCGCGTTCCCATGTGGCTTCATCCTCGGTATGATTGCTCCATTGTATCTTCAGAAACTTGATGCTTCGGGTGCGGGTGGTTCGGTAAGCTTCCTCCAGGATGCGAATCGGCACTTCGCGGTAAGTCAAGTCCTTGTTGATATCCACCGATCGGTGATCGATGTTCTTGAACACTTCGGTCTTCTCGGGGACTTCAAGGCACTTCCGGAGGAGTGAGATATGAAACACGTCGTGTACAGCCGACATTTCTTCGGGCAACTCCAGTTGATATGATACTTCACCTCCGCGGCTGAGGACTTTGAAAGGTCCGACATATCGGGGTGCGAGCTTTCCTTTCAGTTGAAACCTTTGCATTCCTTTCAAGGGGGATACCTTGAGATAGACGAAGTCTCCGATCTCGAAGGTCATCTCTCGACGTCTCTTGTCGGCGTAGCTCTTCTGTCTTGATTGCGCCGTCTTGAGGTACTCTCGGATTTTGTGTACTTTCTCTTTGGCTTCACGAAGAACATCCGGGCCAAAAACTTGGCTTTCTCCGACTTCCGACCAGTTCAGGGGGTACGGCATTTCCTTCCGTACAAGGCTTCAAAGGGGGCCATCTGCAGGCTAGCTTGATAGCTGTTGTTGTAAGAGAATTCTGCGTATGGTAGGCAGTCTTCCTACTTGGATCCGTATTCCAGTACACATGCTCTCAGCATGTCCTCCAGTATCTGGTTGACTCTCTCAGTCTGTCCGTCGGTCTGAGGGTGATAGGCGGTGCTGAAATTCAGACGGGTCCCTAGTCCTTCGTGCACTTTCTGCCAGAATATTGAGGTGAACTGTGATCCTCTATCTGACACTATCGATTTCGGGGTTCCGTGCAGGGCGACTATTCTGGAGATGTATAGTTCAACTAACTTTGGGCCTTGGTAGGTGGTTTTGACGGCGATGAAATGGGCGACTTTGGTCAATCTATCGACAACTACCCATATGGAATCATTGCCTTTGCTGGATTTGGGCAGCCCGGTGATAAAATCCATTCCTACGGAGTCCCATTTCCATTCTGGAATCTGAAGGGGTTGTAACAGTCCGGCGGGTCGTTGATGTTCTGCCTTGACTCTCTGACAGATGTCACACTTGGCGATGTAGCTGCCGATTTCTCTCTTCATTCCATGCCACCAGAATTGCTCCTTCAGGTCTTGGTACATCTTGGTACCTCCGGGGTGGATTGAATAAAGGGTGTCATGGGCTTCTTGCAGGATGACTTGCTTTAAGTCTGAGTCCGATGGTACGCAGAGACGTTCTTTGTACCAAAGAATTCTGGCTTCGTCTATGGTGAATCCGGGGGCTTTTCCTGCGTCTATCTACTTCTTGATTCCGTCAATGCTAGCGTTGTCCTTCTGGGCTTCCTTGATCTGGCTAACTAAGGTGGGTTGCAGTTCTATGCTGGCTAGGAATCCTTCACTAACAAGTTCAAGTCTGAACTGTTCAAACTCTTGATGTAAGCTGGGCTGTTCGGTTGCGAGCATGGAGTTCAACTGGCACGGCAGTCGACTCAAAGCATCCGCTACCACATTAGCCTTGCCGGGGTGGTAGTGAATCTCCATGTCGTAATCCTTGATCAATTCGATCCATCGACGTTGTCTCATGTTCAGCTCTTTCTGGGTGAAGATATATTTGAGGCTCTTGTGGTCGGAGTAGATCTCGCATCGATTACCCATGAGGTAATGACGCCAAACTTTCAAGGCTAAGACCACGGCTGCAAGCTCGAGGTCATGGGTTGGGTAGTTCTGTTCATGCTGCTTTAGCTGTCTTGAAAGGTAGGATACCACTTTGCCTTCTTGCATAAGCACACATCCAAGACCAGTCTTGGAGGCGTCGCAATATACGTCAAAGGGCTTTGCGATATCGGGCATGATCAGGATGGGGGCTGTGGTCAATCTACTCTTGAGTTGTTGAAAGCTCTCTTCACATTTGTCGGTCCACTCAAACTTCCTGTCCTTCTTTAGCAGTTGGGTCATTGGTCGAGCGATGCTCGAAAAACCTTCTACAAATCTGCGGTAATATCCGGCTAATCCAAGAAAAGCGCGGACCTCGGTTTGGGTGGTTGGGGCTTGCCATTCCATAACAGTCTTGATCTTGGCGGGATCTACGGCAATTCCTCCTGCAGACAAGATGTGTCCCAGGAATCCAACTTCCTCCAACCAAAACTCACACTTGTTGAACTTGGCATACAACTTGTGCTGTCTAAGGGTTTCTAGGACAGTCTCCAAATGATGTTCATGTTCCTCTTCGGACTTGGAGTAAACGAGGATGTCGTCGATGAAGACCACGACAAACTTGTCCAAAAAGTTCATGAAGATCTTATTCATGAGATTCATGAAATAAGCGGGGGCATTGGTCAGTCCAAACGACATGACGTTGTACTCGTACAACCATATCTGGTGGTAAAGGCAGTTTTTGGAATGTCGGTGGATCGGATCTTCAGTTGATGGTATCCAGTTCTAAGGTCGATCTTGGAGAAAACTTTGGCTCCGGTGAGTTGATCAAACAAGTCTTCTATCTTGGGTAGGGGGTATTTGTTTTTGATGGTGACATCGTTAAGCTTACGATAGTCCGTACATAAACGATTTGAACCATCCTTCTTGTCTACAAACAAGACGGGGGATCTCCAGGGGGATGCACTTGGTCTAATCAGACCTTTGGCCAACATGTCATCTATCTGTTTCTTCAGCTCCACAAGCTCGGTTGCGTTCATGCTGTAGGCTCTCTGGGCTATGGGTCCAGTTCCGGGGATTAACTCGATGATGAACTCGATATCCCTATCCGGGGGCATACCGGGTAGATCATTCGGAAACACATCAGGGTAGCGACATACGACCCTGATTTGATCCAGAGTTGGCTTGGATACACTTTGGTTGCAGGTGAATTTTCTGGGTAGTTTTTCAGAGACATGCTCTACTACGATGCCGGTGCTGCTAGTCATGGTTATGGCTTTCTTGGCACAGTCTATCAATCCATTGTGTTTTGACATCCAGTCCATTCCTAGGACGACTTCCAAACCTTTGGTTCCCAGAATGATTAGATTGGCATAGAAATCTACATCATGGATTTTGATTGGTACATTTTTGCAAAATTTTCTGGCTTTGGTGGTTGATCCGGGGATTTGAACTATCATAACATGCTTCAAACTGAGGGGTTGAATTTTACTTGTTGATGCAAAGTCTTCGGTGACAAAAGAATGAGATGCTCCGGAATCAAACAACACTCTGGCAGGGATGTGGTTGACAGAAAACATACCCAGTACAACATCTGGTGCTTCCTGGGCTTCTTCGGCGTTCATGTGGTAGAGGTGGCCGTTGCGGTTATTGGGGTTGTTGGGGACGAACTTCTTGCCGGTGGAGACACGGCGTTGCTGCTGAGCAGGTGCAGCGGTGTTGCCGGCGAGCTTGGCGAGACACTTGGGACACTCGTTGGAGTAGTGCCCCACTACACCGCACTCATAACAAGTGATGGTGGTCTTGTCCTGCTTGTTCGCAACGGGGACGGCGTTGCTTCCGGTTCTGGGAGCGGTGTTGGTGTTGTTGTTGTTGTTGGGGGCTCTAGGCGGAGCGCGGTTGTAGTTGTTGTTGTTGTTGTAGTTGTTGTTGTTGTAGCCTCCTGGCTTGGAGTTTCCTCCACTCCGGTTCTGATAACCGGGGCGCGAGTTCTGCATCGGTGGCTTGTTGTTTCTCGGAGTGAAACCTCCACTTGAGCTGGGGCGATACTTCTGGGGATGGCTTGATCCACTTTGATTCGCCATGCGGCGCTTGCGGTTCTCATTGGCTTGGTTCAACTTGCCCTCCATCTGGATGGCGGAGTCGACAAGGGCTTCAAGGTCGGCGAAGGGGATGTTGACGAGGACAGTCTGCATCTCATCATGCAGTCCATTCAGGAATCTCTCCTTCCTCTTCTCAACGGTGTCGGTCTCATCAGGGGCATACCTCGACAGTGTAAGAAACTTGTCGCGGTATTCAACCACCGTCATGCGACCTTGTTTCAGTTCACAGAACTCATCCCTCATCTTTTTGATAAGACCTGGGGGTACATGGTACTTGTTGAACTTTAGCTTGAAATCCTCCCAAGTCGTGAACTGACCTCCGTTCATGGCACGGGTGCTTGTCCACCAAGCGCGGGCTGGTCCAGCGAGATAGTGGGTTGCAAACAAGACCTTCTCGTTGGCTTCCACTCCGGCTACTTCCAGGTTGTTCTCCACAGTCTGGAGCCAGTCGTCGGCGTCGAGGGGTTCCTCGGTCTTGCTAAACACCGGGGGATTGGTGTTCTGGAAGTTCTTGAGCTTGGATCCAGGGTGGTCATGATTTCCATGGCCTTGGTTGGCAATGTTCTGCAAGGCAATGAGGTTGGCTTGGCGTTCGGCTCTTTCTGTTTCCCTGTCGGCAAGCATGGTCTGCAGCAGTTGCAACATCGCGTCGTTGGTGCGATTGGGAGGGGCCATCTGAAGATATAGAAGATCATGAGATGAGAGGGAACATTCTATGGTTCATTTTGGTTAAGTTTGAAAACATTTGAAAACTTGTAATTTTTTCATGACAAACATAACATTCATTCATTCATTCAACACATAGTACAAACTAACACACACATACTCCAAGGGTTTTAAGAACCATTCTCATGCTACGATACAAAGGACGAGATACAACTCACACCTACATAAGTGAAACTACTGCAACTACTCCTCATCCTCGACATCGATCGGGACGTAGTCGTCAGGTCCTGCCTCCAGGAACTCGTAGTCCTCCTCCTCGGTGAACTCGTCCTCCTCAAAGTCGTCGTCGTCGCTCAGGAAGGCTCCTCCTCCCTGAAGGTCGATGCCTCCGTCGTCATCCTTCACCTCTCTGATCTGATCCTCCTGGGCCTTGACAGTGGCCTCAAGTGATGCTATCTTGGCGCGAAGGCGCACAATCGTAGCGTCCTTCTTGGCACGCTGCTGGCGAAGGCTCTTGCGGTCGTTGTTGAGTAGCTTGATCGCCTCACCCTGCTCGATGATGTGAGCATGGGTCTGGTTCGCGTAAGCGCGAGTGGCGTCGAGGTCCTTCTGAGTCTGGTAGAGCATGAAGTCCAGGTGCTCAGCGTGGTGCCTCAACTCCGGGTGCGGCTGCAGCTCCATGGGCACTCCCATGGCATCACGCCTCACGAGATGCGTGTAGCGCGAAGCGAGGATGCGCACCACGTTCTATCCACAGAGGCGCGCAAGTGCCTCCTGAAGGCCACGTGCGAGTCTGTCGAGCCAGTTGCTCTCGCGGAAGGAGAAAAGGATCCTCTCCGAGGTGGGAGGCTCCATCTTGCCCCTCAAGTCGGCAGTGATCACACACTGCAACTCTCCTCCGGGCGTGTCGTCCAGCCGAACCACGTGGAACTCGGGGTGTGGGCGCCCAAGGAAGTCAGAGATGGTGTTGAGGTCGTGCTCGAAGATCAAGCTCCCTCCATTCCCAAGCTGGTAAAACTTGGTGTTGATGGGTTCATTCGGCTCCATCTGAAAGAGAATTGGATGGGTAAGTTAGAGAGTGCAAAGTGTGGCAAAATTTTAAGTTGATTCAAATAAGGTAGAACATGATTCATCCAATTTTGGCAAAGTCTCAAAGACAAGAGTGTAAGTAAATTTTCACAAATAATTTCTTTCATTTGATTTCAAAGTTAAGTTTTTCAGAACGCCCATTCTAACTAAGGTCTTCTAAGGTCAAACAATGGCTCTGATACCAACTTGTCAACACCCGGATTTTTAAGTCCGGATGCCTATTATGTCATACATCGCAATCCCAGGAATATTGTTGTTGCGAGGCATAATAGTTAAGTATCACAGTCATCATTCAATACAAACCATAAGTCTTACAAATTGGAATCACATGATCCATATTACATGAATAGTTGATCTATTGATCAACGAACAAACACAAGTTCATAGCGGAAGCGTAAGATACAAGGACTCTCTAGTCCACAGGCCAACGCTTGACGTCGGAAGACTCCTAGTTGTCGTAGGCGTCCTGCTGGTCATCTCCTTGTTCATCTTCATACTCTGGCCATTTGAATAGCCAGGGACAAAGCCGTGAGTACTTCAAGTACTCGCAAACTAAGACTAATGTAAGTGCTAGACATTCTAGTAAGGTTTGCTAAGCTCTAGTTTATTTGCATAAAGCCAATTTTAGTTCAC
Organism: Lolium perenne; assembly: GCF_019359855.2. NCBI lineage: Eukaryota > Viridiplantae > Streptophyta > Magnoliopsida > Poales > Poaceae > Lolium > Lolium perenne. Next base: position 217,878,317 of record NC_067247.2, read on the forward strand.
AAGTATTTGAGAAAAGCTTATTCAAGTGCTAACTAACTCAAGTGGGAACATTAGTGTCATTCCCACCATTCAAGTGGTGATTTCAATTCAATTCACCACAATTCATTTCACCATCTTCTTTCAACATATCATTTTCAAAGATATGACATCGGAAACTGTATGGCCTTTCCAACCGTCCGTAACCGTGGACGCGGCTATTCGAATAGGTTTACACTCTGCAGAGGTTGCACACTTGTGCCACAACATTTGATTTCATCCGTCGGGATTACCCCGAATCATCGTAACACAGTACGCGGATCATCAACCATAACCTTTCACTTACAAATCCTAGTATGAGAACCTCTCCCCATGAGCTTGGCCTCCCATTGAAGACCAACTGTCAACCTGGGAACTGCACAGGGCTTGGCCGTACAATTCACCTCAATTTCACATCATTTCTCAACAACGGAGGCAGCCTCAAGCGTAACCCCTATGACGTGTGTTCAGAGGGAACCCATACTAAGATGCATAAACTTCCAGTTAAGCCCTATCCATAATCAGGTATTGTGGGGGTACTTACTAATTGGAAAGGTATCGCATTCAAACCAACATCATGTTTTATCAAAAATCACCATCTTCTCTTTGTCATATTCACCTTCAAAAAATCATTTAATGGAATGCATCATCATTCCAAGGTTTCAAATTCATCTCAAGTCACATTGGTCCCATCTAGAGTAGTCAAGTTTTATTCATTAGCACTAGCTCTAAATCATGAGGGGTGCTACCTTGCTTTGCTTGATTGAGACTACTTCACTACTCTAGTCACCATCCTTTACTTTGACCAAAGTTAACTATAAAAGCAACTCTTTAAGAAAACAAGTAAAAACTTGTAATGTATAAACTTGGGATAGGCTTATGTAAGAAAAGGTAAGATTCATGGTGCCTTGCCCCAAGGGGCTTTGCACTTTGCAAGAATATTAGCTTGCCTTGGTAGTTCTCAAAATTTTCCTCCTCCTCCTCCTCTTGGTAGCAACCTTCTTCTTCGGTGTACTCTCCGGTGCTAGCGTCTAAATTTGAATACGAGTATAATTACTCACTAATTCAATGGCTATTCCATGTATCACATATAAACACACAAACTATTCTATGCACACAAATAATCTACTTAGGGTGCATGGGTTGTGTTGCTTTAGGAGAATTCACTTCCTTTTATTTAATATGTAAGTGATAGTTTCCATAGGGTTCTTGAGAAATAATTTCCTCTCATTGAATCTTATTAAGATTTAATTTCTCAAACAATCATATATGAACTTAGATTGACCTAAGTCAAATGTTCATCATCATCATTTGAGAAAATGATTTAAATGAGGTAGACCACCTCATACTATTTAATAGTGCTACATATGATTTAAATCTCCAAGTAATTCATATAAGTGAGTTTGGCCAGGGGTCCAAACATCACATGAATTCATGTGAGACAAGGTTTAAATGAAGTATAAGACTTCATATGATTTACTTAATAGTTTTGGACAATATCAACTACATAAACTAGCCATATTTTCCATTAATTAAACTAGGGCATGATCATGCAAAGTGACCACACCATTTTATTGCATAATCAATTAGTGTAAGTCAAATTTGAGCTATTAGAGTTGGAATTAACTTAATATCTGTTTTGGTTGATTTTTAATAATTGTTTGAATATGGAAAATTCCCTGCTTTCTTCTTTTTATCAAATTAATTCTACAACAAAACTTGGCATGGGACTAGTGGCATTGTGTAGATATTTTCATTAGCTTTCCAACAACATAAAATTCATTGAATTTGGTTAAGCCAATTTGAATCTATTGAATTTCAAAGTTTGGGCAGTATTGAAATTCATTTGGATTTGATTAAAAGAGATTTGAATTAAAAGGGCCGGCGGGAAAGCTAAATGGGCTGAAAGGGTTTAAAACGGCCCAAGGACAGCCCACCACGCGTCTATGCCCGCGTGGGCTGCCTGACAAGGGGGCTCCACCAGTCAGCGAGTTTTAAAACCCGAAGCGGTATGGATCAACGTGAGGCGTAGGATTAGAAAGCAGATCGACGGCTCAGAGCCATCGTCTTCCCCGGCGAGATGCTGAGTGTCTGGCGGCGAGGGTAGGGGGTCGGAGAGCTTACGGCGGCTCCAGCTAGGGTTGGCAGTATGCTCGACGAGGTTGTGGACGACAGCGAGTCTCCTGGCAGCAGTGGCATCGCCTGAGGTGGTCGGGATCGTCGGCGATTGCTGCAGAGCTTCCGCGGCGGTGAGCTTCCGATTGGCCTTGCTCCGGCGATGATTGGGGTAGCTACTGGTGCTGGGCGAAGCGGTGGTGAGTGGTGATCGTGATGGTGTGCTTGGTTCTGTCCAGGGAGCTCGGTATTTATAGGCGCGAGTGAGGGTTGCGGGGCAGGGTGTGGTCGACATGGACGCGGCGATTCCGGCGAGCGGTCGAGCTAGGCGAGGGTGCGGCGGTGCTCTACACGTCCAGGCGAAGCTAATGGCGGTGACGGTGCGGTCGGGCGACGTCTGAACAGCTCGCATTGTTTCCATGTCTGGCAGCGGCGTTCACGGGATTTCCTTCTCCTTCTCCGGCGGCGGCGGTCCAGGGTCTGGTCGAGGGCATGTCTGGCGGCGTCGTGGTGTCACGGCGATGCTCAACGGATAGCAAGCGGGGCCAGGGCGAGCGCGAGCGAGTGGGACGGCGCGTGTCCAGTGCGTGTCCACGCGCGACGCGAGCGGCATCCAGGGGTGACCGTGGCACGCGATCTCCGGCGAGGCTACGGCGTCTACGGCGAGCTGGTCAGTGCTAGGCGAGGTAGAGGCGCACGGTGGCGACGTTGGACACCAGGGCCAGGGCTGAGAGTGAAGGAGGAGAGGGGGAGATTGTCGGGGTGGCGACATGGCCGGCATGGCCATGCCCTACCTTGCTCCTCCTTCCTCCTAGGGTTACTATGCTTCATTAAGGTTGAGAGGGGACAGGGGGCCATTTAGAATAGGTTGGGGTAGATTAGGATGGTGGTAGATCACTATTTCAAATAGTGTCAAATAGTTCCATAGTTGCAATTTGTGAATTTTGTCCAAATTTGATTTAATTCAAATGTTTGACGAATTTGAATTGTGTGTGTCTCAATGAGTTAGAAATGATCAGAGGTGGTGAAGTGTGGTGGTGGCATTGTTGAATTCAATTTTTTGCAAAATTGGCTAAGTGGGAGATTGTTGCATATGTTAAAATGTTGCAACTTTGGATGAGCATAGCTAATGATCAAGAAAGAATTTGGCATGGTGATATTTACAAAAAGTGGTCACCTTGATGTTGACTTGGATGTGGTGCAAATAGTTAGCAAGGTTTGGTTTGAGAAAATTGAATTGGAATGGCTCAAAGTAGTGATCAGACTATAATTGGCAGTTTTGACCATTATCATATGTGAGCAAGTTTTGTATTTGAAATTTATTTGAATTGTGATTCTTTGATTCCAAAAGTTGTAATAAGTGTTTAGTAACATTATTCAACTAATGGTGAAGACCAAATGGGTCTAGGGTCAAAATTTATAAAAATGCCATAGAGCATATGTGAGGGTTTTTAGGGTTTTGCAATTATTTAATTTTCTTCCTCTTTTTGGATTTATTTGGTTGGTGATCTTCTCATGATCACTTTAGGGTTTTAGGGTTTATCTTATACACATAATAACAATCATCATGGCATATCAATCAAATGCACAAGTCCTATGCATGGCACTATATGCAATTTAAAAAGTTTTTGTTGGTTTGAAATTTTGCTCCCTGGAATTCTTCTAACTTTCTTTTATTGAAAATTGGGATGTTACAGTTTCCTATCTTGGAGTTATTTTTTGCCCTAATTTCTGGCTACTTCGTTTTTCTTTTGATCCCGTGCCGCCTTGGAAACATTGAGACCACTGTTGCAAAATGGGACCCGCATGTCATCCTCTATGTACAGTAAAGTTTCTTTTCTTGGAGTTATTTTTCGCTCCGTATATTTGGTCACTTCCTTTTTCTTTCGATCTCGTGCCCCCTTGGAAACGTTGAGACCGCTGCTGCAAAATGGGACCCGCATGTCATAATCTATGTACAATAAAGTTTCTTTTCTAGGATTATATTTGGCTCCTCATATTTGGTCACTTGCCTTTTTTTTCAATCTCATGCCGCCTCTCAAACGTTGAGTAAGCTGTTGACTCATGGGACCCGCATGTCATCCTCTATGTACAATTAACTTTCTTTTCTTGGAGTTTTTTACCCCCTAATTTCTGGCTACTTTCGTTTTCTTTTAATCTCAAGCCGCATTTGAAACGTTGGGACCGCTGCTGTAAAATGGGACCCGCATGTCATCCTCTATGTACAATAAAGTTTCTTTCCTTGGATTATTTTTGGCTCCTGATATTTGGTCACTTGCCTTTTTATTGATCTCATGTCGCCTTTGAAACGTTGAGGAAGTTGCTGGCTAATGGGCCCCGCATGTCATCCTCTATGAACAATAAAAGTTTCGTTTCTTGGAGTTATTTTTGACTCCTAATTTCTGGCTACTTCCTTTTCTTTTGATCCCATGCCACCTTTGAAACGTTGAGGACTATGCTAGCTCATGGGTCCCACATGTCAGCCTCTATGAACAATAAACCTTTCCTTTCTTAGAGTTATTTTGACCCCTAATTTCTGGCTATTTTGCCCTTTTTTGGATCCCGTGCCACCTTGGAAACGCTGAGGATGCTGCTGCCTCAAGGGTCCCACATATCATCCTCTTAGAACGATAAATGTTTCTTTTCTTCGATTTTTTTACCAACTGATATTTGGTTTATTTTTTCTTTTGATCCCATGCTGCCTTCAAACGTTGACGATGTTGGTGGCTCATGGGTCCCCGATGTCAGCCTCCCCGTACAAGAAACATGTGATATCGATTATTTTGCATACAATAAAAATTGTATTTCGCTGAGCTATTGCAAACGGATAAATTAAATCTTTATTTTACATAAACAGACTCATATGTTGAATCTTCTTGTTTTTTTGTTTTTGCGAAGCATAGGACTTTCCTGTTTTGGAGTGGGCTGAATCTGTACGAGTCAAAAGGCGTCCAGCAGGGATAGTTCGAAGGCCCAGATGGCCAGATGCAGCCACAATTGAAATCTTTCTTTTCTTGGATTTTTTTACCCCTTGATTTCTGGCTACTTTCTTTTTCTTTTGGTCCTGTGCCTCCATGGAAACATTGAGACCGCTGCTGCAAAATGGGACCCACGTGTCATCCTCTATGTACAATAAAATTTCTTTTCTTGGATTATTTTTGGCTCCTGATATTGTCACTTGCCTTTTTCTTTTGATCTCATGCCGAATTTAAAACGTTGAGACTGATGGGATTCGGAGCATAGAAAACAAAAAATTTCCTACCGCAAGAACGAAACACAAGCCAAGATCTAATCTAGAAGACGGTAGCAACGAGGGGATCACGAGACTAACCCTTGAATATTTCCAAAGCCTACAAGATTATATCTCGTTGTTGCAGAAGATGATCACTTGCCGCTTTCAAAAGCGCGTAGAAGATCTTGACGGTGTGATACGTCTCCAACATATCTATAATTTCTGATGTTCCATGCTAGTTTTATGACAATACCTACATGTTTTGTTCACACTTTATATCATTTTATGCATTTTCTGGAACTAAACTATTAACAAGATGCCGAAGCGCCAGTTCCTGTTTTCTGCTATTTTTGTTTTCAGAAATTCTACAAAGGAAATATTCTCGGAATTGGACGAAACAAAAGCCCAAGGCCTTATTTTCCCCGGAATGTTCCAGAACACCGAAGGAGAGACGGAGAGGGGCCAAGGGGGCCCCACACCACCTGGTGGCGCGGCCAGGAGGGGGGCGCGCCCAGCTATGGTGTGGGCCCCTCGGGACTCCACCGACATCACCCCTTCGCCTATAAATGCTCCCAGATGTGAAAACCCTAGAACGATCGACGATATACCACGAAGAGTTCCGTAGCCGCCGCCATCGCGAAGACAAGTTTCGGGGGACAGAAGTCTCTGTTCCGGCACGCCACCGGGACGGGGAATTGCCCCCGGAGTCATCTCCATCGACACCACCGCCATCTTCATTGCCATTGTTGTCTCCCATGATGAGGAGGGAGTAGTTCTCCCCCAAGGCTGAGGGCTCTATCGGTAGCTATGTGGTTCATCTCTCTCTCCCATGGTGTGATCTTTATGTGATCATGAGCTTTGTATCACTATTAATCTATGTGCTACTCTAGTGATGTTATTAAAGTAGTCTATTCCTCCTCCATGATGTAAAGTTGACAGTGTGTGCATCATGTAGTACTTGGCGTAGGTTATGATTGTAATCTCTTGTAGATTATGAAGTTAACTATTACTATGATAGTATTGATGTGATCTATTCCCCCTTTCATAGCTATTGGTGACATTGTGTATGCTATGTTAGTACTCGGTCTAAATTGCAACAGTCTATTATGCACTCTAGAGGTTACTTTAATATGAACTCCGAACGTTGTGGAGCTTGTTTACTCCGGCTTGAGGTGTGCTTTTATAGCCCTACACAATGAATGGTGTTTGTTATCCAACAAGAGAGTGTTTAAGAGTAGCTTTATTTAATTATGTGATCATTTTTGAGAGTGTCCACTAGTGAAAGTATGATCCCTAGGCCTTGTTTCCAAATATCGAATCACCATTTATTTACTGTTTTACTGCATGTTTACTTGCTGCCATATTTATTTCAGATTGTTATTACCACTCATATTCATCCATATTACTTGTATTTCACTATCTCTTCACCGAACTAGTGCACCTATACATCTGACAAGTGTATTAGGTGCGTTGGGGACACAAGAGACTTCTTGTATCTTAATTGCAGGGTTGCTTGAGAGGGATATCTTTGACCTCTACCTCCCTAAGTTCGATAAACCTTGGGTGATTCACTTAAGGGAAACTTGCTGCTGTTCTACAAACCTCTGCTCTTGGAGGCCCAACACTGTCTACATGAATAGAAGCGTGCTTAGACATCAAGCTATTTTCTGGCGCCGTTGCCGGGGAGGTAAGGTAAAAGGTATTCACATCCTCCGACTACTAAGCTATTTCCTAGCACTGTTGCCGGTGTGTGAGTGCTCGAAGCTATTTCCTTTAGATTCTGCAATTATATCTTTTTGTTTCTTGTTTTTATTTCACTAGTTAGGCTTAATGGAAAACAACAAAAAAATTAGAGATCTTTATGAAATTTATCTTGAGTTAGGACATGAGGTGTTTGAAGAGAAAATTAAAAAACCTATGGAACTTTATATGCATGCTAATGGCAATGTTGTTAGTATGAATGCTTTGAACACCATTGTTGCTAATGTTATGGAAAAATTTAAGCTTGGGGAAGCTGGTTGTGATATTTTTAGTCCCCCAAGTTTTGAGGAGAAAATTTTCTTTGATGATACTTTGCCTCCCATTTATGATGATTATAATGATAGTGGTATTTTGGTGCCACCTACTATGGAGGATAAAGTTTATTATGATTATACCATGCCTGCAATTTATGATGATTACAATGATGGTTGTGATAGTTTTACTCCCACTATTACTAATAAAATTGCTTATGTGGAGAGTAATGATACTTTTATGCATGTGAATAAGAATGCTTTATGTGATAATTATATTGTTGAGTTTGTTCATGATGCTACTGAAAGTTATTATGAGAGAGGGAAATATGGTTATATGCATCTTAATAATAATAAGTTTCCCCTCTTTATGTTGAGAATCTTGAAGTTGCGCTTGTGTTGCCTTTCTATGCTTATTGCGTTATGCTTACATGACTTGTTTATTTACAAGATTCCTTTGCATAGGAAGCGGGTTAGGCTTAAGTTTGTTTCATACTTGCTTTTTGATGCTCTCTTTGCTTCAACTCTCATCCTTATGTGAGCATCATTAAAATTGCTGAGCCCATCTTAATGGCTCTAAAGCAAGCACTTCTTGGGAGATAACCCATGTTTTTATTTTGCTACTGTTTTGTTGTGTCTTGGAAGTTGTTACTACTGTAGCAACCTCTCCTTATCTTTATTTTATTGCATTGTTGTGCCAAGTAAAGTCTTTGATAGTAAAGTTGATACTAGATTTGGATTTCTGCGCAGAAACAGATTTCTAGCTGTCACGAATTTGAGTAGGTCTCTGATACGTCTCCAACGTATCGATAATTTCTTATGTTCCATGCCACTTTATTGATGATACCTACATGTTTTATGCATACTTTATGTCATATTTATGCATTTTCCGGCACTAACCTATTAACGAGATGCCGAAGAGCCAGTTGCTGTTTTCTGCTGTTTTTGGTTTCAGAAATCCTAGTAAGGAAATATTCTCGGAATTGGACGAAATCAACACCCAGGATCTTATTTTCCCATGAAGCTTCCAGAACACCGGGGAGGAAACGAAGTGGGGCGACGAGGTGGCGACACGCCAGGGCGGCGCGGCCCACCCCCTGGCCGCGCGGCCCTAGTGTGGGCCCCTCGCGTCGCCCCTTGACCTACCTCCTCCGCCTACTTAAGCCTTCATCGAGAATAACTCCAGTACCGAGAGCCACGATACGGAAAACCTTCCAGAGACGCCGCCGCCGCCAATCCCATCTCGGGGGATTCAGGAGATCGCCTCCGGCACCCTGCCGGAGAGGGGAATCATCTTCCGAAAGACTCTTCACCGCCATGGTCGCCTCCGGAGTGATGAGTGAGTAGTTCACCCCTGGACTATGGGTCCATAGCAGTAGCTAGATGGTCGTCTTCTCCTAATTGTGCTTCATTGTTGGATCTTGTGAGCTGCCTAACATGACCAAGATCATCTATCTGTAATGCTACATGTTGTGTTTGTTGGGATCCGATGAATAGAGAATGCTATGTTATGTTGATTATCAATCTATTACCTATGTGTTGTTTATGATCTTGCATGCTCTCCGTTATTAGTAGAGGCTCTGGCCAAGTTTTTGCTAGTAACTCCAAGAGGGAGTATTTATGCTCGATAGTGGGTTCATGCCTCCATTAAATCTGGGACAGTGACAAAAAGTTCTAAGGTTGTGGATGTGATGTTGCCACTAGGGATAAAACATCGATGCTATGTCTAAGGATGTAGTTGTTGATTATATTACGCACCATACTTAATGCAATTGTCTGTTGTTTGCAACTTAATACTGGAAGGGGTTCGGATGATAACCTGAAGGTGGACTTTTTAGGCATAGATGCATGCTGGATAGCGGTCTATGTACTTTGTCGTAATTCCCAATTAAATCTCACTATACTCATCATATCATGTATGTGCATGGTCATGCCCTCTTTATTTGTCAATTGCCCAACTGTAATTTGTTCACCCAACATGCTTATTCTTATCGGAGAGACGCCTCTAGTGAACTGTGGACCCCGGTCCATTCTTTTAATCGAATACAATCTACTGCAATACTTGTTCAACTGTTTTCTGCAAACTTCATCATCCACACTATACATCTAATCCTTTGTTACAGCAAGCCGGTGAGATTGACAACCTCACTGTCACATTGGGGCAAAGTAATTTGGTTGTGTTGTGCAGGTTCCACGTTGGCGCCGGAATCCCTGGTGTTGCGCCGCACTACACTTTGCCGCCATCAACCTTCAACGTGCTTCTTGGCTCCTACTGGTTCGATAAACCTTGGTTTCTTACTGAGGGAAAACTTGTTGTTGTACGCATCACACCTTCCTCTTGGGGTTCCCAATGGACGCGTGCTGTACGCGTATCAAGCTCTTTTTCTGGCGCCGTTGCCGGGGAGATCAAGACACACTGCAAGGGGAGTCTCCACCTCCAATCTCTTTACTTTGTTTTTGTCTTGCTTTATTTTATTTACTACTTTGTTTGCTGCACTAAAACAAAACACACAAAAATTAATTACTTGCATTTACTTATTTCATCATGTTTCCTCCTAATTTTACTTTAAAAGATATACCGGTAGGACAAGGGTCTATAATTGGAAGAGATAATATAGAAGAATTTTTCACCCATGTTAGTATGCACGAAGATCTTAAAGATATACCCCTGGCAAAAGCTGTCCCTACTTATGAAGATGCCTCTGTTTGTTTGGTATGCATGATGGAAGCTAGATTTATTAGTCTCAACCCCATGATACAACACATGTTTCTTACACTTTCTGATATGGAGAGGGGAGAAAAGAGAGATTTTGTTTTAAAAGTCCTAGTGCGAGAATTTGAGGATATAGCCAAAGAAGCTAGAAAAGTTTTTATTAAGCATAAGAGGCTTGGTATGTTCACCGATTTTAAAAGAACACTTGAAAAGATGGATATGGATAGAATTAAGTACACTAATAATGTTAATGATGGTGGGGAGATTAAAGCACCAATACCTTGTAAGCTCCTAGCAATGCATGAAGCTCTAGATGATAATTATGCTTGGCTTGTTCCTGAAAATTTGTTTCATGAGAGTAGCAAGCCCAAGACTAATGAAAAGGGAGCCTCTGAAACTTATTTATCCAAAATACAATGCATGGTTGAGAAAACTCCAAACCCCGTTGTAGATGCATCATCTCTTGGTAACACTTGATACACACTTTCTGCGCCTAGCTGAAAGGCATTAAAGAAAAGCGCTTATGGGAGACAACCCTTGTTTTATATTTGAGTCTTGGAAGTTGTTACTACTGTAGCAACCTCTCTTTATCTTATTTTGTTGCATTGTTTTGCCAAGTAAAGTCGTTGATAGTAAGGTTCATACTAGATTTGGATTGCTGCGCAGAAACAGATTTCTTTGCTGTCACGAATTTGGGCCTAATTATCTTTAGGTAACTCAGAAAATTATGCCAATTTACGTGAGTGATCCTCAGATATGTACGCAACTTTCATTAAATTTGAGCATTTTCATTTGAGCAAGTCTGGTGCCTCTTAGAAATTCATATTTACGAACTGTTCTGTTTTGACAGATTCTGCCTTTTATTTCGCATTGCCTGTTTTGCTATGCTTGATGGATTTTTCTATTCCATTAACTTTCAGTAGCTTTGTGCAATGTCCAGAAGTGTTAAGAATGATTATGTCACCTCTGAACATGTGAATTTTGATTATGCACTAACCCTCTAATGAGTTGTTTTGAGTTTGGTGTGGAGGAAGTTTTCAAGGATCAAGAGAGGGAGATGATACAATATGATCAAGGAGAGTGAAAGCTCTAAGCTTGGGGATGCCCCGGTGGTTCACCCCTGCGTATTTCAAGAAGACTCAAGCGTCTAAGCTTGGGGATGCCCAAGGCATCCCCTTCTTCATCGACAACATTATCAGGTTCCTCTAGTGAAACTATATTTTTATTCCATCACATCTTATGTACTTTGCTTGGAGCGTCGGTTTGTTTTTGTTTTTGTTTTGTTTGAATAAAGTGGATCCTAGCATTCATTGTGTGGGAGAGAGACACGCTCCGCTGTTGCATATGGACAAATATGTCCTTAGGCTTTACTCATAGTATTCATGGCGAAGGTTGAATCTTCTTCGTTAAATTGTTATATGGTTGGAAACGGGAAATGCTACATGTAGTAATTGGTAAAATGTCTTGGATAATGTGATACTTGGCAATTGTTATGCTCATGTTTAAGCTCTTGCATCATATACTTTGCACCTATTAATGAAGAAATACATAGAGCTTGCTAAAATTTGGTTTGCATAATTGGTCTCTCTAAGGTCTAGATAATTTCTAGTAAGGGTCGAACAACAAGGAAGACGGTGTAGAGTCTTATAATGTTTATAATATGTCTTTTATGTGAGTTTTGCTGTACCGCTTCATACTTCTGTTTGTTTCAAATAACCTTGCTAGCCTAAACCTTGTATCGAGAGGGAATACTTCTCATGCATCCAAAATCCTTGAGCCAACCACTATGCCATTTGTGTCCACCATACCTACCTACTACATGGTATTTCTCCGCCATTCCAAAGTAAATTGCTTGAGTGCTACCTTTAAAATTTCTATTCTTAATCTTTGCAATATATAGCTCATGGGACAAATAGCCTAAAAACTATTGTGGTATTGAATATGTACTTATGCATTTTATTTCTTATTAAGTTGCTTGTTGTGCGATAACCATGTTCCTGGGGACGCCATCAACTACTCTTTGTTGAATGTCATGTGAGTTGCTATGCATGTCCGTCTTGTCTGAAGTAAGGGAGATTTACCACTAGTTGAATGGTTTGAGCATGCATACTGTTAGAGAAGAACATTGGGCCGCTAACTAAAGCCATGATCCATGGTGGAAGTTTCAGTTTTGGAAAAATATCCTCAATCTCATATGAGAACATTAATTGTTGCTAAATGCTTAAGCATTAAAGAGGAGTCCATTATCTGTTGTCTATGTTGTCCCGGTATGGATGTCTAAGTTGAGAATAATCAAAAGCGAGAAATCCAATGCGAGCTTTCTCCTTAGACCTTTGTACAGGCGGCATAGAGGTACCCCTTTGTGACACTTGGTTAAAACATATGTATTGCGATGATAATCCAGGTAATCCGAGCTAATTAGGACAAGGTGCAGGCACTATTAGTATACTATGCATGAGGTTTGCAACTTGTAGGATATAATTTACATAATGCATATGCTTTATTACTACCGTTGACAAAATTGTTTCTTGTTTTCAAAACAAAGCTCTAGCACAAATATAGCAATCAATGCTTCCCTCTGCGAAGGGCCTTTCTTTTACTTTTATGTTGAGTCAGTTCACCTATCTCTCTCCACCTTAAGAAACAAACACTTTTGTGAACTGTGCATTGATTCTTACATACTTGCATATTGCACTTATTATATTACTTTATGTTGACAATATCCATGAGATATACATGTTATAAGTTGAAAGCAACTGCTGAAACTTAATCTTCCTTTGTGTTGCTTCAATGCCTTTACTTTGAATTTATTGCTTTATGAGTTAACTCTTATGCAAGACTTATTGATGCTTGTCTTGAAAGTACTATTCTTGAAAAGTCTTTGCTATATGATTCAATTGTTTACTCATGTCATTTACCATTGCTTTGATCGTTGCATTCATTACATGTGCTTACAATAGTATGATCAAGATTATGATGGCATGTCACTCCAGAAATTATCTTTGTTATCGTTTACCTACTCGGGACGAGTAGGAACTAAGCTTGGGGATGCTGATACGTCTCCAACGTATCGATAATTTCTTATGTTCCATGCCACTTTATTGATGATACCTACATGTTTTATGCATACTTTATGTCATATTTATGAATTTTCCGGCACTAACCTATTAACGAGATGCCGAAGAGCCAGTTGCTGTTTTCTGCTGTTTTGGGTTTCAGAAATCCTAGTAAGGAAATATTCTCGGAATTGGACGAAATCAACGCCCAGGATCTTATTTTTCCACGAAGCTTCCAGAACACCGGGGAGGAAACAAAGTGGGGCGACGAGGTGGCGACACGCCAGGGCGGTGCGGCCCACCCCCTGGCCGCGCAGCCCTAGTGTGTGGGCCCCTCGCGCCGCCCCTTGACCTACCTCCTTCGCCTACTTAAGCCTTCATCGAGAATAACTCCAGTACCGAGAGCCACGATACGGAAAACCTTCCAGAGACGCCGCCGCCACCAATCCCATCTCGGGGGATTCAGGAGATCGCCTCCGGCACCCTGCCGGAGAGGGGAATCATCTCCCGGAGGACTCTTCACCGCCATGGTCGCCTCCGGAGTGATGAGTGAGTAGTTCACCCCTGGACTATGGGTCCATAGCAGTAGCTAGATGGTTGTCTTCTCCTAATTGTGCTTCATTGTTGGATCTTGTGAGCTGCCTAACATGATCAAGATCATCTATCTGTAATGCTACATGTTGTGTTTGTTGGGATCCGATGAATAGAGAATGCTATGTTATGTTGATTATCAATCTGTTACCTATGTGTTGTTTATGATCTTGCATGCTCTCCGTTATTAGTAGAGGCTCTGGCCAAGTTTTTGCTAGTAACTCCAAGAGGGAGTATTTATGCTCGATAGTGGGTTCATGCCTCCATTAAATATGGGACAGTGACAGAAAGTTCTAAGGTTGTGGATGTGCTGTTGCCACTAGGGATAAAACATCGATGCTATGTCTAAGGATGTAGTTGTTGATTACATTACGCACCATACTTAATGCAATTGTCTGTTGTTTGCGACTTAATACTGGAAGGGGTTCGGATGATAACCTGAAGGTGGACCTTTTAGGCATAGATGCATGCTGGATAGCGGTCTATGTACTTTGTCGTAATGCCCAATTAAATCTCACTATACTCATCATATCATGTATGTGCATGGTCATGCCCTCTTTATTTGTCAATTGCCCAACTGTAATTTGTTCACCCAACATGCTTATTCTTATCGGAGAGACGCCTCTAGTGAACTGTGGACCCCGGTCCATTCTTTTAATCGAATACAATCTAATGCAATACTTGTTCTACTGTTTTCTGCAAACTTCATCATCCACACTATACATCTAATCCTTTGTTACAGCAAGCCGGTGAGATTGACAACCTCACTATCACGTTGGGGCAAAGTAATTTGGTTGTGTTGTGCAGGTTCCACGTTGGCGCCGGAATCCCTGGTGTTGCGCCGCACTACACTTCGCCGCCATCTACCTTCAACGTGCTTCTTGGCTCCTACTGGTTTGATAAACCTTGGTTTCTTACTGAGGGAAAACTTGCTGCTGTACGCATCACACCTTCCTCTTGGGGTTCCCAACGGACGCGTGTTGTACGCGTATCAGTCTCTCTGTAGGAAACTCAGAAAAATCTTCAAAAAATCACGAGTAATACTAAGATATGTACGCAACTTTCATTCAGTTTGAGCTTCTTCATCTGAGCATGTTAAGTGCCTCTAAAAAATTCGTCTTTACGGACTGTTCTGTTTTGACAGATTCTGCCTTTTATTTCGCATTGCCTCTTTTACTGTGTTTGATTGGATTTCTTTGCTCCATTAACTTTCAGTAGCTTTGGGTAATGTCCAGAAGTGTTAGGAATGATTGTGTACTCTCTGAACATGTGAATTTTTGATTATGCACTAACCCTCTAATGAGATTACTTCGAGTTTGGTGTGGCAGAAGTTTTCAAGGGTCAAGAGAGGAGGATGATATAATGTGATCAAGAAGAGTGAAAAGTCTAAGCTTGGGGATGCCCCCGTGGTTCATCCCTGCATATTTCAATAAGACTCAAGCATCTAAGCTTGGGGAGGCCCCCGTGGTTCATCCCTGCATATTTCAAGAAGACTCAAGCATCTAAGCTTGGGGATGCCCAAGGCATCCTCTTCTTCATCAACAACTTATCAGGTCACCTCTAGTGAAACTATATTTTTATTCCATCACATCTTATGTGCTTTACTTGGAGCGTCTGTGTGCTTTTATTTTCGTTTTGTTATCTTAGTTCTCTGAATAAATCTGATCCTATCATGCTTGTGTGGGAGAGAGACACGCTCCGCTTTTTCATTTGAACACTTGTGTTCTTCGTTTTACTTTTAATGTTCATGGCGAGAGTTGAAAGCCGCTTCATTTATTGCTATTTGGTTGGAAACAGAAAATGCTTCATGTTGTAGTTGGTATATTGTCTCGAATAATTTGATACTTGGCAATTGTTTTGAGCTCTCAAGTAGATCATGTTTAAGCTCTTGCATCATGTAGTTTAAACCTATTAGTGGAGAACTACCGTAGAGCTTGTTGAAACTTGGTTTGCATGATTGGTCTCTCTAAAGTCTAGATATTTTCTGGTAAAAGTGTTTGAACAACAAGGAAGACAGTGTAGAGTCTTATAATGCTTGCAATATGTTCTTATGTAAGTTTTGCTGTACCGGTTCATACTTATGTTTGCTTCAAACAACCTTGCTAGCCAAAGCCTTGTACTGAGAGAGAATGCTTCTCGTGCATCCAAAACCTTGAGCCAAAACCTATGCCATTTGTGTCCACCATAACTACCTACTATGTGGTATTTCTCTGCCATTCCAAAGTAAATTGCTTGCGTGCTACCTTTAAAATTTCATTCCTTGTCTTTGCAATATATAGCTCATGGGAAAGTACCTTAAAAACTATTGTGGTAAAGAATATGTCGCTTATGTATCTTATTTCTTATAAGTTGCTTGTTGAGCGGTAACCATGTTTCTGGGGACGCCATCAACTGTTACACTTGTGTTGAATATCATGTGAGTTGCTATGCATGTTTGTCTTGTCTGAAGTAAGGGTGATTTGCCATGAGTTGAATGGTTTGAGTATGCATATTGCTAGAGAAGAACATTGGGCCGCCAACCAAAGCCATGTATCATGGTGGAAGTTTCATCTTGGACATTAATCCTCAATCTCTTATGAGAATATTATCTGTTGTTGAATGCTTAAGCATTAAAGAGGAGTCAATTATCTGTTTTCTATGTTGTCCCGGTATGGATGTCCTCAAGTTGAGATTTATCAAAAACGAGAAATCAAATGCGATCTATCTCCTTGGACCTTTGTACATGTGGCATAGAGGTACCCCTTTGTGACACTTGGTTGAAAAATATGTAATGCAATGATAATCCATGGAAATCCGAGCTAATTAGGACAAGGTGCGAGCACTATTGGTATTCGATGCATGAGGCTTGCAACTTATAGGATGTTTTATGCATAACACATATGAATTACTAGGAAAATTGCCCGTGCGTTGCACCGGGTGATTGAAATTCGACTTCCTATTCTAAAATCTTATTTTTCTACGGATTAATTTTTATTAAATATGTTTTTGATCATGAAGAATTTCACTGTTGGAGAGACAATGATTTAGACATCCATCTACATAACTCACTTTTAAAATATGGATGTTGTTATTATAATTATAAATCTAAATCAAGAAAAAAGAGACCATCTTGTGGTTTTAGTTAAAATGAAATCAATTATCTTGTTTGAATTGTAGATACTCCCTCCGGTTCATAATAAGTATCATGGCTTTAGTTAATATTTGATTGAATTTACAGTAAAACTATACCACTTATTATGAATCAGAGGGAGTAGGAAATATGCCAATAAGTATTCTAAAACTTAAATTCACAAAATCTTTGCTGAATTGAAAAATACCACCCAACCGAAGAGAACTCCGTTGGCCCCTTCCATTTGTCCTTCCTACCAAACACCGAGAGAATTTCACAGCACACCATCCATTCCACTCCGACATCACATCCCGACCCTTCATCTTCCACCATTGGCTCTGCCCACATTCTTGCTCGCCGCCTTGACTTGGCCCTCATCTTTTTGCTCGGTGGTGAAGCCCTGCCTCTGCTTCCTTATGATTTGTTTGCACACCACACCTCTTGGGGACCGTCGATACATCTTTATCCGCAACAATCCTATTTACTTCTAAATGGGCATTTCTCGCACTTCTTCGAGCGATATGGGTATTATTAGTCAAAGTTATGTACTTTCGATGAACTCCCAAATAAAAATCAACTCCTTTTTCTGGTGGTTATTTATTTTTAAATTTTTTGGGCGAGAAATATACCACCGGGTTGAATTAGTGAACTACCAAATTGCTTTTACATTGGTATAGATTGTCACAAAAAAACATGGTATCTTTGGTAGGATCGGAGATAGGCAGCACATGGAAAAAATCGACAGTAGCAAAGCAACATTTTTGAAATACCTTATATCCTCCGAGAACTTCATATTCTGCAAAGAAGTTGTGCAACACTACTTTTTTTAGAATCTTTGTGCGAGATCCTACATCAGCTATTCAGGCTCCATGGCAATTTGTGGAGGCCATCCCACTCCATACTCCAACCCACACGTTAGATGGTGATCGCAGCTCGCAGGTTACCTAAGATGGGAAAAGACTATGGAACGAGATACGGAAGATTTCTTGTGACTGTGTCATCTAATTTCTCTTGCTTCAGGTTGGCCGTCCGCTACTTGCGCCATCATCTAGAGTGGCGTCGTCGCACCCGGACACACAGTCAAGGACAAAAAACTTACTCACCTTGTGAATCGACATCTGATACGTCTCCAACGTATCGATAATTTCTTATGTTCCATGCTACTTTATTGATGATACCTATATGTTTTATGCATACTTTATGTCATATTTATGCATTTTCCGGCACTAACCTATTAACAAGAAGCCGAAGAGCCAGTTGTTGTTTTCTGCTGTTTTTGGTTTCAGAAATCCTAGTAAGAATATTCTCGGAATTGGACGAAATCAATGCCCAGGATCTTATTTTTCCACGAAGCTTCCAGAAGTCCGGAGAGGAAACGAAGTGGGGCGACGAGGCGACGCCACACTAGGGCGGCGTGGCCCAAGCTCTGGCCGCGCCGGCCTACTGTGTGGGCCCCTCGCGTCGCCCCTAAACCTACCTCCTCCGCCTACTTAAGCCTTCATCGATAATAACTCCAGTATCGAGAGCCACGATACGGAAAACCTTCCAGAGACGCCGCCACCGCCAATCCCATCTCGGGGGATTCAGGAGATCGCCTCCGGCACCCTGCCGGAGAGGGGAATCATCTCCCGGAGGACTCTTCACCGCCATGGTCGCCTCCGGAGTGATGAGTGAGTAGTTCACCCCTGGACTATGGGTCCATAGCAGTAGCTAGATGGTCGTCTTCTCATAATTGTGCTATCATTGTTGGATCTTGTGAGCTGCCTAACATGATCAAGATCATCTATCTGTAATGCTACATGTTGTGTTTGTTGGGATCCGATGAATATGGAATACTATGCTATGTTGATTATCAATCTATTATCTATGTGTTGTTTATGATCTTGCATGCTCTCCGTTACTAGTAGAGGCTCTGGCCAAGTTTTTGCTTGTAACTCCAAGAGGGAGTATTTATGCTCGATAGTGGGTTCATGCCTCCATTAAATCTGGGACACTGTCAGAAAGTTCTAAGGTTGTGGATGTGTTGTTGCCACTAGGGATAAAACATCGATGCTATGTCTAAGGATGTATGTGTTGATTACATTACGCACCATACTTAATGCAATTGTCTGTTGTTTGCAACTTAATACTGGAGGGGGTTCAGATGATAACCTGAAGGTGGACTTTTTAGGCATAGATGCATGCTGGATAGCGGTCTATGTACTTTGTCGTAATGCCCAATTAAATCTCACAATACTCATCATAACATGTATGTGCATGGTCATGCCCTCTTTATTTGTCAATTGCCCAACTGTAATTTGTTCACCCAACATGCTTATTCTTATGGGAGAGAAACCTCTAGTGAACTGTGGACCCTGGTCCATTCTTTTAATCAAATACAATCTACTGCAATACTCGTTCTACTGTTTTCTGCAAACAATCATCATCCACACTATACATCTAATCCTTTGTTACAGCAAGCCGGTGAGATTGACAACCTCACTGTTACGTTGGGACAAAGTACTTTGGTTGTGTTGTGCAGGTTCCACGTTGGCGCCGGAATCCCTGGCGTTGCGCCGCACTACACTTCGCCGCCATCAACCTTCAACGTGCTTCTTGGCTCCTACTGGTTCGATAAACCTTGGTTTCTTACTGAGGGAAAACTTGCTGCTGTACGCATCACACCTTCCTCTTGGGGTTCCCAACGGTCGCGTGCTGTACGCGTATCAAGACTGTTTTCTGGCGCCGTTGCCGGGGAACGAAGGAAAGCTACACCATTTCCTCCCTCGTCAACTACGCGCCAGTCCTGGACAGCATCAAGTGTTTTCTGGCGCCGTTGCCGGGGAGATCAAGACACGCTGCAAGGGGAGTCTCCCACATCCAATCACTTTACTTTGTTTTTGTCTTGCTTTATTTTATTTACTACTTTTTTTGCTGCACTAAATCAAAATACAAAAAAATTAGTTGCTAGTTTTACTTTATTTACTGTCTTGTTTGCATTCTCCATATTAAAAACACAAAAAATTAGTTACTTGCATTTACTTTATCTAGTTTGCTTTATTTACTGTTGCTAAAATGGGTACTCCTGAAAATACTAAGTTGTGTGACTTCACAACCACCAATAATAATGATTTCTTATGCACACCTATTGCTCCACCTGCTACTACAGCAGAATTCTTTGAAATTAAACCTGCTTTACTGAATCTTGTTATGAGAGAGCAATTTTCTGGTGTTAGTTCTGATGATGCTGCTGCCCATCTTAATAATTTTGTTGAATTATGTGAAATGCAAAAGTATAAGGATGTATATGGTGACATTATAAAATTAAAATTGTTTCCTTTCTCATTAAGAGGAAGAGTTAAAGATTGGTTGCTATCTCTGCCTAAGAATAGTATTGATTCATGGACTAAATGCAAGGATGCTTTTATTGGTAGATATTATCCTCCTGCTAAAATTATATCTTTGAGAAGTAGCATAATGAATTTTAAACAATTGGATAATGAGCATGTTGCCCAAGCATGGGAAAGAATGAAATCTTTGGTTAAAAATTGCCCAACCCATGGACTGACTACTTGGATGATCATCCAAACCTTTTATGCAGGACTGAATTTTTTTTCGCGGAATTTATTGGATTCAGCTGCTGGAGGTACCTTTATGTCCATCACTCTAGGCGACGCAACAAAGCTTCTTGATAATATGATGATTAATTACTCTGAATGGCACACGGAAAGAGCTCCACAAGGTAAGAAGGTAAATTCTGTCGAAGAAACCTCTTCCTTGAGTGATAAGATTGATGCTATTATGTCTATGCTTGTGAATGGTAGGACTAATGTTGATCCTAATAATGTTCCGTTAGCTTCATTGGTTGCTCAAGAAGAACATGTTGATGTGAACTTCATTAATAATAATAATTTCAACAACAATGCTTATCGGAACAATTCTAGTAACAACTATAGGCCATATCCTTATAATAATGGTAACGGTTATGGTAATTCTTATGGGAATTCTTACAACAATAATAGGAACATACCCCCTGGACTTGAAGCCATGCTTAAAGAATTTATTAGTACACAAACTGCTTTTAACAAATCTGTTGAAGAAAAGCTTGGGAAAATTGATATACTTGCTACTAAAGTCGATAGTCTTGCTGCTGATGTTGATCTTTTGAAATCAAAAGTTATGCCTAATGAAAATAATAATAATAAAATTGTTACTACAGCAAATGCCATCCAAGTTAGAATTAGTGAGAATATAAGATTGATGGCCGAATTGCGTGCTAGGTGGGAAAAAGAAGAAAATGCTAAAGAAGATAATATAGCTAAAGTTTGGACTATTACCACCACTAGCAATGCTAATGCTCCACATATTGCTGCACCTCCTACTATTAATGGTAAAATAATTGGTGTTGGCAATGTTTCCACTTCTAATGCAAAGCGTGAAAAACTGCCTGAAACTGCTAAAACTCATGAATCACTGTGATAAAACTGCTGAAATTTTTTCCAACATTGGGGATAATGATCCCATTGCTTTAGATTATAATGGTTTGGATTTTGATGATTGCCACATCTCTGAAGTTATAAAGTTCTTACAAAAACTTGCTAAGAGTCCTAATGCTAGTGCTATAAATTTGGCCTTTACAAAACATATTACAAATGCTCTCATAAAAGCTAGAGAAGAGAAATTAAATCGCGAAGCTTCTATTCCTAGGAAGTTAGAGGATGGTTGGGAGCCCATCATTAAGATGAAGGTCAATGACTTTGATTGTAATGCTTTGTGTGATCTTGGTGCAAGTATTTCCGTTATGCCTAGAAAAATCTATAATATGCTTGACTTGCCACCATTGAAAAATTGTTATTTGGATGTTAATCTTGCTGATAATTCTACAAAGAAACCTTTGGGGAGAGTTGATAATGTTCGCATTACGGTTAACAATAACCTTGTCCCTGTTGATTTTGTTATCTTGGATATTGAATGCAATGCATCTTGTCCCATTATATTGGGAAGACCTTTTCTTCGAACTGTTGGTGCTATCATTGACATGAAGGAAGGTAATATTAAATATCAATTTCCTCTCAAGAAAGGTATGGAACACTTCCCTAGAAAGATAATGAAGTTACCTTTTGATTCTATCATTATAACAAATTATGATGTTGATGCTTCGTCTCTTGATAACACTTGATGCACACTTTCTGCGCCTAGCTAAAAGGCGTTAAAAAAAAGCGCTTATGGGAGACAACCCATGATTTTACTACTGTACTTTGTTTTATATTTGAGTCTTGGAAGTTGTTACTACTGTAGCAACCTCTCCTTATCTTAATTTTGTTGCATTGTATTGCCAAGTAAAGTCTTTGATAGTAAGGTTCATACTAGATTTGGATTACTGCACAGAAACAGATTTCTTTGCTGTCACGAATCTGGGCCTAATTATCTGTAGGTAACTCAGAAAATTCTTCCAATTTACGTGAGTGATCCTCAGATATGTACGAAACTTTCATTCAATTTGAGAATTTTCATTTGAGCAAGTCTGGTGCCTCTTAGAAATTCATCTTTACGAACTGTTCTACTTTGACAGATTCTGCCTTTTATTTCGCATTGCTTGTTTTGCTATGCTTGATGGATTTTTCTATTCCATTAACTTTCAGTAGCTTTGTGCAATGTCCAGAAGTGTTAAGAATGATTATGTCACCTCTGAACATGTGAATTTTGATTATGCACTAACCCTCTAATGAGTTGTTTTGAGTTTGGTGTGGATGAAGTTTTCAAGGATCAAGAGAGGAGGATGATACAATATGATCAAGGAGAGTGAAAGCTCTAAGCTTGGGGATGCCCCGGTGGTTCACCCCTGCATATTTCAAGAAGACTCAAGCATCTAAGCTTGGCGATGCCCAAGGCATCCCCTTCTTCATCGACAACATATTCAGGTTCCTCTAGTGAAACTATATTTTTATTCCATCACATCTTATGCACTTTGCTTGGAGCGTCTGTTTGTTTTTGTTTTGTTTGAATAAAGTTGGATCCTAGCATTCATTGTGTGGGAGAGAGACACGCTCCGCTGTTGCATATGGACAAATATGTCCTTAGGCTTTACTCATAATATTCATGGCGAAGGTTGAATCTGCTTCGTTAAATTGTTATATGGTTGGAAACGGGAAATGCTACATGTAGTAATTGGAATAATAACTTGGATAATGTGATACTTGGCAATTGTTGTGCTCATGTTTAAGCTCTTGCATCGTATACTTTGCACCTATTAATGAAGAAATACATAGAGCTTGCTAAAATTTGGTTTGCATAATTGGTCTCTCTAAGGTCTAGATAATTTCTAGTAAGGGTTGAACAACAAGGAAGACGGTGTAGAGTCTTATAATGCTTACAATATGTCTTTTATGTGAGTTTTGCTGCACCGGTTCATACTTGTGTTTGTTTCAAATAACCTTGCTAGCCTAAACCTTGTATCGAGAGGGAATACTTCTCATGCATCCAAAATCCTTGAGCCAACCACTATGCCACTTGTGTCCACCATACCTACCTACTACATGGTATTTCTCCGCCATTCCAAAGTAAATTGCTTGAGTGCTACCTTTAAAATTTCCATTCTTCATCTTTACAATATATAGCTCATGGGACAAATAGCCTAAAAACTATTGTGGTATTGAATATGTACTTATGCACTTTATCTCTTATTAAGTTGCTTGTTGTGCGATAACCATGTTCCTGGGGACGCCATCAACACTTTGTTGAATATCATGTGAGTTGCTATGCATGTCCGTCTTGTCTGAAGTAAGGGCGATTTACCATGAGTTGAATGGTTAGAGCATGCATACTATTAGAGAAGAACATTGGGCCGCTAACTAAAGCCATGATTCATGGTGGAAGTTTCAGTTTTGGACAAATATCCTCAATCTCATATGAGAACATTAATTGTTGCTAAATGCTTATGCATTAAAGAGGAGTCCATTATCTGTTGTCTATGTTGTCCCGGTATGGATGTCTATGTTGAGAATAATCAAAAGCGAGAAATCCAATGCGAGCTTTCTCCTTAGACCTTTGTACAGGCGGCATAGAGGTACCCCTTTGTGACACTTGGTTAAAACATATGTATTGCGATGATAATCCAGGTAATCCGAGCTAATTAGGACAAGGTGCGGGCACTATTGGTATACTATGCATGAGGCTTGCAACTTGTAGGATATAATTTACATGATGCATATGCTTTATCACTACCGTTGACAAAATTGTTTCTTGTTTTCAAAATCAAAGCTCTAGCACAAATATAGCAATCAATGCTTCCCTCTGCGAAGGGCCTTTCTTCTACTTTTATGTTGAGTCAGTTCACCTATTTCTCTCCCATCTCAAGAAGCAAACACTTGTGTTAACTGTGCATTGATTCCTACATACTTGCATATTGCACTTATTATATTACTTTACATTGACAATATCCATGAGATATACAAGTTATAAGTTGAAAGCAACCGCTGAAACTTAATCTTCCTTTGTGTTGCTTCAATGCCTCTACTATGAATTTATTGCTTTATGAGTTAACTCTTATGCAAAACTTATTGATGCTCGTCTTGAAAGTACTATTCATGAAAAGTCTTTGCTATATGATTCATTTGTTTACTCATTGCATTACCAATGCTTCGAATCGCTGCATTCATTACATGTGCTTACAATAGTATTGATCAAGATTATGATGGCATGTCACTTCAGAAATTATCTTTGTTATCGTTTACCTACTCGGGAAGAGTAGGAACTAAGCTTGGGGATGCTGATACGTCTCCAACGTATCGATAATTTCTTATGTTCCATGCTACTTTATTGATGATACCTACATGTTTTATGCATACTTTATGTCATATTTATGCATTTTCCGGCAATAACCTATTAACAAGAAGCCGAAGAGCCGGTTGCTGTTTTCTGCTGTTTTTGGTTTCAGAAATCCTAGTAAGGAAATATTCTCGGAATTGGACGAAATCAACGCCCAAGATCTTATTTTTCCACGAAACTTCCAAAAGTCCGGAGAGGAAAGGAAGTGGGGCGATGAGGCGACGCCACACTAGGGCGGCGCGGCCCAAGCCCTGGCCGCGCCGGCCTACTGTGTGGGCCCCTCGCGTCGCCCCTAAACCTACCTCCTCCGCCTACTTAAGCCTTCGTCGATAATAACTCCAGTACCGAGAGCCACGATACGGAAAACCTTCCAGAGACGCCGCCGCCACCAATCCCATCTCGGGGGATTCAGGAGAATGTCTCCGGCACCCTGCCGGAGAGGGGAATCATCTCCCGGAGGACTCTTCACCGCCATGGTCGCCTCCGGAGTGATGAGTGAGTAGTTCACCCTGGACTATGGGTCCATAGCAGTAGCTAGATGGTCATCTTCTCCTAATTGTGCTATCATTGTTGGATCTTGTGAGCTGCCTAACATGATCAAGATCATCTATCTGTAATGCTACATGTTGTGTTTGTTGGGATCCGATGAATATGGAATACTATGCTATGTTGATTATCAATCTATTATCTATGTGTTGTTTATGATCTTGCATGCTCTCCGTTACTAGTAGAGGCTCTGGCCAAGTTTTTGCTTGTAACTCCAAGAGGGAGTATTTATGCTCGATAGTGGGTTCATGCCTCCATTAAATCTGGGACAGTGACAGAAAGTTCTAAGGTTGTGGATGTGCTGTTGCCACTAGGGATAAAACATCGATGCTATGTCTAAGGATGTATGTGTTGATTACATTACGCACCATACTTAATGCAATTGTCTGTTGTTTGCAACTTAATACTGGAGGGGGTTCGGATGATAACCTGAAGGTGGACTTTTTAGCCATAGATGCATGCTGGATAGCGGTCTATGTACTTTGTCGTAGTGCCCAATTAAATCTCACAATACTCATCATAACATGTATGTGCATGGTCATGCCCTCTTTATTTGTCAATTGCCCAACTGTAATTTGTTCACCCAACATGCTTATTCTTATGGGAGAGACACCTCTAGTGAACTGTGGACCCCAGTCCATTCTTTTAATCAAATACAATCTACTGCAATACTCGTTCTACTGTTTTCTGCAAACAATCATCATCCACACTATACATCTAATCCTTTGTTACAGCAAGCCGGTGAGATTAACAACCTCACTGTTACGTTGGGACAAAGTACTTTGGTTGTGTTGTGCAGGTTCCACGTTGGCGCCGGAATCCCTGGTGTTGCGCCGCACTACACTTCGCCGCCATCAACCTTCAACGTGCTTCTTGGCTCCTACTGGTTCGATAAACCTTGGTTTCTTACTGAGGGAAAACTTGCTGCTGTACGCATCACACCTTCCTCTTGGGGTTCCCAACGGTCGCGTGCTGTACGCGTATCAACATCCACGCCGTTTCTTGCTATGCTGCCCTCCAAGCCGCTCTGGCCAGTCCTGTTGGCGTGCCATGAAGTCCAACATGATGGGTGTGCTCTAGTTCCCGGCGAGGAGCCGATGATCATGGACTGTAGACTGTGTGGCAACCGCTGCATCCCCAACTTTTGACTGTGTGGTCACTTCCAAGGATTGTATCATTTGCGAGGCCATCAAAGATATTGGTGAATAATGTTTTGCTCTCAGCCGCCGATCTAGGCAATTGACCCAATGCCAGCATATGCTTGGACCGCCACCACCTTGTCTGTGTGCCGCTGCTAGTCGGCCGTCTCCCACGTAGAAAGTCGACATCACCACCTGATTCCCATCGTTTGAGATTGATCCCAGCAGCCGTCGCCCGCTTGACTCCCGCCGATCAAGATCGACCAAGACGCTGGACTCAACGTAGCCGGAGTTGTCTAATTATATGCAACACTCAGTTCGAGATCAATCCCGCTAGCCGTCGCGCCGCCGCACCAAGACGACCTGCTGTCCGACCCTCTGGTGCTGCCCCTGCAGCTCTCAGGTTGTCCATCTACATTGGCTTCCGCGTCGTCGCCTCTAATTCAGGCGACGCCTAGCCAGCACGCCTCCTCTTCCCATCGTGGCACAGCTCCAATCCCTCCTTATTTTCGTTGTCCATATGGATAGTCAAGGAGAAGCCACTTGATCTATTCTCGTGGGATTGGCCTGCCTGCATAGTTAATTGTGGTTTCAAACACCGTACATACATGTATTTAAAGTACAAGCTTGATCGTTCGGGTTTAAGCTGGACTCCGCTGCAGAACCGACGGACAAAACACTCAATCGAAAGTCGTGTTCTACCGGGACTCTGGCTAAACGTAGGAACAATGGAAACTTCACCGGAAGATGGACGAAAACACACTTCTGGACGGACGAAAGCGTATTATGACGGACCAAACCACGGAAACGTTAGCTCCTTTATTATTAGGTATAGACTAGGACAAAACCCGTGCGTTGCTACGGTTCACATTTGCAAAAAAAACAACCTCTTTCATATGTTTAAATGTGTATGTCAATCCAATCTAAATAGCATAAAAACATTGATATCAAAGTTGGGTTCGTCATTCAGTTCTTGACACCATGGAAAACTTCGTCCCAAGTTATGGAAATTTCATGAAATAATATGGATTCATGCTCACTGCTTTCGTACACCATAGAAATAAAATCTACATATTTTAGCCGCATTGGGAATCGAAAAACTGAAAAATCTACTTTAAGTAGACATAAAGTCAGCATGACATGCCTAAAATTGCGAGTAACAAATACATAATCCTTAATCTTCTCGATGGCTTCTAAACATGTGCTGATTGAACCGTTTTTTCGTCTATTTCGCGATCTCTGCTCGATGATGCAAACATGAAGTATTACAAATATAAGTAGTACTTCCTCTGCCTGACGAAATATATTGGAGAATTGTTTAACTTCGGTGCATCTAGACACTAAATAGTAGTTAGATACATCTAAATTTTGATAAATCTCAAACATGTTTCATGTGATGGAGGGAGTATAAGGTTCCATGCGTGTAGCGGTAAGATGTACATGTTGGGTCGGGAACACACAGATTTCAGGCAAAAAGAAGTCGGAGCCTAGACGGTGAATCGATCTTATTGTGATGGGATGAAATGCTCTTGACATGAAAAAAGCATTAATAAAGTGCCAACAATAGACAAAAATCAACTGCAATCAAACAAATATTAAATATGTCACATGTTGAAGCCAATTTGAGCGACACAACTTATTATTTATGCTCCCATCTAATTGCTGCAATCAAGCAAACTTCAGATTTGTTCTTCCATTTAACAAAAAACTCAAGCTTCTATTTATTTCATTAGTATTATTTTATTAGTACACATGAATCTCCTGCACAAAAATCATAATACAGTTTCTAACCATCTTATACAAATGAAAAGAATGCATTGTTAAATACTTGCATATCAAAGAACATGTCAAAATTTTGTTGCACACCAGGAACAACATCAGATCCATTCAATAATGAGTTGAACCTTGAATTAACCAATTTTACAAGTGCTGGACAGATTTCCTAATGAAGAATACATGTGCATTGCCCGGATGTATAATGCAACAGTTAGTTTTATGGTGAGATACATACAGAATTCTTGTTGGCCTGAAAAAATTCGTGGCATAAAAAAATCCAGATCTGACAGAAATATAGATGTAAAACAAAGTGGATCTGCACATAAAAGAAAGATGCAAATCATCAACCGTTTTGTTGACCACCAATTAATTTCCTATCTACTTCCACTTCATCTGCAGGAACCTCCTCTTCCTTGCTGCGAACACACAGCAGAAGCTGCACCTGTGGCCACCCGTGGATCATGGATCTGGGCCACGCCCACATTTGGGAGCCTGTGTCGGAGGAGCACGAATCGCTGGAGGGAACAGGTGCTCGTGAGTATCCAGCGACCCTGGAGGCCGGCGGATGAGATTGGGGATGGATGGGCATGGCCGTTCGGTGGTCATGGATGGGGATGGCAGAGCACATGCTGCTCTGGAGCCTTCTGGTTTCGCTCGCAAGGTCAGCTGGGTGGCGCGCCAGGGAAATAGGAAACGTTGTGGACGAGGCGGCGCAAGTGAAGTAGTAGAGGTCGCTGCCGTCAGTCGGATAATTATCCAGGCCGTGGGATCCCCACGAGGTATGAGCAAGGGCCAGCCGGCCAGCATGGGGAGGTTGTAGGCTCCTAGTGCCGAGGAGGATAGGGCCAGCATGGGAAGGGATTTGGAGTGCCAGCAGCGGTGGCCGCGCGTGACCGTCTGTAGTCATGGAAGTGGGGGAGGGCGGCGCAGGCGGAGGACGAGCGAGAAAGGCTGGGGGCGGAGTAGTTTTGTTTGCCGAATCGTTATGTTCACTTGTCGGTGACAATTGCTTGTAATTTTGTTTGAAAATATGGGCAATAAAAACGGACGAACAAGAAGCCTTATTTTCTTTATTATTAGGTATAGATTACTACCGTTGACAAAATTGTTTCCATGTTTTCAAAATAAAAGCTCTAGCACATGAGTAATCCCTGCTTCCCTCTGCGAAGGGCCTTTCTTTTACTTTATTTTGAGTCAGTTTTACCTACTTCTTTCTATCTTAGAAGCAAACACTTGTGTCAACTGTGTGCATTGATTCTTACATACTTGCTTATTTGCACTCATCATATTATTTTGTGTTGACAATTATCCATGAGATATACATGTTGAAAGTTGAAACCAACTGCTGAAACTTAAATCTTTCTTTGTGTTGCTTCAAAACCTTCTATTAAGAATCTATTGCTTTATGAGTTAACTCTTATGCAAGACTTATTGATGCTTGTCTTGAAAGTACTATTCATGAAAAGTTTTTGCTATATGATTCAGTTGTTTAGTCATTATCTTCACCATTACTTTGAATCACTTCATCCATCTCATATGCTTTACAATAGTATTGATCAAGATTATGATAGGAGCATGTCACTTCAGAAATTATCCTTGTTATCGTTTACCTACTCGAGGGCGAGTAGGAACTAAGCTTGGGGATGCTTGATACGTCTCCAACGTATCTATAATTTCTGATGGTCCATGCTAGTTTTATGACAATACCTACATGTTTTGTTCACACTTTATATCATTTTTATGCATTTTCTGGAACTAACCTATTAACAAGATGCCGAAGCGCCAGTTCCTGTTTTCTGCTGTTTTTGGTTTCATAAATTCTACACAGGAAATATTCTCGGAATTGGACGAAACAAAAGCCCAAGGCCTTATTTTCCCCGGAATGTTCCAAAACACCGAAGGAGAGACGGAGAGGGGCCAAGGGGGCCCCACACCACCTGGTGGCGCGGCCAGGAGGGGGGGCGCGCCCAGCTATGGTGTGGGCCCCTCGGGACTCCACCGACATCGCCCCTTCGCCTATAAATGCTCCCAGATGTGAAAACCCTAGAACGATCGACGATATTCCATGAAGAGTTCCGTAGCCGCCGCCATCGCGAAGACAAGTTTTGAGGGACAGAAGTCTCTGTTCCTGCACGCCGCCGGGACGGGGAATTGCCCCCGGAGTCATCTCCATCGACACGACCGCCATCTTCATCGCCATTGCTGTCTCCCATGATGAGTAGGGATTAGTTCTCCCCCGAGGCTGAGGGCTCTACCGGTAGCTATGTGGTTCATCTCTCTCCCCCATGGTGTGATCTTTATGTGATCATGAGCTTTGTATCACTATTAATCTATGTGCTACTCTAGTGATGTTATTAAAGTTGTCTATTCCTCCTCCATGATAGTATTGATGTGATCTATTCCCGCTTTCATAGCTATTGGTGACAGTGTGTATGCTATGTTAGTACTCGGTCTAAATTGCAACGGTCTATTATGCACTCTAGAGGTTACTTTAATATGAACTCCGGACATTGTGGAGCTTGTTTACTCCGGCTTGAGGTGTGCTTTTATAGCCCTACACAATGAATGGTGTTTGTTATCCAACAAGAGAGTGTTTAAGAGTAGCTTTATTTAATTATGTGATCATTGTTGAGAGTCTCCACTAGTGAAAGTATGATCCCTAGGCCTTGTTTCCAAATATCGAATCACCGTTTATTTACTGTTTTACTGCATGTTTACTTGCTACCATATTTATTTCAGATTGTTATTACCACTCATATTCATCCATATTACTTGTATTTCACTATCTCTTCGCCGAACTAGTGCACCTATACATCTGACAAGTGTATTAGGTGTGTTGGGGACACAAGAGACTTCTTGTATCTTAATTGCAGGGTTGCTTGAGAGGGATATCTTTGACATCTACCTCCCTAAGTTCGATAAACCTTGGGTGATTCACTTAAGGGAAACTTGTTTCTGTTCTACAAACCTCTGCTCTCGGAGGCCCAACACTGTCTACAGGAATAGAAGCGTGCGTAGACATCACGGTGCCACAATCGGGCAGCACCTCCGTACTCGGTCACACGTACAGTGTTGATGAAGACGACGTCCTCCTCCCCGTTCCAGCGGGCAGCGAAAGTAGTAGATCCTCCTCGGAATCCCGGCAGCACGACGGCGTGGTGATGGTGGTGGTGGAGAACTCCGGCAGGGCTTCGCCTATGCGCTGCGGGAGTATTATGTGGAGGAGGAGAGGCTAGGGTTTGGGGAGAGGGGGTGATGACCCACAAGTATAGGGGATCGCAACAGTCTTCGAGGGAAGTAAAACCCAATTTATTGATTCGACACAAGGGGAGCTGATACGCGTACAGCACGCGTCCGTTGGGAACCCCAAGAGGAAGGTGTGATGCGTACAGCGGCAAGTTTCCCTCAGTAAGAAACCAAGGTTTATCGAACCAGTAGGAGCCAAGAAGCACGTCGAAGGTTGATGGTGGCGGA
The DNA here is from genome assembly GCF_019359855.2 of Lolium perenne. Taxonomy (NCBI): domain Eukaryota; kingdom Viridiplantae; phylum Streptophyta; class Magnoliopsida; order Poales; family Poaceae; genus Lolium; species Lolium perenne. The sequence continues at coordinate 217,909,901 of NC_067247.2, forward strand.
GTGTAGTGCGGCGCAACACCAGGGATTCCGGCGCCAACGTGGAACCTGCACAACACAACCAAAATACTTTGCCCCAACGTGACAGTGAGGTTGTCAATCTCACCGGCTTGCTGTAACAAAGGATTAGATGTATAGTGTGGATGATGATATTTGCAGAGAACAGTAAGAACAATGTTTGCAGTAGATTGTATTCGATGTAAAGAATGGACCGGGGTCCACAGTTCACTAGTGGTGTCTCTCCAATAAGAAATAGCATGTTGGGTGAACAAATTACAGTTGGACAATTGACAAATAAAGATGGCATGACAATGCACATACATATTATGATGAGTAGTGTGAAATTCAATTGGGCATTACGACAAAGTACATAGACCGCTATCCAGCATGCATCTATGCCTAAAAAGTCCACCTTCGGGTTAGCGTCCGCACCCCTTCCAGTATTAAGTTGCAACCAACAGACAATTGCATTAAGTATGGTGTGTAATGTAATCAACACAAATATCCTTAGACATAGCATTGATGTTTTATCCCTAGTGGCAAAAGCACATCCACAACCTTAGAACTTTCTGTCACTGTCCCAGATTTAATGGAGGCATGAACCCACTATCGAGCATAAATACTCCCTCTTGGAGTTACAAGTAACGACTTGGCCAGAGCCTCTACTAGCAACGGAGAGCATGCAAGATCATAAACAACACATATATGATAGATTGATAATCAACATAACATAGTATTCCATATTCATCGGATCCCAACAAACGCAACATGTAGCATTACAAATAGATGATCTTGATCATGTTAGGCAACTCACAAGATCCGACAATTATAGCACAATGAGGAGAAGACAACCATCTAGCTACTGCTATGGACCCATAGTCCAGGGGTGAACTACTCACACATCACTCCGGAGGCGATCATGGCGATGAAGAGTCCTCTGGGAGATGGTTCCCCTCTCCGGCAGGGTGCCGGAGGCAATCTCCTAAATCCCTCGAGATGGGATTGGCGGCGGCGGCGTCTGTGGAAGGTTTTCCTTATCGTGGCTCTCGGTACTGGTGTTTTCGCGATGAAGGCTTTAAGTAGGCGGAAGGGTAGGGTTGGAGGCGGCGCGAGGGCCCCACATGTCAGGGCCGCGGACCAAGGCCTAGGCCGCGCTGCCCTGTTGTGTCGGCGCCTCGTCGCCCCACTTCATTTCCCTTTCGTTCTCTGGAAGCTTCGTGGAAAAATAAGACCCTGGGCGTTGATTTCGTCCAATTCCGAGAATATTTCCTTTGTAGGATTTCTGAAACCAAAAACAGCAGAAAACAGCAACTGGCTCTTCGGCATCTTGTCAATAGGTTAGTGCCGGAAAATGCATAAATATGACATAAAGTATGTATAAAACATGTGAGTATCATCAATAAAATAGCATGGAACATAAGAAATTATAGATACATTTGAGACGTATCAAGCATCCCCAAGCTTAGTTCCTACTCGTCCTCGAGTAGGTAAACGATAACAAAGATAATTTCTGAAGTGACATGCTATCATAATCTTGATCAATAATATTGTAAGCATATGTAATGAATGAAGTGATTCGAAGCAATGGTAAAGACAATGAGTAAACAACTGAATCATATAGCAAAGACTTTTCATGAATAATACTTTCAAGACAAGCATGAATAAGTCTTGCATAAGAGTTAACTCATAAAGCAATAAATTCTTTGTAAAGGCATGGAAGCAACACAAAGGAAGATATAAGTTTCAGCAGTTGCTTTCAACTTGTAACATGTTTATCTCATGGATAGTTGTCAATACAAAGTAATATGATGAATGCAAATATGCAAGTATGTAAGAATCAATGCACAGTTAACACAAGTGTTTGCTTCTAAGATAGAAAGAAGTGGGTAAACTGACTCAACATAAAAGTAGAAGAATGGCCCTTCGAAGAGGGTAGCATGGATTGCTATATTTGTGCTAGAGCTTTATTTTGAAAACAAGAAACAATTTTGTCAACGGTAGTAATAAAGCATATGTGTTATGTATAAGATATCCTATAAGTTGCAAGCCTCATGCATAGTATACCAATAGTGCTCGCACCTTGTCCTAATTAGCTTGGATTTACATGGATTATCATCGCATAACATATGTTTTAACCAAGTATCACAAAGGGGTACCTCTATGCCGCATGTACAAAGGTCTAAGGAGAAAGCTCGCATTGGATTTCTCGCTTTTTGATTATTCTCAACTTAGACATCCATACTGGGACAACATAGACAACAGATAATGGACTCCTCTTTAATGCATAAGCATTCAACAACAGGTAATATTCTCATAAGAGATTGAGGATTGTTGTCCAAAACTGAAACTTCCACCATGGATCATGGCTTTAGTTAGCGGCCCAATGTTCTTCTCTAACAATATGCATGCTCAAACCATTCAACTCATGATAAATCACCCTTACTTCAGACAAGACGAACATGCATAGCAACTCACATGATATTCAACAAAGATAGTTGATGGCGTCCCCAGGAACATGGTTATCGCTCAACAAGCAACTTAATAAGAAATAAGATACATAAGTACATATTCAATACCACAGTAGTTTTTAGGCTATTTTTCCCATGAGCTATATATTGTAAAGACAAAGAATGGAATTTTAAAGGTAGCACTCAAGCAATTTACTTTGGAATGGCAGAAAATACCATGTAGTACATAGGTATGGTGGACACAAATGGCATAGTTTTTGGCTCAGGGATTTTGGATGCATGAGAAGTAATCCCTCTCAATACAAGGTTTAGGCTAGCAAGGTTGTTTGAAGCAAACACAAGTATGAACTGGTACAACAAAACTTACATAAAAAACATATTGCAAGCATTATAAGACTCTACACTGTCCTCCTTGTTGCTCAAACCCCTACCAGAAAATATCTAGACTTTAGAGAGACCAATCATGCAAACCAAATGTCAACAAGCGTACAACACGCGTCCATTGGGAACCCCAAGAGGAAGGTGTGATGCGTACAGCGGCAAGTTTCCTTCAGTAAGAAACCAAGGTTTATCGAACCAGTAGGAGCCAAGAAGCACGTCGAAGGTTGATGGTGGCGGAGTGTAGTGCGGCGCAACACCAGGGATTCCGGCGCCAACGTGGAACCTGCACAACACAACCAAAATACTTTGCCCCAACGTGACAGTGAGGTTGTCAATCTCACCGGCTTGCTGTAACAAAGGATTAGATGTATAGTGTGGATGATGATATTTGCAGAGAACAGTAAGAACAATGTTTGCAGTAGATTGTATTCGATGTAAAGAATGGACCGGGGTCCATAGTTCACTAGTGGTGTCTCTCCAATAAGAAATAGCATGTTGGGTGAACAAATTATAGTTGGGCAATTGACAAATAAAGATGGCACGACAATGCACATACATATTATAATGAGTAGTGTAAAATTCAATTGGGCATTACGACAAAGTACATAGACCGCTATCCAGCATGCATCTATGCCTAAAAAGTCCACCTTCGGGTTAGCGTCCGCACCCCTTCCAGTATTAAGTTGCAAACAACAGACAATTGCATTAAGTATGGTGCGTAATGTAATCAACACAAATATCCTTAGACATAGCATTGATGTTTTATCCCTAGTGGCAACAGCACATCCACAACCTTAGAACTTTCTTACATCGTCCTGCATTTAATGGAGGCATGAACCCACTATCGAGCATAAATACTCCCTCTTGGAGTTACAAGTAACGACTTGGCCAGAGCCTCTACTAGCAACGGAGAGCATGCAAGATCATAAACAACACATATATGATAGATTGATAATCAACATAACATAGTATTCCATATTCATCGGATCCCAACAAACGCAACATGTAGCATTACAAATAGATGATCTTGACCATGTTAGGCAGCTCACAAGATCCGACAATGATAGCACAATGAGGAGAAGACAACCATCTAGCTACTGCTATGGACCCATAGTCTAGGGGTGAACTACTCACACATCACTCCGGAGGCGATCATGGCGATGAAGAGTCCTCCGGGAGATGGTTCCCCTCTCCAGCAGGGTGCCGGAGGCGATCTCCTGAATCCCCCGAGATGGGATTGGTGGCGGCGGCGTCTCTGGAAGATTTTCCGTATCGTGGCTCTCGGTACTGGTGTTTTCGCGACGAAGGCTTTAAGTAGGCGGAAGGGTAGGGTTGGAGGTGGCGCGAGGGCCCCACACGTCAGGGCCGCACGGCCAAGGCCTGGGCCGCGCCGCCCTGTTGTGTCGGCGCCTCGTCGCCCCACTTCGTTTCCCTTTCGGTCTTCTGGAAGCTTCGTGGAAAAATAAGACCCTGGGCGTTGATTTCATCCAATTCCGAGAATATTTCCTTTGTAGGATTTCTGAAACCAAAAACAGCTGAAAACAACAACTGGCTCTTCGGCATCTTGTCAATAGGTTAGTGCCGGAAAATGCATAAATATGACATAAAGTATGTATAAAACATGTGAGTATCATCAATAAAGTAGCATGGAACATAAGAAATTATAGATACATTTGAGACGTATCAGGAGCCAAAGAATATTTGTAAGCCTTAACAGCGGAGTTGTCAATTCAGCTGCACCTGGAAATAGACTTGCTCGCAAGAGTTTATCAGTAGCAACAGTTTTATAGCAGTAGCAGTAGTGAAATATCAGCAGCAGTGTAACAAAGACAGCAGTAGTGATTATAGTAAACAGCAGGATTAAAATACTGTAGGAATAGGGATGGATGAACGGGCGCTGCATGGATGAGAGAACTCATGTAACAATCTAGGTAGGGCATTTGCATATAGTAATAAAACAGTATCCAAGTACTAAACAACCATAGGCATGTGTTCCATATATAGTCGTACGTGCTCGCAATGAGAAACTTGCACAACATCTTTTGTCCTACCAGCCGGTGGCAGCCGGGCCTCTAGGGAATCTACTGATAATTAAGGTACTCCTTTTAATAGAGCACCGGAGCAAAGCATTAACACTCCGTGAACACATGTGATCCTCATATCACCGCCTTCCCCTCCGGTTGTCCCAATTTCTGTCACTTTGGGGCCTCGGGTTCCGGACAGCAATATGTGTATACAACTTGCAAGTAAGATCATAAAGCAATGAATATCATCATGAATTGATAACATGTTCAGATCTGAGATCATGGCACTCGGGCCCTAGTGACAAGTATTAAGCATAACAAGTTGCAACAATATCATAAAAGTACCAATTACGGATACTAGGCACTATGCCCTAACAATCTTATGCTATTACATGACCAATCTCATCCAATCCCTACCATCCCCTTCAGCCTACAGCGGGGGTTACTCACACAGGGATGGGGAAACATGGCTGGTCGATGGAGAGGCGTCGGTGGTGATGATGGTGATGATCTCCTCCACTTCCCCGTCCCTGGCGTAGTGCCAGCACGGAGTTTCTGGTCCCAAGATGGAGTTTCACGATGGCGACGGAGTTCTGGATGTCTTCTGGCGATTTCGTCTAACCCCCGTGCGTTTTTAGGTCGAAACCCTTAAGTAGTCCAGAGGGGGGCATCACAGGCTGGCCGAGGCGCCGCCACCATAGGCCGGCGCGGCCTAGGGGCCCACCGCGCCTCCTTGTGGGGTGGGCGCCTCGTGGCCCCCCTCCTTCTGGTCTTCTGGCTCCGTTAATCCTCTGTGAAAATAGGCCCATTGGAATTAATCCCGGGGATTTTCCTGAAAGTTGAGTTTCTGCACACAAAAACAAGACACTAGGGCAATTCTGCTGAAAAAAGCATTAGTCCGTGTTAGTTGTATCCAAAATACACAAATTAGAGGCAAAACAATAGCAAAAGTGTTCAGGAAAGTAGATACGTTTTGGACGTATCAGGGGGGTCTAGGGCGCCGGCCACTTGGGGGCTGCGGCCTAGATGGCTTTGGTGTGGCCGGCCCCTCCCCTTTTCTCCTCATTATATAGGTGGAAGCCCCCAAGAGTTGTAGTCCAAGTCTTCGAATAAGACCCCAACAACAAAACTTGCCATAGGTGGGAAACCTACTCAAGGGGGAAGTCCTACTCAAGGTCGGACTCCCACCTTTCCTTGAGGGGGGGTGGCCGGCCACCTTAGGTGGAGTCCACCTGGGACTCCTCCCCTTAGGGCTGGCCGGCCATGCTAGTGGAGTCCCTCCGGGACTCCGCATTCCATAGTGATTTCTTCCGGACTTTTCTAGAACCTTCTAGAACCTTCCATAAATGCACCGGATCATTTTCAAACTTATAAAATGACTTCCTATATATGAATCCTATTCTCCGGACCATTCCGGAACTCCTCGTGATGTCCTGGATCCCATCCGAGACTCCAAAAAAAACTTCAAACTCCATTCCATATTCCATATCTACTCGAACGACATCAAACCTTAAGTGTGTCACCCTACGGTTCACAAACTATGCAGACATGGTTGATACTTCTATCCAACCAATAACCAATTGCGGGATCTGGAGATCCATAATGGCTCCCACATATTCAACGATGACTTAGTGATCGAATGAACCATTTACATACGATACCGATTCCCTTTGTCACGCGATATTTTACTTGTCCGAGGTTTGATCATCGGTATCTCTATACCTTGTTCAACCTCGTCTCCTGACAAGTACTCTTTACTCGTACCGTGGTATGTGGTATCTTATGAACCATTCATATGCTTGCAAGCTAATTAGACGACATTCCACCGAGAGGGCCCAGAGTATATCTATCCATCATCGGGATGGACAAATCCCACTGTTGATCCATATGCCTCAACTCATACTTTCCGAATACCTAATCCCACCTTTATAACCACCCATTTACGTAGTGGCGTTTGATGTAATCAAAGTACCCTTCCGGCATAAGTGATTTACATGATCTCATGGTCAAAAGGACTAGGTAACTATGCATCGAAAGCTTAAAGCAAATGAACTTAATGACGTGATCTTATGCTACGCTTAATTGGGTGTGTCCATTACATCATTCACATAATGATATAACCTTGTTATTAATAACATCCAATGTTCATGATCATGAAACTATGATCATCTATTAATCAAAAAGCTAGTTATACAAGAGGCTTACTAGGGACTCCTTGTTGTTTACATAACACACATGTATCAATGTTTCGGTTAATACAATTATAGCATGGTATGCAAACATTATCATAAACACAAAGATATATTATAATAACCATTTTATTATTGCCTCTTGGGCATATCTCCAACAGAGACCGCTGCTGCAAAATGGGACCCGCATGTCATTCTCTATGTATAATAAAAGTTTCTTTTCTTGGATTATTTTTGGCACCTGATCTTTAGTCGCTTGCATTTTTCTTTCGATCTCATGCCGCCTGTGAAACGTTGAGGAAGCTGCTGGCTCGTGGGTCCCGCAAGTCATCATCAATGTTGAATAAAAGTTTCCTTTCTTGGAGTTCTTTTTTACCCCTAATTTCTGGCTACTTCCTTTTTCTTTTGATCCCGTGCCACCTTGGAAACATTGAGACCGCTGTTGCAAAATGGGACCCGCATGTCATCCTCTATGTACAGTAAAGTTTCTTTTCTTGGAGTTATTTTTCGCTCCGTATATTTGGTCATTTCCTTTTTCTTTCCATCCCGTGCCCCCTTGGAAACGTTGAGACCGCTGCTGCAAAATGGGACCCGCATATCATACTCTATGTACAATAAAGTTTCTTTCCTTGGATTATATTTGGCTCCTGATATTTTGTCACTTGACTTTTTCTTTCAATCTCATGCCGCCTCTCAAACGTTGAGTAAGGTGCTTGCTCATGGGACCCGCATGTCATCCTCTATGTACATAAAAGTTTCTTTGCTTGGATTATTTTTGGCTCCTGATATTTGGTCACTTGCCTTTTTATTTTCATCTCATGCTGCCTTTGAAATGTTCAGACCGATGCTGCAACATGATACCCATATGTCACCCTCTATGTAAAATAAAAGTTTCTTTTCTTGGATTATTTTTTGCTCCTAATATTTGGTCACTTTCCTTTTTCTTTCGATCTCATGCCGCCTCTGAAACGTCGAGTAAGGTGCTGGCTCATGGGACCCGCATGTCATCCTCTATGTACAATAATGTTTCTTTTCTTGGATTTTTTTACCCCCTGATTTTTGGTCACTTGCCTTTTTCTTTCGATCCTATGCCGCCTTTGAAATTGAGGACGCTGCTGGCTCATGGGTCCCAAATGTCAGCCTCTATGAATGTAACAACCCAACTTTTGCAAATAGGTTTAAATTTCTAGAATGCAAAATTTAGGGGCAACAAAAACTTTTTCTATCCTTAAATTCTTGCATACATGGTTGATCTTGCTCTTGATTGTTGAGTGTGTGTAGGTTAGCTTCTTACATTTCCACCTAGGTGCAAACCCTAAAACCCTTTCTGCATTGATCCTCTTCTTATTTTTGGAATCCAATTATGAAACCCTTGCAAAACCCTAGATCATGTGATCTACCTACATGTGACCATGATCTTCCATGATCATGAATTCATACAAATTTCCCTCCACCGAACCTTTCTCCTCCTTTCGCCAAAATCTTTTATGAAAATTTTCCTACTCTTATGCTAATAAACTCTTCCCAAAAATTAACGTTTCATGCCCTATACCACTTGAGGTTGGTCATGCCAAAAATCCGAAATTTGGCATAACTCAAAGAATAGTCACTTAGACCATGTACTTGTTGTTTTGCCCTCCCCCTTTTTCTTCCTTTTGTTTTTAGCATGTCCATCTCTCTCTCTCAACTCACTCACTCTCCTCACCATGCACACTTGGTGAGCCAATTAGGCTTGCTAATTAAAAGTGGACGGCCATGCATGCTCAATCCAAGGACCGGCCATCCCCCTCTCTGTAACGGCCCAGGGTACGACCCCCTATTAGAGTTGTTTGTCTGTTTTTCTTTTCATGCATTATCATGTCATCTTGCATCATATCATTCATCTTTTCAACAAAATAAAATTATTTTATAAACCCTTCTTATTTTATTTTACCCTCCCATATGGTTTCTATAATATATCTCCTCTTATTTTTGTTTTTTAACAAAACCCACTCTTGGCCTATCTGCCCTCTCTCCCTACAGCCCATCTCTCTCTCTGGTTTCTGTCTTCCCGGCGGCCCACCTCTTTCTAGCCCAACCCACCTGTGCAGCCCGTACCCCTTCACCATCTGTTTTCCTCGTTGTCCTCTTCTTCAGTAGAGGCACGAGCCTCTCGTGCTCCACCTCACCAGCACCACACCGTGGTCCTCCCCTCCCCAACCACTTCGCCCCACTTTCCCCCTCCCTTAAAGTTGCCTCCAGGCCCAGCAAACCCTAGCTCGCCTCTCCTCTTCCTCCCTCTGGCCGCCGCCACTATCTCCTCTTCTCCCTACCTTCCCTTTTTCTCTCTGGGAACGAAGGAGAAACCCCACAGCACCTCTCCATGTCGCCATGGCGCCGACGCGGTAGGCCGCCCCTCGCCAAGCTGAAGCCACCAGAAGATGCGCCGTGTCATTCTCTCCATCCTCATGCAAGGAATCGAGCCAAGACCCCGTTAATCGAGCTCAAGATCGCCGATACCCAACTCCGACAGTCGGTGAGTTTCGTCAATTCCGTCGCCCATGGTTCCTCTCCGGCCTTCTCGTCACCTCCATCGTGTTCCCTGCGCCCAGGTGCATCCCCGACGCCATCTGTCTCGTCCCGGTTCGCCCTCCGATTTAAGCCATGGTCGACCAGGGACTCCGCCATGGCCGTGTCTGCCCGAGCTTCGCCTCTGCTTGTTTCTTTTTTGTTCCGCGCCTTCCTCCTATCAACATAGCAAGCAGCAGCTTAGTGGTAATCTGTCTGGTCCCTTAACCTGAGATCCCTGGATCAAATCCCCACGTTGGCCAATTAAACCCAACCTTTTTCTTCTTTTGGATCAGATCCCGCGGAGAGAGACACTTCTTTTGACGAGGAGCCTTCCCAGTATCGACATCAGCAACCGTAGCCCAGATGGTCCGTTCCTATGTTCAGCTTGTGGAGATTGTGAGTTCAATTCCCACTTCAGGCTAATTAAGCCAAACTTTTTATCTCTAACTCCTGAAACAGATCTGGCGTCCCATGGGCCGGTCCAATCTCCCTCACGGCTCAGCCCACTTGCCCGCTAGCTTCTTCGCCACCTAGCGCGTGGTAGGCCTCTATCCACCGCCGTCTCTGTGCAGGTCCGGCCCATTTCGCCCATGCCTTTCCTCTCTTCTCTGTTTTTGCATAATATGTGTCAAATCTTGCAAAATTCATATCTTGCAAACCGTAAATCAAAATAAAAAGTGTTCTATATGAATTTTGATCAGAAAAATGCAAGGAACATGAATATGTCATCCATTCATCTGTTTGCATCTTGCATCATGTCGTGACGTGATAGTTCGTGCATACCATCTAACATATATGCGGAGTATTTCGGACGCCGACTATGGTTTCCCCGCTCCGTTTAACTTTGAAGTAGCACACCCTTGCCATGTCGTACCATGCTAATCCACCCTTAAATTTGATGGTAGAAAATGCAACTCCAACCTAATTTATGTGTCCGGGGTTCCGACTCCGATTAAATTGGATAAGTGCATCGCATCATCCTTGCCATGGCATGCATGCATATCATATCATGAGCATGCCGATTCTTCTGCCGTAGTTGTAAGACTTGCATCCGTTGTTTGTCCAGCATTTGCTTCTTCCCGGATAGGAACGCGAAGTGGTGTGGTGAGATACGACGAGTTCTCCGGATGTCCCTCGGCAAGTTTTAACAGGCTAGCATTTCCCCTATACTCCTGTCCCTGCAGGAGTCGCTCACCTATTTTATTTTGCCTTCTCCCTCATGCTATCCTTAAGTTGCATTTTTGTCACGTGTCCTTTCCACTTGTTACCTCAAGCAGCCCATATTGCCACCACCACCTCCTACAGCTATTGTTTGGTTATCGGGTCTGCCTTGCGAGTCGTAGTGCATGCTAGTGCTGTCTTATCTTGTTACCGTTGTTGTTATCTTATCGGGTTATATGATGGGAAGAATCATGGCTACTTTAGTTGTTGATAATTGTTTAGCGGAGGCATCGGTGGGTCAGCTGCTCGTTTTGTGACGGCTCACTTGTGTTTCCTTAATATCTTAGGACCCCGAGTTCTTGTTATCTGTTCCGAGACTGAGCGCTCTAACCACACGTGGGTATGCTTACCGGGTCTCCCCTTGACCACTGCCGGAATCTACAGCTTTGTCCAGTGGCCACAATTAGTTTGAATGCTTTTGTTTCTCTCGGGCGTGCAAGCTTGTTTCTTTGTGGTCAGATGATATGATGTTACTTTGGGGAAGCCGTGAGTGCCTTGTATCCCCGTTGTCTCTTGCACGTCCGTAGGTGCGGCACGTATTGTTAAGAGGTCATCCTCTAGTGGGCTCTGATCCTCTTAGCCGTTCTCGCAACAGCTAGGTCCGCGTCAGAGTTCCGATCGGGCTCTGAAACGGGTTAACTTAGTTAGGTGGCTTCCTGGACATTGTTGTCGTGAAGGAGAGTGCGTGTCGTGATATCCACCTGTCGTAAGTGGGTTGAGCGTGCGTGTGGGCACATTTGGGCACCCCTGCAGGGTTACAATCTTATCGATAAGCCGCGTCCATGATTATGGACGACTTGGAGCTGTATGACTCGACCATAGACAACTTACACCTGTTGTTTCAATCATAATAACTTGTGTAGTAAGTTAGCACAACTTCAATAATAAATGGTTAAAACTTGACAACCGTGTGAGTGCCTTTGTAAGTACCTCTTTGCGAAGGGGGAACACATCGGCTGTGTTATGTTTGCAGAGTATAGAACTGTTAGCTTATGCGCTCTCTCACCTTCTCTGATTAGACGAATGTTGTAGAGTGTCTCTATAGGTTTTTAGTGCTTGTGCGCTGCCGCTTAACTCCACCATATTGCCTATGACGTTCCTCTTGCGTCCTCTAAGTCCCCTGCGTGCCTCAAGTACAAAGGATGACTGGTTGACGAATGCTTATACGTCTTGAAGTCTTGTTAAGTACGAACCCGTACTTATTGCTGCTTCTACGGGATATAACCGGGCAGGTATGAAGATATGTTCGATGAAGACGACGTTAGCAAGGTTACCCTTCCGGCTTGGCCTGGGCAGGGTTATGGACGCCACTGGTTATCTTCAGGACTCTTAGTCCAAATTTGTATCTTGTCCGTACTCGGACGTATTCGATCTTCTGTATGAGTTGTATCTTTGTATGTATCTATTTGTATCTTGACTCATTGGAGTCGTTGTTGTATATATGTTTCTTGTGGGCTCTATTGTAATACTGTTGTAATGTTACCGCTCGTGTTAATTCCTCTGGCATCACGTGTGTGATTTGTCGCGCACGTCGTGTCGGAGGGCGTGTCGGAATCGATATCGCGCGGATTTCGGCGGGATCGCTGGGATCCTCATGGTACCGGTTCCGGGGCGTCACAAGTTGGTATCAGAGCCAGGTTGACGGTACCCCACTGGTCCAGCCTATAGGATAACCTTGCCAACGGTCGTTGAGTTTAGAGTGTCAAAACCTATTTTCTAAAATTCGTTGGATAGATCTGATTAGTTCTGATTTTTCTCCTTACCTAAATTCTTTATCCTCTTACCTTTGCGAGTTTTGAGTCTTCTCTCTTATCTGAGTTTTTCCGAGTCTTAGGTTCCGACGCGGGTTGGACGATCTTTGCCTTTATCCCAATAGGTCCGATCTTCGGAGGAGCCCGACGGAAGCGCATCATCAACAACGGAACAACGACTTCTTGTTAGTGGTGTCGCCGATAAGTGTGGAGCAAGAACTCTTGTTAGTGGTGTCGAGGAGATCGACACGCCGCCAGAAGATCCGATAGTTCACCTCTCTCCCCCGTACCTTGAGGTGGAACCTCGGGGCGAGGTTCCTTGTTAGTGGTGTCGATTGTAACGGCCCAGGGTACGACCCCCTATTAGAGTTGTTTGTCTGTTTTTCTTTTCATGCATTATCATGTCATCTTGCATCATATCATTCATCTTTTCAACAAAATAAAATTATTTTATAAACCCTTCTTATTTTATTTTACCCTCCCATATGGTTTCTATAATATATCTCCTCTTATTTTTGTTTTTTAACAAAACCCACTCTTGGCCTATCTGCCCTCTCTCCCTACAGCCCATCTCTCTCTCTAGTTTCTGTCTTCCCGGCGGCCCACCTCTTTCTAGCCCAACCCACCTATGCAGCCCGTACCCCTTCACCATCTGTTTTCCTCGTTGTCCTCTTCTTCAGTAGAGGCACGAGCCTCTCGTGCTCCACCTCACCAGCACCACACCGTGGTCCTCCCCTCCCCAACCACTTCGCCCCACTTTCCCCCTCCCTTAAAGTTGCCTCCAGGCCTAGCAAACCCTAGCTCGCCTCTCCTCTTCCTCCCTCTGGCCGCCGCCACTATCTCCTCTTCTCCCTACCTTCCCTTTTTCTCTCTGGGAACGAAGGAGAAACCCCACAGCACCTCTCCATGTCGCCATGGCGCCGACGCGGTAGGCCGCCCCTCGCCAAGCTGAAGCCACCAGAAGATGTGCCGTATCATTCTCTCCATCCTCATGCAAGGAATCGAGCCAAGACCCCGTTAATCGAGCTCAAGATCGCCGATACCCAACTCCGACAGCCGGTGAGTTTCGTCAATTCCGTCGCCCATGGTTCCTCTCCGGCCTTCTCGTCACCTCCATCATGTTCCCTGCGCCCAGGTGCATCCCCGACGCCATCTGTCTCGTCCCGGTTCGCCCCCCTCCGATGAAGCCATGGTCGACCAGGGACTCCGCCATGGCCGTGTCTGCCCGAGCTTCGCCTCTGCTTGTTTCTTTTTTGTTCCGCGCCTTCCTCGTATCAACATAGCAAGCAGCAGCTTAGTGGTAATCTGTCTGGTCCCTTAACCTGAGATCCCTGGATCAAATCCCCACGTTGGCCAATTAAACCCAACCTTTTTCTTCTTTTGGATCAGATCCCGCGGAGAGAGACACTTCTTTTGACGAGGAGCCTTCCCAGTATCGACATCAGCAACCGTAGCCCAGATGGTCCGTTCCTATGTTCAGCTTGTGGAGATTGTGAGTTCAATTCCCACTTCAGGCTAATTAAGCCAAACTTTTTATCTCTAACTCCTGAAACAGATCTGGCGTCCCATGGGCCGGTCCAATCTCCCTCACGGCTCAGCCCACTTGCCCGCTAGCTTCTTCGCCACCTAGCGCGTGGCAGGCCTCTATCCACCGCCGTCTCTGTGCAGGTCCGGCCCATTTCGCCCATGCCTTTCCTCTCTTCTCTGTTTTTTGCATAATATGTGTCAAATCTTGCAAAATTCATATCTTGCAAACCGTAAATCAAAATAAAAAGTGTTCTATATGAATTTTGATCAGAAAAATGCAAGGAACATGAATATGTCATCCATTCATCTGTTTGCATCTTGCATCATGTCGTGATGTGATAGTTCGTGCATACCATCTAACATATATGCGGAGTATTTCGGACGCCGACTATGGTTTCCCCGCTCCGTTTAACTTTGAAGTAGCGCACCCTTGCCATGTCGTACCATGCTAATCCACCCTTAAATTTGACGGTAGAAAATGCAACTCCAACCTAATTTATGTGTCCGGGGTTCCGACTCCGATTAAATTGGATAAGTGCATCGCATCATCCTTGCCATGGAATGCATGCATATCATATCATGAGCATGCCGATTCTTCTGCCGTAGTTGTAAGACTTGCATCCGTTGTTTGTCCAGCATTTGCTTCTTCCCGGATAGGAACGCGAAGTGGTGTGGTGAGATACGACGAGTTCTCCGGATGTCCCTCGGCAAGTTTTAACAGGCTAGCATTTCCCCTATACTCCTGTCCCTGCAGGAGTCGCTCACCTATTTTATTTTGCCTTCTCCCTCATGCTATCCTTAAGTTGCGTTTTTGTCACGTGTCCTTTCCACTTGTTACCTCAAGCAGCCCATATTGCCACCACCACCTCCTACAGCTATTGTTTGGTTATCGGGTCTGCCTTGCGAGTCGTAGTGCATGCTAGTGCTGTCTTATCTTGTTACCGTTGTTGTTATCTTATCGGGTTATATGATGGGAAGAATCATGGCTACTTTAGTTGTTGATAATTGTTTAGCGGAGGCATCGGTGGGTCAGCTGCTCGTTTTGTGACGGCTCACTTGTGTTTCCTTAATATCTTAGGACCCCGAGTTCTTGTTATCTGTTCCGAGACTGAGCGCTCTAACCACACGTGGGTATGCTTACCGGGTCTCCCCTTGACCACTGCCGGAATCTACAGCTTTGTCCAGTGGCCACAATTAGTTTGAATGCTTTTGTTTCTCTCGGGCGTGCAAGCTTGTTTCTTTGTGGTCAGATGATATGATGTTACTTTGGGGAAGCCGTGAGTGCCTTGTATCCCCGTTGTCTCTTGCACGTCCGTAGGTGCGGCACGTATTGTTAAGAGGTCATCCTCTAGTGGGCTCTGATCCTCTTAGCCGTTCTCGCAACAGCTAGGTCCGCGTCAGAGTTCCGATCGGGCTCTGAAACGGGTTAACTTAGTTAGGTGGCTTCCTGGACATTGTTGTCGTGAAGGAGAGTGCGTGTCGTGATATCCACCTGTCGTAAGTGGGTTGAGCGTGCGTGTGGGCACATTTGGGCACCCCTGCAGGGTTACAATCTTATCGATAAGCCGTGTCCGCGGTTATGGACGACTTGGAGCTGTATGACTCGACCATAGACAACTTACACCTGTTGTTTCAATCATAATAACTTGTGTAGTAAGTTAGCACAACTTCAATAATAAATGGTTAAAACTTGACAACCGTGTGAGTGCCTTTGTAAGTACCTCTTTGCGAAGGGGGAACACATCGGCTGTGTTATGTTTGCAGAGTATAGAACTGTTAGCTTATGCGCTCTCTCACCTTCTCTGATTAGACGAATGTTGTAGAGTGTCTCTATAGGTTTTTAGTGCTTGTGCGCTGCCGCTTAACTCCACCATATTGCCTATGACGTTCCTCTTGCGTCCTCTAAGTCCCCTGCGTGCCTCAAGTACAAAGGATGACTGGTTGACGAATGCTTATACGTCTTGAAGTCTTGTTAAGTACGAACCCGTACTTATTGCTGCTTCTACGGGATATAACCGGGCAGGTATGAAGATATGTTCGATGAAGACGACGTTAGCAAGGTTACCCTTCCGGCTTGGCCTGGGCAGGGTTATGGACGCCACTGGTTATCTTCAGGACTCTTAGTCCAAATTTGTATCTTGTCCGTACTCGGACGTATTCGATCTTCTGTATGAGTTGTATCTTTGTATGTATCTATTTGTATCTTGACTCATTGGAGTCGTTGTTGTATATATGTTTCTTGTGGGCTCTATTGTAATACTGTTGTAATGTTACCGCTCGTGTTAATTCCTCTGGCATCACGTGTGTGATTTGTCGCGCACGTCGTGTCGGAGGGCGTGTCGGAATCGATATCGTGCGGATTTCGGCGGGATCGCTGGGATCCTCATGGTACCGGTTCCGGGGCGTCACACTCTCCCTCTCACTCCTTTTTTATTTCAACCACCCCCACTCCCTCACATGACCCTTCTCTCACCTGCATCCCTACTCCCTGATCGACATGCAAAAACCTTTGCCCTTCTTTTTGTCAGATTTTGCTTTGCAAGGAGGAGAACCGACCATGCCATCCTTAGCCTATGTGTGCACCCCTACTCTAATTCTTTCTCTCTCCCTCTCTTTTGGTGAAGCACTCCACATCACCACCAGCACCCTGACCTCTCTCTCTCCACTTTGGGCATCCATGCACCCTGCTACATTACCCCTAAAAGAACATCTCTCATATTATGTTTTGTGTGTTTGATGTCAATGTATGTGATACACTAATGTTTGTTTAAGTGGTACAGGGATTATATAGATACATTTGTATGTGTGTTGGATGTGGTCAGTTCTGCCAAAAAGAAGCAGCAAAAAGATCATCAGGCCGGATAATCCGGGCCGGATATTTCCAAAATATCCGGCCCCCAGTTTTTCGGCTAAGGACTTGAGGAAGAGCAGCTCAGTATAGGGGCCGGACATTTGCCCGGATTTGTCCAAGGGCCGGATTATCTGGGCCGGATATTTCCAAAATATCCGGCCCCCTCGAAATCTGCTAAGGACCAGAAGAAAAGCAGCTCAGTATAGGGGCCGGACATTTGCCCGGATATTTGCCCGGATTTTGTCCCAGGGCCGGATTATCCGGGCTGGATATTTCCAAAATATCCGGCCCCCTCGAAATCGGCTAAGGACCAGAAGAAAAGCAGCTCTGGACAGGGGCCGGGCATTTGGCCGGATATTTCCCCGGTTTTGTCCCTGAGGCCGGATTTTCCGGGGGGGGCCGGATTATCCGGCCCTTACTTAGGCCGGATTATCCGGCCCTCCGGAAGGCTCAACGGCTGGATTTGGAGAGGGGTATTTATACCCCCTTCTTCTACCTTGCTCCTTGGCTCAATCATTGCACAAGAAATCTGCCAAGCCACCTCCATTAGAGCCACCTCAAGAAAACACAAGATTTGCAAGATCTCCTTCCTCCCCCAACCAAAGCTCCTGATCTTTGGAGATTCGAAGGAGAAGACACCGATCTACATCCTCACCGAAGCGTTTCTCATTTCCCCCTTTCTTGTTTGAGGGATCTCATGCTAGTGTTCCTATTTGGTTCCCTAGTTGATTTGTGTTGATGTGTTGTTGTTGATTGTTGTATTGTTACAGATTTGGGAGCCTCCAATTCAGTTGAGGATGTGTGCCCCAAGAACCTTGTTAAGGCCCGGTTTCCGCCTCGAGGAAATCCCTTAGTGGAAGTGGGCTAGGCCTTCGTGGCGTTGCTCACCAGAGATCTGAGTGAAGCCTTCGTGGCTGTTGGTTTGGCTTTCTTAGCAACCACACTCCTCCAAACGTAGACGTACCTTCTTGCAAAGGAAGGGAACTACGGGAATCATCTCCGTGTCATCGCGTGCTCCACTCTCGGTTACCTCTATCCTATTCTATCTCTTATATTGCTTAGCGATATCTTGCTTAGTTGTTAGCCTTGTCATATAGGTAAATTCACTTAGTTGCATATCTAGAGAATTTACCTTTGTGTCAAGCCTAAATTGAAAAAGAACTAAAAATTGGTTAGGACCTATTCACCCCCCCTCTAGGTGCGGCATACGATCCTTTCAATTGGTATCAGAGCATCGGCTCCTATTTCGGGCTTAACCGCCTAAGAGTATGCCGGACGATGTACCTAAGGATGGGGAGGCTCAGATGGTCACCATGGATAATATCAATTCGTTGAGGTCATCCATGGATGCCCAAATGGCAAGCATGAGACAGTTGATCTCTGAGCTTTTGGCTCCGCCCCGTCCCGTGGCTTCCACCAAAGAGGATAATGCCACGGATGCGTTAGGAGTGGGTGATGCTTCGGTATTACCCTCCTCTACCACACCCATGGATGGTGATAACATAAACACTATAAAATCTACCATTGCATCTCCTAGGGGAACTAGTGGTGATGAGAGCTACCATCGAGTACCTCCACCTTTCCAATCACCCGATATACCGGTTCCCCATCCTCATATAAACATCCGGGGCGACCCACCTAAGTTTTCCGTTAATGATTACGATACTTGGCAATTTGAGTTTAGCTCTCATGTTCGCAGTGCCTCCAATGAACTTTGGAGAATCATCGAGGAAGGCTTCAAGCCTTACAACCCCAACAAGTTGACTAGAAGAGAAGCGGTTGATAGTCAACTCAACAACACCGCCTTGCACATGATTCAAACTGCTGTGGGAACAAAGGAGTTGTCTCGTGTTCGGCACTTCACCACCGCCAAGGATGCTTGGGATGGTTTGGCCGCGAGTTGCATTGGAAGTGAGAGCACAAGAAGGAACAAGTATAATGCTCTTCGGAATAAAGCCGAAGGATTCATGAGGCTTCCGGATGAAGATCATGAAGACATGTATGGAAGACTTCTCACCGTTGCCGGCGCCTTCCGGAATGTTGGAGCCACTCACATTAATGACTCTTGGATCAAGGAGAAGTACATTGAGTGCATGATGCTATTTGAGCCTATTGATGTCAAGACTCTTGTCGGAAGAGAATGCTATGCCTCTCTCACCTCTCAACAAGCCGTGCACGAGATGCAAGCTCTCAAGGTGCTTGAGCAAAACTCTCATGATTCCCGCAATCGTGCCATTGGGATGACAAAAGGGTCCAACCTTGCCTTGGTGGTCAACCCCGTGCAAGAAGTGATTCCTCAAGAATCTTATAGGGCATCTTGGAGCATGACCTATCCGGAAGACTTGGAACACCACTACCATGACCACATGGCGTTCCATGCAAACACCTTTTGGATTGATCCTTCCAAGGCCAAGGAGGACAACATCAAGAGAAACAACTCAAGGGGTCCCTCATGCTCGGGCCCAAGAACAAGATCTTGCTACAATTGCAATGACAAGCGCCATTTCATTGCCGAATGTCCCTATGAGAATAGGGAGACTCATGGTGGAAGGCTCATCCCCAAGGACAAGAGCAAAGACTCAAAGGGCAAATATTCAAAGCCCCCCAACAAGAAATTCTATAACAAGAACAAGAAGGGCAAAAGGCCCTCAAGGATTGTGCTAGTGGCTAATGAAGAATACTCTTCCGATGAGATTGCAAGTGCTAGTGATGATGAAGAGGAAAGCTCAAGAGAAGTGGCCGCCATTGTCACCACCAACATTCCCTCTTCCTCTCTCTTTGATTCACCCAATGAGAACCCTCAACGCAAGAATGCACATTGCTTCATGGCAAGGTCCACCTTGGACACATCTATTGTGCTATCAACTCAAGAAGAGTATACCTCCGGAGATGAAGATGTTGATGATGAAGAAGATGCAACCTCAAATGGATTGGTTGCCCTTGCCTCCCTCTCTACTAACTCTTCATCAACAAGTGAATCTCCCAATGAGGTCATTCATGTGGAGGAAGAAAGTTGCCTCATGGCTAAATCTTCCGAGGTATCATCTCCTAACCCCTCTATGCCTAACATTTCTAATGATCTAGGGGTTGACCCCGCTAGTCTAAAAGTGAAACAAGAAATGCTAGAGTTTGATGATTTCATTAGTAACCTACAAGGTAACACTAAGAAGCATGTTTCAAGTCTCATGGTTCGTATAGCTCAAGAAACTATAGCATCTCTTGAAGAGAGGCTAGAAAATCTTGAAGAACCTCAAGATAAACTTAACAAGCTCATTAAAGCTAGAGATCTTGCTAGAGCTAAGACTAAAGTGCTTATAAAGGAAAAGGCCAAATTTGGTGTTGATCATGAGAAACTTGTGAAGGATCTAGATGAACTAGACAAGGCTCACAAAGCCTTGAAGAGTGAATACTCTCTCCTCTCCGAGTCTTATGAGCAGCTTCAAATTAGTCTTGCTTCATATGACATACCTAGTACCTCTACTCCTTCATGTGATCATGCAAATATTATTGAGGAAAATGCTAGGTTGAAGGATGAACTTGCTAAGGCCTCCTCTCCCCAAAGTAAACTTTCCCTGGATGATCTTTTGAGTAAGCAAAGGTCAAACAATGGGAAGGAGGGACTTGGTTATAATACCAAGGCTAAAAAGGCAAACAAGAAAAAGACCAAGCCCGCACATGAGAAAGCTAATGGTGAAACCCGAAAGGGCAAAACCATTAATGATGATGGTGCGGGAATAGATAACCCTCACTATGTTCTCTTTAAAGATTATTATGGTGATTTTTATGCTAAATATGTTGGTCCATGTGATGGTTATGTTGCTTGGTCTATTTGGGTCCCAAAGACCCTTGTTGCTAACAAAAGAGGACCCATTGAAAAATGGGTACCTAAATCCAAGAATTGATCTCATGTAGGACTATGCCGCCGGAGGTTCAAAATGGGTACTTGATAGTGGATGTACAAGTCATATGACCGGCGGCAAGAACCTCGTCAAGGAGTTGAGGCCCAACATAAATCATATCACCGTCTCCTTTGGCGATAATTCTACATCCGAGGTATTGGGTTTTGGCAAGGTTGTGGTTGCACACAACATTACTCTTGTGGATGTCATGCTTGTCAAAACCCTTGGTTACAATTTGCTTTCCGTTTCCGCCCTTGGCAAGATGGGTTTCGCCGTATTTATTGATAATGATATTGTGGTCCTCTTGTGGAGCAAGACTCTAAAAGTCGCATTCGCTGGGTATCGCGAACACAACTTGTATGTGGTGGACTTTTCGGGGACCACCACGACAAGTGCGATGTGCCTATTCGGAAAGGCGGACGTGGGTTGGTTGTGGCATCGCCACCTAGCCCATTGTGACGCCCCGGAACCGGTACCATGAGGATTCCAGCGATCCAGCCGAAATCCGCACGATATCGATTCAGAGACGCCCTCCGACACGACGTGCGCGACGAATCACACACGTGATGCCAGAGGAATTAACACGAGCGGTAACATTACAACAAGATTACAATAGAGCCCACAAGATACATATATTACAACAACGACTCCAACGAGTCAAGATACAAATATACAATACAAAGATCCAAATCATACAGAAGATCGAATACATCCGAGTACGGACAAGATGCAAATTGGACTAAGAGTCCTGAAGATAACCAGTGGCGTCCATAACCCTGCCCAGGCCAAGCCGGAAGGGTAACCTTGCTAACGTCGTCTTCATCGAACATATCTTCATACCTGCCCGGTTATATCCCGTAGAAGCAGCAATAAGTACGGGTTCGTACTTAACAAGACTTCAAGACGTATAAGCATTCGTCAACCAGTCGTCCTTTGTACTTGAGGCACGCAGGGGACTTAGAGGACGCAAGAGGAACATCATAGGCAATATGGTGGGGTTAAGCGGCAGCGCAAGCACTAAAAAAAAACCTATAGAGACACTATAACATTCGTCTAAACAGAGAAGGTGAGAGAGCGCATAAGGTAACAGATAAAATACTACACAAACATAACCCAGCCGATTACACATATCCCCTCCAACAATTGCGAAGAGGCAATGTAAAAGGCACTCAACGGTGGACAAGTTTTATTAGGTATCAGTTGTAGTAGTGCTATATTACTAATCAAGTTATTAGCAAATTATTATCAACACATAAAGGTGTAAGTTGTTCTATGATCAAGCTATGCAATTCCAAGTCGTCCATAACCGCGGACACGGCTTATCGATAAGATGTACACCCTGCAGGGGTTGCCCAAATGTAACCATACGCATGCTCGACCCACTTACGACAGGTGGATGTCTCACAACAAGACCGTTCCCAGTTCAACAAGAAAGTCTAGGGGGGCCACCCGACTAAGCTACACGTGACGAAGTCCGGCCGTACTCCGGGACGGACCCAGAGGTTGCGTAGGCGTCTAGGCGGGCACTAACGGCCAAGCACTAGATAAGTCGTCTAGCAATTATGCAGTGCAGTACAGAAATAAACCACCCGAAGGCAACAGGAAGTAAAAACCCGAAGGCAACAGTAATAAATATGCATGCGCCAAATAAAACCAAGGTTGTGGCCCCCTTTTCAACTAACTCGAGAAAAGGTAATGGGTGAGGGGGGTCCCAGTGAATCCCCACGCATGGGTAGAGCGCTCAATCTCAGAACAGATAACAAGAACTCGGGTCCTAGGGGACATTAGCAAGTCAAAGTTCCGATGCTTTCGCAAAGGGGCTCACATATGCCTCTGCTTACAATTTTAGTTGTTAACAATTAAGTAAAGCATGTGTATCTCCAACAACTGATATAGCATGTGATAACCTCCCAACAACCCAACATATCCCGATAAGATAACAGTAACGGTAACGAGGTAAAACAGCACTAGCATGCACTACGACTCGCAAGGCAGACTCGATAACCAAACAATAGCTGTAGGTGGTTGGTGGAGGCAATATAGGCTGCTTGAGGTAACATGTGGAAGGGACACGTGACAAGAACGCAACTCAAGGATAGCATGAGGGAGAAGGCAAAATAAAATAGGTGAGCGACTCCTGCAGGGACAGGAGTATAGGGGAAATGCTTGCCTGTTAAAGCTCGCCGAGGAACATCCGGAGAACTTGTCGTATCTCACCACACCACTTCGCGATCCTATCCGGGAAGAAGCAAATGCTGGAACACACAACGCATGCAAGTCTTACTACTATGGATAAAGAAGATCCAGCATGATCAAGATGATATACATGGCATGGCAAACATGATGCGATGCAACTTATCCATATTAATCGGAGTCGGAACCCCGGACAAGCAAATTAGGTTGGAGTTGCATTTCTACCGACAAAATTAAGTGTTGATTAGCATGGCATGTCATGGCAGGGGTGAGCTACTTCAATATTAAAAGGAGCGGGGAAATCTTAGGTGAATATCCGAAATACTCCGCATATATGTTAGGTGAACATGCACGACTATCAACGTGCGACGTGATGCGAGATGCAAACAGATGAATGGATGGCATAATCATGTTCATTGGATTTTTCTGAGCAACTTTCATATAAAATACTTTGTATTTCGATGAACGGTTTGAAAGATGTGACTTATACCAGTTTTGCAAAAAGGAATAGAATAGACATAGGCACGGGCTGGTACAGGGCCGGACCTGAGCAGAGGCAGCGATGGATAGTGGACCGTCGCACACTGGGCGACGAAGAAGCTGGCGCGTGCGTGGGCTGAGGCCCATCTGGGGAAGATCTGTGCAGAAAAACAGAGGAAAAACGTGGGCTTAATTAACGGCCCCGGGTAGCACCCCTATTAGATTTTCTTGTTCGTTTTCTTTTATTCATCATCATGCATCATGCATCATATCATCCATGCTTTTAATATAATTAAACTATTTTATAAACCTAAATATTTTATTCCCTCTCATATCTATAATAAAACCTTCTCTCATCTTTTCATTTAACAAATCCCTAACCTCCCCTGGGCCATCTCTCTTTCCCCTGGCCTTTCTTCTTCCAGTCCATCTCCTTTCCAGCCCATCTTTTGGCCCAAGGCCTGTGTACCCCTTCGCCCCACTCCTTTTTCCTATCGTCTTCTCCACCTCGTCACGCAGGAGGCATGCCTCCTTTTCCTCATGGCCGTGGTCCTCCCTCTCAACCACCGGCCCCCTTTTTCCCCCTCTTAAATCCCCAACTGGAGCCCCCAGCAAACCCTAGACCCCTCCTCCCTCTCGCGCCGCCACCATCTCTCTTCCCCTTTTCTTCTTCCCTCTAACGAATAGAAACAGAGAGGAAAACCACCATCAACCGCCCCACAGTACTCTCATCGCCCCACCGCTTCGGTCGACCCCGCGCCAAACCGAGAGTACCAGGAGAAGCGCCTCGTCGAGCTGCACATCCTCGTGCAAGGAATTGACCCGGAGCAACCCGTATCGACGACACGGTCGCCAATTCCTCCTCTACCGCCGGCGAAAAAATCGACGATTCCGTCGCCGTCGTGCCTCCTCTAGCCCGGTCGTGACCTGCAGCACCTTCCTGGTGATGTACTCGTTCTCCTGAGCTTCACCTCCTTCCCTTTACCTCTCTCGATTGGTCTGCCGACGGTAACCGCCGTTTCTCCCCGCAGGTGCTCGTCGTCGGCCTTCCTCCGGTGGTTCCCCGACGCCAAGGCCACCACTAGCAGACTCCCCTTGAACGCCCGCGTCGAATGCGTCGTCCCGCAGGTCTCGCTTCGCCCTCAATCATCAGATCCGTGCTCAACAGAGCTCGTCCGCCATGGCTGCATCTTCCAAGCGTCCAGCCCTTTCCTATTCATGTTGTCGTGCTCCTGGTACTGTTCATCGATTCCGAGCTAGCTGGACTGGTTCGTTCCTTTGCCCAGGTGGTGGAGATCTTGAGTTTGATTGCCACTGCTGGCAATTAAGCCCACGTTTTTCCTCTGTTTTTCTGCACAGATCTTCCCCAGATGGGCCTTAGCCCACGCACGCGCCAGCTTCTTCGTCGCCCAGCGTGCGACGGGCCACTATCCATCGCTGCCTCTGCTCAGGTCCGGCCCTGTACCAGCCCGTGCCTATGTCTATTCTATTCCTTTTTGCAAAACTGGTATAAGTCACATCTTTCAAACCGTTCATCGAAATACAAAGTATTTTATATGAAAGTTGCTCAGAAAAATCCAATGAACATGATTATGCCATCCATTCATCTGTTTTCATCTCGCATCACGTCGCACGTTGATAGTCGTGCATGTTCACCTAACATATATGCGGAGTATTTCGGATATTCACCTAAGATTTCCCCGCTCCGTTTAATATTGAAGTAGCTCACCCCTGCCATGACATGCCATGCTAATCAACACTTAATTTTGTCGGTAGAAATGCAACTCCAACCTAATTTGCTTGTCCGGGGTTCCGACTCCGATTAATATGGATAAGTTGCATCGCATCATGTTTGCCATGTCATGTATATCATCTTGATCATGCTGGATCTTCTTTATCCATAGTAGTAAGACTTGCATGCGTTGTGTGTTCCAGCATTTGCTTCTTCCCGGATAGGATCGCGAAGTGGTGTGGTGAGATACGACAAGTTCTCTGGATGTTCCTCGGCGAGCTTTAACAGGCAAGCATTTCCCCTATACTCCTGTCCCTGCAGGAGTCGCTCACCTATTTTAGTTTGCCTTCTCCCTCATGCTATCCTTGAGTTGTGTTCCAGTCACGTGTCCCTTCCACATGTTACCTCAAGCAGCCTATATTGCCTCCACCAACCACCTACAGCTATTGTTTGGTTATCGAGTCTGCCTTGCGAGTCGTAGTGCATGCTAGTGCTGTTTTACCTCGTTACCGTTACTGTTATCTTATCGGGATATGTTGGGTTGTTGGGAGGTTATCACATGCTATATCAGTTGTTGGAGATACACATGCTTTACTTAATTGTTAACAACTAAAATTGTAAGCAGAGGCATATGTGAGCCCCTTTGCGAAAGCATCGGAACTTTGACTTGCTAATGTCCCCTAGGACCCGAGTTCTTGTTATCTGTTCTGAGATTGAGCGCTCTACCCATGCGTGGGGATTCACTGGGACCCCCCTCACCCATTACCTTTTCTCGAGTTAGTTGAAAAGGGGGCCACAACCTTGGTTTTATTTGGCGCATGCATATTTATTACTGTTGCCTTCGGGTGTTTACTTCCTGTTGCCTTCGGGTGGTTTATTTCTGTACTGCACTGCATAATTGCTAGACGACTTATCTAGTGCTTGGCCGTTAGTGCCCGCCTAAACGCCTACGCAACCTCTGGGTCCGTCTCGGAGTACGGCCGGACTTCGTCACGGGTAGCTTAGTCGGGTGGCCCCCCTAGACTTTCTTGTTGTACTGGGAACGGTCTTGTTGTGAGACATCCACCTGTCGTAAGTGGGTCGAGCATGCGTATGGTTACATTTGGGCAACCCCTGCAGGGTGTACATCTTATCGATAAGCCGTGTCCGCGGTTATGGACGACTTGGAATTGCATAGCTTGATCATAGAACAACTTACACCTTTATGTGTTGATAATAATTTGCTAATAACTTGATTAGTAACTAGCAAAAGTGCACGTGCGTTGCATCGGGAGAAAGAGAAAATAACGGATCAAATAATTTTGTATGTAATATTAATTATGACCCTACCCTCAATTTTCTTTCCATTATTTCCTCTAATACGACATGAATGGCGACGCATTCTCGATAACATTTAAGACCTACGTGCTAACCACTTAAGTGTACAAGACTGCGGCAAGGGTTGATTTTTGTAGCTCGAGCTACACATAGCTCATTTTTTTAAAGAAAAAACGAAAATCATACTTTAAAGTTTCAAAACAACCTTGAAAAATAATCTTGATGTAGGTAATGTTGGGATCTACGTATATGCAAAATTTTAACTCGAAATACTTTATATTCGGAGCTGCATAAAAATGACAAAATCTGATAAATTTGGAGGTTTTGCAATGCCCCGAATATATGGTATTTCGAGTTGAAAATTTGCACGTACTTACATCACAACATTGACTACAGCAAGATTTTTGTTTTCGAATTTTTTAAAACTTTGAACCAACGATTTTGAATTTTTCAAAAACCGAGCTACATGTAGCTCGGTCTATACCGATGGTTTTTGAGCTTGTAACTGTACAACTATTATTTTTAGTCCTGCATACAGAAAAAAAAGTACAGTTACGTAAAGTATATGATAGCTGAATCGTTGATAAAGTGACAAAGTTGAGTTTTTTTAAAGAAGAGTGTAAACTCTGTATGAAGCACATAAGTTTCGCGATGGACAATTCAGCTAACAGGCACGTGGGCTGTAGTTACTCTGCGTAGGAGAAAGACGCATCCATTTAGCTCTCACCAACACGCACCTCCTCCCTGCAAGATAAGTCACAACGAAGTCGTGAGAACAACAACAGTCTTGTCGGCAGGTTAAGTGATGGCAGTCGGCTTCTTCTCCTCCAATGTATTTGTTGTTGCTACTTCTACATCACTCCCATGCAGTTATATTAAAGCCCGCTTGCATAAATGTATTTTGGGAAGGAGTCGAGGATTAGGAATTTAGGATCGCATGTGTTGGCAGCAAGCTCGCATCGGCTACAAGAAGAATTGATCTGAAGCTACTTTTCTTTTCTGGAAGGAAATCTGGAGCTGGCTTCGCAGCGCTAGCTATTTCGATCTGCTGAAACTGTAAGGAGTGCATGCACATGCAAGTTGGTCCACCCAAAGCGCCGCAGCCCAAAGAACTGAGAATCGCACAAAGAAGATCCATGACGCAGTGTTCAGTAGTAAGGTTGATATTTTGTAGGTACTCTCTATAATTTGGTTGTGCTATCTGATCAAGGGCATCGGTGGAGGAGCCATCGGCTTGATGGCAGCGGCGCTGATCGGCTGGTGCTCCTGGGCACCTGGCTCTGGCCGGTCATCCTCGATGCGTTGGCTGCTAGAGGTGTTCCATGATCCATGGTCGATGCATCGTATTTTGTTGATCCTAGGTTCTCCCATGAGACCATGGCCGCCGAGAGCCCAAGACTACGCGGCGGCGTGCACACTGTGTATTTAAGGATACAGATGAAATTAGGGATTGGGTGGAGTTTTGCTATCCGGTTCGGCTAGGTTCCGTATATGATTTGGATTTGTACGTGTGGAAGCGGACATATGATGTACCGTCCAAGGAAAAACAAAAAAATTGAACCGGTATAATGGCAATATGTAGTATTATGTGATTTAGTGGAAGGGTATTTTCGTCCGAAAAAGTGTTGGACCGCAAGAAACCTTATTTTCTTTATTATTATACTAGTAAATATACCCGTGCGTTGCAACGGGGGAGAATAATTTTGTGTCATAGTATTATAACAATAATGCACGAGAATATAAATATTCATATAATATCTCCAGAATAATAAGATTATGCTTTGCTAAATCAAAGTGTAATTCATTAGAAAGGTGTGATTAACTTACATGGAACAAAATCAAAAGTTGTCCCCCTTTTATTTAGATGTCTCGCAACATCATGAGGGCATCGACCTTCGGGTAGAAATATTCTTTAGAAGAACTCGCTAAATATTACTATTCAAATCATCATTGTCCTTTCTATGATTCATTTAGAAATAAATATGCCTTTCTAATATAATGAGCAAATCTCCATGTGCATCCAAAAAAAAAATCTAAACGAACAAAATGCAAACTTAGTGATGAGACATTAAGCCAAAAAACCCCATAGTAATACAATTGACGTTTCAGCTTCCGTATCCATTTTCTGTAATACAAGCAACAGTAATAATTGTATACATATCTTTAGGTTAATATCCAACTGACGGAGCATAACATGCAATTGTGCTCATATAGTACTGGTAATAAGCTGGCCAGTTTAGAGGCAAGTATAAAGACTATATAAAATCATATGAAACCATAATAACACCCATGAACAACCCATTTTTTTGTGAAGAAGGTAGGCGAGGAAGTCAGCCGAAAGCCTAGTTCAGACTCATAAGAGCTACTATCTCATTATTTATCACCTCGTCTTATTAACTATTCTAAATAATTAGGCATACCCTGCTGAAAATTAAATTGCTTCAAACTCACATCATGTTGTATATTACCCAAGCAGTGTGGTAGCTAGCTAGTATAGTCCCAACCAAATAAACACACGACATGTTATCTTTTGACGCTTAGTTCAGGAAGATATGGCAGATTTTCGTTTCTAATTATTTTGGCATTGCAGCACCCACAAAATGCATAAACATGAATTAGCTACGAAAATTCCTGCTGTCCAAAATCAGATTGCACAAAAGCAATAGATATCCCGCACTCATACATCAAGGAATTTGGAATTTGAAAGATGGTAGAAGCACTGATACATCAATCAGGGAATTGGAAAAGGGAAAATAGTAAGGGAATGTGTGATTGCATCATCGAAATCCCGTTACCTTGAGTGGAGCACGCGGCTGAAACATATGCAGCCGACATCAGTGCAGTTCAAGCTGCGGGGATTTCCATGGCCGTCAGCCGGTCACAAAGGGAGGAGCTTAGCCTCAGAATAGTCCAGGGCCGCTAGCAGGAGGATACGGGTGGATCGGGCTAACAGGGGGAGATCCACATGCATGATGACGCTTTGGCAGCTGAGTAAATTCTTGAGCTGCTCCAGGAGGTTGTCGTCGCCGCTACCCCTCCGGCCGGCATCAACCACCGTCGGCTCCTCTATTTCTCTGCATCGCTCCACCTTCCTTCTCCAGGTCTCCAGCCACCACAAAATATAGCACCGGTGGCATCGCCTGGAGCGCCACGGAATCCTAGCTCGTGCTCCAGCAGCAGCTCCGGCCGCCGTTGATCATCACCTCCACCTCCTGCTCAGGCCATCATCTTCAACGTGTTAGTCTTTACATGGCTGGATAAATGTTCTCCCCGAGGCCGGCATCCATCATCCATGGACAAATTTTCTCTGTCATTGGCAAGCACAAAACAGAGCATCTCTCTGAGATTCGCATCCATGGACGGAAGCCCCTCGAACGTATTGCCTCCCGCTGCAGGTCCAGGTTGCCGCCACACCAGGCACATGATTTCTTTTGCCGCGACCGCCCAGGTTCGGACCGCCGCCACTCGATGCCTTCGATTTTGGCTGCGGCCGCCGCCCAGGTCCGGGTCGCCACCACGAGAGGCCAGTCCGGTCAGCGTGGTCTCTGTATCCTGCGGCGGTTGCATCTTTTTGATAGGCAATCGTGATCTTCGCGTCGTGTCTACTTTCCCGTCGAAGGAATAGAGCAGAGCTCAAGAGGGACGCTTGATCGGGAGACGAGAGCCATGGCTCTTGGCCTGGCTTCTCCAATGGGGACGCCCGATGAAGAAGATGACATCTAAAAATTGCTAATGACGCTAGCGCGATCTTTGATGGCTGTTTTTTGCCTTCTGGTGATTCGGGGACTGAATTATAAAGTAGTCGTTTGGTGGAAAGACATCCGGACATTGATTTCCTGCTCCCATACGTAACGTTGATTGCCAACTTTTACAGAACATTGCTTCTGCAATGGAGTCGGGGCCTTTAATCGGTCAGGAAGGAAGAAACATGAGAAGTAGAACGAAACGTCTACAGAGGTTTCCGGACGACATATGATGACATGAATACCATCGGTTTCCGGATGAAGCACGAAAATAAAACAAAGCAGGAAGGTGTGCCGACGGACGAAACCATGAAGGATCGTGCTGAGCGTCCCCCGGGGGATCAAAGCTCTGATCCCCCGCCTCTGGTGCTTGACACGTGTTACCGGGACCAGCACAAACCCGCAACGCAATAAAAAACAAGAGAGCCTCGCAACCGGGTTCGTATTTGACCAAGTCTACCTACTTCGCATGTTCCCCTGACTCCCCTTGCACCACATCTAAACGTAGCTCATCCGCTCGCCGGCAGCACCGTGCAACCTGCACGGCTGACCGCCGCCGGCAGCTCCACCGAAAATCTGCACGCAATAGCACCGACCGTGGCTAGCAGCAACGGGCTAGTTGCTGGCCGGGTACCAAGGCAGCAACACCAAAGCCCATAGCAGCAACGCCGCGTGCCCATAGATTGCCGCCGCTGAACGTCGACGCCATTTGAAGCAACCGCCACCACGGCCGCATGTAGCAGCCGGCGATGCCCCATGTAGCAACCGACGTGGCCCCATGTAGCAGCCGTCGCCGCCGATGGTAGCAGCCGGCGATGCCCCATGTAGCAGCTGGCGTGGCCCCTTGTAGCAGGCGCCGCCGCCGATGGTAGCAGTCGGCGATGCCCCATGTAGAAACCGGCGTGGCCCTTATAGCAGCCACCACCGCTGATGTAGCAGCTGGCGATGGCCCATGTAGAAACCGGCGTGGCCCCTTGAAGCAGCCGCCGCCGCCGATGGTAGCAGCTGCCGCCGCCTTTTGAAGCAACCGCCGCCTCCGCCTGTAGCAGCCGACGATGCCCCATGTAGCAGCCGGTGAAGCCCCTTGAACCAGCCACCGTCGTCGATGGTAGCAGCCACCACAACTCCTTGTAGCAGGCAGCGACACCCCTTGAAGCAACCGCCGCCGCTGATGTAAATCGGAAACCGTTGATGGTAGCAGCCGGCAACGCGCCTTGATGCAAGCGCCGACACCGATGGTAGCAGCCGCCACCGCCCCTTGTAGCAACCGCCACCGCCCCTTGTAGCAACCGCCAGCGCAGCTTGCAGCGCCCACCACCGACGCTTGCACCGTCGGCGGTTATAGCGGCCACCGGTGCCTATTGTAGCAAACGCTATCGCTGCTTGTAGCGCCACCAGCGGAGGCGTACATGTACATGTCGTCGGCTTTGTCCTTGCAGCCAGTGGTGAGCTCGACTAGCGCCAGTCTTTTGCAGTGGTGGTGTGGAAGAAAAAGGAGCGGAAGAAGGCGATGGATCCCCGAAGTACCGGCGATGCCCGCAGCATCGGCGCCCCTCCCCGTAGCACCGGCGACACCTCCCTCTTGCAAGGCCGACGCCGGCGAAATCCGAGAAGAACACGAGAGGCAGGGAGATATATGGCCGTGGCAGAGGGATGTGGAGGCGGCGCCGTTTGCGTGGACGGAGGCGGCGGTGCACGTGGTTGTGGTCTGGTGGAGCATCTGCCTGAGGCCCGAACTCTCGAGTTCCATGGGGGAAAAATTGTTTGGGGATGGAGAAGCGATTGGAAAAGAAAGAGATAAGGAAGAGAGAAGGAGGTGCGTGTGGGGCTGATGACGCGTGGCAGTGTGGTGCGGACGCGCTGCTGCTATCTCGTTGGCACGATGGCAATGATCCGACGGCTGCGCGTCCGGAGGATGCAGCGCGTGCGATCCTCCGGGGGATTAGCAGCGTTTCCCAACCATGAAAGGACGATGGAAACACCTACGGACGGACGGACGAAACGGACTGAACCAAGGAAATCTTATTTTCTTTATTATTAGGTATAGACTAGGAAAATTGCCCGTGCGTTGCACCGGGTGTGAAAATTCATAAGCACGATAAAACACAATCGACATCTTCCTTGAATTTTGCTCCCTTATACAGGAAATAAAATCAGGAATTATACAAGAAATAAAACCAGAAATCAATCGAGGCACAGATCAGGAAGGAGTTCATGGTCAGAAGAACGAAACTGATCCTCCATTCCAATAAGTTTTTTTTTCTTGGTTCCGTGATTCAGAACGTACCTCCCATGGTGTCAGGCTTGTCCTCCTTTTGTCCCAGCAGCTTTGCTCTTTGTAGCTACTATATGTTTCCTTCAAATATTGCTGGTTCATTGACACATATCAGACCTATGGTCAGCTTGGTTCCCTCTGATGAAGGTGGCGCAGCTTCCTGTTTGCTGTGTGAACTGTTGACAACCTGACAGGTGCAATAGACTTTTGAGAAAACGATCGTCCTACTCCGCGTTATTGACCTGATGACCTCTTCCTGGCCTTGTACTGCGTGGGGCGGGCACAGCGCTTGCGTCTGCTGGATGCCTGGAAATCGCCCTATATCGTATCATCGCCACAGCAGGTTGCCGCTATTAGGTCGATCTATCGATTCCGGCGGCATGACTGCTATGCTGCTGCTCTCTGGCTTGCCCGCTGAGGCGCCGACCAGCCTAGTTTGTGCCCGGCGCCGTCCCAAACTCACAATTCACACCTTGCTCGGGCGCGCATGCCACCAGCCCCCCGGCCTGGAAGCCCCGCTGGGCATCTCCCCTGTTGGTGCACGCCTCCTGTACGGCTGTACCCTGTGTGCCGAGCATGCCACCTCAATCACCCATCTCCTTAAACGAAATTACCCTGTGTGTCTAGCATGCCACCGCAATCAGCCATCTCCTTAAACGAAATTTCTCCTAGTAGTCACCCATGAAGTACAAATCCATATCCACGCCCTCAAAAAAATGTTGAAACCAGGAACATACGACGGAATGGCAGATCACCCATCCATATAGAGGAAAAGAGAGGAACGATTGCGGGGATGGACTGGGCCGGGAAGGCGGGAAGCGGCCGGCGCCTCGGCGTTCTTGTCAAATGACCTTGTACTTGAAGCCGGTGCCGGTGGTCCGGCCGTCCTGCCGCTCGACGAGCTCGTTGTGCAACCGGCTGCGGGCGATTTTGCTGAGCGCCTGCGACCATCCAAAGACGAAATTTTCATCCCAATCGGGCCAGGCCAGGTTGGTTTGGCTGATACGCCGGCAACAAGCTTCGTCTCGATGTGATCCTTGATGACTCGCAAACGAAATTGTGCTCGAGTAGGCCGACACGAACTTCGTCTCGATTTTGGACCCTTGATGAAGAAACTGTCGCAGAACTCGGTTGATCCGGGACTCGCACACGAATATGTGATCGAGTTGGTCGATGGATACCTCCATCCACCGTGTTGTATTTGTATATATTATCATTTAGCAGCTGTACATCGACGTGGACTCTGTTTAGAGGGAGACCAGGCCTGGTCGTACGATCGGCCCGTAGCTTCTACGAATAGAAACTTACCGACGGACGAAACGAACGACGCACGATGGAACCGACGGACCAAACCGCGGAAACACTTCTCCCTTTATTATTAGGTATAGATTAGGAAATTTGCCCGTGCGATGCTACGGGTTACGTAATTTGACCTCTATCTTTACATTTTTAAAATTCCATACTAAATTTTTTCTTATGTTTTTAACTTTTCGTATTATTTGGCAATGTGGATTTGTAGGTT
Source organism: Lolium perenne (assembly GCF_019359855.2). Lineage (NCBI taxonomy): Eukaryota > Viridiplantae > Streptophyta > Magnoliopsida > Poales > Poaceae > Lolium > Lolium perenne. The sequence continues at coordinate 217,944,021 of NC_067247.2, forward strand.
TTATAAAATAAAATTTTGAGTTTCCTAGTGCAGATTTCTGTTTTTCACGCATGTTAACTATTTTCTAGTAAAAAACAAACTCCAGTTGTGTTGTGTGTAGAAACAATTGAACTTGTTGTCATACTAAGTATTTTTTCTGAAATTATCAATGAGATTTCGGAGCAAAACAATTGAACTACTCAGACTTCTTTTGCGGGAGAAAAATTCACAATGTGTACCAATTTATCAGCAAAACTAAGAAAAATATCAAAGGAGATACACAACGCTTGTTGGTTTAGTAGAAGAAGTTCAGAACCAGCCTCGCCCTTTTTTACAGAAGAAGCAAGAAGCGACAACCCAATCAGTCCAATCAGTCCCAATTTAAAATATGTACTTCCAATGCAATGGTAGCTACCACGTCAATCCAGAAAGAAGAAATCAATCGGTATACAATTATAAATTAATTAGACACATCTTCCTATCCATTGCTACGGGTTAATTTCGAAAGGTTTTTCACATTCATCAAAATCAAAGTTTTCTACAAAGTATCACAGTTAAATTAGACACAGTCATGAAACTGATAATTGACTTGTAATTTTCTATACAGGAATCCAGTACACAAACAGTATCTATTGTTCAAGAAAAAAATGTGATCCCCAAATTTACTTTTTCTCGTGGAAAATTCTCAATTTTAGTTGACATATCTTTGATTCATGGTGACGGTTTCTACGGTGTCACACTAAATAAAATGAATACCCTTTCATTTGTTTTAAATCAAAGCAAAATTGATTGTGTTTTGTACTATGCAAAAGCTAAAATCACAAAAAAAAACCATCATTTTAAATGTATCGCAGTGAAAATATGCCAGTCCCGTATATACCTTGTTCTCATATGGTTACATTAACGTGCCGCCCTCACGTAGTTTATATAAGTGTATGAGCGCCGCCTCTATGATAGTGAATCCGTACTCTGCGTGGGCACTCTTCCTGCAACCTTCCCGACAACCACATGGTCGCTGTAGGTAGGGAGCAGACAAGCCTTTCTTCCCGCCACGGTTTCGTCGAGCCGGAGGAATATGATTGCTTCCAGTTAGAAGGCCACTTCAGGAGGAGGAGTAGACCAGCCCTTGCGTAAATCAATTAGCAGCACATTACTGCCTTGGTGTAGCGCATGATCAAAAGGAAAAGTCTGCATCTCCAATTTACCATGTAACTTCTTGTTGTTCCTTGTAGCTACGGGTCTATCATAAACTTGGGCTTAAGGAAGCCGCTTGTGCTGCACCCCCTCTGCTACGACGTCCCGCGCCCCTGGTCTCATGATCCGACATCCCGTATCCCCGTTCCTGAAGCTCCAGATCAGCTTGCTCAAACGATTGCTAAGGCCACGATGCCACAGGACAAGACAGCCACGACGCCACGGATCTGGGCGGCGGGGCTGGCGCCGATGACATTGCTGGGCACTAAAATTTATGCAATTGTACCAACTCGTTTAGAATTCAGGAGAGCACGCATAAACCACCGGAACCAATATAGAACGGAAGTAGTACGGACATGGTCTCTGGACGCCCTCTGCCTCCGATCGAAACCTTGCATCATTGCTTGCCACAAACACGGCGGGACGCGTCTGTCTTTCTGCTCCGGCGACGGTGCATGCCTCAAGCTGCCATGGTCCTCCATCGTCCTCGTCGGCAGCATCTCGGGTGCAGATTAAGTAGGCGTCGAGCATGGCGGTCACGACGTCCTTGCGCTTGCCAGCCCCGCAGCCCGGGCGGGTCGTGTGTTTGTGACCTCCTCGAGCAGCCCAACGTCGTCCTCTTGTCTAAACTTGAGCAACCTTCGCCGGCTCCAATCCTTCCTTTTTATTCGTCTTGTTCATGGCGAGCCACCCGCAGCGTGGCCTCCTTGAGCCAGATCCACGTCGTACTTTTCCTTCTCCAATCGTTCTAGTTTTCGATGCCGCCGACCGAACGATCGATCGCGGCGTGGTTAGGTATTATTACTCGTCTTCGCTTCCGCCGGCCGGGCGTATGATCAATCACGTACGTACGGTGTGGTTATTTATATGGGGCTAGTATTGCGTTGGAGATGGACTCTTCTTTTTGCGTTCGAGATGGATTCTGCTTCCACGCGTGGCCTGAAAATACGATACAATGATTAGCTGAGGATAGTATGTAGCGTGTCCGAGCAAAACTCTAATGCGGATCGATTGGGATGGCTCTGCTGGTGCGATGTACAAAGCGTAAAATATGTTGGACGAAAACGTATTTAAACGGACCAACAAGAAACCTTATTTTCTTTATTATTAGGTATAGATATATTAGGTATAGATAGTAAAAGTGCCCGTGCGTTGCATCGGGTTATTTAAAACTAAATATTTCAAGTTGTCGTCTAAACATTTTGCTCACTGGCCTAAAATATGGTATTAAAATTCTATGAGCGAATTAGATTTGTCGCGATATTTTTGCCTTTTCGTATTTTCTCCTTCAACATAGCATTGAGTATTAATAATCTATTTCATCGTTAGTAAGGGGTACTTGCTTCATCATCAGGCCATTTGTCTTTATTTAGCGGGCACCCCAAATAGTGTTGTTTAACATATACGTCTTCTATCTTCATCAATATTTCTTCTTCCGAAGAGTCTAGTACAACATCATGAGCACATTCATCATATTGTATAGTCGGAAAACATAAATAAGATAAAGCAAGTATATGTTAAATAAATACACACTAATAATAAATGAATGTTTTACCTTGCAGGAGATAATCATGTATTGCATTATTTATTATATGTAATAGCTTCATCATGTGGCTCTGCTGAAAATGTTTTCTTGCTACCATCTTGTGAAATTGTTTTTTCATTGTTCAATTCAGAAACCAGAGGTAATATTGACTTGGTTGGTGATGGAGGTGACAGCAATGGCTCATCATTTATCCGAATCGATTTCGAACATTCAGAAACACTTGATACATAACATTTTTCTTTTTTGATGGACAAAATCCTCAATAATGGTTGTGTCAACGTTGTGTTTCATTTTCTGCAATCAGAAGCAAAACAAATAAAAGTATATACCTATACATATTTCACATGAAACCTGAAACCCACTTCCTATGCCGGAAATTAAATAGATGTTGCAGTAGAATGCTTACTTATCTCTCATCATTTCTAAAGATATGCAGTAATGTTCTTACAAATAAAGCAATCTCACAGAAAGCATTTGAGTTATCAAACAATACAGAGTTCAGCCTACAAATTCAGATACTACTTGATATTCGTTATTGTAGGAAAAGCAAGCATGCGTTTAGGTGGATATACCTATACATATTTCACATGAAACCTGAAGCCCACTTCCTATGCCGAAAATTGAATAGATGTTTCAGTAGAGTGCTTACTTATCTCTCATCATCTCCAAAGATATGCAGTAATGTTCTTAAAAACAAAGCAATCTCACATAAAGCATTTGAGTGACCAAAAAATACAGAGTTTAGCCTAGAAATTCAGACACTATTTGATATTCGTTATTTGGGGAAAAGCAAGCATGCGTTTAGGTGGTCAGTCTGATGATGAAAGTAGATTAAAGGTTAATGTACACCGGCTCAGCCACAACCCTTGCCCTGCATCAGTCTATAAATGCATTCATGCTATTCACGTATCTGTATCAAGTACACTAATGTGTTTCGTGTGAACATGTTAGTCCAAACCATCTAGGAAAATCAATCGGAGTGTGGAACTATACCTCCAAATCCCCACTAATTGTTAAGAGCAACACACATGTTCAGACCAGAAAAGCAGAAAATCTCAAACACATTTTCAGACCAACACACATCAGGAGAGAGGAAGTGATTACCGTATCTGGTAGCATCGTGGTTGCAGGCGATGGCAGTCCAAGGAGTGCAAACGGAGAGTTCCGACCAAGTGGCGAGACGACGACAATGTCAAACCGAGGCCAAGCTTTGTCTGTTGCAATTCCGGCGGGACTTCGAGGTGGAGTCTCGATTTCGGCCGAGATCAAGGGGCTTGTAGTCCTTTTTATAACGGGACCCCATGGTTGCAGGCATGCCAGACCAAAGAGTGCAGATGGAGAGTTCCGATGAAGTGGCGAGACGGCGACAAAGTCGACCTCCGGCGGAACTTCGTCCGTGACAATTCCGGCGGTACTTCGAGCTAGGGTTTCGATTTCGATCGAGATAGAGGGATCGGAGTCCTTTTTATGATGGGACGCCATGGTCGCGTGGTCCAGCACAGTCTGAGTTGGATCAATCGAGCATCCGTGTTCGAGCAGTGTTCGTATTGGAGCGAAGGAGTCTGGGGCGTTGGCAGCCGCTACTGGTTCAGGTAAGCGGATATGGCTGATGGCCGCAGCAGCTACTGGTGGCCTCCGGTCAGGGGCGGCATCGCCGACCAGGAGGGCTTGGCCGGCCAGGAGCGGTCAACTCTCCGTCAGTTTAGACGAAGACGAAGATGAAGTGAAGAACTCCTTCACGCACAATCTGGACCGGGCCAACAGTATATGGGCCATAGGTGAACTCGTTCTAACGGAGAAAAAAAAAGGCGTGAACATGAAACTGATTCACGTAAGGAACGAAACGTTTTCTTGATTGGATTGACTTACCGGTGGCACTTCATGTAATTTGTAGAAAAATTTAGAGCAAAAATAGACGGACGAACAAGAAACCTTATTTTCTTTATTATTAGGTATAGATATAACACTACTACAACTGATACCTAATAAAACTTGTCCACCGTTGAGTGCCTTTTACATTGCCTCTTCGCAATTGTTGGAGGGGATATGTGTAATCGGCTGGGTTATGTTTGTGTAGTATTTTATCTGTTACCTTATGCGCTCTCTCACCTTCTCTGTTTAGACGAATGTTATAGTGTCTCTATAGGTTTTTTTTTAGTGCTTGTGCTGCCGCTTAACCCCACCATATTGCCTATGACGTTCCTCTTGCGTCCTCTAAGTCCCCTGCGTGCCTCAAGTACAAAGGACGACTGGTTGACGAATGCTTATACGTCTTGAAGTCTTGTTAAGTACGAACCCGTACTTATTGCTGCTTCTACGGGATATAACCGGGCAGGTATGAAGATATGTTCGATGAAGACGACGTTAGCAAGGTTACCCTTCCGGCTTGGCCTGGGCAGGGTTATGGACGCCACTGGTTATCTTCAGAACTCTTAGTCCAATTTGCATCTTGTCCGTACTCGGATGTATTCGATCTTCTGTATGATTTGGATCTTTGTATTGTATATTTGTATCTTGACTCGTTGGAGTCGTTGTTGTAATATATGTATCTTGTGGGCTCTATTGTAATCTTGTTGTAATGTTACCGCTCGTGTTAATTCCTCTGGCATCACGTGTGTGATTCGTCGCGCACGTCGTGTCGGAGGGCGTCTCTGAATCGATATCGTGCGGATTTCGGCGGGATCGCTGGAATCCTCATGGTACCGGTTCCGGGGCGTCACAAGTTGGTATCAGAGCCTCAGGTTGACGGTACCCCACTAGTCCAGCCTGTAGGATAACCTTGCCAACAGACGATGTGTCTAGTGTCAAAACTATTTTCTAAAAATCGTTGGATAGATCTGATTAGCTCTGATTTTTCTCCTTACCTATAATCTTTCTTCTCTTACCTTTGCGAATTTTGAATCTTCTCTTATCTGCTTCTCTGAGTCTTAGGTTCCGACGTGGGTTGGACGATCTTTGCCTTATCCTAATAGGTTCGATCTTCGGAGGATCCGACAGAAACGCATCATCAACAGCGGAACAACGACTTCTTGTTAGTGGTGTCGCCGATCTACGTGGATCAAGAACTCCTGTTAGTGGTGTCGAGAAGATCAACAGTTCGCCAGAATAAGGTTCCACCTCAAGGTCGGGTGTTTGTCAACATGGTACAAGAAGATCCGATAGTTCACATCTCTCCCCCGTACCATGGCGTGGAACCTCGGGGCGAGGTTCCTTGTTAGTGGTGTCGATTGTAACGGCCCCGGGTAGCACCCCTATTAGATTTGCTTGTTCGTTTTCTTTTATTCGTCATCATGCATCATGCATCATATCATCCATGCTTTTAATATAATAAAACTATTTTATAAACCTAAATATTTTATTCCCTCTCATATCTATAATAAAACCTTCTCTCATCTTTTCATTTAACAAATCCCTAACCTCCCCTGGGCCATCTCTCTTTCCCCTGGCCTTTCTTCTTCCAGTCCATCTCCTTTCCAGCCCATCTTTTGGCCCAAGGCCTGTGTACCCCTTCGCCCCACTCCTTTTTCCTGTCGTCTTCTCCACCTCGTCACGCAGGAGGCATGCCTCCTTTTCCTCATGGCCGTGGTCCTCCCTCTCAACCACCGGCCCCCTTTTTCCCCCTCTTAAATCCCCAACTGGAGCCCCCAGCAAACCCTAGACCCCTCCTCCCTCTCACGCCGCCACCATCTCTCTTCCCCTTTTCTTCTTCCCTCTAACGAACAGAAACAGAGAGGAAACCCACCATCAACCGCCCCACATTACTCTCATCGCCCCACCGCTTCGGTCGACCCCGTGCCAAACCGAGAGTACCAGGAGAAGCGCCTCGTCGAGCTGCACATCCTCGTGCAAGGAATTGACCCGGAGCAACCCATATCGACGACACGATCGCCAATTCCTCCTCTACCGCCGGCGAGAAAATCGACGATTCCGTCGCCGTCGTGCCTCCTCTGGCCCGGCCGTGACCTGCAGCACCTTCCTGGTGATGTACTCGTTCTCCTGAGCTTCACCTCCTTCCCTTTACCTCTCTCGATTGGTCTGCCGACGGTAACCGCCGTTTCTCCCCGCAGGTGCTCGTCGTCGGCCTTCCTCCGGTGGTTCCCCGACGCCAAGGCCACCACTAGCAGACTCCCCTTGAACGCCCGCGTCGAACGCGCCGTCCCGCAGGTCTCGCTTCGCCCTCAATCATCAGATCCGTGCTCAACAGAGCTCGTCCGCCATGGCTGCATCTTCCAAGCGTCCAGCCCTTTCCTATTCATGTTGTCGTGCTCCTGGTACTGTTCATCGATTCCGAGCTAGCTGGACTGGTTCGTTCCTTTGCCCAGGTGGTGGAGATCTTGAGTTTGATTGCCACTGCTGGCAATTAAGCCCACGTTTTTCCTCTCTGTTTCTGTTCGTTAGAGGGAAGAAGAAAAGGGGAAGAGAGATGGTGGCGGCGCGAGAGGGAGGAGGGGTCTAGGGTTTGCTGGGGGCTCCAGTTGGGGATTTAAGAGGGGGAAAAAGGGGGCCGGTGGTTGAGAGGGAGGACCACGGCCATGAGGAAAAGGAGGCATGCCTCCTGCGTGACGAGGTGGAGAAGACGACAGGAAAAAGGAGTGGGGCGAAGGGGTACACAGGCCTTGGGCCAAAAGATGGGCTGGAAAGGAGATGGACTGGGAGAAGAAAGGCCGGGGGAAAGAGAGATGGCCCAGGGGAGGTTAGGGATTTGTTAAATGAAAAGATGAGAGAAGGTTTTATTATAGATATGAGAGGGAATAAAATATTTAGGTTTATAAAATAGTTTTATTATATTAAAAGCATGGATGATATGATGCATGATGCATGATGATGAATAAAAGAAAACGAACAAGCAAATCTAATAGGGGTGCTACCCGGGGCCGTTACACCCATGTCAACATGAGAACTTTGCAAAGTCTTCACAAGGGGAACCATATTGTGGGACTAATGGAAAATGTGTCTTTTGCCAAAGATCGTGTTTGTAGGGCTTGTGTTGAAGGAAAAATGCATGACTCTCCGCATCCAAGCAAGACCATTATCTCTTCCAAGAGGATCTTGGAGCTCCTTCATGTGGATCTCTTTGGTCCCGTTACTCATGCAAGTCTTGGTGCGAAGAAACATTGCTTGGTGATTGTCGATGACTACTCAAGATACACTTGGGTCTACTTTCTCAAGACGAAAGATGAGACTCAACAAATATTCATTGACTTTGCTACCGAGGTGCAACGCCAACACAACCTCCTCATTATGGCAATAAGAAGTGACAATGGCTCCGAGTTCAAGAACTACACACTCAATGATTTTCTTAGTGATGAGGGGATTCGACATCAATATTCCGCTGCTTACACCCCTCAACAAAATGGTGTTGCGGAGAGGAAGAACCGGACTCTTATGGATATGGCAAGGTCTATGATGGCGGAGTATAAATCCCGCTATAATTTTTGGGCCGAAGCCATCTCCACCGCTTGTCACTCCTCTAACCGGCTCTACCTCCGCAAGGGCTTGAACAAGACTCCATATGAAATACTCACCGGGAACAAGCCTAATATCTCATACTTCAAGGTGTTCGGGGGTAAGTGTTTCTACAAAATCAAAGGGGTTCGTTTATCTAAGTTTGCTCCTAAAGCTTTGGAGGGTATATTTGTTGGTTACGGTGCCGAGTCTCACACTTATAGAATCTTTGATATAGCCTCCGGGATAATCTTCGAATCTTGTAGTGTGAGGTTCGAAGAAAATGATGGCTCCCAAGTAGGGCAAGTTGATGTATGTGCAGGTGATGAAATACCTCAAGATGCCATAGTAAGAATGGGTGTGGGATTTTTCCGCCCCATTGAGGGACACGGTGTGGCGTCTCGGGAAGGACTATGCTCTACCACGGTGGAGCCCTCATCTTCTCAACATCAACAAACCCCATCAAGTGAAGCAAATGATGCACCAACCCAAGAACAAGAACAAAACCCTCCCTCTTGTGTGCAAGATCAAGGACAAGATCAAGGGCAAGATCAAGGAAAAGATCAAGGACAAGATCAAGGTCAAGATCAACCAAGAATTCATGATGGTTCCGGCGAGTATCCATTTGATATTTGCTCCGCACCAAATGATGTCCAAGATCAAGCACATGATGTTGAGCAATCACAAGAAATTGTAGTTGCTCAAGTTGAAGGTCAAGACGGGGACCCAAAAGATCAAGTTGATCAAGTGATACCTCCAAGGCCAAGAAGAACCGAGGAGGAGATCGAGGCCCGTCGTCTAGCAAGAAGAGAAAGGAACCTTGAGCTTCGTGACCACACTCATGATAAGGTTCTTGGTGATATAAGGGCGAAGGTTTCCACAAGAAGGCAATTGGCTAACTTTAGCAATCATCATGCTTATATCTCCTTAGTGGAACCCAAGAAAGTATTTGAAGCCCTTGAAGATTCGGATTGGTTGGAAGCTATGCACGAAGAACTCAACAACTTCAAGCGCAACAAAGTGTGGACCTTAGTAGAGAAGCCAAAGGGGTGCCGCAATGTTATTGGCACTAAATGGATATTCAAGAACAAGCAAGATGAGTTTGGAAATGTTGTGAGGAACAAGGCAAGATTGGTGGCTCAAGGGTTCTCTCAAGTTGAAGGAATTGACTTTGGAGAAACCTATGCTCCCGTGGCTCGCCTTGAGTCCATCCGTATCCTTCTTGCTTATGCATCGCATCATAACTTTAAGTTACAACAAATGGATGTGAAAAGTGCATTTCTTAATGGTCCTTTAAATGAAGAGGTTTATGTTAAGCAACCCCGGGGTTCGAGGATCTCAACTTCCCACTACAAGAAAAGTTGCCATGGCCGACGAAGTTGAAGTTGCGCCGTGGTTGCTGGTGTACCATGGCCGACGATTTTGGGTCTGTCCGTTGTGCATGTCAAAACGTTTTTTTTCTCGTTTTTGAGGCCACCTAGCCCGACGAAACCGGCCAAAACATTGCGTATGGTGGCCCGGGACGTGGTGCATCTCGAATTCTCGGGTTCGCCGGCCGAGTCAACGCAAATCCGCACCGCCGAGGGATGTAGGGCCCAGATGGCAACCTCTCTGGCATTGTTTTTTTTCTCGATCGCGCCATCTCGTTCAACGCTCTCCGATCGAGCCGTTTACGATGCAGGATCATGGGTCCCGCATGTCATCCTCTATGAACCAAAGTTCTTTCTATTCTTGGATTTTTTTTGAAACCCTGATTTCTGGCTACTTCCTTTTTCTTTTGATCCCTTGCCGCCTTGGAAACGTTGAGACCGCTGCTGCTAAATGGGACCCGCATGTCATCCTCTATGTGCAATCAACTTTCTTTTCTTGGAGTTTTTTTTGGCACCTCAAATTTGGTCACTTGCCTTTTTCTTTCGATCCCCTGCCGCCTCTCAAACGGTGATACCGCTGCTGCTAAATGGGACCCGCATGTCATCCTCTATGTACTATAAAACTTTCTTTTCTTGGATTTTTTTTGGCACCTCATATTTGGTCACTTGCCTTTTTCTTTCGATCCCCTGCCGCCTCTCAAACGGTGATACCGCTGCTGCTAAATGGGACCCGCATGTCATCCTCTATGTACTATAAAACTTTCTTTTCTTGGATTTTTTTTGGCACCTCATATTTGGTCACTTACCTTTTTCTTTCGATCCCCTGCCGCCTCTCAAATGGTGAGACCGCTGCTGCTAAATGGGACCCGCATGTCATCCTCTATGTACTATAAAACTTTCTTTTCTTGGATTTTTTTGGAACCTCATATTTGGTCACTTGCCTTTTTCTTTCGATCTCATGCCGCCTTTGAAACGTTGACTAAGCTGCTGGCTCATGGGTCCCGCATGTCATCCTCTACGACAATAAAAGTTTTCTTTCTTGAATTATTTTTGGCTCCTGATATTTGGTCACTTGCATTTTTCTTTCGATCTCATGCCACGTTGAGGACCCTGCAGGCTCATGGGACCCGCATGTCATCCTCTATGTACAATAAAATTTATTTTCTTGGATTATTTTTGGCTCCTGATATTTGGTCACTTGCCTTTTTCTTTCGATCCCATGCAGCCTCTCAAACGGTGATACCGCTGCTGCTAAATGGGACCCGCATGTCATCCTCTATGTACACTCAAGTTTCTTTTCTTGAATTATTTTTGGCTCCTGATATTTGGTCACTTGCCTTTTTCTTTCGATCTCATGCCCCGTTTGAAACGTTGAGGAACCTGCTGGCTCATGGGACCCGCATGTCATCCTCTATGTGCTATAAAAGTTTATTTTCTTGGGTTTTTTTTCACCCTCTGATTTTTGGCTATTTCCTTTTTCTTTTGATCCCCTGCCGCCTTGGAAACGTTGAGTAAGCTGCTGACTCATGGGACCCGCATGTCATCCTCTATGTACAATCAACTTTCTTTTCCTTTTGATCTCAAGCCGCATTTGAAACGTTGAGACCGCTGCTGCTAATTGGGACCCGCATGTCATCCTCTATGTACAATAAAGTTTTTTTCTTGGATTATCTTTGGCTCCTGATATTTTGTCACTTGCCTTTTTCTTTCGATCTCATGCCGCCTTTGAAACATTGAGTAAGCTGCTGGCTCATGGGTCCCGCATGTCATCCTCTACGAACAATAAAAGTTTCCTTTCTTGGAGTTATTTTTGACCCCTAATTTCTGGCTATTTGCCTATTTCTTTTGATCTCCTGCCCCCTTTGAAACGATGACGACGCAGCTGGCAGGTCGGTCCCACATGTCATCCTCTGTGAACAATAAAAGTTTCCTTTGATGGATTTATTTTGAACCCCTAATTTATTTCGGGATATTTCCTTTTTTCCTTTGATCCCCTGCCGCCTTGGAATCGTTGAGGATGATGCTGCCTCATGGGTCCCGCATGTCATCCTCTCAGAACGGTAAATGTTTCTTTTCTTGGATTTTGTTGACCAAACGATTTTTGGCTTATTTTTTCTTTGATCTCCTGCAGCCTTTAAAACGTTCAGGGCGCTGCTGGCTCACGGGTCCCACATGTCAACCTCTATGAACAATAAACGCTGAGGATGCTGCTGCCTCATGGGTCCCGCATGTCATCCTCTCAGAACGAAAATGTTTCTTTTCTTGTATTTTTTACCAACAGATTTTTGGTTTATTTTTTCTTTCCATCCCCTGCTGCCTTTAAAACGTTGACGACGCTGCTGGCTCATGGGTCCCCGATGTCAGCCTCCCCGTACAAGAAACATGTGATATCTTGATTATTTTGCAGACAATAAACATTGTATTTCGCTCTGAGCTATTGCAAACGGATAAATTAAATCTTTATTTTTACATAAACAAACTTATATGTTGAATCTCCTTGTTTTGTGTTTTTGCGAAGCATAGGACTTTCCTATTTTTTTTAGAAAAATCCAAACTTTCCTGTTTTGGAGTGGGCTGAAATTGTACGAGTCAAAAGGCCCAGCAGGATAGTTCGAAGGCCCAGATGTCCAGATGCAGCCCAATTGAAATCTTTCTTTTCTTGGATTTTTTCACCCCCTGATTTCTGGCTACTTCATTTTTCTTTTGGTCCTGTGCCGCCTTGGAAATGTTGAGACCGCTGCTGCAAAATGGGACCCGCATGTCATCCTCTATGTACAATAAAATTTCTTTTCTTGGATTATTTTTGGCTCCTGATATTTGGTCACTTGCCTTTTTCTTTCAATCTCATGCCGACTTTGAAACGTTGAGGAAGCTGTGACACGCGTACAGCACGCGACCGTTGGGAACCCCAAGTGGAAGGTGTGATGCGTACAGCAGTAAGTTTCCCTCAGTTAGAAACCAAGGTTTATCGAACCAGTAGGAGTCAAGAAGCACGTTGAAGGTTGATGGCGGCGAGATGTAGTGCGGCGCAACACCAGGGATTCCGGCGCCAACGTGGAACCTGCACAACACAAACCAAGTACTTTGCCCCAACGAAACAGCGAGGTTGTCAATCTCACCGGCTTGCTGTAACAAAGGATTAGATGTATAGTGTGGAAGATGATTGTTTGCAGAAAACAGTAGAACAGTATTGCAGTAGATTGTATTTCAGTAAAGAGAATTGGATCGGGGTCCACAGTTCACTAGAGGTGTCTCTCCCGTAAGATAAACAGCATGTTGGGTGAACAAATTACAGTTGGGCAATTGACAAATAGAGAGGGCATGACCATGCACATACATATTATGATGAGTATAGTGAGATTTAATTGGGCATTACGACAAAGTACATAGACCGCTATCCAGCATGCATCTATGCCTAAAAAGTCCACCTTCAAAGTTATCATCCGAACCCCTCCGTATTAAGTTGCTAACAACAGACAATTGCATTAAGTATTGCGCGTAATGTAATCAGTAACTACATCCTCGAACATAGCACCAATGTTTTATCCCTAGTGGCAACAGCACATCCATAATCTTAGAGGTTCTTGTCACTCCTCCAGATTCACGGAGACATGAACCCACTATCGAGCATAAATACTCCCTCTTGGAGTTACTAGCATCAACTTGGCCAGAGCATCTACTAATAACGGAGAGCATGCAAGATCATAAACAACACATAGATATAAATTGATAATCAACATAACAAGTATTCTCTATTCATCGGATCCCAACAAACGCAACATATAGAATTACAGATAGATGATCTTGATCATGTTCGGCAGCTCACAAGACCCGACAATTAAGCATAATGGGGAGAAGACAACCATCTAGCTACTGCTATGGACCCATAGTCCAGGGGTAGACTACTCACACATCACTCCGGAGGCGACCATGGCGGCGTAGAGTCCTCCGGGAGATGATTCCCCTCTCCGGCAGGGTGCCGGAGGCGATCTCCTGAATCCCCCGAGATGGGATTGGCGGCGTCGGCGTCTCTGGAAGGTTTTCCGTATCGTGGCTCTCGGTACTGGGGGTTTCGCGACGAAGGCTATTTGTAGGCGGAAGGGCAGGTCAGGGGGCCACACGAGGGGCCCACACTACAGGTCGGCGCGGCCAAGACCTGGGCCGCGCCGCCCTAGGGTGTGGCCACCTCGTGGCCCCACTTCGTCTCCTCTTCGGTCTTCTGGAAGCTTCGTGGCAAAATAGGACCCTGGGCGTTGATTTCGTCCAATTCCGAGAATATTTCTTTACTAGGATTTCTGAAACCAAAAACAGCAGAAAACAGCAACTGGCACTTCGGCATCTTGTTAATAGGTTAGTTCCAGAAAATGCACGAATATGACATAAAGTGTGCACAAAACATGTAGATATCATCAATAATGTGGCATGGAACATAAGAAATTATCGATACGTCGGAGACGTATCAGCATCCCCAAGCTTAGTTCCTGCTCGTCCCGAGCAGGTAAACGATAAACAAAGATAATTTCTGGAGTGACATGCCATCATAACCTTGATCATACTATTTGTAAGGCATATGTAATGAATGCAGCGATCAAAACAATGTAAATGACATGAGTAAACAAGTGAATCATATAGCAAAGACTTTTCATGAATGGTACTTCAAGACAAGCATCAATAAGTCTTGCATAAGAGTTAACTCATAAAGCAATAATTCATAGTAAAAGCATTGAAGCAACACAAAGGAAGATTTAAGTTTCAGCGGTTGCTTTCAACTTGTAACATGTATATCTCATGGATATTGTCAACATAGAGTAATATAATAAGTGCAATATGCAAGTATGTAGGAATCAATGCACAGTTCACACAAGTGTTTGCTTCTTGAGATGGAGAGAAATAGGTGAACTGACTCAACAATAAAAGTAAAAGAAAGGTCCTTCAAAGAGGAAAAGCATCGATTGCTATATTTGTGCTAGAGCTTTGATTTTGAAAACAAGAAACAATTTTGTCAACGGTAGTAATAAAGCATATGTATCATGTACATTATATCTTACAAGTTGCAAGCCTCATGCATAGTATACTAATAGTGCCCGCACCTTGTCCTAATTAGCTTGGACTACCGGGATCATCGCAATGCACATGTTTTAACCAAGTGTCACAAAGGGGTACCTCTATGCCGCCTGTACAAAGGTCTAAGGAGAAAACTCGCATCGGATTTCTCGCTATTGATTATTCTCAACTTAGACATCCATACCGGGACAACATAGACAACAAATAATGGACTCCTCTTTTATGCATAAGCATGTAACAACAATTAATTTTCTCATTTGAGATTGAGGATATATGTCCAAAACTGAAACTTCCACCATGGATCATGGCTTTAGTTAGCGGCCCAATGTTCTTCTCTAACAATATGCATGCTTTAACCATAAGGTGGTAGATCTCCCTTACTTCAGACAAGACGAACATGCATAGCAACTCACATGATATTCAACAAAGAGTAGTTGATGGCGTCCCCAGTGAACATGGTTATCGCACAACAAGCAACTTAATAAGAGATAAAGTGCATAAGTACATATTCAATACCACAATAGTTTTTAAGCTATTTGTCCCATGAGCTATATATTGTAAATGTGGAGAATGGAAATTTAAAGGTAGCACACAAGCAATTTACTTTGGAATGGCGGAGAAATACCATGTAGTAGGTAGGTATGGTGGACACAAATGGCATAGTGGTTGGCTCAAGTATTTTGGATGCATGAGAAGTATTCCCTCTCGATACAAGGTTTAGGCTAGCAAGGCTATTTGAAACAAACACAAGGATGAAGCGGTGCAGCAAAACTCACATAAAAGACATATTGAAAACATTATAAGACTCTACACCGTCTTCCTTGTTGTGCAAACTCAATACTAGAAATTATCTAGACCTTAGAGAGACCAAATATGCAAACCAAATTTTAGCATGCTCTATGTATTTCTTCATTAATAGGTGCAAAGTATATGATGCAAGAGCTTAAACATGAGCACAACAATTGCCAAGTATCACATTATCCAAGACATTTTAGCAATTACTACATGTATCATTTTCCAATTCCAACCATATAACAATTTAACGAAGAAGAAACTTCGCCATGAATACTATGAGTAGAGCCTAAGGACATACTTGTCCATATGCTACAGCGGAGCGTGTCTCTCTCCCACAAAGTGAATGCTAGGATCCATTTTATTCAAACAAAACAAAAACAAAAACAAACCGACGCTCCAAGAAAAGCACATAAGATGTGATGGAATAAAAATATAGTTTCAGGGGAGGAACCTGATAATGTTGTCGATGAAGAAGGGGATGCCTTGGGCATCCACAAGCTTAGACGCTTGAGTCTTCTTGATATATGCAGGGGTGAACCATCGGGGCATCCCCAAGCTTAGAGCTTTCACTCTCCTTGATCATGGTGTATCATCTCCCTCTCTTGATCCTTGAAAACTTCCTCCACACCAAACTTAGAACAACTCATTAGAGGGTTAGTGCACAATCAAAATATACATGTTCAGAGGTGACATAATCATTCTTAACACTTCTGTACATTGCACAAAGCTACTGAAAGTCAATGGAATCGAAATATCCATCGAACATAACAAAACTGGCAATGCGAAATAAAAGGCAGAATCTGTCAAAACAGAACAGTTCGTATTGACGAATTTTATCGAGGCACCAGACTTGCTCAAATGAAAATGCTCAAATTGAATGAAAGTTGCTTACATATCTGTGGATCACTCACGTAAATTGGCATAATTTTCTGAGTTACCTACAGAGAATTTTGCCCAGATTCGTGACAGCAAAGAAATCTGTTTCTGCGCAGTAATCCAAATCTAGTATGAACTTTACTATCAACGACTTTACTTGGCACAATAAAACACTAAACTAAGATAAGGAGAGGTTGCTACAGTAGTAAACAACTTCCAAGACACAAAATAAAAACAAAGTACTGTAGTAAAAACATGGGTTGTCTCCCATAAGCGCTTTTCTTTAACGCCTTTCAGCTAGGCGCAGAAAGTGTGTATCAAGTATTATCAAGAGACAAAGTGTCAACATCATAATTTGTTCTAATAATAGAATCAAAAGGTAACTTCATTCTCTTTCTAGGGAAGTGTTCCATACCTTTCTTGAGAGGAAATTGATATTTAATATTACCTTCCTTCATATCGATGATAGCACCAACAGTTCGAAGAAAAGGTCTTCCCAATATAATGGGACAAGATGCATTGCATTCAATATCCAAGACAACAAAATCAACGGGGACAAGGTTATTGTTAACGGTAATGCAAACATTGTCAACTTTCCCCAAAGGTTTCTTTGTAGAATGATCAGCAAGATTAACATCCAAATAACAATTTTTCAGCGGTGGCAAGTCAAGCATATTATAGATT
This sequence comes from Lolium perenne, assembly GCF_019359855.2. Classification (NCBI taxonomy): domain Eukaryota; kingdom Viridiplantae; phylum Streptophyta; class Magnoliopsida; order Poales; family Poaceae; genus Lolium; species Lolium perenne. The sequence goes on from NC_067247.2 coordinate 217,960,974, forward strand.
TTCTTAGGCATAACAGAAATACTTGCACCAAGATCACATAAAGCATTACAATCAAAATCTTTAACCTTCATCTTAATGATGGGCTCCCAACCATCCTCTAGCTTTCTAGGAATAGAGGCTTCGCGCTCTAATTTCTCTTCTCTAGCTTTTATGAGAGCATTTGTAATATGTTGCGTGAAAGCCAAATTTATAGCACTAGCTGTTGACGTCCGAAACCCACCGACGGGCAGCGACGGGCAACACCGTAGAGCCGGGAACAACCTAGGGCTGCGGCTGGCCGAGGTCCCTCCGAGCGACGGCCCACAAAGCCTTCTGGTCACACGTCCGATGCTGATTGCAAGGGCGTGCCACCTGACCTATACCTGGTCAGGAAGGTGATGGAGATGCCTCGCTTAGTTTCCTGCATGGCATACACGTAAACATTAAATACGAGCCTCGATCGGCTCTCAGGTTATCCTGTGAATCGGCTCAAGGAGCCGATCCACCCATGATTCGTACGGGGGTGCACGAATATATGGTGGTCCTGCTTGATCAAGATAAAGCTAATGAGATCTACGACGATTTAGGGTTTTCACCGCATAATCGGATCATCCTACTCAGGATTGGGCCTCGCGGCCACGCACGGTGATCGTAAGCCGATCCTAGACAAGGCCTAAAAACCAACACGAGGTTGATCCCCGGAACATCCTGTCTAGGACTAGCAAACGACACCCTGCGTGCCGCTGGATCCTCCAGCCCCTTGTAAGGCCTAACTATTGCAGATATTAAACTAATCCTTGATGAACAAGGAGCAACCGTAACGGATCGGATCTACTAAATAATGATCAAGCGGGGTGCCGCCCCTACACCTAAGATAGGTGTAAGGGCGGCTAGACATGCAAGGGTTGCACTACAATAGCATGTTACGCGAAGAACTATGCTAACCCTAACACATCTATGATAACTACGTTGCTCGCCATCAACAAGGCTTCAGTACGAGCAACGCATGAACAACGTGGAGCTTGTGCTGCCTAGATCGCAAGATGCGATCTAGGCAGCATGTTGCTTACCGGTAGAAACCCTCGAGACGAAGGAGTTGGCGATGCGCCGAGATTGATTTGGTTGGTTGAACGTTGGTTGTTGTTTATTCCATAAACCCTAGATACATATTTATAGTCCAGTGGACTTTCTAACGTGGGAATAATCCCAACCGTGCATGAGACAAATTCTAACTTTTAATCTATGATGCAATCTACTACAATTAAAGATACACGGGCAATATAGCCCAAACTCTTCGTGCGAAGCCGCTTCAGAGATCTTCCACGTGTAATCTTCCAAGCCCATCTCCCTTACGGCCCACCTCCTGATTTGGCCAAAATCTGGTGATAACACATGCCCCCCTGGTTTTGGCAATGATAATTTCAAAACCACTCTGTTTTTCCTTCGAAGGGTCATGTCGTGGCAGAGCAGACCTGTCACAGTATTCTTCATCATGACGCCCTGTCTTTCCAGCTTCTCTGCAAAATTCGATAGCTTTGGCATCACTTCCTCGGAAACTGCAATGGCATTAAATTTCCACCAGGCTTCTCATTATTTAACTGTGCCGATCGATTAGCTCTCTTCATCCCCTTCCTCTGTTCCAGCCATCGGCACCAAAAAACCCTCTTCTCCCTCAGCCATGTCTTCTTCTTCCTCCTCTTCCATCTCTCTCCAATCCTTCTCTTCAAGCGAGCCGGAGTGGAACTCCGATCACGCGCCAGAGGGCGACCTGCCTCTGACCGATGGGGAAGAGGACCTCAAGTTCCTCATCGATGGGGAGCTGATGAGCGAAAGTGAAGACGACCTCCATCCTTGGGCGAAACCCACCTCCCCCGACGGGAAGGGGGAAGAAGTAGAGGAAGAGGAAGAAGAAAAGGAGGGCGGCCCCTCTTCCCCCGCTAAGCTTCTGCCGGCCAAGCGATTCCGCGCTTGGGCGGACAGCGAAGATGATGATGATGACGAGGAGGAAGAGGAGGAGGATGAATCCTCCTCCTCCATTGGCTATCCGTCGACCAAGCGCTTCCGCTCCTGGGCGGACAGCGAGGATGATGATGATGACGAGGAAGACGAAGCTCCGGCCAAGGGCTGGGGCAGCAGCGACGAGGAGCTTCCTGGGAGCAGCGCCGACGACCTCGACGACGGCGACGATGAGGACAGCGACGACTAGTAGGGTAGGACTAGTAGTAGCAGTGCACTAGGCACCAGATCCCTCTTTTGAGAGCCATCGGCTCTTGCTTGTAAAGCCGCTCCTTTGAATTAATGAAAATTATTCTTTCAATTAATCCAATTTCACTCCCTCCGCTAGTCATACCAAGACCGATAGCAACGTATCGGATTCCTTTTCCTTTGGACGCCCGTGAAGCCGGACTCAAATGTCGATTAGACCGCCAGTTAAGCACTTCTCAAATTCAGGCTGCGATTTGATATCTGACCATAATTTTCCGCAATCCCTTAGCCGATGACTACTCATCGGCTATCTTGAGAATCCAGTCCCTTTCCTTTTCTTGCAGCAACAGGGCGGTCCAAAACCTGTAAAGCCGACGGCCTCCTTTTCCGGTTCCTCTCCGTAGCTTTAGCAGTTTTCTTTTGCAACACCTGAACTGCTTTCAGAGAGGATCACGATGTAGGGTTAGTCGATGCGACTCCAATCGGCTCCCAAAACAGAACATCTACCAAGTTAGCTGCCCCCCGAGCCTTAATCAAGGCGAGAATACTGGCGAGGATGAACAGGTCATTGATCAGCTTTCTTCCACTGAACGTCGATGTTGATGTGAACTTTGAGCACACAGCCAATAGGTCTTGGTCTTGTGTAACTGTACTAGAGTCGATGGCTGCGCATCGGCTTCGCTTCTTGTGCAAAAAAAAATTTTATTAGCCGATTTTTTCTAATCGGCCCCCAATGTTTCACTGCACGCATGTTTACACATGTTTATCTGCACATGTTCATCTGACTATATGCCCCCCGAGCCGAATCTACCAGATGTCTGCAGATATCGGCTTTTATGGTTAGCCAGGGCACTGCACTTGTACGTCGGCTCCGCAAGGATTCGTGCTGACTTTCATCCGCCGACGTGGCTGCTGCCCAGTAGATCGATGCTGAACACAAGCAGAACATGTGGTGAAGATAATTTTGGCCGATTGCTGGAATCGGCCTCCATATCCATTGAAGCGCTGACTGAAGGTTCTGTAATGCTCCTTCATAATTTTTGGGGCCGATCACAAGGATCAGCCTCGCCCCATTTGCTCATCGGTTTGTTCTTGCTACTCGGTCAGGCTGGTGGATAAAACCAGCCCAACCTCTGACTTGACGCGCCTGCTGTCGTCCACCTTGAGTGCATCGTAGAATCGTGGAGCACTAAGCTCCGTCGGAAGGACGAGCACCATGTTTGTACCAGCCGATGTTTCATCGTCGGCTTTCCTTTGCTTGGGACGCCACTCCATTTTCCGTGGACGACCCTCTTCATCCAGGGTTCGCTGAACTTTCACAGCCAGATCAGGTCGTGCCTTCCTTAGCGTATGCAAGTATAACCTTTCGGCTTCCTCCAGGCCGCGCAACCGCTGAACCCTGCGCTTTTGTGAACGGCTGAGTCCATCAGGGCACCACCTTGGCCGGTGGTACCTGTCTTCTTCTTCTTGTCCCTCGTCTTCTGAATCCTCGAGATCTGCCCACCGAGGGGACTCAGCGCGTTTGCTTTGTGGCGGGAGAGGCCCTAAGCGCCTGAACACAGACACGTTGGCTGCCTCCTTCTTCTTCTGGTTGCATTCTGGGCAATCGGCTCATTCCTGAATCCCAGCAGTGTCTGAAGAAGGGGCAGTCCCAGTGCCTGTCGTTGTCGTCTTGCTCCCTTGATTTTCCTATGGCACGGCGCTCGTGCTCCTCCTCATCGCGATCATGCCGACGATATCTTCTGGCTTCTCTAGCCAGACGATCTCCTTCATCAACATAGCTGGACCATCGGCGTTGGTCATACTGACTTACATACTTGTTGAGGAGGTGATCAGAGAGGGGTCGCTGATATCTTATGTTCTTAACTTCTCCCTCTGTGACGTAGCGCTTGCCATCATGATGGAGCCGATCGCGTGGAGCGGCCTCCTCTGTGTCCTTGCTACGAGAGCAGCTGCCCTCATCTCCATCCTTGCCAGAGTGGTGCCCAGGTCCTACCATGTTGATGCTGAACGAGGATCCTGGCTGGCAACCTTAAGTGCATTCTACCATGTTAACGGCGGGGAAGGGCTGGGTGTCGACCTTCATGGCGTACTGGTTGAAAATTAGACGCCCTTTTTCTATCGCCGCTTGGATGTGCTGACGCCATACCCTGCAGTCGTTGGTGGCATGGGAGAGCGAGTTATGCCATTTGCAGTATGGCTTTCCGTTCAGCTCTTGCACCGTGGGGAATTTGAGACCTTCAGGAATCGTCAACTGCTTCTCCTTGAGCAGGAGGTCGAAGATTTGCTCAGTCTTGGTCACGTCAAAATCAAATCCCCTGGGCGGGCCTGGTGGCTTTACCCATTTGCAGGACACGGGGGTTCCTCCCTGAGTCCATTCAGCCACTGCTACCTCTTGATCTCCCGCAGAAACTTCGTCTTCCTCTGCATCGACCAGGACTACTGCACGCTTGAACTTGTCTTGGTACAGGTCCGGGTGGCGCTGTTCATATGCCGACAGTTTCTGAACCATGTGCGCCAGTGAGGGATAGTCTGCTTGGGAGGCCATGTCCTTGAGCGGTGTTGCGAGGCCCGCTACTGCCAACTCGACTGCTTCCTTTTCAGTTATACGAACCGAATAACATCGGTTCCTAAGATTCCTGAAGCGCTGGATGTATTCTGTCACAGTTTCTCCGCGCTTCTGACGTAGTTGTGCTAGATCGGCAATGCCGGACTCGGAAGCCTCTGAATGGTACTGCATATGGAACTGCTCTTCCAACTGCTTCCAAGTCCGGATGGAGTCTGGTGGTAGCGAGGTGTACCACCCGAAAGCCGATCCTGTGAGGGACTATGAGAAGAGCCTCACGCGTAGTTGATTCGACACTGAAGCCGGTCCTAATTGTGCCAAATATCGGCCCACGTGCTCGATGGAGCTGGAACCATCTGATCCACTGAATTTGGAGAAATCAGGGAGCCGATATTTAGGTGGTAGCGGGATCATCTCGTAGTCGTCGGGGTACGGCTTGGAATAGCCGATTGCCCTCCTTTTCGGCACCATGCCGAACTGGTCTCTCAGTATGGTACTGATCTGATCGGCTGTGCTGGCTGCAGGAGTTGAACTCTGAATATTCGCCGGGGTGGCGTACTTAGCCAACCATGTTTGCTTTTCCAGCTCTGAGCCAACTGCAGGAGCTGAGCTCTGGAGGTTCGTCGGGGTGGCGTACTTAGTTAGCCACGTCTGCTTCTCAAGCTCTGTCGCTGACGTCCCTCCTGTTTTCCCAGAAGTCCCTGATGTTGTGGCCTGGTTTGTGAGTGCCCAGTTACCACAGTCTGGCACATACGTGCACGTGTACCCGTGAGGGATCTCCTTAGGCGCCTCAGGCAAGAACTGGTAGTCACTAGGGTCACCACCGATCTTGTAGACGACGAATGCCGGTGAAGCCGGCACCTCTGGTGCTGCCAACGCAAATGGCAGCGGTGGACGGGACTGGAGTGGCAACTCTCCTTGATGCGTCCCGAGAGCTGGTCCTGACGGCGAATACTGGTGCCTCATTATCTCCTGGATCACGCGAAGAGCGACACGCTCCAACGTGTTGACCAGGTTCTCAGAGTGGCGGTGTAGCGAGTGAGCCACCAAGTAGTTGATCTCCTGCCGCAGGGACCTGGTGCGTTCTTCCGACGGGGCAGAGAGGTCTATCCCATCTAGTACACCATTAGGCGAGAACCCCTTCCACCTGATGCCATGTGAACGGGTTCTGTGGAAAGAGCCGATGAGGTCGGCTTCGAGGATGACTTTGATCTCGTCATACTTCTTCTTGAGCTCGTCGGTCAGATCCTCGTATGTGACTGGCGTGCCGTCCGCCATCTCAGATGTAGATGGCGATGTGGTTGATGTAGAAGCTTGTCCCACCGGGCGTGCCAGAATGTGTTGACGTCCGAAACCCACCGACGGGCAGCGACGGGCAACACCGTAGAGCCGGGAACAACCTAGGGCTGCGGCTGGCCGAGGTCCCTCCGAGCGACGGCCCGCAAAGCCTTCTGGTCACACGTCCGATGCTGATTGCAAGGGCGTGCCACCTGACCTATACCTGGTCAGGAAGGTGATGGAGATGCCTCGCTTAGTTTCCTGCATGGCATACACGTAAACATTAAATACGAGCCTCGATCGGCTCTCAGGTTATCCTGTGAATCGGCTCAAGGAGCCGATCCACCCATGATTCGTACGGGGTGCACGAATATATGGTGGTCCTGCTTGATCAAGATAAAGCTAATGAGATCTACGACGATTTAGGGTTTTCACCGCATAATCGGATCATCCTACTCAGGATTGGGCCTCGTGGCCACGCACGGTGATCGTAAGCCGATCCTAGACAAGGCCTAAAAACCAACACGAGGTTGATCCCCGGAACATCCTGTCTAGGACTAGCAAACGACACCCTGCGTGCCGCTAGATCCTCCAGCCCCTTGTAAGGCCTAACTATTGCAGATATTAAACTAATCCTTGATGAACAAGGAGCAACCGTAACGGATCGGATCTACTAAATAATGATCAAGCGGGGTGCCGCCCCTACACCTAAGATAGGTGTAAGGGCGGCTAGACATGCAAGGGTTGCACTACAATAGCATGTTACGCGAAGAACTATGCTAACCCTAACACATCTATGATAACTACGTTGCTCGCCATCAACAAGGCTTCAGTACGAGCAACGCATGAACAACGTGGAGCTTGTGCTGCCTAGATCGCAAGATGCGATCTAGGCAGCATGTTGCTTACCGGTAGAAACCCTCGAGACGAAGGAGTTGGCGATGCGCCGAGATTGATTTGGTTGGTTGAACGTTGGTTGTTGTTTATTCCATAAACCCTAGATACATATTTATAGTCCAGCGGACTTTCTAACGTGGGAATAATCCCAACCGTGCACGAGACAAATTCTAACTTTTAATCTATGATGCAATCTACTACAATTAAAGATACACGGGCAATATAGCCCAAACTCTTCGTGCGAAGCCGCTTCAGAGATCTTCCACGTGTAATCTTCCAAGCCCATCTCCCTTACGGCCCACCTCCTGATTTGGCCAAAATCTGGTGATAACACTAGCATTAGGACTTTTAGCAAGTTTTTGCAAGAACTTTATAACTTCAGAGATGTTGCAATCATCAAAATTCAAACCATTATAATCTAAAGCAATGGGATCATCATCCCCAATGTTGGAAAAAATTTCAGCAGTTTTATCACAGGCAGTTTCAGCAGTTTCAGGCAGTTTTTCGCGCTTTGCATTAGAAGTGGAAATATTGCTAACACCAATTCTTTTATTATTAGTAGTAGGAGGTGCAGCAACTTGTGTAGCATTAGCATTACTAGTGATGGTGATAGTCCAAACTTTAGCTATATTATCTTCTTTTTCATTTTCTTCTCTTTCCCACCTAGCACGCAATTCAGCCATCAATCTTATATTCTCATTAATTCTAACTTGGATGGCATTTGCTGTAGTAACAATTTTATTATGATGATTTTCATTAGGCATAACTTTCGATTTCAAAAGATCAACATCAGCAGCAAGACTATCGACTTTAGAAGCAAGTATATCAATTTTCCCAAGCTTTTCTTCAACAGATTTGTTAAAAGCAGTTTGTGTACTAATAAATTCCTTAAGCATGGCTTCAAGTCCAGGGGGTGTGTTCCTATTATTGTTGTAAGAATTCCCATAAGAATTACCATAGCCGTTGCCATTATTATAAGGATATGGCCTATAGTTGTTCCTAGAATTGTTCCGGTAAGCATTGTTGTTGAAATTATTATTTTTAATGAAGTTTACATCAACATGTTCTTCTTGTTCAACCAATGAAGCTAACGGAACATTATTAGGATCAACATTTGTCCTATCATTCACAAGCATAGACATTATAGCATCAATCTTATCACTCAAGGAAGAGGTTTCTTCGACAGAATTTACCTTCTTACCTTGTGGAGCTCTTTCCGTGTGCCATTCAGAGTAATTGATCGTCATATTATCAAGAAGCTTTGTTGCTTCACCAAGAGTGATGGACATAAAGGTACCTCCAGCAGCTGAATCCAATAGGTTCCGCGAAGAAAAATTCAGTCCTGCATAAAAGGTTTGGATGATCATCCAAGTAGTCAGTCCATGGGTTGGGCAATTTTTAACCAAAGATTTCATTCTTTCCCATGCTTGTGCAACATGCTCAGTATCCAATTGTTTAAAATTCATTATGCTACTCCTCAAAGATATAATTTTAGCAGGGGGATAATATCTACCAATAAAAGCATCCTTGCATTTAGTCCATGAATCAATACTATTCTTAGGGAGAGATAGCAACCAATCTTTAGCTCTTCCTCTTAATGAGAAAGGGAACAATTTTAATTTTATAATGTCACCATCTACATCTTTATATTTTTGCATTTCACATAGTTCAACAAAATTATTAAGATGAGCAGCAGCATCATCAGAACTAACACCAGAAAATTGCTCTCGCATAACAAGATTTAGTAAAGCAGGTTTAATTTCAAAGAATTCTGCTGTAGTAGCAGGTGGAGCAATAGGTGTGCATAAGAAATCATTATTATTTGTGGTTGTGAAGTCACACAACTTAGTATTTTCAGGAGTACCCATTTTAGCAACAGTAAATAAAGCAAACTAGATAAAGTAAATGTAAGTAACTAATTTTTTTGTGTTTTTGATAAAGCAAACAAGATAGTAAATAAAGTAAAACTAGCAACTAATTTTTTTGTATTTTGATTTAGTGCAGCAAACAAAGTAGTAAATAAAACTAAGCAAGACAAAAATAAAGTAAAGAGATTGGGATGTGGAGACTCCCCTTGCAGCGTGTCTTGATCTAACCGGAAAATTGGCCAGAAATTTAGCTTGACACGCGTACAGCACGCGACCGTTGGGAACCCCAAGTGGAAGGTGTGATGCGTACAGCAGTAAGTTTCCCTCAGTTAGAAACCAAGGTTTATCAAACCAGTAGGAGTCAAGAAGCACGTTGAAGGTTGATGGCGGCGAGATGTAGTGCGGCGCAACACCAGGGATTCCGGCGCCAACGTGGAACCTGCACAACACAAACCAAGTACTTTGCCCCAACGAAACAGCGAGGTTGTCAATCTCACCGGCTTGCTGTAACAAAGGATTAGATGTATAGTGTGGAAGATGATTGTTTGCAGGAAACAGTAGAACAGTATTGCAGTAGATTGTATTTCAGTAAAGAGAATTGGACCGGGGTCCACAGTTCACTAGAGGTGTCTCTCCCGTAAGATAAACAGCATGTTGGGTGAACAAATTATAGTTGGGCAATTGACAAATAGAGAGGGCATGACCATGCACATACATATTATGATGAGTATAGTGAGATTTAATTGGGCATTACGACAAAGTACATAGACCGCTATCCAAAGATGCATCTATGCCTAAAAAGTCCACCTTCAGGTTATCATCCGAACCCCCTCCAGTATTAAGTTGCTAACAATAGACAATTGCATTAAGTATTGCGCGTAATGTAATCAGTAACTACATCCTCGAACATAGCACCAATGTTTTATCCCTAGTGTCAACAGCACATCCATAATCTTAGAGGTTCTTGTCACTCCTCCAGATTCACGGAGACATGAACCCACTATCGAGCATAAATACTCCCTCTTGGAGTTACTAGCATCAACTTGGCCAGAGCATCTACTAATAACGGAGAGCATGCAAGATCATAAACAACACATAGATATAAATTGATAATCAACATAACAAGTATTCTCTATTCATCGGATCCCAACAAACGCAACATATAGAATTACAGATAGATGATCTTGATCATGTTCGGCAGCTCACAAGACCCGACAATTAAGCATAATGGGGAGAAGACAACCATCTAGCTACTGATATGGACCCATAGTCCAGGGGTAGACTACTCACACATCACTCCGGAGGCGACCATGGCGGCGTAGAGTCCTCCGGGAGATGATTCCCCTCTCCGGCAGGGTGCCGGAGGCGATCTCCTGAATCCCCCGAGATGGGATTGGCGGCGGCGTCTCTGGAAGGTTTTCCGTATCGTGGCTCTCGGTACTGGGGGTTTCGCGACGAAGACTATTTGTAGGCGGAAGGGCAGGTCAGGGGGCCACACGAGGGGCCCACACTACAGGTCGGCGCGGCCAAGACCTGGGCCGCGCCGCCCTAGGGTGTGGCCACCTCGTGGCCCCACTTCGTCTCCTCTTCGGTCTTCTGGAAGCTTCGTGGCAAAATAGGACCCTGGGCGTTGATTTCGTCCAATTCCGAGAATATTTCTTTACTAGGATTTCTGAAACCAAAAACAGCAGAAACAAGAATCGGCACTTCGGCATCTTGTTAATAGGTTAGTTCCAGAAAATGCACGAATATGACATAAAGTGTGCACAAAACATGTAGATATCATCAATAATGTGGCATGGAACATAAGAAATTATCGATACGTCGGAGACGTATCAAGCTGCTGGCTCATGGGTCCCGCATGTCATCCTCTATGAACAATAAAAGTTTCCTTTGTTGGATTTATTTTTTACCCCTAATTTCTGGTTATTTGCCTTTTTCTTTTGATCCCCTGCCCCCTTTGAAACCATGACGACGCAGCTGGCAGGTCGGTCCCACATGTCATCCTCTATGAACAATAAAGGTTTCCTTTGATAGATTTATTTTTTACCCTAATTAATTTCTGGCTATTTCCTATTTTTATTTTGATCCCCTGCCGCCTTGGAATAGTTGAGGATGCTGCTGCCTCATGGGTCCCGCATGTCATCCTCTCAGAAAGGTAAAAGTTTCATTTCTTGGATTTTGTTTACCAACTGATTTTTGGCTTTTTTTTTGTTTCGATCTCCTGCCGCCTTTAAAATGTTGACGACGCTGCTGGCTCATGGGTCCCCAATGTCAGCCTCCCCGTACTGCAAATCCTCTTTCTGCAAAGGTTGTATTTCTAGCTAGATAGCTAAGGTGGATTCGAATCTGCCGTGGTTCAGCAGCTCTCGTAAGCCTTCTTGCACTGATTAATGGAACTAGTGTATAGCAAGGTCAAGACATGTGGCTTGGTGTAATGAATCTATTTGAATCATGTTGTGGATTCAATCTGATAGTTCTCTAACAGGTCAGCCAAAATAGAAATTAAGTTTTTTTCTAAAACGGAAATGCAAATTAAGATGAACACAAACATTAGTTATCATAATAGCTGATCATACATACATACTTGCTAAGAGCAAAAGCTTGCCAGAGTTTTACCACCCATACAATTAATTAGCTGTTCAGATAAGATAACCTTATATAAGTATAACTACAAATGCATTTGCTAAGGGCTCATGGGACAATAGAACTAGACAACCGCAAACTTGATGACCAGCATGTCACAGTGGCATCGAAAGATCTTGACCTTCAACTTTGATCCAATGCGAAGTTTGGCACTGTCAATGAACTTTTTCCACCTGGAAGTAACAACCAAGCGGCCATCTGTGGGACTGACGGAGTACCGTCCCTCCACGGTGAGACCTTCACTCTCCATGACGAGGGAAATCTTGGCCCTTCGGCCAGCATTGAGATCCTTGGCGATACTTTTAGGCAATTTCTGATTCAAAGCAAGAGATACCAACAATAATTAGTCAATGGCACCAATGCACTGAAGACTGAACCATGTGAGACTTTGAGCAGAGAAGACATCAAGATAAGAGCAGTTATGCTGTCATATACTCACGAACATAGCCTTCAGATGCGTCCTGGTCACCACACGGGTGGCCACAAAGCAATGAGCCGAGACCTCGGTGATCTGGCTGGGCAGGTGCAGGAGCCTGGGCTGGTACACGAGCTGGTGCTGATGCAGAGACTGGCGGGCAGGTGCAATAAACGGTACCTCTAGAGGAACCGGTGCTGATGCAGAGACTGTTGGGCAGGTGCAGTAAACGGTGCAGCTAGAGGAACCAAGTGATGCGGTGAGCCTGCTGGGCAGGTGTAGTATATGGGGCATCTACGTGAACCAATGCTGATGTAGGGGCCTGCTGGGTAGATGCAATAAACGGTGCCGAGTACAGAACCGGTGCTGATGCAGGAGAGTGGGAAGCCGGTCCCCGTGCAGGAGAGGGTGCCCTTTGTGACATCCGCTCCTGTTCCATCAGGGGATCTGCAGCTTTGATCATGTTAACCCAGCAAGCTAGAACAGAGGGAATGGTTTAGAACAACTGCTCAGAATGCAGTAATCAAAGGATATGAGTACAAAAAAGTTACATATTATATATTTGGAAGTGTCTCCAACTCTGTAAGCAGTTACGTATATCTGCCCGTTTGAGTTTCTGATGCTCAGCTCGTCGCCCTTCTTCAGACCGTAGTCAAAAGCAAACTTTCTCCAATCATGTCCATACAAATATGTGATGGCCTGCGTCTTGTAGACATACACCTCATAGACCGTGTAAGTGTTCATCAATTTGCCATTGCCATGCATAGTGAAAGACCCTTCATGCGGACACATCTGGTTAATCATTGGACGAAGTTCACAAGGTACAGTCTGCAGGTGAAAATTGATACTAATGTAAGAAGCAGGAAGACTAAAAACAAGACTTTACTATATGCCAATTCATGCTAAACCACTGAGAATACATACCTGTAACTCTGTGAAGGAGTTATTAGAAAGGTAGATAGAGCCATAGGAGGTGTTATATGCGGGGTATGTACATGGGCCCGCCATATTCCCGCAAGCTCGGCATCGGGATGGTGAAGGAAACATGGGAGGTACTACTGGTGCGTAGCGCTGAATGTAAGTGGAAGAATTAGGTTGTGTAAAGTGCATAGTTCTGTGGGGACCCCGGACTAGCTGTCCGAAATTCCCTGTTATGTATACAGTTCACGATCCCATGATCAGTGCGCCGTGAACACATAACCGAACTGATATCAAATTACACCATCCAATTACAAAGCGGAATAAGAAAATTACAACATGGTCACATGACCGATAATTACATAATAGCCTCGAAGGGCCTAACTAAACATCAGAGTAGCATCATCACTTCAGCAGCGCAGTACCCAAGTCATCTGCCATAACCCTACAGTAACCGATCGGGAAGACGTTCCTAGCTCGCATAGACGTCGCCAACTCCTTCTTCATCTGTCGAACTCCTTCAAGTCTGGCCAAGTAAATAGCCAGGGACAAAGCCGTGAGTACATTTGGAATTGTACTCGCAAACCATTTACAAAGTAACATATCAAGGAGAACAAGGTACCGAGGACTAACTAGGAGATCAAGAGGGAATGACCACTTATATAACAAGAATATGTTATGTAGAAGAGAAGAAGTGTTTTAGTGGAGTTAGCATCTCAACTTCATGGGTGAAGGAGATGAGAGAATATATCTAAGACCTCACTACTAGACTTAATTTAGGAAGATCTTTCACGACATAAACGCTTAGGAAGGGTAGACCCAATTTTTATCAATTCCTTTCCGACCACCTCATTGTGGTCATCAACCATTTTACCAGTACTCCAAGTACTCCAACACAAAACCCGTTTCTTTCCTTTGTCAAACATTTTCACAAACAAAACACATCAGGCTAAGCAACAGCCAATCCAACCGTCCATGACCGCGGACACGGCTATTCGAATAGATTTGACTCTGCAGAGTTTGCACACTTTCCCCACAAGATCTGATAAATCCACCGGGATCATCCCCGGGCCATCATACGAAAGTATGTGGGTATCGGATAACCAGTCGAAGCCTTTCGCCCATTCTAATTAGCAAGAGGTCCTACCCTATGGAGTATGTACCTCCCCGGCACCGTGGCAGCTCACCTCCTTTTGAGCGTGGCTCCACCGCCAAGCCAGGAGACCCATAGTGTCTTCCGGACGGGTCAGCCCCGAAGGCCTCCCGTTATACTATTGTCCCAACCTCGACAACCCGGACTCGGGGGTATCCGTACAATTGTATAGTTATGCGGTGCCTCATGCTAAAGAGAACGAACGTCGAGCTAAGCCCCGTGCCCATGTTGGAGTAATGTGGTTGCGCTAGTTTGTTGTCATGGGTGAGTACTTAGGCGCCAAAGTTTTCGTAATATCCCAACCACTTTCTCATTCCCATCATTTTTACCAAATCCTTTCCTTTCTCAAATTCTCACTTGGGCATAACATTATACCCAAGGTTTTAACAAAAACTTTTACAACAAGGTAAAACCTTGAGGGTTTTCCCAACCTAAAGTTTATGTGTGAACTAAGATGTATAATAGCATAATGGTTGCCATCATAACAAGAAGGGGTATCAAGGTCATCCATACTCCAATTGAGCATGAATGGAGATGATCAAAAAGTAGAGCAATTTTAATGATATTATCCCAAGTGTTTACTAGAATTAGGGTGTCAAAAGGTGGTGAAATGTGATTCACATACTTAGAGCAAGTACGCAATATATCGAGAGGGGACATTACACACTTAGTGGCAAGTGTGTAAAAGAATCAAGTTAAGCAAACCCAAGGAGACGCAAGAAATCAAGAGACCAAGGATAGAAAGATCTCAACCAAGATCATGGACAACAAAGAGTCAAAGTAAATGGCTTGCCTTGGCTTATTTGTCCCTGTACTTCTTCAATTCCATCAATATAAGAATTCCAACAATATAAATAATCTTCTCATCCGATTCCACTTCTTCTTCTTCTCCGGAATTGTTCGCATCTATCGCCGGAAAATATAAAAGGAACGCAATCAATCACATTGCATCAACAAGACAACATTCAACAATCAACAACTAACCATGCAGCCAAGGTATAACATACTAAGGACCTATAGATACCACAAAACAACTTTAAGATTTTTAATTTAGAAAACCCATTTATTTACCTAGTAAAGGTATGAGAGTGCCACGACTTAGCAATTGCCTCTCTAGGTACCACCATGGAACAAGCTAAGTACCCCCTGGTATATAACATCATAAAGAGGACAAGAGCATTAGTTTGACATCAAATACATTCACAAAACATTTTCAAACATTTTTGGAAAAGTAGAAAACAGTTTTCCTAATTTAATTTGCTCACTTAACACTATACAAAAATAGGAAGCAAACCATATACCACGTCATTTGAAAACTTAAGCAAAACAAAAGAGCTAAAGTTAGGTTGCAGAGGTTTTGTTTTGCAAGCATAAAACAAAGGTTGCCCACCTCTACTAAAAAGAGTTGGTCAAGGGTTTTAAATAAACCGAAAAGTTTTGCTTCAACAATGCATGCCACACATAAACATCACTAACAGCAACAAATATGTATGAACAGAGACTAATAATATTTTTCCTAGATAGCCAGTACTAATACAAGACTAACCCAATTGGAATCACCCAAAAATACTAAACCTACAATTTTAGAAATTTGTTTGAATCTGACTGTACAGAAAAAAAGATCTGTAAGCCATAAATCGTAGAAAAATCCTAAAAATATGAGGCCACAGGCATTTGAAAGGTAATTAAACAGAGATGCATACACAATTGGATTTGGGTTCAAATTGTTTCTGAAACTCTCACAAATGGATTTACAAGTTTACTGCATGTCTGTACCATTTTCTTTCTCTCTGGATTTACACAACAGATAAATGTTTGAAACTTGTTTGAGATGATTAAGAAAACATTCAGTAATCCTACCGAATTGGAATCACACAATTAGGTTCAAAAATGGATTTTTGATGATTTAAAAGCTAACAGCCATGTCTGCAGAACACACAGAATAAGTTTAATTCACCAAAAATCGTACACAACTCATAAAAATATTAAGTAAGCTGCATCTGAAAGGTATTGAATAGGTGGTTCTTACCCAACTTGTTTCACTCCAAAATTCGTTTCCAAGCTCCTGGTTTAATTCGACAAAGCCAGATCTGACCAGATCTTGATATGTGAACCATTTCAGTTTCAGGAGGTCAATCGAAGTGAAACCACTGCCAAAATGAAGGTATTGAAGAGGGCTTTCACCTACAGTTGAGTTTGCTCAAAAAGGTTTCGTAAAACGGCGCAAATCTAACAAACAGTGAATCTGCATGTTTACAGAATTTTATTTACCACGGGCAATCCGTAACGAATTTGAGGATGAGACCAACTCCAAGTTGTAGATATTTTCCGTATCTATCTGAGGAACTTTGAATCACTCGATTTGGATCTGCGCACGAGATTTGGTGGATTTTACAAGTTCGTACCAGAATCTGAAACAGCAAGATAGCAGAAATTACTGCAAGGATTTGGACGAACTTTGCTCAAGAACTTCAGATCTGAGGATAGCTCAAGCTTCTCCATGCTTGGACCAACATGCACCTGCATCAAGATCCAATCTTAGCAATGGAGGAAGAGGAGAGGAGAGAAAACCATCTAGGGTTGGGGAGAAGAAGGAGAGGGAGGCTCTCATGGTGAGGAGGAGCTTGAGGGAGGAGGGAGCTTCATCTTGGAGTGCCTTCCATGGCCATGGCCGGCCATGAAGCTTGGGAGGGGCAGCAGCTCGTGGGGAGAGGTAGGGGGAGAGTGTGGGGGAGTGGAGAGTGAAGGAAATGAAGCCAAAGGGGAGGTGGTGGCCGGCTAGGGCCAATTTATAGAGGGAGAGGGGTGGCTGCCTCCTTTTTTCATTGGCTATGGTGGGTGGCTGCCCATTTAGTGATTGGGGTAGTTGGGAGGTAAGCCTTGTGGAGGAAGGCAGTGAGGAAAAGAGGGCTGGCCGAAATTTGAATGCACATACAATGGCCGGCTCCATTCTTATGTCATGCAAAAATGATTCATCAAAAGGGAGTTCCCATCATGCATGTAGATCATGGAGGAGCTACATAATTCCTTGCCGAGATGGTGGCTTAGATGATGTGTAGGAAAATATAAAATAGCTAGAGATGGAGGAAGAGCGTGATGGTGATGGGGGTGTACAAGTTTTCATGTGCAAGCTATTTTGGAGATGGCCGCCACAAGATTTTGAGACTTGGCCATTCCAAACAAGATGAGACACATGGTACCCAAGTGCCTAAGCAAGACACACGACACCACTTGTGTTATGCAAAGAAAATAGGTTCCTTCAAGTGGTAAAGAGTCTAAGGTTTAAAAGGATAGTGATGGATATAATGATACAATAACAATGATGAATATGGTGACATCAATTCATCAATTCATGAGGTCAAGAATGATGATGGAAGAGAATAGAGGGGTGAGATAGGTACGAGGAAATATAAGTTTCTCTTCAAATAAGAGGTCAATTGGGAAGTGATTTGAAAGTATCAAATGATCATCTACATGATCAAGAATTGGAGAATGAGGGAATACAATGTGGTGGATCAGAGATGTGCAAGAGTTGCCATTTGAAAAATAGTTTAGTTGAAAGGTATGGGACACACCTCAATTGTATAGAGACAATTGGGAATGAACTCAAGTGAAATGGAATCTTGAAGATGTTGGGTGAAAACTAGTTGGAACATAGGAGTTCAAAATATTCTACTTACTTTCTCAAGTAAAGTAGAGTTTTCTCAATTTTAAAGTAAACAAGAAATGGTATAGGTACCATAAACAAGCCTTTTGTTAAAAACAAAGCAAAATAGAGAGTAATGTTTTAGAAATCAGTGCTTGGTAGAAATGGGACGAAAAACAAAACCCATTTCAGTTCCTTGTTTTCCTTGAAGAAATATCTTGAAAAGATTTAGTAAAACTAGAAGTAGTTTTGTGGTCAAATCTAGAGAAGGAAAATCAATAGGATTTTTGAGAGAGAAGACTAGTTTAGGGAGAAGTGTTCTCAAGGGTAGATGATGGCTACAAAATGTACCCATCATTACCACTCTTGGTTTTGTGAAGATTAAACTTGGATCAAAATAAAAACAAGAGGTAAAAGAGGAAGAAGTGATCTGGTGCTGGAACATGGGATAGGGTACCAGATCAAGTTGAATATACGAGTTGCAAGGATTGACTGAGACATGCAGGACGTGGAGGTTGAAGAGGGTGTTGCATAGATGAGATCCATGTATTGAGGCTACCAATAACAGTTGTGGTTGCTTAGAAATTAACTGCCAAAGTCTGGACATTTTAAGCCTGTCAACACAGATGGTCGACATGGCCTCAAAACCAACAAGGATGAGGGGGTATAAGAGAGGGATGTAGCTAGGGGTAGACGATCCCAAATTTTGAATTAAGGATGATTGAGCTATCTTGTACCACAAAGAGAAAATCAAGATGGCACACTCATGTTTCCATCAGGAGAGAGGTTTGATGCAGTAAAAGGGAAAACAACTTTTCCTAAGTCACACATGTGTTTTATTTGGTGACTTGCTTGTCTGGCATCTAGAGGTGTTGTTCTTTGAGGTAACTCAAGACAAAACTCAACAAGCAAATCAAGACAATTCATCTATCAACAGATCAAGGCAATTCATCATAGCAAACAGATCAAGGCAATTCACCTTAATTAGTCTATAGAAAAAGTTTTTGTTCCCCCTGTTTTTTTGAAATAAGGACAACTAATCAAGGTTGAAAAAGTTGGGGTGTTACAGATCTTCCACCCTTAAAATAATCTCGTCCCGAGATTACTGAGGGTAGAACTAGAGGGGTTATAAAGTTTTAACCAAAGTCAGACTCCATTCTTCTGTAGACGTGCCGTTGTAGAGAAAGTCGTTTGCTTCATCTTCTGGGAGACATGATGGATTCTTGCCGATGGCGAGCTTCATGAAGAGGTTGACTACTCCATGCAGGTGTTGGATCTATAGCTTCTTTACGATCCTAGCGGAGGTTCAAGACTGTGGGAGGGTTAGTGCACCCAACGGTGCTTGAGCGGGGCTGAAAACCTTTTTAGAGTTAGCTTGATTTTAGTGGAAGACAAAGTCTTCCACCCTTAAGATTTTTCATCGGGTTCTCGGAAAAACTCAGAGCTTCTGCCTTGTAGTTCTGTCTGGGGCTTCGGAAGAAGTCATCGGTCTTCCTTGTTCAGCTGAAGAATCTTCGGGGGCGACGTGCAGACCACCACTTCAAGAGGCACTCACGGTGTTAACTGAACCATATGGGACGCGCGGCGAGTTAGAAAGCTGAAGAAACGCCTGGTTGGTACCCATATGAAGCAGCAACAGGGGTCGTCGAAGACAATCTTCAGCTTGGGGGTCAGTGCTGATTTCAGTAACAACTAAGAAGTTAGCGGGTAAACTACGCCTAAAGTCTTGAGTCTTGGAGTATCTTCAGAAGCTTCATTTGATGAGGACCAGATGAACCATGTGGTGTAGCTCGGCTTTGACGCTATTGTTCTCTCAACTTGTTAGACGGTGTGTTCGAGGGTAGTTTCAAAAAGATATCCTCGTGGTTAGCGTGAGTATACTCCAAGGTTAGACCAAGTTAGCATGTCTTCTCGTAGAGGTGCAGTCACTCTTGAAGGTAGGGCTTCTTCTTTCTTGGCGTAGTGGAGATGCTCCAGCTGATCTTGAAGGAAGTCAGCGTAGATAGGGGTCGGGTTAGTTTTCGTGACGGTTGAAAAACAACTTCCAACGGGTTTAGAGTTAGAGTCTTTCGTTAGTCTACCCAATTTAACTAATAGTTAGCAAAACATCGGCGAGGCAAACTTTAATCCTATCATTGCATGTGACACCCATACAACCATAACCAGAGACAAAATACCACTAACAGAGGCTACTGGTATTTTTCCTAGATGCACAGTAACAAAACAAGATCAACACAATTGGAATCATTCAAAAATATTTATTTTTCAATTTTTGAGATTCAAAATACTAACCAGAAACAGTGATCAAGTTTTATTTATTAAAAATCGCACAAAAATCCTAAAAATACAAAGTCAGTGGCATCTGAAAGATAATTTCATACTGGTTCTAGTGCAATTGGAATCACATCAATCGGAGCTACCAAACTATTTTTATTAGCAAAACAGTACACTGGCAGATTTCCATTTTTAATTGCTGTTTCACAAATTTCAAACAATTAAAAAGGGCGGGAACGTCTAAATAGCAAGACATACATGCACACAGCAAACAGATACAAACACTCAAGGCAGCACACTAGGGAACTACAAGCAATCATCAAACCAGACATGGTACTCTAAGTACCCAGAAATTCCTAATGCGCGGGTTTATCTCAATCAAAGCGATTGGGTTTGTCCTATCCATCCTATAGGTTTGGGGGCTGGTCACATATGTCGACGTCTTCATATTGCTGGCATCAACTTCAATGGGGATCCTTGTAACAGTGGGTGGTGACGCAGGCCTGATGTTGAATCCTCGATGTTGAAGTGGAGGCGAAAACTGTGCAGTCTTCTGTTGTAAACATCTCGGGGACGTGAGGTCTTCAGAGGGGTAGTTGTTGAGGTGCTCCCGAAGTCGATATCTTCTCGTGGCTGGCCTAAAAATTACTAGTCAAGAAACTGAGGACTTGATCCCTGACGACTGCAAAAAGTGCAAGCCCATGGAAGAACAAGGTCGGATCTTTGACATACTTTGGTGAAAACCAAATACATGATGTTATCATCCCTACATGAGCACGACTAAGTCGGCATCCAACCTTCAATAGCTGCTGTTGGAGATACGTGAGACTTCATAAAAGGTTGATCCATCTTTGAGTTTGAGTCTCCGGTCTGAGTTGGGGACATCGTCTAACCATGTGGGTTTGAAGTGGATGAGACAATAGAGTAAGAATTTTCAAACATTTTAATAAAGCGGAGAGATAAGAATTTAGAAGTTTTGAAGAAATAAGAGGAGTAGAAGCTATGCTTCCTACTAAAGAAATAATTTGCTTCGTAAATAGTTTTTTCCCAATTACTTGTCTCCTAACTAACGTCCATGCTAACTAAGGTCTCCTACAGTCAGGATAGCTCTGATACCAGCTCTGTGGGGACCCCGGACTAGCTGTCCGAAATTCCCTGTTATGTATACAGTTCACGATCCCATGATCAATGCGCCGTGAACACATAACCGAACTGATATAAATTACACCATCCAATTACAAAGCGGAATAAGAAAATTATAACATGGTCACATGACCGATAATTACATAATAGCCTCGAAGGGCCTAACTAAACATCAGAGTAGCATCATCACTTCAGCAGCGCAGTACCCAAGTCATCTGCCATAACCCTACAGGCAACTGACTGGGAAGACGTTCCTAGCTCGCATAGACGTCGCCAACTCCTTCTTCATCTGTCGAACTCCTTCAAGTCTGGCCAAGTAAATAGCCAGGGACAAAGCCGTGAGTACATTTGGAATTGTACTCGCAAACCATTTACAAAGTAACATATCAAGGAGAACAAGGTACCGAGGACTAACTAGGAGATCAAGAGGGAATGACCACTTATATAACAAGAATATGTTATGTAGAAGAGAAGAAGTGTTTTAGTGGAGTTAGCATCTCAACTTCATGGGTGAAGGAGATGAGAGAATATATCTAAGACCTCACTACTAGACTTAATTTAGGAAGATCTTTCACGACATAAACGCTTAGGAAGGGTAGACCCAATTTTTATCAATTCCTTTCCGACCACCTCATTGTGGTCATCAACCATTTTACCAGTACTCCAAGTACTCCAACACAAAACCCGTTTCTTTCCTTTGTCAAACATTTTCACAAACAAAACACATCAGGCTAAGCAACAGCCAATCCAACCGTCCATGACCGCGGACACGGCTATTCGAATAGATTTGACTCTGCAGAGTTTGCACACTTTCCCCACAAGATCTGATAAATCCGCCGGGATCATCCCCGGGCCATCATACGAAAGTATGTGGGTATCGGATAACCGATCGAAAGCCTTTCGCCCATTCTAATTAGCAAGAGGTCCTGCCCTATGGAGTATGTACCTCCCCGGCACCGTGGCAGCTCACCTCCTTTTGAGCGTGGCTCCACCGCCAAGCCAGGAGACCCATAGTGTCTTCCGGACGGGTCAGCCCCGAAGGCCTCCCGTTATACTATTGTCCCAACCTCGACAACCCGGACTCGGGGGTATCCGTACCCTTGTATAGTTATGCAGTGCCTCATGCTAAAGAGAACGAACGTCGAGCTAAGCCCCGTGCCCATGTTGGAGTAATGTGGTTGCGCTAGTTTGTTGTCATGGGTGAGTACTTAGGCGCCAAAGTTTTCGTAATATCCCAACCACTTTCTCATTCCCATCATTTTTACCAAATCCTTTCCTTTCTCAAATTCTCACTTGGGCATAACATTATACCCAAGGTTTTAACAAAAACTTTTACAACAAGGTAAAACCTTGAGGGTTTTCCCAACCTAAAGTTTATGTGTGAACTAAGATGTATAATAGCATAATGGTTGCCATCATAACAAGAAGGGGTATCAAGGTCATCCATACTCCAATTGAGCATGAATGGAGATGATCAAAAAGTAGAGCAATTTTAATGATATTATCCCAAGTGTTTACTAGAATTAGGGTGTCAAAAGGTGGTGAAATGTGATTCACATACTTAGAGCAAGTACGCAATATATCGAGAGGGGACATTACACACTTAGTGGCAAGTGTGTAAAAGAATCAAGTTAAGCAAACCCAAGGAGACGCAAGAAATCAAGAGACCAAGGATAGAAAGATCTCAACCAAGATCATGGACAACAAAGAGTCAAAGTAAATGGCTTGCCTTGGCTTATTTGTCCCTGTACTTCTTCAATTCCATCAATATAAGAATTCCAACAATATAAATAATCTTCTCATCCGATTCCACTTCTTCTTCTTCTCCGGAATTGTTCGCATCTATCGCCGAAAAATATAAAAGGAACGCAATCAATCACATTGCATCAACAAGACAACATTCAACAATCAACAACTAACCATGCAGCCAAGGTATAACATACTAAGGACCTATAGATACCACAAAACAACTTTAAGATTTTTAATTTAGAAAACCCATTTATTTACCTAGTAAAGGTATGAGAGTGCCACGACTTAGCAATTGCCTCTCTAGGTACCACCATGGAACAAGCTAAGTACCCCCTGGTATATAACATCATAAAGAGGACAAGAGCATTAGTTTGACATCAAATACATTCACAAAACATTTTCAAACATTTTTGGAAAAGTAGAAAACAGTTTTCCTAATTTAATTTGCTCACTTAACACTATACAAAAATAGGAAGCAAACCATATACCACGTCATTTGAAAACTTAAGCAAAACAAAAGAGCTAAAGTTAGGTTGCAGAGGTTTTGTTTTGCAAGCATAAAACAAAGGTTGCCCACCTCTACTAAAAAGAGTTGGTCAAGGGTTTTAAATAAACCGAAAAGTTTTGCTTCAACAATGCATGCCACACATAAACATCACTAACAGCAACAAATATGTATGAACAGAGACTAATAATATTTTTCCTAGATAGCCAGTACTAATACAAGACTAACCCAATTGGAATCACCCAAAAATACTAAACCTACAATTTTAGAAATTTGTTTGAATCTGACTGTACAGAAAACAAGATCTGTAAGCCATAAATCATAGAAAAATCCTAATAATATGAGGCCACAGGCATTTGAAAGGTAATTAAACAGAGATGCATACACAATTGGATTTGGGTTCAAATTGTTTCTGAAACTCTCACAAATGGATTTACAAGTTTACTGCATGTCTGTACCATTTTCTTTCTCTCTGGATTTACACAATAGATAAATGTTTGAAACTTGTTTGAGATGATTAAGAAAACATTCAGTAATCCTACCGAATTGGAATCACACAATTAGGTTCAAAAATGGATTTTTGATGATTTAAAAGCTAACAGCCATGTCTGCAGAACACACAGAATAAGTTTAATTCACCAAAAATCGTACACAACTCATAAAAATATTAAGTAAGCTGCATCTGAAAGGTATTGAATAGGTGGTTCTTACCCAACTTGTTTCACTCCAAAATTCGTTCCCAAGCTCCTGGTTTAATTCGACAAAGCCAGATCTGACCAGATCTTGATATGTGAACCATTTCAGTTTCAGGAGGTCAATCGAAGTGAAACCACTGCCAAAATGAAGGTATTGAAGAGGGCTTTCACCTACAGTTGAGTTTGCTCAAAAAGGTTTCGGAAAACGGCGCCAATCTAACAAACAGTAAATCTGCATGTTTACAGAATTTTATTTACCACGGACAATCCGTAACAAATTTGAGGATGAGACCAACGCCAAGTTGTAGATATTTTCCGTATCTATCTGCGGAACTTTGAATCACTCGATTTGGATCTGCGCACGAGATTTGGTGGATTTTACAAGTTCGTACCAGAATCTGAAACAGCAAGATAGCAGAAATTACTGCAAGGATTTGGACGAACTTTGCTCAAGAACTTCAGATCTGAGGATAGCTCAAGCTTCTCCATGCTTGGACCAACATGCACCTGCATCAAGATCCAATCTTAGCAATGGAGGAAGAGGAAGAGGAGAGAAAACCATCTAGGGTTGGGGAGAAGAAGGAGAGGGAGGCTCTCATGGTGAGGAGGAGCTTGAGGGAGGAGGGAGCTTCATCTTGGAGTGCCTTCCATGGCCATGGCCGGCCATGAAGCTTGGGAGGGGCAGCAGCTCGTGGGGAGAGGTAGGGGGAGAGTGTGGGGGAGTGGAGAGTGAAGGAAATGAAGCCAAAGGGGAGGTGGTGGCCGGCTAGGGCCAATTTATAGAGGGAGAGGGGTGGCTGCCTCCTTTTTTCATTGGCTATGGTGGGTGGCTGCCCATTTAGTGATTGGGGTAGTTGGGAGGTAAGCCTTGTGGAGGAAGGAAGTGAGGAAAAGAGGGCTGGCCGAAATTTGAATGCACATACAATGGCCGGCTCCATTCTTATGTCATGCAAAAATGATTCATCAAAAGGGAGTTCCCATCATGCATGTATATCATGGAGGAGCTACATAATTCCTTGCCGAGATGGTGGCTTAGATGATGTGTAGGAAAATATAAAATAGCTAGAGATGGAGGAAGAGCGTGATGGTGATGGGGGTGTACAAGTTTTCATGTGCAAGCTATTTTGGAGATGGCCGCCACAAGATTTTGAGACTTGGCCATTCCAAACAAGATGAGACACATGGTACCCAAGTGCCTAAGCAAGACACACGACACCACTTGTGTTATGCAAAGAAAATAGGTTCCTTCAAGTGGTAAAGAGTCTAAGGTTTAGAAGGATAGTGATGGATATAATGATACAATAACAATGATGAATATGGTGACATCAATTCATCAATTCATGAGGTCAAGAATGATGATGGAAGAGAATAGAGGGGTGAGATAGGTACGAGGAAATATAAGTTTCTCTTCAAATAAGAGGTCAATTGGGAAGTGATTTGAAAGTATCAAATGATCATCTACATGATCAAGAATTGGAGAATGAGGGAATACAATGTGGTGGATCAGAGATGTGCAAGAGTTGCCATTTGAAAAATAGTTTAGTTGAAAGGTATGGGACACACCTCAATTGTATAGAGACAATTGGGAATGAACTCAAGTGAAATGGAATCTTGAAGATGTTGGGTGAAAACTAGTTGGAACATAGGAGTTCAAAATATTCTACTTACTTTCTCAAGTAAAGTAGAGTTTTCTCAATTTTAAAGTAAACAAGAAATGGTATAGGTACCATAAACAAGCCTTTTGTTTAAAACAAAGCAAAATAGAGAGTAATGTTTTAGAAATCAGTGCTTGGTAGAAATGGGACGAAAAACAAAACCCATTTCAGTTCCTTGTTTTCCTTGAAGAAATATCTTGAAAAGATTTAGTAAAACTAGAAGTAGTTTTGTGGTCAAATCTAGAGAAGGAAAATCAATAGGATTTTTGAGAGAGAAGACTAGTTTAGGGAGAAGTGTTCTCAAGGGTAGATGATGGCTACAAAATGTACCCATCATTACCACTCTTGGTTTTGTGAAGATTAAACTTGGATCAAAATAAAAACAAGAGGTAAAAGAGGAAGAAGTGATCTGGTGCTGGAACATGGGATAGGGTACCAGATCAAGTTGAATATACGAGTTGCAAGGATTGACTGAGACATGCAGGATGTGGAGGTTGAAGAGGGTGTTGCATAGATGAGATCCATGTATTGAGGCTACCAATAACAGTTGTGGTTGCTTAGAAATTAACTGCCAAAGTCTGGACATTTTAAGCCTGTCAACACAGATGGTCGACATGGCCTCAAAACCAACAAGGATGAGGGGGTATAAGAGAGGGATGTAGCTAGGGGTAGACGATCCCAAATTTTGAATTAAGGATGATTGAGCTATCTTGTACCACAAAGAGAAAATCAAGATGGCACACTCATGTTTCCATCAGGAGAGAGGTTTGATGCAGTAAAAGGGAAAACAACTTTTCCTAAGTCACACATGTGTTTTATTTGGTGAGTTGCTTGTCTGGCATCTAGAGGTGTTGTTCTTTGAGGTAACTCAAGACAAAACTCAACAAGCAAATCAAGACAATTCATCTATCAACAGATCAAGGCAATTCATCATAGCAAACAGATCAAGGCAATTCACCTTAATTAGTCTATAGAAAAAGTTTTTGTTCCCCCTGTTTTTTTGAAATAAGGACAACTAATCAAGGTTGAAAAAGTTGGGGTGTTACAAGTTCAGAGCAATGCAAATGTTGACAAGCGAGTGCATAACACTATGTTACAAACTGAACAGTCAAAATTTAGTGTATGATGAATATAAGCATGCTAATTTGGCGTTTCCGAATTCCAAGAAGCAGTAGACAGAGCCGGTGATAATATCAGAAATAAATCATGGCATGTATATGTGGCTTAAGAAAATATACCCGAACCCTTGGATGGTTACGGCCCGGCTGGTCCTTGGACTTGAGCTTATATAAGCATCCAGAAGGTGGGGCTGACAGTAACTTGGTGGCAGCCTCTGCAGATGCCTCATCAGCAGCAGTTGCAATCCTTTTGACCAATGAAGGCTTAGCAGTTTCAGTCTGCATATGAAAATTGATGAGCAACAGACATCAGCAGTGATATATAAAATGAATCTATGAGACACTGATGCATATAGTGCTGGATGTAAGTGGAAGAATAGGGTTGTGTGTGTTTCTGAACTATTGGTAAGCATAATTAGACAAAGCCGGCAATAAACAGACAAATCAAATCATGTATAAGGATTAAGAAAATATACCTGCTTAAAAAGGATACCACCCAGCTGGCCCGTGGCCTTGTGCTTGAGGAGGTTTTCAGAAGATGGTGGCGGCACCATCATCTTCACAGCAGCCTCATCAGGATCATTTTTTATCCATTTGAGTAGAGGCACAGAAGCTTCATCCTGCATATGAATAACAACAGAACTCATCATTGATATTTAATAAATCTATGAGATGGACTGATGCAAAAAAGTGCGGGATGTAAGTGGAAGAATAGGGTTGTGCATAGACAACAGTTGACAACAATGAAAATGATTACAAAAGAAGCCAACGGAACTCAACAGTTTATATACTGGATGAGACAGACTGAAAAGTAAAAAATTAGTGTATGATGATTGTAAGCAAACGCAGTGTTTCTGAACTTTTGGTAAGCATTAGGCAAAGCCAACAGTAATTAAACAGATAATAATAAAATCATGTATGTGGATTAAGAAAATATACCAGATTCATTAAAAGGTCACCACCCAGCTGGCCCATGGCCTCGTGCTTGTAGAGGTTTTCGGATGATGGTGCCGGCACCATCGTCCTCACAGCAGCCTCATCAGCCTCATTTTGCATCCACTTGAGTAAAGGCGCAGCAGTTTCAGCCTGCATAAGAATGGGAACAGATCTCAGCAGTGATATTGAATGACTCTGAGACAGACTGATGCATATAGTGCTGGATGTAAGTGGAAGGGTATGGCTGTGTATGGACAACAGTTCACAACAATGCAAAGGTGTGTTCGGTTCTGAAACAGCGTGGAATGGAATGGAATGGTTCCATTTCAGAGGAATGGAATGGTTACATTTTTTCGGTTGGGAAAAATGGAGAGCGGAACAGATAAAGGTTAAACTAATCATTTGCCTCAAAATTGTAATTAGCAATTGCAAATGACATTTAATCTCAAAATCGTAATTAACAGCGCCTAATGGTGCTCTTTTAATCTAAAAATCGTAATTAACATCATTTTTTGTTGGGTTAGGGGAACTGGAGAGTAGATGAACATTACTGTATGATGATTGTAAGCAAACGAATTTGGTGTTTCTAAACTTTTGGCTTCGAGATATTATGGGCTTCAACTATAGCCTACCCCAACTTGTTTGGGACTGAAAGGCTTGGTTGTTGTTGTTGTTGTTGTAAACTTTTGGCAAGCATTAGAAAAAACCGACAATAAACAGACAAATATCAAGGCATGTTTTGTGGATTAAGAAAATATACCATATTCATTAAAAGATCACCACCCAGCGGGCGCGTGGCCTTGTGCTTGTAGAGGCATTTAGAAGATGGGGGCGGCATCAACATACTGGCAGCCTGATCAGCCGCAGTTTTGATCTTCCTTTTGAGTAAAGGCCCTAAAGTTTCAGTCTGCATATGAATAGCAAAACAAAAGGCAGACCTCAGCAGTGATATTGAATTACTGTATGAGATAGACTGATGCATATAGTGGATGCTCTTAGCCTTTTGCACCATGAACACTAGCTATGGACAGACAAAAAAAACTACTCCAGTTGACTCAGCTTTGTCTAGATACCTCCATCCCAAAGCTTAAGGATTATTTATTTTTGAGAAATCAAAACAAGTAAAGTTTGACCAAAATTTTAGAACATTCTATCAACAAATATAATATTGTGTAGATACCGTATGAAAATATATTTCACAACCTATTTAATGATATTAATTTTGTATTTTGCATGTTAATGATTTTTGGTAAAAGCTTAGTCAAACATGGTATAGTTTGACTTTCTAAAAATAATATAATCCCTAAGCTCTGGGATGGAGGTAGTAGTATCTAGAGCTAAAAACACATCTAGATACATCCGTATCTACAGATAGTTGAGTCAATTAATTTGAATCTGAGGGAGTATCAGATTCAGACTACATCATGGTAAGTTGGTTAAAAAAAATTACCCCTCGGCGGTCCCTGCCCAGCTCGGTAGTGGCATTTCGCTTCTTGTGCTGCAGATCGGGCCATGCTCCTGCAGCAGGTGGGGCGCTATTCTCGTTCCCCATAGCCTCAGCACGGAACCTGGAGGTACCAACCTGATACAGAGAATATAGAGCATGGTGTCACAGAGGCTTTATGCACAAACAGCTGAAGACATGTGCTACTTTAAGGATCTTCCGAACGAGGAACAGATTGAGGATGCAGACAGACGAGTGGATAAGCAAACGGAGTACCGCTTTGCGGGGCTGGGGACGCAGCTCAGGCTCGCCCAACTGCCCACATGCGTGGTGGCCTTACGCTCCATTGCCCCCACCACCACCACCGAGGTATTTCCTTTCCGTACAAGCCGACAAAAGATACATTGAGGATCTGCGTAAACTACAAAGGTTGCAAATGTCAACAAATAAAGGAAGAACACCCCAATCCAAGCAAAGGTAGCCCCCGCCCCCCACCCCCATCAATCACTCCCAGCGCGAGGGTGACCAGAAAGACACCCCTTCGCCCAGAATAGGAAATAGTAGATGCGCAAGATATCGAGGTGAGGAAAAAAGAACCGATCTCGAGAAAGGAAAGAGCATTACTAGTACTACCTAATCCGCTTGGTCTAGATGCAGCTTGCCCCTCCAAGCTGGATGCCAGACGGTGGAGGCGAAAGGAGGATCGAGCTAGCGGCTTGCATCCGTCGGCTGTCGGCACTCGATCGGGAGAGACAAAGGGGCTACATAAAGGGGAGGGGTAACATATTTTATTACACAGTGAACTTACTGCTGTGACTAGTCATTACATGTCTCACTGAAACTGGGGCCCATAGTGTGGCACCCCAAATTCACTTGAACCTGCACGGCGGGACGCATTGGCGCGTCAAGAAAACCCCCGAATTGTAGCGGGGAAATGAAACATTTCACAAAAAATCAAAATTCAAGCACACTGCCACGCGCCAAGCACGCGGGCTGTTCCTTCCTCTTCCTCGGTTCCTCCTCCCCTATCCGAAAAAACCCCAAATCCCAAGCTCAAACAACAACAAAAAAAAACCAAATCCCCTGGCCGCCATGCATGTCCTCGTTAACCCGCTGGAGATCGTTCCCGGACGAGGCGGACCCCCGCCCTGAGATCCCGAGTTCGTCCGTTCCGTCCACCTCGAGGCACTGCGTGCTGTCTCAGCCGGCGGCTTGAGGGCGCTGCAGAGGAAGTTCCGCCGGAAAGTGCTCATGGCAACCGTGCAAGCTCACCGGCGTGCTGTATCCCGAGAGGAACTGGTCAAAGCTTTGCTATTCGCAAAAAAAAAAAAGCGGGCCAAGATCTGGTCAAAGCTTCGTCGATGGCTTGCCGCGAGAGGCTTGGAGTCCAGAGTCAATAAACTAGCTGCTGGAGGACTTGGGCGGTTTACACCGATTCATATTAACTGACTCAAGTTTGTTAGTCTAGTTAACAAATGCATCTAGATACATCCATATCTAGACAAAATTGAGTCAATTAATATGAATCAGAGGGGAGTGCCTGAAAGTGTTTCATGCTACCAATTAATGCGCTGGCAGGACTGGCTGTAGAAGTAATTGTGCTACTACTCATACGATGAACTGATTGTGTGGGTGTCAAATTTTGTAACGCGATCATCCACTGAATGCTTAATTATAGTTCTAGCGCCAAAGGCGTACAAATCATAACAAAGATAGTACATACTACAGCACCAGAACATAAGAGTATGAATCATAAAGTAGCTCAACATTTTGCATCAGGGCTAGGTGGTCCTGAGACTACCGGGACGCCCCTGATGATCTCCGGGCGTGCATCCGCTTCAACGCAAAGCTGTGTACTCGGTCCACGGCCTCCTTCTGTAGGCTGGATAATCTCAGGTGCAGGACCTTCGTCTATGAAAGGCTCGTCATCAGTACCATCCACAGGTGCATCAGGGCTGGGTGGTCTTGAGACTACCCGGACGCCACTGATGATCTCTGGACGTGCATCCACTTCAACGCAAAGCTGTGTACTCGGTCCACGGCCTCCTTCTGTAGGCTGGATAATCTCAGGTGCAGGACCTTCGTCTATGAAAGGCCCATCATCAGTACCATCCACAGGTGCATCAAACTGAGATTCATCTTCAAATCTCCCATCAAACTGAGAGACCTCTTCAACTCTATGCTTCTGCAATTAGTACATCAACAGATTAGACAAACATCTAAGGGATGCAACCTGAACAAATGTCGTTTTACATATTTACCTTCTCATCTGGCACAAAGACATGTCCCAGAGCTGAAACCCGGTTCCTGAAGCAAGCGCTTTTTCTCTCCTTCCCGTCCATCCATCTGCAACAAGTTAAATTTGAGTACAGAACTTGCACAGCAATGCAAACTATTGATCGAAACAGCGGCATCATCAATATAAATAATTAACTACATATGCCAGCACACATACAGGGTGAGCAAGATCTGCTTCTCCCGCTGAACGATCATTATGTGGTTCACCATGATAAACCCACCTAACATATGTGCGGTCCATCCCAAAAATGTGTAAATGATCTTCCACTACATGGTGAGGCCTCTTCTCACCATTCATACATGTGCAGCGCGCGCAATACACGTCCAGGTCGTGACCTTCATGAGCTCTAATAAACCCCATAAAGGGTTGAACACCATTTATATATGAAGGGGAACATAAGTGTCCATGCAGTATCCAAGTTCTGTCCATCTGTTTAATTATGAGATACAATGGTTGGTGATTAATTTAAGGAGAAGTAGGAAATGTATATCCATCGAGTACAAAACTATACTAGTACATGATTATGCATTTCAGCAATCATGTCGAGTACAAAACAAAAAATGCCCATCGACATTTTAGCAAACAGATCGTGTAATCTCTGCCATGGCATTTCAGCAAATTAACGGATCGAGTGCAGAACTGACTCTATATGCCCACGCAAATGAACAAATTGATCGAGGACAAATCGAGCGGAAAACTATAAAGTGCCAATTAGTTCGAGCATACTGACAATTTTTTTTAGCAGCATCAAGAAAATATAAATCGTTAGGCCGTCTTGCCCGATGCATGATTGAGCTAGAGATAGCAACCCTACCGTGGATCAACTTGACCGTCGGTGCGTCTCGAGAAGAACGACGGGGAGGGGAAGCTTCTTCTTCGCACGGACGGGACGGGGAGGGGAAACTCTTCGCACGGACGGGGATAAGTTGTGTAGTGGTGGGTGGGGGGTCATGCGGCCGGGCCGCCCGGTAGGTGGTGTTTAATGGAGTTGCGTGTGTAATTTGCCGTGCACAAGGTTGAGAAATAGGCGGTTCCCTTTGCCACGCGCACAATTCAAACTATCCCGCCCATGTAGTTTAAATCCGCCCTATTTTCATTAAATCGACATAAAGTCATGTGAGTGGGTGGAAATTAGCAAAGTTGCTTGAAAAATAGTAAAACTCTGGAATTATCCTTTAAATATGCTCTACTTCCTGTGAAAATCGGGGTGTGGAGGCATGTTGAGCTGTTTTATTTGTACCTTCTTCATTAAAACTCCCATTTTATGCACTGTGGATGGAAAGAAATCATTTGTACATAAATTTTGACAACGCCATTTGCAAACATTAATTGTTTTACATGCCAAGATGCACCCATCCACCAAATATGGGGCAAAAGTTTATCACAATCTAGATATATATGTATAATTAGTGAGGGACCCCTTTTGATTTTGTGCAATTTCCACTAATTAGCTAGAGAGAAGGGGTCAGTTAATTAGGCCATGTTAGGGGCTATGTGTTTTAGATTAGGGTTGTGTGGATTCAAATACAACTTCTATATTTGTGTGCTATGATTAATCAAAACTAGACCGATCGATCACAAGCACACATTATTAGAGGCACATGCCTTTGCGCACAAAGTGCATGTGTGTGTTGTTGGCCACCAACGAGAGAGCGGCGAGAGAGCGATTGAAATCTCCAAATTAAACACATATATAAGCATACATGGTTAGGCCATGCATGCATATTTATTATATATATTGTGAGGCAAATAAATTAAAGTACATGTGTATATATATAAGTGTGTTTCTTGGCCACCAACGAGATATAGATCGAGAGAGAGAGATTGAAATATATATATCCCCAAGAATATCTTCAAACATGTATTGAAATATATGCACGAATGATATGCAAGGTATGCCATGCGCACATGCACAATAATTATATATATTATGAGACAACTTAATCAAATGTGTTTTCATTGGAGATCGAGAACTTGTCAAAAATCAAGTTAATTAATTTATCAGCGCTAATTAGTTAATTGGTCGCCTACTTGATGAGCAATTAAGTGTCGTTGGCCTATATATATATATGTAGGGTTTAATTAGGGTTTAGGGTTTAGGGTTAGCTAGCTAGGGTTTTAGGGTTAGGGTTTACGGTCTAGGGTTTAGGGTCTAGGGTTTAGGGTGTTTAGGGTGTACATTTAGGGTTTATGGTCTAGGGTTTAGGGTCTAGTGTTTAGGGTGTTTAGGGTGTACGTTTAGGGTATAATTAGGGATTAGGGATTAGGGTTTTAGGGTTTAAGGTTTAGGGATCAACGATCGAGTGCACACACACATTATTAGAGGCACCCGCGCCTTTGCGCATAAAGTGCATGCGTATATATATAAGTGTGTTTCTTGGCCACCAACGATATATAGATCGAGATAACAGAGAGATTTAAATATATATATATATATCCCCAAGAATATGTTCAAAAATATATTGAAATATATGCACGAATTAAGTTAATTAATTTATCAGCGCTAATTAGTTGGTCGCCTCCTTGATGCGCAATTAAGTGTCGTTGGCCTATATATGTAGGGTTTAGGGTTTAGGGTTAGCTAGGGGTTAGGGTTAGGGTTAGGGTTTAGGGTTTAGTGTTTAGGGTTTAGGGTTTAGGGCTTTAGGGTTTAGGGTTTAGTGTTTAGGGTGTTTAGGGGGTGTATGTTTAGGGTATAATTAGGGATTAGGGATTAGGGTTTTAGGGTTTAAGATTTAGGGATCATCGATCGAGTGCAAACACACATTATTAGAGAGGCACCCGCGCCTTTGCGCATAAAGTGCATGCGTATATATCAGTGTGTTTTTTGGCCACCAACGATATATATATAGATCGAGAGAGAAAGAGATTGAACTATATATATTTATCCCCAAGAATATGTTCAGATATATATTGAAATATATGCACGAATGATATGTGCAAGGTATGCCATGCGCTCATGCACACCAATTATATATATATTATGAGGCAACTTAATCAAATATGTTTTCAATCGAGAGAACTTATGAAGATTCAAGTTAATTAATTTATCAGCGCTAATTAGTTGGTCGCTTGCTTGATGCGCAATTAAGTGTCGTTGGCCTATATATATATATGTAGGGTTTAATTAGGGTTTAGGGTTTAGGATTAGCTAGCTAGGGTTTTAGGGTTAGGGTTAGGGTTAAGGTTAATTAATTAGGGTTTAGGGTCTAGGGTTTAGGGTTTAGGGTTTGGGGTTTGGGGTTTAGTATTTAGGGTTTAGGGTCTAGGGTTAGGGTTTAGGGTTTAGGGTTTAGGGTGTAGGGTTTAGGGTTTAGGGTTTAGGGTTTAGTGTTTAGGGTGTTAATTTAGGGTGTACGTTTAGGGTATAATTAGGGATTAGGGATTAGGGTTTTAGGGTTTAAGGTTTAGGGATCATCGATCGAGTGCACACACACATTATTAGAGGCACCCGCGCCTTTGCGCATAAAGTGCATGCGTATATATATATGTGTGTTTTTTGGCCACCAACGATATATATATAGATCGAGAGAGAAAGATTGAAATATATATATTTATCCCAAAGAAAAATGTTCAGATATATATTGAAATATACGCACAAATGATATGTGCAAGGTACGTATGCCATGCGCGCATGCACACTAATTGTATATATATTATGAGGCAACTTAATCAAATGTGTTTTCATTCGAGAGAACTTGTCAAGATTCAACAAGTTAATTAATTTATTAGCGCTAATTAGTTGGTCGCCTGGTTGATGCGCAATTTAGTGTCGTTGGCATATATATATGTAGGGTTTAATTAGGGTTTAGGGTTTAGGATTAGCTAGCTAGGGTTTTAGGGTTAGGGTTAGGGTTAAGGTTAATTAATTAGGGTTTAGGGTCTAGGGTTTAGGGTTTAGGGTTTGGGGTTTGGGGTTTAGTGTTTAATTAGGGTTTAGGGTCTAGGGTTAGCGTTTAGGGTTTAGGGTTTAGGGTGTAGTGTTTAGGGTTTAGGGTCTAGTTTTTAGGGTGTTTAGGGTGTACGTTTAGAGTATAATTAGGGATTAGGGTTTTAGGGTTTAAGGTTTAGGGATCATCGATCGAGTGCACACACACATTATTAGAGGCACCCGCGCCTTTGCGCATAAAGTGCATGCGTATATATAAGTGTGTTTTTTGGCCACCAACGATATATATATATAGATCGAGAGAGGAAGATTGAAATATATATATTTATCCCCAATAATATGTTCAGATATATATTGAAATATATGCACGAATGATATGTGCAAGGTATGCCATGCGCGCATGCACACTAATTGTATATATATTATGAGGCAACTTAATCAAATGTGTTTTCATTCGAGAGAACTTGTCAAGATTCAACAAAGTTAATTAATTTATTGGCGCTAATTAGTTGGTCGCCTGCTTGATGCGCAATTTAGTGTCGTTGGCCTATATATATATGTAGGGTTTAATTAGGGTTTAGGGTTTAGGATTAGCTATCTAGGGTTTTAGGGTTAGGGTTAGGGTTAAGGTTAATTAATTCGGGTTTAGGGTCTAGGGTTTAGGGTTTGGGGTTTGGGATTTAGTGTTTAATTAGGGTTTAGGGTCTAGGGTTAGGGTTTAGGGTTTAGGGTGTAGTGTTTAGCTAGGGTTTAGGGTCTAGGATTTAGGGTTTAGTGTTTAGGGTGTTTAGGGTGTACGTTTAGGGTATAATTAGGGATTAGGGTTTTAGGGTTTAAGGTTTAGGGATCATCGATCGAGTGCACACATACATTATTAGAGGCACCCGCGCCTTTGCGCATAAAGTGCATGCGTATATATAAGTGTGTTTTTTGGCCACCAACGATATATATATAGATCGAGAGAGAAAGATTGAAATATATATATTTATCTCCAAGAATATGTTCAGATATATATATTGATATATATATATATGCACGAATGATATGTCCATGGTATGCCATGCGCGCATGCACACTAATTGTATATATATTATGAGGCAACTTAATCAAATGTGTTTTCATTGGAGAGAACTTGTCAAGATTCAAGTTAATTAATTTATCAGCGCTAATTATTTGGTCGCCTGCTTGATGCGCAATTAAGTGTCGTTGGCCTATATATATATATATATGTAGTGTTTAATTAGGGTTTAGGTTTTAGGGTTAGCTTGCTAGGGTTTTAGGGTTAGGGTTGGGGTTAATTATGGTTTAGGGTCTAGGGTTTAGGGTTTAGGGTTTAGTACGTGTTTAGGGTTTAGGGTCTAGGGTTAGGGTTTAGGGTTTAGTGTTTAGGGTTTAGGGTTTAAGGTCTAGGGTTTAGGGTTTAGTGTTTAGGGTGTTTAGGGTGTACGATTAGGGTATAATTAGGGATTAGGGTTTTAGGGTTTAAGGTTTAGGGATCATCGATCGAGTGCACACACACATTAATTATTAGAGGCACCCACGCCTTTGCGCATAAAGTGCATGCGTATATATATAAATAAGTTTCTTGGCCACCAAAGATATATAGATCTAGAGAGAGATTGAAATATATTTAGGGTTTATGGTTTAGGGTTTAGGGTTCAGTGTCAAGGGTTGGGGTTTAGGGTTTAGGGTCTAGTGTTTAGGGTTTAGGGTATATGGAGTAGTGTTTAGGGTTTAGGGTCTAGGGTTTAGTGTTTAGGGTGTTTAGGGTGTATGTTTAGGGTATAATTAGGGATTAGGGTTTTAGGGTTTAAGGTTTAGGGATCATCGATCGAGTGCACACACACATTATTAGAGGCACCCGCGCCTTTGCGCATAAAGTGCATGCGTATATATATAAGTGTGTTTCTTGTCCACCAACGATATATATATAGATCGAGAGAGAAAGATTGAAATATATATATTTATCCCCAAGAATATGTTCAGATATATATTGAAATATATGCACAAATGATATGTGCAAGGTATGCCATGCGCGCATGCACACTAATTGTATATATATTATGAGGCAACTTAATCAAATGTGTTTTCACTCGAGAGAACTTGTCAAGATTCAAGTTAATTAATTTAGCAACGCTAATTAGTTGGTCGCCTGCTTGATGCGCAATTTAGTGTCGTTGGCCTATATATATGTAGGGTTTAATTAGGGTTTAGGATTTAGGATTAGCTAGCTAGGGTTTTAGGGGTAGGGTTAGGGTTAAGGTTAATTAATTAGGGTTTAGGGTTTAGGGTTTAGGGTTTAGGGTTTGAGGTTTGGGGTTTGGGGTTTAGGGTTTAGGGTCTAGGGTTTAGGGTTTAGTGTTTAGGGTGTTTAGGGTGTACGTACAAATAAGGTATAATTAGGGATCATGGATTAGGGTTTTAGGGTTTAAGGTTTAGGGATCATCGATCGAGCTAGTGCACAGACACATTATTAGAGGCACCCGCGCCTTTGCGCATAAAGTGCATGCATATATATAATAAGTGTGTTTCTTGGCCACCAACGATATATATAGATCGAGAGAGAGATTGAAATATATATATATATATATATCCCCAAGAATATGTTCAGATATATATTGAGATATATATATATGCACGAATGATATGTCCATGGTATGCCATGCGCGCATGCACACTAATTGTATATATATTATGAGGCAACTTAATTAAATGTGTTTTCATTCGAGAGAACTTGTCAAGATTCAAGTTAATTAATTTATCAGCGCTAATTAT
The DNA here is from genome assembly GCF_019359855.2 of Lolium perenne. NCBI lineage: Eukaryota > Viridiplantae > Streptophyta > Magnoliopsida > Poales > Poaceae > Lolium > Lolium perenne. The sequence continues at coordinate 217,999,027 of NC_067247.2, forward strand.
TTGGTCGCCTGCTTGATGCGCAATTAAGTGTCGTTGGCCTATATATATATGTAGTGTTTAATTAGGGTTTAGGTTTTAGGGTTAGCTAGCTAGGGTTTTAGGGTTAGGGTTAGGGTTAATTAGGGTTTAGGGTCTAGGGTTTAGGGTTTAGTACGTGTTTAGGGTTTAGGGTCTAGGGTTAGGGTTTAGGGTTTAGTGTTTAGGGTTTAGGGTTTAAGGTCTAGGGTTTAGGGTTTAGTGTTTAGGGTGTTTAGGGTGTACGATTAGGGTATAATTAGGGATTAGGGTTTTAGGGTTTAAGGTTTAGGGATCATCGATCGAGTGCACACACACATTAATTATTAGAGGCACCCACGCCTTTGCGCATAAAGTGCATGCGTATATATATATATATAAGTTTCTTGGCCACCAAAGATATATAGATCTAGAGAGAGATTGAAATATATTTAGGGTTTATGGTTTAGGGTTTAGGGTTCAGGGTCAAGGGTTGGGGTTTAAGGTTTAGTGTCTAGTGTTTAGGGTTTAGGGTATATGGAGTAGTGTTTAGGGTTTAGGGTCTAGGGTTTAGTGTTTAGGGTGTTTAGGGTGTATGTTTAGGGTATAATTAGGGATTAGGGATTAGGGTTTTAGGGTTTAAGGTTTAGGGATCATCGATCGAGTGCACACACACATTATTAGAGGCACACGTGCCTTTGCGCATAAAGTGCATGCGTATATATATAAGTGTGTTTCTTGTCCACCAACGATATATATATCGAGAGATAGAGATTGAAATCCCCAAGAATATGTTCAAATATACGCACACACATGAATTATTAGAGGCACCCGCGCCTTTGCGCATAAAGTGCATGCATATGTGTGTTGTTCTGGCCACCAACGATAGATCGAGAGAGATAGATAGATTGAAATCCCCAAGAATTAGAGGACCCCTTGCACAAGTGCTGGCCATCTATATATAATATGAATCCCAATAATGTTCATACATGATAGGGCATATGTGTGAAGCAATTTTTTTTCGAGAACTTGTAAAGATTCAAATTTATCAGTGCTAATGGAAACTAGTGCACATTAGAGGACCCCCTCTTACACGTGTTGGCCATCTATGTATAGTTTGAATCCAAATAATGTTCATACATGATAGGCTATATGTGAATCAATTTTTTCTTCCAAGAACTTGTCAAGATTCAAATTTATCGGTGCTAATGGAAACTAGTGCGCACTAGACGAGCCCCTTGCGCAAGTGCTGGCCATTACATATAGTTTAAAACTCAAGAATGTTCATACATGATAGGCCATATGTGCAAAGGAATTTTTTTTCCCGTGAACTTGTCAAAATTCAAGTTTATCGGTGCAAATGGAAACTAGTCCAAAAAATTACATAGAGGTCCAAGAGAACTAGACAATAACTAATAGGACCTGCAACTTTACAAAAAGGACCCCAAAACATATAGAAGAAAATCAATCGAGTCCTTCTGGACCGCACATCAGATCTCTGCTCCGCATCCTTTCCAGCAACTCCGTCGCCGGGGACGCACCACTTGGGACGGTGTCGCGGTAGTCGCCAGACGAAGGAGAAGAAGGGCCTCAAGAACGGCACATTGGCTCTCGAGAAGGGCATTTGAAAGGCCAAGATGTTCACGGGCAAGACGGATGACGCCGTCGTATGCCCCGAGCTTGTGAACGTTAGCAACTTGACTTCCCCATTGACCAGATCTGAAGCACTGACCAAAGCAAGCCTCACCGTTAGCGCCATCACCTTGATGGCACTAGATCGGGGTTTGGCCGGCAAGATCCGCCAGATTCACCGTAGGCCAGATCTGAAGCCGATGACGAGATCCCCGACTCCATTGCGCCATTCTGCTCATGGGAAACACTGGATCTAAGCTTACAACAACATGAACTCCCTCAGATCCAAATTAACTGACTCAACTTTGCTTATCTAAATATGGATGTATCCACACATGTTTTTACTCGAGATACATACACGTCTAAGGAAAGTTGAATCAATTAATTTAGTTCGGAGGGTGTACGATATACAGAGAGAAGTCGGCCTCGTCTCCGGCCGGTGAGGCTGCCGGAGAGAAGGGGGAGAGGAGCCAGGGGAGTGGGAGAGACTCGAGAGAGAAAGAGAAGAGGAAGAAATGAGAGCTCCCTAGGGAAGAACATTATTTTTGTCGTTCTGCTCGTAGCTTGAAACTGAAAATTTCGGCCGCGCGCCAAATCATCCCGCTGCATCCATTCGAAAATCCCGTGACCAGTTTTACCCTTTTAACCCTGGTCCGGAAGCTACAACCCACCGACCATGGAGGGCTCATTCGGTAACAATGAAATATCTTGCCTAGATCCCGAACCCTCCCCACAGGCCCACACCCACCCACCAACCATTCGCCCCATTATTAGCTCAAAAATACTCTCACGCGCCAAAGCTCTGACTCTCTACAGTACTAGATCTGCTTCGCCGCCGGCATACTCCTCCATAGCGTAGCCTTGATCGTGTTGGCTGTCCACCCACCTGATCTGCTCCCCCGCCGCCCTCGCCACCGACGGATCTGCTTCACCGCCGACCTCGCCACCGACGGATCTGCTTCACCGCCGACCTCATCCACATCGTAGCAATCAACGCCTTTCCTGTCGACGCACCGGATCCTCTCCAACGGAACCGTGTCTACTTCACCGCGCCCCCCCCTCCACAGAAGACGATCTATTCCACCGACTACCTCGGTGCAGCGGTTGTATCAACTTCACCGAATCCCTTGCCAGCCAACCAGATCTGCTTCACTAACGCCCGCTTCTACTGAAACAGGGTCGACTCATCGTCTCCCGCGTTCGCCGCTGCTGGAATGCAAGTTGCCGCCCCCGTCCACCCCGCCGCAGCTTGGTTAGTACGCTGGCCCGTTAGATCGCGGTGTTTCTTTAGCCATGTTTTGTGTAGTTATTTGCAGATCTCATATGCCATTAAATTTCTTGATGTGTTACTTTGCATGAAGTTCGTTTAAATATTGTACAGTACCAAAGCATTATCCGGTCGCTACCATCCTGTTCATTCTACTGACACCTGTGTGCATCCACATATTTATAGGGGACCCATTCATTTGCTGCCAACTGTTTTTGTACTGCATGCTATTCCTTTTATGGTCATGCTATGGGCATTTCCAATCTGGTTGTTCTTATACCACGTCATTAGCTCACCGCTAGCCGCTAGCTGTTTTCTCATGTCTGCTATTCTTTTACTGCTTTTATAATCATGCTATGTGCATTTCCAATCTGCTTGCTCTTATACCTCGTCTTTAGCTTATAGCTATTTTTTTCCATGAATGCTCCTGTCGCACAGCTTGTATAGTTATTGTTGCGTGCATGTCTGGTCTTTGTATTATCGTAGACTAACTTGTCAATGTTATTTTTCCTAGGGATTGATCATGCGAACCACTTATTAGAATATCCAACATTAACAGCGGGGACGCTAGGGAAGGTTGGAATCTGAGTTCTTGGTTGGTAACTTTGGCAGTTTACTTCCGTTATTATCTATAACCTATATGCATTGTTCCTTATGCAAGAGATAAACACTTGGAACCCTGCCATAGCAATGCCATCCATGCTTTACTATGTTTCTGCCTATTTGATATGCTTGTCTTGGAGCAAGCTGAAGGTGATTTGAACCTGACATTTGGTCATTCTTAATGCCAGTTTACTTTATGTGGAAAACCTTGGCATTACCCTACTCTAAATCTGAATGTCTGAAATTCGTATCTCATGCAAAACAACATCTAGTTGGTTTTAATCTGATATCTGGTAAATATTGGCTTATTCATTTGGCAGCTCAAGTTTTTTGTTATTTGAAACCAGCTGACTTGGTCTTAAATGTGATATCTAAACACAGATTAAGGACAATGGAGCAGGAGGATTAGCATTTCACTTGATGGCTGAACCTAAAATGACAGGCATGTCGACCACGAATAGTGCACGCAAGAGAAGGACCTGCAGCGAGCCAGTATGTTCTGCTACATGCTGTTATCTGATCTCTACATTGCGTAATACATGTTTGAATAGTTAATTGTTGTAACTATTTTTGCAATATTACCAGAATGCAGTTTTAGTGAAGCAGTCATCATTAGAAGATAGTCGCCAAAGCGACCCTGTGCAACATTATGATGTAAGTCTGCTTAGTACAAGTTCCATACATTGTCTTATTTATGCAACTTGTTATTATCTTATATCTACATTGCATAACAAATGTTTGAATAGTTCACTGTTGTAACTATGTTTGCAATATTACTAGAATGCAATTGTAATGAAGAAGTCCTTAGTAGAAGATAGAGCGCAAAAAAGGTTCCGGCGTGAGCCTATGCAACGATATAATGTAAGTCTGCGCTTAGTACTTGTGACTATCTCATATCGACAATGCTTAATACATGTTTGCATAGTTCATCGTTTAACTCTTTTTGCATTATTATCAGAATGTAGTTCTGATGAAGCAATCTTCATTAGAAGAGAGGCCCACAAAAAGTTCTGATCTTTGTTCTGATGCATCCTCTCATAGCCGTCAACCTAGACCATTCTTTTCATCAAACAGTGAACATCTCAAGGCTGTACTTTATAAAAGACATGGTATTGCTGCTTTAAGATGCATGGTCGATATGTTGACCAAGAGTACGCAAGATTCAATCAAGGCGATTGCCAAATGTCAACATGTTATTGATGCTGCTAATAAAAGTCCTCAATGATTCTATGTAATTTTTTTTATTTTGGCACATTAATTGCCTTGTAATTTTCCTAGCTATTTTATTTGTGTATGTAATTGTGTGTATCATTGATATCAGATTTTAGGCTCATGTAATTTAATGCAAGTTGACTAGTCAAACAACCAGGGCCCTATAACAGATTGGGCCGGCCCATTAACAGTAGTGTGGGACCCACTTTCATTTTGGACCAGCTCACGTACTTACTGGGCCGGCCCGTTAACAGGAAAGTGGGACCCACCTGTGCTTTTGGCCCGGCCCACTGTCTTGTTGGGCCGGCCCACTTGCTACATGATGGACCCCACATACTAAATGGGCCGGCCCTTTAACAGGAAAGTGGGACCCACCTGCGTTTTTGGCCCGGCCCACTATCTTGTTGGGCCGGCCCACTTGCTACATGGTGGACCCCACATACTAAATGGGCCGGCCCTTTAAGAGGAAAGAGGGACCCACCTGTGCTTTTGGCCCGACCCACTAGCGTGTTGGGCCGGCCCACTTGCTATATGGTAGGCCCCACATACTAAATGGGTCGGCCCTTTAACTGGAAAGTGGGACCCACCTGTGTTTTTGGCCCGGCCCACTATCTTGTTGGGCCGGCCCACTTGCTATATGGTGGACCCCACATACTAAATGGGCTGGCCCATTAACAGGAAAGTGGGACCCACCTGTGCTTTTGGCCGGCCATCGGCTTGATGGGCGGCCCATTTGATCTAATGTGGACCCCACGTACTAAATGGGCCGGCCCAATGGCGAGAAAGTGGGACCCACATGCTAATTGGGCGGCCCAATAACTTCTTGGGCCGGCCCACTTGCTTTAAGGTGGACCCCACATGGTAAATGGGCCGGCCCGATAACATGAAAGTGGGTCCCACATGTTTTGTGGGCCGGCCCTTTTGCCTGTTGACCGGTCAAACGAGTGCATTCGGCCCGGCCCACATGCTTAGTGGGCCGGCCCATTAATGTTTTGACCAGTCAACCTTAGAGGTTAGGCCCGGCCCACGTAACTAATGGACCAGCCCAGCTATATAGTTGACCGGTCAAACTAAGTCAGCTGGCCCGGCCCGCAAATTTATGGGCCGACCCGCTTAAGACGTGGCAGGCCTCGTGTGGGCCTACCATCTACCACGGGGTTTCAGCGGTTAACGCCGTTAACTGCCAGTTAACGGCGTCTGCCACGTGGCAGTTTGCATGACGTCAGAAGTCAACGGGCTCCCGGAAACACTTCTGCAACGGTCCGATTTTCCGTGGCGGAAGGGCACCCAAGCGCGACGGACCGAAAAATATGTGGTAGGACTTTGCCTGACGCAGTTTCGACAACAGAACCCATATCGTCGGGTTAGGCCCATAGGCGACGAAAAATACCCCTTAGCGGACGATTTTGAGACGTTGCCTATCAGAACTTTTCTTGTAGTGTCCCTAACCATGTCTACAAGCTTGATAAAGCTCTTTATGGTCTCAAACAAGCTCCTAGAGCTTGGTATGAGCACCTTAAAGAATTATTGGTAGACCGTGGGTTTGATGTTGGGCTAATCGATCCCACTCTTTTTACTAAGAGGGTCAATGGGGAGCTTTTCGTTTGCCAATTATATGTTGATGATATTATCTTTGGCTCTACTAACAAAGCTTTCAATGATGAATTATCAAAGCATATGACCGATAGGTTTGAGATGTCTATGATGGGAGAGATGAAGTTCTTCCTTGGTTTTGAGATCAAGCAATTGAGAGGAGGAACCTTCATCAACCAAGCAAAATATCTCCAAGACATGGTCAAGAGGTTCAAGATGACCGAGATGAAAGGTGTTGCCACTCCTATGGTTACCAAATGTCATCTTGCACTTGATCCCAATGGTAAAGAGGTGGATCAAAAGGTATATCGCTCCATGATTGGATCCTTGCTTTACCTTTGTGCATCTAGACCGGACATAGTGTTGAGTGTTGGTGTGTGTGCAAGGTATCAAGCTTCTCCTAAGGAGAGCCACATGATAGCTCTCAAGAGAATCTTTCGATATTTGGTTGATACCCCAAGATATGGTATTTGGTAGCCCAAAGGCTCAAGTTTTATTCTCAATGGATACACCGATGCGGATTGGGCGGGAGACAAGGATGATAGGAAATCAACCTCCGGGGCTTGCCAATTTCTTGGTAGGTCCTTGGTGTGTTGGTCATCTAAGAAGCAAAATTGTATATCTCTCTCCACCGCCGAAGCCGAATATGTTGCCGCCGCAAGTGGATGCACTCAATTGTTATGGATGAGGCAAACTTTAAAGGAATACGGTGTCATTTGTGACAAAGTGCCTCTATTATGTGACAATGAAAGTGCCATCAAGATTGCCTATAATCCGGTGCAACATTCAAGAACGAAGCATATTGAGATCCGGAATCATTTCATTAGGGATCATGTTGCCCGTGGTGATATTGAGCTTATCTATGTTCCTACCAAAGATCAACTTGCCGATATATTCACGAAGCCTCTTGATGAAGCAAGGTTCACTTATTTGAGGAATGAGCTAAATATCATTGATTCAAGGAGTATAGCTTGACCATCTTGCAAACACACCTCCGTCTCAAAACTTTATTTGGTTTAGATGTGGGCATGGAAATAGGGGGAGTGCGGTTTAAATTATTGAGCTATCCCTCCCCCCATAATGCCAACATTAAGAAATCATTCTCTTTATATCATATATTGATATGTGAGCTTCAATGATGAGTAGTGGCTTGGGCCCAAGATATATCTTCGCGGTGCCATGCCACAACACTCATATATGGTGGCCTAGGCCACCACACTCTTCTTTGTGAAGAGTTGGAGTTATTTGGATCTTATCGCCTTTTATTTGACAACTCCATGTTCTTATGGGAAATCACTCTAGTTTGGCCTTATTTGCTCATATCTTGCAGACTTGAGTGATCATGTACCATTAACAGTTTGTATCTTCTAAACCTAAGCCTACTCTCTCCTATAAGCCAGTTCCATCTTGCTCATTTGTCATGTTTGGTAAAAACTTGGAGTTTGAGGATTTTCGGTCGGATGATCTAGGTTGCCCCATCTTATTGGTAATATGCATCTTATATGTGACGTGATACATTATTGCATCACATATGGGTCTATGCAAATAACCAACTAAAGATAGGCAGGATTTCCGGTGTTCTGGAAATTTCCAGAAAACCGGATAATCCGGCCCCCTGGCACCCCGGATTATCCGGCCCGGCCGGATTATCCGCCCTAAACTAGGGCCGGAATATCCGGCCTGGGCAGGTCTTGAAGGGGTTGAGGACGAGGCCGCGGGGGCAAACGGTTCAGAACCAGCCCCCACGCGCCTCTCTCTCCTCTCTCTCCCCTCAAGGTCACCGGAACTCCTCCTCCTCGCCGGAGACGCTCCGTCTGCTCCCTCTCGGAGTTTTTGGGTGGATCGGGTGCCTCTCCTCCCTAGCTACCTTCTCCTCCAAGCGATTTCCACAATGGATGTGGGTATGATTCACAATCTCTAACCCTAGATGTTGTCTTTTATATGTGCTATTTTCTTGGTGGAATTGGTGTCTAGTTGTTCCAAATCAAGTGTAGTATACTCCTCTTGCATGCTATGAAGCCGATCTGGTCTTAGACAAGTTTTTGATTGGAAAACTGCAAGTTTCGCAGGGCCGGATTATCCGGCCCCCGCGCAGACCGGATTATCCGGCCTGGCCGGATTATCCGCCCCAGGGGACACCGGATTATCCGGCCTCGAGCTTCATCGCCGCTGCAGTTTTGTTTCAATCTATCATGTCTAGACTTGTACCAACTTATAGTATGCTTGTAGAGTACATTGTTGTACCATACATGACTTATGAGCGTTATCTTCTCTTTGCTATCCATCTTTGTTGTTCACAGGTAGTGGTTCTCGGGGTCGGAGACGCCCAAGGCGTGACCGGTCGAGTGATGAGTTTGCACAGAATGCCCCTCGCAAGTCCACCGCATCAAGACAAAAGAACAAGGAACAGAGGCAGAACTACAAGACTATGGACATTGTCTCTTATGCAGCACTCCGTATGAAGAACTGGTATGAAGAACTCCCAAGGGATGAAGAGACAAAGGGCAGGAAATTCTAGTGCATGCAGCAGGAGTTCATCTATAAGGATATCTATGAGCCCATGAAGAAAGTGCGACGCATGCAAGCAATCAATGTGGAGCTTCTGGCTGAAAATAATCATTTTGCCGATGCCATCTGGGTGACTGGTAGGATGGGCTTACAGGATTTGATGAAGATTCAATGTGACTATAGTCCAGAGTTGGTGAAGCAGTTCTTTGCTACTTTGGCCATCAGGAAAGATGAGGAGCACACTATGGAATGGATGTCTGGCTCCACTCACTGTCATGCAACCCTGCGCCAGTTTGCCTCTATTCTTGGGCTTCCTGAAGGAGGAGACCGTACTCTCCATGGTCCTCAGAAGACGGATAAGAATGTGCTGTTTGATCTCTATACCTCTTTTGGAGTAGTTGGTTCTACCACGGGGCTGCTTCCCATCTATGGTCAGTTGCTCCGTTTCTTTCGAGCCACCATTGCTCCAAGTGGTGGAAACAATGATGCACTCCGGGGAGCTCTTGTGGATCTTATGCATCTCAGTCTTAAGTGTGCTCGTGATCCTAATGAGGAACGTGACTACTCTCTTGATATCATGGACTACATCTTTCATGAGATTCATGATGCTATGGTCTCCCGGACCACCATACCTTATGCACCATATATCCAGCTCCTCGTCAACAACTCCGTGTCTGTGGCTGAAGACTTGAGTCGTTTTCCATTGGTGAAGCACACTGTCAAGAAAGCCTACAAGCTTAAGTCGGCTCCTCGTGCTGCACCCGCTCCTGACTCCTTTATGGGAGATGCTCGTTCGAGTGGTTTTGCTCCTGCTCGCCATGCTGATATTCCTGCCATGAAGAAACAAGTGAAGAAGCTCAGTTGGTTTCAGCGTCACATTCTATGCATGAACATTGAGATCCATAAGGAGAACTATGCAGCCAGCCGTGAACATTCTGAGATTCAGCATACTCAGGCGGTCATTCTTCATAAGCTCAGTGGTGAGCAAGGTCCTCCACCTCAGCCTCCAGTTCACCCAGGTTACAGTAGGTGGCATTCTTCACAGGTTCCCTGGAAAGATCTTGAGGACTGCATTCAGAGGGCCAACTACACTCGCAACTCTCCGGAGGCCCCGGACACTGAAGAAGAAGAAGAAGAAGAAGCGGCGTACCAGTCCGATGATGAAGATGGCTCCGAGTGATCTCCTTGGGGCGAGTAGCATCGCGCTTGTCCCCTTTTTGTCGTCTTGATGCCAAAGGGGGAGAAGTGTTCTATTAGGAACTCTCTCAGGGATTTGCATGGTTTGGGCACAAGCATATGCGTTTATCATTCTTCTCTTGCTTGTGTTCCCTCTTATTTGAACTATTTGGTTTGCTTATGTTCCGTTTAAAACTATGTGCTATGTGGTGTGAGACATTGTTATGGTTTTTGGATTTCTATATGTTGAGATCAAGGCTATTATATTATGTGTGATGCTATATCTCCGTATTATATATCTACACATGGGTATGATTTGTAGCATCCTATCTCAACTTCATATATGTCTATGTCTCTTGTTAGAGCTCATGTTGGATTCCTCTTGTGTTGAGGCACTTCGCTCCTATGTGTTGTGTATTTGTATTCAAATGCAAATTACTTATATGCACACATGTAGGGGAGTGCCTCTATGTTTTGCCATCATGCTTGTCTCTATAGTGATTCTCTTGCAAATCCGTATATTGTCATCAAACACCAAAAAGGGGGAGATTGAAAGAACATCTCTCATATTATGTTTTGTGTGTTTGATGTCAATGTATGTGATACACTAATGTTTGTTTAAGTGGTACAGGGATTATATAGATACATTTGTATGTGTGTTGGATGTGGTCAGTTCTGCCAAAAAGAAGCAGCAAAAAGATCATCAGGCCGGATAATCCGGGCCGGATATTTCCAAAATATCCGGCCCCCAGTTTTCCGGCTAAGGACTTGAGGAAGAGCAGCTCAGTATAGGGGCCGGACATTTGCCCGGATTTGTCCAAGGGGCGGATTATCCGGGCCGGATATTTCCAAAATATCCGGGCCCCTCGAAATCTGCTAAGGACCAGAAGAAAAGCAGCTCAGTATAGGGGCCGGACATTTGCCCGGATATTTGCCCGGATTTGTCCCAGGGCCGGATTATCCGGGCCGGATATTTCCAAAATATCCGGCACCCTCGAAATCGGCTAAGGACTAGAAGAAAAGCAGCTCTGGACAGGGGCCAGACATTTGGCCGGATAGTTCCCCGGTTTTGTCCCTGAGGCCGGATTTTCCGGGGGGGCCGGATTATCCGGCCCTTACTTAGGCCGGATTATCCGGCCCTCCGGAAGGCTCAACGGCTGGATTTGGAGAGGGGTATTTATACCCCCTTCTTCTACCTTGCTCCTTGGCTCAATCATTGCACAAGAAATCTGCCAAGCCACCTCCATTAGAGCCACCTCAAGAAAACACAAGATTTGCAAGATCTCCTTCCTCCCCCAACCAAAGCTCTTGATCTTTGGAGATTCGAAGGAGAAGGCACCGATCTACATCCTCACCGAAGCGTTTCTCATTTCCCCCTCTCTTGTTTGAGGGATCTCATGCTAGTGTTCCTATTTGGTTCCCTAGTTGATTTGTGTTGATGTGTTGTTGTTGATTGTTGTATTGTTACAGATTTGGGAGCCTCCAATTCAGTTGTGGATGTGTGCCCCAAGAACCTTGTAAAGGCCCGGTTTCCGCCTCGAGGAAATCCCTTAGTGGAAGTGGGCTAGGCCTTCGTGGCGTTGCTCACCGGAGATCTGAGTGAAGCCTTCGTGGCTGTTGGTTTGGCTTTCGTAGCAACCACACTCCTCCAAACGTAGACGTACCTTCTTGCAAAGGAAGGGAACTACGGGAATCATCTCCGTGTCATCGCGTGCTCCACTCTCGGTTACCTCTATCCTATTCTATCTCTTATATTGCTTAGCGATATCTTGCTTAGTTGTTAGCCTTGTCATATAGGTAAATTCACTTAGTTGCATATCTAGAGAATTTACCTTTGTGTCAAGCCTAAATTGAAAAAGAACTAAAAATTGGTTAGCACCTATTCACCCCCCCCCCCCTCTAGGTGTGGTATACGATCCTTTCAACCCCTCTTGGAAGCATTCCCTCGGAGAGATAGGGTAAGCACCGATGCCAACCTTGCATGTTGTAGTGTTGTCCCCTCTCCACTCCAAGCCAAGCCGTAGGACAGCTATCCCCTGCACCCCTCTCTCACCTCTGCAGCCCCCCACTATCCCTATAGCTCTCTACACCCCTCTGTTGTCTCTCTCCCTTGGGATCACGTGGGGAGGCCGGTGTAGGGATTCGTTGCATAGAAAACAAAAAAAATTATACCGTGAACACGCAATCCAAGCCAAGATGCAATCTAGAAGACGGTAGCAACGAGGGGATGATCGAGACTCACCCTTGAAGATTTCCAAAGCCTACAAGATGAGGCTCTTGTTGCTGCGGTAGACGTTCACTTGCCGCTTGCAAAAGCGCGTAGAAGATCTTGATCACGGCGCCACGAACGGGCAGCACCTCCGTACTCGGTCACACGTTCGATGTTGATGAAGTCGACGTCCACCTCCCCGTTCCAGCGGGCAGCGGAAGTAGTAGCTCCTCTTGAATCCGGCAGCACGACGGCGTGGTGTCGGTGGTGGTGGAGAAACCCGGCGGAGCTTCGCTAAGCGTGCGGGGAAGAAGGAGGAGTGGGGCGGCTAGGGTTTGGGGAGAGGGGGGCGCCGGCCACTTGAGGGGTGCGGCCACCTTGTGGTGTTGGGGTGGCCGGCCCCCTCCCCTTGGCCCTCATTATATAGGTGGAACACCCAAGAGTTGGTCTACAAGTCTTCGAATAAGACCCCAAACCAAAATCTTCCATATCACATGAAACCTACCCAAGCTAGGACTCCCACTAGAGGTGGGATTCCCACCTTCCCTTGGGAGGGGGTGGCCGGCCACCTTGGTGGAGCCCAAGGTGGACTCCCCCCTCCTAGGGTTGGCCGGCCATGGGAGGTGGAGTCCTTCCGGGACTCCGCCTTCCTTAGTGATTTCTTCCGGACTTTTCTAGAACCTTCCGTGGAACCTTCCGGATCATTTTAAATCTTATAAAATGACTTCCTATATATGAATCTTATTCTCCGGACCATTCCGGAACTCCTCGTGATGTCCGGGATCTCATCCGGGACTCCGAACAAATCTTCGAACTCCATTCCATATTCAAGTTCTACCATTTCAACATCAAACCTTAAGTGTGTCACCCTACGGTTCATGAACTATGCGGACATGGTTGAGTACTCTCTCCGACCAATAACCAATAGCGGGATCTGGAGATCCATAATGGCTCCCACATATTCAACGATGACTTTAGTGATCGAATGAACCATTCACATACGATACCAATTACCTTTGTCACGCGATATTTTACTTGTCCGAGGTTTGATCATCGGTATCACTCTATACCTTGTTCAACCTCGTCTCCTGACAAGTACTCTTTACTCGTACCGTGGTATGTGGTCTCTTATGAACTTATTCATATGCTTGCAAGACATGAGACGACATTCCACCGAGAGGGCCCAGAGTATATCTATCCATCATCGGGATGGACAAATCCCATTGTTGATCCATATGCCTCAACTCATACTTTCCGGATACTTAATCCCACCTTTATAACCACCAATTTACGCAGTGGCGTTTGATGTAATCAAAGTACCTTTCCGGTATAAGTGATTTACATGATCTCATGGTCATAAGGACTAGGTAACTATGTATCGAAAGCTTATAGCAAATAACTTAATGACGTGATCTTCTGCTACGCTTAATTGGGTGTGTCCATTACATCATTCATACAATGATATAACCTTGTTAATAATAACATCCAATGTTCATGATTATGAAACTAATCATCCATTAATCAACAAGCTAGTTAAGAGGCATACTAGGGACTCTTTGTTGTTTACATATCACACATGTATCAATGTTTCGGTTAATACAATTATAGCATGGTATATAAACATTTATCATAAACATAAAGATATATAATAACCACTTTTATTATTGCCTCTTGGGCATATCTCCTTCAGTCTCCCACTTGCACTAGAGTCAATAATCTAGATTACATTGTAATGTACCTAACACCCATGGCATTCTGGTGTTGGTCATGCTTTGCCCTAGGGAGAGCTTTAGTCAACGGATCTGCTACATTCAGATCAGTGTGTACTTTGCAAATCTTTACTTCTCCATCTTCGATGTACTCGCGAATCGAGTGGTAACGCAGCTTGATATGCTTCAGCCTCTTGTGTGACCTTGGTTCTTGTGCATTGGCGATGGCACCCATGTTGTCACAGTAGATGACTAGTGGGTCCAATGCACTAGGAACCACACCGAGCTCTACAATGAACCTCTTCATCCATACCGCTTCTGATGAAGCCTCTGAAGCCGCTATGTACTCTGATTCTGTTGAAGACTTTGCCACCGTGCACTGCTTCGAGCTTGCCCAGCTTACTGCAGCACCATTCAATATAAACACGTACCCATCGTGACTTAGAGTCATCGGGATCGGTGTTCCAACTTGCATCGGTGTAACCGCTTACAACGAGCTCTTGGTCACCTCCATAACAAAGAAACATATCCTTAGTTCTTTTCAAGTACTTCAGGATATTCTTGACCGCTGTCCAGTGTTCCATTCCTGGATCACTTTGATATCTGCTAGTCAAACTAACAGCATGTGCTATATCCGGTCTAGTACGTAGCATGGCATACATGATAGATCCTACTGCCGAGGCATAGGGGATATTACTCATCCTTTCTCTTTCTTCTGCCGTAGCCGGTCCTTGAGTCTTACTCAAGACCTTGCCTGGTAACATAGGTAAGAACCCTTTCTTACTTTCGTCCATTCTAAACTTCTTTAGAATCTTGTCCAGGTATGTACTCTGTGATAGCCCTATTAGGCATCTTGATCTATCTCTATAAATCTTGATGCCTAATATATACGATGCTTCACCAAGGTCTTTCATTGAAAAACTATTATTCAAATAACCTTTTACACTGCTTAATAGTTCTATATCATTCCCAATCAATAATAGACATCTACATATAATATCAGGAATGCTACAGAGCTCCCACTCACTTTCTTGTAAATACAGGCCTCTCCATGACACTGTATAAACCCGAAGTCTTTGATCACCTTATCAAAGCGTCGGTTCCAACTTCTTGATGCTTGCTTCAGTCCATAGATTGAACGCCGAAGTTTGCATACTTTGTCAGCATTTTTAGGATCAACAAAACCTTTGGGTTGTACCATATACAACTCTTCCTCAATGTCTCCATTAAGGAACGCCATTTTGACATCCATCTGCCAAATCTCATAATCGAAAAATGCAACTATTGCTAACAAAATCCTCACAGATTTTAGCTTCGCTACAGGTGAGAAAGTCTCATCGTAGTCAACTCCTTGAATTTGTCGGAAACCCTTTGCGACAAGTCGAGCTTTATAGACAGTAATATTACCATCAGCATCTGTTTTTCTCTTGAAGATCCATTTATTCTCGATAGCCTTGCGGCTACCAGGTAAGTCTACCAAAGTCCATACTTTGTTATCATACATGGATCCCATTTCGGATTTCATGGCTTCTTGCCATTTGTTGGAATCTGGGCTCATCATCGCTTCTTCATACGTCGTAGGGTCCTCATCATTGTTATCCACAATCATGACATTTAGACAAGGATCATACCAATCAGGAGTGGTACGTTCCCTTGTTGATCTGCGAGGTTCAGTAGTTTCCTCGTTCGAAGTTTCATGATCATTATCATTAGCTTCCTCTGTTGCCGGTGTAGGCGGTACAGGTACAACTTCCGGTACTGCGCTACTCTGATCAACGAGTATAGATTCATCAATCTCATCGAGTTCTACTTTTCTTCTAGTCACTTCTTTAGTGAGAAATTCTTTCTCAAGAAAGGTTCCGTTCTTAGCAACAAAGATTTTGCCTTCGGATCTGTGATAGAATGTGTACCCTATAGTTTCCTTAGGGTGTCCTATGAAGACGTATTTCTCCGCTTTGGGTTCTAGCTTGTCCAGTTGTAACTTCTTTACATAGGCTTCGCAACCCCGAACTTTAAGGAACGACAGCTTAGGTTTCTTATTAAACCATAATTCATACGGTGTCGTTTCTACGGATTTTGATGGTGCTCTATTTAAAGTGAATGCGGCTGTCTCTAATGCATAACTCCAAAATGATAACGGCAAATCAGTAAGAGACATCACAGAACAAACCATATCTAAGAGAGTTCGATTACGACGTTCGGACACACCGTTTCTTTGTGGTGTTCCCGGCGGTGTCAATTGTGAAAGTATTCCGCATTTCTTTAAATGCATGCCAAACTCATAACTCAGATATTCACCTCCGCGATCAGATCATAGAAATTTAATCTTCTTGTTACGTTGATTTTCTACTTCACTTTGGAATTCCTTAAACTTCTCGAAAGTTTCGAATTTATGTTTCATGAAATAGATATACCCATATCTACTCAGATCATCTGTGAAGGTTAGAACATAACGATAACCACCACGCGATGCTACACTCATTGGTTCGCATACATCGGTATGTATGATTTCCAATAAGTCAGTAGCTCGCTCCATCATACCAGAAAATGGAGTCTTAGTCATTTTACCCATTAGACATGCTTCGCATCTATCAAGTGACTCAAAGTCAAGTGATTCAAGTAATCCATCAGTATGGAGTTTCTTCATGCGTTTCACTCCAATATGACCAAGACGACAGTGCCACATATAAGTAGAATTATCATTCAATTTAATTCGCTTAGCATCAATGTTATGTATATGCGTATCACTACTATCGAGATCTAACAGAAATAAGCCATTCTTTTCAGGTGCTCGACCATAAAGGATATTATTCATAAAAATAGAACAACCATTATTCTCATACTTGAATGAATAACCGTCTTGCATTAAACAAGATCCAGATATAATGTTCATGCTCAACGCGGGTACAAAATAACAATTATTTAGGCTTAAAACTAATCCCGAAGGTAGATGTAGAGGAAGTGTGCCGACAGCGATCACATCAACTTTGGATCCGTTTCCAACGCGCATCGTCACTTCATCTTTCAGTAGTCTTCGTTTATTCTTTAGTTCCTGTTTCGAGATACAAATATGAGCAACCGAACCAGCATCAAATACCCAGGTACTAGAACGAGAACCAATGAGATAAACATCTATAACATGTATATCAGATATACCTTCTTTCTTCTTCTTGACAAGGCCGCTCTTCAGATCAGCCAGATACTTGGAGCAATTACGCTTCCAGTGTCCCTTCTCCTTGCAGTAATAGCACTCAGCATCAGGCTTAGGGCCGTTCTTAGGTTTCATAGGAGGCGTGGCAGCTTTCTTGCCACCCTTCTTGAATTTTCCCTTAGACTTGCCCTGTTTCTTGAAACTGGTGGTCTTGTTGACCATCAATACTTGGTGCTCTTTCTTGATCTCAATCTCAGCAGCTTTTAGCATGCCAAAGAGTTCAGGTAACTCCTTGTTCATGTTCTGCATATTGTAGTTCATCACAAAGTTCTTGTAACTTGGTGGCAGTGATTGAAGGACACGATTAATCCCGAGTCTGTTAGGAATCACTATTCCCAAGTCACTGAGTTTCTTCGCATGCCCGGTCATAACGAGCATGTGCTCACTAACGGAGCTGCCTTCTTCCATCATACAGCTGAAGAAATGTTTCGATGCTTCATAGCATTCCACGGCCGCATGAGTCTCAAATATAGCTTTCAGCTCATTGACCAACTCATGAGGATCGTGGTGCTCAAAACGTTTTTGAAGATCGGATTCCAGACTGCACAGGATGGCACACTGTACTTGAGAGTACCGAGCTTTCCGAGTAGCGTAAACATTCTTTACTTCCTCGATTTCAGTTTCTGCAGGAGGGTCACCTAGCGGTGCATCAAGCACATATTGCAGATTTCCGCCAGCGAGGAAGATCCTCACATGACGGAACCAGTCGGTGAAGTTGCTACCGTTGCTCTTAAGCTTTTCTTTCTCTAGGAACTGGTTAAAATTGATTGGGGACGCCATCTCTACAACATATATTTGCAAAAGTTTAGAAAAAGTTTATGAAAAATTGAGTTCAAATTTTAATTCAACATAATTAAAAATCTAGGTGAACTCCCACTCAAAACAATATCCCTCGCATTGTCTTAGTGATCACACGAACCAAATCCACCACACCTAAGTCCGATCATCACGAGACAAGGTGTGATTTCAATGGCGAACACTCAAAGTGTTCATCATATCAACCATATGATTCATGCTCTACCTTTCGGTATCACGTGTTCCGAGACCATGTCTGTACATGCTAGGCTCGTCAAGGCCACCTTAGTATCCGCATGTGCAAAACTGTCTTGCACCCGTTGTATGCACTTGTTGATTCTATCACACCCGATCATCACGAGATGCTTCGAAACGACAAGTCTTGGCAACGGTGCTACTAAGGATGAACACTTTATTATGTTGAGATTTTAGTGAGGGATCATCTTATAATGCTACCGTCGCGATCTAAGCAAAATAAGATGCATAAAAGGATTAACATCACATGCAGTTCATATGTGATATGATATGGCCCTTTTGTCTTTGCGCCTTTGATCTTCATCTCCAAAGCACGGATATGATCTCCATCATCTTCGGGCATGATCTCCATCATCGTCGGTGTAGCGTCAAGGTCAATGGCGCCGTCTTCATGATTGTCCTCCATGTAGCAACTATTACAACTACTTTGAAATACTACTCAACATGAAATTTAAAGACAACCATAAGGCTCCTGCCGGTTGCCACAATACAATAATGATCATCTCATACATATTCATCATCACATTATGGCCATATCACATCACCAAACCCTGCAAAAACAAGTTAGACGTCTCTAATTTGGTTTGCATATTTTACGTGGTTTAGGGTTTTCGAGAGAGATCTAATCTACCTACGAACATGAACCACAACGTTGATACTAATGTTGTCAACAGAAGAGTAAATTGAATCTTCACTATAGTAGGAGAGACAGACACCCGCAAAGCCTCTTATGCAATACAAGTTGCATGTCGAACGAGGAACAAGTCTCATGAACGCGGTCATGTAAAGTTAGTCCGAGCCGCTTCATCCCACTATGCCACAAAGATGCAAAGTACTCAAACTAAAGATAACAAGAGCATCAACGCCCACAAAACCATTGTGTTCTACTCGTGCAACCATCTATGCATAGACACGGCTCTGATACCACTGTAGGGATTCGTTGCATAGAAAATAAAAAAAATTCTACCGCGAACACGCAATCCAAGCCAAGATGCAACCTAGAAGACGGTAGCAACGAGGGGATGATCGAGACTCACCCTTGAAGATTTCCAAAGCCTACAAGATGAGGCTCTTGTTGCTGCGGTAGACGTTCACTTGCCGCTTGCAAAAGCGCATAGAAGATCTTGATCACGGCGCCACAAACGGGCAACACCTCCGTACTCGGTCACACGTTCGGTGTTGATGAAGTCGACGTCCACCTCCCCGTTCCAGCGGGCAGCGGAAGTAGTAGCTCCTCTTGAATCCGGCAGCACGACGGCGTGGTGTCGGTGGTGGTGGAGAAACCCGGCGGAGCTTCGCTAAGCGTGCGGGGAAGAAGGAGGAGTGGGGCGGCTAGGGTTTGGGGAGAGGGGAAGCCGGCCACTTGAGGGGTGCGGCCACCTTGTGGTGTTGGGGTGGCCGGCCCCCTCCCCTTGGCCCTCATTATATAGGTGGAACACCCAAGAGTTGGTCTACAAGTCTTCGAATAAGACCCCAAACCAAAACCTTCCATATCACATGAAACCTACCCAAGCTAGGACTCCCACTAGAGGTGGGATTCCCACCTTCCCTTGGGAGGGGGTGGCCGGCCACCTTGGTGGAGCCCAAGGTGGACTCCCCCCTCCTAGGGTTGGCCGGCCATGGGAGGTGGAGTCCTTCCGGGACTCCGCCTTCCTTAGTGATTTCTTCCGGACTTTTCTAGAACCTTCTAGAACCTTCCGTGGAACCTCCCGGGTCATTTTAAATCTTATAAAATGACTTCCTATATATGAATCTTATTCTCCGGACCATTCCGGAACTCCTCGTGATGTCCGGGATCTCATCCGGGACTCCGAACAAATCTTCGAACTCCATTCCATATTCAAGTTCTACCATTTCAACATCAAACCTTAAGTGTGTCACCCTACGGTTCGTGAACTATGCGAACATGGTTGAGTACTCTCTCCGACCAATAACCAATAGCGGGATCTGGAGATCCATAATGGCTCCCACATATTCAACGATGACTTTAGTGATCGAATGAACCATTCACATACGATACCAATTCCCTTTGTCACGCGATATTTTACTTGTCCGAGGTTTGATCATCGGTATCACTCTATACCTTGTTCAACCTCGTCTCCTGACAAGTACTCTTTACTCGTACCGTGGTATGTGGTCTCTTATGAACTTATTCATATGCTTGCAAGACATTAGACGACATTCCACCGAGAGGGCCCTGAGTATATCTATCCGTCATCGGGATGGACAAATCCCACTGTTGATCCATATGCCTCAACTCATACTTTCCGGATACTTAATCCCACCTTTATAACCACCCATTTACGCAGTGGCATTTGATATAATCAAAGTACCTTTCCGGTATAAGTGATTTACATGATCTCATGGTCATAAGGACTAGGTAACTATGTATCAAAAGCTTATAGCAAATAACTTAATGACGTGATCTTATGCTACGCTTAAATGGGTGTGTCCATTACATCATTCATACAATGATATAACCTTGTTATTAATAACATCCAATGTTCATGATTATGAAACTAATTATCCATTAATCAACAAGCTAGTTAAGAGGCATACTAGGGACTCTTTGTTGTTTACATATCACACATGTATCAATGTTTTGGTTAATACAATTATAGCATGGTATATAAACATTTATCATAAACATAAAGATATATAATAACCACTTTTATTATTGCCTCTTGGGTATATCTCCTTCAGTCTCCCACTTGCACTAGAGTCAATAATCTAGATTACATTGTAATGTACCTAACACCCATGGCATTGTGGTGTTGGTCATGCTTTGCCCTAGGGAGAGCTTTAGTCAACGGATCTGCTACATTCAGATCAGTGTGTACTTTGCAAATCTTTACTTCTCCATCTTCGATGTACTCGCGAATCGAGTGGTAACGCAGCTTGATATGCTTCAGCCTCTTGTGTGACCTTGGTTCTTGTGCATTGGCGATGGCACCCATGTTGTCACAGTAGATGACTAGTGGGTCCAATGCACTAGGAACCACACCGAGCTCTAAAATGAACCTCTTCATCCATACCGCTTCTGATGAAGCCTCTGAAGCCGCTATGTACTCTGATTCTGTTGAAGACTTCGCCACCGTGCACTGCTTCGAGCTTGCCCAGCTTACTGCAGCACCATTCAATATAAACACGTACTGCATTTGTGACTTAGAGTCATCAGGATCAGTGTTCCAACTTGCATCGGTGTAACCGCTTACAACGAGCTCTTGGTCACCTCCATAACAAAGAAACATATCCTTAGTTCTTTTCAAGTACTTCAGGATATTCTTGACCGCTGTCCAGTGTTCCATTCCTGGATCACTTTGATATCTGCTAGTCAAACTAACAGCATGTGCTATATCCGGTCTAGTACATAGCATGGCATACATGATAGATCCTACTGCCGAGGCATAGGGGATATTACTCATCCTTTCTCTTTCTTCTGCCGTAGCCGGTCCTTGAGTCTTACTCAAGACCTTGCCTGGTAACATAGGTAAGAACCCTTTCTTACTTTCGTCCATTCTAAATTTCTTTAGAATCTTGTCCAGGTATGTACTCTGTGATAGCCCTATTAGGCGTCTTGATCTATCTCTATAAATCTTGATGCCTAATATATACGATGCTTCACCAAGGTCTTTCATTGAAAAACTATTATTCAAATAACCTTTTACACTGCTTAATAGTTCTATATCATTCCCAATCAATAATATGTCATCTACATATAATATCAGGAATGCTACAGAGCTCCCACTCACTTTCTTGTAAATACAGGCCTCTCTATGACACTGTATAAACCCGAAGTCTTTGATCACCTTATGAAAGCGTCGGTTCCAACTTCTTGATGCTTGCTTCAGTCCATAGATTGAACGCTGAAGTTTGCGTACTTTGTCAGCATTTTTAGGATCGACAAAACCTTTGGGTTGTACCATATACAACTCTTCCTCAATGTCTCCATTAAGGAGACCTTAGTTAGTATGGGCGTTAGTTAGGAAAATACTACTTTGGTAAAACTATTTACGAAGCTTATTTTCCTAAGTAGTAGAAGTTTAGCTTCTATTTTTCTTACCCCTTTAAAAACTTCTAAATTCTCACCTCTCTGATTTCTAATGACTTTGAAAGTTCTTATTCTACTATCTCATCCTCCTCCAACCAGATACACTGATGATGTTCCCCAACTCAGACACACGGACTCGAGGTATTGAAGATATGACAAGCTCGGTTGATCCGGATAAGGTACCCCGAATGTTAGGTGTCCCTTGGTACTAGTCCCACGCGCAATTCACGTAGTTGTTTGTAGGTTTCTAAGCGTGTGAGCTTGAATGGTTGTATGTGACTGTTGTGTGGTGCTATTTTGTGCTTTCAGCATCCCTGATATGTTATGATTTCGTTTTAGCCTACTTTTGCATTGTGTGTTTCCATTTTAAAAAATTCCGTTTTTTTCCAAACCCTCCCCTTTTAAGTGGTTGCCCATCTCTTTGTTTCACCATTAACATCCGAATCCACCCTTCTTCAGGATGGTTGACACCCGTAGAGGAAGCGCCAGTGGGTCAGACCAAACCCCATGATGTCTACGCCCCCTCCTTTTCCTGTAGACAGTGTTGGGCCTCCAAGAGCAGAGGTTTGTAGAACAGCAGCAAGTTTCCCTTAAGTGGATCACCCAAGGTTTATCAAACTCAGGGAGGAAGAGGTCAAAGATATCCCTCTCATGCAACCCTGCAACCACAAAGCAAGAAGTCTCTTGTGTCCCCAACACACCTAATAGGTGCACTAGTTCGGCGAAGAGATAGTGAAATACAGGTGGTATGAATAAGTAGTAGCAACGGCACCAGAAAAGTGTTTTGCCCAGGACAGTAAACAAGCAGTAGTAACGCAGCAGTAGTAACGCAGTAAAACAGTAAACAAGCAGCGATAGCAGTATTTAGGAACAAGGCCTAGGGATCATACTTTCACTAGTGGACACTCTCAACTTTGATCACATAACAGAATAGATAAATGCATACTCTACACTCTCTTGTTGGATGATGAACACCATTGCGTAGGATTACACGAACCCTCAATGCCGGAGTTAACAAGCTCCACAATTCAATGTTCATATTTAAATAACCTTAGAGTGCATGAAAGATCAACACAACTAAACCAAGTACTAACATAGCATGCACACTGTCACCTTCACACTATGTAGGAGGAATAGATCACATCAATACCATCATAGCAATAGTTAACTTCACAATCTACAAGAGATCACGATCATAGCATATGCCAAGTACTAACACGGATGCACACACTGTCACCATTACACCGTGCAGGAGGAATAAACTACTTTAATAACATCACTAGAGTAGCACATAGATAAATTGTGATACAAAACACATTGCAATCATAAAGAGATATAAATAAGCACTTCACTATGCCATTCATAACAGTGAATAAGTATTCTGTGAAATATAGCCTAAGAGACCCACACGGTGCACACACTGTCACC
The DNA here is from genome assembly GCF_019359855.2 of Lolium perenne. Classification (NCBI taxonomy): domain Eukaryota; kingdom Viridiplantae; phylum Streptophyta; class Magnoliopsida; order Poales; family Poaceae; genus Lolium; species Lolium perenne. The sequence continues at coordinate 218,022,670 of NC_067247.2, forward strand.
TTTACACACGTGGGACAAGGAGTCTCCGGAGATCACATAAGTAAAATTCACTTGACTAGCATAACGACATATAGATTACAAGCATCATCATATGAATCTCAATCATGTAAGGAAGCTCATGAGATTATTGTATTGAAGTACATAGGAGAGAGATGAACCACATAGCTACCGGTACAGCCCCGAGCCTCGATGGAGAACTACTCCCTCCTCATGGGAGACAGCAGCGTTGATGAAGATGGCGGTGGTGTCGATGGAGAAGCCTTCCGGGGGCACTTCCCCGTCCCGGCGGCGTGCCGGAACAGAGACTCCTGTCCCCCAGATCTTGGCTTTGCGATGGCGGCGGCTCTGGATGGTTTCTCGTACCGTGGCTTTTTCGTATCGAGGTTTTAGGTCCAGGGGCTTTATATAGGCGAAGAGGTGGCGTCAGGAGGTCGAAGGGGCGACCACACTATAGGGGGGCGCGGGCCCCCCTTGGCCGCGCCGGCCTAGGGTTTGGTGGGCCTGTGCCCCCTCTCTGGTGGTTCTCGGGTGTTCTGGATGCTTCTGGGCAAAATAGGAACCTGGGCGTTGATTTCGTCCGATTCCGAGAATATTTCTTTACTAGGATTTCTGAAACCAAAAACAGCAGAACAAAGAAGCGGCACTTCGGCATCTTGTTAATAGGTTAGTTCCAGAAAATGCACGAATATGACATAAAGTGTGCATAAAACATGTAGATATCATCAATAATGTGGCATGGAACATAATAAATTATCGATACGTCGGAGACGTATCAGCATCCCCAAGCTTAGTTCCTGCTCGTCCCGAGCAGGTAAACGATAACAAAAATAATTTCTGGAGTGACATGCCATCATAACCTTGATCATACTATTGTAAACACATGTAATGAATGCAGCGATCAAAACAATGTAAATGACATGAGTAAACAAATGAATCATATAGCAAAGACTTTTCATGAATAGTACTTCAAGACAAGCATCAATAAGTCTTGCATAAGAGTTAACTCATAAAGCAATAATTCAAAGTAAAGGTGTTGAAGCAACACAAAGGAAGATTAAGTTTCAGCGGTTGCTTTCAACTTATAACATGTATATCTCATGGATAGTTGTCAATGTAAAGTAATATAACAAGTGCAATATGCAAGTATGTAGGAATCAATGCACAGTTCACACAAGTGTTTGCTTCTTGAGATAGAGAGAAATAGGTGAACTTACTCAACAATAAAAGTAAAAGAAAGGTCCTTCAAAGAGGAAAGCATCGATTGCTTTATTTGTGCTAGAGCTTTGGTTTTGAAAACATAAAGAGAGCATAAAAAGTAAAATTTTGAGAAGTGTTTGTTATTGTCAACGAATGGTAGTGGGCACTCTAACCCCCTTGCCAGACAAACCTTCAAAGAGCGGCTCCCATTTTATTTTATTTTTGTGTGGCACTCCTTCCAACCTTTCTTTCACAAACCATGGCTAACCGAATCCTCGGGTGCCTGCCAACAATCTCATACCATGAAGGAGTGCCTTTTTATTTTAGTTTTATTATGATGACACTCCTCCCCACCTTTGCTTACACAAGCCATGGCTAACCGAATCCTTCGGGTGCCGTCCAACAACCACATACCATGGAGGAGTGTCTATTTTGGTTAATTAATTTGGGACTAGGAATCCCATTGCCAGCTCTTTTTGCAAAATTATTGGATAAGCGGATGAAGCCACTAGTCCATTGGTGAAAGTTGCCCAACAAGATTGAAAGATAAACACCACATACTTCCTCATGAGCTATAAAACATTGACACAAATTGAGAAGCATTTTGAATTGTTTAAAGGTAGCACTCAAGCAATTTACTTTGGAAAGGCGGAGAAATACCATGTAGTAGGTAGGTATGGTGGACACAAATGGCATAGTGGTTGGCTCAAGTATTTTGGATGCATGAGAAGTATTCCCTCTCGATACAAGATTTAGGCTAGCAAGGCTATTTGAAACAAACACAAGGATGAAGCGGTGCAGCAAAACTCACATAAAAGACATATCGTAAACATTATAAGACTCTACACCGTCTTCCTTGTTGTTCAAACTCAATACTAGAAATTATCTAGACTTTAGAGAGACCAAATATGCAAACCAAATTTTAGCATGCTCTTTGTATTTCTTCATTAATAGGTGCAAAGTATATGATGCAAGATGTTAAACATGAGCACAACAATTGCCAAGTATCACATTATCCAAGACATTATAGCAATTACTACATGTATCATTTTCCAATTCCAACCATATAACAATTAACGAAGCAGTTTCAACCTTCGCCATGAAAATTAAAGGCTAAGAACACATGTGTTCATACGAACCAGCGGAGCGTGTCTCTCTCCCACACAACCATTTATTCAAACAAAAACAAAAAAAACAAAAGCAAACAGACGCTCCAAGTAAAGTACATAAGATGTGACCGAATAAAAATATAGTTTCAAGAGAAGGAACCTGATAGTTTGTCGATGAAGAAGGGGATGCCTTGGGCATCCCCAAGCTTAGATGCTTGAGTCTTATTGAAATATGCAGGGATGAACCACCGGGGCATCCCCAAGCTTAGAGCTTTCACTCTTCTTGATCGTAGTATATCATCCTCCTCTCTTGACCCTTGAAAACTTCCTTCACACCAAACTCGAAACAAACTCATTAGAGGGTTAGTGCATAATCAAAAACTCACATGTTCAGAGGTGACACAATCATTCTTAACACTTCTGGACATTGCTCAAAGCTACTGGAAGTCAATGGAACAAAGAAATCCATCCCACATAGCAAAAGAAGCAATGCGAAATAAAAGGCAGAATCTGTCAAAACAGAACAGTCCGTAAAGACGAATTTTATTGAGGCACCAGACTTGCTCAAATGAAAATGCTCAAATTGAATTAAAGTTGCGTACATATCTGAGGATCACTCACGTAAATTGGAATAATTTTCTGAGTTACCTACAGAGAATTTTGCCCAGATTCGTGACAGCAAAGAAATCTGTTTCTGCGCAGTAATCCAAATCTAGTATCACCCTTGCTATCAAAGACTTTACTTGGCACAACAAAACACAAAACTAAGATAAGGAGAGGTTGCTACAGTAGTAACAACTTCCAAGACACAAATATAAAACAAAATTACTGTAGCAAAATAACACATGGGTTATCTCCCAAGAAGTTCTTTCTTTATAGCCATTAAGATGGGCTCAGCAGTTTTAATGATGCACTCGCAAGAAATAGTATTTGAAGCAAAAGAGGGCATCAAGAAGCAAATTCAAAACACATTTAAGTCTAACATGCTTCCTATGAAAAGGAATCTTGTAAATAAACAAGTTCATGAAGCATAATGCAACAAGCATAGAAAGATAAAACAAGTGCAGCTTCAAGATTTTCAGCAAAAAGAGAGGTATTTTAGTAACATGAAAATTTCTACAACCATATTTTCCTCTCTCATAATAACTTTCAGTAGCATCATGAGCAAACTCAACAATATAACTATCACATAAAGCATTCTTATCATGAGTCTCATGCATAAAATTATTACTCTCCACATAAGCATAATCAATTTTATTAGTTGTAGTGGGAGCAAATTCAACAAAGTAGCTATCATTATTATTATCATCATCAAATATAGGAGGCATATTGTAATCATAATCAAATTTATCCTCCATAAAAGGCGGTACCAAAAGACTACTATCATTATAATCATCGTAAATAGGAGGCAAAGTATCATCAAAGTAAAGTTTCTCCTCAATGCTTGGGGGACTAAAAAGATCATGCTCATCAAAACCAGCTTCCCCAAGCTTAGAATTTTCCATAGCATTAGCAACAATAGTGTTCAAAGCATTCATATTAATAACATTCCCATTAGCATGCATATAAAGTTCCATGGGTTTTTTAATTCTCTCTTCAAACACATCGTGTCCTAATTCAAGATAAAGTTCATAAAGATCTCTCATATTTTTGTTGTTTTCCATTATGCCTAACTAGTGTAAACAAGAAACAAAAAGTTGCAATTGCAGGATCTAAAGGAAATAGCTTCGAGTACTTACAACGGCGCCGGAAAATAGCTTAGTAGCCGAGATCCGGAGGGTGAGTACCTTTTACCTTTCCTCCCTGGCAACGGCGCCAGAAAATAGCTTGATGTCTACGCCCCCTCCTTTTCCTGTAGACAGTGTTGGGCCTCCAAGAGCAGAGGTTTGTAGAACAGCAGCAAGTTTCCCTTAAGTGGATCACCCAAGGTTTATCGAACTCAGGGAGGAAGAGGTCAAAGATATCCCTCTCATGCAACCCTGCAACCACAAAGCAAGAAGTCTCTTGTGTCCCCAACACACCTAATAGGTGCACTAATTCGGCGAAGAGATAGTGAAATACAGGTGGTATGAATAAGTAGTAGCAACGGCACCAGAAAAGTGCTTTGCCCAGGATAGTAAACAAGCAGTAGTAACGCAGTAAAACAGTAAACAAGCAGCGATAGCAGTATTTAGGAACAAGGCCTAGGGATCATACTTTCACTAGTGGACACTCTCAACTTTGATCACATAACAGAATAGATAAATGCATACTCTACACTCTCTTGTTGGATGATGAACACCATTGCGTAGGATTACACGAACCCTCAATGCCGGAGTTAACAAGCTCCACAATTCAATGTTCATATTTAAATAACCTTAGAGTGCATGAAAGATCAATACAACTAAACCAAGTACTAACATAGCATGCACACTGTCACCTTCACACTATGTAGGAGGAATAGATCACATCAATACCATCATAGCAATAGTTAACTTCACAATCTACAAGAGATCACGATCATAGCATACGCCAAGTACTAACACGTATGCACACACTGTCACCATTACACCGTGCAGGAGGAATAAACTACTTTAATAACATCACTAGAGTAGCACATAGATAAATTGTGATACAAAACACATTGCAATCATAAAGAGATATAAATAAGCACTTCACTATGCCATTCATAACAGTGAATAAGTATTCTGTGAAATATAGCCTAAGAGACCCACACGGTGCACACACTGTCACCTTTACACACGTGGGACAAGGAGTCTCCGGAGATCACATAAGTAAAATTCACTTGACTAGCATAACGACATATAGATTACAAGCATCATCATATGAATCTCAATCATGTAAGGCAGCTCATGAGATTATTGTATTGAAGTACATAGGAGAGAGATGAACCACATAGCTACCGGTACAGCCCCGAGCCTCGATGGAGAACTACTCCCTCCTCATGGGAGACAGCAGCGTTGATGAAGATGGCGGTGGTGTCGATGGAGAAGCCTTCCGGGGGCACTTCCCCGTCCCGGCGGCGTGCCGGAACAGAGACTCCTGTCCCCCAGATCTTGGCTTCGCGATGGCGGCGGCTCTGGATGGTTTCTCGTACCGTGGCTTTTTCGTATCGAGGTTTTAGGTCCAGGGGCTTTATATAGGCGAAGAGGCGGCGTCAGGAGGTCAAAGGGGCGACCACACTATAGGGGGGCGCGGGCCCCCCCCGTGGCCTCGCTGGCCTAGGGTTTGGTGGGCCTGTGCCCCCTCTCTGGTGGTTCTCGGGTGTTCTGGATGCTTCCGGGCAAAATAGGAACCTGGGCGTTGATTTCGTCCGATTCCGAGAATATTTCTTTACTAGGATTTCTGAAACCAAAAACAGCAGAAAACAGCAACTGGCACTTCGGCATCTTGTTAATAGGTTAGTTCCAGAAAATGCACGAATATGACATAAAGTGTGCATAAAACATGTAGATATCATCAATAATGTGGCATGGAACATAAGAAATTATCGATACGTCGGAGACGTATCACCCCACTCCACCTCCGGACCCAACCATGGCTCAACTTTTGCGCCTTATGATGGAAGACCGTTAGGCAGCCCGTGAGGAGTGCTCACTACTAGGAAAACCCTTACCGCCGGCGCACCAATTTGGCCTTCTGCCGACGCACTGGAGCCCGCCGGTGCGAACAGACCGGTGATAACTGGCTATTGCCGGCGCACCAGCTTGTGCGCCGGCGGTAGCTCAGTTATTGCCGGCGCACTGGTCTGTGTTCGCCGGCAACAAGGTGTAGCTCTGGCGCACGTGGTGCTGCGCCGGCAGTAGATGCTGTCAGCAGTGGCGCGTCGCTGTGCGCCGGCAGAAGGGGGTAGAGGTGCGCCGGCGGTATAATCCAAAATTTCAAATTTTACAGCATTTTCCAGCATATTACAATACATTCACAATCCATCAAATACAATAGATATTTATACAGCATTACATGCAATATGAGAAGCACATAGATAGCCAAGTTTCATTTCGGTATCAATACACAAATACGCAAGTCTCGTTTCGGAATGTTGATTCATACAACACATGTGCATATGCAACACCGAACGACGAAGTTTCACAAAGTTAGAAGTCTCGGTACATAGCCGTCACAAGGGTCATCATACACCTCACAATGTAGGTCCTAACCTAAACTACAATCACATAGAACATGACCAACATGGTCACGATGACCATCATCACGAAGGCCATGGTCTTCATCCGGTTCCTCCTCATGTCCCTCATCTCTCCCGCTAGATAACGGGCATATCTTCCTTCCGCCTCCACCCTAGTGGGTATCCCTTGTAGCTGTTGCCGCTGAAACGGTGCACCTGTCTCCGACAGTCCTCCCAGTCATCGTAGACTCCAGGAACCCTCCCCTTGTACACGACATATGTCGTCGGCATCTCCATGCACAAGACAAGTAAAACGTTAGTACCAATGCAATGAACAAGTGCCAACTCAAATAAGAGACAAGTAGTATGAACTAAATAGCATGTGCCTCATACTTTGTTGGTCGAAATAAATAATAACATACAGGGATGGGGTCAGCGAGGCTAGGTAGGATGCACAATAGATTGATATTTGTGGCCATCACACCAAGCCTCACTGGCCCCACCCCGGAGTGTACAAGTGACCTAACATTTTAATCATTGGCCAATGCAATTCAGAAGTGCGAACTCAAATAAAAGACAAGTAGTACGAATTAAATAGCGTGCCTCATACTTTGTCGGTCGAAACACATATTAACATCCAGGGATGGAGTCAGTGAGGCTAGGTAGGATGCACAATAGATTGATACTTGTGGCCATCGCACCAAGGCTCACTGGCTCCACCCCCGAGTGTACGAGTGACCGAACATTCTAATCATCGGTGAACTCCAAATACGAGGCAAGTAGGGGTCGAGTAAATGCAAATAATTATTAAGGTATCTACGCCATAATCTTGAAATATATAGCAAAGTAAATGAAACTATAGACACATGTTCACATGCACATCCATACAACTAAATAAAAGCAACAAGTCGATTCTATGGGAATATGTAGCAATTATTACAATACGGAAGTTCAAGGACATATGTTCAAGCTTTAGCAATAGTGTTCCCGTCGTAGGATCAGGTTGTACGCCTAGGGGGGAATGGACGGCAGCCCTCAAGCGAGTTGAACGGCCTCTCATCACGCGACATCTCCAAGCGGAGTTCTATCTAGTCATTAGGTGGTAGACCGTAGCCGTAGAAGAACTCGCCAGACCTACTTTTGACATCCTGCAGGATTATCGTGCAAATGAACTGCTGGATGCGACCCCAGTTCTTTCTAATCTCTCTATCAGGGGCATCCGCCATGTTTGCAAACCTGTTTCTGAGATTCTCTGGCAGCAACATGTCATCTGCGTACTTTATGTACTCCTGCATCTGAAGGATGGCGTACCACGCGTCCATCCCATTGTCTTCCGTCGACTGCCTGAGGTAGGGGAAGTTGGTTGTGTGGGTTAAGACCAAGCCTCCTCGGGATTTCCTCTCTACTTTGAGGGGGCCTGCCTCGTTGGCGAAGCCGGTGAGAGCATCATTGAGAAGGGCCTTGATGTGGGTGTAGTCTTTCTTGTGGTCCCTACCCGAGTCGAGATAGACTGCATGCGAGTGTTGCGGGTGCACGACAATGAGGGTGCAGAACTTGTCTCTGCGGAAAACACACGGATTAACCTTTGGAAATGCAAATGGAGATATAGGATAGAATGGTGATGGGGGACTAGCGAGTGATTACTTATTCGGGGAAGTAAGGGATGAGAATGGCGCCCTTTTTAATGTTCGTCAGCATGAAATCCTCGACCTGCTGGGTGGCAATCGCCCGATCCCCAGCGTTGCAGATGATGCTCTCCCGCATATAGAAGGGGTCCATTATCGCGATGGTCGATGTCCCCTCCTTAACAATCTGGGAAGACAAGCTAAGAGCAACTAGGCGAACCACACTAAAGTGGAGCATTTGCATGCGATAGATGCTGAAGATGTCATTGAACCGGATGAAGCACAAGTCCGCGGGGTACTTCTCGACGAAGTTCATGCCAGTTGGCACCTTTGCCACAAAGAGAGGGTAACTAGGATCTTTTGATATGAGAAGTTGCTTCTCCACATGCCTGAAAGTCTCATGCAAGGTCCTCATATCCGGGGTGAGTTTGTTGACGACATGCTCCGGCAGCATCGGTTCACCCAGGTGATGCGGAGGTCGCCAATTGTTTGGCAACTTGTCAAGGAGTGGGACCTTGTCCTTGGATTTGGCCGCCGCCTTGTCTTTGGCGTCCTTCTTATTTGGCCTCTTCCTCTTCTTGGGTTGTAGTACGGGACCATCCATCGCCGTATTGGCCGTAGCACGGAGTGTGTTTGGGCTCAGCATCTTTTTCACGGCGGCAGTGGCGACCTTCTCAGGAATTTCCTCCTCAGACGTTTCTTGAGAATCGAACAGCTTCTTGGAGCACGCATATTTCGAGGCCGGCGCATCCTCATGGACAACTTGTGAAGACGTAGGAATATCCCATTGGAAGTTCTCACATTCGTATTCCTCGGCCTCTAGCGCCGCTGGCCATTGTGGTGGGGCGATGATCTCTGGCGCAGCTGGCCGTTGTGGTGGGGCGATGACCACCGGCGCCGCTGGCTATCGTGGAGGGACGCTGACATGTGGTGCCGCAAGGTTCTTGTCTTTGCTTGTCGTCGACCCCGAGTAGGTGTTGATCCGAATTAGGGTCTTCGGCCATAGCAGTACCCAACCCTTCAGTGAGGCTAGATTCAACGGGCTATCGTCATCGGCACCATGCGGTTGATTAGGAGGAAACAAATCCTCATAGCCCGGTAACGCCCGGTCCACTTCAACCCGGTAAACGTCATCCTCCATATCTCGTGTGTGCCACTTCTTATCCAGGGGCCGAAGGATGGACCCCCTCGCGACGTCTTTGAGTTCGTCGTTTACTCTCATCAGGAAGGTGCATGGCGTTGAGAGCACCTGCGAGAACATGTGTATGGCGTTAGAGAGAGGGCAAGGATGACAAAACTAATATATTAACTTGATGTACACATTAGTTAATTACCGTGAGGGCGTTGAGCTCGGCTAATGTCGACGGGCCGGCACATGCGGCGGCGGGCGTGCAAGTGACGGAGGGGCTGCTACCCGGCATGGACGGTGAATCCGTAGCACGAGCGACATTGCCGGCGGCCGGAGGAGTCTCCATTATAACATTGGCATTGCCAGCGGACGGCGACGCCATCGAGTTGCTGGTGTTATCACCAGAATTTGACCGAGTCAGAGGTGGGCCACGATTGAGAAAAATTTGAAGATATACATGGAAGGGAAAAACAAGAATTGGCCTTATACACGAAATTGGGCTGAATTGCTCATTGTATCTATAATATAGTAGATCGTATCTTTAGATTAAAAGTTAGAGTTTTACTCGTGCACGGTTAGGTGCACGTCCGAATTAGAAAGTCCGCTGGACTATAAATATGTATCTAGGGTTTATGGAATAAACAACAACACAACGTTCACCCCAAAACAAACCAATCTCGGCGCACCGCCAACTCCTTCGTCTCGAGGGTTTCAATCAGGTAAGCGACATGCTGCCTAGATCGCATCTTGCGATCTAGGCAGCACGAGCTCCACGTTGTTCATGCGTTGCGCGTACTGAAGCGTCTTTGATGGCGCGCAACGTAGTTATCATAGATGTGTTAGGGTTAGCATAGCTCTTCGTATAAACATGCTTACGTAGTGCAACTCTTGCATGTCTAGCCGCCCTCACGCCTATCTCAGGCGTGGGGGCGGCACCCTGCTTGTTCATCATCTAGTAGATCTGATCCGTTACGATTGCTCCTTGTTATGCAAGGATTAGTTTAATATCTGCAATAGTTAGGCCTTACAAAGGGGGGGAGGATCCAGTGGCACGTAGGGTGGCGTTCGCAAGTCCTAAACAGGATGTTCCGCGGATCAACATCATTGTTGGTTCTTTGGCCTTGTTTAGGATCGGCTTATGAGCACCGTGCGTGGCCGCGAGGCCCAACCTGGAGTAGGATGATCCGATTATGCGGTGAAAACCCTAAATCGTCGTAGATCTCATTAGCTTCATCTTGATCAAGCAGGATCACCAAGTATTCGTGCACCCCGTACGGATCATGGGTGGATCGGCTCTTTGAGCCGATTCACAGGATAACCTGAGAGCCGATCGAGGCTCGTATTTAATGTTTACGTGTATGCCATGCAGGAACATAAGCGAGGCATCCCCATCACCTTCCTGACCAGGTATAGGTCAGGTGGCACACCCTTGCACTTCGCATCGCCGCGTGTGACCAGAAGAGCATTGCGGGCCGTCGCTCGGAGGGGTCTCAGCCAGCCGCAGCTCTAGGCTCGACCCGGCACTCCCGTGTTGACAGGCCGCTGCCCGCCGGTGGGTTTTGGCGATCAACACATTACAGCACGCCCGGTGGGACAATCGTCTACATCAACCACATCGCCATCTACATCTGAGATGGCGACGGACGCACGCCGGTCACCTACGAGGAGCTGCTGCGAGCTCAAGAAGAAACATGACGAGATCAAGGCCACCCTCGAAGCCGACCTCATCGGCTCTTTTGGAGAACCCGTACCCATGGCATCGGATGGAAGGGGTTCTCACCACACCGAGCACTCCATGGGAACGATCTCGCTCCCCCGCCGGAGGAACGCACCGGGGCCTGCGGCAGAGATCAACTACTTGGTGGCTCACTCGCTACACCGCCACTCGAAAACTTGGTCAACGTGTTGGAGCGTCTCGCTCTGCGCGTGATCCGAGGAGATCATGAGCCACCGGTACTCGCCGTCGGGACCAGCTCTCGGGACACATCAAGGAGAGTTGCCACTCCAGTCCCGTCCACCGCTGCCATATGCGTTGGCAGCACCACTGAAGTGCCGGCTACACCGGCATTCGTTGTCTACAAGATCGGTGGTGACCCTAGTGACTACCGGTTCTTGGCGAGGCGCCCTAAGGAGATCCCTCAAGGATACGCGTGCACGTATGTGCCAGTTGTGGCAACCGGGCACTCTCAAACCAGGCCACAACGTCGGGGACTCCGGCGCGAGACGGGAGGGACGTCAACGACGAGCTTGAGAAGCGAGACGTGGCTAACTAAGTACGCCACCCCGACGAAACTCCAGAGCCCAGCTCCTGCAGCTTGGCTCGAGCTGGAAAAGCAAACATGGCTGGCTAAGTACGCCACCCCGGCGAATCTTCGTAGTGCATCTCCTGCAGCCAGCACGGCGGATCAGATCGGTACCATGCGAGAGACCGGTTCGGCATTATGCCGAAAAGGAGGGCAATCGGCTATTCTAAGCCGTACCCGACGAGTACGAGATGATCCCGCTGCCACCTAAATATCGGCTCCACGACTTCTCCAAATTCAGTGGATCAGATGGCTCCAGCTCCATCGAGCACATCGGCCGATATTTGGCGCAACTAGGACCGGCTTCGGTGTCGGATCAGCTACGTGTGAGGCTCTTTTCACGAGTCCCTCACAGGATCGGCTTTTGGATGGTATACCTCTTTGCCGGCAAACTCCATCCGATCTTGGAAGCAATTGGAAGAGCAGTTCCATATGCAATATCATTCGAAGCTTCCGAGTCTAGCATTGCCGATCTAGCACAATTACGTCGAAGCGCGGAGAAACGGTGACGAGTACATCCAGCGCTTGAGGAATCTTAGGAACCGATGTTATTCGGTTCGTATAAGCTGAAAAGGAAGCGATCGAGTTGGCGTAGCTGGCCTTGCAACACAGCTCAAGGACATGGCCTCCCAAGCAGATTATCCCTCGCCGGCGCACATGGTTCAGAAACTATCGGCATATGAACAGCGCCACCCAGGACCTGTACCAAGACAAGTTCAAGCGTGCGGTAGTCATGGTCGATACGGAGGAAGGTGAAGTGCTGCGGGAGACCAAGAAGTAGCGGTGGCTGAATGGACTCGGGGAGGAACCCTGTGTCCTGCAAATGGGTAAAGCCACCGGGGGCCGCCCGGGGATTTGATTTTGACGTGACCAAGACTGAACAAATCTTCGACCTCCTGCTCAAGGAGAAACAGATTGACGATTCCTGAAGGTCTCAAGTTCCCCACGGCGCAAGAGCTAAACGGAAAGCCGTACCGCAAATTCCACAACTCGCTTTCACATGCCACCAACGACTGCAGGGTGTGGCGTCAGCACATCCAAGCGGCGATAGAGAAGGGGCGTTTAATTTTCAACCAGTACGCCATGAAGGTAGACACCCAGCCCTTCCCCGCCGTTAACATGGTAGAAGTCATCTACCCCGAGGGCTGCCTGCCAGGTGCCACGTTCGGCATCAACATGGTAGGACCTGGGAACCACTACGGCAAAGATGGAGATGAGGGCAGCTGCTCTCATAGCAAGGATACTGAGGAGGCCGCTCCACGCGATCGGCTCCATCATGATGGCAAGCGCTACGTTACGGAGGGAGAAGTGAAGAACATAAGATATCAACGACCTCTCTGCGATCACCTCCTCAACAAATATATAAGACGGTATGACCAACGCCGACGGTCCAACTATGATGATGAAGGAGATCGTCGGCTAGAGAAGCCGAAGACATCGTCGGCAGGATCGCTATGAGGAGGAGCACGAGCGCCGTGCCACGGACACATCAAGGGAGCAAGATGACAACGCCGGACACCGGGACTGCCCTTTCTTCGTACAACTGCTGGGATTCAGGAATGAGCCGATTGCCCACAATCGGCAATTGCCCAGATTGCAACAAGAAGAAGAAGGAGGCAGCCAACGTGTCTGTGTTTGAGCGCTTGGGGCCTCTCCCACCACCAAGCAAACGTGCTGAGTCACTTCGTTGGGCAGATCTTGAGGATTCCGAAGACGAAGGACTAGAAGAAGAAGAAGACAGGTGCCACCGTCCGAGGTGGTGCCCTGACGGACTCAGCCGTTCACAAAAGCGCAGGGTTCAACGTTTGCGCGGCCTGGAGGAAGCCGAAAGGTTATACCTGCATACGCGAAGGACGGCACGGCCTGATCTGGCTGCGAAGGTTCAGCGAGCCCTGGATGAAGAGGGTCGTCCACGGAAAATGGAGTGGCGCCCCAAACAAAGGAGAGCCGCTGATGAAACATCGGCTGGAACGAACATGGTGTTCATCCTCCCTTCAGAGTTCAGTGCCCCAGGGTTAGATGAGACATCCGTGGCACAACTTGACTGCGGCCCACGGCCGGTTATCTTTGAGAAGCCACGAGATAAGAGCTACAGGCATCTGAAGGCCCTATACTTACGAGGGTATATCGATGGGAGGCCTGTGAATAAGATGCTGGTGGACACCGGAGCGGCAGTTAACATCATGCCGTACTCTATGCTACGTCGGCTAGGACGCTCTAGCTCGGATCTAATCAAGACCAACGTAACATTGAGCGATTTCAACGGCCAAGCGTCTGAGGCACAAGGAGTTCTGAACGTGGATCTGACCGTAGGAAGGAAAACTATCCCTACAACGTTCTTCATCGTCGATAGCACGAGCAGTTATGCCGTGCTGCTGGGAAGAGATTGGATCCACGCCAACTGCTGTATTCCCTCCACGATGCACCAATGCATAATACAGTGGGATGGAGATGAGGTAGAGGTCGTCCAAGCTGACGACTCAGCCGAAGTTTCAACGGCTGGCATGAACGCATGGGAAGCAGCAGGCCAAGAACCCCTCTCAGGCATCAATTTGGACGATTGTGAGCGTATTGATGTGACAAAGGGAAGGGTTAAGCTGGTTTTATCCACTGGCCTGACCATGTAGTCAAAGCAAAGCGACGTGCAACTTGGCGAGGCTGATCCTTGTGATCGGCCCCAAAGGTATGAAGGGACATTACGGAACCTTCAGTCAGCGCTCCAATCATTATGGAGGCCGATCCCAGCAATCGGCCAAAATTATCCTCACCACATGTTCTGCTTGTGTTCACCTTTGACCCTATCAAGAGCCGACGTGCGAATTACAGAGCCGATATCTGCCATTCTTTAACAGATTCGGTTCGGGGGGCACCTAAATACGGGGACAGATGCAGGGGTACATGAACAAGATGCAGGGGTACATGTGTGCAATGAATACTGGGGGCTGATAGGAGAAAATCGGCCAGTAAAAAAAAATTTTTACAGCCGATGCAAGGGCATCGACTTTAGAATTGAGAGGCAGCCGATGCGCAGCCATCGACTTTAGTGGATTTATGCAATTTTTATCGAGCTTCCACCAGATCCAGGCTAACGGTGGTACCTTCTGTTGCCTCGAGTGAGTAAAACAATGGAAACTTCTTCAGCTACTTCGAGCCGATCCGGGTTCCTGAACCTCTTTGTCAAGGATTTCCAATCTTTGGGGCTAGTTCAGTTGAAATGGAAGATTATCGGCTGTTGGAGGAAGAAAGAGGATCGGCTGTGGCGCATTCTCTCTGACATTCTCGCCCCGAGTAAGGCTCGGGGGGCAGCAGGCTCGAGTAGGACTCGGGGGGCAACAGGCCTAGTGGGTACTCTGTTTAAAGAGCCGATGGGGATGCCATCGGCTGATTTTTCATTGCAGCCTCCTTCACAGATGATGAGTATTAAAAAGGACCATTGGTTTTGGTTGGAAGAATTCCAAGATTTTCCTGAAGATTCTGCATTATCCGCCAGAATTAGGAAAAATCATCAGTTGAAGAAGGAAGGGACGAATTTCGAAGGACCGATGCGTTGTTATCGGTTTATTACGCATTGGCAAAGGGGGCGAATCGGCAAGGTCAGTAGAAGGAGGAATCGGCTAAATTAAATTCAAAGGAAATCGGCAAGATCGAATTGGGGAAAGTTCTTCATTGATTAGATTTCTTACATAAAGAGCTGATTGCTCTCAAAAGGAAGTACTAGGGGATACATTGCCCCATCTACTACTACTGGCCCTATTCTAGAGGTCCTATCTATGGGCCATCACTGCTCTCGTCGTCGCCGTCGTCGCCGCTATCGACGCTGCTCCCGGCGGGCTCATCGTCGCTCCAATGGCCGCCGACCGGGCCCTCGTCGTCTTCATCTTCTTCGTCAGCGTCGTCCTCGTCGCTGTCGAAGTCGCTAAGATTGCCCGGCCAAGGGCAGAACCGCTTGGCCGGCGGCTCGTCGGAGGAGCTCTCGTCGTCGTCCTCTTCCTCCTCTTCCTGCTCCTCCTCCTCCTCGGAAGAGGTGAAGTCGCAGGAGAAGCTGTCATCGCTCTCCTCCTCCGTTTCCCCAACGGCGAGGAAGCGGAGGTCGCTCTCCCCGTCGGTCAGGGACTTGTCGTCCTCGGACCAGATGGAGAAGTCGTGGCTAGACTCCTCCCCGGCCGCAATGGCGCGGCGGGTGTTGGCCGCGTGGTCCTCCGCCGGGTTGTACTCCGGCGTCGGCTCGCGGGATGTGGAGGACTGGCTGGCAAGATCCGATGGGGCAGAGGAGGAGGAAGACATGGTGGCGCAGGAGGGCTCTTGGAGTGCTAATGCGAAGGGGATGCAGAGGAGAACTGTTCGTGGCGGTTAAATAAAAGGGGATATAGTGGAAATTCAATGCCACAGCAGTTTCCGAGGAAGTGGTGCCACGCGGAGAAGTTGAGAAGGCAAGGTATCATGATACTGCAACGGCTCTGCCACGACATGACCCGACGAAGGAAAACAGAGTGATTTTGGAATTACCAATTCCAAAACCAGGGGGGCATGTGTTATCACCAGAATTTGACCGAGTCAGAGGTGGGCCACGATTGAGAAAAATTTGAAGATATACATGGAAGGGAAAAACAAGAATTGGCCTTATACACGAAATTGGGCTGAATTGCTCATTGTATCTGTAATATAGTAGATCGTATCTTTAGATTAAAAGTTAGAGTTTTACTCGTGCACGGTTAGGTGCACGTCCGAATTAGAAAGTCCGCTGGACTATAAATATGTATCTAGGGTTTATGGAATAAACAACAACACAACGTTCACCCCAAAACAAACCAATCTCGGCGCACCGCCAACTCCTTCGTCTCGAGGGTTTCAATCAGGTAAGCGACATGCTGCCTAGATCGCATCTTGCGATCTAGGCAGCACGAGCTCCACGTTGTTCATGCGTTGCGCGTACTGAAGCGTCTTTGATGGCGCGCAACGTAGTTATCATAGATGTGTTAGGGTTAGCATAGCTCTTCGTATAAACATGCTTACGTAGTGCAACTCTTGCATGTCTAGCCGCCCTCACGCCTATCTCAGGCGTGGGGGCGGCACCCTGCTTGTTCATCATCTAGTAGATCTGATCCGTTACGATTGCTCCTTGTTATGCAAGGATTAGTTTAATATCTGCAATAGTTAGGCCTTACAAAGGGGGGGAGGATCCAGTGGCACGTAGGGTGGCGTTCGCAAGTCCTAAACAGGATGTTCCGCGGATCAACATCATTGTTGGTTCTTTGGCCTTGTTTAGGATCGGCTTATGAGCACCGTGCGTGGCCGCGAGGCCCAACCTGGAGTAGGATGATCCGATTATGCGGTGAAAACCCTAAATCGTCGTAGATCTCATTAGCTTCATCTTGATCAAGCAGGATCACCAAGTATTCGTGCACCCCGTACGGATCATGGGTGGATCGGCTCTTTGAGCCGATTCACAGGATAACCTGAGAGCCGATCGAGGCTCGTATTTAATGTTTACGTGTATGCCCTGCTGGAACAGCAGCGAGGCATCCCCATCACCTTCCACGACCGGGTATAGGTCAGGTGGCACGCCCTTGCACTTCGCATCGCCGCGTGTGACCAGAAGAGCATTGCGGGCCGTCGCTCGGAGGGGTCTCAGCCAGCCGCAGCTCTAGGCTCTTCCCGGCTCTACCGTGTTGACAGGCCGCTGCCCGCCGGTGGGTTTTGGCGATCAACACATTCTGGCACGCCCGGTGGGACAATCGTCTACATCAACCACATCGCCATCTACATCTGAGATGGCGACGGACGGCACGCCAGTCACCTACGAGGAGCTGCCTGCTGAGCTCAAGAAGAAACATGACGAGCTGCCTGCCCGTCGACGCCTGGGATGAGGAGCCTTCGTCACATTGAGAAAGCTTTTGTCTTTCTTCTTCCTGCAGAAGAAACGCAAACCATTCAGAAATGTTGCTACTATTATATGAACGATACTTGATCTAATTAAACCGGTAAATTGCTTACCAATTTTTTCTCCAACGACAGGACCTTCTTGTCGTTCGTGAACCAAATTATGTCGGTTACGACCTTGGGGTCCGTGACAAGTTCCCCGGTTAGTTTCTTCTTATGGTACCGGGACCTGATGAATCTTCTTTCAAGCGGGTCCTTGTACTTGAGCCAGGGGTTCTCAATGCCTGCATTTACATACGCCTCGTCCTCCTTCGCCCAATGGGGCTCCTTTCCCTCGTACCCACGGCTCCCAAGGTTGTGGTTGCCGATGTTAAGCTCCCGCATTTCCTTCCCCCACAACTTGCGATTCTTGGTCGCTTGTAGCTCTTCATTGGCCACAAAAGCATCAAAGTACGCCTGGGAGACATGCGGAAAGGCAGAGTGGACCTCTTCGAAACCTTTGCCATTAGCAATCAGCTTCCGCACCATGTACTTATAGCTGCTGAGGTGTTTGGTGAACTTCAGGAGGGCTTGTGAGTTCACAATGTTGTTGGTTTCATGAGTGGAGGCGTAGTCGCCTAGGAACTTGTATCGTGAGTGCAACCTCGCAATGAGCTGGGCTCGCAAATGCGCTTTGTTCTCAGCTCGGAGGTCCGTGTCGTTGAAATTGACGACCTCTCGGAGGATACATGCCAGTTGGTTGACGTACCCCTTGGCAACATCCTTAGGCTCCACCGGCAAACCACTGGCAGGGTCCACCTCTTTGATTGTGTCTCTGCCGGTGGCGGCCGTGTTTTGGCGCCTTGCCTTCCGCGGCCTCTTGGAACCACTTGTCCCGGTGCCACTACTCCCGGCGGCGCCGCTAGGATCATCGCCGCTTGTCTCGCCGCCACCCCGGGCGGCGCCGGTTGCCTCATCGCCGCTAGGCTTGTAGGTACTACCCCCGGCGGCGCCGCTTGCCTCGTTGCCACTTGGCTCGTCGGCACTACCCCCAGCGTCATCCTCCATCTCATGGTCCTCGTCGCCGCCAACACCAGCGGCCTCGACATCCTCCTCCGTCCTAAAGAAGTGCCTATTGTAGTGTTCCTCTAATTGTTCTTGAGACTCCATGGTGGCTTGCACTAATAGAAGATGAAAAAGAGTTAGAATTCACGGAAAAATTCGGCATGACCTTTGCTAAAAATTGGTCATGCCGAGTGCTAGAATTGCCGGAATGGAAATGAATCGACATTCCGGCACTCAATAGCAACTCAATCCCTGTAACAGAAATGCAATTCACATATATGATACATAGCAAAATTTTCATTTTCATTTCTTTTCCAACCAGCATGCAAAATCTGCTTCAGCACAAAATATGCAATATGTACCAACTGGAGCTAAACCAAATTACAACATCACATAGCACATAGCTACAACATTACTGCTAGCATTTTATTATGATGCCAAACCACACAAGAAAATGATCCCAGAAAGGGATGCCTGTTGAGCTACTAAACCTTTTCAATCTAGACAGTTTTAACTTCATCGACGGTTGAACTCTAGATTTGAACAAGTGCCAGGTTATCATGCCTATTCTGTGCTGCACATGTCCAGCATCCCTGCAAACAATTTTATTTTCATTTCAATCTCAACCAGAAGCAAACCAGAAGCATTTAGTATATAAAGCATTTAGTAAATATAAACCCTAAATACTAACCAACAATGAACTCCACCTAATGAACTAAATACCTAAGCAACATGAACTAAGCAACATTTTAATTTTAAACCAGTAGCTAAACCAGTAGCATAAGCATGAGCATTTTATATATATGGTAGTAGCATAAGCATTGCATTTTGCATTTCATGTATATAAATTGGCAGTAGCATAACCAAAAAACCCTACTGCCTAGCTACCTAGGTACTGCAAGCATTTTTATTTTCATTTTCACATTTTGACCGAATTAATGTAAGAATGCTTCAGGTCAGGAATAGACAACTCAACACTACTAGAATAGGAACAACAATTTTATCATTCACATCATGTAATCTACAATCTACAAACAAGCATAGGAACAACTTAGCATATAGCACACCAGGGACAAACAAGCATAAGCAAATTGCAGTAATCAACTCATACCACCATATCTCAAATTCTCAAACAAGCATAAGCATACTGCCTAGTGTCCAGAGAATGAATTTAAAAGAAAAAAAAGTCACACTGCCTAGTGTCCAGAGAATAAATTGAACCAGAGAATGAATTTAAAAGAATGAATTGAAACAGAAGAAGTCACAGGGCAGCTAGCAAAACCATTTTCATTTTCATTTTCATTTAATGAAGAACTAACATACTGCCTAGTGTCTAGTTTTTATTTTCATCATAAACCATAGCATAAAAAACCCCTACTACTATAGCTACTGCTAAACTAAATGAACCAGAGAACCATGTACATCATTTTCATTTTGTTTTAAATGAACCATAGAATGAATTGAACCCTAAAGTTTTCATTTCATCATTTTTTAAATGAACCAGAGAGCATTATTGCTATATCAACCAGCCAACATCTATAGAATTTATAGAATTTAAATGAACCAGAGAGCATTGTCATAGAAGGCACTACATTTATAGAATTTCAGCCAGCCAACATCTTGCTATATCTTGGCTAGCCCACACACAAGCAATTCAATGTACAAATTCAATTTTCAATTTGCAAGAAATCAACCATAGCACCAATTTTTATTTCCAATTTTCTTACTGCAAGAAATCAGAGGCAGAGCACCAATTTTTATGAACTAAACCTACTATATGTTCCATTAACACCATCAGTAGCATTTTTTCCTCAGTCATTTGATTCTACTGCTTACAGAGATGCACCAAGCAAATTTCTATGAGACCTAAACCAGTAGCTACTGCATCAAGGAAACATAGCATCTACCAAGAATAGCACACCATGGGAGTAGAGAGGGGATCAAAGAGGGAGGGGAAGAGGGAAGGGGAGAGGATGCTTACCGTGGCTGGCGCGCGGGGCAGGTGGTGGGGGCTGGTGGAGGGGACGGTGGAGGACGGTGGCGCCGACGTCCCCGACCTACTACGCGCGCTCCTCTCGGCGATGGTGGCCCGCGCGTGACGCCTCCTCCTCTCGGCAACGGTGTTGACTGCTCCTCCTCTCGGCGGTGACGCCCTGCTCCTCCCCGCGGCGGCGTTCTCCTCCTCTCGGCGGCGCGAAACGGGGGCGGGTACAGGGCGGCGGCGCGGTAGGGTTTGTTTGGGAATGGGGAAGAAGGAGAAAGAGTCGCGTGTGCGGTTAAGTCCTAGGTATAGCCGGACCATCTTATTGCCGGTGCACCACTTGTTTGGTTCACCGGGGACAATTATACCCCCGGCGAACCAAATAGGTGGTGCGCCGGCAATAAGATGGGTCCGGCTATACCTGGGACTTGTCTCCCAGCCCCTGGCTGGCCATTTACTTTTCTATTTTTATTTTCTTTTTCTTCATTTCTTTATTTTTTCACTTTCTTTTATGTTTCTTTTCTTTTCCCCCAAATCCTATACAAAAATGAGTTATGCATTACAAAAAATATGAGTAATGCATTGCAAAAAATATTAGTTATACATGTTGACCAACACAATATTAATCAGTCATACATAAAATATTGGCCATGACCATATGAGTAGTTATGAATTACACAAAATATGAGTAATAGATTGCAAATAAAGTTTTACATCATCGATTGAGAAGAGTGTTTCACTTTCTTCTTGCTTTTCTTGCTCGTTGTTGAATAATTTAGCCCCGTGTCGTGACTTCTTCTTTTGAAGTGTCGACCTGACCTCGGTAGCGTGGTCCTGCTTCTTCTTGTGGTGTATGTTGTGTCTTCGTCCTCGGAGTCTTCCATCATTGGGTCTCCGACTTGTCCTTCGAAGTCTTCCTCGTTGGCGACTCCATCCATTCCGATGATGGTCCTCTTGCCTCTCCTCACGATAACACGGCTAGGCCTGGATGGTTCGGTTATGAAGAAGCATTGGTGCACGTGTTCTGCCAGTACCCATGGCTCATTCTACGCGGTGGCGTTCGTGGACTTTGATTTGTTGGCTTCGGGTAGAAACATGGTGGTGAAATACCGGTCTTCTTTTATGACGCTCTTAGCCCATCTGATACGGAACATCGGCACTTTCTCCCCAGCGTAGCTAAGCTCCCAGATTTACTCGATTCTTCCGTAGTATCTAGTCTTTACGTCACCCTTCCAGGAATCCATCGTTACCCCTGAGTTCTGGTAAACACTGTTCTTGTCTTTTTCTTCCGTGTAAAATGTGTACCCGTTGATATCGTACGCTTGGTAAGTCATGATGTTGGGCGCGGGGCCATGTGACAAGGCCAATACTAGTTTATCCTTGTCAGAAACCATTGGTGGGGGATTAGCATCAATGTGGTCTTTGAACCAGCGCGCCAAAGAGGAGTTGTGCTCTTTGTATATTTCTGCTTCCGTCATCATCGGCTTGCCACTGTTCTCTATCATGGTTTTGTGCTCTTTCAGCGCGCCAAAGTCAATGTGTTGTAGCGCTACTAAGTTGGCCCTGTCAAAGTCGGAAGTCCGACCAGACATGTGCACGTGCAGTTCCTTCCTTCCATTTTTGTGGCCTACTCCCTCGAACCTGCAGAGGTGCTTGTTTTGAGGCAAACCAACACGGTCCTCGATGTCTAGATAATTTGTGCAGAAAGAGATGCACTCTTCGGTGGGCCAGCCCTGGACGATGCTTCCATCCGGATGTGACCTGTTACGAACGTATCCTTTAATGACCCCATTCATTCTTTCAAACGGCATCATGTTGTGTAAGAATGCCGGCCCTAGACTGATGATATCATCCATGATATGGACCAACAGATGGACCATCACGTCAAAGAATGCAGGCGGGAAGTACATCTCAAGCTCACATAGGATCACCACGATCTCTTCCTGGAGCCTTGCGAGTTTCTTCACGCTTATCGACTTCTGAGTTATGACGTCGAAGAAGTTACAGAGCCCAGTCAGCGTTGCACGGACATGGTCATCCATTATACCTCGGATTGCAACCGGAAGAATCTGCGTCATCATCACGTGACAGTCATGAGACTTCATGCCGCTGAAGTTTTGTTTCTTGGGGTCCATGTATCTGCTTATTATCCCGGAGTAATCGAAGGGCACTTTGACTCCTAGAAGGCAATTGAAAAATCGATCGACCTCAGCCGGACTAAAAGTGAAGCCGGAGGGGGGGACAGTAATAGTCTGGCTGCTTCATCCTTTTGCGCTTCTGACCGCCGTCCGCCTCCTCCTCCGACTGTCCCTCTTGGGTCGCCGGGATCTGAAGCTCTTCCCTGATGCCCAAAACTTTCAGGTCGTGTCTTGCTTTCGGCCCATCTTTGGTCCGGTCCGGCATGTTGAGAACAGTGCCAAGCAAGCTCTCGCACACGTTCTTTGTAATATGCATGACATCAAGGCACTGAGGTATATCGAGAATTTTCCAGTACGGCAAGTCCCAAAACACGGACCTCCTTTTCCATACACCAATGAGCGGCGTCGTTTCCTTTTTCTTCTTCTCTCCAGGCTTTTGACGAATCTTTCCCGGCGCAGGGCACTCCTTCCAACCTTTCTGTAATGTATCGATCTCTTCGCCGCTCTTCTTACGTGGAGGTCCTTGGGGTTCATTTGTACCATCGAACAGATCTCCACGCTTTCTCCACGGGTCAGTCTTGTGTAGCCACCTTCAATGCCCCATGTAAACTGTTTTCGAAGAGCCGGGATACTTACCAAGCTGCAAAAACATCGTCTCTTCCATGCACCTGACACATGCCTTGTGTCCATGGCACACCTGGCACGAAATATAACCGTATCCGAGGTAGTCCTGCACCATCGTGATCAACGCAGCTCAAAAAGGGAAATATTCTTCCACGACGGCGTCACATGTATCTACCCCTTCCTCCGCCCACAACATTTCAAGCTCCTCCTTTAATAATTCGAGATACATGTTGATATCGTTTCCTGGCTGTGTCGGCCCTTGAATTAGCATACTCATCTGTATGTACTTCCTCTTCATGCACAGCCAGTGCGGGAGGTCGTAGATCCATACAAACACGGGCCATGTGCTATGTGTGCTGCTCTGGTTTCCGAACGGATTGAATCCGTCTGTGCTCGCACCCAACCTGATGTTTCTGGGATCTGCCCCCAAAACTTCCGAATTCATTGTCTAATGCTTTCCACTGGCTTGCATCCGAAGGGTGCGTCAGCACTGGGTGCTCAATCCGCTCTCCATCATTCAACACTGCCTCCTTTCTTTCAGCGTGCCAGCGCATGAGCTTTGCTTCCTTGCGGTCCGCGTAGAACCGTTGAAGCCGGCGGGCGAGCGGGAAGTACCACACAACTTTCCGAGGAGCTTTCTTCTTCCCTTTCTTGTACCGTTCAGCGTCACACACAGGACATTTGGTCTTGTCCATGTGCTCCTTGCGATACATGATACAGTCGTTGATGCAGGCGTGATACTTTTCGTGGGGTAAGTCGAGAGGGCACACGATTCTCTTGGCCTCGGCTAGACTACCAGGACACGTGTTCCCGGCAGGAAGGAGATCTTTCACGTATTCCAGAATATCGTTGACGCTTGTGTCCGTCCATCCGTGTTTCGCCTTCATCTGCAGCACATCGAGCGCTACTCTCAAGCGGGACTCCCTCAACCCGCGACCTGAGTCGTACAACGGAGTATTCGAGTCTATCTCCAGTTGCTCAAGCTTTGATTTCCACTTGGCGCCTTTCGTATTTTCGAGAAGCAGATCTTGAAGATGAGGGTCCCGCACGACTGAAGCTAGCGGCACCTCTTCGTCGTCGTCAAGGTTATTGTCGTCGTCAAGGTTATTGTCATTGTCAAGGTTATCGTCCTGTGCGACAAACTCTTCATCGTCATCAATTCATGATGCCCTCCTTCTTGCCAGCCATTACCACCTGCTGCCGTCGCCCCATTGACCTCCGCGCCATCATCACTCATCCATTGAGTGTGTCCATGCATGAAACCATTAGTGAGCAGGTGCCCTTGCAATTTTCCTGAATAGGGGTCAAACCATTTCACTCGTTTGCATCTTCGGCACAAACACAATACCTCCGTGCGGTTATTTTCATACATGTCGATGATCGCGTGTTTCAGATATCTCATCACGACGCTTTCACTCATCTCGATAACCATTATCGCCTGTGCACGGTAAGATTATATAATTGATTAGAACCATGCATCCGACAGTAGTTTTCACGGAAAATTTCGGCATGACCTTCCTACACGGTAGGACATAGGAGCGCCAGAAATGTGCCGAAACGGAAACTTAACGAATCAACATTTCGGCGCAACGTTGGCAACTCATTTTCAACGCCAACACACACAAGCACAAACACAACACATATATATGCCACACACGAGAGCTTTGCTTCAAATATCCAACATACGTCGATTTCATTAATCAATTTAATCATTAATCACCTATTTATTTGATATATTCGTCGACGAGATCGAGACGACACGCCACGACAACGGCGTATGGAAGCCGACTTTCTAGATCTAGATCTGGATTGAGCGGTCAATGCGGGATAGTAGATCTAGATCTACATAGGGGGATGTGGGAGATGCATGTAGGAAGGGAAGATTTGCTCAAAAAATATGATTTTGTATGGTCAAATTGGCTAAATTGGTGGTAGAAATGGGCAAAAATGAGCTGGGTTGGGAGAAGGCTCGGGTTTGTGTGGATGAGTGGAGTAATGGTAGTGGGGAGTGGTAGGTGTGCAGAAATAAAATCCCAGGTTACTGCCGGCGCACCAGGACCGGGGTGCGCCGGCAGTATACAGTCGTTCCGGCTAAAATTGATGCGGGCCATGCCCAGCAAGTATTGTCGGCGCACCGGCCCAAGGGTGCGCCGGCAAAAGCTTAATTCCACTGGCGCACCCCTGGGACGGTGCGCCGGAAATACTTGCTGGGTCTGGCTCGGACGAGCGAAGCCACGGCCTCAGTTTGTCACTGGCGCGGTGTCTTGGCTGGTGCGCCGGCAGTGTGCTATCATAGCCGGCGCGGCGACAAAGTGGTGCGCCGGCACCACTTGCCACCGGCGCGGCAGAATAGTGGTGCGCCAGCAACGTTTTCTCCACCTATAGCCATTTTCCTAGTAGTGGCTAAGCACATCTTCCTACCCTTCAACACCTCACCCAGCTTGCGACCGGAAACGCCAACAACAACAATGGAGGGAACGGAAATGGAGACCCCCACTCTAAGCTGAGGGATTTCCAGAACACCAACCCTTCTATCTTCGCCAAGTGCGCCGAGCCCCTTGATGCCGATTATTGGCTTCGCACCATTGAGAACAACCTGGAGGTCGCCGGAGTCGGCAATGATGAGAAGGTGTTGTTCGCCACCCACTTCCTTTCTGGACCTGCGCGTGCTTGGTGGGAAAACATCAAAGCCCTGCAAGTTCAAGGACACGTCATCGGCTGGGAAGAATTCAAGGCCAAGTTCCGCAAGACTCATATTCCATCTGGTCTGATCAAGCTCGTGAAGGACAATTTCATGAACCTGAGGCAAGGAAGTATGTTTGTGGTGGATTATCTGGACAAGTTCACCACCCTGTCTAGGTATGCTCATGAGGACACTGATGACCCACAAGTATAGGGGGTGTATTGTAGTACTTTCGATAAATAAGAGTGTCGAACCCAACGAGGAGCAGGAGGTGTCGACAAGTAGTTTCGATGAAGGATTCACTGTAAATGCTCACAGACAACTTTTCAGGAGGTTTTGATATAGCAGATAAATAAAATACAAGTAAGTAAAGTGCGAGAATAATAATTGCAGCAAGTGGCCCAATCCTTTTTAGCACAAAGGACAAGCCGGTTTGTTTACTTATGATGACCAAACGTTCTTGAGGACACACGGGAATTTAGTCTAGTGCTTTCGCTTCATATAGTTGATTAATCTTCATTGTTTTGATAAGTGTTGTGTGGGTGAACCTATGCTAATGCACCGCCCTTCCTAGGACTAATACATACTTGTGATTAAACCCCTTGCAAGCATCTGCAAATACAAGAAAGTAATTAAGATAAATCTAACCACAGCCTTAAACTCTGAGATCCTGCTATCCCTCATGCATCGATATACCAACGGGGGTTCAGGTTGCTGTCACTCCACAATTAGAAAACAAATACAAGATGCATTCCCCTAGGCCCATAAAGGTGAAGTATCATGTAGTCGACGTTCACATGACACCACTAGAAGAATAACACCACAACTTAAATATCAAACCATTAAATATTACTCAACATAGTTCACTACTAACATTTAGACTTCACCCATGTCCTCAAGAACTAAACGAACTACTCACAAGACATCATATGGATCATGATCGGAGGTGATATGATGATGGATAACAATCTGAACATAAACCTTGATTCAATGGTTTCACTCAATAGCATCAATAACAAAGAGTAATTAACACCGGGAGAGTTTCCCCTATGAAATACTCAAGATTCAACCCTAGATGTTACAGCGGAGACGAGGTGCAACGGTGGAGATGATGGTGTCGGTGGTGGAGATGATAATGATGATGATCCCAATGAAGTCCAGCTCGATGACGGTGACGATGGCGCCGATTTCCCCCCTCCGGGAGGGAATTTCCCCGGCAGATTTCTTCCTGCGGGAGAGCTCTTTTCTCTCTGGTGTTTTCCGCCTCGAGGAGGCGGCGGTGGCTATCCTCGATGATCTCTCGCACCTTAGGGTTTTTGGGAGATGAAGTACGCGAAAGGGCGATGGCCGAGGGGGTCGTGGGCCCCCTCCCCACATGGCGGCGCGCCAGCCCTGGTGGCCGCGCCGGCCTATGGGGAGGGCCCATGGCGGCCCTCCTCGGCCTCCCCTTTTGGCTGGCTCCGTCATCTGGAAAAATAGGAGCTTCAGTATATTTTCCGTCAATTGTTGATCTTCAGAAATATTGTATCCGGACGGTGCTTTTTCCAGCAGAATTCTGACTCCGGTGAGTAATTCTCCAATAATCATGAAACATGCAAAATAGGTGAAATAACATAAGTATCATCTCTAAATATGAAATATATCAGTGAATAATAGTAAATTATGATATAAAATAGTGATGCAAAATGGACGTATCAACTCCCCCCAAGCTTAGACTTCGCTTGTCCCCAAGCGAAACTGAACTCAGTAAACAAGACCACGTGTTTATGGAGTGAAGAGTCGATAAATAAAATACGGACAAAAAGCATAACATTTATTAATTCACACAAGACATTCTAGTAAACAAGTTCCACATATAACTCAACTTGAGACAAGTAAAGGGAAATCACAAATAAAGGTGCATAGGAAATCATAATTGGTGATGGCAAACTTCGTTCTTGGTCAAAGAACAATTAACAGATTGTACTTATATTTTGAGCAGAGCCTTTATATTAGAGCTTATATGGCAGATCTTACATGCTCAATCATAACAATCTCTTCATAATCATTGATAACCTTCAAAGTCATATTCATTCAGATAAAATTTGTACTAAACAAGGAAGAATAAAAGACATGATTAAATAGATCACAATATAAATGGTTGGATCACAACAACTCAATTGCTTGCTTGAGATAGAGGGAAATAGGTTTACTGACTCAACATAAAAGTAAAAGATAGGCCCTTCGCAGAGGGAAGCAGGGATTAAATCATGTGCTAGAGCTTTTCAAGTTTTGGAATCATATAGAGGGCATAAAAATAAAGTTTTGAGAGGTGTTTGTTGTTGTCAACGAATGGTAGTGGGCACTCTAACCGCCTCGTCAAACAGACTTTCAAAGAGCGGCTCCCATGAAGGACGTTATCTCTACCAGCAAGGTAGATCATCCCTCTTCTCTTTTGTTAACACATGTACTTTAGTTTTATTTACGGATGACACTCCTCCCAACCTTTTGCTTTCACAAGCCATGGCTAACCGAATCCTCGGGTGCCTTCCAACATTTCACATACCATGGAGGAGTATCTATTGCAAAATTAAGTTGCTTACTGATAAATCAGGGCAAAATATGTGAAGAGAATTATTAATGAAAGTTACTAATTGGGGCTGGGCACCCCGTTGCCAGCTATTTTTGCAAAATTATTGGATAAGCGGATGTATATGCCACTAGTCCATTGGTGAAAGTCTGCCCAACAAGATTGAAAGATAAAACACCACATACTTCCTCATGAGCTATAAAACATTGACACAAATAAGAGATAATAACTTTTGAATTGTTTAAAGGAAGCACATTAAATATTTACTTGGAGTGGCGCAAAATACCACATAATAGGTAGTTATGGTGGAAACAAATGGCATGGGTTTGGTTTAAGGTTTTGGATGCACGAGAAGCATTCCCTCTCAGTACTGGGCTTTGGCTAGCAAGGTTGGTTAGCAAGCATAAGAGTTGAGGGAAACAAACAAATATACATGTGATAGAAACAATCATGCATCTTCCTTGTAAGCACAAACAATTTTAACTTCAGAATACTAAGCTCATTAGCTAACAAGAAAGAAAGATAATGAAATAATATATCTACATGTATTTCTCTCTTTTCTACTTAAGCTTCAAAGTATTGTTGTTGTTGACCAATGCTAAGTTTGCCAAAGCCAAATAAATTTACTCGATGCTCCCAAAGTGATACCAATACTAACAACAAGATCAATCATATAACAGAAATTGCAAACTAAAATAAGGTGTGCAAAACGTAAATGATAAGACTTCTCATTAATATTCCATAACGATAACTCACACCAAGGGATACATAGATAACCAACTAAAAGAGAGATACTTCCACACTGCAACCATCTTATATGATAACTTCCCTACTCATGATATGACACTACTTGACAGTAAAAAGGTAAAAGATAGTGATGATGTGATACCGCGACACTCCCCCCAAGCTTGGAACAAACCAAGGGGGTGCCAATACCAATGATGAATTACTCCTTCGGTGGTGATGATGAATTGTTGATAAGCTTCTTAACAAGCTCCTTTAGCTCATCAATCTCGTAGGTGAGGTTGCGGATCAGCTCCGAGTTGTGCTCGACGCGGTTAAGAAGTATGTCAGATGGTGAGTCCCAACTTTTAGAGTTGTTTCCCCACTCCTCAGCTTCAGGTCTCATCCTTCCTGCATTGTTAGAACGATCCATATCCCATCTACTAGGCAATTCTGCCCTAGGAATCCTTTCAATTTGACTCTTATGAATTAGAGTGTGGAAGGGGTTATTGATGCCTGGAGGAGATGTCCTTGGAGCTAGGAAGCGACGTGGGACTTTTCCTCCGGTGCTCATTCGTGCGCCTCTCTTGAAGTTGAGCGGATTTGCCACCACCCCGATGCTTGCGACAGTGGTGGTGGAGGAAGAAAAGTTGTAGGGCTTCGCCTAAGCTGGAGCAGCGTATGGATGAGGAGAGGGGCGGCCAGAGGTGGTGGCTTGAGTTGGGGTCGGCCCCCTTCCCTCTCCCCTCTTTATATAGGGGGTCGGCTGGGGTGGCCCCCCATGCGCCCCAAACCCATCTAGGGCCGGCGCACAAGGGGGGAGGGGGGAACTTCCCCCCCCCCCCCAAGTTGATCCCCCCAGGGTTTTGGGGAAACCCTAGGGGTTGGCCGGCCTGGGCCTTGAGGCTTGGTGCGCCTGGCCCATTAGGGCTGGGAAGCACCCCCTCGGCCCATGTGGGCCCCTCCTAGGTCATGGGCCCCATGGTGGACCCCTTCGGAACCTTCTAGAACCTTCCGGTCTTCCACCGGAAATATTCCGAACTTTTCCGAAACCTAGAAATCAACTTCCCTTATATGAATATTATTCTCCCGACCATTCCGAACCTCCTCGTGATGTCCTGGATCCCATCCGAGACTCCGAACAAACTTCGTCTCCATACCATATTCCAAATCTAATTATGCGACATCGAACCTTAAGCGCGTCACCCTACGGTTCACGAACTATGCAGACATGGTCGAGACTCCTCTCCGAGAAATAACCAATAGCGAGATCTGGAGATCCATAATGGCTCCCACATATTCAACGATAACTTAGTGATCGATTGAACCATTGACATACGATGCCAATTCCCTTTGTCACACGATATTTTACTTGTCCGAGGTTCGATCATCGGTATCTCCATACCTTGTTCAACCTCGTTACCAACAAGTACTCTTTACTCGTACCGTGGTATGTCATCACTTGTGATCCAATCACATGCTTGCAAGCTAATCAGACGACATTCCACCGAGAGGGCCCAAAGTATATCTATCCGTCATCAGGATGGACAAATCCCACTATTGATCCATATGCCTCAACTCACACTTTCCGAATACTTAATCCCATCTTTATAACCACCCATTTACGCAATGGAGTTTGATGTAATCAAAGTACCCTTCCGATGTAAGTGATTTACATGATCTCATGGTCGAAGGACTTAGGCAACTATGTATCGAAAGCTTATAGCAAATTGAACTTAATGACTTGATCTTATGCTACGCTTATTTGGGTGTGTGTCCATTATATCATTCAACTAATGACATGACCTTGTTATTAATAACATCCAATGTTCATGATCACGAAACCATGATCATCCATTAATCAACAAGCTAGTTATACAAGAGGCTTACTAGGGACTTCTTGTTGTTTACATAACACACATGTATCAATGTTTCGGTTAATACAATTATAGCATGGTATGCAAACATTTATCATAAACACAAAGATATTATAATAACCACTTTATTATTGCCTCTTGGGCATATCTCCAACAGTCTCCCACTTGCACTAGAGTCAATAATCTAGATTACATAGTAAGATACCTAACACACATGGCATTCTGGTGTTGGTCATGCTTTGCCCTAGGGAGAGCTTTAGTCAACGGATCTGCCACATTCAAATCTGTATGTACTTTGCAAATCTCTACTTCACCATCTTCGATGTACTCGTGAATCGAATGGAAACGCAGCTTGATATGCTTTAGCTTCTTGTGTGACCTTGGTTCCTTTGCATTGGCGATGGCACCCGTGTTGTCACAATAGATGACTAACGGGTCCAATGCACTAGGAACCACATCAAGCTCAACAATGAACCTCTTCATCCATACCGCTTCCGATGAAGCCTCCGAAGCCGCTATATATTTAGATTATGTTGAAGATTTCGCCATCGTGCACTGCTTGGAACTGCTCCAGCTTACTGCAGCACCATTCAATATAAACACGTACCCAGACTGAGACTTAGAGTCATCAGGATCAGTGTTCCAACTTGCATTGGTGTAACTGTTTACAGCGATCTCTTGGTCACCGCCATAACAAAGCAACATATCCTTAGTCCTTTTCAAGTACTTTAGGATATTCTTGACCGCTGTCCAGTGTTCCATTCCTGGATCACTCTGATATCTGTTGGTCAAACTAACAGCATGTGCGATATCCGGTCTAGGACACAGCATGCCATACATGATAAGCCTACTGCCGAGGCATAGGGGATCTTGCTCATCCTCTCTCTTTCTTCTGCCGTAGCCGGACCTTGAGTCTTACTCAAGACCTTACCTGGCAACATAGGCAAGAACCCTTTCTTGCTTTCATCCATTCTAAACTTCTTTAGAATCTTGTCCAGGTATGTACTCTGTGAAAGCCCTTTTAGGCGTCTTGATCTATCTCTATAAATCTTGATGCCTAAAATGTATGCTGCTTCACCAAGCTCTTTCATTGAAAAAGACTTATTCAAATAACCTTTAATGCTTCTTAATAGTTCTATATCATTCCCAATCAATAATATGTCATCTACATATAATATCAGGAATGCTACAGAGCTCCCACTCACTTTATTGTAAATACAGGCCTCACCATGAGTCTGTACAAATCCGAAGTCTTTGATCACTCTATCAAAGCGTCGGTTCCAACTCTGGGATGCTTGCTTCAGTCCATAAATGGAACGCTGAAGTTTGCATACCTTGTCAGCATTTTTAGGATCGACAAAACCTTTGGGTTGTACCATATACAACTCTTCCTCAATATCACCATTAAGGAACGCCGTTTTGACATCCATCTGCCAAATATCATAATCGAAAAATGCAGCTATTGCTAAAAAAATCGTCACGGACTTTAGCTTCGCTACATGTGAGAAAGTCTCATCGTAGTCAACTCCTTGAATTTGTCGGAACCCCTTCACGACAAGTCGAGCTTTATAGACAGTAATATTATCATCAACATCTGTTTTTCTCTTGAAGATCCATTTATTCTCGACAGCCTTGCGGCTATCACGTAAGTCTACCAAAGTCCATACTTGGTTATCATACATGGATCCCATTTCGGATTTCATGGCTTCTTGCCATTTGTTGGAATCTAGGCTCATCATCACTTCTTCATACGTCGCAGGGTCTTCATCATTGTTATCCACAATCATGACATTTAGGCAGGGATCATACCAATCAGGAGTGGTACGTTCCCTCATCGATCTGCGAGGTTTAGTAGCTTCCTCGTTCGAAGTTTCATGATCATCATCATTTTCTTCCTAACCTATCGGCGCAGGCTGCGCAGGAACTTCTTCCGGCACTGCGCTACTCTGATCTATGAGAGAAGTTCATTAACCTCGTCGAGTTCTACTTTCCTTCCAGTCACTTCTTTAGTGAGAAACTCCTTCTCAAGAATGGATCCGTTCTTGGCAACAAAGATTTTGCCTTCGGATCTGTGATAGAAAGTGTACCCAATTGTTTCTTTAGGGTATTGTATGAAGACGCATTTCTCCACTTTAGGTTCTAGCTTGTCAGGTTGTAACTTCTTTACATAAGCTTCGCAACCCCAAACTTTAAGGAACGACAGCTTAGGTTTCTTCCCAAACCATAATTCATATGGTGTCGTTTCAACGGATTTAGATGGTGCCCTATTTAAAGTGAATGCGGCTGTCTCTAATGCATAACCCCAAAACGATAACGACAAATCGGTAAGAGACATCATAGACCGAACCATGTCTAAGAGAGTTCGATTACGACGTTTGGACACACCATTGCGCTGTGGTCTTCCCGGCGGTGTCAACTGTGAAAGTATTCCGCATTTCTTTAAATGCATGCCAAACTCATAACTCAGATATTCACCTCCACGATCAGAACGCGGAAACTTAATCTTCTTGTTACGTTGATTTTCTACTTCACTTTGGAATTCCTTTAACTTCTCGAAAGTCTCGGACTTATGTTTCATAAAGTAAAAATACCCATATCTACTCAGGTTATCCGTGAAGGTTAGAACATAACGATAACCACCGCGCGATGCTACACTCATTGGTCTGCACACATCGGTATGTATGATTTCTAACAAGTCTGTAGCTCGCTCCATTGTACCATAAAATGGAGTCTTAGTCATTTTTCCCATTAGACATGCTTCGCATCTATCAAGTGACTCAAAGTCAAGTGACTCAAGAAGTCCATCAGAATGGAGTTTCTTCATGCGCTTCACTCCAATCTGACCAAGATGACAGTGCCACATATAAGTAGAATTATCATTCAATTTAATTCGCTTAGCATCAACGTTATGAACATGTGTATCACTACTATCGAGATTTAACAATAATAAACCATTCATCTCAGGTGCATGGCCATAAAAGACATTACTCATATAAATCGAACTACCATTATTCTTTGACTTAAACGAATAACCGTCTTGCATCAAACAAGATCCAGATATAATGTTCATGCTCAACGCAGGTACCAAATAACAATTATTGAGGATTAAAACTAATCCCGAAGGTAGATGTAGAGGGAGCGTGCCGACGGCGATCACATCGACTTTGGATCCATTTCCAACGCGCATCGTCACCTCGTCCCTCGCCGGGCTTCGTTTATTTCGCAGTTCCTGTTTTGAGTTACAAATGTGAACAACCGAACCAGTATCAAATACCCAAGCACTACTACGAGAACCAGTAAGATAGACATCAATAACATGTATATCAAATATACCTTTCTTCTTGACGTGGCCGCTCTTCAGATCGGCGAAGTACTTGGGGCAATTACGCTTCCAGTGCCCCTTATCCTTGCAGTAATAGCACA
Source organism: Lolium perenne (assembly GCF_019359855.2). Classification (NCBI taxonomy): domain Eukaryota; kingdom Viridiplantae; phylum Streptophyta; class Magnoliopsida; order Poales; family Poaceae; genus Lolium; species Lolium perenne. The sequence continues at coordinate 218,057,098 of NC_067247.2, forward strand.
CAATATCAGGCTTAGGGCCAGCCTTAGGCTTCTCAGGAGGCGCAGCAACTTTCTTGCCGCCCTTCTTGAAGTTGCCCTTGTTAGGCATGCCCTGCTTCTTGAAACTGGTGGTCTTGTTGACCATCAACACTTGGTTCTCCTTCTGTATCTCTACTTCAGCAGATTTCAACAAGGAGAAGAGTTCAGTTAACTCTTTGTTCATGTTCTGCATGTTGTAGTTCATCACGAAGTTCTTGTAACTTGGTGGCAGTGATTGGAGGACACGATGAATACCCAGCTGGTTAGGGATCACAATCCCCAAGTCACTGAGCTTCTTCGCGTGTCGGGACATAGCAAACACGTGCTCACTAACGGAGCTGCCCTCTTCCATCATACAGCCGAAAAATTGTTTCGAGGCCTCATAGCTCTCCACGGCCGCATGAGTTTCAAAGATAACTTTGAGCTCACGGATCGTCTCACAAGGGTCGTGGTGCTCAAAACGCTTTTGGAGCTCTGCCTCTAGGCTGCACATGATGGCACACTGAACTTCGGAGTACCGAGTCACCCGAGTCTCGTAAACATTCTTTACGTCCTCAGATACTACAGGACCAGGTGGGGGACCTAGCGGTGCATCGTGCACATATTGCAGGCTTTCACCAGTGAGGAAAATCCTCACATGACGGAACCAGTCAGTGAAGTTGCTACCATTGCTCTTCAACTTTTCTTTCTCTAGGAACTGGTTAAAATTGATGGAGGGGGCGCCATGATCTACAACATATTTGCAAAGAGTTTAGACTAAGTTTATGATAAAATGAGTTCAATTTTAATTCTTAAATTAACTAGGTGAACTCCCACTCAAAACAACATCCCTCACATTGTCTTAGTGATTACACGAACCAAATCCACTACACCAAGTCCGATCTTCACGAGAAAAGATGTAGCTTCAAAGGAGAACACTCAAAGTGTTCATCATATCATTCATATGACTCATGCTCTACCTTTCGGTATCCCGTGTTCCGAGACCATGTTTGTACATGCTAGGCTCGTCAAGGCAACCTTAGTATTCGAGTGTGCAAATCCGGCTTGCACCCGTTGTATGCACATGTAGAGTCTATCACACCCGATCATCACGAGATACTTCGAAATGACAAGTCTTAGCAACGGTGCATACTAAGGTTGAACACTTTATTATCTTGATATTTAGTGAGAGGGATCATCTTATAATGCTACTATCGCGATCGAAGCAAAATAAGATGCATAAAGGATTAACATCACATGCAATTCATAATGTGTGATATGATATGGCCTTTCTTCTTGTGCTTTTGATCTCCATCTCCAAAGCACGGACATGATCTCCATCATCACCAGCATGGCGTCAAGGTCAGTGGCGCCGCTTCATGGTTGTCCATCACTTATAGCTACTATAACAACTACTTGAAATAAAGCTATTACATGATGAATAGACGCGCAGGTCTTTAACAAAAATTAAAGACAACCATTAGGCTCCTGCCGGTTGCCATAATACAACAATGAACATCTCATACATCAAATATAATCATCATCACATCATGGCCATATCACATCACCAATCCCTGCACAAACAAGTTAGACGCCTCTAATTTGGTTTGCATATTTTACGTGGTTTAGGGTTTTCGAGTGAGATCCAATCTACCTACGAACATGAACCACAACGGTGATATTAGTGTTGTCAACGGAAAGTGTAAATTGGAATCTTCACTATGGTGGGAGAGACAGACACCCGCAAAGCCACTTATGCAATACAAGTTGCATGTCAAGCGTGGAGCAAGTCTCATGAGACGCGGTCATGTAAAGTTAGCACGGGCCGCTTCATCCCACCATCCCGCAAGATGCAAAGTACACTAACTAAAGCGACAAAAGCATCAACGCCCACAATACCATTGTGTTCTACTCGTGCAACAGATCTATGCATAGACATGGCTCTGATACCACTGATGGGTTCGTTGCATAGAAAACAAAAAAATTCCTACCGCAAAGAAGAATAAATCCAAGATCTAATCTATGGAAAAGCCAAGATCTAATCTATGAGATCGGAGCAACGAGATGGAGATGAGACTAACCCTCGAAGATTCCAAAGCCTACGAGATTAATCTCGTTGTTGGTGTAAACGATCGTCCCGGTGCTACAATCCGACAGCACTTCCGTACTCGGTCGCGCGTATAGTGTCGATGAAGCCCTTCCTCTCCCCGTTCCAGCGGGCGGCGGAGGTGTGGTATATCTCCTCCAAGTTCTAGCAGCACGACAGCGTGGTGGTGGTGGTGGAGGAAGAAAAGTTGCAGGGCTTCGCCTAAGCCGGAGCAGCGTATGGAGGAGGAGAGGGGCGGCCAGAGGTGCTGGCTTGAGTTGGGGTCGGCCCCCTGCCCTCTCCCCTCTTTATATAGGGGGAGGGTCGGCTGGGGTGGCCCCCCTGCGCCCCAAACCCATCTAGGGCTGGCACACAAGGGGGGAGGGTGGGGGAAACTTCCCCCCAAGTTGATCCCCCTAGGGTTTTGGGGAAACCCTAGGGGTTGGCGGGCCTGGGCGTTGAGGCTTGGTGCGCCTGGCCCATTAGGGCTGGGCAGCACCCCCTCGGCCCATGTGGGCCCCTCCTAGGTCGTGGGCCCCATGGTGGACCCCTCCGGAACCTTCTAGAACCTTCCGGTCTTCCACTGGAAAAATTCCGAACTTTTTTGAAACCTAGAAATCAACTTCCCTTATATGAATATTATTCTCCGGACCATTCCGAACCTCCTCGTGATGTCCTGGATCCCATCCGATACTCCGAACAAACTTCGTCTGCATACCATATTCCAAATCTACTTATGCGACATCGAACCTTAAGCGCGTCACCCTACGGTTCGCGAACTATGCAGACATGGTCGAGACTCCTCTCCGAGCAATAACCAATAGCGGGATCTGGAGATCCATAATGGCTCCCACATATTCAATGATAACTTAGAGATCGATTGAACCATTTACATATGATGCCGATTCCCTTTGTCACGCGATATTTTACTTGTCCGAGGTTCGATCATCGGTATCTCCGTACCTTGTTCAACCTCGTTACCGACAAGTACTCTTTACTCGTACCGTGGTCTGTCATCTCTTGTGATCCAATCACATGCTTGCAAGCTAATCAGACGACATTCCACCGAGAGGGCCCAGAGTATATCTATCTGTCATCAGGATGGACAAATCCCACTATTGATCCATATGCCTCAACTCACACTTTCCGAATACTTAATCCCATCTTTATAAGCACCCATTTACGCAATGGCATTTGATGTAATCAAAGTACCCTTCCGATGTAAGTGATTTACATGATCTCATGGTCGAAGGACTTAGGAAACTATGTATCGAAAGCTTATAGCAAATTGAACTTAATGACTTGATCTTATGCTACGCTTATTTGGGTGTGTGTCCATTATATCATTCAATTAATGACATAACCTTGTTATTAATAACATACAATCTTCATGATCATGAAACCATGATCATCCATTAATCAACAAGCTAGTTGTACAAGAGGCTTACTAGGGACTTCTTGTTGTTTACATAACACACATGTATCAATGTTTCGGTTAATACAATTATAGCATGGTATGCAAACATTTATTATAAACACAAAGATATTATAATAACCACTTTATTATTGCCTCTTGGGCATATCTCCGACAACAACCTCAAACAAAATCCCAACTACAACCGCTAGAACAACACTGTCCGCAAACCACCCAATGGATGCTATGCCTGCGGACAACCGGATCATTACTCTAAGGAGTGTCCCAATAGAATGAGCACTGGGCAGCACCCCAATGCGCCCAAGCCAAATCCAGGACAAGCTCGCACTGCCACCGGGAGGAACCAGTACCAGAAGAAGTCAGCTGGATCATCTAGAGGACACCTGAATCATATCAATGCTGAGGAAGCACAGGAGGCTCCAGATATTGTTCTGGGTAAGTTTTCCGTCAACTCTGTACCATCAACTGTCTTGTTTGGTTCCGGAGCATTGCATTCGTTTGTTACCAAGCCGTTCGCCAGAAAGATTGGTTTAAAACCTACAATCATGCAACCACCTATGCTAGTTCAAATCCCGAGAGCCTCAACCAAAACAGATTTGTCTTGCAGAGAGGTTCCCATAGATATTCAAGGAAATCGTTTTTACACGGATCTGATAGTGTTAGGAGAGCAAGGCTTAGAGGTTATCCTCGGGATGAATTGGATGGTTAAGTATAAGGGTCATATAGACTGTGCTCGCCGAGCCATAACCCTGACTACTGAAGACGGTGAGATAATTGAACATGTAGCCACCATGCCATCCTCTAAGGCTTTGTGCAAAAAGACTGTCGCCAGCCCAGCCTTGCATGAAGTACCCATAGCTTTTGAGTACCCTGAGGTTTTTCCTGACGAGTTACCCGGTATGCCCCCTGATCGGGATATCGAGTTTATCATCGAGCTAGTTCCCGGAACTTCCCCCATCGCTTAGCGACCCTACCAGATGAACCCTCAAGAGTTAGTTGAGTTAAAGAAACAGTTGGATGACATGTTGAGGAAAGGGTTGATTCGCCCTAGCGCATCACCCCGGGGATCTCCCGTTATCTTTGTGGATAAGCGGGACGGTACTATCCGCCTGTGTGTGGATTACCGGAAACTGAATGGTGTCACCATCAAGAACAAATACCCTCTCCCGAAGATTGAAGATACGTTTGACCAGATGAATGGAGCCCGAGTTTTCTCCAAGATCGATCTTCGAACTGGTTATCATCAACTCAAGGTTCGAGGATCAGACATTCCCAAGACTACCTTCACCACGCGGTATGGACTTTTTGAATATACTGTGATGTCCTTTGGACTAACCAATGCCCCTGCCTATTTCATGAATCTCACGAACAAAGTGTTCATGAAGTACCTCAACCAGTTTGTTGTGGTATTCATTGATGATATTCTGATCTACTCCAAGAATAAAGAAGAGCATGTTGAACATCTGCGAATTGTTTTGGGAACTCTCAGAGATCATCAACTTTATGCCAAGTTTAGTAAATGTGAGTTCTGGTTGAAAGAGGTAGGATTCCTAGGTCATGTCATATCTGCCGGAGGAGTGTCTGTCGACCTATCCAAAATTCAGTCCATCATGGAGAAGAAAGCCCCTACCAATCAGACCGAAGTCCCCGCCTTTCTAGGATTGGCAGGTTACTACCGCAAGTTCGTTGAGGGATTCTCCAGCATAGCGAGACCCTTGACGCAGTTGTTAAAGAAGGATAAGAATTTTGAGTGGACCGACAAATGTGAGGCCAGTTCTCAGGAACTCAAGAAGAGATTAGTTACAGCCCCCGTCTTGACCATGCCTTATATCACCAAGGAATATGATGTCTACTGCGATGCATCGAAGCTTGGTTTGGGAAGTGTGTTGATGCAAGAAGGCAAGATGATCGCTTATTTGTCAAGGAAACTTCGACCTCATGAAATGAACTACCCCACGCATGACTTAGAACTTGGTACTGTAGTACATGCCCTGAAGACATGGGACCACTATCTAGTGGGAAATCGCTATGAAATCTACACCGACCACAAAAGTCTGAAGTATATTTTCACTCAGTGGGCGTTGAACATGTGGCAAAGCAGATGGATGGAGCTCATCAAGGATTACGACCTCGGCATTCATTATCACCCCGGTAAAGCCAATGTCGTAGCTGATGCCCTTAGTCGAGAGCCATGTTTGTTGAACGCCCTCATCAAGGTTGCTCAACCCAAGCTACATGAAGAACTGGACGAGTTCGGACTCGAGTTGGTTAGCCATGGATTCCTGGAAAATCTTGAGTTGACGCCTACTTTATTTGATAAAATCAAGGAAGCTCAAGTGGGTCATGAGAGTATCGAAGTAATTAAGCGTAGGATGGATAGGGAAGAAGTTTGTGGCTTCACGATTGATGCCGAAGGAGTTTTGTGGCACAAAGGACGTCTCTGTGTACCTAATTGAAGACCTGAAGCAACTCATCATGAAGGAAGCTCACGACACCCCCTACTCAATCCACCTCGGAGGAACCAAGATGTATCAAGACCTAAAGAAACAACTCTGGTGGCACGGTATGAAGCGCGAGATAGCCTTTTTCATTGCCCCATGCGATGTGTGCCAGAAAGTGAAGGCTGAACATCAGCGACCAGCTGGATTACTCCAAACCCTCAAGGTCCCTGAATGGAAATGGGAAGAAGTTGGAATGGATTTCATTACTGGACTTCCTAAATCTCAGCATGGTCATAACTCCATCTGGGTTATTGTCGATCGACTCACCAAGGTTGCTCATTTCATTCCTGTCAGAGTGAGATATCACGGAACCAAGTTGGCAGAACTTTATATGTCCCGAATCGTGAGCCTTCGTGGAGTTCCGAAGAGGATCGTCTCTGATCGTGGTACCCAGTTCACCTCAAAATTTTGGAAGAGCATGTATGAAACCTTAGGAACCTATCTATCATTTAGCACCGCCTATCCCCCGCAAACCGGTGGCCAAACTGAAACAGTAAACTAGATTCTTGAAGATATGCTTCGAGCTTCTGTTCTTGCCTACGGAGCAAAATGGGAAGACTTCCTACCTCTCGCGGAGTTCTCTTACAATAACAACTACCAAGCCAGTCTGCAGATGGCCCCCTTTGAAGCCTTATATGGTGGCCGTTGCCGAACCCCTCTCAACTGGTTCGAGACCGGAGATAGTCAAGTTTTTGGACCTGACCACCTTCGTGAAGCTGAAGAACAAGTTCAACAGATCCGTGATCACCTCAAAGCCACTCAATCCCGCGAGAAGAGTTATGCTGATTCCTAGCGTCGCGAGCTGACCTTCAATGTTGGAGATCATGCATATCTTCGTGTCACACCACTCAAGGGAATGCAGAGGTTTCACGTCAAAGGGAAGCTTGCCCCCAGATATATTGGGCCCTTCAAAGTTCTCGCTCATCGAGGAGAAGTATCATATCAACTGGAACTGCCTACAGAGTTGGTGGATTTCCACGATGTCTTCCATATCTCTCTACTTCGATGATGTCTCCAAGTGCCCGACAAGCCTGAAGTCTTCAAGAACATCGATTATCGCACCCTCGACCTCAACACCAACTTGACCTATCGAGAAGTACCCCTACGGATTCTGGAAGAAGCTGTCCGTCTCACAAGAAGAAGGAAGATCAAGTTTTGCAAGGTCCGGTGGAGTAATCACTCCGAAGAGGAAGCCACTTGGGAACGAGAGGATCAACTTCGATAGGACTTCCCCGCCCTCTTCAGTTCTTAGCCACCGAATCTCGAGAAGAGATTCATTTTAAGGGGGGGAGGTTTGTAACAACCCATATTTTGCAAATAGGTTTAAATTTCTGGAATGCAAAATTTAGGGCCAACAAAAACTTTTTCTATCCTTAAATTCTTGCATACATGTTTGATGTTGCTCTTGATTGTTGAGTGGGTGTAGGTTAGCTTCTTACATTTCCACCTAGGTGATACGGGGTGGCCTTCGGACACCGCCGCCTCAAGACCGACAAGCCCTCCTCGTGGTCCAATGACACGAGCTCGAGCCCAAGCCCTATGATACGTCTCCAACGTATCGATAATTTCTTATGTTCCATGCTTGTTTTATGACAATACCTACATGTTTTGTTCACACTTTATGATGATTTTATGTGTTTTCCGGAACTAACCTATTGACGGGATGCCGAAGTGCCAGTTCCTGTTTTCTGCTGTTTTTGGTTTCAGAAATCCTAGTAAGGAAATATTCTCGGAATTGGACGAAATCAGCGCCCAGCACCTTATAATTGCACGAAGCTTCCAGAACACCCGAGAGCCACCAGAGGAGGGCCTTGTGGGCCCTAGGAAATAGCCCGGCGTGGCCAGAGGGGGGGGCCACGCCCCCCTAGTGTGTCACCGCCTCGTCGATCTTCCGACTCCGCCTCTTCACCTATTTAAAGGTCCCTGACCTAAATCTTCGAAACGAAAAAGCCACGGTACGAGAAACCTTCCAGAGCCGCCGCCATCGCGAAGCCAAGATCTGGGGGACAGGAGTCTCTGTTCCGGCACGCCGCCGGGACGGGGAAGTGCCCCCGGAAGGCTCCTCCATCGACACCACCGCCATCATCATCAATGCTGCTGTCTCCCATGAGGAGGGAGTAGTTCTCCATCGAGGCTAAGGGTTGTACCGGTAGCTATGTGGTTAATCTCTCTCCTATGTACTTCAATACAATGATCTCATGAGCTGCCTTACATGATTGAGATTCATATGAGTTTTGTATCACTATTTATCTATGTGCTACTCTAGTGATGTTATTAAAGTAGTCTATTCCTCCTGCACGGTGTAATGGTGACAGTGTGTGCATCGTGTAGTACTTGGCGTAGGTTATGATTGTAATCTCTTGTAGATTATGAAGTTAATTATTGCTATGATAGTATTGATGTGATCTATTCCTCCTTTCATAGTGTGAAGGTGACAGTGTGCATGCTATGTTAGTACTTGGTTTAGTTGTGTTGATCTATCGTGCACTCTAAGGTTATTTAAACATGAATATCGAATATTGTGGAACTTGTTAACTCCGACATTGAGGGTTCGTGTAATCCTACACAATTAGTGGTGTTCATCATCCAACAAGAGAGTGTAGAGTATAGAATTTATCTATTTATTCTGTTATGTGATCAATGTTGAGAGTGTCCACTAGTGAAAGTATAATCCCTAGGCCTTGTTTCCAAATACTGAAATCACTGCTTGTTTACTATTCTACTGCATATGTACTGCCTGCAATATTACCACCATCAACCACACTCCAGTTGTAGCATCAAGCTATTTTCTAGTGCCGTTACTACTGCTCATATTTATTCATACCACCTGTACTTCACTATCTCTTCGCCGAACTAGTGCACCTATTAGGTGTGTTGGGGACACAAGAGACTTCTTGCTTTGTGGTTGCAGGGTTGCATGAGAGGGATATCTTTGACCTCTTCCTCCCTGAGTTCGATAAACCTTGGGTGATCCACTTAAGGGAAAACTTGCTGCTGTTCTACAAACCTCTGCTCTTGGAGGCCCAACACTGTCTACAGGAAAAGGAGTGTGCGTAGACATCAAGCTATTTTCTGGCGCCGTTGCCGGGGAGGAAAGGTAAAAGGTACTCACACTCCGGATCTCGGCTACTAAGCTATTTTCCGGCGCCGTTGTAAGTACTCAAAGCTATTTCCTTTAGATCCTGCAATTGCATCTTTTTGTTTCTTGTTTTACACTAGTTTGGCATAATGGAAAGCAACAATGAGCTTTTAAAATTATTTCCTGAGTTAAGACATGGATGGTTTGATGCGAAAATTAAAAAACCCATGGAACATATTAGTATGAACACTTTGAATACCATTGTTGCTAATGATATGGAAAATTCTAAGCTTGGGGAAGCTAGTTTTGATGAGTATGATATTTTTAGTCCCCCAAGCATTGAGGAGAAAATTTACTTTGATGATACTTTGCCTCCTATTTATGATGATTATAATGATAGTACTCTTTTGTTGCCACCTGTTATGGAGGATAAATTTGATTATGATTACAATATGCCTCCTATATTTGATGATGAGAATAATAATGATAGCTACTTTGTTGAATTTGCTCCCACTATTACTAATAAAATTGATTATGCTTATGTGGAGAGTAATAATTGTATGCATGAGACTCATGATAAGAATGCTTTATGTGATAGTTATATTGTTGAGTTTGCTCATGATACTACTGAAAGTTATTATGAGATAGGGAAACATGTTTATATGCATCTTTACAATATTAAGTTTCCCCTCTTTATGTTGAGAATATTGAAGCTACACTTGTTCTATCTTCCTATGCTTGTTACTTTGCTCTTCATGAACTTGTTTATTTACAAGATTCCTTTTCATAGGAAGCATGTTAGGCTTAAAGTTGTTTTGAATTTGCCTCTTGATGCTCTCTTTTGCTTCAAATACTATTTCTTGCGAGTGCATCATTAAAACTGCTGAGCCCATCTTAATGGCTATGAAGAAAGAACTTCTTGGGAGATAACCCATGTGTTTATTTTACTACAGTACTTTTGCTTTATATTTGTGTCTTGGAAGTTGTTACTACTGTAGCAACCTCTCCATATCTTATTTTATTGCATTGATTGTGCCAAGTGAAGTCTTTGATAGAAAGGTTGATACTAGATTTGGATTACTGCACAGAAACAGATTTCTGTCTGTCACGAATTTGGGCAGGGTTCTCTGAAGGTAACTCAGAAAAATCTGCCAATTTTTGTGAGTGATCCTAAGATATGTACGCAACTTTCATTCAATTTGAGCATTTTCATTTGAGCAAGTCTGGTGCCTCTTTAAAATTCGTCTTTACGGACTGTTCTGTTTTGACAGATTCTGCCTTTTATTTCGCATTGCCTCTTTTGCTATGTTGAATGGATTTCTTTGTTCCATTAACTTTCAGAAGCTTTGGGCAATGTCCAGAAGTGTTAAGAATGATTGTGTCACCTCTGAATATGTGAATTTTTGATCATGCACTAACCCTCTAATGAGTTGTTTTGAGTTTGGTGTGGAGGAAGTTTTCAAGGGTCAAGAGAGGAGGATGATACAATGTGATCAAGAAGAGTGAAAAGTCTAAGCTTGGGGATGCCCCGGTGGTTCATCCCTGCATATTTCAAGAAGACTCAAGCATCTAAGCTTGGGGATGCCCAAGGCATCCCCTTCTTCATCGACAAATTATCAGGTTCCTTCTCTTGAAACTATATTTTTATTCGGTCACATCTTATGTACTTTACTTGGAGCGTCTGTTTGTTTTTTGTTTTTGTTTTTGTTTGAATAAATGCTTGTGTGGGAGAGAGACACGCTCCGCTGGTTCATATGAACACATGTGTTCTTAGCTTTTAATTTTCATGGCGAAGGTTGAAACTGCTTCGTTAATTGTTAGATGGTTGGAAACAGAAAATGATATATGTGGTAATTGGTATGATGTCTTGAATAACTTGATACTTGGCAATTGTTGTGCTCATGATTAAGCTCTTGCATCATATACTTTGCACCTATTAATGAAGAACTACATAGAGCTTGCTAAAATTTGGTTTGCATGATTGGTCTCTCTAAGGTCTAGATATTTTCTGGTAAAGGTGTTTGAACAACAAGGAAGACAATGTAGAGTCTTATAATGCTTGCAATATGTTCTTATGTGAGTTTTGCTGTACTAGTTCATACTTGTGTTTGCTTCAAATAACCTTGCTAGCCTAAGCGTTGTATTGAGAGGGAATACTTCTCATGCATCCAAATCCTTTGCGCCAAAAACTATGCCATTTGTATCCACCATACCTACCTACTACATGGTATTTCTCCGCCATTCCAAAGTAAATCGCTTGAGTGCTATCTTTAAACACTTCAAAAGTTATTACCTCTTATTTGTGTCAATGTTTTATAGCTCATGAGGAAGTATGTGGTGTTTATCTTTCAATCTTGTTGGGCAACTTTCACCAATGGACTAGTGGCTTCATCCGCTTATCCAATAATTTTGCAAAAAGAGCTGGTGATGGGATTCCCAGTCCCAAATTAATTAACCTTAATAGACACTCCTCCATGGTATGTGATTGTTGGACGGCACCCGAGGATTCGGTTAGCCATGGCTTGAGAAAGCAAAGGTGGGGAGGAGTGTCATCTAAATAAAACTAAGATAAAAGGGCACTCCTTCATGGTATGAGATTGTTGGCAGGCACCCGAGGATTCGGTTAGCCATGGTTTGTGAAAAAAAGGTTGGAAGGAGTGCCACTCAAAAATAAAAATCTTTCATGGGAGCCGCTCTTTGAAAGTCTATTTGGCAAGGGGGTTAGAGTGCCCACTACCATTCGTTGACAACAACAAACACCTCTCAAAACTTTACTTTTATGCTCTCTTTATGTTTTCAAAATAAAAGCTCTAGCAAAAATATAGCAATCCATGCTTCCCTCTGCGAAGGGCCTTTCCTCTACTTTTATGTTGAGTCAGTTTACCCATTTCTCTCTATCTTAGAAGTAAACACTTGTGTTAACTGTGCATTGATTCTTACATGCTTGCTTATTGCACTTATTATATTACTTTGCATTGACAATATCCATGAGATATACATGTTGAAGTTGAAAGCAACCGCTGAAACTTAATCTTCCTTTGTGTTGCTTCAATGCCTTTACTTTGAATGTATTTACTTTATGAGTTAACTCTTGTGCAAGACTTATTGATGGTGAATCTGGGGAAGTGACAGAAATCTCTAAGATTATGGATGTGCTGTTGCCACTAGGGATAAAACATTGGTGCTATGTTCGAGGATGTAGTTACTGATTACATTACGCGCAATACTTAATGCAATTGTCTGTTGTTAGCAACTTAATACTGGAAGGGGTTCGGATGATAACCTGAAGGTGGACTTTTTAGGCATAGATGCATGCTGGATAGCGGTCTATGTACCTACTGAGAATTTCCATTCAGCCGGCTGCGCCCTCATCCGGCTTGTTTCGACCGGCTGCTCCTAGCCGACCGCTATTTTCGCTTCTGCAGCTTTTGCTTTTTTACAAGTCTTGGCGATGTCTCTGCCTTGCTAGGAGAGTTTTGCGCCGAGTTGAACTTAATGTCCGGCTTCGGCTTGCGGCGCGCCAGAGTCTCCACCTCCACCAAGCGCCCTCCTCATCTGCTCCTTTTCTCTCCTCCTCAATCCCCTAGATCAAGTTCTCTTCAAACCCTAGCCTAGCTCTTCTCCCTCACGCCGCCACCAGCTACCTTCCTCCACCTTTGTTTTTTCCTCTCAGCAAAGCAAAGGAGAAAACCCCAAAGCGCCCGCCGCCACCACGCCATGGCGTAACCGCAGCAGGCTACCCCGCGTCGCTCTGAGACCACCGGCAGATGCGCCTCGTCGCCCTTGTCATCCTCTCTAAAGGAATCGAGTTGGTTCCGCTCCAATCGACGTCAAGGTCGCCATCTTCATCTCCGGCCGCCGCGCTCCGGCGAAGTTTCCGGCCGCTCCGGCCATCTTCCGGCGCCACGGACACCTTCTCCGACTTCCTGGTGAGCCAGCGCACCTATTCCCCCTCTTCCTCGTCTCTTTCCATCACCGCACGACCTCGCCTATTTCTGACGAAAATTCTTGTCGCTGTTTTTATGTAACTTCGCTGCCGCTGGCCGTCGTGCTTGTTTCGGTCATCGTCGAGAGTTCTACCTCCTCTATGTTGTCTGCGTCGTCCCCGAGCACCATCGCGTCACCAGCGACCTCACGGTGAGGTAGCCTTCCTCTCCACCTCTCTGTTTTGCATCTCCGCCAGCACAGCATCATCATCGTCCGTGTCCAACCATCCTTCGCCTCCGCCACGGATGTGTACAAAGCTCGCGCACGAGTCTCTGCTTCTTTTGTCGTTGTTGCCTGCAGGTCGCACACGCACACCTCATCCATGGTCACGCACAAACACTTCCGCGAGGCCTCCACGTTCACGTCCAAGCACATGATCTACGCCCCAGTTCTGGTCTTGGTTCCGTGTTGTTCTCCGTCACTGCTCCAATTCAGTTTCGTCAGTTTCGCCCGCGCGCACGCAGCAGTCTGTTTCAAGCTAGGTAGTTCGCGGTTTGGATCAATCCAGTAGTGTGCCTGCTTGCTTCAGCTAGCTATTTCACGGCAATGAGCGATCCAGCAGCCTACTTTCTAGCTATCCAGATGTTCCCTGTTCTCGCTCAAAAGTAAACACACCATCTTACTCAAGGGCCTAAAGTCTAGCAGAAGTGGTTCACGTCACAGAACCAGATCAACTCGCAAGGACAACAATATACTCTTCTTTCCATCCCTGTTTCTTGAGTTCAGATAACACCTATGTTAAAATTCAGTTAACGATTCCTATATAAATCTCTGACGATGTTTCTGTTTCTTATGAAAAGAATGATCCAGCCGAGTGGCTAGTCCACATATCGATCATCTGGTTGACCTGGGATCAAATTCCTGGTCTTTCCGTCCATTTGTCCATTTATCTTTTTATATATAAAAAAACTTGTTTATCTTATATGTTTTGTTCTACATATTCAAATACTGCAATTAAGATATCTTTTGTTATCAGAAAAATGTTAGGAGTAATAAATTGCCAACCATATGCATGTTTGCATCAAACATCATGTCATGTCGTTGTAGTTTTGCATATCACTTAAAAAGTAAGCGCGGAGTATTTGGGAATTGTCGGATAAAGATTTCCTGCTCTGTTGAAAACTGAAGTAGCTCACCCTTGCCATGCTGCTGCCATGCTAATCACACTTAACTTTGTCGGTAGGAAATGCAACTCCAACCTTCATTGTTTTCCCGGGGTTCCGACTCTGATTAAATTGGATAAGTTGCATCGCATCATTGTTGCCATGTCATGCATATCATCTTGAGCATGCCGACTCTTTATCCGTAGTAGTAAGACTTACATACGTCGTGTGTTCCAGCATTTGCTTCTTTCCGGATAGGATCGCGAAGTGGTGTTGTGAGATACGGCGAGTTCTTCGGATGTTCCTCGGCAATCTTTAACATGCAAGCATTTCCTAAACTCTTGTCTCTGCAGGAGTCGCTCACCTATTTTATTTTGCCTTCTCCCTTATGCTAGCCTTGAGTTGCGTTCTTGTCACGTGTCTTATCCACTTGTTACCTCAAGAAGCCCATATTGCCTCCACCACCCTCCTACAGCTAATGTTTCGTTATTAGGTCTGCCTTGCGAGTCGTAGTGCATGCTAGTGCTGTTGTATTTCGTTACCGTTATCCTTACCTTATCGGGTTATCTGTTGGGGAATCATGACACATTGTTTATGGATATATTTTTGGAGATACTGATGCTTTACTTAATTGTTAACAACTAAAATTGTAAGAAGAGGCATCTGTGAACCCAATTGCGAAAGCATCAGAACTTTGACTCGCTAATGTCCCCTAGGACACGAGTTCTTGTTATTTGTTCCGAGATTGAGCGCTCTACCCGTACGTGGGGATGATTATCGGGACCCCTCCTCACCCATTACCCTTTCTCAAGTTAGTTGAAAGGGGGCCACAACCTTGGTTTTATTTGCCTATGCCATGTATGCCATGCTTTACTTACTGTTGCCTTCGGGTGTTTACTTCCTGTTGCCTTCGGGTGTTTATATTCTATACTGTACCCCGCGGGATGTTTATCGAAGCGTGTGGTTCGCACGCCTAGCCGTCGTCGCAAACCCTGAGTCCGCTTCGGAGTACGGCCGGACTTCGTCACGGGTAGCTTAGTCGGTGGCCCCCCTAGGCATTCTTGCAGATCTGGGAACGGTCTTGTTGTGAGACTTTACTGTCGCTCAGTGTTGTTGATCATGCGTATGGTTACATTTGGGCAACCCCTGCAGGGTGTACATCTTATTGATGAGCCGTGTCCGCGGTTATGGACGAGTTGAAGCTGTTTAGAGCATCCCCACTCGTTGGCGCTCCCCACGCCCAAATCCGGCGATAATTTCGTCCGGATAGGACGAAAAAATGGCGTGGGGAGGGCCAGTTTCCCAGCCGCGGTCCCAGGCCTAGCCGTTGATTTAATTTTGGAAAACGTAAACTTGACGAAATACAGCAAAACCTGAGGAAATTCGGCAAAAACGACTGAATTTAGACTAACTTTAATGATATTTACTATATAGAGGGCGAAGTTCATAGATAGAGGCCGAATTCGACTATATTTCGAATTCGGCTAGGGGAATACAACTCTAAATTTTAAAACACGGCCCTCTACATGCCCAAATGGCGGTAGAACACCGTGTAGTCGCCGTCGTCGCCGCCATCGTCGTCGGAGCCGTCGTCGTCAAACTGCGGCGGCGCGGCCTGGTTGCTGCCCTGGCCGGCGTCGCCCCACCGGCCGCTGGTGCGAGGCGGGGACGGCGATGGCTTGTACCATTCGTCGTCGGAGGCTTCGAGGTCGATGACGGGGACGACGACGCCGGATGGAGGAGTTGCAGGCCGGCGGTAGCGAGCGACGTCCTCGCGCAGGGTGTTGTCGGCGGTTGGAACGGCGGCGCGGGCGGCGAGTTGACGCGCGGCGGCCAGATCCAGCAGCCGCCGCTGCTGCTCCGCCTCCTCGCGCTCCCAGTCGCGCCTCGACCACTCCAGCGCGGCGTCCTCGGGGAGGGCGTTGTCGGCGGGCACCAGGTCCTTGAGCGACCTGGCGATCGCCTCCGCCACGGCGGCATCCTCCGCGCGCTTCGCCTCCTCCTCGGCGAGCTTGTTTGCGGCGTCGTTGATGGCGGCCGCGACGGCCTCCTTCTTCGACGACTTCCTCTTCCGTCCGCGCTGCGGAGAGGAAGGCTGGTCGCGGATGACGAGGGTGCCGCTGCTGCGCCCTCTGGTCGTCGGTGGCGACGCTGGTTCCTTCTTGACGATCGAAGGAGACGGCCACTCCTTCTTGACGGTGGCCGGCGTCGACCCGCCTGACCTGGACGCCGACCGCGAGCCAGACGAGGAGGAGGATGGGTCCATCCTCCTCGGCATCCAGGAACTACCGTGCCGGCGCGACACGGTAGCCGCCTCCGGCGGCGGCATCCCCAGGACGGGGGAGTTCCCGGCCTCGATGTGCGCAAGCACATTTGCGAGGTTGCGGCCAGGCGCGCTCCACCATCGGCGGCGGTCGGCGGCGTTGTTCCTTGCCGGAGGAGGAGGAGGGTCGTCGTACGCCGCGAGTTCGCGTTCATACCTTCGCTGGAAGAACGCGATCCACGATTCGTAGTTCTCGGGGAATAATCGTGGATCCGCGCGCTGCTCGTCACTGAGAGTGACGAGCACCTCGTCGATCGCCGCTTCGAGTGCGCCCCCACCCGTTGGCGGCGGCGGGATCGGCACGCCGCCTGCGCACAGCCTCCATCCTCCCGGCGCGCGGAAGTCTGGCGGCGCCGGGTAGCCCGCAGTGTGGAGGAGCCGTCCCTCCCATTGGTGGAGAGAGCGGCGGCCGAAGCCGTTGTTGGCCACACCGTCGTTCGCCATTGCTGGTTCATCCGAGTTGGGGGAAGATTTGGGGGAAGGCGAGCGAGGTGAATGCGGGGCAGACGCGGTAGTTCGGCGATAAATAGAGGTATGCGCGCGTGAAACCGAGGCGACGGCATTAACTCGTCGCGTGGAAGCTACGCGGCCGGCGAATGCTGACCGGCGGCAGGCTTTTACAGCATGCGGAAGACGATGCGATGAGGACGACGATCGGTCTCTCTCGCCGACAAGTTGGGGCCACCAGACGCGCGGGAAGTTTCCTCAACGTTTCGCGCGCTTTCGTTTCGTCCGGAGTCCCCGAGCGCTCCCCGGGGGCGGGGATGGCGTGGGCTCGCCGGATGAATTTAGGCCCAAATCCGGACGAAATCGAGGAACCGGGGGCGCGACTGGACCGAATAACGCCGTTCGGATTGGAAAAAGTCGCTCGGGGCCTAGTTGGGGAGACGAGTGGAGATGCTTTTAGCTCGATCATAAAACAACTTACACCTTTATGTTGCTGCTAATAATCTGCTAATAACTTGCGTAGTAATATAGCATTACTACAACCGCTACCTAATAAAACTTGTCCACCGTGTGAGTGCCTTAGTAAGTACTTCCTTGCGAGAGGGGAACACATCGGTCGGGTTATGTTTGCAGAGTATAGAAATGTTAGTTTATGCGCTCTCTCCCCTTCTCTGTTTAGACGAATGTTGTAGAGTGTCTCTATAGGTTTTTAGTGCTTGCGCGTTGCCGCTTAACCCGACCATATTGCCTATGATGTTCCTCTTGCGTCCTCTAAGTTCCGTGCGTGCCTCAAGTATAAAGAACGACTAGTTGACGAATGCTTGTATGTCTTGAAGTCTTGTTAAGTACGAACCCGTACTTATTGCTGCTTTGGGACATAACCGGGCAGGTATGAAGATATGTCCGATGAAGACGACGTTAGCAAGGCTACCCTTCCGGCTTGGCCTGGGCAGGGTTATGCACGCCACTGGTTATCTTCAGGACTCTTAGTCCAATTTGTATCTTGTCCATACTCGGACATATTTGATCCTCAGTATGATTTAGATCTTATGTTGTATATTTGTATCTTGACTCGTTGGAGCGTTGTTGTAATATATGTTTCTTGTGGGTTCTATTGTAATCATGTTGTAATGTTACCGCTCATGTTAATTCCTCTGGCATCACGTGTGTGATTCGTCGCGCACGTCGTGTCGGAGGGCGTCCCTGAATCCATATCGTGCGGATTTCGGCGGGTTCACTGGGATCCTCATGGTACCGGTTCCGGGGCGTCACACCACTTAAGGGTAGTGTGGTTGTACTGGCTAGGTCCGGTTAGGTACTCAGTCACCAAAGTTTTTCGAAAACAATTTTCTCCACTTGCCTCCTCCGGCAATTTTCTTCACAAAACCCTTTAGCTTTTCATAAACTCACACTTGGGCGGGGCTACCCCATTCCAAGGTTTTCGAAGAATTTCTTTTCTTGAATTTTTTTTCTCAAACCTTTTTCAAAGGGGATCCCAACCTATAGACCAGCTTCTCTTGAAAAGCGGCGACAAGAAGGAGAAGGTGTTAAGCACCATATCGCTACCAGGATTGTCCAGTAGGTATCAACGAGTGGCAGCACCTGCAAGGGTGGAATGTTATAACTTCGAGTGGTAGAACCACTCACACAAATAAATAAAAGACATGCAATTTATAAAACTTCTAGTAATGCAAGAGTAAGACAAATATGGGTAAGGTATGCATCAAGAGGTGGCTTTCCTTGGTTGGCTATTTGTCCCTGGACTTCATCTTCACGAATCATCTGCTCTCCCTTCCTCTTCAAAATCCTCACCGAGATCCTCTCTTTCTCCGGTAGTGTTCGCATTCTAACATCGCAAAAATAAAAGCAAACATTCAACACATAGCCATAACATCAAACCACACAGTCAACACACAACATCAAACCACTAAATCAGAGACACTGAACATATCAATAACTAGCACCTAGGGACAATTGGTTATTTTGCTAAAAAGGCTCTACCTCACAACAAAACATAATCTACACAATCAAAGGGGGCTAATGACTTTCGGAAACCACCAGTAGGGTCTGGTGCCAAAGTTTATTATAAAACATTTTAAACAAAACAACTCAATTTCCCTAAGGGTGAAGTAAGCAACCATACCAAAATATCAAGTTGCTCCAGAACAATGCACACAAAATTTTGGTAAAATCACAGAGAGTAAAACTAGACTTTAAAAAGCTACAGAAATTGGATTCACTAAATTTGGGTTTCTAAAACAATAGATATGATTTTTATAAAGCCAAAAATGGCTTAGGGACCAAATAAATGGCCTAACTTTTTCTGTGGCTCACAAAAATACATACATCATACCTACTGGAAACTATTAACATGTAGAACACACTTGCACTGGAATCATGCACAAATAAGTTTTCAAATAATTTTAAAGATTTAAACAAAGCAGAAACTAGATCACTCCAATATTCAAGAACACAAGTAACAGAGCAGAACTAACCAGAGTCAATCATACCAGTGGATAGGTACTACCAAAAGGGATCTAACAAAACTGGTTTGACATTTTTCTGAATTGTAAAATAATTTACAAAAATCAGATACTGAAAAAGGTACCCTGTTTCAGTAGTAAAGTCCTCAGAAATAAACTACTACTCATAAAATTATTTCCTTTGGCTCAAAAGTACCCTATCAAGATATTTACCAGTAGCACTTGGGTTTGCTCCAAAAATAAATGCATTTTTCAAAATAAAATTCAAAGAAGAGCTCTCTGGTCAGTATTTGGTTTGGAAACCAAACAACATCCACGAAGCTCCTGCATGTGAGACCTATACCAAAAGAAGGGTGTTGGCTTCTACTGCACAACAAAAATGACCTCATGCAAAAAGGATCTATACAACTCACACACTAAATAAAATACATAACCAGAAAAATTTTAGGGTTTTATTTACCAGCACAGATCTACAACAATACATCACATGCAAGCAATTTTGTGTGGTTAGGAAATCTATCGGGAGTGTCCAAGATTTCGAATCATCAAATTTGGACACTAGTAGTTTCTTACAGATTAAAACATGCAAAAGAAAAGAATAACAGAAACGGGCTGAAATCCTGGCCTGGCCAGATCCGGCCCAAACCTACTGCGGCCGCGCGGGAGAGGAGAGGCGTTACAATGGCTCGGGGCGGGGCCCGTCGGCCTACGTCCATGCAAGGTCAGACCGCATGCCACCGCCAGATGCAGATCGAACAGCCGAGGGCGCGCCGCTCCGTGTTGACCTAAAACCAGCGGCGTGGCCCTGGACTAACGACGGTTCCGCGACGGAGGCGAGACGGGGAGAAGTCGGGAAGCTCACCGGGGCTCGAGGATGACGGGGTCGCGTCGACGGACGGCGAGGCGGCGGCCGCAGGTTCTCCGCATTTGAACGACATGCGCATGCAGTCCCCTGGACGCCGATGAGGTCTAGCGCGAGCTCCGTGCTGGCAATGGTAACGGTGACACGTGTGTCGGTCTCCCAGCGAGTACCTGGCAAGGAGAGGGCGAAGTTGAGGCATCTAAAGAGAGGGACACGCAGAAAGGGAGAGTGAAGTGAGAAGGGGTGGTGACGACAATGTCGACTGGACGCCAACATGCAACACTGCAGGCGCTGCTTGGAGCTCTCCTCTGGCGATAAGGAGCGGGGAAGGCTTCGTCTCTGCTGCTTCTGAAAGGCGCAGATGAGTGGGAGAGGAGGTGAGCCAGGGAAGGTTGGAGAGAGGGCGACCGTAGCCTCGGCCACGGCCAACGAGCTTTGGCCCGGTTCTCTCCGTCGGTGAGGATGAAAACGGAGCAGGTTTCTCTCCTCGGCTCTTAGGAGAGCTGGAGTTAGATGAGATGAGAGGAAATGAGGTACCTAGAGGTGGGGGAGGCTTAGGTTCGGAGTAAAAAGGCGGGCAATGGAGCACGATGGACCATGAGCACGAGAGGATGTGGTGATGTTTCACGGACGCGATTGGCAGATGGGCGGTGGCATAGTGTACATGATCGAGATGCAAGTGTTGTGCATCCTACGAGAGGGAGAGGGGCGTGCATCTCTGTCCAGGACAACGAGCCATCTGCGGGAGGACGCAGGTGTTCCACAAGAAGAAAACGACGAAGACGGATATGAGAGAGGGAGCTGCGTTGAAGAAGGGTCCGTGGTAGCGTGCCCTAAGAGCCCAGGGCCTTGGTTTTGATAGGAGAGGAGGGGATGAGCAGAAACGAAAACGGCACCCACGGCCGTGGTGACCACGGGGGTGTTGAGCATGGTTGGGGATAGAGGAGGGCGCTTCTCTCATCGGGAGCGTGCGCACCATAGAGGGGATGGACATGGGAGTGCTCTGGCGTGGAGGTTCTGGCAGAGGTGCTTGTTTCCATTCTGAGGCATGTCATGGGCGAGCAAGGCAGTAAGAGAGAGAGAGAGAGAGAGAGAGAGAGGAAGGATAGGGTCACAAGGGTGGCGTCCAAGGGAGGGAGTAGGTCGGGTGGGGTCGTGGACTCGTGCAGGTACTGTCTGATATCGAGGAGAGGAAATGCAGCAATATCTTCCCAAGATTTTAGCATAAACACACATGTCTCTCCCTCTCCTTCCCTCCAAGAGCAAACAAACAAAAGGGTGCACTGTAGCAATGACCAGGGTATATGAGAGAGAAGGGTAGGGCTGCTGGAGTGTTGCAGGATCGTGGCTTGGCCAGATGTGAGAGGAGAGGGGTACATGAGCATGGGATGCCATGCAAGGCTCGGCCAATTTTCTTGAGCAAGCCTAAATGGCTACTTGCTCACATTGGCCAAACTAGGATAGCTAGGTGGTGATGCAGCTGAAGACCTAGTACATGATAAAAAGAGAGGAGGATTAGAGAGAGTTTAAGCATAGAGAGAAGAGAGAAAACATAATTCATGCCATGGTCGGCATGACCATTTCCTCAACAAGTGCAATGCGAATATGAGTCTAGGAATTGCCCAATTGAGCATGGTATAAAAGCAAGGTGATTTTTTTGAGGAAGGCTAGGACCAAAAATTGAATTAGAAAATGCCTTGAAGAAATAAGAGAGTGAGAGATGAGAATAGACATTAACCAACAAGTTGCTCAAATGAACTCCTAAGAAGATTATGGATAAATGGATGAGGTGGTGAGGTTGACTCGATCAAGAAGGTACATAATGTGTGCAAGGGTTTCTATTGCATTTGAACCTAATAGAAATTTAATTTAGGACACTTTCTATGCCTAGGGCTTATTGGAGAGAAAAGTGTATGAAAAAGTTTTTGGAAATGGTGGAGAGTGGTTAGGTGGTACAAGGGTTTTCAAAATGCTCTACTTGCTTTACTAAGCCAGGTATATTTTCTCGAATTTAAAAATAGGCAAGAAATGGTACAAGTACAATAAATATGCATTTTGTTAAAAAGAAAGAAAAATAAAATAATGATATAGAAATAATTATTTGGTGGAAATGATATGATAAACATACCCATCTCATTCCCTTGTTTTATTTGAACAAATAATTTGAAAAGATTTAATAAAACTAGAAGTAGTTTTGTGGTTAAAACTAGAGAAGAAAATGAATAGGGTTTTGGAAAAAATTAATAAAAGAAAGTAAGAATAAATTTGTGAAATATGATCTCAAGGGTATATGATTACTACATAATGTAACAATCATTTACACACTTGGTTTTGTGAAGATTAAACTTGGATTAAAGAAAAACAAGAGGTAAAAGTGGAAAAAGGGATCTACAGCTAAAACACTGGATATGGTACAAGATCCAGTGGAATATATGAGTTATGAGGATAGCATGAGACATGCAAGACGTGGAAGTTGTAGAGGGGGTTGCATAGATGAGATCCATGCCTTGAGTTCACCTATAACAGTTGTGGGTGCTAAGAGACCAACTGTCAAAGTTTGAATGTTTTAATAGTGCTAGAAATAGATTATTGACTTGGCCTCAAAACCATCAAGGAATAGAGGGTAGATGATTGATCTGGTCAAGGGCATTGGTAGGGTTAGGAAGTGCACATGACAAGGTAGGACCAGTGCTAGGTGCATGGTCTCAGATGACAAGGGATAAATAAGGCTACGGCCTCCGAAATTGAATCTGATAATAGTTCTAGGACTTAGCCAAATTTGGAGTTTGTTCCAAGGTTGGTGTCTAGGGTTTAAGATATAAAAGGATTTTGGGAGTGGATGATTTTCAAAACTTGAATACAGGATAGGGTGAGCTAAAGTACATCACAGAGATGATTTCAAGATAGGTGCATTCATGGTTCCACAAGTGGAAGTGGTCTTGCTATATGGTAGCTCAAGAAGATTATAAACAAGCAGATCAAGTCAATTTATCTTACTAAACCATTTCGAAAAAGTTTTTGTTCCCCCTGATTTTTGCACTTTGGACAACTAAACAAGGTTGCAAAAGTTGGGGTGTTACACGACCTCCAATCCCCACAAACGGCACCAATTGACGAGGGATTAACTCGCCAATGCCTACATATTATAGACTTAGGGTTTCGTAAGAAGTAGAGGGCAAATAGATCTCGAAGGTTCAGCCGAAGAAAGGTGCTCAACTCAAGATTATGGTGGTTCTGGTTACAAAGATTTCGGTCCTCTCTTTCTCCCTCGGCTCCCCTTTATATAGGAGGTGGAGCCAAGGCTTTTTCTGTGTCGTACAAGTTACAAATTGTTGAGCCGTGCTAGGCCTTTCCTATATTGATACAAGTTTCCTACTACAACTCTACTTTCCTAACCCGCAGATCTATAACTTCCTGGGCCTCCAAAGCTTCGGGTCCATGGGCTTCATACTTCCTTATAGAACCAGGGTACTTTATTCGGCATGCCTATTAGGCATACCTATGCCACCGCTAATATGTATTCAGCTTCGGCGGTGGATAGTGTTGTGGAGTTTTGTTTCTTAGATGACCAACTTACCAATGATCGGCCAAGAAATTGGCAAGCCCTGGAGGTATAATTCCGGTCAACCTTATCACGAGCCCAATCAGAATTCGAATAGCCTATGAGTTCAAAGGTTGACCCCTTTGGATACCACAGCCCGAGAGTAGGAGCAAGAACAATGTATCTTAAGATCCATTAGACCGCCACCATGTGGCTCTCCTTAGGAGCAGATTGAAAAAGAGCACACATCCCAACACTTAACATGATATCCGTCCTAGAAGCACAAAGGTAGAGCAAGGATCCAATCATGGACCGGTATACCTTTTGATCTACATCCTTCTCATCATCACATGATCCAAGTTGCCCCTTTACGGGCATGGGTGCCTTCATTGGGCTTGCCTTGTTCATGTTAAACTTCTTGAGCATGTCCTTCACATATTTCTCTTGGGAAATGAAGGTGCCGTTTGCAAGTTGCCTTACTTGAAAGCCTAAAAAGAACTTCAATTCCCCCATCATGGACATCTCAAATCTCCTGGTTGTCAACAACTCAAAAGCCTTGTTATGTTCAGGGTTAGTTCCACCAAATATAATATCATCAACATATATTTGACATAAGAATAGGCCACCCCATTTAACCCTCTTGGTGAAAAGGGTGGAATCGACTGTACCCATGTAGAACCCATACTTGAATAAGAAATCCCTAAGGTACTCATACCAAGCACGTGGAGCTTGCTTGAGACCATAGAGTGCCGTCTGGAGTAAATACACGTGGTTTGGATGGCAGGGGTCTTCGAAACCCGGAGGTTGAGCCACATATGCAGTTTCTTTTAGGGGACCATTCAAAAATGCACTTTTCACATCCATTTGATATAGCTTGAAATTATGAATAGATGCAAATGCAAGCAAAAGGCGAATAGCTTCAAGACGGGCAACCGGCGCAAAGGTGTCCTCATAGTCCATACCTTCTATCTGGGCAAACCCTTGCGCCACTAACCTTGCCTTATTTCTTATGACAATGCCATTCTCATCTTGCTTGTTCTTGAACACCCATTTTGTCCCAATGACATTGATGCGATGATCTTTGGGTATCTCAACTAGAGACCATACTTCATTGCGGGTGAAACATTCCAATTCTTCTTGCATGGCAATTATGCAATCTGGATCAACCAAGGCTCTGTGTACCTTGAGTGGCTCAAAACTAGACACAAAAGCATGATGTTGACAATAAGTGATAATGCATGGTGTCTACGAGTTATCACTCCTCTTGAGATGCTACCAAGGACTTGATCCACTTTCATGTCACTTGCCCTTGAAGCAGCCTTGATCTTCCGAATGGTTCCTTCATGATCAATAAATTCATCTCTTGCTAGTTCTTGATCATGAGGGACAACTTGAGCTTGACCATGGGATGAGGATGATTCATGATCAGCATCTTGGTCTTGCTTAGGAGGCTGAGGGTTTTCTTGTTGTTCTTCGAAATGTGGCTCATCTTGAGTAGGAGATGAATCTTTGGCCGCACTTGATGGTTCATCTTGAGTTGAGCTAGGCTCCACTTGAGCTGAGCTTGAGGCTCTTCTCCACCAGCTTGGTCATTAATATGGATCTCCATGGGCCGAACGTGTCCAATACCCATAAGCTTGATGGCATTAGAAGGGTCAACATCACATGCAACACATGGAACAACTTGCTCCACTTGGGAGACATTATCCTCCAAGAACTCCACATCACAAGATACTTCAACAGTCCCATTGGACTTGTTGAAGTATCTATAGGCATGAGAGTTCTCCGTATATCCAACAAATATACCCTCTATAGTTCTAGTTTCAAATTTACCAAGCTTCTCTTTATTGTTTTTAACAAGACATTTACATCCAAAGACAAGAATGTACAAGACATTAGGCTTGTTACATGTGAGAAGCTCATATGGGGTTTTCTTGTGCAATGGATGGATGAAGAGCCGGTTGGAGTAGTGGACAACAGTAGAGATGGCTTCTCCCCAAAATTTATGGGGTGACTTGAATTCACTCAACATAGTTATTGCCATCTCAATAATAGTCCGATTATTCCTTTCAACCACACCATTTTGTTGAGGGGTATATGGAGCTGAAAACTCATGCTTGATGCCCTCATCATCAACAAACTCTTGCATAGTGTAGTTCTTGAACTCGGTGCCTTTGTCGGTTCTTATCGCCTTGATCTCAGCTTCATACGTTCGTTGAGCTTTCTTGGCGAAGATGATGAACTCCTGATAGGTCTCATCCTTAGACTTAAGGAGAAAGACACAAGAATATCTTGAGTATTCATTAACAATGACTAGTCCATATTTTCTCCCACCAAGAGTATCATAATGAGATGGCCCAAAGAGATCCAAGTGAAGGAGCTCCAAAGCCCTAGAGGTGGTGATGATACTCTTGATAGGGTGTATCTTCTTGAGTTGCTTCCCAGCTACACATGCGTTGCACACTCGATCTTTCTCAAAAGAAATCTCGGTTAGTCCAACAATGTGCTCACCCTTTAGGAGTTGTTTAAGATTTCTCATGTTGGCATGACCAACGCGGCGATGCCACATCCAGCCCTCGTCATGTTTGGCCATTAGACATGTAGGGAGAGAAGAACTCTCTTTTGATAGGTCAACCACGTAAAGGTTGTTCTCCACATGTCCAACAAGGACCAATTTGAGATTATCACTCCTAAAGACTTTCACACAATATTTAGTAAAATGTGAATCATAACCAGCATCTGCAAGATGATAAATAGAAAGTAAATTGTAACCAAGGGATTCAACAAGCATGATAGTCTCAAGGCACAAGTCCTTAGAGATTGCCACCTTGCCATACCCAAGTACCTTTCCCTTTGAATTGTCACCAAAGTTTACGCTTGATATTTTTTAACATCCTCTATGAACTGGTCAAGCACACCTCTTCCTCCGGTCATATGATTGGTGCATCCACTGTCAAACACCCATTTTGGACTACCGGAGGAATACCCCTTTCCCTTTGATTTAGGAACCCATCGATTAATGGGTTCCTTTGCAATAGCAAAAAGATATTTTGGTACCCAAATTGAGTACCCTCTATAAGCATAGTCATCGCGAGGGCCAACATATTCAGCATAGATATCACCATAGTAATCTTTAAATAAATCATAGTGATTGTTTGGTCCCGTGCGGTCACCACTAGTGGCTTTTCCCTTTGAGGCTTTGGCATCATTAGTGACCTTCTTGTTCTTTTCTTAAGTGGGCATCTCCTTCTTGTACTTGTTCTTCTTGTAGGGCTTGGGAGCGTATCCAAGTCCATACTTCTTATTGTTTGACCTTTGCTTACTCAAAAGATCATCCAGTCCCACCTTATTCTTAGAGGTAGTGAACTTTGCCAGCTCCTTTGCAGTCTAAGATTTTCTTCAAGAATATTTGCTTGTTCAAAAGTAGAGTTGTTGGGATAATATATGAGACCATATTTAGTTACCAAAGATTCAAGATATTTATTGGTCTCAACATATAGAGATATTTCTTCTTTTAGTTCAGCATGTTCCTCAATAAGTTTAGCATGATCACAAGTAGAGGAAGTAGAGGAACTAGCAACATTTTCAACAATAATGGGATCACTCAATGATCCAAGAGCCTTCTTATAAGTGTCTTGGAGTAGTTCATGGTTCTCTCCAAGTTTCTTGAGCTCATCCTTAACAAGTATGTTAGACTTTTCAAGATGGTCAAGATCCTTGGTGAGAGAAGCATGAGCAACTTCAAGCTCCTTCTTTGAAGAATTCAGCTCTTGGGCCATTAATTGAGCCCTTTCGATAGTTTCTAGGTCCTTAACTTTATCAAGTTCAAATGTTTCAATTAGTTGCTTAAGGCCTTGAGATATGCACCTTTCGTTTTTCACCTCTTGTCTTAGGAGATTGAATCTCCATTTCTCATTTTCAATATGACATTCTAATTCCTCAATGGACTCATCCCTTTCATTGAGGGAGTCCATCAAGAAATCAAACTTGACAAGATTATCACCATGAAGGGTCATCTAACTTTGAAAAGACCTTTAAGAACAACATCTTCATCTTGATTATAAGTTTTAACATCATCAAGAATGCTAGATAAAGAAGGTGGGGAGTGTGTTACCTTTGCTTCACTTTCCATGAGACAAGAGCCAACAATCATAGAGTCTGAAGAGTCATCGGAGTCATCATAAGTCTTTTTTGCCATGAAGGAAGAACCAATAACATTTGGAGTTGAAGACTCCATGGAATAATACTTGGAGTAGTCATATGTGAAGAGTGACCTGGGTTCGGAGAAAGCCAAACCAGCCACTCCTGCCTCCTTCTACTCATCTTCTCCCTCTTCATAGGAAATGTACACAACATCAGCAAAGTATCTTCCCTTGTTCTTCTTGAATCTCTCATTTATTGGGTTTTGCTTCAGCTTTGGCTTGACACCTTTGACAAACATTGGCTTATCAACCCTTTTCTCAGAAGGCACTCGTTTGCAAAGTGATTATCTTCATCACAATTGTAGCATGTTCTCTTCTTCTCATTGGAGGAGATTGGTAACTTCTTCTTGTACTTCTTGACAAAGAAAGCAAAATCTGTGCCAATGTCAATGGTTGAAGTCATCTCTTCTTCTTCCTCAATCTCATAATCTTCTTCCCTTCCTTGGACTGCCCTAGCCTTCAAAGCAATATTGTGGGAGGGACCATCAACACGGTTCATCACCATGAGTCTTTCTCCTTCCTTGTCCATGTTGTCATTGGCACCCACGTAAGACACACGATCATTTGCGGATAGATCTGCTTGGTTGGTGAGGATTCACAAATTGAGGGCTAGGTTGGTGTCCTTCTCTTTGACAGCAATCATGGAAATAATCTTGGACTTTATGAACAATTCATTCATCTCAAAGCCATCATTGTATTTCTCACATCCAAGGCCTTTGACTTTCACTCGAAGAGCTCCAAGTCTTCCATATGCATCAGCATAGTTTCTCCTTCCTTTATCATGAACAAAGTAGCCTCAGTCTTGGCTGACTCATAAAGAGACTTTTGAATAAGATTGGTTCCCTCTTGGAGTATTACAATCCTATCCCAAAGCTCTTTAGTTGAATCAATGTCATTGACTTGGTCAAGCAGCTTGCGGTTGATGCCACTTCTAATTTTGTCACATGCCGAAGCATTGACTCGACGGTTGTAGAATCCGGTGGAGGTCAACTTGGTGGGATCTTGTGGCTTCCGGTATCCATCAACAAGGATCTCCCACATCTCCACACCACAGCTGCGAATATGGGACTCCATAGAAGATTTCCAAAAGGAAAAGTGAGTTCCATCAAAATGGGGAACATTCCCACTATGGTTTATATGAGGCATGGGTGAAGTGTTTTTAGGATAGTCATGATTAACTTGGTTGTAGGACTCCACATGGATAGCAACCCCACTACTAGTCCCACTACTTAGATCATGGCATTCATTTCTTCCATTTGGGTGTGGAGATCATCCTCGTTTTTCTTTTTCTCAGCTTCATATGCTAAGAATCTGGATTTCATCTCCTTAATCGAAAGGTTAGCATCTTCATCCAAACTCTCGAAAAGTTTTTCCATCTCACTCTTAAGGCTGTAAGGCCCTTAAGAGTCTAGGCTCTGATACCAATTGAAAGTTCAGAGATGGTAAACCTAGAGGGTGGGGGTGAATAGGTTTCTACAAATTTTAATTCTTTCTTTGCAATATTAGGCTTTGCGTAATATAAATGTGAGCCTAAGACAAACTAGGTGAGACAACCTAGATGATGATGCAAGTAACTTAAGCACGAAGGCTCAAAGAGATTAGATAACACAAGTAAATAGTTCGGTTAGAGATAACCGAAAGCACGCGGAGATGAAGATGTATTCCCGTGTTCCTTTCCTCAAGAGGAAAGTACGTCATGTTGGAGAGGTGTGGGTTCTCACGAAGGATTTCCCAACGCCACGAAGGCTCACCTTCTTCTCCGAGCTTATCCCACAAAGTAATATCCCTTTCACTTGTGGTAGACTTTGAGGCAACCTCCAAACCTCCACAATCCTTGTCAGGAGCAAATCCACAACCCGGATGCTTCCGGACAATTCTGGCCACCTAGGGTTTCCAAGAAACCCTAGAGAACATGTATCTTGAAGAATACAAGGGGGAACAAGATTTGGCTCGATGAGACTGTAGATCAAGACCTCCTCTAGCTTTTCCCCGGAGGGATTTGCGTTTGGGTGGAGGAGGAGGGATATCTGAGGCTTTTGGTGCTTGCAACAATGGAGTATAAGAGAGAGAGAGAGAGAGAGAGAGAGCTCAAGAATAGAGTATAATG
The DNA here is from genome assembly GCF_019359855.2 of Lolium perenne. Lineage (NCBI taxonomy): Eukaryota > Viridiplantae > Streptophyta > Magnoliopsida > Poales > Poaceae > Lolium > Lolium perenne. The sequence continues at coordinate 218,087,251 of NC_067247.2, forward strand.
TATTGCCTAACTGTTCTGAGGTAGGGAAAGGGGTATATATAGTCCAGGTCAAAATCCAGCCATCGGGTAGTGTCCACCTCAGCATCTGGTCGAAGTGGCTGGCCCACCGCCACCGGGCGTGGCGCCGGACCACCCGGTGAGACACCCGGTCCTTCCGGGTCTCAGACCGGGCCAACCGGCAGCTGCCGGGCGAGGCACCAGGCGAGCACTGAGTGCCCCCTGGACTATGTCCGTGGGCACCGGTGTGGGACCCGACCTGTGTCGGGCCGTCCGGTAGGGGATGGGTGTAATATCCCAGGTTTAGAGGCTATAAAATGAGAACACCAAAGTGTGCATTGCATTCATGCATAGAAAATCCGGGGAATTTTCGCGCTTTCAAATAAAACTTACCACAGTAACTGAAGTTTCACTTGACTTGCTGGAATTGAAGTAGATCATCAAGTCAAGCGCTATAAACTTCACTGTGATCTTTGCTAAAACCCTATTTTGGGTAGAGATGATTTGATCTATGGGTTAGATCAAATGGAATTAGCTTTACAACAAACAAAACCTTAAGTAAGGGTCAACTACAAGATCTTATATAAGATCTCAACATGACATTCCTTACAACAACACGTGAATAATTATCCAACCATTAATCAAAGAACATGAATAATTAAGAAACTATTCTTAACTTATATTTTCCATGTCTTTTATTAAATAAATATTTCCTACCATGAGTCACATGGTATATCTTTTCAACTACAATACTTGAACCCAAGCCAAGGACATACATATTCATTCTTCATTAACCCTTGACCATTCCAACCTTGTTTCCCAACTCATTCCATTAAACCTTAGAGAAAGGAGAGAATCATTTATATGTTTATATTATTCATTGAGTATAACCCTAGGCTAATATTTGAATCCTGTCCTAGTGAGATAAGTTATTGATATTAATTAATGCTAGAAGAAGTACAAGTAAAGTATTAAACCCTACTTGACCTAGCTAACCTTTGATGGTAAGTAAGAACCTATTATTTTAGTAATTATAGAGAGGAAAGTGTTGTGATCATTACACCTTGGTAATGATCATAAACCCTATAGAAAACCCTATCTATCTCAGAGAGCTTAAGCTAACTTTGTATACTCAAGTATATGGACTTATACTTGATCTTGGAGAAGAGAACCATGATTCACTAATGAATTATTATAAGGTCAATACTTTGATCATTACAAATTGGGTGATGATCATAAACCCTAAGAACCTAAATGAATGTAATGAGAGAAATAATAAAGAGAGATTAGTGAGGAAGAATTGATCATGTCTAATGCATGATCTTACCTTATAAATTGAGATGATAAGTTAAACCTATATATGTGATCAATAGATCTCATTCTTCTCATGAAATGATAAGTAAATCACTAGTAGTTAAACAAACCAATCCTCATGCCTTGTGTAGAGTAGTAATGCTATTGTATTTAAACCTTGCCTATCAAAACACTTGAGACAACCTAGCATTGCTTTGATACAAGAATTCTACCTAAGTGAGGAGGAATAACTCTAATCAATTATACACAACCCTAGCTATTGCTCATATTCTAATCCTAGTTGTGTATCACATTGGTGATCACTACTTAAACCCTAAACTACATTTGAATTCCAACCCATGGATTACTTTGGATTATAATTATAACCCTGCCATGCCTCATGCCTATTTATACTTCAATTTAGTGAATCTTATGAAAAACCCTAAACCTTTTCACATAGGATCCACTCCACATAAAATGATATGTCCTAACTTGTGTATCATAGATCACAAGTATAAACCAAGCCACATATATTTAGGACTAAATGCCATTTGGTGAGTAGAGTGAAATAATTATCTAATTATATTTTGCCTCCCAAGGAGTTGCTTTGTGAACCAAATGAAATAATATTTTATAAAATAGAATCACCTTGTCAAGTGAATTGAATTTGATGAGCATAGGATTTGTCTTAATTAAGTTACACAAAAAAAATTGAGTCAACATTAGAAATCATAGAGATTATCCAACCACTTTGCTTAAACCCTTAGAAACAATTATCCACATAAAATCATGAACCTATTCCATACCTTTTACTATTTGTTCAACTCTAGCCATAATTAAATAATAGGTGAGTAATCACTATGGTTAAGCACTAGAAAATTATAATATGTTCACTTTCCACATGATATAAATTTCAAATCATTTAAATATATTTGATTCTTAAATTTAAAAAGCAATTTAAATGAATTCCAAATTCATAACTATTTCAAATTTTGAATTATGTCTCATAAGAACACAAAATAAATCAATTATAAAATGGTTGTTTATAAACAAAACCATACAGTAGGTAGCATTATCAAATTGTTTTGATATTCAAATAACTTATAACCTGCAAAATAAGACAGAATTCAAATTTGGATGCAAATAACAAAATAGAAAACAGAAAAAGAAAACAGAAATTTGAAAAAGGAAAAGAGAGGGAAACTTACCTGGCTTACCTGGACCGTAGCAGCCGAAGCCAACCCAGCAGCAGCCCATCAAAGCCCAGGAGTAGTCCAGCCCACGTTCAAATACCGTTTCGCTGGCTTTAAAGATCGTGCGAGAGGAAATAAACGTCGTCGTCGTCTCCGAGCTCGACAGCGAGGCGGAGCCAGTAGGCCACGATCTCTTCATCGATAAGCCTGCCCCGAACGTCACCAGACACTCAGAACCACGCCCAACCTCTCTCGCGTCCGAGCTTATCCGCGGATGAGGAGAGCCTTGCCAGCTAGAAGCTTCCAGAGACCGCAACCTCTCTGACCATGGTCGTCACCGTGTCGAGGCCACAGGGCTTCCCTTGGCCTATAAATAGGTGGAGGGCATCGCCGTGCACACCTTGCTCGCCTCCGCCACTTCAAACCTTCTAAGACGCTCTCTATCTCTCAAATTCGTCCACTCTCTGTCGCGGAGTCGAAGACGAAGCCGACGGAGGAGGCCACCCCAGCCTCCGGCGTGTGGTCCAGGAGGAGCGCCTGGACTCAAGGAGCATATGGGAGGTGCCCAGCATCCAGGGCCGTGTGGCGGATCAATTTCGTCAATTCCTTCTGCAACACATCGCCGGAAAATGGTCAATCATCGTCGTCTCCGTCAACAATCGTCGTCGTCGACCACGCCGTCGTATTCAGGGTGAGCTCGCGCATCTAATGAGCCAGATCCCGCTTCCTAGATCCGTCTGTAGCTCGCAACCGATAGTTGGTCGGAGCCCGCCGCCACCGCAGACGTGTTCATCGGCGATGCTCGAGTGACCATTGGGTGGTGTCGTTCACGCTCATTTGCTCAGCATCAAGTACTGGTTCGAACGCACCTAGTTAGTTTGCCTCTGGAGGTCCCTAGCAGCTGTTCCGTCGCTCGCTGGAGCGTCACCGGCATTCTCTCTGGCGAGGTTGACGTGGCATCGCCACCTCAGCTCTGTTGACTGGTCGTTGCCCGCGTGGCAATTGACTCAGTCAACAGGCCTACCTGTCTGTGTCTGTGGGTACAGATCGAATAGGTACGTTTAGATTTTTGCTTTATTTCAAATTCCAGGAAAATGCTGAAACTTTGTGAAATCATATAAAATTCATTTCAACTCAGAAAAATGTGAATAATATATCAAAATGCTTACGAAAATAAACTCTATTAAAATAAAATATAAAATAAAATGTGTGTCAAAATAATAATTCACTTATTTTTAACCTGATTAATTATGCCTTTTCATTTATTTAAAACACAATTTGAATTCAATAAATTAGTTAAGTATCAAAATTAAATTATAATTATTCAGTAAATAAATAAAACATTAAGATTATTTTTCTTTACCATAATGGTATTCACTTAAATATTAGTGATAATTCATAAACCCTAATTTGCAAATTACTATTTTCTGTTTTCCTTAAATAATAATAAATCAAGGAAATATTAAAGGGCTAATATTATTTTAGGTAATACAAAACTTGTTTACTTAGACAACTTTAGTTAACAAGTTAAGTATTTTAAAACTTAACAACAATTGTTAAACCCTAGTTTTTAATTAAACCTAATTAGGAGTTACTCCAATTATTAATTCTTGTGAAAATTAATAAAATGTCAAATCATTATTAATTTTGTTTCAAAGTAGTTACCACACATTTGTTGTCAATTATTAGTTGAAGAATTGTATCATAATTTAGAAACCCTAATTTTAATATAAGTAAGACCTTGATCTTATTATTTTATGTGTTGATTCCCAATTGTTTTGAACCTAAAACCCTAATTGTTTATCACATGTGATCATGTTAATTTCATTTTACATTCAGAACCCTAATAAGCAACCAATGAATGCATACTCATGCTCCACTAGGATAAAACCAATTCAAATAAGATTATCATTTCATGTATTTATTTTTGATTAAACCTATATGATCCACTAGTGTCTCCTAGGTATAAACCCTAGCTTGTTAATATGTTAGCACCATTGATCACCATACCACACCATTGAATTCAACCTCAACCATCAAACCCTAGTAGAATCCTAATGATGAACCCTAACACCAACCTTGTGTAGCAATTCACATCACATGCTCCTATCCTACTAAACCCTATTAAGGAATCTTTAGCCACCTAGCTTTAAACCATTAATAATTACTTAGTAAAACAAATAGGAAGCTATAGTAAACCCTAACTCATAGCACCACCTTGACCATCATTCTTTGATATGATACCCATAATCAACCATAGTAATAAACATGCTAATACTTGCTACATATAAGATCAATTTTACTTAAGAACCAACTAGTCCTTATTAGAGAATTAAAATGATCCAATAGTAAACCCTAGAAGCCATAGCTTCTATTTATAGTAGTTATTATTTCTTAATTAACCCGTTCTTCAAAAGTTATTCTTTTGAAGTACAAATTCTAATCAAACCCTAGAAGCCATAGCTCCTATTTATAATAGCTTTTAGTCTTAATTAAACATGTTCTTCAAAAGTTATTCTTTTGAAGTAGGTATCCAGCAACCCATGGACCATAGTTTTTATGTGAAATACTTACTATTTCTTAATTAACATGTTCTTCAAAAGTTATTCTTTTGAAGTATAGTATAAGTAATCATCAACCATGTCCAGTAGAACTTAAAATTGACAACTGTTCTTTACATATTACTCCACTACAAGTCCTTTATGTGTGTACTTGTTAAGATGCAATATATCACTTACTTATGCTATAAAATCACCAACCTAATAAGAACCTTGTTTGAGAACCATCCTAAAAGTGCAACACATCCTAAAGAAATCTTTACAATTCAATCAAACCTAAATCATCGAGGTTAGGTTACGCTCGGGACGATTGCATCTCATACTATGCATTATAGCATCTTTGCTAGTTCTTAAACATTGTCCTTACCGGACAGTGATGGTATTTCAGAATTTGGAGTTCTCACGTATCGAAGCTTTTGCCTGCATAATCTTGCAGTCAAGAAAGGTGAATGGACGAGATGTCGCCTAGAGGGGGGTGAATAGGCGTTTAAAAACTCTTGCGGATTTGTCTTGTAAGAATGCGGAATTAAACGAACGTTTAGTTTACAAGCACAAACCCTAAATATGCTAGGCTCAACTAAGTGTAACAATAAAAACTAGAGCTAAGCAAGATAGGCACAAGATATATGTAGCACAAGTGATAGCAAGATATATGTACATCAAGCACGATGGCTATCACAAGGAAAGAGAGCTCGGGTATAGAAATATCCGAGGCACGCGGAGACGAGGATGGATTCCCGTGTTCCCTTCCTTTGCAAGAAGGTACGTCACGTTTGGAGGAGTGGAGGTCCACGAAGGATTCCCCGCGCCACGAAGGCTCACCCTATTCTCCGAGCCACACCCACAAAGGATAATGACCCTTTCCTTATGGTTAACTTTTCCCCCGCTCCGGAGATGGCAAGCTCCACAACCACTTCACAAGCTCCACGAAGGAGAAGCCCGGGCCTCTTCACAATCTTCCTTGAAGAGATCACCGGAGCACCAACCGCCAAGCCAACTAGGAGGTCTCCCTCCAAGAGTAACAAGCTCACGGTCTCTCACTCGAACTAATCGTGGTGGAGAGCTCAACACTATGCAATGATGCAAAGCAAGAACACTAGAGGTGTTCAAGTCCTTCACACTCAAATCCCACCCAAGCAACAAATGCTAGGATGAGATTGGAGAGGAAGAACAATGGGGAAAGTCAACAAAAGACTCCAAGATCTAGATCCCAAGAGTTCCCCTCACTTAGAGGAGAAATGGATTGGTGGAGGTTGTAGATCTAGATCTCCTCTCTTAGATCCCTCAAGAATGGGCAAGAATCATGGGGGGAATCAAGAGAGAGGGCAAGTTCTTCAAAGGCAACAATGGAGAAGAGAGAATGGAAGAACTAGTACAACCCAAGGTGGAAGAAGGGCTATTTATAGCCCAAGAGCAAATATAACCGTTGGGGAAAAGTTGGGCTGAGTCAACCGTCAAGGAGGCCGGTCAACCGGGCCTGGGGCCGGGCCATCCGGTGCAGGACCCGGTCAGACTGGGCCACAGACCGGACCAGCCGGTTGGAGCCGGAACGTGCACCGGAGCAGGAGCCGGTCGGCGCTGGGGCGGCCGGTCCACCGCCCGGCTAGACCGGACGAGCGGCCGGACCCGGCCGGTCCAAACCGGACCCCGCGCCAGGCCAACACCGAGCAAAGGGAAAAGTCCCCTGGATAGTGCCCGGTTGGCACCGGTCCAGTGGACGGTTTGAACCGGGCCATCCGGTGGGACGGCCGGTCAAACCGGGCAAGAAACCGGGCCAGCATGAAAAACATGTTGTACAAACACTGTGATAACTTTTGTGTCCGGACCCCGATTGACATGAAACCAATTTTGTTGGAAAGATAACGACGAAATATGGAGACTCCTTGTTACGTCCAAAATGTATCTACTTTCCCGAACACTTTTGCTATTGTTTTGCCTCTAATTTGTGTATTTTGGATACAACTAACACGGACTAACGCTGTTTTCTGCAGAATTGCCCTGGTGTCTTATTTTTGTGCAGAAAATCAACTTTCAGGAAAATCCCCAGAAATAATTGCAATGGGCCTATTTTCACAGAAGACTTACGGAGCCAGAAGACGAGACGGAGGGGGGCCACGAGGGGCGCCCACCACATGGCGGCGCGGTGGGCCCCTGGGCCGCGCCGCCTCGGCCAGCCCCCGATGCTCCCCTCTGGACTACCTAAAGCCCTTGACCTAAAACGAACGTGGGGTTCGACCAATTTGCCAGAAGACATCCAGAACTCCGCCGCCATCGCGAAACTCAATCTCGGGATCAGAAACTCCGTTCTGGCACCCTGCCGGGACGGGGAATTGGAGGAGATCACCGCCATCATCACCACCGACGCCTCTCCATCAACCATCCATTCTTCCCCCATCCATGTGTGAGTAAATCCCTCGCTGTAGGCTGAAGGGGATGGTAGGGATTGGATGAGATTGTTCATGTAATAGCATAAGATTGTTAGGGCATAGTGCCTAGTATCCGTAGTTGGTACTTTATGATATTGTTGCAACTTGTTATGCTTAATGCTTGTCACTAGGGCCCGAGTGCCATGATTTCAGATTTGAACATGTTATTGATTCATGATGATATTCATTGTTTTATGATCTTACCTGCAAGTTGTATACACATATTGCTGTCCGGAATCCGAGGCCCCAAAGTGATAGAAATTGGGACAGCCAGAGGGGAAGGCTGTGATATGAGGATCACATGTGTTCACAGAGTGTTAATGCTTTGCTCCGGTACTCTATTAAAAGGAGTACCTTAATTACCAGTAGTTTCCCTAGAGGCCCGGCTGCCACCGGCTGGTAGGACAATAAATGTTGTGCAAGTTTCTCATTGCGAGCACGTACGACTATATACGGAACACATGCCTATGGTTATTTAGTACTTGGATACTGTTTTATTATCATCTGCAAATGCCCTGCCTTGATTATTACATGAGTTCTCTTATCCATGCAGCGCCCGTTCATCCATCCCTATGCCTATAGTATTTTAATCCTGATGTTTACTATAATCACTACTGCTGTCTTTATTACACTGCTGCTTATATTTCACTACTGCTACTGCTATAAAACTGTTGCTACTGATAAACTCTTGCGAGCAAGTCTTTTTCCAGGTGCAGCTGAATTGACAACTCCACTGTTAAGGCTTACAAATATTCTTTGGCTCCCCTTGTGTCGAATCAATAAATTAGGTTTTACTTCCCTCGAAGACTGTTGCGATCCCCTATACTTGTGGGTAAGTTCACCTGAATTGATATTGTTCGCTGCAAATCCTCCATCATGGGTAAACCTCGCGATGCTAAAGTCGCCATATTACCATCCACTACAAGAAAAGGTACAACTCTGAGTACCTCTGCTGCTCTTGATTCACCATCTGTGATAAGTCAACTTGTTTCACCACCACAAGCTTTACATGCTGGTACTTCTGCTGAATCTGAAAATTCCTCTTATAATTTTAATGATGTTTCTACTGTGCTTGATGATAATGGTTCATTAGGTCCTTTTCTAGATGCTACAATTGCTAGGTCTAGACAAATTGAAAATACTGAAATTCCTAATGAAAATAATGTTACACCTGTTAATTCGCCTGAGTCTGTTGAATACTCTAGTGATGATCTTGATGAAAATTATGTGGAACTTGATGATGATTTTATTGATAAATGTAATGCTACTACTGATGCAAGTAACATTAAAAAGCTTCTTGCACAACGTGCTGTTAGATATAAACTGTCTCCTGATCCTAAATTTGCCACATCTCCTATAAACATTAAGGATAAGGATTATGATTTTTCTCTTGATTTATCTCATATATCTATTGTTGAGAAAACACCTTTTTGTGGTACTGAAAAAGAAAGTGTTGTAGAGCACATAAATGAGCTTTCTACTTTGAGTAGCTTATTTTCTGATGATATCAAGAAGCGTACTTATTTTGTTGCTAAAATTTTTCCTTTCTCATTAAAGGATGATGCTAAAACTTGGTATAATAGTTTGCCTCCTGATTCTATTGATAGTCCAAGTAGTTTGCTTGATGTTTTCTTTCGAAAATATTTTCCCGCTAGTGCTCAACATATTGCTTTGCAGAAAATTTATAGTTTTGACCAGGAAGATGGAGAGAAATTGCCTGAAGCTTGGGCAAGGTTTTGCTCTCTTCTTAGAGCTCGGCCTGGACATGATTTGGAAAAGCATGACTTACTTGATATATTTTATAGTGGACTAACCATTGAGTCTAGGGCATACCTGGATAGTTGTGCTGGTTGTGTTTTCAGAAAAAGAACTCCAGATTTAAGTCAAGAATTAATGGCTAGAATAAGCCAAAATCATGATGATTGGACTACACCTGAACCAACCCCAACACCAATATTGAAGAAGAGGGGTATGATTAAATTAAATGATGAAGATATGAGGGAAGCCAAGAAATCTCTTAAAGAGAAAGGTATTAAATCTGAAGATGTGAAGAATGTACCTCCCATAGAAGATTTATGTAAGATAACCCTCCCTTCATCCATAATTGAGGTACATTCTCTTCAACGCTTTGATAGAGGAGACATTCCTTACTCAAAACCTCCTGATCAATGTTTAGATGAGTTTGATAATTATGTTGTTAAGCAAGATAATTTTAATATGAGAGTAGAGAATCATTTAATGGAAAATTCTCAAGCTATTAGTAAATTGCATGATATTGTGGAGAGAACCTCCATTGATGTTAAGATGCTTGTTAAACATTTTCATATGGTTCAAACTCAAATTGATCAACTCACTAAAGTGCAAAATGACTTGTTAAAAAATACTTCTAAAGAAAAACATGCTTATGAAGTAACAACTAGAGGTGGTGTTTCTACTCAGGATCCTCTATATCCTGAGGGGCATCCCAAAAGAGTTGAACAAGATTCTCAACGAACTAAAGAAATTAGTGCTCCTTCTAAGAAAAAGAAGAAGAAACATAAAACGGTTGTAGAATCCTCTGAGCCTGTTAATGATCCTAATAGTATTTCTATTTCTGATGCTGAAACTGTAAGTGGTAATGAACATGATAAAGATAATGATAAGAATGATGTTTCTGATAAATAAGAGGTTGAAGATGAACCTGAAAAGCATGCTAAAAATAAAAAGTACACTAAAGAAGATTTTATTGCTAAGAAACATGGTAATGAAAGAGAAACTTGGGTTCAAAAGCAAATGCCTTTTCCTGTTAAGAAACTAAAATCAAAGGAGGAAGAACACTATAATAAATTTTGTGATTGGATGAAACCTTTGTTCATGCAAATCCCTTTGACTGATGCTATTAAATTGCCTCCTTATTCAAAGTATATGAAAGATATTGTCTCTAACAAAAGGAAAATTCCTAATGAGGAGATTTCCACTATGCTTGCCAATTACTCATTCAATGGCAAGGTTCCAAAGAAGCTGGGAGACCCAGGTATACCGACTATCCCTTGTTCCATCAAGAATAATTATGTTAGAACTGCTCTATATGATTTGGGAGCAGGAGTTAGTGTTATGCCTTTTTCTGTTTACAAGAGACTTTATTTAGATAAGTTGATACCAACTGATATATCTTTGCAAATGGCTGATAAATCTACTGCTATTCCTGTTGGTATATGTGAGGATGTTCCTGTTCAAGTTGCTAATAATTGCTTAATATTAACTGATTTTGTTGTGTTGGAAATGCCTGAAGATGATAGTATGTCTATTATTCTTGGAAGACCTTTTCTTAACACTGCAGGGGCTGTTATTGATTGCAATAAAGGAAAAGTTACTTTCAATGTTGATGACAAGGAGCATACTGTTTATTTTCCCAAGAGGATTGATAAAGTATATGGAGTTAATACAATTTCTAATTTGAGAACTATCAAAGTGGGAATTATTGATTGTCCTATATATGAGCCTAAACAAGGATATCAAAATATTATGATTGGATCCATATCAATACAATATAAGGTAACATGATTGATTTGAGGTTTATTTCTTCTTATGTCATGTAATATTTATTTGGTGGCAAGACTTGATCAACCTTGTTAATAAGTACATTTTATATGCATAGAAGAGCTAAACAACATTTCTTTCTTTCTCCACACTTGTTTACTTTCTGTAGTACTACTTGTTTTGCAAGATGCTTTAGTTGTTCAGAAGTTTGAAAATCGTTTTCTGCCCTGTAATAGTTATTTTAACACCCAGGAATGTGCATTTTACGAAGTTTTCAAAAATTTACAAATATTATATCACTGGTCCTATTTTTCAAAATGCAACCTGGGAGTGCCTGGGGCTGACCAGTGGGGCACCCCAGGGCTGCACCCCATGTGCCGGCGCGGCCAACATGGGGGGCGCGCCACCATGTGGGGAGGTCCCCTCCTGGCCTCACTCAGTCATCCCTTCCACTCATTCCACTCTCTCTCTCCCGAAAAAACTCGTACCAGTTTGTTCTCACTCGCGTTTTCGCCCGAGAGCTCAGGATTTATCGATATCCTTGATCAGCCCAGATTTTCGTCTGAAATTTGGCACATTTGCTCTCCGGTATGTGACTCCTCCGATTATCCAAGTAGAATTTTGTTTAGTTGAGTATATCTTGTATTTTGCTGCTGTAGGTGACATGTTAAGTGAGTTTGCATGCTTGCTCTAAGTTGTAAAAATTAGTGTTGATGCATGTTTAGTACTCTATCAAGTCCCTATAGTAGTTTCCCTCATTTATATGTCTCAAAATCAACTTTTATAGTGATTGTCGAAAAATTTCAGAAAAGGAAAATGCATAACCACACCTTTGGAGAAGTATTCGAGAGGGATACGACAAGAGTGGCAAGGCCTTCAAGGGCATCCACTCGAGTTAGGCGATCCTAGTGATGAGAAATTAATTCCTATTAAGCTTGATATGCTGCTATGAAGGGTCACCAATTTGTCACAAGTAACTCTAATTTAGAAAATATTGTCTATAAAATGTTGTTTATTGACGGGGATGAGAGGGAACTCCCTTTGCCGCGGGCCGATTTGTTCAGTGTTCGCAGGAGGCCGTGGTCGTGATCCAAGGAGGAGGTGGATGAGCAGCTGAGGATACTTGGCTTTCACCAGCAGCACGACTCCGAGGACGCTGAGCCCTTCGACGGGTACACTGTCACGTATCCTGGTGCGTCCTCCAGCTTGTACCAAGGACAGGATCCTCCTTCATCATATTACGGAGGTGCCACCTCATGGGCACCGTGGGATTGATCTCAACTTAGGCCAAAAGCCTAAGCTTGGGGAAGGTATGACGGCATCACTCATTCATTGCATATTACAATTGTCGGATATTTGTACATACTTGGTTCGCTTCAGATGGTTGCCTCTAATATGAGGAAGATGATATTTGGGGAAGTGCTGTCTAAAAAATAGATTCTGGACTGATACTAAAACAATACCTAAAAATAGCCAGAACGTTATTTTGAGAAGCCAATTTTTGTGCATGTTCCCTAGGTTATTATCTAACTTTCATTAGTTGAGCACTTTTCGATTTGAACAGCGGAAGATTTTCAAAAAAAAATGGCTGTACTGCTGTCAAGTTTGACGGATTTCTGCTACTTTGTGTTTATGTGACTCTTTTAGTTTTCATTTTCTTGTTTTTGCTTTGTTTCTTTCCTAAAACACAAAAAGACCAAAAATATTTCTATTGTTTCTCTTTACCATTTGTTTATTTGGTTTCTTGTTCCTATTTTTCTTTATTTACTACCGTTGGTTTGCTATAAGAAAATCCAAAAAGATTTTACTTTCGTTCTTTTTTCAATTCGAAAACACCAAAAATATTTGTTGTTCTTCTTTGGCTTTGTAAAGTTCACTATGGAGTTCAGCGATCTTCGGTGGTTGGAGCTTGGTTTTCATTCCATATTATTCAAGTCACACAAGTGAAAGGCAATAATGACGATCTACGACAACTCGACTGTGGTGAGAGGCTGGTATGAACTCTATTTGTTTTCATTTTTGTACATATACTCATCCATGTGAGCATGCTTAGTTGGTTCATGTGAGGTATATGTCATTTAATGAAAATATAGTAGTTCATGATCTCTCATGTTTAGCACCAATTTATTAATATGAGTAGCATGTCATAAATATTTGCTTGCATTGTTTTATTCATAGATAGGTATGATATTGTGGTATCCTCCTCTGAATAATTCATTTGAATCGACTTGGCACATGCTCACGCATGCATATGACTAACAAAAGTCAATTAAGCCTCGATGATTTACTTTGCCTCAGAGTTCTTGTATCACTTTTATGCCTCCGTTAATTTATTTTGTCGCAAGCATGATTATGACAGTTATTGCTCTCTTGTTTGTCGCTTCCCAGTCTATTGCTAGCCTTCACTTGTACTGAGCGGGAATGCTGCTCGTGCTTCCAAACCCCTGAAAACCAAGTTATTCCAAAGTGTCCACCATAAATACCTATGCATGGCATCTCAAACCATTCCAAGTAAATTTTCGTGTGCTACCTTTAAAACCTTCAAAGTACTTCTCAATTTGTGTCGATGTGTTATAGCTCATGAGGAAGTATGTGGTGTTTTATCTTTCAACCTTGTCATTTACTCCTGACGGACTTTCATCAATGGACTAGTGGCACATCCGCTTATCCAATAATTTTGCAAAAAGAGCTGGCAACGGGGTGCCCAGCCCCAATTAATTAACTTTCATCAATAATTCTCTTCACATGTTTTGCCCTGATTTATCAATAAGCAACTTAATTTGCAAATAGACACTCCTCCATGGTATGTGAATGTTGGAAGGCACCCAAGGATTCGGTTAGCCATGGCTTGTGTAAGCAAAGGTTGGGGGAGTGTCATCCATAATGAAACTAAAGTACATGTGTAAACAAAAGACACATCCTTCATGGGAGCCGCTTGACGAGGTAGTTAGAGTGCCAACTACCATTCGTTGACAACAACAAACACCTCTCAAAACAATTTTACTTCTGTTTTAAAAATGAAAAGCTCTAGCACATGTTAATCCCTGCTTCCCTCTGCGAAGGGCCAATCTTTTACTTTTACGTTGAGTCACCATCCTTTCTTTGAGCACCTTCTTGAGAGCATAATTGTCATTCTTACTGTAATATGTTTGTCCCAGAATATGGTTAACTGTGGTATAACTTTGATGCTTTTATCTTTGATAATCTTTACTTCTAGTCTTTCCATGAATTTCAGAGGTGCCTGGGCATTTATGTTTTGCTATACAAATACGGGCAAGCGAGATACCACTTTATCACATATTTTTATGAACATTGCAATCCTGCTGATAGATATGATTCATGATGCTTATTATTAGTTGGTTGGTATCTTTTTCATTATTGACATAACTATTAGATGACTTTATTTGCATGTATCTTATTATGAATTGCCTAAGTACTCGTCCATATCATCAGAATATTTACATCATATGAACAAATGTGTTCGTGAAAGTTCTTTTATCGCACTCAGTTGTTAACTGAATTGCATGAGGACAAGCAATAAGATAAGCTTGGGGAGTTGATACGTCCAAAACGTATCTACTTTCCCGAACACTTTTGCTATTGTTTTGCCTCTAATTTTTGTATTTTGGATACAACTAACACGGACTAACGCTCTTTTCAGCAGAATTGCCCTGGTGTCTTATTTTTGTGAAGAAAATCAACTTTCAGGAAAATCCCCGAAAATAATTGCAATGGGCCTATTTTCACAGAAGATTTACGGAGCCAGAAGACGAGACGGAGGGGGGCCACGAGGGGCGCCCACCACATGGCGGCGCGGTGGGCCCCTGGGCCGCGCCGCCCTATGGTGGCGGCGCCTCGGCCAGCCCCCGACGCTCCCCTCTGGACTACTTAAAGCCCTTGACCTAAAACGCATGGGGGGTTCGACCAATTTGCCAGAAGACATCCAGAACTCCGCCGCCATCGCGAAACTCAATCTCGGGATCAGAAACTCCGTTCTGGCACCCTGCAGGGACGGGGAATTGGAGGAGATCATCTCCATCATCACCACCGACGCCTCTCCATCAACCATCCATTCTTCCCCCATCCATGTGTGAGTAAATCCCCCGCTGTAGGCTGAATGGGATGGTAGGGATTGGATGAGATTGTTCATGTAATAGCATAAGATTGTTAGGGCATAGTGCCTAGTATCCGTAGTTGGTACTTTATGATATTGTTGCAACTTGTTATGCTTAATGCTTGTCACTAGGGCCCGAGTGCCATGATTTCAGATCTGAACATGTTATTGATTCATGATGATATTCATTGTTTTATGATCTTACCTGCAAGTTGTATACACATATTGCTGTCCGGAACCCGAGGCCCCAAAGTGACAGAAATTGAGACAGCCGGAGGGGAAGGCTGTGATATGAGGATCACATGTGTTCACGGAGTGTTAATGCTTTGCTCCGGTACTCTATTAAAAGGAGTACCTTAATTACCAGTAGTTTCCCTAGAGGCTCGGCTGCCACCGGCTGGTAGGACAATAGATGTTGTGCAAGTTTCTCATTGCGAGCACGTACGACTATATACGAAACACATGCCTATGGTTATTTAGTACTTGGATACTGTTTTATTATCATCTGCAAATGCCCTGCCTTGATTATTACATGAGTTCTCTTATCCATGCAGCGCCCGTTCATCCATCCCTATGCCTACAGTATTTTAATCCTGTTGTTTACTATAATCACTACTACTATCTTTATTACACTGCTGCTTATATTTCACTACTGCTACTGCTATAAAACTGTTGCTGCTGATAAACTCTTGCGAGCAAGTCTGTTTCTAGGTGCAGCTGAATTGACAACTCCGCTGTTAAGCCTTACAAATATTCTTTGGCTCCCCTTGTGTCGAATCAATAAATTGGGTTTTACTTCCCTCGAAGACTGTTGCGATCCCCTATACTTGTGGGTCATCACTCCTCACAGGATAGTTTTAGATGTTTTTAGAGAGGGGGATCTCCTACCGTCGAGAAACGGTGAAGACGTCCAAACTCGAAAATGCAATAGAAGATGCATGCGGATTCCGTTTTCGATGAACTTGGGCTTGCTGTAAAGCTAGCAACAAGATCAAGAACCTCTCACAGAGAAACACCAAGAAGCAATAGGGATATGCAAAGCATGCAAAGGATTGAGCTCCCTAAGCGATGCGATCAAGTTACCCAACTGAAAGCCCCTCTTGATAGTGCGGCTATCTATCCTATTGTAGTGGGTATACTTTATGGGTATATCAACGGCATGGCCTAGATCCGGCAAGCCCAGGTGGCCCACAGATGGTGATGTGGCATGTGGCCCATCGGGCGGCCCAGTTGCTGTAGATCCTGAAGGATGAAGTCCGGCCAAGGAACAGGAAGCCGGATCCCAACCGACCTACGAAGGAGGCCGGATCCGTGAAGGCCCATGAAGTATCCGGATCCAGCACGGTTCTGATGGAAGGCGGATCCTTGACGTACACGGCAAGATATTGTACCATGGTTAGGCAACTTGTATTCCGGCTAGGACTCTCCGTGTAAACCCTAGATTCGTGCGCCTATATAAGCCGGATCCCGGGAGCCCTGAGGAGAGATCTCGAGCTAGAAGCGAGACAACCACAACTCATTGTAACCACGCGAAAGCGCCCAGATAATTCCAGACAAGCAGCCGTAGGCCTTGCCATCGTGCAGGTGTTCCGAAGCTGGGTAAATCGCGTACCACCGTCCCGTGTGCACTCCGCCCTATGGCCCCTACTTCTTCTCCCCTCCATGAAGATCCCTCCTTTGGAGTACCGTCGAATAGGCAACGACAGTTGGCGCCCACCATGGGGCCAGCGGCGTCTGGAGGCCGGAACCGGGAGGGTTCCTCCATGGGAAGCTACGACGACTCCATCGCTGTGGGGCGTGTCCTCTACGCCGGGAAATTTCCGATCGTCCCTCCGGACGAATGCTGGATTCCGGCTAAGACCAACCCCGTCAAGCTCTCCATCGTCCCAATTGGCGGCATTCACATCTTCATCGGCGAAACCGTCGATTCCGACGGGAACGCACTGGTAAGTAACGCGGACGCGACCGCCGCTGAGCAGGACACAGTCGCGAAGATCCGATCTGAGATGCTAGAGCTTCCTAGCGAAGATTCCGCCTTAGATCTGGAAAAATCAAAACCCACCAAATCCGCCCCTAAGCAGGAAATAAAGGTGGAAGACCAATGCAGATCCGCGTGGGTCTCCCAGGTGTTAGAGAAGCAAAGGTGTCACTTCGTGCACTTCTTAGCCCATACCGCAGGAGCCGCCCCTCAAGAAGTCGGAGCTGGCCCCATGCAGGTTGAGGCACCGGAAAACAGCGCCGCTCCGGATCAGCAGGAGGCTGTCGGAGAAATCGACGCTCCGGGTGAAGAATCAATCCTGGGCAACCTAAGCCCAATCTCCGGGGATACCTCCTCCATGGATATCGAAGAGTTCGATCGCAAGCTGAAGGAATTCGGAGGCGGTGATCAGACTGAAATTGAATCCGCCCAGCCTAAGCAGGTCCTCGCAACCTTGGCGGCGCTGGACCAGCGGGAATTGGAAGATGAGAATACCCACTCCGATCCACAGCCATCCAATGCAGGATCTCCGCTATCGCGGGAACGACCGCAGAAGGAAGTCCTGTCCCCAAAAGAACTGGTTGAGCAGGTAGGCATGGATGCAATCGCACACTCGGATATCCTCAACAAACCCATAACTCCTGAAGACGCAGCAAATGCGGAAGCTCTAGAAGCCAAGAGACAGGAGATGCTGGCGACAGCCAAAAAAATCGCCACCACCGCAGCAGCAATGCTAGACGAGAGGAAGGAGGCCGCGAACTTCGTGGACAATTTTCTCAAGCGAGAGCACCAGGTGGACGAATCATTGGCAAAGGTCAAGCAACTCCGGAAGCACTGGGAAGACAAGATCACCGAGGCTCAACAGGAGGCTGATAGAATCAGGCGAGAAGCTGTAGATCCTCGCAAGATCACCTTCGCAACTCCCACCGAGCAACAGCCATTCGCAACTCCAAAGGATAACATGAAGAAGGCTGCGGAGATCTTAAAAAAGAAGGACGAGGAGATCGACATTGACTACGTCCGTACACTCGTCGCCTCAGCAATGAAGGAGCAGAGCAAGGCAGATACTTCGCGCGGGTTGGAATCCAACCCGGATCATTGCATCTCTATCGCGCAGAAGGACTCCTATGACAATCGTCATCGCGATGATGAATCACGGACCGGATCCTCGGAACGCAAAAAGAAAACCATAGAACATCCAAATCCAATCCTTGTGCCATCAAAGACGCCCCCGTCAGATCCAAAGAAGGGAAAGGATGCGAAATACACTGGTAGGGACAAGTACCGTAATCCGTCACCTCCGCCCAACGGATATCCGCGTCCCCCACTTCCTCGTCGCTGTAGTCCAGCCGGAAACACCAGACCCCATGGGCCTGGTGGAATCAATATCCGCGACAACGTGTCTCCTCCAAGGAATGGGAACAGGGAGCGTACGCCAGAACTCCGCTGAAGCCGGAACACTGATCGTGAGCCCGAGCCTAGGAGGAGTCGGAATGAGGAGCGCGACCCGGAGCCTCGCAGAAGCCGGAACGACGAAGACAGCCAGCACCATGGTGAAGGCAGCCGTCGAAGCCGGAGTCAGCATCGTGAAGGGCGAGGAGAATCAGAAGGCGGAAGCAAGAGGTCGCATCGGCCCCCTCGCAGATCTCCCTCCCCACCACCTAGCGGTGGCGGCGGACCTGGAGGCGGAGGCGGTGGCCGGAGATCACGCTCACGCTCAAAATCCCCCCGCAATGGTTCGCGTGATGCGCGGGAACGTCTCAATGAATACAAAACTGACTACATCGGCCCAAAATGCTTTGGCAGGATGATTCGAGAGGAACCAAAGCCAAGGATGAACCTCAAGCTACCCGGAAACCTGAAGAATTATGATGGCACCGAAAGGCCGGATACCTGGATCGAAGATTACTACAATGCAGTGACCTTCGCCGCAGGAACCCCTAACATCGCTTGCCGCATGCTTCAGTTGTACCTTGTAGGTCCAGCCCGGATCTGGCTCAGCGACCTCGAGAAGAACTCCATCTTTTGCTGGTTTGACCTGAAGACAGCCTTCGAAAAGAACTTCAGGGGCACCTACAAGAGACCTGCCACGACAAGCGACCTACATGCATGTATCCAGAAGAAGGGCGAAACATCAAGAAACTTTCTCACTCGATGGTTGGCAACCAGGAACGAGTGCGAAAACATGGATAATACCACAACCATGCACGCCTTCATAGGTGGATTGCAGAGAGGAGGACTGCTGCAGCACAAGCTCACTTGCTTGGTCAATGCAAATAAACTGACCTTGGATGACATGATCACCATCGCCAGCGATCACGCTGCCGCCGATGATGCTGATGTCTACTGGTGCTTCTATTCTTGTAGACAGTGTTGGGCCTCCAAGAGCATAGGTTTGTAGAACAGCAGCAAGTTTCCCTTAAGTGGATCACCCAAGGTTTATCGAACTCAGGGAGGAAGAGGTCAAAGATATCCCTCTCATGCAACCCTGCAACCACAAAGCAAGAAGTCTCTTGTGTCCCCAACACACCTAATAGGTGCACTAGTTCGGCGAAGAGATAGTGAAATACAGGTGGTATGAATAAATATGAGCAGTAGCAACGGCACCAGAAAAGTGCTTTGCTGTCCAGGACTGGCGTGTGGTTGATGGTGGTGATATTGCAGGAAGTACAAATGCAGTAGAACAGTAAACAAGCAGCGATGATAGCAGTATTTAGGAACAAGGCCTAGGGATTATACTTTCACTAGTGGACACTCTCAACATTGATCACATAACAGAATAAATAGATAGATGCTAGACTCTACACTCTCTTGTTGGATGATGAACACCACTAACTGCGTAGGATTACACGAACCCTCAATGCCGGAGTTAACAAGCTCCACAATATTCGATGTTCATATTTAAATAACCTTAGAGTGCATGACAGATCAACATAACCTAGCCAAGTACTAACATAGCATGCACACTGTCACCTTCACGCTACGAAAGGAGGCATAGATCACATCAATACTATCATAGCAATAGTTAACTTCATAATCTACAAGAGATCACAATCATAGCCTACGCCAAGTACTACACGATGCACACACTGTCACCATTACACCGTGCAGGAGGAATAAACTACTTTAATAACATCACTAGAGTAGCACACAGAAAAATTGTGATACAAAACACATTGCAATCATAAAGGGATATAAATAAGCACTTCACTATGCCATTCATAACAGTGAATAAGTATTCTGTGAAATATAGCCTAAGAGACCCACACGGTGCACACACTGTCACCTTTACACACGTGGGACAAGGAGTCTCCGGAGATCACATAAGTAAAATCCACTTGACTAGCATAATGACATCTAGATTACAAGCATCATCATATGGATCTCAATCATGTAAGGCAGCTCATGAGATCATTGTATTGAAGTACATAGGGAGAGAGATGAACCACATAGCTACCGGCACAGCCCTTAGCCTCGATGGAGAACTACTCCCTCCTCATGGGAGACAGCAGCGGTGATGAAGATGGTGGTGGTGTCGATGGAGGAGCCTTCCGGGGGCACTTCCCCGTCCCGGCGGCGTGCCGGAACAGAGACTCATGTCCCCCAGATCTTGGCTTCGCGATGGCGGCGGCTCTGGATGGTTTCTCGTACCGTGGCTTTTCCGTATCGAAGACTTAGGTCAGGGACCTTTAAATAGGCGAAGAGGCGGAGTCGGAGGGGGTACGGAGCCGCCACACAACAGGGGGGCGCGGGCCCTAGCCTGGCCGCGCCACCACCATGTGTGGGCCCCCTGTGGCCCCTCTCTGGCGGCTCTCGGGTGTTCTGGAAGCTTCATGCAATCCTAAGATGCTGGGCGTTGATTTCGTCCAATTCCGAGAATATTTCCTTACTAGGATTTCTGAAACCAAAAACAGCAATGAAAAAAGAATCGGCACTTCGGCATCTCGTCAATAGGTTAGTTCCGGAAAACGCATAAATATGACATAAAGTATGCATAAAACATGTAGATATCATCAATAATGTGGCATGGAACATAAGAAATTATCGATACGTCGGAGACGTATCAGCATCCCCAAGCTTAGTTTCTGCTCGTCCCGAGCAGGTAAACGATAACAAAGATAATTTCTGGAGTGACATGCCATCATAACCTTGATCATACTATTGTAAGCATATGTAATGAATGCAGCAATCAAAACAATGGTGAATGACATGAGTAAACAACTGAATCATATAGTAAAGACTTTTCATGAATAGTACTTTCAAGACAAGCATCAATAAGTCTTGCATAAGAGTTAACTCATAAAGCAATAAATTCAAAGTAAAGGCATTGAAGCAACATAATGGAAGATTAAGTTTCAGCGGTTGCTTTCAACTTTCAACATGTATATCTCATGGATAGTTGTCAATGCAAAGCAATATAACAAGTGCAATAAGCAAGTATGTAAGAATCAATGCACAGTTGACACAAGTGTTTGCTTCTAAGATAGAGAGAAATAGGTAAACTGACTCAACATAAAAGTAAAAGAATGGCCCTTCGCAGAGGGAAGCATTGATTGTTATGTTTGTGCTAGAGCTTTGGTTTTGAAAACAAGAAACAATTTTGTCAACGGTAGTAATAAAGCATATGCATTATGTAAATTATATCCTACAAGTTGCAAGCCTCATGCATAGTATACCAATAGTGCCCGCACCTTGTCCTAATTAGCTCGGATTACCTGGATTATCATCGCGATACATATGTTTTAACCAAGTGTCACAAAGGGGTACCTCTATGCCGCCTGTACAAAGGTCTAAGGAGAAAGCTCGCATTGGATTTCTCGCTTTTGATTATTCTCAACTTAGACATCCATACCGGGACAACATAGACAACAGATAATGGACTCCTCTTTAATGCATAAGCATTTAGCAACAATTAATGTTCTCATATGAGATTGAGGATATTTGTCCAAAACTGAAACTTCCACCATGGTTCATGGCTTTAGTTAGCGGCCCAATGTTCTTCTCTAACATTATGCATGCTCTAAACATTCAACTAGTGGTAAATCGCCCTTACTTCAGACAAGACGGACATGCATAGCAACTCACATGATATTCAACAAAGAGTAGTTGATGGCATCCCCAGGAACATGGTTATCGCACAACAAGCAACTTAATAAGAGATAAAGTGCATAAGTACATATTCAATACCACAATAGTTTTTAAGCTATTTGTCCCATGAGCTATATATTGCAAAGGTAGAGGATAGAAATTTAAAGGTAGCACTCAAGCAATTTACTTTGGAATGGCGGAGAAATACCATGTAGTAGGTAGGTATGGTGGACACAAATGGCATAGTGGTTGGCTCAAGGATTTTGGATGCATGAGAAGTATTCCCTCTCGATACAAGGTTTAGGCTAGCAAGGTTGTTTAGAGAAAACACAAGTATGAACCGGTACAGCAAAACTCACATAAAAGACATATTGCAAGCATTATAAGACTCTACACCGTCTTCCTTGTTGTTCAAACCCTTACTAGAAAATATCTAGACCTTAGAGAAACCAATCATGCAAACCAAATTTTAGCAAGCTCTATGTATTTCTTCACTAATAGGTGCAAGGTATATGATGCAAGAGCTTAATCATGAGCACAACAATTGCCAAGTATCAAGTTATTCAAGACATCATACCAATTACTACATGTAGCATTTTCCGTTTCCAACCATATAACAATTAACGAAGCAGTTTCAACCTTCGCCATGAACATTAAAAGCTAAGAACACATGTGTTCATATGAACCAGCGG
Source organism: Lolium perenne (assembly GCF_019359855.2). Taxonomy (NCBI): domain Eukaryota; kingdom Viridiplantae; phylum Streptophyta; class Magnoliopsida; order Poales; family Poaceae; genus Lolium; species Lolium perenne. Next base: position 218,110,109 of record NC_067247.2, read on the forward strand.
AGCGTGTCTCTCTCCCACACAAGCATTTATTCAAACAAAAACAAAAACAAAAATAGAAACATACAGACGCTCCAAGTAAAGTACATAAGATGTGACCGAATAAAAATATAGTTTCAAGGGAGGAACCTGATAATTTGTCGATGAAGAAGGGGATGCCTTGGGCATCCCCAAGCTTAAATGCTTGAGTCTTCTTGAAATATGCAGGGATGAACCACCGGGGCATCCCCAAGCTTAGACTTTTCACTCTTCTTGATCATAGTATATCATCCTCCTCTCTTGACCCTTGAAAACTTCCTTCACACCAAACTCAAAACAAACCCATTAGAAGGTTAGTGCATAATCAAAAATTCACATGTTCAGAGGTGACACAATCATTCTTAACACTTCTGGACATTGCCCAAAGCTACTGGAAGTTAACGGAACAAAGAAATCCATCCCACATAGCAAAAGAGGCAATGCGAAATAAAAGGCAGAATCTGTCAAAACAGAACAGTCCGTAAAGATGAATTTTAAAGAGGCAACAGACTTGCTCAAATGAAAATGCTCAAACTGAATGAAAGTTGCGTACATATCTGAGGATCACTCACAAAAATTGGCATAATTTTCTGAGTTACCTACAGAGAATTAGGCCCAAATTCGTGACAGACAGAAATCTGTTTCTGTGGAGTAATCCAAATCTAGTATCAACCTTTCTATCAAAGACTTTAATTGGCACAACAATGCAATAAAATTAAGATAAGGAGAGGTTGCTACAATAGTGACAACTTCCAAGACACAAATATAAAACAAAAGTACTGTAGTAAAATAAACACATGGGTTATCTCCCAAGAAGTTCTTTCTTTATAGCCATTAAGATGGGCTCAGCAATTTTAATGATGCACTCGCAGGAAATAGTATTTGAAGAAAAAGAGAGCATCAAGAGGCAAATTCAAAACAACTTTAAGCCTAACATGCTTCCTATGCATAGAAATCTTGTAAATAAACAAATTCATGAAGCATAATGCAGCAAGCATAAAAAGACTAGACAAGTGCAACTTCAAGATTTTAAGCATATAGAGAGGTGTTTTAGTAACATGAAAATTTCTACAACCATATTTTCCTCTCTCATAATAATGTCCAGTAGCATCATGAGCAAACTCAACAATATAACTATCACATAAAGCATTCTTATTATGAGTCTCATGCATAAAATTATTACTCTCCACATAAGCATAATCAATTTTATTAGTAATAGTGGGAGCAAATTCAACAAAGTAGCTATCATTATTATTCTCATCATCAAATATAGGAGGCATATTGTAATCATAATCAAATTCATCCTCCATAACAGGCGGCACCAAAAGACTACTATCATTATAATCATCATAAATAGGAGGCAAGGTATCATCAAAGTAAATTTTCTCCTCAATGCTTGGGGGACTAAAAAGATCATGCTCATCAAAACCAGCTTCCCCAAGCTTAGAATTTTCCATAGCATTAGCAACAATAGTGTTCAAAGCATTCATATTAATAACATTCCCATTAGCATGCATATAAAGTTCCATGGGTTTTTTAATTCTCACTTCAAACACATCATGTCCTAATTCAAGATAAAGTTCATAAAGATCTCTCATATTTTTGTTGTTTTCCATTATGCCTAACTAGTGTAAACAAACAAAAAGATGCAATTGCAGGATCTAAAGGAAATAGCTTCGAGCACTTACAACGGCGGAAAATAGCTTAGTAGCCGAGATCCGGAGTGTGAGTACCTTTTACCTTTCCTCCCCGGCAACGGCGCCAAAAAAGTGCTTGATGTCTACTGGTGCTTCTATTCTTGTAGACGGTGTTGGGCCTCCAAGAGCAGAGGTTTGTAGAATAGCAGCAAGTTTCCCTTAAGTGGATCACCCAAGGTTTATCGAACTCAGGGAGGAAGAGGTCAAAGACATCCCTCTCATGCAACCCTGCAACCACAAAGCAAGAAGTCTCTTGTGTCCCCAACACACCTAATAGGTGCACTAGTTCGGCGAAGAGATAGTGAAATACATGTGGTATGAATAAATATGAGCAGTAGCAACGGCACCAGAAAAGTGCTTTGCTGTCCAGGACTGGCGTGTGGTTGATGGTGGTGATATTGCAGGAAGTACAAATGCAGTAGAACAGTAAACAAGCAGCGATGATAGCAGTATTTAGGAACAAGGCCTAGGGATTATACTTTCACTAGTGGACACTCTCAACATTGATCACATAACAGAATAAATAGATAGATGCTAGACTCTACACTCTCTTGTTGGATGATGAACACTACTAACTGCGTAGGATTACACGAACCCTCAATGCCGGAGTTAACAAGCTCCACAATATTCGATGTTCATATTTAAATAACCTTAGAGTGCATGACAGATCAACATAACCTAGCCAAGTACTAACATAGCATGCACACTGTCACCTTCACGCTACGAAAGGAGGCATAGATCACATCAATACTATCATAGCAATAGTTAACTTCATAATCTACAAGAGATCACAATCATAGCCTACGCCAAGTACTACACGATGCACACACTGTCACCATTACACCGTGCAGGAGGAATAAACTACTTTAATAACATCACTAGAGTAGCACACAGATAAATTGTGATACAAAACACATTGCAATCATAAAGGGATATAAATAAGCACTTCACTATACCATTCATAACAGTGAATAAGTATTCTGTGAAATATAGCCTAAGAGACCCACACGGTGCACACACTGTCACCTTTACACACGTGGGACAAGGAGTCTCCGGAGATCACATAAGTAAAATCCACTTGACTAGCATAATGACATCTAGATTACAAGCATCATCATATGGATCTCAATCATGTAAGGCAGCTCATGAGATCATTGTATTGAAGTACATAGGGAGAGAGATGAACCACATAGCTACCGGTACAGCCCTTAGCCTCGATGGAGAACTACTCCCTCCTCATGGGAGACAGCAGCGGTGATGAAGATGGCGGTGGTGTCGATGGAGGAGCCTTCCGGGGGCACTTCCCCGTCCCGGCGGCGTGCCGGAACAGAGACTCCTGTCCCCCAGATCTTGGCTTCGCGATGGCGGCGGCTCTGGATGGTTTCTCGTACCGTGGCTTTTCCGTATCGAAGACTTAGGTCAGGGACCTTTAAATAGGCGAAGAGGCAGAGTCGGAGGGGGTACGGAGCCGCCACACAACAGGGGGGCGCGGGCCCTAGCCTGGCCGCGCCACCACCATGTGTGGGCCCCCTGTGGCCCCTCTCTGGCGGCTCTCGGGTGTTCTGGAAGCTTCATGCAATCCTAAGATGCTGGGCGTTGATTTCGTCCAATTCCGAGAATATTTCCTTACTAGGATTTCTGAAACCAAAAACAGCAGAAAAACAAAGAATCGGCACTTCGGCATCTCGTCAATAGGTTAGTTCCGGAAAACGCATAAATATGACATAAAGTATGCATAAAACATGTAGATATCATCAATAATGTGGCATGGAACATAAGAAATTATCGATACGTCAGAGACGTATCAGACGCCGGCGGTGGAGATCTAGCAGCTACAGCAATTCCCCTGCATCAGCAGAAGAAGAACCGTGATAACGGTAACAGCAGCGGCACCAAGCGGAAAAATCCCCCTGATGACAAGAAGAGTGGCGGATCCGAAATGGTCGCCATGGCTTTCCAGCGCAGAGGTCAAGGAGGCGGAAGAGGCCGCGGTCACGGAGGCGGAGCCGGTAGGGGCCAGCAACGCGGTGATGAGGTCACCGCTGCCGGAACCCGCGCCCCCCAAACCTATGAGGAGTACAAAGACATGCCCTCCCTGGCCCATCTGGATCCGGCTACGGGGAAGTCCACTCACACTAACCGCAACTGCAAGTGGGTCAACGATCTTAAAGCCGACCCCGAAGCAGGATACAAGCGAGCCCGGAAGCACCGCCCACGCGGCAAAGGAGGCAAGGGCAAGAACAAGGACAAGGAGGAAAACAGTTCCGAGGCGATGGATGAGGATGATGCTTCGCCGGATCCTAAGAAAGGACCCGCAGTTAAACCCAACCCTTTCGTCAAAAAGAGCGCGGGTGCGTACCACACTTTCCTAGGAACTCCAACAGTTCGTGCCAGCAAGTTAGCTCTCCAGATCCTAAACGCCACAGTTCCGGCTGTGCCGCAGTATGTCAGGTGGTCGGAAACTCCGTGTATGTTTGACAGACAGGATCATCCTACTGTCATCCCGAAAGAGTGCTACGCCTTGGTTGTAAGTCCCCGCATTGACGGGTATGACTTCTCCAAGTGCCTCATGGACGGCGGAGCCAGCTTGAACATCATGTACCTGGAGACTCTGGAGCGGATGAACCTTACGAAGGAACAACTCAAACATAGCACCACTGAATTTCATGGTGTGGTTCCGGGTAAAAAGGCAAATTTCCTTGGCAGCATCAGACTTCCCGTGGCCTTCGGCGATATCAATAATTTCCGCGAAGAGAAAATCACGTTTGAGGTCGTGCCCTTCAAGACCTCCTACCACGTCATCTTCGACGGGCCCACCTACCACAAGTTCCACGCAAGAGCGTGCTACATCTACAACAAGCTCAAGATTCCAGGTCCCAATGGTATGATTACCGTATCCGGAGACTACAAGAAGGCTCACGAGTGCGAGTTGGGCGAAGCCGCCTTCGCAGAGTCTGTGATATCTGAAGAGGAGCTGCAAGGCTACAGAGCCGCGGTGGATCCAAAAGAGATGCACACCACCAAGAAGCAGATCTCCGAACATAAAACCTCGTCCAAGGCCGCGATAGAGACCAAGAAAATCAACTTCAAGGAAGGAGATACCACTAAGCAGGTCTCGGTCGGAGCCAACATGGACCCCAAATAGGAAGACGCGCTCGTCGAGTTCCTCCGCGCTAACATGGACATCTTCACATGGCAGCCTTCTGACATGTCCGGATTACCTAGGGAACTCGCTGAGCACTACCTCAACAAAAATCCGGGGGCTAAACCGGTGAAGCAAGCTATGCGACGCTTTGGAGATAAGAAGCACCGCGCCATAGGAAAGAAATTAGCAAAGTTACTACAGGCAGGTTTTGTAGTAGAAGTTATCCATACTGATTGGGTCGCAAACCCCGTCCTTGTACCCAAAAAGAATTCTGAAATACTAAGAATGTGCATCAATTACTCCGGCTTGAATAAGCATTGTCCGAAGGATCCGTTCCCCCTGCCGCGCATTGACCAGGTCATTGATTCGACGGCAGGGCGGAACTTCTGTGTTTTCTTGACGCATATTCCGGGTATCACCAGATCCGGATGAAGAAGTCCGACCAAAAGGCGACCTCGTTCATCACCCCTTTTGGCACTTACTGCTATGTTACCATGCCTTTTGGTTTGAAAAACGCAGGTGCCACCTACCAACGTACGATGCAGCGGTGCTTGAAGGACCAAATTGGCTGGAACGTACACGCCTACGTCGACGACATCACGGTCATGACCCGGAAAGGATCCAACTTGATCAGCGATCTCACATAAACCTTCGAGAACCTCCGACGGTAGAAGATGATGTTGAATCCGCTGAAGTGCGTCTTTGGTGTTCCAGCCGGAAAACTCCTTGGCTTCATAGTCTCTCACAGGGGCATTGAAGTAACCCGGAGAAAATCAAGGCAATCATGTGCATCAAAAGGCCAACTTGTCTCAAAGATGTGCAACGACTAACTGGTTGTGTTGCAGCAATCAGTAGGTTTGTTAGCCGTCTTGGCGAGAAGGCGCTACCTCTGTACAAGCTGCTGAAGAGAACAGACAAATTTGTCTGGGACGACGCAGCAGATGCAGCACTTCAGGGGTTGAAGGAAATACTCACCTCCCCACCCATCCTAGCAGCTCCAGAAGAGTCAGAGCCCATGCTCCTTCACCTGGCTGCTACCAACAGAGTCAACAGTCTCGTCATCGTGGTGGAGCGAAAGGAAGAAGGTCACGAGTATGGAGTCCAAAGGCCAGTCTATTACATTAGCGAGGTACTGACGGAATCCAAACAAAGATATCCTCACTTTCAAAAGCTAGCCTATGGCATATTCCTAGGTAGCAGGAAGCTGAGGCACTACTTCCAGGAGCACCCAGTAACAGTCGTGAGCAAGGCTCCACTTTCAACGATTCTGAAAAACACTGACGCAACAGGACGCACAACAAAATGGGGCATTGAACTATCTGCCTTCGACATCAATTACAAAGCCAGGACTGCGATCAAGTCCCAGATCTTGGCAGATTTCGTCATAGATTGGACAGAAGCTTCGGATGCAAATTTGGAGCCGGAACCAGAAACATGGGTTATGCACTTCGACGGATCCAAGCAGCACCAAGGCTCAGGAGCCGGAGTCACCCTGAAGTCCCCTACCGGAGAAGAACTGCAGTATGTTTTGCAGATTCACTTCGAAGCTACAAATAACATGGTGGAATACGAGGCTCTACTACACGGTCTCCGCATCGCTAAGGAAATTGGGATCAAGCACATCATTTGCTGCGGACATTCCGACCTGGTGGTACAACAAGTAGCCGGAACCTGGAACGCCAGAAACTCCGTCATGGCGGCTTACAGAGACGAAGTTGACGAGATCGCCAAATGATTCCTCGGATATGAAGTCAAGTACGTCAGGAGAGATGATAACACAACGGCAGACATGCTATCCAAGCTCGGATCCGGCAGGAAACCAATTCCGCCTGGTATTTTCCTGGAGCACCTACGGATACCCTCGGTGAAGGGCGCTGATAACGCGTGAATCACACGTCCGTTGGGAACCCCAAGAGGAAGGTGTGATGCGTACAGCAGCAACTTTTCCCTCAGTAAGAAACCAAGGTTATCGAACCAGCAGGAGATGAAGGCCACGTGAAGGTTGTTGGTGGAGGAGTGTAGTGCGGCGCAACACCAGGGAATCCGGCGCCAACGTGGAACCTGCACAACACAATCAAATTACTTTGCCCCAACTTAACAGTGAGGTTGTCAATCTCACCGGCTTGTTGTAAACAAAGGATTAAATGTATGGTGTGGAGAATGATGTTTGTTTGCAACGAACAGCAAAGAACAATGATTGCAGTAGATTGTATTCAGATGTAAAAGAATGGACCAGGGTCCACAGTTCACTAGTGGTGTCTCTCCAATAAGAAATAACATGTTGGGTGAACAAATTACAGTTGGGCAATTGACAAATAAAGAGGGCATAACAATGCACATACATATCATGATGACTAATATGAGATTTACTTAGGGCATTACGACAAATAACATAGACCGCTATCCAGCATGCATCTATGCCTAAAAAGTCAACCTTCGGGTTAGCATCCGCACCCCTTCCAGTATTAATTTGCAAACAACAGACAATTGCATTAAGTATGTGATACGTCTCCGACGTATCGATAATTTCTTATGTTCCATGCCACATTATTGATGATATCTACATGTTTTATGCACACTTTATGTCATATTCGTGCATTTTCTGGAACTAACCTATTAACAAGATGCCGAAGTGCCGATTCTGTTTTCTGCTGTTTTTGGTTTCAGAAATCCTAGTAACGAAATATTCTCGGAATTGGACGAAATCAACGCCCAGGTTCCTATTTTGCCCGGAAGCATCCAGAACACACGAGAACCGCCAGAGAGGGGGCACAGGGCCACCAAACCCTAGGCCGGCGCGGCCAAGGGGGGCCCGCGCCCCCCTATAGTGTGGGCCCCCCAGAAGTCCACCGACCTTGCCCTTCCGCCTATTTAAAGCCTCCGTCGCGAAAACCCTGATACGTTGGACGAAACCAGAGAAAACCTTCCAGAGCCGCCGCCATCGCGAAGCCAAGATCTGGGGGACAGGAGTCTCTGTTCCGGCACGCCACCGGGACGGGGAAGTGCCCCCGGAAGGCTCCTCCATCGACACCACCGCCATCTCCATCAACGCTGCTGTCTCCCATGAGGAGGGAGTAGTTCTCCATCGAGGCTCGGGGCTGTACCGGTAGCTATGTGGTTCATCTCTCTCCTATGTACTTCAATATAATAATCTCATGAGCTGCCTTACATGATTGAGATTCATATGATGATGCTTGTAATCTAGATGTCATTATGCTAGTCAAGTGAATTTTACTTATGTGATCTCCGGAGACTCCTTGTCCCACGTGTGTAAAGGTGACAGTGTGTGCACCGTGTGGGTCTCTTAGGCTATATTTCACAGAATACTTATTCACTGTGATGAATGTCATAGTGAAGTGCTTATTTATATCTCTTTATGATTGCAATGTGTTTTGTATCACAATTTATCTATGTGCTACTCTAGTGATGTTATTAAAGTAGTTTTATTCCTCCTGCACGGTGTAATGGTGACAGTGTGTGCATCCGTGTTAGTACTTGGTTTATGCTATGATTGTGATCTCCTGTAGATTACAAAGTTAACTATTGCTATGATAGTATTGATGTGATCTATTCCTCCTACATAGCGTGAAGGTGACAGTGTGCATGCTATGTTAGTACTTGGTTTAGTAGTATTGGTCTTTCATGCACTCTAAGGTTATTTAAATATGAACATTGAATTGTGGAGCTTGTTAACTCCAGCATTGAGGGTTCGTGTAATCCTACGCAATGTGTTCATCATCCAACAAGAGTGTAGAGTATGCATTTATCTATTCTGTTATGTGATCAAAGTTGAGAGTGTCCACTAGTGAAAGTGTAATCCCTAGGCCTTGTTCCTAAATACTGCTATCGCTGCTTGTTTACTGTTTTCTTTGCGTTACTACGCTTGTTTTCTTGTCCTGGGCAAAGCACTTTTCTGGTGCCGTTGCCACTGCTCATATATATTCATACCACCTGTATTTCACTATCTCTTCGCCGAACTAGTGCACCTATTAGGTGTGTTGGGGACACAAGAGACTTCTTGCTTTGTGGTTGCAGGGTTGCATGAGAGGGATATCTTTGACCTCTTCCTCCCTGAGTTCGATAAACCTTGGGTGATCCACTTAAGGGAAACTTGTCTTTGTTCTACAAACCTCTCGCTCTTGGAGGCCCAACACTGTCTACAGGAAAAGGAGGGGGCGTAGACATCAAGCTATTTTCTGGCGCCGTTGCCGGAGACGAATCAAGACACTCCACCAAGCCCGTCAACCGCCATTAAACCTCCCACGTCAACTACGCGCCAGATGTGGACAGCAAGCTATTTTCTGGCGCCGTTGCCGGGGAGGAAAGGTAAAAGGCACTCATACTTCGGTTCCAGGTAGTACTTTTCTGGCGCCATTGTGTTTGTGCTCGAAGCTATTTCCTTTAGATCCTGCAATTGCAACTTTTTGTTTCTTGTTTACACTAGTTAGGCATAATGGAAAACAACAAAAATATGACAGATCTTTATGAACTTTATCTTGAATTAGGACATGATGTGTTTGAAGAGAGAATTAAAAAACCCATGGAACTTTATATGCATACTAATGGGAATGTTATTAATATGAATGCTTTGAACATTATTGTTGCTAATGCTATGGAAAATTCTAAGCTTGGGGAAGCTGGTTTTGATGAGCTTGATCTTTTTAGTCCCCCAAGAATTGAGGAGAAAATTTACTTTGATGATACTTTGCCTCCTATTTATGATGATTATAATGATAGTAGTCTTTTGTTACCACCTGTTATGGAGGATGAATTTGATTATGATTACAATATGCCTCCTATATTTGATGATGAGAATAATAATGATAGCTACTTTGTTGAATTTGCTCCCACTAGTACTAATAAAATTGATTATGCTTATGTGGAGAGTAATAATTTTATGCATGAGACTCATGATAAGAATGCTTTATGTGATGGTTATATTGTTGAGTTTGCTCATGTTGCTACTGAAAGTTATTATGAGAGAGGAAAATATGGTTGTAGAAATTTTCATGTTACTAAAACACCTCTCTATGTGCTGAAATTTTTGAAGCTACACTTGTTTTATCTTCCTATGCTTGTTACTTTGCTCTTCATGAACTTGTTTATTTACAAGATTCCTATGCATAGGAAGCATGTTAGACTTAAATGTGTTTTGAATTTGCCTCTTGATGCTCTCTTTTGCTTCAACTACTATTTCTTGCGAGTGCATCATTAAAACTGCTGAGCCCATCTTAATGGCTATAAAGAAAGAACTTCTTGGGAGATAACCCATGTGTTATTTTGCTACAGTACTTTGTTTTATATTTGTGTCTTGGAAGTTGTTTACTACTGTAGCAACCTCTCCTTATCTTAGTTTAGTGTTTTGTTGTGCCAAGTAAAGTCGTTGATAGTAAGGTTCATACTAGATTTGGATTACTGCGCAGAAACAGATTTCTTTGCTGTCACGAATCTGGGCAAAATTCTCTGTAGGTAACTCAGAAAATTATGCCAATTTACGTGAGTGATTCTCAGATATGTACGCAACTTTCATTCAATTTGAGCATTTTTCATTTGAGCAAGTCTGGTGCCCTTTTAAAATTCGTCTTTACGGACTGTTCTGTTTTGACAGATTCTGCCTTTTATTTCGCATTGCCTCTTTTGCTATGTGGGATGGATTTCTTTGTTCCATTAACTTCCAGTAGCTTTGGGCAATGTCCAGAAGTGTTAAGAATGATTGTGTCACTTCTGAACATGTGAGTTTTTGATTATGCACTAACCCTCTAATGAGTTTGTTTCGAGTTTGGTGTGGAGGAAGTTTTCAAGGATCAAGAGAGGAGTATGATGCAATATGATCAAGGAGAGTGAAAGCTCTAAGCTTGGGGATGCCCCGGTGGTTCACCCCTGCATATATCAAGAAGACTCAAGCATCTAAGCTTGGGGATGCCCAAGGCATCCCCTTCTTCATCGACAAATTATCAGGTTCCTTCTCTTGAAACTATATTTTTATTCGGTCACATCTTATGTACTTTACTTGGAGCGTCTGTTTGTTTGTTTCTATTTTTGTTTTTGTCTGAATAAATTCTTGTGTGGAGAGAGACACGCTCCGCTGGTTCGTATGAACACATGTGTTCTTAGCTTTTAATGTTCATGGCGAAGGGTGAAACTGCTTCGTTAATTATTATATGGTTGGAAACGGAAAATGCTACATGTTGTAATTGGTAAAATGTCTTGGATAACGTGATAGTTGGCAATTGTTGTGCTCATGTTTAAGCTCTTGCATCATATACCTTGCACCCATTAATGAAGAAATACATAGAGCTTGCTAAAATTTGGTTTGCATAATTGGTCTCTCTAAGGTCTAGATAATTTCTAGTATTGAGTTTGAACAACAAGGAAGACGGTGTAGAGTCTTATAATGTTTTCAATATGTCTTTTATGTGAGCTTTGCTGCACCGGTTCATCCTTGTGTTTGTTTCAAATAACCTTGCTAGCCTAAAACTTGTATCGAGAGGGAATACTTCTCATGCATCAAAATACTTGAGCCAACCACTATGCCATTTGTGTCCACCATACCTACCTACTACATGGTATTTCTCCGCCATTCCAAAGTAAATTGCTTGAGTGCTACCTTTAAACAATTCAAAATTTATTACCTCTGATTTGTGTCAATGTTTTATAGCTCATGAGGAAGTATGTGGTGTTTATCTTTCAATCTTGTTGGGCAACTTTAACCAATGGACTAGTGGCTTCATCCGCTTATCCAATAATTTTGCAAAAAGAGCTGGCAATGGGATTCCCAGTCCCAAATTAATTAACAAAAATAGACACTCCGCCATGGTATGTGATTGTTGGACGGCACCCGAAGGATTCGGTTAGCCATGGCTTGAGAAAGCAAAGGTGGGGAGGAGTGTCATCATAATAAAACTAAAATAAAAAGGCACTCCTTCATGGTATGAGATTGTTGGCAGGCACCCGAGGATTCGGTTAGCCATGGTTTGTGAAAGAAAGGTTGGAAGGAGTGCCACCCAAAAATAAAAATAAAATGGGAGCCGCTCTTTGAAGGTTTGTCTGGCAAGGGGGTTAGAGTGCCTATTACCATTCGTTGACAACAACATACACCTCTCAAAACTTTATTTTCATGCTCTCTATATGTTTTCAAAACCAAAGCTCTAGCACAAATATAGCAATCGATGCTTTCCTCTTTGAAGGACCATTCTTTTTACTTTTATGTTGAGTCAGTTCACCTATTTCTCTCCACCTCAAGAAGCAAACACTTGTGTGAACTGTGCATTGATTCCTACATATTTGCATATTGCACTTATTATATTACTCTATGTTGACAATATCCATGAGATATACATGTTACAAGTTGAAAGCAACCGCTGAAACTTCATCTTCCTTTGTGTTGCTTCAATGCCTTTACTTTGAATTATTGCTTTATGAGTTAACTCTTATGCAAGACTTATTGATGCTTGTCTTGAAAGTACTATTCATGAAAAGTCTTTGCTATATGATTCATTTGTTTACTCATGTCATTTACATTGTTTGGATCGCTGCATTCATTACATATGCTTACAATAGTATGATCAAGGTTATGATGGCATGTCACTCCAGAAATTATCTTTGTTTATCGTTTACCTGCTCGGGACGAGCAGAAACTAAGCTTGGGGATGCTGATATGTCTCCGACGTATCGATAATTTCTTATGTTCCATGCCACATTATTGATGATATCTACATGTTTTATGCACAATTTATGTCATATTCGTGCATTTTCTGGAACTAACCTATTAACAAGATGCCGAAGTGCCAGTTGTTGTTTTCTGCTGTTTTTGGTTTCAGAAATCCTAGTAACGAAATATTCTCGGAATTGGACGAAATCAACGCCCAGGTTCCTATTTTGCCCGGAAGCATCCAGAACACACGAGAACCGCCAGAGAGGGGGCACAGGGCCACCAAACCCTAGGTCGGCGCGGCCAAGGGGGGGCCCGCGCCCCCCTATAGTGTGGGCCCCCTAGAAGTCCACCGACCTTGCCCTTCCGCCTATTTAAAGCCTCCGTCGCGAAAACCCTGATACGTTGGACGAAACCAGAGAAAACCTTCCAGAGCCGCCGCCATCGCGAAGCCAAGATCTGGGGGACAGGAGTCTCTGTTCCGGCACGCCGCCGGGACGGGGAAGTGCTCCCGGAAGGCTCCTCCATCGACACCACCGCCATCTCCATCAACGTTGCTGTCTCCCATGAGGAGGGAGTAGTTCTCCATCGAGGCTCGGGGCTGTACCGGTAGCTATGTGGTTCATCTCTCTCCTATGTACTTCAATATAATAATCTCATGAGCTGCCTTACATGATTGAGATTCATATGATGATGCTTGTAATCTAGATGTCATTATGCTAGTCAAGTGAATTTTACTTATGTGATCTCCGGAGACTCCTTGTCCCACGTGTGTAAAGGTGACAGTGTGTGCACCGTGTGGGTCTCTTAGGCTATATTTCACAGAATACTTATTCACTGTTATAAATGTCATAGTGAAGTGCTTATTTATATCTCTTTATGATTGCAATGTGTTTTGTATCACAATTTATCTATGTGCTACTCTAGTGATGTTATTAAAGTAGTTTTATTCCTCCTGCATGGTGTAATGGTGACAGTGTGTGCATCCGTGTTAGTACTTGGTTTATGCTATGATTGTGATCTCCTGTAGATTACAAAGTTAACTATTGCTATGATAGTATTGATGTGATCTATTCCTCCTACATAGCGTGAAGGTGACAGTGTGCATGCTATGTTAGTACTTGGTTTAGTAGTATTGGTCTTTCATGCACTCTAAGGTTATTTAAATATGAACATTGAATTGTGGAGCTTGTTAACTCCGGCATTGAGGGTTCGTGTAATCCTACGCAATGTGTTCATCATCCAACAAGAGTGTAGAGTATGCATTTATCTATTCTGTTATGTGATCAAAGTTGAGAGTGTCCACTAGTGAAAGTGTAATCCCTAGGCCTTGTTCCTAAATACTGCTATCGCTGCTTGTTTACTGTTTTACTGCGTTACTACTGCTGCGTTACTACTGCTTGTTTACTGTCCCGGGCAAAGCACTTTTCTGGTGCCGTTGCCACTACTCATATATATTCATACCACCTGTATTTCACTATCTCTTCGCCGAACTAGTGCACCTATTAGGTGTGTTGGGGACACAAGAGACTTCTTGCTTTGTGGTTGCAGGGTTGCATGAGAGGGATATCTTTGACCTCTTCCTCCCTGAGTTCGATAAACCTTGGGTGATCCACTTAAGGGAAACTTGCTGCTGTTCTACAAACCTCTGCTCTTGGAGGCCCAACACTGTCTACAGGAAAAGGAGGGGGCGTAGACATCAGTATGGTGCGTAATGCAATCAACACAAATATCCTTAGACAAAGCATTGATGTTTTATCCCTAGTGGCAACAGCACATCCACAACCTTAGAACTTTCTATCACTGTCCCAGATTCAATGGAGGCATTAACCCACTATCGAGCATAAATACTCCCTCTTGGAGTCAAAAGTATCAACTTGGCCAGAGCCTCTACTAGCAACGGAGAGCATGCAAGATCATAAACAACACATATATAATAGATCAATAATCAACTTGACATAGTATTCCATATTCATCGGATCCCAATAAACACAACATGTAGCATTACAAATAGATGATCTTGATCATGATAGGCAGCTCACAAGATCTAAACATGATAGCACATGCGGAGAAGACAACCATCTAGCTACTGCTATGGACCCATAGTCCAAGGATGAACTACTCACACATCAGTCCGGAGGCGATCATGGTGATGTAGAGTCCTCCGGGTGATGATTCCCCTCTCCGGCAGGGTGCCGGAGGCGATCTCCTGAATCCCCCGAGATGGGATTGGCGGCGGCGGCGTCTCTGGAACTTTTCTCGTATCGTGGCTCTCGGTAATAGGGTTTTCGCGACGGAGAGTTTAAGTAGGCGGAAGGGCAGAGTCGGGGGGCGCACGAGGGGCCCACACTATAGGGCGGCGCGGGCCCCTCCTTGGCCGCGCCGCCTTGTGGTGTCGCCACCTCGTGGCCCCACTTCGTATCTCCTTCGGTCTTCTGGAAAGCTCCGTGGAAAATAAGACCCTGGGCTTTTGTTTCGTCCAATTCCGAGAATATTTCCTGTGTAGGATTTCTGAAACCAAAAACAGCAGAAAACAGGAACTGGCGCTTCGGCATCTCGTTAATAGGTTAGTGCCGAAAAATGCATAATAATGATATAAAGTGTTTATAAAACATGTGAGTATTGTCATAAAACTAGCATGGAACATAAGAAATTATAGATACGTTTGAGACGTATCAAGCATCCCCAAGCTTAGTTCCTACTCGCCCTCGAGTAGGTAAACGATAACAAGGATAATTTCTGAAGTGACATGCTACTATCATAATCTTGATCAATACTATTGTAAAGCATATGAGATGAATGAAGTGATTCGAAGCAATGGTAAAGACAATGACTAAACAACTGAATCATATAGCAAAGACTTCTCATGAATAGTACTTTCAAGACAAGCATCAATAAGACTTGCATAGGAGTTAACTCATAAAGCAGTAAATTCTTAGTAGAAGGTTTTGAAGCAACACAAAGGAAGATATAAATTTCAGCAGTTGCTTTCAACTTCAACATGTATATCTCATGGATAATTGTCAACACAAAGTAATATGATGAATGCAAGTAAGCAAGTATGTAGGAATCAATGCACACAGTTGACACAAGTGTTTGCTTCTAAGATAGAAAGAAGTAGGTAAACTCAACATAAAGTAAAAGAATGGCCCTTCACAGAGGGAAGCAGGGATTACTATTTTTGTGCTAGAGCTTTTATTTTGAAAACATAGAAACAATTTTGTCAACGGTAGTAATAATTCATATGTGTTATGCATAAGACATCCTATAAGTTGCAAGCCTCGTGCATCGAATACCAATAGTGCTCGCACCTTGTCCTAATTAGCTTGGATTTCCATGGATTATCATTGCATTACATATGTTTCAACCAAGTATCACAAAGGGGTACCTCTATGCCGCCTATACAAAGGTCCAAGGAGATAGATCGCATTTGATTTCTCATTTTTGATAAATCTCAACTTGAGGATATCCATACCGGGAAAACATAGAAAACAGATAATGGACTCCTCTTTAATGCATAAGCATTCAACAACAGATAATATTCTCATAAGAGATTGAGGATTAATGTCCAAACTGAAACTTCCACCATGATACATGGCATTGGTTGGCGGCCCAAAGTTCTTCTCTAACAATATACATACTCAAACCATTTAATCATGATAAATCACCCTTACTTCAGACAAGACGAACATGCATAGCAACTCACATGATATTCAACAAAAGTGTAATAGTTGATGGCATCCCCAGAAACATGGTTATCGCTCAACAAGCAACTTATAAGAAATAAGATACATAAGCTACATATTCTTTACCACAATAGTTTTAAGGCTATTTTCCCATGAGCTATATATTGCAAAGACAAGGAATGAAGTTTTAAAGGTAGAACTCAAGCAATTTACTTTGGAATGGCAGAGTAATACCACATAGTAGGTAGGTATGGTGGACACAAATGGCATGGGTTTTGGCTCAAGGTTTTGGATGCACGAGAAGAATTCCCTCTCAGTACAAGGCTTTGGCTAGCAAGGTTGTTTGAAGAAAACACAAGTATGAACCGGTACATCAAAACTTACATAAGAACATATTGCAAGCATTATAAGACTCTACACTGTCTTCCTTGTTGTTCAAACACTTTACCAGAAAATATCTAGACTTTTAGATAGACCAATCATGCAAACCAAATTTCGACAAGCACTATGGTAGTTCTTCATTAATAGGTGCAAAGTACATGATGCAAGAGCTTAAACATGATCTATTTGAGCAAAACAATTGCCAAGTATCAAATTATTCAAGACCATATACCAATTACCACATGAAGCATTTTCTATTTCCAACCAAATAACAATGAATGAAGCAGTTTCAACCTTCACCATGAACATTAAAAGTAAAGCTAAGAACACCAGTTTTCTTATGAACGAGCGGAGCGTGTCTTTCTCCCAAACAAATAATGCTAGGATCCGATTTTATTCAAACACAAACAAAAATAAAAACATACAGATGCTCCAAGTAAAGCACATAAGATGTGACGGAATAAAAATATAGTTTCACTACAGGTGACCTGATAAGTTGTCGGTGAAGAAGGGGATGCCTTGGGCATCCCCAAGCTTAGATGCTTGAGTCTTCTTGAAATGTGCAGGGATGAACCACGGGGGCATCCCCAAGCTTAGAATTTTCACTCTTCTTGATCATATTGTATCATCCTCCTCTCTTGACCCTTGAAAACTTCCTCCACACCAAACTCAAAACAAACTCATTAGAGGGTTAGTGCATAATCAAAAATTCACATATTCAGAGGTGACACAATCATTCCTAACACTTCTGGACATTGCTCAAATCTACTAAAAGTTAATGGAACAAAGAAATCCATTCAACATAGCAAAAGAGGCAATGTGAAATAAAAGGCAGAATCTGTCAAAACAGAATAGTCCGTAAAGACGAATTTTTTAGAGGCACTTAACATGCTCAGATGAAGAAGCTCAAATTGAATGAAAGTTGCGTACATATCTGAGGGCACTCATGAATTTTCGCTGATTTTTCTGAGTTACCTACAGATGGGGCTACTCAATTTCGTGGCAGCAAGAAATCTGTTTCTGCGCAGTAATCCAAATCTAGTATCAACCCTACTATCAAAGACTTTACTTGGCACAACAATGCAATAAAATAAAGATAACGAGAGGTTGCTACAGTAGTAACAACTTCCAAGACTCAATATAAAACAAAATTGCAGAAGTAAAATAATGGGTTGTCTCCCATAAGCGCTTTTCTTTAACGCCTTTCAGCTAGGCGCAGAAAGTGTGAATCAAGTATTATCAAGAGATGAAGCATTAACATCATAACTTTCACAACTTGTCACAATAGATATCTTAGATGCTCCATTATCCAAATTTCCCATAGTGGTACTAAGGGTTTTATCAATTTTAGGTTTATAATAGTTCTTTGGCTTAGGCACCTTAGAGACATACATGAACTTTTGCTCCTTACCCACATAAGCTTTCTCCTTAAACTTAAGAGAAGAAAAGGCTGAACCCAAGGTTCCCATAGCTTCTTCAAGTTCACTAATCCTATGAGTTTGATTATCATGAGTAGCACAAGTTTCTAAGACGGCAATTCTCTCATTAATTCCACCTAGAGATTTATCAAGTTTACCAGTGTTATCAAGTAATATTCCAATTTAGTCTCAACACTTGGAAGATTTTTCTCTATGGCCTCCAACTTTTTCATGACATCTTCAAGAGAGATTTCAATTTTAGCTTCATTAACAGGTGGTATTCCAACTAGACTCTTAATAATACAACTAGCTTCTAAAGCAGGAGTGCCTAGGAAATTACCTCCCGCGAGAGTATCAAGAACATAGCTATTCCAGCTAGAGATACCAACATAAAAATTCCTAAGTAGGATAATATTGGAGTGTTTCTTAGTGCACCTATGATGAGCATCACTAATTCTATACCAAGCATCTTTAAAACATTCTCCCCCTTGTTGCTTAAACGTACGAACTTCAACTTCAGGATTACTCATTTTAGCAATAATAAAAATAAGTAAAGCAAACTAAATTAAGCAAAGTAAAACAAGTACCTAATTTTTTTGTGTTTTTGATATTAAGAACGCAAACAAGACAGTAAATAAAGTAAATGCAAGTAACTATTTTTTTTGTATTTTTGATATAAAGAAAGCAAACAAAACAAAAAATAAAATAAAGTAAAGCAAGACAATAAACAAAGTAAAGATATTGGATGTGAGAGACTCCCCTTGCAGCTTGTCTTGATCTCCCCGGCAACAGCGCCAGAAAAAGAGCTTGATAACGCGTGAAGCACACGTCCGTTGGGAACCCCAAGAGGAACCTGCACAACACAATCAAAATACTTTGCCCCAACTTAACAGTGAGGTTGTCAATCTCACCGGCTTGCTGTAAACAAAGGATTAAACGTATGGTGTGTAGAATGATGTTTGTTTGCAAAGAACAGCAAAGAACAATGATTGCAGTAGATTGTATTCACATGTAAAAGAATGGACCGGGGTCCACAGTTCACTAGTGGTGTCTCTCCAATAAGAAATAGCATGTTGGGTGAACAAATTACAGTTGGGAAATTGACAAATAAAGAGGGCATAACAATGCACATACATATCATGATGACTAATATGAGATTTACTTAGGGCCATACGACAAATAACATATAGCGCTATCCAGCATGCATCTATGCCTAAAAAGTAAACCTTCGGGTTAGCATCCGCACCCCTTCCAGTATTAAGTTGCAAACAACAGACAATTGCATTAAGTATGGTGCGTAATGTAATCAACACAAATATCCTTAGACAAAGCATTGATATTTTATCCCTAGTGGCAACAGCACATCCACAACCTTAGAACTTTCTGTCACTGTCCTAGATTCAATGGAGGCATGAACCCACTATCGAGCATAAATACTCCCTCTTGGAGTCACAAGTATCAACTTGGCCAGAGCCTCTACTAGCAACGGAGAGCATGCAAGATCATAAACAACACATATATGATAGATCAATAATCAACTTGACATAGTATTCCATATTCATCGGATCCCAACAAACACAACATGTAGCATTACAAATAGATGATCTTGATCATGATAGGCAGCTCACAAGATCTAAACATGATGGCACATGAGGAGAAGACAACCATCTAGCTACTGCTATGGACCCATAGTCCAAGGATGAACTACTCACACATCAGTCCGGAGGCGATCATGGTGATGTAGAGTCCTCCGGGTGATGATTCCCCTCTCCGGCGGGGTGCCGGAGGCGATCTCCTGAATCCCCCTAGATGGGATTGGCGGCAGCGGCGTCTCTGGAACTTTTCTCGTATCGTGGCTCTCGGTAATAGGGTTTTCGCGACGGGGAGTTTAAGTAGGCGGAAGGGCAGAGTCGGGGGGCGCACGAGGGGCCCACACCATAGGGCGGCGCGGGCCCCTCCTTGGTCGCGCTGCCTTGTGGTGTCGTCACCTCGTGGCCCCACTTCGTATCTCCTTCGGTCTTCTGGAAAGCTCCGTGGAAAATAAGACCCTGGGCTTTTGTTTCGTCCAATTCCGAGAATATTTCCTGTGTAGGATTTCTGAAACCAAAAACAGCAGAAAACATAAACTGGCGCTTCGGCATCTCGTTAATAGATTAGTGCCGGAAAATGCTTAATAATGATATAAAGTGTATATAAAACATGTGAGTATTGTCATAAAACTAGCATGGAACATAAGAAATTATAGATACGTTTGAGACGTATCAGGCGCTAACCCGGAAAACCCAGACGTGGCAGTATCTCCAGCTAGGGAAGTGATGGCTATCACTCCGGCCTGGACACAGCCGTTCCTAGACTACCTCATCGATCAAAAGTTGCCTGAGGACGAGGTCCTCGCACGACAGATCATCATAAGAGCACGATCCTACACAATCGTGCATGGACAGCTCTACAAACGAAGCGCAACTGGGGTATTTCTCAAATGCGTCTCCAATCAAGACGACATTGAAATCCTCAGGGAGATCCATGCAGGGGATTGCGGGCATCATGCCGCCCCTAGGTCCCTTGTCGCAAAATCTTTTCGGCTCGGATTTTACTGGCTCACAGCTAAAGAAGACATTGACAAGCTAGTAAAAACTTGCCGAGGTTGCCAGTACTATGCTACTCAACCAAACGCTCTAGCTCAAGAGCTGAAGACCATCCCTATCACCTGGCCGTTCGCGGTCTGGGGGCTCGATATGTTTGGAAAATTAAAGAAATCATATCCTGGCGGTTTTGATTACCTTCTGGTCACTGTTGACAAGTTCAGTAAGTGGATCGAGGCAAAGCCAGTGAGAAAAGCCGATGGTGCTACGGCACTAAAATTTGTTTGCAGCCTCGTGACGAGATTCAGCATCCCACACAGCATAATCACAGACAATGGCACGAACTTTGCACAGGGATAATTGAAGGATTATTGCCATGACGTAGGGATCCGGCTTGACCTCGCATCTGTGGCTCATCCACAATCCAATGGTCAGGTTGAAAGAGCCAACGGCCTCATACTATCCGGGATTAAACCACGCCTTGAAGAACCGCTGCGACGCGCAGCCGGAGATTGGGCTGAGGAGTTAGACTCTGTTTTGTGGAGTTTGCGAACTACCCCTAACAGGTCAACCAGATTTACTCCGTTCTTCCTGGTATACGGATCCGAAGCCGTGCTCCCCTCCGACATCATCCACGATTCACCGCGAGTCTCCGCCTACAATGAAGAAACTGCTGACGAGGCCAGACATCTATCTATGGACCTGATCGAAGAAGCTCGAAATTTAGCTGACCAACGTTCCACCATCTACCATCAGAAGCTCCGACGCTATCATAGCCGTCGAGTTCGGAATCGCTCGTTCATGGCCGGAGACTTGGTCCTCCGCCTTCGCCAGGTGAAAGATCATAAGTTGCAATCTCCCTGGGAAGGACCCTTTGTCGTTAGCAAAGTGCTTCATAATGGATCGTTCTACCTTGTTGATTTCTGGGAGCTAAAGGATAGACCTGCTAATTAGCACCGAAAACGCAAGCGAGAGGATCCAGACGACATATACGATGAAACAGAACGTCCCTGGAACATTGCACAGATACGTCCTTTCCACACTTAGCAAAATTTTCGAGTTGCATACTCTGTAATATTTATAAATGATCAATGAAATAAAGCATTTGGTTCACTCTTTGAGTCTTTTACCTCCTTTACTTGTTCATTTTTAGATCGTATATGTTTTCCGACTAAAATCGCGGAGCTGGATATTTCCGCCTAGGCGTGTATAAAAGTTGTGATTTTCAAAAATCGTCCTTTAGGACGTAAGCTTAAGTTTTCTGGTGGAAATATTTTCTGTTGTAAACTCATGGATTCCTGGTAGCGATTTCCGGCACCTTGGCTGGGGGCTTGTTTCCGCGGTTATTGACGGATTGCCATTGGGCTTCGTCGCCGCTGGCGAGCGTTTCCGGTTAAAGGTCTTCCGGCTCGCGGAAGGTCAAGTGAGCAAGCCGGAAAACATAGAAACCAGCATTTGCTTTCAACAAACAAAACATGCAAATAAATTTAACGGGTAGCAGGATAAGTTTTTTCCGCCCATGCATAAATGTTTCGTCCCTAACTACTTAAGAATTTAAAGTTATATTACAAACCCTCTAGGGCCAAAATGATGCATTGTCTTTCTTTCCGCAGGAATAAGTTTTTCACTTCTCCTTAGCCGGAGAAGTTTCGCCCTTGTCATCAACCTTTGGAGCATCCTCTTCCTCGCCCTTGGCCGGAGAGGAGACATCATCATCGCTCTCTTCGTCATCAGAAGGAGATGAGCGCCGCCTTGGTCCTTGGAGCTTGTCCAGGTGTAATGGCTTCCAGATTGAGCAGGTCGGGCCTCCTCCTCGCATTCCTTGTGGAGCTCTGCTTCAAGGGGCTCGTCGGCTGGAAGAACCACCTTGTCATAAAATTCATTGTGGCGGATTCTCCGGGCGATGCGGGTGTCGTAGCCGCTAACTGCATCCAGTAGTGTGTTCACATCCGAGTCCGGAGGAACACCGGAAGTCACCCTATCGATGTCAAGATCCGGGTTATGCGCTAGGCACATAGCCAGGGACATGGCAGCAGCGCCTCGAGCTGATGACGCCTGCAGATCCATCACCAGCTCCGAAAGAACGTCCATCCTCTGGATAAGCTTTCAAACCTCGCAAGTTCGGCTCTTCTTGATGGATAGGTTGTGACAGATCTTCCGGGAGGCGGAAATAAGATCCTTTCAGTCGTCTCCGGCAAGCTGAAGCAGATCGTCCCGAGTGAACTGGCTCCGACGTTCCTCAGTATATCCAAGAGGTTCTGAGGAAGACAATTTCTGATAAGTACAACAATTTGAGCTTAACATATACATTACTATATGAATTTCGGAGACATACCCATGACATCTGAGTTGAGCAAGTCCCAGTGCTGCTCCGCTGTCTTCATATAATTCCGGAGTCCGCCAAGCTCTTTCTGTTGCCTTTGGATGGTTTCACTATCAGTTTTTCTTTTCAACTGGAATTCACCCTCCTTTCGTATGAGTTCCGAGCTCTTCTCCGACAGTTTTTTCTCCGCCTCTGTGAGCTTCGCTTCTAGGTATTTCTGGGAGGAGCGCAGAGTCTAGAGCTCAGAGGAGGCGGCGGCAAGGGAAGTGGATGCACCTATCCAAGATAAATCAAGATCAGTTTGGAGTCCGGATCATGAATTATTCGAAACCAAGTCAGAAACCAACCTTGGGCGTCTGACAGTTGCTTCTTTAGATCCGCGTTCTCCTGCCTGAACAGCTGAATTTTCTCCGCCTGGCTTAAGGTAACGCGGCGCTGCAGGGCAATGTTCTTATGAAGCTCGTAATGCAGAGCCTGCTGTTCCTGTAAGTACAAACAGAGCAGGAGTAAATTTCCGATATTCTATAAGTAAGTCTTTCTGAAGTATTGTTGCCGGAAATATTTCCGCCATAATGCTTGGGGGCTACTACGACATTTTAAAATTTTCTTCAGTTTGAGTTTTCTTTAAGTATTTAGATGCTAACTATTGACTAGTTTCCGCCTATATACTTGGGGGCTACTGGGGAGTACCTTGCGCTTGCAGAGGAGCTTGTCGAGGAACTGGCCAACTTCTTTCTTGAAGTCCTGAATTTCCGAAGATTCGGCGTCAGGCTTACCCCAGGCGTTGTCCAACATGGAGTTGAGCAGATCTTGTTCGAGCTCCCATTTCTCCGCTTCAGTGAGCTTATTGAAAAATTTGGTTGCATATGCCTTGGGGGTGGAGGTAAGGTCAACCGGATCTCCAAAGTTCTTTGGAAACACGACGATATCACTCGCCGCAGCCTCAGCTTTCCCTGAGGAGTTGACTTCCGCCTCCTCTCGGCCTTGAACTTCAGCCTCGTCAGGGGCAGGACCTTTACCTCCAGAGCTTTCTCCGCCCACCTTCTCGCTGCTAACCGGAATTATTTCCGGTGGAGTGGTCGTGGCAGGAGGGGGAGATTGCTCCGCCTGAGGAGGAGAGGGCTCGGGAGTAGCATGGGAGGCACTTGGCGGAGCTGGTGTGGCGGGACCAACGGACGGAGACTTCTTCATGTACTTCGTTATGGGCTCTTGGATGTTGGTCCGCGCGGTGGTGGTACTCGGATTCCTACAAACAGGCAAAGGAAATACATAAGAAACATGTTTTACCAAGACAAAAGACGCACTGTACTCAGAAACTTACGTCGTGCCAGGAATGTTGGGGCGTGATCGCTTTCCTGCTGTCGCCAGCAGTTTGATACGTTCATGCTCCGCCTTCTTGGAGTTCAGCGGAGGCGGCTTCGTGACCTTGGGCTTCTTGGCGTTGGCCTCGCCGCTAGCTCCGGCTTCGGAGCCGAAAGCTTTGGTGCGGGGACGCTTTGAGGGTCAAGGGGCAGCCTTTCGAGGTGCTTGCTCCTCTTCCTCCTCGTCGTCCTCCGGATACTCCCCCGCCGCATCGCCGCTGACGGGGACTCGAAGTATGTTGCGCAAATCTTCCTCTACCAAAGTGTCGAGCTGAGAGGAGGAATCGAGAGTAAGTTAGAACACTTCAAAAAATATGAGAAGTTGAAGAATAGCAAAGGAACAAGTGCTTACCGGAGGACATTGGTTGTTCGTGTTGATGTCTTTAATCAGTTCCGGGACCGGTTGGCCCCGACCTATCTTCACAACTGTCTTGATTCTCCTCTTGAAGTCTTGAGGGAATCAGCAGGGAGATCATGGCGCGTCACTCGGAGAGGGTCGTCCGCCCTGGTGTACTCGCACATTAAGCGTGCGTTGAACCGCAGAGGCTGGATCCTCCGAGAAAACCAGCTAAGAGTCAGCTGGGCTCCGGTTAGCCCATCATGGACTAACCAAGAAATTCTCCGCGCAGCCTTCTCTAGAATCGGAGTTTGGGCGAGCGTGGGGATAATGTAGGATAACGTTGCATAGAAAACAAAAAATTTCCTACCGCGAACACGCAATCCAAGCCAAGATGCAATCTAGAAGACGGTAGCAACGAGGGGATTATCGAGTCTCACCCTTGAAGAGATTCCAAAGCCTACAAGATGAGGCTCTTGTTGCTGCGGTAGACGTTCACTTGCCGCTTGCAAAATCGCGTAGAAGATCTTGATCACGGCGCCACGAACGGGCAGCACCTCCGTACTTGGTCACACGTTCGGTTGTTGATGAAGACGACGTCCACCTCCCCGTTCCAGCGGGCAGCGGAAGTAGTAGCTCCTCTTGAATCCGACAGCACGACGGCGTGGTGTCGGTGGTGGTGGAGAAATCCGGCGGAGCTTCGCTAAGCGTGCGGGAAGTGGAGGAGCAGGGCGGCTATGGTTTGGGGAGAGGGGGGCGCCGGCCACTAAGGGGTGCGGCCACCTTGGTGGTTCTTGGGGTGGCCGGCCCCCTCCCCTTGGCCCTCATTATATAGGTGGAAGCCCCAAGTGTTGGACTACAAGTCTCCAAATAAGACCCGAACCCAAAACCTTCCATGTGATAGGGAAACCTACCCAAGGTGGGAATCCCACTTGGGGTGGGATTCCCCCCTTCCATGTGGGGGGTGGCCGGCCCCCATAGGGGGAGTCCACTTGGGACTCCTCCCCCTCTAGGGTTGGCCGGCCATGGAGGTGGAGTCCCTTTGGGACTCCGCCTTCCATAGTGGTTTCTTCCGGACTTTTCTAGAACCTTCTAGAACCTTCCATAGAACCTTCCGGATCATTTTAAATCTCATAAAATGACTTCCTATATATGAATCTTATTCTCCGGACCATTCCGGAACTCCTCGTGATGTCCGGGATCTCATCCGGGACTCCGAATAAATATTCGAACTCCATTCCATATTCAAGTTCTACCATTTCAACATCCAACTTTAAGTGTGTCACCCTACGGTTCGCGAACTATGCGGACATGGTTGAGTACTCACTCCGACCAATAACCAATAGCGGGATCTGGAGATCCATAATGGCTCCCACATATTCAACGATGACTTTAGTGATCGAATGAACCATTCACATACGATACCAATTCCCTTTGTCACGCGATATTTTACTTGTCCGAGGTTTGATCATCGGTATCACTCTATACCTTGTTCAACCTCGTCTCCTGACAAGTACTCTTTACTCGTACCGTGGTATGTGGTCTCTTATGAACTTATTCATATGCTTGCAAGACATTAGACGACATTCTACCGAGAGGGCCCAGAGTATATCTATCCGTCATCGGGATGGACAAATCCCACTGTTGATCCATATGCCTCAACTCATACTTTCCGGATACTTAATCCCACCTTTATAACCACCCATTTACGCAGTGGCGTTTGGTGTAATCAAAGTACCTTTCCGGTATAAGTGATTTACATGATCTCATGGTCATAAGGACTAGGTAACTATGTATCAAAAGCTTATAGCAAATAACTTAATGACGTGATCTTATGCTACGCTTAATTGGGTGTGTCCATTACATCATTCATATAATGACATAACCTTGTTATTAATAACATCCAATGTTCATGATTATGAAACTAATCATCCATTAATCAACAAGCTAGTTAAGAGGCATACTAGGGACTCTTTGTTGTTTACATATCACACATGTACTAATGTTTCGGTTAATACAATTATAGCATGACATATAAACATTTATCATAAACATAAAGATATATAATAACCACTTTTATTATTGCCTCTTGGGCATATCTCCTTCAGATAAAGCTCCAGCTGGCGAGTTCTTCCGGAGGCTTGTTGTTGAACATGGGCAGTCCTTCGTGGACGTCCGGAACTGAGATGTTCTTCTCATAGAACCATCCGGTGTTCCAGTACCGGACGGATTCGTGGGAGTCATGTGGCGGATACATACGGCCAGGTCGGAGCATAAAGGTCATGCTTCCGCAGTTCACCATGGCCTTGTCCTTCGTTTCTTTCTTCACCCGGAAGAAAAACTGCCATAATCGGACATCTGGTCGGATCCCGAGATGCCCTTCGCAGAGCGTTGCGAAGTTGGAAAGAAGGAGTTATGAGTTTGGCCATATGTTGTGGGGCTGAAGTCCGTATGTATTGAGGGTAGAGAGGAAAAATTCCGAACAGGGGAGCGATAGACTGCGCTCGACCCAAGCTTTGGTCATGACCCTTTCGTCTGCATCAGGTTTGGGGATGTCGGAGTCACGCATGAAACTCCAATGTGAGGAGATCATGCCCTCCTTCTGGAGTTCCCTAAGCTCCGCATCAGTGGTTTCACAGGGCCACCACTGACCCCTCTCCCCTTCGCGGATCCGGGCCTTGGAAGCTTTATTGGTTTCCGCCTCCTGTACCTTGGCTGCCATCCTGGCTTGTCCCTCGAGTTCTTCTTGAAATTCTTTGGGAGTAGGGATCCGGCCTGGTGTAGTGCTGGAAGAGGCGGAGAACGGTTGAGTTAGCCTGATGTCGGAAACAAATGGTGGCAAGAATGCAATGGGATATGAGCAGATTGGTTCTAATGTGCTGGGTTCCGGGCAATTCGGAGAACTACCAGTACAGTTTGGTGAACCATGTGACATGCTTCCAGCTGCACCCATGCAAAGCTAAATTGAGTAACCGTATCTACACTAAGTCTTTCTTCTACGAGGCCGGCGCACGTACCGTTAATGGCGCGGTGGTCCGACGGAGCTCCGGTGAAGTGAAGATCGCCGGACTTGAAGCAAACCTCACTGCTTGACCACGAATCGGCGGCAGGGAGAATTTCCCGATCAACCGAAATGATCTTGGCATGAGGGGAGGCTTGGAGTGGTGGCGCGTGAAGCTTTCTACGGAGTAGTTCGCCGGAGTTGAGATCTGACCGGCGACGCGGTGCGAGGAAGAAGACGAAGTGGGTGAGGAGGTGAAAGAATGAAAAGTTACCGTGCGTGGGGGTATTTATAGACCTCGCGCGGAGATTCGTGTTTCGGATCCGACGATGGAAATTGAACGGTCACACCATTGGATGCGTGACACGTGTCTTAGGTTAAAAGCGGTTAAACGACGTGGAGGTAACTTGACTGCACGCTCCCGAGATTTCCGGCTATAGGTTCGTGTCTCCGAAAATTTAGCGCGGGAAAAGAGGAAGTTGTGCGCGGAAAAAGTGGAACATTTACTACATTGCCGTTACTGAAGGAAGGGAGATTTCTGAGAAGATGACATCGGCAGTAAAGTTTTGAAGCTCTTCAAGATTCTCTTCGGAACCGAGTTGATTGAAGTCGGAGGAATGATGAATCACGGAGAACTTCGGGGGCTACTGCTGTGGGTATACTTTATGGGTATATCAACGGCATGGCCTAGATCCGGCAAGCCTGGGTGGCCCACAGATGGTGATGTGGCATGTGGCCCATCGGGCGGCCCAGTTGCTGTAGATCCTGAAGGATGAAGTCCGGCCCAGGAACAGGAAGCCGGATCCCAACCGACCTACGAAGGAGGCCGGATCCGTGAAGGCCCATGAAGTATCCGGATCCAGCACCGTTCTGATGGAAGGCGGATCCTTGACGTACACGGTAAGATATTGTACCATGGTTAGGCAACTTGTATTCTGGCTAGGACTCTCCGTGTAAACCCTAGATTCATGCGCCTATATAAGCCGGATCCCGGGAGCCCTGAGGAGAGATCTCGAGCTAGAAGCGAGACAACTACAACTCATTGTAACCACGCGAAAGCGCCCAGATAATTCCAGACAAGCAACAGTAGGCCTTGCCATCGTGCAGGTGTTCCGAAGCTGGGTAAATCGCGTACCACCGCCCCGTGTGCACTCCGCCCTATGGCCCCTACTTCTTCTCCCCTCCATGAGGATCCCTCCTTTGGAGTACCGTCGAATAGGCAACGACACCTATAATCTGGTCTCCCAACAACCACCTTGAGACCGGTAAAAGGAAAACCTAGCAAGGCCATACCTTTGTCTTGCGCATCCCGCTTGATCTTGATGATAGTTCTTCAAGCTCCACTCAAGCCGGAATGCCTCACTTGATCATCGTTGCTTCATGAAGACTCACAAATGCTCCCCATACACCATGATGGGAAAGCTCCATTGATGCACATCTTCACATGTCCATTATCACCAAATGGACGACAAGCTTCAAGCATATGATCATCTTGAGATGCTCAACTTAAACTTGCCCAACTCAACCTTGTATCTTCTCATGCTCTATCATAATATCTTGAGGTGTATAAAGAATTCTTCACTTGGAATCAAGCACTCAAGATCTTGATCATTCATTGCTTATCATATAAGATAGAGCATGGCTAATAGTGAGTTCCACATAAGAACTCCATCTTCATTTCTTCTTCTTGATCATATCACATATATGTCTTCAAATCGATGATCTTGATGCCAATACTCAAGGTATATATTTATCTCCATGGCATCCATACTTGAATCCAACACATGGACTACAAGTAGTACCTATGGAATATTCCTTCATATAAACTCAATGAAAACATTAGTCCATAGTACACCTGGGCAAAGTTCGGGCCGGGCCGGGCTTCGGGCCGGGCTTAAAAAAGCCCGCGGGTAAAAAGTCAGTCCCGAGCCCGGCCCGGCCTGACCGTCGGGCCTGTAATTTAAGCCCAAACCCGGCCCGAACGAGCAAAAAGCCCGGCCCAGCCCGACCAGGCTAAAATGCACGAAAATGAAGGCCCGAGCCCGGCCCGGCCCGACGTTCGGGCTCAGATTTCAGGCCCGAGCCCGACCCGAAGTGCAAGCCCGACCCGGCCCGGCCCGGGTTTTTCGGGCCGGGCCGTCCGGGCCGGGCCGTCCGGGCCGGGCTGCCCATGCCCAGATGTAGTCCATAGGGGTTGTCATTAATTACCAAAACCACACATAGGGGCAATATACCCTTACAAAAGGCAAGTTCATCGCTTGCTCATGTCATTTGATTATTTTTATCAAACTATATGCAAAGTACTATACTTATCAATCCTGCATTGAAAAGCAAAATATTACTTTACAATTATGAATATGACTATATGGCTGGCAATGGAACCATGTTATGTGTTGACATGGTGGAGGTTCCATTGCAAGGGTTCTATTTATCTAGGACTAATCACCAATGTCGTCTAGTGATTCTAGCGCCGTACATTTTGCGTTAACCATAAGATCTATAATGGCTTTGGGGAAGTCAGCTGTATCTTTTTCCTCTCGCATGCTAACGGACTAGTGATAAGGGTTGTCTGTATCGGTCTATCTTTGGTAAAGGTGGGGACATGTGGTCCGTCACGGTCTACCATTAGATACAGGAGAGGGAAGACTTATTAATGGTCTATGAAGGATTGTAAGGGTTGTCCGTATCGGTCTATCTATGGTGTATAGGACAGGGCACATGGACTGTTTGGAACGGTCTACCTTAATGGTATAGGTGAGAACAAATGCCTGGGTCGGTCTACCCATAGATAAAGGGGAGGACAGACTTACAAAAGGGTGGGTCTGCGGGGTCGCGGAGAAGGCAGTGATCGGCTTGGATCTTACACCTGGCCCCACACCAAGGAAGTGTGGACGAGAAACGCGTCTCGGTTGGCATCAAGGATAAGTTCTCTTATGGGAAAAGTAGCGCATCTCTACAGAGGGTATCAAAATTGTGGCTGTCACTCCCTGTTCCGGGAAGGGAACTACGAACGCGGCAGGAAAGGAACTCCATGAAGTTCTGGTCAACCTGTGAAGACTGACGGGCATAGTTTTCAGAATAAAATAAACCTTTTGAAGAAATGTTTATGAAAACTTGCATTCGCCTATGACTTTCTGGTCTGTGGCTATAGCTAGTGCATGATTCACATATTTCCTAATATGAACTTGTTGAGTACGCTCGTAATCATCCCACTCTTAAATCCCCTGCTTAGCTATGGAGGCACCGGAGGATAAACTACCGTGGAACTCGAAGACAAAGGAGTCAACTGCAACAAGATGAGGAATCCAAGCAAAGAAGTCAATGGAGTCAACTTCTGCATCAGCTGAAGTGGAAACTTAGACTAGTAATAGAAGGGAACATTTCCCTAATCCTAGCACCTAAGTAGATAGAAATCTATAGCAAGCCATGTAGCTCTTAAGCTAGAGTTAGCAATAAGTTAGACTACGAGTCGTTCTTCTGGAGCTTTATTTGAAGTTTTACCTCACTGTAAAGTAGGAGGCTGCGTTGATCTTCTGTAAACAGTTCTTGTATCCTTCTATAGACATGCCTTGGACTCGCATATGTTTCTGTTGTACCACTCTGAGGGATGTAATATGAGTGGAACGGTGTTTCACTTGTGTTATGTCAACGACTTGTGTACTACACCATGCAGTGGTACGCTGGGTCACCGCACCGAGCGAGGCGCCGGGCCGGCACCGGGCGAGCGTTGGGTGCACCCTGGATTGAGTCCGGTTGGCACTGGCACCACAGCCAGTCGATGCCAGATCAGCCGGTGCCACAACCGGTGCCACCGGGCCAGGTGCCGGGCACATGGAAAATAATGTCTCCCCTCTTTACATCGAAGTGGGGGGCGTCTCCCTTCACCTTCCAGTTCCATTGATACACCAATATGCTTGATGGACTAAAACATGAGAATAATCTTGTAGGCGAGCATTGATACGTCTCCAACGTATCGATAATTTCTTATGTTCCATGCTTGTTTTATGACAATACCTACATGTTTTATACATACTTTATGTCATATTTATGCATTTTCCGGCACTAACCTATTAACAAGATGCCGAAGAGCCAGTTGTTGTTTTCTGCTGTTTTTGGTTTCAGAAATCCTAGTAAGAAAATATTCTCGGAATTGGACGAAATCAACGCATAGGATCTTATTTTTCCACGAAGCTTCCAGAAGTCCGAAAGGGAAACGAAGTGGGGCGACGAGGCGACGCCACGCTAGGGCGGCGCGGCCCAGGCCTTGGCCGCGCGCCCCTACTGTGTGGGTCCCTCGCGTCGCCCCTAAACCTACCTCTCCGTCTATAAGAAGCCTTCGTCGATAATAACTCCAGTACCGAGAGCCACGATACGGAAAACCTTCCAGAGACGCCGCCGCCACCAATCCCATCTCGGGGGATTCAGGAGATCGCCTCCGGCACCCTGCCGGAGAGGGGAATCATCTCCCGAAGGACTCTACACCGCCATGGTCGCCTCCGGAGTGATGTGTGAGTAGTTCACCCCTGGACTATGGGTCCATAGCAGTAGCTAGATGGTTGTCTTCTCCTCATTGTGCTATCATTGTTGGATCTTGTGAGCTACCTAACATGATCAAGATCATCTATCTGTAATGCTACATGTTGCGTTTGCTGGGATCCGATAAATATTGAATGCTATGTTATGTTGATTATCAATCTATCATCTATGTATTGTTTATGATCTTGCATGCTCTCTGTTATTAGTAGAGGCTCTGGCCAAGTCGTTACTTGTAACTCCAAGAGGGAGTATTTATGCTCGATAGTGGGTTCATGCCTCCATTAAATCTGGGACAGTGACAGAAAGTTCTAAAGTTGTGGATGTGCTATTGCCACTAGGGATAAAACATCAATGCTATGTCTAAGGATGTATTTGTTGATTACATTACGCACCATACTTAATGCAATTGTCTGTTGTTTGCAACTTAATACTGGAAGGGGTTCGGATGATAACCTGAAGGTGGACTTTTTAGGCATAGATGCATGCTGGATAGCGGTCTATGTACTTTGTCGTAATGCCCAATTAAATCTCACACTACTCATCATAACATGTATGTGCATTGTCATGCCATCTTTATTGTCAATTGCCCAACTGTAATTTGTTCACCCAACATGCTATTTATCTTATGGGAGAGACACCACTAGTGAACTGTGGACCCCGGTCCATTCTTTTACATCGAATACAATCTACTGCAATACTCGTTCTACTGTTCTCTGCAAACATCATCATCCACACCATACATCTAATCCTTTGTTACAACAAACCGGTGAGATTGACAACCTCACTGTCACGTTGGGGCAAAGTAATTTGGTTGTGTTGTGCAGGTTCCACGTTGGCGCTAGAATCCCTGGTGTTGCGCCGCACTACACTCCGCCGCCATCAACCTTCAACGTGCTTCTTGGCTCCTACTGGTTCGATAAACCTTGGTTTCTTACTGAGGGAAACTTGCTGTTGTACGCATCACACCTTCCACTTGGGGTTCCCAACGGACGCATGTTGTACGCGTATCAAGCTAAATTTCTGGCGCCGTTGCCGGGGAGATCAAGACACGATGTAAGGGGAGTCTCCACTTCAAATCTCTTTACTTTGTTTTTGTCTTGCTTTATTTTTATTTACTATTTTGTTTGCTGCACTATATCAAAATACAAAAAAATTAGTTGCTAGCTTTACTTTATTTATTATCTTGTTTGCGTTCTCCATATTAAAAACACAAAAAAATTAGTTACTTGCATTTACTTTACTTATTTCATTATGTTTCCTCCTAAGTTCACTCTAAAAGATGTACCGGTAGGCCAAGGATCTATCATTGGAAGAGATAATATAGAAGCATTTTTCACCCATGTTACCATGGATGAAGATTTTGAAGATATACCATTATTAAAAGCTGCTCCTACTTATGAAAGTGCCTCTGCCTGTTTAGTACACATGTTGGAAACTAGATTTATTAGTCTCAATCCCATGATACAACACATGTTCCTTACACTTTCTGATATGGAGAGGGGAGAAAAGAGAGATTTTGTTTTAAAAGTCCTTGATAGAGAATTTAAAGATATAGCTAAAGAAGCTAGAAAAGTTTTTATTAAGCATAAGAGGCTTGGTTTGTTCACCGATTTTAAAAGAACAGTTGAAAAGATGGACATGGATAGAATAAGGTACACTAATAATGTTAATTATGGTGGGGAGATTAAAGCACCGATACCTAGTAAGCTCCTGGGAATGCAAGAAGCTTTAGAAAATAACTATGCTTGGCTTGTTCCTGAAAATTTGTTTGATGAGAATAGCAAGCCTAAGACTAATGAAAAAGGAGCCTCTGAAACTTACATAAATAAGATACAATGCATAGTGGAGAAAGCTCCAAACCCCGCTGGTGATGCTTCGTCTCTTGATAATACTTGATTCACACTTTCTGCGCCTAGCTGAAAGGCGTTAAAGAAAAGCGCTTATGGGAGACAACCCATGATTTTACTTCTGCACTTTTGTTTTATATTTGAGTCTTGGAAGTTGTTACTACTGTAGCAACCTCTCCTTATCTTAATTTTGTTGCATTGTTGTGCCAAGTAAAGTCTTTGATAGTAAGGTTCATACTAGATTTGGATTACTGCGCAGAAACAGATTTCTTGCTGTCACAAATTTGGGTTGAATTCTCTGTAGGTAACTCAGAAAAATCTGCCAATTTACTTGAGTAATCCTCAGATATGTACGCAACTTTCATTCAATTTGAGCATTTTCATCTGAGCAAGTCTGGTGCACCTTAAAAATTCGTCTTTACGGACTGTTCTGTTTTGACAGATTCTGCCTTTTATTTCGCATTGCCTGTTTTGCTATGCTTGATGGATTTCTTTATTCCATTAACTTTCAGTAGCTTTGTGCAATGTCCAGAAGTGTTAAGAATGATTATGTCACCTCTGAACATGTGAATTTTGATTATGCACTAACCCTCTAATGAGTTGTTTTGAGTTTGGTGTGGAGGAAGTTTTCAAGGATCAAGAGAGGAGGATGATACAATATGATCAAGGAGAGTGAAAGCTCTAAGCTTGGGGATGCCCCCGTGGTTCATCCCTGCATATTTCAAGAAGACTCAAACATCTAAGCTTGGGGATGCCCAAGGCATCCCCTTCTTCATCGACAACATTATCAGGTTCCTCTAGTGAAACGATATTTTTATTCCGTCACATCTTATGTGCTTTACTTGGAGCGTTTGTATGTTTTTGTTTTGTTTTGTTTGAATAAAGTTGGATCTTAGCATTCATTGTGTGGGAGAGAGACACGCTCCGCTGTTGCATATGGACAAATATGTCCTTAGCTTTACTCATAATGTTCATGGCGAAGGTTGAAACTGCTTCGTTAATTGTTATATGGTTGGAAACGGGAAATGCTACATGTGGTAATCGGTAGAATGTCTTGAATAATTTAATACTTGGCAATTGTTGTGCTCATAAGGATCATGTTTAAGCTCTTGCATCATATACTTTGCACCTATTAGTGAAGAAATACATAGAGCTTGTTGAAATTTGGTTTGCATGATTGGTCTCTCTAAAGTCTAGATATTTTCTGGTAAGGGTTTGAGCAACAAGGATGACAGTGTAGAGTCTTATAATGCTTGCAATATGTTTTTTATGTGAGTTTTGTTGTACCAGTTCATACTTGTGTTTGCTTCAAATAACCTTGCTAGCCTAAGCCTTGTATTGAGAGGGATTACTTCTCATGCATCCAAAATCCTTGAGCCAAAAACTATGCCATTTGTGTCCACCATACCTACCTACTACATGGTATTTTTCTGCCATTCCAAAGTAAATTGCTTGAGTGCTACCTTTAAATTTCTATCCTTTGTCTTTGCAATATATAGCTCATGGGAAAAATAGCCTAAAAACTATTGTGGTATTGAATATGTACTTATGTATCTTATTTCTTATTAAGTTGCTTGTTGTGCGATAACCATGTTCCTGGGGATGCCATCAACTACCCTTTGTTGAATATCATGTGAGTTGCTATGCATGTTCGTCTTGTCTGAAGTAAGGGCGATTTACCATGAGTTGCATGGTTTGAGCATGCATATTGTTAGAGAAGAACATTGGGCCGCTAACTAAAGCCACGATCCATGGTGGAAGTTTTAGTTTGGACAACAATCCTCAATCTCTTATGAGAATATTATCTGTTGTTGAATGCTTATGCATTAAAGAGGAGTCCATTATCTGTTGTCTATGTTGTCCCGGTATGGATGTCTAAATTGAGAATAATCAAAAGCGAGAAATACAATGCGAGCTTTCTCCTTAGACCTTTGTACAGGCGGCATAGAGGTACCCCTTTGTGATACTTGGTTAAAACATATGTATTGCAATGATAATCCAGGTAATCCGAGCTAATTAGGACAAGGTGCGGGCACTATTGGTATACTATGCATGAGGCTTGCAACTTGTAGGATATCTTATACATAATGCATATGCTTTATTACTACCGTTGACAAAATTGTTTCTTGTTTTCAAAACAAAAGCTCTAGCACAAATATAGCAATCCATGCTTCCCTCTTCAAAGGGCCTTTCTTTTACTTTTATGTTGAGTCAGTTTACCCATTTCCTCCCATCTTAGAAGAAAACACTTGTGTGAACTGTGCATTGATTCTTACATACTTGCATATTTACATTCATCATATTACTCTGTATTGACAACTATCCATGAGATATACATGTTACAAGTTGAAAGCAACCGCTGAAACTTAATCTTCCTTTATGTTGCTTCAATACCTTTACTATGAATTTATTGCTTTGTGAGTTAACTCTTATGCAAGACTTATTGATGCTTGTCTTGAAAGTACTATTCATGAAAAGTCTCTGCTATATGATTCAATTGTTTAACCATTGTCTTTACCATTGCTTTGGATCGCTGCATTCATTACATGTGCTTAGTATTGATCAAGATTATGATGGCATGTCACTTCAGAAATTATCTTTGTTATCGTTTACCTACTCGGGACGAGTAGGAACTAAGCTTGGGGATGCTGATACGTCTCCAACGTATCGATAATTTCTTATGTTCCATGCTTGTTTTATGACAATACCTACATGTTTTATACATACTTTATGTCATATTTATGCATTTTCCGGCACTAACCTATTAACAAGATGCCGAAGAGCCAGTTGCTGTTTTCTCTGTTTTTGGTTTCAGAAATCCTAGTAAGGAAATATTCTCGGAATTGGACGATCAACGCCCAGGATCTTATTTTTCCACGAAGCTTCCAGAAGTCCGAAAGGGAAACGAAGTGGGGCGACGAGGCGACGCCACGCTAGGGCGGCGCGGCCCAGGCCTTGGCCGCGCGGCCCTACTGTGTGGGTTCTCGCGTCGCCCCTAAACCTACCTCTCCGTCTATAAGAAGCCTTCGTCGATAATAACTCCAGTACCGAGAGCCACGATACGGAAAACCTTTCAGAGACGCCGCCACCGCCAATCCCATCTCGGGGGATTCAGGAGATCGCCTCCGGCACCCTGCCGGAGAGGGGAATCATCTCCCGGAGGACTCTACACCGCCATGGTCGCCTCCGGAGTGATGTGTGAGTAGTTCACCCCTGGACTATGGGTCCATAGCAGTAGCTAGATGGTTGTCTTCTCCTCATTGTGCTATCATTGTTGGATCTTGTGAGCTGCCTAACATGATCAAGATCATCTATCTGTAATGCTACATGTTGCGTTTGTTGGGATCCGATGAATATTGAATGCTATGTTATGTTGATTATCAATCTATCATCTATGTGTTGTTTATGATCTTGCATGCTCTCCGTTATTAGTAGAGGCTCCGGCCAAGTCGTTACTTGTAACTCCAAGAGGGAGTATTTATGCTCGATAGTGGGTTCATGCCTCCATTAAATCTGGGACAGTGACAGAAAGTTCTAAGGTTGTGGATGTGCTGTTGCCACTAGGGATAAAACATCAATGCTATGTCTAAGGATGTATTTGTTGATTACATTACGCACCATACTTAATGAAATTGTCTGTTGTTTGCAACTTAATACTGGAAGGGGTTCGGATGATAACCTGAAGGTGGACTTTTTAGGCATAGATGCATGCTGGATAGCGGTCTATGTACTTTGTCGTAATGCCCAATTAAATCTCACACTACTCATCATAACATGTATGTGCATTGTCATGCCATCTTTATTTGTCAATTGCCCAACTGTAATTTGTTCACCCAACATGCTATTTATCTTATGGGAGAGACACTACTAGTGAACTGTGGACCCCCGGTCCATTCTTTTACATCGAATACAATCTACTGCAATACTCGTTCTACTGTTCTCTGCAAACATCATCATCCACACTATACATCTAATCCTTTGTTACAGCAAGCCGGTGAGATTGACAACCTCACTGTCACGTTGGGGCAAAGTAATTTGGTTGTGTTGTGCAGGTTCCACGTTGGCGCCGGAATCCCTGGTGTTGTGCCGCACTACACTCCGCCGCCATCCTCCGTGAAGGTGCTTCTTGGCTCCTACTGGTTCGATAAACCTTGGTTTCTTACTGAGGGAAACTTGCTGCTGTACGCATCACACCTTCCACTTGGGGTTCCCAACGGACGCGTGCTGTACGCGTATCAAGCATTAGTCCAATACTCTAGCTATGGTGTCATTGTTACCAAAATAATGGATAAGGGTAAAATACCCTTACAATATCCAATGTTCATGATTAGGAAACCAGGATCATCTATTAATCAACAAGCTAGTTAAACGAGAGGCTTACTAGGGACTCTGGTTTGTTTACAAAACACACATGTATCAATGTTTCCACTTAATACAATTAAAGCATGGGATGTAAACATTTATCATGAACACTAAGATATAACAATAACCACTTTATTATTGCCTCTCGGGCATATCTCCAACAACAGTTTTGGTTTACGGGCTCTGTTACGTGACAACAACTTCGGAACCCGTAAATGCAGGGTTTATCACATAATTTGGCATATGATGAAACTATCAAATGCAAACCTGAAAGATCGAGATGTCGCCTAGAGGGGGGGGGGGGGTGAATAGGCAATTAAAAACTCTTACGGATTTGTCTTGTAAGAATGCGGAATTAAACTAACGTTTAGTTTACAAGCACAAACCCTAAATATGCTAAGCTCAACTAAGTGTAACAATAGCAACTAGAGCTAAGCAAGATAGGCACAAAATATATGTAGCACAAGTGATAGCAAGATATATGTACTTCAAGCACGATGGCTATCACAAGGAAAGAGAGCTCGGGTATAGAAATAACCGAGGCACGCGGAGACGAGGATGTATTCCCGTGTTCCCTTCCTTTGCAAGAAGGTACGCCACGTTTGGAGGAGTGGAGGTCCCACGAAGGATTCCCCGCGCCACGAAGGCTCACCCTATTCTCCGAACCACACCCACGAAGGATAATGGCCCTTTCCTTATGGTTCGCTTTCCCCTGCCCCGGAGATGGCAAGCTCCACAACCACTTCACAAGCTCCACGAAGGAGAAGCCCGGGCCTCTTCACAATCTTCTTGAAGAGATCACCGGAGCACCAACCGCCAAGCCAACTAGGAGGTCTCCCTCCAAGAGTAACAAGTTCACGGTCTCTCACTCGAACTAATCGTGGTGGAGAGCTCAACACTATGCAATGATGCAAAGCAAGAACACTAGAGGTGTTCAAATCCTTCACTCTCAAATACCACCCAAGCAACAAATGCTAAGATGAGATTGGAGAGGAAGAACAATGGGGAAAGTCAACAAAAGACTCCAAGATCTAGATCCCAAGAGTTCCCCTCACTTAGAGGAGAAATGGATTGGTGAAAGTGTAGATCTAGATCTCCTCTCTTAGATCCCTCAAGAATGAGCAAGAATCATGGGGGGAGGCAAGAGAGAGAGCAAGTTCTTCAAAGGCAACAATGGAGGTGAGAGAATAGAAGAACTAGCTTGCTCAAGGTGGAAGAAGAGCTATTTATAGCTAGGGAGCAAATAAAACCGTTGGGGGAAAAAGACAGAGAAATGGGCAGAAAAAACGGGCCAGAAATGTGCTCCACTGGCCCGTACTGACTGGCCGAGGCCGAGACGGACAGCTCTCGGGATCCGGCCACCGGACCTCGAGCGGAGCGGCGCCTTGCGCCAGGCGGCACATAAGCCAGGCCGCGCTGAGCCGACCGCACCGGGTGGGCAGCGGGCGGAGAAGGCCCACCCCGGCCAGAGGCCAGTCGGGGCGGGTGCCGGTGGGTCGGTCGACCGGGCCGGATGGGGCTGCTCGGCCACGGGACGCCGCCCGAATGGCACGAGCGCCGGGCCGGTTTCGGCCGGGTGGGTCGGCGCTTGGCCCGGCAGGCCGGTCGGCCGGCCGGCCGGCTCCCCCTCCCCTTTTTTTCTTTTCTTTTTATTCTTTTATTCTTTTTTCCTTTTTCTTTAATAACTAATGCTCCCGAACTCCGATTGACTTGAAACCAATTTTGTTGGAAAGATAACGATGAATAGAACCCCAACAAAAACTGGAAATATGGAGACTCCTCACAGAACATTTTTAGATGATTTTAGAGAGGGAGTCTCCCACCGTCAAGAGACGGTGAAGACGTCCAAACTCGAAAACGCAATAGAAGATGCATGCGGATTCCGTTTTCGATGAACTTGGACTTGTTGTAAAGCTAGCAACAAGCTCAAGAACCTCACACAGAGAAACACCAAGAAGCAATAAGGATATGCAAAGTATGCAAAGGATTGAGCTCCCTAAGACGATGTGATCAAGTTACTCAACCGAAAGCCCCTCTTAATAGTGCGGCTATCTATCCTATAATCCGGTCTCCCAACATCCACCTTGAGACCGGTAAAAGGAAAACCTAGCAAGGCCATACCTTTGCCTTGCGCATCCCGCTTGATCTTGATGATAACTCTTCAAGCTCCACTCAAGCGGGAATGCCTCACTTGATCAATGTTGCTTCGTGAAGACTCACAAATGCTCCCCCATACACTATGATGGGAAAGCTCCATTGATGCACATCTTCACATGTCCATTATCACCAAATGGATGACAAGCTTCAAGCATGTGATACACTCAAGATGCTCATCTTGAACTTGCCCAACTCAACCTTGTATCTTCTCATACTCACTTAAGATAGAGCATGGCTAATATTGAGTTCCACATAAGAACTCCATCTTCATTTCATCTTCTTGATTATATCACATATGTATCTTTAAATCGATGATCTTGATGCCAATACACAAGGTGTATCTTTATATTCATGGCATCCATACTTGAATCGAACACATGGAATACAAGAAGTACCTATGGAATATTCCTTCATATAAACTCAATGAAAACATTAGTCCATAGGGGTTGTCATTAATTACCAAAACCACACATAGGGGCAATGTACCCTTACAAAACAACTCATGCATAGTTCATAGTTTTACATCAAATGACACAATCATAGAAAATCGTTCATAGTTCATGGCAGAAAGTTGCTTAGTCTCCTCACCATCTCCTCTCACCATCGGCATCAAACGGAGGTAGGACCGTCGTCACCATCATCGCCACCACCTCCATGCGTCACCGATGCACCACCACTTGCCCCTTCACGAGCTAGTCTTCGTCTCTCCATGATCTGCGCCGATGCATCCTTCCACCACTTCATTTGTTGCTCGTTCATGTCCTTTGTGTTCATCATCATGATCTCCCTCTCTTCGGCTAATAGTTGATTCATTGCTTTGGCTTTCTTCACATTGATCCTCATCTCCTCCAACTTGGACTTGTTCCTTGCTTCCTCTCGGATGGCTTCAACCTTGACAAGACTCACATCTGTCTTTTTCTAGATGATGATAAGCTTGGTCTCAAAAGTCTTGGCCTCTATCACCTCCTTGGACTTCATCATATGATCAAATTTGTCCCTCAACAATGCCGCCTCCCCCTCGAGTTTGAGCCTCTCTTTGGTCTTCTTGTTTCCCTCCGGCTTGTCGTTGTTCCGACCCTCTTTCTCATCCTCGGTATCGTCCAACACAATCATTGCAGCTTTCTCGGGTGCCATTCTTCGTCCCTCAATTGCCACTTGGGGAGGTGTTGAAGAACATCAAAGCAATATCTTATTGTGAAGCTCTTGCCTTATTGCCGGCCATGTCTCTATACCTAGCATGAGCAATGCACTCCTACATTTGCAAAAGAAATATGAAATGACACCCAACCTACTCCGGAAATAAGCTCAAAAAACAAAAAACAAAAAACAAACCTACTCCGGAAAAAAGAAGTCGATGAATCGGCTCCCCAGTCCCCACTCCTCCACTCGTCCGTGCCTGCCACTCGGCCCAATCAATCCCCTCCGTCCCCTCGCTTCCCACGCGCCCACCTCCCCGCCGCCGGAACGGCAGCGATGAACTCCGGGGAGGCGCCGGACCTCCAGGCGCAGCTGGCCGCGGCCGTGCAGGCGCTCAACCACGGCGCTCACCCTTCCGCACGCCTCGCCGCCAACCAGTGGCTCCTCGGCCTGCAACGCTCGCCGCAGGCGTGGGCGCTGGCGGCCTCGCTGCTCGCCTCCGGGGATTACCCGGCCCCTTCCGCCGACCTACTCTTCTTTGCAGCCCAGATGCTCCGCCGGAAGATCCAGTCACCTGGCGCACCGCTCCCGGACCCCGCAGGGCAGCTCCTCGACGCGCTCCTAGTCGCGGCACGCCGCTTCTGCCTCGGGCCTCCGCGGCTGCTCACGCAGATCTGCCTCGCCCTTGCGGCGCTCGCGCTCCGCGCCGAGGGAGGGGTAGATGGCCTTTTCGCGCGAATGCCACACTTACCTGACCCCGCCTTGCTGGAGCTGCTCACCGTGCTCCCCGAGGAGGTGGCGCAGGATCAGAGCGGCGACACGGGGGTCGACTCCGCCTCGCGGTGTAGGTACACGCGCGAGCTTCTCGCGCACGCGCCCGCCGTGCTTGACTTCCTGCTCGCCCAGTCTGAGAAGCCGGACGCCGCCCACGAGCCAAGCCGAAGAATCCTGCGATGCCTACTGAGCTGGGTACGTACGCTTCGCGCTCAGTTCAATCGCGTCGCGTTTTGGCTTTCCCTCTCCCTGTGCTGTGCTAAGAGTAACGGCGATGTTGTAGGTCCGCGTGGGATGCTTTTCAGGAACGCCTGCGGCCGCGCTTGCCGTGCATCCACTTCTCACGTTCGCGTTCAACTCCCTGCAGGTGTGATTGATTTACTAAACCCACTTCGAGGGATTGGTTTTGTATTCACGTGCTCACATGTTAAGTATTTCGTTGCTGTGTGGTCATGAAAGGCGCCCTTCTCGTTTGACGTGGCCATTGAGGTTATGACGGAGCTTCTCAGCCAGTATCAAGTAAGTTCTCTTCTACTGTACTACATTGGTGCAATCAACTGATCGAGTAACTTCTGCTGCTTGATTATGACTTTGTGCTCCTTA
This sequence comes from Lolium perenne, assembly GCF_019359855.2. Taxonomy (NCBI): domain Eukaryota; kingdom Viridiplantae; phylum Streptophyta; class Magnoliopsida; order Poales; family Poaceae; genus Lolium; species Lolium perenne. The sequence goes on from NC_067247.2 coordinate 218,153,122, forward strand.
TCTTGTTCCATTTGGTGCTGCTGTCAGTCAAGTAGTTGACCTGCAATATTGCTGAGTATGCGATGCCACTGTGAAGTTCTAAAATGGCTGTTGTTGTGTCCCCTTCTGTTTCTTTTCATAGAATACCACTGTTGTGAATTTGTTGACTAACAAAACATTGTTCTCCAAATCGACTTTTAACTGATAATGGACTGTGAAATATGATGCATGCTCCTATCTACTTGTAGGATTTACCTCAGGCTTTTCTAAGCAAGATTCCATACATCAGAGAAGTTCTACTTTTACCAGCTCTAGCCAACAGAAGCGAGAAAATTGTAGCTGGTATTGCTAGTTTGATGTGTGAAGTTGGTCAGGCAGTAAGTTTTTCTCATTCTCACTTGTAGAGTGTTTGTGTTTTAGCATCATGACTCACAGTATGTCCAGTAGTCAAACTAATTGAATACTCCTATTTTAGGATGAACAATAGACTGATATAATTGAATACTGAAATGTTAATGGAATACGGTTGTGTTGGGTTTGGGTGTATGTGTAAATTCCTGTATGCGGTAGTTCTGGATGTACCCCCAGCACGTCTTTGTTCTTGATCCTATTAGTGACGTAATTCCTTATGTTAGTTATTCATGTTTAAACCATTATCACATATTTTATCACATACAAAGAGGGGTGTTCTTATTTGCTCGTACTACCTGTGTGAAGCAGCACAAGGTTGTGGAGGAACAGCTCCACCGTGTTGCTACAATGTGGACAACACAAATGTTGAACAACGTGCTGCGCTAGATATCTCTCTAGGGGCGGGGGCTGTCAAGAGTTTAGTTTAAACTCTCAACACAAGATCTAATCCAAGATCTAAAACAAGAACAGAAAGTTCACATTATTGATGGGTAGATGGTTCATAGTCTGGTTCGTAGGTAGAGGTTGGACCTCTATTTATAGGCTGCACGAGCCTTCACTACTTAGCTCTACTTACAACTAGAGTGTTCTAGAGAACACTACATAAGCTAGGGAAAGAACTACACATATTCTAGTTACAACCTATACTAGAATACTCTGGAAACCACTACAATACATATAACTAGAGGATCATATTACCTAGAATATAGTAGAAGTATGTAGAAGCTAGTACTAGATATTAGTTCGGTTTACTTTATTTTATTTTCTCTTTTGTCCCTCATCACTGTTTATTTGCTCAAACCAAACGATCGTAAATGCCCTATACAACATTGCATTTCACCAACCCAAAAAATGATAGACTAGTTCAACCCACCAACCTAGCAAGTGAACCATCAGCATCGCATTTCATTCCAACTCATACCCTCAGTCCTGTGTCCCAGTTTATAAGCTGGATGTGCTCAAGGAGACAAGGACTAAGAGCATCTCCAGTCGCGTCCCCCAAACCGCTCCCCAAAGGGATTTGGGGCGCCGGACGTTTGACCTCCCCTAGCTGCGCTCCTCAAAGCCCTTTTTGGTCCGTCGTGGCCCAATACAGTGTCCGACGCGCCGAGCCTGTCCCTGCTACGGAACGCTGCGGGGACGTCGGACAGAACAAAAATCCGCGTCGCGAGAGTCGGGCCAGCATAGTCAGCCACACAGGGTTGCCGCGCACCTGTCGCCTACCTCTGACGAACGCAATTTATTTCTGCGCAGCGACGGTGTAGTTTCCCCAGACGCGCAATGAGACGTCTCATCGCGCCTTGTCCCGTGTGCCGGCGTTAATGCGCCCCATGGCCCCCTCGCCTGCCTCCGGCGTATAAGACGGGGTGCTCGCTCATCGCTCCTCCCGCACAACCCTAGCACCACACATCCACAACCCTAGCCGCCGCCACCCAACTTCTCCACATGCGCTCCATGGTGGGTTCAACTGGCTGCCGCGGCCGTGGCAGGGGCAAGGGCGGTGGGGCTGCACGCTCGCCGTCGCTTGAGGAAGAGGACTGCCCCTGCAACAAGTACTTCGAGTTCGTTGTACTCCCGGACGCGTTCGAAGAATTTCTCACCGGCCCAGAGCCGGCCGCGGTTACCCTGCGATGCAACCGTGGAGGTCTTGTTCGACAGGGAAGGCAAGATGTACATCCACACCGGCTGGAAGAAGTTCGCCCACGACCATGACGTAGAGGTCGGCTGCTTGTTGAACTTCTACGAAGACGACGGCGAGTTGAGCGTCAAGTTCTATGGCAAAGAGTCTTGCCGTATCCACTACCACAGAGGCTCGGGCGATGACAACGACGACGACGGCAACGAAGAAGACTAGGGCTGACCTCTAGTATAGGTTTTTTGTATGCCCTATATTGGTGTCTTCCAAGGTTCGTGGATGTTCTTCGTCGTCTGTTTCAATGTTTTTGTCGTGTAAAAGCGACGAAGTATCTCCAAAATTATGAATAAACCGTTAATTTTAAATAGAAAATTGTTTGGGGGTCAGGTTCTGGGAACGCGGCTGGAGAGGGACGCCCCCCCAAGGGCGGCACCAAGGTGCGGCGTCCCCCAAACGACTGATCCGGTGCTTTAACCGGACGCCGTTTGGGGACGCGGCTGGAGATGCTCTAACCATAACATTGTAGCGCATAATGTACCGTGTTGCCTGTGGGATGCTCCTGCGAGTATCATTGGACATAAAATGATCATAACTTAATTCAGTCTAAAAGTGGTTAGGGCAAAGAACCAAGTGAAATCCCAATGCAAAATGGCATAGTCATTATTTTTGTTTTGTTTTTTTGCATCTCCTATATGCTTTTATTCAGAGACTCTGTTGAACACAAGCTGATAACTGTTTGATTTTCTAGGCACCTGGTTTGGTTGCAGAAGGGAGCAATCAAGCACTTGCCCTTTCCGATGCAATTTTGAGGTCAATCTATGCACTGCTTCTGTGGTACTTTTCCCTTAGTTTTGTAGTTATTTGCTTTAAAATTTGGTGCTAATACTACACGGTGTTTTAATTCACTTTATTAGCACTTATGATTCTGACGGACTTCACCCTCAATTACAGATGTGTAGCTTTTTCTAGTGAAGACTGGGGGATTGCAGATTCCACTTTGCAATTTTGGTAACAATGCTCACCTTTTTTTTTTCCACGAATCAAACTCTTCCTTTTTCTGGGTTAATTAGCAATTAGTTCATGTATCATATTATTCCATCCTGCGTGCGCGATGGGTGGGCTAGTATCTTCACTTGTATTTCATGTCCTGTTTCATTAATTAAAAAAAAACTCTAACCCATTTGGAGTGAAACACCTTCTAGTTCATCCAGCTGTGCTGTGTTAATGCGTGTGAAAGGCTTGACTGCTGCTCTTCTTTTCCCATCCCATTCAATGTAATTTCAGTATGGTTTAACAACTGAATTTTCCGTAGAATGTTCAGTTGAGCATCATCGATGACAACGCAAATGTTGAGTTGTACAAGTTTGCATGTTGGAATTTCTTTCTATATTCTGTTTTTCTGAAGTAAGGCTAAGTTCACAAGCAAATAATTATTTATACCCACCAAGCTGAAATTTTACAGGTGCAGTTTGGCACATTTTATTCTTGGTATTGATGTGCAATCAGCTGAAAGGAATGCCACGCAAGAGACGTTTCTCCCTGTGTTTTCTTCACTGCTAGATGCTCTTCTTTTTCGTGCTCAGGTTTATCTCTTTTCACTCAACATCATTCACTTGTTATATCATGATTAAGTGATCAACAGAAGTTTCTTTCTTATAAATGCTCCTTTTTTCGCATTATACCTCGTATAAATGCCAGTTACACCTTTCTTTTATACTAGATCATTATCAATTCACTAAGCCCTCTTTTATATTCTGCACTTCTGTATGTGCGAAGGTTCTATAGATCCAACTGTTCACTTTGCATTGTAACTTCTGATAATTCACAGATTATTGACACTGATGAGCATGTCACTGATGGAGTATGTTCGCTACCCGATGGGCTAGCACAATTCAGACTGAATTTGGAGGAGCTTCTTGTTGATGTGTGTTTGCTTTTAGGTGCCCCTGCATATATTAATAAGGTATATATTTTGCTGAAAGATGGCATTGTCTTCCAAGGCTATTCATAAGTAATCATCTTGCATTCTCCATATAATATGCCCCTTGTCAGGGAATAGGATAAGTACGTATTATGAGGGTTTCTAGTGGTTTAGAAGTTGTGAGCGTAGTATTGGTATTTCAACTAGTCCATCATCGTGTACCTAGCCGCACTCCATATAAGGCTATCTTTGTATCCTGCGATACCAACCAAGAAATATGAACCACAAATTTATCTTGTCCTTTATTCCAGTTCTTCAATTACTGCAATTTATCCTTTAATTTCTATCCTGCAATTTACCAATTTATCTCTCAATTCCTCTCAAATTCATGTTTTGAGATCCAATCAGGGGCCTGACACTCCTGCCACCATATGTAACTTTATATATAATTATAGTTATTGCTTATAATGTTACTAAATTACGAGATCATTTAAAACCTTTTCATGAATTCTGTTTTAACAATTTTTCTTATTTTTCTTTCTGAAATCATTATTACTACCATTTGCTTAACCCTTTGTACTTTATGTAGCTTTTTTCTGGTGGATGGGGTTTCGTTAGCCAATCAATACCTTGGAAAGAGGTAGAAGTTAGAATGTACGCACTTAGCATGGTAAGCGCGCAATATCTATTGCTAAACTTGATTTATAAGTTGCTATTGAATACATGAAAGCCTTTTGTTATTTTTATAGGATATAGCGTAATTTGATCATCATGTTGATTATGCTGATCCTAATCTGTTTATCCACTAGTTCCTTTCTTTTAGCGTACTTGGTTAAAATGTGATTAATTCCCAATTGCCTTATATCAAGTTGCTCTTCAAGCTGATATGATCTGCTTGGAGGCTCTTATTATTCCACACGTCTGTTAGTCCACTGGCAGATACCCATTTAAGCTTCTCAGTTTCAATGCAAATTTAAATGATTATTGGAAGATACCCTTCTTTACGCCAAGCCAAGAAGTATCTTGTTTAGGGGTTTACTACGCTTCTTAAAGCACCCCGAGAAAGGTGGCCTAGTTCAGGGATGCCTCGAATTGTTTTCTGTTACTTTAAGCAATGACTAGGAAATATGCATTTGGCAGAAAAATATACATGATTTAAAAATGACCATTAATACTGTATAATCTCTTGGCTGTTTAGCTTATAGCTCTATTGGTGATGCAGAGGGATATTAATCCATACCAATCCTGTGATCCTACTTTCAGTAAATTCTTCTACTGTCTGCAAGTCAAAATGTCCTTTTCTAGTTTTTGCTGGTTGGCATGGCACCCTCCTGTGTGGTTAGACATAAGTATGCAAGGAACCAGCATGCTTGATCTACGTGCCAAGCTCATGAGTTACTGAATTTCAGGTTGCTGACACGATTTTACAAGATGGAAGTCCCTTCGATTTTTCGATCATAATGCATTTTGTGAATATTCTATCCAGCGGGACACTGGCTGAACTGCATGGCTGCCAGTTCGTTGTAAGACTTCCTCAATATGCCTTCAGACATTTCTATGATAAATTTATCTCTTTATTGTACTTCATGAAGCTAATTAGCTAATGTTCTCTCGTGTGATTTCATATTTGTTCTAGGTATACAAATCTTTCGGTGACGTCATTGGTTCTTATTCAAAATGGTTATCGTCTTCCCAAAGTAATATTAAGCCATTACTGTAAGGATTTTTTTTAATGTGTGTTGATGTTTAATGTTGATTTTATTTCTCATTTAGCACACTAACTTGAATGTGTTGTGCCATTGTTTTCAGCCTATTCTGTGCTTCAGGGATTTCAAAATCCTTATCGTCAAATTCTTGCTCCTTGGCGTTGCGGAAACTTTGTGAGGATGCTACAACATTCATCCATGAGCCTCAGAATCTAGAGATTCTTTTCTGGATTAGTGAGGTAAAATATACCTCAATGATTGCAAATTTACTCTGCCATGATATTTTCTAGTTAGGAGCCAATGCAGTCCATACTTCCGAAACAATGTATTTGTTGTAGAGAGAAAATGGCTATTCGCAACTGTGATTTTTTATTCCATTAGGAAGAGTTAAATATACATTATACAAGAGAGGTGCAGGCCACATGGGCAAAAATTAGATCATCCATATTGGCCAAGTCATCCTAGACTGTTGAATTGAATAGCATGTCTGTTTCTGAAGCAGTATGGTGTATAACTAAATAAATACAATGCAGCCTTACTGTCTAGAAAGAAAACAAGTTTTGCTTATACAATTTGTCTGTATTCATATTTTTTTTGGCTGTAGCAGTCATGTGTGCATACAATTTCATGTTTTAGCACTGCATGACTTGATCTAGTTGTGGGCATTTCCTGCATAGCTATTTGATCTCTCAAATTATTCCCTAGGATGTACTTCTCTTGTTCATTGATGTCTTCATGGTTTTCATCACCGTTGGGTACTATCACAGTCGGCCAGATCTATGGTCTAATGTACGGCATGGTATTTCGCCTTGTCAATTTAGCTTATACGTTCATCTTGGGCTTGTATTCGATGTAGTATTCAAAGAACAGTGCTCTTATAGGGTATGGATGAGGGGAATCTACGGATAGAGGATGAGGAAGAGATAGTTAGTGCAATTACACATGCTCTATGTTCTATTCTTGACAAAGAGCCAAGGAAAAATTCGCTGGCCAGGCTGCTTTATTCAAGCTACTCAGCAGTTGAAAAGATTGTATGTTTTCTTTCCCCAACGCAGCTTTTCTTGGAGTGCTGTCTGAATTTATTATTTTCAATTATTTATCATTTGTTGGACAATAAGCTTAAGAACCATGTTCAGTACCTTTAATCCTATAAAATATTTCAATCGATGGCAGGGGTACATTTACCTTCAGGCCACATTACCTCTTGGATCTGGCACAAACAGTTGGGATGTGAGCAGATATAGATGATTTTGTTTGGCTTTAATTTATTTTAATTCTGGGCAAGAAATGAGCTTTGTGCTATTAAAGTATAAGCCTTTGCATGAACTGTCAATTACTTAAGTATAAACCTTTAGCACGAACAGCCAACATTTGTTGATGGTTTATTCTATAGTTCTGTGGCTTTCATTAAGGCTAGTCTTTATCTGCATCAGCCAGTTTATATAGGCATACATCATGGTAACTGGTCTTTTTTCATGAACTTATATTCAACATCTTCACTAAACTTTACTCTCTTGAAGTAATCTGATCTATTTTTTCAATCCAAAGGCCAAGGTTCTTAAATTACTACTCCCTCTGTTCACTAATGTCAGACCTTTTAGCCTTTTTTTAAACCGTAAATGCATGTATGTAGACGTCTTTTAGTGTGTAATTCACTCATTTTGATCTGTATCTAGTACACTTTGAAATATCCAAAGTTCTTATATTAGTGAACACAGGTAGTACTCCATATTAATATTCAGTCATGTCTTATACTGCTGTACTTTATTTCATGGGCAGTCAGACACTCATAGTTGCTCGAATCATTTTCTTATTGATGGGTTGAAGGTTTTATACCAGTACAGAAGTTCCATGTGAGATATTTTTAAAGCTTATATTGTTCCAGCCATAGAATATAGTCAATTATGTAGCTGTTAGTATGTACTCTCCTTTGTTTCTGTTACAGCTTTCATTTTAACATGCTGCACTCTACTGCTGTTTCTCAAATGTAATGTACTATGTAGATCGTTGGTTCAGTAACAGAACTCTACATATGTCTGGGAAACTTTCCATTCATGAACTGTTAATGATCGCCATCTAAAACTGCAATTAATTAAGTTTACCTTTTACTTGTACAGATTGACATAGACAGAGATTATTTGCTCAGGCAAAACCCTGGTGCTTACACAAAAGCCATGAATGTTGCAGTTCGTGGACTTCACAGGTGCTTACAATGTTTGACTCTTGTATGTTTTGCCCTTATGTTCCTTTTGGGTTTTAATGCAAAGGACACTTCGTGCATTGCCCACACTTTGCGATGACCCTGCTAGCAGCTTCATGGATTAATTTAAACGCGGTACAGTTAGTGGCGGTTTATGTTCATTTGCTGTTACCATGTTTATATTGGATCAACAAATTACAGACGATTGTACTTAAGCTATGCAATTGAGAAGGATGCCCCCTTTGATGTGGGGGCAAATATATTATGTTTCACAAGAACATGCCAGCTATGTAGATAAAAATTAAGATAGACAAATACTAGAACAGTAGAAGTGCCTAATCTATTACTTTCTGATATAACTCCAGAAAATGCCATGCAGCATTGCTAAATACATTGCAGCCAATAGAGATGAAAGTAATGCCATGTAGAACAAAGATGAAAGTAATGCCATGTACAATCAACCGCGAGGAATAAAATTGACTGTTGCCATGACGTCAACTTTGTTTGTAGAACTAAAAGTAGTTGAGATACACAAATGAAGAACAGTATTGGAAAGTGGTAGAACAAAAGCATGGTTGCATGCATCTCCTGCAGGTCAATGTGCTAATATCTGACTAATTAATGGATGCACCATTGGCTGAGGGTTACATCCTCCTCTTGAGAATGTATGCTCAGCCATTCATTGAAGTGAATTTGTTGATTGGTAGAGATCAAATCTCCCCTCAGGACCCTAGTTAAACTTTTTTAACTTGTAGAATTGGGCACGATCTAACTTACAATAATTGATAACTATCGAAGGCAGACAATGTTAGTGTGGAAAAATAATGTATTTATTGAACTTCTTGATTGGAGAGATTGAATCTCCCCCATGACCATAATTACACTTTGTAACTTGTAGGATTCGGCACCATCTAACTTGACCATAATTACACTTTGTAACTTGTAGGATTCGGCACCATCTAACTTACGATAATTGATACTAGTATTAAAGGCAGAGAACCTATCCAGAGCTAATGTGGCTTAGGGTGCTACCGTGCTCCCAATCCACGGCAGCAAAACTAGGATGTTACAGAAAATTCTGAAAAAGTTCTGCGGATTGGCACTTGTTACAATCCACAACGTTTGACTGTTGATTGTGCTGCCATGGCTTGGGAACATGTAACACCACAAGCCATGGGAGCACTGGATATGTTCTTGTCAAAGGCAATATGATATGAATATGATTTTACTCTATCAATAATGGTATGAGCAAATGCACTTTTGTTTTTCAGAATGGGTGCTTTGTTCAGTCACCTGACAGCGTCAGTTACATCTGGTCTGATTGATGATGATATAATTTTGGTTCTTCTGGGTATATTCTGGCCGCTCCTTGAAAAGCTTTCTCAGTCATCTCATATGGAGAATACTAGTTTATCTGCAGCTGCATGTCGTTCTCTTTCTTCGGCCATACATTCTTGTGGTAAATTAATCTGATGTCTAAAATGCAGAATTTCAAGCTTTATGGTGAATAGATCATTGTGCTGATCAATAGTGAATTTTTCAGGGCAGCATTTCCAAATTTTGTTACCTAAAATTCTGGAATGCTTATCGACAAATTTCTTACTGTATCAAAGGCATGACTGCTTCTTAAGAACAGGTAAGGCCTGATACTTTTATGCACAGTTAAGTGCTGCTTGTTGTATAAAACTATGCATGCATCATTTGGCTTGCGTTTCCTGCAAGCATACCTGCAAGCATACCTGCAAGCATAAACTTAGCTCACCTGTAGAATTCTGTGTTTAATTATACGTGGAGATCAATGGTTATGGGTTCCTAGGAAACCATTTTTTGAACTGCTTTGTAGTTCTACATGGAGAAGGAAAGCATGATGCCCTACAATAGGTTGATAGCACTAAGATGCTACTTACTACTGCAGCTTCTTGTTTCAATATATTTTGTGGTCTTATCTTGATATTATTGATATTTACAGCTGCCAACGTAATTGAGGAATTTGGCCACAAGGAAGAATATAGCGCTGCATGTGTCAGAACTTTTGAAACGTTCAGCTCTGCAGCCTCACTATCAAATTTGAATTCTTCTTACACATGTGACCAAGAACCCGACCTGGTTGAAGCCTATGCAAACTTCACATCTGCATTTATCCGCTGCTGTCCAAAGGTTCTCTTTTGTGCCATGTCCATGTCAAGGTGTTTAGTCTCCATTATTGTCACTTGATATGGATTGACAGTTCGACACTAATTCTTATGTTGATTACATGGTTAATCAGGAAGCTGTCATAGCATCGGGTTCACTGCTTGAGTCGTCATTCCAAAAGGCAGCTATATGCTCTACAGCAATGCACCGAGGGGCAGCAATTGCTGCGATGTCATATATGTCATGTGAGTGCCACGTATCCACTTTTGTATATAGCCTTCTGCTATATACTCCCTCCTCGTCAAAATATAGTGCATCTTAGTTTTATCCTAAGTCACACTTCGTAAACATTGACTAAAAAGTCAACATCTATAATACCAAATCAATATCATTAGATGCATTTCATATTGTATTTATATGGTATTGTAGATGTTGATATTTTCTCCTATAAACTTTGTCAAACATTACAAAGTTTGACTTAAGACAAAACTAATATGCACTACATTTTGATATGGATGGACTATTAGTTAAGTGCAATGATCACCCCCACTGTTTTTTTGGATAGTCATCATTGAGTAAACTTGCCTGTCACATTCAAAAGTAAGAGATAAGCTGATCGCAAAAAGAGAAAGTAAGAGATATACATATGGGGGGGGGGGGGGGGGTCGATGCTATGTGCACAATACAGTAGTGTGTGGCCTGGACTGTTGGTAGCAGCATAATCGTGTCAAGTTAGAACTTTTTCTATTGGAAGTGCACATATATTTTTCTGTCTACTTTCTGCATTCCTGGTCTTCTAGATAGCAAAGGCAATTTGTATAGCAACTGGAGAGCATCACCTAAATCACATTTGGTGAATTCATCTCCTTGCTTTCTACTATGTAAAGGTTTCTTTTCTATGAAGTAAGTTGGTATATCACTGGAATCTCGGAGAGCACCCTTGTTTATTTATAATGGGACAACTTCTAAAATCCATTTCTTCATGTTTATTGGGTGATCTTAGACTCTGATGGAAACCTTAGACTTGGCCCTGTAGCATGTTTTAGCTCAAACAATTGCGCTTAACATAGCATAACACTTCTTGATGTGCTCATTTGATCATTTCAAGCTAAGAATTCAAAAGTACGACACTTGCAGGTTTTCTTGACGTTAGCCTCACTGCTGTCCTGGAGTCTCCAGGATGCCTCGATGGATCACGTGGTGTGGTGCTCCTTCAAATTTTGGCACGCTGTGGTGAAGGTCTTATGTCTAATGTACTTTATGCTCTACTTGGTGTATCAGCCTTATCAAGGGTGGGTAGAGCTTGAAGAGTACTTTTCATAGTTGCTTCTTTGCCACTACTGGTGCTTGCTCATTTTTTTACTTATACTCGTCATTTCCTTATGTGAAACATCAAAACTGGCAATTACATTATGCTTGCACCTCAAAGCCTTTCAATGATCTCTGGAATCTGGACCTTGTCTACATTTGCCCTATGGCATAAGCTAGCATACTGATGATCATGCCGTTACCAATTTGAATAATGAATCCTGAGCATATTGATGATGATACTACTTATAGGAACTTGCTTCTGTGCCTTCATCCATTTTACTATTGATAATTATGGTCTATTCAGAAGGAAAATACGGTGACATAGGTATGCTGCAGAATATTGATGATTTTCTTCAACAGGTGCATAAATCTGCAACAATGTTGCAGCAATTGGCAGCATTATGCAGCCTCTGTGAGAGAACAATGTGGAAGGCTATTCTTTGTTGGGATTCCATCTGTAGGTGGCTGCAATCAACGGTACCTTTTCAGCATTTCCAGGATTACTCTTTTGCTGTAATTGTCCTGTCATGTTTTCCATCTTCATTTAGTGTTCAGCTAACTTCAGAAGTATTAACATTAACATGATGTAGTCTGTGGCATCCACTTACCTTACATTTGGCTTTTCCAGATGTGTGATCACATTCTGTTATGTCAGTAATAGTATAATTGGAAGGTTTAGCAAGGACGTGGACTTTTGGAACATAGGTGCTACACACCTTGATTTTTTAGCCACTCGTTTTGGCTGTGTTGTCAGTGCATTGAATGCATCATATTATTTTATGAATTCAGCTTTACAATTTATACAGATGGAATACACTGCTGTGTATGGCCAGTGCAGGTCCCACATCATTAAACCAACAGTCGGTACAGATAAGAACAGGAACTTTGTTTTTTTTAGGGGAATACATGTCCTGGGTAGATCGAATTTACCAAGTTACATGACAGTACACACACGGGAGCATCCAGAATTACAGCTGGAACAGAGCTTTACACACACACAAAAAAGCAAAAGAACCCAAAAGATGAAACGATCGTCTCGGCGGAGCAACCCAGACCCTCTTCCGCCGAGATCGATCCAGAGCCAGGTGCTCCAGGACAAGGCTGCAGAGATCGATCCCATCCTCCGCTCTTCTTCCTTTACCACAGATGAGTCGGAGGTGGTAGGCTAGCAGGAGCCGGCGGTGGCAGGCTAGCAGGAGGCGGCGAGCTGCACGGCCTCGTCGCCGTCGACCTGGCGATGCTGCATTGCCTCGTTGTTGTGTGGCGTCGTTGTCGTTGACCTGGCGATGCTGCACTGCCTCGTTGCTGTGTGGCGTCGCCGTCGTCGACCTGGTGAGGCTCCACGCGGCTCCGGCTCGGTGGCGTTTGGTGCGACGGAGGGACGAGAAGCGACTTCATTGTGGAAAAGCACCGCGCTCTCCTCGTCCGCGCGTTCCTGGTCATCCTGTAGAGCTCGTCCCCGACCCAGCGACAGAGAACAAGGGCCTCCCATGGAACTTCTGAAACTTCCGTCTGATGCATCAGAAATAGCAAGTGAGATCCCAACTAATGATTGCCCATCCACTAGAATGCTACAATGCTCCAGTCCATACCATACCCAAACAAGGCACAAATAATCATATAATCACTGAGCAAAAATAAGCAGATGGACTAAACCTCAAAGCTATTGATACCAGCAACATGGCGGGCAGCCAAATTAAGCTAGGGATAGATAGAAGGCCGTCACCGATCAGAATGAATAACCGAAATTCCCCATTGATAGTCAAGAAAACGGACCAAAGAAATGGTTGCCGTGGAAATGGCAAAGGTTACCTGCCTATCAATGGAGCAAGACCGATTAATCAGCAACCCCATGGCCGCCGAATCGAATCGGAGTCTGCCGTGATTTACCGCCGCTTCGGTTCGACTACCAGAAACCCGTCTCCACCGTTGCACGGCCACGTCGAGCGCGTGCACACCTGCCATGCTAGCGCCCTCCGCGTCCCCCTTGACCCAAACAGGAACAGCCCGCCGTAGCCGCATCCCCCTTGACCCCAAACAGGAACAAGCCGCCGTGCTAGCGCTCGCCGCGCCAAATCCGCCATGCTACCGAGGGAAGGGCGGCCGTACGCTCCTCCACGCAGGGCTCCGCCCATGCCCCCAGGATTCGGACGCGAAAGCGCTCGCCAAGCTCCTTCTGGATGGCGCAGGCAGCAGCGGCGGCGGCCTTGGGTACTCCCCGGGGTGCATCTTGTCGGTCGCCGGCCGCGGGGGAGATGGAGATGTGGGGGACATGCAGCTATGGAGGAGAGGAATTTCTGTGGGGGATGGAGATGGGGAAGGGAGATGCAGGGGAGATGCAGCTATGGAGGAGAGGAATTTCTGTGGGGGATGGAGATGGGGAAGGGAGATGCAGGGGAGATAGAGGAGGATGTTTGGGGGGGGGGGGGAGGTCTGCTTTTCATACAGTGGGCCACCTGTCAGAAACCTATACGGTTGAATACAGGAAACAACCTCAGCAATACAACAAGATATACATGCATGTGATACAGCACATACAGTGGTCCATGCACAGATGTCAGGTTGTAACGTTGGGGTGCATTGGACCTGAGATTATCAATGCATTTTCCGGTTTAGCAAATGCTATTCTTGCAGACTATTTTTCATAACTGCTTGTACTTTTATTTAACGATGCTTCTAGTGGAACAGTCAAGGATGGATTGGAGATCATGGATTTCGAGTCGCTCGACTAGTCACGACTAGTTGATGAGTCGCAACTGCGATGTCGACTCAGTGTCTATGAGTCGAGCGACTCATTCGGTTTTTTGGGTCAAATGACTCAAAAATGACCCCACCTCATTTTTTTCTTCAATGTTGCCTACAAAATCTAGATCCAACTGCCCAGTTTTCTCCCATGAAACCCAAAACAAATCCTCACTCCTGCTGACCTAGACTTCTCCCTTGGTCGTTGCCTCCACCTGTTCTTTCTGGCTCCTGATCTTCTCCTACAATGGTTGCTGCTGTTGCGAGCAGTGGCGGAGCCAGAACTTAAAGTTTGTGTTGTCATTTGAAATTGATGTCAAATACATATATTTTTGTTTATTTTAATATACTTTTTCATGATTTATACTAGCATAAAAATGATTTGCTAAAAACCTGTGTGGTCAATTGACCACACAGGTCTTAATGTGGCTGCGCCACTGGTTACGAGGCTCCTCCACTGGTTGATGGGGGTGCTGGTCTGCTCCTCCGCCGGTGTCTGCTGCTCTTGTTGGTCTGCTCCTCCACTGTCTGCTGCTCTTGCTGGTCTGCTCCTCCACTGTCTGCTGCTCCCAGTATCCTCCCGCAACTCTCCCTTCATCGGCCTTCTATTATATTACATGTTTACATACTAGTAAGAATGGTATTTTATAGTACGTAGTTTTGACTAGTCACGACTAGTTTATCCCCAGATCGACTTGTGGACAGCAACTCAAATTTATGGATGTAGGCATAGAACCTGGTCATCTTAAGCTGCTGCTTGTTGACACAGAAGAAGTTTTGCTACCTTCTTGAGTTCTTGTGTTATATAGCCTATATGTCCTTTGATGATATTTTGTCACTTATTATGCCACTGTAGCTCACTTTCCATCGTATATCTGTCTCATTTTTGCTGAAATGTTCAAATGTTGATCAGGTGAAATCTTTACCCTCGGAGTACCTAAGGCAAGGGGAAGCTGAGATGATAATTCCATTATGGCTCAAGGTGCTTCAGGATGCAGCCTCAGACTATCTTCACAGCAGAACTGGGGATAATGGCAGAAACCATCCTGATTACATGCAAGGAAAAGGTGGAAGGACCCTTAAACGCATAATTCGAGACTTTGCAGAAAGCCACCGAAATGTCCCAACCCCCTGTCCTTCTTGATACCGGACGGAACTGCCTTGAACTGCCCTGTTGCACCATTCCCGTCTGGAATACATGAGCTAAAGAGGGTCCGTGCTTGCATGTGGATCTTGACAGCTCGCATTGGGGGCTCAGGTTCGATCCCAAGGTTTTGATTCAGGATGATATGTGTTTCTTCAGATGTGAAGACCAAGCTAGGAGCTGTGACCTGCTTCCTGCACCAACATACTGAAGAAAAACGAGAGGTCGCCAACCAAGAGAGGTTGCTCTGCTGACTATTTTTGAGTAATCCAGTAGCCTCATGCAACCAAGTGCTGATGGCCTTTCCAAAGAAATTGTAGCGAGATGTATGGTTTCTGGGTGGGCTATTGCAACACTTGTTATGCTGGGAAGCAGGCAAAGAAGCAAGTGGAGAAGGTATATGTGATAGTTGTGCATATTATTCTTTTACAATTGGTTTTCTGTACAAAACATTATGTGCCTTTTCTTTTCAAGATACAAGGACTGAGGTTTATCCCTTGACAATTCTGAGATTAAGGTAGAAATGAGACTCAAACCTGAGTGTGAGGTTCACATCCATGTGTGCAAACTACTACACCCATAGTAGTTCTTCAAACATTCATGGATGAGTATTTCATCTCAAAATTTGAGTTTTAATGGGAAAAGTGGGCATTTGATCGAATCATTATTTGGCTAAGTGAAGTCGAGGGAGACATTATGTGAAATGTATATACTCCCTCCGTCTCAGGGTGCAGATTGACACATACGTCCGTTTGTATCGGTCCGTCTAAATCTATACCTAATAATAAAGGAGCTAAGGTTTTCCATGGTTTGATACGTTTGGTCCATCGTCCGTGGTTTTTGTACGTCCCGGCGAGGCCATCGATCGTTGGCTTGTCGTGGGCGGCGACGCTGAGCAATATCATGACCGATCCAAACTAAGTTTCCAGATGAGATAGAGTCCTTCTCTTCGTGCCTTCTGAGAGTCCATATATATGTGAGCTACGACAAGCCAAATCGATGCAAAGTTCACGATCGGAATCGCGAGCCAAGGTATATCAAGCAGAACCACGGTGACCACCACGACAGCCTAGCGGAAAGTCAACGAGAAAGCTCGGATGGCATGCCAGGAGGCGCCTATCTGCTTCTCCTCCCGGCAGGAATTCAGGGACGTCGCCCCGTCGATCGTTTTAGTCTCTGATGTTGGTGATGATGTCGCGTCCGGGCTGGGTGCGCTGGCATGGCGCATGAGATATAGCTCACTTGGGATTGCTTTCCATTGCCTGTGCAGCACACGTCGAGGATGAGACGTCTAGCGGGGAGGAGCGTGCCGATGCCGTGACTAATCTGTGATCTCCTACAACAACCGCCAGGGACAACGGCGGCATAGACAACTTCGATGGCAGGACCTGAAAGTACTTCGCGTTCAACGAGTAGAGCCTTGTGGCGCTGCACCGTAGGCTAGGGCAGGAGACCCGGCGCGGCAGGGATTTTGGCGTCTGCCGCCGGAGTGCCGTGACGCCAAGGTCGTTCCCTGTAGTCCTCGACCACCATCTCGGCAATGCTGACATGGAGTTCGTCATGTTTTTATCCCCCTGTATTTGATGTGGTTACCGATTTGAGCGCCGACTGAGATCGTCCAATGGCTCTGGTTGCTGTCGTCGTAGTCGCTGGCATGGTGACCGGCTACAAAAACACGATCGATGGCACCTATAAGCAGGGAGCAGCGGTAGAGATAAGCGGCAGAAGCAATTGTAATGGCCATGTTGACCAGGCTGTAAGATGGGTGCACGCTTTGGTTATTTAGTTAATGGACTGCTTCCAGGCACTGTTGCTGAAGATTTTTAAGGGGTAACAGGTCATGTTTGTTGCAGAAGAAACTACGCATCGATCTGTTTCGAGCCGCCGCCGCCGTGTGGTCTCGGCAGGCGGTGCGGTCGATCTTGCCACCTGATTCCTATCGGCTGACAGTGATCCTGGTGGCCGATCAGCCACCTGACTCCTGCCGTCAAAGATTGACCGGCGTTCGGTAGACCTGTGAGTGCCTTCTTGTGGCTTACATGTGTGGTTTGATTGGTGAACTGATGTCAGTGGTGTATAGTTCTATCTGTTTTGAATGCGTTTCTAGCTTTGCACAGCATTGGTTGGTGATGTTCTAGCTTTCTTGATGGATTTTTTTTTTGGTGGTAGCTCCGTCAAACAGCTGGACTTAGCAGCCTGACAAGATATTAGATGTGTAGTACGAAACTATGAGTAGATGGTCACCAAATCGATTACAAAGCAGTGAAAAAAATTCACAGCGACTCAATGTGGTATTTTAAACTAATCTAAGTTTAAATCAGAGGAAAATGACAATCTTTACTTCCTTGCTTGGATGAACATTTTTGGTAACAGAAAAAGGAAAACCAACATGGGATTCAAAATAAATTGCATTGCCGATACGAAGAGCTATCTTATTATAGATTGGTTTATGACATATTTATTAGAGACTAGTAAACATGCCCGTGCGTTGCAACGGAAAAGCACTAAAATCATCTATAAAAGAACATTTTGTCATGCTTGGGCTAATAACCTTAGTTCGCCTCTTCTTAGTGCATGCCCATTGAAGTAGGTACCTTGCTATATTGTTTCACCATTTTATACTATTTTAAGTGTGCTGTGTTTTCCCCAAATTTTAATCCTTTTACATGTTTCACTATACATCAATTTCTCAGAATGTAAGCAAAAGATACCACTTGCTTTTTTTGTCCATCATGGTTATCAAAAAATATGAAAATTTCATGCAAATTTATTTATCATTAAATTACATGGGAGAAAATTAAATAAAATAAATCATATTGAATCATTAAAAACATTTTTCTCAGAGAGAAGATCACTTCTCTTGATAGCAGTTTGCACACAAGAAAACAAAATTCCAATCCAGTGGACGTGAACAGATGATTTTCTTTATTAGCTTATGTTAACTTAGATTCTGTATCTAAGCATACTAAGCGGAAATTATTTCTCATACGCATATCACAGAAATAAACGTTATAGATATTTCGTGATATAAACGTTATAGATATTTACGCAAAAACATTTGGTCACAAACCCGCAGACTACAGAAAAGTGTACTTGTTGGTACACATATTCTTAGCTCCGCCAGCTCGCTCATAGTCCGAGCCAAAGAAGCCTGGCAAGACGCCTCGCTCGTGTAAGAGTTAGTCATGTACTCCGGTGACATGGTCGACCTCCATGGATGCCAAATAAGATAGCCTAGCTAAAAAAAAACCCGATCAGCAGCACCGGCCGATGCTTATATTGTTTCCTAGCTTGCCTCTCATCTATACTTTCTAGCTGACTGGCTTTGAATTTCAGGTTTAGCCACGGCCAGCAGTAGTGCAGCACCGTCCAGCCACAAATCGATCAGCATCAGAAGCATATCATGCAAGCTTTACACAGCCCTTGCAGAAAAGTAATCGGCTAATCGAGCCCGGGGCCAGGCCAATACGTGCGAGTGGTATTGCTTCAGTCGTGTGGATGGCTGGCTGCTCGGCGACGGCAGCTTCGTCCCAAGCATAGAGTCTGATACATATACCATGTTGTCCATGTAAGAAATTTGATCGGACAGGGTCATGCGATCGTGCAACGCAGTTTTTCTACATAGTCGTGGGGGTCCCCGCAGGGCCGGCCCTGAGGGGGGGCAGGCAGGGCGGTCGCCCTGGGCCCCCGAGACCAAGGGGCCCCAACTCCCAACTTGCAGCAGCGGCAAAAGAAGTCACCATGTGCGCCACTAGAGCAGGTCTGCTGTAGCATGGTGTCGATACAGGAAGAAAGAAGACACGATGCGTTATGGATGAAGGTGGGCCTTTCCCCATTTTTATTATCTTGGGCCTTCTTTTTAGTTAGCACTTTTCCATTTGGTTACCTATATGAAGGCATTCAGCAGGGTGGGGCCCTCGGGCTGGATCATGGCCCAAAAGACTATCAATCCAGGAAATGCAGCACACGTAATTTATCAGGTTTAGCTAAAAAAAAAAACGTAATTTATCAGGTTCTAAATACGTTTTATGCATTTTTTTTATCGCACTACAAAGCCGCCAGTATACGTCTGCTTGCCGCGGACCCGCGGTGCAAAGGAATGTTCAAACCTTTGCTAGACAAGAGACACAAACACATAGTCTACCAATCACCGACGTCTACTGGCCACATCTAAAAAAAAGACGTCTCCTGGCCACGACGAGAAGTGAGAGACAGAGCCACCGAGAGAAAACCGCACTACACCCACAACAGTTTCAGTTGGATTCGACACTTCAACATGTTAGAAGTAATATTCAGTGCTAAATTATTTAAAATCAATGTTTCTTTTGTACGCACTTCATGTGTTTAATAGTAAAATTTTGTATGGAGCACAAATAGAAAAAGAATAAATTACTGATCTCATTCTTCCAGTACATACAATAAGGAATTACAACAATCATCAGTTCATTTGCCTACATCATAATGAATTTATTTGTTTTTGGTAATGACTTCAATCGCAATGGTATCAAATAGTCATGTCATATAAAAGTTATGCATTCGGTAGTAGAAAAAACACATGTTTTTATGAGTCATAAAAACATTTATCAGTAATTTAAATAAATATATACTTATATAAAACAATGGGTTTGAATGCACTTTAACATATATTATTGATAAAATTTATTATATACTACGAGTATTAGTTATTATTTTAATGATTATATTGAGGGCCCCAAATCTTAATTTCGCCCTAGGCCCTAGAAATCTCAGGACCGGCCCTGGGTCCCCGTCTTATCCAAGGATCTGCAATGCTCCAAGATCTGTGCAAGTAACTTTGCAGTTTCATCCTATACCCAGCACACTTTTGCAGCTCTATAGGAAGGAAAGTGTACACGGTACATCTTATGCTGCCCGGTGTCCATCCTGGTGTCTCTCTCTCCTCCTACTCGTCCCCAGATCGGCACCGTCTCGTCTCCATCCCCTCCTCCGCTGAAGCAGCCGACTACACCATCTCCGGTAGTTTGCCCCTACAGAGCTCCACCGTCTCCGGATCCAGCAGGTCGACGGCGGCCATGGACTGCGGCGGAATGGGAGTATCCTTCTTGGGATCCCTAGACGAAAGCAAGTACTCATCTCACATGCAGCAAGAGCCCTGGCTTTTCTTAGTCCTTGATGGATCATTAAATTTTTTTCCATTTCACTTTGTGGATTGGGAAAGTATCAGGACTTGATTTAGCCACTGATTGCAAGGAAGGAGATGGGAGAGATGGCGGCGCTCGTGGCCGGGAGCTACAGCTAAGAACATGAAAGAAAGTACATAAGACTGAAATTGGTTTTTTTTATTGACGTGCCGCCCATCCTCCCTCTCTCTCAGGTTATATGGAGTTCCCTGAGAGCCACGTCAGAGTTGTTGAATACCAAGCTATCTGCACTTAAGGTGCTTAACACAGGTTTTTTAACTGAAACTGAACCTTACAACATAACCACTGAAATGTAAATGGTCAGGAAAGGCAACAACATGTGCTGTTGATAGGAGATGAAGAAGAGGATCCTGACAGTACTCCCTCCCGAAGACAAGACCTCAGGGCTTGAAATCTGGGAATGATCCTTGAACAAACTCGACGTCTTCCCATGTTGCTTCTTCTGGTGTGAGCGAGTCCCAGTGCACCAGCCACTGCGGAACTGCTACATCATAGTCGCCTTCGCTGCTCTTCCTTGGTACCTGACGACGTTGCAATACAGCAATAGGGAATGTTTTCAACTTACCATCAGGAGTTACCATTGGTAGGCGGGAGTTTGGTACTGCCTTTGGACCCAGGTGCTTTTTTAGTTGATTGACACTGAAGACATCATGAATGAGCGTTTTCGGAGGCAACTGCAGTTTGTATGCCCTTGTGCCCACTGTCTGGATGATTTTGAAGGGACCATACCATTTTGATGCCAGTTTTAGAGGATTTCCAACTCCCAATGCTGTTTCACGGAATGGCTGCATCTTAAGGTAAACCATGTCACCTACTGCAAAGGTTCTTGGTGTGCGCTTCATGTCTGCATATTTTTTCATAGTGCTCTAGGCCTTGGCCAAATTCTGCTGCAGTATCTTGAGCATACTTTCCTTCTCAGTAAGTGTTGTCTGAGCTTCAGGAGATAATTGGTCAGGAGTAGGCAACTGAGCAAGGAAGGGAGGAGGATATTCATACAATGCTTCGAAAGGAGACATTTTGATAGTTGTATGGTAACTGCTATTGTACCACCATTCTGCAGTAGGAAGCCAGTCACTCCATTTAGTCGGTTCTGCAAATGTCATGCACCTCAAGTATTGTTCCAGACATTGGTTCACCCTTTCCGTTTGCCCATCAGTTTCTGGGTTGTGTACCGTGGAGAAGGTCAGAGATATTTGCAAAGCATTGAAGATTTCACGCCACAGTTTACTTGTGAATATTGTGTCTCTGTCACTTGTGATTACAGAAGAAGGTCCATGCAGTTTTAATATGTTGTCCATAAACAGAGCAGCCACCTTCTGAACTGTATAAGGGTGGGACAGGGCCAAGAAGTGTGAATACTTTGTCAAGCGATCCACAATCACCAGGATGACGGTATGACCCTTTGATTTGGGCATACCCTCGATGAAGTCCATGCTAATCTCATCCCATTTGGCTTTAGGGATTGGTAATGGTTCGAGCAGACCTGGGTTTGGCAGACGTTCAGTCTTAGAGATTTGACAGACAGGGCACTCAGCTATTTTCTTCTCAATATACTGCTTGAATTTAGGCCAGTAAAAAAACTGCTTAATTCTGTGGTAAGTGACTCTTGTTCCAGAGTGGCCACCAAATATAGAAGAATGGAAGGAGTCGAAAATTCTGCTTCGCAAGTCTGTGGTTGGACCAACATAGAGGCGCCCTTTGTATCTGATGATACCAGCCTGAAGTGTGAAGTTTTGATGGCTATCCTTGTTTATAGCTAGCTCTTGCAAGAGTTTGCTGCAAGTATCGTCGCCTATGTATGACGAGGTGAGGTCTGTTGTCCAAGTGGGGACTGCTGTGCAAGTAACCAGACAAGTTTCATGTTGCCTTGTCGGTTTGCTGATGTTGTCCTCAGTTTGGTATTTGCGAGAAAGAGCGTCAGCAGCTGTATTTTCACATCCCTTCTTGTATTGGATCGTGAAGTCAAATTCTAATAGCTTGACCATGAGCTTATGTTGGATTCCTTCCAGGAGTTTTTGACTGCCCAGGTACCTCAGACTGCTTTGGTCAGTTTTGATGATAAGCTTGTTGCCCAGGAAATAGTGGCGCCACTTCTTAAGTGCTTGCAATATGGCTAATGCCTCCTTTTCATAGACAGATTTTGTCATTGTGTTAGGCCCCAGACATTTGCTGAAATAAGCTAGAGGCTTCCCCTGTTGCATCAGTACTGCTCCTAGACCAGTAGCACAGGCATCAGTTTCGAGAGTGAATGGTAGAGTGAAATCAGGGAGCCGAAGAAGAGGTGGCTTTGACATTGTTTGCTTCAACAGCTCAAAAGCGTCTTGTTGCGGTTGGCCCCAATGAAATGCATTCTTTTTTAGGGCACTGTACAGAGGTTGACAAATGAGAGCGTATTGGGGAATAAATCTCCTGTAATAGCCAGTAAGCCCGAGGAATCCTCTCAACTTTTTTAGTGTAGCAGGTGTTTCCCAATTCAATATCTCTTTTATCTTGGAGGGGTCTGTCTGAACGCCATTGCCAGATATGATGTGGCCCAGATACTCAACTTGTTTTTGACCAAATCAACATTTCTTCATTTTAGCCTTGAGCTGGTGTGTTCTGAAGATTTGGAGTACAATTTGCAAGTGCTGTAGGTGCTCCTCTTCCGACTTGCTATAGACCAAGACATCATCGAAGAATACCAAGACGAACTTCCGCAAGTAGGGGCTAAAAATGTTGTTCATCAGTTCCTGGAATGTTGCGGGAGCGTTGCATAGGCCGAATGGCATTACCAGGTATTCATAGTGACCCATATGTGTTGAGAATGCAGTTTTCTCAATATCTTCATGTTTCATCCGTATTTGGTGATACCCAGATCGGAGATCGAATTTGCTGAAGATAATTGCGCCATTTAACTCATCCAACAGATCTTCGATGACAGGTATTGGGAACTTGTTTTTAATTGTCATGTCATTTAGCCCACGGAAATCCACACAAAGGCGCCAAGACTTATCTTTCTTTCGAACGAGAATTGCTGGAGAAGAATAAGGGGATTTGCTTGGTCGAATTTCAGCATTTTTCAACATGCTTTTGA
Source organism: Lolium perenne (assembly GCF_019359855.2). Taxonomy (NCBI): domain Eukaryota; kingdom Viridiplantae; phylum Streptophyta; class Magnoliopsida; order Poales; family Poaceae; genus Lolium; species Lolium perenne. The sequence continues at coordinate 218,176,558 of NC_067247.2, forward strand.
TGAGAAGCTCAACAAAATTCTTCTGACTATGGGACATACGGTACGGTCTGACATTATGTGGTTTGGATCCAGGCTTAAGAGGTATGTGATGATCACAACTTCTGTGAGGTGGTAGGCCTTCAGGGTCCTTGAATATTTCCTGGAACTCGTACAACAATTGACTAAGCGCATCTCAGATAGGAGGATGTTGCTCATCCTCATTTGCTACTTCTATTTCAGTTGAGTTGAATAGAATAAAACCTGTAGCCCCTTCTGCAATGAGTTTACTGCATTGATCAAACGATATGAGAAATTTATCTCTTGGGAATAAGTGATCACTGAATGTGTGTAATTTCCCATCGAAGCCCAATGTAAGAGATCTGCCAATGAAGTCAAAGGTAACGGGGTTGTGCCGTTTAAACCAGTTTACTCCAAGAATTATGTCAGATCCATGCAATTCTAATATTCGAAAATCTGCAGTAAAGTGTTTGCCTTCAACTGTAAAAGGACAGTTATATGCAATTGCTCCTGATGAAAGCAAACCACCTCCAGCTACTTTCACTGTTCTCTGACTAGCTGGGGTCATTTCAATCTTGTGTTTGTTAGCATATGCAAGGTCCATAAAGGTATTTGTGCTCCCTGTGTCTGCCAAAGCAACAACTGTTGAATTACCCATGTGCAACAACAATGATATTGTGGATTCACTTGGGCAGCCATTATAAGCAGCCGCCGAGATATTCATGACATTAGCTATATCTTGTGGCCTTAACTGCATATTTTCAGGAGCTGGAGCAGGGACTTCCGTTTGTTGTTCCACCGGTACTATTGCTGCCGCATTGTCTTCTTCCTCGTCAGAGTGATCTTGCATATGAATTTGGTTTAAAGCTCTCTGCATGCCAGGGCATTTATGCGTCAGACTCCATCTATCAGGACAATACCAGCACTGGCGTGGGCCTCTTGGGCGAGCTGCTGCAGGAGCAGGCGCAAGATTAGGCGGTCGAGCTTGTTGGGGTGGAAAATTCCTCTGGACAGGGGTTGGGACGGCCACCTTTTTGTTGGCGGAGAGATATGCTTTTTCATATTGCCGGGCATACCAATAAGCAGAGAGTAAGTCCACTGGCTTCTGGCATTGTACATTGTGACGAATACTTTCCTTTAAGCCACTAACAAATCTCTCAGCAAAGAAGTCTTGCGGGAGATAATCACGTTCCCTCTTCATTTGTGTCATCCATGGCTCATAAGCATCGATGTACATATTAACTGATGTCATCTGTTTCAGCTGTTGCAGCTGGTCCATAGGATCTGCAGCAGAGCAATCTGGAAATCTATCAATAAGAATCTGACTCAGAGTGGCCCAAGATAATGTGTGTAAATCATATCCGGCTGTGTTCAACCAGGTTTTCGCCTGTCCCCTGATGTGAGCGAGGCCCCAACGAACCCTGTTTTCAGCTGGAATATTGACTAACTGAAAGATGTCTTCGCATTCCAAAAGCCAAGCTTTGGGTGGTACACCAGCAAAAGTAGGCAGTTCCACATGAGGTGTCCTGATGTGAATGTCAGCATTCCCTTGGTTTAGCTGTCCTTGGGGCCCATTTTGCGCTGGAGGGCCTTGTTGTTGAGACTGCTGTGGCCACTGCTGTTGTGGAGGGTGTTGTTGGGTTGGGTTTTGTTGTGGTAGGCTTGTAGGTTGTGTGTACTGGATCATGTTGTGGTTGGGCTGATATGGTGGTTGGTAATGTGGTGGGGGTGGGTATGGGTTGTAGTATGGATGTTGATTGTATTGTGGGGGTGGGTATGGGTTGTTGTATGGGTGTTGATAATAAGTAGGGTTTGGGGAGCTGTAGGGTGGCTGGAATTGGTGGGGAGGGTATGGTTCGGTATATGGTGGGTGTGAGAAGTTGTACATTTGTGGGTTTGAGGAGGGATTTGTGTTTTGATAAACATGGTAGGAAGAGGATGGTTGGTATGAGTGTTGTTGTGTAGTCACCAAAGGTGCAGTATTTGTGTAAATGGGAGCAGTATTTTGGTACTGGGAGGTCTGTGTATTTGGTGGATAGGTTGGGTGTGGCAACTTGTCTGGAGTGAGCACACCAAATTGTGGTGGTGCAAGGGGAATGGATACTGGGCTGGGTGCTGGTGTGGAAACCTCAGGAATTGGGGACAGGGAATGGTGCGGCAGCGGTGGTGGAGTGGTAAAGGTGTGACCTTGTTGAGCAGAAATTTCAACAGTTTGGTTCTTCTCAGAAGTTTCCAATTTGGCAAAGCTAGCAATCATAAAATTCATCATACGATCTATCTGCCCTTGTAAAGCATGCAAATTTGCCGATGATTCTACTGCTGCTCTCTCATGTTGCTCAAGGCGGCGACGGATGGAACGTACCTCCCTGGGCACCTTGCCCGGATCGTCGGCGCCCTCCAGATCGTCATCTGAAGTTGTTGGGGTAGAGATGGCCGTGTCCCCTCGATGAGGACGTTCGCGCGACCTTGTACCAGCAGCCATGGCCGGGAGATGTTGGACGGCCGGAGCTCGTGATTCGACTGCCGCCGCGGTCATCGTCGTTGGTGGTGGGGAGGAGGGTTGGGGCGGGGTCGCCGGTGCGACAGAGGGCGGGGGTGGAAGGGAGGCCGCCGATGCGACAGAGGAAGGGGGCGAGAGGGAAGCCGCCGGCGCGGGAGGGGAAGGGAGCGGAAGGGAGGCCGCCGGAGCGGGGAGGGACTCGATCAGCGCCAGGATGGTGCTCTGATACCACCTATCAGGGCTTGATTTAGCCACTGATTGCAAGGAAGGAGATGGGAGAGATGGCGGCGTTCGTGGCCGGGAGCTACAGCTAAGAACATGAAAGAAAGTACATAAGACTGAAATTGGTTTTTTTTATTGACGTGCCGCCCATCCTCCCTCTCTCTCTCAGGTTATATGGAGTTCCCTGAGAGCTACGTCAGAGTTAGTTGTTGAATACAAAGCTAACTGCACTTATAACACATGTTTTCTAACTGAAACTGAACCTTACAACATAACCAGTGAAATGTAAATGGTCAGGAAAGGCAACATCATGTGCTGTTGATAGGAGATGAAGAAGAGGATCCTGACAGAAAGGGATTCATATTGGTTTCTTAATGGGGAATGGAATCTATATTCTGTCCATGACGTGATGAATCTACATTGGTTTCCAGAATCGAATCTGAACAAGCTCAGCCGGTTGAGGAAAAAATCAGATTTTTTCCAGTGAATGCAATGCTCCGGTTCATTTGCGTGTTCTAATTTTTATGCAATGTAGTACAATAATCGAATCTTTCTGAATCATTGGTGGGATTCCTCTTTCCTTTAATGCAATGCTCCAGTTCAGGTACGGATAAAGAAGATGCACACGGGAGGACCGGCTAATTGAAATATGATGTAAGGAGGGGTGCTTTTGGCATTATCCCAAACTGACAACACAGATCTTAATGCAAAAGTGGACGCCCAGGATAAGCCCGGGACGTCCACATATATGTAGACTGTGTTTTTCGGCGATCGTGTCATCTAGCAGAGTAAAATTTTTATGAGAAGCTTCATGTAAGTATCCACCTATATATCCACCCAGTGATAGTGTGCTCGTTTTGAAAATCTCTTATGAAGAGCAACCGCCGCACCATATCTTCTTCTGGTGCAGCTCGCCGTTTGCTTTGCCGGCGCAGATCACCGTATGCCGCTGCCGCCTGGGCCTTGAAAAACCGCTTCCCGCTCATCCTCATGTACCACCTCTGTATGCGTTCGCGCCCTTGAGCCGCCGCAGCAGAACATCTGATGTGGTCTAAGACCCCGTTTGTGGCCCGATCTTGCGGTTGACCCGAAATCCCAAGGAGGAAGAGAGGGAGAGCGCGAAGAACACGATGAACACAAAGAACACGATGAACTCACGCACGCACACCAACCCGATACAATCGATACTTACCCCGTGGCTCGATGGACCACGCCAATAGAATCAACCCGGAAGAGACACGCGGTAGAATTCCGAGCGGAGAGATTGGTGAGGGAGATGAATCTAGGAGTGGGAGAGAGAGTGGGTGGCACTAGAATCTCACACTCACAAATCCATACATCCAACAAGGGTAGCCTTGATACAAAGGGGATGAAACCCTAGGGAGACAAAGCTCAACTTCATGTCTAAGCCTAAATCTTGTCTAAGGGGTAAAGGGAATGACCTAGGTGCTTATATAGAGGTACAAGGCAACTTGGGCCGAAAAGGTATGCGGTTGATTGACTCGGGCCGTTTCTGGTCGAGTCAGTCCCGTGAAATCCGGTCCAACCGGGCGCCAACCGGGCCTGGGACCGGACGGCCTGGCGTCAGGGCCGGTCAACCGGGCGCCAGACCGGGAAGTTCGCAAAAGTTTCCCGGTTTGTCGTCGGTACGATGCAGGTTGTCGCCGGGGTGGATCCGGTCTGGGGCCCGGTCGGACCGGCCTGGCCGGCCTGGGGCCCGGTTTGGCCGGCCTCTGGGCCGGCTGGGCCTCTTCCTCCCGCCTCTTCTTCCTCTTCCTTCTTCTCTTCTTTCCTTCTTCTTCTTCTTCTCTCTTCCTTGCACCATGGGAGTTCCTTCTCTCTTGGTCCTTGTCGATGTCGGCACCTATAGACACAATGATGATAGGCATGAGGTAGCATACCATTCAAGTTGGTGTTGAGGTTGACCATAGAGAGGAAAGAGTTCACCTTGACATATATGGCGGGGGTTTGTGTTGTTGGTCCACTTGGGGGACTCCTTGGCCATGGTGTAGCGTCGACGATAGGCGGGGCTACATCATCTCCCCCCCTTGGGGAAGAGTCGTCCTCGACTCTTGTTCCTCCTCACTGACGGTGTAGTCCATGATGGTTGTCCCATGTTGTGGTAGAGGGATAAAGTCGCGGTCGAAGAAGAGCTTGGGGAAAAACAACTTGCAAATGGAAAGCTTGTGGATGCCAATTTTGTGATCGGCGAACAAGAGGCTCTCAATCAAATACGAAGCATCATGTCGTTTCTCCAAGAGGCATTTGGCAAAAATGGGAACCAAAAGAGTGTCGATGTATTCAAAATTTGGTGGGGCAAAAGTTTGTGCATGTAAAAGTTTGGTTTGTAAAGTGTCAAAAATGTGATGTGTAGCATTGTCCCACACAAATGGAACAATCAAAAGGCAAGTATCGGCAGCAAAATTTTGGGCAAAATTGTTATGTGCAATGGCAAAGAGATAGAAACTTCTATCTTGGGAAAGTATGGTTGGCGTGAGCCAAGTATGGGTATCCTCAAGTGTCAAAGAATCCATTTCAATTGCCAAAGATGAAATGAGAAATCCAAAGAAGAGAAACTTTATGAGTGACATGTGTCACAAGATGCATAAGGTGTCTCTCACATGTATGACATGGTCCTTGAGATTCGTGGAGTGTATGATGATCTCATCAAGACATACAACAATCATTGTGCCAACAAGATGTGTCAAGATATGTTGCATAAGAAGCAAAAGAGGTGACGAGGAATTGGACCAAACTGAAAGCTCGACAAGACAAGCCGGAAACACATGAGGGCGAAGGCGTTTGGGAACATACCCGTTGGCGTGAATCCCATGGGTTGGATCATGTATCTCGTCCTTGTTGGGGTAGCTCTCAATTGCGCGTTTCATGAGCTCATGCTCCGTAGCGGTGGAAGTTGTCATTCGGGTACCTATACACACAAAAGAGAAAACAAAAAGCGTGTGTGCATGGTAGAGGAACACATCATCCATCATGATGTTCCATGTCTTGTGCACATCACCATTAGTGTCAATCAAGATAGTATGAAATGCATGGCGATGGTGCATATGGCAAGAAGGTGCATTCATGGCATGTGGTAACTCATGATCATCAAAAAGTGAGAAGGCTATGGGGGCCATCTCATGGACAACGAAATAAGCATTCTTGCATACCAAGCATAAGAAAGAGCAATTGTTCACAATCTTGGATGCAAGGATCATGGAATGGTGTAAACATTTGGGGCAAAGCATGCGGAAGCTAATGTCATCCTTATCATTATCATTGCAAGCAATACATGGGAATGAGCAAGTGGTCGACATATTGCAAGCAATGGTAGAAAAATTGAAGCTCTCATAGCATGGCATGGTCATGGTATCACAATCAATCAATTCCACATGATCAACAATGTTATCAAGCAAAGAATCACATGGGAAAGTGAAAGTAGCATGTGACGTAGCAAATGTATCATCAAGATCATGCATGCACTCAAAATTCATCATGTCCACTAGTGGGATCATGGCATCATCAACACCTATGTTGTTACCTTTGTAGGCCGACTCATTTGAGGTAGGTGTTGTGGAAGTAGGAGGATCCGTGTGGTCGACATGTCCATCTTGAAGCAAGCATGGTGAGATATCATCATCTTCATGCACCATGTACATCGTCTCCATGATCGGGAACTCGTCCTCCGTGGAAGCTAGTGCAACATAAGAAGACACAAACGAGGGAGAGGTTAATGTGTTAGCAAATGCGATGTCCTCCATGGACCTATCATCTACCTCTCGCAACTCACTTTGTGTATCACTCATGTCCTCCAAATGGAAGCACTCAAACTCACATATGGGTTGGGAGTCACTCAACTCACTATCACTCTCACTCAAGTGGGCTAGGTGGCTCTCATGCTCACATGGGATTGGTACCAACTCATCGATGAAGCATAGGGGAGTAGACTCGACTCTCTCATCTCCATGCGCCTCCTTGGTTGAAGGGAAATTCCCATGCTCAACCATCTCAACTCCATCGCCTCCCAAGTCGTCCTCCATCGGTGGCGCCGTAGTGTAGTGGAGAGCTAGGCTCGGATCCACATCATCCTTGCGATGGCCTTGGAGGTCTTCATCTTGAAGTGTGGGCGCCGTAGGCTTCTTGGTGGCTTGGGCTTGTAGCTCGTCGAAGTAGAGCGTCTTGGCGCTTGGCTTTGTGCATTGCCATGCCTCGTGACCCTTGGCCTTGCATACCTCACATAGGAGATTGGGACATTCCCGTGGGCGGTGGCCTTGTTGCTTGCACTTGTAGCATCGGAGTCCATAGGCATGTGACGAGCTAGGGGCCATTGTGGTGGTGGCGCAAGAGGTGGAAGTGGCCATATGAGGAAGGTATGCACGATGTGCACTTGCCATCCTTGGAGTGGTAGGCACCCTATCATGGTGTTTGTCGGCTTCATGTCGAGGCTCTCGTCTTCGTGCATCATCACCATGGCTTGAGTGGTGTCGTCGAAGACTCGTGGAAGATGTTGGTCGATGGCGATCGTTAAGTGGCTTGTGGTGGCGAAGTTCATGTGGTGACGTATATCGATGTAGACCATGAGGTGGTAGTGGTCGATGACTATCATGAGATGGTGTGAGTCGATGACGGTCCTTGCCATGCCTAGATGATGGCTCATGCGACTTGGCATGTTGCTTGCGGCGCCTTGTGGAGCTTGGAGAAGAGTGTCGATGACGATCATGTTGAGGACGCTCTTGATGCTCCATATGATGTACTTGAGGTCGACGATCTTGTGCATAAGCACTCTCATGGTGGCGCCTTGTGGAGCTCGAAGAAGTGTGTCGATGACGATCATGATGAGGACGCTCTTGATGATCTATATGATGGTGCCATCGTGGAGGTCCTCTATCCTCATATGTAGCTCCATTGGCCAAGTAGGCGTTGCTCAAGGTGGAGTCGAGGTGAGGCTCCGCCATGGTGTCGATGTCGTAGGCGTGGCGTTGCTCCACCATGTCGAAGATGTCGAAGGCGTGGCGTTGCTCCACCATGTCGTCGATGTCGTACTCGTGGTGTTGCTCCACCATGTCGTCCATGCTTGGTGAGACATTATCGATGTAGAGCTCGTCGAAGTCGTCCTCAAGGTGGTGCTCCACCATGTCGTCCATGCTTGAGGAGCCATTGTCGATGTAGAGCTCCTCGATGTCGGTCATGTCGGTGATGCACGCGGAGCCATAGTCGGTGTCGAGCTCCACATGTTCCTCCACATCCGCGGTGCTTGAAGAGGAATCCTCCTCGAAGTGCTCCGTGTACTCCTCCGTATCTTCTTCGTCGCTATACATGTTAGCACGACAAGATCTATATGGTGTATGTTAGTGGAAGAACACTACCCCGCAACCTTACCGTGGTATGACAAGATTGGGGTGATCCAACAAAACCGAGAGTTAGAACAATTGTATCGGGTACTCACACAAAAGCACACGCAAAAGCTAGCAAATATGGTGTTAGGTGAGTATGGTGGAAAGCCAAAAGACGAAATCCGAAATCAAGTGTATTGTCAAGAGTGGGTGAAGTCCGAAAATTCAAATGTCAAAGCGATGATCACTATAAACATGGAAAAGATGTGGAACGCACACACGAGATGAACGGGGTTAGTGCGACCAAGGAATGAGCGGAAAAGTGTAAGAAGCCCTTAAGCAAGGGTGCTCGGTGTCACACTAACACAAGAAGAGATCAAAGCTTTGGTTGCAAACGAAGAGACAACAAGATTCACACGCGGCCTCTCTTCTCTTATCTCTCTTTTGCTTAAAAGCTTTTTCTCTTTTGTATATGGTGGCACTTGCACTCTTTTGTATCTATGGTGGCACTTTGTACACTTTTGTATGTATGATGGCACTTGCACTCTTTTTGTGCTTTTCTTTCTTTTTCACGCTCTATGCTAGCGTTAGCTCACTTTTGCTATTTTGCCACACGAGTTTTGCTTAGAAGCTTGACTCCACACTATACACACACACCTCACAATCGGGGCCACGTGCAATGTCTCGCAACACTAAACAAGCAATGCTCGATAGGATAGATCGCAAAAGGAAGAGGGGTACAAGGGAAAACTGCAAGGTATACCTGCGATGATGGTGGTGGTGGTGGTGGTGGCCGAAATCGAGCTCGGAGGAGGGCGCGGAGCTGCGCCCGGTCTGGGGCCGGTTGGACCGGACGGTGGACCGGTTGGTCCGGTTGTCGCCCGGTCGACCGGGTGCTGGGCCGACTGGTCCGGTCTGGGGTTCGGTTGACCGGGTTTCTCAACCGGGTTTCGCGTTTCTCTCTCCTGTTCTTCCGAAACCAAAACCAAAAGAGCAAATCGACGGGAAACGATGGAATTGGAGGCTAAAAGTTGGGGAAATAGTAGATCAAGCACAATAACATCGAATCCATGGACCAAAACCACTCAAAACGCAATGAAATCGCAGATCCGTCAAAAGGCAATTTAGGGCTATTTTTGGGGATTTTTGGGGAAAATTTTTCAGAGATGAAATTGGGTGGGTGGAGGGTCAAATCCGCGGAAACCAAAGGCTGCTGATACCATATGATGTGGTCTAAGACCCCGTTTGTGGCCCGATCTTGCGGTTGACCCGAAATCCCAAGGAGGAAGAGAGGGAGAGCGCGAAGAACACGATGAACACGAAAAACACGATGAACTCACGCACGCACACCAACCCGATACAATCGATACTTACCCCGTGGCTCGATGGACCACGCCAATAGAATCAACCCGGAAGAGACACGCGGTAGAATTCCGAGCGGAGAGATTGGTGAGGGAGATGAATCTAGGAGTGGGAGAGAGAGTGGGTGGCACTAGAATCTCACACTCACAAATCCATACATCCAACAAGGGTAGCCTTGATACAAAGGGGATGAAACCCTAGGGAGACAAAGCTCAACTTCATGTCTAAGCCTAAATCTTGTCTAAGGGGTAAAGGGAATGACCTAGGTGCTTATATAGAGGTACAAGGCAACTTGGGCCAAAAAGGTATGCGGTTGATTGACTCGGGCCGTTTCCGGTCGAGTTAGTCCCGTGAAATCCGGTCCAACCGGGCGCCAACCGGGCCTGGGACCGGACGGCCTAGCGCCAGGGCCGGTCAACCGGGCGCCAGACCGGAAATTCGCAAAAGTTTCCCGGTTTGTCGTCGGTACGATGCAGGTTGTCGCCGGGGTGGATCCGGTCTGGGGCCCAGTCGGATCGGCCCTGGGACCGGCCTGGCCGGCCTGGGGCCCGGTTTGGCCGGCCTCTGGGCCGGCTGGGCCTCTTCCTCCCGCCTCTTCTTCCTCTTCCTTCTTCTCTTCTTTCCTTCTTCTTCTTCTCTCTTCCTTGCACCATGGGAGTTCCTTCTCTCTTGGTCCTTGTCGATGTCGGCACCTATAGACACAATGATGATAGGCATGAGGTAGCATACCATTCAAGTTGGTGTTGAGGTTGACCATAGAGAGGAAAGAGTTCACCTTGACATATATGGCGGGGGTTTCTGTTGTTGGTCCACTTGGGGGACTCCTTGGCCATGGTGTAGCATCGACGATAGGCGGGGCTACATCAACATCCTTGCAGGAGACATAGGAAAGTCCGGGCAGGGATCGCTGGCGTAGCTGGTGAAATCAGGAGCTTGGGCACATCGATTTGATGGCTGCTAGCATGGCTGATAAATGCCGTCGTGCATCGCCGGCGCCCGGCTGGCCGACGTGCTCCATTGGATCCGATGGTTGGGCATCAAGACATATTGGTTTGCTTGGAGAAGAACCCATCACCCTCGACGAAATCCTGGTGCCAACGTCTTTCGACTCTCCCTCCCTATTTCGATTGGATTTCAGCTAATTTGAAGATTGTAGAGGAGGGGTCGTTCGTTTCCTGGTTATATGAGGAGGCAGCTGTGGCGTGTGCCACTGGTAGAAAAATGGCCTTCCGTCCAGCCCCATTAGTCGCCAAAATATAGGAACCGCGACTAATGGGGTCTTTAGTCGCGGTTTGGGTGGCGAACCGCGACTAAAGAGCTGGGCCCAGCGCGCTCGGTGGCCAGCTGGTGGACGGGAGGGGCTTTAGTCGCGGTTGGCCAGGCCAACCGCGACTAAAGGTCCTCAGGCCTGGCCCGAAGGCCTTTAGTCGCGGTTGGCCAGGCCAACCGGGACTAAAGGCCCATCCCTATAAAAGGGATTCAGCTCACATCACTTAGCCATTTGGTGCCACTTCTCTTCACAAGCTTCACAAGGGGGTGTAGGTTTGCTTTTGGTTCCTCTTATGCACACAAGGTGTTTGATAAAATGCCCCAAGAGCATGAAACAAACATGATATGAAGTGTTGGAGCCACACTTGAGCTTCCTCATTTATTTTTTCCTCCTCGATCGCGGTTAGCAACTTGAACCTTTCATGCATGTGTGTCATTGATAAAATATGCATGTGTGTAGTTCATTGTTTAATTTATATTGTTTGTAGCTACTTAGTTTAACAAATGCATGATGGTTAATTATATATTTTATATTATAATAATGCAGATGAATCGGCAATGGATGTACGGTAACCGACTCTCCGGCGAGTTCACTACGGGTTTGAAAGATTTCCTCGCAGTGGCTAATGCGAACAAGCAGGGGGGTTTTGTTATCTGTCCATGTGTTGCCTGTAAGAATCAGAAGGGTTACTCTTCCTCAAGAGATGTTCACATGCACCTGCTTCGGCACGGTTTCATGCCAAGCTATAATTGTTGGACCAAGCATGGAGAAAGAGGGGTTATAATGGAAGAAGATGAAGAAGGGGATGATTTCATCGATGAAAGCTATCTTGCTCATTTCGGTGATACTTTCATGGAGGATGCTGAAGGTGAAGGGGAAGGTGAAGGGGAAGGTGAAGAAGAGGCACGTGATGAGCCCGTTGATGATCTTGGTCGGACCATTGCTGATGCACGGAGATGCTGCGAAACTGAAAAGGAGAGGGAGAATTTGGATCGCATGTTAGAGGATCACGTAAAGTCATTTGTACTCCCGGATGCGATAATGGTCTGAAAAAGCTGGGCTGCACACTGGATTTGCTGAAATGGAAGGCACAGGCAGGTGTAGCTGACTCGGCATTTGAAAACTTGCTGAAAATGTTGAAGAATATGTTTCCAAAGAATAACGAGTTGCCCGCCAGTACGTACGAAGCAAAGAAGGTTGTCTGCCCTCTAGGTTTAGAGGTTCTGAAGATACATGCATGCATCAACGACTGCATCCTCTACCGCGGTGAATACGAGAATTTGAATGAATGCCCGGTATGCACTGCATTGCGTTATAAGATCAGAGGCGATGACCCTGGTGACGATGTTGAGGGCGAGAAACCCAGGAAGAGGGTTCCCGCCAAGGTGATGTGGTATGCTCCTATAATACCACGGTTGAAACGTCTGTTCAGGAACAAAGAGCATGCCAAGTTGTTGCGATGGCACAAAGAGGACCGTAAGTCGGACGGGGAGTTGAGACACCCCGCAGATGGAACGCAATGGAGAAAGATCGACAGAGGGTTCAAAGATTTTGCAGCTGACGCAAGGAACATAAGATTTGGTCAAAGTACAGATGGCATGAATCCTTTTGGCGAGCAAAGCTCCAGCCATAGCACATGGCCCGTGACTCTATGCATCTACAACCTTCCTCCTTGGTTGTGCATGAAGCGGAAGTTCATTATGATGCCAGTGCTCATCCAAGGTCCGAAGCAACCCGGCAACGACATCGATGTGTACCTAAGGCCATTAGTTGATGAACTTTTACAGCTGTGGGGCAGACCTGGTGTCCGTGTGTGGGATGAGCACAAAGAAGAGGAATTTGACCTACGAGCGTTGCTTTTCGTAACCATCAACGATTGGCCTGCTCTTAGTAACCTTTCGGGACTGTCAAATAAGGGATACAATGCATGCACGCACTGCTTACATGAGACTGAAAGTGTACACTTGCCAAATTGTAAGAAGAACGTGTACCTTGGGCATCGTCGATTTCTTCCGAAAATTCATCCAGTAATAAAGAAAGGCAAGCATTACAACGGCAAGGCAGATCACCGGCCGAAGCCTGCGGAACGCACTGGTGCTGAGGTATTTGATATGGTCAAGGATTTGAAAGTCATCTTTGTAAAGGGTCCTGGCGGACAATCAGTTCCGAAGGGAGCTGACGGGCACGCAGCCATGTGGAAGAAGAAATCTATATTCTGGGAGCTAGAATATTGGAAAGTCCTAGAAGTCCGCTCTGCAATCGACGTGATGCACGTTACGAAGAATATTTGCGTGAACCTCCTAAGCTTCTTGGGCGTGTATGGGAAGACAAATGATACAAAGGAAGCACGGCAGGACCAGCAACGTTTGGAAGACCCTGATGACCGGCATCCGGAATGGTTTCAAGGTCGTGCCAGCTACGCTCTGACCAAAGAAGAGAAGGTCATCTTTTTTGAATGCCTGAGCAGTATGAAGGTCCCGTCTGGATTCTCGTCCAATATAAAGGGAATAATAAACATGGCGGAGAAAAAGTTCCAAAACCTGAAGTCTCACGACTGCCACGTGATTATGACGCAATTGCTTCCGATTGCTTTGAGGGGGCTCCTGCCGGAAAATGTTCGACTAGCCATTGTGAAGCTATGTGCATTCCTCAATGCAATCTCTCAGAAGGTAATCAATCCAGAAGTTCTACCACGGTTACAGAACGATGTGATCCAATGTCTTGTCAGTTTCGAGTTGGTGTTCCCGCCATCCTTCTTCAATATTATGACGCACCTCCTGGTTCACCTAGTCGAAGAGATTTCCATTCTCGGTCCTGTATTTCTACACAATATGTTCCCCTTCGAGAGGTTCATGGGAGTATTAAAGAAATATGTTCGTAACCGTGCTAGGCCAGAAGGAAGCATCGCCAAGGGCTATGGAAATGAGGAGGTAATTGAGTTTTGTGTTGACTTTGTTCCTGACCTTAAGCCGATTGGTCTTCCTCAATCGCGGCACGAGGGGAGACTAAGTGGAAAAGGCACGATCGGAAGGAAATCAACGATATGTATGGACGGCTATTCTCTCGATCAAGCACACCACACGCTCTGACCAATTCCAGCTTGGTGGCTCCGTACTTTGAGAAACACAAGAATATTTTACGCTCGGACAACCCGGGGAAGCCTGAATCCTGGATTAGGAAGGCCCACATGGAGACTTTCGGCAGTTGGTTGAGAAAACATTTAATGAATGACGATCATGTTGTAGATCAGCTATACATGTTGGCCAAGACACCATCTTCGACTATAACGACTTTCCAAGGGTACGAGATAAATGGGAATACATTTTACACGATCGCCCAAGATAAAAAGAGCACCAACCAAAACAGTGGTGTCCGCTTTGATGCAGCAACCGAGAATGGGCAAAAGGTCACATATTATGGTTACATAGAGGAGATATGGGAACTTGACTATGGACCCTGCTTTAAGGTCCCTTTGTTCCGGTGCAAATGGTTCAAGCTAACAGGAGGTGGGGTAAAGGTGGACCAGCAATACGGAATGACAATGGTGGATTTCAACAATCTTGGTTACCTTGACGAACCATTCGTCCTAGCGAAAGATGTCGCTCAGGTTTTCTATGTGAAGGACATGAGTAGCAAACCGAGGAAATGGAAAGATAAGAAAACGATCAGTACATCATGCGATGATCCAAAGCGCCACATTGTTCTTTCATGGAAAAGAAACATCGTGGGAGTGGAGGACAAGACAGACATGTCAGAAGATTATAATATGTTTGCTGAAATTCCGCCCTTCAAAGTGAACACCGACCCAAGCATTAAGTTAAATGATGAGGATGCTCCATGGATACGACACAATCGTAAGCAAGCAGGGACACAAGGAAAGAAATGATGTGTAATAATTTATTGTATCAAACTTTGTTGAATGGATCATGTGAATTATATTACCCGTGATGTGTTTGGTGTCCATTTTCGAATGATTCGAGATACCACTGATGATACATGAAATTTGGAGTGATTTAGTCATACTCCTGCCTAGGCGTATAATATGCATACTCGTAGTCTTCATAGCCGCCGCCGTTGTACTAGTAGTCGTCGCCTTCTAAGTTGCCGCCGTCGTCATCGTCGCTGCTGCCGCTGCTGCCGTCGGCGGCGCTCGTGGCTCGAATCGAGGGTAGCGCAGGCGGGGGATATCGCCGGCCGTGATGTAGTCCATGACGCTCTGCAGAGTCCGGTCGTACCACCATAGCCGACGGCCGGCCTCGTGGAAGTTCACAGGAGGCAGACCGTCCTCCTCATACCTGGCGAGCGCCCTCTCACGCCGATTGATGAAGAAGGCGTCCCAAGTATGCTGGTTATCGGGATGCCAGCGGGGATTCATCCGCTGCTCCGGCGTGAGGTCGAGGTAGTAGTGGTTCGTGATGGCCGCCCGGCGCGCAGTACCCTGAGGGACGGGAGGGACCGGCACGCCGCCGGCGCTTAGGCTCCAGCCGGCGGGAACACGGTAGCCCGGTGGGCAAGGGTAGTTCGAGGCGCAAAGCTCCTCCACCTGCTGTTAGGTTAGAGTGGGTGCGGTGGAATCCATGAGAGAGTGATGAGAGATTGTAGAGATGTGATAATGCTGACCAAGCCGGGCTACATATATGTAGTGACAAATGGCGGGAAAAATGGGAGCGGGAAGACAGGAGGCGGGAAGATAGGAGGCGGGAAGAAAGTGGCGGGAAGAAAGAGGCGGGAAGAAAGTGGCGGGAAGAAAGTGGCGGGAAGAAAGAGGCGGGAAGAAAGAGGCGGGAAAGAACTGGCGGGAAGACAGGCCGGGGAGAACTTATGGGAAGACAGAGGTGGCCGGGAAGAACTGGTGGGAAGCGGGGGGCAGGAAGACAGATGAGGGAAGAAATTGGTTTTTCTGATTTTTTGATATATTATTTGTATTTTTAACATTTTGAATTGAATTAGGTTTATTTTTCTGATTTTTTTGATATATTATTTGTATTTTTAACATTTTGAATTGAATTAGTTTTACTTTTCTTAATTTTTCGATATACTATTTGTATTTTTAACATTTTGAATTGAATAAGTTTTATTTTTCTAAATTTTTTTGATATATTATTTGTATTTTTAACATTTTGAATTGAATTAGTTTTATTTTTCTGAATTTTTTGATATATTATTTGTATTTTATGATTTTGAAATGAATTAGTTTTATTTTTCTGAATTTATTGATATATTATATGTATTTTTAACATTTTGAATTGAATTAGTTTTATTTTTCTGAATTTTTTGATATATTATTTGTATTTTATGATTTTGAAATGAATTAGTTTTATTTTTCTAAATTTATTGATATATTATATGTATTTTAAACATTTTGAATTGAATTAGTTTTATTTTTCTGAATTTTTTGATATATTATTTGTATTTTATGATTTTGAAATGAATTAGTTTTATTTTTCTGAGTTCCAACCGCGACTAAAGGTCTGTGCGCGCGGGAACGAAAAACCCGGCGAAAAAGCCTTTAGTCGCGGTTGGTCTGGCCAACCGCGACTAAAGGGTACCCTTTAGTCGCGGGTCTCCTCCCCAACCGCGACTAAAGGGGGGGGGGCTATAAATAATTTTGCCCGAAACGTCGCTCCACATCGTCTTCTTCGCCTCCACATCGTGTCGCCTCCGTCTCTCTGCCGATCGAGAGCCTCGCCGCAGACGCACCTCGCCGCGCCGCGCCTCGCCGTCGCCGCAGACGCCGTCGCCGCCGCCCTCCACGTAACGTCGCCGCCCTCCACGTACGTCGCCGCCGCCCTCCACGTACATCGGCGCCGCCCTCCACGTACGTCGCCGTCCGTACTATCGCGCGCGCGCGTCGCCGGCCCTCGCCGCCGCCCGGCGCCGCCGCCGCTGCAGAGAAAGAGAGGAGAGGCCGCCGCCGCCGCCGCTCTGCTCGCCGGCGGCCGCCACAGGTGTGGCCGCGCGGTGTGCGCATGAGAGAGAGAGGGGAGGAGCGCAGACGAGCCTCTCGCGCGCCCCTCGCTTTTTTTTTTTTCTTTTGTTTTTTTAGTTTTTGTTCTTGTTAATTTTGAAATTAAAAATAACTAAAATTTGAGTTTAAAGTTTGTGTAAAAGAAGAACTACAATTTGACTTAAAAAACAAATAATTGAGACTTAAAATTTTGTCTCAAAAGAACTACAATTTTACTTAAAAAAAATTATGTAAAAAAAGAACTAAAATTTGACTTAAAAAAACTAAAAATTGACTTAAAATTTTTGTCTCAAAAAGAACTAAAATTTGACTTAAAAAATCTAAAAATTGACTAAAAAAAACCACCGTACGTGCTCGACACGCGGACCCGCCGTGCTCGTCGACTTTTCGTCCCCGTACCGTCGTCCTTCCCCACCGGCGCCGGCGCGCACGCGCTGCGCCACACAGACAGGGGGAGAGGGAGGCCGGCGGCCGGCCGGGGGCGCGCGCCACACACGCACACATGCAGTAGCTAGGGCGGCGCCCGCCGGCGCCCCGGCCCCTCCAATCTCTCCCGGCGCACACACACGCTCTTCCGCGACACCCTATCCCACCCCTTCCAGCTCGCCCCCTCCTTTTGGCACCGCCCTTTCGCCACCGCCACCGCCCCCCTTCTTCACTTAATTAATTTGTTTTTACGACACATGTTTTCAGGACTGACATATGGCGGACGATAGAGCTGACCCGATTATGGCCGGCTATGATCCGGACGCTGAAGACCATATGTTCGGCATCATAAACGGCGATATTCTATATGTGCCGACCGAACAAGAAGAAGATAATATCTCTTCTTATCTGAACATTGACGGTGAAGATGAAGGCTGTCAGCAAGATGATGCCGAACAAACGTCGATAAACGACGATCTTCAATTGGAAGTAGCAACCACCTCCGGCGCCGAGGTATATATATACATTGAGCCTCTGGTGATACAAACTAACTGATTTGAATAAATATGTGTGTACTAACGCGCGCGACACTCTTTCTTATTTTTAGCCCTCGGCCGGATCGTCGAAACAATCGAGTACGTCGTCAAAGCGTGGCGCAACCAAGACGATGAAACAAGGAGAAACATGCACCATCGAGGTTGTCGACAGTGCAACCGGCAGGCCGCTGGAGCCCCGCAAGAACGCCACCAAGTTTGTCAGCCAATGCGGAGCCGTTGTTAGAGACAACGTCTCGATCACCGTCCAGGAGTGGAATGAGCCAAAGAAGGCACGAATTGGTTTCACTTTTGTCGATAAGAGAACAAAAAAAGATTGCTTCAAGAAGCTTATGGAACATTTCGTTCTACCTCCGGAATACAACAAATTCGATGAGGAGGGTAACAAGATTGAGGAAAACAAGGAGAGGAGGAGGCTAGTCAAACAGTTCGCTCTTCATAAGATGTCCGACGCATTCCGGAAATTCAAGCAAAATCTAGCCCATGACTTTGTCAAGCAGAACAAGACTCCGGATTTCAAAGGACAATATGAGAAACTGAAACATGATTGGCCAGAATTTGTGAAGCAAAAGAAATCGGAGCAGTTCATTCAAATATCGAAAAAAATAAGGAAAATGCGGCTAAGAAGGAGTACAATCATATTATGGGGCCAGGAGGGTATCGCCTTTGGGAGCCTAGGTGGGAGAAGATGGAGAACGAGCTGAGGGCGCGAGGAATCCGTCCAGGTACGGAGGGATGGGACCCAAGGGCCAAAAGCTGGTGGTACGGGCATGGGGGAACGCTGAACCCGGAGACAGGGGAGTGTGTTTACCGGGGCAAAATAATTAAACCCACCCAAGCCCTTATTGAGGCAATGAGGGATGCTCAAGAGGGGAAGATCAAGTTCAACAGAGAGAACGACGCGCTGACAAAAGCCCTCGGGAATCCTGAACACGGAGGACGTGTACGAGGCATGGGGCACATTCCGTGGAAAATAGGGTTCCCCCAGAACGATGACCCGTACGGTTACAGAAGCCGTCAGAGAAAGATGGATCGAGAAGCAGATGTTGTGGCGCGGTTGGCATCGGAAATGGATGTGATGAAGAAAACCGTGAGTGTACTAGTAGCCGAAAGAGATGCAGCTCGGGCGCAGCATGAAGATCATCCATTGGATCTCGGAAGCCAGCAGCGGAGAAGCAGCGTGGCTTCCACGGAGGCCCCACCGGCTGGTGCACCGACGATCGAAATTACTGCACCGGAGCCTCTGGTGGTCGAAATTACTGCACCGGAGCCTCCTCGCTACCCCGTGGACGATATAAAGGAGATGAAAGAATGTCATCTGTATTATCCTATCGGGAACATGTCCATGAAGGTAGCCATCGGCAGTGCTTTACCATGTTTACCTGGAGCACTCCACCACAACAACCCCATTCAAGATGGCTATGCTCGTGTCACGGTGGAGGACATAGTCCAAGGGTTTGAGGACCTGGACATTGACATTGCTACACCTGAAGGGGAGAGAAGACTTGGAGATGTCAAGCGCCATTTCATTCTATGGCAAAAGAAGTTTATCAAGTTTCCAGGCGAGGCGCCAAGGACAACAAGTCCACCCCCCTACGGTGGTGGTGGTGGTGCTTCACCTACACCTCCTTCACGTCAGCCGACGCCGCCCCCCAATTCACCTCCGGCGGGTAAGCAGCCGCCGCTTCTAGTCCGCCCGGGCGGGTGCGACGCCGCCCCCAATCCACCTCCGGCGAAGAAGCAGAAGCAGCAGTCCTGGAGTATTAACCCGGACCCTTATGTACCTAAGATAACAAAGGTACCGGAGCCATCACTGAAGCCTCTCCCCACGAGGCCTTGGGAACGTAGTGCCGAGGAAGTCGAGGCGGCCGCGACTGATGATTATGAGAAATGGAAGGCGGACTGCAAGAAGAAAAGAGAGGCCGAGCCCAAGCCAGTATTTTCTGATGAGCAAAAGAAGTGGGCTAAGTCATTTTTGAACACACCGTCCCAAGCCGCGAAGAATCTGCCTGACGACTATGCACGTGAACTTCGTAAGCAGGCACGCATGTTCAAGGAGAAGAAAGAGGAGGCCGAGAAAGCGGAATTAGAAAGTAAAAAAAGCGGGAAACGAGTTTCCCAGCTCGGGGAACAAAGTAAACAATCGATTGCCCCGCTTATAGTGACAGCCGCCGGTCCGGATGCCCCCGATATCATAGAAGCTGCGGCGGCACAGGGATTGACTGTAACGAGTGCCAGAGAACAAGCGGTCAACTTAGGTATGACTCTTCGTGAACTGTTAGGCCTTGATGAGGCGCCAGTGAAGGAGGTAGTACTTACATATGTGAAGAATGGGCCTCTCGTCGAGCCTGCGCAGGAAGAGGATCTACCTCCATAAATGACAAGTCTGCTGAAATGGTACAAGGGTTACATAAAAAATAAAAACGCCAAAGAATATATTTATGCGGAAGTTAGACATGAGCATCACTTCAAACATTACTATGTACAAATTCATCTGAGTGAATTGTTCCAGCTTTTCAATCTACGCGAGCTCGACAAATCTATCATCAGTTGCTACGTTCTGTAAGTGATTTATTTCTTCCCCATCTCGTTCATATTGCCTGCACTATATATATATATATATATATATGTCCTAACTATATTGTTGTGTCCGCTATTATACATGCAGAATGAAGATTAAGGAATGCAAAGTAAGGAACATCCATGATGTTGGGTTCATTGACCCACACATCGTTAATGGATATGTGTTACAGCATCACCCCGCCGACGTGGAGGCAGACCTGTGGCAGTTTCTTACAAAGCAGGAACTCAAAACTGATATTCTATTTCCTTACCATTTTGGGTGAGTGTTTATGTCTTGAGCACATTCTCTTTTGTTTACTCCATGCATGGTATGTGGCCGGCTAATCGATGAGTTATGCATGACGTACTGTGCATGTATCGTGTCCGCAGGTTCCACTGGATTCTGCTAGTAATTAAAGTTGACGACTCCACATGTCTCGTCCACGACTCTCTGACTCTGGATTCAAAGCTTTGGGCCGACATGAGAAGAATGATGCAGAAGTAATTATTTTCATTCATTTGCGCTCTATATCGATCGGCCTATTTCGTTCATTTCCTAATTAAGCTTCAAGTAATTAACTAATAACTCTCTTGTTCATTTAATTTTCTTTGCCTCGTAGGGTTTGGAGACGGTTCTCAGATCAAAAGGTCGGTGAATTCAAAAAAGAGCTACATTTCATGCGGTCAAAGGCTAAGAATGGTGGCGATATTCAGCCACCGGGGACCAATCTATGTGGATACTATGTCTGTGAGATGATCCGGAGATACACCTCTGAGCGCGTTCCGAGTGATACCAATGCTCAGAGGAATAACCTCCGGATGATGCTTAGTCCAGAAGCTCGCTTCCGACCACTTCAAGAGGAACTAGCTGGATGGTTCACGAGGGAAGTCCTCGATCCTAAAGGAGAACACCATTACGAGGACGTAGAACTATACATGCATTAAATTATGTATGGAAACTTGTTCAAACTTGTATATGGTCATCCGATGATATTGAATATATATTGTATATTCCTCTTGAATTCTTTTTGGTTCTAATTTCAAATTTGTTTGAAATTGTACATTCATATGCATGTATGTAGTACCGTAGAATATGTGAAACTCCTTCAAAATTACAATAAAGCACAAAAGAAATAAAACAATACAAATTAAACAGAAAACAGGTTTGGGGGGGGGGGGGGCAGGTTTAGGGGGGGGGGCCTAAAACCCTAAACCTGCGGCGGCCTTTAGTCGCGGTTGGCCAGAAGAACCGCGACTAAAGGCCCTCCGCCCCGACGGTCGCCTGGCGCCCACGTGGACGGGCCTTTAGTCGCGGTTCTTAAGCAATCGCGACTAAAGGGGGGGGGGGGGGGGCTTTAGTCGCGCTTATTTGGTCGCGGTTGCGCAACCGCGACTAATGGCAGTTGCGAACCGCGACCAAAGGCCCTTTTTCCACCAGTGTGCCTAAAGGATTCGTTTTGTGGGCGACGGAGACTTGGGGAAGCAAGCGTAAGAAGGGTGGGACGCTCTCATCCTGGTGGCTGCGCGGCTGATATTTTCCTTTGGTTCTCCCAGGCATGCTTTTGCCGGGTCTGTTTGGTCTCTTGTCCACCACGGTTTGATACCGTAGATGTAGCACTACATGTTTAGGAAGAGAGGAAGTTTTATTTGAGCCGGACTACTTGCAAGCCACGTTTGGGACGGATGAAAAGATCAGCGACGTAGGATAGGACGAACGAGGGGAAAGACTCGTTTCTAACGGACCAAACCACGGAAACACTTCTCCCTTTATTATTAGGTATAGACTAGGAAATTTGCCCGTGCGTTGCACCGGGTTTTCTAAATAAAATATTTGAATATGATTCTAGAAAAAATTGATATGACGTCAAATCATTCCGCTCGCGGTCTAAAAATTTAGTACAAAAATGCCAATCCAACTCGAGTTTTTCCCAAAAATCTAGTGTGCAATGTAACCCTAACCTTTTTTTCTTTCTTTTCCCATTTACTTCGCCAGTACAACACGAATGGTGGAAATTTTTGTCTCTATGTGTAGACTCTCTAAATTGCATTCTATAAATTTTACTATATATTTTCTTATTTTTACAAGTAAAGAAGTCGATATAATACAACCATTCACACACAATATCCAGAACACGACTAATTGTCTTATTACAGTTAATGAGTGATTTCGATTTCTACCAGGAGGGTAGGACATTGCAATATAGTGTGGCTTTTATATGTTGTTATAAGCCTGTATCAGGTTTATATGGCAATAGGAAAACGAAAATGGAAAAGTGTATCCACCCGTTCCTCCAAATCAGCCAGAAAACGTCCTTGATGAAACCAACAGCACACAGGGAGAAAGAGCCAAGCTCCCTCATTCAGTTACCCCTCATCAACTATAAGATTGAAGTTGGTTATCATCCTAAGAGTCTTCAGGAGAAAAAAGCTTCTCCCGTAACATAAAGGTGCAAAGGATAGAAAGATAGGTAACTTGAAGGACATTGATGCAACGACGTGTGCCGCATAATGCGCGTGGGCTTGGCTTGAGACACGAGATCGAGGACTATTTCTTCCGGCCAGATGCAATCTCTGCTATCTGCTCTGGATGGCATGTTCTTCATGTGCGACACCATTTTATTCTGCACGAACGATAACGAAGATAGCTTGCGGCTAGACGCGCATGTGAGCTAGCGTAGCTTTTTCTTTGCCGAGACAGCAGCAGGACGATGATCGCGCGAGACGTGTCTTGTGTTTCGTGAATCGTGAGATTGTCGGTCTGTTCCTTTTTCTTTTAGTTTGAGGCGAAGCATCAAGCATGGATGATTCGACGACGACGACTTTAGTTGATTGATCCTGCTGGTTATGGCGCTGCAGCCTCGGAACGGCTTGGCGGCGGAGCGTAGCCTTGTCCCAGACTGGATTAGGTGGACGTCTTGATTGCGGCAGGCCGGAAGCAGGGCATCACGACGGAGGAGTTACGCTCGTCAAGATCTACCATCGAGGTTCTTCCGTACGTGTCCTCCTCTTGTCAGGGCAGGCAGCGCCGCCAGCGCGTGTTTTTGTAGCGGAGACCTAGGTGAAAGATAGGAGCGTAACGTGGAGTTCTAATCCGTTTCAGTTTGGCTGGGCCGGGCCGTACACACCTTCGAACGAAGGAAGGAAACACATCGAGCGAATCAGTTTTACTTAAGCGATGGCAGTGTTGTAATTTTGATCAAAAAACAGGGTAAAAACAGACGGACCAACAAGAAGCCCTTTTGCTTTTATTATTAGGTATAGATATAGATATAGATTGTTAAATCACTACAAGAAAATAGTCACCTAGAGACGTTATGCCTAAGACGCTTCTATATTCGTCTCAAAATGGAAAACGAATTAGCACATAAAGACGTTCGTTGAGACGATGTACAAAGCGTCGCATGATTTCCTCTACTCCATGTTTAGAAACTTATACGGTCCATCCCCTGAGTTAGAAAAAAAACTTATGTCTCCTCCCACCCCGATCAGATCTGAGACTGAAAACATAGTGCCGCCGCCGGTTCTCATCTCCATAAGGTGGTGCTCCTCTCGCGGCCGTCCTCTCTTGCCGCCAGCATCCCTATTTCACACCACCTCACACCACCGGCGTTCATGCCTCCACCCTCTGCGATCTGCACCCTCTCTCTCTCTCTCTCCACGGGTCACTGCGCTCTGGCGGTTTCTAGCGACGAATTGCGCCTCTCCTTCGTATCGTACATCCTGCAGTATTGCTGGTTCACACATGCCGACGTCCACAGGTTTGACACCGTAGCCTTCCATCCATATACATACAGATAAGGTGCTTGATAATTTTACTAACATGAAATTTCTTTTTGTATCTGGTTAACTGTTACAACATGACGGTTAACACTATTACGGTTGTCTCTCTCCCCCGTGAACAGTAGTGAGAGAGGCGACTCCAGTTTCCTCCCGTTTCTCGCCGGCGAGCCGCGGGTTCTCTCCCCCTCCGCCCGCCGCTCCGGCGGCGGGAGGGTGGGGGAACCCCGGATCTCTGCTCTGGCTTGTAAATAGGGTAGGATTAGGTAGGTCTTCGGCCGGCATCGCTGTGGAGGTGGTGGTGATGTCGGGGCGAGGTGTGGTGCCGCCGATCCTTCCCCTCTTCGACGGCATCCTGGGTGGTGTCGTGGGGGATCTGGCGGCTTTTGGTGCTCGGAGGTCTTCGGGTCTTCTGAGCCTCCGTTCCCTGCATCTGGCCGGCGAGGCGCCGGCGCCGACCAGATGCGATGGGGATTCCGTCCTCCGGCTTCGTCCTCGTTCCGCCGTTGCCTCCTCCAGCAGCGGCGCGGAAGCTTGTGAGGTGGTGTGTAGGAGGATTAGCGGCGCCAGCAAGCAGGCTTCGCCATCTTCGTCGACGGTGGAGGATTCTAGGCGGTGGTGCAGTTGGTGGGAGAGGGTGCTGGTCGTGGTCGTTCACCGTCTCAGGTCCCGTCATGGCGTGGCGGGCGGATCTTGCGGCCGTTCTTCAAGCGTGGAGGTGCTCTCGGGTTGAGGCTTCGAGGTGGTTCGGCTCCTTCTGCTCCGACGACGGCGGTGCGGCTGATGCTTTGCGTTGCGTCGTGTACTCTTTTTGTATGTATTTGGCTGTTCCTGTACCGGTGTTTGTACTCTGCTTCTGATGAATACATGCGAAATTTCAAAAAAAAAAAAAAACTGTTACAACATGGCATCAGGTTTTCCGAATCTGAGCTTAAATATCTGTTAGACTGTTATTTGTATATGAAGTTCTATTACTGCTTCAAAATCCAAATTATGGAAGAAGGTACCAAACCTCCACCAGATTTATCCCCACGTCGTGAACTCTATGCCAGATGCATTGCAGGTTGTGCTACAACTTTTTGATTAAATTTGATTGTGCATCAATTATTAGCTGATAATGATGAAGTACACCAATAATCGGCAAGATTTGTAACTCTCGTCTCCAAGCGAGATTCTATTCGAGGTAGATCGACATGCTTCACATACTTAATCGCTCCTTTTCTACCACACACCTCTGTATTTGTTAAGAACTATAACTATTAGCACCAAATTTCAAGGCATGTTTGCATGTTGTTTCGTATTTTCCTGCAGTGTGCAAACAAGAAGCTAGACTATTGAAGTCAAGAGATGGTGCTCCTTTGTCATGGGTACTGCCCCTAATGGTAAAATATTTCGGTTGTGCTACTCCTGTGTTAATACTTGGTGGTTGAAGGTGTGTATAATTGAATATCTATGCAGTTCCATCAATTTTACGAATGATCCACTTGTCTTGTTTAGCAAGTGCAGGATATTTTGATTGTTTTATAGGAGCCAATGGACGTTAAACGTTTCTCTGCTTGAGGAGAACGAAAATTGACAAGGTAGCAACCACAGTTTTCTCGAGTCAAATAGTTTCCAGAAAATGATCTCCAGTATGTTCAATACAATTTTACTCTTCATACGTACATACTGATATACATAGTAAATTTCTCTTATTAGTGAGACTTAACAGTGAAGTTTTTTAGTTAACGTATTTGTATTTGATTTGGCTTTCTGTACAGGGTACCGGTTCCGATGATTTTTGAAGCCAGACAATGAAAAATATCATTATCATGGAAGTCTAAGGAGGAGTTAAGATGGCGACTTGCGAGCTCATGTACTGTTAGCTGCATTCAAAAGCTTATAAGTAGATAGATTCGAACAATAGTTCCACGAGGTATCTAGGATTTAAGGGATTTCGCCCAGTTGAGTTTGATTTCTTTCTGTAATAATACAACTCGATTGTAAACTACAGCTGATCGGAAGAAATAAAGATATATTTTTCTAACAGTGAGTTGTACTTTATATTGTTTCGTCGATTGTAAGCGAAAGTGTTTAAATGCTTGATTTGAATTTCTAGTTATCGGCAATACCAAATAGAAAGAAACAATATGAAAAAAGATGCATTCTAATTATTTAAGACGCAAATAAAGCGGCTCAATCGTGAGTAGAGACGATGAGTAAGATCATCCTCTAAAACGTCCATACAATGTTAAAAGACGCTTTGTAAACTGTCTTAATGTATCCTAAACACGCTTTACTTAGCGTCCCTTCAAAATTTGAGACAGTGCATAAAGAGACGTGATGTAGCCCTACCCAAGGTCGATACTACATCAAGACCGACAAGCCCTCCTCGTGGTCCAATGACACGAGCTCGAGCTCAAGCCCTACACCAAGAGGTGAATTCGCTCCTCTCCATGTATGCTTTTGACACCCCGTTGGATGGCTTGCTACTTCATGCCAATACCCTATGTTCAATCAGGTACATCAACCAAGAAGCGAGCCATGAAGACCAAGCCAAGGGAGAGAGAGCTGGAAATGATGAAGATGGAGCTACAGCTGCCAGGCCGGAACTTCCGCCCTCCAGGACCGGAACTTCCGCCCAGATGCCCTCAAGATTCCCTCCAGATGCCTTCCAGCGCCCAGAAGACAGGATCAGGCCGGAACTTCCGCCCCGAGGGACCGGAACTTCCGCCCACCGGAACTTCCGCCCAAGTTCCGCCCAAGTTCCGAAAGTCGGCGAAAACCCCCCTGGATGTTACTGCGGGACAATGACGCAATTCCGGAACAAGGCCGGAACTTGGCCGGAACTTCCGCCCCGACCGGAACTTCCGCCCACCGGAACTTCCGCCCCTGGCCGGAACTTCCGCCCAAGTTGACCGGAACTTCCGCCCCATCGAACTTCAGCACGACAGCACTTTTCAGCTTGTAACTTACCCCTTCGCCCCCACCTATAAATAGGCTGGTTGCCTCAGATCTGAGATCAGACTTGATGTGAAATTAAACCTGAGCTTAGCTCACCCTTGTGGGAACCCTACCTAGATCTATGATCTTGTACCCACCCGGGCTCCTTATCGACTTGTCAAGATCTCTTTGGTGACTTCTACCGTTTGTTTGATCTTTTGCTTGCACTTCTACCTATTTGGTCTTTTGCTTGCACTTCTATCAACCTTCCGGTCTTTTCACCCTTCTAGATCTTGCGAGCTTCGATTTGTCGATCTCTTTGCGGGACTTCTACCGGAAGGTCTTTTCTCGCAACCTCTATCGAGTAGGTGTATCGGGCCTACGAGGGAAAACCGGTTTGTGTGCGTGTGTGTGTTGTATCCCCACGATTCCCCTCGCATTCTTCGTGTTCATCGCGTTCATCCACCTACCCCCACGAGTTCCACCCAAATCCGTGAAGATCGGGCACATCCTTGGACTTAGTCCACATCATATGGTATCAGCAGCTCTTTGGTTGCCACGGATTTGACCCCCACATACCCCAATTCCACCAATTTCGCCCAAAAAATTTTCCAAAATTTTTTCCCAAAAAATAGCCCCAATTTGGCCTTGGATCGATCTCTCGATTTGTTGAGTTATTTGTGGTTTTGCTCCAATAGAAACTTGCCTTTGGTGTTGATCTGCAATTCCCCCACCTTCCCACAGCTTTTGGTGCCAAATTTTCCTCGAATTCGAAGGATTTCGGCCCGGGTTTCCGCCCAAATCGACGAACAGCCCGCAGATCTGATTGCGACCGGAAGTTCCGCCCGGAAGGACCGGAAGTTCCGCCCCTCAGGACCGGAAGTTCCGCCTGGCCGAAATTTTGATAGCAACCTTCGTTTTTCGTTTTGGTACTAACCCCCTTGTGTTTGGACTTCGGTTTGAGTGCCATTTCAGCTACCAAAAAGCTTCCGCAACATCGACAACGACGACGGCACCCCGAGGATCCAAGCGGTTCACTTGACACCTCCACCATAGCAAGTTCAAGATCGTCGGCCACCATCATCAAGTGGTATAACTTGCTCCTAACTTGTAGCCCTAGCCTCTTTTGCGTACCTTTCCTATCGAGAGTGGCTTTCTAGTGTTGCGAAGCATTGCGCAAGCGTCCCGACCGTGAGGGTGTGCGTGTGTTGAGCAAAGCTTTGAAGCAAGCTCGTGTGAAAAGATAAGCAAAAGAAGTGTGACATACTTACATAGATAGTAGTATCCTTACATAGTGAGAAAAAGAAAGAAAAATACAAAAAGAGAAAAAGAAAAAGTGTGTGAGTGACACCTATACACAAAAGAGTCCAAAGCTTATAAGCGAAAGAGAGAAAAGAGAAGAGAGGCGTCTTGCGCAAATCTTGTTGCTTCTCAATTTTGCAACCAAGCCACGGTCTCTCTTGTGTTGGCGTGACACCGAGCTAGTAGTCTTTGTTAGGACCATTTTGTTATTGCTCATTTTCCAAGTCGCGCTAACCCCATTTTGTCCCACGCGTGTGTTCCTCCTTGTGTATGCCTTTTGTGATCACCGCCTTTGACTTGTGACTTTTGGATCTTACCCACTTTTGACAATAGACTTCTCGTTTGGTTCTTCCATTTGGCTTTCCACATCCATACCTAACACCATATAGAGTTTTTGTTTTTGTGTGTGTAACCGGTTGTTCCTCACCTTGATACACCTTTTCGATTTTGGTTTGCAAGTTTTGACATTCTTGGTAGTCTTTCCTAACCACCCACCACATAGTTCTTGTTTTAGTTGTAACCATGTCTAGTGGAGAAGGGAACCAACTACCGATGACGCGACACCAACATTGGATAGCTACTCAAGCCGTCCACGCCAAGCTAAATCAATTTGAAGCAATGCTCAAGGATACCAATGTCCGCTATGAAGAAAGAGCCCAAGTGCAAAGGAATGACCTCAACAATCAAGTTCAAGACCTCAATGAGAAGATTGAAACTCAAGGCAATGAGTTGAAGGCCACACTTGCCATACAAGGTCAAGAGACAAGGGAAATGAAGACGGCGTTGGACAATATCCTCCACACACTCAACCGTCAAGAAGAGAGAAGACACCACTCAAGGTCTTCGCGCTCCCATAGCTCAAGGTCAAGAGCTCCTACACCGTCTCGCCATGATTCTAATGAAGACCCACGCCACCATAATGTGGATGTCCAAGTGCTTCACCAACAAGCTCAAGAAGCGGAGCAAGCTCGACTTCGACTTGTCCAAGAGCGTCAACGCCTTGAAGAAGAGCGCCTTCACCAAGAGGACCTCAATGCTCAATTCCAACAAGAGCAAGAACGCCTTCGACATGATCAAGAGCTAGTTCGAGCAAGGGAACAAGAGCGCCTCCGCAATGAACAACAAGCACTTGAAGAACAAGAGCGACAACAACAAGCACAAGAAGCTCAAGCTAGAAGACAACGCCTTATTGAAGAGGAACAAAGGCAAGCGCGCCAAGAGCGCCAAATCATCAATGTTGTTCATCCTCAACGCCCTCAAGGTCAAGATAATCGCCGCCATCATGATGCCCGCCCTCATGCTAGAAGACCTCCTCCAAGGGCAAGAGATGAAGAATCAAGTCATCACCAAGCATCAAGTGAAGAAAGTGTGATGCCTCGACGACGCCACAACAATGATGATCAAGATGAAGGTCATGGAAGACCACCTCCTCGTCCACAACATAGCAACAACAATAGAGATGCTCCCGGTCCACAACATCCACCTCAACAACGTCAAGACCTTGGTGAAGAAAGACCACCTCCTAGACGCAATGACCGCAATGAAGAGGAAATCTTTGGGAAACTCAAGTTCACCATGCCTAAGTTCCATGGAGAAGAAGACCCCGATGCATACCTCTCTTGGGTTCTCAAGGTTGACAAGATATTCCGCATACACAACTTCTCCGAAGCAAAGAAAGTGGCCATGGCATCACTAGAGTTTGAAGGGTATGCAAATGTTTGGTGGGAAGAAGTGAACAAGAAGCGTGACAAGGAAGATCTAGACCCCATTGCTACATGGGAAGAGATGCAAGAAGTCATGCACAAACGTTTTGTGCCCAACCATCACAAACGTGACCTCTTCAACAAGCTTACCCAACTCAAGCAAAGCTACAAGTCCGTTGAGGAATACTACAAGGAGATGCACATGACAATGATGAGTGCAAATGTGGACGAGCGAGAAGAGCAAACAATGGCAAGATTCTTGAATGGATTAAACATTCCCGTCAAGAGGATAGTGGAATTCTTGCCTTACACCAACATGGTTGAATTGCTTCATCAAGCTACAAGAGCCGAGCGCCAAGTGCGAGAAGACATAGCAAGTGCAAAAACAAAGTCCTTCTTCGCCGCGCGCAATGCAACAAATACCTCCTCAAGCATCAAGAACACAAGTGCTATTGCTCCCAAGGATCCTCCTAAGCAAATGAAGAGTGCCTTCAAGACAACAAGCTTCAAGCCGGATCAATCAACTATGTCCTCCAAAGCTTCCACGGGATCTAGTAACATCACGTGCTTCAAGTGTGGAGCTCAAGGACATAAATCCTTTGAATGCAAGAACACAAGAGTTATGATAACTCGAGATGATGGAGATGTGGAGTACTTGAGTGAAGGCGAATATGAAGCCTTGGTACAAGCCGCAACCAATCATGAAGATGATGGCTTGGAAGACCAAGAGCAAGTCTTATGTGTGCATGATGCAAGTCCATCCCTTGTGGTGACCAAAGTGTTGACAACCCATGCACTACCCAATGAAGATCAAAGGTGCAACATCTTCCAAACAAGAGCCGGAATCAATGGCAAGTCAATAAAGGTTATCATCGATGGAGGGAGTTGCCACAATCTTGCAAGCACCGAACTATGCTCCAAGCTCAACCTCACACTCCGGAAACACCCCCATCCTTACCATGTGCAATGGCTAAGTGACAATGGAAATGTCAAGATACAACACACCGTCTCCGTATCCTTCAAGATTGGCGCCTATGAAGACACCGTTGATTGTGATGTAGTGCCCATGACGGTGTGCCACATGCTACTTGGTCGCCCTTGGCAATATGACAAAAGAGCAAGCCATGATGGCTACACAAATGCCTATAGCTTCAAGGTCGGCGACAAGACATTCATCCTACGCCCCATGACTCCTAGCCAAGTAATTGCGGACAATGCAAAGGCTTTAGCGAGGGCTAAGGAAGCTACCATCACTAGTGAGATGAGTGGTGAGAGAGTGACCCACCAAAAGGAAAGTGAGCGCCACAAGCCATATATGAGTGAGATGAAGAGTGTCCTCATAGCTACCAAGAGTGAGATGAGAGAATTGCACCACAACCCATCCACCATATTGCACTATGTGCTCATTTGCAAGGGCCATCCTCGGAGACTAACAACTTAACAACTCTTCCTTCGTCTTTGTTGTCTCTTTTGAAGGAGTTCCAAGATGTCTTCCCCGACGAGCTTCCTCATGGACTACCACCGCTTCGAGGGATTGAGCACCGCATCGACCTCATACCCGGCGCTCCTCTACCAAACCGCGCCGCCTACCGCACCAACCCCGAAGACACAAAGGAGATCCAACGACAAATACAAGACCTCCTCGAAAAAGGGTATGTTCGTGAAAGCTTAAGCCCTTGTGCGGTTCCCGTGATCCTTGTGCCTAAACCGGATGAGACGCAACGGATGTGTATGG
This sequence comes from Lolium perenne, assembly GCF_019359855.2. NCBI lineage: Eukaryota > Viridiplantae > Streptophyta > Magnoliopsida > Poales > Poaceae > Lolium > Lolium perenne. The sequence continues at coordinate 218,208,191 of NC_067247.2, forward strand.
ATTGTCGCCCCATCAATGCCATTACCGTCCGTTACCGCCATCCCATTCCGCGTTTAGATGACATGCTTGATGAACTTAGTGGTGCCACGATTTTCTCTAAGATTGATTTGCGTAGTGGTTACCATCAAATCCGCATGGCTATTGGTGATGAATGGAAAACGGCATTCAAGACCAAACTCGGTCTCTATGAATGGCTCGTTATGCCTTTCGGTCTTTCCAATGCTCCTTCTACTTTCATGCGCCTCATGAATCACATCTTGCGTCCTCTCATTGGCAAGAGCGTGGTTGTCTACTTCGATGATATTCTTATTTATAGCAAAAACCTCGAGGACCATGTGCAACATGTGAGAGAAGTCTTGTGCATCTTGCGTCATGAAAAGCTTTATGCTAACCTCCCCAAGTGCACCTTTGCTCAAAACAAATTGGTTTTTCTTGGTTTTGTGGTTTTCGCTAATGGTATTGAAGTTGATTCTTATAAGGTTGAGGCCATCCACAATTGGCCTACTCCTACCAATGTTGCTCAAGTCCGAAGTTTCCATGGACTTGCCGGTTTCTACCGCCGCTTTGTGAAAGATTTTAGCACCATTGCTTGCCCTTTGAATGAGCTTACCAAGAAGAATGTTCCGTTTGTTTGGGGCAAGGCCCAACAAAATGCTTTTGATGAGTTGAAGAAACGCCTTACCGAGGCACCACTCCTTGTTCTTCCAAACTTTTCCAAAACTTTTGAGATTGAGTGCGACGCAAGTGGACTCGGTATTGGTGGAGTGCTTATGCAAGATGGAAAACCCGTGGCATACTATAGCGAGAAGTTAGATGGCGCACGCCTCAACTATCCTATATATGACAAGGAACTTTACGCTTTGGTTCGTGTTCTTGAAGTTTGGCAACACTATCTTTGGCCAAAAGAGTTTATTATCCACTCCGACCATGAGTCTTTGAAATATTTGAAAAGTCAACACAATTTGAACAAAAGACATGCAAAGTGGGTTGAGTTCATTGAGTCCTTTCCATATGTGATCAAATACAAGAAGGGCAAGGACAATGTTGTGGCGGATGCTCTTTCCCGCAAACTCACCCTCTTACTCACTCGCTTGGATATTAGTGTTTTGGGTCTTGATGAAATCAAAGATTTATATGCTTCCGATGCTTTCTTTGGCCCAATCTTTGCAAAGTGTTCTAGTGAGAAGGGCATCGATGATTTCTATTTGCACCAAGGATTCTTGTTCAAGAGCAACAAACTTTGTATTCCTATGTCTTCGCTTCGCCTTTTGCTCTTACAAGAATCGCATGGTGGTGGTCTTATGGGACACTTTGGAAGAGACAAGACATATGCCATGCTCTCCACTCACTATTATTGGCCAAGAATGAAGCGCGATGTGGAGCGCCTTTGCCGACGGTGTACAACATGCTTACAAGCTAAGTCTACCTCCAACCCTTATGGTCTTTACACCCCATTGCCTATTCCATATGCACCATGGACCGATATTAGCATGGATTTCGTTCTAGGCTTGCCTCGCACTAAGCATGGTCATGATTCTATATTTGTGGTAGTGGATAGATTCTCTAAGATGGCTCATTTCATACCTTGCCATAAGAGCGACGATGCTTCACACATTGCTTCATTGTTTTTCAGGGAAATTGTTCGCCTACATGGAGTACCGCAAAGCATTGTGTCGGATCGAGACGTCAAGTTCATGAGTTATCTTTGGAAGTCGCTCATGGCGAAGTTTGGAGTGAAGCTCTTATTCTCATCATCCTCGCACCCGCAAACGGACGGCCAAACGGAAGTGGTCAATAGAAGCCTATCCTCTCTTCTACGCATCCTCGTGAAGAAAAACTTGAAGTCATGGGAAGAGTGCCTCCCACACGCGGAGTTCGCCTACAACCGCGCCAAGCACACGACTACGTCAAGGAGTCCCTTCATGGTCGTCTACGGGTTTGAGCCGCTCACGGCACTCGATATACTACCACTTCCACTTCATGAGCGGACGAACATGGACTTCGACAAGCGCACCGCCGCCGTGAAGAAGCTACATGAAGATACAAGGGCAACAATCGAGCAACAAGTTCTTCGTCAAGCAACACGCCTCAACATGAAGAAAAAGGCACGGATCTTCAACGAAGGGGACCTAGTGTGGATACATCTTCGCAAGGACCGTTTCCCTCAAACAAGAAACTCCAAGCTCAAGCCCCGAGGTGATGGTCCCTTCAAGGTCCTCAAGCGAATCAACGACAACGCCTACGTCATCGACATACCAACATCCAAGTACTTGGTGAGCAACACATTCAATGTGTCCGACCTCTCGCCATACCATGGAGATGAAGAGACGTTAGAGTCGTGGACGACTCTTTCCCAAGGGGGGGGGAGATGATGTAGCCCTACCCAAGGTCGATACTACATCAAGACCGACAAGCCCTCCTCGTGGTCCAATGACACGAGCTCGAGCTCAAGCCCTACACCAAGAGGTGAATTCGCTCCTCTCCATGTATGCTTTTGACACCCCGTTGGATGGCTTGCTACTTCATGCCAATACCCTATGTTCAATCAGGTACATCGACCAAGAAGCGAGCCATGAAGACCAAGCCAATGGAGAGAGAGCTGGAAATGACGAAGATGGAGCTACAGCTGCCAGGCCGGAACTTCCGCCCTCCAGGACCGGAACTTCCGCCCAGATGCCCTCAAGATTCCCTCCAGATGCCTTCCAGCGCCCAGAAGACAGGATCAGGCCGGAACTTCCGCCCCGAGGGACCGGAACTTCCGCCCACCGGAACTTCCGCCCAAGTTCCGCCCAAGTTCCGAAAGTCGGCGAAAACCCCCCTGGATGTTACTGCGGGACAATGGCGCAATTCCGGAACAAGGCCGGAACTTGGCCGAAACTTCCGCCCCGACCAGAACTTCCGCCCCTCCAGACCGGAACTTCCGCCCCTGGCCGGAACTTCCGCCCAAGTTGACCGGAACTTCCGCCCCATCGAACTTCAAAGACGACAAAGACTTTTCAGCTTGTAACTTACCCCTTCGCCCCCACCTATAAATAGGCTGGTTGCCTCAGATCTGAGATCAGACTTGATGTGAAATTAAACCTGAGCTTAGCTCACCCTTGTGGGAACCCTACCTAGATCTATGATCTTGTACCCACCCGGGCTCCTTATCGACTTGTCAAGATCTCTTTGGTGACTTCTACCGTTTGTTTGATCTTTTGCTTGCACTTCTACCTATTTGGTCTTTTGCTTGCACTTCTATCAACCTTCCGGTCTTTTCACCCTTCTAGATCTTGCGAGCTTCGATTTGTCGATCTCTTTGCGGGACTTCTACCGGAAGGTCTTTTCTCGCAACCTCTATCGAGTAGGTGTATCGGGCCTACGAGGGAAAACCGGTTTGTGTGCGTGTGTGTGTTGTATCCCCACGATTCCCCTCGCATTCTTCGTGTTCATCGCGTTCATCCACCTACCCCCACGAGTTCCACCCAAATCCGTGAAGATCGGGCACATCCTTGGACTTAGTCCACATCAAGACGTTTCTAAGACGCTTTACTCGGCGACTCTACGCGTGTGTAGAGACGAAATTGAGCGTCTTTGGCTTGGATGTCTCTACATGTTTTTTTGTTGTAGTGAATTAGATTCTTAATTTTTTTTGCTAATTTTCTCTGCAGGCAGCTCTTCCTTATATATTTTTCGCTTCTCAAACATGTACTACACAAAGTTCATGCAAGGATAAAACGTGTCTTCTTGGTTTCAAATTTAGATAAAAAGATGCTTATTTTTGCACATTAAAAAAATATTACACCGGTTTACTTGAATTTTCATGATTAGCTAGGTTAGATTAGCTAATTGATTTCTCTGCTCATAGTGGATTGTTTTCAAAGTGATGCATCTCCTGTAGGTGGTGACAGGAAAGTTCAGAACAATCACGTTGACTCGAGGCATGTCTAAATTATAGTAGCGGAATGGCTAGACAAGCAAGGTGAAAAAGTTGAAGGAAGATTTACTATTTTTTGTACTTATAGAATTTGGTTTTCCGTGGCAATGCGCGGGCAAATTTTCTAGTGTCCTAAACGGCAACATAAGTTAGACGGACTAACGTTTATCGGTCCGTCTAAATGTCCTAAACGGCAACTTAAGTTAGACGGACTAACGTACACCACCCGCTTGGCCTGCCTGCAAAGCACGTCTATAATGTGAAAGAAAAAAAGGTACTCCATCGATAGGGCACGTTGCCCCACTGTTTGCCACCGCTGGGCCTGCGTCCCGCCTGCTCTCCGTCGTCGCCTCCACCTGGCCTGTGCCCATATCATTGCCGCCCTCCACCAAACTCGTTCCAGTGCAACCCTTGCCTGCGTCATCCTACCGTAGTACCGTCGGCGCATGCAGATAAATGGTGGTGGAGTGGAATCCAGCAGAGGAGGAGGACAAGAACTCGGCAGGGGAGGAGGGGACAGAGGAACATGTATGATTTCTTTGATCCGTCTCTTCCGTCTCCCCTATCAACGCAATTGTTTGTAAATACTCTCTCCGTCCCATCCATGAAAGTTGTCTAAACTTTATCTAAATTTGGATGTATCTAGACACTATATAGCATCTAAATACATTCAAATTTTGATAATGGAGAAGTAGATGAGTTTTTGGCTTAAAATTTTCTGGGTGACGCTCGCTGCACGGTTGGATTCGTGCTCCCTTCGTTGCTGGTGCTCAAATTTTGGCTCTGGTAGTGGCACTGATTTATTTTTGAAGCGAAAGGCAAAAGCTTTGCCATTTATATTGATATAGGAGGAGCAAACAGAGAAGGCCTAAGCCCGGGCGAAAAACAAGAAACAAGGGGTCATAACGGCCAGACCAACAAAACCATTCCTAAGAAGTGATGCCCGCAAGGTGTTTTGCGCCGGCGATGATCCAGTTAGCACCCTCGTCCTTGATCCTCTGCATCAGCACGGAAGGTGTGGACGCCTTGTTGTTGAAGACCCTTGATACGTCTCCGACGTATCGATAATTTCTTATGTTCCATGCCACATTATTGATGATATCTGCATGTTTTATGCATACTTTATGTCATATTTATGCATTTTCCGGCACAAACCTATTAACGAGATGCCGAAGAGCCAGTTGCTGTTTTCTGCTGTTTTTGGTTTCAGAAATCCTAGTAAGGAAATATTCTCGGAATTGGACGAAATCAACGCCCAGGGGCCTATTTTTACACGAAGCCTCCAGAAGACCGGAGAGCTGACGAAGTGGGGCCACGAGGTGGCCAAACACTAGGCCGGCGCGGCCCAGCCCTTGGCCGCGCCGACCTATTGTGTGGGCCCCTCGTGACGCCCCTTGACCTGCCCTTCCGCCTAGAAATAGCCTTCGTCGCGAAACCCCCAGTACCGAGAGCCACGATACGGAAAACCTTCTAGAGACGCCGCCGCCGCCAATCCCATCTCGGGGGATTCAGGAGATCGCCTCCGGCACCCTCCCGGAGAGGGGATCCATCTCCCGGAGGACTCTACACCGCCATGGTCGCCTCCGGAGTGTTGAGTGAGTAGTCTACCCCTGGACTATGGGTCCATAGCAGTAGCTAGATGGTTGTCTTCTCCTTATGTGCTTCATTGTCGGATCTTGTGAGCTGCCGAACATGATCAAGATCATCTATCTGTAATGCTATATGTTGTGTTTGTTGGGATCCGATGGATAGAGAATACTATGTTATGTTGATTATCAATTTATATCTATATATTGTTTATGATCTTGCATGCTCTCCGTTATTAGTAGAGGCTCTGGCCAAGTTTTTACTCTTAACTCCAAGAGGGAGTATTTATGCTCGATAGTGGGTTCATGTCTCCGTGAATCTGGGGGAGTGACAGAAACCTCTAAGGTTATGGATGTACTGTTGCCACTAGGGATAAAACATTGATGCTATGTCCGAGGATGTAGTTATTGATTACATTACGCACCATACTTAATGCAATTGTCTGTTGTTTGCAACTTAATACTGGAAGGGGTTCGGATGATAACCTGAAGGTGGACTTTTTAGGCATAGATGCATGCTGGATAGCGGTCTATGTACTTTGTCGTAATGCCCAATTAAATCTCACAATACTCATCATATCATCTATGTGCATGGTCATGCCCTCTCTATTTATCAATTGCCCAACTGTAATTTGTTCACCCAACATGCTATTTATCTTATGGGAGAGACACCACTAGTGAACTGTGGACCCCGGTCCATTCTTTACATCTAAAATACAATCTACTGCAATTGTTCTACTGTTCTCTGCAAACAATCATCATCCACACTATACATCTAATCCTTTGTTACAGCAAGCCGGTGAGATTGACAACCTCACTGTTTCGTTGGGGCAAAGTACTTTGGTTGTGTTGTGCAGGTTCCACGTTGGCGCCGGAATCCCTGGTGTTGCGCCGCACTACATCTCGCCGCCATCAACCTTCAACGTGCTTCTTGGCTCCTACTGGTTCGATAAACCTTGGTTTCATACTGAGGGAAAACTTGCCGCTGTACGCATCACACCTTCCTCTTGGGGTTCCCAACGGACGCGTGCTGTACGCGTATCAAGCAGATTTTCTGGCGCCGTTGCCGGGGAGATCAAGACATGCTGCAAGGGGAGTCTCCACATCCCAATCTCTTTACTTTGTTTTTGTCTTGCTTTATTTTATTTACTACTTTGTTTGCTGCACTAAATGAAAACACAAAAAAATTAGTTGCTAGTTTTACTTTACTTGCTATCTTGTTTGCTATATCAAAAACACAAAAAAATTAGTTACTTGCATTTACTTATTTCAACATGTTTCCTTTTAATTTCACTGTAAAAGATATACCTGTGGGGCAAGGGTCTATAATTGGAAGAGATAATATAGAAGAATTTTTCACCCATGTTAGTATGCATGAAGATCTTAAAGATATACCCCTTGCAAAAGCTGTCCCTACTTATGAAGATGCCTCTGTTTGTTTGGTACGCATGATGGAAGCTAGATTTATTAGTCTCAACCCCATGATACAACACATGTTTCTTACACTTTCTGATATGGAGAGGGGAGAGAAGAGATATTTTGTTCTAAAAGTCTTAGTGCGAGAATTTGCGGATATAGCTAAAGAAGCTAGAAAAGTTTTTAGTAAGCATGATAGGCTTAGCATGATCACCGATTTTAAAAGAACACTTGAAAAGATGGATATGGATAGAATTAAGTATACTAATAATGTTAATAATGGTGGGGAGATTAAAGCACCAATACCATGTAAGCTCCTAGCAATGCATGATGCACTAGAAAATAACTATACTTGGCTTGTCCCTAAAAATTTGTTTGATGAGAGTAGCAAGCCCAAGACTAATGAAAAGGGAGCCGCTGAAACTTATGTATCCAATATACTATGCATGGTTGAGAAAACTCCACACCCCGCTGTAGATGCTCCATCTTTCGACAACACTTGATACACACTTTCTGCGCCTAGCTGAAAGGCGTTAAAGAAAAGCGCTTATGGGAGACAACCCATGTTTTTACTACAGTACCTTTATTTTATATTTGAGTCTTGGAAGTTGTTTACTACTGTAGCAACCTCTCCTTATCTTAGTTTTATGCATTGTTGTGCCAAGTAAAGTCGTTGATAGTAAGGTTCATACTAGATTTGGATTACTGCGCAGAAACAGATTTCTTTGCTGTCACGAATCTGGGCCAAATTATCTGTAGGTAACTCAGAAAATTATGCCAATTTACATGAGTGATCCACAGATATGTACGCAACTTTCATTCAATTTGAGAATTTTCATTTGAGCAAGTCTGGTGCCTCAATAAAATTCGTCTTTACGAACTATTCTGTTTTGACAGATTCTGCCTTTTATTTCGCATTGCCTGTTTTGCTATGCTTGATGGATTTTTCGATTCCATTGACTTTCAGTAGCTTTGTGCAATGTCCAGAAGTATTAAGAATGATTATGTCACCTCTGAACATGTAAGTTTTGATTGTGCACTAACCCTCTAATGAGTTGTTTTGAGTTTGGTGTGGAGGAAGTTTTCAAGGATCAAGAGAGGGAGATGATACAACATGATCAAGGAGAGTGAAAGCTCTAAGCTTGGGGATGCCCCGGTGGTTCACCACTGCATATATCAAGAAGACTCAAGCGTCTAAGCTTGGGGATGCCCAAGGCATCCCCTTCTTCATCGACAATATTATCAGGTTCCTCCCCTGAAACTATATTTTTATTCCATCACATCTTATGTGCTTTGCTTGGAGTGTCGATTTGTTTTTGTTTTTGTTTTGTTTGAATAAAATGGATCCTAGAATTCTTTGTGTGGGAGATAGACATGCTCCGCTGTTGCATATGGACAAATATGTCCTTAGGCTTTACTCATAGTATTCATGGCGAAGTTTCTTCTTCGTTAAATTGTTATATGGTTGGAATTGGAAAATGATACATGTAGTAATTGCTATAATGTCTTGGATAATGTGATACTTGGCAATTGTTGTGCTCATGTTTAAGCTCTTGCATCATATACTTTGCACCCATTAATGAAGAAATACATAGAGCATGCTAAAATTTGGTTTGCATAATTGGTCTCTCTAAGGTCTAGATAATTTCTAGTATTGAGTTTGAACAACAAGGAAGACGGTGTAGAGTCTTATAATGTTTACAATATGTCTTTTATGTGAGTTTTGCTGCACCGGTTCATCCTTGTGTTTGTTTCAAATAAGCCTTGCTAGCCTAAACCTTGTATCGAGAGGGAATACTTCTCATGCATCCAAATCCTTGAGCCAACCACTATGCCATTTGTGTCCACCATACCTACCTACTACATGGTATTTCTCCGCCATTCCAAAGTAAATTGCTTGAGTGCTACCTTTAAAATTTCCATTCTTCACCTTTACAATATATAGCTCATGGGACAAATAGCCTAAAAACTATTGTGGTATTGAATATGTACTTATGCACTTTATCTCTTATTAAGTTGCTTGTTGTGCGATAACCATGTTCCTGGGGACGCCATCAACTACTCTTTGTTGAATATCATGTGAGTTGCTATGCATGTCCGTCTTGTCTGAAGTAAGGGAGATTTACCACTAAAATGGTTAGAGCATTGCATAATGTTAGAGAAGAACATTGGGCCGCTAACTAAAGCCATGATCCATGGTGGAAGTTTCAGTTTTGGACAAATATCCTCAATCTCATATGAGAAAATTAATTGTTGCTACATGCTTATGCATAAAAGAGGAGTCCATTTTCTGTTGTCTATGTTGTCCCGGTATGGATGTCTAAGTTGAGAATAATCAATAGCGAGAAATCCGATGCGAGCTTTCTCCTTAGACCTTTGTACAGGCGGCATAGAGGTACCCCTTTGTGACACTCGGTTAAAACATGTGCATTGCGATGATAATCCAGGTAATCCGAGCTAATTAGGACAAGGTGCAGGCACTATTAGTATACTATGCATGAGGCTTGCAACTTGTAAGATATAATTTACATAACACATATGCTTTATTACTACCGTTGACAAAATTGTTTCTTGTTTTCAAAATCAAAGCTCTAGCACAAATATAGCAATCGATGCTTTCCTCTTTGAAGGACCTTTCTTTTACTTTTATGTTGAGCCAGTTCACCTATCTCTCTCCACCTCAAGAAGCAAACACTTGTGTGAACTGTGCATTGATTCCTACATACTTGCATATTGCACTTATTATATTACTTTACATTGACAATATCCATGAGATATACATGTTACAAGTTGAAAGCAACCACTGAAACTTAATCTTCCTTTGTGTTGCTTCAATACCTTTACTTTGAATTATTGCTTTATGAGTTAACTCTTATGCAAGACTTATTGATGCTTGTCTTGAAGTACTATTCATGAAAAATCTTTGCTATATGATTCATTTGTTTACTCATGTCATTTACCATTGTTTGGATCGCTGCATTCATTACATATGCTTACAATAGTATGATCAAGGTTATGATGGCATGTCACTCCAGAAATTATCTTTGTTATCGTTTACCTGCTCGGGACGAGCAGAAACTAAGCTTGGGGATGCTGATACGTCTCCGACGTATCGATAATTTCTTATGTTCCATGCCACATTATTGATGATATCTGCATGTTTTATGCATACTTTATGTCATATTTATGCATTTTCCGGCACTAACCTATTAACGAGATGCCGAAGAGCCAGTTGCTGTTTTCTGCTATTTTTGGTTTCAGAAATCCTAGTAAGGAAATATTCTCGGAATTGGACGAAATCAACGCCCAGGGGCCTATTTTTACATGAAGCTTCCAGAAGGCCGGAGAGCTGACGAAGTGGGGCCACGAGGTGGCCAAACACTAGGCCGGCGCGGCCCAGCCCTTGGCCGCGCCGACCTATTGTGTGGGTCCCTCGTGACGCCCCTTGACCTGCCCTTCCGCCTACAAATAGCCTTCGTCACGAAACCCCCAGTACCGAGAGCCACGATACGGAAAACCTTCCAGAGACGCCACCGCCGCCAATCCCATCTCGGGGGATTCAGGAGATCGCCTCCGGCACCCTGCCGGAGAGGGGATCCATCTCCCGGAGGACTCTACACCGCCATGGTCGCCTCCGGAGTGATGAGTGAGTAGTCTACCCCTGGACTATGGGTCCATAGCAGTAGCTAGATGGTTGTCTTCTCCTTATGTGCTTCATTGTCGGATCTTGTGAGCTGCCGAACATGATCAAGATCATCTATCTGTAATGCTATATGTTGTGTTTGTTGGGATCCGATGGATAGAGAATACTATGTTATGTTGATTATCAATTTATATCTATGTGTTGTTTATGATCTTGCATGCTCTCCGTTATTAGTAGAGGCTCTGGCCAAGTTTTTACTCTTAACTCCAAGAGGGAGTATTTATGCTCGATAGTGGGTTCATGTCTCGTGAATGCAGGGAGTGACAAAAACCTCTAAGGTTATGGATGTACTGTTGCCACTAGGGATAAAACATTGATGCTATGTCCGAGGATGTAGTTATTGATTACATTACGCACCATACTTAATGCAATTGTCTGTTGTTTGCAACTTAATACTGGAAGAGGTTCGGATGATAACCTGAAGGTGGACTTTTTAGGCATAGATGCATGCTGGATAGTGGTCTATGTACTTTGTCGTAATGCCCAATTAAATCTCACAATACTCATCATATCATGTATGTGCATGGTCATGCCCTCTCTATTTGTCAATTGCCCAACTGTAATTTGTTCACCCAACATGCTATTTATCTTATGGGAGAGACACCACTAGTGAACTGTGGACCCCGGTCCATTCTTTACATCTGAAATACAATCTATCAGCAATTGCTCTCATCGTTCTCTGCAAACAATCATCATCCACACTATACATCTAATCCTTTGTTACAACAAGCCGGTGAGATTGACAACCTCACTGTTTCGTTGGGGCAAAGTACTTTGGTTGTGTTGTGCAGGTTCCACGTTGGCGCCGGAATCCCTGGTGTTGCGCCGCACTACATCTCGCTGCCATCAACCTTCAACGTGCTTCTTGGCTCCTACTGGTTCGATAAACCTTGGTTTCATACTGAGGGAAAACTTGCCGCTGTACGCATCACACCTTCCTCTTGGGGTTCCCAACGGACGCGTGCTGTACGCGTATCAACCCTTGCGTTCCGTTCCTTCCAAAGCTCCCACCCGACGAGAGTGACGGCGGTCTGGAGGCCTTTAGGGCAAGCCGTGGAGGACGCCGTGATGGCATGCTAGTACTGGAGCATGATATGCGTGAAGCACATGTCCATTGGGAACCCCAAGAGGAAGGTGTGATGCGTACAGCAGCAAGTTTTCCCTCAGTAAAAAACCAAGGTTATCGAACCAGTAGGAGTCAAGGGCCGCGTGAAGGTTGTTGGCGGAGGAGTGTAGTGCGGCGCAACACCAGGGATTCCGGCGCCAACGTGGAACCTGCACAACACAATCAAAATACTTTGCCCCAACGTAATAGTGAGGTTGTCAATCTCACCGGCTTGCTGTAAACAAAAGATTAAACGTATGGTGTGGAAAATGATGTTTGTTTGCGAAGAACAGTAGAGAACAATGTTTGCAGTAGATTGTATTCAGATGTAAAAGAATGGACCGGGGTCCACAGTTCACTAGTGATGTCTCTCCAATAAGAAATAGCATGTTGGGTGACCAAATTACAGTTGGGCATTGACAAATAGAGAGGGCATAACAATGCACATACATATCATGATGACTACTATGATATTTACTTAGGGCATTACGACAAAGTACATAGACCGCTATCCAGCATGCATCTATGCCTAAAAAGTCCACCTTCGGGTTAGCATCCGCACCCCTTCCAATATTAAGCTGCAAACAACAGATAATTGCATAGTATGGTGCGTAATGTAATCAACACAAATATCCTTAGATAAAGCATCGATGTTTTATCCCTAGTGGCAACAGCACATCCATAACCTTAGAACTTTCTGTCACTGTCCCAGATTCAATGGAGGCATGAACCCACTATCGAGCATAAATACTCCCTCTTGGAGTTACAAGTATCAACTTGGCCAGAGCCTCTACTAGCAACGGAGAGCATGCAAGATCATAAACAACACATATATGATAGATTGATAATCAACTTGACATAGTATTCCATATTCATCGGATCCCAACAAACACAACATGTAGCATTACAAATAGATGATCTTGATCATGATAGGCAGCTCACAAGATCTAACATGATAGCACAATGAGGAGAAGACAACCATCTAGCTACTGCTATGGACCCATAGTCCAAGGATGAACTACTCACACATCAGTCCGGAGGCGATCATGGTGATGAAGAGTCCTCCGGGAGATGATTCCCCTCTCCGGCATGGTGCCGGAGGCGATCTCCTGAATCCCCCGAGATGGGATTGGCGGCGGCGGCGTCTCTGGAACTATTTCCGTATCGTGGCTCTCGGTAATAGGGTTTTCGCGACGGAGAGTTTAAGTAGGCGGAAGGGCAGAGTCGGGGGGGGGCGCACGAGGGGCCCACACCATAGGCCGGCGCGGGCCCCTCCCTGGCCGCGCCGCCCTATGGTCTGGCCACCTCGTGGCCCCACTTCATATGCTCTTCGGTCTTCTGGAAGCTCCGTGGAAAAATAAGACCCTGGGCGTTGATTTCATCCAATTTCGAGAATATTTCCTTTGTAGGATTTCTGAAACCAAAAACAGCAGAAAACAGCAACTGGCGCTTCGGCATCTTGTCAATAGGTTAGTGCCGGAAAATTTATTTAAATGATGTTTAGTATGTATAAAACATGTGAGTATTGTCATAAAAGTAGCATGGAACATAAGAAATTATAGATACGTTTGAGACGTATCAAGCATCCCCAAGCTTAGTTCCTACTCGCCCTCGAGTAGGTAAACAATAACAAAGATAATTTCTGAAGTGGCATGCTATCATAATCTTGATCAATACTATTGTAAAGCATATGAGATGAATGAAGTGATTCGAAGCAATGGTAAAGACAATGATTAAACAACTGAATCATATAACAAAGACTTTTCATGAATAGTACTTTCAAGACAAGCATCAATAAGACTTGCATAGGAGTTAACTCATAAAGCAATAGATTCTTAGTAGAAAGTTTTGAAGCAACACAAAGGAAGATATAAGTTTCAGCGGTTGCTTTCAACTTCAACATGTATATCTCATGGATAATTGTCAACACAAAGTAATATGATGAATGCAAATAAGCAAGTATGTAGGAATCAATGCACACAGTTGACACAAGTGTTTGCTTCTAAGATAGAAAGAAGTGGGTAAACTGACTCAACATAAAGTAAAAGAATGGCCCTTCGCAGAGGGAAGCATGGATTACTATTTTTGTGCTAGAGCTTTTTATTTTGAAAACATAGAAACAATTTTGTCAACGGTAGTAATAATTCATATGTGTTATGCATAAGACATCCTATAAGTTGCAAGCCTCATGCATAGAATACCAATAGTGCTCGCACCTTGTCCTAATTAGCTTGGATTTACATGGATTATCATTGCATAACATATGTTTCAACCAAGTGTCACAAAGGGGTACCTCTATGCCGCCTGTACAAAGGTCTAAGGAGAAAGTCCGCATTGGATTTCTCGCTTTTGATTATTCTCAACTTAGACATCCATACCGGGACAACATAGAAAACAGATAATGGACTCCTCTTTAATGCATAAGCATTCAAAAACAGATAATATTCTCATAAGAGATTGAGGATTAATGTCCAAACTGAAACTTCCACCATGATTCATGGCTTTAGTTAGCGGCCCAATGTTCTTCTCTAACAATATGCATACTCAAACCATTTGATCATGATAAATCACCCTTACTTCAGACAAGACGAACATGCATAGAAACTCACATGATATTCAACAAAGGTGTAATAGTTGATGGTGTCCCCAGAAACATGGTTACCGCTCAACAAGCAACTTATAAGAAATAAGATACATAAGCTACATATTCTTTACCACAATAGTTTTTAAGGATATTTTCCCATGAGCTATATATTGCAAAGACAAAGAATGAAATTTTAAAGGTAGCACTCAAGTAATTTACTTTGGAATGGCAGAGAAATACCATGTAGTAGGTAGGTATGGTGGACACAAATGGAATAGTTTTTGGCTCAAGGATTTGGATGCACGAGAAGTATTCCCTCTCAATACAAGGCTTTGGCTAGCAAGGTTGTTTGAAGCAAACACAAGTATGAACCGGTACAGCAAAACTTACATAAGAATATATTGCAAGCATTATAAGACTCTACACTGTCTTCCTTGTTGTTCAAACACCTCACCAGAAAATATCTAGACTTTAGAGAGACCAATCATGCAAACCAAATTTCAACAAGCTCTATGGTAGTTCTTCATTAATAGGTGCAAAGTACATGATGCAAGAGCTCAAACATGATCTATTTGAGCACAAAAATTGCCAAGTATCAAATTATTCAAGACATTATACCAATTACCACATGAAGCATTTTCTGTTTCCAACCAAATAACAATGAACGAAGCAGTTTCAACCTTCGCCATGAACATTAAAAGTAAAGCTAAGAACACATGTGTTCATATGCAATATCGGAGCGTGTTTCTCTCCCAAACAAAGAATGCTAGGATCTGATTTTATTCAAACATAAACATAAACAAAAACATACAGAAGCTCCAAGTAAAGCACATAAGATGTGACGGAATAAAAATATAGTTTCACTAAAGGTGACCTGATAAGTTGTCGATGAAGAAGGGATGCCTTGGGCATCCCCAAGCTTAAATGTTTGAGTCTTCTTAAAATATGCAGGGATGAACCACGGGGGCATCCCCAAGCTTAGACTTTTCACTCTTCTTGATCATATTGTATCATCCTCCTCTCTTGATCCTTGAAAACTTCCTCCACACAGAACTCAAAACAAACTCATTAGAGGGTTAGTGCATAATCAAAAATTCACATATTCAGAGGTGACATAATCATTCTTAACACTTCTAGACATTGCACAAAACTACTGAAAGTTAATGGAACAAAGAAATCCATCAAACATAGCAAAACAGACAATGCGAAATAAAAGGCAGAATCTGTCAAAACAGAACAGTCCGTAAAGACGAATTTTTCTGGGGCACTTAACTTGCTCAGATGAAAAAGCTAAAATTGAATGAAAGTTGCGTACATATCTGAGGATCACACACGTAAATTGGTAGATTTTTCTAAATAGTTGAAGGTGTAGTTGGACTTGATAGCTTTCCATGTCTAAGAGTTCATCGTAATAACTAAGTTGTGCTGAAGGTCGAGGGAGCTAGCGGGGTACTTGTGCCACCGTGAACGGCCCTCCTTGGAGTGAATTTTAATCATGGTCTTAATGATGAACCTGCTAGTTGTTTGCAATAAGCTTGTGAGTTCTTTTTGACTAATGTTAAGCTACGGTTTTTGGCACTTCCACCATCCAAATTTGCTAGCCTCTTCGGTACTGTGCATTGCCTTTTGCTCACATTGAGAATTGTGCATACTTCGCCAGTACATCCAAACCCGTGGGAGGACTTTATCTTGTCCTCCTACACATAAGCCATATATCTTCCTCAAAACAGCCACCATACCTACCTACCACAGCATTTCCATAGTTGTTCCGAGATATATTGCCATGCAACTTCCATTTTACATTACATGACTTGTTGTCATTTATTATTTATATATTGCTTTGCATGATTCTATACAGCTGATGTGTGGTTTACCCATGTTACGCTAGATCATTGCACATCCTGCTACACTGGCAAAGGCATACAGTTTTATACATCATGTTTTATTCATTATGAGTTATTTGTACCAAAAAGTGTGTTGTCATATTAAGATGTTGCCCCTAAAAGTGAAAAGAGCCATGGAGGCCATCAAAAAGAGAAACAGAAAAAGAAAACAAAAAAAATAGAAAAGAAAAAGAAAAGAAAAAAAAGAATAAAGAAAAAGGGGGCAACATCACTATCTTTTATCCACACTTGTGCTCATGTTTTAGCACCTGTAGTATTCATAGTCATCATTTGTGCTCATGTTTAGCACCTATACTCCATGTGAGAGAGTTTTCATGTTTTACTAGTATAACTATGTGGGGAATTTACACTATAGAACTTGGGTTGTATATTCCAATGATGAGCTTCCTCAAAAGTGCTCTAGGTCTTCGTGAGCAACCAAGTTGGATGCACCCCCACTAGTTCCATTGGAGAGCTTTCATACACATATAGCTCTATGTGCATCCGTTGCATGGCAATCACTACTCCTCGCATAGCTTCGATTATAAGACTTCCTCTTGTCTAATGATCACTTACAGCTTTGTGAGACTTTCTTTCATTGGCCTTCCAAACCCCCATTAACGTTCTTTTTGCCATAACATCCTGGTGCCAATACCAAATGCTTGCGCTCACCGGTTGAGTAGGCTTCGAAACAGTTGATTCATGACGTTCATGTTTAATTTTACTTGACTGAATCCTTCTTTGTTGTGAAAATTTACTTGATGCTTGGAATGAACGATAGAACTTCTACGCTGGATATTTAAAACATCTCTAATGAACTTTGTACGGTTTCATGTCTTTAAAGAAATAGTTCATGAAAAATTTTAGCTTGTTTAACTCTTGCATTATCATCTCTTATATTAATATAGACATTTGCTTTGAATAATTTGATCTCAGTTCACATGCTTTACATCATTATTGGATCAAGATTATGTTGGTAGCATGTCACTTCAGAAATTATTCTTTTTATCGTTTACCTACTCGAGGGCGAGTAGGAACTAAGCTTGGGGAAGCTGATACGTCTCCAACGTATCTATAATTTCTGATGTTCCATGCTTGTTTTATGACAATACCTACATGTTTTGCTCACACTTCATAATGTTTTTATGCGTTTTCCGGCACTAACCTATTAACAAGATGCCGAAGTGCCAGTTCCTGTTTTCTGCTGTTTTTGGTTTCAGAAATCCTACAAAGGAAATATTTTTGGAATTGGACGAAATCAACGCCAAGAGTCTTATTTTTCCACGAAGCTTCCAGAACACCGAAGAGAGACCAGAGGGGAGCCAGGGGGCCCCACCCCATAAGGCAGCGCGGCCAAGGCGGGGCGCCCCCCTACTGTGTGGGTCCCCCCAGGACCCCTCCGAGGCTGCCCTTCCGCCTACTTAAAGCCTCCGTCGCGAAAACCCTAAAAGAATAAGCCACGATACGAGAAAAGTTCCAGAGCCGCCGCCATCGCAAAGCCAATATTCGGGGGACAGAAGTCTCTGTTCGGGCACGCCGTCGGGACGGGGAATTGCCCCCGGAAGGCATCTCCATCGACACCACCGCCATCTTCATCGCCATCGCTGTCTCCCATGATGAGGAGGGAGTAGTTCTCCCCCAAGGCTGAGGGCTCTACCGGTAGCTATGTGGTTAATCTCTCCCATGTACTTCAATACAATGATCTCATGAGCTGCCTTACATGATTGAGATTCATATGATGAGCTTTGTATCACTATTAATCTATGTGCTACTCTAGTGATGTTATTAAAGTACTCTATTCCTCCTCCATGATGTAATGTTGACAGTGTGTGCATCATGTAGTACTTGGCATAGGTTATGATTGTAATCTTTTGTAGATTATGGAGTTAACTATTACTATGATAGTATTGATGCGATCTATTCCCCCTTTCATAGCCTGACGGTGACAGTGTGCGTGCTATGTTAGTACTCGGTCTAAATTGCAACGGTCTATTATGCACTCTGAGGTTACTTAAATATGAACTCCGAATGTTGTGGAGCTTGTTAACTCCGGCTTGAGGGAGCTCTTGTAGCCCTACACAATGAATGGTGTTTGTTATCCAACAAGAGAGTGTAGAGTAGTTTTATTATGTGATCATTGTTGAGAGTGTCCACTAGTGAAAGTAGGATCCCTAGGCCTTGTTTCCAAACATCGAATCTCCGTTTATTTACTGTTCTGTTACATGTTTGCTTGCTACCATCTTTATTTCAGATTGTTATTACCACTCATATTCATCCATATCACTTGCATTTTACTATCTCTTCGCCGAACTAGTGCACCTATACATCTGACAAGTGTATTAGGTGTTGGGGACACAAGAGACTTCTTGTATCGTAATTGCAGGGTTGCTTGAGAGGGATATCTTTGACCTCTTCCTCCCTGAGTTCGATAAACCTTGGGTGATTCACTTAAGGGAAACTTGCTGCTGTTCTAGAAGCCTCTGCTCTTGGAGGCCCAACACTGTCCACAGGAATAGAAGCGTGCGTAGACATCAGCCACATAAGACTAATACTAAATCTGATTCGAATCATGCTACTGAAATTCATTTGAAAAATCCTTGTTTGCTTGCTAGCAAATCTGATATTGCTGAACTTGATGTGAACACTACTAAATGCTATGCTATTATTTGCAAAGAAGTTCTGTTTTCATTTGAGGATATGCCTCCTTGTTTGCCACCTGCGGTTGCTAACCTTTTGAAGGAATTCATTGATGTGTTCCCACAAGATGTTCCTCCTGGACTACCACCTATTCGTGGCATAGAACACCAGATTGACTTGATTCCAGGATCTTTGGTGCCCAACCGTGCACCATACCGTACCAATCCTGAAGAAACCAAAGAGATTCAGCGACAAATTCAGGTTCTCCAAGATAAAGGTTACATTCGTGAGTCTCTTAGCCCATGTGTTGTTCCTATTATTTTGGTACCTAAGAAAGATGGTTCTTCACGAATGTGTACTGATTGTAGAGCTATTAATAATATTACCATTCGATACTGTCATCCAATACCTCGTTTAGATGACATGCTTGATGAATTGAGTGGTTCTATTATGTTCTCTAAAGTTGATTTGCGTAGTGGTTACCACCAGATTCATATGCAATTAGGAGATGAATGGAAAACAACGTTTAAAACTAAGTGAACGGATCGTAGGGAACAAGAGGGGGGGGGGGGTGAATGGGCGCTACACAATTTTTAGCCTTTTTCAATTTTTAGTGCAACAGAAGTAAAGGTGATAGCTTTGATGTTCGAGGTGATCCTAGTATGATCCTAGTCTAGTGCAACAAGCAAAGGAACCAAGGATGATAGTAAAGGTAAGGAGCGGGACAACCGGAGGGCGCGAAGACGAGGCGAGGTTTGTTTCCTGCAGTTCCTCCCACAAAAGGGAGTACGTCTGCGTTGAGGAGGTGCTAGCCTCACACAAGAGGCTAGGCGGCCACACCACGAAGGAAGGCCTCACCTTCTTCCTCGAGAGAGCTCCACAAAGGGGCTCCCCCTTCTCCACTAAGGCACCGGTCGAGGCGGTGGTTCCTTCACAAGGTTGGGGCGAGCTCCACAACACTAGGAGGCTCCCAACACCCTATGGGGCTAACACAACTCCAAGCTAGCCTCCATAGGAGCACTTCCTCCAAGATCCCACCATAGGAACCCTAACAACAAGATCCACTAAGGACTAGATGGTATTGGTGAATTCTCTCTTGGTAGATCGATAGATCGGGGACTCCTCCACCACTCCTTCAAATTTGGGCAAGATTGATTGGGTAGGTGGGGAGATCCTCAAGGTTTGAGCTCAGCAACAATGGAGGAGAGAGAGAAGAGCTAAAAACGAGCTGGGGAAGAAGGGGCCTTTATATAGGGCCCCTCCAATCCAACCGTTATGTGCAGTTTCCGCCTAAGCGGTACTACCGCTTACCGCTTGCGGTACCGTTGAGGTACCGCAATGATCTCTGTGAGTCCCTAGAACTCGCACGGTACCTAAGCGGTACCACATCGGTGGTGCCGTAACTTGCGTTACGGTACCTAAGCGGTACCGAGGCGGTACTACCGCTCTCAAGCGGTACTACCGCTTAAGGTACCGTAGAGGTACCGTAAGGCTCTCTGTGGGACTTTTCAGTGCAATTCTTCCAGAGCGGTACAACAAAGCGGTACCAGTAGGGTAGCGGTACTACCGCTCCTGGTACCGGTAGTACCGGTCAGGCAGAAACTGCTTTTCCCTCTTTTCCTCTCCAACGATGACACCTCGAGACACACACACACAAAACCTATAAGCTACGCTTCAGTCTTCCGTTCATGGCGTGTTTAGCGAGGGCATCGTGCACTTGCAAATCTATCAAAGACAATCTTTGCGCGGTTTAATTCATTCAAGTGTTGTCATCAAACACACAAAACACGGGATATAGATCTTGCTCTTTCAGTCTCCCCCTTTTTGGTGTTTGATGACAACACACGAATTTGCAATGGCATAAGATATTAGGGATTTCTATTTTCGTGCCCCTGGCTCCTTAGTTGTGCTCAGTTTTCCCCAGCCCCTTAGTTTTTCCTCAGTTTTCCCCAAGACCTTGTCTGAAACCCGCAGAAGGAGCTCGGACGGAGGATTCCCGTTTAGTTGACGTTGGTTGGTGCTGGCAAGTGGGGCCGCTGTTGGTGCCCCGCAGTGGACACGTCTTCACTTATCTAGATCATTGTGGGACCCACAACTTGTCCATGTTAGTGCGCCGGACCCACAGCTTACCCAGGTGACCGTTGCAAAATGGGAGCCCGAGCCAGCCCCGCGCCCGTGCCCGTGCCATTGCTTCCCCTTTCTTTCCCCGGGCCCCATTGTTCTTCTTCTCCGCCAGCGGCAACCCTTCTCCGGCAGGCGGGTGATGTCTAGTTTCTCTTCGACCTCTCGTTCTTCATGGCCGCAGTATGGACCCGTGCCTTTGACAAGATGCCCTGACTGCCCACGCCAGGAGCCTCTGAAGCGGTCGATCTGTAAGACGGACGAGAACGCCAACCGTGGACGTGAGTTCCTTGCATGCGAGAGCTTGCCATATAGAGAGGGGGATAAGGTTAGATCTCGCTCCAATTTCTCTGTTTTCTCTCGATTTTCTTGCTATTCCCTCGATTTTGGGATTTAGGGTTCCCGTTGTTGTTTTCAGATCCTGAAGAAATGCAGGCATTTCGAGTGGATCGATGTGTACATTCAGAGGCTTCAGTTGCAGGAATCAATTGGCGCTATTGGGGAGCGCAATTTGGGAGGGGGGACTTCCTGTAGAGAATGCGACAGAGAGAGGAGCCGTTCCGATTATGCCTAATGCTCCCAATGCAGGACTGGTGGAAGTGAAGGGAGAACTGAAGAAAATGAACAAGCAGTTAAGGCAGCTAATCGAGTTGAAGAAGCAAGCTAATCTGATGGCTGGTTGTTTTTTCTGTTGTATAATTGCGATCGGATTCTTATCATTGCTCACCAGGCGCTAGAAGTTGTTACAAGGGATACCTTGTTACAAATTAATTATTCAGTTACATGTACTTGTAGTTGTTTTCATAGTTAGTGTATGCATTCACCGAAATTACCAACTATATTGGAATGCTCCCAATAATTGTTAGAGGGGTGACAAATAATCTAGGGCTCCCAATAATCTATTCACCGAAATCCGCAAATATGTATGCCTCATGTTTATACCAAAAGTATACCACTTTTGAGCCGTTTCAAATTACCAAAACTATATGCCAAAACTATATCCCCTAAAAGAAAAGGAAAGCGAAAGATAGTTGATAATTATTAGAGGGGTGACAATAATGCATTCGCCGAAATCCGCAAATATGTATGCCTCATGTTTATACCGAAATTATACCACTTTTGGGCCGTTTCAAGGTACCGAAACTATATGCCAAAACTATATCCCCTAAAAGAAAAAGGAAAGCGAAAGATAGTTGATAATTGTTAGAGGGGTGACAATAATGCATTCACCGAAATCCGCAAATATGTATGCCTCATGTTTATACCAAAATTATACCACTTTTGGGCCGTTTCAAATTACCGAAACTATATGCCAAAACTATATCCCCTAAAAGAAAAAGGAAAGCGAAAGATAGTTGATAATTGTTAGAGGGGTGACAATAATGCATTCACTGAAATCCGCAAATATGTATGCCTCATGTTTATACCAAAATTATACCACTTTTGGGCCGTTTCAAATTACCGAAACTATATGCGAAAACTATATCCCCTAAAAGAAAAAGGAAAGCGAAAGATAGTTGATAATTGTTAGAGGGGTGACAATAATGCATCCACCGACAGAGAGAGAGAGGGGTGGCCACGAAGAGAGAGAGAGGGGTGGCCACGAAGAGACGGGGAGGGGTATACTGCCCGTTAGATCAGTTGATCAACGGTTCGTGGAGTCCATCCGTGTGACAACGGATCAACAAATCAGGATAAGTTTGGGCTTCTGAGAGCATTTGTGACAGAACTTGAGGGCAAAACTGAGTAGTAATAACAATCCAAGGGCACATAAATAGTAAATAGACTAAGGGATTCAAACAAAAAGAATTACAAAATGAAAAATGCGTGTTTTGTACAATATAATTCATATTGGGCTACATCAAATTATTTGCAATTCAAATATACATGAGTGTGACAATTATGGCATCATTTAGACAAACTATGTTTTTGGGGAAGATGTTTTGCAAAGGGGTTTGAGTGGAAAACCATGCATCTTCATAGCTACACTAGTGATTCTGAGAAGTGGCAATTTGTGGTAAAACTTGATTTATATATGTTTTGCAAAGGTTTTCTTGGTGGCAGGTTGCGTAGGAAGACTCCATGAGTAGGTGCCACTATGTTTTTATTTTTTTGAATTTTTTTGCGCATGAAATGCCTCAATTAGATATGTTAATCTCATTTGTTGACTCTCTGTTGACCAGCTACTTGAGGGTAAAACTGAGTATATTGCACTTGCCAGTCTAAGTACTCGAGGGGAAAACTGAGTACATATAAAATTTCTGTATAAGGCCCGAGGTTATAACTGAGTACACCAAACGTCCCAGGGTTAGACTCGTGTCGCGGTGCACGCTGCAGTCGTTCATAGCGGACAAGTGTTGCGGTACACGCCACCTTCGTCTTTATAGAGCCCCTCTTTCTCTCCCTCGACGCACGTTCTCACTGCAACCGCCTCTCCTGTCCCATCATCTTCTCCACAACCGAAGAAAAAACCCCGAAGAAAACCGTCAGCGATGGACAAGAATGAGATGCCCATTGCCGGCGCATCGGCCGCTGGCGCATCGGCCGCTGCCCCCGTCCAGGCCCGTGTCGCTGCTTCCAACGTAGCAGCCGGCGCATCAGCCGCCGGCGCATCGGCCGCTGCCCCCGTCCAGGCCCCTTTCGCTGCTTCCAACGTAGCAGCCATCGCATCAGCCGCCGGTGCATCGGCCGCCGCCACCGTCCAGGCCCCCGTACAGGCCCCCGTCGCTTGGGACCCGTACGAACCAGTGCCGTACGTCGCACCGGAGAACCCCTACGACACCAGCATCGTCGACGACGAGCCGGAGGTAACCCTTTGCTCCCTTGTTCTTATCCCATTTACATCCTTTTGTGTTAGATCTAGCGTTATTAGGGTTCGTCTGTTCCTAGTTCAATCCATTTGTGTTAGATCTAGCGTTATTAGGGTGCATCTGTTCCTAGTTCAATCCTTTTGTGTGAGATCTTGCGTTATTAGTGCTTGTGATTTGCTTTTGTTTAAGATTTGTGCCAATGATGATGAATATTTGGGCACAAATTGATTCAGGGTTTGGTCAGTAAACAATTGGTGTGTACAAATTTGTTGTGCATGATCTTTTGTTTACTCACTCAAATCCTGGATATAAGTGTGTCCAATGTAACTGAGGCTACCTCTTTTTTTTCGAGCCCATATTATCATGCATGATCTTTGTTCACTCTCTGTTCCATCATCGTTGCAATTGACTTCGTGTTTTTTGCACGATCTTTGGTGCTACGTGACAGGTGCAGAGCAGCGACGTCGACAGCGATGACGAGTCCTTCCACACCAAGACTCGACACGTCCTCAGGAGGCTGTAGTCCGGCCATTACGATGGCCCCTTTGCTCGAGGCATTTACAAGTGCCCCTTCTGCAACAGGAAGCTCCGCGCCAC
This sequence comes from Lolium perenne, assembly GCF_019359855.2. Lineage (NCBI taxonomy): Eukaryota > Viridiplantae > Streptophyta > Magnoliopsida > Poales > Poaceae > Lolium > Lolium perenne. The sequence continues at coordinate 218,232,549 of NC_067247.2, forward strand.
CAACTTCAACTGCCTGGTGAACCATGCTGAATCCATTGGCAGATGCGGCGCTAGAGTTTGAACGACGGTGAATGTGCATGCGTTCATGGCCGAACACAAAGCACTTGGGATTCACCTACCACTACTAGGAAAAGGCCTATAGGTGGAGGCAAGTGGTGCCGGCGCACCACCTTGGACGTGCGCCGGTGGAACATGTTGCCGGCGCACCAAATAAGCGCCGCGCCGGCGATGGACGCCCACTGCCGGCGCACCTTCTGATCCGACGCGCCTGCGCTATTTCCTGGCATTGCCTCGCACAATTCGGGCCAGGCCCACGAAGCATTGCCGGTGCACCAGCCCAGGAGCGCGCCGGCGGTAATTCACTATTGCCGGCGCGCTCGTGGGCTGGTGTGCCGGCAATGCTTCGTGGGCCTGGTCTGGAGCAGATATAGCTGGATGGGCTATATACTGCCGGCGCACCCATGTCCTGGTGCGCCGGCAGTAACCTGGGACTTATTACACAGCCACCAACCAGCACTCACACAAGCCACTTCACTCACTCCTCATCCACACAACCCGACCCTTCTACCAACCCAGCTCATTTTTGCCTATTCCTATCCCCAATTTAACTAATTTGACCAAACAAAATCATATTTTTTGAGCAAATCTTCCCTTCCTACATGCATCTCCCACATCCCTCTATGTAGATCTAGATCTACTATCCCGCATTGACCGCTCAATCTAGATCTAGACCTAGAAAGTCGGCTTCCATACGCCGTGTTCGTGGCGCGTCGTCTCGATCTCATTGACGAATATATCAAACAAATAGGTGATTAATGAACAAATTGAGGAATGAAATCGATATATATTGGACATTTGAAGCAAAAGCTCGTGTGTGGCATATATATATATGTTGTGTTTGTGTTTGTGCTTGTGTGTGTTGGCGTTGAAAATGAGTTGCCAACATTGCGCCGAAATGTTGATTCTTTAAGTTTCCGTTTCGGCACATTTCTGGCGCTCCTATGTCCTACCGTGTAGGAAGGTCATGCCGAAATTTTCCGTGAAAACTACCGACGGATGGATGGTTCTAATCAATTATATAATCTTACCGTGCAGGCGATAATGGTTATCGAGATGAGTGAAAGCATCGTGATGAGATATCTGAAACACGCGATCATCGACATGTATGAAAATAACCACACGGAGGTATTGTGTCCGTGCCGGAGATGCAAACGAGGGAAATGGTTTGACCCGTATTCAGGCAAATTGCAGGGGCACCTGCTCACTAATGGTTTCATGCATGGACACACTCAATGGATGAGTGATGATGGCACGGAGGTCAATGGGGCGACGGCAGCAGGTGGTAATAATGGCCGGCTAGAAGGAGGGCATCATGATATTGATGACGATGAAGAGTTTGTCGCACAGGACGATAACCTTGACGACGACAATAACCTTGACGACGACGAAGAGGTGCCGCTAGCTTCAGTCGTGCGGGACCCTCATCTTCAAGATCAGCTTCTCGAAAAGACAAAAGGTGCCAAGCGGAAATCAAAGCTTGAGCAACTCGAGATAGACTCGAATACTCCGTTGTACGACTCAGGTCGCGGGTTGGGGGAGTCTCGCTTGAGAGTAGCTCTCGATGTGCTGCAGATGAAGGCGAAACACGGATGGACGGACACAAGCGTCGACGACATCCTGGAATACGTGAAAGATCTCCTTCCTGCCGGGAACACGTGTCCTGGTAGTCTAGCCGAGGCCAAAAGAATCACGTGCCCTCTCGACTTACCCCACGAAAAGTATCACGCCTGCATCAACGACTGTATCATGTATCGCAAGGAGCACATGGACAAGACCAAATGTCCTGTGTGTGAAGCTGAACGGTACAAGAAAGGGAAGAAGAAAGCTCCTCGGAAAGTTGTGTGGTACTTCCCGCTCGCCCCCCGGCTTCAACGGTTCTACGCGGACCGCAAGGAAGCAAAGCTCATGCGCTGGCACGCAGAAAGAATGGAGGCAGTGTTGAATGATGAAGAGCGGATTGAGCACCCAGTGCTGACGCACCCTTCGGATGCAAGCCAGTGGAAAGCATTAGACAATGAATTCGGAAGTTTTGGGGCAGATCCCAGAAACATCAGGTTGGGTGCGAGCACGGACGGATTCAATCCGTTCGGAAACCAGAGCAGCACACATAGCACATGGCCCGTGTTTGTATGGATCTACAACCTCCCGCCCTGGTTGTGCATGAAGAGGAAGTACATACAGATGAGTATGCTAATTCAAGGGCCGACACAGCCAGGAAACGATATCAACATGTATCTTGAACTATTAAAGGAGGAGCTTGAAACGTTGTGGGCGGAGGAAGGGGTAGATACATGGGACGCCGTCGCGGAAGAATATTTCCCTTTGAGAGCCGCGTTGATCACGACGGTGCAGGACTACCTCGGATACGATTACATTTCGTGCCAGGTGTGCCATGGACACAAGACATGTGTCAGGTGCATGGAAGAGACGATGTTTTTGCAGCTTGGTAAGGATCCCGGCTCTTCGAAAACAGTTTACATGGGGCATCGAAGGTGGCTACAGAAGACTGACCCGTGGAGAAAGCGTGGAGATCTGTTCGATGGTACAAATGAACCCCGAGGACCTCCACGTAAGAAGAGCGGCGAAGAGATCGATACATTACTGAAAGGTTGGAAGGAGTGCCCTGCGCCGGGAAAGATTCGTCAAAAGCCTGGAGAGAAGAAGAAGAAAAAGGAAACGACGCCGCTCATTGGTGTATGGAAAAGGAGGTCCGTGTTTTGGGACTTGCCGTACTGGAAAATTCTCGATACACCTCACTGCCTTGATGTCATGCATATTACAAAGAACGTGTGCGAGAGCTTGCTTGGCACTCTTCTGAACATGCCGGACCGGACCAAAGATGGGCCGAAAGCAAGACACGACCTGAAAGTTTTGGGCATCAGGGAAGAGATTCAGATCCCGCCGGCCCAAGAGGGACAGTCGGAGGAGGAGGCAGACGGCGGTCAGAAGCGCAAAAGGATTAAGAAGCCAGACTATTACTGTCCCCCCTCCTGCTTCACTTTTAGTCTGGCCGAGGTCGATCAATTTTTCAATTGCCTTCTAGGAGTCAGAGTGCCCTTCGGTTACTCCGGGCTAATAAGAAGATACATGGACCCCAAGAAACGAAACTTCAGCGGCATGAAGTCTCATGACTGTCACGTGATGATGACACAGATTCTTCCGGTTGCAATCCGAGGTATAATGGATGACCATGTCCGTGCAACGCTGACTGGGCTCTGTAACTTCTTCGACGTCATAACTCGGAAGTCGATAAGCGTGAAGAAACTCGCAAGGCTCCAGGAAGAGATCGTGGTGATCCTATGTGAGATGGAGATGTACTTCCCGCCTGCATTCTTTGACGTGATGGTCCATCTGTTGATCCATATCATGGATGATATCGTCAGTCTAGGGCCGGCATTCTTACACAACATGATGCCATTTGAAAGAATGAATGGGGTCATTAAAGGATACGTTCGTAACAGGTCACATCCGGATGGAAGCATCGTCCAGGGCTGGCTCACCGAAGAGTGCATCTCTTTCTGCACGAATTATCTAGACATCGAGGACCCTGTTGGTTTTCCTCAAAACAAGCACGTCCGCAGGTTCGAGGGAGTAGGCCACAAAAATGGAAGGAAGGAACTGCACGTGCACATGTCTGGTCGGACTTCCGACTTTGACAATGCCAACTTAGTAGCGCTACAACACATTGACTTGATCGATCCTTGGTTGAAAGAGCACAAAACCATGATAGAGAACAGTGGCAAGCCGATGATGACGGAAGCAGAAATATACAGAGAGCACAACTCCTCTTTCGCGCGCTGGTTCAAAGACCACATTGATGCTAATCCCCCACCAATGGATTCTGACAAGGATAAACTAGTATTGGCCTTGTCACATGGCCCCGCGCCCAACATCATGACTTACCAATCGTACGATATCAACGGGTACACATTCTACACGGAAGAAAAAGACAAGAACAGTGTTTACCAGAACTCAGGGGTAACGATGGATTCCTGGACGGGTGACGTAAAGACTAGATACTACGGAAGAATCGAGGAAATCTGGGAGCTTAGCTACGCTGGGGAGAAAGTGCCGATGTTCCGTATCAGATGGGCTAAGAGCGTCACAAAAGAAGACCGGTATTTCACCACCATGTTTCTACCCGAAGCCAACAAATCAAAGTCCACGAACGCCACCGCGCAGATTGAGCCATGGGTACTGGCAGAACACGTGCACCAATGCTTCTTCATAACCGACCCATCCAGGCCTAGCCGTCTTATCGTGAGGAGAGGCAAGAGGACCATCGTCGGAATGGATGGAGTCGCCAACGAGGAAGACTTCGAAGGACAAGTCGGAGACCCAATGATGGAAGAATCCGAGGATGAAGACACAACATACACCACAAGAAGAAGCAGGACCACGCTACCGAGGTCAGGTCGACCCTTCAAAAGAAGAAGTCACGACACGGGGCTAAATTATTCAACGACGAGCAAGAAAAGCAAGAAGAAAGCGAAACACTCTTCTCAATCGATGATGTAAAACTTTATTTGCAATCTATAACTCATATTTTATGTAATTCATAACTACTCATACGGTCATGGCCAATATTTTATATATGACTAATTAATATTGTGTTGGTCAACATGTATAACTAATATTTTTTGCAATGCATAACTCATATTTTTTGTAATGCATAACTCATTTTTGTATATGACTTGGGGGAAAAGAAAAGAAACATCAAAGAAAGTGAAAAGAAATAAAGAAATGAAGAAAAAGTAAATAAAAAAAGTAAAGTAAATGGCTAGCCAGGGCTGGGGGACAGGTCCCAGGTATAGCCGGACCCATCTTATTGCCGGCGCACCACCTATTTGGTTCGCCGGGGGTATAATTGTCCCCGGCGAACGAAACAAGTGGTGCACCGGCAATAAGATGGTCCGGCTATACCTAGGACTTAACCGCCACGCGACTCTCCTTTCTCCTTCTTCCCCATTCCCAAACCAACCCTAGCTACCGTGCCGCCGCCCTGCACCCGCCCCCGTTCCGCGCCGCCGAGAGGAGGAGAACGCCGCCGCGAGGAGGAGCAGGGCGCCGCCAAGAGGAGGAGCAGTCACGCGCGTGCCACCATCGCCGAGAGGAGCAGTCACCGAGAGGAGCAGGTCGGGGACGTCGGCGCCACCGTCCTCACCGTCCCCTCCACCAGCCCCCACCACCTGCCCCGCGCGCCAGCCACGGTAAGCATCCTCTCCCCTTCCCTCTTCCCCTCCCTCTTGTTGCAAATTCTTGCTAATTCTTGCAAATTGCCCCGCGCGCCCAGTTCTTGCAAATTGTAATGCTAATTCTTGGAAATTGGTGCTAGTTCTTGCAAATTCTATAAATGTAGGGCCTTCTATGACAATGCTCTTTGGTTCATTTAAATTCTATAAATTCTATAGATGTTGGCTGGTTGATATAGCAATAATGCTCTCTGGTTCATTTAAAAAATGATGAAATGAACACTTTAGGGTTCAATTCATTCTATGTTTCATTTAAAACAAAATGAAAATGATGTACATGGTTCTCTGGTTCATTTAGTTTAGGAGTAGCTATAGCAGTATGTTAGTTCTTCATTAAATGAAAATGAAAATGAAAATGGTTTTGCTAGATGCCTTATGACTTCTTCTGGTTCAATTCATTCTTTTAAATGTGAAAATGAAAATAAAAATGCTTGCAGTACCTAGGTAGCTAGGCAGTAGGGTTTTTTGGTTATGCTACTGCCAATTCATATAAATTAAAGTAACAATTAAGCTCTCTGGTTTGAAACTAAACCAATTTTAAAATGAAATGCAAAATGCAATGCTTATGCTACTACCATAGAAATAACTAAATGAAAAAATGTAAATAGCTAGTATTAGTTGGTTTAGTTGATAAAATTTGTTCTCTGGTTGGAATTTGTTACAGAATGCTAAAAATGTGTTCTCTGGTTTGAAGTATGCTATGCTACCTCATATTGATTCTCTGGTTTGAAATTTTGACAGAGCACTAAAATGAATTCATTCTCTGGTTTGAAATTTTGACAGAGCACTAAAATGAATTCATTCTCTGGTTTGCTAGGTAAAGAAGCAGTAGGTTTAGTTCACCAAACCATTTATAAAATGCCCAGAAAATGCTAGCATCTTGAATGGTGTTCTCTGGTTTAAAAATGCTACTGCATTTATTCTCTGGATCAAAAAAGAAAGAATGCTACTGGGCTCCTTTGGTTCTGTTGCATGCTCATGCTCATAACATGAATGAAATGCAAAATTGCTTGCTCATGTTCAAAATGCTCATGCATGCTCACTGGTTGTTTGAAGCTGCTACGAAAATGAAAATGCAGTAGCAAGTTTAAATGAAATGATGATATTATGTTAGCAATTCTCTGGTTCATTTAGCTAAATTAGTTTTTTTATGCTTGCAGTACCTAGAGAATGAATTGCTGGCAGTGTAGGTGTTGCATGCTCATGGTCATGAAAAAATGCTGAATTCCCCTCTCTGCAGTAGCAGTAGCAGTACATTCTCTGGTTCATTTAAAAAAATGATGAAAAAATGGTCATGCTACTCCTACTGGTTGATTTAGTTGGTTAATCAAATATGTATAGGAACAATCATGGCCAGAATATTTGTAGAAAAACAACCTGCTAATTATTTACTTAGTGATTGTGTCAGGTGAATCAACATGTTGCTCTTTTGCAATTTAGGAATCCAGGATGATGAAAGGCATGCTTGATTTATCACTGATTTAGTTCAATGATGCTTAGGTTGTCACTGATTTAGTTCAATGATGCTTAGGTTGTGTCAGGTGAAATTGGCAGACACTAAAGTGGTTAATTGCTATTGGTTTAGTTAATAGTGGATAAATTGGCAGAGACTAAAGTGGTTCTCATTTAGTTGGTTTAGTTGAAAAATGCTAGCTGTAGCAGATGTTGATGATGTGCTACCAGTAGCTAGCTAGTGGTTAAATGCTGTAAGTGCTATTTCTGGGATCATTTTCTTGTGGTTTGGCATCATAATAAAATGCTAGCAGTAATGTTGTAGCTCTGTGCTATGTGCTGTTGTAATTTGGTTTAGCTCCAGTTGGTATATATTGCATATTTTGTGCTGACGCAGATTTTGCATTTGGTATATATGTTGGTGGTTGCTTGATGAGAATGGTGATGTTTGGTTGATGCACTGGTTCATTTAAATGCCTAATGAAATGCTACTCATTTAAATGCTACTAGTTCATTTAATCTAATGTGTATTTCTAATGCACCTAGTTATTGTTATGTATTATGATGGTTATGGTGAAATGAAAATGAAAATCAAGCTGCTCCCCTACTGTAATGGTCAAGTTATATTGTCTCTCGTTTATGGTGATGGTTATGGTGTTCATGGCTATATATATGTGAATTGCATTTCTGTTACACAGGAATTGAGTTGCTATTGAGTGCCGGAATGTCGATTCATTTCCGTTCCGGCAATTCTAGCACTCGGCATGACCAATTTTTAGCAAAGGTCATGCCGAATTTTTCCATGAATTCTAACTCTTTTTCATCTTCTATTAGTGCAAGCCACCATGTCGTCTCAAGAAGAGTTAGAGGAGCACTACGATAGGCACTTCTTTAGGACGGAGGAGGATGCCGAGGCCGCTGGTGTTGGCGGCGACGAGGACCATGAGATGGAGGATGCCGCTGGGGGTAGTGCCGACGAGCCAAGCGGCAACGAGGCAAGCGGCACCGCCGGGGGTAGTACATATGAGCCTAGCGGCGATGAGGCAACCGGCGCCGCCGGGGGTGGCGGCGAGACAAGCGGCGACGATCCTAGCGGCGCCGCCGGGAGTACTGCCACCGGGACAAGTGGAGCCAAGAGGCCGCGGAAGGCAAGGCGCCAAAACAGGGTCGGCACCGGCAGAGACACAGTCAAAGAGGTGGACCCCGCCAGTGGTTTGCCGGTGGAGCCTAAGGATGTTGCCAAGGGGTACGGCAACCAACTGGCATGTATCCTCCGAGAGGTCATCAATCTCAACGAGACGGATCTCCGAGCTGAGAGCAAAGCGCATTTGCAAGCCCAGCTCATTGCGAGGATGCACTCACGATACAAGTTCCTAGGCGACTACGCCTCCACTGATGAATCCAAGAACATTGTGAACTCACAAGCCCTCTTGAAGTTCACCAAACACCTCAGCAGCTATAAGTACATGGTGCGGAAGATGATTGCTGACGACAAAGGTTTCGAAGAGGTCCACTCTGCCTTTCCGCATGTCTCCGAGGCGGACTTTGATGCTTTTGTGGCCAATGAAGAGCTACAAGCGACGAAGAATCGCAAGTTGTGGGGGAAGGAAATGCGGGAGCTTAACATCGGCAACCACAACCTTGGGAGCCGTGGGTACGAGGGAAAGGAGCCCTATTGGGCGAAGGAGGACGAGGCGTATGTAAATGCCGGCATTGAGAACCCCTGGCTCAAGTACAAGGACCCGCTTGAAAGAAGATTCATCAGGTCGCGGTACCATAAGAATAAACTAACCGGGGAACTTGTCATGGACCCCAAGGTCGTAACCGACATAATTTAGTTCACGAACGACCAGAAGGTCCTGTCGTTGGAGAAAAAACTGGTAAGCAATTTACCGGTTTTATTAGATCAAGTATCGTTCATATAATAGTAGCAACATTTCTAAATGGTTCACGTTTCTTCCGCAGGAAGAAGAAAGACAAAGACTTTCTCAAGGTGACGAAGGCTCCTCGTCCCAGGCGTCGATGGGCAGGGTAGCATGGGACAAACCTCTCGTACGGGCGCTAAACATCGTCAATGAGCATTCACCTACGAGAAGGCCGCATAGAGGCCGTGTGGCTGGCGCCGGTACAGGCCACAAGCATGATCACTACGGCTTGTCGTCTGCGGCCGATAAAAATGCGCGCAATGAGAGGAAGCAGCGGGAGGCGGAGGAAATGAGGGAGTCAATCCTAGCCCAAGTCCAAGCTGGTTTGGTACCGCAACTGGTACCTCAACTCAAAGCTACACTCGTACCTGAAGTCAAAGCTGAAGTCGCCGCTTCAGTCCAAGCAGATTTCAACGCTCTACACGCGTGGTATGAGGGTGGCAAACAAGGCCCCGAAAATGCAAGTGGTTAGCTTCGACGGCAGCAACTCGATGGTGCCGCCATCCGCCGGCAATGACAATGTTATAATGGAGACTCCTCCGGCCGCCGGCAATGTCGCTGGTGCTAGGGATTCACCGTCCATGCCGGGTAGCAGCCCCTCCGTCACTTGCACGCCCGCCGCCGCATGTGGAGAACCTTCTTCTCAAATCAAAAGATCCTGGTTACCCTCTCTTGGTGGCGAAGGTGCCAACTGGCATGAACTTCGTCGAGAAGTACCCCGCGGACTTGTGCTTCATCCGGTTCAACGACATCTTCAGCATCTATCGCATGCAAGCACTCCACTTTAGTGTGGTTCGCCTAGTTGCTCTTAGCTTGTCTGCCCAGATTGTTAAGGAGGAGACGCCGACCATCGCGATAATGGACCCCTTCTATATGCGGGAGAGCATCATCTGCAACGCTGGGGATCGGGCGATTGCCACCCAGCAGGTCGAGGATTTCATGCTGGCGAACATTAAAAAGGGCGCCATTCTCATCCCTTACTTCCCCGAGTAAGTAATCACTCGGTAGTCCCCCATTACCATTCTATCATATATCTCCATTTGCATTTCCAAAGGTTAATCCATGTGTTTTCCACAGAGACAAGTTCTGCACCCTCATCGTCGTGCACCCGCAACACTCGCATGCAGTCTATCTCGACTCGGGTAGGGACCACAAGAAAGACTACACCCACATCAAGGCCCTTCTCAATGATGCTCTCACCGGCTTCGCCAACAAGGCAGGCCCCCTCAAAGTAGAGAGGAAATCCCGAGGAGGCTTGGTCTTAACCCACACAACCAACTTCCCCTGCCTCAGGCAGTCGACGCCCGACAATGGGATGGACGCGTGGTACGCCATCCTTCAGATGCAGGAGTACATAAAGTACGCAGATGACATGTTACTGCCAGAGAATCTCAGAAACAGGTTTGCAAACATGGCGGATGTCCCTGATAGAGAGATTAGAAAGAACTGGGGTCGCATCCAGCAGTTCATTTGCACGATAATCCTGCAGGATGTCAACAATAGGTCTGGCGAGTTCTTCTACGGCTACGGTCTACCACCTAATGACGAGATAGAACTCCGCTTGGAGATGTCGCGTGATGAGAGGCCGTTCAACTCGCTTGAGGGCTGCCGTCCATTCCCCCCCTAGGCGTACAACCTGATCCTACGACGGGAATACTTGCTAAAGCTTGAACGATATGTCCTTGAACTTCCGTATTGTAATAATTGCTATATATTCCCATAGAATCGACTAGTTGCTTTTATTTAGTTGTATGAATGTGCATGTGAACGTGTGTCTATAGTTTCATTTACTTTGCTATATATTTCAAGATTATGTCGTACATAGCTTAATAATTATTTGCATTTACTCGACCACTACTTGCCTCGTATTTGGAGTTCGCCGATGATTAGAATGTTCGGTCACTCGTACACTCGGGGGTGGAGCCAGTGAGCCTTGGTGCGACGGCCACAAGTATCAATCTATTGTGCATCCTACCTAGCCTCACTGACTCCATCCCTGGATGTTAATATTTGTTTCGACCGACAAAGTATGAGGCACGCTATTTAATTCGTACTACTTGTCTTCTATTTGAGTTCGCACTTCATATAGCGATAGTTTTATTCTTCGTCGCCGTAAGTAAATACGTAACTAGGAATATGGAAATTGCATTTTTTGAATTTGCAATAATGCGATGGGCGAATGACGGGAATTGAACCCGCGCATGGTGGATTCACAATCCACTGCCTTGATCCACTTGGCTACATCCGCCCCTTATCCAGCTAAAGGATTTTTCTCTTTTTTTCATTCATCATTATTCTATTTATTTTGACCTCCATACTTCGATCGAGATATTGGACATAGAATGCCACTCTTTAAAAAGAAAAAAAAAGGAGTAATCAGCTGTGACACGAAAAAAAATGAATCCTTTTGTAGCTCATCATTTATTGGCAAAAATAGAAAAGGTAAATATGAAGGAGGAGAAAGAAACAATAGTAACGTGGTCCCGGGCATCTAGCATTCTACCCACAATGGTTGGCCATACAATCGCGATTCATAATGGAAAGGAACATATACCTATTTACATAACAAATCCGATGGTAGGTCGCAAATTGGGGGAATTCGTGCCTACTCGGCATTTCACGAGTTATGAAAATGCAAGAAAGGATACTAAATCTCGCCGTTAACTGAATTCAGAATAGAAAGATTATGAATAAACAAAGGATTCAAAATAACGTAAAGATAGGCGGGGAATAACCTTTTTTATGACAAGTTTCAAACTAGTAAAGTATATCCCTAGGATAAAGAAGAAGAAAAGTGGGCTAAGGAAACTCGCAAGGAAAGTTCCAACCGATCGTTTACTTAAGTTTGAGCGAATTTTCAAAGCACAAAAACGTATAAATATGTCTGTTTTCAAAGCACAAAGAGTTCTTGATGAGATTCGCTGGCGTTACTACGAGGAAACTGTTATGATACTGAACCTCATGCCTTATCGAGCATCTTATCCCATCTTAAAGTTGGTTTATTCGGCATCAGCGAATGCTACTCATTATAGGAATTTCGACAAAGCAAATTTATTCATTACTAAAGCCGAAGTCAGTAGGAGTACTATTATGAAAAAATTCAGACCTCGGGCTCGAGGACGTAGTTTCCCCATAAAAAAAAACATGTGTCATATAACAATTATACTAAATATAGTAAAGAAATAAATAAATCTAAATAACCTTTAGATTCATCTAAGATTCCGATTCCCAGTAAAAAAAAATATAGAATAGAAAAATATGGAACAAAAAATAAATCCACTCGGTTTCAGACTTGGTACAACCCAAAAACACCATTCCTTTTGGTTCGCACAACCAAAAAATTATTCTGAAGGTCTACAGGAAGATAAAAAAATAAGGGATTGTATCAAGAACTATATACAAAAGAATAGGAAAAAGAGCTCGAATAGAAAACTAGAATCAGACTCAAGTTCCGAAGTAATTACACATAATAGAAAAAATGACTCAGGTTCAAGTTCTGAAGTAATTACACGTATAGAAATTCAAAAAGAAATCGATACGATCCACGTCATAATCCATATTGGATTCCCCAATTTATTAAAGAAAAAAGGAGCAATTGAAGAATTAGAGAAAAGAATATATAACGGTATAATACAATAAAGAAATACAAATAAAATCATAGTATTATCATATGATAATGGAATCAAAACACGTGGTAGAACCTCCTCAGGGAATATAAGATTTTCATGAGGCTGATCCTGAGCTACCATCCACGCACGAATACCCTCGTTTAAAAGAATATTTTTGGTGTAGAAAGTCTCAAATTCAGGATCTTCCGCTGCACGGATTTCCTGGGAAACAAAGTCATAGGCACGTAAGTTCAGAGCCAGGCCTACTACGCCAATAGCACTCATCCATAAACCGGTGACGGGTACAAATAGCATAAAGAAATGTAACCAACGTTTATTGGAAAAAGCAACACCAAAGATTTGGGACCAAAAGCGGTTAGCCGTGACCATTGAATAAGTTTCTTCAGCTTGAGTTGGGTTAAAAGCGCGGAAGGTATTTGCACCATCACCGTCCTCAAATAGAGTGTTTTCTACGGTCGCTCCATGAATAGCGCATAGCAGAGCCGCGCCTAATACTCCGGCAACTCCCATCATATGAAATGGGTTCAACGTCCAATTATGAAATCCTTGGAAGAAAAGGATGAATCGAAATATTGCTGCTACGCCAAAACTCGGCGCAAAGAACCAACCAGATTGCCCCAGTGGATAAATAAGGAATACAGAAACAAAAACCGCGATTGGACCAGAGAATGAGATTGCATTATAAGGCCGCAATTGAACAGACCGAGCAAGTTGGTGAACTGATGACAGGGAAGCCGGCGACCGAAGCCCCGGTGAACGGCGGCCGTAACTATAACGGTCCTAAGGTAGCGAAATTCCTTGTCGGGTAAGTTCCGACCCGCACGAAAGGCGTAACGATCTGGGCACTGTCTCGGAGAGAGGCTCGGTGAAATAGACATGTCTGTGAAGATGCGGACTACCTGCACCTGGACAGAAAGACCCTAGTATCTTTTAGGTGTTTACGTAAGTCATCCAGAAATTTATTTACCTGTTCAATCTCTAATGAATCCAGATATCCTCTCGTTCCGGTATAAATAGTAGCTATCTGTTCTTCCACTGGGAGAGGGTTTGCCTGAGATTGTTTAAGCAATTCCCTTAATCGTCGACCCCTTGCCAATTGATTCTGACTTGTTTTATCCAGAGCAGAGGCGAATTGTGCAAAGGCTTGTAACTCTGCGAATTGAGCTAATTCCAATTTTGATTTGCCAGCTACTTGTTTCATGGCTTTAATTTGAGCCGCGGATCCTACTCTGGAAACAGAAATACCCACATTAATAGCAGGTCGAATTCCGGCATTGAATAGATCTGAAGATAAGAATATTTGTCCATCTGTAATGGAGATTACATTAGTAGGAATATAGGCAGAAACGTCTCCAGATTGAGTCTCAACTATTGGTAAAGCGGTCATACTTCCTTCGCCTAAAAGAGAATTTAATTTCGCGGCTCTTTCTAAAAGGCGTGAATGCAAATAAAAAACATCCCCGGGATAAGCTTCACGGCCGGGGGGTCTTCTTAATAGAAGGGACATTTGGCGATAAGCTTGTGCCTGTTTGGAGAGATCATCATAAATTATTAAAGTATGCCGTTCGCGGTACATAAAATATTCAGCCAGGGCTGCTCCCGTATAAGGAGCGAGGTATTGTAATGTAGCAGGTGAATCCGCCATTTCAGCTACTACAATAGTGTATTCCATGGCCCCCTCCTCGTGGAAATTAGTTACTACTTGAGCCACAGAGGATGCTCTTTGACCGATAGCTACATAAACACATATTACATTTTGTCCTTTTTGATTGAGAATTGTACCTGTGGCTACTGCTGTTTTGCCAGTCTGTCTGTCCCCAATAATTAACTCGCGCTGACCGCGCCCTATAGGGATCATCGAATCGATAGCAATAAGCCCTGTTTGAAGAGGTTCATATACGGAACGCCTGGAAATTATACTTGGAGCAGGACATTCTCGCTTCCGCTTCGTCGACCCCCGCTTTCGCGGTTGCTTCCCTCTAAGGCGGAACGCTCCCCTACCGATGCATTTTGACATCCCACAGCTTCGGCAGATCGCTTAGCCCCGTTCATCTTCAGCGCAAGGGCGCTCGATCAGTGAGCTATTACGCACTCTTTAAAGGGTGGCTGCTTCTAGGCAAACCTCCTGGCTGTCTTTGCACCCCCACCTCCTTTATCACTGAGCGGTCATTTAGGGGCCTTAGCTGGTGATCCGGGCTGTTTCCCTCTCGACGATGAAGCTTATCCCCCATCGTCTCACTGGCCGACCTTGATCCCTGTTATTTTTGGGTCATATCTAGTATTCAGAGTTTGCCTCGATTTGGTACCGCTCGCGCAGCCCGCACCGAAACAGTGCTTTACCCCTAGATGTCCAGTCAACTGCTGCGCCTCAACACATTTCGGGGAGAACCAGGCCGATGATAAATGTTCGGTCACTTGTACACTCCGGGGTGGGGCCAGTGAGGCTTGGTGTGATGGCCACAAATATCAATCTATTGTGCATCCTACCTAGCCTCACTGACCCCATCCCTATATGTTATTATTTATTTCGACCAACAAAGTATGAGGCACATGCTATTTAGTTCATACTACTTGTCTCTTATTTGAGTTGGCACTTGTTCATTGCATTGGTACTAACGTTTTACTTGTCTTGTGAATGGAGATGCCGACGACATATGTCGTGTACAAGGGGAGGGTTCCTGGAGTCTACGACGACTGGGAGGACTGTCGGAGACAGGTGCACCGTTTTAGCGGCAACAGCTACAAGGGATACCCCACTAGGGTGGAGGCGAAAGGAAGATACGCCCGTTATCTAGCGGGAGAGATGAGGGACATGAGGAGGAACCGGATGAAGACCATGGCCTTCGTGATGATGGTCATCATGACCATGTTGGTCATGTTCTATGTGATTGTAGTTTAGGTTAGGACCTACATTGTGAGGTGTATGACGATACTTGTGACGACTATGTACCAAGACTTCTAACTTTGTGAAACTTCGTTGTTCGGTGTTGCATATGCACATGTGTTGTATGAATCAACATTCCGAAACGAAACTTGCGTATTTGTGTATTGATACCGAAATGAAACTTGGCTCTCTATGTGCTTCTCATATTGCATGTAATGCTGTATAAATATGAACTGCATTGTAAATATATACTGCTGTCAAATATGTATTGTAATATGCTGGAAAAAAGCTGAAATTTTTTTTTTCGAATTTATTGCCGGCGCACCTAAATGACCTACTGCCGGCGCACGTGGCATGCGCCAGTGCTGGAAGCACTACTGCCAGCGCAGCTGATGGTGCGCCGGTGGAACTTGTCCTTTGCCGGCGAAGCGTCGATGGCGCGCCGGCAGTATCCGGCCTATCGCCGGCGCACTGCCTGGTGCGCCGACAGTGGCCATTTATCACCGGCCCGTTCGCACTGGCGGGCTCGTGGTGCGCCGGCAATGGGCCTTTTAGGTTCGCCGGCGGTAGGCCTTTTCCTTGTAGTGTACGCAACCTCCAGGCGAGTCACAGGCGCAACCTGGAGGCGTTGAACATGCCTACGGCACTCTTTGTATGTGACTACTCTATCTGTAGAGCAGCTTAAATTCATGTAAAAAGTAGCTTATGTTGTAGGGTTCTATCGGTACTAATGTTGGATCTGTCGTGAATATATCTATGCTATGTTGGCTGCTCTATGCAAGCTTATCCTATATTTTCTCTGGATTTGTGCCCTAGATTTCCTACCTGATTGGGTAAAAACGAAGGCATAAAGAAATGAATGGCGTTAAAAAAACAGAAGGAGAAGCTTCTCTAGATTTGCTACCAATTTGGGCTATCAAATAGGAATGAGATCGAGCGAGAGAGAGGAAAAAGGTACATTGAAAACTGCTAATCTGGGCAAA
This sequence comes from Lolium perenne, assembly GCF_019359855.2. Taxonomy (NCBI): domain Eukaryota; kingdom Viridiplantae; phylum Streptophyta; class Magnoliopsida; order Poales; family Poaceae; genus Lolium; species Lolium perenne. The sequence goes on from NC_067247.2 coordinate 218,248,734, forward strand.
AGAGATAGAAACCACTTGTGCCCACGTCCCGGACCCACACGGCTCCACACGCTACGGCCCCACACGCTACGGCCACACAAATATGGTCTCGTCCTGTCCCACGCGGTTCCTTCCTACCAGCCCCACAGGACGCGACCCCACAAACAACACGACCCCACTCGTCATGTTAGATGTTATTTTAATTATAGGCTTAGTATTTATTATTGTTGCATGACTTGTCTCAAATATATAAGAGTGCTTAATGTGCCATTGGAAGAATCATGTGTTGTTTCCATCATACAAAAGCATAATATTGTGATATTCTCCTTTGATGCGTTATTTGGGTTGACTTGGCACATGCGTACACCATATTATGACTACAAACCAGTCTCCTCAAGCCTCTATGCTCATTTAGGTTTTGACTTGTAATATCACTTTCTGCTTTGATTAATAATGTTTTGTCGCTATGCATGATTATGGCCATTATTGCTCACTTAGTTGTTCGCTCCCAGTTGAACGTCTCCAACGTATCTATAATTTCTGATGTTCCATGCTTGTTTTATGACAATACCTACATGTTTTGTTCACACTTTATGATGATTTTATGCATTTTCCGGAACTAACCTATTGACGAGATGCCGAAGTGCCAGTTCCTATTTTCTGCTGTTTTTGGTTTCAGAAATCCTAGTAAGGAAATATTCTCGGAATTGGACGAAATCAACGCCCAGTATCTTATAATTCCACGAAGCTTCCAGAACACCGGAGAGGGACCAGAGGAGAGCCACAAGCCCACCACACATGTGGCCGGCGCGGCCCAAGGGGGGGGGCGCCCCCCTATTGTGTGGCTGCCCCGTAGCCCCTTCGACTCCGACTCTTCGCCTATATAAGCCTCCCTGGCCTAAAACCTTGATACGAATAAGCCACGGTACGAGAAAAGTTCCAGAGCCGCCTCCATCGCGAAGCCAAGATCTGGGGGACAGGAGTCTCTATTCCGGCACGCCGCCGAGACGGGGAAGTGCCCCCGGAAGGCATCTCCATCGACACCACAACCATCTTCACCGCCATCTTCATCACCGCTGCTGTCTCCCATGAGGAGGGAGTAGTTCTCCATCGAGGCTAAGGGGCTGTACCGGTAGCTATGTGGTTAATCTCTCTCCTATGTACTTCAATACAATGATCTCATGAGCTGCCTTACATGATTGAGATTCATATGAGTTTTGTATCACCATTAATCTATGTGTTACTCTAGTGATGTTATTAAAGTACTCTATTCCTCCTCCATGATGTAATGGTGATAGTGTGTGCATCATGTAGTACTTGGCGTAGTTTATGATTGTGATCTCTTGTAGATTATGAAGTTAACTATTACTATGATGGTATAGATGTGATCTATTCCTCCTTTCATAGCTTGATGGTGACAGTGTGCATGCTATGTTAGTACTTGGTATAATTGCGTTGGTCTATCATGCACTCTAAGGTTATTTAAATATGAACATCGAATGTTGTGGAGCTTGTTAACTCCGGCATTGAGGTGCTCTTGTAGCCCTACATGATTTATGGTGTTCATCATCCAACAAGAGAGTGTAGAGTGGTTTTATTATGTGATCAATGTTGAGAGTGTCCACTAGTGAAAGTATGATCCCTAGGCCTTGTTTCCGAATAGAAAATTCACACCACAAAGATTCCTATCTCCCACATCAACTGCACGCCAGCAAGCTATTTTCTGGTGCCATTGCAGGGGAGGTCACTGTTTATTTACTGTTCCATTGCATGTTTACTCGCTGCCATATTTTATTCAGATTGCTATTACCACTCATATACATTCATACCACTTGTATTTCACTATCTCTTCGCCGAACTAGTGCACCTATACATCTGACAAGTGTATTAGGTGTGTTGGGGACACAAGAGACTTCTTGTATCGTGATTGCAGGGTTGCTTGAGAGGGATATCTTTGACCTCTTCCTCCCTGAGTTCGATAAACCTTGGGTGATCCACTTAAGGGAAAACTTGCTGCTGTTCTACAAACCTCTGCTCTTGGAGGCCCAACACTGTCTACAGGAAAAGAAGCATGAGTAGTCATCAAGCTATTTTCTGGCGCCGTTGCCGGGGAATGAAGAAAAGCTACACCATAGAGATTTCTACCTCCCACGTCAACCACGCGCTAGTTGTAGACAGTGAAGTAAATTTCTGGCGCCGTTGCCGGGGAGGTAAGGTAAAAGGTATTCACATCCTCCGACTACTAAGCTATTTCCTAGCATTGTTGCCGGTGTGTGAGTGCTTGAAGCTATTTCCTTTAGATCCCGCAATTGCATCTTTTTGTTTCTTGTTTATCACTAGTTGGGCATAATGGAAAACAACTGTGAGCTTTTTAATCTATTTCCTAAGTTAAGACATAAATGGTGTGTTGCAAAAATTGAAAAACCTATGGAACCTTATTTGCATGCTAATGGCAATGTTATTAGTATGAATGCTTTGAACACCATCGTTGCTAATGATATGGAAAATTCTAAGCTTGGGGAAGCTGGCTTTGATGAGCATGATATTTTTAGTCCCCCAAGCATTGAGGAGAAAATTTTCTTTGATGATACTTTGCCTCCTATTTATGATGATTATAATGATAGTAGTCTTTTGGTGCCGCCTACTATGGAGGATAAATTTAATTATGATTACAATATGCTTCCTATATTTGATGATAGCTACTTTGTTGAATTTGCTCCCACTACAATTAATAAAAATGACTATGCTTATGTTGTGGAGAGTAATAATTTTATGCATGTAGCTCATGATAAGAATGTTTCATTTGATAGTTATACTGTTGAGTTTGTTCATGATGCTACTGAAAATCATTATGAGAGAGGAAAATATGGTTGTATAAATTTTCATGTTACTAAAACACCTCTCTATATGCTAAAAATCTTGAAGTTGAGCCTGTCTAGTTTTCCTATGCTTGTTGCATTATGCTTAAATGACTTATTTATTTATAAGATTCCTATGCATAGGAGGCATGTTAGGGTTAAATGTGTTTTGAATTTGCTTTTTGATGCTCTCTTTTGCTTTAACTCTTATTTCTTGGGAGTGCATCATTCAAATTACTGAGCCCATCTTAATGGCTATAAAGAAAGCACTTCTTGGGAGATAACCCATGTTTCTATTTTACTACATCAATTTTGTTTTATATTTGAGTCTTGGAAGTTGTTACTACTGTAGCAACCTCTCCTTATTTTATTTTATTGCATTGTTGTGCCAAGTAAAGTCTTTGATAGCAAGGTTGATACTAGATTTGGATTACTGCGCAGAAACAGATTTCTTGCTGTCACGAATTTGAGAAGTATTCTCTGTAGGTGACTCAGAAAAATCTGCCAATTTACGTGCGTGATCCTCAGATATATACGCAACTTTCATTCAATTTGAGCATTTTCATTTGAGCAAGTATGGTGCCTCTAAAAAATTCGTCTTTACGGACTGTTCTGTTTTGACAGATTCTGCCTTTTATTTCGCATTGCCTCTTTTGCTGTGTTGGATGGATTTCTTTGTTCCATTAACTTCCAGTAGCCTTGGGAAATGTCTAGAAGTGTTAAGAATGATTGTGTCACCTCTGAACATGTGAATTTTTGATTATGCACTAACCCTCTAATGAGTTTGTTTTGAGTTTGGTGTGGAGGAAGTTTTCAAGGGTCAAGAGAGGAGGATGATATATGATTAAGAAGAGTGAAAGGTCTAAGCTTGGGGATGCCCCCATGGTTCATCCCTGGATATTTCAAGAAGACTCAAGCATCTAAGCTTGGGGATGCCCAAGGCATCCCCTTCTTCATCGACAACATTATCAGGTTCCTCTAGTGAAACTATATTTTTATTCTGTCACATCTTATGTGCTTTACTTGGAGCGTCTGTGTGCTTTTATTTTCGTTTTTCTTATTTTCATTCTCTGAATAAATTCATGCTTGTGTGGGAGAGAGACACGCTCCGCTGGTTCATATGAACACATGTGTTCTTAGCTTTTAATGTTCATTGCGAAGGTTGAAACTGCTTCGTTAATTGTTATATGGTTGGAAACGGGAAATGCTACATGTGGTAATTGGTATAATGTCTTGAATAATGTGATACTTGACAATTGTTGTGCTCATGTTTAAGTTCTTGCATCATATACTTTGCACCTATTAGTGAAGAAATACATAGAGCTTGTTAAAATTTGGTTTGCATGATTGGTCTCTCTAAAGTCTAGATATTTTCTGGTAAGGGTTTGAGCAACAAGGAGGACGGTGTAGAGTCTTATAATGCTTGCAATATGTTTTTATGTGAGTTTTGCTGTACCGGTTCATACTTATGTTTGCTTCAAACAACCTTGCTAGCCTAAGCCTTGTATTGAGAGGGAATACTTCTCGTGCATCCAAAATCCTTGAGCCAAAAACTATGCCATTTGTGTCCACCATACCTACCTACTACATGGTATTTCTCTGCCATTCCAAAGTAAATTGCTTGAGTGCTATCTTTAAACACTTCAAAAGTTATTACCTCTTATTTGTGTCAATGTTTTATAGCTCATGAGGAAGTATGTGGTGTTTATCTTTCAATCTTGTTGGGAAACTTTCACCAATGGACTAGTGGCTTCATCCGCTTATCCAATAATTTTGCAAAAAGAGCTGGCAATGGGGTTCCCAGCCCCAATTAATTAACTTTCATTAATAATTCTCTTCACATGTTTTGCTCTGATTCATCAGTAAGCAACTTAATTTTGCAAATAGACACTCCTCCATGGTATGAGATTGTTGGAAGGCACCCGAGGATTCGGTTAGCCATGGCTTGTGAAAGAAAAGGTTGGGAGGAGTGTCACCCTTAAATAAATAAAAACTAAAGTACATGTGTAAACAAAAGAGAAGAGGGATGATCTACCTTGCTGGTAGAGATAACGTCCTTCATGGGAGCCGCTCTTTGAAAGTCTGTCTGGCAAGGGGGTTAGAGTGCCCATTACCATTCGTTGACAACAACAAACACCTCTCAAAACTTTACTTTTATGCTCTCTCTATGTTTTCAAAATAAAAGCTCTAGCACAAATATAGCAATCCATGCTTCCCTCTGCGAAGGGCCATTCTTTTACTTGTATGTTGAGTCAGTTTACCTACTTCCTTCCATCTTAGAAGCAAACACTTGTGTCAACTGTGCATTGATTCTTACATTCTTGCTTATTGCACTTATTATTTTACTTTGCATTGACAACTATCCATGAAGATATACATGTTACAAGTTGAAAGCAACCGCTGAAACTTAATCTTCCTTTGTGTTGCTTCAATGCCTTTACTTTGAATTTATTGCTTTATGAGTTAACTCTTATGCAAGACTTACTGATGCTTGTCTTGAAAGTACTATTCATGAAAAGTCTTTGCTATATGGTTCAGTTGTTGACTCACTGTCTTTACCATTGCTTTGAATCGCTGCATTCATCTCATATGATTTACAATAGTATGATCAAGATTATGTTGGTAGCATGTCACTTCAGAAATTATTGTCTTATCGTTTACCTACTCGAGGACGAGTATGAACTAAGCTTGGGGATGCTGATACGTCTCCAACGTATCTATAATTTCTGATGTTCCATGCTTGTTTTATGAAAATACCTACATGCTTTGTTCACACTTTATGATGATTTTATGCGTTTTCCGGAACTAACCTATTGACGAGATGCCGAAGTGCCAGTTCCTGTTTTCTGCTGTTTTTGGTTTCAGAAATCCTAGTAAGGAAATATTCTCGGAATTGGACGAAATCAACGCCCAGTATCTTATAATTCCACGAAGCTTCCAGAACACCGGAGAGGGACCAGAGGAGAGCCACAGGCCCACCACACATGTGGCCGGCGCGGCCCAAGGGGGGGCGCACCCCCTATTGTGTCGCTACCCCGTAGCCCCTCCGACTCCGACTCTTCGCCTATATAAGCCTCCCTGACCTAAAACCTCGATACGAATAAGCCACGGTACGAGAAAAGTTCCAGAGCCGCCACCATCGCGAAGCCAAGATCTGGGGGACAGGAGTCTCTATTCCGGCACGCCGCCGGGACGGGGAAGTGCCCCCAGAAGGCATCTCCATCGACACCACCACCATCTTCACCGCCATCTTCATCACCGCTGCTGTCTCCCATGAGGAGGGAGTAGTTCTCCATCGAGGCTAAGGGGCTGTACCGGTAGCTATGTGGTTAATCTCTCTCCTATGTACTTCAATACAATGATCTCATGAGATGCCTTACATGATTGAGATTCATATGAGTTTTGTATCACCATTAATCTATGTGTTACTCTAGTGATGTTATTAAAGTACTCTATTCATCCTCCATGATGTAATGGTGATAGTGTGTGCATCATGTAGTACTTGGCGTAGTTTATGATTGTGATCTCTTGTAGATTATGAAGTTAACTATTACTATGATGGTATTGATGTGATCTATTCCTCCTTTCATAGCTTGATGGTGACAGTGTGCATGCTATGTTAGTACTTGGTATAATTGCGTTGGTCTATCATGCACTCTAAGGTTATTTAAATATGAACATCGAATGTTGTGGAGCTTGTTAACTCCGGCATTGAGGTGCTCTTGTAGCCCTACATGATTAATGGTGTTCATCATCCAACAAGAGAGTGTAGAGTGGTTTTATTATGTGATCAATGTTGAGAGTGTCCACTAGTGAAAGTATGATCCCTAGGCCTTGTTTCCGAATAGAAAATTCACACCACAAAGATTCCTATCTCCCACATCAACTGCACGCCAGCAAGCTATTTTCTGGTGCCATTGCAGGGGAGGTCACTGTTTATTTACTATTCCATTGCATGTTTACTCGCTGCCATATTTTATTCAGATTGCTATTACCACTCATATACATTCATACCACTTGTATTTCACTATCTCTTCGCCGAACTAGTGCACCTATACATCTGACAAGTGTATTAGGTGTGTTGGGGACACAAGAGACTTCTTGTATCGTGATTGCAGGGTTGCTTGAGAGGGATATCTTTGACCTCTTCCTCCTTGAGTTCGATAAACCTTGGGTGATCCACTTAAGGGAAAACTTGCTGCTGTTCTACAAACCTCTGCTCTTGGAGGCCCAACACTGTCTACAGGAAAAGAAGCGTGAGTAGACATCACCAGTATTTTGCTAACCTTCACCGGTACTGAGTATGAGCTCTACTCGTGCATCCAACTCCCAGAAAACCAAAGTTTGGCAATTGTATCCACCATACCTACATATATGTGGTATTTCACCACCACTACAAAGTAAATTGCTTGTGTGCTACCTTTAAACCTTCAAAAATTATTAACTGTTTTGTGTTCCTATTTTAGCTCATGAGGAAGTGTTGAATGCTTTATTGCCTCTTTCATGTTTATTTTGGCTTCACACCTTGACTAGCATGCATAATGTGCTAGTCCCTTATATTGCAAAAAGAGCAGGCAAGCGGGTGCCCAGCGCACTAAAATATAAAATAAACGCGTAATCAAAATCTCCTAACTCTATGGACTTGTGAAATAATGAACTTAGCTTGTTCAAACAAAGGAGAAGGGGAACTTTATTGTTCTCTCTATGGGAGCCTCTCTTGAAGCCATTAAACATGAAAGGATGATAGATCAGTTGATGCCATTCGTTGACATAGACATACATACCTCTCAAAAAATATTTTCAACACCTCTATTTTATTCAAAATAAAAAGCTCTAGCACATGAGTAATCTTGCTTCTCTCTGCGCAGGGTCTTTGTTTTACTTTTATGTTGAGTCTTGATCTTCTAACTTTATGCACCAATTAAGAGAGCATAGTTATTATTCTCAGTATAATGTGCATAGTCCCAAAATTTATTATTGATTGATTCATTATTATGTTATTGCTTGTTCTCACTGAAATGTGGGTCGCACCGGGTGCGGGACCCGGCTGGTAATGAACCAAAGTCAGGAAAGGCGAAGCCAGAGAATGCCCTTCAAAATCTTGTGATGTAGGGCCCGCTTGTCGGATGATACAGTTGCACATAGACTTCTGCAGTAGTCCTCCTCTCTCGAAACTCTCAGCTTGTGAACATATCTTGGGGAAAATATTCTTTGACCATGCCTCTCTAACATTTACCTGACGTTGAATCACTGAAATGTGGGTCGCACCGGGTGCGGGACCCAGCTGGTAATGAACCAAAGTTAGGAAAGGTGAAGTCAGAAAATCCCCTTCGAAATCTTGTGATGTAGGGCCCGCTTGTCGGATGATACAGCTGCACATAGGCTCCGCAGTAGTCCTCCTCTCTCGGAACTCTCAGCTTGTGAACACATCTTGGGAAAATATTCTCTGACCTTGCCTCTCTAACATTTCCTTCACTTTGAATCACTGAAATGTGGGTCACATAGGGTGCGGGACCCGGCTGGCAATGAACCAAAGTCAGGAAAGGCGAAGTGATACATTGCAAAAGTATCTATTATTTTTGATGCTCCATGCTTGTTTTACACCAATTTCTATATGTTTTGTTTACACTTCGTTGCACTTTTATATATTTTCTGGTACTAACCTATTAACAAGATGCCACAATGTCAGTTCCCTGTTTTCTGTTGTTTTGTATTTCAGAAAAGTTGTACAAGAAATATTCTCGGAATTGGACGAAACAAAAGCCGAAGATCTTATTTTTCCGTAACGAAGACGAAGTCCAGAGGGGGGACGAAGAGGTGCCACAGGGTGGCCAGACCAGGCCTAGGTGTGGCCCAGGCCCTAGCCGCGCCAAGGGGTGGTCTGGGGCCCCCTGGCCTCCACCGACCTCCCCTTCGGCCTATAACAAGCCTCCATCCACAAAAAGTTCTGTAGCTCCGCCGCCACCGAAAACAACATCCGGGGGACAGAAGTCTCTGTTCCGGCACCCTGCCGGGACGGGGAATTACACCCGAAGCCATCTCCATCGACTCCACCACCATCTCCATCGCTGTTGCTGACTCCCGCGATGAGGAGTGAGTAGTTCTCCCCCGAGGCCGAGGGCTTTACTGGTAGCTATGTGGTCTATCTATCTCTCCATGTACGATCTTTATGTGATCATGAGCTTTGTAATCTTGTCGAAGAAGTAGATTTTATTCTTCAACTATGTGCTTGTCAAGTGGTTTTGTTATGTGATCTCTGGGGACACCTTGTCCAATGGTGTGAAGGTGACAGTGTGCACACCGTCTTTGTTTCTTATGCTTATTTTACAGAAATACTTATGAATTGTGGTGTCTAGTTAGTAGCATCTTTGTATGCTCAAAGTGACAGCGTGGGGCGTCCATAGATTGGGAATGCAAACTTTAAGGAGTGCTTATGCATCCCTACGCAGTGAATTTGTGTTTATTATCGAACCGGAGAGTGGTTCAGAGTAGCGTAGTGAAGTGATAATATCTATGTATTCAGTTATGGTATCATTGTTGAGAGTGTCCACTAGTGAAAGCATGATCCCTAGGACTTGTTTCCAAGCATTGAAACACTGTTTTCAACCAGTTCCGCTACATGTTTGCTTGCTGCCATTTTTATTTCAGATTGCAATTACCACTTACAATCGTCCATATTACTTGTATTTCTCTATCTCTTCGCCGAACTAGTGCACCTATACACCTGACAAGTGTAGTGGGTGTGTTGGGGACACACGGGACCTCTTGTATCGTAATTGTAGGGTTGCTTGAGAGGGATATCTTTGACCTCTACCTCCCCGAGTGGTGATCCACTTAAGGGAAACTTTTTGTTGTTCTACCAACCTCAGCACTTGGAGGCCCAACACTGTCTACAAGAATAGAAGCGTGTGTAGACATCACGAAGTCACAGAATCCCCTTCGAAATCTTGTGATGTAGGGCCCGCTCGTCGGGTGATACAGCTGCACATAGGCTCCGCAGTAGTCCTCCTCTCTCAAAATTCTCAGCTTGTGAACACACATGCAATAATACGGTGGTCTCTTCCGTAGGTCAAGAGTGTAGCCCTCTGTCATACATCAGGAAGTCAGGATTGGACAGAGATGGCACGTAGAAGAAGGGAAAGATTTACTGGTGCCTCACCTGCTCGGGTGAAGCGGGAGACTTGCATCACCTTTTTGGGTGATGTTGACTGGTGTCCCTATAGCTTTTGTCAGCACATGCTTGCGCTGTCATTGCTCACCTGCATAGGAAATTGCATAAACCAACCATTTTGATTAATAGCATTTGTATTGGAAATTTGGAGGATAAACCTTATAGTGCTCCGATTCATATTACTTGATGCTAATATAGATGTATCCCGAGACATTTTAGTTATAGATACATTCATTTTAGCATCAAGTAGTATGAATCAGAGGGAGTAGGATCGGAAGTTTTTCTAGTATGGTTATTTTATTTCTAGGATTGATTTCCGTACTAGCTAGTATTTTTAAAATAAACCAATTACGCTAAATTTCATAGGAAATCTAACGCTTATCCACCCATATGTATATACCTCTATTTCATCTGGTGGAATCAAATAAACTTTGGTTTGTATGAATTCATGTGGGCCGGATCGGAGTGTGTGGCATGACATTGCATGCAATCCCCAACGGTTTATGTATTCTTTCAAAAAATGAAGCGAACTTCCCAAAAATTGTAGTTAAGTTCTTCCAAAAAAAATTCTACTGGACTTCTTATAAAACGAAGCGATCTTTAAAAAAAATGATGTGAACATCCCACGAAAATAGTGGTCTTCCAAAAAAATGAAGTGAATTTCCAAAAAATATGAAGTGAACTTCCAAAAAATAAAGTGAAATTCCGAAAAATTTGAAGTGAACTTCCAAAAAATGAATTGAACTTCCATAAAATGAAGTGAACTTCCATAAAATGAAGTGAACTTCCAAGAAAATGAAGCAAGCTTACCATAAAAAGAATTAAGTGAACTTCCAAAAAATGAAGTTAACTTCTGTAAAATAGGATGTGAGCTTCCAAAACATGAAGTAAACTTCCAAAAAAGGAAATGAACTTCTAATAGAAGGAAGTGAAATTCATAAAATGAAGTGAACTTCCCCAAAAAATAGATCTTCCAAAAATATGAAGTGAAATTCCGAAAAAAATAACATAACTTTTGAAAAATGAAATGATCGAACTTCCAAGAAAATGAAGTGAACTTCCCAAAGCATATTGATCTTTGTAAAATATGAAGTTGACTTACAAAAATAATAATATATATGAACTTCCCAAAAAATGAAGTGAACTTCTGAAGAAATGAATTGATCTTCCAAAAAATGAAGTGAACTTCGAAAAAATATGATGGATAGGGTACACACTGTGTCTATTGGAGGTGAGGTGGGGTCGGTGGAGGTGGGATGCATGGGGCAGGGTGGGGTCGATGTGGGTGTGGTGGGTGGTGTTGGAGATTGAGGGAAATGTGGGTGTTTAATTAGTCCCGCGGGAGATGGGATGGGGTGGTAATCGGGAGGTGGGGTGGGGTCAATGAAATGATGACTTCCCACTAGGTCATCGATCCTCAAATTACTCCAACCCAAACACGCTTAACTTATGAGTTCTACTTAATTGAGCTACTCTTATGCTACTATAGTTCTTATTAATATTACTATTATATAAACCCTCTTAAGCCAGAAAATTCAAAGGAAATTCAAAAAAATTAAAAATAAAAAAAATGATTTTTTTAGAAAAATGAAAAAATTATTTAAATAAAAAATCGATAAATTGTATGTTTTTAGGTTAAAAAAACTATTTTAAAAAACAAAAAAACATTAAAGTGAACTTCCCAAAAATGAAGCGAAATTTCAAAAAAATAATGTGAACATCCGAAAAAATGGAGTGAACTTCCAGGAAGTGGGTGTGTCGGGTTGACAGAAGGTGGGATAGATTCCACTAGTCCACATAAAGGAGTCCGCTCAAGGACTATAAAACATGAACGGTATCTCTTCATATTCTTGAAACCAAGCCAAATTAAAGTGAGAGACATGGATGCAACTAGGTCACCGATCCTCAAATTGCTCCAACCCAAACACGCTTAACTTCCGTGTTGTACTTACTTGAGCTACCCTTATGCTACTATAGTTCTTATTAATACTAGTATTACTAGTCATCAACATGTGCACCAGCACGGGCTAGTCATCAATATACGTTTTTAATAAATATGAAATATCCAAACCAAATTGTTAGTGATTCTATATAGAAAAATCGGTGTAGTTAGTGTTGCAAAGATAACTTGGTTTCTGATTATACTACGCAAACTTGGATAGCACGGCATAAATAGTACCATAGAAAGTGTAAGTATAAGAAGGAAAGTGAAATATGATAGTATAGCTGCCGACAAAAGTATTAGTTAGAAAGACAATGAAATATGATAGTATAGCAGCAACTTGACGCGGGCTACACTACAAACCATTAACTTGGAGAGTGAGAAAATAAAAACTAAAGAAATTGCTTGACATGGATAAATTACAGCAAGCATTCATACATCAACTCCTTACTCGCTTGAAATAGGTACCGTACAATAGAGAGCAAATAGGCAAGATCTGATATAAACAATTAAACTAATTGACAATTATGATAAGTATTGCTCGCAATATCAAGATAGTGTCACACCCCAACTTTTGCAACCATGTTTAATTATCCTTAGTGCAAAAATCAGGGGGAACAAAAACTTTTTCTAAAGTCAAATTAGATGAATTGTCTTGATCTGTTTGTTAACATAAATTGCTTTGATCTGCTGGTAGATGAATTGTCTTGATTTGCTTGTTGAGCTTTGTCTTGAGCTACTCAAAGAACAACACCTCTATAATGGTTAAACAAGCAACTCACCTTCTATCTTACCCTAGTCAAACACCCTCAGCCATCATAATGTTGGCTAAGTCCTAATTTTTTTTATCAGATTCACTTTTGGAGCCCTTTGAATAAGTTATCCTTTTCCATCCAATGTACCTCACTTGGTCCTAGACCTACCTTATCATGAGCACTTACCAACCATGTCCTTGCCTTGAACCAGATTTCTCTTACCCACTTATCCTTGTTGGTTTTGAGGCGAAGTCAACAATCTGCTTTGGCAGGCTTAAAAGATTCAAACTTTGGCAGTTGATATCTAAGAAACCACAACTGTTATTGGTGACCTCAATGCATGGATCTCATCTAAGAAACACCCTCTTCAACCTCCATGTCTTGCATGTCCCATGCTATCTTGGCAACTCTTATATTCACTTGATCTTCTACCCTATCCAATGTTTCAACACTAGATCATTTCTTCCTCTTTTACCTCTTATTTTTATTTTTATCCAAGTTTAATCTTCACAAAACCAAGAGTGGGAATGATGGGTACATTGTATAGACACCATCTACCCTTGAGATCACACCTCCCAAAGTTAGTTTTCTTTCTCTTCCTCAAAATCATATTGTTTTTCTTCCCTAGTTTTAACCACCAAAAACCACTTCTAGTTTTATTAAAACTCTTCAAATGTTTTCTTCAAATAACAAGAGAGATTGTGGATGGTATTTTGTATCACCTGCATTTCTTTCAACCTAAAATTACTGTCTATAAAATTATTTATTTTATTCTTTCTTTAAAATGCATGGTTATGGTACATGTGCCATCCTTGCACCCTTTTGATAACATATGGGAAAATTCTATTTGGCATTATTATGCAAGTAGACCTATATCCACAAGAGAAACTGATTCTCTTCCACATGCTATATCCACAAGAGAAACTGATTCTCTTCCACATGCTATATCCACAAGAGAAACCAGACTTCCCTCTTGTCATCCTAGTTCAACACTTGTTATCTTGCACTCTTGCAAAGTACCTTCTTGATGGTTTGCGAGTACAATTCCAATGTACTCACAGCTTTGTCCCTGACTATTTACTTGGCCAGACTTGGTGGAGTTCGACAGATGAAGAAGGAGTTGACGACGTCTATTTGAGCTAGGAACGTCTTCCCAGTCAGTTGCATGTAGGGTTAAGGCAGATGACTTGGGCTCTACGCTGCTGAAGTGATTCTGCTACTCTGGTGATTAGATTAGGCCCTTCGAGGCTATTATGTAAAGAGTGATCTTGTTGTAATTTTCTTATTCCATTTTGTAAAGGATGATGTAATTTTGATATCAGTTCGGTTATGTGTTCACGGCGCACTGATCATGGGATCGTGAAATGTATACATAACGGGTATTTCGGACAGCTAGTCCGTGATCCCCACAGATAGCAGTAATATGGGAAGAATAGAGAACAAATATGACTTATTTGAGAACAACATCAAATATGGAAGGCGGAAACCATGAGTTAGAAATCCAACAGTAAAATAACAAAAACCACACTGTATTTACCTGATGTTGACGCAATGGCAGTTGCATAAAAAAATTCTTCACGCGTTCTTGAACCTATCTTGTCGGATCGAAGTATCGTTATAACGCGCGCACCACTAGCCCTAATAACTGATTATATTTCAGTGTTCAAAACACCAATGTGTGGAGATTCTTCTCATTACCTTAGCTCAACTATACCCAGAGGCGGATTTAACGTCCAGGAACCCAGGGCACGTGTCCAGGCTCGACGCCGGCACTTGCAGGCACTGTGGCGAGGACCCATGGCAATATACCTAGCTGAAATTGCGAAAATCTGCTGAAAAACATGTGTTTTGGGTCAGTATGGGCCTGCTCGGCTGTTCTTTGGCAGCTCAACTTTGCGCATTTCATTCCATAGTCACTGTTTCTCATGTTTACGAAGCTGTACAGAACTGAAATCCATTTATTCATTTGTCTGTTTGTCCACTCGGAAGATGAGTATGACGGCACAGAACGCCGGCGACTACGAGCATGCCCTAGCTCGAACAAAGTGAAGTGTTTTAGTTTGTTGTGTGCCCAGGCTTTAAAAATTTCTAGGTCCGTCACTCTATACCCAAAGGGGCAACACTTTCTATCCTCGTATTTTTTTGAAGGTAAAACAGTGGGGAAAACCCACTGCAGTTTTTATTATTTAATAACAAACAATAAAGTACAGAGAATATATTACAAATGAGAGTGAGAAACTCTCAGAGAAGAAAAAAAGAACAACTAAAAACTAAAGATGTGATTGAATCCAATCCTTGAAAAGAACTAAATGTTTTTTCTTCATTCTGTGCACCAGCAACTTTAGCTCTTGAGAGAAGACAGCTTTCCAACTAATGAAAGGAGCATTATGATCTTTCAAGATTTTGTTGTTTCTTACTATCCAAATACCCCAAGCTGCCAGCATAATGATGTCCATAGCAAATGGTAAGTTGATCTTTGTTTTCATTTCTTCTAAAGCCTCCAGTATTGATAATCTTTTATTTCTCTGTGGGCACACAAAGTTCCAACATTGATCTGCAAAAGGACATGCCCAGAAAAGGTGCACACGCGTTTCTTCTGTATTGCAATTTCTGACCACACAATTGTAAGATTGCAACAGAAAATTCTTTCTTCTCAATAGATTTCTTGTGTTTAATCTGTCATGAAGCAACAGCCAAAAGAAGAACTTATGCTTAGCTTGACAAGAAGATTCCCAGATTGAAGTAAAGATATTTGGAGTTGGAGTGAATCCAATCATTCCCTTGTAAGCTCTTTGTGAAGAAAAGTCTGTACTTCCCCAAATATATGACCAATTATTTACAGAAGATCAACAATTTAATTAACAATGCATGAAAATGTTAAAGTCCTAGGATCATCTAGGGTAGATCTACTGCGGGTACTACTATCTCTATAAAGGATTTGACTATGTACTGAGAGAGATGGAGAGAGATCGAGAGAACACAGATGGTTACCTTCTCCCTTGGAGGATGAACCGTCGGACATCGACATGGTAGCGAAGGCGGTGGCGTGAGCATGCAGTGGCGGCGGTGGCAGAGCTTCCCGTCGGCACGCGCTAGAACCCTAGATCGGTAGGGATATCGGTGGGGCGAGCAGCGCGTCGGTCAAACCTAGTACCGCGTGCGTCCGGCCCCCACCTCTCTATATAGCACGACGATTGGGGCCCACCAACCAGAGATGCGGTTGGGCGCCCCCGATCTGGGCGCGGACGAGGTCAAAAGGATCGTTATCGATCCGTTGGGATCGATCACGTGGAGATCATCCTAACATTCTCCCCCTTGATCTCAACTTTTCTTTTAACTTTATACTTTCACTTTATTCGTTTCATTTTGGATCAGTTCATAGGGCATGTTTCATCGTCACAGCTCTATTGCCGATAGAATCAGACAGCCACAATACACTTCTCTGTTTTGAAACAAATTCTTTTACTTTTGGGCCTCTTATGATCCAGGATAGGTAAGACTTTCCCTTAAACCCATGCCGGCTACGTGCTCCTTGAACACGCTGGGTGGTAAGTCTTTCGTTAGCGGATCCGCAAGCATATCTTTTGTCCTTATATGCTCGAGACGTATAGTTTGATCCTGGACCTTGTGTTTCACAACATAATACTTAACCTCAATCGGTTTCGTAGCTGTACTCGACTTGTTTTTGTGAGCATAAAATAATGCAGGCTCATTGTCGCAGTACATGTTTAGTGGTTTGTCAATACAATCTACCACTTTCAAGTCGGGTATAAATTTCTTTAACCATAATGCCCGCCCCGTGGCTTCATAACATGCTATAAATTCGGCATACATCGTGGATGATGCAACTACCGTCTTAATCCCCAGCAAAATCTGCATCTGAATACCCTCTTATTTCTAGGGAATCAGATCTTCTGTATGTTAGCATGTAATTGTTTGTGCCTTTCACATAACGCAATGCCTTCTTTACCATTTTCCAGTGTTCAAAACCTAGATTTTCTTGATATCTACCGAGTACTCCGGTGATAAATGCTATGTCAGGGCGAGTGCACACTTGTGCATACTGTAGGCTTCCAATAGCCGAAGCATATGGAACCGCTTTCATTTGATCGACCTCGTATTGATTTTGGGGACTTTGATGTTTCCCAAAACTGTCGCCCTTGACTATAGGGGCAGGTGTGGCACTGCACTTATGCATATTATACTTACTTAGAATCTTTTCTAAATAATCCTTTTGCGATAGTCCTAATACTCCATTATTCCTATCTCGGTGAATTTCTATGCCCAAAACATATGACGCTTCACCAAGATCTTTCATATCAAAATTTGAGGACAAGAACTTCTATGTCTCTTGCAGTAGACTAACATCACTGCTAGCAAGCAGAATATCATCCACATACAAGATTAGGAAAATATATTCCCACTTTTAAACTTTGCATAAATGCATTTGTCCTCAATATTTTCTTTAAATCCAAATCTCTTAATTTTCTCATTGAACTTTAGATACCACTGTCTGGAGGCTTGCTTTAATCCATAAATGGATTTCTTTGGGCGGCATCCCATTTCTTCCTTCCATTCCATGATAAAACCCTTGGGTTGTTTCATGTAGACATTTTCTTTTAAATCTCCGTTTAGAAATGTCGTCTTTACATCCATTTGATGCAACTCTAAATCAAAATGTGCAACTAGTGCCATTATGATTCTGAAGGAATCCTTACATGAGACCGGAGAAAATGTCTCATTGTAATCTATCCCTTCTCTTTGTGTAAATCCTTTTGCCACAAGTCGTGCTTTATACTTTACGAAATTCCCATTGGAGTCATATTTTATTTTGTAGACCCATTTGCAGCCCACTGTTTTGGCTCCTTTAGGAATATTATCTAAGTCCCAAACATGGTTGGCATTCATCGATCTCATTTCGTCTTCCATGGCCTCCACCCATTTTGATGAATCTGGGCTTCTCATGACTTCTTCATATGAAGTGGGATCACCTTTCATATGAACTGTGTTGTAAACTTTGTAATCAGTCGAAATGACTGATTTTCTAGCTCTTGTAGACCTTCTAGGGGCCTCAATTTCTGGAGCATTCTGTTCCTCAACTTGTGGCTCAGCTTCTTAAGGTGGCCGTTGTTGCTCCCTTTCATGCTCAACAAATGGTTCATTCGGCTCCTGACGGACAGGTTCCGAATTTTCACTCATCGTTGTCATGGGTGGAGTCACAACAGGCGCTTGCACCACAATCGTAGGGATCATCGGTACAGGTGCACATGGTAGCGCAAAAAATGGCTCCTGAGTCATCGGATTAGGTGCATGCACCCTCTTCTCCTCAAGATCAATTTTCCGAGCTACCATGCTCCCCCTCATCATTTCGTCCTCTAAGAAGGCAGCATGTCTCGTTTCCACAAACTTTGTGTATTTCTCTGGACAGTAGAAACGATAACCTTTTGACTTTTCAGGATAGCCAATAAAATGGCAGCTAACTGTTTTGGTATCTAACTTTGCGATATTTGGATTGAATACTTTGGCCTCGCCAGGGCTCCCCCACACTTTCAGGTGGTTTAGAGAAGGCGCTCTCCCTGTCCATAGCTCATACGGCGTTTTGGACACCGATTTGCTTGGTACTCTGTTTAGAATGTGAATAGCGGTTTTTAACGCCTCAATCCGCAATCCCAATGGTAGGGTGGAATAGCTCATCATACTGCGCACCATATCCATAAGGGTGCGGTTGCGCCTTTCAGCTACCCCATTCTGCTGAGGTTCGCCCGGCATCGAGTACTGGGCGACTATTCCAGTCTCCTGTAGGAACCTTGCAAAAGGTCCAGGGACTTGGCCATATGGAGTATGTCGACCGTAGTACTCCCCTCCACGATCAGACATGACTATCTTTATTCTTTTATCATGCTGATTTTCAACTTCAGCTTTGAATATTTTGAATTTATCCAACGCTTCTGTTTTTTCTTTTATTTGATAAATATAACCATATCGGGAGTAATCATCCGTGAAAGTTATGAACGAATCATAGCCATCCACACTTTTCACAGGAAATGGTCCACATATATCAGTGTGAATTATTTCTAGTGTTGTTGTGGTTCGATTTGCACCCTTTTTAATTTGCTTTACAAATTTTCCTTTAATGCAATCGACGCACTGTTCTATGTCTGAGAATTCTAATGGAGGGAGAATATCATTTTTAACGAGTCTTTCTATTCCCCCCCTCGAAATATGACCTAAGCGACAGTGCCATAACTTCGATGATTCATCAGTTCTTTTTCTTTTCTTTTGTTCTTTTTCCGATGAGGGTATTTATTCATTCACTTTACACACAGACAATACTTTTTCAGGCAAGGACAATAAATAAAGCTCATCATGGAGTAAAGCAACCCCAACATAAGAATTATTACACCATATGGCACATTTTCCATGTCCAAAATAACATTGATAACTGTCTTTATCCAAACGTGATACACTAATCAAATTTCGATGTAAGGAAGGAACAAATAAGACATCTTTAAGCAGAATAGTCAAGCCATCAGCTAGCTCCAAGAGGACGTCGCCAACAGCTTCAACTTTTGCTTGAATTCCATTCGCGACTTCAACGCATCCTTCGCTTCTTTTCGTAGTCCTCGTCGAATGGAATCCCTCTCTTTGCCATTAATTCTTTCAGAAAAGCAGGGCGGTCTTTCTTGTAGTGCCCAGTCTTCTGATAGTGAAGACACTGATCTTTGTTCAGTGGCAATGGCCTGTGCTGGAACTTCTGATGCTGCATTGGGGCTTTTGCGTATGGCTTTGAAGGAGAGCCATTGTTGCTTTGTGTGAAGGGCCTTTTCTTGTTCTCCTTCACATAATTGAGAGTACCTCCATTTTGTGCCTTGAGTCTGTCCTCCTCTTGCACATACATGGCAATGGTCTTTTCAATGTCCCATTTCTTAGGGTTCATGTTGTAATTGACAACAAAGTTGTCAAACTGTTGTGGCAGTGAGGACATCACGAAGTGAACCAGAAGTGCAGGCTTCAGCTCCAGGTCAGCATCCATGGGCTTCAGCTTTGCAGCCAGGTTGCTCATCCTGAGGATGTGCTCCCTGATGCCATGTGCACCTCCACTGTACTTTTCTGTCACCAGCTGACGAGGGAACACCTCGCCAATGCCTACATATTGTAGACTTGGGTTTCCTGAGAGAGCGACGATGGAGATTCCGGGAGCGAGATTAGGGACACGATGTACCCAGCTTCGGGTCCCCTCGGTGGAGGATCCCTACGTGCTGCTAGCAATCTAGTATATGATCATAAGTATGTTTACCGGGTGCCGCCGTAAGCGGAGCTATGTTGTCTATCTGTTGTTCCCCTCTATTGGGTTCCCTGGCTAGCATTATATATGCAACCAGCCTAGGGTTTTACAAGAGTCCTAGTCGACTACTTCTTCGGGTTGCCTTGTTGGGCCTTCCCCATATTGGGCCGAGCCGAGCCAGGTATACTAATAATGGGTACCCGAAGGGTATACCCATGTCAGTAGCCCCCGAGTGTCTAGGAAAGTTGAAGACTTGCGTAGAGACTCCAAGCATAACCATCTTCGAAGTCGAAGAAATACAAGGCGAGGTCCATGTCGTAGATCATGTGTAGCGTAGATGATGTCGATGATTCTCGAAATTATATTTTCTATCGGGTGCGCGGCAGCGCTCCCGATGGGAGTAGCCCCAGAGTCTATCGGTAAGTGCTTGCACTTGGGCATAGACTCAAGTTGTACTACTCGATGAAGAACTTGACTATATTTCTGGGCGCAGCCCATCTTTTTATCGACTCCTGTTGGAGGACTTAATGAAATCCAGCGCTCCCGATGGGAGTAGGCTCCACTCGAGTCGTAGAGTCGAGTTGAGTCTACTAACCTTTATATATTTACAGAATCGAATGAAATTTCCATGATTTTTCTCTTTTTCAAATTCTTCAAGACCAAAGAGACACTATATTTTCTTCGTCAAATATATTCTACAGAGATATTGGTAAATGCGGTTGGTTCATCTGACGGATCAGGTACCAGTTAATTGCTCTAGTGGAAAATTCGGATAAACCTAATTCAAACTCGTGTCCCCGGACACGAATTCGGGATACTGCCGTAATTCAAAACGTGCCGCTTTAGGACTTACCGAAACTGAATTCCAGCAAAATTATCGGGTCCGCAGCGCGTTCGCCGGGATTTTTCTTCACATATGTTGGTGTGGAAAAAAAGTGACAGAGCGCATTCGGGTGCGATGCCATGCCACACAGGACGGATCCTGGGGTCTTACCTTCGTGACCTTTTTTACGAGTCACGACATTCGGAGTTTTTACCGCGGCGGACGCGCTCCGAGAATATATTGTCTAGTGCCTTGTTCGGCTGATGTAATGACCCATTTTTCGGGGTCTTCTATATTTTTCGCGGTGTGATGGGATGGCCAAATATATTAGGCTCTTGTATATTGTTGTCAGGTACTTCGCCGATGCTCTTGTTCGGAATAAATGACGAGTTAATGAACCCGACGATTTTTCCACCCTTTTTTTGGGTTCCTCCTATGAAAATTTCGTCAAGTTCCTCCTTGAAGAAAATTTCTTCGGGTCCTCCTTGAGGACAATTCCTTCGGGTCCTCCCTGAGGACAATTCTTCGGGTCCTCCCTGAGGACAATTCTTTGGGTCCTCCTTGAGGAAAATTTTCGTCAGGTCCTGTCCTCTCTTGAAGACAATTTCGTCGGGTTCACCCTGAAGAGGATTTCGTCGAATTCTCTTTTGAAGACAATTTCTTCGGGTTCTCTCAAGGTTTCATCGGGTTCCTCCCTGAAGAAGATTTCTTCGGGTTCCTCCCTGAAGAAGATTTCGTTGGGTTCTCTCTTGAAGTAGATTTCGTTGGGTTGTCTCTTGAAGACAATTTCTTCGGGTTCCTCCTTGAGGAAAATTCCGTCGGGTCCTTTTTGAGGAAAATTTCGTCGGGTTCTCGGCCAGCGCTCCCGATGGGAGTAGCCCCCGAGGCTATGGTCGGGTGCGCGCATTTGGACATAGGCTCAAGAACTTGTATACTTTGAAATTTGCTTTCTCCTGCACAAATAAACAAACTATTTCAATATTTTCCTTGACTCTCTTTTTCGCATGCGGTGTCAGATGCTCGGGTTCGATGATATGTAAAGTGAATTTATGCCGCACAGCCCCTGAGTGTCGTGTGCGGCAAAAGTAAATGATAATCAACTTTATGTAAATTAGAAGGAAACACTTAGCTTATTAGATACGACAGAGTCGACGCGCAATAAAGTCTTTAACTGCATAAAAGAAGTCGAGCCGAAGTAGAAACCACCAAATAGCGATAATAGATATCGCCAAAGTGTTGATGAAGAAATAGCCAAGCCCCCGAGCGCTGCTAGGGTGACGTTATGATTGTTGCTTGGGCGCCGCACTACTAGAAAACAGGCAATCAGTGGCGCACCTGTTTTTGCCATCAGTGGCGCACTAATGGTTCGCCACTATTATCACGCCACTGCTAACAATTAGTAGTGGCGCACTAGTGGTGCGTCATTGCTATTTGGCTTAGCAGTGGCGCACCAGGTAGTGCGCCACTACTAGCTTCATGGTGCGCCACTCCTAAACGTCTGAGGTGCGCCACTGGACAGAAACAAGGTGCACCACTACTAAAATTTGAAATTTCTAGATCTGGATCTGGATCTGGCACATTTTGTTTCGATTTTTTTGGCTCGTTAGTTTTTCTCGTTCTTATTGCTAGAATTATTTGTGCAATGTTCATTCTCATTTTTCTTAGCCTAGCCGCCGGTAAGGATGGATGAGAGAGGTAGGAGAGGTGAGGAGAGGTGAAGAGAGGTGAGGAGATGGAGGATGTAGGAGAGGATGAACAAGAGGACGAAGGCCAGAGGTAATGGAGGCTAGAGGGCCACCGGAGGGTCGTCGTAGGATCGTCGGAGAGTAAGGTCACCATAGTGGAGGAGCTCGCCGGAAAGTAAGGTCAACGGAGGTCGACATAGTGGAGGAGGTCGCCGGAGTGAAAGGAGAAGTAGAAGAAAAGGATGAAAGGGAGGAGGAGAGGAGAGGAGGAGAGGAGAATGAGAGCAGGGGAATGTGTGGAGGAGGAGGGAGGAGGGAGGAGGGGTAAGTGGCCGGCTCCTCCCATTTTGAATCCCATTTTGAAATTCGTGGGCGGGAAGCTTAGCAGTGGCGCACCAAGGCATGGGTGCGCCACCGCTAATTTTTTTTCTATTTTTTGCCCCAAATCTAAAAGCTAAAAAAAGTCCTGTTTCTGTTTTGAATTTTACGAATCAATTTTTTCTCCAAACGGCCCGGCCGTTGAATTCGAATAGGAAATTTCGCGTAGATCGATTTTGATATAAAAAAGTTTTTCATCGGAGGTCGTATGCAACCAGAAAACCCGTTTTACATAATATACTGAAATTCATTTTTTCAAATTTTAATGAAAGCTAGATTACATAATACATGGGAAGTTCAAAGGATTTTATTTTTTGAATTTTCTGTCTATTTCTTTTATTTTTTCCAAACTCGAAAAGGCGATCGGGGGGGGGGGGGGGGGGTGGAAATGTTTGGGCACCACTTAGCAGTGGCGCACCACCCAAACATGTCCATCATCCCCTTTACATAGCAATAGCGCACCATGTAGAGGTGCGCCACTGCTACAAAAATAGATGTGGCGCACCTCTGCACGGTGTGCCATTGCTATGTATAAGGCTGGGTCAAACCCATGGTCAAACTTAGTGGTGGCGCACCACAGGAGAGGTGCGCCACTACTATATTTTTAATAGTGGCCCACCACTTTCCGGTGCGCTACTGCTAAGTAGTAGTGGCGCACTGCCCTCCTGGTGCGCCACTAACACCCATCTTACGGCTAGGCCTTTTCCTAGTAGTGCCATATTACAGTTGTGACCCACGGCGAAGTCGTTGTCGAGCCCCCGAGTGTTAATCGTGACGTCGGAAGAAGTTGACGGAATCGTGGCGTCATATAAGCTGAAGCGATTTAAGACGAAATCATTGACAATAATATAATATGGATCCACATAGAGGATGAATCCATTGAACCGAAGAATTCAGTAATAACCATAGAAGATGAATCGGCCGAAAAATAAATCCAGTAATAATTCTCGATGATAAATCCACTAACCCGAAACGCCTCGGGTAATGTTGTATAAGAGTGGACCAATAATATCCATATAGATGAATCTTATAAGATGAATCCGACAAAGACAAAATCCAATAAGCCGAAGAAGATGAATCCACTGAGCCGAAGAAGGTAATTTCACTAAGCCGAAAATAAATCCACTGAGCTGAAGGAGATATATCTAGAGGCGAAGAAAAGAAATTCACCAAGTAATCGAGTGTATTTGTGGTAACAAAGTAATGGCACAGCCCCGAGTGTTAGGTGAATTTGCTCTAATGATGTAATGATGCAGCCCCCGAGTATTCGGGTGTGGAGAAAATAAATAATAATTGACTCTTTGAAGAGGAACACTTAGCTTTTTATCTGTTGCGGCGACGCCTGACCGAATGTGGTCGATGTAGTCACGCGGCGCCTGGCCAGAAGTAGTCGATGAAGAGGGCATAGTCGATGTGATGGATACAGTCGATGACGCAGTCGAAATTCGCGGAGAACGAGCTCCCGAGAGAGACGAGTACGCGCTATCGATTTTCGGCGGACGAGCCTCTGAGCATGCAACTATGCGCGGCGAAGTAATCGAAACTTGTTCCAACCTGTAGTTATATTACGGCGCAAAAACTGTACGCGAATAATAGCTCGAGCCGAAAAATATTTAGCTAAATAAATATTACGTAATTAGAAATTTAGCACCTGATAGTTTTTGTATGGCAAGTTCGCGATGGCTGGTATGTGCTAGCTGACGGATGAACGGAATTCGGCTCGAAGAAGTTGACAGAGAAAAGTCGGCGCAATCCCGGTGAAGTAGTCCATGAAGGCGACGTGATTGAGGCTTTTGTTTATCTCCACGCGCACTTGATGCCTTGTGTCATGTATCCTCTCGCGTTAGCTTTGCTGAGAAGTCAAATCGAATTTATTATGTATTTGATTGTTCCTGTCATCTGGCCTATATTCTAAAAAAAATCTTTGCTCTTCTTTTCTTTGGGAATCTATCCACGTGCTGAATGATCGTGACTCGATAAGCTCAGGTGGGCACTGCCCAGAATTAATCTGGTCAAAACGACCCTCTTCTTCTTGGGATTGTATGCTGCTTTGATATGCCGTATACAGCCGATCGTAGCCGCGCCTCGGATGATCCGTGATGGATCTCGCCTTGAATCTTTTGGCTCACGAAAATTATCCGATCTAGTGGTGACGCTTGATTTGTACGCGCTAAGGATTGAAAATCTTGGTAGATCCCGTCCGGATAACGAAATCCAGTCGCCGCGATTCCCACAGACGGCGGCAATTGACGAGCGAACACCTCGTAAATGCCTACGTATTATAGACTTGGATTTCGGGAGAGAGCGCTGATGGAGATTCCGGGAGCGAGATTAGGGACACGACGTACCCAGCTTCGGGTCCCCTCGGCGGAGGATCCCTACGTGCTGCTAGCAATCTAGTATATGATCATAAGTATGTTTACAGGGTGCCGCCGTAAGCGGAGCTATGTTGTCTATCTGTTGTTCCCCTCTATTGGGTGCCTTGGCTAGCTTTATATATGCAATCAGCCTAGGGTTTTTACAAGAGTCGTAGTCGACTACTTCTTCGGGTTGCCTTGTTGAGCCTTCTTCATATTGGGCCGAGCCGAGCCAGGTATACTAATAATGGGTACCCGAAGGGTATACCCATGTCACCAGCTGCTTCAACAACTGGGTTGCATATGTCTTTGAAGAACCAGTGAACCGACTCTTTATCTTTTCTAAGTACTCCCCAGCGGAAGCACACTCTGCAATTGATCCCACGATGGCGTTCTCAATTGTATTCTTTATAAATGCCATGCACTTTTTGTTGGCAGTCTGCCACATTCTATTCTCTAGGGTGTAGGACATATCCACAGGAGCATGGTCCCTTTTGTTTTTAGCCCATGCATCATCAGTATCTGTGTCATCTCTGACAGGGTCAGCAAGCTTTATGGGCTGCGGTGTATCAACCACCTAGTCCACCTCAGCACAGACAAAGGCGAAATCCACCTTCTTCCTCCATTATGTGTATTTATCCCCTCTAAGGGTGAGAACATCCTTGATGCAGCTCATCAAGTAGAACCCTCCTGAAAACCACAAAGAAGTGAGAATAGTACAATTGCAAATTATAATCCAACGTTGGTCCAAATTAAAACATGCAACTGTGTTAATGCAAATAAAACTATATCACCGTTGGGCAGAAATATAGATAAATGGACATATCATCATTGGAACAAAACCATGGTCATGTCATTAATAACGTTGGTCAAAAAATAACAGAACCATAATTGTCACAATAATCACTTTTATTCATACTTTCAAAATTTCATAGTCACTTTTGCATTTAAAATGCTCCTTTTACTATATGCAGCGGGAACTGTGAATTTAAAACTTTTAACTTTTGAACTTTTCAGAGGCATTTCCTTTACTTTTTAATTTCTGAACAAATATTTCATTGGCCCTATTTATTCAGAAAAAAATTTGACAAAAATTGGCCAAAAAATGACCCAAAACGTCCTAAGAATGCCTGTGGAATTTCTAAAACAGAAAAAACTGTTGTTACTGTACAGCGCGGCCAGCGGCCGACGCGGGCCAACGCACCGTGCGGCGCACAGCGACTTGGCGCCCACGCGGCCGAGCAGCACGCAGCGACGCGGAACCCACGCGGCTTGTATGCGGCCTGCCCGCGGCCCAAGACCCGCGGCCTCGACGCGGCCTGGCCAGCGGCAGCGACACGCCCACCACGCTGTCCTGGCCGTCGGATGAGATCCGATGGCGGCTCTTCTGTTTCGCTCGTTATAATAAGAGGCCAACCAACCTAAAACCCTAACCCTAGAACATAATCCCCCCGAGCCCCTTCTCTGGCTCCTCTATCTTTCCGGCGGCACCGGCGGAGAGGCGCTGGCTCGCCCCGCCCGACGCTCTCTGTCGGCGACGGCAGCACGCAGCCGCGCCCCGCTGCAGCCTCCCGCGCGCTCGTCCAAGATGAGGCTGTGTGGTGCTGGCGGATAGGTGACGTCGCCGCCCGTCCCTTTCCCTTTTCTTTCCCCTAACGCCACCAAAACCCGAAGGTCGACGGTGACGATGAGGTAGCAGTCGGCACCCCTCTAGCCCTTTTGCCGCCGCGTGCGCCCGGTGGGCGCACCGGCGTCAAACGGCTCAGCGGCGGTGCTAGTATTTCTTTTGCCGGTGACGCGCAGCAGCACGGTAAGCCGGTAGGTTTCCTTTCTTCTTTTCTTTTCCCCCAGCCTGCATAGAAAGTGGGAGTAGCCCTTCTTCCCGATGCCTCGTCTTGCTGATGCGCATCGGGATCGAGAGGGGCGGCGTGGCCTTGCGGCGGCACGAACTTTGTCGGCGAGATGGGCCTCGGCCGGTTGCACTTTACTTTGGTCGGAGGGAGGATTGGGGTTTCTTTTCCTGTTTCTTTTCAACCCGAAAAACATGAGATCTACACTCTAGTACTGCTCTGATACCAATGTTAAAGTGCTAGGATCATCTAGGGTAGATCTAATGCGGGTAGTACTATCTCTGTAAATGATTTGACTATGTACTGAGAGAGATGGAAAGAGATCGAGAGTACACAGATGGTTACCTTCTCCCTTGGAGGATGAACCATCGGACGTCGACATGGTAGCGACGGCGGTGGCGTGAGCGTGCGGTGGCAGAGCTTCCCGTCGGCACGCGCTAGAACCCTAGATCGGTAGGGATATCGGCGGGGCGAGCAGCGCGTCGGTCAAACCTCGTACCGCATGCGTCCGGCCCCCACCTCTCTATATAGCGCGGCGACAGGGGCCCACCAACCAGAGATGTGGTTGGGCGCCCCCCGATCAGGGCGCGGACGAGGTCAAAAGGATCGTTATCGATCCGTTGGGATCGATCACGTGGAGATCATCCTAACAGAAAATAGGTAGTGTACAAACACAGTTTGTTATTTTAACAGGACCTTGTAAGAAATAAAAATAAACTTCACAGACTAAACATGGTTATTAGAACTGATATATCAATCCTAATACTGCAAGATGGGACGGTTTTCCAATAAAATCTAGTATAAATATCAGAGAAAGTATGACCAGCAAATACTATATCTCAATTTGAAAAATATGAATCGAGATGTCTAAGCAGAAAATATTGATTTTCTTAGGAAGAAGAATGTACTGATCAGATTTCTATTTTAGGCTCAAAAAAGTATCTCCCGGTTCATAGTGACATAGATCAGCAGAAGCTGCTTGTGTTGTACTGCAGCAATGATCCGTCAATTTCAGAGATGTAGATGCATCTCCGTTGAGTTCACACTTCACACACGATCTTTTTTTTTAACACAGGATGGGCCTAGAAGGCCCCAGTAACTGCATTAATTCAGAGCGGTGGGGTTACAAATTACACAGAGGGACTGCAGAAGTAAGAAAATTACACAAGCACACTCTAGTTTTTTAAAAAGGACCCTAAAAAGAAAACTGGAAACGCCATCGAGTCCTTCTCCACCGATGTTGACGAACAGCTCGCCGCCATGGCCACCCACGCCGTCTCCGAGGACGAAACCACTTGGGACAGTGCAGGTGATGGACGCCTTGACGGTGCTGAGGAAGATCTTCCCCTCTGGCACTCTGGCCTGTAGGAAGTAGTAGAGGTAGCACCGGCGGATTGCCGGAGCCGGCGCTCGGAGCAGCCGCCCTTCGGCCATGAAAGTCGGCGGCAGGACGGCATCAGGCCGTCGACGAGACGCCGCCGAGTGTGTGCTCCCGACTGCAGCTGCTGCTGGACGATCCTGCTCAGAGCCAAACAGATCCGGCCAGATCCCATCGCCAAAACTTCTTCTCGTCACCGAGACGACAAGAAAAAAGGCTAGGAATCTCCAGATCTTGAAGCTCTTGAAGCTCTCGGGACATACCGGGCTTATTTTGTGTGGAGGGGAAGGCGTTGCTGCTTGTCACCTTCGGCTCCATCCACCGGAGCGCCGTGAGCAGAAGAAGCACCACCCCCTGTTGCCGAGCGCCGCCCATAGACCTCGGCCACCAAGACTCCACCGGCATCAAGCCAAACTAGGACATAGCCCAACCACAACTAGTACTAGATCTACTATATACAGTCCGGCCTCCTCCCTCACGCCACCTTCGGCCGGCGAAGCCGCCGGAGAGGAGGGAGGGAGGAGCCGGGATCTGAGGAGGGCCTCTCAAGGGTACGGGAGAAGGGAGAGAGGGGAAAGGGGGGATCACACACGATCTCAGTCTGCCGCCGCAAGAGAGAGGAATCCAGGGCGAGTTAGTCGGGAACATATGCAGCCAGGATTTAACAAAATACCTCGGACACGACCCATCGGCCTCTGGCGCACTAACCATCATGATCCATTAATCAATCGGACAGAACATTGATGTTGGATTAGTGTGTGTTAGTGTCACAACTGTTGAATATATTAGCAAATTATGATATAAACTAATTCGAACTAATAATTAACAAATCATGACTACAGAAATAGCAGATGAACTAATCATGTATATGAACAGAGTAGATGAAAAGATAGCATCTAGACAAAATAAACCTATCGCATCTATTCCAAATAGCAGAACTAGGAACTCTAGCAAGATCTAAAACGAGAAGGACAAAAAACGCATACCGTCCAGCGTTGGCGGCGGCAGCATCAGCAACAGCGGCGATGTTGGGCGGCATCCTAGTTGTTGTCGCCCATGTTGAGGTTGCCAAAGAGGTTGTCGAAGTCTTGGAAGAAGTCATCGTTCGGGAACTCGTCGTCGGACGACGTCGTGTTGCCAGTAGTCGCGCGTAAGCGCTCCCCAAAAACCTGATTGCCCCTCACCCGTACAGGTCTACGAGAGGCAGGGTTTCGGAGGCCTACTGTCCCGCCGCTCGGTGCACGCCGAAGGACGGGATGAGGAAGATGAAGGCGGCGGCGCAATGAACTGGAAAGAGGCGGTCGCATATGGTGTCTCGTACAGGTTAGGATTTGCGTCCGCGCTTATATAGTGCGGTTCGGGAATGTCGTGGGACGCAGCTCACGTACGAGTCCACGATCCAGAAAAACCGGAGCGAAAACGGCTGTCTTAACTTCCGTTAATGACTCGTAATTGATTGCACAATTAATTTCCCAAACAGCAAAAAAGATAAGCTCGGCTTGGCGTGATTCCCGCAACCTGCTGCGCGACGTGACGTGCGTGACGAGGCGTGGTGAGGCGAGGTGGGCGGCGGAGGAGGAGGAGTGCGCAAGGGCTCTCTCTCTTCTCACTCACTTACTAGGACTAGAACAGCCCACCTTATACACTCCAACTCTCTCCCAACTAGCAATGGGTTACTAAACTTTAGTCCCACCCCTTGCCATTCCCACATGGGCCAAGAGAATTTCAAGATTTGTATTGGGACATGGGCTAAGGCCCAAGGCGAAATTCCAGCCATCCCCCACAAAGTCACATTGGCATATTTAATACAATTATTCCATAATCATTGTTTTATATATCGGTGCACGGTGGAGACTGTTAAGTTGAACTTCCACTAAGAACTTCATGTTACACTAGTTTGCAACTTAAATAGTGGACAACGCCTTGAACTACAAGTTTTCTGCGAACTAGCTTCACACAAATCCTAGACCGATACAGGGCTACCGTGAGGCTTCCTCGCGGTGTGGAGCTTATACGTCATACTCCAGGGCCTTTCATGAGTTTATTAGAGAGCCCCCAACTCTCATAGATTGCAACGTTTAACAATCAGACTCATATAGGTGTGTTCTTCAGAAGATGTTCTGCAGGACAACATCTTTGCTTGAATAAGCCACTTAGAACACATTAAGATAAATATCAACCTGCCATGCAGATCAGGAGAGTATTGCATCTTCACGGAGAGGGTAAATTCGGTATAGGGATAATATCCTCCCAGCTGACTAACAGCTTGTCTCCCAGCTCTAATTCACGGGATCTCCGATCACAAAGAGTGGGTTACCACTGTAGGCAACTCATAGTGTGGGTCTCAAGCCCATCTCCCTCGATGCATTCTCTATCACATTTCGTGATAGACCCTTTGTGAAAGGATCTGCCAAGTTTCTAGACGTTTGGATATAATTGAACGCAATAACTCCGGAGTTTCTCATTTTCCTGATAGATTTGAATCTCCTCTTCACATGCCTTGATGACTTCATATTATCCTTAGAACTGTCTACTTTGATGATCACAATTTGATTATCACAGTTCATAGGAATTGCGGGTATTGGTTTCTCAACCACATGTAAGTCCATCAAGAGCTCACGATGCCACTCTGCTTCAATAGTGGCAGTGTCTAGTGCTGTGAGTTCTGCTTCCATTGTTGACCTCGTTAAGATGGTCTGCTTGCACGACTTCCAGGAAACAGTGCCACCACCAAGTGTAAACAAATAACCACTCGTGGCTTTAGTATCATCAGCATCAGAAATCCAATTGGAATCACTATAACCCTCAAGTACCCTCGGATACCCAGTATAGTGAATACCATAGCTCGCAGTGCCTTTCAAATAGCGCAACACTCTCTCAAGAGCAAGCCAGTGCATCTCCAGGTCTTGATACAAAACGAGCCAATTTGCTTACAACAAAGGAGATGTCAACCCTCGTGGCGCTGGCTAAATACATAAGCGAGCCAAGTAGTTGAGAATATCTCAATTGATCTCTAGCAGCTCTTTTGTTCTTTCGAATTATCACACTAGGATCATAAGGCGTTGGAGAAGACTTGCAGTCGCTATACCCGAAGCGACTCAAAATCTTTTTCACATAGTGGGATTGAAGCAATGTAATCTCACCATCGTCATCCTTGAGAAGCTTGATGTTTAAGATTACATCAGCTACTCCTAAGTCCTTCATCTCAAAGCAACGAGATAAGAACTCCTTGACCTCCTTAATGAGAATAAGGCTGGTCCCAAATATCAATATGTCATCAACATAGAGACAAAGGATAACTCGCTCGCCCCCGCCATAGCGATAGTATACACACTTGTCAGCTTCGTTTACAACAAAGCCTTCAGTGGTTAAGGTTCTTTCGAACTTCTCATGCCACTGCTTAGGTGCTTGCTTAAGACCATACAAAGACTTCAAGAACTTACACACCTTTCCTTCTTGACCATCTACTACAAATCTATCAGGCTGCTCCATATAAATTTCCTCGTCGAGCTCTCCATTTAGGAAAGCCGTCTTAACATCCATTTGATCAACGAGAAGACCATGTGAGGCATCCAAAGAAAGTAGTACTCGAATAGTGGTCAGTTGAGCTACATGTGAGTATGTATCAAAGAAGTCTTCGCCTTCTTTCTGAGTATAACCCTTGGCCACAAGTCGTGCCTTGTACTTTTCAATAGTACCATCGGGCCTAAGCTTTTTCTTGAACACCCACTTGCATCCTACAGGTTTGCACCCATAAGGACGATCAGTAACCTCCCAAGTTCCATTAGCTAAGATGGAATCCATCTCGCTACGGACAGCTTCCTTCCAGTAGTCAGCATCCTGAGATGCATAGGCTTCTGAAATAGAAGTGGGATTATCATCCACGAGGTACACAATGAAATCATGACCAAAGGACATTGCAATCCTCTGTCTCTTGCTCCTTTTTTGAGCTTCATTGTCGTCCTCCACAAGATTATCATAGTGTTCTATCGCAATGGTAGGTTAATGAATTGTAACTAACTCCTGACTTGATGAACTAGGCATCTCCTGATTTGATGAGCTAGACTTGTCTTTCATGGGAAAGATGTCCTCAAAGAAAGTCACATCATTCGACTCCATAATTGTACCAACATGCATGTCGGATACCTCAGATTTCACTATCAAAAATCTATAGCCAATGCTATGAAATGCATATCCCAGAAAAACACAATCCACGGTTTTTGGTCCAAGCTTGCGCTTCTTGGGTATTGGCACATTCACTTTCGCCAAGCAACCCCAAGTACGTAAGTAGGAGAGTTTCAGCCTTTTCCTTTCCCATTTCCCAAATGGAGTAATAGTTTTGTTCTTAGTGGGAACATGGTTTAGGACATGACACACGGTCATTATCACCTCCCCCACCATACCTTGGATAGACCCGATGTATCTAACATGGCGTTAACCAAATCAGTTAGAGTACGGTTCTTTCTTTCGGCCACCCCATTAGATTGAGGTGAGTAGGGATGCGTCCTCTCATGGATAATACCATGCTCCGTACAAAAAAGAATCAAACTCATTGGAAAAATACTCTCCATCACGATCAGACCTAAGCCGTTTAATCTTTCGATCAAGTTAGTTTTTTGCTTCAGCTTTATAGAGTTTGAAGTGATTAAAAGCTTCCTCTTTAGATTTCAGAAGGTCACAAAACAATAATGAGTGGAGTCATCAATTAAAGTCATGAAGTATCTTTTTCCACCTTTTGTCAACTCACCATTCATCTCACAAAGATCTGAATGTATGAGTTCCAGCGGTGACAAATCTCTTACCTCGGCTGTCTTGTGAGACTTGCGAGGTGGCTTAGCTTGCACACACACTTGACACTTGGAACTCTTGACAGTAGTAAATTTCGGAATTAAATTCATATTGGCTAGCCGCGTCATGCACCAAAAATTTATATGACAAAGTCGTGAATGCAAAATATTGGACTCACTGTCATTGCTAACATGATTAATAATTTGAGTACATAAGTCTGATCAAGATAATTGGAACAATCCTCCGCACTCATAGCCTTTTCCAACAAATTGTCGATACTTAGAAATTACAACTCTATTGGACTCAAAAACCAACTTAAAACCATCTCGACATAGGAGCGATCCGCTGACGAGATTTTTATTGATGGAGGGAACATGCTGCACATTCTTTAGCTGGATGGTCTTCCCCGAAGTAAACTTCAGATTTACCGTACCAACACCATGAACAGAAGCACGTGAGCAGTTTCCCATCAGCACGGAGCAAGTCCTTGCGACCTGATAAGAAGAAAACATGGAAACATCAGAACATACATGTGTATTGGCACCCGTATTGATGCGGGGTGGCTTTCGGACACCTCCACCTCAAGACCGTCAAGTGCAGCCCCGCCTATCGTCGACGCTACACCATGGTCAAGGAGTCCCCCAAGTGGACCAACAACACAAACCCCCGCCATATATGTAAAGGTGAACTCCTTCCTATCTATGGTCGACCTCAACACCAACTTGAATGGTATGCTACCTCATTCCTATCATCATGGTGTCTATAGGTGCCGACGTCGACAAGGACCAAGAGAGAAGGAACTCCCATGGTGTAAGGAAGAGAGAAGAAGAAGAAGAAGGAAAGAAGAGAAGAAGAAAGAGGAAGAAGAGGCGGGAGGAAGAGGCCCAGCCGGCCCAGAGGCCGGCCAACTAGGCCCCAGGCCGGCCAGGCCGGTCCCAGGGCCGGTCAGACCGGGTCCAGACCGGATCCACCCTGGCAACAACCGGGCGTTGTACCGGCGCCATCCAGAGGGACTTTTGCGAACTTCCCGGTTGCCGCCCGGTCCCTGGCCCGGTTTGGACCGGACCGTCCGGTCCCAGGCCCGGTTGGCGCCTGGTTGACCGGATTTCACGGGTTCGACTCGACCGGAAACTGCCCGAGTCGGTCCACCGCATACCTATTCGACCCAAGTCGCCTAGTACCTCTATATAAGCACCTAGGTCATCCCCTTTACTCCTTAGACAAGATTTAGGCTTAGACATGGATTTGAGCTTTGTCTCCCTAGGGTTTCATCCCCTTTGTATCAAGGCTAGCCTTGTTGGATGATTGGATTTGGTGTGTGAGATTCTAGTGCTACCCACTCTCTCTCCCACTCCTAGATTCATCTCCCTCACCAATTTCTCCGCTCGGAATTCTACCGCGCGTCCCTTCCGGGTTGATTCTATTGGCGTGGTCCATCGAGCCACGGGGGTAAGAACCGATTGTATCGGGTTGGTGTGCGTGCGTGAGTTCCTCGTGTTCTTCGTGTTCATCGTGTTCTTGGCGCTCTCCCTCTCTTCCCTCTTTGGATTTCGGGTCAACCGCAAGATCGGGCCAAAAAGGGGTCTTAGACCTCATCATATGGTATCAGCAGCTTTTGGTTACCGCGATTTTGACCCTCCACCCACCCGATTTCGTTTCTAGAAAATTTTCCAAAAAATAGCCCCAAATTGCCTTTGGACTGATCTGTGATTTGGTTGCGTTTTGAGTGGTTTTGGTGCGTGGATTCGGTGTTGTTGTTCTTGATCTACTATTTCCCCAACTTTTAGCCTCCAATTCCATCGTTTCCCGTCGATTTGATCTTTTGGTTTTGGTTTGGGGAAGAACAACAGAGAGAAAACGCGAAATCCGGTTGAGCAGCCGGTCAACCGGCCCCCAGACCGGACCAGCCGGCCCAGCACCCGGCCGGCCGGGCGCCAACCGGACCAGCCGGCCCAGAGACCGGTCAAACCGGCCCCCAGACCAGGCACCACCCCGCGCCCTCCTCCGAGCTCGATTTCGGCTACCTCCACCACCACCACACCACCACCATCATCGCAGGTATAACTTGCAGTTTTCCCTTGTAACCCTCTTCCTTTTGCGATCTATCCTATCGAGCATTGCTCGCTTAGTGTTGCGAGACATTGCACGTGGCCCCGATTGTGAGGTGTGTGTGTAGTGTGGAGTAAATCTTCCAAGCAAACACTCGTGTGGCAAGATAGCAAAAGCAAGGCTAACGCTAACATATTGCGTGGAAAAAGCCCCAAAACACAAAAAGCGTGCAAGTCGCACCATACATACAAAAGAGTGCAAGTGCCACCATAGATACAAAAGAGTGCAAGTGCCACCGTATACAAAAGAGTCATAAGCTTTTAAGCAAAAGAGAGAAGAGAGGCCGCGTGTAAATCTTGTTGTATCTCCGTTTGCAACCAAAGCTTTGCCTCTCCTTGTATTAGTATGACACCGAGCACCCATGCTTAAGGGCTTCTTACACTTTTCCGCTCATTCCTTGGTCGCACTAACCTCGTTCATCTCGTGTGTGCGCTCCATATACTTTCCGTGTTTATAGGGATCATCGCTTTGACATTTGAATTTTTGGATTTCACCCACTCTTGACAATACACTTGATTTCGGATTTCGTCTTTTGGCTTTCCACCATACTCACCTAACACCATATTTGCTAGCTTTTGCGTGTGCTTTTGTGTGAGTACCCGATACAATTGTTCTAACTCTCAGTTTTGTTGGATCACCCCAATCTTGTAATACCACGGTAAGGTTGCGAGGTAGTGTTCTTCCACTAAAATACACCATATAGATCTTGTCGTGCTAACATGTATAGCGACGAAGAAGATACGGAGGAGTACACGGAGCACTTCGAGGAGGATACCTCTTCAAGCACCACGGATGTGGAGGAACATGTGGAGCTCTACTCCGACTATAGCTCTGAAGCATCATCGGCATGTCCGATATCGAGGAGCTCGACAACGACCATGGCTCCCCAAGCATCACCGACATCTCCGACATCGAGGAGCTCGACAACGACCATGGCTCCCCAAACATCATCGACATGGACGACATGGTGGAGCGCCACCTTGAGGATGACTTCGACGAGCTCTACATCGACAATGGCTCACCAAGCATGGATGACATGGTGGAGCAACGCCACGCCTACGACATCGACACCGTGACAGAGCCTCACCTCGACTCCACCATGAGCAACGTCGGTGCTCCCATGGACCCCTACTTGGCCAATGGAGCTACATATGAAGATAGAGGACCTCCACGATGTCACCATCATATGGATCATAGAGAGCGTCCCCATCAAGAGCGTCATCGACACACTTCTCTGAGCTCCACTAGGCGCCACCATGAGAGTGCTTATGCACAAGATCGTCGACTTCAAGTATATCATATGGAGCATCAAGAGCGTCCACAACATGATCGTCATCAACACTCTTCTCCAAGCTCCACAAGGCGCCGCAAGCAACATGCCAAGTCGCATGAGCCATCATCTAGGCATGGCAAGGACCGTAATCGACTCACACCATCTCATGATAGTCGTCGACCACTACCACCTCATGGTCTACATCGACATACGTCACCACATGAGCTTCGCCGCCACAAGCCACTTCATGATCGCCATCGACCAACATCCCCCAAGGATCTTCGACGACACTCATCAAGACATGGTGATGAAGCACGACTATGAGAGCCTCGACATGAAGGCGACAAACACCATCATAGGGTGTCTACCACTCCAAGGATGGAGAGGGCACATCAAGAGGACCTTCCTCATAAGGCGACTTCTCCCTCTTGTGCCACCACCACAATGGCCCCTACCTCGTCACATGCCTATGGACTCCGATGCTACAAGTGCAAGCAACAAGGCCACCCTCCACGGGAATGTCCCAATCTCCTATGTGAGGTGTGCAAGGCCAAGGGTCACGTGGCATGGCAATGCACAAAGCCAAGCGCCAAGACGCTCTACTTCAACGAGCTACAAGCCCAAACCACCAAGAAGCCTATGGCGCCCAAACTTCAAGATGAAGACCTACAAGGCCAACGCAAGGATGATGTGGATCCGAGCCTAGCTCTCCACGACACTACGACGCCACCGATCGAGGATGACTTGGGCGGCGATGGAGATGAGAAAGTCGAGCCTACTCCTATATGCTTGATTGATGAGTTGGTACCAATCCCATGTGAGCATGAGAGCCACTTAGCCCACTTGAATGAGAGTGATAGTGAGTTGAGTGACTCCCACCCCATATGTGAGTTTGAGTGCTTCCATTTGGCGGACATGAGTGATACACCAAGTGAGTTGAGAGAGGTAGATGATAGGTCCATGGAGGACATCACATTTGCTAACACATTAACCTCTCCCTCGTTTGTGTCTTCTTATGTTGCACTAGGTTCCACGGAGGACGAGTTCCCGATCATGGAGACGATGTACATGGTGCATGAAGATGATGATATCTCACCATGCTTGCTTCAAGATGAACATGTCGACCACATGGATCCTCCTACTTCCACAACACCTACCTCAAATGAGTCGGCCTACAAAGGTAACAACATAGGTGTTGATGATGCCATGATCCCACTAGTGGACATGATGACTTATGAGTGCATGCATGATCTTGATGATACATTTGCTACGTCACATGCTACTTTCACTTTCCCATGTGATGCTTTGCTTGATAACATTGTTGATCATGTGAAATTGATTGCTTGTGATACCATGACCATGCCATGCTACGAGAGTTTCACTTTTTCCATGCTTGCTTGCCATGCTAACGATAATGATCATGCTTGTATTGTGACACCCTTGATGAACACTTGCTCTTTCCATAGGGTTGTCAACAATAATGATAAAATGTTGAACATGCTTTGCCCAAAATGTTTGCACTATTCCATGTTCCTTGCATCCAAGATTGTGAACAATTGCTCTTTCTTATGCTTGGTATGAAAGAATGCTTATTTCGTTGTCCATGAGATGGCCCCCATAGCCTTCTCAATTTTTGATGATCCCAAGATACCACATGCCATGAATGCACCTTCTTGCCATATGCACCATCGCCATGCATTTCATACTATCTTGATTGACACTAATGGTGATGTGCACAAGACATGGAACATCATGATGGATGATGTGTTCTTCTACCATGCACACACGCTTTTTGTTTTCTCTTTTGTGTGTATAGGTACCCGAATGACAACTTCCACCGCTACGGAGCATGAGCTCACGAAACGCGCAATCGAGAGCTACCCCAACAAGGACGAGATACATGATCCAACCCATGGGATTCACACCAAAGGGTATGTTCCCAAAAGCCTTCGCCCTCGTGTGTTACCGACATGTCTTGTCGAGTTTCCGGTTTGGTCCAATTCCTCGTCACCTCTTTCGCCTCTTATGCAACATATCTTGAAACATCTTGTTGGCACAATGGTTGTTGTATGTTTTGAGGATATCATCATACACTCCGAGAATCTCAAGGACCATGTCATACATGTGAGAGACATCTTATGCATCTTGTGCCACATGTCACACAAAAAGTTGCTCTTCTTTGGATTTATCATTTCACCTATGGCAATTGCAATGGATTCTTTTACACTTGAGGATACTCATACTCGGCTCACGCCAACCACACTTTCCCAAGCTAGAAGTCTCCATAGCTTTGCCATTGCACATAACAATTTTGCCCAAAATTTTGCCGCCGATACTTGCCTTTTGATTGTTCCATTTGTGTGGGACAATACTTCACACCACATTTTTGTCACTTTACAAAGGAAACATTTACATGCACAAATTTTTGCCCTACCAAATTTTGGATACGTCGACACTCTTTTGGTTCCCATTTTTGCCAAATGCCTCTTGGAGAAACGACTTGATGCTTCGTATTTGAGTGAGAGCCTCTTGTTCGCCGATCACCAAATTGGCATCCACAAGCTTTCCATTCGCAAGTTGTTTTTCCCCAAGTTCTTCTTCGACCGCGACTTTGTCCTTCCATTACTACATGGGAGAACCGTCATGGCCTACATCATCGTTGAGGAGGAACAAGAGTCGAGGATGACTCTTCCCCAAGGGGGGGGGGAGATGATGCGGGGTGGCTTTCGGACACCTCCACCTCAAGACCGTCAAGTGCAGCCCTGCCTATCGTCGACGCTACACCATGGTCAAGGAGTCCCCCAAGTGGACCAACAACACAAACCCCCGCCATATATGTAAAGGTGAACTCCTTCCTCTCTATGGTCGACCTCAACACCAACTTGAATGGTATGCTACCTCATGCCTATCGTCATGGTGTCTATAGGTGCTCCCATGGTGTAAGGAAGAGAGAAGAAGAAGAAGGAAAGAAGAGAAGAAGGAAGAGGAAGAAGAGGCGGGAGGAAGAGGCCCAGCCGGCCCAGAGGCCGGCCAACCGGGCCCCAGGCCGATCCCAGGGCCGGTCAGACCGGGCCCCAGACCGGATCCACCCCGGCGACAACCGGGCGTCGTACCGGCGCCATCCAGAGGGACTTTTGCGAACTTCCCGGTTGCCGCCCGGTCCCTGGCCCGGTTTGGACCGGACCGTCCGGTCCCAGGCCCGGTTGGCACCCGGTTGACCGGATTTCACGGGTTCGACTCGACCGGAAACTGCCCGAGTCGGTCCACCGCATACCTATTCGACCCAAGTCGCCTAGTACCTCTATATAAGCACCTAGGTCATCCCCTTTACTCCTTAGACAAGATTTAGGCTTAGACATGGATTTGAGCTTTGTCTCCCTAGGGTTTCATCCCCTTTGTATCAAGGCTACCCTTGTTGGATGATTGGATTTGGTGTGTGAGATTCTAGTGCTACCCACTCTCTCTCCCACTCCTAGATTCATCTCCCTCACCAATCTCTCCGCTCGGAATTCTACCGCGCGTCTCTTCCAGGTTGATTCTATTGGCGTGGTCCATCGAGCCACGGGGGTAAGAATCGATTGTATCGGGTTGGTGTGCGTGCGTGAGTTCCTCGTGTTCTTCGTGTTCTTCGTGTTCTTGGTGCTCTCCCTCTCTTCCCTCTTTGGATTTTGGGTCAACCGCAAGATCGGGCCACAAACAGGGTCTTAGACCTCATCACGTATCAATCCACCAATTAGGAGAGTTACATACTGAAAGGACAGTAGGGGAAATACCGTACCCACCGTCCTTCATCTCAGTATCACCGGCAATAACAACATTAGCGTTCTTGCCACCGTTCCCACGCTTATCATAGCGATTAGGGCAATTAGGAGCCCAATGGCCAGGGTCACCACAAACGTGGCAAGCCCCTTTCTTCTTATCAGTCTTCTTCTTGAAGTTGGTTGAGTGTGAAGCCTTGTTCTTGCCATCAAACTTGCCTTTGCCTTCAGATTTGTTCTTGTTCTTGAACTTGTGGGATTGGAAGTTTTTCTTCTGTACCACATTGGCACTAGAACCTCCCTCAAAATCTTGAGCATGTGTGTCCTTTGCTCTTGCCTTTTCTTCCACATGAAGAAACCCAATGAGATCCGTAACGGAAAACTCTTGTCTATTATGTTCTAGAGAATTAGCAAAGTTCCTCCATGAAGGAGGAAGCTTGGCAATAATGCCACCGGCCACAAATTTGTCCGGTAAGGTACACTTAAATTGCTCAAGTTCTTTGGCAAGTGACTGTATCTCATGAGCTTGCTCAACAATGGAGCGCTCACCAGTTATCTTGTAGTCATAGTATTGCTCCATGACATACAACTCAGTGCCAGCATCCGAGACCCCAAATTTCGCCTCGAGTGCATCCCACGCATCCTTGCCATTCTCAAAAGTCATGTACGGGTCAACAATGTTGTCCGCAAGAATACTTAAGAGAGCCGCCTTAAAAATGTTACCGACTTTCTTATAATGTTCCTCCTGAGCAGGAGAAAGATCACCCTCGGGCTTGCCAAGAAGGGCGCTATCGCAGTTCAGGTTTTCAAACCAGAGAACTACCCTCGTGCGCCACCTCTTATAGTGAGAACCATCAAAGAGAGGCGGCCTAGTAGCAGCGGCAATGCCACTTGAATTCATTTGCCTATAATCAGGTTTTTGGATTGTTGAATATATAAGCAAATTATCATATGAACTAATCCGAACTAATAGTTGACAAATCATGACTACAGAAATAGCAGATGAACTAGTCATGCATATGAACAAAGGAGATATCATCTAGATAGGATAAACCTATCGCATCTACTCCAAATAGCAGAACTAGAAAGTCTAGCAAGATCTGAAATGAGAAGGACAAAAACGCATACCGTCTAGCGTTGGCGGCAGCAGCAGCGATGTTGGCGGCGCTATGAACTGGAAAGAGGCGATCGCATATGGTGTCTCGTACAGGCTAGGGTTTGTGTCCGTGCTTATATAGTGCGGTTCGGGAAGGTCGTGGGACGCAGCCCACGTACGAGTCCACGATCCAGAAAAACCGGAGCGAAAACGGCTGTGTTAACGTCCGTTAATGACTCGTAATTGATTACACAATTAATTTCCCAAATAGCGAAAGGATAAGCTCGGTTCGGCGAGATTCCCGCAACCCGCGGCGGGCGGTGGAGGAGGAAGAGTGCGTGAGGGCTCTCTCTCTTCTCACTCACTTACTAGGACTAGAACAACCCACCTTATATACCACTCTAACTCTCTCCCAACTACCAATGTGGGACTAAGCTTTAGTCCCACCCCTTTCCATTCTCACATGGGCCAAGAGAATTTCAAGATTTGTATTGGAACATGGGCTAAGGTCCAAGGCAAAATTTCAACAACAACTTGCATAATTGCACAGGATCATGCCTCTTTTTTAGATCGATTCCATTACGTGCACATAGAGATGGCGTAGCGACGCCGCGGAGCCGTGGAGGATGAGAATAGCGGCCGGCAGGCCGGCACAATGCTTGGCATAATCCCCACAGATCCATGGAGTCACCTAGAGCTAAGAATCTAGGACGACGCTTGATGTAATCCCCAACTCCAAAAATCCACGTAGGCTAGAAACCTGCAAAAACGTGGTAAAATTCTATACTCCAGTGAAATCCCACACCATATATACGATTGTTACTATGTTGATATAAAAGATAGTTGCACCGCCAGAAATCACTTGTAGCCTGGTGGCTGGATGTTTCTTCTAGGCCGGCGCCGATATTGCAAAAGAAGCTCGAGATTTACTCCTAGGGAGATCGGGAAGGATGATACGAATAGAGGAGTCACATTCGTTGACATTACCTCGTCGCGCGGGAGTACATGGAGGGGTCGAGCTGCATCCAATGGCTCAAGACGAACCATCAGTTAGTTAGATGGATAAAATTTATTAACCTCTAGAATTAACATGGTGTCTCGTTGACATAGGCATCCCCAATGGGTCTGCCGAATATGGTACATGGGGTTTACTGAAGGCCCACGACCCGAAGTTTATGAACCTCGGAAGCCCAATTAAGAGATAGTTTGGAAAGATAGAGTTGTATTAGGAATAATGACTTGTAACTATTACGGGACGAACTCAAAGAGTCTCCCGGTCTTTGTAACTTGTACATCACGAAACCCTCGGCTCCGCCTCCTATATAAAGGGGAGTCGAGGGAGAAAGAGAGGATCGATTTCATTGTCAACACAACCCTATTTTTCTAGCAGTCGAGTACTTTTCTGGTTGAACCCTCGAGATCTACTTGCCCTCTACTTCCTACGAAAACCCTAGTCTACAATCCGTAGGTATTGACAAATCGATACCTTGTAAATTGGCGCCGTCTGTGGGAATTAGAGGTGACAAGGAGCTGATCTCGATGGCACACTCAACATCGTCGACATCTGATGGCCCACAAGTATAGGGGGTGTATCGTAGTATTTTCGATAAGTAAGAATGTCGATCCCAACGAGGAGCAGAAGGTGTTGACAAGCAGTTTCGATGAAGGATTCACTGTAAATGCTCACAGACAAGTATTCAGGGGGTTTTGATGTAGCAGTTGAATAAAGTACGAGTAAGTAAAGTGCGAGAGTAACAATTGCAGCGAGTGGCCCAATCCTTTTTAGCACAAAGGACAAGCCGGTTTGTTTACTTATAATGACCAAACGTTCTTGAGGACACACGGGAATTTAGTCTAGTGCTTTCGCTTCATATAGCTAATTAATCTTCATTGTTTTGATAAGTGTTGTGTGGGTGAACCTATGCTAATGCACCGCCCTTCTTAGGACTAATAAATACT
Source organism: Lolium perenne (assembly GCF_019359855.2). Lineage (NCBI taxonomy): Eukaryota > Viridiplantae > Streptophyta > Magnoliopsida > Poales > Poaceae > Lolium > Lolium perenne. The sequence goes on from NC_067247.2 coordinate 218,292,178, forward strand.
TGTGATTATACCCCTTGCAAGCATCCGCAACTACAAGAAAGTAATTAAGATAAATCTAACCACAGCCTTAAACTATGAGATCCTGCTATCCCTCCCGCATCGATATACCAACGGGGATTCAGGTTTCTGTCACTCCGGCAACCCCGCAATTGGCAAACGAATACAAGATGTATTCCCCTAGGCCCATAAAGGTGAAGTATCATGTAGTCGACGTTCACATGACACCACTAGAAGAATAACACCACAACTTAAATATCATAACATTGAATATTACTCAACCATAATTCACTACTAACATTTAGACTTCACCCATGTCCTCAAGAACTAAACGAACTACTCATGAGACATCATATGGAACATGATCAGAGGTGATATGATGAAGAATAACAATCTGAACATAAACTTTGGTTCAATGGTTTCATTCAATAGCATCAATAACAAGTAGAAATCAATACCGGGAGAGTTTCCCCTATCAAACAATCAAGATCCAACCCAAATTGTTACAACGGTGACGATGTGCAGCGGTGGAGACGGCGGTGATGATGATGGAGATGATGATGATGGTGATGGAGATGATGTCCAGCTCGATGTCGGTGACGATGGCGTCGATTTCCCCCTCCGGGAGGGAATTTCCCCGGCAGATTTCAGCCTGTCGGAGAGCTCTTTTCTCTATGGTGTTTTCCGCCCCGCAGAGGCGGCTGTGACTCTTTGCGACTATCCTCTGGAGCTTAGGTTTTCGGGACGAAGATGTACGCGAAGGAGAGGAGGCCAGAGGGGGCTATGGGCCCCCTCCTCACATGGCGGCGCGGCCAGGCCTTGGCCCGCGCCGGCCTATGAGGTGGGCCCATGGCGGCCCTCCTCGGCTCCCCCTTCTGGCTCCCTTCGTCTTCTGGAAAAATAGGATTTTTCATATAATTTCTGTCAATTGTTGATCTTCCGAAATATTGCCTTCTCACGATGCTTTTTCCAGCAGAATCCTGGCTCCGGTGTGCGATCCTCCAATAATCATGAAACATGCAAAATAGATGAAATAACATAAGTATCATCTCCAAATATGAAATATATCAATGAATAACAGCAAATTATGATATAAAATAGCGATGCAAAATGGACGTATCAACTCCCCCAAGCTTAGACTTCGCTTGTCCCCAAGCGAAACTGAACTCGGTAAACAGGACCACATGTTTATGGAGTGAAGAGTCGATAAATAAAATACGGACAAGAAGCATCATATCAATTCACACAAGACATTCTAGTAAACAACTTCCTCATATAATTCAACTTGAAACAAGTAAAAGGTAATCACAAATAAAGGTGCATAAGAAATCATAATTGGTGATGGCAAACTTCGTTCTTGGTCAGAGAACAATTAACATATTATGCTAAAGCTTATATGGCACAACTTGCATACTCAATCATAATAATCTTCTCATAATCATTGATAACCTTCAAAGCTATATTCATTCAGATAAAACTTGTACTAAACAAGGAAGAATAAAAGTCATGATGAAGTAAATCACAATATAGGTGGTTTGATCACAACAACTCAGATGCTTGCTTATGATGGAGGGAAATAGGTTTACTGACTCAACATAAAGTAAAAGGCAGGCCCTTCGCAGAGGGAAGCAGGGATTAAATCATGTGCTAGAGCTTTTTCAGTTTTCAAATTATATAGAGAATAAAAGTAGCATTTTGAGAGGTGTTTGTTGTTGTCAACGAATGGTAGCGGGTACTCTAACCCCCTTGCCAGACAAACTTTCAAAGAGCGGCTCCCATAAAGTTATTTTTAGTTGACACTCCTTCCAACCTTTGCTTTCACAAACCATGGCTAACCGAATCCCCGGGTGCCGTCCAACAATCACATACCATGGAGGAGTGTCTATTTGTAAAATTATGAAAGTTAATTAATTTGGGACTGGGAACCCCATTGCCAGCTCTTTTTGCAAAGTTATTGGATAAGTGGATGAAGCCACTAGTCCATTGGTGAAAGTTGCCCAACAAGAATGAAAGATAAAACACCACATACTTCATCATGAGCTATAAAACATTGACACAAATAAGGGATGATAAATTTTGAATTGTTTAAAGATAGCACACGAAGTATTTACTTGGAATGGCAGGAAATGCCATGTAGTAGGTAGTTATAGTGGACACAAATGGCATAGGTTTGGGTTCAAGTTTGGATGCACGAGAAGCATTCCCTCTCAGTACAGGTCTTTGGCTAGCAAGGTTAATTAGCAAGCATAAGAGTGGAGGGAAACAAACAAATATACATGTGATAGAAACAATCATGCACCTTCCTTGTAAGCACAAACAATTTTAACTTCAGAGTAATAAGCTATGAGCTAACAAGAAAGGAAGACAATGAAACAACTACATGTATTCCTCTTTTCTACTTAAACCTCAAAGTGTTGTTGCTATTGACCAATGCTAAGTTTTCCAAAACCAAATAGATTTACTCAATGCTCCCAAAGTGATACCACTACTAATAACAAGATCAATCATATAATAGATATTGCAAACTAAAATAAGATGTGCAATATGTAAATGACAAGACTTCTCATTAATATTCCATAACGATAACTCACACCAAGGGATACATAGACAACCAACTAAAGGAGAGATACTTCCACACTGCAACCCATCTTATATGATAACTTCCCTACTCATGATATGACACTACTTGATAGTAAAAAGTAAAAGATAGCGATGATGTGATACCGCGGCACTCCCCCAAGCTTGGAACAAACCAAGGGGATGCCAATACCGATGATGAATTACTCCTTCGGCGGTGGTGGTGATGAATTCCTGACAAGCTTCTCAACAAGCTCCTGAAGCTCATCAATCTTGTATATGAGGTTGAGGATCATCTCCGAATTGTGCTCGACGCGGTTAAGAAGTATGTCCGACGGCGAGTCCCAACTCTTGGAGTTATTTCCCCATTCTTCAGCTTCAGGCTTCATCCTTCCTGCAGTGTTAGAACGATCTATATCCCAATTGCTAGGCAATGCTGCCTTGGGAATCCTTTCAATTTGACTATTGTAAATTAGATTGCGGAAGGGGTTGTAGGTGCCTGAAGAAGACATCTTTGGAGCTAGGTAGTGATGTGGAACCTTCCCTCCGGTGCGAATCCTTGCGCTCCTCTTGGCACTGAAAGGGCTCTCCACCACCTCGATGCTTGCTATGGTAGCACGCGGGTACGCACGCGAGTCTTCCTCCACTTCTTCTTCATCTTCTTCCTTGACGTTCTCGTCCACCTCTTTCCACTCGGGATCTTGAATGTCTTCATCCAAAAGCCCCTTGCGCTTGTTGTTGGAGACCATGGTGCTTCTAGATTGAAAACAGATCCTGGCAGAAACAGCTCAAAACAAAACACGTCGAGAAAACTATATACGGACCTCCAGGGGTCCGGGGGATTATATAGCAGGAATTTTTACGACAAAAGGAAAGTACCAGGTCGAACCAGAGTCGGAAAGGGGCGACGAGGGGCTCACCTCATAGGGCGGCGCGGCCAGGCTGGGGCCCGCGCCGGCCTATGGGGCCACGCCCTCGTGCGTCTCCTCCACTCCGTTTCGATCTCGTAATTTTTCATATTTTCCAAAAACAGCAAAAACATTGTTCAGAAAGTAAAACGCGAACTTTTTATTACCAGTACTGTTACCTATTCAAAGTCGAACTCTGCCGGACTGTCAATTTGATCTTTGATAAAAGCTTCCGGAGTTTCCACTCGAATAACATCAACATCTTCATTATAAGAATCACCTGAGATATAATGCTTGAGTCTTTGTCCATTCACCACTTGTGTGGCATTACCTTGGAGAGAGCTAATTTTAATTGCTCCTGAACGATACACCTCCTCAATGACATATGGTCCTTCCCATTTCGAGAGTAATTTCCCTGCAAAGAATCTGAGACGAGACCGATACAATAGGACTTTATCCCCAATATTAAATTCTCTTTTGATAATTCTTCTATCGTGCCATTTCTTAACTTTCTCTTTAAAGAGTTTAGCATTTTCATAAGCTTCACTTCTCCATTCATCTAGAGAACTCAATTGTAGCAATCTCTTCTTACCGGCTAGTTTAGGATCTTTATTTAGTTCTCTTACCGCCCAATAAGCTTTGTGCTCTAGTTATAAAGGTAAATGAAAAGCTTTTCCATAAACCATTTTATAAGGTGACATACCCATGGGATTTTTATAAGAAGTTCTATAAGCCCATAGTGCTTCCTTCAATTTACTAGCCCAATTCTTTCTAGATTTATTAACCGTCTTTTGCAAGATATATTTAATCTCTCTATTTGATAGTTCTACTTGCCCACTAGTTTGAGGATGATAAGCAGAAGCAATTCTATGATTAATACCATATTTAGCAAGAGTTTTTCTAAAACCACCATGAATAAAATGAGAACCTCCATCAGTCATAAGATATCTAGGAACTCCAAATCTAGGAAAAATAATATCTAAAAACATTCTTAAAGAAGTCTCACCATCAGCACTTTTTGTGGGTATGGCTTCCACCCATTTAGTAACATAATCAACAGCAACAAGTATATGAGTGTTACCTTCTGAAGAGGGGAAAGGTCCCATGAAGTCAAATCCCCAACAATCGAATGGTTCAATAACAAGAGTATAATTCATAGTCATTTCATTGCGTCTGGAGATATTACCAACCCTTTGACATTCATCACAAGATAAAATAAACTTTCTTGCATCTTTGAAGAGAGTTGGCCAATAAAAACCTGATTGTAGAACCTTTTGCGCGGTTCTATCTCCGGCATGATGTCCTCCATAAGCACTACCATGACATTTACTCAATATCTCTTGTTGTTCATATTCGGGAACACATCTTCGCAGAATACCATCCACTCCTTCTTTATATAAGTGTGGATCATCCCAAAAATAATGTCTCAAGTCATAAAAGAATTTCCTCCTTTGCTGGGCTGAAAAGGTTGGAGGCAAGTACTTGGAAACAATAAAGTTAGCATAATCAGCGTACCAAGGGCTATCTCGCGAGCTTACCTTTATTACAGCCAATTGTTCATTTGGAAAACTATCATTAACAGGAACAGGATCATAAGCAATATTTTCCAATCTAGACAAATTATCAGCAACAGGATTATCAGCACCTTTCCTATCTATAATATGCAAATCAAATTCTTGCAACAGAAGTACCCATCTAATAAGCCTTGGATTAGCATCTTTCTTTTGCATTAGGTATCTAATTACAGCATGATCAGTATGGATTGTAACTTTAGAATCAACAATATAAGATCTAAACTTATCACAAGCAAAGACTACAGCCAACAATTCTTTTTCAGTTGTAGCATAATTTCTTTGAGCAGCGTCAAGAGTTTTACTAGCATAATGAATAACATTCAATTTTTTATCTACCCGCTGTCCAAGAATAGCGCCTACAGCAAAATCACTAGCATCACACATAATTTCAAAAGGTAAGTTCCAATCAGGAGGTTCAACTATAGGAGCAGTTGTTAAGGCTTTCTTTAGAATTTCAAAAGCTTCCTTACAATCATCATCAAAAACAAAAGGTACATCTTTTTGAAGAAGATTAGTAAGAGGTTTTGAAATCTTGGAAAAGTCTTTAATAAACCTCCTATAAAACCCAGCATGACCAAGAACACTACGAATACCTTTAACATCCATGGGATAGGGCATCTTCTCAGTTGCTTCAACTTTAGCTCTATCAACTTCAATACCTCTCTCAGAAATTTTATGTCCCAATACAATTCCTTCATTAACCATAAAGTGGCATTTCTCCCAATTAAGAACAAGGTTAGTTTCTTCACATCTCTGCAAAACTTAATCAAGGTTCCGCAAGCAATTATCAAAAGAATTCCCATAGATAGAAAAATCATCCATGAATACCTCTACAATATTCTCGCAAAAGCCATGAAAAATAGCAGACATGCATCTTTGAAAAGTAGCAGGAGCATTACATAAACCAAAAGGCATACGTCTATAAGCATAAGTTCCATAGGGACAAGTGAAAGTGGTTTTCTCTCGATACTTAGTATTAACAGCAATTTGTGAAAATCCAGAATAACCATCAAGAAAGCAAAAATGAGTATTTTTAGACAACCTTTCTAACATTTGATCAATAAAAGGTAAAGGGTAATGATCTTTCTTAGTAATTTTATTAACTTTTTGATAATCAATGCACATTCTATACCCTACAACTACTCTTTGAGGGATGAGCTCATCATTATCATTAGGTACAACAGTCATTCCTCCTTTCTTAGGAACACAATGCACAGGACTAACCCATCTACTATTAGCAATAGGATATATAATACCAGCTTCAAGAAGTTTTAATACCTCATTCCTTACCACATGTGGCACTCCCGGGATCAGGGTTAGACAAATACCAGATCTTCGTCTGACATAAGCCTAACCTAGAGCTCGAGAGACTACAGTGAGAGAATCAGTAACACAACAGTGACTCTACGACTCAAAAAGTAATACAAGCTCATAACTGAGCGAAGAACCAAAGTATTACAAGCAGAGGTCACTGACCTGGCAAACATCAATCAACGGAAGCGAAGTTATGCTATTAGACATAGCAAGATAGCAAAAGGCCTAAGAGCCAGGAGCATAACGGCGACGTCCCAGCCCATAGATTCCAGGCTGCCACCTGGGAACCCCAAGCTACTCGTCGATGTCGACCTAGAAACCACCATCTGTTGGAGCGACTTCTTCTGAAACAAAAGCATGCAAAGCTGAGTACAGGGACTCAGCAAGACTTAGTACAACCTTTTAGCAAAGCGGGTATGCGGGCTTTCTGTGGAGCTTCTTTTGCGTAAAGCCGATTTTCCTTTAATAAACAAGAGGGAGAAGAAGCTCGACTACTCAGAACCTTTAAAAGGGGATAAGAGAGCCACATCTTGATCTCTATTGATCATCATATTGTATCCACCAATCTTCATCATCTCGAACCACTATCCTCGGATTAACCCCTCAACACCCGGAGAAGGTATCCGTAAACACACATTGATTGCCAAGTTTTACGATTAGGTTAAAGTTCTCTATGATCTCCACGTCCGTTCCCAAGTCGTCCGTAACCGTGGACACGGCTTTTCGAAAAGATTCATAACCCTGCAGGGGTGCACAACTTTACCCACACGTACCAACCGACTCTTAATGCCAGAATCATTAGCTCTCTTCCTTGGAAAGCCGGCAGAGGGTGGTTGACCACGACCTTTACCTTGCTGTCGCCGAGACCATGAGTCACGCGCTAAGGATTGTTCCGCCGTAACGGGTCAAGTCCCGAAGTCGGTCCTTAACGATGTGAGGCGAGGTGGGTTTCCCCAGGGACTCTAACCCCAGCCACCACGGCCACGCTTACCTACCTGTATGCTATGCACCTTTTCACAAACATTTTCGATGCATATGTCCAAATAACGCGCAAACTATGTGACTCATGGAATCTACTAGGCAAGTTAGTGAGTCGAGAGGGTACCATAATAGGGCCTCGTGTGGTTGTACGCTCGGTCTTGGTTCAAGAGGCGAGAACTCGGTTCCTAGGGTCGGCAGAAACGAAACAACCCACCACATCCCAATGTGGCCTCTCGTCTGAGCCTTTAATCATGTTTAACAACATCTCTACACTTACCACGTCAACCTGTCATGCTAGATTCATTTCATTGTAAGACTCCAGTCCAAAGACCGGAGTAGTAGCGTAACATACTAAGCATGGCTAAGCATAAAGATATAAAGGCTCTAGCGATGCACACAAGCCAAACCTAGTTATGCTAGGAGCAGTGGATCAGTGATTTGAGGCTACAAAGGTAGGACATGCAACAGATAGGGTAACTCTATCTATCGATAAAAGATAGTTGAATCACATGCAATATGAAGGAACCAGAATTAAAAGCATTTCGAAAACATATATGTACCAGGCTAGGGCTTGCCTTTGTCCCTGTCAGATAAATATGGAATCTTCGAAGATCTTGTGATTGACTATTCATCGGAGGACAGGAATGGATCATCACTTTGGTTGATCTTCGTCGTCTCAGACTCGTGCTCTATCGATCGCGAAGAAGCAAATACTATAAAGAGAGAAATAACAATCAACACATGGCATCGATGCAATGCGCATACAAGTATGAATTATATGTCATATTAATGAAATTGAGTAAACCCTAGGTGCATCGTCAATTTAAAGGGGTTCTGGCATCGGACACCGCCATATGAGAGGGGTTGATTAGGTTTTTCTACTAAGCTCCACATTTAATGGGTTCAAACATGTATGAAACATGCATAAACAAATAGGAAATGTTTTTCTGATCAATTTCATATATAAATTTGTATTTTTCTGAATTTATATGAATTATTAAACAATTACTGAAAAATAGACAGAAAATAATAAAAGGAAATATGACATCACGCTGACGTCAGCATGACGTCAGCGCGGCCATGAGCTCGCTGGGGGTTCTGGTCGAGCTCAAATCGGCCAATTAGGCCTGGCATTGAGGCGTGCAAGGTGGGGGGAGGATGCGGGGCGACGCGGGCAACCATTTGGCGTGGGCGCCGCCCACCAATGGTCGCCGGAGCGGCCACGGTGGCGATGGCCGGCGGCGGCGCAAGCAGGCTAGCGTGGCGGTGGCGGTAGAGAGCGAGAGAGATAGGGCCAGGGGCACGGGGAGGACCGCCTGCTCACCCTGGTGCTCTTGGTGGCGACGGCGAGGCGAGGGGGCCCCGGCAACGCCGGCGAGCGGCGGAGGCCTGAGGCACGGGCGAGGCCCGATTCGGCCGATTCCGGCCCCGTTGGCTTGCGCTGATGGGCAGAGGAGGTCGACGGCGTCGAGGCGGAGCTGGTGGTGGCGTCGGCTTGGCGCGGGGCGGCGCAGAACGGCGGCGAGCGGCGGAGGCTGGCGCTAGGGTTTCGCGCGCGCGCAGAGAGTGAGAAAGAGAGCACTGGGGAGAGGGAGAGGATAGGGACGAGGGAAGAGGGCGTCGTGGAGGCCTTATCCCTGTCCAGGGGCGGCGAGCGGCGGCGCGAATCCCTTCGGGGATCGACGACGCGGGCTGCCACACGCAGGTGCCTGTGCGTCTGCAGGAAGAAGACAAGGAGATTTTGCAAGGAGCCCCCTGGCCTTTGGGGGATTTCCTGGAAACTTTAAAACAACACTAAATTCAATTATGTTTGATATTTTGCAACCCTTTGAAAACCCAGAACTTTTTGGAAATAGTTAATAGCCATTCCTAACCAATTTTGGAAAGTCCACCTATTTTAGTTTTGAGGTTTTCGAACATTTGAACACATTTCAAATAGAGGTAGAACTTGGAATGTTAGGGTTTCCACTTCATTTCAAAATGCAAATTTTTCTTAATGCATTTTAAATGATGCTCATGAATGCACAACGAATTACTAATTAGGGTTTGCTAAAACAGGGATGTTACAACTCTATCCCCCTTACAAGAATCTCGTCCCCGAGATTCCTAAGGTAGGAAAAAAATAGGTAACAAGGACTACACCGATCTTCAACGAGCTTGTCGATATCACGATGGTCTTCTTTTTTTGAAGAAGTTGATCCACGACACCATGAAGAAGTTGACCCATAACACCATGAATGAAGTGCTTCATTTTCTTCCCTTGAACTTGTTGCTCAACTGCACCTAAAGGAAAGAGGGAATAAATCTGGAACGATGGATCTTCACGAAGATCGAGTATCTCATGGTTAACTCATGGGAGGAGTGTTGAAAAACAACTTTTTAGCTAACAAACATGAAACACGTCAAGGTAAAGGAGGAGATGAAAGAAGTTTCAAAGTTTGGTAGGCAATTTCTCCACACTTTACAAGAATACGAAGCAACAAGGTAGCGAAGAGATCAACTGCCTTTGATACCATAACAAGGCACTCTTAGAGAGGGTGACTCATAGAAGCATAAAAGATTACCAACCAGAGCTACTTTGGATTTAAGAATCATAGTCACTCTTTTGGTATGAGTACATGAAAGATTGAAGTGTGTTCAAAAGGCTAGGGACCATATATGGCTGACAAAATTCACACAACGTGTGAATTAATTAGAATTTGAGGTACTGGCCAACGGAAAGGGAAGGATACTGGCTAGGGAAGTGCCAAGAATCAGCGGGGAGTGAAATTTCTCCGAACGAAGTTGTTGTCACAAGAGAAATGCTTTTTAGGGATTGACCGGGAGACATTTAGCAACTCAGTTTGTAATGTTCTCCTTGATGTTCTAGACACCAATATTAGGCTATTGACTAGCCTTCAATAGGTCATCAAGTGAAGGTCAGACTTCGGAACTGAAAAGAGATCATAAGGGCAACTCCTAGAATAAGTCGCACAAGATCATTATGGAGAGTGGTTATTCTTGTTAATTCAAGAATCTTGACATTAGATCTTCCGACTAATTGTGCTAACCACAACACCAATCTTGCCAGATTTACAAAGAGACCTATGTCAAAAATCCTTGAGAAACACTGACCATCATTGCCGCTTGAGATTCAGCTTAGGTTAGGTGTACATATATTTCAGACTCAGAATGTACGAATAGAAATTGCAACAACTACCACCAAGGTAAAGTTGCTAGATTCTCAAGATATAGACTATAATGTCAAGCTCCAAAAGATTGAGCCGGATTGTGTAATCCATATGGCTGCGACTTCCAAAGGCAATTGCGCGCATATGAACTTGCAATAGAAACACCGGTATTTTTAGCAGCAGTATATCCAGCTCCACACTCCATCTATGCCCCGTACTCCACTTTTTCCTCGTACCACACGTACATCATTGACCCCAGCCAGTAGCACCGTGAAAGTAAAAGTAAAAGCGTACTGTACTGTACGCGAAATGAGACTGAAACTGCCATGAGAAATAATAATGTCCTTATTTTCCGCAGGCTTTCAGCAAGGCTGGCGTTTGAAAAGCCCAGCGAGCATTCATGCTCCTCCACTGCCGTTGCAATTGCATTCATGCTGCTCCGACTATCCTACTGCCAGTAGGACCGGCAGGAATGGAGGACGAGATAAATAAACAAAAAGTTAAAGTGAAAACGGATAAAACCACGACTCGTTTACTTACAGCGGGTCCCACGCTAGCTCTCACAAGGTCACGCGCCGCTCGTGTATAAAAAGCCCCATCCTTGCTGCTATCCTCTTTACGCACCATCTCCACCACCGCTTCTCCCCGTCCCGACCGCGCGCTTCCTCTCCTCCGGACCGGAGCACCACCGCTTCCCACGACGGCTCGTCCGGCGAAGACTGCCATGAGGACCAGGAGCGGCTCTCTCTATCTCGGCGGTGGCCGCGAGCACGCTTCCGTGGCCGGACAGAAAAGGAAGAGGTCTCCTGCCGCCGCCGCCGCCGGCGAGTGCTGTGGTCTGCGAGTGAAGCGGCAGGCCGGGGGACCGGACTACCTGGACGGGATACCGGACGACCTCGTGCTTACTATCCTCTCGAAGGTCGCCGCCACCGCCTCCTCGCCGGCCGACCTGCTCTCTGTCCACCTAACGTAACACCTTTGAGTCATTGTGGGGACATCAAAGAAGATTTTGAAGTTCTTAAACTTCTTCTCTTTCTTGCACAAACCAGTCAGTGGCTTAGGGTGCATAAAGGAACGTTTCAGGGAATGGAGGTAACAAACTTCCATCTCAAGAATACTTCGCACATGCCTAACTGACTTGCGATGATTCCCGAGGAAAACAAAGGGAACTCTACTCGAATCCACGTTGACATCTTTCAACAAGTGCACGTGAACCAGAGAAAGTCACTTCCAACATCCAGAACACATACTTCGTGACAACACAAAGATGGTTCCTAAAAAAAATTCCAACATAGTGCCAAACATCCAATATGAACATGTTTAAACATGGAGGAAATAAGAATGCCATCGATGGGCTCAACAGCAAACTTATCATGATTCTCCAATGAGGAACTCGTATTCTATATGACTCGACATCAATATTGTTCAAACCAAAGGACATGAAGGTATACTCAGATGAGACACCATGAGTATAAACATCATCAAGATAGTCCTTGGAACTGAGTTTGATTTGACGATAGCCCAGGCTCAAATCATATATGGGGAAGATAGCATATCCGCAAAGGAGATACTTTCTGACTTCAACACAAACATCACTAAACATCCCTTGATGAAGGAACAAAGTTGGATAGAGCTTTTGTCCTTCAACTCTCCAAGTTTGTTGATTAAGCTCAATCAACTAGTCCAGGGTGTCCAGTACAGTTTCTTGGAGAAAAAAGTAGTTCACAGAACTAACTTACTCATGAACTCGATAACACGGTCATGCGTCAGCATGGCGATACTTCTAGAAAGACATCCAGAATATCACGAACCACCGGTATATCACTGAATTCAAGAGGGAAACTTGCTTTACAAAGAAACACGATATGGTCTTGAGGGCTTTGGCATTAACCTAACTCTTTGACCGAAGATGTGCGCCTGAACAAAAAGACTTGGCAACACAATCAAACTTCGTTTAATAATTGGCAAACCAATTATGCTAAGAATGACGCAAACATCCTTGGATTTCAAAGCAATAAAAATTGCTAAGAATCTTAGATAGCTATACCAATACTCAAACCCCAACGTTCACAAGCACAGACAGCTCGGAGGAAGGGCGAGTAAAGATATGTAAGAGAATCACTTCATCAATAAGGACATGATACACAACATGTCCTCATGATATAAAAGAGGGTGATACTCTAAGGTAGAACAGAACATAAGCAAATGAGGCCTCTTAATCTGCAGATTACAACACTTTGACCAAGTCTTTGAAATGGACGAGGTACTGGAGTTTGTTTCTCCTGACATACCGAAGTGGAATGTCTTGACGAACCACAAGAGTAATATACACTGGAAAAGAAAGCCAATGCACATTTACCACTTGGCTGCTAACTAGCAGACAAAGGTCGGAAAGCAATTAAAGAGGAAGAACACAATCAGGATCAGAATTCCTGAGAGGTAGATGCACAGGTTAACACTCTTGGAAAACCCATGCTGAAAAGGGAGGTGTGGCAGAATCACAGACATAGATGCGAGACTCACAAAGAACACTCTTGTCGTGATCCATTTGGTTCAATGAAAGAACCTCTGCGATAGCTAGTGGAAGGAAAAGTCCTTTGTTGCCGCAATTCAATCACGCCAAGTAACCACAAGCTTGAAGGATAGCTTCATTTGAATTTATCCAGCCCGATGTAATGTTTGAACATTAACACCAGTGTTTAATGGAATGGATCTTGGGTTAAAGGCCAACTTCATGTACTAAGATTCAAACACTTGAATCCAGCACAATCGGGGACATTCGGTTCAAGTCCAAGGGTTAAAACCCGAGAAAGGAGTAACTACTAAATGAGTGACACAAAAGACACTTCGAGGTAGTAGTCATGATGTACCATCTAAAAACAATGCATAGCTTCCGAAGTACCCAAGAAAATAAAAGGAGGCATACAAGGCAAAAGGAAACCTCGAAGCCTAGAATAGAATGATGTGGAACCCACAAAATAGAAAGACCATGATGGAAGGAGATCACTCTATCAAAACAAACAAAACAAAGAGGAAGCAAAGAACACACACACAACTCTAGAGAACCCTGCACTAGGTCAACTGGTTTAGAAACGACATGCCTTCGAGGCACCTAAGTTTGAAAGACTAGAGACGATAGGAAAATTTTCAAATCAACACAAGGTAAGGCACCTTAGAATTAGAGCGATACCAGATAAGGAGTAAAAAGAAGCCTAATCATATTTTCGCAAATACTTTTATCTTTCAAATAGTTTTCACAAACACTAGACAAAACATCGACCAGTTAACAAGGGTTTCCAACAGGCAGTCCTGCTCTGATACCAAAACCTGTGGCACCCCCGGGATCAGGGTTAGACAAATACCAGATCTTCGTCTGACATAAGCCTAACCTAGAGCTCGAGAGACTACAGTGAGAGAATCAGTAACACAACAGTGACTCTACGACTCAAAAAGTAATACAAGCTCATAACTGAGCGAAGAACCAAAGTATTACAAGCAGAGGTCACTGACCTGGCAAACATCAATCAACGGAAGCGAAGTTATGCTATTAGACATAGCAAGATAGCAAAAGGCCTAAGAGCCAGGAGCATAACGGCGACGTCCCAGCCCATAGATTCCAGGCTGCCACCTGGGAACCCCAAGCTACTCGTCGATGTCGACCTAGAAACCACCATCTGTTGGAGCGACTTCTTCTGAAACAAAAGCATGCAAAGCTGAGTACAGGGACTCAGCAAGACTTAGTACAACCTTTTAGCAAAGCGGGTATGCGGGCTTTCTGTGGAGCTTCTTTTGCGTAAAGCCGATTTTCCTTTAATAAACAAGAGGGAGAAGAAGCTCGACTACTCAGAACCTTTAAAAGGGGATAAGAGAGCCACATCTTGATCTCTATTGATCATCATATTGTATCCACCAATCTTCATCATCTCGAACCACTATCCTCGGATTACCCCCTCAACACCCGGAGAAGGTATCCGTAAACACACATTGATTGCCAAGTTTTACGATTAGGTTAAAGTTCTCTATGATCTCCACGTCCGTTCCCAAGTCGTCCGTAACCGTGGACACGGCTTTTCGAAAAGATTCATAACCCTGCAGGGGTGCACAACTTTACCCACACGTACCAACCGACTCTTAATGCCAGAATCATTAGCTCTCTTCCTTGGAAAGCCGGCAGAGGGTGGTTGACCACGACCTTTACCTTGCTGTCGCCGAGACCATGAGTCACGCGCTAAGGATTGTTCCACCGTAACGGGTCAAGTCCCGAAGTCGGTCCTTAACGATGTGAGGCGAGGTGGGTTTCCCCAGGGACTCTAACCCCAGCCACCGCGGCCACGCTTACCTACCTGTATGCTATGCACCTTTTCACAAACATTTTCGATGCATATGTCCAAATAACGCGCAAACTATGTGACTCATGGAATCTACTAGGCAAGTTAGTGAGTCGAGAGGGTACCATAATAGGGCCTCGTGTGGTTGTACGCTCGGTCGTACTAACATAGCATACACACTGTCAACAATAGCTATGAAAGGGGGAATAGATCGCATCAATACTATCATAGTAATAGTTAACTTCATAATCTACAAGAGATTACAATCATAACCTACGCCAAGTACTACATGATGCACACACTGTCAACATTACATCATGGAGGAGGAATAGACTACTTTAATAAAATCACTAGAGTAGCACATAGATTAATAGTGATACAAAGCTCATGATCACATAAAGATCACACCATGGGAGAGAGAGATGAACCACATAGCTACCGGTAGAGCCCTCAGCCTCGGGGGAGAACTACTCCCTCCTCATCATGGGAGACAGCAACGGCGATGAAGATGGCAGTGGTGTCGATGGAGATGACTCCGGGGGCAATTCCCCCTCCCGGCGGCGTGCCGGAACAGAGACTTCTGTCCCCCGAAACGGAGTTTCGCGATGGCGGCAGCGCCCCTGGTGTCTTTCTGGAGTTTCGTCAATTGGTATCGCATTTTTAGGTCACGAGGGACTTTATAGGCGAAGAGGCAGAGTCGGAGAGGCCACGGGGCCCCCTCCCCAAAGGCTGGCGCGGCCAGGGGGCCACCCGCGCTGCCATATGGTGTGGGCCCCCTGCTGCCCGCCTCCGACTATCCTTCGGTGTTCTGGGACCTTCCGGGGAAAATAAGATATTTGGTCTTTGTTTCGTCGAATTCCGAGAATATTGCCTGAACAGCCTTTCTGGAACCAAAAACAGCAGAAAACAGGAACTGACTTCGGCATCTTGTTAATAGGTTAGTTCCGGAAAATGCATGAAATCATTATAAAGTGCGAGCAAAACATGTAGGTATTGTCATAAAACTAGCATGGAACATCAGAAATTATAGATACGTTGGAGACGTATCATGGAGCAGCACGGTCATGGATAAAAAAAGCTGCCGCCTGGTTCCATCGACAGCTGGGAAAATTTCGAGGATATATTTGTGAAGAATTTCCTATCCACGTGCAAGAAACCCGCGTCATTGGAGCAACTGAGGGCCTGCAGACAAAAGTATGATGAACTAATGAGGACGTATATCCAGAGGTGGAACATCATCAAAAACTCGGCAGAAAACATATCTGACGAGAGAGCATTAGATGCGTCTGTTGCTGGAATCCGTAGGAAAGACTTCGTCGAGGATTTGGGAAGAACTAACTCGAAAACAATAGCAGCACTCATGGAAATAGCTAATCGCTGGGCAGGTGGAGAAGATGTTGTTCACAACAAATGGCATAGGTCACCTGAGGATGAGCGCAATCGAAACATTCAAAATAGATGACGATTCTCTCGCCAGTTATCAGATTATGACGCTCCCGGCCAAATATCGGCTGGTTTCTGACAAAACAGTGGAGGTAATAGTCGGAATGATTATCAAAAGAGTGGTGAGCAGCGCAACGACTACAGGGGCGGTCCCCGTCCCAACAGGCAAAATAATGGACCAAGGTTCCAAAGGCCGTATGTGTCACCCGAAGATCTCTTGAACGGACCATGCCAAATGCACTTTTTTCTCGACAATAACGGAAAGAGGCAGTCGGGGCATCTGCAGAAGGACTGCCGAACCTTCCTAGCAATACATTGATATGCAGGGCATACCAGCACGCGCAGTAAACAGAAACCCCCAGGGGCCAAGGAGTGAGATTCACCTTCCACCTCCACCCGCAATTACGGACGAAAATCGACATCAGTTGTAGTTGGTGACACCTCCAAGCAATGGTCCTTATATCGATAACAATGTTGCGGTGTCGATGATTCAGAAGGGAAGGCCCTCCAATAGAGCTCAAAAAGTAATTTCCCGACAAGTCTTTATGGCAGAAAAAATTCCTCCACCAACAATCGAGTACCTGAATTGGTCGGGGCAGGACATCGGCTTCACCATAGCGGACCACCCGCAGCAAGTTCCACGACCAGGCCAGTCTGCCTTGAACCTACCAGCGGTAATCGCAGGATTCGACGTTTCGTGAGTGTTCATAGATGGAAGCAGCAGTTGAAACCTCATGTATGCAGATACATTGACGAAGATGTGTAACACCCTAACTTTTGCAACCTTGTTTGTTTGTCCATAGTGGAAAAATCAGGGGGGAACAAAACTTTTTATGTCCTGCGTGCGGTTTGATTTGTTTTTTTTATTGGAGATGATTGTCTGACTTTGTTTGACGAGTGATGTTTGCTAAATAGTCTTAAGTGAAATAATTCAACCCGCAACTTCAAGTCTCAAGAAAAATACTCAGGCTATGGCCACTCTTGTATTACTCTAATCTACTCTCTTGAAAAGTATTTGAACTTTTAACCCAACACAAAACCTATCTTGTTTTGTCTATTGACTCAAAGTCTTAATTCAAAAAGGTCTTGACAGAAGTATTTTATTTAAATTTTGGCTATGGTCACTTATATCATAGTTTTACAATAGGGGTTTCTAAAATTATTGTTGACACAAAGTATTTGCCAAATGTGATACTCTTACTTTGTGAGACTTTAAAATTTTATAAAAGCTTTTATATGCATCTTTGATTTCCAAAAGTAAAATGGAGTGATCCATATTTTATTCTAGTTCTACTATGGACCATACTACTCTTCTAAAAACCCTCTCTCATCTCAAAGGTTTCGATTAAAAAAATTATCTATTTTTTTAATTAAATAAGGACCATAGGCACCAAAAATAACTAGAGGACTATTTGATCTGGGATCAAGTATCCTTGGCATTTTCCTTGCCACTAATACATCTCATTGATCTATCATTGAACATCATCACTCCATCTATTCATGATCTTGTTAAATGACCCTTGATCAACAAAGGATTAACATTCAGTTGCATCTCTATTTGTCCTAGATCATCCAACTTGGCCAAACCATCTTATGTCTTGATGGCTTACTATGGATCATACTACTCTTCTACGTCCTAATTCTGGTATCAGAGCCATCCTGACTGTAGGAGCTCATCCAACTTGGCATTTATTAAAGGATGGCGATGGTAGGCCATCAAGACATAAGAAATGTTTGGCCATCAAGACAAAAGTAACATGTCTTGCTCCGACTCTTTGAACCTAATCCTTAGGGAACTTTAAAAAAAAAACATCATCTATGAAGATCAATACTGTGTCCCTTGGCGATGATCCAATTTTTTTTAATTAAATATGAAGGTTCCCTCCAATTTCCTAAAAAGCCTAATCCTTCTTTTTTTCTATTTGGACTACTAAAATATTTCTATTCTTTGTCATACTATTTACAAAGCCTGTCCTCTAATAAAAATAGGATATGTTGCTGATATGTTGTATCACATCATTTCCATTCAAAAATAATTTGTAGAAAATTATTTTCTTTATCCTATTTTCCTATTTACAAAAATGCATGTTAATGGTATATAGGTTTACTTGTTTTATATAGTTATCAAAGATTTTGGGAAAAATCTACTAGAAATTGTTATGCAAGTATATCTATTTTATTTCTAAATAGTATCTTCACTAGTAGAAAACCTCTCATCCATCTAAGCCATTGGTACCGGTTCCCTTACGAACCGGTACCAATGGGGTCATCTATACCGGTTCAATGGCTCTGGCGGGCGAGGAGATTTGGTACCGGTTCGTTAGGAGCTTTCGTACCGGTTCGTGTTAGGAACCGGTACGAAAGGTCTTCGGCCAAAATTACTACGCGTGGTGGGGCCCGGGCTGGACCTTTGGTACCGGTTCGTAACACGAACCGGTACCAAAGGGTACCCAGCTATATCAAATCGCCCAGGTCCCTTCCCGAGCGCCCTGCTGGCTCTCATTTTTCTCTTCTTCCTCACACTCTAAATTTTTCTCCACCTCTCACACTCCAATAATCTTTATTTTTCTCCACCATTTTAACAAGATTAACGACCTCCATCTATCCAAGGGTTAGCAATATCATCCTTTCTTCCGGCGTTCCTAATTTAGCTCATTTCTTTGGTAGTTTAACTCGTACTATTTTTCTAGTGCTAGCAAGGTGTTTGATGAAATGCCTAAGTTAGGGATTTTACTTTTTTTATAATCAATTTGAGCTGAAATTATGGTATATTTTGTAGGTTTTAATTAGTATCATCCCCGTCCTCACCGCCGTCGATCGCTAGCGTCGTCCCCTAGCCGGCACCGTACAACCTCGGTGAGCCTCTTCTTTTTTATAAAAAAAACTTAGTTTTATGTGATGAACTTGAATATTAATTAAGTTGGTCACTCATATATCCATGATGTTGTGTACTTAATGATTTTTGATATACATATAAAATGCAGATGAGTCGACAATGGATGTACGGTGACCGGTGCCATCCCGAGTTCATTACTGGCATGCATTATTTTCTCAACGTGGCTGAGGCAAACAGGCAGTCGAATGGTTTCATGTATTGTCCATGTAGTTCCTGTAAGAATATGAAGGATTACTCTACCTCGAAGACCCTTCACGTCCACCTCGCTGGAGAATGCTTTCAGGCCCAGCTATAATTGTTGGACCAAGCACGGAGAAAGAGGTGTTATATTGGACGACACCGAAGAAGAAGAGGATAGTGACAACTATCCCTTATTCACTGAAGACGGTGGTAGTAGAATGGGGGAAGACGAAGCTGAAGAAGAGCTCATTTTCGATGAGCCGATTTTTGATGACCCGGATGACGATTTGGGTCGGGCCATTCTTGATGCGAAGATGAACTGCATGGAAATGAAAAGGAGAGGTTGAAGTTGGAGAAAATGTTAGAGGATCACAACAAACTTTTGTACCCAAATTGCGAAAATGGTCGTAAAAGCTGGGTACCACGCTGGAATTGCTGCGGTGGAAGGCAGAGAATGGTACTTGACAAGGGATTTGAAAAGTTGCTGAAAATAATAAAGAAGATGCTTCCGGGGAGAACGTGTTGCCCTCTAGCACGTACGAAGCAAAGAAGGTTGTCTGCCCTCTAGGATTAGAGGTGCAGAAGATACATGCATGCATCAATGATCGCATCCTCTACCGCTGGGAGTACGAGAATTTGAATGCATGCCCGGTATGTAGTGCATTGAGGTATAAGATCAAAGCGAGATGACCCTGGCGATGTTGAGGGTGAGTCCACCCCCGTGAAGAGGGTTCCTGCGAAGGTGATGTGGTATGCTCCTATAATACCACGGTTGAAACGTTTGTTCCGTAACAAAGAGCATGCCAAGTTGTTGCGATGGCACAAAGAGGACCGTAAGAAAGATGTGATGCTTGAGACACCCCGCCGACGGGTCGCGGTGGAGAAAAATCGACAGAGAGTTCAAGTCATTTTCAGATGACGCAAGGAACTTAAGATTTGGTCTAAGTACGTATGGCTTTAATCCTTTCGGGAGCAGAGCTCCGATCTATAGCACCTGGCCAGTGACTCTATGTATCTATAACCTTCCTCCTTGGTTGTGCATGAAGCGGAAGTTCATTATGATGCCAGTGCTCATCCAGGGCCCGAAGCAACCCGGCAACGACATTGATGTGTACCTGAGGCCATTGGTTGAAGAACTTTTAGAGTTGTGGCGTGACGAAGGTGTACCTGTGTGGGATGAGCACGAACAAAAGGAATTTAACCTACGAGCGTTGTTATTTGTAACCATCAATGATTGGCCTGCTCTTGGTAACATTTCAGGGCAGTCAAACAAGGGATACAATGCATGCACACACTGTTTAGGTGAGACTGATAGTAATTATTTGGGAAACAAGAATGTGTACATGGGGCATCGTCGATTTCTTCCAAAACAACATCACGTAAGAAAGAGAGGAAAGCATTTCGGAGGTGAGGCAGATAACCGAACGAAGCCTACCCGCCCTAATGGGGAAGTTATATATGATATGGTCAAGGATTTAAAAGTGATCTTTGGAAAGGGTCCCGGCGGACAATCTGTTCCGCATGATGTTGACGGACACGTACCCATGTGGAAGAAGAAGTCGATATTTTGGGAGCTACCCTACTGGAAATTCTTAGAGGTTCACTCTGCAATCGACATGATGCACGTGACGAAAAATCTTTGCGTGAACCTGCTAAACTTCTTGGGCGTGTATGGGAAGACAAAAGATACACCGGATGCACGGCAGGACCAGCAAAGTATCCACGAAGGAAACAACCTGAATCCGCAGAAGTATCAAGGTCCTCGCCAGCTATGCTCTTACCAAAGAGGAGAAGGAGATCTTTTGAAGTCCCGAGTAGCATCAAGGTCCCGTCTGGCTTCTCGTCGAATATAAAGGGAATAATAAACATGTCGGAGAAAAAGTTTCAAAACCTAAAGTCTCATGACTGCCACGTGATTATGACACAATTACTTCCGGTTGCATTGAGGGGGCTTCTGCCGGAAAATGTTCGAGTACCCATTGTGAAGCTATGTGCGTTCCTCAATGCAATTTCTCAGAAGGTGATCAATCCACTTACTCTACAAAATTTACAGAAGGATGTGGTCCAATGTCTAGTCAGCTTCGAGTTGGTGTTCCCACCATCCTTCTTCAATATTATGACACATCTCCTAGTTCACCTGGTCGAAGAGATTGGCGTTCTCGGTCCTGTATTTCTACACAACATGTTCCCCTTTGAGAGATTCATGGGAGTCTTAAAGAAGTACGTTCATAACCGTGCTAGGCCGTAAGGAAGCATCTCCAAGGGCTATGGAACAGAGGAGGTCATTGAGTTTTGTGTTGACTTTATTCCTGACCTTAAGCCGATCGGTGTTCCTGAATCGCGCTATGAGGGGAGACTGCGTGGAAAAGGCACGCTAGGAAAGAAATCAGCAACGTGTATGGACGGACATTCTTTCACTCAAGCACACTACACAGTTCTACTTAATTCCATCTTGGTGGCTCCGTACAAAGAGGAACACAAGGAGATCTTACGCTCTAAATACCCGGAGCAACGTGAAGATTGGATTGATGGAGAACACATGAAGACTTTCGGCGGTTGGTTGCAAACACGTCTCATGAATGTCACCGATGACGAGCAGCTGTACTTGTTGGCCAAGCAACCATCTTCTACTATATCGACTTTTCAAGGGTACGAGATTAATGGGAACACATTTTACACTTTCGCCCAAGACAAAAAGAGCACCAACCAAAACAGTGGTGTCCGCTTTGATGCAGAAGATGGCAATGGGAACAAGGTCACATATTATGGGTACATAGAGGAGATATGGGAACTTGACTATGGACCTAATTTCAAGGTCCCTTTGTTCCGGTGTAAATGGTTCAACCTGAAAGACGGGGTACAGGTAGACCCGCAGTACGGAATGACTACAGTGGATTTCAAGAATCTTGGGTACGACACCGAACCATTCGTCCTAGCCAGTGAAGTGGCTCAGGTTTTTTATGTGAAGGATATGTCTAGCAAACCGAAAAAAAGAAAAGAAAGGCAAGAGGACACATCATACGATGAGCCAAAGCGGCACATAGTTCTTTCAGGAAAAAGAAACATCGTGGGAGTAGAGGACAAGACAGACATGTCAGAAGATTATAATAAGTTTGACGATATTCCACCCTTCAAGGTAAAAATTGACCCAAGCATCATCTTAAACAATGAAGATTGTCCATGGTTGCGTCGCAGTAAGAAGAAAGGGAAACGGGCGAAGAAAACTCAGAAGACTAGAGGAGATGGAGTATAACTTGTGTATCTCAATATGGGAATCACTTTTGTGTAATGACGTTACTGTATGTAAGATATTAACAATGGAGATGGTTGGCTTGTTTTACTAGTTAAGTCACGGGCTTGCAGGGAAATTTTTCCGAGGCGGAACTTCCGAATGTGCACCAAGGGCATATTCGAGAAGTTCCGCCACGGGAGATTTCCCAACCCTTTCCGCAACATTGTTAGAGGAGATGGAGTCTTCCACGGGCTTGCAGGAAAAAAATTCCGAGGCGGAACTTCCGAAGATGCCATAAGGCGTGTGCACCAAGGGCATCTTCGACAAGTTCCGCCACGGGAGATTTCCCAACCCTTTCCCCAACATTGTTAGAGGAGATGGAGTCTTCCACGGGCTTGCAGGGAAATTTTTCCGAGGCGGAACTTCCGAAGATGCCATAGGGCGTGTGCACCAAGGGCATCTTCGACAAGTTCCGCCACGGGAGATTTCCCAACCCTTTCCTCCATCCATGGTGATGAAACTCTCCATCCATGTTGGCTTGTTGAGCTGCTTCCCATGGTGTATCGATGCTCCTTTTATAGGCAGAGCGTCCTTATCCTGCCGACAGCTTTAGTACCGGTTGCAGACACGAACCGGTACTAAAGGTTACCCACGCGTCCTTATCCCACCGACATGGCGTCGTGCGCTACATACTATATCTCATCGAGCAGGGCATCCTTATCCTGCCGACAGCTTTAGTACCGGTTGCACCCACCAACCGGTACTAAAGGTTACCCACGCGTCCTTATCCCACCGACAGGGCGTCGTGCGCTACATACTATATCTCATCGAGCAGGGCGTCCTTATCCTGCCGACAGCTTTAGTACCGGTTGCACCCACCAACTGGTACTAAAGGTTTGCCTCGATCTGTCTTCCCGCCTATTTTCTTCCCGCGCTTTCCACCGGTTCCCGCCTCTGTCTTCCCGCCATTTTTTCACTATATATATGTAGGCTTGGCCACCATTTACATATCACATCTAGACTCATATCTGCAAACCTCATCATTCTCTCCCATGGCTTCCATCGCATCTCTAACCGGCCAGGTCGTGCTTGATTGCCTGCAGGCCCTGGTAGTCCGCCTGGCTGATGATCACGCCGTCGCCCGCCGCGCGCACGTGGTGGGCGGCGTTGGCGGTGGAGATGAGGAGGGTGGAGAAGCTGCTGCAATGTAGGAGGAGGACTATGAGGAGGAGCGGCGCGCGCCGAGCGGCTCTGGCCAGCGGCGGCGGCGGCGGCATGTTGGCTGATTTGGCGGAGGGAAAGGGGGATTGACATTGGAGTACGGGAGGCAACGGAGAGGTGGTTGTAGTCGTCGTGCATATGTAGAATTGGAGAGGTGCGCGGTGGTGGTTGTGCGGTAGAAGAAGATGGAGCCAGCCATGGTCACTAGCCTCTTGCTAGATGTGCTTTACTTAGTTAGACGAGCGAGTGTACATGAGTGGGTGTGGCCATGCCTATCGAATGGCGAGATATATATAGACTCCACATAAGGAGTGGTGTGTGAGTGTGTGGTGCTCCTGCCCATCCCATTGTTCATAAACTCGCCATGTACGTAGTTCCATACTCCGAGTAGGAGTGGCGGTGGTGGAGGAGGAGGGGGAACGCCGAGTGTGTGGTGGATCCAAAGGCCGAGTGTGTGGCGGATCCAAAGGCCGAGTGTGTGGCGGTGGCGGTGGCGGAGGAGGAGGGGGATAGGGTTAGGGTTAGGGTTTTTTGCTTTCTTCATTTCAATTGTTATCCATGATGAATGAAATACAATTGCTTTCTTAATTTTGCAGTGACATTGAGGTATGGAGGACGGCACCTTCGTCCGAGATGAGGAGGGGGAAGAAGCGGTGCAGCAATTGATCTATGAGAGTGCCCGTGGTCCGGAACCCGACGATGGAGATGACAACGATTTCCAAGACTTTCTGAATGATTTCGGCGAGGGGCTTGAGTCTGAACAAATTAGAAGAGACAACGAAGTGTCCATCACAAACTCCGGCGAGGTGTATATCTATGTATCAATTAGTCTATATGTTCATCCCTAGATGCATTCATTTATTTGTATTGCACTTATTAACGAATAATTTTTTCTTTTAGCCTTCTGGATCATCGAGCAAGTCTGTTAGATCAAAACGAGGCCCGACGCGGGTGCTAAAGTGCGAGGGCAGGTTAGCCCTCACGGCATTCAAGGATAATGGTGAACCAGTGGAGCCCAAGGAGTTTTGCCGCAAATTTACAAGTCAATCCGGAGTTATTGTTAGGGACCATGTACCGATCAGCATTCAAGAGTGGCATAAGCCGAACAACCCGGAGAGTGGTGCTAGTTATGTCAACGACGCGATGAAAAAAATTCTTTGGGACACGCTCATGACAAAGTTCAGCCTACCGGAAGACATGACGGAAGGCCAGAAGAATAAAGTCAAGGAATGGACATGGAAGAAGATGGCCATACAATTCCAGAGCTTCAAGAAAAATTTATGGGACAAATATAAGAATGAAGATCCAGTATTCGATGATAATCTAGTGAAGATAAAAGATCACTGGGCCGCATTTAAGGAGTATAAGAAATCGTCTACTTTTGTGTCCCGATCGAAGAAAAATACCGAAAATGCTGCAAAGAAGAAACTTCCGCATCATTTGGGGTCAGGTGGCTACAAGAGTGCCATTCCGAAGTGGACAGCGTTTGAGAATAAACTGATGGATCATGGAATCACTCCACAGACATGGGACTGGCCTGAACGGTCCAAGTTCTGGTTGTTCGCTCATGGGGCAGGGTTGGACCCAAAGACAGGGTTGATCGTTGCGAAGGGAAAATGGAAGGAAAAAATTGAGGCAATTGTACCGAAGCTTGTAGATGCAATTGAAAAGGTCAGAAAGGGAGAGTACATTCCCGATCGAGAGAATGACGAGCTGACACTCGCTCTGGGGAACCCTGAACATGTTGGACGGGTACGAGCTCGCCCAGGTCTCACCATGAAGGAAGCGTGGCCGGACAGCGCTGACACTTATAGAAGCCGTTCGCGAAAGAAGAAGAAGGACGCCGACATTGTAACAGAGTTGTTATCTAGGGTGGAGGCTCTTGAGAGAAATCAGAGGGCACCTGATCAGCCGCTGTTTCTACAGGATCCACAAGCCGATGCTGCCCCATCTCAGCGAAGAAGCAGTGTCGGTTCCTCGCATCTTGACGGATGTGGAGGAAGCTACCCCGTGGATTATGTCACGGAGAAGACAGATTGCGAGCTACATATGTTAATCAGGACCGCGTCTGTTAAGGTGGCGGTCGGCTATGTGTACCCAAGTGAAGATGGAGCAATGCACCATCATATGCCCATTCCACCTGGTTGTGTTCGTGTCGGGGTGGATGAAGTTGTTTCGGGTTTTGAAAAAGTGGAGCTTGATATTCCTAGAGGTGAAGATGAGAGGACACTGGCCGATGTCAAGCACGGTTTCGCCCTATGGCCGAAGAAGTACGTCGTCCTTTTGCAAAGGCCACCGACTCCTACACATGAGCAGCAAATGCCATCGACTCCTCCTGGTGGCAGTCCTGGTGAGCAGCCAAGTCCACACCTACCTGAGAGGGACCCCAGCGTGAGTCCACCATCTCGAGATCCTCTGCGTAAGACAGCATCCGTTAAGCGGAACGGTACGCCGCCTAGGAAGAAAGCTAGAAAGGAGAAACAACTGCCGCCTCCTGAGAAGTTACCTTGGGAAAAAACTCCAGAGGAAAACGCGGAGGCCGTTCAGGCCGAGGTGAAGAAATTTTTTGCACCGAAAGTGCCAGAGATACCTTTCGAGAAGACACTAGATCGGGAGAAAGTTGTGCGTACCGTTGACAATCTATATGACCCTGTACCATCGCCGCCATCTGACTATGCGCGTTCTATTGAAAGGTCGTATGACAAGATGATCGAGGCGACAAAACCCGTTCAATCGGGTATCAGGGAGATAAAAGGGATACGCAGTGTCTACCAGCTCGGACAACAACCCGTTCAATCGGTCGCCCCTCTCAAGGTGTTTGACGGGAAGACCGTTCAAAGTTCTCGACAAGACGCAACTGATTACGCCTTAGCTGAACGAGCATATCAGTTTGTTCAAGGGAAAGATTTGGTCGAGAATCTCAGGAAGGTACCAACATGTATGCGTAACTTGCATTCGTGGTACCTTAAGGCCTCAAAGGAAGGGATCCAGACTATCATGGTGCGAGTTAGGGAAGAGCACTACTTCCGTGAGTACCGTGTGAACGTTGACTTCGCCGAACTCTTTCAGTTATACAATCTCCGGGCCCTCGACAAATCAATCATCGGTTGCTATTGTCTCTGTAAGTGATTTATTTATTTAATTTGAGAAGTCGTTCATTGTCTGCAGATTATAATCTTTTGTGCGCTATATTATGCAGATCGAAGATGCTCGAATGCAAAAGGGACGATATCACAGACATTGGGTTCATTGACCCGAACACAATGCATGTCAAAACCATAGAGAATCCCCTCTATAACAAGGATACACCGCAGACTTTGCTAAGGTTTTTGAAGCGACAACGTGACAAAAAGCTAATACTTTGGCCTTACAACTTTGAGTGAGTCTTACTGTCTTATAACACATTATATTTTGCTCACCGTATGTCAAAATTTTAACTAATGACTACATATTGAAACGTGCGTAGGTTTCACTTTATTCTTCTCGTCATCAATTTGGAAATTGGAGAAGTTGAAGTCTTGGACTCACTAAGCAAAAAAAAGGATCTATACGTGTCTTGTTTTTTAATGCTTAGAAGGTAATTTTAATTCTTATCGGTTTGTTTCGTTAATTTCCTGCTTTGAACTAATTGATGACTCTTTTATGCATTTTCTTTTGTCGAGCAGCGTATGGCAAACTTTCATCAAGGAAGATACGTCCCGTGAATGGACACCGAAGCTGCGATGGCGTGCGAAAGTAAGTAGTACTACCTAGGTCCACACACCTTTCAATTATCATACTTGACTATTGTTTGATTGAATTATATTCTTGTAAAGAAATGCCCGCAACAACCTCCGGGGACCGATCTCTGTGGATTCTTCGTTTGCGAGTACATCCGCAGAATTGTCAACGAGAGAACGAATAATGAAAGAAATAAAGAGGTACAAAAACAATCTTCACAAATTTGTTTTGTTATCATAAGTTGTGCTGAGTTTCAGTAATAGTTGTTTCATGTATTCATTTGTATCTTATTCTTTTATAGTTGGCAAGAAAGCGGAACAAGCTCTCAATCGATGACCGCTTCATAGCAATAGGCGAGGAATTGGCGGGATTTTTCCTTCGGGACGTCATACCACAACTCGCAGAGCACCACTATGAATGAAGATGTACATGTTACATATATAGTTGACTCGAAGAGTACCACTATGCTACATGTAATAGACATATATAGAGTACGCCTCGGAGAGCACCACTATGCATGAAGATCGATCTTCATGCATAGTGCTACTTAATTTGCGATCTTATGCAATAACATGTGTGTTATATTATATGCACCAACTTGCTATGCATCATCTTGATCTTCATGTACTACCTAAACCCAAACGCGTTTCTGGTGCATCGACGCGATATGAAACAAACCGATATCCCTAAACCTCTCCAAAACCCTAAAAAGCCAATTCTCTGCCGCGGCAGAGATTTGGGCAAATTCCCTGCCGCGGGGGGAACCTTTGGTACCGGTTCGTATTACCAACCGGTACCAAAGATCCTTAGCCCTGAGCTCTCCTGCTGGCCCACGTGGAGGCCCCTTTTATACCGGTTCGTAAGCAACCGGTACGAAAGGGGGGGGGGGCTTTAGTGCCGGAAGTTTTATACCGGTTGCAAAACCGGTACGAATGCCCCTCTGGAACCGGTACGCATGGACGTTTTTCCACTAGTGCTTGTCTTCTTTATTTTTTTTCAAAGGCTAGCTTGATTGTATTTCATTCAAATTTGGATCAACTATGTTTTACCGATCAAAATCCTATTTTTTATTTTAAAGTTTTTAAATGGCATCTTCTCCACCACAACCTCAACTCTATGGTATATTTGCATTCATCAAACACCACACTGATCATCTTTTCAACATCATCATGTTGACCAACCCCAAACATTTGATCAAGTATCAATATGATCTATATGACCACTTGATCTCTATTCCATTCCAAGCTTTTCAAAAGTAGTCCAAACACCACCAAAGCCATCTTAGGCCACATCCATCATCCGCACCCCATCCTGGTCGAGCTGGTGTGAGTTTTGACATCTCTCCTTGTCCCCTTTTTGCTTTGCATGGAGAGGGAACCGACCATGCCATGCCATGGGCGTGTGCATGTGTTGCCCATATATATCTCCTCCGCCCTCATACCTTTGGCCATTCATTGAGCTGCACCACTCCAGCACCTTTCCCTCACTCTGGTCGTCCACCACCATAGCCCTAACCCTCTCTTTGTTTGCTAGTGTTTGGAAGAATGGAGATGGGAGGGAGAGAACGCATGCACATGTCAATATCTTGGAAAAGCTTGCTGCAGCCTCCCTCTCTTCCATCCATTCAATTTTTAGTCTAATGGGCACCTCCTGCAGCAATCTGCACCACATTACATACTCTCCCTCGGACCCTGGCCTCCTCCCTCTCTTTGGCTGCCAATCTGCCATGATCCGACGATAGCATGTCTAGTTTTTGAAACGGAAACGAATGACCAAGCCATTGCGCCATCAGCCTCCCCTCACCGTGGCTACTCATATCCGCACACACTCCCGTCCTTGTTTTCTTCCTATCGGCCGCGCTTGACCCCGCTCTGGATGCAGACGTGGCATCGAACACGTTGCGTGCGTCCGCTCGTCGTCCTACCTCTGAGGCGACCAGGCCTCCCCCGCCATGTCCTCTCACCTCTGGCCTCGCCCTGCTCCCCTTCACTCCCTGGCGCGGGGCCTACCCCTCTCCCTGTCCTTTTTCGCTTGGTCGAGCTCGCCGCCCTAACTAGCCTGTCCGTGGTGACCACGTCACCAGAACGGATGATGTGATGCCCCTCCCCTCCAGTTATAAGTTATCCCCGTGCCTCCCCCTACTCGACTCCTCTCACTCTCACCAGCGCACCACCAGGGCGTACCCCTCTTCACCCTCGATCAAGGACAAGGCCGAGCCGCGCTGACGTTCTGCTTGACGACGCGCACGGCGCACGTCGCTGTCGTCGCCCTCTGTCTCCCTCTTTTGACACCCTCATTTTTTTGCTCTATTCCTTCTTCTGGTTCTTGCAAGCCCTGACCATGCCCTTGTTGCTCTGCAGCCCTTCTTGGTCACGCTGTTGTCGAGTCGGACGTCTTCGTCACTGCCGGCAACGCCATTCGTGTCGTCGTTCGCGAGCTAGCCTGCAAGCCTGCACCATCCGAGGAGACCATCCCAGGTATCGGCCACTCCTCTGCATCGTTCCCTACCGGCCCCAGGCCGAGCATCGGTGAGCCTCCGTCCACGCCGAACCACCGTCGCTGTGTTCGTGGCGCATACCCTGTCTCGGTGCACCACGCAGGACAGAAAAAGTTTTTGTTCCCCCTGATTTTTGCACTATGGACAAACAAACAAGATTGCAAAAGTTAGGGTGTTACAAGCCTTCCACCCTTAAAATAATCTCGTCCCGAGATTACTAGGCGTAGTACTAGAGAAGTTGTTAGAAGTTGAATTAAGTTAGAATCCATCCTCTGGTAGACGTGTCGTTGTTGAAAATTCACACCTTTAGCTTCCGAGAGACACTGTAGATCTCCGTCGAGGGCAGCTCCGGGAAGAGGGTTGACTTCTCTATGGGGATGTTATATTGAGTCAGCTTCAATTTTAGTGGAAGACGAAGTCTTCCACCCTTAAGATTGTTCAACGGGGGTTCATAAAAAGACAAAGCTTCCGCCATGGGGTCTTGTCGGGCGCTTCTGAAGAAGTCATCGATCTCCCGCCTTGAGTTGAAGAATCTTCAGGGGAGAAGTGCATTCCACGGCTTCAAGTGGTACACACGGTGTTTACTACTCTTGTAAGGCGCTCGTTTAGTTAGTGAGTCAATGGAAATCCTGGTCAGTCTCCACATACTGCAGCAACTTGCGAAAACAGTCTTCAACCTTCGGGTTGGCGCTAATTCCCATCAGTTAAGGAGTGAGCGCTTAAAGTACACCAAATCTTGAGTCTTGAATCCTCTTCAACGACTTCGCTTGATGATAACCAGATGCACCATGGAGGATATCTTGGCTTCGATACGACTTCTCGCTTGGCTGCTCTGCTGGGCAGATGGTACCTTACAGTTTGGTGTTAAGAAAGTTTCTTTATGGCAAGTGGCGTTCTATCCTACAGTTAGACCTTGTCAGTATGCTTCGTCTTCTTGCAGGGCCGAAGTCAATATTGAAGGCACTGGCTTCTGCTTCCTTGGCGTCCCAGGGTGTCTTCGGTTGAATGGCACACTAAGTTGGTGACTCCAGGAAATCATGGTTAGTTCTAGTGGTTACCCAAATGTTAGTTAGGGTTTTCTGTTAGCTTTACAAACTAACAGTTAGAGTTTCTACCCAAAAATTGCCCGTATGCGTGGAAAACATCTTAGGGGGGGGTTTCCTAGACAGGGTTACCACACAAAAAGAGGGGTTTTCAGGCCAAAAGGCTAAAACAAGCATACACACAATAAGCAATCACAAGCACTCAAGCGGCAAATTTGGAACACCACAAGCAATCATGAAATCCACACGAGGTATTTCAAGTACCCAAGGATACCTAATACGCAGGGGTAGCTTAATTGAAGCAATTGAGTTTGTCCTATCCATCCTATAGGCTTGGGTTGGTCAGAGATGCAAACGTCTTCATTTTGCTGATTTTGACTTCAACGATGATTCTTGTAGAAATTGGTGGTGAAGTAGACCTAATGTTGAGCCGTAGACGAGTGCTGCATAGGATCTTCTGGTCTCAATTTGGAGGAGTAATTGCTGAAGAGCTCCATGGAAGATAGCTTCTTGTGACGGGCCTAAAAATTGCTAGTCAATAACTGAAGACTTGATCCTTGACGACTGCAAAAGTGCAAGTCGAAAGAGGAACAAGGTCAACTCCTTGACAGACTTTGGTGACAACCAAAGACATGATCTTATTTTCCGTATACGCATACTGCTAAGTCGGCATCCAATCTTCAATAGCTGCTGCCGGAGATACTTGAGACTTCGTGAAGGGTTGATCCATCTTCGACTTCGAGTCTCCGAATCTGAGTTGGGAACATCGTCCATTATGTTGATTTGGAAGAGGGTGAGTTAGTAGACTCAGAAGTTTCCAAATCTTTCGAAATCAGAGGGCGAGGTAAGAACGGAAAGTTTTTGAAAGGATAAGAAAATTAGAAGTTATTCTTCCATCTAATACAGTAAGAATTTGTTTTGTAAATAATTTTTAGCAAAGTACTGGTTTCCTAACTAACGTCCATGCTAACTAGGGTCTCCTACAGTAAGGATGGCTCTGATACCAGCTCTGTAGGGCCCCGGACTAGCTGTCCGAAACACCCGTTATGCATAATTCTACTATGGAGCTCATCCAACTTGGCAAAACCATCTTATGTCTAATACATAAGATGGCCATCAAGACATTCTGTCGCCATTCATGAAGAAACATATGCACACATGTATGCCCATTGTTTTGGGGTTTCACACAATTATGGCACCTTCCAATATTTTATTGACCACGATCATATATGTTGGCCAAACCATATCAAGCAACATATATGATAGGTAGGACATAATGGACGAACTAGCACCTTAGTTTTTAAGATAGCGGTGAAGGTCTGATGCTTCTCGTGAGCTAAGGGTTCAAGATAAGTATATTCTTCGTGCAACAGAGACAGGCTGGTACAACTGGCAGCTGGCAGGCCATGAGATGGTCTGTCCATTTTTGGCAGGATCATGGTTCCATTTGAAGGCATCCGTTTATCCCTCTCATTGTTTCTCGCAGTAGGATTCTCCGTCCCCTTGTAAGAAACGGAATAGGGATTGGTCAAGCAAGCATTACAAAATTAGTTTGCATTTGCAATCAAGCAACATATACGATAGGTATGACAGAATGGACGAACTAGCACCTTAGTTTTTAAGATTGCGGTGAAGTTATGATGCTTCTCGTGAGCAAAGGGTTCAAGATACATATATCATTCATGCGGCAGAGACGAGCTGGTACAACTGGCAGCTGGCAGGCCAGGAGAATGGATCATGGTTCCATCTAGAGGCATCTGGTTAGCGGCCCTCATGTTATTGATGGAAGTGCGTTTCTCCGTCTCCTTGTAAGAAACACAATACGGATTGATCAAAACAAGCATGGCAACAACTAATTAGCGTATTCAATCAGACAACATATATGATACAGCAGAGCTGAAAGGACGAATTAGCACCTTAGCTTTTAAGATAGCAGGTGAGCTCTGAAATTCTTCTGAGGCAATAATGGCTCCAGATATGTATCGCCTTTGTGTGCCTTGGATGCCGATATTGTCTTGATGCGCTTAGATGCTTTGTTTACTTCCTTACCACTATTTTTCTGGGAATGTTGGGATGCAAGCAATATGTCTAGAAGAGAAATCTTCAGTTGGGTACCATTACGTACCAGTTCAAGTAAAAGCTGATTATTTGGTCTCATTTGAGGATTTCTTTTAGCTACATTTACGATAACAAGCACAAACATAAGATGTGTATTAATTATGTAGGATGTGTGCGTGCTGGTGTGAGAGATGGACAGAAAAATGAAATCAAACAGATACACTGGTGTTGGAACTACAAACCAGGAACCAGTGAATGGGACATCCACATGCAAGTTCTTTCAGAGAAAGAAGCTGATAGGTATCCCCATTATAAAATCAATAGTTTGCACAATACAAAAAAGGGCTAAATTTAAAAAGATTGCTTGGAGCGATGACTCTAGCATATAAGGCAGGAGGGAATATCTCTACTCATAAGGCAGACTGAGACAAGGCTCCTCGTACATAATCCAGCCAAATGTAACAAACTACATCAACCTGCACGTAGGCAGACAGAAACCAGCTAGAACAACTAACTAACTTCTCGCAACTTCTATACGAGCAAGCAGTTGAAACCCCATCAGCTAGTCCATGGCAAATCGACCGAAAAATCATGTGCATATAGAGAATACATAAATAACTAGGCTTTTACAATAGTATACCCAATGCACGACCGTTGGTCTGCATAATTGCTAGCACAACGAAGACGGTATGCTTGCGGAATTGCGCTTGAACTCACCGGCGGGCAGACGCGGTGCGGCAGGCGATTTGGGCGAGAGGTTGACTATGTGGCCCGGGAGGATGGACGGCACACGTGTGACTATAGCGCGGCATTGGCGTGGAAGGCGATGGGGGGTGGGTGTGGTGGATATGGCTGGAGAGACGGATTCAGATCTAGGGTTCGTCCAATTGGGGAAAAGTAGCTCGGGGTAAGGATCCGTTGGGTGCAGGCGTGCAGCTGTGTGTGTGGGTTATCCTGAAGTTGGGTAACAATACTAGAATACTCTTGTTGTCATAATAGGTCATAAATTTAATTTCGCCAGATTCATGGTTAGAAGGGACATTTCAACCACTTCAAATTTCTCTAATATGGGCGTCAACTTTTGGGACATTTCAGACACAGAAGGGCCACCAGTTCTGATAGGTGGGTCGTTGGACGTCAGAGAGCTAAACTTGGGCTGCAAATGGACCTGTACCAAAAGGTCGTTGCACGATCTAAATAAAACAACCCTACTTCACAGAAGAAAAAAACTATTACGTCTAAGCACTTGGAAAAAATCATGTGAGAATTGTGCCAATTTTAATGCTTTCATGTGTAGTTTCCACCAAACAAATGCACACGAATGATCCAAATTTTGTTAAATTACAGTAAATCTTGACAAGTAAAAAAAATAAATGCACTTGCAAACAAATTACAATAAAAAACTATTACGTATGAGCACTTGGAAAAAGTCATGTGAAAACTGTGTCAATTTCAATGCTTTCATTTGTAGTTGCCACCAAACGAATGCACACGGACGAGCAAATTTCAATATCTTGTCCTGGGTACAAGGTTCAAATTCATGTGCCTGATTTGTCGGGGACTTAATTCATTTTTTAGCTTAACTAGTAAAAGCCTAATATATCATAGAATAGTTTAATTGGAGTTTACTTCAAAATATCGATAGTCAAGAAGATATATGAGTTACTTTAGTTTTTACATATTTTGAATAGTTTGGATTTGTGCTCATAATGTGGATAATTTATGTGTTTTTTTGCATCTTAAACTAACGATGAACACATGCATAAAGTCGCATGATAACTTGGAAATCATGGAGTCCTCGAATTTCACTGCGCATGTGTGGAGGGACGACCGAATTTGGTAGACACGGGAGAGAAAAGTCAATTCAAATATATTATTCCCTTGGGTGGCATCTAAGCGCACTGGGATTTCTTTGTGAAAGTCGATTTGAACATTTGTATTGTGTGTAGGTGACATCCCTTGAATGTTTGGCTACTTTATCTTAACACAATACAACCCTAATTAATTTTACATACATATGCTTGGATCATATGCAAGAGGCGGTTTCCGACATGGCGCATATCATTTCGCTGCTATCCTTGATCCAAGTGCCCCGCACTGTCTACCCTTTCGATTAAGGGGATGTAGAACACAAGGCATTAATATATGTTTCTATTAACTATGTTTTTCATAGGAAAATTGGAAACCCCCAAAACTTAGCTTGATCGAGCCCAAATTAAGGATATATATAGCAAATTGCTTGTGAACCTGATTGTGTATGAGTTTATAAATATACGATCTTATCATCGTTGAGCCATGTCAAAAGGTGGGTTGGATACTCCTAGCTACCACCACATGTCTTTTAAGTAGTTCCATTGATTACGTTTATTCGGTTTTGATCCAAAAGGTCCACAAAAGATATATAAGACTTTGCTAAAGAGCGGACACCTCGAATCCCTTCACTGCCACCCGTTGGATTGCACTCCTATAAATTGTTAGCTTTTCTTCCAATCTCTAGTTCAATAAGATAAAAGAAGAATAAAATCAGAACTCCGACTATTCATCGTAAATAAAAAGGTTATGTGCTAGCTGGTTTCATAGTAAACCAGCCACACCCACATGCAGGCATTGGATCTAGATCGTACATGTGGTCAATAAAATTACGCACCATGCATCCATGAGCTCATAGATCCTACCTATATCATATATGTTGCTTGATTGCAAATCCAAATTAAATTTTGTAATGCTTGCTTGACTAATCCCTATTGTGTTTCTTACAAGGGGACGTAGAATCTTACTGCCAGCAAAAATGAGAGGGATAAACAGATGCCTTCAAATGGAACCATGATCCAGCCAAGAATGGACAGATCGTCTCCTGGCCCTGCCAGCTGCCAGTTCCCAGCCCATCTCTGCCGCACGAAGAATATACTTATCTTTTAGCTCACGAGAAGCATCAGACCTTCACCGCTATCTTAAAAACTAAGGTGCTAGTTCGTCCATTTTGTCCTACCTATCATATATGTTGCTTGATTGCAAATGAAAATTAATTTTGTAATGCTTGCTTGACCAATCCCTATTATGTTTCTTCCAAGAGGACGGAGAATCCTACTGCGAGCAATAATGAGAGGGATAAACGGATGCCTTCAGATGGAACCATGATCCAGCCAAGAATGGATAGATCATCTCCTGGCCTGCCAGCTGCCATTTGTACCAGCGTGTCTCTGCCGCACGAAGAATATACTTATCTTGAACCCTTAGCTCACGAGAAGTATCCGACCTTCACCGCTATCTTAAAAACTAAGGTGCTAGTTCATCCATTCCATCCTACCTATCATATATGTTGCTTGATTGCAAATGCAAATTAATTTTTGTAATACTTTCTTGACCAATCCCTATTGTGTTTCTTACAAGGGGATGGAGAATCCTACTGCCAACAACAATGAGAGGGATAAATGGATGCCTTCAGATGGAACCATGATCCAGCCAAGAATGGACAGATCGTCTCCTAGCCAGTCAGCTGCAAGTTGTACCATCCCGTCTCTGCCGCACGAAGAATATACTTATCTTGAACCCTTTGCTCTTGAGAGCATCAGACCTTCACCGCTATCTTAAAAACTAAGGTGCTAGTTCGTCCATTTTGTCCTACCTATCATAGATGTTGCTTGATTGCAAATGCGAATTAATTTTTTTAATGCTTACTTGACCAATCCTTATTATGTTTCTTACAAGGGGACGGATAATCGTACTGCCAGCAACAATGAGAGGGATAAACAGATGCCTTCAAATGGAACCATGATCCAGCCAAGAATGGACAGATCATCTCCTGGCCTGCCAGCTGCCAGTTGTACTAGCCCGTCTCTGTCGCGCGAAGAATATACTTATCTTGAACCCTTATCTCACGAGAAGCATCAGACCTTCCCCGCTATCTTAAAAACTAAGGTGCTAGTTCGTCCATTCTGTCCTACCTATCATATATGTTGCTTGATTGCAAATGCAAATTAATTTCCCTATTGTGTTTCTTACAAGGGGATGGAGAATCCTACTGCCAGCAATAATGAGAGGGATAAACAGATGCCTTCAGATGGAACCATGTTCCAGCCAAGAATGAACAGATCTTCTAGTCCCCCAGCTTTCAGTTGTACCAGCATGTCTCCGCTCCACGAAGGAGATACATATTTTGAACCCTTAGTTCACGAGAAGCTTAAGACCTTACCCGCTACCTTGAAAGCTAAGGTTCTCGTTCGTCCATTATGTCTTTCCTTTCATATCTGTTGTTGTACTTGGTTGATCAATCCATATCGTGCTTCTTACAAGGGGATGGAGAAACCTACTGCCAGGAAGAATGAGAGGGCTGACTAAATGCATTCATATGCAACAGCAATCCAGCTAGGAACGGAAAGATTATCTCCTGGCCTGCTAGCTTCCGCTTTTCCGAGCCCGAGTCCCAGAAGAGAATTATCAATGAGAACACATGTTGAATCTAAAACAAGTAGTTCCGGAAGTGCCTCGACGGAATATAAGTCACAAAAAATGGATCTTAGCTCAACGTTATGCATATCCTTGCATCCAGAACACTCTTTTGCTATAGGTAAGTTCTAATACCAATTGCTTTGTTGCATTTTGGTTAGCTGCACGATGGAATTGTGCTGA
This sequence comes from Lolium perenne, assembly GCF_019359855.2. Lineage (NCBI taxonomy): Eukaryota > Viridiplantae > Streptophyta > Magnoliopsida > Poales > Poaceae > Lolium > Lolium perenne. Next base: position 218,329,946 of record NC_067247.2, read on the forward strand.
ATTATTTTTTCTAGGATGTATCAGAGTTAATGATCCTACTGCACATATCCTTATGGATATTGAAGTCACTGGTAGTTCAACTCAGGTTGAAAATGTGGCTGAAGGCATGTTTCATGTATTTATTTCTATGTTTCCTCGAGGAGTAACACCTTTATACTGTGATATACTAAATAGTGGTATTTTATATGTTGATCCAAACGTCGAAGGAGATGATGTTCTGGAAATTGTAGAGAATGTGGGAAAAGGACCCAGCAGGTTGTCAGAATCTCAGGATGCCACACTTCTTACCGTCATTCCAAAAGGGAAGACTAGGCCCGTGTCAGCTCAAGTTGATACAAACATTGCAACTGAATGCAACAAGGCAGTCAAGAAATTTGTGCATCTTCATTCACATTATAGTAAGTACAAGGGGACTCTAGGCTTCTCTGTAACTATTATAGTAAAGTTGCGGTAAGTACGGCCTTTGCACCACATGTAATCTTTATTTGAAGCTGCTAATTTTGGGAGTCTATCATTCGTTTATCCATGCTCTTTCATGTCACTAGGAAAGTGGTAAGATGGACATAAAATATTCTCACCAGTGAAAAAACATTGTACAAACCTTCTTCAGAAAGGCCTTCGGCAATGTCGATACCTACTTAAAAAGAAGTACTTTGACATAGATCCAAATGATGTGCCAAAAGAATTTCAAGTTCCATGGATGAATATATATGAGTGGAAGGCACTAGTAGACCACTGGAGGCATCCCAACATGGTGGTCAGTTCCTTTCTGAACTCAAAGTTTTTTCCTTGTACATTGTAATGTACACAGTTACTAATTCTACAATTCTTGCAGAAGATATGTGCTGCCAACAAAAAAAATCGTTCTAATATTACATACCATCAATCAACTGGGTCACAAAGCTACGAAGTGCACTTGCAAAATTTGGTAAGAAGTGGTGGATTTATAGTTTGGTGGCCATTTTGATTTTTATTTCGCTCAGTGCATGTTCTCATTTATATGACCGTTCTATGTTACTGTATCGAGTTCTTGGTTTAATACTGTGATGGACATGTTTCCATTAAACTAAACTCCTGATTTAATTGGTACCTATTTGTATGAACTTTCGTTCGCATCATTGCTTCCCTACAAATCTGTATGTTATGTCTACAGGCTTGATGCTTTGCAGTGTACTATTCTTGATAGTTATCCACATGAGAAACAAGAATAATATGAAACTTTGTGACCAGATCCACATAGAACCTGTAAGCTAGCTTCATGTATATGTTTGATTTCAGTGAGACAAGTACAAATGTAAAGAACTCACTCATCTGGATATATTCAAGGAATGTCACTTTAGCCAGAATGAATGCCACTTCAGCTTCATGTATCTTTTTGTATGTGGTAACCTGTTTGCTTCATTGCAAATGAAGGCTGAGAAGGAAAATCAGCTAACTGTGGGGACCCTGCTGTCCACAACTGGCGTGTGGTTGACGTGGGAGGTAGAAATCTCTGTGGTGTAGCTTTTCTTCGTTCCCCGACAACGGCGCCAGAAAATAGCTTGATGTCTACTCACGCTTCTATTCCTGTAGACAGTGTTGGGCCTCCAAGAGCAGAGGTTTGTAGAACAGCAGCAAGTTTCCCTTACGTGAATCACCGAAGGTTTATCGAACTCAGGGAGGAAGAGGTGAAAGATATCCCTCTCAAGCAACCCTGCAATTACGATACAAGAAGTCTCTTGTGTCCCCAACACACCTAATACACTTGTCAGATGTATAGGTGCACTAGTTTGGCGAAGAGATAGTGAAATACAAGTGGTATGAATGAATATGAGTGGTAATAGCAATCTGAAATAAATATGGCAGCGAGTAAACATGCAACAGAACAATAAACAAACGGAGATTCGATGTGTGGAAACAAGGCCTAGGGATCATACTTTCACTAGTGGACACTCTCAACATTGATCACATAATAAAACCACTCTACACTCTCTTGTTGGATGATGAACACCATTAATTGTGTAGGGCTATAAGAGCACCTCAATGCCGGAGGTAACAAGCTCCACAACATTCAATGTTCATATTTAAGTAACCTTAGAGTGCATGATAGACCAACGCAATTATACCAAGTACTAACATAGCATGCACACTGTCACCATCAGGCTATGAAAGGAGGAATAGATCACATCAATACTATCATAGTAATAGTTAACTTCATAATCTACACGAGATCACAATCATAAACTACGCCAAGTACTACATGATGCACACACTGTCACCATTACATCATGGAGGAGGAATAGAGTACTTTAATAACATCACTAGAGTAGCACATAGATTAATAGTGATACAAAGCTCATCATATGAATCTCAATCATGTAAGGCAGCTCATGAGATCATTGTATTGAAGTACATGGGAGAGAGATGAACCACATAGCTACCGGTACAGCCCTTAGCCTTGATGGAGAACTACTCCCTCCTCATGGGAGACAGCAACGGTGATGAAGATGGCGGTGGTGTCGATGGAGATGCCTTCCGGGGGCACTTCCCCGTCCCGGCAGCGTGCAGGAACAGAGACTTCTGTCCCCCAGATCTTGGCTTCGCGATGGCGGCGGCTCTGGAAGGTTTCTCGTGCCGTGGCTTATTCGTCCGAAATTTTTAGGTCAGGAAGGCTTAAATAGGCGAAGAGTCGGAGTCGGAGGGGGTCTGGTGGCTCCACACAATAGGGGGCACGCCCCCCCTGGGCCGCGCCACCACCATGTGTGGTGGCCCTGGGCCTCTCCTCTGGCCCCTCTTCGGTGCTCTGGAAGCTTCCTTGAAATATAAGATACTAGGCGTTGATTTCGTCCAATTCCGAGAATATTTCCTTACTAGGATTTCTGAAACAAAAAACAGCAGAAAACAGGAACGGGCACTTCGGCATCTTGTCAATAGGTTAGTTCCGGAAAACGCATCAAAACGATATAAAGTGTGAACAAAACATGTAGGTATTGTCATAAAACAAGCATGGAACATCAGAAATTATAGATACGTTGGAGACGTATCAGACCCCGGACTAACTGTCTGAAATACCATGTTATGTATACAGTTCACGATCCCATGATCAGTGCGCCGTGAACACATAACCGAACTGATATCAAATTACACCATCCATTACAAAGCGGAAGAAGAAAATTACAATAAGGTCACATGACCATTCTTTACATAATAGCCTCGAAGGGCCTAACTAATCATCAGAGTAGCAGTCATCACTTCATCAGCGCAGAGCCCAAGTCCTCTGCCATAAACCCTACAGGCAACTGACTGGGAAGACGTTCCTAGCTCGCATAGACGTCACCAACTCCTTCTTCATCCGTCGTGTTCCTCCAAGTCTGGCCAAGTAAATAGCCAGGGACAAAGCCGTGAGTACATTGGAATTGTACTTGCAAACCATCACGAAGGTGCTTTGCAAGGATGCAAGATAACAAGTGCTAATCTAAGATGACAAGAGGGAAGAGCTAATTTCTCTTGTGGAAATAGCATGTGAAAGAGAAATAGTTTCTCTTGTGGATATAGCATGAGAAAGAGAAGTAGTTTCTCTTGTGGATATATCATCCCAACATCGCAGTTGAAGGGGACACTAAGAAAGTAGTAGCATTTCTATGCCTTGTTTGAAGAAGACACTTCAAATAGGTCCTATGGCATCTCTATATCTTTATTGAAGAAGATACTTCAAAAGATAGACTACGACATCTCTATATCTTTATTGAAGAAGAGTTCCTCTACATGAAACACTAGGAAGGGTTCACCCAAATTTTGTTCCTTTTTGCTCGACCATCTCCATATGGTCGGCACAAGCCTTCCCGTACCCTTCCGGTACATCCAACACATTCTCTTTCTTTGTAAAACACTTTATAAAACAAAACTCAACACAGCTCGGCAACGGCCATCCCAACCGTCCATGACCTCGGACACGGCTATTCGAATAGATTTGACTCTGCAGAGTTTGCACACTTTCCCCACAAGATCCGCGAGTTTATCATGTGGGCATCATCCCCCCATATCAACTATGCCGTGACAAAAAGTCGGACATAGCCTTTCGCCTATTCGTCTTAGCACGGGATCCTAACCTATGGAGTATGTACCTCCTCGGCACCGTGGCAGCTCACCTCACTTTGAGCGTGGCTCCACCGCCAAGCCAGGAGACCCATAGTGTCTTCCGGACGGGTAGCCTCGAAGGCATCCCGTTATACGATTGTCTCCACCTGCTACAACCCAGACTCGAGGGTAACCTTACCATTGTGTAGTTGTGCGGTGTCCCATGCTAAGAAGAATGAACTACGAGCTAAGCCCCGTGCCCACTTTGGGGTAATGTGGTTGCGCGGTTTAGTTGTTCCGGGCGAATACAGAGAACCATGTGTCGTTTTTCTCAAAAACCCAAGTCACACACACTCTCGTCTTTCCAACCATCTTTGTCAAGATCCTTTCCTTTCATAAACCATACGCTTGGGTAAGGTTGCCTCACCCAAGGTTTTCATAAACATTTACAACAAGGTAAACCTTGAGGGGTTCCCAAACTAAAGTTTCATGAGTTGAACTAATACAACACTATGGCCGAGATGAGGGTCATCACGCCATTGAGGGTATGAAAAAGAGGTATTGGAGTGGATCATACTCGCTTGAGCTAAGCATGTATTATGGCAACATAAGAGGAAAATATACTTTCAGATTTGTGGTGCTATCTAACCCAATCAATAGATAGGGATGAGAATTGGCCAACACCAACACCATTTAGGGAATTAGGCATACTCATCACAATTCGAGAATACACCAAGATCATGGTATTTATACCTCTACACTAGAAGGTGGTGTAGTATGAATCTTGTCCCGAGGTGGAACATGTTCAAGCTAAATATAGAAAACAAGTTGGATAGAAATGGCCATGATACCATACACCCAACCAATTACCAAGACCTTGACAAGATAAAACTACTAGAGGTACCATGCTTGCTGATACGCGTGAGGCACACGTCCGTTGGGAACCCCAAGAGGAAGGTGTGATGCGTACAGCAGCAAGTTTTCCCTCAGTAAGAAACCAAGGTTATCGAACCAGTAGGAGCCAAGAAGCACGTGAAGGTTGATGGTGGCGGAGTGTAGTGCGGCGCAACACCAGGGATTCCGGCGCCAACGTGGAACCTGCACAACACAATCAAAGTACTTTGCCCCAACGTAACAGTGAGGTTGTCAATCTCACCGGCTTGCTGTAACAAAGGATTAGATGTATAGTGTGGAAGATGATGTTTGCGAAGAACAGTAAGAACAAGTATTGCAGTAGATTGTATTCGATGTAAAAGAATGGACCGGGGTCCACAGTGCACTAGTGGTGTCTCTCCAATAAGAAATAGCATGTTGGGTGAACAAATTACAGTTGGGCAATTGACAAATAAAGAGGGCATAACAATGCACATACATATTATGATGAGTAGTGTGAAATTCAATTGGGCATTACGACAAAGTACATAGACCGCTATCCAGCATGCATCTATGCCTAAAAAGTCCACCTTCGGGTTAGCATCCGCACCCCTTCCAGTATTAAGTTGCAAACAACAGACAATTGCATTAAGTATGGTGTGTAATGTAATCAACACAAATATCCTTAGACAAAGCATTGATGTTTTATCCCTAGTGTCAACAGCACATCCACAACCTTAGAACTTTCTGTCACTGTCCCAGATTAAATGGAGGCATGAACCCACTATCGAGCATAAATACTCCCTCTTGGAGTTACAAGTATCAACTTGGCCAGAGCCTCTACTAGCAACGGAGAGCATGCAAGATCATAAACAACACATATATGATAGATTGATAATCAACATAACAAAGTATTCCATATTCATCGGATCCCAACAAACGCAACATGTAGCATTACAAATAGATGATCTTGATCATGATAGGCATCTCACAAGATCTAGAAGTCAACCATCTAGCTACTGCTATGGACCCATAGTCCAGGCGTGAACTACTCACACATCACTCCGGAGGTGATCATGGCGATGGAGAGTCCTCCGGGAGATGATTCCCCTCTCCGGCAGGGTGCCGGAGGCGATCTCCTGAATCCCCCGAGATGGGATTGGCGGCGGCGGCGTCTCTAGAAGGTTTTCCGTATCGTGGCTCTCGGTACTGGGGTATTCGCGACAAAGGCTTTAAGTAGGCGGAAGGGTAGGTTTAGAGGCGACGCGAGGGCCCCACACAACAGGGCGGCGTGGGCCCCACCTTGGCCGCGCGGCCCTGGTGTGGCAGCGCCTCGTCGCCCCACTTCGTAATCCTTTCGGTCTTCTGGAAGCTTCGTGGAAAAATAAGACCCTGGGCGTTGATTTCGTCCAATTCCAAGAATATTTCCTTTGTAAGATTTCTGAAACCAAAAATAGCAGAAAACAGCAACTAGCTCTTCGGCATCTTGTCAATAGGTTAGTGCCGGAAAATGCATAAATATGACATAAAGTGTGTATAAAACATGTGAGTATCATCATAAAAGTAGCATAGAACATAAGAAATTATAGATACGTTTGAGACGTATCAAGCATCCCCAAGCTTAGTTCCTACTCGTCCTCGAGTAGGTAAACGATAACAAAGATAATTTCTGAAGTGGCATGCTATCATAATCTTGATCAATACTATTGTAAGCATATGTAATGAATGAAGTGATTCGAAGCAATGGTAAAGATAATGGTTAAACAACTGAACCATATAACAAAGACTTTTCATGAATAGTACTTTCAAGACAAGCATCAATAAGACTTGCATAAAAGTTAACTCATAAAGCAATAGATTCTTAGTAGAAAGATTTGAAGCAACACAAAGGAAGATATAAGTTTCAGAAGTTGCTTTCAACTTCAACATGTTTATCTCATGGATAATTGTCAACACAAAGTAATATGATGAATGCAAATAAGCAAGTATGTAAGAATCAATGCACAGTTAACACAAGTGTTTGCTTCTAAGATAGAAAGAAGTAGGTAAACTGACTCAACATAAAAGTAAAAGAAGGGCCCTTCGCAGAGGGAAGCAGGGATAAATCATGTGCTAGAGCTTTTCAAGTTTTGAAATCATAAAGAGAGCATAAAAGTAAAGTTTTGAGAGGTGTTTGTTGTTGTCAACGAATGGTAGTGGGCACTCTAACCCCCTTGCCAGACAGACTTTCAAAGAGCGGCTCCATTTTTTGGGTGACACTCCTTCCAACCTTTGCTTTCACAAACCATGGCTAACCGAATCCTCGGGTGCCTTCCATGAATCACATACCATGAATGAGTGTCTTTTTATTTTAGTTTTATTTAGATGACACTCCTCCCCACCTTTGCTTTCTCAAGCCATGGCTAACCAAATCCTCGGGTGCCTTCCAACAATCACATACCATGGAGGAGTGTCTATTTGTAGAATTATGAAAGTTAATTAATTGGGGCTGGTAACCCCATTGCCAGCTCTTTTTGCAAAATTATTGGATAAGCGGATGAAGCCACTAGTCCATTGGTGAAAGTTGCCCAACAAGATTGAAAGATAAAACACCACATACTTCCTCATGAGCTATAAAACATTGACACAAATAAGAGATGAATAAATTTTGAATTATTTAAAGGTAGCTCACGAAGTATTTACTTGGAATGGCAGAAAATACCATGTAGTAGGTAGGTATGGTGGACACAAATGGCATAGTTTTTGGCTCAAGGATTTTGGATGCACGAGAAGTATTCCCTCTCAGTACAGGGCTTAGGCTAGCAAGGTTATTTGAAGCAAACACAAGTATGAACCGGTACAGCAAAACTTACATAAGAACATATTGCAAGCATTATAAGACTCTACACTGTCTTCCTTGTTGTTCAAACCCTCACCAGAAAATATCTAGACTTTAGAGAGACCAATCATGCAAACCAAATGTCAACAAGCTCTACGGTATTTCTTCACTAATAGGTGCAAAGTACATGATGCAAGAGCTTAAACATGATCTATATGAGCACAACAATTGCCAAGTATCAAATTATTCAAGACATTTTACCAATTACCACATGTAGCATTTTCTGTTTCCAATCATATAACAATTAACGAAGCAGTTTCAACCTTCGCCATGAACATTAAGAATAAAGATAAGAACATATGTGTTCATATGCAATAGTGGAGCGTGTCTCTCTCCCCCACAATGAATGCTAGGATCCAATTTTATTCAAACAAACAAAAACAAGAACATAAAGACGATCCAAGTAAAGCACAGAGGTGACCTGATAATTTGTCGATGAAGAAGGGGATGCCTTGGGCATCCCCAAGCTTAGATGCTTGAGTCTTCTTGAAATATGCAGGGATGAACCACGGGGGCATCCCCAAGCTTACAGCTTTCACTCTCCTTGATCCTATTGTATCATCCTCCTCTCTTGATCCTTGAAAACTTCCTCCACACCAAACTCGAAACAAACTCATTAGAGGGTTAGTACATAATCAAAAATTCACATATTCAGAGGTGACATAATCATTCTTAACACTTCTGGACATTGCACAAAGCTACTGAAAGTTAATGGAACAAAGAAATCCATCAAACATAGCAAAACAGGCAATGCGAAATAAAAGGCAGAATCTGTCAAAACAGAACAGTCTGTAAAGACGAATTTTTCTGGGGCACTAAACTTGCTCAGATGAAAATGCTCAAATTGAATGAAAGTTGCGTACATATCTGAGGATCACGCACGTAAATTGGTAGATTTTTCTGAGTTACCTACAGAGAATAATACTCAAATTCGTGACAGCAAGAAATCTGTTTCTGCGCAGTAATCCAAATCTAGTATTATCTTTACTATCAAAGACTTTACTTGGCACAACAATGCAATAAAATAAAGATAATGAGAGGTTGCTACAGTAGTAACAACTTCCAAGACTCAAATATAAAACAAAAGTGCAGAAGTAAAATAATGGGTTGTCTCCCATAAGCGCTTTTCTTTAACGCCTTTCAGCTAGGCGCAGAAAGTGTGTATCAAGTAATATCAAGAGATGAAGCATCAACATCATAATTTGTTCTAATGCTAGAATCAAAAGGTAACTTCATTCTCTTTCTAGGGAAGTGTTCCATACCTTTCTTGAGAGGAAATTGATACTTAATATTACCTTCCTTCATATCAATAATAGCACCAACAGTTCGAAGAAAAGGTCTTCCCAAGATAATGGGACAAGATGCATTGCATTCAATATCCAAGACAACAAAATCAATGGGGACATGGTTATTGTTAACCGTAATACGAACATTATCAATCCTCCCCAAAGGTTTCTTTGTAGAATTATCAGCAAGATTAACATCCAAATAACAATTTTTCAATGGTGGCAAGTCAAGCATATTATAGATTTTCTTAGGCATAACAGAAATACTTGCACCAAGATCACATAAAGCATTACAATCAAAATCATTGACCTTCATTTTAATGATGGGCTCCCAACCATCTTCTAACTTCCTAGGAATAGAAGTTTCAAGTTTTAATTTATCTTCTCTAGCTTTTATGAGAGCATTTGTAATATGTTTTGTAAAGGCCAAATTTATAGCACTAGCATTGGGACTTTTAGAAAGCTTTTGTAAGAACTTTATAACTTCAGAGATGTGACAATCATCAAAATCTAAACCATTATGATCTAAAGCAATGGGATCATTGTCCCCAATATTTTGCAAATTTCAGCAGTTTTATCACAAGCAGTTTCAGCAGTTTTAGCAGTTTCAGGCAGTTTTGCACACTTTGCATTAGGAGTAGAAACATTGCCAACACCGATTATTTTACCATTGATAGTAGGAGGTGTAGCAACATGTGAAACATTAGCATTACTAGTGGTGGTAATAGTCCAAACTTTAGCTATATTATTCTCTTTAGCATTTTCTTCTTTTTTCCACCTAGCACGCAATTCGGCCATAAATCTAATATTCTCATTAATTCGAACTTGGATGGTGTTTGCTGTAGCAAATGACTTAATATCTTTAGTTTCATTAGGCATAACTTTCAATTTTAAAAGATCAACATCAGCAGCAAGACTATCAACTTTAGAAGCAAGAATATCAATTTTACCAAGCTTTTCTTCAACAGATTTGTTAAAAGCAGTTTGTGTACTAATAAATTCTTTAAGCATGGCTTCAAGACCAGAGGGTACATTCCTATTATTGCTGTAAGAATTCCCATAAGAATTACCATAACCATTACCATTATTAGAGGGATATGGCCTATAGTTGTTACTAGAATTATTCCTATAAGCATTGTTGTTGAAATTATTATTTTTAATGAAGTTCACATCAACATGCTCTTATTGAGCAACCAATGAAGCTAACGGAACATTATTAGGATCAACATTAGATCTACCATTCACAAGCATAGACATAATAGCATCAATCTTATCACTCAAGGAGGAGGTTTCTTCAACAGAATTTACCTCCTTACCTTGTGGAGCTCTTTCAGTGTGCCATTCAGAGTAATTAATCATCATATCATCAAGAAGCTTTGTTGCGGCGCCTAGAGTGATGGACATAAAAGTACCTCCAGCAGCTGAATCCAATAGGTTCCGCGAAGAAAAATTCAATCCTGCATAAAAGGTTTGGATGATCATCCAAGTAGTCAGTCCATGGGTAGGGCAATTTTTGAGCAAAGATTTCATTCTTTCCCATGCTTGGGCAACATGCTCATTATCCAATTGCTTAAAATTCATTATGCTACTTCTCAAAGATATAATTTTATCAGGAGGATAATATCTACCAATGAAATCATCCTTACATTTAGTCCATGAATCAATACTATTCTTAGGCAAAGATAGCAACCAATCTTTAGCTCTTCCTCTTAAAGAGAAAGGAAACAATTTTAATTTTATAATGTCACCATCTACATCCTTATACTTTTGCATTTCACATAGTTCAACAAAATTATTAAGATGGGCAGCAGCATCATCAGAACTAACACCAGAAAATTGCTCTCTCATAACAAGATTCAGTAAAGCAGGTTTAATTTCAAAGAATTCTGCTGTAGTAGCACGTGGAGCAATAGGTGTGCATAAGAAATCATTATTATTTGTGCTTGTGAAGTCACACAACTTAGTATTTTCAGGAGTACCCATTTTAGCAATAGTAAATTAAGCAAACTAGATAAAATAAATGCAAGTAACTAATTTTTTTGTGTTTTCAATATAGAGAACGCAAACAAGATACTCCCTCTGTTCCATTCTATAGTGCCTATTGTTTTTTAGCACGGAAATTAGCGCAAGAGTATTTTTTACACAAGATCCCTAGCTGAACGATTTGAGATCAACGTAAAATTTGAGAAATCCATATCTTCCTAACTTACCATAACACTTTTGGGAGCTGAACGATTTGGGAGCTGAATGGGGAGGGGTAATTGAAAAAAAGCTAAGCTAAAACCTTATATTCTGAAACCTATGCCAAAAATCTATAGGCACTATAGAAAGGAACGGAGGGAGTAGTAAATAAAGTAAAGCAAGTAACTAATTTTTTTGTATTTTTGATATAATGAGCAAACAAAGCAGTAAATAAAATAAAGCAAGAAAAAAACAAAGTAAAGAGATTGGAAGTGGAGACTCCCCTTGCAGCGTGTCTTGATCTCCCCGGCAACGGCGCCAGAAAATGTGCTTGATACGCGTGAGGCACACGTCCGTTGGGAACCCCAAGAGGAAGGTGTGATGCGTACAGTAGCAAGTTTTCCCTCAGTAAGAAACCAAGGTTATCAAACCAGTAGGAGCCAAGAAGCACGTGAAGGTTGATGGTGGCGGAGTGTAGTGCGACGCAACACCAGGGATTCCGGCGCCAACGTGGAACCTGCACAACACAATCAAAGTACTTTGCCCCAACGTAACAGTGAGGTTGTCAATCTCACCGGCTTGCTGTAACAAAGGATTAGATGTATAGTGTGGAAGATGATGTTTGAAAAGAACAATAAGAACAAGTATTGCAGTAGATTGTATTCGATGTAAAAGAATGGACCGGGGTCCACAATTCACTAGTGGTGTCTCTCCAATAAGAAATAGCATGTTGGGTGAACAAATTACAGTTGGACAATTGAAAAATAAAGAGGGCATAACAATGCACATACATATTATGATGAGTAGTGTGAAATTCAATTGGGCATTACGACAAAGTACATAGACCGCTATCCAGCATGCATCTATGCCTAAAAAGTCCACCTTCGGGTTAGCATCCGCACCCCTTCCAGTATTAAGTTGCAAACAACAGACAATTACATTAAGTATGGTGCGTAATGTAATCAACACAAATATCCTTAGACAAAGCATTGATGTTTTATCCCTAATGGCAACAGCACATCCACAACCTTAGAACTTTCTGTCACTGTCCCAGATTAAATGGAGGCATGAACCCACTATCCAGCATAAATACTCCCTCTTGGAGTTACAAGTATCAACTTGGGCAGAGCCTCTACTAGCAACGGAGAGCATGCAAGATCATAAACAACACATATATGATAGATTGATAATCAACATAACATAGTATTCCATATTCATCGGATCCCAACAAACGCAACATGTAGCATTACAAATAGATGATCTTGATCATGATAGGCAGCTCACAAGATCTAACAATGATAGCATAATGAGGAGAAGACAACCATCTAGCTACTGCTATGGACCCATAGTCCAGGGGTGAACTACTCACACATCACTCCGGAGGCGATCATGGCGATGGAGAGTCCTCCGGGAGATGATTCCCCTCTCCGCAGGGTGCCGGAGGCGATCTCCTGAATCCCCCGAGATGGGATTGGCGGCGGCGGTGTCTCTAGAAGGTTTTCCGTATCGTGGCTCTCGGTACTGGGGTATTCACGACGAAGGCTTTAAGTATGCGGAAGGGTAGGTTTAGAGGCGACGCGAGGGCCCCACACAACAGGGCGGCGCGGGCCCCACCTTGGCCGCGCGTCCCTGGCGTGGCGGCGCCTCATCGCCCCACTTCGTAATCCTTTCGGTCTTCTGGAAGCTTCGTGGAAAAATAAGACCCTGGGCGTTGATTTCGTCCAATTCCGAGAATATTTCCTTTGTAGGATTTCTGAAACCAAAAACAGCAGAAAACAGCAACTGGCTCTTCGGCATCTTGTCAATAGGTTAGTGCCGGAAAATGCATAAATATGACATAAAGTGTGTATAAAACATGTGAGTATCATCATAAAACTAGCATGGAACATAAGAAATTATAGATACGTTTGAGACGTATCACTTGCATCCAAGCATAGATGACAACAATATGGAAATCATCACACATAGAACCAAGATGCTATTGGTAGCACAAGATGACATCCAAAGAGACATCATATCAGAGATCAAAAGATGGCTTGCCTTAGTTGGCTTGTCCCTGGTCCTCCTTAAAACCTTCTCCAAATTCTTCCCCTTCAACTTCTCCCCCGTTTGTGTCTAGCGTCGCAAAAATAAACAATACATACAATCAATACCAAACTCAAGATCCAAGTTCTTAAATGAAATGTAAAAGAAATACGCAGGGGAGTTGTGTAACAGTAACAAATCATGGTTGGGATAATTTTAAAACAAAATGGATGGCAAGGTTTTGGATAAAACAAATGGATTTTACTTCTAACATTGCATGTGACACACATACACTCATAACCCGAGACAAAAATTCATGAACAGAGACTGAAATTATTTTTCCTGGATGGACAGTACTAAAACAAGACTAACAGAATTGGATTCCTCCAAAAATATTGATCCTACAATTTTTAAAATTATAAACACTAAACAGGATGCAGGGATCATGTTTAATGTACTAAAATTCGTACAAAAATCCTAAAAATACAAGGTCAGTGGCAATGGAAAGGTATTGAAATTTATGACCTAATGCAATTGGTTTCATTTGATTCGGGTTTTTATAACTGAAGTTATTAGCATTTGAGTGCTACTGGTTTTTGGAAATAAAAACAGAAATCTCAAATTTTGAAAACGGGCGGGAAAGCCTGGGACGGGCGGATTTGAATAGTGGGCCAGCCCAGTAGGGTTTCCAGGTGGCGTTTTGGGAAAAAGAAAACAAAACAAGAAAAGGGAGGGGAGAGGGGCCTGGGGTGGGGCCCATGTGCATGGCCAGCATGGCCACTTGGGCCATGCAGCCCGTTAGATGGCGATCGGGTGGCTCGGGGCCATCTCTTTCCCAACGACACACACGCATGCGTGCGGTGGACGGGAAAACAGCGGGCGGCGGCGGAGAAAAAAAAGAGAGGGGGCAGGCTAGGCTTACCGGCGGGAGGCGGGCTCGCCGGCTACTGCAGGACGGGGCGGCGGTGTGCTGGCGCCGTCCAGGGGCGAGCTCGGCGATGTCTCCCTCTCCCGCAGTAGCTCGTCCAGGCGGGTCCTCCTCTGCGGACATCCTCGGTCGGACAGCGACGGCGGCGCTCACCGGCGACCCTGGACAACGGGAACGTGTCGGTTAGGAAGAGGAGAGGCATGAGGTTGCAATGGACAAGAAAATAGGAAGGGTTGTCGTTGGGAGTGAGCTCCGTTTGCTCGCAACCCTTCACGGTGACCACGGCGGTGGAGCTCTCTCCGGCGAGCAGCGGCCAGAGAAGGTGTTGCAGGGCTCCTGGCGAGGGGTGGTGAGGGAGAGGGGTGGGGTGGGAGGTTTCTGTGAGGGAGAGGAGTGGGCAAGGGTCAGCTTTTATAGCCGCGCGGAGAAGCAGCGGGTGGGGCGTGCGGTGGCTGCAGCCAATGGCGGAGCGCGGGTGGTGGCATTTGCCAATGGACGCGCAGAGGGTGATGTCAGGGCGGTGCTCGCTGCTAATGTCACATGGCTGCCGTCGTCAGAGGGGAGGGTGGAGCGCAGCATGCGGACTCTCGTGTCCAGGGAGGGTCGCTAGACCTCGAGTTTGTGCTCGCGTACTGGGATGTGGCCATATAGCTTTTGGGTCATGTTGGGCACGGGCTGGTGGGCTAGGGCATCGTGCGTGGATGCCTTTGCAGGACCTGGGTCGTGCGTGTGGTGGCTTTTGGTCGGTTTAGATGTCTAGCATGGGATGGGCTCAAGTTTTGATCAAAACTTAGCCACGGCCATCTATTTCCTTCTCTCTTTCTTCTCTTTGCAAAGAAAAACGTGGCCCAAGGGTGCATGGATGGTGGTGTTGAGCAAGGTCTAATGCGCATGCCATTTGGAGAGGACTAGAACCAGATCTGAATTTGAATCACTCCAACAACATAAGAGAGGGTTGGTGGTGGTATTTTGGGGGGGGGGGGGGTTGAAAATGACAAACATTTTGGCTAGCTATGATCCGTGATCACCACATGTGGATTTTTGTTAGAAGCAAGGAATGGTAGAGGCATTATGTTCCAAGTATAAGAATGAAGAAAGATTCTTAAATGAGGATTTCAAGTGGTGAGAACAACGGGAAGAGTAGAGCATATGCCTCATTCTCAAGATTTTTGGAAAATTGGTTGTTTTCAAAACACAAGAGAGGGTTTTGGTGAGGTGTATAAGGATAAAGAGAAATTAGGGTTCTAGGGTTAGAAGGGACTTCACTTGATTTAGGTCATAAGGTTGGTGTTGTCCAAAACAAAAAGGAGGAATTTTAAGAGTGGGGTCTAGGCAAGATGATATAGAGGAGGTAATTAAGACACAAGATGGTTAGGATTATCTTGGAGAGATAAAGATGCAAAAAAAAGGAGATTAATTGTTTGTTGGAAAATTGATCAACTACCTAGATCAAGCCTAGATGGAGTGGTGAGGTTAAAGGATGGATCATTGAGATGTGTTAGTGGCAAAGACAATGCCATGGATATTTGATCACATATCAAATAGTCCTAAAATTGTGCTGTGGTGAATATGGCCTTTATTTGATTTAAATCAAAATAAGAAACCTTACTTGAAGTATTCGAAGAAAAAGAGAAGTTTTTGGAAGAGAATGATTCATAGAGAAAATAGAAGATACTAGTGAAATGCCCGTGCGTTGCTACGGCAGTCAATTGTTTTCTCCTCTTATCTTTGCGAATTTTGATTCTTCTCTCTTATCTAAGTTTTCGAGTCTTAGGCTTCCACATCGGTTGATCTTTACCTTATACTATTAGGTCCGGTGTTTGAAGAACCTCGACAGGAGAGCATCATCATCTACGTGAGCAACAACCCTTGTTGGTGGTGTTGCCCGATTAGCATGGAGCAACAACTCTTGTTAGTAGTGTCGAGAAGAGGCCTCTCTCCCCCGTACCATAGTCTGGGATCTCGAGGCGAGACCTCTTGTTAGTGGTGTCATTTGGAACGACACGGAAAAACCCTATATTAGAGTTGTGTCGTACTGCGTGTTTTTCCGTGCCGTTCCAAGTAATCATGTCATATGCATATTTTTGAACCCTAAATTATTTTATTAAATTATTATTATTTTTTGCCAAAATTATCTCTCCTTTTCATCCCAAAATTAAATCCATATTTTTCTAGTATTTTTATGGTATCAAAACTATTTTAAAATAACTTTAAAACAAAACTGAAAAATAAATAAAAGAAAACTGTTTATAAAAACCCTTATAAAAAGGGGTTCCAACCAGCTTCCCTGACGTTTTGCAAGGACATCCCGCCGCCGGCTGTTTCTTCCTCCCCCTCTCTCCTTTTGACACTCTCTCTCTCTGTTGACCCCGAGCTGCACGCTCGTTCCTCTCCTCCTCACACAGTCACACCTGCGCCCGAGCGCCTCCTTCCCTCCGGCCACGCGCGCCGCTCAACCCCGACGGCCGCCGTTCCTCCCTCCTGGCCGCGCGCGCCTGTCCTAGCCTCTCCCTTCCCCTCCACTTGCGCGCGCCGCGACTGCACCTCGCCGCCGCCGGCCGTTCGCCCCGAGCGCCGACCTCCGCACGCGGCACGCTCCGCCTTTCCCTGCCACCTCCCGGCAGGCCACCTCGAGTCGCCACCATGCCTAGCTCCACACCCAATCGCCAGCCCCGCTTCAATCTGCTCACGCTCGCTCCGTTTTGCCGTTCGCCTGCAGGTTGTTCGATCATATGTCTGGCCGGCCTATGCCAATCCTTGGCCGCAGCATCTGGCCGGCAGCAGTCTCACGCCCCGCTCCGTTTGGTCCCTCCCGGTAGCAAGGCCCTCTCCTTTCCCGATTGAAGTCACTGGTCTCTGCTCGACGCGATGCATCCTGGACGCACCATTTCCTCAGCGTCGCTGCCCCGCTCGTCAGTCAGCACTCAGCAGCAGCAAGAGCTGCTTCTTTTCCCAGCAGCAGTAGGGTGTTCCAATCGCACGCCACCTTCTCGTTTTGGAATCCATGTCCGTATGCAACGATCAACAACTGCTCTGTTTGCTCGTTTGTGCGTGTAGTACCCTTCTTTCTAATAGTATTAAATATGGAACACCAATGTACGCATCGACCTATGAATGAGTGCTTGAATTCGATCATGTGCATTGTTGTTTGCTAATTTTGCTTCCCCATTTTGTCAGCTAGAATGAATCCGTAATTATTACTTTTGGTGTCCGGACTGTATCCAACAATGAATATTTTCTTTCTAGTTCTTGTTGATCAACATGATTCTTACCTGCATTATCTACTGCTAGAATTCTGATGCTCTCACTCGTAACTTTTTATGCAGAATTTTGTTTCAGTGCGTCGGTGCCAATGTTGTTCCTCAAAAGCTTGTGAACCGTGCAGGAGTAACAATAAGTCTTGCATTGAATTTTCTCTCAAAAAAAAAAGTCTTGCATTGAATTTGTTCTTTGGCTCTTATCTCCCGACATCGGATAGTAAGTGCTATGATAACCTTTTATCGATGCCTTGTATATTAGGAATTCAGGAAGGCAATCTGGAAACTCAATTAACTTCTGTTATTGTGTTGCTGACCTGGTATTGGGTGGTCGGCGGTGTGGTGGAGCTCGGCGTTCTAGACTGGAAGTTGCTGTTCATGGAGGACATCCTCCCCGGATTCCTCTTGGCGGCGCAGCGGGCGGCGCAGCGGGGGGCATCGCTTTTGAAGGTCGGCACCATTTCCATTGAGTACCACTGGTATGCTCCATTCTTGCGTGCATTATTTGCTGCTACTTCAGCTTACTTTCCATTGGATGTTATGCTAGTTCTTATCTATAGTGAGTAATTAATTTTGTTTAGCATAAGAAAATCTGAGGAACATAATTGGTCCACTCCATTATGTAGTTCTGCAGCGAACTCGTATAGTATGATGCACACATATGTAGTTTTTAAATACAGAGAGGAGACAGACTATGACTAAGGATGGAACTTCGGCCGGTTGGGCTGACCCATGGATTAATCCTAGCAATTTAGAAACTGAATCAATCAGTTACTGGTGCATAAAAGCCAACCTGCTATTTTGCCTTATTTTGACTCTAATATTTCTTCTTTACATGCAAAATTGTCACATACATTTTGAACATAAGTAAATTAACACGAAGAATAAAAATGTTGTGGAATGAGGTGCAGTAAGACAACATGAGTATTATAGTATTTAGAGACACTTAAAAATACAAATCTATATGAGATATTTTTTACAACCATTACACCTTCAGAGCTGCTCAAATCTAGTTCAGCGAGTTCAATTGCTAAGGATTTCCTTGTAGACTATGTTCAGCGTGGTCGTTACTAAGGACTCGGTTCTTTTTCGCTTCTTTGAATTCTTGGTATCGTCCTTCCCATTGTCCTTGGTGGCGAGGATCTTGATGTTGCTTTTCGCAGTGGCTCTAGACAACGCGACGTACAACTGGCCATGAGAAAATACCGCCTCCGGTAGGTACACGCCCACAGTCGGGATGGTTTGCCCTTGCGCCTTGTTGATCGTCATGGCAAAGCTGAGCCTGATCGGGAACTGCTTTCTCTTGAATCTGAACGGGAACATGTCATTGTCAGATGGACATAGAGGTATACGAGGAAGAAACACCCTCTCTCCTGCGTGTTGCCCCATGACGATCTCTGCGTCGATGGCGTTACTCTGGAACCCACGGACCACAAGCCTCGTGCCGTTGCACAACCCGTTAGCTGGGTCTAGATTCCTCAGTAATATAACGGGGCAATTTATCTTCAGTTTAAGCGCGTGTGGTGGAAGCCTATTAGGAGTTAGGTCATTCAGGAACTCTTGAGGGTAGTAGCCGTGCGGATCGTCCTCCGCACTATCAAAGCTATAGTAGATCCTCTCCTCTCCCTTGAAACGCTCAATCATGTGCATGTTTATTCCATCGACGCTATCGTTCCTTGTGGAGAGGATAGCTCGAGAAGTCATGTAATGTGGATTGTCCATGTTGTGGTCTAGGGTAGGAAATACATGGTCGATCAACTTCTTTATATCAGCCACATTGTCGCCTGTAGATGACACACATATATCTTCGGGAAGCCTGATGTTTCCGTCCTCGTCAGTTTCCTCGGTGCCGTTACCTACCCTCAATAGGTAATCCACGAACCACTCGTCGCTTTGTGCCCTCATGTTCTCGACGAGCCTTAGCTGGCGCATGCCCTTCCACAGGTTTGAGCTCCGCAGACTTGCGTCGATTATCTGACCCCGTGACCCTTTCCTCACTACGGGAAGCACCTGCCTGAAGTCCCCACCGAACACGACGGTCTTGCCCCCGAAAGGTCGGTTTGGGCATTCCATGATGTCGCGCATGCTTCTGTCCAACGCCTCAATGGCTTGCCGTTTTGTCATAGTTGCCTCGTCCCATAGTATGAGTGAAGCCATCCTCAGGAGCTTGGCTGTCCCACTTTGCTTAGTGAAGCTGCATGATTTTCCTTCTTCAAGGTTTAGTGGGATCTTGAACCTCGAGTGGGCTGTCCTGCCTCCTGGCATGATGGAAGCGGCGACTCCTGATGTTGCTGTGGCTAACGCGATCTTTCTCTCGCTCCGAACCCTAGCAAGCAGTGCCCTATAAAGGTAGGTCTTCCCTGTGCCTCCTGGGCCATCCACGAAGAATACGCCCCCATCTCCGCTATCAACTGCCGCTAGTATCTCATCGTAGGCAAGCCTCTGCTCGTGGTTTAGTGAGGTCGCTAGAGAAGCGTCTTCCTTGTCTACCTGGATATTGGTTTCCTCGATGACCTCCCTAGCCTCTCCATCTGTGTTGTCGTAGGTCTCGTCGATGTCTGGGAGAGGGAACGACTTTATGTCTTTGCCCATGGACTGCAGCATGCCTCTGATATCAAGTAACACCTTCTGCTCCACTTCTTTTGGGCATGTGTGTTTGCGCCGATAGTCGTCAGACATCGCCTCAAGGTGCCTATCCCAAAGACCACGCACATCTCCAGGCTCGCAGAACACTAAGATCGTTGCGAAGAGCCTCCTGAGTGAGGCTGGCATGGCGAACTCCTCTGACTCGGTAAGACACTCGTCGAGCGTGTTGTCGGCCTCGATGAGACCCCTCCTCTCGGCGGCCTCACGAAAGTTATCACATAGCACACCGTCCACTATTTTGAGATCTTCAAAGGACCTTGAGCCTGGTACGTGGTTTAGCAGCACCCTCAGAAAGTATCGATCCCCCTCAGCAGGATGGGCTGACACGATCCGACCTATTTGTTGACCCTTGTCCCTTTTCTTCCAGTATTTTGCTGCTTGCCATGTGAAGCTTCTCGGAAAATCTTTGTAAAGAATATCCCGAGCCCATGCGTGCTTCTGGTTAGCCACGAAATACTCAGTCAGCATGGATGGGGTCTCTCGGGCGGCGACGTCCTTTAGGCTGTCTCCTGCTTTGAACGTGACCATTTGCATATTTTCGAGATGAAGCGGAAGTGGTAGGACTGACGGGTGGTTCTCACATAGCTTGAAGCCGAATATCCTCCACATGGCCTCCGGTGGAGTAACCCACCTTGCGTCAACGAATCTCTTGATTTCGTCTATGTTACCATCGGCGTCGGGCTTCTCGATATTGAACGAAGTCTGATCGTGGCCCTTGTATACGTACTTATATAGGTACTTGACGGCCTTTATGCTAGAGCACACCTCCACGTTGATGTGGCAGTCAAACATCCGCAAGAGGTAGGGGTTGTAAGGCACAACCCATATGTTGTCTAGCATCTGGCCTCGGACATTCGCACAACAACCGTCCTTCCGTCTCCGATAAATGGGGTACGAGTCCTTCCCCTGTACAGTGGTTTCATTGAATGCCCGCGGGTACCTACACTTGCAGGACCCATCTTGCATGCACACGTTGTTTGGCTTGAGGACACCGCATGGGCCGTGCATCATATGCTTCACGACTATGGCGTATAGCTCCGGGTACTTATTCTTGTCCGGGAGCTCGGCGGATATGACGCGGTCGTACTGCTCTGGCACAATGAGCTTATATATTGAGTCCATGATCAACAAGAAATGGGCGTGCGGGAGGCCCCTCTTCTGGAACTCGACCACGTAGACGTAGGCCTTCACAACGCCTAGAATATGCTTCTTGGTCAACATCTCTTTCATCATCTCCAGCTTGGCCCTAAACACTCGGACCACAATGTCTGGTCGGTCCTGAGGGGTTTGTCCTGGAAGAAGTGCATCCTGTATCTCCTGCCAGTTAGGGTTGCAGGTCATTGTCAAGAAGATGTCAGGCTTGCCGTAAGTCTGCACCAACGCCATGGCATCCATATGTCTACGCTTCATGTCTCGGAAGCCCCCCTGGAACTTCCATGGGAGAACAATCCTTGTGCCAACAGCGCTTGCGCGAGTCTCTCCGGCGGTGATGCTATCCACAATGCCTTTGTATAGATCCGCGCGTATCTCCGACTGGTGCTCCCTAAACCAACTCAGCCTGCATCCCTCAATCTTTATGTACATGTCGACTGCAAACTGTTGGAACAGACGCCCGCCATGTAGTATGGGGTTGAATATAGCCGGACGCGTCTGTAGTCGGTAACAGTAGTAGTCCCTAACGGAGACACATATATTTCCACCTCCATCTGTGTGAAAGACATAAAAAACAATGTTATGCAAAATACGAAAGGATAAACAAAAAATGCAGAAGTGTCTTGAACAGCCGAACCTTCATTGCCACGGTCTTCTCTTGACTTTTGTGCGACATGCCAAGGCGTATCACGTTTAGGGAGATTTGGATGCCAGCCGAGCTCCCCCTTGGGAAAAAAGAGGGGGTACGAGAGCGGGTCATAGCATCCTTGTGTAGCTTGTATACTATGCCTCTCATTGTTGTCACCGTATAGGATAATGCTGCGCTTGAATCTATTTGCGAGGTCGCTCCCCTCGACCCAGATCGCAGCCACCTCAGACGACAACGGTAAATTATATCTCCGTTGGTCTAGCTTCTTGTCGGTGTTCAGTTCTATACGGTAGTTCTCGAGGTTGTCCTTGTAGGCGCCCAAACTCCTAAACTGCTCGGAGTAGGGGTTTCCTCTTAGTATGTCTACAACCTTCCGAACAACCTCTTGGTCCAGGTCCTTGGTGGCTTCCTTGCGATGGATCAGGCTGGGATCATCATCGTAGAAGTAGAGTTGTAGATGTTCCGGGCGAGAGTTTGGCCCGAACGAATGCATGTTGTGGTATAATTTGCCTTGCGCCCGGAATGTGTACACCCCGGACCTCATGTTGGTGCAGCTGTTGTCTAGGCTGACACCAAGAGTTGTGAATGAGAAGTGGCCGTTGAAGAATCGTATGCTCTCCCGAAAATGCCGAGAGTCCGAATCCGTGCTAGACCATAGCCTCACCAGCTCCGGGATAGGTTCTGCTTCAGCAAGCTTGATATTTCCGTTTCGACAACAGAAACCGTCGGTCTCACGCTCAAACTTCTTGGCATGGCAGTGTTCGCAGTCTGGTTCCGGCTGCAGCATGTGCGTGCTGTTTGGGAGGTTGGAATATACAAAGTCAAAAGGATCGATAGATTCCGCGCCGAATGAGTTTGTTGATGTCGATGTATCGAGGTCCATGTCATCAGCTTCGAATCCTACATCGATGGGATGTCACACTGGCATGGAGTTCATATTGACTCGTAACGGAGAGGGGCGTTGGAAAGGGTAGCACAAGTACCTTCACGGCCATAGATGTAGCACTCCTTGTCCATGAGGTCATCATGGATGTTATTCTCGTCCATGATACCGCTAAGGATGGCCTCCATGTCACCTACAACATTCTCGATTTGGTATGTAGGATCGTTGAATACGCTATGACATAAATAAATAAAATGAGTGAAGATTGTTTTGTTACCGTCGGTCCTAATAGTATAGTCCGGCATGCTCGTTGAAGTGGAGGGGGGAGGTGAAGAAGTTCCCTCCCTGGTGGTAGATCTGTGTCTGCTCGATGCCAGGTTTAACATTGGCAAAGTTGCTGCATTTGGGCACTGCATCGCAATGGATTGAGCGCATGGGGTGTTCCTCCTAGCTGCAGCGTTTTCCCTGCGCCGAGCTAGCCTTGCCGCCTTCTCCTCTTCAGTTTTTCTTTGTGTAGATGTTGGTTTTGGTGCTGCTCTTCTACGCGCTTTAATTTCCTCCTTTTGCTTGGCCGTCAAATTATTTCGTCGAGCTCTATCACGCTCACGTCTTGCTTGATTTGCGGGGTGTGATATTGCTCTTCTATGTGCATTAATCTCCTCTTTTTCCTCGGCCGTCAAACCATTTCGCCGAGCTCTATCACGTGCACGTCTTGCTTGATTTCGATCTTCTGAAATTTTTGCAGTTGATTGCTTTCGATTTCCAATGGGTGTTTCGTCGTTACGTTTCATTTCTGCAATCACAGCAAAGAAATAGGAGGTTAGATTGTTCAAACAGTAGTTCATAAAATAATGCATGAGTTATATATTGTACAATAATTCAGAAAATAAAACTTGAATGCTGAAACAGTGAACTCTCAAGTATCATACTCTCAGCGTATCATCCTTTCAAGGAACCCAGGACGTCTTAAGGTAGCCACGGTGAGATATGGCTGATATGTCTTTGTTTCTCAGTAGAATATTGGATGGTATTTAAGTGTTTGTACTCTATATTTAAGTTTTTTTTCCTGTGCAGTACCATGGCAGTACGATGAGAGGACGCAAACTGAATGTAAATCTGGTACCTTTGGTGGATCACAGGCTAAGGGAGTTGATTCGGTGCAGCACGTATGTATTTCCGGCGAAGCAATCGAGAGTGTTTTTGATGTATTCGGTGCAGGGAATCAAGTCCTTTTTATGATGCGGGTGGGTTTCCGTGTTTTGGCATAGTTCCTAATGGAATAGGAGCAGAATTTGGCAGAGTTCCTGTCGGAGTAGGAACAGAATTTGGCAGAATTCAAGTTATTTGTTATTCCCTTGTGTTTTGGGCTGGTTTTATCTGGGCCTGCGTTTGTGTATCTGGGCCTGTCTGCTCTTTGCATGAGCCAATCGATCGAGATCCAGATCCAGGTGACCAGGCGATCGATCGAACGTACGACGTACGGGTCGTATTGGCATTTAATAGTAAAGATGGATCATTCCATTTTATTTTAGGTAACCAAAGCTGCATATAAACCTTTATATAAATTTTTGAGTCACACAAAGTAAGGGTAGGTCACTGGCTAAAAAATTTGTGTTAAAACAAAATAACGTTAGAAACCATTTTGTGATACTATGATATGGGGTGATCATAGCCAATTTAAAAGAAAAGGTTTTTGGCAAAAACCTTTGAATTAAGATTTTGAGTTATAGGACAAAACAAAAGATGTTTGGTGATTTTTGTGAAATTCTTTTCAAATGTTTTTGAAGGGAGGAGGTTAAGGTAATACAAACGTGACCATAGCTCAGCTATTTTTCTTGAGACTAGAATATGTGAGTTGGGGTACTTATGGGAATACACCAATCAAATGAGACATAGGGTTCAATGTAGTGGCAGGGAGAAAGAAAAGAATTTTCCAGGGTCACACATGTGTTTTATTAAGTGAGTTGCTAGATTGTTTTATCACTAGAGGTGTTCTTCTGAGAGGTAGCTCAAGACAATTGCAACAAGCAGATCACGACAATTCATATTAACAAACAGATCAAGAAAATTCATCTAATTAGTCTATAGGAAAAAGTTTTTGTTCCCCCTGATTTTTGCACTATGGACAACTAAACATGATTGCAAAAGTTAGGGTGTTACACTAACTATACCTACGGTAGATGGAGGTAGATGGAGGACGCAAGACTGAGATCCAGGTTTTATCTGAGGTCCTCCCAAAAAATACAGCAAAACCAGGCTTTCTTCGGAATGTGCGACTTATTATTCCTTCTGAATCGAAAATAAGGAATCTGGCTGCAGAATTGGAGAGAGAGAAGAGGAGTAGTGCAAAGCTACAGGATGTTGTTAAGAACCAGCATGATCAAATGGTTGAGCTGACCAGCCAGGTACAAGAAGCAGAAAAAAGCGGGCACACATGGAAGGAACAATTGATACGTTGACTAAAATTATACAGCAGCAAAGCTAGATATTCAAACTCAGAAACATGTTGATCTGGTGGTGCCATGGTCAAGAATTGAACTGTTATATTTTCGCTGGTGCCAGTTAACTGTTATTTCGATGTGCGGACTGGCGCTGCCTTTGTCCACCACAATAGACATTTTTAGACAGTGTCAATGGTGCTTTATGATTAAATTGATTGCATATAATTATACTTGTAATTATGTCATTTCTATTTTTTGTTTTGAAGACTAGGCGGTAACGGTGTCAAGTAAAGCCCACTGGGCCGTTGTCGGATGCATAGAAATAAAATTAGCCCAGTACTTTTTATCTGGGCCTTAACATGCGCTATATGTCTGGCAGGCCACTAGCCTGTACAAGCCCAAAATAGGGTTGTAAACCCTCGAATCCTTGCTTGGGCCCCATTGTAAGTGGATGCATGATGTTACAATGGGCCCAACAAAAAGAATAAAGAAATGCCTTTCTTGGTGGCTTGTAGACGGCCCAATAATGACCGACAACATCATGGGCTGCCCGTTATGGGTTGGCTTAACCTATTCCAGTAAGGCTGTAACATGGGCCTTGGAAATCATAGCCAAGAAAAACCATAGGCCTTTCTTGGCGGCATGTAGACAGCCCAATAATAACAGACAACATCATGGGCCGCCCTTTATGGGCTGGGTTAATCTATAGCAGTTAAGGCCGTAACATGGGCATTGGAAATCATAACCGAGTTGGGCCGATGGGCCATAGATGGCCCATTTGAGGTGTGCCATGTGGCAGCTCCCCCCCCCCCCCCCCGATGCGCCACGTGTCGGTTGCGATACGTCCACGTAGGTACACGTGTGAAAAGCCGAATGGACAGCATGTATGGTGGCAGGTTGCAGCTATGCAAATTTTTATTGGTCCATGTGGCAGCTCTTTCACTGGGCTGGGCCAGTGTCTGCAGTTTATTAGTCCATGCGCAGGAAGCTGGGTCATGGGCTCCTCGCGAGACGACAAAAAGGTCAGTCACCCGACCGGACTGACATGTTAATCATTAGCCTGACAGCCTGACACAACGGTCGATGGCAGAGGGGACCGGTGCTATGACGGATATGTCCATCACGATGGACCGGGCCGGGTGGGCTTCGGGTTTCGGCACTGCCGTCATGGATCTGTGACGCGCCTCCCTAACCGTCATTCGGTCCATTTGTGACGCGAGGTTCGCCACGGTTTGCCAAACCGTCAGTACGAGCTGAGGTCTCCGTGACAGATTTTGCACATTCACCGACGAACTAAAATCGTTATGGACTTGCGAATTGTTTGTAGTGACACTCGTCCCCCCCCCCCCCCCCATGATTTTGATCTAAATCTGAAATTAAGCCAAAGATGGTTCAAAAAAGGCAATCGAAAAGTATGTATTGTTCATCATTTTCTATATAGCCAGGGAAAATACCAGACATATCATACCAATGTTTTAGAAAAGAGCCCTTCAAATAGTTTGGCACAATGTTGATTTTTTGAACAACCTCTAGCTCAATCTAATGTTTAGGCCAAACTCTAGATGCGTGCCATGTGTGCTAGGTGTGGATGATGCAACACACAAGTTTTACTAGTGTTTTTGGGGTTCCCAACACTTAGGGCACTTCCTCTCAATATTTTTCTCGGTATTTTGAATTGTACTTTATGTACCCCTAGTTCGAACTTGCATTTATCCTTATTTAGCTCAGAAATAACCCAGTATATGGCTCTAGACTTAGACAATTAATCAAATTCTGGATTTGACCATCCTAACATGTCTCCCACCTAAGAAAATTGGAGCGGGGGCGGTGTCCACACTACACTTGGTAGCCACGTCACACAAAAACACCATTTAGCCACTAAGAAAAATGAAAATCGCATTTGCTTTTGCCAAACAGAAGAAAAATACTTTGCAAATCAAGTTGCATGCAATAGCATGATCGATGAACAACTTTGTAGAAAGATGGGTTCATGATTAAAATAATTTTCCATGTCATTTTAAACGGCATTCACCAGATCGAACCCATTTTAATTAGGTCATGTAGCTAGCCACTAGGTAGTTCCGAGTCAAAGTCATTGTTTTATGTAGCAAAAAAACAATGGTTTGCAGAGTTTTTGGGAATACAAATATGCACTCCTCTTCAATATATATATGGGCTTAAGATTCAAAAGTTTTCTACGTGTCTTGCACTTACCAAGCCCTCTATGGTGCAGAAAGCTAAAGTGAATTATTCCAATTTTAAAGGCTAAATTTGTGAAGGATTCTTCTACAAAAGATTGGTACTCCATGTTTTGTAATTTCCTATGTAGTGCATCAACAACAATGCCACTACACATCATAAACAATGCCACTATATACTCCATGTCATTTTAGGTGCCATTCACAAAATGTCCATGATATATGTCCATACAAAATTTAAGATACATATCTTAGAAAATATATATACACACGTACATCAAAATTTTCCATGTGGATAAACTCCACTATATATGTATACTAGTAAGTAGCACGTGCTTTGCACGTCGCAACATATTTAATTTTAAAATATATTTTTGTATTTTATTTATTTAGTATGCTAGTTGTTAATACTCTTTTTTTTCAACAATTAGTTACAAGTACAGTTTGACTTTTGAAAAACTAATACAGCTTATAAGAAGGAATGGAAGAAGTAATAACATGAGATTGTAACAACTAATTTTGTTAATGCATATGAAATATAAGTATAAACTATTACAAAGTTACACAACTTTTTTATGGACAACTCAATATGAGTACGTATATTTTTGTAATTAGATGGCTAAAACATATTAAGGGTCTCTCTCACAGGGTGGCCCAGACATTTGTGTGCTAGACTATCTATTTATATTTTGCTGCCACAAGTTTTCAATTTACAAAAGCATTATTTGGTATCTATATAATTTAATACTTTGATAATTTTATTTTTATGTAAGTCACACAATTGTAATGTTAGATTTTATAGCAATGTTAAATATTTTCTTGTATTATTTTTCAGAATGAAGAGTATGCTCTTTATTATTCTTATCCAGTAATTTAAAATAGTATGTTTGGAAAACAGAATTTAACTACGGTTTCACTATACTCTTAGATATTTTTCTTCCCTTCTTTTGGTTTACCAGGTTCATTTAAATTACCCGGCTTAAACATCTTTTGTCGATTTATTTAGTTTGATTTTCGTTTGCATCCACCAAATTTTTTTGCCGATTTATTTATCTATTTTCTATCTTCTCCCTACTCTTCACAGTTCAGTATTTAGAATACAGTTTTACTTAACTCATAAGTTGACTTTTGATGATTTTATGGTTTAGACACAATTTTCTTCTAGCCTCGATCTTTCAATGTACATTATCCATTATTTGAAATACTAATAAAATAGCTCATATATCATGGTCAACTTTTTCCAAATTTTCACATACATATTACTTGTATTTTATCCAACCATTTTTTCTCACTTATTTGTTCAGTACATGCTCAGGTGGAAACCACCTGGTAAAAGTCCTTCGTCAAATGTCGGACCACTGTGTAAGAGTAAATCAGGCACGGAAGAAAGTAAGAACCACTCGTCTCTACATCTCTCTTGTGAAAAGCAAGTAAGAAAAATATACTTTATGTTGCAAAACAGTGAGTTGAATCTGCCCAATCTCCCAATCCATTTGCTCTGCCATGTATCTTTAAAGCTTGCAGGGCCATGCTCTTGAAGAAGGCGAGACTTGACCAAGTAGGAGGCACGCTGGAGCAGCAGATATGGCCATCGCTGATTTGGAATAGCAGGAGAGGCCTTCAGAGTTATGGTTGCTGCTGCAGAGACGCCCGGTGGCACTCAGCTTGCCGAGTGATGCCGGGAGCATTCATGCTGCGGGCAGGTCGATCTACAAAGGTCGCAGCTACGCCAACCTGACCACGCAGGAGCCGAGCGGAGCGCCACCGCGTTCGCGTCCCACCGCTCGATCTGAAGACCGCAACGCAGCTCGTGTCAGCAGGTAAGGTGGAACATGCCGCGTTGCTCCAGTCTCACCCTGCACGGTTGCCTTCTACCTTTCTGGTGTTGGGATTGCAACGGGGTGGAGGCGGTGGTGCGTTGTGAAAGGATGAAGGAATGGTGTCTAGCTAGTACGGAGTACAAGAGAGCAGGCCGCCGGCAACAGGTCTTATTAAAAAAATCATGAGCGCTATAATATGTAGAGCTATGGGGAAGGAACGCGCAGCTTCTAGAATATGCGCTCGCGGGAGAGAGCGGGAAAGAGAAGTGGCGAATCCAGCTGTTTACAGCCATCCGATCTGTCGGAGCTTGGGATGATGAGGGGTGGATATCAATACATGAAGGGAAATCAACGGTTAAAAGTGACTATGTGAGCCTGGCGGGAATCGAGAGTGGATTTAAAAATCAAATTTCAAAACTGGTGCATTATAGTAGTAGAGATAGACAACCTTATGGACTACTTTTTCCTTGTGAATATATCTTGTGGAAAAAATAGTGTATACTCTTAGCCTTTTGCACCATGAATACTATGCACAAACCTCAAAACACACTTCTCCATCATTCTGCAATCTTCTATCCTTAAAATATTCTCACTTTCTTCCTTAATAGAACTGCCATTGTTTTTTAATATAATCCTGTGTTGAGAATATACATTTATAAATAGTCATTTATGTTTCGCATATGGAGGTCAAAGCGAGGTACTTAATTATAAAAAAATTACTCCTTATTTTGAATTTCCTTCGGTTGGATTGAAGTTTCTAGAGAAATCTTGAAAAGAGACGAAGGGGCAGAGAAAGTAACTTTTCCTCGTTCGGCGGCTAGTGGACCACTAGTAAACACTACTAGGGAAAAGCCTATAGGTGGAGGCAAGTGGTGCCGGCGCACCACCCTATGCATGCGCCAGTGGAACGTGCTGCCGGCGCACCAAATACTAGCCGCGCCGGCGATGCCTGCCCACTACCGGCGCACCAGTGGATTCGACGCGCCGGCGCTTTTTCCTGGCATGGCCTCGCCCAATTCGGGCCAGGCCCACGAAACATTGCCGGCGCACCAGCCCAGGAGCGCGCCGGCGGTAATTTGCTATTGCCGACGCGCTCCCGGGATGGTGCGCCGGCAATGTTTCGTGGGCCTGGCCTGAAGCAGATATAGCCAGATGGCTTATATACTGCCGGCGCACCCAGGTCCTGGTGCGCCGACAGTAACCTAGGAGTTATTTCAGCCACCAACCAGCACTCGCAAGCCACTAAACTCACTCCTCCACACAACCCGACCCTTCTCCCAACCCACCTATTTTTTGCCCATTTCTACCCCAAATTTAGCCAATTTGACCAAACAAAATCATATTTTTTGAGCAAATCTTCCCTTCCTACATGCATCTCCCACATCCCTATGTAGATCTAGATCTATCTATCGTGCATTGACCGCTCAATCTAGATCTAGTTCTAGATCTAGAAAGCCGGCTTCCATACGCCATTGTCGCGGCGCGTCGTCTCGATCTCGTCGACGAATATATCAAACAAATAGGTGATTAATGAACAAATTGAGGAATGAAATCGATGTATGTTGGACATTTGAAGCAAAGCTCTCGTGTGTGGCATATATATATGTTGTGTTTGTGCTTGTGTGTGTTGGCGCTAAAAATGAGTTGCCAACGTTGCGCCAAAATATTGATTCTTTAAGTTTCCGTTTCGGCACATTTCTGGCACTCCTATGTCCTACCGTGTAGGAAGGTCATGCCGAAATTTTCCGTGAAAACTACCGACAGATGCATGGTTCTAATCAATTATATAATCTTACCGTGCAGGCGATAATGGTTATCGAGATGAGTGAAAGTGTCGTGATGAGATATCTGGAACACGCGATCATCGACATGTATGAAAATAACTGCACAGAGGTATTGTGTCTGTGCCGAAGATGCAAACGAGTGAAATGGTTTGACCCCTATTCAGGCAAATTGCAGGGGCACCTGCTCACTAATGGTTTCATGCAAGGACACACTCAATGGATGAGTGATGATGGCGCGGAGGTCAATGGGGCGACGGCAGCGGGTGGTAATGGCCGGCAAGAAGGAGGGCATCATGATATTGATGACGATGAAGAGTTTGCCGCAAAGGACGATAACCTTGACGACGACTATAACCTTGACGACGACGAAGAGGTGCCGCTAGCTTCAGTCGTGCGGGACCCTCATCTTCAAGATCTGCTTCTCGAAAAGACGAAAGGCGCCAAGCGGAAATCAAAGCTTGAGCAACTGGAGATAGACTCGAATACTCCGTTGTACGACTCAGGTCACGGGTTGGGGGAGTCCCGCTTGAGAGTAGCGCTCGATGTGCTCCAGATGAAGGAGAAACACGGATGGACGGACACAAGCATCGACGACATTCTGGAATACGTGAAAGATCTCCTTCCTGCCCGGAACACGTGTCCTGGTAGTCTAGCTGAGGCCAAGAGAATCGTGTGCCCTCTCGACTTACCCCACGAAAAGTATCACGCCTGCATCAACGACTGTATCATGTATCGCAAGGAGCACGTGGACAAGACCAAATGTCCTGTGTGTGACGCTGAACGGTACAAGAAAGGGAAGAAGAAAGCTCCTCGGAAAGTTGTGTGGTACTTCCCGCTCACGCCCCGGCTTCAACGGTTCTACGCGGACCGCAAGGAAGGAAAGCTCATGCGCTGGCACGCTGAAAGAAAGGAGGCAGTGTTGAATGATGAAGAGCGGATTGAGCACCCAGTGCTGACGCACCCTTCGGATGCAAGCCAGTGGAAAGCATTAGACAATGAATTCGGAAGTTTTGGGGCGGATCCCAGAAACATCAGGTTGGGTGCGAGCACGGACGGATTCAATCCGTTCGGAAACCAGAGCAGCACACATAGCACATGGCCCGTGTTTGTATGGATCTACAACCTCCCGCCCTGGATGTGCATGAAGAGGAAGTACATACAGAGGAATATGCTAATTCAAGGGCCGACACAGCCATGAAACGATATCAACATGTATCTCGAATTATTAAAGGAGGAACTTGAAACGTTGTGGGCGGAGGAAGGGGTAGATACATGGGACGCCGTCGCGGAAGAATATTTCCCTTTGAGAGCTGCGTTGATCACGACGGTGCAGGACTACCTCGGATACGGTTATATTTCGTGCCAGTTGTGCCATGGACACAAGGCATGTGCCAGGTGCATGGAAGAGACGATGTTTTTGCAGCTTGGTAAGGATCCCGGCTCTTCAAAAACAGTTTAGATGGGGAATCGAAGGTGGCTACACAAGACTGACCCGTGGAGAAAGCGTGGAGATCTGTTCGATGGTACAATGAACCCCGAGGACCTCCACGTAATAAGAGCGGCGAAGAGATCGATACATTACTGAAAGGTTGGAAGGAGTGCCCTGCGCCGGGAAAGATTCGTCAAAAGCCTGGAGAGAAGAAGAAAAAGGAAACGACGCCGCTCATTGGTGTATGGAAAAGGAGGTCCGTGTTTTGGGACTTGAAGTACTGGAAAATTCTCGATACACCTCACTGCCTTGATGTCATGCATATTACAAAGAACGTGTGCGAGAGCTTGCTTGGCACTCTTCTCAACATGCCGGACCGGACCAAAGATGGGCCGAAAGCAAGACACGACCTGAAAGTTTTGGGCATCAGGGAAGAGCTTCAGATCCCGGTGGCCCAAGAGGGACAGTCGGAGGAGAAGGCGGACGGCGGTCAGAAGCGCAAAAGGATTAAGCAGCCAGACTATTACTGTCCCCCCTCCTGCTTCACTTTTAGTTCGGCTGAGGTCGATCAATTTTTCAATTGCCTTCTAGGAGTCAAAGTGCCCTTCGGTTACTCCGGGATAATAAGCAGATACATGGACCCCAAGAAACGAAACTTCAGCGGCATGAAGTCTCATGACTGTCACGTGATGATGACGCAGATTCTTCCGGTTGCAATCCGAGGTATAATGGATGACCATGTCCGTGCAACGCTGACTGGGCTCTGTAACCCTGTTGGTTTGCCTCAAAACAAGCACCTCCGCAGGTTCGAGGGAGTAGGCCACAAAAATGGAAGGAAGGAACTGCACGTGCACATGTCTGGTCGGACTTCCGACTTTGACAGGGCCAACTTAGTAGCGCTACAACACATTGACTTGATCGATCCTTGGTTGAAAGAGCACAAAACCATGATAGAGAACAGTGGCAAGCCGATGATGACGGAAGCAGAAATATACATAGAGCACAACTCCTCTTTCGCGCGCTGGTTCGAAGACCACATTGATGCTAATCCCCCACCAATGGATTCTGACAAGGATAAACTAGTATTGGCCTTGTCACATGGCCCCGCGCCCAACATCATGACTTACCAAGCGTATGATATCAATGGGTACACATTCTACACGGAAGAAAAATACAAGAACAGTGTTTACCAGAACTCAGGGGTAACGATGGATTCCTGGACGGGTGACGTAAAGACTAGATACTACGGAAGAATCGAGGAAATCTGGGAGCTTAGCTACGCTGGGGAGAAAGTGCCGATGTTCCGTATCAGATGGGCTAACAGTGTCACAAAAGAAGACCGGTATTTCACCACCATGTTTCTACCCGAAGCCAACAAATCAAAGTCCACGAACGCCTCCGCGCAAAATGAGCCATGGGTACTGGCAGAACACGTGCACCAATGCTTCTTCATAACCGACCAATCCAGGCATAGCCGTGTTATCGTGAGGAGAGGCAAGAGGACCATCGTCGGAATGGATGGAGTCGCCAACCAGGAAGACTTCGAAGGACAAGTCGGAGACCCAATGATGGAAGAATCCAAGGACGAAGACACAACATATACCACAAGAAGAAGCAGGACCACGCTACCGAGGTCAGGTCGACCCTTCAAAAGAAGAAGTCACGACACGGGGCTAAATTATTCAACGACGAGCAAGAAAAGCAAGAATAAAGTGAAACACTCTTCTCAATCAATGATGTAAAACTTTATTTGCAATCTATAACTCATATTTTGTGTAATTCATAACTACTCATATGGTCATGGCCAATATTTTATGTATGACTAATTAATATTGTGTTGGTCAATATTTTTTGTATGTATAACTCATATTTTTTTGTAATGCATAATTAACTCATATTGCTTGGTTATTATCTTGAAAATAGAAGGAAATAAAATAGTATATGATTTGGGGGAATAGAAAATAAACATGAAAGAAAGAGAAAGGAAATAAAGAAATGAAGAAAAAGAAAATAAAAAAGGAAATGGAAATGGCCAGGCCTGGAATAGCTAATTTGGCATAGGGACAAGTCCCAGGTATAGCCGTGCCAAGGTTATTGCCGGCGCACCAGGGCCTTAGTGTGCCGGGGGTTACACTTGTCCCAGGCAAACCAAAGGGGTAGTGCGCCGGCAGTAAGATGGGTCCGGCTATAGTGGGGACTTAACCGCACGCGTGTGTTGATCCCCTTCTAGTCATTCTCTTCACGCGCCGTCGTCGACCTCTCGCCCCTGCGCCGAACCCTAGCACGCCGGACCTCTCTGCACGCCGAACCCTAGCACGCCGGATCGAGCCGCCGCGCCGTCGTCGACCTCTCTGCACGCCCCTGCGCCGTCGTCGACCTCGCTGCACGCCGGAGCCGCCGCGCAAGGAGGAGCAGGGTGTCGCCGCGGAGAGGAGGGGGAGGGCATCACGTGCCGGCCACCGTCGCCGAGAGGAGGAGGAGGGCACAGCATCGCCACCATCGCTGTTGGTAAGAACCCCCTCTCCCTTCCCCTCTCCCTCCCCTCCACCTTCCCCTCCCCTCCCCCTCTTCCTTCCCCAGGAGGAGGAGAACTACTGTAGAGCTTGTTAAAATTGGTTTGCATGATTGGTCTCTCTTAAGGTCTAGATATTTTCTGGTAAAAGTGTTTGAGCAACAAGGAAGACAATGTAGAGTATTATAATGCTTGCAATATGTTTTTATATAAGTTTTGCTATACCGGTTCATACTTGTGTTTGCTTCAAATAACCTTGCTAGCCCAAAGCCTTGTACTAAGAGGAAATGCTTCTCGTGCATCCAAAATCCTTGAGCCAAAACCTATGCCATTTGTGTCCACCATACCTACCTACTATGTGGTATTTCCTGCCATTCCAAAGTAAATTGCTTGAGTGCTACCTTTAAACAATTCAAAATGCTTCTCAATTTGTGTTAATGTTTTATAGCTCATGAGGAAGTATGTGGTGTTTATCTTTCAATCTTGTTGGGCAACTTTCACCAATGGACTAGTGGCTTCATCCGCTTATCCAATAATTTTGCAAAAACAGCTGGCAATGGGATTCCCAGTCCCAAATTAATTAACAAAAATAGACACTCCTCCATGGTATGTGATTGTTGGACGGCACCCGAAGGATTCGGTTAGCCATGGCTTGAGAAAGCAAAGGTGGGGAGGAGTGTCATCATAATAAAACTAAAATAAAAAGGCACTCCTTCATGGTATGAGATTGTTGGCAGGCACCCGAGGATTCGGTTAGCCATGGTTTGTGAAAGAAAGGTTGGAAGGAGTGCCACCCAAAAATAAAAAATAATTCATGGGAGCCGCTCTTTGAAGGTTTGTCTGGCGAGGGGGTTAGAGTGCCCACTACCATTCGTTGACAACAACAAACACCTCTCAAAACTTTACTTTTATGCTCTCTCTATGTTTTCAAAATAAAAGCTCTAGCACAAATATAGCAATCGATGCTTCCCTCGTAGAAGGGCCATTCTTCTACTTTTATGTTGAGTCAGTTTACCCATTTCCTCCCACCTTAGAAGCAAACACTTGTGTTAACTGTGCATTGATTCTTACATACTTGCTTATTTGCATTCATCATATTACTCTGTATTGACAATTATCCATGAGATATGCATGTTGAAAGTTGAAAGCAACCGCTGAAACTTAATCTTCCTTTGTGTTGCTTCGATGCTTTTACTTTGAATTTATTGCTTTATGAGTTAACTCTTGTGCAAGACTTTTGATGCTTGTCTTGAAAGTACTCTTCATGAAAAGTTTTGCTATATGTTATCTATTTGTTAGCAACTATAGATTATTGCCTTGAGTCACTTCATTCATTTCATATGCTTTGTAATAGTATGATCAAGGTTATGTAAGTAGCATGTCACTACAGAAATTATTCTTTTTATCGTTTACCTGCTCGGGACGAGCAGAAACTAAGCTTGGGGATGCTGATACGTCTCCAACGTTTTCATAATTTCTGATGTTCCATGCTTGTTTTATGACAATACTTACATGTTTTGCTTGCACTTTATAATGGTTTATGCGTTTTCCGGAACTAACCTATTAACAAGATGCCGAAGTGCCAGTTCCTGTTTTCTGCTGTTTTTGGTTCCAGAAAGGCTGTTCGGGCAATATTCTCGGAATTGGACGAAATCAATGCCAAACATCCTATTTTTCCCGGAAGCATCCAGAACACCGAAGAAGAGTCGGAGGAGAGCCAGGGGGCCACCAGGAGGGTGGGCCACGCGGGCCAGACCCTGGCCACGCCCCCCTATGGGGAGGCCACCCTGTCGACCCTCCTGCGCCGCCTCTTCGCCTATATAACCCCTTTCGACCTAAAAACGCAGTACCAATTGACGAAACTCTAGAAAGACTCCAGGGGCGCCGCCGCCATCGCGAAACTCCAATTCGGGGGACAGAAGTCTCTGTTCCGGCACCCTGCCGGGACGGGGAAGTGCCCCCGGAAGCCATCTCCATCGACGCCACCGCCTCCACCATGCTCCGTGAGTAGTTCCCCCATGGACTACGGGTTCTAGCAGTAGCTAGTTGGTATTCTCTCCTCCATGTACTTCAATACAATAATCTCATGAGCTGCCTTACATGATTGAGATCCATCTGATGTAATCGGTGTTGTGTTTGTTGGGATCCGATGGATGATACATTATGATTAGTCTATCTATAAAGTTTGTGAAGTTATTGTTGCTGCAATCTTGTTATGCTTAATGCTTGTCACTAGGGCCCGAGTGGCATGATCTTAGATTTAAGCTCTATACTTATTGCTTAGATTGTATCTACAAGTTGTATGCACATGTCGCTGTCCGGAACCAAAGGCCCCGAAGTGACAGAAATCGGGACAACCGGAGGGGATGGCGGTGATGTGAGGGACACATGTTTTCACGGAGTGTTAATGCTTTGCTCCGGTACTCTATTAAAAGGAGTACCTTAATATCCAGTAGATTCCCTTGAGGCCCGGCTGCCACCGGCTGGTAGGACAAAAGATGTTGTGCAAGTTTCTCATTGCGAGCACGCATTTATCATATACGGAAAACATGCCTACATAATTAATGAATTGATATTCTTTCTTAATGCTTTGATTCCTATCAATTGCCCAACTGTAATTTGTTCACCCAACACTTGTCACTTATTGGAGAGTTACCACTAGTGTAGATCGCAGGGAACCCCGGTCCATCTCTCATCATCATATACTCGTTCTATATGTCATTGGAAGTAGTATCAACTATTTTCTGGTGCCATTGCCTCTGTATTCTTATTCTTTGCTGTTGTGTTACTGTTACTATTGCTCTCATATTACTGCTGCTTTCACATCACCCCTGTTACTAGAGCTTTTCCAGGTGCAGCTGAATTGACAACTCAGTTGTTAAGGCTTATAAGTATTCTTTACCTCCCCTTGTGTCGAATCAATAAATTGGGTTATACTACCCGCGAAGACTGCTGCGATCCCCTATACTTGTGGGTCATCAACAAGCTTCTCCAAATCCTTCACAGGGAGATCTTTGGATATGCGGTCGACATCTTTCTCGCCAGGATACAGCTACAGAGGGTTTTTCGAGCCTGTAGGGGCTGCACCCTGATCCTAAGGAAGTGCACAGTAATTTGAACACCCGACAGTTCCTTACCGCGGGTGTTCTAGAGCTCATGGATGCGCTTCATCAGCGCATCTGTCGCCATCCTTTCTTCTTCGGTAGCTTCTGCATCCCATGATCGGCGCCGAAGGATTTTTGCGCCACCATCAAAGGGCGCGATGTTGTAATCCTGCGAGTCAAGATACTCTTCGCGGATGTATAGCCACCTCCTGCGCCACCCTTGGATGGAGTCGGGGAATTTGACGTCGAAATAATCGACATCAGGACGGACACAGATCACAACACCACCTACATTTTAGGCGATGTTGTGGGAGCTGTTGCGGCGAATGTAGAAAATGCGTTTCCACAGGGCCCAATTCGGATGGGTCTCGAGAAAGCACTCGCAGAGGGTGATGAAGATGGAGATGTGGAGGATGGAGTTGGGAGTTAGCTGATGTAGCTACAGCCCATAGATGAAAAGCAATCCACGGAGGAACTCGTGGATAGGGGTGGATAGGCCGCGGATGAGATGGTCAACGAAAGTTACCCGGTATCCGATGCGGGGCGTCGGGAAGCTTTCTTCCCCGGGAAAGATCAGCGCCTCATCCTTCTTCGTCAACCCAAGCTTCTTTAGCAGGTTCATGTCCTGGTTCGAAATCTTAGATCTCTCCCACTTAGAGATTTCCAGATCCTCTGTCACCATTCTGGTTTCTGGAGTGGTATGCTGATGTCTACGTTCCCCCTCCTTTCCTGTAGACAGTGTTGGGCCTCCAAGAGCAGAGGTTTGTAGAACAGCAGCAAGTTTTCCCTTAAGTGGATCACCCAAGGTTTATCGAACTCAGGGAGGAAGAGGTCAAAGATATCCCTCTCATGCAACCCTGCAACCACAAAGCAAGAAGTCTCTTGTGTCCCCAACACACCTAATAGGTGCACTAGTTCGGCGAAGAGATAGTGAAATACAGGTGGTATGAATATATATGAGCAGTAGCAACGGTGCCAGAAAATAGCTTGCTGGCGTGTAGTTGATGGTGGTAGTATTGCAGCAGTAGTAACGCAGTAAAACAGTAAACAAGCAGCGATAGTAGTATTTAGGAACAAGGCCTAGGGATTACACTTTCACTAGTGGACACTCTCAATATTGATCACATAACAGAATAGATAAATGCATACTCTACACTTTTGTTGGATGATGAACACATTGCGTAGGATTACACGAACCCTCAATGCCGGAGTTAACAAGCTCCACAATTAATGTTCATATTTTAGTAACCTTATAGTGTAAGATAGATCAACATAACCAAATAGATCACATCAATACCATCATAGTAATAGTTAACTTCACAATCCACAAGAGATCATGATCATAGCCTACTACAAGAACCACATGGTGCACACACTAGTCACCTTTACACCAATGCAGGAGGAATAGAATACTTTAATAACATCACTAGAGTAGCACATAGATGAATTGTGATACAAAACTCATATGAATCTCAATCATGTAAAGCAGCTCATGAGATTATTGTATTGAGGTACATGGGAGAGAGATGAACCACATAGCTACAGCGAAGCCCTCAGCCTCGGGGATGGATTACTCCCTCCTCATCATGGAGGCAGCGATGGCGGTGAAGATGGCGGTGGAGACGGCGGTGGAGATGGCTCGGCAATTCCCCGTCCGGCGAGTGCGGAACAGAGACTTCTGTCCCCCGAATTGGAGTTTCGCGATGTGGCGGCGTCCCTGGAGTCTTTCTGGAGTTTCGTCAAGCGGTGTCGAAGTTTTAGGTCACGACGGCTTAAATAGGCGAAGAATCGGAGTCGGAGGGGGCCTGGGCTGCCCAAACCATAGGGGGGCGCGCCCCCCCTTGGGCCGCGCCACCCTAGGGTGTGGGGCCCCCCTGGCACCCCTCTGGCCTTTCTCCGGTGCTCTGGAAGCTTCGCGTATTTCTAAGACTTTCGGTGTTGATTTCGTCCGATTCCGAAAATATTTCCTTACTAGGATTTCTGAAACCAAAAACAGCAGAAAACAGCAACTGGCCT
The DNA here is from genome assembly GCF_019359855.2 of Lolium perenne. Taxonomy (NCBI): domain Eukaryota; kingdom Viridiplantae; phylum Streptophyta; class Magnoliopsida; order Poales; family Poaceae; genus Lolium; species Lolium perenne. Next base: position 218,370,064 of record NC_067247.2, read on the forward strand.
CTCGGCATCTCGTCAATAGGTTAGTTCCGGAAAACGCATAAAAATGATATAAAGTGTGAACAAAACATGTTGGTATTGTCATAAAACAAGCATGGAACATCGGAAATTATAGATACGTTGGAGACGTATCAGCATCCCCAAGCTTAGTTCCTACTCGTCCTCGAGTAGATAAACGATAAAAGATAATTTCTGAGGTGACATGCTACCAACATAATCTTAAGCATACCATTGTAAAGCTTATGAGATGAATGCAGCGATTCGAAACAATTTAAATGCAATGAGTAAACAATTGAATCATATAGCAAAGACTTTTCATGAATAGTACTTTCAAGACAAGCATCAATAAGTCTTGTATAAGAGTTACTCATAAAGCAATAAATTCTTAGTAAAGGTATTGAAGCAACACAATGGAAGATTAAGTTTCAGCGGTTGCTTCCAACTTGTAACATGTATATCTCAGGGATAGTTGTCAATGCAAAGCAATATAACAAGTGCAATAAGCAAGTATATAAGAATCAATGCACAGTTAACACAAGCGTTTGCTTCTTGAGGTAAAGAGAGATAGGTGAACTGACTCAACAATAAAAGTAAAAGAATGGTCCTTCAAAGAGGAAAGCATCGATTGCTATATTTGTGCTAGAGCTTTTATTTTGAAAACATGAAACAATTTTGTCAACGGTAGTAATAAAGCATATGTATCATGTAAATTATATCTTATAAGTTGCAAGCCTCATGCATAGTGTACTAATAGTGCCCGCACCTTGTCCTAATTAGCTTGGACTACCGGATCATCACAATGCACATGTTTTGACCAAGTGTCACAAAGGGGTACCTCTATGCCGCCTGTACAAAGGTCTAAGGAGAAAGCTCGCATTGGATTTCTCGCTATAGATTATTCTTCAACTTAGACATCCATACCGGGACAACATAGACAACAGATAATGGACTCCTCTTTTATGCATAAGCATGTAACAACAATTAATAATTTTCTCATTTGAGATTGAGGATATATGTCCAAAACTGAAACTTCCACCATGGATCATGGCTTTAGTTAGCGGCCCAATGTTCTTCTCTAACAACATGCATGCTTAACCATAAGGTGGTAGATCTCTCTTACTTCAGACAAGACAGACATGCATAGCAACTCACATGAAATTCAACAATGAATAGTTGATGGCGTCCCCAGTGAACATGGTTATCGCACAACAAGCAACTTAATAAGAGATAAAGTACATAATTACATATTCAATACCACAATAGTTTTTAAGCTATTTGTCCCATGAGCTATATATTGCAAAGGTGAATGATGGAATTTTAAAGGTAGCACTCAAGCAATTTACTTTGGAATGGCGGAGAAATACCATGTAGTAGGTAGGTATGGTGGACACAAATGGCATAGTGTTGTTTGGCTCAGGATTTGGATGCATGAGAAGTATTCCCTCTCGATACAAGGTTTAGGCTAGCAAGGTTGTTTGAAGCAAACACAAGCACGAACTAGTACAGCAAAACTCACATAAAAGACATATTACAAGCATTATAAAACTATACATCGTCTTCCTTGTTGTTCAAACATCTTACTAGAAAATATCTAGACTCTAGAGAAACCACTCATGCAACCCAAATTTAACAAGCTCTATGTATTTCTTCACTAATAGGTGCAAGGTATATGATGCAAGAGCTTAAACAAGAGCACAACAATTGCCAAGTATCAAGTTATTCAAGACATCATACCAATTACTACATGTAGCATTTTCCAATTCCAACCATATAATAATTAACGAAGCAGTTTCAACCTTCGCCATGAAAATTAAAAGCTAAGAACACATGTGTTCATACGAACCAGCGGAGCGTGTCTCTCTCCCACACAAGCATTTATTCAAACAAAAACAAAAACAAGAAACATACAGACGCTCCAAGTAAAGTGCATAAGATGTGACGGAATAAAAATATAGTTTCAGGGGAGGAACCTGATAATGTTGTCGATGAAGAAGGGGATGCCTTGGGCATCCCCAAGCTTAGACGCTTGAGTCTTCTTAGAATATGCAGGGGTGAACCACCGGGGCATCCCCAAGCTTAGAGCTTTCACTCTTCTTGATCATAGTATATCATCCTCCTCTCTTGACCCTTGAAAACTTCCTTCACACCAAACTTCTCATAAACTTCATTAGAGGGGTTAGTACATAATCAAAAACTCACATGTTCAGAGGTGACACAATCATTCTTAATACTTCTGGACATTGCTCAAAGCTACTGAAAGGTAATGGAACAAAGAAATCCACTCAACACAGCGAAAGAAGCAATGCGAAATAAAAGGCAGAATCTGTCAAAACAGAACAGTCCGTAAAGACGAATTTCTAATAAATACTTCCGTTGCTCAGATCAGAAAACTCAAAACTAATGAAAGTTGCGTACATATCTGAGGAACACGCACGTAAATTGGCATATTTTTCTGATTTTTATACAGAGAAAACAGCCCAGATTCGTGACAGATAGAAATCTGTTTCTGCGCAGAAATCCAAATCGAGTATCAACCTTCGATTAGAGGCTTTACTTGGCACAACAAAACATAAAACTAAGATAAGGAGAGGTTGCTACAGTAGTAAACAACTTCCAAGACACAAAATAAAAACAAATTACTGTAGCAAAATAACACATGGGTTATCTCCCAAGAAGTTCTTTCTTTATAGCCATTAAGATGGGCTCAGCAGTTTTAATAATCCATTCGCGGGAAATAGTATTTGAAGCAAAAGAGAGCTTCAAGAGGCAAATTCAAAACAAATTTAAGTCTAACATGCTTCCTATGAAGAGGAATCTTGTACACAAATGAATTCATGAAGAACAAAGTGACAAGCATAAGAGGATAAAACACGAGTAACTTCAAGATTCTCAACATAAAGAGGGGAAACTTAATATTATTAAGATGCATATAACCATATTTCCCTCACTCATAATAACTTTCAGTAGCATCATTGATGAAATCCACAATATACCCATCACTTAAAACATTCTTATCATGGTTCATATGCATAGAAGTATCATTAATTTTGGCATAAGAAGAGTTCTTCTCATTAATAGTAATTGGAGCAAGATTATTATCAAGAATTTGAACATGGTAAACAAGTTGCATATTAAAAGAATTGTTTTTGGTAATCCAATCATGACTATGACAAGTTTCATAAGGATAGTTATAACCTATATCATAGCATTCTTTATAATAATCATCAAAGATCGGAGGCACAGTGTCATCATAAGAAATAGAATATTTATCTTTCACAGTCGGTTTATCTGTGTCCACACCATCATTGTTATTAGAAGGAGATGTATCAAGAACACAATGACCAGTAGCAAAAGGATTTTCAAACACCTCTTCCCCAAGCTTAGAGCTTTCTATATCATTATGGGAGGAAGCATGGATAGCACTGACACTATGGCAATTATTATCATCTTCAGAATTAGTTTCCCAGAGATTTGTAATATCAAAAGTAGTGTGCTCATTCAAATCATGATCGCTAATGTATGTAAAGGGCATAGGAAGATCATCGTATTCAGATTCATTATCACAATAATCATTAGGAGCAACATACTTACGGTTACCTAGCGTTATCTCATTCACGCGGGGATACGCCGTTACCTCTTTCTTTTTATTCTCCTTCTTCTTCTTCTTCTTCTTCTTCTTCTTCGTTCCCTTCTTCTTGTTCCTTTCTTTAGGAGGAAGAGGCTTGAAGGGTGGCTTGTCCGCATAACCTGATTTACCTTCAGAAACAATAGAAGAAACTTGGGAGGATCCCTCCTTTTCATTAATTAGTTGAAAACACACAGCGGTCCTATCATATTTTGGCAAGGTGTCATCTTCTAAAATATTTTGTATGTAAGTATTTGTATGGCTATTATCAATGCAATAAGAAAAACACCCATGCAGGACATCATCAATATCAAGATCACTCATATGTAACAAAGAGATTTTTCTCGACAGTTCTTCACACCCCAAAAATAAAGTAAGTTCATCATGCTGATTAGGAGTAATTTCATCATCACAATACAAATTTGCAGCACTCATTGGGTTCAAATTATCATTGGAGGAGCATTGAAAATTAAAATGACCCACTTCATGGCAAACTTCACAAATAAAAGGATAGAGGGCACAAACTTTTTTACCAAGATCATCTAGAGCCCTAGACCACTTTCTAGTTTTTTCATTAATATGATGGATGCAATATTCATCTTTAACTTGATTAATTCCACAAGGCCTATGCATTCCACAAAAATTAACATGCTTATAGGAAATAGCATTCTTAGGAGTTTGAGCATGCTTATTGCAATAATTAACAACAATTTCATTCTTCATGCAAGCCTCTTTAAAAGGTTCATGATACTTATCAAAATTGTTCTTAGGCAATTCAAAATGAGAAGCAAAGGATTTATAAAGATTTGCAGCAACTTGAGAGTCAAGACCATAAGTAGCACTCATATTTCGAAATTTATCGGTATCCATAAAAGCTTCAATGCATTCATAATCATAATTTATACCTGACTCTTTACCTTTGTCGTTCTCCCATCCTTCAGCGTTGTCCTCAATCCGATCAAGAAGATCCCACCTAGCTTCAACCTCCTTGCTCGTGAAAGATCCCCCCGAACACGCGTCCAGATAGTCCTTGTGTTGTCCTGAAAGCCTCGCATAAAAATTATTAATAATAACATTACGGGGGAGCTCATGAATGGGACATTTGAGCATTAGTGATTTCAATCTCCCCCACGCTTGAGAAATACTCTCTCCATCACGAGGATAAAAGTTATAAATATAATTCCTATCAATATGCACTTCATGAGGAGGATAAAATTTAGAATAAAAGAGAGATGCAATTTCCTCCCAACCAAGAGAATGTCTATTCTCCAACAATTTATACCAATGCGCCGCTTTACCAGACAGCGAAACGGAGAATAGCTTCTTCTTCACTTCATCCATAGAGATACCTGCACACTTGAATAACCCGCATAATTCGTGCAAAAACAGTAAATGATCTCTAGGATGGACAGTTCCATCCCCTTTATAGTGGTTATCCATAACACGTTCAATAATTTTCATAGGTATTTTATACGGAATACTTTCAGCAGGTGGATTTAAAATATCACAAGCATCATTAGAATTATTGCATATGGGAGATAAAGCATTATCAGAACAAATTTTCTCCCCTAAAGATGGGAAGCTAAAAATATCACAAAAACTAGCTTCCCCAAGCTTAGACTTCTCCATAGCATTAGCAGTAATTGCATTCATACTAATAACATCGCTACTAGCATGCAAATAAGGTTCCATAGGTTTTTTAATTTTCGCATCAAACAATTCTAAATCAGGAAAAAGATTAAAAAGCTCACCAATTTTTTTGTTGTTTTCCATTATGCCTAACTAGTGTAAACAAGAAACAAAAAGATGCAATTGCAGGATCTAAAGGAAATAGCTTCGAGTACTTACGGTGCCGGGAAATAGCTTGGTAGCCGAGGTCCGGAGTGTGAGTACCTTTTACCTTTCCTCCCCGGCAACGGCGCCAGAAAATAGCTTGATGTCTACGTTCCCCCTCCTTTCCTGTAGACAGTGTTGGGCCTCCAAGAGCAGAGGTTTGTAGAACAGCAGCAAGTTTTCCCTTAAGTGGATCACCCAAGGTTTATCGAACTCAGGGAGGAAGAGGTCAAAGATATCCCTCTCATGCAACCCTGCAACCACAAAGCAAGAAGTCTCTTGTGTCCCCAACACACCTAATAGGTGCACTAGTTCGGCGAAGAGATAGTGAAATACAGGTGGTATGAATATATATGAGCAGTAGCAACGGTGCCAGAAAATAGCTTGCTGGCGTGTAGTTGATGGTGGTAGTATTGCAGTAGTAGTAACGCAGTAAAACAGTAAACAAGCAGCGATAGTAGTATTTAGGAACAAGGCCTAGGGATTACACTTTCACTAGTGGACACTCTCAATATTGATCACATAACAGAATAGATAAATGCATACTCTACACTTTTGTTGGATGATGAACACATTGCGTAGGATTACACGAACCCTCAATGCCGGAGTTAACAAGCTCCACAATTAATGTTCATATTTTAGTAACCTTATAGTGTAAGATAGATCAACATAACCAAATAGATCACATCAATACCATCATAGTAATAGTTAACTTCACAATCCACAAGAGATCATGATCATAGCCTACGACAAGAACCACATGGTGCACACACTAGTCACCTTTACACCAATGCAGGAGGAATAGAATACTTTAATAACATCACTAGAGTAGCACATAGATGAATTGTGATACAAAACTCATATGAATCTCAATCATGTAAAGCAGCTCATGAGATTATTGTATTGAGGTACATGGGAGAGAGATGAACCACATAGCTACAGCGAAGCCCTCAGCCTCGGGGATGGATTACTCCCTCCTCATCATGGAGGCAGCGATGGCGGTGAAGATGGCGGTGGAGACGGCGGTGGAGATGGCTCCGGGGGCAATTCCCCGTCCCGGCAGGGTGCCGGAACAGAGACTTCTGTCCCCCGAATTGGAGTTTCGCGATGTGGCGGCGTCCCTGGAGTCTTTCTGGAGTTTCGTCAAACGGTGTCGAAGTTTTAGGTCACGACGGCTTAAATAGGCGAAGAATCGGAGTCGGAGGGGGCCTGGGCTGCCCAAACCATAGGGGGGGCGCCCCCCCCTTGGGCCGCGCCACCCTAGGGTGTGGGGCCCCCCTGGCACCCCTCTGGCCTTTCTCCGGTGCTCTGGAAGCTTCGCTTATTTCTAAGACTTTCGGTGTTGATTTCGTCCGATTCCGAAAATATTTCCTTACTAGGATTTCTGAAACCAAAAACAGCAGAAAACAGCAACTGGCCTCTCGGCATCTCGTCAATAGGTTAGTTCCGGAAAACGCATAAAAATGATATAAAGTGTGAACAAAACATGTTGGTATTGTCATAAAACAAGCATGGAACATCGGAAATTATAGATACGTTGGAGACGTATCATATGCCTTGTGAGGCTCGCCCGTGGTGGCATCAATGTAAGCGCTGGAGAGATTGAGGAAGAGCACTGGCGTAGAAGCTTGTTTGGTTGCAATGGAAGCTTTTGGAGAGAGAGAGGATAGGAGCGTGGCGCAGCGAATGGGATTATTGAGGAAGACGATGGTTACTTATAGCGAGCCATTGAACCACTGCGCCGTTGGATGATAGAAAAATGGATCTAACGCCTTACACGTGTCTTCAGGGGTAAAAAGGTCATTTTACTGCGAAGTAACTAGACAGACGCTACATCGCGCGTGCCAGAGAAAGCGGAGGACGTGTGTCCCCACCTGTGTAACGTGTCACGCGAATCAGGACCCATGGGTCAGTGACAGGATAGGACCTGCACCTTCCCAATACAGTGGTCGTGGCTATCGTCAGCACTGATGTCATTATAAGGAAAATTTCGGCTGTCGTGTTTTGAAGATTGGCGACACATGAGTATTATTGGTAACTTCGGGAGCCTTTGATCAAATACAAGTTTTTGTTCAAATGCTCGGGGGCTACTTTTATAAGGAGTTTGAAAGGAAGATGATTCAAAAAAAAGTCAAACATGAGCCTACAGCCAAGTATAAATACTCGACTGTAGCCTCGGGGGCTACTCCCATCATCGGGAGCGCTGGTCGCGCACCCGATAAAGATAGAAATACTGGAAAAGGTTGACAATATAGCGATAAAGATACTAAAAAGGTGAGCCTACAACCAAGTACAAGTACTTGGCTGTAGCCTTGGGGGCTACTCCCATCGGGAACGCTGTTCGCGTACCCGATGAAATTGAAGAAGTCATGGTGAGCATATTTCGATTTATGATATAGGGATTTTTATTTTCGTGCCCTCGGTTCCTTAGTTGTGCTCAGTTTTCCCCAGCTCCTTAGTTTTTCCTCAGTTTTCCCCAAGTCCTTGTTTGAAACCCGCAGAAGCAGCTCAGACGGCAGGATTCCCGTTAAGTTGACCATTCCGTCTTTGTCTTGCGACGTGTGGGGCCGCGTCGTGTGGGCCCTCGTCGCGTGGAGCTGGTAGAAAGGGACCGCGTGGGACAGGACGAGATAGCGTTTGGTTGCACGTGAGCAGGAGCTCAGTTTTGTCTCTCTCGGCCCAAATTGGCATTTTCCCTTTTAAGAGCACATTTTCCCCTCTTTCTTTCTCTGTCTTTTTCACCAAATTAGTATCAAATCTAGAGAAGTTTCTCTATTTATGCCTTTTGACCCTCGTTTTTTGCCCAATATAGCAGCAAATCTAGAAGCTAGTATATGATAAATTCACGAGACATAATCGTAAAACGTATAATACATAAACTGCATACAGCAGCCAATAACATTGTTAATGTTCACGACAAACTAAGATGAAAAAAAATACAAGACGCACGCAATGTATGGCCAGCTAGAAGATTCCTCATTGCTCATATATTTCTTCATCGTCCCATCCGTGCATTATCCCAAGGAAATATTCATTGAACTCCTTCCGTCTGCAGTATGCGGCCAATACATCCTCCAGATGGTATGGCCTGTGTTCATTTCTCAGACCGTAGTTTCCCATTCTATTCACATATCGTGGCCACTCATCCCAGGCCTTTGTATCATGAATGTACTCTCTGATATAACCCAAATCGGCGTAGTAGATGCAGCCAGGTAGAAGTGTTGGGTGCACTCTAGTGTCAATGGAGATACACCGGATATAATGCACGAAGAAGGCATGACTGCCAATGTTACTGACTGGATGGAGAGAGCGGCTCTGAGTGTCCACACGGTACACCAATGGTTGGTCCTCCAAAAGCATGTTGTCCAACAACACAAGCAGCAGATCACCATCCGACTTCACAAGATAGAACTTGTCATTTCCAAGTTGTGGAAATGAAATTAGTGTCTCCATCTTGACAGTGCTCGCGCGCTTCTGCAACTGTACATTGGTGCACACTATTCTTCCGGACTCAAAATTATCCACAGCTATTGCATACAGTTCACCATTGAACAGGGTAATGCAACGCAAACTATGGTTCTCCATCGAAAAACTACCATCTCCCCAATCTTCATATATATCCTTAGTTGGAGTGCTCTCATCGACCCAACTAATTTCGTTCGGGTAATGTGAGCAAACGAAGACCATAGTCGGGGATTTGATCACGATCGAATTCAGAAAAACAGATGGCATCTGCGCCTCAAACATAGTGTTCGATGCCTTTGTGAGTGGGTTCAGAAGCCGTATCTTGTGCGGCGGGTTCTTCTGGGCAAGCACGATGACACCACGGCAAAAGCCGACGAAGTAGTATCTAAAATATATTGATGAAGATAACATTCAACACTAAGATTGAAAATAAGAATATATTAACCCTATAGATATGGAGGAATTTGGAGGAATTTGAACCTTGCACGAACTTCCGATAGATCTATGGTGACGTAGCGGGATGTGCCGAGTTGGAGGAAGGTGAACTCAGCGGCGCGTGGAAGGGCGTGGTCTACCATGATCCATTCGTGCAGGTGCACGTCGGGCTCAGGTAAACCTGAGCGCCAATTTCTACAGACTTGCCTCATAGCAGAGTAGGCGTCCACGTACTCCTCATTCGCCAGTAAGCATTCGCCGATCTTGTGAAGTGGTCCGTCACCCACGAGAGAGGCCCAGCTCACGGAGGCGCCGCGCTTGGATGCGCCGCCCTCGGAGGCGACGGGCTCGGCGGCGACGGGCTCTGAGGCGCCGGGCTCGGCGGCGACGGGCTCGGCGGTGACGGGCTTGGAGGCGACGGGCTTGGCGGCGACGGGCTTGGAGGTGATGGGCTCGGAGGCGACGGGCTCGGAGGCGACGGGCTCGGCGGCGACGGGCTCGGTGGCGATGGGCTCGGATGCGACGGGCTCGGAGGCGACGGGCTCGGGGGCGATGGCCGCCGGCGCATTCTTCTTCTCCATCGCCGTCAGGGCTCGTACGGCGGTTGGGGTTTTTCCTTCGATTTGGAGAAGTTGATGGGACATGAGAGGCGTGGTTTCGTGCGTGAGCGAGAATGAGACGTACTGTGTGCAGAGGGAGGGAGAGAGGGGCTTACGCGTCCTAAATGCGACCCGCGTCCACTAGTGCACGTTTGCACCGCGACACGCGTCAACAATGGCACGTCTTCCACTTCTGCACCGCAACACGCGTCCTCGAGTCTAACCTTGGAAATTTAGATATACTCAGGTATACCCTCGAGTCATATACTAGCATTTTTTGTGTGCTCAGTTTTCCCCTTGGGTGCTAATACTGGCTAGTGCAATATACTCAGTTTTACCCTCAAGTGGCTGGTCAACAGAGAGTCAACAAATGGGATTAACCAGTTAAATGAGTTATTTAATGTGCAAAAAATTACGAAAAAGAGTGGCACTTACTCATGGAGTCTTTACCACAAGTTGCCACTTCTCAAATCATAGATAAATCAAGTTTTACCACAAATTGCCACTTCTCAAATCACCTAGTAGCTATGAAGGTGCATGGTTTTCCACAATAAGCCCTACCCAAAACAGCTTTCCCCAAAACATACTTTGTCTGAATGAGGCTATAATTTTCACACTCATGTATATTCGTATTGCAAATAGTTTGAGTTAGGCCAAGATGGGTTTCATTGTACAAAACACACATTTTTCATTTTTTAAATCTCATATTTGAATCCCTTAGTCTGTTTACTACTCACTTGTCCTTGGTTTCTTGATACTACTCAGTTTTGCCCTCTCCCTTCACAAATTCTCACAGACGCCCAACATTGCCCTAATTGGTCTAGCCCATGTCACGCGGATCGTGCCCGCCGACCGTTGATCGTATGATTTAACGGGCAGGATAACCCCTATCTCTCTCTGGTCGGGGCCACCATCCTCTCTCTCTCTCTCTCTCTGTCGGCGGTTAGCTTCCACCCTCTATGTATGCTAAAGGGCGGTTACCCAGTACGCTAAAGTTTGGTTTTCTGTATTATTTTTCACGAGATAAATTATAAACTCTTTTAGGTATTATTTTTCACGCAAAAAATGATAAACCATCACCGATTTGTACTTTTCACACAAAAAATGATACACCATCACCCATTTGTTGTAGCCATTACTTTTCACGCAAAAAATGAAACACCATCACCAATTTATTGTAGCCATTACTTTCTACGCAAAAAATGATACACCATCACCCATTTCTTGTAGCCATTACTTTCCACACAAAAAATGATGAACAATCACCGATTTCTTGTAACCATTACGGTAAAATGATAAACTATCATGAATTACCATTTCTTTTAGGCATTACTTTTCACGGTAAAATGATGAACAATCACCCATTTCTTGTAGCCATTACGGTAAAATGATAAACTAACATGAATTACCATTTCTTTTAGGCATTACTTTTCACGGTAAAATGATGAACAATCACCCATTTCTTGTAGCCATTACGGTAAAATGATAAACTATCATGAATTACCATTTGAAGGGATCTCGGGATACTAAATTAGTGTCATCAATGCTACTACTTTTTCCTATATATGTGGTCAAAGTTTAAAGGGAAGTTTGACTAAACACAAAACCTAGATGACTATCCCCACAACGATCATGTCCTCCTTAATTTATTGTGTAAACCCCCACAAGGCCACAACGGTCACCTCCTCCTTAATTTATTGTGTAAACCCCTACAACGGTCATCTCTCCCTTATAAACACCCACAACGGCCATCCCTTGTGTCAATAGGTTCTGCCTCTCTCTTCTTCGTTTACATACACTTGATCCATTGCCATGGCTTCCACGTGGATTATCATCATTGCCACCACCACCGTCAACACTGTCATTGATCATAGAGGAGTTCTTCATCGTCGTCTATGAAGATCCTTTGGTCAAGAAGGTACGTCCGCGTTCCCACATATATGATGCATGTGATTAATTATGTGGGCTACATGTATTTCGCCCTCCGTTTCGTTTCCAGACTATGTTACTATTGCATAATATCAGTGGCGGAGCTAATAACTAATAACCATGGTGCCAACACATATGGTGAAAATTTGCTATTTTGCAAATAAAACAAAAATTACCACCCTGCAGGTTGCACTTGCATCTGATCTGCCAGTGCATAATACCAGACACTATGATAGCCTTAGACATCTTGCATGAAAATTCCCCTAAATTTTTCCATGAAAGAATTAGGCAATAAATGGACTCTATTAATATTACATGTACTACTACTCGGACGACGAAGATACTGACGATGAAAGCGACGACGACGTGAAGCCATGCATCCATCCCCTTTAGATAAGGGAATTATGACCAAGAATATATATGTAGCTTCATATGCATCGATTTAGAGATCTAGCTATATATTATGCATTTAAAAAATTATATCGCAATTTCCACCATGATTCGAGCACCACAGCCTCCAAACGATGCCGATATCGGCATGGTCAGAACGGCTATGCTCGCCGCCACTGCTAGGTCACCGTCGGGAAGCACCATGCTTAGCATAAGATTCACTTTAGATTAAGCTGCGAAAATAGTCACCTGCCATTGGCTGAGGCGGCCCCACAGAGCGGCTCTATATGATATTCTCTAAATAAATAGACGACCCCAGCGGTCATTGGCCGCGGAGGCCCCACACAGCGGGAATATATAATTTTCTCTAAATAAATAGAAGACCCCACTGGTCATTGGCTGCGGCAGCCCCACAGAGCGGTAATATATGTCTTTTCCTGAAAAATAGACAACCCCACTGGTCATTGGCTGTGGCAGCCACACAGAGCGGTTATATATGTATTTTCTTGAAAAATAGACGACCCCACTGGTCATTGGCTGCGGCAGCCCTATAGAGCGGCCCCATTTGTCATTGGCAGCACCGCGTATACAATCAGGAAATAAAACGGCCCACGCGTCAGCGACAAATGGATGGCTACCCGTCAGCACGAGACGGTCAGAGAGGAACTGCCCTCTGTGCAGCCCCACCTCGATCTGTGCAGCCCCACCCGTCTGATTAACGGTAACGGTAAGGCCTCTGACCTGACGGCAACCCTCCCGTCCGAGGGGTTTCAAACTAGAGGGAGGAGAAAATTGAGGAAAAGTTAAGAGGCTGGGGAAAACTGAGCACAACTAAGGAACCAGGGGCACGAAAATAGAAATCCCTATGATATAACTCTTCATATACTCCCAGCGGTAGGACAAGGTAAAAAATAAAAAAGTCATCATATGACTCGAACAAATGTGCTATTCCAGCAGCCGAAAAAGGCACTCGACAATATATTCTCAGAGCGCCTCAGTCGCGATTTAATCTCTGAATGCCGCAATACTTTGCGAAGATAAGACCCCAGGATCCGTCCTGCGCGGCGTGGCATCGCACCCGAATGAGCTCTGCTACTCTTTTCCGTATCAACAGATGCGAAGAAAAATCCTAACGGACACGTTAGGTACCCGATAAAACATGACTGGAATTCGGCATATGGTAAGACCTTAAGCGGCACATGTCAAATTACGCCAGTATACCGAGATCATGTCCAGGGACTTGATCTTGAAGTAGGTATTTGCGGGATTGCCACGAGAGCAGTTATCTGGTACCTGATCTGTCAGATGAACCAGCCCCAACTACCGTTATCCCTGTATAATATATGATTGTCTTATGAAAGTTATTTAGTAACTCGAAGAAATCATGTGTTAATTGTAATGATGGAGATTTTCCCTGATTCTTCAAGTCAAGCAAAATCTCGGGGGCTACTGACATAGGCATCCCCAATTGGCCTGCCGAAGATGGTACCCGTGGTTTACTGAAGGCCCACGACCCGAAGTTTATGAAGCTCGGAAGCCCAATTAAGAGATAGTTTGGAAAGATAGAGTTGTATTAGGAATAATGACTTGTAACTGTTACATGACGAACTCAAAGAGTCTCCCGGTCTTTGTAACTTGTACATCACGAAACCCTCGGCTCCGCCTCCTATATAAGGGGGAGTCGAGGGAGAAAGAGAGGATCGATTTCATTGTCAACACAACCCTAGTTTTCTAGCAGTCGAGTACTTTTTCGGCTGAACCCTCGAGATCTACTTTCCCTCTACTTCCTACGAAAACCCTAGTCTACAATCCGTAGGCATTGACAAGTCGATACCTTGTCACTCGTGGGGAGTCTCTAATTAGTAAATATAAGATATCAACCCTCTTTAGCTACAAAATTCAATGGAAATTCCAAAATTTCAGAAGATCCATTTTTTTGAAAAATTTAAGAAAAATGTATACATTTAAAATTCATATTTATAAAAAATTAGGGAAAGTCTAAGTTTTTTTAAACTATTGAAAAAACCCAAAAATCATTAATGGTTCAAAAATTATAAATTTCAAAAGACTCAGTGTGACGGGAGACAAGTCAACACGTGGAAAGACTCAGAGGTATAGCTCAAGAGGCATATATGTGGACTCCGAGGGGGCAACAACAATTTTAGCATAAATTGCGAAAGGCAGGACTCGAACTCAAGACCCTGGGCTCTGATACCATGTCAACCTTCTTGCACTAGCCAACGTAACCAAAAGTTCGAACTGAAGAAAAGGGCTAGGAAATCCACTTATACACTTCAACAGATGCCACATCATCATCATTGATGTGTGGGTCATCGTTGTTAGATCTGTTGTTAAGCAGCTTAATTACATATTTGGACTTCTTTGCGGTGGATTACATGTATATGGTTTTTTTGTGCAAAATACGTGTAAAGCATGTAGTTTTTGCAATAGGTAGAAACAACTATATATGTTGGGTGCTTTGGGCAAGTAACGTATTCACTCACACGTGGATCCAGAATAGGTGGGGCCAAATTTTCGGTGCCTATGTATATGATACGGGGTGCTCAAATCTAGATGTATCTTTATACTAAATATTATCTACGTACATACATTCGTCGAGGACATTATCCATGATGATGACGATATCACCTCTCTTTATCTGAACCAATCCGGCGAGGGAGACGAGCAAAACCGTGGAGACGGCTCCGGTGAGGGAGATGAGCAAGACCACCGTGGAGATGGCTCCGGTGAGGGAGAAGGTCACGACTCCGATGAGGGAGAAGCTGACGACGCCGAGGTGTATATATATTAATTAACCAAGCCTCCAGATTTGTGCATATACATATATTAACGTTGTTTCTTCTTTTAGGACTCCCGATCAACAAACTCTACTGGCCGAACTAAACGAGGCACCGCTAGAAAGATGGAAGACCATGAAAGGTGCACCATCGCGGAAATCGCTGAAGATGGCGAACCGATTTCTCCCAAGGCTCACGCAAAAAAGTTTGTAAGTCAATGCTGAGTTATTGTTAGGGACACCATCCCGATCACCACTCAAGAATGGAAGAAACCTGCAAAGGAGGAAGAAGTTAGTTATTTCGACACGAGATCCAAAAATCTGATGTTTAGGAAGCTCCTAGTAAATTTCATCTTACCGGAGCCAACTGACTCTGAATGTGAGAATGACAGGCCAGACCCTGGGGATCCCGAGCTGAATATTGTACAACAAAGAGTCGAGAAGTGGGATCTTAAGAAGATGGCAATATAGTTCAATGACTACAAGAAGAAATTGGACAACTTGTTTGTCAAGGAAAAAAAGACTCCGGATTTCAATGGCCCCTATGAGAAGATAAAGGACCACCGGGAGGAATTTGTGAAGTACAAGACATCGGAGAGGGCAAAGAAAAGGTCAGCCACCAATAAGAAAAATGCCGCTAATAAGATGTACTTCCATACCATGGGGCGAGAAGGCTACAAGTTTGGCAGGCCTAAGTGGGAGAAATGGGAGAACGACCTAATTGAAAAGGGGATCCAACCAGAGGTAGTGAAATGGAACCAGCGGCCAAGAGATTGGTTTTACGCGCATGGGGGCACGTTGAACCATCAAGGGCAATGTATGTATAGAGAAAGACATAAGAAAAACCCACTTCCCATCGAAGCCTTTAGAAATGTTGCAAAGGAAGTTGAAGAGGGGAAGTTCCGTCCTGAAAGAGAGAAGGACCAGCTCGCACGCGCCCTTGGGAATCCTGAACACCCAGGACGAACACGAACCATACCAGGTGGCAAGCCGTGGTGTATTGGGTTTCCTGAAGAAACGAAGAAATATCCCGATAGAAGCCGTCAGAGGAAAAGGGATGTGGTTCAAGAACGCGTTGCTAAGCTAGAGGATCAAGTGAGGCAGATAATGTCATCAGGCTCCGAAATGGTCACCCAACCTCAAGCTAATCCGCAGATAGAAGAAGATGCATTCGATGCTAGCGGCCAGGGATCTCAGAGGAAGAGCAGTGTGGCTTCCACGGAGCTGCCGGGTGATGATGCATATGTGGATCCGCAGATGGCTCCTCACTCCCCTGTGGATCCGCAGATGGCTCCTCGCTCCCATGTGGATCCGCAGATGGCTCCTCGCTACCCTGTGGATCATATCATAGAATCCACACCTTGTGAGCTACAAGTCAAAGTGATGGGATACTTATCGCTCAAGGTGGCGATCGGCTATGTCTTACCACCAATACCTGATCAAAGATACCACTGCAAACCGGTTCCACATGGCTACGATGTTGCCGGGGTGGATCAAGTTATGGATGGGTATGGGCCGCTGAAGCTTGACCACCCTGCCAGTGAAGGGGATTTGCTAGAGCTGGGAGAAGCCAAGAACACTACAGTTCTATGGCGAAAGGAATTCATTGTGATTCCGGGTTGGACGTCGCCAACAAGGTCTCCACCGAGCCAGCATTCTCCACCGATGCAACCGTCTCCAGTGCGTCAGCCATCTCCATCGCGCCAGCCTTCTCCGCCGGCGCGTGAGCCTTCTCCGCCGCCGCAGCCCACCACTAATTCTAAGAGCAAAAGGTGGATCGCTCCGGCAATGAGTCGTAACCGATCAGCGAAACGCTGACTAGAGCCCCTCCCAAGACTACCTAAGGTTCCTCCCAAGAGACCTTATGACTATATAGAGGAGGAAATGACAAGATCATAAAGGAACAGCACATGAAATCCATGTTTGGCAAGAAAAAGCCCCAGCCTGAGCCCGAGCCGCCTATATCTAAGGAAAAAAAAGTTGAAATGTTGAAGTACCTTCATCAAACTGAGCCAAGTCTTACATCGAACTATGACCGGTCTATTTGCAAGTCAAATGTGGTAGCAAAAGAGCGGTGGGAAAAGAGTAAGGTAGAAGGGAAACCAGTCCCCCAGCTTGGAACCCAGAAAAACTCGTGCCCCCCGCTACAAGTGTATCCCGATATCATAGACTGCCTTGATCCGACGCTGGTAGCACTATACAAAAACGAGGCAGATGCGAACGATATGAGTATTCCTGAGTACTTAAGCCGCCTCGAATTCATTCACAAGGATGATGTCCAAATAGCATACCAGTACAAGTACGGGAAACCTCTTGTAAGAGCTGAGGAGTTTCCTTATCTATCAACACAACTGTGAAGACTACATAAGTGGTACTTGGATGCATGTAAGGATGGTCAGAACTGGATCATGGTGGCAATCAAAGATTAGCACTACGGGCGAACTGACGTGATAAACATCGAATTTTCTGAATTATTTCAGTTATTCAATCAAGACACACTCGACAAATCTCTGTTGAGTGCCTATTGTCTGTAAGTATTATTTATGTAATTAAGTCTCTACTGTGGCTCGTCCATTGCATGCATGCATATAACTATACTCTCACTATATTATGCAGAATGAAGATCCGTGAATGCCGACTTGGGCAAATCTATGATATTGGGTTTGTTGACCCATATACCGTGAATGAGTATACTGTCAACAACTCTCCCAAGGACGCGGAGAATAACTTGGTATATGCCTTAAGGAAAAACTCATACAAAAGTGAAATACTATTTCCTTACAACTTCGCGTGAGTGTTACTGTCTTCACACATTAAATCTTTTTCGCTTACTCCATGTGTTAAGTGTAATTGATGAGTTATGCATATATATGTCCGCATGTTTCACTATATCCTGCTAGTCATTGAACTTGACACCAGAGTAGTAGAAGTCATGGACTCGGAGAGTAAACCCCTTGCGGCGTGGGGGCACATGGCTGATATCCTCCAGAAGGTTTGGAAACGGTTCACCAACAAGGCTCCGGGTATATGGAAAAAAGAGCTTCAAATAAAACCTGTACCGGTAAGTACTACTATCTAGGTCGCGCATCTCTTTGATTCTAGTTTCAATACCATTATTACCATCCTTGATTATTATTTTGATTGAACTTTGTTATCGTAAAGTGCTTGAGGCAAGAGGATGGGAATAATTTATGCGGATTCTACGTTTGCGAGTTCATTCGCCAGACTTACCACCAGGGGGCCAAAATTTTAGATCAACTTGAAGTATGTAAACAACATTCATGACTTTATTTTATCACATTGTGCTTCATTCACATATATATGGATAAATACTTCTTACTCCTGGGTGCAACTACACCCACGTCTCATATACTACCATACGGAAGTATATAACATACTTTATTGGTTTGAGTATGTTCGTACACTATATCTAAGATACTTCAAACCAAGTTTTGTGAAAAAAAAACTGCAAGGGAACCCATAGTTTGCACTATATATTCGAAATACATACATATGTATACGTAAAAAATGATTCTACGTAAAAAAATGTACATACTGACTACAAAGTATTATATATACTTCCAAAATAATCGTATATAGTTCATACTACATGTACATACTCTCCGGTATGATAGATATTCTCTAGACTATGAGAAACACGCGTGGGTGTAACTACACCCGGGTGTAGTATGAATATGTCCTATATAGGATAAATACACTGACCACCGTACCTTCTTGAAATTATTAGATCCAACAGTTGCGGAACGGTCTTCTAGCAACCGAGCGTGTACAAGCAATTCAAGAAGAACTGGCGGGATTCTTACTTGAGCAAGTCATAGCTTCAGACGGGGCGGAGAATACTATGTGCCCCCCCCCCCCCCCCTCCAATATTGAATAGAAATTATTTTGAAAGTTGATGTAGATATATATATATATATATGCATGAAGGTATGTTATTTCGATCGATATATGTAATATAATGGTTTCTTATATATGTGTGTCTGCATTATAACGTGTTTCAAATGGTTTCAAATGGAGGCAGACTCTGCCGCGGCAGCGTTTTAGTGTAATTCCCTACTGCGGCAGTGTTTTAGTGCAATTCCCTGCCGCGGCAGGGAAGGGCACCAAACGCTGCCGCGGCACAACCCTTTAGCACCGGTTCGTATCATCCGCCCGGGCGCTCCTCTGCGGGCCACGTGGTGCCCCTTTAGCACCGGTTCGCAACTGAACCGGTGCAAAAGGGGGGGGGGGGGGGGGGGGGGGCTTTTGCACCGGATGCGTTGCACCGGTTCGGCATCCGGTGAATATGCTTACGAACCGGTGCAAATGCCCCGTTTTCCACTAGTGAGCCTTACGATGATATTTTGCCAAAAAAAAATATGGCTAGCATTTGTTAGGGTTAGTTACTCACCTATACAGGTTCGGTGTTTTCTATATCTCCTATTGACAAACTTGCAGATTACGTAATTTATGAAAAATCCTACAATTTGTTTATTCCTTTACTGACCAAGCGCATGTTCTTCTCGTCCTTCGCATCTTCACGAATCAGACTTGAGTCTTGAGTGCCTCCACTGTGGTTTAGATGATCAAAGACTTCAATGGCTCCTGTAATGTTGCAAATCATCGGCGTCGCTTGAAGGCCACTTCTCCCAAAGATCGCTTCAATGGACTCTGCTAACTTGCGTGATAAAATGATAAAGTAAAAGCTCAAAAGAATTAAATTTGCTGCAGTGTTAATAACCTGGTAGCCGCTGGTTTCTACCCGTCTTCCCCGGAGCACTTCTTGAATTGCGCAGACGGCAGATCCTATTTTGTTGCTCTTTCCCAAATTCAGACTACCACAACTTGATCGAACATCTCTTGTTCCGGCGCTAGCGGCTGTCTCCACACGCTGCCCAGCCCCGCCATTCTGCTGCGCTGCCCCTAACTGCCGGGCTGCCCCTAATTCATGGCCGCTGCCCTACTTGCATCATCGCCCAGCGCGCGATATGCGAGCTGCTCTTCCTGCCGCTTGTATGCTTGCATCTTCGACGAGCGTATTTGCAGCAGGGCTTAGGCGCCGCAATCGCCCACTCACGCTTCTGCACGGAGTTCATGACCATGCCTGTCCTCCGCTAGCGTGAGCCCTTGCATCGGAATTGTGATCTCGGCCGCGACTGACACGGCGGCAGCAAGCGGAGGGAGAGGGCGCTACTGCACGGATACAGCGTGAGGTAGTCGAGATGGATGAGCAGGTCAGCGCCCTCGGCTGGACGGCGTCCAGTGGCTACACCGGATCCTCCTCGAAATTCTTAGAAAAGCCTTCCTGCAGATTGAGTTCTCTGAAGTTGCACGCGGCTGGTTGCGCTAGATCAAGTCGCACCATGGATTATAAGGCCGTGTTCAATACGACAACTCTGATCGAAGACAACCGTGGATACGAATCAGAGCTGAACACGATGATAGTTTTCGGGCGTGAGAGGTTCGTCCATCCTGTTTCGCGACGGGTGCGATCGAAGAACAGGACCTATTTCACTTAGCGGTGGCAATATGTGTAATTATAATTGGTATATAGGGGTATTTTAAAGTTGGATGAAAATTTCGCAAGAAACCTTATTTTCTTTATTATTAGGTATAGACTAGGAAATATGCCCGCGCGTTGCGGCGGATTGATTTTTACTAAATATTATTTTACAGGAAGATAAGTACCATCGAGAATATTTGAGATTATGTTTTTGTTAATTTCTAGGTGTGTAACACTGTCCATAAATCTCAGTCATCTAAACTGCATATTTGAGAATATATTTTTGCTAATTGTGATTGTTTATCACTACTCATAAATATCAGTCATCTAAATTTCTTTTTAGTTAGTTTTCAATCCAAAAGTTCTAGCCCATGGAGTAGAACATGGTCTATTTTTCAGTTCCGGCCCGATACATTCTGTATTTTCACATCCAAAGTATTTCCACCATGAACCACTTCTCGTTTTGAATCAATTCACCTTTCACGTTTTTAAAAATCAATCTTCAGTGCCATCTATAGGAATTGAAGCTGGTCATTTTTTTTTATGGTCACCGGGGGGGGGGGGGGGGGCAAAGAATTTGTATATATTGCTTGGTCCGAAGGCCATAAAAGTTAGTACAGGGGGAGTTTTTTCAGATAAAGGAGGTTAGGGGGAAAGAGGACATCAGACAGAGGTGATATTCTCCGTCAGGCAGCCAAACCAAGCTACCTCAGCGAGTTCTTGATCTCCAGGTAGTCTAGCTCACCAGAAACGAGCCTCACTCCGACAGAGATGTAGCAGCAGCGGGAGGCAGGGTTGCTGCTCACAGAAGACGACGGCATTCCTATATTTCCACAGGTTCCACAAGCCAGCAGGGTGAACGTCGAGGCAGAGTCCGGAGGCACCACAGGTTCCACAAGCTGATCATTTTGATTACAGTGACGCAACAAAAAAAGGAAAGCAGGGTTCTTCCAGTTCAGTTTGATTATATTGATACTAAATCATTCATAACAGGCAATAGGGATGTGTACAAAGTACAAACACTACCACTTACGGCATCACATGTACGTGTTGTCAGTCACATACGAGCAAGAAAGCAAGCAGACGCATGTATCCATTTGTAGTGCTTAACTGCAGCGTGCCTCTATTGTCATCAATCACCAGCTTAATTTCGCTGCATGTTCTGTGAAATTACCGCGAGATGGGGATGCGAACCCAGGTGGACTGGCTGCACACTCGCTAGCCTTGCCACTGAGTTAGGACTCAGTTCTAAAAAGCAACGAGCTGAGCGAGACACAACCAAAGCCGTGTAGCAAACGCAGATGAGCCGCGAGCGGCACCCAGGCGGCGACTCGGTCCTGATCGACACTTCGACAGGGCGGCCACTCCGGCGAGTCTATTCATCGATCCGAGATTTCCGTTGTCGGCGGAAAGCTCCGTTTCGAGTTTCTCGGCGAGCGAATTCTGGCAAGTTCGTGCCGTCGATTTGGTTGAAATCGCGCTAGGAGGAGAGGGACTATATGGTTCATTTTCGTTGACACGGGGCGATCTCTACGGGAGAGACTCGAATCTGGAGGAAATCATGTTCCTATCGGACTGGTTCTTTTTAGGTTAGATTAGAAAGTACCGATGGAGCAAGCCGAGCAGCTGGAGCACGGGCTAAGGCCCAATACGTAGCTGGCCCAGTCTGAAGTCGAGAAAACAACATGACGTAACCAATAGCGTCCTAGGAAAGGAGCGAACCATTTTTTACATAACCGGTGGCATCTTATGTAATTCTAACGAAAAACATGGAGAAATAAAAATATCAAGCACTCTACCGAATCATCTGTATTGACACTCTTCCCCATCATCAATGGTAGTCCGAATTCTTCACAACAACAAAAAAAATATTCATGATGAACATAATCGTACAATATGTACAGGCCCCGAACCGGTGTAAGGATGGCGGCCACCATGATTACAAGTCTTTAGTCATCCAGAAAACAAAATAATTGCACTAAAATATCTCCAAGAAGATTGGAGAACTGGCAACAACAAGCATAGACTGAACCAGATCTCTCAACAACTTTCCTCGAAATAGGCTTTCGCCCCGCTATATTAATATAGCAACCACGATACAACAAGCATGCTGGGGCCGCAGCACAACCAAGCCCAAAGGAACCAACAGAGAAAAAGAAAAAGAAAAAGAATGCCAACACCGGCAGATCGACAAGAACGAGGACAACCCGCGACCGCTGCGCCTCCCAGAAAAGTCCTACCACACTCCTAGCACTCCGAACTACCGCGAACCAAACAGCACCTTCAACAAGGAGGACGACGATGACGCCGCTGCTGTCCGGACTAATCCTAGGGTTTCCCCTGGTCCACGGAGGGGATTGGGCGAGGGGTACAACCGACGCCCTCCAGGAAGGCAAGGCGGCGCCCTCGGGCGTCACCGCGACGGCGTCGGCAAGGCCAACAAGGATTTCTCCCAACCCCTAACACCACCACCCCGTTCATCCGAAGTGCTCCGCCCAACCAACCGCCCACAAGCACGCGCCACCACGATCTTGACGTCGTCCTCGCTATTTCCCCGGTGGTCCTCGACGCAGGGCATAGGATGAGGTGACCGAAGATGGCAGGGCCGGGGGAAGCAGCACCATAGCCTAGCGGGAGGGAACTACCTCCACCGCAATCGCGGGAGCCGACCGGACATGGCAGCACGGGACAACCAGGCCTGCCTGGCCCGGTACGCCCACGCCGCCAAGCTGCTGCTAGCCGGCCATGGCGCCACCGCCACCCTGCCACTACCTCCCCAGCCACCAAAACCCAGGAACACCGCCGCCGGTCAGGGGGAGCTACGGCCCGCCCAGCCCAGATGGGGCCCGAACTGGCCCAGATCCGGGCGGAGCAGGATCCGCCGCCACCACCCCGGCCGCGCCGTGTCGCCGCCAACGGCGACGCCGCCGCACCTCCGACCACCCGGCGCGCGGAAACCACGCCGCCGCGCCGACCGCCGCCGCCCGAGAGCACCGCCGCCGTCCCGAGGCTCCCCCGCGCCCGTCCCAGCCGCGGGTAGAGTCCGCCCGCCACCGCCGGCACCGCACGGGCAAGGCCCGGCGGCGCACGCCGACGGCGGCGGCAGGGGAGAGAAGGGGAGGGGGAACTTGCGCTGGAGGCGGAGATGCGCGCCCGGCCGCCGCAAGGGGGCGGCGCGGGTCGCGAGAGGGGACAATCCACCAAAACCTGGAGATTTTCCCCTGGAGTTGGTTGCGCTGTCATCTCTCAACAACTTTTGAGACAATAGAACCTGACAATGGTTAACCTCCAAAGTAGAAGGTCCGTGGTGGGGTCGCATGTGGTCATGGCGCTGGTGTGTAGCTACTGGAAGAACCTGATGCGGGCGTACTACTGTTCCTGGAGGCGGATGGGGTACTCACTCCCTTGGCCGGCATGGCCGACACCGTTCAGGCCCGAACACAACGATCGACCTCTAGGTGCTCAGCTAAAAGTTGCACATCTTTCGATCACCCAGCCACGATAATCTATCTATGGTCCAGAACATGGACTCTGGAATCCGGTACAGCTTTAGAGCCGGCACTATGAGGACGCAGAACGGGGCGCATGGCAGATGGTGGCAGACTGGCAGCCCGATGTCACCGTCGGGTCCGGGTCCAATTCCTGCTCGTCCTGGCGAGCTGGTGGCGGTGTGGCCTCCTGGAGCAACAGCCATACGTCGTCCTCGTCTGGCATCAAATCCCTCCTCGATATGATGTAGCACTCCTTGTCGTCGGCCATGGGGAGCCGCCACAGGCCAGGTATATGAGGATAGTATCGTTCGTTTTCGAGCCGGAATCTACTGACCCTCACCTAATGCTGCAGCCCATATACGTTTGGCCAGGACTCCCAGTAGCAATAAGCACGTCTCACCTGGACACAAAATCTAATTGGACATGTAATGGTCGTGGAGAGGAGGCCAGGAGGTCTGCAGGCGGTTGGCGCGGGAGTCTAGTATGGCAGTCCATCCTCGTACACGTCGTTTAGGAGGCACAACACGGAATAAGAGCTCGCCAATGTTGTTCCCTTCTAGCGCCTCCTCCGTCGCTTGCTGAACGGCACAAGTTGAGAGGTTGGGGGCAGACCAACAAAATAGGGGAAGCAGAACAGCACCGGAGGTTCATGGCGCTGGAGGGACGGCAGATTATTCCGGGCTGGTGACGTCGGCGAGCGTGCAGCATGCAGAGGCCTCTAGCTAGAACAAGTAAACCAGACCCCCTTGCCTTTACAGTCCACTCCAGCCATGGCGTGTAGAGTTCACGTGCACGGGATATGGGACGCCCAGTCGGTAGAAGTTCTGAACGGGGCGCGCCGGAACCTTCTGACGGCAAAGCGGAAACGGGGGCGTGCTTGGCGTATCCGTCGAACCGCTGCTCTTGTGCTGAACTCCAACAGCAGGGGCGTGCGTGGCGTCTCCTCATAATCGCTGACCCAGCGTGGAAGTTGAATACAGGGGTCGTCAAGGATCCTGCAAAAGTCTGGGAATTAAGCCATCGAGGCGTGGCTAGATAGATCGCTCAGGCCAGGGCGCGTGTATATAAGTAGGAGATTTCGATAGAGTCCTTGAACGTCTGTGATACGGAGGACTGGAGGAGTACGTATTCGATCAGGACACGATCCAGGAAACTGACGGGGCTGCCGCGTGTTTCATGTACGTCCGTTTAGGTAACAACGATCAACAGAAGAAATCTGGCGAATCGTTTTCTAACTTATCGGTGGCATTGCCTATAATTTTGCTTTAAAACAGGGGCAATAAAAAACGGATCGACAAGAAACCTTATTTTCTTTATTATTAGGTATAGATATACATATATTCCTTTTATCGAAAAAAATAACATGAACAAGGCTCTTCAAGTTCAAAGCACCACAACAGCGATAATTAAACAAGGCAGGCTACTTAAGTCGACGGCAAATAATACATTAGACTAGAAGAAAGTTGAGTGAGGAGGGAAAATGCACCGTTGAACCAGCCGGTATATGCTCCTGACGGAACTCGTCATGTTATTGGCTGGGAAAGAGAGGTGGTCCCCTAGCTCCCTGAGATACTCTTGTTTTGGATGCAATCAATAATAGAGTGTATAAATACATAGGATGGGACCCACCACTGAGTGGGAACAGAGAGAGAAAACGTGAGTGAATTTATTTCCCAGCTGACAACCTCATCTATCACTCGGAAACCGCCGCTCGTCCTCCCGTCCTCCTTTTTCGCGCCGCCATCATGCTAGCGGCGCCCTCCACCGCCAACCTCCACCACGCGGAGGCGAGCACCATGGTGAGGCATCGGGGACAGGGGCGGTGTCGAGGCGACGTCGGGGACGAGGCGACGTTGAGGTGGCGTCCCGGGCGAGCTCCGGATGGGGCCGGCGTCGGGGTCAGGGCGTCGTCGAGGTGGCGTTGGGGACGGGGCGGCGTCGAGTTCCGGGCGAGCTCGGGACGCGGGGACGGGCGGCGTCGACGTGGCATCGGGGACGGGGCGGTGTCGACGTCCACCTCGAGACAGCCAACGAGGCCCCAGGCACCACTTATGTCCGAGACGGGGACACAGGCGCCGTGGGGGTGGTCGCTACACCATGGGCCCCGGCGGCGCGATGGGGCGCGCCAAGGAGAACGCCGCCGCTGCCGCGGTCCTCAACCTGGTGTTCATGCACACGTACTGCCGCAGGCTTGGCCGGAACGCGTCCGTGGTGGAGAAGCTGGTGCAGCTGGCGCGCGCCGACCCGGCGAGCAAGAGGAAGGACGCACTACCCACGCTGCTGTAGCTAGCCGGCGAGTGGGAGAACGTTAGGAGGCTCTTGGACGCCGGCATGGCCAACGCGGCGCTGTCCGCCTCCCATGGGGATGAGAAGAGCGGCCGGACATGTCCATGGGGCGGAGAGTCGGCGGACGATGCCCACCTTGAGGCAGCCGGCAAGGACATAGGCGCCGACGGCGAGCTCGACCGTGGAGCCGTGCGACAGTGGACCATCGGGACGGTGCGGCCCGCTTCCCTGGATGCACGCGCAGTGGACAATCGACGAGCTCGAAACTGAGCTGCAGAATCTGGCAGAGGCTCCCCTTTTTTTAATCATCACTTCTACAAAATGGGCCCACACGGATGTATTCTGCTCTACTTTTAACAAGGTGGGTGCTAGGCGTCGGTCGCCTGATCCCTGGGCGAAAATCGGTCGCTTCAGCTTTCGTTAGATTAGCATCCCACGGTAGGAAAATCATCTCACGTCGCTTTCTTTTTCTGCCTTGAGTCAGGCGGTTGATCAGCTGAGCAGGTCGCTTTCGGCGCTGCTCCTGACCTGCGTTTGCGTGTGAGGGACATACGTAGAGGTAGTGTGGTACAGTTGGCAGAGTGGATCTGTGTTGCTATATGCATTGAATGTGATGTGACATTTTTCATGTGCTAGTAAATAATCTAATCGCTATTGTTCCATCGCAAACTACACGAGAAAAGATGGTATCCGAATTTGCACTTATCGCTGGCTCGAAAAATAGTAAACATAAAAAATCACCGGTTGAACAAAAAAATTCGGTATGCTAAAAAGTGGTTAAACAACATTTTGTATGTGGCGGATTGCTTTGAAAATCATTACTGTACGTGGAAATCTTCCTATATTAACAAAGTGCTTATGTGCGGATTTTTTGCGACAGATTCATATACAACAACAACCATAAAATATTCCAACAATAATCACCAACAATTATTATAACAAAAATGTAAAAAATCCACTAATAGAAGTTCATCGTAGGAAATATTTTTTAGCATATTCGATCACAACAATAATCATAGCTGATTTGAACAAAAATCACCAACGAGTACAACAAAAATAAATATCAATTCAAAATATTAAGAGTTTAGCGTGCACAATATTTTGCAATAGATTCCTTTACAATAATAATCATCAAAGATTACAACAATAATCACCAATGACTACAATAGTAAAATAAATAGTAATAACACTAAAATGTATTATGTGAAAATATTTACAACAAAAATCACCAACTATATCAACAAAAATAGCAAACGATTACAATAAATTAGTCACATGTTCACAACTTTTTTAGAAGCATGTGAACATCATAGAAAAAAATCCGAGAAAACATATAATCTTGTAGCAAACGCCGGAAAACCTTACAACATCTTGTATTTAATTCCACAACAAAACTCATATTAGTTTGTTACATTCTAAAATCACTTTTACAACATCAAATAAGTGAGGAAAACAATAGCTGTAGAAAGTGGGCATATAACGTTACAACATGTCACTTGTGTTTTCACAACAAAAAACATATGCAAGATTTTTACAATTCTAACGCACATATGTAATATCAAACAAAAATAGTTCTACCATCGTCCATGGTGGTTCGATCTTGATGATTCGCCATCGCGCACCATGAACCCGGGTAGCGGGAGCCCTTCCGACACTAGTGAAGACCACCATGTTCATGGCGACGCATGCCTCCGTGGATTCACCGATGACAAAGTCAGGTCCCCGAGGTTGAACAATTTTATTGGCAAGTCATCCGTATGTTGTGCACATATTCTATCGTAGCATGCTTAGTATATTCATAGCTAGTAGTTGGTACTGTACTAGTCTAACATTGCAAATCATCAATAGCTAGCTTACTAGTACTACATGCCTACATGGAGTGCTAGCTAGTATACATAGTACTATTTTGAAAAGGTTGTGGACATGCATGGCCTACCGGGCCATTTAGCAATTCGTCAAAGAAAGTGGCCATGCACGTGACGCGCGGAAGCAAAGCTAGTAGCGCGGGAATATCAAGCTTGCAGCGCGGCCGCGCGGGAAAGCTAGCAGCTGCGCGCGACAGGGACTAGACACCAGAGTGGGGCGGCGACCGATCGATCGGTCGGCTGATTTCAAGCGTTTTCCTTTTAACAACCGATACGCAAACTATCACCTCAAGTACTGGGCCCTACTGACATTTCAGGACCAATCAGAGATCGAGTTGGTGCGGGTTCACATACCGCCAGGTTCTGAAAGTCCATTCCCGAGTGAGGAGGCTATTTACACGGTGCAGAACCGCAGCAAACAGAGTGCAACTTGACCAGCAGGACAAGCACCATCTACAAATAGGGTACTTTGGGCTTATCCAGTACATAAAAAAGCATCAACTCCACTATGAAACGCAATTCCTTCTACAGATGCATCAACTTGATGTCTCCCTTGCCTGCTAAAATTAACATAATCAAACCAAAGATCAGTCCGTGCCTCCGTGGTGTAGAACATTTTGTTTTTATAATCCAAAATTATTATAATCCAATGTAGCAGGAATTGTTACCAGCTGGGAAAGCATTAGCAGTTCTCTGAATTAAGAGCCGAGGTGGATAAGCAGCCTCGCACTTCTCTCACAGCTGAGCCTCTTTCCATCGAATTAGCAGGACTATCTTCCGACCTCAAGTTCAGGGCTCCAGGATTCATCTGCTGGACCTCCTCCCTTGTGTAGATGAAGATCTTGTAAACTATACTGCAGAACTCACTGTCCAAGGAGGAAATTTAGATGCACTGAACATTTGCAATTACATCAAATTAACTCAGCAGATGAAAAACTATTTTGACAGTAACTCACTTCCAGGGGTCATCGCCAACCAGCATCATGTCACCTTCGTGGTCAGTGTAGACAACCATCCATTCATTGTTAGAACTCTTCAGCTCGCCATTGAAGTCAAACATGTCATCTAGCTCAGCAACCAACTCCTCGTAGCCATTAAACTTCATCAGATCTACAGACCTGCCAAGGGCAATACCTTGCTTGTGGACCTGAATGCGCAGTTTGCTAACAATCATCACGTTGGACAACAAGGATGCTATAGAAAGTAGTGAATCACCATGTTCCAGGGATTTCCTTGCTTGAGGTTGTGTCGCATTTTGTTCAGGCAATTCAAAACAAGGGAGTCCTATGCAAGGTAGTTCTAATTGTGCATGGATTAGAGGATTAGCTGTCCCTGTAAGTGTGTCCAACTTGTGAACTCAGCTTCAAAAATAAGTAAATCTAAGTGTGCCCCTCTCTCAATGGACATATGTCCAGCAGATTGAAGCTTATATTGAGCACCATAGAAGGCACTTACAGAAAAGCTAAATTCTAGGAGCATTTTGCAGATTCAGAAGATATAAGACAGAAAGCAGCAAAGTCGCAAGAAAGCTGCACCTTCTTACAGCTTCTAGCTGATCCGCCCGGTGACTTGCCCGATATGTTTCTTGAAGCTTGCTGACAAGAGAAATGATTCTCAGGAACAGAACCTGGATGTGGAGAATCGAGTGACCTCGAAATCTTAGAAGGATCGGAAACTTTTTCTAGTTCAGTTGCGTCCATTCGACACCATTCAGCAGCACCGGAAGTTTGTGGTATCCCATCGCATGCAACACTTGGTGGAGATTTCAGAGGTTCCAATTTGGCTGGGCAGTCAAGATGAATCCCAAATAGCTTGCATGAGGTGCCTTTCGTTTTCTGCATATCACCATGAGCAATGTTCAAAGGTTGAGGCTTGATTACATGTAACTGTGTGTCATCCATGTGAGAACTTAGCATCATGTGGCCAAACAAACCCGCTGAGTATTGCTCTATACCGCGGCCCGGCAGTGCAGCATATACTCCATTACCAAACTTCATATTTGCAGCCCTTCGGGGAAACCCACCAACCACCTGCGTCATTGGGTAGCTCTGTTTGTTAAACCCAAAGCCAGTATTTGGAGGCATCAAGGACCATGAACCAGGAAAAGTGTTGTGATTGCCTTGCTGATCTTGATACTGAGTATTGACTCTGTGCCAGACATTTGAATTGCCTGCAGCAACCTGCTCAGGTAAAGAACAGAAACCCTGCTGATTTTGTACATCTTTAGGTGGCTGAAAGCCAGATAACATCTCACTGTAACATCCAGGTCTGTTCATCTGCATCCAACCATCTGAACCTAATTTTCTCTGCGTGGGTATGCTACTTTTCTCACGTTCAAATCCTGAAGGCTGTAGGATTGATTTATGTGCATTGTCCAGCTCGCTGCCGTCACCAAATGCAGTTTTCGGTGTTGCATTCTCTCGAGTCTGGAAAGCCCTCTGTAAAGCCTGCTGTTGAGTCTCCACTGCTACCTTGGAAGCAACTATATCAGAAGGACATACACACCTATTAGCATTATTTAACTATCCTAGAAGTTTCACGTTGATGACAAGATCAAACCTTCTTTTGACTGAGCACACGAGTCGGGTGCAGAAACGACAATGTTGGGACGGAGTCTCTTGGTTCTGAGCACTGGAAGCGGATTGATTGGAGGAGGACTAACAGCAGGTTCCATTTGCCAGGGAGAAACTCTTTCAGGACGCGGGATGGAAGAAGCTTCATCCCACCGTACCTGAGTTGTATCAAAATATTTTAGAACAAAGCCTTAAGAAAAAATTAGGAAGAATGGTGTAGTACCTTAAGGGAACGCCATTGTGATTCAGCCCATCCAGCTGGATCAGAATCGCCCATTCCAACTATAGTCCCAGTGAATCTAATATAAAGCACTACATGTTATGGCCTTTCTGATAAAGAAACCATTTATGGTAAAGTAGGACACATGTCCACCAAAGCCTGAATCAGCGCAGCTGCTCACCTTTGCTCTGGAGCCTCTTCGCCTTCAAACCTCATCTTAAATCTCATCCCAATAGAGTAATTACATTTCAGTGATTCCATATAGCGATCTTGAGGTACCACAAACTCGGCTGGACTAGTCCTGTAAGAGCAATGTACATATTTCATTAACTGAGCTTGACGGCACTATTTATACCGAAGTCCAGAAATCAGGCAACAAGTCAACAGCATGTCTCTTAAAGAGCATTCACAAATTACATGGCTGGAACTTGGAAAGAGTTCAGAACAAACCTAGGCTTGTAGTAGACAGTGAACATGGTCCCTGTGTTAACAGCATGCCATGCTGTAGCAAGAACACCAAGATGCATACTATGACTCGATATTACAGAAGATGGAATATTGATTTGTTGCCTCATTGCACGTCTGACTCCAACACGTAGCTCCCCATTCTCACCTCTGCACATATCATAACAGGGTGTACTTGTTAAATGGTACACGAAAAAAAAGCAGTTCAAAACAAATGCCACATGCCAAGCGTGTCTAAACATCAGACCTGAGAAAGATGAAGGCATCCCCAGCAACGAGCCGCTTTGCACTAACAAACACACTCCAGCCGCTCTGTAAAAGGTGTCTCCGTGGCTGACCTGAATTTGCGCAAACATGTACATGACTCAAATAGGAATCACCAACATAGTACTTGCCTAGTTACAACTGAAGTATGGGTGATAGCTAATACTCCCTCCGTTCCATAATGTAAGACATTTCAGCAAACTATTTTAGCTATTGTGGAACAAGGCACTGAAGCAAGAAAACTAGTTCTGAGAAACTAAGGATGAAACTACAGACGATTGAAAATGCTAGTTGTGTATGCGAACATTTTTAAATACAGGCTCTTGCAAAGAAACCGAGAGGCACAAGTTATTGGACACAAGTTGGCTCATCTAAAAAAGCCAATGATGTAAAGGGGGTATACAAATTGTACTGGAATTATCAGCAAATTATCAGCAGAATGTGAAGATACATTCACACAATCGACTGTTGTTTCACTACACAAGGGCAGCCCAGTGCATTAAGCTCCCGCTTTGCACAGGGTCCAGGGAGGGGTCAGACCAATGACACAATGTGGTCCGAACCCTCCCCGGACCCGGTGCAAAGCGGGAGCTTCAGGCACCGGGCTGCCCTTGTGTAGTGAAACAACGGTCGATTGTGCTGTTTCACTAAACAATCTTGCAAAAATGCCAGAAAAAAAGGTATGCTTCCTAGTCATTGAAATTTTTGTCCGTGAGCACCAGGCGAAGTGCCAAAACATTCTTCTAGACATAGTAAAATAAAGTTATCAAATGATCACCTCTGAAGATGTGCCGGAAGCGCCATTCTGCACCATGCAGATCCTTCGCTGTGAGCTCTTGTGTTGGAGGCTGACGGCTCATATCCTGATCAAGAGGCCAATGCAAAGACCATAACTAAACACAAACAACATATAGGAGACCTACAACTAAAACAAAGAAAACTACCAAGTCAAAGATTCACGAGCATAACCAGTGACGGAAGGCATTCATCTGCGTGGCGGCGCAGCACTGAGAAGCCGCCATGTGTGCTTGTATCCGAAGCTGTCAGTGTCTTGCAGAAGGAGTGCACACGTGGCCTCACAGGTGGAGCCGATGGTGTAGAAGATACCTCCTCAGTACAATTATTCTCCTCTTGCTCCTAGATACCCAACAAGCAAATACAGCTTCTACAAACGTGCAGACCACCATATATGAAGCAGTGTAAAAAATGGAGAAATTTGTCACCTTCGATTCAGGAAGCAGAGTGAGCTGAGCGTAAACCTCGTCAGTGTCTGACTCGGCCTATAAATGAAACTACCATTAAACACGGAAGCTACTGAAAAGGATAGTTCACAGGTTAACAGCTTGCGAGCAAGTTGGTTTAATGAAAAAGATAAATCACTGCTTGCAAGCAAGAGGGTGCAAGTACCTTCAATTCAACGTTCATGACCTCGCACAGGATCTTCCATGGGAGATTGTACAGTTGCATCCGCTGCTCAGCCACCTGATTGGTCGATGCCTCCACCTGAACTCGACGAGAGCAAAACTCCAAATTAGCTCTGAAACAAATGGTTCTTTTGAAACCGAGAGAAATACAGGAACTCGGAGATGAGTCACTGATCAGTACCACCGAAAGGATAAAATGATACAGATTTTAAGCGAGTTCAAACAGAAACCCGAAATGGAATTGACTTATAGAGTGAGAGAAATTTTATGCATCAAGTGAAAACAAATAAAATCTCAATTACTTTCAAACAAGGGGCGCAGAGGAGAAGTAACAACTGAGAATCGTAGGGGACGCACCACTACTTAAAATTCCAGTACTAAAACACCAGCCAAAAATTGTGCATAAATTACTCCAACCTTAGAATTTCCAACGACGAGAGGGGACAGCTCAGATTGCACTGGACCACAAAAAACTAGGAGAATTTCGGTGAAGGCAAGAATCTCTACCGTTTCAACAAATTTCTAGTACCAAGGCTAGGATTTTCCGAAGGCAAAAGATGGAAGACATCTTGATTCAGTTCTCAGGCACGAAGGAATCCTCGAAATTACAGCGTCAAGAGGCAAAGTCGTCAGAATTGGAGCGTCAGAGCTTATAGACATGATTTCGCACGTGGGCAAAGCAAATTCCCAAGCATGCGTAAGGGAACGGCACAGTAAAACACAAAACGATAATCTCCCCAGCTCAGCCCCAAAACAGCTCCAGAGAAACAGAAAATTAAGGCCATGAACACCATGTTCCGATCACAGAAGAAATAAACTGAGAAGTTGAGGAAATGGAATTCTGTAAAGCGAAATCACATGCAAAAGGCGGTGAAAAGAAGAACTCAAATTGGGCAGCTGCCGCCCACCTGCTCGATGTGTCCCTGCGGGAAGTAAAACACCTTGTCCCCGACCTTGGGCACCGTGACAAGCGGCCCGGCGCACGCGCTCCATAGCTCCGAGAACAGCGCATCCTCCCCTCCTCCGCCACCTGAGAACCCAAAAGCCCAGCGCCAAACGCACGTCAACACCCACCAAGCCCAAACCCACATGCGCCGACCTGAAACACGACCCTACACCACTCACCCCGCGCCGCCGCGGCTGCTTCTGCCTCGCAGCCGCCCGCCGTCGCTGCAGGAGACATCCAAGCCAGATCTTCACATCCACGGCAACGCCCGGCGCGCGCTCACCACTCGGACCGCTGAAACCGGGCCCGAATCACGCGAATTTCTTCTGGTCGGATTCGCCGAGCGCCCTCGAATTCCCCTCCGATTCGCGCTCCTCCTTCCGCTTGTTCCCCTCTCTCTCTCCTCTTACTTTTTTTTACCGGGGGATTCAAGAAAACGACGTCACTCCGCAAGGAGGTGGGGGGAGTATTTGTGTGCCCCTTAGAGCATGTCTAAAAGACCCTTAAATGGGCCAAACCGTAACCGAAGAAATAACCGTCAATTTTTCCCAGTTTTGGTTACAGGGCGGCTCTTCGCCCCCTACTTGCGTGGGGTGGAAGGGAAATATAGGGCAAACCCAACATCCCATTTCAGCGAGAGCGGCGGACATTTCAGTTTTCCCACTTCCCCCGCGGCGCCACCAGAGCCACCCGCGCGCCGCCGGCGGAAACCTTCAGATCCGGCCCCCTCCACCGCCCGCCGAGCCGCGCCGCGTTGTGTCCACGCCCGCCGCACCCCCGCCGGAGATCTGTGTCCCTCCGCGTGCGTGCCGCCGCACCCCCGCCGCGGTCTGCTCCGCCGTTTTCA
Organism: Lolium perenne; assembly: GCF_019359855.2. Classification (NCBI taxonomy): domain Eukaryota; kingdom Viridiplantae; phylum Streptophyta; class Magnoliopsida; order Poales; family Poaceae; genus Lolium; species Lolium perenne. The sequence goes on from NC_067247.2 coordinate 218,405,018, forward strand.
CCGGTGAGTATTCCGCCGCGTTCCTCTTCGTTGTTGCCGGTATAATGGACGTGTTTGGAGGTTGATGTATGCTTCACAGTGGTAGATGGCTTCGGAGGATGTGCATATGGAGGATTTGGAGGATTCGTCGACCGATTGGTCCTCATCGGATTCCGACGATTCGGACCTCGACGAGCTGCTGAACGATGACGACACGGAGAAGATGCTGCTCCTGTTCGGTACGAAGCACATGGAGGACCGCGCCAAGCTGCTGGATCAGAGAAAAGGATCCACTATGGGGCGTATGTGCATTCCACGGAACCGCGCACTCGGCCACGAACAGCTGATGCAAGATTATTTTGCCGAGGTACCGACCTATCCTCCCCGCCTCTTCCGTAGAAGGTATCGAATGCGTAGGACTTTGTTCGAGAGAATCGTCAGAGATTGCGAGGAAAATTGCGATTACTTCAAGCAAAGGAGGAACGCTGCCCATGTCATGGGATTTAGCCCATTTCAGAAAATATCAGCCGCCATGAGGGTGATTGCATACGGTATCCCAGCAGACTATACCGATAAGTACCTTCGCATTGGTGTACAAACAACCACGAATTGTGTGCGTATGTTTGCCAAGATGGTGATCAAGTTGTATGGTGAGACGTATCTCCAAGCTCCAAATGAGGAAGATACAAAAAGACTCATGGAGATCAACGAAAAGAGGGGGTGGCCGGGCATGCTTGGTAGTTTGGATTGCATGCATTGGACATGGAAAAATTGTCCAAAAGCATGGCATGGAATGTATTGTGGCAAAAGTCGTAATGCTACCATTGTTCTTGAAGCTGTGGCCTCGCAAGACTTATGGATTTGGCATGCTTTTTTGGACTGTTGGGGACACTCAACGACATCAACGTCTTGAATAGATCTCCTTTGTTTGCAAGACTAGTTAAGGGTGAAGCTCGAACTTGTAACTACAAAGTTATGAACAATGAGTACACTATAGGGTACTATCTCACAGATGGTATTTACCCTAACTATGCAACTCTTGTCAAGTCCATAAAAGAGGAAAAGGACAAGGCCTTGACAATAAAAGAAGCTTGCTTCACCAAAAATCAAGAGGCATGCCGCAAGGACATTGAGAGAGCTGTTGGTGTCTTGCAAGCAAAGTTTGCCATTGTCCGGGGTCCTGCAAGATTTTGGGACAAGGAAACTCTTGTTGATATAATGACATGTTGTGTGATTCTTTACAACATGATCATTAAAGATGAGAGAGGGTTGAACTTGCCATGTTTCTATGACAATGTTGGCACCCGAATGCAGCCCTAGCGAAACCCTGATCGGATTGAAGCTTTTCTTGCAGCGCATCGCGGCATTGAAAATGCCGAGAGTTATCACCAGCTCACCCAATATCTGATTGATCACCACTGGCAGTTGCATGGCCGATGAGTTTTTACATTCATTTCCTATTGTTGTATGTGTGTAACAATTATCTTGATTGTTTGATTGCGGGAACATTTGTTATTTGTTTAATTCTTCCATTAGAACATTTGTTGGCAGTTCCAAAAAACATTATTGTAATAATTATGATGATTATTGTGTGATTTAAATTTTTTATTCAATGTGAATATTGTATTGGTTCTAATATCCAATTTGTAAAAAACCCTGTTTTGAGGGGTTGAAAACTCGTCCGAGCTTGCAGACCACGTATCCCCACCCCGTAAAACAGAATATTCTGTTTTACGGGGTGGGGATACGGGGTCTGCTAGCTCGGACGAGTTTTTGGCCGGTGGAAAGTGAATACAGGGCCCTCTACTCGCGTTTTACGGAGCAGAACAATAGGGGGTCTGTTAGACATGCTCAGGGCATCTCCAATGGGGCGACGTATTTCGGACGCCCAAATTGTCCGCGGGCGTCCGTTTGTGTCGCCTGGCGGACACGAAAATGACCGTGGGCGCGAATTGTTCGTTTGCGTCGGGGGCCACCCCCAGCAGTCCGACGAATTTTGGACATCCCAGTGTTTTGTTTTCTTGCTCCTTTTTTCCTTTTTGTTGAAGAACTCCCCAATTTGTATGAATGATTACTCGAAAACAAGTTCAAACGCAAAAAAAACTAGCATGAAAACAACTAGTACTGATTACTCGAATCAAGCAAGTTCAAACATATTTAACATAGAAACTAGAGAACAAATTTAAAAACAAAGAAACATCGTCCTCACTCCTGCGCCTCTTGCTTGTCATCTCCTCGTCGGAAGAGGAACTGCCGGACGACGCATCCGTGAAGGAGTTCGAGTCGGACGAAGTGGCGTCTTCGTCGTCCTCGTCGGTGAACGGACGACGACGCGCCGTCCGCGCATGCGCCCTTGCCCGGGCCCTGGCCTCCTTCCTTGCCGCTGCCTTCTCGTCTGTCGCCTCGTTGTAAGGGTATTTTACCCTTATCCATTATTTTGGTAACAATGACACCGATGCTAGAGTAATTGGTCTAATACATGTCTATGAGATTATTCCCAGGTATTAGCCAAATAGGGCTAAAGGTGTGTCAATGGAACAAGAAGGTGAAAGGAGATCCCCCACTTCGATAGAAATGAAGAAGGGCTGCTCAGCCTCAGGCCGGCCAGAGGCCCAGTTGGACCGGTCGTGGCACCGGCTGACCTGGTTCCGACCGGCCCCTGGACCGGTGCCAACCGGGCACCATCCAGGGGAGTTTTCCCCTTCGCCCGGTGCTGGCCCGGTCTGGACCGGCCTGTTCCGACCTCACGTCCGGTCGGACCGGCCGCTGGACCGGCTGCCCCAGCGCGGACCGGCTCCTGCTCTGGTGACAACCGGAGCCATGTGCTACGCGACGAAGACCCGCCCCGGTCACGGCCCGGCGCCAGGTCCGGTTTGGACCAGATGGTCCGGTTTGGACCGAATGGTCCGGTTTGGACCGAATGGTCCGGTCTGTGGTCCGGTCTGACCGGCCCGTGCACCGGACGGCCCGGTCCCAGGCCTGGTTGACATAGGCATCCCCAGTAGGCCTGCCGAAGATGGTACCCGGGGTTTACTCAAGGCCCACGGCCCGAAGAAACGAATCCTGGAAGCCCAGTTACGAAATAGTTTGGAAATATAGAGTTGTATTAGGAATAATGACTTGTAATGATTAAGGGACGAACTCAAAGGGTCTCCCGGACTTTTTAACTTGTACATCACGAAACCCTCGGCTCCGCCTCCTATATAAGGGGGGGTCGAGGGACAAAGAAAGGATCGATTGATTGTCTGGTGCCTCAATAAAATCCATCTTTACGGACTGTTCTGTTTTGACAGATTCTGCCTTTTATTTCGCATTGCCTCTTTTGCTATGTTGGATGAATTTCTTTGATCCATTAATGTCCAGTAGCTTTATGCAATGTCCAGAAGTGTTAAGAATGATTGTGTCACCTCTGAACATGTTAATTTTTATTGTCCACTAACCCTCTAATGAGTTGTTTCGAGTTTGGTGTGGAGGAAGTTTTCAAGGATCAAGAGAGGAGTATGATGCAATATGATCAAGGAGAGTGAAAGCTCTAAGCTTGGGGATGCCCCGGTGGTTCACCCCTACATATTCTAAGAAGACTCAAGCGTCTAAGCTTGGGGATGCCCAAGGCATCCCCTTCTTCATCGACAACATTATCAGGTTCCTCCCCTGAAACTATATTTTTATTCCGTCACATCTTATGTGCTTTGCTTGGAGCGTCGGTTTGTTTTTGTTTTTGCTTGAATAAATGGATCCTAGCATTCGCTTTATGGGAGAGAGACACGCTCCGCTGTAGCATATGGACAAGTATGTCCTTAGTTTCTACTCATAGTATTCATGGCGAAGTTTCTTCTTCGTTAAATTGTTATATGGTTGGAATTGGAAAATGCTACATGTAGTAATTTGCTATAATGTCTTGGATAATGTGATACTTGGCAATTGTTGTGCTCATGTTTAAGCTCTTGCATCATATGCTTTGCACCTATTAATGAAGAAATACATAGAGCATGCTAAAATTTGGTTTGCATATTTGGTCTCTCTAAAGTCTAGATAATTTCTAGTATTGAGTTTGAACAACAAGGAAGACGGTGTAGAGTCTTATAATGTTTTCAATATGTCTTTTATGTGAGTTTTGCTGCACCATTCATCCTTGTGTTTGTTTCAAATAACCTTGCTAGCCTAAACCTTGTATCGAGAGGGAATACTTCTCATGCATCCAAAATCCTTGAGCCAACCACTATGCCATTTGTGTCCACCATACCTACCTACTACATGGTATTTCTCCGCCATTCCAAAGTAAATTGCTTGAGTGCTACCTTTAAAATTCCATCATTCGCCTTTGCAATATATAGCTCATGGGACAAATAGCTTAAGAACTATTGTGGTATTGAATATGTACTTATGCACTTTATCTCTTATTAAGTTGCTTGCTGTGCGATAACCATGTTTCTGGGGACGCCATCAACTACTCTTTGTTGAATATTATGTGAGTTGCTATGCATGTCCGTCTTGTCTGAAGTAAGAGAGATCTACCACCTTAATGGTTGGAGCATACATATTGTTAGAGAAGAACATTGGGCCGCTAACCAAAGCCATGATTCATGGTGGAAGTTTCAGTTTTGGACATATATCCTCAATCTCATATGAGAAAAATAATTGTTGCTACATGCTTATGCATAAAAGAGGAGTCCATTATCTGTTGTCCATGTTGTCCCGGTATGGATGTCTAAGTTGAGAATAATCAAAAGCGAGAAATCCAAAATGCGAGCTTTCTCCTTAGACCTTTGTACAGGCGGCATGGAGGTACCCCATTGTGACACTTGGTTAAAACATGTGTATTGCGATGATCCGGTAGTCCAAGCTAATTAGGACAAGGTGCGGGCACTATTAGTATACTATGCATGAGGCTTGCAACTTGTAAGATATAATTTACATAACTCATATGCTTTATTACTACCGTTGACAAAATTGTTTCATGTTTTCAAAATAGCAATCGATGCTTTCCTCTTTGAAGGACCATTCTTTTTACTTTTATGTTGAGTCAGTTCACCTATTTCTCTCCACCTCAAGAAGCAAACACTTGTATGAACTGTGCATTGATTCCTACATACTTGCATATTGCACTTATTATATTACTCTATGTTGACAATTATCCATGAGATATACATGTTATAAGTTGAAAGCAACCGCTGAAACTTAATCTTCCTTTGTGTTGCTTCAATGCTTCTACTATGAGTGGCAGTACAAGACAAAATAGTCCACGACCTATAGTGGCAGTACAAGATCCTCCAAGAACGTCGGCAAGAGATACAGCGACGAGGCGCGGGTCGACAGGGCGCGACATGAAAGGAGAGAACGTCGGCAGTCACCTGAGGTAGATGAGGAGGATATGTGCGGTCTCCCTTGTTTTACTCAACGAGTTCGTAAAACGCGGGTCCCATCTGGATTCAAGTTGCCTGACAACTATAAAAAGTTTGACGGGTTGCAAGATCTTGAGGACTGGCTAGTAGATTACCTGGAGACAGTAAAACTGTCGGGTGGAACCAAAGCAACGGCTATGCAGAGCATCCAGGTACACTTGAGTGGGGCGTTGCGATCATGGATCAAACATCTACCACCTGGATCTATCGACAGCTGGGAGACCTTTGAGGACATGTTCGTGAAGAACTTCTTATCCACATGCAAGAAACCTGCGTCAGTAGAACAATTGAGAGCCTGTCGATAGAAGTATGATGAGTCGATGAGAATGTACATCCAGAGGTGGAACATTATCAAAAACTCGGCAGAAAACATATCTGACGAGAGAGCGATAGATGCTTTTGTCGCTGGGATCCGAAGGAAAGATTTGATCGAGGATTTGGGAAGGACTAACCCAAAAACAATAGCAGCACTCATGGAAATAGCGAATCGTTGGGCAGATGGAGAAGATGCTGTCAATAACAAGCGACATAGGTCGCCTGAGGAAGATCGTAATCGAAATATTCAAAATAGACGGCGTTTATCTCGCCAATATTCAGAGTATGACGGCCCCGGCCAAGTATCTGTTGGCTTACGAGGAAATAGTGGAGGAAATAATCGAGACGATTATCAAAAGAGCGGTGAACAGCGCAGCGACTACAGGGATAGTCCGCGCCCAAGCAGGCAAAATAATGTTCCAAGGTTCCAGAGGCCGTATATATCTCCCGAGGATATGATGAACGGACCATGCCAAATGCACTTTTATCTCGACAACAAAGGAAAGAGGTAGTCGGGGCACTTGCAGAAGGATTGCCGAACTCTCCAAGCACTGAATAGGTACGCAGGGCATGCCAACGCACAGGCAGCAAATAGAAACCCCCAGGGGCCAAGGAGTGAGATCCACCTGCCACCTCCTCCTGCAATCATGATACGTCTCTGACGTATCGATAATTTCTTATGTTCCATGCCACATTATTGATGATATCTACATGTTTTATGCACACTTTATGTCATATTCGTGCATTTTCTGGAACTAACCTATTAACAAGATGCCGAAGAGCCGATTCTTTGTTTCTGCTGTTTTTGGTTTCAGAAATCCTAGTAACGAAATATTCTCGGAATTGGACGAAATCAACGCCCAGGGTCCTATTTTGCCACGAAGCTTCCAGAAGACCGAAGAGGAGACGAAGTGGGGCCACGAGGTGGCCAAACCATAGGGCGGCGCGGCCGTGCCTTGGCCGCGCCGACCTATAGTGTGGGCCCTCGTGTGGCCCCCGACCTGCCCTTCCGCCTACAAATAGCCTTCGTCGCGAAACCCCGATGCGAGAGCCACGATACGGAAAACCTTCGAGACGCCGCCGCCGCCAATCCCATCTCGGGGATTACGGAGATCTCCTCCGCACCTGCCGAGAGGGGATTCATCTCCCGGAGGACTCTTCACCGCCATGGTCGCCTCCGGAGTGATGAGTGAGTAGTTCACCCCTGGACTATGGGTCCATAGCAGTAGCTAGATGGTTGTCTTCTCCTCGTTGTGCTTCATTGTTGGATCTTGTGAGCTGCCTAACATGATCAAGATCATCTATCTGTAATACTATATGTTGTGTTTGTCGGGATCCGATGGATAGAGAATACTATGTTATGTTAATTATCAAGTTATTACCTATGTGTTGTTTATGATCTTGCATGCTCTCCGTTACTAGTAGATGCTCTGGCCAAGTAGATGCTTGTAACTCCAAGAGGGAGTATTTATGCTCGATAGTGGGTTCATGTCTCCGTGAATCTGGGGGAGTGACAGAAACCTCTAAGATTATGGATGTGTTGTTGCCACTAGGGATAAAACATTGGTGCTATGTTCAAGGATGTAGTTACCGATTACATTACGCGCAATACTTAATGCAATTGTCTGTTGTTTTGCAACTTAATACTGGAAGGGGTTCGGATGATAACCTGAAGGTGGACTTTTTAGGCATAGATGCATGCTGGATAGCGGTCTATGTACTTTGTCGTAATGCCCAATTAAATCTCACTATATTTATCATGACATATATGTGCATTGTTATGCCCTCTCTATTTGTCAATTGCCCGACTGTAATTTGTTCACCCAACATGCTTTTATCTTATGGGAGAGACACCTCTAGTGAACTGTGGACCCCGGTCCAATTCTCTTTACTGAAATACAATCTACTGCAATACTGTTCTACTGTTTTCTGCAAACAATCATCTTCCACACAATACGGTTAATCCTTTGTTACAGCAAGCCGGTGAGATTGACAACCTCACTGTTTCGTTGGGGCAAAGTATTTTGGTTGTGTTGTGCAAGTTCCACGTTGGCGCCGGAATCTCTGGTGTTGCGCCGCACTACATCCCGCCGCCATCAACCTTCAACGTGCTTCTTGACTCCTACTGGTTCGATTAAACCTTGGTTTCTTCATCGAGGAAACTTGCCGCTGTGCGCATCACACCTTCCTCTTGGGGTTCCCAACGGACGTGTCAACTACACGCATCAAGCAAATTTCTGGCGCCGTTGCCGGGGAGATCAAGACACGCTGCAAGGGGAGTCTCCACTTCCCAATCTCTTTACTTTGTTTTTGTCTTGCTTTAGTTTTATTTACTACTTTGTTTGCTGCACTAAATCAAAATACAAAAAAATTAGTTGCTAGTTTTACTTTATTTGCTATCTTGTTTGCTATATCAAAAACACAAAAAAATTAGTTACTTGCATTTACTTTATCTAGTTTGCTTTATTTACTACTGCTAAAATGGCCACCCCTGAAAATACTAAGTTGTGTGATTTCACAACCACAAATAATAATGATTTCTTATGCACACCTATTGCTCCACCTGCTACTACAGCAGAATTCTTTGAAATTAAACCTGCTTTACTGAATCTTGTTATGCGAGAGCAATTTTCTGGTGTTAGTTCTGATGATGCTGCTGCCCATCTCAATAATTTTGTTGAACTATGTGAAATGCAAAAATATAAAGATGTAGATGGTGACATTATAAAATTAAAATTGTTTCCTTTCTCATTAAGAGGAAGAGCTAAAGATTGGTTGCTATCTCTGCCTAAGAATAGTATTGATTCCTGGACTAAATGCAAGGATGCTTTTATTGGTAGATATTATCCCCCTACTAAAATTATATCTTTGAGAAGTAGCATAATGAATTTTAAACAATTGGATAGTGAACATGTTGCTCAAGCTTGGGAAAGAATGAAATCTTTGGTTAAAAATTGCCCAACACATGGACTGACTACTTGGATGATCATCCAAACCTTCTATGCAGGACTAAATTTTTCTTCGCGGAATTTATTGGATTCAGCTGCTGGAGGTACCTTTATGTCCATCACTTTGGGGGCGGCTACAAAGCTTCTTGATGATATGATGATCAATTACTCTGAATGGCACACGGAAAGAGCTCCACAGGGTAAGAAGGTAAATTCTGTCAAAGAAACCTCTTCCTTGAGTGATAAGATTGATGCTATTATGTCTATGCTTGTGAATGATAGGACTAATGTTGATCCTAATAATGTTCCGTTAGCTTCATTGGTTGCCCAAGAAGAACATGTTGATGTAAACTTCATTAAAAATAATAATTTCAACAACAATGCTTATCTAACAATTCTAGTAATAACTATAGGCCATATCCTTATAATAATGGTAACGGTTATGCTAATTCTTATGGGAATTCTTACAATAATAATAGGAACACACCCCCTGGACTTGAAGCTATGCTTAAAGAATTCATTAGTACACAAACTGCCTTTAACAAATCTGTTGAGGAAAAACTCAATAAAATTGATATTCTCGCTTCTAAGGTTGATAGTCTTGCCTCTGATGTTGATCTTTTGAAATCGAAAGTTATGCCTAATAGGGATATTGAAAATAAAATTGTTACTACAGCAAATGCCATCCAAGTTAGAATTAATGAGAATATAAGATTAATGGCTGAATTGCGTGCTAGGTGGGATAGAGAAGAAAATGAAAAACTAGCTAAAGAGAAAAATGTAGCTAAAGTTTGGACTATTACCACCACAAGTAATGTTGATTCCTCACATGTTGCTGCACCTCCTACTATCAATGGTAAAATAATTGGTGTTGGTAATGTTTCTACTCCTAGTGCAAAGCGTACAAAACTGCCTGAAATTGCTAAAACTGCTGAAATTGCTTGTGATAAAACTACTGAAATTTTTTCCAACCTTGGGGATGATGATCCCATTGCTATAGCTCATAATGATTTAGATTTTGATGATTGCCACATCTCTGAAGTTATAAAGTTCTTACAAAAACTTGCTAAGAGTCCCAATGCTAGCGCTGTAAACTTGGCTTTCACAAAACATATTACAAATGCTCTCATAAAAGCTAGAGAAGAGAAACTAAAACTTGAAACTTCTATTCCTAGAAAGCTAGAAGATGGTTGGGAACCCATCATTGAAATGAGGGTCAATGATTTTGATTGTAATGCTTTATGTGATCTTGGTGCAAGTATTTCTGTTATGCCTAAGAAAGTCTATGATATGCTTGACTTGCCACCATTGAAAAATTGTTATTTGGATGTTAATCTCGCTGATAATGCTAAAAAGAAACCTTTGGGGAGAGTTGATAATGTTCATATTATGGTTAACAATAACCTTGTCCCTGTTGATTTTGTTGTCTTGGATATTGAATGCAATGCATCTTGCCCCATTATATTGGGAAGACCTTTTCTTCGAACCGTTGGTGCTACTATTGATATGAAGGAAGGTAATATTAAATATCAATTTCCTCTCAAGAAAGGTATGGAACACTTCCCTAGAAAGAGAATGAAGTTAACTTATGATTCTATTATTAGAACAAATTATGATGTTGATGCTTCGTCTCTTGATGTTACTTGATTTACACTTTCTGCGCCTAGCTGAAAGGCGTTAAAGAAAAGCGCTTATGGGAGACAACCCATGTTATTTTTACTACAGTACTTTGTTTTTATTTTGTGTCTTGGAAGTTGTTTACTACTGTAGCAACCTCTCCTTATCTTAGTTTTGTGTTTTGTTGTGCCAAGTAAAGTCTTTGATAGTAAAGTTCATACTAGATTTGGATTACTGCGCAGAAACAGATTTCTTTGCTGTCACGAATCTGGGCAAAATTCTCTGTAGGTAACTCAGAAAATTATGCTAATTTACGTGAGTGATCCTCAGATATGAACGCAACTTTCATTCAATTTGGGCATTTTCATTTGAGCAAGTCTGGTGCCTCAATAAAATCCATCTTTACGAACTGTTCTGTTTTGACAGATTCTGCCTTTTATTTCGCATTGCCTCTTTTGCTATGTTGGATGAATTTCTTTGATCCATTAATATCCAGTAGCTTTATGCAATGTCCAGAAGTGTTAAGAATGATTGTGTCACCTCTGAACATGTTAATTTTTATTGTCCACTAACCCTCTAATGAGTTGTTTCGAGTTTGGTGTGGAGGAAGTTTTCAAGGATCAAGAGAGGAGTATGATGCAATATGATCAAGGAGAGTGAAAGCTCTAAGCTTGGGGATGCCCCGGTGGTTCACCCCTGCATATTCTAAGAAGACTCAAGCGTCTAAGCTTGGGGATGCCCAAGGCATCCCCTTCTTCATCGACAACATTATCAGGTTCCTCCCCTGAAACTATATTTTTATTCCGTCACATCTTATGTGCTTTTCTTGGAGCGTCGGTTTGTTTTTGTTTTTGCTTGAATAAATGGATCCTAGCATTCACTTTATGGGAGAGAGACACGCTCCGCTGTAGCATATGGACAAGTATGTCCTTAGTTTCTACTCATAGTATTCATGGCGAAGTTTCTTCTTCGTTAAATTGTTATATGGTTGGAATTGGAAAATGCTACATGTAGTAATTTGCTATAATGTCTTGGATAATGTGATACTTGGCAATTGTTGTGCTAATGTTTAAGCTCTTGCATCATATGCTTTGCACCTATTAATGAAGAAATACATAGAGCATGTTAAAATTTGGTTTGCATATTTGGTCTCTCTAAAGTCTAGATAATTTCTAGTATTGAGTTTGAACAACAAGGAAGACGGTGTAGAGTCTTATAATGTTTTCAATATGTCTTTTATGTGAGTTTTCCTGCACCGTTCATCCTTGTGTTTGTTTCAAATAACCTTGCTAGCCTAAACCTTGTATCGAGAGGGAATACTTCTCATGCATCCAAAATCCTTGAGCCAACCACTATGCCATTTGTGTCCACCATACCTACCTACTACATGGTATTTCTCCGCCATTCCAAAGTAAATTGCTTGAGTGCTACCTTTAAAATTCCATCATTCGCCTTTGCAATATATAGCTCATGGGACAAATAGCTTAAGAACTATTGTGGTATTGAATATGTACTTATGCACTTTATCTCTTATTAAGTTGCTTGCTGTGCGATAACCATGTTTCTGGGGACGCCATCAACTACTCTTTGTTGAATATTATGTGAGTTGCTATGCATGTCCGTCTTGTCTGAAGTAAGAGAGATCTACCACCTTAATGGTTGGAGCATACATATTGTTAGAGAAGAACATTGGGCCGCTAACTAAAGCCATGATTCATGGTGGAAGTTTCAGTTTTGGACATATATCCTCAATCTCATATGAGAAAAATAATTGTTGCTACATGCTTATGCATAAAAGAGGAGTCCATTATCTGTTGTCCATGTTGTCCCGGTATGGATGTCTAAGTTGAGAATAATCAAAAGCGAGAAATCCAAAATGCGAGCTTTCTCCTTAGACCTTTGTACAGGCGGCATGGAGGTACCCCATTGTGACACTTGGTTAAAACATGTGTATTGCGATGATCCGGTAGTCCAAGCTAATTAGGACAAGGTGCGGGCACTATTAGTATACTATGCATGAGGCTTGCAACTTGTAAGATATAATTTACATAACTCATATGCTTTATTACTACCGTTGACAAAATTGTTTCATGTTTTCAAAATAAAAGCTCTAGCACAAATATAGCAATCGATGCTTTCCTCTTTGAAGGACCATTCTTTTTACTTTTATGTTGAGTCAGTTCACCTATTTCTCTCCACCTCAAGAAGCAAACACTTGTGTGAACTGTGCATTGATTCCTACATACTTGCATATTGCACTTATTATATTACTCTATGTTCACAATTATCCATGAGATATACATGTTATAAGTTGAAAGCAACTGCTGAAACTTAATCTTCCTTTGTGTTGCTTCAATGCTTCTACTATGAGTGGCAGTACAAGACAAAATAGTCCACGACCTATAGTGGCAGTACAAGATCCTCCAAGAACGTCGGCAAGAGATACAGCGACGAGGCGCGGGTCGACAGGGCGCGACATGAAAGGAGAGAACGTCGGCAGTCACCTGAGGTAGATGAGGAGGATATGTGCGGTCTCCCTTGTTTTACTCGACGAGTTCGTAAAACGCGGGTCCCGTCTGGATTCAAGTTGCCTGACAACTATAAAAAGTTTGACGGGTTGCAAGATCTTGAGGACTGGCTAGTAGATTACCTGGAGACAGTAAAACTGTCGGGTGGAACCAAAGCAACGGCTATGCAGAGCATCCAGGTACACTTGAGTGGGGCGTTGCGATCATGGATCAAACATCTACCACCTGGATCTATCGACAGCTGGGAGACCTTTGAGGACATGTTCGTGAAGAACTTCTTATCCACATGCAAGAAACCTGCGTCAGTAGAACAATTGAGAGCCTGTCGATAGAAGTATGATGAGTCGATGAGAATGTACATCCAGAGGTGGAACATTATCAAAAACTCGGCAGAAAACATATCTGACGAGAGAGCGATAGATGCTTTTGTCGCTGGGATCCGAAGGAAAGATTTGATCGAGGATTTGGGAAGGACTAACCCAAAAACAATAGCAGCACTCATGGAAATAGCGAATCGTTGGGCAGATGGAGAAGATGCTGTCAACAACAAGCGACATAGGTCGCCTGAGGAAGATCGTAATCGAAATATTCAAAATAGACGGTGTTTATCTCGCCAATATTCAGAGTATGACGGCCCCGGCCAAGTATCTGTTGGCTTACGAGGAAATAGTGGAGGAAATAATCGAGACGATTATCAAAAGAGCGGTGAACAGCGCAGCGACTACAGGGATAGTCCGCGCCCAAGCAGGCAAAATAATGTTCCAAGGTTCCAGAGGCCGTATATATCTCCCGAGGATATGATGAACGGACCATGCCAAATGCACTTTTATCTCGACAACAAAGGAAAGAGGTAGTCGGGGCACTTGCAGAAGGATTGCCGAACTCTCCAAGCACTGAATAGGTACGCAGGGCATGCCAACGCACAGGCAGCAAATAGAAACCCCCAGGGGCCAAGGAGTGAGATCCACCTGCCACCTCCTCCTGCAATCATGATACGTCTCCGACGTATCGATAATTTCTTATGTTCCATGCCACATTATTGATGATATCTACATGTTTTATGCACACTTTATGTCATATTCGTGCATTTTCTGGAACTAACCTATTAACAAGATGCCGAAGAGCCGATTCTTTGTTTTCTGCTGTTTTTGGTTTCAGAAATCCTAGTAACGAAATATTCTCGGAATTGGACGAAATCAACGCCCAGGGTCCTATTTTGCCACGAAGCTTCCAGAAGACCGAATAGGAGACGAAGTGGGGCCACGAGGTGGCCAAACCATAGGGCGGCGCGGCCCAGGCCTTGGCCGCGCCGACCTATAGTGTGGGCCCCTCGTGTGGCCCCCTGACCTGCCCTTCGCCTACAAATAGCCTTCGTCGCGAAACCCCCAGTACCGAGAGCCACGATACGGAAAACCTTACTGAGACGCCGCCGCCGCCAATCCCATCTCGGGGGATTCTGGAGATCTCCTCCGGCACCCTGCCGGAGAGGGGATTCATCTCCCGGAGGACTCTTCACCGCCATGGTCGCCTCCGGAGTGATGAGTGAGTAGTTCACCCCTGGACTATGGGTCCATAGCAGTAGCTAGATGGTTGTCTTCTCCTCGTTGTGCTTCATTGTTGGATCTTGTGAGCTGCCTAACATGATCAAGATCATCTATCTGTAATACTATATGTTGTGTTTGTCGGGATCCGATGGATAGAGAATACTATGTTATGTTAATTATCAAGTTATTACCTATGTGTTGTTTATGATCTTGCATGCTCTCCGTTACTAGTAGATGCTCTGGCCAAGTAGATGCTTGTAACTCCAAGAGGGAGTATTTATGCTCGATAGTGGGTTCATGTCTCCGTGAATCTGGGGGAGTGACAGAAACCTCTAAGATTATGGATGTGTTGTTGCCACCAGGGATAAAACATTGGTGCTATGTTCAAGGATGTAGTTACCGATTACATTACGCGCAATACTTAATGCAATTGTCTGTTGTTTTGCAACTTAATACTGGAAGGGGTTCGGATGATAACCTGAAGGTGGACTTTTTAGGCATAGATGCATGCTGGATAGCGGTCTATGTACTTTGTCGTAATGCCCAATTAAATCTCACTATATTTATCATGACATGTATGTGCATTGTTATGCCCTCTCTATTTGTCAATTGCAGATCGTAATTTGTTCACCCAACATGCTTTTATCTTATGGGAGAGACACCTCTAGTGAATCGTGGACCCCGGTCCAATTCTCTTTCTTGAAATACAATCTCTTTGCACATCTTGTTCTATCGTTTTCTGCAAACAATCATCTTCCACACAATACGGTTAATCCTTTGTTACAGCAAGCCGGTGAGATTGACAACCTCACTGCTTCGTTGGGGCAAAGTATTTTGTTGTGTCGTGCAGGTTCCACGTTGGCGCTGAATCTTCGGTGTTGCGCCGCACTACATCCCGCCGCCATCAACCTTCAACGTGCTTCTTGACTCCTACTGGTTCGATTAAACCTTGGTTTCTTACTGAGGGAAACTTGCCGCTGTGCGCATCACACCTTCCTCTTGGGGTTCCCAACGGACGTGTCAACTACACGCATCAAATCACGGACGAAAATTGACACCAGTTACGAATATCGGCAGCTCCAATGAACGGTCCTTATATCAACACCAATGGAGAGGTCTCGATGATTCAGAAGGGCAGGCATCCAATAGAGCTCAAAAAGTAATTTCTCGGCAAGTTTTTATGGCAGAAAAATGCCTCCACCAATAGTTGAGTACCTGAATTGGTCGGGACAGGACATTGGCTTCACCATAGCGGACTGATGACGCGAAAAGCACACGCCCGTTGGGAACCCCAAGAGGAAGGTGTGATGCGTACAGCAGCAAGTTTTCCCTCAGTAAGAAACCAAGGTTTATCGAACCAGTAGGAGCCAAGAAGCACGTTGAAGGTTGATGGCGGTGGAGTGTAGTGCGGCGCAACACCAGTGGATTCCTACGCTAACGCTGAACCTGCACAACACAACCAAAATACTTTGCCCCAACTTAACAAGTGAGGTTGTCAATCTCACCGGCTTGTCAGAATAAAGGATTAGATGTATAGTGTGGATGATGATGTTTGCAGAGAACAGTAAGAACGAGTATTGCAGTAGATTGTATTCGATGTAAAGAATGGACCGGGGTCCACAGTTCACTAGTGGTGTCTCTCCGATAAGAATAAGCATGTTGGGTGAACAAATTACAGTTGGGTAATTGACAAATAAAGATGGCATGACAATACACATACATGTGATGATTAGTAGTGTGAAATTCAATTGGGCATTACGACAAAGTACATAGACCGCTATCCAGCATGCATCTATGCCTAAAAAGTCCACCTTCAGGTTATCATCCGAACCCCTTCCAGTATTAAGTTGCAAACAACAGACAATTGCATTAAGTATGGTGCGTAATGTAATCAACACATACATCATTAGACATAGCATTGATGTTTTATCCCTAGTGGCAACAGCACATCCACAACCTTAGAACTTTCTGTCACTGTCCCAGATTTAATGGAGGCATGAACCCACTATCGAGCATAAATACTCCCTCTTGGAGTTACAAGTAACGACTTGGCCAGAGCCTCTACTAATAACAGAGAGCATGCAAGATCTTAAAAAACATATAGATGATAGATTGATAATCAACATAACATAGTATTCCATATTCATCGGATCCCAACAAACGCAACATGTAGCATTACAGATAGATGATCTTGATCATGTTAGGCAGCTCACAAGATCCAACAATGATAGCACAATGAGGAGAAGACGACCATCTAGCTACTGCTATGGACCCATAGTCCAGGGGTGAACTACTCACACATCAATCCGGAGGCGACCACGGCGGTGAAGAGTCCTCCGGTAGATGATTCCCCTCTCCGGCAGGGTGCCGGAGGCGATCTCCTGAATCCCCCGAGATTGGATTGGCGGCGGCGGCGTCTCTGGAAGGTTTTCCGTATCGTGGCTCTCGGTACTGGAGTTATTATCGACAAAGGCTTCTTATAGACGGAGAGGTAGGTTTAGGGGCGACGCGAGGGCCCACACGCTAGGGCCGCGCGGCCAGGGCCTGGGCCGCGCCGCCCTACTGTGGCGTCGCCTCGTCGCCTTCGTTTCCCTTTCGGACTTCTGGAAGCTTCGTGGAAAAATAAGATCCTGGGCGTTGATTTCGTCCAATTCCGAGAATATTTCCTTACTAGGATTTCTGAAACCAAAAACAGCAGAAAACAGCAACTGGCTCTTCGGCATCTTGTTAATAGGTTAGTGCCGGAAAATGCATAAATATGACATAAAGTGTGTATAAAACATGTGTGAATCATCATAAAACAAGCATGGAACATAACAAATTATCGATACGTTGGAGACATATCAGCATCCCGAAGCTTAGTTCCTACTCGTCCTGAGTAGGTAAACGATAACAAAGATAATTTCTGAAGTGACATGCTATCATAATCTTGATCATACTATTTGTAAGCATATGTAATGAATGCAGCGATCCAAAGCAATGGTAAAGACAATGGTTAAACAATTGAATCATATAGCAAAGACTTTTCATGAATAGTACTTTCAAGACAAGCATCAATAAGTCTTGCATAAGAGTTAACTCATAAAGCAATAAATTCATAGTAAAGGCATTGAAGCAACACAAAGGAAGATTAAGTTTCAGCGGTTGCTTTCAACTTGTAACATGTATATCTCATGGATATTGTCAACATAAAACAATATAACAAGTGCAATAGGTAAACATGTAAGAATCAATGCACACAATTAACACAAGTGTTTGCTTCTAAGATGGAAGGAAGTGGGTAAACTGACTCAACATAAAAGTAGAAGAATGGCCCTTCGCAGAGGGAAGCAGGGATTGCTATATTTGTGCTAGAGCTTTTATTTTGAAAACATAAAGAGAGCGAAAAAGTAAAATTTTGAGAGGTGTTTGTTGTTGTCAACGAATGGTAGTGGGCACTCTAACCCCCTTGCCAGACAGACTTTCAAGAGCGGCTCCCATGAAACATTTTTATTTTTGGGTGGCACTCCTTCCAACCTTGCTTTCACAAACCATGGCCAACCGAATCCTCTGGTGCCTGCCAACAATCTCATACCATGAAGGAGTGCCTTTTTATTTTAGTTTTATTTAGATGACACTCCTCCCCACCTTTGCTTTCTCAAGCCATGGCTAACCGAATCCTCGGGTGCCGTCCAACAATCACATACCATGGAGGAGTGTCTATTTTTTGTAAAATTATGAAGGTTAATTAATTGGGGCTGGGAACCCCATTGCCAGTTCTTTTTGAAAAATTATTGGATAAGCGGATGAAGCCACTAGTCCATTGGTGAAAGTTGCCCAACAAGATTGAAAGATAAACACCACATACTTCCTCATGAGCTATAAAACATTGACACAAATAAGAGGTAATAAATTTTGAATTGTTTAAAGATAGCACTCAAGCAATTTACTTTGGAATGGCAGAGAAATACCATGTAGTAGATAGGTATGGTGGACACAAATGGCATAGTTTTTGGCTCAAGGATTTAGATGCATGAGAAGTTATCCCTCTCAATACAAGGCTTAGGCTAGCAAGGTTATTTGAAGCAAACACAAGTATGAACCGGTACAACAAAACTTACATAAGAACATATTGCAAGCATTATAAGACTCTACACTGTCATCCTTGTTGCTCAAACCCTTACTAGAAAATATCTAGACTTTAGAGAGACCAATCATGCAAACCAAATTTCAGCAAGCTCTATGTATTTCTTCACTAATAGGTGCAAAGTATATGATGCAAGAGCTTAAACATGAGCTATAACAATTGCCAAGTATCACATTATTTAAGACATTATACCAATTACCACATGTAGCATTTTCTGTTTCCAACCATATAACAATTAACGAAGCAGTTTCAACCTTCGCCATGAATATTAAGAATAAAGCTAAGGACATATTTGTCCATATGCAACAGCGGAGCATGTCTCTCTCCCACACAATGAATGCTAGGATCCAACTTTATTCAAATAAAAAAAAAACATACAGACGCTCCAAGTAAAGCACATAAGATGTGATGGAATAAAAATATAGTTTCACTAGAGGAACCTGATAATGTTGTCGATGAAGAAGGGGATGCCTTGGGCACCCCCAAGCTTAGATGCTTGAGTCTTCTTGAAATATGCAGGGGTGAACCACCGGGGGCATCCCCAAGCTTAGAGCTTTCACTCTCCTTGATCATATTGTATCATCCTCCTCTCTTGATCCTTGAAAACTTCCTCCACACCAAACTCAAAACAACTCATTAGAGGGTTAGTGCATAATCAAAAATTCACATGTTCAGAGGTGACATAATCATTATTAACACTTCTGGACATTGCACAAATCTACTAAAATTTAATAGAGTAAAGAAATCCATCAAACATAGCAAAACAGGCAATGCGAAATAAAAGGCAGAATCTGTCAAAACAGAACAGTCTGTAAAGACGAATTTTTATGGGGCACCAGACTTGCTCAAATGAAAATGCTCAAATTGAATGAAAGTTGCGTACATATCTGAGGATCACTTACGTAAATTGGCAGATTTTTCTGAGTTACCTACAGAGAACCCTGCTCAAATTCGTGACAGCAAGAAATCTGTTTCTGTGAAGTAATCCAAATCTAGTATGAACCTTACTATCAAAGACTTTACTTGGCACAACAATGCAACAAAATTAAGATAAGGAGAGGTTGCTATAGTAGTAACAACTTCCAAGACTCAAATATAAAACAAAAGTGCAGAAGTAAAATAATGGGTTGTCTCCCATAAGCGCTTTTCTTTAACGCCTTTCAGCTAGGCGCAGAAAGTGTGTATCAAGTATTATCAAGAGATGAAGCATTAGCATCATAATTTTCACCACTTGCCCCATTAGGTATCTTAGATGCTCCATTATCTATATTGGTATTAAGAGATTTATCAATTTTAGGCCTATAATAGTTTTTTGTCTTAGGCACCTTAGAGACATACATGAATTCTTGCTCCTTACCCACATAAGCTTTCTCCTTAAACTTAAGAGAAGAAAAAGTTGAACCCAAGGTTCCCATAGCTTCTTCAAGTTCACTAATCCTATGGGTTTGATTATCGTAAGTAGCACAAGCTTCCAAGATGGCAATTCTCTCATTAATTCCACCTAGAGATTTGTCAAGTTTATCAGTGCTATTAAGTAATTCTCCCAATTTAGTCTCAATACTTGGAAGATTTTGCTCTATGGTCTCCAACTTTTTCATGACATCTTCAAGAGAGATTTCAATTTTAACTTCATTAATAGGTGGTATTCCAAATAGACTCTCAATAATGAAACTATCTTCTAAAGCAGGATTGCCTAGGAAATTACCTCCCGCAAGACAATCAAGAACATACCTATTCCAGCTAGATATACCAACATAAAAATTCCTGAGTAGGATAGTGGTGGAGTGTTTCTTAGTGCACCTATTATGAGCATCACTAATTCTATACCAAGCATCTTTTAAACATTCTCCCCCTTGTTGCTTAAACGAACGAACTTCAACTTCAGGATTACTCATTTTAGCAATAGTAAATAGAACAAACTAGATAAAGTAAATGCAAGTAACTAATTTTTTGTGTGTTGCAGTAGATTGTATTCGATGTAAAGAATGGACCGGGGTCCACAGTTCACTAGTGGTGTCTCTCCGATAAGAATAAGCATGTTGGGTGAACAAATTACAGTTGGGCAATTGACAAATAAAGATGGTATGACAATGCACATACATGTTATGATGAGTAGTGTGAAATTCAATTGGGCATTACGACAAAGTACATAGACCGCTATCCAGCATGCATCTATGCCTAAAAAGTCCACCTTCAGGTTATCATCCGAACCCCTTCCAGTATTAAGTTGCAAACAACAGACAATTGCATTAAGTATGGTGCGTAATGTAATCAACACATACATCCTTAGACATAGCATTGATGTTTTATCCCTAGTGGCAACAGCACATCCACAACCTTAGAACTTTCTCACACCGTCCTGCATTTAATGGAGGCATGAACCCACTATCGAGCATAAATACTCCCTCTTGGAGTTACAAGTAACGACTTGGCCAGAGCCTCTACTAATAACGGAGAGCATGCAAGATCTTAAACAACACATAGATGATAGATTGATAATCAACATAACATAGTATTCCATATTCATCGGATCCCAGCAAACGTAACATGTAGCATTACAGATAGATGATCTTGATCATGTTTGGCAGCTCTCAAGATCCAACAATGATAGCACAATGAGGAGAATACGACCATCTAGCTACTGCTATGGACCCATAGTCCAGGGGTGAACTACTCACACATCAATCCGGAGGCGACCATGGCGGTGAAGAGTCCTCCGGGAGATGATTCCCCTCTCCGGCAGGGTGCCGGAGGCGATCTCCTGAATCCCCCGAGATGGGATTGGCGGCGGCGGCGTCTCTGGAAGGTTTTCCGTATCGTGGCTCTCGGTACTGGAGTTATTATCGACGAAGGCTTCTTATAGACGGAGAGGTAGGTTTAGGGGCGACGTGAGGGGCCCACACGCTAGGGCCGCGCGGCTAGGGCCTGGGCCGTGCCGCCCTACTGTGGCGTCGCCTCGTCGCCCCACTTCGTTTCCCTTTCGGACTTCTGGAAGCTTCGTGGAAAAATAAGATCCTGGGCGTTGATTTCGTCCAATTCCGAGAATATTTCCTTACTAGGATTTCTGAAACGAAAAACAGCAGAAAATAGCAACTGGCTCTTCGGCATCTTGTTAATAGGTTAGTGCCGGAAAATGCATAAATATGACATAAAGTGTGTATAAAACATGTGTGTATCATCATAAAACAAGCATGGAACATAAGAAATTATCGATACGTTGGAGACGTATCACGGACCACCCGCAGTAAGTTCCTCGACCAGGGCAGTCAGCTTTAATTTTGCTGGCGGTAATTGCAGGATTTGACGTCTCACGGGTGTTTATAGATGGAGGCAGTAGCTTAAACCTCATGTATGCAGATACATTGAGGAAGATGAACATATCCTTGGCGAATTTAACACCAACCGACATGTGGTTCCATGGTATCACACCTGATAAGCCAAGTTACCCATTGGGAAAGATCAATCTCGACGTTCAGTTCGGAACCCGAGAAAATTACAGAAGAGAGAAGCTGGAATTTGAAGTTGTGGATTTTCCGTCACAATATCATGCTCTGCTAGGACGACCCGCGTATGCCATATTTATGGCGGTACCACACTTTACATACTTGTTGTGGAGGCTCACTGGACCTAACGGCCCAATTACAGTAAAAGGCAGTTTCGCGCCAGCAGATAAGTGCGACAAGGATTTTCATCGGCCGTCAGAAACTTTCGGGATGCATGCAGAATATCTGGCGTCAAAACTAACAATTGATTACCACGTATTGCTAGATGGAGGGAGGCCGCTAAAGGAACCAACCTTCGATACCACCAAGAACTCGAAGGAAGTACAGATCCACTCGACAGATCCCAAGAAAACGACAGCTATCGCAACAAACATGGATCTCGCATAGGAAAGCGCGCTCGTCGAGTTCCTCCGTGAGCGCTAGGAAATTTTTGCATGGTGTCGAACTGACATGCCAGGAGTACCCAGGGAACTTGCCGAGCACCCCCTTAATTTGGTTCCATTGGCTAGGCCAATCAAACAACATTTGCGGTGTTTTCGGAACCAAACCGCAAAGCTATGCTGTCGGAAATTAATCGACTCAGAGAAGCTGGATTTATCAAAGAGATACACACAGAGGCCACGTGGATAGCAAACCCAGTGTTGGTCCCGAAGAAAAACACAGAGGTCCTTCGCATGTGCGTCGACTTCACGTGTCTCAGTAAACATTGTCCAAAGGATCACTTCCCCCTCCCAAGGATCGATCAAATTATCGACTCCACGGCAGACTGTGAATGTCTTTCCTTCCTGGACGCATATTCTGGTTACAACCAGATTCGACTGAAAGAAGAAGATGAGGTCAAAACAGCTTTTATAACACCCTATGGCGTGTTCTGCTATAGAACAATGCCCTTCGGGTTGAAAAACGCGGGAGCAACATATCAGCGGATGATGCAGAAATGCCTTGCCACTCAGATCGGCAAGAACGTTCAAGTGTACATTGACGATGTCGTCATAACAACAAAGAAAGGGTCAACTTTGATCGCTGATCTCAAGGAAACTTTTGACAACCTCGACAAATTCTGCCTCAAGCTGAACCCGACAAAGTGCTCTTTCGGCGTTCCTGCGGGAGAAGTTCTCAGGTTTCTGGTGTCAGCAAGAGGAATCGAGGCTAACCCAGAGAAAATTCAGGCCATCGTGACGATGCGGAAGCCAACAAAGTTAAAGGAAATACAACAGTTAACTGGGCGAGTCGCAACTTTAAGCAGATTCGTCACCAGGCTAGGAGAAAAGGCGTTGCCGTTCTACGCCTTGATCAAGCTGGGAGAAAAGTTTGAGTGGAACGAGGAAGCGGACAGAGCTTTTGAGGATCTCAAGCGCACAATCTCGACACCACCAATATTGGTGGCACCCAAGGAAAAATAACCTCTTATGTTATATATCGCGGCCACACCTCAGGTGGTCAGCACAGTACTTGTGGTTGAGCGAGAAGAAGAAGGAAAACTCCATGGAGTCCAGCGTCCGGTATACTTCATCAGCGAAGTTTTATCGTCTTCAAAACAACGGTACCTGCACTACCAGAAGTTAGCATATGGAGTATTCACAACTGCAAGAAAACTGCGATACTATTTCGCGGCACATCCGATAATAGTAGTCAACGAGGCGCCCTTGTCCAATATATTAAACAATCCAGAAGCTACGGGTCGTGTCTCCCTTTGGAGAATAGAGCTTTCCCCTCGGGACATCACGTATGAAAAAAAGAAAAGCAATAAAATCGCAGATTCTACCAGACTTCGTCGCAGAGTGGATGGAGCTGCAAAATACGGGACCCCCAGATTTGTCGAGAACCTGGACTATGAACTTTGATGGGTCCAAAAGGTTAGAAGGAGCTGGAGCTGGCCTGATATTAGTGTCACCTCAGGGAGATAAGCTGAAATATGTACTACGGATGACGTTCCCTAACGCGTCTAATAATGAGGCAGAATATGAAGTGCTGATACATGGGATGAAGATGGCAAAATCCTGTGGTGCAACCCGATTAAAAATATTAGGCGACTCCCAATTGGTGGCTCAACAGGTGATGAACCAGTGCGATGCAGTCAATGAAAGTATGATAGCGTACAAAGAGGTATACAGTGAACTCGAGAAGCTCTTTGACGGATGTGAAGTGAATCATATCAGTAGACTCGATAATGATAAAGCCGACGTTCTGGCAAACATCGGATCGCAGTGTATAGCAATACTACCCAGCGTATTTTGGGAGGAAATAAGTGAAAGGTCAACTAAGGCAAAGAAACAGTCAAAGAAAAAGGAGAAGGTCGAGAAAGGCTCGGGGGCTCCAGCAACATCAGAGGCAACCACATTGGGAGATGAAGAAAAATCACGTGAGGTAATGGTGGTGCAAGTTCCTTGGATGCAGGTGTACGTCGCATATATCTTAAGGAAAGAAATACCCGAAGATCCAGTAGAAGCAAGGCGAGTTATTCGACGGTCCAAGGCCTTCACTGTGGTTAAGGGCGAGCTGTACAAGCAAAGTATATCGGGAGTATTGCAGCGATGCGTTACGCCCGAAGAAGGACGAGTACTCTTAAAGGACGTACACGAGGGAGTGTGTGGACACCACACAAGCAGTCGAGCTATAGCAGCCAAGGTTTTCAGAGCAGGGTTCTACTGGCTAAAAGCAATCGAAGATGCAAAGGACATAGTGCGTAACTGTGATGCGTGCCAAAGGTTTGCCACAAAACCTCATTCTCCGGCTGCAGAGTTGATGCCAATACCATTGTCATGGCCCTTTGCGCCATGGGGTCTTGATATGGTAGGAAAATTACATAAGGCGTGGCCAGGAGGATACGAGTATATGCTCGTAGCTGTCGACAAGTTTACTAAGTGGATTGAGGCGAAGCCGATAAACTCGCCAAACGCAGCATCAGCGGTCAAATTCATCAAAAGTATCGTTTTTCGATTTGGAGTTCCTCATAGCATCGTCACAGACAATGACAGTAACTTTACCTCCAAGGAATTCAAGGCATATTGCGCAGAGGTAGGCATCAAATTACAATTTGCGTCAGTTGCGCACTCGCAAACCAACGGTCAAGTCGAGAAAACGGACGACATCATCTGCAACGACATCAAGAAGCGCATGTTAACACCATTGGAAAAAGCTCGACACACATGGCCAGAGGAGTTGCCTAGCGTGCTATGGAGTATACGGACGACACCCAATACAGCGACACAAGAAACTCCGTTCTTTCTGGTTCATGGAGCTGAGGCAGTGCTCCCGATAGAGATAGAACACAATTCCTCGAGAGTGGCATAATTTGATGAAGAAACCTCGAGAAGAGCACTGGAAGATGACGTTGATGCACTCGACGAAGCTCGGGACGAGGTATTGTCAAGGGTCACCAAGTACCAGCAAGATATGAAAAATTATCACAGTCAATGCTTGCGACCAAGATCTTTCCAAGTTGGCGACTTAGTTCTTCGGCTCACGCAAGACATCCATGAGAAACTCGAGTCACCATGGCTAGGCCCATACATCGTCACCGAAAAAATTGAAGGAGGAGCATACAGGATAAAGGACAAAAAGACAGGGATTGCAGAGCCAAATCCCTGGAACGTGGCGCAGCTTAGGCGTTTTTACGCTTAAGCCGAAATATATATGTAAACATACAATGTATTGAAACGCCCGCGAGTTTTTAGACGCACTCTTTTCCTTCCAGGGCACCGAGTGGGGCTGGAAGGTTTTTAATGAGGCGGGCTCGCGGTGCTGCAATATAGTAAAAATATTGGTG
Organism: Lolium perenne; assembly: GCF_019359855.2. NCBI lineage: Eukaryota > Viridiplantae > Streptophyta > Magnoliopsida > Poales > Poaceae > Lolium > Lolium perenne. The sequence continues at coordinate 218,430,749 of NC_067247.2, forward strand.
ATATATATCTTTTTCTTCGATAGGCTCGGGGGCTTACCACCCGAAAAAGTTCATTACATACGGAAATTCGTACAATATACTCACAAGTTATTTGCCTTGTTTTAAAACACCTCGCAAACCAATGAAAGTAAAAACACTAGCTACCGAAAAGCTTGGGGGCTAGGGGAAATAAAGAACCTACAAGTTGTTTTACAATATACATAGTACTTATCAATTATAGGGTCCCATTTGTCAAGAAAAATATCAACAGAAGAAGCAGATCTTCAATCATGACCTATCAGGCCATCTATGTTCACTCTTTCATCGTCGGTAGATGCACCCATAAAATCAGCATAATGACCATCCATGAAGAAGTCAACATCCATCCGAAGGAGATCATCGATCATTTCCTCGGCTACTGGCGTAACCCTTTCACTGATTTTGTCGACATACCTTCGTCGCTTCTTCAACTTAGCGTGACAAGTTTCTACAACCTTGGTCATTTCCAACTTTGAGTGACAAATCTGCAGCATGATCATGGCAAATCTGGTACCAGCTATTAATTGGGCTTTCACAAACCCATGGATTTGATGAGGGTTTTTGAATTTGTTCATCAGTTCAGGAAGTGTTTTGGGCTGAATATTTCAAGAAAACATGGCATTATAAACCATTGCCAAGGTCTTGGTACAGAACTCAAGATATTGCCAAACCTGGCTTGCGCGGTCTTGAAATCTGACGATTCGTCGGGTACGATCAGGTGTAGCCCAAAAGTTGGAGCCATGGTCCAGAGCAAGCTTGACAAGTAAGTTTGATCTCGCGTCAACCTGTTGATCTTCGGCAGCAGCATCCAAAAAGGAACCTACTCGACGGAAGTATAACAGTGAGAGATGAAAAACAAGTAAGCAACGTAGAGAGGAATTTCAAGCTTGTGAAGCATACCCGCCATATCCAGGCTGGCGTCAGTCATCAATTCAAGCATATAATTTTCTCCGGAAGTAGCCTGCGCAGCTTCAGCAACCGCATCCTCTTTTAAAGTTACGGCTTCCTGAGCTTGCTGAAGAGCAACTTTGTCCCTTTCGGACGATTTTCGAGATTTTTCCATTATCACAAGTGCTTGCTTCTTCATCGACTGGAGTTGTTGTTGAAGTTCGTCCAAATCATGTACTGGATCCGCGTTCGAAAAATCTTCAACGAAATCATCAGCGGAAGTTTTCCTCGAGTAGGAGGAAGCGGGCAAAGCATCCGATGAACGAAGGGTCGCAGTATAGTTGTCAAAAACCAACTAGAGAGAAAATCTCGACATCAGTCATTTAGCAAAATAGACTTCCATTAAGTTTCAAGATATCTACATGGTCATTACAAAAGATTGGCTCCTAGTGAACCAATGGTACGCTGTCGAAAGCTACTATTACAACGACAACATCAAAAGAGAGAAAGAAAAAGACAAACACAAGATGGTCTACTTGACCTACGGCTTAGCAGAACTGGAGGAAGGAGCTGGCTTGTATCCGAGGAAGGAGAGGATCTTCTTCGAGTGCAGTTTGGTAGCTCTAATCAAGGCCTGCCACTTCTCCATCTTCATCCTCTTCATCTCACTAGCTTTTGCCCAGTCGACGTTCTGCTGGCTTTCGGCAACCAAAGCTATGGTGCCTTCAATGCCAATCTTCAAGTTTTCCCGCCGGAGAGCCAGACCAATATCTTCTTCGGGAATGAAACACTTGGTAAGGGCAGCGAAGGTGTTTGGCTAGTCTTTCTTCGGGAAGAAGTAGGGGAAAAGGCACGAAAATGCGGCCCGAGCATCAGTGATACCGCGGTGCACCAGATCCCCATGAATTTCGAGGAGAGAAAGAGCGTCGAGAAGACGGTCATCTTCAGGCTTCTGGAGTTCGAAATCCTGACTCATCTTCCCTGCTGAAACAAATTTTGGGTTATCAACAAGTATAAGGAGAAGATAATTTTTTAAGAGACTTAATCAAAAATGATCCACGAACTTACTGACAAAACGCCGATTCTGCGACTCCAGGCGGGCGATGACACCTTCTTCACGAGCGATCTGTTGAATTGTTTTGTCACTCAGAGCAGTTTCCGCTTCGTGGAGCCTCTTTCGAAGATCTCCAATGGAGGCAACATCCTCTTCAGCTTTCTTGCGAGCTTTTTCCCTTTGCTCGAGCTCGACGACGAGGTCATCAACACGCTTGTTAGCCGTGAAGAGAGCCTCTATCGAAAGGAAACAAGGCAGGAATCAAGATAAAAAGGGGCACTAAATTTTACTTGACGAAAAAGGAGATAGTTTACTCATCTGTCAGCATACCTTTTAGACCATTGACAGTGTCACGGTACCCAATAAATTGAGTGCCGAGACTGATTAAGTGTTGCATCAGAGGCTACGGAAAAAGAAGACGACGAGAAAGGCTTAGAGCGGCAAAAAACTTGACAAAAAATACCAAAAGAGTGGCAAAGATACTTACATCGTCCAAAGGAGGAGTCACCGAACTCCCGGCTACGTTGTTTTCCTCGCCAAGTTCAATCCTCACCCTCTTTGGCGAGGGGGCTCGGGGGCTGGCGACAGGAGTTGACTCTTGCAGATCCTGTTGAGGGGGCGAGGTTTCCTCTGCCGTATGGCGAGTCTCCGACAGAGCTAAAGTTTGTGACGTGCTCATAGGAGCAGTCACATTGGCAGCGGGTTCTTCTTCCTCGTCGCCACTATGTATAAAAGATAGTATGAGAATATTCATAAAACAATAACTAAAGAGAAAAGGACGACAAGGTAACTTACGAGCTAACGAGGGCATCATTGTAAGGGTTGAAGGTCTCCTCCTCTTCAGGAGAAGTTTCCTCGGGAGCAGTCTCCTCTGGAGCACTTTCCTCGCCAGGAGAACTGCTAAGTTTGGAGGTGCCGGAGTCTTTAACATCACCCCTTTTCCTTTTGTTCCTTGGGGAAATAGCAGAAGGGAGAGAATGGGCTGACTCGGAAGCCTCAGATTCAGTTTCTCTTTCAGAGGAAGCCGCGGATTTGTGAGATCCCGCAACTTCACTCTCAGGGCGAGAAGTACCCTGGGTATCGTTGGTAACGACAGTTCGTTCCTCGACTTCCCCACCTTCAGGAAGGGGAGGTAGAGAGGATATAACTTGATGCTTCTACAGAAGGAAAAATTATACCGATGAAAAGTTACACCAATGAATTCAGCCAAATAATAGTCGAAAAAGTTAAATTCGAAGAGGACAAAAATAGTTTACTTTGGGGAGGGTGTTGGTGCTGCTATACGGTTCCACGCGACACGAGGTTGGAATTGTGTCTTTCCTGCTCAGCGGCGAAATACGCCGGACAAGCTTTTCCAAGTCTTTCGCCGATAGATCCTTGGATAAGAGGTCCACGTCTTTGTCGACAGCGTACATCCAGAGGGGGTTCTTGCGAGCCTGCAGAGGCTGCACCCTGATCCTAAGGAAATACGCAGTAATCTGAATACCCGACAACTCTTTGCCGCGGGTATTCTGGAGCTCGTGGATGCGCTTCATCAGCGCCTCTGTCGCTATCTTTTCTTCATCGGTAGGTTCAGCATCCCACAACCGGTCTTGTGGGTATACTTCATGGGTATACCATCGACAATGCCTAGATCCGGCAAACCCGGGTGGCCCATAGACGGTGGTGTGTGATAACTCACAAGTATAGGGGATCGCAGCAGTCTTCGAGGGAAGTAAAACCCAAATTTATTGATTTGACACAAGGGGAGGTAAAGAATACTTATAAGCCTTAACAACTGAGTTGTCAATTTAGCTGCACCTGGAAAAGCACTAGTAACAGGGGTGATGTGAAAGCAGCAGTAATATGAGAGCAATAGTAACAGTAACACATCAGCAGTAGCAAGAATACGTAGGCAATGGCACCAGAAAATAGTTGATACTACTTCCAATGACATATAGAACAAGTATATGATGATGAGAGATGGACCGGGGTTCCCAGCGATCTACACTAGTGGTAACTCTCCAATAACAAGTGACAAGTGTTGGGTGAACAAACTACAGTTGGGCAATTGATAGGATTGAAATAGCATTAAGAAAGAACATCAAGATTATTAATTATGTAGGCATGTTTTCCATATATAGTCATACGTGCTCGCAATGAGAAACTTGTACAACATCTTTTGTCCTACCAAATGGCAGCCGGGCCTCTAGGGAATCTACTGGATATTAAGGTACTCCTTTTAATAGAGCACCGGAGCAAAGCATTAACACTTGGTGAAAACATGTGATTCTCATACCTACGCCTTCCCCTCCAGTTGTCCCAATTTCTGTCACTTTGGGGCCTTTGGTTCCGGACATAGACATGTGCATACAACTTGTAGATACAATCTAAGCAATAAGTATAGAGCTTAAATCTAAGATCATGCCACTCGGGCCCTAGTGACAAGCATTAAGCATAACAAGATTGCAGCAACAATAACTTCACAAACTTTATAGATAGACTAATCACAATGTATCATCCATCGGATCCCAACAAACACAACACCGATTACATCAGATGAATCTCAATCATGTAAGGCAGCTCATGAGATCATTGTATTGAAGTACATGGGATAGAGAGTACCAACTAGCTACTGCTAGAACCCATAGTCCATGGGGGAACTACTCACGGAGCATGATGGAGGCGGTGGCGTCGATGGAGATGGCTTCCGGGGGCACTTCCCCGTCCCGGCAGGGTGCCGGAACAGAGACTTCTGTCCCCCGAATTGGAGTTTCGCGATGGCGGCGGCGCCCCTGGAGTCTTTCTGGAGTTTCGTCAATTCGTCTCGCGTTTTTAGGTCGAAAGGGCTTATATAGGCGAAGAGGCGGCGCAGGAGGGGCAACAGGGTGCCCTCCCCATAGGCCGGCGCGGCCAGGGGCTGGCCCGCGCGGCCCTATGGTGTGGGGGCCCCAGGCCTCCCCTCTGACTCCCCTTCGGTGTCCTGGTCCGTCTCGGTGAATTATGAGGTTTGGCGTTGATTTCGTCCAATTCCGAGAATATTTCCCGAACAGCCTTTCTGGAACAAAAAACAGCAGAAAACAGGAACTGGCACTGTGGCATCTTGTTAATTGGTTAGTTCCAGAAAACGCATAAAATCATCATAAAGTGCAAGCAAAACATGTAAGTATTGTCGTAAAACAAGCATGGAACGTCAGAAATTATGGATACGTTGGAGACGTATCAGCATCCCCAAGCTTAGTTCCTACTCGTCCTAGAGTAGGTAAACGATAAAAAGAATAATTTCTGTAGTGACATGCTACTTACATAACCTTGATCATACTATTACAAAGCATATGAAATGAATGAAGTGACTCAAGGCAATAATCTATAGTTGCTAACAAATAGATAACATATAGCAAAACTTTTCATGAAGAGTACTTTCAAGACAAGCATCAAAAGTCTTGCACAAGAGTTAACTCACAAAGCAATAGATTCAAAGTAAAGGCATCGAAGCAACACAAAGGAAGATATAAGTTTCAGCGATTGCTTTCAACTTTCAACATGCATATCTCATAGATAATTGTCAACATAAAGTAATATGATGAATGCAAATAAGCAAGTATGTAAGAATCAATGCACAGTTGACACAAGTGTTTGATTCTAAGGTGGAAGGAAGTAGGTAAACTGACTCAACATAAAGTAAAAGAAAGGCCCTTCACAGAGGGAAGCATGGATTAAATCATGTGCTAGAGCTTTTTAAGTTTTGAAATCATATAGAGAGCATAAAAGTAAAGTTTTGAGAGGTGTTTGTTGTTGTCAACGAATGGTAATGGGTACTCCAACTACCTCGCCAACCCGACTTTCGAAGAGCGGCTCCCATGAAGGACGTTATCTCTACCAGCAAGGTAGATCATCCCTCTTCTCTTTTGTTTACACACATATTTTAGTTTTATTATAGGTGACACTCCCCCCCAACCTTTGCTTACACAAGCCATGGCTAACCGAATCCTCGGGTGCCTTCCATCAATCTCATACCATGGAGGAGTGTCTATTTGCAAAATTAAGTTGCTTACTGATGAATCAGAGAAAAACATGTGAAGAGAATTATTAATGAAGTTTGATTAATCGGGGCTGGGAACCCCATTGCCAGCTCTTTTTGCAAAATTATTGGATAAGCGGATGTGCCACTAGTCCATAATGAAAGTCCGTCAAGAGTAAATGACAAGGTTGAAAGATAAACACCACATACTTCCTCATGAGCTATAAAACATTGACACAAATTGAGAAGCATTTTGAATTGTTTAAAGGTAGCACATGAAGTATTTACTTGGAATGGCAGGAAATACCACATAGTAGGTAGGTATGGTGGACACACATGTCATAGGTTTTGGCTCAAGGTTTTGGATGCACGAGAAGCATTCCCTCTCAGTACAAGGCTTTGGGCTAGCAAGGTTATTTGAAGCAAACACAAGTATGAACCGGTACAGCAAAACTTACATAAGAACATATTGCAAGCATTATAATACTCTACAATGTCTTCCTTGTTGCTCAAACACTTTTACCAGAAAATATCTAGACCTTAAGAGAGAGTAATTATGCAAACCAATTTTAACAAGCTCTACAGTAGTTCTCCACTAATAGGTTTAAACTACATGATGCAAGAACTTAATCATGATCTACTTGAGAGCTCAAAACAATTGCCAAGTATTAAATTGTTTAAGACAATATGAGGCATTTTCTGTTTCCAACCAAATAACAATAAATGCTGTAGCTTCCAACTTTTATCATTGAACATTAAAAGTAAAACGAAGAACAAGTGTTCATATGAAAAAGCGGAGCGTGTCTCTCTCCCACACAAAGATTGCTAGGATCCGATCTTATTCAAACACAAACAAAAATAAAATCACACAGACGCTCCAAGTAAAGCACATATGATGTGACCGAATAAAAATATAGTTTCAATAGAAGAAACCTGATAAGTTGATGAAGAAGGGGATGCCTTGGGCATCCCCAAGCTTAGACGCTTGAGTCCTCTTGAAATATGCAGGGATGAACCACGGGGGCATCCCCAAGCTTAGAGTTTTCACTCTTCTTGATCATATATCATCCTCCTCTCTTGACCCTTGAAAACTTCCTTCACACCAAACTTCTCATAAACTTCATTAGAGGGGTTAGTACTCAAAAAATTTGAATCCACCTTGGTCCTGTAGTGACACATTGCAAGAACTCAATAAAACATTAGCTACAGCTCTCCACGTCTAGAAAGCCTTGTTTAAAGTCAACAAGAGACAATGCAAAAAAACAGAGACAGAATCTGCCAAAACAGAACAGCCAGTAAAGAAGAATTTTAAAGAGGTACTTCCGTTGCTCAAATCAGAAAACTCAAAACTAATGAAAGTTGCGTACATGTCTGAGGAACACGCACGTAAATTGGCAGATTTTTCTGAGTTACCTACAGAGAACACAGCCCAAATTCGTGTCAGATACAAATCTGTTTCTGTGCAGAAATCCAAATCTAGTATCAACCTTCTATTAGAGACTTCACTTGGCACAACAATGCAATAAAATAAAGATAAGGAGAGGTCGCTACAGTAGTAAAAACTTCCAAAACACAACAAAACAGTAGCAAAATAAAGACATGGGTTATCTCCGAAGAAGTTCTTTCTTTATAGCCATTAAGATGGGCTCATCAATTTTAATGATGCTCACATAAAAATAGAGAATGAAGCAAAAGAGAGCATCAAGAAGCAAATTCAAAACACATTTAAGTATAACCCACTTCCTATGCATAGGAATCTTGTACACAAATAAACTCATGAAGAATAAAGTGACAAGCATAGAAAGATAAAACAAGAGTAGCTTCAAAATTATAAGCATATAGAGAGGTGTTTTAGTATCATGCAAATTTTTACAACCATATTTTCCTCTCTCATAATAATTCTCAGTAGCTTCATGAACAAACTCAACAATATAACTATCACATGCAGCATACTTTTCATGATTTCCAAACACATAATTTTTATCAAGTTCAAAAATAGTGGGATTAAAACTTTCAAACCCACTTTTATCAATAATATAATAAGATGATTGATCAATCTCAAGAGATATGGGACTCATAGATAAAGTCAAGAACTCTCCAATCCCATTTTCATTAGTAGTATAATTAATATTATCAAGTAACATAGGACCATTATCTAGAGCTTTATCATAAACATTTGCCAAGCAAAATTCTTTAGTACCATGCATTTCGACATCAGGCACAAACAAAGCATTATCATAAGATTTATCAAAGTAGCATGGATTATCATAGATAACAATAGCATAATTATTCTCACAAGTTATAGGGAATATTTCAAGAGAATCCACAGGAACATAACATTCAACCTCTTTCGGTAAGCATGGAGGACAATCAAATAGTGTAAGAGATAAAGAGTTACTCTCATTAGAAGGTTGGCATGGGTAGCTAATCCATTCTCCCTCCTTTTGTTCATCACTCTCCTCTTCTTTTTCATCCAATGAGCTTTCAGGTTCATCACTTTCCTCCTCTTTTTCATCCAATGAGCTTTCAGGTTCATCAATTTCTTCTTCCACAGGTTCCTGCAAATTGTGAGTGCATTCTTGTGCATTAATGAGTCTCTCTTTATAATCAATGATATAAGGATTATCACTGTAACTTTCATTGCAAAAATTAAGGATAGAAGAGACATAATCTTTAAGGTCCTTACAAATAACACAAGTTTCATAATTTTTAACCATGAAGGATTCTATCTCAGAGGCTCCCATAAATATGACAAATTGTTCTACCTCTTCGAACCCAAGATGTATATAGTTATTCCAATTATAGTTCTTAATTAAAACTTCTTCACTAAAGCCACATTGAAATTTCATATGTTTAGTATCCTCTTTAGAGCAACAATTTATATCATGGCGTTTAAGCAAAATTTTAGCAATTGTATTCAATTTTTCTATCATAGCACTCATTACTTTACCAGTTCTTGATTCTCTATAATTATTATATAATTCTATGAGCTCCAAATAGGTTGTGGGTTCTCCCATAACAGCAGTTTTTAATTTTTAGATTTTTCAAATTTTTATGGATTTTTGGGTATATGAGAAAAGTAAAACAAGACAAAAAGAAACTAAGCAAAAGTAAACTAAGAAAAATAATACTAAACAGAAATAAACTAAGCACAAATAAACTAGACAAAAGTAAACTAAGCAAAACAAAATAAAATAAAACAGAGAGATAGGTAGAGTGTACTCCCCAGGTGAACTTATGAGTAGAGCTATGCCTCCCCGGCAACGGCGCCAGAAAACAGTCTTGATAACCCACAAGTATAGGGGATCGCAGCAGTCTTCGAGGGAAGTAAAACCCAAATTTATTGATTCGACACAAGGGGAGGTAAAGAATACTTATAAGCCTTAACAACTGAGTTGTCAATTCAGCTGCACCTGGAAAAGCACTATTAAAAGGGGTGATGTGAAAGCAGCAGTAATATGAGAGCAATAGTAACAAGAATACAAAGCAGTAGAGCAAAGAATACGTAGGCAATGGCACCAGAAAATAGTTGATACTACTTCCAATGACATATAGAACGAGTATATGATGATGAGAGATGGACCGGGGTTCCCAGCGATCTACACTAGTGGTAACTCTCCAATAACAAGTGACAAGTGTTGGGTGAACAAATTACAGTTGGGCAATTGATATGATTGAAATAGCATTAAGAAAGAACATCAAGATTATTAATTATGTAGGCATGTTTTCCATATATAGTGATACGTGCTCGCAATGAGAAACTTGTACAACATCTTTTGTCCTACCAGCCGGTGGCAGCCGGGCCTCTAGGGAATCTACTGGATATTAAGGTACTCCTTTTAATAGAGCACCGAAGCAAAGCATTAACACTTGGTGAAAACATGTGATCCTCATACCTACGCCTTCCCCTCCAGTTGTCCCAATTTCTGTCACTTTGGGGCCTTTGGTTCCGGACATAGACATGTGCATACAACTTGTAGATACAATCTAAGCAATAAGTATAGAGCTTAAATCTAAGATCATGCCACTCGGGCCCTAGTGACAAGCATTAAGCATAACAAGATTCCAGCAACAATAACTTCACAAACTTTATAGATAGACTAATCATAATGTATCATCCATCGGATCCCAACAAACACAACACGATTACATCAGATGAATCTCAATCATGTAAGGCAGCTCATGAGATCATTGTATTGAAGTACATGGGATAGAGAGTACCAAATAGCTACTGCTAGAACCCGTAGTCCATGGGGGAACTACTCACGGAGCATGATGGAGGCGGTGGCGTTGATGGAGATGGCTTCCGGGGGCACTTCCCCGTCCCGGCAGGGTGCCGGAACAGAGACTTCTGTCCCCCGAATTGGAGTTTCGCGATGGCGGCGGCGCCCCTGGAGTCTTTCTGGAGTTTCGTCAATTCGTCTCGCGTTTTTAGGTCGAAAGGGCTTATATAGGCGAAGAGGCGGCGCAGGAGGGGCAACAGGGTGCCCTCCCCATAGGCCGGCGCGACCAGGGGCTGGCTCGCGCGGCCCTATGGTGTGGGCGCCCCAGGCCTCCCCTCTGACTCCCCTTCGGTGTCCTGGTCCGTCTCGGTGAATTATGATGTTTGGCGTTGATTTCGTCCAATTCCGAGAATATTGCCCGAACAGCCTTTCTGGAACCAAAAACAGCAGAAAACAAGAACTGGCACTGTGGCATCTTGTTAATTGGTTAGTTCCGGAAAACGCATAAAATCATCATAAAGTGCAAGCAAAACATGTAAGTATTGTCATAAAACAAGCATGGAACGACAGAAATTATGGATACGTTGGAGACGTATCAGTGTGGCATGTGGCCCATCGGGCGGCCCAGTTGCTACCAGGGTCAGGGAGCCGGATCCTAACCGACCTTCGGATGAAGCCGGATCCGTGAACGCCCATGAGGGACCAAGATCCAGTACGACGTAGATGGAAGGTGGATCCTTGACGTACACGGCAAGACATTGTACCGTAGTTAGGCAACATGTAATCCGTCTAGGACTCTCCATGTAAACCCTAGATCCGTGCGCCTTTATAAGCCGGATCCTGGGAGCCCTAGAGGCACAACCACAACTCATTGTAACAAGGCGAAAGCGCTCAGATAATTCAGACAAGCAGCAGTAGGCCTTGCCATCGTGCAGGTGATCCGAAGCTGGGTAAATCGCGTACCACCATCCCGAGTGCACTCCGCCCTATGGACCCTACTTCTTCTCCCCCTCGTGAGGATCCCTCCTTCGAGGTACCGTCGAATAGGCAACGACAGTTGGCGCCCACCGTGGGGCCAGCGGCGTCTGGAGGCCGGAACCGGGAGGGTTCCGCCATGGGAAGCTACGACGACTCCATCGCTGTGGGGCGTGTCCTCTACGCCGGGGACCTTCTGATCGTCCCTCCGGACGAGTGCTGGATTCCGGCTAAGACCAACCCCGTCAAGCTCTCCATCGTCCCGATTGGCGGCATTCACATCTTCATCGGCGAAACCGTCGATTCCGACGGGAACGCACTGGTAAGTAACGCGGACGCAACCGCCGCCGAGCAGGACGCGGTCGCGAAGATCCGATCTGAGATGCTGGAGCTTCCTAGCGAAGATTCCGCCTTAGATCTGGAAAGATCAAAACCCACCCAATCCGCCCCTGAGCAGGAAATAAAGGTGGAAGACCAACGCAGATCCGCCTGGGTCTCCCAGGTGTTAGAGAAGCAAAGGTGTCACTTCGTGCACTTCTTAGCCCATACTGCAGGAGCCGCCCCTCAAAAAGTCGGAGCTAGCCACATGCAGGTTGAGGCACCGGAAAACAGCGCCGCTCCGGATCAGCAGGAGGCTGTCGGAGAAAGCGACGCTCCGGGTGAAGAATCGATCCTGGGCAACCTGAGCCCAATCTCCGGGGATACCTCCTCTATGGATACCGAAGAGTTCGATCGCAAGACGAAGGAATTCGGAGCCGGTGATCAGATTGAAGTCGAATCCACCCAGCCTAAGCAGGTCCTCGCAACCTTGGTGGTGCTGGATCAGTGGGAATCGGAAGATGAGAATACCCACTCCGATCCACAGCCAACCAATGCAGGATCTCCGCTATCGCGGGAACGACCGCAGAAGGAAGTCCTGTCCCCAGAAGAACTGGTTGAGCAGGCAGGCATGGATGCAATCGCACACTCGGATATCCTCAACAAACCCATAACTCCTGAAGACGTAGCAATTGCAGAAGCTCTAGAAGCCAAGAGACAGGAGATGCTGGCGACAGCCAAAAAATTCGCCACCACCGCAGCAGCAATGCTAGACGAGAGGAAGGAGGCCGCGAATTTCGTGGACAATTTTCTCAAGCGAGAGCGTCAGGTGGACGAATCATTGGCAGAAGTCAAGCAACTCCGGAAGCACTGGGAAGACAAGATCACCGAGGCTCAAGAGGAGGCTGATAGAATCAGGCGAGAAGCTGTAGCTCCTCGCAAGATCACATTCGCAACTCCCACCGAGCAACAGCCATTTGCAACCCCAAAGGATAATATGAAGAAGGCTGCGGAGATCTTGAAAAAGAAGGACGAGAAGATCGACATCGACTACGTCCGTACACTCATCGCCTCAGCAATGAAGCAGCAGAGAAAGGCAGATACTTCGCGCAGGTTGGAATCCAACCCTGATCATTGCATCTATACCGCGCAGAAGGACGCCTATGACAATCGTCATCCCGATGATGAATCACGGACCGGATCCTCGGAACGCAGAAGGAAAACCAGAGAACATCCAACTCCAATCCCTGTGCCATCAAAGATGCCTCCATCAGATCCAAAGAAGGGAAATGATGCAAAATACACTGGTAGGGACAAGTACCGTAATCCGTTGATACGTCTCAAACGTATCTATAATTTCTTATGTTCCATGCTAGTTTTATGACAATATCTACATGTTTTATCCATACTTTATATCATTTTGATGCATTTTCCGGAACTAACCTATTAACAAGATGCCGAAGCGCTAGTTCCTGTTTTCTGCTGTTTTTGGTTTCAGAAATTCTACACAGGAAATATTCTCGGAATTGGACGAAACAAAAGCCCAAGGCCTTATTTTCCCCGGAATGTTCCAGAACACCGAAGGAGAGACGGAGAGGGGCCAAGGGGGCCCCACACCACCTGGCGGCGCGGCCAGGAGGGGGGCGCGCCTAGCTATGGTGTGGGCCCCTCGGGACTCCACCGATATTGCCCCTTCGCCTGTATATTCTTCCGTCTGCGAAAACCCTAAAACAATCGACGATATTCCACGAAGAGTTTCGTAGCCGCCGCCATCGCGAAGACAAGTTTCGGGGGATAGAAGTCTCTGTTCCGGCACGCCGCCGGGACGGGGAATTGTCCCCGGAGTCATCTCCGTCAACACCACCACCATCTTCATCGCCATTGCTGTCTCCCATGATGAGGAGGGAGTAGTTCACCCCCGAGGCTGAGGGCTCTACCGGTAGCTATGTGGTTCATCTCTCTCTCCCATGGTGTCATCTTTATGTGATCATGAGCTTTGTATCACTATTAATCTATGTGCTACTCTAGTGATGTTATTAAAGTAGTCTATTCCTCCTCCATGATGTAAAGTTGACAGTGTGTGCATCATGTAGTACTTGGCGTAGGTTATGATTGTAATCACTTGAAGATTATGAAGTTAACTATTACTATGATAGTATTGATGTGATCTATTCCCCCTTTCATAGCTATTGGTGACAGTGTGTATGCTATGTTAGTACTCGGTCTAAATTGCAACGATCTATTATGCACTCTAGAGGTTACTTTAATATGAACTCCGGACGTTGTGGAGCTTGTTTACTCCGGCTTGAGGTGTGCTTTTGTAGCCCTACACAATGAATGGTGTTTGTTATCCAACAAGAGAGTGTTTAAAAGTAGCATTTATTTATTCAGTTATGTGATCATTGTTGAGAGTGTCCACTAGTGAAAGTATGATCCCTAGGCCTTATTTCTAAGCATTGAAACACCGTTTCCAACAAGTTCTGCTACATGTTTGCTTGCTGCCATTTTTATTTCAGATTGCAATTACTACTTACAATCATCCATATTATTTGTATTTCACTATCTCTTCGCCGAACTAGTGCACCTATACATCTGACAAGTGTATTAGGTGTGTTGGGGACACAAGAGACTTCTTGTATCTTAATTGCAGGGTTGCTTGAGAGGGATATCTTTGACCTCTACCTCCCTGAGTTCGATAAACCTTGGGTGATCCACTTAAGGGAAACTTGTTGCTGTTCTACAAACCTCTGCTCTTGGAGGCCCAACACTGTCTACAGGAATAGAAGCGTGCGTAGACATCAAGCTATTTTCTGGCGCCGTTGCCGGGGAGGTAAGGTAAAAGGTATTCACATCCTCCGACTACTAAGCTATTTCCTAGCATTGTTGCCGGTGTGTGAGTGCTCGAAGCTATTTCCTTTAGATTCTGCAATTATATATTTTTGTTTCTTGTTTTTATTTCACTAGTTAGGCTTAATGGAAAACAACAAGAAAATTAGAGATCTTTATGAAATTTATCTTGAGTTAGGACATGAGGTGTTTGAAGAGAAAATTAAAAAACCTATGGAACTTTATATGCATGCTAATGGCAATGTTATTAGTATGAATGCTTTGAACACCATTGTTGCTAATGCTATGGAAAATTCTAAGCTTGGGGAAGCTGGTTTTGATGAGCCTGATATTTTTAGTCCCCCAAGCATGGAGGAGAAATTTTTCTTTGATGATACTTTGCCTCCCATTTATGATGATTATAATGATAGTGGTATTTTGGTGCCACCTACTATGGAGGATAAAGTTTATTATGGTTATACCATGCCTGCAATTTATGATGATTACAATGATAGTTGTGATAGTTTTACTCCCACTATTACTAATAAAATTGATTATGCTTATGTGGAGAGTAATGATACTTTTATGCATGTGAATAAGAATGCTTTATGTGATAGTTATATTGCTGAGTTTGTTCATGATGTTATTGGAAATTATTATGAGAGAGGGAAACATGGTTATATGGATCTTAATAATATTAAGTTTCCCCTCTTTATGTTGAGAATCTTGAAGTTGCGCTTGTGTTGCCCTTCTATGCTTATTGCATTATGCTTACATGACTTGTTTATTTACAAGATTCCTTTTCATAGGAAGTGGGTTAGACTTAAAAGTGTATCTTATTTACTTTTGATGCTCTCTTTTGCTTCAACTCTTATATCTTGCGAGAGCATCATTAAAATTGCTGAGCCCATCTTAATGGCTATAAAGAAAGCACTTCTTGGGAGATAACCCATGTTTTTATTTTGCTACTGTTTTGTTGTGTCTTGGAAGTTGTTACTACTGTAGCAACCTCTCATTATCTTTATTTTATTGCATTGTTGTGCCAAGTAAAGTCTTTGATAGTAAAGTTGATACTAGTTTTGGATTTCTGCGCAGAAACAGATTTCTAGCTGTCACGAATTTGAGTAGATCTCTCTGTAGGAAACTCTAAAAAATCTGCGAAAATTCATGAGTAATCCTAAGATATGTATGCAACTTTCATTCAATTTGAGCTTCTTCATCTGAGCATGTTAAGTGCCTCGTAAAAATTCGTCTTTACAGACTGTTCTGTTTTGACAGTTTCTGTCTTTTATTTCACATTGCCTCTTTTACTGTGTTTGAGTGGATTTCTTTGCTCCATTAAATTTCAGTAACATTGGGTAATGTCCAGAAGTGTTGAGAATGATTGTGTCCTTTCTTAACATGTGAATTTTTGATTATGCACTAACCCTCTAATGAGACTGTTTTGTGTTTGGTGTGAAGGAAGTTTTCAAGGATCAAGAGAGGAGGATGATATAATGTGATCAAGAAGAGTGAAAAGTCTAAGCTTGGGGATGCCCCCGTGGTTCATCCCTGCATATTTCAAGAAGACTCAAGCATCTAAGCTTGGGGATGCCCAAGGCATCCCCTTCTTCATCAACAACTTATCAGGTCACCTCTAGTGAAACTATATTTTTATTCTGTCACATCTTATGTGCTTTACTTGGAGCGTCTGTGTGCTTTTATTTTATTTTTGTTTTGTTATCTTAGTTCTCTGAATAAATCGGATCCTATCATGCTTGTGTGGGAGAGAGACACGCTCCGCTTTTTCATTTGAACACTTGTGTTCTTAGTTTTACTTTTAATGTTCATGGCGAAAGTTGAAAGCCGTTTCATTGCTATTTGGTTGGAAACAGAAAATGCTTCATGTGGTAATTGGTATATTATCTTGAATAATTTGATACTTGGCAATTGTTTTGAGCTCTCAAATAGATCATGTTTAAGCTCTTGCATCATGTAGTTTGAACCTATTAGCGGAGAATTACTGTAGAGCTTGTTGAAATTTGGTTTGCATGATTGGTCTCTCTAAAGTCTAGATATTTTCTGGTAAAAGTATTTGAACAACAAGGAAGACAGTGTAGAGTCTTATAATGCTTGTAATATGTTCTTATGTAAGTTTTGCTGTACCGGTTCATACTTGTGTTTGCTTCAAACAACCTTGCTAGCCAAAGCCTTGTACTGAGAGGGAATGCTTCTCGTGCATCCAAAACCTTGAGCCAAAACTTATGCCATTTGTTTCCACCATAACTACCTACTATGTGGTATTTCTCTGCCATTCCAAAGTAAATTGTTTGCGTGCTACCTTTAAAATTTCATTCCTTGTCTTTGCAATACATAGCTCATGGGAAAGTAGCTTAAAAACTATTGTGGTAAAGAATATGTCGCTTATGTATCTTATTTCTTATAAGTTGCTTGTTGAGCGGTAACCATGTTTCTGGGGACGCCATCAACTGTTACACCTTGGTTGAATATCATGTGAGTTGCTATGCATGTTCGTCTTGTCTGAAGTAAGGGTGATTTGTCATGATTAAATGGTTTGAGTATGCATATTGTTAGAGAAGAACATTGGGCCGCCAACCAAAGCCATGTATCATGGTGGAAGTTTCAGTTTGGACATTAATCCTCAAATCTCTTATGAGAATATTATCTGTTGTTGAATGCTTAATCATTAAAGAGGAGTCCATTATCTGTTTTCTATGTTGTCCCGGTATGGATGTCCTCAAGTTGAGATCTATCAAAAACGAGAAATCAAATGCGATCTATCTCCTTGGACCTTTGTACAGGTGGCATAGAGGTACCCCTTTGTGACACTTGGTTGAAACATATGTAATGCAATGATAATCCATGGAAATCCAAGCTAATTAGGACAAGGTGCGAGCACTATTGGTATTCGATGCATGAGGCTTGCAACTTATAGGATGTTTTATGCATAACACATATGAATTATTACTACCGTTGACAAAATTGTTTCTATGTTTTCAAAATAAAAAGCTCTAGCACATGAGTAATCCCTGCTTCCCTCTACAAAGGGCCTTTCTTTTACTTTATGTTGAGTCAGTTTACCTACTTCTGTCCATCTTAGAAGCAAACACTTGTGTCAACTGTGTGCATTGATTCCTACATACTTGCTTATTTGCACTCATCATATTACTTTGTGTTGACAATTATCCATGAGATATACATGTTACAAGTTGAAAGCAACTGCTGAAACTAAAATCTTCCTTTGTGTTGTTTCAAAACCTTCTAATAAGAATCTATTGCTTTATGAGTTAACTCTTATGCAAGTCTTATTGATGCTTGTCTTGAAAGTACTATTCATGAAAAGTCTTTGCTATATGATTCAGTTGTTTAGTCATTGTCTTTACCATTGCTTTGAATCACTTCATTTATCTCATATGCTTTACAATAGTATTGATCAAGATTATGATAGTAGCATGTCACTTAAGAAATTATCCTTGTTATCGTTTACCTACTCGAGGGCGAGTAGGAACTAAGCTTGGGGAAGCTTGATACGTCTCAAACGTATCTATAATTTCTTATGTTCCATGCTAGTTTTATGACAATATCTACATGTTTTATCCATACTTTATATCATTTTGATGCATTTTCCGGAACTAACCTATTAACAAGATGCTGAAGCGCTAGTTCCTGTTTTCTGCTGTTTTTGGTTTCAGAAATTCTACGCAGGAAATATTCTCGGAATTGGACGAAACAAAAGCCCAAGGCCTTATTTTCCCCGGAATGTTCTAGAACACCGAAGGAGAGACGGAGAGGGGCCAAGGGGGCCCACACCACCTGGCGGCGCGGCCAGGAGGAGGGCGCGCCCAGCTATGGTGTGGTCCCCTCGGGACTCCACCGACATTGCCCCTTCGCCTCTATATTCTTCCGTCTGCGAAAACCCTAAAACAATCGACGATATTCCACGAAAAGTTCCGTAGCTGCCGCCGTCGCGAAGACAAGTTTCGGGGGACAGAAGTCTCTGTTCCGGCACACCGCCGGGATGGGGAATTGCCCCCGGAGTCATCTCCATCGACACCACCGCCCTCTTTATCGCCATTGCTGTCTCCCATGATGAGGAGGGAGTAGTTCTCCCCCGAGGCTGAGGGCTCTACCGGTAGCTATGTGGTTCATCTCTCTCTCCCATGGTGTGATCTTTATGTGATCATGAGCTTTGTATCACTATTAATCTATGTGCTACTCTAGTGATGTTATTAAAGTAGTCTATTCCTCCTCCATGATGTAAAGTTGACAGTGTGTGCATCATGTAGTACTTGGCGTAGGTTATGATTGTAATCTCTTGAAGATTATGAAGTTAACTATTACTATGATAGTATTGATGTGATCTATTCCCCCTTTCATAGCTATTGGTGACAGTGTGTATGCTATGTTAGTACTCGGTCTAAATTTCAACGGTCTATTGTGCACTCTAGAGGTTACTTTAATATGAACTCCGGACATTGTGGAGCTTGTTTACTCCGGCTTGAGGTGTGCTTTTGTAGCCCTACACAATGAATGGTGTTTGTTATCCAACAAGAGAGTGTTTAAAAGTAGCATTTAGTTATTCAGTTATGTGATCATTGTTGAGAGTGTCCACTAGTGAAAGTATGATCCCTAGGCCTTATTTCTAAGCATTGAAACACCATTTCCAACAAGTTCTGCTACATGTTTGCTTGCTGTCATTTTGACTTCAGATTGCAATTACTACTTACAATCATCCATATTACTTGTATTTCACTATCTCTTCACCGAACTAGTGCACCTATACATCTGACAAGTGTATTAGGTGTGTTGGGGACACAAGAGACTTCTTGTATCTTAATTGCAGGGTTGCTTGAGAGGGATATCTTTGACCTCTACCTCCCTGAGTTCGATAAACCTTGGGTGATCCACTTAAGAGAAAATTGCAGCTGTTCTACAAACCTCTGCTCTTGGAGGCCCAACACTGTCTACAGGAATAGAAGCGTGCGTAGACATCATCCGTCACCTTCGCCCAACGGATATCCGCATCCTCCACTTCCTCGCCACCGTAGTCCAGCCGGAAACACCAGACCCCATGGGCCTGGTGGAATCAATATCCGCGACAACGTGCCTCCTCCAAGGAATGGGAACAGGGAGCGTACGCCGGAACCCTGCCGAAGCCGGAACACTGATCGTGAGCCCAAGCCTAGGAGGAGTCGGAACGAGGAGCGCGACCCGGAGCCTCGCAGAAGCCAGCACGGGAAGGAAGCCAGCACCATGGTGAAGGCAGCCGTCGAAGCCGGAGTCAGCATCGCGAAGGGCGAGGAGAATCAGAAGGCAGAAGCAAGAGGTCGCATCGGCCCCCTCGCAGATCTCCCTCCCCACCACCTAGCGGTGGCGGCGGAGGTGGAGGCGGAGGCGGTGGCCGAAGATCTCGCTCACGCTCAAAATCCCCCCGTAATGGCTCGCGTGATGCGCGGGAACGTCTCAATGAGTACAACACTGACTACATCGGCCCAAAGTGCTTCGGCAGGATGATTCGAGAGGAACCAAAGCCAAGGATGAACCTCAAGCTACCCGGAAACCTGAAGAATTATGATGGCACCGAAAGGCCGGATACCTGGATCGAGGATTACTACAATGCAGTGACCTTCGCCGGAGGAACCCCTAACATCGCTTGACGCATGCTTCAGCTGTACCTTGTAGGTCTAGCCCGGATCTGGCTCAGCGACCTCGAGAAGAACACCATCTTTTGCTGGTTTGACCCGAAGACAGCCTTCGAAAAGCACTTCAGGGGCACCTACAAGAGACCTGCTGATGGCGCGTGACGGTGATGGAGTGTTGATTCCTTCCCGGCGACGGCACCAGCAAAGCTGCTTGTGACGGTAAAGCACACGTCCGTTGGGAACCCCAAGAGGAAGGTGTGATGCGTACAATAGCAAGTTTTCCCTCAGTAAGAAACCAAGGTTTATCGAACTAGTAGGAGATGAAGGCCACGTGAAGGTTGTTGGCGAAGGAGTGTAGTGCGGCGCAACACCAGGGATTCCGGCGCCAATGTGGAACCTGCACAACACAATGAAGATACTTTGCCCCAACTTAACAGTGAGGTTGTCAATCCCACCGGCTTGCTGAAAACAAAGGATTAAACGTATGGTGTGGAGAATGATGTTTGCTTGCAAAGAACAACAGAGAACAATGATTGCAGTAGGTTGTATTTCAGATGTAAAAGAATGGACCGGGGTCCACAGTTCACTAGTGGTGTCTCTCCAATAAGATAAATAACATGTTGGGTGAACAAATTACAGTTGGGCAATTGAAAAATAGAGAGGGCATAAGAATGCACATACATATCATGATGACTACTATGAGATTTACTTAGGGCATTACGACAAAGAACATAGACCGCCATCTAGCATGCATCTATGCCTAAAAAGTCCACCTTCGGGTTAGCATCCGCACCCCTTCCAGTATTAAGTTGCAAACAACAGACAATTGCATTAAGTACTATGCGTAATGTAAACAATACAAATATCCTTAGACAAAGCATTGATGTTTTATCCTTAGTGGCAAAAACACATCCACAACCTTAGGACTTTCTGTCACTGTCCCAGATTCAATGGAGGCATGAACCCACTATCTAGCATAAATATCCCCTCTTGGAGTTACAAGTATCAACTTGGCCAGAGCCTCTACTAGCAACGGAGAGCATGCAAGATCATAAACAACACATATATGATAGATCGATAATCAACTTGACATAGTATTCCATATTCATCGGATCCCAACAAACACAACATGTAGCATTACAAATAGATGATCTTGATCATGATAGGCAGCTCACAAGATCTAAACATGATGGCATAATAGGAGAAGACAACCATCTAGCTACTGCTATGGACTCATAGTCCAAGGATGAACTACTCACGCATCAGTACGGAGGCGGGCATGGTGATGTAGAGCCCTCCGGTGATGATTCCCCTCTCTGGCAGGGTGCCGGAGGAGATCTTCAGAATCCCCCCGAGATGGGATTGACGGCGGCGGCGTCTCAGTAACTTTTCTCGTATTTTTGGCTCTCGGTACTAGGGTTTTCTGATACGAAGGAATATATAGGCGAAGATGCAGCGTCGGGGGAGCCAGGGGGTGGGCTCCCCATACCTGGGCGCGGAAGGGGGTCTGGCCACGCCGCCCTATGGGGTGGCCCCCCTGCTGGCCCTCTCCGACTCTTCTTCGATGTTCTGGAATCCTCCGTGGAAAATAGGGCCGTGGGCTTTTGTTTCGTCCAATTCCGAGAATATTTCCTGTGTAAGATTTCTGAAACCAAAAACAACAGAAAACAGGAACTGGCGCTTCGGCATCTTGTTAATAGGTTAGTACCAGAAAATGCATAAAAATGATATAAAGTATGAATAAAACGTGTAGGTATTGTCATAAAACTAGCATGGAACATAAGAATTATAGATACGTTTGAGACGTATCAAGCATCCCCAAGCTTAGTTCCTACTCGCCCTCGAGTAGGTAAATGATAAAAAGAATAATTTCTGAAGTGACATGCTAGCAACATGATCTTGATCAATACTATTGTAAAGCATATGAGATGAATGAAGTGACTCAAAGCAATGGTCTATAGTTTGTTAACAAAAAGATAATGACTAAACAACTGAATCATATAGCAAAGACTTTTCATGAATAGTACTTTCAAGACAAGCATCAAAAAGTCTTGCATAGGAGTTAACTCATAAAGCATAAGATTCTTAATAGAAGGTTTTGAAGCAACACAAAGGAAGATTTAAGTTTCAGCAATTGCTTTCAACTTTCAACATGTATATCTCATGGATAATTGTCAACACAAAGTAATATGATGAGTGCAAATAAGCAAGTATGTAAGAATCAATGCACACAGTTGACACAAGTGTTTACTTCTAAGATAGAAGGAAGTAGGTAAACTGACTCAACATAAAGTAAAAGAAAGGCCCTTCGCAGAGGGAAGCAGGGATTAAATCATGTGCTAGAGCTTTTCAAGTTTTGAAATCATATAGAGAGCATAAAAGTAAAGTTTTGAG
This sequence comes from Lolium perenne, assembly GCF_019359855.2. Taxonomy (NCBI): domain Eukaryota; kingdom Viridiplantae; phylum Streptophyta; class Magnoliopsida; order Poales; family Poaceae; genus Lolium; species Lolium perenne. The sequence continues at coordinate 218,453,087 of NC_067247.2, forward strand.
AGGTGTTTGTTGTTGTCAACGAATGGTAGTGGGCACTCTAACTCCCTTGTCAAACAGACTTTCAAAGAGCGGCTCCCATGAAGGACGTTATCATCCCTCTTCTCTTTTGTTTACACATGTACTTTAGTTTTATTTATGGATGACACTCCTCCCAACCTTTTTCTTTCACAAGCCATGGCTAACCGAATCCTCGGGTGCCTTCCAACATTTCACATACCATGGAGGAGTGTCTATTTGCAAAATTAAGTTGCTTACTGATGAATCAGGGCAAAACATGTGAAGAGAATTATTAATGAAAGTTAATTAATTGGGGCTGGGAACCCCGTTGCCAGCTCTTTTTGCAAAATTATTGGATAAGCGGATGAAACCACTAGTCCATTGGTGAAAGTCTGCCCAACAAGATTGAAAGATAAAACACCACATACTTCCTCATGAGCTATAAAACATTGACACAAATAAGAGATAATAACTTTTGAATTGTTTAAAGGTAGCACATGAAGTATTTACTTGGAATGGCAGAAAAATACCACATAGTAGGTAGTTATGGTGGACACACATGGCATAGGTTTTGGCTCAAGGTTTTGGATGCACGAGAAGCATTCCCTCTCAGTACAAGGCTTTGGCTAGCAAGGTTGTTTGAAGCAAACTGATACGTCTCAAACGTATCTATAATTTCTTATGTTCCATGCTAGTTTTATGACAATACCTACATGTTTTATTCATACTTTATATCATTTTGATGCATTTTCCGGCACTAACCTATTAACAAGATGCCGAAGCGCCAGTTCCTATTTTCTGCTGTTTTTGGTTTCAGAAATCCTACACAGGAAATATTCTCGGAATTGGACGAAACAAAATCCCACGGTCTTATTTTCCACAGAGTCTTCCTGAACACCGAAGAGGAGACGAAGAGGGGCCACGAGGCGGCCACACCATAGGGGGGGCGCGACCCCACCCCTGGCCGCGCCGCCATGTGGGGTGGGCCCCTCGGGACTCCTCCAAGGCCGCCCTTCCGCCTATATATTCTTCCAGAATTGAAAACCCTAAGACAATCGGTCTTCCTCCACGAAAAGTTACGTAGCCGCCGCCATCGCGAAGCCAAGTTCGGGGGACAGAAGTCTCTGTTCCGGCACGCCGCCGGGACGGGGAAGTGCCCCCGGAGCCATCTCCATCGACTCCATCGCCATCTTCATCGCCGTTGCTGACTCCCATGATGAGGAGAGAGTAGTTCTCCCCCGAGGCTGAGGGCTCTACCGGTAGCTATGTGGTTCATCTCTCTCTCCCATGGTGTGATCTTTATGTGATCATGAGCTTTGTATCACTATTAATCTATGTGCTACTCTAGTGATGTTATTAAAGTAGTCTATTCCTCCTCCATGATGTAAAAGGACAGCGTGTGCATCATGTAGTACTTGGCGTAGGTTATGATTGTAATCTCTTGTGGATTATGAAGTTAACTATTACTATGATAGTATTGATGTGATCTATTCCCCCTTTCATAGCTATTGTTGACAGTGTGTATGCTATGTTAGTACTCGGTCTAAATTGCATTGGTATTATCTTGGATTATGATTTGATGAGGATATCCCTATGAGTGGTGTTTGTCAAGTACTTGATGAACTTTGAGTGGAGCTTTTGTAGCCACTACGTGATGATTAGTGATTCCAATAGGAGAGTAATTCAGAGTAGCACAAGTGAAGAGAAGTTATCTAATTGTCCAATTATGTGATCATTGCTGAGAGTGTCCACTAGTGAAAGTATGATCCCTAGGCCTTGTTTCTAAGCATTGAAACACCGTTTCCAACAAGTTCTGCTACATGTTCGCTTGCTGCCATTTTTATTTCAGATTGCAATTACTACTTATAATCATCCATATTACTTGTATTTCACTATCTCTTCGCCGAACTAGTGCACCTATACATCTGACAAGTGTATTAGGTGTGTTGGGGACACAAGAGACTTCTTGTATCTTAATTGCAGGGTTGCTTGAGAGGGATATCTTTGACCTCTACCTCCCTGAGTTCGATAAACCTTGGGTGATTCGCTTAAGGTAACTTGCTGATGTTCTACAAACCTCTGCTCTTGGAGGCCCAACACTGTCTACAGGAATAAAGCGTGCGTAGACATCACAAACACAAGTATGAACCGGTACAGCAAAACTTACATAAGAACATATTGCAAGCATTATAAGACTCTACACTGTCTTCCTTGTTGTTCAAACACTTTTACCAGAAAATATCTAGATGCTAGAGAGACCAATCATGCAAACCAATTTTCAACAAGCTCTACGGTAGTTCTCCACTAATAGGTTTAAACTACATGATGCAAGAGCTTAAACATGATCTACTTGAGAGCTCAAAACAATTGCCAAATATCAAATTATTCAAGACAATATACCAATTACCGCATAAAGCATTTTCTGTTTCCAACCAAATAGCAATAAATGCATCAGCTTTCAACTTTTGCCATGAACATTAAAAGTAAAACGAAGAACACCAGTGTTCATATGAAAAAGCAGAGCGTGTCTTTCTCCCACACAAGGATCGCTAGGATCCGATTTTATTCAAACACAAACAAAAATAAAAGCACACAGACGCTCCAAGTAAAGCACATAAGATGTGACGGAATAAAAATATAGTTTCACTAGAGGTGACCTGATAAGTTGTTGATGAAGAAGGGGATGCCTTGGGCATCCCCAAGCTTAGATGCTTGAGTCTTCTTGAAATATGCAGGGATGAACCATGGGGGCATCCCCAAGCTAAGACTTTCCACGCTTCTTGATCATATTATATCATCCTCCTCTCTTGATCCTTGAAAACTTCCTTCACAGCAACCTCAAAACAATCTCATTAGAGGGTTAGTGCATAATAAAAAATTCACTTGTTCAGCAAGGACACAATTATTCCCAACACTTCTGGACATTACCCAAGGTTACTGAAATTTAATGGAGCAAAGAAATCCACTCAAACACAGTAAAAGAGGCAATGTGAAATAAAAGGCAGAATCTGTCAAAACAGAACAGTCCGTAAAGACGGATTTTTTCGAGGCACTTAACATGCTCAGATGAAAAATCTCAAATTGAATGAAAGTTGCGTACATATCTGAGGATTACTCATGAATTTTTTCAAGATTTTATTATCTTCCTACAGAGAGAACAACGCAAAACCGTGACAGATAGAAATCTGTTTCTATGTAGAAATCCAAATCAAATATCAACTTTCTATCAAAGACTTTACTTGGCACAACAATGCAATACAGTAAAGATACAAATGTATTGCTACAGTAGTAACAAGTACCTTGACTCAAATATAAAACAAAAATTTCAGAAGTAAAATAATGAGTTGTCTCCCATAAGTGCTTTTCTTTAACGCCTTTCAGCTAGACGCAGAAAGTGTTAATCAAGTGACATCAAGAGAAGAAGAATCAACATCATAATTTGTTCTAATAATAGAATCAAAAGGCATCTTCATTCTCTTTCTAGGGAAGTGTTCCATACCTTTCTTAAGAGGGAATTGATATTTAATATTTCCTTCTTTCATATCAATAATAGCACCAACAGTTCGAAGAAAGGGTCTTCCCAACACAATAGGACAAGATACATTGCATTCAATATCCAAGACAACAAAATCAACGGGGACAAGGTTATTGTTAAACTTAATGTGAACATTGTCAATTCTCCCAAAAGGTTTCTTTATAGAATTATCAGCAAGATTAACATCCAAATAACAATATTCCAAAGGTGGCAAGTCAAGCATATCATAAAGTTTCTTAGGCATAACAGAAATACTTGCACCTAGATCACATAAAGCATTACAATCAAAATCATTGACCTTCATTTTAATGATGGGCTCCCAACCATCTTCCAACTTCCTAGGAATAGAAGCTTCAAGTTTTAATTCCTCTTCTCTAGCTTTAATGAGAGCATTTGTAATATGTTTTGTAAAGGCCAAGTTTATAGCACTAGCATTAGGACTTCTAGCAAGTTTTTGCAAGAAATTAATAACTTCAGAGATATGACAATTATCAAAATCAAAATCATTATGATCTAAAGCAATGGGACCATTGTCCCCAACACTTTGAATTTTTTTAGCACTTTTATCACAAACAGTTTCAGCAGTTTTAGGCAATTTTGCACGCTTTGTAGTAGAACTAGAAACATTGCCAACACCAATTATTTTACCATTTATAGTAGGAGGTTTATGTAACATCCCAAATTTTTAAACAAAGGAGAAATTAAATTTCCATTTTTCCAAATTTTGGAACCACCAAAAACTTTTATTAAATTAAGTTTGAGGCATATGATCATGCTTATATGTTGTGTTATTGCCATTGATTGACTGTTGAAGTATTTTGAAATAACCTAAAACCCTAAACCCTAACTTTCTCAAAACCAAATAAGATCCAATATGAAGAAACTAAAAGAAAATAAAAAGACATATGTGGGCATGTGGCCCTAATATGCAAATCTTGACTAATACCCTTTTTACCTTTCTAAATGATGGTGAACCATTGCTAAACCCCACTAAACCCTAAACCTCACCCCTCTTTTCACCATCTAAGATAAAACAAAATAAAAAGAAATAAAATAAGAAAAGGGCCTATGTGCCTATGACTATTTTTGTGAAACTTTTACTTAGACACTTCTACTTGGTGTAGATGTTTTGAAAACATTAATCAACCCTACCTAGTACTCAACCACTCAATTTCAAAGTGAAACAAAAAGAAATTAAAAGAGATTAAAATCTTCCATAGAGCTAAATATGAGTATTTGGCCAATTTGCAAATTGGATCCTATGCCCTATCTTTTTGGTTAGCAATGCTTGAACACCTATCTATACAATTTCAACAATCAACAACATAATTTGGGTCAAGAGAAATCAAATCAAATCAAAGAAAAATCAAAAATCAAGTCACATATGATAATGGTCAAACCTGCCCATAATAAAATGTTACCCACTTTGAACCCTTGTATTAAGAGATTCTTAAACCAAACCCTAACAACTCTTTGCACCTCATCCAAGACCTAATGAAAGTGCGCAACTTGGTCAAAGTCAACATTGCTGGTTCAAAGTCAATTGCTAAATACAAGCATGCAAAGTAGCAACCTCAAATCAGATTCTAGATTCCCTCCACTTTGTGAAATTTCACAAACCACCTCCAAACCTCAAACCAAGACCACCAATAGATGCCAAATATTATTTAGAACACATCTATGCAGAAATTTGGTCAAAATTCAACACACATGAGACCTTTGCTTGTGATCAAATTAGGTACATAGAGGTACAACCACTATTTCAACCACCCTTCATCACCTCACCCCACCTTACTTGTACTCCTCTATAGTGAACCTTGTACCTCTAACCACTACCAATGACCTCACTTAATCTAGCCATGCTCACCTAGCACAAGGACACACCATGACATGGTGTATGTCACATAAACTTTGGCCATAACTAATTATACAAGCTCTAGACCCCTTGCACCATGCTAACCTTGCCAAACCAACTTCTCTCACCTCACTATAGCAGGCCATGACCATAGAACCAAAGTTATTGCACCACAACACCAAGGACCAGACCATGCCGGCCACCTTGCTCACCACGATGACACCACCTGCCCCTGGTCCTCCTCTCTCTCTCTCTCTCTCTCACCATGTCAGCATGCTTGATCTCATCCCTCTGACCCCACTGGCGCGATCCCTAGCCAAGGAGAGGCCTACAACACCCGTGCAAGCACGCGCTCACCGTGACTCGACGCGCCAGGACGCGCATGGTGACGTCCTAGAGCGCGCCAGTACGTCGCCTACCCTCGTTGACCTCGACCATCTCCTGCCCGCTCCTCTCACCTGCTCACTCACCTCGACGTCAGCTAGCCCCTGGACATCGCCATTGGCTCGCCGGCGCCCTGTAGACGATGACACGGTCGACGTCCGCCGCCACTGTCCGCCAGTACACGATGATCGCCCGCCTGCTCTCGTCCACCCCTGTCCTCGCCATGATGCGCGTCGTGATCACCGTGACACCAGGAACAGGACCACACCCTCGCCTACATCACTGAGACGTTGTAGCCTCACCGTCTACGACGACCTGCCCCGCTCCGCTTCGGTCCCTCTCGACCCTATAAATAGAGCCCCTCCCCGAGCTATCCGAGCACACCATCGGCCTCCCCTCTTCTCACTCGCTCTCCTCGACCTCTTGCTACACCACATTAGCCACCACGCCGTCGCAATTTGGCCGGAGCCCGCCGCTGCAGCAGCTCAACGAAGCCGACGATCCCGAGCACCCCTGGAGCCACCGCAACCCTCCTTCGACTCGCCTTCGTCGACAATGCCGTTTGCCCGCCTCGCCGACCTCGCTGGACGCCGGTAAGCCGCCCATCGCGACCCCCTGGATGCCGGTAGGGTTTGCGCTCGCCGGAGCTCGTCTCCGACGAAGACGACCTGCAGCCGTCCGATCCCCTTTAATCCCACGGCCTATATTCACGATACCGGTTCGTCGATTTAAAACGACTGACAGCTGGGTCCCACCCTGTCAGGCAGCCCACTGCGCACCAGCGCATAGCTGGGCCGGCCCAACGCTTTTCTCCCCCTTCGGCCCGTTAGCGTTTCCCGCCTAGCCCGTTTAATTCAAATTCGGATTATTTGATTTAGCTGAATTCAAATACTGATGCATTGCTAGAATTTAAATATTTTCAAATATACAAATCCAAATTTATTGATTCAAAATGTTCTAGAAAGCTTATGAAATGATCTAACTAATCCCACTAGTTTTAATTAAAAATTCATTCTAGATACTCGGCAATAAAAATGACAAATCAATAACTTTTCAAACTTCAAATAAATATCTAAAATCAACCATAAACTATTTTGAAGTGATTCCAACTCTCATAAATCACATTTGATGTTGTCTAATTTATTATGTAATAAAATACTATAGTTGCTTCATATGATCATGAGCTAGATTTAAATAAAAGGCTATGTAGTCATAACTATCCCATTTTAACTATGTCAAAAATTTGGAATTCAAATCTATGAGGTGTAGCACCTCATTTAAATCATCTTCTCAAGTGTTATGAAGTAATGTGATGACCCTTGTTGCATGGTCTCATGTTTGCTCACTTGAGGATATTAAATCAAATAGGATTTAAATTGTATGAGGTATGGAACCTTATTTAAATCATGTTTCTCAAATGATAAGTGTGAAGTGTTGACCTTGGTCAAAATGTGACCATACATTGTTATTTGAGGAGATTAACTCTTAACAAGATTCAATGAGAGGAAATTATTTATACAAACTAAAGAGAAACCCTAACCTACATTTCAATGAGAGGAAATTATTTTCATCACACTAAGTAAGAAAATCATAGATTAATGTTGAGTAAGGTAGATGATGATGCTTGATCATCTTGAGTGAGCCATTAAGGCTATTTACGCTAGTACCGGAGACTATCAAGAGGAGGAGGAATTCTACCAAGAGGAAGAAGAAGAGAACTTTGATCACTACCCCAACCAAGGCAAGCTAGACTAATGCAAGCTATATTGTTGCAAGCTAATATGCTTGCAAGATCCCCAAAGTGCAAAGCTCTACAAGAGCAAGGCACCATCATCTCTTACTTTATGCCTATTGGTCCTATCCCAAGTTTTTACTTTACAAGCTTTATTGAATTTGATTTATAAAAGTTTAATTTTGATTCATGATTCACTTGGTTTAATATGAAGGAGTACAAGAGCATCACACTTAGCCTAGAAAGCTATAAGCTAGTTAGCACCCCTCATGACTAGTTGCTAGTGCTAATACTAAAAGTGACTACTCTAGATGGGAACTTGTGAAAACCAATGACTTTGAAAACCTTGGAATGATGAGTCATTCTATTGAAAGATTTTGAAGGTGAATATGACTTGTGAATGACTTGGTGAATTTTACAAAACTGATGGTTGGGTTCGGATGCGATACCATTCCAATTTTACAAGTACCCCCACAATACCTGAATTTGGGTAAGGCTTAGCTGGAAACTTATGTATTTTAGTATGGGTTCCCTCTGAACAAGCGTCATCGGGGTTATGCCAAGGCTGCCTCCACCAAAAGTGAAATGACGTGAAATGAGGTGAATGTCAGACCCAAGCCCTGTGCAGTTCCCAGGTTGGCTGTTGGTCTTCACTATGAGGCCAAGCTCATGGGGAGAGGTGCCTATACTAGGGTATGTAAATGAAAGGTTATGATTGATAGTTCGCGTACTGCGTACGATAAATCAGGGCCAGTTACCCCTGACGAACTATTGCAATTGTTGTGGCACAAGTGTACAACCTCTACAGAGTTTAAACCTATTCAAATAGCCACGTCCGCGGTCATGGACAGTTGGAAAGGCCATACTGTTCCGTCATCAGAACTTTTCCAAGATATGAATGGTGACTTGTGACTTGAATTTGAAAGGTGACTTTGACTTGGAATCACAACTGAGTTGTGGGAATGACACTAATGTTCCCACTTAAGTAAGTTAGGAAAATGAAGAGGTTTTATTTACTAAAGTGCTTATGAAATAAAACTGGCTTTATGCAAATGAAACTAGAGCTTAGCACCCCCTTACTATAGTGATAATGCTTACACTAGAATTAGTTTGCGAGTACTTTAAAGTACTCATGGTTGTGTCCCTGGCTATTCAAATGGCCATACTATGAAGAGGAGTACCAGAACCAGGAAGAAGGATAGCAGGACATCTACGACAACTAGGACCACTCCTGACGTCAACAGTTGCCTGTGGAACAGATGGACCACAACCGCTACTTCGCTTCCGCTATGTGTTATTTAATTGATCAATAGATCAACTATTATTGTAATGAGACTGGATCATGTGATCCTTTAATTTGTAAGACTATTATGATGTTGTAATGAATGATGTTCTGTGATATCAATCTGTTATGTCTCGCAAAAAAAAAATTCCTGGGATTGCGATGAATGGCATAATAGGCATCTGGACTTAAAAATCCGGGTGTTGACAAGTTGGTATCAGAGCCATTGTTTGACCTTAGGAGACCCTAGTTAGAATGGACGTCTGAAAAACTTACTTTCAAAACCCATGAAGTGAATATTTATGAAAACTTATTCTCACTCTTATCCTTGAGATCTTTTTCCAAATGAGAAATTCATGCTCTACTTTTCCTTGAAAAATCTACATAAAAGTTTGCACCCTTGATCACATCTCTAACTTACTCATCCTAATTGCTCACAGATGGAGTACACCTGCAAGTCCTATCAGCTTGGCCACGGAGGAAACCTAATGTTCGAGAAGGATTTGAAGCAACTAGTTGAATATCTAGGATGCCCGTATCCCGAGTTCTTCGGAATACCACTCAATAATCACTCGGGAGGACAACCTCGGTGGGAAGTTACTGCAGATCTGAGAGAAAGGCTCGGAGCCCCAATATGGGAAACCATATGGTTTTCTGTAACGGGAAACACTTGGAAGGAATGACTAGTCAGAGCTATGCAGGAAGCAATTGCCCGTCTGTGTGGACAGAATGTGAACAAGCTCAAGAATGCTCGCTTCATTTACTACCTAGGACATGATCCCATGGGAAGACCAATAACCATGCCCCCGCACCCGGAGATGAACCACTATGTTGCCTACCTCGACTTCATGCTGTACAGGACCCGCAAGGAGTTGGACAACGCCCTCGCCTTTCGCCAAGCACATTACCCGTGAAGACGAAGAATCCCCCTGAAGAGTAGTATCATTAAAGCACTTTCGTAGGTGTGAGTTTGTATCCGGATCCCCTTGTATCGTAGAACGAATGAATGGTTCTTCAAACCAACGGTGTGTTAGCTTTGTAATGTTTGATGCTTGGTATGAATGAAAAAGTGTTGTTGGTTTTTACCCCCGCAACACTACTCAAATTTTCAAGTTATGAACTTTTTAAACTTTAACAAAACAAACCATAGAAATTTCCCTCTTATCTTATCATCTACCTCACTGTTCAGATGGCCCCACCAACCCGCAGCACCAACCAAGACGCAATGATGCAGATGCTGCAAATGATGATGGCAGACCGAGAAGCCGAGAGAGCTGAACGACAAGCCAACATAGCTGCACTGCAGCAGATAGCTCAGAACAACCAAGGCCATGGAAACCACGATCACCCTGGATCGAAGCTGAAGAATTTTCAGAATACCAACCCACCTATGTTCAGCAAGACTGAAGAGCCACTTGATGCAGATGATTGGCTCCAAACCATGGAGAACAACCTCGAAGTTGCGGGAGTAGAAGCCGCAGGAAAAGTACTGTTCGCCACCCACCACCTGTCAGGACCTGCCAGAGCCTAGTGGACAAGTGCCCGCGCAATTAATGCGGGGCAAATGATGACCTGGGAAGACTTCAAGATGAAGTTTAGCAAGTACCATGTGCCCCAAGGACTGATCAAGAAGATGAGAGACGAGTTCCGTGAACTTAAGCAAGGAAGGATGTCCGTGGTGGAATACCGCGACAGGTTTCTTACTCTGTCAAGGTACGCCCCGGATGAGACCGACACCAACGAGAAAAGGAAGGAGAGATTTCTGAACGGACTGCACGATGAGATGCAAACTGTGTTAGTGAACATTCCGTTTGCTGACTTGGAAGCCCTGGTGGACTCAGCCATCCAAATGGAAGGAAAACTGCATCAAGCCAACGAGAACCGCAAGCACAGAATAATGAACCAGAATGGACCCCACCATACCCCGAAGTACCGCAACAACTCCTTTGGAGGATTTACCCCAAGAAACAACAAGCCAACTGCTCAGACGTATCGCCCAAACTACTCCAACAACAATGGAGGACCCCCGAAGCCCGGAGGCAACAACAACAACAACAACCACCACAACAGCAACAACAACAATGGTAACAACAACAACATCAATACTGCCCTAAGGACTGGGAGCAATGCTACCCCCATTGCCCCAAAGGATAAGTCAACAATAACCTGCTATGAATGTGGCACTGTGGGCCACTACTCAAATGAATGCCCCAAGAAGCTAGCCAAGACAGCCCCCAATACCGCTGCACCTGCTCAGCAACAGCGCCGCTTTGCAGCAAGAAGGAACCAGAACAACAACAACAATGGTCGTCTCTACCACATGAATGCCACTGAAGCCCAGGAAGCACCCCAGGCCATGCCAAGTATGTTTTCCTGTTAATCCAATTGCTCAATCTCTCTTAGGAACCTAACTTTTCTTAAAATCTCGGGACGAGATTTGTTTAAGGGGGATGTAAGAGCAACGTTTACACCCCAAGTTTTGTGTGTTTGATGACAACACTTGAGTAATCTCACCGTGTGCCTTGAGTATCATTGTTAGATTTGCAAGTGCACGGTGACCTCGCTGGACACGTCAAGATCGGAAGACTGAAGCGTAGTTGATAGGTTTTCTGGTTTTGTGTGTGTATCGCGAGGTGACATGGCTGGAGAGAAAAAGGGGAGAAAACCAGTTTTAGCCAGGCCGGTACTACCGGTACTACCGGTACCTGTAGCGGTAGTACCGCTACCCCTATAGGTACCGCCCATGGTACCGCTCTGAGTTCTGCGCTGAAATCAACCCACAGTACGAGTTGCGGTACCTCTGCAGTACCTGGAGCGGTAGTACCGCTCACGAGCGGTAGTACCGCCCACGGTACCGCCCAGGTACCGTAACTAGTTATGGCAGTACCGATCTGGTACCACTCCGGTACCGCTTCGAGTCCAGTAAGGTTTGGACCCTGTTGCGGTACCTCGAGCGGTACCGCGAGCGGTAGTACCGCTCTGCGTCCACGTGGACCAGATCTGGGGGAATTCGAACTCAGAGTGGTAGTACCGCTTCCAACAAGAGGTAGTACCGCTTAGGCAAAAACTGGACATAATGGTTGGATTTGGAGGAGCCTATTTAAGGGCTCCTTCTTCCCCAACACGTTTTTATCTCTTCCCTCTCTCTCTCCTCCATTGTTGCTAAGCTTAATCCTTGAGGATCTCCTTCACCATCCAACCAATCTTGCCCAAACTTTGAGGAGTGGTGGAGGAGACCCCGATCTATAGTTCTACCAAGAGAGATTTCACCAACACTAGCTATTCCTTAGTGGATCTTGGTGGTAGGGTTCCTATGGTGGAGCATTGGAGAAGGGTTCCTATGGTGGAGCATTGGAGATGTGCAGCTATGGAGGCTAGCTTGGTGATGTACTAGCTCCATAGGGTGTTGGGAGCATCCTTGTGTGTAGAGCTTGCCCCAACCTTGTGAAGGAATCACCGCCTCGACCGGTGCCTTAGTGGAAGAGGGAGAGCACCTTCGTGGAGCTCTCTCGAGGAAGAAGGTGAGGCCTTCCTTCGTGGTTTGGTCATCTAGTCTCTTGTGTGAGACTAGCACCTTCTCAACGCAGACGTACTTCCTATTGTGGAAGGAACTGCGGGAAACAAACCTCGCCTCCGCGCCCCCGGTTGTCTCGCTCCTTACTCTTGCTATCTTGTTGATTCCTTTACTTGTTGCACTTGTCCTAGAATCATTGTAGGATCACCCCTATCGCTAAAGTTCTCACCTTTACCTTCTGTTGCATAAAAATTGAAAAAGACTAAAACTTGCTGTAGCGCCATTCACCCCCCTCTTGTTCGCTACGACCCATTCAAGTGGTATCAGAGCAAGGTTTTCTTGCTCGGGCTTTACCGCCTAAGAAATGGCCGAACAAGAGGCGGATAAGAATGGGTCACCTTCCCTTGTGCCACCCGCTCCATCATCTCCCGTCGATACCACAACGGCTACGTTGGATGACCTCAAGAAATTGGAGTCATCCATCATTAACCAAATGAAGGCGATGATGATGGAGTTGGTTGCTCAAAAACCGAACCCTACCATTGATCCTAAAGCAAGTGCCGAGGATCCCCCAACAAAAGCTAACCCCTTTCCTCTTGTTGATTTTGTCACGCAAACGACAATTGATCCACGAAAGGAAGGGCTTGGGGAGACCGGCACTTCAACAAAGGGGAAGGATGGGACACCGGTTGCGGAACGTCTAGGGGGTTATCATGAGGTGCCACGACCAAGTGATTGCACCGTAAACGTTCCAATACCTATGCCACATATCTTGTCGCATGGTTCACCACCGTTACTTGAGTCAAACAACTTTGAAAATTGGCAATTCTTAATGCGTTCTCATGTGCGCAGCGCATCTACCGAGCTTTGGCGTATCATCAAGGAGGGCTATTCACCACGAGACCCAAAGAGCTTGACAAGAAGAGAACTGGTGGATGACCAACTCAACGCCACCGCCATCAACATGATTCACATGGCCATCACGCCCAAGGACCGCGCTCACATCCGCTCGCTCAAGACCGCCAAGGAAGCATGGAATAAACTTGAGAAGCTCTTCCTCGGAAATGCAAGCATCCAAAGCTCTCGTTTTGATGAAGTGAACAACATGGCCGACAACTTCGTCATGATTGAAGGAGAGTCCCCCGAAGAAATGTATCGGCGCCTCATCGCTCTTGCCGTACAAATGCAAGATCTTGGAGCAACGTTTGTGGATGACCATTGGATCAAGCGCAAGTTCTACAACGCTCTCATCCCTTATGAGGAAGTGAAGTTGACGGCCATCCGCCAAAACGCCTCCTTCCGTGCTATGACATCCGATGAAGTTCTTAGCGAAGTCATCGCTTTGGACATCTCCAAGAAGAATGCGAAGGATCTTGTTGCTCGCGCCCACAACTCCCGCAAGCCCAACCTTGCATTGAAGATGAGGGTACATGAGGATAGTGAAAGCGATGAGGATCCCGTTGAGTGGAGACCGGATGATCTCAAGATGAATTATCATGAGCACATGGCTCTCGCCGCCAAGAAATTTTGGGATGGAAACAAGTCCCGAAGCACAAGACCAAGAAGATCACGTGATTCTCCAAGAAGTCTCTCCAAGAGCCCAAGGGAGGGGCAAAGGGGAAGAACATGCTACAATTGCGGCGACAAGAATCATTTTGTCGCGGATTGTATGTTTGAGAGAAGAGAAGATCATGGTGGAAGGCTTATCCGCAAGGAAAAGTTCAAGTCACTCTCCAAAGGATTCTTCAAGTTCTCCCCCAAGTCCGATGACAACAAGGTCTCCTACACCAAGAAGCCCAGAGCCTTCATCATTCGAGAAGAGTACTCCTCCGATGAAGATGAGGAACGTGGGGACAAGAGCTCCAACAAGGAAGGAGAGGGAGTGGCCGCCATCGCCATTACCACTCCCTCTATCTCCCTCTTTGACTCTCCCAATGAGAACCTCATCACCAACAATGCTCGTTGTCTTATGGCAAAGGTATCCACGGAGGTAAAATCCCCCTCCAAACCATCATCCTCGACTAATGCCTTATATATTGATGATGCCACTAGTCTCACCGTTAAACGTGAGATTATGGTTTTGGATTCTTTTCTCACTAACATGCAAGGGGATACCAAGACTCATGTTGGGGCTCTCTTGAGCCAACTTGGTGCGGCACTAGACCTTATAGAGGAAAAGGAGAGAATGGAAAGGGAAGCGGCAAATGAGATTGCCTCTCTCGAAGAGGAGCTTCATGATGAACGAAATCTGCACATGTCTCTTGAAGCTAGTGTCATCGTCCTTGAAGACTCCAACGAATCTATTGTCTCTCGACTCACCAAGGATCGAGACCATGCTCTTGAGTTGATTGGTGAGCTCAAAAAGAAGATGCTCTCTCTTGAGGAAGCCAACAAAGATAAAGACGATGAAGACCCCAACTCTTGCCATGATGAGCTTGTTGATCAAGTTGCTTCCTTGAGGAGGCACTCTGCTCTTCTCTTGGAAGTCAATGCTCTTCAAGAAGAAGCCTTGGATGAATATTACCGCTTGTTCAAAGAGAAGACCTCATGTTGAAACCATGAAGAAGAAATTGCCGCTCTTGAGACCACCAAGGCCAAGCTATTGAGTTTGAGTAGCAAGCAAGAAGAGTCTTTGGTGGAATGTCTCCGCATGAGCAAGTAGAAGGACACTTGTTGTGATCATGAGGAGGAAATAGCCGCCTTGAAGAGAAGGGAAGCCAACCTCATGGAGGTCAATTCCATGCAAGAGGAAGCATTGAAGGAGTACTTTCCTTTGAGCAAGGACCGTGTGTGTTGCACTCATGAAAGTGACATTGCCAAGATGGAGAATGACAAGAGCTTACTCATGAAGATGAACGCTCTTCAAGAAGAAGCTTTGATGGAACACTTCCGGGTGAATAAGGCAAAGGAAGTCCAAGTGTTTGATATTTGCCATCCTCACCCAGAGCATGAAGAAGAAGTCAACCGTTTGAAGGCCAAAGTTGATAGACTCCAAGTTCAAGCCAAGTACTTGGAAGAAATCATTGAAGCTAAAGATGGAGCCAAAGAGGGCTCTTGCAATGAAGGAGGAGCGGCTATCAAGCCAAAGAGGAAGAGGAATAAGAGGACCAAGAAGAAGAAGAACAAGGAGAACATGGAGATCAACCTTGAAGAGAGCGATGCTATCTCAAGAAGGGATGGAGTACCCAACTCCACCTCGAAGGGTTTCGCCGGCTCTAACAACCCTTCTCATGTTCTTTTTGTTGATTACTATGGACATATTCGTGCTCGCTTTATTGGTCCTCAAAAGGACAATGTTGATTGGACTATTTGGGTTCCCAAACCCCTTGTTACTAACATGCTAGGACCCATTGAAAAATGGGTACCTAAATCCAAGACTTCATTCCTTGTAGGACTATGCTTCCGGTGGCGCTAAATGGGTGGTTGATAGTGGAGCCACAAGTCATATGACCGGAAGCAAGAATATTGTTGTCGACCTCGAGCCTTCTCACTCTACCGTATCATATGGCGACAACACGTGCTCTAAGGTATTGGGTCTTGGCAAGGTGGTGGTAACACCCGACATCTCACTTGTGAATGTCCTCCTTGTCGAGACCCTTGGTTACAATTTACTCTCCGTTCATCAAATTGCTCGTATGGGTCTATGCACATTCTTTGATGAACATATGGTGGTCCTCTTGTGGAGCAAGACACTCAATGTAGCTTTTGTTGGATATGTAGAGAACAGATTGTATGTTGTCGATTTCTCCGGAAAGACAACATCTTCCGCTCTTTGCCTATTCGCCAAAGGTGACAAGGGTTGGTTATGGCATCGCCGACTAGCCCATGTCAACATGAGGACTTTGCAAAGTCTTCACAAGGGTGGCCACATTTTTGGACTAAAAGAAGATGTCTCTTTTTGCAAGGATCGCGTTTGTAGGGCTTGCGTACAAGGAAAAATGCATGGAGCTCCTCACAAGGCCAAGACTATCATCTCTACCACAAGATGCTTGGAGCTCCTACATGTTGATCTCTTCGGTCCACCATCTCATGAAAGTCTTGGAGGAAAGAAGTATTGCCTCGTCATTGTTGATGACTATTCACGCTATTGTTGGGTATTCTTCTTCAAGTACAAGAGTGAGACTCAACGGACCATGATGGAGTTTGCCAACCAAGTTCAACGCAAGTACGACAACAAGATCCTCGCAATAAGGAGCGACAATGGAACGGAGTTCAAGAACTACACCTTGGATGATTTCCTTGGCGAAGAAGGAATCCAACAACAATACTACACGCCATATACTCCCCAACAAAATGGGGTCGCCGAAAGGAAGAATCGAACCTTGATCGAAGCCGCTCGAACCATGATGATGGAATACAAGTCTAACTACAATTTTTGGGCGGAAGCTATCTCTACTGCATGCCACGCTACTAATCGTCTCTACTTTCGCAAAGGTCTTGAGAAGACACCATATGAGATCCTCACCGGCAACAAGCCAAATGTGTCATACTTCAAGTTCTTCGGATGCAAATGCTATGTGCTTGTCAAAGACACATGCCTACCTAAGTTTGATTCAAGAGCTCAAGAAGGAATTTTCGTTGGCTATGCTACGGATTCTCACGCCTATAGAGTCTTCAACAAGTCAAGTGGGCGTGTTGTAGAATCTTGTGATGTGACATTCGATGAAGATGATAGATCTTTGGAGGAGCGAAGTGCTTCTTGTGAGAAAGGAGAGGCAATTCCCCCGATACCATAGGAAGGATGAGTGTTGGCATTCTCCGACCTCAAGAGCTACCTTCTATGAGTACCGGGGAAGGACCAAGTTCCACTCAAGTGGAGCCATCTACACCACAATGCCAAGTGATACGTCTCCGACGTATCGATAATTTCTTATGTTCCATGCCACATTATTGATGATATCTACATGTTTTATGCATACTTTATGTCATATTTATGCGTTTTCCGGAACTAACCTATTGACGAGATGCCGAAGGGCCGCTTGTCAAGTCATTGCTGTTTTTGGTTTCAGAAATCCTAGTAAGGAAATATTCTCGGAATCGGACGAAATCAACGCCCAGCATCTTAGAATCCCCGGAAGCATCCAGAACACCCGAGAGTCACCAGAGGGGGGCCACAGGGGCCCCAGATGATAGGCCGGTGCGGCCCAGGCCCTGGCCGCGCCGCCTTATGGTGTCGTCGCCTCGTTGACCTCCTGACGCCGCCTCTTCGCCTATTTAAGCCTCCCAGACCTAAAACCTCGAGACGGAAAAGCCACGGTACGAGAAACCTTCCAGAGCCGCCGCCATCGCGAAGCCAAGATCTGGGGGACAGGAGTCTCTGTTCCGGCACGCTGCCGGGACGGGGAAGTGCCCCCGGAAGGCTTGTCCATCGACACCGCTGCCATCTCCACCGCCATCTTCATCACCGCTGCTGTCTCCCATGAGGAGGGAGTAGTTCTCCATCGAGGCTCGGGGCTGTACCGGTAGCTATGTGGTTCATCTCTCTCCTATGTACTTCAATACAATAATCTCATGAGCTGCCTTACATGATTCAGATTTATATGATGATGCTTGTAATCTAGATGTCATTATGCTAGTCAAGTGAATTTTACTTATGTGATCTCCGGAGACTCCTTGTCCCACGTGTGTAAAGGTGACAGTGTGTGCACCGTGTGGGTCTCTTAGGCTATATTTCACAGAATACTTATTCACTGTTATGAATGGCATAGTGAAGTGCTTATTTATATCTCTTTATGATTGCAATGTGTTTTGTATCACAATTTATCTATGTGCTACTCTAGTGATGTTATTAAAGTAGTTTATTCCTCCTGCACGGTGTAATGGTGACAGTGTGTGCATCCGTGTTAGTACTTGGCGTAGGCTATGATTGTGATCTCTTGTAGATTATGAAGTTAACTATTGCTATGATGGTATTGATGTGATCTATGCCTCCTTTCGTAGCGTGAAGGTGACAATGTGCATGCTACGTTAGTACTTGGTTTAGTTGTGTTGATCTGTCATGCACTCTAAGGTTATTTAAATATGAACATTGAATTGTGGAGCTTGTTAACTCCGGCATTGAGGGTTCATGTAATCCTACGCAATGGTGTTCATCATCCAACAAGAGAGTGTAGAGTATGCATTTATCTATTCTGTTATGTGATCAAAGTTGAGAGTGTCCACTAGTGAAAGTATGATCCCTAGGCCTTGTTCCTAAATACTGCTATCGCTGCTTGTTTACCTTTTTTCTTTACCGTTACTACTGTTGCGTTACTACCGCTTGTTTATCGTCCCGGGCAAAGCACTTTTCTGGTGCCGTTGCTACTACTTATTCATACCACCTGTATTTCACTATCTCTTCGCCGAACTAGTGCACCTATTAGGTGTGTTGGGGACACAAGAGACTTCTTGCTTTGTGGTTGCAGGGTTGCATGAGAGGGATATCTTTGACCTCTTCCTCCCTGAGTTCGATAAACTTTGGGTGATCCACTTAAGGGAAACTTGCTGCTGTTCTACAAACCTCTGCTATTGGAGGCCCAACACTGTCTACAAGAATAGAAGCTCCCGTAGACATCACCAAGCTTCTTCTGTTGATCTCACAAATGCAAGTCAACCTCTACAACAACCTCAAGTTCTACCTCGACAACTACAACAACAATCAAGTCCAAGTTCACCTCAACAAGCTCAAGAACAACATTCACCGCAAGCTCATCTACCGAAACAACCAACATCAAGTGACCAAGGCCAAGCTTCAAGTTCTTCTTTGAGTGGTTCGGGGATAATCTTTATGGACAATACTATTCCTAATACCCCCGAGCCATCCGGCTCTCATGATAATGATGCCCCTTTCAACAACAATGGGGGTCAAGGCGAGGACCTAAACCGTGATGAAGGCCAAGAGGACTCACAACAATCATCTCCTTTAGCCTACACTCGCCGTGAAGACCCTACTACAAGACACTTGCGTCTCAAGTCTCATTCCTTGCATAATATCATTGGTGATCTAAAGAGCAAAGTAACCACTCAGAGGCAACTAGCAAACTTTTGTGAGCACCACGCCTTTGTCTCTATGGCGGAACCACTCAAAGTTAATGAAGATCTCAAAGATCCCGATTGGTTGAATGCAATGCAAGAGGAACTCAACAACTTCAAGAGGAATGATGTGTGGACTCTCATGAAGCGACCCGATCATTGCCGCAATGTTATCGGCACCAAATGGGTCTTCAAGAACAAGCAAGATGAAAGTGGCATGGTCATCCGCAACAAAGCAAGATTGGTGGCACAAGGCTATTCTCAAGTCGAAGGCATGGACTTTGGTGAAACCTTTGCACCCGTTGCAAGGCTTGAGTCCATCCGTATCCTTTTGGCCTTTGCCTCTCATCATGGCTTTAAGTTGCAACAAATGAATGTCAAGAGTGCTTTTCTTAATGGTCCTTTACATGAGGAAGTATATGTGAAGCAACCCCCGGGGTTCGAGGACCCCCATTTCCCGGACCATGTCTTCAAGCTCAAAAAGGCCCTATATGGACTCAAACAAGCTCCTAGAGCTTGGTATGAGCATCTAAAGGAGTTCCTTGAAGACCGTGGTTTCGAGGTGGGGAAAATTGATCCCACTCTTTTTACTAAGAAAGTCAATGGGGAGCTTTTCGTATGCCAACTCTATGTAGATGACATCATATTTGGCTCGAGTAACACAAAATTCAATGATGAGTTTGCTATGTTGATGACAAATAGGTTTGAGATGTCAATGATGGGTGAACTCAAGTACTTTCTTGGTTCGAGATCAATCAAGTGCGACAAGGCACCTTCATCAATCAAGGAAAGTACCTCCAAGACATGCTCAAGCGCTTCGATATGAAGGACGCCAAAGGCATTGGAACTCCGATGCATCTCAGGTGTCAACTCTCTCTTGACGAGACCGGCAAGGCGGTGGATCCCAAGCTCTACCGTTCGATGATAGGTTTGCTTCTTTACCTTTGTGCCTCTCGCCCGGATATAATGTTAAGCGTTGGTATGTGTGCACGGTTTCAAGCAAGCCCGAAGGAAAGCCACCTTGTGGCGGTCAAAAGGATCTTTCGATATTTAGTTGATACCCCACACTTCGGACTATGGTACCCAAGGGACACGGACTTTGCTTTGATTGGTTTCACCGGCTCCGATTGGGCGGGCGACAAGGTTGATAGGAAGTCTACATCCGGAGCGTGTCACTTTCTTGGAAGATCTTTGGTGTGTTGGTCCTCGAAGAAGCAAAATTGTGTCTCCGTCTCCACCGCGGAAGCCGAGTATATTGCCGCAGCGAGTAGTTGTGCTCAAATCTTGTGGATGAGGCAAACCTTGCGGGATTATGGACTCGAGTATAGCAAGGTGCCTCTTTTGTGTGACAATGAGAGCGCAATCAAGATCGCCTACAATCCGGTTCTTCATGGCAAGATGAAGCACATTGAGATATGGAACCACTTCATCCGGGATCACATTGCTCGCGGAGATATTGTACTATCCTATATTGGCACCAAGGAGCAATTGGCGGACATCTTCATGAAGCCCTTGGATGAGAAGCGTTTCATTGAGTTGAGGCATGAGCTAAATATCATTGATCCATCGAACTTTGCTTGACCGTCGTGCGCACATACCACTCCTAACCTTTATATCTAGATGAAAGGCACGCATGAACATAGGGGGAGTGCGATTTAAATCTATTGAGCTATCCCTCCCCCCATAATGCATAAAGAAATCCAAAACATATGCTATTTGTCAATTGAGTGACTTATGAGCTTCATGTTGAGTTGTAGTCCGTGAGTCCTAGATACATCTACGCGACCTCACACTACTATACTCTTACACGGTGGCTTCGGCCACCAACCCCCCCTCTTTGAGGGGTTTTTCGTTTCTTTGTGTTTCTTTGTGACCTTCTTTTTTGTCTTTCTTCTTTGCTTTCTTTTCTTGTTTTTGAAGAACCTTTTTCAAGCTTGTTTTCTCGTGATTTTTGCAAGCTTGGTTGTATGATTCTTTTTCTCCATCCTTCTAGTTTCTTTACCCTCCTTTTTGGTGTTCCGATGCCAAAGGGGGAGAAGTTCCTATGTGGATGGGGACCTTTGTTGTTTGTAGCCTTTTGGTTCTAGTTGCTTATCCTTTTGGTTCTAGTTGCTTATCTTTTCTTATGGCTACATCAACAACCCTATGGAGGCATCTTATGGTGAGTTTGGGTATTCTCAAGGCTATGGTATGATAACTTCACCCAAATCTCCTTGCATGATCTTATGTTGCCTCCATATTGTGCATATGCTACTTGAACATGTCATCTATCCATGTTGCATATGTGCTTGGTTTGTAAAAACTAGGGGGAGTGATGTCTCTAGAACATGTGTATTTGTATTCAAATACATATTCATGATATGCACATGTGTAGGGGGAGCTTCGTCCAGTTTTTGCAAATCTAAGTATCTCATCATAATATCATATGTTATTGTAAAGTCTTGTGTTGTCATCAAACACCAAAAAGGGGGAGATTGTAAGAGCAAAGTTTACACCCCAAGTTTTGTGTGTTTGATGACAACACTTGAGTAATCTCACCGTGTGCCTTGAGTATCATTGTTAGATTTGCAAGTGCACGGTGACCTTGCTGGACACGTCAAGATCGGAAGACTGAAGCGTAGTTGATAGGTTTTCTGGTTTTGTGTGTGTATCGCGAGGTGACATGGCTAGAGAGAAAAAGGGGAGAAAACCAGTTTTAGCCAGGCCGGTACTACCGGTACCTGTAGCGGTAGTACCGCTACCCCTATAGGTACCGCCCACGGTACTGCTCTGAGTTCTGCGCTGAAATCGACCCACAGTACGAGTTGCGGTACCTCTGCAGTACCTGGAGCGGTAGTACCGCTCACGAGCGGTAGTACCGCCCATGGTACCGCCCAGGTACCGTAACTAGTTACGGCAGTACTGCTCTGGTACCACTCCGGTACCGCTTCGAGTCCAGTAAGGTTTGGACCCTGTTGCGGTACCGCGAGCGGTAGTACCGCTCTGCGTCCACGTGGACCCGATCTGGGGGAATTCGAACTCAGAGCGGTAGTACCGCTTCCCACAAGCGGTAGTACCGCTTAGGCAAAAATTGGACATAACGGTTGGATTTGGAGGAGCCTATTTAAGGGCTCCTTCTTCCCCAACACGTTTTTATCTCTTCCCTCTCTCTCCTCCATTGTTGCCGAGCTTAATCCTTGAGGATCTCCTTCACCATCCAACCAATCTTGCCCAAACTTTGAGGAGTGGTGGAGGAGACCCCGATCTATAGTTCTACCAAGAGAGATTTCACCAATACTAGCTATTCCTTAGTGGATCTTGGTGGTAGGGTTCCTATGGTGGAGCATTGGAGAAGGGTTCCTATGGTGGAGCATTGGAGATGTGCAGCTATGGAGGCTAGCTTGGTGATGTACTAGCTCCATAGGGTGTTGGGAGCATCCTTGTGTGTGGAGCTCACCCCAACCTTGTGAAGGAATCACCGCCTCGACCGGTGCCTTAGTGGAAGAGGGAGAGCACCTTCGTGGAGCTCTCTCGAGGAAGAAGGTGAGGCCTTCATTCGTGGTGTGGCCGTCTAGTCTCTTGTGTGAGACTAGCACCTCCTCAACACAGACGTACTTCCTATTGTGGAAGGAACTGCGGGAAACAAACCTCGCCTCGCCTCCGCGCCCCCGGTTGTCTCGCTCCTTACTCTTGCTATCTTGTTAATTCCTTTACTTGTTGCACTTGTCCTAGAATTATTGTAGGATCACCCCTATCGCTAAAGTTCTCACCTTTACCTTCCGTTGCATAAAAATTGAAAAAGACTAAAACTTGCCGTAGCGCAATTCACCCCCCCTCTTGTTCGCTACGATCCATTCAGGGGAAGGGTTTGTAACATCCCAAATTTTCAAACAAAGAAGAAATTAAATTTCCATTTTTCCAAATTTTGGAACCAACAAAAACTTTTATTAAATTAAGTTTGAGGCATAGTGATCATGCTTATATGTTGTGTTATTGCCATTGATTGATTGTTGAAGTATTTTGAAATAACCTAAAACCCTAAACCCTAACTTTCTCAAAACCAAATAAGATCCAATATGAAGAAACTAAAAGAAAATAAAAAGACATATGTGGGCATGTGGCCCTAATATGCAAATCTTGACTAATACCCTTTTACCTTTCTAAATGATGGTGAACCATTGCTAAACCCCACTAAACCCTAAACCTCACCCCTCTTTTCACCATCTAAGATAAAACAAAATAAAAAGGAATAAAATAAGAAAAGGGCCTATGTGCCTATGACTATTTTTGTGAAACTTTTACTTAGAACTTTCTACCTGGTGTAGATGTTTTGAAAACATTAATCAACCCTACCTAGTACTCAACCACTCAATTTCAAAGTGAAACAAAAAGAAATTAAAAGAGATTAAAATCTTCCATAGAGCTAAATATGAGTATTTGGCCAATTTGCAAATTGGATCCTATGCCCTATCTTTTTGGTTAGCAATGCTTGAACACCTCTCTATACCATTTCAACAATCAAAAACATCATTTGGGTCAAGAGAAATCAAATCAAATCAAAGAAAAATCAAAAATCAAGTCACATATGATAATGGTCAAATCTGCCCATAATAAAATGTTACCCACTTTGAACCCTTGTATTAAGAGATTCTTAAACCAAACCCTAACAACTCTTTGCACCTCATCCAAGACCTAATTAAAGTGAGCAACTTGGTCAAAGTCAACATTGCTGGTTCAAAGTCAATTGCTAAATACAAGCATGCAAAGTAGCAACCTCAAATCAGATTCTAGATTCCCTCCACTTTGTGAAATTTCACAAACCACCTCCAAACCTCAAACCAAGACCACCAATAGATGTAAAATATTATTTAGAACACATCTATGCAGAAATTTGGTCAAAATTCAACACACATGAGACCTTTGCTTGTGATCAAATTAAGTACATAGAGGTACAACTACTATTTCAACCACCCTTCATCACCTCACCCCACCTCACTTGTACTCCTCTATATATAGTGAACCTTGTACCTCTAACCACTACCAATGACCTCACTTAATCTAGCCATGCTCACCTAGCACAAGGACACACCATGACATGGTGTATGTCACATAAACTTTGGCCATAACTAATTATACAAGCTCTAGACCCCTTGCACCATGCTAACCTTGCCAAACCAACTTCTCTCACCTCACTATAGCAGGCCATGACCATAGAACCAAAGTTATTGCACCACAACACCAAGGACCAGACCATGCCGGCCACCTTGCTCACCACGATGACACCACCTGCCCCTGGTCCTCTCCTCTCTCTCTCACCATGTCAGCAAGCTTGATCTCATCCCTCTGACCCCACTGGCGCGAGCCCTAGCCAAGGAGAGGCCTACAACACCCGTGCAAGCACGCGCTCACCGTGACTGGACGCGCCAGGACGCGCATGGTGACGTCCTAGAGCGCGCCAGTACGTCACCTGCCCTCATTGACCTCGACCATCTCCTGCCCGCTCCTCTCACCTGCTCACTCACCTCGACGTCAGCTAGCCCCTGGACATCGCCATTGGCTCGCCGGCGCCCTGTAGACGACGACACGGTCGACGTCCGCCGCCACTGTCCGCCAGTACACGATGATAGCCCGCCTGCTCTCGTCCACCCCTGTCCTCGCCATGATGCGCGTCGTGATCACCGTGACACCAGGAACAGGACCACACCCTCGCCAACGTCACTGAGACGCTGTAGCCTCACTGTCGACGATGACCTGGCCCGCTCCGCTTCGGTCCCTCTCGACCCTATAAATAGAGCCCCTCCCCGAGCTATGCGAGCACACCATCGGCCTCCCCTCTTCTCTCTCGCTCTCCTCGACCTCTTGCTACACCACATTAGCCACCACGCCGTCGCAATTTGGCCAGAGCCCGCCGCTGCAGCAGCTCGACGAAGCCGACGATCCCGAGCACCCCTGGATCCGCCGCAACCCTCCTTCGACTCGCCTTCGTCGACAATGCCGTTTTCCCGCCTCGCCGACCTCGCTGGACGCCGGTAAGCCGCCCATCGCGACCCCCTGGCCGCCGGTAGGGTTTGCGCTCGCCGGAGCTCGTCTCCGACGAAGACGACCTACAGCCGTCTGATCCCCTTTAATCCCACGGCCTATATTCACGCATACCGGTTCGTCGATTTAAAACGACTGACAGCTGGGTCCCACCCTGTCAGCCAGCCCACTGCGCACCAGCGCGTAGCTGGGCTGGCCCAACGCTTTTCTCCCCCTTCGGCCCGTTAGCATTTCCCTCCTAGCCCGTTTAATTCAAATTCGGATTATTCAATTTAGCTGAATTCAAATACTGATGCATTGCTAGAATTTAAATATTTTCAAATATACAAATCCAAATTTAGTGATTCAAAATGTTCTAGAAAGATTATGAAATGATCTAACTAATCCCACTGGTTTTAATTAAAAACTCATTTTAGATACTCGGCAATAAAAATGACAAATCAGTAACTTTCAAACTTCAAATAAATATCTAACATCAACCATAAACTATTTTGAAGTGATTCCAACTCTCATAAATCACATCTGATGTTGTCTAATTTATTATTTAAAAAATACTATAGTTGCTTCATATGATCATGAGCTAGATTTAAATAAAAGGATATGTAGTCATAACTATCCCATTTTAACTATGTCAAAAATTTGGAATTCAAATCTATGAGGTGTAGCACCTCATTTAAATCATCTTCTCAAGTGTTATGAAGTAATGTGATGACCCTTGTTGCATGGTCTCATGTTTGCTCACTTGAGGATATTAAATCAAATAGGATTTAAATTGTATGAGGTATGGAACCTTATTTAATTCATGTTTCTCAAATGATAAGTGTGAAGTGTTGACCTTGGTCAAAATGTGACCATACATTGTTATTTGAGGAGATTAACTCTTAACAAGATTCAATGAGAGGAAATTATTTCTCCAAACTAAAGAGAAACCCTAACCTACATTTCAATGAGAGGAAATTATTTTCATAACACTAAGTAAGAAAACCCTAGACTAATGTTGAGTAAGGTAGATGATGATGCTAGATCATCTTGAGTGAGCCATTAAGGCTATTTAGGTTCCTTAAGTATTGATTGGTGTTTGTATCCTCGTATTCGTTTATAGATGCTTGTACCGGAGACTATCAAGAGGAGAAGGAATTCTACCAAGAGGAAGAAGAAGAGAACTTTGATCACTACCCCAACCAAGGCAAGCTAGACTAATGCAAGCTATATTGTTGCAAGCTAATATTCTTGCAAGATCCCCAAAGTGCAAAGCTCTACAAGAGCAAGGCACCATCATCTCTTACTTTATGCCTATTGGTCCTATCCCAAGTTTTTACTTTACAAGATTTATTGAATTTGATTTATCAAAGTTTAATTTTGATTCATGATTCACTTGGTTTAATACGAAGGAGTACAAGAGCATCACACTTAGCCTAGAAAGCTATAAGCTAGTTAGCACCCCTCATGACTAGTTGCTAGTGCTAATACTAAAAGTGACTACTCTAGATGGGAACTTGTGAAAACCAATGACTTTGAAAACCTTGGAATGATGAGTCATTCTACTGAAAGATTTTGAAGGTGAATATGACTTGTGAATGACTTGGTGAATTTTACAAAACTGATGGTTGGGTTCGGATGCGATACCATTCCAATTTTACAAGTACCCCCACAATACCTGGATTTGGGTAAGGCTTAGCTGGAAACTTTTGTATTTTAGTATGGGTTCCCTCTGAACAAGCGTCATCGGGGTTATGCCAAGGCTGCCTCCACCAAAAGTGAAATGACGTGAAATGAGGTGAATGTCAGACCCAAGCCCTGTGCAGTTCCCAGGTTGGCTGTTGGTCTTCACTGGGAGGCCAAGCTCATGGGGAGAGGTGCCTATACTAGGGTATGTAAATGAAAGGTTATGATTGATAGTTCGCGTACTGCGTATGATAAATCAGGGCCAGTTACCCCTGACGAACTATTGCAATTGTTGTGGCACAAGTGTACAACATCTGCAGAGTTTAAACCTATTCGAATAGCCGCGTCCGCGGTCATGGACAGTTGGAAAGGCCATACTGTTCCGTCATCAGAACTTTTCCAAAATATGAATGGTGACTTGTGACTTGAATTTGAAAGGTGACTTTGACTTTGAATCACAACTGAGTTGTGGGAATGACACTAATGTTCCCACTTAAGTAAGTTAGGCAAATGAAGAGGTTTTATTTACTAAAGTTCTTATGAAATAAAACTGGCTTTATGCAAATGAAACTAGATCTTAGCACCCCCTTACTATAGTGATAATGCTTACACTAGTATTAGTGAACGGATCGTAGCGAACAAGAGGGGGGGGGGTGGTGAATGGCGCTACAGCAATTTTTAGTCTTTTTCAAGTTTTATGCAACGGAAGGTAAAGGTGTGACTTTTAGCAATGGGGGTGATCCTACAATGAAGCAAGAGCATGTGCAACAAGTAAAGGAATCAACAAGATAAACATAGTGAGGAGCGAGACAACCGGGGGGACGCGAGGCGAGTCGAGGTTTGTTTCCCGCAGTTCCCTCCACTAAAGGAGGTATGTTTGCGTTGAGGAGGTGCTAGTCTCACACAAGAGACTAGGCGGCCACACCACGAAGGAAGGCCTCACCCTCTTCCTCGAGAGAGCTCCACGGAGGTGCTCTCCCTCTTCCACTAAGGCACCGGTCGAGGCGGTGATTCCTTCACAAGGTTGGGGCGAGCTCCACACACACAAGGATGCTCCCAACACCCAATGGAGCTACTACATCACCAAGCTAGACTCCATATCTGCTCATCTCCAATGCTCCACCATAGGAACCCATCACCAATGCTCCACCATAGGAACTCCTCCAATGCTCCACCAAGAAACTCTCCAAGGCTCCACCAAAGGAACTCCCCAATGCTCCACCAAAGGAACTCTTCTCCAAGATCCACCAAAGGAACCCTACCACCAAGATCCACTAAGGAATAGCTAGTATTTGTGAAATCTCTCTTGGTAGAACTATAGATCGGGGTCTCCTCCACCTATCCTCAAAATTAGGGCAAGATTGGTTGGAGGGGGAAGGAGATCCTCAAGGATTAAGCTCAGCAACAATGGAGGAGAGAGAAGGGGAAGAGATAAAATCGGGTGGGGAAGAAGGGGCCCTTAAATAGGCTCCTCCAAATCCAACCGTTATGTCCAGTTTTGGCCTAAGCGGTACTACCGCTTTGGTGCAAGCGGTACTACCGCCCTGAGTTTGAAATCCCCCCAGATCTGGTCAAACGACACAGAGCGGTACTACCGCCCGCGGTACCGCTCGTGGTACCGCAATAGGGTCCAGACCTTACTGGACTCGAAGCGGTACCAGAGCGGTACCAGGGCGGTACTGCCGTAACGCGTTACGGTACCTCAAGCGGTACCTGGAGCGGTACTACCGCTCGTGAGCGGTACTACCGCCCTAGGTACTGCAGGGGTACCGCAACTCGTTCTGCGGGACAAAATCGGCTCAGAACTCAGAGCGGTACCGAGGGCGGTACCTATAGGGGTAGCGGTACTACCGCTACAGGTACCGGTAGTACCGGCCTGGCTAAAACTGGTTTTCTTCCCTTTTTCTCTCCAACTTTGTTACCTCGCTAAACGCACACAAAACCCGGAAAACCTATCAACTACGCTTCAGTCTTCTGATCTTGACGCGTCCGGCGAGGTCACCGTGTACTTGCAAATCTAACAATGATACTCAAGGCACACGGTGAGATTACTCAAGTGTCGTCATCAAACACACAAAACTTGAGGTATGAATTTTGCTCTTACAATCTCCCCCTTTTTGGTGTTTGATGACAACACAAGAGTTGACAAAAACATATGATATTATGATGAGAACATTAGATTTGCAAAAACTAGACGGAGCTCCCCCTACACATGTGCATATCATGAATATGTATTTGAATACAAATACACAAGTTATAGAGACAACACTCCCCCTAGTTTTTACAAACCAAGCGCATATGCAACATAGATAGATGACATGTTCAAGAGGCATATGCACAATATGGAGGCAACATGAGATCATATACGGAGATTTGGGTGAAGTTATCATACCATAGCCTTGAGAATACCCAAACTCACAATAGAATGCCTCCATGGGGTTGTTGATGTAGCCGAGAGACAAGATAAGCAACTAGAACCAAACGGCTACAAACAACAAAGGTCTCCATCCACCATAGGAACTTCTCCCCCTTTGGCATCGGAACACCAAAAAGGAGGGTAACGAAACTAGAGAGATGGAGAAAAAGAGCATACAACCAAGCTTGCAAAAATCATGAGAAAACAAGCTTGGAGGAGGTTCTCAAAAACAAAAAGAAGAAAGCAAAGAACAAAAACAAAACAAGGTCACGAAGAACCGAAAAACCCTCAAGGAGGGGTTGTTGGTGGCCGAAGCCACCGTGTAAGAGTATAGTAGTTGTGAGGTCACGTAGATGTATCTAGGACTCACGGACTACAACTCAACATGAAGCTCATAAGTCACTTAATTGACAAATAGCAAATGTTTTGGATTTCTTTATGCATTGTGGGGGGAGTGATAGCTCAATGGATTTAAACTGCACTCCCCCTATGTCCATGCGTGCCTTTCAACTAGATATGACGGTAAGATTGGTATGTGCGCACGACGGTAAAGCAAAGTTCGACGGATCAATGATATTTAGCTCATGCCTCAACTCAATAAAGCGCTTTTAATCCAAGGGCTTCGTGAAGATGTCCGCCAATTGCTCCTTGGTGCCAATATAGGATAGTACAATATCTCCGCGAGCAACGTGGTCCCGGATGAAGTG
Source organism: Lolium perenne (assembly GCF_019359855.2). Classification (NCBI taxonomy): domain Eukaryota; kingdom Viridiplantae; phylum Streptophyta; class Magnoliopsida; order Poales; family Poaceae; genus Lolium; species Lolium perenne. The sequence goes on from NC_067247.2 coordinate 218,483,203, forward strand.
GTTCCGTATCTCGATGTGCTTTGTCTTGCCATGATGAACCGGATTGTAGGCGATCTTGATTGCGCTCTCATTGTCACACAAAAGAGGCACCTTGCTATACTCGAGTCCATAGCCCCGCAAGGTTTGCCTCATCCATAAGATTTGAGCACAACTACTCGCCGCGGCAATATACTCGGCTTCCACGGTGGAGACGGAGACACAATTTTGCTTCTTCGAGGACCAACACACCAAAGATCTTCCAAGAAAGTGACATGCTCCGGAGGTAGACTTCCTATCAATCTTGTCGCCCGCCCAATCGGAGTCGGTGAAACCAACCAATGCGAAGTCCGTGTCCCTTGGGAACCATAGTCCGAAGTGTGGGGTATCAACTAAATATCGAAAGATCCTCTTGACCGCCACAAGGTGGCTTTCCTTCGGACTTGCTTGAAACCGTGCACACATACCAACGCTCAACATGATATCCGGGCGAGAGGCACAAAGGTAGAGAAGCGAACCTATCATCGAACGGTAGAGCTTGGTATCCACCGCCTTGCCGCCCTCGTCAAGAGTGAGTTGACACTTGAGTTGCATCGGAGTTCCGATCCCCTTGGCGTCCTTCATATCAAAGCGCTTGAGCATGTCTTGGAGGTACTTTGCTTGATTGATGAAGGTGCCTTGTCGCATTTGCTTGATCTCGAACCCGAGGAAGTACTTGAGTTCACCCATCATTGACATCTCAAACCTATTTGTCATCAACATAGCAAACTCATCGTTGAATTTTGTGTTAGTAGAGCCAAATATGATGTCATCTACATAGAGTTGGCATACGAAAAGCTCCCCATTGACCTTCTTAGTAAAAAGAGTGGGATCGATTTTCCCCACTTGGAAACCACGGTCTTCAAGCAACTCCTTGAGGTGCTCATACCAAGCTCTAGGAGCTTGTTTGAGACCATATAGGGCCTTTTTGAGCTTGAAGACATGGTCCGGAAAATGGGGATCCTCGAACCCCGGGGGTTGCTTCACATACACTTCCTCATGTAGAGGACCATTAAGAAAAGCACTCTTAACATCCATTTGTTGCAACTTAAAGCCATGATGTGAGGCAAAGGCCAAAAGGATACGGATGGACTCGAGCCTTGCAACGGGTGCAAAGGTTTCACCAAAGTCCACGCCTTCGACTTGAGAATAGCCTTGTGCCACCAATCTTGCTTTGTTGCGGATGACCGTGCCACTTTCATCTTGCTTGTTCTTGAAGATCCACTTGGTGCCGATAACATTGCGGCAATGATCGGGTCGCTTCATGAGAGTCCATACATCATTCCTCTTGAAGTTGTTGAGTTCCTCTTGCATTGCATTCAAACAATCGGGATCTTTGAGGGCATCATCAACTTTGAGTGGTTCCACTCTAGAGACAAAGGCATGGTGTGCACAAAAGTTTGCAAGTTGCCTCCGAGTGGTGACGTTCCTCTTTATATCACCAATGATGTTTTGCAAGGAATGAGACTTGAGATGCAAGTGCCTTGTAGTAGGATCTTCACGGCGAGTGTCGGCTTGAGGAGATGGTTCTTGAGAGTCCTCTTGGCCTTCATCACGGTTTAGGTCCTCGCCTTGACCTCCATTGTTGTTGAAAGAGGCAACCTTGTCATGAGATCCGTACGGCTCGGGGGAATAGGGAGTATCATTGTCCATGAAGATTGTCCCCGAACCACTCGGAGAAGAACTTGAAGCTTGACCTTGGTCACTTGATGTTGGGTGTTGAAGTAGACGAGCTTGCGGTGTATGTTGTTCTTGAGCTTGTTGCGGTGAACTTGGACTTGATTGTTGTTGTAGATGTCGAGGTTGATCTTGAGGTTGAGGTTGAACTTGAGGTTGTTGTAGGGGTTGGCTTGCATTTGTTAGATCAACGGAAGAAGCTTGGCCTTGTGGTGTAGATGGCTCCACTTGGGTGGAACTTGGTCCTTCCCCGGTACTCATAGAAGGTAGCGTTTGAGGTTGGCGAATGCCCACACTCATCCTTCCTATGGTATCCGGGGGAATTGCATCTCCTTTCTCACAAGAAGCACTTCGCTCCTCCAAAGATCTATCATCTTCGTCGAACGTCACATCACAAGATTCTACAACACGTCCACTTGACTTGTTGAAGACTCTATAGGCGTGAGAGTCTGTAGCATAGCCAACGAAAATTCCTTCTTGAGCTCTTGAATCAAACTTGGATAGGCATGTGTCCTTGACAAGTATGTAGCATTTGCATCCGAAGACCTTGAAGTATGACACATTAGGCTTGTTGCCGGTGAGGATCTCATATGGTGTCTTCTCAAGACCTTTGCGGAAGTAGAGGCGATTAGTAGCATGGCAAGCGGTAGAGATAGCTTCCGCCCAAAAATTGTAGTTCGACTTGTATTCCATCATCATGGTTCGAGCGGCTTCGATCAAGGTTCGATTCTTCCTTTCGGCGACCCCATTTTGTTGGGGAGTATATGGCGTGGAGTATTGGTGTTCGATTCCTTCCTCGCCGAGGAATTCATCCAATGTGTAGTTCTTGAACTCCGTTCCATTGTCGCTCCTTATTGCGAGAATCTTGTTGTCGTACTTGCGTTGAACTTGGTTGGCAAACTCCATCATGGTCCGTTGAGTCTCACTCTTGTACTTGAAGAAGAATACCCAACAATAGCGTGAATAGTCATCAACGATGATGAGGCAATACTTCTTTCCTCCAAGACTTTCATGAGAAGGTGGACCAAAGAGATCAACATGTAGGAGCTCCAAGCATCTTGTGGTAGAGATAATAGTCTTGGCCTTGTGAGGAGCTCCATGCATCTTTCCTTGTACGCAAGCCCTACAAACACGATCCTTGCAAAAGGAGACATCTTCTTTTAGTCCGAGAATGTGGCCACCCTTGTGGAGACTTTGCAAAGTCCTCATGTTGATATGGGCTAGTCGGCGATGCCATAACCAACCCTTGTCACCTTTGGCGAATAGGCAAAGAGCGGAAGACGTTGTCTTTCCGGAGAAATCAACAACATACAAACCGTTCTCTACATATCCAACAAAAGCTACATTGAGTGTCTTGCTCCACAAGAGGACCACCATATGTTCATCAAAGAATGTGCATAATCCCATACGAGCAATTTGATGAACGAAGAGTAAGTTGTAACCAAGGGTCTCGACAAGGAGGACATTTACAAGTGAGATGTCGGGTGTTACCACCACCTTGCCAAGACCCAATACCTTAGAGCACGTGTTGTCGCCATATGAAACGGTAGAGAGAGAAGGCCCAAGGTCGACAAAAATATCCTTGCTTCCGGTCATATGACTTGTGGCTCCACTATCAACCACCCATTTAGCGCCACCGGAAGCATAGTCCTACAAGGAATCAAGTCTTGGATTTAGGTACCCATTTTTCAATGGGTCCTAGCATGTTAGTAACAAGGGGCTTGGGAACCCAAATAGTCCAATCGACATTGTCCTTTTGAGGACCAATAAAGCGAGCACGAATATGTCCATAGTAATCAACAAAAAGAACATGAGAAGGGTTGTTAGAGCCGGCGAAACCCGTCGAGGTGGAGTTGGGTACTCCATCCCTCCTTGAGCTAGCATTGCTCCCTTCACGGTTGGTCTCCATGTTCTTCTTGTCCATCTTCTTCTTGGTCCTCCTCTTCCTCTTCCTCTTTGGCTTGGTAGCCACTCCTCCTTCATTGCTCAAGCCCTCTTTGGCTCCATCTTTTGCTTCAATGATTCCTTCCAAGTACTTGGCTTGAACTTGGAGTCTATCAACCTTGACCTTCAAGCGATTGACCTCATCTTCATGCTCCGGGTGTGGATGGAAAATATCAAACACTTGGACCTCCTTTGCCTTGTTCACCCGGAAGTGTTCCATGAAAGCTTCTTCTTGGAGAGCGTTCAACTTCATGAGCAAGCGCTTGTCATTCTCCATCTTGGCAATGTCGCTTTCATGAGTGCAACATGCACGGTCCTTGCTCAAAGGAAAGTACTCCTTCAATGTTTCTTCTTGCATGGAGTTGATCTCCATGAGCTTGGCTTCCCTTCTCTTCAAGGCGGCAATTTGCTCCTCATGATCACAACATGTATCCTTCTCCTTGCTCATACGGAGACACTCCTCCAACGACTGTTCTTGCTTGCTACTCAAACTCAATAGCTTGGCCTTGGTGATCTCAAGAGCGGCAATTTCTTCTTCATGGTTGCAACATGAGGTCTTCTCCTTGAACAAGCGATAGTACACATCCAAGGCTTCTTCTTGAAGGGCATTGACTTCCAAGAGGAGGGCATTGTGCCTCCTCAAGGAAGTAACTTGATCCACAAGCTCATCATGGGAAGAATCGGGGTGTTCATCGTCTTTAGCTTTGTTGTATTCCTCGAGCAAGAGCATCTTCTTCTTGAGGTCACCAACCAACTCTAGAGCATGGTCTTGATCCTTGGTGAGACGTGAAACAATAGCTTCATTCTTGTCTTCAAGCACAATGACACTAGCTTCAAGAGACATGCGAAGGTTCCTTTCATCATCAAGCTCCTCCTTGAGATTGGCAAGCTCATAGGCCGCTTCCCTCTCCAACTTCTCCCTCTTCTCGATAAGGTCTTGTGCCGCACCAAGTTGGGCTAAGAGAGCCCCAACATGAATCTTGGTGTCCCCCTTCATGTTAGTGAGAAAAGAATCCAAGGAATCCAAACCCATAATCTCACGTTTAACGGTGAGGCTAGTGGCATCATCAATATATGAGGCATTAGTAGAGGATGATGGTTTGGAAGGGGATTTTACCTCCGTGGATACCTTTGCCATGAGACACCGTGCATTGTTGGTGGCGAGGTTCTCATTTGGAGAATCGAAGAGGGAGGTAGAGGGAGTGGTAATGGCGATGGCGGCCACTCCCTCTCCTTCCTTGTTGGAGTGCTTGTACTCATGCTCCCCATCTTCATCGGAGGTGTACTCTTCACGGATGATGAAGGCTCTAGGCTTCTTGTTGGAGGAGACCTTGTCGTCATCGGACCTTGGGGAGAACTTGGAGAATCCTTTGGAGTGTGGCTTGAACCTATCCTTTGGGATAAGTCTTCCACCATGATCTTCTCTTCCCTCAAACGTACAATCCGCGACAAAATGATTCTTGTCGCCGCAATTGTAGCATGTTCTTCCCCTTGTCCTTTCTCTTGGCTCTTGGAGGGTCTTCTTGGAGAATCACGTGATCTTCTTGGTCTTGTGCTTGGTGACATGTTTCCATCCCAAAACTTCTTGGCGGCGAGAGCCATGTGCTCATGGTAGTTGAACTTGAGATCATCCGAACCCCACTCAACGGGATCCTCATCACTTTCACTCACTTCATGCACCCTCATCTTCAATGCGAGGTTGGGCTTGCGGGAGTTGTGGGCGCGAGCAACAAGATCCTCCGCATTCTTCTTGGAGATGTCCAAAGCAATGACTTCGCTAAGGACTTCATCGGATGTCATAGCACGGAAGGAGGCATTTTGGCGGATGGCCGTCAACTTCACTTCCTCATAAGGGAGGAGAGCGTTGTAGAACTTGCGCTTGACCCAATGGTCATCCACGAACGTTGCTCCAAGATCTTGCATTTGTACGGCAAGAGCGATGAGGCGCCGATACATCTCTTCGGGGGTCTCTCCTTCAATCATGACGAAATTGTCGGCCATGTTGTTCACTTCATCAAAGCGAGAGCTTTGGATGCTTGCATTGCCGAGGAAGAGCTTCTCAAGTTTGTCCCATGCTTCCTTGGCGGTCTTGATCGAGCGCATATGAGCGCGGTCCTTGGGGGAGATGGCCATATGAATCATGATGATGGCGGTGGCGTTGAGTTGGTCATCCACCACATCTCTTCTCGTCATCTTCTTGGGATCTCGTGGTGAATAGCCCTCCTCAATGATACGCCAAAGCTCGGTAGAAGCGATGCGCACATGTGAACGCATTAAGAATTGCCAATTCTCAAAGTTGTTTGACTCGAGTAACGGTGGAGAACCATGCGACAAGATATGCGGCATCGGTATCTGAACGTTAATGGTGTAATCATTTGGTGGTGGCACCGCATGATAACCCCCTTGGCGTTCCGCTACCGGTGTGTCATCATCCTTCCCTTTTGATGAAGTGCCGGTATCCCCAACCCCTTCCTTTTGTGAATCTTTTGTCGCTTCCGCGACAAACTCAACAAGAGGAAGGGAGTTAGCTTTTGGTGGTGGAACCTCGGCACTTGCTATTGGTGGAGGGTTTGGTTTTTGAACCACCAACTCCATCATCATCGCCTTCATTTGGACAACGATGGATGACTCCAATTTCTTGAGGTCATCCAACATAGCCGTAGTGCTATCGATGGGAGATGATGGAGCGGGTGGCTCAAGGGAAGGTGACCCATTCACAACCGTCTCTTGTTCGGCCATTTCTTAGGCGGTAAAGCCCGAGCAAGAAAACCTCGCTCTGATACCACTTGAACGGATCGTAGCGAACAAGAGGGGGGGGGGGTGAATGGCGCTACGGCAATTTTTAGTCTTTTTCAAGTTTTATGCAACGGAAGGTAAAGGTGTGACTTTTAGCAATGGGGGTGATCCTACAATGAAGCAAGAGCATGTGCAACAAGTAAAGGAATCAACAAGATAAACATATTGAGGAGCGAGACAACCGGGGGACGCGAGGCGAGTCAAGGTTTGTTTCCCGCAGTTCCCTCCACTAAAGGAGGCACGTCTGTGTTGAGGAGGTGCTAGTCTCACACAAGAGACTAGGCGGCCACACCACGAAGGAAGGCCTCACCCTCTTCCTCGAGAGAGCTCCACGGAGGTGCTCTCCCTCTTCCACTAAGGCACCGATCGAGGCGGTGATTCCTTCACAAGGTTGGGGCGAGCTCCACACACACAAGGATGCTCCCAACACCCAATGGAGCTACTACATCACCAAGCTAGACTCCATATCTGCTCATCTCCAATGCTCCACCATAGGAACCCATCACCAATGCTCCACCATAGGAACTCCTCCAATGCTCCACCAAGAAACTCTCCAAGGCTCCACCAAAGGAACTCCCCAATGCTCCACCAAAGGAACTCTTCTCCAAGATCCACCAAAGGAACCCTACCACCAAGATCCACTAAGGAATAGCTAGTATTTGTGAAATCTCTCTTGGTAGAACTATAGATCGGGGTCTCCTCCACCTATCCTCAAAATTAGGGCAAGATTGGTTGGAGGGGGAAGGAGATCCTCAAGGATTAAGCTCAGCAACAATGGAGGAGAGAGAAGGGGAAGAGATAAAATCGGGTGGGGAAGAAGGGGCCCTTAAATAGGCTCCTCCAAATCCAACCATTATGTCCAGTTTTGGCATAAGCAGTACTACCACTTTGGTGCAAGTGGTACTACCGCCCTGAGTTTGAAATCCCCCCAGATCTGGTCAAACGACACAGAGCGGTACTACCGCCCGCGGTACCGCTCGTGGTACCGCAATAGGGTCCAGACCTTACTGGACTCGAAGCGGTACCAGAGCGGTACCAGGCCCATGTAATCGTGTGCGTTACGGTACCTCAAGTGGTACCTGGAGCGGTACTACCGCTCGTGAGCGGTACTACTGCCCTAGGTACTGCAGGGGTACCACAACTCGTTCTGCGGGACAAAATCGGCTCAGAACTCAGAGCGGTACCGAGGGCGGTACCTATAGGGGTAGAGGTACTACCGCTACAGGTACCGGTAGTACCGGCCTGGCTAAAACTGGTTTTCTTCCCTTTTTCTCTCCAACTTTGTTACCTCGCTAAACGCACACAAAACTGGAAAACCTATCAACTACGCTTCAGTCTTCTGATCTTGATGCGTCCGGCGAGGTCACCGTGTACTTGCAAATCTAACAATGATACTCAAGGCACACGGTGAGATTACTCAAGTGTCGTCATCAAACACACAAAACTTGGGGTATGAATTTTGCTCTTACAATTAGTTTGCGAGTACTTTAAAGTACTCATGGCTGTGTCCCTGGCTATTCAAATGGCCAGACTACGAAGAGAGTACCAGAACCAGGAAGAAGGACAGTAGGACATCTACGACAACCAGGACCACTCTCGACGTCAACAGTTGCATGTGGAACAAATGGACCACAACTGCTACTTCGCTTCCGCTATGTGTTTTGTAATTGATCAATAGATCAACTATTATTGTAATGAGACTGGATCATGTGATCCTTTAATTTGTAAGACTATTATGATGTTGTAATGAATGATGTTCTGTGATATCAATCTGTTATGTCTCGCAAAAACAATATTCCTGGGATTGCGATGAATGGCATAATAGGCATCTGGACTTAAAAATCCGGGTGTTGACAGTTTAGCAACATGTGAAGCATCAACATTACTAGTGCTGGTAATAGTCCAAACTTTAGCTACATTATTCTCTTTAGCAAGTTTTTCTTCTCTATCCCACCTAGCATGCAATTCAGCCATCATTCTAATATTGTCATTAATTCAAACTTGGATAGCGTTTGCTGTAGCAAATGACTTAATATCTTTAGTTTCATTAGGCACAACTTTGAGTTTTAAAAGATCAACATCAGCAGCAAGACTATCAACCTTAGAAGCAAGAATATCAATTTTACCAAGTTTTTCCTCAACAGATTTGTTAAAAGCAGTTTGTGTACTAATAAATTCTTTAAGCATGACTTCAAGACCAGAGGGTACACTCCTACTATTTTTGTAAGAATTACCATACCATTACCATTATTAGAAGGATATGGCCTATAGTTGTTGTTACCAAAATTATTCATGTAAGCATTGTTGTTGAAATTATTATTTTTAATGAAGTTCACATCAACATGTTCTTCTTGAGCAACCAATGAAGCTAAAGGAACATTATTAGGATCAACATGAGATTTACCATTAACAAGCATAGACATAATAACATCAATCTTATCACTCAAGGAGGAGGTTTCTTCAACAGAATTTACCTTCTTACCTTGAGGAGTCCTTTCAGTGTGCCATTCAGAGTAGTTGATCATCATATCATCAAGAAGCTTTGTTGCAGCACCCAAAGTGATGGACATAAAAGTACCTCCAGCAGCTGAATCCAATAGGTTCCTTGAAGAACAATTTAACCCTGCATAAAAGGTTTGGATGATCATCCAAGTAGTTAGTCCATGGGTAGGGAAATTCTTTACCAAAGATTTCATTCTCTCCCATGCTTGGGCAACATGTTCATTATCCAATTTCTTAAAATTCATAATGCTACTTCTCAAAGATATAATTTTAGCAGGAGGATAATATCTTCCAATGAAAGCATCTTTACATTTAGTCCATGAATCAATACTATTTTTAGGCAAAGATAGCAACCAATCTTTAGCTCTTCCTCTCAAGGACAAAGGAAACAATTTCAGTTTTATAATATCCCCATCTACATCCTTATACTTTTGCATTTCACAAAGTTCAACAAAATTATTAAGATGGGCAGCAGTATCATCAGTACTAACACCAGAAAATTGCTCTCTCATAACAAGGTTTAGTAAAGCAGGTTTAATTTCATAAAATTCTGTTGTAGAAGCAGGTGGAGCAATAGGAGTGCATATGAAATCATTATTATTGGTGCTAGTGAAGTCACAAAACTTAGTATTCTCAGGAGTATTCATTTTAGCAATAATAAAAATAAATAAAGCTAGACCGAATTAAATAAAGTAAAATAAGTAACTAATTTTTTGTGTTTCTAATATAAAGAAAGCAAACAAGACAGAAAATAAAATAAAGCAAGACAATAAACAAAGTAAAGAGATTGGGTGTGAGAGACTCCCCTTGCAGCATGTCTTGATCTCCCCGGCAACGGCGCCAGAAGAGTGTTTGATGGCGCGTGACGGTGATGGAGTGTTGATTCCTTCCCGGCGACGGCACCAAGAAAGCTACTTGTGACGGTAAAGCACACGTCCTTTGGGAACCCCAAGAGGAAGGTGTGATGCGTACAGCAGCAAGTTTTCCCTCAGTAAGAAACCAAGGTTTATCGAACCAGTAGGAGATGAAGGCCACGTGAAGGTTGTTGGCGAAGGAGTGTAGTGCGGCGCAACACCAGGGATTCCGGCGCCAACGTGGAACCTGCACAACACAATCAAGATACTTTGCCGCAACTTAACAGTGAGTTTTTCAATCCCAACGGCTTGCTGAAAACAAAGTATTAAACGCATGGTGTGGAGAATGATGTTTGCTTGCAAAGAACAACAAAGAACAATGATTGCAGTAGGTTGTATTTCAGATGTAAAAGAATGGACCGGGGTCCACAGTTCACTAGTGGTGTCTCTCCAATAAGATAAATAACATGTTGGGTGAACAAATTACAGTTGGGCAATTGACAAATAGAGAGGACATAACAATGCACATACATATCATGATGACTACTATGAGATTTACTTAGGGCATTACGACAAAGAACATAGACCGCCATCCAGCATGCATCTATGCCTAAAAAGTCCACCTTCGGGTTAGCATCCGCACCCCTTCCAGTATTAAGTTGCAAACAACAGACAATTGCATTAAGTACTGTGCGTAATGTAAACAATACAAATATCCTTAGACAAAGCATTGATGTTTTATCCCTAGTGGCAACAGCACATCCACAACCTTAGGACTTTCTGTCACTGTCCCAGATTCAATGGAGGCATGAACCCACTATCTAGCATAAATACCCCCCTTGGAGTTACAAGTATCAACTTGGCCAGAGCCTCTACTAGCAACGGAGAGCATGCAAGATCATAAACAACACATATATGATAGATCGATAATCAACTTGACATAGTATTCCATATTCATCGGATCCCAACAAACACAACATGTAGCATTACAAATAGATGATCTTGATCATGATAGGCAGCTCACAAGATCTAAACATGATGGCATAATAGGAGAAGACAACCATCTAGATACTGCTATGGACCCATAGTCCAAGGATGAACTACTCACGCATCAGTCCGGAGGCGGGCATGGTGATGTAGAGCCCTCTGGTGATGATTCCCCTCTCCGGCAGGGTGCCAGAGGAGATCTTCAGAATCCCCCGAGATGGGATTGACGGCCGCGGCGTCTCAGTAACTTTTCTCGTATTTTTGGCTCTCGGTACTAGGGTTTTCCGATACGAAGGAATATATAGGCGAAGAGGCAGCGTTGGGGGAGCCAGGGGTGGGCTCCCCATACCTGGGCGCGGCAGGGGGCCTGGCCACGCCGCCCTATGGGGTGGCCCCCTGCTGGCCCTCTCCGACTCTTCTTCGATGTTCTGGAATCCTCCGTGGAAAATAGGGCCGTGGGATTTTGTTTCGTCCAATTCCGAGAATATTTCCTGTGTAAGATTTCTGAAACCAAAAACAGCGGAAAACAAGAACTGGCGCTTTGGCATCTTGTTAATAGGTTAGTACCGGAAAATGCATAAAAATGATATAAAGTATGAATAAAACGTGTAGGTATTGTCATAAAACTAGCATGGAACATAAGAAATTATAGATACGTTTGAGACGTATCACCTGCCACGACAAGCGAACTACGGGCATGTATCCAGAAGAAGGGCGAAACATCAAGAAACTTTCTCACATGATGGTTGGCAACCAGGAACGAGTGCGAAAACATGGATAATAACACAGCAATGCACGCCTTCATAGTTGGATTGCAGAGAGGAGGACTGCTGCGGCACAAGCTCACTTGCTTGGTCAATGCAAATAAACTGACCTTGGATGACATGATCACCATCGCCAGCGATCACACTGCCACCAATGACGACGCAGGCGGAGATCTAGCAGCTACAGCAATTCCCCTGCATCGGCAGAAGAAGAACCGTGATAATGGTAACAGCAGCGGCACCAAGCGGAAAAATCCCCCTGATGACCAGAAGAGTGGCGGATCCGAAATGGTCGACATGGCTTTCCAGCGTGGAGGTCAAGGAGGCGGAAGAGGCCACGGTCGCGGAGGCAGAGCTGGTAGGGGCCAGCAGCGTGGTGATGAGGTCACCGCTACCGGAACCCGTACCCCAAACCTACGAGGAGTACAGAGACATGCCCTGCCTGGCCCATCTGGATCCGGCTACGAGGAAGTCCACTCACACTAACCGCAACTGCAAGTGGGTCAATGCTGGCGCACAGTTGACGTGGGAGTTAGAAATCTATGTGGTGTAACTTTTCTTCAGGTCCCCGGCAACGGCGCCAGAAATTTAGCTTGATGACGCGTAAAGCACACGCCCGTTGGGAACCCCAAGTGGAAGGTGTGATGCGTACAACAACAAGTTTCCCTCAGTAAGAAACCAAGGTTTATCGAACCAGTAGGAGTGAAGAAGCACGTTGAAGGTTGATGGCGGCGAAATGTAGTGCGGCGCAACACCAGGGATTCCGGTGCCAACGTGGAACCTGCACAACACAACCAAAGTACTTTGCCCCAACATAACAGTGAGGTTGTCAATCTCACCGGCTTGCTGTAACAAAGGATTAGATGTATAGTGTGGATGATGATGTTTGCAGAACAAAGAGAACGAGTATTGCAGTAGATTGTATTCGATGTAAAAGAATGGACCGGGGTCCACAGTTCACTAGTGGTGTCTCTCCCATAAGATAAATAGCATGTTGGGTGAACAAATTACAGTTGGGCAATTGACAAATAAAGATGGCATAACAATGCACATACATGTTATGATGACTAGTGTGAGATTTAATTGGGCATTACGACAAAGTACATAGACCGCTATCCAGCATGCATCTATATGCCTAAAAAGTCCACCTTCAGGTTATCATCCGAACCCCCTCCAGTATTAAGTTGCAAACAACAGACAATTGCATTAAGTATGGTGCGTAATGTAATCAAAAAATACATCCTTAGACATAGCATTGATGTTTTATCCCTAGTGGCAACAACACATCCACAACCTTAGAACTTTCTCTGTCATCCCCTGCATTTAATGGAGGCATGAACCCACTATCGAGCATAAATACTCCCTCTTGGAGTTACAAGTAAAAACTTGGCCAGAGCCTCTACTAGCAACGGAGAGCATGCAAGATCATAAACAACACATAGATGATAGATTGATAATCAACATAACATAGCATCCATTATTCATCGGATCCCAACAAACGCAACATGTAGCATTACAGATAGATGATCTTGATCATGTTAGGCAGCTCACAAGATCCAACAATGATAGCACAATTAGGAGAAGACGACCGTCTAGCTACTGCTATGGACCCATAGTCCAGGGGTGAACTACTCACACATCACTCCGGAGGCGACCATGGCGGTGTAGAGTCCTCCGGGAGATGATTCCCCTCTCCGGCAGGGTGCCGGAGGCGATCTCCCCCCGAGATGGGATTGGCGGCAGCGGCATCTCTGGAAGGTTTTCCGTATCGTGGCTCTCGGTACTGGAACTATTATCGACGAAGGCTTAAGTAGGCGGAAGGGTAGGTCAGGGGGTGCCACGAGGGCCCCACACGCTAGGGCCGCGCGGCCCAAGGCCTGGCCGCGCCGCCCTGTTGTGTGGGCGCCTCGTCTTCCCACTTCGTATCTCCTCCGGACTTCTGGAAGCTTGGTGGAAAAATAAGATCCTGGGCGTTGATTTCGTCCAATTCTGAGAATATTTCCTTACTAGGATTTCTGAAACCAAAAACAGCAGAAAACAGCAACTGGCTCTTCGGCATCTCGTTAATAGGTTAGTGCCGGAAAATGCATAAATATGACATAAAGTATGTATAAAACATGTGAGTATCATCAATAAAGTAGCATGGAACATAAGAAATTATAGATACGTTTGAGACGTATCAAGCATCCCCAAGCTTAGTTCCTACTCGTCCCGAGTAGGTAAACGATAACAAAGATAATTTCTGAGGTGACATGCTATCATAATCTTGATCAATACTATTGTAAGCACATGTAATGTATGCAGCGATCCAAAGCAATGGTAAAGACAATGAGTAAACAACTGAATCATATAGCAAAGACTTTTCATGAATAGTACTTTCAAGACAAGCATCAATAAGTCTTGCATAAGAGTTAACTCATAAAGCAATAAATTCATAGTAAAGGCATGAAGCAACACAAAGGAAGATTAAGTTTTAGCGGTTGCTTTCAACTTGTAACATGTATATCTCATGGATAGTTGTCAACATAAAGTAATATGATGAATGCAAATATGCAAGTATGTAAGAATCAATGCACAGTTAACACAAGTGTTTGCTTCTTGAGGTGGAAGGAAATAGGTAAACTGACTCAACATAAAAGTAGAAGAATGGCCCTTCAAAGAGGGAAGCATCGATTGCTATATTTGTGCTAGAGCTTTTTATTTTGAAAACAAGAAACAATTTTGTCAACGGTAGTAATAAAGCATATGTGTTATGTAAATTATATCCTACAAGTTGCAAGCCTCATGCATAGATTACCAATAGTGCCCGCACCTTGTCCTAATTAGCTCGGATTACCTGGATTATCACCGCAATACATATGTTTTAACCAAGTATCACAAAGGGGTACCTCTATGCCGCCTGTACAAAGGTCTAAGGAGAAAGCTCGCATTGGATTTCTCGCTTTTGATTATTCTCAACTTAGACATCCATACCGGGACAACATAGACAACAGATAATGGACTCCTCTTTAATGCATAAGCATTCAACAACGAATAATATTCTCATAAGAGATTGAGGATTGTTGTCCAAAACTGAAACTTCCAGCATGGATCATGGCTTTAGTTAGCGGCCCAATGTTCTTCTCTAACAATATGCATGCTCAAACCATTCAACTCATTGTAAATCGCCCTTACTTCAGACAAGACGAACATGCATAGCAACTCACATGATATTCAACAAAGGGTAGTTGATGGCGTCCCCAGGAACATGGTTATCGCACAACAAGCAACTTAATAAGAAATAAGATACATAAGTACATATTCAATACCACAATAGTTTTTAGGCTATTTGTCCCATGAGCTATATATTGCAAAGACTAAGGATAGAAATTTAAAGGTAGCACTCAAGCAATTTACTTTGGAATGGCGGAGAAATACCATGCAGTAGGTAGGTATGGTGGACACAAGTGGCATAGTTATTGGCTCAAGGATTTGGATGCACGAGAAGTAATCCCTCTCAATACAAGGCTTAGGCTAGCAAGGCTATTTGAAGCAAACACAAGTATGAACCGGTACAGCAAAACTCACATAAAAACATATTGCAAGCATTATAAGACTCTACACTGTCATCCTTGTTGCTCAAACCCTTACTAGAAAATATCTAGACTTTAGAGAGACCAATCATGCAAACCAAATTTCAACAAGCTCTATGTATTTCTTCACTAATAGGTGCAAAGTATATGATGCAAGAGCTTAAACATGATCCTTATGAGCACAACAATTGCCAAGTATCAAATTATTCAAGACATTTTACCAATTACCACATGTAGCATTTTCCGTTTCCAACCATATAACAATTAACGAAGCAGTTTTATCCTTCGCCATGAACATTATGAGTAAAGCCAAGGACATATTTGTCCATATGCAACAGCGGAGCGTGTCTCTCTCCCACACAATGAATGCTAGGATCCATCTTTATTCAAATAAAACAAAACAAAAACATACAGACGCTCCAAGTAAAGCACATAAGATGTGACGGAATAAAAATATAGTTTCACTAGAGGAACCTGATAATGTTGTCGATGAAGAAGGGGATGCCTTGGGCATCCCCAAGCTTAGATGCTTGAGTCTTCTTGAAATATGCAGGGATGAACCACCGGGGGCATCCCCAAGCTTAGAGCTTTCACTCTCCTTGATCATATTGTATCATCCTCCTCTCTTGATCCTTGAAAACTTCCTCCACACCAAACTCAAAACAACTCATTAGAGGGTTAGTGCATAATCAAAATTCACATGTTCAGAGGTGACATAATCATTCTTAACACTTCTGGACATTGCACAAAGCTACTGAAAGTTAATGGAACAAAGAAATCCATCAAACATAGCAAAACAGGCAATGTGAAATAAAAGGCAGAATCTGTCAAAACAGAACAGCCCGTAAAGACGAATTTTTACGAGGCACCAGACTTGCTCAGATGAAAATGCTCAAATTGAATGAAAGTTGCGTACATATCTGAGGATCACTCACATAAATTGGAAGAATTTTCTGAGTTGCCTACAGAGAATTCAACCCAGATTCGTGACAGCAATAAATTTGTTTCTGCGTAGTTATCCAAATCTAGTATGAACCTTACTATCAAAGACTTTACTTGGCACAACAATACAACAAAATTAAGACAAGGAGAGTTTGCTACAGTAGTAACAACTTGCAAGACTCAAATATAAAACAAAAGTGCAGAAGTAAAATCATGGGTTGTCTCCCATAAGCAACGCCTTTCAGCTAGGCGCAGAAAGTGTGAATCAAGTATTATCAAAAGACGAAGCATCAACATCATAATTTGTTCTAATGATAGAATCAAAAGGTAACTTCATTCTCTTTCTAGGGAAGTGTTCCATACCTTTCTTGAGAGGAAATTGATATTTAATATTACCTTCCTTCATATCAATAATAGCACCAACAGTTCGAAGAAAAGGTCTTCCCAATATAATGGGACAAGATGCATTGCATTCAATATCCAAGACAACAAAATCAACTGGGACAAGGTTATTGTTAACCGTAATGTGAACATTATCAACCCTTCCCAAAGGTTTCTTTGTAGAGTTATCAGCAAGATTAACATCCAAATAACAATTTTTTAATGGTGGCAAGTCAAGCATATTATAGACTTTCCTAGGCATAACGGAAATACTTGCACCAAGATCACATAAAGCATTACAATCAAAGTCATTGACCTTAATCTTAATGATGGGCTCCCAACCATCCTCTAACTTCCTAGGAATAGAAGTTTCAAGTTTTAGTTTCTCTTCTCTAGCTTTTATGAGAGCATTTGTAATATGTTTTGCAAAGGCCAAATTTATAGCACTAGCATTAGGACTCTTAGCAAGTTTTTGTAAGAACTTTATAACTTCAGAGATGTGACAATCATCAAAATCTAAACCATTATGATCTAAAGCAATGGGATCATTATCCCCAACATTAGAAAAAAATTCAGCAGTTTTATCACAGGCAGTTTCAGCAGTTTTAGCAGTCTCAGGCAGTTTTTCACGCTTTGCATTAGAAGTGGAAACATCGCCAACACCAATTCTTTTACCATTAATAGTAGGAGGTGCAGCAACATGTGAAGCATTAGCATTACTAGTGGTGGTAATAGTCCGAACTTTAGCTACATTGTTATCTTTAGCATTTTCTTCTTTTTCCCACCTAGCACGCAATTCGGCCATCAATCTTATATTCTCATTAATTCGAACTTGGATGGTGTTTGCTGTAGTAACAATTTTATTATCAATATCCTCAGGTTTAGCAGCCATTTTATTAATTAAGTAAGATTGCGACGCAGACATGTATGAGATTCGGTTTTCAGCATTTGAAATCTTAGTTTGCAAACCCGAAATCTCCATATTCAAATTTTCAAGTTGATTTCCTATTTTTTTCAACAAGGTAGATTGTTCATTCATAGTTTTAGTAAACAATTGATTTTGCTCATATTGTGATTGCATAAAGCTCTTAGTTCATCTTTCAATTTCTAGCATCTTTTCCTCATATCTACCATAAGAATTACAATAATCATTACCACTAGCAGGATATGGCCTATAGTTGTTGTTACCCAAATTATTCCTATTAGCATTGTTGTTGAAATTATTATTTTTAATGAAGTTCACATCAACATGTTCTTCTTGTGCAACTAATGAAGCTAACGGAACATTATTAGGATCAACATTAGATCTACCATTCACAAGCATAGACATAATAGCATCAATCTTATCACTCAAGGAGGAGGTTTCTTCGACAGAATTTACCTTCTTACCTTATGGAGCTCTTTCCGTGTGCCATTCAGAGTAATTAATCATCATATTATCAAGAAGCTTTGTTGCGTCGCCTAGAGTGATGGACATAAAGGTACCTCCAGCAGCTGAATCCAATAGGTTCCGCGAAGAAAAATTCAGTCCTGCATAAAAGGTTTGGATGATCATCCAAGTAGTCAGTCCATGGGTTGGGCAATTTTTAACCAAAGATTTCATTCTTTCCCATGCTTGGGCAACATGCTCATTATCCAATTGTTTAAAATTCATTATGCTACTTCTCAAAGATATAATTTTAGCAGGAGGATAATATCTACCAATGAAAGCATCCTTGCATTTAGTCCATGAATCAATACTATTCTTAGGCAAAGATAGCAACCAATCTTTAGCTCTTCCTCTTAATGAGAAAGGAAACAATTTTAATTTTATAATGTCACCATCTACATCCTTATACTTTTGCATTTCACATAGTTCAACAAAATTATTAAGATGGGCAGCAGCATCATCAGAACTAACACCAGAAAATTGCTCTCTCATAACAAGATTCAGTAAAGCAGGTTTAATTTCAAAGAATTCAGCTGTAGTAGTAGGTGGAGCAATAGGTGTGCATAAGAAATCATTATTATTTGTGGTTGTGAAGTCACACAACTTAGTATTTTCAGGAGTACCCATTTTAGCAATAGTAAATAAAGCAAACTAGATAAAGTAAATGCAAGTAACTAATTTTTTTGTGTTTTTAATATGGAGAATGCAAACAAGACAGTAAATAAAGTAAAGCTAGCAACTAATTTTTTTGTGTTTTGATATAATGCAGCAAACAAAGAAGTAAATAAAATAAAGCAAGACAAAAACAAAGTAAAGAGATTGGAAGTGGAGACTCCCCTTGCAGCGTGTCTTGATCTCCCCGGCAACGGCGCCAGAAATTTATTTGCTGGCGCACAGTTGACGTGGGAGTTAGAAATCTATGTGGTGTAACTTTTCTTCAGGTCCCCGGCAACGGCGCCAGAAATTTAGCTTGATGACGCGTAAAGCACACGCCCGTTGGGAACCCCAAGTGGAAGGTGTGATGCGTACAGCAGCAAGTTTCCCTCAGTAAGAAACCAAGGTTTATCGAACCAGTAGGAGTCAAGAAGCACGTTGAAGGTTGATGGCGGCGAAATGTAGTGCGGCGCAACACCAGGGATTCCGGTGCCAACGTGGAACCTGCACAACACAACCAAAGTACTTTGCCCCAACTTAACAGTGAGGTTGTCAATCTCACCGGCTTGCTGTAACAAAGGATTAGATGTATAGTGTGGATGATGATGTTTGCAGAGAACAGTAGAACGAGTATTGCAGTAGATTGTATTCGATGTAAAAGAATGGACCGGGGTCCACAGTTCACTAGTGGTGTCTCTCCCATAAGATAAATAGCATGTTGGGTGAACAAATTACAGTTGGGCAATTGACAAATAAAGATGGCATAACAATGCACATACATGTTATGATGAGTATTGTGAGATTTAATTTTGCATTACGACAAAGTACATAGACCGCTATCCAGCATGCATCTATGCCTAAAAAGTCGACCTTCAGGTTATCATCCGAACCCCTTCCAGTATTAAGTTGCAAACAACAGACAATTGCATTAAGTATGGTGCGTAATGTAATCAACAAATACATCCTTAGACATAGCATTGATGTTTTATCCCTAGTGGCAACAGCACATCCACAACCTTATAACTTTCTCACATCGTCCTGCATTTAATGGAGGCATGAACCCACTATCGAGCATAAATACTCCCTCTTGGAGTTACAAGTAAAAACTTGGCCAGAGCCTCTACTAGCAACGGAGAGCATGCAAGATCATAAACAACACATAGATGATAGATTGATAATCAACATAACATAGCATTCATTATTCATCGGATCCCAACAAACGCAACATGTAGCATTACAGATAGATGATCTTGATCATGTTAGGCAGCTCACAAGATCCAACAATGATAGCACAATTAGGAGAAGACGACCATCTAGCTACTGCTATGGACCCATAGTCCAGGGGTGAACTACTCACACATCACTCCGGAGGCGACCATGGCGGTGTAGAGTCCTCCGGGAGATGATTCCCCTCTCCGGCAGGGTGCCGGAGGTGATCTCCTGAATCCCCCGAGATGGGGTTGGCAGCGGCGGCATCTCTGGAAGGTTTTTCGTATCGTGGCTCTCGGTACTGGAACTATTATCGACGAAGGCTTAAGTAGGCGGAAGGGTAGGTCAGGGGCGCCACGAGGGCCCCACACGCCAGGGCCGCGTGGCCCAAGGCCTGGCCGCGCCGCCCTGTTGTGTGGGCGCCTCGTCGCCCCACTTCGTATCTCCTCCGGACTTCTGGAAGCTTCGTGGAAAAATAAGATCCTGGGCGTTGATTTCGTCCAATTCCGAGAATATTTCCTTACTAGGATTTCTGAAACCAAAAACAGCAGAAAACAAAGAATCGGCTCTTCGGCATCTCGTTAATAGGTTAGTGCCGGAAAATGCATAAATATGACATAAAGTATGTATAAAACATGTGAGTATCATCAATAAAGTAGCATGGAACATAAGAAATTATAGATACGTTTGAGACGTATCAGTCAACGATCTTAAAGCCGACCCTGAAGCAGGATACAAGCGAGCCCGGAAGCACCGCCCACGCGGCAAAGGAGGCAAGGGCAAGAACAAGGACAAGGAGGAAGACAAATCCGAGGCGATGGATGAGGATGATGCTTCGCCGGATCCTAAGGAAGGACCCGCAGCCAAACCCAACCCCTTCGTCAAAAAGAGCGCGGGTAAGTACCACACTTTCCTCGGAACTCCAACAGTCTGTGCCAGCAAGTCAGCTCTCCGGATCCTGAACGCCACAGTTCTGGCTGTGCCGCAGTATGTCAGGTGGTCGGAAACTCCGTGTACATTTGACAGACAGGATCATCCTACTATCATCCCGAAAGAGTGCTACGCCTTGGTTGTAAGTTCCCGCATAGACGTGTATGATTTCTCCAAGTGCCCCATGGACGGCGGAGCCAGCTTGAACATCATGTACCCGGAGACTCTGGAGCGGATGAACCTTACCAAGGAACAGCTCAAACACAGCACCACTGAATTTCATGGTGGGGTTCCGGGTAAAAAGGCAAATTCCCTTGGCAGCATCAGACTTCCCGTGGCCTTCGGTGATATCAATAATTTCCGCGAAGAGAAAATCACGTTTGAGGTTGTACCATTCAAGAGCTCCAACCATGTCATCTTCGGCAGGCCCACCTACCACAAGTTTCACGCAAGAGCGTGCTACATCTACAACAAGCTCAAAATTTCGGGTCCCAATGGTATGATTACCGTATCCGGAGACTACAAGAAGGCTCACGAGTGCGAGTTAGGCCAAGCCGCCTTCGCAGAGTCTGTGATATCTGGAGAGGAGCTGCAAGGCTACAGAGTCGCGGTGGACCCGAAAGAGATGCACACCACCAAGAAGCAGATCTCCGAACAGAAAACCTCGTTCAAGGCTAATGACCCACAAGTATAGGGGTGTATCGTAGTACTTTCGATAAATAAGAGTGTCGAACCCAACGAGGAGCAGAAGGTGTTGACAAGCAGTTTCGATGAAGGATTCACTGAAAATGCTCACAGACAAGTTTTCAGGGAGTTTTGATATAGCAGATAAATAAAATACAAGTAAGTAAAATGCGAGAATAATAATTGCAGCAAGTGGCCCAATCCTTTTTAGCACAAAGGACAAGCCGGTTTGTTTACTTATGATGACCAAACGTTCTTGAGGACACACGGGAATTTAGTCTAGTGCTTTCGCTTTATATAGTTGACTAGTACGAATGCCCGTGCGTTACCACGGGTACTCAAATTTTATTTCTCAATAAACATATATAATTTACAACTCACTAATTTTTTTAAAACAAATCAGTTATATCATAATGTACATAAATTTTCCCATGGTATGTGGAGCAAAAGATATATTATAAATCACCATTTCAACATGAAAATATATCTTATGAAACATCATTTCAACATCAGCACCACTTCGCAAAGTGAAAGACAAGACAATACCCTAACATGTTATGTAGATATGCACTATATATAATAATCAAAAATAAAATGTTTTCACGACCTTTATATTTTATAGAAATGCCAACGCACGGGTAAACAATTCTAAACAAGTTACAAAACTTAACCATGGATTCTGAAAAATGTTTCTTCAGGTTGTGCTGTATGGTTTGGTATTGAGATGGAAAAGCGGTTGGTGTATTCAAATAGTTAAATGCTCATGCATTGTCATGGGTTATCAAAAATTATCTAGACAAACAATAAAATTATTGCTACATATGGCAAACACACGCATTAAGAGTGATCTCAATGGAACTTGATTTTCAAGTATATCATGTTGAACATTTGCTTTTCTTCCTGGCTACGATCACTATCATCTTTCTCTCTTTCTGCATGGTTTCTCTTGACGTCGATGTTCTCATGTGGATCAAGTTTCATCTTCTCCCCTCTAAAACAATTACACAAGAATATGCTAGTTTGGTTTCTATAAATAAAATCACGTAGTACATTTGAGAACAGAAAAATACCTATCAGATCACATGCAAGAAGTTAAATATTTGTGCAACAAAACACCAGATCTTGTTCGCATATTTTTTAAAGCCTCGTAGGCAAATCGGAACAAGACGCATTTGGTTATTTCTTTTCGCAAATTGATATCTCTAACTATATACAATGGAGCAATTGAGGGTTTTACACTTATGTGATTGATAAAATTGTGTTTGCTTAGTCCAAAATCTGTGTACAAAACACTTTTTGTCACAAGCTCAACTACAACACTTCAAACACCCTGGAGTAGTAGGCAATGTAAAAGAAATCCAATCTCAAATCTACAAACTGAGGTCCACATCTTAATGCTCCCACTATCTATGCCCCATAGTATCCTGAGGTCTAGATACTTGGAGGAGGTAAATGTTGACGACACTTTCCAACATGCCAACAAGCAACAACTTTCCCCAGCTTGGGCATGAGCTTCTTAATCTTCACCACCTCTACCATCCCTAGGTCGCCATCCTGCTCGTGTGTTGCCACGGGTCCTCAAATTTCATTTCTCAATGTACATTTTTATATATCACAACTTACTATGAAAATTCAAAATAAATCAAGGATATCGTAATGTACTACAACATGATAGTACCGAACGCAATAACGAGACAACATTATTGTTACTCTTCTTTTTCCGCCACACAATTAATATAATAGATCCTCAATTTCTTTTCCGAGACAGTTAATATTAGACAAATACACATGTTACTTAAGGGGACTGCACATTTGCCACACTTTTTGTTTGCACTTTGCATATTTGCCACATCGGTTAAATATAACGAGAAGCATTAGTCTAGTCGGATAAGAAACCTCTCCCAAGATGATTGATCTAACTTAGCATTTCTCTATCCAAGTAAGCACGTCCATATTATTCAGTGAGTTCGTATCAAAGGTAAAAAGAAGATTGAATCGACTAATTAAAGATCTTCCATTTCCATGTGCACCAACAACAGCTAGGTGTATGCTTATTCCATTTGAGATTACAACAGGTGTGATCTTTTAGAACCATGTTTCCACGCGAGAACAGATTTTCTAAGGAAAAAAAAGCAGACTAAATTAGTAATTCATATTCAGCAAGGAAGCAATGCATGAAAATTGTAATCAATTGATAGCAGCATGCCTACAGTTTGGATGTTTTTCTCTTTTGAAATATAGTTAAATGAGAAAACAACATTGTTTTTTTTTTGCTATCAGAAACCTAATGTAATTCAGATTCAGAATTCTTAACCAAGTTAATGCAAGACAACAGACCGTTGTTGATAGAAAAGTGCTACAACAATAAATTTGATATTGGATAGTTTCTTATCGATAATATTCTCACACAGCTATCATTTCCTTCAAAATAACTACAATATGCTCTCCAAATGCTTTTCTTACAAAGAAGAAAAATGGTCCTTAGTGCGTAAAGAAACCTTGTGTAATATTTTATGAACAGTCTCAAGCATAATTCTTATTTTTATCATACTATATAGTTGCTACTTCTTTAAAGTACAAGGTACAGTGCAAGATGCATTCATAATATTTCTCACACAGCTATCATTTTCATGATAATTCCAGTGAAGCACATGCATTCATGAAATAGGAGGAATATAAATAATGTTAAAATAGCAGTTAGGACCGAGATGGACAACATATGACCTTCAAAAGGCAGTATCAGATAAGGCAACTAACAGCTGAACCAATTGAAAATACATGCATAGTTAGTCCGCATTTTTATTTAATGTCAAGCCTCAACTATAATATTAAAATTCAACTATTCATAACATACTCCTATTTTCGTCTGTTGAAATTTCAATATCCTCATTATTAGCAAAGAAAAGCACCAACAAATGATTTTCGTCTCTCCTGAGTCAGAAGTTTTGACTACTCCTTGTTACCTTAAATATTATACCAACAAAGAAAAAAACTTTGATAGCTTATGATGCCTAACAATCTAAAATCATTCACTAATTCTGATGTTGAATCAACCAGAGATGCATTCCAAATCCAATAGCTAGCAGCTAGCCCAGTTAATACAAGAGGCAATCTATCAGCCTTCATATTTCTTTTCACGTATATCACTACATATCTCACAATTAAAGAATAACAACGTCCTGAATTGAATAGATAATGATGATTAACCAGATTATATGTAGTGCACGTTGTCTTGTTTTTTTAATCTTTTAAAGCTAACCAGATTTGCAGGAGTACTATACACCTGAAGGTGGGAGGAGGTCGTTGGGTTGCCGAGTAGTTTCCCTTGGTGAAGAAGCGGCGACCGACCATGGAAAGCAACAACTCCTTCGGTTTTGGTGAAGAACCTGCAAAAATAGCAAAACAGAAGTACATCAATTATCATTTAGCAACACAACAATAGCTAGTATAAACTACTAACAGCATAGCATAGGACAGCAACACATACAAGCATCAGTAGCATCCGCCTAGTGCATCCTCTCAAATGAAGCAGTCCCAGAAGAGTAGCAACACGTACAAGAAGGCACATCTCCCTTGTTCCCTCTCTCTCTATCTCTCTCTAGCGACAAGGCTCAATCATGCACGCCCATGCGAACCTCTCCAAGCATACCTTCCAGCATGCTGTCGCGCACAAGAAACATGGTAATAATGATCAATTGGATTCCGCTAGATGCACATGAAACACAATATATGAGTAAGTAATTAGAATACCCTTATAGTAATAATATGAGACCCCTATATCTAACTCCAAATGAAAGATGAGACAACTGAAGTTTCTGCATACCTCAACAGCACTCATCTTCTGGCGGGGCTTGACATGGCTTCTTGAGGCAGATCCAGAACATGGCATCTTAGCAATGATAGTAGCTATGCTCTTCCCATGGTTCCTTACATAGGAACAGAGGAATGAAAAAATTGATATGCAACCTGCAAGCCATATATTGATTCATATTACAGTCAATGTCTCCGTGCTATGAAAACATCAGAATGAAAATAACTTGGACGTAATAGAATCGAGATAGTCCACATTCTATTCATCTAAGAACCAAACTATCCAGATGAAATCGACGATCCAGATCACATTGTTGCTTTCGCACTAAACCTGGTAGAATACACCACAAACAGTATTATAAGAATTTACATGTAACAACACTTGAGATAATGAGCTTGCAGCTCTTCATGCAGATACCAGTGCCACAAGTATATTTGTGAAAATAGAGAAATCTTATTTGAAATAAAGAGGTTCATGTAAAAGTATGTTAGTCATTATGGATTTAATTAAATAGAGATGCATTCCAGATTGATGAAATGTATGCTCTTAGCAGTACTCAAACCACTGCAATTCACATGTCATTACCCCAAGATCTGAGGTATAACTTCATAGATCTACCCTCCAATTAAGATATATTTGAAGTACTTGAAAGACCTGCCATTATCAAGGCATCAATACATGTAGAACATGGCATATTTCCTACATCTGCGTGGAAGATTGGCATATGAGAAACTGTATCCGCCATTGGCAAGGATGAATAAATACAAAAATTGCTCTTTCGACTGATCTAGTTATTTTAGGATAAAAAAACTTGTTTAGAATTTCTTTCCAGGAAAATAGATGCATTAGGAATGTATAAAACTGCTATGTAATATTTATTGTTGTGAACTATTTCTAGGGCCAAAGCTCCATCCACATTTCAGAAAAAGGCTATTAATTCAGCAAAAGTAGTTGAATAGCTATGTATAAATGTTTGGTCCTAACACATCCAAAAATTACGGTAACCAATGCAAAGGTAAATAACACGGCATAAGTCAACTAATGAAACTCCAAAGGATGGGAATAAATTATCGAGAATTCAGATTCATAGAAAATTTACTACTAACCTCCATATTCTTCTTGTCGTTCGCGTCCATGTATTCCTAAGCCAGATGATCCAACTTGCAAAATTAAGAGACATCCATAGATGAGTAGAAGGGTGAGAAAAAAAAGGAAAAGGAAAGCAAGAGGTAATTGCAAGGTTCATCTGGCTAGGTGCTTTCTAGGTGTCGTACCTCCAACTTGAGTCTTCAATAGACACATGGTACTGAAAAAAATTCGCCAATCTATTTTGGAAAATTTCTGCAAAAAGGAAAACACAAGCACCAATACAATCAGTTATTTTATTAGCTAACTTGAATCCTTCCATATACAAGTGAACACATCAGTTCTCCATTTAACCAAATATATATCTGAGTAGGAAACAATTTTTTCCGTATTTCCCATCAGATCAGAATGGCATGTAGGGTTTGAAATAAATGTCGTAGAGTAAATCAGTACTACGCAATGCATTTCCGACCTCTCAAACTAAAACTCTTCATATACAGATCTTTGAATCCGTGAATATCTGAAACAAATATCATGATATTTGACTATGGAACTACACAGATGTTCGCGAATAAGTCCGAAATTGCCCCAGTTTGCTTATTGATTGCAGGTACCAAGCTCAGGCTGGAGTGCGGGCACTTTGGCCCTATCAATATCAGACGTGCGGTCTAAGGTGTGACCAATGATACCAGCACTTAGAAACTCGATCAGTCATGTGCAGTACATCAGCGAGGGGGTCCTCATCCACGCATGCCCTTAAAAATTGCATGAGATCTAGGCGGCGGGAGGCATGTACCTGAAGGAGAGCAGGATATCTTCTGGACATCTGCGGAGAGGGCCTGAGCGAACCTCGCCTTGCCATCCTGCGCGTCTTCGATGGACTGGGAGACGCATCGGTGCCGCCGCCCATCCCATGTCCAGTGCGGGTCGAACCCTCCTCGCCAGTTCTGAAGCCCGCGACCGCCGGAGCAGGGGCGGAGACAGAGGGAGGTTGTCGCATGTCGAGATGCGGTCGGTCATGTGCGGTTCTCGGGCAGGGGCGGCGACGGTGAAGGGGCAGAGGCAGGGGATGTGCTGGTGTTGCCGTGTTGGTGATCCAGGGCGGCGGTGGAGTCGTGGAGAAGATACGTCTGGGTTTCCTCGGGAACCAAGCAAGAATGACGACGCAAAAAACCAAAGGAGTACTGTTGGGCTTTGGCCCATGTCCGCTCTCGCGCGGCGAAGCCACGAATCCGGACTGCGGCCCATGTTGATGCCTGGCCCAGGCGGGTAGGCGACGAAGAGACGACCAAACTGGGGGGAGAAGGGGGAACACGTTGGTTCTTTTTAAGTAGTAGAGATAGAGATAGAGATTAATCTTCATTGTTTTGATAAGTGTTGTGTGAGTGAACCTATGCTAATGCACCGCCCTTCCTAGAACTAATACATACTTGTGATTAAACCCCTTGCAAACATCCGCAAATACAAGAAAGTAATTAAGATAAATCTAACCACAACGTTAAACTCTGAGATCCTGCTATCCCTCATGCATCGATATACCAACGGGGGTTCAGGTTGCTGTCACTCCGGCAACCCCACAATTAGCAAACGAATACAAGATGCATTCCCCTAGGCCCATAAAGGTGAAGTATCATGTAGTCGACGTTCACATGACACCACTAGAAGAATAACACCACAACTTAAATATCAAACCATTAAATATTACTCAACATAGTTCACTACTAACATTTAGACTTCACCCATGTCCTCAAGAACTAAACGAACTACTCACAAGACATCATATGGAACATGATCAGAGCTGATATGATGATGAATAACAATCTGAACATAAACCTTGGTTCAATGGTTTCACTCAATAGCATCAATAACACGGAGTAATCAACACCGGGAGAGTTTCCCCTATGAAATAATCAAGATTCAACCCTAGATGTTACATCGGAGACGAGGTGCAGCGGTGGAGATGACGGTGTCGGTGGTGGAGATGATGATGATGATCCCAATGAAGTCCAGCTCGATGACGGTGACGATGGCGACGATTTCCCCCTCCGGGAGGGAATTTCCCCGGCGGATTTCAGCCTGCCGAAGAGCTCTTTTCTCTCTGGTGTTTTCCGCCCCGCAGAGGCGGCTGTGTCTATTCTCGATGGTCCCGTGCACCTTAGGGTTTCGGGTAGATGAAGTACGCGAAAGGGAGATCGCCGAGGAGGGTCGTGGGCCCCCTCCCCACGTGGCGGTGCGCCTGGCCTGGTGGCCGCGCCGGCCTATGGGGAGGGCCCATGGCGGCCCTCCTCGGCCTCCCCTTTTGGCTGGCTCCGTCTTCTGGAAAAATAAGAGCTTCGGTATATTTTCCGTCAATTGTTGATCTTCAGAAATATTGTATCCTGACGGTGCTTTTTCCAGCAGAATCCTGGCTCCGGTGAGTAATTCTCCAATAATCATGAAACATGCAAAACATGTGAAATAACATAAGTATCATCTCTAAATATGAAATATATCAATGAATAACAGTAAATTGTGATATAAAATAGTGATGCAAAATGGACGTATCAACTCCCCCCAAGCTTAGACCTCGCTTTTCCCCAAGCGAAACTGAACTCAGTAAACAAGACCACATGTTTATGGAGTGAAGAGTCGATAAATGAAATACGGACAAGAAGCATCACATTAATTCACACAAGACATTCTAGTGAACAACTTCCTTATATAACTCAACTTGAAACAAGTAGAGGGAAAGCACAAATAAAGGTGCATAGGAAATCATAATTGGTGATGGCAAACTTCATTCTAGGTCAAAGAACAATTAACAGATTGTACTTATCTTTCGAGTAGAGCCTTTATATTAGAGCTTATATGGCAGAACTTACATGCTCAATCATAACAATCTCCTCATAATCATTGATAACCTTCAAAGTCATATTCATTCAGATAAAATTTGTACTAAACAAGGAAGAATAAAAGACATGATTAAATAGATCACAATATAAATGGTTGGATCGCAACAACTCAATTGCTTGCTTAAGATAGAGGGAAATAGGTTTACTGACTCAACATAAAGTAAAAGATAGGCCCTTCGCAGAGGGAAGCAGGGATTAAATCATGTGCTAGAGCTTTTTAAGTTTTGAAATCATATAGAGGGCATAAAGTATAGTTTTGAGAGGTGTTTTTTGTTGTCCATGAATGGTAGTGGGCACTCTAACCCCCTTGTCAAACAGACTTTCAAAGAGTGGCTCCCATGAAGGACGTTATCTCTACCAGCAAGGTAGATCATCCCTCTTTTCTTTTGTTTACACATGTACTTTATTTTTATTTATGGATGACACTCCTCCCAACCTTTGCTTACACAAGCCATGACTAACCGAATCCTCGGGTGCCTTCCAACATTTCACATACCATGGAGGAGTGTCTATTTGCAAAATTAAGTTGCTTACTGATGAATCAGGGCAAAACATGTGAAGAGAATTATTAATGAAAGTTAATTAATTGGGGCTGGGAACCCCGTTGCTAGCTCTTTTTGCAAAATTATTGGATAAGCGGATGTGCCACTAGTCCATTGGTGAAAGTCTGCCCAACAAGATTGAAAGATAAAACACCACATACTTCCTCATGAGCTATGAAACATTGACACAAATAAGAGATAATAACTTTTGAATTGTTTAAAGGTAGCACATGAAGTATTTACTTCAAATGGCAGAAAAATACCACATAGTAGGTAGTTATGGTGGACACTGATGGCATAGGTTTGGTTTAAGGTTTTGGATGCACGAGAAGCATTCCCTCTCAGTACAGGTCTTTGGATAGCAAGGTTGGTTAGCAAGCATAAGAGTTGAGGGAAACAAACAAATATACATGTGATAGAAACAATCATGCATCTTCCTTGTAGGCACAAATAATTTTAACTTCAGAATACTAAACTCATCAGCTAACAAGAAAGAAAGATAAAGAAATAATATATCTACATGTATTTCCCTCTTTTCTACTTAAGCCTCAAAGTATTGTTGCTGTTGACCAATGCTAAGTTTGCCAAAACCAAATAGATTTACTCGATGCTCCCAAAGTGATACCAATACTAACAACAAGATCAATCATATAACGGAAATTACAAACTAAAATAAGGTGTGCAAAATGTAAATGATAAAACTTCTCATTAATATTCCATAACGATAACTCACACCAAGGGATACATAGATAACCAACTAAAAGAGAGATACTTCCACACTGCAAACCATCTTATATGATAACTTCCCTACTCATGATATGACACTACTTGACAGTAAAAAGGTAAAAGATAGTGATGATGTGATACCGCGGCACTCCCCCAAGCTTGGAACAAACCAAGGGGATGCCAATACCAATGATGAATTACTCCTTCAGCGGTGGTGGTGAATTCTTCCCGTCATCAGACTTCCAAGGAAAAGGCTCTCCATCAACAAACGACATCTTGGTCTCAGGAATCCTGAAACTGGCAGCATAGCTTATGTGTTTAAACCTGTTTTCATACTCACAGTTTTGATTCTGAACATCATAAAGTTGAGCTTGGAGTTTGTTGGTAGTGTTGTGAAGCGAGAGGATATCGTCCCACGGCTTTGCAGTCTCTTTCTTGTGTTCATCAATAAGTTCAGACACAATTTTGTGGAAGATGTCCACTTCACGCTCAGCCATCTTCTTGTAGGTGAAGACCTCTTGTTCTAGTTTCTCCATCATGTCCTCCAAACTTCCTTCTCCTTTAGGACCCCGGACATCTTAAATCTGCAACTCTCCGTCTACGAGCAGCAATTCCTTGGGATGCATCTTCAGCTCGTTCATGTACGGGTTGACGAAGTTCTCAAAGAAGCTGTCCTTCGGAGTTCCCGACGAAGACATGGTGGCTCTAGATCTGAAAACAGTATCTGGCAGAAAATAGCTCGAAACAAAACACGACGAGAAAACGATTTAGTAAGAATCTCCAGAAAGAGTGTTACCATCGAACCAGAGTGGAAGAGGGACTCCGAGGAGCCGTCCCCATATGGCGGCGCGGCCAGGGTGGGGCCCGCGCCACCACGTGGGGACACGCCCTCGTGCGTCTCCTCCGCTCCGATTCGATCTCGTAATTTTTCATATTTTCTAAAAATAGCAAAAACATTGTTCGGAAAGTTAAACGCGGACTTTTTATTACCGAAACTGTTTTCCTATTTGAAGTCGAACTCTGCAGAACTATCAATTTGATCTTTGATGAAAGCTTCCGGAGTCACCACTTGAATAACATCAACGTCTTCATTATAAGAATCTCCAGAAATATAATGCTTGAGTCTTTGTCCATTCACCACTTGTGTGGCATCACCTTTCAGAGAACCAATTTTTATTGCCCCTGAACGATACACCTCCACAATGACATATGGTCCTTCCCATTTTGAGAGTAATTTCCCTGCAAAAAATCTGAGACGAGACCGATACAATAGGACTTTATCTCCAACATTAAATTCTCTTTTGATAATTCTTCTATCATGCCATTTCTTAACTTTCTCCTTAAAAAGTTTAGCATTTTCATAGGCTTCACTTCTCCACTCATCTAGAGAACTCAATTCTAGCAACCTTTTCTTACCGGCAAGTTTAGGATCTTTATTAAGTTCTCTTACAGCCGAATAAGCTTTGTGCTCTAGTTCTAAAGGTAAAGGACAAGATTTTCCATAAACCATTTTATAAGGAGACATACCCATAGGATTTTTATAAGCAGTTCTATAAGCCCATAGTGCTTCCTTCAACTTACTAGCCCAATTTTTCGTAGATTTATTAACAGTCTTTTGCAAGATAGATTTAATTTCTCTATTTGATAATTCTACTTGCCCACTAGTTTGAGGATGATAAGCGGAAGCAATCCTATGATTAATACCATATTTAGCAAGAGTTTTTCTAAAATCACCATTAATAAAATGAGAACCTCCATCAGTCATAAGAGATCTAGGTACTCCAAACCTAGGAAAAATAACATCTAAAAGCATTTTTAAAGAGGTCTCACCATCAGCACTTTTTTGTGGGTATGGCTTCCACCCATTTAGTAACATAATCAACAGCGACAAGTATATGAGTGTTACCTTCTAAAGAAGGGAAAGGGCCCATGAAGTCAAATCCCCAACAATCAAATGGTTCAATAACAAGAGTATAATTCATAGGAATTTCATTGCGTCTAGAGATATTACCAACCCTTTGACATTCATCCCAAGATAAAATAAAATTTCTTGCATCTTTAAAGAGAGTTGGCCAATAAAAACCTGACTGTAGAACCTTTTGTGTGGTTCTATCTCCGGCGTGATGTCCTCCATAAACACTACCATGACACTTACTCAATATCTCTTGTTGTTCATATTCGGGGACACATCTTCGCATAATACCATCCACTCCTTCTTTATATAAGTGTGGGTCATCCCAAAAATAATGCCTCAAGTCATAAAAGAATTTCCTCCTTTGCTGAGCTGAAAAGGTTGGAGGCAAGTACTTGGAAACAATAAAGTTAGCATAATCAGCATACCAAGGACTATCTCGCGAGCTCACCTTTATTACAACCAATTGTTCACTTGGAAAACTATCATTAACAGGAACAGGATCATAAGCAATATTTTCCAATCTAGACAAATTATCAGCAACAGGATTATCAGCACCTTTCCTATCTATAATATGTAAATCAAATTCTTGCAAAAGAAGCACCCATCTAGTAAGTCTTGGCTTAGCATCTTTCTTTTCCATAAGGTACCTAATTGCATCATGATCAGTATGAATTGTGATTTTTGAATCAACAATATAAGGTCTAAACTTGTCACAAGCAAAAACTACAGCTAATAATTCCTTTTCAGTTGTAGCATAATTTCTTTGAGCAGCATCAAGAGTTTTACTAAGATAATGAATAACATTCAATTTTTTATCTACTCGCTGTCCAAGAACAGCACCTACAGCAAAATCACTAGCATCACACATAATTTCAAAAGGTAAATTCCAATCATGAGGTTCAACTACAGGAGCAGTTGTCAAGGCTTTCTTTAGAGTTTCAAAAGCTTCCTTACAATCATCATCAAAAACAAAAGGTACATCTTTTTGAAGAAGATTAGTAAGAGGCTTTGGAATTTTAGAGAAATCTTTAATAAATCTCCTATAAAAACCAGCATGACCAAGAACACTACGAATACCTTTAACATCCCTAGGATAGGGCATCTTCTCAATTGCTTCAACTTTAGCTCTATCAACTTCAATACCTCTCTCAGAAATTTTATGTCCCAATACAATTCCTTCATTAACCATAAAGTGACATTTCTCCCAATTAAGAACAAGGTTAGTTTCTTCACATCTCTGCATAACTTTATCCAGGTTTCGCAAACAATTATCAAAAGAATTCCCATAGACAGAAAAATCATCCATGAATACCTCTACAATCTTTTCACAAAAGCCATGAAAAATAGCAGACATGCATCTTTGAAAAGTAGCAGGAGCATTACATAAACCAAAAGGCATACGCCTATAAGCATAAGTTCCATAGGGACAAGTGAAAGTGGTTTTCTCTTGATCTTTAGTTCTAACAGCAATTTGTGAAAACCCAGAATAACCATCAAGAAAACAGAAATGAGTATTTTTAGACAATCTTTCTAGCATTTGATCAATAAAAGGTAAAGGGTAATGATCTTTCTTAGTAACTTTATTAACTTTTCGAAAATCAATGCACATTCTATACCCTACAACTACTCTTTGAGGGATGAGCTCATCATGATCATTAGGTACAACAGTTATTCCTCCTTTCTTAGGAACACAATGCACATGACTAACCCATCTACTATCAGCAATAGGATATATAATACCAGCTTCAAGAAGTTTTAATACCTCGTTCCTTACCACATCCTTCATCTTAGGAATTAGACGATGCTGATGTTCAACAACAGGCTTTGCATCATCTTCCATGTTGATGGCGTGTTGGCAAATAGAGGGAGAAAGCCCCTTCAAGTCATCAAGAGTGTAGCCAATAGCTCCTCGGTGTTTCTTCAATATTTCCAATAATCTTTCTTCCTCAAAATCTGAAAGCTTAGCACTAATAATAAAAGGATATGTTTTCTTATCATCAATATAAGCATACTTAAGATTATCAGGCAACGGTTTCAAATCAAAAACAGGATCTTCCTTTGGCGGTGGTGTTGTACCTGGATTTTCAACCGGTAAGTCATGTTTAAGAATAGGTTGACGAAGGAAAATTTCATCAAGCTCATTCCTTTCTTCCCTAAAGACTTCACTCTCATGATCCTCCAAATGTTGCTGCAAAGGATTATTAGGAGCAAGAGCAATAGATGCAAGTTGTTCAACTCTAAAATCATTATTAGGCAATTCAGCTTCATGAGGAACTTTGGCAAATTTAGAGAAATTAAACTCATAAGATTCACCAGCAAATTTAGTCACAATTTTCTCTTTCTTGCAATCTATAATAGCTCCACAAGTATTTAGAAAAGGTCTACCAAAAATGATAGGACAAGTCTTACTAGCAGCAGAACCAAGTACCAAAAAGTCAGCAGGATATTTAATCTTACCACATAGAACTTCCACATCTCGAACAATACCAATAGGAGAGATAGTTTCTCTATTAGCTAGCCGAATAACCACATCAATATCTTCAAGTTCACAAGAACCAATTTCATGCATGATTTCCTTGTAAAGCTCATAAGGAATGGCACTAATACTTGCACCAATATCGCATAAACCATAATAACAATGATCACCAATTCTAACAGAGAGCATAGGAACACAGGCTTTCCTAGATTTACTAGGATGTGAAACAATATTAGAAGCATCTTCACAGAAAATGATGTGACCCTCTTCTACATTTTCAGTCACAAGGTCTTTAACTATTGCAACAGCAGGTTCAACATTTATTTGTTCCTCAGGTTCTATAGGTTTCTTTGCACTTTTGTTAACCACGCTAGTTATAACGGTATACTCCTTCATTCTAGCAGGAAAAGGGGGTTTCTCAATATAAGCTTCAGGAAGAATGTGATCAACAGTTTTAACTTCTATACATTTACCTATAGGTGAATCAGTTTTATCTTTGTAGGGTTCATGATACTTATTAAAATTCTTCCTAGGAAATTCAAAATGAGAGGCAAAAGCTTTATAAAAATTTGAAGTAACTTGGGAGTCAAGACCATAAGTAGCACTCATATTACGAAATTTATCAGTATCCATAAAAGTTTCAATGCATTCATAATCATAATTTATACCTGACTCTCTATCTTCGTCGTTCTCCCATCCTTCAGTATTCTCCTGAATCCGATCAAGAAGGTCACATTTAAACTCTTCTTTGTTGCGTGTGAATGATCCAGAACAAGTAGTATCCAGCAAGGTTATCTTGAAAAGAAAGTCTTGCATAGAAATTATCAATGATGATATTACCAGGAAGCTCATGAATGGGGCATTTGAGCATTAAAGACTTCAATCTCCCCCATGCTTGGGAAATACTCTCTCCATCATGAGGCCAGAAATTATATATGCGGTTTCGGTATTTATGAATTTCACTTGGAGGATAGAATTTAGAATAAAATAGAGCACAATATGCTTCCAATCAAGAGAATTCCCATTCTTCAGCAATTTATACCAATGCGCCGCTTTACCAGACAGCGACATAGAGAATAGTTTCTTCCTAACTTCATCCATAGAAATACCTGCACACTTGAATAACCCGCATAATTTATGTAAAAATAGTAAATGATCTCCAGGATGGACAATTCCATCCCCTTCATAGCGGTTATCCACAACACCTTCAATAATTTTCATAGGTATTTTATATGGAACCTCTTTCTCACCTGGCGCCTCATCTGCTACCTTTGCAGTAGTAGTAGATTTTCCAAATAGGAATTCAAGAGAAGATCTCTCCATAATGAATTATAGCAGCAGGCAGAAGTAAAAAACAACACGTACAGTAAAAGTTTTCCTTACCAATAGCGCTTCACTCCCCGGCAACGGCGCTAGAAAATAGTCTTGATGACCCACAAGTATAGGGGGTGTATCGTAGTACTTTCGATAAAAAAGAGTGTCGAACCCAACGAGGAGCAGAAGGTGTTGACAAGCAGTTTCGATGAAGGATTCACTATAAATGCTCACAGAAAAGTTTTCAGGGAGTTTTGATATAGCAGATAAATAAAATACAAGTAAGTAAAATGCGAGAATAATAATTGCAGCAAGTGGCCTAATCGTTTTTAGCACAAAGGACAAGCCGGTTTGT
The DNA here is from genome assembly GCF_019359855.2 of Lolium perenne. NCBI lineage: Eukaryota > Viridiplantae > Streptophyta > Magnoliopsida > Poales > Poaceae > Lolium > Lolium perenne. The sequence continues at coordinate 218,519,659 of NC_067247.2, forward strand.
TTACTTATGATGACCAAACATTCTTGAGGACACACGGGAATTTAGTCTAGTGCTTTCGCTTCATATAGTTGATTAATCTTCATTGTTTTGATAAGTGTTGTGTGAGTGAACCTATGCTAATGAACCGCCCTTCCTAGGACTAATACATACTTGTGATTAAACCCCTTGCAAGCATCCGCAAATACAAGAAAGTAATTAGGATAAATCTAACCATAGCCTTAAACTCTGAGATCCTGCTATCCCTCATGCATCGATAAACCAACGGGGGTTCAGGTTGCTGTCACTCCGGCAACCCCACAATTAGCAAACGAATACAAGATGCATTCCCCTAGGCCCATAAAGGTGAAGTATCATGTAGTCGATGTTCACATGACACCACTAGAAGAATAACACCACACCTTAAATATCAAACCATCAAATATTACTCAACATAGTTCACTACTAACATTTAGACTTCACCCATGTCCTCAAGAACTAAACGAACTACTCACAAGACATCATATGGAACATGATCTGAGCTGATATGATGATGAATAACAATCTGAACATAAACCTTGGTTCAATGGTTTCACTCAATAGCATCAATAACAAGGAGTAATCAACACCAGGAGAGTTTCCCCTATGAAATAATCAAGATTCAACCCTAGATGTTACAGCGGAGACGAGGTGTAGCGGTGGAGATGACGGTGTAGGTGGTGGAGATGATGATGATTGTAACATCCCAACCTTGTTTTTATAAATAAATGAGTGTTCATGAGCATTGCATGCATATAGTTTGCATTTGAGTAAAATTTGCAACAAAGTTGGATGGTTTTCAATTATGCAAACCCTTCTCTATTTCCTTCTCATTCAAATCTTGCAAGTTTTTCAAAGTAGACAACATGGTCTTGTTGTCATACAATAAGTCATGTGTGTTTAATAAATTCTCTGGCAAAATTGAGTTTCAAATAAAATTCAAAACAGATTTGAATTTGCACCTTTGAAATAGAAATAGAAAAACCAGAAAAAGAAAAGGAAAAAAAATAGAGAGAGAGCCCTCTCCTCTTTCTCCCTGGGCTCAGCCCACTCTCTTTCCCTCTCTCCTTCTCTCTGGCTCGGCCCAAGTCGGCCAGCGCAGCCCAAACCAGCCCAGCAGAAAACCCAGGGGGTTTTCTGCAAAACCATCGTCTTCCCCGCGCACCGAAGCTGCTCGGTGGAGAGCTGCCGGCCGCCCGATGGCCTGGCCGGCCAGGATGAGCTCCGCCGCCCCCCGGCGGCTACAAGTACCTCCGCCGCCGCGCCCTGGAACCCTAGCCCCCATTCTCCCCCTTCCCCGTGCTCTCCCGCGCCTCCCCCAAACCTAACCCTAACTCGCAGGACCGGCCGGCCACCGTTGATTCCGGCGCCGGCGAGGCTCCCCGGCCGTCGCCGACCACGCCCTCACGCTCGCGGTGAGCTACTGCTCCCCCTGGTGCCCTCGCCTCGCCCCCTCCCGCTCTCTACCGCCGCCGCGCCGCAGCACCTTTTCCGGCCGCCGCTCGCGCTCGTCGCCGGCGGTGCTCCGGCGGCCAATAGCCGGCGGCGCCGCCACCAAATGGCTCGCCACGACGAGCTGCCCCTTTCCCCCCTGCGCTCCCGTGCAATTACGGGCTAAATCGCCCGATTGCATCCTCACCCGAGCTCCCAGGGAGCAATGGCGCCACTGACATCAGCATGACGTCAGCGTGACGTCATTAATCTTTTTTCCCATTTTCTGTTTTTCCAGTAATTAATTTCTGTATTTCCTTAAATAGAAATAATATGACATGTGGGGTCCCCTGGTCAGGATTTTAATAATTTCATAAATATTTTAGAAAAGAATAATATTATGACATGTGGGTCCAACTTTATTATTATTTATATAATTTTCTGAATTTAATTTAAAATGAATTAAATTTTGGAAATTCATAAGTAATTCATTTTATATCAGAAAAATATAAAATTATATATCAAAATGATCAGAAAAACATTTCCTAATTGTTTATCCATGTTTCATACATCTTTGAACCAATTAAATATGAGCCTTAGTAGAAACCCTAATTTGACCCCTCTCATATGTCGGGGTTCGAAGCCGAACCCCTTTAATTTCCATCGATGCACCTAGGGTTACCCAAACCCGTTGAATATGACATGTCATCATATTGTATGTGCATTGCATTATACCATGTCTTGATTGTGCTCTTCCTTTCCGGTATTTGGTTCTTCTCGATAGGGACCGAACGCGAGCCTGAGATCAACGCCACCGAAGAGCACCATCAGAACAACGAGGGACAAGGCAAGCCCTAACCTGGTTCATATATGGTTTCAAAATGCTTTACTTCTGGTTCTTACATATTGCATCCGCTTCAAATATGTTTTATCGGCAGTTCTAGATATCCTATGTGTGCATATTCCATCCTTGTAGCCCAGAGTTACTGATCCACCGCTCCCAGCAAAACTAGGTCTGAGCTTGTTCGCATCGCTAGAGCCGTATATGTGTTATGCTTAGCCATGCTTAGCTGTTGAAGTCTGATCCATCCGATTGATGAATCAGAGCTACGAATGAACCTAGCTTGACAGGATGACGTGGTAAGATCAGTGATGATGTTAATAAACATGCTAAAGGCTTGGATGGGCCGCCACATGGGGATGTGGTGATTTGACTCGTTCTCGCCGATACTAGGACCTGAGTTCTCGCCTTCGGAACCAAGACTGAGCGTACAACCACACGGGGCCCATGGGAACCCCTTGGCCCGAACTTACCTAGCTTACCCATGAGTCAATTAGTTTGCGAGTTCCATTTGCCATACGCATGGGGAAAGGTGGAAAAGGTTTTCAAAGTGCATCATACAGGGCGTGGCCGGGGTGAAGGATGCTGGAGGCATTGAACTGGATCCCCTGCACACAATGACCGGGACCGCCTCGAAGAATGGCTACCTACGATGACGGAGCTCCCCAGTTAGTTTGACTCATGGGATAGGCGAAGTAAGGGAAAGGTTTTGGTCGACCACCCTCTGCCGGCACACCAAGGAAGTGTGTTAATCTAGTGGCACTAAGAGTCGGTCGGCGCGTGTGGGTAAAGTTGTACACCCCTGCAGGGTAAATCTTTTCGAAAAGCCGTGTCCACGGTTATGGATGACTTGGTGATGGATTCTGTGATCATAGACAACTTGAACCTAATCGTAAAACTTGATGTCAATGTGTGATAAGGATCCCTTCTCAGGGTGTCGAGGGGGTGATCCTAGGTGATAGGTTCAGGTGATGATGAAGATTCGGTGGATTCAACATGATGATCTTGAAGCTAGAGTTGATATCGCTCTCTTATCCCTTTTTAAAATGGTCTGAATAGACGAGCTTCTGCTCCCTCCTGTTTACAAAGGAAAACTGGCTTTCCGCAAAATAAGCTCCACATAAAGCCTCGCATACCCGCTTTGCTAACAGGTTGTACTAAGTCTTGCTGAGTCCCTGTACTCAGCCTTGCATGCTTTGTTTCAGAGGAAGTTCTTCCAACTGATGGTGGCTTCTACCTCGACGTCGACGAGTAGATCGGAGTTCCTCAGGCGGCAGCCTGAGACTTATGGGCTGGGACATCGCCTTATGTTATGGCCTCTTAGGCCCTTTGCAGTCTTGTTATCTAGATAACATAATTTGCTTTCCGTTGCTTATTGAATTGTGGTCAGTGACCTCTGCGTGTAATAAATTTGGATCTTAACTCTGCTAAGAGTTGTAATATATTTGCTTTGAGTCGTAGAGTCACTGTTGTGTTACCGATTCTCACCCTGTAGGCCCTAGAGATCTAGGTTAGGCTTATGCCAGATGTGATATCTGGGTTTGTCTAGCCCTGACCTCCGGGGTCGCGACAGGTTTTGGTATCAGAGCAGGACTGCCTATAGGAAACCCTTTCGACTGGTCGATGTTGAGTCTTGTAGTTGTGAAAACTATTTGAAAGCTAAAAGTATTTGCAAAAGCATCTGAATAGGATTCTTTTTACTCCTTATCTGGTGTCATTCTAATGCTGAGTCATCTTACCTTGTTTTGATTGAAAAAGGTTTTACCTCTACCCTGTTATTTCCAAACATCTAGGATCTACGGGTTTGGGTTGTTTTCTCTAAAAGTACTTCGTACTTGGTTGATTAACTCAGTGTTCCTAAAGTTACATCAGTTGATCTGAATCTTGTTCCTTCTATTCAGTGAATGTTATCATTCCGTTCAATTCTTTCCAAGGAATCTGTTTCTCATGATCTTTGTCTTTCTCTTCAGGATGGCTGGTCGTGGTCGTGGTCGTAACCGACGTGGACAAAACAATGCTGAACAGGAACTGCCGCCACCTCCCACAATGGCGCAGGTTCTTAACAACATTGAGACCAACCGCCTGAGGAATGAACAACTCTTGGAGCGTGTAGCTCAAAACACAGAGCGTCGTCCCGACAACTGTGTCACACTTGGGGACTTCATCCGTGCACTACCTCCTGTCTTCACCCACCCCAAGGAGCCTCTTGATGCTGATGATTGGCTTCGCACCATCGAACGCAAGTTCAATGCTCTTCATGTTCCACCAGGTGAACGCGTGAACTTCGCTACCTACCAGTTAGAAGGTGCCGCTGGTTCTTGGTGGGAAGGTTTTCTGGCTCTTCAAGCGCCAGGACATGATGTTACCTGGGAGGAATTCGTCACAGCTTTCCGTGCAGCCTATATCCCCAAGACTGTCATGGACATCAAAAGGAGGGAATTCCTGGACTTTTCTCAGGGGAAGCTGGATGTGGAGACATATGGACGTGAGTTCACTCAGCTGTCTCGCTATGCACCCCGTGATGTGGTTGATGATGCTGATAAGCAAGATCTGTTCCGCAAGGGACTTAACCCCGAGCTTCGTTATGAGATGCTGCCTTTCACCTTCCAGTCATTCCAAGACCTGCATAACCGTGCTCTTCTGATGGAGAACGGGAGGAAGGATATGGAAAAATCCAAGAAGCGTGAAGAAGGTGATTCTCGTGCGTCTTCCTCTCACAACAAGAAGCGCCGAGTCTGGATCCCTTACAAGTCTTTGTACCTCGTGCTCCCTATGCACCAAGGTCTTCTGGCAATAACTCTAAGCCACCCTCTGGTGGTTCAAGCTATCGTCCTGCCATGGGTACTGTGCCTAGTGGTGCCTGCTACTCTTGTGGTCAGCCTGGCCACTACTCAAAGGAGTGCCCCCATAAGCCTGCTGGTCGTGGATATTCTCAGCCCAAGAAGGATGACAAATATTCCTCTGGTCGTGCCCGTCTGACCCATGTCTCTGCTGATGAGGCTGAAGAGGATCCAGGCGTCCTAATGGGTACGCTCTATATAAACTCAATCCTAGCTACAGTTCTGTTTGATTCCGGAGCATCGCATACATTCATATCTCAAGAGTTTGCACAAAAGCATGATATACCCTTCAAGACAATGCCCTCCCCTCTAGAGATCACAACTCCCGGGTCTCGTTGGCAAACCATTTGGATTACCCGTGAGGTCATAATCAGTATAGGGCATCTGTTGTTCCCCACCTCTCTCATTGCCCTCAAGTCAACTGACATTGATGTCATCTTGGGCATGGATTGGCTAGTAAAGCATAAGGCTGTCATTGATTGTTCAGCCAGGTCTATTGTGCTGACCGATCTTTCTGGCAAAAGTATTCTATACTGGGCTCCATCCGCAATACCTCCATCGGCAAGGTTTACCCCTGAAGCCGAGTTGTATGCCGTTGAAGCCCTGCCTAAACCAGAAATCTCCGATGTTTGGGTGGTCCGTGACTTTCCAGATGTCTTCCCTGAGGAGTTACCTGGCATGCCACCTGATCGAAGTGTGGACTTTGTCATTGAGTTGGTTCCCTGAATCGCCTCGTTTCTCGAAGACCATATCGTATGCCTCCGGAAGAGTTGGTTGAACTGAAGAAGCAGTTAGAGGAGTTGGAAGAGAAGAAGTTCATACAACCCAGTACTTCTTCCTGGGGTTGCCCTGCCCTCTTTGTCAAGAAGAGAGATACCAACATTCCGCGACTGGTTGTTGATTACCGTCCGCTCAACGCAGTGACCATCAAGAACAAATACCCTCTTCCTATAATCAATGATCTTTTTGATCAGTTGTCCGGTGCCACAGTCTTCTCAAAGATGGATTTGAGATCAGGGTACCATCAAATAAAAATCCGCAAGGAGGACATTCCAAAGACAACGTTCACAACTCGTTATGGTCTTTACGAGTACACTGTCATGTCCTTTGGCCTCACAAATGCTCCTGCCACTTTTATGCGGCTTATGAACTCTGTTTTCATGGAGTATCTTGACAAGTTCGTCGTGGTCTACATCGACGATATTCTGATCTACTCCAAAACCGAAGATGAACATGATGAACATCTCCGTTTGGTGTTAACCAAACTTCGTGAACACCGTCTCTACGCCAAATTCTCCAAATGTGAGTTCTGGTTAAAAGAGCTCATATTCCTTGGTCATGTTATCTCTGAAAAAGGTGTTGCAGTCATTCCAGATAAAGTTCAAGCCGTTCTTGACTGGAAGACACCTAAGTCAGCTAAGGAGATTCGAAGTTTTCTCGGTCTAGCGGGTTATTACCGCCGATTCATTGAAAATTTCTCCAAGATTGCCAAACCAATGACCGATCTTCTCAAGAAAGATAAGAAGTTCGAATGGTCAGAAAAGGCTGAAGAGAGTTTCCAGGTTTTGAAAACCAAGCTGACTACTGCTCTTGTGCTCGTCCTTCCGGACACAAGCAAAGACTTCGTTGTCTATTGCGATGCCTCTCTCCAAGGGCTCGGATGTGTGTTGATGCAAGATGGTCATGTGGTGGCCTATGCCTCTCGACAGTTGAAACCACATGAGCTCAATTATCCTACTCATGATCTCGAGCTTGCAGCTGTGATCCATGCTCTTAAGCAATGGCGACCTTACCTTTATGGTAATCGTTGCGAGTTGTACTCAGATCATCAAAGTCTGAAGTATCTTTTCACACAACCGGATCTGAATAACAGACAGAGAAGATGGTTGGAAGTCATAAAAGATTATGACTTGGGTCTCAACTATAAACCCGGCAAAGCCAATGTTGTTGCTGATGCGCTAAGTCGGAAGTCCTATTGCAACAATCTGATGGTTAAGCAAGCGCAACCTTCTCTCTATGAGGAACTTACAAAACTCAACCTTGAGATTGTTCCTAGTGGATTCCTTGCTAATCTAGAGGTGAAGCCCTCCCTTGAAGACCAGATCAATAAGGCTCAGAAGCAAGATTCTGGCATTACCGAGATCAAGAAGAACATTGCTAGCGGAGTGGCTAAATGTTTCTCCATTGATGATCAAGGTACCGTTTATTTCGGTAAGCGTCTACTCGTGCCGGATAAATCAGATCTCAAAGAGCTAATCCTTAAAGAAGCTCATGAATCACCCCTCTCCATCCATCCTGGTGGTACCAAGATGTATCGGGATCTTCGCCAAAGATTCTGGTGGTCCGGAATGAAGCAAGAGATCGCTAAGTTTGTTGCTGAATGCGACGTTTGTCGTCGCGTAAAGGCTGAACATCAAAGACATGCTGGCACTCTCCAACCTCTATCAATTCCAGAGTGGAAATGGGATGAAATTGGCATGGATTTCATTACCGGTCTCCCCAAGACCAAAAATGGAAGAGATGCTATAGGGGTAGTCATTGACCGTCTATCCAAGGTTGCTCACTTCCTTCCTATCCGAGAAGACATAAAAGCTAGTCAACTAGCAGATCTATATATCTCACGGATAGTCACTCTTCATGGTGTTCCTAAGAAGATCGTCTCTGATCGTGGAAGTCTTTTCACCTCAAAGTTCTGGTCTAGCTTTCAACAAGCTATGGGAACTCGTCTTTCCTTCAGCACGGCCTATCATCCTCAAACCGGTGGTCAAACCGAAAGAGTGAATCAAATTCTTGAAGACATGCTCAGGGCCTGTGTTATATCCTTCGGTAAAGATTGGGAAAAGTGCCTTCCATTTGCCGAGTTCACCTATAACAACAACTTCCAAGCTAGCTTGGGCATGGCACCTTTTGAAGCTTTGTATGGCAGAAGGTGTAGAACTCCTTTGAACTGGTCCGAAACTGGAGAAAGAAAGTTCTTTCGACCAGATATAATCAACGAAGCAGAAGATCAAGTTCGCATCATTCGCGAGCGTCTGAAAACTGCTCAGTCACGTCAAAAGAGCTACTATGATCGCCATCATCAAGAAGTGAAGTATGAAATTGGTGATCAAGCTTATCTCCGGGTCACTCCTCTCAAGGGTGTCCGTCGCTTCGGTATCAAAGGCAAACTAGCACCTCGCTATGTTGGTCCTTTCCGCGTCCTTGCCAAGCGTGGTAATGTTTCCTACAAGTTGGAGTTACCTTCCAACTTTCCTGAAGTTCATGATGTCTTCCATGTGTCCCAACTCAAGCGTTGCTTCAAAGATCCTATCCGTGGTGTTGATCACGAGACTCTTGACCTCCAAGAGGATCTGACTTATCGAGAACATCCTGTTCGTATCCTTGATGAAGCCGAGTGTAAAACTCGACGTCAGAGCATCAAGTTCCTGAAAGTTCAGTGGTCTAATCATTCTGAGCAAGAAGCAACCTGGGAACGAGAAGATCGTTTACGATCTGAGTACCCTTCCTTCTTTTCTAAAATCTAGGAATCTCGAGGACGAGATTCTTGTAAGGGGGGTAGAGTTGTAACATCCCAACCTTGTTTTTATAAATAAATGAGTGTTCATGAGCATTGCATGCATATAGTTTGCATTTGAGTAAAATTTGCAACAAAGTTGGATGGTTTTCAATTATGCAAACCCTTCTCTATTTCCTTCTCATTCAAATCTTGCAAGTTTTTCAAAGTAGACAACATGGTCTTGTTGTCATACAATAAGTCATGTGTGTTTAATAAATTCTCTGGCAAAATTGAGTTTCAAATAAAATTCAAAACAGATTTGAATTTGCACCTTTGAAATAGAAATAGAAAAACCAGAAAAAGAAAAGGAAAAAAAAATAGAGAGAGAGCCCTCTCCTCTTTCTCCCTGGGCTCAGCCCACTCTCTTTCCCTCTCTCCTTCTCTCTGGCTCGGCCCAAGTCGGCCAGCGCAGCCCAAACCAGCCCAGCAGAAAACCCAGGGGGTTTTCTGCAAAACCATCGTCTTCCCCGCGCACCGAAGCCGCTCGGTGGAGAGTCGGCCGCCCGATGGCCTGGCCGGCCAGGATGAGCTCCGCCACCCCGGCGGCTACAAGCACCTCTCCGCCGCCGCGCCCGGAACCCTAGCCCCCATTCTCCCCCTTCCCCGTGCTCTCCCGCGCCTCCCCCACACCTAACCCTAACTCGCAGGACCGGCCGGCCACCGTTGAGTCCGGCGCCGGCGAGGCTCCCCGGCCGTCGCCGACCACGCCCTCACGCTCGCGGTGAGCTGCTGCTCCCCCTGGTGCCCTCGCCTCGCCCCCTCCCGCTCTCTACTGCCGCCGCGCCGCAAAGACCTTTTCGGCGCCGCTCGCTGCCGTCGCCGGCGGTGCTCCGGCGGCCAACAGCACGGCGCCGCCACCAAATGGCTCGCCACGACGAGCTGCCCCTTTCCCCCCTGCGCGCCCGTGCAATTACGGGCTAAATCGCCCGATTGCATCCTCACCCGAGCTCCCAGGGAGCAATGGCGCCGCTGACGTCAGCATGACGTCAGCGTGACATCATTAATCTTTTTTCCCATTTTCTGTTTTTCCAGTAATTAATTTCTGTATTTCCTTAAATAGAAATAATATGACATGTGGGGTCCCCTGGTCAGGATTTTAATAATTTCATAAATATTTTAGAAAAGAATAATATTATGACATGTGGGTCCAACTTTATTATTATTTATATAATTTTCTGAATTTAATTTAAAATGAATTAAATTTTGGAAATTCATAAGTAATTCATTTTAAATCAGAAAAATATAAAATTATATATCAAAATGATCAGAAAAACATTTCCTAATTGTTTATCCATGTTTCATACATCTTTGAACCAATTAAATATGAGCCTTAGTAGAAACCCTAATTTGACCCCTCTCATATGTCGGGGTTCGAAGCCGAACCCCTTTAATTTCCATCGATGCACCTAGGGTTACCCAAACCCGTTGAATATGACATGTCATCATATTGTATGTGCATTGCATTATACCATGTCTTGATTGTGCTCTTCCTTTCCGGTATTTGGTTCTTCTCGATAGGGACCGAACGCGAGCCTGAGATCAACGCCACCGAAGAGCACCATCAGAACAACGAGGGACAAGGCAAGCCCTAACCTGGTTCATATATGGTTTCGAAATGCTTTACTTCTGGTTCTTACATATTGCATCCGCTTCAAATATGTTTTATCGGCAGTTCTAGATATCCTATGTGTGCATATTCCATCCTTGTAGCCCAGAGTTACTGATCCACCGCTCCCAAGAAACTAGGTCTGAGCTTGTTCGCATCGCTAGAGCCGTATATGTGTTATGCTTAGCCATGCTTAGCTGTTGAAGTCTGATCCATCCGGTTGATGAATCAGAGCTACGAATGAACCTAGTTTGACAGGATGACGTGGTAAGATCAGTGATGATGTTAATAAACATGCTAAAGGCTTGGATGGGCCGCCACATGGGGATGTGGTGATTTGACTCGTTCTCGCCGATACTAGGACCTGAGTTCTCGCCTTCGGAACCAAGACTGAGCGTACAGCCACACGGGGCCCATGGGAACCCCTTGGCCCGAACTTACCTAGCTTACCCATGAGTCAATTAGTTTGCGAGTTCCATTTGCCATACGCATGGGGAAAGGTGGAAAAGGTTTTCAAAGTGCATCATACAGGGCGTGGCCGGGGTGAAGGATGCTGGAGGCATTGAACTGGATCCCCTGCACACAATGACCGGGACCGCCTCGAAGAATGGCTACCTACGATGACGGAGCTCCCGCTTAGTTTGACTCATGGGATAGGCGAAGTAAGGGAAAGGTTTTGGTCGACCACCCTCTGCCGGCACACCAAGGAAGTGTGTTAATCTAGTGGCACTAAGAGTCGGTCGGCGCGTGTGGGTAAAGTTGTACACCCCTGCAGGGTAAATCTTTTCGAAAAGCCGTGTCCACGGTTATGGACGACTTGGTGATGGATTCTGTGATCATAGACAACTTGAACCTAATCATAAAACTTGATGTCAATGTGTGATAAGGATCCCTTCTCAGGGTGTCGAGGTGGTGATCCTAGGTGATAGGTTCAGGTGATGATGAAGATTCGGTGGATTCAACATGATGATCTTGAAGCTAGAGTTGATATCGCTCTCTTATCCCTTTTTAAAATGGTCTGAATAGACGAGCTTCTGCTCCCTCCTGTTTACAAAGGAAAACTGGCTTTCCGCAAAATAAGCTCCACATAAAGCCTCGCATACCCGCTTTGCTAACAGGTTGTACTAAGTCTTGCTGAGTCCCTGTACTCAGCCTTGCATGCTTTGTTTCAGAGGAAGTTCTTCCAACTGATGGTGGCTTCTACCTCGACGTCGACGAGTAGATCGGAGTTCCTCAGGCGGCAGCCTGAGACTTATGGGCTGGGACGTCGCCTTATGTTATGGCCTCTTAGGCCCTTTGCAGTCTTGTTATCTAGATAACATAATTTGCTTTCCATTGCTTATTGAATTGTGGTCAGTGACCTCTGCGTGTAATAAATTTGGATCTTAACTCTGCTAAGAGTTGTAATATATTTGCTTTGAGTCGTAGAGTCACTGTTGTGTTACCGATTCTCACCCTGTAGGCCCTAGATATCTAGGTTAGGCTTATGCCAGATGTGATATCTGGGTTTGTCTAGCCCTGACCTCCGGGGTCGCGACAATGATGATCCCAATGAAGTCCAACTCGATGACGGTGACGATGGCGATGATTTCCCCCTCCGGGAGGGAATTTCCCCGGTGGATTGCAGCCTGCCGAAGAGCTCTTTTCTCTCTGGTGTTTTGCGCCCCGCAGAGGCGGCTGTGTCTATTCTCGATGGTCCCTTGCACCTTTGGGTTTCGGGTAGATGAAGTACACGAAAGGGAGATGGCCGAGGGGGTCGTGGGCCCCCTCCCCACGTGGCGACGCGCCTGGCCTGGTGGCCGCGCCGGCCTTTGGGGAGGGCCCATGGCGGCCCTCCTCGGCCTCCCCTTTTGGTTGGCTCCGTCTTCTGGAAAAATAAGAGCTTCGGTATATTTTCTGTCAATTGTTGATCTTCAGAAATATTGTATCCTGACGGTGCTTTTTCCAGCAGAATCCTGACTCCGGTGAGTAATTCTCCAATAATCATGAAACATGCAAAACAGGTGAAATAACATAAGTATCATCTCTAAATATGAAATATATCAATGAATAACAGTAAATTATGATATAAAATAGTGATGCAAAATGGACGTATCAAAGGACGCGATAGAGACCAAGAAAATCGACTTCAAGGAAGGAGATACCACTAAGCAGGTCTCGGTCAGAGCCAACATGGACCCCAAATAGGAAGACGTGCTCGTCGAGTTCCTCCGCGCTAACATGGACCTCTTCGCATGGCAGCCTTCTGACATGTCCGGAGTACCTAGGGAACTCGCCGAGCACTACCTCAACATAAATCCGGGGGCTAAACCGGTGAAGCAAGCTATGCGACGCTTTGGAGATAGGAAGCACCGCGCCATAGGAATGGAATTAGCAAAGTTACTAGAGGCAGGTTTTGTAGTAGAAGTTATCCATACCGATTGGATCGCAAACCCCGTCCTTGTACCCAAAAAGAATTCTGAAATCCTAAGAATGTGCATCGATTACTCCGCTTGAATAAGCATTGTCCAAAGGATCCATTCCCCTTATCGCACATTGAGCAAGTCATTGATTCGACGGCAGGGGCGGAACTTCTGTGTTTTCTTGACGCATATTCCGGTTATCACCAGATCCGGATGAAGAAGTCCGACCAAAAGGCGACCTCGTTCATCACCCCGTTTGGCACCTACTACTATGTTACCATGCCTTTTGGTTTAAAAAATGCAGGTGCTACCGACCAACGTACGATGCAGCGGTGCTTGAAGGACCAAATTGGCCGAAACGTACACGACTACATCGACGACATCGCGTTCATGACCCGGAAAGGATCCGACTTGATCAGCGATCTCACAGAAACCTTCGAGAACCTCCGACGGTACAAGATGATGTTGAATCCGCTGAAGTGCGTCTTTGGCGTTCCAGCTGGAAAACTCCTTGGCTTCATAGTCTCTCACCGGGGCATTGAACTGAACCCGGAGAAAATCAAGGCAATCTTGTGCATCAAAAGGCCAACTTGTCTCAAAGATGTGCAACGACTAACTGGTTGCGTTGCAGCAATCAGTAGGTTTGTTAGCCGTCTTGGCGAGAAGGCGCTACCTCTATACAAGATGCTGAAGAAAACAGACAAATTTGTCTGGGACGACGCAACAGATGCAGCACTCCAAGGGTTGAAGGAAATACTCACCTCCCCACCCATCCTAGCAGCTCCAGAAGAGTCAGAGCCCATGCTCCTTTACCTGGCTGCTACCAACAGAGTCATCAGTCTCGTCATCGTGGTGGAACGAAAGGAAGACGGTCACGAGTATGGAGTCCAAAGGCCAGTCTACTATATTAGCGAGGTACTGACGGAATCCAAACAAAGATATCCTCACTTTCAAAAGCTAGCCTACGGCGTATTCCTAGGTAGCAGGAAGCTGAGACACTACTTCCAGGAGCATCCAGTAACAGTTGTGAGCAAGGCTCCGCTGTCAACGATTCTCAACAACGCTGACGCAACAGGATGCACAGCAAAATGGGGCATTGAATTATGTGCCTTCGACATCAACTACAAAGCTAGGACTGCGATCAGATCCCAGATCTTGGCAGATTTCGTCGCAGATTGGACGGAAGCTCCGGATGCAAATTTGGAGCCGGAACCAGAAACATGGGTTATGCACTTCGATGGATCCAAGCAGCATCAAGGCTCAGGAGCTGGAGTCACCCTGAAGTCCCCTACCGGAGAAGAACTGCAGTAAGTTCTGCAGATTCACTTCGAAGCTACAAATAACATGGAGGAATACGAGGCTTTACTACACGGTCTGCGCATCGCTAAGGAAATTGGGATCAAGCACATCATCTGCTGCGGAGATTCCGACCTGGTGGCACAACAAGTAGCCGAAACCTGGAACGCCAGAAACTCCGTCATGGCGGCTTATAGAGACGAAGTTGACAAGATCGCCAAATGCTTCCTCGGATACGAAGTCAAGTACGGCAGGAGAGACGATAATGCTGCGACAGACATGCTATCCAAGCTCGGATCCGGCAGGAAACCAATTCCGCCTGGTATTTTCCTGGAGCATCTACGGATACCCTCGGTGAAGGGCGCTAACCCGGAAAATCCAGATGTGGCAGTATCTCCGGCTAGGGAAGTGATGGTCATCGTTCCGGCCTAGACGCAGCCTTTCCTGGACTACCTCATTGATCAGAAGTTGCCAGAGGACGAGGTCCTGGCACGACAGATCATCAGACGAGCAAGATCCTACACCATCGTTGACGGACAGCTCTACAAACGAAGCGCAACTGGGGTATTTCTCAAATGCGTCTCCAATCAAGATGGCATTGAAATCCTCAGGGAGATCCATGCAGGGGATTGCGGGAATCATGCCGCCCCCAGGTCCCTCATTGCAAAAGCTTTTCGGCTCAGGTTTTACTGGTTCACAGCTAAAGAAGATGCTGACAAGCTGGTAAAAACTTGCCGAGGTTGCCAGTACTATGCTACTCAACCAAACGCTCCAGCCCAAGAGCCGAAGACCATCCCTATCACCTGGCCGTTCGCGGTCTGGGGGCTCGATATGGTTGGAAAATTAAAGAAATCATCTCCTGGCGGTTTTGAGTACCTCATGGTCGTTGTTGACAAGTTCAGTAAGCGGATCGAGGCAAAGCCAGTGAGAAAAGCCGATGGTGCTACGGCACTAAGGTTTGTCTGCATCCTCGTGACGAGATTCGGCATCCCACACATCATAATCACAGATAATGGCACGAACTTCGCACAAGGAGAATTGAAGGATTATTGCCATGACGTAGGGATCCGGCTTGACCTCGCATCTGTGGCTCATCCACAATCTAATGGTCAGGTCGAAAGAGCCAACGGCCTCATACTATCCGGACTCAAACCACGCCTTGAAGAACCGCTGCGACGTGCAGCCGGAGCTTGGGCTAAGGAGTTAGACTCTGTTTTATGGAGTTTACGAACAACCCCAAACAGGTCAACCGGATTTACCCCGTTCTTCCTGGTATACGGATCCGAAGCCGTGCTCCCCTCCGACATCATTCACAATTCACCGCGAGTTTCCGCCTACAATGAAGAAACTGCTGACGAGGCCAGACAGCTATCTGTGGACCTGATCGAAGAAGCTCGGAACTTAGCTGACCAACGATCCACCATCTACCAGCAGAAACTCCGACGCTATCACAGCCATGAGTTCGGAATCACTCGTTTATGGCCGGAGACCTGGTCCTCCGCCTTCGCCAGGTGAAAGATCATAAGTTGCAATCTCCATGGGAAGGACCCTTCGTCGTTAGCAAAGTGCTTCACAACGGGTCATACTACCTTGTCGATTTCCGGGAGCTAAAGGATAGACCTGCTAACTGGTATCGGAAACGCAAGCGAGAGGATCCGGATGACATATACGATGAAACAGAACGTCCCTGGAACATTGCGCAGCTACGTCCTTTCCAGACTTAGCAAAATTCTCGAATTACATACCCTGTAATAGTTATACATGATCAATGAAATAAAGCATATGGTTCACTCTCTGAGTCTTTTACCTCCTTTATGTATTCATTTTTTTAGATCGTGTATGTTTTCCGACTAAAACCGCAGAGCTGGATTTTTCCGCCTAGGCGTGTATGCAAGTTGTGATATTTCAAAATCGTCCTTTAGGACGTGAGCTTAAGTTTTTTAGCGGAAATGTTTTTTGTTGCGAACTCATGGATTCCTGGTAGCGACTTCCGGCACCTACGCTGGGGGCTTGTTTCCGTGGTTATTGACGGATCGCCATTGGGCTTCGTCGCTGCTGGCGAGCGTTTCCGGCTAAAGGTCCTCCGGCTCGTGGAAGGTCAAGTGAGCAAGCCGAAAAACATAAAACCAGCACTTGGTTTCAACAAATGAAACATTCAAATAAAATTTAAACGGATAGCAGGATAAGTTTTTTCCGCCCATGCATAAGTGCTTCGTCCCTAGCTACTTAAGAATTTAAGTTATATTACAAACCCACTATGGGGCCAAAATGATACATCTGTTTGATTGTTTGACAGGGTTCACTCGGAGGATTGATCCTCATCAGAAGCAATGTAGGCGGAGCCATCGCCAGAGTCGTCGCCAGAGCCCTCCTCGAAATGATTAGCGCTTGACCCGGAGCCCTCCTGGTCGCCTTCCTCAACACCTTCTTCTTCTTCTTCATCCTCCACGTCAGAGAAGCCCTCAGGGAGATCGTGCTTGTTATACCAGAACGAGTGGTTAACTCGTCCAACAAAGAGTCGATCATATCCTTGGGTCTCCGCGAGAATGGCTCTCATGTTGGTACCCTTGGGAATTACGCGCGCAACATCCGCAAACTTCATGGTTGGGAAGTGCGCTTTGCACATCGCCAACACGAGGGAAGCAACTCCGCAGGCGGAAGACTCCTGCCAATCCTTGATGAGTTCCGGCACCTGCCGCATCAGCTTGGACATGGTGTCGATCACCGTGATCTTGGCTCTCTTCGGGGACAATGATTTGGCTACTCCGCGACATGCCTCGAAGAGGTTATCAATTGAATCCCGCGCCTCATCATACGCTTCAGTCCTTTTGAGGATCGATTCTTTGGTCCATTCGAAGCCAAGACTCGCTGCGAAAAGCACGGTCAGTTTCTTCCGCAGACAAAGCAAAGTATGAGGAAGCCGGAGTTAAACAAAAAGGTCCTTATGGAAAATCATCTTGTCAATAGCCTCCGCCTCCGCCTCCGCCTCATGACTCTTATTCTTCGCCGCCAAGGTCTAAACCCTTTGCTGGCTCTTTTTAAGCTTATCAGCAAGTTCCGCCATGTCTCGAGCATGTTTCTCCAAGAGCTCCTTCTTCTCTGTGGTTTCCTTCGCAGAGGATTCTTTCAGGAAGTTCTTGAGAGACTCATTCTCAGCCTCCAAAACTTGGATCTTGGCGGAAAGAGCGTCGATGGTGGGGCGCTTGGCAATTTCTTCTGTAAGGCGGAAATCCACACAAATTATACACTATGTTTGTTCATGATAAGATACGCAAGCAACCCGGAGTTCTTACCTTCGTAATTTTTTACGCGGGTTTCCAGGATTGATAAAGCTTTCTGGCTATTCTCGGCGTTCTGGCGCAGCCCTTCAATCTCTTTCATTTGCTCCAGCACATGGACGCGCAGATCTTCGTGTAGTTTTCGCGTGTTCTGAGAAGCAGGCAGTGGTTAGCCAGAAATTCTTAGATTGAGAAAATTCTAAATTTCCGCTAAGGTGCGCATTTAAAAGCATTGGCTCACACATGTTACTCGGAAAAATGTTCAATCCAATGCTTGGGGGCTAGTGTTACCTGGCGCACGTTCTTGTGCTTGGTGAAGAAAATCTTGAGATCACTTTCCAGGTCGTTCAGTTCTTGCTCCTCCGTGTTCGCAGGCCCCCACACCTGGTCCATCATGGTGGAAATCTCCGCGTGGCGCTGTGAGAGGGGGACTTTTTGCAGAACCGGAAAGAGACGAGGGTGGGTCTGGGGCGTGCCAGTGGCACGACTTAGGGATAACTTCTTCTCAACTTCATCAGCCGGAGCTTCGGCTGAGGTAACAATAGGCTGTTCAGGCGGAGGTGCAGACGAGGACGCGCCCTTGCCGGAATCGCCTTTGCCGGATTTGGCAGTTGGTTCCTCCGGGAGATCATCAAGTTTGATGACATCCTTGGGATCTGGCTTGGCGGAGGAAGAGGCCTTGGGTGGAACCTCCACTTCCGGTGTGACATGCACAGAAGCCGGAGATGGCTTCGTTTTCTTCTTGGGGATCTTTTGGGGCTGGCTTCCGGAGCTTTTGTTGCAAAATAAAAAAGGCATAACATTTAGCATATGATGATTCACAGTAGCAAAAGAATTCTCAGACGGAAATCAAGCGCTTACCCGGATGATCTGAAAAATTGGTGGATGTTGGGTTGAGCTCGGTTGCTGGTGTCGATGAGTTTGAGGCGCTTCTTTTCCGCCTCCGCCTTTCGGGTAGCCGCGGTGCTAGGCGCTTCGCGGGCACGTTTAGTGGCTGGGCTGGAGGAAGCACCCCTTTTCCTTTTGGAGGGACGCGGAGCTTCGGGGACTTCCACGTCGGACGCGACCTCCGGGTCGGTGTTGCCCGCGTGAGGGACTCGGAGGAGAGTTCCGAGATCGTTTTCCTCGAGGGCCTCAAGCTAGGTTACCCAGCCAACACTTAGACAAATTTAGCAAAGACTGAAAAAGGAATCAATAGTTGAGTCAAGGAAACATACCGCGGTCCCGGAGCCGTTAGTGTGAATATCCATGTTGCACACATGGATCCTGAGATCACGTGGAACTTTGATCAGCACCCGGAGCCGCCTGTCCAAGGCGTCGGCGGAGAGGTTGTCTTTAGATGCGCGCATGACATCGTCGCGCCCCATGTACTGGAACAGCAGGCGGTCCCGATGTTGTAGGGGCTGGATCCTCTTAGTAAACCAGGACATAGTAAGGTCCTTGCCCGACAAGCCCTAGTCCGTTAGCTTGCAGATCCGCCTAATTGCCCGAGTCAATTGAGGTGACTCGGAAAGATGGGGACATTGAGTCCAGGTCGGAGTCTCGCTGGGGGGGCATCCTTGTAATCTGGCAGCACCTTTGGGGAAGCCGGATCAATCACGTCCTTCAGGTAGAAGAAGTTGCCGGACTAGTACCGCGCAGATTCATGGCGATCTGTGTGCGGGTACACGCGCCCGGGGCGGCGCTTGAAGGTGACGCCACCGCAGGTGGCTAGCGTGGAAGTCTGTGAAACTTTCTCCTTTTTGATGGATAAGTAGTACTCGAAGAGGGGAAGTTCCGGGGTTATCCGGAGGTGGCCTTCACACAGCGTTACGTGGTTCCTGATGGCCAAGATGCTATTCGGAGTAATGTGGTGAGGTTGAAGCTCGTACGGCTTCAGGATTTCCGAGAAGAAATCGCTGGGCGGGAGAGAGAAGCCACGCTCGACGAGCGCCTTGGTCACCACCCACTCTCCGGCTTCGGGAGCAGGCCTCAGGGCGCCTGGAATCGTACGCCAAGATCCGGGATTTAGAAAACCCTCCGCCTCGAGGTTGCGGAGTTCGGTCTCCGTGGTGAAGCAAGGCCACCATTTTCCTTTGGCCTCGCTATCTCGCGTGCGAGCCTTTGATTTCTTGGTGGTCACCTCCTCCACCTTCTTCTCCATTTGTTCAGCACCCGCAGTTTCCTCCGGGTTGGCTGATGATCCCTCAATGTTCTTGCCGGAGTCTTTTTGAGGCTCCAGATGAACTGGGATGAGGGGAGGAGGGGTGGAGGAGATTGGAGTCGCCAGGATCGGCTCGAACGAGGGAGGCCGAGTAGAAGACGACATCTACGAAGAAAAATGCGAGTTGATCAGAACTTAGTCGGATCCTATGTTAAAAAGCCTAGTCATCCCTACCAACTACGGTGAGAAGACAAAGCTTGAGAGCTTACCGGAATGGCTTCCGCGGTGGTCGGGGTCGCCGGCGGCGAGGTTTCGCCGCGGTAGCTCGTCGGACTTAAGAACACGAAGAACAGCACGTGGCGGCGATGGTGCTCCGGTGAACTTCCGGCGGATTCCGGTGCGGCGGAGGAGGAGCTCGGAGGCGGCGCTGTGCTGAGAGGTGAAAAGGGGGCGAATGGGGTGGTTTAGGGTTGAACGGCGGATATTTATAGGCCGAAGGGAAGAAATTCATGCTCTGCATCCTGTGGATGGAATGCAAGCGTTGCGCCGTTGGATGAACGACACGTGTCAAAAACCCTAAGCGGTAAAAATGGCTAAGGATAAGTTACCGCACAAATCGCCCGAAAATGGCGCCAAGATTGGCGGAACCATTTGAACCTTTCATAGGTTCTGGGTAGCAGTTTGAAAAGCTCTGAACTCTCGTCCAAGCAGGGGAGTAACCCGGAGACATGCTGCAACGATACTGTCGATGGATGAAGTCCCGCGGGATAAAGATATTTTCCGACCAAGAGTTGGGAAAGAAGAAAATATGAAGTTGGAGTTCTTCAAGTTTCCCCATGTTACCGAGATTGCCGGAAGACGTGAAGAGTTAGCAAGGCAGAAACAAGGGGTGAATCTCGGAGAACTCTGGGGGCTACTGTTGTGGGTATATACTTCATTGGTGTACCATCGACAGTGCCTAGATTCGGCAAACCCGGGTGGCCCATAGACGGTGGTGTGGCATGTGGCCCATCGGGCGGCCCAGTTGCTGTTGATCATGAAGCATGAAGTCCGGCCCAGGGTCAGGGAGCCGGATCCTAACCGACCTTCGGATGAAGCCGGATCCGTGAAGGCCCATGAGGGACCCGGATCCAGTACGACATAGATGGAAGGAGGATCCTTGACGTACACAGCAAGACATTGTACCGTAGTTAGGCAACCTGTAATCCGGCTAGGACTCTCCATGTAAACCCTAGATCCGTGCGCCTTTATAAGCCGGATCCAGGGAGCCCTAGAGGCACAACCACAACTCATTGTAACAACGCGAAAGTGCTCAGATAATTCCAGACAAGCAGCAGTAGGCCTTGCCATCGTGCAGGTGATCCGAAGCTGGGTAAATCGCGTACCACCATCCCGAGTGCACTCCGCCCTATGGCCCCTACTTCTTCTCCCCCTCATGAGGATCCCTCCTTCGAGGTACCGTCGAATAGGCAACGACAACCGGCGTCGAAGGATCTTTTCGCTACAATCAAAAGGCGCGACATTGTACTCCTGCGAGTCGACGTGCTCTTCGCGGATGTAGAGCCATCTTTTGCGCCACCCTTGAACAGAGTCGGGGAATTTGACATCGAAGTGTTCGACATCTGGGCAGACGCAGATAACAACACCACCTACATTGTAGGCGATGTTGTGGGAGCTGTTGCGACGGACAAGGAATATGTGTTTCCACATGCCCCAATTGGGAGGGGTCCCGAGAAAGCATTCGCAGAGGGTGATGAAGATGGAGATATGGAGGATGGAATTGGGAGTGAGCTGGTGTAGCTGTAGCCCGTAAACAAAGAGTAATCCACGAAGAAATTCGTGGATAGGACTGGACAAACCGCAGATGAGGTGGTCAACGAAAGTTACCTGGTATCCGATGCGCGGTGTGGGGAAGCTTTCCTCGCCGGGGAAGATCAGCATATTGTCCTTCTTCATGAGCTCGAGCTTCTTGAGCAGGTTTGCATCTTGGTTGGAGATCTTGGATCTCTCCCACTCAGAGAACTTCAGGTCTTCCGTTGCCATTGGAGAGGTATGCTTGGAGAGCCTTGCCCGCGGTGGCATTAACTTGGTTGATTGTGATGGTGGAGAAAGCAAAGGCGCAGGAGCTTTGTTGTGACAATGGGGGATTTTGGAGAGAGACAAAGCAAGAGTGCGGCGCAGCGAAGGGATAAACGGAGGAAGAAGAAGACCCTTTGTAGCAAACCTACGAATCGTCGTGCCGTTGGATGCAACAGGAATGGGTTTGATGCTCTACACATGTCTCCATGGGTAATAAGGTCTTTTTACTGCGAAGGAACTGGACAGGCGCTACAACACGCGTGCCAGGGAAAGTGGAGAACGTGTGTTCCCCACTTGCGTAACATGTCAAGTACTGCAGACTTTTGGGCCCACAAGTCAGTGACAAGACAGAGTTCGCGTCTTCCCGATACAGTGACCGTGGCTATCGTCAGCAATGATGTCACTATGGAGAAAACTGCGGTTCCAAATATTTTGAAGATTGTCGACAGAGGAGTATCAATGATAATTTCGGGAGCCTTTGATCAAATACAAGTTTTTGTTCAAATGCTCGGGGGCTACTTTTTAAAGAAGTTTGATGGAGTTGATGCAGAAGGGTATACATTAGTCTGCAGGGATATCGACAGGGAAATTTCAAATATTGCAACAAATAAAAAGTTGAGCCTACAGCCAAGTATACATACTCGACTGTAGCCTCGGGGGATACTCCCATCGGGAGCGCTGGTCGCGCACCCAATAAAAATGGGAGAATTAGAAGAGATGACAATATAGCGACAACGGTGCTAAAAAGGTGAGCCTACAACCAAGTACAAGCACTTGGTTGTAGCCTCGGGGGCTACTCCCATCGGGAACGCTGTTCGCGTGCCCGATGAAATTCACGAAGTCATGGTGAGCATATTCCGAGTTATAAAGTAATTCTTCATATACTCCCATCGGGAGGACAAGATAACAATATACAAGTCATCCGTTGACTCGAATAAATGAGCTATTCCAGCAGCCGAAAAAAGCACTCGACAATATATTCTCAGAGCGCCTCAGTCGCTAATTAATCTCTGAATGCCGCAATACTTTGCGAAGGTAAGTCCCCAGGATCTGTTCTGCGCGGCGTGGCACCGCCTCTGACGGCTTTCTGCTACTTTTTTCCGTATCAACAAATACGAAGAAAAATCCTAACGGACGCGTTAGGTACCCGATAAAACATAACTGGAATTCGACATCCGATAAGACCTTAAGCGGCACATGTCGAATTATGCCAATATCCCGAGATCATGTCCAGGGATGTGATCTTGAAGTAGGTTTTTGCGGATTTCCACAAGAGCAGTTAACTGGTACCTGATCCGTCAGATGAACCAGCCCCAATTACCGTTATCACTATACAACATACAATTGCTTTATAAGGATTGTTTATTGATTCGAAGAAATCGTATGGTAATTGTAAAGGTGGAGATTTTCCTTGATTCTTCGATTCAAGCAAAATCTCGGGGGCTACTGACATAGGCATCCCCAGTGGGCCTACCGAAGATGGTACCGGGGTTTACTCAAGGCCCACGACCCGAAGAAACGAAGCCTGGAAGCCCAGTTACGAAATAGTTTGGAAATATAGAGTTGTATTAGGAATAAGGACTTGTAATGATTACGGGACGAACTCAAAGGGTCTCCCGGACTTTGTAACTTGTACATCACGAAACCCTCGGCTCCGCCTCCTATATAAGGGGGAGTCGAGGGACGAAGAAAGGATCGATTGATTGTCAACACAACCCTAGTTTTCTAGCAGTCGAGTACTTTTCCGGTTGAAACCTTCGAGATCTACTTGCCCCCTACTTCCAGCAAAACCCTAATCTACAACTTGTAGGCATTGACAAGTTAATTCTTGTCACTGGTTGACCGGCTGCCTCGATGAAAAGTTGGGCTGGACAAGTTGTCAACGGTCTACAATGGATGGATTTCAAGTGACCATATAAATACCCCTTCACCTACCTCGAAACACTTAGGCACTACATTACAAATTGTTCTTGAGCTCTCTATCTCATACTCCATTGATAGAAACACCAAAAGCCTCAGATCTCCCTCCTCCTCCACCCAAACTCAAATCCCTTCGGGGAAAAGATAGAGGAGGCCTTGATCTACCGTTCCATCGAGCCAAATCTTGTTTCCCCTTGTATTCATCAAGATACTTGCTCTCTAGGGTTCCTTGAAACCCTAGGTGGGAAAAAGAGGTCTGGAAGAATCCGGGCTGTGGATTTTCTCCTGACAAGATTGTGAAGGTTTGGAGGTTGCCTCAAAGTCTACCACAAGTGAGTGAGATATTCCTTCGTGGGATAGGCTCCGGAGAATAGGGTGAGCCTTCGTGGCATTGGGGAATCCTTCATGGGACCTCCACCCCTCCAAACGTGACGTACCTTCTTCCAAAGGAAGGGAACACAGGAATAAACCCTCGTCTTCGCGTGCTATTGGTTATCTCTAACTGAACTCCTTACTTGTGATATAACTTCATGTGAGAGCCTTTGTGCTTGAGTTACTTGTATCATCATATAGGGTTCCTCACCTAGTTTGCATTAGGCTAACATTTATATTCTGCAAAGCCTAATATTGCAAAGAAAGAATTAAAATTTGTAGAAACCTATTCACCCCCCTCTAGGTTTACCATCTCTGAACTTTCAATTGGTATCAGAGCCTGGACTCTTTCTAAGGGCTTTACAGCCTTAAGAGTGAGATGGATAAACTATTCGAGGGTCTAGATGAAGATTCTAACCTTTCGGTTAAGGAGATGAAATCCAGATTCTTAGCATATGAGGCCGAGAAAAAGAAGGAGGAGGATGAAGTCCAAAGCCAAATGGCACAAATGAGTGCCATGCTTAAAAACCTGATTAGTGGGACTTCGGTCCCTCCGGAAGGTTTCCATGAAGTCAATCATGACTATCCCCAAAACACTTCACCCATGCCTCATATAAACCATAGTGGGAATGTTCCCCATTTTGATGGAACTCACTTTCCTTTTTGGAAATCTTCTATATAGTCTCATATTCACAGCTACAGTGTGGAGATGTGGGAGATCATTGTGGATGGATACCGGAAGCCACAAGATCCCATCAGGCTAACCTCCACCGAGTTCTACAATTGCCAACTCAATGCCTCTGCTTGTGACAAGATTAGAAGTGGCATCAATCGCAAGCTCCTCGATCAAGTCAATGATATAGACTCAGCAAAGCTTTGGGATCGGATCGTAGTACTACAAGAGGGAACCTATCTGATCCAAAGGGCCCTCTATGAGTCAGCAAAGACAGAGGTAACCTTGTTCATGATTAGAGAAGGAGAACCCTTGACCGATGCTTATGGAAGGCTTGGTGCTCTTCGAGTAAAGGTCAAGGGCCTTGGATGTGAAAAATACAATGATGGCTTTGAAATGAATGAAGAATTCATGAAGTCCAAGGTCATTGCCATGATTGCAGTCAAACAGAAGGACATCAACCTTGCACTCAACTTGCAAATCCTCACCAAAGCCTCAGATCTGAACGCAGATGATCTAGTCTCCTATGTGGCAGCCAATGACAACATGGCCAAGATAGGAGAAAGGCTCATGGCGATGAACCTCATAGAGGGATCCTCACACAACCTTGCTTTGAAGGCTAGGGCTGACCAAGAAAGAGAAGAAGCCTATGAAATCTAAGAAGATGAAGAGATGACATGAACTAGTGACATCGCGACAGATTTGCGTTCTTTGCCAAGAAGTACAAGAAGAAGTTCCCAATGCCCTTCAATGAGAAGAAGAAGAGAACGTGCTACAACTATGATGAAGATAGTCACTTTGCAAATGAGTGCCCTCCTGAAAAAAAAGGTAGACAAGACAAAGTTTGTCAAAGGGGTCAAGTGTGACGCCCCGGAACCGGTACCATGAGGATCCCAGCGAACCCGCCGAAATCCGCACGATATCGATTTCGACACGCCCTCCGACACGACGTGCGCGATGAATCACACACGTGATGCCAGAGGAATTAACACGAGCGGTAACATTACAACAGGATTACAATAGAGCCCACAAGATACATATATTATAACAACGACTCCAATGAGTCAAGATACAAATATACAATACAAAGATCCAAATCATACAGAAGATCGAATACGTCCGAGTACGGACAAGATACAAATTGGACTAAGAGTCCTGAAGATAACCGATGGCGTCCATAACCCTGCCCAGGCCAAGCCGGAAGGGTAACCTTGCTAGCGTCGTCTTCATCGAACATATCTTCATACCTGCCCGGTTATATCCCGTAGAAGCAGCAATAAGTATGGGTTCGTACTTAACAAGACTTCAAGACGTATAAGCATTTGTCAACCAGTCGTCCTTTGTACTTGAGGCACGCAGGGGACTTAGAGGACGCAAGAGGAACGTCATAGGCAATATGGTGGGGTTAAGCGGCAGCGCGCAAGCACTAAAAACCTATAGAGACACTCTACAACAGTCGTCTAATCAGAGAAGGTGAGAGAGCGTAACTAACAGTTCTATACTCTGCAAACATAACACAGCCAATGTGTTCCCCCCTCGCCAGGAGGTACTTACAAAGGCACTCACACGGTTGTCAAGTTTTAACCATTTATTAGTGAAGTTGTGCTAACTTACTACACAAGTTATTATTAATAAACAACAGGTGTAAGTTGTCTATGGTCGAGTCATGCAGCTCCAAGTCGTCCCTAACCGTGGACGCGGCTTATCGATAAGATTGTAACCCTGCAGGGGTGCCCAAATGTGCCCACACGCACGATCAACCCACTTACGATAGGTGGATATCACGACACGCACTCTCCTTCACCACAACAAAGTCTAGGAAGCCACCTAACCAAGTTAAACCCGTATCAGAGTCCGGCCGTGCTCCGAAGCGGACTCAGCTATTGTGTCAGCGTACTAGGTGATCAGTGCCCAGCGGGATGACCACTTCGCAGCGGCTCCGCAACCTACGAACGTGCAAGAGACAACAGGGTACAAGGCCCCAAACGTAACATCATATCATCTGACCACAAAGAAACAAGCTTGCACGCCCGAGAGAAACAAAGCATTCAAACTAATTGTGGCCACTGGACAAAGCTGTAGATTCCGGCAGTGGTCGAGGGGAGACCCGGAAAGCATACCCACGTGTGGTTAGAGCGCTCAGTCTCGGAACAGATAACAAGAACTCGGATCCTAAGTTATTTAGGAAACACAAGTGAGCCGTCACAAAACGATCAGCTGACCCACCGATGCCTCCGCTAAACAATTATCAACAACTAAAGTAACCATGATTCTTCCCAACATATAACCCGATAAGATAACAATAACAGTAACGAGATAAAACAGCACTAGCATGCACTACGACTCGCAAGGGCAGACTCGATAACCAAACAATAGCCGTAGGAGGTGGTGGTGGCAATATGGGCTGCTTGAGGTAACAAGTGGAAGGGACACGTGACAAGAACGCAACTTGAGGATAGCATGAGGGAGAAGGCAAAATAAAATAGGTGAGCGACTCCTGCAGGGACAGGAGTATAGGGGAAATGCTTGCCTGTTAAAGCTTGCCGAGGGACATCCGGAGAACTTGTCGTATCTCACAACACCACTTCGTGATCCTATCCGGGAAGAAGCAAATGCTGGACAAACAACGTGTGCAAGTCTTACTACTACGGAAAAAGAAGATCCAGCATGTTCATGATGATATGCATGACATGGCAAACATGATGCGATGCAACTTATCCATATTAATCGGAGTCGGAACACCGAACAATCAAATTAGGTTGGAGATGCATTTTCTACCGTCAAAGTTAAGGGTGGATTAGCATAGCAAACATGGCAGGGGTGAGCTACATCAAAATTAAATGGAGCGGGGAATACCATAGTCGGTATCCGAAATACTCCGCATATATGTGAGGTGAAAATGCACGACTATCAACGAGCGACATGATGCGAGATGCAAACAGAAGAATGGATGGCATATTCATGTTCAACACATTTTTCTGATCAATTTTCATATAGAACACATTTTAATTGGAGTTACCAATTAAAAGTTATTAAGGAAATAGTTTTTCAGCATTTTAAATTATAGAAAACAGATTTTATTAATTGGGAAAGGACCTGGAAATAAATTCCGGCCAGGGGAGGGACCCCGGGTTGGTTTGTTGAAGGGCCAGGGGGTTTTTATGAAAACCATCCGGGCGAGGACGGCGGGTTAAGGAATTAAAACATGCAGGGGCCCATATGCAAAAGTTACAGATCCATATCTGAGAGAAGGTTTTCTCACCGAGCGGTTTGACCCACAGAGGCTGACGAGGGGGGCCCACGCGGCCACGCTAGCTGCCACGCCGGCGGAGCGTCCAGGCACGCACTGCAGCTGTTCGATGCCAGGATGATGCCGCACGCGTTCCAGACAGAGGCGGTCACCGTGGGTCGGCGGCGAGCGCGCAGGCGATTCCGAGGCTCCCAGGCCACGCGGAAGGAGGCGTCGCACACGCCTCGTCGGCGCAGACCAGAAGAGGGCGGCGCTGGAAGCAGGGGCCCACCGGAGAGGGTGGACGGTGAACATCTGCGGCAAGAAAACACGTTCACCGGCGAGGTAACGGACCAAGAGGAGAAGCTGGGGAAGAGGAGGTCGAGGAGAGGCGGAAGTCTACCGAGAGGATGTTGGCGAGGTCGAGGAAGGCGGAGGAGGTCGGACGGCGACGGAATCGAAGAAGAAGCGCGGCGGCCGAGGGAGGGGAACGGCGAGCGCCCGCTCGATTGAGGGCCTCCCGTCCCGATTGCTTGCAGGAGGAGGTGCGCGGCGTCGAGGCGCTACTAAAGGCGGCATCGGCGCTGGTTGGGGTGGCCTGAGACGGTGGGGGAGCGGTGAACTGGTGGTGGTGCCGTGGGGGATTTCTTCCGACTTGCTTGCAGATGAAGAAGAAAAGGAGAGGAGGAAACTTGGAGAGGAGGAAAAGATGCAGTGGTCCTGGAAGAGATAAGGAGAGGGGAGAGAGCAGGTGGTGGCGGGCGTGAGTGCGGTGGTGGCGTGGTGGAGGACCACTGCCTCACGTCCTTCCCGTGACCCTCTCTCGAGATGACGACAAGGGGAGAAGAAAAGGGAGCGAAGGGGTATGGGCCTGGTGAGGTGGGTTGGGCCGCCGGTGGTTTGGTGGGGATGGGCTGCTGCGGCCAGAGAAAGGAAGGGGAGGGGAGGGAGAAGAGAGAGAGGGGTTGGGCCAAAAGAGAGGGAGAGGCCCAGGGGTTTAGGGTTTGATTTTTAAAAATCCTTTTCTTTTCTCTCTTGTTTTCAAAACTGCTTTGGTATTTGAAAACAAAACCAAACAAAGCCAAACCATTTTTAAAACTGTGAAACATTTGGAATAGTTTTATTTATTAATATAGGTTTGATTGTTAGGGTTTTGTTAAAAGAAATAGAGAGGGGAGGTTTATTATAAAACCATATGAGAAGGAAACACAAATAGTTTTTATTGGAGAAATAATTTTTATTTAATAAAATCTTGTGCATGATATGATGCATATGCCATGATGATGCATAAAAGGAAAAGCACAAACAAATCTAATATGGGGTACTACCCGGGGCCGTTACATCAAGCCAAGATTGAAGCCAAACCCAATCAACGAACAATACAAGAAGAACAAGGGAAGAGCCTTTGTTGGGGCTGAGTACACTTCCGATGAAGAGGAAGAAGATGAGGAGAAGGAGGCCGGAGTGGGTGGTTTGGCTTTCTCCAAATCTGGGTCACTCTTCACATATGACTACTCCAAGGATTACTCCACGGAGTCCTCAACTCCGAATGATATTGGTTCTTCCTTCATGGCAAGAACAACTCATGATGATGACTCTGATGACTCTCCCTCCTCTACGACCGTCGGCTCTTGTCTAATGGCAAGAGAAACAAAGGTAATGGAATCCCCACCTTCTCTATCTAGTGTTCTTGATGATGAAACTGAAAATCAAGATGAGGTAGTTATGCTTAAGGAACTTTACAAAGTTAGATGCACTCTTCGTGGTGATGCTCTTATCAAATTTGATTACTTGATGGACTCCCACCAAGAAAGGGATGAGTCCATTGAGGAATTAGAATATCATTTGAATGATGAAAAAAGGAGATTCAATCTCCTAAGACAAGAGCTGAAAAACGAAAGGTGCATATCTCAAGGCCTTAAGCAACAAATTGAAACTTTTGAATTAGATAAAGTTAAGGACCTAGAAACTATTGAAAGGGCTCAATTATTGGCTCAAGAGCTTGATGCTTCAATGAAGGAGCTTGAAGTTGCTCATGCTTCTCTCACTAGGGATCTTGACCACCTTTAAAAAGCTAACAAGCTTGTTAAGGATGAGCTCAAGAAACTTGGAGAGAACCATGACATACTCCAACAAACCTACAAGAAGGCTCTTGGATCAATGAATGATCCCATTATTGCTGAAAATGTTGCTAGTCCCTTCACCTCATTTACTTGTGAGCATGCCAAACTTGCTGAGGAACATGTTCGTTTGCAAGAGCAACTACCTTTATATGTTGAGACCAATACATATCTTGAATCCTTGGTGACCAAATATGGTCTCAACTATCATCCAACTGACTCGGCTTGTGAAAAGCAACTATTCTTGAGGAAAATTCTAGGTTGACAAATGAACTTGCCAAGTTCACCACTGCCAAGAATAAGATGGGATTGGATTACCTCTTGAGTAAGCAAAGGTCAAACAATCAAAAGTTTGGTCTTGGGTATGTTCCCAAGCCTCACAAGAAGAACAACTACAAGAAGGATAAGCCCGCTCAAGAGAAGAACAAGAAGGTCACTAATGTTGGCAAAGCCTCAAAGGGCAAAGCCACTAGTGGTGACCGCACGAGACCTAACAATCACTATGATTTATTTGTTGATTATTATGGTGATGTTTATGCTAAATATGTTGGACCTTGTAAAGACTATGCTTATAGAGGGTACTCAATTTGGGTACCAAAAGATCTTGTTGCCATTACAAAGGAACCCATTAATCGATGGGTTCCTAACACCTCTACTTGATTTTGTAGGGGTATTCCTCCGGTGGTCCAAAATGGGTGTTTGATAGTGGATGCACCAATCATATGACCGGAGGAAGAGGCGTGCTTGACCAATTCATAGAGGATGTTAACAAGAAGTCAAGCATCACCTTTGGTGACAATTCAAAGGGAAAGGTACTTGGGTATGGCAAGATGGCAATCTCTAAGGACTTGTGCCTTGAGATGGTCATGCTTGTTGAATCCCCTGGCTATAATTTGCTTTCTATTTATCACCTTGCAGATGCCGGCTATAATTCATATTTTACTAATTATTGTGTGAAAGTATTTAGGAGTGATAATCTCAAATTGGTCCTTGTTGGATATGTGGAGAACAACCTTTACGTGGTTGACCTCTCGAAAGAGAGCCCATCACTTCCCACATGTCTAATGGATAAGCATGACGAAGGATGGATGTGGCATTGCTGCCTTGGTCATGTCAATATGAGAAATCTTAAAAAACTCCTAAAGGGTGAGCACATTGTTGGACTAACCGGTATTTCCTTTGAGAAAGATCGTGTATGCAGTGCATGTGTAGCTGGAAAACAACTCAAGAAGAGACATCATATCAAGAGTATCATCACCACTTCTAGGCCTTTGGAGCTCCTTCACTTGGATCTCTTTGGGCCATCACATTATGATACTCTTGGTGGGAGCAAGTATGAACTTGCCATTGTTGATGATTGATACGCGTACAGCACGCGTCCGTTGGGAACCCCAAGAGAAAGGTGTGATGCGTACAGCGGCAAGTTTTCCCTCAGTAAGAAACCAAGGTTTATCGAACCAGTAGGAGCCAAGAAGCATGTTGAAGGTTGATGGCGGCGAGATGTAGTGCGGCGCAACACCAGGGATTCCGGCGCCAACGTGGAACCTGCACAACACAACCAAAGTACTTTGCCCCAACGAAACAGTGAGGTTGTCAATCTCACCGGCTTGCTGTAACAAAGGATTAGATGTATAGTGTGGATGATGATTGTTTGTAGAAAACAGTAGAACAAGTATTGCAGTAGATTGTATTCAATGTAAAAGAATGGACCGGGGTCCATAGTTCACTAGAGGTGTCTCTCCCATAAGATAAATAGCATGTTGGGTGAACAAATTACAGTTGGGCAATTGACAAATAGAGAGGGCATGACCATGCACATACATGATATGATGAGTATAGTGAGATTTAATTGGGCATTACGACAAAGTACATAGACCGCTATCCAGCATGCATCTATGCCTAAAAAGTCCACCTTCAGGTTATCATCCGAACCCCTTTCAGTATTAAGTTGCAAGCAACAGACAATTGCATTAAGTATGGTGCGTAATGTAATCAATAACTACATCCTCGGACATAGCATCAATGTTTTATCCCTAGTGGCAAAAGCACATCCATAACCTTAGGGGTTTCTGTCACTCCCCCAGATTCACGGAGACATGAACCCACTATCGAGCATAAATACTCCCTCTTGGAGTTAAGAGTAAAAACTTGGCCAGAGCCTCTACTAATAACGGAGAGCATGCAAGATCATAAACAACACATAGATTGATAATCAACATAACATAGTATTCTCTATCCATCGGATCCCAACAAACACAACATATAGCATTACAGATAGATGATCTTGATCATGTTAGGCAGCTCACAAGATCCAACAATGAAGCATAATGAGGAGAAGACAACCATCTAGCTACTGCTATGGACCCATAGTCTAGGGGTGAACTACTCACTCATCACTCCGGAGGCGACCATGGCGGTGTAGAGTCCTCCGGGAGATGATTCCACTCTCCGGCAGGGTGCCGGAGGCGATCTCCTGAATCCCCCGAGATGGGATTGGCGGCGGCGGCGTCTCTGGAAGGTTTTCCGTATCGTGGCTCTCGGTACTGGGGGTTTCGCGACGAAGGCTATTTGTAGGCGGAAGGGCAGAGTCGGGAGAGTCACGAGGGGCCCACACGCTAGGGTGGCGCGGCCAGGGCTTGGGCCGCGCCGCCCTACTGTGGCGCCGCCTCGTGGCCCCACTTCGTCTTCTCTTCGGTCTTCTGGAAGATTCGTGGCAAAATAGGCCCCTGGGCGTTGATTTCGTCCAATTCCGAGAATATTTCCTTACTAGGATTTCTGAAACCAAAAACAGCAGAAAACAGCAACTAGCTCTTCGGCATCTCGTCAATAGGTTAGTTCCAGAAAATGCATAAAGTATGCATAAAACATGTAGATATCATCAATAATGTGGCATGGAACATAAGAAATTATCGATACGTCAGAGACGTATCAGCATCCCCAAGCTTAGTTTCTGCTCGTCCCGAGCAGGTAAACGATAACAAAGATAATTACTATTGTAAGCATATGTAATGAATGCAGCGATCCAAACAATGTAAATGACATGAGTAAACAACTGAATCATAAAGCAAAGACTTTTCATGAATAGTACTTCAAGACAAGCATCAATAAGTCTCGCATAAAAGTTAACTCATAAAGCAATAATTCAAAGTAAAGGCATTGAAGCAACACAAAGGAAGATTAAGTTTCAGCGGTTGCTTTCAACTTGTAACATGTATATCTCATGGATAGTTGTCAATGCAAAGTAATATAACAAGTGCAATATGCAAGTATGTTGGAATCAATGCACAGTTCACACAAGTGTTTGCTTCTTGAGGTGGAGAGAGATAGGTGAACTGATTCAACAATAAAAGTAAAAGAATGGCCCTTCGCAGAGGGAAGCATTGATTGCTATATTTGTGCTAGAGCTTCGGTTTTGAAAACAAGAAACAATTTTGTCAACGGTAGTAATAAAGCATATGTATCATGTAAATTATATCTTACAAGTTGCAAGCCTCATGCATAGTATACTAATAGTGCCCGCACCTTGTCCTAATTAGCTCGGATTACCTGGATTATCATTGCAATGCACATGTTTTAACCAAGTGTCACAAAGGGGTACCTCTATGCCGCCTGTACAAAGGTCTAAGGAGAAAGCTCGCATCGGATTTCTCGCTATTGATTATTCTCAACTTAGACATCCATACCGGGACAACATAGACAACAGATAATGGACTCCTCTTTAATGCATAAGCATGTAGCAACAATTAATTTTCTCATATGAGATTGAGGATATATGTCCAAAACTGAAACTTCCACCATGGATCATGGCTTTAGTTAGCGGCCCAATGTTCTTCTCTAACATTATGTATGCTCTAACCATTAAATGAGTGGTAAATCTCCCTTACTTCAGACAAGACGGACATGCATAGCAACTCACATGATATTCAACAAAGAGTAGTTGATGGCGTCCCCAGGAACATGGTTATCGCACAACAAGCAACTTAATAAGAGATAAGGTGCATAAGTACATATTCAATATCACAATAGTTTTTAGGCTATTTGTCCCATGAGCTATGTATTGTAAAGGTAGAGGATAGAAATTTTAAAGGTAGCACTCAAGCAATTTACTTTGGAATGGCGGAGAAATACCATGTAGTAGGTAGGTATGGTGGACACAAATGGCATAGTGGTTGGCTCAAGGATTTGGATGCATGAGAAGTATTCCCTCTCGATACAAGGTTTAGGCTAGCAAGGTTATTTGAAACAAACACAAGGATGAAGCGGTGCAGCAAAACTCACATAAAAGACATATTGTAAACATTATAAGACTCTACACCGTCTTCCTTGTTGTTCAAACTCAATACTAGAAATTATCTAGACCTTAGAGAGACCAATTATGCAAACCAAATTTTAGCATGCTCTATGTATTTCTTCATTAATAGGTCCAAAGTATATGATGCAAGAGCTTAAACATGAGCACAATAATTGCCAAGTATCACATTATCCAAGACATTATAGCAATTACTACATGTATCATTTTCCAATTCCAACCATATAACAATTTAACGAAGAAGAAACTTTCGCCATGAATACTATGAGTAAAGCCTAAGGACATATTTGTCCATATGCAACAGCGGATCGTGTCTCTCTCCCACACAATGAATGCTAGGATCCATTTTATTCAAACAAAACAAAAACAAAAACAAACCGACGCTCCAAGCAAAGTGCATAAGATGTGACGGAATAAAAATATAGTTTCACTAGAGGAACCTGATAATGTTGTCGATGAAGAAGGGGATGCCTTGGGCATCCCCAAGCTTAGACGCTTGAGTCTTCTTAAAATATGCAGGGGTGAACCACCGGGGCATCCCCAAGCTTAGAGCTTTCACTCTCCTTGATCATATTGTATCATCTCCCTCTCTTGATCCTTGAAAACTTCCTCCACACCAAACTCAAAACAACTCATTAGAGGGTTAGTGCACAATCAAAATTTACATGTTCAGAGGTGACATAATCGTTCTTAACACTTCTGGACATTGCACAAAGCTACTGAAAGTCAATGGAATCGAAAAATCCATCAAGCATAGCAAAACAGGCAATGCGAAATAAAAGGCAGAATCTGTCAAAACAGAACAGTTCATAAAGACGAATTTTATTGAGGCACCAGACTTGCTCAAATGAAAATTCTCAAACTGAATGAAAGTTGCGTACATATCTGAGGATCACTCACGTAAATTTGCATAATTTTCTGAGTTACCTACAGAGAATTAGGCCCAGATTCGTGAAAGCAAAGAAATCTGTTTCTGCGCAGTAATCCAAATCTAGTATGAACCTTACTATCAACGACTTTACTTGGCGCAACAATGCACAAAACTAAGATAAGGAGAGGTTGCTATAGTAGTAACAACTTCCAAGACTCAAGTATAAAATAAAAGTACTGTAATAAAAACATGGGTTGTCTCCCATAAGTGCTTTTCTTTAACGCCTTTCAGCTAGGCGCAGAAAGTGTGTATCAAGTATTATCAAGAGACGAAGTGTCAACATCATAATTTGTTCTAATAATAGAATAAAAAGGTAACTTCATTCTCTTTCTAGGGAAGTGTTCCATACCTTTCTTGAGAGGAAATTGATATTTAATATTACCTTCCTTCATATCAATAATAGCACCAACAGTTCGAAGAAAAGGTCTTCCCAATATAATGGGACAAGATGCATTGCATTCAATATCCAAGACAACAAAATCAACGGGGACAAGGTTATTGTTAACGGTAATGCGAACATTATCAACTCTCCCCAAAGGTTTCTTTGTAGAATTATCAGCAAGATTAACATCCAAATAACAATTTTTCAATGGTGGCAAGTCAAGCATATTATAGATTTTCTTAGGCATAACGGAAATACTTGCACCAAGATCACATAAAGCATTGCAATCAAAATCATTGACCTTCATCTTAATGATGGGCTCCCAACCATCCTCTAGCTTCCTAGGAATAGAAGCTTCGCGTTCTAGTTTCTCTTCTCTAGCTTTTATGAGAGCATTTGTAATATGTTTTGTGAAAGCCAAATTTATAGCACTAGCATTAGGACTCTTAGCAAGTTTTTGTAAGAACTTTATAACTTCAGAGATGTGGCAATCATCAAAATCCAAACCATTATAATCTAAAGCAATGGGATCATTATCCCCAATGTTGGAAAAAATTTCAGCAGTTTTATCACAGGCAGTTTCAGCAGTTTTAGCAGTTTCAGGCAGTTTTTCGCGCTTTGCATTAGAAGTGGAAACATTGCCAACACCAATTCTTTTACCATTATTAGTAGGAGGTGCAGCAACATGTGTAGCATTAGCATTACTAGTGGTGGTAATAGTCCAAACTTTAGCTATATTATCTTCTTTCTCATTTTCTTCTCTTTCCCACCTAGCACGCAATTCGGCCATCAATCTTATATTCTCATTAATTCTAACTTGGATGGAATTTGCTGTAGTAACAATTTTATTATTATGATTTTAATGAGGCATAACTTTCAATTTCAAAAGATCAACATCAGCAGCAAGACTATCGACTTTAGAAGCAAGTATATCAATTTTCCCAAGCTTTTCTTCAACAGATTTGTTAAAAGCAGTTTGTGTACTAATAAATTCTTTAAGCATAGCTTCAAGTCCAGGGGGTGTGTTCCTATTATTGTTGTAAGAATTCCCATAAGAATTACCATAGCCGTTGCCATTATTATAAGGATATGGCCTATAGTTGTTACTAGAATTGTTCCGATAAGCATTGTTGTTGAAATTATTATTTTTAATGAAGTTTACATCAACATGTTCTTCTTGAGCAACCAATGAAGCTAACAGAACATTATTAGGATCAACATTAGTCCTATCATTCACAAGCATTGACATAATAGCATCAATCTTATCACTCAAGGAAGAGGTTTCTTCGACAGAATTTACCTTCTTACCTTGTGGAGCTCTTTCCGTGTGCCATTCAGAGTAATTAATCATCATGTTATCAAGAAGCTTTGTTGCTTCACCAAGAGTGATGGACATAAAGGTACCTCCAGCAGCTGAATCCAATAGGTTCCGCGAAGAAAAATTCAGTCCTGCATAAAAGGTTTGGATGATCATCCAAGTAGTCAGTCCATGGGTTGGGCAGTTTTTAACCAAAGATTTCATTCTTTCCCATGCTTGTGCAACATTCTCATTATCCAATTGTTTAAAATTCATTATGCTACTCCTCAAAGATATAATTTTAGCAGGGGGATAATATCTACCAATAAAAGCATCCTTGCATTTAGTCCATGAATCAATACTATTCTTATATTCTTAGGCAGAGATAGCAACCAATCTTTAGCTCTTCCTCTTAATGAGAAAGGGAACAATTTTAATTTTATAATGTCACCATCTACATCTTTATACTTTTGCATTTCACATAATTCAACAAAATTATTGAGATGGGCAGCGGCATCATCAGAACTAACACCAGAAAATTGCTCTCGCATAACAAGATTTAGTAAAGCAGGTTTAATTTCAAAGAATTCTGCTGTAGTAGCAGGTGGAGCAATAGGTGTGCATAAGAAATCATTATTATTTGTGGTTGTGAAGTCACACAACTTAGTATTTTCAGGAGTACCCATTTTAGCAATAGTAAATAAAGCAAACTAGATAAAGTAAATGCAAGTAACTAATTTTTTGTGTTTTTAATATGGAGTGCAAACAAGATAGCAAATAAAGTAAAACTAGCAACTATTTTTTTTGTGTTTTGATTTAGTGCAGCAAACAAAGTAGTAAACAAAAGTAAAGCAAGACAAAAACAAAGTAAAGAGATTGCGATGTGGAGACTCCCCTTGCAGCGTGTCTTGATCTCCCCGGCAACGGCGCCAGAAAATCTGCTTGATACGCGTACAGCATGCGTCCATTGGGAACCCCAAGAGGAAGGTGTGATGCGTACAGCGGCAAGTTTTCCCTCAGTAAGAAACCAAGGTTTATCGAACCAGTAGGAGCCAAGAAGCACGTTGAAGTTTGATGGCGGCGAGATGTAGTGCGGCGCAACACCAGGGATTCCGGCGCCAACGTGGAACCTGCACAACACAACCAAAGTACTTTGCCCCAACGAAACAGTGAGGTTGTCAATCTCACCGGCTTGCTGTAACAAAGGATTAGATGTATAGTGTGGATGATGATTGTTTGCAGAAAACAGTAGAACAAGTATTGCAGTAGATTGTATTCAATGTAAAAGAATGGACCGGGGTCCACAGTTCACTAGAGGTGTCTCTCCCATAAGATAAATAGCATGTTGGGTGAACAAATTACAGTTGGGCAATTAACAAATAGAGAGGGCATGACCATGCACATACATGATATGATGAGTACAGTGAGATTTAATTGGGCATTACGACAAAGTACATAGACCGCTATCCAGCATGCATCTATGCCTAAAAAGTCCACCTTCAGGTTATCATCCGAACCCCTTTCAGTATTAAGTTGCAAGCAACAGACAATTGCATTAAGTATGGTGCGTAATGTAATCAATAACTACATCCTCGGACATAGCATCAATGTTTTATCCCTAGTGGCATCAGCACATCCATAACCTTAGGGGTTTCTGTCACTCCCCCAGATTCACGGAGACATGAACCCACTATCGAGCATAAATACTCCCTCTTGGAGTTAAGAGTAAAAACTTGGCCAGAGCCTCTACTAATAACGGAGAGCATGCAAGATCATAAACAACACATAGATTGATAATCAACATAACATAGTATTCTCTATCCATCGGATCCCAACAAACACAACATATAGCATTACAGATAGATGATCTTGATCATGTTAGGCAGCTCACAAGATCCGACAATGAAGCATAATGAGGAGAAGACAACCATCTAGCTACTGCTATGGACCCATAGTCCAGGGGTGAACTACTCACTCATCACTCCGGAGGCGACCATGGCGGTGTAGAGTCCTCCGGGAGATGATTCCCCTCTTCGGCAGGGTGCCGGAGGCGATCTCCTGAATCCCCCGAGATGGGATTGGCGGTGGCGGCGTCTCTGGAAGGTTTTCCGTATCGTGGCTCTCGGTACTGGGGGTTTCGCGACGAAGGCTATTTGTAGGCGGAAGAGCAGAGTCGGGAGAGTCACGAGGGGCCCACACGCTAGGGTGGTGCGGCCAGGGCTTGGGCCGCGCCGCCCTACTGTGGCGCTGCCTCGTGGCCCCACTTCGTCTTCTCTTCGGTCTTCTGGAAGCTTCGTGGCAAAATAGGCCCCTGGGCGTTGATTTCGTCCAATTCCGAGAATATTTCCTTACTAGGATTTCTGAAACCAAAAACAGCAGAAAACAACAACTGGCTCTTCGGCATCTCGTTAATAGGTTAGTTCCAGAAAATGCATAAATATGACATAAAGTATGCATAAAACATGTAGATATCATCAATAATGTGGCATGGAACATAAGAAATTATCGATACGTCAGAGACGTATCAATGATTACTCAAGATACTCTTGGGTCTTTCTCATTAAGTCTAAGGATGAGACCTATAGAGAATTCATCATTTTCTCCAAGAAGGCTCAACGTATGTATGAATCTGAGATCAAGACGATAAGGACTGACAATGGCACCGAGTTCAAGAACTACACTATGTAAGAGTTTGTTGATGATGAGGGAATCAAACATGAGTTTTCAGCTCCATACACCCCTCGGCAAAATGGTGTTGTTGAAAGGAAGAACTGTACTATCATCGAGATGGCACGAACCATGTTGAGTGAATTCAAGTCACCCCACAACTTTTGGGGAGAAGCCATCTCTATAGTTGTACACTACTCCAACCGGCTCTTTCTTCGTCCTATGCATAACAAAACTCCATACGAGCTTCTCACAGGTAACAAGCCCAATGTCATGTACATTCGTGTCTTTGGATGCAAATGTCTTGTTAAGGACAATAGAGGGAAGCTCGGTAAATTTGAAGCTAGAAATATAGAGGGTACATTTGTTGGATATGCGGATAACTCCCACGCCTATAGATACTACAACAAGTCCACTAGGGCTATTGAAGTATCTTGTTACGTGGTGTTCTTTGATGATAATGCCTCCCAAGTGGAGCAAGTTGTTCCATGTGTTGCAGGTGATGATGATCCTTCTAACGCCATCAAGCTTATGGGCATTGGACACATCCGGCCCACGGAAGTTCATACTGATGATCAAGATGATGGAATAGAAGTCTCAAGCTCAGCCCAAGTGGAGCCTAGCTCTACTCAAGCTGAACCATCAAGTGCAGCTCAAGACTTATCCTCTACTCAAGATGAGCCACATTCCGAAGAACAAGAACAAAGCCCTCAACCCAGTAAGCAAGACCATGATGCTGATCAAGAAACATCCTCAGCCCATGATCGAGCTCAAATTGTCCCTCATGATCGAGTACTAGCAAGATATGAATTTATTGATCATGAAGGAATCATTCGGAAGATCAAGGCTGCTTCAAGGGCAAGTGACATGAAAGTAGATCAAGTCCTTGGTAGCATCTCAAGAGGAGTGGTAACTTGTAGACACCATGCATTACTTATCACTTATTGTCAACATCATGCTTTTGTGTCTAGT
This sequence comes from Lolium perenne, assembly GCF_019359855.2. NCBI lineage: Eukaryota > Viridiplantae > Streptophyta > Magnoliopsida > Poales > Poaceae > Lolium > Lolium perenne. Next base: position 218,560,018 of record NC_067247.2, read on the forward strand.
TTTGGGCCACTCAAGGTACATGAAGCCTTGGTTGATCTGGATTGGGTAATTTCCATGCAAGAAGAATTGGAATGTTTCACCCGCAATGAAGTATGGTCTCTAGTTGAGAGACCCAAAGATCATCACATCAATGTCATTGGGACCAAATGGGTGTTCAAGAACAAGCAATATGAGAATGGCATCGTCATAAGAAATAAAGCAAGGTTAGTGGCGCAAGGGTTTGCCCACATAGAAGGTATGGATTATGAGGACACATTTGCGCCGGTTGCCCGTCTTGAAGCTATTCGTCTTTTGCTTGCATTTGGATCCTTTCACAATTTCAAGCTATACCAAATGGATGTGAAAAGTGCATTTTTGAATGGTCCCCTAAAAGAAACTGCATATGTGGCTCAACCCCCGGGTTTCGAAGACCCATGCCGTGCCAACCATGTCTATCTACTCCATAAGGCACTCTACGGTCTCAAGCAAGCTCCATGTGCTTGGTATGAGTACCTTAGGGATTTCTTACTCAAGGATGGGTTTAGCATGGGTACGGTCGATTCCACCCTTTTCACCAAGCGGGTTAAAGGGGGTGGCCAATTTCTATGTCAGATATATGTTGATGATATCATATTTGGTGGAACTAACCCTAATCATAACAAAGCTTTTGAGTTGTTGATGACTAGGAAATTTGAGATGTCCATGATGGGAGAGTTGAAGTTCTTCTTAGGCTTCCAAGTGAGGTAACTTGCAAAAGGCACCTTCATCTCTCAATAAATGTATGTAAAAGACATGCTCAAGAAGTTTAACATGACCAAAGCAAGCCCAATGAAGACACCCATGCCCGTGAAGGGGCAGCTTGGCTCATGTGATGGTGAGAAGGATGTGTACATAAAGGTATAACGTTCCATGATAGGATCCTTGCTCTACCTTTGTGCTTCTAGGCCGGATATCATGCTAAGTGTAGGGTTGTGTGCTCATTTTCAATTTGCTCCTAAGGAGAGCCACTTGGTGGCGGTCAAACGGATTCTAAGATACCTTGTTCTCACTCCTACTCTCGGGCTGTGGTATCCAAAGGGGTCAACCTTCAAACTCATAGGCTATTCAGATTCCGATTGGGATGGCGATAAGGTTGACCGGAAGTATATCTCTGTGGCTTGCCAATTCATTGTCCGGTCATTGGTGAGTTGGTCATCCAAGAAACAAAACTCCACTGCCGTATCCACCGCCGAAGCCGAATACATATCCGCGGCATCTTGTTGTACTCAGTTGTTGTGGATGAAGCAAACCTTGAAATACTATGGTATGTCTCTTGGTACGGTGCCTCTTCTATGTGACAACGAAAGTGCAATAAAGATCGCCAATAACCCAGTTCAACATTGCCGCAGAAAAGACATTGACATTTGCCATCACTTCCTACGTGATCATGTTGCCAATGGGGACATTGATCTCACTCATGTGGGAACAACGTACCAATTGACGGATATTTTCACTAAGCCTTTGGATGAAGCCCAGTTTGTAAACTTGAGAGGAGAACTTGGTATTCTTGATCCTAAAAACTTAGATTGAACAACTTCTTTCACTATATTCTTGCATTATCTTGCTATCTAGTTTAGTTGTGCAGCACATATGGGGATAGTCATCTTACCATGTCTTGGTATGATGCATACCTATGTGTGCAACATAAAGAGACCCAATGTCATTATATGGACCCAAGCATGTCTCTTCGAGGTCTCATGACATTTGCACTTTAACGTAGTGGGAGTAATCCCCCGCCCCTCATTAGACTCAATTGCAAAATGATTTCACTATATGAGGCTAAATGATCTTATTGCAAAACTATTTCAAAATGATTTATGATTCTTGATATATTTTGAATCATGCACATTGTTGTTATTTACATCTTGTTTGGATTTCACTCCAATGGGTATGCCTAGAAAACCTTGTGTTTTCTACCCCATGTCTGTGCTCCTCTTATCATACATCTATCTATCTATATGTACATGTCATCTTCTGATCATACACACACTTTTGCACAAAGGAAAAGGCAAAAAGGGGTAAAAAGTGTTGGTCCGGTCCCTGGCCCGGTCCAACCGGCTCTACAGCCGGGTGGCCCGGTCCCCAGACCGGTCGGCCGGGTCGTGCGCTGGTCGATGGCTGGATAAGTGGGGACTCGGGGTACCCCTTGGGTATTCCTCCTCACTTCCCCCTTCCACCACAACCACCATTGGCGCCACCCCTCACACCTCCACCACTCCCTAGGGCATTCCCACCACTAGAACCTCCTCAAACTCCACTCCGCCATAGATCGGGCACCTTGGAAGATCTTCACCAAGGGATTTGGTCCCTCTCAAGATCTATTTGGAGTTCTTGGGATTTTTCCTCTCAATCCCTTCTGTAGGATAACGTTGCATAGAAAACAAAAAATTTCCTACCGCGAACACGCAATCCAAGCCAAGATGCAATCTAGAAGACGGTAGCAACGAGGGGATTATCGAGTCTCACCCTTGAAGAGATTCCAAAGCCTACAAGATGAGGCTCTTGTTGCTGCGGTAGACGTTCACTTGCCGCTTGCAAAAGCGCGTAGAAGATCTTGATCACCGGCGCCACGAACGGGCAGCACCTCCGTACTCGGTCACACGTTCGGTTGTTGATGAAGACGATGTCCACCTCCCGTTCCTCCATGTAGCAACTATAACAACTACTTTGAAATACTACTCAACATGAAATTTAAAGACAACCATAAGGCTCCTGCCGGTTGCCACAATACAATAATGATCATCTCATACATATTCATCATCACATTATGGCCATATCACATCACCAAACCCTGCAAAAACAAGTTAGACGTCTCTAATTTGGTTTGCATATTTTACGTGGTTTAGGGTTTTCGAGAGAGATCTAATCTACCTACGAACATGAACCACAACATTGATACTAATGTTTTCAATAGAAGAGTAAATTGAATCTTCACTATAGTAGGAGAGACAGACACCCGCAAAGCCTCTTATGCAATACAAGTTGCATGTCGAACGAGGAATAAGTCTCATGAACGCGGTCATGTAAAGTTAGTCCGAGCCGCTTCATCCCACTATGCCACAAAGATGCAAAGTACTCAAACTAAAGATAACAAGAGCATCAACGCCCACAAAACCATTGTGTTCTACTCGTGCAACCATCTATGCATAGACACGGCTCTGATACCACTGTAGGATAACGTTGCATAGAAAACAAAAAATTTCCTACCGCGAACACGCAATCCAAGCCAAGATGCAATCTAGAAGACGGTAGCAACGAGGGGATTATCGAGTCTCACCCTTGAAGAGATTCCAAAGCCTACAAGATGAGGCTCTTGTTGCTGCGGTAGACGTTCACTTGCCGCTTGCAAAAGCGCGTAGAAGATCTTGATCACCGGCGCCACGAACGGGCAGCACCTCCGTACTCGGTCACACGTTCGGTTGTTGATGAAGACGATGTCCACCTCCCATTCCAGCGGGCAGCGGAAGTAGTAGCTCCTCTTGAATCCGACAGCACGACGGCGTGGTGTCGGTGGCGGTGGAGAACTCCGGCGGAGCTTCGCTAAGCGTGCGGGAGCTTATGGAGGAGAGGGGGGCGGCTAGGGTTTGGGAGGGGGTGGCCGGCCACTCAAGGGGGGCGGCCAGGTTGTGGTCTTGGGGTGGCAGGCCCCCTCCCCTTGTTCCCTCATTATATAGGTGGAAGCCCCAAGTGTTGGACTACAAGTCTCCGAATAAGACCCGAACCCAAAACCTTCCATATGATAGGGAAACCTACCCAAGCTAGGACTCCCACTAGAGGTGGGAGTTCCACCTTCCATGGAGGGGGTGGCCGGCCCCCCTTGGGGGAGTCCACTTGGGACTCCTCCCCCTCTAGGGTTGGCCGGCCATGGAGGTGGAGTCCCTCCGGGACTCCACCTTCCTTGGTGGTTTCTTCCGGACTTTTCTAGAACCTTCTAGAACCTTCCATAGAACCTTCCGGATCATTTTAATTCACATAAAATGACATCCTATATATGAATCTTATTCTCCCACCATTCCTAACTCCTCGTGATGTCCGGGATCTCATCCGGGACTCCGAACAAATATTCAAACTCCATTCCATATTCAAGTTCTACCATTTCAACATCCAACTTTAAGTGTGTCACCCTACGGTTCGTGAACTATGCGGACATGGTTGAGTACTCACTCCGACCAATAACCAATAGCGGGATCTGGAGATCCATAATGGCTCCCACATATTCAACGATGACTTTAGTGATCGAATGAACCATTCACATACGATACCAATTCCCTTTGTCACACGATATTTTACTTGTCTGAGGTTTGATCTCCGGTATCACTCTATACCTTGTTCAACCTCGTCTCCTGACAAGTACTCTTTACTCGTACCGTGGTATGTGGTCTCTTATGAACTTATTCATATGCTTGCAAGACATTAGACGACATTCCACCGAGAGGGCCCAGAGTATATCTATCCGTCATCGGGATGGACAAATCCCACTGTTGATCCATATGCCTCAACTCACACTTTCCTGATACTTAATCCCACCTTTATAACCACCCATTTACGCAGTGGCGTTTGGTGTAATCAAAGTACCTTTCCTGTATAAGTGATTTACATGATCTCATGGTCATAAGGACTAGGTAACTATGTATCGAAAGCTTATAGCAAATAACTTAATGACGAGATCTTATGCTACGCTTAATTGGGTGTGTCCATTATGATGACCCACAAGTATAGGGGATCGCAGCAGTCTTTGCGGGTAGTATAACCCAATTTATTGATTCGACACAAGGGGAGACAAAGAACACTTGAAAGCCTTAACAGCGGAGTTCTCAATTTAGCTGCACCTGGAAACAGACTTGCTCGCAAGAGTTTATCAGTAGTAACAGTTTTATAGCAGTAGCAGTAGTGAAATAACAGCAGCAGAGTAACAGAGACAGCAGTAGTGATTATAGTAAACAGCAGGATTAAAATACTGTAGGCACGGGGACGGATGACGGGCGTTGCATGGATGAGAGAAACTCATGTAACAATCATAGCAGGGCATTTGCAGATAATAATAAAACGGTGTCCAAGTACAAAGCAATCAATAGGCATGTGTTCCAATTATAGTCGTACGTGCTCGCAATGAGAAACTTGCACAACATCTTTTGTCCTACCAGCTGGTGGCAGCCGGGCCTCAAGGGAATCTACTGGATATTAAGGTACTCCTTTTAATAGAGTACCGGAGCAAAGCATTAACACTCCGTGAACACATGTGATCCTCACATCACTACCATCCCCTCCGGTTGTCCCGATTCTTGTCACTTCGGGGCCATTGGTTCCGGACAGCGACATGTGTATACAACTTGCAGGTAAGACCATAAACAATGAATATCATGATGAAATAATAACATGTTCAGATCTGAGATCATGGCACTCGGGCCCTAGTGATAAGCATTAAGCATAGCAAGTTGCAACAATATCATCAAAGTACCAATTACGGACACTAGGCACTATGCCCTAACAATCTTATGCTATTACATGACCAATCTCATCCAATCCCTACCATCCCCTTCGGCCTACAGCGGGGGAATTACTCACTCATGGATGGGGGAAACATGGCTGGCTGATGAAGAGGCGTCGGTGGTGATGATGGCGATGATCTCCTCCAATTCCCCGTCCCGGCGGAGTGCCAGAACGGAGACTTCTGGCTCCCGAGATGGAGTTTCGCGATGTGGCGGCGTTCTGGAGGCTTTCTCGCGACTTCGACTTCTCCCCGTGCGTTTTTAGGTCGAAGGCAATAAATAGTCCGAAGGAGGGCGTCGGGGGCTGAACGAGGCCGCCACACGGTAGGGCCGCGTGGGCCCCTCCTGGGCCGCGCTGGCCTAGCGTGTGGGGCCCTCGGGCCCCCACCTGGCTTGCCCTTTTGGCTCCGCCAATATTCTGGGAAAATAGGACCTTCTGCATAAATTCCGAGGATTTTCCCGAAAGTTGGATTTCTGCACAAAAACGAGACACCAGAACAGTTCTGCTGAAAATAGCGTTAGTCCGCGTTAGTTGTATCCAAAACACACAAATTAGAGGCAAAACAATAGCAAAAGTGTTCGGGAAAGTAGATACGTTTTGGACGTATCAACTCCCCCCAAGCTTAGCTTATTGCTTGTCCTCAAGCAATTCAGTTAACAACTGAGCGATAAAAAAACTTTCACGAACACATTTGCTCATATGATGTATATATTCTCATGCTATGGCTAACACTTAGGCAGTTCATAATGAGATGCATACAAATAAGATCATCTAACAGCTATGTCAATCATGGAGAGGTACCAACAATTAATAATAAGCATCATGAATCATGTATATAAGCAGGATTGCAATGTTCATAAGAGAGTATGATAAAGTGGTATCTCGCTTGCCCATGTTTGATCAGCAAAACATAAATGCTCAGGCACCTCTGAAGTTCATAGAAAGACTAGAAGTAGTGATTGTCAAAGATAAAAGCATCAAAGTGATACCACAATCAATCATATTTTGAGGCAAGCATATTATACTAAGAATGACAGTTGTGCTCTCAAGATAGTGCTCAAAGAAAGAATGGAGACACAACATAAAAGTAAAAGATTGACCCTTCGCAGAGGGAAGCAGGGATTAACATGCGCTAGAGCTTTTCATTTCTAAAACAGGAGTAAAATTATTTTGAGAGGTGTTTGTTGTTGTCAACGAATGGTAATGGGTACACCAACTACCTCGCCAACCGGACTTCCAAGAGCGGCTCCCATGAATTATTTTTATGTTTATGTGGCACTCCTTCCAACCTTTCTTTCACAAACCATGGCTAACCGAATCCTCGGGTGCCTGCCAACAATCTCATACCATGAAGGAGTGCCTTTTTATTTTAGTTTTATTATGATGACACTCCCCCCAACCTTTGCTTACACAAGCCATGGCTAACCGAATCCTTCGGGTGCCGTCCAACAATCACATACCATGGAGGAGTGTCTATTTAGGTCAATTAATTTGGGATTGGGAATCCCATTGCCAGCTCTTTTTGCAAAATTATTGGATAAGCGGATGTGCCACTAGTCCATAATGAAAATCCGTCAAAAGTAAATGACAAGGTTGAAAGTTAAACACCACATACTTCCTCATGAGCTATGAAACATAAACACAAATTGAGAAGCATTTTGAAGGTTTTAAAGGTAGCGCATGAGAATTTACTTGGAATGGTTTGAAATGCCATGCATAGGTATTTATGGTGGACACTTTGGAACAACTTGGTTTTCAGGTGTTTGGAAGCACGAGTAGCGTTCCCGCTCAGTACAAGTGAAGGCTAGTAAAAGACTAGGGAGCGACAAATCAAGAGAGCAGTAACTGTCATAATCATGCTTGCGGCAAAATAAATTAACGGAGGCATAAAAGTGATACAAGAACTCTGAAGCAATATAAATCATCGAGGCTTAATTGACTTTTGTTCAGTCATATGCATGCGTGAGCATGTGCCAAGTCGATATAAATGAATTATTCAGAGGAGGATACCACAATACCATACCTACTTATGAATAAAACAACGCAAGCAAACATCCATGACATGCTACTCATATTAATAAATTGGAGCTAAACATGAGAGATCATGAACTACTAGACTTTCTCAAATGACATATACCTCACATGAACCAACTAAGCATGCTCACATGGATGAGTATATGTACAAAAATGAAAACAAATAGAGTTCATACCAGCCTCTCACCACAATCCAATTGTCGTAGATCGTCATTATTGCCTTTCACTTGTGTAGCTTGGATAATATGAAATGAAAACCACGCTTCAGCCACCGAAGACCATTGAACTCAAGATGAACTTTTCAAACAAAAGAAGAACAGCAAATATTTTTGGTGTTTTCGAATTGGAAACAAGAACAAAAGGAAACAAGCAAACAAAGCAAAATCTTTTTGGGTTTTCTTATAGCAAACCAACGATAGCAAATAAAGCGAAATAAATGCTAGAAACCAAAACAAACAAATGGTGAAGAGAAACAACAAAAATATTTTTGGTCTTTTTGTGTTTTGGGAAAGAAACAAAGCAAAAACAAGAAATGGCAAACTAGAAAAGTCACATAAACACAAAGCAGCAGAAATTCGTCAAACTTGACAGCAGTACAGTACTCGATTTTTAAGAAGTTCTTCCACTGCTCAAATCGAAAAGTGTTCAACTAATGAAAGTTAGATAACAATCTGGGGAACATGCACAAAAATTGGCTTCGCAAAATACTATCCTGGCTATTTTTGAGAATTTTTTCGGTAACAGTCCAGAATCTGTTTTCAGGCAGCACTTCCCCAAATATCATCTTCCTCTCATTAGAAAACCACTCAAACAAACTAAACAAGTATATACAAGTATCCAGCAACCATAATATGCAAAGAATGAGTGATGCCGGTATACCTCCCCCCAATCTTAGGCTTTTGGCCTAAGTGGAGTTCAACCCCAACGAGGCCATGAAGTTGCGTCTCCGTAGTACGACGAAGATGGATCATATTCCGGGTATGTGCTAGAAGAAGCACCCGGATACGTGACGGTGTATTCGTAGGAGGGCTTGGCGTCCTCGGAGTCATGCTGCTGGTGGAAGTCTTGTATCTTCATCTTTTCCTCCACCTCCTCTTTAGTGCGTGACCATGGTTCCCTGTCAATGCTGAACAAATCTGGCTGGGGAAGAGGGATTTCCTTCTCATCCCCGTCAGCAAACAACATTCTATAGACCATATTATCTAAAGTGGAATCAACGGTAACAAAATGATGGCCTTTCATAGCAGCAATATCAAGCCTCCTAGGGGTTAATGGCACATCATTAGAATCTAGAGGAAGTCTTAAATGTGTTAAAATGTGCAATGCAATAGTTCCTCCAAAAATAGGCCCCCTGTTAGACAGGCGGCGAGCAATAAGAGAACCAAGATGATATGCTGTCTGTCCAGTAAGTGCAGCATTCAAGAAAGCAAGATGGTAGCTAGAAATATTGCTAGTGTTCTCCCTACCAAGAATGCTAGTAGCAATGTAATAGGCAAAATACTTAATGGCGGGGAGTTGGATGTTCCTTATCTTGCCACGCTGAATGGTGCGACAATCATCATCAGTGATCCCTCGATAGAGCTCCAACAGGTCCCGAGGGTTGTCATCAATCCTCCTTGCTGTACCTACAGGGGCAATATCCAATGCAACACAAAATTCTTCCAATTCCATAGTAATAGGATTACCATAAATCTTGAATGCAACTGTCGGCCCATATTGCTTGTTGTGGAACTTGAAGCTCTCGACGAAGATTTTGGTGAGCATGTAGTATTGCTCCCTTTCGTCTCCCACGTAGGCGGCTAAGCCCGCCCTGTTGACGAGGGTGAAGAAATCATCCAATAACCCTGCATTTCTCAGAAAATCATAACATGGGAAGGACGAAGCATTAGGAGCCCCATTGTCTTCCTCGGGCGCGAAGCTTGGCGCGATGATATCCTCATTGTAGGATCACCTGAGTCGGGTGGCGGTCCTTGAGGGCCTTCCGGTGCTGGTTGTCCCTCTCTGAAACAATTCTCCAAAGTTGAAGTTCTTCATCCTCCTTTTCTGAAATTTTTCAACAAACACTATAAAATTTGATTTGGTGATATATAATCAAGGGGAAATACTATAGGAACTTGCTAGAGTACTAATCATGCATCAAAACTAGTTTATACAACTTAGAACAAGCATGCAAGCTCACTAAACATGTTACCTACAGCAGCAAAATATTCAAGATATACTCAACCAAACAAAATTCTACTTGGATAGACGGAGGAGTCACATACCGGAGAGCAAATGTGCCAAATTTCAGACAGAAATCTGGGCTGAGCAAAGAGATCAAAAAATCCTGAGCTCTTGAGCAAAAACGCGAGTGAGAGAAAGCTGGTGTCGATTTTTTCGGGAGAGAGAAGAGTCTGGGAGGAAGAGATGCTAAAGTGGGGCAAAGGGGGGCCCACACGCCAGGGTGGCGCGCCCCCCTTCTAGGCCGCGCCAGCCTGTGGGGTGTCACCCTGGGGTGCCCCACTGGTCATCCCCAGGTGCTCCCAGGTGCATTTTCGAAAAATAGGACCAACGGTATAATTTTTGTGAATTTTTGAAAACTTTGAAAAATGCACATTTCTGGGTATTAAGTTTATTATTACTGGCCAGGAAATTTTTTGAAATCTCTAATTAACTAAGGAACTTTGCAAAAAAAAAGTGCTACAGCAAGTAAAACAAGTGGAGGGAGAAAGAGATGTTGTTTACCTCCTCTATGCATATAAAAGGTATTTGTTAACAAGGTTGATCAAGTCTTGCCACCAAATAAATTTTACATAGCATATGAAGAAATAAACCTCAAATCAATCATGTTACCTTAATTGTATTGATATGGATCCAATCATAAGATTTTGATATCCTTCTTTAGGCTCATATATAGGACAATCAATAGTTCCAACTTTGATAGTTCTCACATTAGAAATAGTATTGACTCCACATACTTTATCAATCCTTTTGGGAAAATAGACGGTATGCTCCTTATCATCAACATTGAAAGTAACCTTTCCTTTATTGCAATCAATAACAGCCCCTGCGGTGTTAAGAAAAGGTCTCCCAAGAATAATAGACATATTATCATCTTCAGGCATTTCCAACACAACAAAATCAGTTAATATCAAGCAGTTATTAGTAACTTGAACAGGAACATCCTCACATATACCAACAGGAATAGCAGTAGATTTATCAGCCATTTGCAAAGATATATCAGTAGGTATCAACTTATCTAAATAAAATCTCTTATAAAGAGAAAAAGGCATAACACTAACACCGGCTCCCAAGTCACATAGAGCGGTTTTGACATAATTATTCTTAATAGAACAAGGAATAGTAGGTATACCTGGGTCGCCCAACTTCTTTGGCACTTTGCCATTGAAAGAGTAATTAGCAAGCATAGTGGAAATCTCCTCATTGGGGATTTTCCTTTTGTTAGTAACAATATCCTTCATATACTTTGAATAAGGAGGCAATTTAATAGCATCAGTCAAAGGGATTTGCAAGAATAAAGGTTTCATCCAATCACAAAATTTATTATAGTGTTCTTCTTCCTTTGATTTTAGTTTCTTAGCAGGAAAAGGCATTTGCTTTTGCACCCAAGGTTCTCTTTCGTTACCATGTTTCTTAGCAATAAAATCTTCTTTAGTATACTTTTTATTTTGAGCATGCTTTTCAGGTTCATCTTCAACTTCTTCTTTATCAGAAGCATCATTCTTATCATTATCATTATCATTATCGTGTTCATTACCACTTTCAGTTTCAGCATCGGAAATAGAAATACTATTAGGATCATTAACAGGTTCAGAGGATTCTACAACATTTTTATGTTTCTTCTTCTTTTTCTTCTTAGAAGGAGCACTAGGTTCAATTCGTTGAGAATCTTGTTCAATTTTTTTGGATGCCCTTCAGGATAGAGAGGGTCCTGGGTAGAGACACCACCTCTAGTTGTTACTTCATAAGCATGTTTCTCTTTAGAATTATTTTTTAGCAAGTCACTTTGCACTTTAGTGAGTTGATCAATTTGAGTTTGAATCATTTGAAAATGTTTAACAAGCATCTTAACATCATTGGAGGTTCTCTCCACAATATCATGCAAATTGCTAATAGCTTGAGAATTTTCCATTAGATGATTCTCTACTCTCATATTAAAATTTTCTTGCTTAACAATATAATTATCAAACTCATCTAAGCATTGCGCAGGAGGTTTTGAATATGGAATATCTTCCCTAGTAAAGCGTTGAAGGGAGTTTACCTCAATCATGGATGAAGGGGGAATTATCTCACATATATCTTCTATGGGAGGTAGATTCTTCACATCTTCAGATTTAATACCTTTCTCCTTGAGAGACTTCTTGGCTTCCCTCATATCTTCATCATTCAATTCAATTAAACCCCTCTTCTTCAATATTGGCGTTGGAGTTGGTTCAGGTGTATTCCAATCATCATGATTCCGGCTTATTCTAGCCAATAATTCTTCAGCTTCGTCTGGAGTTCTTTTCCTGAAAACACAACCAGCACAACTATCCAAATATGCTCTAGACTCAATGGTTAGTCCACTATAAAATATATCAAGTAGATCATTCTTTTCTAAATCATGTCCAGGTCGAGCCCTGATAAGAGAACAAAATCTTGCCCATGCCTCAGGCAATTTCTCTTCATCTCCCTGATCAAACCTATAAATTTTCTGTAAAGCAATATGTTGAGCACTAGCAGGAAAGTACTTTCGAAAGAAAACATCACGCAGCTCAGTTGGACTTTTAATAGAACCAGGAGGCAAATTATTATACCAAGTTTTAGCATCATCCTTTAATGAGAAAGGAAAAATTTTAGCGACAAAGTAAGTATGCATCTTGACATCATCAGAAAACAAGCTACTCATAGAAGAAAGTTCAATCATGTGTTCTACAACACTTTCTTTTTCAGTACCACAAAAGGGTGTTTTCTCTACAATAGCTATATGAGATAGATCAAGAGAAAAATCATAATCTTTATCCTTAATGCATATAGGAGATGTGGCAAATTTAGGATCAGGAGATAGCTTATGTCTAACAGTATATTGTGTGAGAAACTTTTTAATTTTTCTTGCATCAGCAGTAGCATTGCATCTATTAATAAAATCATCATTAAGCTCCACATAATCTTCATCAGGATCATCACTAGAATAATCAAGTTCAGGTGAATTAACAGGTGTAGTAGCATTTTCATTAGGAGTTTCAGCATTTTCAATTTGTCTAGACCTAACAATTGTAGCATCTAGAAAGGATCCCAATGAACCACTATCATCAAGCACAGCAGAAACATTATCAATATTATGAGAATTTTCAGATTCAGCAGAAGTACCAGCAAGTGAAGCTTGCGGCGGTGAAACAAGTTGACTTATCACAGATGGTGAATCAAGCGTAGCAGAGGTACTCAGAGTTGTACCTTTTCTTGTAGTGGATGGTAATATGGCGACTTTAGGATCGCGAGTTTTACCCATGATGGAGAATTTGCAGCGAACAATATCAATCCAAGTGAACTTCCAAATAAAGCTATGCTCCCCGGCAACGGCGCCAGAAAACAGTATTGATGACCCACAAGTATAGGGGATCGCAGCAGTCTTTGCGGGTAGTATAACCCAATTTATTGATTCGACACAAGGGGGGACAAAGAACACTTGAAAGCCTTAACAGCGGAGTTGTCAATTCAGCTGCACCTGGAAACAGACTTGCTCGCAAGAGTTTATCAGTACTAACAGTTTTATAGCAGTAGCAGTAGTGAAAAAATAGCAGCAGAGTAACAGAGACAGCAGTAGTGATTATAGTAAACAGCAGGATTAAAATACTGTAGGCACGGGGACGGATGACGGGCGTTGCATGGATGAGAGAAACTCATGTAACAATCATAGCAGGGCATTTCCAGATAATAATAAAACGGTGTCCAAGTACAAAGCAATCAATAGGCATGTGTTCCAATTATAGTCGTACGTGCTCGCAATGAGAAACTTGCACAACATCTTTTGTCCTACCAGCCGGTGGCAGCCGGGCCTCAAGGGAATCTACTGGATATTAAGGTACTCCTTTTAATAGAGTACCGGAGCAAAGCATTAACACTCCGTGAACACATGTGATCCTCACATCACTACCATCCCCCCCGGTTGTCCCGATTCTTGTCACTTCGGGGCCATTGGTTCCGGACAGCGACATGTGTATACAACTTGCAGGTAAGACCATAAACAATGAATATCATGATGAAATAATAACATGTTCAGATCTGAGATCATGGCACTCGGGCCCTAGTGACAAGCATTAAGCATAGCAAGTTGCAACAATATCATCAAAGTACCAATTACGGACACTAGGCACTATGCCCTAACAATCTTATGCTATTACATGACCAATCTCATCCAATCCCTACCATCCCCTTCGGCCTACAGCGGGGGAATTACTCACTCATGGATGGGGGAAACATGGCTGGTTGATGAAGAGGCGTCGGTGGTGATGATGGCGATGATCTCCTCCAATTCCCCGTCCCGGCGGAGTGCCAGAACGGAGACTTCTGGCTCCCGAGACGGAGTTTCGCGATGTGGCGGCGTTCTGGAGGCTTTCTCGCGACTTCGACTTCTCCCCGTGCGTTTTTAGGTCGAAGGCAATAAATAATCCGAAGGAGGGCGTCGGGGGCTGACCGAGGCCGCCACACGGTAGGGCCGCGCGGGCCCCTCCTAGGCCGCGCCGGCCTAGCGTGTGGGGCCCTCGGGCCCCCACCTGGCTTGCCCTTCTGGCTCCGCCAATATTCTGGGAAAATAGGACCTTCTGCATAAATTCCGAGGATTTTCCCGAAAGTTGGATTTCTGCACAAAAACGAGACACCAGAACAGTTCTGCTGAAAACAGCGTTAGTCCGCGTTAGTTGTATCCAAAACACACAAATTAGAGGCAAAACAATAGCAAAAGTGTTCGGGAAAGTAGATACGTTTTGGACGTATCACATTACATCATTCATACAATGACATAACCTTGTTATTAATAACATCCAATGTTCATGATTATGAAACTAATCATCTATTAATCAACAAGCTAGTTAAGAGGCATACTAGGGACTCTTTGTTTGTCTACATATCACACATGTACTAATGTTTCGGTTAATACAATTATAGCATGATATATAAACATTTATCATAAACATAAAGATATAAATAATAACCACTTTATTATTGCCTCTAGGGCATATCTCCTTCAGTCTCCCACTTGCACTAGAGTCAATAATCTAGATTACATTGTCATGCTTTGCCCTAGGGAGAGCTTTAGTCAACGGATCTGCTACATTCAGATCAGTGTGTACTTTGCAAATCTTTACTTCTCCATCTTCGATGTACTCGCGAATCGAGTGGTAACGCAGCTTGATATGCTTCAGCCTCTTGTGTGACCTTGGCTCTTGTGCATTGGTGATGGCACCCATGTTATCACAATAAATGATTAATGGGTCCAATGCACTAGGAACCACACCGAGCTCTACAATGAACCTCTTCATCCATACCGCTTCTGATGAAGCCTCTGAAGCCGCTATGTACTCTGATTCTGTTGAAGACTTCGCCACCGTGCACTGCTTCGAGCTTGCCCAGCTTACTGCAGCACCATTCAATATAAACACATACCCAGACTGTGACTTAGAGTCATCAGGATCAGTGTTCCAACTTGCATCGGTGTAACCACTTACAACGAGCTCTTGGTCACCTCCATAACAAAGAAACATATCCTTAGTTCTTTTCAAGTACTTCAGGATATTCTTGACCGCTGTCCAGTGTTCCATTCCTGGATCACTTTGATATCTGCTAGTCAAACTAACAGCATGTGCTATATCCGGTCTAGTACATAGCATGGCATACATGATAGATCCCATCGCGAGGCATAGGGGATATTACTCATCCTTTCTCTTTCTTCTGCCATAGCCGGTCCTTGAGTCTTACTCAAGACCTTGCCTGGTAACATAGGTAAGAACCCTTTCTTACTTTCGTCCATTCTAAACTTCTTTAGAATCTTGTCCAGATATGTACTCTGTGATAGCCCTATTAGGCGTCTTGATCTATCTGTATAAATCTTGATGCCTAATATATATGATGCTTCACCAAGGTCTTTCATTGAAAAACTATTATTCAAATAACCTTTTACACTGCTTAATAGTTCTATATCATTCCCGATCAATAATATGTCATCTACATATAGTATCAGGAATGCTACAGAGCTCCCACTCACTTTCTTGTAAATACAGGCCTCTCCATGACACTGTATAAACCCGAAGTCTTTGATCACCTTATCAAAGCATCGGTTCCAACTTCTTGATGCTTGCTTCAGTCCATAGATTGAACGCTGAAGTTTGCATACTTTGTCAGCATTTTTAGGATCGACAAAACCTTTGGGTTGTACCATATACAACTCTTCCTCAATGTCTCCATTAAGGAATGCCGTTTTGACATCCATCTGCAAAATCTCATAATCGAAAAATGCAGCTATTGCTAACAAAATCCTCACAGATTTTAGCTTCACTACAGGTGAGAAAGTCTCATCGTAGTCAACTCCTTGAATTTGTCGGAAACCCTTTGCGACAAGTCGAGCTTTATAGACAGTAATATTACCATCAGCATATGTTTTTCTCTTGAAGATCCATTTATTCTCGACAGCCTTTCGGCTATCAGGTAAGTCTACCAAAGTCCACACTTTGTTATCATACATGGATCCCATTTCGGATTTCATGGCTTCTTGCCATTTGTTGGAATCTGGGCTCATCATCGCTTCTTCATACGTCGCAGGGTCCTCATCATTGTTATCTACAATCATGACATTTAGACAAGGATCATACCAATCAGGAGTGGCACGTTCCCTTGTCGATCTGCGAGGTTCAGTAGTTTCCTCCTTCGAAGTTTCATGATCATTATCATTAGCTTCCTCTGTTGCCGGTGTAGGCGGTACAGGTACAACTTCCTATCTGCGCTACTCTGATCAACGAGTATAGATTCATCAATCTCATCGAGTTCTACTTTTCTTCCAGTCACTTCTTTAGTGAGAAATTCTTTCTCAAGAAAGGTTCCGTTCTTAGGAACAAAGATTTTGCCTTCGGATCTGTGATAGAAAGTGTACCCTATAGTTTCCTTAGGGTATCCTATGAAGACACATTTCTCCGCTTTGGGTTCTAGCTTGTCCGGTTGTAACTTCTTTACATAGGCTTCGCAACCCCAAACTTTCATGAACGACAGCTTAGGTTTCTTATTAAACCATAATTCATACGGTGTCGTTTCTACGGATTTTGATGGTGCTCTATTTAAAGTGAATGCGGCTGTCTCTAATGCATAACTCCAAAATGATAACGGCAAATCAGTAAGAGACATCATAGAACGAACCATATCTAAGAGAGTTCGATTACGACGTTCGGACACACCGTTTCGTTGAGGTGTTCCTGGCGGTGTCAATTGTGAAAGTATTCCGCATTTCTTTAAATGCATGCCAAACTCATAACTTAGATATTCACCTCCACGATCAGATCGTAGAAATTTAATCTTCTTGTTACGTTGATTTTCTACTTCACTTTGAAATTCCTTAAACTTCTCGAAAGTTTCGGATTTATGTTTCATGAAATAGATATACCCATATCTACTCAGATCATCTGTGAAGGTTAGAACATAACGATAACCACCGCGCGATGCTACGCTCATTGGTCCGCACACATCAGTATGTATGATTTCCAATAAGTCAGTAGCTCGCTCCATCATACCAGAAAATGGAGTCTTAGTCATTTTACCCATTAGACATGCTTCGCATCTATCAAGTGACTCAAAGTCAAGTGATTCAAGTAATCCATCAGTATGGAGTTTCTTCATGTGTTTCACTCCAATATGACCAAGACGACAGTGCCACATATAAGTAGAATTATCATTCAATTTAATTCGCTTAGCATCAATGTTATTTATATGCGTATCACTACTATCGAGATCTAACAGAAATAAGCCATTCTTTTCTGGTGCTCGACCATAAAAGATATTATTCATAAAAATAGAACAACCATTATTCTCAGACTTGAATGAATAACCGTCTTGCATTAAACAAGATCCAGATATAATGTTCATGCTCAACGCGGGTACAAAATAACAATTATTTAGGCTTAAAACTAATCCCGAAGGTAGATGTAGAGGAAGTGTGCCGACTGCGATCACATTGACCTTGGATCCATTTCCAACGCGCATCGTCACTTCATCTTTCAGTAGTCTTCGTTTATTCTTTAGTTCCTGTTTCGAGTTACAAATATGAGCAACCGAACCAGTATCAAATACCCGGGTACTAGAACGAGAACCAGTGAGATAAACATCTATAACATGTATATCAGATATACCTTCTTTCTTCTTCTTGACAAGGCCGCTCTTCAGATCAGCCAGATACTTGGAGCAATTACGCTTCCAGTGTCCCTTCTCCTTGCAGTAATAGCACTCAGCATCAGGCTTAGGGCCGTTCTTAGGTTTCATAGGAGGCATGGCAGCTTTCTTGCCACCCTTCTTGAATTTTCCCTTAGACTTGCCCTGTTTCTTGAAACTGGTGGTCTTGTTGACCATCAACACTTGGTGCTCTTTCTTGATCTCAATCTCAGCAGCTTTTAGCATGCCAAAGAGTTCAGGTAACTCCTTGTTCATGTTCTGCATATTGTAGTTCATCACAAAGTTCTTGTAACTTGGTGGTAGTGATTGAAGGACACGATTAATCCCCAGTCTGTTAGGAATCACTATTCCCAAGTCACTGAGTTTCTTCGCATGCCCGGTCATGGCGAGCATGTGCTCACTAACGGAGCTGCCTTCTTCCATCATACAGCTGAAGAAATGTTTCGATGCTTCATAGCATTCCACGGCCGCATGAGTCTCAAAAATAGCTTTCAGCTCTTTCATCAACTCATGAGGATCGTGGTGCTCAAAACGTTTTTGAAGATCGGATTCCAGATCGCACGTGATGGCACACCGAACTTGAGAGTACCGAGTTTTCCGAGTCTCGTAAACAGCTTTTACTTCATCGGTTTTAGTTTCTGCAGAGGGTCACCTAGCGGTGCATCAATCACATATTGCAGATTTCCGCCATAGAGGAAGATCCTCACATGACGGAACCAGTCGGTGAAGTTGCTACCGTTGCTCTTAAGTTTTTCTTTCTCTAGGAACTGGTTAAAATTGATTGGGGACGCCATCTCTACAACATATATTTGCAAAAGTTTAGACTAATTTTATGACAAATTGAGTTCAAATTTTAATTCAACATAATTAAAAATCTAGGTGAACTCCCACTCAAAACAATATCCCTCGCATTGTCTTAGTGATCACACGAACCAAATCCACCGCACCTAAGTCCGATCATCACGAGACAAGGTGTGATTTCAATGGCGAACACTCAAAGTGTTCATCATATCAACCATATGATTCATGCTCTACCTTTCGGTATCACGTGTTCCGAGACCATGTCTATACATGCTAGGCTCGTCAAGGCCACCTTAGTATCCGCATGTGCAAAACTGTCTTGCACCCGTTGTAGTACTTGTTGATTCTATCACACCCGATCATCACGAGATGCTTCGAACCGACAAGTCTTGGTAACGGTGCTACTAAGGATGAACACTTTATTATCTTGAGATTTTAGTGAGGGATCATCTTATAATGCTACCATCGCGATCTAAGCAAAATAAGATGCATAAAAGGATTAACATCACATGCAGTTCATATGTGATATGATATGGCCCTTTTGTCTTTGCGCCTTTGATCTTCATCTCCAAAGCACGGACATGATCTCCATCATCTTCGGGCATGATCTCCATCATCGTCGGCGTAGCGTCAAGGTCAATGGCGCCATCTTCATGATTGTCCTCCATCTAGCAACTATTACAACTACTTTGAAATACTACTCAACATGAAATTTAAAGACAACCATAAGGCTCCTGCCGGTTGCCACAATACAATAATGATCATCTCATACATATTCATCATCACATTATGGCCATATCACATCACCAAACCCTGCATAAACAAGTTAGACGTCTCTAATTTGGTTTGCATATTTTACGTGGTATAGGGTTTTCGAGAGAGATCTAATCTACCTACGAACATGAACCACAACGTTGATACTAATGTTTTCAATAGAAGAGTAAATTGAATCTTCACTATAGTAGGAGAGACAGACACCCGCAAAGCCTCTTATGCAATACAAGTTGCATGTCGAACGAGGAACAAGTCTCATGAACGCGGTCATGTAAAGTTAGTCCGAGCCGCTTCATCCCACTATGCCACAAAGATGCAAAGTACTCAAACTAAAGATAACAAGAGCATCAACGCCCACAAAACCATTGTGTTCTACTCGTGCAACCATCTATGCATAGACACGGCTCTGATACCACTGTAGGATAACGTTGCATAGAAAACAAAAAATTTCCTACCGCGAACACGCAATCCAAGCCAAGATGCAATCTAGAAGACGGTAGCAACGAGGGGATTATCGAGTCTCACCCTTGAAGAGATTCCAAAGCCTACAAGATGAGGCTCTTGTTGCTGCGGTAGACGTTCACTTGCCGCTTGCAAAAGCGCGTAGAAGATCTTGATCACCGGCGCCACGAACGGGCAGCACCTCCGTACTCGGTCACACGTTCGGTTGTTGATGAAGACGATGTCCACCTCCCGTTCCAGCGGGCAGCGGAAGTAGTAGCTCCTCTTGAATCCGAAAGCACGACGGCGTGGTGTCGGTGGCAGTGGAGAACTCCGACGGATCTTCGCTAAGCGTGCGGGAGCTTATGGAGGAGAGGGGGGTGGCTAGGGTTTGGGAGGGGGTGGCCGGCCACTCAAGGGGGGCGGCCAGGTTGTGGTCTTGGGGTGGCAGGCCCCCTCCCCTTGGCCCCTCATTATATAGGTGGAAGCCCCAAGTGTTGGACTACAAGTCTCCGAATAAGACCCGAACCCAAAACCTTCCATATGATAGGGAAACCTACCCAAGCTAGGACTCCCACTAGAGGTGGGAGTTCCACCTTCCATGGAGGGGGTGGCCGGCCCCCCTTGGGGGAGTCCACTTGGGACTCCTCCCCCTCTAGGGTTGGCCGGCCATGGAGGTGGAGTCCCTCCGGGACTCCACCTTCCTTGGTGGTTTCTTCCGGACTTTTCTAGAACCTTCTAGAACCTTCCATAGAACCTTCCGGATCATTTTAATTCACATAAAATGACATCCTATATATGAATCTTATTCTCCGGACCATTCTGGAACTCCTCGTGATGTCCGGGATCTCATCCGGGACTCCGAAAAATATTCGAACTCCATTCCATATTCAAGTTCTACCATTTCAACATCCAACTTTAAGTGTGTCACCCTACGGTTCGTGAACTATGCGGACATGGTTGAGTACTCACTCTGACCAATAACCAATAGCGGGATCTGGAGATCCATAATGGCTCCCACATATTCAATGATGACTTTAGTGATTGAATGAACCATTCACATACGATACCAATTCCCTTTGTCACACGATATTTTACTTGTCCGAGGTTTGATCTTCGGTATCACTCTATACCTTGTTCAACCTCGTCTCCTGACAAGTACTCTTTACTCGTACCGTGGTATGTGGTCTCTTATGAACTTATTCATATGCTTGCAAGACATTAGACGACATTCCACCGAGAGGGCCCAGAGTATATCTATCCGTCATCGGGATGGACAAATCCCACTGTTGATCCATATGCCTCAACTCATACTTTCCGGATACTTAATCCCACCTTTATAACCACCCATTTACGCAGTGGCGTTTGGTGTAATCAAAGTACCTTTCCGGTATAAGTGATTTACATGATCTCATGGTCATAAGGACTAGGTAACTATGTATCGAAAGCTTATAGAAAATAACTTAATGACGAGATCTTATGCTACGCTTAATTGGGTGTGTCCATTACATCATTCATACAATGACATAACCTTGTTATTAATAACATCCAATGTTCATGATTATGAAACTAATCATCTATTAATCAACAAGCTAGTTAAGAGGCATACTAGGGACTCTTTGTTTGTCTACATATCACACATGTACTAATGTTTCGGTTAATACAATTATAGCATGATATATAAACATTTATCATAAACATAAAGATATAAATAATAACCACTTTATTATTGCCTCTAGGGCATATCTCCTTCACCTTCTTGGTGTTCTTCTTGCTCCCTTGGGCAGGGAAGAGCAATGTCTTCGGGTAATCCCCCTCCTCTCCTTCCTACATCTTGATTCCCTCATACATTGCACTTTTTGCTGACGGATTTGAGAAACTAGGGTTAGGGTTAGGGTTTTCCTAAGTCTTCATGCCATTAGAGTGTCACACACCACTATGCACATGTTTCACTCTACATTGTTGTAATATATGTACAAGTATTTGAGCTTTTGCATGATTTTGTGATTGAAAATATGGGCAATACATAATAATTCAATAGTGCCCGGCCTACGGCCCGGTCAACCGGCCCTCACACCGGCCGGACCGGCGTTTCGCCCGGTCGTACGGCTGACAGACTGGCCAGTCTGGTCTCACGCCCGGTTGGACTGGCCGATGCACCGGCTGGCCCAGTTTTTCACGCAACTTCGTCAAAACACTTGTACATATGTCAGAATCTTTGGCCTCCTTATTTATCATGACATGTACACTTATCACACTGCTACTCTCGCTCTACTTGCTCATTCACAGGAGATTCTGGTGTTGACACACATGGTGCTATGGCCAAGAGGGGCAGGAATGAGAGGCCCCCAGGGTGCCGAACGAGCACTCGCAGAGCAGCTCAGAGCAGTGAACCAGGTGGTTCTACAGGAGGTAGGACCAAGTACACTCACAAGAAAAGGAAAGGCAAACACACAGTTCTAGATGATGATCTTGTTGAGAAAGTGCCAACATAAAATGTTGGTACAATACATCTTGCTGATTGGAGAAGACACAGAGGGAAGAATCCCTATCGATTCGAGGAAAGAACTTACCTTGGTGGAGATAGGGAATTCTGGACCAACACTCAAGTGAGCTTATGTGATGATTTCTACAACTCTGCAGGTTCTATGAAGAATGGTGTCATTGTGCAGCCCAAGGCCATCAACAAGGAAGAACTCACCATACTCCAAGTCACCAAGTACCGCTTTGTGGTTGATACCTTGCAGAAGATGGGGTTGCTTGATCTTGTGTGCCTGAAGCCTGGAAATACAAAGGGAGTTGGGTTGTATTGCTCAATCCTTGTTCGTCAATTCCACTGCACCATTTTCTTTCATATATGATGATCCTGCTCGCACCATGACTTGGATGACTGGAAAAGAGAAGTACACTTGCAACTATCTTGACTTCTGTGAAGCCATGGGATTTGGTAGTGGCCGTGCTCATGGTTTTCAGATTCACTCTCAGGATCAATTCACTCATGGGGACATTGCTTTCTTCTATCCTCCAGAGCCTACAACTGAACCTCCAACCATCTCCGGGATGTACTACTCTTATTTGTTGCTTACCAAGATATTCCGTGAGAGTCTAATCAGCAAATCAGGAGATACAAGTGAATGGCGAGCCTACCATCTTAACCTCATGCACTATTGCCGTCCTGAAAACATTAGGACATATTATGGTTGTGACTTCCTCTACTGTGAGCTGAGGCGCTCTGTTCGCAGCCGTATGACTCCAAACTATGCTCAGTATGTTCAGCAGATCATCAACACAGTTGTGCCAGCTCCCAACAACAAGAAAGATCAACTAATCAAGATAGAACCATTCAAGTTTCCACAACAAGGAAATAAACCGGAAGTACCATCTATGATGCCTTCTGAGTGCCGGTCCAAGGAAAGGCATGACCCTGCAGCTAGCTCCAGCTACTCTATGCGCCCCAAGCAGGGTGCTTCTCGCTTCTTGGCTAGCCTATGGCAGATGTGCAGGAATACTAATGATGTGGCTCATCATAGCCTTGCCTTGAACCAAGAGACTAGGAGGCACCAAAATGAGTTCATGGTTGCAACAAACCATCCTGTTCCTCCACCTGGACCTAAGATGGAGCTTGTGGTTGCACCAACTTGGGATATGCCTCCCATTAATGATGATATGCTTCAGAACTTTGATCTTTTCCTATTTGCTCATGGTGGTGCTCCTCCTCCTACGACTAAATCTGCTGATGCTCCTGAGTCTGCTGGAAATGGAGATGATGACGATGATGAAGCAAATGAAGATTATGAAGAAGATGATGATGAGGATGGTGATGAGGACTCCCCACCCACTGGGACAGAGTTCTATTGATGGGAGCGCTAGCATCCCTACTCTTTTCTTTGCCTTTTTGGTGTTTCGATGCCAAAAGGGAGAAGAGATTAGATTCTAGGATCACAGGGTTCCTTGGGTGTTGCACAAGCCATGCTTGATACCGTTATTTGCTTCTTACTTGGCTTGTGCTATTTGCTTGCTTTCATTTCCAGAACCATTTGCTACTTTGAATAATTCGTGTATGGACACGTTATTATATGCTTAATCTCTATGTTAGGATGATTATGCTTTATGCTTATATCTTGATATATGCCTGTCCATACCATGCTTGTTTCCTAAAGATATTGGGGGAGCTTCTCATATTGTACAAATGGTGCACTTTGCATTGAAACACAAACTCTCCAAGTGCACACATTATCGGGAGCTGTCTTAATTTCTTATATGGAATCAAGGTTTGAGCTTATCATAATATTTATATGTGACTCTAGCTCGGTTTTTCATCGTATACCAAAAAGGGGGAGATTGTAAGGGTATTTTACCCTTATCCATTATTTTGGTAACAACGACAACGATGCTAGAGTAATCGGTCTAATACATGTCTATGAGATTATTCCCAGGTATTAGCCAAATAGGCATAAAGGTGTATCAATGGAACAAGAAGGTGAAGGGAGAGCCCCCACTTCGATAGAAATGAAGAAGGGCTGCTCAGCCACAGGCCGACCAGAGGCCCGGTTGGACCGGCCGTGGCACCGGCTGGCCCTGCACGGACCGGCTCCTGCTCCGGTGACAACCGGAGCCATGTACTACGCGACGAAGACCCGCCCCGGTCACGGCCTGGTGCCAGGTCCGGTTTGGACCGGATGGTCCAGTCTGTGGTCCGGTCTGACCGGCCCCTGCACCGGACGGCCCGGTCCCAGGCCTGGTTGACCGGCTTCCACGACGAAAAGCTGAGCTGGACAAGTTGTCAACGGTGTACAACAGCTTGATTTCAAGTGACCATATAAATACCTCTTCACCTACCTCGGAACACTTAGGCAGTACATTACAAACTGTTCTTGAGCTCTCTCTCTCATACTCCATTGATAGAAACACCAAAAGCCTCAGATCTCCCTCTTCCTCCACCCAAACTCAAATCCCTCTGGGGAAACTATAGAGGAGGCCTTAACCTACCGTTCCACCGAGCCAAATCTTGTTTCCCCTTGTATTCATCAAGATACTTGCTCTCTAGGGTTCCTTGAAACCCTAGGTGGGCAAAAGAGGTCCGGAAGCATCCGGGTTGTGATTTTGCTCCTGACAAGATTGTGAAGGTTTGGAGGCTGCCTCAAAGTCTACCACAAGTGAGTGAGCTATTTCTTCATGGGATAGGCTCCGGAGAATAGGGTGAGCCTTCGTGGCGTTGGGGAATCCTTCGTGGGACCTCCACCTCTCCGAACGTGACGTACCTTCTTGCAAAGGAAGGGAACACGGGAATAAACCCTCATCTCCATGTGCCATCGGTTATCTCTAACCGAACTCCTTACTTGTTATATAACTGCCTGTGAGAGCCTTCGTGATTGAGTTACTTGTATCATCATATAGGGTGCCTCACCTAGTTTGCATTAGGCTAACCTTTATATTCCGCAAAGCCTAATATTGAAAAGAAAGAATTAAAATTTGTAGAAACCTATTCACCCCCTCTAGGTTTACCATTTCTGAACTTTCACTCCTACGCCTCCAGCCGGGCGAACCTGGCGTCGGAGTCCTCCTTCTCCTCCTCGTCGTCGCAGCCAACGGCGCCTCCGTCCTCCTCCTCCTCCTCCTGGCCGTTGCTGGCAATGGCGCCTCCGTCCTCCTCCTCCTCACTCGGCGTGGAGCCATGGTCGTTGGGCGTGGAGCCAGGGTCGCTGGGTGTCGCTGGTGTTTCCCACCAATGCCACCATCCCGGCGGCTTGCCCTCGCTCTCCGAGTCCGACGGCAAGGTGTAGTCGCTCATGGCGCCTAGCTAGCCGGTGTTGGAGAAGAAGAAGAAGAAGAAGAAGAAGAAGAAGAAGAAGCTGGCGGTTCAACGTGAATTACAGCATGTGCATGGGTTATAATCTGCGGGGATTAATGGCGGCGCATATAACGAAGAGGCTTGCGGTTGCTCTTCCACGGCGGTTCGGCGCTCCATTCCGACGGTTGGCGGGTTGATCGGCGCGGTTGCCACTCCGGTGGTTGACATCGGCGCGCTTGATGTGCTTTAATTCGAGGCCGATCGAGCCAGGGTCGCTGCCAGGCGGGCCCGTGGGGGAAGCGAGCGGACGCTAGGAGCGACCGCCCAGCGTCCGCGAAGACGCAAACATGTCGCGTATTTGCGCCGCGTTTGCGTCGTTGCGGATGCCCCAAACACAATGCGTCGCCCCGCTGGAGCAGGGTGCAGACGCATTTCCGGTCTGCACGGACGCAAACGGTCGCACATCATCCGTTTGCGTCGCCCCGTTGGATATGCCCGGCATCTCCCGGGGCGACGCATTTCAGACGTCTAAATTGTCTGCGTACGTCCGTTTGCGTCACCCCGCGGACGCTAAAATGGTCGTTAGGCGCAAATTGTCCCTTTGCGTCAGCGGTAACCCTAGCAGTCCGACACATTTTGGAGAAACTTAAGTAGAATCTATATATTGTTTGATCATGCCATACGAAGTCGAGTCAAACAAGTTCAAACAAATTTAACATACATACACAAACGCCGAGAACAAATAAATTTTAAACTAACTAATTCTTGTACTTCTTGTTTGAAGGCCCCGCCTCGTCATCCTCACGGACGTGTTTCTTGCTCGTCACCTCCTCCGAAGAGGTACTACCGGTCGACGCGTCCAACGAGCTTGAGTTCCCCTCCGACGAGTGGTCATTAGGGTCTTCCTCGTTGTCGATGAATGGATGACGAGCATGCGCCTACGCTCTCGCCCGGGCCCTTGCCTCCTTCCTTGTCGTCGCCGCGTCATTGGCCACCTCCAGCCATGTCCACCTTGCGTCCAAGTCCTCCTCGTCGTCCTGGCCATCGAGGCCAACGGCGTCCCCCTCATCCTTGCCCTTCGTCAGCGGGGAGCTAGGGTTGCTTGGTGTGGCAGCCCTATCCCACCAATGTCGCCATCCTGGCAGCTTCCCCTCGTTGTCGGTGTCCGATGGCAACGACAGGTTGCTCATGGTGCCTTGCCGGTGTTGGAGAAGAAGATGAATGGCAACCGGTTGAAGATGAATTAGAGCAGGCGCAGGGTTTTATTCAGCGGGGATTAATGGCGGCGTGTATAATGAAGAGGTATGCGGTTGCTCTTCCGCAGCGGTTCGACGCTCCACTCCGGCAGTTGGCACGTCGATCGGCGCGGTTGTCAGTCCGGCGGTTGCCCTTCCCGATAGTTGTTCTGCTTTAATTCGTGCCGGTTTGAGCCAGGGTCACTGCCAAGCGGGCCCGTGGGAGAAGCGAGCGGACGCTCGGCATGACCGCAGCGTCCATGGAGACCCAAACATGATGCATATTTGCGTCGCGTTTGCGTCTCCGCGGATGGCCCGGACACGATGCGTTGCCTCGCTAAAACAGGATGCAGACGTATTCTCGGTCCGTGTTTGCGTCGCGCCGTTGGAGATGCCCTAAGTAGGTGGTGTGTAACCGTGGGAGGTGAGGCAACCGGCGCGGCAGAGTGCAATAATTTCAGCGGTGGTGGGTGTGGGCCGCGTCTGGGTTTCGAGCCTGGCAAGGGCCGGGCTAGGCCTGTCTCGCTCCTGCACACGAAGGGGTAGGAACAATAAATATTCTGTTCTTCCAAAAGAAATATGTTTCCCTAAAAAAATGTTATGCTAAAATAAAAATAAAAACATTCCTGTTGGGGCGTGTGATGTTACCGTGGTCGACTAGTTAAATACACGTATATTGCCACGGATTTCAATTTTTTCTTCCACAAAATAAACATAATGCACGAATGTTTCAAGTAATATAGAGATTCTGCAAAATAGAGACACGTTTTTAATCAACACTTCATAGAAAACACCATCTACCTGAGGGAAAGTTTGAGCTACTCATACTAAAGATCCTGCTCTTGATCATTGCTCACTATCCGAAGCACGCCTGGCCATGGGCAGCCCGGCCCGAGGCCACCCGATGGCCCGATGGGTATAATGGGTATTTGGCCTGGCCCGGTCCGGTCCGACATATGGCCAGGTATAATCCGAAGGAATGGCATGGATGTATAAACATGTTTCAATAGACCGGAAATGTAGCACGTCTTACTAAAAATAGACCAGAACAACATGTCTGCCCTCACAAATTTGAATCGCTGGGGGAGGAAAATAGACACGACCATGTCATCTCCACCGCAGCACCCAACGCCATCTCCGCCCAAGTGCCCCAGCAGATCGAGAAGCATCTCGCAACAACACCTCCCCAACAGCAATAAATCTGTAGCAACAAAAAATCTGAATCACCAAAAACGCCACTAACTGATCTGGATCTCAACTGCACTCCAACTAAATAAGAGCAAGTACAATAAAAGCAAGAACAATAGTATAGCCAGTCAGTTGGCTATAAGAGATAAAATATTATATGTTTTCTTAGTTGGAGAAGAGATATTAGGAGAGAGAAGGTAAGTGGGCTCTTAGAGCAAGTACAATAGAGTTTAATTAGTCAGCTGACTATAAGACCTTAAATAATATATTTTAGATGAATTGGAGGAGAGAGAAGAGGAGAAAGAATGAAAGTGGGCTCTCATGCAATAGCCATTTCTTGCACGTGCTCCTAAACATTTTGCGAGAGTAAAAATGTGGGTCATGTGTTAGTAAAGTACATCATTTTTATAGCCAACTATTGTACGTGTTAGCTACATGCTAACTACAAATGACATGACATTTTCTTATAGCCAGCAGTTGCATGTACTATTGGAATTGCTCTTATGCAATAGCCAGCTCTAGCACGTGCTCCAGGCACTATGTGGGAGTAAAAAGTGGATCATATATTGTAAAAATACTACACTTTTATAGCTTACTATTATACATGCTAGTTATAAACATACTATAGATGATGTGGCAAACTGTTATAGTCGGCTGCCGGCTACACTATTGTTCTTGCTCTAAGAAGAAGAATAAGAAAATGACGACCTCATCATGATAGGTATACTTATAGTTTCTTCTACAATTTTCCTAAGAGCCTCAGACATGTCTTCCATTTGCCCGTAGTTCGGGTTCTTGATTTTCCGAGTACACGCAAATCTCATGTTAGCTTGCAATGTGCACTGCTGCTTGTCTAGAACAATTAGCCATATATCCATAATCTCATAGTTATACCTAGTGAAGCACAACACATAACTGTGGGGACCTCGGACTAGCTGTCTGAAATACCCTTTATGTACATAGTTCACGATCCCATGATCAGTGCGCTGTGAACACATAACCGAACTGATATCAAAGTTACATCATCCATTACAATACAGAATAAGAATATTACAAATAGGTCATATGACCAATACTTACATAATAGTCTTGAAAGGCCTAACTTAACACCAGAGTAGCGGAATCACTCCGATAGCGCAGAGCCCAAGTCATATGCCATAAGCCTACAGACAACTGACTCGGAGAACGTTCCTAGTTCGCATAGACATCGTCCAATCCTTCTTCATTTGTCGAAATCCTTCAAGTCTGACCAAGTAAATAGCCAGGGACAAAGTCGTGAGTACATTTGGAATTGTACTCGCAAACCATCAGGAGAGGTTAATGGGATGCATATTTGGCATTAGCAAGGTAATAGGCACTATTCTAGGGCGACAAGGCGAGAGATAGTTTCTGATAGGGCAAAGGTGGCCGATCTTTCGATGAGACGTGGATAGATCGATTTGTTGGTGGAGTTCGTGCTTGACGATCCGACTACACGTGCAAAGCTCGTGCGCCAATGCAATCGCTAGGACAATCTCCGGGAGTTACTGATCTTGCGGATGCGCGATCAGCCTGACCAGCGAGGGTCTTAATTCCTACCTGAAATCGAGAACAAGTAAGAACTAATATTGCAATCAGAATATTGCGGATATAGATGAAAGCTTTATTGAAAAAGGTGGGATTCCGAATAGTCGGTCTTGTTCTGGGCGTTGGCCTCAAAAGAAGTACACGAGAGTTGCAGCAATGGCTAACTTTTAGTCTAATCAAAATCCGAGTCTAAACGTGACGGCTATGGGGGTATTTAAAGGAGGAAAAGGTGGGGTTTCGGCCAGCCATACGTATGGTGGCCGAACCAAACCCTAGAAGGCCTTTCCCCCTTCAATACGGGCTCTAAAAAGTGGCTGACTTAATTCCTGCGAAAATAACATGGGCCTGGCCCAAAACTAAAGGTGACGCAGCACCATATTATGCTATGGATGAAATTATGAAGTGGAAAACTCTATATTTCGTCCATGTCTTCATCTCCTCTTATGGTGGCTTCAAAGTTCTGAAATCTCCACTTGCGGCGTCATCTTCAATCCTCAAATGCTTGCTGTCATCTCCTCCATGCGTGATCATGCTCCAATGCTTGTCCTCCTCATCCATGCTTGGTCCATCATTCCTAAGAGTAACAAACATATCTGATTTAGGCAGCATCATATTCTCATGTATGTGAGGAATAGTTCCAAGAAACAAAAGTACATGATAGTTAAGTTGTTTGGCACGAGCTCGAGTGATTGGTCCTTGTATTTGTGTGGTTGCAGGTACAGCGGTTGTATCAAGAGATGGGATGTCCTCATCAGGCCCCCCTTCTTGAATTGAAGTTGTCCTCGACGAAAGCTCCTCTTCTTCACCAAAGTAAGGCTTCAAATCTACAATGTTAAAAGTAGGACTAACCGGACCCAAATCTGCAGGAAGCTCAAGTTTATAGGCATTATCATTTATTTTCTCTAACACCTTAAAAGGACCAGCAGCGCGTGGCATTAGTTTAGACTTGCGCAATTCAGGAAAACGATCTTTGCGCAAATGCAACCAAACAAGATCACCAACATCAAACACAACATGCTTTCTTTCTCTATCCCCAGCAATTTTATACTTAGCATTCATGCGTGCTATGTTGTCTTTAGTAGTCTCATGCAATTTTAGTATCAATTTAGCACGATCTGTAGCATCCAAATTATTTTGCACAGAAGATGGTAAAGGCAACAAATCAATAGGTGCACGTTGTACAAAACCATAAACAATCTCAAATGGGCACATCTTAGTGGTAGAATGCAGCGAACGATTGTAAGCAAATTCAACATGAGGTAAACATTCTTCCCACAATTTTAAGTTCTTCAAAACAGCCCGCAGCATAGTAGACAAAGTTCTATTTACTACTTCAGTTTGTCCATCAGTTTGGGGATGACATGTAGTACTAAACAGCAATTTAGTTCCCAACTTAGCCCATAAACATCTCCAAAAGTGGCTAAGAAACTTAGTATCACAATCAGAAACAATAGTATTAGGCACACCATGTAAACGAACAATTTCGCGAAAGAACAAATCAGCAACATGTGTAGCATCATCAGTCTTGTGACATGGAATAAAGTGTGCCATCTTAGAAAAACGATCCACAACAACAAAAATACTATCCCTCCCCTTCTGTGTACGAGGCAAACCCAAAACGAAATCCATAGAAATATCCTCCCAAGGTACACTAGGAACAGGAAGAGGCATATATAAACCATGTGGATTAAGTCGAGACTTAGCTTTTTGACATGTAGTGCAGCGTGCCACAAATCTCTCAACATCTCGGTGCATACGTGGCCAAAAGAAGTGTGCAGCAAGTACATCCTCCGTCTTCTTCACACCAAAGTGACCCATCAATCCTCCTCCATGCGCCTCCTGTAACAACAAAAGACGAACGGAACTATTTGGGATGCATAGTTTGTTACCACGGAACACAAATCCATCATTGAGAACGAATTTGTTCCATGTTCGACCATCTTTACAATTCAGCAACACATTTTTAAAATCAGCATCATGCAAGTATTGTTCCTTTATGGTTTCTAATCCAAAAATCTTGAAGTCAAGTTGAGATACCATAGTATAACGGCGCGACAAAGCATCAGCAATAACATTATATTTACCCTTTTTGTGTTTGATAACATAAGGAAAAGACTCTATAAACTCAACCCACTTTACATGGCGATGATTCAACTTAGCTTGACTACGAATATGCTTCAAAGATTCATGATCAGAATGTATAACAAATTCTTTAGGCCATAAATAATGTTGCCAAGTTTCTAATGTCCGAACCAGCGCATATAATTCTTTATCATAAGTAGAATAGTTCAGACTAGGCCCACTCATTTTTTCACTAAAATATGCAATAGGTTTGCCCCCTTGTAATAACACACCTCCCAAACCAATTCCACTAGCATCACATTCAAACTCAAAAGTCTTATTGAAATCAGGAAGTTGGAGTAATGGAGCATGTGTTAACTTATCTTTCAGAATTATGAAGGCTTCTTGTTGTGCATCGCCCCACACAAAGGGCACATCCTTCTTTGTAAGCTCATTCAGCGGCGCAGCAATGGATCCAAAAACTTTCACAAAGCGCCTATAGAAACCAGCGAGGCCAAGAAAACTCCTCACTTGTGTGACCGTCTTTGGCTGCGGCCAACTCTCAATTGCCTCAATCTTAGCTGGATCAACTTCAATACCCTGCGCAGTAACAACATAGCCAAGAAACGCAACTCGATTGGTGCAAAAGGTGCACTTCTCAAGATTACCATACAAACGTGTATCACGTAAAGCATTGAAAACAGCACGTAAATGATCCAAATGTTTCTCCAAAGATTTGCTATAAATCAGAATATCATCAAAGTATACCACCACAAAACGTCCCATAAAAGCACGTAAAACTTTGTTCATCAGTTGACGTGGGCATAACCCTACGGGTACTCGACATTGCCATACCCGGTGCAAACTATGAAGCTGGACCATCACAAGGACTCGACGAGCTGGACCTGCACGCGCTTCAACTTGGACTATAAGGAAAGAAGAACCCAACACGAATCCTACTAGGACTCTTGTAAACCCTAGCTTGGCTGATATATAAAGCCAGGCAGGGGCACCCCTTAGCGTCACGCACAATTTAGAAACATAACATAGAGGCGACACGCCTAGAAACCGCAACCCGCGGATTAGAACTAGACTAGATCCAACAACTCCGCCTATGGTGGCCCCCTGTACCCATATATTCTTATACTGGATTGCTAGCATGACGTAGCGATCCTCCACTGCGGGGATGTGAACCTGGGATCGTGTACCGCCTCGCTCCCGGAACTTCCGTCGTTGCCTTTCTCTAAAACCCAAGCCCCTCATGGTGGGCATTGCCGAGGAACCACCTCGTCAATTGGCGCCGTCTGTGGGAACGCAACGACTGGATTTTGTTATCCGGGCGGGATCCATCATCATCAACAAGCATCAAGATTGCATCGAAGCACTCAAATTCTCCATCTATAAGCGGTGATATACAGGTGTATCCGCCAAGAAAAGCAGCGTCGACAAATCTACCACGATCAGCGACAAGGAGCAATGGCGGTCGCCTGCAGAAAAGAAAGAAGAAAAAACACACACGGTCTAGGCGTGTGGCTTTGGATACTGCACACACAGGAATCAAAAGTGAGGACGGGAAGCAGACATCGGTGCGGCGGCCAGAGCATAATGCCTCGAAGCCCATCTGTCTGTCAGCTTATCTAGCATTAATCGTTAGCAAAGAGGAACACATGCATGGGCGCTCGTCTATCCGGCCGGCGTCAAGGTCCGTATGGCGACCAGGCAAGGATCGGCCGATCGGGATCAAATCAGAAATCTATCTCAGGCCTAGTTTCACGGTTCAAGTATTGAGAGAGGAAAGAAAAAAAAAGTAAAAGATTGGTTGAAGAAAGTTTGGAAGTTAAATTATTGAGGTCCTTCACGAGGCAAAGGAAGATCAAGCTCAATCCAAATAAATCAAAGTACGCCGTCGGCCACGCATGTGGAAGAAGTCCAAAGAAGATCATGCCAAAACGTCGCTCCACTTCGTCTACGTCGGGCTTCGTTACGAACTTGTCATCCGACATAAAAATATCAGGTGCTATACTTTCAATTAATTACTACTCGTAAAATTTTATTTCGCCAAATATTCTTTGGCTCGTACTATTATTTGCGCGCAGGTTTTTTGCGCCGTAACATAACTGCAGATTGAAGCAAAACTTTGATTATTCTGTTCGGTCGACCGCGCCCGCCGTCACGCACTCGCCATCGCACACTCGGGGCTCGCATGTCTTGGATCCGATATCGCGGACTCGTTTTACTCGGGAGCTCGACTGCCGCGGACCCGACATTACGGATCCGATATATTCGGGTGCCCACCCGTCCTCTTCATCGACTATTTCTGGCTGCGCAATTATTTCGGCTGCGCCCGCCGCATGGACTTATCATCTTCGGCTCTGGGTATATCTTCTCCTGATGCACTCTCGGGTTGGTGGATTCATCATCTGGAATATTCAATGGATATCATATTATATAATATTGAACCGATGCGCTCCTGTCGGGAGCGCTGCAATTACTCGGGAGCTCCTGGAGGACCTTCAACTATTATGTCTATTCCCATCGGGAGCGTCGGTTCGCTGGGCGCTGGTTCGCTGGAATCCACGCCGGAATTCAAGAAGATATGAAGACTATTACTCCCATCGGGAGCGCCGGTTCGCTGGAACCCAAGAAGATTTGAAGACTATTACTCCCATCGGGAGCGCCAGTTCGCTCGAACCCAAGAAGATATGAAGACTATTACTCCCATCGGGAGCACCGGTTCGCTGGAACCCAAGAAGATATGAAGACTCAAGTTTTGAAGAATTGCAGTAATTCGGGACACCCGAACTACATCGTCAGGAACCTTGTTCGTATATTTCAATGAACATCGGTGCGATGGAAAATACGCCCAGAGATTGCACTCTAAAAAAGCTTCTGAAACTAAGAGTGCTATGATGCAAAATCAATGAGAACCTTGCTCTTATCCTTTGCTATAGATGCCTCAAAGAGTGCCGCAGATAGCAAGGATCATGAAACAACGAAGACCTTACTCTTTTCCTTTGCTATAGATGCCTCAAAGAGTGCCGCAAATAGCAAGGATCATGAAGCAACGGGGACCTTGCTCTTTTCCTTTGCTATAGATGCCTCAAAGAGTGCCGCATATAGCAAGGATCATGAAGCAACGAAGACCTTGCTCTTTTCCTTTGCTATAGATGCCTCAAAGAGTGCCGCAACTAGAAAGGATCATGAAGCAATAGGGACCTTGCTCTTTTCCTTTGCTATAGATGCCTCAAAGAGTGCCGCAGATAGCAAGGATCATGAAACACGTACGAAAACGACCCACGGTCAAGACATGCATCGGTTAAAAGCAAAGTTGCACATACAACGGGTTTAGCAAGACCTGCAACACGAGCTGATCACTCAAATAATTTGCTGCCGATAAACTTACAAACAATGGCATCAACGATGCTCAAGGTGCATTAAGAATTGCCCCTTGAAATAAACAAACAATGTGTCAACGACACCTGAAGAAAACTATAAACATCGAGTTGCTCGACTTGAGTCTACTCACGGTTGCAAGCATCAGTTCCCAGACTCGGGGGCTACTTCCATCGGGAGCGCTGGACGCGCAATCGATAAAATCATCGGCTCCTTTGGGCCATCATCCCAATCATTGGCTCCTCTAGGATATCATCCGAATCATCGGCTCCTCCTGGGTATCATCCGAATCATCGGCTCCTCCTAGGTATCATCCGAATCATCGGCTCCTCTGGGCCATCATCCAAATCATCGGTTCCTCTGGGACAAGATCCGAATCATCGGCTCCTTTGTGACATCATCCAAATCATCAAATCCTCTATCTATGAAATCATCAGAGTCATCGACATCATGTTCTCGGAACTCGAAGACATGTACGGTATTCGACTCGGCATTTTACACTCTATACATAACTGTTTCGTATTCATTTACAGGCTCGGGGGCTACTCCCATCGGGAGCGCTGGTCGCGCAGCCGAGAAAAAGATGGCAACCTCGCCAACAAAGAAGAATAAACTTGAAGACGTCGGCATCAACAATCAAGATCTTCGAGTAGTGCAACTTGAGTCTATGCGTGGCTGCAAGCACCCGCCCATAGACTCGGGGGCTACTCCCATCGGGAGCACTTCGCGCACCCGACAGAAAACAACTTCGACTCTGCATCAAGCACAAGATTCAACAGATGATCAAGACATTCGGCGAAGACAACTTTAGTCCCTGCCTGAAGCTTCACTTCGGCCAGACACTCGGGGGCTACTGACGTGGGCATAAACCTACGGGTACTCGACATTGCCATACCCGGTGCAAACTATGAAGCTGGACCATCACAAGGACTCGACGAGCTGGACCTGCACGCGCTTCAACTTGGACTACATGGAAAGAAGACCCCAACACGAATCCTACTAGGACTCTTGTAAACCCTAGCTTGGCTGATATATAAAGCCAGGCAGGGGCACCCCTTAGCGACACGCACAATTGAGAAACATAACATAGAGGCGACACGCCTAGAAACCGCAACCCGCGGATTAGAACTAGACTAGATCCAACAACTCCGCCTATGGAGGCCCCCTGTACCCATATATTCTTATACTGGATTGCTAGCATGACGTAGCGATCCTCCACCGCGGGGACGTGAACCTGGGTACGTCGTGTACCGCCTCGCTCCCGGAACTTCCGTCGTCGCCTTTCTCTAAAACCCAAGCCCCTCATGGTGGGCATTGCCGAGGAACCGCCTCGTCATCAGTCTCATGAAAGTACTAGGTGCATTAGTTAGACCAAAAGGCATTACTAACCACTCATATAAACCGAACTTAGTTTTAAACGATGTTTTCCATTCATCTCCTAATTGCATACGAATCTGGTGGTAACCACTACACAAATCAACTTTAGAGAACATAATAGAACCACTCGATTCATCAAGCATATCATCTAAACGAGGTATAGGATGACGGTATCGAATGGTAATATTATTAATAGCTCTACAGTCAGTACACATGCGTGAAGAACCATCCTTCTTAGGTACCAAGATAATAGGAACAGCACATGGACTAAGAGACTCACGAATGTAACCTTTATCTTGTAGAACCTGAATTTGTCGCTGAATCTCTTTCGTCTCTTCAGGATTGGTACGGTATGGTGCACGGTTGGGCAGCGAAGCTCCTGGAATCAAGTCAATTTGGTGTTCTATCCCACGAATAGGTGGTAATCCAGGTGGAACATCTTGTGGAAACACATCAATGATTTCCTGCAAAAGGTTAGCAACCGCAGGTGGCAAAGAAGGAGGCATATCCTCAAAAGAAAACAGAACTTCTTTGCAAATGATAGCATAGCATTGAGTAGTGTTCACATCAAGTTCAGCAATATCAGATTTGCTAGCAAGCAAACAAGGATTCTTCAAACGAATTTCAGTAGCATGGTCCGAATCAAATTTAGTATTAGTCTTATGTGGCACAAAATCTGCAGCAACAATCTGATTTTCACTCTTATGTTTCTCCTCGTTTTTTACTCTACTAGCTCTAGCAAGATCATCTTTTACTATTGTTCAGGAGTCATAGGTTTGAGACCAATTTTCTTTCCATCATGCATAAGAGAATACTGATTAGTTCTACCATTATGAACATATTCTCTATCAAATTGCCAAGGTCTGCCAAGTAACAAAGAACAAGCTTGCATAGGTACAACATCACAATCAACAAAATCAGAATATGTACCAATAGTAAAATGCACACGTGTAGTTCTTGTTACCTTGAGCTTCCGAGAGCTCTCAAACCATTGAATGTAGTATGGATGTGTGCGTTGTCTTGTAGAGAGAGAAAGCTTCTCCACCATGTCAACGCTAGCCAGATTATTGCAGCTCCCTCCATCAATGATGATCCTTATAGCTCGCTCTTTTACAACGCCTCTTGTTTGAAACAGATTGTGGCGTTGATCATGCTCAGCTTTGCTCAATTGCACGCTCAACACCCGTTGTGCAACTAAGCTCCTGTACTGATCAGCAGTGTCAGCATCCATTACCTCTATCTCTCTCTCAGAATCAGAATTGGCACCATCACGTGCAGCAATAAGGGCCAATGTATCTTCATCAAAGTCACTTGCAGAATCATATTCTCCATCTTCACGCACCAACATCACACGCTTTATTCTGCATTCTCTCTCTATGTGACCAAATCCCAAGCATTTGCGACATTGAATGTCGCGCGTCTTCCCTGTGAAGGCCATGGAAGATGAACTCCAAGGAGGACCAGCAGATGGTGGTGGAGTAGCAGCAGGTGGTGCTCGTGATGCAGGCACGGTGTACTTGGAGGTAGTAGGTGCTGGTGCAGTCCCACGAGATGGTGGCGCTGATTGTCGCGGAGACCACGACGATGTACGACCTGCAGAAACATTAGCTCTTCTCCATGGTGGTTGACGATCATGCACTTCACGTTCAGCTTTGCAAGCAAGATGAAACAAGCGAGTAATAGTGTTGTACTCCTTATAATCTAAAATATGCTGAATCTCTTTATTCAAACCACCAAAGAAACATGCAAGCATAGCCTCATTATCCTCTACAACACCACAACAAATCATACCAGTTTGCAATTCTTGATAATAGTCTTCTACAGAATTTTTCCCTTGTTCTAAGCGAGACAATTTCTTAAGTAAATCACGCTGATAATGTGGAGGAACAAAACGAGTACGCATAGCAAGTTTTCAACCAACCCAAGTAGTAGGAATATTAGCAGGACGTGCTCTACAATGTTCAGACCACCAAATAGAAGCAAAATCTTTGAACTCACAAGTAGCAGCACTAACACGCAAGTGATCAGGGTATTTTAAACATGCAAAGCGTTGTTCTACTTACAATTCCCATGTAAGATATGCATCAGGATTATATCTACCCTCAAATGGTGGAATATTCAATTTAAGTTTAGCAACATGATCATCATCACGTACCAGCCGTGGAGGTGGGCGAGCGTTGCGGTTCAGTTGTCGTGGACGACCAGGTGCAGGTTGTTCGACTTCCTCGCCATCCAGCACGTTCTCATCTACCATCTCGTCCTCATCCCCTTCATAGTCTTTGTATCCTTCATCAGAAGGTGCGGCTGCTGCAGCAGGAGCGGTACCCGCAGGCACATCCGCACGAGGAACGCGGCGTGTGCGTCGTCGCACGTTGTCGCCAGGTGGCGGCAACCGATTCAAGAGCTCCTGGAACTTGGCATCGAGCTTGGAGTTGAAAGATGTGTCGAGGCCATCCAGCTTGTCCAGCGCGTCGGTGAGTTTGACGTCAACATCACCAATGCGCGCATCGATGTCGCGTGCATGCCCGCCCAAAAGGTGGGTGAAGTGAGCATGCAACTGCTCAGACATCATCTTGGCCGGGTCAACAGCGACCGGTGTAGGTCCTGACATGGTTAGTACACAAAAAGCACAAATGTATATGCCTACAAACTACGGAATATGGTGGTTCACGCGCAATTCATCAAGCAAAATACAAAGCTCTTACAAGTTCTTACCAAACAGGAGGAAGGTGATACGGCAACCAACAAGTATCAGCGTCTCCAAAGATTGTTAAAGCGATTACCAGGTGTCGACACAGTGCACGTGGAGACAATATGTAGAGCTGTAGGAAGGCTAATATGGTAGCAAAACAACAATTGTCAAAACAGCAATGCAATATTGAAGGTATGCTCAACAACGGTACTGTGCTGGTCCTAGGCTAGACCGTACTAGAGATGCGAGCCTAGAACACTAA
This sequence comes from Lolium perenne, assembly GCF_019359855.2. Classification (NCBI taxonomy): domain Eukaryota; kingdom Viridiplantae; phylum Streptophyta; class Magnoliopsida; order Poales; family Poaceae; genus Lolium; species Lolium perenne. Next base: position 218,599,548 of record NC_067247.2, read on the forward strand.
CGAGGTCACCGCGTGGTGATACGTCTCAAACGTATCTATAATTTCTTATGTTCCATGCTACTTTATTGATGATACTCACATGTTTTATACATACTTTTTGTCATATTTATGCATTTTCCGGCACTAACCTATTAACAAGATGCCGAAGAGCCAGTTGCTGTTTTCTGCTGTTTTTGGTTTCAGAAATCCTAGTAAGGAAATATTCTCGGAATTGGACGAAATCAACGCCCAGGGTCTTATTTTTCCACGAAGCTTCCAGAAGATCGGAGGAGATAAGAAGTGGGGCGACAAGGCGGCGACACGCCAGGGCGGCGCGGCCTAGGCCCTGGCCGTGCGGCCCTAGTATGTGGGCCCCTCGTGACGCCCCCTGACCTACCCTTCCGCCTACAAATAGCCTTCGTCGAGAAAACCCCAGTACCGAGAGCCACGATACGGAAAACCTTCCAGAGACGCCGCCGCCGCCAATCCCATCTCTGGGGATTCAGGAGATCGCCTCCGGCACCCTGCCGGAGAGGGGAATCATCTCCCGGAGGACTCTTCATCGCCATGATCGCCTCCGGATCGATGTGTGAGTAGTTCACCCCTGGACTATGGGTCCATAGCAGTAGCTAGATGGTCGTCTTCTCCTAATTGTGCTATCATTGTTGGATCTTGTGAGCTGCCTAACATGATCAAGATCATCTATCTGTAATGCTACATGTTGCGTTTGTTGGGATCCGATGAATATGGAATGCTATGTTAGGTTGATTATCAATCTATCATATATGTGTTGTTTAAGATCTTGCATGCTCTCCGTTGCTAGTAGAGGCTCTGGCCAAGTCGTTACTTCTAACTCCAAGAGGGAGTATTTATGCTCGATAGTGGGTTCATGCCTCCATTAAATCTGGGACAGTGACAGAAAGTTCTAAGGTTATGAATGTGCTGTTGCCACTAGGGATAAAACATCAATGCTTTATCTAAGGATATTTGTGTTGATTACATTACGCACCATACTTAATGCAATTGTCTGTTGTTTGCAACTTAATACTAGAAGGGGTGCGGATGCTAACCTGAAGGTGGACTTTTTAGGCATAGATGCATGCTTTGTATGCCCAATTGAATTTCACACTACTCATCATAATATGTATGTGCATTGTCATGCCATCTTTATTTGACAATTTCCCAACTGTAATTTGTTCACCCAACATGCTACTTATTCTTATTGGAGAGACACCACTAGTGAACTGTGGACCCCGGTCCATTCTTTACATCGAATACAATCTACTGCAATACTCGTTCTTACTATTCTCTGCAAACATCATCATCCACACTATACATCCAATCCTTTGTTACATCAAGCCTGTGAGATTGACAACCTCACTGTTAAGTTGGGGCAAAGTATTTTGGTTGTGTTGTGCAGTTTCCACGTTGGCGCCGGAATCCCTGGTGTTGCGCCGCACTACACTCCGCCACCATCAACCTTCAACGTGCTTCTTGACTCCTACTGGTTCGATAACCTTGGTTTCTTACTGAGGGAAAACTTGCTGTTGTACGCATCACACCTTCCTCTTGGGGTTCCCAACGGACGTGTGCTTTACCGTCACAAGCAGCCACTTTTCTGGCGCCGTTGCCGGGGAGATCAAGACACGCTGCAAGGGAAGTCTTCCACTTCCAATCTCTTTACTTTGTTTTTGTCTTGCTTTACTTTATTTTATTTACTGCTTTGTTTGCTGCATTATATCAAAAATACAAAAAAAAATTAGTTACTTGCATTTACTTTATTTACTATCTTGTTTGCGTTCTCCATATTAAAAACACAAAAAAAATTAGTTACTTGTTTTTACTTTATCTAGTTTGCTTTATTTACTATTGCTAAAATGGGTACTCCTGAAAATACTAAATTGTGTGACTTCACAAACACAAATAATAATGATTTCTTATGCACACCTATTGCTCCACCTGCTACTACAGTAGAATTTTTTGAAATTAAACCTGCTTTACTGAATCTTGTCATGAGAGAGCAATTTTCTGGTGTTAGTTCTGATGATGCTGCTGCCCATCTTAATAATTTTGTTGAACTATGTGAGATGCAAAAATATAAGGATGTAGATGGTGACATTATAAAATTAAAATTGTTTCTTTTATCATTAAGAGGAAGAGCTAAAGATTGGTTGCTATCTTTGCCTAAGAATAGTATTGATTCATGGACTAAATGTAAGGATGCTTTCATTGGTAGATATTATCCTCCTGCTAAAATTATATCTTTGAGAAGTAGCATAATGAATTTTAAGAAATTGGATAATGAGCATGTTGCCCAAGCATGGGAAAGAATGAAATCTTTGGTCAAAAATTGCCCTACCCATGGACTGACTACTTGGATGATCATCCAAACCTTTTATGCAGGACTGAATTTTTCTTCGCGGAACCTATTGGATTCAGCTGCTGGAGGTACTTTTATGTCCATCACTCTAGGCGCCCAAACAAAGCTTCTTGATAATATGATGATTAATTAGTCTAAATGGCACACGGAAAGAGCTCCACAAGGTAAGAAGGTAAATTCTGTCGAAGAAACCACCTCCTTGAGTGATAAGATTGATGTTATTATGTCTATGCTTGTGAATTGTAGATCTAATGTTGATCTTAATAATGTTACGTTAGCTTCATTGGTTGCCCAAGAAGAACATGTTGATGTGAACTTCATTAAAAATAATAATTTCAACAACAATGCTTATCGGAACAATTCTAGTAACAACTATAGGCCATATCCTTCTCATAATAATAATGGTTATGGTAATTCTTATGGTAATTCTTACAACAATAATAGGAATGTACCCTCTGGTCTTGAAGCCATGCTTAAAGAATTTATTAGTACACAAACTGCTTTTAATAAATCTGTTGAAGAAAAGCTTGGTAAAATTGATATTCTTGCTTCTAAAGTTGATAGTCTTGCTACTGATGTTGATCTTTTGAAATCAAAAGTTATGCCTAATGAAAATAAAGATATTAAGTCATTTGCTACAGCAAACACCATCCAAGTTCGAATTAATGAGAATATTAGATTGATGGCCGAATTGCGTGCTAGGTGGGAAAGAGAAGAAAATGCTAAAGATGATAATGTAGCTAAAGTTTGTACTATTACCACCACTAGTAATGCTAATGCTTCACATGTTGCTACAACTTCTACTATCAATGGTAAAATAATTGGTGTTGGCAATGTTTCTACTCCTAATGCAAAGCTTGCAAAACTGCCTAAAACCGCTAAAACTGCTGAAACTGCTTGTGATAAAACTGCTGAAATTTTTCAAAATATTGGGGACAATGATCCCATTGCTTTAGATCATAATGGTTTAGATTTTGATGATTGTCACATCTCTGAAGTTATAAAGTTCTTACAAAAACTTGCTAAGAGTCCTAATGCTAGTGCTATAAATTTGGCCTTTACAAAACATATTACAAATGCTCTCATAAAAGCTAGAGAAGAGAAATTAAATCGTGAAACTTCTATTCCTAGGAAGTTAGAAGATGGTTGGGAGCCCATCATTAAGATGAAGGTCAATGATTTTGATTGTAATGCTTTATGTGATCTTGGTGCAAGTATTTCTGTTATGCCTAGGAAAATCTATAATATGCTTGACTTGCCACCATTGAAAAATTGTTATTTGGATGTTAATCTTGCTGATAATTCTACAAAGAAACCTTTGGGGAGGATTGATAATGTTCTCATTACGGTTAACAATAACCTTGTCCCCATTGATTTTGTTGTCTTGGATATTGAATGCAATGCATCTTGTCCCATTATATTGGGAAGACCTTTTCTTCGAACTGTTGGTGCTATTATTGATATGAAGGAAGGTAATATTAAATATCAATTTCCTCTCAAGAAAGGTATGGAACACTTCCCGAGAAATAGAATGAAGTTACCTTTTGATTCTATCATTAGAACAAATTATGATGTTGATGCTTCGTCTCTTGATGTTACTTGATTCACACTTTCTGCGCCTAGCTGAAAGGCGTTAAAGAAAAGCGCTTATGGGAGACAACCCATGATTTTACTTCTACACTTTTATTTTATATTTGAGTCTTGGAAGTTGTTACTACTGTAGCAACCTCTCCTTATCTTTATTTTGTTGCATTGCTGTGCCAAGTAAAGTCTTTGATAGTAAGGTTCATACTAGATTTGGATTACTGCACAGAAACAGATTTCTTGCTGTCACGAATTTGGGTAGTGTTCTCTGTAGGTAACTCAGAAAAATCTGCCAATTTACGTGAGTGATCCTCAGATATGTATGCAACTTTCGTTCAATTTGAGCATTCTCATTTGAGCAAGTCTGGTGCCCCGGAAAAATTCGTTTTTACAGACTGTTCTGTTTTTGACAGATTCTGCCTTTTATTTCGCATTGCCTGTTTTGCTATGTTTGATGGATTTCTTTATTCCATTAACTTTCAGTAGCTTTGTGCAATGTTCAGAAGTGTTAAGAATGATTATGTCACCTCTGAACATGTGAATTTTTAATTATGCACTAACCCTCTAATGAGTTTGTTTTGAGTTTGGTGTGGAGGAAGTTTTCAAGGATCAAGAGAGGAGGATGATACAATATGATCAAGGAGAGTGAAATCTCTAAGCTTGGGGATGCCCCCGTGGTTCATCCCTGCATATTTCAAGAAGACTCAAGCATCTAAGCTTGGGGATGCCCAAGGCATCCCCTTCTTCATCGACAAATTATCAGGTTCCTCTAGTTAAACTATATTTTTATTCTGTCACATCTTATGTGCTTTACTTGGAGCGTCTGTATGTTCTTGTTTTTGTTTTGTTTGAATAAATTGGATCCTAGCATTCATTGTGTGGGAGAGAGACACGCTCCGCTGTTGCATATGAACACATATGTTCTTAGCTTTATTCTTAATGTTAATGGCGAAGGTTGAAACTGCTTCGTTAATTGTTACATGGTTGGAAACAGAAAATGCTACATGTGGTAATTGGTATAATGTCTTGAATAATTTTATACTTGGCAATTGTTGTGCTCATGTTTAAGCTCTTGCATCATATACTTTGCACCTATTGGTGAAGAAATACTGTAGAGCTTGTTGAAATTTGGTTTGCATGATTGGTCTCTCTAAAGTCTAGATATTTTCTAGTAAGGGTTTGAGCAACAAGGATGACAGTGAAGAGTCTTATAATGCTTGCAATATGTTCTTATGTAAGTTTTGTTGTACCGGTTCATACTTGTGTTTGCTTCAAATAACCTTGCTAGCCTAAGCCTTGTATTGAGAGGGAATACTTCTCGTGCATCCAAATCCTTGAGCCAAAAACTATGCCATTTGTGTCCACCATACCTACCTACTACATGGTATTGCTCTGTCATTCCAAAGTAAATTGCTTGAGTGCTACCTTTAAAATTCCATTCTTTGTCTTTGCAGTATATAGCTCATGGGAAAAATAGCCTAAAAACTATTGTTGTATTGAATATGTACATATGTATATTATTTCTTAATAAGTTGCTTGTTGAGCGATAACCATGTTCCTGGGGACGCCATCAACTATTTCACCTTTGTTGAATATCATGTGAGTTGCTATGCATGTTCGTCTTGTCTGAAGTAAGGGCGATTTATCATGAGTTGAATGGTTTGAGCATGCATATTGTTAGAGAAGAACATTGGGCCGCTAACTAAAGCCATGATCCATGGTGGAAGTTTCAGTTTGTACAACAATCCTCAATATCTTATGAGAATATTATCTGTTGTTGAATGCTTATGCATTAATGAGGAGTCCATTATCTATTGTCTATGTTGTCCCGGTATGGATGTCTAAGTTGAGAATAATCAAAAGCGAGAAATCCAAAGCGAGCTTTCTCCTTAGACCTTTGTACAGGCGGCATAGAGGTACCCCTTTGTGATACTTGGTTAAAACATATGTATTGCAATGATAATCCAGGTAATCCGAGCTAATTAGCACAAGGTGCGGGCACTATTGGCATACTATGCATGAGGCTTGCAACTTATAAGATATCTTATACATAACACATATGCTTTATTACTACCGTTGACAAAATTGTTTCTTGTTTTCAAAATAAAAGATCTAGCACAAATATAGCAATCCCTGCTTCCCTCTGCGAAGGGCCATTCTTCTACTTTTATGTTGAGTCAGTTCACCTATTTCCTTCCATCTTAGAAGCAAACACTTGTGTTAACTGTGCATTGATTCTTACATACTTGCATATTTGCATTCATCATATTACTTTATGTTGACAATTATCCATGAGATATACATGTTACAAGTTGAAAGCAACTGCTGAAACTTATATCTTCCTTTGTGTTGCTTCAATGCCTTTACTAAGAATTTATTGCTTTATGAGTTAACTCTTATGCAAGACTTATTGATGCTTGTCTTGAAAGTACCATTCATGAAAAGTCTTTGCTATATGATTCAGTTGTTTAATCATTGTATTTACCATTGCTTTGGATCGCTGCATTCATTACATATGCTTACAAATAGTATGATCAAGATTATGATAGCATGTCACTTAAGAAATTATCTTTGTTATTGTTTACCTACTCGAGGACGAGCAGGAACTAAGCTTGGGGATGCTTGATACGTCTCAAACGTATCTATAATTTCTTATGTTACATGCTACTTTATTGATGATACTCACATGTTTTATACATACTTTATGTCATATTTATGCATTTTCCGGCACTAACCTATTAACAAGATGCCGAAGAGCCAGTTGTTGTTTTCTGCTGTTTTTGGTTTCAGAAATCTTAGTAAGGAAATATTCTTGGAATTGGACGAAATCAACGCCCAGGGTCTTATTTTTCCACGAAGCTTCCAGAAGGCCGGAGGAGATAAGAAGTGGGGCGACGAGGCGGCGACACGCCAGGGCGGCGCGGCCCTGGCCGCACGGCCCTAGTGTGTGGGCCCCTCGTGACGCCCCCTGACCTACCCTTCCGCCTACAAATAGCCTTCGTCGAGAAAACCCCAGTACCGAGAGCCACGATACGGAAAACCTTCTAGAGACGCCGCCGCCGCCAATCCCATCTCGGGGGATTCAGGAGATCGCCTCCGGCACCCTGCCGGAGAGGGGAATCATCTCCCGGAGGACTCTTCATCGCCATGATCGCCTCCGGATTGATGTGTGAGTAGTTCACCCCTGGACTATGGGTCCATAGCAGTAGCTAGATGGTCGTCTTCTCCTAATTGTGCTATCATTGTTGGATCTTGTGAGCTGCCTAACATGATCAAGATCATCTATCTGTAATGCTACATGTTGCGTTTGTTGGGATCCGATGAATATGGAATGCTATGTTATGTTCATTATCAATCTATCATATATGTGTTGTTTAAGATCTTGCATGCTCTCCGTTGCTAGTAGAGGCTCTGGCCAAGTCATTACTTGTAACTCCAAGAGGGAGTATTTATGCTCGATAGTGGGTTCATGCCTCCATTAAATCTGGGACAGTGACAGAAAGTTCTAAGGTTGTGGATGTGCTATTGCCACTAGGGATAAAACATCAATGCTTTGTCTAAGGATATTTGTGTTGATTACATTACGCACCATACTTAATGCAATTGTCTGTTGTTTGCAACTTAATACTAGAAGGGGTGCGGATGCTAACCTGAAGGTGGACTTTTTAGGCATAGATGCATGCTGGATAGCGGTCTATGTACTTTGTCGTAATGCCCAATTGAATTTCACACTACTCATCATAATATGTATGTGCATTGTCATGCCATCTTTATTTGTCAATTGCCCAACTGTAATTTGTTCACCCAACATGCTACTTATTCTTATCGGAGAGACACCACTAGTGAACTGTGGACCCCGGTCCATTCTTTACATCGAATACAATCTACTGCAATACTCGTTCTTACTGTTCTCTGCAAACATCATCATTCACACTATACATCTAATCCTTTGTTACAGCAAGCCGGTGAGATTGACAACCTCACTGTTAAGTTGGGGCAAAGTATTTTGGTTGTGTTGTGCAGGTTCCACGTTGGCACCGAAATCCCTGGTGTTGCGCCGCACTACACTCCGCCACCATCAACCTTCAACGTGCTTCTTGACTCCTACTGGTTCGATAACCTTGGTTTCTTACTGAGGGAAAACTTGTTGTTGTACGCATCACACCTTCCTCTTGGGGTTCCCAACGGACGTGTGCTTTACCGTCATAAGCACGCGGCACACAAGCAACCAGCAGTGATGAGGTGGCGATGATGTGGCGATCCGATGTGCGAAAAATCACTATGATGGCAAGTGTCTCAAACTGATCCTCGAGGTCTAAAAACAGTAGAGCCTCAGAAAAAAAATTGTTGAAATTTCGGAGGTGCTCCGGAAAGCGCGCAGGCACCAAAAAAATGTCGCTATAACGGCCAGTGGCGAAAGGCGATCCAAAGTGAAAAACCAATGTAGCCAGAATTTTTTTTCGGAGGCGTTTCCAGACTTTTTTTTCTCTCCTTCACATTTTTTTACCGGCGGTCGAAACTTAACTCACGGGAATTTTTTTCCTACAGCACGGTCGAAATTAGAAGGCAACAGCTAAGTAGGAAAAACAATAAAACCTAATGCTACACGGACTCTGTCGCGGCAGAGAAACAACACAAATCCGTGTCGCGGTAGGACACAGGGTATATGGCGGATGTATATGACTGTGGCGGAAACGATCTGGTGGGTGTATATGGTGGGTGTATATGGAGGTGGCATAAGTATATGCCAGGTGTATAGACGATGGCGGAAGTATGTGGCAGGTGTATATGGCGGTGATCTACGTATGGTGCGAGTGGCGGCGGCGTGCCTAATATGACCAGAACTCGAAACTCTAAAGGAACTAGACGCTAAGACCAGCAACTCGACACGAAGATGCAGACACAAATTCAACTATGCAAAACTGAAAGACAATGCAAAGACGTGGCAGGGGGTTTATGGGACGATATGATCTAAACCCTAACTGTATTTTTTTGGCTTTTTCGTGGTTTATGAGTATGATGGCAGATGCAATCTACACTAAGAAAACAGTAAATTCTCACCGAGCAACCTGAAATCTGATACCACTTGATAGGGTAAAGGTGGCCGATCTTTCGATGAGACGTGGATAGATCGATTTGTTGGTGGAGTTCGTGCTTGATGATCCGACTACACGTGCAAAGCTCGTGCGCCAATGCAATCGCTAGGACAATCTCCGGGAGTTACTGATCTTGCGGATGCGCGATCAGCCTGACCAGCGAGGGTCTTAATTCCTACCTGAAATCGAGAACAAGTAAGAACTAATATTGCAATCAGAATATTGCGGATATAGATGAAAGTTTTATTGAAAAAGGTGGGATTCTGAATAGTCGGTCTTGTTCTGGGCGTTGGCCTCAAAAGAAGTACGCGAGAGTTGCAGGAATGGCTAACTTTTAGTCTAATCAAAATCCGAGTCTAAACGTGATGGCTATGGGGGTATTTAAAGGAGGAAAATGTGGGGTTTCGACCAGCCATACGTATGGTGGCCGAACCAAACCCTAGAAGGCCTTTCCCCCTTCAATACGGACTCTAAAAAGTGGCTGACTTAATTCCTGCAGCAAATAACATGGGCCTGGCCCAAAACTAAAGGTGACGCAGCACCATATTATGCTCTGGATGAAATTATGAAGTGGAAAACTCTATATTCCGTCCATGTCTTCATCTCCTCTTATGGTGGCTTCAAAGTTCTGAAATCTCCACTTGCGGCGTCATCTTCAATCCTCAAATGCTTGCTGCCATCTCCTCCATGCGTGATCATGCTCCAATGCTTGTCCTCCTCATCCATGCTTGGTCCATCATTCCTAAGAGTAACAAATATATCTGATTTAGGCAGCATCCTATTGTCATATATGTGAGGAATAGTTCCAAGAAACGAAAGTACCTGATAGTTAAGTTGTTTGGCACGAGCTCGAGTGATCGGTCCTTGTATTTGTGTGGTTGTAGGTACAGCGGTTGTATCAAGAGATGGGATGTTCTCATCAGTTTCTCTCGTGGATATAGCATGTGTGGAAGAGACAATTTCTCTTGTGGAGATATCATCTTTATATCTTTGTTGAAGAAGATACTTCAAAAGAAGATTAAACTTAAAACCACTAGGATGAGGTAACCCTATTTTCCTTTCTCCGGTCATCACCATATGACCCAAAACCTTTCCACTTTCCTCCATACCCTTCCGGTACACCGAAAACGACTTCATCTTTGCTTTTTGAAATCATTTTCAAAATCAAATTCAACACAACCAAGAAACGGCCTTTCCAACTGTCCATGACCGCGGACGCGGCTATTCAAATAGATTTACACTCTACAGAGGTTGCACACGTTCCCCACAACTATCCGGGTACCTATCATGTGGGCATTGTAATATCCCAGGATTTGGGGTTACAAAAAGAGAGGAAACACATGTGTGCATTGCATTCATGGATAGAAAATCCGGGGAATTTTCGCGCTTTCAAATAAAACTTGTCACACTAACTGGAGTTTCACTTGAGTTGATGGAATTGAAGTAGATCATCAAGTCAAGTGTTCTAAACCTCAATGTGACCCTTGCTAAAACCTTGTTTTGGGTAGAGATGATTTGATCTAATGGGTTAGATCAAATGGAACTAAAACTAACTAATAACACATTAATCAAGGATCAACTACTTGATCTTATAAAAGATCATAATATGGTATTCCTTGCCATAACATATGAACATCTATTCAACTGTAAAACAAGTAACAACAAAATGGAGAAACTATTCTTGACTTATCTTTTTCATGTCTTAAACTAATCTATGTTCCTACCATGAACCTCATGGTATTCATTCCACTTCATTCTTGGATTCATGACAAGGAAATCAACACTAGTATTGTTCTCTAGTTTCCATTTATTATATTCTTCTCTATTCAAACTATCATACATCAAAATCTAGAGAAGAGAGAGTTCTAAATCTATTAGAGAAGCAATATCGACACTTGAGACAAACCCTTGGATATATATCCATATGCTCACATCATCATCTTTAAGAAGAACCCCAGGATATTATTCAAGACATTTCATAGAGATAGAATCCATTAATCATAGATCTTGATGATCACATCATTATCTTTGGAGCATAACCTTAGGGTAGTATTTCAATCATTCCTAAGTGAAAGAAACTACTGATACCAACCTTAGTCATACCTATTAAAGGATCAAGGATAACTTTTGAACTAAAGCATTGGGTGACAAGGGTTTAACTTGTCAATGCCTACAGATTGTAGACTAGGGTTTCACAGAAAGTAGAGGGGAAGTAGATCTCGAAGGTTCAGCCGAAAAAGTGCTCGACTATGAAAACTAGGGTTTATGTTAACAATGATTCGATCCCTTCTTTCTTCCTCGTCCCCCCTTATATAGGAGGTGGAACCGAGGCTTTCGTATCATACAAGTTATAAAATCCGGGAGGCTACTTGAGTCTGTCACGTATTATTACAAGACTCTCTATTCCTAATCTATCTCTATCTTCCCTACCGATGTTTATTGGGCTTCCGGACTTCATCATCTTCGGGTTGTGGGCCTTCAGTTATCCCCGGGTACCTTATTCCGCAAGCCCATTCGGGACGCCTATGTCATTAGGGTATAATCTATCTCATCTTGGGGTGATGAGATCATCCAGTATTAAACTGAAAAAGATCATATCCATGAATTGATGAAGTAAGGATGAGACTAATCCAACCAATATAGCCAAGTGGAGCCTTATTCTAGATACCTAATGAGATCTTATGAGTATCTCATAAACCCTTGAGTAAACATGCCTATGCAAGAGAATACAAGACGAGTGTTACACTCTAATTGTTTAAGAAAACACTTGACATTGGAAGTGAGAACCATACTTTATCAAGTAACTCCTTAGGAAACCAAATCCTTGATCATCACAACTTCGTAATGATCGTAAACCCTAAGAGTCTAGAATAAGTATGTAAGAGGAAGATAATAAAGAGAGATTAGTGTAGAATAAGATGATCATCTCTCATGCATGATCATGCTTTGGAAATATATAAGTATTAGTGAAGATTCATTTGATAAGCATATATCACCCATCACATAAAATCATAGGGAGAATACTATCACCCTAAACCATTTCTCATATCATGAGTAGATAAGTAATGACATTGTACTAAGACCTTGCCTAGCCCAAGAACTTGTGACAACTCTAGTAGTATTTAGATGCAAGTACACTGTCAGTAGTGAGGGGGACTAAACCCTAGCAAATTCAATATGGTGTCATCTCATCTCTATAACCTAGGCCTATATCTCAATCCTAGTTTGTGCATCACTTGGGTGATCAAAATTACAACCTAGGCCACATTTGAGTTTCAAACCATGTGCCATTAGGTAAATATAATTAGAACCCTGGAATTTCTCACTAGTTAAATCTTATGCTTCAATTATTGAACATAAGAAAAACCTAGCTAGTGCTAAATCCTATAGTTAAACCCATGTGTGGTGATCAACCATTCATCCTTATAATCAAAGGCAACCATGATGAAAACCATACCCACTATAGGTATTTCAAAGCTAGATTAATATAATAATAGGAGTAAACTTGGAATAGATTTAACCTAAGTCCCAAGTCCTTATTAGATAAATGAGCACATTAAATAATGTCATGAGATCAAATTCTTAAATAAGAAACTAAATAATAAGCTATGCCTTGTAAAATTGTTTCTTGACAAGCAATAAAAATGGAAACTTAACTATCAATAGGTACTTAGAAGAGCCTTTTGAAAAAAAGTTTGAACCATCCTAAGCTGATATTGGAAATCATGACTATGTAGATGCCCATTTCCAAACTCTAATAACATCAAACAAAGAAGGTTATCAATACACATATAAAATATTTTCAGATCTTATATTAGTTATACTAATATGTTTATAAACTCCAAAAGGATCCACACATTTAAAATCCTGCAAATTAAATGGAAAACCAAATTAGAATTCAAATAAGAAATATAAACAGAAAAATAAAACATATAAAAGAAAAAGAGAGACAGAAGCTTACATGGCCGTGCAGCCCACCGAGCAGCCCATCAATGCTAGCCCAAGCATAGCCAAGACTAAGTCCATACCGTTTCAACCTGCTTTAAAGTTCGTGCAAGGTTGGATGATGTCTTCGTCTTCCTCTGCGAGGCCGACACCGCGACGGTACCATCATCGCCGCCGTTCTTGACCGCCACGGACATCAACGACCATACCAGAGGCGCATACAAGATCCTCCACGTCCGAGTCTATCTGAAAACATCCAGACTCGTGCACAAAACCCTCACCGACATCGCTGGCGCATCTGAGCCATCACCGGTGATGGAAACGACGATTCCATCCTCTCCAAGCCCTAAAAAGTACCACAAGTTTAGCCTGGAAACCGTAGAACCTCGACACCACTCCATTTTCCCTCAATCCATCTCTACCTCTTGATTTCGTCTGGAGATTGTCACCGGAGTCGAGGAAGAAACCGAAGAATGGAGCCACCCCGGAGCCTGTCGCATGGTCGAGGAGGTGCGCCTCATCGTGTAGATCATCTGGGAGGAGCCCAGCATCAAGGGGAGGATGGAGCTAGGTGAATTTAGCCGTTCCCTTTCTCCAGTCATCGCCGGAATTCGCGAAATACGCTCACAACTCACTCAAAACTGATAAGAAAAGGTAGTCTTACCGCTCCAAAGTGAATTAGTATTTCTTACCACTTGTAGTGACAACTAGTGCACGGATGTAGCGAAGCGAATATCAAGGCTATAAGAACAATCACAGGACAAAGCAGGATATATGTGAGCCTGTAGGTAGGCTACATATTTGCACCAATAACAAGCTCTAGCGCTGACCGTAGAACAACCAATGATACTCACACAAGGCGAGAAATGTGGCAATGCAACTATATGGATGAAAATGTTGCAATGCACTCGAGAGACACTAGCAAAGCTCAACAAAACAGGCACAAGATTGCTCAACTACAGGTGCAGAAAAGTAAACTAGGCCTTCACTTGATCTCTTACTAGCACTTAAGTTTTCTTTTTGGATTTTTTTATCACACGCAGCACTTGTAACTCTTGTTTGCTTCTTTTCTATTTTTTATTTTTATTTTTATGACTCAACTCTTTGTAACACGGCAAACAGAGATTGCAAAGCACCAAAACCCTAACGAGCAGCCTGTCGAGCGGTAAAACTAGTCTCTTGTGGGAAAGTTCTTAGTCACTTATATCGATAGGTTGTGTCTATGGTTGGGAACACGCAAACTGTATGCTATGTGGACTCAGAACAACAAATACTGACACTAGATGATAGCAGAAACACAAACCCTAACAATCTACTAGATGGAAGAAAAAGAGACGCAAAAACAACTACTAAAAGCAACTAAAACTCGAAATTAGTGCAATCTAAGGCTATGGTAAACCCTAAACCTAATATTTTTGGCTTTTTCTGGATAGGAAACACTCACAACTCAACTATGGGGTGGATTGTGGATGGCTTACCGAGGAAATGCTGAAATCTGATACCAAGATGATATGGGGTTGCCCGATCTTCTCAGGAAGCGACGGTGATGGTGATGAACACACGATGAACACAGCGGAGATAATACTATGAGGAGGTGGAGATAACTTGTATGATGCCGATGAAGTCTCTCGATCAGTCCCTGTCGCCAATGCAACAACTTTTAACCCTGCAAGATATTTGCAACTCCACACACTTGCGCACGTAGCCGCCGACCACGAAGCGGTAAGTTGCAATCTTCAAATCCCCAATGGAACAACAGATCACACAAGACTTTAGTAGCAAAAGACCGGATCGATGCGGATTGGTGTATTGATTCAATAGAGTTGCAAATCAATCAACTATGAACTAAGGTTTATCTTAAACATGGTCTAAACCTAATTTGTGGGCGTCTTGAGCACTTATATAGGGGTTCAGGACGACCAGGGGTCGAGAAAATACATTAAAAACCGACCCAGATCGAGATCTGGTCGAGACTGACTCGGACACGGTCGACGTGGGGGCTGGTCGACCGGGCCAGGAACCGGCCGGTCCGGTTTGGACCGGGCCTGGGACCGGGTGGAAACCGGGCGCGGGACAGGTGGCTCAGTACACCCGCCCAGTTGGCATCGACACTGGATCCGGCGGGCGCCGGCCACTCCCAGCGTGGGGTCCGGTTGGACCGGGCCTGGGACCGGGCAGGCCGGCGTGACGGCCGGTCTGATCGGGCTGTGCGCCGGCCTGGACTTGATCTTCCTCCCTCGCGCATGCCTCCCTCTCCTCTCTCGCGCGTCCATGGGATGTCTTCATGTCCAGCTCCATGTCCAGCTGCTCCTCTTCTCCTTATGCGATGCTTGCTCCCTCTTTGTACCTAATCATACATAACTAAAAGGACTTAGACAGTATAAAGTTCTCATCGATCAAAGTATCATTTAAGAACAAGTTCACTTGTTGTTTGAGTAGCTTCGCACGAGCTCTTGTCATAGGTCAAATCCTAACTTCATTGGACTTGAGCTTCACAACAACATCGTCTTTATCTTGTAGTGACGGAGGTAGTAGTTTGGCAGGGATGTCCTCATCAGAGATTATACATTTTTTCAATTATATTTGGACAATTGTTATAATTGATATCGTGTGAATATGAAATAAGCACCTGATTAATTATTTTTATTAACTAATATCTACTTAGATATTGTCGTACAACATTAGAGATATTGTCTCCTGCTTCATTTTCATGATACTTGAGAAAGAGTACCAAGAAATTCTTCCGGAACTCGTAACATTGATGCACAACAATAATTTTTCATGTTGAATAAAATAAAATATATGCAACATAGAATATCCACCGTGCATATTGGATGGACCAATTATTTACCGTCGCATAAGATCATATTGTGAAACAACAAAATAACCGTGTATGTTACCACGGAAAAGAAGCTTAGTATGTGTGCATATGAGTTGCTATATTTCGTCAAATGCATAGAGCACAACGTATGCTAAGTTTGGACCAATGTGAATGTATTTCTTTTGTCCCTCCCATCTGGCACCATGAGTATGGTTTCTAATATCATTGCGGTATACAATCTGTCACATTTTCTCTCATTAATCTCCTTCAATCAAACACCCCTCGTCTACTATTAGAAACCGAAAGACATTAGACAAATATATACACCTGCGGATGGAAACAATGGTCGTCTTTGTTTTTAGCTCCACTCCGCCTCCAACACGGCCCTGACCAGAGCAATCAAAAAACATTCAGTTCGCATGCCATTAGCTCCTTGCAAGTTGGTGCTTTCACACAGCACGGCAAAAAATGTGCGGCAGTCCTGAAAGGATTCCTTGATTAACACATAGGTATACCTTACGAAAATGTTCAGAAGTGTAGTAAGAAAAACTCCTTGTCCGGTATCCCTTGTTGGTGGGAAGAGTGACATACCACCATCACGGCGATGACCCCCGAAGGTTTCCCAGTTTAATCTTGCAGAATAAGGTCCTGAAAAATATCCAGGTAACGTCATTTAGTTTAGTATCTAAAATATTTTTGCCGACAAAAAACCATCGATGCACACTTATAATAAGAAAAGATGGTATTTTCACAAACATATATCGTATAAGTTGACTGTAAGGGTATTTTACCCTTATCCATTATTTTGGTAACAATGACACCGTTGATAGAGTAATTGGACTAATACATGTCTATGAGATTATTTCCAGGTATTAGCCAAATAGGCATAATGGTGTATCAATGGAACAAAAAGGAAAAGGTAGACCCCCCACTTCGTCAAAAATAAAGAAGGTCTCCTCAGCAACAGGCCGGTCACTGGCCCGGTCAGACCGGCCATGGCACCGGCCAGCCCGGCGCCGACCGGCCCCTGGACCGGTGCACACGGGGCACAATCCAGGGGACTTTTCCCTTCGCCCGGTGCCTGCCCGGCTGACCGCCCGGTCCCACGCCCGGCTGGACCGGGCTGTGGACCGGGTGCCCCGGTCAGGACCGACTTCAACACTGGTGGCAGCTGAGGGCCATGTACTGAGCGACAAGTTCGGCCCCGGTCACGACCCGGCGCCAGGTCCGGTATGGACCGGACGGTCCGGCCCCTGGCCCGGTCTGACTGGCCCGCACACCGGGTGGCCCGGCCCCAGACTCGGTTGACCAGGTTCCTCGAAGAAAATGCTGAGGTGTCAAGCTGCAACGGCCAGATTTCAAGTGACACTATAAAAACCCCTTCTCCTACCTCTGAACAGTTAGGCACTACACTACAAGATGTTCTTGAGCTCTCTCTTTCATACTCCATTGATAGAAACACCAACAGCCTCAGATCTCCCTCCTCCTCCACTCAAACTCAAATCCCTCCGAGGAAAAGTTAGAGGAGGCCCTGATCTACCGTTCTACCGAGCCAAATCTTGTTGCCCCTTGTATTCATCAAGAAACTTGCTCTCTAGGGTTCCTTGGAAACCCTAGGTGGGCAAAAGAGGTCTGGAAGCATCCGGGCTGTGGATTTGCTCCTGACAAGATTGTGAAGGTTTGGAGGCTACCTCAAAGTCTACCACAAGTGAGTGAGCTATTCCTTCGTGGGATAGGCTCCGGAGAATAGGGTGAGCCTTCGTGGCGTTGGGTAATCCTTCGTGGGACCTCCACCCCTCCAAACGTGACATACCTTCTTGCAAAGGAAGGGAACACGGAAATAAACCCTCGTCTCCGCGTGCTATCGGTTATCTCTAACCGAACTCCTTACTTGTGATATAACTACATGTGAGAGCCTTCGTGCTTGAGTTACTTGTATCATCATATAGGGTGCCTCACCTAGTTTGCATTAGGCTCACCTTCATATTCCGCAAAGCCTAATATTGCAAAGAAAAAATTAAAATTTGTAGAAACCTATTCACCGCCTCTAGGTTTACCATCTCTGAACTTTCATTGACTTCCTACGCCAAGGCCATAGTTTCGTATCTAAAATATTTTTGCCAATGAAAAACCATCCATGCACACTTCTGATAAGAAAAGATGATATTTTCAAAAAACGTACATGGCATAGGTTGACTTTGTACACCAATGAATAACTGAAATTTTTCTTAGTACTACAAAGTTTGTCATCTCCAGAATTTATGCACCATACTAGCCGGTATACTGAGTTTAGTAAGGGAGATCTGAGCTCTATCTTAGGTAAAGATTCATACGACCTCATACAAGACATTTGTGTGTTTTATTCATAAAGTCTGAATGCACTATGTACCATGTTGAAGTGGCTAGACCACACCATCGAGTCAACGACAATACCTCAAGAATTAAATTGCACAGTTGCGCCACTTAGAAAGAAAAGGAAAACCGACACATGAGTGTAAATATTAAACAATTAGGTATGATAAAGGTAGACCAGCTTAATGGTGTTATCTGTTCTACACTGGAAGTTTAAATTACAACTTGCCAAATCTGGCACTTGTAAGGATTATGAATACAAAGACAAACCAACACACGTAAATGACCTAGCTACAAATTTATGCAAATACAAGTATTAGAACCATTTTCTTTACACGTAGGGATTATCTTAAGCTAACAGGCTTAATTTCTTCAATGTTATGCTTTCCAGCACAATAAAGAAGAAGCTTGATTCCAGTTCGTTTCAGTCAAAGTTCACTGAACTATATGCGGAAACAACAATTAATTTTGTAGAAAGAACATGTTCAGTTGGAGGAGTTCAAAGAGTTAAGATGCAATGCAGATGGAAGCTCTAACTCTCCTCAAAGTCCCAAAACCAATGACTTTATGAATTATTCTGATGCATCAGTGTACATGTCTAAATTAAGAACATGTCGAGTTCATGAGTGGATTTATAAATTTGAAGATAACATTGTGTAAAGTAAGTAAAACAAAATGTCAAATTTATTTTGAAGGGGTGTAAAATAGCAGGAAACAAGTGTACAAAGATGTTCACTTAAGTTGCATGTAATGACCAACATCCATTGGTTACAGATCATTTATTCGTTCCAAATTGAAATATGGTATCATAAATGGAGATTTTAAGGATGAAGGTAAGATAATTTTGCACGAAATAAGGCAATCAAGTAACATAGAGTAATCACGAGAAGGAGCAATTGTTCTTAAGAAAGCATCTTATGCAATTCTATTCTGCCCACTTGAGTCTGGAGTAGACAATGAAGATGAAGTTGTCACTTTTACCAGGTACCCTTACCACTTGCCCTGAACTCTTGTTGAATAATATATGCAGAGATATTGATCTGACATACCATGTGAGCTTATTGAATATGTAAACAACAGAGTCTGGCGTAGTATTTTTCTAGCATCAATCTTCATATATCACCTATGCGCACCATATATGTTAGTGTTTCTGGAGGGCAGCTTAGTGTTCAACCTCCGGAACTAATTGAGGATAATGTGACAATAACAGATAAAGATGCACGGGTTCCTTGCCCTAGCATCATCACAAGCAACAAAATATGACAAGTCAACACTCCAGGTTCATACCTGTCTACCTGCGTTGGTGCTTAATGACAACTTCTGCCGTTCAGGTTCATTACCATGACCACAGTAACACAGACTGCACGTAAGTCATTGCAGGAGTGCCGGCCGAGGATGCGGAGACAGGGGCACAACACCAACATTCTTGCCATGCATGTGTCATCATACTGGATGAAGTGCAGTCAGATGATCTCGGGGACGGAGCATGGGTGCACGGCCCTGCAATGGAGGTCGGAGAAATTGACGCGGCGCAGCGAGAGGCACACGGTGGTGGGGCAGTGGAAGCGGTCAAGCGGACGGTGGCCGACGAGGCGGCAATGGTAGGATCTGCAATGAGCTCAACATGGAGGTTCTTCACCTCGCAGCCAACAGTGAGGTCAGGGTACTGGCTAAACATCGAGCGCTCATGGTGATTGGCGGGGATCTCGATAAGCAGGAAGATGCCGTCGAGGTAATCCGTCCCTGACATTGACAAATTGGGTAGCAAATTAATCGTAACCCTAGAAAATCGAAGGCGGCATACTGTTCTTGCCTGTACTCAATGTCGCGGAGTCTCCAGGAAGATCAACCGTGAGCCGCTCCAACTTATCCGGTGGATAGGATGATAAGTTGACAGATAAGGCCAGCGGCACTTCATGGAATAGAAATCTTGAGTTTGGCAAGTGCACTGATTACAGGAACAAAGAAGGAATGATATCAGACGACTGTGAGTCGCTCCAACTTATCCTTTGGATAGGATGATAAGTGATAGAAAAAGACAGCGATGCTTTCATGAAATAGAAATCTTGAGTTTGGCAAGTGGACTGATTACAGGAAAAAAGAAGGAATGATATTAGATGACCCACTTGCGCAAGAGAAGGCAATCAAACGGCGAGAAAAGACACATACAAACCAAAAATTGTGATTGGATCAAACTGAAGAGAAGCAGAAAAGAAAGAAACCGATCACCCCTGATTGTGGCGATTTCCTGATCGTGCCCATCCCTTGATTGTGACGGATTGACCTGTTTACTTCCTTCTCTGGTAGTCTTAATGCTCCTAAAGTTGGACGGTTAGATATTAATCCGGATGTTAAGATAAGATTGGATAATCTTAATGCTCCTAATCTTTGACATCAAACATTTTTGATGACGTACGGACTACAATATAATACTCCTTTATTATTGTGGGAGGGCAAATTGGTGGGAGGGTAAATTGGTTCAATGGAAAATTAGACGAAAATTAGGTATAGATAATCAGAATCGGTGTCTTCACTCTTCATTTCTCGTGCATATCAAACATTCATGCTAGCTCATACATTCAGGCTTAAGGCATATTCTGAGGATAGCACATCGCATGTTGCCAGACATCGTGAATCATGTTCTCCACATTTTATTATCATCATCATCTCAAAAATACGTGGATGGTCACTTTAATGTATACCTGTAAGTGGCCACGCTCGTGGCGGCCCACCAAGTGCCGATTGTGCCCGTTCAACCTAAACTGAACGATGCAGCCCGTTCATATAATACCGTTATTATTAGCGGCCGGCCACCTGCCCGCTCCCGTCGCTCGCTCTGCCTCCGCATTATACATAGAAATCATCAGGAGATCGAGGTCAAGATGAAAATCGTGATCTTGCTCTTACCTTCTTCCGGCTCTTCGTGTGACGAATCTGGCTGCATCCCTGCTCCTTCTCCCGCACCAGACACCCATCCTGCTCCTCCTCATGGGCATGGACAGACTCATGTGGTTCCCCACAGATCTCGCCGAACGGCTGCTCAAGGGACGGGTTGGAGGCGACGGGAGAAGAGAGGTTGGGGGAGCGGAGGGATGGGGCGGCGGCGGTGGAGCTGTTCCGCCGGTGGAGAGAGGAGTTGAGTGAGGGAGCGGAGGCTGTGGGGCGGCGGCAGCCTCCATCGCCATGGAAGGGGCCGGGACTCGGGAGCGGCATGGCGGCTGTAGCGGGCGAACCGTGAGTTGCTGCCACGATTTTTTTGCTTTTGTTGGATGTCTATTTAGCAGGTAATTGGGCTTGGGCGGCGGCACCGTGGCCCGCCGTTTCCACTTACAGATATACTTTAATGGCACTTAACCAATAGATAGTAAATATGATAATGATGATAGGCCACATACATCCAGAGTTTCATGTGACATTACATAGAACATATTTGTAGGTGCTAGATCAAACCAAGACCTGAAGCAGCTCTAGTACCTATAAGGCAAGAAAGCACCGCAAGCAAATAACAATTAATCAACCAGCTACCAGCCTAGTACGATTTATTCTGAACCAGGGGATAACTCAATAACCCAACCACCTTCTTTTTCTAACCTGCCTCCCTTTTTGGCTTGGAAATACTGTCGGAGCAGGCCCACACTTTTGCGGCAGCCAATCATTTTTATCCAAACGGGTCTTGAAGCTAATATTGATTTCATACTGAGCCCCCAATATACGCAGCCGTTTTAACCAGAAGAACTTCTTGGCCAATTCATGTGTCTCCGCCTTTTTTTCCACGAAACATTTCTTCACATGCATTGAGAATTGCTCCCTGGATTTCTTATCAATATGAGGTGATCGCAACACGGTGTACAAGGATCGCGATTCAGGCAACCCAACCTTGCGCATGTAAGGCTCAAGCCCACTCAGATTGTCCTTTTGGCTATTGAAAGATTTCATCACGATGCGTATCTTGGCAGGCAAGCTTTCAGACTGCATCCTCTTTGGGTACACATCTTCCTTGGTCTCCTCAATAGGCTTGCCAACCTACATCAATTAACAAACCTGGTACTATTAGTTAGAAGAAAAGTAGTATACACGAAATTTCTTCTCAACAATTAATCCGGTAGACTTTTTTCTAATATTATTTCCTTCAGTAAGATATATATACTGATTTGCAATCTACTACCGAAACTCATGGAAAAAAATCTGGAAAATTTGTACACATCATTGTAATGTCCAGCGTAGCCTACGGTGTGGTGACCACAGCTAGGGTTTGTGGCGAAGGGAATTAGGATCAAGGAAAAACTTCAAGAGGAGGAAGAAGAAGAGACAGGAACAAGACTGAAATTCAATTCCTTCATAAGTTCATAGGTCGTTCCAACATTGGACTCACTGGCCATTACATGTATATCCACTCACACTCAGCACACAGACCGCCAGCCCAGGCCCAAGGCCCAACTAAACACGACTCCAGCGATACTGAAACACTACAGTTAACTGAACCTGTCGAAAGCAGGTACAAATTCAGAGATACACCAACCCTGTTACAATAATTCTAGTATTACTCTACCTATCTTTCAAAATGTAAGTTTAGACACAACCTATGTAGGAGTAATGGCTAAGAGAAAATTCAGAGAGCGATAATTCTTAAACATTGTTACAATATTCTTGTTTATGTTTACTCTGAACAAAGGTCATGTTTAAACTTCAAATTTTAAACATAGAGCAAATTTAGAGATAATAATTAACAGAAGTTTTGTAACTTTTTTTATAATGGATTGCATTAAGATTGCACCATAGGCCCCATCTCACCAAATATTTCTCCAACATGTTACCCTAATTGACCGTGTAAAACTAAGTTAAGCAAAGCACCGACATTTTAAGTTTGAGTGGCCTTGTTTTGTTGTCACTCTAAGTGTATATATGGCAGGAGCTGTGTTGTTAAACTGTTTCCAAAAATGAAAGTCATTGTCATGTGCTAATGGCATGCGCTATAATAGGTTACAAATCTCAAACAAAAAAAAGGATCTACAGGAGGCTGGAAAATGTTAATGAATTAAACAGATAGAGTCAAAAGGATATATGAAAATTGTACAGAGGCTTCATCCCAAAGGTGAAGAAACATTAACAGAGGCTAAACCATGCTTTCAACAGATTAAAGCAGTTTTCTTCTAGTTCAAAATCGACATGAACTAACAAATGAAAGAATTCCTTCAGATTGGATTCTCTATTTGTAGGTCCCGATCATGCCCTAGCAAAGCAAAGCTGCATGAGAATTAAGCCACATTCCAGCAAGCAGGGAGCCTAGCCTAGGGTCTGAACTGAAACCTCGCGTGAGCCAGCTTCATTAATATGTATAGCCCTGCCTAGCGACGACGAATCTAATACAATCCTGTAGTGTAGTCCAGTCCAGCATTCGGTTTGAGCTGGCGATTACGAAGTACATTGGCGGGGGGAATGAACGGGCTGATTCGAGGCGAGAGCACGTACCGCGGATTTAGTGCTGCTAGATCTAGTCGGGCTGCCGCTGCTAAAGAATATCACCAAGAATATCAGGTACGGCATGGCGAGGCTTACCGACCGGACAATGGGGATACCTGATAGTATATATTATCTAACAATCTCACCAAGAAACTCCAGCCTATGCAGCAATTGACCAGAGGGCAAATCATTCGACATGAACAATGACGAGATCAAAACCATCACGACCCCAAACAAGATTGCACCTAGGGTTCCAACTATCCCGCGGGATGAACCGGATCGCGGAGGCCCCTCTCCCCTCCCTCAGTAATCTAGCACCACAATAACCCAGCTGCTAGATCGCGCGAACACCCCGAAACCCTGGTCGCACACGCGCAGATCTGGGATCGGAAGGGGGCGTGCTCGGGGCTATAGAATATACCTCCTTGTTGGTGGCGAGGGCCCTGCGGCTGATGGAGCCGGCGGCGGCGCGGGAGGTCAGGCGGTGGGCGGCGTGGCGCAGCATTTCCTTTTTTTTTTCTTCCTTTCCCTCGGGTCTGAGCTCGGGGATGGGTGCGTGCGGCCTGTGGATGTGTGGGTGATGAATGAATTGGGGTTTCCTGCGATTTGGAGGAGGCGAGAATGGAGGCGCTGTTGCCTTCCTGGGCTGGGCTGTTTCCGCTGGAATCAATCCAGCGCCTCTGCAATTGGGCTGCGTTTGATGGTCATATTGATCTGCTCCGTTCCTATAAAAAAAAGGTTGGGAACCATAAAATTTGGCAAACGCTAGCCATCAGCTGGCTACAGCCAGATATGCTAAAAAAATCTCTAATATAATAAAAAAAACTCGAATGTAATTTTTTTTTATGTACTAGCATTTTTTAAAATGGGCCTTAACGGTTATTTGAAGGTTTCGATATTTGTCGTTTCTAATTTTAAAATACGTGTTGCTGGATAATAAGGGCGACTTCTTTTGGGCTCCTGCTTATGCAGAAGCTAGCTTATAGAAAATGGTGAGGAGAAACTGTGGTGGGAAGAAGCTCCTAGAAGCAAGTTCCTCCTATTCTTTTGGGCTTCTAGGAATTTTGCTTATTTGAGGTGTTGAGTTGTGAAATGCCTGTAATGTCCCTAAAATGGATATGTGTTCGAAATAACTTATAATACCATAGATATGGTCCGTTTTAGTGAAAAATCAGCTATAAATGAATGAGGAAAATTAAGGAAAGTCTAATAATAATGAGAATACGGTGTCGTAGTATAATTTAGTACAATCCAAAATAAAACAAATGTCATAGTGTATTCATAACTACAATAAAAGAACATCTCACGCAACTAAACTCTCAGCAATACGTAGTTGAGCCATGGCGCCATCAGCAGAAGAGGAAGTGTGTCCGCTGGTAAAAGATGCGCTATCCTCATGGATATATGAGGCCCGCTCGATCCTGTCGAAATGGGCATCATGTAGCTTACTGTCGCGAATGAAGTTGTGCAAACACATGCATGCGGTGATGATCTTCGTTTGCGTCAGAGGATCGTGGAAATGTGGTATGGAAAGAAGAATGCGCCACTTCATTTTTAGAACACCAAATGCTCTTTCAATTGCATTTCGTAAACATGAATGAAGATGGTTGAATTTTTCCTCCATGTTCTGTGGAGGTGCTCCTTGGAAGTCTGGAACATGGTACCGTTGCTCTTTGAATGGAGCAAGATAACCAGTTCTATTTGGATATCCAGAGTCGACAAGATAGTATTTTCCTGCATGTTGAAGTGATGTCAAAACTTCCAATCAATTATTCACAACATAATATTTCTTGTATATACTTCATATGCGATGGCATTACCATGAGGAGGGTGCGGATAATTGGCGAACCTAGGCCGAGCATCAGTCCATACAACATCAGTACATCATACTGCCCAGAATTGATGTGCAGCAATGCAACATATCACGAAATTAAAACTATAACTACCAGAACCATGAACATGTACAGAATAACCAGAACTAGCACATCAATAAACACGTACATGGACAGAAATTGGAAGATTTGCTGATGTACATGGTCTGAAATTGGAAGGGTAGAGCCTTACCGTGGGCATAGGGGTTGCCATCGAGTTGGCCGAGCTTTCAACCGGCGGCAGCGGCAGATCGGCGTGGTCCTGTCCGTGCTGCGGGAGATGAACCCGACGCGAGAAGTGGAGCGGCGGCGGGGCGACGGGGCGGCGGCGAGCGGCGACTGGCGGCTGGGCGTCGGGCCGGTGGTGGTGTACCGGCGGCGGGCGTCGGGCCGGTGGTGCTGGACTGCGGCGGCGCTCGGGGCCGCGGCGAGCGGCGGGGCGTCGGGCCGGTGGTGGACGGGCGGCGGGGCGCCGGGCCGGTGGTGGACTGGCGGAGGAGCCGGTGGTGGTGGACTGGCGGCGGGGCATCGGGCCAGCGACGAGCGGCGGGGAGCGGCGACTCTGCTCGATGGGGATTCTCTCTCTGGGACTGCTCGATGGGGGAGATAAGGTACGTTCTTTTTTTTTCGTTCTATAATCTTTTTTGACCGGCAGCCACTACGGAGTGGCATTCTCTGTAAAATGGTCCGAACTTGAGGTGCAGGTTCGAGTACCGGTTCGCCTCTCTCAACCAGAAGCTCGGGAAACAGGTCTCCAGGAGTTTCTCAATTTGCACTTGGGGCTAGCTTCTCGGTCCAAATAAGCTATACATAAGCTGGACAGTTCTTTTGGGCTTCACTGGTTTGGCACCTAGAAGCAGGGTTATAAGCCCAAAAGAAGTCGCCCTAATATGTTTGCTGCCATGCCAAGCAGTCTAGCCAGGGGATTGCTTCAGATTTGCGCATCCTGCTCTTAGTATACGTACCTTTTGTGCACCGTGGTTTTCCCCTGATTCGTACCTTCTGTTATGCAGGTGGTGATGATGTCGCTTGTGGAATCCCCTCAGTGGCGTCGGAAGGCCACCGATTTCTTCTCTTCATCCAGTACGTGCTACAGTAGCACTCTCCTCGTTCGATGTTTGTTCTCATGCCTACTTATCTAGAACTGGCATGGCATATATATATTGGGTGAAGTTGTGTTTGTGTGCACTGCTGGATTACTAAAAGAAGTGTTGTTTCGTGTCACAGAACCATATTTGTGTTCTATTTATTTATATGTGAATTCCCCTTTCGATTCTGAATGCTGGTTGTGGATGTTTCGGGGGTGCAGGCTTCAAGCTGAAGCAGGCAGGATAGTCTGCAGGGGATAACATAGCTGATGTCGCTGGGAAGGTCGGGTCAGTGGTGAAGAGACGTTGGGCTATCTTCCAGGATGCTAGGCAGCGACCGCCGCCACCAGGCGATACCGTGCAGGAACGCTTCATCTCTGCTGCTGCCAACACGGGTGTGATTCTGAGGAAGGGTATTTCAGAAACAAAGGAGAAGGTTGCAGTGGTGAAGGTCAAAGTTGAAGAGGTATATGAGCCTTGGGGCAAAATTTGCTTCCGGTTTTTCTTTCTTCACTTGTAGCTTAACTTGCTCTGCCATGAATACATAGTTTATACTTTTATTACAGTTTTTATTTGCTTAACTTGTTCCTTCGATTTTCCAAGTAGAATTTTGTTTGGTGGATTATATCTTGAGTATTTTGATGTTGTAGATGACATGTTAAGTGAGCTTGCATGCTTTTATTATGATTGGATAAGCTGTTTTGATGCATGTTTAGTCCTCTTATAAGTATTCATAGTGTTCTCCTTTATTTGTTTGTCTTAAAATCACTTTTTATGAGGTTTGCTTAAAATTTCAGAGAAGGATGGACAACCACACATATGGAGAAATCTTTGAGAGAGAAGCACCTGGGCCAAGAAGGTCTTCAAGATCATCTACCCAATTTAGGCAATATTATAATGAAGATCTCATTGCACCGGACATTGGTGAAAGGGGTGATGGAGATGCACATCCATCCACTTTCCCTTGCGCTAACTTCATGATAGATGCAGGGATCTATGATGATTTCTTGCTCCTTGTTCACAGGGTTGGCTTAACTACTTACATGAATGATGAGAGTGAACAATATGCTTTGCTCACTAAAACCTTCATTGAGAGTTTCTCCTTTAGCAACATTGTCTTCAAACCGAGTGTTATTTAAAATCTATAACAAGTCTGTCACTTTGTCTTTGTCAAGATTTTGTGAAATCCTAGGTATTCCTACTATTGGGACAGCAAGGAAGATTAAGGACAATCCCGCTGATTTGTTGGAGCTTTACCGGGAGGTGGCGAATGATGATGACCGCAGAGCCCAGCGTGGCAAGATAAGGAACATTCAACTCCCAGCTATTAGATACTTTACTTATTAGCTTGCCACTAGTATTCTTGGTAGGGAAAATACTAGTAATATTTCTCATTATCACTTGGCTTTTCTAGCTACTGCACTCAACAATAGTACTAAGTACAATCTTGGTGCTCTCATTGCTCTTCGCTTAACTGCTAAAGGACCCATTTATGGAGGAATTGCTGCTATACGTATTATAACTGCCTTGGATCTTCTTATTGATCCAAATGATGTGTTGTTGGAACCACAGAGACTTGATCTTGCTGCTATGAAACATCATCAATTTGTTACTGCTAACTCTTGTGCAGGAAGTATAGTATATAGAAGGCTATTTGTTTATGGAGAAGAAAGGGAGGCTCCTATACCACAATCTAGTTTGTTTAGTGTTCACAGGAAGCTGCCCATTTTTGAGCATATGCCCCAGGTTGTTATCTAACTTTCGTTAGTTGAGCACTTTTCGAGCTGAGCTACAAAACAAATTCAAAAAAAATCTATCTTTGTCTGCTGTTCTGGGTTGGCAGATTTCTGCCACTAGTTGCATTTGCGCGTTTATGTTAGTTTTCTTTCTTTTTATTGTTCTTGATTTTGTTTCTAATTTCCAGAACACAAAAATACCAAAAATATTTCTGTTTTTTCTCTTCATTTGCTTCTTTAGTTTGCTTCATTTTCTCATTATGGCTTGCTATTTGAAAATCCAAAAATATTTTGCTTTGTATGTTGATTAAAAATCGAAAACCCAAAAATATTTATTGTTCTTCTTTTGTTTTGCGAAGTTGATGCGGGCTTCAATGGTCTTCCGTGACTTCATTGGAGCTTGGTTATCATTTCATATTATTCAAGCCACACAAGTGAAGAGCAAATAATGACGGTCACGACAATTCGAGTTGTGGTGAGAGGTTGGTATGAACTCTATTTATTTTCATTTTTGTACATATACTCATTTATATGGACATGCTTAGTTTATTTGTGTAAGGTGTATGTTACTTAATGACGCTTAGTAGTTTATGCTCTCTCATGATTAGTTCCAATTTACTAATAGTAGGTAACATGTCATATAGATGTTTGCTTGCATTGCTTTATTCATATAACGGTATGACATTGTGGTATCCTCCTCTGAATGCTTTGAATCGACTTGGCACATGCTCAAGCATGCATAAGACTAAAAAAAGCCATTTAAGCCTTGATGATTTATCTTGCCTCGGAGTTCTTGTATTACTTTTATGCTTCCGTTAATTTTGTCCGTCGCAAGCATGATTATGACAACTACTGCTTTCTTGATTATCGCTTCCCAGTCTATTGCTAGCCTTCACTTGTACTGAGTATGAGCTCAACCAAAGTGCCAATTGAGTCCACCATACATACCTATATGTGGTATTTCACTTCCACTTCAAAGTGAATTGCTTGTGTGCTACCTTTAAACCTTCAAAATTACCACATGTTTTGTGTTTTGTTTTAGCTCATGAGGAAGTATTGAGTGCTTTATTGTCCTTTCATGACTTCATACCGCAACTAGCATGCATAATGTGTTGGTCCATAATATTGCAAAAAGAGCAAGGTGTTGGGTGCCTGTCGTTGCCTATTCGACGGTGCCTCGGAGGAGGGGTCCTCACGATGGGGAGAAGAAGTAGGGGCCATAGGGCGGAGAGTCCTCGGGACGGTGGTACGCAATTTACCCAGCTTCGAAACACCTGCTCGAGGATAGGGCCTACTGCTACTTGTCTAGAATTATCTGGGCGCTTTCGCGTTGTTACAATGAGTTGTGGTTGTGCCTTTAGGGCTCCCAGGATCCGGCTTATAAAGGCGCTCGGATCTAGGGTTTACACAGAGAGTCCTAGCCGGAATACAAGATGTCTATCTACGGAATATTACATTGCCGTGCACGTCAAGGATCCACCTTTCCTTACTTGCCGTAGTGGATCCGGATACTTCATGGGCCTTCACGGATCCGACTTCCGTATAGGTCGGTTGAGATCTGGCTCCTGTTCCTGGGCTGGACTTCATCCATCTTCTATCAACAACAACTGGGCCGCCCGATGGGCCATATGCCACCATCACCATCTTCGGGCCACCCGGGCTTGCCGGATCTAGACCACGTCGTTGGTATACCCATAAAGTATACCCAGAACAGTAGCCCCCGAAGTTCTCCGAGATTCATCATTCCTCCGTCTAGCTTTGTCCGGATCCGAAGAGAATCTTGAAGAGCCTCCAAAACTTCATCGTTTCCGACTTCAATCAACTGGAAATCATTCGTTCTTCCGTAATGGTAACTTAGCAAATTTTTTGCCCACGTCGCGCACAACTTCCTCTTTTCTCGCGCTAAATTTTCGGAGATGCGAATCTTCAGCCGGAAATTTCGGTGGCGCGCAGTTAGGTCACCATTGCGTTCATTTCACCGCTTTGACCTAAGACACGTGGCGGTCATCCAACGGTGCGACCATTCCGTTTCCACCGTTGGATCCGGCTCACGAATCACCGCGCAGGGTCTATAAATACCCCTCGCGTTCGGTAAGTTTCATTTTTCACCGCATTCACCACTTCTTCTCCTACCTCGCGCCAGCGCCGCCCGTTAGATCTCATCTCCGGTGAGCTTCTTCCCGGGAAACTTCGCCCGCCGCCGCTCCAAGGCCGCTCTCGACCTGAGCTACGCACGATTGATCGGGATTTTGTCATCCGGGCGAGATCCGTTAAGTTTGTCATCAACAACATCTAGATCGCATCTGGTTTACTCGCCTTTGTTCAGCTTCGTCAAAGAATTAATGGCAGCCGGGAAATCGCGGGATTCGGCGAGTGCGCATCACGCGTGCACGCTGCTGTGCGTCATGGAGTCCCGGGCTCTTCAGAAGATTACTTGGAGGCCAACAAGCCCGTTTTCTCTCTTCACCGACAAAAAAAACAACATCTGCTGTACCCCATGGTCCCGAACGATTGGGCCGTAAAGGGACAAATCGAGCACGGAAGACGTCATCTACCTCATCAGATCAATCTACAAGATGCATAGCAACGCCCGGCAGGTGAGCCGACCCTTCGTTGTCCGGCTAGGTACGCATAAGCCATTCTAAGTCGTTGCAGACCACGCAGCAGCAGCACGCGCCAAGCAAGCCAGACTCCAGGACAACGTGCATGTTGGTCAAACTTCATGTGATCTTTCTACTTGGTGCACTTTTGGACGAAAGAAAAAAGAAGACGTACACAAAGCAACCGATGGTCAAATTCGCCAGTGCGCCGGGCGGCTACTTCAACTACATCTACCTGATCAAGCCATCTGAATCCATCAGCGACAAACATCCGATACAAAAACATCATGTGCTATATTTCCAGTTAATTACTATTTTTTAAAAAATATGTGGCCAAACTTTTTTTTTTGGATCGCACTGTTATTTGCGCGCAGAATATTTTTGCTTCATTACAACTACAGATCGGAACAAATTTCGATTACTTCGACATAGCGCACTCGCTTGGGGGCTCGTCATTGCTGGCTTGTAGCGGACTCGACATCACTAACTCAACACACTCGAGGGCTTACTCGTCGAGGATCCATCACATTGGTTGCGTCCTCTTCATCGACTACTTCCGGCCGGACGTCGCGAACATCGATTGTGTCTGTCGCACGATATGCTTCCACATCGGCTCCGCCACACCCGATAAAAAGCTAAGTGTTCCTCCTCCAAGAGTTAATTATCGTTTACTTTCGCCACACCAGAATACTCGGGGGTTGTGTCATTACTTCGTTACCACAAATATACTCAGTTACTTGGTGAATTTCTTTTCTTCGGCTCTGGATATATCTTCTCCGGCTCAGTGAAATTATTTTCTTCGGCTCAATGGAATTATTTTCTTCGACTTAGTGGCTTTATCTTCTTCGGCTCAGTGGATTTAATTTCTTCGGATTACTGGATTGGTTTTCTTTGGTTAATAATTGGTTCACTTATACAATATTACCCGATGCGTTTCCGGGACAATGGATTCATCTTCTATGGTTATTACTAGAACTATTTTCTTCGGATCAATAGATTCATCTTCTATGATATCAGCGGATTCATCTTCTATGATTATTACTGGATTCTTCGGGCCAATGGATTCATCTTCTATGATATCGACGGATTTATCTTCAATATATGCTCTATATTTAATGGCGTAATCTTCAATATGGATTCATCTCAAATACTTCATCTGGGATTCATCTTCGTATATTATTGTCTATGGCTTCATCTTAAATGGCTTCACCAAATATGACGCCGCGACTCCATCAACTTATTTCGACATCACGCTTAACGCTCGGGGGCTCGACAACGATTTCGCCTCGCGTCACGACTGCGACACAACAATCATGACATCACCTAAGCAACGCTCGAGGGCTCGGCTATTTCTTCATCAACAATTTCGCGGCCTCCACTTTTGCTATTTGGTGGTTTCTACTTTGGCTAGATTTTTTATCTACACTCGAAGACTTCATCATGCATCGACTTCGTCATGTCCAAAACGCTAAGTGTTCTTTTATTTTGCACAAAGTTGATTATCGTTTACTTTCGTCGCATCTGACACTCGGGGGCTGCGCGACATATATTTCACTTTACATATCATCAAATCCGAGCATCTGACACTGTATGCGAAAAAGAGAGTCAAGAAAAAAATAGAAAAAGGTTGTTTATTTGTGCAGGAGAAAGTAAAATTCAAAGTATATAAAAGAGCACCCGACGAAATCTTCTTCAGGGAGGAACCCGACAAAATCAAAAGAGCACCCGACGAAATCTTCTCCAGGGAGGAACCCGACGAAATCTTGAGAGAACCCGACGAAATCTTATTCAATGAGAACCCGAAGAATTGTCTTCAAGAAAGAACAGGACCCAAAGAATTGTCCTCAAGGAGGACCCGAAGATATTTTCCTGAGGGAGGAACTCGACGAAATTATCATCAAGGAGAAACAAAAAAAAAGGGAAAAAAGGAGGGAAAAAAAGAGGATGGACAAATCTTTGGGTCCATTGACTCGTCATTTGTTCTGAGCAAGAGCATCGGCGATGTGCCTGACGACAATATAGAAGAACACAATAAATTTGGCTATCTCATCACGCCTGAGAAAAATATAGAAGAACCCGCAAAATGGGTCATTGCATCAGCCGAACAAGGCACTCGACAATATATTCTCAGAACGCCAAAGTTGCGAACAATTTCTGAATGCCGCAAAACTTTGCGAAGGTAAGACCCCAGATCCGTTCTGTGTGGCGTAGCGCCATCTCTGACGTCGGTTTGCTACTTTTATCCGTATCAACAGATACGAAGAAAAATCCTAACGGACGCGTTAGGTACCCGATAAAATATGACTGGGACTCGATAGAATGGTAAGACCTTAAGCGGCACCTGTCGAGTTAACACCAGAGCAGTTAACTAGTACCTGATCCGTCAGATGAACTAGCCCCAATTACCATTATCCCTGTACAATATAGATATGGATGTCAAATAAAAATAGCAACGGCATGGAGTCGATAAAAAGAGGGGTTGTGCGGTGACCCAGCATACCACTGCATGTTGTAGTATACAAGTCGTTGATATGATCTTTGTGAAGGGACTTCTTCACAAATTGCCATATCCCTCAGAGTGGTACAACAGAAACATTGCAGGTCATAACACTCAATACTTTATTACAAACATTGTCTTAACAAGTTGGTATTCTCACAGGTCCTATGAGAACACCCTAAGATACTACTTAAGTACGATTACAACTTATAACAACTATAAAGAGAGCTCAACAACTTATTTAAGTAAGTTCTACGCTGCTCGGCTCTATGATGCTAGGGTATGTCACTACTCCTCCACCTCCGTGTCATCTGATCCGTAGACTATCCCATAGTCTACTCCTTCCACTCCGCCGGTAAGATCAGGTTCCTCGTAAACCAGCTCGTAACTTCCTTCTGGTGCTCCATCGTTGACGGCCTCCACTTCCGGATTACATTCTAGCAAGGGTGTCGAAAGAAAGTGAGTACAGGGGTACTGAGCAAGTTCTAAAAGAGTAAAAAGGTGTTTGATGCACTAGCTATGACCATTGATCAGGAAATCGCAGGTCAATGCATGTTTTGAAATCATTTCTTCAAAAGGTTGCTTTTATTATGAAAACTATGCCCGTCAGTCTTCACAGGTTGACCAGAACTTCGTGGAGTTCCTTTCCTGCCGCGTTCGCAGTTCCCTTCCCGGAACAGGGAGTGACAGCCACAATTTGATACATGACACGCGTACAGCACGCGACCGTTGGGAACCCCAAGTGGAAGGTGTGATGCGTACAACAGTAAGTTTCCCTCAGTTAGAAACTAAGGTTTATCGAACCAGTAGGAGTCAAGAAGCACGTTGAAGGTTGATGGCGGCGAGATGTAGTGTGGCGCAACACCAGGGATTCCGGCGCCAACGTGGAACCTGCACAACACAACCAAAGTACTTTGCCCCAACGAAATAGCGAGGTTGTCAATCTCACCGGCTTGCTGTAACAAAGGATTAGATGTATAGTGTGGATGATGATTGTTTGCAGAAAACAGTAGAACAAGTATTGCAGTAGATTGTATTCGATGTAAAAGAATGGACCGGGGTCCACAGTTCACTAGTGGTGTCTCTCCCATAAGATAAATAGCATGTTGGGTGAACAAATTACAGTTGGGCAATTGACAAATAGAGAGGGCATGACCATGCACATACATGATATGATGAGTATAGTGAGATTTAATTGGGCATTACGACAAAGTACATAGACCGCTATCCAGCATGCACTTATGCCTAAAAAGTCCACCTTCAGGTTATCATCCGAACCCCTTCCAGTATTAAGTTGCAAACAACAGACAATTGCATTAAGTATGGTGCGTAATGTAATCAATAACTACATCCTCGGACATAGCATCAATGTTTTATCCCTACTGGCAACAGCACATCCACAACCTTAGGGGTTTCTGTCACTCCCCCAGATTCAATAGAGGCATGAATCCACTATCGAGCATAAATACTCCCTCTTGGAGTTACAAGCATCAACTTGGCCAAAGCCTCTACTAGTAACGGAGAGCATGCAAGATCATAAACAACACATAGATAGATTGATAATCAACATAACATAGTATTCACTATTCATCGGATCCCAACAAACACAACATATAGCATTACAGATAGATGATCTTGATCATGTTAGGCAGCTCACAAGACCCGACAATGAAGCACAATGAGGAGAAGACAATCATCTAGCTACTGCTATGGACCCATAGTCCAGGGGTGAACTAGTCACTCATCACTCCGGAGGCGACCATGGCGGTGAAGAGTCCTCCGGGAGATGATTCCCCTCTCCGGCAGGGTACTGGAGGCGATCTCCTGAATTCCCCGAGATGGGATTGGCGGCGGCGGCGTCTCTGGAAGGTTTTCCGTATCGTGGCTCTCGGTACTGGAACTATTATCGACGAAGGCTTCTTATAGTCGGAGAGGTAGGTCAAGGGGCGACGCGAGGGGCCCACACACTAGGCCGGCGCGGCCAGGGCCTGGGCCGCGCCGCCCTAGCGTCTGGCCGCCTCGTGGCCCCACTTCATATCATCCCCGGTCTTCTGGAAGCTTCGTGGAAAAATAAGATCCTGGGCGTTGATTTCGTCCAATTCCGAGAATATTTCCTTACTAGGATTTCTGAAACCAAAAACAGCAGAAACAAAGAATCGGCTATTCGGCATCTCGTTAATAGGTTAGTGCCGGAAAATGCATAAATATGACATAAAGTATGCATAAAACATGTAGATATCATCAATAATGTGGCATGGAACATAAGAAATTATCGATACGTCGGAGACGTATCAGCATCCCCAAGCTTAGTTCCTGCTCGTCCCGAGCAGGTGAACGATAACAAAGATAATTTCTGGAGTGACATGCCATCATAACCTTGATCATACTATTGTAAGCATATGTAATGAATGCAGCGATCAAAACAATGTAAATGACATGAGTAAACAACTGAATCATATAGCAAAGACTTTTCATGAATAGTACTTTCAAGACAAGCATCAATAAGTCTTGCATAAGAGTTAACTCATAAAGCAATAAATCAAAGTAGAGGCATTGAAGCAACACAAAGGAAGATTAAGTTTCAGCGGTTGCTTTCAACTTATAACATGTACTAGTACAAATGCCCGTGCGTTGCCACGGGTCTTTAAATTTTATTTCTCAATGCACATATATAATTTGCAACAAACATGCATTTCTTAAAATGCATGAACTTGTTTTTGAAATTGGTGAACCTTTTTCGGACATAGAACATTTTTGTAAAATAATGATCATTTTTTTGGATGTCCGTGAACAATTGTTGGACAATATGAACATTTTTTGTAATGCTAACTTTTTTAGATACACCGTGACTGGTTATTGAAAGCTAACTTTAAAAAAAAATTCTTTTAGACAAACAAACATAATGCGTCAATTTATCCCGTGAATGGCCAAGGCTGCCCGGGTGCTACGGAAATCAAAGGCAGGAGGGCCCGCCGCAGCGGCAAAGCAGAAACGGAAGGCAGCCATTCCACCGCGCCCTCCGCCGTGCGATTCCTCTAAGTCCACCGCTATGTTACTATCTTCGACGGTGGCCCGCGCCTGATGAATCTGGGTAAGCAATTTGGTCGCAGCCTTGATTTTTAGGCGCGTGATTTTCGTTAGAATTAAAACCTCCATTGTGTTGCATTTGTAGTTCGCTCCTTCACATGCTGGAGTCTAGCGACGTTGATGTCGAGTCGAGTAAACTCACTTTTAAGTAGTCATGATAGCGAGTGAGATGTATCTACCCAGAAATGTTAGACAAAATACTTATTGTCTAGAATTTCATGATATTTTTATGATAAATTTTTATTTCACAAATTATCAAGAAGTTTTAATGGTTTTAAATTATGATTTTAAAACACAAATACACACAGAGTACCCTTACGACAAGATGCAAATACACACAGACTGCCCCTCTCTCTCGTCAAGTGTGTGTATCTTTGCTCTGGATAGATACGCTGCCGAATCTGGGTCCTCTAACGGGCAGACAAATCTGGTTCTGACTTTGCTTCGTCTCAAACTGATATCTACTCTGCAGAATTATAAGACGTCGGCGGATTCACGGTCAAATATTTTTGTGCTATATCTAATTTTATGAGTTTCCTTTTCTACCCCTGCACCGACAGGCCCCGTCGTCGCCCACTCGCCCACTCGCTCCCACTCTCAACCTCTCGCCCGCATCCCCCTCTCCCCGTCTCTCACCTCCCTCGCCGGCGCCCGTCCGCGTCGCCGGCCCCCACCCGCGTCGCCGGCGCCCGCGTGCGTCGCCGCACTCTTCCTCAAGCTTCGTCGCCTCTTCCGCTCTCTCCAACAGAAGTGCCGCATCAAGGTCGAGTTGAAAGGTCATATTTTTCCTCCTCCCACGGTCGGATCTGCACCGGCGGTGGTCGATTTTTGGAGCAGAGGTGCCGAGCTCCAATTGTGGTGGTGGTGGTGGTGCGGAGCTCAAATCGTAGCCGGAGAAGACCTCCTCCCAGATCTCGGCCAAAGCCGTCGCCAACAGCTAGCGTCGGCGCCGTCTCCCGCGCCCGTCTCTTCCTATTGTATTGTTGTTGAGCTGCCTGACGAAGCTGGAGAGGTTGTTGTGCTTGAAGTTGGCGCGGCCCCAGGAGACGGCCCCGTCCAGTTGCGGCTCGCTGACCAGCTGGCCCTGCAGCAGCGCCTCCAGCGGATGCGGTAGCTCCGCCAACGAGAGCGGCGGTTGGACGTGGTGGTGGTGGTTCAGCGCGACGTAGTGGGACACCTGGGGCGACAGGTAGCAGCGGCTCTCATCTCCAAGCATGCCAGATTGGTGCGAAACTCCAATCGTAACCATGCTCGGTGCTCCAGGCACTTTGCTTCTAATCAAAGGTACGTACTCCGTACAACAGTAATCAAAGGATGACACTGAGCTTCTGTACTTTTCTGAAATTGAGCTACCATCCCTCCTTCTGTAATGCATCATGTTTTATCTGCAATAGTCTTATTGCTGCTGCCCATTAGTGTTCATTGTCATGTACTCCTAGAGTAATTTGAATGGAGAAATCAGAAATGTCCTGCTGGGAATGACAGTTACGATCAGAACATGAAATTAATTTATACAGAGCTTACATTATAGAGTATGGGCATTACTCCAATGTTGTCTTCAGTATCTTGTTTCAGAGTATAAAGTTCGAATATCTGCTGTCAACATTAGCAAGCCTTCATTCTTATTTCCTCTGTTTGTGTACAGGAAAAGGAAGGAGTGGTGTACACGCCTATTCTTGGGAATTCACTGTTCTTGATGTCATTTCTAACCACACCTCCGTCAGAAGTCTGCCCCGTGGGCAGCGACTGAGGTCGGGCCGCCGCGTGCGCCCTGCCACCGTCCGCGCCGTGGCGGCGAGTGAGGCCGGGCCGCCGCGCACCCTGCCACCGTCCGGGCCTTCGTCTTCCACGACGAATCGGCCGCACCGCCGGCCACCCCTTCTTCTAGCTCCAAGATGTGGAGGCGACTGAGGCTGTCCGGGTCGTCGCGTTAGCTGGCCCAGGAAATTTTGCATCATTCTATATATGGCCCTGCAACTTCACGCAATAATAATTAGAATAAGTTGCAATCATACCAGTAGGGATGATTTCTTGCCCTTGAAATGCCATAGGAATTGATTGCCTCTGATAGCTGTCATTCCTTCTTAGCCATTCATCATCTTCAGAAGGAACTTCATTTTTCTTGTTCACTGAAGGAACCTCATTTTCATTGTTGAATGTTGTAGCTAAATTACATACAAATTATTAGATAGCTGAACCAAATTTTTATAGAGATTTTAGGAATCGTCATACCAGTGACGAGACTTCCTTGCCCTTGAGATGACATATGAGGTGTTTGCATTTGGTATGCGTCTTTTTCAACAGGGACAACATTTTCCTTGTTCCAATAAGTGTCTCCTGGTTAAAACCCAAGGAGAATGTTGTTTAGTGGCATTATACACATGAATTGAACATACTGGCTAAAAATTGCACCTTTAAGAGCAGGAGTGTTTTGTAGTTGAGAAAGTGCAGATGGATATCCATGTGACTCTTGCGTGGCTGTAACAGATGGTGTGATTTGTAGTTTAGCTTTCTTCTGCTGATAGGATTCACGACGCTTCTTAAGTAGCTCCTCTTTTTTGTGTTTATCCATTTCTGCATATCTCTGTCTACGCTGTTGTTTGATTCGTTCTTTCGCATCAGTAGGCTCCCCTCCATTACTTGTGGAGATGGTGTTGGACAAGTCTTTGAAAGGAGTTCGTTCAGTCGAGTGTTTCGACGGCTCCATCTGCAAGGTAACAGCATACTTATTCTCTGTCATGAAACATTTACTGTTCAGAACCTCCTAATGGTTTTACTACTAAGGTGAAAGTGCAAAAAGGCATGAAGCAAGTGCACATAAGTGTACCTTTCACTATCCAATTCAGAATCAACACCTTCGATGGCTCATCCAAAATGTCAGGAGTGTTGGCCTATTGTGACTTTTGGTTCTGTTGTCGCCAATTGAATGTGGAGCAACCTGTTCATCAAGGATTTGTTGTACAACTCAGACTTTTTGCTAATCCTAAAGATAATATACTCAATTTTTGTAGTACAACTTAGAATTTTGCATCTAGCTTATCAGATATAAAACTACCAAATCTGAATGCAGTTGTGAATACGAAATTAGTTCATATTTGGAGTCCTGCTCATGAAATCGAGTAGAGTTACACCAGTACACCACACAGCCTACCAGTGCGCTTGCTGATGAACTTGAGTGCTAATTATTATTTTTCGTGGGTCTACTGAAGTTTAATAACTTTTGACTTCTATATGTAGTAAAGTTAATGCAACACCAATACCTTATTGATATACATGTGCACGTGCCCTGAGGAAATAGTAAAGTTTAATGCAACACCACTAACTTATTGATCTACATGTGCAGGTGTCCTGATAAAAAAGCACGGAAGTACTGGCGTGTGACCTTTATGAGTTCGATAGGATCTGGAATGACATGAGGACATATCAGGATATAGACTATGTCATGTCCAAAGCCAAGGTTTGTGTCAGTACACCACCCCAAGGCACAAATCAGTTTATGTATGCTTGCAGCCTATCCATAAACTGGTAGAATACATCAAGTATCGAGAGGCTTGCATCTTCTAAACTTATTGATGTCTGCTGATCGTCATGCAATCAGGCCTCGGGCATTTTCGTGCATATATCAATGGCAACATGTTAGCCTATCCATAAAGCTCAATTCTAGAAATGTAGATAAACTGAGTGACCTCTATGACATTTGTGCATTCATTGCCCCAACGTGAGTGATCTAATGATCTTTGTAAATTGTATGCCAGAAGAAGTAAGAAACTGATGCGATGTCTGAGCGTCAAAGAAGAGGCGGCAGACCAATGAGGCAGACCACGGGGCGTCGGCGAGGTGGCAGACCAATGAGGCAGACCACGGGGCGTCGGCGAGGCGGTAGACCAATGAGGCAGACCACGGGGCGTCGGCGTTGGCAACCAGCAAGGTCGATGGAGAGATTGCAGTCGTCGGCGAAGATACGGCAGACCACGGGGCGGCGAGCTGGTTGCCAGAAGGCAGGCGTCAAAGAAGAGATCTCAGACCACGAGGCAGCGAGGTGGTTGCCGGACGGCAGGCGTCGGAGTAAAGACGACAGCGTGAGGATGAGAAGAGACGGCAGCGTGAGGGGGAGGTGATTTCGTTGGTCTGATTGATTTCCATATACGTTTTGGCTGATTTTTTCCTTGTACGTGAGGGGGAGATGATTTGGTTGGTCTGATTGGTTTCCGTACATGTTTTGGCTGATTGATTTCACTGATTGATATTTCCTTGTACGTGAGGGGGGAGATGATTTGGTTGGACTGATTGGTTTCCGTACACGTTTTGGCTGATTGATTTCACTGATTGATATTTCCTTGTACGTGAGGGGGGAGATGATTTGGTTGGTTGATTGGTTTCCGTACACGTTTTTGCTGATTGATATTTCCTTGCATGGAACGTGAGACTGCTTGACTTTCCCTGTTTTGGTTGGGTGGACGGACGACCAAAGTGACGACCAAAATGGCAGAAAACGGAGGAAGTTCCTCCTTTTTATATAGTAGAGATATCTCATGGATATTGTCAATGTAAAGTAATATAACAAGTGCAATATGCAAATATGTAGGAATCAATGCACAGTTCACACAAGTGTTTGCTTCTTGAGGTGGAGAGAAATAGGTGAACTGACTCAACATAAAAGTAAAAGAAAGGCCCTTCGCAGAGGGAAGCATTGATTGCTATATTTGTGCTAGAGCTTTGGTTTTGAAAACAAGAAACAATTTTGTCAACGGTAGTAATAAAGCATATGTGTTATGTAAATTATATCTTACAAGTTGCAAGCCTCATGCATAGTATACTAATAGTGCCTGCACCTTGTCCTAATTAGCTTGGATTACCTGGATTATCATTGCAATGCATATGTTTTAACCAAGTGTCACAAAGGGGTACCTCTATGCCGCCTGTACAAAGGTCTAAGGAGAAAGCTCGCATTGGATTTCTCGCTATTGATTATTCTCAACTTAGACATCCATACCGGGACAACATAGACAACATATAATGGACTCCTCTTTAATGCATAAGCATGTAGCAACAATTAATTTTCTCATGTGAGATTGAGGATATATGTCCAAAACTGAAACTTCCACCATGATTCATGGCTTTAGTTAGCGGCCCAATGTTCTTCTCTAACATTATGCATGCTCTAACCATTAAATAAGTGGTAAATCGCCCTTACTTCAGACAAGATGGACATGCATAGCAACTCACATGATATTCAACAAAGAGTAGTTGATGGCGTCCCCAGGAACATGGTTATCGCACAACAAGCAACTTAATAAGAGATAAAGTGCATAAGTACATATTCAATACCACAATAGTTTTTAGGCTATTTGTCCCATGAGCTATGTATTGTAAAGGTAAAGGATAGAAATTTTAAAGGTAGCACTCAAGCAATTTACTTTGGAATGGCGGAGAAATACCATGTAGTAGGTAGGTATGGTGGACACAAATGGCATAGTGGTTGGCTCAAGGATTTTGGATGCATGAGAAGTATTCCCTCTCGATACAAGGTTTAGGCTAGCAAGTTTATTTGAAACAAACACAAGGATGAA
Source organism: Lolium perenne (assembly GCF_019359855.2). Taxonomy (NCBI): domain Eukaryota; kingdom Viridiplantae; phylum Streptophyta; class Magnoliopsida; order Poales; family Poaceae; genus Lolium; species Lolium perenne. The sequence continues at coordinate 218,641,614 of NC_067247.2, forward strand.
CCGGTGCAGCAAAACTCACATAAAAGACATATTATAAACATTATAAGACTCTACACCGTCTTCCTTGTTGTTCAAACTCAATACTAGAAATTATCTAGACCTTAGAGAGACCAATTATGCAAACCAAATTTTAGCAAGCTCTATGTATTTCTTCATTAATAGGTGCAAAGTATATGATGCAAGAGCTTAAACATGAGCACAACAATTGCCAAGTATCACATTATCCAAGACATTTTAGCAATTACTACATGTAGCATTTCCTGATTCCAACCATATAACAATTTAACGAAGAAGATTCAACCTTCGCCATGAATACTATGAGTAAAGCCTAAGGACATATTTGTCCATATGCAACAGCGGAGCGTGTCTCTCTCCCACACAAAGAACGCTAGGATCCATTTTATTCAAACAAAAACAAAAAATAAAAACAAACCGACGCTCCAAGCAAAGTACATAAGATGTGATGGAATAAAAATATAGTTTCAGGGGAGGAACCTGATAATGTTGTCGATGAAGAAGGGGATGCCTTGGGCATCCCCAAGCTTAGACGCTTGAGTCTTCTTAAAATATGCAGGGGTGAACCACCGGGGCATCCACAAGCTTAGAGCTTTCACTCTCCTTGATCATATTGTATCATCTCCCTCTCTTGATCCTTGAAAACTTCCTCCACACCAAACTCAAAACAACTCATCAGAGGGTTAGTGCACAATCAAAATTTACATGTTCAGAGGTGACATAATCATTCTTAACACTTCTGGACATTGCACAAAGCTACTGAAAGTTAATGGAATAGAAAAATCCATCAAGCATAGCAAAACAGGCAATGCGAAATAAAAGGCAGAATCTGTCAAAACAGAATAGTTCGTAAAGATGAATTTTATTGAGGCACCAGACTTGCTCAAATGAAAATGCTCAAATTGAATGAAAGTTGCGTACATATCTGAGGATCACTCACGTAAATTGGCATAATTTTCTGAGTTACCTACAGAGAATTCTGCCCAAATTCGTGACAGCAAAGAAATCTATTTCTGCGCAGTAATCCAAATCTAGTATGAACCTTACTATCAACGACTTTACTTGGCACAACAATGCAAAAAACTAAGATAAGGAGAGGTTGCTACAGTAGTAACAACTTCCAAGACTCAAATATAAAATAAAGGTACTGTAGTAAAAACATGGGTTGTCTCCCATAAGCGCTTTTCTTTAACGCCTTTCAGCTAGGCGCAGAAAGTGTGTATCAAGTATTATCAAGAGACGAAGCATTGACATTCTTACAAGGGGCGTTGCTCTTGCCCTTCTTACTCTTATTCCTACTCTTGGGTCTAGGAATACATGACCACATCCAGGTGTAGAGGTAAAATTTAGAGTGCCTTTCCCAACATCTATGATTGCTCCCATGAGTTTCAGCAGGGATCTTCCAAGCGTGATTTGTCCTGTCCCTACACATTCAATAACGAGATAATCAGTGGATACCGTCCTTCCAAGAAAGGTTGTGAAAACACCTTCAGCTATACCCTTAGGAATTATAACAGAGTTATCAGTAAGAGTTATTTCTTCTCCCCCTTCAGTAAGTTCCCAAAGTGTCAAAGATTCATAAATACTTTTAGGCATAAGGCAAAACTCAGACATAATATCACAACGAGCATGAAAAGTTTCACCACCAATAACAACTTTAACGGTAGGCACCCACATTGAAGGTTCGAAGCTTAATGGAACATAATCATAGTATTCGCGAATTTGGTTATACACTTCTTTTAAACAGGATATATTTGTTTCGAGAGTGTTTAATCTATTATGCATGCTAGCATGAGATGGATCAAAATTATTATCGGAGCTAAATGATGTAATCAATTTTCTTATGGCATTAAAAGCTTGATCCCCATCACAATGAAGGAAATCTCCTCCCACTACAGCATCTAAGGCATATCTATAGCGAAGAATAAGCCCAAAATAAAAGTTACTAAGAAGCAAACTTAGGGTCATTTTAGGTTCAGTTTTACTATAAGAATCAAAAATTCTAGACCAAGCTTCTTTAAAATTCTCTTCACCACCTTGTTTAAAAGTGAAGATTGATTCCTCTGGTGATAGAGTGACAACTACGGGACTAGTCATGATACTAAAAGTAAAGTAAATGCAAGTAACTAATTTTTTTGTGTTTTTGATATAGAGTGCAAACAAGGCAGTAAAATAAAGTAAAACTAGCAACTAATTTTTTTGTGTTTTGATTTAGTGCAGCAAACAAAGTAGTAAATAAAATAAAGCAAGACAAAAACAAAGTAAAGAGATTGGGATGTGGAGACTCCCCTTGCAGCGTGTCTTGATCTCCCCGGCAACGGCGCCAGAAATTTACTTGCTGGCGTGGAGTTGACGTGGGAGTTAGAAATCTCTGTGGTGTAATTTTCCTTCACGTCCCCGGCAACGGCGCTAGAAATTTAGCTTGACACGCGTACAGCACGCGACCGTTGGGAACCCCAAGTGGAAGGTGTGATGCGTACAGCAGTAAGTTTCCCTCAGTTAGAAACCAAGGTTTATCGAACCAGTAGGAGTCAAGAAGCACGTTGAAGGTTGATGGCGGCGAGATGTAGTGCGGCGCAACACCAGGGATTCCGGCGCCAACGTGGAACCTGCACAACACAACCAAAGTACTTTGCCCCAACGAAACAGCGAGGTTGTCAATCTCACCGGCTTGCTGTAACAAAGGATTAGATGTATAGTGTGGATGATGATTGTTTGCAGAAAACAGTAGAACAAGTATTGCAGTAGATTGTATTCGATGTAAAAGAATGGACCGGGGTCCACAGTTCACTAGTGGTGTCTCTCCCATAAGATAAATAGCATGTTGGGTGAACAAATTACAGTTGGGAAATTGACAAATAGAGAGGGCATGACCATGCATATACATGATATGATGAGTATAGTGAGATTTAATTGGGCATTACGACAAAGTACATAGACCGCTATCCAGCATGCATCTATGCCTAAAAAGTCCACCTTCAGGTTATCATCGGAACCCCTTCCAGTATTAAGTTGCAAACAACAGACAATTACATTAAGTATGGTGCGTAATGTAATCAATAACTACATCCTCGGACATAGCATCAATGTTTTATACCTAGTGGCAACAGCACATCCACAACCTTAGGGGTTTCTGTCACTCCCCCAGATTAATAGAGGCATGAACCCACTATCGAGCATAAATACTCCCTCTTGGAGTTACAAGCATCAACTTGGCCAAAGCCTCTACTAGTAACGGAGAGCATGCAAGATCATAAACAACACATAGATAGATTGATAATCAACATAACATAGTATTCACTATTCATCGGATCCCGACAAACACAACATATAGCATTACAGATAGATGATCTTGATCATGTTAGGCAGCTCACAAGACCCGACAATGAAGCACAATGAGGAGAAGACAACCATCTAGCTACTGCTATGGACCCATAGTCCAGGGGTGAACTACTCACTCATCACTCCGGAGGCGACCATGGCGGTGAAGAGTCCTCCGGGAGATGATTCCCCTCTCCGGCAGGGTGCCGGAGGCGATCTCCTGAATCCCCCGAGATGGGATTGGCGGCGGCGGTGTCTCTGGAAGGTTTTCCGTATCGTGGCTCTCGGTACTGGAACTATTATCGACGAAGGCTTCTTATAGTCGGAGAGGTAGGTCAAGGGGCGACGCGAGGGGCCCACACACTAGGCCGGCGCGGCCAGGGCCTGGGCCGCGCCGCCCTAGCGTCTGGCCGCCTCGTGGCCCCACTTCGTATCATCCCCGGTCTTCTGGAAGCTTCGTGGAAAAATAAGATCCTGGGCGTTGATTTCGTCCAATTCCGAGAATATTTCCTTACTAGGATTTCTGAAACAAAAAACAGCAGAAAACAGCAACTGGCTCTTCGGCATCTCGTTAATAGGTTAGTGCCGAAAAATGCATAAATATGACATAAAGTATGCATAAAACATGTAGATATCATCAATAATGTGGCATGGAACATAAGAAATTATCGATACGTCGGAGACGTATCAATACACTCTGCAGAGGTGCGTTACTTTTCCCATAAGAGATTCCACCCCTTTTTCCATCCGCAGGGACTTGCCCCCATTCACACTTCCTTTGGTGTGAGGCCAGGTATGAAAATCCAAGCCCACACCGCCTTCTCCGCGACTGCAAACCCACCCTTTTGTCCAACCGTACACCCCCAGTAGACTTCTCCCGATAATACGGCTTTACTCACGGTGTACTCCGGACAATCCTTCATAGATCGTAGAGCTTATCATCACTAATGGATGGGGATTTAAAAGGATATCCCAACCTATTGCGGCGGTGCCTCCAAAACCCCACCGGCTCTACAGATCCGTTGGCGTGCAGAAGGGAAAAGATACGGCTGGCTTCCCCAGAGCCATTATAGATCTCATGGTCAACGCGGTTTGTACGGCGCTAGAATCACTGGACAGCATTGGTAATTAATCCTAGGGTGATATAACCCATGCAATGGAACCTCCACCATATCAACACATACCATGGTTCCATTGCCAGCCACATAGTCATATTCATAGTTGGAAAGTAACATTTCATTTGCGATGCAGGAATGATAAGTATATAGCTTTGCATTAAAGTAGTAGAAAATAATCAAGTTGACATGAGCAAGGGTGAACTTGCCTGTGGACTGCGAGATAGTGCAGTTCAATGCAGTTGATGGAACCTAGACCTCGGGTTCTGTAAGAAGCATCATTGTCCGGTAAGGACAATGTTATAAAATCCAAATAATGCAATCATGGATGTATTATTTTATGTTGAATCCCTTTACCTCGCTGAGTTATAGCAATTTAGGGTTGAGTTACGATTTATGTCTTTGACAGTAACTTGCAATAGATTTAAAAGTGTAAATCATTTTAATTCTCATAAAGTACAATAATTCAAAGTAAAACTATTTGACTTGGTGGTTTATCATTCATTCCAAAACTGAATTAAAATAATATAGTTGTCTCTATATATTTTTGGAATAAATAGGGAATAGAGTATTTTTCTTTGAGAAATACCTTTCTCAATAGAAATGACTTGGAATAGTAGAATTTCATTTTGAAATGTTTGAAAATAAGTATTTAAACTTATTTGAGATTTTTCCTTGAATTTTAAATACAAGGAAATAATGGTTTAAAATTCCAAGTTATTATTTAAATTCTTAAAATTCATAATTTTGAATTTGTTTCTTAAATTCTATTTCATATTTTATTCTGGTTAAGATTTATTTATCATTCATTAATCCAATTTTTAATAGATTTTTAGAGTTGTATTTTATTTACTAAAAATTGGTGAAATTCTGGTCTTTTTTCTAAAAAGTAAAAAGACAGAAATACCCCTGGCCCCTATTGGGCCAGCCCACTTAACTAAGGCCCAGGGACAGCCCACTAAGGCATGTCCCCTAATGGGTCGGTGGCGCCGAAGCGGCCCACCTCGCTCCTCACTCGTCTCTCACACTCGCTCGTTCCTAACCCTAACTCTCTCGCGTCTCCCGTGGCGATGGCGTCGCCGCCATGGCCGCCGCCACTCTCCGGCCATCTCCATGCTCCCCTGCTCTAGCCACTTACCAAATCGGGACCGCTGCGTGAAGATCTACCGATCTGTTCGCGTGGTTTCCCCCATCTCTTCCTCTCCTAGTGGATCGCCCCTCTCTGGATCTCGTGGAGAATCGCCTCTGGCGATTGACGATCTCCGGCGAGCTCTCGTCCTCGCCGACGACGTGTGCGCCTCCGAGACTGACCTGGCGCAGGTGCTGCTCGCAGTTCTTGTGCCGTCGTCTCTAGTGCTCTGCTGCTGTGGTGTGTTCGTGTTCGCCGGCGTAACGTCGGCGCGTACCCTGGCTTTGCAGCTGCTATGGCCGCGCGAGCACTGCCTCGCCATGCCCTAGCTTCTGCCACCAGGCGTGTGTAAGTTCTTCACCTCCTCCTTCTCTCCTTCATGTCTGTGCGCCTCCCTTGCTACTGTACTTCTTCCTCCTCATGTTCTGTGGCTCTCTGGTGATCCTGTGATCACCCAGAGCTCTGCCATGGCTGCTTAATCTGCCTATACTTTCATTTGCTGCAAGCCCATGGCCAAAGCACCTATTTCTGGTACTGGCCAGGGTTGCCTTGCTTGCTGTTCATGCTTTGCTTGCTTATCTTTTGCTCCTAGCCTGCTCTAATCTTGCTATGCTCTGCTGTGCTTGCTTAAGAGCTTGCTATGCCATGCTGTATTTGCTTATGGCTTGCTTGTGCTTACTGGCATGTCATACTTGCTTGTCTAGGTGTACTGTGGTGCATCAGTGACACTTGTGTGTGCCAGTGGTGTTTGTGAAATGCTTCTGTGCTTCCTGTGTAAGCTAATGATCCATTGGATCATCCATTGCTTGTTGGCTAGCTTATCTGTGTGGCTTGACTTGATTCAATTGATCCATTTGATCAATTAAATGTCAGTGATGGCTTACTGATTAATTCTGTGGCTAAGTGATTCATTTTCTTTGTTGATGCTGATGCTCAAGCATCACTATGCTGCTGCTTACTTGTGCTGTTGCTCATTCAAGCTTACTGGACTAGATCCAGTAGCTATTATGCAGTGATTAAACTGTGTTGCCTTATATTATGCTACTGTCAGTACTAAGCATGGATCTGTGATAAATTCATGCTTGTATTAATTAAGTTATGATGAACTGCTTATGCAGTAATGATTTAAATGACTTGTTTGCAAATGAATCTGCTATTCATGATTGTTTAGCAAGCAAATGAATCTGAATCCATTCTTGGATAATGATGTGCTATAGTTGGCTTTCTTTTATTTGGTGCTAAGTGTGATGTGACCTTAGTAGCCTTGCTACTGATTGGTTGCTCACCTATTTAATTGGATCTTGTGGCTACTCAACCTTTGCTTGCATATTTGGGGATCATACTAGATATGAATGCCAATATGCTTGCCCGATGAAATCTAGGGTTTACTGATGGTTACTAGCTTAGGGTTTACTGTGTAGTCTGTATTAGCTGCTATTCATTGCAACACATCTACTGGTGTTGTCTGTGCATATGATCTTGCTAGTGTGTGCAGTTGTGCATGATTACTAGCTTCAGTGTACAAGATCTGTATCTAGATGATTTCCATTTTTTAGTGGCTTTTAGACTGGCAGTAATCCTTGGTGAAAACCAAGTGATGATCTACCCACTTGAGCATCTGCTCAATCCCATGATTATGTCATGCATATATTATGGATCAGATCCATTGGATCTGTCCAGGAACTTGGTATACCTTGTTCCAGCTCCAAGTATGAGATGTTTTGTTGTTGCAGACTTGGGGTTTTGTGCACAACCCTTCACCTCCAGGTTCTGGTTGATCTTCTCAGGTCACCATGATTCCTGGTGGCTAAGTGGTTGTGTGTTGGTGCTGTTCTTGAGTATGAACTGGATGAACTTGTGTTGGCTCTAGCTTCACCCTTACCTGGTGAATTATCTTATCTGTCGACTGTCAAGGTTCTAGGGTTTGTGTTCTATTTATATGCTCCCTACTTCTACCCTGGTGATACGTCCAAAACGTATCTACTTTCCCGAACACTTTTGCTATTGTTTTGCCTCTAATTTGTGTATTTTGGATGCAACTAACACGGATTAACGCAGTTTTCAGCAGAACTGTTCTGGTGTCTCGTTTTTGTGCAGAAATCCAACTTTCAGGAAAATCCTCGGAATTTATGCAGAAGGCCCTATTTTCCCAGAATACTGACGGAGCCAGAAGGACAAGTCAGGTGGAGGCCCGAGGGCCCCACACCATAGGGCGGCGCGGCCCAGGGGGGCCCGCGCGGCCATGTGGTGTGGCCCCCTCGGCCGGCCTCCGACGCCCTCCTTCGGACTATATATTGCCTTCGACCTAAAAACGCACGGGGAGAAGTCGAAGTCGCCAGAAAGCCTCCAGAACGCCGCCACATCGCGAAACTCCGTCTCGGGAGCCAGAAGTCTCCGTTCTGGCACTCCGCCGGGACGGGGAATTGGAGGAGATCATCACCATCATCACCACCGATGCCTCTCCATCAACCAGCCATGCTTCCCCCATCCATGTGTGAGTAATTCCCCCGCTGTAGGCCGAAGGGGATGGTAGGGATTGGATGAGATTGGTCATGTAATAGCATAAGATTGTTAGGGCATAGTGCCTAGTGTCCGTAATTGGTACTTTGATGATATTGTTGCAACTTGTTATGCCTAATGCTTGTCACTAGGGCCCGAGTGCCATGATCTCAGATCTGAACATGTTATTGTTTCATCATGATATTCATTGTTTATGGTCTTACCTGCAAGTTGTATACACATGTCGCTGTCCGGAACCAATGGCCCCGAAGTGACAGAAACCGGGACAACCGGAGGGGATGGTAGTGATGTGAGGATCACATGTGTTCACGGAGTGTTAATGCTTTGCTCCGGTACTCTATTAAAAGGAGTACCTTAATATCCAGTAGATTCCCTTGAGGCCCGGCTGCCACCGGCTGGTAGGACAAAAGATGTTGTGCAAGTTTCTCATTGCGAGCACGTACGACTATAATTGGAACACATGCCTATAGATTGCTTTGTACTTAGACACCGTTTTATTATTATCTGCAAATGCCCTGCTATGATTGTTACATGAGTTTCTCTCATCCATGCAACGCCCGTCATCCGTCCCCGTGCCTACAGTATTTTAATCCTGCTGTTTACTATAATCACTACTGCTGTCTCTGTTACTCTGCTGCTGTTATTTCACTACTGCTACTGCTATAAAACTGTTACTACTGATAAACTCTTGCGAGCAAGTCTGTTTCCAGGTGCAGCTGAATTGACAACTCCGCTGTTAAGGCCTCCAAGTATTCTTTGTCTACCCTTGTGTCGAATCAATAAATTGGGATTTACTTCCCGCAAAGACTGTTGCGATCCCCTATACTTGTGGGTCATCAAGACTGTTTTCTGGCGCCGTTGCCGGGGAGCATAGCTTTATTTGGAAGTTCACTTGGATTGATATTGTTCGCTGCAAATTCTCCATCATGGGTAAAGCTCGCGATTCTAAAGTCGCCATATTACCCTCCACTACAAGAAAAGGTACAACTCTGAGTACCTCTGCTACACTTGATTCACCATCTGTGATAAGTCAACTTGTTTCACCGCCACAAGCTGGTACGTCTGCTGAATCTGAAAACTCTCATAATATTGATAATGTTTCTGTTGTGCTTGATGATAGTGGTTCGTTGGGATCCTTTCTAGATGCTACAATTGCTAGGTCTAGACAAATTGAAAATGCTGAAACTCCTAATGAAAATGCCACTACACCTGTTAGTTCACCTGAACTTGATTATTCTAGTGATGATCCTGATGAAGATTATGTGGAGCTTAATGATGATTTTATTAATAGATGCAATGCTACTGCTGATGCAAGTAAAATTAAAAAGTTTCTTACACAATACACTGTTAGACATAAGCTATCTCCTGATCCTAAATTTGCCACATCTCCTATATGCATTAAGGATAAGGATTATGATTTTTCTCTTGATCTATCTCATATAGCTATTGTAGAGAAAGCACCCTTTTGTGGTACTGAAAAAGAAAGTGCTGTAGAGCACATGATTGAACTTTCTTCTATGAGTAGCTTGTTTTCTGATGATGTCAAGATGCATACTTACTTTGTCGCTAAAATTTTTCCTTTCTCATTAAAGGATGACGCTAAAACTTGGTATAATAATTTGCCTCCTGGTTCTATTAAAAGTCCAACTGATTTGCGTGATGTTTTCTTTCGAAAGTACTTTCCTGCTAGTGCTCAACATATTGCTTTACAGAAAATTTATAGGTTTGACCAGGGAGATGAAGAGAAATTGCCTGCGGCATGGGCAAGATTTTGTTCTCTTATCAGAGCTCGACCTGGACATGATTTAGAAAAGAATGATCTACTTGATATATTTTATAGTGGACTAACCATTGAATCTAGAGCATATTTGGATAGTTGTGCTGGTTGTGTTTTCAGGAAAAGAACTCCATTTAAGTCAAGAATTATTGGCTAGAATAAGCCGGAATCATGATGATTGGAATACACCTGAACCAACTCCAACGCCAATATTGAAAAAGAGGGGTTTAATTGAATTGAATGATGAAGATATGCGGGAAGCTAAGAAGTCTCTCAAGGAGAAAGGTATTAAATCCGAAGATGTGAAGAATCTACCTCCTATAGAAGATATATGTGAGATAATTCCCCCTTCATCCATGATTGAGGTAAACTCCCTTCAACGCTTTACTAGGGAAGATATTCCATATTCAAAACCTCCTGCTCAATGCTTAGATGAGTTTGATAATTATATTGTTAAGCAAGAAAATTTTAATATGAGAGTAGAGAATCATCTAATGGAAAATTCTCAAGCTATTAGCAATTTGCATGATATTGTGGAGAGAACCTCCAATGATGTTAAGATGCTTGTTAAACATTTTCAAATGGTTCAAACTCAAATTGATCAACTCACTAAAGTGCAAAGTGACTTGCTAAATAATAATTCTAAAGAGAAACATGCTTATGAAGTAACAACTAGAGGTGGTGTCTCTACCCAGGATCCTCTATATCCTGAAGGGCATCCCAAAAGAATTGAACAAGATTCTCAAGGAATTGAACCTAGTGCTCCTTCTAAGAAGAAAAAGAAGAAGAAACATAAAAATGTTGTATAATCCTCTGAACCTGTTAATGATCCTAATAGTATTTCTATTTCCGATGCTGAAACTGAAAGTGGAAATGAACATGATAATGATAATGATAAGAATGATGTTTCTGATAAAGAAGAAGTTGAAGATGAACCTGAAAAGCACGCTAAAAATAAAAAGTATACTAAAGAAGACTTTATTGCTAAGAAACATGGTAATGAAAGAGAACCTTGGGTGCAAAAGCAAATGCCTTTTCCTGCTAAGAAACTAAAATCAAAGGAAGAAGAACACTACAATAAATTTTGTGATTGGATGAAACCTTTATTCTTGCAAATCCCTTTGACTGATGCTATTAAATTGCCTCCTTATTCAAAGTATATGAAAGATATTGTTACTAACAAAAGGAAAATCCCCAATGAGGAGATTTCCACTATGCTTGCTAATTACTCTTTCAATGGCAAGGTTCCAAAGAAATTGGGCGACCCAGGTATACCTACTATTCCTTGTTCTATTAAGAATAATTATGTTAAAACTGCTCTATGTGATTTGGGAGCCGGTGTTAGTGTTATGCCTTTTTCTCTTTATAAGAGACTCTATTTAGATAAATTGATACCTACTGATATATCTTTGCAAATGGCTGATAAATCTACTGCTATTCCTGTTGGTATATGTGAGGATGTTCCTGTTCAAGTTACTAATAACTGCTTGATATTAACTGATTTTGTTGTGTTGGAAATGCCTGAAGATGATAATATGTCTATTATTCTTGGGAGACCTTTTCTTAACACCGCAGGGGCTGTTATTGATTGCAATAAAGGAAAGGTTACTTTTAATGTTGATGATAAAGAGCATACCGTCTATTTCCCCAAGAAGATTGATAAAGTATGTGGAGTCAATACTATTTCTAATGTGAGAACTATCAAAGTTGGAACTATTGATTGTCCTATATATGAGCCTAAAGAAGGTTATCAAAATCTTATGATTGGATCCATATCGATACAATTCAAGGTAACATGATTGATTTGAGGTTTATTTCTTCATATGCTATGTAACATTTATTTGGTGGCAAGACTTGATCAACCTTGTTAACAAATACTTTTTATATGCATAGAGGAGGTAAACAACATCTCTTTCTTCCTCCACTTGTTTTATTTGCTGTAGCACTTTTGATTTGCAAAGTTCCTTAGTTAATTAGAGATTTCAAAAAATTTCCTGGCCAGCAATAATAAATTTAATACCCAGAAATGTGCATTTTTCAAAGTTTTCAAAAATTCACAAAAATTATACCGTTGGTCCTATTTTTTGAAGAGGCACCTGGGAGCACCAGAGGATGACCTGTGGGGCACCCCAGGGTGCCACACCACCAGCCGGCGCGGCCAAGGAGGGGGGCGCGCCACCCTGTGGTGTGGGCCCCTCCTTGCCCCACTACTTCATCTCTTTCTCCCAGAATCTTCTCTCTCGCGAAAAAACTCGAACCAGCTTTCTCTCACTCTCGTTTTTGCTCAAGAGCTCAGGATTTTTCGATCTCTTTGCTCAGCCCAGATTTCTGTCTGAAATTTGGCACATTTGCTCTCCGGTATGTGATTCCTCCGATTATCCGAGTAGAATTTTGTTTGGTTGAGTATATCTTGAATATTTTGCTGCTGTAGGTAACATGTTTAGTGAGCTTGCATGCTTGTTCTAAGTTGTATAAACTAGTTTTGATGCATGATTAGTACTGTAGCAAGTTCCTATAGTAGTTCCCCTTGATTATATGTCACCAAATCAAGTTTTATATTGTTTGTTGAAAAATTTCAGAAAAGGAAGATGAAGAAATTTAACTTTGGAGAATTGTTCAAGAGAGGAACAACCAGCACCGGGAGGCCTTCTAGGACCGCCACCCGATTTAGGCGATCGTACAATGAGGATATCATCGCGCCTAGCTTCGCACCCGAAGAGGACAATGGGGCTCCTAATGCTTCGTCTTTTCCATGCTATGATTTTCTGAGAAATGCAGGGATATTGGATGATTTCCTCACCCTTGTCAACAGGGTGGGCTTAGCCGCCTATGTGGGAGATGAAAGGGAGCAATACTACATGCTCACCAAAATCTTCGTCGAGAGCTTCAAGTTCCACAACAAGCAATATGAGCCGACGGTTGCATTCAAGATCTATGGTAATCTTGTTACTATGGAATTGGAAGAATTTTGTCGTGCATTGGATATTACCCCTGTAGGTACAGCAAGGAGGATTGATGACAACCCCCGGGACCTGTTGGAGCTCTATCGAGGGATCACCGATGATGATTGTCGCACCATTCAGCGTGGCAAGATAAGGAACATTCAACTCCCCGCCATTAAGTATTTTGCCTATTACATTGCTACTAGCATTCTTGGTAGGGAGAACACTAGCAATATTTCTAGCTATCATCTTGCTTTCTTGAATGCTGCACTTACTGGACGGACATCATATCATCTTGGTTCTCTTATTGCTCGCCGCCTGTCTAACAGGGGGCCTATTTTTGGAGGAACTATTGCATTGCGCGTTTTAACTCATCTAAGACTTCCTCTTGATCCTAATGATGTGCCATTAACCCCTAGGAGACTAGATATTGCTGCTATGAAAAGCCATCATTTTGTTACCACTGATTCCACTTTAGATAATATGGTTTATAGAATGTTGTTTGCTGACGGGGATGAGAAGGAAATCCCTCTTCCCCAGCCAGGTTTGTTCGGTATTGACAGGCAACCATGGTCGCGCACTAAGGAGGAGGTGGAGGAACATATGAAGATACAAGACTTCCACCAGCAACATGACTCCGAGGACGCCGAGCCCTCCTACGACTACACCATCACGTATCCGGGTGCTTCTTCTAGCACATACCCGGAATATGATCCATCTTCGTCGTACTACGGAGATACTACCTCATGGCCTCGATGGGATTAAACTCCACTTAGGCCAAAAGCCTAAGCTTGGGGGGAGGTATACCGGCATCACTCATTCTTTGCATATTATGATTGCTGGATACTTGTATATACTTGTTTAGTTTGTTTTAGTGGTTTTCTAATGAGAGGAAGATGATATTTGGGGAAGTGCTGCCTGAAAACAGATTCTGGACTGTTACCAAAAAAATTCTCAAAAATAGCCAGAACAGTATTGTGCGAAGCAAATTTTTGTGCATGTTCCCCAGGTTGTTATATAACTTTCATTAGTTGAACACTTTTCGATTTGAGCAGTGGAAGAATTTATTAAAAATCGGGTACTGTACTGCTGTCAAGTTTGACGAATTTCTGCTGCTTTGTGTTTATGTGACTCTTCTAGTTTGCTATTTCTTGTTTTTGCTTTGTTTCTTTCCCAAAACACAAAAAAACCAAAAATATTTCTGTTGTTTCTCTTCACCATTTGTTTATTTTGGTTTCTTGCATTTGTTTCACCTTATTTGCTATTGCTAGTTTGCTATAAGAAAACCCAAAAAGATTTTGCTTTGTTTGCTTGTTTCTTTTGTTCTTGTTTCCAATTCGAAAACACCAAAAATATTTGCTGTTCTTCTTTGGTTTGTAAAGTTCATCATGAGTTCAATGGTCTTCGGTGGCTGGAGCGTGCTTTTCATTTTATATTATCCAAGCTACACAAGTGAAAGGCAATAATGACGATCTACGACAATTGAATTGTGGTGAGAGGCTGGTATGAACTCTATTTGTTTTCATTTTTGTACATATACTCATCCATGTGAGCATGCTTAGTTGGTTCATGTGAGGTATATGTCATTTGAGAAAGTCTAGTAGTTTATGATCTCTCATGTTTAGCTCCAATTTATTAATATGAGTAGCATGTCATGGATGTTTGCTTGCATTGTTTTATTCATAAGTAAGTATGGCATTGTGGTATCCTCCTCTGAATAATTCATTTATATCGACTTGGCACATGCTCACGCATACATATGACTGAACAAAAGTCAATTAAGCCTCGATGATTTATATTGCTTCAGAGTTCTTGTATCACTTTTATGCCTCCGTTAATTTATTTTGCCGCAAGCATGATTATGACAGTTACTGCTCTCTTGATTTGTCGCTCCCTAGTCTTTTGCTAGCCTTCACTTGTACTGAGCGGGAACGCTGCTCGTGCTTCCAAACACCTGAAAACCAAGTTGTTCCAAAGTGTCCACCATAAATACCTATGCATGGCATTTCAAACCATTCCAAGTAAATTCTCATGCGCTACCTTTAAAACCTTCAAAATGCTTCTCAATTTGTGTTAATGTTTCATAGCTCATGAGGAAGTATGTGGTGTTTAACTTTCAACCTTGTCATTTACTCTTGACGGATTTTCATATGGACTAGTGGCACATCCGCTTATCCAATAATTTTTCAAAAAGAGCTGGCAATGGGATTCCCAGTCCCGAATTAATTAAACTAAATAGACACTCCTCCATGGTATGTGATTGATGGACGGCACCCGAAGGATTCGGTTAGCCATGGCTTGTGTAAGCAAAGGTTGGGGGGAGTGTCATCATAATAAAACTAAAATAAAAAGGCACTCCTTCATGGTATGTGATTGTTGGCAGGCACCCGAGGATTCGGTTAGCCATGGTTTGTGAAAGAAAGGTTGGAAGGAGTGCCACATAAACATAAAAATAATTCATGGGAGCCGCTCTTGGAAGTCCGGTTGGCGAGGTAGTTGGTGTACCCATTACCATTCGTTGACAACAACAAACACCTCTCAAAATAATTTTACTCCTGTTTTAAAACTGAAAAGCTCTAGCGCATGTTAATCCCTGCTTCCCTCTGCGAAGGGTCAATCTTTTACCTTTATGTTGTGTCTCCATTCTTTCTTTGAGCACTATCTTGAGAGCACAACTGTCATTCTTAGTATAATATGCTTGTCTCAAAATATGATTGATTGTGGTATAACTTTGATGCTTTTATCTTTGACAATCACTACTTCTAGTCTTTTTATGAACTTCAGAGGTGCCTGGGCATTTATGTTTTGCCGATCAAATACGGGCAAGCGAGATACCACTTTATCATACTCTCTTATGAACATTGCAATCCTGCTTATATACATGATTCATGATGCTTATTATTAATTGTTGGTACCTCTCCATGATTGACATAGCTGTTAGATGATCTTATTTGCATGTATCTTATTATGAACTGCTTAAGTATTAGCCATATCATGAGAATATATACATCATATGAGCAAATGTGTTCGTGAAAGTTCTTTTATCGCTCAGTTGTTAACTTAATTGCTTGAGGACAAGCAATAAGCTAAGCTTGGGGGGAGTTGATACGTCCAAAACGTATCTACTTTCCCGAACACTTTTGCTATTGTTTTGCCTCTAATTTGTGTATTTTGGATGCAACTAACACGGATTAATGCTGTTTTCAGCAGAACTGTTCTGGTGTCTCGTTTTTGTGCAGAAATCCAACTTTCAGGAAAATCCTCGGAATTTATGCAGAAGGCCCTATTTTCCTGCATCGACAGAGCTAAGGACAAGTCAGGTGGAGGCCCGAGGGCCCCACACCATAGGGCGGCGCGGCCCAGGGGGGGCCCGCGCGGCCATGTGGTGTGGCCCCCTCGGCCGGCCTCCGACGCCCTCCTTCGGACTATATATTGCCTTCGACCTAAAAACGCACGGGGAGAAGTCAAAGTCGCCAGAAAGCCTCCAGAACGCCGCCACATCGCGAAATTCCGTCTCGGGAGCCAGAAGTCTCCGTTCTGGCACTCCACCGGGACGGGGAATTGGAGGAGATCATCGCCATCATCACCACCGACGCCTCTCCATCAACCAGCCATGCTTCCCCTATCCATGTGTGAGTAATTCCCCCGCTGTAGGCCGAAGGGGATGGTAGGGATTGGATGAGATTGGTCATGTAATAGCATAAGATTGTTAGGGCATAGTGCCTAGTGTCCGTAATTGGTACTTTGATGATATTGTTGCAACTTGTTATGCTTAATGCTTGTCACTAGGGCCCGAGTGCCATGATCTCAGATCTGAACATGTTATTGTTTCATCATGATATTCATTGTTTATGGTCTTACCTGCAAGTTGTATACACATGTCGCTGTCCGGAACCAATGGCCCCGAAGTGACAGAAATCGGGACAACCGGAGGGGATGGTAGTGATGTGAGGATCACATGTGTTCACAGAGTGTTAATGCTTTGCTCCGGTACTCTATTAAAAGGAGTACCTTAATATCCAGTAGATTCCCTTGAGGCTCGGCTGCCACCGGCTGGTAGGACAAAAGATGTTGTGCAAGTTTCTCATTGCGAGCACGTACGACTATAATTGGAACACATGCCTATAGATTGCTTTGTACTTGGACACCGTTTTATTATTATCTGCAAATGCCCTGCTATGATTGTTACAGGAGTTTCTCTCATCCATGCAACGCCCGTCATCCGTCCCCGTGCCTACAGTATTTTAATCCTGCTGTTTACTATAATCACTACTGCTGTCTCTGTTACTCTGCTGCTGTTATTTCACTACTGCTACTGCTATAAAACTGTTACTACTGATAAACTCTTGCGAGCAAGTCTGTTTCCAGGTGCAGCTGAATTGACAACTCCGCTGTTAAGGCCTCCAAGTATTCTTTGTCTCCCCTTGTGTCGAATCAATAAATTGGGATTTACTTCCCGCGAAGACTGCTGCGACCCCCTATACTTGTGGGTCATCACCTGGCCATGACACACAAGGCCTGGTTACTTTGTGACTCACCCCTTGCATTGCCTTGCTGTTGCTTGGTTAGCAACATCCTTCATATGCTGAAACTTGAGCCACTGTGGCTGCTCAGTTTTGGTCTGCCTGGTCTTATCTTGTGCTGTCCAGGAATTTGGACAAGCACAAGTGTGCAGTGACAGTTTCACTATCCAAACTGAATTTCTATGATTTGTGTTAACTGTCCAAACTGAAATTGCTAACACTTACATTATGGTCTAGCACTTGTTATTTATGTTGCAGGTTTGAAGTGGAAGATAGCCAGAAGATCATCCTCAAGTCATTTAGTATAGGTATTAGTTTAGAACAGACTTGTAATTTTCCTCTTTTTTATTTCTGTTCATTATTTCTCAATTCTTGTACCAAGAATATTGTAAAGACTTTGTAATTTGTGTTTATATCAATAAAGCTCAAGTTTTGTTTATGAGCTTTTGGTATTATGTAATGTTTATATTCTTGATTAAATATTGTATTTGATATTCACTTTGAAATTCAAAGTGATTTGAATTTATAACTTGTGTTTGAATTATGAATTCATTACTTATATTGTGTGATGTTTATTGTTAAAGGTTTTGACACTTATCAAATGCAATCATTCCCCAAAGTAATAAGATACAAAAGAGATCATGTCGAAATTGCCCTAACTCACATTACCTATCCCTAAGTGCAAAATGAGAGAGAACCTCGATCCCTCTTAGGTTTAGTTGCAATAAGGCGCGAAAATTTCCCCCGTTTTGCGATGAAATGCACATCCCATTTCTAAATCTACCCTTCGTTGTTCCTATGTTCTGGGTTATTACAGCCTCTCCCCCTTAACAGAAACTTCGTCCCGAAGTGAAGATTGGTACCTGAACATCTCGGGGTAGGACTTCCTGAGTTCTTATTCCGTCTCCCAAGTTGCTTCTCGCTCAGGATGATGTTGCCATTGAACTTTGCAGTATTTGATTGCTCTGTTTCTTAACTTCTTCCATTGTACTTCTAATATCTTTTCCGGTCTTTCCACATAAGTTAGGTCAGATTGCAATTCTATTTCTTCATATGTGATAGGATCATCTGGTGCTTTCAAACACTTTCTGAGTTGTGATACATGAAACACATTATGAACTTGACTTAGTTGCGCTGGTAATTCCAACTCAAAAGCTATTCCTCGATTCTGACTGAGTATCTTAAATGGTCCTATATATCGAGGACTTAACTTTCCTTTCACTCCGAACCTCTTGAGTCCTTTCATTGGGCTAACCTTTAAATATACCATGTCTCCCACTTTTGGTTCCCAATCTCTTCTTTTTAAGTCGGCGTAACTCTTCTGACGACTCTGAGCTATTTTGAGTCTATCCCGGATCACCTCGATGACTTCTTGTCTCTCCTTGATGTAGTCCGGTGTAAACTCCTTGTTTTCTCCTGTTTCAAACCAACAAATTGGTGATCGACACTTCCTTTCGTACAATGCTTCGTACGGTGCCATCTGGATGCTACTCTGATAACTATTGTTATATGAGAATTCTGCTAAAGGTAAATGGTCCTCCCATGAACCTCCAAAGTTCAGAGCACATGCTCTAAGCATGTCCTCAAGTATCTGATTGGTTCTTTCGGTTTGTCCTCCGGTTTGTGGATGATATGCTGTACTGAAATCCAACTTGGATCCCAAGGCTTCTTGTAGTTGTTTCCAAAACGCTGATGTGAAAATTGAACCTCTATCTGAGACTATTTTCTTGGGTAGATTTTAAGAAAGGGATGTGCATTGCATTGTAAATTCCGGGGAAATTTCACGCTTTTAAAACAAAACTGCATCGAAGGGGGACAGGTTTCTCTCTCGACATCCTACAGGGTTAGGGTTTCGAGAGTGCGATGAACTTGTCCTTACTTAACTAGATTAGGGTTTTGAGAAGAGGGGAGAGATATTGCATCACAATGCTAAGTTACATGATTGAATTACAAGTTAAGTTGTATGATTGAATTCAAACCAAATTTGAATTTGAATTTCAAATTCAAACATCAAATGGTTATCACATAATTCAAACTTGAGATAATTTAATAAACAATTATCATTAATCAAGATTATAAGTAATATAACAATTACATAAAGCTCATTCAGGAAAACTTGAGCTTTATTGATAATCACACACATAATACAATGTCATTACAATATCCAGAATAGATATATGAATCTACAACACATTACAAGAATTGAAGAAATAGAAAAAGAAAAAGGAAAATTACAAGTCAATTAAATGTCCTAAACTACATTGTTGATCATCATGTAATTCTTGCTCAAGAAGATCTTGATCTTCATCTTGATCATCACATTGTCCCTGCACACACACACAAAGACCAAACAAGGATTAAGCCAAGTGGTTTGCCACTTGGCAGGTTAGCAAGAAAAGTGAAAATGGTGGATAATATCAAGTCTGCCGAGCTGATCCTCCCACCAGCCCAAGTCCCAAGCCACACACACAGGCAGCACACAAGGACTACTGCATGTCCAACACCACACAAGGCCAGGGAGAGTCACCAAAGTGACTAAGCAAGAGTTGTCGACCAAGGGAGCAAGGTGGGCTAGGTATAAAACCTTTTCACCAAGCCAAAACCCTAGACATTTGCTTCATCCATCGACAGGCATCAGAGTAAGTAACTAGTTAGCAAGAACAGCAAACCAAGAACACAAGAACAGGAAGAACAGCTTCACTGTTCAACCTGCTCCATAACACCACTGAATCAAATCAAGCATCAAAAGCCAGCAGGAGGAGCAGGGCAAGCTTCACACATCATCCAGAAGCAAACCCTCTACACCAACCACAAATCTTGGAGCTGGAGTGAGGTATACCAGAAAAGCATGAGCAAACCATGGTTTTGCTCATAATTAAGCATGTGCATAGGTCACAAAGGCAAAGAGGGTATGAAACCCTGGATGTATCATCACTTGGTTGCAAAACCAATTGGTGCCAGCAAATTAAGCAAGAGCTAGAAGGAAAACAACCCAGGGAACACTTGGTTGTGTCAACACAGTGACACAACCAGAGAAATCCATCATGGATTTGATCCTAAATAGCCATCCAAACTCACCCAGCACTAACTGATTCACTAACCATCAGACAGTAGACAAATCCATGTCTATTTTATTCTCAACAGCAAAGGCTACTGGCTATTCCAACAAAAAGGGATCAGCCAGAGAGCAGTTGTCCTTCCACAGTAAGCCAACATGGGGTGGGAGCTTCCTGAGCAGCCAAGAATGGCTGCTGAGGCCACCTCAACCAACCAAAACAGTCAAACCACCAAGCCCAGCACATGCATCATCACCCAGGAGGGTTCAGAGTGGGCTAGGGTCCCCAACAAGTGTTGGCATCCCTCTAGCCCAAGCAAATTAATTGATATGATCATCACTGTGTCACAGTTCACATCATTTATCCAAATATCAAGGCAAATTAAGCAGATAAATGAAACAGACAAGCTACTGATGCACATGGTCTTGCAGATGATCCAAAGGATCATTGCAAACAGTCACTGATGCTTGGACAAGCACCAGCACACACATGTTAAGCCTGTAGGAAGCACAAATAGCACTGGATGAGCACCAGTGAGTCACAGAGAGGAGCACCCACTAATTCACAAGCAAGAAATGATCATATGATCATCAGAGCTTGCTATAGCATGCCAGTGCATGTTAGAGCATCACTAAGCAGCAGAGCATGGACCAGTTAATTAAATATCCACACATAATCAACAGTTGCTTCACAGATAATCAAATGGATGATTTATAATTGTATCCAGAAGCACATCAAATACATGATGTACCACTGGATCAAGCTAGACATGGATGGCATACACATATAATTAAGCCATAACAACAACCAGAGCCATTAAGCAAGCAATTGATTTAATTGTAGCATGACCAGTAGCAATTTAGCAAACCATGAGCATTACAAGATGCTCATGAGCAAGCATATATGAACACACTTGAGCATCTGGCGAGCTTAGTAACAAGAACAGAGCCACAGAGAGGGAATTAAGCAAGAAAGGAAAGCATAGCAACCAATTAGATCAGGAATTCTTGCACAGAGATATGGCAGGGCTTCACACCGCAGCAGCACATGCATAGCGCAGCAGCTTAGCACAGCAGGAGCAGGCACCCATGGCGCTGCAGAAGAGCACAACAGCTCTTGTGCAGGCAAGCACAGCACAGCAGTAGAGCTAGCAGAGGAAGAAGGACAGGCATAGAAGAGGAGCATAAGGGGAGGCGCACTTACTTGGAGTCAAGCAGAACAGTGTCGCCATGGCGGCCACGGCGGCACGCGCCGGAGCACGGCGGCGCCAGGCCAAGCCAGGCCATGGCGGTACCACGGCAGCTCGCGCACACGGTGGCGAAGCCACGGCGGCGCCACATCGCCAGGAGCGGCGGGATCGCCAGATCCCGTAACCCTAGCCGCCACCGAGGTAGACGAAGACGAGATGGAGCAGCACCACTCCAGATCGACGCGGATGAGAAGAACCGCCGTCATGAGGCGCATCGATTACGCACCATGGCGGGGGCCATCTCCGGCGAAGCTCGCCGGAATCGAGCGGCGACGGCATGGGCGACAAGAATCGCCAGAGGGGATTAGGGTTAGGGTTTCACACATGCGCGCGAGAGAGAGAGAGTGAGGTGGTCGGGCCGGACCAGGTGGGTCGGCCGACCTAACCCGTTGGGCCACCCTGACAGGTGGGGCCCAAGGGGCAATTTGGTCTTTTCATAAATCCATTAAAACCAGAAACTTTGAAATTAAGTAAAAATTGTTTAAAAGCTCTAAAAAAATAAATAAAAATATGAAAACTGATCAGCATAAAATTCTCTATCTAAATAAAATATCAAAGAGAACTTTTGAAGACAATTAACAATAAGTCTTAATTTGATGATTTAAATAATGATTCAAATCACACATATTATTTTCAATAATGAAAATAAGATCATAAGTTCTTTTAATCTTTAAAAACACCTTGACAACATATCAAGGTTGTATTTACCCTAAATAGAGTATCTCCAAATTATTCTTAGTATTAACCTCTCACATGAAATAATAACGACATCGGAAGGGGGAGGAACAAACCCTAAAACTGGAATCATGCATAATTGCTTCTTTAACCATTGCCCTTATCGGACAATGATGCTATTTTTCAGAGACAGAGGACAAGGGTCAGTCCACACCATCCAACTGCAAAACTTTGCGGTGTTCAGGCAAGTTCATCACTTGCTCATGTCATTTGAGTATTTCTATCAAATTACTTGCAAAGTACTATGATTATCACTATTGCATAAAAAACCAAAACCACTACTTTCATAACTATGAATATGACTATGTGGTGGGCAATGGAACCATGGATTGTGTTGATATGGTGGAGGTTCCATTGCAAGGGTTTATATCCATCTAGGAATAAACAACAAATGTCGCCAGTGATTCTTGTGCCGTAATACCCGTGTTAACCATAAGATCCAGAGTGGGACGGAGTAGTCAAAAGTGTTTCCACCTCTCGTTCATCAACGGATGCGCTTTACCGTAGACACTTGTATCTGTCAGGGCAAGCGGTTGGCTGGGGAAGCCTTAAGTCCCCACGGCATAGTCCGTAGACACTTGTCGCTCGAAGAACAAGCGGTTGGCTGGGGAAGCCTTAAGTCCCCACGGTATTGCGGTCTATGATGGGTTGCAGCTACCGGCGAAGGAGTTTGGTTAACGAGTCCCAAACTGTTGTCGTGGTCGGGGTCCACCCGTGAGTGGGAATAATGGGACTGGCGAGGACCCAGGGTCGGGGCATGCAACAAAGGGTGGGTGTTCGAGGTAGCGGAGGAACATGATTGGCTAGACCTTATACCGGGCCTCACACCGAAGGAAGTGTGGACGGGAAAGCTGCCCGGTTGGCACCAAGGTTAAGATCTCTTATGGGTAAAGCAACACACCTCTGCAGAGTGTAAAGAACCGTGACCTGTCACTCCCTGTTCCGGGATATGGAACTGCGAACGCGGCCGGAAAGGAGCTCCATGAAGTTCTAGTAAACCGGTGAAGGCTGACGGACATAGCTCTTTGAAATAAAAGCAATCTCTTAAAGAAATGTTTATCAAAACCTGCATTGGTATTAGACTTTCCGGTCTAATATCGTAGCTAGTGCATTAAACACTTCTTATCTATAATGAACTTGTTGAGTACGCTCGTACTCATCCCACTCTTAAATCCCTTGCTTAGATTGTCTGAATCATCTGGAGGAGGACTACGACAACTCTGAAGGAGCCGAGATCATCGGCTATGAAGAACCAGACCTCTCTGGAGGTATTGAAGGCGTAGACTACCTCATAGTCTACGGAACCGGGGAGGCTTCCGGAGGAGATCAAGCCTAAACGTCTCGAGTAGTAGTAGTAGCCGAGCAGCGTGAACTCTTAATACTTAGCTGCTCGAGAGAATAAATGTATAACTTGATGAAACTTCTATATTGTAAGTTAGGTTGGGTTCGCCTCGAACCCAGGAGTATCTCTCTTAGGACCCAAGAGGAGCTCCGAGACAATATGTGTAATATGCTTGTAATAATAAATGAACGAGTTATGGACCTGCTATATGTTCTGTTGTACTACTCTGAGGGATGTAATATTTGCGGAATGGTACTTCGTGAATGTTATATCAACGACTGGCATACTACAACATGCAGTGGTATGCAGGGTCACCACAGTTGGTATCAGAGCAAAAGCTTTGACCTTAGGTTGGAACCTAGTAAATGGGACCAAACGTTAGGAGTCAAATAGGACTAGTAAAGAATTCTCTAAAAATATGGTGTATATTCAATTGGGAATACAACAATCATATCTTTTAGTGCGATAATTCTTTATTATCTCTATTATGATGCATTATTACTAATCTTATATTCTTTCTATTTCTACAGCCAACAATGGCAAGTTCACGTCCGGGACGAAACGTGAAAGTGATGGATTCCACACAGAATGAATATGAAGGAGGACTTGCAGATATTCTACGTGCCATGTTACTTGAATTTGGGTGTGATCCCCAGATCCAAGTAAAGAAATACATGTACTACGATGGTACTGTATTGGCAAAGTGTAGGGTAGGACTGCGACTTCCCGAATCTTTGGGAATGAGCGTAGTAATGCCAACAGGTGAAGCCAGAACTATCAACACAGCCTACCATATAGCCGTTATGAGAGCCATCACCGATATTCGGGAGCATAAGACGAAAGAGCTTATGGGTTCCGAATTCACCCACATTCCTCATATGGAGGAGGAAGAAGATCCCATGCTTAACCACTTCAAATATGCAAAACGCAAACCAGTAGAAGCTGCAAAATACATGGATAATAGCCGCAACTTACTATCATTGCTCTTTCAGTTGAACCATCATTTGACGGGAGCAATTGATACAATGTTAGAGGAGTTTACTGAACCCAAGGAGGAGACTAGGGGGAAAGAACCTATGGAGAATGTGGTGCACACACCAGTTTACTCAGCTGGTGACTACATTACTATTGATCCTCTTGAACGAGAAACTACACCTGTTACACCTGGGAACTATTTTAATAGTTCCTATAGAGGCTATGAGGGTGGAGAGGAATCCGGAAACAATCAGCGTTCCGAGACTCCTATAGAAAACTCCACGGGTTGGCGTTGGGGATCTGATACTGGAACTCATAGTACTTCAGTGTATTATGACGGAGAGATGAATGAGGACGCCACGACCCAGAACCAGAGTTATCCTAGTAATGGAGGAGTTGATGGAGAGTATCCTACACAGGTTGAGTCGGATACGAATATTGGAAATACCTATGGTGGAGCCACAGGGGAGTACACCCGATGGGTGGACTATGATGCACTGAATGACCAGTTCGTGAACACTGATTTCTCCCTAGGATCATCATCTGATTCTGACTACCAGCCGACGGGGAGACCTTATGTTCCAGGTTTTGTCAGGAGGACGACACGTTCGACCGGATGGAAGCCTGGGATGTACCGGGAGTGAAGCACGACTAGAGACCACCAAGGGAGGTGAGACTATAATACACAAGTACCACGTGTATTATAGTATGTAATATTTGTAGAAATTTGTACATATACTTCAATAAGTGAGTTTGCATACTCACAACGTCACTGAGTATTGTAATAAGACCACTTAAGTATGTATATACATGGTATATGTTCTGTTTGATTTGGATTTGCTTCTTGATTTCCATTGCGTGACTAGTTCTGTGCACGAAGTTGAGCTCAGAAAACTTGCGCATGGAGTAATTATGAGTATCATCTTGTGTTGCAGAACTAGGGGGTTATGTCGGGACCGGTAGGAGAGGAGACCGAAGCGCAGCGCATGGAGCGCGAAGCGAAGCAAAAGGAAGAGGCTGAGGAAGCAGCCAAGAATCAGTTTCCGCCACCACCACCACCCATGACGCAGCAGAATTTCGTCCAATATATGCAAATGATGGAAGAGAGGCAACGTATCACGTTGGAGCAGCAGAATAAATTCTTCCAGGAGCTGCTGCAACAGAATAGGGTGGAGAGACCCGAGAATCAGGGAGTCACTTTATCAGACTTCCAGAATACCAAGCCTATATCTTTTGCATACGCGCCCGAACCAATGGACGCGGAAGACTGGCTTATGGACACTGAGCGAAAGCTCAATACTGTTGGTTGCAACGACCAGGAGAAGGTCCGTTATGCTACACACTTGTTGTGTGGACCTGCCGCATCATGGTGGGACAACATAGTAGCCGTTTATCCGGCTGGAAAAGTGTTTACCTGGGAGGAGTTTGCGAGGAAGTTCAGGGAATCCAATGTCCCTGAAAGCATTGTGGAACTGAAGCGTCGAGAATTTGAAAGTCTCGAGCAGAAGGATAAGGCCATCCTGACTTATGTCAGGGAGTTTTTAAAGCTGTCCCGGTACGCTGTTGAAGAAGTCAACACCGAGGACAAGAAAAAGAAGAGGTTCTTGAGGGGGTTAAGTCCCCAGTACAAGGTACAACTCCGAATGATGAGAGCAACTGAGTTCCAAGAGTTGGTGGATGCAGCCATCACTCTTGAAGATGATTTCAAGCAACTGCAAGAGGAGAAGAGGAAGAAGGCCAAGTTTGAGCCTAAGAGGTTTGTTAGTAACAAGCCCAATACCAGCTTGAGTTTCAAGCCAAGGTACAACAACAACAACAACAACAACAACAGCAACTACTACAATAGCAGGAGGAACCAAGCGTTTCAGACTGCTAATCCAATGGTTTGCCGAAGCTGTGGACTTCCAGGGCATTTTGCCAAGGATTGCAAGAAGCCAAGGATTATATGCTTTGGTTGTCGCCAGGAGGGGCACATGCTGAAGGACTGCCCCAAGAGAAATACTGGAGGAGGTCAGTCAGGAGGAGGAGGAAGCCGAGGAGGGAACTGGAAGAATAAGAAACCCTTCGGCAAGTTGAACTGCACCAGTCTGGAGGAGGTGGTCAACTCCGATCAGGCGGTGATAGGTACGCTCCAGATACTCACTCATCCTGGCAAAGTACTTTTTGATACTGGTGCAACTACATCATTCATTTCTCAGCAATTCATCATCAAACATGGGATTAGTTGCAATAAGTTAGATACACCCATAACTATACTTTCCGCGGGGGGAACGATAGTAGTAACCCATACCAAACAAAAACAAGTCATCATGATCAATAAGTGCGCGTTTGACGCAGACCTGTTCATTTTACCGATGAAGGACATTGATGTCATTCTTGGTATGAACTGGTTAGAAGCTAACGAAGCATTGATCGACTGTGTGAACAAGATAGTGTCTTTGAAAAGCCCCGATGGAAGTAGAATGATCTACCAAGGAGACAAGCATACCCAGATAGAGGTCGAGCTACAGCTGAACGGCATGAAGGAGGTGAAGCTGGAAGATATACCAGTAGTAAATGAATTCCAGGATGTGTTTCCTAAGGAATTACCAGGAATGCCACCAGATAGGGAGATAGAATTTACTATCGACCTAATTCCAGGAACAGCTCCGATTGCTAAAGCACCGTATAAGATGGGGCCTAAGGAATTGAAAGAACTTAAGGAGCAATTGGATGACTTGGAACAGAAAGGATTTATACAAGAAAGTGTTTCACCATGGGGATCACCTGTGATCTTCGTGGATAAAAGAGATGGTGGTAGAAGGATGTGCGGAGACTACAGGAATTTGAACAATGTGACAATCAAGAACAAATATCCACTTCCAAGAATACAAGATCTATTCGATCAAGTTAGAGGCGCGGGAGTCTTTTCCAAAATTGATCTAAGATCCGGTTATCACCAGATAAAGATCAAGAAGGAAGACGTTCCGAAAACTGCCTTTGTTTCAAGGTATGGACATCATGAATACCTTGTAGTGCCTTTTGGATTAACCAATGCCCCAACAATTTTCATGAATCTCATGAATAAGATTTTCATGCCATATCTAGACAAGTTCGTCATCGTATTCATTGATGATATCTTGATCTATTCCAAAGATAAAGCAGAACATGCTGAACATCTGAGGTTAGTGTTGCAAACACTAAGAGAACATCAACTCTATGCCAAATTTAGCAAGTGTGAATTTTGGCTAGATCAAGTGGAATTTCTGGGTCATGTCATTAGCAAAGATGGAATAGCTATTAACCCGAGCAAGGTAGCAGCAGTTCTAGAATGGGAAGCACCCAAGACTGTCAAGGAAATCCGAGGATTCCTAGGAATGGCAGGATACTATCGGAGATTCATTGAAGGATTCTCCAAGATAGCAGGACCAATGACGAAGCTGTTAAGAAAGAACACACCATTCGTGTGGTTGGAGGAGTGTGAGAAAAGTTTTCAAACTCTGAAGGAGAAACTCACCACAGCACCGGTGTTAGCAGTTCCTGAAGTTGGCAAGGATTACACCGTGTACTGTGACGCATCCAAGCATGGATTGGGTTGCGTACTCATGCAAGATCGGAAGGTAATATCTTATGGATCGAGGCAACTCAGACCTCATGAAGTGAACTATCCAACACATGATTTAGAATTAGCAGCAGTTGTATTTGCACTTAAAACATGGAGACATTTTCTCTATGGAGCCAAGTGTGAGCTCTATACGGATCACAAGAGTCTCAAATACTTCTTCACTCAGAAGGAACTCAACATGAGGCAGAAAAGATGGCTTGAACTGATCAAGGATTATGATTTGACCATCAATTATACTCCAGGGAAGGCCAATGTTGTAGCAGATGCCTTGAGTAGGAAGAGCACCGGAGGAGTGGAACAAGAGATATCACCAGAATTGAGGAAGGAAATAAGCCAAGCCCAAATACAACTTTGGGAGAAGGAAGCTCATGAAGGACTATCGGCTTTACAAGTAGCCGATGAGTTAAATGTCAACCTGAAGAATGAGATAATGATGGGTCAGCTGGACGATCCATTCATCGTGGAGGAGATGAGAAGAATAGATGAAGGAAGACCATCAGAATTTCACCGCGGAGAATCGGGATCATGATGGTTCCAGAAGAGAATTTGTGTTCCGGATATTGCTGAAATCAAGGAAGTAATACTCCGGGAAGCCCATCAAACACCATACTCCATTCATCCGGGGAGTACAAAGATGTACATGGATCTAAAGGAGCTATTCTGGTGGAATAATATGAAGAGAGAAATAGCACAATACGTGGCGGAATGCCATACCTACCAAAGAGTGAAGGCTGAACACCAGAGTCCGGCTGGAAAGTTACAACCTTTACCCATTCCAGAATGGAAATGGGAGGAGATAGGAATGGATTTCATCACCGGACTACCCATGACCAATAAAAAGAAGGACATGATATGGGTAACCGTGGACCGGTTGACGAAAAGTGCACACTTCTTAGCAGTGAACCAGCAAGATAAAGGAGAGAAACTCATCGATCTTTACATCAAAGAGATCGTGAGTAAACATGGAGTGCCCAAGAAGATCGTGTCGGATCGAGGATCCGTGTTCATGTCAGCATTTTGGAAGCAACTACACGAAGCTTTAGGATCCAAGTTGGACTATAGCACCGCCTATCATCCCCAGACAGGTGGACAAAACGAGAGAACTAACCAGATCCTAGAGGATATGCTTAGGGCGTGTGCCTTAGACTTCGGAGGATCATGGGAGGAGCACTTGCCATTAGCAGAGTTTTCATACAATAATAGCTATCAAAGCAGCATCAAGATGGCACCGTTCGAAGCTCTGTATGGAAGGAAGTGTAGATCACCGATATGTTGGTATGAAACCGGAGCAAGCAAAGAGTTCAACCCTGACTACGTCAAGGAAAAGCAACAAATCATCGACATCATAAGAGATAGGTTGAAGATAGCTCAAAGTCGGCAAAAGAGTTATGCCGATCAGAAGAGAAGAATATGGGAGCCACAAGTTGGAGACATGGTATATCTCAAGGTGAGCCCGATGAAAGGACTTCAGAAATTTGGAGTAAAGGGAAAGTTAAGCCCTAGGTACATCGGACCTTTCAAGATTCTGAGTCAAAACCGAGGGTTAGCCTTTGAATTGGAACTACCGAGAAGGTTATCTCAGGTTCACAACGTATTCCATGTGTCGCAACTCAGAAAGTGTTTAAAGGCCCCAGATGAACCAGTATCACATGAAGAGCTCGAGTTACAACCAGACTTGACTTACATCGAGAAGCCAGCAAAGATTCTCGAGGAAAACTGGAAACAACTCAGGAATCGAGCTATAAAATATTGCAAGATACAATGGAAGCATCATCCTGAGAGGGAAGCCACCTGGGAAAAAGAGGAGGACCTGAGGAAAACATACCCCGAACTCTTCAGGTCTTACAACCACAACTTCGGGACGAAGTTTTCTTTAAGGGGGAAAGGCTGTAATGTCCCAGGTTTAGAGGTGATCGAGGGGTAGATTTTAAGAAAGGGATGTGCATTGCATTGTAAATTCCGGGGAAATTTCGCGCTTTTAAAACAAAACTGCATCGAAGGGGGACAAGTTTCTCTCTCGACATCCTACAGGGTTAGGGTTTCGAGAGTGCGATGAACTTGTCCTTACTTAACTAGATTAGGGTTTTGAGAAGAGGGGAGAGATATTGCATCACAATGCTAAGTTACATGATTGAATTACAAGTTAAGTTGTATGATTGAATTCAAACCAAATTTGAATTTGAATTTCAAATTCAAACATCAAATGGTTATCACATAATTCAAACTTGAGATAATTTAATAAACAATTATCATTAATCAAGATTATAAGTAATACAACAATTACATAAAGCTCATTAAGGAAAACTTGAGCTTTATTGATAATCACACACATAATACAATGTCATTACAATATCCAGAATAGATATATGAATCTACAACACATTACAAGAATTGAAGAACAAAAGAAGCCTGGTGACCGGGTGTATACGTGAGCACGCATCCATTGACTGACATGTGTCACATTTAGCAACCCCTGTTATCATCATTGTTGGGTTAGCAAACCACATCAGCACTAACAACACTTCCAAATCACGTAGGCGCTACCAATCATTGAAACACGGGACCCGCAGCCCACGCCAAGTACGCTTAGCGATGCATAAGACAACGTCAAGGCAACATACCCAGTTAACTAGAACCGGATCCCAACGCAGATCGTGCGGCATCTAGAGGGTGCTCACGTATACACCTAGTCACCAAATCCTCTCTCAATTGAAGAAATAGAAAAAGAAAAAGGAAAATTACAAGTCAATTAAATGTCCTAAACTACATTGTTGATCATCATGTAATTCTTGCTCAAGAAGATCTTGATCTTCATCTTGATCATCACATTGTCCCTGCACACACACACAAAGACCAAACAAGGATTAAGCCAAGTGGCAAAGCCACTTGGCAGGTTAGCAAGAAAAGTGAAAATGGTGGATAATATCAAGTCTGCCGAGCTGAGCCTCCCACCAGCCCAAGTCCCAAGCCACACACACAGGCAGCACACAAGGACTACTGCATGTCCAACACCACACAAGGCCAGGGAGAGTCACCAAAGTGACTAAGCAAGAGTTGTCGACCAAGGGAGCAAGGTGGGCTAGGTATAAAACCTTTTCACCAAGCCAAAACCCTAGACATTTGCTTCATCCATCGACAGTCATCAGAGTAAGTAACTAGATAGCAAGAACAGCAAACCAAGAACACAAGAATAGGAAGAACAGCTTCACTGTTCAACCTGCTCCATAACACCACTGAATAAAATCAAGCATCAAAAGCCAGCAGGAGGAGCAGGGCAAGCTTCACACATCATCCAGAAGCAAACCCTCTACACCAACCACAAATCTTGGAGCTGGAGTGAGGTATACCAGAAAAGCATGAGCAAACCATGGTTTTGCTCATAATTAAGCATGTGCATAGGTCACAAAGGCAAAGAGGGTATGAAACCCTGGATGTATCATCACTTGGTTGCAAAACCAATTGGTGCCAGCAAATTAAGTAAGAGCTAGAAGGAAAACAACCCAGGGAACACTTGGTTGTGTCAACACAGTGACATAACCAGAGAAATCCATCATGGATTTGATCCTAAATAGCCATCCAAACTCACCCAAAGACTAATCGATTCACTAACCATCGACAAGAGACAAATCCATGTCTATTTTATTCTCAACAGCAAAGGCTACTGGCTATTCCAACAAAAAGGGATCAGCCAGAGAGCAGTTGTCCTTCCACAGTAAGCCAACATGGGGTGGGAGCTTCCTGAGCAGCCAAGAATGGCTGCTGAGGCCACCTCAACCAACCAAAACAGTCAAACCACCAAGCCCAGCACATGCATCATCGCCCAGGAGGGTTCAGAGTGGGCTAGGGTCCCCAACAAGTGTTGGCATCCCTCTAGCCCAAGCAAATTAATTGATATGATCATCACTGTGTCACAGTTCACATCATTTATCCAAATATCAAGGCAAATTAAGCAGATAAATGAAACAGACAAGCTACTGATGCACATGGTCTTGCAGATGATCCAAAGGATCATTGCAACAAATCACCGATGCTTGGACAAGCACCGACACACAGCTAAGCCTGTAGGAAGCACAAATAGCACTGGATGAGCACCAGTGAGTCACAGAGAGGAGCACCCACTAATTCACAAGCAAGAAATGATCATATGATCATCAGAGCTTGCTATAGCATGCCAGTGCATGTTAGAGCATCACTGAGCAGCAGAGCATGGACCAGTTAATTAAATAGCCACGCATAATCAACAGTTGCTTCACAGATAATCAAATGGATGATTTATAATTGTATCCAGAAGCACATCAAATACATGATGTACCACTGGATCAAGCTAGACATGGATGGCATACACATATAATTAAGCCATAACAACAACCAGAGCCATTAAGCAAGCAATTGATTTAATTGTAGCATGACCAGTAGCAATTTAGCAAACCATGAGCATTACAAGATGCTCATGAGCAAGCATATATGAACACACTTGAGCATCTGGCGAGCTTAGTAACAAGAACAGAGCCACAGAGAGGGAATTAAGCAAGAAAGGAAAGCATAGCAACTAATTAGATCAGGAATTCTTGCACAGAGATATGGCAGGGCTTCACACCGCAGCAGCACATGCATAGCGCAGCAGCTTAGCACAGCAGGAGCAGGCACCCATGGCGCTGCAGAAGAGCACAACAGCTCTTGTGCAGGCAAGCACAGCACAGCAGTAGAGCTAGCAGAGGAAGAAGGACAGGCACAGAAGAGGAGCAGAAGGGGAGGCGCACTTACTTGGAGTCGAGCAGAACAGTGTCGCCATGGCGGCCACGGCGGCACGCGCTGGAGCACGGCAGCGCCAGGCCAAGCCAGGCCATGGCGGTACCACGGCAGCTCGCGCACACGGTGGCGAAGCCACGGCGGCGCCAAAGCGCCAGGAGCAGCGGGATCGCCAGATCCCGTAACCCTAGCCGCCACCGAGGTAGACGAAGACGAGATGGAGCAGCACCGCTCCAGATCGACGCGGATGAGAAGAACTGCCGTCGTGAGGCGCATCGATTACGCACCATGGCGGGGGCCAACTCCGGCGAAGCTCGCCGGAATCGAGCGGCGACGGCATGGGCGACAAGAATCGCCAGAGGGGATTAGGGTTAGGGTTTCACACACGCGCGAGAGAGAGAGAGAGAGTGAGATGGTCGGGCCGGACCAGGTGGGTCGGCCGACCTAACCCGTTGGGCCACCTTGACAGGTGGGGCCCAAGGGGCAATTTGGTCTTTTCATAAATCCATTAAAACCAGAAACTTTGAGCTCTAAAAAAAATAAATAAAAATATGAAAACTGATCAGCATAAAATTCTCTATCTAAATAAAATATCAAAGAGAACTTTTGAAGACAATTAAGAATAAGTCTTAATTTGATGATTTATATAATGATTCAAATCACA
The DNA here is from genome assembly GCF_019359855.2 of Lolium perenne. NCBI lineage: Eukaryota > Viridiplantae > Streptophyta > Magnoliopsida > Poales > Poaceae > Lolium > Lolium perenne. The sequence goes on from NC_067247.2 coordinate 218,675,330, forward strand.
CATATTATTTTCAATAATGAAAATAAGATCATAAGTTCTTTTAATCTTTAAAAACACCTTGACAACATATCAAGGTTGTATTTACCCTAAATAGAGTATCTCCAAATTATTCTTAGTATTAACCTCTCACATGAAATAATAACGACATCGGAAGGGGGAGGAACAAACCCTAAAACTGGAATCATGCATAATTGCTTCTTTAACCATTGCCCTTATCGGACAATGATGCTATTTTTCAGAAACAGAGGACAAGGGTCAGTCCACACCATCCAACTGCAAAACTTTGCAGTGTTCAGGCAAGTTCATCACTTGCTCATGTCATTTGAGTATTTCTATCAAATTACTTGCAAAGTACTATGATTATCACTATTGCATAAAAAACCAAAACCACTACTTTCATAACTATGAATATGACTATGTGGTGGGCAATGGAACCATGGATTGTGTTGATATGGTGGAGGTTCCATTGCAAGGGTTTATATCCATCTAGGAATAAACAACAAATGTCGCCAGTGATTCTTGTGCCGTAATACCCGTGTTAACCATAAGATCCGGAGTGGGACGGAGTAGTCAAAAGTGTTTCCACCTCTCGTTCATCAACGAATGCGCTTTACCGTAGACACTTGTATCTGTCAGGGCAAGCGGTTGGCTGGGGAAGCCTTAAGTCCCCACGGCATAGTCCGTAGACACTTGTCGCTCGAAGAACAAGCGGTTGGCTGGGGAAGCCTTAAGTCCCCACGGTATTGCGGTCTATGATGGGTTGCAGCTACCGGCGAAGGAGTTTGGTTAACGAGTCCCAAACTGTTGTCGTGGTCGGGGTCCACCCGTGAGTGGGAATAATGGGACCGGCGAGGACCCAGGGTCGGGGCATGCAACAAAGGGTGGGTGTTCGAGGTAGCGGAGGAACATGATTGGCTAGACCTTATACCGGGCCTCACACCGAAGGAAGTGTGGACGGGAAAGCTGCCCGGTTGGCACCAAGGTTAAGATCTCTTATGGGTAAAGCAACACACCTCTGCAGAGTGTAAAGAACCGTGACCTGTCACTCCCTGCTCCAGGATATGGAACTGCGAACGTGGCCGGAAAGGAGCTCCATGAAGTTCTAGTAAACCGGTGAAGGCTGACGGACATAGCTCTTTGAAATAAAAGCAATCTCTTAAAGAAATGTTTATCAAAACCTGCATTGGTATTAGACTTTCTGGTCTAATATCGTAGCTAGTGCATTAAACACTTCTTATCTATAATGAACTTGTTGAGTACGCTCGTACTCATCCCACTCTTAAATCCCTTGCTTAGATTGTCTAAATCGTCTGGAGGAGGACTACGACAACTCTGAAGGAGCCGAGATCATCGGCTATGAAGAACCAGACCTCTCTGGAGGTATTGAAGGCGTAGACTACCTCATAGTCTACGGAACCGGGGAGGCTTCCGGAGGAGATCAAGCCTAAACGTCTCGAGTAGTAGTAGTAGCCGAGCAGCGTGAACTCTTAATACTTAGTTGCTCGAGAGAATAAATGTATAACTTGATGAAACTTCTATATTGTAAGTTAGGTTGGGTTCGCCTCGAACCCAGGAGTATCTCTCTTAGGACCCAAGAGGAGCTCTGAGACAATATGTGTAATATGCTTGTAATAATAAATGAATGAGTTATGGACCTGCTATGTTCTGTTGTACTACTCTGAGGGATGTAATATTTGCGGAATGGTACTTCGTGAATGTTATATCAACGACTGGCATACTACAACATGCAGCGGTATGCAGGGTCACCACAGTATTTTTCTTGAGTAACTTGGTCATGGGTCCTGCAATCTTCGAGAATCCTTCTATGAATCTCCGATAATAGCCTGCCATACCAAGAAATCCTCGTATTTCCTTAGCATTTTTAGGTGATTTCCATTCCAATACGGACTGAACCTTGCTTGGATTCACCACTATGCCTTCTTTGGTTATAACATGTCCAAGAAATTCAACACTATCTAGCCAAAATTTGCACTTGCTGAACTTTGCATATAGCTGATGTTCTCTCAAAATTTGCAGAACTATCTTCAAATGCTTGGCATGTTCTTCTTTATCTTTGGAATAGATTAGAATATCATCTATGAACACTATCACAAACTTGTCCAAGTACTTCATGAATATCTTGTTCATCAAATTCATGAAAATTGCTGGTGCATTTGTTAGTCCAAATGGTACAACCAAGTATTCATGGTGTCCATACCTTGATACAAACGCTGTTTTTGGTACATCCTCCTTCTTGATCTTGATTTGATGGTATCCTGACCTTAAATCTATCTTTGAGAAGACTCTAGCTCCTTGAACTTGAACAAAAAGGTCTTGGATTCTAGGTAAAGGATACTTGTTCTTGATAGTTACATTGTTCAAATTTCTGTAATCTCCACACATTCTCTTTCCTCCATCTCTTTTATCCACAAAATAACTGGTGTACCCCATGGTGACACACTTTCTTGAATGAATCCCTTCTGTTCTAACTCATCAATCTGAGCTTTTAGTTCCACTAATTCCTTTGGCCCCATCTTATATGGTGGTTGAGCTATTGGTGTTGTGCCTGGAATCAGATCGATTGTGAATTCTATCTCCCTATCGGGTGGCATCCCCGGTAGTTCCTTAGGAAATACATCTTGAAACTCATTCACTACAGGAATATCTTCAATCCTCACCTCCTTCAGACTATTGAGTTCCAATCCTATCTCCAACTCACTATACTTGTCTCCTTGGAACACTATTCGACCTCCAATGGAGTTGCGAAGTGATACTGTTTTGTCTCCACAGTTAATCACCGCTCCATTCTCTGTCAACCAATCCATCCCTAGGATGACAGATATGTCCTTCATGGGTATGATGAATAGGTCCGCGAAATACACACAGTCACATATGGTTAAGACTTGTGCTTCTTTCACGTGGGTTACTAAGATCGTTCCCCCCGCGGATAGAACAGTTATAGGAGTTTCTAACTCAGAACATCTAAGCCCGAATTTTTCCACAAACTCCAATGCAAGAAATGATGTGGTTGCTCCAGTATCAAATAATACTTTGCCAGGATGAGTAAGAATGCTTAGCGTACCTAAGACTGTTTGATCCGACTCTTCCGCTTGTTCCAAAGATGTGCAATTCAGCTTTCCATAAGGCTTTCCCCTCTTGTTGTTGTTGTTGTTGTTGCGGTTGTTGTTGTTGTTGTTGTTGTTGTTGTTGTTGTTTCCACCTCATCCTCCTGAGCTCTGTACGCTCCAAGACGCCTTGTTTGGACAATCCGGCTTGATGTGTCCATCCTTCCCACAACCATAACAAATAATCCTGGGTTTCTGACAATCCTTCTGCAGATGACCTCTTAGGCCACAATTGTTGCAGATGATCTGGTTGATTGGATTCTGACTGACCTCCCCGGTTGTATTGATTACCAGTAGTAGGTCGGTATCGGGGTTTGAAACTCCGATCAGGTGTTGGTTTACTAATTGCGTACTTCCTTGGCTCTATACGAGCCCTCTTCCTCCTGTCCTCTTGGACTTGCCGGTAATCATCCTCGAAAGTGATTGCCGAGTCAATCAGTTCCTGGAATTCGGCAGTCTGTGCCAACCTCAGTTGCATCTTCATGTATGGATTCATGCCTTTCATGAACCGCTTCTTCCTCTTCTCCTCCGAATCAACATCCTCAGGTGCATACCTGGATAGCCTGTTGAAATCCCGAACATACTGCATGATGGGTGCAGTATTCTGTCGTAGTTCGTCAAACTCCCTCTTCTTCAGCTCCACCACGCTGTTCGGAACATGGGCATCCCGGAACTTCTTCTTGAACTCCTCCCAGGTGAACACCTTATCTGGAGGGTGTACTGCTACAAGGTTCTCCCACCATGACGCTGCTGGTCCTGACAACAGATAAGTAGTATATCTAATCTTCTCCTCATCGTTGCAACCAACGGTCTTCAGCTTCCGTTCCGTATCCATAAGCCAATCTTCAGCGTCCATTGGTTCTGGAGCTGATGTAAAAGGTAGTGGTCTTGCATTTTGGAAGTCTGATAAGGTTACTCCCTTGCCTTCATTACCCCTATCATTGATGACGTGGGTAAAGAAGTCTTGCATGTTCTTGCTTTGACTTTCCTGATAACGCCTCCTATCTTCCTCCATTGCTCTCATATACTGTTGGAAGTCTGGGTGCATCATTGGGTGTGGTGGTGGTGCATTCTCTGCTCTAGCTGCTGCATCTGCCTCCTCTTTTTCTCTTGCCTCCCGCTCTCTGCGAGCCTCCTCGGTTTCTACTAACGCCATTTCCCCCTAGTCCTGTAACAAAGAGCGATTACTCATAATTACACCATGCAAATGCTTTCTGAGCTCAACTCAATGCCCAGAACTAGTCACACAATGAAATCAAGAAGCAAATCCAAAACAAACATTTATTATGCATATACTTTGTATAATACATAACACACACACAAACTTATATTACATGTGGTGTATATAAACCACTTATTTGGCTCAAAGCCCAAGCCAACGGGAATTTAAAATACGTTCTATTACAATACCACCTAGATTACTTTATTCTTCCTTGGAGCTCTACTCCTCGTCATCATAACTCGCCTTCGCGTACATCCCTGGGGTCCATCCGGTACAGCGGTTTGTCTTCCGAACACCGTCCGGAATGAAGGTCATTCCAGTAGGTATGCAGTCTGAATCGGACGAAGTGCCGAGACAGAGATCTGTCATGCCAAAGTAGCTGGATAAAGACTCATATGTATCCCCAGTGGGATACAGCTCGCCTTCTTCTGCCATCCATGGAGGATTCCTACTCACTTGACCTCTCATCTTCTTCTTCTTCTTTTTCTTGGTTCCCGAACTCTCACATACGACGTACTGGGATGTTTTGGGTAATCCCATCTCCAAATCTAAAGAAATGGAGTTGGTGTCTTTCTCTTCGTGCCCAAAGCTTTGGTTAACATTCTGGTTAACCGCGCCTCCTTCATCCTCTGACTCACAAGTGATGGGTTCTCCTTCATCTTCAAATGGTTCCCCGAAACGCCAACCAGTCGAATTCTCGATTGGTGACTCCGAGCAGTTTAGGTTCCTGGAATCATCTCCCCCATATCCAGACTCATATGATGCTGACACATGTGGATAGTGTGGGACAAAGTTGGGTGTGAGTGGATCTTTATGGGTCAACCGGTCACTCAAATCTACATAGTTGTCTAGGCTAAAGAAAGGTGTAGTATGTTGTGGTTGTGCCCTCAGATCACGCATCCGAGTTTGGACTTTATCAGGGTCCGTGAACTCAGCTAGCATGTGGTCAATCTCACCCCTCATCTTCATGTGTAAAAGGTACATCGTGGTCAGCAAAGACTTACAGCTATCCATGTGTTGTGCTGCAGCTTCAGGACTTCTGTGTGCTAACACCAGATGATTCAGAGTGGGATCCTCATCTTCCTCGGCATGAGGTATATGAGAAAACTCTGAACATAGCAGTTCTACTGACTTGTGCTGCCTTATCTCAAGGATTGCCTTGAATAGGCCCATGTGGTAGGCTGTGGTGATAGTTTTGGCTTCTCCGTATGGCATTACACGACTCATCAGCAGTTTTGTCGGTAGTTGGACCGATACTCTGCACTTGGCTAGGATTTCCCCATCATAGTAGGTATACTTGATAACAGGTATCCGTGGGTCACAATGAAGTTCCTTCAGCATCCCACACAGGAGAGCTGTGATTGGCCCATCATAATCACCAAGCCAACCCTCAACCTTCCTCAAAGTCCTCTTAGGAGAAGTGTTCGCCATTATGGCTGTATACAAAAGCAGAATATTAGTAGTGATAATGCATCATAATAGCTATAATAAAGAATTATCGCACTAAAATATATGGTTTTGCTATTCTCATGTGAATAATCTCCATATTTCTAGAGAACCCTTTACTATTTCTACTAGACTCCTACAGGTTTCTTCCCTATACTAGGTTTTTCCAACCTAAGGTCGCAACATTTGCTCTGATACCAGCTGCGGTGACCCAGCATACCACTGCATGTTGTAGTATACAAGTCGTTGATATGATCTTTGTGAAGGGACTTCTTCACAAATTGCCATATCCCTCAGAGTGGTACAACAGAAACATTGCAGGTCATAACACTCCATACTTTATTACAAACATTGTCTTAACAAGTTGGTATTCTCACAGGTCCTATGAGAACACCCTAAGATACTACTTAAGTACGATTACAACTTATAACAACTATAAAGAGAGCTCAACAACTTATTTAAGTAAGTTCTACGCTGCTCGGCTCTATGATGCTAGGGTATGTCACTACTCCTCCACCTCCGTGTCATCTGATCCGTAGACTATCCCATAGTCTACTCCTTCCACTCCGCCGGTAAGATTAGGTTCCTCGTAAACCAGCTCGTAACTTCCTTCTAGTGCTCCATCGTTGACGGCCTCCACTTCCGGATCACAGTCTAGCAAGGGTGTCGAAAGAAAGTGAGTACAGGGGTACTCAGCAAGTTCTAAAAGAGTAAAAAGGTGTTTGATGCACTAGCTACGATCATTGATCAGGAAATCGCAGGTCAATGCATGTTTTGAAATCATTTCTTCAAAAGGTTGCTTTTATTATGAAAACTATGCCCGTCAGTCTTCACAGGTTGACCAGAACTTCGTGGAGTTCCTTTCTCGCTCGTTGTCATAGCTTCCCTTCCCGGAATAGGGAGTGACAGCCACAATTTGATACACTCTGCAGAGGTGCGTTACTTTTCCCATAAGAGATTCCACCCCTTTTTCCATCCGCAGGGACTTGCCCCCATTCACACTTCCTTTGGTGTGAGGCCAGGTATGAAAATCCAAGCCCACACCGCCTTCTCCGCGACTGCAAACCCACCCTTTTGTCCAACCGTACACCCCCAGTAGACTTCTCCCGATAATACGGCTTTACTCACGGTGTACTGCGGACAATCCTTCATAGATCATAGAGCTTATCATCACTAATGGATGGGGATTTAAAAGGATATCCCAACCTATTGCGGCGGTGCCTCCAACACCCCACCGGCTCTACAGATCCGTTGGCGTGCAGAAGGGAAAAGATACGGCTGGCTTCCCCAGAGCCATTATAGATCTCATGGTCAACGCGGTTTGTACGGCGCTAGAATCACTGGACGGCATTGGTAATTAATCCTAGGGTGATATAACCCATGCAATGGAACCTCCACCATATCAACACATACCATGGTTCCATTGCCAGCCACATAGTCATATTCATAGTTGGAAAGTAACATTTCATTTGCGATGCAGGAATGATAAGTATATAGCTTTGCATTAAAGTAGTAGAAAATAATCAAGTTGACATGAGCAAGGGTGAACTTGCCCGTGGACTGCGAGATAGTGCAGTTCAATGCAGTTGATGGAACCTGGACCTCGGGTTCTGTAAGAAGCATCATTGTCCGGTAAGGACAATATTATAAAATCCAAATAATGCAATCATGGATGTATTATTTTATGTTGAATCCCTTTACCCCGCTGAGTTATAGCAATTTAGGGTTGAGTTACGATTTATGTCTTTGACAGTAACTTGCAATAGATTTAAAAGTGTAAATCATTTTAATTCTCATAAAGTACAATAATTCAAAGTAAAACTATTTGACTTGGTGGTTTATGATGACGCGTAAAGCACACGCTCGTTGGGAACCCCAAGTGGAAGGTGTGATGCGTACAGCAGCAAGTTTCCCTCAGTAAGAAACCAAGGTTTATCGAACCAGTAGGAGCCAAGAAGCACGTTGAAGGTTGATGGCGGCGGGATGTAGTGCGGCGCAACACCAGGGATTCCGGCGCCAACGTGGAACCTGCACAACACAACCAAAGTACTTTGCCCCAACGAAATAGTGAGGTTGTCAATCTCACCGGCTTGCTGTAACAAAGGATTAACCGTATTGTGTGGAAGATGATTGTTTGCGTAAAACAAGAAACAAGTATTGCAGTAGATTGTATTTCAGTAAAGAGAATTGGACCGGGGTCCACAGTTCACTAGAGGTGTCTCTCCCATAAGACAAACAGCATGTTGGGTGAACAAATTACAGTTGGGCAATTGACAAATAAAGAGAGCATGACAATGCACATACATATCATGATGAGTATAGTGAGATTTAATTGGGCATTACGACAAAGTACATAGACCGCCATCCAACTGCATCTATGCCTAAAAAGTCCACCTTCAGGTTATCATCCGAACCCCCTCCAGTATTAAGTTGCAAAGCAACAGACAATTGCATTAAGTATGGTGCGTAATGTAATCAACAACTACATCCTTAGACATAGCATCAATGTTTTATCCCTAGTGGCAACAGCACAACACAACCTTAGAACTTTCTCACACCGTCCCGGTGTCAATGCAGGCATGAACCCACTATCGAGCATAAGTACTCCCTCTTGGAGTTACAAGCATCTACTTGGCCAGAGCATCTACTAGTAACGGAAAGCATGCAAGATCATAAACAACACGTAGATATAACTTTGATAATCAACATAACAAGTATTCTCTATTCATCGGATCCCAACAAACGCAACATATAGAATTACATATAGATGATCTTGATCATGTTAGGCAGCTCACAAGATCCGACAATGATAGCACAATGGGGAGAAGACAACCATCTAGCTACTGCTATGGACCCATAGTCCAGGGGTAGACTACTCACACATCACACCGGAAGCGACCATGGCGGCGTAGAGTCCTCCGGAAGATGATTCCCCTCTCCGGCAGGGTGCCAGAGGCGATCTCCTGGATCCCCCGAGATGGGATCGGCGTTGGCGGCGTCTCTGGAAGGTTTTCCGTATCGTGGCTCTCGGTACTGGGGGTTTCGTCACGGAGGCTTTAAGTAGGTGGAAGGGCAAGTCAAGAGGCGGCACGGGGGGCCCACACCATAGGCCGGCGCGGCCAGGGGTGGGGCCGCGCCGCCCTAGGGTTTGGCCACCCCGTGGCCCCTCTTCGTCTCGTCTTCGGACTTCTGGAAGCTTCGTGGAAAAATAGGCCCCTGGGCTTTGATTTCGTCCAATTCCGAGAATATTTCCTTACTAGGATTTCTGAAACCAAAAACAGCAGAAAACAGCAACTGGTACTTCGGCATCTTGTTAATAGGTTAGTTCTAGAAAATGCACGAATATGACATAAAGTGTGCATAAAACATGTAGATAACATCAATAATGTGGCATGGAACATAAGAAATTATCGATACGTCGGAGACGTATCAGCATCCCCAAGCTTAGTTCTGCTCGTCCCGAGCAGGTAAAACGATAACACAGATAATTTCTGGAGTGACATGCCATCATAATCTTGATCATACTATTTGTAAAGCATATGTAGTGAATGCAGCGATCAAAATAATGTATATGACATGAGTAAACAAGTGAATCATAAAGCAAAGACTTTTCATGAATAGCACTTCAAGACAAGCATCAATAAGTCTTGCATAAGAGTTAACTCATAAAGCAATAATTCAAAGTAAAGGCATTGAAGCAACATAAAAGAAGATTAAGTTTCAGCGGTTGCTTTCAACTTGTAACATGTATATCTCATGGATATTGTCAACATAGAGTAATATAATAAGTGCAATAAGCAAGTATGTAGGAATCAATGCACAGTTCACACAAGTGTTTGCTTCTTGAGGTGGAGAGAAATAGGTGAACTGACTCAACATTGAAAGTAAAAGAATGGTCCTCCATAGAGGAAAAGCATCGATTGCTATATTTGTGCTAGAGCTTTGATTTTGAAAACATGAAACAATTTTGTCAACGGTAGTAATAAAGCATATGCATCATGTAAATTATATCTTATAAGTTGCAAGCCTCATGCATAGTGTACCAATAGTGCCCGCACCTTGTCCTAATTAGCTTGGACTACCTGGATTATCACCGCAATACATATGCTTTAACCAAGTTTCACAAAGGGGTACCTCTATGCCGCCTGTACAAAGGTCTAAGGAGAAAGCTCGCATTTGGATTTCTCGCTTTTGATTATTCTCAACTTAGACATCCATACCGGGACAACATAGACAACAGATAATGGACTCCTCTTTTAATGCTTTAAGCATTCAACAACAATTAATTCTTTTCTCATTAGAGATTTGAGGATGTTTGTCCAAAACTGAAACTTCCACCATGGATCATGGCTTTAGTTAGCGGCCCAATGTTCTTCTCTAACAATATGCATGCTCAAACCATTCAACTCAGTGTAGATCGCCCTTACTTCAGACAAGACGAACATGCATAGCAACTCACATGAAATTCAACAATGAAAAGTTGATGGCGTCCCAAGAAACATGGTTATCGCACAACAAGCAACTTAATAAGAGATAAAGTGCATAATTACATATTCAATACCACAATAGTTTTTAAGCTATTTGTCCCATGAGCTATATATTGCAAAGGTGAATGATGGAATTTTAAAGGTAGCACTCAAGCAATTTACTTTGGAATGGCGGAAAATACCATGTAGTAGGTAGGTATGGTGGACACAAATGGCATAGTGGTTGGCTCAAGTATTTTGGATGCATGAGAAGTATTCCCTCTCGATACAAGGTTTAGGCTAGCAAGGCTTATTTGAAACAAACACAAGGATGAACCGGTGCAGCAAAACTCACATAAAAGACATATTGAAAACATTATAAGACTCTACACCGTCTTCCTTGTTGTTCAAACTCAATACTAGAAATTATCTAGACCTTAGAGAAACCAAATATGCAAACCAAATTTTAGCATGCTCTATGTATTTCTTCATTAATGGGTGCAAAGCATATGATGCAAGAGCTTAATCATGAGCACAACAATTGCCAAGTATCACATTACCCAAGACATTTATAGCAATTACTACATGTATCATTTTCCAATTCCAACCATATAACAATTTAACGAAGGAGAAACTTCGCCATGAATACTATGAGTAGAAACCAAGGACATACTTGTCCATATGCTACAGCGGAGCGTGTCTCTCTCCCATAAAGTGAATGCTAGGATCCATTTTATTCAAACAAAACAAAAAACAAAAACAAACCGACGCTCCAAGAAAAAGCACATAAGATGTGATGGAATAAAAATATAGTTTCAGGGAGGAACCTGATAATGTTGTCGATGAAGAAGGGGATGCCTTGGGCATCCCCAAGCTTAGACGCTTGAGTCTTCTTAATATATGCAGGGGTGAACCACCGGGGCATCCCCAAGCTTAGAGCTTTCACTCTCCTTGATCATGTTGCATCATACTCCTCTCTTGATCCTTGAAAACTTCCTCCACACCAAACTCGAAACAACTCATTAGAGGGTTAGTGCACAATATAAATTGACATATTCAGAGGTGACACAATCATTCTTAACACTTCTGGACATTGCATAATGCTACTGGACATTAGTGGATCAAAGAAATTCATCCAACATAGCAAAAGAGGCAATGCGAAATAAAAGGCAGAATCTGTCAAAACAGAACAGTTCGTATTGACGAATTTTAAAATGGCACCAGACTTGCTCAGATGAAAATGCTCAAATTGAATGAAAGTTGCGTACATATCTGAGGATCATGCACGTAAATTGGCTTAATTTTCTGAGTTACCTACAGGGAGGTGGACCCAGATTCGTGACAGCAAAGAAATCTGGAACTGTGCAGTAATCCAAATCTAGTACTTACTTTTCTATCAACGGCTTAACTTGGCACAACAAAACACAAAACTAAGATAAGGAGAGGTTGCTACAGTAGTAAACAACTTCCAAGACACAAAATAAAAACAAAGTACTGTAGGTAAAAATATGGGTTGTCTCCCATAAGCGCTTTTCTTTAACGCCTTTCAGCTAGGCGCAGAAAGTGTGTATCAAGTATTATCGAAGGGTGGTGCATTCTCAGCGGGGTGCGGAGTTTTCTCAACCAGGCATAATATATTAGATACATAAGTTTTAGCATCTCCTTTTTCATTAGTCTTAGGCGTGCTACTCTCATCAAACAAATTTTCAGGAACAAGCCAAGCATAGTTATTTTCTAGTGCATCATTCATAGCTAGGAGTTTACATGGTATTGGTGCTTTGATCTCCCCACCATCATCAATATTATTAGTGCATCTTATTCTATCCATGTCCATCTTTTCAAGGAGACTAACAAAATTAGTATGAGAACCAAGCATATTAAATTTAGCAAAGACCTTCCTAGCTTCTCTTGCTAGACCACCAAATTCTCTAAGAAGGGTTTCTAAAACAAAATCTTTCTTTTCCCCTTCTTCCATATCACCAAGTGTGAGAAACATGTGTTGGATTATAGGATTAAGATTAACAAATTTAGTCTCCAACAGGCGAACTAAATGCGCAGCAGCAATTTCATAAGTAGGTGCAAGGTCTACCAAGTGTCTATCTTCAAAATTTTCAATAGTACTAACATGATTGAAAAATTCTTCTATATTATTTCTCCCAACTATAGACCCACGTCCTACCGGTATGTCTTTTGTGGTAAAATTAAAAGGAAACATGATGAAATAAGTAAAGTAAATGCAAGTAAACTAATTTTTTTGTGTTTTTGATATAGCAAACAAGATAGCAAGTAAAGTAAAACTAGCAACTAATTTTTTTGTATTTTGATTGAGTGCAGCAAACAAAGTAGTAAATAAAACTAAGCAAGACAAAAACAAAGTAAAGAGATTGAGAAGTGGAGACTCCCCTTGCAGCGTGTCTTGATCTCCCCGGCAACGGCGCCAGAAATTTAGCTTGATGACGCGTAAAGCACACGCTCGTTGGGAACCCCAAGTGGAAGGTGTGATGCGTACAGCAGCAAGTTTCCCTCAGTAAGAAACCAAGGTTTATCGAACCAGTAGGAGCCAAGAAGCACGTTGAAGGTTGATGGCGGCGGGATGTAGTGCGGCGCAACACCAGGGATTCCGGCGCCAACGTGGAACCTGCACAACACAACCAAAGTACTTTGCCCCAACGAAACAGTGAGGTTGTCAATCTCACCGGCTTGCTGTAACAAAGGATTAACCGTATTGTGTGGAAGATGATTGTTTGCAGAAAACAGTAGAACAAGTATTGCAGTAGATTGTATTTCAGTAAAGAGAATTGGACCGGGGTCCACAGTTCACTAGAGGTGTCTCTCCCATAAGACAAACAGCATGTTGGGTGAACAAATTACAGTTGGGCAATTGACAAATAAAGAGAGCATGACAATGCACATACATATCATGATGAGTATAGTGAGATTTAATTGGGCATTACGACAAAGTACATAGACCGCCATCCAACTGCATCTATGCCTAAAAAGTCCACCTTCAAAGTTATCATCCGAACCCCCTCCAGTATTAAGTTGCAAAGCAACAGACAATTGCATTAAGTATGGTGCGTAATGTAATCAACAACTACATCCTTAGACATAGCATCAATGTTTTATCCCTAGTGGCAACAGCACAACACAACCTTAGAACTTTCTCACATCGTCCCAGTGTCAATGCAGGCATGAACCCACTATCGAGCATAAGTACTCCCTCTTGGAGTTACAAGCATCTACTTGGCCAGAGCATCTACTAGTAACGGAAAGCATGCAAGATCATAAACAACACGTAGATATAACTTTGATAATCAACATAACAAGTATTCTCTATTCATCGGATCCCAACAAACGCAACATATAGAATTACAGATAGATGATCTTGATCATGTTAGGCAGCTCACAAGATCCGACAATGATAGCACAATGGGGAGAAGACAACCATCTAGCTACTGCTATGGACCCATAGTCCAGGGGTAGACTACTCACACATCACACCGGAAGCGACCATGGCGGCGTAGAGTCCTCCGGAAGATGATTCCCCTCTCCGGCAGGGTGCCGGAGGCGATCTCCTGGATCCCCCGAGATGGGATCGGCGTTGGCGGCGTCTCTGGAAGGTTTTCCGTATCGTGGCTCTCGATCGGGGGTTTCGTCACGGAGGCTTTAAGTAGGCGGAAGGGCAAGTCAAGAGGCGGCACGGGGGGCCCACACCATAGGCCGGCGCGGCCAGGGGTGGGGCCGCGCCGCCCTAGGGTTTGGCCACCCCGTGGCCCCTCTTCGTCTCGTCTTCGGACTTCTGGAAGCTTCGTGGAAAAATAGGCCCCTGGGCTTTGATTTCGTCCAATTCCGAGAATATTTCCTTACTAGGATTTCTGAAACCAAAAACAAGAGAAAACAAAGAATCGGCACTTCGGCATCTTGTTAATAGGTTAGTTCCAGAAAATGCATGAATATGACATAAAGTGTGCATAAAACATGTAGATAACATCAATAATGTGGCATGGAACATAAGAAATTATCGATACGTCGGAGACGTATCAGTTTATCATTCATTCCAAAACTGAATTAAAATAATAGAGTTGTCTCTATATATTTTTGGAATAAATAGGGAATAGAGTATTTTTCTTTGAGAAATACCTTTCTCAATAGAAATGACTTGGAATAGTAGAATTTCATTTTGAAATGTTTGAAAATAAGTATTTGAACTTATTTGAGATTTTTCCTTGACTTTTAAATACAAGGAAATAATGGTTTAAAATTCCAAGTTATTATTTAAATTCTTAAAATTCATATTTTGAATTTGTTTCTTAAATTCTATTTCATACTTTATTCTGGTTAAGATTTATTTATCATTCATTAATCCAATTTTTAATGGATTTTTAGAGTTGATTTTATTTACTAAAAATTGGTGAAATTCTGGTCTTTTTTCTAAAAAGTAAAAAGACAGAAATACCCCTGGCCCCTGTTGGGCCAGCCCACTTAACTAAGGCCCAGGGACAGCCCACTAAGGCATGTCCCCTAATGGGTCGGTGGCGCCGAAGCGGCCCACCTCGCTCCTCACTCGTCTCTCACACTCGCTCGTTCCTAACCCTAACTCTCTCGCGTCTCCCGTGGCGATGGCTTCGCCGCCATGGCCGCCGCCACTCTCCGGCCATCTCCATGCTCCCCTGCTCTAGCCACTTACCAAATCGGGACCGCCGCGTGAAGATCTACCGATCTGTCCGCGTGGTTTCCCCCATCTCTTCCTCTCCTAGTGGATCGCCCCTCTCTGGATCTCGTGGAGAATCGCCTCTGGCGATTGACGATCTCCGGCGAGCTCTCGTCCTCGCCGACGACGTGTGCGCCTCCGAGACTGACCTGGCGCAGGTGCTGCTCGCAGTTCTTGTGCCGTCGTCTCTGGTGCTCTGCTGCGGTGGTGTGTTCGTGTTCGCCGGCGTAACGTCGGCGCCTACCCTGGCTTTGCAGCTGCTATGGCCGCGCGAGCACTGCCTCGCCATGCCCTAGCTTCTGCCACCAGGCGCGTGTAAGTTCTTCACCTCCTCCTTCTCTCCTTCATGTCTGTGCACCTCCCTTGCTACTGTACTTCTTCCTCCTCATGTTCTGTGGCTCTCTGGTGATCCTGTGATCACCCAGAGCTCTGCCATGGCTGCTTAATCTGCCTATACTTTCATTTGCTGCAAGCCCATGGCCAAAGCACCTATTTCTGGTACTGGCCAGGGTTGCCTTGCTTGCTGTTCATGCTTTGCTTGCTTATCTGTTGCTCCTAGCCTGCTCTAATCTTGCTATGCTCTGCTGTGCTTGCTTAAGAGCTTGCTATGCCATGCTGTATTTGCTTATGGCTTGCTTGTGCTTACTGGCATGTCATACTTGCTTGTCTAGGTGTACTGTGGTGCATCAGTGACACTTGTGTGTGCCAGTGGTGTTTGTGAAATGCTTATGTGCTTCCTGTGTAAGCTAATGATCCATTGGATCATCCATTGCTTGTTGGCTAGCTTATCTGTGTGGCTTGACTTGATTCAATTGATCCATTTGATCAATTAAATGTCAGTGATGGCTTACTGATTAATTCTGTGGCTAAGTGATTCATTTTCTTTGTTGATGCTGATGCTCAAGCATCACTATGCTGCTGCTTACTTGTGCTGTTGCTCATTCAAGCTTACTGGACTAGATCCAGTAGCTATTATGCAGTGATTAAACTGTGTTGCCTTATATTATGCTACTGTCAGTACTAAGCATGGATCTGTGATAAATTCATGCTTGTATTAATTAAGTTATGATGAACTGCTTATGTAGTAATGATTTAAATGACTTGTTTGCAAATGAATCTGCTATTCATGATTGTTTAGCAAGCAAATGAATCTGAATTCATTCCTGGATAATGATGTGTTATAGTTGGCTTTCTTTTATTTGGTGCTAAGTGTGATGTGACCTCAGTAGCCTTGCTACTGATTGGTTGCTCACCTATTTAATTGGATCTTGTGGCTACTCAACCTTTGCTTGCATATTTGGGGATCATACTAGATATGAATGCCAATATGCTTGCCTGATGAAATCTAGGGTTTACTGATGGTTACTAGCTTAGGGTTTACTGTGTAGTCTGTATTAGCTGCTATTCATTGCAACACATCTACTGGTGCTGTCTGTGCATATGATCTTGCTAGTGTGTGCAGCTGTGCATGATTACTAGCTTCAGTGTACAAGATCTGTATCTAGATGATTTCCATTTTTTAGTGGCTTTTAGACTGGCAGTAATCCTTGGTGAAAACCAAGTGATGATCTACCCACTTGAGCATCTGCTCAATCCCATGATTATGTCATGCATATATTATGGATCAAATCCATTGGATCTGTCCAGGAACTTGGTATACCTTGTTCCAGCTCCAAGTATGAGATATTTTGTTGTTGCAGACTTGGGGTTTTGTGCACAGCCCTTCACCTCCAGGTTCTGGTTGATCTTCTCAGGTCACCATGATTCCTGGTGGCTAAGTGGTTGTGTGTTGGTGCTGTTCTTGAGTATGAACTGGATGAACTTGTGTTGGCTCTAGCTTCACCCTTACCTGGTGAATTATCTTATCTGTCGACTGTCAAGGTTCTAGGGTT
Source organism: Lolium perenne (assembly GCF_019359855.2). Lineage (NCBI taxonomy): Eukaryota > Viridiplantae > Streptophyta > Magnoliopsida > Poales > Poaceae > Lolium > Lolium perenne. Next base: position 218,692,192 of record NC_067247.2, read on the forward strand.
TGTGTTCTATTTATATGCTCCCTACTTCTACCCTGGCCATGACACACAAGGCCTGGTTACTTTGTGACTCACCCCTTGCATTGCCTTGCTGTTGCTTGGTTAGCAACAGCCTTCATATGCTGAAACTTGAGCCCCTGTGGCTGCTCAGTTTTGGTCTGCCTGGTCTTATCTTGTGCTGTCCAGGAATTTGGACAAGCACAAGTGTGCAGTGACAGTTTCACTGTCCAAACTGAATTTCTGTGATTTGTGTTAACTGTCCAAACTGAAATTGCTAACACTTACATTCTGGTCTAGCACTTGTTATTTATGTTGCAGGTTTGAAGTGGAAGATAGCCAGAAGATCATCCTCAAGTCATTTAGTATAGGTTTTAGTTTAGAACAGACTTGTAATTTTCCTCTTTTTATTTCTGTTCATTATTTCTCAATTCTTGTACCAAGAATATTGTAAAGACTTTGTAATTTGTGTTTATATCAATAAAGCTCAAGTTTTGTTTATGAGCTTTTGGTATTATGTAATGTTTATATTCTTGATTAAATATTGTATTTGATATTCACTTTGAAATTCAAAGTGATTTGAATTTATAACTTGTGTTTGAATTATGAATTCATTACTTATATTGTGTGATGTTTATTGTTAAAGGTTTTGACACTTATCAAATGCAATCATTCCCCAAAGTAATAAGATACAAAAGAGATCATGTCGAAATTGCCCTAACTCACATTGTCTATCCCTAAGTGCAAAATGAGAGAGAACCTCGATCCCTCTTAGGTTTAGTTGCAATAAGGCGCGAAAATTTCCCCCGTTTTGCGATGAAATGCACATCCCATTTCTAAATCTACCCTTCGTTGTTCCTATGTTCTGGGTTATTACAGGCTGCGCCAAGTTGTTTATCGAGTAGTATAACTTGAGCCTATGCCTAGGTGCAAGCACCTGCTCATAGGCTCGGGGGCTACTCTTATCGAGAGTATTGTTCATCCTCCCGATAAGAAAGAGGAAAAATTGTGGAGTCAATTACAAGCAAGTTGAGCCTACACCCAAGTGCAAACACTTGGCTGTAGCCTCGGGGGCTACTCCCATCGGGGGCGCTGGTCGCGCACCCGATAGAAAAATAACTTCGACAGCATCTATGACAATCAAGGTTTGTAGACTCAACTCGATTCTACGACTCAAGTGGAGCCTACTCCCATCGGGAGCACATGGATTTCATCAAATCCTCCAGAAATATAGTTAAGTTCTTTATCGAGTAGTACAACTTGAGTCTATGCCCAAGTGCAAGCACTTGCCCATAGACTCGGGGGCTACTCCCATCGGGAGCACTGCCGTGCACCCGATAATTTCAAGAATCGTCGACATCATCTACGCTACACATGATCTACGACATGGACCTCGCCTTGTATTTTCTTCGACTCCAGAGATGGTTATGCTCGGAGTTTCTACGCAAGTCTTCGACTTCCCTATAAACTCGGGGGCTACTGACATGGGCATACCCTTCGGGTACCCATTATTAGTATACCTGGCTCGGCCCAATATGGAGAAGACCCAATATGGAGAAGGCCCAACAAGGCAACCCGAAGAAGTAGTCGACTAGGACTCTTGTAAAACCCTAGGCTGGTTGCATATATAAAGCTAGCCAGGGCACCCGAAATAGAGAGGACAACAGATAGACAACATAACTCCGCTACGGCGGCACCCTGTAAACACATCTATGATCATATACTGGATTGCTAGCAGCACGTAGGGATCCTCCACCGAGGGGACCCGAAGCTGGGTACGTCATGTGCCTAATCTCGTCCCCGGAATCTCCATCGTCGCTCTTCCCGAAAACCCAAGTCTACAATACGTAGGCATTGCCGAGGTGATCCCTCGTCAGCATCCGCCGCCGATTCGTGGTCATCCGGAGCTCCGCGCGCCAAGTCGGTCGACCTCAACCTTGCCGGCGCAACGGGGAGCCACCATGCTATTGTCGGTAAGTCCGCCGGACCCGTAGAAGAAGACCTAGCTTAGCTAGTTTAGTTCCGGCTACTCAAACCATTTCACCATATGCATGCAGCCGGAAACATGTCCACTAATTCACCTAAGTGCACTGGTAGTTCTCCGAGTAGTCAAGAATCGAGCTCACCGGAACCAAATTTTCCGGAACCTATAGCTTTCCTACCACCGCACATTTCCGATACCAGGCTGGCTCAACCTTTCTCCGCCTCTTCCAGCAACGCCTTAGGCCGGATCTCAACTCTTCAAGAAATCCAAGAAGAACTTGAAGGACAAGCAAGGATGGCCGCAAAAGTACTGGAAGCGGAATAGAAGAAGGGATCCAAAGCCCGGAATCGTGAGGGCGAAAAGGGTCAGTGGTGTCCATGTGAAGTAACGGAATCGGAGCTCAGAGCTTTCCAGAAGGAGGGCCCGATTGCTCCGGATTGGAGCTTTATGAAGGACTCCGTCACCCCCAAGCCGGATCCCGACGAACACGTCTTCACCAAGGCTTGGGTGGAGCGCGGCCTATCACTCCCATGCTCTGAGTTCTTCCTCTCCGTACTCAACACCTACGGCCTCCAGCCACACAACATTTGCCCCAACTCCTACCTCCTTCTCTCAAACTTCGTGACGCTCTGCGAAGGGCATCTCGGAATCCGCCCCGACATCTATCTATGGCAGTTCTTCTTCCGCGTCAAGAAGGAGACCAAGGACAAGGTGATGGTCAACTACGGAAGCATGACGTTCATGCTCCGCCCTCATAGGATGTACCAGCCTCATTCATCGCACGAGTCCGTCTGGTACTGGAATGTCGGATGGTTCTACGTAAATAATATCGCGTTTCCGGACGTCCACGAGGGGCTTCCCAAGTTTATCAACAAGCCCCCGGAGGAGTTAGACAGCTGGAGCTTCATCCTGTTGGAGATATGCCCAAGAGGAAATAATAAAGTGGTTATTATAATATCTTTGTGTTTATGATAAATGTTTGCATACCATGCTATAATTGTATTAACCGAAACATTGATACATGCGTGTTATGTAAACAACAAGGAGTCCCTAGTAAGCCTCTTGTATAACTAGCTTGTTGATTAATAGATGATCATGGTTTCGTGATCATGAACATTGGATGTTATTGATAACAAGGTTATGTCATTGGATGAATGATATAATGGACACACACCCAAATAAGTGTAGCATGAGATCAAGTCATTAAGTTCAACTTGCTATAAGCTTTCGATTTTGTGGTGACCCGACATACCACTGCATGGTGTAGTATGTAAGTCTGATATAACACCAATGAAACACCGTTCCACTAGTATTACATCACTCAGAGTGGTACAACAGAAACATATGCGGGTCCAAGGCATGTCTATAGAATTACATACAGACTCTGTTACATAAGATCATCACAGCCTCCTACTTTACAATGAGGTAAAACTGCAAATAAACTCCATAAGAACGACTCGTAGTCTAGTCTTATCCCGAAATATATTTGTAGGGTATTTAACTAGCTATAGAAGCTATGAATAGATTCTAGCTAAATAGGAGCTAGGTTAAGGAAGAAAGTTCCTTTCTATTGCTAATCTAGGTTTTCTCCTTGTTGGATGTGGTATCTGACTCCTCTGACAGGGTCCTGTCTCTTGAAGTAGTTGTTGACTCCTCGGCCTTCGAGTTGCACTGTAGATCCTCCTTTGATGCCTCCATATCTAAGTAGGGGATTTAAGAGTGGTATGAGTACGAGCGTACTCAACAAGTTCATTATAGGAAAGAGGTGTTTAATGCACTAGCTACAGCATTAGACCAGAAAGTCTAATACCAATGCAGGTTTTCATAACCATTTCTTTAAAAGGTTGATTTTATTCAGAAGAACTATGTCTGTCAGCTTTCACCGGTTTACTAGAACTTCGTGGAGTTCCTTTCCGGCAGCATTCGCAGTTCCAAAACCCGGAATAGGGAGTGACGGGTCACGATTCATTACACTCTGCAGAGGTGTGTTGCTTTACCCATAAGAGATCTTAACCTTGGTGCCAACCGGGCATATTCCCCGTCCACACTTCCTTTGGTGTGAGGCCCGGTATAAGGTCTAGCCAATCATGTTCCTCCGCAACCTCGAACACCCACCCTTTGTTGCAATCCCCGACCCTGGGTCCTCGCCGGTGCTCTTATACCAATTAAGGACGGCCCCCGACCACGACGTCAATTCAGGGCTCTAACAAAATTCCTTCGCCGGTAGATGCAACCCATCATAGACCGCATTACCGTGGGGACTTCAACGGGATCCCCACCCTACCGCTTGTCTCTCGAGATCAAGTGTCTACAGTAAGCGCATCTGTTGATGAACGAGAGGTGGAAACACTTTTGACTACTCTGTCCCACTCCAGATCTTATGGTTAACACGGGTATTACGGCACAAGAATTACTGGACGACATTTGTTGTTTAATCCTAGATGGATATAAACCCTTGCAATGGAACCTCCACCATATCAACACATACCATGGTTCCATTGCCCACCACATAGTCATATTCATAGTTATGAAAATAGTACTTTTGCTTTTCATGCAAGGGTGATAAATATAGTACTTTGCAAGTAATTTGGTAAAAATACTCAAATGACATGAGCAAGCAATGAACTTGCCTTTCTTGACTGCAAGATTATGCAGTCAAGGTCTTCGATACGCAATAACTCCAAATTCTGAAATAGCAACATCGTCCGGTAAGGACGATGTTTAAAAGATTGGCAAGGATGCAATAATGCATAAGTATGAGATGCAATCGATCTAAGCGTGACCTAACCCCGATGATTTAGGATTGGTGAGTCATAATGATTAGTTTCGGGTGTGTTGCACTTTTAGAGTGATTCATAAACAAGGTTCTTATTAAGGTTTGATTACTTGGTGTCATGTACAAGTTACATAATAAAGCATAGTAATTAATTGAGCACACAAGGTAAAGTAGTTGGCATAATGTTAATATGTAAAGAACAATTGTTGGTTTAGGTACTTTATGATATGGTTAATGATTACTTATCATATACTTCAAAAGAATAACTTTTGAAGAACATGTTCTTTAATCAAGAACAAGTATGATAATTATGGCTGTAAAGTTCTATGGTTTACTATGGTTTCCAATTAGCTCTTGAGTAGATATTAGATGGATCCTAACAAGGTTGGAAGCACATCTTAGGCAATTGATAACGCGTGAAGCACACGTCCGTTGGGAACCCCAAGAGGAAGGTGTGATGCGTACAGCAGCAAGTTTTCCCTTAGTAAGAAACCAAGGTTATCAAACCAGTAGGAGTCAAGGGCCACGTGAAGGTTGTTGGTGACAGAGTGTAGTGCGGCGCAACACCAGGGATTCCGGCGCCAACGTGGAACCTGCACAACACAATCAAAATACTTTGCCCCAACTTAACAGTGAGGTTGTCAATCTCACCGGCTTGCTGTAAACAAAGGATTAATCGTATGGTGTGGAAAATGATGTTTGTTTGCAATGAGCAGCAGAGAATAATGATTGCAGTAGATTGTATTCAGATGTAAAAGAATGGACCGGGGTCCACAGTTCACTAGTGGTGTCTCTCCAATAAGAAAGAGCATGTTGGGTGAACAAATTACAGTTGGGCAATTGACAAATAGAGAGGGTATAACAATGCACATACATATCATGATGACTAATATGAGATTTACTTAGGGCATTACGACAAAGTACATAGACTGCTATCCAGCATGCATCTATGCCTAAAAAGTCCACCTTCGGGTTAGCATCTGCACCCCTTCCAGTATTAAGTTGCAAACAACAGACAATTGCATTAAATAATCAACACAAATATCCTTAGACAAAGCATTGATGTTTTATCCCTAGTGGCAACAACACATCCACAACCTTAGAACTTTCTGTCACTGTCCCAGATTCAATGGAGGCATGAACACACTATCGAGCATAAATACTCCCTCTTGGAGTTACAAGTATCAACTTGGCCAGAGCCTCTACTAGCAACGGAGAGCATGCAAGATCATAAACAACACATATATGATAGATCAATAATCAACTTGACATACTATTCCATATTCATCAGATCCCAACAAACACAACATGTAGCATTACAAATAGATGATCTTGATCATGATAGGCAGCTCACAAGATCTAACATGATAGCACAATGAGGAGAAGACAACCATCTAGCTACTGCTATGGACCCATAGTCCAAGCATGAACTACTCACACATCAGTCCGGAGGCGATCATGGTGATGTAGAGTCCTCCGGGAGATGATTCCCCTCTCCGGCAGGGTGCCGGAGGCGATCTCCTGAATCCCCCGAGATGGGATTGGCGGCGGCGGCGTCTCTGGAACTTTTTCCGTATCGTGGCTCTCGGTAATAGGGTTTTCGCGACGGAGAGTATAAGTAGGCGGAAGGGCAGAGTCTGAGGAGGCACGGGGGCCCCCACACCATAGGGCGGCGCGGGCCCCCCTTGGCCGCGCGGCCCTGTGGTGGCGGTGCCTCGTGGCCCCACTTCGTATCCTCTTCGGTCTTCTGGAAGCTCCGTGGAAAAGTAAGACCCTGGGCGTTTGTTTCATCCAATTCCGAGAATATTTCCTTTGCAGGATTTCTGAAACCAAAAACAGCACAAAACAGGAACTGGCGCTTCGGCATCTCGTTAATAGGTTAGTGCCGGAAAATGCATATAAATGACATAAAGTGTATGTAAAACATGTGAGTATTGTCATAAAACTAGCATGGAACATAAGAAATTATAGATACGTTTGAGACGTATCAAACATCCCCAAGCTTAGTTCCTACTCGCCCTCGAGTAGGTAAACGATAACAAGGATATTTTCTGAAGTGACATGCTATCATAATCTTGATCAATACTATTGTAAAGCATATGAGATGAATGAAGTGATTCGAAGCAATGGTAAAGATAATGACTAAACAACTGAATCATATAGCAAAGACTTTTCATGAATAGTACTTTCAAGACAAGCATCAATAAGACTTGCATAGGAGTTAACTCATAAAGCAATAAATTCTTAGTAGAAGGTTTTGAAGCAACACAAAGGAAGATATAAGTTTCAGCAGTTGCTTTTAACTTCAACATGTATATCTCATGGATAATTGTCAACACAAAGTAATACGATGAATGCAAATAAGCAAGTATGTAGGAATCAATGCACACAGTTGACACAAGTGTTTGCTTCTAAGATAGAAAGAGGTAGGTAAACTGACTCAACATAAAGTAAAAGAAAGGCCCTTCGCAGAGGGAAGCATGGATTGCTATTTTTGTGCTAGAGCTTTTATTTTGAAAACATAGAAACAATTTTGTCAATGGTAGTAATAATTCATATGTGTTATGCATAAGACATCCTATAAGTTGCAAGCCTCATGCATCGAATACCAATAGTGCTCGCACCTTGTCCTAATTATCTTGGATTTACATGGATTATCATTGCATAACATATGTTTCAACCAAGTGTCACAAAGGGGTACCTCTATGCCGCCTGTACAAAGGTCCAAGGAGATAGATCGCATTTGATTTCTCGTTTTTAATAGATCTCAACTAAGGACATCCATACTGGGACAACATAGAAAACAAATAATGGACTCCTCTTTAATGCATAAGCATTCAACAACAGATAATATTCTCATAAGAGATTGAGGATTAATGTCCAAACTGAAACTTCCACCATGATACCTGGCTTCGGTTAGCGGCCCAATTTTCTTCTCTAACAATATGCATACTCAAACCATTTGATCATGATAAATCACCCTTACTTCAGACAAGACGAACATGCATAGCAACTCACATGATATTCAACAAAGGTGTAACAGTTGATGGCGTCCCCAGAAACATGGTTACCGCTCAACAAGCAACTTATAAGAAATAAGATACATAAGCTACATATTCTTTACCACAATAGTTTTTAAGCTATTTTCCCATGAGCTATGTATTGCAAAGACAAGGAATGAAATTTTAAAGGTAGCACTCAAGCAATTTACTTTGGAATGGTAGAGAAATACCACATAGTAGGTAGGTATGGTGGACACAAATGTCATAGGTTTTGGCTCAAGGATTTGGATGCACGAGAAGTAATCCCTCTCAGTACAAGGCTTTGGCTAGCAAGGTTGTTTGAAGCAAACACAAGTATGAACCGGTACAGCAAAACTTACATAACAACATATTGCAAGCATTATAAGACTCTACACTGTCTTCCTTGTTGTTCAAACACTTCAAAATAAAATATCTAGACTTTAGAGAGACCAATCATGCAAACCAAATTTCAACAAGCTCTATGGTAGTTCTTCATTAATAGGTGCAAAGTACATGATGCAAGAGCTTAAACATGATCTATTTGAGCAAAACAATTGCCAAGTATCAAATTATTCAAGACCATATACCAACTACCACATGAAGCATTTTCTGTTTCCAACCATATAACAATGAACGAAGCAGTTTCAACCTTCGCCATGAACATTAAAAGTAAAGCTAAGAACACCAGTGTTCATATGAACGAGCGGAGTGTGTCTCTATCCCACACAAAGAATGCTAGGATCCTATTTTATTCAAACACAAACAAAAATAAAAACATACAGACGCTCCAAGTAAAGCGCATAAGATATGACGGAATAAAAATATAATTTCACTAGAGGTGACATGATAAGTTGTCGATGAAGAAGGGGATGCCTTGGGCATCCCCAAGCTTAGGTGCTTGAGTCTTCTTGAAATATGCAGGGATGAACCACGGGGCATCCCCAAGCTTAGACTTTTCACTCTTCTTGATCATATTGTATCATCCTCCTCTCTTGACCCTTGAAAACTTCCTCCACACCAAACTCAAAACAAACTCATTAGAGGGTTAGTGCATAATCAAAAATTCACATATTCAGAGGTGACATAATCATTTTTAACACTTCTGGACATTGCACAAGGCTACTGAAAGTTAATGGAACAAAGAAATCCATTCAACATAGCAAAAGAGGCAATGCGAAATAAAAAGCAGAATCTGTCAAAATAGAAAAGTCCGTAAAGATGAATTTTTTAGAGGCACTTAACTTGCTCAGATGAAAATTCTCAAATTGAATGAAAGTTGCGTACATATCTGAGGATCACTCATGTAAATTGGAAGATTTTTCTGAGTTACCTACAGAGAATTCTACTCAAATTCGTGACAGCAAGAAATCTGTTTCTGCGCAGTAATCCAAATCTAGTATCAACCTTACTATCAAAGACTTTACTTGGCACAACAATGCAATAAAGTAAAGATAAGGAGAGGTTGCTACAGTAGTAACAACTTCCAAGACTCAAATATAAAACAAAATTACTGTAGTAAAATAATGGGTTGTCTCCCATAAGCACTTTTCTTTAACGCCTTTCAGCTAGGCGCAGAAAGTGTGAATAAAGTATTATCAAGAGATGAAGCATCAACATCATAATTTGTTCTAATAATAGAATCAAAAGGTAACTTCATTCTCTTTCTAGGGAAGTGTTCCATACCTTTCTTGAGAGGAAATTGATACTTAATATTCCCTTCCTTCATATCAATAATAGCACCAACGATTCAAGAAAAGGTCTTCCCAAAATAATGGGACAAGATGCATTGCATTCAATATCCAAGACAACAAAATCAACGGGGACAAGGTTATTGTTAACCGTAATGCGAACATTATCAATCCTCCCCAAAGGTTTCTTTATAGAATTATCAGCAAGATTAACATCCAAATAACAATTTTTCAATGGTGGCAAGTCAAGCATATCATAGAGTTTCTTAGGCATAACAGAAATACTTGAACCAAGATCACATAAAGCATTACAATCAAAATCATTGACCTTCATCTTAATGATGGGCTCCCAACCATCTTCCAACTTCCTAGGAATAGAAGTTTCAATAATTTATCTTCTCTAACTTTAATGAGAGCGTTTGTAATATGTTTTGTAAAGGCCAAATTTATAGCACTAGCATTAGGACTTCTAGCACGTTTTTGTATGAACTTAATAACTTCAGAGATGTGACAATGAGGGGAAGACGACCATCTAGCTACTGCTATGGAACCATAGTCCAGGGGTGAACTACTCACACATCAATCCGGAGGCGATCATGGCGATGAAGAGTCCTCCGGGAGAAGATTCCCCTCTCCGGCAGGGTGCCGGAGGCGATCTCCTGAATCCCCCGAGATGGGATTGGCGGCGGCGGCATCTCTGGAAGGTTTTCCGTATCGTGGCTCTCGGTACTGGGGTATTCGCGACGAAGGCTTTAAGTAGGCGGAAGGGAAGGTCAGGGGGAGACGCGAGGGGCCCACATGCTAGGGCGGCGCAGGGCCCCCTAGGCCGCGCGGCCCTAGTGTGGCGGCGCCTCGTCGCCCCACTTCGTGATCCTTTCGGTCTTTTGGAAGCTTCATGGAAAAAATAAGCCCCTGGGCGTTGATTTCGTCCAATTCCGAAAATATTTCCTTTGTAGGATTTCTGAAACCGAAAACAGCAGAAAACAGCAACTGGCTCTTCGGCATCTTGTCAATAGGTTAGTGCTGGAAAATGCATAAATAGGACATAAAGTGTGTATAAAACATGTGAGTATCATCATAAAAGTAGCATGGAACATAAGAAATTATAGATACGTTGGAGACGTATCAGCATCCCCAAGCTTAGTTCCTACTCGTCCTCGAGTAGGTAAACGATAACAAAGATAATTTCTTAAGTGACATGCTATCATAATCTTGATCAATACTATTGTAAGCATATGTAATGAATGAAGTGATTCGAAGAAATGGTAAAGACAATGATTAAACAACTGAATCATATAGCAAAGACTTTTCATGAATAGTACTTTCAAGACAAGTATCAATAAGACTTGCATAAGAGTTAACTCATAAAGCAATAAATTCAAAATAAAGGAATTGAAGCAACACAAAGGAAGATTTAAGTTTCAGCAATTGCTTTCAACTTGTAACATGTATATCTCATGGATAGTTGTCAACACAAAGTAATATAATGAATGCAAATAAGCAAGTATGTAAGAATCAATGCACAGTTGACACAATGTTTGCTTCTAAGATGGAAGGAAGTGGGTAAACTGACTCAACAATAAGTAAAAGAATGGCCCTTCGCAGAGGGAAGTGATACGTCTCCAACATATCTATAATTTCTGATGTTCCATGCTTGTTTTATGACAATACCTAAATGTTTTGTTCACACTTTATATCGTTTTTATGCGTTTTCCGGAACTAACCTATTGACGAGATGCCGAAGTGCCAGTTGCTGTTTTCTGCTGTTTTTGGTTTCAGAAATCCTACAAAGGAAATATTCTCGGAATCGGACGAAATCAATTCCCAACATCTTATTTTTCCCGGAACCTTCCAGAACACCGGAGAGACACCAGAGGGGAGGCCCAGGGCCACCACACGTGTGGGCGGCGCGGCCCAGGGGGGCGCGACCCCTACTGTGTGGCTGCCCCGCAGCCCCTCCGACTCCGCCTCTTCGCCTATTTAGGCCGCCCTGACCTAAAACATCGACACCGATTGACGAAACCCGAGAAAACTTTCCAGAGCCGCCGCCATCGCGAAACTCCAATTCGGGGGACAGAAGTCTCTGTTCCGGCACCCTGCCGGGACGGGGAATTGCCCCCGGAAGCCGTCTCCACCGCCATCTTCACCGCCATTGCTGCCTCCATGATGAGGAGGGAGTAGTTCACCCCCGGGGCTGAGGGCTCTGCTGTAGCTATGTGGTTCATCTCTCTCTTTGTGATCTAGTTCAATATCATCTATGTGCTACTCTAGTGATGTTATTAAAGTAGTTTATTCCTCCTCCATGATGTAATGTTGACAGTGTGTGCATCATGAAGTACTTGGTATATGCTATGATTGTGATCTCTTGTAGATTATGAAGTTAACTATTACTATGATGGTATTGATGTGATCTATTCCTCCTTTCATAGCTTGTCATTGACAGTGTGCATGCTATGTTAGTACTTGGTATAATTGTGTTGATCTGTCATGCACTCTAAGGTTAATTAAATATGAACATCGAATGTTGTGGAGCTTGTTAACTCCGGCATTGAGGTGCTCTTGTAGCCCTACACGATTAGTGGTGTTCATCATCCAACAAGAGAGTGTAGAGTGGTTTTATTATGTGATCAATGTTGAGAGTGTCCACTAGTGAAAGTAGGATCCCTAGGCCTTGTTTCCAAACATCGAATCTCCATTTGTTTACTGTTCTGCTACATGTTTGCTTGCTGCAATTTATATTTCAGATTGCAATTACTTCTCATATACATTCATACAACTTGTATTTCACTATCTCTTCGCCGAACTAGTGCACCTATACATCTGACAAGTGTATTAGGTGTGTTGGGGACACAAGAGACTTCTTGCATTGTGATCGCAGGGTTGCTTGAGAGGGATATCTTTGACCTCTTCCTCCCTGAGTTCGATAAACCTTGGGTGATCCACTTAAGGGAAAACTTGCTGCTGTTCTACAAACCTCTGCTCTTGGAGGCCCAACACTGTCTACAGGAAAAGAAGTGTGAGTAGACATCAAGCTATTTTCTGGCGCCGTTGCCGGGGAGGAAAGGTAAAAGGTACTCACACTCCGGATCTCGGCTACTAAGCTATTTTCCGGCGCCGTTGTAAGTGCTCGAAGCTATTTCCTTTAGATCCTGCAATTGCATCTTTTTGTTTCTTGTTTTACACTAGTAAGGCATAATGGAAAAAAAACTATGAGCTTTTTAATTTATTTCCTAAGTTAAGACATGAATTGTGTGATGCGAAAATTAAAGAACCTATGGAACCTCATTTGCATGCTAGTAGCAATGTTATTGGTATGAACGCAATCACTGCTAATGCTATGGAGAAGTCTAAGCTTGGGGAAGCTAGTTTTTATGATCTTTTTAGCTTCCCATCTTTAGGGGAGAAAATTTGCTCTGATAATACTTTATCTCCCATATGCGATAACTTTAATGATGCTTGTGATATTTTAAATCCACCTATTGCAAGAACTGCTTTCAAGATACCCATGAAAATTATTGAACGTGTTATGGATAACCGCTATGAAGGGGATGGGACTGTCCATCCTGGAGATCATTTACTGTTTTTGCATGAATTATGCGGGTTATTCAAGTGTGCAGGTATCTCTATGGATGAAGTGAGGAAGAAACTATTCTCTTTTTCGCTGTCTGGTAAAGCGGCGCATCTGTATAAATTGCTGAAGAATAGTCATTCTCTTGGTTGGGAGGAAATTGTATCTCTCTTTTATTCTAAATTTTATCCTCCTCATGAAGTGCATATTGATAGGAATTACATTTATAACTTTTATCCTCGTGATGGAGAGAGTATTTCTCAAGCATGGGGGAGATTGAAGTCACTAATGCTCAAATGTCCCATTCATGAGCTCCCCCGTAATGTTATTATTAACAATTTTTATGCGAGGCTTTCAGGACATCACAAGGACTATCTAGATGCCTGTTCGGAGGGATCTTTCACAAGCAAGGAGGTTGAAGCTAGGTGGGATCTTCTTGATCAGATTGAGGAGAATGCTGAAGATTGGGAGAACGACAAAGGTAAAGAGTCTGGTATAAATTATGATTATGAATGCATCGAAACTTTTATGGATACTGATAAATTTCGAAATATGAGTGCTACTTATGGTCTTGACTCTCAAGTTGCTGTAAATCTTTATAAAGCGTTTGCCTCTCATTTTGAATTTCCTAAGAAGAATTTTGATAAGTATCATGAACCTTTTAAATATGCTTGCATGAAGAATGAAATTGTTGTTAATGATTGCAATAAACATGCTCAAACTCCTAAGAATGCTATTTCCTATAAGCATGTTAATTTTTTGTGGAATGCATAGACCTTGTGGAATTAATCAAATCAAAGATGAATATTGTATCCATCATATTAATGAAAAAACTAGAAAGTGGTTTAGGGCTCTAGATGATCTTGGTAAAAAAGTTTGTGCCCTCTATCCTTTTATTTGTGAACTTTGCCATAGAGTGGGTCATTTTAATTTTCAATGCTCCTCCAATGATAATTTGAACCCCATGAGTGCTGCAAATTTGTATTGTGATGATGAAATTACTCCTAATCAGCATGATGAACTTAATTTATTTTTGTGGTGTGAAGAGTTATCGAGGAAAATCTCTTTGTTACATATGAGTGATCTTGATATTGATGATGTCCTGCATGGGTGTTCTTATTATTGCATTGATAATTGCCATACAAATACTTACATACAAAATATTTTAGAAGATGACACCTTGCCAAAATATGATAGGACCGCTGTGTGCTTTGAACTTATTAATGAAGAGGAGGAATCCTCCCAAGTTTCTTCTATTGTTTCTGGAAATAAATCAGGTTATGTGGAGAAGCCTCCCTTCAAGCCCCTTCCTCCTAAAGAAGGGAACGAGGAGAAGGGAGAGAAGAAGAAGAAGAAGAAGGGAACGAAGAAGAAGAAGAAGAAGAAGAAGGGGAATAAAGAGAAAGAGATAACGATAGGTAACCGTAAGTATGTTGATCCTAATGATTATTATGATAATGAATCTGAATACAATGATCTTCCTATGCCCTTTACATACATTAGGGATCATGATTTGAAAGAGCACACTACTTTTGATATTGCAAATCTCTGGGAAACTAATTCTGAAAATGATGATGTTAATAATTGCCATAGTATCAGTACTATCCATGCTTCCTCCCATAATGATATAGAAAGCTCTAAGCTTGGGGATGAGGTGTTTGAAAATCCTTTTGCTACTGATCATTATATGTTTGATACATCTCCTTCTAGTAACAACGATGGTAAGGTTGCAGATGAACATACTGTGAAGGATAACTATTCTATTTCTTATGATGACACTATGCCTCCAATCTTTGATAATTATTATAAAGAATGCTATGATATAAGTTATAACTATCCTTATGAAACTTGTCATAGTTATGATTGGATTGCCAAAAAAATTCCCTTAATATGCAACTTGTTTACCATGTTCAAATTCTTGATAATAATCCTGCTCCAATTACTATTAATGAGAAGAACTCTTCTTATGCCAAAATTAATGATACTTCTATGCATATGAACCATGATAAGAATGTTTTAAGTGATGGGTATATTGTGGATTTCATCAATGATGCTACTAAAAGTTATTATGAGAGAGGGAAACATGGTTATATGCATCTTAATAATATTAAGTTTCCCCTCTTTATGTTGAGAATCTTGAAGTTACTCGTGTTTTATCCTCCTATGCTTGTCACTTTGTTCTTCATGAATTCATTTGTGCACAAGATTCCTTTGCATAGGAAGTGGGTTAGACTTAAATGTGTTTTGAATTTGCTTCTTGATGCTCTCTTTTGCTTCAACTCTTATTTCTTGGGAGTGCATCATTAAAATCACTGAGCCCATCTTAATGGCTATAAAGAAAGCACTTCTTGGGAGATAACCCATGTTTTTATTTTGCTATAGTACTTTTGTTTTATATTTGAGTCTTGGAAGTTGATACTACTGTAGCAACCCCTCCTTATCTTTATTTTATTTCATTGTTGTGCCAAGTAAAGTCTTTGATAGTAGAGTTGATACTAGATTTGGATTACTGCGCAAAAACAGATTTCTGTCTGTCACGAATTTGGGCAGGGTTCTCTCTAGGTACCTCAGAAAAATCTGCCAATTTTTGTGTGTGATCCTCAGATATGTACGCAACTTTCATTCAATTTGAGCATTTTCATCTGAGCAAGTCTGGTGCCTCTAAAAAATTTGTCTTTACGGACTGTTCTGTTTTGACAGATTCTGCCTTTTATTTCGCATTGCTTCTTTTGCTATGTTGGATGGATTTCTTTGTTCCATTGACTTCCAGTAGCTTTGAGAAATGTCCAGAAGTGTTAAGAATGAGTGTGTCACCTCTGAACATGTGAATTTTTGATTATGCACTAACCCTCTAATGAGTTTGTTTTGAGTTTGGTGTGGAGGAAGTTTTCAAGGGTCAATAGAGGAGGATGATACAATATGATCAAGAAGAGTGAAAGCTCTAAGCTTGGGGATGCCCCGGTGGTTCATCCCTGCATATTTCAAGAAGACTCAAGCATCTAAGCTTGGGGATGCCCAAGGCATCCCCTTCTTCATCGACAAATTATCAGGTCACCTCTAGTGAAACTATATTTTTATTCCGTCACATCTTATGTGTTTTACTTGGAGCGTTTGTGTGCTTTTATTTTCGTTTTTGTTATTTTCATTCTCTGAATAAATGCTTGTGTGGGAGAGAGACACGCTCCGCTGGTTCATATGAACACATGTGTTCTTAGCTTTATTCTTAATGTTCATGGCGAAGGTTGAAACTGCTTCGTTAATTGTTATATGGTTGGAAACGGGAAATACTACATGTGGTAATTGGTATAATGTCTTGAACAATGTGATACTTGGCAATTGTTGTGCTCATAATTAAGCTCTTGCATCATATACTTTGCACCTATTAGTGAAGAAATACATAGAGCTGGTTAAAATTTGGTTTGCATGATTGGTCTCTCTAAGGTCTAGATATTTTCTGGTAAAAGTGTTTGAGCAACAAGGAAGACAGTGTAGAGTCTTATAGTGCTTGCAATATGTTCTTATGTAAGTTTTGCTGTACCGGTTCATACTTGTGTTTGCTTCAAACAACCTTGCTAGCCTAAGCCTTGTATTGAGAGGGATTACTTCTCATGCATCCAAATCCTTGAGCCAATAACTATGCCATTTGTGTCCACCATACCTACCTACTACATGGTATTTTCTGCCCTTCCAAAGTAAATTGCTTGAGTGCTATCTTTAAACACTTCAAAAGTTATTACCTCTTATTTGTGTCAATGTTTTATAGCTCATGAGGAAGTATGTGGTGTTTATCTTTCAATCTTGTTGGGCAACTTTCACCAATGGACTAGTGGCTTCATCCGCTTATCCAATAATTTTGCAAAAAGAGCAAGCAATGGGGTTCCCATCCCCAATTAATTAACTTTCATAATTTTACAAAAAATAGACACTCCTCCATGGTATGTGATTGTTGGACGACACCCGAGGATTCGGTTAGCCATGGCTTGAGAAAGCAAAGGTGGGGAGGAGTGTCATCTAAATAAAACTAAAATAAAAAGGCACTCCTTCATGGTATGAGATTGTTGGCAGGCACCCGAGGATTCGGTTAGCCATGGTTTGTGAAAGCAAAGGTTGGAAGGAGTGCCACCTAAAAATAAAAATGTTTCATGGGAGCCGCTCTTTGAAGGTTTGTCTGGCAAGGGGGTTAGGGTGCCCACTACCATTCGTTGACAACAACAAACACTTCTCAAAACTTTACTTTTATGCTCTCTTTATGTTTTCAAAATAAAAGCTCTAGCACAAATATAGCAATCAATGCTTCCCTCTGCGAAGGGCCATTCTTTTACTTTCATGTTGAGTCAGTTCACCTACTTCTTTCTATCTTAGAAGCAAACACTTGTGTTAACTGTGCATTGATTCTTACATACTTGCTTATTGCACTTATTATTTTACTTTATGTTGACAATTATCCATGAGATATGCATGTTGAAAGTTGAAAGCAACCGCTGAAACTTGATCTTCCTTTGTGTTGCTGCAGTGCCTTTACTTTGAATTTACTGCTTTATGAGTTAACTCTTATGCAAGACTTATTGATGCTTGTCTTGAAAGTACTATTAATGAAAAGTCTTTGCTATATGATTCAGTTGTTTAATCATTGTCTTTACCATTGCTTTGAATCGCTTCATTCATCTTATATGCTTTACAATGGTACGATCAAGATTATGTAAGTAGCATGTCACTTCAGAAATTATCTTTTATCGTTTACCTACTCGAGGACGAGTAGGAACTAAGCTTGGGGATGCTGATACGTCTCCAACGTATCTATAATTTGTGATGTTCCATGCTTGTTTTATGACAATACCTACATGTTTTGTTCACACTTTATATCGTTTTTATGCGTTTTCCGGAACTAACCTATTGACGAGATGCCGAAGTGCCGATTCTTTGTTTTTCTGCTGTTTTTGGTTTCAGAAATCCTACAAAGGAAATATTCTCGGAATCGGACGAAATCAATTCCCAACATCTTATTTTTCCCGGAACCTTCCAGAACACCGGAGAGACACCAGAGGGGAGGCCCAGGGCCACCACACGTGTGGGCGACGCGGCCCAGGGGGGGCGCGCCCCCCTACTGTGTGGCTGCCCCGCAGCCCCTCCGACTCCGCCTCTTCGCCTATTTAGGCCTCCGTGACCTAAAACATCGACACCAATTGACGAAACCCGAGAAAACTTTCCAGAGCCGCCGCCATCGCGAAACTCCAATTCGGGGGACAGAAGTCTCTGTTCCGGCACCCTGCTGGGATGGGGAATTGCCCCCGGAAGCCGTCTCCACCGCCATCTTCACCGCCATTGCTGCCTCCATGATGAGGAGGGAGTAGTTCACCCCCGGGGCTGAGGGCTCTGCTGTAACTATGTGGTTCATCTCTCTCTTTGTGATCTAGTTGAATATAATCTATGTGCTACTCTAGTGATGTTATTAAAGTAGTTTATTCCTCCTCCATGATGTAATGTTGACAGTGTGTGCATCATGAAGTACTTGGTATATGCTATGATTGTGATCTCTTGTAGATTATGAAGTTAACTATTACTATGATGGTATTGATGTGATCTATTCCTCCTTTCATAGCTTGTCGTTGACAGTGTGCATGCTATGTTAGTACTTGGTATAATTGTGTTGATCTATCATGCACTCTAAGGTTAATTAAATATGAACATCGAATGTTGTGGAGCTTGTTAACTCTGGCATTGAGGTGCTCTTGTAGCCCTACACAATTAGTGGTGTTCATCATCCAACAAGAGAGTGTAGAGTGGTTTTATTATGTGATCAATGTTGAGAGTGTCCACTAGTGAAAGTAGGATCCCTAGGCCTTGTTTCCAAACATCGAATCTCCGTTTGTTTACTGTTCTGCTACATGTTCGCTTGCTGCAATTTATATTTCAGATTGCAATTACTTCTCATATACATTCATACAACTTGTATTTCACTATCTCTTCGCCGAACTAGTGCACCTATACATCTGACAAGTGTATTAGGTGTGTTGGGGACACAAGAGACTTGTTGCATTGTGATCGCAGGGTTGCTTGAGAGGGATATCTTTGACCTCTTCCTCCCTGAGTTCGATAAACCTTGGGTGATCCACTTAAGGGAAAACTTGCTGCTGTTCTACAAACCTCTGCTCTTGGAGGCCCAACACTGTCTACAGGAAAAGAAGTGTGAGTAGACATCAGGAAGCAGGGATAAATCATGTGCTAGAGCTTTTATTTTTGAAAACAAGAAACAATTTTGTCAACGGTAGTAATAAAGCATATGTGTTATGTATAAGATATCTTATAAGTTGCAAGCCTCATGCATAGTTTACCAATAGTGCCCGCACCTTGTCCTAATTAGCTTGGATTACATGGATTATCATTGCATAACATATGTTTTAACCAAGTATCACAAAGGGGTACCTCTATGCCGCCTGTACAAAGGTCTAAGGAGAAAGCTCGCATTGGATTTCTCGCTTTTGATTATTCTCAACTTAGACATCCATACCGAGACAACATAGACAACAGATAATGGACTCCTCTTTAATGCATAAGCATTCAACAACAGATAATATTCTCATAAGAGATTGAGGATTGTTGTCCAAACTGAAACTTCCACCATGGATCATGGCTTTAGTTAGCGGCCCAATGTTCTTCTCTAACAATATGCATGCTCAAACCATTCAACTCATGATAAATCGCCCTTACTTCAGACAAGACGAACATGCATAGCAACTCACATGATATTCAACAAGGTGAAATAGTTGATGGCGTCCCCAGGAACATGGTTACCGCTCAACAAGCAACTTATTAAGAAATAAGATACATGAGTACATATTCAATACCACAATAGTTTTTAAGCTATTTTTCCCATGAGCTACATATTGCAAAGACAGAGAATGGAATTTTAAAGGTAGCACTCAAGCAATTTACTTTGGAATGGCAGAGAAATACCATGTAGTAGGTAGGTATGGTGGACACAAATGGCATAGTTTTTGGCTCAAGGATTTTGGATGCACGAGAAGTATTCCCTCTCAATACAAGGCTTAGGATAGCAAGGTTGTTTGAAGCAAACACAAGTATGAACCGGTACAGCAAAACTTACGTAAGAACATATTGCAAGCATTATAAACCCTCACCAGAAAATATCTAGACTTTAGAGAGACCAATCATGCAAACCAAATGTCAACAAGCTCTACAGTATTTCTTCACTAATAGGTGCAAAGTATATGATGCAAGAGCTTAAACATGAGCATAACAATTGCCAAGTATCAAATTGTTCAAGACATTATACCAATTACCACATGTAGCATTTTCTGTTTCCAACCATATAACAATTAACGAAGCAGTTTCATCCTTCGCCATGAACATTAAGAATAAAGCTAAGAACATATGTGTTCATATGAAACAGCGGAGCGTGTCTCTCTCCCACACAATGAATGCTAGGATCCAAAAATTTTCAAACAAAACAAAAACAAGAACATAAAGACGCTCCAAGTAAAGCACATAAGATGTCACGGAATAAAAAATATAGTTTCACTAGAGGTGACCTGATAATTTGTCGATGAAGAAGGGGATGCCTTGGGCATCCCCAAGCTTAGATGCTTGAGTCTTCTTGAAATATGCAGGGATGAACCATGGGGGCATCCCCAAGCTTAGAGCTTTCACTCTCCTTGATCATATTGTATCATCCTCCTCTCTTGATCCTTGAAAAATTCCTCCACACCAAACTCAAAACAAACTCATTAGAGGGTTAGTGCATAATCAAAAATTCACATGTTTAGAGGTGACATAATCATTCTTAACACTTCTGGACATTGCACAAAGCTACTGAAAGTTAATGGAACAAAGAAATCCATCAAACATAGCAAGATAGGCAATGTGAAATAAAAGGCAGAATCTATCAAAACAGATCAGTCTGTAAGGACTAATTTTTCTGGGGCACTAAACTTGCTCAGATGAAAATGCTCAAATTGAATGAAAGTTGCGAACATATCTGAGAATCACTCACGTAAATTGGCAGATTTTTCTGAGTTACCTACAGAGAACCCTGCCCAAATTCGTGACAGCAAGAAATCTGTTTCTGCACAGTAATCCAAATCTAGTATCATCTTTACTATCAAAGACTTTACTTGGCACAACAATGAAATAAAATAAAGATAAGGAGAGGTTTCTACAGTAGTAACAACTTCCAAGACTCAAATATAAAACAAAAGTGCACAAGTAAAATCATGGGTTGTCTCCCATAAGCGCTTTTCTTTAATGCCTTTCAGCTAGGCGCAGAAAGTGTGAATCAAGTATTATCAAGAGACGAAGCATCAACATCATAATTGGTTCTAATGATAGAATCAAAAGGTAACTTCATTCTCTTTCTAGGGAAGTGTTCCATACCTTTCTTGAGAGGAAAGTGATATTTAATATTACCTTCCTTCATATCAATAATAGCACCAACAGTTCGAAGAAAAGGTCTTCCCAAAATAATGGGACAAGATGCATTGCATTCAATATCCAAGACAACAAAATCAACGGGGACAAGGTTATTGTTAATCGTAATGCGAACATTATCAATCCTCCCCAAAGGTTTCTTTGTAGAATTATCAGCAAGATTAACATCCAAATAACAATTTTTCAATGGTGGCAAGTCAAGCATATTATAGATTTTCTTAGGCATAACGGAAATACTTTCACCAAGATCACATAAAGCATTACAATAAAAATTATTGACCTTCATCTTAATGATGGGCTCCCAACCATCTTCTAACTTCCTAGGAATAGAAGTTTCAAGTTTTAATTTCTCTTCTCTAGATTTTATGAGAGCATTTGTAATATGTTTTGTGAAGGCCAAATTTATAGCACTAGCATTAGGACTTCTAGCAAGTTTTTGTAAGAACTTTAGAACTTCAGAGATGTGACAATCATCAAAATCTAAACCATTATGATCTAAAGCAATGGGATCATTGTCCCCAATATTTTGAAAAATTTCAGCAGTTTTATCACAAGCAGTTTCAGCAATTTTAGCAGTTTCAGGCAGTTTTGCACACTTTGCATTAGGAGTAGAAACATTTCCAACACCAATTATTTCACCATTGATAGTAGGAGGTGTAGCAACATGTGAAGCATTATCATTACTAGTGGTGGTAATAGTCCAAACTTTAGCTACATTATTCTCTTTAGCATTTTCTTCTTTTTCCCACCTAGCACGCAATTCGGCCATCAATCTAATATTCTCATTAATTCGAACTTGGATGGAGTTTGCTGTAGCAAATGACTTAATATCTTTAGTTTCATTAGGCATAACTTTCGATTTCAAAAGATCAACATCAGCAGCAAGACTATCAACTTTAGAAGCAAGAATATCAAATTTACCAAGCTTTTCTTCAACAGATTTGTTAAAAGCAGTTTGTGTACTAATAAATTCTTTAAGCATGGCTTCAAGACCAGAGGGTGCATTCCTATTATTGTTGTAAGAATTACCATAAGAATTACCACAACCGTTATTATTATGAGAAGGGTATGGCCTATAATTGTTACTAGAATTATTCCGATAAGCATTGTTGTTGAAATTATTATTTTTAATTAAGTTCACATCAACATGTTCTTCTTGGGCAACCAATGAAGCTAACGGAACATTATTAGGATCAACATTAGATCTACCATTCACAAGCATAGACATAATAGCATCAATCTTATCACTCAAGGAGGAGGTTCCTTCAACAGAATTTACCTTCTTACCTTGTGGAGCTTTTTCCGTGTGCCATTCAGAGTAATTAATCATCATAAAAGTACCTCCAGCAGTTGAATCCAATAGGTCCCGTGAAGAAAAAATCAATCCTGCATAAAAGGTTTGGATGATCATCCAAGTAGTCAGTCCATGGGTAGGGCAATTCTTGACCAAAGATTTCATTATTTCCCATGCTTGAGCAACATGCTCATTATACAATTGATTAAAATTCATTATGCTACTTCTCAAAGATATAATTTTAGCAGGAGGATAATATCTACCAATGAAAGCATCCTTACATTTAATCCATGAATCAATACTATTCTTAGGCAAAGACAGCAACCAATCTTTAGCTCTTCCTCTTAAGGAGAAAGGAAACAATTTTAATTTTATAATGTCACCATCTACATCCTTATACTTTTGCATTTCACATAGTTCAACAAAATTATTAAGATGGGCAGCAGCAGCATCAGAACTAACACCAGAAAATTGCTCTCTCATGACAAGATTTAGTAAAGCAGGTTTAATTTCAAAAAATTCTGCTGTAGTAGCAGGTGGAGCAATAGGTGTGCATAAGAAATCATTATTATTTGTGCTAGTGAAGTCACACAACTTAGTATTTTTAGGAGTACCCATTTTAGCAGTAGTAAATAAAGCAAACTAGATAAAGTAAAAAACAAATAACTAATTTTTTGTGTTTTAGATATAGAAAACGCAAGCAAGATAGTAAATAAAGTAAATGCAAGTAACTAATTTTTTTGTATTTTGATATAAGAAAGCAAACAAAGCAGTAAATAAAATAAAGTAAAGCAAGACAAAAACAAAGTAAAGAGATTGGAAGTGGGAGACTCCCCTTGCAGCGTGTCTTGATCTCCCCGGCAACGGCGCTAGAAAAAGAGCTTGATACGCGTACAACACGCGTCCGTTGGAACCCCAAGAGGAAGGTGTGATGCGTACAGCAGCAAGTTTTCCCTCAGTAAGAAACCAAGGTTATCGAACCAGTAGGAGTCAAGAAGCATGTGAAGGTTATTGGTGGCGGAGTGTAGTGCGGCGCAACACCAGGGATTCCGGCGCCAACGTGGAACCTGCACAACACAATCAAAGTACTTTGCCCCAACGTAACAGTGAGGTTATCAATCTCAACGGCTTGCTGTAACAAAGGATTAGATGTATAGTGTGGAAGATGATGTTTGCTAAGAACAGTAGAACAAGTATTGCAGTAGATTGTATTTGATGTAAAAGAATGGACCGGGGTCCACAGTTCACTAGTGGTGTCTCTCCAATAAGAATAAGCATGTTGGGTGAACAAATTACAGTTGGGCAATTGACAAATAAAGAGGGCATGACAATGCACATACATATCATGATGAGTAGTGTGAAATTCAATTGGGCATTACGACAAAGTACATAGACCGCTATCCAGCATGCATCTATGCCTAAAAAGTCCACCTTCAGGTTAGCATCCGCACCCCTTCCAGTATTAAGTTGCAAACAACAGACAATTGCATTAAGTATGGTGCGTAATGTAATCAACACAAATATCCTTAGACAAAGCATTGATGTTTTATCCCAAGTGGCAACAGCACATCCACAACCTTAGAACTTTCTGTCACTGTCCCAGATTAAATAGAGGCATGAACCCACTATCGAGAATAAATTACTCCCTCTTGGAGTTACAAGTATCAACTTGGCCAGAGCCTCTACTAGCAACGGAGAGCATGCAAGATCTTAAACAACACATATATGATAGATTGATAATCAACTTAACATATTATTCCATATTCATCGGATCCCAACAAATGCAACATGTAGCATTACAGATAGATGATATTGATCATGTTAGGCAGCTCACAAGATCCAACAATGATAGCACAATGAGGAGAAGACGGCCATCTAGCTACTGCTATGGACCCATAGTCCAGGGGTGAACTACTCACACATCAATCCGGAGGCGATCATGGCGATGAAGAGTCCTCCGAGAGATGATTCCCCTCTCCGGCAGGGTGCCGGAGGCGATCTCCTGAATCCCCCGAGATGGGATTGGCGGCGGCGGCGTCTCTGGAAGGTTTTCCGTATCGTGGCTCTCGGTACTGGGGTATTCGCGACGAAGGCTTTAAGTAGGCGGTGAAGGAGATATGCCCAAGAGGCAATAATAAAAGTGGTTATTATATATCTTTATGTTTATGATAAATGTTTATATACCATGCTATAATTGTATTAACCGAAACATTGATACATGTGTGATATGTAAACAACAAAGAGTCCCTAGTATGCCTCTTAACTAGCTTGTTGATTAATGGATGATTAGTTTCATAATCATGAACATTGGATGTTATTAATAACAAGGTTATATCATTGTATGAATGATATAATGGACACACCCAATTAAGCGTAGCATAAGATCACGTCATTAAGTTATTTGCTATAAGCTTTCGATACATAGTTACCTAGTCCTTATGACCATGAGATCATGTAAATCACTTATACCGGAAAGGTACTTTGATTACATCAAACGCCACTGCGTAAATGGGTGGTTATAAAGGTGGGATTAAGTATCCGGAAAGTATGAGTTGAGCATATGAATCAACAGTGGGATTTGTCCATCCCGATGACGGATAGATATACTCTGGGCCCTCTCGGTGGAATGTCGTCTAATGTCTTGCAAGCATATGAATAAGTTCATAAGAGACCACATACCACGGTACGAGTAAAGAGTACTTGTCAGGAGACGAGGTTGAACAAGGTATAGAGTGATACCGATGATCAAACCTCGAACAAGTAAAATATCGCGTGACAAAGAGAATTGGTATCGTATGTGAATGGTTCATTCGATCACTAAAGTCATCGTTGAATATGTGGGAGCCATTATGGATCTCCAGATCCCGCTATTGGTTATTGGTCGGAGAGAGTACTCAACCATGTCCGCATAATTCGCGAACCGTAGGGTGACACACTTAAGGTTTGATGTTGAAATGGTAGAACTTGAATATGGAATGGAGTTCGAAGTTTTGTTCGGAGTCCCGGATGAGATCCCGGACATCACGAGGAGTTCCGGAATGGTCCGGAGAATAAGATTCATATATAGGAAGTCATTTTATAAGTTTGAAAATGATCCGGTGCATTTATGGAAGGTTCTAGAAGGTTCTAGAATATTCCGGAAGAAAGTCACTTTGGAAGGCGGAGTCCCGAAGGGACTCCACCATGGCCGGCCAACCCTAGGGGGTGGAGTCCCAGGTGGACTCCACCTATGGTGGCCGGCCACCCCCTCCCAAGGGAAGGTGGGAATCCCACCTCTAGTGGGAGTCCTAGCTTGGGTAGGTTTCATGTCATATGGAAGGTTTTGGTTTGGGGTCTTATTCGAAGACTTGTAGACCAACTCTTGGGTGTTCCACCTATATTGTGAGGGCCAAGGGGAGGGGGCTGGCCACCCAAACACCACAAGGTGGCCGCACCCCTTAAGTGGCCGGCGCCCCCCTCTCCCCAAACCCTAGCCACCCCACTCCTCCTTCTTCCCCGCACGCTTAGCGAAGCTCCGCCGGGTTTCTCCACCACCACCGACACCACGCCGTCGTGCTACCGGATTCAAGAGGAGCTACTACTTCCGCTGCCCGCTGGAACGGGGAGGTGGACGTCGACTTCATCAACACCGAACGTGTGACCGAGTACGGAGGTGCTGCCCATTCGTGGCGCCGTGATCAAGATCTTCTACGCGCTTTTGCAAGCGGCAAGTGAACGTCTACCACAGCAACAAGAGCCTCATCTTGTAGGCTTTGTAAATCTTCAAGGGTGAGTCTCGATCATCCCCTCGTTGCTACCGTCTTCTAGATTGCATCTTGGCTTGGATTGCGTGTTCGCGGTAGGAAATTTTTTGTTTTCTATGCAACGAATCCCTACAGTGGTATCAGAGCCGTGTCTATGCATAGATGGTTGCACGAGTAGAACACAATGGTTTTGTGGGCGTTGATGCTCTTGTTATCTTTAGTTTGAGTACTTTGCATCTTTGTGGCATAGTGGGATGAAGCGGCTCGGACTAACTTTACATGACCGCGTTCATGAGACTTGTTCCTCGTTCGACATGCAACTTGTATTGCATAAGAGGCTTTGCGGGTGTCTGTCTCTCCTACTATAGTGAAGATTCAATTTACTCTTCTATTGACAACATTAGTATCACCGTTGTGGTTCATGTTCGTAGGTAGATTAGATATCTCTCGAAAACCCTAAACCACGTAAAATATGCAAACCAAATTAGAGACGTCTAACTTGTTTTTGCAGGGTTTGGTGATGTGATATGGCCATAATGTGATGATGAATATGTCTGAGATGATCATTATTGTATTATGGAAACCGGCAGGAGCCTTATGGTTGTCTTTAAATTTCATGTTGAGTAGTATTTCAAAGTAGTTGTAATAGTTGCTACATGGAGGACAATCATGAAGACGGCGCCATTGACCTTGACGCTACGCCGACGATGATGGAGATCATGCCCGAAGATGATGGAGATCATGTCCGTGCTTTGGAGATGAAGATCAAAGGCGCAAAGACAAAAGGGCCATATCATATCACATATGAACTGCATGTGATGTTAATCCTTTTATGCATCTTATTTTGCTTAGATCGCGACGGTAGCATTATAAGATGATCCCTCACTAAAATCTCAAGATAATAAAGTGTTCATCCTTAGTAGCACCGTTGCCAAGACTTGTCGTTTCGAAGCATCTCGTGATGATCGGGTGTGATAGAATCAACAAGTGCATACAACGGGTGCAAGACAGTTTTGCACATGCGGATACTAAGGTGGCCTTGACGAGCCTAGCATGTACAGACATGGTCTCGGAACACGTGATACCGAAAGGTAGAGCATGAATCATATGATTGATATGATGAACACTTTGAGTGTTCGCCATTGAAATTACACCTTGTCTCGTGATGATCGGACTTAGGTGCGGTGGATTTGGTTCGTGTGATCACTAAGACAATGCGAGGGATATTGTTTTGAGTGGGAGTTCACCTAGATTTTTAATTATGTCGAATTAAAATTTGAACTCAATTTATCATAAACTTAGTCTAAACTATTGCAAATATATGTTGTAGAGATGGCGTCCCCAATCAATTTTAACCAGTTCCTAGAGAAAGAAAAGCTTAAGAGCAACGGTAGCAACTTCACCGACTGGTTCCGTCATGTGAGGATCTTCCTCGCTGGCGGAAATCTGCAATATGTGCTTGATGCACCGCTAGGTGACCCTCCTGCAGAAACTGAAACCGAGGAAGTAAAGAATGTTTACGCTACTCGGAAAGCTCGGTACTCTCAAGTACAGTGTGCCATCCTGTGCAGTCTGGAATCCGATCTTCAAAAACGTTTTGAGCACCACGATCCTCATGAGTTGGTCAATGAGCTGAAAGCTATATTTGAGACTCATGCGGCCGTGGAATGCTATGAAGCATCGAAACATTTCTTCAGCTGTATGATGGAAGAAGGCAGCTCCGTTAGTGAGCACATGCTGGTTATGACCGGGCATGCGAAGAAACTCAGTGACTTGGGAATAGTGATTCCTAATAGACTGGGGATTAATCGTGTCCTTCAATCACTGCCACCAAGTTACAAGAACTTTGTGATGAACTACAATATGCAGAACATGAACAAGGAGTTACCTGAACTCTTTGGCATGCTAAAAGCTGCTGAGATTGAGATCAAGAAAGAGCACCAAGTGTTGATGGTCAACAAGACCACCAGTTTCAAGAAACAGGGCAAGTCTAAGGGGAAATTCAAGAAGGGTGGCAAGAAAGCTGCCACGCCTCCTATGAAACCTAAGAACGGCCCTAAACCTGATGCTGAGTGCTATTACTGCAAGGAGAAGGGACACTGGAAGCGTAATTGCTCCAAGTATCTGGCTGATCTGAAGAGCGGCCTTGTCAAGAAGAAGAAAGAAGGTATATCTGATATACATGTTATAGATGTTTATCTCACTGGTTCTCGTTCTAGTACCTGGGTATTTGATACTGGTTCGGTTGCTCATATTTGTAACTCGAAATAGGAACTAAAGAATAAACGAAGACTACTGAAAGATGAAGTGACGATGTGATACGTCTCCGACGTATCGATAATTTCTTATGTTCCATGCCACATTATTGATGATATCTACATGTTTTATGCACACTTTATGTCATATTCGTGCATTTTCTGGAACTAACCTATTAACAAGATGCCGAAGTGCCAGTTGCTGTTTTCTGCTGTTTTTTGGTTTCAGAAATCCTAGTAAGGAAATATTCTCGGAATTGGACGAAATCAACGCCCAGGGTCCTATTTTGCCACGAAGCTTCCAGAAGACCGAAGAGTCAACGAAGTGGGGCCACGAGGTGGCCAGGAAGGTAGGCGGCGCGGCCCCACCCTTGGCCGCGCCGACCTGTCTCCTGGGCCCCTCGCGACGCCCCCTGACCTACCCTTCCGCCTACAAATAGCCTTCGTCGCGAAACCCCCAGTACCAAGAGCCACGATACGGAAAACCTCCAGAGACGTCGCCGCCGCCAATCCCATCTCGGGGGATTCAGGAGATCGCCTCCGGCACCCTGCCGGAGAGGGGAATCATCTCCCGGAGGACTCTACACCGCCATGGTCGCCTCCGGAGTGATGTGTGAGTAGTCTACCCCTGGACTATGGGTCCATAGCAGTAGCTAGATGGTTGTCTTCTCCTCATTGTGCTTAATTGTCAGGTCTTGTGAGCTGCCGAACATGATCAAGATCATCTATCTGTAATTCTATATGTTGTGTTTGTTGGGATCCGATGAATAGAGAATACCATGTTATGTTGATTATCAATTTATATCTATGTGTTGTTTATGATCTTGCATGCTCTCCGTTATTAGTAGAGGCTCTGGCCAAGTTTTTGCTAGTAACTCCAAGAGGGAGTATTTATGCTCGATAGTGGGTTCATGTCTCCGTGAATCTGGGGGTGTGACAGAAACCTCTAAGGTTATGGATGTGATGTTGCCACTAGGGATAAAACATTGATGCTATGTCCGAGGATGTAGTTATTGATTACATTACGCGCAATACTTAATGCAATTGTCTGTTGTTAGCAACTTAATACTGGAAGGGGTTCGGATGATAACCTGAAGGTGGACTTTTTAGGCATAGATGCATGGTGGATAGCGGTCTATGTACTTTGTCGTAATGCCCAATTAAATCTCACTATACTCATCATAATATGTATGTGCATGGTCATGCCCTCTCTATTTGTCAATTGCCCAACTGTAATTTGTTCACCCAACATGCTGTTTATCTTATGGGAGAGACACCTCTAGTGAACTGTGGACCCCGGTCCAATTCTCTATACTGAAATACAATCTACTGCAATACTTGTTCTACTGTTCTCTACAAACAATCATCATCCACACTATACATCTAATCCTTTGTTACAGCAAGCCGGTGAGATTGACAACCTTACTGTTTCGTTGGGGCAAAGTACTTGGTTTGTGTTGTGCAGGTTCCACGTTGGCGCCGGAATCCCTGGTGTTGCGCCACACTACATCTCGCCGCCATCAACCTTCAACGTGCTTCTTGACTCCTACTGGTTCGATAAACCTTGGTTTCTAACTGAGGGAAACTTACTGCTGTACGCATCACACCTTCCACTTGGGGTTCCCAACGGTCGCGTGCTGTACATGTGTCAAGCTAAATTTCTGGCGCCGTTGCCGGGGAGATCAAGACACGCTCCAAGGGGAGTCTCCACATCGCAATCTCTTTACTTTGTTTTGTCTTGCTTGGTTTTATTTACTACTTTGTTTGCTGCACTAAATCAAAATACAAAAAAATTAGTTGCTAGTTTTACTTTATTTACTATCTTGTTTGCTATATCAAAAACACAAAAAAATTAGTTACTTGCATTTACTTTATCTAGTTTGCTTTATTTACTACTGCTAAAATGAGTAATCCTGAAGTTGAAGTCCGTACGTTTAAGCAACGAGGGGGAGAATGTTTAAGAGATGCTTGGTATAGAATTAGTGATGCCCATAATAGGTGCACTAAGAAACACTCCACCACTATCCTACTCAGGAATTTTTATGTTGGTGTCTCTAGCTGGAATAGGTATGTTCTTGATTGTCTCGCGAAAGGTAACTTCCTAAGTACTCCTGCATTAGAAGCTAGCTGCATTATTGAGAGTCTATTTGAAATACCCCCTGTTGATGAAGTTAAAATTGAAATCTCTCTTGAAGATGTTATGAAAAAATTGGAAACCATAGAGAAAAAATTTCCAAGTGTTGAAACTAAATTGGAAATGTCACTTGATAAAACTGATGAACTTGACAAATCCTTAGGAGGAATTGATGAAAGAATTAGTGTCCTAGGAACTTGTGTTGTCCATGATAATCAAATCGATGGGATCAGCGAACTTGAAAAAGCTATGGGAACCTTGGGTTCAACCTTTTCTTCTCTTAAATATAAGGAGAAAGCTTATGTGGGTAAGGAGCAAAAGTTTATGTATGTCTCTAAAGTGCCTAAACCAAAAAAATATTATTATAGGCCTAAAATTGACAAAGCCCTTAGTACCGCTACAAATGGGGGAGCTTATGGTAACGATGCTCCATCCCTTGATAACACTTGATACACACTTTCTGCGCCTAGCTGAAAGGCGTTAAAGAAAAGCGCTTATGGGAGACAACCCATGTTTTTACTACAGTACTTTGTTTTATATTTGTGTCTTGGAAGTTGTTTACTACTGTAGCAACCTCTCCTTATCTTAGTTTAGTGTTTTGTTGTGCCAAGTAAAGTCGTTGATAGTAAGGTTCATACTAGATTTGGATTACTGCGCAGAAACAGATTTCTTTGCTGTCACGAATCTGGGAAAAATTCTCTGTAGGTAACTCAGAAAATTATGCCAATTTACGTGAGTGATCCTCAGATATGTACGCAACTTTCATTCAATTTGAGCATTTTCATTTGAGCAAGTCTGGTGCCTCAATAAAATTCGTCAATACGAACTGTTCTGTTTTTGACAGATTCTGCCTTTTATTTCGCATTGCCTGTTTTGATATGTTCGATGGATATTTCGATTCCATTGACTTTCAGTAGCTTTGTGCAATGTCCAGAAGTGTTAAGAATGATTATGTAACCTCTGAACATGTATGTTTTGATTGTACACTAACTCTCTAATGAGTTGTTTTGAGTTTGGTGTGGAGGAAGTTTTCAAGGATCAAGAGAGGGAGATGATACAACATGATCAAGGAGAGTGAAAGCTCTAAGCTTGGGGATGCCCCGGTGGTTCACCCCTGCATATATCAAGAAGACTCAAGCATCTAAGCTTGGGGATGCCCAAGGCATCCCCTTCTTCATCGACAACATTATCAGGTTCCTCCCCTGAAACTATATTTTTATTACATCACATCTTATGTGCTTTGCTTGGAGCGTCGGTTTGTTTTTGTTTTTGTTTTGTTTGAATAAAATGGATCCTAGCATTCTTTGTGTGGGAGAGAGACACGCTCCGCTGTAGCATATGGACAAGTATGTCCTTAGGCTCTACTCATAATATTCATGGCGAAGTTTCTTCTTCGTTAAATTGTTATATGGTTGGAATTGGAAAATGATACATGTAGTAATTGCTATAATGTCTTGGATAATGTGATACTTGGCAATTGTTGTGCTCATGTTTAAGCTCTTGTATCATATACTTTGCACCTATTAATGAAGAAATACATAGAGCATGCTAAAATTTGGTTTGCATATTTGGTCTCTCTAAAGTCTAGATAATTTCTAGTATTGAGTTTGAACAACAAGGAAGATGGTGTAGAGTCTTATAATGTTTACAATATGTCTTTTATGTGAGTTTTGCTGCACCGTTTCATCCTTGTGTTTGTTTCAAATAACCTTGCTAGCCTAAACCTTGTATCGAGAGGGAATACTTCTCATGCATCCAAAATACTTGAGCCAACCACTATGCCATTTGTGTCCACCATACCTACCTACTACATGGTATTTCTCTGCCATTCCAAAGTAAATTGCTTGAGTGCTACCTTTAAATTTCTATCCTCTACCTTTACAATATATAGCTCATGGGACAAATAGCTTAAAAACTATTGTGGTATTGAATATGTACTTATGCACTTTATCTCTTATTAAGTTGCTTGTTGCGCGATAACCATGTTCCTGGGGACGCCATCAACTACTCTTTGTTGAATATCATGTGAGTTGTTATGCATGTTCGTCTTGTCTGAAGTAAGGGAGATTTACCACCTTATGGTTAGAGCATGCATGTTGTTAGAGAAGAACATTGGGGCGCTAACTAAAGCCATGATCCATGGTGGAAGTTTCAGTTTTGGACAATATCCTCAATCTCATATGAGAAAATTAATTGTTGCTACAAGCTTATGCATAAAAGAGGAGTCCATTATCTGTTGTCTATGTTGTCCCGGTATGGATGTCTAAGTTGAGAATAATCAATAGCGAGAAATCCAATGCGAGCTTTCTCCTTAGACCTTTGTACAGGCGGCATAGAGTTACCCCTTTGTGACACTTGGTTGAAACATGTGCATTGCGATAATCCCGGTAATCCAAGCTAATTAGGACAAGGTGCGGGCACTATTAGTATACTATGCATGAGGCTTGCAACTTGTAAGATATAATTTACATAACACATATGCTTTATTACTACCGTTGACAAAATTGTTTCTTGTTTTCAAAACCAAAGCTCTAGCACAAATATAGCAATCAATGCTTCCCTCTGCGAAGGGCCTTTCTTTTACTTTCATTGTTGAGTCAGTTCACCTATTTCTCTCCATCTCAAGAAGCAAACACTTGTGTGAACTTTGCATTGATTCCTACATATTTGCATATTGCACTTGTTATATTACTCTATGTTGACAATATCCATGAGATATACATGTTACAAATTGAAAGCAACCGCTGAAACTTCATCTTCCTTTGTGTTGCTTCAATACCTTTACTTAGAATTATTGCTTTATGAGTTAACTCTTATGCAAGACTTATTGATGCTTGTCTTGAAGTACTATTCATGAAAAGTCTTTGCTTTATGATTTATTTGTTTACTCATGTCATTTACATTGTTTTGATCGCTGCATTCATTACATATGCTTACAATAGTATGATCAAGGTTATGATGGCATGTCACTCCAGAAATTATCTTTGTTTATCGTTAACCTGCTCGGGACGAGCAGAAACTAAGCTTGGGGATGCTGATACGTCTCCGACGTATCGATAATTTCTTATGTTCCATGCCACATTATTGATGATATCTACATGTTTTATGCACACTTTATGTCATATTCGTGCATTTTCTGGAACTAACCTATTAACAAGATGCCGAAGTGCCGATTCTTTGTTTCTGCAGTTTTTGGTTTCAGAAATCCTAGTAAGGAAATATTCTCGGAATTGGACGAAATCAACGCCCAGGGTCCTATTTTGCCACGAAGCTTCCAGAAGACCGAAGAGTCAACGAAGTGGGGCCACGAGGTGGCCAGGAGGGTAGGCGGCGCGGCCCCACCCTTGGCCGCGCCGACCTGTCTCCTGGGCCCCTCGCGACGCCCCCTGACCTACCCTTCCGCCTACAAATAGCCTTCGTCGTGAAACCCCCAGTACCGAGAGCCACGATACGGAAAACCTTCCAGAGACGCCGCCGCCGCCAATCCCATCTCGGGGGATTCAGGAGATCGCCTCCGGCACCCTGCCGGAGAGGGGAATCATCTCCCGGAGGACTCTACACCGCCATGGTCGCCTCCGGAGTGATGTGTGAGTAGTCTACCCCTGGACTAT
This sequence comes from Lolium perenne, assembly GCF_019359855.2. Taxonomy (NCBI): domain Eukaryota; kingdom Viridiplantae; phylum Streptophyta; class Magnoliopsida; order Poales; family Poaceae; genus Lolium; species Lolium perenne. Next base: position 218,726,707 of record NC_067247.2, read on the forward strand.
GGGTCCATAGCAGTAGCTAGATGGTTGTCTTCTCCTCATTGTGCTTAATTGTCGGGTCTTGTGAGCTGCCGAACATGATCAAGATCATCTATCTGTAATTTTATATGTTGTGTTTGTTGGGATCCGATGAATAGAGAATACCATGTTATGTTGATTATCAATTTATATCTATGTGTTGTTTATGATCTTGCATGCTCTCCGTTATTAGTAGAGGCTCTGGCCAAGTTTTTGCTAGTAACTCCAAGAGGGAGTATTTATGCTCGATAGTGGGTTCATGTCTCTGTGAATCTGGGGGAGTGACAGAAACCTCTAAGGTTATGGATGTGTTGTTGCCACTAGGGATAAAACATTGATGCTATGTCCGAGGATGTAGTTATTGATTACATTACGCGCAATACTTAATGCAATTGTCTGTTGTTAGCAACTTAATACTGGAAGGGGTTCGGATGATAACCTGAAGGTGGACTTTTTAGGCATAGATGCATGCTGGATAGCGGTCTATGTACTTTGTCGTAATGCCCAATTAAATCTCACTATACTCATCATAATATGTATGTGCATGGTCATGCCCTCTCTATTTGTCAATTGCCCAACTGTAATTTGTTCACCCAACATGCTGTTTATCTTATGGGAGAGACACCTCTAGTGAACTGTGGACCCCGGTCCAATTCTCTATACTGAAATACAATCTACTGCAATACTTGTTCTACTGTTCTCTACAAACAATCATCATCCACACTATACATCTAATCCTTTGTTACAGCAAGCCGGTGAGATTGACAACCTCACTGTTTCATTGGGGCAAAGTACTTGGTTTGTGTTGTGCAGGTTCCACGTTGGCGCCGGAATCCCTGGTGTTGCGCCACACTACATCTCGCCGCCATCAACCTTCAACGTGCTTCTTGACTCCTACTGGTTCGATAAACCTTGGTTTCTAACTGAGGGAAACTTACTGCTGTACGCATCACACCTTCCACTTGGGGTTCCCAACGGTCGCGTGCTGTACGCGTGTCACGATGCGCGTTGGAAACGGATCCAAAGTCGATGTGATCGCTGTCGGCACACTTCCTCTACATCTACCTTCGGGATTAGTTTTAAGCCTAAATAATTGTTATTTTGTACCCGCGTTGAGCATGAACATTATATCTGGATCTTGTTTAATGCAAGACGGTTATTCATTCAAGTCTGAGAATAATGGTTGTTCTATTTTTATGAATAATATCTTTTATGGTCGAGCACCTGAAAAGAATGGCTTATTTCTGTTAGATCTCGATAGTAGTGATACGCATATACATAACATTGATGCTAAGCGAATTAAATTGAATGATAATTCTACTTATATGTGGCACTGTCGTCTTGGTCATATTGGAGTGAAACGCATGAAGAAACTCCATACCGATGGATTACTTGAATCACTTGACTTTGAGTCACTTGATAGATGTGAAGCATGTCTAATGGGAAAAATGACTAAGACTCCATTTTCTGGTATGATGGAGCGAGCTACCGACTTATTGGAAATCATACATACCGATGTGTGCGGACCAATGAGTGTAGCATCGCGCGGTGGTTATCGTTATGTTCTAACCTTCACAGATGATCTGAGTAGATATGGGTATATCTATTTCATGAAACATAAATCCGAAACTTTCGAGAAGTTAAGGAATCCAAAGTGAAGTAGAAAATCAACGTAACAAGAAGATTAAATTTCTACGATCTGATCGTGGAGGTGAATATCTGAGTTATGAGTTTGGCATGCATTTAAAGAAATGCGGAATACTTTCACAATTGACACCGCCGGGAACACCACAACGAAACGGTGTGTCCGAACGTCGTAATCGAACTCTCTTAGATATGGTTCGTTCTATGATGTCTCTTACTGATTTGCCGTTATCATTTTGGAGTTATGCATTAGAGACAGCCACATTCACTTTAAATAGAGCACCATCAAAATCCGTAGAAACGACACCGTATGAATTATGGTTTAATAAGAAACCTAAGCTGTCGGTCCTTAAAGTTTGGGGTTGCGAAGCCTATGTAAAGAAGTTAGAACCGGACAAGCTAGAACCCAAAGCGGAGAAATGCGTCTTCATAGGATACCCTAAGGAAACTATAGGGTACACTTTCTATCACAGATCCGAAGGCAAAATCTTTGTTGCTAAGAACGGAACCTTTCTTGAGAAAGAATTTCTCACTAAAGAAGTGACTGGAAGAAAAGTAGAACTCGATGAGATTGATGAATCTATACTCGTTGATCGTAGTAGCGCAGATCGAAATTGTACCTGTACCGCCTACACCGGCAACAGAGGAAGCTAATGATAATGATCATGAAACTTCGAACGAGGAAACTATTGAACCTCGCAGATCGACAAGGGAACGTACCACTCCTGATTGGTATGATCCTTGTCTAAATGTCATGATTGTGGATAACAATGATGAGGACCCTGCGACGTATGAAGAAGCGATGATGAGCCCAGATTCCAACAAATGGCAAGAAGCCATGAAATCCGAAATGGGATCCATGTATGATAACAAAGTATGGACTTTGGTAGACTTACCTGATAGCTGCAAGGCTGTCGAGAATAAATGGATCTTCAAGAGAAAAACAGATGCTGATGGTAATATTACTGTCTATAAAGCTCGACTTGTCGCAAAGGGTTTCCGACAAATTCAAGGAGTTGACTACGATGAGACTTTCTCACCCGTAGCGAAGCTAAAATCTGTGAGGATTTTGTTAGCAATAGCTGCATTTTTCGATTATGAGATTTGGCAGATGGATGTCAAAACGGCGTTCCTTAATGGAGACATTGAGAAAGAGTTCTATATGGTACAACCCAAAGGTTTTGTCGATCCTAAAAATGCTGACAAAGTATGCAAACTTCAGCGTTCAATCTATGGACTGAAGCAAGCATCAAGAAGTTGGAACCGACGCTTTGATAAGGTGATCAAAGACTTCGGGTTTATACAGTGTCATGGAGAGGCCTGTATTTACAAGAAAGTGAGTGGGAGCTCTGTAGCATTCCTGATATTATATGTAGATGACATATTATTGATTGGGAATGATATAGAACTATTAAGCAGTGTAAAAGGTTATTTGAATAATAGTTTTTCAATGAAAGATCTTGGTGAAGCATCGTATATATTAGGCATCAAGATTTATAGAGATAGATCAAGACGCCTAATAGGGCTATCACAGAGTACATACTTGGACAAGATTCTAAAGAAGTTTAGAATGGACGAAAGTAAGAAAGGGTTTTTACCTATGTTACCAGGCAAGGTCTTGAGTAGGACTCAAGGACCGGCTACGGCAGAAGAAAGAGAAAGGATGAGTAATATCCCCTATGCCTCGGCAGTAGGATCTATCATGTATGACATGCTATGTACTAGACCGGATATAGCACATGCTGTTAGTTTGACTAGCAGATATCAAAGTGATCCAGGAATGGAACACTGGACAGCGGTCAAGAATATCCTGAAGTACTTGAAAAGAACTAAGGATATGTTTCTTTGTTATGGAGGTGACCAAGAGCTCATTGTAAGTGGTTACACCGATGCAAGTTGGAACACCGATCCCGATGACTCTAAGTCACGATGCACGGGTACGTGTTTATATTGAATGGTGCTGCGATGGCTGGGCAAGCTCGAAGTATTGCACGGTGGCGAAGTCTTCAACAGAATCAGAGTACATAGCGGCTTCAGAGGCTTCATCAGAAGCGGTATGGATGAAGAGGTTCATTGTAGAGCTCGGTGTGGTTCCTAGTGCATTGGACCCACTAGTCATCTACTGTGACAACATGGGTGCCATTGCCAATGCACAAGAACCAAGGTCACACAAGAGGCTGAAGCATATCAAGCTGCGTTACCACTCGATTCGCGAGTACATCGAAGATGGAGAAGTAAAGATTTGCAAAGTACACACTGATCTGAATGTAGCAGATCCGTTGACTAAAGCTCTCCCTAGAGCAAAGCATGACCAACACCAGAATGCCATGGGTGTTAGGTATATTACAATGTAATCTAGATTATTGACTCTAGTGCAAGTGGGAGACTGAAGGAGATATGCCCAAGAGGCAATAATAAAAGTGGTTATTATATATCTTTATGTTTATGATAAATGTTTATATACCATGCTATAATTGTATTAACCGAAACATTGATACATGTGTGATATGTAAACAACAAAGAGTCCCTAGTATGCCTCTTAACTAGCTTGTTGATTAATGGATGACTAGTTTCATAATCATGAACATTGGATGTTATTAATAACAAGGTTATATCATTGTATGAATGATATAATGGACACACCCAATTAAGCGTAGCATAAGATCACGTCATTAAGTTATTTGCTATAAGCTTTCGATACATAGTTACCTAGTCCTTATGACCATGAGATCATGTAAATCACTTATACCAGAAAGGTACTTTGATTACATCAAACGCCACTGCGTAAATGGGTGGTTATAAAGGTGGGATTAAGTATCCGGAAAGTATGAGTTGAGCATATGAATCAACAGTGGGATTTGTCCATCCCGATGACGGATAGATATACTCTGGGCCCTCTCGGTGGAATGTCGTCTAATGTCTTGCAAGCATATGAATAAGTTCATAAGAGACCACATACCACGGTACGAGTAAAGAGTACTTGTCAGGAGACGAGGTTGAACAAGGTATAGAGTGATACCGATGATCAAACCTCGGACAAGTAAAATATCGTGTGACAAAGGGAATTGGTATCGTATGTGAATGGTTCATTCGATCACTAAAGTCATCGTTGAATATGTGGGAGCCATTATGGATCTCCAGATCCCGCTATTGGTTATTGGTCGGAGAGAGTACTCAACCATGTCCGCATAATTCGCGAACCGTAGGGTGACACACTTAAGGTTTGATGTTGAAATGGTAGAACTTGAATATGGAATGGAGTTCGAAGTTTTGTTCGGAGTCCCAGATGAGATCCCGGACATCACGAGGAGTTCCGTAATGGTCCGGAGAATAAGATTCATATATAGAAAGTCATTTTATAAGTTTGAAAATGATCCGGTGCATTTATGGAAGGTTCTAGAATATTCCGGAAGAAAGTCACTTTGGAAGGCGGAGTCCCGAAGGGACTCCACCACCATGGCCGGCCAACCCTAGGGGGTGGAGTCCCAGGTGGACTCCACCTATGGTGGCCGGCCACCCCCTCCCAACGGAAGGTGGGAATCCCACCTCTAGTGGGAGTCCTAGCTTGGGTAGGTTTCATGTCATATGGAAGGTTTTGGTTTGGGGTCTTATTCGAAGACTTGTAGACCAACTCTTGGGTGTTCCACCTATATAATGAGGGCCAAGGGGAGGGGGCCGGCCACCCTAACACCACAAGGTGGCCGCACCCCTTAAGTGGCCGGCGCCCCCCTCTCCCCAAACCCTAGCCACCCCACTCCTCCTTCTTCCCCGCACGCTTAGCGAAGCTCCGCCGGGTTTCTCAACCACCACCAACACCACGCCGTCGTGCTGCCGGATTCAAGAGGAGCTACTACTTCCGCTGCCCGCTGGAACGGGGAGGTGGACGTCGACTTCATCAACACCGAACATGTGACCGAGTACGGAGGTGCTGCCCGTTCGTGGCGCCGTGATCAAGATCTTCTACGCGCTTTTGCAAGCGGCGAGTGAACGTCTACCGCAGCAACAAGAGCCTCATCTTGTAGGCTTTGGAAATCTTCAAGGGTGAGTCTCGATCATCCCCTCGTTGCTACCGTCTTCTAGATTGCATCTTGGCTTGGATTGCGTGTTCGCGGTAGGAAATTTTTTGTTTTCTATGCAACGAATCCCTACAGGCGGAAGGGTAGGTCAGGGGGCGACGCGAGGGGCCCACACGCTAGGGCGCGGGCCCCCCTAGGCCGCGCGGCCCTAGTGTGGCGGCGCCTCGTCACCCCACTTCGTGATCCTTTCGATCTTCTGGAAGCTTCATGGAAAAATAAGCCCCTGGGCGTTGATTTCGTCCAATTCCGAGAATATTTCCTTTGTAGGATTTCTGAAACCAAAAATAGCAGAAAATAGCAACTGGCTCTTCGGCATCTTGTCAATAGGTTAGTGCCGTAAAATGCATAAATATGACATAAAGTGTGTATAAAACATGTGAGTATCATCATAAAAGTAGCATGGAACATAAGAAATTATAGATACGTTGGAGACGTATCAGCGGCGTCTCTGGAACTTTTTCCGTATCGTGGTTCTCGGTAATAGGGTTTTCGCGACGGAGAGTATAAGTAGGCGGAAGGGCAGAGTCGGAGGAGGCACGGGGGCCCCACACCATAGGGCGGCGCGGGCCCCCCTTGGCCGCGCGGCCCTGTGGTGGCGGCGCCTCGTGGCCCCACTTCGTATCCTCTTCGGTCTTCTGGAAGCTCCGTGGAAAAGTAAGACCCTGGGCGTTTGTTTCCTCCAATTCCGAGAATATTTCCTTTGCAGGATTTCTGAAACCAAAAACAGCACAAAACAGGAACTGGCGCTTCGGCATCTCGTTAATAGGTTAGTGCCGGAAAATGCATATAAATGACATAAAGTGTATGTAAAACATGTGAGTATTGTCATAAAACTAGCATGGAACATAAGAAATTATAGATACGTTTGAGACGTATCAGCAATTCATTAATCATGGTTGCTATCAAGGTTGGTATACCTTGTTGGTGATAGCTGGCTAGGGTTTATAGATCCTATTAGGCAGGGTTGATGATGATTCTCTGTTTACTTCAAAAGAATAACTTTTGAAGAACATACTTCTTAAATAATAAGAAGTATTTCAATTAATGGTGAGGGTATCTAAGGTTTCCTATTGGACCTACTAAGTAAAGAATGGTGGTTTCCTAAATAGGATGATTAATAATTATCTCTCACTAATAGGTTTAAGTGTGTATGGAATAGGATGCACAATATTGGCATGGTTGCTATTGGAGTTCATCACAATGGTGTGGTGCTAAGCATGGATAGGTACGGTTCATGTTTCTGAGGATTGGAACTAGGGTCATATTTGGTTAACCCTATTTGATCATCTAGGTTTGATGAAAATGAACACATGGGATGCCTATCATATTAGTGATAGGTCTTCTATATTTTATGTGAACTAGAATGGATACTCAATTTCTAATTTTGGTTTTATACGTCCAAAGGAAGTAACATGATCACTTGTTATAACTAATTTTTAGGTTTTAGGAACAATTTAGGGTTCATATGAAGTAATGGAGCTAGGATTTCTAATGGAGTTAGAGTTTTAGGGTTTCATATGAAATTATGAAACCATAATGTTATTTAAAATAGAACTAGGGTTTCATAATTATTATTTAGTTCTTAGATTAATAACTTCATTAACAAGTTGTAGTTATTAATAACCTTTAAATAAAAATAGTATTGGATTTGACCTTTTGTTATTTTTAATGAATTAGTAATTAAGATAATTATTAATTAGGTTTAAATCCTTATAAAAAGGATTTAACAAAATAACAAATATGGAAAATTAGTTTTAATGTTTTCTTTATTTTATTTATTGGTTTTAATTTATTTTAGAACTTTTTCTTATTTTTTTGAATTTTAATTGATTTTGGAATTAAAAAGGAAAGACTTAATTAAATAGGGTTAAATAATTAAATTTTCATTTAAAATAAAATTTTCATTTTATATTTTTATTGAATAGATTTCATTTTTAGGAACATTTTAATATCTCATTTGTATTTTTCTGAATTAAAAAGGATTTTATAAATTCATGTGAAGTTTCAGCAATTTACATAATTGAAATAAAACAAAAGAAAAGCTACATCTACCCGGGCTTTCTACCCAAAGAGGCACTGACCAGTGGAGTCGTATCCACCTCATCTGCCACATAGGCGTGGACTGGGTCAAAATCGTTGACGTGGCCAGATTGCTCCCTGCCGGCGGCCAGTGAAGGATGGCACCGACGCTGGAGTGTTCCCGTAGGCGCGTGTGTGTGCTCGTTCGAACCGGGACACTGAGGCGCGTCGAGTGATGGTGGCGCCGCTCTCTATTGGTCATAGGAACCTCGCCGGCAATGATGAATAACGGCGGCAGATGGTGGTCGACGGTGACGGAATCCTACCGCGCGAACTAGGGATCAATAGGATGCTCAGGAGAAGCGTAAGCTCACCGTGATGCTTCCTAGCTGGTCGTCGGTGTTGATTGAAGACGGAGGCGACGGGGCGGTCGCTGATTTCCCCGCAGAACAGCGGAAGGGAACGGTCAATTTCTTCCTCCACCGGGCTCCCATCGGCCTGTGACTCCACCAGACGAACGAGGACATCGAGGCGCTCCTCCTGAGCTCAACGGCAGCCTCTGGGGTGGTCAGAATCGCCGGGACCAGATGGTTACCAGCGAGCTAGGGTTTTGGCGTGGCAACGAGGAAGAAGAAAAATGGGCGCTAGGGTTTGCTCTCCCGTATTTATACGGTCTTCGGTGGTCGTTGATGGACGCGGAAGTGCACATCGGCGGCCGGGACGTGGAGCTCTGTCGGCGTCGTGTTGTCGAGCATGCTCGTGCCGAGGAAGATGGAGACGGAGACGAGTTCGTCGTCTTCGCTCTTATCCGAGCGAATCGGTAAGTGGGCTGGTCTGGGCCGTGGTGCTGGGCTTCTGCGGCCTGTTCAGGTAATCACCTCTCTTCTCTCTTTTTCTTTTCTCTTATTTTATTTACTATTTTCCATTCTGTTTTATAATTCTGTTTTAATTCAAATTTAAATCATGTGATACCATGCAGGTATTTTGAATATGTGAATTTCATTATGACTATTAAAAGGACAAATGCATTACTCCATTGTTGTTGAACAACATTTAATATATGTGAGCTTTATTGCGATTTCCAATTAGGCAAGAATTTTAAGTATTCATTTTAATTTCCTTTTTTTCATTTGGAATGCCCCTACCTTTTGGGAATGGTTAGAATTGATAATTTATACCCAAATGTTTTAGAAGGTTTCATTAGGACTTGATCTCATAATTGAGAATTTAGTCCCATGCATCTGATTTTATGTGAGCATCCCCTTTATTAAGGTCTTGTATGGTTTATTAAATTCCTATTTCAAGGTTAGCACTAGTATTATATTTTAATAGCACCTTGATACGTCTCAAACGTATCTATAATTTCTTATGTTCCAGGCTAGTTTTATGACAATACTCACATATTTTATATACACTTTATATCATTTTTATGCATTTTCTGGCACTAACCTATTAACAAGATGCCGAAGCGCCAGTTCCTGTTTTCTGTTGTTTTTGGTTTCAGAAATCCTCACAGGAAATATTCTCGGAATTGGACGAAACAAAAGCTCACGGTCTTATTTTCCACAGAGTCTTCCAGAACACCGAAGAGGAGACGAAGAGGGGCCACGAGGCGGCCACACCATAGGGGGGCGCGGCCCCACCCCAGGCCGCGCCGCCATATGGGGTGGGCCCCTCGGGGGTCCCCCGACTCTGCCCCTTCGCCTATATAATCCTTCCATCGCGAAAACCCTAGTACTGAGAGCCATGATACGAGAAAAGTTACTGAGACGCCGCCGCTGTCAATCCCATCTCGGGGGATTCTGAAGATCTCCTCCGGCACCCTGGCGGAGAGGGGAATCATCACCGGAGGGCTCTACATCACCATGCCCTCCTCCGGACTGATGCGTGAGTAGTTCATCCTTGGACTATGGGTCCATAGCAGTAGCTAGATGGTTGTCTTGTCCTATTATGCCATCATGTTTAGATCTTGTGAGCTGCCTATCATGATCAAGATCATCTATTTGTAATGCTACATGTTGTGTTTGTTGGGATCCGATGAATATGGAATACTATGTCAAGTTGATTATCGATCTATCATATATGTGTTGTTTATGATCTTGCATGCTCTCCGTTGCTAGTAGAGGCTCTGGCCAAGTTGATACTTGTAACTCCAAGAGGGAGTATTTATGCTCGATAGTGGGTTCATGTCTCCATTGAATCTGGGGGAGTGACAGCAACCCCTAAGGTTGTGGATGTGTTGTTGCCACTAGGGATAAAACATCAATGCTTTGTCTAAGGATATTTGTATTGTTTACATTACGCACGGTACTTAATGCAATTGTATGTTGTTTGCAACTTAATACTGGAAGGGGTGCGGATGCTAACCCGAAGGTGGACTTTTTAGGCATAGATGCTTGCTGCATAGCGGTCTATGTTCTTTGTCGTAATGCCCTAAGTAAATCTCATAGTAGTCACCATGATATGTATGTGCATTGTTATGCCCTCTCTATTTGTCAATTGCCCAACTGTAATTTGTTCACCCAACATGTTATTTATATTATTGGAGAGACACCACTAGTGAACTGTGGACCCCGGTCCATTCTTTTACATCTGAAATACAACCTACAGCAATCATTGTTCTCTGTTGTTCTTTGCAAGCAAACATCATTCTCCACACCATACGTTTAATCCTTTGTTTATAGCAAGATGGTGAGATTGACAACCTCACTGTTAAGTTGGGAAAAGTATTTTGATTGTGGTGTGCAGGTTCCACGTTGGCGCCGGAATCCCTGGTGTTGCGCTGCACTACACTCCTTCACCAACAACCTTCGCGTGGCCTTCATCTCCTACTGGTTCGATAAACCTTGGTTTCTTACTGAGGGAAAACTTGCTGCTGTACGCATCACACCTTCCTCTTGGGGTTCCCAATGGACGTGTGCTTTACCATCACAAGGAGCTACCTTTTGGCACCATTGCAAGCCCTGTCACGCGCCAGCACACCTTGAAATACTTAGAGTAGGTATTACTCTCCTCATGGTTTGGTCTTTGTTATAAAGATAAGTGGTTGATCACCACCTATGGGTTTTAATTATGGAATTTAGCATTAGGTGTTTCTTATATTTAATAACTGAAACATAAGGATTAACTAGTGAGCAATTATAGAGTTCTAACCATATTCACCTAATGATGCATGGTTGGGAACTTAGTTGTGGCTTAGGTTTTAGTTGTGATCACTCAAGTGATACACAATCTAGGGTTAAGACATAATTCTAGGTTATAGAGATGGAATGACACCATATTGCATGTGCTAGGGTTTAATCTCCCCTAACCATGATAAGGTGGTTGCTGACTTAACATTTTATGTTCTCCTCTAGTTACTAAGATATTGAGAATTGGTTTTATCTTCTACCAATAGATTTCTATTATTATACTTAATTTATTATTAAAGTAACTAAAGTGGTTATGGTTCTTTTTATAGTTAACTTTGGTTATATGGATGAATGGTTTCTCACCATATAAAGTATAAAGTTTAACTCTAAGGTTTTCTTATGTTTCTTAAGTGAAGAATAAGTGGAATGTAGATGTGGTAGAATTCTACTTATGATCACCAAGTGATTCACAAGTTAAGGTTAGGATATAAGCCTAGGGTTGCTTACTATTGATCTCCTTATAATTTCATGTGGTGAATGATATCTACTTATCCTATTAGGATTTAACTTATCCTCACATAACTCAAGAGCATGATCATGGTTTAGGCATGATCAACGTGTTCTTAATATCTTTACCTCAAGTAATTAGGGTTTATGATCATCACTCAATTTATAATGATCAAGGTTTGGCTTCCTAAGTTATCTCTCATGAAATGGTTTTCTCACTTCTAAGATCAAATATTAACTTGATCATCTAGGGTATAGTACTTCTATTATACTTTCTTGGATGGACCTACTATGGTTGTCTCAATAGATTATATTGTATTTCAATTCATGGATATGAAGTATTCCATTTGATATTTGGTTATTTTACCACTCTGAATGGATCGTAGCGAATAAGAGGGGGGTGAATGGCGCTACGGCAAGTTTTAGTCTTTTTCAAGTTTTATGCAACGGAAGGTAAAGGTGTGACTTTTAGCAATAGGGGTGATCCTACAATGAATATCGGACGAGTGCAACAAGTAAAGGAATCAACAAGATAATGAGAGTAAGGAGCGAGACAACCGGGGGGCGCGAGGCGAGTCGAGGTTTGTTTCCCGCAGTTCCTTCCGCTAAAGGAAGTACGTCTGCGTTGAGGAGGTGCTAGTCTCACACAAGAGACTAGGCGGCCACACCACGAAGGAAGGCCTCACCCTCTTCCTCGAGAGAGCTCCACGGAGGTGCTCTCCCTCTTCCACTAAGGCACCGGTCGAGGCGGTGATTCCTTCACAAGGTTGGGGCGAGCTCCACACACAAGGATGCTCCCAACACCCTATGGATCTAGTACATCACCAAGCTAGACTCCATAGCTGCACATCTCCAATGCTCCACCATAGGAACCCATCACCAATGCTCCACCATAGGAACTCTTCCAATGCTCCACCAAAGGAACTCTCCAATGCTCCACCAAAGGAACTCTCCAATGCTTCACCAAAGGAACTCTTCTCCAAGATCCACTAAAGGAACCCTACCACCAAGATCCACTAAGGAATAACTAGTATTGGTGAAATCTCTCTTGGTAGAACTATAGATCGGGGTCTCCTCCACCTATCCTCAAAGTTTGGGCAAGATTGGTTGGATGGGGAAGGAGATCCTCAAGGATTAAGCTCAGCAACAATGGAGGAGAGAGAGGGGGAAGAGATAAAATCGTGTTGGGGAAGAAGGGGCCCTTAAATAGGCTCCTTCAAATCCAACCGTTATGTCCAGATTTGGCCTAAGCGGTACTACCGCTTTGGGGTAAGCGGTACTACCGCTCTGAGTTCGAATTCCTTCCAGATCTGGTCAAAGGACGCAGAGCGGTACTACCGCAGGAGGTACCGCTCGAGGTACCGCAACAGGGTCCAAACCTTACTGGACTCGAAGCGGTACCAGGGCGGTACAACCGTAACTCGGTTACGGTACCTAAGCGGTACCTTGAGCGGTACTACCGCTCGTGAGCGGTACTACCGCTCCAGGTACTGCAGAGGTACCGCAGCGTGTTTCTGGAGGACGAATCAGCGCAGACTCAGAGCGGTACCGACGGCGGTACTTATAGGGGTAGCGGTACTACCGCTATAGGTACCGGTAGTACCGGCCTGGCTAAATCTGGTTTTCTTCCCTTTTTCTCTCCAACTTTGTTACCTCGCTAAACACACACAAAACCAGAAAACCTATCAACTACGCTTCAGTCTTCCGATCTTGACGCGTTCGGCGAGGTCACCGTGCTCTTGCAAATCTAACAATGATACTCAAGGCACACGGTGAGATTACTCAAGTGTTTTCATCAAACACACAAAACTTGGGGTGTGAATTTTGCTCTTACAATCTCCCCCTTTTTGGTGTTTGATGACAACACAAGAGTTGACAATAACATATGATATTATGATGAGACCATTAGATTTGCAAAAACTCGACGGAGCTCCCCCTACACATGTGCATATCATGAATATGTATTTGAATACAAATACACATGTTATAGAGACATCACTCCCCCTAGTTTTTACAAACCAAGCACATATGCAACATAGATAGATGACATGTTCAAGTAGCACATGCACAATATGGAGGCAACATAAGATCATGCATGGAGATTTGGGTGAAGTTATCATACCATAGCCTTGAGAATACCCAAACTCACAATAAGATGCCTCCATAGGGTTGTTGATGTAGCCATAAGACAAGATAAGCAACTAGAACCAAACGGCTACAAACAACAAAGGTCCCCATCCACCTAGGAACTTCTCCCCCTTTGGCATCGGAACACCAAAAAGGAGGGTAACGAAACTAGAGAGATGGAGAAAAAGAACATACAACCAAGCTTGCAAAAATCACGAGAAAACAAGCTTGAAGGAGGTTCTCAAAAACAAGAAGAAGAAAGCAAAGAAGAAAGACAAAACAAGGTCACGAAGAACCGAAAAACCCTCAAAGAGGGGGTGTTGGTGGCCGAAACCACCGTGTAAGAGTATAGTAGTTGTGAGGTCGCGTAGATGTATCTAGGACTCACGGACTACAACTCAACATGAAGCTCATAAGTCACTTAATTGACAAATAGCAAATGTTTTGGATTTCTTTATGCATTATGGGGGGAGGGATAGCTCAATGGAATTAAACCGCACCCCCCCTATGTCCATGCGTGCCTTTGATCTAGATAAGACGGTAAGATTGGTATGTAAGCACGACGGTCAAGCAAAGTTCGATGGATCAATGATATTTAGCTCATGCCTCAACTCAATAAAGCGCTTCTCATCCAAGGGATTCGTGAAGATATCCGCCAATTGCTCCTTGGTGCCAATATAGGATAGTACAATATCTCCGCGAGCAATGTGGTCCCGGATGAAGTGGTTCCGTATCTCAATGTGCATCGTCTTGCCATGAAGAACCGGATTGTAGGCGATCTTGATTGCGCTCTCATCGTCACACAAAAGAGGCACCTTGCTATACTCGAGTCCATAATCCCGCAAGGTTTGCCTCATCCATAAGATTTGAGCACAACTACTCGCCGCGGCAATATACTCGGCTTCCGCGGTAGAGACGGAGACACAATTTTGCTTCTTCGAGGACCAACACACCAAAGATCTTCCAAGAAAGTGACATGCTCCGTAGGTAGACTTCCTATCAATCTTGTCGCCCGCCCAATCGGAGTCGGTGAAACCAACCAAAGCAAAGTCTGTGTCCCTTGGGTACCATAGTCCGAAGTGTGGGGTATCAACTAAATATCGAAAGATCCTCTTGACCGCCACAAGGTGGCTTTCCTTCGGACTTGCTTGAAACCGTGCACACATACAAACGCTTAACATTATATCCGGGCGAGAGGCACAAAGGTAGAGAAGCGAACCTATCATCGAACGGTAGAGCTTGGTATCCACCGCCTTGCCGGCCTCGTCAAGAGTGAGTTGACACTTGAGTTGCATCGGAGTTCCAATCCCCTTGGCACCCTTCATATCAAAGCGCTTGAGCATGTCTTGGAGATACTTCGCTTGATTGATGAAGGTGCCGTGTTGCATTTGCTTGATCTCGAACCCAAGAAAGTACTTGAGTTCACCCATCATTGACATTTCAAACCTATTTGTCATCAACATAGCAAACTCATCATTGAATTTTGTGTTAGTAGAGCCAAATATGATGTCATCTACATAGAGTTGGCATACGAAAAGCTCCCCATTGACCTTCTTAGTAAAAAAGAGTGGGATCAATTTTCCCCACTTCAAAACCATGGTCTTCAAGCAACTCCTTGAGATGCTCATAACAAGCTCTAGGAGCTTGTTTGAGACCATATAGGGCCTTTTTGAGCTTGAAGACATGGTCCGGGAAATGGGGGTCCTCGAACCCCGGGGGTTGCTTCACATATACTTCCTCATGTAGAGGACCATTAAGAAAAGCACTCTTAACATCCATTTGTTGCAACTTAAAGCCATGATGTGAGGCAAAGGCCAAAAGGATACGAATGGACTCAAGCCTTGCAACAGGTGCAAAGGTTTCACCAAAGTCCACGCCTTCGACTTGAGAATAGTCTTGTGCCACCAATCTTGCTTTGTTGCGGATGATCGTGCCACTTTCATCTTGCTTGTTCTTGAAGATCCACTTGGTGCCGTTAACATTGCGACAATGATCGGATCGCTTCATGAGAGTCCATACATCATTCCTCTTGAAGTTGTTGAGTTCCTCTTGCATTGAATTCAACCAATCGGGATCTTTGAGAGCATCATCAACTTTGAGTGGTTCCACTTTAGAGACAAAGGCGTGGTGTGCACAAAAGTTTGCAAGTTGCCTCTGAGTGGTAACATTTCTCTTTAGATCACCAATGATGTTATGCAAGGAATGAGACTTGAGACGCAAGTGTCTTGTAGTAGGATCTTCACGGCGAGTGTCGGCTTGAGGAGATGGTTCGTGTGAGTCCTCTTGGCTTTCATCACGGTTTAGGTCCTCGCCTTGACCTCCATTGTCGTTGAAAGAGGCAACTTTGTCATGAGATCCGGATGGCTCGGGGGTATAGGGAATATTATTGTCCATGAAGACTATCCCCGAACCACTCGGAGAAGAACTTGAAGCTTGACCTTGGTCACTTGATGTTGGGTGTTGAGGTAGACGAGCTTGCGGTGTATGTTGTTCTTGAGCTTGTTGAGGTGAACTTGGACTTGATTGTTGTTGTAGATGTCGAGGTTGATCTTGAGGTTGAGGTTGAACTTGAGGTTGTTGTAGAGGTTGACTTGCATTTGTTAGATCAACGGAAGAAGCTTGGCCTTGTGGTGTAGGTGGCTCCACTTGGGTGGAACTTGGTCCTTCCCCGGTACTCATAGAAGGTAGCTCTTGAGGTAGGCGAATGCCAACACCCATCCTTCCTATGGTATCCGGGGGAATTGCATCTCCTTTCTCACAAGAAGCACTTCGCTCCTCCAAAGATCTATCATCTTCATCGAACGTCACATCACAAGATTCTACAACACGTCCACTTGACTTGTTGAAGACTCTATAGGCGTGAGAATCCGTAGCATAGCCAATGAAAATTCCTTCTTGAGCTCTTGAATCAAACTTGGATAGGCGCATGTCCTTGACAAGTATGTAGGATTTGCATCCGAAGACCTTGAAGTATGACACATTAGGCTTGTTGCCGGTGAGGATCTCATATGGTGTCTTCTCAAGACCTTTGCGAAAGTAGAGGCGATTAGTAGCATGGCAAGCGGTAGAGATAGCTTCCGCCCAAAAAAATTAGTTGGACTTGTATTCCATCATCATGGTTCGAGCGGCTTCGATCAAGGTTCGATTCTTCCTTTCGGCAACCCCATTTTGTTGGGGAGTATATGGCGTGGAGTATTGGTGTTCGATTCCTTCCTCGCCGAGGAAGTCATCCAATGTGTAGTTCTTGAACTCCGTTCCATTGTCGCTCCTTATTGCGAGAATCTTGTTGTCGTACTTGCGTTGAACTTGGTTGGCAAACTCCATCAAGGTCCGTTGAGTCTCACTTGTGTACTTGAAGAAGAATACCCAACAATAGCGTGAATAGTCATCAACGATGACGAGGCAATACTTCTTTCCTACAAGACTTTCATAAGATGGTGGACCAAAGAGATCAACATGTAGGAGCTCCAAGCATCTTGTGGTAGAGATGATAGTCTTGGCCTTGTGAGGAGCTCCATGCATTTTTCCTTGTACGCAAGCCCTACAAACACGATCCTTGCAAAAAGAGACATCTTCTTTTAGTCCGAGAATGTGGCCACCCTTGTGGAGACTTTGCAAAGTCCTCATGTTGACATGGGCTAGTCGGCGATGCCATAACCAACCCTTGTCACCTTTGGCGAATAGGCAAAGAGCGGAAGACGTTGTCTTTCCGGAGAAATCAACAACATACATACCGTTCTCTACATATCCAACAAAAGCTACATTGAGTGTCTTGCTCCACAAGAGGACCACCATATGTTCATCAAAGAATGTGCATAAACCCATATGAGCAATTTGATGAACAGAGAGTAAGTTGTAACCAAGGGTCTCGACAAGGAGGACATTCACAAGTGAGATGCCGGGTGTTACCACCACCTTGCCAAGACCCAATACCTTAGAGCACGTGTTGTCGCCATATGAAACGGTAGAGAGAGAAGGCACGAGGTCGACAACAATATCCTTGCTTCCGGTCATATGACTTGTGGCTCCACTATCAACCACCCATTTAGCGCCACCGGAAGCATAGTCCTACAAGGAATCAAGTCTTGGATTTAGGTACCCATTTTTCAATGGGTCCTAGCATGTTAGTAACAAGGGGTTTGGGAACCCAAATAGTCCAATCAACATTGTCCTTTTGAGGACCAATAAAGCGAGCACGAATATGTCCATAGTAATCAACAAAAAGAACATGAGAAGGGTTGTTAGAGCCGGCGAAACCCGTCGAGGCGGAGTTGGGTACTCCATCTCTTCTTGAGCTTGCATTGCTCCCTTCAAGGTTGGTCTCCATGTTCTCCTTGTCCTTCTTCTTCTTGGTCCTCCTCTTCCTCTTTCTCTTTGGCTTGGTAGCCACTCCTCCTTCATTGCGCGAGCTCTCTTTGGCTCCATCTTTAGCTTCAATGATTCCTTCCAAGTACTTGGCTTGAACTTGGAGTCAATCAACCTTGGCCTTCAAGCGGTTGACTTCATCTTCATGCTCCGGGTGTGGATGGCAAATATCAAACACTTGGACCTCCTTTGCCTTGTTCACCCGGAAGTGTTCCATCAAAGCTTCTTCTTGGAGAGCGTTCATCTTCATGAGCATGCGCTTGTCATTCTCCATCTTGGCAATGTCACTTTCATGAGTGCAACATGCACGGTCCTTGCTCAAAGGAAAGTACTCCTTCAAGGTTTCTTCTTGCATGGAGTTGACCTCCATGAGCTTGGCTTCCCTTCTCTTCAAGGCGGCTATTTGCTCCTCATGATCACAACACGTATCCTTCTACTTGCTCATGCGGAGACACTCCACCAACGACTCTTCTTGCTTGCTACTCAAACTCAATAGCTTGGCCTTGGTGATCTCAAGAGCGGCAATTTCTTCTTCATGGTTGCAACATGTGGTCTTCTCTTTGAACAAGCGATAGTACTCATCCAAGGCTTCTTCTTGAAGAGCATTGACTTCCAAGAGGAGAGCATTGTGCCTCCTCAAGGAAGTAACTTGATCCACAAGCTCATCATGGGAAGAATTGGGGTCTTCATCATCTTTTCCTTTGTTGGCTTCCTCGAGCGAGAGCATCTTCTTCTTGAGGTCACCAACCAACTCAAGAGCATGGTCTCGATCCTTGGTGAGACGTGAAACAATAGCTTCATTCTTGTCTTCAAGAACAATGACACTAGCTTCAAGAGACATGCGAAGATTCCGTTCATCATCAAGCTCCTCCTTGAGATTGGCAAGCTCAAAGGCCGCTTCCCTTTCCAACTTCTCCCTCTTCTCAATAAGATCTTGTGCCGCACCAAGTTGGGCTAAGAGAGCCCCAACATGAATCTTGGTGTTCCCCTTCATGTTAGTGAGAAAATAATCCAAGGAATCTGATACGTCTCCGACGTATCGATAATTTCTTATGTTCCATGCCACATTATTGATGATATCTACATGTTTTATGCATACTTTATGTCATATTTATGCATTTTCCGGCACTAACCTATTAACGAGATGCCGAAGAGCCAGTTGTTGTTTTCTGCTGTTTTTGGTTTCAGAAATCCTAGTAAGGAAATATTCTCGGAATTGGACGAAATCAATTCCCAGGGGCCTATTTTGCCACGAAGCTTCCAGAAGACCGAAGATGATACGAAGTGGGGCCACGAGGTGGCCACACAGCAGGGCGGCGCGGCCCAAGCCCTGGCCACGCCGACCTAGCGTGTGGGGCCCTCGTGTGGCCCCCTGACCTATCTCCTCCGCCTACTTATAGCCTTCGTCGCGAAACCCCAGTACCGAGAGCCACGATACGGAAAACCTTCCAGAGACGTCGCCGCTGCCGATCCCATCTCGGGGGATTGAGGAGATCGCCTCCGGCACCCTGCCGGAGAGGGGAATCATCTCCCGGAGGACTCTTCACCGCCATGGTCGCCTCCGGAGTGATGAGTGAGTAGTTCACCCCTGGACTATGGGTCCATAGCAGTAGCTAGATGGTCGTCTTCTCCTAATTATGCTTCATTGTCGGGTCTTGTGAGCTGCCTAACATGATCAAGATCATCGATCTGTAATGCTATATGTTGTGTTTGTTGGGATCCGATGGATAGAGAATACTATGTTATGTTGATTATCAATCTATTATCTATGTGTTGTTTATGATCTTGCATGCTCTCCGTTGTTAGTAGAGGCTCTGGCCAAGTTTTTGCTAGTAACTCCAAGAGGGAGTATTTATGCTCGATAGTGGGTTCATGCCTCCATTAAATCTGGGACAGTGACAGAAAGTTCTAAGGTTGTGGATGTGCTGTTGCCACTAGGGATAAAACATCGATGCTATGTCCGAGGATGTAGTTGTTGATTACATTACGCACCATACTTAATGCAATTGTCTGTTGTCTGCAACTTAATACTGGAAGGGGTTCGGATGATAACCTGAAGGTGGACTTTTTAGGCATAGATGCATGCTGGATAGCGGTCTATGTACTTTGTCGTAATGCCCAATTAAATCTCACTATACTCATCATATCATGTATGTGCATGGTCATGCCCTCTCTATTTGTCAATTGCCCAACTGTAATTTGTTCACCCAACATGCTTATTCTTATGGGAGAGACACCTCTAGTGAACTGTGGACCCCGGTCCATTCTTTTACATCGAATACAATCTAATGCAATACTTGTTCTATTGTTTTCTGCAAATAATCATCATCCACACTATACATCTAATCCTTTGTTACAGCAAGCCGGTGAGATTGACAACCTCACTGTTACGTTGGGGCAAAGTACTTTGTTTGTGTTGTGCAGGTTCCACGTTGGCGCCGGAATCCGTGGTGTTGCGCCGCACTACACTCCGCCGCCATCAACCTTCGACGTGCTTCTTGGCTCCTACTGGTTCGATAAACCTTGGTTTCTTACTGAGGGAAAACTTGCCGCTGTACGCATCACACCTTCCTCTTGGGGTTCCCAACGGACGCGTGTTGAACGGAAAGACAATACGGCATCTACGCGCAGCAAGCAGATTTTCTGGCGCCGTTGCCGGGGAGATCAAGACACGCTGCAAGGGGAGTCTCCACATCCAATCTCTTTACTTTGTTTTTGTCTTGCTTTATTTACTTTCTTGTTTGCTGCATTATATCAAAATACAAAAAAATTAGTTGCTAGCTTTACTTTATTTACTATCTTGTTTGCACTCTATATCAAAAACACAAAAAAATTAGTTACTTGCATTTACTTTATCTAGTTTTCTTTATTTACTTTTGCTAAAATGGGTACTCCTGAAAATACTAAGTTGTGTGACTTCACAACCACAAATAATAATGATTTCTTATGCACACCTATTGCTCCACCTGCTACTACAGCATAATTCTTTGAAATTAAACCTGCTTTACTGAATCTTGTTATGCGAGAGCAATTTTCTGGTGTTAGTTCTGATGATGCTGCTGCCCATCTCAATAATTTTGTTGAATTATGTGAAATGCAAAAGTATAAAGATGTAGATGGTGACATTATAAAATTAAAATTGTTTCCTTTCTCATTAAGAGGAAGAGCTAAAGATTGGTTGCTATCTCTGCCTAAGAATAGTATTGATTCATGGACTAAATGCAAGGATGCTTTTATTGGTAGATATTATCCCCCTGCTAAAATTATATCTTTGAGGAGTAGCATAATGAATTTTAAACAATTGGATAATGAGCATGTTGCACAATCTTGGGAAAGAATGAAATCTTTGGTTAAAAATTGCCCAACCCATGGACTGACTACTTGGATGATCATCCAAACCTTTTATGCAGGACTGAATTTTTCTTCGCGGAACCTATTGGATTCAGCTGCTGGAGGTACCTTTATGTCCATCACTCTAGGAGAAGCAACAAAGCTTCTTGATAATATGATGATTAATTACTCTGAATGGCACACGGAAAGAGCTCCACAAGGTAAGAAGGTAAATTCTGTCGAAGAAACATCTTCCTTGAGTGATAAGATTGATGCTATTATGTCTATGCTTGTGAATGGTAGGACTAATGTTGATCCTAATAATGTTCCGTTAGCTTCAATGGTTGCTCAAGAAGAACATGTTGATGTAAACTTCATTAAAAATAATAATTTCAACAACTATAGGCCATATCCTTATAATAATGGTAACGGTTATGGTAATTCTTATGGGAATTCTTACAACAATAATAGGAACACACCCCCTGGACTTGAAGCTATGCTTAAAGAATTTATTAGTACACAAACTGCTTTTAACAAATCTGTTGAAGAAAATCTTGGGAAAATTGATATACTTGCTTCTAAAGTCGATAGTCTTGCTGCTGATGTTGATCTTTTGAAATCGAAAGTTATGCCTAACGAAAATCATAATAATAAAATTGTTACTACAGCAAATGCCATCCAAGTTAGAATTAATGAGAATATAAGATTGATGGCCGAATTGCGTGCTAGGTGGGAGAAAGAAGAAAATGCTAAAGAAGATAATATAGCTAAAGTTTGGACTATTACCACCACTAGCAATGCTAATGCTTCACATGTTGCTGCACCTCCTACTATTAATGGTAAAAGAATTGGTGTTGGCAATGTTTCCACTTCTAATGCAAAGCGCGAAAAACTGCCTGAAACTGCTAAAACTGCTGAAACTGCCTGTGATAAAACTGCTGAAATTTTTTCCAACTTTGGGGATGATGATCCCATTGCTTTAGATCATAATGGTTTAGATTTTGATGATTGTCACATCTCTGAAGTTATAAAGTTCTTACAAAAACTTGCTAAGAGTCCTAATGCTAGTGCTATAAACTTGGCTTTCACGAAACATATTACAAATGCTCTCATAAAAGCTAGAGAAGAGAAATTAGAACGTGAAGCTTCTATTTCTAGGAAGCTAGAGGATGGTTGGGAGCCCATCATTAAGATGAAGGTCAATGACTTTTATTGTAATGCTTTATGTGATCTTGGTGCAAGTATTTCCGTTATGCCTAAGAAAATCTATAATATGCTTGACTTGCCACCATTGAAAAAATTGTTATTTGGATGTTAATCTTGCTGATAATTCTACAAAGAAACCTTTGGGGAGAGTTGATAATGTTCGCATTATTGTTAACAATAACCTTGTCCCCGTTGATTTTGTTGTCTTGGATATTGAATGCAATGCATCTTGTCCTATTATATTGGGAAGACCTTTTCTTCGAACCGTTGGTGCTATCATTGACATGAAGGAAGGTAATATTAAATATCAATTTCCTCTCAAGAAAGGTATGGAACACTTCCCTAGAAAGAGAATGAAGTTACCTTTTGATTCTATTATTAGAACAAATTATGATGTTGATACTTCGTCTCTTGATAATACTTGATATACACTTTCTGCGCCTAGCTGAAAGGCGTTAAAGAAAAGCGCTTATGGGAGACAACCCATGTTTTTACTACAGCACTTTTATTTTATATTTGAGTCTTGGAAGTTGTTACTACTGTAGCAACCTCTCCTTATCTTATTTTGTTGCATTGTTGTGCCAAGTAAAGTCGTTGATAGTAAGGTTCATACTAGATTTGGATTACTGCGCAGAAACAGATTTCTTTGCTGTCACGAATTTGGGCCTAATTCTCTGTAGGTAACTCAGAAAATTATGCCAATTTACGTGAGTGATCCTCAGATATGTACTCAACTTTCATTCAATTTGAGCATTTTCATTTGAGCAAGTCTGGTGCCTCTTAAAAATTCGTCTTTACGAACTGTTCTGTTTTGACAGATTCTGCCTTTTATTTCGCATTGCCTGTTTTGCTATGCTTGATGGATTTTTCGATTCCATTAACTTTCAGTAGCTTTGCGCAATGTCCAGAAGTGTTAAGAATGAGTATGTCACCTCTGAACATGTAAATTTTGATTGTGCACTAACCCTCTAATGAGTTGTTTTGAGTTTGGTGTGGAGGAAGTTTTCAAGGATCAAAAGAGGGGGATGATACAATATGATCAAGGAGAGTGAAAGCTCTAAGCTTGGGGATGCCCCGGTGGTTCACCCCTGCATATTTCAAGAAGACTCAAGCATCTAATCTTGGGGATGCCTAAGGCATCCCCTTCTTCATCGACAACATTATCAGGTTCCTCTAGTGAAACTATATTTTTATTTCGTCACATCTTATGTGCTTTGCTTGGAGCGTCGGTTTGTTTTTGTTTTTGTTTTTGTTTTTGTTTTGTTTGAATAAAATGGATCCTAGCATTCATTGTGTGGGAGAGAGACACGCTCCGCTGTTGCATATGGACAAATATGTCCTTAGGCTTTACTCATAGTATTCATGGCGAAGGTTGAATCTTCTTCGTTAAATTGTTATATGGTTGGAAACGGGAAAGGCTACATGTAGTAATTGGTAAAATGTCTTGGATAATTTGATACTTGGCAATTGTTGTGCTCATGTTTAAGCTCTTGCATCATATACTTTGTACCTATTAATGAAGAAATACATAGAGCTTGCTAAAATTTGGTTTGCATAATTGGTCTCTCTAAGGTCTAGATAATTTCTAGTAAGGATTGAACAACAAGGAAGACGGTGTAGAGTCTTATAATGTTTACAATATGTCTTTTATGTGAGTTTTGCTGCACCACTTCATACTTGTGTTTGTTTCAAATAACCTTGCTAGCCTAAACCTTGTATCGAGAGGGAATACTTCTCATGCATCCAAAATACTTGAGCCAACCACTATGCCATTTGTGTCCACCATACCTACCTACTACATGGTATTTCTCCGCCATTCCAAAGTAAATTGCTTGAGTGCTACCTTTAAATTTCTATCTTGTACCTTTGCAATATATAGCTCATGGGACAAATAGCCTAAAAACTATTGTGGTATTGAATATGTACTTATGCACTTTATCTCTTATTAAGTTGCTTGTTGTGCGATAACCATGTTCCTGGGGACGCCATCAACTACTCTTTGTTGAATATCATGTGAGTTGCTACGCATGTCCGTCTTGTCTGAAGTAAGGGAGATTTACCACTTATTTAATTGTTAGAGCATGCATACTGTTAGAGAAGAATATTGGGCCGCTAACTAAAGCCATGAATCATGGTGGAAGTTTCAGTTTTGGACAAATATCCTCAATCTCATATGAGAACATTAATTGTTGCTACATGCTTATGCATTAAAGAGGAGTCCATTATCTGTTGTCTATGTTGTCCCGGTATGGATGTCTAAGTTGAGAATAATCAAAAGCGAGAAATCCAATGCGAGCTTTCTCCTTAGACCTTTGTACAGGCGGCATAGAGGTACCCCTTTGTGACACTTGGTTAAAACATATGTATTGCGATGATAATCCCGGTAATCCAAGCTAATTAGGACAAGGTGCGGGCACTATTAGTATACTATGCATGAGGCTTGCAACTTGTAAGATATAATTTACATAATGCATGCTTTATTACTACCGTTGACAAAATTGTTTCTTGTTTTCAAAACCAAAGCTCTAGCACAAATATAGCAATCAATGCTTCCCTCTGCGAAGGGCCTTTCTTTTACTTTTATGTTGAGTCAGTTTACCTATTTCTCTCCACCTCAAGAAGCAAACACTTGTGTGAACTGTGCATTGATTCCTACATACTTGCATATTACACTTGTTATATTACTTTGCATTGACAATATCCATGAGATATACATGTTATAAGTTGAAAGCAACCGCTGAAACTTAATCTTCCTTTGTGTTGCTTCAATACCTCTACTTTGATTTATTGCTTTATGAATTAACTCTTATGCAAGACTTATTGATGTTTGTCTTGAAAGTACTATTCATGAAAAGTCTTTGCTTTATGATTCATTTGTTTACTCATGTCATTTACCATTGCTTTGATCGCTGCATTCATTACATATGCTTACAATAGTATGATCGAGGTTATGATGGCATGTCACTCCAGAAATTATCTTTGTTATCGTTTACCTACTCGGGACGAGCAGGAACTAAGCTTGGGGATGCTGATACGTCTCCGACGTATCGATAATTTCTTATGTTCCATGCCACATTATTGATGATATCTACATGTTTTATGCATACTTTATGTCATATTTATGCATTTTCCGGCACTAACCTATTAACGAGATCTTTGTAGAGCCGATTCTTTGTTTCTGCTGTTTTTGGTTTCAGAAATCCTAGTAAGGAAATATTCTCGGAATTGGACGAAATCAACGCCCAGGGGCCTATTTTGCCACGAAGCTTCCAGAAGACCTAAGATGATACGAAGTGGGGCCACGAGGTGGCCACACAGCAGGGCGGCGCGGCCCAAGCCCTGGCCGCGCCGACCTAGCGTGTGGGGCCCTCGTGTGGCCCCCTGACCTATCTCCTCCGCCTACTTATAGCCTTCGTCGCGAAACCCCAGTACCGAGAGCCACGATACGGAAAACCTTCCAGAGACGTCGCCGCCGCCGATCCCATCTCGGGGGATTCAGGAGATCGCCTCCGGCACCCTGCCGGAGAGGGGAATCATCTCCCGGAGGACTCTTCACCGCCATGGTCGCCTCCAGAGTGATGAGTGAGTAGTTCACCCCTGGACTATGGGTCCATAGCAGTAGCTAGATGGTCGTCTTCTCCTAATTATGCTTTATTGTCGGGTCTTGTGAGCTGCCTAACATGATCAAGATCATCTATCTATAATGCTATATGTTGTGTTTGTTGGGATCCGATGGATAGAGAATACTATGTTATGTTGATTATCAATCTATTATCTATGTGTTGTTTATGATCTTGCATGCTCTCCGTTGTTAGTAGAGGCTCTGGCCAAGTTTTTGCTAGTAACTCCAAGAGGGAGTATTTATGCTCGATAGTGGGTTCATGCCTCCATTAAATGCAGGACGTGTGAGAAAGTTCTAAGGTTGTGGATGTGTTGTTGCCACTAGGGATAAAACATCGATGCTATGTCCGAGGATGTAGTTGTTGATTACATTACGCACCATACTTAATGCAATTGTCTGTTGTCTGCAACTTAATACTGGAAGGGGTTCGGAAGATAACCTGAAGGTGGACTTTTTAGGCATAGATGCATGCTGGATAGCGGTCTATGTACTTTGTCGTAATGCCCAATTAAATCTCACTATACTCATCATATCATGTATGTGCATGGTCATGCCCTCTCTATTTGTCAAT
Source organism: Lolium perenne (assembly GCF_019359855.2). NCBI lineage: Eukaryota > Viridiplantae > Streptophyta > Magnoliopsida > Poales > Poaceae > Lolium > Lolium perenne. Next base: position 218,753,320 of record NC_067247.2, read on the forward strand.
TGCCCAACTGTAATTTGTTCACCCAACATGCTTATTCTTATGGGAGAGACACCTCTAGTGAACTGTGGACCCCGGTCCATTCTTTTACATCGAATACAATCTACTGCAATACTTGTTCTATTGTTTTCTGCAAACAATCATCATCCACACTATACATCTAATCCTTTGTTACAGCAAGCCGGTAAGATTGACAACCTCACTGTTACGTTGGGGCAAAGTACTTTGTTTGTGTTGTGCAGGTTCCACGTTGGCGCCGGAATCCGTGGTGTTGCGCCGCACTACACTCCGCCGCCATCAATCTTCGACGTGCTTCTTGGCTCCTACTGGTTCGATAAACCTTGGTTTCTTACTGGGGGGAAACTTGCCGCTGTACGCATCACACCTTCCTCTTGGGGTTCCCAACGGACGCGTGTTGAACGGAAAGACAATACGACATCTACGCGCAGCAGAATCCAAACCCATAATCTCACGTTTAACGGTGAGACTAGTGGCATCATCAATATATAAGGCATTAGTCGAAGATGATGGTTTGGAAGGGGATTTTACCTCCGTGGATACCTTTGCCATAAGGCAACGTGCATTGTTGGTGACGAGGTTCTCATTAGGAGAGTCGAAGAGGGAGATAGAGGGAGTGGAAATGGCGATGGCGGCCACTCCCTCTCCTTTCTTGTTGGAGCGTTTGTCCTCATGCTCTCCATCTTCATCGGAGGAGTACTCTTCTCGAATGATGAAGGCTTTAGGCTTCTTGTTGGAGGAGACCTTGTCGTCATCGGACCTTGGGGAGAACTTGGAGAATCCTTTGGAGAGTGGCTTGTACCTATCCTTTGGGATAAGCCTTCCACCATGATCTTCTCTTCTCTCAAACATACAATCCGCGACAAAATGATTCTTGTCACCGCAATTGTAGCATGTTCTTCCCTGTGTCCCTTCTCTTGGGCTCTTGGAGAGTCTTCTTGGAGAATCACGTGATCTTCTTGGTCTTGTGTTCGGGACATGTTTCCATCCCAAAACTTCTTGGCGGCGAGAGCCATGTGCTCATGGTAGTTGAGCTTGAGATCATCCGAACCCCACTCAACGGGATCCTCATCACTTTCACTAGCTTCATGCACCTTCATCTTCAATGCAAGGTTGGGCTTGCGGGAGTTGTGGGCGCGAGCAACAAGATCTTCCGCATTCTTCTTGGAGATGTCCAAAGCGATGACTTCGCTAAGGACTTCATCGGATGTCATAGCACGGAAGGAGGCGTTTTGGCGGATGGCCGTCAACTTCACTTCCTCATAAGGGAGGAGAGCGTTGTAGAACTTGCGCTTGATCCAATGGTCATCCACGAACGTTGCTCCAAGATCTTGCATTTGTACGGTAAGAGCGATGAGGCGCCGATACATTTCTTTGGGGGTCTCTCCTTCAATCATGACGAAATTGTCGGCCATGTTGTTCACTTCATCAAAACGAGAGCTTTGAATGCTTGCATTGCCGAGGAAGAGCTTCTCAAGTTTGTCCCATGCTTCCTTGGCGGTCTTGAGCGAGCGGATATGAGCGCGGTCCTTGGGGGTGATGGCCATATGAATCATGTTGATGGCAGTGGCGTTGAGTTGGTCATCCACCACATCTCTTCTTGTCAAGCTCTTTCGATCTCGTGGTGAATAGCCCTCCTCAATGATACGCCAAAGCTCGGTAGAAGCGCTGCGCACATGAGAACGCATTAAGAATTGCCAATTCTCAAAGTTGTTTGACTCGAGTAACGGTGGTGAACCATGCGACAAGATATGCGGCATCGGTATCGGAACGTTGATGGTGTAATCATTTGGTGGTGGCACCGCATGATAACCCCCTTGATGTTCCGCAACCGGTGTGTCATCATCCTTCCCTTTTGTTGAAGTGCCGGTATCCCCAACCCCTTCCTTTTGTGAATCTTTTGTCACTTCCGCGACAAAATCAACAAGAGGAAGGGTGTTATCTTTTGGTGGCGGATTCTCGGCACTTGCATTTGGTGGAGGGTTTGGTTTTTGTACTACCAACTCCATCATCATCGCCTTCATTTGGGCAACGATGGGATGACTCCAATTTCTTGAGGTCATCCAACGTAGCCGTCGTGGAATCGATGGGCGATGATGGAGCGGGTGGCACAAGGGAAGGTGACCCATTCTTATCCGACTCTTGTTCGGCCATTTCTTAGGCGGTAAAGCCCGAGCAAGAAAACCTTGCTCTGATACCACTTGAATGGATCGTAGCGAACAAGAGGGGGGGTGAATGGCGCTACGGCAAGTTTTAGTCTTTTTCAAGTTTTATGCAACGGAAGGTAAAGGTGTGACTTTTAGCAATAGGGGTGATCCTACAATGAATATCGGACGAGTGCAACAAGTAAAGGAATCAACAAGATAATGAGAGTAAGGAGCGAGACAACCGGGGGGCGCGAGGCGAGTCGGGGTTTGTTTCCTGCAGTTCCTTCCACTAAAGGAAGTACGTCTGCGTTGAGGAGGTGCTAGTCTCACACAAGAGACTAGGCGGCCACACCACGAAGGAAGGCCTCACCCTCTTCCTCGAGAGAGCTCCACGGAGGTGCTCTCCCTCTTCCACTAAGGCACCGGTCGAGGCGGTGATTTCTTCACAAGGTTGGGGCGAGCTCCACACACAAGGATGCTCCCAACACCCTATGGATCTAGTACATCACCAAGCTAGACTCCATAGCTGCACATCTCCAATACTCCACCATAGGAACCCATCACCAATGCTCCACCATAGGAACTCTTCCAATGCTCCACCACAGGAACTCTCCAATGCTCCACCAAAGAAACTCTCCAATGCTCCACCAAAGGAACTCTTCTCCAAGATCCACTAAAGGAACCCTACCACCAATGCTCCACCAAAGGAACTCTTCTCCAAGATCCACTAAAGGAATAATGGGACCGGCGTGGACCCAGGGTCGGGGCATGCAACAAAGGGTGGGTGTGCGAGGTAGCGGAGGAATATGATTGACTATGACCTTACTCCTGACCTCACACCAAAGGAAGTGTGGACGAGCCTGCAACTCGGTTGGCAACAAGGATAAGATCTCTTATGGGTAAAGCAACACACCTCTGCAGAGTGTAATGAATCGTGACCTGTCACTCCCTGTTCCCGGATTTGGAACTGCGAACGCTGCCGGAAAGGAGCTCCATGAAGTTCTAGTAAACCGGTGAAGGCTGACGGACATAGTTCTTCTGAATAAAAGCAACCTTTTGAAGAAATGGTTATGAAAACCTGCATTGGTATTAGACTTTCTGGTCTAATGCTGTAGCTAGTGCATTAAACACCTCTTTCCTATAATGAACTTGTTGAGTACGCTCGTACTCATCCCACTCTTAAATCCCCTGCTTAGATATGGAGGCATCGAAGGAGAATCTACAGTGCAACTCGAAGGCCGAGGAGTCAACAACTACCTCAAGAAACAGGACCCTGTCAGAGAAGTCAGATACCACATCCAACAAGGAGAAAACCTAGTTTAGCCATAGAAGTGAACTAGCTTCCTAAACTTAGCTCCTACTTAGCTAGAATCTTCTTAGCCTCTCTAGCTAGTTAAATACTCTACAATTAGAGTTCGTGATAAGACAAGACTACGAGTCGTTCTTCTGGAGTTTATTTGCAGTTTTACCTCATTGTAAAGTAGGATGCTGTGATGATCTTATGTAACAGAGTCGATGTTGTAATTCTATAGACATGCCTTGGACCCGCATATGTTTCTGTTGTACCACTCTGAGCGATATAATACTAGTGGAACGGTGTTTCATTGGTGTTATATCAGACTTGCATACTACACCATGCAGTGGTATGCCGGGTCACCACAGTTGGTATCAGAGCAAATGCTTTGACCTAGGATTAAAACCCTTTAAATGAGACCTATAGGATGGGTAGTGTCTATAGGAAGTTGTCTTAGTTAAACCAAATACATTCTTATGACTTGAGATGGATATTCACTTGAGAATAATCCTGACACACTTGAGTCAACCTTTCCTACCTATCTTTCCTAAGTGAAGTTAGTTAGCTAATCCCAAGTATGTAGTATACCACAAATTTCTTAAAACAATAGATGAGTAGATCACAGTTGGTATACAATACATGGTAGTCCAAAGAGAGGATACAACCATAAGGAAGATATCCTATTGGAAGATGTGTACCAACACATGTTATGGTCAAGTAAGAGATATCCAGACCTGTAATAGGAATAATATCAAGTGATGAAGATAATTAAGATATCCTAATAGAAGATGTAGACCAAGTTAAGTAATGAGTAAGGAAAATTATCTAGACATGTGAAACAACTGATAGTAAGTGATACAAACAAGTGATATGAGGTAGTATAGACCATGATGAGTCAATCATGGGGTAAGGAAGAGAGATAGGAATAAAATATGCCTACTTGTATGATAGAGTTGTTAATCATATAAGATTCACCTGAGAATCATTATGTGATGGAATAGAACATCATAAATATCTTAGGAGAAGTACAATAAGAAGTCAGGTGTTCGCTAATAGTGCAAGAATTGTTTTCCAAAACCATGGGAAGTGTGCCAAGCACATCATGACCATAGTCTTATGGTAGAAACACTTGGAAGTATCTGAGCTATATTTCCATAGTATGTGTTTAGAGTAGCAATGTTAGAACTAGTGGTATCATACAAATTAGACCTCAATAGCACTTATATATGGTATAATACTTTGTTAGTACTTCCAAACAAAACTAGGTTAACCTTAACTATCCTAGACCACTATGTTTCAAGTTTATCTCATTGCAAATGTGCAATTAAGGTAAATGGTGAGACAAATAGTAGAATCCCATCTATTCGTGCTAAGTATCACGATATAAACCTATCTTATGTGGTGTTATATACTACACATCAGAGCCTGATGTTTAGAGATGTCTTACTCAACTATTATATTCAGGCTTAGGATGGTGTGTATTATATGCACAAAGCTGAATCTTCTTGGATTTTATTGGATTTTCATTGTTTGACTAGATCCATACATGAAGTTTGACGTTGATATGCAAATGTATGTAGCAATATCAAGTTCTGACTTGATGCTATAGATCTAGAGGGTAATGGTATTCGTGTGAGGAAGTGACGAATTCTGAAGATTCTAAAGACAAGATGAAGGTTCATCAGAAGAAGTAAGCAAAATTGTGGGAAGCAACCACAATAGCCTGAAGGAAGTACCAACCCAAAACTCATGCTTTACCTCAACAGAGGAGTACTTTAGTACATAAGAAGCATGAAGGTGAGAAATCTGGTGATTATGGTGAATCTGAAGCAGATCCATAGTCAATATAGAAGAGGAAATGCATGGGAAATCACTTAGGATACTATAATCATAGTGTCAGCTAGTGATTTTCTTGCAACAATAAAACCTCGAAGAAAGAAAGATGACCTATGAACCATAGCAGATATAAGAATACCATAGTTGATATCAGAAAATCACAATTTGTATAGGATCAATACTAAGAGATAAAGTAGAGGATGTCCCGATCTGTTGATCAGAACCTATATTAGAATCCATTTTTAGATAACAAATAGCCACAATTGGTATCAAGTAGTCCACCATTGGATTATTTGTACCAAGAAGTTGTGAACAAATAAAATTTTGTTAACCAAATAACAATGACCTATAATCATTGAGTCGAAGGATTCACATTGGACGTCCACAACTGAGTGGATATACCACAAACATTCTTCATGAGACCTTAGAAGAAGTACAAACCAAAGCTATACTTAGACCAATATTCCAACCATAAGTCCAATAGTTGGAAGAAAAGGAGTTGAAGACCATAAAAAACTCTAAGGGGTAGAGTAAAGATTGAGTTGGAGGTACAATAACTCAATATTTTGAGTAAGATAGATGATGAAGGTCTGAACTGAGAGGAAGTTTGATCTTATTTTCATAGGATTATCGAACACTACTTTCAGAAGGATGTCAGACCAGAAGCCGAGATTTATACCTCAAGGAAGTAAGAAGATGACTATAACTTGAGAAAGTGAGTAGTACTTACTCAGAAGTATGGAAGCTCAAGTAAGTCAAGTATAAAGAAGTTGGACGAAGAAAATACCGTAGACAAAATACAGCTCAAGAAGGCCAAAGACCGAAGAAGATAGAATATACCAATACCAAAGACTAATAGAATGATTCCTTTCAGGGAACCTAAATAACCCAAAATAGTTGTAGGTAGCAACTATAAACCATGATTGGATGGACTAAATGAGTCTAATCCATTCTTAGGAAAATAAACCATCACGACCATTTCCATGGTCAGTACCTTACCAAGTACCATTATTGCAGTTTTGGTAGTAAGGGAAAACAAAGACCTATTATATCAAATAGGAGAAGGTTATCCAATTAGTCCTCAATTAAGACTGTCAGGACAAGAAGAAGTCTCAATCATTGATTCTTCAATGAGAAAGGAAACAAGACTATAGGGTTGAAAGAAATCGAATAAATAAAGTAAGAACCATGGTTCAGAGACAAACCCTAATGGATTCCAGGAAGAATCTGGACAAGGGATATATTCAATTATATCTAGTGAGATCACCAAGGAGTTTGAGAAAAGATGTAGTCTGCACAAGTCGGATCCACACTCCGAAACGTGAGAGATATCAAACTTCGAGGACGAAGTTTAGTTTAAGGGGTAGAGACTGTAATATCCCAGGTAATGGGGTTACAAAAATAGAGGAAACAGATGTGTGCATTGCATTCATGCATAGAAAATCTGGGGAATTTTCGCGCTTTAAAGTAAAACAGTCACAGTAACTGAAGTTTCACTTGACCTTGGTGGAATAGTGTTAGCTCATCAAGTCAAGCGCTACAAACCTCAATGTGACTTTGCTAAAACCTTGTCTTGGGAAGAGATGATTTGATCTAAGGGGTTAGATCAAATGGAACTAATAATCAACACAACAACACCTTGCTCAATGATCAATTACTTAATCTTATAAAAGATTATAATATGGTAATCCTTGCTATAACATATGAACATCAATTCAACTGCAAATCAAGTAACAATAAAATGGAGAAACCATTCTTGACTTATCTTCTCCATATCTTAAATTAATCCAAGCTCTTATCATAAACCCTATGATATCCATTCTACTTTAATCTTGGAAACAAGACAAGGAGATTCAACTTAAGAAATATACATTCTTCTCTATTCCAAATAGTTTTACATCAAACCTAGAGAAGTGAGAGTTATATTATAATTATTAGAGAAGCAACAAACCTTGAGCTAAACTTTGGATATACATCCAAGTATTTAAATTATCATCTTTAAGAGGAACCCCAGGAACTTATTCAAGATATTTCCTAGAGAGAGGATCCACCTATGTTAACCATAGATAGTGGTGACCACATCATTCTCTATGGAGCCTAACCATAGGTTAGTATTAAAGACCTTTCCAAATGAGAGAGACCAATCATACAAATCATAGCTTTACGTATTTAAGAATAAGTGACAACCATTGAACTAAAGCATTAGGAGTTAAACCATATCATTTGGGAGTGGTGAGATAGCCAATGCCAAATGGAGTAAGATCATATCTATGAAATGATGAAGTAAAGTAGCAACTAATCCAACTAAGCATCTAGGTGGAGACTTAACCCTTTATTATCTAATGAGATCTTGTGAACATACCATAAACTCTAGAATAATCCATTCCTATATAAGAGAGCTCAAGATCTGGTGTTACACACAAGTTAGTTGAGAAAACACTTGGATTCAAGGGAAAGATTTATTCAAATATCCAAATGGTTAAACCATCATTCCTTGAGTAAAACCCTAAGTAATTATCTCAGGCAATCTCCTGGGATATAAATTATTAAGACAACCATAATTATGTCTATTCAAGAAACTATAAAAGCAAGTCTATATTTAGTTGATCAAGACAACACTTAATCTTGGGAGTGAGAAACCAACTTCATCAGAGATACCTTAGGAAGTCCAACCTTGATCATTATAAATTGTGTAATGATCATAAACACTAGAGAACCTGAGGTTAAGATATTAAGAACAAGATGACCATATGTAATATATGATCATGCTTTGGAGAGATGTGAGGATAAGTTAAACCCTAATAGGATAAGTAGGTATCATTCACCACATGAAATTATAGGGGGGTAACTAGTAAGCAAACCTAGGCTTATATATCCCAACCTTAACTTGTGAACCATTTGGTGATAATAATTAGAATCCTACCATATCTACATTTCATAAATTAATGAACCTAAGACAACCTTAGAGTTAAACACTATACTTTATTTGGTGAGAAACCATATATCTATATAACCAAAGTTAACTATAAAAATAGCTATAACCAATGTAGTTACTTAAATGATAAATTGAGGATAATAATAGAAGCCAATTGGTAGAAGATAAAACTAATTCTCAATATCATAGTGACTAGAGGAGAACATAAAATGTTAAGTAAACAACCACCTTATCATGGTTAGGGGAGATTAAACCCTAGCACATGCAATATGGTGTCATCTCATCTCTACAAACCAGAATTAAATCTCAACCCTAGTTTGTGTATCACTTGGGTGATCACAAATAAAACCTAAACTACAATTAAGATTCAACCCATGTGTCATTAGGTAATTAGCATTTGAACCCTAATGATTCATTCATCAAATCATATGCTTCAATTATAAAACAAAAGAGCCACCTAATGCTAAAGTCCTATGATTAAAACCAGGTGTGGTTGACAACCATTTAACTTTGTAACCAAGATAAACCATGATGGAAACAAATACCTACTTTGATACTCTCAAATATAATGCTAGTACTAACCTTAATAATAGGGGTTATGATAAAAAACTATAAAACCCTAATACATTGGAGCTCACATAAAATAATATGCAAGTAACTAAATCAAGACCCTAGAAATAATTTGGTACATGAAGCCCTGCCATGTGGCCATCTCCTTGAATCATAAAAATATTTGAAATTTCAAAAGAAAGAGAATGGAAGATTATAATTATTATCTTACATATTTGAATTATAGTGTATGGTGAACCTATCATTATATGAACAAACAAAATAGTATGCCTCAAGTAGAATTATTACTTGAGAGGTAATTGCCAAGAGAATAGAATTTACAAATACCTGCATGGCAGGATTGAATTCAAATTTGAATTCAACAAATAAGAATACAAAACAGAAATAAATAAAAGAGAAAAAGGGGAAAAAAAACCTTACCTGGACCTCACCAGAGCGCAGCAGCCCAACAACTGGCCCAGCAGGAGTCCACCAACGCGGCCCAAGCACCAGCCCAGCAGCAGCCCGAATACCTCTTCGTTAAAAAAATCCCGAGGAGCTCGTCCTCATCTTCTTCCTCGCTCGGTGGACAGCACGAAGCCGTGCTTCGCTTCTCCCTCTCGCTGGCAGCTTCTCCTTCCTCGGCCGTGTGGCGTGGCGACCTCCACAGCGCCGTATAAAGGCCCCGAACGGAACCAGCTTCGAGCTCTTCTTCTTCCCCGCTCCATTTTTCCCCAATTTCGAAACCCTAGTTCACCCTGGCCATGGTCACCGCCGTCGACTGGGGCAACCCCGAGCTTCGCCGTGACCGCCGTTGAAACCGCCGTGCTCAATAAGCTTACTGTGCAAGAGGAATCGCGCCAGGAAGCTTCCAGTAGCCGAGGAATCGTCATTCCCTTCCGCCAGTAGTCCACCGGAAATCAAGAAATGGCGCCGCCACCGTCGACAATCGACGCCGTCGAGCCTTCTCTACGCATCACTGTGAGCTTGCGCTTCTCCCGAGCCCTTAATCGAGTCCTAGCATGCACCATAGCGTGTCACCGCAGAAGTCCGCCGTGCCCCGCCGCAGTTAGAGCTCGCCGGAGTCACTCCGGCGACCTTTTCGAGGGGGCGCCGGTTCAGCGCGTCGCCCTGAGTCACGCCAGCACCTGTGCAGCCCCGCGGGAGCGCTCCAGCTCCGGCAACCATCGCCACTGGCCGCCGGTGGAGGCCTTGGGTTGCCACCTTATCGCCACGGGGGCAGCCAACATGGCGACTGGCCCACCAGTCAGCCCCTGGGGGTACATCTGGCCGGGTGTGTTTAGTATTCTCTGTTTTAATGCAAATCCAAAAATCTCTGCAAATTCAAATAAATTTAGAAAATCCAAATTAAGTCAGAAAAATATAAATAAGATCTTAAAATTCTTATAAAAGAAAACTCTATTTAATAAAAATATAAAATGAAATTTTTATTTTTAATAAAAATTTAATTGTTTAATACTTGCTATTTAAACTTTTAATTTTAATTCTTAATTCAATTAAAATTCAATAATTAGTAAAAAAATTCATAAAATAAATAAAAACCAGTAAGTAAATAAGGAAAACATTAAAATTAATTTTCCTTTTCTATTAACTTATTAAATCCTTATTAGGAGGATTTAAAACCCAAATTAATAATTACTTTTATTATTAATTAATTAAAAATAATAAAATGCCAAATTAAATATTATTCTTATTTCTAAGTTATTAATAACTTCAACTTTATTAATGAAGTTATTAATCCTATAATTGCAGGGTAATTAGGAAACCCTAGTTCCATTTTAAACCAAGTGATAACCTCATAATTTTATGTGGAACCCTAAAACCCTAATTCAATTATGCACAAAACCTAGTTCCATTATTACATGTGAAACATAAATTGCTTCTAAACCTAAACCTAGGTTAGAATATGTGATCATGTACTTACTTCTGATCCACAAAATCATGATTAGCCATTAAATACTTGTTATGTCCACATAAAATGTAGGAGCTCTTTTATCAATCATTTAGTATCCCATATATGCATCCCTATCCAACATGGTTGATCAAATAGGGTCAACCAAATGCAAACCCTAGCTCATATCCTTAGAATTATCATCTTTAAATAACTTTAATTAGCATCACACCATTGTGATGAACCCTAACAGCAACCATACCGACTATTTTACTTTACATAACCCTGTTCCATTAAACCCTACTAGTATGAGATACTTATGAACCATCCTATTTAGGAACCAACTATTCTCTACCTAGAGATCCAATAGCTAATACAAGACAACCTCAACCCTAATTGATATACTTCTTATTATTTAAGAAGTATGTTCTTCAAAAGTTATTCTTTTGAAGAAAATAAAGAATCATCATCAACCCTGCTTATAAGGACCTATAAACCCTAGCTAGCTATCACCAACAAGATGAACCAATCTTGATAGCAACCTTGTATGAATAATTGCTTAGAATGCCAGGCTTAACTCAACCTTACAAGTTCTAGCTGTTGATGAATCCAACTATGTTGTGATCCATCTAATACCTACTCCAGAAACTAAATGAAACCATAATAAATTATAGAACTCCACCAACCTAATCATCATACTTGTTCTTTATTAAAGAACATGTTCTTCAAAAGTTATTCTTTTGAAGTATATGATAAGTAATCATTAACCATGCCATATAATACTAAAACTGACAATTGTTCTTTACATGTTAACATCATGCCAAATATCATTCTTTGTGTGCTCAATTGATTACTATGCTTTATTATCCACCTGTCCATGATACCAAGTAATCCTACCTGAATAAGAACCTTGTTTGTGAATCACTCTAAAAGTGCAACACACCCTGAACTAATCATTACAACTCACTGATCCTAAATCATCGGGGTTAGGTCACGCTTAGAGCGATTGCATCTCATTCTTATGCATTACTGCATCCTTGCCAATGTTTTAAACATCGTCCTTACCGGACGATGATGCTATTTCAGAATTTGGAGTTATTGCGTATCGAAGACCTTGCCTGCATAATCTTGCAGTCAAGAAAGGCAAGTTCATCACTTGCTCATGTCAATTGATTATCTTTATCAAATTACTTGCAAAGTATTATGATTATCACTATTGCATAAAAACCAAAACCACTATTTTCATAACTATGAATATGACTATGTGGTGGGCAATGGAACCATGGATTGTGTTGATATGGTGGAGGTTCCATTGCAAGGGTTTATATCCATCTAGGATTAAACAACAAATGTTGCCAGTGATTCTTGTGCCGTAATACCCGTGTTAACCATAAGATCTGGAATGGGACGGACTAGTCAATCGTATTTCCACCTCTTGTACATCAACGGATGCGCTTGCCGTAGCAGTTGTATCTGGCGGAACAACCGGAGGGTGGGGATCCCACTCTAATTCCCCACGGTAAAGCATTGCTTGCCGTAGCAGTTGTGTCTTGCGGAACAACCGGAGGGTGGGGATCCCACTCTAATTCCCCACGGTAATGCGGTCTATGATGGGTTGCAGCTACCGGCGTAGGAGTGTATGGTAGAGCCCAGCACTGTCGTCGTGGTCGGGGTCCACCTTGAAATCTACAGGAATAATGGGACCGGCGTGGACCCAGGGTCGGGGCATGCAACAAAGGGTGGGTGTGCGAGGTAGGGGAGGAATATGATTGACTATGACCTTACTCCTGACCTCACACCAAAGGAAGTGTGGACGAGCCTGCAACTCGGTTGGCAACAAGGATAAGATCTCTTATGGGTAAAGCAACACACCTCTGCAGAGTGTAATGAATCGTGACCTGTCACTCCCTGTTCCGGGATTTGGAACTGCGAACGCTGCCGGAAAGGAGCTCCATGAAGTTCTAGTAAACCGGTGAAGGCTGACGGACATAGTTCTTCTAAATAAAAGCAACCTTTTGAAGAAATGGTTATGAAAACTTGCATTGGTATTAGACTTTCTGGTCTAATGCTGTAGCTAGTGCATTAAACACCTCTTTCCTATAATGAACTTGTTGAGTACGCTCGTACTCATCCCACTCTTAAATCCCCTGCTTAGATATGGAGGCATCGAAGGAGAATCTACAGTGCAACTCGAAGGCCGAGGAGTCAACAACTACCTCAAGAAACAGGACCCTGTCAGAGAAGTCAGATACCACATCCAACAAGGAGAAAACCTAGTTTAGCCATAGAAGTGAACTAGCTTCCTAAACTTAGCTCCTACTTAGCTAGAATCTTCTTAGCCTCTATAGCTAGTTAAATACTCTACAATTAGAGTTCGTGATAAGACAAGACTACGAGTCGTTCTTCTGGAGTTTATTTGCAGTTTTACCTCATTGTAAAGTAGGATGCTGTGATGATCTTATGTAACAGAGTCGATGTTGTAATTCTATAGACATGCCTTGGACCCGCATATGTTTCTGTTGTACCACTCTGAGCGATATAATACTAGTGGAACGGTGTTTCATTGGTGTTATATCAGACTTGCACACTACACCATGCAGTGGTATGACGGGTCACCACAAAACCTTACTGGACTCGAAGCGGTACCAGGGCGGTACGACCGTAACTCGGCTACGGTACCTAAGCGGTACCTTGAGCGGTACTACCGCTCTAGGTACTGCAGAGGTACCGCAGCGTGTTTCTGGAGGACGAATCAGCACAGACTCAGAGCGGTACCGACGGCGGTACCTATAGGGGTAGCGGTACTACCGCTATAGGTACCGGTAGTACCGGCCTGGCTAAATCTGGTTTTCTTCCATTTTTCTCTCCAACTTTGTTACCTCGCTAAACACACACAAAACTAGAAAACCTATCAACTACGCTTCAGTCTTCCGATCTTGACGCGTCCGGCGAGGTCACCGTGCTCTTGCAAATCTAACAATGATACTCAAGGCACACGGTGAGATTACTCAAGTGTTGTCATCAAACACACAAAACTTGGGGTGTGAATTTTGCTCTTACACACTCCAAGATGAAATGGTTTATCTCCTAATACTTTAGTTCAATGGTTGTCCTTTATTCTTAACTAGGTAAGGCTAAGATTGGTATGAATGGTCTCTCTCATTTGGAAGGACTACAATTCTAACCTAAGGTTATTCTCCCAAGATAATGATGTGGTCACCAATATCTATGGTTAACATAAATGGGTTCTCTCTCTAGGGAATGTCTTGAACAATATCTAGGTTTCCTCTTAAAGATGATGATTTGAATACTTGGATGTATATCCAAGGTTTAGCTCAAGGTTTATCATGGCTTCTCTGGTAATATAGAACTCTCACCTCTATAGTGTTTATGTATAATAAGTTGGAATAGAGAAGAATATATACTTCTAGAGTTGATCTCTTTGTACTGTTTCCAAGAATGAAGTGAAATTGGATACCATGAGGTGCATGGTAGGAACATGGATTAGTTTAAGACATGGAAAAGATAAGTGAAGAATGGTTTCTCCATTTATTGTTACTGGATTTCCAATTAACTGGATGTTCATAAGTTATGGCAAGGAATACCATGTTATAATCTTTAATAAGATCAAGTAGTTGATCCTTGATTAATGTGTTCCTGTGTTGGTTTTAATTCCATTTGATCTAACCCCTTAGATCAAATCATCTCTACCCAAATCAAAGTTTTAACAAAGGTCACATTGAGGTTTATAGCGCTTGACTTGATGAGCTACTTCAATTCCACCAAGGTCAAGTGAAACTTCAGTTAGTGTGATTGTTTTACTTTAAAGCGCGAAAATTTCCCGGATTTTCTATGCATGATGCAATGCACACATTTGTTTCCTCTATTTTTGTAACCCCATTTCCTGGGATATTACAGTCTAGCTCTACCCCTAAAATTAAACTTCGTCCTCGAAGTTTGAACTCTCTCACGTTTCCGGAGTGTGGATCTGACTTGTATAGACTACAACTTTTCTCGAACTCCATGGTGATCCTTTTGGATATAATTGAATATATCCCTTGTCCAGATTCTTCCTGGAATCCAATAGTGTTTGTCTCTGAACCATGCCTCTTACTTTGATTCTTTGATCTCTTCCAACGCTAGAAGCTTGTTTCCTTTCTCATTGAAGATTCAATGATTGGGACTTCTTCGTATGCTGATAGTCTTAATTGAGGACTAATTGGATAACATACTCCTAATGGTTTATCCAAAAACTTGGTTCTACAAGACTTGTCTAAGATCGATTCTGTTTCCCATTACCGGCTAAAACTATGGTAATGGTACTTACCATGGAATTGGTCGTGATGGTTTATTTTCCTAAGAATGGATTAGACTAACTTAGTCCATCCAATCATGGATTATGATTGATACCTCTAACTATTTTGGTTATTTTAGGTTCCATGAAAGGAATCTTTCTAACTGTATTTAGTTTTGGCAAGGTCTAACTCCTTCGGTCTATGGCCTATTTGAGCTTTATTTGGTCTCCGGTATTTCCTTCATCCAGCTTCCTTATCCTTAACTTACTTGAGCTTTCGTACTTCTGAGTAAATATTACTCACTTTCTCAAGTTTTAATCCAATTATTACTTCCTCGAGGTATGAACCTCGGCTTCTGACATATTTCTGAAAGTAGTGTTCAATAATCTTATGAAAATAAGATTGAACTTCCTCTCAGTTCAATATGTTTTACATTCTCAGGTTTGAGTCACCATGAGAGGGTAAGAGGAGAAGGAGCTAAAAAAGTAATTACGGCGCCACAACTGGTTAGTTGACGCTGCCACCAGACCGGGGAAAGAAGACTAGACCTGTCGATGCCAAAACCAGTCAATTAGCAATGGAATGGATCCAGATGGAGGGCCAACCGGTCCCAGCTTGGGTCAACCAGCCCGGACACCAGACCAGCTCACTGGATCGCCCAGTTCATACTAGACCGTGGCCGAATCAAGACCGGACGGGATAAAGTTTGCATTTGATTGGGACCTGCTCCCACTCTAGGTTGACCAGACCAGCCGGTCCATGAGTCGGTCTAACCAACTTGAAACCAGATGTGACTGCCTTTCGTGTAGATTTTGGGTCATGGCCATGTAATTTTATCCAGTCGCATATCCTTTCGTCTCTAGCACTACAAATAGATCCTATGGTTCAGTTTTGAGATTAGAAAAGATTGAGAATAGACACCAGCATGTGCTCTTGTCCCAAATGGGATTCGAAGGCCTCCACCAAGATTCATTTACTAGAGTTGTACACGACTTCCCCAATCACTTGATCTCTCATGTATGTGGATTCTAGTAGCCACTAGGTAACTGCCTTGAAGGGATTATACTCCCCATGTATGATTCTATCAAGGTTTTGCCAATCTCTCGCGTATGATTCTATCGGTAGTCGATCTCTCACTTGATTTCGGGTTGGTGGATTGGGCCATGGAGATCAAACCAGTTTGTATGAAGTGATTCGTGTTTGTCTTCCATTGTGTTGTGTCCATCACGTGTTCTTCACCCTCACGTGTCGATTCGTGAAGATTGGGCCACACCTTAGGGGTTGACCCTCATGACCTTGAGTCCTGGACTAGTCAAAAAGTCAATGTGTTCTAGGTTCGACCAAGTACAAAAGAAATATCAACAACTACATATTAAATAAATACATCATGAAAATTGAGAACAAACAAGTGCGTGGTACTAGGGAGCCCTCTGGGGCTATCCACGATACCCATCTGTCGTGCGAGGGCTGATGATTGAGAGAGCGAAAAAAAGGCTGGGCGAGCGAGGGAAATAAAGGTTAGCGAGGGAAATAAATAAAGATCAAGAAAGGCACGCTTCCTCTCCCCGCACGCAACCTCCCCCATCTCTCACGTCCCAGCGGCGGTGGCTCCCACCTCACACCCTCATCTTCTTCCTCACCCGATCCGGCTGGTTCATCTAAGGCGTCAACCCGTGGTGGAAGCAGGCGGAAGCACCTCAACCGCGGAGGCTCGACGGCCAGAGCGACGGCGGCCGGCGCGGCCCTGGAGGCTTGGGCGTTGTCGCCATGTCAGCCCTCCCAAAGGCTGTGATGCGCCGCCCCTCGCCTCTCACCTCCAGTAGATCAAAGGCCATCACGGCGGCAGTCTGGACTAAGATACGCGATTCCCATTTTCTTGTTGTATTTTTCCCTTTTCTCTATTGTCATCGATTGATGGACCTATCCCCTGCTCCTCCCCTTGCGCTTGAGAAGAAGGAGCGGAGATGCCGTCTGCCGACGCGGCAGCGGAATGAGGAGGTGCAAGAGAGCAGCGAGGAGGAGGAGGGAGGGGCGAAGCAGAGGAAGGAGGATCAGGCCCAGCCGCGCAGAAGAGCACTGCGGGGAAGGTGGGCGAGGGGGATCGGAGCTCGCGGTGCACAGGGGATTTAGGCACGCAGGGCCAAGCAAGGCGGCCAACGAGCAGCATCCCTACAGTGGCGAGATCCGCGAGAGGAGGCCTTCAGTTGCGAGCGACCAGGGGAGATGCCGCCAGTCTGCGTCTCGTCGAGGGGCTGGACACTGGCGGGGGATCAACAGGGGTAGTGCTGGGGCAGACGGAGCGATGCCAGCCTGACCGAGCTAGACGGCACGAGGCAACAGCGATGGCGGATCTTCCTGCTGCCCTACATCGTCCCTTCAAATCCCAGACAGTGGTGAGGTACGAGCTGCTCCCATCACCATCTGCTTTTCTTCTATTTTTCTCAGTTGACCCGACGGCTGGAAGTAATGTCCATTCATCTGGTCTGATGTCTTAATTTTCACCCTGCTGAGTTTGATTGCCATGGTTTGCGAGGCAGGGTGAAAGACGATGATTCCTGCAGTGACGAATCTCTATTTTTGCAGAAGGATGGTGCGTGCTTGAAGGAAGGAGCCGCAGAGATCAGCATGTGTGAGTCGTCTCACAGATCTCGTGTACTACATACTTATACTGCTGGTCACCCAGCAGTGTTTGCGTTGCACCATTGTCTATTGTCCTCATGTATGTACTTTGGCAAATCATGAGCACTTGCGTTGGCGTGCTAGCTTATGCAGGGGAGTGATTGCTTGTTGTAGTGAAAATGAATTAGGTTCAAGGTTTCCCGATGTTTACTACATTATATGTGAATGAACTATGTAATACATAATGCATTCTCAGAGAATTTGCTTAAAAATATCTACTCCTGTAGACATAGTTTGCCTTTTATAGTTTTGCACTTCTTTTAAACTATGCAAAAATTGTTATGTTTCTTCGGTCCTGCACGATAGTCATGCCAATTATTGTAGCTTACCATGCCCGTCATATTTCTTACGTGGATTTGCTGGATAATTTAAATCAGAAGATCATGTCAAAGCACACATAGTTGTACCTCTGTTAGTCCGTTACAAAAGCATATTTTTCAGACAACTTAACAAAAATCATGTGTTCACTAAATATCTACAGTCTATAGGGCCCAAAGTATCAGGATATTCTAAACATCCGAGTGAGTGATTGGTACTAATGGGCGTGGTCAAGCTCTAGAAGTTGATGCTGAAAAAAGTTGTTATGCAGGTACTCAATTTTTTCTGTTATGTGTTGTAACAGAAAAGTCCAGTCTGTACTCGTTCTAAAATGATATATTATTATGTTATTTTTAAGTAATATGGTTAGCTTATGGGTTCATTTTCATAAATTTGAACTGTATTATTTCATCTGAATTGATGATTATACGAGTCTTTGAAGCACTTTACGAATAGACAACAAAAGTTCACCGGCGAGGTACTTTCCCATTATTCACGAGGTTTTATTTTTTGATAGCATAATCATTCTTGATATTGTTAACTCATGGTTATTTTTATCTTAAGGCATCACAATTGCAGAGCACTGGAACTAAATAAAGTAGACAAGCCCATTTTAAACTTTCGGAATGAAATTTAAAATAATACCTGCCTTCTCCTTGTGTGTATATTAGTATGAGAAGTTGCTACCTTATGTTGCTTACTTATGTATGTTGCTTCTCTTGCAGATTTTGAAAACTTGTGTCTCGCTTGATATGCTTGGACGCATTTTTTAGTGGTTCTAGAAAACCTATTGACAATTTTGCGTGAGGCATAATTGGACATCTCTGGTAAGTGCTTTCTCCGTTCAGGCACGCTGTTATGTAAGAACCTCATGACTAATTGTATGTTCCTCATGAAAGGACACATGCACTATTATTATAACTATGTATTGTTATGTTTATTTCAAGAAGTTCCAGTAATCCAAGTGAGAGAACCTACCCTTAGGAGATGATGGAAAGAAGGATATCTACTATTGATGTCGTGAACTCCATTGATCGAGGGCAAATGATTCCTTTCTTTTCCTACTGGGCTTCCCGGTAATGAAATTGTTGCTCAGATTTGTTGTCTTCTGGTCTTCCCAAGAGTTTGGAGAAAGGCAAGCACAAAGAGGTGATAACCTGTTTGAATCCAACTCTGTTTTAGGAAACTATATGCTTATGGCTTCATTTATGGGATTTTGTGTTAGGATATATATAGTTGTCGTTTTCTAATTGTTGGTTGTGTTGCTTCTGATGTTCTAAAAGATTACCTATGTACTCTTATCAAATGTGTTATGTATGAACGAGTTAGTTCCAACACTATGTACTCATATCAGATACTACCTCCGTTCCTTTCTATAGTGCCTATAGATTTTTGGCATTTGTTTCAGAATATAAGGTTGTAGCTTAGCTTTTTTTCAATTACCCCCTCCCTATTCAGATCCCAAATCGTTCAACTCCCAAAATTGTTATGGTAAGTTAGGAAGATATGGATTTCCCAAATTTTACGTTGTCGTTCAGCTAGGAGTCTTGTGTAAAAAATACTCTTGCGCTAATTTCCGTGCCAAAAAACAATAGGCACTATAGAATGGAACAGAGAGAGTAGTATATACCCTTAACTGCACTATTACAATTTCGAGGTGCTTTAGTGCAAAACTAAGTCAATTAGAAGTACTATAGTAGTGTAGTAGAAGATTGACTTGCCACATTGGACCATCAAAAGTTTTGTGACCTTTAGTAATTGGCATGGTGCTGCGGCAGATGGTTGTAGATAGATGATGTGCATAGATACAAGCATCTGAATCTTATGTTGTCCTGTTCATTCTGCCTTATTTTTATGCGGTACTCTTTATCATTTTTTCCATTTTAATCTTAACAAACCGATCCTTCTTGCTATTTTGCAGCCTCCAAAGCTCACCAAGTTTGAAGAGAGGCGAAGGTGAAGATGCTCACAAGGGGCGCGGGAGCGTGCGGCGAAGACAAACAAGGGTGCCGATTCATCCCAGTGACGCTGATATCAAACCCATAAGATGCCACCGCACAGACAAAAATGGCATGCTGCAAGCGGCACATATAATGTGTTCGCCAATGTTCAAGAAAGCATGTGGAAAGCCGAAAGATGACACCGACCATTGCAGAGTAGAGCCATGGTTGTTTCTGGTGGTGTATTGTTACATAGCCACGCTGTGGCTTGACAACATCCACAAACTACACCCATGGGTTCTCATTCTTAATTGTTAGTCCTTATATGTAATAGGAAGTGGCGGTCTGACTCATCTCACTAGAATAGCCATTTACTTCAAAATTGCAAATCAATCTTTACACTGCAATTTTAGGTGGTGCAACTTTGAAGTTCAAATTTTTGAGGTCAGGCATGTTCTCTATCAAATTTGACATGCACCTGCTGGTTGTGTTTTGTGGAACTGAAATATAAAATTGGATTTTCAACCTTGGTTGAATATTTAACCACTGCCGTTAAATTCTATTTCTCTTGTTTAGTGTAATGTATACCCGTTGTGTTGAATTTTGGGCGCACAGGACCGGTGAGGAGGCGCCCCATGGGGCGCCCCAACCACTTGTACGTATAATGGCGGATATATTGGATTCATTTGGTATTGTAGATCCTCATATTTGTGTACACATACTTGGTCAAACTTAAAAATAAATAACTTTTTGTTAAATTTACATGTATTTGGAGACGGTGGGAGTAGTATGATGCAGCCCGACCTACGGTCTTTGCTTCATCATGTGCATCAACGGCAAGAACCACACTCAAGGCCGAGGTCGCCAAGGAGGAAGAAAGAGACGCGCAAGGAAGGCTGGCACTGCCGCGCAGGATGACCGGCACTGCCGCCCAGGTGCGGGCACTACCGCCCATCTCCACCGTCACTGCCGCCCTACCACTACGCCTGAGGACGACGCCACAGATGCCCTACCGGCGCCGGCACGGCCGCCCCACTACCAAGCACATCATATCTGGACCGTTTATCCCTTTGTATGCCTAAACTACCCTCCTTAGTGGCTCCCTATATATAGGCTCCCACCTCCCCCTTCATGAGGGAAGACATAATTTGAGTGAGAACTTGCCTTATGCCTCCACCATCCCTTTGGGATTAGGGAAACTCTCTCCTCTCTTAGACACAAATCTATGAGTTGTATCAAGGCTCTCTTTATGTGATTGGTCTCTCGCTTGTGTGATTCTACTTCGATCTCTCGCACTAGTGATTCTATCGATTACATACCGGTCTTTCTCTCGGGGATTCTACCTCGTGTCTCTCCCTTGAGTGATTCTATCGAGATAGTGGTTCGGGCTATCGAGAGCAAACCGGAATTGTATCGGGTTGTATCGTGTGCGTTCATCGTGTTCTTCGTTATGTTCTTCGCGTTCTTCCTCTTCCCCGTTTTTCTCTCGGTCAATTCGTGAGATCGGGCAACCCACGTGGCTTTAGGGTCCATCATATGGTATCAGAGCAAAGGTTGCCACGAATTTGACCCTAAAAGCCACCAATTTCCCCCAAAAAAAATTCTCAAAAAATTCCCAAAAAAATAGCTCGAAATTTGATCTCCGGATTTGTTGCGTTTTTTGTGGTTTTGATTCACGGATTTGATGTCTTTGGTGCTGATCTACTGCTTCCCAAAATTTCCCCTTCTAATTCCATCGATTTCAGCTCCAATTTAAGAATTTTTGGAGCTGCCCGTGTGCTGTTCTTGCTGTTCATACGAGAGTTCTTCTCAATTCCTGGTCAACGCGCTCAACCATCTGGCCCCGCGTGCGCATCACCACCGAATCCATCCACCCACGCACGCGCCTGCCCCCGCATCGCTCGGCCAAGCTCCTCCCGACCGTGGCCAACCAGACCCGCGGGTCAACGCCGCCGCCTGGGCTCACCGCCGCCAGGCCTCGCCTCCCCTGGCTCCGCCCACCTCGCCTCCGTTCCGACAGCGCGCAGCTACCGCGCCTCCCTGGTCCAACCATCCGAGCCGCAGCTCCACAGATGCCCCGCCCACCTCGCGCTGCACGTCCAGCTGCCGCAATCCCTGCGCCGCCCGCCGCCAGTCGCCCGTCCCCGCACGCGCCAAGGCAGCGGCCACATCCACTCGTTTCCCTGCACGCGCGCTGCTGCCAGCTCGATTCCCATCCTCCACGCTCACTCCCGCCGGCCCGCTCGCAGCAGCTCACTACGCGCAGCCGCGCCTCCACGCTCACCCATAGCTCGAGCTCCGGCCGCCTCCCCGTCGGCCGACCCAGGCCATCCCGCTCGTCCGACTCGCCTTGGACGCGTCGCCCCGCACTGCCACCACTGTCGCGCGTGCGCCCCAACCTCTCCTGCAGCACCTAGCGCCACCCACGCTCGACGGGCGGCCGCCGCGCACCAGCTCCAATCGCGGCCGATCCCCAAGCGGTACCTCCGCTAAGCTACAACCGGTACCACCGGTCTGACCTGAGCGGTACCACCGCTAGTGGTACCGGCGGTGGTACCGGCCTTGGTACCGCTCGCGGTTCCAGGCTCACTGTATAGTCTAATTCATTAACCGGTACCACGGCCGGAGGTACGGCGGTACTACCGCTACACAATTCTCCAGTTTCTACTCAGTTTTGACATCTCTTTTTGCCCCAAATTTTAACAACTTTTAGATCCCGTTTGACTTCAAATTTTGACAGCCATCTCATAATATTGCGACTCTAATTTTGACAACTTTTCCAAGCCCGTTTTACTCCAAAATTGTGACTTCATTCGCCCGGTTTCCGATTTGGAGTGACTTTGGTCCGTGACAACCGCTTCCGCGCCTACATCGACATCGCGACGACGGCATCGGCACCCTGAATCTCCGAGCACATCATCGATACCACCATCGTCGATATTATCGCAAGTTGTGTGTTCCGATACCGTCTAACATTTTCATCTAGGTATAACCTGTCCCCTCACCCCTTGTAGCCCCGTTTCTTTCTTTGTGTACCTATCCCATTGAGAGTGACTTTTCGAATGTTGCGAAGCATTGCACAAGTGTCACGACCGTGAGAGAGTTTGTTTGTGTGCGTTCAGTTGAGCGAAGCTCCGAAACAAGCTCGGTGAGAAAAATACACAAAAGAAGAAAAAGTGATATACATACATAGAGAAAAAAAAACTTCTAAGCATAGAGAAAAAAAAAGAGAAAAAAGAGAAAAAAAAAAATCGAAAAAGAGTGTGTGTCCACCGATACAAAGGAGTGTAAAGCTTATACGCCTGACCTCATAAATAAAGCCAGCAACGGTAGTGATACAACCAACCAAAGTGGACAATGGAAGGTTCAAGTAATAAGCTATTACAACCCAGTGAAAATAAAATTACAAATAACATCCAGGAGACAAGGAGCTCGAGGGGGTGGAGCTAGAGGACCAATTTTATGATCTCTTGCAGCTAGAAATGCATTTTCAATTTCATATGCCTTTTCAGCCCGCTTGAGCAAACAGAGCAGAACTTAGCCGCATAAAGCCTAATTTTACGGGCATTGTACATTTCATTATAGATTTCCAACCAAGGCACCTTCATGATTTTACGCTTATATTTAGGTGCATCATCCCTGAACCTCTTCAACTCTTGTTTTGGGAACAGCTGAAAGAAAGAAAGAAGCATTAGCTGAATGAAAAGCTGACATCCAGTGCATGCACATCCACATGATATTACTGCTTAGTGCTTACCCGTGTGGCAGCTTCAATTTTTTTTGCAGGGTAACATACCATCTTAAGCGCGGTCGCAAGTTTCATTAGATCCCAGCCACTAGTATCGATGTGGGAAATTTTCTTAATGTGCTCAGCAACACCCCACAAAATGTAATTATCTTCATATTTGTTCACACAAAAATCACACTCGTATACGTCATCTCAATGATACGTTTAGTAACCTGGATATAAAGAGCATTGCTACGTCAATAATACGGGAAAGAAAACACGTGCAGGCAAAATTGTGGAAACAATATTATTGCATATGTAACTGTAATCCATGCCCCTACTCCCCCTCCTTCCTCACCGCATTGTCAGGACCTAACCGTCCCTGTTTCTTCTCCTTTCTATCTATCTACTTGACAGTTGACACACAAATTGTGTGTCCGCGCAATTTTTTTTATTGTATATACTTTGGTTGAGAGTGGATTTGGTGACCGCGTGTATACGTGAGCACGCATTAGCTATCGTTGGATCGCCTTTGAGATTCTGCCATTCCGATTTCTGAACTGACGGCACCACACGGTGTAAAACGGAATCTGCTTTTTGTCTGTTGTTCTAGACCCGGTGCACTCTCTCTCCTTCCTCTTTCTTCTCTCTTTTAGTACTTCCAGAACGCAAGTAAAAAGGTCACCGCAAAAACTATCCGATGGAGCAGAGGACGAGATCCCAGCAATTCACGGGAGAGAATCCCATATGAAAATATTGATCCCAAATCGAATTAACCCCAAAGCACGTGCCGTGGAGGAGATCCCCTGAGCCATGCCTTCCGGTCGATGGATGAGGCACGGTGGTCGAGGACGGACGGCGCCGCGCGTGTGGAGGACGAACGGCAACGCGCGGTGGTGGAGGAGGATGGATGGAGACGCGCATATGTAGCTGAGGATGGTGGCCGGTTGAGGACGGACGACGCCGCCCCTCAACTTCCTCTGTGTGTCCGCCATGACTCTCGGTCGGCGAGGCGCCATCCGCGCGTGGGGAACCAGTAGGGCATCGATCTGCTCTTGGGGCGTGGGGCGCCATCAGGCCTTGCGTCGCCCGGTGACGGAGAACGCAGAGTGTAACCTCCCACGGCCAAGACGCCCCACTCCACCATCGCGCGGCGCCTCAATCCCGCGTCTCTCCCCTCAAATCCGACGCCTCCATGGAAGGCGGCCTCCTCCTCGTTCTCACCCTCCCCCACAGACGACGCTGACACGAGTGTTAGCAGCACGCCCAGCCGTGGCCGTGTAGAATTCGGCTCTCCCAAGATCGACCTGACGGACAAGCACGAACAGCTCCGGCGGCCAAGTCGCCGCCGGTCATGAGCGGAGGGGCCTCCGACGGCAGTTTCGGCCAGGGATGGCGGGCGACATGGACGGATCGACCACACGCGGCGAACGGCATGGGCGAAGTGGTCGACGCACAGTTGCGGGCTGCTCCACCCAGTAACAAGAAGCAGAGGAAGATGCCTCCTCCCACATCCGATTTGGAGAAACAAGAAGCAGAGGAAGATGGGGTCCCCCTCGGCTCGTCCGCCATGGCCTCCCCTTGAGCTCCCGCAAAATCGATTTTGGCGACGATGGGCTGCATGCCGGTGTTGGGAGCAGTCGAGCGTTTTTCAATCCCCGCGATTCCCATCGCCTCCGCGCGAAATCAATCGCCCGATGTTCGATGTAGAGGCGCTCGATTTGGGGCTCGCTGTGGAGGAGCCGGACTAGCTGTGGGGCTCGATTTGCGGCCGCACAGGTCACCAGAGAACGAAGAGGTGATTCACAAAAAAAAAAAAAAGAGGTGTTCTGAGTTGGCGCCTGAGGTGAGACACGTGATTGGGTTTTCTCTCACGGACAACAAACGTCCGTTGGACATGTGGCAGTCAGTCATCGCGTGCTCATGTATACATCTGATCACCGGGCTTCATTCGTACTTTGGTAAGTGGAAATTAAACATAGGGACCAATAAAGCAGGAGGCTCTTGGATGCCACACATATAGGAAAAGAGGTGATGATCGATGGGCTCAGCATCATATCTGGTTTGACTTCAAAGCCATGGAAATTCAGGAAACACTGCATTCCTGCACTCATCCGGAGGTGATCCTCGTTGATCAGCTCTGGATTTTCCGCAGGCACCAACTTCCGCATCTGCAACTTCAAACACCACATCAACTCCTCCACAACAGGACCATACAGGCAGGGTATGCCCTGGAATAACAATCGACAGAAAAGTTGGTGCTCAAGATTGATCACAAACGTAGAATGTTTTTTTTTTGCGAGGGAAAATCTGATTATATTAAAACACGGTTCTTACAGAACAGACTAGAACAAAGCATAAAATTACAATTGGGTCCTTCTGGGCCTCGATGCCGTGGAAGACAACGAAGACGTTCCGCCGGCGCGCCGCCGCATCTCCTCCCCTCAGGCCTTGGAACGGGAGGCACCCCTCCGCGGACGGGAAGTCGACGGTCCTCAGCTCCGGAGAGCCTCCGCCCTGCATCTTCAACGCCAAT
This sequence comes from Lolium perenne, assembly GCF_019359855.2. Classification (NCBI taxonomy): domain Eukaryota; kingdom Viridiplantae; phylum Streptophyta; class Magnoliopsida; order Poales; family Poaceae; genus Lolium; species Lolium perenne. The sequence continues at coordinate 218,779,503 of NC_067247.2, forward strand.
GACGAGCTCAACATCACCAGCTTCTCCCGATATCATCTGATCCGAATCCGCCGCTACCCGGCATCCGGCGAGGGACAACCATCCCCGCAGCTCCGACGACCTGCAAGGATGACGACGAGGACGATCGCTCTGCAGCAGCACTCCAAGGAGGACCACCGCCGAAGGGGACGAGCGCCGCCCCAAAACACCACTCCGACTGCGCCTCCACCTTCTCGACGCCGCCGGCTGGAAGCTACCCAACCCTACACTATGTATAGCCAAGATCCGGGGTTCCCCCACCCTCCCGCCGCCGTAGCGGGCGGCCAGCAGAGGGGGAGGGAACCGGCGAAATCGTCGGCGGCGAGCTCACAAATCGCCTATCGGTACTATTGAGCATGCTTTTGGGGTGTTTCATGTATGTTCTAGTGTGTACTAGACCATTATAGCGCGCGTTGCTGCGCCCGTCCATTTAGATTACTAGATGGTACCCCGCGCGTTGCTGCGGGATTTATAGAAATATTATTGTGCATACAATATTTATGAAGCCCTCTTGAGAAGATAAGTATGGTCGATCTATTTCTTAAACTTTTGATAAGTTGGATGAGCAAGGAGTGATGCATGGACGGTCGATCTCATAGTCTGTACATATGTTAGTGTTTCAGTGCCAGGTGAAAGAGAGGCTTTGATCGCAACGCCAAAGTCGCTGCCAAGTGCATGGAGCTATTACGATTCAGAATAAAATAAAGTATGCAGAACCTAGCATATTGTTGAAATTTGACTCATGTGTGTCCAATCTATATGTTGAAGTTCAAAAGTTTTGACTTGCTCACATTTCGTTTGGCTAGTAAGTGGCATGTACAATCAGTATGAGGGTTAGGTAGGTCTTAATCAGTTCATTCATTGCTTTTCCATTCCATATTCTTACACATGAATGTGGCATTTATATATGGCTATGAATGTTGATATACTATCATAGATTGAATATGACAAATAATATTGAAAAATAAGTTTTTTTCCACATTACTGTAAAATAAGATTTCAGCCACTTTGAAAACGGCCAGAATACATGCATGCCTAAACTGGAATTCTGCAAGGCAGATGTTATCAGTAAGATGGAAGATTCTAGGGGGGTAAATTCCATGTAACAAATAAATTTCAGGCAGGATTCAGACAGAAGGCTCGAGCAGAGCCCGGCTTTAAATTAATAAAGCAACATCATACAACCGAAGGTCCAAGATACAACTCACACCGAAAGCACGTAAGTAACACAGTTCACGCGCTAACACATCCAAATGCCCCAACATTTGGAGAACACATACACACAGACATAAACATAATCCAGATACATGATAGATATGATAAAGACAGCTAAGAATGCTATGTCTGCATCCTGGCGGAAGTGTGGAGCGTGCGCAGTCTGTCAATGGTCAGCTCCACAGCCTCACGGTCCTGTCTCCTAGCCACTTGCTTCCACACCTGTAGATAGAGAGACATTTTGTATATGCAATCAGCAGGTTGGCTAGGGAAGCGCCCCTCAATGGAAAACTTGTTTCTAATGTTCCACAGGGTCCAGCACAGCGCCGCACAGCTAATCCAGTAGACCCGTTTAGTTTGGCCTCTGTACGGACGAAGCAGCCTATAAACGTCCGCCAAACACGTGGGGTTCCAAGAACAATGCAGTAATTCTCTAACCGCACTCCACAAGAATTTGGCTAAGACGCAGGTGAAGAAGATGTGGTTTGTGTCCTCCATCTCTCCACAAAGGGCACATCTCCCCGAAGATGGCCCCCTCCTCCTACGAATATTGTCATTGGAGGGAAGGCGTTTACGCACTAGCTGCCAGAGGAAGATCCTGATCTTGAGAGGGACAGCGATCCTCCACAGCACCCCATAATGCTTCCGTGTCGTGCCCTCTCCAGAGGGTTCGAGAGACCATCGGATCACATCCCGCCCGGTCCTCAGACCCACTGTCTGGAGCTCCCTCCGGATGTCAGTGAGCTCCCTGTGCTCAAGCCTGCCAAGCTCCCTGCGCAAGGGGATGTCCCAAAACCCGCCGGCTGCGGCTTGCGCCACCGAGGCCTCCGGGTCTGCCGTTATGGCGAAAAGGCCTGGGAATCTCTCCCGAAAGGGTCTCGGTCCTAACCACCAATCGTGCCAGAACCGGGTCGATGTCCCACTAACCACTTGATGCTTTGTCCCCAAACAAAGCACTCGCTTGATCCTCTGAAGCGTGTTCCAGAATTGTGATCCTCTTGGGTGCGAGTCTACCCAGATGTCTCTACCGTTCAGGTATTTGCCGCGAATGATGTCCGCCCACAGACCCTGAGCGCCAGTCAAGATTTTCCAAACCCATTTTGCCATGAGACAAACGTTCATGAGTTTGGTGTCCATGATGCCAAGTCCCCCCATGGACTTGGGCATACACACCGCGTCCCACCTGACCCAATGATATTTCTTCTTTGGGCCGTTAGCTTCCCAAAAGAATTTCGCGCGGTGTTTGCGAAGGGCGTCGTGTATGCCGTCCCCAAGCATGCACACCCCCATGGCGTGTAAGGGCAGGCTAGACAGGCAGGCGTTCACCAGGATGAGGCGAGCCGCCGAGGACATGAATTTACCCATCCACGGGTCTGCCCGTTTCGCCACCTTTGCTGTTAGCGGACCCCAATCCGCGGCCGTAATGGCATGGTCGGAGATAGGAAGGCCAAGATAAGTGAAGGGAAAGGACCCTTGTTTGCAGTTAAGCATGTTGGCAATCCTCTGTTTCTCCCGGTCCGAGGTCCCCATGACCATGACCTCACTCTTATGGAAGTTAATGCGGAGCCCCGACATGTTCTCAAAACAGAGAAGGAGGAATTTCAAGTTGGTAATAGCCAGGTCCTCCGGCTGGATCATGATGATCGTGTCATCCGCATACTGTAAGTGTGAAACCCCTCCTGGTATAATGTGCGGGATAACACCCTCAATGTGTCCCGCCGCCAGGGCTCTGTCCAAAATCGCGGTGAGCGCCTCAGCCACGAAATCGAAGAGGAGGGGAGATAGCGGGTCCCCTTGACGCACGCCTCGCCCATTCCTAAAGTAGTTGCCTACCTCACCGTTGATGCTAATCGCTGTTTGGCCCCCCGAGACCAAACTGAGCACCCGGTGGACCCACCCTGGGTTAAACCCCTTCCGGAGGAGCACCTCCCGGAGAAAAGACCAATTGACTCGATCATAGGCTTTCTCAAAGTCCAGTTTCAAGAAGACTCCCCTAAGTCTCTTGGATTTCGTCTCATGGATGATCTCCTGAAGGGAAATAATCCCCTCATGAATGTGTCTACCCTTAATGAAGGCCGTCTGGGTTCTACCAATGTACCTGTTAGCTATGGGGGAAAGCCTGATCGCAAACGCTTTAGCAACAAATTTAAAGATAACGTTGATCAGCGCAATCGGGCGGAATTGGCGAATATCCTCCGCCCCCTGAACCTTGGGGATGAGCGTAAGCACCCCAAAGTTAAGTCTCGCGATATCCACATGTCCCAGTGCAAAGCCGTTAAGGATGGCCAAGATGTAGGGCTTGACCAAGACCCAAAATCTCTTGAAGAAAATGACCGGGAACCCGTCCGGGCCGGGAGCCGTGTCAACCTTCATACCCTTAAGCACCCCGTCCACCTCCTCCCCTGAGAAGGATAGCATAAGGTCCTCATTCTCAGCGTCCGACACCCGTCGATCCGCCACCCAGGTGTCCTGCGCTAAGGAGAACAGCCTGTTCTCCCCCTCCGCCCCCATAAGGTCACGGTAGAAGCTATAGATGTGCTCCTGCAGGTCCCTGCTCTCAGTGATGATCCCCTGATCAGTCACCAGACGGGCGATGGTGCATTTGCGTCTGCGCCCATTGGCAATCGCATGGAAGTACGCCGTATTCGCATCCCCATGGAGGAGCCAGGACTGGCGTCCACGCTGTCTCCAATACTCCTGCTCCATTTTGAGCAAGTGTGTGAGTTGGCCTTCCAGATGATACCTCAGCGCCCAGCCCTCGTCATCCAGACCCGTGGTGTCTGCACGTGTATCCAGGGCCTGAATCCTCCCGAGGATGTCCTCCTTCAGGACCCGATCGGCTTTCCCAATGTTGGCTCCCCAGCCCTTGAGGAATTGCCTCAGACCTCCGAAACGTCTTTGCCAGGCATCGATGGGGTCAAAGAAGGGGCCCCCTAGTCCCTCCAAGCTATGCCACTTAGCCGTGACCAGATCCCCAAAATCCGCACGTTGCAGCCAGCCCTTCTCAAAGTAGAAGCGTGTGGCACGTCGTCAAGCGTCCTCCCCAGAGTCCAGGATCAGAGGGGCATGGTCCGATCCGATGATCGTCAGGCCAGTGAGGGAGCAAAGGGGAAATAACATCTCCCAGTCGGTGGAGACCAACACCCTATCAAGGACACTCCTTACCGGGTTCAGCTGTTTGTTAGTCCAGGTGTATCTGGCTCCGCCCCTGCGGATCTCGCGAAGTGCAAGGTCAGCGATACATTCGTTGAACCTGTGCACCCGCGGCCAGTGGATGTTGTCATTGGATTTATCTTCTGGTCCCCTAATCAGGTTAAAGTCGCCGCCAACCACCAGCGGAAAAGGGCAGGCGTTGACGGCAATCGACAATTCCCCCAAGAATTCGTCGGAGAGGCGGTGGTCCGCCGGGCCATAAACCACGAAAACCGTCCACCTAGAGTTAGTGGCTAATTGGAGGATATCCACCCTAAGGAAGAACCTCCCCTCCGTCCAGGCGATTGCCTCGAACGTGTCCTCGTTGACCCCCACGAGGATCCCTCCCGAGTGCCCCAACGCCGGGAGGGAGTGCCAAGCAAATTTCCCTTGTGGGTCAATCGATCTCAGGTCCATCTGCGAGAACTCGCGTTTGATCGTCTCCTGTAGACCCACAATGTCAAGATGCTCTCGGGTTAGGAGTTCCCGGATCTGTGGCTGGCGCCCCGGCGCGTGATAGCCACGAATGTTCCAGAAGCCCGCTCTCATGGCGCTCCTGGGCACCTCCGTCCGCGACGGGTGGCCAACCTGGTCTTGCTCCTGCCCCTTGCATTGGCATGGGGGGCAGCATCCCTGTCGTGTGAAGGGTCAGCAGAAGCCTCCCCACTCACGACGACAACCTCTGCCTGAGCGGTCGCACTCGACTCGGCAGGAGCCTCCCCGGACAGGGAGGCCTCACCGGCCTCACTATGGGCCCGGCGGGCGGCAGCAAACGCTAATGCCGCTTGAGCCTCTTCCTTGGCACGGATAAACGAGATAACGTCCGTAGCCGTCCCCGCTTCAATGGAGAAGGCCAGCCCTGCATCGTGCGCCACCGTCTCCAGGTGCTCATCCGACACCGCCCGTAAAACCACGAACTCGGAGGCAGAAGGGGGGGGTGGGATCGTACCTGTCGGGTCGAGGTTCTTAGCCGCGGTGAACTCCTAGGCGCGCTGCATGATGGGGACCGCCGACGCTGGACCCTGGAGCCGGGCACTCTTGCGCGCCGGGCCAACTGGCACAGCCCTCGTGCGTCGAGCCCGCGGCACCGTCACCTCGCTGAGCACCGGCCTGCGCGCGAAGTCGTCAGTGTCGTCCACAACGCCCCCTTCCTCCTCAGCCTCCGCCACATGACCAGTGTCCTTATGTGTCGCCGGAGACCCCAACGAGTCCTCGGAGTCGTAGTCCGACCCGGTGGTGAGAAGCGTAGAGGAGTCGACCAGCGGCGAGCCCGGCGGATCCGTCCTGAGCGCTGAAGGCGGATGGGAGGTAGCTTGCTCCCTCCGCGCTCCCTCGGCCGCCCTGGTCTGCTCCAAAACCACCAGAGGGACCGGCCAGGGTGCGGACTTGCTCAGATTGGACCCATACTGGTCAATCCGCAGCTCCACCTGGCCACGGAGGGCCGGCGGCTCACTGGCACCCCTGGCTGTGATGACCGCCACCGGCTCCGCCGGCTCACCGGTCGCCTCTTCTGCAGGCTCCCTGCTCTGCGTGGTGGCCGGCAGCGACTTGCTGCGCTCCGCCGCTTTGGCTCTGTCCTTGTCTCCCAGAGCCCTCCACTCGTCCTCCAAGGGGGAATTGGCGTCGACGTCCTCATCATCCATATCATCATCCTGATGTGGAGGAGATGGCGGCCGCGGCGCCGAGGACGCCCCCCGAGGCTCCTCGACACGGATGCCCACGTTGTAGCCGAGGCTGTTGTGGAAGAACTGCACCGCCCCATTCAGCTTGGATGGGTTGCGGCACGCCACGCGCATTCTCACCGGCCCCCTAGCCTTGAGGGTGCTGTGATCGACCTCGAGTGGCCTGCCCAGCATGCGCATGCCCACCATGAGCCTCCTGGTGCGGCGCATGCACCTCGGCAGCCCGGAGACTCGCACCCAGACCTCCTGGAGCTTCTCTGCCGGCGCCGGGTCCGCGTCGGCAAGCTTGATGTCCACCACCGTGCCGCAGAGGGTGAGGTACAGCTTGCCGCTCCGGGCGCTGAAGGTGAGTGTGTCCCTTGACGGGAACACCACCGCGAACTCGCGCTCCCCCAAGACGCGGACTTGCCAGTCCCAGTCGCCCTCGACCAGATGGCGCAGCTCCTGCTCCAAACCAGCGGCCGTCAGAGCCACCCCCGGGAAGGTGATGATGGCCGAGTTGGACAAGTCGTCCTCCTCGTCGTCGTCTTCCTCAAAGTCGACGTAGAAGAACCCCTCTCCGGAGATGGCATGGCCCATCATGGAGAGCTCAGGCTCCTTGCCCTTGGAAGGACAGGCGGCGGAGTGATGGCCCTCCTTGCCGCAGATGACGCAAATAGGCTCCGCCGTGCAGCTAGCCTGGAAGTGACCGGGCCGCCCACACTTGAAGCACTCCACCTGCGCCAGGCCGGAGCCCCCCGCACCGCCACCTGCAGGAACGGGCGGATCTGCAGCTCCCTGCTGCCTCCTGGCCGGAGGCGCCGGCGGTTTCCCAGCCGCGCGAGACCCACGGCCCCTACCGCGGTCCACCTCCGAGTTCTCCGCCGCTGCGCGCCGCCGCCGCGGCGCGCCGGCCTCCCGCTTCTTCTCACGGTCGAGCCACCACCGTGGCTGTTGGTGTTGCCGCCGGCCTCCCCGCCGCCGCTCGAGCTCCCCGCCGGCGAGGGCGGTCCCCTGTTGAGGAGGTTGGAACGGGCATTGGCTTACGCCCGCGCGTCCTCGACGGCCGGCCTCTTGCCGTTGCCGTTGCGCCCTCCGTGTCCGTGGCCTTGGCCCGCCGGCGCCGCCCCGCGTCCGCTCATCACCGCCGCCGCAAAGGAGAGGAGGAGAGGGGGTGGGGGTTGAGCAAGAACAATGACCCGGGCCGTTTTCTGTGCCGCCGCACGTCCGCAAGTGATGCAGGAACCCTAGCTCAAGCGAGGATAACCCCTTCGGAACCCACCACCACCGGTTGGGCTGCGTTGGTGGGCCTCGGCCTACCTGGGCCTCCAGGCCCAAGGCCGGTCGCGCTGCTGGGGCTGGGTCCAGCAGGGGAACCCTTGCCGGCTGGGCCGCCATGGGCTCCGCAGGCCGCCGGCCCGTGTCCAGCTCGGGACGGCCCACGCGGGAGAGGCGTCGTCTCCGCCGGGGTTCCCTGCCCCAAGGGCGGCCATGTCCCGAGGTCGCCGCCGAGCGGCGCCGCCACGCCCGCCGGCGCACGGCGAGGCGTCACCGGATCCGGCGCACCACCCCGGCACGCGGCCGACTCCGCCGTCCCGGTACCGCCGCCGTGCACCCCGGGCGGAGGTCTCGACGGAATCTGGATCCACGCCCTCCCGGCGCGAACGCAGTTCGCCGGCAGCTGGAACGCAGCGAGCCCCCAAGCTCGTTGGCCGCGTCCAGGAACTCACCCAGCGTCGCCGCCCGCCTGGTGGAAGGAGGCGGAGAAGACTCGTCCGCACTCCTCTCGCTGACGGCCTCGTCGTCCTCAACCTCAAGCAGCGGCTGCCAGAAGCGCCCCTTCACGCCGCCGCCAGGGAGAGATGGGCGGGAGTAGAGGACGCCGGCGCGATGGTTGCACGCACGGCGGGCAAGGGGTTCCGGAGGCAGAGCAGCTCCGCCCTCCGCCGTCGCCCCCGCGACGCCCTCCGCAGCGCCCTCCGCGTCGCCCTCGCTCTCACTCATCCTGTCAGGATTCTGGTCGGTTCCTGCGAACCGTTTTTCTCTCGCCTCTTCAGGCAGGATTCAAACGGAACAAATACTACATGCGACCGAGCAAGAAGATAGAAGATACATGTGCTGATTCAATGTACACTAAAAGTGAAGAATAAGAGGTGAGAGTCTGTACCAATGGAAGCAGCATGTCCAGCGTTCATAAGCTGAGACATGATGACAGCTTCTTCCTCCTTGATTGAGCGACCAGTACGCAAAATCCAATTAAATCAGGGTGGGATTGAGTGAGTAGCAGGAACAATCCAAGAAAAATCCAACCAAATCGCGGGGGAGGCAAAACGTCGAGCGGGTTTGGAGCCGGCACACAACCTAACAGATTGAAAAACATGAGGAAGGGGATAGTAAAAAAAAATGAACTGGAGAAAGAAATCTAGAGTGGAGAACAGAGTCGCTTGCATCGCTGGAGGCTGGTTCCAGCAATGGAGTCACGAGCAGGCTGGTTGTTGACGGGTAGCTATTTAAACGTGAGGATGGAGGTGACGTCTGAGTTCATCGCAACAGTTTCTTGTGTATTTGCCGGCAATAATGATGATGGTGGGCTGCATCGGCTATTTTTAGGAGCATTTGTGGCGAGGAGGCAGGTCGCTCAGCATTCGTGGCCTTGATGGCCATCAAGGCGTAGGTCGCAGCAGCGGGCAGCAGTCCAGGTCAGGAAGACGAAGAGCGGATCTTTTTTTCTAGGCGAACGGGGACCAACGTGAAGACTGGTGCCGTACGGCCGGGAACTAAGCAGGAACGTGAAAAATTCTAATCCAATGACGTGGCTTACTGTGAGATCAGCAAAATCCAAGAAAAATCCAACCAAATCGCGGGGGGGAGGCAAAACGTCGAGCGGGTTTGGAGCCGGCACACAACCTAACAGATTGAAAAACATGAGGAAGGGGATAGTAAAAAAAAATGAACTGGAGAAAGAAATCTAGAGTGGAGAACAGAGTCGCTTGCATCGCTGGAGGCTGGTTCCAGCAATGGAGTCACGAGCAGGCTGGTTGTTGACGGGTAGCTATTTAAACGTGAGGATGGAGGTGACGTCTGAGTTCATCGCAACAGTTTCTTGTGTATTTGCCGGCAATAATGATGATGGTGGGCTGCATCGGCTATTTTTAGGAGCATTTGTGGCGAGGAGGCAGGTCGCTCAGCATTCGTGGCCTTGATGGCCATCAAGGCGTAGGTCGCAGCAGCGGGCAGCAGTCCAGGTCAGGAAGACGAAGAGCGGATCTTTTTTTCTAGGCGAACGGGGACCAACGTGAAGACTGGTGCCGTACGGCCGGGAACTAAGCAGGAACGTGAAAAATTCTAATCCAATGACGTGGCTTACTGTGAGATCAGCAAAATGGGGCCATCTATTAAGAAAGAGAAGATATGGTAATATGACTTTGCCCGAAAACATAAAAAATAAAATTGCCAAAACTTGTTAACAAATGTTGGATTACATATATTAATGAGACAACAAAGATCAATAATCTCATGTCCCCACGAATCCATATATGTGAGTAGTTCAGAATTTTACAACTTACAACAGCAAGGTCAGATGCATCATCGGCCATATTTAAAAAAAATAGAGACCCAAATCATCTACATCTACACTACTTATCTACACTACTTAAAAAGGATGAAGATGTTCCTTATTCTGCCAACCAAAACAATACGTCAAGATTTTGGTCGTCATTTGGGATCCCCACCACGCCAACTTGGGCCATAATGGGCCAGTAGTATCAGGCAAAGCAGGACATGAAGCACATACGGCTCAAAAATATATATATATATGGAAGCACATGTCAGGCAGTTAATCTCCACAGGGAGCAATCACACTCCAGTAATCTCCACATACAGTAATCGGGAGCAGTTAATCACGCTCCAGTAATCGGGAGCGGTATCTAATTTGGAAGCAATCACGCTCCAGGTATATTTGGGAGTAATCGGGCCAGTAATTACGCTGGAGGCATATTTGGAAGTAATCTCCACATATATGGAAGGACGTGAATTGCTTCTTGGGTGCAATCATAAAAGCTTCAGAATTTTGCCATCTTCAACCTACAGACTACTATGCCAATGCAACTAAGCTTCGGACGCGCCTGCTCGAAGAGGATATAATGGCATCAAGGTCGTACCCTCGCTTCGCCTGGAATCCCCCCTTGTAACTTCTTCTTTTCCGATAACTGCATCAAAGCTTCCACTTGTTAGTTTCACTGATATACATGTGTTCCTCTCATTTCTCAGGCATGTAGCTTCAGATGGGAGTTCTTATTTACCGTGACATACTAGCTGACAGAAATGTGAGTCCTCTGGATAATTACACTCTTGTTACTTATCTCACCTGAACCTAAACTGTTGGTACTTATTTTAGTTCCTCACATGAACATGACATGACACTCTCCATTGTCCCTTGTGATGAACATGACGCTTTGTCAAGATTTTTAGTTAGCCGGTAGATTTAGTTAGGCAGAGAAGTACATTATAGTTAGCCAGTAGATTTAGTTGGACATAGGGATTGAGTATAGAGAATGTGCACAGGGACACTGTTATCTCTGCCAACATAAAATCATGTGGGGGAGCATTTACCTTTTATGATTTGCTGTTTTGCTTCAGCTCTTTCTGTCGTTGCCTAATCGACGGTACCCCGGAGGAGGGATCCTCACGAGGGGGAGAAGAAGTAGGGGCCATAGGGCGGAGTGCTCACGGGACGGTGGTACGCGATTTACCCAGCTTCGGAACACCTGCACGATGACAGGGCCTACTGCTGCTTGTCTGGAATTATCTGGGCGCTTTCGCTATGTTACAATGAGTTGAGGTCTTGCCTCTAGGGCTCCCGGGATCCGGCTTATAAAGGTGCACGGATCTAGGGTTTACATGGAGAGTCCTACCCGGATACAGGTTACCTAACTACGGTACAATGTCTTGCCGTGTACGCCAAGGATCCGCCCTTCCATCTATGTCGTACCGGATCCGGGTCCCTTAATGGGCCTCCGTGGATCCGGGTTCCTCCTCAATGTCGGTTGGATCCGGCTCCCTGCTCCTGGGCTGGACATCTTCCGTCAGGATCAACAGCAACTGGGCCGCCCGATGGGCCACATGCCTCACCACCATCTGTGGGCCACCCGGGCTTGCCGGATCTAGGCACTGTCGATGGTACACCCATGAAGTATACCCACAACAGTAGCCCCCAGAGTTCTCCGAGTTTCACCTGCTGTTTCCGCCTTGCTGGTCCATCATGATCTCCGGCAAATGTTGGTAACACGGAGGAACTTGAAGAACTCCAACTTCACATTTTCTTCTTTTTCCAACTTATAGCCGGAAAATGCTCCCATCCTGCGGGACTTCATCCATCGACGTTCCAAAGAACATTTCCGGGTTACTCCCTGCTCGCGAATGAGAGCCAACTTATCCTCACGCAATTACCCGGAATCTTAAAAGACTCAAACGGTTCCGCCAATTCTGGCGCCATTTTCGCGCGATTTGTGCGGTAACTTATCTCTAGCCATTTTTACCGCTTAGGGTTTAGGACACGTGTCACGCATCCAACGGCGCGACGCTTGCGTTCCGACCACAGGATGCGGAGCACGAATCTCGTCCCGCCGGCCTATAAATATCCGCCGTCGACGCCTTAACCCCCATTCACCCCCCTTCTCACCTCTCTACCAAGCGCCACCGCGAGCTCCCTCTCCGCCGTGCCGGAATCTCACCGGAACATCGCCGGAGTTACTTTGCCACCGCGTCGTGTTCATCCTGTTCTTAACATCAGCGAGCCACCGCGCGGAAACCTCGTCGCCGGCGACTCCGACCGCCGCAGACGCCATTACGGTGAGTCCTTGAACTTCGCTCTCGCGCCGTAGTTGGTAGGGATGAATTTGGGGAAGATGACGTTGGATCCGACTAAAGAACATTTCCGCCATCGGTATTTTTTTTCAGATGTCTTCAACGACTCCGCCTCCAGCCTCTGAACCGATCATTGCCACCCCGATTTCCTCCGCCCCTCCACCTTTCGTTCCAGTTAAGCTGGGTCCTTCGAAGGATTCCGGCAAGGAAACTGAAGGGACTTCCGCTAACCCGGAGAAGGCCTCCGGGGAGGATCAGGCGGAGCACAAGGCGGAAGAGGCCGCCGCCAAAAAATCAAAGGCTCGCCAACGGGACGCTGAAGCCAAGGGAAAATGGTGGCCTTGCACCACCACCAAGATGGAGCTGACGAACCTCGAGACGGAGGGCTTCCTGCAACCCGGAAGCTGGAGGTCAGTTCCTAATGAACTAGCCCCAGCTCCGGAGGACAATGAGATGGTGCTGACGAAGGCACTGGTGGAGCGGGGTTTTTTGTTTCCGCCTTCGGACTTCTTCCTGGAGATCCTGAAGGTCTACGGGCTCCAACCCCACAACATCTCTCCAAACAGCGTGCTTGCGATCAGCAATCACGTCACCCTGTGCGTGGGCCATCTCCGGGTAACTCCCGAGCTTCCTCTGTTTCAATACTACTTCACCGTCAAGAAGGAGAGGATCCGGAACTCCACCGAGATCGCAACATGCGGATCCATCACCTTCATGATCCGCCCGGGCCGCGTCTACCCCCACACTGACCGCCACGAATCCGCGCGGTACTGGTCCGGAGGCTTCTTTTACTTGAAGGACATTTCCGACCCGGCGAGCACAAGGAGACTGCCGTCGTTCAAGAACTGCCCCGCCACCGAGCTTCCGACATGGACGCACTGCCCCCACCTCTCCGAGTCGCCCCAGCTCACTCGCGCCGTCAGGCGGATCTGCAAGCTCACGGAGGAGGGGCTGTCAGGGAAGGACTTGACCCTTTCCTGGTTCACCAAGCGGATCCAGCCGCTCCAACACAGGGACCGGCTGATGTTCCAGTACTCAGGGCGCGACGACCCAATGCGCGCCACAAAGGACAACTTATCCGCCGACGCCATCGACAAGAGGATCCGGCTCCTCATCAAGGTTCCGCGTGAACTTCACGTTCACGTGTGTAACAAAGACATCCACACGAAGGGTTCCGGAACCGCGGTACGTCGTCTCGACTTTTTAGTCCATTGCTTTTCTTCGTATTCGAACTTTTTTGTCTAAGTGTTTAACACATGCATTAGCTTGAGGCGCTCGAAGAAAGTGAACTCGGAACTCTTCTCCGGGTTCCTTCCATTGGCAACATGGATCCGGAGGCTGCTTCGGAGGCGGAAGTCCACGAGGCCCCACGCCCTCCTAAGAGGAAGAGGCCTGCTCCGTCCAGCCCCGCCGCTAAACGCGCCCGCGAAGTGCCTAGCACTGCGGCAACTCGGAAAGCGGAGGCGGAAAAGAAACGCCTCAAGCTGATTAACACCAGCAACAAGGGGCAGCCCACCATCCAGAACTTCTTCAAGCCTTCCGGGTAAGTGTCTGTTTCCGAGATCCAAGTTCTAATTTCACGAGCAATTCCTTAGTTGTTTATGCTTTTTTCTTTTTACTGAAGCTCCGGAAGCCAGCCCCCCAAGGCTCCAAAGGTCTTGAAGAAGAAGGTCAAGCCGTCTCCGGCCCGGTTCCTGTTACTCCAGAGGTGGAGATCCCACCCAAGGCTTCATCTGCTTCGAAGCCGGATCCCAAGGACATCATTGACCTTGAAGATCTTCCGGAAGATCCCACAGACCACGGCGATTCCGCCAAGGGTGCCTCCTCGTCTGCCCCTCCTCAAGATCAACCAAGCGCCACTTTCGCGAAGCCCACCGAGGAAGAATATGAGGAGAAGGTAAAGCTCGTTCAAGCCTCCAACGCGATCCGGGTGGATCCTCGACCGACCCAGTCTCTTCAAAAGCTTTCCCTCGCCGAGCGCCATACGGAAGTTTCCGCCATGCTGAACAAGGTCTGGGGGAAATCGGATGAAGAGATGCAAGAGCTCATCGTCCTGGAAAACGATCTGAAAGAGTTTTTCGCCAAGCACAAAGAAGTGCGGCAGGTAATACTAGCCCCCAAGCATTGGGTCAGACATTTCCGAGTAACATGTGTTAGCCGATGCTTTCTCAAAAATGTACCTTAGGCGGAGATTTAAAAAATTTATTCCTTCAAGAATTTGAATTCCTCGCCAGCCCCCCAGATTTTAAATATCCGGCTAACTCCTGTCTGCTTCTCAGACGACGCGGAAATTGCACGAGGATCTCCGCGTTCATGTGCTGGAGCAGATCACGGAGATCGAAGGGCTGCGTCAAAGCGCGGAGAACAGCAAGAATGCTATCCAGCTTCTTGAGACCCGCCTCCGTGGTACGTCTTCCAAGCTTTGCGTTCGTATATTGATATCTGTTCATGATGTTTGATATGTGCAACTTTCCGCCTTCAGAAGAAACTGCCAAGCACTCCTCGTTTGATGAGCTTTCCACCAAGGTCAAGGTGCTTGAGGCGGAGAATGAGTCCCTCAAAACCTTCATCCAAGAATCCTCTAATAAGGAGACTGAGGCGAGGAAGGAGCTCTCCGAGAAGCATGCCCGCGACCTGGCGGAGCTGAACGAAAAACTGGAGAAAAGCCAGGGCCGCGTGCTTTCCGTGATAGCCAAGAACAGAGTTCTAGAAGCGGAGGCGGAGGCCATCGACAAACTTATCTTCCGTAAGCGTTTTTCCGTGTCATTGCTCCGACTACCTCATATGCTCTCTCTCTAACGAAACTGGACCTTCTTCCACAGCGAGCCTTGGCTTCGAGTGGTCAAAAGAGTCGAACCTGAAGAGGATGGAGGCATACGATGAAGCGCGGATTTCCATTGACGCGTTATTTGAAGCCTGTCGCGGAATCGCCAAGACTCTGTCTCTGAAGAAGGCCAAAACTACAATCATCGATACGATGACCAATCTTATGGAACAAGTGCCGGACTTCATCAAGGACTGGCAAAAATCTTCCGCACGCGGAGTCGCCTCTCTGGTCTTAGCCACCTGCAAGGCTCACTTCCCCTCGCTCAACTTTGCGAATGTTGCACGCGGAGCCCCCAAGGGTTCCGACATGGGTGCCATCCTTGCGGAAACCTAGGGCTATGAGCAGTTGTTTATCAGGCGAGTGAATCACTCATTCTGGTATAACAAATACGATCTGCCCAAGGGATTTTCCGATGCAGAGGAGGAGGAGGAGGGTGAGCCAGAGTATTATGGCGAAGGCTCCGGGTCAAGCGTCGAGCATTCCGGAGAAGGCTCTGGTGAAGACTCCGAAGCCGGATCCGGTGACAACGACGGCGACGACTCCGCCTACCAGGAATCTGAAGAAGAGGACTCCGAGTAGAGTTCCTGTTTAGACAATGAAACAAGTTGCATCATTTTGGCCCCAGAGTGGGTTTGTAATAAGACTTTAAATTCTTAAGTAGCTAGGAAACGAAACGACTATGCATGGGGCGGAAACACTTATCCTGCTATCCGTTAATATTATGCGCATGTTTCGTTTTATGTTGGAAAGCAAGTGCTGATTTTATTGTTTTTCCGGCTTGCCCGCTTGACCTTCCACGAGCCGGAGGACCTTAGCCGGAAACACTCGTCAGCGGCGACGAAGCCCAATGGCAATCCGTCCATAACCGCGGAAACAAGCCCCCAGGCATAGGTGCCGGAAATCGCTACTAGGAATCCACGAGTTCGCAACAGATAACAACTTAATCAGAAAACTTAAGCTTACATCCTAAAGGACGATTTTTTGAAAATCACAACTTTCATACACGCCTAGGTGGAAAAATCCAGCTCTGCGGTTTTAGTCGGAAAACATACATGATCTAAAAATGAACAAGTAAAGGAGGTAAAAGACTCGGAGAGTGAACCATAAGCTTTATTTCATTGATCATGTATAACTATTACAGAGTTTGTAACTCGGAAAAAATATGCTAAGTGTAGAAAGGACGTAGCTGTGCGATGTTCCAAGGGCGATCTGTCTCGTCGTAGATGTCATCCGGATCCTCACGCTTGCGTTTCCGGTGCCAATTAGCAGGTCTATCCTTCAGCTCGCGGAAATCAACAAGGTAGTACGACCCGTTATGAAGCACTTTGCTAACGACGAAGGGTCCTTCCCATGGAGATTGCAGCTTATGGTCTTTCACCTGTCGAAGGCGGAGGACCAGGTCTCCTGCCATGAAGGAGCGATTCCGAACTCGACGACTGTGATAGCGTCGGAGCTTCTGCTGGTAGATGGCGGAGCGCTGGTCAGCTAGGTTCCGAGCTTCCTCGATCAGGTCCACAGATAGCTGTCTGGCCTCGTCAGCTGTTTCTTCATTGTAGGCGGAAACTCGCGGTGAATCGTGAATGATGTCGGAGGGAAGCACGGCTTCGGATCCATATACCAGGAAAAATGGGGTAAACCCTGTTGATCTGTTAGGGGTAGTTCGTAAACTCCACAAAACAGCTTCCAATTCGTCAGCCCAAGCTCCACTGCTCGTCGCAGCGGTTCTTCAAGGCGCGGCTTAATTCCTGATAATATTAGGCCGTTAGCCCTTTCAACCTGACCATTTGATTGTGGATGAGCCACAGATGCAAGGTCCAGTCGAATCCCTACCGTCTCACAGTAATCCTTCAATTCTCCCTGTGCGAAGTTTGTGCCATTGTCTGTGATTATGCTGTGTGGGATGCCGAATCGCATCACGAGGCTGCAGACAAATTTTAGTGCCGTAGCACCATCGGCTTTCCTCACTGGCTTTGCCTCGATCCACTTGCTGAACTTGTCAACAGCGACCAGAAGGTATTCAAAACCGCCAGGAGATGATCTTTTTAACTTACCAACCATGTCGAGCCCCCAGACCGCAAATGGCCAGGTGATAGGTATGGTCTTCAGCTCTTGGGCTGGAGCGTTTGGTTGAGTAGCGTAGTACTGACAACCTCGGCAGGTCTTGACTATTTTGTCAGCATCTTCTTTAGCTGTGAGCCAGTAAAAACCTAGCCGAAAAGCTTTTGCAACGAGTGACCTGGGGGTGGCATGATGCCGCAATCCCCTGCATGGATCTCTCTGAGGGATTTCAATGCATCTTTGATTGGAGACGCATTTGAGAATACCCCTGTTGCACTTCGTTTGTAGAGCTGTCCATCAACAATTGTGTAGGATCTTGCTCGTCTGACGATCTGTCGCGCGAGGACCTCGTCCTCTGGCAACTTCTGATCGATGAGGTAGTCCAGGAAAGGCTGTGTCCAAGCCGGAATGATAGCCATCACTTCCCTAGCCGAAGACACTGCCACTTCTGGGTTTTCCGGGTTAGCGCCCTTCACCGAGGGTATCCGGAGATGCTCCAGGAAAATTCCAGGCGGAATTGGCTTCCTGCCGGATCCGAGCTTGGATAGCATATCTGCCGCTGCGTTGTCATCTCGCCTGACGTACTTGACTTCGTATCCAAGGAAATGTTTGGCGATCTCGTCAACTTCGTCTCTATAGGCCGCCATGACGGAATTTCTGGCGTTCCAGGTTCCGGCTACTTGTCGTGCCACTGTGTCTGAATCTCCGCAACATATAATGTGCTTGATCCCTATCTCCTTGGCGATGCGCAATCCGTGTAGTAGAGCCTCGTATTCCGCCATATTGTTTGTAGCTTCAAGTGTATCTGCAGAACATACTGCAGCTTCTTCTCCGGTAGGGGACTTCAGTGGTGACTCCGGCTCCCGAGCCTTGATGCCGCTTGGATCCATCGAAGTGCATGACCCATGTCTCAGGTTCCGGCTCCAGGTTTGTATCCGGAGCTTCTGTCCAATCTGCAACGAAATCTGCCAAGACCTGGGATTTGACCGCGGTCCTGGCTTTGTAGTTGATGTCGAAGGCGGATAACTCGATGCCCCATTTTGCTGTGCGTCCTGTTGCGTCAGCGTTGTTGAGAATCGTTGACAGCCGGAGCCTTGCTCACGATCACATCGGATGCTCCCCGGAAGTAGTGTCTCAGCTTCCTGCTGCCTAGGAATACTCCGTATGCTAGCTTCTGAAAGTGAGGGTAGCGCTGTTTGGACTCCGTAAGGACTTCGCTGATATAGTAGACTGGCCTTTGGACTCCGTACTCGTGACCTTCTTCCTGTCGCTCCACCACGATGATGAGGCTGATGACCCTGTTGGTGGCTGCCAGGTAAAGGAGCATAGGCTCTGACTCTCCTGGAGCTGCTAGGATAGGTGGGGAGGTGAGTATGTCCTTCAACCCTTGAAGAGCTGCATCTGCTGCCTCGTCCTGCATAAACTTGTCTGTTTTCTTCAATAGCTTGTACATGTGGGGAGTGCCTTCTTGCCAAGACGGCTAACAAACCTGCTGATTGCTGCGACACAACCAGTGAGCCGTTGCACATCTTTGAGACAAGTTGGCCTTTTTATGCACAAAATTGCCTTGATTTTTTCCGGGTTAACTTCAATGCCCCTATTAGAAACAATGAAGCCAAGGAGTTTTCCAGCTGGTACGCCAAAGACGCACTTTAGCGGATTCAACATCATCTTGTACCGACGGAGATTCTCAAAGGTTTCTGTGAGATCGCTGATCAAGTCGGATCCTTTCCGAGTCATGACCGCGATGTCGTTGACGTAGGCGTGTACGTTCCGGCCAATTTGGTCCTTCAAGCACCGCTGCATCGTACGTTGGTAGGTGGCACCTGCGTTTTTCAAGCCAAAAGGCATAGTAACATAGCAGTAAGTACCAAACGGGGTGATGAATGAGGTCGCCTTTTGGTCGGACTCCTTCATCCGGATCTGATGATACCCGGAATACGCATCAAGAAAACACAGAAGTTCCGCCCCTGCCGTCGAATCAATGACTTGGTCAATGCGCGGCAGGGGAAACGGATCTTTCGGGCAATGTTTGTTCAAGCCAGAGTAATCGATGCACATTCTTAGTATTTCAGTGTTCTTTTTGGGTACAAGGACGGGATTTGCGATCCAATTAGTGTGGATAACTTCTATTACAAAACCTGCCTCTAGTAACTTTGCTAACTCCATTCCTATGGTGCGGTGCTTCTTGTCTCCAAAGCGTCGCATAGCTTGCTTCACCGGTTTAGCCCCCGGGTTTATGTTGAGGTAGTGCTCGGCGAGTTCCCTTGGTACTCCGGACATGTCAGAAGGCTGCCATGCGAAGATATCCATGTTAGCGCGGAGGAACTCGACGAGCGCGTCTTCCTATTTGGGGTCCATGTTGGCTCCGACCGAGACCTGTTTAGAATCGTCGTCTTCCTTGAAGTTGACTTTCTTGGTCTCTATCGCGGCCTTGAAGGAGTTTTTGTGCTCGGAGATCTGCTTCTTGGTGGTCTGCATTTCAGTCGGATCCACCGCGGCTCTGTAGCCTTTCAGCTCTTCTCCAGATATTACAGACTCTGCGAAGGCGGCTTCGCCTAACTCGCACTCATGAGCCTTTTTGTAGTCTCCGGATACGGTAATCATACCCTTAGGACCCGGAATCTTGAGCTTGTTGTAGATGTAGCACGCTCTTGCGTGGAACTTGTGGTAGGTGGGCCTGCCGAAGATGACGTGGTAGGAGCTCTTGAAGGGCACAACTTCAAACGTGATCTTCTCTTCGCGGAAATTGTGAACATCGCCAAAAGCCACGGGAAGTGTGATGCTGCCGAGGGAATTCGCCTTCTTACCCGGAACCACGCCATGAAACTCAGTGTTGCTGTGTTTGAGCTGTTCCTTGGTGAGGTTCATCCGCTCTAGAGTCTCCAGTACATGATGTTCAAGCTGGCTCCACCATCCATGAGGCACTTGGAGAAGTCATACCCGTCTATGCGGGGACTTACAACCAAGGCGTAGCATTCTTTTGGCACAATGGCAGGGTGATCCTCCCTATCAAATGTGCACGGGACTTCCGACCACTCGACATATCGCGGCACAGCCAATCGTGGCGTTCAGGATCCGGGTAGCTGACTTGGCAGCGCGGACTGTTGGGGTTCCGAGGAAAGTGTGGTAAGCCCCCACGCTCTTTTTCTCGAATGGGTTGGATTTACCTGCGGACCCTGCCTTGGGATCCGGCGAGTTATCATCCTCATCCATCGCCTCGGAACTATCTTCCTCTTTGTCCTTGTTCTTGCCCTTGCCTCCCTTGCCGCGTGGGCGGTGCTTTCGGGCTCGCTTGTATCCTACCTCCGGGTCGTTCTTTAAATCATTGACCCACTTGCAGTTGCGATTGGTGTGAGTGGACTTCCCAGAATCGGATCCAAGTGGGCTGTGCAGGGCATGTCTCTGTACTCCTCATAGGTTTGCGGGGCGCGGGATCCGCCACCGTGACTTCGGTGCCATGCTGCTGACTCCCGCCGCTCTGCCTCCACGGCCGCATCCTCTTCCGCCTCCCGAACCTCCGCGTTGAAACGCCATGGCGACCATCTCGGATCCGCCACTCTTCCGGTCATCGTGGTTCTTGCGCTTATGGTTGTCTTGTTGCCGTTATCACGGTTCTTCTTTTGTTGATGTAGGGGGATTGCTGTAGCTGCGAGATCACCGCCTGCGTCATCATCGGCGGCAGTATGATCACTGGCAATGGAGATCATTTCATCCAAAGTCAGTTTGTTTGAGTTAGCCAAACGAGTGAGCGTATGCCTCAGCAATCCTCCCCTCTGTAGTCCACCAATGAAGGCGTACATGGCGGTGGTGTGGTCGACGTTTTCGCACTCGTTCCTGCATGCCAACCATCGTGTGAGGTAGTGTCTTGAGGTTTCTCCCTTCTTCTGGATGCAGGCTTGCAAGTCGCTTGCCGTGGCAGGTCTTTTGTAGGTGCCTCTGAAGTGTTTCTCGAAAGCGGTCTTCAGGTCGAACCAGCAAAAGATGGAATTCTTCTCGAGGTCACTGAGCCAGATCCGGGCTGGACCTACAAGGTACAACTGGAGCATGCGGCAGGCGATGTTAGGGGTTCCTCCGGCGAAGGTTACTGCATTATAGTAATCCTCAATCCAGGTATCCGGCCTTTCGGTGCCATCATAATGCTTCAGGTTTCCGGGTAGCTTGAGGTTCATCCTTGGCTTTGGTTCCTCTCGAATCATCCTGCCAAAGCACTTGGGACCGATGTAGTCGGTTCTGTATTCGTTAAGGCGCTCCCGCGCGTCACGCGGGCCGTGGCGAGGAGATTGTGAGCGAGAGCGAGATCTCCGGCCGTCGCCTCCGCCTCCACCTCCGCCGCCACCGCTAGGTGGTGGTGAGGGAGACCTGCGAGGTGGTCGATCCGACTTCTTGCTTCCGCCTTCCGATTCTCCTCGGCCTTCCCGGTGCTGGCTCCGGCTTCTGTGGCTGCCTTCGCCATGGCGCTGGCTGCCCTGGTCGTTCCGGCTCCGGCGAGGCTCCGGGTCGCGCTCCTCATTCCGACTCCTCCTGGGCTCGGGCTCACGATCGTTGTTCTGGTTCCGGCGAGGTTCCGGCGAGCGCTCCCTGTTTCTGTTTCTTGGCAGCACGTTGTCGCGGATAACAATCCCACCATGCCCTGGGGGCCTGGTGTTTCCGGCTGGACTACGGCGGCGAGGGGGTCGCGGGTAACCATTAGGCGGAGGAGAGGGGTTGCGGTACTTGTCTCGTCCAGAGTACATTGCATCCTTTCCCTTTCTTGGATCTGATGGAGGCGTCCTTGATGGGACGGGGATTGGATTTGGGTGCTCTCTGGCTATCCTTCTGCGTTCCGAAGATCCGGTTCGCGATTCGTCATCTCGATGGCGACCGTCGTGCGCAGTGGAGACGCAATGCTCCGGGTTAGATTCCAATCTGCGCGAAGTGTCTGCCTTGCTCTGCTCCCTCATTGCTGAAGCGACGAGCGTGCGAACGTAGTCGATGTCGATCTCCTCGTTCTTTTTCTTCAAGATCTATGCAGCCTTCGTCATATTGTCCTTTGGGGTTGCGAGCGGCTGCTGTTCGACAGGGGTTGCGAAGTTGATCCTGCGGGGAGGGATTGCTTCTCTGATGATTCTATCAGCCTCCGCCTGAGCGTAGGTCATTTTCACCTCCCACTCTTTTTTCATACTCTTGACTTGCTCGAGTGTTGCGGTGATTTCGCGATCCTGTCTTTCAAAGCGATCCATGAGATGCGCAGCTTCTTCCCTCTCATCCAATATAGCAGCTGCGGTATTGGCGATCTTCTTGGCTGTGGCCAGCATCTCCTTTCTAGTGGCCTCTAAAGCCTCTGGATCTGCGGCGTCGCCAGAGGTTATTGGCTTATTGAGAATATCCGAGCGATAAACTGCATCTATGCCTGCTTGCGCAACCATCTCTTCAGGTGACAGGAGTTCCTCCGAGGAAGAATCCCTGCGGGGTCGCTCCCGTGACATTGGAGATCCTTGGCGGGATGGCTGAGGGTCGGATTGGTTGGTTGCCCCTTCTGATCCAGGTTCTCCCAGCGCCGCTACGGTTGCAAGTACTTGCTTAGGCTGGGCGGAGTCGACTTCAGGCTGATCACCGAAACCGTACTCCCCTAGCTTGCGGTTGAACTCGTCAGTATCCATGGAGGGGGTTGATGGGGTTCGTAGCATGTAAAATAAAAAAAATTTCTACCGCAAGAACGAATACCACCAAGATCTTATCTACCAGATCTGAGCAACGAGATAGATAAGAGACGTACCCTCAAAGATCCAAAGTGTTAACAAGATCAAATCTCGTGGGTGATGTAGTCGTACTCTTGCCGAACTCAAGTTCGAGATGTAGTCCTTCTAGTGCTGCAAGCGGGCAGCTCCTCCGTACTCGGTCACACGTACGGTGTCGATGAAGACGTCCTCTCCCCGTTCCAGCGGGCAGCGGATGTAGTAGATCCTTCTCGGAATTCCAACAGCACGACGGCGTGGTGGTGGTGGTGGAGAAGATTTACTGCAGGGCTTCGCCTAAGCCAGAGCAGTGGTGGAGAGGAAGGGGAAGAGGAGGCAGCAAGGGTATGGAAAAACCTCTATCTTTCCCTTTGCCCCTCCCCTCTATTTATAGGGATTGAGGAGGGGTGGCTGCCTTGGCCCCTACTCTAAGTAGGTGGCCGGCCAAGAGAGGAGAAGGGGAAGTTTGCTTCCTCCTTCTATTAATGGTGGTAGGCCCCACCATTACTTAGGGGAGAAGTAAACTTTCTTGGCCCCTACTCCAAGTAACATGGCAGCCCAAGAAGAAAAGAAGAAGTTTGCTTCCTCCTTTAATTAATGAAGGCCCCTCTAGAACCTTCTAGAAACCCTCGGTACAATACCAAAATTCCAGAACTTTTCCGGTAACCCTGAAAATGACTTCCCATATATGAATCTTATTCTTCGGACCATTCCGGATCTCCTCGTGATGTCCTGGATCCCATCCGAGACTCCGAACATCATTCGGTCTCCATCTCATATTCCATATCTACTTAAACAACATCGAACCTTAAGTGTGTCACCCTACGGTTCGTGAACTATGCAGACATGATCGAGACTCCTCTCCTATCAATAACCAATAGCGGGATCTGGAGATCCATAATGGCTCCCACATATTCAACGATGACTTAGTGATCGATTGAACCATTTACATACGATGCCGATTCCCTTTGTCTCGCGATATTTTACTTGTCCGAGGTTCGATCATCGGTATCTCCATACCTTGTTCAACCTCGTTACCGACAAGTACTCTTTACTCGTACCGTGGTATGTCATCTCTTATGATCCAATCATATGCTTGCAAGCTAATCAGACGACATTCCACCGAGAGGGCCCAGAGTATATCTATCCGTCATCAGGATGGACAAATCCCACTATTGATCCATATGCCTCAACTCACACTTTCCAAATACTTAATCCCATCTTTATAACCACCCATTTACGCAATGGCGTTTGATGTAATCAAAGTACCCTTCCGGTGTAAGTGATTTACATGATCTCATGGTCGAAGGACTTAGGCAACTATGTATCGAAAGCTTATAGCAAATGAAACTTAATGACTTGATCTTATGCTACGCTCATTTGGGTGTGTGTCCATTATATCATTCACCTAATGACATAACCTTGTTATTAATAACATCCAATGTTCATGATCACGAAACCATGATCATCCATTAATCAACAAGCTAGTTGTACAAGAGGCTTACTAGGGACTCCTTGTTGTTTACATAACACACATGTACGAATGTTTCGATTGATACAATTATAGCATGGGATGTAAACATTTATCATGAACACTAAGATGTAACAATAACTAATTTATTATTGCCTCTTGGGCATATCTCCAACAGTCTCCCACTTGCACTAGAGTCAATAATCTAGTTTACATTTGAAAAGATATAACACCTTAGCCTTCTGGTGCTTATCATGTTTTGCTTACGGGAGAGGTTTTAGTCAACGAATCTGACATGCTCAGAACCGTATGTATTTTTCAATTCATTTGCGTCTCAACGCATCACTCATTTTCCAAATGAGTCGGCATTAATCGTATATGTTCAGTCTTCTGGTGGAACCTTAATTCCGCGGTCTGAAATAAGTCACTAATATTGTCACACACAATATAGCTTCAAAGTTCTGACACTATCGGAACTACACCAAGTTCTCAAAGAACTCCTCGACTTAACACTCTTAGTCATTGTCAAAACAATGACATATTCTGCCTTCGTTTGTAGAATCTGTCACACTATTTAGAACTCTTCTAAATCTAGCAAAGACTTCTTCAAGCTCATTGCGCTACCTTTTAATCAACACTTATCCTAATTGAGATTGAAAAAATATTTTTATATGTGACCAAACTAATATCGGTGCAACACCTTACAGCGATTTGTTTGTCATTACCCCATACAAAAACTATATATATATATATCCTTGGTTCTTCTAAAGTACTCAGGGATATTATTACTGTTGTCCAATGATCATCACATGAATCATTCTGGTATATGCTCCCTTTTAGAGCACAGGACATCTGACTTTGTACATATTATTCGTGATCTAAAGTCACTCATGTGTTTTTACTCATTGAGTGTCAGATACACTCAAGTGTTGTTAAACCTTCACATGACAAGAACATTTTTCTTAATATTTCTATATTGAACTACTTCAATATCCATTCTATGTACTTTGACTTAAACTTATTATGTGTTTCAATCTATCTTCATAGATCTTGACACTAAATATATTTCACTCCATATCCTTTCATTGAAGTTAATTCTCAATGAAACCTTTTTAATCAATTATATAATTACATTATTTATAATCAACGATATGTCATATACATAAAGTATTATAAATATGTCTTAACGCTCCCACTTAATTTCTTGCAAATGCAAGCATCTTCATCATTTCTGATGAAATCAAAAACTCTTTGACTATTTCATCCGGTGAAGATTCCAACTCCGTGATACTCTCTTCATCCAATTGAAGTTTGTATACCTATCTAGTATTCCACGGACCAGCAAAACTCTTGGTTGTATCTGGTATACATCCTTCATACATACTTCTGGTAAGGAATGTATTTCTGCCATCCTACTATCATATCTCATAAAAGAAATATGTAGCGATTACTAGAATAATCCACGTAGACTATAAGCATTGCCACGGAAGATCTAATCTTATCGTAGTCAACTCTTTGAACTTTGTCGTAAACAATTTTTCGATAAGTCAAGCTTCTTTAAGGATATTCCATCCAAGTCCATCTATGTTATAGATCCATTTACTTTCAAAAGTATTCACCTATCTTGGATTTCATGGCGCATAGCCATTTTAACGGAGTCAGGGCCTATCATAACTTCTTTGTATGTAGTTGGTTTATTATTGTTCAAAATCAATCCTTTGTCCACAAATCATTTATTTGATCATAAAGTAAACCATACCTACAAGGTTCAATAAGTAATTTGATCTCCATGACTATAACACTTTGTAGACATGGGAGCCATGATCTTCGTAGCTACTTCCGGAACCATTTCCGATGCTGTGCTACTCTGATCATCATGCTCAGGTTCATGAACCTTATCAAGTTCCATTGTCCTCCCACTCAAATAGTCCGCTAGAAACAATTTCTTTGAAATAAGTAAGAAACATCGACAAACACTTTTATCTTTGTCTCCATAGTGGAAAGAATTCCCAATCAATTCTCTGGGATAACCAACAAAGACATTCATCCGATTTTGGTTGTAAACTTATTTACTTATGCTATGCATACCAAAATTTAAGAAAGGACTATTAGGGTTTATACCCATGCCATAACTCGTATGGTGTCATTTCAATGGATTATGATGATGCTCTATTTAGTGTAAAAGCGGTAGTCTCTAAAGCATAATCCATAAATATATAATGGTATCAATATTTTATCTCATCTTTGATCCAACAAGGTTTGGAGACGTATCTCGGATACTTCATCATCACTATGATACTCCAAGAAACGTGAGTTGTAGAACAACTTCATAACTCTCTTATATGTTCGCTAAAACTCGTAATTCAAATATTTCCACTATGATCCAATCATAGATATTTGACTTTTCTATTACGATGATTTCCACTTCATGCTGAAATTTATTTGAATCCATTCAAATGTTTCAAACCTCTTCCTTATCGAATATATCCACATATATATACTCAATTCATTGTTGGAAGTTTTCATGAAGTAGAAGAATCTCCCGCACACAACTATGCCCAGTGAACCACATATATCATCATGTATGTTTCCACTAAGTTAGTTGCCCGTTCAACTCTTGGCCTATGAACGGTATTTGAGTCATTTCCTTTTAGAAGAGATTTGCAAGCGCCAAATGATTCAAAAATCATATGACTCCAAAATTCCATTCAAATGGAGTTCCTTCATGCGTTCCTTTCTAACATGACCTAAATGGCGGTTCCACTAATGAGTGGAATTCAAATCATTTGCCTTATGGCATTTTAGCGTCAGTGTTATGTATGTGTGTTTCACCATTAAGATTTATAATAACTTATCCATCGTACATGGAGCAATGTCATAATTTGAACAACTCATTGTTTTCATTTGACCAGAGCAAATAACAATTTATTAAGTTCTTTATTATAAACTCTAAGGGCTAGGTAGAATGCCAACGACAGACATAATAACACTTTATTATGTTCCAGACGTGCATTATTACCATATTCCTTATCAGTCACTTAGGCCATCGTATTCTTGTATTGCGTTGTATTGTATGACATCTCATACCAACCAATCTGGTACAAATACCCAAGAATTTTATTATGTGACCAAACAAGGAATACATCCATAACATGTATATCATCTATATACACCTGAGCTAGACTTTCTAGTCTTTTTCTTTCTTTCTGCCAAAATATCTTTGTGGTTTCTCTTTTAGCTTTCCCTATTCTCGAAAAACACTTCACCTTCAATAACTTCTAGGTCCATTGGTCAAATACCAATAACCTTGAGGTTCTTACCTTGAAGTTGATCATCATATGACAAGTGTTCCAGACTTCACTATTAGCAACTTTGTAATATGATGAACAATTTCACTCATCATTTTATCCATCATATCATGACGACTTTCCGAGACCATGTCTGTACATGCTAGGCTCGTAAAGTTTAACCTCAGTATTCGCATGTGCAAATCTGGCTTGCACCCGTTGTATGCACACGTAGAATCTATCACACCCGATCATCACGTGATGCTTCGAAACGACGAGTCTTAGCAACGGTGCATACTGAGGACGATCACTTCATGGATATGCGAATATCGTTAGTGCCCAACTTAGTTGGAGGACTGGGACGCCTGGCGTCTTCAACCTTCGTACATTCCCATAAAACTTATGAGTTTATGTAGTCTCACTAGATTATATTCTATCATCTTGCAATAAGGTCTTAGATATCACATATATCTCATACCTCGCTTATTTCTGAAAACAAAATTTTCAGCTCCTTACTTTTCAAACGGATTTGAACTTCAAGTTTCACGGAGACAAGATGATTTTGTACTAATTGAAACCATTGCTCTTTGAATCATCAATGTGAGGTTTACTAAAAGTTTGCATTAGGACTTAATCATATCTTGATTCTTTAACAATACGGTACCAGTCCGTAAAGTTACTTGTCAGACTTAACAGTATTTCTATCTCAATTACAAGACTAGCGCATGGTAGAAAACGGATGCCAATTCTACAAAATTTAATTCAAAATACTATTTAGACTATGTTCATGATAATTAGTTCATGTTTTAATCTAATTACTAATGAACTCCCACTTAATACAACATCCCTCATGGTTGTTAAGTGGCACACGATCCATATCCACTACACTAAAACCGATCATCACGTGAGATGATGTAGCTTCAATGGTGAACATCAACATGTTGATCATATCATCCATATGACTCGTGTTCAACCTTTCGGTTTCCTGTGTCCCGAGGCCATGTCTGTACATGCTAGGCTCGCCAAGCAAACCCAAGTATTCCGCGTGTGCAAACATGGCTTACACCCGTTGTATGTGAACGTAGAATCTATCACATCCGATCATCACGAGATGCTTCAAAACGACGAACTGTAGCAACGGTGCATACGAGGGGAGAACACTTTATTATCTTGATATTAATGTGAGGGATCATCTTATAATGCTACCGTCGCGATCTAAGCAAGATAAGATGCATAAAGGATTAACATCACATGCAATTCATAATATGTGATATGATATGGCCTTTCTTCTTGTGCTTTTGATCTCCATCTCCAAAGCACACGAGCATGATCTCCATCATCACCAGCATTGCACCAAGGTCCATGGCACCGCTTCATGGTTGTCCATCACTTATAGCTACTATAACAACTACTTGAAATAAAGCTATTACATGAAGAATAGACACGCAGGTCTTAACAAATTTAAAGACAACCATTAGGCTCCTGCCGGTTGCCATAATACAATAATGAACATCTCATACATCAAATATAATCATCATCACATCATGGCCATATCACATCACCAAGCCCTGCAAAAACAAGTTAGACGCCTCTAATTTGGTTTGCATATTTTACGTGGTTTAGGGTTTTTGAGTAAGATCCAATCTACCTACGAACATGAACCACAACGGTGATACTAGTGTTGACAATAGAAAGTGCAAATTGGAATCTTAACTATGGTGGGAGAGACAGACACCCGCAAAGCCACTTATGCAATACAAGTTGCATGTCAAGCGTGGAGCAAGTCTCATGAGACGCGGTCATGTAAAGTTAGCCCGGGCCGCTTCATCCCACCATCCCGCAAGATGCAAAGTACACAAACTAAAGCAACAAAAGCATCAACGCCCATAAAACCATTGTGTTCTACTCGTGCAACAGATCTATGCATAGACCTGGCTCTGATACCACTGATGGGGTTCGTAGCATGTAAAACAAAAAAAATTTCTACCGCAAGAACGAATACCACCAAGATCTTATCTACCAGATCTGAGCAACGAGATAGATAAGAGACGTACCCTCAAAGATCCAAAGTGTTAACAAGATCAAATCTCGTGGGTGATGTAGTCGTACTCTTGCCGAACTCAAGTTCGAGATGTAGTCCTTCTAGTGCTGCAAGCGGGCAGCTCCTCCGTACTCGGTCACACGTACGGTGTTGATGAAGACGTCCTCTCCCCGTTCCAGCGGGCAGCGGATGTAGTAGATCCTTCTCGGAATTCCAACAGCACGACGGCGTGGTGGTGGTGGTGGAGAAGATTTACTGCAGGGCTTCGCCTAAGCCAGAGCAGTGGTGGAGAGGAAGGGGAAGAGGAGGCAGCAAGGGTATGGAAAAACCTCTATCTTTCCCTTTGCCCCTCCCCTCTATTTATAGGGATTGAGGAGGGGTGGCTGCCTTGGCCCCTACTCTAAGTAGGTGGCCGGCCAAGAGAGGAGAAGGGGAAGTTTGCTTCCTCCTTCTATTAATGGTGGTAGGCCCCACCATTACTTAGGGGAGAAGTAAACTTTCTTGGCCCCTACTCCAAGTAACATGGCAGCCCAAGAAGAAAAGAAGAAGTTTGCTTCCTCCTTTAATTAATGAAGGCCCCTCTAGAACCTTCTAGAAACCCTCGGTACAATACCAAAATTCCAGAACTTTTCCGGTAACCCTGAAAATGACTTCCCATATATGAATCTTATTCTTCGGACCATTCCGGATCTCCTCGTGATGTCCTGGATCCCATCCGAGACTCCGAACATCATTCGGTCTCCATCTCATATTCCATATCTACTTAAACAACATCGAACCTTAAGTGTGTCACCCTACGGTTCGTGAACTATGCAGACATGATCGAGACTCCTCTCCTATCAATAACCAATAGCGGGATCTGGAGATCCATAATGGCTCCCACATATTCAACGATGACTTAGTGATCGATTGAACCATTTACATACGATGCCGATTCCCTTTGTCTCGCGATATTTTACTTGTCCGAGGTTCGATCATCGGTATCTCCATACCTTGTTCAACCTCGTTACCGACAAGTACTCTTTACTCGTACCGTGGTATGTCATCTCTTATGATCCAATCATATGCTTGCAAGCTAATCAGACGACATTCCACCGAGAGGGCCCAGAGTATATCTATCCGTCATCAGGATGGACAAATCCCACTATTGATCCATATGCCTCAACTCACACTTTCCAAATACTTAATCCCATCTTTATAACCACCCATTTACGCAATGGCGTTTGATGTAATCAAAGTACCCTTCCGGTGTAAGTGATTTACATGATCTCATGGTCGAAGGACTTAGGCAACTATGTATCGAAAGCTTATAGCAAATGAAACTTAATGACTTGATCTTATGCTACGCTCATTTGGGTGTGTGTCCATTATATCATTCACCTAATGACATAACCTTGTTATTAATAACATCCAATGTTCATGATCACGAAACCATGATCATCCATTAATCAACAAGCTAGTTGTACAAGAGGCTTACTAGGGACTCCTTGTTGTTTACATAACACACATGTACCAATGTTTCGATTGATACAATTATAGCATGGGATGTAAACATTTATCATGAACACTAAGATGTAACAATAACTAATTTATTATTGCCTCTTGGGCATATCTCCAGCAGGGGTATCTCCGGAAATTGGGCTCAGATTGCCCAAAATCGACTCTTCAACCGGAGTTTCGCTTTCTCCGACAGGCTCAGCCTGATCCGGATCCGCGTCGTTTTCCGGTGCCTCTACCTGCTCAGGACCAGCTCCGTTTTCTTGAGGGGCGGTTCCGGCGGTATGGGCCAAGAAGTGTACGAAGTGGCACCTCTGCTTTTCTAACACCTGGGAGACCCAGGCGGATCTGCATTGGTCTTCCACCGTTATTTCCTGCTCAGGGGCGGATTGGGTGGGCTTTGGAATTTCCAGATCCGAGGCGGAATCTTCCTTGGGAAGCTCCTGCATCTCAGATCGGATCTTCGCGACTGCGTCCAGCTCTGCGGCGGTCGCGTCTGCGTTACTTACCAGTGGGTTTCCGTCGGAATCGACGGTTTCCCCGATGAAGATGTGTATGCCGCGAACTGGGACGATGGAGAGCTTGACAGGGTTTGTCCTAGCCGGAATCCAACACTCGTCCGGAGGGACGATCGGCAGATTTCCGGCGTAGAGGACGCGCCCCACAGCGATGGTGTCGTCGTAGCTTCCCATGGCGGAACCCTCCCGGTTCCGGCCTCCAGACGCCGCAGGCCCCACGGTGGGCGCCAACTGTCGTTGCCTAATCGACGGTACCCCGGAGGAGGGATCCTCACGAGGGGGAGAAGAAGTAGGGGCCATAGGGCGGAGTGCTCACGGGATGGTGGTACGCGATTTACCCAGCTTCGGAACACCTGCACGATGACAGGGCCTACTGCTGCTTGTCTGGAATTATCTGGGCGCTTTCGCGATGTTACAATGAGTTGAGGTCTTGCCTCTAGGGCTCCCGGGATCCGGCTTATAAAGGCGCACGGATCTAGGGTTTACATGGAGAGTCCTACCCGGATACAGGTTACCTAACTACGGTACAATGTCTTGCCGTGTACGCCAAGGATCCGCCCTTCCATCTATGTCGTACCGGATCCGGGTCCCTTAATGGGCCTCCGTGGATCCGGGTTCCTCCTCAATGTCGGTTGGATCCGGCTCCCTGCTCCTGGGCTGGACATCTTCCGTCAGGATCAACAGCAACTGGGCCGCCCGATGGGCCACATGCCTCACCACCATCTGTGGGCCACCCGGGCTTGCCGGATCTAGGCACTGTCGATGGTACACCCATGAAGTATACCCACAACACTTTCCATACCTGAATATAGCAGCAAGGATTCCCTACACCCTCATAAATAGTTTCATCACAATTAGTTGCAAATTCACCATCTAATACTTGAATTCTTTGAACAACGCTGAACACACACGCCCCTAAGGTTAACATTGGAAAAGAATTACCATGGTCCTCCTTTTCTTTCTGCATCTAAGAGCCCAGTGCACAGTCACATTCAAGTAAATGAGTGGAATTGTATATATCAATCAGACCAACCATTTTCTTCTTGGGTTAAGATCATCCTAAGTAATGGGGAGTGGAGAGCCATAGTTTGAGACTGCATTGCAGCCACAATGTTATGGCATGACCAAATCTTTGCAGGTTATGATGTATCTAGCAAACCTGCACAAGTGGTAAAAATCTAATTATATCCCTTGTCCAATAGCATCTATCTCATTGCCAATACACAACCTCAATAAACAAAGCATGGATACATCTTATCTGCTTGAAACAAGCCATTGAGTGTATGTACTCCGAGAGAGAAAAATCCTTTATCAGCACTGAACATCCCTTTTCAGAATAAGTATACCCCTTCTCAAATAGTATCTAACTCAAATCCTCAGACAACAGAAGATTAGGAAAAATAAAAGATCTGGCAATGCTGGGAGGTTGGTGGGGAATATATAGTTAATGCAAAATGCTTAAGGCATTTAACAGTCCATTCAACCAACATTAAAAATGAGTGATGCACCTATCCTATACTACTGCACCGGTGAGTTTTCTTAAATCTTCTTGACAGATCCATGTCCAGAAAGAAATACATGACTTCACAGAATACAACTAAAAGATGAACTTGTTCAAACGTTTAAATGGAGATAAAATGATCATTTTGTGGAAAATTTAAAATAACTACCTAGCCATACAGCCATCGGCTACAAAATTCCTAAAAGAACAAAATAAGTATGGATAATGAAATTAAAGTTCGAACTGTCAGTCTATGATCAGCATCATCAGCAAGACTCAATACAATTCTCGCACCCTGCAGTCGTCATGCCTTCAATCGCGCGGCTTCAAATCCATATCGAAAGAAAAACCGCAGTCAAATGCGATCAAGGCACCTCTAAATCCAGATCCTATACTTCGCCCAGCAGGAGCAGGCCACACTGCCACACATGTGTCGTTGCGCCGCCTGGCCGCCCGAATCCACTGGAACACTGCAGGTACACGCCATGTTCACATGATCGTCCGCGCCTGTCGCTGCTACGCCACCACCCAGACGCCGCGATTCGATCATCAGTAAATTAGTCACTACGTAGGAACTATTGCTTGGTTCCCATGTCTAAAATTAGTCAAATCGCTTGATATATCAGGTATGTGTGTACGTTCTGCTGAAGACATGAGCAACTAAATAATAGTTAGGCTTCAAGCTGACTGTAAGAAGTTTGAACTAATGTTTGGTTGCTATGTCTAAAATTCTAATCATGGATAATCAATTTCCTCATATATCTCTTTTATTATAGCAACGTTGCCAGAAATGGATAAATGATCTACCGTGGCTTACTCAGCGACCTGTCCGTGAGGACCATTTAAAAGTTCTGTGAGATGGGAAAAATAATGCTTCGATGTTATCTTTTATATTTGATCGCATAAACTAAGCAATATAGGAACACATGACATTCAGCTTGGATAGCTAAACCTTGCTATTTTGACAGGGGAAAAATGGAAAGCCGTAGCATATGGGAATCAAACATATCATTTCAAGACGAGCTGCGGATCGGCGAGTTATACTTGTTCAGGGGCTGCTGGTTTTCGAAGAATGGGATATTCACAGGTTACACGACCAGTTCACAATCTATACTGCAAGTTATAATAAATGCAGTTTACTTGTAAAGTTGTGCGCTTCTGCAAGAGGTGTTGGGGCCCCGGGCAGTGAAATGGCCCCAAGAGGGCGTGCTCGATTTAGCCCCAAAAGCATCTGGCTTGCCTCCTGTCAGAAATTAGGGAGCATGAGTTAAGAAATACTCAGTATATAAGCAAACTGAACCTAAATACAATCCTATTGAAAAAAATCTAAATATCATCAGTATATCCCAAATAGCATTAGGGTGAAAAATACAGATACCTGAATACTAAATCGCACACAACACATAGGCGCATAATTTGGACAAATTCAGAGATGGATATCCTATTGGCCAAACTCAGTTGTCTCAGTGGCCATTGAGATGGGACATAGTTAAACTCCATAATTTGCTTCAATACTTTTTTTAATAGAAAACAGGTTTTGAACACAGGCAGGAACAGACATATAATTTGCGATCAATCATCACCGATTAAAATCATTAGAAGTGACTACTAAAAAATCATTACAAGAGCTACATATAGGAATGTTTCTCCAACTGAATCAATTATTATACTAGAAAGGTCATGGCTATGTGACAGATTTTTTTCGAGAATACACCTGGAAGGTGCATCAACTTTTATACAGGAGTGTGAGTCCTGTTGGGAAATAACCAACTGAATTCTTCGCGATGTTCATCGGGCTCCTCAAGATTCATGCAGACCTTCGCCTAGGGCTTAAAATGACAAATGTGTGGAGAGCATGCTAATATTAATGTCTAACTCCTCAAGTTGTAGCTGTAAGAAGACATTTTCCACGGAAATATTCTCATCATTCCTCAGAAATAAGAAAAGACCAGTGGAGAAAAATGAAAAATAAACAAGATTGTTGTTCTTTCAGAGCGCACCCTATGTTCTCATGATCATGCTAGCGCAACACTTTAGAACCGAAAAAATACAAGAGAAGCACCTGAAGATGTAAAGGATCATTCAAAGTTCAGTAATATTTGGACACATTTTATGTCTGAACCTATCCAAATGGGGATTTCGAATTCCTCACTGTCGACGAAGTATGCCGAGCAGGGGTACCCATCGGTGGTCGCAGCGGCGCTCCTTATTGCAGGAGCGTGGGCGGACCGGCATCGCTCCTTGTTGCTGACGAACCCGTGGGACGGCAGCACCCCAATCCCTCAGCGCCGAGCTCGAGGATGCTCAGGTCGGCGCCAGCGGGCTGGGATGGCACAGAGTAGGAGTTCCCGGGCCAGAACGGCGCCCACTCGGGCCATGGCCCGAAGATTGCCTCCTCTATCCCCAGGCAAAGTGGCGAGGGGATCGACCATCCACTCTGGAAGCAGCAGCGGAGCCCTCCATGGCGCGCGCGGTGATAGATGCCTAGGTTCCAGTGGAGACGAGTTCCACGCCTCCACCTCCGTCGGCGGGGTGGCAGGGGGAGGGGCGGTCGTCGATGCATCGGTTGGTAGGTTGGGAAGTGAGCGATTTCCATGGGAAAAGCCAAGAGGCAGGGGATGAGGAGGTCTTCGCCGCACCAGCGAAGGGAGGGGATGGTATTCTTGCCGGCGGCGGGGAGGCCTGGAAGGTCTGTGCTTGCCGTGCCACCGTGAGTGACAGTGAAGAGAGAAGCTTGAGAGTGGGGAACGATGAAGTGGGTGTGTTCTTGGGGTTATCTTACGGATTTCCCAAAAAAACATCATGGTACATACAATTTCAAAATTTTAGAATCTATTTGCCTTTAAATTTTAATTTCAAAATGCTACGGTTTTATTGATAATAGTATCCAATTGAGCACTAATCTGGATATCAAAATTCTATAATCATGGACTCCTTCCGTACCGGTTTATCAGGCCGAGACGGAGTTTCAGAAAAATGTTTGACTATAAATTTAATTAGCAAAATATGAACTACATGTCATAAAAATTATACATTAGATTCACATTTAAAAGTTGTTTCTAATGTTATAATTCTGTGACATATAATTTATAGTAGTATTTCGTTGAACAAATTTATGGTGAAACTCTTTTCTTTGATTACGTTTCAGCCTAATAAATCGATACAAAGGGAGTAGGTCATCTTGTGCTTTGTGGGTGTTAAAAGTCCATTTGATTTATGAGATTAAAATTAAAAATGATGATTATTTAGTGTTTTTCGGTCTCTATTAACTTCCTATACATAGTATTTAGATGGTCATTTTTCTTTAAGGGAAGGGGGAATTTTTTGGCGCGTCCACTATTTTTTCTTCTATACAAAACAGATCACAATTGTTTTAATTAACTTAAATTTTTATGATATTTTAAATTTACATTACATAATTGACTCCATAGTGGAGGAGGTCATATTAAATTTTTGGTTATCGCAAGATCAAGAACTTTTGACTAAATTAGACTAAGCTATTTCCGACGCACCCTTTTGATGAAAAGTTTGTACAATGATTTTTTATGGAAAAAAAATCATAGCACCAAAATTTCAAGGATGGTGGGAGAGCTACATCAGTTGCTATAATCAAGGCTGTGTGTCAGGAAGACACAAAGCTAGGTAAATAAGTGAATACATTGGTCAATTGGGGAGAGACGAAGAGCAGCATACATGGTGAGGTACGGAGTAGCGAGGGAAATGAGGCAGCAGACAACACTTGACTAGAGGAGATGGTATGTCAATACCAAATAGGTTCTTGAAAATTGATTATCTCAACGTATCACACTTTGGAAAAAGAAATAGAAATTAATTCTCGTAGATAGTTTCCCGCACTGTTAATTACTGAGCAGCAAGACATGACCATTTCGTGTACACATGAATTTTTATGTGTATTATGTTTAAATGCATGATAAAAAATCTTTAGGAGCCGTGGTCACATCTAACAAACACACTTATCAGCCAACCTGACATTTGCTTGTACTGTTGTCTCACGTAGTTTTTGGCCGGATCAACGATTCTTTGTAAATTATTACTTTGATTTTTCTCTATCTTTTTTTTACAGATATGCAGTAGACATGGTTCAAAAAAAGGGGACGCGGTTGAACACCATCAAAAAGATGAACCGAGACATCGTCAAGAAGATGGTTGCATTGCATTCTGGAATTATAATTCAAGAGATAAGTGTCTTCTCTTCTTATGAAAAATTATGCGCATATTCTTTGTCTTATAGTGTAGTCACCTCACTGTTCTGTTATCAAACATTTTCTTCCATGACTACTATGATACAATATGTGTATAATGACCAAAGCTTATTAGGCATGTTGTTTCATCTTCTTTCATATTTTGCAATCGATCAATATATTGTAACTTGTTGGTGTAACCTATGATATGTAATGATTATCAGATGTAAATTATTGAGTCACTGATTCTCTCAAGCATTTAAGAAGATGATAAAGAAAATAATGAAATTGAAGAGACGCGGCAACCAAGTGATAGGTTTTTGATTATAGGATGAAGAAAGAAGAGGAGTTTTTGACTTCCTGCAGTGTAGTGGTGTGGAAAGACATGTGCGCAATGAACCAGGGAGAGAGAGAGAATCAAGTGGGTGCGTGATCGTGTGTTGGGCATTCATTGCAAGCTAAAAATGAAGCTTGGAAGTATAGGTTTGGGAGGCTAAATTAAGGGTCTATCCGTTTAATAGATTGTTAGTCTTGTTTTTTAATTGATAGATTTGTGCAAGGAATGAGATTTATGTGACTACTTGGTCGAAAAATATAACAGTATTTTTGTTTTATCGCGGATTTCCAGTTTCTTGCATCTTTTATGAACATATGTTCCTACAATGAGTTGGTGATTAGAGTTGAACCATAGTGTGGATAAAGATGAGTCCATTGAAGTTCTTTGCTAGAAGGAATGTGTATTCTGTAAGAAAATATGTATCCCTTATATATATGCATTTAGAAATGAAATTTGCGTCCCGTGGCAACGCACGAGCATTTGTACTAGTCAACAATATAAGAACGAAGTGCGACAAAGATTAATTCATATGCATATTAGACCACAAAACATACAGTAACTTCCGGACCTCGGCTATATTGTTGCCACGGTTATTTCTTCAAGCCCCCCTCGGCAGGAATGTGTTCAATGGCAGTTAGATTTGTGATGCAGCGCCACTTTTTTTTCCTTCATATTCACCATCTCAATAACATCTACTATTCTACTGTAACATCACTTTTGAACAAAACATGTAGACAATTATATTGAAAGAAAGACAGTCCATTCATGTATCACCAAGCAAGCAGTAGAAGATATAGTGTTGAAGAGTTTATGGAAAATGTAACCAGGAAAACCGGAGCTTACATTGAAACTAGTTGGCATTTGAATGAGTAATCATCAGATTCCCTAAATATATTCAGCGCATAAGATTTGAACATGCAGAAAGGCTACATCTACTTCACGCTCCTAAATTCTTTTACCTGCACCTTTTCCACCCTTTATAACATTTAGAGTGTTGCCTGCTTTTGTCCTAACAAAATATGCAATAATAACAACAAATTAGCAAGTATTTAAGAGGGATGTCGCTAGAGAAGTGTTTACATTGAGTCTACAATTTTATGAGCTAGAAATAAATAACGCGGAGGAGATTACATATGTTACTTACGTATCTGCATGTTGTCTTGCATCTGATACAAACAAGCATGATAATATAATTCGGAAGGGAAATAGCAAACTTGATATTCCCGTCATGCATTATATCAATTAAGTTCGTGGGGTGTATCACGTACTCGACTGACCCCAAAGCTTCATCTCGCTCAAGCAATTTCCCTTCCAGTACGCTAAGCTGGGCCTGCAAAGAAGGGAGTTCCTTTCTCTACTCCTGCAATGAGAAGACAGTTGAAAGAAAACCAAAAGAAATATCTTGTCCTCGCAGATTACAGTCCCTCCCTTCTACCCAAAAATAACTATACGCTGATTTTTTGTGGTCAGAAAATTTACCTCCATCAAAGACAACTTGTAATTTCATCAAAGTAACTACAATGATGGCAAAGTAGATTCAGATGGCCCCTGCACTTGTAAAACTATGATAAATAACTATGTTTGATATATATAGCCTTGTAATTTACCACTACTTTCAGTTGGAAGTTGATATGCCATAGCGACCTATTTCAGCACTTAAAGAATATTAGCTCGAAACCCATCTTTTGTTGTGGCGTAGTGATGTAGATACTATGTAATTAGGACAAAGCAGTGTAGACTTGAAGACGTAGTCCAACCGAGGAATTCCAAGGTAAAATCCTGAAAAAAATGAATTAAAGAATAAGATGATCAGATCTAAGAGTAGACACCGGAATTCGAATGGCACTATTATTTCTCTCAAGAACTTTTTGCGAAGACAACAATTGAACACCTCGGCATGGAAATAAACTATAGGTTGAGTAATTAAACCAGGTATAAATAACCTTGAATGTCTCTGCATCAATATTGAGTTCTCCAACAAATTAAGGAAATACATGTACTCTCTTGCTCGATCCAAACAATCCACATACATAATTCGTTCACTGGTCATGTCTATCAAATGGCAAACCTCAAGAACATGTATTAAAAAGTGCAACTCCATGTAATATGCCTTAAAGAAGGGTACAACTGAATAAAATGGCTCTCCTCACCGATGCCAACAACCGTTCACATCAAATCAAGTTAACATGAGTGTATTTCCATGAAGAGGTCTATTGAAAAGGACAGATTCATTAAGCATCATAACAAGATTATTAGCGATCGGAAACGACACGACTTATCCCATGGATCAAACTTACACACGATATCTCCCCCAAATCTGCCATAATCCACTCTGTAAATCTGTAGTTCGGACAAACTTACACAAGGTATTACAACAAAACAGAGACGTGGTACACGTCTGCTTGGAGCTACCTGGCCTGGGGAAGGGACGTTTTAGGGACTGCGGAAGCGCGGCC
Organism: Lolium perenne; assembly: GCF_019359855.2. Classification (NCBI taxonomy): domain Eukaryota; kingdom Viridiplantae; phylum Streptophyta; class Magnoliopsida; order Poales; family Poaceae; genus Lolium; species Lolium perenne. Next base: position 218,819,366 of record NC_067247.2, read on the forward strand.
ACCATCGACGGTAGCACGGATCGGAAACCTGTAGCGTAGAGGGTGGTCGCTGCCGCTGCTAAAGGTCGAGATGGAGGAAGGGGCGTCGCTGCTCGAGGTCGCATCTGACTGATGTGCTGGAGGGAAGGCGGCATTACGAGAGGGAGAGAGGAACTGTCTCTGAGCGAGAGGAGGAGGTGATGCGACAGGTAGAGAAAAGGGGAGATTGGATCGGTTCTCTTATGCGTGGCGTCTCAAGAATTGTAAATGGGCTTCGCCGCAACCTTAGCCCGATTCACGAGAGAGTGTGTATGTCAGTTTCCAGAGTAGCAGCCCAACAAGGTTGGGAGGACTGGAAATCTCAGAAGACGCCGCACTAAAAATGCATAGCGGAGCTGTGTGGGACGACCAAGCGATCAAGACCGTTCAATGGCTAAATCGGACGGCTGACAACCTGAAATCGCTGTGAAGAGGCCTAGGTAGTTCCATTTTACTGTTACTTAACTAGAACATAAAAGCGCTCGTTGCCGCGCCCGTCCATGTTAAGATGAAACCAATATAAATATATGATAAAGCTAGAAAAATATTAACATTTAATCAAATTTGAATAGCTCAAATTAGAAATAAAAAAAGGAAACTAAAGGAAAAAATATGATACGGAGTAGAAAACAATTTGTTCTTTATGTTTTTTTGAATTTAACGATCATTCTGGCTCAACCTCCTTAGAATGGCAGACTTGCTACATGTAGCAGCACTGAATGACATGCGTAGTCTCCAGCTCATATATTTAATCACAAATACACCATGTGTATATTATTCAATTTCTGGACGAACATAATTTCAAAATTTAAGGGTTACTTCCATTAAACTTTAGTTAACTTTACCCAATTGGAATTAGGCTAGTTAGAAAATAAAAAATGGATACTCTACGATAGTAAACTTTGCACACCCAAAATAAAATATCTGCAGATATTGTTTTATACTCAATGATATTCTGCCAATTCTACATCTGCAAGAGAATCTCGATCATGTGACGATATCGTCAACTTCAGGTGGACCGCGAAGCTTGGGCAATGTGGCAGTTATGACCTTCAAACGTTAACATAAAGTATTTAGTAAGAAGTCTAATAGCTTCAAACTAAATGCTCATGGGAAGAATGCATGAATCAAACATGTACATATACGTTTCCAGAAGCTAGGATAAGCCACGCTTTTGCAAGTTTTAGGTTACTAAAATAAAAAATAAGGTCAAGACACTCCTGCAAGCAAATAAGGCATGCTTGTTGAAGTTATATAGCTCTAGTTACTCCAGTCCATCTTAGCAGTCAATAAATATGAATAGTAACACTTACCACATATAATTTGGGAGGATAAATAGATTGATGGAGTTCATTGTGTGACTTATCCCATATTTTCATATCTGCCACATGCGTCAAACTAAGGCCTAGAACCATGCATGTATTCATTTCTCTGGAATTGGACTAAAGATACTCGACCTGAAAATACGTGCTCAGAAATTGGTGGAACCAAGCGACTCCACGACCAAGGATTGCCATGAGCAGCCGCACAAACGCATGAATTGTTATTTATGCATTGAAGAGAACAAAAAATTGATCAATGGGGCTAGAAAAAACCGTGTCCTTGATGGAGATGGAGTCAATGTGGCACTGGTAGTAGAGGTTGATGTCATCAACACCGAAGAAACAACTACATATGCAAGCATTCAATGTGAAACAGATCACAATCAATAAAGCAAATTGACTTCCATAAAGGGTAGCATAATAGATCCTTTTTACAAAGCAGGAAACTATTGTGTACTCTGTGTGGGACAAATTTACTTTTCAAATTTATTAATTTAACTCAAGTATCTACAAATGGAACAAAAAAATCACATATCATAAGTAATAATGCGCTGAGAAGGTAAAATTATACTTGCGACTCAATCTACGTATACTATAGTGACTGGAAAATGGTGGTGCCCAAAATAGCTGACCTCCATACAAATTTTATGGCCAGGAGGCACCACAAGGTATGTGGCAGTCTCAGTTTGTTGCTGCAGTCGGGCGAATAGCTAGATTAAAACTCAGCTAGAGGTTTGCTGAGATTTGTTGTTCCGATCTTATCTATAAACCTTTTTTAAAATTAGCAACACAACAATACAAAAGCATGTCAAAATAAACAATAAAATAGAAAAAACCTTGTTGAGTAAACATGTCATTATAATCCACCGACATGCCAAACAGTCTAATTTTCGTACATATATAAACACAAATAATGCCTGACAAAGTCTCGGCTGTTTATCTCTACTACTTATAAAGGCACGAAGTTGCGTTGGAAAATTAAATCCACACCGTCCATATGTCTGCATCACACGGTCCACGATTGTTGGTTCTCCCCTCCCCGTCCTCCCACAAATTTAGGAACCTTCCCACTCTCAATTACAGTCAGCAATGCCTGCCTAATCAATTCACCGATCACCTCCTCTGTTTAGATCCGAAAATTAAGCCGCAAACCGTTCCCGCATGCACATCATACCTCCTCGCGAAGCTGACCTGGCAGCCGTAGTTCTGAGATCCGATGAAGGTTCGTCTTAAGCCCGCTGCTCGCTGAAGGAGGCTGTAGCCGAGACCAACCTTCTTAACCAAGTCTGGAGGCAGAGTTTTGCGTTCTCGACGACATGGAGATGGAAGCTTCGTCGAGGATGGGATCAGAGCTCGCCGCAGACCCCGTACTCATCTCCCTCCTATAGCACTTCACGCTGTCTTCGCCCACTGAATTACAGCCGGCCTCTTTACACGACCACCAAGGTCGTAACCAACGATGTCCAGGACGCGCCCAACGACGAACGTCTGTACCTTGGCCTCATCCACGTCCAGGACGCCGGGGCACCAGATCTTCCGGCACATATCCACGACCAGGCGCACCAACTCGACGGCTGGATGGCAAGTGATAGCTCTGGCGATCATGTCCAATCAGCCACGACAGCTGTACCTACTCCATCGTTGCGGCAGAGTGAAAATTCAGGTTTGATAAGTCAAATTGAAATTGGAATATGAATTAGTGGCCTGCAGATCCATATTTCTCATGACAAATTGTATTCAGTTATACATGTACGGGTAGTTCTTGGAAATACTAATTCACCACGTGGTACTCTTGCAGATCTCACGAAGAGAAGTTCTTAATTGTACAGCTTATCACAAGGTAACTTTCAGGTTTCAGCTCTCGACAAACTATTTATATTTGTGTTCCTATGAAACTGACTTTGATGTTTGTATCAAAGATAAGTAGTTTTATCAAAGCCTACTACTTGACTGTCACAAATGTGCAATATAATATCCGGTGCAATTTTCATAACTCGTTGATAATGAAGGAAGGAAAAACAGGTACATATACATATATTACATAAGTGGAACCGTGCACCCAATCGGTAGCCGTCGTACTTCCTTGGATGCTGCCTCCTCCTGCCCCTTGTGCTCCGCTCTGCGGCCACCACACTCGGACGAATAATGCGAGTTGAGTTCCTTCTTGGCTACATAATTTAGCGGTGTCTAGCTTATTATGCTACTATATGTACTTACAGGTTTCTTGAAGCTTGCATTTTTTTGTAAGGCTTATTGCATAGGATAGAAGAAAACCCATGTTTAAGAAAATTCGTTTGAAATGTCATGCGGCAAATGAAAGTTTTGTAACTACCGAGTTCTGATATTTGGTATAAGAATGGAGACCTCAATCGACATATTATTTGATAGCCAATAGAGATTTGAAATATTGCACAGTTGAATGTAATAATCGCCAGAGTGGGGATTAGATCCTGGTAGATCAAATTAACCTTCTAATTTATTGATGGATTTCAGCTTTGGAAGATGAAATGCATTTCTGCAGGTTGGAGCACACTGACGGAGCGGCACTTCTTCTGAGGTGAAGTTCCAATATTCACATTGCAGTTTGTCCTGACCATATGGAATATTTGCTTCTTTGCAGTAATATATACTTGATATTCACTAACGTTTCCTATTATTTGAAGTAAAAAAATCATCATGCAATCTTTTACTTTTCTAATCAGTTATGGAACTCGGCCGGACCAACGAACCCGTTTGAAAAAAAATTAGCATGTTGCATTAGTATGTTTCATATGGATCAGGTCAAAATGTTTTCCAAGAGATGTATCAACCATGAATCCATAATGCTTGTCCTAGCTCATGATTTTTATTGGTTGATGTGTCTGCCTTACCTCCCGTCAGAATGTTGACAGTGCCTCACTAAATGTGTGTCGCTTAATGATAATATATTTTTGATCGTTATAGCTTAATTACACATTTCATTTTTTAGGAACATATTCTATTGATAGGTGGGAATAATGAGCGGTATAATTTTAGGACCGGAAGCGGCAGGTCGGTGCAATGCATATATATTGATGGTAGCACTTGAAAACCACTCCCGACTCATTAGTTAGGATTGGAGGTGGCGGGTCGGTGCAATGCTACTATTGTCTTTGGGTGGGTGATAATATGGATGGAACAATCACTACATCCCAGCAGAGTGATTGTTACTATTAAGAAAATTAATAAATCAACGGTAAACAAGACGTGCGTTGCATGGGCATGCTTACTAGTTTAAATAGATTCTGTTTAGCATACCAGATGCTAGGGAGACAATGTTGTTGTTGCCTGCCAAAACCCACCGGCGAGCAGCAACGAGCAACACGAAGAGCCGGGAGGCTCCCAGAACTGCTGGTGGGCCCTGGTCCCTCGGGCAACGGCCCGCAATGCTCCGGCACACGTCCTGGCTGGTGCGAGGGCGTGCCACCTGACCTATACCTGGTCAGGAAGGTGATGGATTGCTTCAAATAGTTTCCTGCATGGCAGACACGTAAACATTAAATCCGAGCCTCGATCGGCTCTCAGGTTATCCTGTGAATCGGCTCAAGGAGCCGATCCACCCATGGGTCGTTTTAGATTTACGATAACATGGTGGCCCTGCTTGATCAATATTAAGTTAAAACGATCTACAACGATCCAGGGTTTTCACCGCATAACTGGAACGTCCTACACGTAGTTGAGTCTGGCAGATACGAAAGATAACGGAAAACTAGTCCTAGAAAAGGCCTAAAAACCAACATGGAGTTGATTCCCGGAACAACTCCTCTAGGATCGGCAAACCATACCTCACGCACTACTGGATCATTCAACCCGTTTGCAAGGCCTAACTATGCAGATATCAAACTAATCCTTGGGAAACAAGGAACGACCATGACAGATCAAATCTACTAAATAAAGACTAAGCAAGATGCTTCCCTTACACCTAAGATAGATGTAAAGGTAGCTAGATATCTAGGGGTAGCATAACTAAGCGAATACATCAAGAGAGTATCGATGCTAGCCCTAACACATCTATGATAACGGCGTTGCTCGCCATCAACGATGCTTCAGTACGAGCAACACATAAACAACGAATAAACTTTATGCTGCTCAGATCGCAAGATGCGATCTGTGCAGCATGGCGCTTACCCGGAAGAAACCCTCGAAACAAGGGGTGGCGATGCGCCTAGATTGGTTTGTTGCGAACGTGATCGTCCTCCTTTCTCAATAACCCTAGGTACATATTTATAGTCTGTGGACTTTCTATTTTTGGAATAAACCTAACTTCGTACGAACTAAACTCTATCTCTTAATTCTAAATCTACCATAATGTACAAATACACGGGCAATCTAGCCCAAACTCTCGTACGAGGCCGATTCAGAAATATTTTACGTGCGTATCCTCTAAGCCCATCTCAATCACGGCCCATCTCCTGACTTGGTTAAAATCCGGCGATAACACATGCCCCCCTGGTTTTGGCAATGATAATTCCAAAACCACTCTATTTTTTCTTCGTAGGGTCACGTCGTGGCAGAGCAGAACCGCCACAGTATCCTTTCATCATGATGCCTTGCCTTCTCAACTTCTCTGCACGATTTAACAGTCTTGGCACCACGTCCTCGGAAACTGCCGCAACATTGAACCATCTCCACTATATCCCCTTTATTTAACCGCATCGAGCAGTTCGTCTCCTCATCCTCTCGCTCCACACTAGCAATCGAAAAAAAACACCTTCCTCTGCAACCATGGCCTCCTCCTCCTCCTCTGCCTCATCGGGTCTATCCTTCCAGTCCTCTTCCTCCAGCGAGCCGATGCCGGAGTACGACCAGATGGTGGCGTACGAGGCCCGCGCTCCCGAGCATTGGGACGAGAGGGACTGGGACTTCGCCGTCGTGCCAGATGGCGCACCCTTGACCGTCGTCGGGTCAGATGACGACGAACCCCTGACCGACGGGGAGGACGACCTCTGGTTCCTCGTTGACGGGGAATTGGAGGCGGAGAGCGACGACGACCTCTTCTCCTGGGGCGACTTCACCTCCTCCGACGAGGAGGAGGAAGCGGAGGATGACACCTCCTCCGACGAGTACCCGCCGGCGAAGAGCTTCCGCGCCGGGTCGGAGGACGACGACGACGACGACGATGAGGAGGAAGAAGAAGCCCCTGCCGAGGGCTTCGGCAGCAGCGACGAGGACTTCGCCGGCAGCAGCGCCGATGGCAGCTACGACGGCGACGACGAGGGCAGCGATGGCCCTTAGATTAGCATCTACTAGAATAGAGCTAGTAGTAGTAGATTAGGCAGTATATCTTCCTTTTGTGAGCAATCGGCTCTTCTTTGTAAAAAACCCTCTCCATCAATGAAGAATGCTTTCATATCAATTTTGCCGATTGTCAAAATAAGTCAACGCGCAAAGAGCCGATGGCAGTGCATCGGCCTTTACCATAAAACGCTAGTAAGGCCAAACTCAGTTGCGTATTTAAACGGTAACATGCGACCCTTGTCTGAAGGAGCAAACTCAGATCCCCAAATCGCCCATCGAACAGATTCAACTCACAGCCACGCAAATCCTAGATCCCAATCGTGCAGAATCATCTCCGCAGTGAATCTGATGGCGGAATCATCCAGCGCCAACGCTACGGTCTCTGGCCTGAAGGTAATCCTTAACTGCTCCTCACCATTCGAGCATAGTGTTAGAATTAACAGCAAACACCTGAATTAATGCCTTATTTCACCATTAATTTTAGGTATCCAACATTCTGTTGCCGCATCCTTCTCTTCCAAATTCTCTTTGCCTTGGCCCCCGTACCACTGAGAGTCCTGCCCATTTGATTTCTTGCGAGGCCAATAGAATTCCCTTCGTGAACCAAAACTTAGATCTAACTTCTTGGGCCGACTGCTTACGAGCCTGGCCTAACCCTCCTGAAGATTGGGTATCATGGTACAGTAGAGTATCCAAAACTCACCAAGCCAAATGGGAAACCATAGGAATAGCCGATGCTTTATCTTTATCACTGTCTCCCCTTGAGAAGCATGAAAATCTTCTAAAAACCATCGGCTACTTTTGGTCTGATGCTCTGAACTGCTTCATGTTTGGCCACGGCCCCATGACACCAACTCTACTAGATGTGGCCATGATCACTGGTCTAGACATTGCATCCACCAGCCCCTCTGCTTTTATGCTGCCAAAGGTTCCTTTCAAACTCTCCTCCAAAACAGAGTGTACAAACTGGGGTGCCTACCTTAGACGCCACATGAAAACCAAAGGCCCTGTAACAGAGAAAGAACACACGGCCTTCCTGAATTTCTGGTTGGAACACTTCATATTATGTGGCCCTTCACTTGCCCCAACCAAGAATTACCTTTCCTTGGCCTATGAACTTGCCAGAGGCACCCAGCTTGGCATCGGCAAACTGTTCCTTGGAGAGGTCTATCGATACCTCCAACTAATGTCTGTCAATCTGTTTTCCCAAAAGACAGTCAAAACAGGAGGTCCCTGGTGGTTTATTCAGCTATGGGCTCAGCTGTATTTCCAGAACCAGATCCCAAACTTTCCACCTTTGGCCACTTGCACCTTCCCAGATGCTAATGGGAAGCAGATCTGATGCACTAGCTACGGCCAAGCCCTATATAGCCTTCCAGGTAGCAAACTGATCCCCAAGGAAGCATCAGAGTGGTTCAGAACTTGTACATGATGACGGCTCCCCCTTCAAATTCCTCCCACCAGCTCCGGTGGTCCTTTTCTGCAAAAGCTCACCACCCTTGAAGAAGGTTGTGATGTAGAGCCAGCCGATTTCACCAAAATCGGCTTCCAAGAGCAAAGTCTCTCCCGGGCCAGCTGCCCCCCGAGCCTCAATCAAGGCGAGAACAGCAGTGAGGAAAGTAGCTGCCAGGAAGACCTTGAAGCGCCAAAACCCTACTCCAGCTCAAGAAAGTTTGCACGTAAGTTGATTCATGCCTTGACTAATTTCATCTTTATGGGCTTCTGTAAATATGCTGGGGCTTACTAACTCTTCTTTTACAGGCCTTCACCGAAGACAACTCCAGCGAGGAAACCCAATCCAGTCGAGGGAATTCGAGTTCGGGCAACTCTGTGAAAATCACCATGCAGAGCCAGCCAGATTTGCCACCATCGGCTTCCAAGAAAAGGTCAGTTCCTGAACCTGCTGCCTCCCAAGCTCCAATCAAAGCAGGGCAGTGCGGTCTACGCACAAAGAGCCTATGCATCAAGAGAGCTCGAAAGGAACCGCAAGCCCCTTCATCACACCAAGAGGCTTCCAATGTAATACCCTCCATACTCTCCTCGGCTCATATTTCATGCTAACCCATCGCTGCACGCATCGGCTAACCACTTCCTCTGCAGACTGATGACACTTCTAGTGGGGAAGTTGAGGAAGTACTGATGCCCTCCACAGATCTGGATGTAGCAACCTCTAAGGGTGTCGTTGACAAGGTTGCCAACTTGGCCAAGCCCCAAGCAGAAACACAAGAGCCGATCACCTCATCATCGGCTGTCCCTCTGGTCTTAGGAGAGGTACACTCCCTTTGTTTGGCTTGGCCTTCCCTTTTGCTGCATACTGACGCTGCCCTTGTTGTTTGTCAGGGTTGTGACCTCTCGGGTTTGCTGTCGTTCGATCCTGAATCCATCGAACCAGCTCCTTCTACGGCATGCGATGAACCAGGACCCAGCGTTATCCTTAGCCAATTCCAGCGTCTCAAAGCCCTGCTTTCCTCCCCGATCGAGACGTTGGTCGAAGACCCCGAGGAAGTGAAGAGCACCCTTGAAGAACTCCAGCCCCACCTCCCGGTAACGCTGCAGGTGAAACTCTGGCCAGTTGTGACTCTGTCTGCCTACAGGTCAAGGGTGAAGCTGGCTCGTCAGAGAATCGACCTACGCCATGCCCAACTTCCGCTGAAAGCCGATATTGCAGATAAATGTCAGCGGCTCAATGAGAAAAAGGCGGCCTTGGACGCCAAAACTGACACCTCTGTCAGCAGCGCCGAACTTGAGTCCTTGCGCAAGGAACTGGAGGACCTTGAAGAGAGGGTCCGGGCAACCAAACAGCTTATCCAAGATAAGGAAGCTCTTATTGCCCGCTCCCAAGAGGAAGCAGAAGGCCTCAAAGCTCAACTGAAGACTGATCGGGCAGAAATACGTGCCCTGAACAAACAGCTGGTGACGGGCAAGGATGAAGATGATGAGGCCGAGATCGCCGAGGTGGATCGTGTCCGTGCTGGCGCCCTCAGTGCCTTCGAGGAATTCCTTCAGTAGAGCCCACCTATGTAACAGTTTGTACCTCTAGAGTCGATGGCAGTGCATCGGCTTTTTAGTCTGAAGTCGATGTCTGTGCATCGGCTGTACTGGTGTCCTGTTGTTTTGCATATTTTTCTAAAGTCGATGTCTGTGCATCGGCTGTGCTTTGTATGTACATTTTTTTTTACCGGCCGATTTCATGCATCGGCCCCCATAATTCACTGTCCGTCATCCCACATGCTTGGGAAATATTTCTTGAGATGCTGACCATTGACAGCTACTGGGAATTTCACACCGTTCAGCTCCTCGAGCATGTATGCGTTACCCTTTAAAACTTGGCCTGCCCGTGCCAATTTGGAGACCATTTACCATACACTGCATCCTTAGTCCCCAATGGCAATACAGCTTCCCAAACCAAATCACCAACGTGGAACTCCTTTGGTCTCACCTTCTTATTGTATGCGCGAGCTACCTTGGCTTTGTTCTCTTTGATTTTTTCAAGCGACCAAAGTCTGAGTTCCGTTAGATCCTCAATGCTATCACTCATCAGGGCTGCATATTCTTCAGTTGTTAAATCATTCCGAAACGTAATACGTCTCGAGCCGGCCGTAATTTCCCAGGGCAATACAGCTTCTTGTCCATGGACCAGATGGTATGGCGAGGTTTTTATTGCTCCATGACATGACATGCGATAAGCCCACAAAGCCTCTGATAGTACCTCGTGCCAACGTCTAGGGTGCTCGTCGACTTTCCTCTTGATCAGCTTGATAAGGCTCTGGTTGGATGCTTCAGCTTGCCCGTTTGCTTGAGCATAGTATGGAGATGATCGGATCAACTTAATTCCCATGTCCTCGCAGAACTTTCTAAACTCCTTAGAAATGAAGACCGAACCTCCATCGGTTGTGATAGTCTGGGGAATCCCGAATCTATGAATGACATGTTCTTTCACAAAATTGATAACATCTTCCGATTTCACTGACTTCATAGGGACGGCCTCCACCCATTTAGTGAAGTAATCTGTAATGGCCAAAATCCACACGTGGCCTTTGCTTGATGGATGATTGATTTTGCCGATCATATCCATGCCCCAACCCCGAAATGGCCAAGGCTTGATGATGGGGTTCATTGCTGATGCGGGTACCGTCTGAATTTTCCCAAACATCTGACACGCTTGACACCCTTTATAGTACCTAAAGCAATCCTCAAGCATGGTGGGCTAGTAAAACCCCGATCGCCTGATCAGCCACTTCATCTTATGAGCCGACTGGTGAGTTCCACAGGCGCCTTCGTGTACCTCGTGTAAGAGCCGATTTGACTCGGCTGGTCCCAGACATTTGAGAAGCAACCCTTCCAAAGTCCTATAGAACATGTCATCTCCTATGAGGACATACTTCATGGCCTTGTACCTTATCCGTTTAGGTGCCCCCCCGAGCCGGATCTTTCAAGTAATTGAAGATATCGGCTCTCCAGTCATCCGGTTCCAGGAACTGTATTTGGACATCGGCTCCTTCTGTTACGTCCTTGTAGCCTAACGCCATCTGTGCGAGATCGTTGGCCTCGGTATTTTGCGACCTTGGGACCCAATTGAAGTTTATGTACCTAAATTGTGCCACCAGCTCACGGCATTGCATCCATAATGGGAAGAGTGACTCGCTCTCGCACTTGTATTCCTCCGTGAGCTGGGAAATCACCAATTTTGAGTCTCCAAAAAGTTCCACTGCCTCTGCCCCGGCTTCTAAGAGCAACTCCATTCCCTTGCGTATTGCTTCATACTCAGCGACATTGTTGGTGCAAGGGGTAGGTAGCCTGATGGAGAAGGAATATGTTGCCCCCCGGGGCGACACGAGTAGAATGCCGATGCCGCAACCATCATCACAAGCCGATCCATCGAAAAACATGGCCCATGCACGTACCGACAGTGCTGCTATATCTGTGTCGATTCGTTCAGCAATAAGATCGGCTAACGCTTGTCCCTTGACTGCTTTCGCAGGCTGATACCGGAGATCAAATTCTGATAATGCAAACATCCACTTACCGAGTCGGCCTTTCAACACAGGAGCCGACAGCATATGCTTGATGACATCTGATTTGCATATGATGACAATTTCCGCTGACAGCAAGATGTGACGAAGCTTGGTGCAGGTAAAGAATAGGCAGAGGCACAACTTCTCGATCTCAGGGTACCTAGTTTCTGCATCCAACATCCTTCTGCTGAGGTAGAAAGCAACTCTCTCCAGACCATCATAAAGTTGCACCACCACTGAAGCGATGGAAGTGTCAGCTACCGACAAGTAAATATAGAATGGTCTGTCTTGCTGGGGCGGAACTAACATAGGCGGCTTCGTTAGATACTCTTTAATCTCATCAAACGCTCGCTGTTGCTCTGCCCCCCAGCGAAATTCCTCATCAGACTTAATTTTCACCAGTCCCATGAACGGCTCGATTCGCCCTGACAGGTTGGAGATGAACCTTCTGACGAAATTGATTTTGCCGATGAGACACTGGAGTTCTTTCTTCGTGGTAGGTGGCGTCATTGTTCGCACTGCCTCCTGGCTTTTTAGGCCGATCTCAATTCCACGTTCATGAACCAAGAAACCCAAGAATTGACCGGCCGTTACACCAAAAGCACACTTCTTTGGATTCATTCTTAGCCCGAATTTTCTGGTTCGGTCCAGGATGCGTCGTAAATCCTCCAAGTGTCCTTGTAATGAAACAGACTTGACCACCACGTCATCAATGTAAATTTCTACCAACTTGCCGATCAGATCATGAAAGATGTAATTCATGGCTCTTTGGTATGTTGCGCCGGCATTCTTCAGTCCAAATGTCATGACTACATATTCAAACAAGCCCACCGAGTCTGGTACTCTGAATGCAGTCTTGTGTATATCTTCTAGAGCCATGAAAATTTGGTTATAGCCGGCATTGCCATCCATGAAACTCAAAACCTTATGACCAGCAGCTGCATTGATCAATGTCTCTGCTACCGGCATTGGATACTCATCCTTTGGAGTGGCTCTGTTGAGATCCCGAAAATCTATGGCGACGCGCCATCGGCCGTCCTTTTTCTGTACAGGTACGATACTAGAAATCCATTCAGCATACCTGCATGGCCTGATGAACCCGGCGGTCAACATTTTCTTGATCTCTTTCTTGACTTCTTCTAAAATCTCGGCCTTCATTTGTCGTGCTCGCTGCTGGAACGGCCGAAATCCTTTCTTAAGAGGGAGCCGATGCTCAATGATGCTCCTGTCTAACCCAGGCATTTCTGTGTAATCCCAGGCAAAGCAATCTGGGTATTCTTTTAATAGAGCTATCATCAGGCCCCTCAGATGCGGATCTAACTTTTTGCTGATAAATGTTGGTCGTGGCTTATCCCCAGGACCAATGTCAATCTCTTCTAGCTCATCAGCCGATGTAAACCCATACCCTAGCTTTCCGTCACCTGCTAGATCGATGCTGAACACAGGCAAAACGTATGGAGAGGATAATTTGGGCCGATTGCTGGAATCGGCCCCCATTTTAATTGCATTGCTCAATGAAGGTTTACAACTTATTTGTGCCCTACTATGGGAGTGAGTCTCCCTACTATGACTACGTGACAGGCTTGAGGTGAGATCATTGCTTTTTATTTTTTGGGGCCGATCGCAGGGATCGGCCTTGCCACGTACGTCCATTGACTTTGCTCTTGCTACTCTGTCAGGCCGGTGGATAAGACCAGCCTCACCCCGTTTTTTGTAGCTTCGATGCGTTCACAGCCGTCCAAACTGACTCCAGAGATCGGCTCTTGGTCGTCTGCGTCCCAAATATTCATGCCAGCTATTGAGATCTCGACTGAGTCATCTGCATGGACGACCTCTACTTCATCTCCATCCCATTGTATCAAGCATTGGTGCATTGTGGATGGAATGTAGCAATTGGCATGAATCCAATCCCTCCCTAGCAGGACAGCGTAAGTGCTTTTGTTGTCGACGATGAAGAATGACGTAGGGATAGTTTTTCGGCCCACGGTTAGGTCCACGTTCAGAACGCCTTGTGTTTCTGATGCTTGGTCGTTGAAGTCGCTTAGTGTGACGTTGGTCTTGATCAGATCTGCGCTAGAGCGTCCCAAACGCCGTAGCATGGAGTATGACATGATATTAACTGCCGCTCCCGTGTCGACCAACATCTTGCTGACCGGCTGCCCGTTGATATAACCCTTTATGTACAGGGCCTTCAAATGTTTGTAGCTCTTCTCTCGGGGCTTTTCAAAGATAACTGGTCGCGGGCCGCAGTCAAACTGTGCTACCGGCGCTTCCTCGGTTCTTGGAGCGCAAAACTTCGATGGAAGAATGAACACCATATTTGTGCCAGCCGATGCCTTCTCATCGGCTTTCATTTGTTTGGGGCGCCATTCTTTCTTCTGTGGACGACTCTCTGCGTCCAAAGTTTGCTGAATTTTCTCGGCCAGATCGGGCCGCGCTTTCCTCAATGTGTGCAGGTACTGCGCCTCGGCTTCCTCCAAGCTACGTAGCCGCTGAACCCTATGCTTTTGGGAATGACTGAGTCCATCAGGGCACCACCTTGGCCGGTGGTATCTATCCTCTTCTTCTTCTTCTTCATCTTCTAACTCCTCGAGATCTTCCACCCGAGATGACTCAGTGATGCGCGTAGTTGACTTTATGTCTTTTCGTTCAACACGCGTCCGTTGGGAACCCCAAGAGGAAGGTGTGATGCGCACAGCGGCAAGTTTCCCTCAGTAAGAACCAAGGTTTATCGAACCAGTAGGAGTCAAGAAGCACGTTGAAGGTTGATGGCGGCGAGATGTAGTGCGGCGCAACACCAGGGATTCCGGCGCCAACGTGGAACCTGCACAACACAAACCAAGTACTTTGCCCCAACGAAACAGTGAGGTTGTCAATCTCACCGGCTTGCTGTAACAAAGGATTAGATGTATAGTGTGGATGATGATTGTTTGCAGAGAACAGTAGAACAAGTATTGCAGTAGATTGTATTTCAGTATAGAAAATTGGACCGGGGTCCACAGTTCACTAGAGGTGTCTCTCCCATAAGATAAACAGCATGTTGGGTGAACAAATTACAGTTGGGCAATTGACAAATAGAGAGGGCATGACCATGTACATACATATTATGATGAGTATAGTGAGATTTAATTGGGCATTACGACAAAGTACATAGACCGCTATCTAGCATGCATCTATGCCTAAAAAGTCCACCTTCAGGTTATCATCCGAACCCCTTCCAGTATTAAGTTGCTAACAACAGACAATTGCATTAAGTATTGCGCGTAATGTAATCAATAACTACATCCTCGGACATAGCATCAATGGTTTATCCCTAGTGGCAACAGCACATCCATAACCTTAGAGGTGTCTCTCACTCCCCAGTTCACGGAGACATGAACCCACTATCGAGCATAAATACTCCCTCTTGGAGTTACTAGCATCAACTTGGCCAGAGCATCTACTAATAACGGAGAGCATGCAAGATCATAAACAACACATAGACATAAATTGATAATCAACATAACATGGTATTCTCTATTCATCGGATCCCAACAAACACAACATATAGAATTACAGATAGATGATCTTGATCATGTTCGGCAGCTCACAAGACCCGACAATTAAGCACAATGAGGAGAAGACAACCATCTAGCTACTACTATGGACCCATAGTCCAGGGGTAGACTACTCACACATCACTCCGGAGGCGACCATGGCGGCGTAGAGTCCTCCGGGAGATGATTCCCCTCTCCGGCAGGGTGCCGGAGGCGATCTCCTGAATCCCTCGAGATGGGATTGGCGGCGGCGTCTCCGGAAGGTTTTCCGTATCGTGGCTCTCGGTCATGGGGTTTCGCGACGAAGGCTATTTGTAGGCGGAAGGGTAGGTCGGGGCGTCGCGAGGCCCAGGAGACAGGTCGGCGCGGCCAAGGGTGGGGCCGCGCCGCCACCCTCCCGGCCACCTCGTGGCCCCACTTCGTTGACTCTTCGGTCTTCCGGAAGCTTCGTGGCAAAATAGGACCCCGGGCGTTGATTTCGTCCAATTCCGAGAATATTTCCTTACTAGGATTTCGAAACCAAAAACAGCGTAAAAACAAGAATCGGCACTTCGGCATCTTGTTAATAGGTTAGTTCCAGAAAATGCACGAATATGACATAAAGTGTGCATAAAACATGTAGATATCATCAATAATGTGGCATGGAACATAAGAAATTATCGATACGTCGGAGACGTATCAGCATCCCCAAGTTTAGTTTTTGCTCATCCCGAGCAGGTAAACGATAAACAAAGATAATTTCTGGAGTGACATGCCATCATAACCTTGATCATACTATTGTAAAGCATATGAGCTGAGATCAAATCATTCAAAGCAAGTATCTATATTGATATAAGAGATAATAATGCAAGAGTTAGACAAGCTAGAAGTTTTCATGAACTATTGCTTTAAAGACATGCAACCGTACAAAGTTCATTAAAGATGTATTAAGTATTCAGCATAGAAGTTCTATCCTTCATTCCAAGCATCAAGTAAATTTTCACAACATAAGAAGGATTCAGTCAAGTAAACATAAACATGAACTTCATGAATCAACTGTTTCGAAGTTTACTCAACAGGTGAGCGTAAGCATTTGGTATTAGCACCAGGATGTTATGGCATAAAGAACGTTAATGGGGGTTTGGAAGGCCAAATGGAAGAAAGGCTTGCAAAGCTGTAAATGACCATTAGACAAGAGGAAGCCTTATGATCGATGCTATGCAAGGAGTAGTGATTGCCATGCAACGGATGCACATAGAGCTATATGTGTATGAAAGCTCTCCAATGGAACTAGTGGGGGTGCATCCAACTTGGTTGCTCATGAAGACCTAGAGCACTTTTGAGGAGGCTCATCATTGGAATATACAACCCAAGTTCTATAGTGTAAATTCCCCACATAGTTATACTAGTAAAGCATGAAAACTCTCTCATATGAATGTAGGTGCTAAACATGAGCACAAATGATGACTATGAATAATGCGGGTGCTAAAACATGAGCACAAGTGTGGATAAAAGATAGTAATGCTGCCCCTTTTTCTTTATTCTCTTTTTTTTTCTTTTTTTTTCTTTTTTTTTTCTTTTTTCCTTTCTTTTCATTTTTTTCTTTCTTCTTTTTTCTTTTTGATGGCCTCCACGGCTCTTTTCATTTTTAGGGGCAACATCCTAATATGACAACACACTTTTTGGTACAAATAACTCATAATGAATGAAACATGATGTATGAAACTGTATGCCTCTGCCAATGTAGCAGGATGTGCAATAATCTAGCGTAACATGGGTAAACCACACATCAGCTGTATATGATCATGCAAAGCAATATATAAATAATAAATGACCACATGGAATGTAATGTAAAAATGGATGTTGCATGGTAATATATCTCGGAACAGCTATGGAAATGCTGTGGTAGGTAGGTATGGTGGCTGTTTTGAGGAGATGTATGGGCTTATGTGTAGGAGAACAAGAGAAAGTTCTCCCACGGGTTTGGATGTACCGGCGAAGTATGCACAATTCTCAATGTGAGAAAAAGGCAATGCACAAGATTCAAGAGGCTAGCAAATTTGGATGGTGGAAGTGCCAAAAACCGTAGCTTAACATTAGTCAAAAAGAACTCACAAGCTTATTGCAAACAACTAGCAGGTTTATCATTAAGAGCATGATTAAAATTTACTCCAAGGAGGGCCGTTCACGGTGGCACAAGTACCCCGCTAGCTCCCTCGACCTTCAGCACAACTTAGTTATTACGATGAACTCTCAGACATGGAAAGCTATCAAGTCCAACTACGCCTTCAACTATTTAAATAGAGTTTGTAGTACGGCACAAGCTTAAAGACAACAATCCACTACTAATTTTAACTTATTTATCCAGCAAGCCTTACCATCTAAATACCTCAAAACATTTGCAAAGAATCAAGTTATCAAAGCTCAATGTTCTACAAGTATTTTATTATACACTACCACATGCAACATTTCCCGTTTTCAACCATACAACAATTTAACGAAGAAGAAACTTCGCCATGAATACTATGAGTAAAACCTAAGGACATATTTGTCCATATGCAACAGCGGAGTGTGTCTCTCTCCCACACAATGAATGCTAGGATCCATTTTATTCAAACAAAACAAAAACAAAAACAAACCGACGCTCCAAGCAAAGCACATAAGATGTGACGGAATAAAAATATAGTTTCAGGGGAGGAACCTGATAATGTTGTCGATGAAGAAGGGGATGCCTTGGGCATACCCAAGCTTAGACACTTGAGTCTTCTTGATATATGCAGGGGTGAACCACCGGGGCATCCCCAAGCTTAGAGCTTTCACTCTCCTTGATCATGTTGTATCATCTCCCTCTCTTGATCCTTGAAAACCACCTCCACACCAAACTCAAAACAACTCATTAGAGAGTTAGTGCACAATTAAAATATACATGTTCAGAGGTGACATAATCATTCTTAACACTTCTGGACATTGCACAAAGCTACTGAAAGTCAATGGAATCGAAATATCCATCAAACATAACAAAACAGGCAATGCGAAATAAAAGGCAGAATCTGTCAAAACAGAACAGTTCGTATTGACGAATTTTATTGGGGCACCAGACTTGCTCAAATGAAAATGCTTAAATTGAATGAAAGTTGCGTACATATCTGAGGATCACTCACGTAAATTGGCATAATTTTCTGAGTTACCTACAGAGAATTTTGCCCAGATTCGTGACAGCAAAGAAATCTGTTTCTGCGCAGTAATCCAAATCTAGTATGAACCTTACTATCAACGACTTTACTTGGCACAATAAAACACTAAACTAAGATAAGGAGAGGTTGCTACAGTAGTAAACAACTTCCAAGACACAAATATAAAACAAAATACTGTAGTAAAAACATGGGTTGTCTCCCATAAGCGCTTTTCTTTAACGCCTTTCAGCTAGGCGCAGAAAGTGTGTATCAAGTATTATCAAGAGACGAAGTGTCAACATCATAATTTGTTCTAATGATAGAATTAAAAGGTAATTTCATTCTCTTTCTAGGGAAGTGTTCCATACCTTTCTTGAGAGGAAATTGATATTTAATATTACCTTCCTTCATATCAATGATAGCACCAACAGTTCGAAGAAAAGGTCTTCCCAATATAATGGGACAAGATGCATTGCATTCAATATCCAAGACAACAAAATCAACGGGGACAAGGTTATTGTTAACGGTAATGCGAACATTATCAACTTTCCCCAAAGGTTTCTTTGTAGAATGATCAGCAAGATTAACATCCAAATAACAATTTTTCAATGGTGGCAAGTCAAGCATATTAAAGATTTTCTTAGGCATAACAGAAATA
Organism: Lolium perenne; assembly: GCF_019359855.2. Lineage (NCBI taxonomy): Eukaryota > Viridiplantae > Streptophyta > Magnoliopsida > Poales > Poaceae > Lolium > Lolium perenne. Next base: position 218,838,323 of record NC_067247.2, read on the forward strand.
CTTGCACCAAGATCACATAAAGCATTACAATCAAAGTCATTGACCTTCATCTTAATGATGGGCTCCCAACCATCCTCTAGCTTCCTAGGAATTGAAGCTTCGCGTTCTAATTTCTCTTCTCTAGCTTTTATGAGAGCATTTGTAATATGTTTCGTGAAAGCCAAATTTATAGCACTAGCATTAGGACTCTTAGCAAGTTTTTGTAAGAACTTTATAACTTCAGAGATGTGGCAATCATCAAAATCCAAACCATTATAATCTAAAGCAATGGGTGACATAGGCATCCCAAATGGGCTTGCCGAAGATAGTACCCGGGGTTTACTGAAGGCCCACTACACGAAGAATAAGAAGATTCGGGAGCCCAAGATATATTAAGGGAAGTTAGAGTTGTAATAGGAAGTGTTATTTGTAATCTGGCGGGATGAGTTAGAAACCGTTCCGGACTCTGTAACTTGTACAAAACGAAACCCTCGGCTCCGCCTCCTATATAAAGGGGGAGTCGAGGGACGAAGAGATCATCGAATCATTGTTTACAAACCCTAGTTTTCATAATCGTCGAGTACTTTTCGGCTGAAACCTTCGAGATCTACTTGCCCTCTACTTCCAACTAAACCCTAGCCTACAATCCATAGGCATTGACAAGTTGATACCTTGTCAATTGGCGCCGTCCGTGGGGACTAGAGGCGTAAGGATCTGATCTCGATGGCACGTTCAAGATCTTCGACATCGTCAACCGCAAGCAACGCAATGGATCGAGGTAAATAGATCGTTGCTGGTTCGGTCGATTTTGTTCCTCACCCACCCTCCCGTTTGGATGCATATGCGTATCTGGCGGAGCCCATGGAGATGACGTTCGGAAGTTTTCACTTTCGCGTCGAGAAGGAAGGATCGTATCGTGTCGAAATTCCGATTTCGTCGGGATTGTCGGCGCTCGATTCCGATTTTTCAAACTATACATCGTCAACCGAGTCAGGAGAAGAAGAAATTTCGTCGACACGCTACGTCAGCACCAGAGCAAGAGAGAAACTCACCAAGATCTTCAGCGACATGTCATTTGAGTCATCTGCGGACTCATATATAAGCGATGGCTCAAGCGATGTCGACAGTTACGACTTCATCGACAAATCTATCACAGTGGGCAAGGTCTTCATCAATCTCAACGATGATGTCACCAAACCCAACATAGATCTGAATACAAAATATCATCAGATTTATGCCATTGAAGATCAAGAGGAAACGTCTGAGGCTTTCGACGATCTGGGAAATCCATACGTCGATCCCTCCAATCTGCGACAAGGCCTGGGCAATAAATACGTCGGGCCGCAGCTGCGAGACAGAGTTCAGCTTTCGCAAGCAGCGTGGGATAGAGCCGCAAGAGCTATGAACGGTTTAGAACCAATGGCCACCACAGCCACACCAGAGGAATTGCAAGCATATCAATATAGGCTCGCACGAGCTGCAAGAGAATTGGAAAAACAGACAGCTGAGTTAAACAGAAGAAAGGAGGCAGCTTCTGCATCTAGCAGGAGAAGGGTAGATCTAAGTCGACAATCTAGAACTTCGGGTGATAGCCACAGGGAGGCGCGGAACAGAGCAAGATCAAGGTTGCAACATATACCCGAGGCAGAAAGAGAGCATTTGGTCCAAAACCTCGACATGTCCTTTATGTCGATAGATACAAGAGGAAACATCATCCCTAAGACACCAGAGGCTGGGTATATGGCGACACATGCTTTTATCCTGGCATCTAAACCACCTCCAGGTGATCCAAGGGAAACACTATACAATATGGCGGTAGCAGGAGTTGGAGCTATGTGGACAGCGTTTGTATCAACGCCTCCCGAAGGAGCAGCAAGGCAAAATAGTCCACGACCTGCAGCAGCAACAGCGGCAGCACCTGAAGGACCAAGTGGAGCAAGAGACACGACAACACAGGCAAGGGTCGACAGAGCGCGACAAAGCAGAAGGGAACAGCGGCAATCCCCAGAGCTTAACGACGAAGATATGTGTGGCTTGCCGTGTTTCACGAGGAGAGTCCGAAAAACTCGAGTCCCTTCAGGATTCAAGTTACCCGACAACTTCAAGAAGTTCGACGGCCTTCAAGATCCAGAGGATTGGCTAGTTGATTATCTCGAGACAGTGAAGCTCACAGGAGGAACCAGGGCAACAGCTATGCAAAGCATCCAGGTGCATTTGAGTGGAGCCGCACGATCTTGGATAAAGAAACTTACTCCAGGATCTATCGACAGTTGGGAAAGTTTCGAGGACGTGTTCGTCAAGAACTTCAGATCCACGTGCAAAAAACCTGCGTCGTTAGAAGAGTTGAGAGCATGTCGACAAAAGCCAGATGAGCCAATGAGAAAGTATATCCAAAGGTGGAACATCATCAAAAACTCGGAAGAAAATATATCTGGCGAGAGAGCAATAGATGCGTTTGTCGCAGGAATCAGGCGTGGAGATTTTGTCGAGGACTTGGGAAGGACCAATCCAAAAACAGTATCCGCGTTAATGGAGATAGCAAACAGATGGGCAGATGGAGAAGATGCTGTCCACAACAAACGGCACAGGTCGCCAGAGGAGGACCGTGGTCGGAATTATCAACCGAGGCGACGATTTCCTCGGCAGTACCCGAATTATGACGCTCCAGGGCAAATTTCGGCAGGTTTTCAGGCAAACACAGGAGGAAACAACAGAGATGATTATCAGAGAAGCAGTGAACAGCGAGGTAATAACAGGGATGATTCTCGCAACAACAGGCAAAATAACGGGCCTAGGTTCCCAAGGCCTTTCGTGTCCCCTGAAGAGATGATGAATGGGCCGTGTCAGATGCACTTTTTCCTCGACAGTAATGGTAAAAGACAGTCAGGGCACCTGCAGAAAGACTGTCGAAATTTTCAGGCAATGCTAAGGTATGCAGAGCACGCTAACGCGCGGGCAACACAGAGAAATCCTCGAGAACCTAGGAGCGAGATTCACTTGTCGCCTCCTCCCGCGATTACAGACGACAATCGGCATCAGCTCAGAATAGCGGCAGCACCTCCACCACCACCCTATGTTGATCCTAACTCCAACGGAGCAGTGTCGATGATTCAGAAGGGAAGGCCATCCAATAGAGCTCAGAAAGTAATCTCACGACAGGTGTTTATGGCAGAAAAAATGCCTCCACCAACAGTCGAGTATCTTAATTGGTCAGGACAAGATATTGGCTTCACCATAGCAGATCATCCGCAGCAAGTTCCTCGACCAGGACAGTCAGCACTTATTCTGCCAGCAGTTATTGCGGGATTTGATGTCTCTCGAGTGTTCATAGACGGCGGCAGCAGCCTAAACCTTATGTATGCAGATACATTGAGGAAGATGAACATATCCTTAGCAAACTTGAAGCCAACAGACACAAGGTTCCACGGCATCACACCGGAGAAACCAAGTTATCCATTGGGGAAGATCAATCTCGACGTTCAGTTTGGGACCCGAGAAAATTATAGAATCGAGAGGCTGGAATTTGAAGTCGTGGATTTTCCGTCGCAATACCACGCTCTGTTGGGACGACCAGCATATGCTAGATTTATATGTGCCACACTATACATACCTGTTGTGGAGGTTGCCTGGACCAAAGGGACCAATCACAGTCAAAGGAAGCTTTGCCTTAGCCGATAAGTGCGATAAGGATTTTCACCGGCTATCAGAAACTTTCGGGATGCAAGCTGAGTATTTGGCGTCAAAAAGTATGACTGACTACGACGTGCTGCCAGACGTTGGAAGGCCAAATAAAGAATCAACTTTCAATACCGAGAAAAATTCTAAGGAGGTGCAGATTCACCCGACAGACCCGAAAAAGACGACATCTATCGCAAACGACATGGATATCGCATAGGAAAGCGCGCTCGTCGAGTTCCTCCGTGAGAACTGGAAAATCTTCGCATGGTGTCCAGCTGACATGCCAGGAGTACCCAGGGAACTTGCCGAGCACCACCTAAACTTGGATCCATTAGCAAGACCTATCAAACAACCTTTGCGGCGTTTTTCGGAACCAAACCGCAAAGCCATGCTGTCAGAAATCAATCGACTACGAGAAGCTGGTTTTATCAAAGAGATATTCACAGACGCCACATGGGTAGCAAATCCTGTGTTGGTGCCGAAGAAAAACACTAAGGTCCTTCGCATGTGCGTCGACTTTACGTGTCTCAATAAACATTGTCCAAAGGATCACTTTCCCCTCCCGAGGATCGATCAAATTATCGACTCCACGGCTGGATGTGAACGTCTTTCCTTCCTGGACGCATATTCTGGTTATAACCAGATCAGATTGAAAGAAGAAGATGAAGTAAAGACCGCGTTTATTACACCCTACGGCGTGTTTTGCTACAGAACAATGCCCTTTGGTCTAAAAAATGCGGGAGCAACATATCAGAGGATGATGCAGAAGTGTTTGGCGACACAGATTGGGAAAAACGTGCAAGTATACATCGACGATGTCGTCATAACATCAAAAAAGGGGGCAACGCTGATTGAGGATCTCAAAGAAACCTTTGACAACCTTGACAAGTTCTGCCTCAAACTGAACCCGACGAAGTGTTCTTTTGGCGTCCCAGCAGGAGAACTTCTGGGGTTTCTAGTTTCAGCAAGAGGGATTGAAGCAAATCCCGATAAAATACAGGCCGTCGTAACAATGAGGAAGCCAACAAAGTTGAAAGAAATACAGCAGCTAACTGGGCGAGTCGCAGCTTTGAGCAGATTCGTCGCCAGGCTGGGAGAAAAAGCGTTACCATTCTACGCTCTGATAAAGCAAGGAGATAAATTCCAATGGAACGAAGAGGCCGACAGAGCTTTCGAGGATTTGAAACGCACAATCTCGACACCACCAATCTTGGTGGCGCCGAAGGAAAAGGAACCTCTCCTGCTGTATATTGCAGCCACGCCCCAAGTGGTGAGCATGGTGCTAGTTGTCGAAAGAGAAGAAGAAGGAAAACTCCACGGAGTGTAGAGGCCAGTATACTTCGTCAGCGAAGTTTTATCGCCCTCAAAACAAAGGTACCCTCAGTACCAAAAGCTATCACAACAGCACGAAAATTACGCCACTATTTTTCGGCACACCCGATCATAGTGGTCAATGAAGCTCCCTTGTCAAATATACTAAACAATCCAGAAGCTACGGGTCGTGTCTCCCTTTGGGGAATAGAACTTTCCCCTCGGGACATCACGTATGAAAAAAGAAAAGCAATCAAGTCGCAAGTTCTGCCAGACTTCATCGCAGAGTGGATGGAGCTGCAAAACACAGGACCCCCAGACTTGTCGAGAACCTGGACCATGAACTTTGATGGGTCCAAAAGACTAGAAGGAGCTGGCGCAGGAGTAGTACTTATATCACCTGAAGGCGACAAGCTGAAATATGTCCTTCGGATGACGTTCCCTAACGCATCCAATAACGAAGCAGAATATGAAGCTCTCATACACGGGATGAAGATGGCGAAAGCTTGCGGTGCAACTCGACTAAAAATCTTTGGCGACTCACAATTGGTGGCTCAGCAAGTTATGAACCAATGTGACGCAGTCAATGATAGCATGGTAGCATACAAGGAGGTGTATAATGAGCTCGAGAAGTTATTTGATGGATGCGAGGTAAATCACATCAGTAGATTGAGCAACGATGAAGCTGACGTCCTCGCAAACATCGGGTCGCAGTGCCTCCCAATCCCGCCAGGAGTATTTTGGGAAGAAATAGCGGAAAGATCCACGAAGCCAAAAAAGGTGCAGAAAAAAGCAAAAGAAGAGAAAACTTCGACACCCCTCACAGAAACCACGGAGGATGAAGAGGACCAAGAGCTTGTAATGATGGTACAAGTTCCTTGGATGCAAGCATATATATCATACATCCTCAGGAAAGAAATACCCGATGATCCAGTTGAGGCAAGGCGAGTAATTCGACGCTCTAAAGCTTTCACGGTGATCAAAGGAGAATTATACAAGCGAAGTATTTCAGGCGTCCTGCAAAGGTGTGTTACACCCGAAGAAGGAAGAATAATTCTGAAGGATGTACACGAAGGAATATGTGGCCACCACGCGAGTAGTCGAGCTATTGCAGCCAAGGTTTTTCGGGCAGGATTCTATTGGTTGACAGCAATCGAGGACGCCAAGGAAATAGTAAGAACTTGCGACGCGTGTCAAAGGTTTGCCGCGAAACCTCATTCTCCAGCAGCAGAACTAACACCAATACCATTGTCGTGGCCCTTTGCCCAATGGGGACTTGATATGGTGGGCAAGTTACACAAATCCTGGCCAGGAGGAAAGGAGTACATGCTAGTAGCTATCGACAAATTTACAAAGTGGATAGAAGCGAAGCCGATAAATTCACCAGACGGAGCATCCGCAGTAAAATTCATAAAAGGCCTCGTCTTCAGATTTGGAGTGCCCCATAGCATCGTCACAGACAATGGCAGCAACTTCACATCCCACGAATTCAAAGATTATTGCAAAGAAGTGGGCATCAAGTTACACTTTACGTCAGTTGCGCACCCCATGAGACCAACGGCCAAGTCGAGAAAGCTAATGGAATCATCTCAACGGCATTAAGAAACGCTTATTAGCGCCATCGAGAAAGCTCGACACACCTGGCCGAAGGAGCTGCCCGGTGTATTATGGAGCATACGAACAACACCAAACACAAGAACACAAGAAACTCCGTTCTTCTTGGTTCATGGAGCGAAGCAGTATACCAATCGAGATAGAGCATGACTCTCCACGAGTCGTAGAATATGATGAAGAGGTGTCGAAAAGCGCTAGAAGATGACGTCGATGCACTTGATGAAGCTAGAGATGAAGTCTTGTCTCGGGTAACCAAATACCAACAGGACTTGAAGAATTACCACGATCGACGTTTGCGGCCAAGATCTTTTCAGGTGGGAGACCTAGTTCCTCGGCTCACGCAAAAAAGTCATGAAAAACTCGAGTCACCATGGCTTGGCCCTTACATTGTCACGGAAGTAATCGGAGGAGGAGCATACAGGATAAAGGACAAGAAGACATGGGTGGAGGAGCAAAACCCCTGGAACGTGGCGCAACTCAGGCGGTTCTACGCCTAGAGATGAAATATAGTCCTTGTAAAACTTCAATGTAATGAAACGCCCGCGAGTTTTCAGACGCACTCTTTTCCTTTTTCGGGGCACCGAGTGGGGCCGGAAAAGGTTTTTAATGAGGCGGGCTCGCGGTGCTGCAATATAATAAAGATAGTGTCAATATAACTTTTCTTCATCGACACACTCAAAGTCTCCGACCCGACGAATTTCAATATAATTCCTCGAAAAAAGAAAAGCCTCGCCTTGGTATTAAAATACCTCGTGAGTCAATAAAGATACAAAATAGTACTCAACAAAGAAGCTCGGGGGCTGATATTCGCCAAAACTACATATTGAATAAATGCCTTGGTTCAAAACCTCGCAATACACAAATACAGTAAATAGCCACCGAAACACTCGGGGGCTAGACAAATATAGAAATATGATGATTGCTTCACAATATAATCACAATCATGGGTTACAAAGAAGAGTTATCTACCAAAGGAAAATAATTAGTCATGATTCAATATGTCATCAAGGGTAATTCTGTTTTCTTCGGGAGCAGCGCCAAGAAAATCAGCATAATGACCATCTGCAAAAAAGTCGGCATCCATCCGAAGAAGGTCTTCAATCATTTCTTCGGCTATAGGCGAAACCTTCGTGTTAATTCGGTCAACACCAACTCTTCGGCGCCTTACCTTCTCATGAACTTTCGCAACAACTTGGGTCAGGTCAAGCTTTGAGTGGCAGATCTGAAGCATGATAAGGGCAAATGCGCGCCAACTACAGCTTGAGCTCTGACAAAATCATGGATCTTGTGGGCATCCTTAAACTTCCCCATTAACTCGGGAAGAGTTTGTGGTTGAACGTTCCGAGGAAACATGGAGTTATAAACCATAGACAGGGTCCTGGTACAGAAGTCAAGGAAGTCGCTAGTTTGAGAGGTGCGATCCTGAAATCTGACAATCTAGCGGGTCCTCTCTGGGGTAGCCCAAAACAGAGAACCATGGTCAAGGGCAAGGTTAACAAGGAGGTTCGTCCTAGTATTTACCCTCTCTTCTTCGGCAACAGCATCAGTAAAGGAACCTATTAAAACAACAGAGCGTAAAAACTTTAAGAGACGCAGATGAAGACGGAAGATATCGGAGGATGAAACAAGCATACCCGACATATCCGCATCAAGCTTCATTCATTAACTCGAGCATGAAATTTTCTCGAGTAGTCGCCTTTTCAGCCTCGGAAGCAGCGATTTCCTTAGCAGCCACGGCCTCGCGAGCTTGTCAAGTGCAATTTTTCGGCTTCGTATGACTTACGAGACTTTTCCATCATCACAAGTGTTTGCTTCTTTGCATACTGAAGTTGCTGCCGAAGTTCATCCAATTCTTGCGGCAAGGAATCTTCGACAGGTGTAGTATCAGCAAGAGTTCTCCTTGAGCGAGAAGAAGAAGGCGAAACATTGGAAGGAGCGGAAGATGGAGTATAGTTATCAAATATCAACTGAAATTTAATAAAACAAGACAACATCAATCAACAAGCAAAGATAGAGTTTTCATTAATTTTTCGGAATAATTACAAAGGCCTTACAGTGGAGCTAATGAAGTACGTGTCGCCAAATAACTACTTTGGCGACAAGAGCAAAAGAAAGAGAGAAAGAAAAACAAAGAGGCATGCAACTAGACCTCCGGCCTTGATGAGCTAGGAGTTGAAGCTGGTTTGATCCCGAGATAGGCCAAGATTTTCTTCGTGTTGGGCTTGGCTGCCTTAATCAGCGACCTCCATCTTGACTGCTCTATCTGATCGGTGTCGCCAACTTTCATCCAATCAACAGTCTGTTGGCTGTCAGCAACCAGGGCAACAGTGCTTTCGACAGCAATCTTCATATTTTCCTGACGCATCTTCAGTCCAAGGTCCTCTGATGAGTTGAAGCTCTTGGCAAGGGCAAGGAAAGTCGGGGGCTCCTCTTTCTTCGGGAAGAAGTAGGGGAACAGCGTCGACAATCCTGCACTAGCATTTGCCACGCCTTCACGAATTTCGGACCCATGAAGCTCCAGATAAGAAAGTGCGTCGAGGAGAGGATCATTGTCGGGATTCTCCAGATCAAACTCTTGATTTGTTTGGCCTGCCACAGGAAATAAACATTAATCAAAAAAACAAGAAACAGGAAGTCCACTAAAAAATAGAAGGGATTGATAATATTACTTTGAGTGCGTCGACTTTGCGATTTCAGGCGCTTGAGAATCCCCTGTTCACGAGCAGCCTGTGCGGCTTTGTGCTCGGTTAAAGCAGTTTCAGCATCTCCAAGTTTCTTTTGCAGTTCCTCGACACTAGCAGCTTTTGCTTTGGCTTCATTAGCCTCTGTTTTGGCTTCGCTAGCAACAAGTTCGGCTTTCTTGCGCGCCGCTTCACTTTTCTCTAGTTTTTGAGCAAGTGCGTCGGCACGTTTGTTGGCCTCTGCAAGTTTCTCTGTCGAAGTAAAAAAGAAAAAAGAAAAGTCAAAAAGGTTGCGACAAAGGACAGGAGCAAGAAGTCAAAAACAATGACAGCAAAAAAGTTATTACCTTCAGCTCTGTTGGCATACTCACGGTACCCAATGAATTGGGATCCGATGCGAATAAGCTCTTTGATCATGGGCTGTCAAAGAAGAACAAAGAAAGAGAAATATCGGTATGAAAAATGAGTAAAGGCGTGAAAAAGCAAAATAGAGGAAATATAGATATCGACAAACTTACATCATCCAAGAGCAAAGTAGAAGAGCCGCCCAATTGAGGGGCAGGCTCAACAATCGTTTCAATCCTTGTCCTTTTTGGTGAAGGAGCAAGGGGGCTTGATGGCGGAGTAGTGGTGACGACGTTTCGTTGAGAAGGCGAGGATTCTTCTCCTTCAACTAGCATGTCTGAGGCAAGTAAAGTATGTGACGTGCTCGTCCGAGGAGCCACGTCAACAGTTGGTACTTCTTCCTCGTCATCACTGTGATTAAAAATCGACAGCATAAAAAGCAAGACACGATAAACATTTCGAGTACAGAAATAAGGAGAAATAAAATGACTTACGAGCTGACGAGGGATTCAATATAAGGATCATAAGCTGCCTTCGGATGAGAAGGAACAACTTCTTCGGCTTTAGAAGTGCCGGAGTCTTCGACATCATTCCTTTTCCTTTTTCCTTTCGGGGAGACAGCGGGAGGAGGAGATTGTGCCGACGCAGTACCTTCGGAAGAACCCGCAGATTTTCGAGAATCCACTGGTTCATTCACAAAAGATGGAGCTTCCTGATTGTCATCAGTGACAATGGCCCTTTCTTCGACTTCTCCACCTTCAGGGAGAGGAGGAAGCGAGACAAGGTCTGGATGATTCTGTGCAAAACAAAACAGGGAGCAATATCAGAAATAAAGTTACAAAAAAGATAGCAAAGCAACAACAAGACAATTAGACAAAGAGTACCTCGGGAAGTGGATTGGCGGCGCTGAATGGCGTCACTCGACAGGAAGAAGGGATAGCGTCTTTTTTGTTGAGAGATGAAATTTTTCGGACAAGTCTTTCTAAGTCCTTGACCTCCAAATTCACCGACAGCCGATCTACATCCTTGTCGCCGGCATATTTCCAGAGAGGATGCTTGCGAGCCTGAAGCGGCTGCACCCTGGTCCTAAGAAAATATGCAGTGATTTGGATACCAGATAACTCCTTGCCGCGAGTATTTTGCAACTCGTGGATACGAGCCATCAAGGTCTCTGTCGACGCCCTTTCTTCTTCGGTGGCCTCCGCGTCCCATGAGCGGCGGCGAAAGATTTTTTCGGCGCCATCAAAAGGAGGGATGTTGTCTTCTGCACATCCGTGGTTCTCCTCCTGAATGTACAACCACTTCTTGCGCCATCCTTGAACTGAGTCAGGAAGCTTGACGTCGAAGTAGTCGACAGTAGGACGAACAGAAATTACAACGCCGCCTATATTATAGGCGACATTGGGCGAGCCATTGCGGCGGCAGAAGAAAATGCGCTTCCATAGCGACCAGTTAGGCTGGACGCCAAGGAAGGCCTCGCACAAAGTGATGAAAATAGAGATGTGGAGGATAGAATTCGGCGTAAGGTGGTGGAGTTGCAAACCATAGACAAAAAGAAGTCCACGGAGAAAAGGATGGATGGGGGCGGAGAGACCACGGATGAGGTGGTCGATAAAGCTTACCCGGTACCCCATTGGAGGGGTTGGGTAGCTCTCCTCGCTGGGGAAGCGCAATGCCTGGGGTTTCTTGGTGATCCCCAGCTTCTTCAGCATGTTGACGTCTTGAGTGGAAATTTTGGATCTTTCCCACTCCGACGTTCCGAGATCCACGGCGGCCATGGAGGATTCCGGCGTGCTTTGCCTGGTCAACCGGCGAGGTGGCATCAACAATGGCGCAGGATTCGCAGTTTGGAGGTGAGGAGTTCAGGAGATTGTGGATTGCAAGGGGAAGTGCAGATGAGAGAATGAAGACGGCGCGGGCGGAAGTGTCCAAGGAGGAAGAAGATGAATTTATATAGGGGTGCGGTGAAATGACGAACCGTTGGATAAGGAAAATGTGTCACAGATGATAGCCACGTGGCATCAAGGGTAAATAAGTAATTCAACGTCGCGGAAGTTACGGTGTGTGTGCCAGAAAAAGCGGAGGACGTGTGTCCCCCACTTGCACGACGTGTCAAGATAGTGGATTAATTGGGCCCGCATGGCGGCGAGAAAAGGCTTGTCGCAAATTTTTTGACAATCAATCGTGGCTATCGTCAGCAGCAACGTCATCTTGACAGAGGGAAAAATTCGACTCAACAGCTTCATAAAAGGCGACACGGAAAAATAATGATTGAGCCTTTGATCAAATACAAGTTTTTGATCAAATGCTCGGGGGCTACTTTGGAAAAAAGAAAAAGATCTAGAAAGACAAAATAGATGTGGCATGAGCATATGATCAAATACAAATATTTGTTCATAGCCTCGGGGGCTACTCCCATCGGGAGCGCTGTTCGCGCACCCGAGCAATTATAAAACGTCGACAGATGAAAAAGAATATAGCGACATGAGGCGTGGAGCCTACAACCAAGAACAAATCCTTGGCTGTAGCCTCGGGGGCTACTCCCATCGGGAACGCTGTTCGCGTGCCCGATGAAATTATAAAAGAAAGAAAGAAAGAGAAAAAAGAAAGATAGAAGAGCAAAAGAGTATATTTCGAGTTATAACTAACTCTACATATACTCCCATCGGGAGAGCAATATAAGTCATCTTTGACCCGATAAAATGTGCCATTCCAACAAATTTAAAAGCACTCGACAATATATTCTCGTAACGCCAAAGTTGCGATCAATTTCGAATGCCGCAAATTTGCGAAGGTAAGACCCCGCATCCGTTTCGCTGGGCGTGGCATCGCCGAAGACTGCGCTCTGCTACCTTTATCCGTATCAACAGATACGAAGAAAAATCCTAACGGACGCGTTAGGTACCCGATAAATTTTACTGGGACTCGACAGAATGGTAAGACCTTAAGCGGCGCCTGTCGAAGTTTACACCAGTATCCCGAGGTCATGTCCAGGGACGTGATCTTGAAGTAGGTTTTTGCGGATTGCCACGCGAGCAGTTAACTAGTACCTGATCCGTCAGATGAACTAGCCCCAACTACCATTATCCCTGTACAATATAGAATTTTATGTGAAGAAATATAGAAAAAGTTGAAGCTGTCAAATAAAAATAAATAGTGGAGATTTTCCCTGACTCTACGATTCAAGCAAAATCTCGGGGGCTACTGACATAGGCATCCCAAATGGGCTTGCCGAAGATAGTACCCGGGGTTTACTGAAGGCCCACTACACGAAGAATAAGAAGATTCGGGAGCCCAAGATATATTAAGGGAAGTTAGAGTTGTAATAGGAAGTGTTATTTGTAATCTGGCGGGATGAGTTAGAAACCGTCCCGGACTCTGTAACTTGTACAAAACGAAACCCTCGGCTCCGCCTCCTATATAAAGGGGGAGTCGAGGGACGAAGAGATCATCGAATCATTGTTTACAAACCCTAGTTTTCATAATCGTCGAGTACTTTTCGGCTGAAACCTTCGAGATCTACTTGCCCTCTACTTCCAACTAAACCCTAGCCTACAATCCATAGGCATTGACAAGTTGATACCTTGTCAATGAGATCATCATCCCCAATGTTGGAAAAAAATTCAGCAGTTTTATCACAGGCAGTTTCAGCAGTTTTAGCAGTTTCAGGCAGTTTTTCGCGCTTTGCATTAGAAGTGGAAACATTGCTAACACCAATTCTTTTATTATTATTAGTAGGTGGTGCAGCAACTTGTGTAGCATTAGCATTACTAGTGGTGGTAATAGTCCAAACTTTAGCTATATTCTTTTCTTTTTCATTTTCTTCTCTTCCCCACCTAGCACGCAATTCGGCCATCAATCTTATATTCTCATTAATTCTAGCTTGGATGGAATTTTCTGTAGTAACAATTTTATTATGATGATTTTCATTAGGCATAACTTTCGATTTCAAAAGATCAACATCAGCAGCAAGACTATCGACTTTAGAAGCAAGTATATCAATTTTCCCAAGCTTGTCTTCAACAGATTTGTTAAAAGCAGTTTGTGTACTAATAAATTCTTTAAGCATGGCTTCAAGTCCAGGGGTGTGTTCCTATTATTGTTGTAAGAATTCCCATAAGAATTACCATAGCCGTTGCCATTATTATAAGGATATGACCTATAGTTGTTACTAGAATTGTTCCGGTAAGCATTGTTGTTGAAATTATTATTTTTAATGAAATTTACATCAACATGTTCTTCTTGAGCAACCAATGAAGCTAACGGAACATTATTAGGATCAATATTAGTCCTATCATTCACAAGCATAGACATAATAGCATCAATCTTATCACTCAAGGAAGAGGTTTCTTCGACAGAATTTACCTTCTTACCTTGTGGAGCTCTTTCCGTGTGCCATTCGGAGTAATTGATCATCATATTATCAAGAAGCTTTGTTGCTTCACCAAGAGTGATGGACATAAAGGTACCTCCAGCAGCTGAATCCAATAGGTTCCGCGAAGAAAAATTCAGTCCTGCATAAAAGGTTTGGATGATCATCCAAGTAGTCAGTCCATGGGTTGGGCAATTTTTAACCAGAGATTTCATTCTTTCCCATGCTTGTGCAACATGCTCAGTATCCAATTGTTTAAAATTCATTATGCTACTCCTCAAAGATATAATTTTAGCAGGGGGATAATATCTACCAATAAAATCATCCTTGCATTTAGTCCATGAATCAATACTATTCTTAGGCAGAGATAGCAACCAATCTTTAGCTCTTCCTCTTAATGAGAAAGGGAACAATTTTAATTTTATAATGTCACCATCTACATCTTTATACTTTTGCATTTCACATAGTTCAACAAAATTATTGAGATGGGCAGCAGCATCATCAGAACTAACACCAGAAAATTGCTCTCGCATAACAAGATTTAGTAAAGCAGGTTTAATTTCAAAGAATTCTGCTGTAGTAGCAGGTGGAGCAATAGGTGTGCATAAGAAATCATTATTATTTGTGGTTGTGAAGTCACACAACTTAGTATTTTCAGGAGTACCCATTTTAGCAACAGTAAATAAAGCAAACTAGATAAAGTAAATGCAAGTAACTAATTTTTTTGTATTTTTAATATAGCAAACAAGATAGTAAATAAAGTAAAACTAGCAACTAATTTTTTTGTATTTTGGTTTAGTGCAGCAAACAAAGTAGTAAATAAAACTAAGCAAGACAAAAACAAAGTAAAGAGATTGGGATGTGGAGACTCCCCTTGCAGCGTGTCTTGATCTCCCCGGCAACGGCGCCAGAAATTTGCTTGATGCGCGTAGTTGACTTTATGTCTTTTCGTTCAACACGCGTCCATTGGGAACCCCAAGAGGAAGGTGTGATGCGCACAGCGGCAAGTTTCCCTCAGTAAGAACCAAGGTTTATCGAACCAGTAGGAGTCAAGAAGCACGTTGAAGGTTGATGGCGGCGAGATGTAGTGCGGCGCAACACCAGGGATTCCGGCGCCAACGTGGAACCTGCACAACACAAACCAAGTACTTTGCCCCAACGAAACAGTGAGGTTGTCAATCTCACCGGCTTGCTGTAACAAAGGATTAGATGTATAGTGTGGATGATGATTGTTTGCAGAGAACAGTAGAACAAGTATTGCAGTAGATTATATTTCAGTATAGAGAATTGGACCGGGGTCCACAGTTCACTAGAGGTGTCTCTCCCATAAGATAAACAGCATGTTGGGTGAACAAATTACAGTTGGGCAATTGACAAATAGAGAGGGCATGACCATGCACATACATATTATGATGAGTATAGTGAGATTTAATTGGGCATTACGACAAAGTACATAGACCGCTATCCAGCATGCATCTATGCCTAAAAAGTCCACCTTCAGGTTATCATCCGAACCCCTTCCGGTATTAAGTTGCTAACAATAGACAATTGCATTAAGTATTGCGCGTAATGTAATCAATAACTACATCCTCGGACATAGCATCAATGTTTTATCCCTAGTGGCAACAAGACATCCATAACCTTAGAGGTTTCTCACACTCCCCAGTTCACGGAGACATGAACCCACTATCGAGCATAAATACTCCCTCTTGGAGTTACTAGCATCAACTTGGCCAGAGCATCTACTAATAACGGAGAGCATGCAAGATCATAAACAACACATAGACATAAATTGATAATCAACATAACATGGTATTCTCTATTCATCGGATCCCAACAAACACAACATATAGAATTACAGATAGATGATCTTGATCATGTTCGGCAGCTCACAAGACCCGACAATTAAGCACAATGAGGAGAAGACAACCATCTAGCTACTGCTATGGACCCATAGTCCAGGGGTAGACTACTCACACATCACTCCGGAGGCGACCATGGCGGCGTAGAGTCCTCCGGGAGATGATTCCCCTCTCCGGCAGGGTGCCGGAGGCGATCTCCTGAATCCCCCGAGATGGGATTAGCGGCGGCGGCGTCTCTGGAAGGTTTTCCGTATCGTGGCTCTCGGTACTGCGGGTTTCGCGACGAAGGCTATTTGTAGGCGGAAGGGTAGGTCAGGGGGCGTCGCGAGGGGCCCAGGAGACAGGTCGGCGCGGCCAAGGGTGGGGCCGCACCGCCTACCCTCCTGGCCACCTCGTGGCCCCAGTTCGTTGACTCTTCGGTCTTCTGGAAGCTTCGTGGCAAAATAGGACCCTCGGCGTTGATTTCGTCCAATTCCGAGAATATTTCCTTACTAGGATTTCTGAAACCAAAAACAGCAGAAAACATCAACTGGCACTTCGGCATCTTGTTAATAGGTTAGTTCCAGAAAATGCACGAATATGACATAAAGTGTGCATAAAACATGTAGATATCATCAATAATGTGGCATGGAACATAAGAAATTATCGATACGTCGGAGATGTATCACTCAGCTTGCTTGTTCCGAGATGGGAGAGGCCCTAGACGTTTGAACACTGACACGTCACCTGTGTCCTTCTTCTTCTGTCTACATTCCGGGCAGTTGTCGATTGTAGGCAATCGGCTCATTCCTGAATCCCAACAATGCTTAAAGAAAGGACAATCCAGTGTCTATCCATGTCTTCCTGCTCTCCTGACTTCCCCTTAGCGCGACGCTCATATCCTTCGTCGTCTCTATCATACCGACGATATTTTCTGTTATTTGCACTAGACCGACGATCTCTTTCGTCGTCTACGTCGTATCGCCGGCGTCGGTCGTACTGACGCTCATATTTGTTAAGGAGATGCTCGGAGAGCGGTCGTTGGTACCGCACGTTTCTCACTTGTTCCTCTGTGATGTACCGTCTGTCATCATATCGGGGCCGGTCGCGTGGGCCGGCCTCCTCCTTTTCCTTGCCACGAGAGCGACTGCTTTCTTTTTTATCCCTGCCATGGTGGTACACAGGCCCTGCCATGTTAACACCGAACGAGAAATCTAGCTGACGCCTCACGGAGTGATTGCACTCCACCATGTTGACGCCAGGAAACGGTTGGGTGTCCACTTTCATGGCAAACTGACCAAAGATCAGACGGCTTTGCTCTATCGCCATTTGGATCTGCCGACGCAACTCTTTGCAATCGTTGGTGACATGGGTGAACGAGTGATGCCACTTGCAGTACGGTCTTCCATTCATCTCTTGCGCCGTAGGGATTTTATGGCCTTCGGGTAACTTTAGCTGTTTCTCCTTGAGCAATAGATCGAATATCTGCTCAGCTTTGCTTACATCGAAGTCGAACCCTTTTGCAGGACCTTGTTGTTTCACCCATTTGCAGGACACGGGATCTGCCCCCCGAGCCCATTCAGCCACGACTACTTCCTGGTCGTCTGCAGAGTCTACAACCTCTTCTGTCTCGATCAGGCCTATCGGGCGTTTGAACTTGTCTTGGTACAATTCTGGGTGGCGCTGCTCATACAATGTTAATTTCTGAGCCATGTGCGCCAGTGAACTGTATTCTACTTGGAAAGCCATATCCTTGATCGGCGCCGTGAGGCCCAACACTGCCAGATCGACTGCTTCTTTCTCATTCAAACGAGCCGAATAACATCGGTTCCTGACAGTCCTGAAACGCTGAATGTATTCCAACACCGTTTCTCCATGCTTCTGTCGCACTTGCGCCAGATCGGCAATGCCAGCCTCGGTAGCTTCTGAGTGATATTGCATATGAAACTGCTCTTCCAGCTGCTTCCACGTCCGTACTGAATCTGGTGGCAACGAGGTGTACCACCCAAAAGCTGGCCCTGTGAGAGACTGCGCAAAAAACCTTACACGTAACGGGTCTGATGCTGAAATCATGCCCAACTGTGCCAAATACCGGCTCACATGCTCAATTGAACTAGAGCCTTCTGATCCACTAAACTTTGAGAACTCAGGGAGCCGATACTTGGGCGGCAGTGGAATCAAATCATATTCGTTGGGGTACGACTTGGAATAGCCGATTGCCCTCCTTTTTGGCACCATGCCGAACTGGTCTCTCAAGATTGCACTGATTTGGTCCACGGTATGAGCTGCAGGGGCCGAGCTTTGATGACTCGTTCCGGTGGCATATTTAGCTAGCCACGCCTGTTTATCGGCGTCCGCTCCAGAAATCCCTCCTGCTGTCCCAGAAATCCCTCCTGCTGCAATCTGGTCCGTGCGCGCCAAGTTATTGCAGTCCGGCACGTACGTGCACATGTATCCGTGCGGGATTTCCTTAGGCGGTTCATGCAGGAACTGGTAATCACCAGGATCGCCTCCAATCTTGTAGACGACGTATGCCGGTGAACCCGGCGGCTCTGGAGCTGCTAGCGAGAATGGCAGCCGCGGTCTGGTCTGGAACTGTATTTCTCCTTGGTGAGTCCCTAGGGCAGGTCATGACGGAGAGTACTGATGCTTCATGATTTCCTGGACCACGCGAACCGCAACGCGCTCGAAAGCGTTCACCAGGCTCTCAGAATGACGGGGTAGCGAATGAGCCACCATGTAATTAACTTCCTGGCGCAGAGCTCTGGTGCGTTCTTCTGAAGGGGTAGACAGATCCACTTAATCGAGAGCGCCTTCGGGTGAGAACCCTTTCCACCTAATGCCATGCCTACGGGTCCTCTCGAAAGAGCCGATGAGGTCAGCTTCAAAGAGAGCTTTAATCTCATCGTACTTCTTCTTGTGCTCCTCAGTCAGTTCTTCGTACGTGACCGGTTCCTCCGCCATCTCCGCTGCAGATGTTGACGCAGTTGCTGTAGAATGTCCCACCGGGCGTGCCAGAATGTATTGCCTGCCAAAACCCACCGGCGAGCAGCGACGAGCAACACGAAGAGCCGGGAGGCTCCCAGAACTGCTGGTGGGCCCTGGTCCCTCGGGCAATGGCCCGCAATGCTCCGGCACACGTCCTGGCTGGTGCGAGGGCGTGCCACCTGACCTATACCTGGTCAGGAAGGTGATGGATTGCTTCAAATAGTTTCCTGCATGGCAGACACGTAAACATTAAATCCGAGCCTCGATCGGCTCTCAGGTTATCCTGTGAATCAGCTCAAGGAGCCGATCCACCCATGGGTTGTATTAGATTTACGATAACATGGTGGCCCTGCTTGATCAATATTAAGTTAAAACGATCTACAACGATCTAGGGTTTTCACCGCATAACTGGAACGTCCTACACGTAGTTGAGCCTGGCAGATACGAAAGATAACGGAAAACTAGTCCTAGAAAAGGCCTAAAAACCAACATGGAGTTGATTCCCGGAACAACTCCTCTAGGATCGGCAAACCATACCTCACGCACTACTGGATCATTCAACCCGTTTGCAAGGCCTAACTATGCAGATATCAAACTAATCCTTGGGAAACAAAGAACGACCATGACAGATCAAATCTACTAAATAAAGACTAAACAAGATGCTGCCCTTACACCTAAGATAGATGTAAAGACAGCTAGATATCTAGGGGTAGCATAACTAAGCGAATACATCAAGAGAGTATCGATGCTAGCCCTAACACATCTATGATAACGGCGCTGCTCGCCATCAACGATGCTTCAGTACGAGCAACACATAAACAACGAATAAACTTTATGCTGCTCAGATCGCAAGATGCGATCTGGGCAGCATGTCGCTTACCCGGAAGAAACCCTCGAAACAAGGGGTGGCGATGCGCCTAGATTGGTTTGTTGCGAACGTGATCGTCCTCCTTTCTCAATAACCCTAGGTACATATTTATAGTCCGTGGACTTTCTATTTTTGGAATAAACCTAACTTCGTACGAACTAAACTCTATCTCTTAATTCTAAATCTACCATAATGTACAAATACACGGGCAATCTAGCCCAAACTCTCGTACGAGACCGATTCAGAAATATTTTACGTGCGTATCCTCTAAGCCCATCTCAATCATGGCCCATCTCCTGACTTGGTTAAAATCCGGCGATAACAGTTGTAATGTTTTATAGTAACTTAGGTGAAGCTATTCTACTGAAATGGCTAATATCTGAAGTTTGTGGAACAAATAATAAGTTATATGGAATGCATCACTGCTATAAAAGATTGGGCATTTACAACTGGTACATGTCAGCTATGTGGATTTATGTGTAATGCTCCACACATGTTTTTCATAGTAAATACAACCCAACTTGATACTGAAATATATTCCAGGCTACATATCATGTGTTCCAAATCTCCGTATAAGCTCACCTTGCAAAACCAAATGTTCACGGTATTTATATTAGGAGATATTTAAAATAACTAAAATAATCTTCTTAGAAAACTCATTACTCTCTCACCTGAATATAAAACTATAATGGATTGGTTTTCGTCACCGGCTCTCCTAAGAAATGAATACTGCATTTCTCCTTGTGTTATTCAAAAATAGATGTCAATGGATGGAGGCTTTGCTCTATCTGCAAGAAATCAAAAGGAAATTATAAGAAGCGAACTACTGAACATGTCAGATTTTTAAAGAAAACTGACTTCTCGTGTACCTTGCGTTAGTCGTTTCCATTTAGCTAGCTGCAATCAATATGAAGGATCTATGTATGTAATCCAGTGACCATCAATAATCAATCGTACATTACAATTGTATTGCTTCAGACTCAAGTTGCAATGGAGTCAACACTGTGTGTTGTTGCAATCCTTCTGACATAACTATGTCGCTACCTATCCTTGTCCTCCAGCATAGTTTACTCAACCTAACAAGTATATATTAAAAAATTATAACAAACTATTACCCATTACATCGAGCATGTAACAAACGTATAGTAAATATGGTAGGATCAAGTTGTATTTGACCTTTATGTTAGGCTACCAGTGTCGTTCTCTTCGTGACAAGCTCTTCACGCCCATCAGGCAATGTCATTGTCAATTGGGGGTTGGGGGGAGGGGGGGGGGGGGGAGGAACCTCAACCATCTCATTTCCTCCTTCACCACATCCCGCATAAACAACAACTCCAGAATTGGACTGCAGACATTATTCAACTCAGTACTCAGTACATAGATGCTGCCAGAAGGAGGTACTTTCTGTGCACAAGTTTTGTACCTGAAGAAGAAAGATGAATTTATCAGTACGAAGATGTGGTGAAAGAGGAAATATAGACTGGCTTGCAAGTTATGTCCGTGAACAAATGAAATCAGTATTGCAAAAGAACATACATGTAGGCCAAATAGTACTACAGAATAATTAGCAGAATAAATGATCAACGAGCAGAGCAATGAATCGACATTTTACCCACATGAACCAGCCCAAATCTACACTCAACATCACAAAGAAATACTATAGTCGATTGGCAGCTACATAGGACATGGTCGTTATTTTAAACAACGGTTCTATGAAATTGTGATGTGTCATTCAATTTTGGCATGGATTTGGGACTCTGTTTTAAAAGAATTGCTTGCTGCTTATAAATTTATATCTTATATATACATAAAATTTAAAACGGCGCACAATTTCAGGGTAGAATTTGGCGAACCATTGCATCTCTTGACATGCCCTTAGAGGATGAACTGACAAATAAAATTGTAGCATACAGTTGACATGCACCGAAAAAATCATTATTTCTTACTACCACTTTTCTATTTTATTTTTTCCACAAAAGTAACTTTTGTATATGTTGTTTACAGATTCTATGCACATGCTAAACTTCTTCAGGTATCAAGCCATCTTAGGACAGAAGCTATCCTCACATCTCTCTTCTCTTGCAAAGTTACAAAACCACTGGATCGAGTTTCCTACCACCAACAAAAAACACAGGGCATGGGGAACGACTGATCAAATGCTCAGGTGTAGCATTGAAGTATATCTCCATCTTAATCACGACCACCAACGAGTAGAAAGGCACATACAGAAAACTCATAAATTCTCCACAAGATAACAAGTACTCTGAAGAATGAATGAAAAGTAAATCTTAAGGCAAAAGAATGAAGGAAAGAAGAATTCAGCAACAAGGTTGTGTCTAACACCGAGATCCAATCATTCAATTTGCCATCTGCTGATCTGATCAACGTGTTTATTTAATTTCAGAAAATGAACAGTTTGCGTTAAAACAGTTCAGGGGACATTGCCTTGACTGGTAGAACCAAACATTGTGATCCGACGTAGCCTCCGGATAGCTTCTCCCAACACGGACTAATAACGGGCACGTCGGCCAGGATCTAGGTCTGATGAGGATGGTGGTCGATTTCGCGGGAGACCTGGCGGCAAGGACGCCGATGCCGTCGCATCTCCTCATATCCGCCAGTCAGGTCCCTACCCGCCACGGCGCAAGCCCTGCACAACCCCGATCGCAGTGACCTGGGCTATGATTCGAGAATCGAGAGGGAGCGAGGGTGACAGCAAGTTCGAGACAATCAGGATGATATGGGGCGACAGTGATAGGGCTGGCCGGCCGGGAAAGGAGGGTGGTGACTGGTGAGGGAAGGAAGAAGCGGCGGAGATGCTGGCAGCTGGTGGCGCAACACACCTGAATAAGGACGGGAATAGGAAAGAGACCTCGTCTGCTGATAGGGTTCCTTACGGTGAGCAGTTCACTGGGCTGCGTGTTTTACAACTTACAGCCCGATTAAGCACAGAGGGCGCAGGTCGGTTCCGGGAGTAGCAGCCCACAGACGCTGGGCTGGTCACCACAACGACTAGCAGCCCACAGACGCTGGGCTGGCCACCACAACGACTGCGCGCGGGGTAACTACAAATCAATCGAGACCGTTTAACGATCCGATCCAACAGTTCAGAGCATGAAATCGCTGAGAGAAGACCTAGCTAGGTGCGTCTTACTGTTAACTAATTTCCGGGTGGCAATCCAGTTTTATTCACGTCAAGTGCTACTAGCTCACGAGGCTGACGTGCGTGGACCCATGTGTCTGTCTAGTCTTAAGAATGGGGAGTGCTGAGCGTCCCCCGGGGGATTAGAAATCTAATCCCCCGGGTCCCCAACCGTCCGATTAACAGATCTGGAACATTTTCGGCCGTCAGATCAAACCAACCAGTCCTCTCTTCCACTTTTGCTACCATGATGTACCAAAGTAGCAAAAACGGTTCAATTGTAGCAAAATCTATTTTCACCTAAAAACATAGACCTCGCCGGAGACTCGCCGGAGATGTCGCCGGAGACCCACCGGAGACTTAGTAGCAAAAAATATATGCTATATTAGCAAATACACACAAAGATTGTAGCAACTTTTTTTGTTATTGTAGCAAAACCGACCTCATCGAAGTCTCGCCGGAGACCTCGCCGGAGAACTTGTAGCAAAAAACGTATACTATTATAGCTAAAACCTAGAACAAATGTAGCAAAACCTGATTCCACCGGATACTCGCCGGAGACATAGTAGCAAAAAAATATGGTATAGTAGCAAGAAAACAAAAATATTGTAGCAAATTTTTTTGCTATTGTAGCAAACTATGCATTGATGAAAAAATATAATTGTAGCAAGACAAATTTCGCCAAAAAGAATTATAGCAAACAATGTATACTATATTAGCATAAATGCCAAACTGAAGTACCAAAAACAATATACTATTGTAGCATCACGCCCCTGAGCAAAAACGCCGAGGAGCCGTTAGCGCGGCGGCCGTTGACTTGCGGCTAGAGGGAAGGGGGAGAGGAGGATGACGGCCATGGTGGGGAGCCGGAGGATGGAGAAATCTCGCCACCACGTCACGGACGCCGGCAGCAGCGGCGGAGCAGTAGACGCGACGAGCTCGCTCGGTGGCGCGCCGTCCAAGCTCCGTGGGATCCCCATGGCAGCCGCGCGGCGCGCGCAGCCAAAGATGGTCGCCCCCACCAGAGGTGGCGGATTCGGCGGATCTCCTTGCCGGAGTCCTCCGCGGCGGCGAGAAGCGGAGCGGCGGCCGAGACCAGCGGCGACCGGCCGGGGAGGAGCGGGAGCGGCGGACGATGGCTCTTTGCGGAGTTGACCCACGGCGTCGCGTGCAGCCGCGACTCCATGCGAAGGCGGATCTTGGCCGCGCGCAGAGAGCAGCCATGGAAAAGGGAAGCGAGGAAGATGGATGGGATATTTTTCTGCCTTGGTTCAGTGGGACCTACCCATGTGCGCGTGGACCACAACGCGCCGCGTGCCTGGTAGGACCCGGAGGATTTGATCAGTAATCGTCCGGGGGAACACCAGCTTTTCCCCTTAAGAATTCACGAGGATTGATTTTCTCGGTACGTATACTATACAGTAGTAGTATAGCGACTTGCCCATTCCGTCCTTGAGTTGAGATCTCGTCTCCATTCTCGAATCTCGACCATCCCCATCCCCATCCCCGTCGCCAATCTTCTTCTTCCTCTCCCGCTGCCGCCGATGCCTCCCAAACCCAAACCCTAGATCCCGCCTGCCTTGGGTCGACACCACTACCGCCCCGCCATGGATCTATCTGCCTCCAGCTCCAGCTCCCGCCACGGCCGCCTCCCCTTCTCCCCGTCACTCTCCACCCCGACCTTCTCCTCCTCCCCCTCGCCGCACCACGACCGCCGCAACTCCACCTCTTCCCCCAAACCCCTCCTCTCTTTCCCTTCCCCTACCTCCAGGCCCCACTCATCCGCCTCCGCCTCCGCCTCAGCCGCCGGGCCCCGTGCCGCGCCGCCTCCGGGCTTTGCCCACAACGCGCGCATCTCGGCGGCGCTCGCGCCGGCCGCCGCCTTCCTCCTCGACCTCGGTGGCATCCCCGTCTTCGCCGTCCTCGCCGTTGGGCTCGCCGCCGCGTACCTTCTCGACGCGCTGCGGCTCCGGCAGGCCGCCTTCTTCACAGTCTGGGCCGCACTGCTTGCTGCTGACGTCGCATTCTTCTTCTCAGCATCCCTCTCCTCCGCTGCCTCCGCCACGCTGCCCCTCACGCTACTTGCACTGCTCCTCTGCGCCGAGACCTCCTTCCTCATAGGCGTGTGGGCGTCCCTCCAATTCCGCTGGATCCAGCTTGAGAACCCTACAATCGTTGCCGCGCTCGAGCGCCTCCTCTTTGCGTGCCTGCCTGTTGCAGCGCCTGCAATCTTCACATGGGCAGTTGTCTCTGCAGTCGGCATGACTAATGCTTCCTACTATCTCGCCACATTCACCATGGTCTTCTACTGGCTTTTCTCCATACCCCGCCCGTCTAGCTTCAAGAACCGAAAACAGGATGCTCCATTGCAGGACAGTGATGGCATCCTTGGCCCGTTGGAGAGCTGTGTGCATGCCTTGTATCTACTCTTCGTGCCAGTCTTGTTCCATGCTGCGTCTCACCACGCCACACTATTTGCATCATGGGCCAATGTGTGTGATCTGCTTCTGCTCTTCTTTGTACCATTCTTGTTCCAGCTCTATGCATCTACACGGGGTGCGCTGTGGTGGATTACCAGGGATACACGCACAATGGATCACATAAGGATCACCAATGGCTTCGTTGCACTTGTTCTAGTGGTCCTCTGCCTAGAGGTTCGAGTTGTATTTCACGCCTTTGGAAGGTACATCCATGCACCCCCGCCACTCAATTACCTGCTTGTCACCGTCACCATGCTTGGTGGGGCTTTGGGTCTGGCAGCACATGCTGCTGGCAAGGTTGGAGATGCAGCTAGCTCGCTGGCTTTTACGGGGTTGGCCGTGCTTGTCAGTGGAGCAGCTTCTCTAGTCATTGGATTCCCTCTTGTGGTATGTTACAACCTGCTTCATAGTGATATCCGCATTCCAACTTTGTAATCTACTTTAGCACAACTGAAATGTTTATTTCTAATACGTTCTGAAATATTCTAATCTGTGTTTTTATTTGTTCAACTTATTATTCTTAGCGACATCGCATGCTATCTTGAACTAAAACCTGTTATAAACTAAAGAGTAAAGCAAATCTTGTACGTATTATAAATTATGAAATTGATCAAAACCCTTGTAGTCTTTGGTGCATCTAAGTTTATAATTATTGTTGTATGTTAAATTGTTATATACTAGTTGTTAGATACATGGTTTTAAAGGCGTCGCCTAGGCGTCGCCTTAGGGACGCCTAAGCGTCCAAGCGCTCCCCCTCCGCCTTAGAAAAACGCCCGCCTTAGGCGCCTAGGCGTCCAAAGCGTCCGCCTAGGCGTCGCCTAAGCGTCGGAGCGCCCCCCCTTCGCCTTAGGACGCCTTGGCGCCTTTAAAACCATGGTTAGATACTAATATTGGTGCTTCACTCTTTCTTTCTCAGTTAGTTTTATAAATCCTTTTAAGGAGTTAACCTCTAAGTAAAATAATTTTCTTTTTCATTGCCTTTGATCTGTATGCTTGTGGTTGGCTGTCCATCTTAGTCACTGTCCCATTTGTTTCAAGGTGACACGTAGACCCCTTTAGTGTTTGACTTAATGTAGGTCATGCATTTTTTTTTTGGCAGTTGTTCTGGATGATCCTCATATGATGAATACTAAGTGATATCTGCCCTTTTGGTGGCCAGGCTTGATTAGAATTTTCAGTTTAGAGTTCATGATTCAGCACTAATCTGTTCAGAAATAACTGTTGTCTTGGTGAATATTATCATCCATATTTTAATCAACATTAGTTCGTTCTGTTCCCATATCAAAGTTGTCCGGTAATACATGGCAATGGCTTCTTGTTGTTGGTGCTCTTCAATTTTGTTGTTTATTTTACTTTGAGAAATTATTTATTATCTGTATTAAAGCTGACACATCTGTACTGGCTGAAAGTTGCCCTGCCCTGATATGACAGGTTTCACTATTTAATTAACACATGAATGTATTGTTATGTAACATTGATGAAATGATATTTTTGGTCTGCTTCAGTTGTTCCAGTTTCATAGTGAATGAAGTCCCTCAACATATGGGCGTTCATGGAATCACTAGGATGTGTGCTAATAGGGTCTTTTCTCTCACTGAAAGTGTCTTAAGGTGGCTGGGTATGTAGAGACTAGAGACACATTTCTTGCATGGTCGACTAGGTTGGATTGGCATGACACGGTGTGCATTGATAATTTTTTTTGGAGATTGCCCATAGGATTGATTTTTTCGCTTGAGATCTATTGACTCAATCTAATCTTAGTCTGGTCTTTTAGTAATGACACAACAACATGTCCCGTTGAAACTGCAACCCAGTTGTCCTAGTATGGATACCTAGAGAATAACTATTTTTATTGGTGTTGCTTTTATTTACTACCTGTCCTTGAAGTTTCAGCTTCTATATGACTATCTTGGAAGCTGCTGTTTGTCAGCATCTATATGACTATTTCCAAGCTGCTCTCTGTTGTTTTGCTGTTCCATCTATTGAACTCCTCATTGATCTACTTGCAGTTCCTTCCACTCCCAATGCTTTCTGGCTATTATGTGGCGAGGTTCTTTACTAAGAAAAGCTTGTCATCATACTTCACATTTGTGGCAATATCAAGCTTGATGGTCCTTTGGTTTGTAGTGCATAACTATTGGGATCTAAATATTTGGATTGCTGGCATGCCAATGAAATCGTTCGTCAAGTACATTGTCGCAGCTGTCATCATGGCAATGGCTGTTCCTGGTTTGGCACTTCTCCCAACAAAACTGCGCTTTCTTGTGGAACTTGGTCTTATTGGTCATGCATTATTGCTATGCTACATTGAGAACCGACTCTTCAACTATGCTACCATGTACTACTTTGGATTTGAGGATGATATAATGTATCCAAATTATATGGTTTTGATCACAACCTTTTTCGGGTTGGCTCTTGTAAGAAGATTATCTGTTGACCAGAGACTTGGGCCCAAAGCTGCTTGGGTCCTGACTTGTCTCTATTCATCAAAATTATCAATGTTGTTTATCACGTCAAGATCGGTGGTATGGGTTTCAGCTGTTTTACTACTTGCTGTCACCCCTCCTCTACTTCTTTACAGGTACCTGCTTTAACTTCATGTTCTAGGCCTCTAGCTGAATATCTTCACTTCTTCACTGAACAGTCTTCCTGCCTTCCAGAGACAAGTCCAAAGGGGCTCCAATGATGAAGATTTGGCAAGCTTATTTCCATGCATCCGTAGTAGCCTTTTCTGCATGGCTCTGTCGCGAAACAGTTTTTGAAGCTTTACAGTGGTGGAATGGAAGGCCTCCTTCAGATGGACTTCTTTTGGGGTCATATATTCTATTGACTGGTGTTGCTTGCATCCCAATAGTGGCTCTCCATTTCCCTCATGCTCAGGTAATTGATACTTGGCATTTTATTCTGTTTTAAAAGATCATTCTTCCCAAAAAAGCTTCTTTGACGTTATTATCTATTCACGGTTTACTGCTATACTTGCACACTAACGTGAATTTTCTCAACTACTCAACGAAGATCTATTGAGAGTTTGTTGATTTTCCAGACATTAATGTTTTACTCTTACAACTCTGAAATGTTATACATTGACATACAATCATTAGCCCCATATCGCAAGAAAATTTGTAGCGTTTTGAGAATGCCCAAGTGGTTGACATTGCTTTTGGTTTTACATAGTGATTTGACCTGCCCCAGTAAATTAGATGAGAATTTGTCCAGAAAAATGACGATGCAAGTCTATGAACTTTGACATGTTTGAGTTGTGTGTTAGTTTCAATATTGTCTGATGTTTTTTGAGCTGAAAATAGTCTTGTAGACACAATGCCAGCTGTTTGATGAGATAATGTTACTTTTAGTCTTTTGCCCTGGAACACTGGAGAATGCTTTCCATCCGTTGGATTTTGAATTAGATAACTCCATACTTTTATCAAGAGTTTATACAAAGGATCCCACTTGTACGTCATTCTTCAATTAAGTACTTTTCTTCATGTAGCATGCACAAAGTAATTAAATAATGTGAAGTCGTAAGAGTATCTTTGGAAGTTACAGCCCTCGCCTTTTAGTTTTGTTACGCTAGGTAAATGCTTGAAATAATCCCTGCTTGTCAATGTAAGGTCAACATGACATCATGTAGTTATATGCAAGCATTTAGGTTCTTCTTGAGCATGATTACGAGAGGCCAGTAAGCATATGGATTTTAAAGTTTGGAGTCTGAACCTTTCAGTATTTTTGTTTATGTAAAAGGCAGGTGCTCTTCCCATTTCATTAAGATAGAGAAAATAAACAGCTGCCCCAAGAGAGAATTAGATGACAGTCAAATACTCTCTCCGTTCCCTTTCTAGTTGTACTAAATCAGATTCAATAAAAAACGAATGGAGGGAGTAGAAAACAAAAAACGAATAGAGAGAACAAAATATTACAACACCACATTAAATTTCTGGTAAGATAGCCATATATATGTATATATGTCTTTACTATTAAATTGCAATTGGTGGTGTCGGTAGGTAAAAAAACCGGCTCTAAGTTTTCGCACGTCAAATAAACTTGCCATCGCCCGTACATCATCGGCAAAGCCAGCTTACCGATGTGGGACAAAACTTCTGTAGAGATTGCAACCAAAACAAACAAATTGTTTCTCTTTTTGGGGTGCCACTCGACATCGTCTTCGAGAAGCCCACCATGAGGTACGAAGCCGCGAGCTCAATGGCGCCAAGCTTCACCGGCGGTTCCATCCCCTTGGGCCGCCTCGCCGCCGTACGGGATAGTAGTGTCTCCTCGCGTCGGATGGGAAGGCCAAGCTCCGTTTGGGGCGCCACTCGGCATCGTCTCCGAAAAGCCCAACATGAGGTACGAAGCCTTGAGCTCAATCACGCCAAGCTTCACCGGCGGTTCCATCCCCTTGGGCCGCCTCACTGCCGTACGGGATAGTAGTGTCGCCTCGCGCCGGATGGGATGGCCCGGTACGAAGGGCGCCTCTCCACGCCACGCGCTTGAGGCCCGAGGAGTGTTTCTCACGTCCGTCCAATGTCGGACCATGTTCCCGTCATGGTAAGACTCCCACATCCTGACTTGCTCTAACCTGGAACGCTCTCCTCGGAGATGGAGCTTGGGTGGGGGCACCTTCCGCGGGAAGGATGGGAATGACAGCTACCGATGCCAGCGGGAGGTCGTTGACCGTGTCACCGCCCACATGTGTTGCGCCGGTGCGGGTGCCGTGACCATGTCGGCGCTCCCTTCGCCCTCATCCACGCCCACCGACGGAAGTTTGTGCTCTGTCGCTGTCCTTCTGAGCTTTGTGGCCGGTGCTCCACCACCGCCCGGAGAACTGCAGTACAAATTGTCCGCTTGAACAAGTACAGCTCTGCCTCCCTGCGAACTCCTCCAGCTCAGGGCTGCCTCAACCACCTCCCTCTCAGCCCCATATCTAGTATCTTGGTAGCCCGTGTGCTGCTTCCATAATGTTGGAGATGTAAATTCAGTGGCTTGGAGGTGTTGGGCAACGAGATCGAGCCAGGTGTCAAGAGCATGGAGTGTGGCAATGTGCGATTTTTGTCTTGTGATTCTGTACATGAAATTTGGCAGTGTGCAATGTGCAATTGCAATCTTCAGAATTTTCGAATGCTCTGACACTTAAGTAGAAAAACTTCAGAGATTGTAGAGTGGAATGGTATTGTCCGCCCGTTTCAGTATTGAGTACCCATCCATTGAAATCAATGTTAACGGATCGAGCTGATTCGAATTACCCTGTGATGGTGACATCAAGCTTTGGCATGGTGACCGCTCAGGATTAGTGTCTGAAGGAAGAACGGAAGATCGAGATGTCAGGGGTTTGCACACTACATGTGAACGCGAGAGGCATTCTCATGCAGTGCTGTTACCATGGCTCACCAGCAGTGTGAAGGCAGTTTTAATGGTGATTTCGGTGCAATTATCCTCACTTCATAGCGCAGTCAACAAAAGGAGATAAAATAAAAGAAACATAAATTTTGAGGAAAAAATAAATTCTAAAAAGCCCCAAAACAAATGCCAGTAAAAAGATATAATAGAATACCACATTAGATTTAATTTCAATTATGATCTTTTTAGCTCCTTACTGGTAGCTTTTTGATAAACTTCAGAACAATAATATTACGCCTGATCCATAATAAGTGTCAGAGATTTAATACTAAGTTAGTTACTAAATCTCCCACACTTATTATGGATCGGAGGGAGTATTATTTTGTAATACTATATATACTATGTTTTATGAATTTTGGCAACTTTTTGGAGTACCCTTGATGTTCTTTTTTTAAAAAATGTTCATTTTATTAGATGAAGTTGAAGAAGACAAGACAGCGAGATTAGTTTTGTGGGAGATATAAGCTAGACCAGATAGTCGAATATGTGGCGAGTAGGTTGCATAATGGTTAATGATGCATTGCAGGCTGTTTAAAGCTTTTTTTTAATAAACTCGTATTTTCTCCTAGCAGCGCACTGGTATTTTGCTAGTATAGGTTAAATATATATATATAGCAAAATATTGGGCTACCCAGGGGTATAGATACCCGAACTCTATCTCTCTCTCTCTCCACATGCTCTCGCTCTCCCACCTATCCCCAGCCCAACTGAGTGTGCCTGCCGCTGGCGTTCGCCAGCATTCCTCCACCCTGCCGTGAGCCACAAACTCCAGGTGTGCCCTCGTCCATCCATAAGATCCTCGTTGATCTCTTCCTGGCTGGCCACAACGACCTCGCCACGTGCGTTGCTGGGTCCCGGCGCCCCCAACGAGGCCTTCCATGTCTCACCATGTGGATTGACTGCCCCGCATCCTCTAGAGCTGGAGCTGGACGAGCGAGCTGACGTCGGTCACACTGCAGTGGGGAGGCTGGCGTTCTCAACACCCTTTTATGGAGGCGGAGGTGCTCGCCCACGTCTTTGCTGTTGGCCTCTGTAAGATGGAGCCAGGCGGAACAATTAGCTGGATCCAGATCCGTTCTTACTTTTTCTTTGTTGAATTTCCTGATTTTTAATTGTTATCAAGATTTACCAAGATCCGATCCTTTCCCCAAGGATTTTTTTTGTATGAATCCATCATCTAGATCCGTTCTTACATTTTTCATCTCGGGTCTCTTATTTCTTTTGTTGGAATCAAAATTTATCAAGTTCCAGATCCTTTCCCAAGGATTTTTTTTTGTAAGAATCCATCATCCAGATTTGTACACGGGAGATGTATTGCTGTAGAACAAGCAGATTATAATTGTTCTGGTTTCAAACAGATCCTATCTTTTCTCTAATACTCCATCCGTCTCATGAAACATGTCGGAGATTGATACAAATTTGGATGTATCTAGGTAAGTGTCTAGATACATCCAAATTTAACAAATTTTAGTCCTGTTTTATGGGACGGAGGGAGCAGTTTAATTAATATGCGTAATTTTTTTTTTTGCTCGTGGTGTTCATGGTCCAAATCGTGTTGTATTAGATCCAAATGTTGCTATTGTAGAGCCACATCTCGTATGGGAATGTGATTTCAGATTGTTAATTGAGGATTTGATCTTTTTCCTCCCCCGTACCTTCTACCTTCTATAGATCCTGACATTTTTTCTGCACAAATGTTCTCGAGGATTTGATCTTTTTCGCTGTGGTATACTATCTCTCTTGCCGTGGTGGTTGGGGACACCCCTCAGTCTAGCACTAGAGACGATGGGCCTAGGGAAGGTATGACTTGGATCTTGGCGAGGGGCGGTGGCTGGCTGGGAGCTGAGGGACAAGCATCATGGAGCCGGACACCGGTGCCGTTTTACTGTGTTGTTTTATTCATGAATGGCAATGTTGGTGGGAGCCGGGCACGAGTGCCCTTTTGTCTTTTTCGTGGACAACACCGGAAAGATATTCTTTCGTTGTTTAAAGTTTAAACGATATCAAACAGCAGCACGAATCTTCGTACCACATCTAATCGCTCTAACTGCATGCGTACGGGTAGAAAATCCGCATCGTACCTGATTTGAAGTATCAAGTATCTTAGATAGTGTAGGAACATACTCAAACCGAAAAAGTATTATATATACTTCCGTACGGAAGTATATACGATACTTTATCGGTTTGAGTATGTTCGTATACAATATCTAAGATACTCCAAACCAAGTTTGGTGAAAAAAATGCAAGTGAACCCATAGTTTGCACTATATATCTGAAATACATGCACATGTATACGTAAAAAATAAGTCTGCGTAAAAAAATGTACATACTACCTATAAAGTAGTATATATACTTCCAAAATAGTTTTATATACTTCATACTACATGTACATACTCTCCGCCATGATAGATACTCTCTAGATTATGAGAAACACGCGTGGGTGTAACTACACCCGGGTGTAGTATATATATATATATATAGTGACTGGAGGGAGTATATTGTAGCCTTTTGCTTTATACCTATTTCATTTGGAGTGTCAAGTCATTACTTTGATAATGCACACTATGCATGTACTTTTAAGGTTGCACCAACTGATTATATTTTATTATTTTCTTGCAGTCAGCAAAGAGATTACTGGGACTTGTTGTGGCCACAGGGCTTCTTTTTGTGATTATGCAGCCTCCTGTTAGACTGTCGTGGGTATACCGGTCGGAGCTGATCATGGCAGCACATTTATCTGACGATGACACTTCAATATATGGTTTTGTGGCATCTAAGCCCACATGGCCATCATGGCTGCTCATAGCAACAGGGGTACTTACCTTAGCAGCAGTTACATCTATCATCCCAGTGAAGTATGTTGTTGAATTGAGAGCTTTGTATGCAGTGGGAGCTGGAATTACACTAGGCATCTACATATCTGTCCAGTACTTCTTCCAGGCAGTTGTTCTATATCCTCTTCTTGTTGCAACAATCGTTTCTGCTGCTGTCTTCATAGTATTCACACATCTTCCATCTGAGTCCAGCACGAGGGTTTTGCCATGGGTGTTCTCTTTCTTAGTAGCCTTGTTCCCAGTCACCTATCTGCTAGAAGGACAATTAAGGGCCAAAAGTTTTGCAGATGAGGATGAAGCTGAGAAGTTCACTAACATGCTGGCTATAGAGGGGGCCAGAATGTCGCTTTTGGGTCTCTATGCTGCTATATTCATTATCATTGCATTAGAAATCAAGTTTGAACTAGCTTTGCTGTTGCGTGACAAAGCTGCAGATAGAGGTATAGCTCATGGTCCATCTGGCGGGCAGGGCTCTGCCTTTCCACCCAAAGCAAGGTTACTGCAGCAACGAAGAGCTCATGCTGCACCAACTTTCACCATCAAGAGATTGGCTGCTGAGGCAGCTTGGATGCCTGCTATTGGCAACTTTTCTGTGGTGTTGTGTTTCATCATCTGCCTTGTTCTCAACGTAACACTTACTGGTGGCTCAAACCGTGCAATTTTCTTCCTAGCACCCATCCTTCTGCTTCTGAACCAGGATTCAGATATCGTTGCAGGATTTGGTGAGAGGCAACGTTACTTCCCTGTAATAGTTTCAATTTCTGGGTATCTGCTATTGACAGCATTGTATAGGACATGGGAGGAGACTTGGCCTGGCAGTGGAGGATGGGCTCTTGATATTGGGGGCCCAGGCTGGCTGTATGCTGTGAAAAATGTTGCTCTTCTCGTGCTCACACTACCCAATCACATACTTTTCAGTCGGTTCATGTGGGATTATGTCAGGCAGAGTGATTCGAAGCTGCTTCTGACACTGCCTCTCAATTTGCCGTCAATTATAATGACAGACATACTTGCCGTGCGTGTTTTAGGGTTGTTAGGAGTTATTTATTCCCTAGCGCAGTACCTGATATCAAGGCAGATAAGAATTGCAGGCATGAAATATATATAAATTAGGACATATGTAACTTTTGAGGTAATCTTGTATGCTTGGTGCATTTGTTGTCAGTTGAGTCTCCAGATCTTTGAGTGCATTGCTTGCAAGCTTTCAGTCATACACCAATTTCTTTCTGAATCTCTGGACCAATGCCTGATGGCTGGGAACAAATCAATGCCTTGTGATACAGAAAACGATTGTCGATGATAATCACTTTTGTACTGGATTATCTTTATACAGAGTCCCTGGAGGTGCTCTAGTGTACGTGTTATTACTCATGCATCACCTTGGGTCTTTTAGTTCGGATTTGTAACAGCATTTTGTGTGGGACACTTTTGATAAGCCTCACCTGGATTGTTACTTGTGCATCTGCATAGTTTCTTTTGTTTTCTATTTATGTAGACCTGAGTGGTTCCATCGTGCTTTATGTATAGTTACTAGCTAACTGCCCGTGCCATCCTATTAGAAAAACAAAAAAATCGTGAATCTATTAACAGCTAGTTGAATGCGCGTGCTTTGCCACAGGAGAATAATTTGACATATAAAACAGTTACTCTCTCCTTTTTCATATGCAAGGCCACTATTAACAATACATTTTGCTAATATGTAAGTCCACTAATACTTATCGAGCTACGAGAGATATATAAATTATACGAAGGAGATCATTCATTAATAATACTAGCAAGGAAAGGCGCGGTGGTGCCGCCGCGCCCTCAAGGTTGTCAGGAGTTGAATAATAAATGATAATTCCATGTTAAATCACCATGGCATGATGAGTGAGGAATCAAAAATAAAGGATGTTTTTTTATGTTAAGCTGTAAATACGCTCTACTTTACCACGCACCAAACGGACACTGATCGTAGGAAATACAAGAAACAGTATTGCACATAAGAACAAAAATGGATGGTAAGGAAAGTTTTACATAAGAACAGAAATAGACGGCAATTAAAAAAAATTGTGGAAACACATGGAGCCCTATATATGGAATCGTGCCATGTGCACTGCCATCTACAACACCCAGCCAAGAGTTGGTGTTGGCATAAGTTTTAAGTCTTGGGCGGTTTATTTCCTCTCCTCTAGTGACTACGCCTAACAGACAAGACCACAACTGAAGGCAATAAAATCAGGTACATAACACACATCTCGTAGATAAAACTCAAAAGAAACAATCAAATACTAAGCTATGGTAAGTGCCTAGGGACATCATGGCTTCTGTCATTATCCTGATTGTCAGATAAGAAATATCTTGTCAGTGATGGTGTGGCTCATATTCTCCCGGAGGAGTGATGAGGACATCCCTACCACATTACTACATTCGTCATTACAAGATGAAGATCATACTGCTGTGAAGCTCAACTCCAATGAAGTTAGGATTGGACCAATGACACGAGCTCGTGCGAAGCTACTTAAACAACATGTGAACTTGTTCCTAACTGATAGTTTGATTGATGAGAACTTTATACTGTCTAAGTCGTATTATTTATGTATGATCAGGTATGAAGATGAACCAAGCATCGCACGAGGAGGAGAGGAGTAGCTGGACATGGAGCTGGACATGAAGACATCCCATGGACGCGCGAGGGAGAAGCGGGAGGCATGCGCGAGAGGAGGAGATCTTCAGGCCGGCGCCAGGCCCGGTCAGACCGGCCGTGACGCCGGGCCACCAGGTCCCAGCCCCGGTCGGCCAGCTCCCACGCCGGATCAGCCCGGTCCAAACCGGGTCCCACGCTTGTGCCAGCCGGGGCGTATCAAGTAAGCCTGGATGCTCCGCCCGGTCGCCACCCGGTCCCAAGCCCGGTCCAAACCGGACCGCCCGGTCCCAGGCCGGGTCGACCGGATCCCAGACCGGACGAGTCTGAGTCTGTCTCGACCAAATCTATTCTGGGTCGGTTATTTTTGTATCTTTTCGACCTGAGGTCGTCCTGAACCCCTATATAAGTGCCTAGGACGCCCCCAAAGTAGCTTTAGACCACGTTTAAGATAAACCCTAGTTCATAGTTGTTTGCTACGCAAAACTATTGATACCCACTCTCCAATTCGCATCGATCTGGAGTTTTATGCTACTGAAAGTTTGTGTGTTCTGCTGTTCAATTGGGAATTAGAAGATTGCAATCTACCGCTTCGTGGTCGGCGGCTACGTGCGCAAGTGTGTGGAGTTGCGAATATCTTGCAGGGTTGAGAGCTGTTGCATTGGCGACAGGAATCAATCGAGAGATTTCGTCGGCGTCATACAAGTTATCTACCTCATATCATCGAATCCATCTGCTGCAATTCATCACGTGTTCATCACCACCCGTCGCTTACTGAGAAGATCGGGCAACCCCTTATCATCTTGATATCAGATTTCAGCGTTTCCTCGGTAAGCCATCCACAATCCACCCCATAGTTGAGTTGTGAGTGTTTTCCTATCCAGAAAAAGCCATAAAAAGTTAGGGTTAGGGTTTGCCATAGCCTTATATTGCACTAATTTCAAGTTTTAGTTGCTTTTCGTAGTTGTTTTTGCGTATCTTTTTCTTCCATCTAGTATTGTTAGGGTTTGTGTTTCCGCTTTCATCTAGAGTCAGTTTTTGTTTGCTCCGAGTCCACATAGCATACAGTGTGTTTGTCCAAACCACTGTTCAAAAAATCGTTCGATTCAACGATTAATCACCCGATTAATCCCTATTCAGTGGTCACCGATTAGCCGATAAACTCATTTATCGCCCGATTTGCCTATTAATCACTAATCGCCAGCCGATCGAGTTGACCCCGATAAGCGATTTCCTTAACATTGGTCCAAACCATAGCCACAACCTTTCGATATACGTGACTAGGAACTTCCCCAGAAGAGAGTAGTTTTACCGCTCGACAGGCTGCTCATTAGGGTTTTGGTGCTTTGCATTATATGTTGGCCGTGTTATCAAGGAGTTGAGTCATAAAATAAAAAAAATAAAAATCGAAAAGAAGCAAAAAGAGCTACATTGCTGCGTGTGTTACAAAAAGAAAATCCAAAAAGAAAAAGTGTGAAGTGCTAGTAAGATCAAGTGAAGTCCTAGTTTACTTTTCTGCACCAGTAGTTGAGCAATCTTGTGCCTGTTTCGTTGAGCTTTGCTACTGTCTCTCGAGTGCATTGCAACCTTTCATCCATATAGTTGCATTGCCACATTTATCGCCTTGTGTGAGTATCATTGGTTGTCTACGGTCAGCGCTAGAGCTTGTTATTGGTGCAAATAGGTAGCCTACCTACAGCCCCACATATATCCTGCTTTGTCGTGTGATTGTTCTTATACCCTTGATATTCGCTTCGCTACATCCGTGCACTAGTCCGTCAATCCAAATTGGTAAGCAATACTAATTCACTTTGGAGCGGTAAGATTTACCTTTCTTAGCAGTTTTGAGTGAGTTGTGAGAGTACCACCAATTTTTTTTGTTTAGTGCACTAACCTACTAATCATGTCTTCTTCTGAGTTTGATGTGATGCAGAAAAAGGATCCAGCCTCACCGGTTACTTGGATGGAATATGAGGCACTTCGTGATCATTTACAACGTGAACTCCGTGTTGCGACTGAGACATTCGACATGGAAATTCAGGGTGTCAATGATACGTCGCAAACATATCTATAATTTTTGATGTTCCATGCTTGTTTTACACCAATTACTATATGTTTTAAGGGACTAACCTATTAATAGTTGCAAAAGTGCACAAGTTCTTGGTTTCAACTTTGTTGTGCAGGAAATAGGCAAATATGGAAGGAAAAACTCATTATGGTGAAATCTGGAATTTCCCGGAATCTGTCCCTGCTGAACACTTTTCAAATATTGCTTCGAAACTACATCAAAACAAAGTCCAATGGAAAAGTCGTAAACAACAAAGTTGTAGATAATTTCAAGCCGAATAATTTGGACATCTTATTCGTCCTGAACGGACAACGGATGCATCCGGCAGAGCAGAATTACTGTGGAGGTTCGTGCAGTCTCGGGACTCCGAAAGTTGGTGACGTATTTGACACAAACTCTTTCCCAGCCACGAGTTGTGAGGCTCATGAAAGACAGAGGGGAGTCCTAGGAAGGTTCTAGAGGTTCCCAAGAGCCCTTGGATCAAAGGGGCATCCATCCCATGGCCTAGATTGCATCTCCAACACTATATATTGATGGGAAACCCTATTTTTGGAGGCCCCCAAGCATTGTCACGAAAATCCTCCTCCTTGGCAGCAGCCAAGGAGGGGGGAACACTCATCTACACCAGCACCAACTCAAGGAATAAGAAGGCTAAGGGGCGGCGCTCCCCCATGATGCCGGCGGCGGGGAAGGAGTCCCCCGCGCCGCCGCCGGCGCCGCCCACGCCTCCGCCTCCCGGCGCTCCTCGCTGAGCCCTCCAACGTCTTCACCGCCATCTCCATCACCAACTCCTCATTGTATTCAGTGGTCCATCCTCTCACAAACCTCTGTACCGCCCTATGTAAACATGGTGTTTGATGCTATAAGTTATAATCCTATGATCTATGTTATGTTGCCATAGTTTATTTGTTCTTTGATTGATTGGTTGTTTCTCTTTGGTTCATTAGAGTTGTATGTTGATATGTTACCGTCCTTGGTGCCCATTATATTTGTGCGTGCATGGATCAAGCACCATAGGGCTGGTAGTACTTGTATACTAGAAGGGGGAAGTTCTGCCGGAGTGACAGAAACCTAAGGACGCGAACCAAATAGTTGCATGTATGGGAGTAAGAGGACCATTTACTTAAGGCTATGGTTGGGGAAACCTTAATGCTTGCTAGTATTTACGGATGTTTGCTAGCAAGCCAATCATATAGTACTTGTAATCCCTAAGGGAGAGCATGTATATTTAGCCTCTCCTACATAGAAAACTGCATCGAAGACATTGAACGCAAGATCTTCACTAATTGATCTTGGACAAAGCCACCACTATTACCACCGCCTTTCCATACTCATAGTACTGTTAGTTTAGTTTGTTTCATTGCTGCAGCACTAACATTTATTCCGTGTATTTTATTGTTCTGCAAAGTCACCTCTCATACCCGTTATCGCTCTAGTTTTATTTCCTAGATATTGCAAACGCTTAGTGTGCGTAGAGTTGTATCAGTGGTTGATAGAACTTGAGAGAATGTTTATCCTACCTTTAGCTCCTCGTTGGGTTCGACACTCTTACTTATCGAAAAGGCTACACACGATCCCCTATACTTGTGGGACATCAAGACCTTTTCTGGCGCCATTGCCGGGGAGCCATAGCGTAGGTGAATATTTTCGTGTGCACTTGTTTGCTTTATCTCTAAGTAGTTTTACTTCCTGTACCTAGTTGTTCTCTATCTCTTGTACGGATAGGGAATGCGAATTACAAAATTAGTTGTACTTCTTATATAAAAAAATAAAAAATGTTTTCAGAAAAGAAAAGTGATTGGAAAGATGAGTAATGGTGAAGTGGGGGTCGACCTTGAACACTTGTGTTCATACCTGTGAAACCAAAACAATTCTTTCCATGGAAGCTTTTCATTAAAAACTTATAAATAGTGTATATAGTGTATATAGTGTACATATCCCGCTGTAAATAGAATGTGTAGATAACCCCTAGTTTGTTATGCAAGTTTGTCACTATGTTGCCTAGAAAACAGATTTCCTGTGCTCCACTGTAGAAAATTTTAAAAATCACCAGAACATGATCTTGATCTGAAATTTCTTGAGTGAATAGTAGTGCTTGCTATCTAACTTTCGTTAGTTCTGAATTTTCTGATTTGAGGTACATAGACAGATCTAATAATTCAATCTTTACGGACTGATTCTGTTGAGACAGATTTCCTGTGCTGTGCTGCAAAAATTCGTGAAAAATTTCAGTATGGCATTTTGATCTGAATTTTTTTGTGCATAGACCCGAGGTTATGATCTGTCTTTCATTAATCATGAGTTTTTCGATTTAAGCTACGTAACTATCTCATTGAGTGACATCTTTACAGAGTGTTCAGTTTTGACAGATTTCTATTCTCTTTGTTTAAATATTGTACTTAGGATTCAAAAGTTTCCTTCGTTTTTGACGTACGATTGAAATAATAAGAAACCTCACTATTACAGTGGCTAAATATTTGATAGATTTTATAGAAATTAGGTATACTTGAACACTTATGGATTTTATTTAATGAGTACTAACCTACTAATGAGTTTTGTGAAGCTTTATGTGGATGCAGTTTTTAAGTTCCAATCAATATAGTGATATGAGATGAGCAAGAGGATGCAAGAGCTCAAGCTTGGGGATGTGTAGATGGATCCCAAGAGAATATTCAAGAAGATGCAAATATCTAAGCTTGGGGATGCCCAAGGCATCCCCCTATTCATCAACCAACATGAGGTTGTCTCCTTCAAACTCAATATTACCCATCCACATGTAAGCATTGTATATAGTTGCTTTTATTATCTTTGGTTTTATCCTATTTAGTTTTATTAGGTTCTTTATTAGGTTCTTTATTAGGTTCTTGTTTCTTTGTCAGTTTCACTTATAATTGGAAAACAACAACAAAAAAGGGGGTTTGAGAGCTCCATCAAATAATCATGCCCATCTTAAATGGCTATAAAGAAAGAGCTTTATGGGAGACAATCCAATATGTTTATATTTCTGTTATTTACTGCTTTGTTGAGTCTTGGAAGTCATTACTACTGTAATGACCTCTGCTTATCATGTTTGTTTTGTTTTTGTGCCAAGAATTGCCTCTAATGGTAAGAAAGTGGTATTTGGGAGATTTGCAATCTTGTTTACTGTTTCTGGTTCGTCACGAGAAAAATCACCAAAAATGAACAGAACGTAAGTTTGAGCTGCCAATTTACGAGCATCTTCCCCAGGTATTTCTCTAACTTTCATTAGTTTAGAGTTTTTCGAGTTACGCATCGTAACTATTTTTTAAAAATCAATTTTTATGAACTGTTCTGTTTTGACAGATTCTTGCACTGTTTTGCATTTGCATCTTTTTGCCCACCTTTTTGAGTTCTCTTGATCAAATAACCTTATTGAAGTTGTGCTACAGTAGCTAATGCTTATTAAAATGCTTTTCATATGTCATACTGAACTTTGTAGATTTGATTAATATTATCATTGCACTAACGCTGCTAATGAGATTTGTGATGAGTTTTGTATGAAGGAAGTTTTCAAGTGTAGGAAAGAAGAATGATGAGATGAGATGAAGAATTGACAAAAGCTCAAGCTTGGGGATGCCCATGTCACCCCAAGATATATTCAAAAAGTACAAGCGTCAAACCTTGGGGATGCCCAAGGCATCCCCTTCTTCATCAATTAAAAATATCAGGTCCTGTTTCTGTTCACTATATTTTTATTGCGTCATATACTATGTGTTATTCTTGGAGCGTCTTTATTTTCTGTTGTGTATTTTATTTTCAATAAAGTGGGCACCATCATACCATGTTTGTTTGGGAGAGAGACACGCTCCGTTTTAATTGTATGAACGCTCTAGTTTTCACTCTTATTGTTCAACGAACGTTTTATTTTTGCTAGTACTGCGTTTAGCTCTGGTTTTTCATTCCTATTTTGTTCAGAGCTTGCTAGTATGCTTCAGTTATATATGATTAGCTCTCTGATCTTTAATGAATATTATAAATGAGAGTTGTTTCAAATAAGTTGATTGGTGTTGGATACGAGTAAAAAGGTTTCATATTAATAGTGATGCAAATGGAAGATCTCCTCTGATGTTTCAATTGGGTTGAATTGATAATTTAGTTTAGACTTTTAATATCACCATATGTTTTAATTAATAAGTTTTGTCGCTATGCATGATTATGACCATTATTGCTCTCTTAGTTGGTCGCTATCTTTCTTTTTGCTAGCCTTCATTCTGTACTGAGTAT
Organism: Lolium perenne; assembly: GCF_019359855.2. Classification (NCBI taxonomy): domain Eukaryota; kingdom Viridiplantae; phylum Streptophyta; class Magnoliopsida; order Poales; family Poaceae; genus Lolium; species Lolium perenne. The sequence goes on from NC_067247.2 coordinate 218,880,786, forward strand.
GATCTCTACTCGTGCATCCAACCACCAAAAACCAAAATATGCCAAAAGTGTCCACCATACCTACCTATATGTGGTATTTCACCGTCACTCCAAGTAAATTTACATGCGCTACCTTTAAAACCTTCAAAATAATTCCTTGTTTTTGCAATACATAGCTCATGGGAAAGTAGCCTAAAAAAATATTGTGATGAAGAATATATCATTTATGTATCTTAGTTCTTATAAGCTGCTTGTTGTGTGGCAACCATGCTGACATGGAGACACCATCATCATATTTTTGATAAATATCATGTGAGTTACTATGCATGTTCGTCTTGTCTGAAGTAAAGGAGATAACCATGATAAAAGTTTAGAGTATGCATATTGTTAGAGAAGAACATTGGGCCGCTAACCAAAGCCATGTTTACATGGTGAAAGTTTCAGCATGGACATTAAAACCTCAAAAATCTCTTATGAGAAATTTATGTTGCCAAAAGCTTTAAGCTTAAAGAGGAGTCCATTTGTCTGTTGTCCATGTTGTCCCGGTATGGATGTCTAAGTTGAGAATAATCAAAAGCGAGAAATCCAATGCGAACTTTCTCCTTAGACCTTTGTACAGGTGGCATGGAGGTACCCCTTTGTGAAACTTGGTTGAAACATATGTAATGCGATGATAATCCATGGGAATCCGAGCTAATTAGGACAAGGTGCGGGCACTATTAGTATTAGATGCATGAGGCTTGCAACTTATAGGAAGTTTTATACATAACCTATATTACTTATTGCTACCGTTGACACAATTGCCTCTCTTAAAATTTATATCTATGTTTTCAAAATAAAAAGCTCTAGCATATGTTTAATCTCTGCTTCCCTCTGCGAAGGGCCATTCTTTTACTTTTATGTTGAGTCTTCATCTTCTAAGTTATATGCACCATCTTATGAGAGCATAGTTGTCATTCTTAGTTCTATGTGCATGGTCCCAAAATTATTATTGATTGAATCATGAATGTGTTTTTAATTGTTCTTAAATTATTTGTATCTAGTCATCCTTTGAACTTTGAAGGTGCATGTCACCAAAAATTATTCTTTTTATCACTTACCTACTCGAGGACGAGCAGGAGTTAAGCTTGGGGATGTTGATACGTCACAAACGTATCTATAATTTTTGATGTTCCATGCTTCTTTTACACCAATTACTATATGTTTTAAGGGACTAACCTATCAATATTTGCAAAAGTACACAAGTTCTTGGTTTCAACTATGTTGTGCAGGAAATAGGCAAATATGGAAGGAAATAGATCATTATGGTGAAATCTGGAATTTCCCGGAATCTGTCCCTACTGAAAACTTTTCAAAGATCGCTTCGAAACTCCATCAAAACTATGTCCAATGGAAAAATCTTAAACTACAAAGTTGTAGAGAATTTCAAGCCGAACAATTTGGACATCTTATTCATCCAGTTCGGACAATGGATGCATCCGGCAGAGCAGAATTACTGTGGAGGTTCGTGCAGTCTCGGGACTCCGAAAGTTGGTGACGTATTTGACACAAACTCTTTCCATACCTGGATATTTCGGCCCAGCCACGAGTTGTGAGGCTCATGAAGGACAGAGGGGAGTCCTAGGAAGGTTCTAGAGGTGCCCAAGTGATGAGGGCTAAGCCCGAGGGTGTGCCCAATCTTCACGGTTTGACCCGGGTGAGTGTGATTGCGGAGGGGGATTCGCGGGGAAGTGGATGAACGCGAAGAACACGATACAAACACACGCACACAACACAATCGGTTTGTTCTCGTTGGCCTGAACCACTAACTCGATAGAAGTTGCAAGGAAAAGACCTTTCGGTAGAAGTCCCGCAAAAAGATCGACGAATCGAAGATCCTATGAATCTAGAAGGGTGAAAAGACCAAAATCAATAGAAGTGCAAGCAAAATACCCAAAGGTAGAAGTGCAAGCAAAAGATCAAGATTGGTGGAAGTCACCAAAGAGATACGGTAGGATTCGATAAGGAGCCCGGGTGGTACAATAGAAATTAATCTAAGGTGGGGGTTTCCCAAATCCACAAAGGGATAATAGAGGCATAAGCCAATTCATCTAAACATCATCTCTCTCATGAAGGTGGGGGTAGGTGCCTATTTATAGGTAAGAGGATGAAGGGGTAAGTTACAAGCCAAAGTGGGCTGAGATCTGGCTGAGGTTCGATGGGGCGGAAGTTCCGGCCGTCCTGGGCGGAAGTTCCGGCCATCAGGGGCGGAAGTTCCGGTGGGGCGGAAGTTCCGGCTGTGTCGGGCGGAAGTTCCGGCCTGGAGCGTCCAGCTCCTCTTTCTCCTTCTCTTCCATGCTTCCGTGACATCGGCCTTGCGTCCTCGTGTCTCCATGGCATCCTCTATTCCCTCCGTACTTGTCGTAGAGTTCCTATCATCAAGGTATGACGGAGTATGAAGTAGTATATCGTTCCAAATAGGCGATTCGAGGCACGTGTAAAGGAGAAGATTCACCTTGGCGTGCCGTCTTGGTGATGAAGCACATGATGCGGTGAAGACCGAAGGTCGGGCTGCATCATCTCCCCCACTTGAAAAAGAGTCGTCCTCGACAATAAATCTTCATGAATGTGTAGAGGAGGTAGATGACACCAACGCTTGAATGTCGCTTCACTTTTCAAGAGCCCTATCAATAGCACAAGAAAAGCCAAACAACACTCAAAGCATAGCCAATGTTCCACGGGTTTAGCAAGAGAGCGTAAGTAGAAGGAGGTCACCTTAGCAAGATGTCGGTGTGCTCTCATTGAGAGATCTTGTGTAGTAGATGTATGGGATTTGATGCGGGGTGGCCTTCGGACACCTCCACACCAAGACCAACAAGTCCCCCAAGTGCAATGACGCGAGCCCGAGTTAAAGCGCTACATGATGAGGTGAACTCGCTCCTCACCACCCTTGATATCGGTACCCCTTTGGATGGATTGCTACCTCATGCCGATGTGCTTTGTGTCATTAGGTACAAGGAGCATCAAGACCCTGGAAAGGAGGACACACCATGGTCAAGGGAATGGGAGGAGCAGCGGGACATGAAGATGGACATGAAGCTGAACACGACGTCACTCGAAGCGCTCAAAGGAAGAGAAGAAGCTGGCCGGCCCATGACCCGGTCGAACGGCCCCACGACCGGACCATCCGGTCCCAGGCCCGGTCAACCGGGCGCCCAACCGGATTTCCTCGGTCCTTACCGGCGTCGTACCGGGGGCCAACCGGACGGAGATCTGCGATGTTTCCGGTTGGCGCCCGGTCAACCGGCCCCACGACCGGACCACCCGGTCCCAGGCCCGGTCTGACCGGCCCCAGGACCGGATTCGACGGAAATGCCCCACCAAACTGCCTAAGTTATCCACTTGTGTACCTTTTCGCCTTGCTGGCCATGTATGCCTATATAAGCAACCTGGACCCCTCCTTTACCCCTTAGACTTATTTTGAGCTTGAACACTACTTTGAGCTTAGTCTCCCTAGGGTTAGCATCCCTTTGTAATCAAGGCATCCTTGTTGTTGATTTGGCTATTGTTGAGTGAGATTCTAGTGCAAGCACTCTCTCCCTCACCAATCTCCTTTCTCCAACACCAATCTCTCATCGGGAATTCTGCCGCGTGCCTCTTCCGGGTGATTCTATTGGCGTGGTCCATCGAGCCACGGGGGTAAGTATCGGGTGTATCGGGTTGGTGTGCGTGCGTGAGTACCGGCGTTCTTCGTGTTCTTCGTGTTCCTCGCGCTCTCCCACCTTTTCCCCTTGGATTTTGGGTCAAATCGCGAGATCGGGCCTAACCTAGATCTCAGATCTCATCATATGGTATCAGCAGCTTTTGGTTACCGCGATTTTGACCCTCCACCCACCCGATTTCGTTTCTAGAAAATTTTCCAAAAAATCCCCAAAAATAGCCCCAAATTGCCTTTGGACCAATCTGTGATTTGGTTGCGTTTTGAGTGGTTTTGGTCCGTGGATTTGGTGTTGTTGTGCTTGATCTACTATTTCCCCAACTTTTAGCCTCCAATTCCATCGTTTCCTGTCGATTTGATCTTTTGGTTTTGGTTTGGGGAAGAACAAGAGAGAGAAACCGCGAAATCCGGTTGAGCAGCCGATCAACCGGCCCCTAGACCGGACCAGCCGGCCCAGCACCCGATCGACCGGGCGCCAACCGGACCAGCCGACCAAGAGACCGGTCAGACCGGCCCCAGACCGGGCGCCACTTCGCGCCCCCTCCGAGCTCGATTTCGGCAACCACCACCACCACCACCACCACCATCATCGCAGGTATAACTTGCAGTTTTCCCTTGTAGCTCTCTTCCTTTTGCGATCTATCCTATCGAGCATTGCTTGTTTAGTGTTGCGAGACATTGCACGTGGCCCCGATTGTGAGGTGTGTGTGTCGTGTGGAGTAAAGCATACAAGCAAACACTCGTGTGGCAAGATAGCAAAAGCGAGGCTAACACTAACATAGTGTGTGAAAAAACCCCAAAAACACAAAAAAAGAGTGCAAGTCGCACCATACATACAAAAGAGTGCAAGTGCCACCGTATACAAAAGAGTCATAAGCTTTTAAGCAAACGAGAGAAGAGAAGAGAGGTCGCGTGTGAATCTTGTTGTCTCTTCCTTTGCAACCAAAGCTTTGTCTCTCCTTGTGTTAGTGTGACACCGAGCACCTTTACATACACTTTTCCGCTCACTTTTGGTTGCACTAACCCCGTTTATCCCGTGTGTGTGTTCCACAACTTTTCCGTGTTCATAGTGATCTTCACATTGACATTTGGATTTTTGGACCTCACCCACTTTTAACAACATACTTGATCTTGGATTTTGGTCTTTTGGCTTTCCACCATACTCACCTAACACCATATTTGCTAGCTTTTGCGTGTGGTTTTGCGTGTGTCCCCGATACACTTGATCTTGCTTTTGGCTTGGTTGATTGCCTCAATACTATCTTACCTTGGTAAGAGTGCGAGGTAGTCTCCTTCCACTAACATATACAACATAGTTCTTGTCTTTCCATCATGGATAGGAACGGAGATGACCCAAGGGATGGAGAAGTCCTCCGCAACACCGAGAGGTTGGATACTCAACACAACCTATGGACGCAACGCCAAGAGTTCAAGGAGCAACTCTCACTCTTCGAGACACGCATCGATGAGCAATACGACGAAGTGGCACACAACTTCTCCGCCGTGAACCAGGACTTGGCTCTTCTTCATGAAGCTACGGCAACTTGAATGGCCAAATGGCGGCCAATGATGCGAACATGGAGCGGCGCATGGATAGCCTCGAGCGCGCCATCACCAACTTGGGTCGCCATCGCCGACACCGCTCTACTTCATCATCATCAAGCTCGTCACAAGATTACTACTCCCATGGTGGCCATTCGTCCTCAAGCTCTGCCTCAAGGCATGAAGACCATTATCGACCTCATCGCCCACATGTTCGTCATGAAGACTCTCGCTCCAACTCTAGGCAAGGAGAAGTCCATCGCCATGCTCGTCCACATGAACGTCTTCCACAAGACCAAGTACTACAACAAGATCGTCACCAAGTGGATCGCCATGCCCACCATGGGCGTGACGACCATCGCCAAGACCAAGGTCCTCAAGATCAACCTCGGCGAGATCTACGCCGCCACCCTCGCCATGACCAACGTGGACGAGGAGATCCACAACATGATCAAGATGAGAGGACCAACATTGAGCATCGTCAACAACCTCGACAAGATCTTCAACAACATCATCACCATGAGCCAAGTGAAGCTAGTGTCCAACTTCTACGCCAACCCAATGCTATGGTTGGCCGTGGAAGACCTCCTATTCCACCTCAAGCCGCAAGAGATGAAGGCATCCGTCCTCGCCGAAGAAACTTGGAGGATGAAGAGAACATGTTTGGAAGGCTCAAGTTCACCATGCCAAAGTTCAAGGGTGAAGAGGATGCCGAAGCCTACCTCTCATGGGCCCTCAAGGCTGACAAGATATTCCGCATCCACAACTACTCCGGTGCCAAGAAAGTGGCTATGGCGTCTCTTGAGTTTGAGGATTATGCCAACACTTGGTGGGAGCAAGTTCTCACTCTAAGGTAAGAAAAGGGTGAACCTCCAATTGACACTTGGGAAGAGATGAAGGAAGAGATGCAAGCTCGCTTTGTCCCAACACACTACATGACCGACCTCTTCAACAAGCTCCAAAAGTTGAAGCAAGGCACCAAGACCGTTGAGGAATTCTTCAAGGAGATGGAGTTAACTATGATGCGAGCAAACATCCAAGAATCCGAGAACCAAACCATTGCTCGTTTCTTCAATGGCCTCAACTACCCCATCAAGAGGATTGTGGAGTTCCAACCATAGTCCAACATGGTTGAGTTGGTCCACCAAGCATCCAAGGCCAAGCGCCAAGTGAATGAGGACATCAAGTACTCCAAGTCCAAGCAATACTTCGCCTCCAAGCTAGCTACATCAACTCCTACAACAAGTGTCAAGCCCACCGTGTCCTCTACACCATCCAAGCAACCGACTATCCAAAGTCGCATGAAGCAAACGGTGTCCTCCACCGCCTCCTCTAAAGCATCTACGGGACCCTCAAATGTCACTTGTTTCAAGTGTGGCACCCAAGGCCACAAATCGTTTGAGTGCAAGAATACCAAGGTCATGATCACTATGGAGAACGGTGACATCGAGACGCTAAGTGAGGATGAATATGAAGCCCTTGTGCAAGCCGCCGTTGCAAATGAAGAAGCTTATGAGGAAGAAAGTGGAGAAGACCCTCTCTTATGTGAGCATGACCCAAGTCCCTCACTTGTGGTCACAAGGGTGCTAACAACTCAACCTCAAGCTATGGAAGACCAACGGTGCAACATCTTCCAAACCCATGCCGGTATTGGTGGCAAGTCGATCAAGGTCATCATCGATGGAGGAAGTTGCCATAACCTTGCAAGCACCGAATTGTGTGAGAAGCTCAACCTCACCCTTCGCAAGCATCCTCACCCTTACCATATCCAATGGTTGAGTGACAAGGGCAACGTCAAGATACAACATACCGTCACCGTCAACTTCAAGATTGGACCTTATGAGGACACTATTGAGTGTGACGTGGTGCCCATGACGGTGTGCCACATGTTGCTTGGCCGCCCTTGGCAATTTGACAAGAAGGCTATACATGATGGACACTCCAATGCATACACCTTCAAGGTCAAGGACAAGAAGTTCGAGTTACGCCCGATGACTCCTAGCCAAATCATCGCGGATAATGCGAAGGCTTTAGCGAGGGCACAACTCCGCACCCACCATAGTGAGATGAGAGGAGAGGGAGCGACCCACCAAAAAGATAGTGAGCGCCACAAGCCATATATGAGCGAGACAAAGGGTGTCCTACTAGCCACCAAAAGTGAGTGGAGAGAGGTCCAAGAAAACCCATCCACCATATTGCACTATGTGCTCATTTGCAAGGGACCATCGTCGGCGACTAACGACTTAACCAACATTCCTTCGTCTTTGTTGTCTCTTTTGAAGGAGTTTCAAGACGTCTTCCCCGACGAGCTACCTCATGGACTTCCACCACTACGAGGCATAGAGCACCGCATCGACCTCATACCCGGCGCTCCGCTCCCAAACCGTGCCGCCTACCGCACCAACCCCGAAGACACAAAGGAGATCCAACGCCAAATACAAGATCTCCTCGCCAAAGGGTACGTTCGCGAAAGCCTTAGTCCTTGTGCGGTTCCCGTGATTCTTGTGCCTAAACCGGATGAGACGCAACGAATGTGTATGGATTGTCGCCCCATCAATGCCATTACCGTTCTTTACCGCCATCCCATTCCGCGTTTAGATGACATGCTTGATGAGTTAAGTGGTGCCACGATTTTCTCTAAAGTCGATTTGCGTAGTGGCTACCACCAAATTCGCATGGCAATTGGCGATGAAAGGAAAACGGCATTCAAGACCAAGCTTGGTCTCTATGAATGGCTTGTTATGCCTTTTGGTCTCTCCAATGCTCCATCCACTTTTATGCGTCTTATGAATCACATCTTGCGTCCTCTCATTGGCAAGAGTGTGGTTGTCTATTTTGATGATATTCTCATTTATAGCAAAAATCTCGAGGACCATGTGCAACATGTGAGAGAGATCTTATGCATCTTGCGTCATGAGAAGCTTTATGCCAACCTCCCTAAGTGCACCTTTGCTCAAAACAAGTTGGTTTTCCTTGGATTTGTGGTTTCCGCTAATGGGATTGAAGTTGATTCTTCCAAGGTGGAGGCCATCCACAATTGGCCAACTCCTACAAATGTTGGTCAAGTGCGTAGTTTTCATGGACTTGCCGGTTTCTACCGCCGCTTTGTGAAAGATTTTAGCACCATTGCTTGCCCTTTGAATGAGATTACCAAAAAGAATGTTCCGTTTGTTTGGGGCAAGGCCCAACAAAATGCTTTTGACGAGTTGAAGAAACGCCTTACCGAAGCTCCCCTTCTTGTCCTCCCAAACTTTGCAAAAACTTTTGAGATTGAGTGTGATGCGAGTGGACTTGGTATTGGTGGCGTTCTTATGCAAGAGGGCAAACCCGTGGCATATTATAGTGAGAAGTTGGATGGCGCACGCCTCAACTATCCTATTTATGACAAGGAGCTCTATGCTTTGGTTCGTGTTCTTGAAGTTTGGCAACACTATCTTTGGCCAAAAGAGTTTATCATTCACTCCGACCATGAATCTTGAAGTATTTGAAAAGCCAACACAACTTGAACAAACGACATGCAAAATGGGTCGAGTTCATTGAGTCCTTCCCATATGTAATCAAATACAAGAAGGGCAAGGACAATGTAGTGGCAGCTGCTCTTTCCCGCAAAAACACCCTTTTGCTTACTCGCTTGGATTTTCATGTTTTGGGACTTGAAGAGATCAAAGAACTCTATCCTTCCGATTCTTTCTTTGCACCGATATTTGAGAAGTGTTCCATTGAAAGAGGCGTGGATGATTTCTATTTGCATGATGGCTACTTGTTTAAAGCTAACAAGATTTGCATTCCCGAGTCTTCTCTTCGAATGTTACTTTTGCAAGAGTCACATGGAGGTGGTCTTATGGGACACTTTGGACGAGAGAAGACATATGGCATGCTCTCAACCCACTACTATTGGCCAAGAATGTACCGCGACGTGGAACGCCTTTGCCGCCGGTGCACAACTTGCTTACAAGCTAAGTCTACCTCCAACCCTTATGGCCTTTATACACCATTGCCTATTCCTCATGCTCCTTGGTCGGATATTAGCATGGATTTCATCCTAGGATTGCCTTGCACCAAGCATGGTCATGATTCAATATTTGTGGTAGTGGATAGGTTCTCTAAGATGGCTCATTTCATACCTTGCCGTAAGAGCGATGATGCTTCACACATTGCTTCATTGTTTTTCAGGGAAATTGTTCGCCTACACAGAATCCCGGCAAGCATTGTGTCGGATCGAGACGTCAAGTTCATGAGCTATCTATGGAAGTTGCTCATGGCAAAGTTTGGAGTCAAGCTCTTGTTCTCATCATCCTCGCACCCGCAAACGGACGGACAAACGGAAGTGGTCAATCGAAGCCTCTCCACTCTCCTACGCATCCTCGTGAAGAAAAACTTGAAGTCATGGGAGGAATGCCTTCCACACGCGGAGTTCGTCTACAACCGCGCCAAGCACTCTACAACATCAAGGAGTCCCTTCATGGTAGTCTACGGCTTCGACCCTCCCACGGCACTCGACATACTACCACTTCCCCTTCATGAGAGGACGAACATGGACTTCGACAAGCGCACCGCCGCCATGAAGAAACTACATGAAGAAACAAGAGAAACCATTCAAGAACATGTGCTTCGTCAAGCTACCCGCCTCAACGCCAAGAAGAAGGAACGCATATTTGAAGAAGGCGACCTCGTTTGGATCCACCTCCGGAAGGAAAGGTTCCCTCATGAACGCAACTCAAAGCTCAAGCCAAGAGGAGATGGCCCCTTCAAGGTCCTCAAACGCATCAACAACAACGCCTACGTCATCGACATTCCGACCTCCAAGTACTTGGTGAGCAACACGTTCAACGTTGCGGACTTATCGCCATATCATGAAGATGAGGAGGCACACGTGTCGAGGACGCTCTTTCCCAAGGGGGGGGGGAGATGATGCGGGGTGGCCTTCGGACACCTCCACACCAAGACCAACAAGTCCCCCAAGTGGACCAATGACGCGAGCCCGAGTTAAAGCGCTACATGATGAGGTGAACTCGCTCCTCACCACCCTTGATCTCGGTACCCCTTTGGATGGATTGCTACCTCATGCCGATGTGCTTTGTGTCATTAGGTACAAGGAGCATCAAGACCCCGGAAAGGAGGACACACCATGGTCAAGGGAAGGGGAGGAGCAGTGGGACATGAAGATGGACATGAAGCTGAACACGACGTCACTCGAAGCGCTCAAAGGAAGAGAAGAAGCTGGCCGGCCCAGGACCCGGTCGACCGGCCCCACGACCGGACCATCCGGTCCCAGGCCCGGTCAACCGGGCGCCCAACCGGATTTCTTCGGTCCTGACCGGCGTCGTACCGGGGGCCAACCGGACGGAGATCTGCGATGTTTCCGGTTGGCGCCCGGTCAACCGGCCCCACGACCGGACCACCCGGTCCCAGGCCCGGTCTGACCGGCCCCAGGACCGGATCCGACGGAAATGCCCCACCAAACTGCCTAAGTTATCCACTTGTGTACCTTTTCGCCTTGCTGGCCATGTATGCCTATATAAGCAACCTGGACCCCTCCTTTACCCCTTAGACTTATTTTGAGCTTGAACACTACTTTGAGCTTAGTCTCCCTAGGGTTAGCATCCCTTTGTAATCAAGGCATCCTTGTTGTTGATTTGGCTATTGTTGAGTGAGATTCTAGTGCAAGCACTCTCTCTCCCTCACCAATCTCCTTTCTCCAACACCAATCTCTCACCGGGAATTCTGTCGCGTGCCTCTTCCGGGTGATTCTATTGGCGTGGTCCATCGAGCCACGGGGGTAAGTATCGGGTGTATCGGGTTGGTGTGCGTGCGTGAGTACCGGCGTTCTTCATGTTCTTCGTGTTCCTCGCGCTCTCCCACCTTTTCCCCTTGGATTTTGGGTCAAATCGCGAGATCGGGCCTAACCCTAGATCTCAGATCTCATCAGGATTGAACCCATTCGTTGACGCTCATCCATATGTCACGTGTACCTTCACACAACAAAGACCAAGCAAAGTATATGTGTGCGCGATAGAGGAGCATATCATCAATGACATGTCCATTCATGTTCACAACACCGTTAGCACAACACAAATTTATCAAGAATAATGCATGTGCAAGGTCAATGTGTAAGAACTCCGCATGAACATCTTCCGAATGCGGGAACACAAAAACTTCAAGTTGTGAGACGACCATGGTGTCCATCTCGTGTAGAAACTCATGTGCATTATTGCACTCAAGGCATCAGAAAGAGAAATTGTTCAACATCCTTGAAGCAACAAGTGGAGAATTTGGCAAAAACACATACGGAAGAGTGTCCAAAATATCATCAATATGTGTGCACACAAACCATTGGAAAGAGAAATTGGTCCTCATATTTGGTGCAACACACAACATATCATCCAAAAACTTCACCAAGTAGAAATTTGCACAACCGTGCGTGCCAACAAACCAAAGGAAAGAGAAATTGCTCAACTTGTTTGAGGCAACACCAACGGTAAGAATCACATCATCATGCTTGCAAAAGAACCAAGAGAAAGAGAAATTGTTCGGCATGTTCAATGCAAAGCATGGGAAAGGTATTAGAGCCGGGTTCGATCTTGAACTCACTTGTATTATGCTCTCTAGAGCTCTCTTTGTCAACTCGTGCTCATTTGAGGTTGACATTGGCATTCTTGTACCTACACACACAATAGGCAAAGCAAAGAACGTGTGTGCATGGTATATGAACACATCATCCATCACGATGGTCCATTTCTTTTGCACATCACCATTAGCGTTAAGCAATTTATCATAGTAGATATGGTGAATATGCGGGGTAAACACATGAACATGCTTATCATGGATATAGGCAAAGTCTCCAAAATTTGAGAGAGCTATGGGGGCAATCTCATTTACAAGCATATTAACATTATGGCAAACCAAGCATTGGAAAGAGAAAGTATTCAACATTTTGGTTGCATTAATGGGAGAGTATTGCAAGCATCTAGCACAAAACATGTTCAACATTTTAGCATTGTTGTCGACAAACCTAGGGAAAGAGCAATTGTTCGGCAAGATTGTCACAACACAAGCATTAGCATCCTCATTCTCGTCATTGCAAGCAACACATGGGAAAGAGAAATTGTTCGACAAGTTGCATGCAATGGGGGATATATTGAAACATTCATCGCATGGCATGATCATATTGTCACAAGCAAGTAATTCCACATGATCAACAATGTTATCAAGCAAATCATCACCTGGAGGAATGAACGAAGCTTATGACATAGCAATTGTATCATCATCATGCATGAACTCACAAATCATCATGTCCACTAGTGGGATCATGGCATCATCAACACCCATATAGGTACCTTTGTAGTCCGACTCATTTGAGGTGGGTGTTGTGGAAGAGGTAGGCTCCATGTGGCCTCCATGTTCATCTTCAATCAAGCATGGTGTGATAGCACCATCTTCATGCACCATGTACATCTTCTCCGTGATCGGGAACTCGTCCTCCATGGAACCTATTGCAACATGAGAAAACACACTAGAGGTATAGGTTAAGTTGTTAGAATGTGAAATGGCCTCCATGGACCTATCAACTACTTCTCTCAACTCACTCGGTGTATCACTCATGTCCTTAAGGTGTATGCACTCAAGCTCACATATAGTGGAGTCGCTCATCTCACATAGGGTGGAGTCGCTCATCTCACATATAGTGGAGTCGCTCATCTCACATATAGTGGAGTCCCTCATCTCCATGGCAATGACGTCGTCGATGTCCGAGCAACCTAGCAAAGAGGAAGACAACACAAGAGGAGTAGAGGTTAAGTTGTTAGAAATCAAAGCATCCTCACTCAACTCATGTGGTGTGTCACTCTTGCTCTCCAAATGGAAGCACTCAAACTCACATATGGGGTGGGAGTCACTCAACTCACTATCACTCTCACTCAAGTGGGCTAAGTAGCTCTCATTCTCACATGGGATTGGTAACATCTCCTCATTCAAGCATATTGGAGTAGGCTCGATCTTTTCATCTCCATGCGCCTCCATTGGTGAAGGGATCATCCCATGCTCACCATTCTCAACTCCATTCGCCTCCTTGGTTGAAGGGAGAATCCCATGCTCAACCGTTTCAACTCCATCGCCTCCCATGTTGACACCATTTGATGGCGCTATGGTGTTGTTGAGAGCTAGGCTCGAATCAACGGCACCCTTGACTTGGCCTTCTCGTGCTTCATCTTGAAGTGTGGACTTCATAGTCATCCTCTTGGCCATTTCCTTGCACCATTCTTTGAAGACAATGGTATCTTGAAGTGTCTTGTTGGCGATTTCGGCATCCAATTGGGCGAAGTAGAGCTTGTGGGCTTGTGGTGTGTTGCACTCCCATGTCATGTGCTTGTTGGATGTGCACACATCACAATGGAGATTGGGGCATTCCCAAAGATGACCGTCTTGTTTGCAACGAAAGCATTGGGAGCTACTTGATCTTGGTGGAAAACGCATTGTCATGTTGGCATAAAGATGGGTAGATCGTCCTTCATCTTGAAGTGTAGACTCCATGGTCTTCATCTTGGGGCTTGGGCTTCTTGTAGGCGCTATTGTGGTGGTGGCGGTAGGAGGGGGAAGCACCATGATATGTGGTCCCTCTTTCTTTGCACTTGGCACCATCTTGCTTGTTGGTGTAGCGCCTTGTCTTGCACCATTGGAGATCTTCTCATGTGTAGGTGGTCTTGGAGATTTCATTGTGGTGGTGGCGGTAGGATGTGCTTCCTCTTTCTTTGCACTTGGCGCCATCTTCCTTGTTGATGTAGTATCTTGTCTCGCACCATTGGAGATCTTCTCATGTGTAGGCGGTCTTGGAGATGCCATTTTGGTGGTGGCGCTAGGCTTTGTGGACACCATATGGTTGGTGTTGTTGTTCTTTGTAGCCTTGGCCGCTTCATGTCGAGGATCTCGTCTTCTTGCATCATCACCATGTCTTGGGGGGTGTCTTCGAATATCCTTGGTAGGTGTTGGTCGATGGCAAACATGAGGTGACTTGTGTCGGCGACGGTCATGTGGTGATTGATGTCTACTCACACTTCTTTTCCTGTAGACAGTGTTGGGCCTCCAAGAGCAGAGGTTTGTAGAACAGCAGCAAGTTTTCCCTTAAGTGGATCACCCAAGGTTTATCGAACTCAGGGAGGAAGAGGTCAAAGATATCCCTCTCAAGCAACCCTGCAACCACAAAGCAAGAAGTCTCTTGTGTCCCCAACACACCTAATAGGTGCACTAGTTCGGCGAAGAGATAGTAAAATACAAGTGGTATGAATAAATATGAGCAGTAGTAACGGCGCCAGAAAATAGCTTGATGCTACAACTGGCGTGTGGTTGATGGTGGTAATATTGTAGGCAGTAGAGATGTAGTAAAACAGTAAACAAGCAGTGATAGCAGTATTTGGGAACAAGGCCTAGGGATTATACTTTCACTAGTGGACACTCTCAACATTGATCACATAACAGAATAAATAGATAAATGCTATACTCTACACTCTCTTGTTGGATGATGAACACCACTAATTGTGTAGGATTACACGAACCCTCAATGCCGGAGTTAACAAGCTCCACAATATTCGATATTCATGTTTAAATAACCTTAGAGTGCACGATAGATCAACACAACTAAACCAAGTACTAACATAGCATGCACACTGTCACCTTCACACTATGAAAGGAGGAATAGATCACATCAATACTATCATAGCAATAGTTAACTTCATAATCTACAAGAGATTACAATCATAACCTACGCCAAGTACTACACGATGCACACACTGTCACCTTTACACCGTGCAGGAGGAATAGACTGCTTTAATAACATCACTAGAGTAGCACATAGAATAGTAGTGATACAAAGCACATTGCAATCATAAAGGGATATAAATAAGCACCTCACTATGCTATTCATAACAGTGAATAAGTATTCTGTGAAATATAGCCTAAGAGACCCACACGGTGCACACACTGTCACCTTTACACACATGGGACAAGGAGTCTCCGGAGATCACATAAGTAAAATCCACTTGACTAGCATAATGACATCTAGATTACAAGCATCATCATATGAATCTCAATCATGTCAGGCAGCTCATGAGATTATTGTATTGAAGTACATAGGGAGAGAGATGAACCACATAGCTACCGGTACAGCCCTTAGCCTCGATGGAGAACTACACCCTCCTCATGGGAGACAGCAGCGGTGATGAAGATGGCGGTGGTGTCGATGGAGGATCCTTCCGGGGGCACTTCCCCGTCCCGGCGGCGTGCCGGAACAGAGACTCCTGTCCCCCAGATCTTGGCTTCGCGATGGCGGCGGCTCTGGAAGGTTTCTCGTACCGTGGCTTTTCCGTCTCGATGTTTTAGGTCAGGGACCTTTATATAGGCGAAGAGGCGGAGTCGGAGGGCTGACGAGGCGACGACACAACAGGGGGGTGCGGCCCCCCTCTGGCCGCTCCAGCCTACTGTCTGGTGGGCCTGTGGCCCCCCTCTGGCGGCTCTCGGGTGTTCTGGAAGCTTCGTCCGATTTTAAGACTCTGGGCGTTGATTTCGTCCAATTCCGAGAATATTTCCTTACTAGGATTTCTGAAACCAAAAACAGCAGAAAACAGGAACTGACACTTCGGCATCTCGTCAATAGGTTAGTTCCGGAAAACGCATAAAATCATCATAAAGTGTGAACAAAACATGTAGGTATTGTCATAAAACAAGCATGGAACATAAGAAATTATCGATACGTCGGAGACGTATCAGCATCCCCAAGCTTAGTTCCTACTCGTCCTCGAGTAGGTAAACGATAACAAAGATAATTTCTGAAGTGACATGCTACCAACATGATCTTAATCATACTATTGTTAAGCATAAGAGATGAATGCAGGGGATTCAAAGCAATGGTAAAGACAATGAGTAAACAACTGAATCATATAGCAAAGACTTTTCATGAATAGTACTTTCAAGACAAGCATCAATAAGTCATGCATAAGAGTTAACTCATAAAGCAATAAATTCATAGTAAAGGCATTGAAGCAACACAAAGGAAGATTAAGTTTCAGCGGTTGCTTTCAACTTATAACATGTATATCTCATGGATAGTTGTCAACATAAAGTAATATAATAAGTGCAATAAGCAGGTATGTAAGAATCAATGCACAGTTAACACAAGTGTTTGCTTCTAAGATAGAGAGAAATGGGTAAACTGACTCAACATAAAAGTAAAAGAATGGCCCTTCGAAGAGGGAAGCATTGATTGCTATATTTGTGCCAGATCTTTTATTTTGAAAACATAAAGAGAGCATAAAAGTAAAATTTTGAGAGGTGTTTGTTGTTGTCAACGAATGGTAGTGGGCACTCTAACCCCCTTGCCAGACAAACCTTCAAAGAGCGGCTCCCATGAAACATTTTTATTTTTGGGTGGCACTCCTTCCAACCTTTACTTTCACAAACCATGGCTAACCGAATCCTCGGGTGCCTGCCAACAATCTCATACCATGAAGGAGTGCCTTTTTATTTTAGTTTTATTTAGATGACACTCCTCCCCACCTTTGCTTTCTCAAGCCATGGCTAACCGAATCCTCGGGTGCCGTCCAACAATCACATACCATGGAGGAGTGTCTATTTTTTGTAAAATCATGAAAGTTAATTAATTTGGGACTGGGAATCCCATTGCCAGCTCTTTTTGCAAAATTATTGGATAAGCGGATGAAGCCACTAGTCCATTGGTGAAAGTTGCCCAACAAGATTGAAAAGATAAACACCACATACTTCCTCATGAGCTATAAAACATTGACACAAATAAGAGGTAATAACTTTTGAAGTGTTTAAAGATAGCACTCAAGAAATTTACTTTGGAATGGCGGAGAAATACCATGTAGTAGGTAGGTATGGTGGACACGAATGGCATAGTTTTTGGCTCAAGGATTTTGGATGCATGAGAAGTAATCCCTCTCAATACAAGGCTTAGGCTAGCAAGGTTGTTTGAAGCAAAAACAAGTATGAACTAGTACAACAAAACTTACATAAGAGACATATTGTAAGCATTATAAGACTCTATACTGTCTTCCTTGTTGTTCAAACCCTTCACTAGAAAATATCTAGACCTTAGAGAGACCAATCATGCAAACCAAATTTTAACCAGCTCTATGTATTTCTTCACTAATAGGTGCAAAGTATATGATGCAAGAGCTTAATCATGAGCAAAACAATTGCCAAGTATCAAGTTATTCAAGACATCATACCAATTACTACATGTAGCATTTCCCGTTTCCAACCATATAACAGTTAACGAAGCAGTTTCAACCTTCGCCATGAACATTAAGAGCTAAGAACACATGTGTTCCTATGAACCAGCGGAGCGTGTCTCTCTCCCACACAAGCATTTATTCAAACAAAAACAAAAACAAAAA
This sequence comes from Lolium perenne, assembly GCF_019359855.2. NCBI lineage: Eukaryota > Viridiplantae > Streptophyta > Magnoliopsida > Poales > Poaceae > Lolium > Lolium perenne. The sequence continues at coordinate 218,898,411 of NC_067247.2, forward strand.
ACAAACAGACGCTCCAAGTAAAGTACATAAGATGTGACCGAATAAAAATATAGTTTCAAGGGAAGAAACCTGATAAATTGTTGATGAAGAAGGGGATGCCTTGGGCATCCCCAAGCTTAGATGCTTGAGTCTTCTTGAAATATGCAGGGATGAACCACCGGGGCATCCCCAATCTTAGACTTTTCACTCTTCTTGATCATATTGTATCATCCTCCTCTCTTGACCCTTGAAAACTTCCTCCACACCAAACTCGAAACAAACTCATTAGAGGGTTAGTCCATAATCAAAATTCACATGTTCAGAGGTGACACAATCATTCTTAACACTTCTGGACATTGCCCAAAGCTACTGGAAGTTAATGGAACAAAGAAATCCATCCAACACAGCAAAAGAGGCAATGCGAAATAAAATGCAGAATCTGTCAAAACAGAACAGTCCGTAAAGACGAATTTCTAAGAGGCACCATAATTGCTCAAATGAAAATGCTCAAATTGAATGAAAGTTGCGTACGTATCTGAGGATCACGCACGTAAATTGGCAGATTTTTCTGAGTTACCTACAGAGAATTCTGCCCAAATTCGTGACAGACAGAAATCTGTTTCTGCGCAGTAATCCAAATCTAGTATCAACCTTGCTATCAAAGACTTTACTTGGCACAACAATGCAATAAAATAAGATAAGGAGAGGTTGCTACAGTAGTAACAACTTCCAAGACACAAATATAAAATAGAGGTACTGTAGCAAAATAAACACATGGGTTATCTCCCAAGAAGTTCTTTCTTTATAGCCATTAAGATGGGCTCAGCAGTTTTAATGATGCACTCGCAAGAAATAGTATTTGAAGCAAAAGAGAGCATCAAGAGGCAAATTCAAAACACATTTAAGTCTAACATGCTTCCTATGCATAGGAATCTTGTAAATAAACAAGTTCATGAAGAGCAAAGTAACAAGCATAGGAAGATAGAACAAGTGTAACTTCAAAAATTTCAGCACATAGAGAGGTGTTTTAGTAACATGAAAATTTCTACAACCATATTTTCCTCTCTCATAATAACTTTCAGTAGCATCATGAGCAAACTCAACAATATAACTATCACATTAAGCATTCTTATCATGAGTCTCATGAATAAAATTATTACTCTCCACATAAGCATAATCAATTTTATTTGTAATAGTGGGAGCAAATTCAACAAAGTAGCTATCATTATTATTCTCATCATCAAATATAGGGGGTATATTGTAATCATAATCAAATTTATCCTCCATAACAGGCGGCACCAAAAGACCAATATCATTATAATCATCATAAATAGGAGGCAAAGTATCATTAAAGTAAATTTTCACCTCAATGCTTGGGGGACTAAAAAGATCATGCTCATCAAAACCAGCTTCCCCAAGCTTAGAATTTTCCATATCATTAGCAACAATGGTATTCAAAGTTTTCATACTAACATGTGCCATGTGTTTTTTAATTTTCGGATCAAACCATCCATGTCTTAACTCAGGAAAAAGAATAAAAAGCTCCATGTTGCCTTCCATTATGCCAAACTAGTGTAAAACAAGAAACAAAAAGATGCAATTGCAGGATCTAAAGGAAATAGCTTCGAGTACTTGCAACGGCGCCGGAAAATAGCTTAGTAGCCGAGATCCGGAGTGTGAGTACCTTTTACCTTTCCTCCCCGGCAACGGCGCCAGAAAATAGCTTGATGTCTACTCACACTTCTTTTCCTGTAGACAGTGTTGGGCCTCCAAGAGCAGAGGTTTGTAGAACAGCAGCAAGTTTTCCCTTAAGTGGATCACCCAAGGTTTATCGAACTCAGGGAGGAAGAGGTCAAAGATATCCCTCTCAAGCAACCCTGCAACCACAAAGCAAGAAGTCTCTTGTGTCCCCAACACACCTAATAGGTGCACTAGTTCGGCGAAGAGATAGTGAAATACAAGTGGTATGAATAAATATGAGCAGTAGTAACGGCGCCAGAAAATAGCTTGATGCTACAACTGGCGTGTGGTTGATGGTGGTAATATTGCAGGCAGTAGAGATGTAGTAAAACAGTAAACAAGCAGTATTTGGGAACACGGCCTAGGGATTATACTTTCACTAGTGGACACTCTCAACATTGATCACATAACAGAATAAATAGATAAATGCTATACTCTACACTCTCTTGTTGGATGATGAACACCACTAATTGTGTAGGATTACACGAACCCTCAATGCCGGAGTTAACAAGCTCCACAATATTCGATATTCATGTTTAAATAACATTAGAGTGCACTATAGATCAACACAACTAAACCAAGTACTAACATAGCATGCACACTGTCACCTTCACACTATGAAAGGAGGAATAGATCACATCAATACTATCATAGCAATAGTTAACTTCATAATCTACAAGAGATTACAATCATAACCTACGCCAAGTACTACACGATGCACACACTGTCACCTTTACACCGTGCAGGAGGAATAGACTGCTTTAATAACATCACTAGAGTAGCACATAGAATAGTAGTGATACAAAGCACATTGCAATCATAAAGGGATATAAATAAGCACCTCACTATGCTATTCATAACAGTGAATAAGTATTCTGTGAAATATAGCCTAAGAGACCCACACGGTGCACACATTGTCACCTTTACACACGTGGGACAAGGAGTCTCCGGAGATCACATAAGTAAAATCCACTTGACTAGCATAATGACATCTAGATTACAAGCATCATCATATGAATCTCAATCATGTCAGGCAGCTCATGAGATTATTGTATTGAAGTACATAGGGAGAGATATGAACCACATAGCTACCGGTACAGCCCTTAGCCTCGATGGAGAACTACTCCCTCCTCATGGGAGACAGCAGCGGTGATGAAGATGGCGGTGGTGTCGATGGAGGAGCCTTCCGGGGGCACTTCCCCGTCCCGGCGGCGTGCCGGAACAGAGACTCCTGTCCCCCAGATCTTGGCTTCGCGATGGCGGCGGCTCTGGAAGGTTTCTCGTACCGTGGCTTTTCCGTCTCGATGTTTTAGGTCAGGGACCTTTATATAGGCGAAGAGGCGGAGTCGGAGGGCTGACGAGGCGACGACACAACAGGGGGGCGCGGTCCCCCCTCTGGCCACGCCAGCCTACTGTCTGGTGGTGGCCCCCCTCTGGCGGCTCTCGGGTGTTCTGGAAGCTTCGTCCGATTTTAAGACTCTGGGCGTTGATTTCGTCCAATTCCGAGAATATTTCCTTACTAGGATTTCTGAAACCAAAAACAACAGAAAACAGGAACTAGCACTTCGGCATCTCGTCAATAGGTTAGTTCCGGAAAACGCATAAAATCATCATAAAGTGTGAACAAAACATGTAGGTATTGTCATAAAACAAGCATGGATCATAAGAAATTATCGATACGTCGGAGACGTATCAGTGATGTATGTCGATGGTAGTCATGAGGTTTTGATGGTCGACGACGATCATGAGGCGACGTGTGTCAATGACGATCATGTGGTGACTTGTGTCGACGATGGTCATGTGGTGATGCATGACGATGGTGGTCATGAGGTAGTGACGGTCGATGACGATCATGAGGCGACGTGTGTCGGTGATGATCATGTGGTGATGCATGACGATGGTGGTCATGAGGTGGTGATGGTCGATGACGATCATGAGGCGACGTGTGTTGATGACGATCCTCGGCATGCCTAGATGATGGTTCATGAGGCTTGACACTTTGCTTGTGGCGCCTTCTTTGCTGCGCCAAAACCACAAACAACGCAACAAATCCTGAGATCCAAATTCGAGCTATTTTTTGGGGAAAATTTTTTGGGCAAATTTTTGTGCGAAATTGGTGGAATCTTTGGGTCAAATCCGTGGCAACCTTTGCTCTGATACCATATGATGAGGGCTAATCCCGAGGGTGTGCCCAATCTTCACGGTTTGACCCGGGTGAGTGTGATTGCGGAGGGGGATTCACGGGGAAGTGGATGAACGCGAAGAACACGATACAAACACACGCACACAACACAATCGGTTTGTTCTCGTTGGCCCGAACCACCAACTCGATAGAAGTTGCAAGGAAAAGACCTTTCGGTAGAAGTCCCGCAAAAAGATCGACGAATCGAAGATCCTATGAATCTAGAAGGGTGAAAAGACCAAAAAAGACCCAAAGGTAGAAGGGCAAGCAAAAGATCAAGATTGGTAGAAGTCACCAAAGAGATACAGTAGGATTCGATAAGGAGCCCGGGTGGTACAATAGAAATTAATCTAAGGTGGGGGTTTCCCAAATCCACAAAGGGATAATAGAGGCATAAGCCAATTCATCTAAACATCATCTCTCTCTCATGAAGGTGGGGGTAGGTGCCTATTTATAGGTAAGGGCATGAAGGGGTAAGTTACAAGCCAAAGTGGGCTGAGATCTGGCTGAGGTTCGATGGGGCGGAAGTTCCGGCCGTCCTGGGCGGAAGTTCCGGTCCTGGGCGGAAGTTCCGGCCATGAGGGGCGGAAGTTCTGGTGGGGCGGAAGTTCCGGCTGTGTCGGGCGGAAGTTCCGGCCTGGAGCGTCCAGCTCCTCTTTCTCCTTCTCTTCCATCCTTCCGTGACATCGGCCTTGCGTCCTCGTGTCTTCATGGCATCCTCTATTCCCTCCGTACTTGTCGTCGAGTTCCTATCATCAAGGTATGACGGAGTATGAAGTAGTATATCGTTTAGGCGATTCGAGGCACGCGTAAAGGAGAAGATTCAACTTGGCGTGCCGTCTTGGCGATGAAGCACATGATGCGGTGAAGACCGAAGGTCGGGCTGCATCACCAAGAGCCCTTGGATCAAAGGGGCATCCATCCCATGGCCTAGATTGCATCTCCAACACTATATATTGATGGGAAACCCTATTTTTGGAGGCCCCCACGCATTGTCACGAAAATCCTCCTCATTGGCAGCAACCAAGGAGGGGGGAACACTAATCTACACCAGCACCAACTTAAGGAAGAAGAAGGCTAACCGCCCACGCCTCCGCTTCCCGGCGCTCCTCGCTTGGCCCTCCAATGTCTTCACCGCCATCTCCATCACCGACTCCTCATTGTATTCAGTGGTCCATCCTCTCACAAACCTCTGTACCGCCCTATGTAAACATGGTGTTTGATGCTATAAGTTATAATCCTATGATCTATGTCATGTTGCCATAGTTTATTTGTTCTTTGATTGATTGGTTGTTTCTCTTTGGTTCATTAGAGTTGTATGTTGATATGTTACCATCCTTGGTGCCCATTATATTTGTGCGCACATGGATCAAGCACCATAGGGCTGGTAGTACTTGTATACTAGAAGGGGGAAGTTCTGCCGGAGTGACAGAAACCTAAGGACGCGAACCTGATAGTTGCATGTATGGGAGTAAGAGGACCATTTACTTAAGGCTATGGTTGGGGAAACCTTAATGCTTGCTAGTATTTACGGATGTTTGCTAGCAAGTCAATCATATAGTACTTGTAATCACGGAGGGAGAGCATGTATATTTAGCCTCTCCTACATAGAAAGCTGCATCAAAGACATTGAACCCAAGATCTTCACTAATTGATCTTGGACAAAGCCACCACTATTACCACCGCCTTTCCATACTCATGGTACTGTTAGTTTAGTTTGTTTTATTGCTGCAGCACTAACATTTATTCCGTGTATTTTATTGTTCTGCAAAGTCACCTCTCATACCCGTTATCGCTCTAGTTTTATTTCCTAGATATTGCAAATGCTTAGTGTGCGTAGAGTTGTATCAGTGGTTGATAGAACTTGAGAGAATGTTTATCCTACCTTTAGCTCCGCGTTGGGTTCGACACTCTTACTTATCGAAAAGGCTACACACGATCCCCTATACTTGTGGGACATCAGTCAACTTGACGGTCGATGAGGCTACTACGGCTATCAACACCGTTCAAACATCGATGACGACTCTTCAAGCATCTATACAAAATTTGACTCAAGCCGTCGGTGAGATACGTACAATGGTGCAACCACCACAACCGCCACTTGATGAAGAGGGCAGCGTCCAAGGTGACAATGCGGATGCTGCTGCTGCTCCAGGACGTGGTATTGGTCGTGGTCTTGGACGTGGCGTTGGGCGTGGCTTTGCCGAACTTGGAGCCCGCCGTGTTCCACCACAGCCGCAAGACGATGGTTTGGGTAAGCCCAAGTTCTCAATTCCCTAATTTGAAGGAAGTACTGATGTTGAAGAATATCTCACATGGGAGCTGAAAATTGAGAGATTATGGCGTTTACATGACTATACTGAAGATATGAAGATCAAACTTGCTTCCTCTGAATTTGATGGCTATGCATTGCGTTGGTGGGATGGACTTGTTGGTGCTCGAGAAGATGATGGTGAGCTGCCTATTATCACATGGCATACTATGAAGGCGGCAATGAGAGCTCGTTTTGTTCCTACCAATTACTTGCGATAAGTTTTTGATAAGTTGACCTAATTAAAGCAAGGTGTTATGACGGTTGATGCTTACTACATGGAGATGGAGATGCTTATGCAGCGTGCTCGTGTCCGTGAGTCTTTGGAGATGACAATGCAGAGATTCCTGAATGGTCTCAAGTTTAACATCAAGGGCATTGTGCGTCATCACAATTATACTACAATGAATGAGCTACTACATCATGAAAGAGAAGCTGAATCACAATTGGCTGAAGAAGCGCAATTGAGGGGTCGTGCTACGGGCGCGCCGCGCTACACGCCTAGGGCGCCACCCTCCACGGCACCATCTTCGCGCTCTACGGATGTTCCTTCTTCGTCTAGCAAGCCGGTCTCCAATGTGTCCAACATAAAGAAGCCCGTTCCTGCAGCAAGTGGAACTAGTTCTAACATGTCAACGGCGCGCAACCGTGATATGGCTTGTCATACATGTGGTGGCAAGGGTCACTTCAAGAGAGATTGTACTAACCGCAAAGTTATGATTATTAATGAGGACAATGAGTATGAAACTGGAGTCGATGTTGATCCGGATGCTCCAAAAGATGAAGATTATGACAATGATGGTTTTGATGCTTTTCCTTCTGAAGCTCAAACTGTTGTTGTGTCACAGCGTGTTCTCAATGTGCAGCCCAGTGCATCTACGCAGCGCTGCAATTTGTTCCAAACAAAGGCACTTGTTGGTCCTGATAAAGCTTGCAAGGTGATTATTGATGGTGGAAGTTGTCGCAATTTAGCAAGCAAAGAGTTATGTGCCAAGCTTAAACTGAAGTATCTACCGCACCCGCATCCATATTATATTCAGTGGTTGAGCAATAATGGTGATATTGTAACACCCCAAATTTCAATGAAAAAGAAAGTTAGAGAATTCCAGAAAAACAAATTTTCAAACCAACAAAAACTTTTCTTTTGCATATAGTACCATGCATAGGACTTGTGCATTTGAGTGATATGCCATGATGATTGTTATTACTTGTATTTGTTATGCTCTAAAACCCTAGAGTGATCATGCGAAGATCACCAACCAAATAAATCAAAGTGGAAGAAATTCCCATAATTGAAAAACCCTAAAAACCCTCACATATGCCCTATGGCATTTTTATAAATTTTGACCCTAGACCTATTTGGTCTTCACCATTAGTTGAATAATGTTATTAAACACTTATTACAACTTTTGGAACCAAGGTTTCACTTTTCAAATAAATTTCAAACACAATTTCCACTCACATGAGATATTGGCCAAATCTGCCAATTTTAGTCTGATCACCACTTTGAGCCCCTGCAATTCAATTTTCTCAAACCAATTCTTGCTAACTCTTTGCACCATTTCAAAGTCAACATCAAGGTGAACAACTTTGATGAAGACCACCCTGCCAAATTCATCTTTGATCACTACCTATGCTCATCCAAAGTTGCAACTTTATATTAAGATCAACAATCTCCACTTAGCCATTTTGGCCAAAATTTGAAATCTAATTTTTCCACCACCACCTCCATTCATCTCTGGTCAATTACAACTTATCTCAACACTCACATTTCACAAACATTCACCTTTTGCATTATTTCCATTTTTGATATTTTTGTATTTTCCAATTTTGAACCCTATTCACACACTATTGCAAATAGTGATCTACCTCACATTTTTCAAACCAAAGCTACACTACATTGTTCCCCTGGTCCCCTCTCTCACTAACCTCAGCATAGAAACCCTAGGGAGGGAGAGAGAACAAGCATGGCATGGCCATGCCGGCCACATGCCGGCCATGCCGCACCACCTCCTCTCTCCTTCATCGCCGACCCTGGCCACCATGTCCCTGCACTCCACCTCACTCTACTGGATCGCCTAGCATCGGCCGTTGTCGAGGAGGAACACAGCACAGGCCAGACAAGCACGCGTCCATGGCGCCCTGAACGCCGCTCGCGTCGCGCGTGGGCACGCCGCGGGCATACACTGGACACGCGCCGCGCCACGACCTCGAGCACGCCCTGGCCCCGCTTGCAACACGTTGAGCATCACCGTGACACCGCAACGCTCCCGCACACGCCCTCGACCACGACCCGCCACCGCCGTCGCCGGAGAAGAGAACCCTGGTCCGCCGCGGACGCGGCGGACACGGAAGCAATGCGACCAATTTAGCCACCGCCCGACCCCGCTGTCGCCGCCTATAGCATCGCCAGGAGCCGTAGAACACTGCCACCACCTCGCCTAGCTCGATCGCTTGCCGGAGAAGCCGCGCCATGGTCGACTTCTTCACGGCCAAGCCGCACCCTTGGCCATCTATAAATACCGCGTTCCCTGGACGAAGCTGAGCACACCACCACGTTCACCACCCTCCACTGCTTCTCCTCCACCCAACCACTCGCTCGATTCTTGCCGGAGTTGCTCCAATTTGAAGCCCGGAGCCCGCCAGTACCGCACCTCGCCGCCGTCGATTGGAGCCGATCCAGGAGACGCCGCCGGTGCCAGGAGCTTCGCCGTCGTCCACATCGACATCACGCACACTGCCAGCCACCGCGGGAGCCCTGGTTAGCTCTCCCACCCCCTACCCGAGCCGCCGGCGAACCTCTCTCGCCGGCGAGACGATGCACCTCAGCCGTTAGATCCCTCTCTAATCCTACGCTCCACGTCGCCCCGTACCGCTTCGGCGTTTAAACGCCGCTGACATGCGGGACCCCCTGTCAGGCAGCCCACGCGGGCACAGACGCGTGGTGGGCTGAGGTGGGCCGTTTTATTTCAAATCGGCCCAGCTTCGTTTTCCCGCCGGCTGTTTAATTCAAATTCGTTTTAAACATTTTCCAAACATTTTCAATACTGCCCAAACTTTGAAATTAAATAGTTTCCAATTGGCTAAACCAAATTTAGTGAATTTGATATTGTTGGAAAGCCACTGAAATTCTCTATCCAATGCCACTGGCCTCAGGGTCAAATTCTTTGTAGAATTAATGTGACAAAAATAACAAGCCAGGGACTTTTCCCTATTCAAATAATTCTTAAAAATCAACCAAAATAGATATTAAGTTAATTCCAACTCTAATAGCTCACTTTTGACTTACACTAATTGTTTTTGCAATAAAATGGTGTGGTCACTTTGCATGATCATGCCATGGTTTAATGAATGGATATTTTGACTAGTTTAACTAGTTGATATTATCCAAAACGATTAAAGTTAAATTGTGTGAAGTCTTACACTTCATTTAAACTTGTCTCACATGAATTCATGGGATGTTTGGACCCCTGGTTCCAAACTCTCTTATCTGAATTTCTTGAGATTTAAATCAAATATAGTGTTATTTAAATGGCATGAGGTGTTCCACCTCATTTAAATCATTCTCCCAAATGATGATGATGATGAACATTTGATCTAGGTCAAGATGAGTTCATCCATGATCGTTGGAGAAATTAAATCTTAAGAAGATTTCAATGAGAGGAAATTATTTCTCAAGAACCCTATGGAAACTATCATTTACATATAGAATACAAATCCTATTTAAATCCCACAACCCATGCACCCTAGTTTATTTATGTGTGTGCATAGAGTAGTTTGTGTGTTTATTTGTGATGTGTGGAATAGCCATGGAATTAGTGAGTAATTATACTCGTATTCAAATTTAGACGGTAGCACCGGAGAGTACGCGAAGAAGAAGGTTGCTACCAGGAGGAGGAAGAGGAACAGTTTGAGAACTACCAAGGCAAGCTAAATTACTATGCAAGCTTTTACCCTTGCAAAGTGCAAAGCCTCTTGGGGCAAGGCACCATGTTTCTTACCTTTTCTTATATGAACCTATCCCAAGTTTTTGCGTTACAAGTTTTTACTTGTTTTCTAAAAGATTTACTTTTATAGTTAACTTTGGTCAAAATACAAGTTGGTTATTAGAGTAGTGAGTTAGTCCCTTCCAAGCAAAGCAAGATAGCACCCCTCATGAATTAGAGCTAGTGCTAATAAACTAAACTTGACTACTCTAGATGGGAACTTTGTGATTTTGAAAGGATTTTGAAACCTTGGAATGAAGATGCATTCCATTGAATGATTTTTGAAGGTGAATATGACCAAGAGAAGATGGTGATTTTTGATAAAACATGATGTTGGTTTGAATGCGATACCTTTCCAATTCTCAAGTACCCCCACAATACCTGATTATGGGTAGGGCTTAACTGGAAGTTTATGCGTCTTAGTATGGGTTCCCTCTAAACAAGCGTCATCGGGGTTATGCCGAAAGCTGCCTCTACCACAAAAGAAACGATATGATATGATGCGAAAGGAGGTGAATGTCCGGCCCAAGCCTGTGCGGTTCCCGGGTTGACGGTTGGTCTTCTTTGGGAGGCCAAGCTCATGGGGAGAGGTGCTCATACTAGGATTCGTAAGTGAAAGGTTATGGTTGATGATCCGCGTCTTGTGTTACGTTTATTCGGGAAATCCCGACGGATGAAATCAAATGTTGTGGCACAAGTGTGCAACCTCTGCAGAGTGTAAACCTATTCGAATAGCCGCGTCCACGGTTACGGACGGTTGGAAAGGCCATACGCTTTCCGATGTCATATCTTTGAAAATGATGTTGAAAGGTGATGGTGATTTGACTTGTGGTGAATTGAATTGAAATCACCACTTGAATGGTGGGAATGACACTAATGTTCCCCCTTGGGTTAGTTAGCACTTGAATAAGTTTTTCTCAAAACTTTGTGAACCAAAACTAGCTTTATGCAAATAAACTAGAGCTTAGCAAACCCTACTAGAATGTCTAGCACTTTTTCTTGAATTAGTTTGCGAGTACTCAACGTACTCACGGCTTTGTCCCTGGCTATTCAAATGGCCGAGTATGAAGATGAACAAGGAGATGACCAGCAGGACGCCTACGACAACTAAGCGCCTTCCGACGTCAAGCGTTGGCCTGTGGACTAGAGAGTCCTTGTATCTTACGCTTCCGCTATGTTGAACTATGAACTTGTGTTTGTTTGTTGATCAATAGATCAACTATTCGTGTAATATGGATCATGTGATTCCAGTTTGTAAGACTTATGGGTTGTAATGAATGATGACTGTGATACTTAACTATTATGCCTCGCAACAACAATATTCCTGGGATTGCGATGTATGACATAATAGGCATTCGGACTTAAAAATCCGGGTGTTGACAAGTTGGTATCAGAGCCATTGTTTGACCTTAGAAGACCTTAGTTAGAATGGGCGTTCTGAAAAATTTAACTTTGAAATCAAATGAAAGGACTTATTTGTGAAAATTTACTACACTCTTGCCTTCGAGACTTTGCCAAAATTTGATCATATCTATCTTATTTAAATCAACTTAAAACTTTGCCACACTTTGCACTCTCTAACTTACTCATCCAATTCTCTTTCAGATGGAGCCGAATGAACCCCTCAACACCAAGTTTTACCAGCTTGGAAACGGAGGAAGCTTGATCTTCGAGCATGACCTCGACTCCCTGTCGGATCACCTTGGCCGCCCACACCCCGAGTTTCACGGGATTCAGGTGGACGACCAGCCGGGAGGGGAACTGCAGTGGATTATCACTGCCGACTTGAGGGGCAAGCTGGAGCCTCCCACCTCGGAGAGGATCCTTTTCTCTTTCAGGGAAAGCAACTGGCTCGACGGGCTTGCACGTGCTCTTCAGGAAGCACTTGCTCGTCTGTACGGACAGAATACCGAAGCCCTTCGTGAGGAACGCTTTGCGCATCTCGCACGGCGTAACTCTGACGGAAGACCCATGGATGTGCCACTCCACCCCCAGTTGAGGCACCATGTGGATCACTTGGACTTCATGCTCTACCAGACTCAGAGGGACCTCGACGCCTCTCGCGCTTACGCGAACCAGACCCATGCTCACATCATCGAGCAGGGTGAGGCGATCAAGCTACTCAACAACGACCGCAGGAACCTTCGCCAGCAGCGTGCCAAGAAGGACGCTACGATTCGCCGCCTTCGCGACCGGATCGCGTCACTTGAGGCCACTGTCACGGCCCAGGAGGATCAGATTCGTCACATGGAGGAGGACGATGAAGGCATCGATATTCAGGGAGGAGACGCCTTTCTGAGCGATGACGATGACTTTGAGGAGGACGAGAACACCGAGGAGGAGGACTACGAGTTCCTGGAGGCCGGACAGGATGACTACGTCCCGATTGATATCGACGATGAGGAGTAGTTGCACTAGTTTCACTTATAGTAGGTGTGAGTTGTATCCCGTCCTTTGTATCGTAGCATGAGAATGGTTCTTAAAACCATTGGGGTATGTGTGTAGTTTGTACTATGTGTTGCATGAATGAATGAATGTTATGTTTGTCATGAAAAGATTACAAGTTTTCAAATGTTTTTCAAACTAAAATGAACCATAGAATGTTCCCTCTTATCTCATGATCTTCTAATCCTTCAGATGGCCCCTCCGAATCGCACCAACGACGCGATGATGCAGCTTCTGCAAACCCTGCTTACAGACCGGGAAACCGAGAGAGCCGAGCGCCAAGCCAACATCATCGCCTTGCAGAACATCGCCCAAGGCCATGGAAATCATGACCACCCCGGATCCAAGCTCAAGAACTTCCAGAACACCAACCCTCCGGTGTTTAGCAAGACCGAGGAGCCCCTCGACGCCGACGATTGGCTCCAGACTATGGAGAACAATCTGGAAGTAGCTGGAGTGGAAGCCAACGAGAAGGTGTTGTTCGCCACTCACTATCTCGCTGGACCAGCTCGCGCTTGGTGGACAAGTACCCGTGCCATGAACGGAGGTCAATTCATGACTTGGGAGGATTTCAAACTCAAGTTCAGCAAGTACCATGTACCCCCGGGTCTTATCAAGAAGATGAGGGATGAGTTCCGTGAACTGAAACAAGGTCGCATGACGGTGGTTGAGTACCGCGACAAGTTTCTCACCTTGTCAAGGTATGCCCCTGATGAGACGGACACCGTTGAAAAGAGGAAGGAGAGATTCCTGAACGGGCTGCATGATGAGATGCAGACTGTCCTCGTCAACATCCCCTTCGCCGACCTTGAAGCCCTTGTTGACTCCGCCATCCAGATGGAGGGCAAGTTGAACCAAGCCAATGAGAACCGCAAGCGCCGCATGGCAAATCAGAGTGGATCAAGCCACCCCCAAAAGTTTCGCCCTAGCTCAAGCGGAGGTTTCAATCCGAGACATAACAAACCCCCGATACAGAACTCTCGCCCCGGTTATCAGAACCGAAGTGGAGGAAACTCCAAGCCAGGAGGCTACAACCCCAACTACAACCGCGCTCCACCCCGAGCCCCGAACACCACCAACACCAACACCAACACCAACCCCAGAACCGGGAGCAATGCCATTCCCGTTGCGAACAAGCAGGACAAGAGCACTATCACTTGTTATGAGTGTGGTGTAGTGGGGCACTACTCCAACGAGTGTCCCAAGCGTCTTGCCAAGCTCGCCGGCAACACCGCTGCTCCCGCTCAGCGACAACGCCGTGTCTCCACCGGCAAGAAGTTCGCCCCAACAACCCCAACAACCGCAACGGCCGCCTCTACCACATGAACGCCGAAGAAGCCCAGAAGCCCCAGATGTGGTGCGGGTATGTTTTACATCAACCACACCCCTGCTAGAGTGTTGTTTGATTCCGGAGCATCGCATTCCTTTGTCACCGAAGATTTTGCATCAACAAGTAAAATTCAACCCCTCAGTTTGAAGCATGTTATGATAGTTCAAATCCCCGGATCAACCACCAAAGCCAGAAAATTTTGTAAAAATGTGCCAATCAAAATCCATGATGTTGATTTCTTTGCAAATCTCATCATACTTGGAACCAAAGGTTTGGAAGTTGTCCTAGGAATGGACTGGATGTCCAAACACAATGGATTGATAGACTGCGCCAAGAAAGCCATAACCATGACTAGCAGCACCGGAATCGTAGTTGAGCACGTCTCTGAAAAACTACCCAGAAAATTTACATGCAACCAAAGTGTATCCAAGCCTACTCTGGATCAAATCAGGGTCGTTTGTCGCTACCCTGATGTGTTTCCGGATGATCTACCCGGTATGCCCCGGACCGGGATATCGAGTTTATCATCGAGTTAATCCCCGGAACTGGACCCATCGCCCAGAGAGCCTACAGCATGAACGCAGCCGAGCTTGTGGAGCTGAAGAAGCAAATAGATGACATGTTAGCCAAAGGTTTGATCAGACCAAGTGCATCCCCTGGAGATCCCCGTCTTGTTTGTCGACAAGAAGGATGGTGCAAATCGTTTATGCACCGACTATCGTAAGCTTAACGATGTCACCATCAAAAACAAATACCCCTTACCCAAGATCGAAGACTTGTTCGACCAACTCACCGGATCCCGAGTTTTCTCGAAAATTGATCTTAGAACTGGATACCACCAACTGAAAATCCGAGCCACCGATATTCCAAAAACTGCCTTTACCACCAGATATGGGTTGTATGAGTACAACGTCATGTCTTTTGGACTGACCAATGCTCCCGCTTATTTCATGAATCTCATGAATAAGATCTTCATGAACTTCTTGGACAAATTTGTCGTTGTTTTCATCGACGACATTCTGGTCTACTCCAAGTCCGAAGAAGAACATGAACAGCATCTGGAGATTGTTCTAGAAACCCTGAGACAGCACCAGTTGTACGCCAAGTTTAGCAAGTGTGAGTTTTGGCTGGAAGAAGTTGGATTCCTCGGACACATCTTGTCTGCAGGAGGAATTGCCGTAGATCCCGCCAAGATCAAAACTGTTATGGAATGGAAAGCTCCGACCACACAAACTGAGGTCCGTGCTTTTCTTGGATTAGCCGGATATTACCGCAGATTTGTAGAAGGTTTTTCGAGCATCGCTCGACCAATGACCCAACTGCTGAAAAAGGACAGAAAGTTTGAGTGGACCGACAAGTGTGAAGAGAGCTTTCAACAGCTCAAGAGTAGACTGACAACAGCCCCAATCCTGATCATGCCAGATATCGCAAAGCCCTTTGACGTATATTGCGACGCCTCCAAGACTGGACTTGGATGCGTGCTTATGCAAGAAGGAAAGGTTGTATCCTACCTTTCTAGACAACTCAAGCAACATGAGCAGAACTACCCAACCCACGACCTCGAGCTTGCAGCCGTGGTCTTAGCCTTGAAAGTTTGGCGTCATTACCTCATGGGTAATCGATGCGAGATTTACTCCGACCACAAAAGCCTCAAATACATTTTCACCCAGAAGGAGTTAAACATGAGACAACGCCGATGGATCGAATTGATCAAGGATTACGACATGGAGATTCACTACCACCCCGGCAAGGCCAATGTGGTAGCGGATGCTTTGAGTCGACTGCCGTGCCAGTTGAACTCCATGCTCGCAACCGAACAGCCTAGTTTGCACCAAGAGTTTGAACAGTTCAGACTTGAACTTGTAAGTGAAGGATTCCTAGCCAGCATCGAACTGCAACCCACCTTGATTGGTCAGATCAAGGAGGCCCAGAAGGACAACGCTAGCATTGATGGAATCAAGAAACAGATAGCCGCAGGAAAAGCCCCCGGATTCACCATTGACGAAGCCGGAGTGCTTTGGTACAAAGAACGCCTCTGCGTACCATCGGACTACGACCGAAACAAGTCATTCTCGCAAGAAGCCCATGACACCCTTTACTCAATCCACCCCGGAGGTACCAAGATGTACCAGGACCTGAAAGAACAATTTTGGTGGCACGGAATGAAGAGAGAGATCGGTAGCTATATCGCTAAGTGTGACATCTGCCAGCGAGTTAAGGCAGAACACCAAAGACCCGCCGGACTGTTGCAACCCCTTCAGATTCCAGAATGGAAATGGGACTCCGTAGGAATGGACTTTATCACCGGACTGCCCAAATCCAGCAAAGGCAATGATTCCATATGGGTAGTGGTCGATAGATTGACCAAAGTCGCCCATTTCATCGCCGTCAAAACCACCTATCAAGGCCCCAAGTTAGCTGAACTCTACATCTCCAGAATAGTCGCTTTGCATGGAACCCCCAAATCGATAGTGTCAGATAGAGGATCACGGTTCACCTCAAGGTTACGCAGAAAGTGCATGAAGGACTAGGCACTCGCCTAAATTTCAGCACCGCCTATCACCCTCGTGACCGACGGACAGATCGAGAGAGTAAACCAGATCTTGGAGGACATGCTTAGAGCATGCGTCTTGGAATACGGATCCAAGTGGGAAGACCGCCTACCTTACGCAGAATTCTCATACAACAATAGTTATCAAGCCAGCCTACGAGATGGCCCCCTTTGAAGCCTTGTACGGAAGGAAGTGCCGTACCCCCTGAACTGGTCGGAAGTCGGAGAGAGTCAAGTTTTCGGCCCGGACGTTCTTCGTGAAGCCGAAGAGAAGGTTCACAAGATCCGTGAGTACCTCAAGACCTGCGCAATCCAGACGGAAGAGCTACGCCGACAAGAGACGTCGGGAGATGACCTTTGAGATCGGAGATTTTGTCTATCTCAAAGTATCCCCCTTGAAAGGGATGCAAAGGTTTCAGCTGAAAGGAAAGCTTGCACCTCGCTACGTGGGACCTTTCCAAGTCCTCAGCCGCCGAGGTGAAGTATCTTATCAACTGGAGTTGCCTGAAGAAATGTCGGCTGTGCACGACGTTTTTCACATCTCACTTCTCCGGAAATGTCTTGAAGTCCCTGAGAAGACCGAAGTGTTCAAGAACATCGATCACCGATCGGTGGATATCAACAAGGATCTGACTTACCGCGAAGTGCCGATTCGCATCCTCGAAGAAGCATACAGAACCACCCGCACCCGAAGCATCAAGTTTCTAAAGATCCAATGGAGCAATCATACCAAGGATGAAGCCACCTGGGAACGCGAAGACTTCATGAAGAAGGAGTACCCAGATCTCTTTAGTACCTAACTTTCTTTTTGATCTCGGGACGAGATCTTTTGTAAGGGGGAAGGGTTTGTAACACCCCAAATTTCAATGAAAAAGAAAGTTAGAGAATTCCAGAAAAACAAATTTTCAAACCAACAAAAACTTTTCTTTTGCATATAGTACCATGCATAGGACTTGTGCATTTGAGTGATATGCCATGATGATTGTTATTACTTGTATTTGTTATGCTCTAAAACCCTAGAGTGATCATGCGAAGATCACCAACCAAATAAATCAAAGTGGAAGAAATTCCCATAATTGAAAAACCCTAAAAACCCTCACATATGCCCTATGGCATTTTTATAAATTTTGACCCTAGACCTATTTGGTCTTCACCATTAGTTGAATAATGTTATTAAACACTTATTACAACTTTTGGAACCAAGGTTTCACTTTTCAAATAAATTTCAAACACAATTTCCACTCACATGAGATATTGGCCAAATCTGCCAATTTTAGTCT
Organism: Lolium perenne; assembly: GCF_019359855.2. Lineage (NCBI taxonomy): Eukaryota > Viridiplantae > Streptophyta > Magnoliopsida > Poales > Poaceae > Lolium > Lolium perenne. The sequence goes on from NC_067247.2 coordinate 218,916,215, forward strand.
GATCACCACTTTGAGCCCCTGCAATTCAATTTTCTCAAACCAATTCTTGCTAACTCTTTGCACCATTTCAAAGTCAACATCAAGGTGAACAACTTTGATGAAGACCACCCTGCCAAATTCATCTTTGATCACTACCTATGCTCATCCAAAGTTGCAACTTTATATTAAGATCAACAATCTCCACTTAGCCATTTTGGCCAAAATTTGAAATCTAATTTTTCCACCACCACCTCCATTCATCTCTGGTCAATTACAACTTATCTCAACACTCACATTTCACAAACATTCACCTTTTGCATTATTTCCATTTTTGATATTTTTGTATTTTCCAATTTTGAACCCTATTCACACACTATTGCAAATAGTGATCTACCTCACATTTTTCAAACCAAAGCTACACTACATTGTTCCCCTGGTCCCCTCTCTCACTAACCTCAGCATAGAAACCCTAGGGAGGGAGAGAGAACAAGCATGGCATGGCCATGCCGGCCACATGCCGGCCATGCCGCACCACCTCCTCTCTCCTTCATCGCCGACCCTGGCCACCATGTCCCTGCACTCCACCTCACTCTACTGGATCGCCTAGCATCGGCCGTTGTCGAGGAGGAACACAGCACAGGCCAGACAAGCACGCGTCCATGGCGCCCTGAACGCCGCTCGCGTCGCGCGTGGGCACGCCGCGGGCATACACTGGACACGCGCCGCGCCACGACCTCGAGCACGCCCTGGCCCCGCTTGCAACACGTTGAGCATCACCGTGACACCGCAACGCTCCCAGACACGCCCTCGACCACGACCCGCCACCGCCGTCGCCGGAGAAGAGAACCCTGGTCCGCCGCGGACGCGACGGACACGGAAGCAATGCGACCAATTTAGCCACCGCCCGACCCCGCTGTCGCCGCCTATAGCATCGCCAGGAGCCGTAGAACACTGCCACCACCTCGCCTAGCTCGATCGCTTGCCGGAGAAGCCGCGCCATGGTCGACTTCTTCACGGCCAAGCCGCACCCTTGGCCATCTATAAATACCGCGTTCCCTGGACGAAGCTGAGCACACCACCACGTTCACCACCCTCCACTGCTTCTCCTCCACCCAACCACTCGCTCGATTCTTGCCGGAGTTGCTCCAATTTGAAGCCCGGAGCGCGCCGATCACCGCACCTCGCCGCCGTCGATTGGAGCCGATCCAGAGACGCCGCCGGTGCCAGGAGCTTCGCCGTCGTCCACATCGACATCACGCACACTGCCAGCCACCGCGGGAGCCCTGGTTAGCTCTCCCACCCCCTACCCGAGCCGCCGGCGAACCTCTCTCTCGCCGGCGAGACGATGCACCTCAGCCGTTAGATCCCTCTCTAATCCTACGCTCCACGTCGCCCCGTACCGCTTCGGCGTTTAAACGCCGCTGACATGCGGGACCCCCTGTCAGGCAGCCCACGCGGGCACAGACGCGTGGTGGGCTGAGGTGGGCCGTTTTATTTCAAATCGGCCCAGCTTCGTTTTCCCGCCGGCCTGTTTAATTCAAATTCGTTTTAAACATTTTCCAAACATTTTCAATACTGCCCAAACTTTGAAATTAAATAGTTTCCAATTGGCTAAACCAAATTTAGTGAATTTGATATTGTTGGAAAGCCACTGAAATTCTCTATCCAATGCCACTGGTCTCAGGGTCAAATTCTTTGTAGAATTAATGTGACAAAAATAACAAGCCAGGGACTTTTCCCTATTCAAATAATTCTTAAAAATCAACCAAAATAGATATTAAGTTAATTCCAACTCTAATAGCTCACTTTTGACTTACACTAATTGTTTTTGCAATAAAATGGTGTGGTCACTTTGCATGATCATGCCATGGTTTAATGAATGGATATTTTGACTAGTTTAACTAGTTGATATTATCCAAAACGATTAAAGTTAAATTGTGTGAAGTCTTACACTTCATTTAAACTTGTCTCACATGAATTCATGGGATGTTTGGACCCCTGGTTCCAAACTCTCTTATCTGAATTTCTTGAGATTTAAATCAAATATAGTGTTATTTAAATGGCATGAGGTGTTCCACCTCATTTAAATCATTCTCCCAAATGATGATGATGATGAACATTTGATCTAGGTCAAGATGAGTTCATCCATGATCGTTGGAGAAATTAAATCTTAAGAAGATTTCAATGAGAGGAAATTATTTCTCAAGAACCCTATGGAAACTATCATTTACATATAGAATACAAATCCTATTTAAATCCCACAACCCATGCACCCTAGTTTATTTATGTGTGTGCATAGAGTAGTTTGTGTGTTTATTTGTGATGTGTGGAATAGCCATGGAATTAGTGAGTAATTATACTCGTATTCAAATTTAGACGGTAGCACCGGAGAGTACGCCGAAGAAGAAGGTTGCTACCAGGAGGAGGAAGAGGAACAGTTTGAGAACTACCAAGGCAAGCTAAATTACTATGCAAGCTTTTACCCTTGCAAAGTGCAAAGCCTCTTGGGGCAAGGCACCATGTTTCTTACCTTTTCTTATATGAACCTATCCCAAGTTTTTGCGTTACAAGTTTTTACTTGTTTTCTAAAAGATTTACTTTTATAGTTAACTTTGGTCAAAATACAAGTTGGTTATTAGAGTAGTGAGTTAGTCCCTTCCAAGCAAAGCAAGATAGCACCCCTCATGAATTAGAGCTAGTGCTAATAAACTAAACTTGACTACTCTAGATGGGAACTTTGTGATTTTGAAAGGATTTTGAAACCTTGGAATGAAGATGCATTCCATTGAATGATTTTTGAAGGTGAATATGACCAAGAGAAGATGGTGATTTTTGATAAAACATGATGTTGGTTTGAATGCGATACCTTTCCAATTCTCAAGTACCCCCACAATACCTGATTATGGGTAGGGCTTAACTGGAAGTTTATGCGTCTTAGTATGGGTTCCCTCTAAACAAGCGTCATCGGGGTTATGCCGAAAGCTGCCTCTACCACAAAAGAAACGATATGATATGATGCGAAAGGAGGTGAATGTCCGGCCCAAGCCCTGTGCAGTTCCCAGGTTGACAGTTGGTCTTCACTGGGAGGCCAAGCTCATGGGGAGAGGTGCTCATACTAGGATTCGTAAGTGAAAGGTTATGGTTGATGATCCGCGTACTGTGTTACGATTATTCGGGGAAATCCCGACGGATGAAATCAAATGTTGTGGCACAAGTGTGCAACCTCTGCAGAGTGTAAACCTATTCGAATAGCCGCGTCCACGGTTACGGACGGTTGGAAAGGCCATACAGTTTCCGATGTCATATCTTTGAAAATGATGTTGAAAGGTGATGGTGATTTGACTTGTGGTGAATTGAATTGAAATCACCACTTGAATGGTGGGAATGACACTAATGTTCCCCCTTGGGTTAGTTAGCACTTGAATAAGTTTTTCTCAAAACTTTGTGAACCAAAACTAGCTTTATGCAAATAAACTAGAGCTTAGCAAACCCTACTAGAATGTCTAGCACTTTTTCTTGAATTAGTTTGCGAGTACTCAACGTACTCACGGCTTTGTCCCTGGCTATTCAAATGGCCAGAGTATGAAGATGAACAAGGAGATGACCAGCAGGACGCCTACGACAACTAAGCGCCTTCCGACGTCAAGCGTTGGCCTGTGGACTAGAGAGTCCTTGTATCTTACGCTTCCGCTATGTTGAACTATGAACTTGTGTTTGTTTGTTGATCAATAGATCAACTATTCGTGTAATATGGATCATGTGATTCCAGTTTGTAAGACTTATGGGTTGTAATGAATGATGACTGTGATACTTAACTATTATGCCTCGCAACAACAATATTCCTGGGATTGCGATGTATGACATAATAGGCATTCGGACTTAAAAATCCGGGTGTTGACAGATATGAAGGTGAGCCACATGGTGCGTGTTGATTTTGAGATTGGACCGTACAAGGATTCCATTGATTTTGATGTGGTTCCTATGACGGTGTGTCATCTACTGTTGGGCCGGCCATGGCTATATGACCGTTCTGTGCAACACAATGGCCGCGCCAATACATATCACTTGGAGTTCAAGGGCAAGAAAATCAACTTACAACCTATGTCACCACAGCAAATTGTCAATGAATCTCGTCAGAAAATTGAAGTAAACTTGGAGGATGCATCTATAGATAGGCGAGAGAATTGTAATGCCGTGAGTGATATAATGAAAAGTGAGAGAGTGAATTCCTTAGTCTTATTAGCCACCAAAGAGGACATGATAGAATTTAGTGAGGATCCTACATCCATGCCTCTTGTGCTCATGTACAAGGGCGAGGTTTTGGTTTCTAATGACATGACCCCTATTTCTCTTGGTGTTTCTAGTGTTTTGTAGGAATTCAGCGATGTGTTTCTGGAGGAGGTACCCGCGGGATTACCACCACTACGTGGTATTGAGCATCAAATTGATTTGATCCCCGGCGCCTCGCTTCCCAACAGGGCGCCATATAGGACGAACCCCGAAGAGACGAAGGAGATACAGAAGCAAGTACAAGCGCTACTCGACAAAGGTTATATCCGCATAAGCCTTGGTCCATGTGCTGTTCCTGTTATTCTAGTTCCTAAGAAAGATGGTACATGGTGCATGTGTGTAGATTGTAGAGCGATTAACAACATTACTATTCGATATCGTCATCCTATTCCCCGTTTAGAGGATATGCTAGATGAATTGAGTGGTGCTGCTATTTTCTCTAAAATTGATTTGCGTAGTGGTTATCATCAAATTAGGATGAAAAAAGGGGATGAATGGAAAACAGCCTTTAAAACAAAATTTGGTTTATATGAGTGGTTAGTAATGCCTTTTGGTTTAACTAATGCACCTAGCACTTTCATGAGACTGATGAACCATGTTTTGCGTGATTTTATTGGAAAGTTTGTGGTTGTGTACTTTGATGACATATTAATTTACAGCCTCAATGAATCTGATCATACTATACATATTAGACATGTTTTGCAAGTGTTGCGTGATAATCAACTTTATGGTAATCTTGAGAAGTGCACATTTTGCAAAGATAAGGTCATATTTATGGGTTATGTTTTCTCTAAGCATGGAGTAGAAGTAGATGTGTCTAAAATTGAAGCTATTCAAAATTGTCCTACTCCTATGAATGTGAGTCAAGTAAGAAGTTTTCATGGTCTTGCTGGGTTTTATAGAAGATTTGTGCCCAATTTTAGTACTATTGCTGCACCTTTGAATGAATTAACTAAAAAGGGTGTTGTCTTTGAGTGGGGCGCAGCCCAAGATCATGCTTTTGATGAACTTAAACGATTGTTAACTTCTGCACCGTTGCTTGCACTTCCTGATTTCAATAAACAATTTGAGATTGAATGTGATGCTAGTGGTATTGGAATTGGTGGTGTGTTGATGCAAGAGGGTCGCCCAATTGCATATTTTGCTGAAAAACTTCCTGGTGCTAAGTTGAACTATCCAATATATGATAAAGAATTATATGCTTTAATTAGAGTTCTTGAGGTTTGGCAACATTACTTGTGGCCAAAAGAATTTATCATACATTCTGATCATGAAGCTTTGAAATATCTGAAAGCTCAATCTAACTTGCATAGACATCTTGCTAAGTGGGTTGAGTTCATTGAGTCTTTTCCATACATTATTAAGCTTAAGAAGGGAAAAGATAATATTGTTGCTGATGCTCTATCTAGGAAGAATATGCTATTAACTCAACTTGATGTTAAAATTCCTGGATTAGAGATACTATGTGATTTGTATGCTACTGATCATGATTTTGTTGAACCATATCGCTTGTGTGCTATTGTTAAAGCATGGGAAAAATATCACATACATGATGGGTTCTTGTTTAGAGCTAACAAACTATGTGTTCCAGAATCGTATGTGCGTTTGTCTTATTGCAGGAATCTCATGCTGGAGGTTTGATGGGTCACTTTGGGCGTGAGAAGACGCTAATCATGCTAGCTGACCACTTTTATTGGCCAAAGATGAGGCGGGATGTGGACAGGTATGTGAAGAGATGCATTACTTGCAACAAGTCCAAGTCCAAGCCGAAGCCTCACGGTTTGTATACTCCTTTACCGGCACCTACTACACCATGGGAGGATATTAGTATGGATTTTGTGTTGGGTTTGCCGCGTACTAAAAGAGGCCATGATTCTATATTTGTGGTAGTGGATAGATTCTCTAAGATGTCACATTTTATTGCCTGTCACAAGAGCGACGATGCGTCGCATATTGCTAACCTGTTTTTCAGGGAGATTGTACGTCTACATGGAGTCTCGAAGACTATTGTTTCTGATCGTGATGTGAAGTTTATGAGCTACTTCTGGAAGACACTTTGGGGAAAGCTGGGGATAAAGCTACTTTTCAGTACTACTTGTCATCCTCAAACTGATGGTCAAACTGTGGTGGTGAATAGAACATTGTCACAACTGTTGAGATCCATGATCAAGAAGAACTTGAAGGAGTGGGAAGAGTGTATGCTGCATGTGGAGTTTGTTTACAACAGGGCGGTACATTCTACCATAGAGCTGTGTCCGTTTGAGGTGGTGTATGGTTTCAAACCCATTACTCCACTTGACTTGTTGCCTTTGCCCATACATGAGAGAGTTAATATGGAGGCATCAAAGAGGGCAGATTTTGTGCGAAAGATTCATGTGAAGACTAAAGAGTTGATAGAAAAGAAAGGCAAGAGCAATGCTGCAAGGATGAATAAGAAGCGCAAGGAGATATTGTTCAAGCCTGGTGATATGGTCTGGGTACATTTTCGCAAGGATAGGTTCCCTAAGCTACGGAAGTCCAACTTGCTTCCTCGTGGTGCTGGTCCTTACAAAGTGCTTGACAAGATCAATGATAATGCATACTCGATAGATCTTCCAGATGATGAGTTTGGTGTCAGTAATTCTTTCAATGTTGCTGATTTGATACCATATGACGGAGAAGACCTTGAAGCGTCGAGGTCGATGCCTTTTGAAGGGGGGGAGATGATGAGGACATCCCTACCACATTACTACCTCCGTTATTACAAGATGAAGATGATACTGCTGTGAAGGTCAAGTCCAATGAAGTTAGGATTGGACCAATGACACGAGCTCGTGCGAAGCTACTTAAACAACATGTGAACTTGTTCCTAACTGATACTTTGATTGATGAGAACTTTATACTGCCTAAGTCGTATTATTTATGTATGATCAGGTTTGAAGAGGAACCAAGCATCGCACGAGGAGGAGAGGAGCAAGTGGACATGGAGCTGGACATGAAGACATCCCATGGACGCGCGAGGGAGGAGCGGGAGGCATGCGCGAGAGGAGGAGATCTTCAGGCCGGCGCCAGGCCCGGTCAGACCGGCCGTGACGCCGGGCCACCCGGTCCCAGCCCCGGTCGGTCGGCTTCCACGCCGGATCAGCCCGGTGACAAGGGATTAACTTGTCAATGCCTACGGGTTGTAGACTAGGGTTTAGTTGGAAGTAGAGGGCAAGTAGATCTCGAAGGTTTCAGCCGAAAAGTACTCGACGATTATGATAACTAGGGTTTGAGAGACAATGATTCGATGATTTCTTTGTCCCTCGACTCCCCCTTATATAGGAGGTGGAGCCGAGGGATTCGTATTGTACAAGTTACAGAGTCCGGGAAGGTTTCTAACTCATCCCGCAAGATTACAAATAATGCTTCCTATTACAACTCTATCTTTCCTTAACAATATCTTGTGCTTCCGAATCTTCTTATTCTTCGAGTAGTGGGCCTTCAGTAAACCCCGGGTACTATCTTCGGCAGGCCCATTGGGGATGCCTATGTCAGTAGATCCCGAGATTTTGCTTGAATCGTAGAGTCAGGGAAAATCTCCACTGTTTATTTTTACTCGACAACTTAAAACTTCTCTATATTTCTTCACATGAATTTCTATATTGTACAGGGATAATGGTAGTTGGGGCTAGTTCATCTGACGGATCAGGTACTAGTTAACTGCTCTAGTGGCAATCCGCAAAAACCTACTTCAAGATCACGTCCCTGGACATGATCTCGGGATACTGGTGTAAACTTCGACAGGTGCCGCTTAAGGTCTTACCATTCTGTCGAGTCCCAGTCATATTTATCGGGTACCTAACGCGTCCGTTAGGATTTTTCTTCGTATCTGTTGATACGGATAAAAGTAGCAAACCGACGTCAGAGACGGCGCCACGCCACACAGAATGGATCTGGGGTCTTACCTTCGCAAAGTTTTGCGGCATTCAGAAATTGTTCGCAACTTCGACGTTCTGAGAATATATTGTCGAGTGATTATTCGGCTGTTGGAATGGCACATTTTATTGAGTCAACGGATGGCTTATATTGCTCTCCCGATGGGAGTATATGTAGAGTTAGTTATAACTCGAAATATACTCTCTTGTTCTTCTATCTATCTTTTTATAATTTCATCGGGCACGCGGACAGCGTTTCCGATGGGAGTAGCCCCCGAGGCTACATCCAAGGACTTGTGCTTGGGTGTAGGCTCCACGCCTTATGCTGCTATATTTTCTTTCTTTCCCGAAGTTTTCAAATCTCTCGGGTGCGCGAACAGCGCTCCCGATGGGAGTAGCCCCCGAGGCTATGAGCAAATATTTGTATTTGATCATAGGCTCACGCCATTTCTATTTTTTCTTTCTTGATCTTTTCATTTTTCCGAAGTAGCCCCCGAGCATTTGATCAAAAACTTGTATTTGATCAAAGGCTCTCCAATATTTTCCCTGTCGCCTTTTTTATGAAGCTGTTGACTCGAATTTTTCTCCTGCTAAGTGACGTTACTGCTGACGATAGCCACGATTGTAAGTCCTGAAATCGCGAGAAGTCCTCTCCCGCTGCCTTGCGGGCCCAAATTACCCATTATCTTGACACATCGTGCAAGTGGGGGACACACGTCCTCCGCTTTTCCTGGCGCACGCACTGTAACTTCTCCAGGATTAAATTACTTTTTTACCCTTGTTCCACGTGTTCATCATCTGCCGCACACTTTTTCCATCCAACGGTACGCCGCTTGGCCGCACCTCTATATAAGATCTCCTTCTTCTTCCTCGAGCACCTCCGCTCGCGCCGTTCTCCTGCTCTCCTCTGCCAAAACTCCTCTTGCGCCCCACAACTCCCTGAGCTCATCTTCTCCTAAGCTGCCTTCCTGCGCCATTGTTAATGCCACCGCGTAGATTGACCAAACACAGCACGCCTGAATCGACGATGGCCTCTGTGGATCTGGGAAGCACCGAGTGGGAGAGATCCAAAATCTCTACCCAAGACATCAACCTCCTGAAGAAACTGGGGATCAGCAAGAAGCCCAAAGCGCTGTGCTTCCCCAGCGAAGAAAGCTACCCAACCCCTCCAATGGAGTATCGGGTTAGTTTTGTCGACCATCTCATCCGCGGCCTTTCTGCCCCCATTCACCCTTTCCTTCGAGGATTACTTTTTGTTTATGGCCTGCAACTTCACCACCTCACACCCAATTCTATCCTCCACATTTCCATTTTTATCACCCTCTGCGAAGCCTTCCTTGGCGTCCAACCTAACTGGGCGCTATGGAAGCGCATTTTCTTTTGTCACCGCAATGGCTCTCCCAATGTCGCCTATAATATAGGCGGCGTTGTTATCTGCGTTCGCCCCGAAGTCGAGTATTTCGACGTCAAATTCCCTGACTCAGTTCAAGGGTGGCGCAAAAAGTGGCTGTACATCCGTGAGGAGAACCATGGATGTGCTGAAGACAATATTCCTCCTTTTGACGGTGCCGAAAAAATCTATCGCCGCCGTTCCTGGGATGCAGAGGCTACCGAGGAAGAAAAAAATATCGACAGAGGCACTGATGACTCGCATCCACGAGTTGCAAAACACTCGCGGCAAAGAGCTGTCAGGTATCCAAATCACGGCGTATTTCCTTAGAATCAGAGTGCAGCCTCTTCAGGCTCGCAAATACCCTCTCTGGAAGTATGCTGGCGCAAGGATGCAGATCGGTTGTCGGTGGATTTAGAGGTCAAGGACTTAGAGAAACTTGTCCGGAAAATCTCCTCCTCAGCAAGAAAGATCCTGTCCCTTTTTCCTGTCGCGTAAAACCATATAGCGCCACCAATGCGCTTCCCAAGGTAACCTTTGTCAACTGATTTGTTATTGTTGTGCCATCCTTTACGTAATTCTTTTATTGACGCCTCCCCTTGTTTTTGTATAGAACCATCCAAATCTTGTCTCGCTTCCTCCCCTTCCTGAAGGTGGAGAAGTCAACGAACGGGCTGTTGTCACCGATGACAACCAAGATGCCCCTTCTTTTGAGAATGAACCCGCAGATTCTCAAAAATCTACGGGATCTTCTGAAAAGGAGGCTGCCTCTGAAGCTACTGCATCGGCACAGTCTCCTCCTCCTGCTGTTTCTCCAAAGAACAAAAGGAAAAGGGCTGAAGTCGAAGATTCCGGCACCTCCAAAGCCGAAGAAGCTGCTCCTTCACGTCGGAAGGCAGCTTTTGATCCATACCTTGAGGCCCTCATCAGCTCGTAAGTCACCTTTTATTTCCCCTTATTTTTGTACTCGAAGATTTTTGTCTATCTTGCTTTTTATGCTGCCGCCATTTAATCGTAGTGGTGACGAGGAAGAAGTACCAGCTTTTGATGCGACTTCTCGAACGAGTACGTCGCACACTCTGGTTGTTTCTGAGGTGCAAGTGGAAGGAGAAGAATCTTCGCCTCCTCAACAAAACCTCGACGCTCCTACTCCTCCTTCAAGCCCCCTTGTCCCTTCACCAAAAAGGACAAGGGTTCAAACAATCACGGAGCCTGCCCTACAATTGGGTAGCTCCTCGAGTCCTCTTTTGGATGATGTAAGTCCTTAATTTCTTTGTTGTCAGTGTCTATATTTTCTCTGTTTGCTTCTTTGTGCAATCATGTTTTTTCTCATACCTACGCTTTCTTTCTTTTTCCTTCTTTGACAGCCCATGATCAAAGAACTTATTCGCATCGGTGCCCAATTCATTGGGTATCGCGAGTATGCCAGCAAGACCGAAGGTAATGACTCCCTGCTTGCCTTTGTTCATGACTTCTTGCTCCTGTTTTATCGCAATTTTGACTATTTTTGACTATTTTGGCAGAAAAACTTGCGGAGGCCAACAAACTTGCCGACACGCTTGCTCAGAAATTAGAGCAAAGTGAGGCGGCTCGCAAGAAGGCCGAACTTGATGCTGGCAAAGCTAAAGCGGAGGCTGATAAGGCCAAGGCAGAAGCTGCTGGTGTCGAAGATCTGCAGAAAAGGCTTCATGATGCCGAAACTTCTTTGAACGAGCATAAAGCCGCGCAGGCTGCTCGTGAAAAAGCGATCCTCAAGCGCTTGAACTCGCAGAATCGACGCTTTGTCAGTAAGTTTTTTGATCTATTCTGTCTTCTTTAGACTTGCTTTTCTTTACTTGCTTGTCGACCAACCATATATTTTCTTCGACAGATAAAACAAACCAAGAATTTGAGCTTGAAGATCCCGACAACGATCCTCTTCTCGACGCACTGTCTGTCCTTGAGTTTCATGGAACAGAAACTCGTGAAGGCATTGAACAGGCTGAAGCAGGATTGTCACGGCTGTTCCCTTACTTCTTCCCGAAGAAAACGGAACCCAAGACTTTCCTTGCTCTTGCCAAGGACTTCAATCCACCAGAAGATCTTGGACTGAAGATGCGCCAAGAAAATATGAAGATTGCTATCGAAAGCACTGTCGCCTTGGTTGCTGACAGCCAGCAAACTATCGACTGGACGAAAGTGGGCGACACAGAAGAGATGGAGACCACAAAGTGGCGAGCACTGATCAGGGCGGCAAAGCCCAACACGAAGAAGATCCTGGCCTATCTCGGAATCAAGCCAACTTCAACTCCTAGCTCGTCGAAGCCGGAGGTCTAGTTGAATGCTCCTTCTTTTTCTTTTTATTTTTCCTGTTTCTTTTGCTGTTGTCGCCACAATATCTTTGGCAATAATTTTCCTAGTAATCCTTTTGAAAAAGTCCTTCTGTTTATCTGTGTAAATTTCCTGAAGATCAATGGAATTCTATCTTGCGCGATCATTTGATATTGAGATTTTCTTTTCCAGTTGATATTTGATAACTACTCTGCAAATCCTCATCCTGCCGATACTTCTCCTGCTTCCTCCTTCTCGAAGAAAACACTCGTCGATGATAGCCTCATCGAAGGTTCTTCGAGTAAACATTTGTCGCAAGATTTGCAAGAACTTCGCCAGCAACTTCAATCCATGAAAAAACAAATGCTTGTGCTAATGGAACAGTCTCGAAGATCTTCGGAGAGAGAAAAAATTGCTCTTCAACAGGCTGAAGATGCCATTGCTGCAAAGGATGCCGCGGTTGCTGAAGCTACCGAAGCTTCTTCTCGAGAAAATTATATGCTTCAACTAATGAGTGACGCCAGTCTGGACATGACAGGTATGCTTCCTATACATAACCATACTTGATGTAATTCCTGCTATTTTCCCTTAATATTTTCTCCGTTGGACCAGGCTCTTTTTTGGATACTGCTGCCGAAGATCAACGCGTTGAAGCTCGAGCCAGTGTTCTACTCAGACTTGCTGCACAACATGGTTCTAACTTTTGGGTTACCCCTGAGCGTACCCGCCAAATTGTCAGATTCCGTACTAACCACCTGGGGTGTGGCTGCGATGTACAGCAGGAGAGGTTCCTTTTCTTTCGGCGCCACCAAGATTGGCGGTGTCGAGATTGTGCGTTTCAGATCCTCGAAGGCTCTATCGGCTTCTTCATTCCACTGGAATTTCTCTCCTTGCTTTATTAAAGCGTAGAACGGTAACGCTTTTTCTCCCAGCTTGGCGACGAATCTGCTTAAAGCTGCGACTCACCCAGTTAACTACTGTATTTCTTTCAACTTTGTTGGCTTCCTCATTGTTACTATAGCTTGTATTTTTTCGGGATTTGCTTCAATCCCCCTTGCTGAAACTAGAAACCCAAGAAGTTCTCCTGCTGGGACGCCAAAGGAACACTTCGTCGGGTTCAACTTGAGGTAGAATTTGTCGAGGTTGTCAAAAGTTTCCTTCAGATCCTCGATCAGCGTCGTCCCCTTCTTTGATGTTATGACGACATCATCGATGTACACTTGTACGTTTTTCCCAATCTGTGTCGCCAAACACTTCTGCATCATCCTCTGGTATGTTGCTCCCGCGTTTTTCAAACCGAAAGGCATTGTTCTGTAGCAAAACACGCCGTACGGTGTGATGAACGCTGTTTTGACCTCATCTTCTTCTTTCAATCTGATCTGGTTATAACCAGAATACACATCCAGGAAGGAAAGACGTTCACATCCTGTCGTGGAGTCGATAATTTGATCGATCCTCGGGAGGGGAAAGTGATCCTTTGGACAATGTTTATTGAGACACGTAAAATCGATGCACATGCGAAGGACTTTAGTGTTTTTCTTCGGCACCAACACTGGGTTTGCTACCCATGTGGCCTCTGTATGCAGCTCCTTGATAAAACCAGCTTCTCTTAGTCGATCGATTTCTGACAGCATAGCCTTGCGGTTTGGTTCTGAAAAACGCCGCGAAGGTTGTTTGATTGGTCTCGCTAGTGGATCCAAGTTTAGGTGGTGCTCGGCAAGTTCCCTGGGTACTCCTGGCATGTCAGCTGGACACCATGCGAAGATTTTCCAGTTCTCACGGAGGAACTCGATGAGCGCGCTTTCCTATGCGAGGTCCATGTCTTTTGCGATGGACGTCGTCTTTTTCGGGTCTGTCGGGTGAATCTGCACCTCCTTAGAATTTTTCTCAGTGTTGAAAGTTGATTCTTTATTTGGCCTTCCGACATCTGGTAGCACGTCGTAGTCAGTCGTAAGCCTTGACGCCATATACTCGGCTTGCATCCCAAAAGTTTCTGACAGTCGATGAAAATCCTTATCACACTTATCGGCTAGGGCAAAGCTTCCTTTGACTCTGATTGGTCCCTTAGGTCCAGGCATCCTCCTCAACAGGTACGTGTAATGTGGTACCGCCATAAACCTAGCATATGCTGGTCGTCCTAACAAAGCGTGGTACTGTGATGGGAAATCTACGACTTCAAACTCCAGCCTCTCGATTCTGTAATTTTCCCGGGTCCCAAACTGAACGTCAAGATTAATCTTCCCCAGCGGATAACTTGGCTTCTCCGGTGTGATACCGTGGAATCTCGTGTCTGTTGGTTTCAGGTTTGCTAGGGAGATGTTCATCTTCCTTAATGTATCTGCATACATGAGGTTTAAGCTGCTGCCGCCATCTATGAACACGCGAGATACGTCGAACCCTGCGATGACTGCTGGTAGTATGAGTGCTGACTGCCCTGGTCGAGGAACTTGCTGTGGATGATCCGCAATGGTGAAGCCAATGTCTTGCCCTGACTAATTAAGATACTCGACTGTTGGTGGAGGCATTTTTTCTGCCATGAACACCTGTCGCGAGATTACTTTCTGAGCTCTATTGGATGGCCTTCCTTCCTGAATCATCGAGACCGCTACATTAGAGTTAGGATCAACATAAGGCGGTGGTGCAGGTGCTGCCGCTATTCTGAGCTGATGTCGATTTTCGTCCGTAATCGTGGGAGGAGGTGGCAAGTGAATCTCACTCCTGGGTTCTCGAGGATTTCTGTGTGCTGCATGAGCATTAGCATGCCCTGCCCACCTTAGCATTGCCTGGAAATTTCGACAATCCTTCTGCAGATGTCCTGACTATCTTTTTCCGTTGCTGTCGAGGAAAAAATGCATCTGACACGGCCCGTTCATCATCTCTTCGGGAGACACGAAAGGCCTCTGGAACCTTGGCCCGGTATTTTGCCTATTGTTTCGAGAGTCATCTCTATTGTCGCCTCGTTGCTCATTGCTCCTCTGGTAATCATCTCTGTTGTTTCCTCCGGTGCTTGCTCGGAAGCCAACCGAGATTTGCCCTGGAGCATCATAGCTTGAGTACTGCCGAGGAAAACGTCGCCTACTTTGATAATTTCGGCCGCGGTCCTCCTCTGGTGACCTATGCCGTTTGTTGTGAACAACATCTTCTCCATCTGCCCATCTATTTGCTATCTCCATTAACGCGGATACTGTTTTTGGGTTGGTTCTCCCCAAATCCTCGACAAAATCTCCTCGCCTGATTCCTGCGACAAACGCATCTATTGCTCTCTCGTCAGATATATTCTCTGCCGAGTTTTTGATGATATTCCACCTTTGGATATACTTTCTCATTGGCTCGTCTGGCTTTTGTCGGCACGCCCTCAGTTCCTCTAGTGATGCAGGTTTTTTGCAGGTAGACCGGAAATTCTTGACGAATACATCCTCGAAGCTATCCCAACTGTCGATAGATCCTGGAGGAAGTTTCTTTATCCAAGATCGCGCGGCTCCACTCAAATGCACCTGGATGCTTTGCATAGCTGTTGCTCTAGTCCCTCCTGTGAGTTTCACTGTCTCGAGGTAATCAACTAGCCAATCCTCTGGATCTTACAGGCCGTCGAATTTCTTGAAATTATCAGGCAACTTAAATCCCGAAGGGACTCGAGTTTTTCGGACTCTCCTTGTGAAGCATGGCAAACCGCACATATCCTCGTCGTTTAGCTCTGGGGAATGCCGCTGTTCTCTTCTACTTTGTCACGCTCTGTCGACCCTTGCTTGTGCTGCCGTGTCTCTTGCTCCACTTGGTCCTTCGGGAGCTGCTGCTGTTGCTGCCGTAGGTCGTGGACTATTTTGCCTTGCTGTTCCTTCGGGGGGTGTTGATGCAAACGCCGTTCCCATGGCTCCAACTCCTGGCATTGCCATGTTATACAATGCCTCCCTTGGATCTCCTGGGGGTGGCCTGGATGCAAGGATGAAAGCTTGTGTCGCCATATACCCAGCTTCTGGTGTCTTGGGGATGATGTTCCCTCTCGTGTCTATCGACATAAAAGACATGTCGAGGTTTTGAACCAAGTGCTCTCTTTCTCCTTCAGGTATATTTTGCAACCTTGATCTTGCTCTGTTCCGAGCTTCCCTGTGGCTATCACCCGAAGTTCCAGATTGTCGACTCAGTTCTGCCCTTCGCCTGCTCGATGCAGAGGCTGCCTCCTTTCTTCTGTTTAAAGCAGCTGTCTGTTTTTCCAATTCCCTTGCAGCTCGTGCGAGCCTATATTGATATGCTTGCAACTCCTCTGGCGTGGCTGTGGTAGCCATTGGTTCTGAGCCATCCATAGCCCTTGCAGCTCTATCCCATGCTGCTTGCGGAAGTTGAACTCTATCTCGAGGTTCAGATCCGATATATTTGTTGCCTAGACCTCGTCGCAAATCAGAGGGATCGACGTATGGATTTCCCAAATTGTCGAAAGCCTCAGATGTTTCCTCCTGGTCACGGCTTGGCTCTCTGATGACATAAATCTGATGATACTTTGTATTCAGATCTATGCTGGGTTTGGTGACACCATCATGAAGATTGGCGAAGACCTTGCCCACTGTAGTGGATTTGTCGATGAAGTTGAAGCTGTCGACACTGCTTGAGTTATCGCTTATATAGGAGTCCGCAGATGACTCAAACGACATGTCGCTGAAGATCTTGGTGAGCTTTTCTCTTGCCCTAGTGCTGATGAAGTGTGACGACGAAGTTTCTTCCTCTCCTGACTCGATTGACGATGTAGAGTTCGAAAAATCGGATCGACCACCGACAATCCCGACGAGATCGGAATTTCGACACGATACACTCCCTCTTTCTCGACGCGAAAGTGAAATCTTCCGAACGTCATCTCCATAGGCTCCTCCAGATACATATGCATCCAAACGGGAGGGCGGGTGAGGAACCAAATCGACAGGATCAGTTGCGATCTGTTTACCTCGATCCATCGCGTTGCTTGCAGTTGACGAAGTCGACGATCTTGAACGTGCCATCGAGATCAGATCCTTGACGCCTCTAATTCCCACAGACGGCGCCAATTGACAAGGGATTAACTTGTCAATGCCTACGGGTTGTAGACTAGGGTTTAGTTGGAAGTAGAGGGCAAGTAGATCTCGAAGGTTTCAGCCGAAAAGTACTCGATGATTATGAAAACTAGGGTTTGAGAGACAATGATTCGATGATTTCTTTGTCCCTCGATTCCCCCTTATATAGGAGGTGGAGCCGAGGGATTCGTATTGTACAAGTTACAGAGTCCGGGAAGGTTTCTAACTCATCCCGCAAGATTACAAATAATGCTTCCTATTACAACTCTATCTTTCCTTAACAATATCTTGGGCTTCCGAATCTTCTTATTCTTTGAGTAGTGGGCCTTCAGTAAACCCCGGGTACTATCTTCGGCAGGCCCATTGGGGATGCCTATGTCACCCGGTCCAAACCGGGTCCCACGCTTGTGCCAGACGGGGCTTATCCAGTAAGTCTGGACGCTCCGCCCGGTGGCCACCCGGTCCCTAGCCCGGTCCAAACCGGACCACCCGGTCCCAGGCCCGGTCGACTGGATCCCAGACCAGACGAGTCTGAGTCTGTCTCGACCAGATCTATTCTGGGTCGGTTATTTTTGTATCTTTTCGACCTGAGGTCGTCCTGAACCCCTATATAAGTGCCCAGGACGCCCCCAAAGTAGCTTTAGACCACGTTTAAGATAAACTCTAGTTCATAGTTGTTTGCTACGCAAAACTATTGATACCCACTCTCCAATTCGCATCGATCTGGAGTTTTATGCTACTGAAAGTTTGTGTGATCTGATGTTCCATTGGGAATTAGAAGATTGCAATCTACCGCTTCGTGGTAGGCGGCTACGTGCGCAAGTGTGTGGAGTTGCGAATATCTTGCAGGGTTGAGAGCTGTTGCATTGGCGACAGGAATCGAGAGACTTCGTCGGTGTCATACAAGTTATCTACCTCATATCATCGAATCCATCTGCTGCAATTCATCACGTGTTCATCACCACCCGTCGCTTACTGAGAAGATCGGGAAATCCCTTATCAAGGAGGATCCTACTGATCACCGCCGGATAAAGCCATCACCACCTGCCCGAGGAGCCTTTCTATTGATGTAGAGAGCCCATGCGGCTTCTTGGTGTGTTTGGACCGGATGGACTCATCGGTGATTTCCTTGATGTGTTCTATGACTCAGAAAAAGATCAGACTTAGGAGTTCGGACTAATAGTAGAGCTAATGCAGTATAATTCAATGAAGAACTCTACATTCTAGTTAACGAATGTGTGATTTGCAATTAGAAACTGTTTAACAATCGAGAACTATAGTGTAGTCTCATGGTTCAAGGAGATGGAACTTAGAAGTTAGGACTGCATGGAGAACAAATTCAACATAGAAGACTTTTGCCAAATTTGTTTTGCTAGCCAAGTGGATGTGAACACATAGAGAGTGAGTCGGGGCCCCCACAACACTATAGTAGCATGGCAAAGTCATCATGACCAAGAGAAGAAATTTTGGTGTGAAAAAAATCACCTCACTTTCTACCTAAAAATAGTATTTTTTTCCTGCAATTTGGAAGATAATAAGAATAGTAGAGTAGACATCGAGAGGTAAATGTTTGTTAGGTATTAACTTCAAACCAAACATAATATTTCATTACCTTCTATGATGCTTCAAATTCTTTATTCAGCTTCGGTTGACCATTGGATCCTGAAAATGGAGCTTGATACGCTACTTCCTGAACGGTTGTGATAACACACTGTGCAACTTATTGAATTTGTTTCTCTATATGGTAACCTTTATCTCAGACATATTGAATAAATAAAAGGAAACAATGTGCTATGTAAAAACTTTAGTAGGCTGATTCTGGACTCGTCTTCAACGGAAATGAACGGATCGTAGCGAATAAGAGGGGGGGTGGTGAATGGTCGCTAGGCAATTTTTATGTCTTTTTCAGTTTTAATGCGATGCGGAAGTAAAGGTGATAACTTTGGTGATATGGGTGTTCCTACTATGATCCTAGGCTAGTGCAACAAGCAAATGATGAACAAGATAGTAAAGTGAGGGAGGAAACAACCGGGGACGCGGACACGAGGCGAGGTTTGTTTCCCGCAATTCCTCCCACAAAAGGGAGTACATCTACGTTGAGGAGGTGCTAACCACGAAGGCTAGACGGCCACGAAGGCCTCACCTTATTCCTCGTGAAATCCCCACGAAGGAGCTTCCCCTTCTCCACTAAGTAGCCGATCGAGGCGGCGGTTCCTTCACAAGGTTGGGGCGAGCTCCACAAAGACCGGAGGCTCCCAACACCCTATGGGGCTAGCACAACTCCAAGCTAGCCTCCATAGGAGCACTTCCTCCAAGATCCCACAATAGGAACCCTAACTCCAAGATCCACTAAGGACTAGATGATATTGGTGAAATCTCTCTTGGTAGAACAATAGATCGGAGCCTCCACCACCACTACTCAAAGTTTGGGCAAGATTGGTTGGGTAGGTGGGGAGATCCTCAAGGTTTGAGCTCAACAAAATGGAGGAGAGAGAGAGAAGAGATAAAATCAAGCTGGAGAAGAAGGGGCCCTTTTATAGGCTCCCCCAAATCCAACCGTTATGTGCAGATCCCGCACAACCAGTACTACCGCTTGGGCAAGCGGTAGTACCGCTCTGGGTTTGAAATCCGCCCACAGATTCGCCACGTGGGCTCGAAGCGGTAGTACCGCTGCCGGTACCGCTAAGGTACCAGCATGGCCTCTGCGATCCCCGGACTCCACCCGGTACCTTGCGGTACCAAGGAGGTAGTGCCGTAATTCAAATTACGGTGCCAAAGCTATACCATGCCGGAACTACCGCTTGGGAGCGGTACTTCCGCTCAATGTACCGTCAAGGTACCACACTTTGCTCTGTGGTGTTTTCTGCGTGCAATCCCAGAGCGGTACTTCAGGCCGGTACCAATAGGGTAGCGGTACTAGCACTACTGGTACCAGTAGTACCGGTTAGGCAGATTCTGCATTTTCTCTTCCCCTCTCCAACCATGTCACTTCACGACACGCACACAAAACCTATAAGCTACGCTTGAGTCTTCCGATCATGATGTGTTCAGCGAGGGCACGGTGCACCTGCAAATCTATCAAAGACAATGCATGCACACGGTTAAATTCATTCAAGTGTTGTTATCAAACACACAAAACACAAGGTATAGACCTTGTTCTTTCAATCTCCCCCTTTTTGGTGTTTGATGACAACACAAGAATTTGCAACATAGCATAAGATATTATGATAAGGTTCTAGATTTGCAAAAGCTAGACGGAGCTCCCCCTAGATGTGTGCATAGTTGGAATATGCATTTGAATACAAATACACACATCCTAGAGTACAACTCCCCCTAGATTCTACAAACCATGCACATATGCAACAAGGATATTTGACATGTTCATATAGCATATGCACACTATGGAGGCAACATATGACAAGACAAGGAGTTTTGGGTGAATGTGTCATACCTTTGCCTTGAGAAAACCCAAAATTCCAATAATAATGCCTCCATAGAAATGGTGTAGCCACAATAGATGAATACCAAATACCAATATAGGCTACCACGAATAGGTCTTATTACAAACCGGGAGATGCACGAATAGAGTAGCAAAGTAGCAAGCATAAGAATAAGTTTCTCGAATAACTAGGGATAAAAAGTGATTCCAAGGCCGAAAAACCAAAATGAAGCACCAAGCCCTTGGCATCCCCATGCAAATACCCGTCCTATTAGAGCAACTTCTCCCCCTTTGGCATCAGAACACCAAAAAGGGAGAGGAAGCATGCTAGCTCCCCAAGGGGATCACTCGTCATCCTCATCTTCGTCTTCGTCCTCGTCCTCCTCGTCGTCCTCGTCTTCATCATCCCCATACATGTGCGTGTCCTCCTCCTCTTCCTCAACTTCGTCTTCGTCTTGGACATGGCCCTTGCCATGAGGTAGTAGAGAGGGGCGCACAATGTGCTCGGGAATGGATTCCTCGGAGCTTGACCAAGTGTGCTTGGACTTCCATTCGCCGGGAGGGGTGATGTTGTTCCCGGAGCCATCGGAGGTGGGGGTACCCAAATGAGCCATCATCGCCTTTTGGCGTTGACGGATCTTCTGACGTGGGTTTGGTACATCTTGCCTTGGAGGTCCTCCTTGAAGCAAAAGGACTTCTTGAGACAAGCGGTGAGCTTGGCGAAGAGGCCTTTGGTCTTGACGGAGTTGGGCATAAAGTCAGAATCATCACTATTGGCCTCCTCCTCCTCCTCCCCCTCCTCCTCCTTGTCCTTGGGAGCATTCTTGTCATACCTTGGGAGAGAGTGATTCTTAATGTTGGGGCTGCGCTCTTTGTGGATAGTGATTGGGGAGCATTGGTCAAGGAGGTCTCCACGGTGAGCTTGTTCCCACTTGAGGCAAATGAGCCTCATGATGTATGGTGCATATTGGGGAAGCTTGCGGAGGAAGGCACAATCTTGCATCTCATACCATATGTAGTCCATGACGTCCAATTGCTTGCCTCGGCCCTTCTGTCATCGTGGTAAACAAACAGATGCCATGGGATGGCTTAAGTTTGGGGCCGGATGTATGCTTGAGGATCCGGAGGAGGGAAAGGTTGAGAGGAAATAAGGTAGAACTCGATGTATGCATTCACGAAGAACCAAGGGGAGCTACAGAACCTGGCCTCTGGCCGAAGGTTGAAGATGTACAGCGGCTAGCCTATCCTCTACTGAGAAACTACCCAAGGCTCGATCGATCGTCCCGCACAGGGGTGCCCCTCCTCTCCTTATATAGGGGAGATGAGGGTTACAAGGGAAGGAAACCTAGGGGTATCTTTGCTGACCTAAGCTACTTTATAAAGCTTCTTTGGCTCTAGGGGTGACCCTTCTGTCTTTAATCAAGGGGCTGATGACCTCCTCTGGTATCTTTTTCGTCATCTTCTTCTTTGACGTCAGGGCTTCGATTAAAGCTGAACTGCTTCGGTCATCTTGTCCTTTGGTCTTTGAGGGTATCTTTGACCATGGTGCCGACATGCTACAGTTGAGGCTGTGCCGGAACTCCGGTACCTTAACCGGTATAAACCGGAGTCTTGTTCGTTTTGTAATGAGTGTTTACCCATACTGGGCGTATTTCCGGCTTAGATATCACCGGTTGCCCTTACTCCGGCATACCCCTCCTGGTATACCGGATTGTTTCATCCAACACTATTGAACCAAGCTTCCATAATCCGGATCAACCTTTAATCCGGTTTATAAATGCTCTAACTTGGCATATTTACCATAGTATTGACCTACCGGGGGTCATCCCTCCAGCAGTAGTCCCCGAAGCTGGTGTGGGCCGGCTGAGCCATCCGAAAGACTGCACCAGGTTCCCATACAAAGCGCATCGGATCAATCATTCCGGTTTCAATTTAAACTAAGCCGGTATCTTGCCAGACTCATCCTGATACACCGAACTCTTCAGAACCTTTCCGGCTTCTTTCCGGCGGTTTGTTCGTCATTAAGTTTTCCTCGGCGAAGTCGAGAATATCTCGATATCGGTGCCTGTCAGTGACAGGCGCACTGTAACTGACGTTGCAGTGTCGGCGAGGGTCAAATCCCTCGTCTCCAGCGCGCATTTAAGACACCGCATTTGATCCGTGTGGCCCCCCGTGTGGCCTTTGTAAAAAACGCGTGTATCACCATGACACGTGGCGGCCCAACCGTCGAAGGGACGTGGGCCGAGCGGTTTCCAGCCCACTAAGCCCCCACGCCTATTTAAGGGGTGACGGTTCACTGTCGCACCCATCGCCTCCCCCACTCCTCGCCATTCTCGCCTCAAACTCTCTGAGAACTGCTGCTCCTCCTCCTCCGCCGCCGTCGTCCGCCGGAGCCCGTTTCCTCCAGCGAACCTTGCTGCGCCGCCGAGGAGAGCCTCCGCCACTCATCTGAGGTTAGAGCGGACCGTCTCAATCCCCTTTTCTTCCTAGCATTCTTCGTGTTCATCCTCGGGGGCAGTAGATTTACTTATGTATTTTCCTCCTCTTTTTTCTTGTCCTTAGATCTTCGCGAGCGAGTAAAAACAGTGAAGTTGTTTGTAGGTAGATCCGGTTAAGTTAGCCTAATGGCCTCCGAAGAATCCGACCTAGATCTCTCCGGTGAGTCCCGAATGGCCGGAGAAAACGAAGAGGCCGAAGGGCCCGAGATATCCGGGTCATGAAGATGCCGAGGACCAAGAAGCCGACGAGCACGAGCAAGAGGCCGGTGGGCAGGAGCAAGAGGCCGACCCTAGCTCCGCGGCTTATTTTCGAGGCCACTGGGAGGGCTCTGACGTATCCGAGGCTGAGAGCAACTGGTTATACCGGTCCCGGAGGATACCGTAAGGAGTAGTATGCCGGATTCCCGGTGATGAGAGGGAACCCAATGTGGAACTAGGCGAAGTGGTGGTCTTTACCGCTCACTTCGTTCGCGGCTTTGGCTTGCCAGCGTCGGACTTCTTCCGGTGTTTCCTTAACTTCTACAAACTCCGACCCCATCATCTTCCCGGCAATGCCGTTTTCTACCTCTCTGCTTTCGTTTCCTTCATGGAAGGTTACGTCGGCCTTTCGCCCACCATCGAGGCTTTTGCCCGATTTTATAACCTCCGGATCAACTCCATCCAGGATCCGAAGATACCACTCCCCAAACCCGTCGTTCAGTGCGGGGCGTGCATAATCACGCCTCGCCAGAAGAGCCCATATTACAAACTCTCCGGCCTCGAAATCTGCCGGAAATGGCAACAAACTTTATTTTATGTGAAGAACTCCGGTCCCACGGACCTTATCAACTTGCCGGCTTTTGTTCCTGGCGATCCCTCTAGAACCAACTGGCAGTTCAACCCGAGGAATAGCCATGATGAAACAGACCGGATTGTCCGGTTCATTGGGAAGCTTAAGGAGCACAATGAGCTTACGACAGATGATCTCGTGCGCACATTCATTGCACGTCGGGTTCTTCCCCTTCAACGCCGTGCTCATAAGATCTGCCAGATGATCGGACGATTTGATCCCACCCGGATCACTACCTTCCGGATCACCAGAGCCGACGTGGTCGCCAAGGCCAGATTAATCTCTAAAACGAAGATGTCGGTTGACTGGGAATGAGGCTTAGAGCCTCACAACCGCAGGCACCCGCCAACAGCCAAAGTAAGGTTTTGGGGACTCCGGAATACTTTTTACAGAATGATAAAATTCATTCTCTAACTCATTTGTTTCATCTTTCATGTTCAGAACTTCGCCCGAATCCGCGACGAGACATCGGCTTCCTTTACTCCTGACCACAATAAAGAGGACGAAGAGGATCCGGACTCTCTCTAGAACACACCTGGGTACGAGATGGACTCCACCCACAACACGGGCTCCGGTAAGTCCTCATCATCTCCTCCACCAAGAAATCGAGCCATTGATTCCGGCAACGAGGACGATGATTGTATTACACTTGAGGTACTTGACCCACTTCCCATCTCATATGCGTTTCTCGCGACGCCGGTTTCAGCTGATCTGGATTGTCAGGTGGTGGAGGACTCAGTGCCACTCTCCACCAAGCCTGGGGCTGCTCCGCCCTCTCGCACTCGGAAGACCCCGGCCAGCGGCACTAGTACCGGCTGATGACCCACAAGTATAGGGGATCGCAATAGTCTTCGCGGGAAGTAAAACCCAATTTATTGATTCGACACAAGGGGAGACAAAGAATACTTGAAAGCCTTAACAGCGGAGTTGTCAATTCAGCTGCACCTGGAAACAGACTTGCTCGCAAGAATTTATCAGCAGTAACAGTTTTATAGCAGTAGCAGTAGTGAAATACCAGCAGCAGAGTGACACAGACAGCAGTAGTGATTATAGTAAACAGCAGGATTAAAATACTGTAGGCACAGGAATGGATGACGGGCGTTGCATGGATGAGAGAAACTCATGTAACAATCAAAGCAGGGCATTTGCAGATAATAATAAAACGGTGTCCAAGTACAAAGCAATCCATAGGCATGTGTTCCATATATAGTCGTACGTGCTCGCAATGAGAAACTTGCACAACATCTTTTGTCCTACCAGCCGGTGGCAGCCGGGCCTCTAGGGAATCTACTGGATATTAAGGTACTCCTTTTAATAGAGTATCGGAGAAAAGCATTAACACTCCGTGAACACATGTGATCCTCACATCACCGCCACCCCCTCCGGTTGTCCCGATTTCTGTCACTTCGGGGCCTTTGGTTCCGGACAGCGACATGTGTATACAACTTGCAGGTAAGATCATAAAACAATGCATATCATGATGAAATAATAACATGTTCAGATCTGAGATCATGGTACTCGGGCCCTAGTGACAAGCATTAAGCATAACAAGTTGCAACAATATCATCAAAGTACCAATTACGGACACTAGGCACTATGCCCTAACAATCTTATGCTATTACATGACCAATCTCATCCAATCCCTACCATCCCCTTCAGCCTACAGCGGGGGAATTACTCACACATGGATGGGGGAAGCATTGCTGGTCGATGGAGAGGCGTCGGTGGTGATGATGGCGATGATCTCCTCCAATTCCCCGTCCCGGCGGAGTGCCAGAACGGAGTTTCTGGTCCCCGAGATGGAGTTTCGCGATGTGGCGGCGTTCTGGAGGGTTTCTGGCGACTTCGACTTCCTGCCTCGGGTTTTTAGATCGAAACCTTTAAGTAGTCCAGAGGAGGGCGTCGGAGGCCAGCCGAGGGGGCCACACACTAGGGCGGCGCGCCCCCCTCCTGGGCCGCGCCGGCCTGGTGTGTGGGGCCCTCGGGCCTCCACCTGGCTTGCCCTTCTGGCTCCGTGAGTCTTCTGGTAAAATAGGCCCTTTGGTATAAATTCCGAGGATTTTCCCGAAAGTTGAATTTCTGCACAAAAACAAGACACCAGAGCAATTCTGCTGAAAACAACGTTAGTCCGTGTTAGTTGTATCCAAAATACACAAATTAGAGGCAAAACAATAGCAAAAGTGTTCGGGAAAGTAGATACGTTTTGGACGTATCAACTCCCCCCAAGCTTAGCTTATTGCTTGTCCTCAAGCAATTCAGTTAACAACTGAGTGCGATAAAAGAACTTTCACGAACACATTTGCTCATATGATTTAAATATTCTCATGATATGGCTAACACTTAGGCAGTTCATAATAAGATACATGCAAATAAGATCATCTAATAGCTATGTCAATCATGGAAAGGTACCAACAATTAATAATAAGCATCATGAATCATGTCTATAAGCAGGATTGCAATGTTCATAAAAGAGTATGATAAAGTGGTATCTCGCTTGCCCATATTTGATCAGCAAAACATAAATGCTCAGGCACCTCTGAAGTTCATAGAAAGACTAGAAATAGAGATTGTCAAAGATAAAAGCATCAAAGTTATACCACAGTCAATCATATTTTGGGACAAGCATATTATACTAAGAATGACAGTTGTGCTCTCAAGAAAGTGCTCAAAGAAAGGATGGAGACACAACATAAAAGTAAAAAATTGACCCTTCGCAGAGGGAAGCAGGGATTAACATGCGCTAAAGCTTTTCATTTTTAAAACAGGAGTAAAATTATTTTGAGAGGTGTTTGTTGTTGTCAACGAATGGTAATGGGTACACCAACTACCTCGCCAACCAGACTTTCAAGAGCGGCTCCCATGAAGGACGTTATTTCTACCAGCAAGGTAGATCATCCCTCTTCTCTTTTGTTTACACACGTATTTTAGTTTTATTATGGGCGACACTCCCCCCAACCTTTTCTTACACAAGCCATGGCTAACCGAATTCTCGGGTGCCTTCCATCAATCTCATACCATGGAGGAGTGTCTATTTGCAAAATTAAGTTGCTTACGGATGAATCAGAGCAAAACATGTGAAGAGAATTATTAATGAAGTTTGATTAATCGGGGCTGGGAACCCCGTTGCCAGCTCTTTTTGCAAAATTATTGGATAAGCGGATGTGCCACTAGTCCATTATGAAAGTCCGTCAAGAGTAAATGACAAGGTTGAAAGATAAACACCACATACTTCCTCATGAGCTATAAAACATTAACACAAATTGAGAAGCATTTTGAAGGTTTAAAGGTAGCGCATGAGAATTTACTTGGAATGGTTTGAAATGCCATGCATAGGTATTTATGGTGGACACTTTGGAACAACTTGGTTTTCAGGGGTTTGGAAGCACGAGCAGCGTTCCCGCTCAGTACAAGTGAAGGCTAGCAATTGACTGGGGAGCAACAAATCAAGAGAGCAGTCACTGTCATAATCATGCTTGCGGCAAAATAAATTAACGGAGGCATAAAAGTGATACAAGAACTGTAAAGCAATGTAAATCATCGAGGCTTAATTGACTTTTGTTCAGTCATATGCATGCGTGAGCATGTGCCAAATTGATTCAAATGAATTATTCAGAGGAGGATACCACAATGTCATACCTACTTATGAATAAAACAATGCAAGCAAACATCCATGACATGCTACTCATATTAATAAATTGGAGCTAAACATGAGAGATCATGAACTACTAGACTTTCTTAAATGACATATACCTCACATGAACCAACTAAGCATGCTCACATGGATGAGTATATGTACAAAAATGAAAACAAATAGAGTTCATACCAGCCTCTCACCACAATCGAATTGTCGTAGATCCTCATTATTGCCTTTCACTTGTGTAGCTTGGATAATATGAAATGAAAACCACGCTCCAGCCATCGAATACCATCGAACTCATAATGAACTTTACAAAACCAAAGAAGAACAGCAAATATTTTTGGTGTTTTCGAATTGGAAACAAGAACAAAGGGAAACAAGCAAACAAAGCAAAATCTTTTTGGATTTTCTTATAGCAAACCAACGATAGCAAATAAAGCAAAATAAATGCAAGAAACCAAAACAAGCAAATGGTGAAGAGAAACAACAGAAATATTTTTGGTATTTTTGTGTTTTAGGAAAGAAACAAAGCAAAAACAAGAAAATGCAAACTAGAAAAGTCACATAAACACAAAGCAGCAGGAATTTGTCAAACTTGACAGTAGTATAGTAATCGATTTTTTAGAAATTCTTCCACTACTCAAATCTAAAAGTGTTCAACTAATGAAAGTTAGATAACAACCTGGGGAACATGCACAAAAATTGGCTTCGCAAAATATCGTTCTGGATATTTTTGAGAATTTGTTTGGTAACAGTCCAGAATCTGTTTTCAGGCAGCACTTCCCCAAATATCATCTCCCTCTCATTAGAAAACCACTCAAAGAAACTAAACGAGTATACACAAGTATCCAGCAACCATAATATGCAAAGAATGAGTGATGCCGGTATACCTCCCCCCATGCTTAGGCTTTTGGCCTAAGTGGAGTTCAATCCCATGGTGCCCATGAAGTAGCACCTCCGTAGTACGACGAAGATGGATCATATTCCGGGTATGTGCTGGAAGAAGCACCCGGATACGTGACGGTGTAGTCGTAGGAGGGCTCGGCGTCCTCGGAGTCATGCTGCTGGTGGAAGCCTTGTATCTTCATTTTCTCATCCACCTCCTCCTTAGAGCGCGACCATGGTTTCCTGTCAATACTGAACAAATCTGGCCGGGGCAAAGGGATTTCCCTCTCATCCCCGTCAGCAAACAACATTATATAGACCAAATTATCTGAACTAGAATCAGCGGTAACAAATTGATGGCTCTTCATAGCAGCAATATCAAGCCTCATAGGAGTTAATGGCACATCAGTAGGATCAAGAGGAAGTTCTAGATGTGCTAAAATGCGTGATGCAATAATTCCTCCAAAAATAGGCCCCTTGTTAGACAAACAGCGAGCAATAAGAGAACCAAGATGATAAGGTGTCTCTCCAGTAAGTGCAGCAATTAAGAAAGCAAGATGGTAGCTAGAAATATTGCTAGTGTTCTCCCTACCAAGAATGCTAGTAGCAATGTAATAGGAAAAATACTTAATGGCGGGGAGTTGGATGTTTCTTATCTTGCCACACTGAATGGTGCGACAATCATCATTGGTGATCCCTCGATAGAGCTCCAACAAGGCCCTGGGGTTGTCCTCAATCCTCCTTGCTGTACCTACAGGGGCAATACCCAATGCAACACAAAATTCTTCCAATTTCATAGTAATGGGATTACCGTAGATCTTGAATGCAACTGCTGGGCGATAGTGCTTGTAACACCCCAAATTTCAATAAAAAGAAAGTTAGAGAATTCCAGAAAGCAAAATTTCAAACCAACAAAAACTTTTCTATTTGCATATAGTACCATGCATAGGACTTGTGCATTTGAGTGATATGCCATGATGATTGTTATTACTTGTATTTGATATGCTCTAAAACTCTAGTGTGATCATATGAAGGTCACCAACCAAATAAATCAAAGAAGAAGAAATTCCATAAAATGCAAAACCCTAAAAACCCTCACATATGCCCTATGGCAATTTTTATAAATCTTGACCCTAGACCTATTTGGTCTTCACCATTAGTTGAGTAATGTTATTAAACACTTACTACAACTTTTGGAATCAAAGTTTCACAATTCAAATGGAATTCAAACCCAAATCCAACTCACATATGATAATGGTCACTTTTGACAATTCTAGTCTGATCACCACTTTGAGCCCTTGCCATTCATTTTTCCCAAACCAACTCTTGCTAACTCTTTGCACCATCTCAAAGTCAACATCAAGGTGAACAACTTTGGTGAAGATCATCATGCCAAATTCATCTTTGATCATGAGCAAGGCTCATCCAAAGTTCCAAGTTTCTCACATATGCAACAATCTACACTTAGCCATTTTGGCCAACTTTTGAAATCAAAATTTTCCACCACCACCTCAAAACCTCTCTGGTCATTTACAACTTATATCAACACTCACATTTCAAAAACTTTCACCATTTGAATTATTTCAAATTTGGATATTTTTGCATTTTCCAAATTCGGGCACTATTTGCAATAGTTGCAAATAGTGATTCTACACACCTAATCTACTCCAACTCTAATCTAACTTGTCCCCTGGTTCCCTCTAACCAATCAATGCCCAATAGAAACCCTAGCAAGGGAGCTAACCATGCATGGACATGGCCATGCCGGCCATGCTCCACACGTCGCGCTCCCCCTCTCTTCCTTCTTCCTCAGCCACGGCCACCGTGCCAAAACGACGCCACCCCATCTCCTACACCACCTAGCAACCGACCATGTCGAGGAGGAGCACTGCACCGGCCAGACCAGCGCGCGCCCATGGCGGCCAGTATGCCGCTCGCGTCGCACGTGTGCGCGCCGCAGACACGCCCTGGCCACCTCTCGCCTGGCCACCTCGCACACGCCCTGGACCACTTAGCTGCGGGTTGAGCATCGCCGCGTCGCCACGCAGCTCGCAGACACTCGCGCGACCATGACCCATGGCCACCGCCGCCGGAGACGGAGAAGAAAAGCCGCCGTAGACGCGCCAGAACCCGCGACGCCCCGACCGCGTTAGGCACCGCCTACCCTACCTGTCGCCACCCAGAGGACCACCGTGACGCCAGGAACACCACCGCACCCTCGCCTAGCTCGCTAGACCGCCGGAGACGCCGCGCCCTTGTCGAGTTCGCCGCAGAGCCTCGGGCACTCGCTCGCCTATAAAAGGAGGCATCGCCTCGTCGATTCCTTCACACCACCACTCCTCCCTCTCCTTCCTTGATCTCCCAGCCACCTCGCCGCTCCACATTGACCACCAGAGCCGACCAATTTCTACCTCACTGCCGCACGCCGCCGCGGAAGCTCGCCGGCGATTGGAGCCACCTCAGGCGACGCCACCTGTACCAGGAGAACCGCCGTCGACCACATCTACCTCGAGCATACTGCCATCCCTCGTTGGAGCCCAGGTTAGCCCTCCGACCCCCTACCTGAGCCGCCGGCGAACTTCTCTCTCGCCGGGGACGACGATGAACTCGAGCCGTTCGGTCCATGTCTAATCCAACGCTCCCCTTTAAAACTTACCGCTTCGGTGACGCTGAGTCACTGACGCGCGGACCCCACCCTGTCAGCGCACCGCGCGTCTGTGGACCGTGGTTGGGCTGGACTGGGTTGGTTTGGGCCGTTTTCAAATCTTTTAGCCCAACTAGTTTTCCCGCCGGCCTGTTAAATTCAAATCCAGTTTAATTATTACAAATGATTTTGAATACTGCTGCCACTTTGAAATTCAATAGAATTAAATTGGCTAAACCAAATTTGATGAACTGGATATGGTTGGAAAGCTAGAGAAATTATCTAGCCAATGCCACTGGCCTCATGGCCAGATCCTTTGTAGAATAAATGTGGTAAAAATAACAAGACAGGGACTTTTACCTATTCAAATAATTCTTAAAAATCAACCAAAATAGATATTAAGTTAATTCCAACTCTAATAACTCACATTTGACTTACACTAATTGTTTCTGCAATAAAATGGTGTGGTCACTTTGTATGATCATGCCATAGTTTAATGAATGGATATTATGGCTAGTTTAACTAGTTGATATTGTCCAAAACTATTAAAGTAAATTTTGTGAAGTCTTATACTTCATTTAAACTTGTCTCACATGAATTCATGGGATGTTTGGACCCCTGGTCCCAAACTCTCTTATATGAATTACTTGAGATTTAAATCAAATGTAGTGTTATTTAAATAGTATGAGGTGATCTACCTCATTTAAATCATTTTCACAAATGATGATGATGAACATTTGACCTAGGTCAATATGAGTTCATACATGATTCTTTGAGAAATTAAATCTTAAGAAGATTTCAATGAGAGGAAATTATTTCTCAAGAACTCTATGGAAACTATCATTTACATATGAAATGCAAAGAAGTGAATTCTTTTTAAACCCCACAACCCATGCACCCTAGTTAATTTATTTGTGTGCATAGA
The DNA here is from genome assembly GCF_019359855.2 of Lolium perenne. Lineage (NCBI taxonomy): Eukaryota > Viridiplantae > Streptophyta > Magnoliopsida > Poales > Poaceae > Lolium > Lolium perenne. The sequence goes on from NC_067247.2 coordinate 218,947,976, forward strand.
GTAGTTTGTGTGTTATATGTGATGTTTGGAATAGCCATTGAATTAGTGAGTAATTATACTCGTATTCAAATTTAGACGGTAGCACCGGAGAGTACGCCGAAGAAGAAGGTTGCTACCAAGAGGAGGAGGAGGAGCAGTTTGAGAACTACCAAGGCAAGCTAATATTCTTGCAAAGTGCAAAGCCCCTTGGGGAAAGGCACCATGATTCTTATCTTTTCTTACATGAACCTATCCCAAGTTTTTACTTTACAAGTTTTACTTGTTTTCTAAAGGAGTTACTTTTATAGTTAACTTTGGTCAAAGTACAAGTTGGTTACTAGAGTAGTGAGTTAGTCTCTTTCAAGCAAAAGCAAGGTAGCACCCCTCATGATTTAGAGCTAGTGATAATGAAATAAAACTTGACTACTCTAGATGGGAACAATGTGAATTTGAAATGAATTTGAAACCTTGGAATGAAGATGCATTCCATTGAATGATTTTTGAAGGTGAATGTGAACAAGATAAGATGGTGATTTTTGATAAAACAATGATGTTGGTGTGAATGCGATACCTTTCCAATTATTAAGTACCCCCACAATACCTGATTATGGGTAGGGCTTAACTGGAAGTTTATGCGTCTTAGTATGGGTTCCCTCTGAACACACGTCATAGGGGTTACGCTTGAGGCTGCCTCCGTTGTTGAGAAATGATGTGAAATTGAGGTGAATTGTACGACCAAGCCCTGTGCAGTTCCCAGGTTGACAGTTGGTCTTCACTGGGAGGCCAAGCTCATGGGCAGAGGTGCTCATACTAGGATTTGTAAGTGAAAGGTTATGGTTGATGATCCGCGTACTGTGTTACGATGATTCGGGGTAATCCCGACGGATGAAATCAAATGTTGTGGCACAAGTGTGCAACCTCTGCAGAGTGTAAACCTATTCGAATAGCCGCGTCCACGATTACGGACGGTTGGAAAGGCCATACAGTTTCCGATGTCATATCTTTGAAAATGATGTTGAAAAGGATGATGGTGAAATGACTTGTGGTGAATTGAATTGAAATCACCACTTGAATGGTGGGAATGACACTAATGTTCCCCCTTGAGTTAGTTAGCACTTGAATAAGCTTTCCTCAAACTTTGTGAACTAAAACTAGCTTTATGCAAATAAACTAGAGCTTAGCAAACCATACTAGAATGTCTAGCACTTACATTAGTATTAGTTTGCGAGTACTCAATGTACTCACGGCTTTGTCCCTGGCTATTCAAATGGCCAGAGTATGAAGATGAACAAGGAGATGACCAGCAGGACGCCTACGACAACTAAGCGCCTTCCGACGTCAAGCGTTGGCCTGTGGACTAGAGAGTCCTTGTATCTTACGCTTCCGCTATGTTGAACTATGAACTTGTGTTTGTTCGTTGATCAATAGATCAACTATTCGTGTAATATGGATCATGTGATTCCAAATTTGTAAGACTTATGGTTTGTAATGAATGGTGACTGTGATACTTAACTATTATGCCTCGCAACAACAATATTCCTGGGATTGCGATGTATGACATAATAGGCATTCGGACTTAAAAATCCGGGTGTTGACAAGTTGGTATCAGAGCCATTGTTTGACCTTAGAAGACCTTAGTTAGAATGGGCGTCCTGAAAACCTTAACTTTGAAATCAAATGAAAGAAACTATTTGTGAAAATTTACTACACTCTTGTCTTTGAGACTTTGCCAAAATTTGATGAATCATGTTCTATCTTATTTGAATCAACTTAAAATTTTGCCACACTTTGCACTCTCTAACTTACTCATCCAATTCTCTTTCAGATGGAGCCGAATGAACCCATCAACACCAAGTTTTACCAGCTTGGGAACGGAGGAAGCTTGATCTTCGAGCACGACCTCAACGCCGTCTCTGACTTCCTTGGGCGCCCACACCCCGAGTTTCACGGGGTTCAGCTGGACGACACGCCCGGAGGAGAGTTGCAGTGGGTGATCACTGCCGACTTGAGGGGCAAGATGGAGCCTCCCACTTCGGAGAGGATCCTCTTCTCTTTCCGCGAGAGCAACTGGCTCGACGGACTCGCACGTGGCCTACAGGAGGCACTTGCGCGCCTCTGTGGACAGAACGTGGTGCGCATCCTCGCCTCTCACTACGCCCACCTTGTGAGGCGTGATGCCGCGGGAGTGCCCATGGAGCTGCAGCCGCACCCGGAGTTGAGGCACCATGCTGAGCACCTGGACTTCATGCTCTAGCAGACTCAGAGGGACCTCGACGCCACTCGCGCTTACGCGAACCAGACCCTTGCTCACATCACTGAGCAGGGTGAGGCGATCAAGCTACTCAACAACGACCGCAAGAGCCTTCGCCAGCAGCGTGCCAAGAAGGACGCTACGATTCGTCGCCTTCGCGCCCGGATCGCGTCACTTGAGGCCACTGTCAAGGCCCAGGAGGATCAGATTCGTCAGCTGGAGGATGAAGATGGAGGCATCGACATTCAGGGAGGAGACGCCTTCCTGAGTGACGACAACGACTTTGAGGAGGACGAGAACACCGAGGAGGAGGACTACGAGTTCCTGGAGGCAGGACCCGACGACTACGTCCCGATCGATGTCGATGATGAGGAGTAGTTGCACTAGTTCCACTTATAGTAGGTGTGAGTTGTATCCCGTCCTTTGTATCGTAGCATGAGAATGGTTCTTAAAACCATTGGAGTATGTGTGTAGCTTGTACTATGTGTTGCATGAATGAATGAATGTTATGCTTGTCATGAAAAGATTACAAGTTTTCAAATTGTTTTCAAACTTAACCAAAATGAACCATAGAATGTTCCCTCTTATCTCATAATCTTCTACATCTTCAGATGGCCCCTCCAAATCGCACCAACGACGCGATGCTGCAACTACTGCAAACCATGCTTGCAGACCGGGAAACCAAAAGAGCCGAACGCCAAGCCAACCTCATCGCCTTGCAGAACATCGCCAACCAAGGCCATGGAAATCATGACCACCCCGGATCCAAGCTCAAGAATTTCCAAAACACCAACCCTCCGGTGTTTAGCAAGACCGAGGAGCCCCTCGACGCCGACGATTGGCTCCAGACTATGGAGAACAATCTGGAGGTAGCCGGAGTAGAAGCCAACGAGAAAGTGTTGTTCGCCACCCACTATCTCGCTGGACCAGCCCGTGCTTGGTGGACAAGCACCCGTGCCATGAACGGAGGTCAATTCATGACTTGGGAGGATTTCAAACTCAAGTTCAGCAAGTACCATGTACCCCCAGGTCTTATCAAGAAGATGAGGGATGAATTCCGTGAACTGAAACAAGGACGCATGACGGTGGTTGAATACCGCGACAAGTTTCTCACATTGTCGAGGTATGCCCCTGATGAGACCGACACCGTTGAGAAGAGGAAGGAGAGATTCCTGAACGGACTGCATGATGAGATGCAGACTGTCCTCGTCAACATCCCCTTCGCCGACCTCGAAGCCCTTGTTGACTCCACCATCCAGATGGAGGGCAAGTTAAACCAAGCCAATGAGAACCGTAAGCGCCGCATGGCGAATCAGAGTGGATCAAGCCACCCCCAGAAGTTTCGCCCTAGCTCAAGCGGAGGTTTCACTCCGAGAAACAACAAGCCACAGATGCAGAACTCTCGCCCCGGTTATCAGAACCGGAGTGGAGGAAACTCCAAGCCAGGAGGCTACAACAACAACTACAACAACAACAACTACAACCGCGCTCCACCCCGAGCCCCTAACAACAACAACAACAACACCAACACCGCTCCCAGAACCGGAAGCAATGCCGTGCCCGTTGCGAACAAGCAGGACAAGACCACTATCACTTGTTATGAGTGTGGTGTAGTGGGGCACTACTCCAACGAGTGTCCCAAGCGTCTTGCCAAGCTCGCCGGCAACACCGCTGCACTTGCTCAGCAGCAACGCCGTGTCTCCACCGGCAAGAAGTTCGCCCCCAACAACCCCAACAACCGCAACGGCCGCCTCTACCACATGAATGCTGAAGAAGCCCAGGAAGCACCAGATGTTGTACTGGGTATGTTTTCTGTCAACCACATCCCTGCCAGAGTGTTGTTTGATTCCGGAGCATCTCATTCGTTTTTCACCGAAGACTTTGCATCAACAAGTAAAATTCAACCTCTCAGTTTGAAACATGTTATGATAGTTCAAATCCCCGGATCAACCACCAAAGCCAGAAAATTTTGCAAAAATGTGCCAATCAAAATCCATGATGTAGATTTCTTTGCAAATCTAATCATTCTTGGAACCAAAGGTTTGGAAGTTGTCCTAGGAATGGACTGGATGTCCAAGCACAACGGATTGATAGACTGTGCCAAGAAAGCCATAACCATGACTAGCAGCACCGGTATCGTAGTTGAGCACGTCTCTGAAAAACTACCCAGAAATTTCACCTGCAACCAAAGTGTATCCAAGCCAACTCTGGATCAAATCAGAGTCGTTTGTCGCTACCCTGATGTGTTTCCGGATGATCTACCCGGTACGCCCCCGGATCGGGATATCGAGTTTATCATCGATTTAATCCCCGGAACTGGACCCATAGCCCAGAGAGCCTACAGCATGAACGCAACGGAGCTTGTGGAACTGAAGAAGCAAATAGATGACATGTTAGCCAAAGGTTTGATTAGACCGAGTGCATCCCCCTGGAGATCCCCCGTCTTGTTTGTCGACAAGAAAGATGGTGCAAATCGTTTATGCACGGACTATCGTAAGCTTAACGATGTCACCATCAAAAACAAATACCCCCTACCCAAGATCGAAGACTTGTTTGACCAACTCACCGGATCCCGAGTTTTCTCCAAGATTGATCTTAGAACTGGATACCACCAACTGAAGATCCGAGCCACCGACATCCCAAAAACTGCCTTTACCACCAGATATGGGTTGTATGAGTACAACGTCATGTCGTTTGGACTGACCAATGCCCCCGCTTATTTCATGAATCTCATGAATAAGATCTTCATGAACTTTTTGGACAAGTTTGTCGTTGTCTTCATCGACGACATCCTCGTCTACTCCAAGTCCGAAGAGGAACATGAACAGCATTTGGAGATTGTCCTAGAAACCCTTAGACAGCACAAGTTGTATGCCAAGTTTAGCAAGTGTGAGTTTTGGCTGGAAGAAGTTGGATTCATGGGACACATCTTGTCTGCAGGAGGAATTGCCGTAGATCCCGCCAAAATCAAAACTGTTATGGAATGGCAAGCCCCAACCACACAAACCGAGGTCCGCGCTTTTCTTGGATTAGCCGGATACTACCGCAGATTTGTAGAAGGTTTTTCGAGCATCGCTCGACCAATGACCCAACTGCTGAAAAAGGACATAAAGTTTGAGTGGACTGACAAATGCGAAGAGAGCTTTCAACAGCTCAAGAGTAGACTGACAACAGCCCCAATCCTGATCATGCCAGATATCGCAAAGCCCTTTGACGTATATTGCGACGCCTCCAAGACTGGACTTGGATGCGTGCTTATGCAAGAAGGCAAGGTTGTATCCTACCTTTCAAGACAACTCAAGCAACATGAACAAAACTACCCAACCCATGACCTCGAGCTTGCAGCCGTGGTCTTAGCCTTGAAAGTTTGGCGTCATTACCTCATGGGTAATCGATGCGAGATCTATTCCGACCACAAAAGCCTCAAATACATATTCACTCAGAAGGAGTTGAACATGAGACAACGCCGATGGATCGAACTGATCAAGGATTACGACATGGAGATTCACTACCACCCCGGCAAGGCCAATGTGGTAGCGGATGCTTTGAGTCGACTGCCGTGCCAGTTGAACTCCATGCTCGCCACTGAACAGCCCAGCTTGCATCAAGAGTTTGAACAGTTCAGACTTGAACTTGTTAGCGAAGGATTCCTAGCCAGCATAGAACTGCAACCCACCTTGGTTGGTCAGATCAAGGAAGCCCAGAAGGACAACGCTAGCATTGACGGAATCAAGAAACAGATAGCCGCAGGAAAAGCCCCCGGATTCACCGTAGACGAAGCCGGAGTGCTTTGGTACAAAGAACGTCTCTGCGTACCATCGGACTCTGACTTGAAACAAGTCATCCTGCAAGAAGCCCATGACACCCTTTACTCAATCCACCCCGGAGGTACCAAGATGTACCAGGACCTAAAAGAGCAATTTTGGTGGCACGGAATGAAGAGAGAGATCGGTAGCTATATCGCTAAGTGTGACATCTGTCAGAGAGTCAAGGCAGAACATCAACGACCCGCCGGACTGTTACAACCCCTCCAGATTCCGGAATGGAAATGGGACTCCGTAGGAATGGACTTTATCACCTGACTGCCCAAATCCAGCAAAGGCAATGATTCAATATGGGTAGTTGTCGATAGATTGACCAAAGTCGCCCATTTCATCGCCGTCAAAACCACTTATCGAGGCCCAAAGTTAGCTGAACTTTACATCTCCAGAATAGTCGCCCTGCACGGAACCCCCAAATCGATCGTGTCAGATAGAGGATCACAGTTCACCTCAAGGTTCTGGCAGAAAGTGCATGAAGGACTAGGCACTCGCCTAAATTTCAGCACCGCCTATCACCCTCAGACCGACGGACAGACTGAGAGAGTAAACCAGATACTGGAAGACATGCTTAGAGCATGCGTACTGGAATACGGATCCAAGTGGGAAGACTGCCTACCTTACGCAGAATTCTCCTACAACAATAGCTATCAAGCCAGCCTACAGATGGCCCCCTTCGAAGCCTTGTACGGAAGGAAGTGCCATACCCCCTGAACTGGTCAGAAGTCGGAGAGAGCCAAGTTTTCGGCCCAGATGTTCTTCGTGAAGCCGAAGAGAAAGTCGACAAGATCCGCGAGTACCTCAAGACAGCGCAATCGAGACAGAAGAGCTACGCCGACAAGAGACGTCGGGAGATGACCTTTGAGATCGGAGACTTCGTCTACCTCAAGGTATCCCCCTTGAAGGGAATGAAAAGGTTCCAACTGAAAGGAAAGCTTGCACCCCGCTATGTCGGACCTTTCAAAGTCCTCAGCCGTCGAGGTGAAGTATCTTATCAACTGGAGTTGCCTGAAGAAATGTCGGCTGTGCACGACGTGTTTCACATCTCACTTCTCCGGAAGTGCCTTGAAGTCCCGGAGAAGACCGAAGTGTTCAAGAACATCGATCACCGATCGGTGAATATCAACAAGGATCTGACTTACCGCGAAGTGCCGATTCGCATCCTGGAAGAAGCTTACCGAACCACCCGCACCCGAAGCATCAAGTTTCTGAAGATCCAGTGGAGCAATCATACCGAGGATGAAGCCACATGGGAACGCGAAGACTTCATGAAGAAGGAGTACCCAGATCTCTTTAGTACCTAACTTTCTTTTCGATCTCGGGACGAGATCTTTTGTAAGGGGGAAGGGTTTGTAACACCCCAAATTTCAATAAAAAGAAAGTTAGAGAATTCCAGAAAGCAAAATTTCAAACCAACAAAAACTTTTCTATTTGCATATAGTACCATGCATAGGACTTGTGCATTTGAGTGATATGCCATGATGATTGTTATTACTTGTATTTGATATGCTCTAAAACCCTAGTGTGATCATATGAAGGTCACCAACCAAATAAATCAAAGAGGAAGAAATTCCATAAAATGCAAAACCCTAAAAACCCTCACATATGCCCTATGGCAATTTTTATAAATCTTGACCCTAGACCTATTTGGTCTTCACCATTAGTTGAGTAATGTTATTAAACACTTACTACAACTTTTGGAATCAAAGTTTCACAATTCAAATGGAATTCAAACCCAAATCCAACTCACATATGATAATGGTCACTTTTGACAATTCTAGTCTGATCACCACTTTGAGCCCTTGCCATTCATTTTTCCCAAACCAACTCTTGCTAACTCTTTGCACCATTTCAAAGTCAACATCAAGGTGAACAACTTTGGTGAAGATCATCATGCCAAATTCATCTTTGATCATGAGCAAGGCTCATCCAAAGTTCCAACTTTCTCACATATGCAACAATCTACACTTAGCCATTTTGGCCAACTTTTGAAATCAAAATTTTCCACCACCACCTCAAAACCTCTCTGGTCATTTACAACTTATATCAACACTCACATTTCAAAAACTTTCACCATTTGAATTATTTCAAATTTGGATATTTTTGCATTTTCCAAATTCGGGCACTATTTGCAATAGTTGCAAATAGTGATTCTACACACCTAATCTACTCCAACTCTAATCTAACTTGTCCCCTGGTTCCCTCTAACCAATCAATGCCCAATAGAAACCCTAGCAAGGGAGCTAACCATGCATGGACATGGCCATGCCGGCCATGCTCCACACGTCGCGCTCCCCCTCTCTTCCTTCTTCCTCAGCCACGGCCACCGTGCCAAAACGACGCCACCCCATCTCCTACACCACCTAGCAACCGACCATGTCAAGGAGGAGCACTGCACCGGCCAGACCAGCGCGCGCCCATGGCGGCCAGTATGCCGCTCGCGTCGCACGTGTGCGCGCCGCAGACACGCCCTGGCCACCTCTTGCCTGGCCACCTCGCACACGCCCTGGACCACTTAGCTGCGGGTTGAGCATCGCCGCATCGCCACGCAGCTCGCAGACACTCGCGCGACCACGACCCATGGCCACCACCGCCGGAGACGGAGAAGAAAAGCCGCCGTAGACGCGCCAGAACCCGCGACGCCCCGACCGCGTTAGGCACCGCCTACCCTACCTGTCGCCACCCAGAGGACCACCGTGACGCCAGGAACACCACCGCGCCCTCGCCTAGCTCGCTAGACCGCCGGAGACGCTGCGCCCTTGTCGAGTTCGCCGCAGAGCCTCGGGCACTCGCTCGCCTATAAAAGGAGGCATCGCCTCGTCGATTCCTTCACACCACCACTCCTCCCTCTCCTTCCTTGATCTCCCAGCCACCTCGCCGCTCCACATTGACCACCAGAGCCGCCCAATTTCTACCTCACTGCCGCACGCCGCCGCGGAAGCTCGCCGGCGATTGGAGCCACCTCAGGCGACGCCACCTGTACCAGGAGAACCGCCGTCGTCCACATCTACCTCGAGCATACTGCCATCCCTCGCTGGAGCCCTGGTTAGCCCTCCGACCCCCTACCTGAGCCGCCGGCGAACTTCTCTCTCGCCGAGGATGACGATGAACTCGAGCCGTTCGATCCATGTCTAATCCAACGCTCCCCTTTAAAACTTACAGCTTTGGTGACGCTGAGTCACTGACGCGCGGACCCCACCCTGTTAGCGCGCCGCGCGTCTGTGGACCGTGGTTGGGCTGGACTGGGTTGGTTTGGGCCGTTTTCAAATCTTTTAGCCCAACTAGTTTTCCCGCCGGCCTGTTAAATTCAAATCCAGTTTAATTATTACAAATGATTTTGAATACTGCTGCCACTTTGAAATTCAATAGAATTAAATTGGCTAAACCAAATTTGATGAACTGGATATGGTTGGAAAGCTAGAGAAATTATCTAGCCAATGCCACTGGCCTCATGGCCAGATTCTTTGTAGAATAAATGTGGTAAAAATAACAAGACAGGGTCTTTTCCCTATTCAAATAATTCTTAAAAATCAACCAAAATAGATATTAAGTTAATTCCAACTCTAATAACTCACATTTGACTTACACTAATTGTTTCTGCAATAAAATGGTGTGGTCACTTTGTATGATCATGCCATAGTTTAATGAATGGATATTATGGCTAGTTTAACTAGTTGATATTGTCCAAAACTATTAAAGTAAATTTTGTGAAGTCTTATACTTCATTTAAACTTGTCTCACATGAATTCATGGGATGTTTGGACCCCTGGTCCCAAACTCTCTTATATGAATTACTTGAGATTTAAATCAAATGTAGTGTTATTTAAATAGTATGAGGTGATCTACCTCATTTAAATCATTTTCACAAATGATGATGATGAACATTTGACCTAGGTCAATATGAATTCATACATGATTGTTTGAGAAATTAAATCTTAAGAAGATTTCAATGAGAGGAAATTATTTCTCAAGAACCCTATGGAAACTATCATTTACATATGAAATGCAAAGAAGTGAATTCTTTTTAAACCCCACAACCCATGCACCCTAGTTAATTTATTTGTGTGCATAGAGTAGTTTGTGTGTTATATGTGATGTTTGGAATAGCCATTGAATTAGTGAGTAATTATACTCGTATTCAAATTTAGACAGTAGCACCGGAGAGTACGCCGAAGAAGAAGGTTGCTACCAAGAGGAGGAGAAGGAGCAGTTTGAGAACTACCAAGGCAAGCTAATATTCTTGCAAAGTGCAAAGCCCCTTGGGGCAAGGCACCATGATTCTTATCTTTTCTTACATGAACCTATCCCAAGTTTTTACTTTACAAGTTTTACTTGTTTTCTAAAGGAGTTACTTTTATAGTTAACTTTGGTCAAAGTACAAGTTGGTTACTAGAGTAGTGAGTTAGTCTCTTTCAAGCAAAAGCAAGGTAGCACCCCTCATGATTTAGAGCTAGTGATAATGAAATAAAACTTGACTACTCTAGATGGGAACAATGTGAATTTGAAATGAATTTGAAACCATGGAATGAAGATGCATTCCATTGAATGATTTTTGAAGGTGAATATGAACAAGAGAAGATGGTGATTTTTGATAAAACAATGATGTTGGTGTGAATGCGATACCTTTCCAATTATTAAGTACCCCCACAATACCTGATTATGGGTAGGGCTTAACTGGAAGTTTATGCGTCTTAGTATGGGTTCCCTCTGAACACACGTCATAGGGGTTACGCTTGAGGCTGCCTCCGTTGTTGAGAAATGATGTGAAATTGAGGTGAATTGTACGGCCAAGCCCTGTGCAGTTCCCAAAGTTGACGATTGGTCTTCACTGGGAGGCCAAGCTCATGGGGAGAGGTGCTCATACTAGGATTTGTAAGTGAAAGGTTATGGTTGATGATCCGCGTACTGTGTTACGATGATTCGGGGTAATCCCGACGGATGAAATCAAATGTTGTGGCACAAGTGTGCAACCTCTGCAGAGTGTAAACCTATTCGAATAGCCGCGTCCACGGTTACGGACGGTTGGAAAGGCCATACAGTTTCCGATGTCATATCTTTGAAAATGATGTTGAAAAGGATGATGGTGAAATGACTTGTGGTGAATTGAATTGAAATCACCACTTGAATGGTGGGAATGACACTAATGTTCCCCCTTGAGTTAGTTCGCACTTGAATAAGCTTTCCTCAAACTTTGTGAACTAAAACTAGCTTTATGCAAATAAACTAGAGCTTAGCAAACCATACTAGAATGTCTAGCACTTACATTAGTATTAGTTTGCGAGTACTCAATGTACTCACGGCTTTGTCCCTGGCTATTCAAATGGCCAGAGTATGAAGATGAACAAGGAGATGACCAGCAGGACGCCTACGACAACTAAGCGCCTTCCGACGTCAAGCGTTGGCCTGTGGACTAGAGAGTCCTTGTATCTTACGCTTCCGCTATGTTGAACTATGAACTTGTGTTTGTTCGTTGATCAATAGATCAACTATTCGTGTAATATGGATCATGTGATTCCAAATTTGTAAGACTTATGGTTTGTAATGAATGGTGACTGTGATACTTAACTATTATGCCTCGCAACAACAATATTCCTGGGATTGCGATGTATGACATAATAGGCATTCGGACTTAAAAATCCGGGTGTTGACAGTGCTTGTTGTCGAACTTGAAGCTCTCAACAAAGATTTTGGTGAGCATGAAGTATTGCTCCCTTTCATCTCCCATATAGGCGGTTATGCCCGCCTTATCAACGAGGGTCAAGAAATCATCCAGCAACCCTGCATTACTCAAAAAGTCATAACATGGGAAAGATGAAGCGTTAGGGACTCCATTGTCTTCTTCGGGCTCGAAGCTTGGCGCGATGACATCCTCATTATAGGATCGCCGGAATCGGGTGGCGGTCCTAGAGGGTCTTCCCGTGCTTGTCGTCTCCCTCTCAAACACTTCTCCAAAGTTGAAATTATCCATCTTTCTTTTCTGAAATTTTTCAACAAACAATATAAAATTTGATTTGGTGACATATAATTGAGGGCAACTACTATAGGAACTTGCTAGAGTACTAATCATGCATCAAAACTAGTTTCTACAACTTAGAACAAGCATGCAAGCTCACTAAACATGTTACCTACAGCAGCAAAATATTCAAGATATACTCAACCAAACAAAATTCTACTTGGATAATCGGAGGAGTCACATACCGGAGAGCAAATGTGCCAAAATTCAGACAGAAATCTGGGCTAAGCAAAGAGATCGAGAAATCTTGAGCTCTTGAGCAGAAACACGAGTGAGAGAAAGCTGGTGCTGGTTTTTTCGCGAGAGAGAAGAGTGTGGGAGGAAAAGATGAAGAAGTGGGGCAAGGGGGAGCCCACACACCAGGGTGGCGCGCCCCCTTCCAGGCCGCGCCGGCCTGTGGGGTGCCACCCTGGGGTGCCCCACTGGTCATCCCCAGGTGCTCCCAGGTGCGTCTTCGAAAAATAGGACCAACGGTATAATTTTTGTGAATTTTTGAAAACTTTGAAAAATGCACATTTCTGGATATTAAGTTTATTATTACTGGACAGGAAAAGATTTTGAAATCTCTAATTAACTAAGGAACTTTGCAAAACAAAAGTGCTACAACAAGTAAAACAAGTGGAGGAAGAAAGAGATGTTGTTTACCTCCTCTATGCATATAAAAAGTATTTGTTAACAAGGTTGATCAAGTCTTGCCACCAAATAGATTTTACATAGCATAAGAAGAAATAAACCTCAAATCAATCATGTTACCTTGAATTGTATTGATATGGATCCAATCATAAGATTTTGATATCCTTCTTTAGGCTCATATATAGGACAATCAATAGTTCCCACTTTGATAGTTCTCACATTAGAAATAGTATTAACTCCACATACTTTATCAATCCTCTTGGGGAAATAGACGGTATGCTCCTTGTCATCAACATTGAAAGTAACTTTTCCTTTATTGCAATCAATAACAGCCCCTGCGGTGTTAAGAAAAGGTCTCCCAAGAATAATAGACATATTATCATCTTCAGGCATTTCCAACACAACAAAATCAGTTAATATCAAGCAGTTATTAGTAACTTGAACAGGAACATCCTCACATATACCAACAGGAATAGCAGTAGATTTATCAGCCATTTGCAAAGATATATCAGTAGGTATCAACTTATCTAAATAAAGTCTCTTGTAAAGAGAAAAAGGCATAACACTAACACCGGCTCCCAAATCACATAGAGCAGTTCTAACATAATTATTCTTAATAGAACAAGGAATAGTAGGTATACCTGGGTCGCCCAACTTCTTTGGAACTTTGCCATTGAAAGAGTAATTAGCAAGCATAGTGGAAATTTCCTCATTTGGGATTTTCCTTTTGTTAGTGACAATATCTTTCATATACTTTGAATAAGGAGGCAATTTAATAGCATCAGTCAAAGGGATTTGCAAGAATAAAGGTTTCATCCAATCACAAAATTTATTATAGTGTTCTTCTTCCTTTGATTTTAGTTTCTTAGCAGGAAAAGGCATTTGCTTTTGCACCCAAGGTTCTCTTTCATTACCATGTTTCTTAGCAATAAAATCTTCTTTAGTATACTTTTTATTTTTAGCATGCTTTTCAGGTTCATCTTCAACCTCTTCTTTATCAGAAGCATCATTCTTATCATTATCATTATCATGTTCATTACCACTTTCAGTTTTAGCATCGGAAATAGAAATACTATTAGGATAATTAACAGGTTCAGAGGATTCTACAACATTTTTATGTTTCTTCTTCTTTTTCTTAGAAGGAGCACTAGTTTCAATTCGTTGAGAATCTTGTTCAACTCTTTTGGGATGCCCTTCAGGATATGGAGGATCCTGGGTAGAAACACCACCTCTAGTTGTTACTTCATAAGCATGTTTCTCTTTAGAATTATTTTTTTAACAAGTCATTTTGAACTTTAGTGAGTTGATCAATTTGAGTTTGAACCATTTGAAAAATTTTAACAAGCATCTTAACATCATTGGAGGTTCTCTCCAAAATATCATGCAAATTGCTAATAGCTTGAGAATTTTCCATTAGATGATTCTCTACTCTCACATTAAAATTTTCTTGCTTAACAATATAATTATCAAACTCATCTAAGCATTGAGCAGGAGGTTTTGAATACGGAATATCTTCCCTAGTAAAGCGTTGAAGGGAGTTTACCTCAATCATGGATGAAGGGGGAATTATCTCACATAAATCTTCTATGGGAGGTAGATTCTTCACATCTTCGAATTTAATACCTTTCTCCTTAAGAGACTTCTTGGCTTCCCTCATATCTTCATCATTTAATTTAATTAAACCCCTCTTCTTCAATATTGGTGTCGGAGTTGGTTCAGGTGTAGTCCAATCATCATGATTCCGGCCTATTTTAGCCAATAATTCTTCGGCTTAAATGCAGAGTTCTTTTCCTGAAAACACAACCAGCACAACTATCCAAATATGCTCTAGACTCAACGGTTAGTCCACTATAAAATATATCAAGTAAATCATGCTTTTCCAAATCATGTCCAGGTCGAGCTTTGATAAGAGAGCAAAATCTTGCCCATGCTTCAGGCAATTTCTCTCCATCTTCCTGGTCAAAGCTATAATATTTCTGTAAAGCAGCATGTTGAGCACTAGCAGGAAAGTATTTTCGAAAGAAAACATTAAGCAAATCACCTGGGCTTTTAATAGAACCAGGAGGCAAATTATTATACCAAGTTTTAGCATCATCCTTTAATGAGAAAGGAAAATTTTTAGCAACAAAATAAGTACGCATCTTGACATCATCAGAAAACAAGCTACTCATAGAAGGGAGTTCATTCATGTGTTCTACAACACTTTCTTTTTCAGTACCACAAAAGGGTGCTTTCTCTACAATAGCTATATGAGATAGATCAAGAGAAAAATCATAATCTTTATCCTTAATGCATATAGGAGATGTGGCAAATTTAGGATCAGGAGATAGCTTATGTCTAACAGTATATTGCGCGAGAAACTTTTTAATTTTTCTTGCATCAGTAATAGCATTGCATTTATCAATAAAATCATCATTAAGCTCCACATAATCCTCATCAGGATCATCACTAGAATAATCAAGTTCAGGTGAATTAACAGGTGTAGCAGCATTAGGAGTTTCAGTATTTTCAATTTGTCTAGACCTAGCAATTGTAGCATCTAGAAAAGATCTCAATGAACCACTATCATCAAGCACAGCAGAAACATTATCAATATTATGAGAGTTTTCAGATTCAGCAGAAGTACCAGCAAGTGAAGCTTGCGGCAGTGAAACAAGTTGACTTATCACAGATGGTGAATTAAGAGTAGCAGAGGTACTCAGAGTTGTACCTTTTCTTGTAGTGGATGGTAATATGGCGACTTTAGGATCGCGAGATTTACCCATGATGGAGAATTTGCAGCGAACAATATCAATCCAAGTGAACTTCCAAATAAAGCTATGCTCCCCGGCAACGGCGCCAGAAAACAGTCTTGATGACCCACAAGTATAGGGGATCACAATAGTCTTCGCGGGAAGTAAAACCCAATTTATTGATTCGACACAAGGGGAGACAAAGAATACTTGAAAGCCTTAACAACGGAGTTATCAATTCAGCTGCACCTGGAAACAGACTTGCTCGCAAGAATTTATCAGCAGTAATAGTTTTATAGCAGTAGCAGTAGTGAAATAACAGCAGCAGAGTGACACAGACAACAGTAGTGATTATAGTAAACAGCAGGATTAAAATACTGTAGGCATAGGGATGGATGACGGGCGTTGCATGGATGAGAGAAACTCATGTAACAATCAAAGCAGGGCATTTGCAGATAATAATAAAACGGTGTCCAAGTACAAAGCAATCCATAGGCATGTGTTCCATATATAGTCGTACGTGCTCGCAATGAGAAACTTGCACAACATCTTTTGTCCTACCAGCCGATGGCAGCCGGGCCTCTAGGGAATCTACTGGATATTAGGGTACTCCTTTTAATAGAGTACCTGAGCAAAGCATTAACACTCCGTGAACACATGTGATCCTCACATCACCGCCATCCCCTCCGGTTGTCCCGATTTCTGTCACTTCGGGGCCTTTGGTTCCGGACAACGACATGTGTATACAACTTGCAGGTAAGATCATAAAACAATGCATATCATGATGAAATAATAACATGTTCAGATCTGAGATCATGGTACTCGGGCCCTAGTGACAAGCATTAAGCATAACAAGTTGCAACAATATCATCAAAGTACCAATTACGGACACTAGGCACTATGCCCTAACAATCTTATGCTATTACATGACCAATCTCATCCAATCCCTACCATCCCCTTCAGCCTATAGCGGGGGAATTACTCACACATGGATGGGGGAAGCATTGCTGGTCGATGGAGAGGCGTCGGTGGTGATGATGGCGATGATCTCCTCCAATTCCCCGTCCCGGCGGAGTGCCAGAACGGAGTTTCTGGTCCCCGAGACGGAGTTTCGCGATGTGGCGGCGTTCTGGAGGGTTTCTGGCGACTTCGACTTCCTGCCTCGGGTTTTTAGATCGAAACCTTTAAGTAGTCCAGAGGAGGGCGTCGGAGGCCAGCCGAGGGGGCCACACACTAGGGCGGCGCGCCCCCCTCCTGGGCCGCGCCGGCCTGGTGTGTGGGGCCCTCGGGCCTCCACCTGGCTTGCCCTTCTGGCTCCGTGAGTCTTCTGGTAAAATAGGCCCTTTGGTATAAATTCCGAGGATTTTCCCGAAAGTTGAATTTCTGCACAAAAACAAGACACCAGAGCAATTCTGCTGAAAACAGCGTTAGTCCGTGTTAGTTGTATCCAAAATACACAAATTAGAGGCAAAACAATAGCAAAAGTGTTCGGGAAAGTAGATACGTTTTGGACGTATCACCGGCGCAGTTCCACCTTCCAAGGGCCAGAAGGTAGCTGGCACGGGTCCTTCGCGGCAGAGGAAGAAGAAGACCATTCCCACCTCTTTCGGGTGAGTTACGATTAAATTATGTCCGGTTTAAATTTGTGTCTCCAGTATCTTTTTCCGCTAACATCTTTAGTCTTTTTGTTCTCAGGGCTCCGCTCGAGCTTAACCGGAGTGCCCCCGGCAGGACCCCGCTTTGTTCCTAGAAAACCAGCCAATCCCAAGACAACAATGAAGAAGATGATGACCCCCTCGTTGTACCCAGTCCTAAGGATAAGCGCCGCACGTATCGTGCACGTCCGGCACATTCTGGTGCCGGCAAATCTCCTTCC
Source organism: Lolium perenne (assembly GCF_019359855.2). Lineage (NCBI taxonomy): Eukaryota > Viridiplantae > Streptophyta > Magnoliopsida > Poales > Poaceae > Lolium > Lolium perenne. The sequence continues at coordinate 218,965,278 of NC_067247.2, forward strand.
CCCCTCAGGGACCCACAACAAGTGAGGGGAACACGTCCCCAGATTCTGAAGATCACCATGCGGAGGGGGACTTTTCCTCGCCTCCAGATACAGAAAACCCCGACATCGGCAACATGGGCGCCGGTACAGATCAAGCCAGGCGGCCGGAACTTTCTACGGTTCCACCCGCCCCTGAGAAAACCTTGGAAGTACCAACCGTTTCTCCCAAAAAGCCTTCCTCTTCTGCTGTGCCAGAAGGCTATAAACCGGCCTCTCCTGCCAAGGGTTCACCTACACCGCCATCGACACCTTCCAAGAAGCCGCCAACTGCTCCTCCTGCCAAGAAGCTCTCCTCGCGAAGGGGCACCACAGTTACTGTGGAACAGCTTTCCGGCGCCCTCCAGGCCACCGCAGCTCAACCCAACAGCTCCCGAGCCCTCTCACTGCACACCGGTCGAGCTGCGGCCTCTATAAGTGAGAAAATATCCGTGCAAGCCGGCCGGATTATTGAGCTCAACCGCGGCGAAGCTAACTTGGGCCCGCTCCAGAGGTACGCTGATGAGTGGAACCTCTCGGACATCACTAAAGCGACCCTTGGCCTGGGCAAGCATGGGCTGCCCGTGGTGGACACCCGCGGCTCCCGGAACACAGTTCAGCACATGAACCGGCTCGAGCGCTGCATGCGTGAGTTCGACAACTTCTGGTACGATGTTGACAGGAACATACTGGTAAGTCTCTCTTCCGGATCTGAATTTCAGCATTATTCCGATCTGTTTTTAACTTAGCTCTTATAGATATATCCTCATTTACGTGTGTTTTCAATGCTTTACGTGATGCACGTTTGTGTGGTAATCTTGAGAAGTGCACCTTTTGCACCAATCGAGTTGCGTTTCTTGGCTATGTTGTTACAGCGCAGGGTATTGAAGTTGATCCAGCCAAGATTGAGGCTATTGAGAGTTGGCCGCAGCCCAAGACGGTCACCCAAGTGAGGAGCTTTCTTGGCCTCGCTGGTTTTTACAGGCGCTTTGTGAAAGTTTTCGGATCCATTGCTGCGCCGCTGAATGAGCTTACAAATGATCCAAATGATCCTCCAAAGATTTGCTATAAATCAGAATATCATCAAAGTATACCACCATAAACGTCCAATAAAAGCACGTAAACTTTGTTCATCAGTCTCATGAAAGTACTAGGAGCATTAGTTAATCCAAAAGGCATTACTAACCACTCATATAAACTGAACTTAGTTTTAAACACTGTTTTCCATTCATCTCCTAATTGCATACGAATCTGGTGGTAACCACTACACAAATCAACTTTATAGAACATAATAGAACCACTCAATTCATCAAGCAAATCATCCAAACGAGGTATAGGGTGACAGTATCGAATGGTAATATTATTAATAGCTCTACAATCAGTACACATGTGCGAAGAACCATCTTTCTTAGGTACCAAAATAATAGGAACATCACATGGACTAAGAGACTCACGAATGTAACCGTTATCCTGTAGAACCTAAATTTGTCGCTGAATCTCTTTAGTACCTTCAAGATTGGTACGATATGGCGCACGGTTGGGCAGCGAAGCTCCTGGAATCAAGTCAATCTGGTGTTCTATACCACGAGTAGGTGGTAGTCCAAGTGGAACATCTTGTGGGAACACATCAATGAATTCCTGCAAAAGGTTAGCAACCGCAAGTGGCAAAGAAGGAGGCATATCCTCAAATGAAAATAGAACTTCTTTGCAAATAATAGCATAGCATGGAGTAGTGTTCACATCAAGTTCATCAATATCAGATTTGCTAGCAAGCAAACAAGGATTTTTTAAATGAATTTCAGTAGCATGGTTCGAATCAGATTTAGTATTAGTCTTATGTGGCACAAAATCTGCAACAACAATCTGATTTTCACTATTATGTTTCTCCTCATTTTTTACTCTACTAGCTCTAGCAAGATCATCTTTTAGAATTTCTTCAGGAGTCATAGGTTTGAGACCAATTTTCTTTCCATCATGCATAAGAGAATATTGATTCATTTTACCATTATAAATAGATTCTCTATCAAATTGCCAAGGTCTACCATGTAACAAAGAACAAGTTTGCATAGGTACAATATCACAATCAACAAAATTAGAATATGTACCAATAGTAAAATGCACACGTGTAGTTCTTGGTACCTTGAGCTTCCGAGAGCTCTCAAACCATTGAATGTAATATGAATGTGTGCATTGTCTTGTTGGAACAAAAAGCTTCTCCACCATATTAATGCTAGCCAGATTATTATAACTCCCTCCATCAATGATGATCCGTATAGCTCGCTCTTTTACAACGCCTCTTGTTTGAAACAGATTGTGGCGTTGATCATGCTCAGATTTGCTCAATTGCACACTCAATACACGTTGTGCAACTAAACTCTTGTATTGATCAACAGTGGCAACTTCCATTACCTCCATCTCTCTCTCAGAATCAGAATTGGCTCCATCACATGCAGCAATAAGGGCCAATGTATCTTCATCAAAGTAACTTGCAGAATCATATTCTCCATCTTCACGCACCAACATGACACGTTTGGTCCTGCATTCTCTTTCTATGTGGCCAAAACCCAAGCATTTGCGACACTGAATGTCGTGCATCTTCCCCACAGAATGTCGTGGTATCGTCACGGCATATGCCATAGGGTGGCTAACGAAGGTGGTTCCTAAGAGATCTCAAGGCGGTATCCTGATGCGGGTATGGGGACGAGCGACACGGCGACGTACCCAGGTTCGAGGCCCTCCAATGGAGGTAACACCTCTACTCCTGCTAGAGTGTATATGATGATCACACAATACAAGGTTGCTCCTTCAGCTGTGTCCGGCTACTCCTGGGAGGCTAAGGAAGACAAGAGTCTCTCTCACAGGGCAGCGCTAAGGGTGGAAGTGAAGTGAGAATGATCGATCCCCTGCACGAGAGGGGGTAGTGCGACTTATATAGGCACCGGCACTTTACATATAAGACCCTATAGTCTAGTGGCCGGCTTGGCCGGCTCCGGCTTCCCCTCCTTCCCGAGGCAGTGACGTCAGGAGCCGTTGAGGCCTCATGGCCTATCCCATCCGGCTGCCAGGGTCAGCGGTATGGAGAGGAGGTGTCCCTGTCGCCATCAGCCACTGTAGCCAGTACGGATCGACGTGGACCATGATGGCCTGTCCGGCGCGTGGCACTATTGCTCCACAGTGCCCCGCGCTTTACGGAAGATGAAGTCAGCGTGGACTTTGGGAACCCGGATCACCAACCCGGTTCCTTCTAGTGCAAGACTCGCCAGCCTCGAGTCGGTCTGAGGTACAAACCCCCAGTCGGATATGGCTTGTAGAAGCCGGCCCAGCCACAGCATTGGCGGCCGTAGCCAGGCCGACTAGGACCTAGAGCCAGCCGGCTTCCGGACCAGCCGGCCACGGCGCCAGCCGGCTGCTCCTCAGCCGGCCTTTGCCGCGAGCCGGCCAGTGGCCAGCCGGCTGCTCCGCGTCCATTGCCCTACCCGGGGTCTTCCCCCCGACACAGAAGCCATCGAAGAGGAACTCCGAGGAGGACCAGCGGATAATGGTGGAGTAGCAGCAGGTGGTGCTCGTGATGCAGGCGCGGTGTACTTGGAGGTAGTAGGTGCTGGTGCAGCCCCACGAGCTGGTGGCGCTGATTGCCGCGGAGACCACGATGATGTACGACCTGCAGAAATATTAGCTCTTCTCCATGGTGGTTGACGGTCCTGCACTTCACGTTCAGCTTTGCAAGCAAGATGAAACAAGCAAGCAATAGTGTTGTACTCCTTATAATCTAAAATATGATGAATCTCTTTATTCAAACCATCAAAGAAACATGCAAGCATAACTTCATTATCCTCTACAATACCACAATGAATCATGCCAGTTTGCAATTCCTGATAATAGTCTTCTACATAATTTTTTCCTTGTTCTAAACGAGACAATTTTTTAAGAAAATCACGCTGATAATGTGAAGGAACAAAACGAGTATGCATAGCAAGTTTTAAGCCAACCCAAGTAGTAGGAATATTAGCATGATGTACTCTACAATGTTCAGAACACCAAATAGATGCAAAATCTGTGAAGTCACAAGTTCCCAAGTAAGTATGCATCAGGATTATATCTACCCCAAATGGCGGAATATTCAATTTAAGTTTTGCAACATGATCATCATCACGTACGGATCGTGGAGGTGGGAGAGCGTTGCGGTTGTATTGTCGTGGACGACCAGGTGCAGGTTGTTCGACCTCCTTGCCATCCAGCACATTCTCATCTACCAGCCCGTCTTCCCCTCCATAATCATCGTATCCTTCATCAGAAGGCGCTTCATGCGCGGCCTGTGCAGCAGCAGTACCCGCAGGTACCTTCGCACGAGGAACGTGGCGTGCATGTCATCGCGCATTGTCGCAAGGCAGCGGTAACCGAGCCAAGACCTCCTGGAATTTGGCGTCAAGCTTGGAGTTGAAATCTTCCTCGAGGCCATCCATATTCTCCAGCGCGTCGGTGAGTTTGGCGTCAACGTCACCAAGGCGCGCATCTACGTTGTGTGCATGCCCACCCAAAAGGTGGGTGAAGTGAGCATGCAACTCCGCGTTCGTCATCTGAGACGGGTCAACAACATCCGTCATGGTTCTTGTCATGATTAGTACTCAAAAAGCACAAATGTATATGCCTACAAACTACAGAATATGGTGGTTCATGCGCAATTCATCAAGCAAAATACGAAGCTCTTACAAGTTCTTACCAAACAGGGGAAGGTGATGTGGAGACCAACAAGGAATAACATCTCCAAAGATTGCCAAAGCGATTACCCGGTGCCGACACAGATCACGTGGAGACAATATGTAGAGCTGCAGGAAGGCTAATATGGTAGCAAAACAACAATTGTCAAAACAGCAATGCAACATTGAAAGTATGCTCAACAACGCTACTATGTTGGTCCTAGGCTATACCGTACTAGAGACGCGAGCCTAGAACACTAACGAGGTCACGACGCGGCAGACAAGCAACGAGCAGCGATGAGGTGGCAAATCGAGATGCGAAAAATCACTATGATGGCGAGTGTCTCAAACTGATTCCCGAGGTCTAAAAATAGTATAGCCTCAGAAAAAAATTTCAAATTTCTAAAAAGTGCTCCGAAAAGTGCGCAGGCGCCAAAAAATGTCGCTATAACGGCCAGTGGCGAAAAGTGATCTCCACGGTTGAAAACTAGTGTAGGCAGAAAATATTTTTTTGCTCTCCTTCACAATTGTTTACTGGCAGCCGAAACTTATCTCACGGAATTTTTTTTCTACGGCACAGACGAAATTAGATGGAAGCATCTATTAAGGAAAACATGAAAACCTTAGTCTACACGGACTCTGTCGCGGCAGAGAAACAACACAAATCCGTGTCGCGGTAGGAAACGGAGTATACGGTAGATGCGGAAGTATATGGCAGGTGTCTATGGCAGTGGCGGAAGTATATGGCAGGTGTATATGGCAGTGGTGGAAGTATATGGCGGTGACGGAGGGTATCTACGTATGGTGCGAGCGGGCGGCGGCAGCGTGACTACTATGACCAGAACTCGAAACTCTAAAGGAACTAGACGATACGACCAGCAACTCGACACGAAGATGCAGACACAAATTCAACTATGCAAAACTGAAAAGACAATGCAAAGGCGTGGCAGGGGCTATGGGGCGGATGATCTAAACCTAATATATTTTTCGCTTTTTCATGGGTTTTAGGTATGAAGGCGATCCAATCTACACTAGGAAAACTTTAAAATCTCACCGAGCAACCTAAAATCTTATATCACTTGATTGGGGTGCCCTAGGAGGTTGGAGGAGATTGGGGTGGAGATGTTGTTTGGACTGTGGTGGTGGTGGGCGGCTGCTGCTGCTGCTTCGTGGGGAGGCCGAGGGCGGAGGACTTGGCGTCGAGGATGAAGAAACCGACGTCAATCCCTGCGATGCGGCTGCGGCGACTGAGGGGGGGGGGGGGATGGATGAGGAGGCGCCTAGGGTTTGTCGAATGGGAAGGGATACGGCTGCGGGTTGCCTTTCTAGAGCCGGGTCTGGGTCCGTGGTGCACGCCCACCAAACATTTCCTGGAGCTGAGGTACCCGCGCTCGCCCGTAAAAAATTTCGAAATAAAAACTGAAAAGGCTTGACCACCAAAATAATGTTGTTGGATGTGGAAGTTAAAGGTTTCGATGGTTCAGATCGTCCTTGATGAGGCAATCCGTGGGAGGTGTGTCTGAGCTATCTCATTGATTTTCCAGAATCTAGTATACTAGGACGTTTTGGATTAAACAGGTAACGACGTTTTTCCGAGAACGTCATTATTTTTTACGGTTCCCCCCTCCAACGGCTCATGACGTTTTCCAGCAGCATCACTATTAAAACGTCATTGTTGGAAGGTTTTCTTGTAGTGTTGAACTCCATCCCATTGCCGCTCCTTATTATAACGGCCCGGGTAATACCCCTAATAGAGTTTGCCTGTTCTTTTTTTAATGCATCATCATGACATCATGCATCATATCATCCACAAGATTTTATCAAATAAAAATTATTTTAAATAAAAACTATTTGTGTTTTTCCCTCTCATATGGTTTTTATAATAAACCCTTCTCTTTATCTTATTTCAAATCTATACCTAATAATAAAGGAGCTAAGATTTCTGCCAAAATTTTCGTCAACACTTTTTATTTGGACCGTTTTGCCCTCCCACAAAATCGCATATTATGCACCAGTGCCATGTAACGGTTCGTTCCTATTCTTCTCTTCCCGGAAGAACAAACTCCAGGAAGCGCAAGTGGGGGTCGCTCGCCACCTGGGCCATGTGATTGCTTTGATGTGCCCGGTTCGGATCAATCCAATGGGTCGTAAGCTTAGAATCAGACACAATTTGCAATTTCATTCTCACAAAATCCGTCTCGTCCAAAAGCTAAAGCACGAACCTGATAGTCCCACCTCGCTCCATTATGGCTTGCCCCGCCAGTTTATATACCTAAGATTTGTGTAATCATCAAGCCGCCTCAAAAAATCCGAAAACAACAAGCAGGAGCCATCCTGTAGAATGAAGAATCCTGAGGGGAACAGAGTGCCGAGCCGCCATGACGGAAGAGCCTCCACGAGAGCCAAGGACTGTGAGGAATGGAAGGAAGCAAAGAAACGAAATCACAGCCGAGCGCGGGCTAGGGGATGAGGAAGTCTGGGTCGGGCGGAGTAGACCTGAGCGAGCGTAGACTGTGTCTGGAAGGCGGCTGTGGAAGGAGAACGAGAGGGGCGCCGTCTATTGTGCGTGCAGGATTGAGAGAGACCGGGGACTGGCGGCGCGGTGCTGGATTCAGGAACAATGCGTGGATGCGACCAAGTGCTCAGGCTTGACAGTTTAGTGTTCACGTGGCTCAGGCATGGATGATGGGCTTATGCTCGGCCTTTTGCCGGCAGGTCGAGACTCATTTTATTTAATTTCAACACACAGCAAACAATTTCTTTTTGTAGCAAAAACGAACTAACCTTGCAAAAGACAAATCCTAACACTGCGTGTCCTTTGTTGTGAATCTGCTCTAGATGTTCGATGCAATTCTCGTGAGACTAGACCGAGTATTACAAGTCGGTGGAGCGTCAAGACTGGTTTTTTGAGTGTTTCATTATTTGTTTCCCCGAGTGCAACGCACGGGTACTCTTGCTAGTAATTATAAAACCAAAATATTATTATTTTGGATATCTTGGAAAACAAATTTAAAATCTGGTTTAAATATCTTGAAGTCTTAAAGCTTGTTTGAAACTTTGGTTTATAATTTCCTTCCAACCTCAATTATCTATGCCTCACCTTAATTCAAAATGTTTATTAGCCCAACATCTTTGGCTCAAGTTCACACCGAAGCCATTCCTAGCCATACGAAGCCTTCCTGGTATTTTCTCTTCTTGAGCCCAAAACCACATCGTGGCATGCAGCCCACCTCTTTTTTACTTCTTTCTACCGATGAAGCCCACCAAGCCACTTGGTTTTCTTCCTTTCCACCGAGCCAGCACAGCCCACCAAGCACACCTAGCTGTACCCTTCTTCTTTCTGTGCGGCAGCAATCCGGTCGGTGCCACGTCTTCATGGCTGTGATGTGATGGCTACGAGCTAGCTCCTCCTCTCTATAAATTCCCCGCAGCAGCCAACCCTAGCTTCCTAGTTTCCTCTTCCTCGCAGCCGCCACTCTTCTCACAAGTCTACTTCTTTCGGCCGGACGCCAGCGATCCCGCCGAAATCCGCACGATATCGATACAGAGACGCCCTCCGACACGACGTGCGCGACGAATCACACACGTGATGCCAGAGGAATTAACACGAGCGGTAACATTACAACAGGATTACAGTAGAGCCCGCAAGAAACATATATTACAACAACGACTCTAATGAGTCAAGATACAAATATACAATACAAAGATCCAAATCATACAGAAGAGCGAATACATCCGAGTACGGACAAGATACAAATTAGACTAAGAGTCCCGAAGATAACCAGCGGCATCCATAACCCTTCCCAGGCCAAGCCGGAAGGGTAACCTTGCTAACGTCGTCTTCATCGAACATATCTTCATACCTGCCCGGTTATGTCCCGTAGAAGCAACAATAAGTACGGGTTCATACTTAACAAGACTTCAAGACGTATAAGCATTCGTCAACCAGTCGTCTTTTGTACTTGAGGCACGCAGTAGACTTAGAGGACGCAAGAGGAACGTCATAGGCAATATGGTGGAGTTAAGCGGCAGCGCGCAAGCACTAAAAACCTATAGAGACACTCTACAACATTCGTCTAATCAGAGAAGATGAGAGAGCACATAAACTAGCAGTTCTATACTCTGCAAACATAACACAACCGATATGTTCCCCCCTCGCAAGGAAGTACTTACAAAGGCACTCACACGGTTGTCAAGTTTTAACCATTTATTATTGAAGTTGTGCTAACTTACTACACAAGTTATTATTAATGAAACAACATGTGTAAGTTGTCTATGGTCGAGTCATACAACTCCAAGTTGTCCATAACCGCGGACACGGCTTATCGATAAGACTGTAACCCTGCAGGGGTGCCCAAATGTGCCCACACGCACGATCAACCTACTTACGACAGGTGGATATCACGACACGCACTCTCCTTCACGACAACAATGTCCAGGAAGCCACCTAACTAAGTTTAACCCATTTCAGAGCCCGATCGAAACTCTGAGGCGGACCTAGCTGTTGCGAGAGAGGCTAAGAGGATCAGAGCCCACTAGAGGATGACCTCTTAACAATACGTGCCGCACCTATGGACGTGCAAGAGACAACGGGGATACAAGGCACACATGGCTTCCCCAAAAGTAATATCATATCATCTGACCACAAAGAAACAAGCTTGCACGCCCGGGAGAAACAAAACATTCAAACTAATTGTGGCCACTGGACAAAGCTGTAGATTCCAGCAGTGGTCGAGGGGAGACCCGGTAAGCATACCCACGTGTGGTTAGAGCGCTCAGTCTCGGAACAGATAACAAAAACTCGGGGTCCTAAAATATTTAGGAAATACAAGTGAGCCGTCACAAAACGAGCAGCTGACCCACCGATGCCTCTGCTAAACAATTATCAACAACTAAAGTAACCATGATTCTTCCCAACATATAACCCGATAAGATAACAATAACGGCAATGAGATAAACCAACACTAGCATGCACTGCGACTCGCAAGGGCAGACTCGATAACCAAACAACAGCTGTAGGAGGTGGTGGTGGCAATATGGGCTGCTTGAGGTAACAAGTGGAAGGGACACGTGACAAGAACGCAACTTCAGTCTAGCATGAGGGAGAAGGCAAAATAAAATAGGTGAGCAACTTCTGCAGGGGCAGGAGTATAGGGGAAATGGTTGCTTGTTAAAGCTTGCCGAGGAACATCCGGAGGACTTGTCGTATCTCACATCACCACTTCGCGATCCTATCCGGAAAGAAGCAAATGCTGGAACACATAACGTATGCAAATCTTACTATTACGGATAAAGAAGATCCAGCATGTTCATGATGATATGCATGGCATGGCATAGATGGTGCAATGCATCATATCCAAATTAAGCGGGATCGAAACCCGAACAAGTAGATTAGGTTAAAATTGCATTTCTACCGGCAAATTTAAGGGTGGATTAGCATAGAAACATGGTATGAGTGACATACATCAAAGTTAAATAGAACCGGGACAACATTTATATAATATCCCACATATTCCATATGTTCCATATTAGGTGATAATGCAAACTATCACGAAATTATATGATGCATAAGGCAACATCAAGCATGGATGGCATAATCATGTTCCTTGCATTTTTCTGATCAATTTTCATATAAATACATTTTAATCCGATTTACAGTTTAGAAGATATGAATTCTGCAAAATACAACATTTTCTGGAAATTTCAGAGAAAACAGAGAAATAGGCAAAGCTTTTCTCACCAAGGCAGGAACTAGCCCGGGAGACTGACGGATGAGTCTCAGGCTGATTGGACGCTGACTGGGGTCGTGAAGTGTAGAGGTGGTGCTCATGACGGGACTGGCTGTCATTGAAACAAAGGAATAAATGGGATTATAAAAAGGATTGTCTTGCATGGAATGGGATTTGACACAGGGAGCTCACGTGTTGAAACAAGGAACGAACCAGCTGAGCTATGAGGCAGTTCTGGGAAAAGACTAGAACGCGCCGTCCTTGATGTACAGCAGCGTCGTAGAAGTTCCTCACAGAGAAGATTAGCTGAGGCCCGCCGGTGTTCTGCTAGACCAGGACGAAAATGGGAGGGGAGCAGCCGGCCACGAACGTGCTCGCGCGGCCGGCGTGGCAGCGAGCTTGGCAGCGCACGCAGGCAAAGGAGATCTTGATACCAGGGCGGAGTAGGAGAGCGACAATGGCCAGCTGGGACGCGCTGCAGACGTCGGAGAAGATCTTGCTGGTGCACGGCCGCGAGCAGCGACGGAAACGAGCAGCGGAGGCTGGCCAGTGTTCTCGACGACGAGGATGAAGAACTCCGGACGATCTTGGAGGCCAAGGAAGCAGACATGGAGGTCGAGGACGTCCGCGACTCTGCGTCGAAGAGGCTGCTGCCGGCTGATGTCTACTGACGCTTCTTTTCCTGTAGACAGTGTTGGGCCTCCAAGAGCAGAGGTTTGTAGAACAGCAGCAAGTTTTCCCTTAAGTGGATCACCCAAGGTTTATCGAACTCAGGGAGGAAGAGGTCAAAGATATCTCTCTCATGCAACCCTGCAACCACAAAGCAAGAAGTCTCTTGTGTCCCCAACACACCTAATACACTTGTCAGATGTATAGGTGCACTAGTTCGGCGAAGAGATAGTGAAATACAGGTGGTATGAATGTATATGAGCAGTAGTAACGGTACCAGAAAATAGCTTGATGCTACAACTGGCGTGTGGTTGATGGTGGTAATATTGCAGGCAGTAGAGATGCAGTAAAACAGTAAACAAGCAGCGATAGCAGTATTTGGAAACAAGGCCTAGGGATCATACTTTCACTAGTGGACACTCTCAACATTGATCACATAACAGAATAAATAGATAAATGCTATACTCTACACTCTTTTGTTGGATGATGAACACCACTAATTGCGTAGGGCTACAAGAGCACCTCAATGCCGGAGTTAACAAGCTCCACAACATTCGATGTTCATATTTAAATAACCTTAGAGTGCATGATAGATCAACACAACTAAACCAAGTACTAACATAGCATGCACACTGTCACCATCACACTATGAAGGAGGAATAGATCACATCAATACTATCATAGCAATAATTAACTTCATAATCTACAAGAGATTACAATCATAACCTACGCCAACTACTACACGATGCACACACTGTCACCATTACACCGTGGAGGAGGAATAGAGTACTTTAATAACATCACTAGAGTAACATAGATGAATAGTGATACAAAACTCATATGAATCTCAATCATGTAAGGCAGCTCATGAGATCATTGTATTGAAGTACATAGGAGAGAGATTAACCACATAGCTACCGGTACAGCCCTTAGCCTCGATGGAGAACTACTCCCTCCTCATGGGAGACAACAACGGTGATGAAGATGGCGGTGGTGTCGATGGAGGAGCCTTCCGGGGGCACTTCCCCGTCCCGGCGGCGTGCCGGAACAGAGACTCCTGTCCCCCAGATCTTGGCTTCGCGATGGCGGCGGCTCTGGAAGATTTCTCGTACCGTGGCTTTTTCCGTATCGAAGATTTAGGTCAGGGACCTTTAAATAGGTGAAGAGGCGGAGTCGGAAGGTCGACGAGGCGGTGACACACTAGGGGGCGCGCCCCCCCTCTGGCCGCGCCAGGGTAGCGTGTGGGGCCCCCAGGGCTCCCCTCTGGTGGCTCTCGGGTGTTCTGGAAGCTTCGTGGGATTTTAAGATCTTGGGCGTTGATTTCGTCCAATTCTGAGAATATTTCCTTACTAGGATTTCTGAAACCAAAAACAGCAGAAAACAGGAACTGGCACTTCGGCATCTCGTCAATAGGTTAGTTCCGGAAAACGCATAAAATCATCATAAAGTGTGAACAAAACATGTAGGTATTGTCATAAAACAAGCATGGAACATAAGAAATTATCGATACGTCGGAGACGTATCACCGGCGACATGGAACGGAGCGGACCAGGGGGAGCTTGCAGTAAAGGGAGGCGTGGTTGGAGATGACCGCTGCACATCGTGGTTGCAGAAGCAGGGTCGCGGAGCAGCAGGGTCGATGCGCGAGGTAGAAGGCGGGCGCCGCGGCCATTGGTGACGCGCGGATACGAACTGCAGGTGGCCAGTGTTATATTGTGATCCAAATTCATATACTAAAGGGAGGCTAACTTCTGACGAGCAGAGCGAGGCCCGTCGCCGGAGGCTTGAGCCGAAGCGTAGCGGAGTCAGAAGTTAGCCCATACGTCGTGCCCTACAGGGACGCCTGCGGGGGGTGCGGGGGGGGGGGGGGGGGGGGCAGGCCCCCGCGGTACGGTACGGATCATTGGCACCGCCTATATATACATCTTGTAAGCCGCCGACTAGGGTTTATCAGATTATAAGATAACCCAGGGCGTTTGTAAACACCTCACGATATAGTGAAGTTTTGCTGGCTGGCGCCGGTGGTTTTTTCCCCTTCTGTGTTGGAAGGGGTTTTCCACGTTAAATCTTGTGTCCCCTGCGTGTGTTCTTGTTTCGTTCTTTGTTATTTGCTTGCCGCTTCTATAACAAGTGGTATCAGAGCCCGTGTTTTAATCTAGGGTTTTGCAACATGTCTTCCTTGAAGTTCGATCTACCGCAGTTGGATTATACCACGAGATTTTCTCTGTGGCAAGTGAAGATGAGGGCGATACTTACCCAATCTTCTGATCTGGATGAAGCTCTTGGTGGTTTTGGCAAGAAAGATGCCAATACCTGGACCGACGATGAAAAGAGGAAAGATCGTAAGGCTTTTTCATTAATTCAACTTCATCTATCCAACAATATCTTGCAAGAAGTGCTGGCTGAGAAATCCGCAACGGCGCTGTGGTTGAAACTGGAATCGATCTGTATGTCCAAAGATCTAACCAGTAAGATGCACGTGAAGATGAAGTTGCTTTCGCACAAACTGCAAGAAGGTGCGTCAATGATGAATCATCTATCGATCTTTAAAGAGATCGTTTCTGATTTGCTATCCATGGAGGTAAATATGATGATGAGGATCTAGCTCTTATACGGTTAGTCTCGTTGCCTAATTATTTTGCGAATTTTCGAGACACTTTGTTATACAGTCGTGATGAACTAACCCTTGCCGAAGTTTATGAGGCCCTCCAGCAGAGGGAAAAGATGAAATCTATGGTGCAGGCAGAGGGTTCGTCATCTAAGGCAGAAGCACTGCAGGTCCGAGGCAGGACCGAGAACAGAAACAACAACTACAACAACTACAACAGAGATAAGAGCAAGACCGACAGAGGTCGCTCAAAGTCCAAGGGATGAGATGGTAAGTTCTGCAAGTATTGTAAGAAAACTAGCCACACTATTGATGATTGCTGGAAGTTGCAGAACAAAGAGAAAAGAAACGGTACTTACCAACCGAAAAACAAATCTGAGGGTGATGGTAAGGCTGCTGTTGTTTCCAGTGATAATCCTGATGGCGATTGCCTAGTTGTTTTTGCTGGTTGTGTTTCTGGTAATGATGAGTGGATCCTTGATTCTGCATGTTCGTTTCATATTTGTTGTAACAAAGACTGGTTCAGTTCTTATGAGTTTGTGCAGAGTGGAGATGTTGTGCGTATGGGAGATAACAACCCACGTGAGATCGTGGGCATTAGTTCAGTTCAGATCAAGATGCATGATGGCATGACACGCACTCTGACACATGTGAGACACATACCTGGCATGGCAAAAAATTTGATCTCTCTCAGTACCCTTGATGTTGATGGGTACAAACACTCCGATTCTCGCGGAGTTCTGAAGGTATCAAAAGGTTCACTCGTTCACATGATTGGTGATATGAATTCTGCAAAGTTATATGTTCTTAGATGTAGCACTTTGTCTGGTATTGTTGCTGCTGTTATTCCTGATGAACCTGGTAAAATTAATCTGTGGCATATGCATCTTGGACATATGAGTGAACATGGCATGGCAGAATTGCACAGGAGAGACCTGCTAGATGGCTGCAATTTGAGTAAGCTTGAGTTCTGTGAGCACTGCATTTTTGGTAAGCATAAAAGAGTTAAGTTCAATGCTTCCGTTCATACCACTAAAGGGATACTAGATTATGTGCATGCTGATGTGTGGGGACCTTCCCGCAAGACTTCTCTTGGTGGTGCAAATTACATGCTTACTATCATAGATGATTACTCCAGAAAAGTGTGGCCTTTCTTTCTGAAACATAAATCTGATGTGTTTGATGCTTTTAGAAAGTGGAAAGTTATGGTAGAGAAGCAAACAGAAAAGAAAGTTAAATTGCTTCGTACTGATAATGGCATGGAGTTTTGTTCTACTGTTTTCAATGATTATTGCAGTGACGAAGGCATTGTCAGGCACCACACCATCCCATATACTCCTCAGCAGAATGGTGTGGCGGAGAGGATGAAAAGAACCATCATCTCCAAGGCTCGCTGCATGTTGTCCAATGCTGGTATGCATAGACGTTTCTGGGCTGAAGCAGCCTCCACCGCATGTTACTTGATAAACAGGTCACCTTGTATTCCGCTTGATAAGAAAACTCCTATTGAGGTATGGTCTGGTTCACCTGCTGATTATTCACAGTTGCGAGTTTTTGGTTGCACTGCTTATGCTCATGTTGATAATGGAAAGCTAGAGCCTAGGGCTGTTAAGTGTGTGTTTCTTGGTTATGGTTCAGGAGTTAAGGCATACAAGTTATGGAATCCCGAAACTAAGAAAGTTTTGCATAGCAGGAATGTAGTCTTTAATGAGGCTGTCATGTTTTATAAGAGTTCATCTACAGATGTTACTGATGCTGTTGATTTTTCTGATAGTTCTGATGATGAGCAACAGAGGATCAGCGTGCAGGTGGAGCACGTGGAGGAGAAAGAAAATGATGTTGCTGAAAATGATAACACTGTTGTTAATCACTCGCCACCTGTTTTGCAGCAAACAAATGGTTCCATTGCTGCTGATAGACCGAGGCGTAACAAAGGTCCACGTCCTCGTTTAATTGAAGAATGTAATCTTGTTCATCATGCTTTGAGTTGTGCTGAACAGGTGGAGCATGATACTGAACCTGCTACATATACTGAGACCATTGCATCTGTTGACCGCGTGAAGTGGATTTCTGCTATGCAAGAGGAGATGCAATCGCTTGACCAAATGACACATGGGATGTTGTGCCCTTGCCTGAACAAAAGAAGGGTGTCCGCTGTAAGTGGATATTTAAAAGAAAGGAAGGATTGTCTCCTAATGAGCCTCCGAGGTTTAAGGCAAGGTTAGTAGCAAAAGGTTTCAGCCAAATCCCAGGTATTGATTATAATGATGTATTCTCTCCGGTTGTGAAGCATAGTTCCATTGAGCTTGAGCAGCTAGATGTAAAGACTGCTTTTCTGCATGGTGAGCTTGAGGAGGAGATATACATGGACCAACCTGAAGGTTTTGTTGTGTCTGGTAAGGAGGATCTTGTTTGCAAGTTGAAGAGGTCCCTTTATGGTCTGAAACAGTCTCCAAGACAGTGGTACAAAAGGTTTGATTCATTTATGCTTGCACATGAGTTTAAAAGATCTCAGTATGATAGTTGTGTTTACATCAAGTTTGTTAATGGATCACCTATATACTTGTTGTTATATGTTGATGATATGTTGATTGCTGCCAAGAGCAAGAAAGAGATCACTACTTTGAAAGCACAATTAAGTAGTGAATTTGAGATGAAGGATCTTGGTGCTGCTAAGAAAATACTACGTATGGAAATTACAAGAGACAGAAAATCTAGTGTGTTATTTCTTAGTCAGCAAAATTACATTCAGAAAGTTCTTCATCATTTTAATATGCATGATGCAAAGTCTGTTAGTACACCAATTGCTTCTCACTTCAAATTGTCAGCATTGCAATGTCCTAGTACCGATGAAGATATTGAGTACATGTCACGAGTTCCATATTCTAGTGCTGTTGGTTCCTTGATGTATGCCATGGTTTGTTCTAGTCGATACATGGCTGATCCTGGTAAAGAACATTGGAAAGCTGTTCAGTGGATTTTCAGGTACCTTCGTGGCACATCCAAAGCTTGCTTGAAGTTTGACAAGACCGGTGAGGGACTCGTAGGCTATGTGGATTCAGATTTTGCTGCCGATTTGGATAAGAGAAGATCCCTCACAGGTTATGTGTTCACTGTTGGTGGATGTGCTGTGAGTTGGAAGGCAATGTTACAAGCTGTTGTTGCCCAATCTACAACCGAAGAAGAATATATAGCAATTAATGAATCTTGCAGAGAGTCTGTTTGGTTGAAAGGTTTGTATGCTGAGCTTTGTGGAGATGATTCTGGCATTAATTTGTTTTCTGACAGTCAAAGTGCAATATACCTTACTAAAGATCAAATGTTCCATGAGAGGACAAAGCACATTGATACCAAGTACCATTATGTGTGCGACATTGTTGCTCAAGGTAAATTGAAGGTATGCAAGATAAGTACTCATGATAATCCTGCTGATATGATGACAAAGCCAGTTCCTGTTTTCAATATTGAGCTTTGCTCGAGCTTGGTTGGTATAACTGTTTTAGCCCAAGTGGCTGTTGGCGCCAGCAAGTGTTTTTTCTTTGTTGTTCAGGAGATCGTTGAAGTTCATGCTACAAGATGGAATTTGTCTCAAGGTGGAGTTTGTTATATTGTGATCCAAATTCATATACTAAAGGGAGGCTAACTTCTGACGAGCGGAGCGAGGCCCGTCGCCGGAAGCTTGGGCCGATTGGACGCTGACTGGGGTCGTGAAGTGTAGAGGTGGCGCTGACGCTGAATGTTGGCTATTCGCCCGCTACTCTTGAGGCAATGGCATGTCGTGATGCTCTGGCATGAGCGCAAGACCTTAATATCCAGAAGATCTGTGTTGCAAGTGACTGTCTGGAGGTGATCAAGAATTTGACGCAGCCATATGACGGAAGATATGTCGCGGTGATCCGGGAGATCAAAGATATGACGACTTTGTTTCAGTCCGTTGTTTTTAAGCATGAAGCAAGGGCTTCCAATGGAGAAGCACATCGCCTAGCTCGTAGCTTTGTTAGTTTATCGCTTGGTCGTCGGGTCTGGTTGCTTCAACCACCTGAACACCTCTGTATCCCTAGGAACTTGTTGATCGATTAATAAAGAGCAGGCGCAATTCTCAAAAAAAAAAAAGGTGGCGCTGACGACGGGACCCGGCTGTCATTGAAACAGAGGAACAAATGGGATTATAAAAAGGATTATCTTGCATGGAATGGGATTTGACCCAGGGAGTTCACGTGTTGAAACAAGGAACGAACCAGCTGAGCTATGAGGCAGTTCTGGGAAAAGACTAGAACACGCCGTCCTTGATGTACAACAGCGTCGTAGAAGTTCCTCACAGAGAAGATTAGCTGAGGCCCGCCGGTGTTCTGCTAGACCAGGACGAAAACGGGAGGGGAGCAGCCGGTCATGAACGTGCTCGCGCGGCCGGCGTGGCAGCGAGCTTGGCAGCGCACGCAGGCGAAGGAGAGCGACCATGGCCAGCTGGGACGCGTTGCGGACGTCGGAGAAGATCTTGCTGGTGCACGGTCGCGAGCAGCGACGGAAACGAGCAGCGGAGGCTGGCCAGTGTTCTGGACGACGAGGATGAAGAACTCCGGACGATCTTGGAGGCCAAGGAAGCATGCATGGAGGTCGAGGACGTCCGCGACTCTGCGTCGAAGAGGCTGCTGCCGGCGACATGGAACGGAGCGGACCAAGGGGAGCTTGCAGTAAAGGGAGGCGTGGTTGGAGACGACCGCTGCACGTCGTGGTTGCAGAAGCAGGGTCGCGGAGCAGCAGGGTCGACGCGCGAGGTAGAAGGCGGGCGCCGTGGCCATTGGTGACACGTGGATACGAACTGCAGGTGGCCGGTGTTATATTGTGATCCAAATTCATATACTAAAGGGAGGCTAACTTCTGACGAGCGGAGCGAGGCTTGAGCCGTAGCATAGCGGAGTCAGAAGTTAGCCCATACGTCGTGCCCTACATGGACGCCTGCGGGGGGGGGGGGGGGGGGGGGGGCAGGCCCCCGCGGTACGGTACGGATCATTGGCACCGCCTATATATACATCTTGTAAGCTGCCGGCTAGGGTTTATCAGATTATAAGATAACCCACGACGTTTGTAAACACCTCCCGATATAGTGAAGTTTTGCTGGCTGGCGCCCGTGGTTTTTCCCCATCTGTGTTGGAAGGGGTTTTCCACGTTAAATCTTGTGTCCCCTGCGTGTGTTCTTGTTTCGTTCTTCGTTATTTGCTTGTCGCTTTTATAACAGCTGGAGCGAGCGTAAGGCGGCGGCTTGCAGAAGGAGCCGGCGCTGCAGTGCGTGCGGAGGACGACGACGTGGTGCAGGGACGCGTCGACGAGGTTCATGTGCATGGTGGCGTAGCTTGTATGTCGGAGGCGCGCGGACACGAGGGGCGCTGCGAGGACGACGAGAAAGACGGTGCAACAGAGACAGAGAGCAGGGACGCGTGGGCTTGAGAAGCAACAAGGGAGAACAGCGGTTAGAGATCGCCGAGAACGAGCTCGTGGAGGCGGCGTGCAGACTTCGGCGAGGTCGACGGCGTTCGGTCGAAAGGAGAAGGAGTAGACTTGTGAGAAGAGTGGCGGCTGCGAGGAAGAGGAAACTAGGAAGCTAGGGTTGGCTGCTGCGGGGAATTTATAGAGAGGAGGAGCTAGCTCGTAGCCATCACATCACAGCCATGAAGACGTGGCACCGACCGGATTGCTGCCGTACAGAAAGAAGAAGGGTACAGCTAGGTGTGCTTGGTGGGCTGTGCTGGCTCGGTGGAAAGGAAGAAAACCAAGTGGCTTGGTGGGCTTCATCGGTAGAAAGAAGTAAAGAAGAGGTGGGCTGCATGCCACGATGTGGTTTTGGGCTCAAGAAGAGAAAATGCCAGGAAGGCTTCGTATGGCTAG
Source organism: Lolium perenne (assembly GCF_019359855.2). Lineage (NCBI taxonomy): Eukaryota > Viridiplantae > Streptophyta > Magnoliopsida > Poales > Poaceae > Lolium > Lolium perenne. Next base: position 218,984,879 of record NC_067247.2, read on the forward strand.
GAATGGCTTCGGTGGGAACTTGAGCCAAAGATGAGTTAAGGTGAGGCATAGATAATTGAGGTTGGAAGGAAATTATAAACCAAAGTTTCAAACAAGCTTTAAGACTTCAAAATATTTAAACCAGATTTGAAATTTGTTTTCCAAGATATCCAAAATAATAATATTTTGTTTTTATAATTATTTGAAATAAGATAAAGAGAAGGGTTTATTATAAAAACCATATGAGATGGGAAAACACAAATAGTTTTTATTTAAAATAATTTTTATTTGATAAAATCTTGTGGATGATATGATGCATGATGTCATGATGATGCATTAAAGAAAAACAACAGGCAAACTCTATTAGGGGTATTACCCGGGCCGTTACACTTATTGCGAGGATCGTGGTGTCGTACTTGCGTTGAACTTGATTGGTAAACTCCATCATGGTCCGTTGAGTCTCACTCTTGTACTTGAAGAAGAATACCCAACAATATCTCGAGTAGTCGTTGATGATGATGAGGCAATACTTCTTTCCTCCAAGACTTTCATGAGAAGGCAAACCAAAAAGATCAACATGTAGAAGCTCCAAACACCTTGTGGTAGAAATGGTTGTCTTGGCCTTGTGTGGAGCTCCATGCATCTTTCCTTGAACGCAAGCCCTACAAACACGATCTTTGCAAAAGGAAACATCTTCTTTTAGTCCGAGAATGTGGCTCCCCTTGTGGAAGCTTTGCAAAGTCCTCATGTTGACATGTGCTAGTCGGTGATGTTATAACCAACCCTTGTCACTGAAACGTCTCAAACGTATCTATATATTTTGATGCTCCATGCTTGTTTTACACCAATTTATATATGTTTTTCTTACACTTCGTTGCACTTTAATATAATTTCTGGCACTAACCTATTAATAAGATGCCCAGTACCAGTTCCCTGTTTTCTGCTGTTTTTGTATTAGAGAAAAGTTGTACAGGAAATATCCTCGGAATTGGATGAAACAAAATCCGAAGTCAATATTTTTCCGTAATGAAGATAGAGTCCAGAGGGGAGTCGAAGGGGGCAGCAAGGCGGCCACACCTGCCCTAGGCGCAGCCTAGCCCTGGCCCTCGCCTAGGGGTGGTGTGGGCCACCCTGGCCTCCATCGACATCGCCCCTCCGCCTATTTAATAATGATCTCGGGAAAACCCTGAATACCCGATCCTGCATCCACGAAAAGTTCCGTCACGGCCGCCATCGCAGAACACATCTTGGGGGATTCTGAAGCTCTTCCCAGCACCCTGCCGGAGGGGGAAATCATCGCCGGAGGCATCTACATCGCCATGCCCGCCTCCGAAGTGATGCGTGAGTAGTTCATCCCTGGACTATGGGTCCATAGCAGTAGCTAGATGGTTGTCTTATCCAATTTGTGCCTCACGTTTAGATCTTGTGAGCTTCCCTACATGATCAAGATTATCGTTATGTAATCCTACATGTTGTGTTTACTGGGATCCTAATGCAGCCCTACCCAAGGTCGACACTACATCAAGACCGAAAAGCCCTCCTCGTGGTCCGATGACACGAGCTCAAGCCCAAGCCATACACCAAGAGGTGAATTCGCTCCTTTCCATGTATGCATTTGATACCTCTTTGGATGGCATGCTACTTCATGCAAATACCTTGTGTTCAATCAGGTACATCGGTCAAGACACAAGCCATGGAGACCAAGCCAATGGAGAGGGAGCTGAAAATGAAGAAGATGGAGCTACAGCGCCCCAGCCGGAACTTCCGCCCCTCAGGACCGGAACTTCCGCCCAGATTCCCTGTGAAGAGAATCCAGCCGGAACTTCCGCCCCGAGAGACCGGAACTTCCGCCCACCGGAACTTCCGCCCAAGTTCCGCCCTAGTTCCGAAAATGCGCCGAAACGCCCCGGGATGTTACTGCAAGGAAATCGGTCGTTTTCGGAACTAGGCCGGAAGTTGGCCGGAACTTCCGCCTTGACCGGAACTTCCGGCCTCCAGGACCGGAACTTCCGCCCAGATACCTCCAAGATGCTGTCCAGCCCCCAGTGAAGGGAATCCAGCCGGAACTTCCGCCCAGGACGACCGGAACTTCCGCCCGACCGGAACTTCCGCCCCCCGAGGCCGGAACTTCCGCCTGCACGCGTTTCAGCACCAAAACTGGCAGAATCAGCATGTAACTTACCCCTTCGCCCCACCATCTATAAATAGCCTTGTTGGCTCAGATCTGAGATTAGACTTGATGTGAAGTTAAACCTGAGCTTTGCTCTTGCCCCAAGAGGGAAACCATACCATAGATCTTAGATCTTGTATCACTCGATCTCCTTGTCGAACCTTTGTGATCTCTTTGGTGACTTCTACCGATTGTTGGTCTTTTGCTTGCACTTCTACCGTTTGTTCTTTTGCTTGCACTTCTATCATCTTCCGGTCTTTTCACCCTTCTAGATCTCTCGGGTTCGATTCGTCGATCTCTTTGCGGGACTTCTACCGGAAGGTCTTTTCCTGCAACCTCTATCGAGTTGGTGGTTCGGGCCAACGAGGACAAACCGATTTGTGTGTGTGTGAGTTTGTATCCCACGATTCCCCTCCACGTTCTTCGTGTTCATCGCGTTCTTCCACCTCCCCCACGAATTCCACCCAAATCCGTGAAGATCAGGCACACCCTTGGGCTTATCCCTTATCATATAATTTCAAGGGCTCCTTGGTTGCCACAGATTTGACCCCCACACCTCCAAAAAATTTATTGAGAAAATTTTCGAAAATCCCAAAAAATAACCTCAAATTGGCCTTGCTTGGATCTCGCGATTTGTTGAGTTTTTGGTGGTTTTGTTCCAATAGAAACTTGTCTTTGGTGTTGATTTGCAATTCCCCCACCTTCCCACAGCTTCTAGTGCCAAATTTTCCGCGATTCCAAAGATTTTCGGCCCGGATTTCCGCCCAAATCAAAGAACAGCCCGCAGATCTGATTGCGACCGGAAGTTCCGCCCGGTAGGACCGGAAGTTCCTCCCCGGACCGGAAGTTCCGCCTGGCCGAAATTTTCACAGCTAACTTCGTTTTTCGCATTGGTGCTATCCCTTTTGTGTTTAGACTTCGGTTTGAGTTCCATTTCAGCTACCACAAAGCTTCCGCAACATCGACAACGACGACGGCACCCCGAGGATCCAAGCGGTTTATTTGACACCTCCACCACCATAGCAAGTTCAAGATCGTCGGCCACCATCATCATAAAGTGGTATAACTTGCCTCCTAACTTGTAGCATTAGCCTCTTTTGCATACCTTTCCTATCGAGAGTGGCTTTCTAGTGTTGCGAAGCATTGCGCAAGCGTCCCGACCGTGAGGGTGTGCGTGTGTTGAGCAAAGCTACGAAGTAAGCTCGTTGTGAAAAGATAAGCAAAAGAAGTGTGACATACTTACATAGATAGTAGTATCCTTACATAGTGAGAAAAAGAAAGAAAAATACAAAAAGAAAAAGAGTGTGAGTCACCTATACACAAAAGAGTCCAAAACTTCTAAGCAAAAGAGAGAAAAGAGAAGACAGGCGTCTTGCGCAAATCTAGTTGCTTCTCAATTTTGCAACCAAGCCACGGTCTCTCTTGCATTAGCGTGACACCGAGCTAGTAGTCTACGTTAGGACCAATTTTGTTCGTGCTCATTTTCCTAAGTCGCGCTAACCCCATTTTGTCCCACGCGTGTGTTCCACATTGTGTATGCCTTTTGTGATCACCGCTTTTGACTTGTGACTTTTGGATCTTACCCACTTTTGACAATAGACTCTTCGTTTGGTTCTTCCATTTGTCTTTCCACATCCATACCTAACACCATATAGAGTTTTTGTTTTGTGTGTGTGCATACATATAGGTTGTCCTCCGACTTGAAACACCTTTTCGATTTTGGTTTGCAAGTTTTGACACTTTTGGTAGTTTTTCCTAACCACCCACCACATAGTTCTTGTTTTATTTGTAACCATGTCTAGTGGAGAAGGGAACCAACTACCGATGACGCGTCACCAACATTGGATAGCTACCCAAGCCGTCCACTCCAAGCTCAATGAATTTGAAGCAATGATGAAAGATACCACCGTCCGCTATGAAGAAAGAGCTCAAGTGCAAAGGATAGACCTCAATAACCAAGTTCAAGACCTCAATGAGAAGATTGAAGCTCAAGGCAAAGATTTGAAAGCAACACTCGCCATACAAGGTCAAGAAACAAGAGATATGAAGACGGCGTTGGACAATATCCTTCATACACTCAACCGTCAAGACAATAGGAGACACCACTCAAGGTCTTCACGCTCTCAAATTTCAAGGTCACGAGCTCCTACACCGTTTCACCATGATTCCAATCAAGACCCACACCACCATAATGTGGATGCTCAAGTGCTTCAACAACAAGCTCAAGAAGCGGAGCAAGCACGACTTCGACTTGTCCAAGAACGTCAACGCCTTGAAGAAGAGCGCCTTCAACAAGAGAATCTCCATGCTCAATTCCAACAAGAGCAAGAACGCCTTTGACATGATCAAGAGCTAGTTCGTGCAAGGGAACAAGAGCGTATCTGCAATGAACAAGAAGCACTTGAAGAACAAGAACGACAACGACAAGTACGAGAAGCTCAAGCTAGAAGGCAACGCCTTCATGAAGAGGAACAAAGGCAAGCGCAACAAGAGCGTCAAATCATCAATGTTGTTCAACCTCAACGCCCTCAAGGTCAAGATAATCGCCGCCATCATGATGATTGACCTGATGATAGAAGACCACCTCCAAGGGCGAGAAATGAGGAATCAAGTCATCACCAAGCATCAAGTGAAGAAAGTGTGATGCCTCGACACCGCCGCAACAATGATGATCAAGATCAAGGTCATGGAAGACCACCTCCTCGTCAACAACATAGAAACAACAATAGAGATGCTCAAGGTCCACAGCATCTACCTAAACAACGTCAAGACCTTGGTGAAGAAAGACCACCTCCTAGACGCAATGACCGTAATGAGGAAGAAATCTTTGGGAAGCTAAAGTTCACCATGCCTAAGTTCCAAGGAGAGGAAGACCCCGATGCATACTTGTCTTGGGTACTCAAGGTTGACAAGATCTTCCGCTTACACAACTTCTCTGAAGCAAAGAAGGTGGCCATGGCATCACTTGAGTTTGAGGGATATGCAAATGTTTGGTGGGAAGAAGTAAACAAGAAGCGTGAAGAGGAAGACTTAGAGCCCATTGACACATGGGAAGAGATGCAAGAAGTCATGCACAAACGCTTTGTGCCCACCCACCACAAACGTGATCTTTTCAACAAGCTCACTCAACTCAAGCAAAGCTTCAAGTCCGTTGAGGAGTATTACAAGGAGATGCACATGACCATGATGAGTGCGAATGTGGATGAGCGAGAAGAGCAAACTATGGCAAGATTCCTGAATGGATTGAACATTCCCGTCAAGAGGATAGTGGAATTCTTGCCTTACACCAACATGGTTGAGTTACTTCATCAAGCTACAAGGGCCGAGCGCCAAGTGCGAGAAGACTTAGCAAGTGCAACAACAAAGTCCTTCTTCTCCACAAGAAATGCAACAAACGCATCCTCAAGCATCAAAAATAGAAGTGCTATTGCTTCCAAGGATCCCCCCAAGCAAACAAGAAGTGCCATCAGGACTACAAGCTTCAAACCGGACCAATCAACTATGTCCCCCAAAGCTTCCACGGGATCTAGTAACATCACTTGCTTCAAGTGTGGTGCTCAAGGACATAAATCATTCGAATGCAAGAACACAAGAGTTATGATAACTCGGGATGATGGAGATGTGGAGTACTTGAGTGAAGGTGAGTATGAAGCCTTGGTACAAGCCGCAACCAATCATGAAGATGATGACTTGGAAGACCAAGAGCAAGTCCTATGTGTGCACGATGCAAGCCCATCACTTGTGGTGACCAAAGTGTTGACAACCCATGCACTCCCCAATGAAGACCAAAGATGCAATATCTTCCAAACAAGAGTCGGAATCAATGGCAAGTCAATAAAGGTTATCATCGATGGAGGGAGTTGCCACAACCTTGCAAGCACCGAACTATGCTCCAAGCTCAACCTCACGCTCCGGAAACACCCCATCCTTACCATGTGCAATGGCTAAGTGGCAATGAAAATGTGAAGATACAACACACCGTCACAATATCCTTCAAGATTGGCGCCTATGAAAACACCGTTGATTGTGATGTCGTTCCCATGACGGTGTGCCACATGCTACTTGGTCTCCCTTGGCAATATGACAAAAGAGCAAACCATGATGGCTACACAAATGCCTATAGCTTCAAGGTTGGCGACAAGACTTTCATCCTACGCCCAATGACTCCTAGCCAAGTAGTTGCGGACAATGCAAAGGCTTTAGCGAGGGCTAAGGAAGCTACTATCACTAGTGAGATGAGCGGTGAGAGAGTGACCCACCAAAAAGAAAGTGAGCGCCACAAGCCATATGTGAGTGAGATGAAGAGTGTCCTCATAGCTACCAAGAGTGAGATGAGAGAAGTGCACCACAACCCATCCACCAAATTGCACTATGTGCTCATTTGCAAGGGGCCATCCTCGGAGACTAACAACTTAACAACAGTTCCTTCGTCTTTGTTGTCTCTTTTGAAGGAGTTCCAAGATGTCTTCCCCGATGAGCTTCCTCATGGACTACCACCGCTTCGAGGAATCGAGCACCGCATCGACCTCATACCCGACGCCCCTCTACCAAACCGTGCTGCCTACCGCACCAACCCCAAAGATACAAAGGAGATTCAACGCCAAATTCAAGATCTCCTCGAAAAAGGGTATGTACGTGAAAGCTTAAGCCCTTGTGCGGTTCCCGTGATCCTCGTTCCTAAACCGGATGAGTCGCAAAGAATGTGTATGGATTGTCGCCCCATCAATGCCATTACCGTTCGATATCGCCATCCCATTCCGCGTTTATATGACATGCTTGATGAATTGAGTGGTGCCACGATTTTCTCTAAGATAGATTTGCGTAGTGGCTACCACCAAATCCGCATGGCAATTGGTGATGAATGGAAGACAGCATTCAAGACCAAACTTGGTCTCTATGAATGGCTTGTCATGCCATTTGGTCTTTCAAATGCTCCATCTACTTTTATGCGTCTCATGAATCACATCTTGCGACCTCTCATTGGCAAGAGTGTGGTTGTCTACTTTGATGATATTCTCATTTATAGCAAAAATCTCGAGGACCATGTGCAACATGTGAGAGAAGTCTTATGCATCTTCCGCCGTGAAAAGCTTTTTGCAAATCTTCCCAAGTGCACCTTTGCACAAAGCAAGTTGGTTTTTCTTGGATTTGTGGTTTCCGCCAATGGGATTGAAGTTGATTCTTCGAAGGTTGAGGCCATCCATAATTGGCCCACTCCTACAAACGTTGGTCAAGTTCGAAGTTTTCATGGACTTGCCGGTTTCTATAGACGCTTTGTGAAAGATTTTAGCACCATTGCTTGCCCTTTAAATGAAATTACAAAAAAGAATGTTCCGTTTGTTTGGGGCAAGGCACAACAAAACGTTTTTGATGAATTGAAAAAGAAACTCACCGAGGCACCACTACTCGTTCTTCCCGATTTTGCAAAAACTTTTGAGATAGAATGTGATGCGAGTGGACTTGGAATTGGTGGTGTCCTTATGCAAAATGGAAAACCCGTGGCATACTATAGCGAGAAGTTGGATGGCGCACGCCTCAACTATCCTATATATGACATGGAACTTTATGATTTGGTTCGTGTTCTTGAAGTTTGGCAACACTATCTTTGGCCAAAAGAGTTTCTCATTCACTCCGACCATGAGTCATTGAAATATTTGAAAAGTCAACACAATTTGAACAAAAGACATGCAAAATGGGTTGAGTTCATTGAGTCCTTTCCATATGTAATCAAATACAAGAAGGGCAAGGACAATGTAGTTGCGGATGCTCTTTCTCGCAAGCTCACCCTTTTACTCACTCATTTGGATATCCATGTTTTATGTCTTGATGAAATCAAAGACTTATATGCTTCCGATACCTTCTTTGGCCCAATTTTTGCAAAGTGTTCTAGTCAAAAGGGCATCGATGATTTCTATTTGCACCAAGGATTCTTGTTTAAAGCTAACAAACTTTGTATACCCGAGTCTTCCCTTCGTAAGTTGCTTTTCCAAGAGTCACATGGCGGTGGTCTTATGGGACACTTTGGGCGAGACAAGATGCTCTCCATGCTATCTACCCATTACTATTGGCCAAGAATGAAGCGAGATGTGGAGCGCCTATGCAACCGTTGCACGACATGCTTACAAGCTAAGTCCACAACCAACTCTTATGGTCTTTTGATACGTCTCCAACGTATCGATAATTTCTTATGTTCCATGCCACATTATTGATGTTATCTACATGTTTTATGCACACTTTATGTCATATTCGTGCATTTTCTGGAACTAACCTATTAACAAGATGCCGAAGTGCCGATTCTTTTTCGGCTGTTTTTGGTTTCAGAAATCCTAGTAAGGAAATATTCTCGGAATTGGACGAAATCAAAGCCCAGGGGCCTATTTTTCCACGAAGCTTCCAGAAGTCTGAAGGAGAGACGAAGAGGGGCCACGAGGGGGCCACACCCTAGGGCGGCGCGGCCCCCCCTTGGCCGCGCGGCCCTGTGGTGTGGGGCCCCCGTGCCGCCTCTTGACCTGCCCTTCCGCCTACAAATAGCCTCCGTGACGAAACCCCCAGTACCGAGAGCCACGATACGGAAAACCTTCCAGAGACGCCGCCAACGCCGATCCCATCTCGGGGGATCCAGGAGATCGCCTCCGGCACCCTGCCGGAGAGGGGAATCATCTCCCGGAGGACTCTACGCCGCCATGGTCGCCTCCGGTGTGATGTGTGAGTAGTCTACCCCTGGACTATGGGTCCATAGCAGTAGCTAGATGGTTGTCTTCTCCCCATTGTGCTATCATTGTCGAATCTTGTGAGCTGCCTAACATGATCAAGATCATCTATCTGTAATTCTATATGTTGCGTTTGTTGGGATCCGATGAATAGAGAATACTTGTTATGTTGATTATCAAAGTTATATCTATGTGTTGTTTATGATCTTGCATGCTCTCCTTTATTAGTAGATGCTCTGGCCAAGTTGATGCTAGTAACTCCAAGAGGGAGTATTTATGCTCGATAGTGGGTTCATGTCTCCGTGAATCTGGAGGGGTGACAAGAACCTCTAAGGTTATGGATGTGCTGTTGCCACTAGGGATAAAACATTAGTGCTATGTTCAAGGATGTAGTCACTAGTTACATTACACGCAATACTTAATGCAATTGTCTGTTGTTAGCAACTTAATACTGGAGGGGGTTCGGATGATAACCTGAAGGTGGACTTTTTAGGCATAGATGCAGTTGGATGGCGGTCTATGTACTTTGTCGTAATGCCCAATTAAATCTCGCTATACTCATCATGATATGTATGTGCATGGTCATGCTCTCTTTATTTGTCAATTGCCCAACTGTAATTTGTTCACCCAACATGCTGTTTGTCTTATGGGAGAGACACCTCTAGTGAACTGTGGACCCCGGTCCAATTCTCTTTACTGAAATACAATCTACTGCAATACTTGTTCTACTGTTTTCTGCAAACAATCATCTTCCACACAATACGGTTAATCCTTTGTTACAGCAAGCCGGTGAGATTGACAACCTCACTGTTTCGTTGGGGCAAAGTACTTTGGTTGTGTTGTGCAGGTTCCACGTTGGCGCCGGAATCCCTGGTGTTGCGCCGCACTACATGCCGCCGCCATCAACCTTCAACGTGCTTCTTGGCTCCTCTTGGTTCGATAAACCTTGGTTTCTTTCTAAGGGAAAACTTGCTGCTGTGCGCATCATACCTTCCTCTTGGGGTTCCCAACGAACGTGTGAGTTACACGCCATCAAGCATATTTTCTGGCGCCGTTGCCGGGGAGATCAAGACACGCTGCAAGGGGAGTCTCCACTTCTCAATCTCTTTACTTTGTTTTTGTCTTGCTTAGTTTTATTTACTACTTTGTTTGCTGCACTAAATCAAAATACAAAAAAAAAATTAGTTGCTAGTTTTACTTTACTTGCTATCTTGTTTGCTATATCAAAAACACAAAAAATTAGTTACTTGTTTTACTTTACTTAATATCATGCATGTTTTTATTTCACTAGTTTGGCATAATGGACAAAAATGAGCTTCTATTTCTATTTCCTGATTTAAAACATGGATTGTTTGATGCGAAAATTAAAAAACCTATGGAATCTTATTTGCATGCTGGTAGTAATATTAGTATGAACGCTTTGAACACCATTGTTGATAATAATATAGAAAGTTCTAAGCTTGGGGAAGCTGGTTTTCATGATCTTTTTATTCCCCCAAGCATTGAGGAGAAAATTTACTTTGATGATACTTTGCCTCCTATTTATGATAATGATATTGGTATTTTAGTACCGCCTATTATGGAGGATAAATTTGATTATGATTACAATATGCCTCCTATATTTGATGATGAGAATAATAATGATAGCTACTTTGTTGAATTTGCTCCCACTACAACTAATAAAATTGATTATGCCTATGTGGAGAGTAATAATTTTATGCATGAGACTCATGATAAGAATGCTTTATGTGTTAGTTATATTGTTGAGTTTGCTCATGATGCTACTGAAAGTTATTATGAGAGAGGAAAATATGGTTGTAGAAATTTTCATGTTACTAAAACACCTCTCTATATGCTGAAATTTTTGAAGCTACACTTGTTTTATCTTCCTATGCTTGTTACTTTGCTCTTCATGAACTTGTTTATGTACAAGATTCCTATGCATAGGAAGCATGTTATACTTAAATGTGTTTTGAATTTGCCTCTTGATGCTCTCTTTTGCTTCAAATACTATTTCTTGCGAGTGCATCATTAAAACTGTTGAGCCCATCTTAATGGCTATAAAGAAAGAACTTCTTGGGAGATAACCCATGTGTTATTTTGCTACCATACTTTACTTTATTTTGTGTCTTGGAAGTTGTTTACTACTGTAGCAACCTCTCCTTATCTTAGTTTTGTGTTTTGTTGTGCCAAGTTAAGCCGTTGATAGAAAAGTAAGTACTAGATTTGGATTACTGCACAGTTCCAGATTTCTTTGCTGTCACGAATCTGGGTCCACCTCCCTGTAGGTAACTCAGAAAATTAAGCCAATTTACGTGCATGATCCTCAGATACGTATGCAACTTTCATTCAATTTGGGCATTTTCATTTGAGCAAGTCTGGTGCCATTTTAAAATTCGTCAATACGAACTGTTCTGTTTTGACAGATTCTGCCTTTTATTTCGCATTACCTCTTTTGCTATGTTGGATGAATTTCTTTGATCCACTAATGTCCAGTAGCATTATGCAATGTCCAGAAGTGTTAAGAATGATTGTGTCACCTCTGAATATGTCAATTTATATTGTGCACTAACCCTCTAATGAGTTGTTTCGAGTTTGGTGTGGAGGAAGTTTTCAAGGATCAAGAGAGGAGTATGATGCAATATGATCAAGGAGAGTGAAAGCTTTAAGCTTGGGGATGCCCCGGTGGTTCACCCCTGCATATATCAAGAAGACTCAAGCGTCTAAGCTTGGGGATGCCCAAGGCATCCCCTTCTTCATCGACAACATTATCAGGTTCCTCCCCTGAAACTATATTTTTATTCCATCACATCTTATGTGCTTTTTCTTGGAGCGTCGGTTTGTTTTTGTTTTTTGTTTTGTTTGAATAAAATGGATCCTAGCATTCACTTTATGGCAGAGAGACACGCTCCGCTGTAGCATATGGACAAGTATGTCCTTGGTTTCTACTCATAGTATTCATGGCGAAGTTTCTCCTTCGTTAAATTGTTATATGGTTGGAATTGGAAAATGATACATGTAGTAAATTGCTATAATGTCTTGGATAATATGATACTTGGCAATTGTTGTGCTCATGTTTAAGCTCTTGCATCATATGCTTTGCACCCATTAATGAAGAAATACATAGAGCATGCTAAAATTTGGTTTGCATATTTGGTTTCTCTAAGGTCTAGATAATTTCTAGTATTGAGTTTGAACAACAAGGAAGACGGTGTAGAGTCTTATAATGTTTTCAATATGTCTTTTATGTGAGTTTTGCTGCACCGGTTCATCCTTGTGTTTGTTTCAAATAAGCCTTGCTAGCCTAAACCTTGTATCGAGAGGGAATACTTCTCATGCATCCAAAATACTTGAGCCACCACTATGCCATTTGTGTCCACCATACCTACCTACTACATGGTATTTTCCGCCATTCCAAAGTAAATTGCTTGAGTGCTACCTTTAAAATTCCATCATTCACCTTTGCAATATATAGCTCATGGGACAAATAGCTTAAAAACTATTGTGGTATTGAATATGTAATTATGCACTTTATCTCTTATTAAGTTGCTTGTTGTGCGATAACCATGTTTACTGGGGACGCCATCAACTTTCATTGTTGAATTTCATGTGAGTTGCTATGCATGTTCGTCTTGTCTGAAGTAAGGGCGATCTACACTGAGTTGAATGGTTTGAGCATGCATATTGTTAGAGAAGAACATTGGGCCGCTAACTAAAGCCATGATCCATGGTGGAAGTTTCAGTTTTGGACAAACATCCTCAAATCTCTAATGAGAAAAGAATTAATTGTTGTTGAATGCTTAAAGCATTAAAAGAGGAGTCCATTATCTGTTGTCTATGTTGTCCCGGTATGGATGTCTAAGTTGAGAATAATCAAAAGCGAGAAATCCAAATGCGAGCTTTCTCCTTAGACCTTTGTACAGGCGGCATAGAGGTACCCCTTTGTGATACTTGGTTAAAGCATATGTATTGCGGTGATAATCCAGGTAGTCCAAGCTAATTAGGACAAGGTGCGGGCACTATTGGTACACTATGCATGAGGCTTGCAACTTATAAGATATAATTTACATGATGCATATGCTTTATTACTACCGTTGACAAAATTGTTTCATGTTTTCAAAATCAAAGCTCTAGCACAAATATAGCAATCGATGCTTTTCCTCTATGAGGACCATTCTTTTACTTTCAATGTTGAGTCAGTTTACCTATTTCTCTCCACCTCAAGAAGCAAACACTTGTGTGAACTGTGCATTGATTCCTACATACTTGCTTATTGCACTTATTATATTACTCTATGTTGACAATATCCATGAGATATACATGTTACAAGTTGAAAGCAACCGCTGAAACTTAATCTTCTTTTGTGTTGCTTCAATACCTTTACTATGAATTATTGCTTTATGAGTTAACTCTTATGCAAGACTTAATTGATGCTTGTCTTGAAGTGCTATTCATGAAAAGTCTTTGCTTTATGATTCACTTGTTTACTCATGTCATATACATTGTTTTGATCGCTGCATTCACTACATATGCTTTACAAATAGTATGATCAAGATTATGATGGCATGTCACTCCAGAAATTATATGTGTTATCGTTTTACCTGCTCGGGACGAGCAGAACTAAGCTTGGGGATGCTGATACGTCTCCAACGTATCGATAATTTCTTATGTTCCATGCCACATTATTGATGTTATCTACATGTTTTATGCACACTTTATGTCATATTCGTGCATTTTCTGGAACTAACCTATTAACAAGATGCCGAAGTGCCAGTTGCTGTTTTCTGCTGTTTTTGGTTTCAGAAATCCTAGTAAGGAAATATTCTCGGAATTGGACGAAATCAAAGCCCAGGGGCCTATTTTTCCACGAAGCTTCCAGAAGTCCGAAGGAGAGACGAAGAGGGGCCACGAGGGGGCCACACCCTAGGGCGGCGCGGCCCCCCCCTTGGCCACGCGGCCCTGTGGTGTGGGGCCCCCGTGCCGCCTCTTGACCTGCCCTTCCGCCTACAAATAGCCTCCGTGACGAAACCCCCAGTACCGAGAGCCACGATACGGAAAACCTTCCAGAGACGCCGCCAACGCCGATCCCATCTCGGGGGATCCAGGAGATCGCCTCCGGCACCCTGCCGGAGAGGGGAATCATCTCCCGGAGGACTCTACGCCGCCATGGTCGCCTCCGGTGTGATGTGTGAGTAGTCTACCCCTGGACTATGGGTCCATAGCAGTAGCTAGATGGTTGTCTTCTCCCCATTGTGCTATCATTGTCGGATCTTGTGAGCTGCCTAACATGATCAAGATCATCTATCTGTAATTTTATATGTTGCGTTTGTTGGGATCCGATGAATAGAGAATACTTGTTATGTTGATTATCAAAGTTATATCTATGTGTTGTTTATGATCTTGCATGCTCTCCGTTATTAGTAGATGCTCTGGCCAAGTTGATGCTAGTAACTCCAAGAGGGAGTATTTATGCTCGATAGTGGGTTCATGTCTCCGTGAATCTGGAGGGGTGACAAGAACCTCTAAGGTTATGGATGTGCTGTTGCCACTAGGGATAAAACATTAGTGCTATGTTCAAGGATGTAGTCACTAGTTACATTACGCGCAATACTTAATGCAATTGTCTGTTGTTAGCAACTTAATACTGGAGGGGGTTCGGATGATAACCTGAAGGTGGACTTTTTAGGCATAGATGCAGTTGGATGGCGGTCTATGTACTTTGTCGTAATGCCCAATTAAATCTCACTATACTCATCATGATATGTATGTGCATGGTCATGCTCTCTTTATTTGTCAATTGCCCAACTGTAATTTGTTCACCCAACATGCTGTTTGTCTTATGGGAGAGACACCTCTAGTGAACTGTGGACCCCGGTCCAATTCTCTTTACTGAAATACAATCTACTGCAATACTTGTTCTACTATTTTCTGCAAACAATCATCTTCCACACAATACGGTTAATCCTTTGTTACAGCAAGCCGGTGAGATTGACAACCTCACTGTTTCGTTGGGGCAAAGTACTTTGGTTGTGTTGTGCAGGTTCCACGTTGGCGCCGGAATCCCTGGTGTTGCGCCGCACTACATCCCGCCGCCATCAACCTTCAACGTGCTTCTTGGCTCCTCCTGGTTCGATAAACCTTGGTTTCTTTCTGAGGGAAAACTTGCTGCTGTGCGCATCATACCTTCCTCTTGGGGTTCCCAACGAACGTGTGAGTTACACGCCATCATCTTTACACACCGTTACCTATTCCTTATGCCCCTTGGTCCGATATAAGCATGGACTTTGTGCTAGGATTGCCTCGGACCAAATATGGTCATGATTCAATTTTTGTAGTGGTTGATAGATTCTCCAAAATGGCTCATTTTATACCATGCTCCCGAACGGATGATGCTTGACATATTGCTTCCTTGTTTTTTACGGAAATTGTGAGACTCCACGTTGTACCAAGAAGCATTGTTTCGGTCCGAGATGTCAAATTCATGAGCTACCTTTGGAAGACACTAATGGCCAAGTTCAACGTCAAGCTTTTGTTTTCATCATCCTCACATCCGCAAACCGATGGGCAAACCAAAGTGGTGAACCGAAGCCTCTCCACACTACTACGAGTCCTTGTCAAGAAGAATTTGAAGTCATGGGAAGATTGCATCCCGCATGCGGAGTTCGCCTACAACCGCGCCAAGCACTCTACAACAATGAGAAGTCCTTTCATGGTCGTATATGGGTTTGAACCACCCACGGCGATCGACCTACTTCCTATTCCACTACATGAGAAAGTAAACATGAACATCGACAAGCGAGCCCAATACATTAAGAAGCTACATGAAGATACAAGGGCAACAATCGAGGAACAAGTTTCAGCACTAGACTCAACATGAAGAAGAAGGCAAGGATCTTCAAGGAAGGAGACTTAGTGTTGTTACACCTTCGCAAAGACCGCTTCCCTCAAGAACGAAACTCCAAGCTAAAGCCCCGAGGCGATGGTCCCTTCAAGGTCCTCAAGCGCATCAACGACAACGCCTATGTCATCGACATACCAACATCCAAGTACTTGGTGAGCAACACATTCAATGTGTCCGACCTCTCACCATATCATGAAGATGAAGAGAACATAGAGTCGAGGATGACTCTTTCCCAATGGGGGGGAGATGATGTAGCCCTACCCAAGGTCGATACTACATCAAGACCGACAAGCCCTCCTCGTGGCCCGATGACACGATCTCGAGCCCAAGCCATACACCAAGATGTGAATTCGCTCCTTTCCACGTATGCATTTGATACCTTTTTGGATGGCATGCTACTTCATGCAAATACCTTGTGTTCAATCAGGTACATCGGTCAAGACACAAGCCATGGAGACCAAGCCAATGGAGAGGGAGCTGAAAATGAAGAAGATGGAGCTACAGCGCCCCAGCCGGAACTTCCACCCCTCAGGACCGGAACTTCCGCCCAGATTCCCTGTGAAGAGAATCCAGCCGGAACTTCCGCCCCGAGAGACCGGAACTTCCGCCCACCGGAACTTCCGCCCTAGTTCCGAAAATGCGCCGAAACGCCCCGGGATGTTACTGCAAGGAAATCGGTCGTTTTCGGAACTAGGCCGGAAGTTGGTCGGAACTTCCGCCCCGACCGGAACTTCCGGCCTCCAGGACCGGAACTTCCGCCCAGATACCTCCAAGATGTTGTCCAACCCCCAGTGAAGGGAATCCAGCCGGAACTTCCGCCCAGGACGACCGAAACTTCCGCCCAGGATGACCGGAACTTCCGCCCGACCGGAACTTCCACCCCCTGAGGCCGGAACTTCCGCCTGCATGCGTTTCAGCACCAAAACTGGCAGAATCAGCATGTAACTTACCCCTTCGCCCCACCAACTATAAATAGCCTTGTTGGCTCAGATATGAGATTCGACTTGATGTGAAATTAAACCTGAGCTTTGCTCTTGCCCCAAGAGGGAAACCCTACCATAGATCTTAGATCTTGTATCACACGATCTCCTTGTCGAACCTTTGTGATCTCTTTGGTGACTTCTACCGATTGTTGGTCTTTTGCTTGCACTTCTACCGTTTGGTCTTTTGCTTGCACTTCTATCAACCTTCCGGTCTTTTCACCCTTCTAGATCTCTCGGGTTCGATTCGTCGATCTCTTTGCGGGACTTCTACCGGAAGGTCTTTTCCTGCAACCTCTATTGAGTTGGTGGTTCGGGCCAACGAGGACAAACCGATTTGTGTGTGTGTGTGTGAATTTGTATCCCACGATTCCCCTCTGCGTTCTTCGTGTTCATCGCGTTCTTCACCCCCCCCCCCACAAATTCCACCCAAATCCGTGAAGATCGGGCACACCCTTGGGCTTAGCCCTTATCAGATCCGATGAATATTGTACACTATGTAGAGCTCGATTATATATTCATGTCATATGATATTTTTGATCTTGCATGCTCTCCGTTGCTAGTAGATACTCTAGCCAAGTAGATGCTTGTGACTCCAAGAGGGGGTATTTATGCTCGATAGTAGGTTCATGCCTCTAGTAATCTGGGAGAGTGACGGTAACGTCTAAGATTGTAGATGTGCTGTTGCTACGAGGGAAAAAAACAACAATGTTTTATCCAAGGGTAATTCTACTATTTACTTTACACGCATTGCTTAATGCGATAATCTGTTGCTTGCAACTTAATACTGAAAGGGGTTCGGACGATAACCGGAAGGTGGATTGTTAGTCGTAGACGCATTTGGATTGCGGTCTATGTATTATGTTGTAATGCCCAAACGAATCTCATAGTAATCATCTTGTCATGTATGGTCGATATTCTGTCAATTGTCCAGCTGTAATTTGTTTACCCAACATGCTATTTATCTTTATGGAGAGACAACTCTAGTGAACTGTGGACCCCGGTCCTTTCCTTTACACTGATAAATTCAACCACTGCAATCCTTCTCTGTTACTTACTGCAAAGCTCTGTTCTCTTTAATTACTGCAAACATCTCTTTCCACTCGATACGTCTAATCCTTTGTGTTCAGCAAAACCGGTGAGATTGACAACCTCACTGTAAGTTGGGGCAAAGTATTTTGGTTGCATTGTGTGCAGGTTGCACGTTTTTGCTGACGCCGGTAGTGCGCGCTGCCACTAGTCAGCTAGCAACACCTTCAGAAGTCACGCCTTTCTCCTACTAGTCGATTAAACCTTGGTTTCTTACTAAGGGAAAACTTGCTACTGTGATCATCATACCATCCTCTTGGGTTTCCCAACAGTGTGAAGTCGGCGTTACGATAAGCACCATCAAGCTCTTTTTTGGCGCCGTTGTCGGGGAAAAAGAGGATTTCTACAAGGGGAGTCTCTCATCTCCAATCTCTTTACTTTGTTATTGTTTTGCTTAGTTTATTTTATTTTGTCTTGTTTGCTTTATCATATCAAAAACACACAAAAAGTTGTTTCTTTTATAGTCGTCTTTATATCAAAAACACAAAAAATTAGTTTCTTACATAGTTGTTATTTTGTTTCTAGTTCATTATGTTGTTCGCTAAGTACGATCTGAAGGACCTATATGTAGGTAGTGGTTCTATAATTGGGAAACATAACATTGAAAAATGCTTCAATCATGTTTGTAAGCACAAAGATATTGAGGATAAATCCCTGGTAGAACTTGCTCCTAATTATGAAACTGCTGCAGCTTATTTAGTTCAAATGCCGAAGGCTACATTTGTTAGCCTTAATCCTATAATGCAGCAAATGTTTCTTAAAGTCCATGAAGTCGAGGATGATGAAAAGAAAGATTTTTTCCTAGAAACTTTGCTTAGAGAATTTAAATTTGTTGTTATAGAAGCTAGGAAAGTTTTTGATCGGTTTGAGATGCTAGGCTCATGTGTAGATATCTTTGGTACACTTGAAAAAATAGACAAAACCAAAGATAGGAGAGAAAGTAAAATACCAATACCTTTCAAATTAGTAGCAATGCATGAAGCTTGGGAAAAGAATTTTGATTGGATTGTTCCTGAAAATCCATTTGATGAAAGTAGCAAACCTAAAAGTTCTGAGAAAGGGTCTTATAAAACTTATATAGAAAAATACAAATTCTTGTTGAAAATACTTCTCGCATTGATCTTGATGCTTATTCACTTGATAATACTTGATGCTCGCTCTTTTTCTACGCCTAGCGGAAAGGCGTTAAAAAAAGCACTCTTGGGAGATAACCCATGTTTATTTTTTGTAAATTTTCTTTTTTGAGTATTGGAAGTTATTACCTCTGTAATAACCTCTCATTATCATTTTTATTTCGTTTTTGTGCCTAGAATAGCCTCTAATAGGAAGAAAGTAAATTTTGGGGAAGTTGCTGTCCTGAAAACAGATTCTTTGTTGTCACCATAAAAATTCGTAAAAGAAGCAAAGCAGAATTTTGAGCTGCCATTTTCATGCATATGCCCCAGGTTATTATATAACTTTCTTTAGTTGAACACTTTTCGATATTAGCAACAGAGGATTTTCGGGAAAATCGATCTTTACCTGCTGTTCTATTTTTGACAGATTTCTGCACAATTAGCATTTGCCTCTTAAATCTCTTTTCTTTTTTAGTTCTTTTGATCAAAGAGATTTTTGAAAGGTTGCTAAAGTAGCTAATGCTTTAATAGATGTTTGATATATGTTATAACTGAACCCAA
The DNA here is from genome assembly GCF_019359855.2 of Lolium perenne. Taxonomy (NCBI): domain Eukaryota; kingdom Viridiplantae; phylum Streptophyta; class Magnoliopsida; order Poales; family Poaceae; genus Lolium; species Lolium perenne. The sequence goes on from NC_067247.2 coordinate 219,004,384, forward strand.
GTGGATTTGTTTATTTTGATTGTACTAATGCTGCTAATAGAGAATTGTGTGAAGTTTTGTATGAAGGAAGTTTTCAAGTGTTGGGAGAGAAGAATGATGTGATGTGATGAAGTATGGACAAAAGCTCAAGCTTGGTGATGCCCCTGCACCCCAGGAAATATCCAAGAGGTACAAACGTCAAAGCTTGGGGATGCCTTGGGCATCCCCTCTTCATCAACAAAGATATAGGTCATCTCTCTATGCACTATATTTTTATTGCTTCATATGCTATGTGTTGTTCTTGGAGCGTCTTTATTATTGTTTTGTTTTGTTTACTGTAGCATATGTTGGATCCCGGCACATTTATTTTGGAGAAATACCCGCTCCATTTTAATTGCATAGAACGCTCTAGTTTTCGTTGTTATTGTTCTGCGAGTGTTCTAGTTTTCTCGTAATGCATTTAGCTCTTGTTCTATCACTTGAATTCTGTTCAGATATTGTTAGTATTATTTATTTATGTATGATTACCTCTCTGGTCCATAATGTGTTTCATCTTTTAGAGCTATTTCAAATAATTTGATTGGTGTTGGACACGAGTAAAATGTTTCATGCCTATAGTGATGCAAAGGGAAGCTTGTCTAGACTGTGGCATAGACTTTGGCATGTCATGTTGGATGTTATTCTTGCCATATGTTTAGTAGTTATTGTTGTAGAATAACTTGTTTCAAATATCTGAGAGTGCATAATGTTTTATTGAAAGAATTATGTATTGTTTTCATCATAAAAAATATAATATTGTGGTATTCTCCTTTGATGCTTTATTGGGTTGACTTGGCGCATGCTTATACCATGTTATGACTATAACCAGTCAACTAAAGCCTCTATGATCATTTAGTTTTTGACTTGTAATATCACTTTATGCTTTGATTGATAATGTTTTGTCGCTATGCATGATTATGGCCATTACTGCTCTCTTAGTTGGTCGCTCTCAGTCTTTTGCTAGCCTTCACCTGTACTGAGTATGAACTCTACTCGTGCATCCAACCACCAATAACCAAAGTTTGCCAATTGTGTCCACCATATCTACCAAGTAGCATTATTGCTATTCCAAGTATATTCATCGTTTTTTATTTATCTTCCAAATTAAATTTTGGCATGAGAAAATTAGTAAATAAAGCTCTCACGAACTTATGGCACATTTACTTTTTTGCATTTAATAAACTTGATCATTGTGACTATCTTATGAAGTTTATATGTTTGCAAATTGCAAGTTGGGAGTTATCATGACCATGCTTTCATGGGGAACGCTTTCAACATTGCACTTATTCATATTTAGTTGATGTCATGTTCTTTTGCTTATGGATGCCTAGCGGTGCGAAATAAAATGGAAACTTGTAAGTCCATGGAGTTTGTATATGAGTTAGAGAAACGCATGGGCCGCTAATCTAAGCCATGCATCATTCATGGCGGAAATTTACAGCGAACCATAGTGAGGATTCTATGAAGCATTTTCAATAAAATGCTATACCCATAGTAAATAAAAAATTTGGTGAGATGTTCATTGTCTGTTTGTCTTTCATTTTGGCATAGGATTGCTCCTACAAGAGTACCTCCATATTGATATGTCTCAAACGTATCTATAATTTCTTATGTTCCATGCTAGTTTTATGACAATACTCACATGTTTTATATACACTTTATATCATTTTGATGCATTTTCCGACACTAACCTATTAACAAGATGCCGAAGCGCCAGTTCCTGTTTTCTGCTGTTTTTGGTTTCAGAAATCCTACACAGGAAATATTCTCGTAATTGGACGAAACAAAAGCCCAGGGTCTTATTTTCCACGAAGCCTTCCAGAAGTCCGAAGAGGAGACGAAGAGGGGCGACGAGGCGGCCACACCTTAGGGGGGCGCGGCCCCACCCCTGGCCGCGCCGCCCTATGGGGTGGGCCCCTCGAGCGTCCCCAGACTCTGCCCCTTCGCCTATTTAATCTCTCCGTCGCGAAAACCCTAGTACTGAGAGCCACGATACGAGAAAAGTTACGGTGACACCGCCGCCACCAATCCCATCTCGGGGGATTCAGGAGATCGCCTCCGGCACCCTGCCGGAGAGGGGAATCATCACCGGAGGACTCTACATCACCATGCCCGCCTCCGGACTGATGCGTGAGTAGTTCATCCTTGGACTATGGGTCCATAGCAGTAGCTAGATGGTTGTCTTCTCCTCTTGTGCTATCATGTTTAGATCTTGTGAGCTGCCTATCATGATCAAGATCATCTATTTGTAATGCTACATGTTGTGTTTGTTGGGATCCGATGAATATGGAATACTATGTCAAGTTGATTATTGATCTATCATATATGTGTTGTTTATGATCTTGCATGCTCTCCGTTGCTAGTAGAGGCTCTGGCCAAGTTGATACTTGTAACTCCAAGAGGGGGTATTTATGCTCGATAGTGGGTTCATGCCTCCATTGAATCTGGGACAGTGACAGAAAGTTCTAAGGTTATGGATGTGCTGTTGCCACTAGGGATAAAACATCAATGCTTTGTCTAAGGATATTTGTATTGTTTACATTACGCATAGTACTTAATTCAATTGTCTGTTGTTTGCAACTTAATACTGGAAGGGGTACGGATGCTAACCCGAAGGTGGATTTTAGGCATAGATGCATGCTGGATAGCGGTCTATGTTCTTTGTCGTAATGCCCTAAATAAATCTCATAATAGTCATCATGATATGTATGTGCATTGCTATGCCCTCTCTATTTGTCAATTGCCCAACTGTAATTTGTTCACCCAACATGCTATTTATCTTATTGGAGAGACACCACTAGTGAACTGTGGACCCCGGTCCATTCTTTTACATCTGAAATACAATCTACTGCAATCATTGTTCTCTGCTGTTCTTTGCAAACAAACATCATTCTCCACACCATACGTTTAATCCTTTGTTTACAGCAAGCCGGTGAGATTGACAACCTCACTGTTAAGTTGGGGCAAAGTATTTTGATTGTGTTGTGCAGGTTCCACGTTGGCGCCGGAATCCCTGGTGTTGCGCCGCACTACACTCCTTCACCAATGTTAACACCCGGATTTTTAAGTCCAGATGCCTATTATGCCATTCATCGCAATCTCCGGAATATTGTTGTTGCAAGACATAACAGTCGGTATCATAAGTCATCATTCATTACACACCATATTCGTCTTACAAATTCAGATCACATGATCCAATATTACACAAATAGTTGATCTAATGATCAACGAACACAATTCATAGCGGAAGCGTAATAGAAGGGACTATCTAGTCCACATGCCAATGCTCGACGTTAGAAGAACTCCTAGTTGTCGTAGGCGTCCTGCTGGTTGTCACCTTGGTAGTTCTGCTCCTCTTCATACTCTGGCCATTTGAATAGCCAGGGACACAGCCGTGAGTACTTTAAGTACTCGCAAACTAATACTAGTGTAAGTACTACTAATTCTAGTAAGGGGGTGCTAAGCTCTAGTTTATTTTGCATAAAGCCAATTTTAGTTCACAAGTATTTGGTAAAAGACTCTTCATGTGCTAACTAACTCAAGTGGGAACATTAGTGTCATTCCCACAACTCAGTTGTGATTCAAGTCAAGTCACCATTCAATTCATCAACCCTTTTCAAGAAATTATCTGACACCGGAAACAGTATGGCCTTTCCAACCGTCCGTAACCGTGGACACGGCTATTCGAATAGATTTACACTCTGCAGAGGTTGCACACTTGTGCCACAACATTTGATTTCATCTGTCTGGGATAACCCTGAATCATGGTAACTCAGTACGCGGATCATCAACCATAACCTTTCACTTACATACCCTAGTATAGGTACCTCTCCCCATGAGCTTGGCCTCCCAGTGAAGACCAACTGTCAACCTGGGAACTGCACAGGGCTTGGGCCGTACATTCACCTCATTTCACATCATTTCTCATTCTACAGAGGTAGCCTCGGCATAACCCCTATGATGCTTGTTCAGAGGGAACCCATACTAAGATGTATAAACTTCCAGTTAAGCCCTACCCATAATCAGGTATTGTGGGGGTACTCAAGAATTGGAAAGGTATCGCATCCAAACCAATATCAGTTTTAATCAAAATCCACCATATCATTCAAGTCATATTCACCTTCAAAGCTCTTTCAATAAAATGACTCATCATTCCAAAGTTTTCAAATTCATTTCAAATCACAAGTTCCCATCTAGAGTAGTCAATTTTAGTTGTTTAGCACTAGCTCTAATCATGAGGGGTGCTATCTTGCTTATCCTTCTTTGAGGCTAACTTTACTACTCTCATAACATTCTAGACTTAGACCAAAGTTAACTATAAAAGCAACTTCTTAAAAAATCAAGTAAAAACATGTAAGGTAAAAACTTGGGATGGGATTGTTGCACATAAGGTAAAAGTAATGTTGCCTTGCTCAAATAGAGCTTTGCACTTGCAAGAATATCAGCTTGCCTTGAGTGGTGTACTGGTCAAAGTGGTCTTCCTCCTCTTGATGGTAGACCTCCTCTTCCTGGTACTCCTCGGTACTAGCGTCTAAAAACGGATACGAGATAACAATCACCAAACAAGGTTCAAGAGCTATACTAAGCACACAATGGCTTCACACACACTATTCTAATATCATGACACACATATCATATTAGTTGAATTTGATTTTATTTCTTTAAGAGAAATTATTTCCTCTCATTACATATGTAAATTATAGTTTCCATTTAGTTCTTTGAGGAAATAATTTCCTCTCATTGAATCTTGTTAAGATTTAATTTCCTCCAACAATCATGCATGAATCCATGTTGACCAAAGTCAACTATTCATCATCATTATTTGGGAAAATAATTTAAATGAGGTAGAATACCTCATACCATTTAACAATACCCATTTATGATTTAATATCACCAAGTAATTCAAAGTGAGAGTAAATAAACCAGGGTCACCACATCATATGAAGTTACTTGGGACAAGATTTAAATGAGAGCAAGCCTCTCATAAAATTTACATAATAGTTTTGGACAATATCAATTGACTATAATAGCCATAGAGTCCTTTATTTAAGGTAGGCCATGATCACTCAAAGTAACCATGTCATATTTTTACATAATCAATTAGAGTATGTGAAATGTGATCTATGAGAGTTGAAATCAACTCAATAGCATTTTTGGTTGATTTTTAATAATTGTTTGAAGTTGCAAAAGTCCCTGCCTTGTTATTTTTGTCACAATAATTCCACAATGAATCTCAAGATGAGACCAGTGTGGTTGTGTAGATATTTTTACTAGCTTTCCAACGGTATACAATTCATCAAATTTGGTTGAGCCAATTTGAATCTATTCAATTTTGAAAAAGGAGCCAGTAAGGTTTTTGATTTAAACTAAATTTCACATTTGAATTGAAACGGGCCGGCGGGAAACTAAACGGGCCGATTTCATTTAAACAGGCAAAGGGCCAGCCCACCACGCATCCACGACGCGTGGGCTGCCTGATGGGTGGGCTCCACCCGTCAGCCTCTCTTCTAACGCGAAGCGGTACGGGGGTGTGTGAGGCGTTGGATTAGATTGAAATCTAACGGCTCGGGTTCGTCGTCGTCATCTGCGAGAGAAGCTCACTGGCGCGGCGGAGCTAGGGGGTTGGAGGGCTCACCGTAGCTCCAGCGGTGGTTGGCAGTGTGCGCGAGGAAGTGGTTGTCGACGGCGAGGCTCCAGGTACCAGCGGCAGCTCCGGGGATGGCTCCAATTGACGGCGGCGAGCTGCGGTACTGGCGGCCTCCGGCGGTGAAATTGGCGAGCTTCGGTGGTGAATCGAGAAGGGGAAGTGGTCGAGGAGATCGAGGGAAGAGTGGGGATGGTGCTGGTGTGCAGAGATCGTCGAGGGGAGGCCTCCTTTTATAGGCGCGGAGGTGTGCCGTGGTGCTGCGGCCAAGTCGACAATGGCACGGGCTCTCCGGCGATCTATCGAGCTAGGCGAGGGCGGGGCACTGTGCCGCGTATCCAGGCGATCCTCTGGGCGGCGACGGCTAGGTTAGGCGGTGCCTAATTCGGTCGGGAGGTCGCGAGGTCTGGCTCACCCGAGGCAGGGTTTGGTCGCCGTCTCCGGGAACGGCGGGCGTGGGTCGGCGTCGAGCGCATGTCTGGCGGGTTCCTGGTGCGGCGAGGATGCTCAACGTGCAGAGAGGGGGGCCGGGGTTGCGCAGCTCATCGAGGCGGCGCGTGGCCGTGGCGTGCCCGTGGGCGTGCCCACGACGTCATCGGCATGGCCCTGGCCGTCCTGGGCGCGACGCGTGCCGCCTCTGTGGCCGTCCTCTCCGGCAATGGCGGCCACCAGGGTGCTCAGGGGACCAAGGAGCATCAGTGGGACAAGGTGGCATGGTTTAGAAGTGAGAGAGAGAGGTGTGTGCATGGTGACATAGGCATCCCCAATGGGCCTGCCAAAGATGGTACCCGGGGTTTACCAAAGGCCCACGAGTCGAAGAATATGAAGTTTGGAAGCCCAAGTTATACTAAGGAAAGTTAGAGTTGTATTAGGAAATATAGACTTGTAATTCTACGGGACGGGTTAGAAACCCTCCCGGACTCTGTAACTTGGGAATTACGAATCCCTCGGCTCCGCCTCCTATATAAGGGGGAGTCGAGGGACAAAGAAAGCATCGACTCATTGTTTCACGCAACCCTAGTTTTCATATCGTCGAGCACTTTTCAGCTGAAACCTTCAAGATCTACTTACCCTCTACTTCCGACTAAAACCCTAGTCTACAATCTGTAGGCATTGATAATTTAATCCCTTGTCAATTGGCGCCGACCGTGGGGATTAGAGGTGTCAAGGAGCTGATCTCGATGGCACGTTCAAGATCGTCGACTTCGTCAACTGCAAGCAACGCGATGGACAGAGGTAAATAGATCGAAACTAGTCTAGTTGATTTTGTTCCTCACCCGCCCTCCTGTTTGGATGCATATGCGTATCTGGAGGAGCCCATGGAGATGAAGTTCGGAAAGTTCCACTTCCGCGTCGAGAAGGAAGGATCGTATCGTCTCGAAATTCCGATCTCGTCGGGATTATTAGCGGTCGATCCCGATTTTTCGGGTTCAACATCTTCAATCGAGTCAGGCGACGAGGAGATTTTGCCGCCACGCTTCATCAGCACCATGGCAAGTGAAAAACTCACCAAGATCTTCAGCGACATGTCTTTCGAGTCATCTGCGGACTCCGATATAAGCGATGACTCGAGCAACGTCGACAGCTTCAACTTCATCGATAGATCCACTATTGTTGGAGAGGTCTTCACCAATCTCTATGATGGTGTCACCAAACCAGACAAAGTTCAGAATCCAAAATATCATCAGATCTATGTAATTGGAGAACCCAGTCGCCCACAGGAGGAGACGTCAGTGAACTTCGACGATGCGGGAAATCCGTATGTCGATCCTGCAGATCTCACGCGAGGTTTAGGAACAAAATATATCGGACCAGGAACACGAGAGATGGTGCGATTTCCGCAGGCAGTATGGGATCGAGTCGCAAGAGCTATCGATGGTACAGAGCCAATGACCATAACAGCGACACCTGAGGAGCTACAAGCGTATCAATATAGGCTTGCACGTACCAGGCGGGAGCTCGAGAAACAGAAAATCGAGTTGGATAGGAGGCAGGAAGCAGCTTCTGTGTCAAGCAGGCGAAGAGCAAACTTGAGTCAACAATCTGGCACTTCAGGAGATAGTCACAGAGCAGCTCAAAATAGAGCAAGACCTCGGCTGCAAAATATACGTGAGGCAGATAGGGAGAATCTGGTTCAAAACCTCGACATGTCCTTTATGTCGATAGACGCGAGGGGGAACATTATCCCTAAGACACCAGAAGCTGGGTACATGGCGACGCAAGCCTTCATCCTCGCATCCAAGCCACCTCCCGGAGATCCAAGAGAAGCATTGTATAATATGGCCATGGCAGGAGTTGGAGCCATGGGAACGGCGTTTATAAATTCGCCTCCCGTAGGATCAGCAAGGCAAAATAGTCCACGACCTACTGCAGCAGCACCAGGTCCCGAAAGAACAAGTGGGGCAAGAGACGCAACAACTCAAGCACGGGTAGACAGAGCGCGACAAAATAGAAGAGAGCAGCGGCATTCTCCAGAAATAGATGAAGAGGATATGTGTGGTTTACCGTGCTTTACAAGGAGAGTCCGGAAAACTCGAGTTCCTTCAGGGTTTAAACTACCCGATAATTTCAAAAAATTCGATGGCCTGCAAGATCCCGAGGATTGGCTAGTTGATTATCTCGAGACGGTGAAGCTGATAGGTGGAACCAAAGCAATAGCCATGCAGAGCATTCAAGTACACCTGAGTGGAGCCGCACGATCTTGGATAAAGAAGCTTCCTCCAGGTACCATCGACAGCTGGGACAACTTTGAGGATATATTCGTCAAGAATTTCCGATCCACCTGCAAAAAAACCCGCATCACTAGAAGAGTTGAGGGCGTGTAGACAAAAGCATGATGAATCAATGAGAAAGTACATCCAGAGGTGGAACATCATTAAAAACTCGGCAGAGAACATATCTGACGAGAGAGCAATAGATGCATTCGTGGCAGGAATTCGACGAGGAGATTTTGTCGAAGACTTGGGGAGAACCAACCCAAGGACAGTATCAGCATTAATGGAGATAGCAAACAGATGGGCAGACGGAGAAGATGCCATCCACAATAAACGACATAGGTCACCAGAGGAGGACCGCAGTCGAAATTTTCAAAATAGACGACGATTTCCTCGGTAGTTCTCGAGTTATGATGCCCCTGGCCAAATATCGGCTGGTTTTCGAGGAAGCACTGGAAGAAACAATAGAGATGAATATCAAAGGAGTAACGAGCAGCGAGGGGACAATAGAGATGACTCCCGGAATAACAGGCAAAATAGTGGACCAAGGTTCCAGAGACCATATGTATCTCCCGAGGATATGATGAACGGGCCATGTCAGATGCATTTCTATCTCGACAATAATGGGAAGAGGCAGTCAGGACATCTGCAGAAGGACTGTCGAAACTTCAAGCCATGTTGAGGTTTGCAGGGCAAGCCAATGCTCAAGCAACAAATAGAAATCCCTAGGGGCCTAGGAGTGAGATCCACCTGCCACCTCCTCCCGCAATTACGGATGAAAATCGGCACCAGCTTAGAATAGTGGCAGCACCACACCCACCTCCATATATCAACCCCAACTCCAACGGCGCGGTCTCGATGATTCAGAAAGCTAGGCCGTCTAATAGGGCTCAGAAAGTAATCTCGCGTCAAGTGTTCATGGCAGAGAAGATGCCTCCACCAACGATTGAGTACCTAAATTGGTCGGGACAGGACATTGGCTTCACAATAGCGGATCACCTGTAGCAAGTTCCTCGACCAGGGAAGTCAGCACTTATCTTACCAGCAGTGATCACAGGATTCGACGTATCTCGAGTATTCATAGATGGAGGCAGCAGTCTAAACCTTATGTATGCAGATACACTAAGGAAGATGGACATATCCTTGGCAAACCTAAAACCAACTGACCCGCGTTTCCATGGTATCACGCCAGAGAAGCCAAGTTATCCGCTGGGGAAGATCAATCTCGACGTTCAGTTTGGAACCCGAGAAAACTACAGGATAGAAAGGCTGGAGTTCGAAGTTGTGGATTTCCCGTCGCAATATCACGCCTTGTTGGGACGACCAGCATATGCCAGGTTTATGGCGGTACCACACTACACGTACTTGTTGTGGAGGTTACCTGGACCTAAGGGACCAATTACAGTCAAAGGCAGTTTCGCGTTAGCTGATAAATGCGACAAGGATTTTCATCGACTGTCGGAAACTTTCGGGATGCAAGCAGAATATATGGCGTCAAGGCTAACAACTGATTATGATGTGTTGCCGGATGTAGGAAGGCCACTCAGGGAGCCAACCTTTAACACTACCAAGGATTCTAAGGAGGTGCAGATTCACCCGACAGATCCAAAGAAAACGACGTCCATTGCAACGGACATGGACCTCGCATAGGAAAGCACGCTCGTCGAGTTCCTCCATGAGCACTGGAAAATCTTTGCATGGTGTCCAGCTGACATGCCAGGAGTACCCAGGGAACTTGCCGAGCACCACCTAAACTTGGATCGAATAGCGAGACCAATCAAACAACCTTTGCGGCGTTTTTCGGAACCAAACCGCAAAGCCATGCTGTCAGAGATTGATCGACTCAGAGAAGCTGGTTTCATCAGAGAGCTACATACAGAGGCCACGTGGGTAGCTAACCCAGTGTTGGTCCCGAAGAAAAACACGAAAGTCCTTCGCATGTGTGTCGACTTTACGTGTCTCAATAAACACTGTCCAAAGGATCACTTTCCCCTCCCAAGGATCGATCAAATCATCGACTCCACGGTAGGATGCGAACATCTTTCCTTCCTGGACGCATATTCTGGTTATAACCAGATCAGACTAAAGGAAGAGGATGAGGTCAAGACAGCGTTCATAACACCTTATGGCGTGTTTTGCTACAAAACAATGCCTTTTGGTCTGAAAAACGCGGGAGCAACATATCAGCGGATGATGCAGAAGTGTCTTGCAACACAGATTGGAAAAAATGTACAAGTGTACATCGACGATGTCATCATAGCAACAAAAAAGGGATCAACATTGATCGAGGACCTAAAGGAAACTTTCGACAACCTAGACAAGTTCTGCCTCAAGCTGAACCCGACAAAGTGCTCCTTTGGCGTCCCTGCGGGAGAACTTCTCGGGTTCCTAGTTTCAGCAAGAGGGATCGAAGCCAATCCAGAGAAAATTCAAGCTATCGTAACAATGAGGAAGCCAACGAAGTTGAAAGAAATACAAAAATTAACTGGGCAAGTCGCAGCTTTAAGCAGATTCGTCGTCAGACTGGGAGAAAAGGCGTTGCCGTTCTACGCTCTGATCAAGCAAGGAGAGAAGTTTCAATGGAACGAGGAGGCAGACAGAGCTTTCGAGGATCTCAAACGCACAATTTCGACACCACCAATCCTGGTGGCGCCTAAGGAGAAGGAACCCCTCTTATTATACATCGCAGCCACACCTCAGGTGGTCAGCACAGCACTCGTAGTCGAAAGAGAGGAAGAAGGAAAACTCCATGGAGTACAGAGGCCAGTATATTTCATCAGTGAAGTTTTATCTCCCTCAAAACAGCGGTATCCGCAATACCAAAAGCTAGCATATGGAGTGTTTACAACCGCAAGAAAATTGCGGCACTATTTTTCGGCGCATCCGATAATAGTGGTCAATGAGGCGCCTTTATTGAATATATTAAACAATCCAGAAGCTACGGGTCATGTCTCCCTGTGGGGAATAGAGCTTTCCCCTCGGGACATCACCTACGAAAAATGAAAAGCAATAAAGTCACAAATTCTACCAGACTTCATCGCAGAGTGGATGGAGCTGCAAAATACGGGACCCCCGGATTTATCGAGAACCTGGACTATGAACTTCGACCGGTCCAAGAGATTAGAGGGAGCTGGAGCAGGCGTGATACTAATATCACCTGAAGGCGACAAATTAAAGTATGTCTTACGGATGACGTTTCCAAACGCATCTAATAATGAGGCAGAATACGAAGCTCTCATACACGGGATGAAGATGGCGAAGGCTTGTGGCGCAACTCGATTAAAAATCTTCGGCGACTCACAATTGGTGGCTCAGCAAGTCATGAATCAATGTGATGCAGTCAATGATAGTATGATAGCATACAAGGAAGTGTATAACGAGCTAGAGAAGCTGTTTGATGGATGCGAGGTAAATCACATCAGCAGGCTGAGCAATGATGAAGCCGATGTTCTTGCAAACATTGGGTCGCAGTGTCTCGCGATTACACCAGGCGTGTTCTGGGAGGAGATAGCCGAGAGATCTACAAAGCCGAAGAAACCAAAGAAGAAGGAGAAGGATGAGAAACCCTCAGGGGCTACAAAAGAAGAATTGTAAGAAGAAGAGGAACCGGACCTAGTAATGATGGTACAAATTCCATGGATGCAAGCATACATATCATACATCTTAAGAAAAGAAATACCCGACGATCCAGTTGAAGCAAGGCGAGTTATCATACGTTCTAAATCCTTTACTATGGTCAAAGGGGAGTTGTACAAACGAAGTATTTCGGGAGTGTTACAAAGGTGCGTCACACCCGAAGAAGGAAGGCTAATTCTGAAGGATGTACACGAAGGAATATGTGGTCATCACGCAAGCAGCCGAGCTATAGCAGCCAAGGTTTTTAGAGCAGGATTTTATTGGTTGACAGCAATCGAGGATGCGAAAGATATAGTTCGAACTTGCGATGCGTGCCAGAGATTTGCCGCAAAACCTCATTCTCCGGCAGCAGAATTGATGCCAATACCGCTGTCTTGGCCCTTTGCTCAGTGGGGTCTCGATATGGTGGGAAAATTACACAAAGCCTCGCCAGGAGGATACGAGTATATGCTCGTCGCTGTCGACAAATTCACAAAGTGGATAGAAGAAAAGCCGATAAATTCACCAGTCGGAGCGTCTGCGATCAAATTCGTGAAAAGTATTGTCTTTCGGTTTGGAGTACCTCATAGCATCGTTACAGACAATGGTAGTAATTTCACATCCAAGGAATTCAAGGCATATTGTGCAGAGGTAGGCATCAAACTACACTTTGCATCAGTTGCGCACCCGCAGACCAATGGTCAAGTCGAGAAAGCCAATGGAATCATCTGCAATGGTATAAAAAAGCGCCTGCTCGCACCATTGGAAAAAGCTCGACATACTTGGCCAGAGGAGTTGCCCAACGTGTTATGGAGTATTCGAACAACACCAAATACAGCGACACGGGAAACTCCGTTTTTCTTGGTCCATGGAGCTGAGGCAGTACTGCCGATAGAAATAGAGCATGATTCTCCGAGCGTAACGGAATATAACGAAGAAGCTTCAAGAAAAGCATTAGAGGATGATGTCGATGCACTAGACGAAGCTCGAGACGAAGTGTTATCACGGGTCACTAAGTACTATCAAGACCTGAAAAACTACCACAGTCGACGTTTGCGACCAAGATCCTTTCAGGTAGGCGACTTAGTTCTTCGGCTCGGACAAAAAAGCCATGAAAAACTTGAGCCTCCGTGGCTTGGCCCTTATATCATCACAGATGCAATCGAAGGAGGAGCATACAGGATAAAGGACAAGAAGACAGGGGTTGCCGAGCCAAATCCCTGGAACGTGGCGCAGCTCAGGCATTTTTACGCTTGAAGTCGAAATATAATCCTCTTTGTAAACACACAATGTACTGAAACGCCCGCGAGTTTTTAGACGCACTCTTTTCCTTTCAGGGCACCGAGTGGGGCTGAAAGGTTTTTAATGAGGCAGGCTCGCGGTGCTGCAATATAGTAAAAGATATTTGGGATATACATCTTTTTTCGTCGTCTGGCTCGGGGGCTCATAACCCGCAGTAACAAAATATATATGAACTCCCGCAAAATAGTTAATTCTCCATGGCGTAAAAATAGTTCGAGCACCGGCCAAAGGCTCGGGGGCTTTGCAATATAGATTATATTTACAATACACACAACCTTATCATCAAGAAAAATTTGACAAGGAAAAATAAACTTTCAGCTGCTACCTAGTATATCATCTATGTTTATACTGTCGTTGTTTGCAGCACCAGTTCTATGTTCAGCATAGCTACCCTTCACAAAGGATTCAACATCCATCCGAAGAAGTTCGTCCATCATCTCTTCTGCTATAGGGGTTACAGTGTCGTTGATCTTGTCGATGTTCCTCTTCTGCTTCGCCTGCTTGGCCAAACACTTGGTGACAATTTGAGTCAGATCTAACTTCGGGTAGCAGATCTATATCATAATCATGGCGAATCTTGCCCCAGCAGATAGTTGAGCCCGCACAAATTCATGAATTCGAGGGGCATCTCGGAAATTTTCCATCAGAGCAGGAAGAGTTTTTGGTATTTTGTTGCGTGGAAACATGGTACTATAAACTAGAGATAATGTTCTTGTGCAGAAGTCGAGAAAATCGCGGACCTGACTCGCGTGATCTTGAAATCTGATGATTTGGCGAGTACGCTCAGGAGTAACCCAGAAATTGGAACCATGCTGAAGAGCAAGCTTGAGAAGCACATTGGTTCGGGCTTCAACACGCTGATCTTCGGCAGCAGTATCCAAAAAAGAACATGTTTCAGCGGAAGCATCAGCAAGGAATAAAAGACAGTAAAAACAAAATACAGTATGACCAAGTTTGTGGAGCGTACCCGTCATATCCAAGCTAGAATCGTTCATCAGTTGAAGCATATAATTTTCTCGAGAAGCAGCTTCAGTAGCCTCAGCAACCGCTGTCTCCTTCAATGCTATGGCTTCTCGAGCTTGTTGAATAGCAAGTTTTTCCCTGTCCGATGATTTTTGAGATTGTTCCATCATCATGAGAGCTTGCTTTTTCATCGACTGCGGTTGTTGACGGAGCTCGTCCAAGTCTTCATTCTGTGTAGCAATCGAAGAACCTCCAATAAATTCGACAGCGGAGGACCTTTTCGAGCAAGACGCAGCGGGCAAAGCAGCCGAAGAGTGAGGCACCACGGTATAGTTGTAAAAAATCAACTAGAGAGAAATATTTCGATATCAATAACTCGGCAGCATAGCTTTTCATTAATAAGGTCAGATATTTACATGGCTATTACAAAGGAGGGTTCCTAGTGAACTAATGGGGCATTTGTCGCCAAAACTATTATGGCGACAGCATCAAAAGAGAAACAAAACAAAAGAAGAGACAAGGTGGTCTACTTGACCTCCGTCTTCGATGAACTAGGAGCTGGAGTTGGTTTGCATCCGAGGAAGGCAAGGATCTTCTTTGAGTTTGGCCTGGCAGTCTTAATCAAAGACTGCCACTTCTTCGTCTCCATCTCCTTCACATCGCCAACTTTCGCCCAGTCAATATCTTGTTGGCTGTCAGCAACCAAGGCGATGGTGCCTTCAACACCAATCTTCAGGCCTTCTTGTCGAAGACTGAGCCCAAGATCTTCTTTAGAATTGAAGCACTTGGCGAGAGAAGTAAAAGTCTCAGGTTCTTCTTTCTTCACGAAGAAGTAGGGAAAAAGCCCCGACAGGCCTGCTCTAGCGTCAGGAAGGCCTTGGCGTGCCCCATCTCCATGAATCTCAAGGAGGGAGAGCGCGTCGAGAAGGTGGTCACCTTCAAGATTTTCTAGATCATAATCTTGCTGCGTTTTCCCTAAATGAGCAAAAGGAAGCTTGTCAAAAAAAAGCGCGCCAGGAAGAATGTGATGACCTGAAGAAATAGCAATGATCTGAGTACTTACTAAAAACGTCGACTCTGCGACTCCAAGCGAGTGAAGATTTCATCTTCACGAGCATACTGCTGAGCTATGTTTTCACATAAAGAAGTTTCCGCGTCGTGAAGTCTTTTTCGAAGATCTTCGACAACGGCGGCATTTGATTCAGCTTTTTTGCGAGCTTTTTCGCTTTGCTCCAATTTAAGAGCAAAAGCATCAGCACGTTTGTTAGCTTCCGCAAGATTGGCTGGCAAAACAATTGACAGTAAAAAATGTCATGAAAAAAATGATGGAGAGTTTATTCAGCAAAAGAAGCAGTAAAAATAGTACCTTCAAGCTTTTTAGCATGGTCACGGTACCCGACGAATTGGGTACCGAGACAGATAAACTCCTTCATCAAAGGCTGAAAAGAAAATTAGAGAAAGAGAAATCAATATAGGACGCAAAAGTTCGACAGCAACAATCAAAGGAGAAGCAAAAAACAAAGGAGAATCGAAAGCATTGAAATGTTCAGAACATAAAAGAAGAGGGGAAAACTTACGTCATCCATCGAAGGAGTCGTGGAACCACCAATTAACAGGGTAGGCTCTTTGACTAGCTCAACCTTAGCTCTCTTTGGCGAAGAGGCACAGGGGCTCGCAACTGGAGTTGGGTGCTCTATGTCTTGCTGAGGAGGCGAGGTTTCATCCCCATCAGGTTGAGCTTCAGAGACAACTAAAGTACGAGACGTACTCGTTCGAGCAGTCGCGTCAATAGGTGGATTTTCATCCTCGTCACCACAGCAATAAATAGGCGACAATATAAGAAACAACATAGACAAAATATCGGGAGCAAACAACAAAGAGCAACAAGAACTTACGAGCTGACAAGGGCATCTTCATAAGGGTTGAAAGTTGTCCTTTCTTCTGTGGGAACAACTTCTTTGGTAGGAGGTGCGCTGGATTTGGAGGTGCCAGAATCGGCAACTTCGTCCCTTTTTCTCTTGTTCCTTGGAGAAACAGCAGAGGGGAGGGAGTGTGTCGATGCGTTAGCCTCGGATTCAACTTCTTTTTCAGAGGAGGCCGCGGATTTTGGAGAACCCGCGACTTCACTCTCAGGGCGAGAAGTACCCTGGTTGTCGTTGGTGACAACAGTCCGTTCTTCGACTTCTCCACCTTCAGGAAGAGGAGGGAGAGAAGCTAGAACTGGATGATTCTACAAAGTCAAGGAATGTCGACAAGAAGTTACGCAAGGGACGTCAGCAAAATAGTAGTCGACAAATATTTAAAAAGTCGAGAGGACAAAATAGTAGTCGAGGAAAAAATTACCTCGGGGAGGGCGTTGGTGCCACTATATGGCTCCACGCGGCAAGAGGTTGGAATAGCATCTTTCTTGCTGAGCGATGAAATTCTTCGGATAAGCTTCTCCAAGTCCTTTACAGAAAGGTCTTTGGAGAGCCTGTCGGCATCTTCTTCGCCAGCATACATCCAAAGGGGATTTTTGCGAGCTTGTAAAGGCTGCACTCTAATCCTAAGGAAGTACGCTGTGATCTGGATACCCGACAATTCCTTGCCACGGGTGTTTTGAAGCTCATGGATACGGGACATCAGTGCCTCTATCGCCGTTTTTTCTTCTTCGGTGGCTTCAGCGTCCCAGGATCGGCGGCGAAGAATCTTGGCACCTCCATCGAAAGGAGCTATGGTGTACTCCACCGAGTCGGAGCTTTCTTCGTGCACATAGAGCCATCTTTTGCGCCACCCTTGGACGGAGTCAGGGAATTTGACGTCAAAATACTCGACGTCAGGGCGAACGCAAATAACAACACCGCCTATGTTGTAGGCGATGTTGTGGGAGCCATTACGGCGGAGGCAGAAGATGCGCTTCCACAGAGCCCAGTTAGGATGGACTCCGAGGAAGCACTCACAGAGAGTAATGAAAATTGAGACGTGGAGGATGGAATTGGGAGTCAGCTGATGCAGCTGCAACCCGTAAACAAAGAGAAGGCCGCGGAGGAAATCGTGAATGGGGGTAGAGAGGCCGCGGATAAGATGGTCAACAAAACTGACCCGATACTCGATAGGAGGCGATGGATAGCTTTCCTCGCTGGGGAAGCACAACGCGTCCTTCTTCTTCATGAACCCGAGCTTCTTCATCAGGTTCAGGTCTTGGTTGGAGATCTTGGATCTCTCCCACTCCAGATCTTCCGCCGCCATCTTTGACTTAGGAGTGCTGTGCCTGGTGAGCCGTGCGCGTGGTGGCATCAACAATGGCGTAGGCGTGAAGTGCTAGTGTGGCTGAGCTCAAGAAGTGTTGGGCGCAATGGGGGATTTTGGAAGAGGAGAGCTGAGGTGCGGCGCAAGCGAAAGGATGAACAGAGGAAGAAGACGATCTTATATAGAGAATTGGCGAAACGACGCACCGTTGGATGGAATAATTGTGAGATGGATGCTGTGCACGTGGCTAAGGGGTAAAAGTGTATTTTGACTGTGAAAGAACAGAACAGGTGCTACAGTGTGTGCGCCAGAAAAAAGCGGAGGACGTGTGTCCCCCACTTGCACGACGTGTCAAATTGATGAGGGTTTTGGGCCCGCAAGACAGAGAGAGAGCAGTGCTCCCGTCTTCCCGATACAGTGATCGTGGCTATCGTCAGTAATGATGTCACCTTGCCAAGAGAAAATCTCGGCTATGAAGAGTAATGAAATTGGCGGCAGTAAAAGACTATTGATTATATCGAGAGCCTTTGATCAAATACAAAGTTTTTGATCAAATGCTTGGGGGCTACTTTGGAAAAAAGAAAAACTCGAGTATGACAAAATAGAAATGGCGAGAGCCTATGATCAAAAGCAAGCATTTGTTCATAGCCTCGGGGGCTACTCCCATCGGGAGCGCTGGTCGCGCACCCGATAGATATAAAAAGCTCGAGAAAGAATGACAATATAGCGACATAAGGCGTTAAAGTGTTGATCCTACAACCAAGCACAAGTCCTTGGCTGTAGCCTCGGGGGCTACTCCCATCGGGAACGTTGTTCGCGTGCCCGATGAAATTATAAAAAGAAGTGAGCATATTTCGAGTTATACAAATAACTCTACATATACTCCCATCGGGAAGGCAAGATAAGTCATCCGTTGACTCAATAAAATGTGTTATTCCAGCAGCCGAAAAAGCACTCGACAATATATTCTCAGAGCGCCAAAGTTGCGAATAATCTCTGAATGCCGCAAAACTCTGCGAAGGTAAGACCCCAGATCCGTTCTGAGTGGCGTGGCGCCGTCTCTGACGTCGGTTTGCTACTTTTTTTCCGTATCAATAGATACGAGGAAAAATCCTAACGGACGCGTTAGGTACCCGATAAAACATGACTGTGACTCGACAGTTGGTAAGACCTTAAGCGGCACCTGTCGAGTTAACACCAGTATCCCGAGATCATGTCTAGGGACGTGATCTTGAAGTAGGTTTTTGCGGATTGCCACTAGAGAAGTTAATTAGTACCTGATCCGTCAGATGAACTAGCCCCAACTACCATTATCCCTGTACAATATATAATTGCGTATCCAAAGATATATGATAAATTTGACAGAATTATTGGATGATTATAAAGTTGGAGATTTTCCCTGATTCTTCGATTCAAGCAAAATCTCGGGGGCTACTGACATAGCCATCCCCAATGGGCCTGCCAAAGATGGTACCCAGGGTTTACCAACGGCCCACGAGTCGAAGAATATGAAGTTTGGAAGTCCAAGTTATACTAAGGAGAGTTAGAGTTGTATTAGGAAATATAGACTTGTAATTCTACGGGACGGGTTAGAAACCCTCCCGGACTCTGTAACTTGTGTATTACGAATCCCTCGGCTCCGCCTCCTATATAAGGGGGAGTCGAGGGACAAAGACAGCATCGACTCATTGTTTCATGCAACCCTAGTTTTCATATCGTCGAGCACTTTTCGGCTGAAACCTTCGAGATCTACTTGCCCTCTACTTCCGACTAAAACCCTAGTCTACAATCTGTAGGCATTGATAAGTTAATCCCTTGTCACATGGTGACATGAGAGGTGGCCGGCATGGCTAGGGTTTGGCCATGCTTGACCCTTCTCTAGGGTTGCTATGCCAAGTGGAGGTCAAGAGGGAACCAGGGGACATGTAGGGCACAAATGGTGGAGTAGGGTTGGCCATACACAATTTGGAATAGTGTTTTTGATTTAATTTGGATTTGAATTCCCAAGTTTTTGTCCAATTTGCCTTGTGCACTTAAATTTTAAAATTGGGAGAGGGATGAAATGGACTTGCTTCACATCACCAGAGACACACAATGGTGGTGGTGGAATTTAAAAATAAAAAGAATTGCAAAATTTCAAAGTGGTTGTGATGTTGAAGTTGTTAAAAAGTCCCAAGTTTGCTTGAGCATAGTTTTTGTTCCAAGATGAATTTGTACTGGTGGTCTTTACAAAAGTTCTTCATCTTGATGTGTACTTGGATGTGGTGCAAAGAGTTGGATTTGTTTGGTTTGAAAATCTCCAAATACAGAGGCTCAAAGTAGTGATCAGACTAAAAATGGCAGATTTGACCATTAGTGCATGTGATCACAATTTGAGTTCAAATTTGATTTGATTTGAGTTGCTTTGATTCCAAAAGTGTTAATAAGTGTTTAGTAACATAATACAACTAATGGTGAAAGCCAAATTGGTATGGGTTAAAGATTTGCAAAAATGGCATAAACCATATGTGAGGGTTTTAGGGTTTCTCCATTTTATTTTCTTTCTTTTTCTTTGATTTGATTTGTGATCCTCTAATGATCAATTTAGGGTTTTAGGTTGTAGTACATAAGCGCATAAACAATCATCATGGCATTTCACACAATAATGCACAAGTCCTATGCATATCACTATATGCAAAAATAAAAGTTTTTGTTGGTTCCAAATTTTGTCTATTTGGAATTCCTCTTCTTCATTTAGTTGAAATTTGAGATGTTACAACCAACAACCTTCACGTGTCCTTCATCTCCTACTAGTTCGATGAACCTTGGTTTCTTACTGAGGGAAACTTGCTGCTGTACGCATCACACCTTCCTCTTGGGGTTCCCAACGGACGTGTGCTTCACGCGTCATCAAGCTAAATTTCTGGCGCCGTTGCCGGGGAGATCAAGACACGCTGCAAGGGGAGTCTCTCACATCCAATCTTTTTACTTTGTTTATTTTCTTGCTTTACTTTATTTTATTTTCTGTCTTGTTTGCTTTCTTTATATCAAAAACACAAAAAAAATTAGTTACTTGTTTTACTTTACTTAATTTAGTTTGCTTTACTTATTTTTATTATTGTTAAAATGAATACTCCTGAGAACACTAAGTTGTGTGATTTCACTAGCACAAATAATAATGATTTCATATACACACCTATTGCTCCACCGGCTACTACAGCAGAATTTTATGAAATTAAACCTACTTTACTAAATCTTGTTATGAGAGAGCAATTTTCTGGTGTTAGTACTGATGATGCTGCTGCCCATCTTAATAATTTTGTTTAACTTTGTGAAATGCAAAAGTATAAGGATGTAGATGGGGACATTATAAAACTGAAATTGTTTCCTTTCTCCTTAAGAGGAAGAGCTAAAGATTGGTTGCTATCTTTGCCTAAGAATAGTATTGATTCATGGACTAAATGTAAAGATGCTTTCATTGGTAGATATTATCCTCCTGCTAAAATTATATCTTTGAGAAGTAAAATAATGAATTTTAAGCAATTGGATAATGAACATGTTGCCCAAGCATGGGAAAGAATGAAATCTTTGGTAAAGAATTGCCCTACCCATGGACTGACTACTTGGATGATCATCCAAACCTTTTATGCAGGATTGAATTTTTTCTTCAAGGAACCTATTGGATTCAGCTGCTGGAGGTACTTTTATGTCCATCACTTTGGGTGCCGCAACAAAGCTTCTTGATGATATGATGATCAACTACTCTGAATGGCACACTCAAATGACTCCCCAAGGTAAGAAGGTTAATTCTGTTGAAGAAACCTCCTCCTTGAGTGATAAGATTGATGTTATTATGTCTATGCTTGTTAATGGTAGATCTAATGTTGATCCTAATAATGTTCCTTTAGCCTCATTGGTTGCTCAAGAAGAGCATGTTGATGTGAACTTCATTAAAAGTAATAATTTCAACAACAATGCTTATAGGAATAATTTTGGTAACAACTAGAGGCCATATCCTTCTAATAATGGTAATGGTTATGGTAATTCTTACAACAATAGTAGGAGTGTACCCTCTGGTCTTGAATTCATGCTTAAAGAATTTATTAGTACACAAACTGCTTTTAACAAATCCGTTGAAGAAAAGCTTGGTAAAATTGATGTTCTTGCTTCTAAGGTTGATAGTCTTGCTGCTGATGTTGATCTTTTAAAATTGAAAGTTATGCCTAATGAAGATAAAGATATTAAGTCATTTGCTACAGCAAATGCTATACAAGTTCAAATTAATGACAATATTAGAATGATGACTGAATTGCATGCTAGGTGGGAAAGAGAAGAAAAACTTGCTAAAGAGAATAATGTAGCTAAAGTTTGGACTATCACCACCACTTGTAATGTTAATGCTTCACATGTTGCTAAAACTCCTACTATCAATGGTAAAATAATTGGTGTTGGCAATGTTTCTACCTCTAATACAAAGCATGCAAAATTTCCTGAAACTGCTGAAACTGTTTGTGATAAGAGTGCTGAAATTTTTCAGAATATTGGGGACAATGATCCCATTGCTTTAGATCATAATGGTTTTGATTTTGATAATTGTCGTATCTCTCAAGTTATTAAGTTCTTGCAAAAACTTGCTAGAAGTCCTAATGCTAGTGCTATAAACTTGGCCTTTACAAAACATATTACAAATGCTCTCATTAAAGCTAGAGAAGAGAAATTAAAACTTGAAACTTCTATTCCTAGGAAGTTAGAAGATGGTTGGGAGCCCATCACTAAAATGAAGGTCAGTGATTTTGATTGTAATGCTTTATGTGATCTTGGTGCAAGTATTTCTGTTATGCCTAAGAAACTTTATGATATGCTTGACTTGCCACCATTGAAATATTGTTATTTGGATGTTAATCTTGCTGATAATTCTATAAAGAAACCTTTGGGGAGGATTGATAATGTTCACATTACGGTTAACAATAACCTTGTCCCCGTTGATTTTGTTGTCTTGGATAGTGAATGCAATGCATCTTGTCCTATTATTTTGGGAAGACCCTTTCTTCGAACTGTTGGTGCTATTATTGATATGAAAGAAGAAAATATTAAATATCAATTCCCTCTTAAGAAAGGTATGGAACACTTCCCTAGAAAGGGAATGAAGTTGCCTTTTGATTCTATTATTAGAACAAATTATGATGTTGATGTTTCTTCTCTAGATGTTACTTGATTTACACTTTCTGCGCCTAGCTGAAAGGCGTTAAAGAAAAGCGCTTATGGGAGACAACCCATTATTTTACTTCTGCGATTTTTCTTTTATATTTGTGTCAAGGTGCTTGTTATTAATGTAGCAATACCTTTGTATCTTTACTTTATTGCATTGTTGTGCCAAGTAAAGTCTTTGATAGTAAGGTTGATACTAGATTTGGATTTCTGCGCAGAAACAGATTTCTAGCTGTCACGAATTTGAGTAGATCTCTCTGTAGGAAACTCTAAAAAATCTGCGAAAATTCATGAGTAATCCTCAGATCTGTACGCAACTTTCATTCAATTTGAGCTTCTTCATCTGAGCATGTTAAGTGCCTATAAAAAATTCGTCTTTACGGATTGTTCTGTTTTGACAGATTCTGCCTTTTATTTCACATTGCCTCTTTTACTGTGTTGAGTTGATTTCTTTGCTCCATTAACTTTCAGTAGCTTTGGGTAATGTCCAGAAGTGTTGGGAATGATTGTGTCCTCTCTGAACATGTGAATTTTTGATTATGCACTAACCCTCTAATGAGATTGTTTTGAGTTTGGTGTGGAGGAAGTTTTCAAGGATCAAGAGAGGAGGATGATATAATACGATCAAGAAGAGTGAAAAGTCTAAGCTTGGGGATGCCCCCATGGATCATCCCTGCATATTTCAAGAAGACTCAAGCATCTAAGCTTGGGGATGCCCAAGGCATCCCCTTCTTCATCAACAACTTATCAGGTCACCTCTAGTGAAACTATATTTTTATTCCGTCACATCTTATGTGCTTTACTTGGAGCGTCTGTATGCTTTTATTTTTGTTTTTGTTTGAATAAATTCGGATCCTAGCATTCATTGTGTGGGAGAGAGACACGCTCCGCTTGTTCATATGAACATTGGTGTTCTTAGCTTTACTTTTAATGTTCATGGCGAAGGTTGAAAACCGCTTCGTTTATTGCTATTTGGTTGGAAACAGAAAATGTTTCATGTGGTAATTGGTATATTATCTTGAATAATTTGATACTTGGCAATTGTTTTGAGCTCTCAAATAGATCATGTTTAAGCTCTTGCATCATGTAGTTTGAACCTATTAGTGGAGAATTACTGTAGAGCTTGTTGAAATTTGGTTTGCATGATCGGTCTCTCTGAAGTCTAGATATTTTCTGGTAAAGGTGTTTGAACAACAAGGAAGACAGTGTAGAGTCTTATAATGCTTGCAATATGTTCTTTTGTAAGTTTTGCTGTACCGGTTCATACTTGTGTTTGCTTCAAACAACCTTGCTAGCCAAAGCCTTGTACTGAGAGGGAATGTTGCTCGTGCATCCAAAACCTTGAGCCAGAACTTATGCCATTTGTGTCCACCATAACTACCTACTATGTGGTATTTCTCTGCCATTCCAAAGTACATTGCTTGCGTGCTACCTTTAAAATTTAATTCCTTGTCTTTGCAATATATAGCTCATGGGAAAGTAGCTTAAAAACTATTGTGGTAAAGAATATGTCGCTTATGTATCTTATTTCTTATAAGTTGCTTGTTGAGAGGTAACCATGTTTCTGGGGACGCCATCAACTGTTACACTTTTGTTGAATATCATGTGAGTTGCTATGCATGTTCGTCTTGTCTGAAGTAAGGGTGATTTGCCATGAGTTGAATGGTTTGAGTATGCATATTGTTAGAGAAGAACATTGGGCCGCCAACCAAAGCCATGTATCATGGTGGAAGTTTCAGCTTGGACATTAATCCTCAATCTCTTATGAGAATATTATGTGTTGTTGAATGCTTAAGCATTAAAGAGGAGTCCATTATCTGTTTTCTATGTTGTCCCGGTATGGATGTCCTCAAGTTGAGATCTATCAAAAACGAGAAATCAAATGCGATATATCTCCTTGGACCTTTGTACAGGTGGCATAGAGGTACCCCTTTGTGACATTTGGTTGAAACATATGTAATGCAATGATAATCCATGGAAATCCGAGCTAATTAGGACAAGGTGCGAGCACTATTGGTATTCGATGCATGAGGCTTGCAACTTATAGGATGTTTTATGCATAACACATATGAATTATTATTACCGTTGACAAAATTGTTTCCATGTTTTCAAAATAAAAGCTCTAGCACATGAGTAATCCCTGCTTCCCTCTGCGAAGGGCCTTTCTTTTACTTTATGTTGAGTCAGTTTACCTACTTCTTTCCATCTTAGAAGCAAACATTTGTGTCAACTGTGTGCATTGATTCTTACATACTTGCTTATTTGCACTCATCATATTACTTTGTGTTGACAATTATCCATGAGATATACATGTTGAAGTTGAAAGCAACTGCTGAAACTTATATCTTCCCTTGTGTTGCTTCAAAACCTTCTATTAAGAATCTATTGCTTTATGAGTTAACTCTTATGCAAGACTTGTTGATGCTTGTCTTGAAAGTACTATTCATGAAAAGTCTTTGCTATATGATTCAGTTGTTTAGTCATTATCTTTACCATTGCTTTGAATCACTTCATTCATCTCATATGCTTTACAATAGTATTGATCAAGATTATGATAGTAGCATGTCACTTTAGAAATTATCCTTGTTATCGTTTACCTACTCGAGGGCGAGTAGGAACTAAGCTTGGGGATGCTTGATACGTCTCAAACGTATCTATAATTTCTTATGTTCCATGCTAGTTTTATGACAATACTCACATGTTTTATATACACTTTATATCATTTTGATGCATTTTCCGGCACTAACCTATTAACATGATGTCGAAGCGCCAGTTCCTGTTTTCTGCTGTTTTTGGTTTCAGAAATCCTACACAGGAAATATTCCCGGAATTGGACGAAACAAAAGCCCAGGGTCTTATTTTCCACGGAGCCTTCCATAAGTCCGAAGAGGAGACGAAGAGGGGCGACGAGGCGGCCCCACCTTAGGGGGGCGCGGCCCCACCCCTGGCCGCACTGCCCTATGGGGTGGGCCCCTCGAGCGTCCCCCGACTCTGCCCCTTCGCCTATTTAATCTCTCCGTCGCGAAAACCCTAGTACCGAGAGCCAAGATACGAGAAAATTTACTGTGACGTCGCTGCCGCCAATCCCATCTCAGGGGATTCAGGAGATCGCCTCCGGCACCCTGCCGGAGAGGGGAATCATCACCGGAGGACTCTACATCACCATGCCCGCCTCCGGACTGATGCGTGAGTAGTTCATCCTTGGACTATGGGTCCAAGCAGTAGCTAGATGGTTGTCTTCTCCTCCTGTGATATCATGTTTAGATCTTGTGAGCTGCCTATCATGATCAAGATCATCTATTTGTAATGCTACATGTTGTGTTTGTTGGGATCCGATGAATATGGAATACTATGTTGTTTATGATCTTGCATGCTCTCCGTTGCTAGTAGAGGCTCTGGCCAAGTTGATACTTGTAACTCCAAGAGGGGGTATTTATGCTCGATAGTGGGTTCATGCCTCCATTGAATCTGGGACAGTGACAGAAAGTTCTAAGGTTATGGATGTGTTGTTGCCACTAGGGATAAAACATCAATGCTTTGTCTAAGGATATTTGTATTGTTTACATTACGCACAGTACTTAATGCAATGGTCTGTTGTTTGCAACTTAATACTGGAAGGGGTGTGGATGCTAACCCGAAGGTGGACTTTTTAGGCATAGATGCATGCTGGATAGCGGTCTATGTTCTTTGTCGTAATGCCCTAAATAAATCTCATATTAGTCATCATGATGTGTATGTGCATTGCTATGCCCTCTCTATTTTTCAATTGCCCAACTGTAATTTGTTCACCCAACAAGCTATTTATCTTATTGGAGAGACACCACTAGTGAACTGTGGACCCCGGTCCATTCTTTTACATCTGAAATACAATCTACTGCAATTATTGTTCTCTGCTGTTCTTTGCAAACAAACATCATTCTCCACACCATACGTTTAATCCTTTGTTTACAGCAAGCCGGTGAGATTGACAACCTCACTGTTAAGTTGGGGCAAAGTATTTTGATTGTGTTGTGCAGGTTCCACGTTGGCGCCGGAATCCCTAGTGTTGTGCCGCACTACACTCATTCACCAACAACCTTCATGTGGCCTTCCTCTCCTACTGGTTCGATAAACCTTGGTTTCTTAGTGAGGGAAACTTGCTGCTGTACGCATCACACCTTCCTCTTGGGGTTCCCAACGGACGTGTGCTTCACGCGTCATCACATATCATCAGGCAAGAGGTACCCCGTTGGCGGTTCTCAATGATACATGTATACTTACAATGACAAGAACTTATTTGGGACCTAAGTTGAGTAGCATGAGGTTTAGGTACTTGTATCAAGGGGCATGAGATTTTCAACTTGTGATTTGCAAGCATATAGCTCATATTTTATTCATATTAACTTTAACCATTCAAGATGCTTATGATAGGGGCAATGAGAGCTCAAAGCTAATAAGTACCATACTTTTTTGGAAGGTTTATAAAACTTGTTTATCTTGCTTACTCTGCAAAGAGTCTCTCTTTTACTTTTTATGTTGAGTCTTCATCTTCTACTTTATGCACTGATTAAGAGAGCATAGTTGTCATTCTTAGTGCAATGTGCATAGTCCCAAAATCATTATTGATTGATTCATGATTTTGACTATTGATTGTTCTTAAATTACTTGTATCTAGTCACCCTTTGAACTTTAATGGTGCCATATCATTTATATTTTTCTACTCCATAAAGGACATGTTGTGTACCACTTTGTTATGTTTACTCTATGCTCATAAACAAACAGTTTCTTTCAATGCACTATTATTCATGATCCTTTGTTTGAGTTACTCTTCATGTTATAACATAGTTGCTAAGTTATATTGAATTATATCTATCATGTCTATGTTTAGAGTACTTTGATCCCATCTCACAATGCTTTACATGCTTGATCAGTATTGTGTTGGCTGCATGTCACCTCAAAAATTATTTTGTTATCACTTACCTACTCGAGGACGAGCAGGAGTTAAGCTTGGGGATGCTTGATACGTCTCAAACATATATATAATTTTTGATGCTCCATGCTTGTTTTACACCAATTTATATAGGCTTTGCTTACAATTCGTTGCACTTTTATATGATTTCCGGCACTAACCTATTAACAAGGTGCCACAGTGCCAGTTCCCTATTTTCTGCTATTTTTGTATTGCAGAAAAGTTGTACATGAAATATCCTCGGAATTGGACAAAACAAAAGCCGAAGTCAATATTTTTCCGTAACGAAGACAGAGTCCAGAGGGGAGTCGAAGGGGGGGCGGCAAGGCGGCCACACCTGCCCTAGGCTCGGCCTAGCCTTAGGCCCCCCGCGCCTAGGGGTGGTGTGGGCCACCCTGGCCTCCACCGACATCGTCCCTCCGCTTATTTAATCATGATCTCGGGAAAACCATGAATACCCGAGCCTCCATCCACGAAAAGTTCCGTCGCGGCCGCCATCATAGAACCCATCTCGGGGGGTTCTCAAGCTCTTCCCGGCACCTTGCCGGAGGGGGAAATCATCACCAGAGGCATCTATATCGCCATGCCCGCCTCCGAAGTGATGCGTGAGTAGTTCATCCCTGGGCTATGGGTTCATAGCAGTAGCTAGATGGTTGTCTTCTCCAATTTGTGCCTCAAGTTTAGATCTTGTGAGCTGCCCTACATGATAAAGATCATCCTTATGTAATCCTACATGTTGTGTTTGCTGGGATCCGACGAATATTGTATACTATGTTGAGGTATATTGTATATTCATGTCATATGTTATTTGTGATCTTGCATGCTCTCCGTTGCTAGTAGATACTCTGGCCAAGTAGATGCTTGTGACTCCAAGAGGGGGTATTTATGCTCTATTGTAGGTTCATGCCTCTAGTAATCTGGGACAGTGACAGTAACTTCTAAGATTGTAGATGTGATGTTGCTACTAGGGAGAAAACAACAATGTTTTATCCAAGGGTAATTCTATTGTTTACTTTACACACATTGCTTTATGCGATAATCTGTTGCTTGCAACTTAATACTGAAAGGGGTCCGGACGATAACCGGAAGGTGGATTATGAGTCATAGACGCAGTTGGATTACGGTCTATGTATTATGTTGTAATGCCCAAACGAATCTCATAGTAATCATCTTGTCATGTATGGTCGATATTCTGTCAATTTCCCAGCTGTAATTTGTTCACCCAACATGCTATTTATCTTTATGGAGAGACACCTCTAGTGAAGTGTGGACCCCGGTCCTTTCCTTTACACTCATAAATTCAACCACGACAATCCCGCTCTATTACGTACTGCAAAGCTATGTTCTCTTTAATTACTGCAAACATCTCTTTCCTATCGATACGTCTAATCCTTTGTGTTCATCAAAACCGCTGAGATTCACAACCTCACTGTAAGTTGGGGCAAAGTATTTTAGTTGTGTTGTGTGCAGGTTCCACGTTGTTGCTGACGCTGGTAGTGCGCCCTGCCACTAGTCAGCTAGCAACACCTTCAGAAGTCACGCCTTTCTCCTACTGGTCGATTAAACCTTGGTTTCTTACTGAGGAAAAACTTGCCATTGTGCTCATCATACCTTCCTCTTGGGGTTCTCCAACAGTGTGAAGTCAGCGTTACGATAAGCACCATCAGACACCTTGAGCAAATAGGAAAAGAGCGGATGAGGTTGTTTTTCCGGAAGGCTACACGGTGTGTCTTGCTCCACAAGAGGACCACCATATGTTCATCGAAAAAGGTACAAAGACCCATGCGTGAAATTTGATGAACGGAAAGTAAATTGTAACCAAGGGTCTCGACAAGGTGGACATTCACAAGTGAGATGTCGGGTGTTACCACCAACTTGCCAAGACCCAATACCTTAGAGCTTGGGTTGTCGCCATATGATACGTTAGAATGTGATGGCTCAAGGTTGAAAACAATTTCCTTGATTCCAGTCATATGACTAGTGGCTCCACTATCAACCACCCATTTAGCACAACCGGAACCATAGTCCTACAAGGAATCAAATCTTCGATTTAGGTACCCATTTTTCAATGGGTCCTATCACGTTAGTAATAAGGGGTTTGGAAACCCAAATAGTCCTATCAACATTTTCCTCATAAGGACCAACGAAACGAGCACGAACACAACCATATTAATCAATGAAAAGAACATGACATGGGTTGTTAGCACCGGCGTAGCCCCTTGTGGTGGGGTCAGGGACTCCACCCCTCCTTGGGCTAGAGCCACCTTCCTCAGGGTGATACCCATGTCCTTCTTGTTCTTCTTGTTCTTCTTGGTCCTTCTTCTTCTCTTCCTCTTTGGCTTGGTAGCCACACCTACTTCATTGCTAGAGCCCTCATTGGCTCAATCTTTAGCTTCTAGGAGTCATTCCAAGTAAGTGGCTTGGATTTGGAGCCTATCAATCTTTGCCTTCAAATGATTGACTTCATCTTCATGTTCCGGGAAAGGATGAGTGATATCAAACACTTGGAC
This sequence comes from Lolium perenne, assembly GCF_019359855.2. Classification (NCBI taxonomy): domain Eukaryota; kingdom Viridiplantae; phylum Streptophyta; class Magnoliopsida; order Poales; family Poaceae; genus Lolium; species Lolium perenne. Next base: position 219,034,513 of record NC_067247.2, read on the forward strand.
CTCCTTCTCCTTGTTCACCCGGAAATGCTCTTTCAATGCATCTTCTTGGAGAGAGTTCATCTTCAAGAGCAAGCGCTTGTGCCTCTCCAATGTGGCGATATCATCTTCATGGTTGCAACAAACTCGTTCTTTGCTCAAGGGGAAGTACTCCTTCAAGGCTTCCTCTTGCATGGCATTGATCTCCATGAGCTTGGCCTTGCTCCTCTTCAAGGTGGCAATCTCATCCTCATGATCACAACAAGTAACCTTCTCTTTGCTCATGTGGATGCACTCCATCAAGGACTCATTTTGCATCCCATTCAGCTCCAAGAGCTTGGCCTTGGTCTTCTCTAGAGTTGCGATCTCTTCTTCATGATTGCAACATGGTACCTTCTCCTTGCTCAAGCGATAATACTCATCCAAGGATTCTTCTTGGAGAGAACTGACCTCCAAGAGCAATGCATTATGCCTTTTCAAGGAGGCAACTTGATCTACAAGCTCGTCACAACAAGAGTTAGGCACTTCAACTTTTCTCCTTGTGAGCTCCCCCTTGAGGGTGATCACTTTACTTAGAGAGAATTTCAAATTTACTCTCCAAGGATTTGTAGTCCTTGGTGAGGGTTTCCAATTCCTCAAGTAACTTAGTGTGGTCATCATTAAGATAAAGCCTCTCCTTCTTGAGCTCACCCACCAAGGCAAGAGCATAATCTAGATCCTTGGTGAGTTGGGAGATAATAGCATTGTTAGAGACTTCAAGATTAATAACACTTGCTTCAAGAGACATGCGCAAGTTTTTCTCCTCCTCATGAGCTTTAGTAAGAGAGGCAATCTTATTTGCCGCCTCCCTCTCAAACCTCTCCTTCTCCTCTAGAAGATCTTGAGCCGCACCAATTTGAGCCATGAAAGCCTCAACATGTGTCTTGGTATCCCCTTGCATGTTAGTGAGAAAATCATCCAAACACACAGCCTCATGCTTAATAGTAAGGCTGGTGGCATCATCAATAGTTAAGGCAGTAGATGAAGATGTAGGTTTGGAAGGGGAAGCTACCTCTGATGATAACTTTGCCATAAGGCAACGGGATTGTTGGTGACGAGGTTCTCATTAGGAGAGTCGAATAGGGAGTTGGAGGGAGTGGAAATGGCGATGGCGGCCACTCCCTCGTCCTCCTTGTTCGAGCTCTTGTCATCATGTTCTCCACCTTCATCGGTGAATACTCTGCACGGATGATGAATGCTTTAGGCTTCTTGGTGAAGGAGACCTTGGTGTCACCGGGCTTGGAGAAGAACTTGGAGAATCCCTTGGAGAAGGTTTTGGACTTGTCCTTGCGGATGAGCCTCCCACCATTGTCTTCCCTTCTCTCATAGAGACAATCCGCGATGAAGTGGATTTTATCGCCGCAATTGTAGCAAGTTCTCCCCCTTTGCCCTTCCCTTGGGCTCTTAGAGAAACTTCTTGGAGAGTCACGAGGCGAGTATCTTGAGCTTCCTCTTGGCCTTGAGATTCTAGTCTTGTTCCCATCCCAAAAGTTCTTGGCGGCGAGCGCCATGTAGTCATGGTAGTTGGTCTTGAGATCATCCGGACCCCACTCAATGGGATCCTCATCACTTTCACTTGCTTCATGCTCCTTCATCTTCAATGCGAGGTTGGGCTTGCGGGTTATCTGAGCACATGCAACAAGATCCTCCGCATTCTTGTTTGAGATGTCCAAAGCGATGACTTCGCTAAGGACCTCATCGGATGTCATAGCGTGGAAGGAGGCATTTTGGCGGATGTCCGTCAACTTGACTTCCTCATAAGGGAGGAGAGCGTTGTAGAACTTTATTTTGATCCAATGGTCATCCACAAAAGTTTCTCCAAGATCTTGCATTTGCACGACAAGAGCGATGAGGCGACGGTACATCTCTTCGCGAGATTCTCCTTCAATCATGACGAAGTTGTCGGCCATGTTGTTCACTTCATCGAAATGAGAGCTTTGTATGCTCTCATTTCCAAGGAAGAGCTTGTCGAGGTTATCTCATGCTTCGTTGGCGGTCTTGAGGGAACGGATGTGAGCATGGTCCTTGGGTGTGACGGCCATGTGGATCATGTGGATGGCGGTGGCGTTGAGTTGGTCATCCACCACTTCTCTTATTGTCAAGTTTCTTGGATCTCCTGGTGAGTAACCTTCCTCAAAGATACGCCATAGCTCGGTGGAAGCGCTGCGCACATGAGAATGCATTAAGAACGCATTAAGATCTGCCAATTTTTAAACTATTGGATTCAAGTAGTGGTGGTGAACCATGAGACACTATATGAAGCATTGGAATCGGAACATTTACGGTGTAATCAGTTGGTGGTGGCACCGCATGATTACTCCCTAAACTTTCCGCAACTGGTGGTTCATCCTTCCCTTTTGATGAAGTGTCAATTTCCCCAAGCTCCTCCTCTTGAGGGACTTTGGAATTTTGAGAGACAAAGTCAACAAGAGGAAATTGATTAGCTTTTGGTGGAGAAACATCGTCACTTTCCTTAGGATCTATGGCGGGGTTTGGTTTTGGAGCAACCAACTCCACCAACATAGCTTTCATTTGGCTTAAGATGGATGACTCCAATTTCTTGAGGTCATCCAACGTAGCCGTTGTGCTATCGGTGTTTGTTGGAGGAGGTGGTTGCCCACCGGGAAGGGTCTCATTCCCAATCGCCTCTTGCTCGGCCATTTCTTAGGCGGTAAAGCCCGAGCAAGAAAACCTTGCTCTGATACCACTTGAATGGATCGGTAGCGAACAAGAGGGGGGTGAATGGTCGCTACACAATTTTATATCTTTTTCAATTTTATATGCGATGCGGAAGTAAAGGTGGCAACTTTAGAAACTATGGTGAACCTAGTATGAACCTATGCGATGCAACAAGTGAAGGAACCGACAAGATAGTAAGAGAGATGGAGCGGTACAACCGGGGTAGCGGAGGGGAGGCGCGATGTGTTTCCCGCAGTTCCTCCCACAAGAGGGAGTATGTGTGCGTTGAGGAGGTGTGGACCATGAAGGTCCAACGGCCACACATGCCTCACCTTGTTCCTCGAGAAAATCCCACGAAGGAGCTTTCCCTTCTCCACTAAGTAGCCGGTCGAGGCGGCGGTTCCTTCACAAGGTTGGGGCGAGCTACACAACGCTGGAGGCTCCCAACAACCTATGGGGCTAGCACAACTCCAAGCTAGCCTCCATAGGAGCTCCTCTCCAACAGATCCCACAATAGGAACCCTAACATCAAGATCCACTAAGGACTAGGTGGTATTGGTGAAATCGATCTTCGTAGAACTATAGATCGGGGTATCCTCCACCAATCCTCAAACTTTGGGCAAGATTGGTTGGATGGGGAGGGAGATCATCAAGGTTTTGAGCTCAGTGACAATGGTGGAGAGAGAGAAGACTTGAAACGAGCTGAGGAAGAAGGGCCCCCAAATCCAACCGTTAAGTTCAGTTCCCGCACGACCGGTACTACCGCTTTCGGTTCGAGAGCGGCCTGCAGTGCTGCCACGTGGGACTCAAGCAGTACTACCGCTGCCGGTACCGAGGTACCGGCAGCGTCTCTACGAGTCCCGGACTCCAGACCAGTACCATGGTGGTACCAGGGTGGTAGTGTAGTACCTTGCGATGACTGGTACCAAAGTGGTACCTGGTCGGAAGTACCTCTTGGGAGCGTTACTACCGGTCAAGGTATCGGCACGCATCCTGCAAGCCCTTCCCTCGTGCGAAGGCAGCTGCGGTACTGGTGACGCGTACCAATAGCGATAGCGGTACTACCGCTCTTGGTACCGGTACTACCGGTCAAGCTGGAACTGATTTCTCCTATTTTCCTCTCCAACCATGTCACCTCGCGACACACACACAAAACCAAAAAACCTATAAGCAACTCTTGATTCTTCCGATCCTGAGATGTTCAGCGAGGACACCGTGCACCTGCAAATCTATTCAAAGCAAACTATGCACACAGTGAAATTCATTTTAGTGTTGTTATCAAACACACAAAACACTAAGGATAGATTTTGCTCTTTCAAGCATCATAGTCTCATATATATTAGGAAAGATTCCTAGTAACAAAGGTACCTGATAATTTAGTTTAAAGGGATTTCTATTTTCGTGCCCTCGGGTCCTTAGTTGTACTCAGTTTTCCCCAGCTCCTTAGTTTTTCCTCAGTTTTCCCCAAGCCCTTGTCTGTAACCCGCAGAAAGAGCTCGGACGGAAGGAATCCCGTTTAGTTGACGTTGGTTGGTGCTGGCAAGTGGGGCCGCTGTTGGTGCCCCGCAGTGGACACGTCTCCACTTATCCAGATCATCGTGGGACCCACAACTTGTCCACGTTAGCGCGCCGGACCCACAGCTTACCCAGGTGACCGTTGCAAAATGGGAGCCCGAGCCAGCCCCGCGCCCGTGCCCGTGCCATTGCTTCCCCTTTCTTTCTCCGCGCCCCATTGTTCTTCTTCTCCGCCAGCGGCAGCCCTTCTCCGGTAGGCGGGTGATGTCTAGTTTCTCTTCGACCTCCCGTTCTTCATGGCCGCAGTATGGACCCGTGCCTTTGACAAGATGCCCTGACTGCCCACGCCAGGAGCCTCTGAAGCGGTCGATCTGTAAGACGGACGAGAACGGCAACCGTGGACGTGAGTTCGTTGCATGCGAGAGCTTGCCATATAGAGAGGGGGATAAGGTTAGATCTCGCTCCAATTTCTCTGTTTTCTCTCGATTTTCTTGTTATTCCCTCGAATTTGGGATTTAGGGTTCACGTTGTTGTTTTCAGATCTTGAAGAAATGCAGGCATTTCGAGTGGCTCGATGTGTCCGTTCAGAGGCTTCAGTTGCAGGAATCAATTGGCGCTATTGGGGGGCGCAATTTGGGAGGGGGGGACTTGCTGTAGAGAATGCGGCGGAGAGAGGAGCCGTTCCGATTATGCCTAATGCTCCCAATGCAGAACTGGTGGAAGTGAAGGGAGAACTGAAGAAAATGAACAAGCAGTTAAGGCAGCTGATCGAGTTGAAGAAGCAAGCTAACCTGATGGCTGGTTTTTTTTTGTTGTATAATTACGATCGGATTCTTATCATTGCTCACCAGGCGCTAGAAGTTGTTACAAGGGATACCTTACAAATCCATTATTCAGTTACATGTACTTGTAGTTGTTTTCAAAGTTAGTGTATGCATTCACCGAAATTACCAACTATATTCCCTAAAAGAAAAGGAAAGCTAAAGATAGTTGATAATTGTTAGAGGGGTGACAAATAATGCAATCACCGAAATCCGCAAATATGTATGCCTCGTGTTTATACCAAAATTATACCACTTTTAGGCCGTTTCAAAATACCAATACCATATCCCAAACTATATTCCCTAAAAGAAAAGGACAGCTAAAGATAGTTGATAATTGTTAGAGGGGTGACAAATAATGCAATCACCGAAATCCGCAAATATGTATGCCTCATGTTTATAACAAAATTATACCACTTTTAGGCCGTTTCAAAATGGGATCCCTTTCAAAATAGGGTCCCTTCAAAATACCAATACAATATCCCAAACTATATTCCCTAAAAGAAAAGGACAGCTAAAGATAGTTGATAATTGTTAGAGGGGTGACAAATAATGCAATCACCGAAATCCGCAAATATGTATGCCTCATGTTTATAACAAAATTATACCACTTTTAGGCCGTTTCAAAATACCAATACTATATCCCAAACTATATTCCCTAAAAGAAAAGGACAGCTAAAGATAGTTGATAGCAATCACCGAAATCCGCAAATATGTATGCCTCATGTTTATAACAAAATTATACCACTTTTAGGCCGTTTCAAAATACCCAAACTATATTCCCTAAAAGAAAAGGACAGCTAAAGATAGTTGATAATTGTTAGAGGGGTGACAAATAATGCAATCACCGAAATCCGCAAATATGTATGCCTCATGTTTATACCAATACTATATCCCAAACTATATTAAGTGGCAAACTCGTTATTGCACATAAATAGAGGGGTGGGCATTCTCCACCGACAGAGAGAGAGGGGTGGCCACGAAGAGAGAGAGAGAGAGAGAGAGAGGTTGCCACGAAGAGACGGATAGGGGTATACTGCCCGTTAGATCAGTGGATCAACGGTTCGTGGAGTCGATCCGTGTGACAACGGCTCAACCAATCAGGATAAGTTTGGGCTTCTCAGAGCATTTGTGACAGTACTTGAGGGCAAAACTGAGTAGTACTAAGAATCCAAGGGCACAAAAATAGTAAATAAACTAAGGGATTCAAACAAAAGAATTACAAAATGAAAAATGTGTGTTTTGTACAATATAATTCATATTGGGCTACATCAAATTATTTGCAATTCAAATATACATGAGTGTGACAATTATGGCATCATTTAGACAAACTATGTTTTGGGAAAGATGTTTTGCAAGGGGGTTTGGGTGGAAAACCAATCATCTTCATAGCTACACTAGTGATTCTGAGAAGTGGCAATTTGGGGTAAAACTTGATTTATATATGTTTGTTAAGGTTTTCTAGGTGGCAGGTTGCGTAGGAAGACTCCATGAGTAGTTGCCACTATGTTTTTATTTTTTTGGATTTTTTTGCGCATGAAATGACTCAATTAGCTATGTTAATCTCATTTGTTGACTCTCTGTTGACCAGCTACTTGAGGGTAAAACTGAGTATATTGCACTTGCCGGTCTAAGTCCTCGAGGGGAAAACTGAGTACAGATAAAATTTCTGTATAAGGCCTGAGGTTATAACTGAGTACACCAAACGTCCCAGGGTTAGACTCGTGTAGCGGTGCACGCTGCAGCCGTGCATAGCGGACGCGTGTTGCGGTACACGCCACCTTCGTCTTTATAGAGCCCCTCTTTCTCTCCCTCGACGCACGTTCTCAACGGCTCACTGCAACCGCCTCTCCTGTCCCATCATCTTCTCCACAACCGAAGAAAAAACCCTGAAGAAAACCGCCGGCGATGGAGAAGAATGAGATGCCCATTGTCGGCACATCAGCCGCCGCCCCCGTCCAGGCCCCTGTCGCTGCTTCCAACGTAGCAGCCGGCGCATCGGCCGCCGCCCCCGTCCAGGCCCCTGTCGCTGCTTCCAACGTAGCAGCCGGCGGATCGGCCGCCGCCCCCGTCCAGGCCCCTGTCCCTGCTTCCAACGTAGCAGCCGGCGGATCGGCCGCCGCCCACTGTCCAGGCCCCGTCGCTGCTTCCAACGTAGCAGCCGGCGCATCGGCCGCCGCCACCGTCCAGTCCCCGTCGCTTGGGACCCGTACGAACCGATTGCAATACGACGCGCCGGAGAACCCCTACGACACCAGCATCGTCGACAACGAGCCGGAGGTAACCCTTTGTTCCCTTGTTCTTATCTCATTTCAATCATTTTGTGTTAGATCTAGCGTTATTACGGTTCGTCTGTTCCTAGTTCAATCCTTTTGTGTTAGATCTTGCGTTATTATTGTTCGTCTGTTCCTAGTTCGATCCTTTTGTGTTAGATCTTGCGTTATTAGTGTTTGTGATTTGCTTTTGTTTAAGATTTGTGCCGATGATGATGAATATTTGGGCATAAATTGATTCAGGGTTTGGTCGATAAACAATTGGTGTGTACAAATTTGTTGTGCATGATCTTTGGTTTGCTGACTCAAATCCTGGATATAAGTGTGTCCAATGTAATCGAGGCTACCTCTTTTTTCGAGCCCATATTTTGATGCATGATTTTTTTTTCACTCTCTGTTCCATCATCGTTGCAATTGACTCCGTTTTTTTTGCACGATCTTTGGTGCTACGTGACAGGTGCAGAGCAGCGACGTCGACAGCGACGACGAGTCCTTTCACACCAAGACTCGTCACGTCCTCGGGGAGGCTGCGAGTCCGGCCATTACGATGGCCCCTTTGCTCGAGGCATTTACAAGTGCCCCTTCGCAACAGAAGCTCCGCGCCACCGACTTCAACTCCCTGGTGAACCATGCTGAATCCATTGGCAGATGAGGCGCTAGAGTTGGAAGGACCGTGAACGTGCATGCGTACATGGCCAAACTCACAGCACTGGGGATTCACCTGCGCAACCTCCAAGCGAGTCACACGCGCTACCGGAGGCGTTGAACGTGCCTCTTTGCACTCTCTGTATGTGACTGCTCTATCTGTAGAGCAGCTTAAATTCATGTAAAATGTAGCTTATGTTGGATCTATCGGTACTACTTTTGGATCTGTCCTGAATATATCTATGCTATGTTGGTTGCTGTATGCAGCTTATCCTATATTTTCTCTCTGGATTTGTGCCCTAGATTTCCTACCTGATTGGGTAAAAACGAAGGCATAAAGAAATGAATGGCGTTAAAAAACAGAAGGACACGCTGCTCTAGATTTGCTACCAATTTGGGCTATCAAATATGAATGAGATCGAGCGAGAGAGAGGAAAAAGGTACATTGAAAACTGCTAATCTGGGCGAAAGAGACAGAAACCACTCGTGCTCCCGTCCCGGACCCACACGGCTCCACACGCTACGGCCCCACAAACATGGTCTCGTCCTGTCCCACGCGGTCCCTTCCTACCAGCCCCACACGACGCGGTCCCACACGACGCGACCCCACAAACGACACGACCCCACTCGTCAGCACGGAACGGTCAACTTAACGGATTCCTTCCGTCCGAGCTCCTTCTGCGGGTTCAGACAAGGGCTTGGGAAAAACTGAGGAAAAACTAAGGAGCTGGGGAAAACTGAGTACAACTAAGGACCCGAGGGCACGAAAATATAAATCCCTAGTTTAAATGCATAGGCTCTTGCGAGATGTCCTTGTATTTGAAGTACAAGAGGATATGTGGTTGTAGGAGTATCGGTTGTATCTGTCATAGTGATGTCCTCATCATCCTCCCCTTCTTGAATTGAAGTCGTCCTAGCTTGACGTAGTCTCATCTTTTTCACCAAAATATGCCTTCAAATCGGAGGAAATGACGTCCTCATCATCCTCCCTTTCTTGAAAGAAAAGCCATCCTCGGCGATGTTTATTTTGTAAACATGCTAACAAAAGGGACAAGGTACATGCATGGTATATGTATATGTCATCCGTTTTAACAGCTCTCTCATGTTGCCCATTTAATTTTGTACATATACCAGTATTGTAGTAGCTCAAAATTTTACTAGTCATATTCAAAACATGTATCACAATTCAGTTTGAATATATAAGTGAAGCATATCGTATTAACTTTCAATTTAGAATGTTTATCATTAAACCATCCTAATAATGGTACACCATGATTTGAAGTCTCCAAATCACACACAGGCTCTTGCGAGATGTCCGTGTATTTGAAGTACAAGAGGATATGTGGCTGTAGGAGTATCGGTTGTATCTATCATAGTGATATCATCATCATCCTCCCCTTCTTGAATTGAAGTTGTTCTCGACATAGTCTCATCTTTTTCACCAAAAATGCCTTCAAATTGGAGGTAATGATGTCCTCATCATCCTCCCTTTGTTGAAAGAAAAACCATCCTCCGCGATGTTTATTCTGTAAACATGCTAACAAAAGAGACAAGGTATATGCATGGTATATGTATATGTCATCCGTTTTAACAGCTCTCTCATGTTGCCCATTTAATTTTGTACATATACTAGTATTGTAGTAGCTCAAAATTTTAGTAGTCACATTCAAACATGTATCAAAACTCAGTTTGCATATATAAGTGAAGCATATCGTATTAACTTTCAATTTAGAATGTTTATCATTAAACCATCCCAATAATGGTACACCATGATTTGAAGTCTCAATTTCACATGCTACACCCACCTTAGATAAGCGATCATGCAACAAGCTATTTGGCATAAAGTCTATAGCACTATTGGAGGTCATATCAAAATGATTGAGCATACTCATAGATTTTTCTTCCATTAAATAAGAAAGTTCATCACACATCATGCAAATCGTATGCACCATAGAAGCATTGTATACGCCATAATCTCCAATCAAATTAAAAGTAAAATCTAGGATGTATATACTTTTTAAACATGCAAGTTCAACAATGTTACATGTAGCATCTGACAAAGATATAGGAGAATCCAATATAATAGACCACAAAGAATTATCTTGAGAAATTTTAGCTGAAACTTCATCATTATGAACCAATTTTATATGATCCAACTCAGATTCAAAACGCATGTCACATGGTGCATTCTCAGTGTCACTTATCTCAAGGGTCTCACTCGTATCAAAGCACGAATTAGAATCAACAATAGATGCACTTAAACAATCATCTATCTCAGTTGTTTGATCACATAACACATTAAATTAATACCACAATCCTCTAATATAGATGGTGTGACAAAAAAAATTTCTATCTCAAAGCAAAGCATAGTAACACTGACATGGCAGTGATCAATTTTATTTGAAGTAACAAAATCAGTACCTTTGCTATTAACGTGTAAAATTCTTTCACATGAACGAGGTACCGTTGGAGGTAGCTTGAAACATCAATCATCGTTGGCGGAGACGCAAAAAAATCCATCGCTTTCTTACACTTGTTGGTCCCATGTAGACGTCTCTTTATTTTCTGTTCAACTTTGCAAGCAAGACGAAACATACAATTGATAGAATAATATTTCTCAAGCATGAGTAAATCCTCAATATCATGGTTTAGTCCGTCCCAAAATCTGTCCATAAAAGATTCTTCACTTTCTTCTAAACCACAATGAAATAAGGTAATTTTCAACGCATTATAATACTCTTCCACGGTGTCACTACCTTGTTCTAAATTTTCCAGTTTATGAAGCATTTTTCGAGTATAACTTGAAGGGACGAATTTATATCTCATTGTAAGTTTTAAATCCGGCCAAGTAGTAGGTATATAATTAGGTGTCGGGGGATGGACCCCGGTAGGCCAGGACTATGGCAAACATACCATGATAAACAGTTTGTATACCGGTTTAAATATTAAACCGGATGCTCAAAGTTGAGTGAGATTTGTGCTAAGTTGAAGCAAACCGGTATACCAGGAGGGGTATATCGGAGTACGAGAAACATAAGAGATTGAGGTACAGAGGCAAAAGATACTGGAGCTCAAAGATAAAGATACCAGATAAAGATACCGGAGCGAAGATAAAGATACCGGAAAGTTGATACCGGCATAAACTAAACTGGGTTAAAGAATAAACCGGATTATAAAGGCTTAGTTTAACAGTGTTGGATGAAACAATCCGGTATACCAGGAGGGGTATACCGGAGTAAAGGCAACCGGTGATGTCTAAGCCGGAGATATGCCCAAGAGGAGAAATTGAGATACGAAGGGTAAGAAGCCGGATAAAGATACCAGAAAACCGGTATAAGATACCGGAAAACCGGTATAGGATACCGGAGAACCAGCATAAGCTACACTGTAGCACGTCGGCGGTCTGGTCAAAGATTCTCTCAAGGACTACAGGATAAGGATGAGCGAAGCACTTCAGCTTTAATCGAAGCTCTCAAGCCAAAGCAGAAGATGACGTAAAAGCTACCGGAGGATGTCACCGTTCCTGATTAAAGGTATACCGGTGTCACCTGCTGCCAAAGAGGCTTTGTAAAGTAGTTTGTCTAGTCAAAGATGCCATTAGGGTTTCTTCCCCTGTAAGCCACCCTCTCCCCTATATAAGGAGAGGGAGCACACCCTTGCGCGGGACACTCGATTGGTAGATGATAGTCTGTAACCTGTAACTGAGTATGCAATAGAGAGATCCCAAGTTAGAAATAGGGCTTGTATTGTGCTTCTTCAACCTCTGGCCAAGGCCAAGTTCATCAGTAAAGCTACCGGTAATCCATCCGGATTCCATCCTTGTGTTACCAAAACCCTCCCCCGAATCCTCTAGCGCACATTCGGCCCCAACTCAAGTCATCCCATGGCATCTGTCTGTTCACCACGACGATATTAGGATACAAGTCACAAAAGTCATCCAACCAAGTAGAAGCATACACAGAGAAAGTACTAACAGCACCGTACTTGATTGTGTTCATAAAAATGACGTGCAAGGATAACATCTATTTCTAGTTCCCAGTCAAGATACATATCGGAGCAAGGAAACCTTCAAATATTGGCATATAAACCGAAGGTTCGTGGAAGATTTTATCTTGTACCTTTGGTCCTCGATGTCGTAGTGGTGTGGTGGGGAACTCGTCACATCATATGGAACATCTCCAAGTATAGACATAGTCCAAGAATTCGTAATGCCGAAATCTGTCATAATTAGTAGAAAACAAGAAACAAATAACAAGTATGTGTTCCTATCAACTACTAGGATGTGGTGGTAAGCCTCTCACAGGATTGCAAAATGTGAAATTCTTACAAGTTCCTTACCATTCAGGAGGTGGCGATCTGCAACCAACAGTATCAAGTAACTCCGAAGATTGAACAAAGCGATTGCCAGACAAACGTACAACACACGGTGTAGACATATGTGGAGCTGTAGGTAGGTTTAATATATGTGAAACTACAACCACGATAATCAATGTAAAGCTAAAAATTCGTTCAAAATTGTTAAGTGCTGGTTCTAGGCTAGACTATACTAGAGATGCGAGTCTAAGATACATAAAAAACACTTAATGGAACGCCCGCCAATAGTTAGTCCAACAGATGTAGCTCGTTGATACTGGTAGCTTGAAAAGATAATAATATGGCATGTGACGAATAGATGAACAAATCGTGGAAACAACTTGGCACAATGCCCGAAAGTGCAAAGTATGAATTTGAGGTGAAAGATAAACTGATGTAGCTCTGTAACTTTTAATCTTGAGCCCAAGACTGCCTAGGACAAATAAAGGAGACAAACTTTCCAATCTAACTGGCGGGATCTAATACCATTTGATAGGGCTACGATCTTTCGATAAGAGGATGATACGTCGATTTGTTGGTGGAGTTCGTGCTTGACGATCCGACTACACGTGCAAAGCTCGTGCGCCAATGCAATCTCTAAGAAAATCTTCAGGTACTGATTTTGCGGATCCACGATCAACCTGATCAAAAGGTCTTAATTTCTACCTGAAATCGAGAACAAGTAAGAACTAATAATGTAATCAAAATTGTTGCGGATATAGATGAAAGCTTTATTGAAAAGGTGTGATTCCGAATAGTCGGTCTTGTTCTGGGCGTTGGTCTCAAAAGAAGTACACGAAGAGTTGCAGCAATGGCTAACTTTTAGTCTAATCAAAATCCAAGTTCTAATGACTGCTACAGAGGGATATATATGGAGGAAGTGAAGGGATTTTTGTCCAACCAGCTAGGGTTGGCCGAAAATACATGGCCTTCATCCACTCATATGGCCTTTTAAAATTCCCTAAACTACCTAATCCGAAAATACATGTGTCTGGCCCATAAAATAAGGTGACGCAGCACAAAAATAACTCTTGGACGAATTTTATGATGGATAACTTGTAGAATTCGTCCAAACATCATTGCTTCATTATGGTGGCTTCAATTTCGAAATCCTCGCTTGCAACACCATCCTGAATCCTTGCAGGCATGCTGCCATCTCCATGCACGTTCCTAATCCAATGCTTGACGTCCGTGCTAGATCAATTCCTAAATAATCTAAATACATTTGATTTAGGCAGCATCATATTCTTATATATATTAGGAAGGATTTCTAGTAACGAAGGTACCTGGTAATTTAGTTGAAACACATAGGCTCTTGCGAGATGTCCTTGTATTTGAAATACAAGAGATGTCCTTGGATTTGAAATACAAGAGAAGATGTTCTTGTATTTGAAGTACAAGAGGATATGTAGCTGTAGAAGTATCGTCAGAGTGTGCCACACACAATGCATCGGCATGAAGTACTATGTCATCCAATGGGTGTTGATGTCGAGAGTAGAGACGAGTGGGTCTGGGCAAAAATTATTTATTCCTCGTTTGAACTACATTATGGAACTCTGGGAAAACAAATACTCTGATAACGTATTTTACAACTGGACCTACATAAATGGTACAAGGATCCTCGAAAACAAAACTAAATTCGAGAGAGAAATGCTTTGTGCAGAGAAAAAGTTCACCAATTGCCTACAGGGACCAGATAATCCTTCAAAGACTTAACCTTTTTCTTGCCCCTCAGTTTCCTAAAGGCACCAGACTCGATCTGACGAATCCTCTCCCTGCTGACACCCATGATATTACCGATCTCCTGCAAAGTTCTTATCCTAAGATCATCGATTCCAAATCTCAGCTTGACGACTTGCCTCTCACGTGGGCTCAAGGTATCGAGTGCCTGATGCACATCCTTCTTCATTGATATTCTATTCAGCATTTCTTCAGCTGTCTCAGCGCTGGGATCAGCTGTGACCTCCTGAAAATGGAAGCAAGTTCTCGTTTGAGTTCTAGGACAGGAAGGACATGCGAGATGCAAAATGTGAACGAGACAGCACCTGGTAAGTCATGTCTGTGCTACCAATTTTGCTATCAAGAGATACACTATACTTTGGGAGGTTTACTGCCGCCTCAACTCGTTTGACAGGCATACCAATGTCCACTGCTATTTCCTCGTTAGAGGGTCGTCTTTTAAGTTTACGACGAAGTCGTTTTGTGCACTCCTTCACACGATAACTTGCCTCAACCATGTGAGCCTACTAATCAGAAAAAACCAATGTAAGAAATATTGGAGCTAAGAGGACCAGTTGCTAAAAGATAAGTATCAAATATAAATTGCTATATATTCGTACTGTAAAGAAAGTTGAAGCAAATGAACTGAGATGGTAGCAGAATCAAACATGAATCAAGTTAACCTGAATCGTCAATGAACATAGAATATTAAACAAAACAAAAAAACCACATGAGTAATATTGTAGCAGTCAACAGAAGTAATATTGTAGCAATGTGCAATGTGTTTCCTTATATGAAAGAAAAAAAGACAACACTAATTGTTAAAATACCATATGTATCAAAAAACTGGCATGATGCATCAACTAGAATTTCTAAAATACTAATATTTCTCATTTTAAACATCAACTAGAATTGACACCAAATTGAATAGGTTCACCCTCACCAGTAGTCTAACTTAATTCTGCTCACACCATGCATATGATAGTACCATTAGGCACAAAGTCACATCCAGTATCAGCATAGCAGCTGGGTTTAAAAAATAGTGCATGAAAACATGTAACCAGCAAAAGGAGGAAGGGGAACATACTGGTAAGCGAAATATCTGGGTTTGCTCGGAGACGGATTTTCTCATTGCTTGTTTGATCCACCAGTGAGAATACGTGGAGAACCTAAAACCCTTTGATGCATCAAACTTTTCAGCACCTCTTATAAGGCCCTGCATTCCTTCCTGTAATGAAGACCTAAAAATAAAATACCAATGCTAAATACAGCATAGCAGTAACCACTCTTATTAACCACAACATTTGCAAATTACATCCATATACCTGGATAAGATCATAGAGCTCCAGTCCTGGACCTTCAAACTCTCTGGCGATAGAGATTACCAGTCGCACATTAGATGTTACCATTCTGTTCTTGCAACGAATACCATGATCCAGGCGTTTCCTCAAAGTGCTCTCATCAGTTCCAGCTGCAGCTGCCCACTGTGGGAAGGTTGGCTGAGCACCATTGTATTCTGCAAGCTCAGCTTGGATTGCCTCCAGCTTCAAGAGATCCTGCACAAATTCAAGGAATTTCTTGCATATTAAGCTCGAAAACTGAGTCTGGATAAAAAAGAACAACATATTACATCCAGTTCAGAATATGATATTTTAGAAATTTGGTTTTAGTTTCGAAATAGATTTAATTCAGATTTTTAGTCCAAATTTTCCACCAATGCTCAAATTAATTTTGTATTGTTGATGAATGGTGATGTTAACATGTGGCAGTTGGTCTACATCCGCATAAAGAAAAAGTATTCAGACAGGATAAAACTGCAACGTGTTAGGGATCTGTATGTTGCACTTCCACCAAAGCGTACTGCAATACTATCGGGAAATTATAAAGTTTGCACAATTACTGATTTATTACAGACCCCTCCAAAAATAATCTTCTGCAAGGCCCATTCTATTAGCATATTTGTGCAAAAATACATACTGAGGTTTTCCTTTCATGCAAGGCTTCGATATGCTGATAAAAGCATAAGAACAATAGTCTTATCTTAGCAATTCCATGTTGGATGCCTGCTGAGTTGGAGGAGAGAAACGAAAAAAGAGGGTTGTCTTCTCTTAGCTAAGAGATGGTCTCTTAGCAAGAAAAATAAGATGTTTTTCTCAATTGTAGGAGATGCCTTCTCTAAGTCACACGTTTTCTATTTTATTTTTAATCATGCCATAATTTAAGGAGCATGCAAACAATAATTGCTGGGAGTAACTCAAAGTTGTATGACATGCTCTTTTGTCTTCTCTATTCAACATGCCATGCATAAGCTAAGACTGTCTTATCAACCACTGTACATGCCCTAAATAGGCCCTCGATACTTCACTTGAATATATCCCCCCTCCCCCCGACACACACACAATTTAAAGAATAAAAAGCCTT
This sequence comes from Lolium perenne, assembly GCF_019359855.2. Classification (NCBI taxonomy): domain Eukaryota; kingdom Viridiplantae; phylum Streptophyta; class Magnoliopsida; order Poales; family Poaceae; genus Lolium; species Lolium perenne. Next base: position 219,050,954 of record NC_067247.2, read on the forward strand.
GTAGATGAGACAGATAAGACACATGTGTAGATCCCTCCAACTATTTGCATGTGTGGCACACATGTGTGAGTGCAAGAGTGAAGTCTTCCATACCCTTCCCTATAATTTAAAAGTCAAAGTGTTATTTGAAATGTGAACTGTCTTTTAGTCAATGCTCAAAATTTCTTCATTTCATAATCCAAATCAGTATTATGCATTAATTTTCATCAAATGACATTTGAGATACAGTACCCAAGAGCCAATTGTGGCCACGAGAAATTACCATGCAAGGGCACAGACAATTCACTCATTTTATTTATTTCACCCACCCCTGGCCCATGACAATCGCATGATGTAAAACAACTAAAAGTTTAAAACTTTAGTTAAAATACAACACTTTAACAAATTTTAACTGATCCATCGGCATGGTACAGTGCAGCCTATGTCCGGGTATACATATTGTTTGCAGAAGGCCCAGTAGAACCTAAAATATTACCAGAGTAAACCTCAACGTCTTGGCAACATGAACTGAAAGGAAAACTCAAAGAGTGCATGGGTTTTCTGACATCAGCTCTGGAAGTGTCTATATAGGTAGAAACTTAAGCATGGCAAAATACATCAAATGCCAAATTTAACATTGAGATGAGAAGATCCAATAGTACATACAAATTATTTGTAAGATGCCGGTCTCGTCTCTCACCTGAATACCATTTGAGAGCTCAACCTCTTCCTTTGCTGTAAGAAGTTTCCGGCCAGTCATCTTCCACAGGGAACCTAAAGGATTCATGCTAGTCGAGGGACCTTTGGATCGCTTCTTCTTCGAAGATGTTGCTAATTTTTGTGAGCTAAGGACTGTTGCACCTGCCTTTATTGCTGCCCTTGTTCTCCGAGCTCTTCTCTCGGATTGACGTGCAGACTTTACAGCTATGCTCTGAATGTCCTCAGTATCATCATCTAGCTCAGCTTCATCACTGATAATGCCATATGGTTCTAAGTCCTTCAATAGAAAACCATCACTATATTCGTTTAGACTGCTCGATAATGTTTCAGTGCGAAGGATTTCTTTTGCCAAGTAGTTTTCCACTTCCCTTTTTTGTCTAAACATGGGCGGGGAACTATTTTTCTGTACCATATGAACAACTTCTTGGGCAGCTTCAGCAGCTGCTCTTGCAAGAGCAACTGCCTCTGCAGCTGCAGCGGTTACAACAGCCTCTTCGTTCAGAAGTATTTCTGATGCCAGAGCTGTGTCGAAATTTCTCTGTTGACAAATGTTACAAAATATAATGAAAAATCATAATTTCACATTAATGCTAAGACCTGCTAATGCTACAAGTCCTATAATTATCAACTGATTGCATCTTCTGAAAGCCAATTAATGTTACTAGCAGTAGAACTAGCTATGAACTTGTAAATATGTAATGTGAAATTACATCTACATGGAATTCTCAGATTCTATCTTCATGAAATTTGAAAAACTTCAGAAGTTGCAGCTCTTTTGCTAAAAACAGATCTCTCACTTTTCACCTCCAATCTAAGAATCCAGAGTTTCATTTTTGGGCAATAAATGTGTATGGGCCAACCGTGGACTCAGAGCGCGATGAGTTCTTTGATGAGACCAAACAGGTTCAGCAAGTTGTGGATGGTTCGTGGATTATCGCTGAGGACTAACACTGTTCGCTCCAGCGAAGATAGAAGCACTGGCAGAGCTACTCTGACAGAAACAAGAATGGTTTAATGAGGTGCTCACAGATTTAGGGCTCTTTTGTTTCATAGGATAGGAAAAACAATAGGAATAGGAAAAGCATAGGATTGGGATTTCATGCCTAGTTGAATCCTATGGAAAGATGAGTTCTCTTTGATTGTGCCAAAAGAATTTTCCATGAGGTATGACCTAATGTTTTTTTCCTATAGGATTTGCACTACAAGATTCCTATAGAATTAGTTCCTATGGGATATGTTCCTATGAATCAAACAACTAGTGTAGGAGAAAATCCCATAGGATCTAAATCCTACACAATTCCTATACCAACCCTATGAATCAAACGAGCCCTTACAGGTTCAGGAACTGCCACTGCTTGACCGAAAATTTACTGGTCTAATCTTCAAGATCCACCCATACTTACAAGGATTGATAAGAGTGTTTGGCAACTCAGAGCCTTCATGCCAAACACAATGCTGCACTCTGTTCCTAGGGTCAACTCTGATCACTGTCCTCTGAAGATTGAAGCCTCCATGGTTGTTCCCAAGTCAAAAGTTTTTCTGTATGAAAACAGCTGGAAGCCCAGGAAAGGTTTTATGGACCTGGTCAATTCTTGGGAACACTGGATTGCAGTTGCAGCAAGGCAACATGGTAAAGTCAATTGGTGTGCGCTTGGAGATGAAGACATAAGGTTCTACCATGCCACGGCCTCTGTTAGGTTAAGATCGAACCAGATTAAGGTAATTCAAGTTAACGGCCTGCCCCACTACTCTTAGGATGGTAAGCAGTGTATTTTATGAGAATACTACAAAGGTATCATGGGGACAGTGGCCGTGACAGCCCCGGTGATCGACTTGCAGCAGCTCTACCCAAACCTTTTGAAATTAGAGAGGATGACTGATCCGTTCAGTGAAAAGAAATCTTGAATGCCTTAAAGGATATTCTCACGGATAAAAGCCCAAGACCTGATGGTTTTGGGTCAGGATTCTACCAGGATTTTAGCACTTAATTAAAAAAGATATGATCATGTTCTTTGAGCAGTTCTACAGGGCAGAGCTTCGGCTGGAAAGTATTAACAGGTCATATATGATTTTACTCTGAAAAAAGGAGAATGACAGTTCGCCAAATAATTTCAGACCCATTTCTCTTTTAAATTGCATGGTGAAATGGATTCCCAAAGTTCTAGCGGCGCGCCTTCAAAGGATGATCAAACTGATTAATGAAGATCAATCTGGCTTTGTCAAAACTAGGTGTATAGCTGGCAACTTTATGTATGCTATGGATTTGGTTCAAACCTGTAAAAAGAGGAAAAAGAAGGCTATGATTCTAAAACTTGATTCAAGTCAAGCATTCGACACCAGGTTGTGGGAAGCTCTGTTTGAGATCATGCGAGCTAGAGGTTTTGGTGATAGGTGGATAATGTGGATGACTGAACTTCTCACTTCGGCCAAAACAGCTATTCTTCTAAACAGCCTGCTGGGCAGATGGATTGAGGTGAAAAGGGGGTTGAGGCAGGGGGATACGCTCTCTCTCTCTCCCCCTTCTGTTTATTGTGGTTGCAGAAGTGCTTCAACAAATTATAAAACAAACTGCAGCAGCTGACTCGCTTAGGCACCCGGTTCTGGATGATCAACCGTGTCTTGTCTTGCAATATGCCGCCGACACGCAGATTGTGATTCAAGGGGATGTTGAACAAGCAAAAAAATTAAAACAGATCTTCGATGACTTCGCAAGTACCACAGGGCTGAAGATAAAATTTTCGGAATCTACTTTTGTGCCAATCAACTTGACTGAGCAAGAGGGGGCAGAAATTGCATCAGAGCTTAGCTGTGAAGTTGCTTCATTTCCTCAAACATACTTGGGCCTGCCTCTGTCAGATCCAAAGCTCCCTAGAGAGGTCTTTTTGCGATATATTTCGGTAGGTGGAAAAACATATTTGTTTCTCACTTGATTTCATCACTCGCTGAGGGAGATTGACACTGCCAAATCTGTGCTGTCAGCACTGCCGGCTTACTTCATGCCTTGTATAAAACACCCACAATGCGTAATTGATGAGATTAAGATGCTCTCGAGATCCTTCTTTTGGGAAGGAAAAAGTTCTTCAAATGGTAGTGACTGTCTTGTGGCAGGGGAATTTGTGTGCAGGAGTGTTGAGGAAGGTGGCTTGGGCATCAAAAATATGCAAATCCAAAGCACATGTCTGCTCACAAAATTCGTTCACAGAATTCTTATGGAACCTAGCTCCCCCTGGGCCAGATGGGTTCTGAATTTGCATATGCAAGGTAAAGATTTTGATGATCAAACATTATCACAAACAAGAGCTTGTGGGCGCAAATAAGTGGGCCCATAGATACAGAAGTGCAACTTGTGTGCAGCTTGGTAGTGAGGAGAGTACATCCTTGTGGAAGGATAAATAGACGAGTAATAGACCTTTTTCCCATTCAGTTTCCTGCGGTGTTCTTACATGCTGTCCGGAAAAATATCTCAGTAGTTGATTGTTGAAGGGGTGGAGAGTGGATTATCCCCTCAATCACATTACCTCTGAGAGAGCTGAAAGAAAGAAAGAGGCACTTAATTCTGTCTTCTTAAATAATTCAAACGAGGATAAGAGAGAATGGAGAATGGACAAATCTGATACTTTTTCAGTTAGTAACCTGTATAACCTCAGGAGGGCAGCGCCAGAGAAAGGGAACATGTTTACCTGGCTCATTATCAAGGGTAGAATTGAAGTCATATCGGTTTTGTTCAAACAAACCATTGTGGATGATGAATTAGCCCTTTTGGGTGTAAAGAGAGAAACCGTGGAGCACTTTGCTTTGGAATGCGGGCGCACAATCGAAATCCTTGCATTAGTTGAGATCAATCTGAACAGAGCAGTCGTTCTTGGCGACATCTATGCCCGGCAAAAAATCAAAAGCGTGGGATTTGGCTGTAACTGCTACGTTCTGGACGATTTGGCTCTCGATGAACCGTAAAAGTCTTTGATGATGTTGAGGTTCCGGTCCATATGGTGGAAACGCAATGCATGGAAACGTGCAAATTATGGGCACACAGGGAAAAGAATGAAGAGAAGGAGGCTGTGTCGCGCTGGATAACTGAATGGCAGTGATGATCACCCTTCCCTATGCATCTATATTTAGTTTCTCCCCTGTTATGCGGCATCGATACGGATACAGCCGATACTGTGGTTACAGGTATCGGTATCGGTATCGGGCCGATATGGATATGAAAATACGGCATTTTGAAAAATCACCAATACGGGGATACATTTTAACACCCTGATGGTTTCAACAAATGGGCTTGCACTCATGACCACAGAAATTGCATTTCCATTTGATTTCTCGAAAATAGCAACATGATTCCATAGTGGAGCCTTAAAGTTTACGGGTTGATGTGCCATTACATACTAATCTACAAAAAAGATATATATATATAGAGAGAGAGAGGGGGAAGATGGAGCTGCAATTAGATGACAATCAATCGGAGGAAGATAAAGAGAAGGAAGGAGTGCACCAGAGAGGAGGAACTGAGGAAGGACTGTATCTTGCTAGGCTGCGGTGGCTGCCTTGCGAGCTGCTGCTCGGGTCATCACCGTCGGCTCGCTGCTCTATCAGTATCGGAGGGTATCATGGAGGAATCTGTATCAGATACAGTATCCGACACAGACACGAGTTTCAGGCCAGGTATCCGACACGGACAAGAGATTCAGGCCAGGTATCCGACACGGACACGGAGGCCGCCATGTAATTCTCTGCATGTAAAACTCAAGGACCTATCTTAGCTCCTTTTAAATAAAAGTTTAGGTAGGGGGCTTCCCCCTTACGGTGTTTCAGAAAAATAACTACATCTACATGTAGTGATATCATATGCTACATTCATATAAAATGCCACCACAAGTATGATGCAGGAGGGGGGAAGAGCCCCTCGGTCTTTTAATTAAGAGAGTGGTGTGTACGCAACATCAAATGCAAGTCTAACCCGTTGGCTAGACGTGTTGATGTCACCACAAGTATCATTATTCGATGTCCATCAAATTTTGTTGTGGTATTCCAGCGTAACTTGTCAACTGATTCAGCTCACATTCTCACCCACAAACAACATAACCTAGGAGACTCATATTTAGAGCAAAATTCTTTTTGTTGTGGTATTCCAGCGTAACTGGTCAACTGATTCAGCTCACATTCTCACCCACAAACATAAACTAGGAGACCTTCATATTTAGAGAAAAATTAGGGTAATCACGCCCACTCCTTCGTTATATCGAACCTTCTCGTTTCAGTTAAGTTCAATGTAAAACGCAATGTAAGAACAACCAAGCAGACAATGTCACCTGGAGAACCGGCGCGGTGTCCGGAGACGAGTAAACAAGGCGGAGCGGCCCACAAGTGACGCTGTCAGCGTGGAAGACTGTTGCAGCGGCAGAGGTCACAGCGCACTGGACGCCGAAGGGGCTGCGGCCGGAGCTCCTGCCGGAGTTGGAAGACGTGGACGATGCGGAAGGGTGGTGGTGCAAGTGAGTGACTGAGGAAGGAGACGGGGCCCACTTGAAGTGCGGCGCCAGTGACGCCATTGAGGAGCCCAGGCCGATCTGGAGGCTCACCTCGGGCCGTTGGTCTCCATTGGCAGCTGAGGGAGGAAGAGGGGGACGGAGGCGATACCAGGCGACGGTGCGGTTCTGGGATTTGTTTGGTCTCTTTGGATAAGGGAAAGTGAAACAGGTCGGCTGAGCAAGCACTAGGGTCTGATTGGTTTCCCGCAATGTTTTTTTTTTTTTTTTTTTTTGCTTTTCTATCCATTTCATGCAATGATGCAACTTAGCCCAACAGCTACCATACGAGTCATATAGGGTGCCTTTGGCAGGCGCCTCTTGGCTTGTATCGGCCTAGCAATTTTTGGCTCGTTTGGTTGCCTGGACTGAGTGGTGTTATTGCACTAACCGGTTCTCAAAGCACCCTCAGGCCAGGTCTTGGACGAATGCCCGGTTCGGCAGTTCCCAGCGGTGCAGGCAAATCTCCAATGCGGCTGATGCAAAACCGAATCTTCAGCGCACGTGCGGAGACGAGGATGGAGATGGCGGGAGTTGCAGCACGCATCGGCGATAAGCGAAAAGGGGGCGGGAAGGATCCCGTCACCTCCCGCCGCGCCCCATGGCCTATTTCTACCCCCTACTCCACTCCCCCCCCAAATTTCGAGCTCCTCCCGTCGGCAAGCAGGCAAGAGGCGCACGCATCTCCGGTCGGCGACGGTGGCAGCGGCGGCGGTGACTGCATCTAGGTGGCGTCATCTACTTCCTGGTGCAACACTGACAAGGTATCAACTTGTCAATGCCTACGGATTGCAGAATTAGGGTTTCGTAGAAAGTAGAGGGCAAGTAGATCTCGAAGGTTCAGCCAAAAAGGTGCTCGACTCAGAAATTAGGGTATGTGTTGACAATAGATTCGATAGATTCTCCTCCCCTCGGCTCCCCTTTATATAGGAGGGAGAGCCGAGGGATTTCGTGTCATACAAGTTGCAAGCTCTGGAAAACTATCCGAGTCTTTCCCATATGATTACATGATTTGTGATTCCTAACATAACTCTAGATTCCTTATCGATGTTCGCCGGGCTTCTGGGCCTTGAAAGCTTCGAGTCGTGGGCCTTCAGTTTACCTCGGGTACTTTATTCGGCAGGCCCATTCGGGAAGTCTATGTCAGTAGCCCCCGAGATTCCATTTGAATAGTTGAATCAAGCAAAATCTCCATCATAGAATTGAGTTGCATCTTTATATATCACTAAGCCGAATATTTTTGCTTAACATATATTTTGTACATGGATATTGGTAGATGGGGCTGGTTCATCTGACGGTTCAGGTACCAGTTAACTGCTCTTGTGGTAAACCCGCATAAACCTACCTCAAGATCAAGTCCATGGACTTGAACTTGGTATTCTGGCGTAATTCGACACGCGCCGCTTAAGGTCTTATCGTGAATCGAATCCCAGTTATGTTTTATCGAGTACCTAACGCGTCCGCTAGGATTTTTCTTTGTATTTGTTGATACGGATAAAGTGGAAGAACGCATTCGGGTGTGATACCACGCTACACAGGACGGATCCTAGGGACTTACCTTCATAAAATGTTACGGCATTCAGAGTTTCTACCGCGGCGGACGCGCTCTGAGAATATATTGTCGGATTCCTTTGTCAGTTGTTGGAATTGCGAATTTCTTCGAGTTGTCTGATGAAAATATCTTGATCTCCCTATGTGTCTGATGACAATATATTGATCTCCTGATGGGAGTACATGATGAGTTATGTGTAACTCGAAGATGTACGATGATAATTCTTCATCTGCACTTCTATATTGTCTTGTCATTCTCTTGTTTTTTCTTCCTCATATTTCATCGGGTGCGCGACCAGCGCTCCCGATGGGAGTAGCCCTCGAGGCTACAGCCGAGTGTTTGCACTTGGTTGTAGGCTTAACTTTTGCTATTTTTGTCAACTCTATATTTTTTCTTTCGCCTCATCCTCTTATCAGAATTATAGACAATACTTCTGATAAGAGTAGCCCCCGAACATATGAACAGATGCTTGCATTTGATCATAGGCTTTCGAAGTTTCTCTTTTTTAGAACTCGAAGTTTTGTTGTCGCTATATTTTGTTGAACCACTCAAATCTTTTTGAATGACATTACTGCTGACGATAGCCACGACGCCCATCTTGGGAAGCCACGACTCCTGTCACCTCACTGGGTCGTGGGTCCAGCACTCTGCGCCATCGACACGTCGCGCAAGTGGGGGACACACGTCCTCCGTAATTTCCGGCACGCGCGAAGTAACTTCCCTTTAGTAAATTTGGAACGGTAAGACCCTTTTACCCTTTGGACACGCGTAGGGTTCAAAACACTCTCCCTTTTCATCCAACGGCTGAACGTATCATCTTCTCTCTATAAATTCATCCTTTACTCCTCATTCATCCCCTTCGCTGCGCCGCACATCTCATCTCCCTCTCTCCGCCATTGCTGCTGCTCGAGCTCCTCGCGCACACGCTCTCTTTCCCCCTTGTTTCTCCACCAAAGTTTCCGCCATGGCTCCGTGCACGAAGCAGTGAAAGAACCGCGCTCCGGTCAACGACGAGCTCGCGGAGAAGGTCAAGGTCTCAGACTGGGAGCGGTCGAAGATCTCCGCCCAGGATCAAAAGCTGCTGAAGAAGATGGGTCTGCTGAAGAAGGAGGCCCTGAATATGCCCGGAGATGAGAGCTCTCCTCATCCTCCCATTGGATTCCGGGTAAATTTCGTCGACTTCCTCGTTCGCGGCCTTGCTGTTCGTGTCCACGAATTCCTTCGTAGCTTGATGTTCATCTATGGGATCCAGTTGCATCAGCTAACCCCAAATTCTCTCCTCCACATTTCTATTTTTATCACTCTTTGTGCGTGTTTCCTGGGCATCCATCCTCATTGGGGCCTTTGAAAACGCATCTTCTACCTCCGGCGCAATAATTCGAGGAACGTCACCTACAATATAGGTGGCGTTTGTATCTGCGTCCATCCCGATGTCGATTATTTCAACGTGAAGTTTCCCGACTCCGTCTAAGGTTGGCGCAAGAAGTGGTTGTACATCCAGACGAGTCCTCTCTCTCCCAAGAGTATGGTCTCGCGCCGTTTGATCCCGCCGAAGAAATTCGTAGGCGCAAGTCTTGGGACATAGAAGCCATAGCCAAACAAAAGGCGGCCACCGACGCCCTGATGACCCGCATCCACGAGCTTCAAAATACCGATGGGGAAGAACTTTTGGGTGTACAAATAATTGCCCACTTCCTTTGGATTCGAGTACAGTCTCTGCAGGCTCGCAAAAATCCTCTTTGGATGTATTCAGGTGCTAAGGATGTCGACCATATTTCTAAGGACCTTTCTGTGAAGGACTTGGAGAGGCTCGTCCGCCGCTTTACCTCCTTAAACAAAAACCACGAAGTAGGGGTGGACACAAAGCTCAAGGCTCGAGGCTAGGCTCAGGCTCGACAAGGCTCGGCTCGGGCTTGGCTCGGCTCGAAGGTTGGACAAGCCAAGCCTAAATCTTTGAATCAAGGCTCGAGGCTCGACAAGCCGGCTCGATGAAGCTTGCAAGCCGGCTCGAAAGCTCGACGTAAAAAAAACATCAAGTTTAACATTTTATACAATTGTAAACCACAAATTAGTGTCATATGTCATCTTGCTCGTAACTACACTTATGTGTACTAAGTGGTCTTTTGAGGAATTTGTGTTTCTCTCTCCCCTCCCCTCTACTACAGTAGATCGTGAGGCCTGAGAGGGCGGTCGAGGTCTTCCCGCCGTTTCGCCGCCGTCGTGGGTTCCCCTACCCCTCTCCGCCCGCTCTGGCGGCGGAGGGGTGGGGAACACCGGATATGTGTGTGCGGTGTGTAAATTGAAGGAGATATGCCCTAGAGGCAATAATAAAGTGGTTATTATTTATATCTTTATGTTTATGATAAATGTTTATATATCATGCTATAATTGTATTAACCGAAACATTAGTACATGTGTGATATGTAGACAACAAAGAAGTCCCTAGTATGCCTCTTAACTAGCTTGTTGATTAATGGATGATTAGTTTCATAATCATGAACATTGGATGTTATTAATAACAAGGTTATGTCATTGTATGAATGATGTAATGGACACACCCAATTAAGCGTAGCATAAGATCTCGTCATTAAGTTATTTGCTATAAGCTTTCGATACATAGTTACCTAGTCCTTATGACCATGAGATCATGTAAATCACTTATACCGGAAAGGTACTTTGATTACACCAACCGCCACTGCGTAAATGGGTGGTTATAAAGGTGGGATTAAGTATCCGGAAAGTATGAGTTGAGGCATATGGATCAACGGTGGGATTTGTCCATCCCGATGACGGATAGATATACTCGGGCCCTCTCGGTGGAATGTCGTCTAATGTCTTGCTATCATATGATTAAGTTCATAAGAGACAACATACCACGTTACGACTAAAGAGTACTTGTCAGGAGAGGAGGTTGAACAAGGTATAGAGTGATACCGAAGATCAAACCTCGGACAAGTAAAATATCGTGTGACAAAGGGAATTGGTATCGTATGTGAATGGTTCATTCGATCACTAAAGTCATCGTTGAATATGTGGGAGCCATTATGGATCTCCAGATCCCGCTATTGGTTATTGGTCGGAGTGAGTACTCAACCATGTCCGCATAGTTCGCGAACCGTAGGGTGACACACTTAAAGTTGGATGTTGAAATGGTAGAACTTGAATATGGAATGGAGTTCGAATATTTGTTCGGAGTCCTGGATGAGATCCCGGACATCACGAGGAGTTCCGGAATGGTCCGGAGAATAAGATTCATATATAGGATGTCATTTTATGTGATTTAAAATGATGCGGAAGGTTCTATGGAAGGTTCTAGAAGGTTCTAGAAAAGTCCGGAAGAAACCACCAAGGAAGGTGGGGACTCCACCTCCATGGCCGGCCAACCCTAGAGGGGGAGGAGTCCCAAGTGGACGTCCCCCAAGGGGGCCGGCCACCCCCTCCATGGAAGGTGGAACTCCCACCTCTAGTGGGAGTCCTAGCTTGGGTAGGTTTCCATATCATATGGAAGGTTTTGGGTTCGGGTCTTATTCGGAGACTTGTAGTCCAACCCTTGGGGCTTCCACCTATATAATGAGGGACAAGGGGAGGGGGCCGGCCACCCCAAGAACCCCCAAGGTGGCCGCACCCCCTAGATGGCCGGCGCCCCCTCTCCCCAAACCCTAGCCCCCCAGCTCCTCCACTTCCCTCACGCTTAGTGAAGCTTCGCCGGACTTCTCCACCACCACCGACACCACGCCGTCGTGCTGTCGGATTCAAGAGGAGCTACTACTTCCGCTGCCCGCTGGAACGGGGAGGTGGATGTCGTCTTCATCAACAACCGAACGTGTGACCGAGTACGGAGGTGCTGCCCGTTCGTGGTGCCGGAGGGATCGTGATCAAGATCTTCTACGCGCTTTTGCAAGCGGCAAGTGAACGTCTACCGCAGCAACAAGAGCCTCCTCTTGTAGGCTTTGGAATCTCTTCAAGGGTGAGACTCAATAAACCCCTCGTTGCTACCGTCTTCTAGATTGCATCTTGGCTTGGATTGCGTGTTCGCGGTAGGAAATTTTTTGTTTTCTATGCAACGTGATCCTACAAAGGTATCGAGCCGTGTCTATGCATAGATGGTTGCACGAGTAGAACACAATGGTTTTGTGGGCGTTGATGCTCTTGTTATCTTTAGTTTGAGTACTTTGCATCTTTGTGACATAGTGGGATGAAGCGGCTCGGACTAACTTTACATGACCGCGTTCATGAGACTTGTTCCTCGTTCGACATGCAACTTGTATTGCATAAGAGGCTTTGCGGGTGTCTGTCTCTCCTACTATAGTGAAGATTCAATTTACTCTTCTATTGAAAACATTAGTATCAACGTTGTGGTTCATGTTCGTAGGTAGATTAGATCTCTCTCGAAAACCCTAAACCACGTAAAATATGCAAACCAAATTAGAGACGTCTAACTTGTTTTTGCAGGGTTTGGTGATGTGATATGGCCATAATGTGATGATGAATATGTATGAGATGATCATTATTGTATTGTGGCAACCGGCAGGAGCCTTATGGTTGTCTTTAAATTTCATGTTGAGTAGTATTTCAAAGTAGTTGTAATAGTTGCTACATGGAGGACAATCATGAAGACGGCGCCATTGACCTTGACGCTACGCCGACGATGATGGAGATCATGCCCGAAGATGATGGACACCATGTCCGTGCTTTGGAGATGAAGATCAAAGGCGCAAAGACAAAAGGGCCATATCATATCACACATGAACTGCATGTGATGTTAATCCTTTTATGCATCTTATTTTGCTTAGATCGCGACGGTAGCATTATAAGATGATCCCTCACTAAAATCTCAAGATAATAAAGTGTTCATCCTTAGTAGCACCGTTACCAAGTCTTGTCGGTTCGAAGCATCTCGTGATGATCGGGTGTGATAGAATCAACAAGTACATACAACGGGTGCAAGACAGTTTTGCACATGCGGATACTAAGGTGGCCTTGACGAGCCTAGCATGTACAGACATGGTCTCGGAACACGTGATACCGAAAGGTAGAGCATGAATCATATGGTTGATATGATGAACACTTTGAGTGTTCGCCATTGAAATCACACCTTGTCTCGTGATGATCGGACTTAGGTGCGGTGGATTTGGTTCGTGTGATCACTAAGACAATGCGAGGGATATTGTTTTGAGTGGGAGTTCACCTAGATTTTTAATTATGTTGAATTAAAATTTGAACTCAATTTGTCATAAACTTAGTCTAAACTTTTGCAAATATATGTTGTAGAGATGGCGTCCCCAATCAATTTTAACCAGTTCCTAGAGAAAGAAAAACTTAAGACCAACGGTAGCAACTTCACCGACTGGTTCCGTCATGTGAGGATCTTCCTCTCGGCGGAAATCTGCAATATGTGCTTGATGCACCGCTAGGTGACCCTCCCTGCGTAAACCGAAACCGATGAAGTAAAAGCTGTTTACGAGAATCGGAAAACTCGGTACTCTCAAGTTCGGTGTGCCATCACGTGCGATGGAATCCGATCTTCAAAAACGTTTTGAGCACCACGATCCTCATGAGTTGATGAATGAGCCGAAAGCTATTTTTGAGACTCATGCGGCCGTAGAATGCTATGAAGCATCGAAATATTTCTTCACCGTATGATGGAAGAAGGCAGCTCCGTTAGTGAGCACATGCTCGCCATGACCGGCATGCGAAGAAACTCGATGACTTGGGAATAGTGATTCCTAACAGATCGGGATTAATCGTGTCCTTCAATCAACGCCACCAAGTTACAAGAACTTTGTGATGAACTACAATATGCGTAACATGAAAAAGGAGTTACATGAACTCTTTGGCATGCTAAAAGTCTTGAGATTGAGATCAAGAAAGAGCACCAAGTGTTGATGGTCAACAAGACCACCGATTTCAAGAAACAGGCAAGTCTAAGGGAAAATTCAAGAAGGGTGGCAAGAAAGCTGCCACGCCTCCTATGAAACCTAAGAACGGCCCTAAGCCCGATCTTTGAGTGCTATTCGCAAGGAGAAGGGACACCGGAAGCGTAATTGCTCCAAGTATCCGCTGATCCGAAGAGCGGCCTTGTCAAGAAGAAGAAAGAAGGTATATCCGATATACATGTTATAGATGTTTATCTCACTGGTTCTCGTTCTAGTACACTGGTATTTGATCTTGGTTCGGTTGCTCATATATGTAACTCGAAACAGAACTAAAGAATAAACGAAGACTACCGAAAGATGAAGTGACGATGCGCGTTGGAAACGGATCCAAGGTCAATGTGATCGCTGTCGGCACACTTCCTCTACATCTACCTTCGGGATTAGTTTTAAGCCTAAATAATTGTTATTTTGTACTGCGTTGAGCATGAACATTATATCTGGATCTTGTTTAATGCAAGACGGTTATTCATTCAAGTCCGAGAATAATGGTTGTTCTATTTTTATGAATAATATCTTTTATGGTCGAGCACCACAAAAGAATGGCTTATTTCTCGTTAGATCTCGATAGTAGTGATACGCATATACATAACGTTGATGCTAAGCGAATTAAATTGAATGATAATTCTACTTATATGTGGCACCGTCGTCTTGGTCATATTGGAGTGAAGCGCATGAAGAAATTCCATACTGATGGATTACTTGAATCACTTGACTTTGAGTCACTTGATAGATGCGAAGCATGTCTAATGGGAAAAATGACTAAGACTCCATTTTCTGGTATGATGGAGCGAGCTACTGACTTATTGGAAATCATACATACCGATGTGTGCGGACCAATGAGCGTAGCATCGCGCGGTGGTTATCGTTATGTTCTAACCTTCACAGATGATCTGAGTAGATATGGGTATATCTATTTCATGAAACATAAATCAAACTTTCGAGAAGTTTAAGGAATTCCAAAGTGAAGTAGAAAATCAACGTAACAAGAAGATTAAATTTCTATGATCTGATCGTGGAGGTGAATATCTGAGTTATGAGTTTGGCATGCATTTAAAGAAATGCGGAATACTTTCACAATTGACACCGCCGGAAACACCACAACGAAACGGTGTGTCCGAACGTCGTAATCGAACTCTCTTAGATATGGTTCGTTCTATGATGTCTCTTACTGATTTGCCGTTATAATTTTAGAGTTATGCATTAGAGACAGCCGCATTCACTTTAAATAGAGCACCATCAAAATCAGAGAAACGACACCGTATGAATTATGGTTTAATAAGAAACATAAGCTGTCGTTCCTGAAAGTTTGGGGTTGCGAAGCCTATGTAAAGAAGTTACAACCGGACAAGCTAGAACCCAAAGCGGAGAAATGCGTCTTCATAGGATACCCTAAGAAAACTATAGGGTATACTTTCTATCACAAATCCGAAGGCAAAATCTTTGTTGCTAAGAACGGAACCTTTCTTGAGAAAGAATTTCTCACTAAAGAAGTGACTGGAAGAAAAGTAGAACTTGATGAGATTGATGAATCTATACTCGTTGATCAGAGTAGCGCAAAGGTCTTGGAAGTTGTACTGTACCGCCTACACCTACAGAGGAAGCTAATGATAATGATCATGAAACTTGAACGAGGAAACTATCGAACCTCGCAGATCGACAAGGGAACGTGCCACTCCTGATTGGTATGATCCTTGTCTAAATGTCATGATTGTGGACAACAATGATAAGGACCCTGTGACGTATGAAGAAGCGATGATGAGCCCAGATTCCAACAAATGGCAAGAAGTCATGAAATCCGAAATGGGATCCATGTATGATAACAAAGTATGGACTTTGGTAGACTTACCTGATAGCCAAAAGGTCACGAGAATAAATGGATCTTCAAGAGAAAAACAGATGCTGATGGTAATATTACTGTCTATAAAGCTCGACTTGTCGCAAAGGGTTTCCGACAAATTCAAGGAGTTGACTACGATGAGACTTTCTCACCTGTAGCGAAGCTAAAATCTGTGAGGATTTTGTTAGCAATAGCTGCATTTTTCGATTATGTGATTTGGCAGATGAATGTCAAAACGGCGTTCCTTAATGGAGACATTGAGGAAGAGTTGTATATGGTACAACCCAAAGGTTTTGTCGATCCTAAAAATGCTGACAAAGTATGCAAACTTCAGCGTTCAATCTATGGACTGAAGCAAGCATCAAGAAGTTGGAACCGACGCTTTGATAAGGTGATCAAAGACTTCGGGTTTATACAGTGTCATGGAGAGGCTCGTATTTACAAGAAAGTGAGTGGGAGCTCTGTAGCATTCCTGATATTATATGTAGATGACATATTATTGATCGGGAATGATATAGAACTATTAAGCAGTGTAAAGGGTTATTTGAATAATAGTTTTTCAATGAAAGACCTTGGTGAAGCATCGTATATATTAGGCATCAAGATTTATAGAGATAGATCAAGACGCCTAATAGGGCTATCACAGAGTACATATCTAGACAAGATTCTAAAGAAGTTTAGAATGGACGAAAGTAATAAAGGGTTCTTACCTATGTTACCAGGCAAGGTCTTGAGTAAAACTCAAGGACCGGCTACGGCAGAAGAAAGAGAAAGGATGAGTAATATCCCCTATGCCTCGGCAGTAGGATCTATCATGTATGCCATGTTATGTACTAGGACCGGATATAGCACATCTTTGTTAGTTTGACTAGCAGATATCAAAGTTATCCAGAATGGAACACTGGATCGGTCAAGAATACCCCAAGTACTTGAAAAGAACTAAGGATATGTTTCTTTGTTATGGAGGTGACCAAGAGCTCGTTGTAAGTGGTTACACCGATGCAAGTTGGAACACTGACCCTGATGACTCTAAGTCACAATCTGGGTACGTGTTTATATTGAATGGTGCCGCAGATGGTGGGCAAGCTCGAAGCGATTGCACGGTGGCGAAGTCTTCAACGTAATCGTAGTACATAGCGGCTTCGGAGGCTTCATCGAAGCGGTATGGATGAAGAGGTTCATTGTAGAGCTCGGTGTGGTTCCTAGTGCATTGGACCCATTAATCATCTACTCGTGATAACATGGGTGCCATCGCCAATGCACAAGAGCCAAGGTCACACAAGAGGCTGAAGCATATCAAGCTGCGTTACCACTCGATTCGCGAATACATCGAAGATGGAGAAGTAAAGATTTGCAAAGTACACACTGATCTGAATGTAGCAGATCCGTTGACTAAAGCTCTCCCTAGGGCAAAGCATGACCAACACCAGAATGCCATGGGTGTTAGGTATATTACAATGTAATCTAGATTATTGACTCTAGTGCAAGTGGGAGACTGAAGGAGATATGCCCTAGAGGCAATAATAAAGTGGTTATTATTTATATCTTTATGTTTATGATAAATGTTTATATATCATGCTATAATTGTATTAACCGAAACATTAGTACATGTGTGATATGTAGACAACAAAGAAGTCCCTAGTATGCCTCTTAACTAGCTTGTTGATTAATGGATGATTAGTTTCATAATCATGAACATTGGATGTTATTAATAACAAGGTTATGTCATTGTATGAATGATGTAATGGACACACGCAATTAAGCATAGCATAAGATCTCGTCATTAAGTTATTTGCTATAAGCTTTCGATACATAGTTACCTAGTCCTTATGACCATGAGATCATGTAAATCACTTATACCGGAAAGGTACTTTGATTACACCAAACGCCACCTGCGTAAATGGGTGGTTATAAAGGTGGGATTAAGTATCCAGGAAAGTATGAGTTGAGGCATATGGATCAACAGTGGGATTTGTCCATCCCGATGACGGATAGATATACTCTGGGCCCTCTCGGTGGAATGTCGTCTAATGTCTTGCAAGCATATGAATAAGTTCATAAGAGACCACATACCACGGTACGAGTAAAGAGTACTTGTCAGGAGACGAGGTTGAACAAGGTATAGAGTGATACCGAAGATCAAACCTCGGACAAGTAAAATATCGCGTGACAAAGGGAATTGGTATCGTATGTGAATGGTTCATTCGATCACTAAAGTCATCGTTGAATATGTGGGAGCCATTATGGATCTCCAGATCCCGCTATTGGTTATTGGTCGGAGTGAGTACTCAACCATGTCCGCATAGTTCGCGAACCGTAGGGTGACACACTTAAAATTGGATGTTGAAATGGTAGAACTTGAATATGGAATGGAGTTCGAATATTTGTTCGGAGTCCCGGATGAGATCCCGGACATCACGAGGAGTTAGGAATGGTCCAGGAGAATAAGATTCATATATAGGATGTCATTTTATGTGATTTAAAATGATGCGGAAGGTTCTATGGAAGGTTCTAGAAAAGTCCGGAAGAAACCACCAAGGGCCAGCCAACCCTAGAGGGGGAGGAGTTCCAAGTGGACTCCCCCAAGGGGGGCCGGCCACCCCCTCCATGGAAGGTGGAACTCCCACCTCTAGTGGGAGTCCTAGCTTGGGTAGGTTTCCCTATCATATGGAAGGTTTTGGGTTCGGGTCTTATTCGGAGACTTGTAGTCCAACCCTTGGGGCTTCCACCTATATAATGAGGGACAAGGGGAGGGGGCGGCCACCCCAAGAACCACCAAGGTGGCCGCACCCCCTAGATGGCCGGCACCCCCTCTCCCCAAACCCTAGCCCCCCCAGCTCGGCCACGTCCCGCACGCTTAGCGAAGCTTCGACGGACTTATCCACCACCACCGACACCACGCCGTCGTGTCGTCGGATTCAAGAGGAGCTACTACTTCCGCTGCCCGGCCCGGAACGGGGAGGTGGACGTCGTCTTCATCAACAACCGAACGTGTGACCGAGCACGGAGGTGCTGCCCCGTTCGTGGTGCCGGAGGGATCGTGATCAAGATCTTCTACGCGCTTTTGCAAGCGGCAAGTGAACGTCTACCGCAGCAACAAGAGCCTCCTCTTGTAGGCTTTGGAATCTCTTCAAGGGTGAGACTCAATAAACCCCTCGTTGCTACCGTCTTCTAGATTGCATCTTGGCTTGGATTGCGTGTTCGCGGTAGGAAATTTTTTGTTTTCTATGCAACGTTATCCTACATAAATAGGGTTTGGAAGTGTGTCGCTGGTGTTGTCGCTTGCGGGGGAGCGACGGCGATGCTTCCGACGTTTTGGTCTTCCAGGTTTGGCTCCCTCTCGCGGCTGAGGTATGGAGGCTATGGAGTGGTGCGGGTGGTGCTACTTCAGAGGGTGAGTTGCGGCTAGCGGTGGAGGGATTTGGTCTTTCCCGGCCAGATCAGGAGCGGAGCAAGATCGGCGCGTGTCGCCCGCCGACGATCGTTTGCGTCCCAGATCCAGTCCTTCGGGGCTGGTGGCTATTGCGGTCCATCGTCGCCTTATGGCTAGGGGTTCTTCTGCTCCAGGGCCGCCGCCGAGGCCGGTGGCGTCCGTTTCGATGGCGGCGAGAGGATGACGGATGTCTCCGGTGGTTTTCCGCTGTATCCACTTTGGTGTTTCTTGTATTTCTTAGTGTTAATGTATCCTTGCTACTTTATGAATACAAGTTTCTACCTTTCAAAAAAAGTGGTCTTTTGAGTGTCTATACAAGAAAGCAAAACTTACATGAATATAGGAAATCAAATTATTTTTTTAAATGAACATGGAGCACAGGAAATCAAATTATAACCACACAAGTGACGTATATTCCTACTTGTTTACGACATGTCCACGTTTTTTACCTGCAAAAAAAAACATGTCCACGATTTGCATGCCAAATTAACCAGACCACTCTGTGCGTCCAAATTGATGGCCGCCATCTCCGCCGAATACACATCCAATTAATTTCCAAAATCGAATTGGAGGGGTTGGAGGAGTACCCAAAGGAAGCGATGGAGCCTGAATAGGAGCAGGCGAGCACACTGTTTCCTCTACACACGCAGAACGGCGGGCGGCGGAGGGCCGGCAAAGCGGCAGCCCGGCCGCTAAACGCAGTTAGGCGCCTCCTCTTGCATCTCAAGGAACGGGGATGGGTAGACGGGGTGGGGGCGCGACTCCGGGTGACGCTACGGCGGCTTGCTTCGTGGAGGCGGCGCTTCATGGTGACAGCCCAACGGCGATGCGCGGCGGCCGTGGCTCGAAACCTAGGGAGAGTAGAGGATAAGGAATCGGGGGATTGGGGAGCCATGGAGGAGATGAGGCGGCGTCGGTGGTAGCGGCGGGAAACGGCGTCGATGGAGGTCCCGCCCGGCGAGATGCGTGCGAGGAAAATGGAGTAGGCGTAGCTTTTGGGCACATTTCTGTCCGGCTCGATGAGGCCTCGAGCCGAGCCTCAAGCTTATCGAGCCGAGCCTCGAGCCTCTTTTTCAGGAATGTTTGTGCTACAAGCCAAGCCAGGCTCGGCTCGAACTTTGACGAGCCTGACCGGCTCGATTCCACCCCTACCACGAAGTCCCGGCGTCCTGTCGCATGGAGCCATATAGTGGTAGCCACGCTCTTCCCGAAGTAAGTGTTTTCTTTCGGGTTGTGTTTCCTATTTTTCGACTATTGTTGATTTCCCTTGTGTTCTCATTTTCTTGTCTTCTCTTTGTTTTGTACCTTGCAGGACCACCAAAATCAACCCTCTCTTCCCCCACTACCTGAATGTGGAGAGGTGGATGGTCAAGTCGTTATTCTGACGATTTGCAAGAATCCTCTCTTCCTGAGAGTGAAGCCGTGGAATCTCAAATATCTGCGGGTTCCTCCAAAAAAGATACAGAATCAGAACAACATTCTGAATCTTGCCACTCCATCTCTCCTCCTCTTGCCACTTCTCCGGATGGGTGCAAGAGGAAAAGAGACAATGACGAAGATTCCAGCGCATCCAAGCTCGCCGAACCCAGTGAGAAGAATCTTCCCCGGAGGAACAAGATGCCTTCAACCGCTTCGCCGAGATCGGCGTTGTTAGCTCGTAAGTTGCTCTTTTTGTCTTTGTCTATCTCTTTTTTCCTTCTGTACTCTCATATTTTTACTTTTCTTGCTATATTGACAAAGCTGACGAAGGACTAGAAGAGGAGGAATGTAACATCCCAACTTTTGCAACCTTGTTTAGTTGTCCAGGGTGCACAAATCAGGGGGAACAAAAACTTTTTAAGTTTTGTTTGTGTTGTCATGTGTTTTATTGAAGTGTTGTCCGACTTTGTTTGATGAGTGATGTTTGATGAATAATGTTATGTGAAGCACCTCAACCTACACCTTCTTGTCTCGAGAGAACACTCATACTATGGCCACTCTTGTATCACCTTAATCCCCTCTCTTCAAAAACATTTAAACATTATGTCTAACAAAAACCTCTTTTGTTTTGTTTTATGACTCAAGCTTTTTGTTTCAAAAGGTATTGCCAAAAACCTTTTATTTTAAAAGTGGCTATGGTCACCTGAGAGCATAGTATCATGAAAAGGGTTTCTAAAATTATTTTGTTTTCACATCAAGTATCTTCCAAATGTCTTACCCTTACTTTGTGTAACTTCAAAATTTTATAAAAGCTTTTTTATGCAGTTTGGTTGTCTAAAATAAAATGAAATGATCCATATTTCTTTTTTACTAAAATCATGGATCATTCAAATCTTTCTAAAACCCTCTCCCATATTCACAAACATTCAAAGGAAATAGCTTATTTAGTTTAAATCAAGTAAAGGCCATAGCCACCCAAAAACTAAATTTAAGACTATTTGATTTGTGATCAAATATACATGACATTGTAGTTGGCATTAATACATCTCCCAGATCCATCATTTAACATCACTACTCCGTCTGGTCATGATATTGATAGATGATCATTTGGCCAACAAATGATTGATCATAGTTTGCATCTCTATCTCTCCTAGATCATCCAACTTGGCCAAACCATCTTATGTCTTGATGACCTTCTCTATATCATCTTGTCTAGCTTCCACTCTTAGAACCTTCGCATCAAGAAAACTAAAACAAAACATTAACTATGAAGATCAGTACTTTTCCTTACGACAATGTTCCAAATTTTCACATTTGGATTTTCCCTCCAATTTTCTAAATCCTATCCTTCTATATATATTTTCTTCTTCTTCTTCTTCTTCTCAACCAAACTATTTCTAGTTTAACTAAACCTTTACAAAATTATTTCTCAAATAAATTTGGGAATGTGACCAATATGTTTACCATATCTTTTCCCACACATAGTTAATTTGTACAAAATTATTTTATTTTCCTTGTTTACAAAATGCATGGAAAGGTAAACCAAGTCTTTTCTTGCACTTTTCCTTATCTAATAAAATTGAGGAAATTCGAGCATGCTATCCTGTGCATTTGGAACATAGCATTTCCGAAATATTTGGTGTTTATTTTGAAAACTTTCAAAAGCCAGGACACACATCTTTTCAGCCAAGGTTTCTTTAATAAGAACCTTGGTGTACAAAAATCTTTCCAAACAATCCAAGCATGGCAAGGCTATCCCCTGCATGGTCACCACTTTCTCAGATCCTTTGATCAACCGTGTATTTGGAAATTTATAACAAACTCAGATAAATTTTTTTGATCAACAAATGGTACATCTCTATTTCCATCTCTTTATTATATTAATTCTTAAAACCCTCAACTAAGGCATCACCCTACCTTCTCTAGTACACTCTCCACGTCCTGGACAACCTTAGGATCTACTACGATTGCCGGGTTGGTCGCTTCTGTTGGAAAGAAGGAGATGGAGAACCAAAGCAAATATTGCCATGGATGTGATGCAACCTCTCTCTCCCTCACTTCACGCCAAGCAAGCAGAACAAAGATGCACCCCGCCCTCCTGCACAACCTACGACCCTACCTTGCTTCCTCCTAGTTAGCCCGAACCCTCTCCCTCCCTCACATATTTTGCTTGGAAACCGACGGGATGGACACATCTCTCTCTCACTCCCTCTTTTTCTTTTTTTTTCCCTCTGCTCCAAAGAAGATAACTTTGTGGGCGTCGTCAAACACGCACACCACCGTACGCCCCCATGACATCCTCTTGTTCGAAACCGTGCACCACCGTCGTCCCGCACAAGCCGGCGCGCCTCGGTCCGTGGTGACCACGTCACCAAGTGCACGACGCGACTCCGCATCCCATGCCCTCCCCGGCCGGTTTAGACCACGCAAGACGGAGGAGAACCTCCCCGACATCCCTACCATGCCGCCCTAGCTCGTGCCTCTTCCTCTGAACGCCACACCGTGCGCCGCCCTTGGCCCCATTTTTCGTCGAGCACCCGGCAGGCGACGCGACGGCTCGACCACCATAGCTCCCACGCAGTCCGGACATCGTGTCCCGTCCAAAACCGTGTCACGCGAGCGCGAGACGCTCCTCCACCGCCTCCTTCGTCCAATGGCGAGGCCGTGCGCCCATGCACCGGCCGCCCCGACTCTCCATCCTCGCCATGGTTCATGACCACCGTGCACCGTATCTCTGCCTCCTTTTAACTCGATCCCGGCGGCCCGGCGCCTCGCTATCCCTCTTCTCTCCACACTTCCACCCCTCACTCCCCTGCATCGCTTAGAAGAGCACAAGCCGTAGCGAATCCTGCTCTTTTCCATCCTCGCCGATGGAGAAGAACTCGTTGGCCCGTCGTCGTCCTGCTGCTCGTCTCCGACGAGGCCGTCGACCTTTCCCCAACCTCTCTCTCGTGTCTCACCGTCTTATACATCTATAGCTCATATAAACGCGACCCATTTCTTGTCCAGGAGCGCGAGAACGTCGACGACGTCGACGTGCCGTCCGCGGCGTTCGTCGCACCGGAAGCTCCGTCGGCTCGGAGACCCGGCCCGATTACTGCGAAAGGCACCACCGCAACACCTTTCACGTCGCTCTCCGTCGTCCTCGAGCCCCCGTGAGCCTCCATCCTTCCTCCGTTCTATGCGATCGGCGGCGTGCTAATTCCACGTCGCCACCGACGCTCGGGAACTCCGCCAACTCGTCCGGGTAGCCGAGCCGAGCGGTGACCGGCCCCCGCATCATCCCCGACGACACGCACGCATTCGCGAGCTCGCTCGTCGCCACCATCTCCACGCCTCCCCGTGGTGAGCACCGACTCACCTGCGCACTCGCTCCGTCGCTAGGACACGGCCGCCGGCGTACGTTCATCCCCGTACGAGCCATCCTAGATCTCCACGGCCTCGCCTTGTCGTCGTCTCCGTAGGCACGAGACCCACACCGGTGATCCCCGTTCTCCTCCGTCGAGCGACACGCCATGCGCCGCCGTGTTTGCGTCGCCCCGACGGATCCGTCCCGAGCCGTCATGTTCGCGGCGGAGATCGCATGCATGCGTGCATGGCTCCACCGCGCGCATGGGCTGCCGTCAGCTAGCGACGCCCACTCGAGGCCACCGATCCGGGCCGACCAATGACTTCTTTGGCCGGATCCATTGATTCGGCCCGTTCCTTGTTCTTCTCTTTTTCTGGAAAATAAACTCACTGTTAGATCTGCTTTAGATTTAAATCCACCAAATATTCTTGGTAAATCTAAATTGAGTGATTCAAATTCCTGATTGTTTACAAACAAAATCCGACCTTAAAAAAAGCATGCATGTGGTTTACCTCTATATTTTTGTCTTGATATTTACTTTGCTAAAGTGATGCGGTGGTAGTATTTAATTTATTTTGGTGGATATGTTAATCTTTTTGGTGTGAAACAAATTTTGTTGTGAAGTACTCCTCAAGTATCTTTATTTTGACATAGGATAGACATGCGGGAGTTTCCTGGATTTTGCGTTGTTTAGAATTTAAAATCTGACCAGTGGGGACTTATGTGATTTTTAGTTTGAAAAACAAAATTGTTTTTGCACCAAAACAAAGTTCCACTGTTAGACATCATATTAGTCTATACCCTGGTAAGATGAAATATTTTTGTGACCTATATTTATTTTTACGGGAAATTTATAACCAAAAGCAGTGTGCCTTTTCAGTATAATTATTGTGGAAATTATTTTATATATGAGAAAAATTGCAAAAAAACTTTGGTAGATCACATTTTTCAGTACCTATGCAGTGATATGTTTGTTACTGGTTGTATATGCTCTGATGACTGTTTGCCTTGAATATGGTTGGCTCTAGTTTCTGCATTGTCAAAATGTTTAAAAATATCTAATAAGCTTATTTTTGAAAACTTCCAGTGCATGTGAGTTCCACATGTTAATCGCTTTCAGTAGATATGCTTCATGTATTTTTGTGATCAACAAAAAGATTTAGTTCATTTATTTAGTTCCTAAGCCCTTTCTGGTTTTATAAAAATCATATCTTTTGTTTTAAAAACACAAATTTAGTGAATCCAATTTCTGTAGCATTACAAGGTCAAACTCTACTCTCTGTGATTTTACCAAATTTTTGTGTGCTTTTTTTTATAGAGTGGTTTGTTAATGTGGTGTTGTTGCTTATTTTACCCATAGGGAAATTGTGTTGCTTATTTTAAAATGCTTTTTAATGAGCCTTGGCACCAGACCCCTACTGGTGGTTTCCAAAGGTCATTAGCCACATTTAATTGTGTAGATTATGTTTTGTTGTTAGGCAGAGTCGTTTTCCGCAAAATAACCATTTCGCCCTAGGTGTTATTATTTGATGTGTTTAGTGTTATTATTTGATGTGTCTTGTGGCAGGGGAATTTGTGTGCAGGAGTGTTGAGGAAGGTGGCTTGGGCATCAAAAATATGCAAATCCAAAGCACATGTCTGCTCACAAAATTCGTTCACAGAATTCTTATGGAACCTAGCTCCCCCTGGGCCAGATGGGTTCTGAATTTGCATATGCAAGGTAAAGATTTTGATGATCAAACATTATCACAAACAAGAGCTTGTGGGCGCAAATAAGTGGGCCCATAGATACAGAAGTGCAACTTGTGTGCAGCTTGGTAGTGAGGAGAGTACATCCTTGTGGAAGGATAAATAGACGAGTAATAGACCTTTTTCCCATTCAGTTTCCTGCGGTGTTCTTACATGCTGTCCGGAAAAATATCTCAGTAGTTGATTGTTGAAGGGGTGGAGAGTGGATTATCCCCTCAATCACATTACCTCTGAGAGAGCTGAAAGAAAGAAAGAGGCACTTAATTCTGTCTTCTTAAATAATTCAAACGAGGATAAGAGAGAATGGAGAATGGACAAATCTGATACTTTTTCAGTTAGTAACCTGTATAACCTCAGGAGGGCAGCGCCAGAGAAAGGGAACATGTTTACCTGGCTCATTATCAAGGGTAGAATTGAAGTCATATCGGTTTTGTTCAAACAAACCATTGTGGATGATGAATTAGCCCTTTTGGGTGTAAAGAGAGAAACCGTGGAGCACTTTGCTTTGGAATGCGGGCGCACAATCGAAATCCTTGCATTAGTTGAGATCAATCTGAACAGAGCAGTCGTTCTTGGCGACATCTATGCCCGGCAAAAAATCAAAAGCGTGGGATTTGGCTGTAACTGCTACGTTCTGGACGATTTGGCTCTCGATGAACCGTAAAAGTCTTTGATGATGTTGAGGTTCCGGTCCATATGGTGGAAACGCAATGCATGGAAACGTGCAAATTATGGGCACACAGGGAAAAGAATGAAGAGAAGGAGGCTGTGTCGCGCTGGATAACTGAATGGCAGTGATGATCACCCTTCCCTATGCATCTATATTTAGTTTCTCCCCTGTTATGCGGCATCGATACGGATACAGCCGATACTGTGGTTACAGGTATCGGTATCGGTATCGGGCCGATATGGATATGAAAATACGGCATTTTGAAAAATCACCAATACGGGGATACATTTTAACACCCTGATGGTTTCAACAAATGGGCTTGCACTCATGACCACAGAAATTGCATTTCCATTTGATTTCTCGAAAATAGCAACATGATTCCATAGTGGAGCCTTAAAGTTTACGGGTTGATGTGCCATTACATACTAATCTACAAAAAAGATATATATATAGAGAGAGAGAGGGGGAAGATGGAGCTGCAATTAGATGACAATCAATCGGAGGAAGATAAAGAGAAGGAAGGAGTGCACCAGAGAGGAGGAACTGAGGAAGGACTGTATCTTGCTAGGCTGCAGCTGGCTGCCTTGCGAGCTGCTGCTCGGGTCATCACCGTCGGCTCGCTGCTCTATCTGTATCGGAGGGTATCATGGAGGAATCTGTATCAGATACAGTATCCGACACAGACACGAGTTTCAGGCCAGGTATCCGACACGGACAAGAGATTCAGGCCAGGTATCCGACACGGACACGGAGGCCGCCATGTAATTCTCTGCATGTAAAACTCAAGGACCTATCTTAGCTCCTTTTAAATAAAAGTTTAGGTAGGGGGCTTCCCCCTTACGGTGTTTCAGAAAAATAACTACATCTACATGTAGTGATATCATATGCTACATTCATATAAAATGCCACCACAAGTATGATGCAGGAGGGGGGAAGAGCCCCTCGGTCTTTTAATTAAGAGAGTGGTGTGTACGCAACATCAAATGCAAGTCTAACCCGTTGGCTAGACGTGTTGATGTCACCACAAGTATCATTATTCGATGTCCATCAAATTTTGTTGTGGTATTCCAGCGTAACTTGTCAACTGATTCAGCTCACATTCTCACCCACAAACAACATAACCTAGGAGACTCATATTTAGAGCAAAATTCTTTTTGTTGTGGTATTCCAGCGTAACTGGTCAACTGATTCAGCTCACATTCTCACCCACAAACATAAACTAGGAGACCTTCATATTTAGAGAAAAATTAGGGTAATCACGCCCACTCCTTCGTTATATCGAACCTTCTCGTTTCAGTTAAGTTCAATGTAAAACGCAATGTAAGAACAACCAAGCAGACAATGTCACCTGGAGAACCGGCGCGGTGTCCGGAGACGAGTAAACAAGGCGGAGCGGCCCACAAGTGACGCTGTCAGCGTGGAAGACTGTTGCAGCGGCAGAGGTCACAGCGCACTGGACGCCGAAGGGGCTGCGGCCGGAGCTCCTGCCGGAGTTGGAAGACGTGGACGATGCGGAAGGGTGGTGGTGCAAGTGAGTGACTGAGGAAGGAGACGGGGCCCACTTGAAGTGCGGCGCCAGTGACGCCATTGAGGAGCCCAGGCCGATCTGGAGGCTCACCTCGGGCCGTTGGTCTCCATTGGCAGCTGAGGGAGGAAGAGGGGGACGGAGGCGATACCAGGCGACGGTGCGGTTCTGGGATTTGTTTGGTCTCTTTGGATAAGGGAAAGTGAAACAGGTCGGCTGAGCAAGCACTAGGGTCTGATTGGTTTCCCGCAATTTTTTTTTTTTTTTTTTTTTTTTGCTTTTCTATCCATTTCATGCAATGATGCAACTTAGCCCAACAGCTACCATACGAGTCATATAGGGTGCCTTTGGCAGGCGCCTCTTGGCTTGTATCGGCCTAGCAATTTTTGGCTCGTTTGGTTGCCTGGACTGAGTGGTATTATTGCACTAACCGGTTCTCAAAGCACCCTCAGGCCAGGTCTTGGACGAATGCCCGGTTCGGCAGTTCCCAGCGGTGCAGGCAAATCTCCAATGCGGCTGATGCAAAACCGAATCTTCAGCGCACGTGCGGAGACGAGGATGGAGATGGCGGGAGTTGCAGCACGCATCGGCGATAAGCGAAAAGGGGGCGGGAAGGATCCCGTCACCTCCCGCCGCGCCCCATGGCCTATTTCTACCCCCTACTCCACTCCCCCCCCCCCAAATTTCGAGCTCCTCCCGTCGGCAAGCAGGCAAGAGGCGCACGCATCTCCGGTCGGCGACGGTGGCAGCGGCGGCGGTGACTGCATCTAGGTGGCGTCATCTACTTCCTGGTGCAACACTGACAAGGTATCAACTTGTCAATGCCTACGGATTGCAGAATTAGGGTTTCGTAGAAAGTAGAGGGCAAGTAGATCTCGAAGGTTCAGCCAAAAAGGTGCTCGACTCAGAAATTAGGGTATGTGTTGACAATAGATTCGATAGATTCTCCTCCCCTCGGCTCCCCTTTATATAGGAGGGAGAGCCGAGGGATTTCGTGTCATACAAGTTGCAAGCTCTGGAAAACTATCCGAGTCTTTCCCGTATGATTACATGATTTGTGATTCCTAACATAACTCTAGATTCCTTATCGATGTTCGCCGGGCTTCTGGGCCTTGAAAGCTTCGAGTCGTGGGCCTTCAGTTTACCTCGGGTACTTTATTCGGCAGGCCCATTCGGGAAGTCTATGTCAGTAGCCCCCGAGATTCCATTTGAATAGTTGAATCAAGCAAAATCTCCATCATAGAATTGAGTTGCATCTTTATATATCACTAAGCCGAATATTTTTGCTTAACATATATTTTGTACATGGATATTGGTAGATGGGGCTGGTTCATCTGACGGTTCAGGTACCAGTTAACTGCTCTTGTGGTAAACCCGCATAAACCTACCTCAAGATCAAGTCCATGGACTTGAACTTGGTATTCTGGCGTAATTCGACACGCGCCGCTTAAGGTCTTATCGTGAATCGAATCCCAGTTATGTTTTATCGAGTACCTAACGCGTCCGCTAGGATTTTTCTTTGTATTTGTTGATACGGATAAAGTGGAAGAACGCATTCGGGTGTGATACCACGCTACACAGGACGGATCCTAGGGACTTACCTTCATAAAATGTTACGGCATTCAGAGTTTCTACCGCGGCGGACGCGCTCTGAGAATATATTGTCGGATTCCTTTGTCAGTTGTTGGAATTGCGAATTTCTTCGAGTTGTCTGATGAAAATATCTTGATCTCCCTATGTGTCTGATGACAATATATTGATCTCCTGATGGGAGTACATGATGAGTTATGTGTAACTCGAAGATGTACGATGATAATTCTTCATCTGCACTTCTATATTGTCTTGTCATTCTCTTGTTTTTTCTTCCTCATATTTCATCGGGTGCGCGACCAGCGCTCCCGATGGGAGTAGCCCTCGAGGCTACAGCCGAGTGTTTGCACTTGGTTGTAGGCTTAACTTTTGCTATTTTTGTCAACTCTATATTTTTTCTTTCGCCTCATCCTCTTATCAGAATTATAGACAATACTTCTGATAAGAGTAGCCCCCGAACATATGAACAGATGCTTGCATTTGATCATAGGCTTTCGAAGTTTCTCTTTTTTAGAACTCGAAGTTTTGTTGTCGCTATATTTTGTTGAACCACTCAAATCTTTTTGAATGACATTACTGCTG
This sequence comes from Lolium perenne, assembly GCF_019359855.2. NCBI lineage: Eukaryota > Viridiplantae > Streptophyta > Magnoliopsida > Poales > Poaceae > Lolium > Lolium perenne. The sequence continues at coordinate 219,080,820 of NC_067247.2, forward strand.
ACGATAGCCACGACGCCCATCTTGGGAAGCCACGACTCCTGTCACCTCACTGGGTCGTGGGTCCAGCACTCTGCGCCATCGACACGTCGCGCAAGTGGGGGACACACGTCCTCCGTAATTTCCGGCACGCGCGAAGTAACTTCCCTTTAGTAAATTTGGAACGGTAAGACCCTTTTACCCTTTGGACACGCGTAGGGTTCAAAACACTCTCCCTTTTCATCCAACGGCTGAACGTATCATCTTCTCTCTATAAATTCATCCTTTACTCCTCATTCATCCCCTTCGCTGCGCCGCACATCTCATCTCCCTCTCTCCGCCATTGCTGCTGCTCGAGCTCCTCGCGCACACGCTCTCTTTCCCCCTTGTTTCTCCACCAAAGTTTCCGCCATGGCTCCGTGCACGAAGCAGTGAAAGAACCGCGCTCCGGTCAACGACGAGCTCGCGGAGAAGGTCAAGGTCTCAGACTGGGAGCGGTCGAAGATCTCCGCCCAGGATCAAAAGCTGCTGAAGAAGATGGGTCTGCTGAAGAAGGAGGCCCTGAATATGCCCGGAGATGAGAGCTCTCCTCATCCTCCCATTGGATTCCGGGTAAATTTCGTCGACTTCCTCGTTCGCGGCCTTGCTGTTCGTGTCCACGAATTCCTTCGTAGCTTGATGTTCATCTATGGGATCCAGTTGCATCAGCTAACCCCAAATTCTCTCCTCCACATTTCTATTTTTATCACTCTTTGTGCGTGTTTCCTGGGCATCCATCCTCATTGGGGCCTTTGAAAACGCATCTTCTACCTCCGGCGCAATAATTCGAGGAACGTCACCTACAATATAGGTGGCGTTTGTATCTGCGTCCATCCCGATGTCGATTATTTCAACGTGAAGTTTCCCGACTCCGTCTAAGGTTGGCGCAAGAAGTGGTTGTACATCCAGGACGAGTCCTCTCTCTCTCCCAAGAGTATGGTCTCGCGCCGTTTGATCCTGCCGAAGAAATTCAGAGGCGCAAGTCTTGGGACATAGAAGCCATAGCCAAACAAAAGGCGGCCACCGACGCCCTGATGACCCGCATCCACGAGCTTCAAAATACCGATGGGGAAGAACTTTTGGGTGTACAAATAATTGCCCACTTCCTTTGGATTCGAGTACAGTCTCTGCAGGCTCGCAAAAATCCTCTTTGGATGTATTCAGGTGCTAAGGATGTCGACCATATTTCTAAGGACCTTTCTGTGAAGGACTTGGAGAGGCTCGTCCGCCGCTTTACCTCCTTAAACAAAAACCACGAAGTAGGGGTGGACACAAAGCTCAAGGCTCGAGGCTAGGCTCAGGCTCGACAAGGCTCGGCTCGGGCTTGGCTCGGCTCGAAGGTTGGACAAGCCAAGCCTAAATCTTTGAATCAAGGCTCGAGGCTCGACAAGCCGGCTCGATGAAGCTTGCAAGCCGGCTCGAAAGCTCGACGTAAAAAAAACATCAAGTTTAACATTTTATACAATTGTAAACCACAAATTAGTGTCATATGTCATCTTGCTCGTAACTACACTTATGTGTACTAAGTGGTCTTTTGAGGAATTTGTGTTTCTCTCTCCCCTCCCCTCTACTACAGTAGATCGTGAGGCCTGAGAGGGCGGTCGAGGTCTTCCCGCCGTTTCGCCGCCGCCGCCGTGGGTTCCCCTACCCCTCTCCGCCCGCTCTGGCGGCGGAGGGGTGGGGAACACCGGATATGTGTGTGCGGTGTGTAAATTGAAGGAGATATGCCCTAGAGGCAATAATAAAGTGGTTATTATTTATATCTTTATGTTTATGATAAATGTTTATATATCATGCTATAATTGTATTAACCGAAACATTAGTACATGTGTGATATGTAGACAACAAAGAAGTCCCTAGTATGCCTCTTAACTAGCTTGTTGATTAATGGATGATTAGTTTCATAATCATGAACATTGGATGTTATTAATAACAAGGTTATGTCATTGTATGAATGATGTAATGGACACACCCAATTAAGCGTAGCATAAGATCTCGTCATTAAGTTATTTGCTATAAGCTTTCGATACATAGTTACCTAGTCCTTATGACCATGAGATCATGTAAATCACTTATACCGGAAAGGTACTTTGATTACACCAAACGCCACTACGTAAATGGGTGGTTATAAAGGTGGGATTAAGTATCCGGAAAGTATGAGTTGAGGCATATGGATCAACAGTGGGATTTGTCCATCCCGATGACGGATAGATATACTCTGGGCCCTCTCGGTGGAATGTCGTCTAATGTCTTGCAAGCATATGAATAAGTTCATAAGAGACCACATACCACGGTACGAGTAAAGAGTACTTGTCAGGAGACGAGGTTGAACAAGGTATAGAGTGATACCGAAGATCAAACCTCGGACAAGTAAAATATCGTGTGACAAAGGGAATTGGTATCGTATGTGAATGGTTCATTCGATCACTAAAGTCATCGTTGAATATGTGGGAGCCATTATGGATCTCCAGATCCCGCTATTGGTTATTGGTCGGAGTGAGTACTCAACCATGTCCGCATAGTTCGCGAACCGTAGGGTGACACACTTAAAGTTGGATGTTGAAATGGTAGAACTTGAATATGGAATGGAGTTCGAATATTTGTTCGGAGTCCTGGATGAGATCCCGAACATCACGAGGAGTTCCGGAATGGTCCGGAGAATAAGATTCATATATAGGATGTCATTTTATGTGATTTAAAATGATGCGGAAGGTTCTATGGAAGGTTCTAGAAGGTTCTAGAAAAGTCCGGAAGAAACCACCAAGGAAGGTGGGGACTCCACCTCCATGGCCGGCCAACCCTAGAGGGGGAGGAGTCCCAAGTGGACTCCCCCAAGGGGGGCCGGCCACCCCCTCCATGGAAGGTGGAACTCCCACCTCTAGTGGGAGTCCTAGCTTGGGTAGGTTTCCATATCATATGGAAGGTTTTGGGTTCGGGTCTTATTCGGAGACTTGTAGTCCAACCCTTGGGGCTTCCACCTATATAATGAGGGACAAGGGGAGGGGGCCGGCCACCCCAAGAACCCCCAAGGTGGCCGCACCCCCTAGATGGCCGGCGCCCCCTCTCCCCAAACCCTAGCCCCCCAGCTCCTCCACTTCCCTCACGCTTAGTGAAGCTTCGCCGGACTTCTCCACCACCACCGGCACCACGCCGTCGTGCTGTCGGATTCAAGAGGAGCTACTACTTCCGCTGCCCGCTGGAACGGGGAGGTGGATGTCGTCTTCATCAACAACCGAACGTGTGACCGAGTACGGAGGTGCTGCCCGTTCGTGGTGCCGGAGGGATCGTGATCAAGATCTTCTACGCGCTTTTGCAAGCGGCAAGTGAACGTCTACCGCAGCAACAAGAGCCTCCTCTTGTAGGCTTTGGAATCTCTTCAAGGGTGAGACTCAATAAACCCCTCGTTGCTACCGTCTTCTAGATTGCATCTTGGCTTGGATTGCGTGTTCGCGGTAGGAAATTTTTTGTTTTCTATGCAACGTTATCCTACAGTGGTATCAGAGCCGTGTCTATGCATAGATGGTTGCACGAGTAGAACACAATGGTTTTGTGGGCGTTGATGCTCTTGTTATCTTTAGTTTGAGTACTTTGCATCTTTGTGGCATAGTGGGATGAAGCGGCTCGGACTAACTTTACATGACCGCGTTCATGAGACTTGTTCCTCGTTCGACATGCAACTTGTATTGCATAAGAGGCTTTGCGGGTGTCTGTCTCTCCTACTATAGTGAAGATTCAATTTACTCTTCTATTGAAAACATTAGTATCAACGTTGTGGTTCATGTTCGTAGGTAGATTAGATCTCTCTCGAAAACCCTAAACCACGTAAAATATGCAAACCAAATTAGAGACGTCTAACTTGTTTTTGCAGGGTTTGGTGATGTGATATGGCCATAATGTGATGATGAATATGTATGAGATGATCATTATTGTATTGTGGCAACCGGCAGGAGCCTTATGGTTGTCTTTAAATTTCATGTTGAGTAGTATTTCAAAGTAGTTGTAATAGTTGCTACATGGAGGACAATCATGAAGACGGCGCCATTGACCTTGACGCTACGCCGACAATGATGGAGATCATGCCCGAAGATGATGGACATCATGTTCGTGCTTTGGAGATGAAGATCAAAGGCGCAAAGACAAAAGGGCCATATCATATCACACATGAACTGCATGTGATGTTAATCCTTTTATGCATCTTATTTTGCTTAGATCGCGACGGTAGCATTATAAGATGATCCCTCACTAAAATCTCAAGATAATAAAGTGTTCATCCTTAGTAGCACCGTTACCAAGTCTTGTCGGTTCGAAGCATCTCGTGATGATCGGGTGTGATAGAATCAACAAGTACATACAACGGGTGCAAGACAGTTTTGCACATGCGGATACTAAGGTGGCCTTGACGAGCCTAGCATGTACAGACATGGTCTCGGAACACGTGATACCGAAAGGTAGAGCATGAATCATATGGTTGATATGATGAACACTTTGAGTGTTCGCCATTGAAATCACACCTTGTCTCGTGATGATCGGACTTAGGTGCGGTGGATTTGGTTCGTGTGATCACTAAGACAATGCGAGGGATATTGTTTTGAGTGGGAGTTCACCTAGATTTTTAATTATGTTGAATTAAAATTTGAACTCAATTTGTCATAAACTTAGTCTAAACTTTTGCAAATATATGTTGTAGAGATGGCGTCCCCAATCAATTTTAACCAGTTCCTAGAGAAAGAAAAACTTAAGACCAACGGTAGCAACTTCACCGACTGGTTCCGTCATGTGAGGATCTTCCTCTCTGGCGGAAATCTGCAATATGTGCTTGATGCACCGCTAGGTGACCCTCCTGCAGAAACTGAAACCGATGAAGTAAAAGCTGTTTACGAGAATCGGAAAACTCAGTACTCTCAAGTTCAGTGTGCCATCACGTGCAGTCTGGAATCCGATCTTCAAAAACGTTTTGAGCACCACGATCCTCATGAGTTGATGAATGAGCTGAAAGCTATTTTTGAGACTCATGCGGCCGTAGAATGCTATGAAGCATCGAAATATTTCTTCAGCTGTATGATGGAAGAAGGCAGCTCCGTTAGTGAGCACATGCTCGCCATGACCGGGCATGCGAAGAAACTCAGTGACTTGGGAATAGTGATTCCTAACAGACTGGGGATTAATCGTGTCCTTCAATCACTGCCACCAAGTTACAAGAACTTTGTGATGAACTACAATATGCAGAACATGAAAAAGGAGTTACATGAACTCTTTGGCATGCTAAAAGCTGCTGAGATTGAGATCAAGAAAGAGCACCAAGTGCTGATGGTCAACAAGACCACCAGTTTCAAGAAACAGGGCAAGTCTAAGGGAAAATTCAAGAAGGGTGGCAAGAAAGCTGCCACGCCTCCTATGAAACCTAAGAACGGCCCTAAGCACGATCTTGAGTGCTATTACTGCAAGGAGAAGGGACACTGGAAGCGTAATTGCTCCAAGTATCTGGCTGATCTGAAGAGCGGCCTTGTCAAGAAGAAGAAAGAAGGTATATCTGATATACATGTTATAGATGTTTATCTCACTGGTTCTCGTTCTAGTACCTGGGTATTTGATACTGGTTCGGTTGCTCATATATGTAACTCGAAACAGGAACTAAAGAATAAACGAAGACTACTGAAAGATGAAGTGACGATGCGCGTTGGAAACGGATCCAAGGTCAATGTGATCGCTGTCGGCACACTTCCTCTACATCTACCTTCGGGATTAGTTTTAAGCCTAAATAATTGTTATTTTGTACCCGCGTTGAGCATGAACATTATATCTGGATCTTGTTTAATGCAAGACGGTTATTCATTCAAGTCTGAGAATAATGGTTGTTCTATTTTTATGAATAATATCTTTTATGGTCGAGCACCACAAAAGAATGGCTTATTTCTGTTAGATCTCGATAGTAGTGATACGCATATACATAACGTTGATGCTAAGCGAATTAAATTGAATGATAATTCTACTTATATGTGGCACTGTCGTCTTGGTCATATTGGAGTGAAGCGCATGAAGAAATTCCATACTGATGGATTACTTGAATCACTTGACTTTGAGTCACTTGATAGATGCGAAGCATGTCTAATGGGAAAAATGACTAAGACTCCATTTTCTGGTATGATGGAGCGAGCTACTGACTTATTGGAAATCATACATACCGATGTGTGCGGACCAATGAGCGTAGCATCGCGCGGTGGTTATCGTTATGTTCTAACCTTCACAGATGATCTGAGTAGATATGGGTATATCTATTTCATGAAACATAAATCTGAAACTTTCGAGAAGTTTAAGGAATTCCAAAGTGAAGTAGAAAATCAACGTAACAAGAAGATTAAATTTCTATGATCTGATCGTGGAGGTGAATATCTGAGTTATGAGTTTGGCATGCATTTAAAGAAATGCGGAATACTTTCACAATTGACACCGCCGGGAACACCACAACGAAACGGTGTGTCCGAACGTCGTAATCGAACTCTCTTAGATATGGTTCGTTCTATGATGTCTCTTACTGATTTGCCGTTATAATTTTGGAGTTATGCATTAGAGACAGCCGCATTCACTTTAAATAGAGCACCATCAAAATCTGTAGAAACGACACCGTATGAATTATGGTTTAATAAGAAACATAAGCTGTCGTTCCTGAAAGTTTGGGGTTGCGAAGCCTATGTAAAGAAGTTACAACCGGACAAGCTAGAACCCAAAGCGGAGAAATGCGTCTTCATAGGATACCCTAAGAAAACTATAGGGTATACTTTCTATCACAAATCCGAAGGCAAAATCTTTGTTGCTAAGAACGGAACCTTTCTTGAGAAAGAATTTCTCACTAAAGAAGTGACTGGAAGAAAAGTAGAACTTGATGAGATTGATGAATCTATACTCGTTGATCAGAGTAGCGCAGTGCCGGAAGTTGTACCTGTACCGCCTACACCGGCAACAGAGGAAGCTAATGATAATGATCATGAAACTTCGAACGAGGAAACTACTGAACCTCGCAGATCGACAAGGGAACGTGCCACTCCTGATTGGTATGATCCTTGTCTAAATGTCATGATTGTGGACAACAATGATAAGGACCCTGTGACGTATGAAGAAGCGATGATGAGCCCAGATTCCAACAAATGGCAAGAAGCCATGAAATCCGAAATGGGATCCATGTATGATAACAAAGTATGGACTTTGGTAGACTTACCTGATAGCCAAAAGGCTGTCGAGAATAAATGGATCTTCAAGAGAAAAACAGATGCTGATGGTAATATTACTGTCTATAAAGCTCGACTTGTCGCAAAGGGTTTCCGACAAATTCAAGGAGTTGACTACGATGAGACTTTCTCACCTGTAGCGAAGCTAAAATCTGTGAGGATTTTGTTAGCAATAGCTGCATTTTTCGATTATGTGATTTGGCAGATGAATGTCAAAACGGCGTTCCTTAATGGAGACATTGAGGAAGAGTTGTATATGGTACAACCCAAAGGTTTTGTCGATCCTAAAAATGCTGACAAAGTATGCAAACTTCAGCGTTCAATCTATGGACTGAAGCAAGCATCAAGAAGTTGGAACCGACGCTTTGATAAGGTGATCAAAGACTTCGGGTTTATACAGTGTCATGGAGAGGCCTGTATTTACAAGAAAGTGAGTGGGAGCTCTGTAGCATTCCTGATATTATATGTAGATGACATATTATTGATCGGGAATGATATAGAACTATTAAGCAGTGTAAAGGGTTATTTGAATAATAGTTTTTCAATGAAAGACCTTGGTGAAGCATCGTATATATTAGGCATCAAGATTTATAGAGATAGATCAAGACGCCTAATAGGGCTATCACAGAGTACATATCTAGACAAGATTCTAAAGAAGTTTAGAATGGACGAAAGTAATAAAGGGTTCTTACCTATGTTACCAGGCAAGGTCTTGAGTAAAACTCAAGGACCGGCTACGGCAGAAGAAAGAGAAAGGATGAGTAATATCCCCTATGCCTCGGCAGTAGGATCTATCATGTATGCCATGTTATGTACTAGACCGGATATAGCACATGCTGTTAGTTTGACTAGCAGATATCAAAGTGATCCAGGAATGGAACACTGGACAGCGGTCAAGAATACCCTGAAGTACTTGAAAAGAACTAAGGATATGTTTCTTTGTTATGGAGGTGACCAAGAGCTCGTTGTAAGTGGTTACACCGATGCAAGTTGGAACACTGACCCTGATGACTCTAAGTCACAATCTGGGTACGTGTTTATATTGAATGGTGCTGCAGTAAGCTGGGCAAGCTCGAAGCAGTGCACGGTGGCGAAGTCTTCAACAGAATCAGAGTACATAGCGGCTTCGGAGGCTTCATCAGAAGCGGTATGGATGAAGAGGTTCATTGTAGAGCTCGGTGTGGTTCCTAGTGCATTGGACCCATTAATCATCTACTGTGATAACATGGGTGCCATCGCCAATGCACAAGAGCCAAGGTCACACAAGAGGCTGAAGCATATCAAGCTGCGTTACCACTCGATTCGCGAATACATCGAAGATGGAGAAGTAAAGATTTGCAAAGTACACACTGATCTGAATGTAGCAGATCCGTTGACTAAAGCTCTCCCTAGGGCAAAGCATGACCAACACCAGAATGCCATGGGTGTTAGGTATATTACAATGTAATCTAGATTATTGACTCTAGTGCAAGTGGGAGACTGAAGGAGATATGCCCTAGAGGCAATAATAAAGTGGTTATTATTTATATCTTTATGTTTATGATAAATGTTTATATATCATGCTATAATTGTATTAACCGAAACATTAGTACATGTGTGATATGTAGACAACAAAGAAGTCCCTAGTATGCCTCTTAACTAGCTTGTTGATTAATGGATGATTAGTTTCATAATCATGAACATTGGATGTTATTAATAACAAGGTTATGTCATTGTATGAATGATGTAATGGACACACGCAATTAAGCGTAGCATAAGATCTCGTCATTAAGTTATTTGCTATAAGCTTTCGATACATAGTTACCTAGTCCTTATGACCATGAGATCATGTAAATCACTTATACCGGAAAGGTACTTTGATTACACCAAACGCCACTGCGTAAATGGGTGGTTATAAAGGTGGGATTAAGTATCCGGAAAGTATGAGTTGAGGCATATGGATCAACAGTGGGATTTGTCCATCCCGATGATGGATAGATATACTCTGGGCCCTCTCAGTGGAATGTCGTCTAATGTCTTGCAAGCATATGAATAAGTTCATAAGAGACCACATACCACGGTACGAGTAAAGAGTACTTGTCAGGAGACGAGGTTGAACAAGGTATAGAGTGATACCGAAGATCAAACCTCGGACAAGTAAAATATCGCGTGACAAAGGGAATTGGTATCGTATGTGAATGGTTCATTCGATCACTAAAGTCATCGTTGAATATGTGGGAGCCATTATGGATCTCCAGATCCCGCTATTGGTTATTGGTCGGAGTGAGTACTCAACCATGTCCGCATAGTTCGCGAACCGTAGGGTGACACACTTAAAATTGGATGTTGAAATGGTAGAACTTGAATATGGAATGGAGTTCGAATATTTGTTCGGAGTCCCGGATGAGATCCCGGACATCACGAGGAGTTCCGGAATGGTCCGGAGAATAAGATTCATATATAGGATGTCATTTTATGTGATTTAAAATAATGCGGAAGGTTCTATGGAAGGTTCTAGAAAAGTCCGGAAGAAACCACCAAGGGCCAGCCAACCCTAGAGGGGGAGGAGTTCCAAGTGGACTCCCCCAAGGGGGGCCGGCCACCCCCTCCATGGAAGGTGGAACTCCTACCTCTAGTGGGAGTCCTAGCTTGGGTAGGTTTCCCTATCATATGGAAGGTTTTGGGTTCGGGTCTTATTCGGAGACTTGTAGTCCAACCCTTGGGGCTTCCACCTATATAATGAGGGACAAGGGGAGGGGGCCGGCCACCCCAAGAACCACCAAGGTGGCCGCACCCCCTAGATGGCCGGCACCCCCTCTCCCCAAACCCTAGCCCCCCCAGCTCGTCCACTTCCCGCACGCTTAGCGAAGCTTCGCCGGACTTCTCCACCACCACCGACACCACGCCGTCGTGCTGTCGGATTCAAGAGGAGCTACTACTTCCGCTGCCCGCTGGAACGGGGAGGTGGACGTCGTCTTCATCAACAACCGAACGTGTGACCGAGTACGGAGGTGCTGCCCGTTCGTGGTGCCGGAGGGATCGTGATCAAGATCTTCTACGCGCTTTTGCAAGCGGCAAGTGAACGTCTACCACAGCAACAAGAGCCTCCTCTTGTAGGCTTTGGAATCTCTTCAAGGGTGAGACTCAATAAACCCCTCGTTGCTACCGTCTTCTAGATTGCATCTTGGCTTGGATTGCGTGTTCGCGGTAGGAAATTTTTTGTTTTCTATGCAACGTTATCCTACATAAATAGGGTTTGGAAGTGTGTCGCTGGTGTTGTCGCTTGCGGGGGAGCGACGGCGATGCTTCCGACGTTTTGGTCTTCCAGGTTTGGCTCCCTCTCGCGGCTGAGGTATGGAGGCTATGGAGTGGTGCGGGTGGTGCTACTTCGGAGGGTGAGTTGCGGCTAGCGGTGGAGGGATTTGGTCTTTCCCGGCCAGATCAGGAGCGGAGCAAGATCGGCGCGTGTCGCCCGCCGACGATCGTTTGCGTCCCAGATCCAGTCCTTCGGGGCTGGTGGCTATTGCGGTCCATCGTCGCCTTATGGCTAGGGGTTCTTCCTGCTCCAGGGGCTGCTGCTGAGGCTGGTGGCGTCCGTTTTCGATGGCGGCGAGAGGATGACGGATGTCTCCGGGTGGTTTTCCGCCTGTATCCACTTTGGTGTTTCTTGTATTTCTTAGTGTTAATGTATCCTTGCTACTTTATGAATACAAGTTTCTACCTTTCAAAAAAAGTGGTCTTTTGAGTGTCTATACAAGAAAGCAAAACTTACATGAATATAGGAAATCAAATTATTTTTTAAATGAACAGGGAGCACAGGAAATCAAATTATAACCACACAAGTGACGTATATTCCTACTTGTTTACGACATGTCCACGTTTTTTACCTGCAAAAAAAAACATGTCCACGATTTGCATGCCAAATTAACCAGACCACTCTGTGCGTCCAAATTGATGGCCGCCATCTCCGCCGAATACACATCCAATTAATTTCCAAAATCGAATTGGAGGGGTTGGAGGAGTACCCAAAGGAAGCGATGGAGCCTGAATAGGAGCAGGCGAGCACACTGTTTCCTCTACACACAGACGGCGGGCGGCGGAGGGCCGGCAGGCGGCAGCCCAGCGCTAAACGCAGTTAGGCGCCTCCTCTTGCATCTCAAGGAACGGGGATGGGTAGACAGGGTGGGGGGCGCGACTCCAGGTGACGCTCTGGCGGCTTGCTTCGTGGAGGCGGCTGCTTCATGGTGACAGCCAACGGCGATGCGCGGCGGCCGGCGCTGAAACCTAGGGAGAGTAGAGGATAAGGAATCAGGGGATTGGGGAGCCATGGAGGAGATGAGGCGGCGTCGGTGGTAGCAGCGGGAAGCAGGCGTCGATGGAGGTCCTGCCCCAGCGAGATGCGTGCGAGGAAAATGGAGTAGGCGTAGCTTTTGGGCACATTTCTGTCCGGCTCGATGAGGCCTCGAGCCGAGCCTCAAGCTTATCGAGCCGAGCCTCGAGCCTCTTTTTCAGGAATGTTTGTGCTACAAGCCAAGCCAGGCTCGGCTCGAACTTTGACGAGCCTGACCGGCTCGATTCCACCCCTACCACGAAGTCCCGGCGTCCTATCGCATGGAGCCATATAGTGGTAGCCACGCTCTTCCCGAAGTAAGTGTTTTCTTTCGGGTTGTGTTTCCTATTTTTCGACTATTGTTGATTTCCCTTGTGTTCTCATTTTCTTGTCTTCTCTTTGTTTTGTACCTTGCAGGACCACCAAAATCAATCCTCTCTTCCCCCACTACCTGAATGTGGAGAGGTGGATGGTCAAGTCGTTGTTACCGACGATTTGCAAGAATCCTCTCTTCCTGAGAGTGAAGCCGTGGAATCTCAAATATCTGCGGGTTCCTCCAAAAAAGATACAGAATCAGAACAACATTCTGAATCTTGCCACTCCATCTCTCCTCCTCTTGCCACTTCTCCGGATGGGTGCAAGAGGAAAAGAGACAATGACGAAGATTCCAGCGCATCCAAGCTCGCCGAACCAGCTGCAGAAGAATCTTCCCCCGGAGGAACAAGATGCCTTCAACCGCTTCGCCGAGACTGGCGTTGTTAGCTCGTAAGTTGCTCTTTTTTGTCTTTGTCTATCTCTTTTTTCCTTCTGTACTCTCATATTTTTACTTTGCTGCTATATTGACAAAGCTGACGAAGGACTAGAAGAGGAGGAATGTAACATCCCAACTTTTGCAACCTTGTTTAGTTGTCCAGGGTGCACAAATCAGGGGGAACAAAAACTTTTTAAGTTTTGTTTGTGTTGTCATGTGTTTGATTGAAGTGTTGTCCGACTTTGTTTGATGAGTGATGTTTGATGAATAATGTTATGTGAAGCACCTCAACCTACACCTTCTTGTCTCGAGAGAACACTCATACTATGGCTACTCTTGTATCACCTTAATCCCCTCTCTTCAAAAACATTTAAACATTATGTCTAACAAAAACCTCTTTTGTTTTGTTTTATGACTCAAGCTTTTTGTTTCAAAAGGTATTGCCAAAAACCTTTTATTTTAAAAGTGGCTATGGTCACCTGAGAGCATAGTATCATGAAAAGGGTTTCTAAAATTATTTTGTTTTCACATCAAGTATCTTCCAAATGTCTTACCCTTACTTTGTGTAACTTCAAAATTTTATAAAAGCTTTTTTATGCAGTTTGGTTGTCTAAAATAAAATGAAATGATCCATATTTCTTTTTTACTAAAATCATGGATCATTCAAATCTTTCTAAAACCCTCTCCCATATTCACAAACATTCAAAGGAAATAGCTTATTTAGTTTAAATCAAGTAAAGGCCATAGCCACCCAAAAACTAAATTTAAGACTATTTGATTTGTGATCAAATATACATGACATTGTAGTTGGCATTAATACATCTCCCAGATCCATCATTTAACATCACTACTCCGTCTGGTCATGATATTGATAGATGATCATTTGGCCAACAAATGATTGATCGCCGTTTGCATCTCTATCTCTCCTAGATCATCCAACTTGGCCAAACCATCTTATGTCTTGATGACCTTCTCTATATCATCTTGTCTAGCTTCCACTCTTAGAACCTTCGCATCAAGAAAACAAAAACAAAACATTAACTATGAAGATCAGTACTTTTCCTTACGACAATGTTCCAAATTTTCACATTTGGATTTTCCCTCCAATTTTCTAAATCCTATCCTTCTATATATATTTTCTTCTTCTTCTTCTTCTTCTCAACCAAACTATTTCTAGTTTAACTAAACCTTTACAAAATTATTTCTCAAATAAATTTGGGAATGTGACCAATATGTTTACCATATCTTTTCCCACACATAGTTAATTTGTACAAAATTATTTTATTTTCCTTGTTTACAAAATGCATGGAAAGGTAAACCAAGTCTTTTCTTGCACTTTTCCTTATCTAATAAAATTGAGGAAATTCGAGCATGCTATCCTATGCATTTGGAACATAGCATTTCCGAAATATTTGGTGTTTATTTTGAAAACTTTCAAAAGCCAGGACACACATCTTTTCAGCCAAGGTTTCTTTAATAAGAACCTTGGTGTACAAAAATCTTTCCAAACAATCCAAGCATGGCAAGGCTATCCCCTGCATGGTCACCACTTTCTCAGATCCTTTGATCAACCGTGTATTTGGAAATTTATAACAAACTCAGATAAATTTTTTTGATCAACAAATGGTACATCTCTATTTCCATCTCTTTATTATATTAATTCTTAAAACCCTCAACTAAGGCATCACCCTACCTTCTCTAGTACACTCTCCACGTCCTGGACAACCTTAGGATCTACTACAGTGCCCGGGTTGGCTGCTTCCTGTTGGAAAGAAGGAGATGGAGAACCAAAGCAAATATTGCCATGGATGTGATGCAACCTCTCTCTCCCTCACTTCACGCCAAGCAAACGAACAGCATGCACCCTGCCCTCCTGCACAACCTACGACCCTACCTTGCTTCCTCCTAGTTAGCCCTGAACCCTCTCCCTCCCTCACATATTTTGCTTGGAAACCGACGGGATGGACACATCTCTCTCTCACTCCCCTCTTTTTCTTTTTTTCCCTCTGCTCCAAAGAAGATAACCTGTGGGCGTCGTCAAACCTGCACACCACCGTACGCCCCCATGACATCCTCTTGTTCGAAACCGTGCACCACCGTCGTCCCGCACAAGCCAGCGCGCCTCAGTCCGTGGTGACCACGTCACCAAGTGCACGACGCGACTCCGCATCCCATGCCCTCCCCCGGCCAGTTTAGACCACGCAAGATGGAGGAGAACCTCCCCAGCATCCCTACCATGCCAGCCTAGCCTGTGCCTCTTCCTCTGAACGCCACACTGTGCGCCGCCCTTGGCCCCATTTTTCGTCGAGCACCTGGCAAGCTGACGCGACGGCTCGACCACCATAGCTCCCACGCAGGTCCAGACATCAGGTCCCGTCCAAAACCGTGTCACGCGAGCGCAGACGCTCCTCCACCGCCTCCTTCGTCCAATGGCGAGGCCGTGCGCCCATGCACCGGCCGCCCAGCTCTCCATCCTCGCCATGGTTCATGACCACCGTGCACCGTATCTCTGCCTCCTTTTAACTCGATCCCAGCGGCCCAGCGCCTCGCTATCCCTCTTCTCTCCACACTTCCACCCCTCACTCCCCTGCATCGCTTAGAAGATCACAAGCCAGAGCGAATCCCTGCTCTTTTCCATCCTCGCCGATGGAGAAGAACTCGTTGGCCCGTCGTCGTCCTGCTGCTCGTCTCCGACGAGGCCGTCGACCTTTCCCCAACCTCTCTCTGTGTCTCACCGTCTTATACATCTATAGCTCATATAAACGCGACCCATTTCTTGTCCAGGAGCCGCGAGAACGTCGACGACGTCGACGTGCCGTCCGCAGCGTTCGTCGCACCAGGAAGCTCCGTCAGCTCGGAGACCCAGCCAGTACACTGAAAGGCACCACCGCAACACCTTTCACGTCGCTCTCCGTCGTCCTCGAGCCCCCCGTGAGCCTCCATCCTTCCTCCGTTCTATGCAGTACGGCGGCGCTGCTAATTCCACGTCGCCACCGACGCTCAGGAACTCCGCCAACTCGTCCAGGTAGCCGAGCCGAGCAGCTGACCAGCCCCTGCATCATCCCCGACGCCACGCCTGCATTCACGAGCTCTGCTACGTCGCCACCATCTCCCCGCTCCGTCGCTAGGACACGGCCGCCCGGGCGTACGTTCATCCCCGTACGAGCCATCATAGATCTCCGCGGCCTCACCTTGTCGTCGTCTCCGTAGGCACAGACCCACACCGGTGATCCCCGTTCTCCTCCGTCGAGCGACACAGCCGCGCCGCTGTGTTTGCGTCGCCCCGACGGGATCCGTCCCGAGCTGTCATGTTCGCAGCGGAGATCGCATGCATGCGTGCATGGCTCCACCGCGCGCATGGGCTGCCGTCTGGCTAGCAGCGCCCACTCGAGGCCACCGATCCGGGCCGACCCAGCGACCTGCTGGCCGGATCCATTGATTCGGCCCGTTCCTTGTTCTTCTCTTTTTCTCTGGAAAATAAACTCCCTGTTAGATCTGCTTTAGATTTAAATCCACCAAATATTCTTGGTAAATCTAAATTGAGTGATTCAAATTCCTGATTGTTTACAAACAAAATCCTGACCTTAAAAAAAAGCATGCATGTGGTTTACCTCTATATTTTTGTGCTGATATTTACTTTGCTAAAGTGATGCAGTGGTAGTATTTAATTTATTTTGGTGGATATGTTAATCTTTTTGGTGTGA
The DNA here is from genome assembly GCF_019359855.2 of Lolium perenne. Taxonomy (NCBI): domain Eukaryota; kingdom Viridiplantae; phylum Streptophyta; class Magnoliopsida; order Poales; family Poaceae; genus Lolium; species Lolium perenne. Next base: position 219,096,822 of record NC_067247.2, read on the forward strand.
AACAAATTTTGTTGTGAAGTACTCCTCAGTATCTTTATTTTGACATAGGATAGACATGCAGGAGTTTCCTGGATTTTGCGTTGTTTAGAATTTAAAATCTGACCAGTGGGGACTTATGTGATTTTTAGTTTGAAAAACAAAATTGTTTTTGCACCAAAACAAAGTTCCACTGTTAGACATCATATTAGTCTATACCCTGGTAAGATGAAATATTTTTGTGACCTATATTTATTTTCTGGGAAATTTATAACCAAAACAGTGTGCCTTTTCAGTATAAATATTGTGGAAATTATTTTATAGCTCAGAAAAATGCCAAACCAACTTTGGTAGATCACATTTTTCAGTACCTATGCAGTGATATGTTTGTTACTGGTTGTATATGCTCTGATGACTGTTTGCCTTGAATATGGTTGGCTCTAGTTTCTGCATTGTCAAAATGTTTAAAAATATCTAATAAGCTTATTTTTGAAAACTTCCAGTGCATGTGAGTTCCACATGTTAATCGCTTTCAGTAGATATGCTTCATGTATTTTTGTGATCAACAAAAAGATTTAGTTCATTTATTTAGTTCCTAAGCCCTTTCTGGTTTTATAAAAATCATATCTTTTGTTTTAAAAACACAAATTTAGTGAATCCAATTTCTGTAGCATTACAAGGTCAAACTCTACTCTCTGTGATTTTACCAAATTTTTGTGTGCTTTTTTTTATAGAGTGGTTTGTTAATGTGGTGTTGTTGCTTATTTTACCCATAGGGAAATTGTGTTGCTTATTTTAAAATGCTTTTTAATGAGCCTTGGCACCAGACCCCTACTGGTGGTTTCCAAAGGTCATTAGCCACCTTTAATTGTGTAGATTATGTTTTGTTGTTAGGCAGAGCCGTTTTCCGCAAAATAACCATTTCGCCCTAGGTGTTATTATTTGATGTGTTTAGTGTTATTATTTGATGTGTTTAGTGTCTCTATTTTAGTGGTTTGTTGTTCTGTGTTGTCGTGTGGTTTGATGCTATGCCTAGGGATTAATTGCCTTCTCTTTTATTTTGCGACGTTAGAATGCGAGTACTATTGGAGAAGAAGGAGAGGATCTTGGTGAGGATTTCGAAGAGGAAGGAAGAGCAGATGATTCGTGGAGAAGAAGTCCAGGGACAAATAGCCAATCCAGGCAAGCCACCTCTTGATGCATCTCTGATCCTATAAATCTTATTCTTGCATTAATACAGGTTTTATAAAAGTGCATGTCTTTTATTTATTTTGTCGGTGGTTAGTGCCACCCAGAGTTTTATTAATCCACCCTTAGGGTGCAGCCCTCGTTGGTACCTACTGAACACATCTCTATTAGTGATATGGTGCTTATCACCTTGTCATCCTTGTCGCCATTTTTCGAAGAAGAATTGGACTATAGGTTGGGAGCCCTGGAAAAATGGTTACGAAAATGTTTTCCTGAAAAGAAGTTTTTCAAAAACCTTGGAATGGGGTAGCCCTGCCCAAGTGTGAGTTTATCCAATGAAAAATGTTTATGAAAAGGAGATTTGCTGGAGGCAAGTGGAGAAAAGAAAATGTTTTCGAAAACTTTAGCGCCTAAGTACTCACCCGGACTGAAAAACAGTGCAACCACATTACCCCAAAGTGGGCACGGGGCGTAGCGTAGTAGTTTGTCTCGCCATAGTTTGGGTCCTGCAAATGTAAGGGGTAGTCCGAGCATGGACACCTATCGACCGTGGCCTTCCCGACAAACTGGGGACGCCTTTCCATTGCATATCGATGGCAGGGGTACAACCTATGAGCTCCCATTGAATAATGCCCCGCAGTTGGTCGCGGCATTCCGGAGGGTCGAGCTGGTCGGGGAATTCGCTACTCCTGGGTAAACGATCCCTCGGACTCTGGTGTTGGGAGGTACAACTCTAGGCGGCATGTCTTAGGCTATGGCGAGCAAGCGAAAAACTGCGATCGGTTATCCGAACCTCGCGTTTTGACGCTTGGTGAACCAGGGATGATCCCGGCGGATTTATCGGATCTTGTGGGGAAAGTGTACGACCTCTGCAGAGTGAAAACTATTCGAATAGCCGTGTCCGCGGTTATGGACGGTTGGAAAGGCTGCTGCTTAGCACTAAAGAGTTTTGGTTTACATAAGTGTTTTCTCAAATATTGTTTTGGGAAAGTGATGCCAGTGGGACTGGTGGGAAATGTACCTGGGGGGTACGGTGGAAAGCTGAAATGTTGTGTTGGCCATATGAGATGGCCGGAAAGGAATTTGGGTCACCCTTACCTATTAGTCTGCAAATCAAATGATTTACAGAAGTTTTCAACAAAGATCTAGATGTCATACTCTTGAGAGGAACCACCTCTCGCTTCTTGCCGCCCTAGTATAGTGCCTATCCCTTGCTACTGCCATACTGCATATCCTTTATTTCTCTCTAAGGTGGTTTGCGAGTACAATTCATAATGTACTCATGGCTTTGTCCCTGGCTATTTACTTGGCCAGACTTGGTGGAATCCGACAGATGAAGAAGGAGTCGACGACGTCTATGAGAGCTAGGAACGTTCTCCCAGTCAGTTGCCTGTAGGGTTATGGCATGACTTGGGCCATGCGAACGCTTTCGTCTGAAGTATTTCCGCTGTGTGATTGTTGATCTCCTGCCATTGCAGCTCATATGTAAGTATTGGTCATGTGACCTGTTGTAATCTTTTTATTCGGTAATGTAATGGATGATGTATTTGATACCAGTTCGGTTATGCTTTCACGACACACTGATCATGGGATCGTGAATGTGTATGCATAACGGGTGTTTCGGACAGCTAGTCCGGGGCCCCCACAGAGCTGGTATCAGAGCCATCCTGACTGTAGGAGACCTTAGTTAGCATGGACGCTAGATAGGACAATACTACTTTGGTAAAACTATTTACGAAACTTATTTTCCTAAGTAACTAGAAGCTTAGCTTCTATCTTCTTTTCCTTTCAAAAACTTCTCATTCGTACCTTGCTCTCTGATTTCGAAAGATTTCGAAAATTAATGATTCTACTATCTCATCCTCTTCCAAATCAACATATTGGACGATGTACCCAACTCAGTCTTGGAGACTCGAAGTCGAAGATGGATCAACCTTTCAGGAAGTCTCAAGTATCTCCGACTGCAACTATTGAAGATCGATGGACTTAGCAGTACGCGTATAGGGATAATAAGAGCATGTCTTTGGTTGTCACCAAAGTGTGTCAAGGAGTTGACCTTGTTCCTCTTTGGACTTGCACTTTTGCAGTCGTCAAGGATCAAGTCCTCAGTTCTTGACTAGTAATTTTTAGGCCCGTCACAAGAAGCTATCATCCATGGAGCTCTTCAACAACTAGCCCTCCGAACTGAGACCAGAAGATCCTATGCAGTTTTCGCCCCCGACTCAACATCGACGGCTCAACATCAGGTCTACTCACCACCAACTGCTACAAGAATCCCTGTTGAAGTCAATGTCAGCAAAATGAAGACGTATGCATCTCTGACCAACCTAAGCCTATAGGATGGATAGGACAAACTCATTGCTTTGATTGAGCTACCCCTGCGTACTAGGTATCCTTGGGTACTTGAAATACCTCGTGTGGTTTTAATGATTGATTTGTGGTGTTGTGAATTTGCTGCTTGAGTGCTTGTGATTGCTTGTTGTGTGTATGCTTGCTCTAGCCTCTCGGCCTGGAAAAAAAACCTTTTTTTTTGTTGTGTGGTAACCCTGTCTAGGAAACCCCCCTAAGATGTTTTTCTTTGCATTCGCTCGAAGTTCTGGGAGAAATACTAACTGTTAGTTTGAAAGGCTAATGAAGAACCCTAACTCTAACTTAGGTAACAGTTAGATCGAACCATGTTTTTCTGGAGTCCCCAACTTAGTGCGCCATTCAATTGAAGACACCCTGCGACACCAAGGAAACAGAAGCCAGTGCCTTCAAGATCGACTGCAACTGCACGAGAAGATGAAGCCATACAAACTTTGTCTAACCATAGAGCATAATCGCGCTAATCCAGAGGTTACTCACCTTCTAACAAGCTAAGTGAGCTGTAGAACAGAAGCCAAGTTACTCTGCAAGGTCCATCTGGTCCTCATCAAGTGAAGCCTTTGAAGACAATTCAAGACTCAAGAATTGGTGTACTTTAATAAGCACCAACCCTAAAGCTAAAGACTGTTTTCGACGACTGTTGCTGCTTTATGTTAAGACCCACCAGGAGTTCCGCTGACTTACTAACTTAACGAGCGCCTTACGGATTAGTAAACGTCGTGCGCGCATCTTGAAGCTGAGGACTGCACTTCGCCCCTGAAGATTCTTCAACTCAAGACGGGAGATCGGTGACTCTTTCAAAAGCGCCCGACAGGACCCCATGGCAGAAGCTCTGAATTTTCCTGAACCCCCGTTGAACAACCTTAAGGGTGGAAGACTTCGTCTTCCACTAAATGGTTAAGCTGACCCTAAAACTTTCAACCTTTCTAAAGCACCGTTTCGATGCTCTAACTCTCTAAGAAACGTGGACCCCTTTAGTATTGTTAGGAAGCTGCAAATCTAACATCTGCATGGAGAATTCAACCTCTTCACGAAGCTTGTCCTCGGCGGAAATCTACCGTGTCTCAGAAGCTGAAGCTATGAACCTTACGACAACGACATGTCTACCGGAAGGTGAAGTCTAACTTCAGTCAACTTATAAAACCTCCCTAGTCCTACGCTTAGCAATCTCGGGATGAGATTATTTTAAGGGTGGAAGGTCTGTAACATCCCAACTTTTGCAACCTTGTTTAGTTGTCCAGGGTGCACAAATCAGGGGGAACAAAAACTTTTTAAGTTTTGTTTGTGTTGTCATGTGTTTGATTGAAGTGTTGTCTGACTTTGTTTGATGAGTGATGTTTGATGAATAATGTTATGTGAAGCACCTCAACCTACACCTTCTTGTCTCGGGAGAACACTCATACTATGGCCACTCTTGTATCACCTTAATCTCCTCTCTTCAAAAACATTTAAACATTATGTCTAACAAAAACCTCTTTTGTTTTGTTTTATGACTCAAGCTTTTTGTTTCAAAAGGTATTGCCAAAAACCTTTTATTTTAAAAGTGGCTATGGTCACCTGAGAGCATAGTATCATAAAAAGGGTTTCTAAAATTATTTTGTTTTCACATCAAGTATCTTCCAAATGTCTTACCCTTACTTTGTGTAACTTCAAAATTTTATAAAAGCTTTTTTATGCAGTTTGGTTGTCTAAAATAAAATGAAATGATCCATATTTCTTTTTTACTAAAATCATGGATCATTCAAATCTTTCTAAAACCCTCTCCCATATTCACAAACATTCAAAGGAAATAGCTTATTTAGTTTAAATCAAGTAAAGGCCATAGCCACCCAAAAACTAAATTTAAGACTATTTGATTTGTGATCAAATATACATGGCATTGTAGTTGCCATTAATACATCTCCCAGATCCATCATTTAACATCACTACTCCGTCTGGTCATGATATTGGTAGATGATCATTTGGCCAACAAATGATTGATCGCCGTTTGCATCTCTATCTCTCCTAGATCATCCAACTTGGCCAAACCATCTTATGTCTTGATGGCCTTCTCTATATCATCTTGTCTAGCTTCCACTCTTAGAACCTTCGCATCAAGAAAACTAAAACAAAACATTAACTATGAAGATCAGTACTTTTCCTTACGACAATGTTCCAAATTTTCACATTTGGATTTTCCCTCCAATTTTCTAAATCCTATCCTTCTATATATATTTTCTTCTTCTTCTTCTTCTCAACCAAACTATTTCTAGTTTAACTAAACCTTTACAAAATTATTTCTCAAATAAATTTGGGAATGTGACCAATATGTTTACCATATCTTTTCCCACACATAGTTAATTTGTACAAAATTATTTTATTTTCCTTGTTTACAAAATGCATGGAAAGGTAAACCAAGTCTTTTCTTGCACTTTTCCTTATCTAATAAAATTGAGGAAATTCGAGCATGCTATCCTATGCATTTGGAACATAGCATTTCCGAAATATTTGGTGTTTATTTTGAAAACTTTCAAAAGCCAGGACACACATCTTTTCAGCCAAGGTTTCTTTAATAAGAACCTTGGTGTACAAAAATCTTTCCAAACAATCCAAGCATGGCAAGGCTATCCCCTGCATGGTCACCACTTTCTCAGATCCTTTGATCAACCGTGTATTTGGAAATTTATAACAAACTCAAATAAAAATTTTTGATCAACAAATTGTACATCTCTATTTCCATCTCTTTATTATATTAATTCTTAAAACCCTCAACTAAGGCATCACCCTACCTTCTCTAGTACACTCTCCACGTCCTGGACAACCTTAGGATCTGCTACAGTGCCCGGGTTGGCTGCTTCCTGTTGGAAAGAAGGAGATGGAGAACCGAAGCAAATATTGCCATGGATGTGATGCAACCTCTCTCTCCCTCACTTCACGCCAAGCAAACGAACAGCATGCACCCTGCCCTCCTGCACAACCTACGACCCTACCTTGCTTCCTCCTAGTTAGCCCTGAACCCTCTCCCTCCCTCACATATTTTGCTTGGAAACCGACGGGATGGACACATCTCTCTCTCACTCCCCTCTTTTTCTTTTTTTTCCCTCTGCTCCAAAGAAGATAACCTGTGGGCGTCGTCAAACCTGCACACCACCGTACGCCCCCATGACATCCTCTTGTTCAAAACCGTGCACCACCGTCGTCCCGCACAAGCCAGCGCGCCTCAGTCCGTGGTGACCACGTCACCAAGTGCACGACGCGACTCCGCATCCCATGCCCTCCCCCGGCCGGTTTAGACCACGCAAGACGGAGGAGAACCTCCCCAGCATCCCTACCATGCCAGCCTAGCCTGTGCCTCTTCCTCTGAACGCCACACTGTGCGCCGCCCTTGGCCCCGTTTTTCGTCGAGCACCTGGCAAGCTGACGCGACGGCTCGACCACCATAGCTCCCACGCAGGTCCAGACATCAGGTCCCGTCCAAAACCGTGTCACGCGAGCGCAGACGCTCCTCCACCGCCTCCTTCGTCCAATGGCGAGGCCGTGCGCCCATGCACCGGCCGCCCAGCTCTCCATCCTCGCCATGGTTCATGACCACCGTGCACCGTATCTCTGCCTCCTTTTAACTCGATCCCAGCGGCCCAGCGCCTCGCTATCCCTCTTCTCTCCACACTTCCACCCCTCACTCCCCTGCATCGCTTAGAAGAGCACAAGCCAGAGCGAATCCCTGCTCTTTTCCATCCTCGCCGACGGAGAAGAACTCGTTGGCCCGTCGTCGTCCTGCTGCTCGTCTCCGACGAGGCCGTCGACCTTTCCCCAACCTCTCTCTGTGTCTCACCGTCTTATACATCTATAGCTCATATAAACGCGACCTGTTTCTTGTCCAGGAGCCGCGAGAACGTCGACGATGTCGACGTGCCGTCCGCAGCGTTCGTCGCACCAGGAAGCTCCGTCAGCTCGGAGACCCAGCCAGTACACTGAAAGGCACCACCGCAACACCTTTCACGTCGCTCTCCGTCGTCCTCGAGCCCCCCGTGAGCCTCCATCCTTCATCCGTTCTATGCAGTACGGCGGCGCTGCTAATTCCACGTCGCCACCGACGCTCAGGAACTCCGCCAACTCGTCCAGGTAGCCGAGCCGAGCAGCTGACCAGCCCCTGCATCATCCCCGACGCCACGCCTGCATTCGCGAGCTCTGCTACGTCGCCACCATCTCCACGCCTCCCCGCTGGTGAGCACCGACCCACCTCTGCACTCGCTCCGTCGCTAGGACACGGCCGCCCGGGCGTACGTTCATCCCCGTACGAGCCATCCTAGATCTCCGCGGCCTCACCTTGTCGTCGTCTCCGTAGGCACAGACCCACACCGGTGATCCCCGTTCTCCTCCGTCGAGCGACACAGCCGCGCCGCTGTGTTTGCGTCGCCCCGACGGGATCCGTCCCGAGCTGTCATGTTCGCAGCGGAGATCGCATGCATGCGTGCATGGCTCCACCGCGCGCATGGGCTGCCGTCTGGCTAGCAGCGCCCACTCAAGGCCACCGATCCGGGCCGACCCAGCGACCTGCTGGCCGGATCCGTTGATTCGGCCCGTTCCTTGTTCTTCTCTTTTTCTCTGGAAAATAAACTCCCTGTTAGATCTGCTTTAGATTTAAATCCACCAAATATTCTTGGTAAATCTAAATTGAGTGATTCAAATTCCTGATTGTTTACAAACAAAATCCTGACCTTAAAAAAAAGCATGCATGTGGTTTACCTCTATATTTTTGTGCTGATATTTACTTTGCTAAAGTGATGCAGTGGTAGTATTTAATTTATTTTGGTGGATGTGTTAATCTTTTTGGTGTGAAACAAATTTTGTTGTAAAGTACTCCTCAGTATCTTTATTTTGACATAGGATAGACATGCAGGAGTTTCCTGGATTTTGCATTGTTTAGAATTTAAAATCTGACCAGTGGGGACTTATGTGAATTTTAGTTTGAAAAACAAAATTGTTTTTGCACCAAAACAAAGTTCCACTGTTAGACATCATATTAGTCTATACCCTGGTAAGATGAAATATTTTTGTGACCTATATTTATTTTCTGGGAAATTTATAACCAAAACAGTGTGCCTTTTCAGTATAAATATTGTGGAAATTATTTTATAGCTCAGAAAAATGCCAAACCAACTTTGGTAGATCACATTTTTCAGTACCTATGCAGTGATATGTTTGTTACTGGTTGTATATGCTCTGATGACTGTTTGCCTTGAATATGGTTGGCTCTAGTTTCTGCCTTGTCAAAATGTTTAAAAATATCTAATAAGCTTATTTTTGAAAACTTCCAGTGCATGTGAGTTCCACATGTTAATCGCTTTCAGTAGATATGCTTCATGTATTTTTGTGATCAACAAAAAGATTTAGTTCATTTATTTAGTTCCTAAGCCCTTTCTGGTTTTATAAAAATCATATCTTTTGTTTTAAAAACACAAATTTAGTGAATCCAATTTCTGTAGCATTACAAGGTCAAACTCTACTCTCTGTGATTTTACCAAATTTTTGTGTGCTTTTTTTATAGAGTGGTTTGTTAATGTGGTGTTGTTGCTTATTTTACCCATAGGGAAATTGTGTTGCTTATTTTAAAATGCTTTTTAATGAGCCTTGGCACCAGACCCCTACTGGTGGTTTCCAAAGGTCATTAGCCACCTTTAATTGTGTAGATTATGTTTTGTTGTTAGGCAGAGCCGTTTTCCGCAAAATAACCATTTCGCCCTAGGTGTTATTATTTGATGTGTTTAGTGTCTCTATTTTAGTGGTTTGCTGTTCTGTTATGTCGTGTGGTTTGATGCTATGCCTAGGGATTAATTGCCTTCTCTTTTATTTTGCGACGTTAGAATGCGAGTACTATTGGAGAAGAAGGAGAGGATCTTGGTGAGGATTTCGAAGAGGAAGGAAGAGCAGATGATTCGTGGAGAAGAAGTCCAGGGACAAATAGCCAATCTAGGCAAGCCACCTCTTGATGCATCTCTGATCCTATAAATCTTATTCTTGCATTAATACAGGTTTTATAAAAGTGCATGTCTTTTATTTATTTTGTCGGTGGTTAGTGCCACCCAGAGTTTTATTAATCCACCCTTAGGGTGCAACCCTCGTTGGTACCTAGTGAACACATCTCTATTAGTGATATGGTGCTTATCACCTTGTCATCCTTGTCGCCATTTTTCGAAGAAGAATTGGACTATAGGTTGGGAGCCCTGGAAAAATGGTTACGAAAATGTTTTCCTGAAAAGAAGTTTTTCGAAAACCTTGGAATGGGGTAGCCCTGCCCAAGTGTGAGTTTATCCAATGAAAAATGTTTATGAAAAGGAGATTTGCTGGAGGCAAGTGGAGAAAAGAAAATGTTTTCGAAAACTTTAGCGCCTAAGTACTCACCCGGACTGAAAAACAGTGCAACCACATTACCCCAAAGTGGGCACGGGGCGTAGTGTAGTAGTTTATCTCGCCATAGTTTGGGTCCTGCAAATGTAAGGGGTAGTCCGAGCATGGACACCTATCGACCGTGGCCTTCCCAACGAACTGGGGACGCCTTTCCATTGCGTATCGATGGCAGGGGTACAACCTATGAGCTCCCATTGAATAATGCCCCGCAGTTGGTCGCGGCATTCCGGAGGGTCGAGCTGGTCGGGGAATTTGCTACTCCTGGGTAAACGATCCCTCGGACTCTGGTGTTGGGAGGTACAACTCTAGGCGGCATGTCTTAGGCTATGGCGAGCAAGCGAAAAACTGCGATCGGTTATCCGAACCTCGCGTTTTGACGCTTGGTGAACCAGGGATGATCCCGGCGGATTTATCGGATCTTGTGGGGAAAGTGTACGACCTCTGCAGAGTGAAAACTATTCGAATAGCCGTGTCCGCGGTTATGGACGGTTGGAAAGGCTGCTGCTTAGCACTAAAGAGTTTTGGTTTACATAAGTGTTTTCTCAAATATTGTTTTGGGAAAGTGATGCCAGTGGGACTGGTGGGAAATGTACCTGGGGGGTACGGTGGAAAGCTGAAATGTTGTGTTGGCCATATGAGATGGCCGGAAAGGAATTTGGATCACCTTTACTTATTAGTCTGCAAATCAAATGATTTACAGAAGTTTTCAACAAAGATCTAGATGTCATACTCTTGAGAGGAACCACCTCTCGCTCCTTGCCGCCCTAGTATAGTGCCTATCCCTTGCTACTGCCATACTGCATATCCTTTATTTCTCTCTAAGGTGGTTTGCGAGTACAATTCATAATGTACTCATGGCTTTGTCCCTGGCTATTTACTTGGCCAGACTTGGTGGAATCCGACAGATGAAGAAGGAGTCGACGACGTCTATGCGAGCTAGGAACGTTCTCCCGATCGATTGCTCGTAGGGTTATGGCATGACTTGGGCCATGCGAACGCTTTCGTTCAAGTATTTCCATTTGTGTGATTGTTGATCTCCTGCCATTGCGGCTCATATGTAAGTATTGGTCATGTGACCTGTTGTAATCTTTTTATTCGGTAATGTAATGGATGATGTATTTGATACCAGTTCGGTTATGCTTTCACGACACACTGATCATGGGATCGTGAATGTGTATGCATAACGGGTGTTTCGGACAGCTAGTCCGGGGCCCCCACAAGGAACCCGCAGCTCATGGGCCAGCTCCTATGAGCACCTCCAACACGTTGGTTATTTTTGAAGAACACCGTGTTGCTGCGGGAACCTCGCCTCCCCCGTAACATAACTCAGAAGCGCCAACTCCCGTGCCCAGCCCCCGAGCACCGAAGGCGAAGAAAGCTAGGATCGGGGCTGGTAGCACACAAGAGCTTGCCACTGGGAGTACATCGGCTCCTCTCCTTGAAGATGTAAGTTCCCCTTTTCCTGCTTGTCATCTCTTTTGCTTATCGAATTTTTCTCCCCTGGCGATGTTTTTCTATCTTGTCGATTTTTGTGCAGTCCTTAATGAAAGAGTTGGTCAACCTAGGTTCCTAATTCATTGGGTTCTGCGACTAGGCCGCCACTTTAAGATGTAAAGCTACGCTGCTCTTAATATGTTTCATATCCCAATCTTGATTCTTCGTCTTCTTACGTTTTCCTTTCAGATGCACTCCGCCGCGCCGAAGAACGTGCCGACGTGTTGGAGGCCAAGCTTAAAACTAGCGAGATAGCTCGCAAAAAGGCCGAGAAAGATGTCGCTTTTGTCGAAAGTCTTCGCCAGAGGCTCAAGACTGCTGAGGACGCTTTGAGCGACAAGGAGGACCAGCAAGTCGAGTGCAAAAATGCCATAGTGGACGCTTCGAAACGCAGAACCGAAGATTTACAAGTAAGCCATGCTTTCATTTGCCTTCTGCTTTTGCTTGTGTTTGTTTGTCTTTAGTGTTGACGAACTCCTGCTTTTCTCCAGCAGGGAGGATGGGTGAGCATTGTACTTTGAACCAAGAATCTGATGATCGTCTTAATGATGCTCTCGAAATTCTTGAACTGAACTGCGACTTGGCGCGCACAAACATTTCTTCCTCACGGGCCACCCTGAAGCGCTTCTTCCCCCACTTCTTCTCCAAGGATACCCAACTGGAGATCTTCTCCCAGCTCAACCAACATTTGCTGGCAACGGAAGATCCTACTTTGGCTTATCGTCAGGCTAGCCTGAAGATTGGAGTCGAAGGGACCATCGCCCTGGTCGCGGCCAGCGGCCAGAAAGTCGACTGGGTGAAAGCTGGCACTCCCAAGGGCATAAACTCGGAGAAGTGGAAGGTTCTGGTAAAGGATGTCAAGCCTCACTCGAAGAAACTCATCGCCTTCCTTGACCCAACGTCCCCCGCTTCTACTAGCACCGCCCGGACGGAGGTCAAGTAGACCAACCCGTGTCTCTTTTTTTCTTTTCTCTTTTGTAGCTAGCGCCACCTTTTGTTGCTCCCGACAATTTGTATGGGCTCTCTAGGATCCGTCTTTTGTAAGGACTCGCCTTATGTAAATGTGCTGAATATGAATGAAAAATGTTCCTTGCCGAATGATTGATGTCGATCTTTCTTGTCTTCCTGTTGATTTTTGATAACTATACTGGGGCTATCGGACCTTCCAACGCTTCACCCGCCATTTCTCATTCTACGAGAGCTCCTGGCGGCGTTTCCTTGGATGATTCGTCATGTGCTGACTCGATACACCAAGAACGGGTCAATCTTCAACAACAGTTGCAAGCTATGAAGAAACAGGCCGTGACAGTTATGGACCAATCTCGTAAATCTTCGGGTCGTGAGCAAGCTGCTCATCGACAAGCACATGAGGTTCTTGAATTGAAGGAGTTTGCGACTATCAATGCCTCATGAGCTGCTCAACGCGAGAGTTATATGCTTGACTTGATGACTGATGCAAGTCAAGATATGGCTGGTATGCTACTTTTATCTTGCCGCTCCTTTTATATTCTTCGTATCCCTTCTCACGCTGTGTTGTTTCTTCCTTGTGTTTCTTATAGGTTCGTTTCTGGATGCTGCCACCGAAGAGCAACGGGTAAATTCGCGAGTCGAAATCCCTCTTCGACTTGCCAAGCAAAATGATAGTGACTTCTGGGCAGATGAAGATTGCACCCGTCGTATCGTTCAATTCTAGGATCGAGCCGCCCAAGTTCGGGAATTCCGTGACTTCTTCAGCAGTACTCTGGCCATGGTGTACAATGCTATGTTTCCTCGGAACCCTCAGCCTGAAAATCGTACCGAGTTTATGGGTAAATTTAGAGACGCGCAGAGTATCCACGACTTTGCGAAGGCTCAAATGGTGGCTGGCTCTAAGTTCTCCCTGATTTGGTTGAAGGTCTGCCACTCGAATTTGTACTTTAGCGAAGTTATGGATACTTTTTACCGCAAGACGTCGAAGAGGAGGGTAAATGTTGACAAACATAGTGCGGTTGTATCTCCCGTAGCAGAAAAATGATCAACGAGCTTCTTAGAGTGGACACCACTTTCTTTAAGGAGTTTCGGTATGATGATTTGACAGAGATTGTCCATTCTGCAAGAGAGAACATAACCATAGATAGATTTGTGTAGGAATTCTTTTTCTTTTCTCAAACACGTTTGGTTTGAACCGAATCGCAGAATTGCGAGACTCATGTAAAGTCAAGGCAAATTCTCGTGTTATCTTTTTTCCTTTGAGCCCCCGAGTATCTTGGCTGGCGTGACTATCTTTATTGTTCACGAGGTTTTTCATGGAACCAAGGCGTGTAAAATTGAGAGATGCTTTGAAGTCGAGTATATTTTGTAAATTTGCCGGGTTCGAGCCCCCAAGCCTTGCTTGCGAGAAAATTATATGCCATCACTATTTTTATTTCAACCATGCTATATTGTAGCATCGCAAGCCCGCCTCATTAAAAACCTTTCAGCCCCACTCGGTGCCCTGAAAGGAAAAGAGTGCGTCTGAAAACTTGCGAGCTCTTCAGGTACAACATATGCTTAGATAGTTGATACTGTATTGATTTCTAAGCGTAAAAACGCCGTAGCTGCGCCACGTTCCACGAGTTTGGTTCATCCTTGCCCGATTTCTTGTCCTTCAACCGATAAGCTCCTCCCAGAATAACTTCAGTGACGATATATGGTCCCAACCATGGAGATTCAAATTTCTCGTGTCCATCTTGTGTGAGTCGAAGGACTATATCGCCAACTTGAAAGGACCTGGGCCGCAAACATCGGCTGTGATAGTTATTGAGGTTCTGTTGGTATGCGCTTACTCTTGATAGTACCTCATCTCTCGCTTCGTCGAGTGCATCAACATCATCCTCCCGCGCCTTCTGCAAAGTTTCCCCTTCGTATTCCGCGACTCTGGGGGTGTTGTGTTCCATTTCTATCGGCATCACTGGTTCGGCTCCATGGACCAAGAAAAAAGATGTTTCTTGGGTTTCCACGTTTGACGTTGTTCGTAAGCTCCACAATACGTACGGTAGCTCGTCGACCCAAGTGTGTCGTGCTTTTTCGAATGGTGTTAACAGATACTTCTTGATGTCATTGCAGATAAGCCTGTTGGCTTTTTCGACTTGACCATTAGTTTACGGGTGTGCCATTGATGCGAACTGCAGCTTGATGCCCACGCTTTTACAGTAGACCTTGAATTCTCAGGAGGTAAAATTGTTGCCATTGTCCGTAACTATGCTGTTGGGGACGCCGAACCGAAAAACTATCCCCTTGATGAAGTTCACCGCTGATGTTGCATGTGCTAAAGTTACTGGTACTGCTTCGATCCATTTGGTAAATTTGTTGAAAGCCACAAGCAAATACACGTGTCCTCCTGGCCAGGACTTGTATAATTTTCCCACCATGTCAAGCCCCCATTGTGCGAAAGGCCATGCCACACTAGTAACATATGGGTCTTCTATAACGATTTTAGTTCGTCAACGAATGTGCAAAATCCGTCATAGAGGCCTCATACTGTAACATCCCAAAAATTTCAAAACAAAACAAATGAATTTCCCTAGTTCCAAATTTTGGAACCAACAAAAACTTTTATTAAATAGAGTATGATACATAGTGATCTTGCTTAATTCTTGCGTTATTGCTATGATTGCTTGTTATTAGTATTTGAAGTGATCTTAAACCCTAAACCTCACCCCTCTTTTCACCTTCCTAGTTAAAATAAAATAAAAGGAAATTAAATAAGAAAAAGGTATATGTGCCTATGGCTATTTTTACAAATCTTTACCCTAAGCTTTTCTACTTTGCTTAGAGGTTTGGAAAACCTTCATACACCTTACCTAGTATTTATCAAACCAAATCCAAGTGGTTTCCAAAGAAAATAAAAAGAAACTAAAAATGCCATAGAGGCATATGAGAGTAAAATAGCAAATTTGTGAATTTAAGAATCTTGACCCTATTACATGTTGTGAATGGTGGGATCACTCCTATATACCATTTCAACACTCAACACCACCAATTGGGTCAAGCCAAGTCAAATTAAAACTCAAATGCAACATATGCATAGAGGCATATGTGGCACATAGCCATTTCACCAAACTTTGACCTATGACTTTAAATCTTGACCAAATGGTGTGAAACCATCTCTCAACCTAATATAACACTAAATTGACCCTAACCCATGCCCAAGTGAAGCAAGATGAACAATTTACAAGTTTAATGAAATATGACACATCACCTCTTATGTGTTATGGCCATTTTTGCAAATCTTTGAACAAGACCATTTGAATTGGTTTCAATGGTTGGAAAATGTTTCTAAACTAATAAGAACCACATTAGAGTCAACAAAAGTCAACTCAAATGGGGAGAAATCAAATAGGGAGAAATTCCCCAAAATTCACTCACATACACTTAGCCAAATTTGCAAATCTTCAACCAAGGCCACCATTGCTTGATCTATTGTTTGTAAAACTCTTATATATGATAAACAAACACAATTGCATCAAAGAAACCAAAATCAAATCAAAGCAAAACTCAAAACCATCTCACATGTGATGATGGTCATTTGTGTGATTTTTAACATGATCCCCTCTTTACCCCTCTGGCTTTGACTTTTCTTCAACCAAACTTGGTCAACTATGACCATGTCATCCAAGACCATATGAAGGTGAACAACTTTCATGTTGACCACACATGCTAATGTTGACCAGGTTGACCAGTAGAGAATTGCCAATTGGAGACTTTGAATTAATGAGAAGATAACCCCAAATTTGAAATCTCACAAACCTTTGCCAAAATGACCACCACCGCCACCATTCTTTCTCTTTAATTATATAAATGAGATCCACCAAAAAGAATCCCAAAATTTGACCAAAAGTTTCATGCGGCCATTTTCACAAACACATTGCAGGCATGATTCTGGTTTTGGCATACACTCTATTATCCTCTGGATTTTGGGCTAAACCCCTTTCGAATTGTGATCATCCATCTTCTGTACCTCCTCTGCATCAGACCCAGCACTTTAGCACTGATTAAAGTAGAGGCATGATGAAGAACACACCCATGCCGGCCATGCTAGACACCACCATGCCACCCTACCTCACCACCCCTCTCTGGTTCACACCACCATGTCAAATAGCTATACTTTTCCATGTTGAACACCCTAGACATGGTTGCTGGACACAAGGACGCCTCCAAACCTTAGACCCGACGTGGTCACCACGATCCACGCCACGCTGCACCGTGCACCAAGACCGGACGCGCCAGGACACACCGTCGCACGGTCGCCTCAGCCCTCCTCTCCCTCTCTCACTTGGCACGCGTGATCACCACACCCCCAGCTACCTCCTAGACAAGCCCATTGGCCGACGCTCTCCCGGACACCGTCGCCATCATCAACGCTCTGCCGCACCCGTACTGAGAACACTCGAACGTTGCTAGCACGCTCCCGTCCTTCCTCTGCCGTCCCTTCACGCGCATTAGCTCCACCTAGTCATCGCCTACCTCGCACGCCCCCTAGCTTGCCCCTTCACGCCCTGGACAGCCCTCGCCGTCGATGACCTCTCACAGCACCCGCCGGTCACCACCTCACCTATAAATAGAGGCCATCTCCGCCTTCACTCTCCACAACAAACTTGCTTCCCTCCCTTCACTCGACCTCCTCGAACTCTCGCTCGTCCACATTGCGCAGTAGCCAGTCTCAATTGCACCGCCGACCACCGCCACCGTAGCTCAGCGACGCCGTTGATCTCCTCCACCCCAAGCCCTGCTGCGACCATCCTCTGCCTCGCCATCGTCTCCTCGTTCGATCGCCCGCCTCGCCGAGTCCTGCCAGCGCCCAGGTACGCCGCCGACGACCCCCTCTGCCGCCGGTAGGGTTTCGTCCCCGACGGGCGGTGTCGAGGAAGGTGATGAACCTCATCCGTCGATCGCCCTTTTAATCGAACGGCGCAGCTCACCCCATACCGTTTCGGTGTTTTAAACACACTGACATGTAGGCCCCACCTCGTTAGGCGGCCCGCGCACACGGGCTGTGTTGCTGGGCCGTGCTACTCTGTTTAATTCCTTTAGGCCCGTTAGGTTTTCCCGCGTGGCCCAGTAATTCAAAAATGATTTAATCTATTTGGTTCACATCCAATACTGCTGCCCACTTCAATTTTGAATAGTTTGAAATCTACTACACCAAATTTAACCAATTTTATATATTCAGAAAACTTATGAAATTATCTAGCTAACCACACTGGATTCAACCCCATATGTTGTGCAGTTTTTGAATAGCAAAAATAACAAAACAGATACTTTTCTGTATTCAAATAAATCTTAAAAATCAACCATTGTGAATTTTGAAGTGAATCCAATTGCAATAATTCACATTTAACAAACTCTAATTTAGTATGTAAAAATATGATATGGGTTCTGTACATGATCATGGGCTAGAATCAAAATATTGGCTATGTAGTCAATACTAGCCCATTTAAACTATTTCCAATTTTAGGAATTTAAACCAATGAGGTGTAGCACCTCATTTAAATCATTCTCACAAGTGATATGAAGTAATGTGTTGACCTTTAAATGCTTAGGCTCATACTTGCTCACTTGTAGAATTTAAATCAACATAGTATTTAAATTGCAAAGGTTATTTAAAACACATGAGATGATGAATCTCATTTAAATCCCTTTTCTCCAATACTAAGTGTGAAGTGTTGACCTTGGTCAACATGGGATCATCCCTGGTTATTTGAGAATATTGAATCACCTAAATAGTAGTTTTTAAATTAGTTACAACTATGTGATAAATCATATGAGAGGTTTTCCTCTCATTTAAATCTTGTTCTCAAGTAATTCAACATGAGGTAGTGACCATGGCCTATATAAACTCATATTGAGTTATTTGGTGGCATTAAATCACTACCATGTTAGTATTAAATTGCCTGAGGTAGGGAACCTCATTTAAATCATTTTCTCAAATGATAAGTATGAAGAGGTTGACTTTGGTCAACCTAGGTCATATATTATTCATAAGAGAAATTAAATCTTAAGAAGAATTCAATGAGAGGAAATTATTTCTCCAAACCAAAGATAAACCCTACTTCCAATTTTCAATGAGAGGAAATTATTTTCCTAATGTTAAATAAAGAAACCCTAGCATAATTTGAGAATAAATGTTAAGTAGTGATGCTAGATCCCTTGTGTGAGCCAATAAGGCTAATTAAGACTACTTAAGTGTTGTTTGGTGATTGTATCCTTGTATTCGTTTATAGACGCTAGTACCGGAGACTACCAAGAGGAAGAGGCCTTCTACCAAGAGGAAGAGCAAGAAAACTTTGATCACATCACCAATCAAGGCAAGGTATTACCAATGCAAGCTAGACTAATGCAAACTATTTTGGTTGCAAGTTTACATTCTTGCAAAGTGCAAAGCTCTACAAGAGCAAGGCACCATTACATTTTACTTTATGAACCTATCCCAAGTTTTTACTTTACAAGCTTTACTTGATTTTATTTATCAAAGTTACTCCTTGGTTTATGATTCACTTGGTCGAATTATAGAGTAGTACAAGAGAATCACCCTTAGCCTAGCAAGCTCCAAGATACTTAGCACCCCTCATAACTAGTGGCTAGTGCTCAATATTAAAAGTGACTACTCTAGTTGGGAACTTGTGAATTGAAATGACTTTGAAAACCTTGGAATGATGAGTCATTCTATTGAGAGATTTTGAAGGTGAATATGACTGGTGAATGACTTGGTGAATTTAACAAAAGCTGATGGTTGGGTTCGGATGCGATACCATTCCAATTTTACAAGTACCCCCACAATACCTGAATCTGGGTAAGGCTTAGCTGGAAACTTATGTATTTTAGTATGGGTTCCCTCTAAACAAGCGTCATAGGGGTTATGCCGAGGCTGCCTCCGTACTGGTGAAGTGATGTGAAATGACGTGAAATGAGGTGAATGTCCGGCCCAAGCCCTGTGCAGTTCCCAGGCTGACCGCGTGTCTTCACTGGGAGGCCAAGCTCATGGGGAGAGGTGCCTATACTAGAGTATGTAAATGAAAGGTTAGGATTGGTAGTTCGCGTACTGCGTACGATAAATCAGGGCCAGTTACCCCTGACGAACTATTGCAATTGTTGTGGCACAAGTGTACAACCTCTGCAGAGTTAAACCTATTCGAATAGCCGCGTCCGCGGTTATGGACAGTTGGAAAGGCCATACTGTTCCGTCATCAGAACTTTTCTAAAAATATGAATGGTGACTTGTGACTTGAATTGAAAGGTGACTTTGACTTTGAATCACAACTGAGTTGTGGGAATGACACTAATGTTCCCACTTGAGTTAGTTAAATGAAGAGGCTTTGATTATTAAAGTGTTTATGAAATAAAACTGGCTTTATGCAAATGAAACTAGAGCTTAGCATCCCCTTCCATAGTTGATAATACTTACCTTAGTATTAGTTTGCGAGTACTTTAAAGTACTCATGGCTTTGTCCCTGGCTATTCAAATGGCCAGACTATGAAGAGGAGTACCAGAACCCGGAAGAAGGACAGCAGGACGTCTACGACAACTAGGATCCCTCCTGACGTCAACAGTTGCCTGTGGAATAGATGGACTACTACTACGCTACCTTCGCTTCCGCTATGTGTTATGTAATGAATAAATAGAACTTCTATTGTTGTAATGAGAATGGATCATGTGATCCTTTATTTGTAAGACGATTATGGTATGTAATGAATGATGTGTTGTGATATCAATCTATTATGTCTCGCAAAAACAATATTCCTGGGATTGCGATGAATGGCATAATAGGCATCTGGACTTAAAAATCCGGGTGTTGACAAGTTGGTATCAGAGCCATTGTTGACCTTAGGAGACCCTAGTTAGAATGGACGTCTGAAAAATTTAGTTTCAAAACAAATGAAGTGACTATTTATGAAAAACTTATTCTCCCTCTTATCATTGAGATCTTTTTCAAAATAAGAAAGTTATGCTCTATTCTTCTTATACTATTACCTAAAATTTTGACACACTTCTCTAACTTACTCATCATAATTCTTCACAGATGGAGTACAAATGGGAGTTTTATCAGCTTGGTCACGGAGGAAACCTGATGTTCGAGAAAGACTTGAAGCAACTATTGGAATATCTAGGACACCCGTATCCCGAGTTCTTCGGAATACCCCTCAAAACTCAGTTAGGAGAACCACCTCGGTGGGACGTTTCTACTGATCTACGAAGGAAGCTTGGAGCCCCGGTATGGGAAACCATCTGGATTTCTGTAACGGGAAACACTTGGAAGGAAGGACTAGTCAAAGCTATGCAAGAAGCAATTTCCCGTCTGTGTGGACAAAATAAGGACAAGATCAAGAACACTCGTTTCATCTACTACCCAAGACATGACTCCATGGGAAGACCGATGACCATGCCCCCACCCCCGGAGATGAACCCCTATGTAGCACCTCAGGACTTCAGGCAGTACAAAACCCGCAGGGATTTGGACAACGCCCTCACCTCTCGCCAAGCACATCACCCGTGAAGAAGAGGAATCCACCCGGAAGAGTAGTATCACCCCAGCACTTAAGTAGGTGTGAGTTGTATCAGGATCCCCTTGTATCGTAGAGCGATGAATGGTTCTTCAAACCAACGGTGTGTTAGCTTTGTAATATGTGATGCTTGGTATGAATGAAAAAAGTGTTGTTGGTTTTTACCCCTGCAACACTACTCAAGTTTTCAATATTATGAACTTTTTTAAAAACTTTAACAAAACAAACCATAGAAATTTCCCTCTTATCTTATCATCCACTCTGATGTTCAGATGGCCCCTCCCAATCGCACCAACGACGCGATGATGCAACTGCTGCAAACCCTGCTTGCCGACCGAGAAGTCGAGAGAGCTGAACGCCAAGCCAACATTGCGGCACTGCAACAGATAGCTCAGAACAATCAAGGCCACGGAAACAACGATCACCCTGGATCGAAGCTGAAGAACTTTCAGCACACCAACCCTCCGATGTTCAACAAGACTGAAGAGCCCCTTGATGCTGATGACTGGCTCCAGATGATGGAGAATAACTTGGAAGTAGCTGGAGTGGAAGCCAATGAGAAGGTCTTGTTTGCAACCCACTATCTTGCCGGACCAGCCCGCGCTTGGTGGACAAGCACCCGTGCCCTGAACGGAGGTCAGTTCATGACATGGGAAGACTTCAAGCTGAAGTTTAGCAAATACCATGTGCCCCAAGGACTGATCAAGAAGATGAGAGACGAGTTCCGTGAACTCAAACAAGGAAGGATGTCCGTGGTGGAATACCGCGACAGGTTTCTCACTCTGTCAAGGTACGCCCCGGATGAGACCGACACCAACGAGAAGAGAAAGGAAAGATTTCTGAACGGACTGCATGATGAGATGCAAACTGTGTTGGTGAATATTCCGTTCGCTGACTTAGAAGCCCTCGTGGACTCAGCCATACAGATGGAAGGAAAGCTGCATCAGGCCAATGAGAACCGCAAGCGCAGAATAATGAACCAGAGTGGACCCCACCATACCCAGAAGTACCGCAATAACTCCTCTGGAGGATTCACCCCAAGATACAGCAAGCCCCCTGCTCAGAGTTATCGCCCCAACAACACCAACAACAACGGAGGACCCCCGAAGCCCGGAGGTAACAACATCAACAGCCACCACAACAACAATAACCCCAACAGCAACAGCAACAATGGGAACAACAACAACACCAACACTGGCCCAAGGACTGGAAGCAATGTCATCCCCGTCACCCCGAAGGACAAGTCCACCATCAACTGCTATGAATGTGGAGTTGTGGGCCACTACTCCAATGAGTGTCCCAAGAAGCTTGCCAAGATTGCCGCCAACACCGCTGCACCTGCCCAGCAACAGCGCCGCTTCGCCGGTAGAAGGAACCAGAACAACAACAACGGCCGCCTCTACCACATGACTGCCACTGAAGCTCAGGAAGCACCCCAGACCATGCCAAGTATGTCTTCCTGTTAATAAAATGTTCAATCTCTCTTAGGAACCTAACTTTTCTTAAAATCTCGGGACGAGATTTGTTTAAGGGGGAAGGGTTTGTAACATCCCAAAAATTTCAAAACAAAACAAATGAATTTCCCTAGTTCCAAATTTTGGAACCAACAAAAACTTTTATTAAATAGAGTATGATACATAGTGATCTTGCTTAATTCTTGCGTTATTGCTATGATTGCTTGTTATTAGTATTTGAAGTGATCTTAAACCCTAAACCTCACCCCTCTTTTCACCTTCCTAGTTAAAATAAAATAAAAGGAAATTACATAAGAAAAAGGTATATGTGCCTATGGCTATTTTTACAAATCTTTACCCTAAGCTTTTCTACTTTGCTTAGAGGTTTGGAAAACCTTCATACACCTTACCTAGTATTTATCAAACCAAATCCAAGTGGTTTCCAAAGAAAATAAAAAGAAACTAAAAATGCCATAGAGGCATATGAGAGTAAAATAGCAAATTTGTGAATTTAAGAATCTTGACCCTATTACATGTTGTGAATGGTGGGATCACTCCTATATACCATTTCAACACTCAACACCACCAATTGGGTCAAGCCAAGTCAAATTAAAACTCAAATGCAACATATGCATAGAGGCATATGTGGCACATAGCCATTTCACCAAACTTTGACCTATGACTTTAAATCTTGACCAAATGGTGTGAAACCATCTCTCAACCTAATATAACACTAAATTGACCCTAACCCATGCCCAAGTGAAGCAAGATGAACAATTTACAAGTTTAATGAAATATGACACATCACCTCTTATGTGTTATGGCCATTTTTGCAAATCTTTGAACAAGACCATTTGAATTGGTTTCAATGGTTGGAAAATGTTTCTAAACTAATAAGAACCACATTAGAGTCAACAAAAGTCAACTCAAATGGGGAGAAATCAAATAGGGAGAAATTCCCCAAAATTCACTCACATACACTTAGCCAAATTTGCAAATCTTCAACCAAGGCCACCATTGCTTGATCTATTGTTTGTAAAACTCTTATATATGATAAACAAACACAATTGCATCAAAGAAACCAAAATCAAATCAAAGCAAAACTCAAAACCATCTCACATGTGATGATGGTCATTTGTGTGATTTTTAACATGATCCCCTCTTTACCCCTCTGGCTTTGACTTTTCTTCAACCAAACTTGGTCAACTATGACCATGTCATCCAAGACCATATGAAGGTGAACAACTTTCATGTTGACCACACATGCTAATGTTGAGCAGGTTGACCAGTAGAGAATTGCCAATTGGAGACTTTGAATTAATGAGAAGATAACCCCAAATTTGAAATCTCACAAACCTTTGCCAAAATGACCACCACCACCACCATTCTTTCTCTTTAATTATATAAACTAGCTGGGTTACCCGCGCATTTGCGCGGCTAGATTTGCTCTATGTTTTATTCTATATATGTGATTTATTTTGTTAGTTATTATCATATAATTAAACATAGAGTTCATGAATTTCTCTGGAATTAATTACTCAATTCAATTCATTGTTCCATTAGTATTTGTAAAGAATTCATACTATACTTACAACAAAAAGATTATTGCAAAAATGTTAATTGTAATCAACATAGTTAAATTTTGGTGAAAATATATTAGCATATTGGAATATTGCTAAGGATCTTTAAAGTGGGAAGAGATGTCTTACTGATCATGTTGTTACTTCGAATCACTGCCACATCATTGTTATGCTTTCCTTCACCTCATAACATGTTAGCTGGCACGTGCAATTAATTAATTTTTAATCTGGTACATTTTATAAGGCAAAGTCTAACGCATGAGCCTTCATAAATGTTCAAAACCAAATGATCTCACACATGCATGATGCATTCATGCATATCCGAGTAGAAAATTAAACCACGTCCATGCATATTTCAAGTACATGCATGTAGGCTAGCAGCAAGCTGGTACATGCTTGCAGATGCTAATTAGTCGACGCTATTATTACCATCTTGTTTCAAATCATATGGGTCGTTCAAGTGCGGCGGGAAATTCAGATTGGACTGTTAATAACAGTTTAGACTATCGCTTGCCAGACAGTGGACTAAGTGTGCGACAAATGAGCACAGCGGCATGCCGACATGTGCCGGTCTGATCTTGGATCCCGACGCATGGGTTGGCGATTGACCATGTCTTGCGTTTGCTTCAGGAAACTGAAAGCCAAGGAACATATAAGCCGGAGCGAATTCCTTAATGTGCGTGTCCTTCTATTCGATCGCCTGCCTCAACTTTTTGTTCTATATTAGCTCTTTTTCATTTACATTGGAACCATCCATCAATTGTTGATTAGTTTTGATCTTGCTACCATATGGAAATTGTTAAGACATGTAGGGATTGGAACAGCTAATCACACAACAAGGAAGACTTGCAGATATTACCCAAAACCAACGATGTTGCTTTTTGTGCCTTTGATCTATTGAGTGCCCTAGCGTCTTGAGCTATTGGGTTCGCCGATGTCCATGCCTTGGACGCGGCCGCTGCCGGGCGTTTTGTGGGGCCTATAACTGTTTGAAACCTTTAAAACATGCATATGATATGATCGACCACCGCGTTCACGCCGGCCTTGATGCCGGAAGTTGGAAGTGTCAGTCTATGATCCTCCAAGAGCTGGATTGCTATCGATTCTTTGCTCTAGGTCTTTAGAACGTTCAATAGTGTTATCAAGGCTCAAATCATATCTGCGTGCAATTCTGCAGGGCCAGGTCCCGTGCTGCCGTGACCGTCTTCCACTCGTGCCGAAGGATGCAAGCAGGAAATGAAACATGCGCTGATACAATCCGCAGTTTCCTTTGCCAGCCAGACACGAAACGGAGGAAACGGATCTCAGCAGCCACACGACTTGGCAGTTGGCATCAAACGGAAGAAACAGATCTCAGCAGCCACACGACTTGGCAGTTGGCATCAAACGGAGGAAACAGATAAGGCGGCGATCCTACCAGATACCGTCTGGGCGATGCCAATTACGACGCACCCGCGGAGGCTGAGCAGCACGGAGGACATCTTGTGCAGAGCAGTCGGCCCCATGCCCACTATCCACCCAACTGACTTCTTCTATTTGACGTTGTGGACGGCGCCCCGCCGGTCCGCCTAGCCAACAACTTGTGCTCACGGCGGTGTATGCTGGCTAGGGAGCCGCGATCGTAGAGGAGGCGCGGCGCTGGATCGGCGACCCGAGATACTGCTCCATGATCGCCGGCCTCCAGCTCCTACGCCATCTTTTCTGGCCGATGGGGCGACGCTTAACGGCAACGCGCATGCGCTTTTCATGGGAGATGAATAGGGGATCGACTGTCGGCTCCGTGGCAACAACAGATCCATGGAGGCAGCGGTGGTGCTGCTCATGATGACGTTTTGGGTAGTTTTCGTGGTCTCGCATCTGGTAGCTATATATATATATATTGAATGGCATCGATAGTAAGGGTGGAGTTCTGGGGTAGGCCAGATATTCAGGTGTAGTTCTGATTGCACTGATTAGTTTAGAGAAGATTTGAAGTTAGTCGGGAATTCCGGATAGATCGATTGGATATTCTTTTTGTTGAGATCAATTATTTTGGATCTTTTATCACGTACGTATGCGGACGTACTTCTAAGCGGTGCACGTTCTTTTTTTTTTCTTGCGTAGAGTTTTAATCTAATCCATTGGTTTTACATCGTTTAATCCCCACCGTCTTTTGTCTTCTGCTTTAATTATATAATAGATGAGATCCACCAAAAAGAATCCCAAAATTTGACCAAAAGTTTCATGCGGCCATTTTCACAAACACATTGCAGGCATGATTCTGGTTTTGGCATACACTCTATTATCCTCTGGATTTTGGGCTAAACCCCTTTCGAATTGTGATCATCCATCTTCTGTACCTCCTCTGCATCAGACCCAGCACTTTAGCACTGATTAAAGTAGAGGCATGATGAAGAACACACCCATGCCGGCCATGCTAGACACCACCATGCCACCCTACCTCACCACCCCTCTCTGGTTCACACCACCATGTCAAATAGCTATACTTTTCCATGCTGAACACCCTAGACATGGTTGCTGGACACAAGGACGCCTCCAAACCTTAGACCCGACGTGGTCACCACGACTGGCCACGCCAGAGCGTGCACCAGCAGCACCCTGGACGCGCCAGGACACACCGTCGCACGGTCGCCTCAGCCCTCCTCTCCCTCTCTCACTTGGCACGCGTGATCACCACACCCCCAGCTACCTCCTAGACAAGCCCATTGGCCGACGCTCGCCCGGACACCGTCGCCATCATCAACGCTCTGCCGCACCCGTACTGAGAACACTCGAACGTTGCTAGCACGCTCCCGTCCTTCCTCTGCCGTCCCTTCACGCGCATTAGCTCTGCCTAGTCATCGCCTACCTCGCGCGCCCCCTAGCTTGCCCCTTCACGCCCTGGACAGCCCTCGCCGTCGATGACCTCTCACAGCACCCGCCGGTCACCACCTCACCTATAAATAGAGGCCATCTCCGCCTTCACTCTCCACAACAAACTTGCTTCCCTCCCTTCACTCGACCTCCTCGAACTCTCGCTCGTCCACATTGCGCAGTAGCCAGTCTCAATTGCACCGCCGACCACCGCCACCGTAGCTCAGCGACGCCGTTGATCTCCTCCACCCCAAGCCCTGCTGCGACCACCCTCTGCCTCGCCATTGTCTCCTCGTTCGATCGCCCGCCTCGCCGAGTCCTGCCAGCGCCCAGGTACGCCGCCGACGACCCCCTCTGCCGCCGGTAGGGTTTCGTCCCCGACGGGCGGTGTCGAGGAAGGTGATGAACCTCATCCGTCGATCTCCCTTTTAATCGAACGGCGCAGCTCACCCCATACCGTTTCGGTGTTTTAAACACACTGACATGTAGGCCCCACCTCGTCAGGCGGCCCGCGCACACGGGCTGTGTTGCTGGGCCGTGCTACTCTGTTTAATTCCTTTAGGCCCGTTAGGTTTTCCCGCGTGGCCCAGTAATTCAAAAATGATTTAATCTATTTGGTTCACATCCAATATTGCTGCCCACTTCAATTTTGAATAGTTTGAAATCTACTACACCAAATTTAACCAATTTTATATATTCAGAAAACTTATGAAATTATCTAGCTAACCTCACTGGATTCAACCCCATATGTTGTGTAGTTTTTGAATAGCAAAAATAACAAAACAGATACTTTTCTGTATTCAAATAAATCTTAAAAATCAACCATTGTGAATTTTGAAGTGAATCCAATTGCAATAATTCACATTTAACAAACTCTAATTTAGTATGTAAAAATATGATATGGGTTCTGTACATGATCATGGGCTAGAATCAAAATATTGGCTATGTAGTCAATACTAGCCCATTTAAACTATTTCCAATTTTAGGAATTTAAACCAATGAGGTGTAGCACCTCATTTAAATCATTCTCACAAGTGATATGAAGTAATGTGTTGACCTTTAAATGCTTAGGCTCATACTTGCTCACTTGTAGAATTTAAATCAACATAGTATTTAAATTGCAAAGGTTATTTAAAACACATGAGATGATGAATCTCATTTAAATCCCTTTTCTCCAATACTAAGTGTGAAGTGTTGACCTTGGTCAACATGGGATCATCCCTGGTTATTTGAGAATATTGAATCACCTCAATAGTAGTTTTTAAATTAGTTACAACTATGTGATAAATCATATGAGAGGTTTTCCTCTCATTTAAATCTTGTTCTCAAGTAATTCAACATGAGGTAGTGACCATGGCCTATATAAACTCATATTGAGTTATTTGGTGGCATTAAATCACTACCATGTTAGTATTAAATTGCCTGAGGTAGGGAACCTCATTTAAATCATTTTCTCAAATGATAAGTATGAAGAGGTTGACTTTGGTCAACCTAGGTCATATATTATTCATAAGAGAAATTAAATCTTAAGAAGAATTCAATGAGAGGAAATTATTTCTCCAAACCAAAGATAAACCCTACTTCCAATTTTCAATGAGAGGAAATTATTTTCCTAATGTTAAATAAAGAAACCCTAGCATAATTTGAGAATAAATGTTAAGTAGTGATGCTAGATCCCTTGTGTGAGCCAATAAGGCTAATTAAGACTACTTAAGTGTTGTTTGGTGATTGTATCCTCGTATTCGTTTATAGACGCTAGTACCGGAGACTACCAAGAGGAAGAGGCCTTCTACCAAGAGGAAGAGCAAGAAAACTTTGATCACATCACCAATCAAGGCAAGCTATTACCAATGCAAGCTAGACTAATGCAAACTATTTTGGTTGCAAGTTTACATTCTTGCAAAGTGCAAAGCTCTACAAGAGCAAGGCACCATTACATTTTACTTTATGAACCTATCCCAAGTTTTTACTTTACAAGCTTTACTTGATTTTATTTATCAAAGTTACTCCTTGGTTTATGATTCACTTGGTCGAATTATAGAGTAGTACAAGAGAATCACCCTTAGCCTAGCAAGCTCCAAGATACTTAGCACCCCTCATAACTAGTGGCTAGTGCTCAATATTAAAAGTGACTACTCTAGTTGGGAACTTGTGAATTGAAATGACTTTGAAAACCTTGGAATGATGAGTCATTCTATTGAGAGATTTTGAAGGTGAATATGACTGGTGAATGACTTGGTGAATTTAACAAAAACTGATGGTTGGGTTCGGATGCGATACCATTCCAATTTTACAAGTACCCCCACAATACCTGAATCTGGGTAAGGCTTAGCTGGAAACTTATGTATTTTAGTATGGGTTCCCTCTAAACAAGCGTCATAGGGGTTATGCCGAGGCTGCCTCCGTACTGGTGAAGTGATGTGAAATGACGTGAAATGAGGTGAATGTCCGGCCCAAGCCCTGTGCAGTTCCCAGGCTGACCGCGTGTCTTCACTGGGAGGCCAAGCTCATGGGGAGAGGTGCCTATACTAGAGTATGTAAATGAAAGGTTAGGATTGGTAGTTCGCGTACTGCGTACGATAAATCAGGGCCAGTTACCTCGACGAACTATTGCAATTGTTGTGGCACAAGTGTACAACCTCTGCAGAGTTAAACCTATTCGAATAGCCGCGTCCGCGGTTATGGACAGTTGGAAAGGCCATACTGTTCCGTCATCAGAACTTTTCTAAAAATATGAATGGTGACTTGTGACTTGAATTGAAAGGTGACTTTGACTTTGAATCACAACTGAGTTGTGGGAATGACACTAATGTTCCCACTTGAGTTAGTTAAATGAAGAGGCTTTGATTATTAAAGTGTTTATGAAATAAAACTGGCTTTATGCAAATGAAACTAGAGCTTAGCATCCCCTTCCATAGTTGATAATACTTACCTTAGTATTAGTTTGCGAGTACTTTAAAGTACTCATGGCTTTGTCCCTGGCTATTCAAATGGCCAGACTATGAAGAGGAGTACCAGAACCCGGAAGAAGGACAGCAGGACATCTATGACAACTAGGATCCCTCCTGACGTCAACAGTTGCCTGTGGAATAGATGGACTACTACTACGCTACCTTCGCTTCCGCTATGTGTTATGCAATGAATAAATAGAACTTCTATTGTTGTAATGAGAATGGATCATGTGATCCTTTATTTGTAAGACGATTATGGTATGTAATGAATGATGTGTTGTGATATCAATCTATTATGTCTCGCAAAAACAATATTCCTGGGATTGCGATGAATGGCATAATAGGCATCTGGACTTAAAAATCCGGGTGTTGACAAGTTGGTATCAGAGCCATTGTTGACCTTAGGAGACCCTAGTTAGAATGGACGTCTGAAAAATTTAGTTTCAAAACAAATGAAGTGACTATTTATGAAAAACTTATTCTCCCTCTTATCATTGAGATCTTTTTCAAAATAAGAAAGTTATGCTCTATTCTTCTTATACTATTACCTAAAATTTTGACACACTTCTCTAACTTACTCATCATAATTCTTCACAGATGGAGTACAAATGGGAGTTTTATCAGCTTGGTCACGGAGGAAACCTGATGTTCGAGAAAGACTTGAAGCAACTATTGGAATATCTAGGACACCCATATCCCGAGTTCTTCGGAATACCCCTCAAAACTCAGTTAGGAGAACCACCTCGGTGGGACGTTTCTACTGATCTACGAAGGAAGCTTGGAGCCCCGGTATGGGAAACCATCTGGTGATATTGTTTTGTCGTCTACCATATTCTCAGCGATGTGGTGGCTTACCCCGAAGACGACACGTGGCAGCATCTGCTCTGAAATAAACTAACATCGTTGCGACAACTGTGCCACTAGATCCGCGACACGTGGCAGTATACAGTAGGTGGGACCCACAGGACATGGGCCTTTAGGCCCGTTAGGCCATGGGCCTTGAGGCATGTTAGTCGGTGGGCCTTGAGGCCTGTTAGGAGATGGGCTTTAGACCAATTAGTCTATGGTCCTTCAAGCCCATTATTCGATGGGCCTTGGGGTCCGTCAGGCGATGGGTGTTGAGGCCCATTTTTTGATGGGTCATAAGGGCCGTTGGTTGATGGCCATTGGAGGGCCGTTAGTTGGTGGGCCTTACGTCCCGTTAGTCGGTCGGTCTTGAACCCGTCAGCTTATGGGCATTGGGCCGTTATTTGATGGACCTTCAGGCCCGTTAATTGAGCCTTTTAGGACCTATATTTGGTGGGCCTTGAATCCCTCTGATCGTGGGCCTTGAGCCCGTTGGTTGATGGGCATTGTGGCCCGTTAGTTGATGGATCGGCCCGTTTAAATTGCCTCTTATGCAAGCCATTAAAATTCAATTTCTTAATTTTTGTATAACCAATATGCCCACAAGAGCATGGTAAAACTGAAAACACTACATTATTACATTCAGGAATATAATTTACATCTAAGATAATTACAGTTATGCAATAACATCAGATCAGAGTTCAGCGTTCACAGTAGCACCAAGATATCTCTTCAACATGACCAGAACAGCTCCAGTAGCATCAAAACACATTTCCGGCGTTGATCACACCACGACCTGTGTGAACCACGTTATCAGGGTTATGCAGTCTACCTTTATTTAAGCATGAGAAACCTTTCAATCTTTGCCGACATCGCAGCCTGCTTTTCTAATCTTTCCTTTGCCTTGGTTGTCAGCTGATTAATTTGATCCCTCTGGATCTTTGCAACATTGGATAGCTCTGCACTTGCCAACTTCTCCTTCTCCAGTTATGCAGCAAGCTTGCTCATTCTGGATCGAGAGGAGTGATGTGTGACCCCTACATTCTGAAGAAATGTAGGCTGGGAAGTTTTTCTCGAGAGGACCTCGTAAACAACCTGGGCCTCAGTCCTGCGTTGTCCGTCTGCTGTAGGTACACACAGCTCATATTCCATCTCAGCCTTATTTTACAGTGAAGAATCATGGTTAGGAGATGCAGCAAGATAAACGTTACTGACAACTCTTTGAAAGATGGCTTACAATTGCATCCTTTGTCTGGGTGGAGAAACCGTTATGTCGGCTCAAGTGGCACTCGTTGAACATATCCAGATGACTTAGTTCTTTGCTGTTGTATTTGTCCTTCTGAAAAAAATAACATAAATAGGTGATCAACTTAAAGGTTTCAGGTGTACATAAAATCTACAGTTTCCGCTAGCGACCATGTGCACTATAGTTACCATAGCTGGAATTCAATTCAACTGACATTGCTCTGTAAATGACGTTATTGTGAAACAAATAAAATGCAATCCGTCCTACAGAAAAATAGGGAACATCATCTAGCACGTGTGTTGAGCACAACAAACTTATGTAACCAACAAACTTGAAATACTCATCACATCACAGTTTTATGTTGTGACAGTTCATGATTTACCACGTTTTCCAAGTGCACGACATAGCTGCGTGAACCGGTTGCCGGATGGACCAGGTCCTTAGCACGGTTGAATTTGTTTTTCTCACTGAATTCCTGCTGCATGGTAGAATTAGTAATGGTACTGATAGTCAAGCTTCATGCACAAGAAAATGCAGTCATAAGTCAGAACTGGGGAAAGGGCTAGTCAATTCAGTTAACAAGTTCATCAGCCATACGCATGTAATGTAACAACTTCGATTTGCATAAAATAACTGACCTTCATCTTGGGATCCATCTAGTGTTGCACAAGCTCATTTCACTCAACGTCGTTCATCGAACTGACAGGACTTTTTTTCGGCACTTTGCAGAGAAGACGGTTATCAAAGTGCTTTCTTTTAAGGACGTGCCATTGGTGCTTAACACCTATCTGAAGATACCTCTTGCACGCTGCTTTTACTGGTGAAGAATTAATATCCATATCAAACCTAACCTAGTGGCATGGAAGAACATGCATAAGAATGGAAATGTCTGAATCAACAACATTATATAAATATTGCAGAGGGGAAAAACGCTTAGGATGCTTACCGAAACTCTGTGGTAATAGTCAGAGAGGAGCCTACTATCCCCCTTATATTTCTTCCAGTGCGAGCGCACAGGCACATGGTTCTTGACTGCATTGTGGCATTCAGCTGCAAACTTTGCAGCGATAAAAGGTGACACTGGCCTCTTGATAACGCGTGAAGCACACGTCCGTTGGGAACCCCAAGAGGAAGGTGTGATGCGTACAGCAGCAAGTTTTTCCTTAGTAAGAAACCAAGGTTATCGAACCAGTAGGAGATGAAGGCCACGTGAAGGTTGTTGGTGGAGAAGGGTAGTGTGGCGCAACACCAGGGATTCCGGCGCCAACGTGGAACCTGCACAACACAATCAAAATACTTTGCCCCAACTTAACATTGAGGTTGTCAATCTCACCGGCTTGCTGTAAACAAAGGATTAAACGTATGGTGTGGAAAATGAGGTTTGTTTGCAATGATCAGCAGAGAACAATGATTGCAGTAGATTGTATTCAGATGTAAAAGAATGGACCGGGGTCCACAATTCACTAGTGGTGTCTCTCCAATAAGATATAGCATGTTGGGTGAACAAATTACAGTTGGGCAATAGACAAATAGAGAGGGCATAACAATGCACATACATATCATGATGACTAATATGAGATTTACTTAGGGCATTACGACAAATTACATAGACCACTATCCAGCATGCATCTATGCCTAAAAAGTCCACCTTCGGGTTAGCATCCGCACCCCTTCCAGTATTAAGTTGCAAACAACAGACAATTGCATTAAGTATGGTGCGTAATGTAATCAACACAAATATCCTTAGACAAAGCATTGATGTTTTATCCCTAGTGGCAACAGCACATCCACAACCTTAGAACTTTCTGTCACTGTCCCAGATTCAATGGAGGCATGAACCCACTATCGAGCATAAATACTCCCTCTTGGAGTCACAAGTATCAACTTGGCCAGAGCCTCTACTAGCAATGGAGAGCATGCAAGATCATAAACAACACATATATGATAGATTGATAATCAACTTGACATAGTATTCCATATTCATCGGATCCCAACAAACACAACATGTAGCATTACAAATAGATGATCTTGATCATGATAGGCAGCTCACAAGATCTAACATGATAGCACATGAGGAGAAGACAACCATCTAGCTACTGCTATGGACCCATAGTCCAAGGATGAACTACTCACACATCAGTCCGGAGGCGATCATGGTGATGTAGAGTCCTCCGGGTGATGATTCCCCTCTCCGGCAGGGTGCCGGAGGTGATCTCCTGAATCCCCCGAGATGGGATTGGCGGCGGCGGCGTCTCAGTATGTTTTCTCGTATCGTGGCTCTCGGTAATAGGGTTTTTGCGATGGAGAGTATAAGTAGGCGGAAGGGCAGAGTCGGGGGAGGCACGAGGGCCCCACCCCATAGGCCAGCGCGGGCCCCTCCTTGGCCGCGCCGCCCTATGGTGTGGGTGCCTCGTGGCCCCACTTCGTATCCTCTTCGGTCTTCTGGAAGCTCTGCGGAAAAATAAGACTCTGGGCTTTGTTTCGTCCAATTCCGAGAATATTTCCTGTGTAGGATTTCTGAAACCAAAAACAGCAGAAAACAGGAACTGGCGCTTCGGCATCTTGTTAATAGGTTAGTGCCGGAAAATGCGTATAAATGATATAAAGTGTATATAAAACATGTGAGTATTGTAATAAAACTAGCATGGAACGTAAGAAATTATAGATACGTTTGAGACGTATCAAGCATCCCCAAGATTAGTTCCTACTCGCCCTCGAGTAGGTAAACGATAACAAGGATAATTTCTGAGGTGACATGTTGCTATCATAATCTTGATCAATACTATTGTAAAGCATATGAGATGAATGAAGTGATTCGAAGCAATGGTAAAGATAATGACTAAACAACTGAATTATATAGCAAAGACTTTTCATGAATAGTACTTTCAAGACAAGCATCAATAAGACTTGCATAGGAGTTAACTCATAAAGCAATAAATTCTTAGTAGAAAGTTTTGAAGCAACACAAAGGAAGATATAAGTTTCAGCAGTTGCTTTCAACTTCAACATGTATATCTCATGGATAATTGTCAACACAAAGTAATATGATGAATGCAAATAAGCAAGTATGTAGGAATCAATGCACACAGTTGACACAAGTGTTTGCTTCTAAGATAGAAAGAAGTAGGTAAACTGACTCAACATAAAGTAAAAGAAAGGCCCTTCGCAGAGGGAAGCATGGATTGCTATTTTTGTGCTAGAGCTTTTATTTTGAAAACATAAAAACAATTTTTTCAATGGTTGTAATAATTCATATGTGTTATGCATATGACATCCTATAAGTTGCAAGCCTCATGCATAGAATACCAATAGTGCTCGCACCTTGTGCTAATTAGCTTGGATTTCCATGGATTATCATTGCATTACATATGTTTCAACCAAGTGTCACAAAGGGGTACCTCTATGCTGCCTGTACAAAGATCCAAGGAGATAGATCGCCCATTTGATTTCTCGTTTTTGATAGATCTCAACTAAGGAAATCCATACCGGGACAACATAGAAAACAGATAATGGACTCCTCTTTAATGCATAAGCATTCAACAACAGATAATATTCTCATAAGAGATTGAGGACTAATGTCCAAACTGAAACTTCCACCATGATACATGGCTTCGGTTAGCGGCCCAATGTTCTTCTCTAACAATATGCATACTCAAACCATTTGATCATGATAAATCACCCTTACTTCAGACAAGACGAACATGCATAGCAACTCACATGATATTCAACAAAGGTGTAATAGTTGATGGCGTCCCCAGAAACATGGTTACCGCTCAACAAGCAACTTATAAGAAATAAGATACATAAGCTACATATTCTTTACCACAATAGTTTTTAAGCTATTTTCCCATGAGCTATGTATTGCAAAGACAAGGAATGAAGTTTTAAAGGTAGCACTCAAGCAATTTACTTTGGAATGGCAGAGAAATACCACATAGTAGGTAGGTGTTGACGCGTAAAGCACACGCCTGTTGGGAACCACAAGTGGAAGGTGTGATGCGTACAGCAGCAAGTTTCCCTCAGTAAGAAACCAAGGTTTATCGAACCAGTAGGAGTCAAGGAGCACGTGAAGGTTGTTGGTGACGGAGTGTAGTGCGGCGCAACACCAGGGATTTCAGCGCCAACGTGGAACCTGCACAACACAATCCAAATACTTTGCCCCAACTTAACAGTGAGCTTGTCAATCTCACCGGCTTGCTGTAAACAAAGGATTAAATGTATGGTGTGGAAAATGATGTTTGTATGCGAAGAACAGTAAAGAACAATGTTTGCAGTAGATTGTATTCAGATGTAAAAGAATGGACCGGGGTCCGCAGTTCACTAGTGGTGTCTCTCCAATAAGAAATAGCATGTTGGGTGAACAAATTACAGTTGGGTAATTGACAAATAAAGAGGGTATAACAATGCACATACATATCATGATGACTACTATGGGATTTAATCGGGAATTACGACAAAGTACATAGACCGCTATCCAGCATGCATCTATGCCTAAAAAGTCCACCTTCGGGTTAGCATCCGCACCCCTTCCAGTATTAAGTTGCAAACAACAGACAATTGCATTAAGTATGGTGCGTAATGTAATCAACACAAATATCCTTAGACAAAGCATTGATGTTTTATCCCTAGTGGCAACAGCACATCCACAACCTTAGAACTTTCTGTCACTGTCCCAGATACAATGGAGGCATGAACCCACTATCGAGCATAAATACTCCCTCTTGGAGTTACAAGTATCTACTTGGCCAGAGCCTCTACTAGCAACGAAGAGCATGCAAGATCATAATCAACACATATATGATAGATTGATAATCAACTTGACATAGTATTCCATATTCATCGGATCCCAACAAACACAACATGTAGCATTACAAATATATGATCTTGATCATGATAGGCAGCTCACAAGATCTAACAATGATAGCACATGAGGAGAAGACAACCATCTAGCTACTGCTATGGACCCATAGTCCAGGGGTGAACTACTCACACATCAGTCCGGAGGCGATCATGGTGATGTAGAGTCCTCCGGGAGATGATTCCCCTCTCCAGCAGGGTGCCGGAGGCGATCTCCTAAATCCCCCGAGATGGGATTGGCGGCGGCGGCGGCTCTGGAAGGTTTTCCGTATTGTGGCTCTCGGTACAGGGGTTTTCGCGACGGAGGCTATAAGTAGGCGGAAGGGCAGCGTCGGTGGAGGCACAGGGGCCCCACACCATAGGCTGGCGCGGGCCCCATGCTGGCCGCGCCGCCCTATGGGTACGGGCCCTCGTGGCCCCACTTCGTATGTTCTCCGGTCTTCTGGAAGCTCCGTGGAAAAATAAGACCCTGGGCGTTAATTTCGTCCAATTCCGAGAATATTTCCGTTGTAGGATTTCTGAAACCAAAAACAGCAGAAAACAGCAACTGGCTCTTCGGCATCTCGTCAATAGGTTAGTGTCGTAAAATGCATAATAATGACATAAAGTGTGTATAAAACATGTGAGTATCATCATAAAAGTAGCATGGAACATAAGAAATTATAGATACGTTTGAGACGTATCAAGCATCCCCAAGCTTAGTTCCTACTCGCCCTCGAGTAGGTAAACGATAACAAGGATAATTTCTGAAGTGACATGCTATCATAATCTTGATCAATACTATTATAAAGCATCTGTAATGAATGAAGTGATTCGAAGCAATGGTAAAGACAATGAATAAACAACTGAATCATATAGCAAAGACTTTTCATGAATAGTACTTTCAAGACAAGCATCAATAAGACTTGCATAGGAGTTAACTCATAAAGCAATAGATTCTTAGTAGAAAGCTTTGAAGCAACACAAAGGAAGATATAAGTTTCAGCGGTTGCTTTCAACTTCAACATGTTTATCTCATGGATAATTATCAACACAAAGTAATATGATGAATGCAAATAAGCAAATATGTAAGAATCAATGCACACAGTTGACACAAGTGTTTGCTTCTAAGACAGAAAGAAGTAGGTGTACTGACTCAACATAAAGGTAAAAGAAAGGCCCTTCGCAGAGGAAGCATGGATTGCTATATTTGTGCTAGAGCTTTTATTTTGAAAACATAGAAATAATTTTTTCAACGGTAGTAATAATTCATATGTGTTATGCATAAGATATCTTATAAGTTGCAAGCCTCATGCATAGATTACCAATAGTGCCCGCACCTTGTCCTAATTAGCTTGAATTTACATGGATTATCGTTGCATAGCATATGTTTCAACCAAGTATCATAAAGGGGTACCTCTATGCCGCCTGTACAAAGGTCTAAGGAAAAAGTTCGCATTGGATTTCTCGCTTTTGATTATTCTCAACTTAGACATCCATACCGGGACAACATAGAAAACAGATAATGGACTCCTCTTTAATGCATAAGCATTCAACAACAGATAATATTCTCATAAGAGATTGAGGATTGATGTCCAAACTGAAACTTCCACCATGGATCATGGCTTTAGTTAGCGGCCCAATGTTCTTCTCTAACAATATGCATACTCAAACCATTTGATCATGATAAATCACCCTTACTCCAGACAAGACGAACATGCATAGCAACTCACATGATATTCAACAAAGGTGAAATAGTTGATGGCGTTCCCAAAAACTTGGTTACCGCTCAACAAGCAACTTATAAGAAATAAGATACATAAGCGACATATTCAATACCACAATAATTTTTAAGCTATTTTTCCCATGAGCTATATATTGCAAAGACAAAGGAATGAAATTTTAAAGGTAGAACTCAAGCAATTTACTTTGGAATGGCAGAGAAATACCATGTAGTAGGTAGGTATGGTGGACACAAATGGCATAGTTTTTGGCTCAAGGATTTGGATGCACGAGAAGAATTCTCTCTCAATACAAGGTTTAGGCTAGCAAGGTTGTTTGAAGCAAACACAAGTATAAACCGGTACAGCAAAACTTACATAAGAACATATTGCAAGAATTATAAGACTCTACACTGTCTTCCTCGTTGTTCAAACCCTCACCAGAAAATATCTAGACTTTAGAGAGACCAATCATGCAAACCAAATTTCAACAAGCTCTATGGTAGTTCTTCACTAATAGGTGCAAAGTACATGATGCAAGAGCTTAAACATGATCTATTTGAGCACAACAATTGCCAAGTATCAAATTATTCAAGACAATATACCAATTACCACATGCAGCATTTTCTGTTTCCAACCATATAACAATGAACGAAGCAGTTTCAACCTTCGCCATGTACATTAAGAGTAAAGCTAAGAACACATGTGTTCATATGCAACAGCGGAGCGTGTCTCTCTCCCACACAAAGAATGCTAGGATCCGATTTTATTCAAACACAAACTAAAATAAAAACATACAGACGCTCCAAGTAAAGCACATAAGATGTGACGAAATAAAAATATAGTTTCACTAGAGGTGACCTGATAAGTGGTCGATGAAGAAGGGGATGCCTTGGGCATCCCCAAGATTAGATGCTTGAGTCTTCTTGAAATATGCAGGATGAACCACGGGGGCATCCCCAATCTTAGAGTTTTCACTCTTCTTGATCATATTGTATCATCCTCCTCTCTTGATCCTTGAAAACTTCCTCCACACCAAACTCAAAACAAACTCATTAGAGGGTTAGTGCATAATCAAAAATTCACATATTCAGAGGTGACATAATCATTCTTAACACTTCTGGACATTGCACAAAGCTACTGAAAGTTAATGGAACAAAGAAATCCATCAAACATAGCAAAACAGGCAATGCGAAATAAAAGGCAGAATCTGTCAAAACAGAACAGTACGTAAAGACGAATTTTTCTTGGGCACTTAACTTGCTCAGATGAAAATGCTCAAATTGAATTAAAGTTGCGTACATATCTAAGGATCACACAAATAAATTGGCAGATTTTTCTGAGTTACCTACAGACGGGGCGGCTAAATTTCCTGACAGTAAGAATTCTGTTTCTATGCAGTAATCCAAATCTAGTATCATCTCTAATATCAAAGACTTTACTTGGCACAATAATGCAATAAAATAAAGATAAAGAGAGGTTGCTACAGTAGTAACAACTTCCAAGACTCAAATATAAAACAAAAGTGCAGAAGTAAAATAATGGGTTGTCTCCCATAAGCGCTTTTCTTTAACGCCTTTCAGCTAGGCGCAGAAAGTGTGTATCAAGTATTATCAAGAGATGAAGCATCAATATCATAATTTGTTCTAATAAGTGAATCAAAAGGTAACTTCATTCTCTTTCTAGGGAAGTGTTCCATACCTTTCTTAAGAGGAAACTGATATTTAATATTACCTTCCTTCATATCAATAATAGCACCAACAGTTCGAAGAAAAGGTCTTCCCAAAATAATGGGACAAGATGCATTGCATTCAATATCCAAGACAACACAATCAACGGGGACAAGGTTATTGTTAACCGTAATGCGAACATTATCAATCCTCCCCAAATGTTTCTTTATAGAATTATCAGCAAGATTAACATCCAAATAACAATTTTTCAATGGTGGCAAGTCAAGCATATTATAGATTTTCTTAGGCATAACAGAAATACTTGCACCAAGATCACAAAAAGCATTACAATCAAAATCATTGACCTTCATCTTAATGATGGGCTCCCAACCATCTTCCAACTTCCTAGGAATTGAGGTTTCAAGTTTTAAATTATCTTCTCTAGCTTTAATGAGAGCATTTGTAATATGTTTTGTAAAGGCCAAATTTATAGCAGTAGCATTAGGACTTCTAGCAAGTTTTTGTAAGAAATTAATAACTTCAGATATGTGACAATAATCAAAATCTAAACCATTATGATCTAAAGCAATGGGATCATTGTCCCTAATATTTTGAAAAATTTCAGCAGTTTTATCACAAACAGTTTCAGCAGTTTTAGTAGTTTCAGGCAGTTTTGCACGCTTTGCATTAGGAGTAGAAACATTGCCAACACCAATTATTTTACCATTTATAGTAGGAGGTGTAGCAACATGTGAAGCATTATCATTACTAGTGGTTGTAATAGTCCAAACTTTAGCTACATTATTCTCTCTAGCATTTTCTTCTCTTTCCCACCTAGCATGCAATTCAGGCATCAATCTAATATTTTCATTAATTCAAACTTGGATGGAGTTTGCTGTAGCAAATGACTTAATATATTTAGTTTCATTAGGCATAACTTTTAGTTTCAAAAGATCAACATCAGCAGCAAGACTATCAACCTTAGAAGCAAGAATATCAATTTTACCAAGCTTTTCCTCAACAGATTTGTTAAAAGCAGTTTGTGTACTAATAAATTCTTTAAGCATGGCTTCAAGACCAGGGGTTACATTCCTATTATTGTTGTAAGAATTCCCATAAGAATTACCATAACCGTTACCATTATTAGAAGGATATGTGACATAGGCATCCCAAATGGGCCTGCCGAAGATAGTACCCGGGGTTTACTGAAGGCCCACTATCCGAAGAATAAAAAGATTCGGAAGCCCAAGATATTATTAAGGAAAGCTAGAGTTGTAATAGGAAGCATTATTTGTAATCTTGCGGGATGAGTTAGAAACCCTCCCGGACTCTGTAACTTGTACAATACGAATCCCTCGGCTCCGCCTCCTATATAAGGGGTAGTCGAGGGACAAAGAAAGCATCGAATCACTGTCTCTCAAACCCTAGTTTTCATAATCGTCGAGTACTTTTCGGCTGAAACCTTCGAGATCTACATGCCCTCTACTTCCAACTAAACCCTAGTCTACAACCCGTAGGCATTGACAAGTTAATACCTTGTCAATTGGCGCCGTCTGTGGGAATTAGAGGCGTCAAGGATCCGATCTCGATGGCACGTTCAAGATCGTCGACTTCATCAACCGCAAGCAACGCGATGGATCGAGGTAAACAGATCGGAACTGGTCTTGTCGATTTTGTTCCTCACCCGCCCTCCCGTTTGGATGCATATGCGTATCTTGAGGAGCCTATGGAGATGACGTTCGGAAGATTTCACTTTCGCGTCGAGAAAGAGGGATCGTATCGTGTCGAAATTCCGATTTTGTTGGGATCGTCGGCGGTCGATTCCGATTTTTCAAGCTATACATTGTCAACCGAGTCAGGAGAGGAAGAAACTTCGTCATCACGCTTCATCAGCACCAGGGCAAGAGAAAAACTTGCCAAGATCTTCAGCGACATGTCGTTTGAGTCATCTGCGGACTCCTATATAAGCGATGGCTCAAGCA
Organism: Lolium perenne; assembly: GCF_019359855.2. Lineage (NCBI taxonomy): Eukaryota > Viridiplantae > Streptophyta > Magnoliopsida > Poales > Poaceae > Lolium > Lolium perenne. The sequence goes on from NC_067247.2 coordinate 219,138,892, forward strand.
GTGTCGACAGCTACGACTTCATCGACAAATCTACTACAGTGGGCAAGGTCTTCGCCAATCTTCATGATGGTGTCACCAAACCCAACATAGATCTGAATACAAAGTATCATCAGATTTATGTCATCGGAGAGACAAGTCGTGATCAGGAGGAAACATCTGAGGCTTTCGACGATTTGGGAAATCCATACGTCGATCCCTCTGATTTGGGACGAGGCCTAGGCAATAAATATATCGGGCCACAGCCGCGAGACAGAGTCCAACTCCCACAAACAGCATGGGATAGAGCCGCAAGGGCTATGGATGGCTCAGAACCAATGGCCACCACAGCCACGACAGAAGAACTACAAACATATCAATATAGGCTCGCACGAGCTGCAAGGGAATTGGAAAAACAGACAACTGAGCTAAACAGAAGAAAGGAGGCAGCCTCTGCATCAAGTAGGCGAAGGGCAGAGCTGAGTCGACAATCTAGAACTTCGGGTGATAGCCACAGGGAAGCTCGGAACAGAGCAAGATCAAGGTTGCAAAACGTACCTGAAGGAGAAAGAGAGCACTTGGTTCAAAACCTCGACATGTCTTTTATGTCGATAGACACGAGAGGGAACATCATCCCCAAAACACCAGAAGCTGGGTATATGGCGACACAAGCTTTCATCCTTTCATCTAGACGACCCCCAGGAGATCCAAGGGAGGCATTGTACAACAAGGCAATGGCAGGAGTTGGAGCCATGGGGACGGCGTTTGTATCAACACCTCCCGAAGGAACAGCAAGGCAAAATAGTCCACGACCTGCGGCAAGAATGTGCCAGCAGCTCCCGAAGGACCAAGTGGAGCAAGGGACACGGCAGCACAAGCAAGGGTCGACAGAGCGCGACAAAGCAGAAGGGAACATCGGCAGTACCCAGAGCTAAACGACGAGGATATGTGTGGGTTGCCATGCTTCACAAGGAGAGTTCGGAAAACTCGAGTCCCTTCAGGATTCAAGTTACCCGATAACTTCAAAAAATTCGACGGCCTTCAAGATCCAGAGGATTGGCTAATCGATTATCTCGAGACGGTGAAGCTTACAGGAGGAACCAGAGCAACAACTATGCAAAGCATCCAGGTGCATCTGAGTGGAGCCACACGATCTTGGATAAAGAAACTTCCTCCAGGGTCTATCGACAGCTGGGATAGCTTCGAGGACGTGTTCGTCAAGAACTTCCGGTCCACATGTAAAAAACCTGCGTCATTAGAGGAGCTGAGAGCGTGCCGACAAAAGCCAGACGAGCCAATGAGAAAATATATCCAAAGGTGGAATATCATCAAAAACTCGGCAGAAAATATATCTGACGAGAGAGCAATAGATGCGTTTGTCGCAGGGATCAGGCGTGGAGATTTTGTCGAGGATCTGGGGAGGACCAATCCAAAGATAGTATCCGCGTTAATGGAAATAGCAAATAGATGGGTAGATGGAGAAGATGTTGTTCACAACAAACGGCATAGGTCGCCAGAGGAAGAACGCGGTAGAAATTATCAGCCAAGGCGACGATTTCCTCGGCAGTACTCGAGCTATGATGCTCCAGGACAAATTTCGGCTGGTTTCCGAGCGAGCGCAGGAGGAAACAACAGAGATGAGTACCAGAGAAGCAACGAGCAACGAGGCGACAATAGAGATGACTCTCAAAACAATAGGCAAAATAGCGGGCCAAGGTTCCAGAGGCCTTTCGTGTCTCCCGAAGAGATGATGAACGGGCCGTGTCAGATGCATTTTTTCCTCGACAGCAACGGAAAAACACAGTCAGGACATCTGCAGAAGGATTGTCGCAATTTCCAGGCAATGCTAAGGTATGCAGGGCATGCTAATGCTCAGGCAGCACAGAGAAATCCTCGAGAACCAAGGAGTGAGATTCACTTGCCACCTCCTCCCGCGATTACGGACGACAATCGACATCAGCTCAGAATAGCGGCAGCACCTCCACCACCGCCTTACATTGATCCTAACTCTAACGGAGCGGTCTCGATGATTCAGAAGGGAAGGCCATCCAATAGAGCTCAGAAAGTAATCTCGCGACAGGTGTTCATGGCAGAAAAAATGCCTCCACCAACAGTCGAGTATCTTAATTGGTCAGGGCAAACATTGGCTTCACCATAGCAGATCATCCACAACAAGTTCCTCGACCAGGGCAGTCAGCACTCATACTACCAGCGGTCATCACAGGATTCGACGTATCTCGCGTGTTTATAGATGGCGGCAGCAGCTTAAACCTTATGTACGCAGATACATTAAGGAAGATGAACATATCCCTAGCAAACCTGAAGCCAACAGACACAAGATTCCACGGTATCACACCAGAGAAGCCAAGTTATCTGCTGGGGAAGATTAATCTCGACGTTCAGTTTGGGACCCTAGAAAATTACAGAATCGAGAAGCTGGAGTTCGAAGTCGTCGATTTTCCGTCATAGTACCACGCTCTGTTGGGTCGACCAGCATATGCTAGATTTATGGCGGTACCACATTACACGTACCTGTTATGGAGGATGCCTGGACCTAAGGGACCAATCACAGTCAAAGGAAGCTTCGCCCTAGCCGATAAATGTGATAAGGATTTTCATCGAATATCAGAAACTTTCGGGATGCAAGCTGAGTATTTGGCGTCAAGGCTCATGACTGACTACGACGTGCTGCCAGACGTTGGAAGGCCAAATAAAGAATCAACTTTCAACACTGAGAAAAATTCTAAAGAGGTGCAGATTCACCCGACAGACCCGAAAAAGACGACATCCATCGCAAACGACATGGACCTCGCATAGGAAAGCGCGCTCGTCGAGTTCCTCCGTGAGAACTGGAACATCTTCGCATGGTGTCCAGCTTACATGCCAGGAGTACCCAGGGAACTTGCCGAGCACCACCTAAACTTGGATCCACTAGCGAGACCAATCAAACAACCTTTGCGACGTTTTTCGGAACCAAATCGCAAGGCTATGCTGTCAGAAATTGATCGACTAAGAGAAGCTGGTTTTATCAAGGAGCTGCACACAGAGGCCACATGGGTAGCAAATCCAGTGTTGGTGCCAAAGAAAAACACTAAGGTCCTTCGCATGTGCGTCGACTTTACGTGTCTCAATAAACATTGTCCAAAGGATCACTTTCCCCTCCCGAGGATCGACCAAATTATCGACTCCACGGCAGGATGTGAACGTCTTTCCTTTTTGGACGCATATTCTGGTTATAACCAGATCAGATTAAAAGAAGAAGATGAAGTAAAAACAGCGTTCATCACACCTTACGGCGTGTTTTGCTATAGAACAATGCCATTTGGTCTGAAAAACGCGGGAGCAACATATCAGAGGATGATGCAGAAGTGTTTGGCGACACAGATTGGAAAAAATGTGCAAGTGTACATCAACGACGTCGTCATAACATCAAAAAAGGGGGCGACGCTGATCGAGGATCTCAAGGAAACCTTTGACAACCTCGACAAATTCTGCCTCAAGCTGAACCCGACAAAGTGCTCCTTCAAGGCCCCAAATAGGAGAACTTCTTGGGTTTCTAGTTTCAGCAAGAGGGATTGAAGCTAATCCCAACAAAATACAAGCTATCGTAACAATGAGGAAACCAACAAAGTTGAAAGAAATACAGAAATTAACTGGGCGAGTCGCAGCTTTAAGCAGATTCGTCGCCAGGCTGGGAGAAAAAGCATTACCGTTCTACGCTTTAATAAAGCAAGGGGAGAAATTCCAGTGGAACGAAGAAGCCGATAGAGCTTTCGAGGATTTGAAACGCACAATCTCGACACCACCAATCTTGGTGGCGCCGAAGGAAAAGGAACCTCTCCTGCTGTACATTGCAGCCACACCCCAGGTGGTTAGCACGGTGTTAGTTGTTGAAAGAGAAGAAGAAGGAAAACTCCATGGAGTGCAAAGGCCGGTATATTTCATCAGTGAAGTTTTATCGCCTTCTAAACAGCGCTACCCGCAGTACCAGAAGCTAGCATATGGAGTGATTACAACGGCAAGAAAGTTGCGCCACTATTTTTCGGCACACCCGATAATAGTAGTCAATGAAGCACCTCTTTCAAATATACTGAACAATCCAGAAGCTACAGGGCGTGTCTCCCTTTGGGGAATAGAACTTTCCCCTCGGGACATCGCGTATGAAAAAAGAAAGGCAATCAAGTCGCAAGTTTTGCCAGATTTTATTGCAGAATGGATGGAGCTGCAAAACACAGGAGCCCCAGATTTGTCGAGAACTTGGACTATGAACTTTGATGGATCCAAGAGAGTAGAAGGAGCTGGCGCAGGAGTGATACTTATATCACCTGAAGGCGACAAGTTAAAATATGTCCTACGGATGACGTTCCCAAACGCATCCAACAATGAAGCAGAATACGAGGCCCTCATACACGGGATGAAGATGGCGAAAGCTTGCGGCGCAACTCGACTAAAAATCTTTGGCGACTCACAATTGGTGGCTCAGCAAGTTATGAACCAATGTGATGCAGTCAATGATAGCATGATAGCATACAAGGAGGTGTACAATGAGCTTGAGAAGCTGTTTGATGGATGCGAGGTAAATCACATCAGTAGGTTGAGCAATGATGAAGCCGACGTTCTCGCAAACATCGGGTCGCAGTGCCTCCCAATCCCGCCAGGTGTATTTTGGGAAGAAATAGCGGAGAGATCCACAAAGCCAAAGAAGGCGCAGAAAAAAGCAAAGGAAAAAAAAACTTTGGCGCCCCTCAAAGAAGCCGTGGAGGACGAAGAAGACCAAGAGCTTGTGATGATGGTAGAAGTTCCTTGGATGCAAGCCTACATATCGTATATCCTTCGGAAAGAAATACCCGACGATCCAGTTGTGGCAAGGTGAATTATTCGACGGTCCAAAGCTTTCACAGTGGTCAAAGGGGAGTTATACAAGCGAAGTATTTCAGGCGTCCTGCAAAGGTGCGTCACACCCGAAGAAGGAAGGATAATCCTAAAAGATGTGCATGAAGGAATATGTGGTCACCACGCGAGCAGCCGAGCTATTGCAGCCAAGGTTTTTCGGGCAGGATTTTACTGGTTGACAGCAATCGAGGATGCAAAAGAGATAGTAAGAACCTGCGACGCGTGCCAGAGATTCGCCGCAAAACCTCACTCTCCAGCGGCAGAGGTGATGCCAATACCATTGTCGTGGCCCTTTGCCCAATGGGGACTCGATATGGTGGGCAAGTTGATATGAGTACCTGTTGGTTGCTGTCGACAAATTCACCAAGTGGGTAGAAGCGAAGCCAATAAATTCACCACATGCAGCGTCGGCAATAAAGTTTGTGAAAGGTCTCGTCTTTCGGTTCGGAGTGCCTCATAGCATTGTCACAGACAACAGTACCAACTTCACAGCTAAGGAGTTCAAGGCATACTGCGCAGAAGTAGGCATTAAATTGCACTTTGCGTCAGTAGGACATCCACAAACCAATGGTCAAGTCGAAAAAGCTAATGGCATCATCTGCAACGGCATTAAAAACCGTCTGCTAGGACCGCTTGAAAAAGCTCGACATACCTGGCCAGAAGAATTGCCAAGTGTTTTGTGGAGTATCCGAACAACACCAAATACGGCGACACAAGAAACTCCGTTTTTCCTCGTCCACGGAGCCGAAGCAGTACTACCAATCGAAATAGAGCATGATTCTCCAAGAGTAACAGAGTATGACGAGGAAACATCACGGAAAGCTCGGGAGGACGATATGGATGCACTCGATGAAGCTCGAGATGAAGTATTATCACGAGTTACCAAGTACCAGCAGGACCTGAAAAACTACCGCAGTCGACGATTGCGGCCCAGATCTTTTCAGGTCGGTGATTTGGTCCTACGGCTTAACCAGCAAAGTACTGAAAAGCTCGAGTCACCATGGTTGGGACCTTACGTCGTCACGGAAGTCATCGACGGAGGAGCATACAGGATCAAGGACAAGAAGACAGGGGCGCCCGAGAAAAACCCCTGGAACGTGGCACAACTCAGGCGTTTCTACGCTTAGAGTCGAAATATAGTCTTCCTTTGTAAAAATACAATGTACTGAAACGCCCGCGAGTTTTCAGACGCACTCTTTTCCTTTTCGGGGCACCGAGTGGGGCCGGAAAGGTTTTTAATGAGGCGGGCTCGCGGTGCTGCAATATAATAAAGATAGTGGAGATATACTTCTTATTCTTCGACACGCTCGGGGGCTCAATGCCTTCAAGTTACAAAATATACACAATATAGATAAACTAGACTTACCGAAATATTTCGCCTTGGTACAAGAATACCTCGCCAAATAGAACATCGGAAGCTAACAACTATAAATATAGAGTACTCATCAAAATTTTACTGCTTTGGTTTAAAAACCTCGCAACAAAAATATAGAACGTCACCACCAAGACGCTCGGGGGCTTGTACCCATCGACAGCAAAATATATATATCTCCTTACAACAAGAGAAAAATCTTCGGGACAACAAAGCAGTATAAACTCCAGCCAAAGGCTCGGGGGCTTGACGATCAAAAATAGAAACAATACATATCTCCAGAGTTGACAGATTTACAATATAGATCATGTTTACAAATACACAAAGACATATCAATGGTGAAACTACAGCAAGAAAAAGGAGGAAACCCTCAATGAATACCTAGCACATGGTCTATGGTTATTCGCTCATTGGAAGGACGAGTACTATGCTCGGCATAGCTACTCTTCACAAAGAACTCAGCATCCATCCGAAGAAGTTCATCCATCATATCTTCGGCTACAGGAGTCACCAGATCATCAATCTTGCCCATGTTTCTCTTTTTCTTCGACATCTTAGCCAGGCACGTGGGAACAATTTGATTCATGGGCAATTTTGGATAGCAAATCTTTATCATCATCATAGCAAATCTTGCGCCAGCAGAGAGTTGAGCCCGCACAAAGCCATGGATTCGAGGAGCATCTCAAAAATTTTCCATTAAAGCAGGAAGAGTTTCTGGCATCTTCTTGCGAGGGAACATGGTTCCATAAACCAAAAACAAAGTCTTCGTACAGAAGTCAAGGAAGTCACGGACCTGAGCCACGCGATCTTGGAATCTGACAATTTGGCGGGTACGCTCAGGGGTAACCCAAAAATTAGAACCATGTTGTGCAGCCAGTCTGAGCAGAACGTTGGCTCGAGCTTCAACACGTTGATCTTCGGCAGCAGTATCCAAAAATGAGCCTGGTACAACAAAAAAATTGTCAAGGAAGGAAAAATAGCAAAAACAACGACCAGCATGGTTATGAACAAGAAACATACATGTCATGTCCAGGCTGGCGTCAGTCATTAGCTGAAGCATAAAAATTTCTCGAGAAGAAGCTTCGGTAGCCTCAGCAACAGCAGCATCCTTTGCAGCAATGGCTTCTTTTGCCTGTTGAAGAGCAATTTTCTCTCTCTCGGATGCTTGTCGAGATTGTTCCATCATCGCAAGAGTTTGTTTCTTCATGGATTGGAGTTGTTGGCGAAGTTCTTGCAAATCTTGCGACAAATGTTTACTGGAAAAATCTTCGATAAGGGTTTTCTTCGAGAATGAAGAAGCAGGCGAAGTATCGGCAGAACAAGGATTGGCGGAGTAGTTATCAAATATCAACTGGAAAAGAAAATTTTAATATCAAATGATTGCGCAAGACAGAATTCCATTGATCATCATGAAATTTACATGGATATTACAGAAGGGGTTCTTCAAAGGGACTACTAAGGTAATTGTCGCCAAAGCTAATATGGCGACAATAGCTACAGAAACAGAAAAAATAAAAAAGAAGGGGCATTCAACTAGACCTCCGGCTTTGATGAGCTAGGAGTTGAAGATGGCTTGATTCCGAGATAGGCCAGAATTTTCTTCGTGTTGGGCTTTGCCGCCTTGATCAGCGATCGCCATTTTGTTTGCTCTATCTATCCTGTGTCGCCTACTTTCGCCTAGTCGATAGTTTGTTGGCTATCAGCGACCAAGGCAACAGTGTTTTCAACAGCAATCTTCATGTTCTCTTGGCGCATCTTCAGTCCAAGATCCTCTGGTGGATTGAAGTCCTTGGCAAGAGCAAGGAAAGTCTTGGGTTCCGCTTTCTTCGGGAAGAAGTAGGGGAAGAGCCGCAACAATCCTGAGTCAGCATGTCCAATGCCTTCGCGAGCTTCGGTTCCATGAAACTCAAGGATAGAGAGTGCGTCAAGAAGAGGATCGTTGTCGGGATCTTCAAGCTCAAATTCTTGGTTTGTTTTACCTGTCGCAGAAAATATATGTTGGTCGACAGCAAGTAAAGAAAAGCAAGTCTAAGAAAAATAGAATGGATCGACAAAATTACCGACAAAACACTGATTCTGCGTGTTCAAGCGCTTGATGATCGCCTTTTCACGAGTAGCATGTGCGGCTTTGTGCTCGTTCAAAGCAGTTTCGGCATCATCAAGTCTTTTTTGCAGATCTTCGACACCAGCAGCTTCTGCCTTGGCCTTATCAGCCTCCGCTTTAGCTTTGCTAGCATCAAGTTCAGCCTTCTTGCGAGCCGCTTCACTTTGCTCTAATTTCTGAGCAAGCGTGTCGACAAGCTTGTTGGCCTCCGCAAGTTTTTCTGCCAAAAATAGTTAAGAATCGTCAAAATTGCGACAAAACAGGAGCAAGAAGTTATAAACAAGGGCCAGCAAAGAATTATTACCTTCAGTCTTGCTGGCATACTCACGGTACCCAATGAATTGGGCACCGATGCGAACAAGCTCTTTGATCATAGGCTGTCAAAGAAGGACAAAGAAAGAAAATATCGGTATAGGAAAAATATGATGGCATAAAGAAGCAAACAGAGGAAATATAGACAGTGACAAGAAAATTAAGAACTTACATCATCCAAGAGAGGGCTAGAGGAGCTACCCAATTGGAGGGTAGGCTCTGGGATTATTTCAACCCTTGTCCTTTTTGGTGAAGGGACAAGAGGGCTTGAAGGAGGAGTAGGAGCGCCGACGTTTTGTTGAGGAGGCGAGGATTCCTCTCCTTCGACTGGCGTCTCCGAAACAACCAGAGTATGTGACGTACTCGTTCAAGCAGCCACATCAACAGCTGGTACTTCTTCCTCATCATCACTGCGATTAAATGTCGGCAGCATAAAAAGCAAGATAGACAAAAATCTTCGAGTACAAAATAAAGTGAAATAAAAGGTAACTTACGAGCTGATGAGGGACTCAAGGTATGGATCATAAGCTGCCTTCTGGCGTGAAGGAACAACTTCTTCGGCTTTGGAGGTGCCGGAATCTTCGACATCGTCCCTTTTCCTTTTGTTCCTTGGAGAAACAGCAGGAGGAGGAGATTGTGCCGATGCAGTGCCTTCAGAAGATCCCGCAGATTTTTGAGAATCTACGGGTTCATTCACAAAAGAGGGGGCATCTTGGTTGTTGTCGGTGACAACGGCCCTTTCCTCGACTTCTCCACCTTCAGGAAGGGGAGGAAGCGAGACAAGATTTGGATGGTTCTATATAAAAAAACAGGGGAAGATGTCAAGAAAGGAGTTACAAAAAAAAGATAGCAAGGCAATAACAAATCAATCGACAAAGTTTACCTTGGGAAGCGCATTGGTGGCGTTGTACGGTTTTACACGACAAGAAGAAGGGACAAGATCTTTTTTGCTGAGGGAGGAGATTTTTCGGACAAGTTTTTCTAAGTCCTTGACCTCTAAATCCGCCGACAACCGATCTACGTCCTTGTCGCCAGCGTACTTCCAGAGAGGGTATTTGCGAGCTTGAAGAGGCTGCACCCTGGTTCTAAGAAAATACGCTGTGATCTGAATACCTGACAGCTCCTTGCCGCGAGTATTTTGCAACTCATGGATACGAGTCATCAGGGCCTCTGTCGACATTTTTTCTTCTTCGGTAGCCTCTGCATCCCAGGAGCGGCGGCGAAGGATTTTCTCGGCACCATCGAAGGGAGGGATGTTGTCTTCAGCACATCCATGGTTCTCTTCTTGAATGTACAACCACTTCTTGCGCCACCCTTGAACTGAGTCAGGGAGTTTGACGTCGAAGTAGTCGACCGTGGGGCGAACAGAAATAACAACGCTGCCTATATTATAGGCGACATTGGGAGAGCCATTACGGCGACAAAAGAAAATGCGCTTCCATAGCGCCCAGTTAGGCTGGACGCCAAGGAAGGCTTCGCAGAGGGTGATGAAAATGGAGATATGGAGGATAGAATTGGGCGTGAGGTGGTGAAGTTGCAGACCATAAACAAAAAGCAGTCCGCGGAGGAAAGGATGAATGGGGGCGGAAATACCGCGGATGAGATGGTCGACGAAACTTACCCGATACCCCATTGGAGGGGTTGGGTAGCTTTCTTCACTAGGGAAGCACAGCGCCTTCGGCTTCTTGCTGATCCCCAGCTTCTTCAAGAGATTGATGTCCTGGGTGGAAATTTTGGACCTTTCCCACTCCGCGCTTCCCAGATCTACAGCAGCCATTGACGACTCCGGCGTGCTGTGTTTGATCAACCGACGAGGTGGCATCAACAATGGCGCGGGAATGCAGCTTGGAGAGGATGAGCTCAGGGAGTTGTGGGGTGCAGGAAGAAGTTTTGCAGATGAAAGCAGGGGAACGGCGCGAGCGGAAGTGCTCGAGGAAGAAGAAGGGGATCTTATATAGAGGTGCGGTGAAGCGGCGGACCGTTGGATGGAAAAAGTGTGCGGCAGATGATAACCACGTGGAAACAGGGGTAAAAAAGTATTTTAACATTGGAGAAGTTACGGTACGTGCGTGATACGTCCAAATTGCATCACTATTTTGTATCATAATTTGCTGTTATTCATTGATATATTTCATGTTTGGACATAATACTTATGTTATTTCATCTATTTTGCATGTTTCATCATTATTGGAGGATCGAGCACCGGAGCCAGGATTCTGCTGGAAAAAGCACCGTCAGAACGCAATATTTCGGAAGATCAACTGTGGAAGGAAATTATACCAAAAATCCTATTTTTCCAGATGACGAAGGAAGCCAGAAGGGGGAGCCGAGAGGACCCAAGGTGGGCCCAGACCACAGGCCGGCGCGGCCCATGGCCTGGCCGCGCCACCTGGTGGTGAGGGGGCCCCACAGCCCCTTTCGCCTCCTTTTCTTCGCGAAATCCTTCGTCCCGAAGACCTAAGCCACAGAGGGTACCTCACGAAGAGTTATAGCCGCCTCTGCGGGGCGGAGAACACCAGAGAGAAAAGAGCTCTCCGGCGGGCTGAGATCCGCCGGGGAAATTCCCTCCGGGAGGGGGAAATCGACGCCATCGTCACCGTCATCGAGCTGGACATCATCTCCATCACCATCATCATCATCTCCACCATCATCACCGCCGTCTCCACCGCTGGACATCGTCACCGCCGTAGCAATTTGGGTTTGATCTTGATTGTTTGATAGGGGAAACTCTCCCGGTATCGATTTCTACTTGTTGTTGATGCTATTGAGTGAAACCATTGAACCAAGGTTTATGTTCAGATTGTTATTCATCATCATATCACCTCTGATCATATTCCATATGATGTCTCGTGAGTAGTTCGTTTAGTTCTTGAGGACATGGGTGAAGTCTAAATGTTAGTAGTGAACTATGGTTGAGTAATATTCAATGTTATGATATTTAAGTTGTGGTGTTATTCTTCTAGTGGTGTCATGTGAACGTCGACTACATGACACTTCACCTTTATGGGCCTAGGGGAATGCATCTTGTACTCATCTGCCAATTGCGGGGTTGCCGGAGTGACATAAACCTAAACCCCCGTTGGTATATCGATGCAGGAGGGATAGCATGATCTCAGAGTTTAAGGCTGTGGTTAGATTTATTCTTAATTACTTTCTTGTAGTTGCGGATGCTTGCAAGGGGTATAATCACAAGTATGTATTAGTCCTAGGAAGGGCGGTACATTAGCATAGGTTCACCCACACAACACTTATCATAACAATGAAGATTATTTAGCCGTATGTAGCGAAAGCACTAGACTAAAATCCCGTGTGTCCTCGAGAACGTTTGGTCATTATAAGTAAACAAACCGGCTTGTCCTTTGTGCTAAAAAGGATTGGGCCACTTGCTGCAATTGTTACTCTCGCACTTTACTTACTCGTACTTTATTCATCTGTTATATCAAAACCCCCTGAATACTTGTCTGTAAGCATTTACAGTGAATCCTTCATCGAAACTGCTTGTCAACACCTTCTGCTCCTCGTTGGGATCGACATTCTTACTTATCGAAAATACTACGATACACCCCCTATACTTGTGGGTCATCAAGACTATTTTCTGGCGCCGTTGCCGGGGAGTGAAGCGCTATTGGTACGTGGAATTGGTAAGGGAAATATCTACTGTTTGTGCTGATTTTATTTCTGCCTGCTGCCATAATTCATTATGGAGAGATCTTCTCTCGAATGTTTATTTGGGAAATCCGCTACTACTGCAAAGGTAGTGGATGAGGCGCCAGGTGAAGAAGAAATACCATACAAAATACCTATGAAAATTATTGAACGCGTAGTGAATAACCGTTATACAGGAGATGGAACTGTCCACCCTGGAGATCATTTATTGTTCTTGCATGAATTATGCAGTTTATTCAAGTGTGCAGGTATTGCTATGGATGAAGTGAGGAAGAAACTATTCTCTATATCGCTGTCTGGTAAAGCGGCGCATTGGTATAAATTACTGGATAATGGGGATTCTCTTGAATGGAATGATATTGTGCCCCGATTTTATTCTAAGTTCTATCCTCCAAGTGAAATTCACAAGGATCGGAATCGCATATATAATTTTTGGCCTCATGATTGAGAGAGTATTGCCCAAGCTTGGGGGAGATTGAAGTCTTTAATGCTCAAATGCCCCATTCATGAGCTTCCTGGTAATGTTATTATTGATAATTTCTATGCAAGACTTTCTTTTGAAGATAAGACCTTGCTGGATACTTCTTGTTCTGGATCATTCACGCGCAATAAGGAAGAGTTTAAAAGGGACCTTCTTAATCGGATCCAGGAAAATACTGAAGGATGGGAGATCGACAAAGATCGAGAATCAGGTATAAATTATGATTACAAATGCATTGAAGCTTTTATGGATACTGATAAATTTCGTAATATGAGTGCTACTTATGGTCTTGATTCTCAAGTTGCTAAAAATCTTTATAAAGCTTTTGCCTCTCATTATGAATTGCCTAAGAAGAATTTCGATAAGTATCATGAACCGTACAAAGATAAAATTGATTCATCTATTAATAAATGCGTTGTAGTTGAAACTGTTGATCATGTTATTCCTGAAGCTTATATTGAAAAAACTCCTTTCCCTGCTAAAATGAAGGAGTACTCTGTTATAAATAGTGCGGTTCATAAAAGTGAAAAGAAACCTATAGAACCTGAAGAACAAATAAAAGTTGAGCCTGCTGTTGCAATAGTTAAAGATCTTGTGACTGAAAATTTGGAGGAAGGTCATATTATTTTCTGTGAAGATGCTTCTAATATTGTTTCACATCCTAATAAACCCAAGCAAGCTAGTGTTCCTATGCTATCTGTTAGAATTGGTGATCATTGCTATTATGGTTTATGTGATATTGGTGCAAGTATTAGTGCTATTCCTTATGAGCTTTATACGGAGATTATGCACGAAATTGGTTCTTGTGAACTTGAAGATATTGATGTGGTTATTCAGCTGGCTAATAGAGAAACTATCTCTCCAATTGGTATTGTTCGAGATGTAGAAGTTTTATGCGGTAAGATTAAATATCCTGCTGACTTTTTGGTACTTGGTTCTGCCGCTAGTGATTATTGTCCTATCATTTTTGGTAGACCTTTTCTAAATACTTGTGGAGCTATTATAGATTGCAAGAAAGAGAAAATTTTGACTAAATTTGCTGGTGAATCATATGAGTTTAACTTCTCTAAATTTACCAAAACTCCTTATAAAGCTGATTTGCCTAATAATGATTTTAAAATGGAACAGTGTGCATTTATTGTTCTTGTTCCTAATAATCCTTTGCAGCAACATTTGGAGAATAGCGAGAGTGAAGTTTTTAGGAAAGAAAGAGATGAGCTTGAGGAAATTTTTCTTCGTCAACCTATTCTCAAGCATGATTTACCGGTGGAAGATCTGGGTACAACACCGCCACCAAAGAAAGATCCTGTCTTTGATTTAAAACCCTTGCCTGATAATCTTAAATATGCTCATATTGATGATAAGAAAATATATCCTGTTATTATTAGTTCTAAGCTTACAGAGTTTGAAGAAGAAAGGCTATTGGAAATATTGAAGAAACACCGAGGAGCTATTGGCTACACTCTTGATGATTTGAAGGGGATTTCTCCCTCTATATGCCAACACGCCATTAATATGGAAGATGATGCGAAGCCTGTTGTTGAACCTCAACGTCGTCTAATTCCCAAGATGAAGGATGTGGTAAGAAATGAGGTATTACGACTTCTTGAAGCTGGTATTATATATCCTATTGCTGATAGTAGATGGGTTAGTCCTGTGCATTGTGTTCCTAAGAAAGGAGGAATGACTGTTGTGCCTAATGATAATGATGAGCTCATACCTCAAAGAGTAGTTGTAGGGTATAGAATGTGCATTGATTATCGAAAAGTTAATAAAGTTACTAAAAAAGATCATTACCCTTTGCCTTTTATTGATCAAATGTTAGAAAGGTTATCTAAAAATACTCATTTTTGTTTTCTTGATGGTTATTCTGGATTTTCACAAATTGCTGTTAAAACTAAAGATCAAGAGAAAACCACTTTCACTTGTCCCTATGGAACTTATGCTTATAGACGTATGCCTTTTGGTTTGTGTAATGCTCCTGCTACTTTTCAAAGATGCATGTCTGCTATTTTTCATGGTTTTTGCGAGGGTATTGTAGAGGTATTCATGGATGATTTTTCTGTCTATGGGAATTCTTTTGATAATTGCTTGCGGAACCTCGATAAAGTTTTGCAGAGATGTGAAGAAACTAACCTTGTTCTTAATTGGGAGAAATGCCACTTTATGGTTAATGAAGGAATTGTATTGGGACATAAAATTTCCGAGAGAGGTATTGAAGTTGATAGAGCTAAAGTTGAAGCAATTGAGAAGATGCCCTATCCTAGGGATGTTAAAGGTATTCGTAGTGTTCTTGGTCATGCTGGGTTTTATAGGAGGTTTATTAAAGATTTCTCCAAGATTTCAAAGCCTCTTACTAATCTTCTTCAAAAAGACGTACCTTTTGTTTTTGATGACGATTGTAAGGAAGCTTTTGAAACTCTTAAGAAAGCCTTAACAACTGCTCCTATAGTTGAACCTCCTGATTGGAACTTACCATTTGAAATTATGTGTGATGCTAGTGATTTTGCTGTAGGCGCTGTTCTTGGACAGCGGGTAAATAAAAAACTGAATGTTATTCATTATGCTAGTAAAACTCTTGATGCTGCTCAAAGAAATTATGCTACTACTGAAAAGGAATTGTTAGCTGTAGTCTTTGCTTGTGATAAGTTTAGATCTTATATTGTTGATTCAAAAGTTACTATTCATACTGATCATGCTGCAATCAGATACCTTATGCAAAAGAAAGATGCTAAGCCTAGGCTTATTAGATGGGTACTTCTGTTGCAAGAATTTGATTTACATATTGTAGATAGGAAGGGTGCTGATAATCCTGTTGCTTATAATTTGTCTAGATTGGAAAATATTGCTTATGATCCTGTTCCTGTTAATGATAGTTTTCCAAATGAACAATTGGCTGCAATAAAGGTGAGTTCGCGAGACAGTCCTTGGTATGCTGATTATGCTAACTTTATTGTTTCCAAGTACTTGCCTCCAACCTTTTCAGCTCAGCAAAGGAGGAAATTCTTTTATGACTTGAGGCATTATTTCTGGGATGACCCACACTTATATAAAGGAGTGGATGGTATTATGCGAAGATGTGTTCCCGAATATGAACAACAGGAGGTATTGAGTAAATGCCATGGTAGTGCTTATGGAGGACATCACGCCAGAGAAAGAACCGCGCAAAAGGTTCTACAATCAGGTTTTTATTGGCCAACTCTCTTCAAAGATGCAAGGAAGTTTATTTTATCTTGTGATGAATGCCAAAGGGTTGGTAATATCTCTAGACGCAATGAAATGCCGATGAATTATACTCTTGTTATTGAACCGTTCGATTGTTGGGGATTTGACTTCATGGGACCTTTTCCCTCTTTAGAAGGTAACACTCATATACTTGTTGCTGTTGATTATGTTACTAAATGGGTGGAAGCCATACCTACAAAAAGTGTTGATGGTGAGACCTCTTTAAGAATGCTTTTAGATATTATTTTTCCTAGATTTGGAGTTCCTAGATATATTATAACTGATGGAGGTTCTCATTTTATTCATGGTGGTTTTAGAAAGACTCTTGCTAGATATGGTATTAATCATAGAATTGCTTCCGCTTATCATCCTCAAACTAGTGGGCAAGTAGAATTATCAAATAGAGAGATTAAATCTATCTTGCAAAAGACTGTTAATAAAACTAGAAAGAATTGGGCTAGTAAATTGAAGGATGCACTTTGGGCTTATAGAACTGCTTATAAAAATCCCATGGGAATGTCACCTTATAAAATGGTTTATGGGAAAGCTTGTCATTTACCTTTAGAACTAGAGCACAAAGCTTATTGGGCTGTTAGAGAATTAAATAAAGATCCTAAATTTGCCGGTAATAAGAGGTTGTTGCAATTGAGTTCTCTAGATGAATGGAGAAGTGAAGCTTACGAAAATGCTAAACTCTTTAAAGAGAAAGTTAAAAAATGGCATGATAGAAGGATTATCAAAAGAGAATTTAATATTGGAGATAAAGTCCTATTGTATCGGTCTCGTCTCAGATTCTTTGCAGGGAAATTACTCTCGAAATGGGAAGGACCGTATGTTGTCGAGGAGGTGTATCGTTCAGGAGCAATCAAAATTAGCTCTCTCCAAGGCAATGCTACGCAAGTGGTAAATGGACAAAGACTCAAGCATTATATCTCAGGTGATTCCTATAATGTTGATGTTGATATTATTCGAGTGGAAACACCGGAGGCCTTCATCAAAGGACAAGTTGACAGTTCGCCAGAACTCGACTTTGAATAGGTAACAGTACTGGTAATAAAAAGTTCGCAATTTACTTTCCGAACAATATTTTTGCTGTTTTTGGAAAATATGGAAAATTACGAGATCGAAACGGAGTGGAAAAGACGCACGAGGGTGTGCCACCATAGGCCGGCGCGGCCTGGCCTGGGCCCGCGCCGCCCTATGAGCTGGCCGCCTTGTCGCCCCTTTCCGACTCTAGTTCGATCTGGTACTTTCCTTTTGACGTGTTTTGTTTCGAGCTGTTTCTGCCAGGATCTGTTTTCAGTTTAGAAGCACCATGGTCTCCAAGAACAAGGGCAAGGAGCTTCCGGATGAAGATAATCAAGATCTTGAGTGGAAAGAGGAAGACAAGAGCGTCAAGGAAGAAGATGAAGAAGAGGTGGAGGAAGACTCGCGTGCACACCCAACGTGCTACCATCGCAAGCGTCAAGGTGGTGGACAACCCCTTCAGTGCAAACAAGAGCGTAAGAATTCGCACCGGAGGAGGGGTTCCACGTCATTACCTAGCTCCGAAGACATCTTTCTCAGGCACTCACCGTCCCTTCCGCAATCTAATTTTCAATAATCAAATTGAAAGGATTCTCAGGGCAGCATTGCCTAGCAATTGGGATATAGATCGTTCTAACACTGCAGGAAGGACGAAGCCTGAGGGTGAAGAGTGGGGAAATAGCTCCAAAATTTGGGACTCGCCGTCGGACATACTTCTTAACCTCGTCGAGCACAATTCGGAGATGATTCGCAACCTCACGTACAAGATTGATGAGCTTCAGGAGCTTGTTGAGAAGCTCGTCAGGAATTCATCACCACCATCGCCGAAGGAGTAATTCATCATCGGTATTGGCATCCCCTTGGTTTGTTCCAAGCTTGGGGGAGTGCCGCGGTATCACATCATCACTACCTTTTACTTTTTACTGTCAAGTAGTGGCATATCATGAGTAGGGAAGTTATCATATAAGATGGGTTGCAGTTTGGAAGTATCTCTCCTTTAGTTGGTTGTCTATGTATCCCTTGGTGTGAGTTATCGTTATGGAATATTAATGAGAAGTCTTATCATTTACATATTGCACATCTTATTTTAGTTTGCAATCTCTATTATATGATTTACCTTGTTGTTAGTATTGTTATCACTTTGGGAGCATTGAATAAATCTATTTGGTTTTGGCAAACTTAGCATTGGTCAATAGCAACAACACTTTGAGGTTTAAGTAGAAAAGAGAAATACATGTAGATGTTTCATTGTCTTTCTTTCTTGTTAGCTCATAGCTTATTATTCTGAAGTTAAAATTGTTTGTGCATACAAGGAAGATGCATGATTGTTTCTATCACATGTATATTTGTTTGTTTCCTTCAACTCTTATGCTTGCTAATTAACCTTGCTAGCCAAAGACCTGTACTGAGAGGGAATACTTCTCGTGCATCCAAACCTTAGCCCAAACCTATGTCATTTGTGTCCACCATATCTACCTACTACATGGTATTTTCTGCCATTCCAAGTAAATACTTCATGTGCTACCTTTAAACAAATTCAAAATTTACTATCTCTTATTTGTGTCAATGTTTTATAGCTCATGAGGAAGTATGTGGTGTTTTATCTTTCAACCTTGTTGGGCAACTTTCACCAATGGACTAGTGGCTTTATCCGCTTATCCAATAATTTTGCAAAAAGAGCTGGCAATGGGATTCCCAGTCCCAAATTAATTAAACTAAAAAGACACTCCTCCATGGTATGTGATTGATGGACGGCACCCGAAGGATTCGGTTAGCCATGGCTTGTGTAAGCAAAGGTTGGGGGGAGTGTCATCATCATAATAAAACCAAAATAAAAAGGCACTCCTTCATGGTATGAGATTGTTGGCAGGCACCCGAGGATTCGGTTAGCCATGGTTTGTGAAAGAAAGGTTGGAAGGAGTGCCACACAAAATAAAAATAAAATGGGAGCCGCTCTTTGAAGGTTGTCTGGCAAGGGGGTTAGAGTACCCGCTACCAGTCATTGACAACAACAAACACCTCTCAAAATGTTACTTTTATTATCTCTATATGATTTCAAAACTGAAAAAGCTCTAGCACATGATTTAATCACTGCTTCCCTCTGCGAAGGGCCTGTCTTTTACTTTATGCTGAGTCAGTAAACCTATTTCCCTCTATCTCAAGCAAGCATTTGAGTAGTTGTGATCAAACCATTATATTGTGATCTGCTTCATCATGTCTTTTATTCTTCCTTGTTTAGTACAAGTTTTATCTGTATGAATATAGCTTTGCAAGTTATCAATGATTATGAGGAGACTATTATGATTGAGTATGCAAGTTGTGCCATATAAACTTTAACATGAGAGCGCTGCTCAATAGATAAATATAACCTGTTAATTGTTCTCTGACCAAGAACGAAGTTTGCCATCACCAACTATGATTTCTTATGCACCTTTATTTGTGATTACCTTATACTTGTTTCAAGTTGAGTTATATGAGGAAGTTGTTTGCTAGAATGTCTTGTGTGAATGAATATGATGCTTCTTGTCCGTATTTTATTTATCGACTCTTCACTCCATAAACATGTGGTCCTGTTTACCGAGTTCGGCCGCTTGGGGACAAGCGAAGTCTAAGCTTGGGGGGAGTTGATACGTCCAAATTGCATCACTATTTTGTATCATAATTTGCTGTTATTCATTGATATATTTCATGTTTGGACATAATACTTATGTTATTTCATCTATTTTGCATGTTTCATCATTATTGGAGGATCGAGCACCGGAGCCAGGATTCTGCTGGAAAAAGCACCGTCAGAACGCAATATTTCGGAAGATCAACTGTGGAAGGAAATTATACCAAAAATCCTATTTTTCCAGATGACGAAGGAAGCCAGAAGGGGGAGCCGAGAGGACCCAAGGTGGGCCCAGACCACAGGCCGGCGCGGCCCATGGCCTGGCCGCGCCACCTGGTGGTGAGGGGGCCCCACAGCCCCTTTCGCCTCCTTTTCTTCGCGAAATCCTTCGTCCCGAACACCTAAGCCACAGAGGGTACCTCACGAAGAGTTACAGCCGCCTCTGCGGGGCGGAGAACACCAGAGAGAAAAGAGCTCTCCGGCGGGCTGAGATCCGCCGGGGAAATTCCCTCCGGGAGGGGGAAATCGACGCCATCGTCACCGTCATCGAGCTGGACATCATCTCCATCACCATCATCATCATCTCCACCATCATCACCGCCATCTCCACCGCTGGACATCGTCACCGCCGTAGCAATTTGGGTTTGATCTTGATTGTTTGATAGGGGAAACTCTCCCGGTATCGATTTCTACTTGTTGTTGATGCTATTGAGTGAAACCATTGAACCAAGGTTTATGTTCAGATTGTTATTCATCATCATATCACCTCTGATCATATTCCATATGATGTCTCGTGAGTAGTTCGTTTAGTTCTTGAGGACATGGGTGAAGTCTAAATGTTAGTAGTGAACTATGGTTGAGTAATATTCAATGTTATGATATTTAAGTTGTGGTGTTATTCTTCTAGTGGTGTCATGTGAACGTCGACTACATGACACTTCACCTTTATGGGCCTAGGGGAATGCATCTTGTACTCGTTTGCCAATTGCGGGGTTGCCGGAGTGACATAAACCTAAACCCCCGTTGGTATATCGATGCAGGAGGGATAGCAGGATCTCAGAGTTTAAGGCTGTGGTTAGATTTATTCTTAATTACTTTCTTGTAGTTGCGGATGCTTGCAAGGGGTATAATCACAAGTATGTATTAGTCCTAGGAAGGGCGGTACATTAGCATAGGTTCACCCACACAACACTTATCATAACAATGAAGATTATTTAGCCGTATGTAGCGAAAGCACTAGACTAAAATCCCGTGTGTCCTCGAGAACGTTTGGTCATTATAAGTAAACAAACCGGCTTGTCCTTTGTGCTAAAAAGGATTGGGCCACTCGCTGCAATTGTTACTCTCGCACTTTACTTACTCGTACTTTATTCATCTATTATATCAAAACCCCCTGAATACTTGTCTGTAAGCATTTACAGTGAATCCTTCATCGAAACTGCTTGTCAACACCTTCTGCTCCTCGTTGGGATCGACATTCTTACTTATCGAAAATACTACGATACACCCCCTATACTTGTGGGTCATCAGTGCGCCAGGAAAAGCGGAGGACGTGTGTCCCCCACCTGCACGACGTGTCAAGATAATGGTTACTTTGGGCCCGCAAGGCAGCGGGAGAAAACTTCTCGCGATTTTCGGACTCGAAATCATGGCTATCGTCAGCAATAACGTCACCTTTGCAGGGAAAAATTCGCCTCAACAGTTTCTTAAAAAAGGCGACATGGAAAAATATTGGCCAGCCTTTGATCAAATACAAGTTTTTGATCAAATGCTCGGGGGCTACTTTTGAAAAATGAAAAGATCAAGAAAGACAAAATAGAAATGGCGAGAGCCTATGATCAAATACAAATATTTGCTCATAGCCTCGGGGGCTACTCCCATCGGGAGCGCTGTTCGCGCACCCGAGAAATTGTAAAACTTCGGGAGAGAAAGAAAATATAGCGGCATAAGACGTGGAGCCTACACCCAAGCACAAGTCCTTGGCTGTAGCCTTGGGGGCTACTCCCATCGGGAACGCTGTTCGCGTGCCCGATGAAATTATAAAAAAAAAAGAAAGAAAGAATGAAAAGAAGAAAGATAGAAGAGCAAAAGAGTATATTTCGAGTTATAAATAACTCTGCATATACTCCCATCGGGAGAGCAATATAAGTCATCTTTGACTCAATAAAATGTGCCATTCCAACAGCCGAATAAGCACTCGACAATATATTCTCAGAACGCCAAAGTTGCGATCAATTTCTGAATGCCGCAAAACTTTGCGAAGGTAAGACCCCAGATCCGTTCTGTGAGGCGTGGCGCCGTCTCTGACGTCGGTTTGCTACTTTTATCTGTATCAACAGATACGAAGAAAAATCCTAACGGACGTGTTAGGTACCCGATAAATATGACTGGGACTCGACAGAATGGTAAGACCTTAAGCGGCACCTGTCGAAGTTTACACCAGTATCCCGAGATCATGTCCAGGGACGTGATCTTGAAGTAGGTTTTTGCGGATTGCCACTAGAGCAGTTAACTAGTACCTGATCCGTCAGATGAACTAGCCCCAACAACCATTATCCCTGTACAATATCGAAATTTATGTGAAGACATATAGAAAGGTTTTAAGTTGTCGAGTAAAAATAAACAGTGGAGATTTTCCCTGACTCTACGATTCAAGCAAAATCTCGGGGGCTACTGACATAGGCATCCCAAATGGGCCTGCCGAAGATAGTACCCGGGGTTTACTGAAGGCCCACTACCCGAAGAATAAAAAGATTCGGAAGCCCAAGATATTATTAAGGAAAGCTAGAGTTGTAATAGGAAGCATTATTTGTAATCTTGCGGGATGAGTTAGAAACCCTCCCGGACTCTGTAACTTGTACAATACGAATCCCTCGGCTCCGCCTCCTATATAAGGGGGAGTCGAGGGACAAAGAAAGCATCGAATCATTGTCTCTCAAACCCTAGTTTTCATAATCGTCGAGTACTTTTCGGCTGAAACCTTCGAGATCTACTTGCCCTCTACTTCCAACTAAACCCTAGTCTACAACCCGTAGGCATTGACAAGTTAATACCTTGTCAATATGGCTTATAGTTGTTACCAGAATTATTCCTATAAGCATTGTTGTTGAAATTATTGTTTTTAATGAAGTTCACATCAACATGCTCTTCTTGAGCAACCAATGAAGCTAAAGGAAAACTATTAGGATCAACATTAGATCTACCATTCACAAGCATAGACGCATCAATCTTATCACTCAAGGAGGAGGTTTCTTCAACAGAATTTACCTTCTTACCTTGTGGAGCCCTTTCAGTGTGCCATTCAGAGTAATTAATCATCATATCATCAAGAAGCTTTGTTGCGGCGCCTAGAGTGATGGACATAAAAGTACCTCCAGCAGCTGAATCCAATAGGTTCCGCGAAGAAAAATTCAATCCTGCATAAAAGGTTTGGATGATCATCCAAGTAGTCAGTCCATGGGTAGGGCAATTTTTAACCAAAGATTTCGTTCTTTCCCATGCTTGAGCAACATGCTCATTATCCAATTGCTTAAAATTCATTATGCTACTTCTCAAAGATATAATTTTAGCAGGAGGATAATATCTACCAATGAAAGCATCCTTACATTTAGTCCATGAATCAATACTATTTTTAGGCAAAGATAGCAACCAATATTTAGCTCTTCCTCTTAAGGAGAAAGGAAACAATTTCAATTTTATAATGTCACCATCTACATCCTTATACTTTTGCATTTCACAAAGTTCAACAAAATTATTAAGAAGGGCAGCAGCATCATCAGAACTAACACCAGAAAATTGCTCTCTCATAACAAGATTTAGTAAAGCAGGTTTAATTTCAAAAAATTCTGCTGTAGCAGCAGGTGGAGCAATAGGTGTGCATAGGAAATCATTATTATTTGTGCTACTGAAGTCACACAACTTAGTATTCTCAAGAGTACCCATTTTAGCAATAGTAAATAAAGCAAACTAGATAAAGTAAATGCAAGTAACTAATTTTTTTGTGTTTTTAATATAGAGAACGCAAACAAGACAGTAAATAAAGTAAATGCAAGTAACTAATTTTTTTGTATTTTGATATAAGGAAGCAAACAAAGCATTAAATAAAGTAAAGTAAAGCAAGACAAAACGAAGTAAAGATATTGGAAGTGGGAGACTCCCCTTGCAGCGTGTCTTGATCTCCCCGGCAACGGCGCCATAAAAAGAGTTGATGGCGTGAAGTTGACGTGGGAGTTAGAAATCTCTGTGGTGTAACTTTTCTTCAGGTCCCCGGCAACGGCGCCAGAAAAAGAGCTTGTTGACGCGTAAAGCACACGCCCGTTGGGAACCCCAAGTGGAAGGTGTGATGCGTACAGTAGCAAGTTTCCCTCAGTAAGAAACCAAGGTTTATCGAACCAGTAGGAGTCAAGGAGCACGTGAAGGTTGTTGGTGACGGAGTGTAGTGCGGCGCAACACCAGGGATTCTGGCGCCAATGTGGAACCTGCACAACACAAACCAAATACTTTGCCCCAACTTAATAGTGAGCTTGTCAATCTCACCGGCTTGCTGTAAACAAAGGATTAAATGTATGGTGTGGAAAATGATGTTTGTATGCGAAGAACAGTAAAGAACAATGTTTGCAGTAGATTGTATTCAGATGTAAAAGAATGGACTGGGGTCCACAGTTCACTAGTGTTGTCTCTCCAATAAGAAATAGCATGTTCGGTGAACAAATTACAGTTGGGCAATTGACAAATAAAGAGGGCATAGCAATGCACATACATATCATGATGACTACTATGAGATTTAATCGGGCATTACGACAAAGTACATAGACCGCTATCCAGCATGCATCTATGCCTAAAAAGTCCACCTTCGGGTTAGCATCCGCACCCCTTCCAGTATTAAGTTGCAAACAACAGACAATTGCATTAAGTATGGTGCGTAATGTATTCAACACAAATATCCTTAGACAAAGCATTGATGTTTTATCCCTAGTGGAAACAACACATCCACAACCTTAGAACTTTCTGTCACTGTCCCAGATTCAATGGAGGCATGAACCCACTATCGAGCATAAATACTCCCTCTTGGAGTTACAAGTATCAACTTGGCCAGAGCCTCTACTAGCAACGAAGAGCATGCAAGATCATAAACAACACATATATGATAGATTGATAATCAACTTGACATAGTATTCCATATTCATCGGATCCCAACAAACACAACATGTAGCATTACAAATAGATGATCTTGATCATGATAGGCAGCTCACTAGATCTAACAATGATAGCACATGAGGAGAAGACAACCATCTAGCTACTGCTATGGACCCATAGTCCAGGGGTGAACTACTCACACATCAGTCCGGAGGCGATCATTGTGATGTAGAGTCCTCCAGGAGATGATTCCCCTCTCCGGCAGGGTGCCGGAGGCGATCTCCTGAATACCCCGAGATGGGATTGGCGGCGGCAGCGTCTCTGGAAGGTTTTCCGTATCGTGGCTCTCGGTACAGGGGTTTTCGCGACTGAGGTTTATCAACATGTGAAGCATCAACACTATTTTACTATTGATAGTAGGAGGTTTAGCAACATGTGAAGCATCAACATTACTAGTGGTGGTAATAGTCCAAACTTTAGCTACATTATTCTCTTTAGCAAATTTTTCTTCTCTTTCCCACCTAGCATGCAATTCAGCCATCAATCTAATATTTTCATTAATCCGAACTTGGATAGCATTTGCTGTAGCAAATGACTTAATATCTTTAGTTTCATTAGGCATAACTTTCAATTTTAAAAGATCAACATCAGCAGCAAGTCTATCAACCTTAGAAGCAAGAATATCAATTTACCAAGATTTTCTTCAACAGATTTGTTAAAAGCAGTTTGTGTACTAATAAATTCTTTAAGCATGACCTCAAGACCAGAGGGTACACTCCTATTATTGTTGTAAGAATTACCATAACCATTACTATTATTAGAAGGATATGGCCTATAGTTGTTACCAGAATTATTCCTATAAGCATTGTTGTTGAAATTATTATTTTTAATGAACTTCACATCAACATGCTCTTCTTGAGCAACCAATGAAGCTAAAGGAACATTATTAGGATCAACATTAGATCTACCATTAACAAGCATAGACATAATAACATCAATCTTATCACTCAAGGAGGAGGTTTCTTCAACAGAATTTACCTTCTTACCTTGTGGAGCCCTTTCAGTGTGCCATTCAGAGTAGTTGATCATCATATCATCAAGAAGCTTTGTTGCGGCGCCTAAAGTGATGGATATAAAAGTACCTCCAGCAGCTGAATCCAATAGGTTCCGCGAAGAAAAATTCCATCCTACATAAAAGGTTTGGATGATCATCCAAGTAGTCATTCCATGGGTAGGGAAATTATTCACCAAAGATTTCATTCTTTCCCATGCTTGGGCAACATGCTCATTATCCAATTGCTTAAAATTCATTATGCTACTTCTCAAAGATATAATTTTAGCGGGAGGATAATATCTACCAATGAAAGCATCCTTAAATTTAGTCCATGAATCAATACTATTTTTAGGCAAAGATAGCAACCAATCTTTAGCTCTTCCTCTTAAGGAGAAAGGAAACAATTTCAGTTTTATAATGTCCCCATCCACATCCATATACTTTTGCATTTCAAAAAGTACAACAAAATTATTAAGATGGGCAGCAGCATCATCAGAACTAACACCAGAAAATTGCTCTCTCATAACAAGATTTAGTAAAGCAGGTTTAATTTCATAAAATTCTGCTGTAGCAGCAGGCGGAGCAATAGGTGTGCATAAGAAATCATTATTATTTGAGCTTGTGAAGTCACACAACTTAGTATTCTCAGGTGTACCCATTTTAGTAGTAGTAAATAAAGAAAACTAAATAAAATAAAGTAAATGCAAGTAACTAATTTTTGTGTGTTTTTCATATAGAGAAAGCAAACAAGACAGTAAATAAAGTAAAGCAAGTAACTATTTTTTTGTGTTTTTGATATAGAGAAAGCAAACAAAACAGTAAATAAAGTAAAGTAAAGCAAGACAATAACAAAGTAAAGAGATTGGATGTGGGAGACTCCCCTTGCAGCGTGTCTTGATCTCCCCGGCAACTGCGCCAGAAAAAGAGCTTGATAACGCGTGCAACACACGTCCGTTGGGAACCCCAAGAGGAAGGTGTGATGTGTACAGCAGCAAGTTTTCCCTTAGTAAGAAACCAAGGTTATCGAACCAGTAGGAGATGAAGGCCACGTGAAGGTTGTTGGTGGAGGAGTGTAGTGCGGTGCAACACCAGGGATTCCGACGCCAATGTGGAACCTGCACAACACAATCAAAATACTTTGCCCCAACTTAACAGTGAGGTTGTCAATCTCACCGGCTTGCTGTAAACAAAGGATTAAACGTATGGTGTGGAAAATGAGGTTTGTTTGTAATGAGCAGCAGAGAACTATGATTGCAGTAGATTGTATTCAGATGTAAAAGAATGGACCGGGGTCCACAGTTCACTAGTTGTGTCTCTCCAATAAGATATAGCATGTTGGGTGAACAAATTACAGTTGGGCAATTGACAAATAGAGAGGGCATAACAATGCACATACATATCATGATGACTAATATGAGATTTACTTAGGGCATTACGACAAATTACATAGACCGCTATCCAGCATGCATCTATGCCTAAAAAGTCCACCTTCGGGTTAGCATCCGCACCCCTTCCGGTATTAAGTTGCAAACAACAGACAATTGCATTAAGTATGGTGCGTAATGTAATCAACACAAATATCCTTAGACAAAGCATTGATGTTTTATCCCTAGTGGCAACAGCACATCCACAACCTTAGAACTTTATGTCACTGTCCCAGATTCAATGGAGGCATGAACCCACTATCGAGCATAAATACTCCCTCTTGGAGTCACAAGTATCAACTTGGCCAGAGCCTCTACTAGCAACGGAGAGCATGCAAGATCATAAACAACACATATATGATAGATTGATAATCAACTTCACATAGTATTCCATATTCATCGGATCCCAACAAACACAACATGTAGCATTACAAATAGATGATCTTGATCATGATAGGCAGCTCACAAGATCTAACATGATAGCACATGAGGAGAAGACAACCATCTAGCTACTGCTATGGACCCATAGTCCAAGGATGAACTACTCACACATCAGTCCGGAGGCGATCATGGTGATTTAGAGTCCTCCGGGTGATGATTCCCCTCTCCGGCAGGGTGCCGGAGGCGATCTCCTGAATCCCCCGAGATGGGATTGGCGGCGGCGGCGTCTCAGTATGTTTTCTCGTATCGTGGCTCTCGGTAATAGGGTTTTCGCGACGGAGAGTATAAGTAGGCGGAAGGGCAGAGTCGGGGGAGGCATGAGGGCCCCACCCCATAGGCCGGCGCATGCCCCTCCTTGGCCGCGCCGCCCTATGGTGTGGGCGCCTCGTGGCCCCACTTCGTATCCTCTTCGGTCTTCTGGAAGCTCCGTGGAACAATAAGACCCTGGGATTTTGTTTCGTCCAATTCCGAGAATATTTCCTGTGTAGGATTTGTGAAACCAAAAACAGCAGAAAACAGGAACTGGCGCTTCGGCATCTTGTTAATAGGTTAGTGCCGGAAAATGCGTTTAAATGATATAAAGTATATATAAAACATGTGAGTATTGTAATAAAACTAGCATGGAACGTAAGAAATTATAGATACGTTTGAGATGTATCACCTCATCATACCTTTTTGAATGACAACTGCCAGTTTTCCAGCCACCACTACACATGTAAACAATTAATGAGGTAACAATAATGGTACTACAAACAGAATATGGAATAAACATACTAAATATACTAAGCATGCATCCCTTTATCCCCATTACTATTCAGGGTTGCCTCCTCATGGTTAGCATCCATCTAGTGACTGACTATGTCCACAAAGACATGCTCAGTAGCATCATTACCTGTGTTCAAGGGAAGCAGCCCGAGTGTGTCATCGTGCAACAGAAGGTAACATAAATGCACATAAGAACTTGACAGTACAACATGCTAAATGCAGTAAGAGCATGATTGTACATCTTGTCTTCAGCGAGAGAAGGGTTTAGACGAAGGGATCTTCGACACACTAAGATTGGATTTGATTTGCATGTAGAAGGTGCCGGATCTGGAATTGAAATCTTGGCGCTCATCTGGGTCAGAAGTCGGGTTAGCCCTCTTGTTGTTGCTGGCGGTTATTGTTCCCGGGTAATAACTACAAGATTGATCAATCAAGCTAGAATGAAACGATAGATTGGCCTTCGCAATCAAACATAAATAAGACGAGACAAGTTGTAAATGCAGAAACTAGCACCTTAGTTGATGAGAGACCAAAGGAGGCCACACAGATATTGTTAATACGAGTGCAAGATTATAGTCTCCTTCAGGTGGCTGGGATGATGATACTCCCTTTTTGCCGTAGCTGTTGAGCCTCCTCTTTTACAAATTTCTATTGTTTTCCTCCATTTCAGCATGAGATGCCAGCAACATTTCTAGGCTGCTATGAATACAAAGACAAAAATAAATGTACATTATGATGTGCTTGCTTTCAAGCTTCATGCAGTCAACTAAACCAATAATCTGAACTTATGGACAAGGCTAGTACAATCCACAGCAAGAAATAGACGAACTAACAGGATGCGAAATAACTCAAAAGAAACGATTTACCAAATTCTGTATGGGAGACGATTTAGCCGAAACGGTGAAGATGTTGCCACGGACGAGAAGCGGGCAGGCAGTGGTGGATATATCCAGAGGGGGATCTAGGGTTAGTAGAGATGGGGAAAACTGCGTCTGAGCCTCAGTTGGATTCAGATTGGAAACGATTGTCATGTGGCCATATTTTACAGTTACTTCAATACCCTTGCCCTCCCGAAAATGTTCGGCATTAGTTCTGCAAGCCAGGTGGGTAAAATGGCCATTTCGCTGGATGAAATTGGTCCGGCGCCAACTTTTTGGAGCCAACACATTTCAAATTTCTAACATGTGGGACCGCAGTCATGGACTGGGCACCGAAGTTGGGCTGCGAACACACCTCTACCTGAAGGGACATAGCCCAACAGGTTCGTAGTTCCTGCAAAATACTACTGCCATTCCATTACATTTTTTCGCATTCAAAACTTATTGTTCAAATTCTAGAATTACAATCACTCAAAAAAGTATCAACGAGAAAACCCGGGATATAGTATCCACAAACCCGGGAAAATGTTTCAGTAACTGAAATAATATAAACTAACTAATATGGGATAGTCGGAAACAATATTTTCTTGCCAAGATTAATTGAATTTTTTTGACCTTTTTATAATATTGGAAAAAAATTAGTAATAAAAAGAAGAAAAAAAAAACTGCGAAAGTTCAAAAATAATTGTACATGTCATTTGAAAGTTATATCACTTTTTGTGAGATTAGCCCAAAATTTGATGAAAAGATGAACTTATAAAATAAAATAAAAATTGTAGTATTTGAAAGGGTATGTGTTCAATCTTGGAAATTGATACAATCTGGAATAAAAAAGTATTGGTGGTCCCCGATCATCTGATTTGCGCTTAAACAGCTTAATCTTACATATAGTTGGTGGCATGTTCAAAAAAAATGTGAAGTCAGTGTTTTGTGCAACGAGAACAACATCAATAAGTGGTGGTTTGTGCAATTTTCCCCCATCTACGGTACTCCTCCGCGAAGATTCCTTCCCTACATTTTGCTCATTTCCAATATCTCTCGAATAATATTCTTATCTAGTTTGAGTAGAGAGGAGAGGAGGGAGATAGGGAGTGGGGTCTAGCTATTTCTCGTAGGCACTTCGTGAAAGTGAAAGGTGGGCCATATATATGTTCGAAACGTATTACTAGTACATTTTTATAACTCACTATGGTACGGTATAGCTCTATGTTTGCTCAAGATGACTTACCACACTTATTTTATAGCTAGCAGTTGAATATATATTATAAACTTGCTCTAAGGCATGGATAGGGGACACCTCCACAAACGCAATCCATATGGGAGAAGGGGGGTCTCCGTTGGGGGTGCAAATAGGGGACGGGGAAATCCAGTGATACATTACATGTGACATGGTACTGCTTCTAAATTCAAATTTACAAGCATATAAAGATTTGAAAAAATTGGGGTGTTCACAAGATGTGTACTTACATCCCTTGGAAATTTCCAACACAAATTCGAAATAAACACACTGATGAAAAAGGACATGTTTCTATGTGAATATTGTCATTTTGTGCTTTTTGTCTTCTTGTCGTGCTATTTATGTAATATTTTTCAATTCATTTTTTCTTGCGTATTTCAAAATTTTATTTGCAAATTCTAGGGATTGTAGTCAACATAATATGAATGTTTAAATATTTATTTTGATTCGAAGAAATGTAACTTTTGAAATTTAAATAGTAATATCATGGTATATCTTGTAGTCTATGATATACTGTTGGAGCAAGTTTCTTCCATCTCTCTACCCCACATTTGGTATATATATGTAGGACTTGTTAAGTTATATGGGCGTGTTGTAGAACTTCCTCGCGAGTCATGATCCATGATTCATCTTATTTTTTAATGGTGGCGGTGCCAAAAAGAGAAACACATAGAGCATGCGCTATATGGGGGCGAACATCAGGCACATGACACCCTTCAAGGTATAGGGAAATTGCCCAAAGCAATGGCAACATGTTGTGCACTTCACGACAGTCAATCTCTTGGCCCATGTGTTGGTTAAGGACCTTCGTTCCATTGGCCATGTCATTTGGTAGTTTATAGATATCATGCATATAATTTCCTAATTAAGGCTTGAAAGAAATGAGTGACTCTCGGAGTGGTCTCAAAGGAGATCCCATGATCGTTGTGTCCTATGAACTATTGAGGAAATCCAGGTGTAAGTTTGTGTTTAGGATATGACAATTTTGAAAAATTCAAACAAAAATGGGAAGACAATATGGTAGCTTCATTTTCCATGGATGTGATGATGAGCCCATGTTCCAAATTTAGGTCCATGTGAACAATGTAAGGTGGCATACTGGTCAAGAGAAAGCTAATTGGGGTAGACGGGCATGACCATCGCACTAGCATCCTAAACTTTGACAGACGATTGGGGAAGGGGGTTATTTTGTAGGGCTATATTTTTTCATGGACATTATCCGACGCGAATAATCCAAATGTGAAGGTTTCATATTTTTCTGAAGGATTTTGAATTATGTACGACTTTCAGAATACTGGTCAAACTAGGGTTGACTAGGGTTTGTGTAGGGTGGTTGAAACTTTTTTGGTTGGTCCAAATGGTGTTGTGTGGTCCAAATGTGATGTATCATCACACCACCATGCCCCCTCCCCTGGTTTGGTAATGGCTTTCTGATACATGCTTCATAGAAGGAACGACGCCCATGTGTTGGTTAAGGACCTTCGTTCCATTGGCTAGGGCGTTTGGTAATTTATAGATATCATGCATATAATTTCCTAATTAAGGCTCGAAAGAAATGAGTGACTCTCGGAGTGGTCTCAAAGGAGATCCCATGATCGTTGTGTCCTGTGAACTATTAAGGAAATCCAGGTGTAAGTTTGTGTTTAGGATATGACAATTTTGAAAAATTCAAACAAAAATGGGAAGACAATATGGTAGCTTCAATTTCCATGGATGTGATGATGAGCCCATGCTCCAAATTTGGGTTCATGTGAACAATGCAAGGTGACATATTGGTCAAGAGAAAGCTAATTGGGGTAGACGGGCATGACCATCGCACTAGCCTCCTGAACTTTGTGAGACGATTGGGGAAGGGGTTATTTTGTAGGGCTATATTTTTTTCATGGACATTATCCGACGCAAATAATCCAAATGTGAAGGTTTCGTATTTTTCTAAAGGATTTTGAATTATGTACGACTTTCAGAATATTGGTCAAACTAGGGTTGACCAGGGTTTGTGTAGGGTGGTTGAAACTTTTTTTGGTTGGTCCAAATGGTGTTATGTGGTCCAAATGTGATGCATCCTCACACCACCATGCCCCCTCCCCAGGTTTGGTAATGGCTTTCTAATACATGCTTCATAGAAGGAACGACGCCCATGTGTTGGTTAAGGACCTTCGTTCCATTGGCCAGGGCACTTGGTAGTTTATAGATATCATGCATATAATTTCCTAATTAAGGCTCGAAAGAAATGAGTGACTCTCGTGGTCTCAAAGGAGATCCCATGATCGCTGTGTCCTGTGAACTATTGAGGAAAACCAGGTGTAAGTTTGTGTTTAGGATATGAAAATTTTGAAAAATTCAAACAAAAATGGGAATACAATATGGTAGCTTCATTTTCCATGGATGTGATTATAAGCCCATGTTCCAAATTTAGGTTCATGTGAACAATGTAAGGTGACAAATTGGTCAAGAGAAAGCTAATTGGGGTAGACGGGCATGACCATCGCACTAGCGTCATGAACTTTGAGATACGATTGGGGAAGGGGGTTATTTTGTAGGTCTATATTTTTTCATGGACATTATCGGACGCATATAATCTAAATGTGAAGGTTTCGTATTTTTCTGAAGGATTTTGAATTATGTACGACTTTCAGAATATTGGTCAAACTAGGGTTGACCAGGGTTTGTGTAGGGTGGTTGAAGCTTTTTTGGTTGGTCCAAATGGTGTTGTGTGGTCCAAATGTGATGTATCATCACACCACCATGCCCCCCTTCTTCCCAGGTTTGGTAATGGCTTTCTGATACATGCTTCATAGAAGGAACGTACCTTCTTTTTGTTAGGGCATGACAATTTTGAAAAATTCAAACAAAATGGAAGACGCAATGGTAGCATCATTTTCCATGTGATGATGCATCCCCGTGTCAAATTTTGGTTCATTTCAAGAATGTACCAAGACAAATTGTTCAGGAAACGCGTATCCGTTGGTGTCAGATTTGCCAGAGAGATATTCATCTTCCGCAGCGTATCCACGTATATGAGATTTAAACTGCTTCCCTCCATCTATGAATATGCGAGAGACCTCAAATCCCGCAATCACCACTGGTAAGATCATAGCTGACTGCCCTGGTCTTGGAACTTCAGGTGGGTGGTCCTCTTGGTGTAATCCTATGGCTTGTCCCGACCAATTGAGGTACTCCATGGTTGGTGGAGGCGACTTTTCTGCCATAAACACTTGTCGCGAAATTAACTTCTGCGCTCTGTTCGAGGGCCTACCTTTTTGTATCATCGACACTTCTCCCGTTATGTTTATGAAGTCACCATCATCGCTCGGAGGTGCCGCAAGTTGCAACTGATGTTGATTTGCGCTGGTAATTGCGGGTGGTGGCAGGTGAATTTCACTCCTTGGCCCCTGCACGTACCCCCAGTTTGTTGCTTCCGTGTTGGTCTTTTCCACGTATCTTCTTGGAGCTTGAAAAATTTGGTAGTCCTCCTGAAGATGACCCGACTGTCTCTTTCCCTCATTGCGAGGTAGAAATACATCTGGCATGGCCCATTCAACAGATCTTCGGGTGACATGTTGTATGGCCTTGGGAACCTAGGCCGGTTATTTTGCCTGCTGGAACTCGGTGCATCTCTATGATCGTTGTGCTAATCATTATTCCGCTGGTAATCATCCCGGTGATTTCCTCCACTATTTCCTCGGAAGCCAGCCACCAGTTGGCTGGGATTGTCATAATCTGTGAAGGGTCGAAAACGTCGCTTATTTTGATTGTTATTTCTGTTACGATCCTCCTCGGGTGACCTCTGTCATTTTTTATGAAGAGCATCGTCCCCGTCAGCCCAGCGATTCGCTATCTCCATGAGGTCAGCTATTGTTTTTGGGTTGGACCTTCCCAATTCCTCGATTAGATCTCTTCTTAGGATTCCTGTGATAAACGCGTCTATTGCTCTTTCATCTGACATGTTCTCAACCGAGTTTTTATGATGCTCCACCTCTGGATGTACATCCTCATTAATTCGTCCGACTTCTGCCTGCGGGTCCTTAGCTGCTTGAACGAAAATTCCTCACGAACAAGTCCTCGATATTTTCCCAGCTGACGATGGATCCTTCCGGTAGCTTCTTCATCCAAGATCTTGCGGCTCCACTGAGGTGGACCTGAATGCTCTCCATGCCCATTGCCCTGGTTCCGCCCATCAGCTTCACTATCTCCAAGTAGTCCACTAACCAATCCTCAGGATCATGCAATCCATCGAATTTTTTGTAGCTGTCTGGTAACTTGAAGCTAGAAGGCACTTTAGTTTTGTGAACTCGTCGGGTGAAGCAAGGGAGCCCACATAAATCAGCCTCGCTAACTTCCGGTGAATGCCGATGCTCTTGTGTTCTATTTTCACGGTCCCTCTCCTATTGTGCTCTGTCGACTCGTGCTTGCGTCACCATCTTTCTCGCGTCACCTTCTCGTGGAGGATCTCGTGCCGCCAACGTAGTGGGTCGAGGGCTATTTTGCCTTGGTGTCGATGGTACTCCTCGGCAATGCCCTCCATATGGGGCTTAGGGTTGATGGAATCCTGTAGGCTGACACGAGACATCGGTTATCAAACAAGCGAAGAAGGCGATTTACCCAGGTTCGGGGCCCTCGATGAGGTAAAACCCTTACGTCCTGCTTGTCTGATCTTGATTATGAAAATATCGGGTTACAATGGGGTGCCGAAGGTTTCGGCTATGATCTCATCGAGAGTCTAAGTTCTGCAGGGACCTGACTCTAAACTTATGGTGGCTATGGTCGGTAAGTTTTGTTGTGTCCTCGGCAGCCCCTCTCCTGGCCCTTATATTGGGGGCCAGGTCTCAAGAGATCTGTCCGGGTACGCCTAGGTTACAAAGTGTCCTAGTTCTAAACTTTCCTTTTATTCTTCATCTTCTTGCCTTGTCCTTCAAGAATCCACCTTGCGAACCGACGTTATGGCCCACCTGGCCTTCGGGTGTCTTCATGGGCCTCTGGTTGGGCCGCAAGGGGTAACACGATAGTAGTTACCCGAAGGGTAATGCCCACGTCACTTGGACTATTCCGTCGAAACTTTTTGCAGGTCTTTATAGTCCATCCGATACATTTATATCGGGTCTTCAATTCAGTACGTAAAGGATATCGAATAACGTGCCCAACTTTGCTGGTTAACTGCCGATGGCAAAACAACGTTACCATACACAGAATCAAGTCCCCGGGCATGATCCTGGAGTGTGAAAAACTTTCGTCGGGCGTGCAATCAGCACTCCCGATGGGAGTAGCCCCCGAGTATGGTCGCGGGTGCTTGCAACCGAGTGCAGACTTAGTCCAAACGGTCTAAAAATTTCAGTCTTTCTTTAGATACTCTTGAAGTGCTTCTTTTTGCAGTTGAATCTTCGGCTCCGGAATATATCGGGTGCGCGTCCAGCGCTCCCGATGGGAGTAGCCCCCGAGTCTAGGTGCGGATGCTTGCAACCGTGCGTAGACTCCAGCTGTACTACCCGATGGTTTTAATTTTCTTCGAATGCTCCTTGTGGACTCGATATTTTTCATGACATCGTTGATGACGCTGCCACTGCTACAGTTTGATTGATAGGACATGACCTAACGGGTCCACCCCACTTCTGCACGGTTATGTCTTTGGAAATGATCAGTACTTCCGCGCAGTTACCAAGGTGTCTCCTCGATTTCCGTGCTTAATGATGAAAAAAGATCCCTTTACTAAATCGAGGGCACCAGCACGTGTCCACTCAATTCTCAAACTTCCTTCTTCCTTATAATCTCAAAGGGTAAAGTTTCCTCTCTCCACGTTTTCTCCTCGCACCCTTTCTTTCTCATTCATACTCCTTGCTCGTAAGCTCTGCGTTGCCGTCGCCGCCGTTCTCTAGATCTTCATCAGATCTCGCGATGGTGAAGAAGAAGAATTCCACTCTCGACGCCAATGTCCCTCCAAGTTCATCTAGGAGAAGCGCATCAGATGCTCCTCCCCCTGCTCCGTCGCCGCCCGCGCCGGAAAGCTCCACGGCTGGGCCTACGCCCGGTGATTGGCCAGTTTCCACCACTACAAAGCGCGACGAGAAGAGGGCTCGGAGCCTTGGAATAATTTCTGCCGGCGAGGGGAACGTCATCCTCCCAGATTGGACCTCGCGGCCTAATCCCCTGTCGGTTTTACTGTGATGTTCTTATCTTTCTTGTACCGAGGTCTTTCGCTTCCTTCTCACAAATTTCTCCATCGCCTCCTTCATGAGTACGAGATCCAACTCTGGCAGTTGACCCCCAATTCGATCCTTCATCTTGCTATCTTTATCACCCGATGTGAAGCATTCTTGGGTATTGAACCTCACTTTGGTCTGTGGAAGAAGATTTTCTTTGTGAAGAGATACAACTGCAGTGGTGGGTCCTTCGTCATTGGTGGAGTTGGGTTTGTTGTTCGTAAAGAAGTCAACTACTTCAACTTCCCAATGAAAGAATTCATTCAGGGATGGAGGCTGAAGTGGTTTTACATCAGAGATTCTTTAGCAACCGACACTCAGCTTCCATATTTCACTGATGTCCTAGAAGCCGAACCTAAAAAGTCTTGGAAGAACATCCTCTCACCCGATGAGAAACCAGCAGTCGATAGATTATTCGAAAGATTCCTTCGGGTCAAGGAATTCGATGGCCAAACCATGATAGGTACCGAAGTGGCAGTTGTGTTCTTAAAACGTCGAGTCCAACCAGTCATGTCTAGGGCTCACCCGATGTGGTTGTATTCGGGACCCAAATATGAAACTAGGGTAAATGTTGCTGAGTTACCTGAGAAGGAACTGCTTGATGAAGTTAGGCGCCTTACTCGTTTTAGCCAAGAAGATTCAATCCCATTAATATCTCCCCAGCCTCTGTTTGACGCTGACCATCTACCAATCGAGGTAAAGCTCTCTTTCGTGTACTTATTAACCTGTCACCTTCATTCTCTACAATTTTCATTATTCTTACTTGAATACTTTGACAGATTCCCATAGCTCCCGAGCGTTTGCAAGATCTGCCGAATGATGTTTTTGAAAGAAGAGACTCTTCAGCCCCTGTAGAGTCCCGCGCTGAGGGAAACATAAGCTCGGAAGACGATCATGACGATCCAATGAATCCTGAAGCTTCCTTCATTCATCCTCAATCCCCTACTGACGATATAAGTGACACATCGGGGTCGATCCATGATGACGACGCTGACCGCGCTGCCTTTGCTGATGCAGCTGCGGAGAAGGCCGACGAACTTCCCTCGAAGAGATCATCCGGCGGCTTTGCCGATGAAGATGATCTTTTCGATCTGTAAGTCCTCATTACTTTTTCCTTAAATTAAACTCTGATGATGACTATTTGCACTTGATTCTCTTATTATCGTGTTCTCATCCTTGTAGTGAGGGTTTCATCGAGCCCCCTCCCAAGAAAGCCAGGACGAGTACCAGCAGGCCGGACCCGGCGGCCTCTGAAGCTTCGACTCCTGTCACGAACCCGGCGGCACAAATTTCAACGGCTTCTTCCCTCTCCAAAGGGAAAGAAATCCCTTCGACTGCCGCAGCCACGACTTCTTCTGAGAAGACCGTAAGTTTCTCTCCTTTTTTGTTTTAATAATATGTCTATCTCTGGCAGCTCTTGAGTGAGTTTTCATCGGATTATGAAATTTTCGATGATCAATTTTCTCCTTTGGTAATTATCATCTTTCTTCTACTTCCCTAGGACTTGCGGGCCGTCATCTCATCTTTGGAGGCTTTCGCCTCCCGATATACTTCTCTTGAGAATGACTAAAATCGGCTCCAAAAAGAGGTCGAATCCTCTTCCTCAAAGTTAGAGGGTGCAATTAAAATTGCTGCTGAAGCTCGCCAAAAGGCTGAGTCTTTGAAGGATGAACTCGAGAGGTTGAAGAAGAAGTTGAAGGACGAAGAGACATCTAGGCTTGCTGTTGAGGCCCAAATGAATGAAAAGGATGATCTCCTTCGCCAATCTGTTTTGGCCTTGCTTAGTAATTCCCATCTGACTTTTTCTCTTTGATTTTCCCTTTAATGATTCTGTTTTTGTTTAAAAAATCCTTGTTTTTCGTTCCCTGCAGAAGATGTCGATATTCCTGCTGAGGCCTTGGATAAGCTCCGGAACAACTCTCCTGCCAACGCTCTGTCGTTGGCCATGGAGTCTCACAAGCTTGTTCAAGCCCTTCTCCAAAAGAGCAAAGGAGCCGTGGCAAGGATGCACGCGATGAATTTCCCCAAGATCGACCAGAACAAGACCCTGGGGCAGCTGATTGATGCTTTCGCCGTCAATACGAAAGAGGTCATTGAGGTATTCAAACGTACTTCACGCACCTATGGCGCCCTCCTAGCTTTTCAGCTTATGATGGGTCATGGTTTCAAGGCCGATATTGAAGAAATGTCCAAGGATCTGCCGAAGGACCAGGATGGGAAATATGTCGACTTGGGTGAATTTGAAACTTCAGCACTTAAGTGTGCTCGCCAACTCCTTGAACTGGTCTCGGCAAAGAAATCATCTACTTTTCCAAGCTTGTCGAACCAGACCCAGGCCCCTTCATTTTTTTGTAATTCTTGCTTAGTTTGAAACAATTTCCTGTCGCAAGACCTTGTATTTTGTAACAACTTTTGTACTGGCAATGTTGCCGGTACCCTCATGTGAAAATACTTTTATTTGCATGCTCCCGATGGGAGTAAATTCCAGTGTTGGTCCCATATAATCCATCATGCTTCTGAATAATTTTTGCAGGTTTTTCATGTGCCTTCATTTGTCGATGATTCTTTGGGTGCCTCATCTGAGAATGATCGGCTGCAACGTATGAAAGGTCGAATCGCTCAGATGGAAAAGGGTATGCGCAGTACTTATGCCTTGTTCGCTATTGTCAGAAAAAAGAGCGAGCTGGCTGCCAACGCGGAATGTTATGCTCTTGCAGAACTGCATAAAGCCACAAAAAGCTTGAACTGTAAGTGCCCTTAACTTCATGTCCTTTGAATTCCATAAAGGTATCTTCTTATCTTTCTTCGTTACTCCTTGCAGTCAAAGCTCTAAACGAAAACAAGCGTATACATGAACGCGTGAATGCATTGACTGAACTATCATCTCTAGATGAAGATTTCTGGAAGAATCAATCAAAGGCTCCTACTGTCGCGAAGTTCTAGGATCGGGTTCAGCAAGTCCACCGCTTCTTCGACAAATGCTATAAGGTGTTGAGAATAATCTGGAAGATGATGTTCCCATTAAACGGGGTTCCTCCCACATTACTGACATTAATGTCTGAGTTTGGGAACATCAGGAAGATCCGAAGATTAATCCGTTCGCAAGTTACTGCCGGAGCTCAATCTGCTTTTGCTCTTCTTTTGGCAAAACATCCAACCATAGATCTGATGGCCGTCGTAAATGCTGAGGGAGATGTAAATCACCTTTTCGACACAACTTTTATCCCTTCCTGTATTGTAGCCGATAAGCTAGAGCACAACTCAAAGGTAGATGAAAAGATTGCAGAGGAGGGATCCTGAATTTTTTTTTATGTTGAAACAATGTAAACTTCTATTGCACTCGAATATTCGGGTGCACTTGACCCGATGGGAATTGCATATATGTGTAGCCTTTTTAACTGCATGTAAATGCTTGTTGGCTATTTTCATTCAGTGGGGTAATTTTAATTACCCGTTGCGCATTATGATGTATGTTTATCGGCA
Source organism: Lolium perenne (assembly GCF_019359855.2). NCBI lineage: Eukaryota > Viridiplantae > Streptophyta > Magnoliopsida > Poales > Poaceae > Lolium > Lolium perenne. Next base: position 219,179,170 of record NC_067247.2, read on the forward strand.
GCAAAATGTTTGAGTGATCAACTCGTGTTGCAGGTTTTGCTAAAACTGTTGTATGTGCAACTTTTGCTTTCAACAGACGTATGTCTTGACAGCAGCTCCCGAATAGATCGGTGGAACTAGACCTGCCGATGACTCTGTGGTTCGTTAGTACTTCTGTAATTTTAAGTACCGAACATAGGTCGTTTTTATATGTATTTCATGATCCTTGCTATCTGCGGCTGTCTTTTAGTCTCGAGGCGTCTGTAGCGAAGGAAAAAAGCGAAATTCCCACCGATTGTGCCTCGTAGCACTCGTAATTTCAGAGGCTTTTTGGAGTGCAATTCTGGGGGTTGTCATGGTTAGGCCAATGTTCGCCATATTGTGCGAACAAAAAAGGTCTTTATAATTTTTTATCGGGTGACCCGAATTACTGCAATACTTCAAAACAAAACTTGAGTCTTCATTAATAACATAAGGAAAAACAAAGGGGCTAAAAGTGAGCCCTTATTGAAAAGCGAAAAAAGCTAAAAATAACGACACCCATCCTTTTAAGCAAGAGGAGGGTTCTTCTTATCTTCGGTCTTATCCGTCGTGTCGATGGATTTGGATGCATCACTGGCGTCATCAGGGGTGCCTGCAGCAAGTGCTGTAGTTTTGCTTCCTTCAATAATGACTTTGCTACCAGCTGCCGAAGGTTCTACTGTCGATGCTTTTAGGGCGAGATTGCTTGGTTTCTTCTTTAGCTTCTTTACGCGTTCATCCTGCTTATCATCGAGTGTTGCTGACTTGGAAGGGTAGTCATCAATTTCTTTTCTCAGTCCGAACTTGGCAGCAATCTTCTGAAACTCTCGATCACAATTATCTGAGCGTGAGAAACTTCCATAGACTGTGATGTTTGTTCCATTGTTCCCAAGCATCTTGAGCTTCAGGTATGCATAATGCGGCACAACCATGAACTTGGCATAAGCTGTTCTCCCGAGTATAGCATGGTATGGTGATTCCCAGTTTACTACTTCAAACACAATCTTTTCCTTCCGAAAGTTGTCGGGTTTGCCAAAGACAACGTTCAGGTAAACTTTGCCAAGAGAGTACGCCGGTAAAGTGGGAGAATCCCGTGGAAACAGGTGTCTGTTTCTTCCAGCATCTTCATCGTGATTCCCATATTTTTAATTGTGTCGAGGAATATCAGATTTAATCCGCTTCCACCGTCCATGAAGACCTTGCTCATGTTAAATCCTCCAATTTGTGCTTCGACTACTAAGGTTGCATGTCCTGGCTTTGGAATTGTCATCGGGTGATCCTCTCTACTGAACAGAACACTCTGAGAGGACCAGTCGATGTACTCAGGAATATTCGCCATGATATTCTCCGCTAAGTTTATCTCCTGGGTGAGCTTCTTCATCTCCCGTCTCGAGACACCAATTCGATGAATCATGCTCATTTGTCCACGTGGTGGCAGGAAAGACTCGTTAGAGTTGCAAGACTGGACCTGCTGAACTTGGTGCTGAGGTGGTGGTGGTGGTGGTGGTAGATTCGACTGCTGCTGCTGCTGGATAAGCTTCTGCATCTCAATGAACTGTCGACAATCCCTGAGCAAGTGACTCGACTTCTTCTTATCGTCTTTAGGGTCAAAGTACGAGTGCAAGTAGCAAGGGGCGTTTATTTGTTCAGCAAAGGGCAGCCCAGGGGTCCTTGGAGGTCGTGGTTTGTAATTGCCACGGTTCCCAGAGTTACTCCGATTGCCGTCCTGCCGATCGTCTCGCCTGTCGTCGTACCGATCGTCTCTACGGTCAGAATATCCTACCGCTACTAAGTTATTGTCATCGTAGCTTCGGTCTTTTCTCTTCTTGCGACGATCCCTTCGGCCAGCCGAGTCATGCCTCGGCTGATCATCGTCTTCATCGTCACTGCGTGGTCGTGGCCTTCGTACGTTATCCTCGCCATCAGCCCAACTGTTGGCGATTTCCATCAGCTTAGTTATGGTCTTAGGCTTTTTGCGTCTGAGTTCCTCTATGTAGGTTTCGCGTCGGATACCGTCGCTGAAGGCGTCGATTGCTCTGTTCACGGAAACGTCTTTGGCAGCGTTTAGGAGCTTAGTAAACCTCCCGATATACGAGCGCATCGACTCCTTTGGTTTTTGCTGGCAGTGCCGTAATTCCTCAATCCCGACAGGTCTCTTGTATGTTGCTTGGAAGTTCGTGACGAAGGCATCTACCAAATCGTCCCATGACTTAATGGACCCCTTTGGTAGGCCTCTTAACCAGGCTCGTGCCGAGTCCTTGAGGTAAAGTTGTAAGCACTGCATTGCAGCTATTTGGTTTCCTTTGTGCAAGATCACAGTCTGCAGTTAGTCATCTATCCAAGACCTCGGCTCCTGCTGTCCATCGTACTTGGCGGCATCGGTGGGGGTAGGCTTGAACCTTTTGGGTGGCATAGTCTCACGGATCTTGTAGCTCAAACAGTCAGCCCCCCTCATCTCGCCATCGTACTCCATACTTTCTTCGGATTCGTCGGTGTCGTACTCTTCCCTTGCGACTCATCGTCGCCTGGCTTTGTCGATTCTACTCTGGGTGATTTCATCTCGGGCGTCCCTTGAACGGTGCTTTGAGCCGCCAGCTTGAAGCGTAGGTTTATCTTTTCGTGGAACTAGACTGTTTCCGAGGATTGCTAGGCTTTCCAGGGCACCCCGATGGGCTTGAGACATGGGACCGTCGGGTGCTGGTTGTTGGTTGATGAGGTACGCCGTGAGATTGGCGGTTGCTGCCTCGACGTTTTTTGGCCTTAACATACCCGCTGTGTCCATGGTCATGAAGGACTTGGTTAAATTCGACGTTATTTCTCTAGCATCCTCTTCTGAGAGTCGGGAGAGCCTTGATCGATGTTTTCCTGCACCTTGGCTGCTTCGAGACGCACTTCCCTGCGAGCCCCTACGTCATTCACTAGATTGATCTGCTGCTAGCAAACGTCGCTCGAGGGTGGCTTGCTCGTTCGACAGTCGCTGTTGATTCTTCTGGAGGATAGTGCGATAGGCATTGAGGGTCCCAACTGAAGTTCCGGCAGGGAGCGGCGTGTTGTTGAATATGGCCGCCCGGGCTGCTACCCATTCTTCCTCCGCGATGGTGTAATCACTATCGTGGTTACTAGCACTGTTTTCAAAGTTACGTCGTCTGCTAGAGCGGCGGGTACGATCTCCTTCTTCTCCTCCGTTTGCCGCGTTGGTGGCGCAAATTTGATGACGAGCCGTTTTCCAGGTAGGCATCCTGACGGCGCTGTCGATACTTTCCTCTCCCGATGAATATCTGGCGCTGCAGACGAATGGTGTATCACTCGATCCCAATCCGTGCCTGGTGTCACAATTCAGGCAGTAATACGAGGTCATATCCGATGCCTCAGAGACATCGGATCCGGTTGACATTGACGATACCGACCGAGGTGTTGATGGTGGAGACAGACTCGTCGAACCCGTTAAGCCGGCTGAAAGATCAATCGATGATGACATGATCGATCATGCTGCCGATGGGGATGATTTCCTTGCCGATTTGGGGACGAACGGCTCCAACAGCCGAAGGACTCCTTCCGTGTTGACGTTGCAGTGGACGCTTCCGAACGTCATGCCCAGGTTTCCTTGCAAACCCGAGAAAGTCGATCGAGACAAATCGCTGTGTGGGATGAACTCGTAGGAGCCGAATCGAATCGGGCTCCCCGAGTTTGGTGATGCCGGCGGTGTTGATGATGCTGCCGACAACATGGCTGGATCTGTCGATGACGAATCTTGTGCCAATAGGGTCCCCACAGATGGCGCCAATTGTCGAGGGTACTCCTCGGCAATGCCCTCCATATGGGGCTTAGGGTTGATGGAATCCTGTAGGCTGACACGAGACATCGGTTATCAAACAAGCGAAGAAAGCGATTTACCCAGGTTCGGGGCCCTCGATGAGGTAAAACCCTTACGTCCTGCTTGTCTGATCTTGATTATGAAAATGTCGGGTTACAATGGGGTGCCGAAGGTTTCGTCTATGATCTCGTCGAGAGTCTAAGTTCTGCAGGGACCTGACTCTAAACTTATGGTGGCTATGGTCGGTAAGTTTTGTTGTGTCCTCGGAAGCCCCTCTCCTGGCCCTTATATTGGGGGCCAGGTCTCAAGAGATATGTCCGGGTACGCCTAGGTTACAAAGTGTCATAGTTCTAAACTTTCCTTTTATTCTTCATCTTCTTGCCTTGTCCTTCAAGAATCCAACTTGCGAACCGATGTTATGGCCCACCTGGCCTTCGGGTGTCTTCATGGGCCTCTGGTTGGGCCGCAAGGGGTAACACGATAGTTGTTACCCGAAGGGTAATGCCCACGTCACTTGGACTATTTCTTCGTGGAGCACTTTCGGGTTGTGGTGTACGCGAGCCTGCTATTGCTGTCCCTCATGACGCCAACTCCTGCCATAGCCATCTGGTACAGTGCTTCTCCCTGGGATCTCCCGGAAGTGGTTTAGATGCCAGTATGAAGGCATGTGTTGCCATACATCCTGCTTCCGGCGTTTTTGGGATGATGTGCCCTCTCGTGTCTATTGACATAAATGACATGTCGAGGTTTTGGATCAATTTCTCTCATTCATGCTCAGGCACATTTGCCAATCGCGATCTGTTTCTTGCACGTGCGTCTCTGTCGGGGGGAAGACCCCGGGTAGGGCAATGGACGCGGAGCAGCCGGCTGGCCACTGGCCGGCTCGCGGCAAAGGCCGGCTGAGGAGCAGCCGGCTGGCGCCGTGGCCGGCTGGTCCGGAAGCCGGCTGGCTCTAGGTCCTAGTCGGCCTGGCTACGGCCGCCAATGCTGTAGCTGGGCCGGCTTCTACAAGCCATATCCGACTGGGGGTTTGTACCTCAGGCCGACTCGAGGCTGGTGAGTCTTGCACTAGAAGGAATCGGGTTGGTGATCCGGGTTCCCAAAGTCCACGCTGACTTCATCTTCCGTAAAGCGCGGGGCACTGTAGAGCAATAGTGCCACGCGCCGGACAGGCCATCATGGTCTACGTCGATCCGTACTGGCTACAGTGGCTGACGGCGACAGGGACATCTCCTCTCCATACCGCTGACCTGGCCAGCCGGATGGGACAGGCCATGAGGCCTCAACGGCTCCTGACGTCATTGCCTCGGGAAGGAGCGGAAGCCGGAGCCGGCCAAGCCGGCCAGTAGACTATAGGGTCTTATATGTAAAGTGCCGGTGCCTATATAAGCCGCGCTACCCCCTCTCGTGCAGGGGATCGATCATTCTCACTTCACTTCCACCCCTAGCGCTGCCCTGTGAGAGAGACTCTTGTCTTCCTTAGCCTCCCAGGAGCAGCCGGACACAGCTCAAGGAGCAACCTTGTATTGTGTGATCATCGTATACACTCTAGCAGGAGTAGAGGTGTTACCTCCATCGGAGGGCCTCGAACCTGGGTACGTCGCCGTGTCGCTCGTCCCCATACCCGCATCCGGATACCGCCGTGAGATCTCCTAGGAACCACCTTCGTTAGCCACCCTATGGCATATGCCGTGACGATACCACGACATTTGGCGCCCACCGTGGGGCCTTCAGCATCCTCGGCCGGTGTCTTCATCCGGACGGGCCTCACCATCACCACCGGCGAGTCGCTTCAGGCTTGATCTGGAGATTCGGCTCCCTCGACTGCGTCAGCGACAACGCTGGCTGCTTCGCCGACCGGCCCTTCCCAGCCGGCCGGCAGCGTCATCTCCTTCGGCGGCCACGACGTCTACGTCGCCACCGTCGCACCGCCGCGCTACCCGCGGCAGGTGCTGCGCTGCGCAAGCCCTCCTCCGCGAGCCGGCAGCAGCGCTCCCGCCAGCCCCGCCGTCGTGCAAGTCATGATGGCTGGCGAGAAGCTCCCCACCAAGAACCCGCGCACCCGCGGCCCCAACCTGGAGCGCAACGTCGACCCCAACGCCTCCGGCTCGGGCCCAAAGGCGCCCCCACCTCCATCCCGGCTGGACGAAGTCCGGACGAAGTTGAGCTCCCCGCTCACCGCAGGCGGCGACGCCGCCACCATCGAGGCGGACCTGGAAGCACATCGCCAGCTCCTCCTCCAGCAGGCCGAAGCGCTGGCTGCAGCCAAGCGCCAGCTGGGCATCACCCAGCGTGAGTTCGAGCACGCCCATGGCTTCACGCCAGGCGGCAACAACCCCAGCCGAGCCGGCATGATCCGCAAGCGCGGAGGCGGCCTAGGCGCTGAGATCGACCGCGACGGCGTGGAAGCGCCGGCTCCGTCCGCGGAGCTGCCCATCTACAACACCCCCGACAAGAACATCCTCGCAGCCGAAGCGGCTTCGAAGGAGCTAGCCCTCCTCGAAGGAGAAGAGCTACGCCGCCAGACGCAGCGCATAGCTGACCTGTGCCGGGCTGCAGCTGAGCAGACCAAGGACCCCAGGTATGGTGCTTCAAAAGCTCCTCCCGTCCGCGCTGCTGTAGGCACCAGCAAGGACCACCACAGGGACACGGCCGAATCCGCCTCGCCCGCACCAACCCGGCACAGAGACTCCCGCGACACCCGCGCAGGTTCAAGCCGGACAAGCCGGCTGGACGGCGGCCACAGCGGCCGCAGCCGCCCACCACCACACCGGAACGAGGAGAACGACTCCGAGCTGGCGGCGCCAAGGCGCCAGCACAGGCCGGCTCCAGAGCGAACCGGCACCCGGCAGCCGGCACGTTCCCGGTTGGGCCCCCGCATCGAGCCCGTCAACGCCAGAGACCGCCTCGATCGGCTGGTCGAATCCCGCATCGCGGAAGAGGAGGCGCCGGCTTGCCCCAACTGCTTCGGGCCCCGCATCGCCAACGAGCCCGTGCTCGACGGCTTCCAGCTCCCCCGCGACACGCCCAAGTACGACGGCACCGCCAAGCCGGAGGACTGGCTGCAGGACTACTCCACCGCAGTCGGCATCTCTCGAGGCAACAAGCGTTGGGCGGTACGCTACTGCCCCCTGATGCTGGTCGGCTCCGCCCGCACCTGGCTCAACAACCTGCCAGCCGGCAGCATCAACGGCTGGCTGGATTTCGAAGAGGCCTTCATCAGCAACTTCACCGGCACCTATCGCCGGCCGGGTCGCCCTCAGCAGCTTGAGATGTGCAAGCAGGGCCCGGACGAAACGGACCGCGCATACCTGATGTGCTGGTGCGAGATGCGCAACTCCTGCGAGGGTGTGCACGAGATCCAAGCCATCAGCTTCTTCATGGGAGGCTGCCGGCCCAACACGATGCTATGGCACAAGCTGCGCCGCAGCGACCCCAAGTCGATGGCCGCCTTGATGGCCATCGCGGACAAGTACGCGCTGGCAGAGGAAGCCGGCAAGACGCCGGCTGATATTTCACCGGCCCCAGCAAGACGGGACAACAACAAGTCGGCTGAGCACAAGCCGGCAGACGGCGCCTCTCATGGCAGCCGGCAGGACAACTACCGCGGCAAGCGTCACAGCGACCAGCCGGACCGCCGGTACGGCTCCGCCCACGTAGCCGCCGTGGCAGACAACGCGGCAGGCGGCAGCCGCCGCCAGAAGCAAGACCGGCAGTGGAAACCGAAGTACACCTTCGAGCAGATGCTCGACTCGCCGTGCAAGTACCACAGCGGCAAGAACCCTTCCAACCACACCACCCGCGACTGCCACTTCATGAAGCGGCTGACAAGCGGTGAACCTCTCCCGCCTCCACCCCCGCCGCCTCCAGCCGGCGGGCCGGGTGGCGCAGCCGGCGCGGAGAACGCCAACCTCGAGCACCACGAGGCTAACCAAGTGCACCATGGCCGATATCTGGCCGAAGATGCTACCTACATCATCTTCACTTCCGAGCCTGAGGACAAGACGAGCCAGCAGAGCCGTTCCCTCGAGGTCAACGCGGTCATACCGCCGGTCCCCCAGTACCTAAACTGGTCAGAGCAGGCCATCACTTTTGATCGCCGTGACACACCGGCTATCCTGCCGAAGCCGGGCAGCTACGCCATGGTCCTCGACCCCACCATTGGCACGACCCGGCGCAGCGTGCGTTTTTCGAGCGTCCTCATCGACGGCGGCAGCAACATCAACATCCTCTACCGCGACACCGCCCGCAAGCTAGGCATCCAAGAAGCCGAGCTGCGCCCCACCCCCACCGTCTTCCATGGCATCGTGCCGGGCCACTGCTGCCAGCCGATTGGCCGGATCACGCTGGAGGTGATGTTCGGGAAGCTCGATCACTTCCGCACCGAGAAGATCGAGTTCGAGGTGGTGGACCTCGTGAGTCCCTACCACGCGCTCCTGGGCAGGCCGGCCCTGACCAAGTTCATGGCGGTCCCCCACTATGGGTACCTGAAGATGAAGCTGCCTGGCCCCAAGGGGGTCATCACCATAGCCGGCGACTATCGTCGCTCCATGGACTGCGCCACGCAGAGCTCCAAGATGGCCCAGACGCTGGTCATCGCCACCAAGAAGCAGCTCATCCACGACGCCGTCGCCCTCGCCAAGGCCGCGCAGACAGACATGCCGGCTGCAGGCAACCCGGCTGGGACGACTCACTTCCAGCCGGCCGACAACACCAAGAAGATCCTGCTGGACCCGGCACAGCCGGACAAGTACGTCACCATCGGTGCCGGCTTGAGCAGGAAATAGGAAAGCGAGCTCACCAGCTTCCTCCGTGAGAATCGGGACATCTTCGCATGGACTCCAAGAGACATGCCGAGTGTGCCGAGGGAGTTGGCTGAGCACCACCTCCACGTCCGGCCTGAAGCCAAGCCGGTGAAGCAGCCTCTCAGGCGCTTCGCCGAAGAAAGAAGGAAGGCCATCGGTGAAGAAATCGCCCGGCTGCTGGCAGCCGGCTTCATCATGGAAGTGCTGCACCCGGACTGGTTGGCGAACCCGGTCCTGGTTTTGAAGAAGAACGGCTCCTGGCGCATGTGTATCGACTACACCAGCCTGAACAAGGCGTGCCTGAAGGACCCCTTCCCCCTGCCGCGCATAGATCAAGTCATAGACTCGACTGCCGGCTGCGAACTGTTGTCTTTTCTAGATGCCTATTCAGGCTACCACCAGATTCCTTTGAATCCGGATGATCAAATAAAGACTTCGTTCATTACCCCGTACGGGGCTTATTGCTACACGACTATGCCGTTCGGCTTGAAAAATGCAGGCGCCACCTACCAAAGGTGCATGCAAAAATGCTTGCAGGATCAAATCGGCAGAAACGTTCACGCATACATGGATGATGTAGTTGTAAAGACCAAGGAGACGACTACCCTCCTTGATGACCTGAGAGAAACCTTCACCAATCTGAGAAGATTTCGGATGAAGCTCAACCCGGCCAAGTGCACATTCGGCGTGCCGTCTGGCCAGCTCCTTGGCTACCTCGTCTCTTAGCGAGGGATCGAAGCCAACCTGGAGAAGATCAGTGCCCTGGAGAAGATGGAACTGCCGCAGTGCCTCAAGGACGTCCAGAAGTTCGCTGGCTGCCTGGCTTCCTTGAGCCGCTTCGTCAGCCGGCTGGGGGAGAAGGCACTGCCCCTGTATCAATTGATGAAGAAGGCGGACAAGTTCGTCTGGTCACCGCAGGCGGATGAAGCCTTCCGTGACTTGAAGCGCGTGCTCTCAACCGCGCCAATCCTTGCAACGCCGGCTTCAATGGAGCCGATGCTGTTGTACATCGCAGCCACCAATCGAGTGGTTAGCGTTGTCCTGGTGGTGGAGCGCAAAGAAGCCGGCAGGGAGCAGCTGGTCCAGCGCCCAGTCTACTACCTCAGCGAAGTGCTCTCCCAGTCGAAGCAAAACTACCCCCACTACCAGAAGGTCACCTACGGCGTATACATGGCGGCCAAGAAGCTCAAGCATTACTTCCAAGAGCACCCCATCAAGGTGGTTGCCACAGCGCCCTTGGCGGAAATCATTGGCAGCAAAGACGCCAACGGCCGGGTTGCCAAGTGGGCTCTGGAGCTAGCCGCCCACACCATCCTCTACGAGCCGCGCACAGCCATCAAGTCGCAGATCCTCGCGGACTTCTTCATCGACTGGGCCGAGATGCAGTACCTGCCGCCTGTGCCGGATTCCACACATTGGAAGATGCATTTTGACGGTTCGAAGATGCGCAACGGCTTGGGAGCCGGCATCGTCATCACCTCTCCCAAGGGGGATCGGCTGGACTACGTCCTGCAGATCCACTTCGCCGCATCCAACAATGTGGCGGAGTATGAAGCGCTCATTCATGGGCTGAAGCTGGCCAAGGAGATTGGCGTGCGCCGCATACTCTGCTTCGGCGACTCCGACTTGGTTGTACAGCAAGCATCGGGCGACTGGGACGCGAAGGACGCCAACATGGCCTCGTACCGCTTCCACGTCCAACAGCTATCCGGCTTCTTCGACGGCTGTGAATTCCACCATGTGCCACGAGCAAACAACGAAGCAGCTGACGCCTTATCCAAGATTGGCTCAACTCGGCAAGCCATTCCGCCGGGTGTTGCCTTGACGATTCTCAAGAAGCCATCCATTATACCGTCACCGGACTCGGATTCAATATTCGTGCCGGCTGACCCGGGGGCTGCTCAGCCAAACCCGGGGGCTTCATCGCCCAAGTCGGGGGCTAACAAGCCGAACCCGCCGGCCACCATGCCGAACCCGGGGACTTCTCAGTCCAACCCGGGGGCTTCATCGCCAAACTCGGGGGCTAGCAAGCCGAACCCAACGGCTAGCAAGCCGAACCCGGCGACCATGCAGTCGAATCCGGAAGCTCCCACGCAGGAGGCCCTGTTGGTCAGCGTATTCGAGATAAGATGCGTACCTTCATGGGCACAAGAATTCCTCTCCTACCTCACCGACGGTGCGCTGCCTGATGATAGAGTCCAGGCCAGGCAGATTGAGAGAAGGGCCAAGGCCTATACAATCATCAACCACCAGCTGTACAAACGCAGCGTAAGTGGGGTGTTCCAGCGGTGCGTTGAGCCGGCTGAAGGGATTGAACTCCTACGGGAAATCCACCAAGGAGAGTGCGGACATCATGCCTCATCCAGAGCCATAGTGGCCAAAGCTTTCCGGCACGGTTTTTACTGGCCGACCGCGCTCAGAGACGCAGAAGAACTGGTGAAGAAGTGCAATGGCTGCCAACGCTTTGCCAAGTAAAAGCACACACCGGCTTCCGCCTTGAAAACCATCCCCATCACATGGCCGTTTGCCGTATGGGGCTTGGATATGGTGGGCCCGTTCAGAACAGCGCGAGGCGGCATGACTCATCTCTTGGTGATGATTGACAAATTCACTAAGTGGATCGAAGCCAAGCCAATAAAGAAGCTGGACGGCTCCACAGCCGTCACATTCCTCAAGGAAATAATCGTAAGATACGGCTACCCCCACAGCATCATCACCGACAACGGCAGCAACTTCGCCGAAGGCATTTTCAAACGCTACTGTGGGGAGATGGGGATCCGAATGGACCTATCGTCCGTAGCGCACCCGGAGTCAAACGGCCAAGTGGAGAAAGCAAACGGCTTGATCCTAGCCGGCATCCGGCCCCGGCTGGTGGAGCCGCTTGAGCGCTCAGCCGGTTGTTGGATTGAGGAGCTGCCCAGCGTACTATGGAGCCTGCGCACGACGCCAAACCGCTCAGTCGGCTTCACACCCTTCTTCCTCGTATATGGGGCCGAAGCCGTCCTACCAACTGACATCGAGCACGACGCGCCAAGGATCAAGCTATACACAGAAGCTGAAGCCAAAGAAGCTCGCGAAGATGGAGTCGACCTGGTTGAAGAGGTCCGGCTGATGGCCGAATCCAGGTCCACTGTATACCAGCAAAGCCTCCGACGCTATCACAGCCGGAAGGTCCAGTCCTTAGCATTCCGAGAAGGAGACCTAGTGCTCCGGCTGATCCAACGGACAGCCGGACAGCATAAACTGTCATCCCCATGGGAGGGTCCCTTCATCGTGAGCAAGGCAGTAGGCAATGATTCCTACTATCTCATAGATGCCCAAGAGGCTAAGAAAAACAAGGCAAACAAAACTGACGAGGAGACTAAACGTCCCTGGAATGTCAGGTTGCTTCGACCATTTTATACTTGAGAGCAGGAATGTATGTATCCCTTGTATCCCTTTTCTAAGCTATGAAAAAGCATGCGCCAAGAGCGCCATTTCCGACAAGTTTTTCGCGTACTCTACTTTGTTTCGCCAATTGGCTTAAACCCTCTCACGCGGCCGGCTCAGTAACGTGATCCGGCTTCCGACAGCCGGCTTCCGATCCAGCGGCTGCACCGCAACCCGGCTGTCCGGCTGGCGGGAGTAAGGTCTAGGAAGCCGGCACGCGAAAGACGGCTAAGGGAAAGAGTAAAGCGAGTTGACTTGCAACTTTTCATAAAAGTGCCGAATTGCCGGGTCGGCTCGTTCGACTTGAAATACGTCGGCCTCACCCAGCGGCCCGCTCTTGATCCGGCGACGGATTGCAAGTCGGACGTACGACCGACAAGAGCAAAGCCAAAGAGTGGGGCGGATGGGAAAAAGCGAACAAGTCGAAAGAAAGCAAGTCGGCACACAAGTGATTAACAAACACATTAAAGTGTGACATAATAAAAGAGATGATAATATTCATACATGTGCACCCGGCATCCCGGGGATTTAACAAATTGTCTTGGCAAAAGCAACAACTGAGAGACAGGTAAATTAAGGACCAGCCGGAGGAGCATCAGCGGAGCCGGCTGCCGGGTTGTCCCCAGGCGCGTCTTCCGCCTCCTCGTCTTGCATCTCCTCATCCTCGTCGTCAGACGGCGGGTTCGGGTCCGCAACGAAGAGGCTCTTGTCGACGAAGTCGGCGATGGCGCTGGCTCGGGCAAGCCGGGCAGTCTTATATTCGGCCGGGAGCTTGCCCTCCACGTCGGCTCGCCGGTACTCGAGCTGCCCAAGGTCCACCTCGTTGTACCAGGAGAGGACAAAGGACAGCGCCATGTCGGCTCCAGCGCGCGTGGCCGACTCCTTCCAGTCGAGGAAGCGATCCGGCGCCCGCTCCATCAAGGAGATGAGGTCGGAGATATCTTGCGGCACCGCCTCCGCGGGCCACAGCATCGGAACTAGCTCCTCAGCCGCCTTCCGGAGCTCCCAGCCAAGCTTGGTGATGGGCTCGACGCAGGCAGCCATGGATGCCATATAATCCTCCATGGTGAAGTACTCCGAGCTGCCCTCGCCAGTCGCCCGCCTCCTAGTCTCGCGCGCAACGCCAACGGCTGCCAATGCCGCATCCTGCGTTTCCGGGAAGGCCGCTGCAAGAAAAAGCACGTCAGAAATCATCAAAGCTGAAATAAGCTGAAAAATGCAAATTTTCGAAGTCCTAAAGTAGGCCAGGCAGCAGCCGGCAAGAGCCGACTACCCCCGGTCCGAAGATGGAAATTCCGAAGGATAAAAGGAAAAGCCTGGCGGCAGCCGGCAAGAACTGACTGCCCCCAGCCCGAAGATGGAGATAGCGAAAAAATCGGAGTTTCTGCCGCCGGCTGCCAACCTAGGCCGGCAGCCGACAGCCGAAAGCCGGCAAAGGGAAAGAGAGAAAGAAGAAATGCACTCACCCGACAAGCCGCGGTCGAGCGCGCCAATCTCGCCCACCCAGCGCTTGGCAGTGGCCGACAGCTCCGTGGTCTTGGTGGTGACCTCCTCCTGAAGCGCAAGCCGCTGCTTCTCCACCTCGGTCAGCCGCCGGCTCAGATCCTCCACCTTCTCCTTCTCAGCCGTCCTGAGGAGGGCAAGCTCATTGAGGTGGTTCGCCTCAAGCCGGCGCAGCCGCGTCAGCTCCAGCTCGGCCACCTTGAGCTTGGCGGCTGCAGATCGGCCCGCCTCCTCGCTCTCGGCGCACTGAGCGCGAGCAGCTCGAAGATCTGCCTCCAGCCGCGGGACCTTGGCGGCTTCAGCTGCAAGGCAGCCGGAAAGAAGCGTCAGCCAACCAAGACTAAAAAGAAAGAAGACATCGGGTCGGAAAGAAAAAGATCTTACCCTTGACGGCCTCCAGCTCGCGAGCCAAGCCGGCCCGGTCCAGCTTGGCCTTGTGGTAGTGGGTCATGGCGCGGTTGTACAAGCCGGTGCGCCGCTCCGCCACAGCCTAAGGAGAAAGAAAATCAATCAACTAGGCGAAACCCGGACCGGCTTCGAGCAGCCGGCCCATGCCTCGGAGGGCTACCAGGATGATAACCAAATTGAAAAACAGATGAAGCGCTTACCTTGCTGGCTTCCTCCACCTTGGCGACGTTGGCCTGCAAGCCGGAGAAGAACATCTCCACCGACGCTTGGCCTGGGTTCCCCTCCCGGCTGGTCACCTCGTAGGAGTCAGCGCTGAGCCACGCTTGCTCCATAGTGCCAGCCGAGCCGAGGCTGGAGTCGGAGGCGGACGGCACGTGCAGCAGCCGGGCGCCCTTAGCCACATGCAGGCTCCCCATCGGCGCCGACGGGGCTTCCGTCGTCACCAGCGCGCGCGAGTCGGCGTCCTCCATGCGCGCCGGCTCATCCCTTGCCGGCTCCTGCCTGGCCGGCCCCTCCCTCGTCGGCTCCGGCGGTGGCGGCGCTCCGGGCGAAGCAGTTGGCCCAGTCGGCGCAGCCGTCTCCAGCGCCTGAGGCTCCCCCTCCGGGCTCTCCACCAACACCACCACGCTCGGCCCGGTTCCGGCCCCGGTCGCAGGAGGCGCAGCCCCGCCGGCTCCGGCTCCGGTCGAAGGCGGCATGCCCCAGCCGGCCCCGGTGCCTTGGTCCGGAAGATGAGCACGGCGCGGGAACATGTCGTCTAGCGTCGGGTGGCGCGTCGGCTCGGCCCGCGTGCCGCGGCCAGGCGCTGAGGCCAGCGGCACGGCGAAAGAAGGCGCCCCTGCGGGAGGCGGAGTACCCGCAGGCGGCGGCGGCGTAGGCGCGCGCGATGGAGGCTGCGGCGTCGACTCCCTCCTCTGTCGCGGAAGCGGCGACACGACACGCGGGGCTTGCCGGGAGCCGCCGCCCTGAGCAAACTTGATGGGGGCCCTAGCCGAACAAATAAGAAAAAGATAAGCATAAAGAGTAAGGAAAGAAAAGGAATCAAACAAGAGAAAAAGAGAACTCACCCGGCCTGCTCCGGAACCTTCTTCGGCTGCTGCCGGTGGAGCTTCTTCGCCTTCGCCTCCAAGGCGGCGGTGGAGCGGGGGTCGCCGACCCGTTTCTTCCCCTTGGGCGCCGAAGTCGCCGTGGTGCTTGGCGGCCTCGCGCGCAGAGGCACGGCAGGGATTGGCCCCGTGGCGGACGTCGCCGGCTCCTCGTCCTCCTGCTGCTCCGGCGAAGGGGGCGGATTGTGCTCCCCCTGGCCGCCTAGATCAGGCGCCTGCAGCAGGTCATCGTCGCCGGCCTGGTCGCCGGCTTGGTCAGCCGGATCGGCGTGATCCGGCGTCCACCTCCTTGTCACCAGATCGCCGTCCTCGACGTTCTGGCGGTTGAAGAGCTAGAAAAACAGAAGACATGAGCAAACAGCAAGCCGGAAGTCGGCAGAAAGAAAGACAAGTCGGCCTCGCAGCCGAAAGCCGGAAGTCGGCCTAAACAGTAAAGCTTACCAGCTCGGGCAGCAGATCCCTGCTGCGGGGCGCCAGCCCGTAGTTCCACTCCTCCGGCATGTTCGCCTTGGTGATGTTATTCACCCAGCGGGCCACCTGGGCCTTGGAGAGCGGCGCCCTGGACGTCCGGGTCGGGTCGAACCGGCCGGACATGTGCCCGATCTTGTGGGTGCGCATTTGGAGCGGCAGCACCCGGCGCTCAGCGATGGTGCAGAGGAGGTCCTCGGCGGTCAGCCCGTTCTCGACGGCCGCCCCCAGGAAGTCCCAGAGCTGATTCACCTCAGCGTCCGGATCCGTCGTGCGGGCGTTGTAGCTCCAGTTGATCCGGCCGACTGGAGGAGCCGGGTGGAACTCCGGCAGATTGATCCGATCGACGAGCCCGCCCTCGTTGCGCACGTAGAAGAATGACATCTGCCAATTCTTCACCGAGTCAACGGTTGGAATCTTGGGGAAGGGCATACCCGGCCGAGTGTAGATCGAGGCAGCGCCGCAGGCCCGCAGGCGGCCGTCAGTAGTCTGCGCCTTGAGGTAGAAGAGCCGGCTCCAGAAGTCTATGTCTGGCCACAAGCCGGCATACGCCTCCATGAAGGCCACGTAGCAGCTGAGGAGGACACAAGCGTTGGCCGGCAGGTGATGTGGCTGCAAGCCGAAGTTGTCGAGGAATTGGCGGAAGAAGTTGGACGCCGGCAGGCCCAACCCGCGGTCAAGGTGCGCGCCGAAGACGACGCGCTCGCCGGTCTCCGGCTTGGGCTCCGTCTCCTCGCCGGGCGCCCTCGCGACCACTGTCGACGGGATCCGGCGAAGGCGCACCAGCCGCTCGATGTCGTCGTCCCTCATGTACGACCCCCTCCACGATCCGCTGGCGGAGGCCATTGACGAAGAGGAGGAGGAAGAAGACCACGAAAGGCGGAAAGGTGAAGAAGAACCTCGCGACGGCGGCGACGGCGGCGGCGGAGGACGCTCCGTTGAAACGCGGGGCCCCGTGGCGCCGGCTTGTTGGAGTAGCGGCGGCGGATCGGCGGAGATGCGCTCGCCGGAGTTCGCCAGTGAGAGACGCTCGCCGGAGCAGCAAGAGGCTCGAGCGCGAAGAAGAGAGCGAGAGGAGCGGAAGCGCGAGGAAGACGAAGTGAGGCAGTGGCCGCCTCGGTACCCTCCCCCGCGGCATTTATAGCTGCCCGCGGCGGACGGTTAGCCTCCAAGTGGCGATCATGGCCACGTCGCCCGGATCTTCTGCGCATTAACTCCCCCCACGACCGCTGCAGTTACCGGAAACCGCCACACCACGTCGCCCACGACCGCACCGGATCCGGAGGAGACATTGATGTGACCAGACGAACCGGCGGCAGAGCCCAGACGTCAGACTGGTCAGGTCGGGTGCAGGACCCGAGGCGGCGGAGACTCCGGCGCGCCGCAAGCCGGAGCCGAACATTAAGTTCACCTCGGCCCAAAATTTATCCAGCAAGGCGGAGACATCACCAAAACTTGCGAGAAAGCAAAAGTTGCATAAGTGCAAATAGTGGCCGGCTAGGAGCAGCCGGCCGAAACGAGCCAGATGAGGGCGCAGCCGGCTGAGTGGAAATTCTCAGTCGGCCCCTCCAAGTGCCGTCAAGTATATTCAAGAAGCTAGGAAAACCTGCCTAGGTCCTTCTAAACGCAGGACCTTGCCAGCTTCGGGGGCTAGTGCCGGGGGGAAGACCCCGGGTAGGGCAATGGACGCGGAGCAGCCGGCTGGCCACTAGCCGGCTCGCGGCAAAGGCCGGCTGAGGAGCAGCCGGCTGGCGCCGTGGCCGGCTGGTCCGGAAGCCGGCTGGCTCTAGGTCCTAGTCGGCCTGGCTACGGCCGCCAATGCTGTAGCTGGGCCGGCTTCTACAAGCCATATCCGACTGGGGGTTTGTACCTCAGGCCGACTCGAGGCTGGCGAGTCTTGCACTAGAAGGAACCGGGTTGGTGATCCGGGTTCCCAAAGTCCATGCTGACTTCATCTTCCGTAAAGCGCGGGGCACTGTAGAGCAATAGTGCCACGCGCCGGACATGCCATCATGGTCTACGTCGATCCGTACTGGCTACAGTGGCTGACAGCGACAGGGACATCTCCTCTCCATACCGCTGACCTGGGCAGCCGGATGGGACAGGCCATGAGGCCTCAACGGCTCCTGACGTTATTGCCTCGGGAAGGAGCGGAAGCCGGAGCCGGCCAAGCCGGCCAGTAGACTATAGGGTCTTATATGTAAAGTGCCGGTGCCTATATAAGCCGCGCTACCCCCTCTCGTGCAGGGGATCGATCATTCTCACTTCACTTCCACCCCTAGCGCTGCCCTGTGAGAGAGACTCTTGTCTTCCTTAGCCTCCCAGGAGCAGTCGGACACAGCTCAAGGAGCAACCTTGTATTGTGTGATCATCGTATACACTCTAGCAGGAGTAGAGGTGTTACCTCCATCGGAGGGCCTCGAACCTGGGTACGTCGCCGTGTCGCTCGTCCCCATACCCGCATCCGGATACCGCCGTGAGATCTCCTAGGAACCACCTTCGTTAGCCACCCTATGGCATATGCCTTGACGATACCACGACAGTCTCTGTGACTATCTCCTGAGGTTCCTGATTGTCGACTCAGGGCGGCCCTGCGCGCACTTGATGCAGAAGATGCAGCTCTTCTTTCGTCGAGTAACTTTCTTTGTTTTTCCAGTTCTCGTCCAGCACGAGCGAGTTTATATTGATATGCTTGCAGCGCTTCCAGTGTAGACGTGGTAGTCATCGGCTGTGTTCCATTCATGGCTCTCTGAGCTCTATCCCAAGCTGCTTGTGATAGCTGTATTTTCTCTCGCGGCATGGAGCCAATGTATTTGTTTCCTGTTCCACGCGTGAGACTGCGAGATCGATGTATGGATTGCCCAAATCATCGAAAGCCTCCGACGCTTCATCCTCTTGGCGGCTTGATTCCCCGATTGCGCAGACTTGATGATATAGTGTAGTTGTGTTTTCATCATCTTCAGGGTCGGTGACACCGTCGTATAGATCGGCGAAGACCTCCCGAATAGAAGTAGATCTGTCGATGAAGTCAAAGTTGTCGATGCTTTCCGAGTCGCTACCCAGATTGGAATCCGTGAACGACCCAAAGTCATGTCGCTGAACAGATCAGCGAGCCCCCCACCGACGGCGGGCTTGGTGAAGCTTGGTGGAGAAACCTCCATGCCGTCTAACTCGATCGATGATGCTGATGATCCCGAGAAATCGGAATCGTCCGCTAATGGTCCCTAAAAAATTGGTGCCGCGAGACGATGCGATTCTTCTTTCCCGAAGTGGAAGCGGAAACTCCCGAACGTCATCTCCATCGACTCCTCCAGATCAGTGTTGGAGATATGCCCAAGAGGCAATAATAAAGTGGTTATTATAATATCTTTGTGTTTATGATAAATGTCTGCATACCATGCTATAATTGTATTAACCGAAACAGTGATACATGTGTGTTATGTAAACAACAAGAAGTCCCTAGTAAGCCTCTTGTATAACTAGCTTGTTGATTAATAGATGATCATGGTTTCGTGATCATGAACATTGGATGTTATTAATAACAAGGTTATGTCATTGGATGAATGATATAATGGACATACACCCAAATGAGTATAGCATAAGATCAAGTCATTAAGTTCAACTTGCTATAAGCTTTCGATACATAGTTACCTAGTCCTTCGGCCATGAGATCATGTAAATCACTTACACCGAAAGGATGCTTTGATTACATCAAACGCCATTGCGTAAATTGGTGGTTATAAAGATGGGATTAAGTATTCGGAAAGTGTGAGTTGAGGCATATGGATCAAGAGTGGGATTTGTCCATCCCGATGACGGATAGATATACTCTGGGCCCTCTCGGTGGAATGTCGTCTAATTATCTTGCAAGCATGTGACTAGGTCACAAGAGATGACATACCACGGTACGAGTAAAGAGTACTTGTCGGTAACGAGGTTGAACTAGATATGGAGATACCGATGATCGAACCTCGGACAAGTAAAGTATCGCGTGACAAAGGGAATCGGTATCGTATGTAGATGGTTCAATCGATCACTAAGTTATCGCTGAATATGTGGGAGCCATTATGGATATCCAGATCCCGCTATTGGTTATTGGTCGGAGAGGAGTCTCGACCATGTCTGCATAGTTCACGAACCGTAGGGTGACACGCTTAAGGTTCGATGTCGCATAAGTAGATTCAGAATATGAGATGGAGACGGAGTTTGTTCGGAGTCTCGGATGGGATCCAGGACATCACGAGGAGGTCCGGAATGGTTCGGAGAATAAGATTCATATATGGGAAGTCACTTTCCGGGGTTCAGGAAAGTTCTGGTGTTTTGACCGGAGTTTCTAGAAGGTTCTAGAATGTACTAGAGGGTCACCAGTGGGCCCACCACCCCGGGAGGGGCCACATAGGCGCCACATGGCATGGTGGGTCCTACCCACTATGACATGTAGGCCCAGGCCGACCCACCCCTAGAGATAAGATCTATCTCTAATTTAAATGGTTTAAATCTAGAGATAAAATCTATCTCCAATTTAAAGTGTTAAACTAAGAGATAAAGGGAAAGGCTTGGGGGGAAGAAATCCCCCCATGCGCCGGCCAAGGAAGAGGTGGGGCCAAGGGGGAAACCCTAGGCCGACCCTTCCCCCTATATAAAGAGGGGAGGGGGTGGCCGGCCACCACACCTCTCACACCAAACCCTGGCCGCCCCCTCTCTCCTCCATATTACTGCTCCGGCTTTGGCAAAGCCCTGCAGTTTTTATCCTCCACCACCACCACGCCGTCATGCTGCTGGGATTCCGAGGTGATCTACCACACCTCCACTGCCCACTGGAACGGGGAGAGGACGGGCTTCATCGACACAGTACGCACGACCGAGTACGGAAGTGCTGCCGAATTGCAACACAGAACGATCGACTACATCAACAACAAGATCTAATCTCGTAGGCTTTGGAATCTTCGAGGGTTAGTCTCGCAATCTTCTCGTTGCTTCGATCTTGGTAGATTAGATATTGCTTCTTCCTATATTGGATCTTGGTTTTTGTTCATGTTCACGGTGAAATTTTTTGTTTTCCATGAAACGAACCTATCAGTGGTATCAGAGCCGTGTCTATGCATAGATCTGTTGCACGAGTAGGACACAATGGTTTTTGTGGGTGTTGATGCTTTTGTTGTTTTTAGTTCGTGTACTTTGCATCTTGCGGGATGGTGGGATGAAGCGGCCCGGGCTAACTTTACATGACCGCGTCTCATGAGACTTGCTACATGCTTGACATGCAACTTGTATTGCATAAGTGGCTTTGCGGGTGTCTGTCTCTCCCACCATAGTGAAGATTCAATTTGCTCTTTCTATTGACAACACTAGTATCACCGTTGTGGTTCATGTTCGTAGGTAGATTGGATCTCACTCGAAAACCCTGAACCACGTAAAATATGCAAACCAAATTAGAGGCGTCTAACTTGTTTTTGCAGGGTTTGGTGATGTGATATGTCCATGTGATGATGATTATATTTGATGTATGAGATGTTCATTATTGTAATATGGCAACCGGCAGGAGCCTAATGGTTGTCTTTAATTTTTGTTAAAGACCCACGTGTCTATTCATCATGTAATAGCTTTATTCCAAGTAGTTGCTATAGTAGCTATAAGTGATTGACAACCATGAAGCGGCACCACTGACCTTGACGCCATGCTGGTGATGATGGAGATCATGTTCGTGCTTTGGAGATGGAGATCAAAAGCACAAGAAGAAAGGCCATATCATATCACACATTATGAATTGCATGTGATGTTAATCCTTTATGCATCTTATTTTGCTTAGATCGCGACCGTAGCATTATAAGATGATCCCTCTCACTAAATATCAAGATAATGAAGTGTTCTTCCTTAGTATGCACCATTGCTAAGACTTGTCGTTTCGAAGCATCACGTGATGATCGGGTGTGATAGAATCTACATGTGCATACAATGGGTGCAAGCCAGGTTTGCACACGCGGATACTGAGGTTGCCTTGACGAGCCTAGCATGTACAGACATTGTCTCGGAACACGGGATACCGAAAGGTAGAGCATGAATCATATGAATGATATGATGAACACTTTGAGTGTTCGCCTTTGAAGCTACATCTTTTCTCGTGAAGATCGGACTTGGTGTACTGGATTTGGTTCGTGTGATCACTAAGACAATGCGAGGGATGTTGTTTTGAGTGGGAGTTCACCTAGTTAATTTAAGAATTAAAATTGAACTCAATTTATCATAAACTTAGTCTAAACTCTTTGCAAATATGTTGTAGATCATGGCGGCCCCCTCCATCAATTTTAACCAGTTCCTAGAGAAAGAAAAGCTTAAAAGCAATGGTAGCAACTTCACTGACTGGTTCCATCATGTGAGGATTTTCCTCACCGGTGGAAACCTGCAATATGTGCTCGATGCACCGCTAGGCCCCCCACCAGCACCTGCAGTATCTGAGGATGTAAAGAATGTTTACGAGACTCGGGTGAGTCGGTACTCCCAAGTTCAGTGTGCCATCCTGTGCAGCCTAGAGGCGGAGCTCCAAAAGCGTTTTGAGCACCACGACCCTTGTGAGCTAGTCCGTGAGCTAAAAGCTATCTTTGAAACTCATGCGGCCGTGGAAAGCTATGAGTCCTCGAAACACTTATTTGGTTGTATGATGGAAGAGGGTAGCTCCGTTAGTGAGCACGTCCTCGGTATGTACGGGCACGCGAAGAAGCTTAGTGACTTGGGGATTGTGATTCCTAACCAGCTGGGTATTCATCGTGTACTCCAATCACTGCCACCTAGCTACAAGAACTTTGTGATGAACTACAACATGCAGAACATGAACAAAGAGTTACCTGAACTCTTCTCCATGCTGAAATCTGCTGAGGTGGAGATACGGAAAGAGCACCAAGTGTTGATGGTCAAGAAGACCACCAATTTCAAGAAGCAGGGCAAGCCTAACAAGGGCAACTTCAAGAAGGGCGGCAAGAAAGTTGCTGCGCATCCTGAGAAGCCTAAGGCTAGCCCCAAGACTGATACAGTGTACTATTACTCAAGGAAAAAAATGGCGCGCTATAACAAAATAGTGTGGATCTAAAAATACGCTATTAGCATGTTATAGCGTGCTATTAACGCGAATAGCGCGCTATAACACCGAAATAGCGTAGTGTCGGCTCTCCAGATATGCTATAGCGTGCTATTAGCGTTGGAATAGCGCCCTATTTTTTCCATGCTATTACTGCAAGGAGAAGGGGCACTGGAAGCGTAATTGCCCCAAATACTTGGCTGATCTGAAGAGCGGCCTCATCAAGAAGAAAGGTATATTTGATATACATGTTATTGATGTCTATCTTACTGGTAATCGTAGTAGTGCCTGGGTATTTGATACTGGTTCGGTTGCCCACATTTGTAACTCAAAACAGGAACTGCGGAATAAACGAAGCCTGGCGAGGACGAGGTGACGATGCGCGTTGGAAATGGATCCAAGGTCGATGTGATCGACGTCGGCACGCTCCCTCTACATCTACCTTCGAGATTAGTTTTACACCTTAATAATTGTTATTTGGTGCCTACGTTGAGTATGAACATTATATATGGATCTTGTTTAATGCAAGACGGTTATTCGTTTAAGTCAGAGAATAATGGTTGTTCTATTTATATGAATAATATCTTTTATGGTCATGCGCCTGAGATGAATGGTTTATTCTTGTTAAATCTCGATAGTAGTGATACACATGTTCATAACATTGACGCTAAACGAATTAAATTGAATGATAATTCTACTTATATGTGGCACTGTCGTCTTGGTCATATTGGAGTGAAGCGCATGAAGAAACTCCATTCCGATGGACTCCTTGAGTCACTTGACTTTGAGTCACTTGATAGATGCGAAGCATGTCTAATGAGAAAAATGGCTAAGACTCCATTTTCTGGTACAATGGAGCGAGCTACAGACTTGTTGGAAATCATACATACCGATGTGTGCGGACCAATGAGTGTAGCATCGCGCGGTGGTTATCGTTATGTTCTAACCTTCACGGATGATTTGAGTAGATATGGGTATATTTACTTTATGAAACATAAGTCTGAAAATTTCGAGAAGTTTAAGTAACTCCAAAGTGAAGTAGAAAATCAACATAACAAGAAGATTAAGTTTCTGCGTTCTGATCGTGGAGGCGAATATCTGAGTTATGAGTTTGGCATGCATTTAAAGAAATGCGGAATACTTTTGACTACATCAACAACAAGATCTAATATCGTAGGCTTTGGAATCTTCGAGGGTTAGTCTCGCAATATTCTCGTTGCTTCGATCTTGGTAGATTAGATCTCGCTTCTTCCTAGATTGGATCTTGGTTTTTGTTCATGTTCACGGTAGAATTGTTTTGTTTTCCATGAAACGAACCTATCAATCGGCGTATGCATGCAAACAGGCGGGAGGGTGAGGAACAAAATCGTCGAGATCAGGTTGGATCCGTTTACCTCCGTCCTTCGCGTTGCTTGCCGTTGATGATGTTGATGATGCCATCGAGATCACCTCCTTGCAGCCTCCAATTCCCACAGACAGCGGCAATTGGCAAGGTATCAACTTGTCAATGCCTACAGATTGTAGACTTAGGGTTTTGTAGAAAGTAGAGGGCAAGTAGATCTCGAAGGTTCAGCCGAAAAGGTGCTCGACTCAGAAATTAGGGTGTGCGTGTTGACAATAGATTCGATAGATTCTCCTCCCCTTGGCTCCCCTTTATATAGGTGGGAGAGCCGAGGGATTTCGTGTCGTACAAGTTACAAGCTCTGGGAAACTATCTGAGTCTTTCCCGTATGATTACATGATTCATGATTCCTAACATAACTCTAGATTCCTTATCGATGTTCGCCGGGCTTCTGGGCCTTGAAAGCTTCGAGTCGTGGGCCTTCAGTTTACCTCGGGTACTTTATTCAGCATGCCCATTCGGGATGCCTATGTCAAGCACATATTCACCTCCGGCGATGACTGTAAGGAATCCCTTATCTCGGTATCGCGGTAATGTTTAGATCTAGGTTAGGAGTTGTCAGATTTTGTCTAGGGTTTGGTCTTGTTGCAGGGGTTAGTCTGGATTGTGCTGAGCTATCATGATCTTGCTAGGGTTCGACATTTCCGGTTGCTCCTTTGTCCCAAATGTGCTAACCTACCATGATCTTTCTAGGGTTTGTGCTATTCACAGTTGCAATGAACTGCTTGTCTGATTTAGGATGATTGCTGGTATGGTTTGTGTTGTCCACTTTAGTCATGTCCTTGCTTGCAAGTAGATTCACATTATGTACTACGATGTGTGTAGGACTCTTTCTGTGATGACTTTAGAGGGGCGCTTGTCTGCGTTGGGGACTCTCAGATCCCTTTGCAAGTTCTCGATTCAAAACCCGTCTATGAATCCAAGGTGGCGGTCACCCCTCTGCCATCCGTCAATGGGCATGTGGCTGAGCTGGTGGCTCAGGTAGCGGTAGAGGTCGCGGCTAGGTTGGCCACCACAAAGAAGAACAAGAACTGTAGGGAGCGGACATGGCCTTGAAGGCCTCGCAGAAAGGGACTGGCACCATGAAATGGCTTCCATTCATGCCCAACTTCGTCTTGGAGAAGATGTGCGGCTTGATCAAGACCGGAGTGAGAACTGACAAAGGATTCAAGGAAGTCCATCTAACTATTGTGGCGAAGGGCCTGTTTGAACACTGTGGTGTCTCCACGTGCTCCACTCAGGTGTACAACCACCTGAGGAAGTGGAGGCAGAGGTGGCTCACCATTACCAGGCTCCGCGATCTAAGCGGGGCTCATTGGTGCGAGGATACCAAATGCATCATCCTTGACAGTGAGCATTACTGCGGGCATGTCACCGTGAGCACGCTCAGTCTGCCTCACTAACTCTTTTGATCAGCGACGAGCTGAACTAACATCATTGTCCCTTCGTATCGTAGGATCACCCAAAGGACGCGGAGTTCCTGAATGTGCCCATTGCAAACTACGACGAGATGCATACCATCTTCTCTTTCGGCCTCGCCACTGGCAAGTACGCCATGGGATCCAGTGAGCCCCTAGGCTCACCTGTAGCAAATCCTTCACCTGAGGATGCTGACACCCAGGAGTCCGACACGATCAACCTCGATGGGCCACCTGAGAAGGCTGTCGACGCGCCTGAAAAGGTGACCGCCGGCAAGACGAAGAGAGGCGCCTTCGCCGACGACGAGCTGGTGGCCTTCACGAACATGACTGTTGCTGTGAAGGACATCGCATAGGTGATGTCTACGCACGCTTCTATTCTTGTAGATAGTGTTGGGCCTCCAAGTACAGAGGTTTGTAGAACAACAATAAGTTTCCCTTAAGTGGATCACCCAAGGTTTATCGAACTCAGGGAGGTAGAGGTCAAAGATATCCCTCTCAAGTAGCCCTGCAATTATGATACAAGAAGTCTCTTATGTCCCCAATACACCCAATACACTTGTCAGGTGTCTAGGTGCACTAGTTCGGCGAAGAGATAGTGAAATACAAGTGATATGGATGATTGTAAGTGGTAACTGCAATCTTAAATAAAAATGGAAGCAAGCAAACATGTAGCAGAACTAGTTGTAAACGGTGTTTCAATGCTTGGAAACAAGGCCTATGGATCATACTTTCACTAGTAGACACTCTCAACAATGATATCATTATTGAATACATAAATATTATCTTATGGGCCTAATGCCACGTGGGTTGCCCGATCTCACGAATTGACCGAGGGAAAGGTGGGCGATAGGAAGAACACGGCGAAGAACACGATGAAAACACGCAAACGCAACTCGATGCAATTTCGGTTTAATCCCGATAGCCTGAACCACTATCCCGATAGAATCTCTCGAGGGAAAGACACGAGGTTGAATCCCCGAGAGAAAGACCGGTATACGATCGATAGAGTCACACGAGTGAGAGACCGAAGTAGAATCACTAGTATGAAAGATCAACCATATGAGGAGTGCCTTGATAAAATAGATTTGGTAATCTAAGGAGGGGGTTTCCCTAATCCCGAAGGGATGGTAGAGGCATGAGCCTAATTCTAGTTCATCAACTCTAACCTAATGAAGGGGACGGTGGGAGCCTATATATAGGGAGCCACTAAGGAGGGGTAGTTTAGGGAAAGCAAAGATACATCATAGCCATACACGTGGCATCGAATGGTTCAGATTGTAAGTGGTCGTGGTCTCAGCGGTAGTGCCGCCGTCGGGAGGCCGGCAATGTCAGGGTGCATCGGCCGGCAGTGCCGGGGTGCTCTAGTCGCAAGTGCCGGATGCGGCGGCAGTGCCGGCCTGTGGAGGACGGCAGTGCCGGCCCTGGAGCTTCCAGCTCCTCTTCTTCCTTCTTCTCTTCCATGCCTCCGTGACCTCGGCCTTGACTGTGGTTCTTGACATTGACGCACATGATGAAGCGAAGACCATAGGTCGGGCTGCATCATCTCCCCCACTTGAAAAAGAGTCGTCCTCGACGAAGGCTCATCATGAACGTGTAGAGGAGGTAGATGACACCAACACTTGAAGGTCCCTTCACTTGTCAAGAGCCCTATCAATAGCACAAGAAAATCAAAGGTGCAATCAAAGCGTAGCCAAAGTTCAATGGGTTTAGCAAGAGGGCCTAAGTAGAAGGAGGTCACCTTATCGAAGTGTTGGTGTGCTCTCATTGAGAGATCTTGTGTAGTCGAAGTGGGTGTGCGAAACCACTCAGTGGAGCTCACTCGTATCATGCTCTCAAGAGCTCTTTTGGTCAACTCGTGCTCAATCGAGGTTGACCTTGTCTTCCGTGTACCTACACACACAATAGGCAAAGCAAAGAATGTGTGTGCATGGTATATGAACACATCATCCATCATGATGCTCCATTTCTTTTGCACATCACCATTAGCGTTAAGCAAACCATCATAATAGATATGGTGAATATGCGGAGTAAACATGGGAACATGCTCAACATGGATATATGCAAAGTCTCCAAAATTTGAGAGAGCTATGGAGGCAATATCATTCACAAGCATATTAACATCATTGCAAACCAAGCATTGGAAATAGAAAGTATTCAACATTTTGGTTGCACTAATGGGAGAATATTGCAAGCATTTTGCACAAAACATGTTCAACATTTGGTCATTGTTGTCGACAAACCTAGGGAAAGAGCAATTGTTCGGCAAGGTTGTCACAACACAAACATCATTATCAGCATTGCAAGCAATACATGGGAAAAGACAAATTGTTCAACATATTGCAAGCATGAGAAGAGGAAGTGAAACTCTCATAGCATGGCATGATCATATTGTCACAAGCAACCAATTATTCATGATCAACAATGTTATCAAGCAAGGCATCACATGGGAGAATTAACGAAGCATATGGCATGGAAATTGTATCATCAAGATCATGCAAGCACTCGACTTATGGGGTGTGTCACTCTTGCTCTCAAGGTGTTTGAAGTATGCGTTGTACTCGGCATTATCTTTGGGTGTCATTTTGGCTTTTCGAGCTTTTAGCTCAGCGAAGTATGCTCTCATCTTGGCTTTTTCCTGTGGGGTCATATTGTATAGCTCTTACTAGGATAGTTGTATGTGTATGTGTATGTGGTGGAAGGAAGACTACACAAGAATCCCACCTTTCAAGAAAGTATCTTAAGGATGGTTCAAGTCAAGAGGAAAGTCAAAATGTATCGGGGTTACTCACACACACACACTCAAAGCACACACAAAAGGCTAAGAACTCTATATGTGGTGGGTAAGAAGTGGATAGCAATCGAAAATGACCAACGGAGAAGTCTATTGTCAAATGTGGGTAAGATCCAAAGTCAAATGTCAAAAGTGGTGATCTATGTCAAGGAAACACGGAAATACACACAACTAGAACAATGGGGTTAGCGTGACCACTGAAGTGAGCAAGCGACAAAGATGGTCCTAACAAAGACTATATGCTCGGTGTCACGCCAACACAAGAGAGACAGTAGCTCGGTTGCATATGAGAGAAGCAACTAGATTTGCATAAGATGTCACTCTTCTCTTTCTCTCTTAGTGCTTACAAGTTTTGCACTTCTCGGTATAGGTGGCACACACACTCTTTTTGTATTTCTTTTCCTTTTTTCACTTTTTTTTCTATACTTAGAAGCTTTATTTTTCTCTATGTATATGCCACATTGTTTCTTCTTTTGTGTATCTTTCTCACCGAGCTTGATTTGGAGTTTTGCTCAACTCAACGCACACACACAAACCCTCTCACGACCGCGACACTTGTTAAATGCTTCGCAACACTCGGAAAGCCACTCTCAATGGGATAGGTACACAAAGAAAGAAACAGGGCTACAAGGGGTGAGGGGAGACAAGATATACCTATTGATGTTAGGCGGTGTCGAAACACGAACTTGCGATGACGAAGTGCTGGTGTCGAAGTTGCGCCGGAATCCGGGGTGCCGGTGCCGTCATCGCAATGGGATGTAGGCGCGGAAGCGGTTGTCACAGACCAAAGGCACTCCACAATGGAAACCGAGCAAGTGAAGTCAATGCCCGAAAATTTGGGTTAAAATGGGCATCGAAGTTGTCAAAATTTTGGAGTCAAATGGGTTCGGAAAAGTTGTCAAAATTAGAGTCTAAATAGTATGAGATAGGTGTCAAAATTTAGGATCAAACGGGCTTCGAAAAGTTGTCAAGATTTGGGGAAAAAAGGGGTGTCAAAATTGGACGAAAACTGAGTCAAAATTTGTAACGCGAAATGTACAGGAGTACTGGAGCAGAACTGCCAGGGTGCATCGGGCGGCACTACCGTGGTGTCGCTAGCGGTGCTACCGGCCTCGAGCGGGTGGTACTGCCGGTGGATTTTCTCCGCCTGATTGGAAAATGGAGGAGCTAGAGGTGCGGGGCGCTGTTCTGCAGGATCAGGAGCTGCGCGTGGGCGGGCGGCGCGTGGAGAGATTGGCGCAGCGGCCACAGAAGCTTGGTGGCGGAAGCGCTGCACGCGGGTCGCTCGGCATGGCGCAGGCGGCTGCGTGTGCTTGCAGGCGTGCGGGTGGGGCCAGTGGTGGTTGGCGGCGGCGCGATGTGGTCGAGCGGAAGCTAAGGAGAGCAGCCGATGGAGCGGGGCCGGCGGCGGGTGGGAGGTTGCTGCGCGCGTGGGCCTGTGCGAGGGTGTGGTGGAGGTGGCCGAGCGGCCGTGGGTGGGCGATGCTTGTGCGTGCAACACGGCCTGGGAGGAAATTGCACATAACACCATATGTTGGGGCATGGTTTGCACAGAACCACAACCATGTCTAGTTTTTGCACAGAACACCATATTTTGTTGTAATTGTTGCACAAAACACTAAATAGAGATATTAGCTCGTTTGGCACAAAATTAGGCACATGGGTTGGTTATGTGCTGCCCACGGATGGCAACATGTATGCGCGCGTCCTATCGGAAAATCCTCGAGCCCCCTCGACCATTTTGCCCCTAGACTAGGTGCAGACCCTAGTATTTAGAATGAAAAAGTTGATTCGTTCCGAAGGAGGGAGGCGACGACGATGATCAGAGACTGAGACGATGGCGGCGGGGTCGAACAGTAGGAAGAGTTATGCGGCAGGTCCTAGTCGGGGTCCACGCCGGAGTCCACGTATGTACTGTCAATGGGTTTATGGGACTAATTATGTATCAAACGAACGTAACGACCCTATTTAGTGTTTTGTGCAACAATTACAACAAAATATGGTGTTCTGTGCAAAAACAAGTTATGGTTGTGGTTCCTTGCAAAACATGTCCCAACATATGGTGTTATGTGCAATTTCCTCCGGCCTGGCAGCAGCGGGGCTCGAATCGAGTGGGGTGGGGCCAGGCGGCGCGGGTGGTTTGACCGAACAGGGAATAAGCTAGGAGAGCTGTTCGTCCCCGCATATGAACAACACAAAAACAGTGCTCAAAATCTTCTCCGTCTGGACGAAATTGATGAAATTGAGCAATAAAAATATGGGGGAAACATAGATCAGCACCAGACACATCAAATCAGTGGACAAAAACCACAAAAAAACTCAACAAATCCGGAGATCAAATTTCTAGCTATTTTTTGGGGCATTTTTTTGGGATTTTTTTTGGTTAAAATGGAAAGATTTGGGGTCAAATTCGTGGCTTGATACCAGAGTAGAATCACTAGTATGAAAGATCAACCATATGAGAAGTGCCTTGATATAATAGATTTGGTAATCTAAGGAGGGGGTTTCCCTAATCTCAAAGGGATGGTAAAGGCATGAGCTTAATTATACTTCATCAACTCTAACCTAATCAAGGGGGAGGTGGGAGCCTATATATAGGGATCCACTAAGGAGGGGTAGTTTAGGGAAAACAAAGATACATCATAGCCATACACGTGGCATCGAATGGTTTAGATTGTCAGTGGTCGCGGTCTCGTAGGTAGTGCCGCCGTGGGGAGGCCGACAATGTCAGGGTGCGTCGGCCGGCAGTGCCGGGGTGCTCTAGCCGACAGTGCCGGCCTGTGGAGGATGGCGGTGCCAGCCCTGGAGCTTCCAGCTCCTCTTCTTCGTTCTTCTCTTCCATGCCTCCGTGACCTCGGCCTTGAGTGTGGTTCTTGACATTGACGCATGATGAAGTGAAGACCGTAGGTCGGGCAGCATCATTATCTCTTCACTATGCTACTCTGAACCACTCTTCGGTTGGATAACAAACACAAATTCACCGCGTAGGTTTGCATAAGCAGTCCTTAAAGTTCGCGTTCCCAATCTATGGACGTCCCACGCTATCACTTTGAGCATACAAAGATAGTACTAACAAGATACAACAATTCATAAGTATTTCTGTAAATTAAGCTTCAGAGACACACACGGTATGCACACTGTCACCTTCACACCATCGGACAAGGTGTCTCCGTAGATCACATAATAAAACCACTTGAGTAGCATAATAGTTGAAGAATAATATCTACTTATTCAACTAGATTACAAAGATCATATCATGGGAGAGAGAGATAGACCACATAGCTACCGGTAAAGCCCTCGGCCTCGGGGGAGAACTACTCCCTCCTCATCATAGGAGGCAGCAACAGCGATGAAGATGGCGGAGGCGTCTTATAGGCAGATGGGCAAGGTAGGTGGGAACCCGAGGGTCCCACACCATGCCTAGGCGCGACCAGGGGCTGGGCCGCTGATACGTCTCAAACGTATCTATAATTTTTGATGCTCCATGCTTGTTTTACACCAATTTATATATGCTTTGCTCATGCTTCGTTGCACTTTTATACATTTTCCGGCACTAACCTATTAACAAGATGCCACAGTGATAATTCCCTGTTTTATGCTATTTTGTATTTAAAAAAAGTTGTACAGGAAATATTCTTGGAATTGGACGAAACAAAAGCCGAAGTTGCTATTTTATCGAAACAAAGACGGAGTCCAGAGGAGAGACGGAGGGGGCCATGAGCCGGCCAGACCAACCCTAGGCCCGATCTGGCCTTGGCCCGCGCCCAGGGGTGGTGTGGGCCCACCTGGCGCCCACCGACCTTGCCCTTCCGCCTATAAATTTCCTCCGACGCGAAAACCCTGAAACATCTAGCCTCCGTCCACGAAAAGTTCTGTAATATCCCAGGATTTGGGGTTACAAAAATAGAGGAAATAGATGTGTGCATTGCATTCATGCATAGAAAATGCGGGGAATTTTCGCGCTTTAAAGTAAAACAGTCACAGTAACTGAAGTTTCACTTGACCTTGGTGGAATTGAAGTAGCTCATCAAGTCAAGCGATATAAACCTCAATGTGACTTTGGTTAAAACCTTGTTTTGGGTAGAGATGATTTGATCTAAGGGGTTAGATCAATTGGAACTAAAATTAACACAACAACACTTTAATCAAGGATCAATTGCTTGATCTTATAAAAGATCATAACATGGTAATCCTTGCTATATCATATGAACATCTATTCAACTACAAATCAAGTAACAACAAAAGGAAGAAACTATTCTTGCCTTATTTTTTCCATGTCTTAAACCAATCCATGTTCATGGTATTGATTTCACTTAAATCTTGGAATAATGACAAGGAGATCAACTCTAGAAGTATATATTCTTCTCTATTCCAAATTAATATACATCAAACCTAGAAAGGTGAAAGTTCTATATTATTTATTACAGAAGCAATAACAAACCTTGAGCTAAACCTTGGTTATATATCCATATGATCAAATTATCATCTTTAAGAAGAACCCTAGGATGTTATTTAATACATTTCCTAAAGAGAGAACCCATTTATGTTAAACATAGATATTGGTGATGTGGGGACCCCGGACTAGCTGTCCGAAATACCCTGTTATGTATATAGTTCACGATCCCATGATCAGTGCGCCGTGAACACATAACCGAACTGATATCAAATTACATCATCCTTTACAAAACGGAATAAGAAAATTACAATAAGGTCACATGACCATCTTTACAAAATAGCCTCGAAGGGCCTAATCTAATCATCAGTGTAGCGGAATCACTTGAGCAGCGCAGAGCCCAAGTCATCTGCCTTAACCCTACAGGCAACTGACTGGGAGAACGTTCCTAGCTCGCATAGACGTCGCCCAATCCTTATTCATTTTTCGAATTCCTCCAAATCTGGCCAAGTAAATAGCCAGGGACAAAGCCGTGAGTACATTGGAATTGTACTCGCAAACCATCAAGAAGGTGATAACAATTCTAACTAAAGAAGACAAGAGAGAAATAATAGTTTCTCTTGTGGATATAGCATGTGGAAGAGAATCAGTTTCTCTTGTGGATATAGCATCCCAACTTCGCAGTTAAAGGGAACACTAAGAGGGTTCTATGACATCGCTATATCTTTGTTGAAGAAGTTACTTCAAAAGAGTTCCACAATATAAAGCACTAGGATGGGGTAACCCAATTTTATTTATCCTTCCCGACCATCTCCATATGGTCGACACATCCTTTCCCGTACCCTTCCGGTACTTGAAAACAAGTTCTTTCCTTTCCTTTGTCAAACAATTTTGTAAAACAAAACTCATCAGGCTAAGCAACAGCCATTCCAACCGTCCATGACCGCGGACACGGCTATTCGAATAGATTTGACTCTGCAGAGTTTGCACACTTTCCCCACAAGATCCGCGAGTTCATCATGTGGGCATCATCCCCGCATATCAACTATGCCATGACAAAAACTCGGACATAGCCTTTCGCCTATTCGTCTTAGCACGGGATCCTACCCTATGGAGTATGTACCTCCCCGGCACCGTGGCAGCTCACCTCACTTTGAGCGTGGCTCCACCGCCAAGCCAGGAGACCCATAGTGTCTTCCGGACGGGTCAGCCCCGAAGGCCTCCCGTTATACTATTGTCTCCACCAACGACAATCCGGATTCAGGGGTCACCTTACCCTTATATAGTTGTGCGGTGTCCCATGTTAAGAAGAACAAACTACGAGCTAAGCCCCGTCCCACTCCAGGGTAATGTGGTTGCGCGGGTTAATTGTCACGGGTGAATACTTAGACGCCAAAGTTTTCGAAAACAAGATTTTCTTTCCAACCATCTTTGCCAAGATCCTTTCCTTTCATAAACACACACTTGGGTAAGTCCAACTCACCCAAGTTTTTCAAAAATTCTTTTCAACAAGGTATTTTTCCAAGGGGGTTCCCAACCTATAGTTCTATGAAGGAACTAAGAGTCACAATGACATGATGCTAACCATCATACCACTAACGGGATGATAATTGAGGTGTCAAGGAGTTCATACATGCTTAGGGTAAGCATGTATAGGGACAGCATAATTAAGATAATTCATCAAGGGTCATGATGTTAATCATCATACCACTAAGAAGATGATAAAAAAATGGTCAAGGGGCATACATGCTTAGGGTAAGCATGCATCACATCAACAAAGGGTTCACATACTTAAGAGTAAGTATGCATCGTGTAGGGGACCAAACATAACACAAGGTACAAGGAGCCAAGCATATAAGGGAACAATGAACACAACAAGAAGGATAAACATCAAGAGATCAAAAGATGGCTTGCCTTGGTTGGCTTGTTTGTCCCTGGACTTCGTCAACTCCATCAAAAATAATTTCCAACAATAAATAAAATCCTCGTCCGAACCACTTCTTCTTCTTCTCCGAAATTGTTCGCATCTATCGTCGGAAAATATAAAAAGAACACAATCAACACATTGTACCAACAAAACAACATACAACAAGCAACAATCAATTGATAACCACTCTTCTAAGGGCTAACATACTAAGGTCTTATAGATACTACAAAACAACTTTAAGAGTTTTGATTTTAGAAAACCCAATTTAATCACCTAATAAGGGCATAAGAGCCTCACCAATTATCAATTGCCTCTTTGGGTATCACCATGACATAAATTAATTATCCCCTGGTATATAACACCACAAAGAAGACAAGTGCATTGGTTAGACATCAAAAACATTCATATTTTATTTTTAAACATTTTTGGAAAAGTAGGAAATCATTTTCCTAGTTTATTTGGCTAATAGACACTATACAAAAATAGGAGGTAAACAATATGCTACACTCTTTTGAAAACTTAAGCAAAACAATAGGTCTAATGTTAAGTTGCAAAGGGTTTGTTTTGCAAGAATAAAACATAGGTTGACTATTTTTAAATAAAAAGAGTTGGTCAAAGATTTTAAATAAACAAAAGTTTTGGTACAACATTTCATGTGACACACACATAACACAAACAGTAACAAATATGCATGAACATAGACTAAAAATATTTTTCCTAGATGGCCAGTACTAAAACAAGACTAGCACAATTGGATTCACCCAAAAAAAAATTAATTTTACAATTTTAGGAATTAGCTAGAGTCTACATCACACATAGAACAAGTTTAATTCACCAAAAATCATACAAAAATCCTAAAAATACAAGGCCAGTGGCATTGGAAAGGTATTGAAATTTGTGATCCAATGCAATTTGTTTCATCGGATTTGGTTGAGTAAATCTCGAGTTATTTGCATTTGAGTGCCTCTGGTTTAACACATTTCAACAGAATTTCAAACTAATTGAAATGGGCGGGAAACTCTGGGCTGCACAGATTTGAAAAGTGGGCCGGCCCAGGAGGAATTGCCAGGTGGCGGAAGAAAAAAAAGAAAAAGGGAGAGAGGGGCCCGGGTGGGCCAGGCTGCATGGGCCAACGTGGCCAAGTGGCCATGCAGCCCTCCCCACGATCGGGAGGATCGGCTCGAGGCCGTCGTCCTCACGACGCCTCGCAGAGACGCGAGCGGGCGGACGGGAACGCGCGGGGACGGGGCCGGGGACTCACCGGCGGGCCGCAGCGGACGGCGGCGAAGCTCCGGCGGGCGGCGGTGGGTCGAGGCGGTGCAGGGCCCGCTCGGCGGCGTCCTCTTTTCCTCGCAGCAACTTCTCCCGGTGGCGGGTTCCTCGCAGCAGCTCCGGCCTAGCAGCAATGGCGGCTCTCTCCGGCGGACCTGGGTGGCGGGAATGGATGCATGAGGACAAGGAAATGATGGCGAGAAGAATAGGGCAGAGGGGAAGAGAAGAGGTCGAGCTCCACCTCCTCGCGGTGACCACGCCGGAGTCCCTTGCTCGGGCGAGCTGCGGACAGGGAGCGCCTCAGCGCCCTCAGGAAGGTGTCCTGGGGAGGAGGGCAGAGAGGTGTGAGCTGAGGGAGTGGCTGGAGAGCTCTTTTTATAGGTGGGGAAGGCAACAGGAGGGGGACGTGGGCGGCGTCCATGGCCAATGGGTGGCGAGGGTCGACGTCAGGGGTGACGTAGGAGGGTGGGGGCAGGGTGACATCACGCTGGAGACGTCAGCAGGAGGGGTGGGGCGAGTGGGAAGAGAGGGGGTCGAGCGGGAGGCTCCTAGAGTCGCTGCTCTCGTTGGTTTTCCTCTTTGGCTCCGTAGGGTTTCAGTTTTTGGGCTGTTATAGTTGGGCTACTTGTGGCTGGGCTTGGGGAAGGGAGAGAGGGGAGTCCAGGGAGGGTCCAAGAGGTTTTGAGGTTGGGCCAAAAGGTGCAGGGGGTTGGGGTGGTGCATGGGCATCATGGCCCCGTCATGTGAGAAGAAAAAGAGAGGGAGAGAGGAAGGGTGGTGTTTCTCCCTAGGGTTTGCAAAGAGAAAAGAAGGAGAGGGAGAAAAAGATATTATATTTAAATGATACTAACAAAAGATCATGTTGGTCCAACAAGGTTTGGAGATTTTTAAGACAAGGTGAGAGGAGATGGTGGTGATGGTGTGCCATTTTGGTGGTCAAAGATGGTGATGGTCCAAGTCTTAGAGAGGTAGAGATGGAATAAACATCACCAAGGATAATATGGTGACATAAATCATTGATTCAAGAGGTCAAGGTGGTGATGGTAAGAATTAGAGAAGTGAGATGTGTATGATGCAAAGAGGATGTTATGTCAAAAAGATTTTTTTGGTAAAGGTGTAGATCACCTAAGAAGAGTAAAGACATACTTTTAAAGAGAGAGAGAAGGGAGGGTGCATGGTACAAGATCATGATCAACATGGCCGGCTCTCCTCTAGTGTCAAACCTAGAGGGTCATGCACATTGCTCAAATGTACTAAGGAAATATTCTAGGTCGTGTTACTAATGATGGAAAGGGTAGTGATAAGTTTGATCAAGGTAGAAGGAAGTGGAGAGTTGAAAAAATGTGATATTCAAACATGGATAAAGAGAGAGAAGAGGAGGTGTGAGCATGATCACATGCAATAATGCATAAGCATTATTAATATAGAGGTATAGTTGGTGCATAAAGGTTATTAAAAGAATATGGCTCAAGAAATAAGGTTGGAATCTTTCCTATGGCTATGGCAAATTCTGAAGTGAAAGGTAATTTGAAAAGGTTGAGAGAAACTAGGTGGAATATAGGAGTTCAAAGAGTCCTACTCTCTTTATCAAATAAGGTAGAGTTTTTCTCAAATTTTAAAATAAACAAGAAATGGTATAAGTACCATAAACAAACCTTTTGTTAAAAAGGAAAGGAAAATAGAAAGTAATGTTTTAGAAATCAATACTTGGTAGAAATGGGATGATAAACAAAACCCATTTCATTTTCTTGTTTTATTTGAGGAAAATATTTGAAGAGTTTTAATAAAACTAGAAGTGGTTTTGTGGTTAAAACTAGGGAAGAAAACAATAGGGTGTTGAGAGGGAGAAGGAAAACTAATTTAGAGAGGAGTGATCTCAATGGAAGATGATTATTACACAATGTAGCAATCATCTCCACACTTGGTTTTGTGAAGAATAAAGAAAAACAAGAGGTAAAAGAGGAACAAGTAATCTAGAGCTGAAATAGTGGATAGGGTATAAGACCAAGTGAATATAAGAATTTCAAGGGTAGAATGGGACATGCAAGACGTGGAAGTTGTAGAGGGTGTTGCATAGATGAGATCCATGCATTGAGGTTACCAATAACAGTTGCAGGTGCTTAAAGATCAACAGCCAAAGTTTGAACTTTTTAAGCCTGCCAAAACTTCTTATTGACTTGGCTTCAAAATCCTCAAAGATAAGTGGGTGTAAGAGAGATCTGGTTAAAGGCAAAGAAATGGTTGGGGATCGAGTGCTCATGACAAGGTAGGTCCAGGACCATGTGCATTGCCTTGGATGGCAAGGGGTAACTTAATCCAGGGGCTCCAAAATGGGACTTGATAACAGTTTTAGGACTTAGCCAAATTTGTGATGTTTTGAGGGGTTTTTGACTAGGGTATAACAGGAGGATATAGAAAGAGGTAGATTATCCCAAGTTTGGATCAAGGATGGTTTGAGCTAGGTTATACCACAAAGATGAATTTTAAGGAGGCACAAACATGTTGCCATAAGTGGAAGGGTTTAATGTAGTCAAGAGGAAAACAAATTTTTTCTAAGCCACACATGGGTTTTATTGGGTGAGTTGTTTGTCTAACCACTAGAGGTGTTGTGCTTTGGGGTAGCTCAAGACAAAACTCAACAAGCGAGTTCAAGACAATACATCTACCAACAGATCAAAGCAATTCAGTTTAACAGAAAGATCAAGGCAGTTCATCTAATTAGTCTTTAGAAAAAGATTTTGTTACCCCTAATTTTTGCACTCAGGACAAAAAAACATGGTTGCAAAAGTTGGGGTGTGACAGCTCTTCCACCCTTAAAATAATCTCGTCCCGAGATTACAAAGCGTAGGACTAGAGGAGTTTTTAAAGTTGACTAAAGTTAGACTCCATTCTTCTGTAGATGTGCCGTTGTTGAGAGGGTTGCAACTTCAGTTTCTGAGTGACATTGTAACTTCTGGCCGAGGGCAAGCTTCGTGAGGAGGTTGACTACTCCATGCAGGTGTTAGATATTTAGCTTCGTAACGATCCTAGCGGGGGTTCAAGACTCTGGGAGGGTTAGTGCACCTAACAGTGCTTGAAAAGGGTTGAAAACTTTTTTGAGTTAGCTTAAATTTTTAGTGGAAGACGAAGTCTTCCACCCTTAAAATTGTTCATGGGGGGGGTTGAAAACTCTATGCTTCGGCCACGGGTCTTGTCGGTGCCTTCGAAGGAGTCATCAATCTCTCGTCTTGAGTTGAACATCTTCAGGGGGGTGCAGTCCACAGCTTCAAGGGGAGTTAGTGCATCCCAAGTTCCCAACGGTGTTTTTAGAAAGGTTTGAAATTTTAGGGTTAGCTCCAATTTTTAGTGGAAGACTTCCACCCTTAAGATTTTTCATCAGACTCTTGGAAAAACTCAGAGCTTCTGCCTTGTAGTTCTGTCTGGGGCTTCTGAAGAAGGCATCGATCTTCCGCATTCAGTTGAAGAATCTTCAGGGGATATGTGTAGATCACGGCTTCAAGAGGCACTCACGGTGTTAACTAAACCATAGGACACATGGTAAGTTAGTAAGTTAATGAAACGCCTGGTTGGTATCCATATGAAGCAGCAACAAATATTGTTGAAGACAATCTTCAGCTGGAGGGTCAGTGCTAACTTATACCAGTTAAGAAGTGAGCTGTTGAACTACACCTAGTATTGATTCTTGAGGTATCTTCAGGAGCTTCACTTGATGAGGACCAGATGAACCAGGTGATGTAACTTGGCTTTGACGCCATTTTCCTCTCAGTTTGTTAGACGGCGTGTTAGAGGGTGGGTTTTTAAGAAGATATCCTCGGGTTTAGCGCGATTATACTCCAAGGTTAGACCAAATTAGTAAGGCTTCTCGCAGAGGTGCAGTCACTCTTGAAGGTAGGGCTTCTTCTTCATTGGCGTAGTAGAGATGCTTCGGCTGATCTTGAAAGTAGTTAGTGCAGATAGGGGTCTGGGTTAGTTTTTCCGAGGGTTGAAAAACAACTGTTAATGGGTTTAGAGTTAGAGTCTTCCGTTAACCTATCCAACTAACTAGCAGTTAGCATTCTAACGGCGAGGTAGAAGAGGGTGAAAACATATTAGGGAGGCTTCCTACGCTAGGTTATCACACCGAAGGTGTTTTTCAGACCTAAAGACCAAGACAATCATACACCCAACAAACAGATAAAAACACTCAAAGCAGCATACTGGGAACTACAAACAATCATCACACCAAACAAGGTACTCTAATTATCTAAGGATACCTAATACGTTGGGGTAGCTCAATCAAAGTGGTTGAGCTTGTCCTATCCACCCTATAGGTTTTGGGGCTGGTCACATATGTTGGCGTCTTCATCTTGTTGACATCGTCTTCAACAAGGATTCTTGGAGCAGTTGGTGGTGAGGAGGTCTGGTGTTGAGTCTTCGATGTTGAGGCAGAGGCAAAAACTACGTAGAACTCATGGTCTCATCATCCCGAGGACGTGATGTTTTTGGAGGAGTAACTGTTGAGGTACTGATACGTCTCCGACGTATCGATAATTTCTTATGTTCCATGCCACATTATTGATGTTATCTACATGTTTTATGCACACTTTATGTCATATTCGTGCATTTTCTGGAACTAACCTATTAACAAGATGCCGAAGTGCCCGATTCTTTGTTCTGCTGTTTTTGGTTTCAGAAATCCTAGTAAGGAAATATTCTCGGAATTGGACGAAATCAAAGCCCAGGGGCCTATTTTTCCACGAAGCTTCCAGAAGTCCGAAGACGAGACGAAGAGGGGCCACGGGGTGGCCAAACCCTAGGGCGGCGCGGCCCCACCCCTGGCCGCGCCGGCCTATGGTGTGGGCCCCCCGTGCCGCCTCTTGACTTGCCCTTCCGCCTACTTAAAGCCTCCGTGACGAAACCCCCAGCACCGAGAGCCACGATACGGAAAACCTTCAAGAGACGCCGCCAACGCCGATCCCATCTCGGGGGATCCAGGAGATCGCCTCCGGCACCCTGCCGGAGAGGGGAATCATCTCCCGGAGGACTCTACGCCGCCATGGTCGCCTCCGGTGTGATGTGTGAGTAGTCTACCCCTGGACTATGGGTCCATAGCAGTAGCTAGATGGTTGTCTTCTCCCCATTGTGCTATCATTGTCGGATCTTGTGAGCTGCCTAACATGATCAAGATCATCTATCTGTAATTCTATATGTTGCGTTTGTTGGGATCCGATGAATAGAGAATACTTGTTATGTTGATTATCAAAGTTATATCTACGTGTTGTTTATGATCTTGCATGCTTTCCGTTACTAGTAGATGCTCTGGCCAAGTAGATGCTTGTAACTCCAAGAGGGAGTACTTATGCTCGATAGTGGGTTCATGCCTCGCATTGACACCGGGACGATGACAGAAAGTTCTAAGGTTGTGTTGTGCTATTGCCACTAGGGATAAAACATTGATGCTATGTCTAAGGATGTAGTTGTTGATTACATTACGCACCATACTTAATGCAATTGTCTGTTGCTTTGCAACTTAATACTGGAGGGGGTTCGGATGATAACCTGAAGGTGGACTTTTTAGGCATAGATGCAGTTGGATGGCGGTCTATGTACTTTGTCGTAATGCCCAATTAAATCTCACTATACTCATCATGATATGTATGTGCATTGTCATGCTCTCTTTATTTGTCAATTGCCCAACTGTAATTTGTTCACCCAACATGTTGTTTGTCTTATGGGAGAGACACCTCTAGTGAACTGTGGACCCCGGTCCAATTCTCTTTACTGAAATACAATCTACTGCAATACTTGTTTTACTGTTTTCTGCAAACAATCATCTTCCACACAATACGGTTAATCCTTTGTTACAGCAAGCCGGTGAGATTGACAACCTCACTGTTTCGTTGGGGCAAAGTACTTTGGTTGTGTTGTGCAGGTTCCACGTTGGCGCCGGAATCCCTGGTGTTGCGCCGCACTACATCCCGCCGCCATCAACCTTCAACGTGCCTCTTGACTCCTACTGGTTCGATAAACCTTGGTTTTTACTGAGGGAAACTTGCTGCTGTACGCAACACACCTTCCACTTGGGGTTCCCAACGAGCGTGTGCTTTACGCGTCATCAAGCTAAATTTCTGGCGCCGTTGCCGGGGAGATCAAGACACGCTGCAAGGGGAGTCTCCACTTCTCAATCTCTTTACTTTGTTTTTGTCTTGCTTAGTTTTATTTACTACTTTGTTTGCTGCACTAAATCAAAATACAAAAAAATTAGTTGCTAGTTTTACTTTACTTGCTATCTTGTTTGCTATATCAAAAACACAAAAAAATTATTTTACTTGCATTTACTTTATCTAGTTTGCTTTATTTACTGTTGCTAAAATGGCCAACGCTGAAAATACTAAGTTGTGTGACTTCACAACCACAAATAATAATGATTTCTTATGCACACCTATTGCTCCACCTGCTACTACAGCAGAATTCTTTGAAATTAAACCTGCTTTACTGAATCTTGTTATGCGAGAGCAATTTTCTGGTGTTAGTTCTGATGATGCTGCTGCCCATCTTAATAATTTTGTTGAACTATGTGGAATGCAAAGATATAAAGATGTAGATGGTGATATTATTAAACTAAAATTGTTCCCTTTCTCATTAAGAGGAAGAGCTAAAGATTGGTTGCTATCTCTGCCTAAGAATAGTATTGATTCATGGACTAAATGCAAGGATGCTTTTATTGGTAGATATTATCCTCCTGC
This sequence comes from Lolium perenne, assembly GCF_019359855.2. Classification (NCBI taxonomy): domain Eukaryota; kingdom Viridiplantae; phylum Streptophyta; class Magnoliopsida; order Poales; family Poaceae; genus Lolium; species Lolium perenne. The sequence goes on from NC_067247.2 coordinate 219,221,706, forward strand.
TAAAATTATATCTTTGAGGAGTAGCATAATGAATTTTAAACAATTAGATACTGAACATGTTGCTCAAGCTTGGGAAAGAATGAAATCTCTGGTTAAAAATTGCCCAACCCATGGACTGACTACTTGGATGATCATCCAAACCTTCTATGCAGGACTAAATTTTTCTTCACGGAATTTATTGGATTCAGCTGCTGGAGGTACCTTTATGTCCATCACTCTTGGTGAAGCAACAAAGCTTCTTGATAATATGATGATCAACTACTCTGAATGGCACACGGAAAGAGCTCCACAAGGTAAGAAGGTAAATTCTGTCGAAGAAACCTCTTCCTTGAGTGATAAGATTGATGCTATTATGTCTATGCTTGTGAATGATAGGACTAATATTGATCCTAATAATGTTCCGTTAGCTTCATTGGTTGCACAAGAAGAACATGTTGATGTAAACTTCATTAAAAATAATAATTTCAACAACAATGCTTACCGGAACAATTCTAGTAACAACTATAGGCCATATCCTTATAATAGTGGCAACGGCTATGCTAATTCTTATGGGAATTCTTACAACAATAATAGGAGTTCACCCCCTGGACTTGAAGCCATGCTTAAAGAATTTATTAGTACACAAACTGCTTTTAACAAATCTGTTGAAGAAAAGCTTGGGAAAATTGATATACTTGCTTCTAAAGTCGATAGTCTTGCTGCTGATGTTGATCTTTTGAAATCAAAAGTTTTGCCTAATGAGAATCATCATAATAAAATTGTTACTACAGCAAATGCCATTCAAGTTAGAATTAATGAGAATATAAGATTAATGGCTGAACTGCGTGCTAGGTGGGATAGAGAAGAAAATGAAAAACTAGCTAAAGAGAAGAATGTAGCTAAAGTTTGGACTATTACCACCACTTGTAATGCTAATGCTACACATGTTGCTGCACCTCCTACTATTAATAATAAAAGAATTGGTGTTAGCAATGTTTCCACTTCTAATGCAAAGCGCGAAAAAATGCCTGAAACTGCTAAAACTGCTGAAACTGCCTGTGATAAAGCTGCTGAATTTTTTTCCAACATTAGGGATGATGATCCCATTGCTTTAGATTATAATGGTTTGAATTTTGATGATTGCCACATCTCTGAAGTTATAAATTTCTTGCAAAAACTTGCTAAAAGTCCTAATGCTAGTGCTATAAATTTGGCTTTTACACATCATATTACAAATGCTCTCATAAAAGCTAGAGAAGAGAAACTAGAGCGTGAAGCCTCTATTCCTAAAAAGCTAGAGGATGGTTGGGAGCCCATCATTAAGATGAAGGTTAAAGATTTTGATTGTAATGCTTTATGTGATCTTGGTGCAAGTATTTCCGTTATGCCTAAGAAAATTTATAATATGCTTGACTTGCCACCGCTGAAAAATTGTTATTTGGATGTTAATCTTGCTGATCATTCTACAAAGAAACCTTTGGGGAAAGTTGATAATGTTCGCATTACCGTTAACAATAACCTTGTCCCCGTTGATTTTGTTGTCTTGGATATTGAATGCAATGCATCTTGTCCCATTATATTGGGAAGACCTTTTCTTCGAACTGTTGGTGCTATTATTGATATGAAGGAAGGTAATATAAAATATCAATTTCCTCTCAAGAAAGGTATGGAACACTTCCCTAGAAAGAGAATGAAGTTACCTTTTGATTCTATTATGAGAACAAATTATGATGTTGACACTTCGTCTCTTGATAATACTTGATACACACTTTCTGCGCCTAGCTGAAAGGCGTTAAAGAAAAGCGCTTATGGGAGACAACCCATGTTTTTACCTACAGTACTTTGTTTTTATTTTGTGTCTTGGAAGTTGTTTACTACTGTAGCAACCTCTCCTTATCTTAGTTTTGTGTTTTGTTGTGCCAAGTTAAGCCGTTGATAGAAAAGTAAGTACTAGATTTGGATTACTGCACAGTTCCAGATTTCTTTGCTGTCACGAATCTGGGTCCACCTCCCTGTAGGTAGCTCAGAAAATTAAGCCAATTTACGTCCATGATCCTCAGATATGTACGCAACTTTCATTCAATTTGAGCATTTTCATCTGAGCAAGTCTGGTGCCATTTTAAAATTCGTCAATACGAACTGTTCTGTTTTGACAGATTCTGCCTTTTATTTCGCATTGCCTCTTTTGCTATGTTGGATGAATTTCTTTGATCCACTAATATCCAGTAGCATTATGCAATGTCCAGAAGTGTTAAGAATGATTGTGTCACCTCTGAATATGTCAATTTATATTGTGCACTAACCCTCTAATGAGTTGTTTCGAGTTTGGTATGGAGGAAGTTTTCAAGGATCAAGAGAGGAGTATGATGCAACATGATCAAGGAGAGTGAAAGCTCTAAGCTTGGGGATGCCCCGGTGGTTCACCCCTGCATATATTAAGAAGACTCAAGCATCTAAGCTTGGGGATGCCCAAGGCATCCCCTTCTTCATCGACAACATTATCAGGTTCCTCCCCTGAAACTATATTTTTATTCCATCACATCTTATGTGCTTTTTCTTGGAGCGTCGGTTTGTTTTTGTTTTTTGTTTTGTTTGAATAAAATGGATCCTAGCATTCAATTTATGGGAGAGAGACACGCTCCGCTGTAGCATATGGACAAGTATGTCCTTGGTTTCTACTCATAGTATTCATGGCGAAGTTTCTCCTTCGTTAAATTGTTATATGGTTGGAATTGGAAAATGATACATGTAGTAATTGCTATAAATGTCTTGGGTAATGTGATACTTGGCAATTGTTGTGCTCATGATTAAGCTCTTGCATCATATGCTTTGCACCAATTAATGATGAAATACATAGAGCATGCTAAAATTTGGTTTGCATATTTGGTTTCTCTAAGGTCTAGATAATTTCTAGTATTGAGTTTGAACAACAAGGAAGACGGTGTAGAGTCTTATAATGTTTTCAATATGTCTTTTATGTGAGTTTTGCTGCACCGGTTCATCCTTGTGTTTGTTTCAAATAAGCCTTGCTAGCCTAAACCTTGTATCGAGAGGGAATACTTCTCATGCATCCAAAATACTTGAGCCAACCACTATGCCATTTGTGTCCACCATACCTACCTACTACATGGTATTTTCCGCCATTCCAAAGTAAATTGCTTGAGTGCTACCTTTAAAATTCCATCATTCACCTTTGCAATATATAGCTCATGGGACAAATAGCTTAAAAACTATTGTGGTATTGAATATGTAATTATGCACTTTATCTCTTATTAAGTTGCTTGTTGTGCGATAACCATGTTTACTGGGGACGCCATCAACTTTTCATTGTTGAATTTCATGTGAGTTGCTATGCATGTTCGTCTTGTCTGAAGTAAGGGCGATCTACACTGAGTTGAATGGTTTGAGCATGCATATTGTTAGAGAAGAACATTGGGCCGCTAACTAAAGCCATGATCCATGGTGGAAGTTTCAGTTTTGGACAAACATCCTCAAATCTCTAATGAGAAAAGAATTAATTGTTGTTGAATGCTTAAAGCATTAAAAGAGGAGTCCATTATCTGTTGTCTATGTTGTCCCGGTATGGATGTCTAAGTTGAGAATAATCAAAAGCGAGAAATCCAAATGCGAGCTTTCTCCTTAGACCTTTGTACAGGCGGCATAGAGGTACCCCTTTGTGAAACTTGGTTAAAGCATATGTATTGCGGTGATAATCCAGGTAGTCCAAGCTAATTAGGACAAGGTGCGGGCACTATTGGTATACTATGCATGAGGCTTGCAACTTATAAGATATAATTTACATGATGCATATGCTTTATTACTACCGTTGACAAAATTGTTTCATGTTTTCAAAATCAAAGCTCTAGCACAAATATAGCAATCGATGCTTTTCCTCTATGGAGGACCATTCTTTTACTTTCAATGTTGAGTCAGTTCACCTATTTCTCTCCACCTCAAGAAGCAAAAACTTGTGTGAACTGTGCATTGATTCCTACATACTTGCTTATTGCACTTATTATATTACTCTATGTTGACAATATCCATGAGATATACATGTTACAAGTTGAAAGCAACCGCTGAAACTTAATCTTCTTTTATGTTGCTTCAATGCCTTTACTTTGAATTATTGCTTTATGAGTTAACTCTTATGCAAGACTTATTGATGCTTGTCTTGAAGTGATATTCATGAAAAGTCTTTGCTTTATGATTCACTTGTTTACTCATGTCATATACATTGTTTTGATCGCTGCATTCACTACATATGCTTTACAAATAGTATGATCAAGATTATGATGGCATGTCACTCAAGAAATTATCTGTGTTATCGTTTTACCTGCTCGGGACGAGCAGAACTAAGCTTGGGGATGCTGATACGTCTCCGACGTATCGATAATTTCTTATGTTCCATGCCACATTATTGATGTTATCTACATGTTTTATGCACACTTTATGTCATATTCGTGCATTTTCTGGAACTAACCTATTAACAAGATGCCGAAGTGCCGATTCTTTGTTTTTCTGCTGTTTTTGGTTTCAGAAATCCTAGTAAGGAAATATTCTCGGAATTGGACGAAATCAAAGCCCAGGGGCCTATTTTTCCACGAAGCTTCCGAAGTCCGAAGACGAGACGAAGAGGGGCCACGGGGTGGCCAAACCCTAGGCGGCGCGGCCCCACCCCTGGCCGCGCCGGCCTATGGTGTGGGCCCCCGTGCCGCCTCTTGACTTGCCCTTCCGCCTACTTAAAGCCTCCGTGACGAAACCCCGGTGCGAGAGCCACGATACGGAAAACCTTCCAGAGACGCCGCCAACGCCGATCCCATCTCGGGGATCCAGAGATCGCCTCCGGCACCTGCCGGAGAGGGGACTCATCTCCCGGAGGACTCTACGCCGCCATGGTCGCCTCCGGTGTGATGTGTGAGTAGTCTACCCCTGGACTATGGGTCCATAGCAGTAGCTAGATGGTTGTCTTCTCCCCATTGTGCTATCATTGTCGGATCTTGTGAGCTGCCTAACATGATCAAGATCATCTATCTGTAATTCTATATGTTGCGTTTGTTGGGATCCGATGAATAGAGAATACTTGTTATGTTGATTATCAAAGTTATATCTACGTGTTGTTTATGATCTTGCATGCTTTCCGTTACTAGTAGATGCTCTGGCCAAGTAGATGCTTGTAACTCCAAGAGGGAGTACTTATGCTCGATAGTGGGTTCATGCCTGCATTGACACCTGGGACAGTGATAGAAAGTTCTAAGGTTGTGTTGTGCTGTTGCCACTAGGGATAAAACATTGATGCTATGTCTAAGGATGTAGTTGTTGATTACATTACGCACCATACTTAATGCAATTGTCTGTTGCTTTGCAACTTAATACTGGAGGGGGTTCGGATGATAACCTGAAGGTGGACTTTTTAGGCATAGATGCAGTTGGATGGCGGTCTATGTACTTTGTCGTAATGCCCAATTAAATCTCACTATACTCATCATGATATGTATGTGCATTGTCATGCTCTCTTTATTTGTCAATTGCCCAACTGTAATTTGTTCACCCAACATGCTGTTTGTCTTATGGGAGAGACACCTCTAGTGAACTGTGGACCCCGGTCCAATTCTCTTTACTGAAATACAATCTACTGCAATACTTGTTTCTTGTTTTCTGCAAACAATCATCTTCCACACAATACGGTTAATCCTTTGTTACAGCAAGCCGGTGAGATTGACAACCTCACTGTTTCGTTGGGGCAAAGTACTTTGGTTGTGTTGTGCAGGTTCCACGTTGGCGCCGGAATCCCTGGTGTTGCGCCGCACTACATCCCGCCGCCATCAACCTTCAACGTGCTTCTTGACTCCTACTGGTTCGATAAACCTTGGTTTCTTACTGAGGGAAACTTGCTGCTGTACGCATCACACCTTCCACTTGGGGTTCCCAACGAGCGTGTGCTTTACGCGTCATCAGGTACTCCCAAAGTCGACAACTCCTTGTAGCTGGCCTAGAAATGACTAGTCAAGAAATTGAGGACTTGATCCTTGACGACTGCAAAAAGTGCGGGTCCAAAGAGGAACAAGGTCAGCTCCCTGACAGACTTTGGTGACAACCAAAGACATGATCTAGTTATCCTTTTGTGGGGACACTAAGTCGGCATCCGATCTCCAATAGCTATTGTTGGAGATACATGAGTCTTCCCGAGGGATTAATCCATCTTTGAGTTCGAGTCTCCGGTCTGAGTTGGGGACATCGTCCAATATGTAAGATTGAAGTGGATGAGACAATAGAGTAAGAATTTTAGAACATTTTTGATAATCGGAGAATGAGGTAAGAATTAGAAGTTTTGAAGAAACAAGAGGAGTTGAAGCTATGCTTCCGACTATAGAAAGAATTTGTTTTGTAAATTGTTTTTTTTTTCAAGTACTTGTTTCCTAACTAACGTCCATGCTAACTAAGGTCTCCTACAGTCAGGATGGCTCTGATACCAGCTCTGTGGGGACCCCGGACTAGCTGTCCGAAATACCCTGTTATGTATATAGTTCACGATCCCATGATCAGTGCGCCGTGAACACATAACCGAACTGATATCAAATTACATCATCCTTTACAAAACGGAATAAGAAAATTACAATAAGGTCACATGACCATCTTTACAAAATAGCCTCGAAGGGCCTAATCTAATCATCAGAGTAGCGGAATCACTTCAGCAGCGCAGAGCCCAAGTCATCTGCCTTAACCCTACAGGCAACTGACTGGGAGAACGTTCCTAGCTCGCATAGACGTCGCCCAATCCTTATTCATTTTTCGAATTCCTCCAAATCTGGCCAAGTAAATAGCCAGGGACAAAGCCGTGAGTACATTGGAATTGTACTCGCAAACCATCAAGAAGGTGATAACAATTCTAACTAAAGAAGACAAGAGAGAAATAATAGTTTCTCTTGTGGATATAGCATGTGGAAGAGAATCAGTTTCTCTTGTGGATATAGCATCCCAACTTCGCAGTTAAAGGGAACACTAAGAGGGTTCTATGACATCGCTATATCTTTGTTGAAGAAGTTACTTCAAAAGAGTTCCACAACATAAAGCACTAGGATGGGGTAACCCAATTTTATTTATCCTTCCCGACCATCTCCATATGGTCGACACATCCTTTCCCGTACCCTTCCGGTACTTCAAAACAAGTTCTTTCCTTTCCTTTGTCAAACAATTTTGTAAAACAAAACTCATCAGGCTAAGCAACAGCCATTCCAACCGTCCATGACCGCGGACACAGCTATTCGAATAGATTTGACTCTGCAGAGTTTGCACACTTTCCCCACAAGATCCGCGAGTTCATCATGTGGGCATCATCCCCGCATATCAACTATGCCATGACAAAAACTCGGACATAGCCTTTCGCCTATTCGTCTTAGCACGGGATCCTACCCTACGGATTATGTACCTCCCCGGCACCGTGGCAGCTCACCTCACTTTGAGCGTGGCTCCACCGCCAAGCCAGGAGACCCATAGTGTCTTCCGGACGGGTCAGCCCCGAAGGCCTCCCGTTATACTATTGTCTCCACCAACGACAATCCGGATTCAGGGGTCACCTTACCCTTATATAGTTGTGCGGTGTCCCATGTTAAGAAGAACAAACTACGAGCTAAGCCCCGTCCCACTCCAGGGTAATGTGGTTGCGCGGGTTAATTGTCACGGGTGAATACTTAGATGCCAAAGTTTTCGAAAACAAGATTTTCTTTCCAACCATCTTTGCCAAGATCCTTTCCTTTCATAAACACACACTTGGGTAAGTCCAACTCACCCAAGGTTTTCAAAAATTCTTTTCAACAAGGTATTTTTCCAAGGGGGTTCCCAACCTATAGTTCTATGAAGGAACTAAGAGTCACAATGACATGATGCTAACCATCATACCACTAACGGGATGATAATTGAGGTGTCAAGGAGTTCATACATGCTTAGGGTAACATGTATAGGGACAACATAATTAAGATAATTCATCAAGGGTCATGATGTTAATCATCATACCACTAAGAAGATGATAAAAAAATGGTCAAGGGGCATACATGCTTAGGGTAAGCATGCATCACATCAACAAAGGGTTCACATACTTAAGAGTAAGTATGCATCGTGTAGGGGACCAAACATAACACAAGGTACAAGGAGCCAAGTATATAAGGGAACAATGAACACAACAAGAAGGATAAACATCAAGAGATCAAAAGATGGCTTGCCTTGGTTGGCTTGTTTGTCCCTGGACTTCGTCAACTCCATCAAAAATAATTTCCAACAATAAATAAAATCCTCGTCCGAACCACTTCTTCTTCTTCTCCGAAATTGTTCGCATCTATCGCCGGAAAATATAAAAAGAACACAATCAACACATTGTACCAACAAAACAACATACAACAAGCAACAATCAATAGATAACCACTCTTCTAAGGGCTAACATACTAAGGTCTTATAGATACTACAAAACAACTTTAAGAGTTTTGATTTTAGAAAACCCAATTTAATCACCTAATAAGGGCATAAGAGCCTCACCAATTATCAATTGCCTCTTTGGGTATCACCATGACATAAATTAATTATCCCCTGGTATATAACACCACAAAGAAGACAAGTGCATTGGTTAGACATCAAAAACATTCATATTTTATTTTTAAACATTTTTGGAAAAGTAGGAAATCATTTTCCTAGTTTATTTGGCTAATAGACACTATACAAAAATAGGAGGTAAACAATATGCTACACTCTTTTGAAAACTTAAGCAAAACAATAGGTCTAATGTTAAGTTGCAAAGGGTTTGTTTTGCAAGAATAAAACATAGGTTGACTATTTTTAAATAAAAAGAGTTGGTCAAAGATTTTAAATAAACAAAAGTTTTGGTACAACATTTCATGTGACACACACATAACACAAACAGTAACAAATATGCATGAACATAGACTAAAACTATTTTTCCTAGATGGCCAGTACTAAAACAAGACTAGCACAATTGGATTCACCCAAAAAAAAAATTAATTTTACAATTTTAGGAATTAGCTAGAGTCTGCATCACACATAGAACAAGTTTAATTCACCAAAAATCATACAAAAATCCTAAAAATACAAGGCCAGTGGCATTGGAAAGGTATTGAAATTTGTGATCCAATGCAATTTGTTTCATCGGATTTGGTTGAGTAAATCTCGAGTTATTTGCATTTGAGTGCCTCTGGTTTAACACATTTCAACAGAATTTCAAACTAATTGAAATGGGCGGGAAACTCTGGGCTGCACAGATTTGAAAAGTGGGCCGGCCCAGGAGGAATTGCCAGGTGGCGGAAGAAAAAAAAAGAAAAAGGGAGAGAGGGGCCCGGGTGGGCCAGGCTGCATGGGCCAACGTGGCCAAGTGGCCATGCAGCCCTCCCCACGATCGGGAGGATCGGCTCGAGGCCGTCGTCCTCACGACGCCTCGCAGAGACGCGAGCGAGCGGACGGGAACGCGCGGGGACGGGGCCGGGGACTCACCGGCGGGCCGCAGCGGACAGCGGCGAAGCTCCGGCGGGCGGCGGTGGGTCGAGGCGGTGCAGGGCCCACTCGGCGGCGTCCTCTTTTCCTCGCAGCAACTTCTCCCGGTGGCGGGTTCCTCGCAGCAGCTCCGGCCTAGCAGCAATGGCGGCTCTCTCCGGCGGACCTGGGCGGCGGGAATGGATGCATGAGGACAAGGAAATTATGGCGAGAAGAATAGGGCAGAGGGGAAGAGAAGAGGTCGAGCTCCACCTCCTTGCGTTGACCACGCCGGAGTCCCTTGCTCGGGCGAGCTGCGGACAGGGAGCGCCTCAGCGCCCTCAGGAAGGTGTCCTGGGGAGTAGGGGAGAGAGGTGTGAGCTGAGGGAGTGGCTGGAGAGCTCTTTTTATAGGCGGGGAAGGCAACAGGAGGGGGACATGGGCGGCGTCCATGGCCAATGGGTGGCGAGGGTCGACGTCAGGGGTGACGTAGGAGGGTGGGGGCAGGGTGACATCACGCTGGAGACGTCAGCAGGAGGGGCGGGGCAAGCGGGAAGAGAGGGGGTCGAGCGGGAGGCTCCCAGAGTCGCTGCTCTCGTTGGTTTTCCTCTTTGGCTCCGTAGGGTTTCAGTTTTTGGGCTGTTATAGTTGGGCTACTTGTGGCTGGGCTTGGGGAAGGGAGAGAGGGGAGTCCAGGGAGGGTCCAAGAGGTTTTGAGGTTGGGCCAAAAGGTGCAGGGGGTTGGGGTGGTGCATGGGCATCATGGCCCGGTCATGTGAGAAGAAAAAGAGAGGGAGAGAGGAAGGGTGGTGTTTCTCCCTAGGGTTTGCAAAGAGAAAAGAAGGAGAGGGAGAAAAAGATATTATATTTAAATGATACTAACAAAAGATCATGTTGGTCCAACAAGGTTTGGAGATTTTTAAGACAAGGTGAGAGGAGATGGTGGTGATGGTGTGCCATTTTGGTGGTCAAAGATGGTGATGGTCCAAGTCTTAGAGAGGTAGAGATGGAATAAACATCACCACGGATAATATGGTGACATAAATCATTGATTCAAGAGGTCAAGGTGGTGATGGTAAGAATTAGAGAAGTGAGATGTGTATGATGCAAAGAGGATGTTATGTCAAAAAGATTTTTTTGGTAAAGGTGTAGATCACCTAAGAAGAGTAAAGACATACTTTTAAATAGAGAGAGAAGGGAGGGTGCATGGTACAAGATCATGATCAACATGGCCGGCTCTCCTCTAGTGTCAAACCTAGAGGGTCATGCACATTGCTCAAATGTACTAAGGAAATATTCTAGGTGGTGATACTAATGATGGAAAGGGTAGTGATAAGTTTGATCAAGGTAGAAGGAAGTGGAGAGTTGAAAAAATGTGATATTCAAACATGGATAAAGAGAGAGAAGAGGAGGTGTGAGCATGATCACATGCAATAATGCATAAGCATTATTAATATAGAGGTATAGTTGGTGCATAAAGGTTATTAAAAGTATATGGCTCAAGAAATAAGGTTGGAATCTTTCCTATGGCTATGGCAAATTTTGAAGTGAAAGGTAATTTGAAAAAGTTGAGAGAAACTAGGTGGAATATAGGAGTTCAAAGAGTCCTACTCTCTTTATCAAATAAGGTAGAGTTTTTCTCAAATTTTAAAATAAACAAGAAATGGTATAAGTACCATAAACAAACCTTTTGTTAAAAAGGAAAGGAAAATAGAAAGTAATGTTTTAGAAATCAATACTTGGTAGAAATGGGATGATAAACAAAACCCATTTAATTTCCTTGTTTTATTTGAGGAAAATATTTGAAGAGTTTTAATAAAACTAGAAGTGGTTTTGTGGTTAAAACTAGGGAAGAAAACAATAGGGTGTTGAGAGGGAGAAGGAAAACTAATTTAGAGAGGAGTGATCTCAATGGCAGATGATTATTACACAATGTAGCAATCATCTCCACACTTGGTTTTGTGAAGAATAAAGAAAAACAAGAGGTAAAAGAGGAACAAGTGATCTAGAGCTGAAATAGTGGATAGGGTATGAGACCAAGTGAATATAAGAATTTCAAGGGTAGAATGGGACATGCAAGACGTGGAAGTTGTAGACGGTGTTGCATAGATGAGATCCATGCATTGAGGTTACCAATAACAGTTGCAGGTGCTTAAAGATCAACAACCAAAGTTTGAACTTCTTAAGCCTGCCAAAACTTCTTATTGACTTGGCTTCAAAATCCTCAAGGATAAGTGGGTGTAAGAGAGATCTGGTTAAAGGCAAGGAAATGGTTGGGGATCGAGTGCTCATGACAAGGTAGGTCCAGGACCATGTGCATTGCCTTGGATGGCAAGGGGTAGCTTAATCCAGGGGCTCCAAAATGGGACCTGATAACAGTTTTAGGACTTAGCCAAATTTGTGATGTTTTGAGGGGTTTTTGACTAGGGTATAACAGGAGGATATAGAAAGAGGTAGATTATCCCAAGTTTGGATCAAGGATGGTTTGAGCTAGGTTATACCACAAAGATGAATTTTAAGGAGGCACAAACATGTTGCCATAAGTGGAAGGGTTTAATGTAGTCAAGAGGAAAACAAATTTTTTCTAAGCCACACATGGGTTTTATTGGGTGAGTTGTTTGTCTAACCACTAGAGGTGTTGTGCTTTGGGGTAGCTCAAGACAAAACTCAACAAGCGAGTTCAAGACAATACATCTACCAACAGATCAAAGCAATTCAGTTTAACAGAAAGATCAAGGCAGTTCATCTAATTAGTCTTTAGAAAAAGTTTTTGTTACCCCTAATTTTTGCACTCAGGACAAAAAAACATGGTTGCAAAAGTTGGGGTGTGACAGGTGACTACATCATTATCTTTGAAGCATAACTTAGGTTATTATTAGAGTCCTTCCCAAATGAGAGAAACCGTAGATACCAATATTAGCTTTACCTATTTAAGAATAAAGGACAATCATTAAACTAAAGTATTAGGAGATAAACCATTTCATCTTGGAGTGGTGAGATAACCTAATATCAAATGGAATAGGATCATATCCATGCATTGATGAAGTAAATTAGAGACTAATTCAACTAAGTTATCCAGGTGGAGACTTAACCTTTTTATACCTAAGGAAATATTAGGAGTACACCATAAAACTTAGAATAACCATTCCTATGAGAGAGAGCTCAAGCTATGGTGTTACATGATGTCTACTCACGCTTCTTTTCCTGTAGACAGTGTTGGGCCTCCAAGAGCAGAGGTTTGTAGAACAGCAGCAAGTTTCCCTTAAGTGGATCACCCAAGGTTTATCAAACTCAGGGAGGAAGAGGTCAAAGATATCCCTCTCATGCAACCCTGCAACCACAAAGCAAGAAGTCTCTTGTGTCCCCAACACACCTAATAGGTGCACTAGTTCGGCGAAGAGATAGTGAAATACAGGTGGTATGAATAAATATGAGCAGTAGTAACGGCGCCAGAAAATACTTGATGCTACAACTGGCGTGTGGTTGATGGTGGTAATATTGCAGGAAGTAGAGATGCAGTAAAACAGTAAACAAGCAGTGATAGCAGTATTTGGGAACAAGGCCTAGGGATCATACTTTCACTAGTGGACACTCTCAACATTGATCATAAAGGAATATAAATATAAGCACTTCACTATGCTATTCCGAATTACTCTCTGGCAAGATAACGAACTCTAATTCATCATGTAGGCAAACCTTAAAGATGTATTCCCAAGTACTAATGAACACCCCACGCTGTCACTTTGAGCATTCACAGGAGGTACTAACACACCACCATTTCATAGAGACATCCAACTCAAATCATAACTCAGTGAATAAGTATTCTGTGAAATATAGCCTAAGAGACCCACACGGTGCACACACTGTCACCTTTACACACGTGGGACAAGGAGTCTCCGGAGATCACATAAGTAAAATTCACTTGACTAGCATAACGACATCTAGATTACAAGCATCATCATATGGATCTCAATCATGTAAGGCAGCTCATGAGATCATTGTATTGAAGTACATAGGGAGAGAGATTAACCACATAGCTACCGGTACAGCCCTTAGCCTCGATGGAGAACTACTCCCTCCTCATGGGAGACAGCATCGGTGATGAAGATGGCGGTGGTGTCGATGGAGGAGCCTTCCGGGGGCACTTCCCCGTCACGGCGGCGTGCCGGAACAGAGACTCCTGTCCACCAGATCTTGGCTTCGTGATGGCGGCGGCTCTGGAAGGTTTCTCGTACCGTGGCTTTTCCGTATCGAAGATTTAGGTCAGGGACCTTTAAATAGGCGAAGAGGCGGAGTCGGGAGGCTGACGAGGCGGTGACACAGTAGGGGGGCGCGGCCCACCTCCTGGCCGCGCCAGCCTACTATATGGTGGGCCTGTGGCCCCCCTCTGGCGGCTCTCGGGTGTTCTGGAAGCTTCGTCCAATTTTAAGACTCTGGGCGTTGATTTCCTCCAATTCCGAGAATATTTCCTTACTAGGATTTCTGAAACCAAAAACAGCAGAAAACAGGAACTGGCACTTCGGCATCTCGTCAATAGGTTAGTTCCGGAAAACGCATAAAATCATCATAAAGTGTGAACAAAACATGTAGGTATTGTCATAAAACAAGCATGGAACATAAGAAATTATCGATACGTCGGAGACATATCAGCATCCCCAAGCTTAGTTCCTACTCGTCCCCGAGTAGGTAAACGATAACAAAGATAATTTCTGAAGTGACATGCTACCATCATAATCTTGATCATACTAATGTAAAGCATATGAGATGAATGCGGCGATTCAAAGCAATGGTAAAGACAATGATTAAACAACTGAATCATATAGCAAAGACTTTTCATGAATAGTACTATCAAGACAAGCATCAATAAGTCTTGCATAAGAGTTAACTCATAAAGCAATATTTTGAAAGTAAAGGTATTGAAGCAACACAGAGAAGATTAAGTTTCAGCGGTTGCTTTCAACTTCATACATATCTCATGGATAATTGTCAATGCAAAGCAATATAATAAGTGCAATATGCATGTATGTAGGAATCAATGCACAGTTAACACAAGTGTTTGCTTCTTGAGATGGAGAGAAATAGGTGAACTGACTCAACATAAAAGTAAAAGAATGGCCCTTCGCAGAGGGAAGCAGGGATAAAATCATGTGCTAGAGCTTTTATTTTGAAAACATAAAGAGAGCATAAAAGTAAAATTTTGAGAGGTGTTTGTTGTTGTCAACAAATGGTAATGGGAACTCTAACTACCTCACCAACCAGACTTTCAAGAGCGGCTCCCATGAAGGACGTTATTTCTACCAGCAAGGTAGATCATCCCTCTTCTCTTTTGTTTACACACGTATTTTAGTTTTATTATGAGTGACACTCCCCCCAACCTTTGCTTACACAAGCCATGGCTAACTGAATCCTCGGGTGCCTTCCATCAATCTCATACCATGGAGGAGTGTCTATTTGCAAAATTAAGTTGCTTACTGATGAATCAGAGCAAAACATGTGAAGAGAATTATTAATGAAGTTTGATTAATCGGGGATGGGAACCCCATTGCCAGCTCTTTTTGCAAAATTATTGGATAAGCGGATGTGCCACTAGTCCATTATGAAAGTCCGTCAAGAGTAAATGACAAGGTTGAAAGATAAACACCACAAACTTCCTCACGAGCTATAAAACATTAACACAAATTGAGAAGCATTTTGAAGGTTTAAAGGTAGCACATGAAGTATTTACTTGGAATGCTAGGAAATACCATGTAGTAGGTAGGTATGGTGGACACAAATGGCATAGTGTTTGGCTCAAGGATTTGGATGCACGAGAAGTATTCCCTCTCAGTACAAGGCTTAGGCAAGCAAGGCTATTTGAAACAAACACAAGTATGAACTAGTACAACAAAACTCACATAAGAACATATTGCAAACATTATAAGACTATACATCGTCTTCCTTGTTGTTCAAACCCTTACTAGAAAATATCTAGACCTTAGAGAGACCAATCATGCAAATCAAATTTTAGCAAGCTCTATGTATTTCTTCACTAATAGGTGCAAAGTATATGATGCAAGAGCTTAAACATGAGCACAACAATTGCCAAGTATCAAGTTATTCAAGACATCATACAAATTACTACATGTAGCATTTCCCGTTTCCAACCATATAACAATTAACGAAGCAGTTTCAACCTTCGCCATGAACATTAAGAGCTGAGAACACATGTGTTCATATGAACCAGCGGAGCGTGTCTCTCTCCCACACAATGAATGCTAGGATCCAATTTATTCAAACAAAAACAAAAACAAGAACATAAAGACGCTCCAAGTAAAGTACATAAGATGTGACCGAATAAAAATATAGTTTCAAAAGAAGGAACCTGATAATTTGTCGATGAAGAAGGGGATGCCTTGGGCATCCCCAAGCTTAGATGCTTGAGTCTTCTTGAAATATGCAGGGGTGAACCACCGGGGCATCCCCAAGCTTAGACTTTTCACTCTTCTTGATCATATTGTATCATCCTCCTCTCTTGACCCTTGAAAACTTCCTCCACACCAAACTCAAAACAAACTCATTAGAGGGTTAGTGCATAATCAAAATTCACATGTTCGGAGGTGACACAATCATTCTTAACACTTCTGGACATTGCCCAAAGCTACTGGAAGTCAATGGAACAAAGAAATCCATCCAACATAGCAAAAGAAGCAATGCGAAATAAAAGGCAGAATCTGTCAAAACAGAACAGTCCGTAAAGATGAATTTTAAAGAGGCACCAGACTTGCTCAAATGAAAATGCTCAAATTGAATGAAAGTTGCGTACATATCTGAGGATCACTCACATAAATTGGCAGATTTTTCTGAGTTACCTAAAGAGAACCCTGCCCAAATTCGTGACAGACAGAAATCTGTTTCTGCGCAGTAATCCAAATCTAGTATGAACCTTACTATCAAAGACTTTACTTGGCACAAAAATTCAACAAAACTAAGATAAGGAGAGGTTGCTACAGTAGTAACAACTTCCAAGACTCAAATATAAAACAAAATTACTGTAGCAAAATAAACACATGGGTTATCTCCCAAGAAGTTCTTTCTTTATAGCCATTAAGATGGGCTCAGCAATCTTAATGATGCACTCGCAAGAAATAGTATTTGAAGCAAAAGAGAGCATCAAGAGGCAAATTCAAAACAAATTTAAGCCTAACATGCTTCCTATGAAAAGGAATCTTGTACATAAACAAATTCATGAAGCATAATGCAACAAGCATAGAAAGATAAAACAAGTGCAACTTCAAGATTTTAAGCATATAGAGAGGTGTTTTAGTAACATGAAAATTTCTGCAACCATAGTTTCCTCTCTCATAATAATATCCAGTAGCATCATGAGCAAACTCAACAATATAACTATCACATGAAGCATTCTTATCATGAGTCTCATGCATAAAATTATTACTCTCCACATAAGCATAATCAATTTTATTAGTTGTAGTGGGAGCAAATTCAACAAAGTAGCTATCATCAAATATAGGAGGCATATTGTAATCATAATCAAATTCACTCTCCATAGTAGGCGGCACCAAAAGACCACTATCATTCTAATCATCATAAATAGGAGGCAAAGTATCATCAAAGTAAATTTTCTCCTCAATGCTTGGGGGACTAAAAAGATCATGCTCATCAAAACCAGCTTCCCCAAGCTTAGAATTTTCCATATCATTAGCAACAATGGTATTCAAAGTGTTCATACTAATATGTTCCATGGGTTTTTTAATTTTCGGATCAAACCATCCATGTCTTAACTCAGGAAAAAGAATAAAAAGCTCCATGTTGCTTTCCATTATGCCAAACTAGTGATAAACAAGAAACAAAAAGATGCAATTGCAGGATCTAAAGGAAATAGCTTCGAGTACTTACAACGGCGCCGGAAAATAGCTTAGTAGCCGAGATCCGGAGTGTGAGTACCTTTTACCTTTCCTCCCTGGCAACGGCGCCAGAAAAGTGCTTGATGTCTACTCACGCTTCTTTTCCTGTAGACAGTGTTGGGCCTCCAAGAGCAGAGGTTTGTAGAACAGCAGCAAGTTTTCCCTTAAGTGGATCACCCAAGGTTTATCGAACTCAGGGAGGAAGAGGTCAAAGATATCCCTCTCATGCAACCCTGCAACCACAAAGCAAGAAGTCTCTTGTGTCCCCAACACACCTAATAGGTGCACTAGTTCGGCGAAGAGATAGTGAAATACATGTGGTATGAATAAATATGAGCAGTAGTAAAGGCGCCAGAAAATACTTGATGCTACAACTGGCGTGTGGTTGATGGTGGTAATATTGCAGGAAGTAGAGATGCAGTAAAACAGTAAACAAACAGTGATAGAAGTATTTGGGAACAAGGCCTAGGGATCATACTTTCACTAGTGGACACTCTCAACATTGATCATAAAGGAATATAAATATAAGCACTTCACTATGCTATTCCGAATTACTCTCTGGCAAGATAACGAACTCTAATTCATCATGTAGGCAAACCTTAAAGATGTATTCCCAAGTACTAATGAACACCCCACGCTGTCACTTTGAGCATTCACAGGAGGTACTAACACAACACAATTTCATAGAGACATCCAACTCAAATCATAACTCAGTGAATAAGTATTCTGTGAAATATAGCCTAAGAGACCCACACGGTGCACACACTGTCACCGTTACACACGTGGGACAAGGAGTCTCCGGAGATCACATAAGTAAAATTCACTTGACTAGCATAACGACATCTAGATTACAAGCATCATCATATGGATCTCAATCATGTAAGGCAGCTCATGAGATCATTGTATTGAAGTACATAGGGAGAGAGATTAACCACATAGCTATCGGTACAGCCCTTAGCCTCGATGGAGAACTACTCCCTCCTCATGGGAGACAACAGCGGTGATGAAGATGGCGGTGGTGTCGATGGAGGATCCTTCCGGGGGCACTTCCCCGTCCCGGCGGCGTGCCGGAACAGAGACTCCTGTCCCCCAGATCTTGGCTTCGCGATGGCGGCGGCTCTGGAAGGTTTCTCGTACCGTGGCTTTCCCGTATCGAAGATTTAGGTCAGGGACCTTTAAATAGGCGAAGAGGCGGAGTCGGGAGGCTGACGAGGCGGTGACACAGTAGGGGGGCGCGGCCCACCTCCTGGCCGCGCCAGCCTACTGTCTGGTGGGCCTGTGGCCCCCCTCTGGCGGCTCTCGGGTGTTCTGGAAGCTTCATCCAATTTTAAGACTCTGGGCGTTGATTTCGTCCAATTCCGAGAATATTTCCTTACTAGGATTTCTGAAACCAAAAACAGCAAAAAACAGGAACTGGCACTTCGGCATCTCGTCAATAGGTTAGTTCCGGAAAACGCATAAAATCATCATAAAGTGTGAACAAAACATGTAGGTATTGTCATAAAACAAGCATGGAACATAAGAAATTATCGATACGTCGGAGACGTATCGTTACACTCAAGTTAGATGAGGCAACACTTGAACTTGGGGGAGAGAACTATTCATATATCCTGATGATTATATCATCATACTTTGGAAAGAACCCTAAGTAATTATCTCAGGCATTCTCTTGGGATATAAACTATTGAGACAACCATAACCATGTCCATTTAAGAAACTATAAAATAAGTTCTATACCCTAGTTGATCAAGACAAGGCTTGATTTTAGAAGTGAGAAACTTATGCCATGAGAGATACCTTAGGAAGCCAAACCCTTGATCATTATAAATTGAATAATGATCATAAATTCTAAAACCATTTCCAATATATTAATTGGAGAAACAACTGAATAGAAACAAACCTTATATGGTTCAGCCCCTATATCAATCCAAATGATCTTGGATTGAATCATCTTATGAGTGGTGAGGAAGAGCAACCCTAGCAAATGTGGTGTTAAATCCCATATAAAACCTATTCCCATGTCTCAAACTAACTTATGAATTAATTGATGATCACAAATAAAACCCTAACCTATATCTCGATATGAGTTTGTGCATCACTTGGGTGATCACAACTATAAACCTAGATCACATTTAAGATTCAAACCATGTGCCATTAGGTGAATATCATTAGAAACCTAGAATTGTTCACTAGTTATATCATATGTTTCAATTATTGAATATAAGAAACAACTAGTACTAAATAATATAATTAAAACCATATGTGTGGTGATCAACCACTTAACCTTGTAAATAAGACCAAACCATTCTGGAAATAATATCTACTCTAGATATTTTCAAAGATAATAATAGTGATAACATTGAAATAGGATTATAATAATAATTATAAGACCCTAACAAATAGGTGCTCACATAAAATCATATGCAAATGACCAAATTCTCAATTAAGAGATCCAACCCTAATGATAACTCCTAAAACTCTTAGAGTAGAAATACTCAACTCCAATAATTCAAAACAGTTTAATTCTAAAAGAATAAGGGAATTAAAATGAGAGCATAAAATCATGCTTAGTTAACATTTGCAATAAAGTTCACATATATTAAAAGCTCATTCAAAAACAAGTCAGTAATACAATGATCTTCTTATTAGTCCTCATTAAATTCCAATTGTCAAATACCTGCAAAAATTAACAGAATTCAAATATGAATTTAAATGTGCAAATATAAAACAGAAAAAGAAAAGAAGAGAAAAACCTTACCTGGGTCACCTGGCCGGACAGCCACGCTGCAGCCCACCAAGCAGCCCAAGGCCCAGCTCCAAACAGCAGCCCAACACCAGCCCGTACCCCTTCGCGTGGATAAGAACAAAGAGGCGTCGTCGTCTTCGTCTCTGCCCAGCTCGACGCACGGGAGCGAGACACCGCGATGGTGTGGCCACGTCCCGCGGTCGCCGCCGCCGTTGTTGACCTCCAGAGCACGCCGTAGACCCTATAAAACGTGAAGGAAACCTCCATTTCCCCTCTCTCTGCCTAGTTCTCCCCAATGCTGAAACCCTAGCTCGTACGGCCTCCGACCATCGCCGCCGATGGGGAACTCCCCAGGCCTTGCCGTGACCACCGTTGAAACCGCCGTGCTCGACAAGCCCACCGTGCAAGAGGAATCGAGCCAAGAAGCTCCAAGTCGCCGAGGAACCGTCGTTTCCTTCCGCCGGTAGCTCACAGAAACTCGGAAAATGGCGTCTCCACCGTCGACAATCGCCGCGGTCGAGCCTTCCCTGAGCATCACTGTGACCTTATGCTTCTCTGGAGCCTCTTATTTTTCCCTAGCATCCATCGTAGCATGCCCGCGTCGCTCACCGCCATGCACCGACGCAGTCGGAGCTCGCCGGAGCTACTCCGGCGACCTTATCGAGGGGGCGCCGCCACCTTATGGTTCAGCGCGTCGCCCTGAGTCGAGCCAGCACACGCGCGCGTCCGCGGGAGTAGCTCAACGCCGGCGACCATCACCACCATCCGCCGGTCACCGTGCCCATTGCCACGTTGGCAATTTTGATTCGGTCAAACACGCATGGCAGCCGATGTGGACTCTGGCCCACTGGTCAGTGTCTCTGTGTGTAGAATAGCCCGGTGTGTTTAGTCGTTTCATTTAAATTCAAATTCCATTAAATATCTTAAACTTTGCCAAATTATAGAAAATTCATTCTAACTCAGAAAAATATAAATGAGATATCAAAATTCTTATAAAAATGAACTCTATACAATAAAAATATAATATGAAATTTTTATTTTTAATAAAAATTTAATTATTTAATACTTATTATTTAAGCCTTTATTTCTAATTCTAAATTAGATTAAAATTCAATAATTATGGAAAACATCCAAATTTAGTAAAAACCATTAAGTAAATAAAGAAAACATTAAAACTAATTTTCTTTATTTATTATCTTATTAAATCCTTAATAGAGGGATTTAAACCCTAATTAATAATTATCTTAATTAATATTTCTTTAAAAATAATAAAATGCCATAGTCCAATATTATTTTCAATTCCAAGTTATTAACAACTTCAACTCCATAATCAAATGATTACCTTAAGAGTTGCATCACAATTAGGAAACCCTAGTTCCATTAGGAATTGAATTATAACCCCATAATTTTATATGGGATACTAAAAACCTAATACCATTTAGAACCCTAGTTCCTATCTTCTGAGACAACAACCTTAATCATTCCTATTTAGCATCACACCATCGTGATGAATCCTAATAGCAATCATACCTAATGTTTTGCATTAGATACCATACTCCACTAAACCCTACTAGTGTGAGATACTTATGAACCATCCCATTTAAGAACCAACCATTCTCTACTTAGAGATCCAGTGGCTAATCCAAGACAGCCTCAAACTTAATTGTTATACTTCTTCCTACTTAAGTAATATATTCTTCAAAAGTTATTATTTTGAAGTAAATAAAGAATCATCATCAACCCTGCTTATAAGGATCTATAAACCATAGCTAGCTATCACTAACAAGATGAACCAACCTTGATAGCAACGTTGAATAAATAATTGCTTAGGATGCCTAGGCTTAAGTCAACCTTACAAGCCCTAGATGTCGATGAATCCAACATTGTTGTGATCCATCTAATACTTAATCCAGAAACAAGTTGAAACCATAATAAACTATAGAAACCCACAAACCCAATTGTCCTACTTGTTCTTTATTAAAGAACATGTTCTTAAAAAGTTATTCTTTTGAAGAATATAACAAGCAATCATTAACCATGACATATAGTACTAAAATTGACAACTGTTCTTTACATATTACCATTATACCAATTCTCATTTCTTGTGTGCTCAATTGATTACTATGCTTTATTATATAACTTGTACATGATACCAAGTAATCAAACTTTAATAAGAACTTTGTTTGTGAATCACTCTAAAAGTGCAACACAACCGAAACTAATCATTACAACCCATTAATCCTAAATCATCGGGATTAGGTCACGCTTAGAGCGATTGCATCTCATACTTATGCATTATTGCATCATTGCCAATCTTTTAAACATCATCCTTACCGGACGATGATGCTATTTCAGAATTTGGAGTTATTACGTATCGAAGACCTTGTCTGCATAATCTTGCAGTCAAGAAAGGCAAGTTCATCGCTTGCTCATGTCATCTGAGTATTTTACCAAATTACTTGCAAAGTACTATACTTATCACTCTTGCATGAAAATCAAAAGTACTATTTTCATAACTACGAATATGACTATGTGGTGGCCAATGGAACCATGGTATGTGTTGATATGGTGGAGGTTCCATTGCAAGGGTTTATATCCATCTAGGATTAACCAACAAATGTCGTCCAGTGATTCTTGTGCCGTAAAACTCGTGTTAACCATAAGATCTGGAGTCGGATAGAGTAGTCAGTTGTACTTCCACCTCTCGTTCATCAACGGATGCGCTTACCGTAGCAGTTGTGTCTTGCGAGAACAACCGGTGGGTGGGGATCCCCCTCTAATTCCCCACGGTAATTGTTGGGGGGATGACCCCCGGTATGCCAAAGGCATGCCAAACCGGATGGTTTGAGCCATCAAGATACCGTTTTAATGTCTATTACGGAGCTCGAAGTAAAGCATTGAGCTGAGTAAGTCTATACCGGTATCCCCAAGAGGGGTATACCGGTATAAGCTAAGAAGACACCGGACGACCGGAAGAGGTGCACTGTAGCACGTCGGCGAGACTGGTCAAAGATTCTCTTCAGAGCTAGAGGACAAAGATGAGCTAAGCAAAGTAGCTTTAAACGAAGCCCTGGCGCCAAAGAGGAAGGTGACACCAAAAGCAACCGGAGGATGTCAGCCTCCCTGATTAAAGAGGATACCGGCGTCACTTATGATTAAAGTAACTTTGTAAAGTAGTTTGTCTGTTCAAAGTTGCCATTAGGGTTTTCTAGGGTTTCTTCCCCTGTAAGCCACCCTCTCCCCTATATAAGGAGAGGGGGCACACCCCATCGCGGGCAGGTACGATCTGAGTGTGATGATGTAGCCAGAAACCTGTAATCTCATAAGATCAATGAATGGAAGGATCTAGAGCAGAGTTCTTCTACCTCTAGTTCTTGAGGAAAGCATCCGGAAGTTCATCCAATCTAATCCAAAACCCTCACCCAAATCCTCTAGCGCCCATTCGGCCCAAACTTAAGTCATCCCATGTCATCTATTCGTTCACCACGACGACAGTTGGCGCCCACTGTGGGGCAAGAAGCGACGCTTGAGGAGTTCACATTCGGGCGGGCCTCCTTGACATCGCCGGCGAGCGGACGGTGTCTGCGCTCGTGCAGCGCATCTACTCCATGGACTTCATCAACGACAACGTGGGCTGCTTCGCCAACGGTGGCATCTTCCCCAAGAACGGCCGCGTCATCGAGTTCGGCAGCCACCGCGTCTACTTCGGCACTGTCCCTGTGCGCCAGCGCCTTCCGCCGGTGCTGGTGGCGCTGGATCCGCCAAGGTGGCTATGTACTGGCCGCGCCGCCGGCAGCGTGGAGGTAATGATGGCTGGCGCGGTCGGCGCTGGCAAGGAAGCTGTGGATGAAGGTGCTGGGCGTACGACATCGACCCGTCCGGCCAAGCCACCGCTGGAGCGCGAGGCAGGCGCTGCGGGAACATCTTCCGCACCACCGGAGACACCACTTCAAGCGGCGATGAATGTGCTGGCGACGCCCATCGCGCAGAACATCGACCCGGCAGCGGCTCAGGCGGAGCTGGAGGCACAACGCCAGAAGCTGCTTTCCGGAGGGTATAGCAGTACGGATAAAACCATAAAAGCTGCTAAGGCTGCGGTAGAGCTGTGTGAATCGCTTTCCGGAGACGCTTTGGCAAAACAGCAAGAGCGTGTCAGGGAGCTGCTTGATACCATCGAGCAGCAAAATGCTGAGCAGCTAGCCAAGTTGAACAAGGCGGCGGCTTCAAAATCAGTGCGTTCAACAAAGAATGCCGGTAGCAAGTCTCATGGGCAGGCATCGTCCCCCCATCCGGACAGAAGAAAAGAAAGAGAAATGAATGCGCAGCAGATGACTGTGTATGATCCGGTTCTTGCCGGAAAACAACAAGCCGGGCAACATGATGCCGGTAGAAAAAGGCAAGGGGCAGATCGAGGTTACGCCAGAAGTAGTTATGCCGGAAACAATCATGCCGGTAGACATGAAACCGGGCAAAATTATCGAGCTGCAAGGGCAGCGTATGAAGAGGAGGAAATGCTTCCCCTAAGGTACCGGCAGGCAAGGGCCGCGGTACCGGAACATTACGATGAAGCTGATTCGGTGGCTGAGAGACTCACGGCATACCGGAACCCGTTGGGGGAACGCGTGGGAGAAAGACACCTGCCAGAACGGGATGCGAGGCACCGTCTGGATAGAGTGTATCTATCTGAAATGATCGATGCAGAAGGTCCTCCGGGCCCAAAATGTTTTGGTCCAAGGATCATGAAAGAGGAACCACCAGTTCGCAACTTCCAGTTGCCTCGTGACACAAAAACGTATGATGGCACCACTAAGCCGGAAGACTGGCTTGCAGATTACGTAACCACGGTATACGTCGCTGGTGGCGGAGGAACCGTAACTGGTGGAGGAAACCGGCGTTGGGCCGCGAGAATTGTACCATCATTCCTGGTGGGACCGGCACGAATCTGGCTGAATAACTTGCCGGCAGGAAGCATAAACGGTTGGTTGGACTTTGAGGAAGCTTTTGTGAGTAACTTCAGCAGCACATACCGGAGACCCAACAGGCCACAGCAGCTCGCCTTGTGCGTGCAGCGCCCAAATGAAACAGTCCGGGATTACCTGACCCGGTGGAACTCCACGAGAAACTCCTGCGAAGGGGTGATAGAGGCGCAAGACATTGCCTGGTTTTGCCATGGATGTCGTGGGTTCGCCGTTGTGGCAAAAGCTGCAGCGGAGCATGCCGGTAACTCTGGCGGAAATGATACGTGTGGCAGATAGTTACGCATTGGGAGACCCAATGCAACCGGCAGTGCAAGCGGATCCGGCGCAAACGAGCCAACCGCGCCAAGATCAATACCGGGACAACCGGCACAACAAGAGAAGGGAAGATTTTCCGGA
Source organism: Lolium perenne (assembly GCF_019359855.2). Taxonomy (NCBI): domain Eukaryota; kingdom Viridiplantae; phylum Streptophyta; class Magnoliopsida; order Poales; family Poaceae; genus Lolium; species Lolium perenne. Next base: position 219,247,178 of record NC_067247.2, read on the forward strand.
TCGAAGGTATGGTCCACAGCAAGTAGCTGCAATACAGGATAACTCCGGCCCCAGCGGGAGCCAAAGACAAAAAACCCGATCGCAGCCGTGGGCGGGTCCTAAAAAACAATGGGTTGAAAAGAAGAAGTGGGGAGAGAAAAAAGATTGGCAAGAACATATGAGATACACTATGGAGGCAGCGATGGAGCAACCTTGCCGGTTTCACACTCCGAATCCGACGAGGCCGGCGAACCATTTGACAAAAGATTGTTCTTGGATCAAGCACTTGATGCTGAGAGGTGCGGCAAAAGATGCGCAAGCACAAGGGTGTTCCACAATACTGCCATCCTCACATGACATGTTACATCAACACCTGTTACCACCGCCACCACCGCTTACCGGAGCAAACGCTCTACCGGTACAGCCTCAGCCAAACCGGCAGCAGCATCAGCAAGTTCATCAGGTGGAAGAAGGCAATGGCCAACCACCTCCACCGGCACCTTTGGGCCAGAACGTTTACCAGGATCCGGACGTGTGCTGTGTTGTGTTCGTCACTGAGCCAACCGACAAACAAAGCCTGCGTCGCCGTTCCATGGAAGTGAACGCTGTGATGCCGGCAGTACCAAAATACATGTTGTGGTCGGATCAAGAAATCTCCTGGTCGTTCAAGGATCACCCCAAGATAATGCCTAATCCGGGTGGTTATGCTCTTGTGGTAGACCCAATCATGCATGGGCCAACGACTCGAGTCAAGTTCAGCAAAGTGCTGATAGACAATGGAAGCAGCATAAACATCATGTACCGGCACACCATGCATATGCTGGGCATAACAGAAAACATGCTGCAACTAACTCGCACAACGTTTCACGGAATCGTTCCGGGCTTGTCCTGCACGCCAGTGGGAAAAGTCCGGGTGGATGTATCGTTTGGAGGGCGTGATAATTGCCGGGTTGAAAACATTGAGTTTGAGGTGGTGGACCTAGATAGTCCCTACCATGCATTGCTGGGGAGACCGGCATTGGCAGCTTTCATGGCCTCAACTCACACGGCCTATCTCAAGATGAAGATGCCGGCACCTCGAGGACCTTTAACTGTGGTGGGAAACTATAAAGTTTCACTGGAAACCGCTTCAGCCGGATCAAACCTGGCAGAATCGCTGGTGATTGCAGAGGAAAAGAGGAGAATGCAAACTGCGGTCGTGCTGGCTCAGTCCTCACAGCTGAGCTTAGCGGCAATGAGCGGAAACTTGGGCACACCGGCATTCAAGCCGACAAAAGAAACAAAGGACATTGTGCTGGATCCGGCTTACCCTGAGCGCACCGTTCGTATCGGTGCCAGCTTGTGTGAGGCATAGGAAAGCGCGCTCGTCAGCTTCCTCCGTGAGAATCGGAATATCTTTGCCTGGTCTACTGATGACTTGGTAGGTGTTCCGAGGGAGCTGGCTGAGCACTCTTTAAATGTCCGGAAGGATGCTAGGCCGGTAAAGCAGTCTCTAAGCCGGTTTGCTGAGGATAGGAGGAAAATCATTGGAGAAGAAGTAACTAAGTTGCTAGTTGCCGGTTTCATCGTGGAAGTGCTGCATACTGAGTGGCTAGCCAATCCGGTGCTGGTCGAAAAGAAGAAAGAAGAGAACCTTGAGGCAAAAGCTCCAAAGGTGTGGCGCATGTGCATCGACTACACCAACCTGAACAAAGCTTGCCCGAAAGATCCTTTCCCCTTACCCCGGATCGATCAAGTGATTGATTCCACTGCTGGGTGTGAGTTGTTGTCTTTCCTGGACGCTTATTCCGGTTTCCACCAAATTCCCTTGAAAAAGGAAGATCAAATAAAAACTGCGTTCACTACCCCGCACGGGGCTTATTGCTATGTCACTATGCCTTTCGGTTTGCGCAACGCTGGTGCAACGTACCAGCGCTGTATGCAAAAATGCTTGTTTGATCAAATTGGAAAAAATGTGCAAGTTTATGTGGACGATGTCGTGGTAAAAACTAAGGTAAAAGAAACCTTGATCGATGATCTCCGGCAAACATTTGATAACTTGAGAAGGTTCCGGATGAAACTCAATCCGGCAAAATGCACCTTCGGTGTTCCCGCCGGCAAACTGCTTGGTTTTCTCATATCAAGCCGGGGCATTGAAGTTAATCCGGTAAAAATCCGAGCAATCGAAAGAATGACTATACCGCGAGATCTCAAGGACGTGCAAAAGTTTACCGGAAGCTTGGCGTTGCTAAGCCGGTTCATAAGTAGGTTGGGAGAGAAGGCTCTGCCACTCTACGCTCTGATGAAAAAATCCGATACGTTCGTCTGGACCCCTCAGGCAGATGCAGCGTTTAAAGAGCTAAAAACAATGCTAGCCACCGCACCGGTACTGGATTTGCCTTTGGAAAGGGAACCCATGTTGTTGTACATAGCAGCAACCAACCGTGTTGTAAGTGTTGTAGTAGTAGTGGAAAGAGAAGAGGAAGGAAAAACTGTGCAGAGGCCGGTATACTACCTGAGCGAGGTGCTCTCCCTCTCAAAGCAAAACTACCCGCATTTCCAGAAAATGACCTATGGCGTGTTCATGGCCGCCACAAAGCTTAAGCATTACTTTGAGGAGCACCCCATGAAAGTGGTGAGTGAAGCACCCATTTCCGATATCATGTGCAACAAAGATTCTAGCGGTAGGATTGCAAAGTGGGCAATCCAGATATCACCATACGTACCGGTGTATGAAAGAAGGGATGCCATAAAATCGCAAGCTCTGGCTGATTTCCTAGTTGATTGGGCGGAGATGCAATAGAAGCCGCCAGACCAAAAAATAGAATACTGGAAGATGCACTTTGACGGATCCAAACTCAAAGAGGGTCCAGGTGCCGGTGTGGTACTTACTTCACCTAAGGGAGATCGTCTCCGGTATGTTTTGCAAGTGCATTTCAGGGCATCCAACAATGTCGCTGAATACGAGGCTTTGATCCATGGGCTCAAGGTCGCAAAAGAAATCGGTGCACACCGGATCATTTGCTACGGAGATTCAGATCTAGTGGTGCAACAATGTTCCTGAGATTGGGACGCAAAAGATGCCAACATGGCTTCATACCGGTTTCACGTGCAAAAGATTGCCGGCTTCTTTGAGGGCTGTGAGTTTCACCATGTGCCACGAGCGGAAAATGAAGCCGCGGATGCTTTGTCCAAGCTGGGCTCGTCTAGGCAAGAAATTCCTCCCGGAATAGCCTTGGCACACCTAAGAGTACCATCGATCAAGCCGAGCCCGGAATCGGAGTCCATTTTTGTACCGGAATCACATATTGTACCAATGGATATCGATGAAGGAAACCCGGGGACTGTTCCGGCAAACTCGGGGACTGTTCCGGTAAACTCGGGGACTGCTGCGTCCATACCAGGGGAAGCAATGCTGGTGGATAACATGGAGATAGACGTACCGGTGTTTCTGGTTCGAGAGGCACCATCTTGGGTTAAACCTATTAAGGAATTCCTGATCAACGGCACCTTGCCGGTTGACGAAAGTGAGTCCAGAAGAATCCAGAGAAGATCCAAAGCATACACCATCATCAATGGCGAGGTGTACAAGAGAAGTGTTACCGGTGTCCTTCAAAGATGCGTGGAACCGGAAGAGGGAAAAGAAATGCTTGTGGAGATTCACCAAGGGGAATGCGGGCACCACGCTTCCTCAAGGGCGTTGGTAGCAAAAGTATTCCGGCATGGGTTCTATTGGCCCACCGCTTTGGAAAATGCTGAGGATCTGGTACGGAAATGCAATGGATGCCAGAGGTACGCCAAGCAAAATCATACCCCAGCATCCAGTTTAAAAACCATACCGTTAACTTGGCCGTTTGCTGTTTGGTGCCTTGACATGGTTGGCCCATTCAAAACTGCAAGGGGAAGCATGACCCACATCTTGGTTATGGTGGACAAATTCACCAAGTGGCTAGAAGTAAAACCTATTGCCAAATGTGATGGGCACACAGCGGTGAAGTTCTTAAAGGATGTCATCCTGTGGTACAGGTACCCACATAGTATCATAACTGACAATGGCTCAAATTTTGCCCAAGGTGAGTTCAAGCGATTCTGTGAGGATAACAATATCCGGTTGGATTTGTGCTCAGTGGCACACCCGCAAGGTAATGGCCAATGGAAAGAACAAATGCGCTGGTGCTTTCCGGTATAAAACCAAGGCTCATTGAACCACTCGAAAACACACCGGGGTGTTGGCTTGATGAGCTGCCATCAGTGTTGTGGAGCATAAGAACGACTCCAAACCGGTCACCAGATATACTCCATTCTTTATGGTTTACGGAGCAGAAGCGGTCATACCAACCGACACTCTCCATGACTCACCAAGGGTGCAGCTCTATACCGAACAAGAGGTAAAAGAGGCCCGAGAAAACGATGTGGACTTGCTAGAAGAAGCAAGAGAATTGGCGTTGGCAAGAATAGCCATTTACCAGCAAAACCTCAGACGCTATCATAGCCGGAAGGTTAACCCGAGGGTATTCCGGGAAGGAGATCTGGTGTTGCGCCTAGTGCAGCGCACTGAAGGCCGACATAAGCTCTCACCCCATGGGAGGGACCTTTCATTGTGAGCAAAGCTCTCCACAATGATGCCTATTACCTGATCGATGCACAGGAATGGAAAGAAGGAAAGGCGGATAGATCCGGAGATGAGACCAAGCGTCCGTGGAACGTAGCTCTGTTGCGTCCTTTCTACTCATGAAGTTGTGGTGTAAGAAGTTCCTTTTTGTACCTTATTTGCTATGAATAAAAGATGTCGGAACCTCGAATGAATCTCGGGGACTACCCCTACTGAAATTGCATGCAATATGTTTATTTTTTCAGTTTACCGGTTGCTTGTTAAACATTTTTCCTTTCCGGTTTAGTAACGTGCTAAAACCTACCGGAGTCTTCGACTCTGCTGCTGTCCGCAACCCGGCTTCATGGCAAGCAAGATAAACCGGTAGGAATTGAGCACGTGAATTACAGAAAGAGATAGTGGGAACGGACAACCCGGAAAAATTTAACTAACCCCGGCTAAATCGGTTTTTTGTGAAAATTTCGAGTTGTTTCTAAGTTCAAGAAAATGCTTGCTTGGCAAAAGAACTTTGTGTCTCATACGCCAAAACACCCAAAAGAGGTAGGCAGAGCCAAAGCAAAAGAGCCAAGCGCGCGTCGGATTGGATGCGAAAACGATTCCGAAATCTTCGCAGTATAAGATCAAAGCAAACAATGAGCAGAATGCTAAGTCAATAGACGAACATAACTTGATAACCTACCGGTAAAACATACCGGCAGATAATATGGTAGCGCAGCCAAAAGAACGGCTAAGTATTATATTACATCATAAACCCCGGCATACCGGGGTGGAATTTAACAAGCATTGTTTTAAGTCAACATGACGCAACAAACGCAGGGTAAGCACATTCAGGCAAGGGGAGCTTCAGGGGGAACATCACCGGCGTCAGGAGCTTTTGGAGGCGCATCTTCTCCGGCATCCTCATCATCATCTTCCTCTTCTTGGAAGTCACTAAGATAGTCCGTGACGCCAGGAGGAGGAGGGATGAAGGTGCGGACTGCCGCGTACTCTGCTATCCGGTAGGCGTGGTCCTTCCGCTTGGCGGTGAGGGCTGGATCCGTATCGGTGGGAGCATCTTGGTGCACGGTGTGGAAGGCTTCCAGGTCCAGATCTTCCTACCAGGAACAGGCGGTGCGTAGCGCCTCGTCTGCTCCGGCACGAGCCGCTGACCACTACCACTCGCGGATCCTCCGGCCGGCACCTTTCAGGCGTTCAGAGGTGAGCGTCAGGTTAGCCGGCACCTCCTCCTCAGGCCATAGCACCTTGAAGAGCTGGATCGCCACGTCGGGCCGATCGGCGAGATTCCGGTCCACCGCGCGCATGTGCGAGACCCGGGCAGAAAGCGCGACCAGGTGGTCATAAGGATCCCAGGGCGCATCCGGGTTCCTGAACAGTTGTTGAACCCGGCGCTCTGCCACCTTCTTCTGCGCATACACATGTGAGTTCGGAAAGAGCCCTGCAAGACAAAGGAAAAAGATAAGGACATGCTACCAGAAGATTCAAGCTTATAAGCCAAGGCCGGAAAAGAAAGAAGAAAAACTTACTGAGGGCGAGCGCGTCGGTTTGCATGACCAGTTGGTCATATTCCTTTTGCTCTGCCTCTAGGAGGGCGGCCCGATCTTCGGCCGCTTTCCGCGCCTTGCCTCCCTCCTCCAGCTCTGACCGCAGCACCGCGTTGGAGTTGGTAGAATCCTCCAGGACCTCATTCAGCTTCGCCTCAGCTACAGCTTTGGCATCCTTCATCTCCTAATCATGCCGGAGCCCAAATTGGATGAGCAGATCCTTCAGCCCCCTGGAAATGAGCTCCTGGGCATCCAGAGCATTACGATCTCCCGGATAAGCTGCTCCTTTTCACCTAGAGTCCAGGAAGGAAATGTTAAAAAAATTATAATTGGTAAACCGCAGAAAGGCGAGTCAACCGGAAAAGGAGCGATACCTTGAAGGGTGCTGAGCTGGGCCTTGAGGGCCTCAATGGAGGCTTCCGGGATAGCTGTTATGCAAAAAAAATTTATAAGTAACGAAAAGGAAAAACCAACCGGTGAAAAGAAGCCGGAGATAAAAGAGCTCACCTTGGCAGTGGCTGTGGGCCTCGGCAAGATCTCGGTGCTCCCACAGAAGCTCCTCAAAGAGGCGCTTCCGGGCATCCGCTGTGCTCTGTTCAGGTAAAAATGACTATAAGAAGAAGCTGGTTTCTTTTGGTTTGTAACTAAGTTTCGCGCTAAGAGCTATGCTCTCAACACGAAACTCGGGGACTGAGGAGATATATATAATCCGGAAAAAGCGAAACCGTCATGAGCTAAAAAAATTGCAAAGAGTTCGGTGTAACTTACCACCACGTTGTTGGTGGCATCGTGCCATCCATTATCAAGCTCCTTGACCGCGCGCCGCAGCCGCATGAAGTGCTGCTCAGTACACCGGGGGCCAGCAGGGTCAATCGCCGGAAGCCGGTCCTTCCCCAGGCCGCGCGTAGCCGCGGACACATCCGCTCGATTCCACTTCTCAGCGTATTCGAGCAAATGTCCCAGCTCGTTGCCTCCGCGCTTCAGCTCCGTGATTCGGCCCAGCTGACCAGAGGCCGCTTCTTCGGCCACAACAGCGGCGCGGCCGGCGTGCAGCACCAACTGCTGCGAGCCAGACTTAGGAGTGCCGGAAGCCGTGGCCTTCCCCTTAAAAGTTTCCGGCTTGAGGGGCTTGGTGCCTTCTGGCGGTGGCGTCGGCTTGGCCGCAGCGGGCCCTTGGCTTGGAGATGGTGTGGGCTCAGCCACAGTAGGTCCTTGGTTTGGCGGCGGCGTCGGCATGGCCCCAGTTGGCTCGACGATGGGAGCTTCTGGTGGAGACGCGGGCGAAGTCTTGGGTGGCAAGCGGGCGTCGGGTGCGTCCTGACCCGGAGTAGAGCTTGCCGGCGCAGAAGAGTCCGGCACGGACTTAGAAGGGGAGGAATCCGCAGTCTTCTTCTTCTTTCTTTTCAGGACGGGAGGAACCTGAGGTTCCGCCCTCCCAGCAGCTTCAGAATCGGTGCCGATGTTGCTGGCGTCGGTATCTTGTGTTCCTAGAGGGGAGAGGTGGTCCTCCTCTGCGCGGTGATCTGGAGGTGTAGGGGCCGCGCGCCCCGCACTTGAAGTGCCTCCCAGAGGGGAGGCAGAAGGGTTGCCGGTACCATAGGATACCGGGCTTGAGTGAGGATGAGATGAGGTCCTTGCGGTTCCCTCAGAGCTCTCCGGTCTCATGCCGCTGGCGCTCTTGGAGAGCTTGAGTGCAGGGCTGAGCAAGAAAAAGGGAAAGGGTCGGAAAGAGCAACTGAAAGGAAAAGTTTGTAAAACAAAGCAAACAGAAAAACAAAGACTTACCCGGAAGCGACTGGCATCTGTTTCCTTTGGTAGCGCTTCTTGCCTACCTCTTTCCCTCCAACAACTTCCGTCCGGGAGCGTTTGGCGGGAGGGCCTTGGCTTGAGCCGACCTCTGGAGCCGGAGCCTTGTTCTTCTTGCCCTGGGAGGTGAGTTTATCCAGGTACTCGCGGCCAACCTCGGCCTGCAGAGGAGCCACATGCTCATGAACCTGTGGTTGGGTGCTACCCGAGGGAGCATCTACAGAAAAGAAATAACAGTAAAGCATGAGAAACCGGAAGAGAGAACTACCTCAAGGATAGTGACATCGTCATCGGAACCGGTAGCTTCGGATGAAAAGTTACCGGGGCGCGAGGTGTGGGTGCGGCCCATCTTGAGGTCGGTCCAATGGATATAAGGATCAGGGTCCTCCTCGTCAAGATCCCGCTTCTGGCGAGGGCCTCGTTTCTCTGCAGCAATGCGAGGAAAACGCTCCTTGGCCTGAAAAAGAATGGAAAGACAGTTAGCCACAACATAAAAGCTACCGGTACAACAACCTGGATTGCATAATCTCTTACTTCGCCAGTTGGAGGGTTGGTGGAGCTGAGAGGCAGGAAGCCCCACTCCCAGTCCATCGGCATGGACGTTTGGCAGATCTGCCTAGCCTTAGGCACTATATCCTCCTTGCTTAGAGGGAGGCCGGTGATCTTGGTGGGATCACGAGGGCCATACATTTCACTTATTTTATGGGCCCGGCGCTGGAGGGGAAGCACCCGGCGTGAGATGAAGGTGCGGATGATGTCGTCAGAACTAATGTCTGTCTCCTTCATTAGGTTCTCCATGAAGCGGATAATCCGGTTGGTCTCGATATGATTGGTCCTCGGATTATAGCCCCAATTGACCTTCGTGGGCACCTCTGGATTGAAAGCCGGCAGATTGATAAGATCCGTAGCGCCGGTGTTCTTCACATAGAAAAAGGTCTCTTGCCATGCCCGGCATGACTCGAGACCGGAGAATTTAAAAAAGGGGCTCCCTTGGCGGGAGCCGATGATACAAGACCCGCATTGAACGGGGGGTTTGGGTTTAGCAATATCTTTGCCTTGGACCGAATTGATCCGAAGGCTAAAGAAGCGAACAAAAGTTTCCTTAGTGGGACGGAGGCCGATGTAGCCCTCCATGAAGGAAACGTAACAAGAAAGGTAAAAAATGGCATTGCCAGGAAGGTGGTGAGGCTGGAGTCGATAAAAATCCAAGAACTTGCGAAAGAAATCGGAGGCAGGAAGGCCGAAGCCGCGCTCAAAATGAGCAAGGAAAACGACGAACTCACCGGGTTCGAGTACCAGTTCAATCTCGTCGCGCGGAAGCCGGCAGGAAACTTCTGCCGGTATCCTCCGGGAACGGTACAACCAATAAATTTCATGTTGCGTCACATCGGAGCCTTTCCAGGCTCCGCGGGTGATACCGGATAGATCCACCCCGGAACCTTGGCCGGAGCTGCTGGCCTCTTGACCTCTTCCGGTGTCAGATTCCATCCGGGAGAGTTTGGCGGAAAGAGCGTCGGAAGCTTCGCTCTGGCGGCTACTGGAGGATGATTCGGAAGGATACTCTTCGCTAGACATAAAGTCTGAACGGTGCCGGATTCTACCCAAAAAACAGATTTCCCAAGATCTACCCTTGCGCGAAGATCTACGAGTAAGAGGAAAAGCAACAGAAAAGAGAAAATAAATACCCTACCGGCCCAAGATCTGAAAAGCAAAGAAGAAAGAGGCAAATGCATATCGGGCCTAACCTGAGGCGGCGGAGACGCTGAGGGAGAAGGTCGCCGGAGGTGCGGCGAGCTTGTGGACGCCGACGAAGGCTGGCGATGAAGAAAGGCGAAGGCTGCTGAGGAAAGCTCGAAGCAGCGGCGGCAAAGGAGCGCCGGTGGATCTCTGCGCGGCGAAGACCTTCAGCGCAGCGGGAGCAACAACGCAGGTTCGTCGGGAGCGGTGCTCTGGTGGCGACCGGCGGCGATGAGATCGCAAGGGGCGAGGAGCTCAGAGCGCTGGAAAGTGGGCGAGTGCGGGGAAGAAGATGAAGTAGAACCGCACTCCCTCCATATAGAAGAAGGAAGTAGTAGGCTGGCAACCGCTGGGCCGCGGCGGTTCAGTTCGTGGGCAGGGAGGCCGCGCGGATCCGGAACGGCAGCCAAGATCCGGTGTGGCGCCATAAATGCTGGTGCAGAAGCCGAAGGGAAGTGACCCCTGGCACTGGCGCGTCAGATACAGTGCGCATGTCTCTGACAGGCATTGTACCCGAGAAATTCTCGACTTCACCGAGGAGGAGTTTAATGACATAGATATCAGAAGGGAAGATACCGGAAATACTTTGCAAAGAGAGGAAGATGTGAGTCCGGCAAAGGTGCCGGGAGATCTAAACTGACCACCGGAAAGATTAAACCGGTACCTTAGGATATGGGAACCTGGCATGGTCCATCGGATAAAATCCACCGGACTATACCAGCTTCGGGGACTAATGTTGGGGGATGACCCCCGGTATGCCAAAGGCATGCCAAACCGGATGGTTTGAGCCATCAAGATACCGGTTTAATGTCTATTCCGGAGCTCGAAGTTAAGCATTGAGCTGAGTAAGTCTATACCGGTATCCCCAAGAGGGGTATACCGGTATAAGCTAAGAAGACACCGGACGACCGGAAGAGATGCACTGTATCACGTCGGCGAGACTGGTCAAAGATTCTCTCCAGAGCTAGAGGACAAAGATGGGCTAAGCAAAGTAGCTTTAAACGAAGCCCTGGCGCCAAAGAGGAAGGTGACGCCAAAAGCAACCGGAGGACGTCAGCCTCCCTGATTAAAGAGGATACCGGTGTCACTTATGATTAAAGTAACTTTGTAAAGTAGTTTGTCTGTTCAAAGATGCCATTAGGGTTTTCTAGGGTTTCGTCCCCTGTAAGCCACCCTCTCCCCTATATAAGGAGAGGGGGCACACCCCATCGCGGGCAGGTACGATCTGAGTGTGGTGATGTAGCCAGAAACCTGTAATCTCATAAGATCAATGAATGGAAGGATCTAGAGCAGAGTTCTTCCTTGTGTCTTTCTTCTTCTACCTCTAGTTCTTGAGGAAAGCATCCGGAAGTTTATCCAATCTAATCCAAAACCCTCACCCGAATCCTCTAGCGCCCATTCGGCCCCAACTTAAGCCATCCCATGGCATCTGTTCGTTCACCATGACGACAGTAATGCGGTCTATGATGGGTTGCATTGGCCGGCGAAGGACCATGGTTGCGACCTGGTAGTTGTCGAGGTCGGAAGAGATCCAAGTGATATAGCTCGGTGAGGACCCAAGGTCGGATTTGCAACAAAGGGTGGGTGTTCGAGGTAGCGGAGCAGTATAACTTGGCTAGGACCTTATACCGGGCCTCACATCAAAGGAAGTGTGGACGGGTCGCCCGCGGTTGGCACCAAGGTTAAGATCTCTTGTGGGTAAAGCAACACACCTCTGCATAGTGTAATGAATCGTGACCAGTCACTCCCTGTTCCGGGTTTTGGAAGTGCGAACGCTGCCGGAAAGGAACTCCATGAAGTTCTAGTAAACCGGTGAAGGCTGACGGACATAGTTCTTCTGAATAAAAGCAACCTTTTGAAGAAATGATTATGAAAACCTGCATTGGTATTAGACTTTCTGGTCTAATGTCGTAGCTAGTGCATTAAACACCTCTTTCCTATAATGAACTTGTTGAGTACGCTCGTACTCATCCCACTCTTAAATCCCCTGCTTAGATATGGAGGCATCGAAGGAGGATCTACAGTGCAACTCGAAGGCCGAGGAGTCAACAACTACTTCACGGGACAGGATCTGGCAGAAGAGTCCGATACCACATCCAACAAGGAGAAAACCTAGATTAGCAATAGAAAGGAACTAGCTTCCTAAACCTAGGTCCTATTTAGCTAGAATCTATTCATAACCTCTATAGCTAGTTAAATACTCTACAACTAGAGTTCGTGATAGGTTTAGACTACGAGTCGTTCTTCTGGAGTTTATTTGCAGATTTACCTCATTGTAAAGTAGGAGGCTGTGCTGATCTTATGTAACAGAGTCTGTATGTAATTCTATAGATATGCCTTGGACCCGCATATGTTTCTGTTGTACCACTCTGAGCGATATAAATCTAGTAGAACGGTGTTTCATTGGTGCTGTATCAGACTTGCATACTACACCATGCAGTGGTATGCCGGGTCATCACAAGTTCCGTCGCCGCCGCCATCTTCCAGAAATGTTCCGGCACCCTGCCAGGACGGGGATTGACCCCCGGAGCCATCTCCGTCGACTCCACCACCTCCACTTCGACTGCATGATGGTTCGTGAGTAGTTCCCCATGGACTACAGGTTCTCGATTGTAGCTAGTTGGTACTCTCTCTCCCATGTACTTCAATACAATGATCTCGTGAGCTGCCTTACATGATTGAGATCCATATGATGTAATCGGTGTTGTGTTTGTTGGGATCCGATAAATTGTGGAATTGTGATCAAATTGTTCATCATATTATCATAGTATTGTTATTTAAGATCTTGCATGCTCTCCGGTACTTGTAGTTACCTTGATCAAGTAGTTGCATGTATCTCCAAGAGGGAGTATTTATGCTCGATAGTGGGTTCATGCCTCTAGTTTTCTGGAAGAGTGACAATAACTTCTAAGATTGTAGATGTGTTGTTGCTACTAGGGAGAAAACAACAATGTTTTATCCGAGGGTAATTCTATTGTTTAATTTACACACATTGCTTAATGCGATAATCCGTTGCTTGCAACTTAATACTGGAAGAGGTTCGGATGATAACCTGAAGGTGGATTATTAGTCATAGAAACTGTTGGATTACGGTCTATGTATTATGTTGTAATGCCCAATTAAATACTACATTAAACTTTATCTTATCATATCATGCATTGTCATGCCCTCACAATTATCAAGTGTCCAACTGTAATTTGTACACCCAACACATGTTATTTGAAGAGTTACCACTAGTGTAGATAGCTGGGAACCCCGGTCCTTCTGTCATTGTAACATTCCAAAATTTTCAATTTTTTTGAAATGTTAAATTAATAATTTAAGTTGATTGACTTTGTTGAAAATTATGAATGGAAAGAAACTTTTGAGGACTTGTTTCAAAATAAAATAGGTAATTCATAATCTATATCTCATTTAGATTTTAGAAGAAACTAAAACTTCTAGAATTGTTTTCTTAACCTTATGAAGTGGGTTTCAAACTATTCGATTTTTGTTTTCTCCTTTGATATAAAGTAATTTTGGTAGTTTGCCAAATGGCTCTAGAAGAAAATATTCAAAGGTTTAGTTTTTTAAATGTTTACAGACTTGTTTACCCAAAAGAACTTAAAGCCTTTTTTTCTTTTGCTCAATAGGCATTATATGCATCATAACATTTTTTGTAATTTGGTTTTGACCAAAAAATAGTTTATAGTCATTTGAGTCATTTTCGACTTCAATGTCAAAATCCATGTTGAAATAATATATGCGAAAGTTTTGTATTTTGGGAAATATATTTTAACTGCTTGATTTTTTAAAAATACAAATTATGTTTCTAGATTTCCTAAATAGCCTATAAGGCCCCGTGCATAAAAGTCTACTCTTGTATTTTTGTGTCCAGAACTTACTAGGAAATTTACAAATTTTACGGATTTATTTGAGTTAAATTGACAGTCTAAAACTAATCTATATCTATCTATATCTATACCTAATAATAAAGAAAATAAGGCTTCTTGTTCGTCCGTCTATTTTGTGCCCTTAATTTTTTGCCTAAATTACAGGTCATGCCACCGCCAGTCAAAGAGAAAAAAAAGCTTCCGTGCTGAAGTCGAGTTGAGGCGTATTGAGTCCATCCCTGGCCCGTCGTCCGTTCACCAAAATCTGACTTGGAAACAGAAATCCAATCTACCTCTTCCCAACCGCACACCACCCTTCTCTATTTATACACGTGTCCCCGTTGATTGATCAACTCCGTTTGGTTTCCTCCTTTCTTCCTGACGATTTTGATCGGAATTTGTTCTGCGCGATCTGGATTGGAATTTGCTCTGCACGATTTAGATTGAAATTTCTTCAGCGCTGCTGATTATTAGCCAGCGCCCAGCGCGAGCCAACAGATACTATACTCAAGGATCCCCTGGATCCGCGTCATCTTCCTTATCGTTCAGCGACACGAAGCTATGGTTCCTGACAAGACGGCGCCGTGTTGTTCAGTCAGCCCAAGATGGCTTTGTGCGGTTATCGGTTTGCAGGCAGCGGTGTCAGAACCGTAGAATTCAGTCGACCGGCACGAAAATAGCTGCAAGCCTGCAAGGGCAGACAGGAAGTGCTCTTCGTGGGAAGATGGCTTTGTGCGGTTATCGGTTTGCAGGCAGCGGTGTCAGAACCGTAGAATTCAGTCGACCGGCACGAAAATAGCTGCAAGCCTGCAAGGGCAGACATGAAGTGCTCTTCGTGGGAAGATGGCTTTGTGCGGTTATCGGTTTGCAGGCAGTGGTGTCAGAACCGTAGAATTCAGTCGACCGGCACGAAAATAGCTGCAAGCCTGCAAGGGCAGACAGGAAGTGCTCTTCGTGGGATGAATCCCAACACCTGAACGGACCTGACCGTCCGGTAGCCTAGAACGGCTGGGCCAAGGACAAGGTGTCGCTGGAGGTCTACAACGAGTTCCGTCGGCCCGAGTCGCTGGAGGTCACCTTCAGTGATCGGTGGTCCGCAGTGCGCGTGCAGTCACGCGGACTTGGCCGACGGCTAGATGTCGGACGGGTTCACTTCAGGTCGACGTGTTTACTGTTTAGCAGGCCAACTGACTTGATCGACGCTGGCCGGGCTCACTTCAGGTTGATGCAGGCCGAGCACGGCGTCGCTCCACGGATCCCACCTACCTCCGCCTCCACCGGAGATTCCGCGGCTGCTGTCGGACTCTAGCACCATAGTCCTCGGCATGCAGGATCTGGTGCGGCAGTTGGGAACGTCAATGGGTGCGCGGCGAACTCTGCCTGCATGGCTGCACCCCATGGCGCCCTTGGCCTCTGATTCCAGAGCATTTTCTTCAAGCAAAAAACGGGTGCGGAAATAGCTTAGAGCATGTCTAACAGACCCCTTAAAAGGGGCAAACCCGTATAATAACCGCCATTATACGGGTTTCAGCTCTACCCGGCCGTCTAGCAGACCCCGTAAAACCGGCCCCCGTACCGATTTTTGCTGTTTTCGATTACGGGGCGGCTCCTCGCCCCTTACAAGTACAGGGTGGGAGGCTGAATACAGGGCCAACCCCCCACTCGTGGCGCGCTGAACTTTCACAAAATCGCAACTGCTTCCGCCTCGTTGACTCTCCTGCACACACCCAATAGCGCCAAATCGAGCTCCTGCACGCACCCAATCGCGCCAAATCGAGCTCCTGCACGCACCCAATCGAGCGGCTGCGGGACGAGGTGAGCGCTGCGGGCGCGGGTGGGGCTAGCAGGCGGCCGGGCGGGTGCGGGGTCGAGGCGGGCGCGCGTGCTCGCTGGCTAGGCGAAGCAGCGCGGGGTGCGCGGCGCGCGGCGCGGGGCGAGCGTCGGGCGGGTGCGGGCGCGCGGCGCGGGGCGAGCGTCGGGCGGGTGCGGGCGCGCGGCGCTGGGCGAGCGCGGGCGCGCCTTGGCGGTGGCGGGCGGGCGGGGCCAGCGGCGGCCGGGCGGCGCGGGCGGCGGGGCCGGCCGGGACGGGCGGGCAGGGCGGGGCAGGGTCAGGCCGAGGAGGAAGAAGGAGAGGATGAAGAAGATGATTTTTTTTTTTGGCATATTTGGGAATATTCCCTTTTACAGTTTAGACATACGGGGTCTGCTAGCTCGGACAAGTTTTCGGCCGGCAAAAAGTGAATACAGGGCCCTCTACTCGTGTTTTAAGGGGCGAAAATATACGGGGCCTGTTAGACATGCTCTTAGCTCAGAGAAAAGCTACAGCATCCGGTCGTCGTGGCGGACAATGGTACCGGCAACGGAGTGCACGGCCGCGTCGGTGGGCGTTCCTGCGGAAGAGCTTGTGGAGATGGGTCGCATGCGCTTGGGTGCACGCCGGCCTGCCGGAACACGAAGAAACGACGCCGGCGGCCCGCTGTCGATTGGGCGAGCCTTTCTTTCCTTTGCAAGCTACGTGACTTGGGATCGATTGGGAGCTATTTTCTATAAGAGGATTGATCGATCGGTTCTTGGTCGTTGTATGTGTGCGATGGATTTAAAGCCTAGAAAGAAGATGCGTTGGCATCATGTTTTTTCTATTTTTACAGAGAGCCAGCTACTGTTTCACAAACTGGTAGTACCCTGAGATTTTTTTGTACTACCAAGAAGCGTCCCAGAGATCAAATCAGTTTTAAGTTTTAACCTGTAAGTGTATCTACTTGAGCAGGGTGACCGGGGGCTGCTGCTGGCCCGAAGGTTCGACTGTCCAAGCAAGAGAGAATCGGTAACATCTACAAGCTCCAAGTTATTGTGGATAGCTTGAGCAATCGTTCCTTGAATTTTATATACACCACATAAAAGTGAGGACAGTTTAAACTGAAGATAAATATGATTCGAATTCAGAAAATTCAGTGTGTCAAAAAGGCAAAGGGTTTTCTTGATCCTCGAAACCCCTGGCATTCGAGTATGGAAGGAGGGCAGTGTTCAAGTGGTGGAAAGAGAACAACAATGACTGTTACACAAACCTAACGGCGTCGTACAAAAAATTGAAGATGTAGCAAGGCACTCGACATCAGACGAATGTACGCGAGGACTAGGTCGAAGGCGGGCAACCCTGAAGGAGGATGAGGATCTGGCGCTCCACTTATCATAGGCTAGGGTTTGGCTGCGCTTGCTAGCTCCTTCTTATATTTTTCGTCATGTACATCCAGGTGTGGCCGGTACTTTGAGTTGTTTGGGTGTGTGTGGTGTTTTAAACTTGCTATTTGGTTCGTGCCGTGCGGGGCTTATATATAAAGCCGGGCCTGGAGGCATTCTCTTTAAAAAGGCACTCGGCATGTGCATCTATTTTATAACTGTCGCAACACACGGGCATATTTCCTATAAAAGTGTTTCCGTCGTTCGGTCCGTTTCTTCGTTCGCCCGTCTTGTGGTTTGGTATGTTTTCCGGTATGGTATGTCTTGTGATTGGTAACCACAACAGTCCCAGTCCCAATCAATCGCTAGGATTAGTGTGGGCTGGCCCAGACAAATAGGCATCGTTAGTGGAAAGGACAGTGTCCTACTTGAATCACAAGATGCATAAGACGGACCGTGTTCTACTAAAATCAGAAATCCATGCCACGCGATTGTATATAAACTACAGGTGGCACCTCTGGCCGAAGAAGCGGCGAAAGCAGACTAAGCAGTCGGCGAGGGAACCTCTTCTGGCTCTTTCTAAAGGACTAGGAGGAGCGGTAGCCGGCTAAACTCGAATTCGACGCTTCCGTCGTCAATGGAGGTCCCGGATTATCCTACGACGACGCATGTGGCTGAGAACTAGAGGGCGCTAGATCGAGAGGGGAGGCCTTGCCGGTGAGATCAGTTCTCGGGGGCCCTAGATCACAAAGGGAAGGTCCCGTCCTCGTGGACACCGACGGTGAGAAGGTCCACGGCGAGATGGTGGACCTGCAGCGCGCCTACATCGCGTTTGAAAGAAACCTGCTCAATCTTACCCTGCATTGCTCGCGCCCGACAACGTCTCCACCATTCCCTGCATCACGTACGACCGGCAGAGATCCAACCACCTACATCCCGCGCGTTCGGCGGTGCCACCCCGCATGGGCTGGCGACCCAATCACCTGTATCCCGCGTGGTCGGTAACACGCCGATACCCTGCAGCTCGCGCGGCTGGTGGTGTCCCCGCCGATGTGATCTAGCAGACTAGGACGAGCAGCTCGAGCCGGCGAGGATGCAACCATGCAATACAGTGTTTATGATTCATGAGGTACTGCTATAAAACTTGGTGTGTTTGTTAACTGTCACTTGCATGGACAGAAGCCCAATGTTAACAAGGACGGTAGAATTAACAAGATACGGATGCATCTATCCACCCACTCTTGTAAACACTCTTAGTATTTTGCATTCTACGGGCGTGAAGAAGATGACTTGGAAAGTACGATGGCATGTACGCTTCAATTTCTCCTTGCTCGTAAACATGATGCAGTTGTTCAACAGCCGCTGCTGCCAAAGATGCATTCTATATTTCCCATGTGTGGCACATATAGCTTGAATCTGAGGCTCCAAGCTACCTTGGATGATCTCAATGGGATTAAGCCATGCCGAGCCATGTCTCAGACTACTTCAGGATTATGATTCTTGGTACTACTGCTAGGTCAGGTCATTAAATAAAGGCTGAAGTATTCCATGAAAGTTTATCTTGGCTCAAGTATAACCACTTGATCATTAAGTGGGACTGTTCCTCTATTTTCAAACTGTTTGGGTACTTTGGTCTGGATATAGCAGAGGTGGGAGTCATTGCTAAGAATTTTCAATTGTGAAGACCGTTGGACTATGTTCGGTCAAAAGACAAAAGGTAAGCTAAATATGCTGCTGGCGAGATTAGTAAATTAGTTTATAGAAAGTTGTGTGATGAATGTTTTTCAAGGAGCGGTGCTGAGATGAACGTGGAAACGGGCCTGGCTAGATTGTGACTGTTTCTCTATATTTTAATCAATACCAAACCTGCTTTCAAACAAATTTACCCATACCGACCCGGAGCAACGCACGGGCACTTTTACTAGTACCTAATAATAAAGAAAATAAGGCTTCTTGTTGGTCCGTCAAAAATTACCCCCACTTTTCGTGAAAATTACATAAAGTGCCACCGCTGAGTGAAAAAATAACGGTTCGGTTTAGTTCCATCGCGTTTCGTCTGTTCCGTGTTTTCCTCGCTCTGGTCCCGCACGAACACGACGCTCCTCCTCTCTCTACACGACGTCCCCGCCGCGCATACGCCAGTACGCCAGCGGAAACCGCCGCTCTAGCCTTCGTCTTCACATCGCAGCCTCCTCTTCCGATCTCCCATCAAGCGCCACCGACGGCCCCATCCGGCTGTCTCCCTCACCGGACGGACTGCATCCGACCTCCTATACCAACTCCCGCGCGCCTACAACCGCCACTTGATGCCTTTCTGCCGCACGCACATATGCCTGCAGCTGCGTGCAAGCACCGGCAGCTCGCTTGCTTGCTACACCTCGCTTGCTACAACCGTCCAGTCCAAAAACATCAGCCAGCAGCTGCGCATGCGTGCATCCATCGGACGGCACCGACAGCTAGCTGCAGCTAGCTAAAATAGGATTAGACATTGAAGAAGAAGTCTCGTAAAGTAGGACGAAGGAGAAAGGACTGGAAAAAATGTCCAAGAAAAAGTAATAATAGTTTTTTTCTGCGACATATCAGCTGGAGCAAATTTCCTTTGCCTGCCATTGTCTGTAGAAACGGGAAACAATACATGCACGGTGGGTGCCCCCTCGCATATGCACGGTTGCACATGCACGTATACACGTATGACAGTACAAATGTACTATTATTGCAGGCTAGGGACATGGCCCCCTCATGGTGATTTTTTTTTGTGAAAAATAATTGGTTCATATGTATATTTAGCCCGCAATTTGCCTAATATACTTACATGATCCTCTTTAATAAATTTTACATGCAATTAGCCTCCCTTGTGTTACTTTCCTTGCTCCGTCCCTGCGCAGATCAGTCAGCTGGCAAAAATGCCTTAGCTTTGCATGTACATAATTAAAACACACATTTACTTTACGCCCTTACTGGTACTCCTGTAGACAACAACGGAGAAACAATCAGCAATGGGGTTGAGAGATGTGTCTAATTTCCTCATCATAACAGTTTGATGTTAGGGTCGATGTGTCCACTAAAACCAGAAGGGTGTCTAGCTCGAGGTAACTTGAGGGGGTCGTGAGATTGTAGGCAGACATAATAGTAATAGTAAGAGAAATAAGAGTGATCTAATGGTACAAAAAAATTACATATGTTTTACGGAGTATTGAATTATCGCACGATCCACACATGAATCATATTCGGACGTGACATAACAAACACTGACACCATAAAATCTAATTATTTGCATTTGATGCCAACTAAAAATATATTTTTTCCTCCGTGCCACTTCATGATACGATATCACGTTTAACAAGTTTTTTCCGGTTGCAACGCATGGGTAATTTTCCTATACCTAATAATAATAATAATAAAATAAAAAATGTTTCCGTGGTTTAGTCCGTCTTACTAAAAATCCAGGGCCTCAGACAGTTTGAATCTGGGTTAGGTGTCAGCGGCGCAACAAAGCAGAGATCGAGAGGGCGCTAGCTTTCTTGACGTGCATGCATGAATCATGATGCATGCGAGGAGCACCAAACTCTGGTAGATGCGCGGCCGGCTGCCTGGAGCTGCGGGCTTTATTCTAGATGAGTCTTAATATCCTTATAATACATAATTAGCCTATTTGAAGATCTTTGCCGCTGAGATTGCCGTCCCAGATTTACAATACAATGTTTAGAACGCAAGGTTGTGTATCTGATTCAAAGCGTATTGACGCTTTAATATGGACACCATTATTCCAACAATCAATAGATATGTATACGCTTTAATATGGACATCATTATTCCAATAATCAATGGATATGTATACATGGATTGTCAGTTCGTTCAATCACCTCAAGGATTCACTCGGTGCACCGTGTGCACTAGAAGTCTAGAACCCACCCGTGTTTGGAAGCCCACGCCTTCAAAGCTCTCTCAACGGCGAGCCACCATACGGATTGTCGTGAGGCGTGTCGTCAATTTTTTGTCTACTTAACAATGTAGTACTTGATAGCAGATGGAAAATATGTAAGATAGCATGACTATATTATTCTCCGATGTTCTTAAATATGTGTTGGCAATGAGGAGTTGAAATTGGTGTCCGGAACAAAGTAGTCAATGTGAAGTCTGCTGTGTTTTTGCATTGCTATTTTTGGTTCGGTTAGTCATGTTTATGTATAAATAGGAGAAAATGAGGCCACCTTTGTCGACTGTGTCACAAAGAAGAAGTGTCATCACGAATGATTTGCTAGAGCATTTGCGTTTTTGTTTCTCCCGGTGCAACGCACGGGCAAATTTACTAGTCTATACCTAATAATAAAGAAAATAAGGTTTCTTGTTCGTCCGTCTATTTTTGCTCTAAATTTTTCTACAAATTACATGAAGTGCCACCGGTAAGTCAATCCAATCAAGAAAACGTTTCGTTCCTTACGTGAATCAGTTTCATGTTCACGCCTTTTTTTTCTCCGTTAGAACGAGTTCACCTATGGCCCATATACTGTTGGCCCGGTCCAGATTGTGCGTGAAGGAGTTCTTCACTTCATCTTCGTCTTCGTCTAAACTGACGGAGAGTTGACCGCTCCTGGCCGGCCAAGCCCTCCTGATCGGCGATGCCGCCCCTGACCGGAGGCCACCAGTAGCTGCTGCGGCCATCAGCCATATCCGCTTACCTGAACCAGTAGCGGCTGCCAACGCCCCAGACTCCTTCGCTCCAATACGAACACTGCTCGAACACGGATGCTCGATTGATCCAACTCAGACTGTGCTGGACCACGCGACCATGGCGTCCCATCATAAAAAGGACTCCGATCCCTCTATCTCGATCGAAATCGAAACCCTAGCTCGAAGTACCGCCGGAATTGTCACGGACGAAGTTCCGCCGGAGGTCAACTTTTCGCCGTCTCGCCACTTCATCGGAACTCTCCATCTGCACTCTTTGGTCTGGCATGCCTGCAACCATGGGGTCCCGTTATAAAAAGGACTACAAGCCCCTTGATCTCGGCCGAAATCGAGACTCCACCTCGAAGTCCCGCCGGAATTGCAACAGACAAAGCTCCGCCTCGGTTTGACATTGTCGTCGTCTCGCCACTTGGTCGGAACTCTCCGTTTGCACTCCTTGGACTGCCATCGCCTGCAACCACGATGCTACCAGATACGGTAATCACTTCCTCTCTCCTGATGTGTGTTGGTCTGAAAATGTGTTTGAGATTTTCTGCTTTTCTGGTCTGAACATGTGTGCTGCTCTTAACAATTAGTGGGGATTTGGAGGTATAGTTCCACACTCCGATTGATTTTCCTAGATGGTTTGGACTAACATGTTCACACGAAACACATTAGTGTACTTGATACAGATACGTGAATAGCATGAATGCATTTATAGACTGATGCAGGGCAAGGGTTGTGGCTGAGCCGGTGTACATTAACCTTTAATCTACTTTCATCATCAGACTGACCACCTAAACGCATGCTTGCTTTTCCCCAAATAACGAATATCAAATAGTGTCTGAATTTCTAGGCTAAACTCTGTATTTTTTGGTCACTCAAATGCTTTCTGTGAGATTGCTTTGTTTTTAAGAACATTACTGCATATCTTTGGAGATGATGAGAGATAAGTAAGCACTCTACTGAAACATCTATTCAATTTTCGGCATAGGAAGTGGGCTTCAGGTTTCATGTGAAATATGTATAGGTATATCCACCTAAACGCATGCTTGCTTTTCCTACAATAACGAATATCAAGTAGTATCTGAATTTGTAGGCTGAACTCTGTATTGTTTGATAACTCAAATGCTTTCTGTGAGATTGCTTTATTTGTAAGAACATTACTGCATATCTTTAGAAATGATGAGAGATAAGTAAGCATTCTACTGCAACATCTATTTAATTTCCGGCATAGGAAGTGGGTTTCAGGTTTCATGTGAAATATGTATAGGTATATACTTTTATTTGTTTTGCTTCTGATTGCAGAAAATGAAACACAACGTTGACACAACCATTATTGAGGATTTTGTCCATCAAAAAAGAAAAATGTTATGTATCAAGTGTTTCTGAATGTTCGAAATCGATTCGGATAAATGATGAGCCATTGCCGTCACCTCCATCACCAACCAAGTCAATATTACCTCTGGTTTCTGAATTGAACAATGAAAAAACAATTTCACAAGATGGTAGCAAGAAAACATTTTCAGCAGAGCCACATGATGAAGCTATTACATATAATAAATAATGCAATACATGATTATCTCCTGCAAGGTAAAACATTCATTTATTATTAGTGTGTATTTATTTAACATATACTTGCTTTATCTTATTTATGTTTTCCGACTATACAATATGATGAATGTGCTCATGATGTTGTACTAGACTCTTCGGAAGAACAAATATTGATGAAGATAGAAGACGTATATGTTAAACAACACTATTTGGGGTGCCCGCTAAATAAACACAAATGGCCTGACGATGAAGCAAGTACCCCTTACTAACGATGAAATAGATTATTAATACTCAATGCTATGTTGAAGGAGAAAATACGAAAAGGCAAAAATATCGCGACAAATCTAATTCGCTCATAGAATTTTAATACCATATTTTAGGCCAGTGAGCAAAATGTTTAGACGACAACTTGAAATATTTAGTTTTAAATAACCCGATGCAACGCACGGGCACTTTTACTATCTATACCTAATAATAAAGAAAATAAGGTTTCTTGCGGTCCAACACTTTTTCGGACGAAAATACCCTCCCACTAAATCACATAATACTACATATTGCCATTATACCGGTTCAATTTTTTTGTTTTTCCTTGGACGGTACATCATATGTCCGCTTCCACACGTACAAATCCAAATCATATACGGAACCTAGCCGAATCGGATAGCAAAACTCCACCCAATCCCTAATTTCATCTGTATCCTTAAATACACAGTGTGCACGCCGCCGCGTAGTCTTGGGCTCTCGGCGGCCATGGTCTCATGGGAGAACCTAGGATCAACAAAATACGATGCATCGACCATGGATCATGGAACACCTCTAGCAGCCAACGCATCGAGGATGACCGGCCAGAGCCAGGTGCCCAGGAGCACCAGCCGATCAGCGCCGCTGCCATCAAGCCGATGGCTCCTCCACCGATGCCCTTGATCAGATAGCACAACCAAATTATAGAGAGTACCTACAAAATATCAACCTTACTACTGAACACTGCGTCATGGATCTTCTTTGTGCGATTCTCAGTTCTTTGGGCTGCGGCGCTTTGGGTGGACCAACTTGCATGTGCATGCACTCCTTACAGTTTCAGCAGATCGAAATAGCTAGCGCTGCGAAGCCAGCTCCAGATTTCCTTCCCGAAAAGAAAAGTAGCTTCAGATCAATTCTTCTTGTAGCCGATGCGAGCTTGCTGCCAACACATGCGATCCTAAATTCCTAATCCTCGACTCCTTCCCAAAATACATTTATGCAAGCGGGCTTTAATATAACTGCATGGGAGTGATGTAGAAGTAGCAACAACAAATACATTGGAGGAGAAGAAGCCGACTGCCATCACTTAACCTGCCGACAAGACTGTTGTTGTTCTCACGACTTCGTTGTGACTTATCTTGCAGGGAGGAGGTGCGTGTTTGTGAGAGCTAAATGGATGCGTCTTTCTCCTACGCAGAGTAACTACAGCCCACGTGCCTGTTAGCTGAATTGTCCATGGCGAAACTTATGTGCTTCATACAGAGTTTACACTCTTCTTTAAAAAAACTCAACTTTGTCACTTTATCAACGATTCAGCTATCATATACTTTACGTAACTGTACTTTTTTTTCTGTATGCAGGACTAGAAATAATAGTTGTACAGTTACAAGCTCAAAAACCATCAGTATAGACCGAGCTACATGTAGCTCGGTTTTTGAAAAATTCAAAATCATTGGTTCAAAGTTTTAAAAAATTCGAAAACAAAAATCTTGCTGTAGTCAATGTTGTGATGTAAGTACGTGCAAATTTTCAACTCGAAATACCATATATTCGGGGCATTGCAAAACCTCCAAATTTATCAGATTTTGTCATTTTTATGCAGCTCCGAATATAAAGTATTTTGAGTTAAAATTTTGCATATACGTAGATCCCAACATTACCTACATCAAGATTATTTTTCAAGGTTGTTTTGAAACTTTAAAGTATGATTTTCGTTTTTTCTTTAAAAAAATGAGCTATGTGTAGCTCGAGCTACAAAAATCAACCCTTGCCGCAGTCTTGTACACTTAAGTGGTTAGCACGTAGGTCTTAAATGTTATCGAGAAGGCGTCGCCATTCATGTCGTATTAGAGGAAATAATGGAAAGAAAATTGAGGGTAGGGTCATAATTAATATTACATACAAAATTATTTGATCCGTTATTTTTTCTTTCTCCCGATGCAACGCACGGGCACTTTTGCTAGTCTATACCTAATAATAAAGAAAATAAGGTTTCTTGCGCGGTCCAACTCTTTTTTGGACGGATTTACCCTCCCACCAAAATAAAAAAATGTTCCTAATAATAAACCAAAAAACGGTTCGATATTTTGGGTCGGAGACATTGTGGTTTCCTACGTCCCGATGAAATCACTTGGTGTTCCGTTTGCTAATCAAATACTCCACGAAGTTGTAATACCCCCCGGTTTAGAATATCGTGGAGGGATATATCTCTAATACTCCTAAATCGATCGCTTGCTGATTTTCCTTGGCATCTGCATATTCAACATAGACTCCGGGCTAGAGAACGCGTCCGTGGGGAGCCCGACATGGAATCCTTTGCTCCAATGAAAATCTGAATCAATAAAAAGGACCTGAACCCTGGCCAAAACACAGATTAATCGACATAGTTTCGACGGTGCTCCAGACTTCGTCGGATATATCGGCCCTCTCGTGACGCTTGCCGCACATGGAGCAGCCGAGAGGGTGACCCGCCATAGAGAAAGTCACGGCCGACGCTGGGAGCCCCGATCTGAACCTGGAGGACCTGTGGTGTGCACCACAAGTGGTTGGACAACGTCGTGCTGCCGTAGTGCGGGCCAAAATCGGCCATCCTCCGCCTACCCATCGCGCCCCTGTGGGAGGAGGCCCGCCAGGCGAAACACGCCAACATTGATTGGTGAAGGACCACTTTCTGACATCCTGTTGTAATAGAGAATTCGAGCTCCGGTGACCGAGAGTGCCAGGCTCGATCCTGCGGCGGTGTTGGGAGCACAGGGATGGGCTGCCGGGCGGCGTCGGTGGCTAAACCACGGGGACCCTTTGTTACAGGTCGAACCGCCCAAACGCGCCAGCCCCGGCCACCTGCGCGCTCAGCTTCCCCCGTCGCTGGCAAGTGCACCTGTTCTTGCCCTCGCGCCTCCGGATTCCGCAGCAATATGCCAGAGACAGCGAGGTGAAAGAGAGCTGAGAAAGAAGGAGCACGCCACAGATCAGGCGTTGTTGCCGCAGATGAGCCAACGCGGTGCAGTCCTGGTCGGTGTTGTGGCAGTTGGAGTTCTCTCTGGTTTATGCGTGGAGGGAGAGGAGCAGCGGCAGGGGAAGGAGAGATGCCCTCCAATTGTGTGGTTCTTCTGCAGGTTGTTGCGCTGAGAAATTTACTGGAGAGATCGACTGTTCTTTAGTGGCTTGGTGCGTCTGGTGCTCTTGGTCCCTTGTGTGTAGTGAGATTGAGAGATGTGATTATTTTTTAAGAAAAAGAGAGATGTGACTTAGAGGAAGTGAGAGAGATGCGACTTAGGCATATCCGCTCAATGCATCAGCTTCCTTTACTTCGCTAGGTTTGGTTGAAACTAGCTAATAAAACCAAACTAAACAAACGCACAAATATTCTCCTATATGCTTTTTGTGTGTGTGTGTGCTTCAAGTCTAGCATTTTATCTGCAAACAACCAAGTATGCCAACGGTGTGCTTCATTTTCATCATGGTCTCAGCCCAAGAACATGTGTAGAAGTTTATCACAATGTGAGGCAATAGAACAGATGTTGCTGTGTATTTGCATCGAAGCGTGTAGTTCACGGACACAGTGATGAGGTGGAGAGAAATTACAGAACGAGATGCGGCTATACAACTCTTTCATGCAGGCAGTTCAATTATTCGGCTCGAATGTTCACTTCCATGTAAAAAGAAAATACGCGCCAAAAGTATAGTTGTTTGTATCGGTAGTTTACTAATTTGGTCAATCGTTAAATTTCACATGTATCTTCTGCAAAAATAAATAGCCCCCAGGATTGCAGTTTTTGGTAGTTCACCGAAAGTACACAACTTGGATTCAGTGCTCACTCTATTAAAAAAAGGATGTCTCAAGTTTTTTTAAATTTAAATATATTTAGATTGATTTCAGATTTCAGTATCTAGATATATCCAAATTTATCCAAAGTTCAGACATTTTTTATGAATGGAGGGAGTAGTACACTTCCCGCTCGGAGAAATGCTAAAGAAAAATTACGAAGTCCGTCAAGAGGTAAACACAATTGCTACAAAATGACGTGCCAATGGGTCCATGAGGTGTGCTACATAGAGGGGATTTTGAGGATTGAGATGGGAGGGTGTCACCGACGAACAAGAAAAAGAGGCCGAGTCGATAGTGGGCGAGTAGGACCAGGGGCGGGTTATGCATGGGTGGAAGGTGGAGGGCAGGGGGGCGGCATGTAGGTGAAAATGATGGTGCTTTGCCAAAGTTCTTCAGGATCTAGCAAGGATATAAAGAAGGGTGTGCCGAGATTATTGGGTTTTTACGCTCGAATAACATATAACTATATCGATAAAATATCACCCGTAGCAACGCACGGGCTTTCTTCCTAGTCTAATAATAAAGAAAATAAGGTTTCTTGCGGTCTAACACTTTTTTAGACGAGTTTGCCCTTCCACTAAAATACATATTACCCCTCTACCACCCATACAGATAAAAAACGATTCAAATAAAACTCCCAAGCATCCGATTCCCCATCCGGATAGGTCAGGACACATGATGTCCGTTCGTAGTACGTCTGGTCCAGCTTTTGCCTTTGGCCCGTGCTATCTCCACAAATCCAACTCAGATGTCCGTTCTTCATACGATCAGATGCTTACATATTATCGCTGAGCGCAATGGGCGTTACTGGCCACGAGACAAAAGACGCCTCGATCTGTTCCAACTTCGAAGCCGTCGCAGAACACGTACTTCTCCTCCATAGCCGGGGAAGCACTCTTGGAGGACACGCTGCGTCGGGCGATGACAGAGAGGCATGCGGCGGTGGACGAGCAGGTGGAGGGTGTGTCGTCGGTGCTCAAGGTATCCGGCCACAAGGCCGCCGTGGGGGCAGCAGTTGGGGCCCCGAACGTGCTCAACGTGGGGGTCTGGTGAGTTGTGAGGTCTTCCTCTGTTGTGGTCGTCACCATCGCAACTCGCACGCAACCTTCGCGGAGCATGCCGGTATTACATGCGGCAAACTGGTCTGCACTTCCGAATCTCAATCGACGTCACATACTGAGTCGTTTCGCCGCTTCCCCGGGCCATCTCCACGCCGGCCGGCAGCAGCGGCACCACGACGGGCCCGACCAGACAATAATACGGAGTACATCTCGAGTACATCCTTGCGAGAAAGAACTCGTTGCTTCTACTCTGCATGTCCTGGCAAGAAAGTAGTTGGCCCAGAGCCTAATTGACAAATCCATCAGCTAGCAGGAGCTTAATTAGTACATCTCAGAGAACTGACCGATCATGTTTCAGTATGTGCGTGTTGGCTCTGCCTGGCGTGAGTTCTCGCTGATGAATCGGGGGCATGATGCCAACACAACATTGTTGGGCGTCCATCTCCCATGACCTCGGTGACCAAATTCTTTGGAGGAATCATTAACTTCAATCTTCAACAGACTCGTGTGCTCCCTCAATCTGGAAAAGCTTAGCACTAAAGTAGCAAATCCGCGAGTTTTAAGGGATCTTCTAATCAGTTTTTCTTGGATCCAGTTCTTTGGTTATGCAATTGGATGACTTCTAGATCAGGTGATTACATTATATCTTAATTGTTTCTACAGAGCGATGACAACATATTTTTTAAAATGTCTAGCTTGTAAAGAGATATTTCACAATTATTTTATTAGTTATCATTGGATTGATTTGTATTGGAGTAATAATATTATTTTCTTAAGAGCGACTTAGCTACTGTAACAAATAGCTCGATGGAAGAAGGATAGCGATGACACAAATTCGTTAACAAGAACCTAATGGTGTTAGCTGGAGGCGTAAACCGTAGCAACGCAAGGGTTTTGTTCTAGTACATCTATAAAAGAAAACAGAAACTAGAAAAGGAAGAAAAGAAACAAAAGAAAAAGTCAACCGACCAGCCGGGGCGGACACGCGCTTTTGCATGCGGGCAGGCCGCATGCCAAACGGCCGAGCAAGGCACGCAGTAGCCAGGCCAGCACATGAGCTAACCCCACGCTGGTGGGACCCATTCGTCATCTCCAATCTCGAGCCAGGAGTCTGCCTCGCGTACGCGTTCTAAACTTCTAATTGACTCGGTAAAATCCAGATTTCATACTAGCTGATTTTGCTCCAATTGCGTTGCCGCCGGCCACCAAACTTCGTATATAAATACATCAACATCTCCTCCGCATTTCCCCCTTTGAAACCCTAAAAATAGCGCCGCCATTCCGCCAGATTTCTTCATCAAAGTTTCGCTGCCGCCACTGCCATTGGAGCTTGGTTGAGCTCGAACTCGAGGATTTAGATGACCTCCGCCTCCCCTTTTACCCTGAGCTTCGCTCCTCCTATTTCCGCATCGATCAGACCCGTTTTCCCTTCTCGTAGAGCCCTGATCGAGCACACGAGGCTGCCGGAGTATCGTCGGAGCCACGTCGCTTCAGCCGCCTGTCACCACCCGTAGAAGAACTAGACGACTCCGAGCACATCTCCGTGCCCACCACCTCGCCGTACTGGGAGACCTTAAGAACGCCGCACGCCGTCGTCCACTTCGCTCAGCCGGAAGATCGCAGGAACGCCGACCCACCACCGTCGTGCTTCTAGTACTGTAAGTCACCGGTAATCAGAACAGTTCGTTTTTGCCGGATCGCCTTCGCCTGAGCGAGGACGGCCTCCTCCTCATCGCTGCCGTGGACGTAGTCCCCGGCGAAGATGGTCGGCGAGCGCGTGGGGACGAGGTCATCCTCCTCCTCGCTCTCCGCCACGGGCAGCCACGGTGCGCGGCTCGACTGGCCGGAGGAGGAGCCCTCACCGGCGGGGCCGTAGCGAGCGAGCTTCCCTGGGAGCGTGAGCCCCCAGTTCGTCCACCGGCGAGCGCTCCTCTTCCGAGCGCCCTCGTTCTTATTCCACTTCCGCCGCTCTGCGTCCGTGCGGAAGACCGGCGGATGCGGCGGTGAGTCGCCGCCGCCCAAACCCGTGCCGCCGGATCCTCCATGGGAAGCCATCGCAGGGCGGCGGGCTACGGATCGGTTGCTCGTGCTACGTGGATTGCTCGTCGGAGCTGGCGACTAGCGGCGGCGACGGAAGACGAGTGGCGGAGGGGAGTAGGGTTTGCGACCCGAACTCCCCTCCACGAACCCATTTAATACGGGGCGTCCGCTCGATTTCTCGGGCCCCTGAACTTTGTTTACGGGCCGGCCATATATTCGGGCGTTGATCTGCCCGCGTTTCGGCCCAAACCCGTAAATCCGCCGAGAAAATTCAGTTCCAGCAAGATTTACGGGCTCTATTAGATACAACTCTAGGGGTCCATGTGAGCCCAACAAACTGAAACTGGAATCACACGCACACCTTTTCCGTCCTTCCGTTCCTGAAGGAGTTAGCTGAAACCTAACTTTAAAATTGCATATCTTTTGATATATAGCTCTATTTTATTTGATTCTTCTTGCGTTGAGTTCGTACTTAAATTCTCTTCGTGTAGAAAATATTTCCATCCGACGAAATTTTTCTGACAGCTTTTCAAATGAATTTATTAAAAGACCGCGAAATGTTTAATCATGAAAAAATTATAGAAAAACCATTACACGCCCAAAATTAGAAAATGATTTACCCCTGAAAACTCATAAAAATGTGTAGAATACAAATGTCAAATAAAATTTGACTTTGGAGTAATTTTAAATATTCAAATTTGAATATGTGAAATTGAGTATTTGACTTAATTCAAATTCAAATCAAACGATTCCTTTTGTAAATGGAATTTATTGATGTCCCGTGCCCAGTAACATCACTTTCTAAAACTCTTGAAACAATTTGCAAGTATTCAAGTCTAAATATGAGGATTTGAGTAATTTTGGCATAGCTTAAATTCTATAAAATCTTTTTAAGATGATTCCCTTTTGCAACTGAATCACATTGGGACTCTCCATGTAGTAGCACACATGGTTTTATATTTGAAGTAATATCCTTCTATGTGTCATACATCGCAATCCATAAATCCTACTTGATCATACCTTTTCTTTTTGAATATGTGTTACTCATCAATATCCATCGAAACCATTATCATAATTCATTTATGTAAACATCGAGGTTGAAGCTTAAACTCATAATTCCATTTTTCCAAAGTGAATCGTATGATTGTAACCCATCTACCAAAATCATTTAGATGTTTTCATCATGCCTAAGATCATATCTATCCTAATTATTTTTTGCCTATTCACAATATTCAAACTGTATCTCGCCGAGCTGCCAAAGCTCCGGTGCTGGCGAGCATCCAACTCCACGCCGCCACTTTCTGCTCGCTATCAGCCGCGCGCAGCTCTGCTGGAACTCGCCGAAGCAATAGTGCCGACGAACACCCGATTCATCACTGCCGCCTTCTGCTTGTGAGTAGCCCCCTGTGTGGGTTCGCTGCTTCTCATGGAAGCGACGACGCGCGAGCGCCCGATTCCTCTGAAGAGACCAGAGGTTGAGTATGGCCGTTAGAGCGAGGCGCTCCTGCGACGCGGCCATGCGCCGCCACCACCACCGCCCTCCCGCTCCGGCGGCCGCCCTAGCCCTACCTCTGCAGCTCTACACCCCCCCTCCTCTACCTCCATCCATCCCACCAGGTTTTACACCAGCCTTCTTAGGAGCTTCGTCGCTCCCACCTTCAAGCACTGTTACAAGATCCGCGTCTACGACGACCTCTTCGTCTAGCCTCCGGCCGCCGGCGGGTGATGCCAGGCCCTCCCTCTCCTCTCCAGGGTGCGATTGCTCCTGGATCTCCTCTCGACGTGCCGTCGCAAGAGGACTGCGAGGCGATCTGCGCCTTGCTCGCTGCATGGCGCCGCGCGGCCTCTCTGCCTCTGCACGCTTCGTCCATGGCTCCGGTGGGCATCCTTCGTGCGGCCACGACACCTGGCGCTCCGACACGATGCCGCGCAAAGAAGACGGTCCGCTTCAACCTGCCGTCCTTAACGTCCTCAACTTACGGAGGGGCCCACGCTAGTCCACGCCTACGAAACGGATCGGCTCCCACGGGACTGGGCCCAGCCGCCACTGTCTCGGAAGATGGATGGACAAGAGTTATGTCTCGCCGCGACAGACGCGGAGCTCGAAGGGTTTTTTGCGTCGTGCGAGGCAGGCCGCCGCTGCCTCCTCTCCCCCACCTGCTGCAGCGCCTCCTCGACTCCGTTCTCTTCAAATAAAGGCCGGAAGGCGTGCTTCCGCTGCAGCTCCCCGGATCATCTGGTCGCCTCCTGCTCCAAGCCACGATACCGCAAGCCACAGCCTCGGCCACCCGAGCAAACTCTCTCTCCCGTCGGAGTTCTGGAGTCTTGGGAAGACGTTTTGAACGTTGAGGACCTCCCCCACGAGCAGGGTGACGTCGCGAGCAAGGAACCCGCTCCTTCCATCCTCGGAGACCTCTTCGTGCGACCGATGGAGCCGCTTCTACCGTGCCCTACACCGGTGACAAAGCTGCCAAGCAAGCCCGAGGTGCAGCCCGTCTCCGAAACTCGCCGCAGTGCACGGCTGGGAAGCAAGCCGAAGATGCATGTTTTGGACAAGGCGGTGCAGGTCCTAAACTCCAAGATGGGCGTGCCTGCGGAAGGAGTACCCCTGCTGGAGGCGCGGAAGGCCTATGTCAACAAGTTCAGCACGCAGCTCCCGAACACGACGATTGACGCCTTCTCCAAGCTTTTCAAGCTCAACATTCGCAGCATGGCTGAAGCTGATGGATCCCTTATCGCCATGGGAGGCCCCAGAGGGTGTGAGCCTGTTGCACAGGACGTGTCTGCCTAGCTTCTTTGTCCTCTCCATTTGTGCGCCTAGTCTTAGCTGAACAAGTGTGAAAGGATCGTATGCCGCACCTAGAGGGGGGGGGGGGGGAATAGGTGCTAACCAATTTTTTGTTCTTTTTCAATTTAGGCATGTGTAATGTCCCAGGTTTAGAGACGATCGAGGGTGAAAGTGCATGGAGCCCCCATGTGTGGTTTTGGTAATTAATGACAATCCCTATGGACTAATGTTTGCATTGATTTATATTTGTAGGAGTTGTCCATAGGCAATTCTTGAACCATATGTTGGCTTCAAGGTTGCAATAAGATGATGAAGGATATCAAGTGTCAAGTATGTCTTGAAGATGAAGATAAAGTGAGCCCTCAAGTTACTTCAAGACACCAACATGATAAAGAATGAAGAAATGAAGTGCAAGTTCAAGATGAGCCAACTCGAAGTGTTCATAAGCTTGAAACTTGCCATGGAGAAATGAAGTGCAAGTTCAAGATGAGCCATCTCGAAGAGATCCGTTGCTTGAGTCTTGCCATCCATATGGTGATCATGGATATGTGAAGATGCGCCGAAGAAGAAGCTCTCCCATGGTGGATTATGGGGGAGCAATCCACATGGTGGTCATGGTTATGTGAAGATGCGCCGAAGAAGAAGCTCTCCCATGGTGGATTATGGGGGAGCAATCCACAAGACTTCGTCAAGCAAGCACAAGCAAGAAAGGCGTTCCATCTTGTTGAGGTCAAGATCGTCGTCATCGAGCTCAAGTGGAATGCGCAAGTATAAGGTTTGCTCTTGATAGGGTTTCTTTCTCACCGGTCTCATAGTGTAGTTGGAGACCGGTTTATAGTTTAGTTGCCGTACTATCAAGAGGGCTCTCGACTGAGTAACTCGATCGTATCGTTCGGAGAGAGCTCAAACCTTTACATCCTTGCATCATCTTTCTTTGTTGTTATTTGGACCTTATTCATGTGATGTCTTAGAGCTTGTGCTTATTCTCATGACAAACTCTAGTTCATCGAAAACGGATTTCGCATAGATCACTTGTTGCATTTTCGAGTTTGGTTCATCATCTTTCTTGGTTTTATTTGGATCTTATCCATGTGATTTTTTAGAGCTTGTTCTCATTACAAGCTCTAGTTCATTGAGAATGGTTTTTGCATGGGCAACTTGTTGCATTTTCGAGATTGGAGGTTTTACCGGTATGTCTTTTTTAGATAGGTCAAACCTTTCATCATTTGTTTCTATCCTCCCTTGTTGGACTATGATGGTTTCCTGCATGATCTTGTAGAGCTTGTTCCTAGCTTCAAAACAAGCCCAAGATCATCAAAATCGGAGTCCGGATGCTAAAGTTATGCCCGTTTTAGTTTTGGTGTTTCTGCAGTTTTCTGGGGGGGCGGATAATCCGGCCCGAATGACCAATTCTGGGCAAATATCCGGCCCAGTCCCGGGGCGTTTTTCAGGGGGCGGATAATCCGGCCCGGGGGCGGATTTTCCGGCCTGGGAGGTGCTTGCTGCGCGTAGATGACGTATTGTCTTTCCGTTCAACACGCGTCCGTTGGGAACCCCAAGAGAAAGGTGTGATGCGTACAGCGGCAAGTTTTCCCTCAGTAAGAAACCAAGGTTTATCGGACCAGTAGGAGTGATGAAGCACGTCGAAGGTTGATGGCGGCGGAGTGTAGTGCGGCGCAACACCAGGGATTCCGGCGCCAACGTGGAACCTGCACAACACAAACAAAGTACTTTGCCCCAACGTAACAGTGAGGTTGTCAATCTCACCGGCTTGCTGTAACAAAGGATTAGATGTATAGTGTGGATGATGATTGTTTGCAGAAAACAGTAGAACAAGTATTGCAGTAGATTGTATTCGATGTAAAAGAATGGACCGGGGTCCACAGTTCACTAGAGGTGTCTCTCCCATAAGATAAATAGCATGTTGGGTGAACAAATTACAGTTGGGCAATTGACAAATAGAGAGGGCATGACCATGCACATACATGATATGATGAGTATAGTGAGATTTAGTTGGGCATTACGACAAAGTACATAGACCGCTATCCAGCATGCATCTATGCCTAAAAAGTCCACCTTCAGGTTATCATCCGAACCCCTTCCAGTATTAAGTTGCAAACAACAGACAATTGCATTAAGTATGGTGCGTAATGTAATCAATAACTACATCCTCGAACATAGCATCGATGTTTTATCCCTAGTGGCAACAACACATCCACAACCTTAGAACTTTCTCACATCGTCCTGCATTTAATGGAGGCATGAACCCACTATCGAGCATAAATACTCCCTCTTGGAGTTACTAGCAAAAACTTGGCCAGAGCCTCTACTAACAACGGAGAGCATGCAAGATCATAAACAACACATAGATATAAATTGATAATCAACATAACATAGTATTCTCTATCCATCGGATCCCAACAAACACAACATGTAGCATTACAGATAGATGATCTTGATCATGTTAGGCAGCTCACAAGACCCGACAATGAAGCACAATTAGGAGAAGACGGCCATCTAGCTACTGCTATGGACCCATAGTCCAGGGGTGAACTACTCACTCATCACTCCGGAGGCGACCATGGCGGTGAAGAGTCCTCCGGGAGATGATTCCCCTCTCCGGCAGGGTGCCGGAGGTGATCTCCTGAATCCCCCGAGATGGGATTGGCGGCGGCGGCGTCTCTGGAAGGTTTTCCGTATCGTGGCTCTCGGTACTGGGGGTTTCGTGACGAAGGCTATAAGTAGGCGGAGGAGATAGGTCAGGGGGCCACACGAGGGCCCCGCACGACAGGCCGGCGCGGCCAAGGGCCAGGCCGCGCCGCCCTGGTGTGTCACCACCTCGTGGCCCCACTTCGTGTCTCCTTCGGTCTTCTGGAAGCTTCGTGGCAAAATAGGCCCCTGGGCATTGATTTCGTCCAATTCCGAGAATATTTCCTTACTAGGATTTCTGAAACCAAAAACAGCAGAAAACAACAACTGGCTCTTCGGCATCTCGTTAATAGGTTAGTGCCGGAAAATGTATAAATATGACATAAAGTATGCATAAAACATGTAGGTATCATCAATAATGTGGCATGGAACATAAGAAATTATCGATACGTCGGAGACGTATCAGCATCCCCAAGCTTAGTTCCTGCTCGTCCCGAGTAGGTAAACGATAACAAAGATAATTTCTGGAGTGACATGCCATCATAACCTTGATCATACTATTTGTAAGCATATGTAATGAATGCAGCGATCAAAGCAATGGTAAATGATATGAGTAAACAAATGAATCATAAAGCAAAGACTTTTCATGAATAGTACTTTCAAGACAAGCATCAATAAGTCTTGCATAAAAGTTAACTCATAAAGCAATAATTCAAAGTAGAGGTATTGAAGCAACACAAAGGAAGATTAAGTTTCAGCGGTTGCTTTCAACTTATAACATCTATATCTCATGGATAGTTGTCAATGTAAAGTAATATAACAAGTGCAATATGCAAGTATGTAGGAATCAATGCACAGTTCACACAAGTGTTTGCTTCTTGAGGTGGAGAGAGATAGGTGAACCAACTCAACATAAAAGTAAAAGAAAGGCCCTTCGCAGAGGGAAGCATTGATTGCTATATTTGTGCTAGAGCTTTGGGTTTTAAAACAAGAAACAATTTTTTCAACGGTAGTAATAAAGCATATGTATCATGTAAATTATATCCTACAAGTTGCAAGTCTCATGCATAGTATACTAATAGTGCCCGCACCTTGTCCTAATTAGCTAGGATTACCGGGATTATCATCGCAATACATATGTTTTAACCAAGTGTCACAAAGGGGTACCTCTATGCCGCCTGTACAAAGGTCTAAGGAGAAAGCTCGCATTGGATTTCTCGCTTTTGATTATTCTCAACTTAGACATCCATACCGGGACAACATAGACAACAGATAATGGAATCCTCTTTAATGCATAAGCATTTAGCAACAATTAATGTTCTCATATGAGATTGAGGATATTTGTCCAAAACTGAAACTTCCACCATGAATCATGGCTTTAGTTAGCGGCCCAATGTTCTTCTCTAACATTATGCATGCTCTAACCATTAAATAAGTGGTAAATCTCCCTTACTTCAGACAAGACGGACATGCATAGCAACTCACATGATATTCAACAAAGAGTAGTTGATGGCGTCCCCAGGAACATGGTTATCGCTCAACAAGCAACTTAATAAGAGATAAAGTGCATAAGTACATATTCAATACCACAATAGTTTTTAGGCTATTTGTCCCATGAGCTATATATTGCAAAGATAAAGGATAGAAATTTTAAAGGTAGCACTCAAGCAATTTACTTTGGAATGGCGGAGAAATACCATGTAGTAGGTAGGTATGGTGGACACAAATGGCATAGTGGTTGGCTCAAGTATTTTGGATGCATGAGAAGTATTCCCTCTCGATACAAGGCTTAGGCTAGCAAGGTTATTTGAAACAAACACAAGTATGAAGCGGTACAGCAAAACTCACATAAAATACATATTGTAAACATTATAAGACTCTACACCGTCTTCCTTGTTGTTCAATCCTTACTAGAAATTATCTAGACCTTAGAGAGACCAATTATGCAAACCAAATTTTAGCAAGCTCTATGTATTTCTTCATTAATAAGTGCAAAGTATATGATGCAAGAGCTTAAACATGAGCACAACAATTGCCAAGTATCAAATTATCCAAGACATTTTACCAATTACTACATGTAGCATTTCCCGTTTCCAACCATATAACAATTTAACGAAGAAGATTCAACCTTCGCCATGAACACTATGAGTAAAGCCTAAGGACATATTTGTCCATATGCAACAGTGGAGCGTGTCTCTCTCCCACACAATGAATGCTAGGATCCATTTTATTCAAACAAAACAAAAACAAAAACAAACCGACGCTCCAAGCAAAGTGCATAAGATGTGACGGAATAAAAATATAGTTTCACTAGAGGAACCTGATAATGTTGTCGATGAAGAAGGGGATGCCTTGGGCATCCCCAAGCTTAGACGCTTGAGTCTTCTTGAAATATGCAGGGGTGAACCACCGGGGCATCCCCAAGCTTAGAGCTTTCACTCTCCTTGATCATATTGTATCATCCTCCTCTCTTGATCCTTGAAAACTTCCTCCACACCAAACTCAAAACAACTCATTAGAGAGTTAGTGCACAATCAAAATTTGCATGTTCAGAGGAGACATAATCATTCTTAACACTTCTGGACATTGCACAAAGCTACTGAAAGTTAATGGAATCGAAAAATCCATCAAGCATAGCAAAACAGGCAATGCGAAATAAAAGGCAGAATCTGTCAAAACAGAACAGTTCGTAAAGACGAATTTTATTGAGGCACCAGACTTGCTCAAATGAAAATTCTCAAATTGAATGAAAGTTGCGTACATATCTGAGGATCACTCACGTAAATTGGCATAATTTTCTGAGTTACCTACAGAGAATTAGGCCCAGATTCGTGACAGCAAAGAAATCTGTTTCTGCGCAGTAATCCAAATCTAGTATGAACCTTACTATCAACGACTTTACTTGGCACAACAATGCAACAAAATAAGATAAGGAGAGGTTGCTACAGTAGTAACAACTTCCAAGACTCAAATATAAAATAAAGGTGCAGTAGTAAAAACATGGGTTGTCTCCCATAAGCGCTTTTCTTTAACGCCTTTCAGCTAGGCGCAGAAAGTGTATATCAAGTATTATCAAGAGACGAAGTATCAACATCATAATTTGTTCTAATAATAGAATCAAAAGGTAACTTCATTCTCTTTCTAGGGAAGTGTTCCATACCTTTCTTGAGAGGAAATTGATATTTAATATTACCTTCCTTCATATCAATGATAGCACCAACAGTTCGAAGAAAAGGTCTTCCCAATATAATGGGACAAGATGCATTGCATTCAATATCCAAGACAACAAAATCAACGGGGACAAGGTTATTGTTAAAGGTAATGCGAACATTATCAACTCTCCCCAAAGGTCTTTGTAGAGTTATCAGCAAGATTAACATCCAAATAACAATTTTTCAATGGTGGCAAGTCAAGCATATTATAAATTTTCTTAGGCATAACAGAAATACTTGCACCAAGATCGCATAAAGCATTACAATCAAAGTCATTGACCTTCATCTTAATGATGGGCTCCCAACCATCCTCTAGCTTCCTAGGAATAGAAGCTTCGCGTTCTAGTTTCTCTTCTCTAGCTTTTATGAGAGCATTTGTAATATGTTTCGTGAAAGCCAAGTTTATAGCACTAGCATTAGGACTCTTAGCAAGTTTTTGTAAGAACTTTATAACTTCAGAGATGTGGCAATCATCAAAATCTAAACTATTATGATCTAAAGCAATGGGATCATCATCCCCATGAAGGGATTCGTAGCATAGAAAACAAAAAATTTCCTACCGCGAGAACGCAATCCAAGCCAAGATGCAATCTAGAAGACGGGAGCAACGAGGGGATGATCAAGACTAACCCTTGAAGATTTCCAAAGCCTATAAGAGTAGGCTCTTATTGCTGCGGTAGACGATCACTTGCCGCTTGCAAAAGCGCGTAGAAGATCTTGATCACGGTGCCACGATCGGGCAGCACCTCCGTACTCGGTCACACGTTCGGTGTTGATGACGACGTCCTTCTCCCCGTTCCAGCGGGCAGCGGAAGTAGTAGATCCTCCTCGGAATCCCGGCAGCACGACGGCGTGGTGGCGGTGTTGATGGAGATCTCCAGCGGAGCTTCGCTAAGCATATGCGGGAGAAGTAGTGGAGGAGGGGTGCTAGGGTTTGGGGAGAGGGGCGCCGGCTAGGGCACCCTTGAGGGGTGCGGCCATGGTGGTGGCTTCAGTGGCCGGCCAGCCCCTCTCTCCCCCTCCTTATATAGGTGTAAGCCCCAAGGTTTAGGTCAAAGTGTCCGAATAAGACCCCAACAAAAAACCTTCCAAGTGTCCAAACCTAGGGGGAGTGGGACTCCCCCCTTTCCTTGGTGGGGTGGCCGGCCACCATGGTGGGGAGTCCACTTGGGACTCCTCCTCCCTTAGGCTGGCCGGCCAAGGTGGGTGGAGTCCACCTTCCATCCTTATTTCTTCCGGACTATTCTAGAACCTTCTAGAACCTTCCGTAGAACCTTCCGGATCATTTTAAATCTTATAAAATGACTTCCTATATATGAATCTTATTCTCCGGACCATTCCGGAACTCCTCGTGATGTCCAGGATCTCATCCGGGACTTCGAACAAAACTTCGAACTCCATTCCATTTTTCTATATCTACTTAAACGACATCAAACCTTAAGTGTGTCACCCTACGGTTCGCGAACTATGTAGACATGGTTGAGAACTCTCTCCGACCAATAACCAATAGCGGGATCTGGAGATCCATAATGGCTCCCACATATTCAACGATGACTTTAGTGATCGAAAGAACCATTCACATACGATACCAATTCCCTTTGTCACGCGATATTTTACTTGTCCGAGGTTTGATCATCGGTATCACTCTATACCTTGTTCAACCTCGTCTCCTGTCAAGTACTCTTTACTCGTACCGTGGTATGTGGTCTCTTATGAACTTATTCATATGCTTGCAAGACATTAGACGACATTCCACCGAGAGGGCCCAGAGTATATCTATCCGTCATCGGGATGGACAAATCCCACTGTTGATCCATATGCCTCAACTCATACTTTCCGGATACTTAATCCCACCTTTATAACCACCCATTTACGCAGTGGCGTTTGATGTAATCAAAGTACCTTTCCGGTATAAATGATTTATATGATCTCATGGTCATAAGGACTAGGTAACTATGTATCGAAAGCTTATAGCAAATAACTTAATGACGTGATCTTATGCTACGCTTAATTGGGTGTGTCCATTATATCATTCAAATAATGACACAACCTTGTTATTAATAACATCCAATGTTCATGATCATGAAATGATGATCATCTATTAATCAACAAGCTAGTTATACAAGAGGCTTACTAAGGACTCCTTGTTGTTCACATAACACACATGTATCAATGTTTCGGTTAATACAATTATAGCATGGTATGTAAACATTATCATAAACTCAAAGATATTATAATAACCATTTTATTATTGCCTCTTGGGCATATCTCCTCCAGTCTCCCACTTGCACTAGAGTCAATAATCTAGTTTACATTTGTAAAGATATAACACCTTGGCCTTCCGGTGCTTTATCATGTTTTGCTCACGGGAGAGATTTTAGTCAACGGATCTGACATGCTCAGAACCGTATGTATTTTGTAATTCATTTGCGTCTCAACGCATCACTCATTTCCAAATGAGTCGGCATTAAATATGTTTGGTCTTCTGGTGGAACCTTAATTCCGCGGTCTGAAATATGTCACTAATATTGTCACACACAATATAGCTTCAAAGTTCTGACTCTGTCGGAACTACACCAAGTTCTCAAAGAAACTCTTGGCTTAACATCCTCAGTCATTGTCAAAACAATGACATATTCTGCCTTC
This sequence comes from Lolium perenne, assembly GCF_019359855.2. Taxonomy (NCBI): domain Eukaryota; kingdom Viridiplantae; phylum Streptophyta; class Magnoliopsida; order Poales; family Poaceae; genus Lolium; species Lolium perenne. The sequence continues at coordinate 219,288,567 of NC_067247.2, forward strand.
ATTTGTAGAATCCGTCACAATATTTAGAACTCTTCTAAATCTAGCATAGACAACTTCTAGCTCATTGTGCTACCTTTTAAACAACACTTAGTCAAATTTGAGATTGAATGTGTATTTTATATGTGACAAAACCAATATCGGTGCAACACCTTACAGCAATTTGTTTGTCATTTCTCCATACAAAATTATATATGTATCCTTGGTTCTTCTAAAGTACTCAAGGATATTCTTACTGTTGTCCAATACTCATCACATGAATCATTCTGGTATATGCTCCTAACCTTTTAGAACATAAGATATCTGATTTTGTACATATTATTCGTGATCTAAAATCACTCATCTGTTTTTACTCATTGAGTGTCAGATACACTCAAATCTTGTTAAACCTTCACATGACAAGAATATTTTCTTAATATTTCTATATTGAACTACTTCAATATCCATTCTATGTACTTTGACTTAAACTTATTATGTGTTTCAATCTATCTTCATAGATCTTGACACTAAATATGTTTCAGTCCATAACCTTTCATTGAAGTTTTAATTTTCAATGAAACCTTTTAATCAAGTATACAATTTCATCATTTATAACCAACTATATGTCATCTACATAAGTATTATAAATATGTCTCAGCGCTCCCACTTAATTTCTTGCAAATGCAAGCCTCTTCATCGTCTCTGATGAAATCAAAAACTCTTTGACTATTTCATCTGGTGAAGATTCCAACTCCGTGAGACTCACTTCATCCAATTGAAGTTCGTATACCTATCTAGTATTCAACGGACCAGCAAAACTCTTGGTTGTATCTTGTATACACCTTTAATACATACTTCTGATAAGTAATGTATTTTGCCATCCTACTAGCATATCTCATAAAAGAAATATGTAGTGATTACTAGAATAATCCACATAGACTATAAGCATTGCTACGGAAGATCTAATCTTATCGTAGTCAACTCTTTGAACTTTGTCGTAAACAATTTTTCGACAAGTCGAGCTTCTTCAAGGATATTTCATCCAAGTCTATAGATCCATTTACTTTCAAAAAGTATTCATCTATTATGGATTTCATGGCGCATGGCCATTTTAACAGAGTCAGGGCCCATCATAACTTCTTTGTTTGTAGTTGGTTTATCATTGTTCAAAATCAATCCTTTGTCCACAAATCATTTATTTGATCACAAAGTAAACCATACCTACAAGGTTCAATATGTAATTTGATCTCCATGGCTAAAACACTTTGTAGTCATGGGAGCCATGATCGTTGTGGCCGCTTCCGAAACCAATTCCGATGCTGCGCTACTCTGATCATTATGCTCAGGTTCATAAACCTTATCAAGTTCTATTGTCCTCCCACTCAAATACTTCGCTAGAAACAATTTCTTGGAAATAAGAAATATTGACAAACACTTTTGTCTTTGTCTACATAGTGGAAAGAATTCCCAATCAATTCTCTGGGATAACCAACAAAGACATTCATCCGATTTTGGTTGTAAACTTATTTACTTATGCTATGCATACCAAAATTTAAGAAAAGACTATTAGGATTCTTACCCATGCCATAACTCGTATGGTGTCATTTCTACGGATCATGATGATGCTCTATTTAGTGTAAAAGCGGTAGTCACTAAAGCATAATTCACAAAATATAATGGCATCAATATTTTATCTCATCATTGATCCAACAAGGTTTGGATACATCTCTCGGATACTATATCATCATTATGATACTCCAAGAAATGTGAGTTGTAGAACAATTTCATGACTCTCTTAGATGTTCGCTAAAACTCGTAATTCAAATATTTCCACCATGATCCAATCATAGATATTTGACTTTTCCATTACGATGATTTCCACTTCATGCTGAAATTTATTTGAATCCATTCAAATGTTTCAAACTTCTTCCTTACCGAATATATCCACATATATATACTCAATTCATTGTTGAAAGTTTTCATGAAGTAGAAGAATCTCCCGCACACAACTATGCCTAGTGAACCACATACATCATCATGTATTTTTCTACTAAGTTAGTTGCCCGTTCAACTCTTGGCCTATAAACGGTATTTTAGTCATTCTCTTTAGAAAAGATTTGCAAGCGCCAAATGATTCAAAAATCAAATGACTCCAAAAAATCCATTTGCATGGAGTTCCTTCATGCGTTCCTTTCTAACATGACCTAAATGGCGGTTCCACAAATAAGTGGAATTCAAATCATTTGCCTTATGGCATTTTAGCGTCAGTGTTATGTATGTGTGTTTCACCATTAAGATTTATAATAACTTATCCATCGTACATGGAGTAATGTCATAATTTAAACAACTCATTGTTTTCATTTGACCGGAGCAAAATAACAATTATTAAGTTCTTTATTATAAATTCTAAGGGCTAGATAGAATGCTAATGATGAACATAATAACACTTTATTTTGTTCCAGACGTGCATTCCTATCATATTCCTTGTCAGCCACTTAGGCCATTGTATTCTTGTATTGCGTTGTTTTGTATGACACTTCATACCAACCAATATAGTACTAATACCCAAGAATTTCATTGTGTGACTTTAACTAGGAATACAACCATAACATGTATATCATTTATATACACCTGAGCTAGACTTTCTAGTCTTTTCTTTTCTTTTTGCCAAAATATCTTTTGCAATTTCTCTTTTAGCTTTCCTCATTATTCAGAAAAACACTTCAACATTATTAACTTCTAGGTTTGTTGGTCAAATACCAATAACCTTGAGGTTCTTACTTTAAGTTGATCATCATATGACAAGTGTTTCAGATTTTACTATTAGTAACTTTGTAATATGATGAAAAATTTCACTCATAATTTTATCCATCATATCATGACGACTTTTCGAGACCATGTCTGTACATGCTAGGCTCGTAAAGTTTAACCTCAGTATTCGCATGTGCAAATCTGGCTTGCACCCATTGTAAGCACACGTAGAATCTATAACACCCGATCATCACGTGATGCTTCAAAACGACGAGTCTTAGCAACGGTGCATACTAAGGATGATAACTTCATGGATATGCGAATATCGTTAGTGCCCCAATAGTTGGAGGATTGTGACGCCTGGTGTCTTCAACCTTCATACATTCCCATAAAACTTATGAGTTTACGTAGTCTCACCAAATTTATATTCTATCATCTTGCAATAAGGTCTTAGATATCACATATAGCTCATACCTTGATTATTTCTGAAAACTAAATTTTCAGCTCCTTACTTTTCAAACAGATTTGAACTTCAAGTTTCACGGAGACAAGATAACTTTAGGTACTAATTGAAACCATAGCTCTTTGAATCAACAATGTGAGGTTTACTAAAAGTTTGCAATAGGACTTAATCAATTCTTGATTCTTTAATAATACGGTACCCATCCGTAAAGTTTCTTGTCAGATTTTAACAGTATTTATATCTCAATAACAAGACTAGCGCATGGTAGAAAACGGATGCCAATACTACAAAATTAATTCAAAATACTACTCAGACTATGTTTATGATAATTAGTTCATGTTTTAATCTAATTACTAATGAACTCCCACTTAATACAACATCCCTCATAGTTTTTAAGTGGTACACGATCCAAATCCACTACACCAAAACCGATCATCACTGAGATGATGTAGCTTCAATGGTGAACATCAACATGTTGATCATATCATCCATATGACTCGTGTTCAACCTTTCGGTTTCCGTTGTCCCGAGGCCATGTCTGTACATGCTTGGCTCGTCAAGCAAACCCAAGTATTCCGCGTGTGCAACATGGCTTACACCCGTTGTATGTGAATCGTTGAATCTATCACATCCGATCATCACGAGATGCTTCGAAACGACAAACTGTACAACGGTGCATACGAGGGGAGAACACTTTATTATCTTGATATTAATGTGAGGGATTATCTTATAATGCTACCGTCGCGATCTAAGCAAAATAAGATGCATAAAGGATTAACATCACATGCAGTTCATATGTGATATGATATGGCCCTTTTGTCTTTGCGCCTTTGATCTTCATCTCCAAAGCACGGACATGATCTCCATCATCAACGGGCATGATCTCCATCATCGTCGGCATAGCGTCAAGGTTCATGGCGCCGTCTTCATGGTTGTTCACCTCATGTAGCAACTATTACAACTACTTTGAAATACTACTCAACATGAAAATTAAAGACAACCATAAGGCTCCTGCCGGTTGCCACAATACAATAATGATCATCTCATACATATTCATCATCACATTATGGCCATAACACATCACCAAACCCTGCAAAAACAAGTTAGACGTCTCTAATTTGGTTTGCATATTTTACGTGGTTTAGGGTTTTCGAGAGAGATCTAATCTACCTACGAACATGAACCTTAACGGTGATACTAGTGTTGTCAATAGAAGAGTAAATTGAATCTTCACTATAGTAGGAGAGACAGACACCCGCAAAGCCTCTTATGCAATACAAGTTGCATGTCGAACGAGGAACAAGTCTCATGAACGCGGTCATGTAAAGTTAGTCCGAGCCGCTTCATCCCACTATGCCACAAAGATGCAAAGTACTCAAACTAAAGACAACAAGAGCATCAACGCCCACAAAACCATTGTGTTCTACTCGTGCAACCATCTATGCATAGACACGGCTCTGATACCACTGAAGGGATTCGTAGCATAGAAAACAAAAAATTTCCTACCGCGAGAACGCAATCTAAGCCAAGATGCAATCTAGAAGACGGGAGCAACGAGGGGATGATCAAGACTAACCCTTGAAGATTTCCAAAGCCTATAAGAGTAGGCTCTTATTGCTGCGGTAGACGATCACTTGCCGCTTGCAAAAGCGCGTAGAAGATCTTGATCACGGTGCCACGATCGGGCAGCACCTCCGTACTCGGTCACACGTTCGGTGTTGATGACGACGTCCTTCTCCCCGTTCCAGCGGGCAGCGGAAGTAGTAGATCCTCCTCGGAATCCCGGCAGCACGACGGAGCGGTGGCGGTGTTGATGGAGATCTCCGGCGGAGCTTCGCTAAGCATATGCGGGAGAAGTAGTGGAGGAGGGGTGCTAGGGTTTGGGGAGAGGGGCGCCGGCTAGGGCACCCTTGAGGGGTGCGGCCATGGTGGTGGCTTCAGTGGCCGGCCAGCCCCTCTCTCCCCCTCTTTATATAGGTGGAAGCCCCAAGGTTTAGGTCAAAGTGTCCGAATAAGACCCCAACAAAAAACCTTCCAAGTGTCCAAACCTAGGGGGAGTGGGACTCCCCCCTTTCCTTGGTGGGGTGGCCGGCCACCATGGTGGGGAGTCCACTTGGGACTCCTCCTCCCTTAGGCTGGCCGGCCAAGGTGGGTGGAGTCCCTCTGGGACTCCACCTTCCATCCTTATTTCTTCCGGACTATTCTAGAACCTTCTAGAACCTTCCGTAGAACCTTTCGGATCATTTTAAATCTTATAAAATGACTTCCTATATATGAATCTTATTCTCCGGACCATTCCGGAACTCCTCGTGATGTCCGAGATCTCATCCGGGACTTCGAACAAAACTTCGAATTCCATTCCATTTTTCCATATCTACTTAAACGACATCAAACCTTAAGTGTGTCACCCTACGGTTCGCGAACTATGTAGACATGGTTGAGAACTCTCTCCGACCAATAACCAATAGCGGGATCTGGAGATCCATAATGGCTCCCACATATTCAACGATGACTTTAGTGATCGAAAGAACCATTCACATACGATACCAATTCCCTTTGTCACGCGATATTTTACTTGTCCGAGGTTTGATCATCGGTATAACTCTATACCTTGTTCAACCTCGTCTCCTGTCAAGTACTCTTTACTCGTACCGTGGTATGTGGTCTCTTATGAACTTATTCATATGCTTGCAAGACATTAGACGACATTCCACCGAGAGGGCCCAGAGTATATCTATCCGTCATCGGGATGGACAAATCCCACTGTTGATCCATATGCCTCAACTCATACTTTCCGGATACTTAATCCCACCTTTATAACCACCCATTTACGCAGTGGCGTTTGATGTAATCAAAGTACCTTTCCGGTATAAATGATTTATATGATCTCATGGTCATAAGGACTAGGTAACTATGTATCGAAAGCTTATAGCAAATAACTTAATGACGTGATCTTATGCTACGTTTAATTGGGTGTGTCCATTATATCATTCACATAATGACACAACCTTGTTATTAATAACATCCAATGTTCATGATCATGAAATGATGATCATCTATTAATCAACAAGCTAGTTATACAAGAGGCTTACTAGGGACTCCTTGTTGTTCACATAACACACATGTATCAATGTTTCGGTTAATACAATTATAGCATGGTATGTAAACATTATCATAAACTCAAAGATATTATAATAACCATTTTATTATTGCCTCTTGGGCATATCTCCTTCACCCCAATGTTGGAAAAAATTTCAGTAGTTTTATCACAGACAGTTTCAGCAATTTTAGCAGTTTCAGGCAGTTTTTCGCGCTTTGCATTAGAAGTGGAAACATTGCCAACACCCATTCTTTTACCATTATTAGTAGGAGGTGCAGCAACATGTGGATCATTAGCATTGCTAGTGGTGGTAATAGTCCAAACTTTAGCTATATTATCTTCTTTAGCATTTTCTTCTTTCTCCCACCTAGCACGCAATTCGGCCATCAATCTTATATTCTCATTAATTCTAACTTGGATGGCATTTGCTGTAGTAACAATTTTATTATTATGATTTTCATTAGGCATAACTTCTGATTTCAAAAGATCAACATCAGCAGCAAGACTATCGACTTTAGAAGCAAGTATATCAATTTTCCGAAGCTTTTCTTCAACAGATTTGTTAAAAGCAGTTTGTGTACTAATAAATTCTTTAAGCATGGCTTCAAGTACAGGGGGTGTGTTCCTATTATTGTTGTAAGAATTTCCATAAGAATTACCATAACCGTTACCATTATTATAAGGATATGGCCTATAGTTGTTACTAGAATTGTTCCGGTAAGCGTTGTTGTTGAAATTATTATTTTTAATGAAGTTTACATCAACATGTTCTTCTTGAGCAACCAATGAAGCTAACGGAACATTATTAGGATCAAAATTAGTCCTATCATTCACAAGCATAGACATAATAGCATCAATCTTATCACTCAAGGAAGAGGTTTCTTCGACAGAATTTACCTTCTTACCTTGTGGAGCTCTTTCCGTGTGCCATTCAGAGTAATTAATCATCATATTATCAAGAAGCTTCATTGCTTCGCCTAGAGTGATGGACATAAAGGTACCTCCAGCAGCTGAATCCAATAGGTTCCGCGAAGAAAAATTCAGTCCTGCATAAAAGGTTTGGATGATCATCCAAGTAGTCAGTCCATGGGTTGGGCAATTTTTAACCAAAGATTTCATTCTTTCCCAAGCTTGTGCAACAGGCTCATTATCCAATTGTTTAAAATTCATTATGCTACTCCTCAAAGATATAATTTTAGCAGGGGGATAATATCTACCAATAAAAGCATCCTTGCATTTAGTCTATGAATCAATACTATTCTTAGGCAGAGATAGCAACCAATCTTTAGCTCTTCCTCTTAATGAGAAAGGGAACAATTTTAATTTTATAATATCACCATCTACATCTTTATACTTTTGCATTTCACACAATTCAACAAAATTATTGAGATGGGCAGCAGCATCATCAGAACTAACACCAGAAAATTGCTCTCGCATAACAAGATTCAGTAAAGCAGGTTTAATTTCAAAGAATTCTGCTGTAGTAGCAGGTGGAGCAATAGGTGTGCATAAGAAATCATTATTATTTGTGGTTGTGAAGTCACACAACTTAGTATTTTCAGGAGTACCCATTTTAGCAATAGTAAATAAAGCAAACTAGATAAAGTAAATGCAAGTAAACTAATTTTTTGTGTTTTTGATATAGCGAACAAGACAGTAAATAAAGTAAAGCTAGCAACTAATTTTTTTGTGTTTTGATATAATGCAGCAACAAAGTAGTAAATAAAATAAAAGCAAGACAAAAACAAAGTAAAGAGATTGGATGTGGAGACTCCCCTTGCAGCATGTCTTGATCTCCCCGGCAACGGCGCCATAAAATCTGCTTGCTGCGCGTAGATGACGTATTGTCTTTCCGTTCAACACGCGTCCGTTGGGAACCCCAAGAGGAAGGTGTGATGCGTACAACGGCAAGTTTTCCCTCAGTAAGAAACCAAGGTTTATCGAACCAGTAGGAGTCAAGAAGCACGCCGAAGGTTGATGGCGGCGGAGTGTAGTGCGGCGCAACACCAGGGATTCTGGCGCCAACGTGGAACCTGCACAACACAAACAAAGTACTTTGCCCCAACGTAACAGTGAGGTTGTCAATCTCACCGGCTTGCTGTAACAAAGGATTAGATGTATAGTGTGGATGATGATTGTTTGCAGAAAACAGTAGAACAAGTATTGCAGTAGATTGTATTCGATGTAAAAGAATGGACCGGGGTCCACAGTTCACTAGAGGTGTCTCTCCCATAAGATAAATAGCATGTTGGGTGAACAAATTACAGTTGGGCAATTGACAAATAGAGAGGGCATGACCATGCACATACATGATATGATGAGTATAGTGAGATTTAGTTGGGCATTACGACAAAGTACATAGACCGCTATCCAGCATGCATCTATGCCTAAAAAGTCCACCTTCAGGTTATCATCCGAACCCCTTCCAGTATTAAGTTGCAAACAACAGACAATTGCATTAAGTATGGTGCGTAATGTAATCAATAACTACATCCTCGAACATAGCATCGATGTTTTATCCCTAGTGGCAACAACACATCCACAACCTTAGAACTTTCTGTCACTGTCCCAGATTTAATGGAGGCATGAACCCACTATCGAGCATAAATACTCCCTCTTGGAGTTACTAGCAAAAACTTGGCCAGAGCCTCTACTAACAACGGAGAGCATGCAAGATCATAAACAACACATAGATATAAATTGATAATCAACATAACATAGTATTCTCTATCCATCGGATCCCAACAAACACAACATGTAGCATTACAGATAGATGATCTTGATCATGTTAGGCAGCTCACAAGACCCGACAATGAAGCACAATTAGGAGAAGACGGCCATCTAGCTACTGCTATGGACCCATAGTCCAGGGGTGAATTACTCACTCATCACTCCGGAGGCGACCATGGCGGTGAAGAGTCCTCCGGGAGATGATTCCCCTCTCCGGCAGGGTGCCGGAGGCGATCTCCTGAATCCCCCGAGATGGGATTGGCGGCGGCGGCGTCTCTGGAAGGTTTTCCGTATCGTGGCTCTCGGTACTGGGGGTTTCGCGACGAAGGCTATAAGTAGGCGGAGGAGATAGGTCAGGGGGCCACACGAGGGCCCCACACGACAGGCCGGCGCGGCCAAGGGCCAGGCCGCGCCGCCCTGGTGTGTCACCACCTCGTGGCCCCACTTCGTGACTCCTTCGGTCTTCTGGAAGCTTCGTGGCAAAATAGGCCCCTGGGCGTTGATTTCGTCCAAAAACAGCCGAAAAACAGCAACTGGCTCTTCGGCATCTCGTTAATAGGTTAGTGCCGGAAAATGTATAAATATGACATAAAGTATGCATAAAACATGTAGGTATCATCAATAATGTGGCATGGAACATAATAAATTATCGATACATCGGAGACGTATCAGGAGGTCCCAAACGGTCATATTTCGTTGGGAGGGGGTATATAAGACCCCCTTCTTCCTCCTTGGGCTGGTTGGTTCACTTTCTCTCTCTCCCCTCCATTGTTGTACTTCAAAGCTTGCCCTAGTTCTTGATTCCTCCCACGATTCTTGCATATTCTTGAGGGAAAAGAGAGAGGAGATCTAGATCTACATTTCTACCAATCAAATCCATCTCTTTGTGAGTGGAAATCTCTAGATCTTGATCTTGGTGTTCTTTGTGAATTCCTTTGTTCTTCCTCTCTTATTCCCCCAATAGCTTTTGTAGCTTTGTTGGAATTTGAGAGAGAAGGACTTGAGCATCTTTTTGGTGTTCTTCCCATTGCATTTGGTGCATCGGTTTGAGTTCTCCACAGTGATTCGTGGAGGTGAAAGCAAGAAAGTTGTTACTCTTGGGTTCTTGGAACCCTAGACGGATTCTAGGCCTTTGTGGCATCTTTGTGGTGTTCTTGGGGACTCCAATTAAGTTGTGGAGAATCTTCAAGGGCAAGGCCTTTGTGGCATCTTAGTGGTGTTCTTGGGGACTCCAATTAAGTTGTGGAGATTCTTCAAGGGCAAGGCCTTTGTGGCAATTTGTTGGGAGCCTCCAATTAAGTTGTGGAGATAGCCCCAAGCTTTGTGCGGGTTCGGTAACCTCCCTAAGGTTACATAGTGGATCGAGGACATCCCTCTTGGTGGGAATTCTCGAGGAGAATACGGTGGCCCTCGTGCATTTGGAGTGTCTTGTCCTCCACACCGCTCCAACGGAGAGTAGCACTCGCAAGAGTGTGAACTTCGGGCTACATCATCGTCTCACGCGTGCCTCGGTTATCTCTATACCCAAGCTCTTTACTTATGCACTTTACCTTGTGATAGCCATCGTGCTTGAAGTTATATACATATCTTGCTATCACATACTTGCTTGTATTGCTTAGCATAAGTTGTTGGTGCACATAGGTGAACCATAGTATATAGGCTTTGGGCTTGACAAAGTAAACGCTAGTTTTATTCCGCATTTGTTAAGCCCATCTCGTAAAAGTTTTAAATCGCTTATTCACCCCCCCTCTAGGCGACATCTGTGTCCTTTCAATTGGTATCAGAGCAAGGTCTCTCATTCTTAGGCTTCACCGCCTTGAGAGTAAAGATGTCGGTTAGGGGATTAGTGCACAATAACTTGTTTATATTTGATGGCACAAATTATGATCTATGGAAAATTTATGTGCTTAAAATCTTACGGGGTATGTCCCCGGACATGGAGCGATTTCTTGGCATGGGTTTTTCTTCTCCTAAGGATCCTCAAAATTTATCTCTTGAGGAGGAGAAAAACTCTTGCCTCGATGCTCTTGCTTCTCATGTGTTTTCCATTGTTGTAAGAAATGTAGTTACTTCTTCAATCATGCCCTTTGGGAGCGCTCACTAATTATGGACAAAGCTTAAAGACAAATATGATGTGTCCAATATTATTGAGGATGATTGTGTTGCTTCCACTTCCGGCCGTGATGAGTTCTCATCTACATCCACTTCACCAAAGTGTGGTAAGACACAAGGTAATGATATGGTGAGTGGTGATGAAAATTGCAATATTGATATTGAGCTTACTATTGATGATTCCTCATCTCTATCTCATTGCAATGCTTCATCTTCGGACTTAAACACATCTATCTCTAGAAATGATTTACATGCTTGTGTTGATAGTCCTTGCATATCATGTGTAAGTTGCTTGAATAAATCTCATGATGATATGCTTGATTTGTCTTGTGGCCATGATAAAAATGCTTCTATTTCCTCTAGTTGTTGTGTGGCTAACAATGTAGAGGAAACCAAAGATTCTATTGGTCAAGACAAGATCTTGAAAGGAGCCTCAAGTAACTCCTCATCTTTATCTCACGGTTCTCATATATGCCTTATGGCCAAGGGTTCCACGGTACCTGCTACCATGGAACCTAATATTTCTCGTGGGGATAAGGATGAGGATGAATATGAAGAAGATGATTGGGTTGTCTCTCTACGCGATAAGGGTAAGAGTGTATTCAAGGTTCTTTGCAAAGATAAAATTGCTAGCTCTCACTTCTTTGAAATCTTGACTACCGCTATTGAGAGCCAAAAACTTATTTGGATGCATGAGAACACCATTGATAAAATGGGTGCTCTTGAACGAGAGTATGCCAATGATGTGGCATCTCTAAAGGATGAACTTGAAGAAGAACAAACCACCAAGGAAGCTCTTGAGGAAACCTTTGCTCTAGAATTGTCTAGAGAAAAGGAAAACCATGATAGAGCTCTTGAGGTGGCAAATGAACTAAAGCTAAAAAATGATAAGCTTGTGTTTGTTAATGCTAAACTCCTTGAGGATTTTGAGCAACTCAAAAAGGTTGAATATGAGTTTGAGCTTGAGTCCACTTCCCAAGAAGAATCAAGCCAATGCTCCCATTGTGGAGAAATCTAGTGAGAAGAAGGATAAGAAAAGAACTTGCTACATATGCCGTGAGAAGGGCCACATCTCCTCCTTTTGCACTATTGGTACCTCATCCAACTCTATCACCATTGATGATGTTTATTCTCTTCGTAAGGATGAGGGTGGCAATATGTTTGCCAAATATGTTGGTGCTCAAAGTGGTGTCAAGAAAAGAACCATTTGGGTTGCCAAGCCTATTGTGACTAACCTCTTAGGACCCAACTTAGTTGGGGACCAACAATCCAAAACTTGATCAATAGGTGCTTGTTGGAGGGCATTGGAGACTTGGCTATATCATGAAGAATTAAGGGATCTTCATCATTTATATTATATCAAGCCAAGTCTTTTGATTATCTTGCTACTATCATATATCCAATGTTCCTCCTTGCGGTAACATGTTCTCAACTCATTTATATTGAAAGTTACTCGCCCATTTGCATGTGTTAGTTTTTGTTCCTAACATATGTTTGTATATGTTGTGCTTCCTACTTGCTTTTCTTGAGAAATCAAGTCTATGCATGTTGGGTTGCACACCATGTATTTGTGTTTGTGTTGGAGCCTCTTTGCATCTTGTTGTATCTTATATGGCTCTTATGAGCGATTAATGGACTATGCCATTTTGGGGGAGTGATATTTCTTTGGGAATTTCATGATCCTAACAATGTGTGTACATGAGGAATATCACTTAGAATTGATATTGCAAGATTATCTAGTCTCTATGTGGTATGTCATCTTCATGAGAAATTCAAATTCTAATGTCCATTAATATCTCTAGTTGGATCTTATTTGCCTCTGGTGAAAATAAATTCCTTATCACATTATGGGGGAGTAATAAGCTTTGTGCATATTACAAGCCTAGAAAATGTGAACATTTGAGGTTGTGTCACATAGAATTGATATCGTAAATTATCTCTCTCCTATGTGGCATGTTTGCTCAAACAAGCTCCAATTTGCTTAAATAGCTTCATTGCTAATATCTTTGTGGATCTTATTTGTGAAAGTTTTTCTTGGCATGGTTTTTCACAACGTGTCCCTCAATATATTTTTGGGAAACCAGGTGCTTCAAGTCATACTATTAATTGCTTTACATGTTGGTATGAATACTATTAATTGCTTTGCATGTTGGTATGAATACTATTAATTACCTTGCATGTTCGTATGACTAAATGAAGCTATCAAGAAACTATCTTTGCATGATGGTTAACTCTTATCTTTTACCATATGCTTTATTCGTTGTAAATATGATCTTATGTATACTTACAAACTACCACCGGGAAATATTTCCTAATACCTCTTGTCCTAGGACAAGTGGTAATAAATTATGAGGTAGATATTTATTGATCATATCTACATTGGCTCTTGTGTTCAAATTGCATTATTTGTTGCCATGAATTTGTTTTGCTTTGACTCCCATGTGTCTTCCTTGCATCTTATGGATCTAATTTGACTATTCAAACTTTCTTAGCATTTTAGTAGATATAGGTAGCGTGATGATCCTAGTTTTGTGCATTTTGTATTCATATGAAAAATCCTAGATAATGCACTAATCTTGGGGGAGCTCTTATATATTTGTTAGAATGCTTAACATCTCTTGATCATTATCAAAAATTTGGTTTTGGGAGATATAAAATTTTCTTTTTTGGTACTTTGTGCAATCATAAGAAGTGTCGACGGTTTGGTTTATTTGTTGGAACCTTGCTCTCTTGGGAGTTGGTTATCTCATTCCTTTGTGCTTAGGCTTAATTAGCTTCTTATAATGAGATAAGTCTTTGGAGTCAATCTTGTGTTGATTTGATTCCTTGATATAATTTGGGCAACCATTGTCTCTTGATTTATTTGGTGTTTTGTCCAAATTGTATCTTCCTTTGGTTCTTGAAAGTATTGTGCATGCATATTTAATATATGTATATCTTATGGCATGTGTCACTTTCTTTGATCCAATATATAGGGTAAACTCCATCAAATCCTAATTTGGATAAGATGTGCATGAAATTCAATTTCATATCTATATGCACATAGAATTGTGGAGTTTGTCCTATATGTTGTAGTGTGTCTAACTACTTCGGACCCAATTAGTTTGGGGACCATTTTGTACTTACCTTTGTGTTAGGTACAATGGATATGCATTGGATGCTTGTCTCACTCTTGGAAAGAAGTGGTGACTCAATAGTAACTTGAGGCAAGCTAGGATGGTCAACGAACACATATCTACTACATCCACACCAATGTTATCTTGGTAACAAGTATCTTCTCATGCATACTTTTCTTGTATCCAACCTTATGGTTGCATCTTGGCATGAATCTCTTGATTTGCAAATAGTGTGCTTCTTGCAAAAGTCTTAATGAAACCTCTTTATTGTGAATGTGAGTAATTTGAGATGAGTGCATTTGTTGGGAAGTATATTAAATCATGCTCATGATTCATCCATCCCAACTATGCCTATCTAGCAATTTTATTGCATATCAATTCCTCAAGGCTCTCACATGTGCAATATAGATGAAAGTGCAAATTTAGTTATTTCTTTTGGTATCCTCGTTTGTGATACTTGTTGACTTTCTCAATGCATCCCAACTATCTTCTTTCCCTTGTTGATATTTGTGATGTATTTTAGATGTTTGTGGATGAAGTTCATGAATGTACAATAAGATAAAATTGAGCCTTTGGCCATGCTAATAAGCAAAAATACTTATTGGTATATTGCATGACTTCGTCTTGGATATCATGCTATATTTGTTGCATATCTATTTTGTGTGTGCATGTTTCTTTGTGGATAAATATCTTTGTGATATTGTCCACTTAGAGAAACTTATACACATAAGAGATGATACATCTCCTTTTGATATCTTATTTATTTATTGTGTGTTGATTGGTCATGCTAAGCAATATAATTCATTGAAGACTATGATGATGCTTTTTGCTCATCCTTGTAATAGTTTTATAATATGCTTTGTCATGCCTTTCACATATTCTCTTGGTTGAGCCTATTATTATGGTGCATGTTACTTGTTGCTCAATCATTTGTTTGTTGCAAGTGTTAAGCTTATTTTTCTATCTATGATCTATTGCAAATGTTTGTGTTTTAAATGGTAATGAGGGAGTGAGGATTCCATGTTATGCATATTGTATTCAAATGCAACATTTTAATTTATGCATGTACCTTGGGGAGCTTCCTCATTTGATTTAGAGCACTATCTTTTGGTGATCATTAGAGTTTGATTCACTTGGTATCTTTTGTTTTTGAATGATATTATGGGAGTGATGATTCCATGTTTGTGCACTTTATACTCCAATGCAAATTGTCTAGTTTTGTGCACAAACCTTGGGGAGCTTCCTCATATTATTTAGAGCAATCTTCTTGATCTTATCATAATATCTATCTTTCTTTTGGTATCTTCTTTGTGGTTCATTTGGTTACTTTCTTCATTTGTTGAAGCTTCTTGACTTCGTTATCTTTTTGCAATCTTTGACCCTATCTATAGTGTGATTCCTTCCGAATATTCGTCATTGGATATGTGCATTTGATTCCACTCAAATTATGAGAAATGCACACGCTATGGAGGAACTCTCACTATATTGGCCTTCTAAAATTTTCACCCATTTCGGCAATTGCTGCCAATGGGGGAGAAGTTTGGAGGGTTTAAGGGAATTTGGTTATGTCTTTGCTTTGTGCTTAAGCATGTGTGTAACATCCCAAGTTTCAACAATATTAAACAAGAAAGACAATTTCCCCAAACTCAAAATTTGCAATTAACAAAAACTTTTTATATGCATATAGTGCCACATATAGTTTCTTGCATTTGAGTGAATTTCTTTTGTGCAATTGCCATGATGAGTGTTAGTATGATTAACAATTGCTATTTGAACCCTAACAAAGATCATCAAACCCTAAATTGAGGAGAAATGAAGAAAATGGGAAAAACCCCTATTTCACTTACATACACATTATGCCAAAATGCAATTCTTCACCCTAGGCCATAATTGCTTGCTCCCTTGCTTGTAAAATACTTAGATATGATAAACTAACACAATTGCATCATTGGATCAAGAATCAAACACAAGAAAATCAAAATTTCTACATACATATGATAATGGTCATATGGCCCAAAAATATTTTCTTCACTACTTTACCCCTCTGGTTTTCTCAATTCTTAAACTAAACTTGGTCAACCAAATCCATGTCATCCAAGACCATGTCAAGGTGAGTAACTTTGATGTTGACCACCATGGCTAGAGTTGAATAGGTTGACCAGTATAAAGGTGACAAGTAGTGATGCTGAAATAAAGAGAAGATCATGTCACATTTGCCATTTTGCAAAACCACTCCAAATTGAACCCCACCACCACCAAACTAACCTATAATTAATATGTTTGAGTTCCACCAAAAAGAATTTCGAAATTCGAATTCAAAGTTCATGCGGCCATTGTGTCGAACACTCGGCAGGCAGTTTTCTGGTTTGATGTTACACCTCTTTGTCCAGCAGATTTGAGCCTAAACCACTTTTGAAATGTGATCATCAGCTCCCTCTGCACCTCCTGCATCGAGCCTAGTACTTGCATGGTCGATTAAAGTCGAGGAGAAACTCTAAATTATGCCAAACTATGCAATGCCGGCCACCTTTGGCCACTCCATCTCTGGCCCTCCTCTCTCTCCAAATCTTGTCCAATAGCATCCCTGAAGCATAAGGATCACGCCAGTACCTTGCACTCGATCGCCAACGCATGGCATTGGCCAGAACGCGCGCGTCCAAACCGTGCCAGAGCGTGCCAGTCGACGTGGTGATCACGCTCTGGAACGCGCCAGTACGCCGCGCGCTCGAGCATCCTACGCCTCCCCTGCAAAGTCTACCACTGCGTCGAGCACCGCCTCCACGCCCTCTAGCCACTAGACATGCTCAAGCACGCGCAGGAGCCCTGTCGCCATCGTCCTCGTCGGAATCTCGCCGCAGTACTGCCACACTCGAATCGAACCCCTGAGCGATCCCGTCGTCCCCTTGCTGCGCCAGCTACTCCTCGAGCATCGCCAGGACACCGCCTACACGCTGCCGTCCTTGCCTTGCCCCTTCGAGCACCCCAAGCACCGCGCCATGGCCGCTCCCCCATAGCACCTCACGGTCACCTCCGCCCGCTATAAATAGAGGAGCTCCGAGCTCCATTTCTTCACAACATCTGCTCCCCTCTCATCCCTGCCTCCTCTACACCCATCAATTTGACACCACACCGCCGGAGCTGCTCCAATCGCAAGACGAAGGCCGCCGGAGCTCGCAGATCCTCGCCATCAATTGACGCCACCCCGAGCCTCGCCACTGCTACCAGGAGCCTCAGCATCATCGACAACGCCACCTCGCCACCAGCAGAGCCCTGCGGGAACGCCGGTAAGGCCGTCGACCCCCTACGTCCGCCGCCAGAACCTCGCCTTCTCGTCGGAGAAGACGACGATTGCTGGCCGTCGATCCCTCCCCTAATCCAACGCCTCTCAGCGCGCGTACCGTTTCGCGTGGTTAAGAGCCACTGACGGGTGGCCCCCACCTCGTCAGGGCAGCCCACTCGCACCCGTGGCTTGTTGGGCTGCGCAGTTGATTTAAATAACGTTTCGGCCCGTTTAGTTTTCCCGCCAAGCCCATGAATTCAAAAACAGTTTTCTGTTTAGTTCAAATGTCCTGCAGATACTTTAGTAAAATTTGAATAGTTTGAAATCTTCCAAACCAAATTTAGCAAACTTTATACCGTTGGAAAGCCAATGAAATTATCTAACAATTGCCACTGGTCCCACCTCCAAATTCATAGTAGATTTAGTTTGATAAAAAAGACAAGACAGGGACTTTTGAACATTCAAACTTTATTTAAAATTCAACCATAATAGATTTTGAATTGATTCCAACTCTAATAAATCACAATTGATGTCCTCTAATTGATTATGAAATAATATAGACATGTTATTTGTATGATCATGGACTAGATCAAATAAAATGGCTATGTAGTCAATTCTAGAGCAATTGAAATTGGAATTCAAATCCAACAACAAATATGAGAGCTACCTCTCATTTAAATCTTGATCCTAAGTAATATAACCAGGGGGAATGACTTAGGCTAATGAACCTCTGATAATCATTACTTAGAGATTTTAATTCATTTAAATGTTAAGTATTAAAACTATGTGAAGTGTAGCACTTCAATTAAATTATACTCACATATAATAGATATGAAATGTTGACTTTGGGTCAACCTATATTTCATACCTGATTATTATATGAAGAGATTAAATCTTAATATGAGGTAATGAGAAGAAATTAATTTTCTCTAAGTATCTACATACCAAATATAAGAAATAGGAATAATGAGAGGAAAATATTTTTCTCTTAAATAAGAACAAACCAAGTAATTCCCCATGCCATGATTGATGTGATGTTAGAATTAGTTGTGTGAACCTTTTGGTGTGTTTTAATCTAGTATGCAAGATTGGTTTGGTGTTTATACCTCGTATTCGTATATAGACGCTAGTAACGAGGAATACCAAGAGGAGGAGGGCTACTCTCAAGAGGAGGAGGAAAACTTTGACTCCTATCCCCACCAAGGCAAGCTAACCCTTGCTAAACACAAGTGCTTAGCTCTACAAGAGCAAAGGCACCATCACACTTTACTTTTATGTATTACCTATCCCATGTTTTTTTACTTACATTTACTTTTGCTTATTTATTTCAAAGTACTTTTTGATTTATGATTCACTTGGTCTAGAGTAGAACAATACTTGAAGTTAGATTAGCACAACTCAAGGCTAGATAGCACCCCTCATATAGTTGCTAGTGCTAATCAATTAAAATTGACTACTCTAGATGGGAACATGGTGAAGTGAAATGACTTTGAAAGAAAGTAAAGTGGAGGTGGATATGAACAAGAGAAGATGGTGATTTTTGATAAAATTGATGATTGGGTTTGAATGCGATACCCTTCCAATTATACAAGTACCCCCACAATACCTGATTATGGGTAGGGCTTAACTAGAAACTTGTGTACTTTAGTATGGGTTCCCTCTAAACAAGCATCATAGGGGTTACGCCGAGGCTGCCTCCGTTAAGCATGGAATGATGTTAATATGAGGTGAATGTACGGCCCAAGCCATGTGCAGTTCCCGGGTTGACTGCGGTTCTCACCGGGAGGCCAAGCTCATGGGGAGAGGTGCTCGTACTAGCATATATAAGTGAAAGGTTATGGTTGATGATCCGCGTACTGTGTTACGATGATTCGGGGTTATCCTCGACGGATGTAATCAAAAGTTGTGGCACAAGAGTACAACCTCTGCAGAGTGTTAAACCTATTCGAATAGCCGTGTCCACGGTTACGGATGATTGGAAAGGCCATACTATCTCCGTTATCATAATGTTTGATTTTAAAAAGGAATGATGAATTGAAAGGTGATATTGAGGTGAATCAATATGAGTAGTGGGAATGACACTAATGTTCCCACTTGAGTTAATCTAGCACATGATAAGGCTTTACTAAATGTTTATCAAACTAAAACTTGGCTTTATGCAAATAAACCTGGAGCTTAGCACCCCCCCTTACTACACTTAATAAGTAATTACTTTAGAGTTAGTTTGCGAGTACTTTAAAAGTACTCATGGCTTTGCCCTGGCTATTCAAATGCCAGACTATGAAGGAGAGCACCAGTATCAGGATGATGGACAACAGGACGTCTACGATAACTAGGATCGTCTTCTAACGTCAAGCGTTGCCTGTGGAATAGATAGTCCACTACTACTTCGCTTCCGCTACTATTTGTGATGTTGAACAATATATTCGTGTAATATTGGATCATGTGATCTATGATTGTAAGACAATATGTGTTGTAATAAATGATGACTCTATGCTACTTACTATTATGTCTCGCAAAAACATTATTCCTGGGATTGCGATGTACGGCATAATAGGCATCTGGACTTAAAAATCCGGGTGTTGACAAGTTGGTATCAGAGCCATTGTTTGACCATAGGAGACCCTAGTTAGAATGGACGCTCAAAAACTTAGTTTCAAATACCATGAACTGACTAGTTATGAAAACTCTATTCCCCCTCTTACCTTGAAGAGTCTTTGGCAAACTTTAAATTCATGCTCTTTCCAATGAGTGAATTAAAATTTGGAACACTTGCACTTCTCTAACTTAATCATCTAATCTCTCTACAGATGGATCACGTCGTTGATGCGCAGCCCTTTCTCCAGACTGAGTTCTATCAGTTGGGGAATGGTGGAGAGATCATCTTTGAGAGGGACCTCTTCTCCCTCTCAGAGTTCCTCGGGCGCCCACCACCGGAAGTCTTTGGTGGAATGATCAATGACCAGCCCGGTGGTCAACTCCAGTGGGTGATCATGGTGGACCTTCGTGGAAGGTTCACGCTCCCAATGAGCGCAAGGATCCAGTTCTCCTTCCGGGAGAACAACTGGGCGGATGGTCTCGCACGGGGACTTCAGGAAGGGCTCGGACGTCTGTGCGGGCAAAACTTCATGGACTTCGAGGATAGCCGCTTTGTGCACTATGCAAGGCACAACTCCCTCGGGGTGCCAATGAACCTGCCGTCGCACCCGCAACTTCGCCACCATGTGGATCATCTCGACTTCATGTTGAATGAGACCCGCATCGACCTCGACAACACCCGCGAATACGCCAACCACACTCACATCCAGTTGGCGCAGCAGGCGGAGACCATCAAGGTCATCGCCGGAGAACGCAGGGCACTCCGCCGTGCCAACCAGAAGAAGGATCACGCCATCAACCGCCTCAAGGCCAGGATCGCCACTCTGAAGGCGACCATCGCCGCCCAAGCTGAGCAGATCCAGGAGCTGGAAGGCGAAGGTGAAGGGGAGAACATCCAGGGGGACGGCTACTCCTACGTCAGCAACGACGACGACTACGAGGAGGAGGAAGACGACGATCTGGAGTTCCACCCTTACGAGGATGGCCATGAACACCTTGCTTCCGGGGAAGACAATGTCTACCCTATCAACGTCGATGGCGAGTAGTCCCGTCTGAGCACTTGCGTCCCGTGTTATGTATCGGTCCTTTGTACCCGCCCCATGTATCGTAGTTTGTTGAAAGGGTTCTTCAAACCCTCCGGAACATTTGGCTTGTAATATTTGCTACCTCCATGACTATGTTTGTGTGTGTGTAATATTATTATTTTTATGAATCAAGTTTTAAGTTGTGTGAAATTTTATCCCAAAATAAGCCATAGAAATTTCCCTCTCATCTCATGATCCCTATCACTGTTCAGATGGCACCCCCAACTCGCAGCGAAGCCGCAATGATGCAAATGCTGCAACAGATGATGGCAGAGAGAGAAGCTGAGAGAGTTGACCGTCAAGCCAACCTAGCTGAACTTCAACAGATTGCTCAGGGCAATCAAGGCCACGGAAACCACGACCACCCAGGGTCGAAGCTGAAAAACTTCCAAAACACCAACCCACCGGTGTTCAGCAAGACAGAGGAACCCCTCGATGCTGATGATTGGCTCCAAACCATGGAGAACAATCTCGAGGTTGCCGGAGTGGAGGACAACGAGAAGGTGTTGTTCGCCACCCACTATCTGGCTGGACCTGCACGTGCCTGGTGGACAAGTGCTCGCGCATTAAATGCGGGGCAAATGATGACTTGGGAGGACTTCAAACTCAAGTTTAGCAAGTATCACGTGCCCCCGGGCCTGATTAAGAAGATGAGGGATGAGTTCAGGGAACTGAAACAAGGCAGAATGACCGTGGTGGAATACCGCGACAAGTTCCTCACTTTGTCAAGGTACGCCCCGGATGAGACGGACACTGTCGAGAAGAGGAAGGAGAGGTTTCTGAATGGACTGCATGATGAGATGCAGACTGTGCTGATCAATATCCCCTTTGCTGACTTAGAAGCCCTCGTTGACTCCGCCATTCAGATGGAGGGGAAGATACACCAAGCCAATGAGAACCGCAAGCGCCGTATGATGAACCAGAGTGGGCCCAGCAATAACCACAAGTATCGCCCCAGCTCAAGTGGAGGGTTCACCCCAAGGAACAACAAGCCCCCGATGCAGAATCCACGTCCGAGTTATCAGAACCGGAGTGGAGGAAACCGCAGGCCAGGAGGCCACCACAACAACAACAACAACAACCACCACAACAACTTCAACCGCGCTCCACCTCGCGCCCCCAACAACAACTCCAACACCGCTCCAAGGACTGGGAGCAATGCTGTTCCCATCACCCCCAAGGACAAGTCCACCTACAACTGCTACGAGTGCGGAGTGGCGGGGCACTTCTCCTATGAGTGCCCCAAGAAGCTCGCCAAGACTGCCGCCAACACCTCGGGCCCTGCGCAGCAGCAGCGTCGTGTCACCACCAACAAGAAGTTCGCCCCCAACAACCCGAACAACCGCAACGGCCGCCTCTACCACATGAATGCAGAAGAAGCTCAGGAAGCCCCAGACGTTGTGCTGGGTATGTTCTCTGTTAACTCAATACCTGCAAGAGTGCTGTTTGATTCTGGAGCATCGCATTCGTTTATTACCGAAGATTTTGCATGCACTAGTAAGATTCAACCCATCAGTTTGAAGCATGTCATGATAGTTCAAATACCCGGATCAACAACTAAAGCTAGAAAAATTTGCAAAGATGTGCCAATCAGAATACATGAAATAGAATTTTATGCAAATTTGATTGTTCTGGGAGCCAAAGGTTTGGAAGTAGTCCTGGGAATGGACTGGATGGCGAAACATCATGGACTGATTGATTGTGCCAAGAAGGCCATCACCATGACTAGTAGCACCGGAATAATAGTCGAACACATATCTGAAAGGATGCCTCGAAAGTTTACCTGCAACCAAAGCCTAGCCAAGCCCACCTTGGATCAGATCAGGGTCGTTTGTCGATATCCTGATGTGTTCCCGGATGATCTACCCGGTATGCCCCCAGATAGGGATATCGAGTTTATCATCGAGTTAATCCCTGGAACTGGACCTATAGCCCAGAGAGCCTACAGCATGAACCCGGCAGAGTTAGTGGAACTGAAGAAGCAACTGGATGATATGCTATTCAAAGGTCTGATTCAACCAAGTGCGTCACCTTGGAGATCGCCAGTTTTGTTTGTGGATAAGAAGGACGGTGCCACTCGTTTGGTTACGGACTACCGTAAGCTCAACGATGTCACCATCAAGAACAAGTACCCGTTGCCCAAGATAGAAGATCTGTTTGACCAACTGACCTGAGCCCAAGTATTCTCGAAGATTGATCTGCGGACAGGATACCATCAGCTGAAGATTCGTGCCACCGATATCCCCAAAACTGCCTTTACCACCAGATATGGATTGTACGAGTACAATGTTATGTCATTTGGATTGACGAATGCCCCCGCTTACTTCATGAATCTCATGAATAAGATCTTTATGAACTTCCTGGACAAGTTTGTCGTTGTCTTCATCGACGACATCCTCATATACTCCAAGTCCGAAGAAGAACATGAGCAACATTTGGAAGCGGTCCTAGATACCCTTTGGGAGCATCATTTGTATGCCAAGTTCAGCAAGTGTGAGTTCTGGTTGAAAGAAGTAGGATTCTTGGGTCATATCTTGTCAGCCGGAGGAATTGCCGTTGACCCCGCAAAAATCAAGACTGTTGAAGAATGGAAAGCCCCAACCACTCGGATCAAGTCCGTGCATTTCTCGGATTGGCGGGATATTACCGCCGATTCGTTGAAGGATTCTCGAGCATAGCAAGACCGATGACCCAATTGTTGAAGAAGGACCGGAAGTTCGAATGGACCGACAAGTGTGAAGAGAGCTTTCAACAGCTCAAGCTAAGATTGACAACAGCCCCAATACTGGTTATGCCGGACATTACCAAGCCTTTTGATGTGTACTGTGACGCCTCCAAGATTGGTCTTGGATGTGTGCTGATGCAAGAAGGCAAAGTGATATCTTACCTATCAAGACAGCTGAAGCAGCATGAACAGAACTATCCAACCCATGACTTAGAGCTAGCAGCCGTGGTTTTAGCACTGAAAGTATGGCGTCATTACCTCATGGGTAATCGATGCGAGGTTTACTCGGATCACAAGAGCCTGAAGTATATCTTCACGCAGAAGGAGCTGAATATGAGACAGGGCAGATGGATAGAGTTAATCAAGGATTACGACATGGAAATCCACTATCACCCCGGCAAGGCCAATGTGGTAGCGGATGCTCTGAGTAGACTGCCGTGTCAGTTGAACTCCATGTTAGCAATTGAGCAACCCAGCCTGTTTGAAGAGTTTGAACAGTTTAGACTGGAACTGGTTAGCGAAGGATATCTCGCCAGCATTGAACTCCAACCCACCCTAATTAGTCAGATCAAGGAAGCTCAGAAAGGAAATGCTAGCATTGATGGAATCAAGAGCCAAATAGCCGCCGGAAAAGCACCGGGATTCACCGTAGATGAAGAAGGAGTGCTATGGTATAACAAGCGCCTTTGCGTGCCGTCAGACTCAGAGTTGAAGCAAGTTATTCTGAAAGAAGCTCACGACACCCTATACTGCATTCACCCCGGAGGAACCAAGATGTACCAAGATTTGAAGGAACAATTCTGGTGGCATGGAATAAAGAGAGAAATTTGAAGTTACATCGCCAAGTGTGACATCTGTCAAAGAGTCAAAGCAGAACATCAACGCCCCGCAGGACTGTTGCAACCCCTACAGATTCCCGAATGGAAGTGGGATTCCGTAGGAATGGACTTCATCACCGGACTGCCCAAATCTAGTAAAGGGAATGATTCCATCTGGGTAGTGGTCGACAGACTAACCAAAGTCGCCCACTTCATCCCCGTCAAGACCACCTATCAAGGACCGAGACTCGCAGAGTTATATATCTCAAGAATAGTCAGCCTGCACGGAACCCCGAAGTCGATAGTATCCGACAGAGGATCCCAATTCACCTCCAGATTCTGGCAGAAAGTACATGAAGGACTCGAAACCCGTCTGAATTTCAGGACCGCCTATCACCCGCAGACCGATGGACAGACTGAACGAGTCAACCAGATATTAGAAGATATGTTGAGAGCATGTGTGCTAGAGTATGGATCTAAGTGGGAAGACTGCTTGCCGTACGCAGAATTCTCGTACAACAACAGCTACCAAGCCAGCTTGCAGATGGCCCCCTTCGAAGCATTGTACGGAAGGAAGTGCCGTACCCCTCTTAATTGGTCGGAAGTAGGAGAGAGTCAAGTCTTTGGACCAGATATTCTCCGAGAAGCTGAAGAGAAGGTTCACAAGATCCGCGAGTACCTCAAGACAGCCCAGTCAAGACAGAAGAGCTACGCCGACAAGAGACGCCGAGAGATGACCTTCGAGATCGGAGATTTCGTATATCTCAAAGTGTCCCCTCTTAAAGGAATGCAGAGATTCCAGCTTAGAGGAAAGCTCGCATCCCGATATGTCGGACCTTTCAAAGTCCTGAGTCGCCGAGGAGAAGTATCCTATCAGCTGGAGTTACCGGAAGAAATGTCAGCGGTGCACAATGTGTTTCACATCTCGCTACTCCGGAAGTGCTTAGAAGTGCCTGAGAAGACCGAGGTTTTCAAGAACATCGACCATCGAGCTGTGGATATCAACTCAGATCTGACATACCGCGAAGTACCTATTCGCATCTTGGAAGAAGCTTTCAGAACCACCCGTACCCGAAGTATCAAGTTTCTGAAGATCCAATGGAGTAACCACACCGAAGAAGAAGCCACTTGGGAGAGAGAAGACTTTATGAGGACTGAGTACCCAGATCTCTTTAGTACCTAGTTTTCTCAGATCTCGGGACGAGATCTTTTGTAAGGGGGAAGGGTTTGTAACATCCCAAGTTTCAACAATATTAAACAAGAAAGACAATTTCCCCAAACTCAAAATTTGCAATTAACAAAAACTTTTTATATGCATATAGTGCCACATATAGTTTCTTGCATTTGAGTGAATTTCTTTTGTGCAATTGCCATGATGAGTGTTAGTATGATTAACAATTGCTATTTGAACCCTAACAAAGATCATCAAACCCTAAATTGAGGAGAAATGAAGAAAATGGGAAAAACCCCTATTTCACTTACATACACATTATGCCAAAATGCAATTCTTCACCCTAGGCCATAATTGCTTGCTCCCTTGCTTGTAAAATACTTAGATATGATAAACTAACACAATTGCATCATTGGATCAAGAATCAAACACAAGAAAATCAAAATTTCTACATACATATGATAATGGTCATATGGCCTAAAAATATTTTCTTCACTACTTTACCCCTCTGGTTTTCTCAATTCTTAAACTAAACTTGGTCAACCAAAGCCATGTCATCCAAGACCATGTCAAGGTGAGTAACTTTGATGTTGACCACCATGGCTAGAGTTGACTAGGTTGACCAGTATAAAGGTGACAAGTAGTGATGCTGAAATAAAGAGAAGATCATGTCACATTTGCCATTTTGCAAAACCACTCCAAATTGAACCCCACCACCACCAAACTAACCTATAATTAATATGTTTGAGTTCCACCAAAAAGAATTTCGAAATTCAAATTCAAAGTTCATGCGGCCATTGTGTCGAACACTTGGCAGGCAGTTTTCTGGTTTGATGTTACACCTCTTTGTCCAGCAGATTTGAGCCTAAACCACTTTTGAAATGTGATCATCAGCTCCCTCTGCACCTCCTGCATCGAGCCTAGTACTTGCATGGTCGATTAAAGTCGAGGAGAAACTCTAAATTATGCCAAACTATGCAATGCCGGCCACCTTTGGCCACTCCATCTCTGGCCCTCCTCTCTCTCCAAAATCTTGTCCAATAGCATCCCTGAAGCATAAGGATCACGCCAGTACCTTGCACTCGATCGCCAATGCACGGCATTGGCCAGAACGCGCGCGTCCAAACCGTGCCAGAGCGTGCCAGTCGACGTGGTGATCACGCTCTGGAACGCGCCAGTACGCCGCGCGCTCGAGCATCCTACGCCTCCCCTGCAAAGTCTACCACTGCGTCAAGCACCGCCTCCACGCCCTCTAGCCACTAGACATGCTCAAGCACGCGCAGGAGCCCTGTCGCCGTCGTCCTCGTATGAATCTCGCCGCAGTACTGCCGCACTCGAATCGAACCCCTGAGCGATCCCGTCGTCCCCTTGCTGCGCCAGCTACTCCTCGAGCATCGCCAGGACACCGCCTACACGCTGCCGTCCTTGCCTTGCCCCTTCGAGCACCCCAAGCACCGCGCCATGGCCGCTCCCCCACAGCACCTCACGGTCACCTCCGCCCGCTATAAATAGAGGAGCTCCGAGCTGCATTTCTTCACAACATCTGCTCCCCTCTCATCCCTGCCTCCTCTCCACCCATCAATTTGACACCACACCGCCGGAGCTGCTCCAATCGCAAGACGAAGGCCGCCGGAGCTCGCAGATCCTCGCCATCGATTGACGCCACCCCGAGCCTCGCCACTGCTACCAGGAGCCTCAGCATCATCGACAACGCCACCTCGCCACCAGCAGAGCCCCGCGGGAATGCCGGTAAGGCCGTCGACCCCCTACGTCCGCCGCCAGAACCTCACCTTCTCGTCGGAGAAGACGACGATTGCTGGCCGTCGATCCCTCCCCTAATCCAACGCCTCTCAGCGCGCGTACCGTTTCACGTGGTTAAGAGCCACTGACGGGTGGCCCCCACCTCGTCAGGGCAGCCCACTCGCACCCGTGGCTTGTTGGGCTGCGCAGTAGATTTAAATACCATTTCGGCCCGTTTAGTTTTCCCGCCAAGCCCATGAATTCAAAAACAGTTTTCTGTTTAGTTCAAATGTCCTGCAGATACTTTAGTAAAATTTGAATAGTTTGAAATATGCAAAACCAAATTTAGCAAACTTTATACCGTTGGAAAGCCAATGAAATTATCTAACAAATTCTACTGGTCCCACCTCCAAATTCATAGTAGATTTAATTTGATAAAAAAGACAAGACAGCGACTTTTGAACATTCAAACTTTATTTAAAATTCAACCATAATAGATTTTGAATTGATTCCAACTCTAATAAATCACAATTGATGTCCTCTAATTGATTATGCAATAATATAGACATGTTATTTGTATGATCATGGACTAGATCAAATAAAATGGCTATGTAGTCAATTCTAGAGCAATTGAAATTGGAATTCAAATCCAACAACAAATATGAGAGCTACCTCTCATTTAAATCTTGATCCTAAGTAATATAACCAGGGGGAATGACTTAGGCTAATGAACCTCTGATAATCATTACTTAGAGATTTTAATTCATTTAAATGTTAAGTATTAAAACTATGTGAAGTGTAGCACTTCAATTAAATTATACTCACATATAATAGATATGAAATGTTGACTTTGGGTCAACCTATATTTCATACCTGATTATTATATGAAGAGATTAAATCTTAATATGAGGTAATGAGAAGAAATTAATTTTCTCTAAGTATCTACATACCAAATATAAGAAATAGGAATAATGAGAGGAAATTATTTTTCTCTTAAATAAGAACAAACCAAGTAATTCCCCATGCCATGATTGATGTGATGTTAGAATTAGTTGTGTGAACCTTTTGGTGTGTTTTAATCTAGTATGCAAGATTGGTTTGGTGTTTATACCTCGTATTCGTATATAGACGCTAGTAACGAGGAATACCAAGAGGAGGAGGGCTACTCTCAAGAGGAGGAGGAAAACTTTGACTCCTATCCCCACCAAGGCAAGCTAACCCTTGCTAAACACAAGTGCTTAGCTCTACAAGAGCAAAGGCACCATCACACTTTACTTTTATGTATTACCTATCCCATGTTTTTTTACTTACATTTACTTTTGCTTATTTATTTCAAAGTACTTTTTGATTTATGATTCACTTGGTCTAGAGTAGAACAATACTTGAAGTTAGATTAGCACAACTCAAGGCTAGATAGCACCCCTCATATAGTTGCTAGTGCTAATCAATTAAAATTGACTACTCTAGATGGGAACATGGTGAAGTGAAATGACTTTGAAAGAAAGTAAAGTGGAGGTGGATATGAACAAGAGAAGATGGTGATTTTTGATAAAATTGATGATTGGGTTTGAATGCGATACCCTTCCAATTATACAAGTACCCCCACAATACCTGATTATGGGTAGGGCTTAACTAGAAACTTGTGTACTTTAGTATGGGTTCCCTCTAAACAAGCATCATAGGGGTTACGCTGAGGCTGCCTCCGTTAAGCGTGGAATGATGTTAATATGAGGTGAATGTACGGCCCAAGCCCTGTGCAGTTCCCGGGTTGACTGCGGTTCTCACCGGGAGGCCAAGCTCATGGGGAGAGGTGCTCATACTAGCATATATAAGTGAAAGGTTATGGTTGATGATCCGCGTACTGTGTTACGATGATTCGGGGTTATCCTCGACGGATGTAATCAAAAGTTGTGGCACAAGAGTACAACCTCTGCAGAGTGTTAAACCTATTCGAATAGCCGTGTCCACGGTTACGGACGATTGGAAAGGCCATACTATCTCCGTTATCATAATGTTTGATTTTAAAAAGGAATGATGAATTGAAAGGTGATATTGAGGTGAATCAATATGAGTAGTGGGAATGACACTAATGTTCCCACTTGAGTTAATCTAGCACATGATAAGGCTTTACTAAATGTTTATCAAACTAAAACTTGGCTTTATGCAAATAAACCTGGAGCTTAGCACCCCCCCTTACTACACTTAATAAGTAATTACTTTAGAGTTAGTTTGCGAGTACTTTAAAAGTACTCATGGCTTTGCCCTGGCTATTCAAATGCCAGACTATGAAGGAGAGCACCAGTATCAGGATGACGGACAACAGGACGTCTACGATAACTAGGATCGTCTTCTAACGTCAAGCGTTGCCTGTGGAATAGATAGTCCACTACTACTTCGCTTCCGCTACTATTTGTGATGTTGAACAATATATTCGTGTAATATTGGATCATGTGATCTATGATTGTAAGACAATATGTGTTGTAATAAATGATGACTCTATGCTACTTACTATTATGTCTCGCAAAAACATTATTCCTGGGATTGCGATGTACGACATAATAGGCATCTGGACTTAAAAATCCGGGTGTTGACAATGTGCCTTTATTGCATTGCATCTTGTTGCTTTGCATAGTTGAATAGTTAGAGGAAACTCCACTAGGCTTTGAATGCCAATATATGCAATGAAAGTCAAGATCATTCACACACGCATATATTATGGGGGAGTTTGCTCTATATATTCAACTTGCTTGCTACTTCAATTCCTTACATAAACCCTTTCAAAGAGATTGTCATCAATTACCAAAATGGGGGAGATTGAAAGTGCATGGAGCCCCCATGTGTGGTTTTGGTAATTAATGACAATCCCTATGGACTAATGTTTGCATTGAGTTATATTTGTAGGAGTTGTCCATAGGCAATTCTTGAACCATATGTTGGCTTCAAGATTGCAATAAGAATAATTTGATGAAGGATATCAAGTGTCAAGTATGTCTTGAAGATGAAGATGAAGTGAGCCCTCAAGTTACTTCAAGACATCAACATGATAAAGAATGAAGAAATGAAGTGCAAGTTCAAGATGAGCCAACTCGAAGTGTTCATAAGCTTGAAGCTTTCCATGGAGAAATGAAGTGCAAGTTCAAGATGAGCCATCTCGAAGAGATCCTTTGCTTGAGTCTTCCCATCCATATGGTGATCATGGATATGTGAAGATGCGCCGAAGAAGAAGCTCTCCCATGGTGGATTATGGGGGAGCAATCCACATGGTGGTCATGGTTATGTGAAGATGCACCGAAGAAGAAGCTCTCCCATGGTGGATTATGGGGGAGCAATCCACAAGACTTCGTCAAGCAAGCACAAGCAAGAAAGGCGTTCCATCTTGTTGAGGTCAAGATCGTCGTCATCGAGCTCAAGTGGAATGCGCAAGTATAAGGTTTGCTCTTGATAGGGTTTCTTTCTCACCGGTCTCATAGTGTAGTTGGAGACCGGTTTATAGTTTAGTTGCCATACTATCAAGAGGGTTCTCGACTGAGTAACTCGATCGTATCATTCGGAGAGAGCTCAAACCTTTACATCCTTGCATCATCTTTCTTTGTTGTTATTTGGACCTTATCCATGTGATGTCTTAGAGCTTGTGCTTATTCTCATGACAAACTCTAGTTCATCGAAAACGGATTTCGCATAGATCACTTGTTGCGTTTTCGAGTTTGGTTCATCATCTTTCTTGGTTTTATTTGGATCTTATCCATGTTATGTTTTAGAGCTTGTGCTTATTCTCATGACAAGCTCTAGTTCATTGAGAATGGTTTTTGCATGGGCAACTTGTTGCATTTTCGAGGTTGGAGGTTTTACCGGTATGTCTTTTTTAGATAGGTCAAACCTTTCATCATTTGTTTCTATCCTCCCTTGTTGGACTATGATGGTTTCCTGCATGATCTTTTAGAGCTTGTTCCTAGCTTCAAAACAAGCCCAATATCATCAAAATCGGAGTCCGGATGCTAAAGTTATGCCCGTTTTAGTTTTGGTGTTTCTGCAGTTTTCTGGGGGGGCGGAAAATCCGGCCCGAATGACCAATTCTGGACAAATATCCGGCCAAATATCCGGCCCAGTCCAGGGGCATTTTTCGGGGGGCGGATAATCCGGCCCGGGGGAGGATTTTCCGGCCTAGGAGGTCCCAAACGGTCATATTTCGTTGGGAGGGGGTATATAAGACCCCCTTGTTCCTCCTTGGGCTGGTTGGTTCACTTTCTCTCTCTCCCCTCCATTGTTGTACTTCAAAGCTTGCCATAGTTCTTGATTCCTCCCATGATTCTTGCATATTCTTGAGGGAAAAGAGAGACGAGATCTAGATCTACATTTCTACCAATCAAATCCATCTCTTTGTGAGTGGAACTCTGTAGATCTTGATCTTGGTGTTCTTTGTGAATTCCTTTGTTCTTCCTCTCTTATTCCCCCAATAGATTTTGTAGCTTTGTTGGAATTTGAGAGAGAAGGACTTGAGCATCTTTGTGGTGTTCTTGCCATTGTATTTGGTGCATCGGTTTGAGTTCTCCACGGTGATTCGTGGAGGTGAAAGCAAGAAAGTTGTTACTCTTGGGTTCTTGGAACCCTAGACGGATTCTAGGCCTTTGTGGCATCTTTGTGGTGCTCTTGGGGACTCCAATTAAGTTGTGAAGAATCTTCAAGGGCAAGGCCTTTGTGGCATCTTAGTGGTGTTCTTGGGGACTCCAATTAAGTTGTGGAGATTCTTCAAGGGCAAGGCCTTTGTGGCAATTTGTTGGGAGCCTCCAATTAAGTTGTGGAGATAGCCCCAAGCTTTGTGCGGGTTCGGTAACCTCCCTAAGGTTACATAGTGGATCGAGGACATCCCTCTTGGTGGGAATTCTCGAGGAGAATACGGTGGCCCTCGTGCATTTGGAGTGTCTTGTCCTCCACACCGCTCCAACGGAGAGTAGCACTCGCAAGAGTGTGAACTTCGGGCTACATCGTCGTCTCCCGCGTGCCTCGGTTATCTCTATACCCGAGCTCTTTACTTATGCACTTTACCTTGTGATAGCCATCGTGCTTGAAGTTATATATATCTTGCTATCACATACTTGCGTGTATTGCTTAGCATAAGTTGTTTGTTCACATAGGTGAACCATAGTATATAGGCTTTGGGCTTGACAAAGTAAACGCTAGTTTTATTCCGCATTTGTTAAGCCCATCTCGTAAAAGTTTTAAATCTTCTATTCACCCCCCTCTAGGCAACATCTGTGTCCTTTCAAAGGGGTAGATTTTAGAAAGGGATGTGCATTGCATCGTAATTCTGGGGAAATTTCGCGCTTTTAAAAGAAAACTACATCGAAGGGGGACAAGTTTCTCTCTCGACACCTTACATGGTTAGGGTTTCGAGAGTGCGATAGACTTGCACCTCACTTAGCTCAATTAGGGATTTGAGAAGAGAGGAGAGCTAGTGCATCACAACTTTACGTTGCATGATTGAATTCAAACAAACTTGAAATTCAAACATCATATGAATATCTCATAATTCAAAATTGAGGTCATTCATTAAACAAATATAAATAATCAAGAGTATAAATAATACATCTATTAAGTAAAGCTCATTAGATAAAATTGGAGCTTTATTGATCAACACACATGATACAATGTCATTTACAATATTCGGAATTGAATTATGAAATATTACAACACATTACAAGAATTGAATAAATGGAAAAATGAAAAAAGAAAGAAAATTACAAGTACATGATCTATTCTAAACTACATAAGATGATCATCTTGGAAATCTTGCTCAAAGATGATCTTGATCTTCATCTTGATCACCTCATTGTCCCTGCACACCACACAAAGACCAAACAAAGGTTAGCTAAAAATGTGAAAATGGAAGGATAACATCAAGCATGCCGAGCTGATCCACTCACTGGACCAAGTACCAACCAGCAAGCACACATGCTGCTCACACAGCCTTGGTGCATGCCCAACAGCAAGCCATGATGTGTGCATGCATAACAGCACACATACACGGCCAGGGAGTCGCCAAAATGGTGCCAGGCCTTGTTGTCGACAAGAGAAGCAGAGGAGAGGCATATATAAACTTTTCACAGCCAAACCCTAGCCATTCCATCAACAAGGAGCACCAGGGTAAGAACACATCAAGAACAGCAAGAACAGGTGAACAGCAAGAGCTGCTCCACCTATTCCAGCAAACCACAGAAATTAACCAAGCAGCACCAGCTTGCAAGGAGGAGCAGGGCAAGCACACGCACATCATAGAAAAAATCCTCTACACCAACAACTAATTCTAGGAGCTGGAGTGAGGTATACCAAATCCATGAGCAAACATCAGTTTTGCTCATAACACAAGCATGTGCATAACACATACACAAGTCATAGGGTATGATTACCCTGTGTGCATCATCATTTGGTGTTAAACCATTTGATGCTGGAAAAATGGGGAATAAGCCAGAAGAGAATAACCCTAGGGAAGAATTGGTCAAGCCAAGTGTATCATCACTAAGGAAACCAAAGAATCCAACAAGGATTGATCCACAGCTAGCCTAGCCCAACTCACCTAGCACTAAATGGTTCACTAAACCATCAGACATTAAGACAAATTATTGTCTATTTGATTCTCAACATCAAAAGCTACTGGCAATCCAACAAAGGGATCACCCAGAAAGCATCTAGTAAGCCACAGCAAACCAACAAGGGTGGGAGCTACCTAAACAGCAAAGAACTGCTGTCAAGGTCACCTCAACCACTGAAACAGCCCAAACAAATAAGCCTTGCACAGTTATCATCACCCAGATGGGTTCAAAAGAGGGATAGGGTACCCAACCAAGTGGTGGCATCCATCTAGCCCTGCCAAAGTTAATAAAATGATCATTACTGCAAGCAGTTCACATCACTTATCCATCTTAGTAAATCCAAGCAATACAGATAAGTGAATCATACAAGTAATCAAAGCACCAGAGCCTTGCAGATGATCCAATGGATCATTGCAAGCATCAGCAACTGCTTGAGCAAGCAAAAGTCATGCATCAGTACAGATTTTGGTGTCACACAGACACAAGGATGAGTAGCAGTGGGGCACATTTATAACACGGCAGCTTTTACAAGCAATCGATGATCATATGATCATCAGAAGCTTGCTAGAGCACGCTAAAGCATGCCAGAACCAACTCTAGCATCAATACAATGACTATATCACTAGTAGGAAAACCCTTATAGGCAAAGCTTAGTTCTATGGCGCACCGTTTTGAATGCGCCACAGAAACTTATTTTGTGGCGCACCAGCAAGTGTGCGCCACAAAAATAGCTTATTTTTGTGGCGCAAGGCTGAACCGTGCGCCACAGAAATTATGTGGGGCCCACATTCTGCCACCACGAATTATTAGGGTAGGTATTTCTGTGGCGCACGATGCTCTCTGCGCCACAGAAATAACTATTTCGTGGGCGCACCGGCTGCAGTGCGCCACGAGTAGTTATTTCTGTGGCGCACTGGCTCTGGTGCGCCACAGAAGTAGTTATTTCTGTGGCGCACTTGTGCTGGTGCGCCACAGAATTAGGGTAAGTTATATCATCCCCGCGGTACCCCTCCCCTCCCCTCCCCACGCCCGTACGTTCACCTCCCCTCCCCTCTCCCCCGCCGCCGCCGCCATGGTCGTCGCACTGGCCGTCGCCGCCGCCGCCTCCTTCCTCCGCGAGGGCCGCATGCCGCCACGCTCCACCCATCCCCGCCACCTGCAGCACAAGCCGCTGCGGCGTGGAGGAGGAGGGGCCGCCGCATGGAGGAGGAGGGGCCGCCGCGTCAAGGAGGAGGAGCCGCCGCGTCTTCCTCCTCCTCCACCCCTGCCGTCGTCGTCAACCTCCTCCTCCCCCCCGCTCGGGCGTGAGCTCCACCTCTCCCTCCCCTCCCTCCTCCTCCTCCACCCTGCCGTCGTCGTCAACCTCCTCCTCGATCCACCCCTAGCGTCGGTGAGCTCCACCTCTCCCCTCCCCTCCCTCTTCCTCTACCCCTGCTCTGGATGTGTTGATGTTGTGCTCGATCTGGATGCTCTTGTGCTGCTGTTGTTCTCTGGATGTTGATGCTGCTCTGGACAAAATTACAGAGAGGATGATGTTGTGCTCGATCTGGATCTTTGTTGTCTTTCTGTTGTGGTCATCATGAATAAAAACAGTCAAACATTCTTTTTGTTTTACCGTCTTGTTAGCTATATTTTTTCTATGCTCTGCATGTGATGCTTGTGTTTTGGAGCAAGCAGCTGGCATGGCATGTGAGAGAGAGCATGAGAGAGTTCTTGGGGGCAGAGATGATGGCAACATCAGCACTGGTCCTGCATTGGTCCTGCTTTGAATTAGTAAGATCAAGTAGTGGCTTGAGTTCCTGTTGGTAACCAATACCAACAGAGAGCTACTTCATTTTAAGTAGAATTTCTTTTAAGGACTCTAGCTAGATTAGAGGGGAAAAAGATTGCTGATTTGTTGCCTATGATAATGGATCATCAAATGTTTCCCTTTGTCCCTGGTTGCCTCCTTAATTGATGCCTTATGATCCAAATGATCCAAGTCCCTTGCATGATCCCATTTGTCCCTAATGTTGCTTAATTAAGATGAATAAATTCCCTCTAATCACCATTTGGAGATCAAGACTAGTTCTTGATATCCATTAGCTAGACTCCAATATTAAAAATGTCTCCCAAATATGGAGACAAACATTTTAACATTACCCCAATGTTATTTCTCTCACATTGACAGCTTTCGATGGTATGCTTGCTCCTCACCGTACTTTATCAATTCCCTACTGATCCTAAGTACCCATGAATATCTGGTGGTGTTCTTCTCATTGTTTAGTTACTTGTCAACACATGTGTTTGCATGTGTGTGTGAGCTGCTTGTAGTGTCACTTGACTATTCAAGTTTCAATGTTGGTTACTTTTCCTCTAGTGCAAGAAATGGTTGAGCAGATGTTTATCCACTGTTGGCCTTTATTCTTGGGTAGCTCAAAGTGTCATGCACTTACTGGATCATCAAATGTTTCCCTTAATTTGTCCCTGGTTGCCTCCTTAATTGATGCCTTATGATCCAAATTACTATATTATTGGATTGAGTGATATGGCTACCTGCTTGTTTGCTCTCCAAATGCTATATATGTGTATTTGACCATGCTTATGATGGATTTCTTTTAAGGACTCTAGCTAGATTAGAGGGGAAAAAGTTGCTGCTTTGTTGCCTATGATAATGGATCATCAAATGTTTCCCTTTGTCCCTGGTTGCCTCCTTAATTGATGCCTTATGATCCAAATGATCCAAGTCCCTTGCATGATCCCATTTGTCCCTAATGTTGCTTAATTAAGATGAATAAATTCCCTCTAATCACCATTTGGAGATCAAGACTAGTTCTTGATATCCATTAGCTAGACTCCAATATTAAAAATGTCTCCCAAATATGGAGACAAACATTTTAACATTACCCCAATGTTATTTCTCTCAAATTGACAGTTTCTGATGGTATGCTTGCTCCTCACTGTACTTTATCAATTCCCTACTGATCCTAAGTACCCATGAATATCTGGTGGTG
This sequence comes from Lolium perenne, assembly GCF_019359855.2. Classification (NCBI taxonomy): domain Eukaryota; kingdom Viridiplantae; phylum Streptophyta; class Magnoliopsida; order Poales; family Poaceae; genus Lolium; species Lolium perenne. Next base: position 219,325,812 of record NC_067247.2, read on the forward strand.
TTCTTCTGCTGTTTAGTTCTTGTCAACACATGTGTTTGCATGTGTGTGTGAGCTGCTTGTAGTGTCACTTGACTATTCAAGTTTCAATGTTGGTTACTTTTCCTCTAGTGCAAGAAATGGTTGAGCAGATGTTTATCCACTGTTGGCCTTTATTCTTGGGTAGCTCAAAGTGTCATGCACTTACTGGATCATCAAATGTTTCCCTTAATTTGTCCCTGGTTGCCTCCTTAATTGATGCCTTATGATCCAAATTACTATATTATTGGATTGAGTGATATGGCTACTGCTTGTTTGCTCTCCAAATGCTATATATGTGTATTTGACCATGCTTATGATGGATTTCTTTTAAGGACTCTAGCTAGATTAGAGGGGAAAAAGTTGCTGCTTTGTTGCCTATGATAATGGATCATCAAATGTTTCCCTTTGTCCCTGGTTGCCTCCTTAATTGATGCCTTATGATCCAAATGACCCAAGTCCCTTGCATGATCCCATTTGTCCCTAATGTTGCTTAAGATGAATAAATTCCCTCTAATCACCATTTGGAGATCAAGACTAGTTCTTGATTTCCATTAGCTAGACTCCAATATTAAAAATGTCTCCCAAATATGGAGACAAACATTTTAACATTACCCCAAGTGATTTACTTGTCGATGATTAGATGGTTGGTCGATCACTCGTACACTGGTGGAGCAAGTGAGGCTTGGTGTGATGGCACAAATATCAATATCTTGTGCATCCTACCTGGCCTCACTTACTCCATCCCTGGATGTTAATATTTGTTTCGACCAACAAAGTATGAGGCATTCCATTTAGTTGATACCACTTGGCTCTTTCTTCCATTTTAGTGCCGATGATTAGAATGTTCGGTCAACTGTACACTCCGGGGTGTCGCTAGTGAGCCTGGTGTGATGGCACAAATATCAATCTCTTGTGCATCCTACCTGGCCTCACTAACGCCATCCCGGGATGTTCATATTTGTTTCGACCAACAAAGTATGAGGCATATGATATCTAGTTGAGATACCACTTGGCTCTTTCTTCCATTTTAGTGCCGATGATTAGAATGTTTGGTCACCTATACGCCGCAATATACTTTGTAGACGAGCCCCCCTTTCCCTGGCCACCGTTCCGTGAACGAGTCCTTGACGAGACAACAACGCCGACATGCCTCTCCGGCGCAGCACCACTTTTCTTCTCTCGCCGTCCAGTACGTGAACGAGTCCTTAATGCCAAGACGGTGCCAGCCTCCCTAGCATCATGCCGACCCCTGTTGTCGCGCTTCAGGCCGTGTCGATCACGCGCCCGGTACTCTCTGCAGTATGCGGGACACACGGCTTGAAGCGCGGCAACACGGCCCGGCATAATGCTGGGCAGGCCGGCACGGTCTTTGCATCAAGGACTCGTTCACTGGACAGCGAGGGACTGGCGTGGTTCTGCGCCGGAGATGCAGATCGGCGTTGTTGTGTCGTCAAGCACCCGTTGACGGAACGCCGACCGGGGAAAGGGGGCCCTTCTGCAAAGTATACGGCGGTGTATACTGCAACTATGGTTTCTGACCATAGTATTTGTGTTGACCAACAATGTATGAGGCACATATTCTATTTTGTCATTCCATTTGCGTTGAGATTTTCAAAATGCCGATGATTAAAATGTTTGGTCACCGTACACTTGGGGGTGGCGTAAGTGAGCCTGGTAAGATAGCACAAATATCAATCTCTTGTGCATCCTACCTGGCCTCGCTTACACCATCCCTAAATGTTAATATTTGTGTTGACCAACAATGTATGAGGCACTTATTCCATTTTGTCATTCCATTTGCTTTGAGATTTTCAAAATGCCGATGATTAAAATGTTTGGTCACCGTACACTTGGGGGTGGCGTAAGTGAGCTGGTAAGATAGCACAAATATCAATCTCTTGTGCATCGGACTTGGCCTCACTGACGCCATCCCTAAATGTTAATATTTGTGTTGACCAACAATGTATGAGGCACTTATTCCATTTTGTCATTCCATTTGCTTTGAGATTTTCAAAATGCCGATGATTAAAATGTTTGGTCACCGTACACTCGGGGGCGGCGTAAGTGAGTCTGGTAAGATAGCACAAATATCAATCTCTTGTGCATCGGACTTGGTCTCACTTACACCGTCCCTGAATGTTAATATTTGTGTTGACCAACAATGTATGAGGCATTTATTCCATTTCTCTTGTGCATCGGACTTGTTGGTCTCACTTTCTTCCATTTTCATCATAGTAGGAACTGGATGAAGGACCCCGATGCAAGCGAGCCTGGTGGGTAGAGATGACGGAGCAAAGGAGGAACCGGATGAAGACTACTTTGTATCTCGAAATTGTGAATTTTGTATGAATTAAGAGTTGTATGCAAAACATTTGACACTTGCCACTATATATGTATCTCGATCGGGCTCTAAGTAATGTGATGATGATGTCTATGTTATATCTGTGCAATGTACATGATATTTATATTATATCTGAATGTTGCTGTATATAACCTGTGTATCTGTATTGTGTATCTGTATTGCTGTGTATAAACTGCATATGTATAGCAGGCAGCACAAAATCGTGTATAATACAAGCCAATTCTGTGGCGCACTTAGAACCAATTCTGTGGCGCACCCTTTTCTGTGGCGCACCTAAGAACAAGTGCGCCACAGAAACCTTAGTTCTGTGGCGCATGGGCTGGTGCGCCACAGAAACCTTATTTTTGTGGCGACATTTCTGTGGCGCACCTCCCATGCGCCACAGAATCCGTTTTTGGTGCGCCACTGATGAGGCTTTTCCTACTAGTGTATTAATTAAACAGTCACATTCCATAATGAATTGCATCACAGATAAGATAATGAGCTAAATACAATTGTATCCAGAAGCACACCATCACTGGATGGTGCTGTTTAGCCAACAACAATGCCCAGTGGGCAGTTCCAGGAACTATAGCACAAAGAATAGCACATTAGGAGCACTGGTTCTTGCAAATTGCAAGGATGACACACATTCATCAAGCCAGGGGCAAGGAAATGCACACACAAGATCAGGCAGTAGCCTAGCAACATCTGGAGCAACATGGCAATGCCATGAGCATCACAACATGCTCATGAGCAAGGGCATAAGCTTCACAGCAACATAACAAGCATAGATGGCACTTGCAAATGCAAGTATTGCAAGCAGCAGTAAGCCAGTGATGCTTAAACAGATGGCTTACACATATATCCAAGCCACTGCCACAACTAGAGTGATCAAGCAAGAATGAAGCAGGCAGTAGCATAGACAGTAGTAAGGAAGGAACAGCAGTAGCAGATCATGGCATCCAAGCATGCGGCAGGCAACAACATAGCAATATGACATGGCAATTAGAGCTAAGAAGCCATCAGTAGCGCAGCAGCATGCCAAGCCCTAGCACAGCACAACAGCAGTAGCACGGCATGGCCAGCATATCCACGAGGGGAAGCAAGGCCAGTAGCCAGAGCCAGACGAGGAGGAGGAGGAGGAGAGAAGATAGAAGAACAGGGGTACTGACCTGGATCAGAGCACCACGGCGTCACCGTGGTGGCACGGCGGCACAGCCTGGCCACGCAGAGGCTCCAGCGCAACCACGACGAGGCACACGGCCACGCCACGGCGCCAGGATCATCGGCGGGCGACGAATCGCCGCGAGTCACCACGGCCGTGTCGCAGAGGCGTTGGGGAAAAACGGTGGCGGCGAAGAAACACAGATCGGCGCAGACCGATAGGTGCGCCATCGTGCGGCCGTTCGTTTGCGACCGATCTCGCCGGCGGGAGTGGCCGGAGGCGGCCGGAGTAATTCGGCGACGGCGCTGGCGACGCGGGAGTCGCCAGAGCTCAGAGGAGCTAGGGTTAGCGCGAGCGAGAGAGGAAGGGGATGGGTGCGTCCGACCGAGCTGGACGAGCGGCTCGGGTTAGGTTTAACCGCTGGCCACCCTGACAGGTGGGCCCAAGGACATTTTAGTAATTTCACAATTACATTTAACCCTGAAACTTTGAAAATTCATAGAAAATGATAAATAGCTCTAAAAAATAATTAAAATATGAAAACTACTCAGAATAAAATTCTCTATCATAATAAAATATGAAAAGGAATTTTTGGAGACAAACAAGATTAAGTCCAAATTTGATGATTAAAATAATCATTTAAACCACACCTTATAGTTTCAATAATGAAATTAAGTCCATAAATGCTTTTGGACTTTAAAAAAACACCTTGACAACATTTCAAGGTAGTATTTTACCCTAAAATGAAGTATCCGTAAATTGTTCTTAGTATCCACCTCTCATATAAAATGATAAGACATCGGAAAGGGGGGGCGCAAACCCTAAAAATGGAAAGCATGCATAATTGCTTCTTTAACCATTGCCCTTATCAGACAATGATGCTATTTTTCAGCAACAGAGGACAAGGGTCAGTCCACACCATCCAACTGCAACACTTTGCAGTGTTCAGGCAAGTTCATCACTTGCTCATGTCATTCGAGTATTTTTACCAAATTACTTGCAAAGTACTATGTTTATCACTATTGCATAAAAAGCAAAACCACTATTTTCATAACTATGAATATGACTAAGTGGTGGGCAATGGAACCATGGATTGTGTTGATATGGTGGAGGTTCCATTGCAAGGGTTTATATCCATCTAGGATTAAACAACAAATGTCGTCCAGTGATTCTTGTGTCGTAATACCCGTGTTAACCATAAGATCTGGAGTGGGACGGAATAGTCAATCGTATTTCCACCTCTTGTACATCAACGGATGCGCTTACCGTAGCAGTTGTATCTTGCGAGAACAACCGGAGGGTGGGGATCCCATTCTAATTCCCCACGGTAATGCGGTCTATGATGGGTTGCAGCTACCGGCGAAGGAGTTTATGGTAGAGCCCAGAACTGTTGTCGCGGTTGGGGGCCATCCTTAATTGGAGTAAGTACACCGGTGAGGACCCAGGGTCGGGGTATGCAACAAAGGGTGGGTGTGCGAGGTAGCGGAGGAATATGATTGGCTATGGCCTTATACCGGGCCTCACACCGAAGGAAGTGTGGACGGGAAAGCTGCCCGGTTGGCACCAAGGTTAAGATCTCTTATGGGTAAAGCAACACACCTCTGCAGAGTGTAATGAATCGTGACCTGTCACTCCCTGTTCCGGGTTTGGAACTGCGAACGCTGCCGGAAAGGAACTCCATGAAGTTCTAGTAAACCGGTGAAGGCTGACGGACATAGTTCTTCTGAATAAAAGCAACCTCTTGAAGAAATGTTTATCAAAACCTGCATTGGTATTAGACTTTCTGGTCTGATATCGTAGATAGTGCATTAAACACCTCTTTTCTATAATGAACTTGTTGAGTACGCTCGTACTCATACCACTCTTAAATCCCCTGCTTAGATTGTCTGAATCGACTGGAGGAGGACAACGACGACCCTGAAGGAGCCGAAGTCATCGGCTATGAAGAACCAGACCTCTCTGGAGGTATCGAAGGAGTAGACTACCTCATCGTCTACGGAACCGGGGAGGGTTCCGGAGGAGAGCAAGCTTAGACCTACCGAGTAGTAGTATCCGAGCAGTTCGAACTCTTAGTACTTAACTGCTCGAGGAGAATAAAATGTATAACTTAGTAAGACTCTTATATTGTAAGTTGAGTCGGGTTCGCCTCGAACCCAGGAGTCTTCCTCTTAGGACCCAAGAGGAACTCCGTGATGATATGTACATGTTGCTTGTAATAATAAATGAATGAGTTATGGACCTGCTATGTTCTATTGTACTACTCTGAGGGATGTAATATTTGCGGATTGGTACTTCGTGAATGTTATATCAACGACTGGCATACTACAACATGCAGTGGTATGCAGGGTCACCACAGTTGGTATCAGAGCAAAAGCTTTGACCTTAGGTTGGAACCTAGTAAATGGGACGGAACGTTAGGAGTCAAATAGGATGAGTAAAGAATTCTCTAAAAATATGGTGTATATTCACTTGAGAATAAAACAATCATATCTTTTAGTGCGATAATTCTTTATTATCTCTATTATGATGCATCATTACTAATATTATATTGTTTCTTATCTACAGCCAACTATGGCAAGTTCACGTTCAGGACGTAACGTGAAAGTGATGGAGTCAACATTGAGTGACTATGACGGAGGACTCGCGGATATTCTTCGTGCCATGTTTCTTGAATTTGGGTGCGATCCCCAGATCCAAGTAATGAAATACATGTACTACGACGGTACAGTATTGGCAAAGTGTAGGGTAGGACTAAGACTTCCAGAATCCCTAGGAATGAGTGTAGTGATGCCAGCAGGTGAGGCTAGAACCATCCGAACATCCTACCACATAGCCATAATGAGAGCCATCACTGATATGCGGGAACATAAGACGAAGGAGCTTATTGGTTCCGAATTCGCACACATTCCTCATATGGAGGAGGAAAATGATCCTATGCTTAACCACTTCAAGTTTGCTAAGCGCAAACCAGCAGAAGCCGCTAAGTACATGGATAACAGCCGCAACTTACAGTCATTGTTCTTTCAGTTGAACCGACATCTGTCGGGGGCAATTGATACAATGTTGGAAGAGTTCACTGAGCCCAAGGAGGAGGCGAAGGGAAAAGAACCAATGGAGGGTGAGGTTCACACACCAATTTATTCAGCTGGTGACTTCATTAGTATTGACCATCCAGAACAACAAACCACACCTATTACACCTAGGTACTTTCCTAGTGATTCCCACAGAGGATATGAGGGCGGAGAGGAATTCGGAAACCATCAGCGCTCCGAGACTCCTATAGAGAACTCAACAGGTTGGCGTTGGGGGTCAGACATGGGAACCTCTGGCGATCCAGTCAGAGGTAATTCTGAGATGAATGAGGACGCCACAAACCAGTTCCAGAACTATCAGTATAATAGGGGAGACTATGAGGAGTATATTATACTGATTGAGTAGGATACAGATGGTGGAAATACCTATGGCGGAGTCACCGGGGAGTACACCCCAGGGGTCGATTATGCTGCATTGAATGATCAGTTCATGAACACAGATTTCTCCCTGGGATCATCCTCTGATTCTGACTACCAGCCGACGGGAAGACCCTATGTTCCAGATTCTGTCAGGAGGACTACATGTTCGACCGGATGGAAGCCTGGGATGTACCGGGAGTAAAGCACGACTAGAGACCACCATGGGAGGCGAGACTACAATACAGTTGTACCACATGTATTGTAGTATGTAATATTTGTAGAAATTTGTACATATACTTCAATAAGTGAGTTTGCATACTCACATCGCTACTGAGTATTGTAATAAACCGCTTAAGTATGTATATACATGGTATATGTTTTGTATGATTTGAATTTGCTTCTTGATTTCCATTGCGTGACTAGTTCTGTGCACAAAGTTGAGCTCAGAAAACTTGCGCACGGAGTTACTATGAGTACCACTTTGTGTTGCAGAACTAGGGGAATATGTCGGGAGCGACGGGTGAGGAGAGTGAAGCACAGCGCCTCGAGCGCGAGGCAAGGCAGAAGGAGGAGGCTAATGGAGCAGCCAGAAATCAGTTTCCACCACCACCACCACCCATGACGCAGCAGAACTTCCTCCAATACATGCAAATGTTGGAGGAAAGGCAACGAGTAACCATGGAGCAGCAGAACAAGTTCTTTCAGGAGCTGCTGCAACCGAACAAGGTGGAGAGGCCAGATAATCAGGGAGTCGCTTTGTCAGACTTCCAGAATACCAAGCCAATATCCTTTGCATACGCGCCCGAACCCATGGACGCGGAGGATTGGTTGATGGACACTGAGCGTAAGCTCAACACGGTGGGATGCAACGACCTGGAGAAGGTCAGGTACGCAACACACTTGTTGTGTGGACCCGCCGCATCTTGGTGGGATAAGATAGTAGCCGTTTATCCGGCTGAAAAGGTGTTTTCATGGGAGGAGTTCAAGAGGAAGTTCAGGGAATCCAATGTCCCTGAAAGTATAGTGGAGTTGAAGCGTCGAGAGTTTGAAAGTCTTGAGCAGAAAGATAAGGCCATCCTGACTTATGTCAGGGAGTTTTCAAAGCTGTCCCGGTATGCTGTTGAGGAGGTCAACACCGAGGACAAGAAGAAGAGGTTCTTGCGGGGATTAAGTCCCCAGTTCAATGTACAACTCAGGATGATGAGAGCTACCGAGTTCCAGGAGTTGGTGGATGCAGCCATCACTCTTGAAGATGACTTCAAACAGCTGCAAGAAGAGAAAAGAAAGAAGGCCAAGTTTGAGCCTAAGAGATTTGTCAGCAACAAGCCTAACACTGGCTTGAGTTTCAAACCAAGGTACAACAACAACTACTACAACAACAACAATAACATGAAGGCTCCAAGTAATCCTAATATGGCGCAAATAGTTTGCCGAAGCTGCGGGTACTCAGGGCATTACTCGAAGGATTGCAAGAATCCAAGAGTGATATGCTTTGGTTGTCGAGAGGAGGGGCACATGCTTAGGGATTTCCCTAAGAAGAAGAATGGAGGAGGACTGTAACACCCCAAATTTCAATGAAAAAGAAAGTTAGAAGATTTCCAGAAAAACAAATTTTCAAACCAACAAAAACTTTTCTTTTGCATATAGTACCATGCATAGGACTTGTGCATTTGAGTGATATGCCATGATGATTGTTATTACTTGTATTTGTGATGCTCTAAAACCCTAGAGTGATCATGTGAAGATCACCAACCAAATAAATCAAAGTGGAAGAAATTCCCATAATTGAAAAACCCTAAAAACCCTCACATATGCTCTATGGCATTTTTCGAAATTTTAACCCTAGACCTATTTGGTCTTCACCATTAGTTGAATAATGTTGTGAAACACTTATTACAACTTTTGGAATCAAGGGTTCACCATTCAAATGAATTTCCAACACTTTTCCCACTCACATGTGATGATGACCAAATCTGCCAATTTCAGTCTGATCACCACTTTGAGCCCCTGCAATTCAATTTTCTCAAACCAATTCTTGCTAACTCTTTGCACCATTTCAAAGTCAACATCAAGGTGAACAACTTTGATGAAGACCACCCTGCCAAATTCATCTTTGATCACTAGCTATGCTCATCCAAAGTTGCAACTTTATATTAAGATCAACAATCTCCACTTAGCCATTTTGGCCAAAATTTGAAATCTAATTTTTCCACCACTACCTCCATTCATCTCTGGTCAATTACAACTTATCTCAACACTCACTTTTCAAAAAGGTTCACCATTTGAATTATTTCCATTTTGGATATTTTTGTATTTTCCAAAATTGAACACTATTCCTACACTATAGCAAATAGTGATCTACTCAAACTAACCTACTCTAACCAACCCCAAATGGTCCCCTGGTCCCCTCTCTCACTAACCTCAACATAGAAACCCTAGGGAGGGAGAGAGAACAAGCATGGCATGGCCATGCCGGCCACATGCCGGCCATGCCGCACCACCTCCTCTCTCCTTCATCGCCGACCCTGGCCACCATGTCCCAGCACGCCACCACACTGCCTAGCCTCGCCTAGCACAGCCCTGGTCGAGGAGGAGCTCGACAACGCCGAGACCAGCTCGCGTCCATGGCGCCCTGGACGCCGCGCACGTCGCGCGTGTGCACGCCGCAGGCACACACTGGCCACGCGCCGCGCCGTCACCACAAGCACGCCCTGGACTCGCTGACCTGCCGTTGAGCATCGCCGCGTCGCCACGCAACCACCAGACATGCTCTCGACCCCGACCCGTGGCCGCCGTCGCCGGAGACGACAACGCGATCCCGCGACCAGCACGGCAGACACGGAAGCAATGCTTCGCCCACAGACGCCGCCCGACCGTGCCATCACCACCTACAGATTCGCCTGGACGAGGAGAACACCGTAGCACCCTCGCCTAGCTCGACCGCTCACCGTAGACGCCGCGCCATGGTCGACTTCTTCACGGCCAAGCCGCACCCTTGGCCATCTATAAATACCGCGTTCCCTGGACGAAGCTGAGCACACCACCACGTTCACCACCCTCCACTGCTTCTCCTCCACCAAACCACTCGCTCGATTGTCGCCGGAGCTGCTTCAATTTGAAGATCGGAGCCCGCCAGTACCGCACCTCGCCGCCGTCGATTGGAGCCGATCCAGGAGACGCCGCCGGTGCCAGGAGCTTCGCCGTCGTCCACATCGACATCACGCACACTGCCAGCCACCGCGGGAGCCCTGGTTAGCTCTCCCACCCCCTACCCGAGCCGCCGGCGAACCTCTCTCTCGCCGGCGAGACGATGCACCTCAGCCGTTAGATCCCTCTCTAATCCTACGCTCCACGTCGCCCCGTACCGCTTCGGCGTTTAAACGCCGCTGACATGCGGGACCCCCTGTCAGGCAGCCCACGCGGGCACAGACGCGTGGTGGGCTGGCCTTGGGCCTGTTTAAACCATTTCAGCCCGTTAGCTTTTCCCGCCGGCCTGTTTAATTCAAATTCGTTTTAAACATTTTCCAAACATTTTCAATACTGCCCAAACTTTGAAATTAAATAGTTTCCATTTGGCTAAACCAAATTTAGTGAATTTGATATTGTTGGAAAGCCACTGAAATTCTCTATCCAATGCCACTGGCCTCAGGGTCAAATTCTTTGTAGAATTAATGTGACAAAAATAACAAGCCAGGGACTTTTCCCTATTCAAATAATTCTTAAAAATCAACCAAAATAGATATTAAGTTACTTCCAACTCTAATAGCTCACTTTTGACTTACACTAATTGTTTATGCAATAAAATGGTGTGGTCACTTTGCATGATCATGCCATGGTTTAATGAATGGATATTTTGACTAGTTTAACTAGTTGATATTATCCAAAACTATTAAAGTTAAATTGTGTGAAGTCTTACACTTCATTTAAACTTGTCTCACATGAATTCATGGGATGTTTGGACCCCTGGTTCCAAACTCTCTTATATGAATTTCTTGAGATTTAAATCAAATATAGTGTTATTTAAATGGCATGAGGTGTTCCACCTCATTTAAATCATTCTCCCAAATGATGATGATGATGAACATTTGATCTAGGTCAAGATGAGTTCATCCATGATTGTTGGAGAAATTAAATCTTAAGAAGATTTCAATGAGAGGAAATTATTTCTCAAGAACCCTATGGAAACTATCATTTACATATAGAATACAAATCCTATTTAAATCCCACAACCCATGCACCCTAGTTTATTTATGTGTGTGCATAGAGTAGTTTGTGTGTTTATTTGTGATGTGTGGAATAGCCATGGAATTAGTGAGTAATTATACTCGTATTCAAATTTAGACGGTAGCACCGGAGAGTACGCGAAGAAGAAGGTTGCTACCAGGAGGAGGAAGAGGAACAGTTTGAGAACTACCAAGGCAAGCTAAATTACTATGCAAGCTTTTATTCTTGCCAAGTGCAAAGCCCCTTGGGGCAAGGCACCATGTCTTACCTTTTCTTATGTGAACCCATCCCAAGTTTTTACCTGTTTTCCAAATGACTTTCCTTTTATAGTTAACTTTGGTCAAAATACAAGTTGGTTTTTAGAGTAGTGAGTTAGCCTTTTCCAAGCAAAGCAAGGTAGCACCTCTCATGAATTAGAGCTAGTGCTAATGAACTAAACTTGACTACTCTAGATGGGAACTTTGTGATTTTGAAAGGATTTTTAAACCTTGGAATGAAGATGCATTCCATTGAATGAGTTTTGAAGGTGAATATGACCAAGAGAAGATGGTGATTTTTGATAAAACATGATGTGGGTTTGAATGCGATACCTTTCCAATTCTCAAGTACCCCCACAATACCTGATTATGGGTAGGGCTTAACTGGAAGTTTATGCGTCTTAGTATGGGTTCCCTCTAAACAAGCGTCATCGGGGTTATGCCGAAAGCTGCCTCTACCACAAAAAGAAACAATATGATATGATGCGAAATGAGGTGAATGTCCGGCCCAAGCCCTGTGCAGTTCCTCGTGCTGATCTGTCTTCACCTGGGAGGCCAAGCTCATGGGGAGAGGTGCTCATACTAGGATTCGTAAGTGAAAGGTTATGGTTGATGATCCGCGTCTTGTGTTACGATTATTCGGGAAATCCCGACGGATGAAATCAAATGTTGTGGCACAAGTGTGCAACCTCTGCAGAGTGTAAACCTATTCGAATAGCCGCGTCCACGGTTACGGACGGTTGGAAAGGCCATACAGTTTCCGATGTCATATCTTTGAAAATGATGTTGAAAGGTGATGGTGAATTGACTTGTGGTGAATTGAATTGAAATCACCACTTGAATGGTAGGAATGACACTAATGTTCCCCCTTGGGTTAGTTAGCACTTGAGTAAGCTTTTCTCAAAACTTTGTGAACTAAAACTAGCTTTATGCAAATAAACTAGAGCTTAGCAAACCCTACTAGAATGTCCAGCACTTCCATTAGTTTGAGTTTGCGAGTACTCAACGTACTCACGGCTTTGTCCCTGGCTATTCAAATGGCCAGAGTATGAAGATGAACAAGGAGATGACCAGCAGGATGCCTACGACAACTAAGCGCCTTCCGACGTCAAGCGTTGGCCTGTGGACTAGAGAGTCCTTGTATCTTACGCTTCCGCTATGTTGAACTATGAACTTGTGTTTGTTCGTTGATCAATAGATCAACTATTCGTGTAATATGGATCATGTGATTCCAATTTGTAAGACTTATGGGTTGTAATGAATGATGACTGTGATACTTAACTATTATGCCTCGCAACAACAATATTCCTGGGATTGCGATGTATGACATAATAGGCATTCGGACTTAAAAATCCGGGTGTTGACAAGTTGGTATCAGAGCCATTGTTTGACCTTAGAAGACCTTAGTTAGAATGGGCGTTCTGAAAAAGTTAACTTTGAAATCAAATGAAAGGACTTATTTGTGAAAATTTACTACACTCTTGCCTTCGAGACTTTGCCAAAATTTGATCATGTCTATCTTATTTAAATCAACTTAAAACTTTGCCACACTTTGCACTCTCTAACTTACTCATCCAATTCTCTTTTAGATGGAGCCGAATGAACCCCTCAACACCAAGTTCTATCAGCTTGGAAACGGAGGAAGCTTGATCTTCGAGCATGACCTCGACTCCCTGTCGGATCACCTTGGCCGCCCACACCCCGAGTTTCACGGGATTCAGGTGGACGACCAGCCGGGAGGGGAACTGCAGTGGATTATCACTGCCGACTTGAGGGGCAAGCTGGAGCCTCCCACCTCGGAGAGGATCCTTTTCTCTTTCAGGGAAAGCAACTGGCTCGACGGGCTTGCACGTGCTCTTCAGGAAGCACTTGCTCGTCTGTGCGGACAGAATACCGAAGCCCTTCGTGAGGAACGCTTTGCGCATCTCGCACGGCGTAACTCTGACGGAAGACCCATGGATGTGCCACTCCACCCCCCGTTGAGGCACCATGTGGAGCACATGGACTTCATGCTCTACCAGACTCAGAGGGACCTCGACGCCTCTCGCGCTTACGCGAACCAGACCCATGCTCACATCATCGAGCAGGGTGAGGCGATCAAGCTACTCAACAACGACCGCAGGAACCTTCGCCAGCAGCGTGCCAAGAAGGACGCTACGATTCGCCGCCTTCGCGACCGGATCGCGTCACTTGAGGCCACTGTCACGGCCCAGGAGGATCAGATTCGTCACATGGAGGAGGACGATGAAGGCATCGATATTCAGGGAGGAGACGCCTTTCTGAGCGATGACGATGACTTTGAGGAGGACGAGAACACCGAGGAGGAGGACTATGAGTTCCTGGAGGCCGGACAGGATGACTACGTCCCGATCGATATAGATGATGAGGAGTAGTTGCACTAGTCTCACTTATAGTAGGTGTGAGTTGTATCCCGTCCTTTGTATCGTAGCATGAGAATGGTTCTTAAAACCATTGGAGTATGTGTGTAGTTTGTACTATGTGTTGCATGAATGAATGAATGTTATGTTTGTCATGAAAAGATTACAAGTTTTCAAATGTTTTTCAAACTTAAATGAACCATAGAATATTCCCTCTTATCTCATGATCTTCTATACCTTCAGATGGCCCCTCCGAATCGCACCAACGACGCGATGATGCAACTTCTGCAAACCCTGCTTGCAGACCGGGAAACCGAGAGAGCCGAGCGACAAGCCAACATCATAGCCTTGCAGAACATCGCCAACCAAGGCCATGGAAATCATGACCACCCCGGATCCAAGCTCAAGAACTTCCAGAACACCAACCCTCCGGTGTTTAGCAAGACCGAGGAGCCCCTCGACGCCGACGATTGGCTCCAGACTATGGAGAACAATCTGGAAGTAGCTGGAGTGGAAGCCAACGAGAAGGTGTTGTTCGCCACTCACTACCTCGCTGGACCAGCTCGCGCTTGGTGGACAAGTACCCGTGCCATGAACGGAGGTCAATTCATGACTTGGGAGGATTTCAAACTCAAGTTCAGCAAGTACCATGTACCCCCGGGTCTTATCAAGAAGATGAGGGATGAGTTCCGTGAACTGAAACAAGGTCGCATGACGGTGGTTGAGTACCGCGACAAGTTTCTCACTTTGTCAAGGTATGCCCCTGATGAGACTGACACCGTTGAGAAGAGGAAGGAGAGATTCCTGAACGGACTGCATGATGAGATGCAGACTGTCCTCGTCAACATCCCCTTCGCCGACCTCGAAGCCCTTGTTGACTCCGCCATCCAGATGGAGGGCAAGTTGAACCAAGCCAATGAGAACCGCAAGCGCCGCATGGCAAATCAGAGTGGATCAAGCCACCCCCAAAAGTTTCGCCCTAGCTCAAGCGGAGGTTTCAATCCGAGACATAACAAACCCCCGATACAGAACTCTCGCCCCGGTTATCAGAACCGAAGTGGAGGAAACTCCAAGCCAGGAGGCTACAACCCCAACTACAACAACAACAACTACAACCGCGCTCCACCTCGAGCCCCGAACACCAACAACACCAACACCAACACCAACACCAACACCAACACCAACCCCAGAACCGGGAGCAATGCCATTCCCGTTGCGAACAAGCAGGACAAGAGCACTATCACTTGTTATGAGTGTGGTGTAGTGGGGCACTACTCCAACGAGTGTCCCAAGCGTCTTGCCAAGCTCGCCGGCAACACCGCTGCTCCTGCTCAGCAGCAACGCCGTGTCTCCACCGGCAAGAAGTTCGTCCCCAACAACCCCAACAACCGCAACGGCCGCCTCTACCACATGAACGCCGAAGAAGCCCAGGAAGCACCAGATGTTGTGCTGGGTATGTTTTCTGTCAACCACACCCCTGCTAGAGTGTTGTTTGATTCCGGAGCATCGCATTCCTTTGTCACCGAAGATTTTGCATCAACAAGTAAAATTCAACCCCTCAGTTTGAAGCATGTTATGATAGTTCAAATCCCCGGATCAACCACCAAAGCCAGAAAATTTTGTAAAAATGTGCCAATCAAAATCCATGATGTTGATTTCTTTGCAAATCTCATCATACTTGGAACCAAAGGTTTGGAAGTTGTCCTAGGAATGGACTGGATGTCCAAACACAATGGATTGATAGACTGCGCCAAGAAAGCCATAACCATGACTAGCAGCACCGGAATCGTAGTTGAGCACGTCTCTGAAAAACTACCCAGAAAATTTACCTGCAACCAAAGTGTATCCAAGCCTACTCTGGATCAAATCAGGGTCGTTTGTCGCTACCCTGATGTGTTTCCGGATGATCTACCCGGTATGCCCCCGGACCGGGATATCGAGTTTATCATCGAGTTAATCCCCGGAACTGGACCCATCGCCCAGAGAGCCTACAGCATGAACGCAGCCGAGCTTGTGGAGCTGAAGAAGCAAATAGATGACATGTTAGCCAAAGGTTTGATCGGACCAAGTGCATCCCCACAGAGATCCCCCGTCTTGTTTGTCGACAAGAAGGATGGTGCAAATCGTTTATGCACCGACTATCGTAAGCTTAACGATGTCACCATCAAAAACAAATACCCCTTACCCAAGATCGAAGACTTGTTCGACCAACTCACCGGATCCCGAGTTTTCTCGAAAATTGATCTTAGAACTGGATACCACCAACTGAAAATCCGAGCCACCGATATTCCAAAAACTGCCTTTACCACTAGATATGGGTTGTATGAGTACAACGTCATGTCATTTGGACTGACCAATGCTCCCGCTTATTTCATGAATCTCATGAATAAGATCTTCATGAACTTCTTGGACAAATTTGTCGTTGTTTTCATCGACGACATTTTGGTCTACTCCAAGTCCGAAGAAGAACATGAACAGCATCTGGAGATTGTTCTAGAAACCCTGAGACAGCACCAGTTGTACGCCAAGTTTAGCAAGTGTGAGTTTTGGCTGGAAGAAGTTGGATTCCTCGGACACATCTTGTCTGCAGGAGGAATTGCCGTAGATCCCGCCAAGATCAAAACTGTTATGGAATGGAAAGCTCCGACCACACAAACTGAGGTCCGTGCTTTTCTTGGATTAGCCGGATATTACCGCAGATTTGTAGAAGGTTTTTCGAGCATCGCTCGACCAATGACCCAACTGCTGAAAAAGGACAGAAAGTTTGAGTGGACCGACAAGTGTGAAGAGAGCTTTCAACAGCTCAAGAGTAGACTGACAACAGCCCCAATCCTGATCATGCCAGATATCGCAAAGCCCTTTGACGTATATTGCGACGCCTCCAAGGCCCGGACTTGGATGCGTGCTTATGCAAGAAGGAAAGGTTGTATCCTACCTTTCTAGACAACTCAAGCAACATGAGCAGAACTACCCAACCCACGACCTCGAGCTTGCAGCCGTGGTCTTAGCCTTGAAAGTTTGGCGTCATTACCTCATGGGTAATCGATGCGAGATTTACTCCGACCACAAAAGCCTCAAATATATATTCACCCAGAAGGAGTTAAACATGAGACAACGCCGATGGATCGAATTGATCAAGGATTACGACATGGAGATTCACTACCACCCCGGCAAGGCCAATGTGGTAGCGGATGCTTTGAGTCGACTGCCGTGCCAGTTGAACTCCATGCTCGCAACCGAACAGCCTAGTTTGCACCAAGAGTTTGAACAGTTCAGACTTGAACTTGTAAGTGAAGGATTCCTAGCCAGCATCGAACTGCAACCCACCTTGATTGGTCAGATCAAGGAAGCCCAGAAGGACAACGCTAGCATTGACGGAATCAAGAAACAGATAGCCGCAGGAAAAGCCCCCGGATTCACCATTGACGAAGCCGGAGTGCTTTGGTACAAAGAACGCCTCTGCGTACCATCGGACTCTGACCTGAAACAAGTCATCCTGCAAGAAGCCCATGACACCCTTTACTCAATCCACCCCGGAGGTACCAAGATGTACCAGGACCTGAAAGAACAATTTTGGTGGCACGGAATGAAGAGAGAGATCGGTAGCTATATCGCTAAGTGTGACATCTGCCCGGCGAGTTAAGGCGAGAACACCGAGAGACCCGCCGGATCGTTGCAACCCCTTCAGATTCCAGAATGGAAATGGGACTCCGTAGGAATGGACTTTATCACCGGACTGCCCAAATCCAGCAAAGGCAATGATTCCATATGGGTAGTGGTCGATAGATTGACCAAAGTCGCCCATTTCATCGCCGTCAAAACCACCTATCAAGGCCCCAAGTTAGCTGAACTCTACATCTCCAGAATAGTCGCTTTGCATGGAACCCCCAAATCGATAGTGTCAGATAGAGGATCACAGTTCACCTCAAGGTTCTGGCAGAAAGTGCATGAAGGACTAGGCACTCGCCTAAATTTCAGCACCGCCTATCACCCTCAGACCGACGGACAGACTGAGAGAGTAAACCAGATACTGGAAGACATGCTTAGAGCATGCGTACTGGAATACGGATCCAAGTGGGAAGACTGCCTACCTTACGCAGAATTCTCATACAACAATAGTTATCAAGCCAGCCTACAGATGGCCCCCTTTGAAGCCTTGTACGGAAGGAAGTGCCGTACCCCCCTGAACTGGTCAGAAGTCGGAGAGAGTCAAGTTTTCGGCCCAGACGTTCTTCGTGAAGCCGAAGAGAAGGTTCACAAGATCCGTGAGTACCTCAAGACTGCGCAATCCAGACAGAAGAGCTACGCCGACAAGAGGCGTCGGGAGATGACCTTTGAGATCGGAGATTTTGTCTATCTCAAAGTATCCCCCTTGAAAGGGATGCAAAGGTTTCAGCTGAAAGGAAAGCTTGCACCTCGCTACGTGGGACCTTTCCAAGTCCTCAGCCGCCGAGGTGAAGTATCTTATCAACTGGAGTTGCCTGAAGAAATGTCGGCTGTGCACGACGTTTTTCACATCTCACTTCTCCGGAAATGTCTTGAAGTCCCTGAGAAGACCGAAGTGTTCAAGAACATCGATCACCGATCGGTAGATATCAATCAGGATCTGACTTACCGCGAAGTGCCGATTCGCATCCTAGAAGAAGCTTACCGAACCACCCGCACCCGAAGCATCAAGTTTCTGAAGATCCAATGGAGTAATCATACCAAGGATGAAGCCACCTGGGAACGCGAAGACTTCATGAAGAAGGAGTACCCAGATCTCTTTAGTACCTAACTTTCTTTTCGATCTCGGGACGAGATCTTTTGTAAGGGGGAAGGGTTTGTAACACCCCAAATTTCAATGAAAAAGAAAGTTAGAAGATTTCCAGAAAAACAAATTTTCAAACCAACAAAAACTTTTCTTTTGCATATAGTACCATGCATAGGACTTGTGCATTTGAGTGATATGCCATGATGATTGTTATTACTTGTATTTGTGATGCTCTAAAACCCTAGAGTGATCATGTGAAGATCACCAACCAAATAAATCAAAGTGGAAGAAATTCCCATAATTGAAAAACCCTAAAAACCCTCACATATGCTCTATGGCATTTTTCGAAATTTTAACCCTAGACCTATTTGGTCTTCACCATTAGTTGAATAATGTTGTGAAACACTTATTACAACTTTTGGAATCAAGGGTTCACCATTCAAATGAATTTCCAACACTTTTCCCACTCACATGTGATGATGACCAAATCTGCCAATTTCAGTCTGATCACCACTTTGAGCCCCTGCAATTCAATTTTCTCAAACCAATTCTTGCTAACTCTTTGCACCATTTCAAAGTCAACATCAAGGTGAACAACTTTGATGAAGACCACCCTGCCAAATTCATCTTTGATCACTAGCTATGCTCATCCAAAGTTGCAACTTTATATTAAGATCAACAATCTCCACTTAGCCATTTTGGCCAAAATTTGAAATCTAATTTTTCCACCACTACCTCCATTCATCTCTGGTCAATTACAACTTATCTCAACACTCACTTTTCAAAAAGGTTCACCATTTGAATTATTTCCATTTTGGATATTTTTGTATTTTCCAAAATTGAACACTATTCCTACACTATAGCAAATAGTGATCTACTCAAACTAACCTACTCTAACCAACCCCAAATGGTCCCCTGGTCCCCTCTCTCACTAACCTCAACATAGAAACCCTAGGGAGGGAGAGAGAACAAGCATGGCATGGCCATGCCGGCCACATGCCGGCCATGCCGCACCACCTCCTCTCTCCTTCATCGCCGACCCTGGCCACCATGTCCCAGCACGCCACCACACTGCCTAGCCTCGCCTAGCACAGCCCTGGTCGAGGAGGAGCTCGACAACGCCGAGACCAGCTCGCGTCCATGGCGCCCTGGACGCCGCGCACGTCGCGCGTGTGCACGCCGCAGGCACACACTGGCCACGCGCCGCGCCGTCACCACAAGCACGCCCTGGACTCGCTGACCTGCCGTTGAGCATCGCCGCGTCGCCACGCAACCACCAGACATGCTCTCGACCCCGACCCGTGGCCGCCGTCGCCGGAGACGACAACGCGATCCCGCGACCAGCACGGCAGACACGGAAGCAATGCTTCGCCCACAGACGCCGCCCGACCGTGCCATCACCACCTACAGATTCGCCTGGACGAGGAGAACACCGTAGCACCCTCGCCTAGCTCGACCGCTCACCGTAGACGCCGCGCCATGGTCGACTTCTTCACGGCCAAGCCGCACCCTTGGCCATCTATAAATACCGCGTTCCCTGGACGAAGCTGAGCACACCACCACGTTCACCACCCTCCACTGCTTCTCCTCCACCAAACCACTCGCTCGATTGTCGCCGGAGCTGCTTCAATTTGAAGATCGGAGCCCGCCGATGCCGCACCTCGCCGCCGTCGATTGGAGCCGATCCAGGAGACGCCGCCGGTGCCGGGAGCTTCGCCGTCGTCCACATCGACATCACGCACACTGCCAGCCACCGCGGGAGCCCTGGTTAGCTCTCCCACCCCTACCCGAGCCGCGGCGAACCTCTCTCTCGCCGGCGAGACGATGCACCTCAGCCGGTTGCTCCCTCTCTAAGCCTACGCTCCACGTCGCCCCGTACCGCTTCGGCGTTTAAACGCCGCTGACATGCGGGACCCCTGTCGAGCAGCCCACGCGGGCACGGACGCGTGGTGGGCTGGCCTTGGGCCTGTTTAAACCATTTCAGCCCGTTAGCTTTTCCCGCCGGCCTGTTTAATTCAAATTCGTTTTAAACATTTTCCAAACATTTTCAATACTGCCCAAACTTTGAAATTAAATAGTTTCCATTTGGCTAAACCAAATTTAGTGAATTTGATATTGTTGGAAAGCCACTGAAATTCTCTATCCAATGCCACTGGCCTCAGGGTCAAATTCTCTGTAGAATTAATGTGACAAAAATAACAAGCCAGGGACTTTTCCCTATTCAAATAATTCTTAAAAATCAACCAAAATAGATATTAAGTTACTTCCAACTCTAATAGCTCACTTTTGACTTACACTAATTGTTTATGCAATAAAATGGTGTGGTCACTTTGCATGATCATGCCATGGTTTAATGAATGGATATTTTGACTAGTTTAACTAGTTGATATTATCCAAAACTATTAAAGTTAAATTGTGTGAAGTCTTACACTTCATTTAAACTTGTCTCACATGAATTCATGGGATGTTTGGACCCCTGGTTCCAAACTCTCTTATATGAATTTCTTGAGATTTAAATCAAATATAGTGTTATTTAAATGGCATGAGGTGTTCCACCTCATTTAAATCATTCTCCCAAATGATGATGATGATGAACATTTGATCTAGGTCAAGATGAGTTCATCCATGATTGTTGGAGAAATTAAATCTTAAGAAGATTTCAATGAGAGGAAATTATTTCTCAAGAACCCTATGGAAACTATCATTTACATATAGAATACAAATCCTATTTAAATCCCACAACCCATGCACCCTAGTTTATTTATGTGTGTGCATAGAGTAGTTTGTGTGTTTATTTGTGATGTGTGGAATAGCCATGGAATTAGTGAGTAATTATACTCGTATTCAAATTTAGACGGTAGCACCGGAGAGTACGCCGAAGAAGAAGGTTGCTACCAGGAGGAGGAAGAGGAACAGTTTGAGAACTACCAAGGCAAGCTAAATTACTATGCAAGCTTTTATTCTTGCCAAGTGCAAAGCCCCTTGGGGCAAGGCACCATGTCTTACCTTTTCTTATGTGAACCCATCCCAAGTTTTTACCTGTTTTCCAAATGACTTTCCTTTTATAGTTAACTTTGGTCAAAATACAAGTTGGTTTTTAGAGTAGTGAGTTAGCCTTTTCCAAGCAAAGCAAGGTAGCACCTCTCATGAATTAGAGCTAGTGCTAATGAACTAAACTTGACTACTCTAGATGGGAACTTTGTGATTTTGAAAGGATTTTTAAACCTTGGAATGAAGATGCATTCCATTGAATGAGTTTTGAAGGTGAATATGACCAAGAGAAGATGGTGATTTTTGATAAAACATGATGTGGGTTTGAATGCGATACCTTTCCAATTCTCAAGTACCCCCACAATACACGATTATGGGTAGGGCTTAACTGGAAGTTTATGCGTCTTAGTATGGGTTCCCTCTAAACAAGCGTCATCGGGGTTATGCCGAAAGCTGCCTCTACCACAAAAAGAAACAATATGATATGATGCGAAATGAGGTGAATGTCCGGCCCAAGCCCTGTGCAGTTCCCAGGCTGACTGACTGTCTTCACTGGGAGGCCAAGCTCATGGGGAGAGGTGCTCATACTAGGATTCGTAAGTGAAAGGTTATGGTTGATGATCCGCGTACTGTGTTACGATTATTCGGGGAAATCCCGACGGATGAAATCAAATGTTGTGGCACAAGTGTGCAACCTCTGCAGAGTGTAAACCTATTCGAATAGCCGCGTCCACGGTTACGGACGGTTGGAAAGGCCATACAGTTTCCGATGTCATATCTTTGAAAATGATGTTGAAAGGTGATGGTGAATTGACTTGTGGTGAATTGAATTGAAATCACCACTTGAATGGTGGGAATGACACTAATGTTCCCCCTTGGGTTAGTTAGCACTTGAGTAAGCTTTTCTCAAAACTTTGTGAACTAAAACTAGCTTTATGCAAATAAACTAGAGCTTAGCAAACCCTACTAGAATGTCCAGCACTTCCATTAGTTTGAGTTTGCGAGTACTCAACGTACTCACGGCTTTGTCCCTGGCTATTCAAATGGCCAGAGTATGAAGATGAACAAGGAGATGACCAGCAGGATGCCTACGACAACTAAGCGCCTTCCGACGTCAAGCGTTGGCCTGTGGACTAGAGAGTCCTTGTATCTTACGCTTCCGCTATGTTGAACTATGAACTTGTGTTTGTTCGTTGATCAATAGATCAACTATTCGTGTAATATGGATCATGTGATTCCAATTTGTAAGACTTATGGGTTGTAATGAATGATGACTGTGATACTTAACTATTATGCCTCGCAACAACAATATTCCTGGGATTGCGATGTATGACATAATAGGCATTCGGACTTAAAAATCCGGGTGTTGACAAGGACAGTCAGGAGGAGGAGGAAGCCGAGGCGGGAATACCGGAGGGAACTGGAAGAACAAGAAACCCTTCCGCAAGTTGAACTGCACCAGCTTGGAGGAGGTGGTGAACTCCGATCAGGCAGTGATAGGTACGCTTCAGATACTCACTCATCCTGGAAAAGTACTTTTTGATACTGGTGCAACTACATCATTCATTTCTCAGCAATTCATCATCAAACATGGGATTAGTTGCACTAAGCTAGATACACCTATAACCATACTTTCTGTGGGGGGAACGATAGTAGTAACCCACACCAAACAGAGATAGGTCATTATGATCAATAAGTGTGCGTTTGACGCAGACCTGTTCATTCTACCTATGAAGGACATTGATGCCATTCTTGGTATGAACTGGTTAGAGGCAAATGGAGCATTGATAGACTATGTGAACAAAACAGTGTCTCTGAAAAGCCCCGATGGAAGTAGAATGATTTATCAAGGAGATAAGCATACACAGATTGAAGTAGAGCTACAGTTGAACAACATGAAGGAAGTAAAGCTGGAGGATTA
The DNA here is from genome assembly GCF_019359855.2 of Lolium perenne. Classification (NCBI taxonomy): domain Eukaryota; kingdom Viridiplantae; phylum Streptophyta; class Magnoliopsida; order Poales; family Poaceae; genus Lolium; species Lolium perenne. The sequence continues at coordinate 219,349,315 of NC_067247.2, forward strand.
CCTGTAGTAAATGAATTCCAGGATGTTTTTCCTAAGGAATTACCTGGAATGCCACTAGATAGGGAGATAGAGTTTACTATCGACCTAATTCCAGGAACAGCTCCGATTGCTAAGGCACCTTACAAGATGGGGCCTAAGGAGTTGAAGGAACTCAAGGAACAGCTGGATGACTTGGAACATAAAGGATTTATTCAGGAGAGTATCTCACCATGGGGATCACCTGTGATATTCGTGGATAAAAGAGATGGAGGTCGAAGGATGTGCGGAGACTATAGAAACCTGAATAATGTTACTATCAAGAACAAGTATCCACTTAATAGAATACAAGATCTATTTGATCAAGTTAGAGGCGCGGGAGTCTTTTCCAAGATTGATCTAAGATCCGGTTATCATCAGATAAAGATCAAGAAGGAAGACATTCCGAAAACAGCCTTTGTCTCAAGGTACGGACATCATGAATACCTAGTAGTACCTTTTGGATTAACCAATGCCCCAGCAATCTTCATGAATCTTATGAATAAGATCTTCATGCCATGCCTAGACAAGTTTGTTATCGTATTCATTGATGATATCTTGATATATTCCAAAGATAAAGCTGAACATGCTGAACATCTGAGGATAGTGTTGCAAACACTAAGAGAACATCAACTCTATGCCAAATTCAGTAAGTGTGAGTTTTGGCTAGATCAAGTAGAATTTTTTGGTCTTGTTATTAGCAAGGATGGGATAGCTGTTAACCCGAGCAAGGTAGCAGCAGTTTTAGACTGGGAAGCACCAAAGACTGTCAAGGAAATCCGAGGATTCTTAGGAATGGCAGGATACTATCGGAGATTCATTGAAGGATTCTCTAAGATAGCAGGACCAATGACTAAGCTGTTAAGGAAGAACACACCGTTCGTGTGGTCTGATGAGTGTGAGAAGAGTTTTCAGACTCTGAAAGAGAAACTCACCGCAGCACCGGTGTTAGCAGTCCCAGAAGTTGGCAAGGATTACACCGTGTATTGTGACGCATCCAAACATGGATTGGGTTGCGTACTCATGCAAGATCGAAAAGTAATATCCTATGGATCGAGGCAACTCAGACCTCATGAAGTGAACTATCCAACACATGATTTAGAGTTAGCAACAATCGTATTTGCACTTTAAACTTGGAGATATTTTCTCTATGGAGCCAAGTGTGAGCTCTATACTGATCATAAGAGTCTCAAGTACTTCTTCACTCAGAAGGAACTCAATATGAGGCAGAAAAGATGCTGGAGCTAATCAAGGATTATGACTTGACCATCAATTATACTCCAGGAAAGGCTAACGTAGTAGCAGATGCTCTGAGTAGGAAGAGCACTAGAGGAGTTGAACAAGAAATATCACCGGAGTTGAAGAAGGAAATAAGCCAAGCCCAGATACAACTTTGGGAGAAAGAAGCTCATGAAGGACTATCAGCTTTACAAGTAGCCGATGAACTAAGTGTTAACCTAAAGAATGAGATAATCATGGGTCAACTGGACGATCCATTCATCGTGGAGGAGATGAGAAGGATTGATGAGGGTAGACCATCAGAATTTCACCGAGGAGAGTCGGGATCATTATGGTTCCAGAAAAGGATTTGCGTTCCGGATATTGATGAGATCAAGGAAGTTATACTCCGGGAAGCACATCAAACACCATACTCTATACATCCAGGAAGTACAAAGATGTACATGGATCTCAGGGAATTATTCTGGTGGAATAACATGAAAAGAGAGATAGCACAATATGTGGCGGAATGCCATACATGTCAAAGGGTGAAGGCTGAACATCAAAGTCCGGCAGGAAAGTTGCAACCTTTGCCAATCCTAGAATGGAAATGGGAAGAGATAGGAATGGATTTCATCACCGGACTACCCATGACTAATAAAAAGAAGGATATGATATGGGTAATCGTGGACCGGTTGACAAAAAGTGCACACTTCTTAGCGGTAAACCAGCAGGACAAAGGAGAAAAACTCATCGATCTTTACATCAAAGAGATTGTGAGTAAACACGGAGTACCCAAGAAGATCGTGTCAGATCGAGGATCTGTATTCACATCTGCATTTTGGAAACAACTACATGAAGCTTTAGGATCCAAGCTAGACTATAGCACCGCCTATCATCCTCAGACGGGAGGACAAACAGAGAGGACAAACCAGATATTAGAAGATATGCTTAGGGCTTGTGCCCTACACTTCGGAGGATCATGGGAGGAGCATTTACCACTAGCAGAGTTTTCATACAACAATAGCTATCAAAGCAGTATCAAGATGGCACCATTTGAAGCTCTGTATGGAAGGAAGTGTAGATCACCGATATGTTGGTACGAGGCAGGCTCAAGCAAGGAGTTCAATCCTGATTATGTTAAGGAAAAGCAGCAGATCATCGACATCATAAGAGATAGGCTCAAAATAGCCCAAAGCCGACAGAAGAGCTACGCAGATCAAAAGAGAAGGACATGGGAGCCAAAGGTTGGAGACATGGTATACCTTAAGGTAAGTCCGATGAAAAGTATTCAGAGATTCGGAGTAAAGGGGAAGCTTAGCCCTAGATACATCGGACCTTTCAAGATACTGAGTCAAAACCGAGGATTAGCCTTTGAATTGGAACTATCGGGAAGGTTAGCTCAGGTACACAATGTATTCCATGTGTCTCAACTCAGGAAGTGTTTAAAGACCCCAGACGAGCCAGTATCACACGATGAGCTAGAGTTACAACCAGACTTGACCTATATCGAGAAGCCAGCCAAGATTCTCGAGGAAAATTGGAAACAACTCAGGAATAGAGCCATTAAGTACTGCAAGATACAATGGAAGCATCACCCCGAGAGGGAAGCCACCTGGGAAAAGGAAGAAGACCTGAGGAAATCGTACCCAGAATTGTTCAGGTATTACAACCACAACTTCGGGACGAAGTTTTCTTTAAGTGGGAAAGGCTGTAATGTCCCAGGTTTAGAGACGATCGAGGGGTAGATTTTAGAAAGGGATGTGCATTGCATCGTAAATTCTGGGGAAATTTCGCGCTTTTAAAAGATAACTACATCGAAGGGGGACAAGTTTCTCTCTCGACACCTTACAGGGTTAGGGTTTCGAGAGTGCGATAGACTTGCACCTCACTTAGCTCAATTAAGGTTTTGAGAAGAGAGGAGAGCTAGTGCATCACAACTTTAAGTTGCATGATTGAATTCAAACAAACTTGTGTTTGAATTTCAAATTCAACATCATATGAATATCTCATAATTCAAAATTGAGGTCATTCATTAAACAAATATAAATAATCAAGAGTATAAATAATACATCTATTAAGTAAAGCTCATTAGAGAAAATTGTAGTTTTATTGATCAACACACATGATACAATGTCATTTACAATATTCAGAATTGAATTATGAAATATTACAACACATTACAAGAATTGAATAAAGGGCTTTCTATTTTCGTGCCCTCAGGTCCTTAGTTGTACTCAGTTTTCCCCAGCTCCTTAGTTTTTCCTCAGTTTTCCCCAAGCCCTTGTTTGAAACCCACAGAAGCAGCTCAGACGGCAGGATTCCCGTTTAGTTGACCGATCTGTCACGTGTGGGGCCGCGTCGTGTGGGGCCGCGTCATGTGGGCCCGCGTCGCGTGGGGCTGGTAGAAAGGGACCGCGTGGGACAGGACGAGAAGCGTTTGGTTGCACGTGAGCAGGAGCTGGGTTCTGTCTCTCTCGGCCCCAAATTGGCATTATTAAGTGCACCTTTTCCCCTCTTTCTCTCTGTCCTTTTCACAAAATTAGTATAAAATCTAGAGAAGCTTGCATTTCTGACTTTCTTCAATTATTTGTGCCTTTTGGCCCTCGTTGTTTGCCCAATATGGCAGCAAATCTAGTACTCCCTCTGGTCCATATGTATGTAGTTAAATCTAGAAGCAAATCTCCAGGATAATGTACGATAAATTCACAGTCAAAGTAAATCAAGAAAACTAAGTACGGCCAACAAAATATAGTAGACTAGGGATAGATAATCCCTAGATAATATGGATAGATAATAAGCTGCATACACAGCAGCCAACATAGTAACAGGTTCATCACAGCACCATCATACTAACATAACAACAAGGGATCCCTAGCTAACAACAAAGGGATCCCAACAACAAACTAGGAGGCAGCAGCAGCAGCACACGTCCAGGACTCCGCCTACCCCATCTGGCTCTGCCTCCACTTGTTGCTCTTGCTCCCCTTGGGAGCCTTGGGCTTGAGCGGAGGCATGCGCCCGGCGGAGATCTCCACCCGCTGCAAGCTGCGGAGGTGCATGCCGAGCGCCCTGTGCTTGGCGCGGAAGGAGTGGACGTTCACCGTCGTGCCGACCTTGGGGAAGGTGGTGCTGATGTTCTCAGCATGCGTGACGAGGCGATTGAAGTCCGTGGCGCGAGTCTCTGGTGCGAAGGGGCACTGTAGACCTCCTTGGCGAAGTAGGAGATGTCTTGGCCGACTGCAGCCTCCGCGGCTTTGGCGAGTCTTGACGTCCTCCTCCACCTCGTCGCTGCCGACGTCGCTGCCAGACATCTGATCCATATCAAACAGAAACTAGTGAATGAGTTGCAACGATGACTAACGTACATGATAACAAAGTTAAGAAAAACAGAGTCAGCCTCAGTTAGAGTGGACATGATTATATATCTACAGGGAAGGTGTAAGCGAACTAAAGCTCATGCACAACAGATTTGTACACAGCAATGGTTCGCTGAACCCTCCCTGTAAAAATTTGTGCCCAACCATTCATCATAGGCAAAGAAACAGATTCTAGATCTGAACTAGATCTGAACTTGAACACATTCGAGATTATTTGCAAAATTAAACGGTTGATATCTTTTGATTAGTGCATAAAATAACTGATTGAGATCCCATGATTACTTGCATAAATTAACTGATTGAGATCCAATATTACTTGCATAAATTAACCGAACAGCCGAACCCCAAATCTTAAACGAAATCAAGAAGTGATCAAAACAAAATGGAATAAAATCGGCGCAAATATTAGCCCAATACTCATCCATCTACAGATCCATCTACACCAGCAAAAATAGGGTTCAAAAAGGAATGGGGAACAAAAAAGGAAGCAAACCGTAGTTACCTCGTTCCATGGGTCCTCCAGGGAGGTGTCGTAGGGGTTCGGGGGCGGGACGTACGGCACGGGGTCGTAGGGGTCCCATCCCGCCGGGATCGGCGCCACCGGCGGCAGCAGCCTCTGATGCACCGGCGACGGCGGCAGCGGCGGCGACGTCCGTAGAGGGGACGGCGCCGAAGATGTAGGCGTCGCGCTTCGAGCCTACCTCGACGATGGGATTGGCATTCTCCTTGTCCATCTCTCCGGTGGAGGAAGAGGAAGAGGGAGAGGGTTTTTTGCTTTGGAGAAGATGATGGGACGTGAGAGAGTTGGCGATGCGTGAGCGAGTGAGAGTGACGAGAGAGAGTGCGAGGAGGCGTCTATAAAGGCGAGGGTGGTTAATGCAACCCGCGTCCTACGCGTGCACAGTGCACGTCTGCACGTCTTGGACTTACGCAACGCGACACGCGTCCACGATTGCACGTCTAGACTTCTCCACCGCGACCCGCGTCTACGCGTCAACAATTGCACGTGTCCTCGAGTCTAACCCTGGAAATTTAGATATACTCAGGTATACCCTCGAGTCTTATACTAGCATTTTTTGTGTGCTCAATTTTCCCCTCGAGTGCTAATACTGGCTAGTGCAATATACTCAGTTTTACCCTCAAGTGGCTGGTCAACAGAGAGTCAACAAATGGGATTAACTAGTTAAATGAGTCATTTAATGTGCAAAAAAATCCGAAAAAGAGTGGCACTTACTCATGGAGTCTTTACCACAAATTGCCACTTCTCAAATCATAGATAAATCGTAGATAAATCAAGTTTTACCACAAATTGCCACTTCTCAAATCACCTAGTAGCTATGAAGGTGCATGGTTTTCCACAATAAGCCCTTCCCAAAACAGCTTCCCCCAAATCATACTTTGTCTAAATGAGGCCACAATTCTCACCTGTGATGTATATTGGTATTGCAAATAGTTTGAGGTAGGCCAAGATGGGTTTCATTGTACAAAACACGCATTTTCCATTTTTTAAATCTCATATTTGAATCCCTTAGTCTATTTACTACTCAGGTGCCCTTGGTTTCTTGATAGTACTCAGTTTTGCCCTCTCTCTTCACAAATTCTCGCAGACGTGCAACATCGCCCTGATTGGTCTATCCCATGTCACGCGGATCGTGCCCGCCGACCATTGATCGTATGATATAGGGAACGGGCAGGATAACCCCTCTCTCTCTCTGTTGGCGGTTAATTAGCTTCCACCCTCTAAGTATGCTGAAGGGCGGTTTTCTGTATTATTTTCCACGCGCTAAAAATTATAAACTCTTTTAGGCGTTATTTTTCACGCAAAAAATGATAAACCATCACCGATTTGTTGTTGCCATTACTTTTCACGCAAAAAAAATGATAAACCATCACCGATTTGTTGTAGCCATTACTTTTCACGCAAAAAATCATAAACCATCAACAATTTGTTGTAGCCATTACTTTTCACGCAAAAAAAAATGATAAACCATCACCGATTTGTTGTTGCCATTACTTTTCACGCAAAAAAAATGATAAACCATCACCGATTTGTTGTTGCCATTAATTTTCACGCAAAAAAATGATAAACCATCACCGATTTGTTGTTGCCATTACTTTTCACGCAAAAAATGATAAACCATCACCGATTTGTTGTTGCCATTACTTTTCACGCAAAAAATGATAAACCATCAACAATTTGTTGTAGCCATTACTTTTCACGCAAAAAATCATAAACCATCTATCTTTGTATAGAATGATAAACCTATCACGTACGATTTTTGAGGTCATTTAGAGAAGGCAGAAAAAACCTAATTTGTTACAAAAGTTTGGCATACATGATGGCATACCTATAACAACAAGGAATATCTAAAAGGGAAAGTTTCAGAAAATTTGAAATTTAGGGTGAAAATGATGCCATACATGAACATTATTATCGAGGTATTGACCTTAAAATCAATTGGGTATTATAAAGGGAAATAAAAAGTTCGAAAAATGTAAAAACGAAACAATCTATCTATCTATGTATAGAAGATTAGCTGTATGAAATTTGAGGTTATTTAGAGAAGGTAGAAATAATCACCTTGTTAGAAAAGCTGGTTTCAGCGAGACGAAACGGCATGCGCTTAAGCAAAGTGATTTTTTTCGAACATCTCCAAATTACCCCAAATTTTCCATACATGATGCCATACGTGTAACAACAAGGAACCCTATCTAAAAAGTGTCAAAAAAGTTTGCCCAACCGTATAGCTCTATCAAAAAGAACCTCACCATGGCGCTAGTATAATTTTGGGATAGTTACAAACTTTCGTTACCTAACCTTCAACATGAAACTTGTTTCAAATTCATTTTGGCCTACAAGAAACAAATCCCAACTTGATTCGAGCACCACAGCCTCCAAACGATGCCGATGCCGATATCGGCATGGTCAGAATGGCTATGCTCGCCGCCACTGCTAGGTCAACGTCGGGATGCACCCTCAATCCCGTCCCCTCATTCGATCACTGACACACCAGAGATACCGCCGAGGCCAATGCCGAACGTACATGCTGATGCCAATGCCGAACATGCATGCACGCCGCTGTGGGCACGGCCACGCCGACCCGCTATGTTGGACGCCACAGACCGCCGCGAGGTCTTTCCCTTCGCCACCACACTCTCCTAGCACCCACCTATACATGCCAGAAAGGAGAGACACTAGTTTTCTCTACATTGCTCGCCTTCGTGTCCGACACGGTCAGTCAAAGTTTTGAGGTGGTCATCGATGTCGTCGACCATTTCTTCTCTTCTTTGCATGGTTAAACACGTCTAGTTCATATCTATCTAATGCGTCTGGTCTCGCCTCATGCAGTTCTTTGTGGAGGTCGATCTCATCTCGGCACCCCGCATGCCACCTCCTCCGTGCCATCGCTGTAGAGCTCCATTTAAAAATCTAATCCTACCCGTGTATTGCCCCTTGTATCAGCGTCATGGCCCCACTTGTCATTTGATATAGCGAAGCCCCACTCGTTCGCGTTTTGGTCAGGGATACAGCGATGCTTACGGTCAAACAAAGATGGATGGTCTGACGTGTCTTTCCAGGCTCTACGTGGCCCCACTAGTCAGAAGATAACGGTCAACCGTCGGGCAACCGGCCGTTACATCACGTGTGATGGTTTCAGACAAACGCTTGGGTAAAACTGAGGAAAAACTAAGGAGCTGGGGAAAACTGAGCACAACTAAGGACCCGAGGGCACGAAAATAGAAATCCCTTGAATAAATGGAAAAAGGAAAAAAGAAAGAAAATTGCAAGTACATGGTCTATTCTAAACTACATAAGATGATCATCATGGAAATCTTGCTCAAAGATGATCTTGATCTTCATCTTGATCACCTCATTGTCCCTGCACACACACAAAGACCGAACAAAGGGTTATGCCAAGTGGCAAAAGCATGCCGAGCTGATCCACTCACTGGACCAAGTACCAACCAGCAAGCACACATGCTGCTCACTGATACGTCTCCGACGTATCGATAATTTCTTGTGTTCCATGCCACATTATTGATGACATCTACATGTTTTATGCACACTTTATGTCATATTCGTGCATTTTCTGGAACTAACCTATTAACAAGATGCCGAAGAGCCAGTTGCTGTTTTCTGCTGTTTTTGGTTTCTGGGGACGCCATCAACTATTCTTTGTTGAATATCATGTGAGTTGCTATGCATGTCCGTCTTGTATGAAGTAAGAGAGATCTACCACCTTAATGGTTGGAGCATACATATTGTTAGAGAAGAACATTGGGCCACTAACTGAAGCCATGATTCATGGTGGAAGTTTCAGTTTTGGACATATATCCTCAATCTCATATGAGAATAATAATTGTTGCCACATGCTTACGCATTAAAGAGGAGTCCATTATCTGTTGTCCATGTTGTCCCGGTATGGATGTCTAAGTTGAGAATAATCAAAAGCGAGAAATCCAAAATGCGAGCTTTCTCCTTAGACCTTTGTACAGGCGGCATGGAGGTACCCCATTGTGACACTTGGTTAAAACATGTGTATTGCGATGATCCGGTAGTCCAAGCTAATTAGGACAAGGTGCGGGCACTATTAGTATACTATGCATGAGGCTTGCAACTTGTAAGATATAATTTACATAACTCATATGCTTTATTACTACCGTTGACAAAATTGTTTCATGTTTTCAAAATAAAAGCTCTAGCACAAATATAGCAATGGATTCTTTCCTTTTTGAAGGACCTTTCTTTTTACTTTTATGTTGAGTCAGTTCACCTATTTCTCTCCACCTCAAGAAGCAAACACTTGTGTGAACTGTGCATTGATTCCTACATATTTGCATATTGCACTTATTATATTACTCTATGATGACAATTATCCATGAGATATACATGTTATAAGTTGAAAGCAACCGCTGAAACTTAATCTTCCTTTGTGTTGCTTTAATACCTTTACTTTGATTTATTGCTTTATGAGTTAACTCTTATGCAAGACTTATTGATGCTTGTCTTGAAGTACTATTCATGAAAAGTCTTTGCTTTATGATTCACTTGTTTACTCATGTCATTACCATTGTTTTGATCGCTGCATTCATTACATATGTTTACAAATAGTATGATCAAGGTTATGATGGCATGTCACTCCGTAAATTATCTTTGTTATCGTTTTACCTGCTCGGGATGAGCAGAACTAAGCTTGGGGATGCTGATACGTCTCCGACGTATCGATAATTTCTTGTGTTCCATGCCACATTATTGATGACATCTACATGTTTTATGCACACTTTATGTCATATTCGTGCATTTTCTGGAACTAACCTATTAACAAGATGCCGAAGAGCCAGTTGCTATTTTCTGCTGTTTTTGGTTTCAGAAATCCTAGTAACGAAATATTCTCGGAATTGGACGAAATCAACGCCCAGGGTCCTATTTTGCCACGAAGCTTCCAGAAGACCGAAGAGGAGACGAAGTGGGGCCACGAGGTGGCCAAACCACAGGGCGGCGCGGCCCAAGCCCTGGCCGCGCCGACCTATGGTGTGGGCCCCTCGTGCCGCCTCTTTACCTGCCCTTCCGCCTACAAATAGCCTCCGTCGCGAAACCCCCGGTGCGAGAGCCACGATACGGAAAACCTTCCAGAGACGCCGCCGCCGCCAATCCCATCTCGGGGGATTCAGAGATCGCCTCCGGCACCCTGCCGAGAGGGGAATCATCTCCCGGAGGACTCTACGCCGCCATGGTCGCCTCCGGAGTGATGTGTGAGTAGTCTACCCCTGGACTATGGGTCCATAGCAGTAGCTAGATGGTTGTCTTCTCCTCATTGTGCTTAATTGTCGGGTCTTGTGAGCTGCCGAACATGATCAAGATCATCTATCTGTAATTCTATATGTTGTGTTTGTTGGGATCCGATGAATAGAGAATACTTGTTATGTTGATTATCAATTTATATCTATGTGTTGTTTATGATCTTGCATGCTCTCCATTACTAGTAGATGCTCTGGCCAAGTAGATGCTTGTAACTCCAAGAGGGAGTATTTATGCTCGATAGTGGGTTCATGTCTCCGTGAATGCAGGGAAGTGACAAATCTCTAAGATTATGGATGTGCTGTTGCCACTAGGGATAAAACATTGGTGCTATGTTCGAGGATGTAGTTACTGATTACATTACGCGCAATACTTAATGCAATTGTCTGTTGTTAGCAACTTAATACTGGAGGGGGTTCGGATGATAACCTGAAGGTGGACTTTTTAGGCATAGATACATGCTGGATAGCGGTCTATGTACTTTGTCGTAATGCCCAATTAAATCTCACTATACTCATCATAATATGTATGTGCATGGTCATGCCCTCTTTATTTGTCAATTGCCCAACTGTAATTTGTTCACCCAACATGTTGTTTATCTTATGGGAGAGACACCTCTAGTGAACTGTGGACCCCGGTCCAATTCTCTACACTGAAATACAATCTACTGCAATACTGTTCTACTATTTTCTGCAAACAATCATCATCCACACTATACATCTAATCCTTTGTTACAGCAAGCCGGTGAGATTGACAACCTCGCTGTTTCGTTGGGGCAAAGTACTTGGTTTGTGTTGTGCAGGTTCCACGTTGGCGCCGGAATCCCTGGTGTTGCGCCGCACTACATCTCGCCGCCATCAACCTTCAACGTGCTTCTTGGCTCCTACTGGTTCGATAAACCTTGGTTTCATACTGAGGGAAAACTTGCCGCTGTACGCATCACACCTTCCTCCTGGGGTTCCCAACGGACGCGTGCTGTACGCGTATCAAGCAAATTTCTGGCGCCGTTGCCGGGGAGATCAAGACACGCTGCAAGGGGAGTCTCCACATCCCAATCTCTTTACTTTGTTTTAGTCTTGCTTTATGTTATTTACTACTTTGTTTGCTGCATTATATCAAAACACAAAAAAATTAGTTGCTAGCTTTACTTTATTTACTGTCTTGCACTCTATATCAAAAACACAAAAAAATTAGTTACTTGCATTTACTTTATGTAGTTTGCTTTATTTACTACTGCTAAAATGGCCACCCCTGAAAATACTAAGTTGTGTGATTTCACAACCACAAATAATAATGATTTCTTATGCACACCTATTGCTCCACCTGCTACTACAGCAGAATTCTTTGAAATTAAACCTGCTTTACTGAATCTTGTTATGCGAGAGCAATTTTCTGGTATTAGTTCTGATGATGCTGCTGCCCATCTTAATAATTTTGTTGAACTATGTGAAATGCAAAAGTATAAGGATGTAGATGGTGATATTATTAAATTGAAATTGTTCCCTTTCTCATTAAGAGGAAGAGCTAAAGATTGGTTGCTATCTCTGCCTAAGAATAGTATTGATTCCTGGACTAAATGCAAGGATGCTTTTATTGGTAGATATTATCCCCCTGCTAAAATTATATCTTTGAGAAGTAGCATAATGAATTTTAAACAATTAGATAATGAAAATGTTGCACAAGCATGGGAAAGAATGAAATCTTTGGTTAAAAATTGCCCAACCCATGGACTGACTACTTGGATGATCATCCAAACCTTTTATGCATGACTGAATTTTTCTTCGTGGAACCTATTGGATTCAGCTGCTGGAGGTACCTTTATGTCCATCACTCTTGGTGAAGCAACAAAGCTTCTTGATAATATGATGATCAATTACTCTGAATGGCACACGGAAAGAGCTCCACAAGGTAAGAAGGTAAATTAATCGAAGAAACCTCTTCCTTGAGTGATAAGATTGATGCTATTATGTCTATGCTTGTGAATGATAGGACTAATGTTGATCCTAATAATGTTCTGTTAGCTTCATTGGTTGCCCAAGAAGAACATGTTGATGTAAACTTCATCAAAAATAATAATTTCAACAACAATGCTTATCGGAACAATTCTAGTAATAACTATAGGCCATATCCTTATAATAATGGTAACGGTTATGCTAATTCTTATGGGAATTCTTACAATAATAATAGGAATACACCCCCTGGACTTGAAGCTATGCTTAAAGAATTTATTAGTACACAAACTGCCTTTAACAAATCTGTTGAGGAAAAACTCAATAAAATTGATATTCTCGTTTCTAAGGTTGATAGTCTTGCCTCTGATGTTGATCTTTTGAAATCGAAAGTTACGCATAATAGGGATATTGAAAATAAAATTGTTACTACAGCAAATGCCATCCAAGTTAGAATTAATGAGAATATAAGATTAATGGCTGAATTGCGTGCTAGGTGGGATAGAGAAGAAAATGAAAAACTAGCTAAAGAGAAAAATGTAGCTAAAGTTTGGACTATTACCACCACAAGTAATGTTGATTCTTCACATGTTGCTGCACCTCCTATTATTAATGGTAAAATAATTGGTGTTGGCAATGTTTCCACTTCTAATGCAAAGAGCGAGAAACTGCCTGAAACTGCTAAAACTGCTGAAATTGCCTGTGATAAAACTGCTGAAATTTTTTCCAACCTTGGGGATGATGATCCCATTGCTGTAGCTCATAATGATTTAGATTTTGATGATTGCCACATCTCTGAAGTTATAAAGTTCTTACAAAAACTTGCTAAGAGTCCCAATGCTAGCGCTGTAAACTTGGCTTTCACAAAACATATTACGAATGCTCTCATAAAAGCTCGAGAAGAGAAACTAAAACTTGAAACTTCTATTCCTAGAAAGCTAGAGGATGGTTGGGAACCCATCATTAAAATGAGGGTCAATGATTTTGATTGTAATGCTTTATGTGATCTTGGTGCAAGTATTTCTGTTATGCCTAAGAAAGTCTATGATATGCTTGACTTGCCACCATTGAAAAATTGTTTACTTGGATGTTAATCTCGCTGATAATGCTAAAAAGAAACCTTTGGGGAGAGCTGATAATGTTCATATTATGGTTAACAATAACCTTGTCCCCGTTGATTTTGTTGTCTTGGATATTGAATGCAATGCATCTTGCCCCATTATATTGGGAAGACCTTTTCTTCGAACCGTTGGTGCTACTATTGATATGAAGGAAGGTAATATTAAATATCAATTTCCTCTCAAGAAAGGTACGGAACACTTCCCTAGAAAGAGAATGAAGTTACCTTATGATTCTATTATTAGAACAAATTATGATGTTGATGCTTCGTCTCTCGATAATACTTGATATACACTTTCTGTGCCTAGCTGAAAGGCGTTAAAGAAAAGCGCTTATGGGAGACAACCCATGTTGTTTTTACTACAGTACTTTGTTTTTATTTTGTGTCTTGGAAGTTGTTTACTACTGTAGCAACCTCTCCTTATCTTAGTTTAGTGTTTTATTGTGCCAAGAAAAGTCGTTGATAGAAAAGTTCATACTAGATTTGGATTACTGCGCAGAAACAGATTTCTTTGCTGTCATGAATCTGGGCAAAATTCTCTGTAGGTAACTCATAAAATTAAGCCAATTTACGTGAGTGATCCTCAGATATGTACGCAACTTTCATTCAATTTGAGCATTTTCATTTGAGCAAGTCTGGTGCCTCGATAAAATACGTCAATACGAACTATTCTGTTTTTGACAGATTTTGCCTTTTATTTCGCATTGCCAGTTTTGTTATGTTCGATGGATATTTCGATTCCATTGACTTTCAGTAGCTTTGTGAAATGTCCAGAAGTGTTAAGAATGATTATGTCACCTCTGAACATGTATATTTTGATTGTGCACTAACCCTCTAATGAGTTGTTCTAAGTTTGGTGTGGAGGAAGTTTTAAGGATCAAGAGAGGAGTATGATGCAATATGATCAAGGAGAGTGAAAGCTCTAAGCTTGGGGATGCCCCGGTGGTTCACCCCTGCATATATCAAGAAGACTCAAGCGTCTAAGCTTGGGGATGCCCAAGGCATCCCCTTCTTCATCGACAACATTATCAGGTTCCTCCCCTGAAACTATATTTTTATTCCATCACATCTTATGTGCTTTGCTTGGAGCGTCGGTTTGTTTTTGTTTTTTTTTGTTTTGTTTGAATAAAATGGATCCTAGCATTCACTGTATGGGAGAGAGACACGCTCCGCTGTTGCATATGGACAAGTATGTCCTTAGGCTTTACTCATAGTATTCATGGCGAAGTTTCTTCTTCGTTAAAATGTTATATGGTTGGAATTGGAAAATGCTACATGTAGTAATTCTAAAATGTCTTGAATAATTTGATACTTGGCAATTGTTGTGCTCATGTTTAAGCTCTTGCATCATATACTTTGCACCCATTAATGAAGAAACACCTAGAGCTTGCTAAATTTGGTTTGCATATTTGGTCTCTCTAAAGTCTAGAAAATTTCTAGTATTGAGTTTTGAACAACAAGGAAGACGGTGTAGATTCTTATAATGTTTACAATATGTCTTTTATGTGAGTTTTGCTGCACCGGTTCATCCTTGTGTTTGTTTCAAATAACCTTGCTAGCCTAAACTTTGTATCGAGAGGGAATACTTCTCATGCATCCAAAATACTTGAGCCAACCACTATGCCATTTGTGTCCACCATACCTACCTACTACATGGTATTTCTCCGCCATTCCAAAGTAAATTGCTTGAGTGCTACCTTTAAAATTCCATCATTCGCCTTTGCAATATATAGCTCATGGGACAAATAGCTTAAAAACTATTGTGGTATTGAATATGTACTTATGCACTTTATCTCTTATTAAGTTGCTTGTTGTGCGATAACCATGTTTCTGGGGACGCCATCAACTATTCTTTGTTGAATATCATGTGAGTTTCTATGCATGTCCGTCTTGTATGAAGTAAGAGAGATCTACCACCTTAATGGTTGGAGCATACATATTGTTAGAGAAGAACATTGGGCCGCTAACTGATGCCATGATTCATGGTGGAAGTTTCAGTTTTGGACATATATCCTCAATCTCATATGAGAATAATAATTGTTGCCACATGCTTACGCATTAAAGAGGAGTCCATTATCTGTTGTCCCGGTATGGATGTCTAAGTTGAGAATAATCAAAAGCGAGAAATCCAAAATGCGAGCTTTCTCCTTAGACCTTTGTACAGGCGGCATGGAGGTACCCCATTGTGACACTTGGTTAAAACATGTGTATTGCGATGATCCGGTAGTCCAAGCTAATTAGGACAAGGTGCGGGCACTATTAGTATACTATGCATGAGGCTTGCAACTTGTAAGATATAATTTACATAACTCATATGCTTTATTACTACCGTTGACAAAATTGTTTCATGTTTTCAAAATAAAAGCTCTAGCACAAATATAGCAATGGATTCTTTCCTTTTTGAAGGACCTTTCTTTTTACTTTTATGTTGAGTCAGTTCACCTATTTCTCTCCACCTCAAGAAGCAAACACTTGTGTGAACTGTGCATTGATTCCTACATATTTGCATATTGCACTTATTATATTACTCTATGATGACAATTATCCATGAGATATACATGTTATAAGTTGAAAGCAACCGCTGAAACTTAATCTTCCTTTGTGTTGCTTCAATACCTTTACTTTGATTTATTGCTTTATGAGTTAACTCTTATGCAAGACTTATTGATGCTTGTCTTGAAGTACTATTCATGAAAAGTCTTTGCTTTATGATTCACTTGTTTACTCATGTCATTACCATTGTTTTGATCGCTGCATTCATTACATATGTTTACAAATAGTATGATCAAGGTTATGATGGCATGTCACTCCAGAAATTATCTTTGTTATCGTTTTACCTGCTCGGGATGAGCAGAACTAAGCTTGGGGATGCTGATACGTCTCCGACGTATCGATAATTTCTTGTGTTCCATGCCACATTATTGATGACATCTACATGTTTTATGCACACTTTATGTCATATTCGTGCATTTTCTGGAACTAACCTATTAACAAGATGC
Source organism: Lolium perenne (assembly GCF_019359855.2). Taxonomy (NCBI): domain Eukaryota; kingdom Viridiplantae; phylum Streptophyta; class Magnoliopsida; order Poales; family Poaceae; genus Lolium; species Lolium perenne. Next base: position 219,365,796 of record NC_067247.2, read on the forward strand.
CGAAGAGCCAGTTGCTATTTTCTGCTGTTTTTGGTTTCAGAAATCCTAGTAACGAAATATTCTCGGAATTGGACGAAATCAACGCCCAGGGTCCTATTTTGCCACGAAGCTTCCAGAAGACCGAAGAGGAGACGAAGTGGGGCCACGAGGTGGCCAAACCACAGGGCGGCGCGGCCCAAGCCCTGGCCGCGCCGACCTATGGTGTGGGCCCCTCGTGCCGCCTCTTTACCTGCCCTTCCGCCTACAAATAGCCTCCGTCGCGAAACCCCCAGTACCGAGAGCCACGATACGGAAAACCTTCCAGAGACGCCGCCGCCGCCAATCCCATCTCGGGGGATTCAGGAGATCGCCTCCGGCACCCTGCCGGAGAGGGGAATCATCTCCCGGAGGACTCTACGCCGCCATGGTCGCCTCCGGAGTGATGTGTGAGTAGTCTACCCCTGGACTATGGGTCCATAGCAGTAGCTAGATGGTTGTCTTCTCCTCATTGTGCTTAATTGTCGGGTCTTGTGAGCTGCCGAACATGATCAAGATCATCTATCTGTAATTCTATATGTTGTGTTTGTTGGGATCCGATGAATAGAGAATACTTGTTATGTTGATTATCAATTTATATCTATGTGTTGTTTATGATCTTGCATGCTCTCCGTTACTAGTAGATGCTCTGGCCAAGTAGATGCTTGTAACTCCAAGAGGGAGTATTTATGCTCGATAGTGGGTTCATGTCTCCGTGAATCTGGGAAGTGAGAAATCTCTAAGATTATGGATGTGCTGTTGCCACTAGGGATAAAACATTGGTGCTATGTTCGAGGATGTAGTTACTGATTACATTACGCGCAATACTTAATGCAATTGTCTGTTGTTAGCAACTTAATACTGGAGGGGGTTCGGATGATAACCTGAAGGTGGACTTTTTAGGCATAGATGCATGCTGGATAGCGGTCTATGTACTTTGTCGTAATGCCCAATTAAATCTCACTATACTCATCATAATATGTATGTGCATGGTCATGCCCTCTTTATTTGTCAATTGCCCAACTGTAATTTGTTCACCCAACATGTTGTTTATCTTATGGGAGAGACACCTCTAGTGAACTGTGGACCCCGGTCCAATTCTCTACACTGAAATACAATCTACTGCAATACTGTTCTACTATTTTCTGCAAACAATCATCATCCACACTATACATCTAATCCTTTGTTACAACAAGCCGGTGAGATTGACAACCTCGCTGTTTCGTTGGGGCAAAGTACTTGGTTTGTGTTGTGCAGGTTCCACGTTGGCGCCGGAATCCCTGGTGTTGCGCCGCACTACATCTCGCCGCCATCAACCTTCAACGTGCTTCTTGGCTCCTACTGGTTCGATAAACCTTGGTTTCATACTGAGGGAAAACTTGCCGCTGTACGCATCACACCTTCCTCTTGGGGTTCCCAACGGACGCGTGCTGTACGCGTATCACTCACACAGCCTTGGTGCATGCCCAACAACAAGTCATGATGTGTGCATGCATAACAGCACACATACACGGCCAGGGAGTCACCAAAATGGTGCCAGGCCTTGTTGTCGACAAGAGAAGCAGAGGAGAGGCATATATAAACTTTTCACAGCCAAACCCTAGCCATTCCATCGACAAGGAGCACCAGGGTAAGAACACATCAAGAACAACAAGAACAGGTGAACAGCAAGAGCTGCTCCACCTATTCCAGCAAACCACAGAAATTAACCAAGCAGCACCAGCTTGCAAGGAGGAGCAGGGCAAGCACAAGCACATCATAGAAGAAATCCTCTACACCAACAACTAATTCTAGGAGCTGGAGTGAGGTATACCAAATCCATGAGCAAACATCAGTTTTGCTCATAACACAAGCATGTGCATAACACATACACAAGTCGTAGGGTATGATTACCCTGTGTGCATCATCATTTGGTGTTAAACCATTTGATGCTGGCAAAATGGGGAATAAGCCAGAAGAGAATAACCCTACGGAAGAATTGGTCAAGCCAAGTGTATCATCACTAAGGCAAACCAAAGAATCCAGCAAGGATTGATCCATAGCTAGCCTAGCCCAACTCACCTAGCACTAAATGGTTCACTAAACCATCAGACATTAAGACAAATCATTGTCTATTTGATTCTCAACATCAAAAGCTACTGGCAATCCAACAAAGGGATCACCCAGAAAGCATCTAGTAAGCCACAGCAATCCAACAAGGGTGGGAGCTACCTAAACAGCAAAGAACTGTTGTCAGGGTCACCTCAACCACTGAAACAGCCCAAACAAATAAGCCTTGCACAGTTATCATCACCCAGATGGGTTCAAAAGAGGTCTAGGGTACCCAACCAAGTGGTGGCATCTATCTAGTCCTGCCAAAGTTAATAAAATGATCATTAATGCAAGTAGTTCACATCACTTATCCATCTTAGTAAATCCAAGCAATACAGATAAGTGAATCATACAAGTAATCAAAGCACCAGAGCCTTGCAGATGATCCAATGGATCATTGCAAGCATCAGCAACTGCTTGAGCAAGAAAAAGTCATGCATCAGTAGAGATTTTAGTGTCACACAGACACAAGGATGAGTAGTAGTGGGGCACAGTTATAACACAGCAGCTTTTACAAGCAACTGATGATCATATGATCATCAGAAGCTTGCTAGAGCATGCTAAAGCATGCCGGAACCAACTCTAGCATCAATACAATGACTATATTAATTAAACAGTCACATTCCATAATGAATTGCGTCACAGATAAGATAATGAGCTAAATACAATTGTATCCAGAAGCACACCATCACTGGATGGTGCTGTTTAGCCAACAACAATGCCCAGTGGGCAGTTCCAGGAACTATAGCACAAAGAATAGCACATCAGGAGCACTGGTTCTTGCAAATTGCAAGGATGACACACAGTCATCAAGCCAGGGGCAAGGAAATGCACACACAAGATCAGGCAGTAGCCTAGCTACATCTGGAGCAACATGGCAATGCAATGAGCATCACAACATGCTCATGAGCAAGGGCATAAGCTTCACGACAACATAACAAGCATAGCTGGCACTTGCAAATGCAAGTATTGCAAGCAGCAGTAAGCCAGAGATGCTTAAACAGATGGCTTACACATATATCCAAGCCACTGCCACAACTAGAGTGATCAAGCTAGAAATGAAGCAGGCAGTAGCATAGACAATTGTAAGGAAGGAACAGTAGTAGCAGATCATGGCATCCAAGCATGCGACAGGCAACATCATAGCAATATGACATGGAAATTAGAGCTAAGAAGCCATCAGTAGCGCAGCAGCATGCCAAGCCCTAGCACGGCACAACAGCAGTAGCACGGCATGGCCATCATATCCACGAGGGGAAGCAAGGCCAGTAGCCAGAGCCAGACGAGGAGGAGGAGAGAAGATAGAAGAACAGGGGTACTGACCTGGAGCAGAGCACCACGGCGTCACCGTGGCGGCACGGCGGCACAGCCTGGCCACGGCAGCGCCAAGCCATGGCCAAGCCAGGCGTTCGCCGAGCGCAGAGGCTCCAGCGCAACCACGGCGAGGCACACGGCCACGCCACGGCGCCAGGATCGTCGGCGGGCGACGAATCGCCGCGAATCACCACGGCCATGTCGCAGAGGCGTTGGGGGAAAATGGTGGCAGCGAAGAAACACAGATCGGCGCGGACCGATCGGTGCGCCATCGTGCGGCCGTTCGTTTGCGAACGATCTCGCCGGCGGGAGTGGCCGGAGGCGGCCGGAGTAATTCGGCGACGGCGCGGGCGACGCGGGAGTCGCCAGAGCTCAGAGGAGCTAGGGTTAGCGCGAGTGAGAGAGGAAGGGGACGGGTGCGTCCGACCGAGCCGGACGAGCGGCTCGGGTTAGGTTTAACCGCTGGGCCACCCTGGCAGGTGGGCTCAGGGACATTTTAGTAATTTCACAATTACATTTAACCCTGAAACTTTGAAAATGCATAGAAAATGATAAATAGCTCTAAAAAAATAATTAAAATATGAAAACTACTCAGAATAAAATTCTCTATCATAAGAAAATATGAAAAGGAATTTTTGGAGACAAACAAGATTAAGTCCAAATTTGATGATTAAAATAATCATTTAAATCACACCTTATAGTTTCAATAATGAAATTAAGTCCATAAATGCTTTTGGACTTTAAAAAAACACCTTGAAACATTTCAAGGTAGTATTTTACCCTAAAACGAAGTATCCCTAAATTGTTCTTAGTATCCACCTCTCACATAAAATGATAAGACATCGGAAAGGGGGGAACAAACCCTAAAAATGGAAAGCATGCATAATTGCTTCTTTAACCATTGCCCTTATCGGACAGTGATGCTATTTTTCAGCAACAGAGGACAAGGGTCATTCCACACCATCCAACTGCAACACTTTGCAGTGTTCAGGCAAGTTCATCACTTGCTCATGTCATTCGAGTATTTTTACCAAATTACTTGCAAAGTACTATGTTTATCACTATTGCATAAAAAGCAAAACCACTATTTTCATAACTATGAATATGACTAAGTGGTGGGCAATGGAACCATGGATTGTGTTGATATGGTGGAGGTTCCATTACAAGGGTTTATATCCATCTAGGATTAAACAACAAATGTCTTCCAGTGATTCTTGTGCCGTAATACCCGTGTTAACCATAAGATCTGGAGTGGGATGGAATAGTCAATCGTATTTCCACCTCTTGTACATCAACGGATGCGCTTACCGTAGCAGTTGTATCTTGCGAGAACAACCGGAGGGTGGGGATCCCATTCTAATTCCCCACGGTAATGCGGTCTATGATGGGTTGCAGCTACCGGCGAAGGAGTTTATGGTAGAGCCCAGAACTGTTGTTGCGGTTGGGGGCCATCCTTAATTGGAGTAAGTACACCGGCGAGGACCCTGGGCCAGGGTATGCAACAAAGGGTGGGTGTGTGAGGTAGCAGAGGAATATGATTGGCTATGACCTTATACCGGGCCTCACACCGAAGGAAGTGTGGACGGGAAAGCTGCCCGGTTGGCACCAAGGTTAAGATCTCTTATGGGTAAAGCAACACACCTCTGCAGAGTGTAATGAATCGTGACCTGTCACTCCCTGTTCCGGGTTTGGAACTGCGAACGCTGCCGGAAAGGAACTCCATGAAGTTCTAGTAAACCGGTGAAGGCTGACGGACATAGTTCTTCTGAATAAAAGCAACATCTTGAAGAAATGTTTATCAAAACCTGCATTGGTATTAAACTTTCTGGTCTGATATCGTAGATAGTGCATTAAACACCTATTTTCTATAATGAACTTGTTGAGTACGCTCATACTCATACCACTCTTAAATCCCCTGCTTAGATTGTCTGAATCGACTGGAGGAGGACAACGGCGACCCTGAAGGAGCCGAAGTCATCGGCTATGAAGAACCAGACCTCTCTGGAGGTATCGAAGGAGTAGACTACCTCATCGTCTACGGAACCGGGGAGGGTTCCGGAGGAGAGCAAGCTTAGACCTACCGAGTAGTAGTAGTATCCGAGCAGTTCGAACTCTTAGTACTTAACTGCTCGAGGAGAATAAAATGTATAACTTAGTAAGACTCTTATATTGTAAGTTGAGTCGGGTTCGCCTCGAACACATGAGTCTTCCTCTTAGGACCCAAGAGGAACTCCGTGATGATATGTACATGTTGCTTGTAATAATAAATGAATGAGTTATGGACCTGCTATGTTCTGTTGTACTACTCTGAGGGATGTAATATTTGCGGATTGGTACTTCGTGAATGTTATATCAACGACTGGCATACTACAACATGCAGTGGTATGCAGGGTCACCACAGCTTGACACAAAGGTAAATTCTCTAGATATGCAACTATGTGAATTTACCTATATGACAAGGTCAACAACTAAGCAAGATGTACCTACGCAATATATATATAGAGATAAAGGATAGAGGTAACCAAGAGTGGAGCACGTGGAGACACGGAGTTGATTCTCGTAGTTCCCTTCCTTTGCAAGAAGGTACGTCTACGTTTGGAGGAGTGTGGTTGCTATGAAAGACAAACCAACGCCACGAAGGCTTCACTCAGGTCTCCGGTGAGCAACGCCACGAAGGCCCAGCACACTCCCACTAAGGGATTTCCTCCAGGCGGAAATCGGGCCTTTACAAGGTTCTTGGGGCACACATCCACAACCAAATTGGAGGCTCCCAAATCTATAACAACACAACAAATCAACAAGCATACATCAATAACAACAACTAGAGATTCCAAATAGGAACACTAGCAAGAGGGCCCTCAAGCATATGAGGGGGAAATGTAAATCGCTTCGGTGAGGATGTAGATCGGGGTCTTCTCCTTCGAATCTCCAAAGATCAAGAGCTTTGGATGGGTGGAGGAGGAGATCTTGCAAATCTTGTATTCTTTGAGGTGGCTCTAATGGTGGTGAGTCTTGGCAGAATTTGAGCAATGATTGAGCAGGTTGGAAGGAAGAAGAAGGGCGGTATAAATACCCCCTCTCAAAATCCAGCCGTTGGGAGCTTTCGAGGGCCAGATAATCTGGCCTAAGTTGGGGCCAGATAATCCGCCCCCCCCCCCCCCAAATGTCCGGCCTTGGAGAATTTCCGGTCAAATGTCCGGCCAAATATCCGGTCTCATGCCAGGGTAGTACTGAGCCGGATCGCCTCGAGTCCTTAGCCAAATTTTGGGGGCCGGATATTTTGCAAATATCCGGCCCGGTAAAACTTTGATAGCTTCCTTTTATCTTGTATTTCCACACAAGACACTCACAAACATGTATAAATGTAATCTCTGCACCACTTCATCAAACATTAGTGTATCCAATATATTGACATCAAACACTCCAAAACATAATGTGAGAGATGTTCTTTCAATCTCCCCTTTTTTGGTGTTTGATGACAATATACGGATTTGCAAGAAAAACATTACAGAGAACACTCATGTTGGAAAAAAATAGAGGCACTCCCCCTACATGTGTGCATACAAGTAATTTGCATTTGAATACAAATGCACAACATATAGGTGCGAGGTGCCTCAACACAAGAGATATCCAACATGAGCTCAAACATGAGACATAGGTAAATATATAGATGAGACAAGGTGAGAGAGATCATACCCATATGGAGATATATAATACCGGATATATGTAAATACCACACCATAACATAAAACTTGGTCTCAACATATAGAATTCCAAAAACCTCAACATAATGTCTCACAAACCACACATATCACATAGTTTGAACGAAACAAACCAAGCCAAATAGTTCAAATGAATGACATAAAAGAGGACACAAGCGATAAAAGAATGGTAAACGCATATGCTTGTGCCCGACCCTAGCAAATCTCGTAGAGAAGGCCTAATAGAACACTTCTCCCCCTTTGGCATCGAGACGCTAAAAAGGGGAAAAGCGCGATGCTACACGCCCCATGGAGATCACTCAGAGTCCGTCTCGGAGACATGATCTTCATCACTGTCAGCGGCAGGAGGAGAATTGCGAGCAATGCTAGCCCTCTGAATGCTCTGCTCAAGATTAGCCCACAGAACCTGGGAGGAGTGCCACCCACTGTAAGCTGGGTGAACTGGCGGCTGAGGCGGAGGACCTTGCTCACCACTGAGCTTGTGAAGGATGACGACCTGAGTGTGCTGAATCTCAGAACGCTGACGGCTGGCCTCAAAGTTTTCCTTGTGAATCTCAATGTTCATGCATAGAACATTGCGCTGGAACCAAGTAAGCTTCTTCACATTCCTCTGAATCACCGAGGTAGCAACAGGGCGACCGGGTGCATAGCCACTAGAGCAGGCATCTCCCATGAAAGAACCAGAAGCATGTGCAGCACTAGGAACTGGCTTCTTCTTGTAGGCTTTCTTGACAGTGTGGCTCTCAGTAGGGAAACGACCAATGTCAACAGTGAGGGTAGCAGTATTGTTGATGAGAAGTTGAATATATGGAGCATAGGGCATAATGGTATCAAGAGTGAAATCCCTTTCCTCATCACCATCACGGGCACACTGAAAGGCTAGATGCATAAGATCGACAAGAGCTCCACGAATAGCATCATTGTTTCCACCACTTGGAGAGATGGTGGCCCTAAAGAAATGGAGCAGCTGGCCATAGATAGGAAGGAGCCCCTTGGTAGAACCATGTAATGTCCCAGGTTTAGAGACGATCGAGGGGTAGATTTTAGAAAGGGATGTGCATTGCATTGTAAATTCTGGGGAAATTTTGCGATTTTAAAACAAAATTGCATCGAAGGGGGACAAGTTTCTCTCTCGACATCCTACAGGGTTAGGGTTTCGAGAGTGCGATAAACTTGTTCTTACTTAACTAGATTAGGGTTTTGAGAAGAGAGAAGAGAAGATGCATCACAATCTTAAGTTGCATGATTGAATTCTAAATTAAGTTGTATGCTTGAATTCAAACCAAATTTGAATTCGAATTTCAAATTCAAACATCAAATGGATATCACATAATTCAAACTTGAGATAATTTAATAAACAATTATCATTAATCAAGATTATAAATAATACAACAATTATGTAAAGCTCATTAAGGAAAATGGGAGCTTTATTGATAATCACACAAGATACAATGTCAATTACAATATTCAGAAATGAAATATGAATTGACAACACATTACATGAACTGAAGAAATAGAAAAAAGAAAGAGGAAAATTACAAATAAATGAAATATCCTAAACTACAAGATAATCTTGAGCTTGATGATCTTCATGTCCATTTGATCATCATTTTGACCCTGCACACAAACACAAAGAAAATAAAACAAGTGTTATGCCAAGTGGCATAGCCACTTGGCAGGTTAGAAAGAAAGGAAATTGAGCAGATATGATCAACTCTGCCAAAGCTGATCTTTCCACAGCACAAGTCCCAAGCTGGATTCACATACACACAACCAGGCAGCACACAATGCTGGTGTGCATGCTCAACAGCACACCAGGGTTGCTGCATGCTCTCCACACACATAGTGACCAGGGGAGGAGTACAGCATGGCTGTCGACCATAAAGGAAAGGGAGAGGGCAAGTATAAAGGGTTTTCTGAAGCAAACCCTAACCATTGCATCGACAGCAGCCTCACAGGGTAAGTCAGTAGAACATAAGAACACAAGAACAGCTTGAACAGCCACTGCTGTTCAACACATCTTCACCACCACAGCAAATAACCAAGAAGCATCAAGCTCACAAGGAGGAGCAGGGCAAGCCAAACAAACCACCAGAAGCAAAACCTCTACATCAACTAAAATTCTTGGAGCTGGAGTGAGGTATACCAATCATCATGAACAAACCAGATGGTTTTGTTCATAAATAAGCATATGCACCAATCACACACAAGCAAAAGGGTGTGATACCCTATTTGTGTCATCATCTGGCTACTAATCCATATGGTGCAAGCAAAGGTAGTAAAGGCCACTAGGAAATCATCTTATGGGAACATCAGCTATGAAATCAATGCATAACTGAAGAAATCCAGCAAGAGATGAAAACACAGCTAGCCTAGCTACACACTTAGCACCTACAGCTAGTCAGGCCATCAGAAATAGACAAATCATTGTCTTTTTGATTTCAACATCAAAAGCTACTGGCAATCCAACAAAAGGATCACCCAGAAAGCATCTAGTGAGCCACAGCAAGCCAACACAGGTGGGAGCCACCCTAACAGCAAGGATTTACTGTCAGGGCTACCTCAACCACATCACAAAATCCCACAGATAAGCTAAGCATATCCATCATTACCCTGATTGGTTCAAAAGGGAGCTAGGGTACCCAACAGAGGTTGGCATCCCTCTAGCTCTACTAAATCAACTCAGATGATCATCACTGCAAGGCAGTTCACATCATTTATCTACCAAATTAAGCAAGGTAACAGAGATAAATGAATTACACAAGTAACCACTGCACCAGAACCTTGCACATGATCCAGAGGATCACTGCAAGTAACAGATAATGCTTGAGTAAGCAATAAACCTCACTAGCACAAGTACATATGTCACACAGACACCAGAATGAGCACCAGATAGGCCCAGACAGAAGCTTAACAATTAATCAACAAGCCACTGTTGATCACATGCTCACCAGAGCTTGCTAACATTTGATACAGATGGCTATAAGCAAGCATAGTACCAGATAGTTAAATAGCCACACATAATCAACAGTTGCTTCACAGATAATCAAATGGATGATTTATAATTGTATCCAGAAGCACATCAAATACATGATGTATCACTGGATCAAGCTAGACAAGGATGGCACACACACATAATCATGCCATAACAATAACCAGAGCCATTAAGCAAGTAATTGATTTAACTGTAACATGACCAGTAGCAATTTAGCAAGCCATGAGCATTACAAGATGCCCATGAGCAAGCATATATGAACACACTTGAGCATCTGGCGAGCTTAGTAACTAAAACAGAGCCACAGAGAGGAAATTAAGCAAGAAAGGAAAGCCTAGCAATCAATTAGATCAGGAATTCTTGCACAGAGATACGGCTGAGCTTCACACAGCAGCAGCACAGGCATAGCGCAGCATCTTAGCACAGCAGGAGTAGGCACCATGGCGCTGCAGAAGAGCACAACAGCTCTTGTGCAGGCAAGCACGGCACAACAGTAGAGCTAGTAGAGGAAGAAGAACAGGCACAAAAGAGGAGCAGAAGGGGGGCGCACTTACTTGGAGTCGAGCAGAACAGTGGCGCCATGGCAGCCACGGCGGCACGCGCCGGAGCACGGCGGCGCCAGGCCAAGCCAGGCCATGGCGGTGTCACGGCAGCTCGCGCACACGGTGGCGAAGCCACCGCGGCGCCACGGCTCCAGGAAAGTCGGCGGCGACAAGATCGCCGTGGATCTCCACGGCCAGACGAGCAGATAGGTTGGGGGCGACATGAAGAGGCGACGAAGAGCAAATCAGCGCGGTGCATCTGAAGCGCCGTCGAACGGCGGTTCAGACGCACCCCATCTCGCCGGCGGCGATGGCCGGAGTTGGCAGGAAAAATTCGGCGAAGGGGCGGCGACGCTCGCGTCGCCAGAGCTCGAGGATTAGGGTTCGCGAGGGAGAGAGAGGAGGAAGTGTGGGCGACCGAGTGGCCCGGACCAGGCCAACTGGGTTGAGCCCAACCCACTCGGGTTCACCCTGACAGGTGGGCCCGAGGGCAATTTGGACATTTCAAAAAAATACCATTTAAGTGAGAATTTCAAGGAATTTTATAAAATAGAATATGGCTCTAAAAAAACAATTAAAAATATGAAAATCAATCAGCATAAAATTCTCTATCCAAATAAAATATCAAAGAGAATTTTTGAAGATAATTAAGAATAAGTCTTAATTTGATGATTTAAATAATGATTTAAATCACACATATTATTTTCAATAAAGAAAATAGTCCATTAATGCATTTGGACTTTAAAAAAACACCTTGAAAACATTTCAAGGATTGTATTTACCCTAAATTAAGTATCTCCAAATTGTTCTTAGTATTAACCTCTCACATGAAATAATAACGACATCGGAAGGGGGGAACAAACCCTAAAACTGGAATCATGCATAATTGCTTCTTTAACCATTGCCCTTATCGGACAATGATGCTATTTTTCAGAGACAGAGGACAAGGGTCAGTCCACACCATCCAACTGCAAAACTTTGCAGTGTTCAGGCAAGTTCATCACTTGCTCATGTCATTTGAGTATTTCTATCAAATTACTTGCAAAGTATTATGGTTATCACTATTGCATAAAAATCAAAACCACTACTTTCATAACTATGAATATGACTATGTGGTGGGCAATGGAACCATGGATTGTGTTGATATGGTGGAGGTTCCATTGCAAGGGTTATATCCATCTAGGATTAAACAACAAATGTCGCCAGTGATTCTTGTGACGTAATACCCGTGTTAACCATAAGATCCGGAGTGGGACGGAGTAGTCAAAAGTGTTTCCACCTCTCGTTCATCAACGGATGCGCTTTACCGTAGACACTTGTATCTGTCAGGGCAAGCGGTTGGCTGGGGAAGCCTTAAGTCCCCACGGCATAGTCCGTAGACACTTGTCGCTCGAAGAGCAAGCGGTTGGCTGGGGAAGCCTTAAGTCCCCACGGTATTGCGGTCTATGATGGGTTGCAGCTACCGGCGAAGGAGTTTGGTTCGATCCCAAACTGTCGTTGTGGTCGGGGTCCACCCGTGAGTGGGAATAATGGGACCGGCGAGGACCCAGGGTCGGGGCATGCAACAAAGGGTGGGTGTTCGAGGTAGCGGAGGAACATGATTGGCTAGACCTTATACCGGGCCTCACACCGAAGGAAGTGTGGACGGGAAAGCTGCACGGTTGGCACCAAGGTTAAGATCTCTTATGGGTAAAGCAACACACCTCTGCAGAGTGTAAAGAACTGTGACCTGTCACTCCCTGTTCCGGGATAAGGAACTGCGAGCGCGGCCGGAAAGGAGCTCCATGAAGTTCTAGTAAACCGGTGAAGGCTGACGGACATAGCTCTTTGGAATAAAAGCAATCTCCTGAAGAAATGTTTATCAAAACTTGCATTGGTATTAGACTTTCTGGTCTAATATCGTAGCTAGTGCATTAAACACCTCTTATCTATAATGAACTTGTTGAGTACGCTCGTACTCATCCCACTCTTAAATCCCTTGCTTAGATTATCTGAATCGTCTGGAGGAGGACTACGACAACACTGAAGGAGCCGAGATCATCGGCTATGAAGAACCAGACCTCTCTGGAGGTATTGAAGGCGTAGACTACCTCATCGTCTACGGATCCGGGGAGGCTTCCGGAGGAGATCAAGCCTAGAATCATCTAGTAGTGGTAGTAGCCGAGCAGCGTGAACTCTTAATACTTAGCTGCTCGAGAGAATAAATGTACAACTTAATGAGACATCTATATTGTAAGCTAAGTTGGGTTCGCCTCGAACCCAGGAGTACTCCTCTTAGGACCCAAGAGGAGCTCCGAGACGATATGTGTATGATTATTGTAATATTAAATGAATGAGTTATGGACCTGCTATGTTCTGTTGTACTACTCTGAGGGATGTAATATTTGCGGAATGGTACTTCGTGAATGTTATATCAACGACTGGCATACTACAACATGCAGTGGTATGCAGGGTCACCACAAACCAACAGCTCCAGTCTCGTCATAAAGCTCATATAGCACAACCTTATCCGTCTTCTGAGGGCCATGAAGGCGATGACCACCTTCCGAGGGAAGACCAAGAATCGAAGCAAACCGGACCAAAGTTGCCTCACAATGGGTGGAGCCAGTCATCCACTCCAAGGTATGTGCTTCATCCTTCTTGAAAGCAAGGGTAGCAAAGAATTGCTTGATCAACTCCGGACTGTAGTCACACTGCATCTTCATAAGATCCTGCAAGCCCATTCTTCCTGTGACCCAAATGGCATCCTCAAAGTGATTGTTCACTGCCAGATACTCCACATTGATTACTTGCATAGGTCTCACTTTCTTCATCGGTTCATATATATCCTTGAAGATGTACTCTTGTTCCAAGCACCAGAAACGCTTGTCCTCAATATCATGATCCCTCTCAAGGTCTTCATACCAGTTCTTCTGACGGATAGCAACATAAGAGACACTATCCATGGTCTTGTAGTTTTCCCTAGAAGCCTTGCCTTTTCGCGTAAGAGTAGCTGACTTGTGAGGAGCAGTCTGAGCAAACTCATCGCTCTACCTTGATGTTCTAGAGCGCCTCCGAGAACCACCTGTGATAGACAAAGATGGATAGCAAAGAGAAGATAATGCTCATAAGTCATGTATAAGTGGTGTACTCTAGAAACATACTATGAGTTGATATAAGTTAAGACATGATAGATTGAATCAAGACTGCAGCAGCAACAAAGCTCCAGGCCGGATAATCCGGTGTCCCCGAGGGGCCGATAATCCGGCCTGGCCAGATAATCCGGCTAGCGCGGGGGCCGGATAATCCGGCCCTGCGAATCTGCAGAAATCTCAATCAAAAACTTGTCTAGAACCAGATCGGCCTCATAGCATGCAAATGGAGTACACTACACATGATTTGGAACAACTAGACAACATCCCCATCAAGAAAATAGCACATATAAGTCACAACACCAAGGGTTAGGGATTGTGAGCCATACCCTCTTCCATTGGAGGAGCCGCTTGGAGGGAATGAAAGCTAGGGAGGAGGAGCACCCGATCCACCCAAAAACTCCGAGAGGGAGCGGATGGGGCGGCTCCGGCGAGGAGGAGAAGCTCTGGCGAGTTGAGGGCAGGGAGAGAGAGGCGCGTGGGGGAACTGGTTCTGGAACCGTTCACCCCACGGCCTCCCTCTCATAACCCATCGAAACCTACCCAGGCCGGATAATCCGGCCCCAAGTTGGGGCGGCCGGGCCGGATTTTCCGGGGTGGCTCAAGGCCGGATTATCCGGTTTTCTGGAAATTCCAGAACACCGGAAATCATGCCTATCTTTTGTTGGTTATTTGCATATACCCATATGTGATGCAATAAGATATCACATCACATATAAGAGGCGAATTGACCAATAAGATGAGACAACCAAGATCGTCCGACCGAAACTCCTCAAACTCCAAGTTTTTACCAAAACATGACATAGGAGCAAGATGGAAATGGCTTATAGATGAGTGTAGACTTAGGTTTAGAATGATCAAACTGTTAATGGTACATGATCACTCAAGTTTGCATGATATTAGCAAATAAGGCCAAACTAGAGTGATTTCCCATAAGAACACGGAGATATCAAATAAAATCCAATTTAAGATCCAAACAACTCCAACTCTTCACAAAGAAGAGTGTGGTGGCCTAGGCCACCATGGAGGAGTGATATGGCTTGGCACCGCGAAGATATATCTTGGGCCCAAAACCAATACTCGTCATTGAAGCTCACATATCAACATATGATATAAAGAGAATGATTTCTTACTATCGGCATTATGGGGGGAGGGATAGCTCAATAGTTTAAACCGTACTCCCCCTATTTCCATGCCCATATCTAAACCAAATAAAGTTTTGAGACAAAGGTGTGTTTGCAAGATGGTCAAGCTATACTCCTTGAATCTATGATATTTTGCTCATTCCTCAAATAGCAAAACCTTGCTTCATCAAGAGGCTTCGTGAATATATCGGCAAGTTGATCTTTGGTAGGAACATAGATAAGCTCAATATCACCACGGGCAACATGATCCCTAATAAAATGATTCCAGATCTCAATATGCTTCGTTCTTGAATGTTGCACCGGATTATAGGCAATCTTGATAGCACTTTCATTATCACATAATAGAGGCACTTTGTCACAAGTGACACCGTATTCCTTTAAAGTTTACCTCATCCATAACAATTGAGTGCATCCACTTGCGGCGGCAACATATTCGGCTTCGGCGGTGGAGAGAGACATACAATTTTGCTTCTTAGAAGACCAACACACCAAGGACCTACCAAGGAATTGGCAAGCCTCGGAGGTTGATTTCCTATCATCCTTGTCCCCCGCCCAATCCGCATCGGTGTAATCATTGAGAAAGAAACTTGAGCCTTTAGGATACCAAAGAACATATCTTGGGGTGTCAACTAAATATCGAAAGATTCTTTTGAGAGCCAACATGTGACTCTCCTTAGGAGAAGCTTGATACCTTCCACACACACCAACACTCAACATTATGTCCGGTCTAGATGCACAAAGGTAAAACAAGGATCCAATCATGGAGCGATATACCTTTTGATCCACCTCTTTACCATTGGGATCAAGTGCAAGATGACATTTAGTAACCATAGGAGTGGCTACGCTCTTCATCTCGGTCATCTTGAACCTCTTGAGCATGTCTTGGAGTTATTTTGCTTGATTGATGAAAGTCCCTTCTCTCAATTGCTTGATCTCAAAACCAAGAAAGAACCTCATCTCTCCCATCATAGACATCTCAAACCTATCGGTCATAAGCTTTGAAAATTCATCATTGAAAGCTTTGTTAGTAGAGCCAAAGATAATATCATCAACATATAGTTGGCAAATGAAAAGCTCCCCATTGACCCTCTTAGTAAAAAGAGTGGGATCGATTAGCCCAACATCAAACCCACGGTCTATCAATAATTCTTTAAGGTGCTCGTACCAAGCTCTAGGAGCTTGTTTGAGACCATAAAGTGCTTTATCAAGCTTATAGACATGGTTAGGAAAGTTGAGATCCTCAAACCCCGGGGGTTGCTTAACATAAACCTCTTCATGCAAAGGACTATTAAGAAATGCACTTTTCACATCCATTTGTTGTAACTTAAAGTTATGATGCGATGCATAAGCAAGAAGGATACAGATGGACTCAAGGCGAGCCACGGGAGCATAAGTTTCTCCAAATCCAATTCCTTCAATTTGAGAGAAACCTTGAGCAACCAATCTTGCCTTGTTCCTCACAACATTTCCAAACTCATCTTGCTTGTTCTTGAAAATCCATTTAGTGCCTATAACATTGCGGCACTCCTTTGGCTTCTCTACTAATGTCCAAACTTTGTTGCGTTTGAAGTTGTTGAGCTCCTCATGCATGCCTTCCAACCAATCCGAATCTTGAAGAGCCTCAAATACTTTCTTGGGTTCCACTAAGGAGATATAAGCATGATGATTACTAAAGTTGGCCAATTGCCTTCTTGTGGAAACTTTTCCTCTTACATCGCTTAGGACCTTATCATGAGTGTGTCCAAGAATTTCCAAGTTCCTATCTCTCCTTGCTAGACAACGGGCCTCGATCTCCTCCTTGGTTCTTCTTGGCCTTGGAGGTGTCACTTGATCAACTTGATCATTTGAGTCCTCGTCTTGACCTTCAACTTGAGCTTCCTCAATTTCTTGAGAGTGCTCAATATCATGTGCTTGATCTTGGACATCATTTGGTGAGGAGTCATCATGATCCCTTGGTTGATCTTGTCCTTGATCTTGCACAGAAGAGGGAGGGTCTTGATCTTGTTCTTGGGTTGGTGCATCATAAGCTTCAATGGAAAGGGTTTGTTGATGTTGAGAAGATGAGGGCTCCACCGTGGTAGAGCATAGTCCTTCCCGAGACGCCACACCGTGTCCCTCAATGGGGCGGAAAAATCCCACACCCATTCTTACTATGGCATCTTGAGGTATTTCATCACCTGCACAAACATCAACTTGCCCCACTTGGGAGCCATCATTTTCTTCGAACCTCACACTACAAGATTCGATGATAATCCCGGAGGATACATCAAAGACTCTATAAGTGTGAGATTCGGCACCGTAGCCAACAAATATACCCTCCAAAGCTTTAGGAGAAAGTTTAGATAAACGAACTCCTTTGATTTTGTAGAAACACTTACACCCGAACACCTTCAAGTATGAGATATTAGGCTTGTTCCCGGTGAGTATTTCATATGGAGTCTTGTTCAAGACCTTGCGGAGATAGAACCGATTAGAAGAGTGGCAAGCGGTGGAGATGGCTTCGGCCCAAAAGTTATAGCGGGATTTATACTCCACCATCATAGATCTTGCCATATCCATAAGAGTCCGGTTCTTCCTCTCCGCAACACCATTTTGTTGAGGGGTGTAAGCAGTGGAATATTGATGTCGAATCCCCTCATCACTAAGAAAATTATTGAGTGTATAGTTCTTGAACTCGGGGCCGTTGTCACTTTTTATTGCCATTATAAGGAGGTTGTGTTGGCATTGCACCTCGGTGGCAAAGTCAATGAAGATTTGTTGAGTCTCATCTTTCTTCTTGATCAGGTAGACCCAAGTGTATCTTGAGTAGTCATCAACAATCACTAAGCAATGTTTCTTCGCACCAAGACTTGCATGAGTAACGGGACCAAAGAGATCCACATGAAGGAGCTCCAAGATCCTCTTGGAAGAGATGCTAGTCTTGCTTGGATGTGGAGAGTCATGCATTTTGCCTTCAACACAAGCCCTACAAACACGATCTTTGGCAAAATACATATTTTCCATTAGTCCCACAATATGGTTCCCCTTGTGAAGACTTTGCAAAGTTCTCATGTTGACATGGGCCAAGCGGCGATTCCACAACCAACCCACATCCGCCTTTCCGAATAGGCACATCGCACTTGTCGTGGTAGTCCCCGAAAAGTCCACCACATACAAGTTGTGTTCGCGATACCCAACGAAGGCGACTTTTAGAGTCTTGCTCCACAAGAGGACCACAATATCATTATCAATAAAGACGGCGAAACCCATCTTGCCAAGGGCGGAAACGGAAAGCAAATTGTAACCAAAGGTTTTGATAAGCATGACATCCACAAGAGTAATGTTGTGTGCAACCACAACCTTGCCAAAACTCAACACATCAGATGTAGAATTATCGCCAAAGGAGACGGTGATATGATCTATGTTGGGCCTCAACTCCTTGACGAGGGTTCTTCCCGCCGGTCATATGACTTGTACATCCACTATCAAGTACCCATTTTGATCCTCCGGTGGCATAGTCCTACATGAGATCAATTCTTGGATTTAGGTACCCATTTTTCAATGGGTCATCTTTTGTTAGCAACAAGGTTCTTTGGGACCCAAATATACCAAGCAATATGACCATCATATGGACCAACATATTTTGCATAAACATCACCATAATAATCTTTAAATAAAACATAGTGAGGATTAGCAATTCCCGCACCATCATCATTAATGATGTTGACCTTAGGGGCTTCATCATTAGTGATAACTATCTTTTGTGGGGGCTTGGTTTTCTTTTTGTTTGCATTATTTGTCTTCGCCTTATAGCCAATGCCATCCTTCCCATTGTTTGACCTTTGCTTACTCACAAGGTCATCCAAAGAAAGTTTACTTTGGGGAGAGGAGGCTTTAGCAAGTTCATCCTTTAACCTAGCATTTTCCTCAATAATGTTTGCATGTTCACAAGTTGAGGTAGAGGAACTAGGCACATCATATTTAGCAAGCCTAATTTGAAGTTGCTCATTCGACTTGGAGAGGAGTGAGTATTCACTCTTCAAGGCTTTGTGAGCCTTGTCTAGATCATCTAGATCCTTCACAAGTTTCTCATGATCAACACCAAATTTGGATTTTTTCCTTTTTAAGCACTTTTGCTTTAGCTCTAGCAAGATCTCTTTTTTAGTAAGCTTATTAATTTCATCTTGAGGCTCTTCAAGAATTTCTAGCCTCTCTTCAAGAGAAGCTATAGTTTCTTGTCCTTCCTGAAGGGCATTCTTAAGAGCATAAATTTCAAGAGAGTCCTCTCTCTCTATTTGACATTTTTTCTCTAGAGTATCATCTAGTTGTGCTAGTCGAACCATGAGATTTGAAACATGCTTTTTAGTGTCACCCTTCAAGTTAAGAATGAACTCATCGAACTCAAGCATTTCTTGTTTCACTTTTAAACTAGCAAGATCAACCCCTATCTCATTTGATATGATAGGCATAGATAGGTTAGGGGATGATACCTCGGAAGATTTAGCCATGAGGCAACTTTCTTCCTTCAAGTGAATGTCTTCATTGGGGGATTCATTTGGTGATGAAGAGTTAGTGGAGAGAGAAGCAAGAGCAACCAATCCATTCAACATTCCATCTTCATCATCATCATCATCATCACTGGAGGCATAGTCTTCTTGATTAGATAGCATAATAGATGTGTCCAAGGAGGACCTAGCCATGAAGCAATGTGCATTCTTGATGTGAGGGTTCTCATTGGGAGATTCAAAGAGAGATGAAGAGGGAATATTGGTGGTGGAAATGGCGGCCACTTCCTTTGAGGTTTCTTCTTCGTCACTACTACTCTCAACTTCATCGGAAGAATACTCTTCCTTGGTCACTAGCACAATCCTTGAAGGCCTCTTGTCCTTCTTACCCTTGTTGTAGAATTTCTTGTTGGGAGCCTTTGACACTTTACTCTTGTCCTTGGGAATGAGCCTTCCACCACGAGTTTCCCTATGCTCATAGGGGCATTGGGCGATGAAGTGGTTCTTGTCACCACAATTGTAGCAAGTTCTTGTTTTTGGGCCCAAACCCTTGAACCCACTTGAGTTGTTTCTCTTGATATTGTCTGCCTTGACCTTGGATGGATCAACCCAATTTTTTTTGCATGGAATGCCATGTGGTCATTGTAGTGGCATTCCAAATCATCTGGATAGGACATACTCCAAGATGACCTATATGGTTCTTGAGGGTTCACTTCGTCCATGGAATTGGCCACCAAGGCAAGGTTGGTCCCTCTTGAAATTCCAATAGCTCGATTGCGAGAATCATGAGAGTTTTGCTCGAGTACCTTGAGAGATTGCAACTCGTGCACCGCTTATTGAGAAGTGAGAGAGCCAAAGCATTCTCTCCCAACTAGAGTCTTGACATCAATGGGTTCAAAAGGCATCATGCAGTCAATATACTTATGTTTGATTCAAGCATCATCAATGTGTTTGGCACCCACATTCCGAATGAATCGGCAACGGTGATAAGTTGTTGATACATGACTTGATGATCTTCATCCGGAAGCCTCATGAATCCTTCGGCTTGATTCCGAAGAGCATTATACAAATAGCGGCCAAACCATCCCAAGCTTCCTTGGCGGTGGTGAAAGTCCGAACCCGGGACAATTCCTTTGTCCACACACTAGTTTGAATCATGTGCAAGGCAATGTCGTTGAGTTGATTATCAATCGCTTCTCTTCTAGTCAACTTGGTGGGGTTGTAAGACTTGAACCCTTCCATGATGATTCTCCAAAGTTCATTGGAGGCACTGCGAACATGAGAGCGAAACTCAAATTGCAATGTATCGAAATCTTTATCATTAAACTTAGGTGGATCGCCCTAGTATTTATGTGAGGGTGGGGAACCGGAATATTGGGGGAGAGGAAAGATGGAGGCACATTATGGTAACCTCCACCATCACTTGTTGCTCTAGGAGAAGTAGTGGGGAGTTTATTAGTTTCTAAGTTATCACTCTCCAAGTGTGAGGTAGAGGAGGGTGAGCCCAAAGCATCTCCCTTTTCTAACCCACTCTTGTCCCGAACCTCTAGGACATGGATGATGGGGGGGGGGGGGGGTCCCGTGGCAAAAGCTCAGAAATCATTTTTCTCATGCTTTCCATTTGAGCTTCCATGGAGGACCTCAACGATGTTTCTAATGACTTGAGATCATCCATGGAAACTGACTTTGGGGTTCCCTCCGTAACATTATCGTCCAGCATACTCTTAGGCGGTTAAGCCTGAAATAAGAGCCGAGGCTCTGATACCAATTGAAAGGATCGTATGCCTCACCTAGAGGGGGGGTGAATATGTGCTAACCAATTTTTCATTCTTTTTCAATTTAGGCTTGACACAAAGGTAAATTCTCTAGATATGCAACTATGTGAATTTACCTATATGACAAGGTTAACAACTAATCAAGATGTAGCTACGCAATATATAGAGAGAGATAAAGGATAGAGGTAACCAAGAGTGGAGCACGTGGAGACACGGAGTTGATTCCCGTAGTTGCCTTCCTTTGCAAGAAGGTACGTCTATGTTTGGAGGAGTGTGGTTGCTACCAAAGCCAAACTAACACCACGAAGGCTTCACTCAGGTCTCCGGTGAGCAACGCCACGAAGGCCTAGGCCACTCCCACTAAGGGATTTCCTCAAGGCGGAAATCGGGCCTTTACAAGGTTCTTGGGGCACACATCCACAACCAAATTGGAGGCTCCCAAATCTGTAACAACACAACAAATCAACAAGCATACATCAACAACAACAACTAGAGATTCCAAATAGGAACACTAGCAAGAGGGCCCTCAAGCATATGAGGGGGAAATGTAAATCGCTTCGGTGAGGATGTAGATCGGGGTTTTCTCCTTCGAATCTCCAAAGATCAAGAGCTTTGGATGGGTGGAGGAGGAGATCTTGCAAATCTTGTGTTCTTTGAGGTGGCTCTAATGGTGGTGAGTCTTGGTAGAATTTGAGAAATGATTGAGCAGGTTGGAAGGAAGAAGAAGGGGGGTTATAAATACCCCCTCTCAAAATCCAGCCGTTGGGAGCTTTCGTGGGTCGGATAATCCGGCCTAAGTTGGGGCCAGATAATTTGGCCCCCCCAAAATGTCCGGCCTTGGGGAATTTCCGGTCAAATGTCCGGCCAAATATCCGGCCTCATGCCAGGGTAGTACTGAGCCGGATCGCCTCGAGTCATTAGCCAAATTTTGGGGGCCGGATATTTTGCAAATATCCAGCCCGGATTATCCGGCCTGGTAAAACTTTGACAGCTTCCTTTTGTCTTGTATTTCCACACAAGACAAACACAAACATGTATAAATGTAATCTCTGCACCACTTCATCAAACATTAGTGTATCCCATATATTGACATCAAACACTCCAAAACATAATGTGAGAGATGTTCTTTCAAAGTGTTTGTGGGTCGCTTTGTTACTTCTGTGTCGTGTCACCTGTGGGCGTGTCTTCAAATATCAGTTGTTTACCTTATGTCATGATTGGGCCGGACCTCTCCATCGCGGGCTGGAATACTCGTGGGCTAAACGACCAAGGCTGTAAAGACACCGTCCATGCCTTCCTCGCAGACACCTCCTGTCACATCGCTTGCATTCAAGAAACTAAGCTGGATGAGCTAGACCAACAAACGGCCTCTTATATTGGTGGCTTTCGACTTCGCTCCTATGCGCATCGTCCGGCTCTTGGCACTCGGGGTGGCATCCTTTTGCTTTGGAATGATGAGCATGTGGACATCTCCGATATCCATATCGGCACCCATCTGATTTCGGCGAATGTCTCTGTTCGAGCCCGCGGGACTACGTTCAAGCTGTCCATGGTTTATGGCCCTTCTGACCATGCTGAGAAGTAAGCCTTCCTTACGGAAGTTATCACCGCCAAGCCCGCGGACGACTCCATGTGGCTCATCATCGGGTACTTTAATCTCATATATCGGGCGGAAGACAAGAACAACGACAACCTGGATTTCCGGCTAATGGGTCTTTTTAGAAGGGCTCTCACAAACTGCCAGCTCAAGGAACTGAAACTTCAAAATAGGAAGTACACTTGGAGCAATGAGAGAGAGACTCCTACCCTTGTGAGGTTAGACCGGGCCTTCTGTAACGCTGCATGGGACCCGAGGTTCAAACATCTTGTGTTGCACGCCTTATCCTCCTCCCTCTCAGATCATTGCCAGCTTCTTCTCTCCAACCAAAGCGGCCCCCGGAAGCCCCCGGTCTTTCGTTTTGAATCCTTTTGGACCAACATGCCTGGATTCACGGATGTTTTCCAAAAAGCCTGGTCCACGCCGTCTTCACACTCTCAGCCGGTCCACGTCATCAACCACAAGCTGAAGACCACGGTGCTGGGGCTCAGGGCTTGGAGTAAAGGGCTCTTCTCCGACTGTAAGCTGCAACTCCTTTGGCCCTCGACGTCATTCTTCAGCTGGATATCGCCCAAGAATCTCGCCCGCTCTCTGAGGAGGAAAGATGGCTCCGCGCCAATCTCAAACGTCAAGTCAAAGGCCTCGCCGCTCTGGAAAGATCTCGCAAACGCCAAGCTTCTAGAATCCGCTACCTCCGTGAAGGCGATGCTAATACCAAGTTCTTCCACCTTTGGGTCAGTGCCAGAAAGCACAAGAATCACATCCTGAGGCTCAGGCACAACTCGGGTTGGGCCGTGACGCATGAAGATAAGGCAATCTGATTTTTGATCATTTCTCCCAAACCCTCGGGCGGCCTCCTCCTCGGCAGTTGGACTTCAACTGGGAAGATCTCAACCCTACCACTCATCCTCTTGAGAACTTGGGTCTCCCCTTCACTGAGGCGAAGATTAAAGAGGCGGTGGAAGACATGCCTACAGACAAATCTTCGGGGCCCGACGGTTTCTCTATCGCCTTCTTTCGTTCTTGTTGGGAGATCATCAAGGGCGACCTAATGAAGATCATAAATGCTTTCTCGGAGCTCTCGGCGGGCAGCTTCCATATCCTCAACACCGCAAACATTGTGCTCCTGCCTAAGAAAGACGGAGCGGAATCCATCAATGATTTCAGGCCCATTAGTCTCATACATGTGATCCCGAAGATCATAGCTAAAGCAATGGCACGACGTCTCAGCCCAAGAATAAACGAGATCGTTTCCTGCAGCCAGAGTGCCTTTATCAAGTACAGAACTATTCACGACAACTTCATGTATGTCCGGAATACCGCCTGCCAGCTGCATCGCAGGAAAATTCCAGCCCTCCTCATTCAACTGGACATCGCCAAGGCTTTTGACACGGTACGATGGGACTACTTGTTAGATCTTATGCAACGCCTCCGCTTTCCCCAAAGATGGCGGGCTCTTGTGATGACATTTTTCTCTACGGCCTCATCCTGTGTTCTCCTTAATGGGATCCACGGCAAAGATATCCTTCATGGTCGGGGTCTCCGGCAGGGGGACCCCTTATCGCCTCTGCTCTTCGACACCACCATCAACCCTCTACAGAGGCTCCTGGAGAAGGCTGCTGAGGCCGGACTCCTTTCGGCCATGCCTGGTGGCTTGCAGGGCCCAAGGACCTCCTTGTACGCCGACGATGCAGCCATCTTCCTCTCCCCTACTGCACATGATGCCGCTGGCCTTGCTAGTATACTTCAAAGTTTTGGGGAGGTGATCGGGCTTGTGACAAATGTGGCAAAGAGCTCCATTGCCCCTATTCAGTGCACTGGCTTAAATCTTGAGGAGGTTCTGGCGAATTTCCCCGCGACTACAACCCCCTTCCCCATCAAGTACTTGGGGTTACCTCTTGCTCTTGGAAGACTCCGACGGGTGGACCTCCAACCTTACATCAACAAGTCTGTGGCACGCCTAAGCCCATGGAAAGGCAAGTTCCTCAATCATGCCGGCTGCACCGCTCTGGTTAAATCGGTCTTGTCCTCCATGCCTATCTTCCTTTTGACGTCGTTAAAAGCTGACAAAGGCATCCTCAAGGCCTTTGCAAAGATTAGCCATGGGATGCTATGGGCGTGCAAAGAGATGGTCAGCGGGGGAAAATGCAAGGTGAACTGGCAGAAGGTATGTCGCCCAAAGGAGCTTTAAGGACTGGGTATCCTGGACCTGGAAAAGTTCTCGAGGGCTCTCAGACTTCGTTGGTTATGGTACAAGTGGATGGCTCCGGACAAGCCGTGGGTGGGCTCCGAGACCCCAGATGATGCAGCTGATTTAGATCTCTTCAACGCGGCCACTCGGGTCACCATTGGAAATGGCGCCAAGGCATCCTTCTGGTCTTCTTCATGGCTTCATGGCTCCCCTCCAAAGGATCTTGCTCCCCTGATTTTCCAAGCTTCCAGAAGCAAGAATCGGACAGTCTAGGAGGCACTCGCCGATCATAACTGGGTCTCGGATATCGCGGTAGATGCCTTCACTGTTGAGCATCTGGAACAATACACTCGCCTATGGGATCTCTTTTTTGAGGTGCAGCTGTCTCCGGACGCTGAGGATTCCATCTCTTGGTCCTTGACCCCCAATGGTTTCTACTCTACCAGCTCTGCGTACAAATTCCAGTTCCTCACGGCTCTCCCTTGCCAGTTTGGAAAAATTGTGTGGAAGACCTGGGCCCCGCCGAACTTCCGCTTCTTTGCGTGGCTCGCCGTCCAAAATCGCCTATGGACCGCCGACCGCCTGGCTAAACGGGGATGGCCACATCACCCCACCTGCCAGCTCTATAGATGCTCCCCTGAGACGGCTAGACACATCCTCTTTGAATGTCGTTACTCCAAGCGCATTTGGGCCACGGCGGCCTCCTAGCTCTCTTGTCCGGAACTTATGGGGAGCCTTGGAGAAGGTAGATCAAAGGTCATTGATTACTAGCAGGCCATCACGTCGACCACTATCTCTTCTCCCAAAGGGTTGCGGTCTGCAGTCATTCTCATCACTTGGGAGATTTGGAAGGAGAGGAACGAACGTGTTTTCAACAATAAGTCATCGCTGCCATTGGTCGTTATGCACAAGATCAGGGAAGAGGGAAAGGATTGGATCCTTGCGGGGGAAAAGTGCCTTGCTGATCTAGTTCACTAAGTAGTTATGGGGCAGAGTTCTTGATCCGCCCCTTTTTTCCTTCTTTTGGCTCTTGCCATGTACATGTTTGCTTAAAAAAACAATATTCAAACTACACATGAGTTATTTGAGTAAATTGTGACAAATCTTATTTATAGATTTTCCCTGTGCATGTTGCGGAGATACTCTACACATGTGTTGAAACCTTGACATCCTTTCAAATCTTTGATCCACATCTTGAATACCATTCATGTCTATCCAATCTCATGCCATTTGATCATATTTATTAAGCTTGGGCTATTCAAATTACAAATAAGTCATTTGAGTAATTAAATATATCATTAGTTCATACCCAAGTCTATGTGTGAATTTGTGCTACTTTGATAAGTGTTTTCGCACTATGTCAAGTTGCATTTTGAATTGCACTTGTGATGCTTGTGAGAGTTTCTAAAACACAAGAAATTTTTAATTATCCATCCTTGAGTAGCAAACAACCATGGACCATAGGTTCTTATCAATCATTTTTCTTCTGAGCACGTGACTTAGATAATCACTTTTTTTCTAAGTATATGACCCATCCATTGAATATCTCAAATTCATATCTTGCAAGCCATATCTCTGTCATACCTTCAATTTCCCAATTAACCATATTAATGAAAACTAAAATACAATGAATAACAAATCTTTCTATCTTTTTGCCTTGCTTGATTTTGTTATTTTTAATGTGTGTTTATGTTCTGTTACTTTTATGTTATAGTTGTACAGAGAGATACGAGTTTTGATTGAGAAAAGTGCAGAATTCTTCAGTTACCAAAAAGACAAGTGTCACACACCGTTCCATCCTATTATTTTTCTATGCACTTTGTAGTTACTAGCAAGAGTGCCTGTGCGTTGCTACAGATTATTTTTACGAATAATTTTGACCAGACGAAGAGTCAATGACCGGGAGGTCTGCAGGGGCTGTGACCTATACACCAATCCACTCCGCGCTGACCAACGATCTCCGCCACAAATGTGACATCATTGTCAATGGCGACGAGGTTCTGCCTTCTACATGAGTGATCCTGAGCCCGTCCCCCCCCCCCCCCCACCCCCAATTCCTCCTAAGATAATGTTGCCTAGATGCCGCTCGTCGTCCCTTTGACACATGCCCTCCCAATTTTCACCCTCTCGCCTTGCCCCACTCCCCACGGTTCTCTCGAAATCCTAACTCCACATATCAGTGAGTGTTGTCCGTCCTCATGTAGATGGCCGTCCAGTTGCGTTCGGGATGCATCGTCGTCACCCTCAGCCCCGAGAATGCTGCCTTGGCCAGACAACAAGGTTGACAACAAATGCAATATTTATAAAATAGTTCATAAAAACAGTTCATACATGGAGAGTTGCAACAGATTTATAAAATAAATCAAGAAATGTTCACAAATTGGTAAATACAATAACTTGTTGCTGGTAAAAAATCTTATGTTTCAATTTGTTTTTATTTTATACCAAATGGTTGAGTATTGTTTAGATTTAGATGAATCAACTGATTAAATAAAACCAAGCGTGGGAGTGAAATGCAGAATCAATCGCTGATGAAAAAACATGTATCATTGCTGGAGGAAGTCGATGATGTAGTCAATCAAGAGAGTAGCTCAGGGATCTAATAACTAAAAGAGGAGAGCATGTTACCTACCACTTTCAAGCACATCGTTGGGTATATCCAAGATGGTTCACGAAGCTCTGGTGCTCTTGGGAGTTCAGAAAGGGCTGCCGATGCCTACAGGTTTGCAATGATGACGGAAAAGCTGTGCAATAAAAGAAATAGCTTTGAACCAAAACCTGATTTGCATCTTCAGCTAATCAAAATGGTATTTTAGTTCAGACCAACATGGAGATGAAGACCAGAATTATGCTTCGTTATACTTAATGCAAGGATTGAGATCAAGTGGCCAAAAAGTACCTTTTGTAGCAATGCTAGAGCTTGCACTAAACTGAAATTTACATCGCTAAATCCTAATGGTTCTATCAGATGCATGTTGCTGTCGAATGACTGTCTACGAGCACACAGTGGACGAAAGGATGCGCGCTCCACGCGAGCTCAACGCCCCCGGCAGAGGCCATCTACAAAAGCCTCAACATCACATTGCTCAATTCTTCGTATTTGGCATCTAGAGCAAGTATTGCATCGACATGCTATATACTTGAACACAGTTGATTACTGAAAGATGTGGTTCTTCGACCCCAAACAAGTCAATCATGTTACTGCAGAACGCAATTGATTAGAGAGATCCATGGTTAGATTGGGGATCGATCGCTGTCCCAATCATGGCTAAAGCTGATGATGAGGAGCCGCTCCTCCTGGGCGAGGATTGCCTAGTTGACCGCCCACCTGGAGTGTTCCAAGTTGTCCTTGGCGGGGATCCATCGGCTCGCTGGCGATCTGGTGACACGGCGATCCCGCGATAGTATCGAGTATCGAGCTCGCTTGCTTCTGGCTCGTCGACGGGATCCGATCGCCCGCACCACGCCCGCACCACGCCCGCACCCGCCATGGCGCCGCTTAGCGATGGTCCTCCCGATGGCCTGCACTCGAGGTAGGTGGCCGGTTTGATGCAAAGGCGATGCGTTGTCCAGAAGTGCTGCCGGCGGCGGGGCAGCGGAAAATTCCTCGGGGTGTCTCCTCATGACCCGTAACCGTCAGGCGAGGTGAGAGAAGAAGGTTAGACCGCTGCGGGGCTTAGGAGAAAAAAGAACTCGAACCGTTTTATCACTTGTGGATGGCAGCGGTGGGTAATTTGGATTAAATTCAGGGGTAGTTTAAAGTTGGACGGACGACCGAGGGAGAAACCCTTTTGCTTTTATTATTAGGTATAGATTTTCAGTAGCTATGTATGTGTAGGAGTTGTTTCAAAAAATATATATTGCTATGCCAATAAACCTATCTAGGATAGCCATATGATTCCATGCCTTGTTCTTTGTTGCCACCGTACTGTAGTATGCTTAGCGTTGCTATTGTAGAAGCGTGGTTGGGATTTCATGATGTGATATGTCATATTGTGAAAGTATGGTTTTATGTGATAAAACAACTTATGATAATGAATCATCTGGGTGGAAGTGGTTTGCTTGGTTTATGTTGAGTGTTTACAACAAAGTCATGTCTATGGCGGTCGTGTGTATCACACTTGTGGATGGCCACCCAGAAACAAGGAGATTTGACAGGTTTCTGTTTTAGTAGCTTCCAGTACAACCACATGTTATATGGGCTATGTCTTGACTGTTAGGTTGTAAGAACCCGACCCTACGTGACATGATGATGTAGCGTGTGTAGGTGGGAGTGGGTCCGTCAGGTGGTATGGGGTATTACTTCTGAAAGGTATTGTCTTAGCTTTCACCCGACCATTTGAGCAAATTGAGCATCATGGTAAAAGGGGTTGGCTAGGTCATGTGGGCAAAGTGTACATCCTCTCGAGAGTGTCAAACTAAGTACTTAGCTGTGTCCCCGGTTATGGACATTATGAGCAACTAGAGTCTGGAACTGTTTGGAGGATCTCATCATTCCAATTTCTTAATAAAACTTGATGGGACAAACAATGGGTTTAGGAGCATGCAGAGCTAGGTTGTCTTGGGTTTACATGGGCCTATGCTAGCATGTCCGTAGATGTTTAGGAACATATGAAGCTAACTATCTTGCGATGGCATGGGTTGTGCTAATATGCTCCTAGACGGTGATTTTTGAAGAATAAAATTGTGTATAAAAGATAGGGAACTATTGCTTTTCGCAAAATAGCCCAAACTCCACCTGCCAAATGAGCACGTAGTCGATATGCTCCATTTATATATCCACCAAATAGTGACATTTGCCAATACAATTCCAAATGTATTGACCCTGCGTGGCTGCAATGCTTTATGTTGCAGATATTCTGATGAACGAGTGAGGTTCGATGGTTAGGGTTACGAGTCTATACTCGACATGCTCGCCTGTGGCACATGAACATGAAGGACTCCATGCTGATATGTTTCGTTGTAAACTCTAATGTAATGCTTGCTCCGGGTTATGCAATTTGTAATGTTTATTTTGTAATTACTTGATCATGCGATGTAATAAAGACAATTGTTTCTTGGCAGTTGGTATTACATCTTAAACTGTGTGTGCTAGCGATTGATCCAGGGACTAGCACAAATAAGCACAGAGATTCAATCCTTACAGGATCAGATCGCTACAATCATCATCATTGCTCTACATTCAACTACGCACTGGAATATTTTCCGGTGCCATCTCCTTGGTGCTACTGCTGTTGTGTTACTATTGACATTGATCTCATATTACTGTTGCTTTCACATCACCCCTGTTACTAGTGCTTCTCCATGTGCAGCTGAATTGACAACTCTGCTGTTAAGGCTTATAAGTATTCTTTACCCCCTTATGTCGAATCAATAAATTTGGGTTTTACTTCAAGACTCTTGCGATCCCCTATACTTGTGGGTCATCAGCCGCGCCTAGGGGTGGTGTGGCCACCTCCTGACACTTCTTCGTCCCTCCTCTGGACTTCGTCTTCGTTACAGTAAAATAGGAACTTCGACTTCCGTTTCGTCCAATTCCGAGAATATTTCCTGTACAACTTTTCTAAAATACAAAATAGCAGAAAAGAGGGAACTACCACTGTGGCATCTTGTCAATAAGTTATTTCCATAAAATGCATAAAAATGCCATGAAGTGTAAACAAAACATATGAAAATTGGTGTAAAACAAGCATGGAGCATAAAAAATTATAGATACGCAACACATCATCATCCCCAAGCTTAACTACTACTTGTCTTCGAGTAGGTAAGTGATAACAAAAGTTAATTTTGAGGTGACATGCATCCAACACAATCATGATCAAGTTATTGTAAAAGCATTGTGAGCTGGGATCAAAGTACTCTAAACATAGGCATGATAAACATAATTCTAACAATAGAACTTAGCAACTATGTTACAACATGAGAAGTAACTCAAACAAAAGATCATGAATAATTGTGCACTGTTAAGGATTATAAGTATTCTTTATCTCCCCTTGTGTCGAATCAATAAATTTGGGTTTTACTTTCCTCGAAGATTGTTGCGATCCCCTATTCTTGTGGGTCATCAAGACTATTTTCTGGCGCCGTTGCCGAGGAGGCATAGTTCTACTCATAAGTTCACCTCGGGGGTACAGTTTACCCGTCTCTCTGTTTTTATTTTATTTTATTTTGTCTTGTCTAGTTTATTTTTTGCTTAGTTTATTTCCGTTTAGTTGTGTTTTGTTTACTTTACTTTTGTCTAGCTTATTTTTGTCTTTATTTTTCTTATATACATGAAAATCCATAAAATTTTGAAAAACAGAAAATCTAAAAAACTGTTGTTATGGAAGAACCTGCTAGACCCTCTATGGAACATTTTATAAAGTATAGAGAATCATATAAGGGTAAAATCATGAGAGGCACGTTAAAAAGGTTGGATCAAATTGCAAAAAAAAATTCTTAAACGCTATGATATAAATTGTTGCTCTGAACAGGATACCAGGCATCTTAAATTCCAATGTGTCTTTAGTAAAGAAGTTTTAATTATGAAGTATCATTGGAATAACTATATTCACCTTGAGTTTGAAGAAGTAGAACAATTTATTTTGTTTATGGGAGCTTCTGAAATAGAATCCTTCATGTCTGAAAATTATGAAACCTGTGTTGATTGTAAAGACCTTAAAGATTTGGTCTCTTCTATCCTTGATTCTTGCATAGAAAATTTCAGCAATAATTTTTATACCATTGATTATAAAGAGACACTCAGTCATGCACAAGAATGTATCCACAATTTGCAGGAACCTGTGGAAGAAATGGCTAAACCTGAAAGCTCATTAGATGAAAAATAGGAGGAGAGTGATGAACAAAAGGAGGAAGAATGGATTAACTACCCATGCCTACCTTCTAATGAGAGTAACTCTTTATCCCTTACATTATTTGATTGTCCCCCATGCTTACCAAAGGAGGATGAATGCTATGTTTCTGTGGAATCTCTTGAAATATATACTATGAGTAAAACTTGTGATAATAATTATGCTCCTGTTATCTATGATAATCCATGCTATTTTGATAAATCTTATGATAATCCTTTATTTGTGCCTAATTTCGAAATGCATGGTACTAAAGAGTTTTGCTTGGAAAATGTTTATGATAAAGCTCTACATGATGGTCCTATATTGGTTGATAATATCAACTGTACTACTATTGAAAATGA
This sequence comes from Lolium perenne, assembly GCF_019359855.2. Classification (NCBI taxonomy): domain Eukaryota; kingdom Viridiplantae; phylum Streptophyta; class Magnoliopsida; order Poales; family Poaceae; genus Lolium; species Lolium perenne. The sequence continues at coordinate 219,397,990 of NC_067247.2, forward strand.
GATTGGAGGGGTCTTGACTGTATCTTGGAGCCCCATACCTCTTGAGAATGACCAGTCATCTTGATATAAAATTGTTAAAAGTGGGTTTGAAAGTTTAAATTTCAACATTTTTGAGCTTGATAAAAATTATGTGCTCGTAGATCATGAAAACATGCTTTATGTGATAGTTATATTGTTGAGTTTAGTCATGATGCTAGTGAAAATTATTATGAGAGAGTAAAATATGGTTGTAGAAGTTTTCATGGTACTAAAACACTTCTCTATATGCTTAAAGTTTTGAAGTTACTCTTGTTTTGTCTTCCTATGCTTGTCACTTTGTTCTTTGTGAATTTATTTGTGTACAAGATTCCTATGAATAGGAAGTGGGTTAGACTTAAATGTGTTTTGAATTTGCTTCTTGATGCTCTCTTTTACTTCAATTCATATTTTTTATGTGAGCATCTACTCAAACTACTGTGCCTAGCTAAAAGCGCTTATAGGAGACAACCCATTGTTTTATTTCTGCAATTTCTATTTTATGTTGAGTCTTGGAAGTTGTTACCTATGTAATAACCTCTCATTATCATTTTTATTTCGTTTTTGTGCCAAGATTAGCCTCTAATAGGAAAAAAAATAAGATTTGGGGAAGTTGCTCTCCTGAAAACAGATTCTGTGATGTCGCCATAAAAATTCGTATGAACACCTGTCAATTTTTGTGAATATGCCCCAGTTTATTATCTAACTTTCGTTAATTGAACACTTTTTGAGCTGTGATACGTCTCAAACGTATCTATAATTTCTTATGTTCCATGCTACTTTTATGACAATACTCACATGTTTTATACACACTTTACATCATTTATACGCATTTTCCGGCACTAACCTATTAACGAGATGCCGAAGAGCCAGTTGCTGTTTTCTGCTTTTTTGGTTTCAGAAATCCTACAAAGGAAATATTCTCGGAATTGGACGAAATCAACGCCCAGGGTCTTATTTTTCCACGGAGATTCTAGAAGACCGAAGAGCATACGAAGTGGGGCCATGGGGCGCCGCCACCATAGGGCCGCGCGGCCAAGGGGGGCCGCGCCGCCCTATGGTGTGGGGCCCCCGTGCCTCCTCCGACTCTGCCCTTCCGCCTACTTATACTCTCCGTCGCGAAAACCCTTTTACTGAGAGCCACGATACGGAAAACCTTCCAGAGACGCCGCCGCCGCCAATCCCATCTCGGGGGATTCAGGAGATCGCCTCCGGCACCCTGCCGGAGAGGGGAATCATCTCCCGGAGGACTCTACATCACCATGATCGCCTCCAGACTGATGTGTGAGTAGTTCATCCTTGGACTATGGGTCCATAGCAGTAGCTAGATGGTTGTCTTCTCCTCATGTGCTATCATGTTAGATCTTGTGAGCTGCCTATCATGATCAAGATCATCTATTTGTAATGCTACATGTTGTGTTTATTGGGATCCGATGAATATGGAATACTATGTCAAGTTGATTATCAATCTATCATATGTGTTGTTTATTATCTTGCATGCTCTCCGTTGCTAGTAGAGGCTCTGGCCAAGTTGATACTTGTGACTCCAAGAGGGAGTATTTATGCTCGATAGTGGGTTCATGCCTCCATTGAATCTGGGACAGTGACAGAAAGTTCTAAGGTTGTGGATGTGCTGTTGCCACTAGGGATAAAACATCAATGCTTTGTCTAAGGATATTTGTGTTGATTACATTACGTACCATACTTAATGCAATTGTCTGTTGTTTACAACTTAATACTGGAAGGGGTGCGGATGCTAACCCGAAGGTGAACTTTTTAGGCATAGATGCATGCTGGATAGCGGTCTATGTACTTTGTCGTAATGCCCAATTAAATCTCATATTACTCATCATGACATGTATGTGCATTGTTATGCCCTCTTTATTTGTCAATTGCCCAACTGTAATTTGTTCACCCAACATGCTATTTCTTACTGGAGAGACACCACTAGTGAACTGTAGACCCCGGTCCATTCTTTTACATCTGAATACAATCTACTGCAATCATTGTTCTCTACTGTTTTTTGCAAACAAACATCATTTTCCACACCATACATTTAATCTTCTGTTTACAGCAAGCCGGTGAGATTGACAACCTCACTGTTAAGTTGGGGCAAAGTATTTGGATTGTGTTGTGCAGGTTCCACGTTGGCGCCGGAATCCCTGGTGTTGCGCCGCACTACACTCCGCCACCAACAACCTTCACGTGGTCCTTGACTCCTACTGGTTCGATAACCTTGGTTTCTTACTGAGGGAAAACTTGCTGCTGTACGCATCACACCTTCCTCTTGGGGTTCCCAACGGGCGTGTGCTTGACGCGTCATCAAGACTGTTTTCTGGCGCCGTTGCCGGGGACATCAAGACACGCTGAAAGGGGAGTCTCCCACATCCAATCTCTTTACTTTGTTTTTGTCTTGCTTTACTTTACTTTATTTACTGCTTTGTTTGCTTTCTCTATATCAAAAATCCAAAAAAAATAGTTACTTGATTTACTTTATTTATTGTCTTGTTTGCATTCTCTATATCAAAAACACAAAAATTAGTTACTCGCATTACTTTATTTAGTTTACTTTATTTACTATTGCTAAAATGGGTACACCTGAGAATACTAAGTTGTGTGACTTCACTAGCACAAATAATAATGATTTCCTATGCACACCTATTGCTCCACCTGCTGCTACAGCAGAATTTTATGAAATTAAACCTGCTCTACTAAATCTTGTTATGAGAGAGCAATTTTCTGGTGTTAGTTGTGATGATGCTGCTGCCCATTTTAATAACTCTGTTGAACTTTGTGAAATGCAAAAGTATAAGAATGTAGATGGTGACATTATAAAATTGAAATTGTTTCCTTTCTCCTTAAGAGGAAGAGCTAAAGATTGGTTGCTATCTATACCTAATAATAAAGAAAATAAGGTTTCTTGTTGGTCCGTCAGTTTTTGGCCTTGTTTTCCGTTGAAATTACCCCTTATGCCACCGCTAAGTGACCATAATGGTTCGTTCCTATGCTTACCGGTTCGCTCTTTTTTCTCTCGATCCCCGACCTCTTCTCCCACGCATCTGGTGACTGGCGATGCTGAAGCTGCAACCCATCCTCCGCCGTCAACTCCGCCCATGATTTCGTGCACCATCCCAACTCCTCACAGATCCATCCTCTGTCGTTCGGCCTTCCCATTACACAGCACCGCCTCGCCAATATCATGTGCAGCAGTACACCCCTTTCGTCCTTTCCCCTCTTGCAGCACTAGGGGATTCGGGCGGAAGAATCACGGCAGATGGCGCCGTACACCTATCGCTGGTCGAACGCCTCCCGGCTGTACTGCCACCACCTCGACACACGTCGCTCGATCCAACTGATGTGTGCGTTGGAATCCTCTCGGAGGCACGCACGCCATCCAACACGTGGACGGGGCCGTGCCTTGCAAGCCTTCCCACCCTTGTTGGTGGCCTCCATGCTGCGCGCCATCTGCACATCACGGTACATGTTGCAGCGCGATTCATTCTACCTCCAGGAGCTGCCCAGACATCTCGCCCAACTCCCAAGCGGATTGACAACACGACGCGGTCTGCCGTTCTGCTATAGCTTCTGGAAAACGAGCGGCCGCAGTGGCTAGACAGTACGGCCAGGACCTCCCACAAGCTCCTTAACCGCATCGCTGGGGAGCGGATGGAACGATAGTCTGCTTCCTCTCTTCCTCATCTTCCTGAGTTTGATTGGCCTGGTGCATCAGCTCAATTATTTTTTTAGTCGGGCTTGATCCATTTACTTATTTACTTCTGCAAGTTTTCTATATGCAAAGGATGATTAGTGATTGTCTAGGTGATTAACTTATTGTCCATCAACCTGATGTGAAAATGTGTAACGACAGCTTCCGCTGCAGATCTACCATGGCAAATTCTTGGCCATAGCGGTGCAAAGGCCCTTGACAATGCCGGCATCGATCTTGAAGTGATCCTGGGCACCCCGGGCGGGATCGATGATGACCACGCTGGACCCTCCGCCAGCTGGTCGCCCCCAATGAACCCTTTCACATGCAGGCAAAATTTCCGAAATACACACACCGTCAGACTACATACACGCAAATTCGACGCTCTATGCATGAACGCGTTTGGGGTAGCGTTGTACCACATAATTGTGACATGCCTGTTAAATAATGGCTTTACTCCATAAGAGCCCATTGCTTGGATAGTGCTCTAATACAACTAGAATGAAACATGTACAGCACAGTGATTACTGAGCATGGACTGCTTTCTGAAGTTATGTTGCACTACATATAAACTAACCATAAATAAACTTTAAATGCTTTTGTCATAACAAGCTTACATAAACACAGAAAAAGAAAATCGAATTTAGAGCTAAGGGAAGCCATACTCCGGTCTTTACATTTTTATACTCACTCCTTCCAAAATACATTATCTATAATTTGCAAAAAAAAAATCCTTAAAGATCAAATCAGTATTATTTGAACCACAATAATAGGTATTTTCATAGTATATGCGTTTGGTATCAAGCTATTCCCTCCGGCCAGGTTTGTTCCGCACCTAATAAAAATCAGAAAATTCTGGCAATAGTACGAGCTTAGAATTGATAGCCGTGTGATAATGGCAGTGCTTAGTAGTAGCATGGAAATAGGATTAATCTTTCTTATCATGAATACGAGAAAATGTGACAAACTGTGTTGATGATGGCACATAGGAGATCGAGGTGACATCACGGATGATTCACTCGAGTGTTCGAATTTTTTGTAATAAAGAAAATAAGACTTTTTATTCGTTCGTCCGTACTTATCCTTGAAGTTGTAATTATTTACCCCACGTTCATGATTTTTTTACTTTGCACTGTTTCTTAGAATTTTTTTGTGGTTTTATACATGATACTTATTCTAGGTTTAGGTATATTATATGTATTGGCCAAGAAAGATCGGTTAAAGGAGGGGGCATTGTCAGGGCAGCACCTCGGAGCTCATGAAGGTCTCGACTCTCTCTAGGCAAGTGTATGAGAACCCGTAGCAACGCACGGGCAATTTTCCTAGGTCAAAACCTGTGATGACCCAGCGTACCACTGCATGTTGTAGTACACAAGTCGTTGACATAACACAAGTGAAACACCGTTCCACTCATATTACATCTCTCAGAGTGGTACAACAGAAACATATGCGAGTCCAAGGTATGTCTATAGAAGTACACACGAACTGTTTACATAAGATCCACACAGCCTCCTACTTTACAGTGAGGTAAAACTTCAAATAAAGATTCAGAAGAATGACTCGTAGTCTATCTTATAGCTAACTCAAGTTTAAGAGCTAATTGGCTTGCTATAGAACTCTAACTACTTAGGTGCTAGGATTAGGGAAAAGTTCCCTTCTATTACTAGTCTAGGTTTCCATTATAGCTGATGCAGAAGTTGACTCCATTGGCTTCTTTGATTGAATTCTTCATCTTGTTGCAATTGACTCCTTTGTCTTTGAGTTCCACGGTAGTTTCTTCTTCGGTGCCTTGATCTAAGAAGGGGGTTCAAATGGGATAGAATGAGTACGAGCGTACTCAGCAAGTTCATATTAGGGAATATGTGTATCATGCACTAGCTACAGCCATAGACCAGAAAGTCATAGGCCAATGCAAGTTTTCATAAACATTTCTTCAAAAGGTTTATTTTATTCTGAAAACTATGCCCGTCAGTCTTCACAGGTTGACCAGAACTTCGTGGAGTTCCTTTCCTGCTGCGTTCGCAGTTCCCTTCCCGGAACAGGGAGTGACAGTCACAATTCAGTATCCTCTGCATAGGGGCGTTACTTTTCCCATAAGAGTGTAACACCCCAACTTTTGCAACCTTGATTAATTGTCCTTAATGCAAAAATTAGGGGGAACAAAAACTTTTTCCATAGGTTTAGTAGAAGTATTGCCTTGATTTGTTTGTTGTGATGAATTGCTTTGATCTGTTGGTAGATGGATTGTCTTGAATTGCTTGTTGAGTTTTGTCTTGAGCTACCTCAAAGAACAACACCTCTAGTGGTCAGACAAACAACTCACCTAATAAAACACATGTGTGACTTAGGAAAAATTATTTTCCTCTTTACTACATCAAACTCTTCTCCTGATGGCAACATGAGTGTGCCATCTTGATTTTCCTATTTGTGAAATCTAGCTCAAATCATCCTTAATTCAAAACTTGGAATCAGCTGCTCCTTATCATATCTTTCCCTTGCAATCTAAAGCAATGCACTTGGGCCTAAACCTACCATATCTTGAGCACTTCTCAACCATGTCCTTGCCTTGAACTAAATCCCTCTATACTCTTTTATCCTTGCATGTTTTGAGGCTAAGTCAGCAATCTGATTTGGTACGCTCACATGGTAGTTGATCTCTAAGCAACCACCACTGTTATTGGTGATCTCAGTGCATGGATCCCATCTATGCAACACCCTCTTCAACCTCCACATCTTGCATGTCTCAGTCAATCCTTGCAGCTCATATATTCAACTTGATCTTGTACCCTATTCAATGATTCAACACTAGATCACTTCCTTCAATTCTACCTCTTGTGTTTATTCAAGTTTAATCATCACAAAACTAAGAGTGGAATGATGGGTACATTTTGTAGCCACCATCTACCCTTGAGAACACTTCTCCCTAAATTAGTTTTCTCTCCCAAAAATCCTATTGATTTTCCTTCTCTAGTTTGGATCACAAAACTACTTCTAGTTTTATTAAATCTTTTCAAGATATTTCTTCTAAGAAAACACGGAACTGAAATGGGTTTTGTTTTCCATCCCATTTCTACCAACTACTAATCTCTAAAAACATTACTTTCTATTTTCCTTTCTTTTTAACAAAAAGCTTGTTTATGGTACCTATACCATTTCTTGTTTTCCTCTTGCTTATTTTACATTTGAGACAAACTCTACTTTACTTGGGAAAGTAAGTAGAACATTTTGAACTCGTATGTTCCAACTAGTTTCTCTCAAATATTTTCAAATTCCATTCCACTTGAGTTCATTCCAAAATTGTCCCTAGAAAATTGAGGTGTTTCAAACCCCTTTCAAATGACAATCCTTGCACATCTTATGCACATCACTGATCTACCACATTGTATCCCCTCACCCTCCAATTCTTGATCAAATGGATTATCATTTGATACTTTCAAGTGGACTCCTTTCAACAAAACCCTAGACTCAGGGAGTATTTCAACCCACTCCCAATTGACCTGTTATTTGAAGCGCAACTTATATTTCTTCATACCCATCTCAATCCTTTATTATTTTCCATCATCACCTTGACATCATGAATTGATGATTTATGTCACCATATTCATCCTTGTGAGTATATGGTTACTTCACTCACCATCTCTCCTACCCTTGCTCTACCATTGTCTAAATCACCATCACCACCATCATCTCTTGGACACATCTTTTATCAGGTCAGAATGCCACCACCATCTACTTTAGCACCCTGGTGCATTAGTATCACTATGCCTAAAATTCTATATTTTTTTAGGCCACCATTTTAGTAATTTGTGAGGCACTCAACCTTGGGTGTCATGCATGTGTAGAAATGCTCTCTTGTTGATCACATGGGCATGGCCAAAAATATGTGGCCGGCCATGCCATGGCACACATGCATCATGCCTCTCCATTTCCCTCTCTCTCACATAATTATTCCACCTTGGGAAGCCTCTCACTTTTTGTCTCTTCCCCATGCCACTAATAATTTCAGCTTTAGTCAAATTCTTCCCCCACAAGCCAGCCTCCCAACTAACACAATCAATGAAGAGGCTACCTCCCAACCAACCCAATCAATGAGGAGGCAGCCCACCCCCTCTCCCTCTATATAAAGGGGCTTGGCAGCCCACCCCTCCTCACTTGCTCTCACTTTTCCACTCCCCACTCTTTCCTCCACTCCCACACACTCTCCTCCTATCTCTCCCCACGAAATTGCTGCTCCTCCTAGCTTCATGGCCGGCCATGGCCATGGCCATGAAAAGCTCTCCATGATGAAGCTCTCCCCCCTCCCTCAAGCTCCTCCTCTCCATGAGAGCATCCCTCTCCTTTTTCTCCCCAACCCTAGATGGTTTTCTCTCCTCTTCTTCTTCCTCCCTTGCTAAGTCTGGATCTTGATGCAGGTGCATGTTGGTCCAAGCATGGAGAAGCTTTACCTATCCTCAGATCTGAAGTTCTTGACCAAAGTTCGTCCAAAACCTTGCAGTAATTTCTTTCATCTTGCTGTTTCAGATTCTGGTATGAACTTGTAAAATCTGCCAAATCTTGTGTGCAGATCCAAATCTAGTGATTCAAAGTTCCAAAGATAGGTATTGAAAAGATCTACAACGTGGCGTTGGTCTCATCCTCAAATTCGTTACAGATTTTTCACGGTAAATAAAGTTCTGAAAACATGCAGAATCACTGTTTGTTAGATTTCTTCCGTTTTACAAAACCGTTTTGAGCAAACTCAACTGTGGGTGAAAGCCCTCTTCAGTACCTTCATTTTGGCGTTGGTTTCACTTCAAATGATATCCTGAAACTGAATTGGTTCACAGATCAAGATCTGGTCAGATCTGACTTTGTCGAATTAAACCAGGAGATTGGAAACGAATTTTTGAGTGAAACAAATTGGCTAAGAACCACCTATTCAATACCTTTCAGATGCAGCTGACCTCATGTTTTTATGATTTATGTACGATTTGTGGTGAATTAAACTTGTTCTGTGTGTTCTACAGACATGGCTGTTAGCTTTTAATTCATGAAAAATCCAATTTTGAACCTGATTGAGTGATTCAAATTCTGTAGGATTACTGAATGTTTTCTTAATCATCTCAAACAAGTTTCAAACCTTTATCTGTTCTGCAACTCCATAGTTCAAGCAAATGGTGAAAACATGCAGTAAACTTGTCAATCCATTTGTGAGAGTTTCAGAAACAATTTGAACCCAAATCCAATTGTGTATGCTTCTCTGTTTAATTACCTTTCCAATGACTGTGGCCTCATATTTTTAGGACTTTTCTACGATTTATGGCTTACAGATCTTGTTTTCTGTACAGTCAGATTCAAAGAAATTCCTAAAATTGTAGGTTCAATATTTTTGGGTGTTTCCAATTGGGTTTGTCTTGTATTAGTACTGGCTATCTAGGAAAAATATTATTAGTCTCTGATCATATATATTTGTTACTGTTAGTAATGTATATGTGTGACATGCATTGTTGAAGCAAAACTTTTCGGTTTATTCAAAACCCTTGACCAACTCTTTTTAGTAGAGATGGGCAACCTTTGTTTTATGCTTGCAAAACAAAACCTCTACAACTCAACTTTAGCCCTATTGTTTTTCTTAAGTTTTAAAATGATGTGGGATATGGTTTGCTTCCTATTTTGGATGTAGGATTATGTGAACAACTTAATTTAGGAAAACTGTTTTCTACATTTCCAAAAATGTTTGAAAATGTTTTGTGAATGTATTTGATGTCAAACTAATGCTCTTGTCCTCTTTATGATGTTATCTACTAGGGGATGTTTGGTTTATACCATGGTGATAACCGAGAGAGGCAATTGCTAAGTTGTGATACTCTCATACCTTTACTAGGTAGATAAAATGGGTTCTCTTTAAGTTGTTTGTGGTATCTATAAGTCCTTTGTATGGTAGCTCTTTATTGAATGGTTAAATTATGGTTGTTGTATGTTTGTTTTGTTGGTGCAATGTGATTGATTGTGTTCCTTTTATATTTTCCGGCGATAGATGCGAACAATTCCGGAGAAGAAGAAGAAGTGGAATCGGACAAGGATTGTATTTATGTTGTTGGGATTCTTATATTGATGGAGTTGAAAAAGTACAGGGACAAATAAGCCAAGGCAAGCCATCTTTTGATCTCTTGCTATTTATCCTTCTTGTTGTGCTCATTGCTCCATTATACACTTGGTTCCTTGTATCATATGTGATTTTTGGTCCTCTACTCTATGCATGCTTATTCCCAAAGTATGTTGAACCCCTTGTTGATGCTTTGCATACTTGCTCCCAAGTATGTGAACCCCCTTGTTGATGTTATGCATGCTTACCCTAAGCATGTATGCCCCCTTGACCATACCCATGTTGTCATCTTCTTAGTGGTATGATGATTAACATCATGACCCCTGTTTGAATCATCTTAATTATGTTGTCCCTATACATGCTTATCCTAAGTATGTATGATCCCCTTAACACCTCAATTATCATCCCCTTAGTGGAATGATGGCTAGCATCATGTCATTGTGACTCTTAGTTCCTTCGTAAAACTATAGGTTGGGAACCCCCTTGGAAAAATACCTTGTTGAAAATAATTTTTGAAAACCTTGGGTGAGTTGGACTTACCCAAGTGTGTGTTTATGAAAGGAAAGGATCTTGGCAAAGATGGTTGGAAATAAAATCTTGTTTTCAAAAACTTTGGCGTCTAAGTATTCACCCGTGACAATTAACCCGCGCAACCACATTACCCTGGAGTGGGACGGGGCTTAGCTCGTAGTTTGTTCTTCTTAACATGGGACACCGCACAACTATATAAGGGTAAGGTTACCCCTGAATCCGGATTGTCGTTGGTGGAGACAATAGTATAACGGGAGGCCTTCGGGGCTGACCCGTCCGGAAGACACTATGGGTCTCCTGGCTTGGCGGTGGAGCCACGCTCAAAGTGAGGTGAGCTGCCACGGTGCCGGGGAGGTACATACTCCATAGGGTAGGATCCCGTGCTAAGACGAATAGGCGAAAGGCTATGTCCGAGTTTTTGTCATGGCATAGTTGATATGCGGGGATGATGCCCACATGATGAACTCGCGTATCTTGTGGGGAAAGTGTGCAAACTCTGCAGAGTCAAATCTATTCAAATAGCCGTGTCCGCGGTCATGGACGGTTGGAATGGCTGTTGCTTAGCCTAAAGAGTTTTGTTTTATGAAAGTGTTTGACAGAGAAAAGGAAGGAACTTGTTTTCGGAGTACCGGGAAGGTACTGGAAAGTTGTGATGACCATTTGGAGATGGTCGGGAAGGAAATAAACTGGGTTACTCCCATCCTAGTGTTTTATGTTGTAGAACTCTTTTGAAGTATCTTCTTTAACAAAGATATAGAGATGTCATAGAACACTCCTAGGTATCCCCTTCGACCGAGAAGTTGGGATACTATCTCCACCAAAGAAATTACATCTCTCCTAGATGCTATATTCACAAGAGAAACTGATTCTCTTATGCATGCTATATCCACAAGAGAAACTACTCTTCCTCTCTTGTCTCTTTAGTTAGCTCTTGTTAGTATCTTCTTGATGGTTTGCGAGTACAATTCCAAATGTACTCACGGCTTTGTCCCTGGCTATTTACTTGGCCACACTTGGAGGAACACGATGGATGAAGAAGGAGTTGGCGACGTCTATGCGTGCTAGGAACGTCTTCCCCGATCGATTTGCACAGTAGGGTTATGGCAGATGACTTGGGTACTGCGCTGCTGAAGTGATGATGCTACTCTGATGTTTAGTTAAGCCCTTCGAGGCTATTATGTAAGCATTGGTCATGTGACCATGTTGTAATTTTCTTATTCCGATTTGTAATGGATGGTGTAATTTGATATCAGTTCGGTTATGTGTTCACGGCGCACTGATCATGGGATCGTGAACTGTATACATAACAGGGAATTTCGGACAGCTAGTCCGGGGTCCCCACAGAGCTGGTATCAGAGCCATCCTGACTGTAGGAGACCTTAGTTAGCATGGACGTTAGTTAGGAAACTAGTACATGGAAAAAAAACTATTTCCAGAAATCAAATTCCCTCTTTAGTAAACGGAAGAATAGCTTCCAATTTTCTTATCCCGTCAAAACTTCAAATTCTTACCTCACTCTTTGATTTCCAAAGAATTTGAAAACTTTTGACTCTACTACCTCACCTTGTTCCAAAACTAGGTATTGGACGATGTCCCCAACTCAGACCGGAGACTCGAACTCAAAGATGGATGAATCTTTCAGGAAGACTCATGTATCTCCAACAACAACTTTTGAAGGTTGGACGCCAACTCATCCGTATGCATATGGGGATGACAATGGCATGTCTTTGGTTGACAACAAAGTCTATCAAGGAGCTGACCTTGTTCCTCCGTGGACATGCACTTTTTGCAGTCGTCAGGGATCAAGTCCTCAGTTTCTTGACTAGTAATTTTTAGGCCAGCCACAAGAAGGTCTCTACTTCGGGAGTACCTCAACAACTACCTCTTCGAAGACCTCACATCCCCGGGATGTTGAGCAAGAAGACTACGCAGTTTTCTCCTCCGCCTCAACATAGAAGACCGAACACCAGGCCTGCTTCGCAACCAACTGCCCCGAAAATCCATGTTGGAGTCCATTAGAGCAAAATGAAGACGGCAACATATGTGACCAGCCCCCAAACCTATAGGATGGATAGGACAAACTCAATCGCTTTGATTGAGCTACCCCCGCGCATTAGGAATTTCTGGGTACTAAGAGTACCATGTCTGGTTTGATGATTGCTTGTAGTTCCCTAGTGTGCTGCCTTGAGTGTTTGTATCTATTTTCTGTGTGCATGTATGTCTTTCTAATTAGACGTTCCCGCCCTTTTTAATTGTTTGAAATTTGTAAAACCGAAATTAAAAATGGAAATCTGGCAGTGTACTGTTTTGGAAATAAAAGTAGTTTGGTAGCTCCGATTGATGTGATTCCAATTGCACTAGAACCAGTTTGAAATTATCTTTCATATGCCACTGACCTTGTATTATTAGGATTTTTGTGCGATTTTTAATAAATAAAACTTGATCACTGTTTCTGGTTAGTATTTTGAGTCTCAAAAATTGAAAAATAAATATTTTTGAATGATTTCAATTGTGTTGATCTTGTTTTGTTACTGTGCATCTAGGAAAAATACCAGTAGCCTCTGTTAGTGGTATTTTTTCTATGGTTATGGTTGTATGGGTGTCACGTGCAATGATAGGATTAAAGTTTGCCTCGCCGATGTATTGCTAACTGCTAGTTAGTTGGGTAGATTAACGAAAGACTCTAACTCTAAACCCGTTAGCAGTTGTTTTTTTTTTAACCGTCAGGGAAACTAACTCAGACCCCTATCTACGCCGACTACTTTCAAGATCAGCTGGAGCATCTCCACTACGCCCGGAAAGAAGAAGCCCTACCTTAAAGAGTGACTGCACCTCTGCGGGAAGACCTACTAACTTGGTCTAACCTTGGAGTACAATCGTGCTAACCTCGAGGATATCTTCTTGAAAACACCCTCTAACACAACATCTAACAAGTTGAGAGAACAATAGCGTCAAAGCCGAGCTACATCACATGGTTCATCTGGTCCTCATCAAGTGAAGACTCCTGAAGATACCTCAAGAACTCAAGACTAGGTGCAACTTACCCGCTCACCAACTGGTATAAGTCAGCACCGACCCGCCAGCTGATGATTGTCTTCGACGACCTCTGTTGCTACTTCATATGGATACCAACCAGGCCTTTCTTCAACTTACTAACTCACCGCGCGTCCTCTATGGTTTAGTTAACACCGTGAGTGCCTCTTGAAGTCGTGGTCTGCATGACGCCCCTGAAGATTCTACAACTGAATGCGGATGATCGACGACTTCTTCAGAAGCCCCTGACAGAACTACAAGGCAGAAGCTCTAAGTTTTTCTGAAAGATCGATGAAAAATCATAAGGGTGGAAGACTTCGTCTTCCACTAAAAGTTGGAGTTAACCCTCTATTTTTTTTAAAACATTTCTAACACACCGTTGGAAACATGGGATGCACTAACCCCTCTTGAAGCCGTGGACTACACAACGCCCTCTGAAGATATTCAACTCAAGACGAGAGATCAATGACTTCTCCAAAAAGCGCCCGACAAGACCCGTGGCCGAAGCTTACAATTTTTAACGCCCCCTCCCCGATGAACAACTTTAAGGGTGGAAGACTTCGTCTTCTACTAAATGTAAGCTAACTATAAAAAGCTTTCAACCCTGCTCAAGCACCATTGGGTGCACTAACTCTCCCACAGTCTTGAACCTCCGCTAGGATCGTGAAGAAACTACAAATCCAACACCTGCTTGGAGTAGTCAACCCTTCACGAAGCTTGCCCTCGGAAGAAATCCATCATGTCTCCCAGAAGATGAAGCAACGACCTTCTCTACAACAGCACGCCGACAGAAGAATGGAGTCTAATTTTTGTTAAACTATACAATCCCTCTAGTTCTACGCTCGGTAATCTCGGGACGAGATTATTTTAAGGGTGGAAGATCTGTAACACCCCAACTTTTGCAACCTTGATTAATTGTCCTTAATGCAAAAATTAGGGGGAACAAAAACTTTTTCCATAGGTTTAGTAGAAGTATTGCCTTGATTTGTTTGTTGTGATGAATTGCTTTGATCTGTTGGTAGATGGATTGTCTTGAATTGCTTGTTGAGTTTTGTCTTGAGCTACCTCAAAGAACAACACCTCTAGTGGTCAGACAAACAACTCACCTAATAAAACACATGTGTGACTTAGGAAAAATTATTTTCCTCTTTACTACATCAAACTCTTCTCCTGATGGCAACATGAGTGTGCCATCTTGATTTTCCTATTTGTGAAATCTAGCTCAAATCATCCTTAATTCAAAACTTGGAATCAGCTGCTCCTTATCATATCTTTCCCTTGCAATCTAAAGCAATGCACTTGGGCCTAAACCTACCATATCTTGAGCACTTCTCAACCATGTCCTTGCCTTGAACTAAATCCCTCTATACTCTTTTATCCTTGCATGTTTTGAGGCTAAGTCAGCAATCTGATTTGGTACGCTCACATGGTAGTTGATCTCTAAGCAACCACCACTGTTATTGGTGATCTCAGTGCATGGATCCCATCTATGCAACACCATCTTCAACCTCCACATCTTGCATGTCTCAGTCAATCCTTGCAGCTCATATATTCAACTTGATCTTGTACCCTATTCAATGATTCAACACTAGATCACTTCCTTCAATTCTACCTCTTGTGTTTATTCAAGTTTAATCATCACAAAACCAAGAGTGGAATGATGGGTACATTTTGTAGCCACCATCTACCCTTGAGAACACTTCTCCCTAAATTAGTTTTCTCTCCCAAAAATCCTATTGATTTTCCTTCTCTAGTTTGGATCACAAAACTACTTCTAGTTTTATTAAATCTTTTCAAGATATTTCTTCTAAGAAAACACGGAACTGAAATGGGTTTTGTTTTCCATCCCATTTCTACCAACTACTAATCTCTAAAAACATTACTTTCTATTTTCCTTTCTTTTTAACAAAAAGCTTGTTTATGGTACCTATACCATTTCTTGTTTTCCTCTTGCTTATTTTACATTTGAGACAAACTCTACTTTACTTGGGAAAGTAAGTAGAACATTTTGAACTCGTATGTTCCAACTAGTTTCTCTCAAATATTTTCAAATTCCATTCCACTTGAGTTCATTCCAAAATTGTCCCTAGAAAATTGAGGTGTTTCAAACCCCTTTCAAATGACAATCCTTGCACATCTTATGCACATCACTGATCTACCACATTGTATCCCCTCACCCTCCAATTCTTGATCAAATGGATTATCATTTGATACTTTCAAGTGGACTCCTTTCAACAAAACCCTAGACTCAGGGAGTATTTCAACCCACTCCCAATTGACCTGTTATTTGAAGCGCAACTTATATTTCTTCATACCCATCTCAATCCTTTATTATTTTCCATCATCACCTTGACATCATGAATTGATGATTTATGTCACCATATTCATCCTTGTGAGTATATGGTTACTTCACTCACCATCTATCCTAGCCTTGCTCTACCATTGTCTAAATCACCATCACCACCATCATCTCTTGGACACATCTTTTATTAGGTCAGAATGCCACCACCATCTACTTTAGCACCCTGGTGCATTAGTATCACTATGCCTAAAATTCTATATCTTTTTAGGCCACCATTTTAGTAATTTGTGAGGCACTCAACCTTGGGTGTCATGCATGTGTAGAAATGCTCTCTTGTTGATCACATGGGCATGGCCAAAAATATGTGGCCGGCCATGCCATGGCACACATGCATCATGCCTCTCCATTTCCCTCTCTCTCACATAATTATTCCACCTTGGGAAGCCTCTCACTTTTTGTCCCTTCCCCATGCCACTAATAATTTCAGCTTTAGTCAAATTCTTCCCCCACAAGCCAGCCTCCCAACTAACACAATCAATGAAGAGGCTACCTCCCAACCAACCCAATCAATGAGGAGGCAGCCCACCCCCTCTCCCTCTATATAAAGGGGCTTGGCAGCCCACCCCTCCTCACTTGCTCTCACTTTTCCACTCCCCACTCTTTCCTCCACTCCCACATACTCTCCTCCTATCTCTCCCCACGAAATTGCTGCTCCTCCTAGCTTCATGGCCGGCCATGGCCATGGCCATGAAAAGCTCTCCGTGATGAAGCTCTCCCCCCTCCCTCAAGCTCCTCCTCTCCATGAGAGCATCCCTCTCCTTTTTCTCCCCAACCCTAGATGGTTTTCTCTCCTCTTCTTCTTCCTCCCTTGCTAAGTTTGGATCTTGATGCAGGTACATGTTGGTCCAAGCATGGAGAAGCTTCACCTATCCTCAGATCTGAAGTTCTTGACCAAAGTTCGTCCAAAACCTTGCAGTAATTTCTTTCATCTTGCTGTTTCAGATTCTGGTACGAACTTGTAAAATCCGCCAAATCTTGTGTGCAGATCCAAATCTAGTGATTCAAAGTTCCACGGATAGGTATTGAAAAGATCTACAACGTGGCATTGCTCTCATTCTCAAATTCGTCACGGATTTTTCATGGTAAACAAAGTTCTGAAAACATGCAGAATCACTGTTTCTTAGATTTCTTCCGGTTTACAAAACCTTTTTGAGCAAACTCAACTGTGTGTGAAAGCCCTCTTCAGTACCTTCATTTTGGCATTGGTTTCACTTCAAATGATATCCTGAAACTGAATTGGTTCACAGATCAAGATCTGATCAGATCTGACTTTGTCGAATTAAACCAGGAGCTTGGAAACGAAATTTTGAGTGAAACAAATTGGCTAAGAACCACCTATTCAATACCTTTCAGATGCAGCTGACCTCATGTTTTTATGATTTATGTACGATTTGTGGTGAATTAAACTTGTTCTGTGTGTTCTGCAGACATGGCTGTTAGCTTTTAATTCATCAAAAATCCAATTTTGAATCTAATTGAGTGATTCAAATTCTATCGGATTACTGAATGTTTTCTTAATCATCTAAAACAAGTTTCAAACCTTTATCTGTTCTGCAACTCCATAGTACAAGCAAATGGTGAAAACATGCAGTAAACTTGTCAATCCATTTGTGAGAGTTTCAGAAACAATTTGAACCCAAATCCAATTGTGTATGCTTCTCTGTTTAATTACCTTTCCAATGCTTGTGGCCTCATATTTTTAGGATTTTTCTATGATATATGGCTTACAGATCTTGTTTTCTGTACAGTCAGATTCAAAGAAATTCCTAAAATTGTAGGTTCAATATTTTTGGGTGTTTCCTATTGGGTTTGTCTTGTATTAGTACTGGCTATCTAGGAAAAATATTATTAGTCTCTGATCATATATATTTGTTACTGTTAGTAATGTATATGTATGACATGCATTGTTGAAGCAAAACTTTTCGGTTTATTCAAAACCCTTGACCAACTCTTTTTTGTAGAGATGGGCAACCTTTGTTTTATGCTTGCAAAACAAAACCTCTGCAACTCAACTTTAGCCCTATTGTTTTTCTTAAGTTTTAAAATGATGTGGGATATGGTTTGCTTCCTATTTTGGATGTAGGATTATGTGAACAACTTAATTTAGGAAAACTCTTTTCTACATTTCCAAAAATGTTTGAAAATGTTTTGTGAATGTATTTGATGTCAAACTAATGCTCTTGTCCTCTTTATGATGTTATCTACCAGGGGATGTTTGGTTTATACCATGGTGATAATCGAGAGAGGCAATTGCTAAGTTGTGATACTCTCATACCTTTACTAGGTAGATAAAATGGGTTCTCTTTAAGTTGTTTGTGGTATCTATAAGTCCTTTGTATGGTAGCTCTTTATTGAATGGTTAAATTATGGTTGTTGTATATTTGTTTTGTTTGTGCAATGTGATTGATTGTGTTCCTTTTATATTTTCCGGCGATAGATGCGAACAATTCCGGAGAAGAAGAAGAAGTGGAATCGGACAAGGATTTTATTTATGTTGTTGGGATTCTTATATTGATGGAGTTGAAAAAGTACAGGGACAAATAAGCCAAGGCAAGCCATCTTTTGATCTCTTGCTATTTATCCTTCTTGTTGTGCTCATTGCTCCATTATACACTTGGTTCCTTGTATCATATGTGATTTTTGGTCCTCTACTCTATGCATGCTTATTCCCAAAGTATGTTGAACCCCTTGTTGATGCTTTGCATACTTGCTCCCAAGTATGTGAACCCCCTTGTTGATGTTATGCATGCTTACCCTAAGCATGTATGCCCCCTTGACCATACCCATGTTGTCATCTTCTTAGTGGTATGATGATTAACATCATGACCCCTGTTTGAATCATCTTAATTATGTTGTCCCTATACATGCTTATCCTAAGTATGTATGATCCCCTTAACACCTCAATTATCATCCCCTTAGTGGTATGATGGCTAGCATCATGTCATTATGACTCTTAGTTCCTTCGTAAAACTATAGGTTGGGAACCCCCTTGGAAAAATACCTTGTTGAAAATAATTTTTGAAAACCTTGGGTGAGTTGGACTTACCCAAGTGTGTGTTTATGAAAGGAAAGGATCTTGGCAAAGATGGTTGGAAATAAAATCTTGTTTTCAAAAAATTTGGCGTCTAAGTATTCACCCGTGACAATTAACCCGCGCAACCACATTACCCTGGAGTGGGACGGGGCTTAGCTCGTAGTTTGTTCTTCTTAACATGGGACACCACACCGCCTTCTCCGTGACTGCAAACCCACCCTTTTGTCCAACCGTACACCCCCAGTAGCTTCTCCCGATAATACGGCTTTACTCACGGTGTACTCCGGACAATCCATCATAGATCGTAGAGCTTATCATCACTAATGGATGGGGATTTAAAAGGATATCCCAACCTATTGCGGCAGTGCCTCCAACACCCCACCGGCTCTACAAATCCGTTGGCGTGCAGAAGGGAAAAGATACGGCTGGCTTCCCCAGAGCCATTATAAATCTTATGGTCGACGCGATATGTACGGCGCTAGAATCACTGGACGGCATTGGTACTTAGTCCTAGATGAGTAGTACCCATGCAATGGAACCTCCACCATATCAACACATACCATGGTTCCATTGCCCACCACATAGTCATATTCATAATTGTAAAATAATACTTTGCTTTTCAATGCATGAGTGATAAGTATAGTACTTTGCATATAGTTTGATACAAATAATCAAATGACATGAGCAAGCGATGAACTTGCCTTTCTTGACTGCAAGATTATGCAGACAAAAGCTTCGATACGTGATAACTCCAAATGCTGAAATACCATCATCGTCCGGTAAGGACAATGCTTAAAGAACGAGCAAAGATGCTATAATGCATAGTATGAGATGCAATCGTCCCGAGCGTAACCTAACCTCGATGGTTTAAGATGTATGAGTTGTACAGATTTCTTTAGGGTTGGTTGCACTTTTAGAATGGTTCTCAAACAAGGTTCTTATTAGGGTTTGGTTATATTAGCATCATATCCAAGTGATATAAGACATCATAACAATCATACACATAAAGAATAGTGATGGAATAGTATGTAAAGAACAGTTGTCAATTTTAAGTGCTACAGATCATGGTTGATGATTACTTATACTATACTTCAAAAGAATAACTTTTGAAGAACATGTTGTTTAAGAAATATTTAGTATTTCAAAGAAGGATTAGGCTTCTAAGGTTTGATTGACATTTGTACTTCAAAAGAATAACTTTTGAAGAATAGGTTAAATAAGAATATGAACTACTATACATAGGTGCTATGGCTTTCTAGGGTTTACTATTGGATTCATTTAGTTCCACTAATAGGGACTAGTTGGGTTCTTAAGTTGAATGGTTTCTATATAGCAAGTATTGGCAGGTTTATTACGATGGTTGATTATGGTATCATATCAAAGGATGGTTATTAAGATGGTTCCATAAGTTTGCTATTAGGTTTACTATGTCTTCACAATTGCTTTACTAAATAATCTCTAATGGTTTCTAAGTTAAGTGACTTATCATTTCCTAAGTAGGGTTTAGTTGAAATAGGAGCATGTGTTGTGAATTGCTATACAAGGTTGTACTAGGGTTCATCATTATAGCTCTACTAGGTTTTGATGATTAAGGTTGATATTAATGGTATGGTATATAGGATAGCGGTCAATGGTACTAATTCAATTGACAAGTTAGGGTTTATACCTAGGTGACACTTAGGGAATCATATAGGTTTGAATAGGGACATGAAATGATAATCTCATGTGACTTGGTTTTATACTAGTGGATCATGATTTGTATTTGTTGGTCACATAATATGATTCTCTATGTAAGGTGACATTCACTTGATCACATGTGATAAGCAACTAGGGTTTAGGGTTAAAGCATTTTCAAATGATCACATGAAATAATGGGATCCAGATCTTACTCAATTGGAACTAGGGTTTCTAATTTACTGTACAACTCCTAAAATGATGATTAGTAATGGAGTTGTGGTTACTAATTACTTTGAATCAAAATTAGTAATGGTTTAACATTTTATTAATTTTCCATAAGAATTAATAATTAGGGTAACTCCTAATTAGGTTTAATTCAGAGATAAGGGTTTAACAATTATTACTAGCTTTTAAAAATAATAACTTGCAAATTAAAATGATTTAAGTTCACAATATTTAGGTTACTAAATTAATATTGGCTTTTAGTATTTTCTTGATTTATTATTATTTAAGAAGATAGTAACTTAGAATTTTCAAGTTAGGGTTTATGAATTTACCACTAGTAATTAAGTTAATGCAACTATGATATAGAAAATTAATTCTAACATTTTATTTAGATGCTGAATAGTTTAAAATTTAATTTAGAAACTTCACTAATTATTGAATTCAAATTGTATTTTAAATAAATGAAATGGCATAATTAATAAGGTTAAAAATAAGTGAATTTTTATTTTGACACACACTTTTGTTTTATATTTTATTTGAATAGAGTTTATTTTTTTGAACATTTTGATATCTTATTCATAATTTTCTGAGTTGATATGAATTTTATATGATTTTGCAAAGTTTCAACTATTTGCTGGTTTTTTTAATTCAAATGATAATTACTAAACATACCGATTCAGTTTTACCCACAGACACAGACATGTGGGCCTGTTGACTGAGTCAGTTGCCACGCGAGCAACGACCAGTCAACAGAGCTGAGGTGGCGGTGACACGTCGTTCTCGCCGGAGAGGTCGCCGGTGATGCTCCGGCGAGCTACGGAAACGACGATAGGAACCCCCAGAGACTACCTAACCTAGCGCGTTCGAACCAGGGTTTGATGCTGAACACACGAGCATGAACGCCACCACCCAATGGTCACTGGAGCATCGCCGGTGAACACGTCTGCGGCGGCGGGCTCCGGCCAAATATCGATTTCGAGCTAGAGACGGTTCTTGGAAGTGAGGGTATGCTCTACCGACGCGGAATCATACCCTGAGTACGATGGCGTGGTCAGCGAAGACGATGGATGACGGAGACGACGAGGACCTCGCCATTCCCGACGATCTGCTGCAAGGGGAAAACCCAAAATTAGCATCGCTCCGAGCTCCCCTTGATGTGTAGCTTTGCCAGTAGAACGGCGACGTCGAGGCGCATCTCCCCAACCAAACGGTGAGCTCCGGGGTGGCTCCAGTCGACGGTGCCATGATGGTCACCGGCGACCAGTAGAGGAAGAAACCGAGGGCTAGAGGAGATCTGAGAAGAAATGGATAGGTGGAGAGGTGCTAGGGTTTCCTGGCGGCGCTCCAGACATACTTATAGGGCTCGAGGTGGTCAGAAGCATCATCTCGCCGGCGACAGTGGTCGGGATAGGACGACGATGTCGTCGTTGTTCTGGGCGTGAATCTTGATGGTTTTGGATAGGCTCGGACGCGAGGAGTATATGGTGGAGTTCTGGAACCTTCTGCGGTGCCCGGGCCGAGCTTATCCTCGTCGAGGACGTGGCGGAGCTTCCTCTCTGCGCTGTCGATGCCGGGGAGGAAGACGACGGCCCCCTTTTGTTTTCTGCCAGTGGCGAAACGGTAAGTGGTCAGGTGGGTTGGTGCTGGGCTGCGGTCTTTGGGCCAAAAGGCCCTGTCCATGAGGCTGCGGTCTTTGGGCTGGACGGCCAGGTAAGCTAGGTAAGCCTCCTTTTCTTTTTCTCTCTTTACTATTTTCTGTTTTGAATTTGCTATTTGAATTCAAATTTGAATTCTGTTTATTTTGCAGGTTCTAAATTATTTGAATATCATAACAATTTGATAATGATACTCACTGTCTTGTTTTGTTTTTAAACAACCATCTATAATTGATTAATTTTGGTTCTTATGAGGTATAAGTTAAGATTCAAATAGATATTATTTTAGGGTTCATCTCAATTGCTTCTAAATTTAGAAATCAAATCTGTTTAAATGCTTTTAAATTTGAGAACATGTGCATGGTGAACATATTATATTTTTCTATTGCTTAACCATAGTGATTACTCACATATAGTTGAATTATGTCTAGAGTTCAACAAATGGAAAAGGGTATGGAATTGGTTCATGATATTATGTGTATGATAGTTCTTAGGGTTTAAGAATTTGATGATGCTTCATTAATTGAAGTATAAAATAAGCATGAGGCATGGCAGGGTCTTACTTGCAATCCAAAGTGATACTTGGATTGAAATGCAAAGGTGATCTAGGGTTTTAGTTGTGATCACTCACTTGGTACACAACCAAGAATTAGGATATGAACATAAGCTTTGATTATGTTTTATTGGATAACTAGGTTACTCTAGTGTTTGGATAAACAAGGTTTAGGTTTAATGACAGTACTCCTCCATTCAAGGCATGAGGATTGGTTTGGGGTTAACTACTAGTGATATACTTATTATTTTATGTGATAGATGAGTTCTATTAATCATATGTGTTTAACTTATCATCTATATTTACAAGGTATAATCATGCATTAGACAATATCCACTTATTCCTCACTAATCACTCTTTATCATTCTCTCATCACACTCACTTGGATTCTTAGAGTTTATAATTCATACCAAGTTGTGATGATTATGGAATTGGTTTCCTAAGGTATTACTAATGGAATAGGGTTCTCACCTCCAAGATCAAATATTGACTTGAACAACTAGGATTAGTACTTCTCTCATATTCTTGTATGAACATGTCTATGGTTAGTATTATAACTTCTCTCACTTCTCAATGTCTTAGAATATCCCAAGGTCCTACTCAAGAGATGATGATATGATCCTCTAAATATATGTTTTCCCTAGGAATTCTACCTTGGTATCTTCTGTAGCTTGTTCTCCAGGAAATCTGGTAAACCTGCATCTTGTGGTATGCCTCCACCTCCTAGCTTCTTCATCTTGATCCTAGCTAATTCATATGGAGTGGCTCTATGTGTTTGTTCCCATGTATCATGCTACAAGATGAGCAAAGGGATGAAGGGTGTGGCTCTATTTATAGGCTTGGGCAAGTTCTAGTACCATGACACATAGGGGGTGACTCTTGTGTTGGTTAGATGAGTAAGGTGCTTGGTTGTCATGCCCTCATCCATAGCAATCCTTTGAGCATGAGGTGGCATAGCTTGGAAAGCAAGTCATGTAGATATTTTCATCCTATGTGGCAAGATCATTATCCTCTCATACGATTTATTTTTGGATAGCCAAGTGGCATTTGTTACTAAATATCTTGTGGATGGTTTTATTATTGTGGATGAGTCACTATATCATATTGGATTGGATTTATATTATAATATTGATCAAAAGATCAAGGTTGAAGGTTATTCCTCAAATTTGGATAGTTGGTGTTTGATTTCACCAAGGTATGATCATATGAGTTTCAAAATACTCATAGTCAGTTTTATTCAAATAGTTTGAACTATAATTTGTAATGTAAATGGATTTAGTTTTATGATATTCCATATATTTAATAAGTTATGATTTAAATAAGAATGTGTGGCTTTTATGCACTTTAGACCCTGTGGTTTACCTTATTTGGTAATAAATTTAGAAGTGAATTAATTTACACCCAAAGGTAGTTGCTAACTTTTAAGTGTTAATAAGTTAGGCTTCTATTCTTAAAGAATGTGTTGATATAAATCTAATTCTGTTTGATCTAATCCATAGATCAAATCATCTCTACCCAAAACAAGGTTTTAGCAAAGATCACAGTGAAGTTTATAGCGCTTGACTTGATGATCTACTTCAATTCCAGCAAATCAAGTGAAACTTCGGTTACTGTGGTAAGTTTTATTTGAAAGCGCGAAAATTCCCCGGATTTTCTATGTATGAATGCAATGCACACTTTGGTGTTCTCTCATTTTATTGCTTCTAAACCTGGGATATTACAGCCTCTCCCCCTTAAACGGAACTTCGTCCCGAAGTTCGAACGCTCTCACGTTTCGAAATGTGGAACTGACTTGAACAGATCACCATCCTACAACTCCATGGTGATCACACTAGATATAGTGGAATATATCCCTTGTCCAGATCCTTCCTGGAGTCTTCTGATGTCTGGCCCTAATACTTTCTTCTATTCTATGATTTCTTCCAACACTCTAAGCTTATAGGCTTACTATCCAAAGATTCTTGGATTAAGACATCTCATTGTATTAATGGACTTTACTAATGGCTGTGGTGACATCTTCCTATTTGGGTACTTAAAACTTGGTTCTACTAGCTGCGATAATCCAGCTACGATGTAATATGGCACTACGGTGTACCAGCTGCGGTGTCCAAACCTTAATTCTAAAAGATTGGTTTAAGGTAAGGTATTGTTGTCCCTTACTACCATAACGAAAGTAATGGTACTTCGTAAGGTATTTACAATAGGCATGGTCCTAGTTGTTTAGTCCTACGAATGGATTAGACTCATTTAGTCCATCCAATCATGGCTTCTAGTTTATACTAATTATCTTCCCTTTGGTTTCTTTAGGTTCCATGAAAGGAATCTTTCTAATAATCATTAGTTTTGGTATGGTCAAACCCTTCGATCTTAAACTTTCTTAAGCTTTGATTGTCCTCCGACATCTTCTTCATCCAACTTCATTATCTTAAGCTTACTTAAGTTCTCTTGGTTTTGAGTAATTACAATTACCCACTCAAGTTAAGGTCTAACCCTTACTTCCTCGAGATATGAACCTTGGCTTCTGGTCTGACAACCTCCTGAGAGTACTATTATATGGATACTTTCACCAATCTTATGAAAATAGGATCGGACTTCCTCTCAGTTCAGACCTTCTTCTTGGTCCATCATACTCCAAATATTATATCTTAATACTTCTCATTCAGCCTTCCTCTCCCCCTTGGAGTTTACTAAGGATCTTCCAACTTCCTTTCTTCTAATCATTAAACTCAATGGTTAGGTAGTTGGTTTAAGTATGGTTTATATTTTGTACCTTTCTAAAGTCTCACGAAGAATTCTTTGCGGTGTATCCACACAGTTGTGGGTATCCATTATGAATCCTCCGACTAAATATTTACCAACTATGAGATACCAGCTGGGAAATACTAGCTGCGGAATCCCCCTTTCTTTTAGGGTAAAGAAATGTTCAGGCGGTGGGTTATCTGGTACCAGCTGCAAACTACCTAGTACCAAATGTGGCTTATTGGATACCAGCTGTGGCTATGTTATGGTTCTAGTCAATATTTACTTACCACATGTGGCTATGTTATGGTTCTAGTCAATATTTACTTACCAGCTGTGGCTACTTTGATAGTTTTAGATAAGATATACCTCACTTCACATTCTTTCTCTTCATGGTTATCCTATATCAACTGCGGTCATATGATGCTAGCTGCGAGTTCACTTGTCTATTTTCCTTATTCCAGGGTTTGTTTTGCAAGAAAACCACTTGTTGACACTATGAAAATAGTATTGTAAGTGACTTCACTTGCATTCCCTTCTTCCATAATGAATATGGCTCCACTTCTACTGCTCCATATTCACTATTTTTCTCACTTCCATGATACTTCCATGTTGAAGTACTCCTTAATTAAGGATAGAAGTGATTTTTGATTGGTCCTTACTTTAGATTGTTGTGATTGCTTCCCACAATTTGACTTCTTTCTTTCAGTGAACCTTCATTTTGTCTTCAAAATCTTCAGAATTCGTCACTTCCTCACACGAATACCTTTACCCTCTAGACCTATAACATCAAGTAAGAGCTTGATATTGCAACATGCATTTGCATATCAAAGTCAAACTTCATGTATGGATCTAGTCAATCAATAAAATCCAATAAAATCCAAGAAGATTCAGCTTTGTGCTTATAATACACATTCTTATATGCCTGAATATATTAGTTGGGCAAGACATCCCTAAACATCAGGCGTAGATGTGCAATATATAACACCACATAAGATAGGTTTAGGTTGTGATACTTAGCACGAATACGTGAATTTCTACTATTTGTCTCAATATTTATCTTAATTGCACATTTGCAATGAGACAAACTTGAAACAAAATGGCCTGGGATAGTTGAAGTTAACCTAGTATTCTTTGGAATTACTAATAAAATAGTATACCAAATATCTGTGCTATTGAGGACTACTTCCTATAATACAATTAGTTCTAACATGTCTACTCTAAACACATGATTGTTTAGAATATACCACCTATAACTCTAGGATTTCTCTATGTGATATGCTATAAATAAGCCTTCTTTAAATTAAGGACTATGATTCTAACATACTTAGTACAGTTATTAGGATTTTAAGGCCTAAACTTTCGAACTATTCCCTAAATCCGACTCCTCATCATACTTCTGTTGTCGTACTTATGATGTTCTACTCCCTCACATCATGATTCTCAAGTGAATCATATATGATTATAACTTTACCATGAAAAGTAGACTTAAATACTCCTATCACTCTTCCTTACCTCCTATGATTGACTCATCATAGGTACATACTACCTCATATTACTTATCTCCATTACTTAACATCAGTCATTTGACATTTTAAATGACTCTTACTTAACCATAACTTGCGTTGGTATACTTCTTCCAATAGGATATCTTCCTTATGGTTGTATCCTCTCTTTGGACTACCATGTGTTGTATACCAACTGTAGTCTACTACCCCCCTTTATCTTAAGCTTCAATGGTGTTCTAATTATTTGAAATGAAGCCAGATAACTAATTAACTTTACTTAGGAAAGATAGATAAGAAAGATTGACTCAAGTGTGTCAGGATTATTCTCAAGTGAATACCCATCTCAAGTCAAAAGAATAGTTGGTTTAGCATAGTTGGCTTAGCTAGTTGTCTTAACAGAGTTGTATTAGCTAAGATACCTCCTGTAGACACTACCAAACCTATAGGTCTCCTTTAAAGGGTTTTAATCCTAGGGTCAAAGCATTTGCTCTGATACCAGCTGTGATGACCCAGCGTACCACTGCATGTTGTAGTACACAAGTCGTTGACATAACACAAGTGAAACACCGTTCCACTCATATTACATCTCTCAGAGTGGTACAACAGAAACATATGCGAGTCCAAGGTATGTCTATAGAAGTACACACGAACTGTTTACATAAGATCCACACAGCCTCCTACTTTACAGTGAGGTAAAACTTCAAATAAAGATTCAGAAGAATGACTCGTAGTCTATCTTATAGCTAACTCAAGTTTAAGAGCTAATTGGCTTGCTATAGAACTCTAGCTACTTAGGTGCTAGGATTAGGGAAAAGTTCCCTTCTATTACTAGTCTAGGTTTCCATTATAGCTGATGCAGAAGTTGACTCCATTGGCTTCTTTGATTGAATTCTTCATCTTGTTACAGTTGACTCCTTTGTCTTTGAGTTCCACGGTAGTTTCTTTTTCGGTGCCTTGATCTAAGAAGGGGGTTCAAATGGGATAGAATGAGTACGAGCGTACTCAGCAAGTTCATATTAGGAAATATGTGTATCATGCACTAGCTACAGCCATAGACCAGAAAGTCATAGGCCAATGCAAGTTTTCATAAACATTTCTTCAAAAGGTTTATTTTATTCTGAAAACTATGCCCGTCAGTCTTCACAGGTTGACCAGAACTTCGTGGAGTTCCTTTCCTGCCGCGTTCGCAGTTCCCTTCCGAACAGGAGTGACAGTCTGATTCGGTATCCTCTGCAGAGGTGCGTTACTTTTCCCATAAGAGACCTTATCCTTGTTGCCAACCAGGCGTATACTTTCCCGTCCACACTTCCTTTGGTGTGAGGCCAGGTGTAAGATCCAAGCCCACACCGCCTTCTCCGCGACTGCAAACCCACCCTTTTGTCCAACCGTACACCCCCAGTAGACTTCTCCCGATAATACGGCTTTACTCACGGTGTACTCCGTACAATCCATCATAGATCGTAGAGCTTATCATCACTAATGGGTGGGGATTTAAAAGGATATCCCAACCTATTGCGGCAGTGCCTCCAACACCCCACCGGCTCTACAAATCCGTTGGCGTGCAGAAGGGAAAAGATACGGCTGGCTTCCCCAGAGCCATTATAGATCTTATGGTCAACGCGATATGTACGGCGCTAGAATCACTTGACGGCATTGGTACTTAGTCCTAGATGAGTAGTACCCATGCAATGGAACCTCCACCATATCAACACATACCATGGTTCCATTGCCCACCACATAGTCATATTCATAATTGTAAATAATACTTTGCTTTTCAATGCATGAGTGATAAGTATAGTACTTTGCATATAGTTTGATACAAATAATCAAATGACATGAGCAAGCGATGAACTTGCCTTTCTTGACTGCAAGATTATGCAGACAAAAGCTTCGATACGTGATAAATCCAAATGCTGAAATACCATCATCGTCTGGTAAGGACAATGCTTAAAGAACGAGCAAAGATGCTATAATGCATAGTATGAGATGCAATCGTCCCGAGCGTAACCTAACCTCGATGGTTTAAGATGTATGAGTTGTAAAGATTTCTTTAGGGTTGGTTGCACTTTTAGAATGGTTCTCAAACAAGGTTCTTATTAGGGTTTGGTTATATTAGCATCATATCCAAGTGATATAAGACATCATAACAATCATACACATAAAGAATAGTGATGGAATAGTATGTAAAGAACAGTTGTCAATTTTAAGTGCTACAGATCATGGTTGATGATTACTTATACTATACTTCAAAAGAATAACTTTTGAAGAACATGTTGTTTAAGAAATATTTAGTATTTCAAAGAAGGATTAGGCTTCTAAGGTTTGATTGACATTTGTACTTCAAAAGAATAACTTTTGAAGAACAGGTTAAATAAGAATATGAACTACTATACATAGGTGCTATGGCTTTCTAGGGTTTACTATTGGATTCATTTAGTTCCACTAATAGGGGCTAGTTGGGTTCTTAAGTTGAATGGTTTCTATATAGCAAGTATTGGCAGGTTTATTACGATGGTTGATTATGGTATCATATCAAAGGATGGTTATTAAGATGGTTCCATAAGTTTGCTATTAGGTTTACTATGTCTTCACAATTGCTTTACTAAATAATCTCTAATGGTTTCTAAGTTAAGTGACTTATCATTTCCTAAGTAGGGTTTAGTTGAAATAGGAGCATGTGTTGTGAATTGCTATACAAGGTTGTACTAGGGTTCATCATTATAGCTCTACTAGGGTTTGATGATTAAGGTTGATCTTAATGGTATGGTATATAGGATAGCGGTCAATGGTACTAATTCAATTGACAAGTTAGGGTTTATACCTAGGTGACACTTAGGGAATCATATAGGTTTGAATAGGGACATGAAATGATAATCTCATGTGACTTGGTTTTATACTAGTGGATCATGACTTGTATTTGTTGGTCACATAATATGGTTCTCTATGTAAGGTGACATTCACTTGATCACATGTGATAAGCAACTAGGGTTTAGGGTTAAAGCATTTTCAAATGATCACATGAAATAATGGGATCCAGATCTTACTCAATTGGAACTAGGGTTTCTAATTTACTGTACAACTCCTAAAATGATGATTGGTAATGGAGTTGTGGTTACTAATTACTTTGAATCAAAATTAGTAATGGTTTAACATTTTATTAATTTTCCACAAGAATTAATAATTAGGGTAACTCCTAATTAGGTTTAATTCAGAGATAAGGGTTTAACAATTATTACTAGGTTTTAAAAATAATAACTTGCAAATTAAAATGATTTAAGTTCACAATATTTAGGTTACTAAATTAATATTGGCTTTTAGTATTTTCTTGATTTATTATTATTTAAGAAGATAGTAACTTAGAATTTTCAAGTTAGGGTTTATGAATTTACCACTAGTAATTAAGTTAATGCAACTATGATAAAGAAAATTAACTCTAACATTTTATTTAGATACTGAATAGTTTAAAATTTAATTTAGAAACTTCACTAATTATTGAATTCAAATTGTATTTTAAATAAATGAAATGGCATAATTAATAAGGTTAAAAATAAGTGAATTTTTATTTTGACACACATTTTTGTTTTATATTTTATTTGAATAGAGTTTCTTTTTGTGAACATTTTGATATCTTATTCATAATTTTCTGAGTTGATATGAATTTTATATGATTTTGCAAAGTTTCAACTATTTGCTGGTTTTTTTAATTCAAATGATAATTACTAAACATACCGATTCAGTTTTACCCACAGACACAGACATGTGGGCCTGTTGACTGAGTCAGTTGCCACGCGAGCAACGACCAGTCAACAGAGCTGAGGTGGCGGTGACACGTCGTTCTCGCCGGAGAGGTCGCCGGTGATGCTCCGGCGAGCTACGGAAACGACGATAGGAACCCCCAGAGACTACCTAACCTAGCGCGTTCGAACCAGGGTTTGATGCTGAACACACGAACGTGAACGCCACCACCCAATGGTCACCGGAGCATCGCTGGTGAACACATCTGCGGCGGCGGGCTCCGGCCAAATATCGATTTCGAGCTAGAGACGGTTCTAGGAAGCGAGGGTATGCTCTACCGACGCGGAATCATACCCTGAGTACGATGGCGTGGTCGGCGAAGACGATGGATGACGGAGACGACGAGGACCTCGCCATTCCCGACGATCTGCTGCAAGGGGAAAACCCAAAATTGGCGTCGCTCCGAGCTCCCCTTGATGTGTAGCTTTGCCAGTAGAACGGTGACGTCGAGGCGCATCTCCGCAACCAAACGGTGAGCTCCGGGGTGGCTCCAGTCGACGGCGCCATGATGGTCACCGGCGACCAGTAGAGGAAGAAACCGAGGGCTAGAGGAGATCTGAGAAGAAATGGATAGGTGGAGAGGTGCTAGGGTTTCCTGGCGGTGCTCCAGACATACTTATAGGGCTCGAGGTGGTCAGAAGCATCATCTCGCCGGCGACAGTGGTCGGGATAGGACGACGATGTCGTCATTGTTCTGGGCGTGAATCTTGATGGTTTTGGATAGGCTCGGACGCGAGGAGTATAGGGTGGAGTTCTGGAACCTTCTGCGGCGCCCGGGCCGAGCTTATCCTCGTCGAGGACGTGGCGGAGCTTCCTCTCTGCGCTGTCGATGCCGGGGAGGAAGACGACGGCCCCCTTTTGTTTTCTGCCAGTGGCGAAACGGTAAGTGGTCAGGTGGGTTGGTGCTGGGCTGCGGTGCTGGGCCAAGGCTGGGCTGTCCATGGGCTGCGGTGCTGGGCTGGACGACCAGGTAAGCCAGGTAAGCCTCCTTTTCTTTTTCTCTCTTTACTATTTTCTGTTTTGAATTTGCTATTTGAATTCAAATTTGAATTCTGTTTTTGTTGCAGGTTCTAAATTATTTGAATATCATAACAATTTGATAATGATACTCACTGTCTTGTTTTGTTTTTAAACAACCATCTATAATTGATTAATTTTGGTTCTTATGAGGTATAAGTTAAGATTCAAATAGATATTATTTTAGGGTTCATCTCAATTGCTTCTAAATTTAGAAATCAAATCTGTTTAAATTCTTTTAAATTTGAGAACATGTGCATGGTGAACATATTATATTTTTCTATTGCTTAACCATAGTGATTACTCACATATAGTTGAATTATGTCTAGAGTTCAACAAATGGAAAAGGGTATGGAATTGGTTCATGATATTATGTGTATGATAGTTCTTAGGGTTTAAGAATTTGATGATGCTTCATTAATTGAAGTATAAAATAAGCATGAGGCATGGCAGGGTCTTACTTGCAATCCAAAGTGATACTTGGATTGAAATGCAAAGGTGATCTAGGGTTTTAGTTGTGATCACTCAATTGGTACACAACCAAGAATTAGGATATGAACATAAGCTTTGATTATGTTTTATTGGATAACTAGGTTACTCTAGTGTTTGGATAAACAAGGTTTAGGTTTAATGACAGTACTCCTCCATTCAAGGCATGAGGATTGGTTTGGGGTTAACTACTAGTGATATACTTATTATTTTATGTGATAGATGAGTTCTATTAATCATATGTGTTTAACTTATCATCTATATTTACAAGGTATAATCATGCATTAGACAATATCCACTTATTCCTCACTAATCACTCTTTATCATTCCTCTCATCACACTCACTTGGATTCTTAGGGTTTATAATTCATACCAAGTTGTGATGATTATGGAATTGGTTTCCTAAGGTATTACTAATGGAATAGGGTTCTCACCTCCAAGATCAAATATTGACTTGAACAACTAGGATTAGTACTTCTCTCATATTCTTGTATGAACATGTCTATGGTTAGTATTATAACTTCTCTCACTTCTCAATGTCTTAGAATATCCCAAGGTCCTACTCAAGAGATGATGATATGATCCTCTAAATATATGTTTTCCCTAGGAATTCTACCTTGGTATCTTCTGTAGCTTGTTCTCCAGGAAATCTGGTAAACCTGCATCTTATGGTATGCCTCCACCTCCTAGCTTCTTCATCTTGATCCTAGCTAATTCATATGGAGTGGCTCTATGTGTTTGTTCCCATGTATCATGCTACAAGATGAGCAAAGGGATGAAGGGTGTGGCTCTATTTATAGGCTTGGGCAAGTTCTAGTATCATGACACATAGGGGGTGACTCTTGTGTTGGTTAGATGAGTAAGGTGCTTGGTTGTCATGCCCTCATCCATAGCAATCCTTTGAGCATGAGGTGGCATAGCTTGGAAAGCAAGTCATGTAGATATTTTCATCCTATGTGGCAAGATCATTATCCTCTCATATGATTTATTTTTGGATAGCCAAGTGACATTTGTTACTAAATATCTTGTGGATGGTTTTATTATTGTGGATGAGTCACTATATCATATTGGATTGGATTTATATTATAATATTGATCAAAAGATCAAGGTTGCAGGTTATTCCTCAAATTTGGATAGTTGGTGTTTGATTTCACCAAGGTATGATCATATGAGTTTCAAAATACTCATAGTCAGTTTTATTCAAATAGTTTGAACTATAATTTGTAATGTAAATGGATTTAGTTTTATGATATTCCATATATTTAATAAGTTATGATTTAAATAAAAATGTGTGGCTTTTATGCACTTTAGACCCTATGGTTTACCTTATTTGGTAATAAATTTAGAAGTGAATTAATTTACACCCAAAGGTAGTTGCTAACTTTTAAGTGTTAATAAGTTAGGCTTCTATTCTTAAAGAATGTGTTGATATAAATCTAATTCTGTTTGATCTAATCCATAGATCAAATCATCTCTACCCAAAACAAGGTTTTAGCAAAGATCACACTGAAGTTTATAGCGCTTGACTTGATGATCTATTTCAATTCCAGCAAGTCAAGTGAAACTTCAGTTACTGTGGTAAGTTTTATTTGAAAGCGCGAAAATTCCCCGGATTTTCTATGCATGAATGCAATGCACACTTTGGTGTTCTCTCATTTTATTGCTTCTAAACCTGGGATATTACAAAACCCGTGCTTCGCTACGGAGCAAATGGAAATCTATCCCGGCTGGTATGTATTGTCGGTTGTCGTTGTGCATTGCACCGGGTAGATTTACAAGTCTCTCTATCTAACCTCCCTCCTCTGTTGGGAGCTCAACTCTTGACTGAGGTGCGCCTTTCCTCCCTTGCTGGGAGCTCAACTTAGACGTGTCTATCCTCCTTTATTGGAAGTTCGGTAAAGGTGCATCTGGAGCAAATCGCCGAGAACTGTGTGAGTGGGGTGACTAAAGGCCGTTTTGGCTCGTTCGCGAGGAACTGCTTGTCGGCTGAAGAATAGTTCTATTACAAAATAAAATACTGAAATACATAATCTATGTGAGAGGTACAACGACATTTGTGTCTAACGTGGTTTAATCACCGTTGACAGAATCGAATATATTGCTATTGCTGTAGAAAATCAAGATCCGAAACCTTTGCAGCATAATTATTATTAGTGTGGTAGATAGATGTCGAGCTGAAATTCCTTGGCACAACAGGTGAATTTAGCTAATGCGTGTGTCAGCTTATGCACAACAAGCCACCCTCATCGATATCCTCAGTCACGAACTCACGATATCCTGTCTAATTAAGTTCTCTGCTTCTCTAATTACAACACAAAGCATGTGAAATTGAGGTTTTACAACTCTACAAAATTGATGTATCTGCATTAAATTCATAGAAAGCAATATTCTATGTTTTGACAGAAGCATAACATGCTATGGATAAAAATTAGAGAATCGGTACAGATTTACCGTAGAGATGCTTCAAAAGGAGTTCCATTTGGAGCATATTCAAACACCATAGCGTGAAAGGATTTTCTTCTTCAAAATAGACAGGTGATTCATCAAATTATTGTGGCCCACTTTGGATAAACTTGAGATATGAGACCATAACCGATTCAGTCAATGTGTATTTTCCAGAGCTCGCAATATGTCCGCTCGTGCTCTCGAACAAACAGTAATGCAGTACACTCTTCTCTTAATCCTCTGTCACAATCTCTACTAATTTGCTAAAAGCTGGGCAGGCAGCAACCCAAATCTCCTTCGATTTGATCTCATGAACTGAGCAGATCAACACATCTTCTATCTCCCGACGACGCCGTTGGAAAAACATGTTGCCTCTCCACGGCCGGCCATCGGACTACTTGTCCTCCATGCTGTTGGTGCCAGATGGTGTAGCCAGCAAGTTGAATCACAATGGCTTATTCACCCCTTGTTCGTTTGTTTCAAGGCCCGGAAGATGCAACGACTCACACGTTGCAAACGGAGTTACGAACGCCGTCGGAGTCCAAGAATACAGTGTAGATTTGCTCGGCTCAAGGCACCTCCTCTGGATTTATTGGGCAGAGACAATCAGCATGTCAGCGAGGATGTGTTCAGCGGGGTGGGGAGGTCAGCGGTGGCTCAGGTCGTTGGCTCTCGGTGGTTATCTGGACGTCTGGTAGGGAAAGGAATAAAGACTGAATGTTGAGTTTGGAGAGACAGTCTATTCCTTTTATCTCGCCTCACGTTGGTTGCTGAGTTTGATTGGGATCGGTTTCCTTAAATCTCACGTCGCACGGTAAATTAGGCTTGCGCACAGTTTGCGCCTTCGCGAATCGCGACCCAATCTAGGCGTCACAGCCCAAACTAAGGACGGGCCAGGCGAACGAATCGTTTTTTACTTGGCGGGAGCAGACCCTGTAATTTTGACGGTGTAAGAAAATAAGGTTTCTTGTTGGTCCGTCCTAAGGCGCTTTGGTCCGTTTTGATTTACGTTTTCGTTTGCTTTAGTAGCTATCGATCGAGAAAATTAATCGGAGCGATTCCTACCTCTCCACACCCTGGTGGTATATATACTGGTGAGATCGAGGTCGAAGAGAGACGTGAGATCGAGGAGGCGAGATTAACGACGACGAAAGGATGTTCTCCTGTCCGCAAGTGGCAGCGCGAGTGCCCGGCGAAATTTTTCTATAGCGGCATTCTACGGGAATCGGTTCGTCGATCTCTTCTGCTGCTGGATCAACTTGCTGGCCATGCTTCGCAGAGACTTATCTTCCGCAGACTTGGCCAACGATGGCGTGGCTAACAGTGTCTACTTCGTCACTTCCGCTCAGCATGTGATTTCCCACGACAACCCTGATCTCGCCGGATTCTTTTAAACCGATATAGATATCCACTATTTTTGTAATAAAGAAAATAAGACTTCTTATTCGTTCGTCCGTACTTATCCTTGAAGTTGTAATTATTTACCCCGCGTTCATGATTTTTTTACGTTGCACTGTTTCTTAGAAAAAATTTGTGGTTTTATACATGATACTTATTCTAGGTTTAGTTATATTATATGTATTGGCCAAGCAAAATATAATTGCGATCGGTTAAAGGAGGGGGCATTGTTAGGGCAGCACCTCGGAGCTCATGAAGGTCTCGACTCTCTCTAGGCAAGTGTATGAGAACCCGTAGCAACGCACGGGCAATTTTCCTAGTCTTTGCCTAAAAATAGTATTGATTCATGGACTAAATGTAAGGATGCTTTCATTGGTAGATATTATCCTCCCACTAAAATTATATCTTTGAGAAGTAGCATAATGAATTTTAAGCAATTGGATAATGAGCATGTTGCCCAAGCATGGGAAATAATGAAATCTTTGGTCAAGAATTGCCCTACCCATGGACTAACTACTTGGATGATCATCCAAACCTTTTATGCAGGATTGAAATTTTCTTCGCGGAACCTATTGGATTCAGCTGCTGGAGGTACTTTTATGTCCATCACATTAGGCGCCGCAACAAAGCTTCTTGATGATACGATGATTAACTACTCTGAATGGCACACTGAAAGGGCTCCACAAGGTAAGAAGGTAAATTCTGTTGAAGAAACCTCCTCCTTGAGTGATAAGATTGATGCTATTATGTATATGCTTGTGAATGGTAGATCTAATGTTGATCCTAATAATGTTCCTTTAGCTTCATTGGTTGCTCAAGAAGAGCATGTTGATGTGAACTTCATTAAAAATAATAATTTCAACAACAATGCTTATAGGAATAATTCTGGTAACAACTATAGGCCATATCCTTCTAATAATAGTAATGGTTATGGTAATTCTTATGGTAATTCTTACAACAATAATAGGAATGTACCCTCTGGTCTTGAAGCCATGCTTAAAGAATTTATTAGTACACAAACTGCTTTTAACAAATCTGTTGAAGAAAAGCTTGGTAAAATTGATATTCTTGCTTCTAAGGTTGATAGTCTTGCCGCTGATGTTGATCTTTTGAAATTAAAAGTTATGCCTAATGAAACTAAAGATATTAAGTGATTTGCTACAGCAAACGCTATCCAAGTTCGAATTAATGAAAATATTAGATTGATGGCTGAATTGCATGCTAGGTGGGAAAAAGAAGAAAAAATTGCTAAAGAGAATAATGTAGCTAAAGTTTGGACTATTACCACCACTAGTAATGTTGATGCTTAACATGTTGCTAAACCTCCTACTATCAATGGTAAAATAATTGGTGTTGGTAATGTTTCTACTCCTAATGCAAAGCGTGCAAAACTGCTAATACTGCTGAAATTTTTCAGAACATTGGGGACAATGATCCCCTTGCTTTAGATCATAATGGTTTAGATTTTGATGATTGTCACATCTGTGAAGTTATAAAGTTCTTACAAAAACTTGCTAGAAGTCCTAATGCTAGTGCTATAAATTTAGCCTTTACAAAACATATTACAAATGCTCTCATTAAAGCTAGAGAAGATAAATTAAAACTTGAAACTTCTGTTCCTAGGAAGTTGGAAGATGGTTGGGAGCCCATCATTAAGATGAAGGTCAATGATTTTGATTGTAATGCTTTATGTGATCTTGGTGCAAGTATTTCTGTTATGCCTAAGAAAATCTATAATATGCTTGACTTGCCACCATTGAAAAATTGTTATTTGGATGTTAATCTTGCTGATAATTCTATAAAGAAACCTTTGGGGAGGATTGATAATGTTCGCATTACAGTTAACAATAACCTTGTCCCCGTTGATTTTGTTGTCTTGGATATTGAATGCAATGCATCTTGTCCCATTATTTTGGGAAGACCTTTTCTTCGAACTGTTGGTGCTATTATTGATATGAAGGAAGGTAATATTAAGTATCAATTTCCTCTCAAGAAAGGTATGGAACACTTCCCTAGAAAGAGAATTAAGTTACCTTATGATTCTATTATTAGAACAAATTATGATGTTGATGCTTCATCTCTTGATAATACTTGATTCACACTTTCTGCGCCTAGCTGAAAGGCGTTAAAGAAAAGCGCTTATGGGAGACAATCCATTATTTTACTTCTGCACTTTTGTTTTATATTTGAGTCTTGGAAGTTGTTACTACTGTAGTAACCTCTCCTTATCTTTATTTTATTGCATTGTTGTGCCAAGTAAAGTCTTTGATAATAAGGTTGATACTAGATTTGGATTACTGCACAGAAACAGATTTCTTGCTGTCACGAAATTGAGTAGCCCCCTCTGTAGGTAACTCAGAAAAATATGCCAATTTACGTGCGTTATCCTCAGATATGTACGCAACTTACATTCAATTTGAGCGTTTTCATTTGAGCAAGTCCAGTGCCTCTAAAAAATTCGTCTTTACGTACTGTTCTGTTTTGACAGATTCTGCCTTTTATTTCGCATTGCCTGTTTTGCTATGTTGGATGGATTTCTTTGTTCCATTAACTTTCAGTAGCTTTGTGCAATGTTCAGAAGTGTTAAGAATGATTATGTCACCTCTTAATATGTGAATTTTTGATTATGCACTAACCCTCTAATGAGTTTGTTTTGAGTTTGCTGTGGAGGAAGTTTTCAAGGGTCAAGAGAGGAGGATGATACAATATGATCAAGAAGAGTGAAAACTCTAAGCTTGGGGATGCCCCCGTGGTTCATCGCTGCATATTTCAAGAAGACTCAAGCATCTAAGCTTGGGGATGCCCAAGGCATCCCCTTCTTCATCGACAACTTATCAGGTCACCTCTAGTGAAACTATATTTTTATTCCGTCACATCTTATGTGCTTTACTTGGAGCGTCTGTATGTTTTTATTTTTGTTTGTGTTTGAATAAAATCGGATCCTAGCATTCTTTGTTTGGGAGAGAGACACGCTCCGCTGTTGCACATGAACACTGGTGTTCTTAGCTTTATTTTTAATGATCATGGCGAAGGTTGAAACTGCTTCGTTCATTGTTATTTGGTTGGAAACAGAAAATGCTTCATGTGGTAATTGGTATAATGTCTTGAATAACTTGATACTTGGCAATTGTTGTGCTCAAAAAGATCATGTTTAAGCTCTTGCATCATGTACTTTGCACCCATTAATGAAGAACTACCATAGAGCTTGTTGAAATTTGGTTTGCATGATTGGTCTCTCTAAAGTCTAGATATTTTCATGTGAGGTGTTTGAACAACAAGGAAGACAGTGTAGAGTCTTATAATGCTTGCAATATGTTCTTATGTAAGTTTTCTTTGTCTGGTTCATACTTGTGTTTGCTTCAAACAACCTTGCTAGCCTAAGCCTTGTATTGAGAGGGAATACTTCTCGTGCATCCAAATCCTTGAGCCAAAAACTATGCCATCTGTGTCCACCATACCTACCTACTACATGGTATTTCTCTGCCATTCCAAAGTAAATTGCTTGAGTGCTACCTTTAAAATTCCATTCTTTGTCTTTGCGATATATAGCTCATGGGAAAAATAGCTTAAAAACTATTGTGATGAAGAATATGTCGCTTATGTATCTTATTTCTTATAAGTTGCTTGTTGAGCGGTAACCATGTTTCTGGGGACGCCATCAACTATTACACCTTTGTTGAATATCATGTGAGTTGCTATGCATGTTCGTCTTGTCTGAAGTAAGGGTGATTTATCATGATCAAATGGTTTGAGTATGCATATTGTTAGAGAAGAACATTGGGCCACTAACTAAAGCCATGAATCATGGTGGAGGTTTCAGTTTGGACAATTAATCCTCAATCTCTTATGAGAATATTATCTGTTGTTGAATGCTTATGCATTAAAGAGGAGTCCATTATCTATTTTCTATGTTGTCCCGGTATGGATGTTCTAAGTTGAGATGTATCAAAAACGAGAAATCAAGTGCGATTTATCTCCTTGGACCTTTGTACAGGCGGCATAGAGGTACCCCTTTGTGACACTTGGTTGAAACATATGCTATGCAATGATAATCCATGTAAATCCAAGCTAATTAGGACAAGGTGCGAGCACTATTGGTATTCTATGCATGAGGCTCGCAACTTATAGGATGTCTTATGCATAACACATATGAATTATTACTACCGTTGACAAAATTGTTTCTATGTTTTCAAAATAAAAGCTCTAGCACAAATATAGCAATCCATGCTTCCCTCTGCGAAGGGCTTTTCTTCTACTTTATTTTGAGTCAGTTTACCTACTTCTTTCTATCTTAGAAGCACACACTTGTGTCAACTGTGTGCATTGATTCCTACATACAACAAATGTGACATTCTATGACGCTCATTCCGTGACGATACAGTGAAAAAACGTCAGGGAATAGTCAAAATTTCAGAAACTGTGACGTTTTTTTACTGAAACGTCATGGAATGAGCGTCATAGAATGTCACATATACTTGCTTATTTGCATTCATCATATTACTTTGTGTTGACAATTATCCATGAGATATACATGTTGAAGTTGAAAGCAACTGCTGAAACTTATATCTTCCTTTGTGTTGCTTCAAAACTTTCTACTAAGAATCTATTTCTTTATGAGTTAACTCCTATGCAAGTCTTATTGATGCTTGTCTTGAAAGTATTATTCATGAAAAGTCTTTGCTATATGATTCAGTTGTTTAATCATTGTCTTTACCATTGCTTCGAATCACTTCATTCATCTCATATGCTTTACAATAGTATTGATCAAGATTATGATAGCATGTCACTTCAGAAATTATCCTTGTTATCGTTTACCTACTCGAGGGCGAGTAGGAACTAAGCTTGGGGATGCTTGATACGTCTCAAACGTATCTATAATTTCTTATGTTCCATGCTACTTTATGACAATACTCACATGTTTTATACACACTTTACATCATTTATACGCATTTTCCGGCACTAACCTATTAACCAGATGCCGAAGAGCCAGTTGCTGTTTTCTGCTGTTTTTGGTTTCAGAAATCCTACAAAGGAAATATTCTCGGAATTGGACGAAATCAAAGCCCAGGGTCTTATTTTTCCACGGAGCTTCCAGAAGACCGAAGAGCATACGAAGTGGGGCCACGGGGCGCCGCCACCACAGGGCCGCGCGGCCAAGGGGGGGCCCGCGCCGCCCTATGGTGTGGGGCCCCCGTGCTTCCTCCGACTCTGCCCTTCCGCCTACTTATACTCTCCGTCGCGAAAACCCTTTTACCGAGAGCCACGATACGGAAAACCTTCCAGAGACGCCGCCGCCGCCAATCCCATCTCGGGGGATTCAGGAGATCGCCTCCGGCACCCTGCCGGAGAGGGGATTCATCTCTCGGAGGACTCTACATCACCATGATCGCCTCCGGACTGATGTGTGAGTAGTTCATCCTTGGACTATGGGTCCATAGCAGTAGCTAGATGGTTGTCTTCTCCTCATGTGCTATCATGTTAGATCTTGTGAGCTGCCTATCATGATCAAGATCATATATTTGTAATGCTACATGTTGTGTTTGTTGGGATCCGATGAATATGGAATACTATGTCAAGTTGATTATTGATGTCTACTTCCCCCTCCTTTTCCTGTAGACAGTGTTGGGCCTCCAAGAGCAGAGGTTTGTAGAACAGCAGCAAGTTTTCCCTTAAGTGGATCACCCAAGGTTTATCGAACTCAGGGAGGAAGAGGTCAAAGATATCCCTCTCATGCAACCCTGCAACCACAAAGCAAGAAGTCTCTTGTGTCCCCAACACACCTAATAGGTGCACTAGTTCGGTGAAGAGATAGTGAAATACAGGTGGTATGAATAAGTATGAGCAGTAGCAACGGTGCCAGAAAATAGCTTGCTGGCGTGTAGTTGATGGTGGTAGTATTGCGACGAGTAACGCTTGTGATAAAACAGTAAACAAGCAGCGATAGCAGTATTTAGGAACAAGGCCTAGGGATTACACTTTCACTAGTGGACACTCTCAACATTGATCACATAACAGAATAGATAAATGCATACTCTACACTTTTGTTGGATGATGAACACATTGCGTAGGATTACACGAACCCTCAATGCCGGAGTTAACAAGCTCCACAATAATGCTCATATTTTAGTAACCTTATAGTGTAAGATAGATCAACAGACTAAACCAAGTACTAACAT
Source organism: Lolium perenne (assembly GCF_019359855.2). Lineage (NCBI taxonomy): Eukaryota > Viridiplantae > Streptophyta > Magnoliopsida > Poales > Poaceae > Lolium > Lolium perenne. The sequence continues at coordinate 219,440,433 of NC_067247.2, forward strand.
AGCATGCACACTGTCACCTTCATGCATATGTAGGAGGAATAGATCACATCAATATTATCATAGCAATAGTTAACTTCGCAATCTACAAGAGATCATGATCATAGCATAAACCAAGTACTAACACGGTGCACACACTGTCACCTTTACACACGTGCAGGAGGAATAGAACTACTTTAATAACTTTGCTAGAGTAGCACATAGATAGTAGTGATACAAAACTCATATGAATCTCAATCATGTAAAGCAGCTCATGAGATTATTGTATTGAGGTACATGGGAGAGATGAACCACATAGCTACCGGTACAGCCCCGAGCCTCGATGGAGAACTACTCCCTCCTCATGGGAGCAGCAGCGGTGATGAAGATGGCGGTGGAGATGGCAGCGGTGTCGATGGAGAAGCCTTCCGGGGGCACTTCCCCGCTCCGGCGGCGTGCCGGAACAGAGACTCCTGTCCCCCAGATCTTGGCCTCGCGATGGCAGCGGCTCTGGAAGGTTTCTGTGGTTTTCGTCGAACGTGATAGGGTTTTCGATCCAGGGGCTTTAAATAGGCGAAGAGGCGGCGCAGGAGGGCCGAAGGGGTGCCCACACCATAGGGTGGCGCGGGCCCCCCCTGGCCGCGCCGGCCTAGGGTTTGGTGGGCCTGTGCCCCCTCTCTGGTCCTTCTCGTGTGTTCTGGATGCTTCCGGGCAAAATAGGAACCTGGGCGTTGGTTTCGTCCGATTCCGAGAATATTTCGTTACTAGGATTTCTGAAACCAAAAACAGCAGAAAACAGGAACTGGCACTTCGGCATCTTGTTAATAGGTTAGTTCCAGAAAATGCACGAATATGACATAAAGTGTGCATAAAACATGTAGATAACATCAATAATGTGGCATGGAACATAAGAAATTATCGATACGTCGGAGACGTATCAGCATCCCCAAGCTTAGTTCTGCTCGTCCCGAGCAGGTAAAACGATAACACAGATAATTTCTGGAGTGACATGCCATCATAACCTTGATCATACTATTTGTAAACATATGTAATGAATGCAGCGATCAAAACAATGTATATGACATGAGTAAACAAGTGAATCATATAGCAAAGACTTTTCATGAATAGCACTTCAAGACAAGCATCAATAAGTCTTGCATAAGAGTTAACTCATAAAGCAATAATTCAAAGTAAAGGCATTGAAGCAACACAAAAGAAGATTAAGTTTCAGCGGTTGCTTTCAACTTGTAACATGTATATCTCATGAATATTGTCAACATAGAGTATTATAATAAGTGCAATAAGCAAGTATGTAGGAATCAATGCACAGTTCACACAAGTGTTTGCTTCTTGAGGTGGAGAGAAATAGGTGAACTGACTCAACATTGAAAGTAAAAGAATGGTCCTCCATAGAGGAAAAGCATCGATTGCTATATTTGTGCTAGAGCTTTGATTTTGAAAACATGAAACAATTTTGTCAACGGTAGTAATAAAGCATATGTATCATGTAAATTATATCTTACAAGTTGCAAGCCTCATGCATAGTGTACTAATAGTGCCCGCACCTTGTCCTAATTAGCTTGGACTACCGGATCATCACAATGCACATGTTTTGACCAAGTGTCACAAAGGGGTACCTCTATGCCACCTGTACAAAGGTCTAAGGAGAAAGCTCGCATTGGATTTCTCGCTATTGATTATTCTTCAACTTAGACATCCATACCGGGACAACATAGACAACAGATAATGGACTCCTCTTTTATGCATAAGCATGTAACAACAATTAATAATTTTCTCATTTGAGATTGAGGATATATGTCCAAAACTGAAACTTCCACCATGGATCATGGCTTTAGTTAGCGGCCCAATGTTCTTCTCTAACAATATGCATGCTTAACCATAAGGTGGTAGATCTCTCTTACTTCAGACAAGACGGACATGCATAGCAACTCACATGAAATTCAACAAAGAGTAGTTGATGGCGTCCCCAGTAAACATGGTTATCGCACAACAAGCAACTTAATAAGAGATAAAGTGCATAATTACATATTCAATACCACAATAGTTTTTAAGCTATTTGTCCCATGAGCTATATATTGCAAAGGTGAATGATGGAATTTTAAAGGTAGCACTCAAGCAATTTACCTTGGAATGGCGGAAAATACCATGTAGTAGGTAGGTATGGTGGACACAAATGGCATAGTGGTTGGCTCAAGTATTTTGGATGCATGAGAAGTATTCCCTCTCGATACAAGGTTTAGGCTAGCAAGGCTTATTTGAAACAAACACAAGGATGAACCGGTGCAGCAAAACTCACATAAAAGACATATTGAAAACATTATAAGACTCTACACCATCTTCCTTGTTGTTCAAACTCAATACTAGAAATTATCTAGACCTTAGAGAGACCAAATATGCAAACCAAATTTTAGCATGCTCTATGTATTTCTTCATTAATGGGTGCAAAGTATTTGATGCAAGAGCTTAAACATGAGCACAACAATTGCCAAGTATCACATTACCCAAGACATTTATAGCAATTACTACATGTATCATTTTCCAATTCCAACCATATAACAATTTAACGAAGCAGTTTCAACCTTCGCCATGAAAATTAAAAGCTAAGAACACATGTGTTCATACGAACCAGCGGAGCATGTCTCTCTCCCACACAATCATTTATTCAAACAAAAACAAAAACAAGAAACATACAGACGCTCCAAGAAAAGCACATAAGATGTGACCGAATAAAAATATAGTTTCAAGAGAAGGGACCTGATAATTTGTCGATGAAGAAGGGGATGCCTTGGGCATCCCCAAGCTTAGACGCTTGAGTCTTCTTGAAATATGCAGGGATGAACCACCGGGGCATCCTCAAGCTTAGAGCTTTCACTCTTCTTGATCATAGTATATCATCCTCCTCTCTTGACCCTTGAAAACTTCCTTCACACCAAACTTCTCATAAACTTCATTAGAGGGGTTAGTACATAATCAAAAACTCACATGTTCAGAGGTGACACAATCATTCTTAACACTTCTGGACATTTCCCAAAGCTACTGGAGTTTAATGGAACAAAGAAATCCATCCCACATAGCAAAAGAGGCAATGCGAAATAAAAGGCAGAATCTGTCAAAACAGAACAGTCCGTAAAGACGAATTTCTAATAAATACTTCCGTTGCACAGATCAGAAAACTCAAAACTAATGAAAGTTGCGTACATATCTGAGGAACACGCACGTAAATTGGCATATTTTTCTGATTTTTCTACAGAGAGAAAATCCCAGATTCGTGACAGATAGAAATCTGTTTCTGCGCAGAAATCCAAATCTAGTATCAACCTTCGATTAGAGGCTTCACTTGGCACAACAAAACACAAAACTAAGATAAGAAGAGGTTGCTACAGTAGTAAACAACTTCCAAGACACAAATATAAAACAAAGTACTGTAGCAAAATAACACATGGGTTATCTCCCAAGAAGTTATTTTCTTTATAGCCATTAAGATGGGCTCAGCAATTTTAATGATGCACTCATAAGAAATAGTAGTTGAAGCGAAAGAGAGCATCAAGAGGCAAATTCAAAACACATTTAAGTCTAACATGCTTCCTATGCATAGGAATCTTGTAAATAAACAAGTTCATGAAGAGCAAAGTAACAAGCATAGGAAGATAAAACAAGTGTAGCTTCAAAAATTTCAGCACATAGAGAGGTGTTTTAGTAACATGAAAATTTCTACAACCATATTTTCCTCCCTCATAATAACTTTCAGTAGCAACATGAGCAAACTCAATAATATAACCATCACATAAAGCATTCTTATCATGAGTCTCATGCATAAAATTATTACTACCCACATAAGCATAATCAATTTTATTAGTTGTAGTGGGAGCAAATTCAACAAAGTAGCTATCATTATTATTCTCATCAAGTGTAGGAGGCATAGTATAATCACAACAAAATTTACTCTCCATAGTAGGTGGCACCAAAAGACCACTATCATTATAATCATCATATATGGGAGGCAAAGTATCATCAAAGAAAATTTTCTCCTCAATGCTTGGGGGACTAAAAAGATCATGAAAACCAGCTTCCCCAAGCTTAGAACTTTCTATATTATTATCAACAATGGTGTTCAAAGCGTTCATACTAATATTACTACCAGCATGCAAATAAGATTCCATAGGTTTTTTAATTTTCGCATCAAACAATCCATGTTTTAAATCAGGAAACAGAAATAGAAGCTCATTCTTGTCCATTATGCCAAACTAGTGTAAACAAGAAACAAAAAGTTGCAATTGCAGAATCTAAAGGAAATAGCTTTGAGTACTTACAACGCCGGGAAATAGCTTAGTAGCCGGGATCCGGAGTGTGAGTACCTTTTACCTTTCCTCCCCGGCAACGGCGCCAGAAAATAGCTTGATGTCTACTTCCCCCTCCTTTTCCTATAGACAGTGTTGGGCCTCCAAGAGCAGAGGTTTGTAGAACAGCAGCAAGTTTTCCCTTAAGTGGATCACCCAAGGTTTATCGAACTCAGGGAGGAAGAGGTCAAAGATATCCCTCTCATGCAACCCTGCAACCACAAAGCAAGAAGTCTCTTGTGTCCCCAACACACCTAATAGGTGCACTAGTTCGGCGAAGAGATAGTGAAATACAGGTGGTATGAATAAGTATGAGCAGTAGCAACGGTGCCAGAAAATAGCTTGCTGGCGTGTAGTTGATGGTGGTAGTATTGCAGCAGTAGTAACGCAGTAAAACAGTAAACAAGCAGCGATAGCAGTATTTAGGAACAAGGCCTAGGGATTACACTTTCACTAGTGGACACTCTCAACATTGATCACATAACAGAATAGATAAATGCATACTCTACACTTTTGTTGGATGATGAACACATTGCGTAGGATTACACGAACCCTCAATGCCGGAGTTAACAAGCTCCACAATAATGCTCATATTTTAGTAACCTTATAGTGTAAGATAGATCAACAGACTAAACCAAGTACTAACATAGCATGCACACTGTCACCTTCATGCATATGTAGGAGGAATAGATCACATCAATATTATCATAGCAATAGTTAACTTCGCAATCTACAAGAGATCATGATCATAGCATAAACCAAGTACTAACACGGTGCACACACTGTCACCTTTACACACGTGCAGGAGGAATAGAACTACTTTAATAACTTTGCTAGAGTAGCACATAGATAGTAGTGATACAAAACTCATATGAATCTCAATCATGTAAAGCAGCTCATGAGATTATTGTATTGAGGTACATGGGAGAGATGAACCACATAGCTACCAGTACAGCCCCGAGCCTCGATGGAGAACTACTCCCTCCTCATGGGAGCAGCAGCGGTGATGAAGATGGCGGTGGAGATGGCAGCGGTGTCGATGGAGAAGCCTTCCGGGGGCACTTCCCCGCTCCGGCGGCGTGCCGGAACAGAGACTCCTGTCCCCCAGATCTTGGCCTCGCGATGGCGGCGGCTCTGGAAGGTTTCTGTGGTTTTCGTCGAACGTGATAGGGTTTTCGATCCAGGGGCTTTAAATAGGCGAAGAGGCGGCGCAGGAGGGCCGAAGGGGTGCCCACACCATAGGGTGGCGCGGGCCCCCCCTGGCCGTGCCGGCCTAGGGTTTGGTGGGCCTGTGCCCCCTCTCTGGTCCTTCTCGTGTGTTCTGGATGCTTCCGGGCAAAATAGGAACCTGGGCGTTGATTTCGTCCGATTCCGAGAATATTTCGTTACTAGGATTTCTGAAACCAAAAACAGCAGAAAACAGGAACTGGCACTTCGGCATCTTGTTAATAGGTTAGTTCCAGAAAATGCACGAATATGACATAAAGTGTGCATAAAACATGTAGATAACATCAATAATGTGGCATGGAACATAAGAAATTATCGATACGTCGGAGACGTATCAATTATCAATCTATCATATGTGTTGTTTATGATCTTGCATGCTCTCCGTTGCTAGTAGAGGCTCTGGCCAAGTTGATACTTGTGACTCCAAGAGGGAGTATTTATGCTCGATAGTGGGTTCATGCCTCCATTGAATCTGGGACAGTGATAGAAAGTTCTAAGGTTGTGGATGTGCTGTTGCCACTAGGGATAAAACATCAATGCTTTGTCTAAGGATATTTGTGTTGATTACATTACGCACCATACTTAATGCAATTGTCTGTTGTTTGCAACTTAATACTGGAAGGGGTGCAGATGCTAACCCGAAGGTGGACTTTTTAGGCATAGATGCATGCTGGATAGCGGTCTATGTACTTTGTCGTAATGCCCAATTAAATCTCATATTACTCATCATGACATGTATGTGCATTGTTATGCCCTCTTTATTTGTCAATTGCCCAACTGTAATTTGTTCACCCAACATGCTATTTCTTATTGGAGGGACACCACTAGTGAACTGTGGACCCCGGTCCATTCTTTTACATCTGAATACAATCTACTGCAATCATTGTTCTCTACTGTTCTTTGCAAACAAACATCATTTTCCACACCATACATTTAATCCTTTGTTTACAGCAAGCCGGTGAGATTGAAAACCTCACTGTTAAGTTGGGGCAAAGTATTTGGATTGTGTTGTGCAGGTTCCACGTTGGCGCCGGAATCCCTGGTGTTGCGACGCACTACACTCCGCCACCAACAACCTTCACGTGGTCCTTGACTCCTACTGGTTCGATAACCTTGGTTTCTTACTGAGGGAAAACTTGCTTCTGTACGCATCACACCTTCCCCTTGGGGTTCCCAACGGGCGTGTGCTTGACGCGTCATCAAGCTGAGCAACATAAGATTTTCAAAAAAAAATCGATCTTTACCTGTTGTTCTGCTTTGATAGATTTCTATCACCATTTGCATTTGTCGCTTGATCTCTTTCTTATTTTTTGAGTTCTTTTGAGAGAAGGAGCTTTTCAACGAAATTGCTACAGTAGCTAAATGTTTTAATGGATGTTTGATTTATGTTAGAACTAAACCAAATGGATTTGTTATTTTGATTGCACTAATGCTGCTAATGAGAATTGTGTGAAGTTCTGTATGGAGGAAGTTTTCAAGTGTCGGGAGAAAGAATGATGTGATGAGATGAAGTGATAAGGGGTTGCCCGATCTTCTCATTAAGCTAGGTGGATGGTGATGAACACGCGATGAACACATCGGAGATACACGATGATGAAGTGGATGATAACGTGTATGGCGTTGACGAGTCTCTCGATTGGTCTCTATCGCCAATGCAACAGCTCTCAACCTGCAGTATTCGCAACTCCACACACTTGCACACGTAGCCGCCGACCATGAAACGGTAAAATTTGCAATATCCCAATTTCCAGTGGAATGATAGATCACACAAACTTTCAGCAGCAAAACACCAGATCAATGCGAATTGGTGTATAGAATTCAATAGAGTTACGTAGCGATCAACTATGAACTAAGGTTTATCTTAAACGTGGTCTAAAGCTATTTTGGGGGCTACTGAGCGCGGAGTTGATGAAGGAGAATTTATGCACAACGTTGAGTGGAACCCCAAGAGGAAGGTATGATGACCACAGCAGGAAGTTTTCCCTCAGTAAGAAACCAAGGTTTATCGACCAGTAGGAGAAAAACATTCTCTCCCGAGTTGTTGCGAACCAACTCGTGGTAGGTCGCATTGCTGGTGTCAGCAGCAACGTGGATACCTGTTGGAGATATGCCCAAGAGGCAATAATAAAATGGTTATTATAATATATCTTTGTGTTTATGATAATGTTTACATACCATGCTATAATTGTATTAACCGAAACATTGATACATGTGTGTTATGTGAACAACAAAGATTCCCTAGTAAGCCTCTTGTATAACTAGCTTGTTGATTAATAGATGATCATGGTTTCGTGATCATGAACATTGGATGTTAGTAATAACAAGGTTATGTCATTATATGAATGATGTAATGGACACACCCAATTAAGCGTAGCATAAGATCACGTCATTAAGTTATTTGCTATAAGCTTTCGATACATAGTTACCTAGTCCTTATGACCATGAGATCATGTAAATCACTTATACCGGAAAGGTACTTTGATTACATCAAACGCCACTGCGTAAATGGGTGGTTATAAAGGTGGGATTAAGTATCCGGAAAGTATGAGTTGAGGCATATGGATCAACAGTGGGATTTGTCCATCCCGATGACGCATAGATATACTCTGGGCCCTCTCGGTGGAATGTCGTCTAATGTCTTGCAAGCATATGAATAAGTTCATAAGAGACCACATACCACGGTACGAGTAAAGAGTACTTGTCAGGAGATGAGGTTGAACAAGGTATAGAGTGATACCGATGATCAAACCTCGGACAAGTAAAATATCGCGTGACAAAGGGAATTGGTATCGTATGTGAATGGTTCATTCGATCACTAAGTCACCGTTGAATATGTGGGAGCCATTATGGATCTCCAGATCCCGCTATTGGTTATTGGTCGGAGAGAAGTCTCAACCATGTCTACATAGTTCGCGAACCGTAGGGTGACACACTTAAGGTTTGATGTCGTTTAAGTAGATATGGAATATGGAATGGAGTTCGGAGTTTTGTTCGGAGTCTCGGATGGGATCCCGGACATCACGAGGAGTTCCGGAATGGTCCGGAGAATAAGATTCATATATAGGAAGTCATTTTCTAGGTTTTAAAATGATCCGGTATTTTTTCTGGAAGGTTCTAGAAGGTTCTAGAAGAGTCCGGAAGAAATCGGCATGGAAGGTGGAGTCCCAGGGACTCCACCCACCTTGGCCGGCCAGCCTAAGGGAGGAGAAGTCCCAAGTGGACTCCTCCCCATGGTGGCCGGCCACCCCACCAAGGAAAGGGGCGAGTCCCACTCCCCCTAGGTTTGGTCACATGGAAGGTTTATGTTGGGGTCTTATTCGGAGACTTTGACCTAAACCTTGGGGCTTCCACCTATATACAGAGGGGAGGAGAGGGGCTGGCCGGCCACATCAAGACCACCATGGCCGCACCCCCTCAAGGCTGCCCTAGCCGGCGCCCCCTCTCCCAAACCCTAGTGGTTCCCTCCTACCTCTCCCACATAGCTTAGGCGAAGCTCTGTCGGAGATCTCCACCACCACCGCCACCACGCCGTCGTGCTGCCGGGATTCCGAGGAGGATCTACTACTTCCGCTGCCCGCTGGAACGGGGAGAAGGACGTCGTCTTCATCAACACCGAACGTGTGACCGATTACGGAGGTGCTGCCCGATTGTGGCACCGTGATCAAGATCTTCTACGCGCTTTTGCAAGCGGCAAGTGATCATCTACCGCAGCAACAAGAGCCTACTCTTGTAGGCTTTGGAAATATTCAAGGGTGAGTCTCGATCATCCCCTCGTTGCTCCCGTCTTCTAGATTGCATCCTGGCTTGAATTGCGTTCTCGCGGTAGGAATTTTTTTGTTTTCTATGCAACGAATCCCTACATTGGTATCAGAGCCGTGTCTATGCATAGATGGTTGCACGAGTAGAACACAATTGTTTTATGGGCGTTGATGCTTTGTTGTCTTTAGTTTGAGTACTTTGCATCTTTGTGGCATGCTGGGATGAAGCGGCTCAGGCTAACTTTACATGACCGCGTTCATGAGACTTGCTCCACGTTCGACATGCAACTTGTATTGCATAAGTGGCTTTGCGGGTGTCTGTCTCTCCCACCATAGTGAAGATTCAATTTACTCTTTCTATTGACAACATTAGTATCACCGTTGTGGTTCATGTTCGTAGGTAGATTGGATCTTACTCGAAAACCCTAAACCACGTAAAATATGCAAACCAAATTAGAGACGTCTAACTTGTTTTTGCAGGGTTTGGTGATGTGATATGGCCATGATGTGATGATGAATATGTATGAGATGATCATTATTGTATTGTGGCAATCGACAGGAGCCTTATGGTTGTCTTTATTTTTCATGTTGAAAGATATTTCAAAGTAGTTGTAATAGTTGCTACATGAGGTGAACAACCATGAAGACGGCGCCATGGACCTTGACGCTACGCCGACGATGATGGAGATCATGCCCGTTGATGATGGAGATCATGTCCGTGCTTTGGAGATGAAGATCGAAGGCGCAAAGACTAAAGGGCCATATCATATCACATATGAATTGCATGTGATGTTAATCCTTTATGCATCTTATTTTGCTTAGAACGCGACGGTAGCATTATAAGATGATCCCTCACATTAATATCAAGATAATAAAGTGTTCTCCCCTCGTATGCACCGTTGATATAGTTCGTCGTTTCGAAGCATCTCGTGATGATCGGATGTGATAGACTCAACGTTCACATACAACAGGTGTAAGCCATGTTGCACACGCGGAATACTTGGGTTTGCTTGACGAGCCTAGCATGTACAGACATGGCCTCGGGACAACGGAAACCGAAAGGTTGAACACGAGTCATATGGATGATATGATCAACATGTTGATGTTCACCATTGAAGCTACATCATCTCACGTGATGATCGGTTTTGGTGTAGTGGATTTGGATCGTGTACCACTTAACAACTATGAGGGATGTTGTATTAACTGGGAGTTCATTAGTAATTAGATTAAAACATGAACTAATTATCATAAACATAGTCTGAGTAGTATTTTGAATTAATTTGTAGTATTGGCATCCATTTTTCTACCAAGCGCTAGTCTTGTTATTGAGATAGAAATACTGTTAAAATCTGACAATAAACTTTACTTGATTTGGTACCGTATTGTTAATGAATCAAGAAATGATTAAGTCCTATTGCAAACTTTTAGTAAACCTCACATTGTTGATTCAAAGAGCTATGGTTTCAATTAGTACCTAAAGTCATCTTGTCTCCGTGAAACTTGAAGTTCAAATCTGTTTGAAAAGTAAGGAGCTGAAAATTTAGTTTTCAGAAATAATCAAGGTATGAGATATATATGATATCTAAGACCTTATTGCAAGATGATAGAATATAATTTGGTGAGACTACATAAACTCATAAGTTTTACGGGAATGTACGAAGGTTGAAGACGCAAGGCGTCCCAATCCTCCAACTATTGGGGCACAAACAATATTCACATATCCATGAAGTAATCGTCCTTAGTATGCACCGTTGCTATGACTCGTAGTTTCGAAGCATCACGTGATGATCGGGTGTCATAGATTCTACGTGTGCATACAACGGGTGCAAACTAGATTTGCACATACGAATACTAAGGTTAAACTTTATGAGCCTAGCATGTACAGACATGGTCTCAGAAAGTCGTCATGAATTGATGGATAAAATTATGAGTGAAATCATTCATCATATTAAAAGATTACTAATAGTGAAATCCGGAACACTTGTCATATGATGATCAACTTCAAAAGTAAGAACCTCAAGATTATTGGTATTTGACCAACAAATCTAGAAGTTATTGATGTTGAAGTGTTTTTCTGAATAATGAGTAAAGCTAAAAGAGAAACTACAAAATATATTTTGGCAAAAAGAAAATAAAAGACTAGAAAGTCTAGCTCAGGTGTATATAAATGATATACATGTTATGGTTGTATTCTTAGTTAGGTCACACAATGAAATTCTTGGGTATTTATACCATATTGGTTGGTATGAAGTGTCATACAAAACAACGCAATACAAGAATACAATGGCCTAAGTGACTGACAAGGAATATGATAGGAACGCACGTCTGGAACAAAAGTAAAGTGTTATTATGTTCATCGTTGGCATTCTATCTAGCCCTTAGAATTTATAATAAAGAACTTAATAATTGTTATTTTGCTCTGGTCAAATGAAAACAATGAGTTGTTCAAATTATGACATTATTCCATGTATGATGGATAAGTTATTATAAATCTTAATGGTGAAACACACACACATAATACTGACGCTAAAATGCCATAAGGCAAATGATTTGAATTCCACTTATTTGTGGAACCGCCATTTAGGTCATATTGAAAAGGAACGCATGAAGAAACTCCATGCAAATGGATTATTGGAGTCATTTGATTTTTTGAATCATTTGGCGCTTGCAAATCTTTTCTAAAAGAGAATGACTAAAATATCATTCATAGGCCAAGAGTTGAACGAACAACTAACTTAGTGAAAACATACATGATGATGTATGTGGTTCACTGGACATAGTTGTGTGCGGGAGATTCTTCTACTTCATGAAAACTTCAAACAATGAATTGAGTATATATATGTGGATATATTCGATAAGGAAGAAGTTTGAAACATTTGAATAGATTCAAATAAATTTCAGCATGAAGTGGAAATCATCTTAATAGAAAAGTCAAATATCTATGATTGGATCACAGTGGACATATTTGAATTACTAGATTTAGCGAACATCTAAGAGAGTTATGAATTTGTTCTACAACTCACGTTTCTTAGGAGTATCATAGTGATGATGAAGTATCCGATAGATGTATCCAAACCTTGTTGGGTCAATGATGAGATAAAATATTAATGCCATTATATTTTTGTGGATTATGCTTTAGAGACTACCGCTTTCACACTAAATAGAGCATCATCATGATCTGTTGAAATGACACCATACAAGTTATGGCATGGGTATAAACCCTTCTAGTCCTTTCTTTAAATTTTGGTCTAAGAGTTTACAACCAAAATCGGATGAATGTCTTTGTTGGTTATCCCAAAGAATTGATTGCGTATTCTTTCCACTATGAAGTAAACGACAAAAGTGTTTGTTAATGTTACTTGCTTATTTCCAAGAAATTGTTTTCTAGCAAAATATTTGAGTGGGAGGACAATAGAACTTGTTAAGGTTTATGAACCTGAGCATAATGATCAGAGTAGCGCAGCATCGGAAATTGGTTCCGGAAGCGGTCACGACAATCATGGCTCCCATGACTACAAAGTGTTTTAGCCATGGAGATCGAAGTACATATTGAACCTTGTAGGTATGGTTTACTTTGTGATCAAATAAATGATTTGTGGACAAAGGATTGATTTTGAACAATGATAAACCAACTACAAACAAAGAAGTTATGATGGGCCCTGACTCCGTTAAAATGGCTATACGCCATGAAATCAAAGATAGATGAATACTTTTAGAAAGTAAATGGATCTATAAAATTGATGGACTTGGATGGAATATCCTTGAAGAAGCTTGACTTGTCGAAAAGTTGTTTACGACAAAGTTCAAAGAGTTGATTACGATAAGATTAGATCTTCCGTAGCAATGCTTATAGTCTATGTGGATTATTCTAGTAATCACTACATATTTCTTTTATGAGATATGTTAGTAGGATGGCAAAATACATTACTTATCAGAAGTGTGTATTAAAAGTGTATACAATATACAACCAAGAGTTTTGCTGGTCCGTGGAATACTAGATAGGTATACAAACTTCAATTGGATGAAGTGAGTATCGCGGAGTTGGAATCTTTACCAGATGAAATAGTCAAAGAGTTTTTGATTTCATCAGAGACTATGAAGAGGCTTACATTTGCAAGAAATTAAGTGGGAGCACTGAGACATATTTATAATGCTTATGTAGATGACATATAGTTGGTTATAAATGATTTTATTATATACTTGATTAAAAGGTTTCATTGAGAATTAACTTTAATGAAAGGATATGGACTGAAACATATTTAGTGTCAAGATCTATGAAGATAGATTGAAACACATAATAAGTTTAAGTCAAAGTACATAGAATGGATATTGAATTAGTTCAATATAGAAATATTAAGAAGGTGTTCTTTTCATGCGAAGGTTTAAACAAGACTTGAGTGTAAGATGAGTAAAAACACGTGAGTGATTTTAGATCACAAATAATATGTACAAAAATCAGATGTCCTATGCTCTAAAAGGTTAGGAGCATATACCAGAATGATTCATGTGATGATAATTGGACAAACAGTAAGAATATCCTTGAGTACTTTAGAAGAAATAAGGATATATAGTTTTATATGGGGTAATGACAAACAAATCGCTGCAAAGTGTTGTACCGATATTAGTTTGATCACATATAAATTTCAAATCTCAAATTAGGCTAAGTGTTGTTTAAAAGGTAACACAATGAGCTAGAATTGTCTATGCTAGATTTAGAAAAGTTCTAAATATTGTGACGGATTCTACAAACGAAGGCAGAGTATGTCATTGTTTTGACAATGACTGAATTTATGCACAACGTTGAGTGGAACCCCAAGAGGAAGGTATGATGACCACAGCAGGAAGTTTTCCCTCAGTAAGAAACCAAGGTTTATCGACCAGTAGGAGAAAAACATTCTCTCCCGAGTTGTTGCGAACCAACTCGTGGCAGGTCGCATTGCTGGTGTCAGCAGCAACGTGGATACCTGTTGGAGATATGCCCAAGAGGCAATAATAAAATGGTTATTATAATATATCTTTGTGTTTATGATAATGTTTACATACCATGTTATATTTGTATTAACCGAAACATTGATACATGTGTGTTATGTGAACAACAAAGATTCCCTAGTAAGCCTCTTGTATAACTAGCTTGTTGATTAATTGTAACATCCCAATATTTTAGAATTTCAAACCTCATGCATTGCATTCATAAGAATCATGCCATCGTTGCATTTTAAGAGAAATTTAAATTCATTTCAAAACCCCGAACCCTGAAATGGCACTATAGCCACATAGGCGTCTATGCAAATTTTGTTTTGTAAAATATTTCATTTTGTTTCAAAGTGGGTTCCATAGTGAAGCTCTTTTCGCAAGGAATCCATCGATACCTCATTTGCATTTTTCTGAATAATTTTGGCACACCAAATGCATTTTTAAATGAGAGAAAGAGATAGAAAAAAAAGAGAAAACAAAAAAAAGGGCGGCCGACCCAACTGGGCCGACCAGCGGCCGAAACGGCCCAGCCAGGCCTCCCCCGCGCCCCAGCCCGCGCCCCTTCTCCCCCTGGGCCGACCAGGCCAAGCCACGGCCCAGTCGGCCAGCCCACCCCCACGATCTCCCTTCGTCCTCCAGGAACCGCCGCCTCCTGTACGTGCTTACGCACGAACTCCAGCGCCGGCCACCACCTTCCCCACCTCGCCCACCTCCCCACGCGCCTCCCCCTCTCAGTCCGAGGCCACCCCTATAAAGGCCCCGGCCTCCTCTCTCTTTTCCCCCTCTTCTCCCTCTCAGCCACGCCCCCAGGCTGCCCAGATTGCTCGCCGGAGCGCCGCCAACCGCGCCGCCTCCATCCGCCCGCCACGGCCGCCTCGGCCCGAATCCCTCCAAGCCGCTGCCGCCACCCCACGCGTCACCTCAAGCCGCACGCCGTCCACGTTTCTGCCAAGCCAGGAGACACCAGGAACATCATCGCCAGCCGCCGTCCAAGCCACCACCGGCGAGCACCTCGCCGCCGGCCACATCACCGCCTGCGTCAGCGCCACGCGTCGCCACGCGTGCGTACAGTCAGCGCCACTGGGTATTTCCCTTTTCCCTCTTTTTCTTCTTTCCAATTCCAGCCAACAGATCTCATCCGTCTGTGTTAAGTAGATCCAACGGCTAATAGAGCCTGATCCGCGCGAAGAGGTATCCACCAATGAGAAAGTGCCACATGTCAGGGACACACCCTAGGTTTCGTTTAAACAGGATTTCGATAGTCCGCGCTTCGTAAAAATCATAACCAGAGTTCTGTAGGTCCAAAAATTACAAATCATATACCGTTGGAATCCTAAAAATATAAGGAACATTTCGGAACAACAGAATGTTGACTTACAGAAGTTTGAGTTTCATCCATAATTAAATGCCTAATTAGAGTACCGTGTCCAAAAAAAAAAGATCTACATAACCTTTTCGAGTGATTCTTTTTGCATATGATTGCAAATAGAACCCTCTGTCCAGTAGTACCAAAACCATTATTTGTCTACTGTACCAAAACACCTTTTTCATTTAATGGTTGTTGCCTTCGCTAGTGCGACATAGACGGTTCGCAATAATTCAACCAACCATAAAACTTGATCATGGCATCATGCATGTAGTGACAACCAGAGAACAATAAATGAAGTGCAATTGTGTAAGTCTCATATGCATCTCATGTCTATGTTTGTGCATTTGTGTTGTGCATTGTGTTTATGGTGCTATGTATGTATGCTTGTAGATTATGCATTTGTGATAAATGCAACCTTTGTGATTGTGAAGATTGCAACTCCTCCCGTTGAAAAAGGCAAGTGACACACACCAAAAGTCCCAGTTTTGATTCTTGCACTGTAGTGTTTTTATAGTAGACATGTCTAGGGTTTATGCTTTATGCTTGCTAGTAAATCCTAGTAGTTTAGCTACACCACTCCTAGACTCCCTTAGCCGCCATTAAATTTAGTTGTTACCTGCTATGCCATGGAAAAAGGTTTTGATAGAGGTTAAGGAAAAACAACTAAGTTTAATGAATTACCTGGGTGAATGGTGGAGTTATGGAGAGGGTGGCTGTATCAGGGGGCAAGACCCTGGTGCTAGTGCACACTTGCGGAAAGTCACCCAGGCTTAAAGAGATTGTAGACAAACCTTGCTCATTAGCTTTTCGTACAACCACATGCTACTATGGCTCTGGCTTGACAAAGTATGTTGTATGAACCCGGATCCTAGGGGCCAGGTGGTGGTAGAGGGATACTGTAGGTGGAACGGGGCCCTTAGGGAATGGTTCGGGTGATTGCATACAGAAGGTCTCGGCCACGGTCTGCACCTGTCCTTTGAGCAAAATGTGCATCGAGGTAGAAGGATTGACCTGGCCATGTGGGTAAAGGTGTACAACCTCTCGAGAGTGTAAAATCTAAGTACTTAGTCGTGTCCCGGGTTATGGACAACTTGAGCGAACTGACAAGTCCTTGTTCGAAGATCTCCTCATCCCAATTTCTTAAATAAAATTTGATGGGTGAACAAGGGTAGGATGGTACATTGGGGCTTTACCAATGTTACTATTAATTGGTACATTGGGGATTTACCAATGTTACTATTAATTAGATTGAAATAAAATGTTTTGATAAACGATAGGGAAAAATTGGCTTTATGCAAAATGAACTTGAGCTCTACCTGCCAGATGTGCACGTAGGTGTAGGATGCCTTTTGAGTCCACAAAAGTGTCCTTGCCAATACAATTCCAAATGTATTGACTCCTTCGGGCTGCAACGTTTGATGTTGCAGGTATCCCTAGTTGCTGAAGAAGATGTTAGGATCACGAGTCTTTGCCCAACATGTCTGCCTGTGGCATCCGTGAAGGAAGGGGACTCCATGCTATTTGCTTTCCGTTTGATGTTGAACTCTGATTTATGTTTATGCTAGCCCTTGAGCTATGCAAGTTGTATCGAACTATTTTATTTTCGCTGGATCTTAGGTTGTAATGAAGACCTTTGCTACTTGGTATTTCATCTTAAACTGTGTGTGCTAGCAGTTCGATCCAGGGACTAGCACTAATGCACAGGGACTTGCACTTTATTTAAAGTGAGGTCACTACAGATGGTATCAGAGCACTGTGTTGCCCATAGGTTCGTGACCCTAGGTTTGGATTAGAAATAGGAAGACCTTAGGATGAAATTCCCTCTTATCTATCTAATCCTTTCTCTATTGAAAAGAAATGTTTGCAAATTGGTTTTCTTGTATTCTCACCTATTTCATCTTCAAAACAAATCTTCATCTTTTAGACGTCCAATCTTTGAAGACCTCAAGGAAGTGGAAGAGAAGCTTGAAGCACCCAAGATGGAAATAGAGTAGACCACCACTTTCTCTCCTTTATCAGACCAACGATATCTTAAAAATGCATTGATCATACCAAATTGTGGTATGACCATACTAGTTTGTTAGTGTTTAAAAATATTTGCTTGCATGATTTGGAGGATTGTTTATTTGATTGTGTTGTGTGAGGGTAGGAAATTTTATTTCTCCTTAGCTCTAGTCTAATTCTATTCTTACCTCTCAAACCCCACAGCATGCCGCCCCGCCGAGAGCCCGAGGTGCCAGCCTATGTTCAGCAGATGATGGAGGCACAGGCCCAGCTGATGCAAGTAGTGACTCAGACCATAGCCCAGCTGAACAACAACCTGCAGAACAACAACAATCCACCACCCCCGCCACCGCCACCTCCGCCACAGCAGGACCGTCTGACTAGGTTCCTGAGGTTGAACCCTCCCACATTCTCCAATTCTCCTGAGCCAATCGTAGCTGATGACTGGCTGCGTACAATTAATAAGAAATTGGACACTATTCAAGCACATGGGGAAGAGAAGGTGCGGTTCGCCGCACATCAACTTGAAGGACCCGCAGCTGAATGGTGGGACAACTACCAGATCACCTACCCTGACATCGCAGCCATCACTTGGGATCAGTTTCAGAATGCCTTCTGCACTGCTCATGTTGCTTCTGGAGTCATTGCTCTGAAGAGGCGCGAGTTTCACGATTTGCGCCAGGGATCTCGCTCCTTGTCTGACTATGCTGAGCTCTTCAACAAGTTGGCTCGTTATGCACCTGAAGATGTGAACACTGATAGGAAGAGGCAGGAGGAATTCATGAGAGGCCTCAATGATGAGATATCCATCCAGCTTTGTGCTTCTAGGTACGCCAATTACCAGGAGTTGTATGACAGCGCAGTGGCAGTTGAGTCCAAGCACAACAGTATGGAGAACCGGAAGAGAAAGCACGGATATGACAAGTATGGATCAGGACCATCTCACAAGATGCGGTCATATGGAGAAGGTAGTGGAAGTTCTGGCCATCACAAGTATGGTGGCAATGATGGTGGAAGCAAGCACCACCACAATGGTCACAAGAATCACCACCACAACAACTCTTGGAAGAGTAATGGCAACCATTATGGAAATGGCAATGGCCACAACAACGGCAATGGCCACGATAACAACAATGGTCATTGCTTTGTGAAGAAGGACGACCTCAGCCAGGTGGAGTGCTTCAAGTGCAGGAAGACAGGACACTTTGCCAATGACTGCCCTGAGAAGAAGGCTGAGGAAGCAAGGAAGGTTGTGGATGCAGGCAAGCCGAACCCGTTCCAGAAGGGGCATGCCAACCATGTCAATGTTGAGGAGATCTATGATGAGCCGGACGTAGTGATCGGTACGTTCATGCTCAATTGCTTTTCAGCACTTGTTCTATTTGATACTGGTGCATCGCATTCTTTCATATCAAGAGCATTTGTGGTTAAGAATAATCTTCCCACTGAAACAATGGGATGCCCTCTTAGAGTAAGCTCTCCAGGGGGAGAGATGTTAGTAACTGATGGATGTAGAAATTTGACCCTGCAAATTGGAAAACATAAGTTCCCAGCCAACTTAGTAGTCCTACCATCCCAAGGTCTAGATGTAATCCTGGGCATGGATTGGATGACCACTTATGGAGGTGTAATAGATTGTGCAAAGAGATCAATTACACTCACAACCCCAGAAATGAAGAGGATTCGTTTCAATTCAACCTTTGAGCTTAAAGGTAGTAAGGTCAACTCTCTTAAGGGGGTTAGCATGGAGACGGTGCTCGTTGTGAGAGAATACCCGGACGTGTTCACGGAAGAGTTGCCAGGAATGCCACCGGACAGAGAAGTTAAGTTTCTCATTGAACTGTTGCCTGGAACTGGACCAATAGCCAAGAGACCATACAAGATGGATGTGGAGGAATTGAAGGAGTTGAAGAAGCAGCTTAAGGAACAGTTAGAAAAGGGTTTCATCCGACCTAGTTCATCATCATGGGGAGCCCCTGTTTTGTTTGTGACGAAGAAAGATTCAAGCAAGAGATTGGTAATGGATTATCGATCACTCAATGAAGTCACTATCAAGAACAAGTATCCGTTTCCCAATATCAACGACCTGTTTGACCAACTGAAGGGAGCAAAAGTATTTTCCAACATCGATCTTCGATCGGGTTACTTCCAAATGAAGATCAGAGAGCAAGACATACCTAAGACCGCATTCACTACTAGATACGGTCTGTATGAGTATACAGTTATGCCATTTGGTCTAACCAATGCTCCGGCATATTTTATGGCCATGATGAACAAAGTGTTCATGGAATATTTGGATAAGTTTGTAGTAGTATTCATCGATGATATATTGATATACTCAAAGGATGAAGCCGAACATGAGAGGCACTTGCGCCTAATCATGGAGAAGCTTAGAGATCACAAGTTGTATGCCAAGTTCAGCAAGTGTGAGTTCTGGTTGGATAGGGTTAGATTCCTTGGACATATAGTTTCAGCAGAAGGAGTAGCAGTCGATCCGAGTAAAGTGGCAGCTGTGACCGAATGGGAATCACCCAAGAATGCAGGAGAGATCCGGAGTTTCCTAGGACTCGCTGGATACTACCGGAGATTTATTGAGAATTTCTCCAAGATTGCAAAGCCCATGATAGAACTGTTGAAGAAGGAGAAGAAATTCATCTGGACAGATGAGTGTGAAGCTAGTTTTCAAGAGTTGAAGCAACGCCTAGTAAGTGCACCGGTTCTATGTTTGCCGGATATCAATAAGGATTTCCAAGTGTACTGCGACGCCTCTCGTCAAGGACTTGGAGGTGTTCTAATGCAAGATGGAAGAGTAGTGTGCTATGCTTCACGACAACTCAAACAGCATGAGAGGAAAAACTACCCAACCCATGACTTAGAGCTAGCATCTGTTGTTCATACTCTCAAGGTATGGAGACACTACTTGATGGGAAAGCATTGTGATGTGTTCACAAACCATAAAAGTCTGAAGTACATATTCACTCAGAAGGAACTGAACATGAGACAAAGAAGATGGTTGGAGTTAATAAAAGATTATGATATGAATTTGCAATACCACCCAGGGAAGGCTAGCGTTGTAGCCGATGCGCTGAGCCGTAAGAGCTATGTAAATGGCCTCACTGCTGGAGAATTACCTGAGGAACTGTGTGAACAGTTTAAGGACCTCAGACTAGAGGTTGTGCCAAAAGGTTATTTGGCATCACTTGAAGTTCAGCCAACACTAATGGACAGAATTAGAGAAGCTCAAAAGTTAGACAAAGAAATAGAAGAGATTAAGGTCTATATGAGCGAAGGCAGAGCAAAAGGATTTCATGCAGATGAACAAGGAACCATATGGTTTGAGAAGCGTATCTGTGTACCCCAGGACCCAGAGCTTAGGAAGTTGATTTTCCAGGAAGCCCATGATTCACCATACTCCATTCATCCGAGTAACACCAAGATGTACATGGACGTGAAGGAAAGGTTCTGGTGGAGTAATCTGAAGAGAGACATCGCTGAGTATATTGCACTGTGTGATATTTGTAGTAGAGTCAAGGCGGAACATCAGAAACCCGCAGGATTGTTGCAACCACTACCTGTACCAGAATGGAAGTGGGAGAATATTGGCATGGATTTTATCACCGGATTGCCAAAGACTAGATCGGGATATGATTCCATTTGGGTCGTAGTTGACCGTCTGACTAAAGTGGCTCACTTCATCCCAGTGAAGACAACATATACTAGCGCCAAATTAGCCAAGTTATACATGAACAAAATCATATGTTTGCATGGAGTACCCAAGAGTATTGTGTCAGACAGAGGTACCCAGTTTACATCTCACTTTTGGCGTCAAATACATGAGTCATTGGGAACTAGACTTGAGTTCAGCACATCGTTTCACCCACAGACTGATGGACAGACTGAAAGAGTGAATCAAATCTTGGAGGATATGTTAAGAGCATGTGCATTGGACTATGGATCAAGTTGGGATGAAAATCTGCCTTATGCAGAGTTTTCATATAATAATAGCCACCAAGCTAGTATTGGTATGGCACCCTTTGAGGCATTGTATGGAAGGAAGTGCACCACCCCATTGCTATGGAGTGGCGTAGGAGAAAGAAGTCTGTTTGGCCCAGACCTGATCAAGGATGCCGAAGAGAAGGTCAGACTGATCAGAGATAGATTGAAAATAGCTCAATCTAGACAGAAGAGCTACGCTGACTCAAAGCGTAGGCAAGTGACCTATGAGATAGGTGATAGGGCATACCTAAGAGTCTCACCCCTACGTGGTGTGAAGAGATTTGGAGTCAAGGGAAAGTTAGCACCCCGCTTTGTAGGACCATTCAAGATCCTGGCTCGCAAAGGTGAAGTAGCATATGAGTTGGAACTGCCAGAATCTCTAGCTGCAGTCCACAGTGTGTTCCATGTAAGTCAACTGAAGAAGTGTCACCCAGAAATGGCAGAGACCCCGTTGAGAGATACAGTGCCACTTGAGGAAGTTCAGTTGGAGAGCGATCTCACATATGAAGAGAAGCCGATCAAGATACTGGAGACAGCAGAAAGAGTGACCCGTACGAAGACGATAAAATTCTGCAAGGTCCAGTGGAACCACCACACCGAAGAAGAAGCTACATGGGAACGAGAAGATGACCTCCGTGAAGATCACCCACACCTATTTGCTAGCCACTCCGATTCTCGAGGGCGAGAATCATCTTAAGGGGGGTAGGTTTGTAACATCCCAATTTTTTAGAATTTCAAACCTCATGCATTGCATTCATAAGAATCATGCCATCGTTGCATTTTAAGAGATTTAAATTCGTTTCAAAACCCCGAACCCTGAAACGGCACTATAGCCACATAGGCGTCTATGCAAATTTTGTTTTGTAAAAGATTTCATTTTGTTTCAAAGTGGGTTCCATAGTGAAGCTCTTTTCGCAAGAATCCATCGATACCTCATTTGCATTTTTCTTAATAATTTTGGCACACCAAATGCATTTTTAAATGAGAGAAAGAGATAAAAAAAAGAGAAAACAAAAAAAAGGGCGGCCGACCCAACTGGGCCGACCAGCGGCCGAAACAGCCCAGCCAGGCCTCCCCCGCGCCCCAGCCCGCGCCCCTTCTCCCCCTGGGCCGACCAGGCCAAGCCACGGCCCAGTCGGCCAGCCCACCCCCACGATCTCCCTTCGTCCTCCAGGAACCGCCGCCTCCTGTACGTGCTTACGCACGAACTCCAGCGCCGGCCACCACCTTCCCCACCTCGCCCACCTCCCCACGCGCCTCCCCCTCTCAGTCCGAGGCCACCCCTATAAAGGCCCCGGCCTCCTCTCTCTTTTCCCCCTCTTCTCCCTCTCAGCCACGCCCCCAGGCTGCCCAGATTGCTCGCCGGAGCGCCGCCAACCGCGCCGCCTCCATCCGCCCGCCACGGCCGCCTCGGCCCGAATCCCTCCAAGCCGCTGCCGCCACCCCACGCGTCACCTCAAGCCGCACGCCGTCCATGTTTCTGCCAAGCCAGGAGATGCCAGGAACGTCATCGCCGGCCGCCGTCCAAGCCACCACCGGCGAGCACCTCGCCGCCGGCCACGTCACCGCCTGCGTCAGCGCCACGCGTCGCCACGCGTGCGTACAGTCAGCGCCACTGGGTATTTCCCTTTTCCCTCTTTTTCTTCTTTCCAATTCCAGCCAACAGATCTCATCCGTCTGTGTTAAGTAGATCCAATGGCTAATAGAGCCTGATCCGCGCGAAGAGGTGTCCACCAATGAGAAAGTGCCACATGTCAGGGACACACCCTAGGTTTCGTTTAAACAGGATTTCGATAGTCCGCGCTTCGTAAAAATCATAACCAGAGTTCTGTAGGTCCAAAAATTACAAATCATATACCGTTGGAATCCTAAAAATATAAGGAACATTTCGGAACAACAGAACGTTGACTTACAGAAGTTTGAGTTTCATCCATAATTAAATGCCTAATTAGAGTACCGTGTCCAAAAAAAAATCTACATAACCTTTTTGAGTGATTCTTTTTACATATGATTGCAAATAGAACCCTCTGTCCAGTAGTACCAAAACCATTATTTGTCTACTGTACCAAAACACCTTTTTCATTTAATGGTTGTTGCCTTCGCTAGTGCGACATAGACGGTTCACAATAATTCAACCAACCATAAAACTTGATCATGGCATCATGCATGTAGTGACAACCAGAGAACAATAAATGAAGTGCAATTGTGTAAGTCTCATATGCATCTCATGTCTATGTTTGTGCATTTGTGTTGTGCATTGTGTTTATGGTGCTATGTATGTATGCTTGTAGATTGCAACTGTGACAGCTGCAACCTTTGTGATTGTGAAGATTGCAACTCCTCCCGTTGAAAAAGGCAAGTGACACACACCAAAAGTCCCAGTTTTGATTCTTGCACTGTAGTGTTTTTATAGTAGACATGTCTAGGGTTTATGCTTTATGCTTGCTAGTAAATCCTAGTAGTTTAGCTACACCACTCCTAGACTCCCTTAGCCGCCATTAAATTTAGTTGTTACCTGCTATGCCATGGAAAAAGGTTTTGATAGAGGTTAAGGAAAAACAACTAAGTTTAATGAATTACCTGGGTGAATGGTGGAGTTATGGAGAGGGTGGCTGTATCAGGGGGCAAGACCCTGGTGCTAGTGCACACTTGCGGAAAGTCACCCATGCTTAAAGAGATTGTAGACAAACCTTGCTCATTAGCTTTTCGTACAACCACATGCTACTATGGCTCTGGCTTGACAAAGTATGTTGTATGAACCCGGATCCTAGGGGCCAGGTGGTGGTAGAGGGATACTGTAGGTGGAACGGGGCCCTTAGGGAATGGTTCGGGTGATTGCATACAGAAGGTCTCGGCCACGGTCTGCACTTGTCCTTTGAGCAAAATGTGCATAGAGGTAGAAGGATTGACCTGGCCATGTGGGTAAAGGTGTACAACCTCTCGAGAGTGTAAAATCTAAGTACTTAGCCATGTCCCCGATTATGGACAACTTGAGCGAACTGACAAGTCCTTGTTCGAAGATCTCCTCATCCCAATTTCTTAAATAAAATTTGATGGGTGAACAAGGGTAGGATGGTACATTGGGGCTTTACCAATGTTACTATTAATTGGTACATTCCCTCAGTAAGAAACCAAGGTTTATCGACCAGTAGGAGAAAAACATTCTCTCCCGAGTTGTTGCGAACCAACTCATGGCAGGTCGCATTGCTGGTGTCAGCAGCAACGTGGATACCTGTTGGAGATATGCCCAAGAGGCAATAATAAAATGGTTATTATAATATATCTTTGTGTTTATGATAATGTTTACATACCATGCTATATTTGTATTAACCGAAACATTGATACATGTGTGTTATGTGAACAACAAAGATTCCCTAGTAAGCCTCTTGTATAACTAGCTTGTTGATTAATAGATGATCATGGTTTCGTGATCATGAACATTGGATGTTATTAATAACAAGGTTATGCCATTATATGAATGATGTAATAGACACACCCAATTAAGCGTAGCATAAGATCACGTCATTAAGTTATTTGCTATAAGCTTTCGATACATAGTTACCTAGTCCTTATGACCATGAGATCATGTAAATCACTTATACCGGAAAGGTACTTTGATTACATCAAACGCCACTGCATAAATGGGTGGTTATAAAGGTGGGATTAAGTATCCGGAAAGTACGAGTTGAGGCAAATGGATCAAAAGTGGGATTTGTCCATCCCGATGACGGATAGATATACTCTGGGCCCTCTCGGTGGAATGTCGTCTAATGTCTTGCAAGCATATGAATAAGTTCATAAGAGACCACATACCACGGTACGAGTAAAGAGTACTTGTCAGGAGACGAGGTTGAACAAGGTATAGAGTGATACCGATGATCAAACCTCGGACAAGTAAAATATCGTGTGACAAAGGGAATTGGTATCGTATGTGAATGGTTCATTCGATCACTAAGTCATCGTTGAATATGTGGGAGCTATTATGGATCTCCAGATCCCGCTATTGGTTACTGGTCGGAGAGAAGTCTCAACCATGTCTACATAGTTCGCGAACCGTAGGGTGACACACTTAAGGTTTGATGTCGTTTAAGTAGATATGGAATATGGAATGGAGTTCGGAGTTTTGTTCGGAGTCTCAGATGGGATCCCGGACATCACGAGGAGTTCCGGAATGGTCCGGAGAATAAGATTCATATATAGGAAGTCATTTTCTAGGTTTGAAAATGATCCGGTATTTTTTCTGGAAGGTTCTAGGGACTCCACCCACCTTGGCCGGCCAGTCTAAGGGAGGAGGAGTCCCAAGTGGACTCCTCCCCATGGTGGCCGGCCAACCCACCAAGGAAAGGGGGGAGTCCCACTCCCCCTAGGTTTGGTCACATGGAAGGTTTATGTTGGGGTCTTATTCGGAGACTTTGACCTAAACCTTGGGGCTTCCACCTATATATAGAGGGGAGGAGAGGGGCTGGCCGGCCACATCAAGACCACCATGGCCGCACCCCTCAAGGCTGCCCTAGCCGGCGCCCCCTCTCCCAAACCCTAGCGGTTCCCTCCTACCTCTCTCTCCCACATAGCTTAGGCGAAGCTCTGTCGGAGATCTCCACCACCACCGCCACCACGCCGTCGTGCTGCCGGGATTCCGAGGAGGATCTACTACTTCCGCTGCCCGCTGGAACGGGGAGAAGGACATCGTCTTCATCAACACCGAACGTGTGACCGAGTACGGAGGTGCTGCCCGATTGTGGCACCGTGATCAAGATCTTCTACGCGCTTTTGCAAGCGGCAAGTGATCATCTACCGCAGCAACAAGAGCCTACTCTTGTAGGCTTTGGAAATCTTCAAGGGTGAGTCTCGATCATCCCGTCGTTGCTCCCGTCTTCTAGATTGCATCTTGGCTTGGATTGCGTTCTCGCGGTAGGAAATTTTTTGTTTTCTATGCAACGAATCCCTACAATACCTGCACACAAACAACCAAGTACTTTGGCCCCAACTTTCAGCGAGGTTGTCAAGCTCATTGGTTTTGCTGAAAACAAAGGATTAAACGAACCGTGTGGAAGAAGAATTGTTTGCAGAGAACAGAACGGGGAAATGCTGTAGAAGATTGCAATTAAAAGAAGAAGGACCGGGATCCATAGTTCACTAGAGGCGCCTCCCCGATAACATAAATATGCTGGGTAAACAAATTACAGATGGGCAATTGACAAACAGAGATTCTACGCTAATGGTTGGTGCAGAATACATGCTATGAAAGTATGCGGGCATTACAACAATATACATAGACCGTAATCCAACTGCATCTATGACTAATAATCCACCTTCAGGATTGCATCCACGACACCCTCCAGTATTAAGTTACAAGCAACGGACTATCGCTTTAAGCAATGTGTGTAAAGTAAACGATGAAACCCTTGAATAGAACACCATTGTTTTCTCCCTAGTAGCAACAACACATCTACAACCATAGAGAACAAGGTCACTTCCCATGGTTAAATAGAGGCATGAACCCACTATCGAGCATAAATACTCCCTCTTGGAGTCGCTAGCATCTACTAGAAACGGAGAGCATGCAAGATCATAATAACATAATACATAATGTCAACCAAAGCAATCTCTCTATAAATCGGATCCACATCAAACCAACATGTAGCAATTACAAATAGATGATCTTGATCATGTTAGGCAGCTCACAAGATCTATACATGAAGCACAACAAGGAGAGGACAACCATCTAGCTACTGCTATGGACCCATGGTCCCGTGGAGGACTACTCACGCATCACCTCGGATGAAGACATGGCGATGTAGAGGCCTCCGGTGGTGATTCCCCTCTCCGGTAGGGTGCCGGGATGGAATGCAGAACCCTCCTGAACTAGGGTTTCGATTGACGGCGGCGTCAGAAATTTTCGTGGATGGAGGCTCCCGTCTCTGGGGTTTTCCCGATACGAGGAATAAATAGGCGGAAGGGCGGAGCAAACAAGGCGACGAGGCGCCAGTACAAGGGCCAGGCGCGGCCAAGGGTGGGGCCGCGTCTGCCCTACGTACTTCCACGTGGTAACTCTCCTGTGCGTGTCCTTCTGGCTCCGTCTTCGTCCCGGAAAAATAAGACTCTGGGCTTTTGTTTTGTCCAATTCCGAGAAACTTTCATGTACAACTTTTCTTAAACACAAAAACAATAGAAAACAGGAACTGGCACGTTTGGGACGTATCAACATCCCCAAGCTTAACTCTTGCTCGTCCTCGAGTAGGTAAGTGATAACAAAAAAATAATTTTTGAGGTGACATGCTGTCACACTACTTTGATCAATCTAAGTGTAAAAGCAAACATAGCTGGAATCATAGAATCCTAACATAAGCATGATAGATATAATCAAACAATGAAACTTAATAACCATGCTAAAACATGAATAGTAATCAAACAAAAGAAAATGTATAATGTGCATGGAAAACAAAGTGATTGTCAAGAGCATATCATAGATACATAATAAAGTGGTACTCAGCTTGTCCCATAAGTGGAAGCAAAACATAAATGCTTGGACACCTTTAAAAGATTATAAGGATGACTAGAAACAAAAAGTTTGAACAAGCAATACCGTAATTATGAATCAATCAATAAAATCTTGGGACCATGTATATAAAACTAAGAATGATAACTATGCTCTCATAAGTGGTGCATAAACTAGAAAGTGGAGACTCACCATAAACATAAAAGACGGCCTCTCTTTGAGAGGCAAGTAAGATCACTCATGTGCTAGAGCTTTTTATTGAAACAACAAGAGTATAAAATGCACTTTTGAGAGGTGGTTGTTCATGTCAACGAGTAGTAAAAAGAGCTATTGTCATCTTCCATACTAAGCAAGTTTGAGAGCGGTTCCGAAATATTTGGGCGAAGCCTCTTTTCATTTATACTACTTATAAAATTGTGATACTCCTCTCAACCTTTGCTTACACATACCATGGCTAACCGAATCCTCGGGTGCTGACCAAGCAATCACAAACCATGGAGGAGTGCCCTTTTCTTATAATTTTCCTATTTTCTTCCCCTATTGGAAGTTGTGGTCAAACCAACTCTTTTTTTATGTATACTTTTTTATGTGACAAGCAAGATAAAGATCGCGAGTCTTTGAGTTACTTAACTAGTATGGAAGACGACAACCACAATTTTAATTTACCTCCTCATGAGCTAAAAACAATGTCACAAAACGAGGAACTGTTTGAATGTTTTAAAGGTAGCACATGAGCAAACTACTATCGAATGGCAATGAAATACCACATATAGGTAGATATGGTGGACACTTTGGCATATTCGGTTTTTGGTGGTTGGATGCATGAATAAAATACTCACACAAATGGAGGCTAGAAAAAGACCGGGCGACCAACTAAGAGAGCATAATGGCCATAATCATGCACAACGACAAAATATATTAATCAAAGCATAAAGTGGTACACAAGTTGCAAACTAAATGATCATAGAGGCAAGAATTGACTGGAATGTAGTCATAACATGTTGCAAAACATGTGTCAAGTCGACCCAGATAAAAACATTCGTAGGAGAATATATACCACAATATTATAATTTTCTATTGTATGCTAAAAACAATGCATGAGACCTTCAATGGCACACTAAACACTCTCAGTATTTGAGACTAATCATAATGAAAACATAATTAACAAGCTCATCATGAGAATAACATCTAGCAAGATATGCAAAAATAACTATGCCATAGTCTAAAAATGCTTCCATTTGCATCACATACACATAAAACTTTTTTTCATGCTTCCAACGCCAACCAAATGAAACCAAAAAACTCTCATATATGAAATACAAGTAAATGTCCAGAGCTATTGATACACAAATAAATATAAAAGTGGAGCGTGTCTCTCTCCAACGCAAAATGCATAACAGTGGAGCGTGTCTCACTCCAAAATAAACATGCAAAACAATGGAGCGTGTCTCACTCCAAAGTAAATACGCAAAGCGGTGGAGCGTGTCTCACTCCAAAGTAAACATGAATGATGGGATCCAACTTTATTGAAAGTAAACACACAGCAAAAAGTAAAGACGCTCCAAGGATAACACATATCACATGAAGGAATAAAAATATATCGTGTTGAAAAATGACCTGATGCTTTTTCTTGATGAAGAGGGGATGCCTTGGGCATCCCCAAGCTTTGATGCTTGTACTTCTTGGATATTTCTTGGGGGGTCCAGGGGACATCCTCAAGCTTGAGCTCTTGTCCATGCTTCATCTTATTGCATCATTCTTCTCTCCCTACACTTGAAAACTTCCTTCACACAAAACTCACCACAATTGATTAGCAACATTAGTGCAAATAAAAATATATCAAACCAGCAAGGCTTCAGTAATGGCACATATCAAACACTAATTTTAACATATGCTACCGTAGCTATTTCTTCCCAAAGCTATTTTTCACAAAAGAACTCAAAAAGACGAAACATAAGACGCAAATGCAAAACATGTCAGAAATCTGTCAAAACAGACCAGCAAGCAGAGATCGAAATTAAAGAAATAGTTCTGTTGCTCAAATCGACAAATGCTAAACTAACTAAAGTTAGCTAACATACTGGAGCATAAGCACAAAAAAATGTCAGCTCAAAATAACGTTCTGGCGATTTTTAAGAATGTTTTTCGTGACCAGCACAGAATCTGTTACAGAATTGCAAATACCTCAAACACTGCTTTCTTTCTATTAGAGGCTACCCTTGGCACAAAAACGAAATAAAAACGATAAGGAGAGGTTTTACAGTAGCAATAACTTCAAGGACTCAACAAACAAAAAAATAACAGGAATAAAACATGGGTTGTCTCCCATAAGCGCTTTTCTTTAACGCCTTTGAGCTAGGCACAGAAAGGGTGCAAATCAAGAGGTGGATCATCAACACCATAAGTTGTCCTATAAATAGAGTCATAAGGTGACTTCTTTGTTTTTCTAGGGAAGTGTTCCATACCTCTTTTGAGTGGAAATTGATAATGAATTATTCCATCTCTCATATCAATGATAGCACCTGCAGTTCTAAGAAACGATCTTCCCGAAATAATAGGGCATGAAGCATTGCATTCAATATCCAAAACAACAAAATCAACGGGGACATAATTATTATTCACTTGTATAAGAACATTGTCAACTCTCCCTAAAGGTTTCTTTGCAGCAACGTCAACAAGAAGAACATCCAAATAACATTTTTCTAACGGTGGCAAGTCAAGCATATCATAAACTCTTTTAGGCATAACATAAATACTTGTACCAATATCACATAAAGCATTACAATCAAATTCTTCTACTCTCATCTTAATAATAGGTTCCCAACCATCTTCTAACTTTTTAGAAATTGAAGCCACATGTTTCAACTTCTCTTCCCTCATTTTCATAATAGCACTAGCAATATGCTTTGTAAGAGCAACATTTTGTTCACTAGCATTCGGAGTTTCAGCGAGCTTTTGCAAGAACTTTATAACTTCAGTAATGGTACAACTTTCAAAATCAAAATTATTGCTATCAAAAATAAAAGGACAATTATCTCCCACACCTCTAAAAATTTCAGCACGCTTGTCGGGAACAGTTTTAATAGGTTTATACACTTTTCTATGTGGAGTGGGAACTTTTCCTACATTTTCGATTTTTCTAGTAGTAGTAGGAGGTTTGCTAGCATTCAAAGGTTCAGTATTACTATTGGTGGTGATTGTGTAAACCTTGGCTAAATTATTTTCTCTAGCCATAGCATGCAATTCAGCTAACAACCTCATATTGTCATCAATTCTAACTTGAATAGCATTTGCTTGAGCAAAAGTTTTCTCTTCTAAAGTCATACGTTTGGCGGCCATCCTATTTATTAAAGAAGTTTGAGCCTCAGAAAAGTTGAAATGCGAGTTTTAGCACTTGAAAGTTTGACTTGTAAACCAGAAATCTCCCTATTTAAATTTTCAAGCTGCTGGCTAATATTTTTAAGCATAGAAGATTGCTCTCCCATGAATTGAGTAAATAACTTGTTTTGTTCAAATTGCATTTTCATAAAGCCCTTAGTCGAATTTTCTACCTCTGTAATTCTCTCTTCACTAGGAATTTTTGAGCTAAAACCATTTCCATACTGCCTATAATTATTGCTACCAAAATTATTCCTATAGGCATTATTATTAAAATTGTTGCTCTTAATAAAATTCACATCTACATTTTTTCTTGAGCAACCAAAGAGGCCAAAGGAACATTGTTTGGATCCATAGGAGCATTTTTATTTGCAAGCATAGACATAATAGCAGCAATCTTATCACTCAAAGTAGAAGTTTCCTCAACAAAATTTACCTTTTTACCTTGTGGAGCTCTCTCGGTATGCCTATCCGAATAATTTACAAACATATTGTCCAGAAGTTTTGTAGCCGCCCCAAGGGTCATAGACATAAAAGTGCATCCAGCAACTGAATCCAATAAGTTCCTTGAAGAAAAATTTAGTCCTGCATAGAAGGTTTGAATAATCATCCAAGTAGTCAGTCCATGAGTGGGACAATTTTTAACCAAAGATTTCATTCTTTCCCAAGCTTGGGCAACATGCTCAGTATCAAATTGTCTAAACTTCATAATATCACTTCTCAAAGATATAATTTTAGCAGGAGGATGATATTTTCCAATAAAAACATCTTTGCATTTAACCCAATAATCAATACTATTTCTAGGAAAAGATAGCAACCACTCCTTAGCTCTACCTCTTAATGAGAAAGGAAACAATTTCAACTTAATAATATCACCATCTACATCCTTATATTTTTGCATCTCACATAGCTCAACAAAATTGTTGAGGTGAGAAGCAACATCATCAGTACTAACACCAGAAAATTGCCCTTTCATAACAAGGTTCAACAAGGCATGCTTAATCTCACAAAAAGCTGCTTCAGGAGCAGGTGGAGCAATGGGTGTGCAAATAAAATCATAGTTGTTGGTGCTAGTAAAATCACACAACTTAGTATTCTCAGGAGTAGCCATTTAATAAAAATAATGCAAGCAACAGAAATAAAAGCTATACTAATTTTTTTTGGGATTTTCGATATAAAATGGAAACAAGATAAAAATGAAATATGCAAGCAAAAAAATAACAAAGTAAAAGAGTTGAGAGTGAGAGATTCCCCTCGCAGAAGAGATGCTTTTCTCCCCGGCAACAGCGCCAGAAAAAGTCTTTGCTGAGCGCGGAGTTGATGAAGGAGAATTTATGCGCAACGTTGAGTGGAACCCCAAGAGGAAGGTATGATGATCACAACAGGAAGTTTTCCCTCAGTAAGAAACCAAGGTTTATCGACCAGTAGGAGAAAAACGTTCTCTCCCGAGGTGTTGCGAACCAACTCGTGGCAGGGCGCACTGCCGGCGTCAGCAGCAACGTGGAGACATGCACACAAACAACCAAGTACTTTATCCCCAACTTTCAGCGAGGTTGTCAAGCTCACTGGTTTTGCTGAAAACAAAGGATTAAATGAACTGTGTGGAAGAAGAATTGTTTGCAGAGAACAGAATAGGAAAATGATGTAGAAGATTGCATTTAAAAGAAGAAGGACCAGGGTCCACAGATCACTAGAGGCGCCTCCCCAATAAAATAAATATGCTAGGTAAACAAATTACAGATGGGCAATTGACAAACAGAGATCCTACGCTAATGGTTGGTGCAGAATACATGCTATGAAAGTATGCTGGGATTACAACAATATACGTAGACCGTAATCCAATTGCATCTATGAATAATAATCCACCTTCAGGATAGCATCCGCGACACCCTCCAGTATTAAGTTGCAAGCAACGGACTATCGCTTTAAGCAATGTGTGTAAAGTAAACGATGAAACTACCCATGAATAGAACACCACTGTTTTCTCCCTAGTAGCAACAACACATCTACAACCATAGAGAACAAGGTCACTTCCCATGGTTAAATAGAGGCATGAACCCACTATCGAGCATAAATACTCCCTCTTGGAGTCGCTAGCATCTACTTGGCTAGAGGATCTACTAGAAACGGAGAGCATGCAAGATCATAATAACATAATACATAATCTCAACCAAAGCAATCTCTCTATAAATCGGATCCACATCAAACCAACATGTAGGAATTACAAATAGATGATCTTGATCATGTTAGGAAGCTCACAAGATCTATAGATGAAGCACAACAAGGAGAGGACGTCCATCTAGCTATTGCTATGGACCCATGGTCCCGTGGAGAACTACTCACGCATCACCTCGGATGAAGACATGGCGATGTAGAGGCCTCCGGCGGTGATTCCCCTCTCCGGCAGGGTACCGGGATGGACTACAGAACCCTCCCGAACTAGGGTTTCAGTTGACGGCGACGTCGGAACTTTTCGAGGATGGAGGATCCCATCTCTGGGTTTTTCCCGATACGAGGAATAAATAGGCGGAAGGGCGGAGCAAACGAGGCCACGAGGCGCCAGTACAAGGGACAGGCGCGGCCAGGGGTGGGGCCGCGCCTGCCCTATGTACTGCCACATGGCAGCTCTCCTACGCGTGTTCTTCTGGCTTCGTCTTCGTCCTGAAAAAATAAGACTCTGGGATTTTGCTTCATCCAATTCCGAGAAACTTTCATGTACAGCTTTTCTGAAACACAAAAACAACAGAAAATAGGAACTGACACTGCGGCACTGCATTAATAGGTTAGTCCCATAAAATGCTAAAAAGTGTGGAAAAGTGCATATAAAACATAAAATAATTGTAACAAAACAAGCATGGAGCATCAAAAATTATAGATACGTTTGGGACGTATCAACATCCCCAAGCTTAACTCATGCTCGTCCTCGAGTAGGTAAGTGATAACAAACAAATAATTTTTGAGGTGACATGCTGTCACACTACTTTGATCAATCTAAGTGTAAAAGCAAACATAGCTGGAATCATAGAATACTAACATAAGCATGATAGATATAATCAAACAATGAAACTTAATAACCATGCTAAAACATATAAGATTTGTAACAAAACAAGCATGGAGCATCAAAAATTATAGATACGCTTGGGACGTATCAGGGGCGTCCCTGGGGCTTATATAGGCGTCCAAGACGACCAGGATCAGATATAAGGGATACAAACCGACCCAAAATGGGATTCGGCCAAAGTTGATTCGGACTCGGCCGGCGTGGTGTTCGGAAGGACTGGTCCAGGGGCCGGGCGGGCCGGCTGGGACCGGGCCAGGCGCCGGGTCGCTACCGGGAGAGCAAATCATCCTCCCTGGATCGGGCCCGGTGTGCACCGGTCTAGGGTCCGGTCGGTACCCGGTTATCCAGCGCAGGGGCCGGCTGTGGCGCCGAGCCGCCCAGACTTGGCGCTGGTCTTGACGTCTCCTTCTCCCTCCTTCGCGCATGCCTCCCGCTCCTCCATCGCGCGTCCATGGGATGTCTTCACGTCCAGCACCATGTCCAACTGCTCCTCTCCTCCTCGTGCGATGCTTGCTCCATCCTCGTACATGATCATACACAAGTCAAAGGACTTAGGAAGTATAAATTTCTCATCGATCAAAGTATCATTCATGAGTGAATTCACATGTTGTTTAAGTAGCTTCGCACGAGCCCTTTCAATGGGTCCAATCCTAACTTCATTGGATTTGAGCTTCACAACAACATAGTCTTTATCTTGCAATGACAGAGGTAGTAGTTTGGTAGGGATATCCTCATCATCTTCCCCCTTCAAAAGGCGTCGACCTCGACGCTCCAAGGTTTTCCCCGTCATACAGTGTCAAATCAGCAACATTGAAAGAATTACTGACACCAAATTCATCTGTTGGAAGATCTATAGCATATGCATTGTCATTGATCTTGGGAAGCACTTTGTCCAGCACCACGAGGAAGCAACTTGGACTTCCGTAACTTGGGAAACCTGTCCTTGCAAAAATGAACCTAGACCATATCACCAGGCTTGAACAACATATCCTTGCGCTTCTTCTTCATCCTTGCAGCATTGTTCTTGCCTTTCTTCTCAATCAGCTCTATAGTCTTCTCATGTATCTTCCGTACAAAATCTGCCCTCTTCGATGCCTCCATATTGACTCTCTCATGTATGGATAGAGGCAACAAATCAAGTGGAGTAATGGGTTTGAAACCATACACCACCTCAAACGGACACAACTGTGTGGTTGAATGTACCGCCCTATTGTAAGTAAACTCCACATGCGGAAAACAATCTTCCCACTCTCGCAAGTTCTTCTTGATCATGGATCTCAATAGTTGTGACAATGTTCTATTCACCACCTCAGTTTGACCATCAGTTTGGGGATGAAAAGTAGTGCTGAAAAGTAGCTTCGTCCCCAGCTTTCCCCAAGCGTATCTATCTCATGAACTTGACATCACGATTAGAAACAATAGTCTTCGGGACTCCATGTAGACGTACAATCTCCCTGAAAAACAGGTTAGCAATATGAGACGCATCGTCGCTCTTGTGGCAGGCAATACAGTGTGACATCTTAGAAAATCTATCCACTACCACAAATATAGAATCATGGCCTCTTTTAGTACGCGACAAACCCAACACAAAATCCAACTTATATCTTCCCATGGTGTAGTAGATACCAGTAAAGGAGTATACAAACCGTGAGTCTTCAGCTTGCACTTGGACTTGTTGCAAGGAATGCCTCTTCACATACTTGTCCACATCCCGCCTCATCTTGGGCCAACAAAAGTGATCAGCGAGCATGAGTAGCGTCTTCTCACACCCAAAGTGACCCATCAAACCTCCAGCATGTGATTCCTGCAATAAGAGCAAACACACAGACGATTATGGAACATATAGTTTGTTAGCTCTAAACAAGAACCCATCATGTATGTGATATTTCTCTCATGCTTTACCAATAGCACACAAGCTATATGGTTCAGAAAAATCATGATCAGTAGCATACAAATCACATAGAATCTCTAATCCATGAATTTTAACATCAAGTTGATTTAATAGCATGTTCTTCCTAGATAAAGCATCAGCAACAATATTATCTTTTCCCTTCTTATGCTTAATAATGTATGGAAAAGACTCAATGAACTCAACCCACTTAGCAAGATGCCTGTGCAAGTTAGATTGAGCTTTCAAATATTTTAAAGCTTCATGATCAGAATGTATGATAAATTCCTTTGGCACATATAATGTTGCCAAACATCAAGAAATCTAATTAAAGCATACAATTATTTATCATATATAGTATAGTTCAACTTAGCACTAGAAAGTTTCTCAGAAAAATAAGCAATTGGGCAACCCTCTTGCATCAACACACCACCAATTGCAATACCACTAGCATCACATTCAATCTCAAATTGCTTATTGAAATCAGGAAGTGCAAGCAACCGTGCAGAAGGTAACAATCGTTTTAGTTCATCAAAAGCATGATCTTGGGCTGCACCCCACTCAAATGCAACACCCTTTTTAGTCAATTCATTCAAAGGTGCAGCAATAGTACTAAAATTAGGCAGAAAACGTCTATAAAATCCAGCAAGACCATGAAAACTTCGTACTTGACTCACATTCCAATTGCTTCAATTTTAGATGAATCTACCTCTACTCCATGCTTAGAGACAACATAACCCAGAAATCTGACCTTATCTTTGCAAAATGTGCACTTCTCAAGATTACGATAGAGTTTATTATCACGCAACACTTGCAAGACATGCTGAATATGCATAGTATGATCAGATTCATTGCGGCTGTAAATTAATATGTCATCAAAGTACAAAACCACAAACTTGCCAATAAAATCACGCAAAACATGGTTCATCAGTCTCATGAAAGTACTAGGTGCATTAGTTAAACCAAAAGGCATTACTAACCACTCATATAAACCAAAATTTGTTTTAAAGGCTGTTTTCCATTCATCCCCTTCTTTCATCCTAATTTGACGATAACCACTATGCAAATCAATTTTAGAGAAAACAATAGCACCACTCAATTCATCTAGCATATCCTCAAAACGGGGGAATAGGATGATGATATCGAATAGTAATGTTGTTTATCGCTCTACAATCAATACACATGCGCCATGTACCATCTTTCTTAGGAACTAAAATGACAGGAACAACACAAGGACATAGGCTTATGCGAATATAACCTTTGTCAAGTAGCGCTTGTACTTGTTTCTGTATTTCCTTCGTCTCTTCGGGGTTCGTCCTGTATGGCGCTCTATTGGGCAGCGAGGCTCCAGGGATCAAGTCAATTTGATGCTCAATACCATGCATGTCGTTAGAAACCAAAACCTCACCCTTGTACATGAGCACAAGTGGCATGACTGTATGATCCTCACTAAATTCTTTCATATCCTCTTTGGTGGCTAATAGGACTAAGGAATTCACTCTCTCACTCTTCATTATATCACTCACAACATTACAATTCTCTCGCCTATCTATGGATGCATCCTCCAAGTTCACTTCAGTTTTCTGACGAGATTCATTAACAATTTGCTGTGGTGACATAGGCTGCAAGTTAATTTTCTTGCCCTTGAACTCCAAGTGATATGTATTGGTGCGGCCATTGTGTTGCACATAACGGTCATAGAGCCATGGCTGACCCAATAATAGGTGACACACCGTCATAGCACCACATCAAAATCAATGGAATCTTTGTATGGTCCTATCTCAAAATCAACACGCACCATGTGGTTTACCTTCATCTCACCATTGTCGCTCAACCACTGAATATAGTATGGATGCGGCTGCGGTAGATATTTCAACTTCAGCTTGGCACATAACTCCTTGCTTGCTAAATTGTGACAACTCTCGCCATCAATAATGACCTTGCAAGCTTTATCAGGACCAACTAGTGCCTTTGTTTGGAACAAATTGCAGCATTGAGTAGATGCACTCGGCTGCACATTAAGAGCATGTTGTGACACAACAATAGTGCGAGATTCAGACGGAAAAGCATCTACACCATCATTGTCATAATCATCATCTTCTGGAGCATCCGAATCAATAGCATCTCCAGTCTCATACTCATTGTCCTCATTAATAATCATCACCTTACGGTTAGGATAATCTCTCTTGATGTGACCCTTGCCACCACATGTATGACAAGCCATATCGCGGTTGCGCGTCGTAGACATGCTAGAACCACTTCCACTTGCAGCAGGTTCGGGCTTCTTTGTGTTGGACACATTGGATACCGTCTTGCTAGATGAAGTAGAAAAAATTGCGGGACACGAAGATGGCGCCGGCACCATAGAAGGTGGCGCCCGAGGCGTGTAGCGCCCAGCACCCGTAGCACGGCCTTTGATTTGCGCTTCTTTCGCTAACTGTGCTTCAGCTTCTCTTGCATGATGTAGCAGCTCATTCATATTGGTATAACGGTGATGACGAACAATACCCTTGATGGTATATTTCAGACCATGAAGAAAATGATGCATCAGCATCTAAAGTGACTCACGGACACGGCCACGCTGCATAAACATCTCCATCTCCATGTAGTAATCATCAACCGTCAAAACAACGTGTCTCAAGAGGGTCGAATTATCATATATTAATCGTAAAATAATTAGTGGGAACAAAACGAGCTTGCATGATCGCCTTCATTTAGCGCCAAGTAAGAATAGGCGCTTCTCCATCTTCTGGCGCGAGCACGTGTAATTCCATCCCACCAATGTAATACATAGCCATCAAATTCTAAGGAAGCAAGCTTGATCTTCCTATCTTCGGTATAGTCATATAGGCGCCACAAATTCTAAATTTTCAGCTCCCATGTAAGGTATTGATGGGGATACGCCTTAGGGGACCCATCACCCTGCTCACTCGCCGGATGAAGAGAGCTCAAGGTAGTCAGAATCCCGATCCTACTACCGGAATCCTACGATTTGACGATCTTACATCACCGTATCGATCCAAAACCCACAATGAATCCCAATCGCGTAGAATCCATGTTGAGTCCCAATCCAAATCATAGAATCCTTTAGAATAATGTAGAATCTCGATCCCTTTTAAGGATTTTTCCAATTCTACTAACTCATTATTTTTTCCATCCGCAAAACCTTACAAGGATACTACTTAAACAACCCAAGCTCTTTTCACTTGCTTTACTACCCTTTATTTACCTACCAAATCTCAAATCATCTATTACTAGAACATTATTGCTAGAAACTTTCTCTATTATAATTTTTTATCTCCATTATACTATTATTACGCAAACTTTCTGTATGATAAAAAGATCTTCTCTAAGTAAGTATGGTAGGATCCTAGATTCTACGATTTGATACTACGACTCGATTCTTCCTGACAAAAATCGATCCGACTCCGAATCCCGGCTCTGACTACGGCCAGGACAGCTCCAGTCGGCGGGCGACTGGGCCGAGCGTCATAGCGACTGAAGCCTAGAACAACTGGATATGCACAAGGCCCATGAAGGAAGCTTAGCGCCCCAAGCGGCCCAATACTTGTAAACCCTAGGTGGCTGCATATATAAAGCCACCAGGGGAACCCCCACAGGGAATCTCTCATCAGATACAATCTCCATCCTCCGCCTCCAGCAGCTACCCCAAAGCAAGTCGCCTAACGCTGACGACAGTATGATCATAGTGATTTATAGCAGGACGTAGCGATCCTCCATCGAGGGGACGTGAACCTGGGTATATCGTGTGCCAAACTCGTTTCTGGATTCTCCTACGCCGCCTTGGTCTACACCTCTCATGTACTACCCCGTAGCATCTGCCGTGGTCAAAACCTCGACAGTGGCGTCCACCGTGGGGCAAGCGGAGCTTGGAATCATAGTCCAGGCGGGATCCTTTGTCGTCAACAAGCAGCTTGATCTAATCCAGGAAGATTATTTACTTCAGCCTCACATGCAACGGTATGAAATTAGTCATCAATATTATTAGATCTAATCTAGCAATGCAGTCGCAGTCGGCCAGGTCGCCGCGGCCATACGGCCACCAGCGCAGTTCCGAGCACGAAGGCGAGGCAGATACAAGCACAAATCCGCTCGCCCTGCACGGCGCGAAGACCCGAGGAAAAAAAGACATAATCGATATGGCTAAATCCCACGTGACTCTTCTGCGGGTCAGCAAGCCTGGTCAAAGGCGCATGTCTAATCAACGTCTATGGCTGATCGGTTTTATTATTCATCTAATCGTGTCTCATGTACATTATGATCAATAATCTTACTAGAACTAATACTCTATCCCTCTGCATGTTTTTTTATGCACGAACACCCGGCCAATCTCATCTCTATCTCTCTCTTCTTAGCTATATTATTGGTTATCTAATTTGGATCTGATCGATTGCATTGTGTGCATGTACCTTTTTGTCATACCCGAGGCGATGATTAAATCTAGCTGCAGCCTTGCCATGGAACACTCTGGGCTATCAGGTGATATTGGTCTCATTATTTGCTACTTTGCGCAATCTGATCCCAAGAAATCTTCTCTTTGTATCAGTTTACATGTGTAGAATTATCTGCCGTTTCGACCTCGTTGGACTTACGTGACATGGCGGACTCGCATGGGGGCCCGCCGCGGAATCGCCGGAGTGGTCTCCGCCCGCCGCCGGCTCGCCTCTCGCCGACTCGCCTAGTGCGGGCTGGCCATACTCGGGGACTGCGCCCGCCGCCGACTCGCCTGTCGCCGACTCGCCTAGCGCGGACTGGCCATACTCGGGGACTCCGCCCGTCGCTAGCTCGCCCGCCGCCGGCTCGCCCGCCGCCGGCTCGCCCGCCACCGGCTCGCATATCGCCGACTCGCCTAGCGCGGACCGGCCATACTCGGGGACTCCGCCCACCGCGTTGACCACTGTCCGCCGCGTCGACCCCGCTCACCACAGCGCGTCTCCTTCCGCCGCGTTGACCACTGTCCGCTGCGTCGACCCTGCTCACCACAGCGCGTCTCCGTCCGCCGCGTTGACCACTGTCTGCCACGTCGACCCCGTTCGCCACAGCGCGTCTCCGTCCGCCGTGTTGACCACTTTCCGCCGCGTCGACCCCGCTCTCCATAGCGCGTCTCTGTCCGCCGCGCCGACCCTGTCCGCCGCGTTGACTCTTTCCGCCTATCATTCGAGTCACCAAAGAGGATACGTTGCCAAGCTGCACGACTCACCACTGGGCGCCTCTTCCGCATGGGTAAAATCTTTACGCCTTTGTCAACCTTTGAAAGAGCGACTCACAATGGCCAAGTAGTGCGGACGAGTATTCTCCAACAGAACCTCGGATCGTCCATGAAAAACGCTAACCAAGAGCCATCATTAGAGTCGCATGCACGACTGGCCTTCCGGGCCAAGACAAATGGCAGTGCTACAAATACAGCACCCTGGCCTCCTCTACCTTAGGAAGTGCGACTCGCGGAGGCCAAGTACTGCGACTGGGTAATCCGCAAAACGGAGCCATAGCTCGTCCAGGAAGAATGCCCAGACGAGAGCCTCCTTTGGGGTCGCCATGCGACTGGCCCACCGGGCCACGACGAGCTGGCGCGCTACTGAATAGCGCATTAAATTTGTCCTCATCTACCTGAGGTAACGGCGACTCGCCATGACCACGTACCGCGACTGGCGACTGCACAAAACGGACCCCAAGTTCATCCAGGGAAAACGCCGAGCTGAGAGCCTCCTTTGGGGTCGCCAAGCGACTGACCTTCCGGGCCACGATGAGCAGGCACGCAAAA
The DNA here is from genome assembly GCF_019359855.2 of Lolium perenne. Classification (NCBI taxonomy): domain Eukaryota; kingdom Viridiplantae; phylum Streptophyta; class Magnoliopsida; order Poales; family Poaceae; genus Lolium; species Lolium perenne. Next base: position 219,482,703 of record NC_067247.2, read on the forward strand.
ACATGAACAGCGCACACGAATCGCAAGTCCTTGCTTTACGTCAATCGCCAGTCTCCCCGGCCTTGCCATTCGCCACACTCAGAAACTCGGCGCGCTATAGAGAGCGCTACTCGGCGGCCGCCTGACCTCGCCATTCGCCACGCTCGGGGACTCGGCGCGCTACAGACAGCGCTACTCGCCGGCCACCCGACCTCGCCATTCGCCACGCTCGGGGACTCGGCGCGCTACAAACAACGCTACTCGCCGGTTGCTCGACCTCGCCATTCGCCACGCTCGGAACTCGGCACGCTACAAACATTGCTACTAGCCTGTCGCCCGACCTCGCCACTTGGGACGCTCGGGACTCTCCACTCGCCAGTCTACCGAGGTCACCACTCGCGACGCTCGGGGACTCTCCGGTCGCCATTCTCCACGACTCGCCACTCGCCCGCAACGGACTCGCCGCTCTCCAAACAGCATTGGCCGTCAGTCGTGGCGGCAGCCCCCGCTTGAGCCGTTCGACCTCCATGTTCGCCGATTTCATGGCGCGCTATTCGAACATGCGGCTATGGAGCCTCAAGCCGCCTCTACAAAACGACTGGAGTCTCGGGGACTACGACTAGACATATTCTGGCGCCATATCATATTCATCATGACAGACTGAAGTGATCAACACTTTCGATGATGATTCTGAAGCTCTCACGTCAACGGCTACATCAATGTCAATCGGTAGAAGTTCAGCACACAGGCCAAACTACATATTGATCAAGTCCAAATGAGAAAGCTCCTTACGTGAAGCTAGCGCTCTATACTTTCTTCCAGCTATAAACTTTACTGGAGTTGGCTTATGTCGCTGAGTGTTGCTCCTGCCGAGTCCCCATACATCCACGACGGTGCCTCTTCGTCAACATGGCTCAGCTGGGTTGCCGCATCGACCATGACGGTGGTACAACACTGACGATTGGGGGCTCGACAACAACTTTGCTCTCAGTCGTGGCTGTGTCGCGACATCCAGTCGATCTACGCCCAGGCGACCGCCATGACATGTACTCACGGCCCCTTCGACCGCGACTTGCTGACCTCCATGCCCGCGACTCGTTGGTCTCTACATTCGCGGCTCCAGCCTCTACTGCCACTTGGCAGCTACTACATTCGCCACATGGCGGCTTCTTCACCAACAACCTGGGAGCTTTTTCCCCCGACTCGGCACACTTGGTGGTTCGCCCGTCGTTGCCCTGATCGAATGACTCGCTGCAGCTGATGGACTTACCGACTGGCTCTCGCCGACTGGTTCACGCCGACTGGCTCTCGCCGACTTGTTCACGCCGACTGGTTCACGCCGATTGGCCTACGCCGACTAGCTCGTTTCGATTGCCGCCTATTTCACGATTGTTTCCTCTGTTTCAGGAGCTTGTCGCCGATTCGCCACAGTCCATCGCCAAGACTCTCTGTGTCCCGCCTCAAGCCCACGCCGAATCCACGACGCGCTTGGGGACTACTGATGGGAATACGCCCTAGGGGGCTCATCACCCTGCCCACTCGCCGGATGAAGCGGGCCCAGGACAGCTCCATTCGGCGGGCGACTGGGCCAAGCGCCAGCGACTGAAGCCTGAAACGACTGGATATGCACAAGGCTCATGAATCAAGCTTAGCGGCCCAAGCAGCCCAATACTAGTAAACCCTAGGTGGCTGCATATATAAAGCCACCAGGGGAACCCCCACAGGGAATCTCTCCTCAGATACAATCTCCATCCTCCGCCTCCAGCGGCTACCACAAAGCAAGTCGCCTAACGCTGGCGACAGTATGATCATAGTGATTTATAGCAGGACGTATCGATCCTCCATCGAGGGGACGTGAACCTGGGTACATCGTGTGCCAAAATCGTTTCCGGATTCTCCTACGCCACCTTGCTCTACACACTCATGTGCTACCCCGTAGCATCTGCCGTGGTCAAAACCTCGACATGATGGGGATACGCCCTAGGGGGCCCATCACCCTGCTCACTCGCCGGATGAAGAGAGCCCAGGACAGCTCCAGTCGGCGGGCGACTGGGCCAAGCACCATAGCGACTGAAGCCTGGAACGACTGGATATGCACAAGGCCCATGAAGGAAGCTTAGCAGCCCAAGCAGTCCAATACTTGTAAACCGTAGGTGGCTGCATATATAAAGCCACCAGGGGAACCCCCACAGGGAATCTCTCCTCAGATACAATCTCCATCCTCCGCCTCCAGCGGCTACTACCAAGTAAGTCGCCTAACGCTGGCGATAGTATGATCATAGTGATTTATAGCAGGATGTAGCGATCCTCCATCGAGGGAACGTGAACCTGGGTACATCGTGTGCCAAACTCGTTTCCGAATTCTCCTACGCCGCCTTGCTCTACAGCTCTCATGTGCTACTGATGTCTACGGGAGCTTCTATTCTTGTAGACAGTGTTGGGCCTCCAAGAGCAGAGGTTTGTAGAACAGCAGCAAATTTCCCTTAAGTGGATCACCCAAGGTTTATCGAACTCAGGGAGGAAGAGGTCAAAGATATCCCTCTCATGCAACCCTGCAACCACAAAGCAAGAAGTCTCTTGTGTCCCCAACACACCTAATAGGTCCACTAGTTCGGCGAAGAGATAGTGAAATACAGGTGGTATGAATAAGCAGTAGCAATGGCACCAGAAAAGTGCTTTGCCCAGGACAGTAAACAAGCAGTAGTAACGCAGCAGTAGTAACACAGTAAAACAGTAAACAAGCAGCGATAGCAGTATTTAGGAACAAGGCCTAGGGATCAGACTTCCACTAGTGGACACTCTCAACATTGATCACATAACAGAATAGATAAATGCATACTCTAGACTCTTGTTGGATGATGAACGCCATTGCGTAGGATTACACGAACCCTCAATGCCGGAGTTAACAAGCTCCACAATTCAATGTTCATATTTAAATAACCTTAGAGTGCATGAAAGATCAATACGACTAAACCAAGTACTAACATAGCATGCACACTGTCACCTTCACACTATGTAGGAGGAATAGATCACATCAATACCATCATAGCAATAGTTAACTTCATAATCTACAAGAGATCATAATCATAGCCTACGCCAAGTACTAACACGGATGCACACACTGTCACCATTACACCGTGCAGGAGAAATAAAACTACTTTAATAACATCACTAGAGTAGCACACAGATAAATTGTGATACAAAACACATTGCAATCATAAAGGGATATAAATAAGCACTTCACTATGCCATTCATAACAGTGAATAAGTATTCTGTGAAATATAGCCTAAGAGATCCACACGGTGCACACACTGTCACCTTTACACACGTGGGACAAGGAGTCTTCGGAGATCACATAAGTAAAATTCACTTGACTAGCATAACGACATCTAGATTACAAGCATCATCATATGAATCTCAATCATGTAAGGCAGCTCATGAGATTATTGTATTGAAGTACATAGGGAGAGAGATGAACCACATAGCTACCGGTACAGCCCCGAGCCTCGATGGAGAACTACTCCCTCCTCATGGGAGACAGCAGCGTTGATGGAGATGGCGGTGGTGTTGATGGAGAAGCCTTCCGGGGCACTTCCCCGTCCCGGCGGCGTGCCGGAACAGAGACAGGTCCTGTCCCCCAGATCTTGGCTTCGCGATGGCGGCGGCTCTGGAAGGTTTCTCGTACCGTGGCTTTTCCGTCTCGAGGTTTTAGGTCCAGGGGCTTTATATAGGCGAAGAGGCGGCGTCAGAAGGTCGAAGGGGCGCCGACACTATAGGGGGGCGCGGGCCACCCCTAGGCCGCGCCGGCCTAGGGTTTGGTGGGTCTGTGCCCCCTCTCTGGTGGTTCTCGTGTGTTCTGGATGCTTCCGGGCAAAATAGGAACCTGGGCGTTGATTTCGTTCGATTCCGAGAATATTTCGTTACTAGGATTTCTGAAACCAAAAACAGCAGAAAACAGCAACTGGCCCTTCGGCATCTCGTCAATAGGTTAGTTCCAGAAAATGCATAATTATGACATAAAGTGTGCATAAAACATGTAGATATCATCAATAATGTGGCATGGAACATAAGAAATTATCGATACGTCGGAGACGTATCAGCATCCCCAAGCTTAGTTTCTGCTCGTCCCGAGCAGGTAAACGATAAACAAAGATAATTTCTGGAGTGACATGCCATCATAACCTTGATCATACTATTGTAAGCATATGTAATGAATGCAGCGATCAAAACAATGGTAATGACATGAGTAAACAACTGAATCATAAAGCAAAGACTTTTCATGAATAGTACTTTCAAAACAAGCATCAATAAGTCTTGCATAAGAGTTAACTCATAAAGCAATAAATTCAAAGTAAAAGGTATTAAAGCAACATAAAGGAAGAATAAGTTTCAGCGGTTGCTTTCAACTTATAACATGTATATCTCATGGATAGTTGTCAATGCAAAGTAATATAACAAGTGCAATATGCAAGTATGTAGAAATCAATGCACAGTTCACACAAGTGTTTGCTTCTTGAGGTGGTGAGAAATAGGTGAACTGACTCAACAATAAAAGTAAAAGAATGGTCCTTCAAAGAGGAAAGCATCGATTGCTATATTTGTGCTAGAGCTTTGATTTTGAAAACAAGAAACAATTTTGTCAACGGTAGTAATAAAGCATATGTATCATGTAAATTATATCTTACAAGTTGCAAGCCTCATGCATAGTATACTAATAGTGCCCGCACCTTGTCCTAATTAGCTTGGACTACCGGGATTATCGCAATGCACATGTTTTAACCAAGTGTCACAAAGGGGTACCTCTATGCCGCCTGTACAAAGGTCTAAGGAGAAAGCTCGCATTGGATTTCTCGCTATTGATTATTCTCAACTTAGACATCCATACCGGGACAACATAGACAACAGATAATGGACTCCTCTTTTATGCATAAGCATGTAGCAACAATTAATTTTCTCATTTGAGATTGAGGATATATGTCCAAAACTGAAACTTCCACCATGGATCATGGCTTTAGTTAGCGGCCCAATGTTCTTCTCTAACAATATGCACGCTCTAATCATAAGGTGGTAGATCGCTCTTACTTCAGACAAGACGAACATGCATAGCAACTCACATGAAATTCAACAAAGAGTAGTTGATGGCGTCCCCAGAAACATGGTTATCGCACAACAAGCAACTTAATAAGAGATAAAGTGCATAAGTACATATTCAATACCACAATAGTTTTTAAGCTATTTGTCCCATGAGCTATATATTGCAAAGGTGAATGATGGAAATTTTAAAGGTATCACTCAAGCAATTTACTTTGGAATGGCGGAGAAATACCTTGTAGTAGGTAGGTATGGTGGACACAAATGGCATAGTGGTTGGCTCAATGGTTTCGGATGCATGAGAAGTATTCCCTCTCGATACAAGGTTTAGGCTAGCAAGGTTATTTGAAACAAACACAAGGATGAACCGGTGCAGCAAAACTCACATAAAAGACATATTGTAAACATTATAAGACTCTACACCGTCTTCCTTGTTGTTCAAAACTCAATACTAGATATTATCTAGACTTTAGAGAGACCAATTATGCAAACCAAATTTTAGCATGCTCTATGTATTTCTTCATTAATAGGTGCAAAGTATATGATGCAAGAGCTTAAACATGAGCACAACAATTGCCAAGTATCACATTATCCAAGACATTTTACCAATTACTACATGTAGCATTTTCCAATTCCAACCATATAACAATTTAACGAAGAAGAAACTTCGTCATGAATACTATGAGTAGAAACTAAGGACATACTTGTCCATATGCAACAGCGGAGCGTGTCTCTCTCCCACACAAACATTTATTCAAACAAAAACAAAAAACAAAAGCACACAGACGCTCCAAGCAAAGTACATAAGATGTGACCGAATAAAAATATAGTTTCAGGGGAGGAACCTGATAATGTTGTCGATGAAGAAGGGGATGCCTTGGGCATCCCCAAGCTTAGATGCTTGAGTCTTCTTGAAATATGCAGGGATGAACCACCGGGGCATCCCCAAGCTTAGACTTTTCTCTCTTCTTGATCGTAGTATATCATCCTCCTCTCTTGACCCTTGAAAACTTCCTCCACACCAAACTTTAAGCAAACTCATTAGAGGGTTAGTGCACAATCAGAAATTCACATGTTCAGAGGTGACACAATCATTCTTAACACTTCTGGACATTGCACAAAACTACTGGACATTAATGTATCAAAGAAATTCATCCAACATAGAAAAAGAGGCAATGCGAAATAAAAGGCAGAATCTGTCAAAACAGAACAGTTCGTAAAGACGAATTTTAAAAGGGCACCAGACTTGCTCAAATGAAAATGCTCAAACTGAATGAAAGTTGCGTACATATCTGAGGATCACTCACGTAAATTGGCATAATTTTCTGAGTTACCTACAGAGAATTTTGCCCAGATTCGTGACAGCAAAGAAATCTGTTTCTGCGCAGTAATCCAAATCTAGTATGAACCTTACTATCAACGACTTTAGTTGACACAACAAAACACTAAACTAAGATAAGGAGAGGTTGCTACAGTAGTAAACAACTTCCAAGACACAAATATAAAACAAAGTACTGTAGCAAAATAACACATGGGTTATCTCCCAAGAAGTTCTTTCTTTATAGCCATTAAGATGGGCTCAGCAGTTTTAATGATGCACTCGCAAGAAATAGTAGTTGAAGCAAAAGAGAGCATCAAGAGGCAAATTCAAAACACATTTAAATCTAACATGCTTCCTATGCAAAGGAATCTTGTAAATAAACAAATTCAAGAAGCATAATGCAACAAGCATAGAAAAACTAGACAAGCTCAACTTCAAGATTTTAAGCATATAGAGAGGTGTTTTAGTAACATGAAAATTTCTACCACCATATTTTCCTCTCTCATAATAACTTTCAGTAGTGTCATGAGAAAACTCAACAATATAACCATCACATAAAGCATTCTTATCATGAGTCTCATGCATAAAATTATTACTCTCCACATAAGCATAATCAATTTTATTAGTACTAGTGGGAGCAAATTCAACAAAGTAGCTATCATTATTATTCTCATCATCAAATATAGGAGGCATATCGTAATCATAATCAAATTCATCCTCCATAACAGGTGGTAACAAAAGACTACTATCATTATAATCATCATAAATAGGAGGCAAAGTATCATCAAAGTAAATTTTCTCCTCAATTCTTGGGGGACTAAAAAGATCAAGCTCATCAAAACCAGCTTCCCCAAGCTTAGAATTTTCCATAGCATTAGCAACAATAGTGTTCAAAGCATTCATATTAGTAACATTCCCATTAGTATGCATATAAAGTTCCATGGGTTTTTTAATTCTCTCTTCAAACACATCATGTCCTAATTCAAGATAAAGTTCATAAAGATCTCTCATATTTTTGTTGTTTTCCATTATGCCTAACTAGTGTAAACAAGAAACAAAAAGTTGCAATTGCAGGATCTAAAGGAAATAGCTTCGAGTACTTACAACGGCGGAAAATAGCTTAGTAGCCGAGATCCGGAGTGTGAGTACCTTTTACCTTTCCTCCCCGGCAACGGCGCCAGAAAATAGCTTGATGTCTACGGGAGCTTCTATTCTTGTAGACAGTGTTGGGCCTCCAAGAGCAGAGGTTTGTAGAACAGCAGCAAATTTCCCTTAAGTGGATCACCCAAGGTTTATCGAACTCAGGGAGGAAGAGGTCAAAGATATCCCTCTCAGGCAACCCTGCAACCACAAAGCAAGAAGTCTCTTGTGTCCCCAACACACCTAATAGGTGCACTAGTTCGGCGAAGAGATAGTGAAATACAGGTGGTATGAATAAGCAGTAGCAACGGTACCAGAAAAGTGCTTTGCCCAGGACAGTAAACAAGCAGTAGTAACGCAGCAGTAGTAACACAGTAAAACAGTAAACAAGCAGCGATAGCAGTATTTAGGAACAAGGCCTAGGGATCAGACTTTCACTAGTGGACACTCTCAACATTGATCACATAACAGAATAGATAAATGCATACTCTACACTCTTGTTGGATGATGAACGCCATTGCGTAGGATTACACGAACCCTCAATGCCGGAGTTAACAAGCTCCACAATTCAATGTTCATATTTAAATAACCTCAGAGTGCATGAAAGATCAATACGACTAAACCAAGTACTAACATAGCATGCACACTGTCACCTTCACACTATGTAGGAGGAATAGATCACATCAATACCATCATAGCAATAGTTAACTTCATAATCTACAAGAGATCATAATCATAGCCTACGCCAAGTACTAACACGGATGCACACACTGTCACCATTACACCGTGCAGGAGGAATAAAACTACTTTAATAGCATCACTAGAGTAGCACACAGATAAATTGTGATACAAAACACATTGCAATCATAAAGGGATATAAATAAGCACTTCACTATGCCATTCATAACAGTGAATAAGTATTCTGTGAAATATAGCCTAAGAGACCCACACGGTGCACACACTGTCACCTTTACACACGTGGGACAAGGAGTCTCCGGAGATCACATAAGTAAAATTCACTTGACTAGCATAACGACATCTAGATTACAAGCATCATCATATGAATCTCAATCATGTAAGGCAGCTCATGAGATTATTGTATTGAAGTACATAGGGAGAGAGATGAACCACATAGCTACCGGTACAGCCCCGAGCCTCGATGGAGAACTACTCCCTCCTCATGGGAGACAGCAGCGTTGATGGAGATGGCGGTGGTGTTGATGGAGAAGCCTTCCGGGGGCACTTCCCCGTCCCGGCGGCGTGCCGGAACAGAGACTCCTGTCCCCCAGATCTTGGCTTCGCGATGGCGGCGGCTCTGGAAGGTTTCTCGTACCGTGGCTTTTACGTCTCGAGGTTTTAGGTCCAGGGGCTTTATATAGGCGAAGAGGCGGCGTCAGAAGGTCGAAGGGGCGCCGACACTATAGGGGGGCGCGGGCCACCCCTAGGCCGCGCCGGCCTAGGGTTTGGTGGGCCTGTGCCCCCTCTCTGGTGGTTCTCGTGTGTTCTGGATGCTTCCGGGCAAAATAGGAACCTGGGCGTTGATTTCGTCCGATTCCGAGAATATTTCGTTACTAGGATTTCTGAAACCAAAAACAGCAGAAAACAGCAACTGGCCCTTCGGCATCTCGTCAATAGGTTAGTTCCAGAAAATGCATAATTATGACATAAAGTGTGCATAAAACATGTAGATATCATCAATAATGTGGCATGGAACATAAGAAATTATCGATACGTCGGAGACGTATCAGCTACCCCGTAGCATCTGCCATGGTCAAAACCTCGACAGTGGCGTCCACCGTGGGGCAGGCGGTGCTTGGAATCATAGTCCGGGCGGGATCCTTTGTCATCAACAAGCAGCTTGATCTAATCCAGGAAGATTATTTACTTCAGCCTCACATGCAACGGTATGAAATTAGTCATCAATATTATTAGATCTAATCTAGCAATGCAGTCGCAGTCGGCCAGGTCGCCGCGGCCATACGGCCACCAGCGCAGTTCCGAGAACGAAGGCGAGGCAGATACAAGCACAAATCCGCTCGCCCTGCACGGCGCGAAGACCCGAGGAAAAAAAGACATAATCGATATGGCTAAATCCCACGTGACTCTTCTGCGGGTCAGCAAGCCTGGTCAAAGGCGCATGTCTAATCAACGTCTATGGCTGATCGGTTTTATTATTCATCTAATCGTCTCTCATGTACATTATGATCAATAATCTTACTAGAACTAATACTCTATCCCTCTGCATGTTGTTTTATGCACGAACACCCGGCCAATCTCATCTCTATCTCTCTCTTCTTAGCTATATTATTGGTTATCTAATTTGGATCTGATCGATTGCATTGTGTGCATGTACCTTTTTGTCATACCCGAGGCGATGATTAAATCTAGCTGCAGCCTTGCCATGGAACACGCTGGGCTATCAGGTGATATTGGTCTCATTATTTGCTACTTTGCGCAATCTGATCCCAAGAAATCTTCTCTTTGTATCAGTTTACATGTGTAGAATTATCTGCCGTATCGACCTCGTTGGACTTACGTGACATGGCGGACTCGCATGGGGGCCCGCCACGGAATCGCCGGAGTGGTCTCCGCCCGCCGCTGACTCGCCCGCCGCCGGCTCACCTCTCGCCGACTCGCCTAGTGCGGGCTGGCCATACTCGGGGACTCCGCCCGCCGCCGACTCGCCTGTCGCCGACTCGCCTAGCGCGGACTGGCCATACTCGGGGACTCCGCCCGTCGCCAGCTCGCCCGCCGGCTCGCTCGCCGCCGCCGGCTCGCCCGCCGCCGGCTCGACCGCCGCCGGCTCGCATATCGCCGACTCGCCTAGCGCGGACCAGCCATACTCGGGGACTCCGCCCACCGCGTTGACCACTGTCCGCCGCGTCGACCCCGCTCGCCACAGCGCGTCTCCTTCCGCCGCGTTGACCACTGTCCGCTGCGTCGACCCTGCTCACCACAGCGCGTCTCCGTCCGCCGCGTTGACCACTGTCTGCCACGTCGACCCCGTTCGCCACAGCGCGTCTCCGTCCGCCGTGTTGACCACTTTCCGCCGCGTCGACCCCGCTCTCCATAGCGCGTCTCTGTCCGCCGCGCCGACCCTGTCCGCCGCGTTGACTCTTTCCGCCTATCATTCGAGTCACCAAAGAGGATACGTTGCCAAGCTGCACGACTCACCGCTGGGCGCCTCTTCCGCATGGGTAAAATCTTTACGCCTTTGTCAACCTTTGAAAGAGCGACTCGCAATGGCCAAGTAGTGCAGACGAGTATTCTCCAACAGAACCTCGGATCGTCCACGAAAAACGCTAACCGAGAGCCATCATTAGAGTCGCATGCACGACTGGCCTTCCGGGCCAAGACAAATGGCAGTGCTACAAATACAGCACCGTGGCCTCCTCTACCTTAGGAAGTGCGACTCGCGGAGGCCAAGTACTGCGACTGGGTAATCCGCAAAACGGAGCCATAGCTCGTCCAGGAAGAATGCCCAGACGAGAGCCTCCTTTGGGGTCGCCATGCGACTGGCCCACCGGGCCACGACGAGCTGGCGCGCTACTGAATAGCGCATTAAATTTGCCCTCATCTACCTTAGGTAACGGCGACTCGCCATGACCACGTACCGCGACTGGCGACTGCACAAAACGGACCCCAAGTTCATCCAGGGAAAACGCCGAGCTGAGAGCCTCCTTTGGGGTCGCCAAGCGACTGACCTTCCGGGCCACGATGAGCAGGCACGCAAAAACATGAACAGCGCACACGAATCGCAAGTCCTTGCTTTACGTCAATCGCCAGTCTCCCCGGCCTTGCCATTCGCCACACTCAGAAACTCGGCGCGCTATAGAGAGCGCTACTCGGCGGCCGCCTGACCTCGCCATTCGCCACGCTCGGGGACTCGGCGCGCTACAGACAGCGCTACTCGCCGGCCACCCGACCTCGCCATTCGCCACGCTCGGGGACTCGGTGCGCTACAAACAACGCTACTCGCCGGTTGCTCGACCTCGCCATTCGCCACGCTCGGAACTCGGCACGCTACAAACATCGCTACTAGCCTGTCGCCCGACCTCGCCACTTGGGACGCTCGGGACTCTCCACTCGCCAGTCTACCGAGGTCACCACTCGCGACGCTCGGGGACTCTCCGGTCGCCATTCTCCACGACTCGCCACTCGCCCGCAACGGACTCGCCGCTCTCCAAACAGCATTGGCCGTCAGTCGTGGCGGCAGCCCCCGCTTGAGCCGTTCGACCTCCATGTTCGCCGATTTCATGGCGCGCTATTCGAACATGCGGCTATGGAGCCTCAAGCCGCCTCTACAAAACGACTCGAGTCTCGGGGACTACGACTAGACATATTCTGGCGCCATATCATATTCATCATGACAGACTGAAGTGATCAACACTTTCGATGATGATTCTGAAGCTCTCACGTCAACGGCTACATCAATGTCAATCGGTAGAAGTTCAGCACACAGGCCAAACTACATATTGATCAAGTCCAAATGAGAAAGCTCCTTACGTGAAGCTAGCGCTCTATACTTTCTTCCAGCTATAAACTTTACTGGAGTTGGCTTATGTCGCTGAGTGTTGCTCCTGCCGAGTCCCCATACATCCACGACGGTGCCTCTTCGTCAACATGGCTCAGCTGGGTTGCCGCATCGACCATGACGGTGGTACAACACTGACGATTGGGGGCTCGACAACAACTTTGCTCTCAGTCGTGGCTGTGTCGCGACATCCAGTCGATCTACGCCCAGGCGACCGCCATGACATGTACTCACGGCCCCTTCGACCGCGACTTGCTGACCTCCATGCCCGCGACTCGTTGGTCTCTACATTCGCGGCTCCAGCCTCTACTGCCACTTGGCAGCTACTACATTCGCCACATGGCGGCTTCTTCACCAACAACCTGGGAGCTTTTTCCCCCGACTCGGCACACTTGGTGGTTCGCCCGTCGTTGCCCTGATCGAATGACTCGCTGCAGCTGATGGACTTACCGACTGGCTCTCGCCGACTGGTTCACGCCGACTGGCTCTCGCCGACTTGTTCACGCCGACTGGTTCACGCCGATTGGCCTACGCCGACTAGCTCGTTTCGATTGCCGCCTATTTCACGATTGTTTCCTCTGTTTCAGGAGCTTGTCGCCGATTCGCCACAGTCCATCGCCAAGACTCTCTGTGTCCCGCCTCAAGCCCGCGCCGAATCCACGATGCGCTTGGGGACTACTGATGAGAATACGCCCTAGGGGGCTCATCACCCTGCCCACTCGCCGGATGAAGCGAGCCCAGGACAGCTCCATTCGGCGGGCGACTGGGCCAAGCGCCAGCGACTGAAGCCTGAAACGACTGGATATGCACAAGGCTCATGAATCAAGCTTAGCGGCCCAAGCAGCCCAATACTAGTAAACCCTAGGTGGCTGCATATATAAAGCCACCAGGGGAACCCCCACAGGGAATCTCTCCTCAGATACAATCTCCATCCTCCGCCTCCAGCGGCTACCACAAAGCAAGTCGCCTAACGCTGGCGACAGTATGATCATAGTGATTTATAGCAGGACGTATCGATCCTCCATCGAGGGGACGTGAACCTGGGTACATCGTGTGCCAAAATCGTTTCCGGATTCTCCTACGCCACCTTGCTCTACACTCTCATGTGCTACCCCGTAGCATCTGCCGTGGTCAAAACCTCGACATGATGGGGATACGCCCTAGGGGGCCCATCACCCTGCTCACTCGCCGGATGAAGAGAGCCCAGGACAGCTCCAGTCGGCGGGCGACTAGGCCAAGCACCATAGCCACTGAAGCCTGGAACGACTGGATATGCACAAGGCCCATGAAGGAAGCTTAGCAGCCCAAGCGGTCCAATACTTGTAAACCCTAGGTGGCTGCATATATAAAGCCACCAGAGGAACCCCCACAGGGAATCTCTCCTCAGATACAATCTCCATCCTCCGCCTCCAGCGGCTACTACCAAGTAAGTCGCCTAACGCTGGCGATAGTATGATCATAGTGATTTATAGTAGGATGTAGCGATCCTCCATCGAGGGAACGTGAACCTGGGTACATCGTGTGCCAAACTCGTTTCCGAATTCTCCTACGCCGCCTTGCTCTACAGCTCTCATGTGCTACCCCGTAGCATCTGCCATGGTCAAAACCTCGACAGTGGCGTCCACCGTGGGGCAGGCGGTGCTTGGAATCATATTCCGGGCGGGATCCTTTGTCGTCAACAAGCAGCTTGATCTCATCTAGGAAGATCATTTACTTCAACCTCACATGCAACGGTATGAAATTAGTCATCAATGTTATTAGATCTAATCTAGCAATGCAGTCGCAGTCGGCCAGATCGCCACCAGCGCAGTTCTGAGCACCAAGGCGAGACAGATACAAGCACAAATCCGCTCGCCCTGTGCACGGCGCGAAGACCCGAGGAAAAAAGACATAATCGATCTAGCTAAATCCCACGTGACTCCCCTGCGGGTCAGCAAGCCCGGTCTAAGACTAGTCACAATGGGAAGTATCATACACTAGTATCATGCACATGATACTAGTTTATGATACTACCCCCACAATGCATAGTATCATAAGATAGTATCATAGTATCATCATAGTTAATGTTTTGTAGAATCTCAATGCAAATTGGTGTACATGATGTGTTTGCTATTGAGTTTCTAGTTTTACGTGCTATGATACGGTATCATATTATGATACCACTCTCATCTCTCACCTCATTAATTGGTGTGCCACATCAGATTTTTGCCAACATGGCATGCATGATACTACTTATGATACTCCCATTGTGGCTAGTCTAAGGCGCATGTCTAATCAACGTCCATGGCTGATCGGTTTTACCATTCATCTAATCGTCTCTCTTGTACTTTATGATCAATAATCTTATCTTTACTATTAAATTGCAATAGGTGACTGCCTTGTGTCACAAACAGGCCAAAAAGTATTGCCCTAGGCCCAACACGACAAAGAGTTTATTTTCTTTCGGGCCCAAAGTGCGTCGTCCAGTTTGATTTTGACCGGGCTAGCTGCTCGTAATTTGCGATGGCAATGACGTCTCCCCTATCTTTCTGTCCTTCGTCTTCACCTACACACCGTTGTAGAAGCTTCCACAGAGTGCGTGCTCGATCTGTCGGTACGGTACGGCAGTCCCCCGGCCCGACTGGATCTGCAAATGGAAAAACGAGTAAAACACGCACAGGCCGGCAGCTATATGTACTCTGTATGTGAAATTGAAGAGCGGAGACAGACAAGAAAACATTAAAACGACTAGGCAAACATAGGTAGACTTCTTGGTCAGTTGTTTCTTCCTCGTAAACGGAAGGTAATTGCACTTCTGGTGACTACTAAACGGACGGAGGACGAGACGGAAGAAGACACACGTAGTCTGTAGTCAACGCGACATGCCAACCTTAACCTGTCGGCCGAGTATTTTTCGCAGCTTCAACAGTTTGCATTCTGCCAAACGATCAGCATGTGAGGTCCTATCTTAGCTACACGTGATCTCTTTCCTTTTATCTAATATACTACATAGAAATACTGAACACCTTGGCTGGAACTGCTGTTTGCAGTCAAAAATACTGAATCCCATCGTGATGCTAGGTCTTATGGTGTGGTGCCCGTTTTATCACTTCATGGAAATTCAGAAGTGGGTACGATTTGTTAGTATGCCGATTCACTCCAATGAAAAGAGCATTACCCAGGCTTATTTATTTTCGTTCCACAAAAATTTGCTATCTAAAAAGATCAAATGGCAGATCATGAGTTTGATATAACTATATTACCTACGTTTCGAAATAATAAATAATACAATTCTAGCTCCGCAATTGCGCGAGTACATATAATCTGCGAAACCGTCTTGTACCATAATCCCTAATATGTACCCAATTTGATTTGATTTATGGGCTGAATATATATCATTCCATAATTCAATCGATATATGACTTGTAAGTCCTATACAGTTGCTCCTTAAAATCTAAAGGACTACAAACTGCAGTGTAAAACTTATCCTTAATATGTGATTTTACGACGTCTCGAATCGATATAGAGGTGACTGATCTTTAGGACCAAACTTTACTATATTGATAACGTAAATCAATCAGTCGTAATGCACAACACTTATCCGCAGCAACGCGCGGGCACGCTTCCTATTAATTTGACGGAATGGCTAGAAATCAGGCGCCTGATTTTTAGTATGTATCAGTCGACGCTTTTAGCCTTTGGATTTTGCCTCGTGATTTGTGCAGTGTGAGAACGTAGTGAGTTTCCACTAGGTTGAAACTAAGAATTTAATGAGTTTCAACTAGGTTCAAACTGATAATTAGTACTATTTTTATAAGTTACAACTACATTGAAACTGAGATTTGTCACATGACATCAGGCGACTGAGACATAATATGTCTCAGGCGCCTGAGACCTAGACTCGCCCTTAATTTAAAGCTGGGCACGTTGTGCCTTTTATCTAAAAAACGGTACGATCGAGGATAGGAGCGATATAAACATCCATGTGACGCCGTCTTCTCCATGGCGGAGACCGCAACATCTACTACGTCGCCCCATTTGTGAGACACAATGCTGGACGGGAGTGGGACGTGCCCTGCCTATGGTTATCGTCGGCCGCAGCCTGCGGCAACGTCGGAATCTAGGGATGTGAGCGGACCTCGCCAAAGTAGCCGAGGGGGTTCGATGTCGATGTGGCGTTCATGACTAGAAGCCGTAGCAACGCACGGGTTTTGTGCTAGTTAGAACTAATACTCTATTCCTCTGCATGTATGTTGTTTTATGCACGAACACCCGGCCAATCTCATCTCTATCTCTCTCTTCTTAGCTATATTAGTTAGTTATCTAATTTGGATCGATTGCATTGTGTGCATGTACTTTTTTGTCATACCCGAGGCGATGATTAAATCTAGCAGCAGCCTGGCCATGGAACACGCTGGGCTATCAGGTGATATTGGTCCGATTATTTGCCACTTTGCGCAATCTGATCCCACAAGAAATCTTCTCTGCTTTGTATCAGTTTACATGTGTAGAATTATCTGCCGCATCGACCTCGTTGGACTTACGCGCCATGGAGGACTCGCATGGAGGCTCACCCGCCGCGGAATCACCGGAGTGGTCTCCGCCCGCCGCTGACTCGCCCGCAGCCGGCTCGCCTGTCGCCGACTGGCCATCACTACAAGAAAAGTTCTGATAGACAACGTCTCAAAATCGTCCGCTAAGGGGTATTTTTCGCCGCCTATGAACCCGACGATATGGGTTCTGTTGTCAAAACTGCGTCAGGCAAAGTCATACGACGATTTTTTCGGTCCGTCGCGCTTGGGCGCCCTTCCGCCACGGAAAATCGGACTGTTGCAGAAGTGTTTCCGGGAGCCCGTTGACTGCTGACGTCATGCAAACTGACACGTGGCAGACGCCGTTAACTGGCAGTTAACGGCGTTAACCGCTGAAACCCCGTGGTAGATGGTAGGCCCATACAAGGCCTGCCACGTCTTAAGCGGGCCGGCCCATTAAGCTTGCGGGCCGGGCCAGCTGACTTAGTTTGACCGGTCAACTATATAGCTGGGCTGGTCCATTAGTTACGTGGGCCGGGCCTAACCTCTAAGGTTGACTGGTCAAAACATTAATGGGCCGGCCCACTAAGCATGTGGGCCGGGTCGAATGCACTCGTTTGACCGGTCAATAGGCAAAAGGGCCGGCCACAAAACATGTGGGACCCATTTTCATGTTGTCGGGCCGGCCCATTTACCAAGTGGGGTCCACCTTAAAGCAAGTGGGCCGGCCCAAGAAGTTATTGGGCCGGCCCAATTAGCATGTGGGTCCCACTTTCCTGCTATCGGGCCGGCCCATTTAGTGCGTGGGGTCCACATTAGATCAAATGGGTCGGCCCACCAAGCCGATGGGCCGGGCCAAAGCACAGTGGATCCCACTTTCTGTTAATGGGCCACCCATTTAGTATGTGGGGTCCACCATATAGCAAGTGGGCCGGCCCAAGAAGATAGTGGGCGGGCCAAAACACAGGTGGGTCCTACTTTCCAGTTAAAGGGCCGGCCCATTTAGTATGTGGGGTCCACCATATAGCAAGTGGGCCGGCCCAACAAGCTAGTGTGCCGGGCCAAAAGCACAGGTGGGTCCCACTTTCCAGTTAAAGGGCCGGCCCATTTAGTATGTGGGGTCCACCATATAGCAAGTGGGCCGGCCCAACAAGCTAGTGTGTCGGGCCAAAAGCACAGGTGGGTCCCACTTTCCAGTTAAAGGGCCGGCCCATTTAGTATGTGGGGTCCACCATATAGCAAGTGGGCCGGCCCAACACGCTAGTGGGCCGGGCCAAAAATGCAGGTGGGTCCCACTTTCCTCTTAAAGGGCCGGCCCATTTAGTATGTGGGGTCCATCATGTAGCAAGTGGGTCGGCCCAACAAGACAGTGGGCCGGGCCAAAAGCACAGTGGGTCCCACTTTCCTGTTAACAGGCCGACCAATAAGTAAGTGAGCCGGCCCGAGAATGAAAGTGGGTCCCACACTACTGTTAATGGGCCGCCCAATGCAATTATAGGGCCCTGGTTGTTTGACTAGTCAACTTGCATTAAATGTCATGAGCCTAAAATCTGATATCAATGATACACACAATTACATACACAAATAAAATAACTAGGAAAATTACAAGGCAATTAATGTGCCCAAATAAAAAAAATTACATAGAATCATTGAGGACTTCTATTAGCATCATCAATAACACGTTGACATTTGGCAATCGCCTTGATTGAATCTTGTGTACTCTTGGTCAACATATCAGCTACATTCCTTAAAGCAGCAATACCATGTCTTTTATAAAGTACAACCTTGAGATGTTCACTGTTTGATGAAAAGAATGGTCTAGGTTGACGGCTATGAGAGGATGCATCAGAACAAAGATCAGAACTTTTTGTGGGCCTCTCTTCTAATGAAGATTGCTTCATCGTAACCGCATTCTCGATAATAATGCAAAAAGAGTTAAACGATGAACTATGCAAACATGTATTAAGCATTGTCGATATGAGATAGTCACAAGTACTAAGCGCTTGAGACTTACATTATATCGTTGCATAGGCTCACGCCAGGAACCTTTTTGCGCTCTATCTTCTACTAAGGACTTCTTCATTACAATCGCATTCTAGTAATATTGCAAACATAGTTACAACGTTGAACTATTCAAACATTTATTATGCAATGTAGATATAAGATAATAACAAGTTGCATAAATAAGACAATGTATGGAACTTGTACTAAGCAGACTTACATCATAATGTTGCACAGGGTCGCTTTGGCGACTATCTTCTAATGATGACTGCTTCACTAAATCTGCATTCTGGTAATATTGCAAAAATAGTTACAACAATTAACTATTCAAATAAGTATTACGCAATGTAGAGATCAGATAACAAAGATGTAGCGTAACATACCGGCTCGCTGCAGTCCTTCTCTTGCGTGCACTAGTCGTGGTCGACATGCCTGTCATTTTAGGTTCAGCCATCAAGTGAAATGCTAATCCTCCTGCTCCATTGTCCTTAATCTGTGTTTAGATATCACATTTAAGACCAAGTCAGCTGGTTTCAAATAACAAAAAACTTGAGCTGCCAAATGAATAAGCCAATATTTACCAGATATCAGATTAAAACCAACTAGATGTTGCTTTGCATGAGATACGAATTTCAGACATTCAGATTTAGAGTAGAGTAATGCCAAGGTTTTCCACATAAAGTAACCTGGCATTAAGAATGACCAAATGTCGAGTTCAAATCACCTTCTAGCTTGCTCCAAGACAAGCATATCAAATAGGCGAAACATAGTAAAGCATGGATGGCATTGCTATGGCAGGGTTCCAAGTGTTTATCTCTTGCATAAGGAACAATGCATAAAGGTTATAGATAATAACGGAAGTAAAGCGCCAAAGTTACCAACCAAGAACTCAGATTCCAACCTTCCCTAAGCGTCCCCATTGTTAATGTTGGATATTCTAATAAGTGGTTCGCATGATCAATCCCTAGGAAAAATAACATTGACAAGTTAGTCTACGATAATACAAAGACCGAGACATGCACGCAGCAATAACTAGACAAGCTGTGCGACAGGAGCATTCCTGGAAAAAATAGGTATAAGCTAAAGACGAGGTATAAGTGCAAGCAGATTGTAAATGCACATAGCATGATTATAAAAGCAGTAAAAGAATAGCAGACACGAGAAAATAGCTAGCGGCTAGCGGTGAGCTAATGACGTGGTATAAGAACAACCAGATTGGAAATGCCCATAGCATGACTATAAAAGGAATAGCATGCAGTACAAAAACAGTTGGCAGCAAATGAATGGGTCCCCTATAAATATGTGGATGCACACAGGTGTCAGTAGAATGAACAAGATGGTAGCGACCGGATAATGCTTTGGTACTGTACAATATTTAAATGAACTTCATGCGAAGTAACACATCAAGAAATTTAATGGCATATGAGATCTGCAAATAACTACACAAAACATGGCTAAAGAAACACCGCGATCTAACGGGCCAGCGTACTAACCAAGCTGCGGCGGGGTGGACGGGGGCGGCAACTTGCATTCCAGCGGCGGCGAACGCGGGAGACGATGAGTCGACCCTGTTTCAGTAGAAGCGGGCGTTAGTGAAGCAGATCTGGTTGGCTAGCAAGGGATTCGGTGAAGTTGATACAGCCGCTGCGCCGAGGTAGTCGGTGGAATAGATCGGCTTCTGTGGAGGGGGGGGGGGCGGTGAAGTAGACACGGTTCCGTTGGAGAGGATCCGGTGCGTCGACAGGAAAGGCGTTGATTGCTACGCTGTGGATGAGGTCGGCGGTGAAGCAGATCCGTCGGTGGCGAGGTCGGCGGTGAAGCAGATCCGTCGGTGGCGAGGGCGGCGGGGGAGCGGATCAGGTGGGTGGACAGCCAACACGATCAAGGCTACGCTGTGGAGGAGTATGCCGGCGGCGAAGCAGATCTAGTAATGTAGAGAGTCAGAGCTTTGGCGTGTGAGAGTATTTTTGAGCTAATGGGGCGAATGGTTGGTGGGTGGGTGTGGGCCTGTGGGGGAGGGTTCGGGATCTAGGCAAGATATTTCATTGTTACCGAATGAGCCCTCAATGGTCGGTGGGTTGTAGCTTCCGGACCAGGGTTAAAAGGATAAAACTGGTCACGGGATTTTCGAATGGATGCGGCGGGATGATTTGGCGCGCGGCCGAAATTTTCAGTTTCAAGCTACGAGCAGAACGACAAAAATAATGTTCTTCCCCAGGGAGCTCTCATTTCTTCCTCTTCTCTTTCTCTCTCGAGTCTCTCCCACTCCCCTGGCTCCTCTCCCCTTCTCTCCGGCAGCCTCGCCGACCGGAGACGAGGCCGACTTCTCTCTGTATATCGTACACCCTCCGAACTAAATTAATTGATTCAACTTTCCTTAGACGTGTATGTATCTCGAGTAAAAACATGTGTGGATACATCCATATTTAGATAAGCAAAGTTGAGTCAGTTAATTTGGATCCGAGGGAGTTCATGTTGTTGTAAGCTTAGATCCAGTGTTTCCCATGAGCAGAATGGCGCAATGGAGTCGGGGATCTCGTCATCGGCTTCAGATCTGGCCTACGGTGAATCTGGCGGATCTTGCCGGCCAAACCCCGATCTGGTGCCATCAAGGTGATGGCGCTAACGGTGAGGCTTGCTTTGGTCAGTGCTTCATATCTGGTCAATGGGGAAGTCAAGCTGCTAACGTTCACAAGCTCGGGGCATACGACGGCGTCATCCGTCTTGCCCGTGAACATATTGGCCTTTCAGCGGCCCTTCTCAGAGCCAATGTGCCGTTGCTGAGGCCCTTCTTCTCCTTCGTCCTGGCGACTACCGGCGACACCGTCCCAAGTGGTGCGTCCCCGGCGACGGAGTTGCTGGAAAGGATGCGGAGCAGAGATCTGATGTGCGGTCCAGAAGGACTCGATTGATTTTCTTCTATATGTTTTGGGGTCCTTTTTGTAAAGTTGCAGGTCCTATTAGTTATTGTCTAGTTCTCCTGGACCTCTATGTAATTTTTTGGACTAGTTTCCATTTACACCGATAAACTTGAATTTTGACAAGTTCACGGGAAAAAAAATCCTTTGCACATATGGCCTATCATGTATGAACATTCTTGAGTTTTAAACTATATGTAATGGCCAACACTTGCGCAAGGGGCTCGTCTAGTGCGCACTAGTTTCCATTAGCACCGATAAATTTGAATCTTGACAAGTTCTTGGAAGAAAAAATTGATTCACATATAGCCTATCATGTATGAACATTATTTGGATTCAAACTATACATAGATGGCCAACACGTGTAAGAGGGGGTCCTCTAATGTGCACTAGTTTCCATTAGCACTGATAAATTTGAATCTTTACAAGTTCTCGAAAAAAAATTGCTTCACACATATGCCCTATCATGTATGAACATTATTGGGATTCATATTATATATAGATGGCCAACACTTGTGCAAGGGGTCCTCTAATTCTTGGGGATTTCAATCTATCTATCTCTCTCGATCTATCGTTGGTGGCCAGAACAACACACATATGCATGCACTTTATGCGCAAAGGCGCGGGTGCCTCTAATAATTCATGTGTGTGCGTATATTTGAACATATTCTTGGGGATTTCAATCTCTATCTCTCGATCTATATATCGTTGGTGGACAAGAAACACACTTATATATATACGCATGCACTTTATGCGCAAAGGCGCGGGTGCCTCTAATAATGTGTGTGTGCACTCGATCGATGATCCCTAAACCTTAAACCCTAAAACCCTAATCCCTAATTATACCCTAAACATACACCCTAAACACCCTAAACACTAAACCCTAGACCCTAAACCCTAAACACTACTCCATATACCCTAAACCCTAAACACTAGACCCTAAACCCTAAACCCCAACCCTTGACCCTGAACCCTAAACCCTAAACCATAAACCCTAAATATATTTCAATCTCTCTCTAGATCTATATATCGTTGGTGGCCAAGAAACTTACTTATATATATATATACGCATGCACTTTATGCGCAAAGGCGTGGGTGCCTCTAATAATTATTAATGTGTGTGTGCACTCGATCGATGATCCCTAAACCTTAAACCCTAAAACCCTAATCCCTAATTATACCCTAACCGTACACCCTAAACACCCTAAACACTAAACCCTAAACCCTAGACCCTAAACCCTAAACCCTAAACACTAATCCCTAAACCCTAACCCTAGACCCTAAACCCTAAACACGTACTAAACCCTAAACCCTAAACCCTATATCCTAAACCCTAATTAACCCTAACCCCAACCCTAAAACCCTAGCTAGCTAACCCTAAAACCTAAACCCTAATTAAACACTACATATATATATATAGGCCAACGACACTTAATTGCGCATCAAGCAGCCGACCAAATAATTAGCGCTGATAAATTAATTAACTTGAATCTTGACAAGTTCTCTCAAATGAAAACACATTTGATTAAGTTGCCTCATAATATATATACAATTAGTGTGCATGCGCGCATGGCATACCATGGACATATCATTCGTGCATATATATATCTCAATATATATCTGAACATATTCTTGGGGATATATATATATATTTCAATCTCTCTCTCGATCTATATATATCGTTGGTGGCCAAGAAACACACTTATTATATATATACGCATGCACTTTATGCGCAAAGGCGCGGGTGCCTCTAATAATGTGTCTGTGCACTAGCTCGATCGATGATCCCTAAACCTTAAACCCTAAAACCCTAATCCATGATCCCTAATTATACCTTAAACATACACCCTAAACACCCTAAACACTAAACCCTAAACCCTAGACCCCAAACCCCAAACCCCAAACCCCAAACCCCAAACCCTAAACCCTAATTAATTAACCTTAACCCTAACCCTACCCCTAAAACCCTAGCTAGCTAATCCTAAATCCTAAACCCTAATTAAACCCTACATATATATATATATAGGCCAACGACACTAAATTGCGCATCAAGCAGGCGACCAACTAATTAGCGCTGCTAAATTAATTAACTTGAATCTTGACAAGTTCTCTCGAATGAAAACACATTTGATTAAGTTGCCTCATAATATATATACAATTAGTGTGCATGCGCGCATGGCATATACCTTGCACATATCATTTGTGCATATATTTCAATATATATCTGAACATATTCTTGGGGATAAATATATATATTTCAATCTTTCTCTCTCGATCTATATATATATCGTTGGTGGCCAAAAAACACACTTATATATACGCATGCACTTTATGCGCAAAGGCGCGGGTGCCTCTAATAATGTGTGTGTGCACTCGATCGATGATCCCTAAACCTTAAACCCTAAAACCCTAATCCCTAATTATACCCTAAACGTACACCCTAAACACCCTAAACACTAAACCCTAAACCCTAGACCCTAAACCCTAAACACTACACCCTAAACCCTAAACCCTAAACCCTAAACCCTAATTAAACACTAAACCCCAAACCCCAAACCCTAAACCCTAAACCCTAAACCCTAGACCCTAAACCCTAATTAATTAACCTTAACCCTAACCCTAACCCTAAAACCCTAGCTAGCTAATCCTAAACCCTAAACCCTAATTAAACCCTACATATATATAGGCCAACGACACTAAATTGCGCATCAAGCAGGCGACCAACTAATTAGCGCTAATAAATTAGTTAACTTTGTTGAATCTTGAGAAGTTCTCTCGAATGAAAAGACATTTGATTAAGTTGCCTCATAATATATATACAATTAGTGTGCATGCGCGCATGGCATACCTTGCACATATCATTCGTGCATATATTTCAATATATATCTGAACTTATTCTTGGGGATAAATATATATATTTCAATCTTTCTCTCTCGATCTATATATATATCGTTGGTGGCCAAAAACCACACTTATATATACGCATGCACTTTATGCGCAAAGGCGCGGGTGCCTCTAATAATGTGTGTGTGCACTCGATCGATGATCCCTAAACCTTAAACCCTAAAACCCTAATCCCTAATTATACCCTAAACGTACACCCTAAACACTAAACCCTAAACCCTAGACCCTAAACCCTAAACACTACACCCTAAACCCTAAATCCTAAACCCTAACCCTAGACCCTAAACCCTAATTAAACACTAAACCCCAAACCCCAAACCCTAAACCCTAAACCCTAAACCCTAGACCCTAAACCCTAATTAATTAACCTTAACCCTAACCCTAACCCTAAAACCCAAGCTAGCTAATCATAAACCCTAAACCCTAATTAAACCCTACATATATATAGGCCAACGACACTAAATTGCGCATCAAGCAGGCGACCAACTAATTAGCGCTAATAAATTAATTAACTTTGTTGAATCTTGACAAGTTCTCTCGAATGAAAACACATTTGATTAAGTTGCCTCGCATGGCATACCTTGCACATATCATTCGTGCATATATTTCAATATATATCTGAACATATTCTTGGGGATAAATATATATATATATATTTCAATCTTTTTCTCTCGATCTATATATATATCGTTGGTGGCCAAAAACCACACTTATATATACGCATGCACTTTATGCGCAAAGGCGCGGGTGCCTCTAATAATGTGTGTGTGCACTCGATCGATGATCCCTAAACCTTAAACCCTAAAACCCTAATCCCTAATCCCTAATTATACCCTAAACGTACACCCTAAACACCCTAAACACTAAACCCTAAACCCTAGACCCTAAACCCTAAACACTACACCCTAAACCCTAAACCCTAACCCTAGACCCTAAACCCTAATTAAACACTAAACCCCAAACCCCAAACCCTAAACCCTAAACCCTAAACCCTAGACCCTAAACCCTAATTAATTAACCTTAACCCTAACCCAAACCCTAAAACCCTAGCTAGCTAATCCTAAACCCTAAACCCTAATTAAACCCTATATATATATAGGCCAACGACACTAAATTGCGCATCAAGCAGGCGACCAACTAATTAGCGCTAATAAATTAATTAACTTGTTGAATCTTGACAAGTTCTCTTGAATGAAAACACATTTGATTAAGTTGCCTCATAATATATATACAATTAGTGTGCATGCGCGCATGGCATACCTTGCACATATCGTTCGTGCATATATTTCAATATATATCTGAACATATTCTTGGGGATAAATATATATATTTCAATCTTTCTCTCTCGATCTATATATATATCGTTGGTGGCCAAAAAACACACTTATATATACGCATGCACTTTATGCGCAAAGGCGCGGGTGCCTCTAATAATGTGTGTGTGCACTCAATCGATGATCCCTAAACCTTAAACCCTAAAACCCTAATCCCTAATTATACCCTAAACGTACACCCTAAACACCCTAAACACTAAACCCTAAACCCTAGACCCTAAACCCTAAACACTACACCCTAAACCCTAAACCCTAAACCCTAACCCTAGACCCTAAACCCTAATTAAACACTAAACCCCAAACCCCAAACCCTAAACCCTAAACCCTAAACCCTAGACCCTAAACCCTAATTAATTAACCTTAACCCTAACCCTAATCCTAAAACCCTAGCTAGCTAATCCTAAACCCTAAACCCTAATTAAACCCTACATATAAATATAGGCCAACGACACTAAATTGCGCATCAAGCAGGCGACCAACTAATTAGCGCTAATAAATTAATTAACTTGTTGAATCTTGACAAGTTCTCTCGAATGAAAACACATTTGATTAAGTTGCCTCATAATATATATACAATTAGTGTGCATGCGCGCATGGCATACCTTGCACATATGATCATTCGTGCATATATTTCAATATATATCAGAACATATTCTTGGGGATAAATATATATATTTCAATCTTTCTCTCTCGATCTATATATATATCGTAGGTGGCCGAAAAACACACTTATATATACGCATGCACTTTATGCTCAAAGGCGCGGGTGCCTCTAATAATGTGTGTGTGCACTCAATCGATGATCCCTAAACCTTAAACCCTAAAACCCTAATCCCTAATCCCTAATTATACCCTAAACGTACACCCTAAATTAACACCCTAAACACTAAACCCTAAACCCCTAGACCCTAAACCCTAAACACTACACCCTAAACCCTAAACCCTACACCCTAACCCTAAACCCCAACCCCAACCCCAAACCTGCTAAACCCTAAACCCTAGGCGCTAAACCCTAATTAATTAACCTTAACCCTAACCCTAAAACCCTAGCTAGCTAACCCTAAACCCTAAACCCTAATTAAACCCTACATATATATATATAGGCCAACGACACTTAATTAATTGCGCCTCAAGCAGGCGACCAACTAATTAGCTAGCGCGCTGATAAACTAATTAACTTGAATCTTGACAAGTTCTCTCGAATGAAAACACATTTGATTAATTTGCCTCATAATATATATACAATTAGTGTGCATGCGCGCATGGCATACGTACCTTGCACATATCATTTGTGCATATATTTCAATATATATCTGAACATATTTCTTTGGGATAAATATATATATTTCAATCTTTCTCTCTCGATCTATATATATATCGTTGATGGCCAAAAAACACACATATATATATACGCATGCACTTTATTCGCAAAGGCGCGGGTGCCTCTAATAATGTGTGTGTGCACTCGATCGATGATCCCTAAACCTTAAACCCTAAAACCCTAATCCCTAATCCCTAATTATACCCTAAACATACACCCTAAATTAACACCCTAAACACTAAACCCTAAACCCTAAACACTACACCCTAAACCCTAAACCCTAAAACCTAACCCTAGACCCTAAACCCTAAACACTAAAC
The DNA here is from genome assembly GCF_019359855.2 of Lolium perenne. NCBI lineage: Eukaryota > Viridiplantae > Streptophyta > Magnoliopsida > Poales > Poaceae > Lolium > Lolium perenne. Next base: position 219,510,078 of record NC_067247.2, read on the forward strand.
CCCAAACCCCAAACCCCAAACCCCAAACCCTAAACCCTAAACCCTAGACCCTAAACCCTAATTAATTAACCTTAACCCTAACTCTAACCCTAAAACCCTAGCTAGCTAATCCTAAACCCTAAACCCTAATTAAACCCTACATATATATATATATAGGCCAACTGTCAACACCCGGATTTTTAAGTCCGGATGCCTATTATGTCATACATCGCAATCCCAGGAATATTGTTGTTGCGAGGCATAATAGTTAAGTATCACAGTCATCATTCATTACAAACCATAAGTCTTACAAATTTGGAATCACATGATCCATATTACACGAATAGTTGATCTATCGATCAACGAACAAACACAAGTTCATAGTTCATAGCGGAAGCGTAAGATACAAGGACTCTCTAGTCCACAGGCCAACGCTTGACGTCGGAAGACTCCTAGTTGTCGTAGGCGTCCTGTGATACGTCCAAAACGTATCTACTTTCCCAAACACTTTTGCTATTGTTTTACCTCTAATTTGTGTATTTTGGATGCAACTAACACGGACTAACGCTGTTTTCAACAGAACTGTTCTGGTGTCTCGTTTTTGTGCAGAAATCCAACTTTCGGGAAAATCCTCAGAATTTATGCAGAAGGCCCTATTTTCCCAGAATACTGACGGAGCCAGAAGGACAAGTAAGGTGGAGGCCCGAGGGCCCCACACCATAAGGCGGCGCGGCCTAGGGGGGGGGCCGCGCGGCCCTATGGTGTGGCCCCCTCGGCCGGCCTCCGACGCCCTCCTTCGGACTATATATTGCCTTCGACCTAAAAACGCACGGAGAGAAGTCGAAGTCGCCAGAAAGCCTCCAGAACGCCGCCACATCGCGAAACTCCGTCGCGGGAGCCAGAAGTCTCCGTTCTGGCACTCCGCTGGGACGGGGAATTGGAGGAGATCATCGCCATCATCACCGCCAACGCCTCTCCATCGACCAACCATGCTTCCCCCATCCATGTGTGAGTAATTCCCCCGCTGTAGGCCGAAGGGGATGGTAGGGATTGGATGAGATTGGTCATGTAATAGCATAAGATTGTTAGGGCATAGTGCCTAGTGTCCGTAATTGGTACTTTAATGATATTGTTGCAACTTGTTATGCTTAATGCTTGTCACTAGGGCCCGAGTGCCATGATCTCAGATCTGAACATGTTATTATTTCATCATGATATTCATTGTTTATTGATCTTACCTGCAAGTTGTATACACATGTCGCTGTCCGGAACCGATGGCCCCGGTGACGTGAGAATCGGGACAACCGGAGGGGATGGTAGTGATGTGAGGATCACACGTGTTCACGGAGTGTTAATGCTTTGCTCCGGTACTCTATTAAAAGGAGTACCTTAATATCCAGTAGTTTCCCTTGAGGCCCGGCTGCCACCGGCTGGTAGGACAAAAGATGTTGTGCAAGTTTCTCATTGCGAGCACGTACGACTATAATTGGAACACATGCCTATTGATTGCTTTGTACTTGGACACCGTTTTATTATTATCTGCAAATGCCCTGCTATGATTGTTACATGAGTTTCTCTCATCCATGCAATGCCCGTCATCCGTCCCCGTGCCTACAGTATTTTAATCCTGCTGTTTACTATAATCACTACTGATGTCTTTGTTACTCTGCTGCTGTTATTTCACTACTGCTACTGCTATAAAACTGTTACTACTGATAAACTCTTGCGAGAAAGTTTGTTTCCAGGTGCAGCTGAATTGAAAACTCCGCTGTTAAGGCTTCCAAGTGTTCTTTGTCTCCCCTTGTGTCGAATCAATAAATTGGGTTATACTACCCGCGAAGACTGCTGCGATCCCCTATACTTGTGGGTCATCAAGACTGTTTTCTGGCGCCGTTGCCGGGGAGCATAGCTTTATTTGGAAGTTCACTTGGATTGATATTGTTCGCTGCAAATTCTCCATCATGGGTAAAGCTCGCGATTCTAAAGTCGCCATATTACCATCCACTACAAGAAAAGGTACAACTCTGAGTACCTCCGCTACTCTTGATTCACCATCTGTGATAAGTCAACTTGTTTCACCGCCACAAGCTGGTACGTCTGCTGAATCTGAAAACTCTCATAATATTGATAATGTTTCTACTGTGCTTGATGATAGTGGTTCGTTGGGATCCTTTCTAGATGCTACAATTGCTAGGTCTAGACAAATTGAAAATGCTGAAACTCCTAATGAAAATGCCACTACACCTGTTAGTTCACCTGAACTTGATTATTCTAGTGATGATCCTGATGAAGATTATGTGGAGCTTAATGATGATTTTATTGATAAATGCAATTCTATTACTGATGCAAGAAACATTAAAAAGTTTCTCGCACAATATACTGTTAAACATAAGCTATCTCCTGATCCTGAATTTGCCACATCTCCTATATGCATTAAGGATAAAGATTATGATTTTTCTCTTGATTTATCTCATATAGCTATTGTAGAGAAAGCACCCTTTTATGGTACTGAAAAATAAAGTGCTGTAGAACACATGAATGAACTTTCTTCTATGAGTAGCTTGTTTTCTGATGATGTCAAGATGCGTACTTACTTTGTCATTAAAAAATTTCCTTTCTCATTAAAGGATGATGCTAAAACTTGGTATAATAATTTGCCTCCTGGTTCTATTAAAAGTCCATCTGATTTGCGTGATGTTTTCTTTCGAAAATACTTTCCTGCTAGTGCTCAACATGCTGCTTTACAGAGAATTTATAGGTTTGATCAGGGAGATGAAGAGAAATTGCCTGCGGCATGGGCAAGATTTTGTTCTCTTATCAGAGCTAGACCTGGACATGATTTAGAAAAGAATGATCTACTTGATATATTTTATAGTGGACTAACCATTGAATCTAGAGCATATTTGGATAGTTGTGCTGGTTGTGTTTTCAGGAAAAGGACTCCAAACGAAGCTGAAGATTTATTGGCTAGAATAAGCCGGAATCATGATGATTGGGAAACACCTGAACCAACTCCAACGCCAATATTGAAGAAGAGGGGTTTAATTGAATTGAATGATGAAGATATGCGGGAAGCTAAGAAGTCTCTCAAGGAGAAAGGTATTAAATCCGAAGATGTGAAGAATCTACCTCCCATAGAAGATATATGTGAGATAATTCCCCCTTCATCCATGATTGAGGTAAACTCCCTTCAACGCTTTACTAGGGAAGATATTCCGTATTCGAAACCTCCTGCGCAATGCTTAGATGAGTTTGATAATTATATTGTTAAGCAAGAAAATTTTAATATGAGAGTAGAGAATCATCTAATGGAAAATTCTCAAGCTATTAGCAATTTGCATGATATTGTGGAGAGAACCTCCAATGATGTTAAGATGCTTGTTAAACATTTTCAAATGATTCAAACTCAAATTGATCAACTCACTAAAGTGCAAAATGACTTGCTAAATAATAATTCTAAAGAGAAACATGCTTATGAAGTAACAACTAGAGGTGGTGTCTCTACCCAGGATCCTCTATATCCTGAAGGGCACCCCAAAAGAATTGAACAAGATTCTCAACGCATTGAACCTAGTGCTCATTCTAAGAAAAAGAAGAAGAAGAAGAAACATAAAAATGTTGTAGAATCCTCTGAGCCTGTTAATGATCCTAATAGTATTTCTATTTCTGATGCTGAAACTGAAAGTGGTAATGAACATGATAATGATAATGATAAAGATAAGAATGATGCTTCTGATAAAGAAGAGGTAGAAGATGAACCTGAAAAGCATGCTAAAAATAAAAAGTATACTAAAGAAGATTTTATTGCTAAGAAACATGGTAATGAAAGAGAACCTTGGGTGCAAAAGCAAATGCCTTTTCCTGCTAAGAAATTAAAATCAAAGGAAGAAGAACACTATAATAAATTTTGTGATTGGATGAAACCTTTATTCTTGCAAATCCCTTTGACTGATGCTATTAAATTGCCTCCTTATTCAAAGTATATGAAAGATATTGCTACTAACAAGAGGAAAATCCCCAATGAGGAAATTTCCACTATGCTTGCTAATTACTCTTTCAATGGCAAAGTGCCAAAGAAGTTGGGCGACCCAGGTATACCTACTATTCCTTGTTCTATTAAGAATAATTATGTTAAAACTGCTCTATGTGACTTGGGAGCCGGTGTTAGTGTTATGCCTTTTTCTCTTTATAAGAGGCTTTATCTAAATAAGTTGATACCTACTGATATATCTTTGCAAATGGCTGATAAATCTACTGCTATTCCTGTTGGTATATGTGAGGATGTTCCTGTTCAAGTTACTACAAACTGCTTGATATTAACTGATTTCGTTGTGTTGGAAATGCCTGAAGATGATAATATGTCTATTATTCTTGGGAGACCTTTTCTTAACACCGCAGGGGCTGTTATTGATTGCAATAAAGGAAAGGTTACTTTCAATGTTGATGATAAGGAGCATACTGTTTATTTCCCCAAGAAGATTGATAAAGTATGTGGAGTCAATACTATTTCTAATGTGAGAACTATCAAAGTTGGGACTATTGATTGTCCTATATATGAGCCTAAAGAAGGTTATCAAAATCTTATGATTGGATCCATATCAATACAATTCAAGGTAACATGATTGATTTGAGGTTTATTTCTTCATATGCTATGTAAAAATTATTCGGTGGCAAGACTTGATCAACCTTGTTAACGAATACTTTTTATATGCATAGAGGCGGTAAACAACATCTCTTTCTTCTTCCACTTGTCTTACTTGCTGTAGCACTTTTGATTTGCAAAGTTCCTTAGTTAATTAGAGATTTCAAAATTTTTCCTGACCAGTAATAATAAACTTAATACCCAGAAATGTGCATTTTTCAAAGTTTTCAAAAATTCACAAAAATTATACCGTTGGTCCTATTTTTCGAAGAGGCACCTGGGAGCACCAGAGGATGACCTGTGGAGCACCCCAGGGTGCCACACCACCAGCCGGCGCGGCCAAGGAGGGGGGCGCGCCACCCTATGGTGTGGGCCCCTCCTTGCCCCACTACTTCATCTCTTTCTCCCAGAATCTTCTCTCTCCCGAAAAACTCAAACCAGTTTTCTCTCACTCGCATTTTTGCTCAAGAGCTCAGGATTTTTCGATCTCTTTGCTCAGCCTAGATTTCTGTCTGAAATTTGGCACATTTGCTCTCCGGTATGTGACTCCTCCGATTATCCAAGTAGAATTTTGTTTGGTTGAGTATATCTTGAATATTTTGCTGCAGTAGGTAACATGTTTAGTGAGCTTGCATGCTTGTTCTAAGTTGTATAAACTAGTTTTGATGCATGATTAGTACTCTAGCAAGTTCCTATAGTAGTTCCCCTTGATTATATGTCACCAAATCAAGTTTTATATCACTTGTTGAAAAATTTCAGAAAAGGAAGATGAAGAAGTTCAACTTTGGAGAATTGTTCAAGAGGGGAACAACCAGCACCGGGAGGCCTTCTAGGACCGCCACCCGACTTAGGGGATCGTACAATGAGGATATCATCGCGCCTAGCTTCGCGCCCGAAGAGGACAATGGGGCTCCTAATGCTTCGTCTTTTCCATGCTATGATTTTCTGAGAAATGCAGGGATATTGGATGATTTCTTCACCCTCGTCAACAGGGCGGGCTTAGCCGCCTACGTGGGAGATGAAAGGGAGCAATACTACATGCTCACCAAAATCTTCGTCGAGAGCTTCAAGTTCCACAACAAGCAATATGGGCCGACGGTTGCATTCAAGATCTATGGTAATCCTATTACTATGGAATTAGAAGAATTTTGTCGTGCATTGGATATTGCCCCTGTAGGTACAGCAAGGAGGATTGATGACAACCCCCGGGATCTGTTGGAGCTCTATCGAGGGATCACCGATGATGATTGTCGCACCATTCAGCGTGGCAAGATAAGAAACATCCAACTCCCCGCCATTAAGTATTTTGCCTATTACATTGCTACTAGCATTCTTGGTAGGGAGAATACTAGCAATATTTCTAGCTACCATCTTGCTTTCTTGAACGATGCACTTACTGGACAGACATCATATCATCTTGGTTCTCTTATTGCTCGCCGCCTGTCAAACAGGGGGGCTATTTTTGGGGGAACTATTGCATTGCGCATTTTAACACATTTAAGACTTCCTCTTGATTCTAATGATGTGCCATTAACCCCTAGGAGACTTGATATTGCTGCTATGAAAAGCCATCATTTTGTTACTGCTGATTCCACTTTAGATAATATGGTCTATAGAATGCTGTTTGCTGACGGGGATGAGAAGGAAATTCCTCTTCCCCAGCCAGGTTTGTTCAGTATTGACAGGCAACCATGGTCGCGCACTAAGGAGGAGGTGGAGGAAAAGATGAAGATACAAGACTTCCACCAGCAGCATGACTCCGAGGACGCCGAGCCCTCCTACGACTACACCGTCACGTATCCGGGTGCTTCCTCTAGCACATACCCGGAATATGATCCATCCTCGTCGTACCACGGAGATACTACCTCATGGACTCGATGGGATTGAACTCCACTTAGGCCAAAAGCCTAAGCTTGGGGGGAGGTATACCGGCATCACTCATTCTTTGCATATTATTATTGCTGGATACTTGTATATACTTGTTCTGTTTGTTTGAGTGATTTTCTAATGAGAGGGAGATGATATTTGGGGAAGTGCTGCCTGAAAACAGATTCTGGACTGTTACCGTAAAAATTCTTAAAAATAGCCAGAACAGTATTTTGCGAAGCCAATTTTTGTGCATGTTCCCCAGGTTGTTATCTAACTTTCATTAGTTGAACACTTTTCGATTTGAGCAGTGGAAGAATTTATTAAAAATCGAGTACTGTACTACTGTCAAGTTTGACGAATTTCTGCTGCTTTGTGTTTATGTGAGTTTTCTAGTTTGCCGTTTCTTGTTTTTGCTTTGTTTCTTTCCCAAAACACAAAAAGACCAAAAATATTTCTGTTGTTTCTCTTCATAATTTGTTTGCTTGGGTTTCTTGCATTTGTTTCGCTTTATTTACTATTGCTAGTTTGCTATAAGAAAACCCAAAAAGATTTTGCTTTGTTTGCTTGTTTCCTTTTGTTCTTGTTCCCAATTCGAAACCACCAAAAATATTTGCTGTTCTTCTTTGGTTTGTAAAGTTCATCATGAGTTCAATGGTCTTCGGTGGCTGGAGCGTGGTTTCATTTTATATCATCCAAGCTACACAAGTGAAAGGCAATAATGACGATCTACGACAATTGGATTGTGGTGAGAGGCTGGTATGAACTCTATTTGTTTTCATTTTTGTATATATACTCATCCATGTGAGCATGCTTAGTTGGTTCATGTGAGGTATATGTTATTTGAGAAAGTCTAGTAGTTCATGATCTCTAATGTTTAGCTCCAATTTATTAATATGAGTAGCATGTCATGGATGTTTGCTTGCATTGTTTTATTCATAAGTAAGTATGGCATTGTGGTATCCTCCTCTGAATAATTCATTTATATCGACTTGGCACATGCTCACGCATGCATATGACTGAACCAAAGTCAATTAAGCCTCGATGATTTATATTGCTTCAGAGTTCTTGTATCACTTTTATGCCTCCGTTAATTTATTTTGCCGCAAGCATGATTATGACAGTTACTGCTCTCTTGATTTGTCGCTCCCTAGTCTTTTGCTAGCCTTCACTTGTACTAAGCGGGAATGCTGCTCGTGCTTCCAAACACCTGAAAACCAAGTTGTTCCAAAGTGTCCACCATAAATACCTATGCATGGCATTTCAAACCATTCCAAGTAAATTCTCATGTGCTACCTTTAAAAAACCTTCAAAATGCTTCTCAATTTGTGTTTATGTTTCATAGCTCATGAGGAAGTATGTGGTGTTTAGCTTTCAACCTTGTCATTTACTTTTGACGGACTCTCATGTGGACTAGTGGCACATCCGCTTATCCAATAATCTTGCAAAAAGAGCTGGCAATGGGATTCCCAGTCCCAAATTAATTAACTTAAATAGACACTCCTCCATGGTTTGTGATTGTTGGACGGCACCCGAAGGATTCAGTTAGCCATGGCTTGTGTAAGCAAAGGTTGGGGGGAGTGTCATCATCATAATAAAACTAAAATAAAAAGGCACTCCTTCATGGTATGAGATTGTTGGCAGGCACCCGAGGATTCGGTTAGCCATGGTTTGTGTAAGAAAGGTTGGAAGGAGTGCCACTTAAACATGCAAATAATTCATGGGAGCCGCTCTTGGGAGTCCAGTTGGCGAGGTAGTTAGTATACCCACTACCATTCGTTGACAACAACAAACACCTCTCAAAATAATTTTACTTCTGTTTTATAAAATGAAAAGCTCTAGCGCATGTTAATCCCTGCTTCCCTCTGCGAAGGTTCAATCTTTTACTTTTATGTTGTGTCTCCATTATTTCTTTGAGCACTATCTTGAGAGCACAACTGTCATTCTTAGTATAATATGCTTGTCTCAAAATATGATTGATTGTGGTATAACTTGGATGCTTTTATCTTTGACAATCACTACTTCTAGTCTTTCTATAAACTTCAGAGGTGCCTGGGCATTTATGTTTTGCCGATCAAATATGGGCAAGCGAGATACCACTTTATCATACTCTCTTATGAACATTGCAATCCTGCTTATATACATGATTCATGATGCTTATTATTAATTGTTGGTACCTCTCCATGATTGACATAGCTGTTAGATGATCTTATTTGCATGTATCTCATTATGAACTGCTTAAGTATTAGCCATAGCATGAGAATATATACATCATATGAGCAAATGTGTTCGTGAAAGTTCTTTTATCGCTCAGTTGTTAACTGAATTGCTTGAGGACAAGCAATAAGCTAAGCTTGGGGGGAGTTGATACGTCCAAAACGTATCTACTTTCCCGAACACTTTTGCTATTATTTTACCTCTAATTTGTGTATTTTGGATGCAACTAACACGGACTAACGCTGTTTTCAGCAGAACTGTTCTGGTGTCTCGTTTTTGTGCAGAAATCCAACTTTCGGGAAAATCCTCGGAATTTATGCAGAAGGCCCTATTTTCCCAAAATACTGACGGAGCCAGAAGGACAAGTAAGGTGGAGGCCCGAGGGCCCCACACCATAAGGCGGCACGGCCTAGGGGGCCCGCGCGGCCCTATGGTGTGGCCCCCTCGGCCGGCCTCCGACGCCCTCCTTCGGACTATATATTGCCTTCGACCTAAAAACGCACGGAGAGAAGTCGAAGTCGCCAGAAAGCCTCCAGAATGCCGCCACATCGCGAAACTCCGTCGCGGGAGCCAGAATTCTCCGTTCTGGCACTCCGCCGGGACGGGGAATTGGAGGAGATCATCGCCATCATCACCGCCAACGCCTCTCCATCGACCAGCCATGCTTCCCCCATCCATGTGTGAGTAATTCCCCCGCTGTAGGCCGAAGGGGATGGTAGGGATTGGATGAGATTGGTCATGTAATAGCATAAGATTGTTAGGGCATAGTGCCTAGTGTCCGTAATTGGTACTTTAATGATATTGTTGCAACTTGTTATGCTTAATGCTTGTCACTAGGGCCCGAGTGCCATGATCTCAGATCTGAACATGTTATTATTTCATCATGATATTCATTGTTTATTGATCTTACCTGCAAGTTGTATACACATGTCGCTGTCCGGAACCGATGGCCCGAAGTGACAGAAATCGGGACAACCGGAGGGGATGGTAGTGATGTGAGGATCACATGTGTTCACGGAGTGTTAATGCTTTGCTCCGGTACTCTATTAAAAGGAGTACCTTAATATCCAGTAGTTTCCCTTGAGGCCCGGCTGCCACCGGCTGGTAGGACAAAAGATGTTGTGCAAGTTTCTCATTGCGAGCACGTACGACTATAATTGGAACACATGCCTATTGATTGCTTTGTACTTGGACACCGTTTTATTATTATCTGCAAATGCCCTGCTATGATTGTTACATGAGTTTCTCTCATCCATGCAACGCCCGTCATCCGTCCCCGTGCCTACAGTATTTTAATCCTGCTGTTTACTATAATCACTACTGCTGTCTCTGTTACTCTGCTGCTGTTATTTCACTACTGCTACTGCTATAAAACTGTTACTACTGATAAACTCTTGCGAGCAAGTTTGTTTCCAGGTGCAGCTGAATTGACAACTCCGCTGTTAAGGCTTCCAAGTGTTCTTTGTCTCCCCTTGTGTCGAATCAATAAATTGGGTTATACTACCCGCGAAGACTGCTGCGATCCCCTATACTTGTGGGTCATCATCCTGCTGGTCGTCTCCTTGTTCATCTTCATACTCTGGCCATTTGAATAGCCAGGGACAAAGCCGTGAGTACTTTAAGTACTCGCAAACTAATACTAATGTAAGTGCTAGACATTCTAGTATGGTTTGCTAAGCTCTAGTTTATTTGCATAAAGCTAGTTTTAGTTCACAAGTATTTGAGAAAAGCTTATTCAAGTGCTAACCAACTCAAGTGGGAACATTAGTGTCATCCCCACCATTCAAGTGGTGATTTCAATTCAATTCACCACAAGTCATTTCACCATCATCTTTCAACATCATTTTCAAAGATATGACATCGGAAACTGTATGGCCTTTCCAACCGTCCGTAACCGTGGACGCGGCTATTCGAATAGGTTTACACTCTGCAGAGGTTGCACACTTGTGCCACAACATTTGATTTCATCCGTCGGGATTACCCCGAATCATCGTAACACAGTACGCGGATCATCAACCATAACCTTTCACTTACAAATCCTAGTATGAGCACCTCTCCCCATGAGCTTGGCCTCCCAGTGAAGACCAACTGTCAAACTGGGAACTGCACAGGGCTTGGCCGTACAATTCACCTCAATTTCACATCATTTCTCAACCACGGAGGCAGCCTCAAGCGTAACCCCTATGACGTGTGTTCAGAGGGAACCCATACTAAGATGCATAAAATTCCAGGTAAGCCCTACCCATAATCAGGTATTGTGGGGGTACTTAATAATTGGAAAGGTATCGCATTCAAACCAACATCATGTTTATCAAAAATCACCATCTTCTCTTTGTCACATTCACCTTCAAAAATCATTCAATGGAATGCATCATCATTCCAAGGTTTCAAATTCCTTTCAAATTCACATTGTTCCCATCTAGAGTAGTCAAGTTTTATTTCATTAGCACTAGCTCTAATTCATGAGGGGTGCTATCTTGCTTTGCTTGATTGAGAATAACTTCACTACTCTAGTAACCTCTTGTACTTTGACAAAAGTTAACTATAAAAGTAACTTCTTGAGAAAACAAGTAAAAACTTGTAATGTATAAACTTGGGATAGGCTATGTAAGAAAAGGTAAGATTCATGGTGCCTTGCCCCAAGGGGCTTTGCACTTTGCAAGAATATTAGCTTGCCTTGGTAGTTCTCAAACTGTTCCTCCTCCTCCTCTTGGTAGCAACCTTCTTCTTCGGCGTACTCTCCGGTGCTACCATCTAAATTTGAATACGAGTATAATTACTTACTAATTCAATGGCTATTCCATACATCACATATAAACACACAAACTATTCTATGCACACAAATAATCTACTTAGAGTGCATGGGTTGTGTTGTGTGAATAGAATTCACTTCTTTGTATTTAATATGTAAATGATAGTTTCCATAGGGTTCTTGAGAAATAATTTCCTCTCATTGAAATCTTCTTAAGATTTAATTTCTCAAACAATCATGTATGAACTCATGTTGACCTAAGTCAAATGTTCATCATCATCATTTGGAGAAATGATTTAAATGAGGTAGATCACCTCATATCATTTAATAACACTACATATGCTTTAAATCTCAAGTAATTCATATAAGAGAGTTTGGACCAGGGTCCAAAACATCCCATGAATTCATGTGAGACAAATTTAAATGAAGTATAAGACTTCACATAATTTACTTTAATAGTTTTGGACAATATCAACTAGTTAAACTAGCCATATTATCCATTAATTAAACTAGGGCAAGCAAAGTGACCACACCATTTTATTGCATAATCAATTAGTGTAAGTCAAATGTGAGCTATTAGAGTTGGAAATAACTTAATATCTATTTTGGTTGATTTTTAATAATTATTTGAATAGGGAAAAGTCCCTGCCTTGTTATTTTTATCAAATTAATTCTACAAAGAATCTGGCCATGGGACCAGTGGCATGTTGTAGATAGTTTCACTAGCTTTCCAACAACATAAAGTTCATTAAATTTGGTTTAGCCAATTTGAATCTATTGATTTTCAAAGTGGAGGCAGTATTGAAATTCATTTGCAATTTATTAAACTGGATTTGAATAAAAAGGCCGGCGGGAAAACTAAACGGGCCAGATTCAATTTAAACGGCCCAAGGCCAGCCCAGCCACGGTCCAGTGCCGCGCGGGCTGCCTGACAGAGGGTCCCGCCTGTCAGCGGCTCTTAAACGCCGAAGCGGTAAGTTTCAATGTGATGCGTTGGATTAGAAATGGATCGAACGGCTCGAGTTCATCGTCATCTCCGACGAGAACCCGACGATCTGGCGGTGGCAGTAGGGGGTCGGCGGGCGAACCAGTGCTCCAGCGAGGGATGGCAGTGTGCTTGGGGTAGATGTGGACGATGGCGAAGCTCCAGGTACCGGTGGCATCGCCTGAGGTGGACTGGTTCGCCGGCGATCGCTGCAGAGCTTCCGCGGCGGCGAGCTCTTGATTGGCCTTGCTCCGGCGTGAATCAGACGAGTGGTGAGGTGGTTGAGTAGCTGTGAGAGGTGGGGAGTGCGGTGGTGTGCTTGGATTGCTCAGGGGAGCTCGCCTTTTATAGCAGCGCATGGGTGCTGCGGGGCAGGGTGGCGGTCGACCATGGCGCGGCATTTCCGGCGGGTGGTCGAGCTAGGCTAGGTCATGGCAGTGCTCTACGGGTCCAGGCGAGTCTAATGGCGGTGAGAGCTTGGTCGGGGGAGGCTTGGTTGGGTCGCGTTGCTTCCAGGCAGGTCGCGGCCATGGCGGGATCTTCTTCTCCGTTCACGGCGGCGGCGGTCCAGGGTCTGGTCGTGGCCATGTCTGGCGGCGTCCAGGTGGCACGCAGATGCTCAACTTGTCGAGAGATGGTCCAGGGTGAGAGCGAGGTGGCGGCGCGAGAGGTGGCGAGTGACGTCCGCGAGCGTGTCCATGCGCGACGTCATCGGCATGGTGAGCGCATTCTGGGCGCGCGTCGTCCGGCGTGTGGTCGCTGCTCCTTCGACCATGGCGAGTGTAGGCGGCGCTAGGGTGGTGTGCTGGTGCGTTTTGGCACGGTGGCCATGGCCAGGGAAGAAGAAAGAGAGGGGGAGCTCGACGTGTGTGGCATGGCCGGCATGGCCATGCACATGCATGCTATGCTTGCCCCTCTAGGGTTTCTATGCTGCATTGAGAGTGAGAGGGGACCAGGGGACCAAATGGTGTAGGTTAGGGTAGATTAGTTGGAGTAGAATCACTATTTGCAATAGTGGCAAATAGTGCCATATTTGGAAATTGAAGAATTTGTCCAAATTTGAGTTTATTCAAATGGTCAAACAATTTGAAATGTGTGTGTTTAGATAAGTTGTAAAAGACCAGAGATGATTAGAGGTGGTGGTGGAATTGTAGAATTCAAGAATTTGCAAAATTTGGCTAAGTGGAGATTGTTGCATATGTTAAAAAGTTGAATCTTTGGATGAGCATAGCTAATGATCAAGAATGATTTTGGCATGGTGATCTTTACAAAAGTTGTTCACCTTGATGTTGACTTTGAAAAGGTGCAAAGAGTTAGCAAGATTTGGTTGGAGAAAATTGAATGGCAGTGGCTCAAAGTAGTGATCAGACTATAAATTTCAGTTTTGACCATTATCATATGTGAGCTAGTTTTGCATTTGGAATTTATTTGAATTATGCTTCTTTGATTCCAAAAGTTGTAATAAGTGTTTAATAACATTATTCAACTAATGGTGAAGACCAAAATGGTCTAGGGTCAAAATTTATAAAAATGCCATAGGGCATATGTTAGGGTTTTTAGGGTTTTTCAATTATTGGATTTTCTTCCTCTTTGATTTATTTGGTTGGTGATCTTCATATGATCACATTAGGGTTTTAGAGTATAGCACATACAAATAATAACACTCATCATGGCATATCACTCAAATGCACAAGTCCTATGCATGGCACTATATGCAAATTAAAAAGTTTTTGTTTGTTTGAAATTTTGCTCTCTGGAATTCTCTAACTTTCTTTTTATTGAAATTTGGGATGTTACAAACCCTTCCCCCTTACAAAAGATCTCATCCCGAGATCGAAAAGAAAGTTAGGTACTAAAGAGATCTGGGTACTCCTTCTTCATGAAGTCTTCGCGTTCCCATGTGGCTTCATCCTCGGTATGATTGCTCCATTGGATCTTCAGAAACTTGATGCTTCGGGTGCGGGTGGTTCGGTAAGCTTCCTCCAGGATGCGAATCGGCACTTCGCGGTAGGTCAAGTCCTGGTTGATATCCACCGATCGGTGATCGATGTTCTTGAACACTTCTGTCTTCTCCGGGACTTCAAGGCACTTCCGGAGGAGTGAGATGTGAAACACGTCGTGCACAGCCGACATCTCTTCGGGCAACTCCAGTTGATAAGATACTTCGCCTCGGCGGCTCAGAACTTTGAAAGGTCCGACATATCGGGGCGCGAGCTTTCCTTTCAGTTGGAATCTCTGCATTCCTTTCAAGGGGGATACCTTGAGATAGACGAAGTCTTCGATCTCGAAGGTCATCTCCCGACGTCTCTTGTCGGCGTAGCTCTTCTGTCTTGATTGCGCAGTCTTGAGATACTCGCGAATCTTGTGGACTTTCTCTTCGGCTTCACGAAGAACATCTGGGCCAAAAACTTGGCTTTCTCCGACTTCTGACCAGTTCAGGGGGGTACGGCATTTCCTTCCGTACAAGGCTTCAAAGGGGGCCATCTGTAGGCTGGCTTGGTAGCTATTGTTGTAAGAGAATTCTGCGTAAGGTAAGCAGTCTTCCCACTTGGATCCGTATTCCAGTACGCAGGCTCTCAGCATGTCTTCCAGTATCTGGTTGACTCTCTCAGTCTGTCCGTCGGTCTGAGGGTGATAGGCGGTGCTGAAATTCAGACGAGTTCCTAGTCCTTCGTGCACTTTCTGCCAGAATCTTGAGGTGAACTGTGATCCTCTATCTGACACTATCGATTTGGGGGTTCCGTGCAGGGCGACTATTCTGGAGATGTATAGTTCAGCTAACTTGGGGCCTTGGTAAGTGGTTTTAACGGCGATGAAATGGGCGACTTTGGTCAATCTATCGACCACTACCCATATGGAATCATTTCCTTTGCTGGATTTGGGCAGTCCGGTGATAAAGTCCATTCCTACGGAGTCCCATTTCCATTCTGGAATCTGGAGTGGCTGTAATAGTCCGGCGGGTCATTGATGTTCTGCCTTGACTCTCTGACAGATATCACACTTGGCTATGTAGCTACCGATCTCTCTCTTCATTCTGTGCCACCAAAATTGTTCTTTCAAGTCTTGGTACATCTTGGTACCTCCGGGGTGGATTGAATAAAGGGTGTCATGGGCTTCTTGCAGGATGACTTGTTTCAAGTCAGAGTCCGATGGTACGCAGAGACGTTCTTTGTACCAAAGAACTCCGGCTTCGTCTACGGTGAATCCGGGGGCTTTTCCTGCGGCTATCTGTTTCTTGATTCCGTCAATGCTAGCGTTGTCCTTCTGGGCTTCTTTGATCTGACTAACCAAGGTGGGTTGCAGTTCTATGCTGGCTAGGAATCCTTCACTTACAAGTTCCAGTCTGAACTGTTCAAACTCTTGATGCAAGCTGGGCTGTTCGGTTGCGAGCATGGAGTTCAACTGACACGGCAGTCGACTCAAGGCATCCGCTACCACATTGGCCTTGCCGGGGTGGTAGTGAATCTCCATGTCGTAATCCTTGATCAATTCGATCCATCGGCATTGTCTCATGTTCAGTTCTTTCGGGGTGAATATATATTTGAGGCTCTTGTGATCGGAGTAGATCTCGCATCGATTACCCATGAGGTAATGACGCCAAACTTTCAAGGCTAAGACCACGGCTGCAAGCTCGAGGTCATGGGTTGGGTAGTTCTGCTCATGTTGCTTTAGCTATCTTGAAAGGTAGGATACAACCTTGCCTTCTTGCATAAGCACGCATCCAAGTCCAGTCTTGGAGGCGTCGCAATATACGTCAAAGGGCTTTGCGATATCTGGCATGATCAGGATTGGGGCTGTTGTCAATCTACTCTTGAGCTGTTGAAAGCTCTCTTCACATTTGTCGGTCCACTCAAACTTTCTGTCCTTCTTCAGCAACTGGGTCATTGGTCGAGCGATGCTCGAAAATCCTTCTACAAATCTGCGGTAATACCCGGCTAATCCAAGAAAAGCGCGGACCTCGGTTTGGGTGGTTGGGGCTTGCCATTCCATAACAGTTTTGATTTTGGCGGGATCTACGGCAATTCCTCCTGCAGACAAGATGTGTCCCAGGAATCCAACTTCTTCTAGCCAAAACTCACACTTGCTGAACTTGGCATACAACTTGTGCTGCCTAAGGGTTTCTAGGATGTCATCGATGAAGACAACGACAAACTTGTCCAAAAAGTTCATGAAGATCTTATTCATGAGATTCATGAAATAGGTGGGGGCATTGGTCAGTCCAAACGACATGACGTTGTACTCGTACAACCCATATCTGGTGGTAAAAGCTGTTTTTGGAATGTCGGTGGCTCGGATTTTTAGCTGATGATATCCAGTTCTAAGATCTATCTTGGAGAAAACTCTGGATCCGGTGAGTTGATCGAACAAGTCTTCTATCTTGGGTAGGGGGTATTTGTTTTTGATGGTAACATCGTTAAGCTTACGATAGTCCGTGCATAAACGATTTGCCCCATCCTTCTTGTCGACAAACAAAACGGGTGATCTCCAGGGGGATGCACTCGGTCTAATCAGACCTTTGGCCAACATGTCATCTATTTGCTTCTTCAGCTCCACAAGCTCGGTTGCGTTCATGCTGTAGGCTCTCTGGGCTATGGGTCCAGTTCCGGGGATTAACTCGATGATAAACTCGATATCCCTATCCGGGGGCATACCGGGTAGATCATCCGGAAACACATTAGGGTAGCGACAAACGACCCTGATTTGATCCAGAGTTGGCTTGGATACACTTTGGTTGCAGGTGAATTTTCTGGGTAGTTTTTCAGAGACGTGCTCTACTACGATGCCGGTGCTGCTAGTCATGGTTATGGCTTTCTTGGCACAGTCTATCAATCCATTGTGCTTGGACATCCAGTCCATTCCTAGGACAACTTCCAATCCTTTGGTTCCAAGAATGATTAGATTGGCATAGAAATCTACATCATGGATTTTGATTGGTACATTTTTGCAAAATTTTCTGGCTTTGGTAGTTGATCCGGGGATTTGAACTATCATAACATGCTTCAAACTGAGGGGTTGAATTTTACTTGTGGATGCAAAGTCTTCGGTGACAAAAGAATGAGATGCTCCGGAATCAAACAACACTCTGGCAGGGATGTGGTTGACAGAAAACATACCCAGTACAACGTCGGGTGCTTCCTGGGCTTCTTCGGCGTTCATGTGGTAGAGGCGGCCGTTGCGGTTATTGGGGTTGTTGGGGGCAAACTTCTTGCCGGTGGAGACACGGCGTTGCTGCTGAGGAGGTGCAGCAGTGTTGCTGGCGAGCTTGGCAAGACGCTTGGGACACTCGTTGGAGTAGTGCCCCACTACACCACACTCATAGCAAGTGATGGTGGTCTTGTCCTGCTTGTTCGCAACGGGAACGGCATTGCTTCCGGTTCTGGGAGCGGTGTTGGTGTTGTTGTTGTTGTTGTTGGGGGCTCGGGGCGGAGCGCGGTTGTAGTTGTTATTGTTGTTGTAGTTGTTGTTGTTGTTGTAGCCTCCTGGCTTGGAGTTTCCTCCACTCCGGTTCTGATAACCGGGGCGCGAGTTCTGCATCGGTGGCTTATTGTTTCTCGGAGTGAAACCTCCGCTTGAGCTAGGGCGAAATTTCTGGGGGTGGCTTGATCCACTTTGATTCGCCATGCGGCGCTTGCGGTTCTCATTGGCTTGGTTTAACTTGCCCTCCATCTGGATGGCGGAGTCGACAAGGGCTTCAAGGTCGGCGAAGGGGATGTTGACGAGGACAGTCTGCATCTCATCATGCAGTCCGTTCAGGAATCTCTCCTTCCTCTTTTCAACGGTGTCGGTCTCATCAGGGGCGTACCTCGACAGTGTAAGAAACTTGTCGCGGTATTCAACCACCGTCATGCGACCTTGTTTCAGTTCACGGAACTCATCCCTCATCTTTTTGATAAGACCCAGGGGTACATGGTACGTGCTGAACTTTAGCTTGAAATCTTCCCAAGTCATGAATTGACCTCCGTTCATGGCACGGGTGCTTGTCCACCAAGCGCGGGCTGGTCTAGCGAGATAGTGAGTGGCGAACAAGACTTTCTCGCTGGCCTCCACTCCGGCTACCTCCAGATTGTTCTCCATAGTCAGGAGCCAATCGTCGGCGTCGAGGGGTTCCTCGGTTTTGCTGAACACCGGAGGGTTGGTGTTCTGAAAGTTCTTGAGCTTGGATCTAGGGTGATCATGATTTCCATGGCCTTGGTTGGCAATGTTCTGCAAGGCGACGAGGTTGGCTTGACGTTCGGCTCTTTCGGTTTCCCTGTCGGCAAGCATGGTTTGCAGCAGTTGCAACATCGCGTCGTTGGTGCGATTGGGAGGGGCCATCTGAAGATATAGAAGATCATGAGATAAGAGGGAACATTCTATGGTTCATTTTGGTTAAGTTTGAAAAACATTTGAAAACTTGTAATCTTTTCATGACAAACATAACATTCATTCATTCATTCAACACATAGTACAAACTAACACACACATACTCCAATGGTTTTAAGAACCATTCTCATGCTACGATACAAGGGACGGGATACAACTCACACCTACATAAGTGAGACTAGTGCAACTACTCCTCATCCTCGACATCGATCGGTACGTAGTCGTCGGGTCCTGCCTCCAGGAACTCGTAGTCCTCCTCCTCAGTGTTCTCGTCCTCCTCAAAGTCATTGTCGTCGCTCAGGAAGGCGTCTCCTCCCTGAATGTCGATGCCTCCGTCGTCATCCTCCAGCTGACGAATATGATCCTCCTGGGCCTTGACAGTGGCCTCGAGTGATGCTATCCTGGCGCGAAGGCGCCGAATCGTAGCGTCCTTCTTGGCATGCTGCTGGCGAAGGCTCTTGCGGTCGTTGTTGAGTAGCTTGATCGCCTCTCCCTGCTCGGTGATGTGAGCATGGGTCTGGTTCGCGTAAGCGCGAGTGGCGTCGAGGTCCCTCTGAGTCTGGTAGAGCATGAAGTCCAGATGCTCAGCATGGTGCCTCAACTCCGGGTGCGGCTGTAGCTCCATGGGCACTCCTGCAGCATCACGCCTCACAAGGTGTGCGTAGCGCGATGCAAGGATGCGCACCACGTTCTGTCCACAGAGGCGCGCAAGTGCCTCCTGAAGGCCACGTGCGAGTCCGTCGAGCCAGTTGCTCTCGCGGAAGGAGAAGAGGATCCTCTCCGAGGTGGGAGGCTCCATCTTGCCCCTCAAGTCGGCAGTGATCACCCACTGCAACTCTCCTCCGGGCGTGTCGTCCAGCTGAACCCCGTGGAACTCGGGGTGTGGGCGCCCAAGGAAGTCAGAGACGGCGTTGAGGTCGTGCTCGAAGATCAAGCTCCCTCCGTTCCCAAGCTGATAAAACTTGGTGTTGATGGGTTCATTCGGCTCCATCTGAAAGAGAATTGGATGAGTAAGTTAGAGAGTGCAAAGTGTGGCAAAATTTTAAGTAGTTTCAATAAGATAGAACATGATTCATCAAATTTTGGCAAAGTCTCAAAGACAAGAGTGTAAGTAAGTTTTCACAAATATTTTCTTTCATTTGATTTCAAAGTTAAGTTTTTCAGAACGCCCATTCTAACTAAGGTCTTCTAAGGTCCAACAATGGCTCTGATACCAACTTGTCAACACCCGGATTTTTAAGTCCGGATGCCTATTATGTCATACATCGCAATCCCAGGAATATTGTTGTTGCGAGGCATAATAGTTAAGTATCACAGTCATCATTCATTACAAACCATAAGTCTTACAAATTTGGAATCACATGATCCATATTACACGAATAGTTGATCTATCGATCAACGAACAAACACAAGTTCATAGTTCATAGCGGAAGCATAAGATACATGGACTCTCTAGTCCACAGGCCAACGCTTGACGTCGGAAGACTCCTAGTTGTCGTAGGCGTCCTGCTGGTCGTCTCCTTGTTCATCTTCATACTCTGGCCATTTGAATAGCCAGGGACAAAGCCGTGAGTACTTTAAGTACTCGCAAACTAATAATAATGTAAGTGCTAGACATTCTAGTATGGTTTGCTAAGCTCTAGTTTATTTGCATAAAGCTAGTTTTAGTTCACAAGTATTTGAGAAAAGCTTATTCAAGTGCTAACCAACTCAAGTGGGAACATTAGTGTCATCCCCACCATTCAAGTGGTGATTTCAATTCAATTCACCACAAGTCATTTCACCATCATCTTTCAACATCATTTTCAAAGATATGACATCGGAAACTGTATGGCCTTTCCAACCGTCCGTAACCGTGGACGCGGCTATTCGAATAGGTTTACACTCTGCAGAGGTTGCACACTTGTGCCACAACATTTGATTTCATCCGTCGGGATTACCCCGAATCATCGTAATACAGTACGCGGATCATCAACCATAACCTTTCACTTACAAATCCTAGTATGAGCACCTCTCCCCATGAGCTTGGCCTCCCAGTGAAGACCAATCACAACCTGGGAACTGCACAGGGCTTGGCCGTACAATTCACCTCAATTTCACATCATTTCTCAACCACGGAGGCAGCCTCAAGCGTAACCCCTATGACGTGTGTTCAGAGGGAACCCATACTAAGATGCATAAACTTCCAGTTAAGCCCTACCCACAATCAGGTACTGTGGGGGTACTTAATAATTGGAAAGGTATCGCATTCAAACCAACATCATGTTTATCAAAAATCACCATCTTCTCTTTGTCACATTCACCTTCAAAAATCATTCAATGGAATGCATCATCATTCCAAGGTTTCAAATTCCTTTCAAATTCACATTGTTCCCATCTAGAGTAGTCAAGTTTTATTTCATTAGCACTAGCTCTAATTCATGAGGGGTGCTATCTTGCTTTGCTTGATTGAGAATAACTTCACTACTCTAGTAACCTCTTGTACTTTGACCAAAGTTAACTATAAAAGTAACTTCTTGAGAAAACAAGTAAAAACTTGTAATGTATAAACTTGGGATAGGCTATGTAAGAAAAGGTAAGATTCATGGTGCCTTGCCCCAAGGGGCTTTGCACTTTGCAAGAATATTAGCTTGCCTTGGTAGTTCTCAAACTGTTCCTCCTCCTCCTCTTGGTAGCAACCTTCTTCTTCGGCGTACTCTCCGGTGCTACCGTCTAAATTTGAATACGAGTATAATTACTCACTAATTCAATGGCTATTCCATACATCACATATAAACACACAAACTATTCTATGCACACAAATAATGTACTTAGAGTGCATGGGTTGTGTTGTGTGAATAGAATTCACTTCTTTGTATTTAATATGTAAATGATAGTTTCCATAGGGTTCTTGAGAAATAATTTCCTCTCATTGAAATCTTCTTAAGATTTAATTTCTCAAACAATCATGTATGAACTCATATTGACCTAAGTCAAATGTTCATCATCATCATTTGGAGAAATGATTTAAATGAGGTAGATCACCTCATATCATTTAATAACACTACATATACCTTAAATCTCAAGTAATTCATATAAGAGAGTTTGGACCAGGGTCCAAAACATCCCATGAATTCATGTGAGACAAATTTAAATGAAGTATAAGACTTCACATAATTTACTTTAATACTTTTGGACAATATCAACTAGTTAAACTAGCCATATTATCCATTAATTAAACTAGGGCATGATCAAGCAAAGTGACCACACCATTTTATTGCATAATCAATTAGTGTAAGTCAAATGTGAGCTATTAGAGTTGGAAATAACTTAATATCTATTCTGGTTGATTTTTAATAATTATTTGAATAGGGAAAAGTCCCTGCCTTGTTATTTTTATAACATTAATTCTACAAAGAATCTGGCCATGGGACCAGTGGCATGTTGTAGCTAGTTTCACTAGCTTTCCAACAACATAAAGTTCATTAAATTTGGTTTAGCCAATTTGAATCTATTGATTTTCAAAGTGGAGGCAGTATTGAAATTCATTTGCAATTTATTAAACTGGATTTGAATAAAAAGGCCGGCGGGAAAACTAAACGGGCCAGATTCAATTTAAACGGCCCAAGGCCAGCCCAGCCACGGTCCAGTGCCGCGCGGGCTGCCTGACAGAGGGTCCCGCCTGTCAGCGGCTCTTAAACGCCGAAGCGGTAAGTTTCAATGTGATGCGTTGGATTAGAAATGGATCGAACGGCTCGAGTTCATCGTCGTCTCCGACGAGAACCCGACGATCTGGCGGTGGCAGTAGGGGGTCAGCGGGCTAACCAGTGCTCCAGCGAGGGATGGCAGTGTGCTTGGGGTAGATGTGGACGACGGCGAAGCTCCAGGTACCGGTGGCGTCGCCTGAGGTGGACTGGTTCGCCGGCGATCGCTGCAGAGCTTCTGCGGCGGCGAGCTCTCGATTGGCCTTGCTCCGGCGTGAATCAGATGAGTGGTGAGGTGGTTGAGTAGCTGTGAGAGGTGGGGAGTGCGGTGGTGTGCTTGGATTGCTCAGGGGAGCTCGCCTTTTATAGCAGCGCATGGGTGCTGCGGGGCAGGGTGGCGGTCGACCATGGCGCGGCGTTTCCGGCGGGTGGTCGAGCTAGGCGAGGTCATGGCAGTGCTCTACGGGTCCAGGCGAGTCTAATTGCGGCGACAGCTTGGTCGGGGGAGGCTTGGTTGGGTCGCGTTGCTTCCAGGCAGGTCGCGGCCATGGCGGGATCTTCTTCTCCGTTCACGGCGGCGGCGGTCCAGGGTCTGGTCGTGGCCATGTCTGGCGGCGTCCAGGTGGCACGCAGATGCTCAACTTGTCGGGAGATGGTCCAGGGTGAGAGCGAGGTGGCGGCGCGAGAGGTGGCCAGTGACGTCCGCGAGCGTGTCCATGCGCGACGTCATTGGCATGGTGAGCGCGTTCTGGGCGTGCATCGTCCGGCGTGTGGTCGCTGCTCCTTCGACCATGGCGAGTGTAGGCGGCGCTAGGGTGGTGTGCTGGTGCGTTTTGGCACGGTGGCCATGGCCAGGGAAGAAGAAAGAGAGGGGGAGCTCGACGTGTGTGGCATGGCCGGCATGGCCATGCACATGCATGCTATGCTTGCCCCTCTAGGGTTTCTATGCTGCATTGAGAGTGAGAGGGGACCAGGGGACCAAATGGTGTAGGTTAGGGTAGATTAGTTGGAGTAGAATCACTATTTGCAATAGTGGCAAATAGTGCCATATTTGGAAATTGAAGAATTCGTCCAAATTTGATTTTATTCAAATGGTCAAACAATTTGAAATGTGTGTGTTTAGATAAGTTGTAAAAGACCAGAGATGATTAGAGGTGGTGGTGGAATTGTAGAATTCAAGAATTTGCAAAATTTGGCTAAGTGGAGATTGTTGCATATGTTAAAAAGTTGAATCTTTGGATGAGCATAGCTAATGATCAAGAATGATTTTGGCATGGTGATCTTTACAAAAGTTTTTCACCTTGATGTTGACTTTGAAAAGGTGCAAAGAGTTAGCAAGATTTGGTTGGAGAAAATTGAATGGCAGTGGCTCAAAGTAGTGATCAGACTATAAATTTCAGTTTTGACCATTATCATACGTGAGCTAGTTTTGCATTTGGATATTTGAATTGTGCTTCTTTGATTCCAAAAGTTGTAATAAGTGTTTAATAACATTATTCAACTAATGGTGAAGACCAAAATGGTCTAGGGTCAAAATTTATAAAAATGCCATAGGGCATATGTTAGGGTTTTTAGGGTTTTTCAATTATTGGATTTTCTTCCTCTTTGATTTATTTGGTTGGTGATCTTCATATGATCACATTAGGGTTTTAGAGTATAGCACATACAAATAATAACACTCATCATGGCATATCACTCAAATGCACAAGTCCTATGCATGGCACTATATGCAAATTAAAAAGTTTTTGTTTGTTTGAAATTTTGCTCTCTGGAATTCTCTAACTTTCTTTTTATTGAAATTTGGGATGTTACACCAACGACACTAAATTGCGCATCAAGCAAGCGACCAACTAATTAGCACTGATGAATTAATTAACTTGAATATTGACAAGTTCTCTCGAATGAAAACACATTTGATTAAGTTGCCTCATAATAAATATATAATTAGTGTGCATGAGCGCATGGCATACCTTGCACATATCATTCGTGCATATATTTCAATATATATCTAAACATATTCTTGGGGATAAATATATATAGTTCAATCTCTCTCTCTCTCTCGATCTATATATATATCGTTGGTGGCCAAAAAACACACTTATATATACGCATGCACTTTATGCGCAAAGGCGCGGGTGCCTCTCTAATAATGTGTGTGTGCACTCGATCGATGATCCCTAAATCTTAAACCCTAAAACCCTAAACCCTAAACCCTACATATATAGGCCAACGACACTTAATTGCGCATCAAGCAGGCGACCAACTAATTAGCGCTGATAAATTAATTAACTTGATTCGTGCATATATTTCAATATATTTTTGAACATATTCTTGGGGATATATATATATATTTAAATCTCTCTGTTATCTCGATCTATATATCGTTGGTGGCCAAGAAACACACTTATATATATACGCATGCACTTTATGCGCAAAGGCGCGGGTGCCTCTAATAATGTGTGTGTGCACTCGATCGTTGATCCCTAAACCTTAAACCGTAAAACCCTAATCCCTAATCCCTAATTATACCCTAAACGTACACCCTAAACACCCTAAACACTAGACCCTAAACCCTAGACCATAAACCCTAAATGTACACCCTAAACACTAAACCCTAAACCCTAGACCCTAAACCCTAGACCGTAAACCCTAACCCTAAAACCCTAGCTAGCTAACCCTAAACCCTAAACCCTACATATATATATATATAGGCCAACGACACTTAATTGCTCATCAAGTAGGCGACCAATTAACTAATTAGCGCTGATAAATTAATTAACTTGATTTTTGACAGGTTCTCGATCTCGAATGAAAACACATTTGATTAAGTTGTCTCATAATATATATATAATTAGTGTGCATGTGCGCATGGCATACCTTGCATATCATTCGTGCATATATTTCAATACATGTTTGAAGATATTCTTGGGGATATATATATTTCAATCTCTCTCTCTCGATCTATATATCGTTGGTGGCCAAGAAACACACTTATATATATACACATGTACTTTAATTTATTTGCCTCACAATATATATAATAAATATGCATGCATGGCCTAACCATGTATGCTTATATATGTGTTTAATTTGGAGATTTCAATCGCTCTCTCGCCGCTCTCTCGTTGGTGGCCAACAACACACACATGCACTTTGTGCGCAAAGGCGCGCATGTGCCTCTAATAATGTGTGCGCAGTCGATCGGTCTAGTTTTGATTAATCATAGCACACAAATATAGAAGTTGTATTTTAATCCACACAACCCTAATCTAAAACACATAGCCCCTAACATGGCCTAATTAACTGACCCCTTCTCTCTAGCTAATTAGTGAAAATTGCACAAAATAAAAAGGGGTCCCTCACTAATTATACATATATATCTAGATTGTGATAAACTTTTGCCCCATATTTGGTGGATGGGTGCATCTTGGCATGTAAAACAATTAATGTTTGCAAATGGCGTTGTCAAAATTTATGTACAAATGATTTCTTTCCATCCAAAGTGCATAAAATGGGAGTTTTAATGAAGAAGGTACAAATAAAACAGCTCAACATGCCTCCACACCCCGATTTTCACAGGAAGTAGAGCATATTTAAAGGACAATTCCAGAGTTTTACTATTTTTCAAGCAACTTTGCTAATTTCCACCCACTCACATGACTTTATGTCGATTTAACGAAAATAGGGCGAATTTAAACTACATGGGCGGGATAGTTTGAATTGTGCGCGCGGCAAAGGGAACCGCCTATTCCTCAACCTTGTGCACGGCAAATTACACACGCAACTCCATTAAACACCACCTACCAGGCGGCCCGGCCGCATGACCCCCCACCCACCGCTACACAACTTATCCCCGTCCGTGCGAAGAGCTTCCCCTCCCCGTCCCGTCCGTGCGAAGAAGAAGCTTCCCCTCCCCGTCGTTCTTCTCAAGACGCACCGGCGGTCAAGTTGATCCACGGTAGGGTTGCTATCTCTAGCTCAATCATGCATCGGGCAAGACGGCCTAACGATTTATATTTTCTAGATGCTGCTAAAAAAATCGTCAGTATGCTCGAACTAATTGGCACTTTATAGTTTTCCGCTCGATTTGTCCTCGATCAATTTGTTCATTTGCGTGGGCATATAGAGTCAGTTCTGCACTCGATCCGTTAATTTGCTGAAATGCCATGGCAGAGATTTGTACACGATCTGTTTGCTAAAATGTCGATGGGCATTTTTTTTTTTGTACTCGACATGATTGCTGAAATGCATAATCATGTACTAGTATAGTTTTGTACTCGATGGATATACATTTCCTACTTCGCCTTAAATTAATCACCAACCATTGTATCTCATAATTAAACAGATGGACAGAACTTGGATACTGCATGGACACTTATGTTCCCCTTCATATATAAATGGTGTTCAACCCTTTATGGGGTTTATTAGAGCTCATGAAGGTCACGACCTGGACGTGTATTGCCCGTGCTGCACATGTATGAATGGTGAGAAGAGGCCTCACCATGTAGTGGAAGATCATTTACACATTTTTGGGATGGACCGCACATATGTTAGGTGGGTTTATCATGGTGAACCACATAATGATCCTTCAGCGGGAGAAGCAGATCTTGCTCACACTTTGTATGTGTCTTTGGCATATGTAGTTAATTATTTATATTGATGCTGCCGCTGTTTCGATCAATAGTTTGCATTGCTGTGCAAGTTACGTACTCAAATTTAACTTGTTGCAGATGGATGGACGGGAAGGAGAGAAAAAGCGCTTGCTTCAGGAACCGGGTTTCAGCTCTGGGACATGTGCTGTGCCAGATGAGAAGGTAAATATGTAAAACGGCATTTGTTCAGGTTGCATCCCTTAGATGTTTGTCTAATCTGTTGATGTACTAATTGCAGAAGCATAGAGTTGAAGAGGTCTCTCAGTTTGATGGGAGATTTGAAGATGAATCTCAGTTTGATGCACCTGTGGATGGTACTGATGACGGGCCTTTCATAGACGAAGGTCTTGCACCTGAGATTATCCATCCTACAGAAGGAGGCTGTGGACCGAGTACATAGCTTTGCGTTGAAGTGGATGCACGCCCAGAGATCATCAGTGGCGTCCGGGTAGTCTCAAGACCACCCAGCCCTGATGCACCTGTGGATGGTACTGATGACGAGCCTTTCATAGATGAAGGTCCTACACCTGAGATTATCCAGCCTACAGAAGGAGGCCGTGGACCGAGTACACAGCTTTGCGTTGAAGCGGATGCACGCCCGGAGATCATCAGGGGCGTCCCGGTAGTCTCAGGACCACCTAGCCCTGATGCAGAATGTTGAGCTACTTTATGATTCGTACTCTTATGTTCTGTTGCTGTAGTATGTACTATCTTTGTTATGATTTGTACGCCTTTGGCGCTAGAACTATAATTAAGCATTCAGTGGATGATCGCGTTGCAAAATTTGACACCCACACAATCAGTTCATCGTATGAGTAGTAGCACAATTACTTCTACAGCCAGTCCTGCCAACGCATTAATTGGTAGCATGAAACACTTTCAGGCACTCCCCTCTGATTCATATTAATTGACTCAATTTTGTCTAGATATGGATGTATCTAGATGCATTTGTTAACTAGAGTAACAAACTTGAGTCAGTTAATATGAATCGGTGTAAACCGCCCAAGTCCTCCAGCAGCTAGTTTATTGACTGTGGACTCCAAGCCTATCGCGGCAAGCCATCGACGAAGCTTTGACCAGATCTTGGCCCGCTTTTTTTTTTTGCGAATAGCAAAGCTTTGACCAGTTCCTCTCGGGATACAGCATGCCGGTGAGCTTGCACGGTTGCCATGAGCACTTTCCGGCGGAACTTCCTCTGCAGCACCCTCAAGCCGCCGCTGCGAGACAGCACGCAGTGCCTCGAGGTGGACGGAACGGACGAACTCGGGATCTCAGGGCGGGGGGGTCCGCCTCATCCGGGAACGATCTCCAGCAGGTTAACGAGGACATGCATGGCGGCCAGGGGATTTGGTTTTTTTTTTGTTGTTGTTTGAGCTTGGGATTTGGGGTTTTTTCGGATAGGGGAGGAGGAACCGAGGAAGAGGAAGGAACAGCCCGCGTGCTTGGCGCGTGGCAGTGTGCTTTAATTTTGAATTTTTGTGAAATGTTTCATTTCCCCGCTACAATTCGGGGGTTTTCTTGACGCGCCAATGCGTCCCGCCGTGCAGGTTCAAGTGAATTTGGGGTGCCACACTATGGGCCCCAGTTTCAGTGAGACATGTAATGACTAGTCACATCAGTAAGTTCACTGTGTAATAAAATATGTTACCCCTCCCCTTTATGTCGCCCCCTTTGTCTCTCCCGATCGAGTGCCGACAGCCGACGGATGCAAGCCGCTAGCTCGATCCCCTCCTTTCGCCTCCACCGTCCAGGCATCCAGCTTGGAGGGGCAAGCTGCATCTAGACCAAGCGGATTAGGTAGTACTAGTAATGCTCTTTCCTTTCTCGAGATCGGTTCTTTTTTCCTCACCTCGATATCTTGCGCATCTACTATTTCCTATTCTGGGCGAAGGGGTGTCTTTCTGGTCACCCTCGCGCTGGGAGTGATTGATGGGGGTGGGGGGCGGGGGCTACCTTTACTTGGATTGGGGTGTTCTTCCTTTATTTGTCGACATTTGCAACCTTTGTAGTTTCTGCAGATCCTCAATGTATCTTTTGTCAGCTTGTACAAGAAAGGAAATACCTCGGTGGTGGTGGGGGGGGGGCAATGGAGCGTAAGGCCACCACGCATGTAGGCAGTTGGCTAAGCCTGAGCTACGTCCCCAGCCCCGCAAAGCAGGTACTCCGTTTGCTTATCCACTCTGTCTGTCTGCATCCTCAATCTGTTCCTGTTCTGGAAGATGCTTAAAGTAGCACATGTCTTCAGCTGTTTGTGCACAAAGCCTCTGTGACACCATGCTCTATATTCTCGGTATCAGGTTGGTACCTCCAGGTTCCGTGCTGAGGCTATGGGGAACGAGAATAGCGCCCCACCTGCTGCAGGAGCATGGCCCGATCTGCAGCACAAGAAGCAAAATGCCACTGCCGAGCTGGGCAGGGACCGCCGAGGGGTAATTTTTTTTAACCAACTTACCATGATGTAGTCTGAATCTGATACTCCCTCAGATCCAAATTAATCGACTCAACTATCTGTAGATATAGATGTATCTAGATGTGTTTTTAGCTCTAGATACTACTACCTCCATCCCAAAGCTTAGGGATTATATTATTTTTAGAAAGTCAAACTATACCATGTTTGACTAAGCTTTTACCAAAAATCATTAACATGCAAAATACAAAATTAATATCATTAAATAGGTTGTGAAATATATTTTCCTACGGTATCTACACAATATTATATTTGTTGATAGAACATTCTAAAATTTTGGTCAAACTTTACTTGTTTTGATTTCTCAAAAATAAATAAGCCTTAAGCTTTGGGATGGAGGTATCTAGACAAAGCTGAGTCAACTGGAGTAGTTTTTTTTGTCTGTCCATAGCTAGTGTTCATGGTGCAAAAGGCTAAGAGCATCCACTATATGCATCAGTCTATCTCATACAGTAATTCAATATCACTGCTGAGGTCTGCCTTTTGTTTTGCTATTCATATGCAGACTGAAACTTTAGGGCCTTTACTCAAAAGGAAGATCAAATCTGCGGCTGATCAGGCTGCCAGTATGTTGATGCCGCCCCCATCTTCTAAATGCCTCTACAAGCACAAGGCGACGCGCCCGCTGGGTGGTGATCTTTTAATGAATATGGTATATTTTCTTAATCCACAAAACATGCCTTGATATTTGTCTATTTATTGTCGGTTTTTTCTAATGCTTGCCAAAAGTTTACAACAACAACAACAACAACAACAACCAAGCCTTTCAGTCCCAAACAAGTTGGGGTAGGCTATAGTTGAAGCCCATAAGATCTCGAAGCCAAAAGTTTAGAAACACCAAATTCGTTTGCTTACAATCATCATACAGTAATGTTCATCTACTCTCCAATTCCCCTAACCCAACAAAAAATGATGTTAATTATGATTTTTAGATTAAAAGAGCACCATTAGGCGCTGTTAATTATGATTTTGAGATTAAATGTCATTTGCAATTGCTAATTACAATTTTGAGGCAAATGATTAGTTTAACCTTGATCTGTTCCGCTCTCCATTTTTCCCAACCGAAAAAATGTAACCATTCCATTCCTCTGAAATGGAACCATTCCATTCCATTCCACGCTGTTTCAGAACCGAACACACCCTTGCATTGTTGTGAACTGTTGTCCATACACAGCCATACCCTTCCACTTACATCCAGCACTATATGCATCGATCTGTCTCGTAGTCATTCAATATCACTGCTGAGATCTGTTCCCATTCTTATGCAGGCTGAAACTGCTGCGCCTTTACTCAAGTGGATGCAAAATGAGGCTGATGAGGCTGCTGTGAGGACGATGGTGCCGGCACCATCATCCGAAAACCTCTACAAGCACGAGGCCATGGGCCAGCTGGGTGGTGACCTTTTAATGAATCTGGTATATTTTCTTAATCCACATACATGATTTTATTATTATCTGTTTAATTCTTTTGTTGGCTTTGCCTAATGCTTACCAAAAGTTCAGAAACACTGCGTTTGCTTACAATCATCATACACTAATTTTTCACTTTTCAGTCTGTCTCATCCAGTATATAAATTGTTGAGTTCCGTTGGCTTCTTTTGTAATCATTTGCATTGTTGTCAACTGTTGTCTATGCACAACCCTATTCTTCCACTTACATCCCGCACTTTTTGCATCAGTCCATCTCATAGATTTATTAAATATCAATGATGAGTTCTGTTGCTATTCATATGCGGGGTGAAGCTTCTGTGCCTCTACTCAAATGGATAAAAAATGATCCTGATGAGGCTGCTGTGAAGATGATGGCGCCGCCACCATCTTCTGAAAACCTGCTCAAGAACAAGGCCACGGGCCAGCTGGGTGGTATCCTTTTTAAGCAGGTATATTTTCTTAATCCTCATACATGATTTGATTTGTCTGTTTATTGCCGGATTTGTCTAATTATGCTTACCAATAGTTCAGAAACACACACAACCCTATTCTTCCACTTACATCCAGCACTATATGCATCAGAGTCTCATAGATTCATTTTATATATCACTGCTGATGTCTGTTGCTCATCAATTTTCATATGCAGACTGAAACTGCTAAGCCTTCATCGGTCAAAAGGATTGCAACTGCTGCTGATGAGGCATCTGCAGAGGCAGCCACCAAGTTACTGTCAGCCCCACCTTCTGGATGCTTATATAAGCTCAAGTCCAAGGACCAGCCGGGCCGTAACCATCCAAGGGTTCGGGTATATTTTCTTAAGCCACATATACTTGCCATGATTTATTTCTGATATTATCACCGGCTCTGTCTACTGCTTCTTGGAATTCGGAAATGCCAAATTAGCATGCTTATATTCATCATACACTAAATTTTGACTATTCAGTTTGTAACATAGTGTTATGCACTCGCTTGTCAACATTTGCATTGCTCTGAACTATGCACTTTACACAACCTAATTCTTCCACTTACATTCAGCGCTACGCACCAGTAGTACCTCCCATGTTTCCTTCACCATCCCGATGCCGAGCTTGCGGGAATATGGCGGGCCCATGTACATACCCCGCATATAACACCTCCTATGGCTCTATCTACCTTTCTAATAACTCCTTCATAGAGTTACAGGTATGTATTCTCAGTGGTTTAGCATGAATTGGCATATAGTAAAGTCTTGTTTTTAGTCTTCCTGCTTCTTACATTAGTATCAATTTTCACCTGCAGACTGTACCTTGTGAACTTCGTCCAATGATTAACCAGATGTGTCTGCATGAAGGGTCTTTCACTATGCATGGCAATGGCAAATTGATGAACACCTACATGGTCTATGAGGTGTATGTCTACAAGACGCAGGCCATCACATATTTGTATGGACATGATTGGAGAAAGTTTACTTTTGACTACGGTCTGAAGAAGGGCGACGAGCTGAGGATCAGAAACTCAAACGGGCATATATACGTAACTGCTTACAGAGTTGGAGACACTTCCAAATATATAATATGTAACTTTTTTGTACTCATATCCTTTGATTACTGCATTCTGAGCAGTTGTTCTAAACCATTCCCTCTGTTCTAGCTTGTTGGGTTTAACATGATCAAAGCTGCAGATCCCCTGATGGAACAGGAGCGGATGTCACAAAGGGCACCCACACCAGCACCGGCACCGGCTTCCCACTCTCCTGCATCAGCACCGGTTCCTGTACCAGCACCGTTTATTGCATCTACCCAGCAGGCCCCTACATCAGCATTGGTTCCTGTAGAGGCCCCATATACTACACCTGCCCAAGCAGCTCTGCATCAAGATCGGTTCCTCTAGCTGCACCGTTTACCGCACTTGCCCAACAGCTTCTCTCATATCAGCACCGGTTCCTCTAGAGGTACCGTTTATTGCACCTTGCCCAGCAGTCTCCTGCATCAGCACCAGCTCGTGTACCAGCCAGGCTCTGCACCTGCCCCAGCCGGATCACCGAGGTCTCGGCTCATTGCCGTGGCCACCCGTGTGGTGACCAGGGACATCCCCGAAGGCTATGTTCGTGAGTATATGACAGCATAACTGCTCTTATCTTGATGTCTTCTCTGCTCAAAGTCTCACATGGTTCAGTCTTTGGTGCATTGGTGCCATTGACTAATTTTTGTTGGTATCTCTTGCTTTGAATCAGAAATTGCCTAAAAGTATCGCCAAGGATCTCAATGCTGGCCGAAGGGGCAAGATTTCCCTCGTCATGGAGAGTGAAGGTCTCATCGTGGAGGGACGGTACTCCGGCAGTCCCACAGATGGCCGCTTGGCTGTTACTTCCAGGTGGAAAAAGTTCATTGACGGTGCCAAACTTCGCATTGGATCAAAGTTGAAGGTCAAGATCTTTCGATGCCGCTGTGACATGCTGGTCATCAAGTTTGCGGTTGTCTAGTTCTATTGTCCCATGAGCCCTTAGCAAATGCATTTGTAGTTATACTTATATAAGGTTATCTTATCTGAACTGCTAATTAATTGTATGGGTGGTAAAACTCTGGCAAGCTTTTGCTCTTAGCAAGTATGTATGTATGATCAGCTATTATGATAACTAATGTTTGTGTTCATCTTAATTTGCATTTCCATTTTAGAAAAAAACTTAATTTCTATTTTGGCTGACCTGTTAGAGAACTATCAGATTGAATCCACAACATGATTCAAATAGATTCATTACACCAAGCCACATGTCTTGACCTTGCTATACACTAGTTCCATTAATCAGTGCAAGAAGGCTTACCTCGAGCTGCTCGAACCACGGCAGATTCGAATCCACCTTAGCTATCTAGCTAGAAATACAACCTTTGCAGAAGAGGATTTGCGATGCGGGAGGCTGAC
Organism: Lolium perenne; assembly: GCF_019359855.2. Classification (NCBI taxonomy): domain Eukaryota; kingdom Viridiplantae; phylum Streptophyta; class Magnoliopsida; order Poales; family Poaceae; genus Lolium; species Lolium perenne. Next base: position 219,544,012 of record NC_067247.2, read on the forward strand.
ATTGGGGACCCATGAGCCAGCAGCGTCGTCAACGTTTTAAAGGCGGCAGGAGATCGAAACAAAAAAAAAGCCAAAAATCAGTTGGTAAACAAAATCCAAGAAATGAAACTTTTACCTTTCTGAGAGGATGACATGCGGGACCCATGAGGCAGCAGCATCCTCAACTATTCCAAGGCGGCAGGGGATCAAAATAAAAATAGGAAATAGCCAGAAATTAATTAGGGTAAAAAATAAATCTATCAAAGGAAACCTTTATTGTTCATAGAGGATGACATGTGGGACCGACCTGCCAGCTGCGTCGTCATGGTTTCAAAGGGGGCAGGGGATCAAAAGAAAAAGGCAAATAACCAGAAATTAGGGGTAAAAAATAAATCCAACAAAGGAAACTTTTATTATTCATAGAGGATGACATGCGGGACCCATGAGCCAGCAGCTTCCTCAACGTTTCAAAGTCGGCATGAGATTGAAAGAAAAAGGCAAGTGACCAAATATCAGGAGCCAAAAATAATCCAAGAAAAGAAATTTTATTGTACATAGAGGATGACATGCGGGTCCCATTTTGCAGTAGCGGTCTCAACATTTCCAAGGCGGCACAGGACCAAAAGAAAAATGAAGTAGCCAGAAAGCCGGGGGTGAAAAAATCCAAGAAAAGAAAGATTTCAATTGGGCTGCATCTGGACATCTGGGCCTTCGAACTATCCTGCTGGGCCTTTTGACTCGTACAATTTCAGCCCACTCCAAAACAGGAAAGTTCAGATTTTTCTAAAAAAAACAGGAAAGTCCTATGCTTCGCAAAAACACAAAACAAGGAGATTCAACATATAAGTTTGTTTATGTAAAAATAAAGATTTAATTTCTCCGTTTGCAATAGCTCAGAGCGAAATACAATGTTTATTGTCTGCAAAATAATCAAGATATCACATGCTTCTTGTACGGGGAGGCTGACATCGGGGACCCATGAGCCAGCAGCGTCGTCAACGTTTTAAAGGCGGCAGGGGATGGAAAGAAAAAATAAACCAAAAATTTGTTGGTAAAAAATACAAGAAAAGAAACATTTTCGTTCTGAGAGGATGACATGCGGGACCCATGAGGCAGCAGCATCCTCAGTGTTTATTGTTCATAGAGGTTGACATGTGGGACCCGTGAGCCAGCAGCGCCCTGAACGTTTTAAAGGCTGCAGGAGATCGAAAGAAAAAATAAGCCAAAAATCGTTTGGTCAACAAAATCCAAGAAAAGAAACATTTACCGTTCTGAGAGGATGACATGCGGGACCCATGAGGCAGCAGCATCCTCAACGATTCCAAGGCGGCAGGGGATCAAAGGAAAAAAGGAAATATCCCGAAATTAATTAGGGGTTCAAAATAAATCCATCAAAGGAAACTTTTATTGTTCACAGAGGATGACATGTGGGACCGACCTACCAGCTGCGTCGTCATCGTTTCAAAGGGGGCAGGAGATCAAAAGAAAAAGGAAAATAGCCAGAAATTAGGGGTCAAAAATAACTCCAAGAAAGGAAACTTTTATTGTTCGTAGAGGATGACATGCGGGACCCATGAGCCAGCAGCTTACTCAACGTTTCAAAGGCGGCATGAGATCGAAAGAAAAAGGCAAGTGACAAAATATCAGGAGCCAAAGATAATCCAAGAAAAAAACTTTATTGTACATAGAGGATGACATGCGGGTCCCAATTAGCAGCAGCAGTCTCAACGTTTCAAATGCGGCTTGAGATCAAAAGAAAAAGAAAGTTGATTGTACATAGAGGATGACATGCGGGTCCCATGAGTCAGCAGCTTACTCAACGTTTCCAAGGCGGCAGGGGATCAAAAGAAAAAGGAAATAGCCAAAAATCAGAGGGTGAAAAAAATCCAAGAAAATAAACTTTTATAGCACATAGAGGATGACATGCGGGTCCCATGAGCCAGCAGGTTCCTCAACGTTTCAAACGTGGCATGAGATTGAAAGAAAAAGGCAAGTGACCAAATATCAGGAGCCAAAAATAATTCAAGAAAAGAAACTTGAGTGTACATAGAGGATGACATGCGAGTCCCATTTAGCAGCAGCGGTATCACCGTTTGAGAGGCTGCACGAGATCGAAAGAAAAAGGCAAGTGACCAAATATCAGGAGCCAAAAATAATCCAAGAAAAGAAATTTTATTGTACATAGAGGATGACATGCGGGTCCCATGAGCCTGCAGGGTTCTCAACGTGGCATGAGATCGAAAGAAAAATGCAAGTGACCAAATATCAGGAGCCAAAAATAATTCAAGAAAAGAAACTTGATTGTACATAGAGGATGACATGCGGGTCCCATTTAGCAGCAGCGGTATCACCGTTTGAGAGGCTGCACGGGATCGAAAGAAAAAGGCAAGTGACCAAATATGAGGTTCCAAAAAAAATCCAAGAAAAGAAAGTTTTATAGTACATAGAGGATGACATGCGGGTCCCATTTAGCAGCAGCGGTCTCACCGTTTGAGAGGCGGCAGGGGATCGAAAGAAAAAGGTAAGTGACCAAATATGAGGTGCCAAAAAAATCCAAGAAAAGAAAGTTTTATAGTACATAGAGGATGACATGCGGGTCCCATTTAGCAGCAGCGGTATCACCGTTTGAGAGGCGGCAGGGGATCGAAAGAAAAAGGCAAGTGACCAAATTTGAGGTGCCAAAAAAAACTCCAAGAAAAGAAAGTTGATTGCTCATAGAGGATGACATGCGGGTCCCAATTAGCAGCAGCGGTGTCAACGTTTCCAAGGCGGCAATGGATCAAAAGAAAAAGGAAGTAGCCAGAAATAAGGGGGTCAAAAAAATCCAAGAATAGAAAGAATTTTGGTTCATAGAGGATGACATGCGGGACCCATGATCCTGCATCGTAAACGGCTCGATCGGAGAGCGTTGAATGAGATGGCTGCCATCTGGGCCCTACATCCCTCGGCGGTGCGGATTTGCGTTGACTCGGCCGGCGAACCCGAGAATTCGAGATGCACCACGTCCCGGGCCACCATACACAACATTTTGGCCGTTTTCGTCGGGCTAGGTGGCCTCAAAAATGAGAAAAAAAACGTTTTGACATGCACAATGGACAGACCCAAAATCGTCGGCCATGGTACACCAGCAACCACAGCGCAACTTCAACTTCATCGGCCATGGCAACTTTTCTTGTAGTGCATACTCGGGGACTCCGCCCGCCGCCGACTCGCCCGCCGCTGGCTCGCCTGTCGCCGACTCGCCTAGCGCGGACTGGCCATACTCGGGGACTCCGCCCGCCACCGGCTCGCCTATCGCCGACTCGCCTAGCGCGGACTGGCCATACTCGGGGACTCCGCCCGCTGCCGACTCGCCTAACGTGGATTCGCCACAGCGCGTCTCCATCCACCGCGTTGACCACTGTCCGCCGCGTCGACCCTGCTCACCACAACGCGTCTCCTTCCTTCGCGTTGACCACTGTCCGCCGCGTCGACCCCGCTCGCCACAGTGCGTCTCCGTCCGCCGCTTTGACCAATGTCCGCCGCGTCGACCCCGCTCGCCACAGCGCGTCTCCGTCCGCAGCGCCGACCCTGTCCGCCGCGTTGACTCTTTCCGCCTATCATTCGAGTTACCAAAGAGGGTACGTTGCCAAACTGCACGACTCACCACTGGGCCCCTCTCTCGCATGGGTAAAATCTTTACGCCTTTGTCAACCTTTGAAAGAGCGACTCGCAATGGCCAAGTAGTGCGGACGAGTATTCTCTAACACAACCTCGGATCGTCAACGAAAAACGCTAACCGACAGCCATCATTGGAGTCGCATGCACGACTGGCCTTCCGGGCCAAGACAAATGGCAGTGTTATAAATACAGCACCCTGCCCTCCTCTACCTTAGGAAGTGCGACTCGCGGAGACCAAGTGCTGCGAGTGGGTAATCCGCAAAACGGAGCCATAGCTCGTCCAGGAAGAACGCCCAGACGAGAGCCTCCTTCGGAGTCGCCATGCGACTGGCCCACCGGGCCACGATGAGCTGGCGTGCTACTGAACATCGCATTAAATTTGCCCTCATCTACCTTAGGTAGCGGCGACTTGCCATGGCCACATACCGCGACTGGGGACTCCGCAAAACGGACCCCAGGTTCGTCCAGGGAAAACGCCGAGCTCAGAGCCTCCTTTGGGATCGCCAAGCGACTGGCCTTCCGGGCCACGATGAGCATGCACGCTAAAACATGAACAACGCACGAATCGCAAGTCCTTGCTTTACGTCAATCGCCAGTCTCCCCGACCTCGCCATTCGCCACGCTCGGGGACTCGGCGCGCTACAGACAGCGCTACTCGCCGGCCGCCTGACCTCGCCATTCACCACGCTTGGGGACTCGGCGCGCTATAGACAGCGCTACTTGCCGGCCGCCCGACCTAGTCATTCGCCACGCTCGGGGACTCGGCCCGCTACAGACAACGCTACTCGCCGGTCGCCCGACCTCGCCATTCGCCACGCTCGGGGACTCGGCGCGCTACAAACAGCGCTACTCGCCGGTCGCCCGACCTCGCCACTTGGGACGCTCGGGGATTCTCCACTCGCTAGTCTACCGGGGTCGCCATCGCCACTCGCGACGCTCGGGGACTCTCCGGTCGCCAGGCTCCGCGCCTCGCCACTCGCGATGCTCAGGGACTACTTCGTGGTCGGGGGCTATGTGCGCAAGTGTGTGAACTTGCGAATATCTTGCAGGGTTGAGAGTTGTTGCATTGGCAACATGAATCAATCGAGAGACTTCGTCGGCGTCATACAAGTTATCATCCACTTATCATCGATTCTGTCCGTTGTGTTCATCGTGTGTTCATCACCACCCACCGTGCTTACTGAGAAGAACGAGCAACCCATTATCATTTTGGTATCAGATTTCAGCGTTTTCTCGGTAATCCATCCCCAATCCACCCCATAGTTGAGTTGTGAGTGTTTCCTATCCAGAAAAAGCCAAAAATATTCGGGTTAGGGTTTGCCATAGCCTTAGATTGCACCATTTTTGAGTTTTAGTTGTTGTTCATAGTAATTTTTGCGTATCTTTTCTTTCATCTAGTAGATTGTCTAGGGTTTGTGTTTTTGCTATCATCTAGTTTTCAGTTTTTGTTGCCCCGAGTCCACATAGCGTACAGTTTGCTTGTTCCCAACCATAGACACAACATTTCGATATACGTGACTAGGAACTTTCCCAAAAGACCCTAGTTTTACCGCTCGACAAGCTGCTCTTTATGGTTTTGGTGCTTTGCAAATTTCTGTTTGGCCGCGTTTCAAGGAGAAGAGTCATAAAAAAAGGAGAACATAGAAAAAAAGAAAAAAGAGCTACATTGTTGTGTGTGCTATAGAAAGAAAACGAGAAAAGAGTAAAGAGAAAAAGTGAAGTGCTAGTAAGATCAAGTGAAGGCCTAGTTTACTTTTCTGCACTTGTAGTTGAGCAATCTTGTGTCTGTTTCATTGAGCTTTGCTAGTGTCTCTCGAGTGCCTTGCAACCTATTCATCCATATAGTTGCATTGCCACATTTATCGCCTTGTTTGAGTATCATTGGTTGTTATACGGTCAATGATATAGCTTGTTATTGGTGCAAATAGGTAGCCTACCTACAGCCCCACATATATCCTGCTTTGTCGTGTGATTGTTCTTATACCTTTGATATTCGCTTTGCTACATCCATGCACAAGTTGTCCATCCAAGTTGGTAAGCAATACTAATTCACTTTGGAGCGGTAAGATTTACCTTTCTTATCAGTTTTGAGTGAGGTGTGAGAGTACCACCACAGATTTTTGTTTTATGCACTAACCTACTAACCATGTCTTTGAGTGATGTTGATGTTGACCAGAAAAACAATGATGGAGCTGATCTTGTTTCTTGGAGGGAGTATGAAGCTCTTCGTGATGATGTGTGACGTGAATTCCGCAATCAGGGCGACATACTTAATGATGACATCCTGAAGGTCACCAAGAAGCTTGACACTACTAATGAGACCGTCAATACAATCCAAGTACAAGTGATGGATATTCAGCGCCCTCTTCAAGCGTTGCAGTTAGCCGTTGCGAACCTGACCCAACAACAACAACATGACGATGGAGAAAGTGTGCATGGCGACTTTGAAGAACAACCCGCTGCTAATGAGCATGGTAAAGGTGGTGGTGTTGTACGTGGTATCCGTGGTCGTGGTTTTGTCGAACTCGGAGCCCGCCATGTTCCCCCACAACCTCAACACGATGGTTTGGGTAAGCAAAATTTGTCAATCCCCAAATTTGAAGGAGGTCCTGATGTTGAAGAATACCTCACATGGGAGCTGAAAATTGAGAAGTTGTGGTGCCTACATGACTGTACTGAAGATAGGAAGGTCAAGCTTGCTTCTTCAGAATTTGATGGCTATGCATTACGTTGGTGGGATGGAGTTACACGTGCTCGTCAAGAAGATGGAGAATTGCCTGTTCTTACATGGCGCGAGATGGAGGCAATTATGCATGCTCGTTTTGTCACCACTAATTATTTGCGATCGATATATGATAAGTCGACCCTCTTGAAACAAGGTGTTCTAACGGTTGGTGCTTATTTCATGGAGATGGAGATGCTTATGCAGCGTGGCCGTGTCCGTGAGTCACTTGAGATGACAATGCAGTGTTTTCTCCATGGTTTGAAGTATAATCAAGGGCATTGTTTGTCATCACCATTACAATAATATGAATGAGCTACTACATCATGCAAGAGAAGATGAATCATAGTTGGCTGAAGAGGCGCAAATCAAAGGTCGTGCTACAGGAGCTGGGCGCTTTACATCTCGGGCGTCACCCTCTACGGCGTCGGTGCCATCACCGCGTCTTGCAAGTTTTCCTACTTCATCTAGCAAGCCGGTCTCCAATGTGTCCAAGACAAAGAAGCCTGAACCTGCTGCAAGTGGAAGTAGTTCTAGCATGTCTATGGCGCGCAACCGCGATATGACTTGTCATACATGTGGTGGGAAGGGTCACTTCAAGAGATATTATCCTAATCGTAAAGTGATGATCATTAATGATAACGATGAGTATGAGACTGGAGATGATGCTGATCCAAATGCTCCAGAAGATGATGACTATGACAGTGATGGTGTAGATGCTTATCCTTCTGAAGCTCGCACTATTGTTGTGTCACAACGTGCTCTTAATGTGCAGCCAAGTGCATGTACTCAGTGCTGCAATTTGTTCCAAACAAAGGCACTAGTTGGTCCTGATAAAGCTTTCAAGGTCATTATTGATGGTGGCAGTTGTCGCAATTTAGCAAACAAGGAGTTATGTGCCAAGCTAAAACTGAAGTATCTACCGCACCGGCATTCATATTATATTCAGTGGTTGAGCGACAATTGAGAGATGAAGGTAAACCACATGGTGCGTGTTGATTTTGAGATTCGACCGTATGAGGATTCCATTGATTTTGATGTGGTTCCTATGACGGTGTGTCATTTACTATTGGGTCGGCCATGGCTCTATGACCGTTTTGTGCAACACAATGATCGCGCCAATACATATCACTTGGAGTTCAAGGGTAAGAAAATTAACTTGCAGCCTATGTCACCACATCAAATTGTCAATGAATCTCGTCAGAAAGTTGAAGTGAACTTGGAGCATGCATCCATAGATAGGCGAGAGAATTGTAATGTCGTGAGTGATATAACGAAAAGGGAGAGAGTGAATTCCTTAGTCATATTAGCCACCAGAGAGGATATGAGAGAATTTAGTGAGGATCCTACAACCATGCCTCTTGTGCTCATGTACAAGGGTGAGGTTTTGGTTTCTAACGACATGACCCCTATTTCTCTTGGTGTTTCTCATGTTTTGCAAGAATTCAGCGATGTGTTTCCGGAGGAGGTGCTTGCAGGACTGCCACCATTGCGTGGTATTGAGCATCAAATTGACTTGATCCTCGGCGCCTCGCTGCCCAATAGGGAGCCATACAGGAATAACCCCGAATAGACGAAAGAAATACAGAAGCAAGTACAAGCGCTACTTTACAAAGGTTATATTCGCATAAGCCTAAGTCCTTGTGATGTTCCTGTTATTCTAGTTCCTAAGAAAGATGGTACATGGCGCATATGTGTAGATTGTAGAGCGATAAACAACATTACTATTCAATATCGTCATCCTATTCCCCGTTTAAAGGATATGCTAGATGAATTGGGGGGTGCTGCTGTTTTCTCTAAATTTGATTTGCGTATTGGTTATCATCAAATTAGGATGAAAGAGGGGGATGAATGGAAAACAACCTTTAAAACAAAATTTGGTTTATATGAGTGGTTAATAATGCCTTTTTGGTTTAACTAATGCACCTAGTACTTTCATGAGACCGATGAACTATGTTTTGCGTGATTTTATTGGCAAGTTTGTGGTTGTGTACTTTGATGATATATTAATTTACAGCTCCAATTAATATGATCATACTATACATATTCGACATGTTTTGCAAGTGTTGCGTGATAATCAACTTTATTGTAATCTTGAGAAATGCACATTTCTGGGTTATGTTGTCTCTAAGCATGGAGTAGAGGTAGATTGATCTAAGATTGAAGCAACTCAAAATTGACCTACTCCCATGAATGTGAGTCAAGTAAGAAGTTTTCATGGTCTTGTTGGGTTTTATAGAAGATGTGTGCCCAATTTTAGTACTATTGCCACACCTTTGAATGAATTGACTAAAAAGGGTGTTGTATTTGAGTGGGTCGCAGCCCAAGATCATGCTTTTGATGAACTGAAACAATTGTTAACTTCTGCACTGTTGCTTGCACTTCCTGATTTCAATAAGTAATTTGAGATTGAATGCGATGCTAGTGGTACTGGAATTGGTGGCGTGTTGATGCAAGAGGGTCGCCCAATTGCATATTTTTCTGAGAAACTTTCTGGTGCTAAGTTGAACTATCCAATATATGATAAAGAATTGTATACTTTAGTTAGAGTTCTTGAGGTTTGGCCAAAGGAATTTATAACATTCTGATCATGAAGCTTTAAAATATCTGAAAGCTCAATCTAACTTGCATAGGCTTCTTGCTAAGTGGGTCGAGTTCATTGAGTATTTTACACACATTATTAAGCATAAGAAGGGAAAAGGTAATATTGTTGATGATGCTCTATCTAGGAAGAACATGCTATTAACTCAACTTGATGTTAAAATTCCTAGACTAGAGATATTATGTGATTTGTATGCTACTCATCATGATTTTGCTGAACCATATCGCTTGTGTGCTATTGGTAAAGCATGGGAAAAATATCATATACATGATGGGTTCTTGTTTAGAGCTAACAAACTATGTGTTCCAGAATCATCTCTGTGTTTGCTCTTATTTCAGGAATCACATGATGGAGGTTTGATGGGTCACTTTGGGCGTGAGAATACACTACTCATGCTCGTTGATCACTTTTAGCCAAAGATGAGGCGGTATGTGGACAGGTATGTGAAGAGATGCATTACTTGCAACAAGTCCAAGTCCATGCTGAAGCCACACGATTTGTATACTCCTTTACCGACACCTACTACACCATCGGAAGACATTAGTATGGATTTTGTGTTGGGATTGCCGCGTACTAAGAGAGGCCATGATTCTATATTTTTGGTAGTGGACTGATTTTCTAAGATTTCACACTTTATTGCCTGCCACAAGAGCGATGATGCATCGCATATTGCTAACCTGTTTTTCAGGGAGATTGTACGTCTACATGGAGTCCCGAAGACTATTGTTTCTGATCGTGGCGTCAAGTTCATGAGGTACTTGTAACACCCCACTTTTTGCAACCTTGATTAGTTGTACATGTTGCAAAAATTAGGGGAACAAAAACTTTTTCTTAAAGACTAATTAGATGAATTGCCTTGATCTGTTTGTTATAATGAATTGCTTTGATCTGTTGGTAGATGAATTGTCTTGATTTGCTTGTTGAGTTTTGTCTTGAGATACCCCTAAGAACAACACCCCTAGTGGTAAACACAAACAACTCACCTAATAAAACACATGTGTGACTTAGAAAAAAATGTTTTCCTTCTTACTACACCAAACCTCTCTACTTTTGGCAACATGAGTGTGCCCTCTTGAAGTTCCTCTTGGTGTTCTAAATCTAGCTCAAATCATCCTTGAATCAAAACTGGGGATCATCTGCTCCTTATCATATCTTTCCCTTGTAATCTAAAGCAAGGCACTGGGTCCTAAACCTACCATATCTTGAGCACTTCTCAACCATGTCCATGCCTTATACTAAATCCCTCTATACTCATTTATCCATGTCTGTTTTGAAGACAAGTCATCAGATTGTTATGGCAGGCTTACAAGATTCCAACTTTGGCAGTTGATCTCTAAGAACCCACCACTGTTTTTGGTAACCTCAATGCATGGATCTACTCTATGCAACACCCTCTACAATTTCCACGTCCTGCATGTCTTATTCTACCCCTGCAACTCTTATATCCAACTTGATCTTATACCTTACCCAGTGTTTCAGCACTAGATCACTTCTTCCTCTTTTACCTCTTGTTTTATTTTTAATCCAAGGTTAATATTCACAAAACCAAGAGTGGGAATGATGGGTACATTTTGTAACCACCATCTATCCTTGAGAACACTTCTCCCTAAACTATTTTCTCTCTCAAAAACCCTATTGATTTTCCTTCTCTAGTTTTGATCACAAAACTACTTCTAGTTTTATTAAATCTTTTCAAGGTATTTCTTCAAGGAAAACAAGGAACTGAAATAGGTTTTGTTTTTCATCCCAGTTCTACCAAGTACTGATTTCTAAAACATTATTTTCTATCTTGCTTTCTTTTTAGCAAAAGGCTTGTTTGTGGCACCTATAACATTTCTTGTTTTCCTCTTGCTTATTTTTACATTATTGAAAAACTCTACTTTACTTGAGAAAGTAAGTAGAACATTTTGAACTCCTATGTTCCAACTAGTTTTCTCTCAACATTTTCAAATTCCATTCCACTTGGGTTCATCCCCAATTGTCTCTAGACAATTGAGGTGTGTCATATACCTTTCAATTGAACTCCATTTCAAACAACAACTCTTGCACATCTTATGCACATCCCTGATCTACCCCATTGTATCCCCTCATCCTCCAATTCTTGATCAAATGGATGATCATTTGATACTTCCAAATGGACTCCCTTCAACTAAACCCTAGACTCAGGGAGTAATTCAAACCACTCCCAAATTGACTTCTTATTTGAAAACAACTTATATTTCATTATGCCCATCTCACTCCTCTACCCATTACCATCATCACCTTGACCTCTTGAATTGATGACTTATGTCACCATATTCATCATTGTTATTGTACCATTATTTCCATCTCTATCCTTCTAAACCTTGGACACTTTATCACTTGTAGAAAACTATTTTCTTTGCATAACACAAGGGGTGTCGTGTGTCTTGCATAGGCACTTGAGTACCTTGTGTATCATCTTGTTTGGAGTAGTCAAGTCTCAAAATCTTGTGGCGGCCATCTCCAAAATAGCTTGCACAGGAAAACTTGTACACCACCATCACCACCACACTCTTCCTCCATCTCTTGCTCTTTATATTTTCATACACATCATCTAAGCCACCATCTTGGCAAGAAATAATGTGGCTCCACTATAATCAACATGTATGTTGGAAGCTCCCTTTTGATGATTCATTTTATAGTTGCACATGAAGGAGCCGGCCATGGCAAGAATTTCGGCCAGCCCTTCCTCTTCATTTCCTTTCTCCACAAGCCTTGCCTCCCACCTAACCCAATAAATAAATGGGCAGCCACCCACCTTGGCCAATCAAGTGAAGAGCTGCCACCACTCCTTCCCTCTATAAAAACACCTTGGCCGGCCACCCCTCCACCTTTGGCTCTCATTTTTGACTCTCCACTCCTTCCACCACTCACTCACACTCCTCTCCTACCTCTCCCCCACGAAATGCTGCTCCACCTAGATACCATGGCCGGCCATGGCCATGGAAAGCCACCAAGATGAAGCTCCCCTTCTCCCTCAAGCTTCCCCTCACCATGAGAGCATCCCTCTCACTCTCTTCTCCCCTAACCCTAGATGAATCCAGCTCTCTTTCTCTTTTTCCCTCTCACAAGATTGGATCTTGATGCAGGTGCATGTTGGTCCAAGCATGGAGAAGCTTCACCTATCCACAGATCTGAAGTTCTTGACCAAAGTTCGTCCAAATCCCTGCAGTAATTTCTGTAATCTTGTTGTTTCAGATTCTGGTACGAAGTTGTAAAATCCACCAAAACTCGTGTACAGATCCGAATCGAGTGAATCAAAGTTCCACAGTTAGCTAGTGAACAGATCTATAACTTGGTGTTGGTTTCATCCTCAGATTCATCGTAGATTTTCCTGAATAAATAAAGCTCTGAAAACATGCAGATTCATTGTTTGTTAGATTTGATTTGTTTTACCAAACCTTTTTGAGCAAACTCAACTGGGGATGAAAGCCCTCTCCAGTAGCTTCATTTTTCCATTGGTCTCACCTCAAATGGCCAACTAAAATTAAAATGGTTGACAGATCAAGTTCTGGTCAGATCTGACTTTGTCTGTTTAGACCAGGAGCTTGGGGACGAATTTGCAAGTGAAACCAATTGCATTAGAACCGTATTGTCAATACCTTTCATATGCAACTGACCTCATATTTTTAGGATTTTCTACGATTTTTAGCATACAGATCTTGTTTTCTGTACAGTCAGATTCAAGCAAAGGCCTAAAATTGTAGGATTAACCTTTTTGGGTGATTCCAATTGGGTTAGTCTTGTATTAGTACTGGCCATCTAGGAAAAATAATGTTAGTCTCTGTTCATGCATATTGGTTACTGATATTAACATGTGTGTGCTATATGAGTTGTTGGTCCAAAACTTTTTGGTTTGTTTAGAACCCTTGACCAACTCTTTTTATTAGAAATGGGCAACCTTTGTTTTATGCTTGCAAAACAAAACCTCTGCAAGCTAAAATTAGTTCTATTGTTTTGCTTAAGATTCAAAAAGGTGTGGTATCTTGCTTGTTTCCTATTTGTGGGTATAGTGTGGAGTGAGCAAATTAAATTAGGAAAACTGATTTCTACTTTTCCAAAAATGTTTCAAATTATATATTGAATGTTTGTGATGCCAAACTAATGCACTTGTCCTCTTTATGATGTTATCTACCAGGGGATACTTAGTTGTGCCATGGTTATACCGAGAGAGGCAATTGCTAAGTCGTGGCACTCTCATACCTTTACTAGGTAAATAAAATGGGTTCTCTTTTAGTAGCTTTGTAGTATCTATAAGTCCTTAATACGTTAGCCTTAGTAGAATGGTTAGCTTTTGATTGTTGATTGTTGCATGCTTGTTATGATTGGTGCAATGTGTTGATTGTGTTCTTTTTATATTTTCCGGCGATAGGTACGCACGATTCCGGAGAAGAAGAAGAAGAAGTGGATTCGGACGAGGATTCTATTTATATTGTTGGGATTCTTATTGGATGTAGTTGATGAAGTCTAGGGACAAATAAGCCAAGGCAAGCCATCTTTTGATCTCTGATTGTTGAATCACATATTGTGGTTACTTGTTGTTATTATTGTCTCTCGATCTATTTTTGTGTGGTATCTTCTTATGTTAATGAAGCATGCTCACCGTGAGCATGTTGGATTCTCTTCGACACCTCACCTACCATCCCATTTTGGGAAAATGGTGGCCATCATCATGATCTTGGTGTACCCTCTAAGTGTGATGGGTATGCCCACTTATCTTGTGTGTGTCAACCTCTCGACACCCTTCTTGCACGTCTTAGAGGCATAATTGTTAGCATCGTTCCCTCTTGTTGATGCTATGCATACTTACTCCCAAGTATGTTGAACCCCTTGTTGATCATGGCTATGCCATTCTACCTTGTTGAGTTACATGCTTACCCCAAGCATGTGACACTTCTTGGCAATTCACTCCTACACCCATTGTGAGTGTAGTAGTAACAACATCATAATCTTGGTGTACTCTCATTTTGAGATGAGTATGCCTACCTACCTTAGGTATGTCAAATATCGTTGATCACCCTCACTTCTTTTAGTATTGGTTGGTTAACACCACAAATTTGAAAGTATTTTCCCTCTTATGTTGACAACATGCGTGCTTACCCTAAGCATGTATGCCCCTTGACCACCTACATTATCATCTTCTTAGTGGCATGATGATTAACATCATGACCCTTGTTGTATCATCCTACTTATGTTGTCCCTATGCATGCTTATACTAAGTATGTATGATCCCCTTGACACCTCCCTTCTCATCTCCTTAGTGGTATGGTGGCTAACATCGTGCCATCGATATATACTAGTTCAACTCATGAAACTTTAGGTTGGGAACCCCTCAAGGCTTACCTTGTTGTAAATGCTTATGAAAGCCTTGGGTAAGTTAACTCTACCCAAGTGTATGTTTTTGGAAAAGCAAATGTTTTGAACAAGGTTATTCGGAGGAATATGGTTGGTTGTTGGCAAACAAAGGAAGTGTGTGGGTTATGTTTTCAAAAGGAGCACTGCTTATAAGTGTTCGCCAGCCCAACTTTTTATCGCGCAACCACTCTACCCCAACGTGGGCACGGGGATTAGCCCTAGTTTGTTGAAGCTGGCATGAGACACCTTCACAACTCTCTAGGAGGGTCACGATGACCTTTAACACCGGGTTGCGCTCTGGATGAGGCAATACACTATAGTTGCCTATAGCCGGACGATTATTGAGGGTCTTCTATCGTGGCGCCGGAGATACGCTCAAAAAGGAGGTATGCTGCCGGGGTGCCGGGAAGGGTTAAGCCCGCAGGGAAGGACTCATGCCAGTGGAGGTAAGCGAAAGGTTATGTCCGGGTATCCGTCGTGGCATATGTCGTTATGCGGGGATGATGCCCACACGATAGGTATCCGGATAGTTGTGGGGAAAGTGTGCAAACTCTGCAGAGTCAAATCTATTCGAATAGCCGTGTCCGCGGTCATGAACGGGTTGAAAAGGCCGACCTTAACCTGGGCTTGTTTTGTTTTAAAAAGGCTTTACAAAGAAAAAGAGAAAGTTGTTCTCAGAGTACCGGAAGGGTACGGTAAAGGTGGTTGACCATGTGAAGATGGTCAGAAAGGAAATAAAAAGGGCTACTCCCATCCTAGTGTTTTATGTTGAAGAACTCTTGTAACATCCCTGTTTACCAAACCCTAATAAGAAATGTTTGTGCATTCATGAGCATCATCTAAAATGCATTAAGAAAAATTTGCAAATAAAACAAAGTGGAAACCCTAGGTTTATGCAAGTCTTTCTCTATTTGAAATGTGTTCAAATGTTTGAAAACCTCAAAACAAAAATATGTGGAATTTCAATTATGATTAGGAAGGCCACAAAATATTTTCCCTAAAATATTAGAGTTATTTCTGATCTTCAAAAGGTTGGAAAATGCCAAAATAGAATTGATTTTGCTCTGTTTTAATTCTTTCCAGAAAACCCTCAAGACTTTGGGGGTTTTCTCAAAAATTCCCCTTGTCTTCTACCTACAGCCAGGCAGGCTGCTGCCTGTCGCTACTCCGGCCGTCGATCCCCGAAGGGATTCGCGCCGCCGCTCGCCGCCCCTGGGCGGGGATAAGGCAGCCACGACGCCGCCCCTCTCCCTTATCTTCTCCCCACCTCGCGCGCCTTCTCCCCTGCTCTCTCTGCGTGCACGCGCGCGAAACCCTAGCCCACGGCCAGCTCGCCGTCGCCGCCGTTCTACGCCGCCCCGCGCCCAGCCGTGCCTCCCATCGGCTCCGCCTCGCTTCCAGAAACCTCCCCGTCGAAGGAATCGGCCGGGGAGCGCTCGAATCACCGCCGCCGAGTCCGTCTTCCTCGCGGCCGGCGAAGCTCCCGGCAACCGCCGCCTCGCCATACGGCCTCCCCCGGCCACTCCGTCGACACCTACGCGCTCCTGGTGAGCTAGTGGTCCTCCTGGAGCTCTCCTCTGACTCCTTCCCCGTCTGGTCTGCCCTCGCGTCGTGCGCCTCCGTGCTCCGCCGCGGTAGGTCATCGCTGGCCACGTTCCGATGACCAAAAACTGGCAGGGCCTCTGCTATTAAGTTCACCTTGATGAGGCACATAAAGCGCGCGCCATGCTGGGTTCCTGTTTGCGCTCAATCGCCAAGTCCTTGCTCGCCAGAGAGTAGTCCTTATACGTACACGACCGTGGACTGGTTTTTACATTGAACTCTCATATTCCTGCTAGCACCTAGCACAGCACTAATCTGAATTCGTGTGTGGGTACGTTGAGTACTTGCATAGTTGTCTCTAATACGAGACTCACTTTTCCTGTCATGCAAATACATGCTAACCTGAGACATCTTATTTCGATTTCAACAATCAGCAGCTGTTAGTGCTCACAGAACAGTTGTAGCTGAGTGTCGATATTCAGTTCAGGTTTTTAGGAGTAGAGTTATAGCCCAGAAAACCATCAGCTTTTTAAACTAGTTATTGCCCCAATGTTTCCAGTTCATAAACTGCAGCAATTAACTTCTCAACTTAGTGCTTTCTAAAATTCGTGACATCTTTTAGAGAAGAAGACTAATTTCACATTATGCTGTTTTTCCGTTTTCAGAAAATATCTAAACTTGTAAAATCCATAAGTATTTCATATAATTTCATAAAAATACAAATAAGATATCAAAATCTTCAGAAAAACGAGATCTACACTTTAGTATCAAAAGCATGCATTGTTAAACAACTTTGAACCCTGTCCTTAATAGAAGAACAAATGAACCCTCTTCGTTAATATGCGGGATTCATGGAATTGCAAAGTATTATGCATTCCAACCCTATTTAAATTGATGAACATGTTATAGGATCACTTTCTATAATATTAACATGTCATATCATCATCCTTGTATGCGCATTGCATCGATGCCATGTGTTGATTGTTCTTTACCTTTCCGGTATTTGCTTCTTCGCGATCGATAGAGCAATTGCCGAGACGATGAAGATCAACAACGACGCAGATCAATAATCGTCGATTGACGAACAAGTCAAGCATGGGATGCCCGAAGATCCACTTCGGTTTGTCAGGGACAAAGGCAAGCCCTAGCCTGGTTCATATATGTTTTTGAAATGCTTTTACTTCTGGTTCCTACATATTGCATACGATTCAACTGTCTTTTATCGATAGGTAGAGTTACCCTATCTATTGCATGTTCCATCGTTGTAGCCTCAAATACCCTGATCCACTACTCCTAGCATAACTAGGTTTGGCATGTGTGCATCGCTAAAGCCTTTATATCTTTATGCTTAGCCATGCTTAGTTTGTTACGCTGCAACTCCGGTCTTCGGACTGGAGCCATACAATGAAGTGAAACTAGCATGACAGGTTGACGTGGTAAGTATAGAGATGTTGATAAACATGATTAAAGGCTCAGACGAGAGGCCACATTGGGATGTGGTGGGTTGTTTCGTTTCTGCCGACCCTAGGAACCGAGTTCTCGCCTCTTGAACCAAGACCGAGCGTACAACCACACGAGGCCCTATTATGGTACCCTCTCGACTCACTAACTTGCCTAGTAGATTCCATGAGTCACATAGTTTGCGCGTTACCTGGACATATGCATTGCATTTTTGCTTGGGGGAAAAGGTACATAACAGGCAGGTAAGCGTGGTCGTGGTGGCTGGTGGTTGCGGCCTCTGGGGAAACCCACCTCGGCTCACATCGTTAAGGACCGACTTCGGGACTTGACCCGTTACGGCGGAACAATCCCTAGCGCGTGACTCATGGTCTCGGCGACAGCAAGGTAAAGGTCGTGGTCAACCACTCTCTGCCGGCTTTCCAAGGAAGAGAGCTAATGTACTGGCACTAAGAATCGGTTGACACGTGTGGGTAAAGTTGTGCACCCCTGCAGGGTTATAATCTTTTCGAAAAGCCGTGTCCACGGTTATGGATGACTTGGGAACGGACGTGGAGATCATAGAGAACATGAACCTAATCGTAAAACTTGGCAATCAATGTGTGTTTACGGATACCTTCTCCGGGTGTTGAGGGGGTAATCCGAGAATAGTGGTTCGAGATGATGAAGATTGGTGGATACAATATGATGATTAATAGAGATAGAGATGTCGCTCTCTTATCCCCTTTCAAAGGTTCTGAGTAGTCGAGATTCTTCTCTCTCTTGTCTTACAAAGGAAAACTGGCTTTACGCAAAAGAAGCTCCACAGAAAGCCCGCATACCCGCTTTGCTAAAAGGTTGTACTAAGTCTTGCTGAGTCCCTATACTCAGCTTTGCATGCTTTTGTTTCAGACGAAATCGCTCCAACAGATGGTGGTTTCTAGTCGACATCGACGAGTAGCTTGGGGTTCCCAGGTGGCAGCACAGGAATCTATGGGCTGGGACGTCGCCGTTATGCTCCTGGCCTCTTAGGCCTTTTGCTATCTTGCTATGTCTAATAGCATAACTTTGCTTCCGTTGATTGATGTATGCCAGGTCAGTGACCTCTTCTTGTAATGCTTTGGTTCTTCGCTCAGTTATGAGCTTGTATTACTTTTTGAGTCGTAGAGTCACTGTTGTGTTACCGATTCTCTCACTGTAGTCTCTCGAGCTCTAGGTTAGGCTTATGTCAGACGAAGATCTGGTATTTGTCTAACCCTGATCCCGGGGGTGCCACAGGTTTTGGTATCAGAGCAGGACTGCCTGTAGGAAACCCTTTCTATTGGTCGATGTTGAGTCTAGTGCTTGTGAAAACTATTTGAAAGCTAAACAGTATTTGCAAAATCTGATTAGGCTTCTTTTTACTCCTTATCTGGTATCGCTCTAATTCTAAGGTGCCTTACCTTGTGTTGATTTGAAATTTTTTCTATCTCTTCTAGTATTTCGAACTTAGGTGCCTCAAGGGCATGTCGTTTGTAAACCAGTTGACCTAGTGCAGGGTTCTCTAGAGTCGTGTGTGTTCTATGCATCCTCCTTGTTTTTTTTCAACAGAGAGATTCCTTTCCATCAAGATCTCTCTATTTTGTGGGTTCCACATCATTCTGTTCTAGGCTTCGAGGTTTCCTTTTGCCTTGTATGCCTCCTTTTTATTTTCTTGGGTACTTCGGAAGCTATGCAATGCTTCTGGAAGCTACACCGTGATTACTACCTCGTAGTGTCCTTTGTGTCAGTCATTTAGTAGTTACTCCTTTCTCGGTTTTTAAACCCTTGGACTTGAACCGAAGGTCCCCGATTGTGCTGGATTCTAATGAATCTTGGTACATGAAGCTGGCCTTTAACCCAAGATCCATGCCATTGAATACTAGTGTTAATGTTCATACATTACATCGGGATGGCTAAATTCTAATCAAGCTATTCTTCAAGCTTGTGGTTATTGTCATGTTGAATTGCGACAATTAAGAACTTTCCCTTCCACTGGCTATCGCAGAGGTTCTTTCATAAAACTAAATGGATCACGACAAGAGTGCTCTTTGAGAGTCTCGCATCTATATCCGTGACTCCGCCACACCTCCCTTTTCAGCATGAGTTTCACAAAAGTGTTATCTTGTGCATCTACATCTCAGGAATTCTGATTCTGATCATGTTCCTCCTCTTTTGTTACTTTCCGATCTTTGTTTGCTAGTTAGCAGTCAAGTTGTAAATGTGCATTGGTGTTTTTCAATGCATATTATCCTTGTGGTTCGTCGAGACATTCCACCTCAGTATGTCAGGAGAAACAAACCCGAGTACTTTGTCCATTTCTAGGACTTGGTCAAAGTGTTGTAATCCGCAGATTAAGAAGTCTCGTTAGCTTCTGTTCTGTTCTACCTTAGAGTATCACCCTCTTCTGTATCATGAGGTCGTGCTTTGTATCATGGTCTTAATGATGAAGTGATGCTCTTACATATCTTTACTCGCCTTTCCTCCGAGCTGTCCATGCTTGGGAATGTTGGGGTGTTTGCATTGATGTGGCCATCCGAGATTCTTTGCAATTCTCATTGCTTTGAAATCTAAGGAGGTTTGTGTCATTCTTAGCACAATTGATTCACCAATTATTAAGCGAAGTTTGATTGTGCTGCCAAGTCCATTCGTTCAGACGCACATCTTCGGTCAAAGAGTTAGGTTTATGCTGAAGCTCTCAAGACCATATCGTTTGCTTTGTAAAGCAAGATTCCCTCTTGAATTCAGTGATATACCGGTTGTTCGTGATATTCTGGATGTCTTTCCATAAGTATCGCCATGTTGTTACATGACTGTGTATGTTGTCGAGTTCATGAGTAAGTTAGTTCCGTGAACTACTCTTTTCTCCAAGAAACCGTACTGGATATCCATGACTAATTGGTTGAGCTTAAACAACAACTTGGAGAGTTGAAAGACAAAATCTCTATCCAACTTTGTTCCTTCATAAAGGGATGTCTAGTGCTTGTGTTGAAGTCCGAAATTATCTCCTTTATGGATATACTATCTTCCCCATATTTGATTTGAGTTTGGGCTATCGTCAAATCAAACTCAGTTCCAAGGACTATCTTGATGATGTTTATACTCATGGTGTCTCGTCCGAGTATACCTTCATGTCCTTTGGTCTGACCAATATTTCTACCGAGTTCATATAGAATATATGAGTCCCTCATTGGAGTATCTTGGTAAGTTTGTTATTGAGCCATCGATGACCTTCTTATTTCCTCCATGCTTAAAGAAATTCTTAGTGGACGTTTGACACCAATATTGGAAATTTTTAAGAACCATCTTTGTGTCATCACGAAGTATGTGTTCTGGATGTTGGAAGCTGGTTCACGTGCATTTGCTGAAAGATGTCGCCGTGGATAGTTCCCTTTGTTTTCCCTCGGGAATCATCGCAAGTCAATCAGGCATGCATGTGCGAAGTATTCTTGACATGAAAGGTTGTTACCTCCATTCCTTGAAATGTTCCTCTATGCACCCTAAGCCACTGTGATTTGTTCAAGAAAGAGAAGAATCTTAAGAACTTTAAAATCTTCTTTGATGTCCCCACTAGGACTCACTTGTGTTACATTGCAAGTCATATGCGTGCAATTGCCGTTGGCAGTCGCAACCACATGTACTACGCAATCTAGCTCAATCCTTTGGAGCTTGACATTGTGGTCCATATCTTGAGAATCTAAGGTGGTAAATGTTGAAAATTTTCTAATTGGACATGCTAAGTCTAAAGTATCTTTACACCTAACCTAAGCTGAATCTCAAGTAGCAACGATGGTTAGTGTTTCTCAAGGAATTTTGGCATGGGTCTCTTTGTAAATCCGACAAGATTGATGTCGTGGTTAACACAATTAGTCGGAAGGCCTAATGCCATAATCTCTTGAAACATCAAAAATAACCACTCCCCGTGAGGATATTGAGCGGCTTATTCTAAGAGTTGCCCTTATAGCGTCTTTTCATTTCTGAAGTTCGACCTTGACTCAATGACCTTTTGAAGGCTCGTCAATAGCCTAAACATTGGTGTATATAACATCAAGGAGAACATTATAAGCAGAGTTGCTAAATGTCTCTTAGTCAATCCCTTGAAATCATTTCTCTGGTGACAACTACTTCGTTCGGAGAAATTTCACTCCCCAGTGATCCTGCCACATCGTTCGACGATGATCCTCCCCTTCCAGTTGTTTATACTTGAAGTTCTCTTTAATTCACACGTTGTGTGAATTCGTCAGTCATCTAGGCCCCAGCCTTTTGAGTAGACTCTAATTGTTTCATGTACCCATACCAAAAGAGTGACTATGATTCTTAAATCCAAAGTAGCTCTGGTTGGTAATCTTCTATGCTTCTACGAGTCACCCTCTCTAAGAGTGCCTCGTCATGGTATCAAAGGCAGTTTAACTCCTCGCTACCTTGTCCCTTCGTAATCTTGTCAAGCGTGGAGAAATTGCCTACCAAAAATTTGAAACTTCTTTTGTCTCTTCCGTTACCTTGACGTGTTTCATGTTTGTTAGCTCAAGAGCTGTTTTTAGACACTCCTTCCAGAGTTGACCATGAAATACTCGATCTTTGTGAAGATCCACCGTCTAGTGTCATTCCATCTCTCCTTTAGAGTGAAGAAAGCAAAATGAAGAGCTCTTCATGGTGTCGTGGGTCAACCTCGTCATGGTGTTGTGGATCAACTTCTTCGTGATGTCATGGATCACCCGCTTCAAGAAGGAAAACTGTCGTGGTGTCGACCAGATCGTCGAAGATCGGTGTAGTCCTTGTTACCTTCTCTTTTCTTAACTTAGGAATCTCGGGGACGAGATTCTTATAAGGGGATAGAGTTGTAACATCCCTGTTTACCAAACCCTAATAAGAAATGTTTGTGCATTCATGAGCATCATCTAAAATGCATTAAGAAAAATTTGCAAATAAAACAAAGTGGAAACCCTAGGTTTATGCAAGTCTTTCTCTATTTGAAATGTGTTCAAATGTTTGAAAACCTCAAAACAAAAATATGTGGAATTTCAATTATGATTAGGAAGGCCACAAAATATTTTCCCTAAAATATTAGAGTTATTTTGGATCTTCAAAAGGTTGGAAAATGCCAAAATAGAATTGATTTTGCTCTGTTTTAATTCTTTCCAGAAAATCCTCAAGACTTAGGGGGTTTTCTCAAAAATTCCCCTTGTCTTCTACCTACAGCCAGGCAGGTTGCTGCCTGTCGCTACTCCGGCCATCGATCCCCGAAGGGATTCGCGCCGCCGCTCGCCGCCCCTGGGCGGGGATAAGGCAGCCACGACGCCGCCCCTCTCCCTTATCTTCTCCCCACCTCGCGCACCTTCTCCCCTGCTCTCTCTGCGTGCACGCGCGCGAAACCCTAGCCCACGGCCAGCTCGCCGTCGCCGCCGTTCTACGCCGCCCCGCGCCCAGCCGTGCCTCCCATCGGCTCCGCCTCGCTTCCAGAAACCTCCCCGTCGAAGGAATCGGCCGGGGAGCGCTCGAATCACCGCCGCCGAGTCCGTCTTCCTCGCGGCCGGCGAAGCTCCCGGCGACCGCCGCCTCGCCATACGGCCTCCCCCGGCCACTCCGTCGACACCTACGCGCTCCTGGTGAGCTAGTGGTCCTCCTGGAGCTCTCCTCTGACTCCTTCCCCGTCTGGTCTGCCCTCGCGTCATGCGCCTCCGTGCTCCGCCGCGGTAGGTCATCGCTGGCCACGTTCCGATGACAAAAAACTGGCAGGGCCTCTGCTATTAAGTTCACCTTGATGAGGCACATAAAGCGCGCGCCATGCTGGGTTCCTGTTTGCGCTCAATCGCCAAGTCCTTGCTCGCCAGAGAGTAGTCCTTATACGTACACGACCGTGGACTGGTTTTTACATTGAACTCTCATATTCCTGCTAGCACCTAGCACAGCACTAATCTGAATTCGTGTGTGGGTACGTTGAGTACTTGCATAGTTGTCTCTAATCCGAGACTCACTTTTCCTGTCATGCAAATACATGCTAACCTGAGACATCTTATTTCGATTTCAACAATCAGCAGCTGTTAGTGCTAATGTAATGCTTGTAGCTGAGTGTCGATATTCAGTTCAGGTTTTTAGGAGTAGAGTTATAGCCCAGAAAACCATCAGCTTTTTAAACTAGTTATTGCCCCAATGTTTCCAGTTCATAAACTGCAGCAATTAACTTCTCAACTTAGTGCTTTCTAAAATTCGTGACATGTTTTAGAGAAGAAGACTAATTTCACATTATGCTGTTTTTCCGTTTTCAGAAAATATCTAAACTTGTAAAATCCATAAGTATTTCATATAATTTCATAAAAATACAAATAAGATATCAAAATCTTCAGAAAAACGAGATCTACACTTTAGTATCAAAAGCATGCATTGTTAAACAACTTTGAACCCTGTCCTTAATAGAAGAACAAATGAACCCTCTTCGTTAATATGCGGGATTCATGGAATTGCAAAGTATTATGCATTCCAACCCTATTTAAATTGATGAACATGTTATAGGATCACTTTCTTTAATATTAACATGTCATATCATCATCCTTGTATGCGCATTGCATCGATGCCATGTGTTGATTGTTCTTTACCTTTCCGGTATTTGCTTCTTCGCGATCGATAGAGCAATTGCCGAGACGATGAAGATCAACAACGACGCAGATCAATAATCGTCGACTGACGAACAAGTCAAGCATGGGATGCCCGAAGATCCACTTCGGTTTGTCGTGACAAAGGCAAGCCCTAGCCTGGTTCATATATGTTTTTGAAATGCTTTTACTTCTGGTTCCTACATATTGCATACGATTCAACTGTCTTTTATCGATAGGTAGAGTTACCCTATCTATTGCATGTTCAATCGTTGTAGCCTCAAATACCCTGATCCACTTCTCCTAGCATAACTAGGTTTGGCATGTGTGCATCGCTAAAGCCTTTATATCTTTATGCTTAGCCATGCTTAGTTTGTTACGCTGCAACTCCGGTCTTCGGACTGGAGCCATACAATGAAGTGAAACTAGCATGACAGGTTGACGTGGTAAGTATAGAGATGTTGATAAACATGATTAAAGGCTCAGACGAGAGGCCACATTGGGATGTGGTGGGTTGTTTCGTTTCTGCCGACCCTAGGAACCGAGTTCTCGCCTCTTGAACCAAGACCGAGCGTACAACCACACGAGGCCCTATTATGGTACCCTCTCGACTCACTAACTTGCCTAGTAGATTCCATGAGTCACATAGTTTGCGCGTTACCTGGACATATGCATTGCATTTTTGCTTGGGGGAAAAGGTACATAACAGGCAGGTAAGCGTGGTCGTGGTGGCTGGTGGTTGCGGCCTCTGGGGAAACCCACCTCGGCTCACATCGTTAAGGACCGACTTCGGGACTTGACCCGTTACGGCGGAACAATCCTTAGCGCGTGACTCATGGTCTCGGCGACAGCAAGGTAAAGGTCGTGGTCAACCACTCTCTGCCGGCTTTCCAAGGAAGAGAGCTAATGTACTGGCACTAAGAATCGGTTGACACGTGTGGGTAAAGTTGTGCACCCCTGCAGGGTTATAATCTTTTCGAAAAGCCGTGTCCACGGTTATGGACGACTTGGGAACGGACGTGGAGATCATAGAGAACATGAACCTAATCGTAAAACTTGGCAATCAATGTGTGTTTACGGATACCTTCTCCGGGTGTTGAGGGGGTAATCCGAGGATAGTGGTTCGAGATGATGAAGATTGGTGGATACAATATGATGATTAATAGAGATAGAGATGTCGCTCTCTTATCCCCTTTCAAAGGTTCTGAGTAGTTGAGATTCTTCTCTCTCTTGTCTTACAAAGGAAAACTGGCTTTACGCAAAAGAAGCTCCACAGAAAGCCCGCATACCCGCTTTGCTAAAAGGTTGTACTAAGTCTTGCTGAGTCCCTATACTCAGCTTTGCATGCTTTTGTTTCAGACGAAATCGCTCCAACAGATGGTGGTTTCTAGTCGACATCGACGAGTAGCTTGGGGTTCCCAGGTGGCAGCCTGGAATCTATGGGCTGGGACGTCGCCGTTATGCTCCTGGCCTCTTAGGCCTTTTGCTATCTTGCTATGTCTAATAGCATAACTTTGCTTCCGTTGATTGATGTATGCCAGGTCAGTGACCTCTTCTTGTAATGCTTTGGTTCTTCGCTCAGTTATGAGCTTGTATTACTTTTTGAGTCGTAGAGTCACTGTTGTGTTACCGATTCTCTCACTGTAGTCTCTCAAGCTCTAGGTTAGGCTTATGTCAGACGAAGATCTGGTATTTGTCTAACCCTGATCCCGGGGGTGCCACAACTCTTTTGAAGTATCTTCTTCAATAAAGATATAGAGATTTCATAGAAATGTCTTATCACCCTCTTAGTGTCCCCTTCAACTGCGATGTGGGATGCTATATCCACAAGAGAAACTAATTCTCTTCCTCATGCTATTTCCACTAGAGAAATTAGCTCTTCCCTCTTGTCATCTTAGATTAGCACTCGTTATCTTGCACTCTTGCAAAGTACCTTTCTTGATGGTTTGCGAGTACAATTCCAATGTACTCACGGCTTTGTCCCTGGCTATTTACTTGGACAGACTTGAAGGAACTCGACAGATGAAGAAGGAGTTGACGATGTCTATGCGAGCTAGGAACGTCTTCCCAGTCAGTTGCCTGTAGGGTTATGGAAGATGACTTGGGTACTGCGCTGCTGAAGTGATGTTGCTACTCTGATGTTTAGATAGGCCCGTTGAGGCTATTATGTAAGTACTGGTCATGTGACCTTATTGTAATTTTTTTCCCGCTTTGTAATAGATGGTGTAATTTGATATCAGTTCGGTTATGTGTTCACGGCTCACTGATCATGGGATCGTGAACTGTATACATAGCAGGGTATTTCGGACAGCTAGTCCGGGGTCCCCACAGTACTTCTAGAAGACACTTTGGGGAAAGCTGGGGATGAAGCTGCTTTTTAGCACCACTTGTCATCCCCAAACTAATGGTCAAACTGAGGTGGTGAATCGAATTTTGTCACAACTGTTGAGGTCCATGATCATGAAGAACTTGAAGGAGTGGGAAGATTTTTTGCTGCATGTGGAGTTTGCTTACAACAGGGTGGTACATTCTACCACAAAACTGTGTCCATTTGAGGTGGTGTATGGTTTCAAACCCATTACTCCACTTGACTAATTGCCTCTACCCATACATGAGAGAGTCAATATGGAGGCATCAAAGAGGGAAGATTTTGTACGGAAGATACATGAGAAGCCTAAAGAGCTGATTGAGAAGAAAGGCAAGAACAATGCTGCAAGGATGAACAAGAAGCGCAAGGAGATGTTGTTCAAGCCTGGTGATATGGTTTGGGTACATTTTCGCAATGATAGATTCCCGAAGCTACGAAAGTCCAAGTTTCTTCCTCGTGGTGCTGGTCCTTACAAAGTGCTTGCCAAGATCAATGATAATGCATACTCTATAGATCTTCCAATTTATGAGTTTGGTGTCAGTAATTATTTCAATGTTGCTGATTTGACGCTAAATGACGGAGAAGACCTTGGAGCGTCGAGGTCGACGCCTTTTGAAGGGGGGAGATGATGAGGACATCCCTACCGAACTACTACCTCCGTCATTGCAAGATGAAGATGATGTTCCTGTGAATCTCAAGTCCAATGAAGTCAGGATTGGACCTATTACAAGGGCTTGTGCGAAGCTACTAAAACAACAGGTGAATTTTCTCTTGAATGATACTTTGGTCGATGAGAAATTTATATTGCCTAAGTCTTTTTACTTATGTATGATCAGGTATGAAGATGGAGCAAGCATCGCACGAGGAGGAGGAGAACTACTAGACATGGTGATGGACGAGAAGACATCCCATGGATGCGCGAGGGAGGAGAGGGAGGCACGCGCGAAGGAGGGGGAAGAAGAAGTCCAGGCCGACGCCACGCTCGGCGACACCGAACGCCACACCGGCCAACCCGGCGCCACGCCCGGCGCCACCGGCCCGCACCCCGGATGACCCGGCACCTGCCGGCTCCTGCACTAGTGCCCACCGGGCACTTTCCAGGGAATTTGGCAACCCCGCCCGGCGCCAGGTGATGTCTACGCACGCTTCTATTCATGTAGACAGTGTTGGGCCTCCAAGAGCAGAGGTTTGTAGAACAGCAGCAAGTTTCCCTTAAGTGAATCACCCAAGGTTTATCGAACTCAGGGAGGTAGAGGTCAAAGATATCCCTCTCAAGCAACCCTGCAATTACGATACAAGAAGTCTCTTGTGTCCCCAACACACCTAATACACTTGTCAGATGTATAGGTGCACTAGTTCGGCGAAGAGATAGTGAAATACAAGTAATATGGATGATTGTAAGTGGTAACTGCAATCTGAAATAAAGATGGCAGCAAGCAAACATGTAGCAGAACTTGTTGGAAATGGTGTTTCAATGCATAGAAATAAGGCCTAGGGATCATACTTTCACTAGTGGACACTCTCAACAATGATCACATAATAAAACTACTCTACACTCTCTTGTTGGATAACAAACACCATTCATTGTGTAGGGCTATAAAAGCACACCTCAAGCCGGAGTAAACAAGCTCCACAACATCCGGAGTTCATATTTAAGTAACCTCTAGAGTGCATAATAGACCGTTGCAATTTAGACCGAGTACTAACATAGCATGCACACTGTCACCATCAGCTATGAAAGGGGGAATAGATCACATCAATACTATCATAGTAATAGTTAACTTCATAATCTACAAGAGATTACAATCATACCCTACGCCAAGTACTACATGATGCACACACTGTCAACATTACATCATGGAGGAGGAATAGAATACTTTAATAACATCACTAGAGTAGCACATAGATTAATAGTGATACAAAGCTCATGATCACATGAAGATCACATGGGAGAGAGAGATGAATCACATAGCTACCGATAGAGCCCTCAGCCTTGGGGGAGAACTACTCCCTCCTCATCATGGGAGACAGCAACGACGATGAAGATGTCGGTGGTGTCGATGGAGATGACTCCGGGGGCAATTCCCCGTCCCGGCAGGGTGCCAGAACAGAGACTTCTGTCCCCCCGAACTTGACTTCGAGATGGCGGCGGCTCTGGAAGGTTTTCCGTATCGTGGCTTATCTTTTTAAGGTTTTCGCGACGGAGGCTTTAAGTAGGCGGAAGGGCAGCCTCGGAGGGGTCCTAGGGGACCCACACCATAGGGGGGCGCCCCCCCTTGGCCGCGCCGCCAGGTGGGGTGGGGCCCCCTTGGCTCCCCTCTGGTCCCTCTTCGGTGCTCTGGAACCTTCCGTGGAAAATAGGACCCTGGGCGTTGATTTCGTCCAATTCCGAGAATATTTCCTTTGTAGGATTTCTGAAACCAAAAACAACAGAAAATAGCAACTGCCTCTTCGGCATCTCGTCAATAGGTTAGTGCCGGAAAATGCATAATAATGACATAAAGTGTGTATAAAACATGTGAGTATCATCATAAAAGTAGCATGGAACATAAGAAATTATAGATACGTTTGAGACGTATCAAGCACCCCAAGCTTAGTTCCTACTCGCCCTCGAGTAGGTAAACGGTAACAAGGATAATTTCTGAAGTGACATGCTACTTACATAATCTTGATCATACTATTGCAAAGCATATGAGATGAATGAAGTGATTCAAAGCAATGGTAAAGACAATGACTAAACAACTGAATCATATAGCAAAGACTTTTCATGAATAGTACTTTCAAGACAAGCATCAATAAGGCTTGCATAGGAGTTAACTCATAAAGCAATAAATTCTTAGTAGAAAGTTTTGAAGCAACACAAAGGAAGATATAAGTTTCAGCAGTTGCTTTCAACTTGTATCATGTATATCTCATAAAGCAATATAACAAGTGCAATAGGTAAACATGTAAAAATCAATGCACACAGTTGACACAAGTGTTTGCTTCTAAGATAGAAAGAAGTAGGTAAACTGACTCAAAAATAAGTAAAAGAATGGCCCTTCGCAGAGGGAAGCATGGATTACTATTTTTGTGCTAGAGATTTTATTTTGAAAACATAGAAACAATTTTGTCAACGGTAGTAATAATTCATATGTGTTATGTATAAGATATCCTATAAGTTGCAAGCCTCATGCATAGATTACCAATAGTGCCGCACCTTGTCCTAATTAGCTTGGATTTACATGGATTACCATTGCATAGCATATGTTTCAACCAAGTGTCACAAAGGGGTACCTCTATGCCGCATGTACAAAGGTCTAAGGAGAAAGTTTGCCATGGATTTCTCGCTTTTGATTATTCTCAACTTAGACATCCATACCGGGACAACATAGAAAACAGATAATGGACTCCTCCTTAATGCATAAGCATTCAACAACAGATAATATTCTCATAAGAGATTGAGGATTAATGTCCAAACTGAAACTTCCACCATGGATCATGGCTTTAGTTAGCGGCCCAATGTTCTTCTCTAACAATATGCATACTCAAACCATTTGATCATGATAAATCACCCTTACTTCAGACAATACGAACATGCATATCAACTCACATGATATTCAACAAAGGTGAAATAGTTGATGGCGTCCCCAGAAACATGGTTACCGCTCAACAAGCAACTTATAAGAAATAAGATACATAAGCGACATATTCAATACCACAATAGTTTTTAAGGCTATTTTCCCATGAGCTATATATTGCAAAGACAAGGAATGAAATTTTAAAGGTAGCACTCAAGCAATTTACTTTGGAATGGCAGAGAAATACCACATAGTAGGTAGGTATGGTGGACACAAATGGCATAGGTTTTGGCTCAAGGTTTTGGATGCACGAGAAGAATTCCCTCTCAGTACAAGGCTTTGGCTAGCAAGGTTGTTTGAAGCAAACACAAGTATGAACCGGTACAGCAAAACTTACATAAGAACATATTGCAAGCATTATAAGACTCTACACTGTCTTCCTTGTTGTTCAAACACTTCACCAGAAAATATCTAGACTTTAGAGAGACCAATCATGCAAACCAAATTTCAACAAGCTCTATGGTAGTTCTTCATTAATAGGTGCAAAGTACATGATGCAAGAGCTTAAACATGATCTATTTGAGCACAACAATTGCCAAGTATCAAATTATTCAAGACAATTTACCAATTACCACATGAAGCATAGAGATGTCATAGGACTTCCCTAGTATCCCCATCAATTGAGATGGCGGTATGCTACCTCTTTCTAAATTAAGTTAGCAAGATGTCCTAGAAACACCATAGTATCCGCATCACTTGAGATGCCGCCATGCTATATCCACAAGAGAAACTGATTCTCTTTCACATGCTATATCCACAAGAGAAACTGATTCTCTTCCACATGCTATATCCACAAGAGAAACTGATTCTCTTTCACATGCTTTATTTCACAAGAGAAACTATTCTTCCTCTCTTGTCTCTTTTAGTTAGTTTTGTTAGCATCTTTCTTGATGGTTTGCGAGTACAATTCCAATGTACTCACGGCTTTGTCCCTGGCTATTTACTTGGCCAGACTTGGAGGAACACGACGGATGAAGAAGGAGTTGGCGACGTCTATGCGAGCTAGGAACGTCTTCCCAGTCAGTTGCTTGTAGGGTTATGGCAGATGACTTGGGTACTGCACTGCTGAAGTGATGTTGCTACTCTGATGTTTAGTTAGGCCCTTCGAGGCTATTATGTAAGTATTGGTCATGTGACCATGTTGTAATTTTCTTATTCCGCTTTGTAATGGATGGTGTAATTTGATAACAGTTCGGTTATGTGTTCACGACGCACTGATCATGGGATCGTGAACTGTATACATAACAGGGTATTTCGGACAGCTAGTCCGGGGTCCCCACAAGCTGCTCTTGAGGTCACTATATGAAAGGATGATAGATTGTTTGATGCCATTCATTGACATAGACATGCATATCTCTCAAAATATTTTTTTCAACACTCCTATTGCATTCAAAATAAAAAGCTATAGCACATGAGTAATCTTGCTTCCCTCTGCGCAGGGCCTTTCTTTTTTTATGTTGAGTCTTCATCTTCTTGCTTTATGCACCACTTAAAGAGCATAGTTGTCATTCTGAGTATAATGTGCATAGTCCCAAAATCTATTATTGATTGATTCATGATTATGATTATTGCTTGTTCTCAAATTATTTGTATCTAGTCACTCTCTAAACTTTAAAGGTGTCCTGGCATTTATTTTTTGCTATTCCATAAAGGACAAGCTGAATACCACTTTGCTATGTTTTTGCTATGCCCATAAACAAACTGTTGCTTTCAGTGCATTATTATTCATGATCTTTGGTTTGATTTGCTTCTCATGTTATGACATAGTTGCTAAGTTCTATTGAATTATATCTATCATGCCGATGTTTAGAGTACTTTGATCCCAGCTCACAATGCTTTACAATAACTTGATCAAGATTGTGTTGGCTTCATATCACCTCAAAAATAAATTTTGTTATCACTTACCTACTCGAGGACGAGCAGGAGTTAAGCTTGGGGATGCTTGATACATCTCAAACGTATCTATAATTTTTGATGCTCCATGCTTGTTTTACACCAATTTGTATATGTTTTGCTCATGCTTCGTTGCACTTTTATACATTTTCTAGCACTAACCTATTAACAAGATGCCACAGTGCCAGTTCCCTATTTTTTGTTGTTTTGTATTTCAGAAAAGTTGTACAGGAAATATTCTCGCAATTGGACGAAACAAAATCCGAAGTTGCTATTTTACCGAAACGAAGACGGAGTCCAAATGAGAGACGGAGGAGGCAAGAGCCGGCAAGACCAACGCTAGGCGCGGCTTGGCCTTGGCCCACGCCTAGAGGTGGTGTGGGCCCACTTGGCGCCCACCGACCTCGCCCTTCCGCCTATAAATTGCCTCCGACGCAAAAACCCTGAAACATCTAGCCTCCGTCCACGAAAAGTTCCATCGCCGCTACCATCGTCCAGACAAGTTTCGGGTGTCAGAAATTCCTATTCTGGCACCCTTCCGGGACGGGGATTGACCCCCGGAGCCATCTCCATCAACTCCACCGCCTCCACTTTGACTCCATGATGGTTCGTGGGTAGTTCCCCCTGGACTACGGGTTCTCAGCTGTAGCTAGTTGGTACTCTCTCTCCCCATGTACTTCAATACAATGATCTCATGAGCTGCCTTACATGATTGAGATCCATATGATGTAATCAATGTTGTGTTTGTTGGGATCCGATAAATTGTGGAATTGTGATCAGATTGTTCATCATATTATCATTCTACTGTTATTTAAGATCTTGCATGCTCTCCGGTACTTGTAGTTACCTTGATCAAGTAGTTGTCGGTATCTCAAAGAGGGAGTACTTATGCTCGATAGTGGGTTCATGCCTCTAGTTTTCTGGAAGAGTGGCAATAACTTCTAAGATTGTAGATGTGTTGTTGCTAGTAGGGAGAAAACAACAATGTTTTATCTATGGATAATTCTATTTGTTTACTTTACACACATTGCTTAATGTGATAATCTGTTGCTTGCAACTTAATACTGGAAGGGGTTCAGATGATAACCTGAAGGTGGATTATTAGTCATAGACGCAGTTGGATTATGGTCTATGTATTATGTTGTAATGCCCAATTAAATACTACAGTAAACTTTATCTTATCATAGCATGCGTTTTCATGCCCTCACAATTATCAATTGCCCAACTGTAATTTGTTCACCCAACACATGTTATTTGGATAGTTACCACTAGTGTAGATAGCTGGGAACCTCGGCCCTTCTGTCATCATCATTGCTCTATAGGCAACTACGCACTAGAATATTTTCTGGTGCCATCTCCTTTGTGCTACTGCTGATGTGTTACTATTGTCATTGCTCTCATATTACTGCTACTTTCACATCACCCCTGTTACTAGTGATTTTCCTGGTGCAGCTGAATTGACAACTCCGTTGTTAAGGCTTATAAGTATTCTTTACCTCCCCTTGTGTCGAATCAATAAATTTGAGTTTCACTTCCCTCGAAGATTGTTGTGATCCCCTATCTTGTGGGTCATCAGCTGCGCCTTGGGGTGGTGTGGCCAACTCCTGGCACTTCTTCGTCTCTCCTCTGGACTCCATCTTCATTACAGTAAAATAGGAACTTCGGCTTTCGTTTTGTCTAATTCCGAGAATATTTCCTGTACAACTTTTCTAGAATACAAAACAGCAGAAAACAAGGAACTGGCACTGTGGCATCTTGTCAATAGGTTAGTTCCAGAAAATGCATAAAAATGCCACAAAGTGTAAACAAAACATATGGAAATTGGTGTAAACAAACATGGAGCATCATAAATTATATATACGTTTGCAACGCATCAGCATCCCCAAGCTTAACTCCTCCTCATTCTCGAGTAGGTAAGTGATAACAAAAAATAATTTTTGAGGTGACATGCAGCCAACACAATCTTGATAAAGTTATTGTAAAAGCATTGTGAGATGGGATCAAAGGACTCTAAACATAGGCATGATAGGTATAATTCTAGCAATAGAACTTAGCAACTATGTTACAACATGAGAAGTAACTCAAACAAAAGATCATGAATAATTGTGCACTGAAAGCAACTGTTTGTTTTTTAGCATAGAGAAAACATAGCAAAGTGGTACTCAGCTTGTCCTTTATGAAGTAGCAAAACATAAATGCTAGGACAACTTTAAAGTTCAAAGGGTGACTAGATACAATTAATTTGAGAACAAGCAATAGCATAATCATGAATCAATCAATAATAAATTTTGGGACTATGCACATTATACTCAGAATGAAAAGTATGCTCTCTTCATTGGTGCCTAAAGTAAGAGGACGAAGACTCAACATAAAAGTAAAAGAAAGGCCCTGCACAGAGGGAAGCAAGATTACTCATGTTCTAGAGCTTTATATTTTGAATACAATAGAGGTGTTGAAAATATATTTTGAGAGGTATGTATGTCTATGTAAATGAATGGTATCAAATGATCTATCGTCCTTTCATGTTTAATGGCTTCAAGAGCGGCTCCCATAGAGAGAACAATAAAGTTCCTCTTCTCCTTTGTTTGAACACGCTAAGTTCATGATTTCTCAAGTACATAGTGTTAGGAGATTTAGATTATTGGTTCAATTTATATTTAGTGGGCGGGCACCGACGCCTGCTCTTTTGCAATATTAAGGACTAGCACATTGTGCATGCTAGTAAAAGTGTGAAGCCATAATAAACATGAAAAAGATGATTAAGCATTCAACACTTCCTCATGAGCTAAAACAAAACACAAAACAGGTTAATAATTTTTGAAGGTTTAATGGTAGCACACAAGCAATTCACTTTGGAGTGGCGGTGAAATACCACATATGGGTAGGTATGGTGGACACAATTGGAAAACTTTGGTTTTTGGGAGTTGGATGCACGAGTAGAGCTCATACTCAGTACAGGTGAAGGCTAGCAAAATACTGGGAGCGACCAACTAAGAGAGCAATAATGGCCATAATCATGCATAGCGACAAAACAATATTAGTCAAAGCATAAAGTGATATTACAAGTCAAAAACTAAATGATCATAGAGGCTTTAGGTGACTGGTTTGTAGTCATAACATGATGTAAGGATGTGCCAAATCAACCCAATAAATCCTCAAAGGAGAATACCACAATATTATGCTTTGTATGATGAAAACAACACATGATTCTTTCAATGGCACATTATGCAGTATCAGCTATTTGAGACAAGTCATGCTAAAATAATAACTAATATGCATATGATTAAAATAATATCTAACATGACATGCTAAAGTCTAAGCCACAGTCTAAACAAGCGTCCTTTTGCATCACTATAAGCATGAAACATTTTACTCGTCTCCAACACCAATCAATTTATTTGAAACAACTCTCATAGATAATAATCAATAAATACCAGAGAGCTAACCATACCTAACTAAAGAAAACTAACAAGCTCTGAACAAAATACGAGTGGAAAACCAGAGCTAAACGCAGTACTAGCAAAAGAGAACACTCGCAGAACAATAAGAGCAAAAACTAGAGTGTTCTATGCAATGAAAAGGGAGTGTGTCATTTTCCAAAACAAATATGCTGGGATACAACCATATGATACAGCAAACAAAACAAAAGAAATCTAAAAACAAAAAT
Organism: Lolium perenne; assembly: GCF_019359855.2. Taxonomy (NCBI): domain Eukaryota; kingdom Viridiplantae; phylum Streptophyta; class Magnoliopsida; order Poales; family Poaceae; genus Lolium; species Lolium perenne. Next base: position 219,579,486 of record NC_067247.2, read on the forward strand.
AAATATGCTCCTGTGACGCCCCGGAACCGGTATCCTGAGGATTCCAGCGATCCCGCCGAAATCCGCACGATATCGATTCAGAGACGCCCTCCGACACGACGTGCGCGACAAATCACACACGTGATGCCAGAGGAATTAACACGATCGGTAACATTACAACAGGATTACAATAGAGCCCACAAGATACATATATTATAACAACGACTCCAACGAGTCAAGATACAAATATACAATACAAAGATCCAAATCATACAGAAGATCAAATACGTCCGAGTACGGACAAGATACAAATTGGACTAAGAGTCCTGAAGATAACCAGTGGCGTCCATAACCCTGCCCAGGCCAAGCCGGAAGGGTAACCTTGCTAACGTCGTCATCTTGTACCTGTCAAAGTCGGGCCATCGGTTGCCGACAAGAGGGAGGAAGCAAAAGAGAAAGGGGAAAAGGTGAGAGTAAGTACCAAGGAACGAACTCCGGCACGTACTTAGCGAGACTAGAAATGGCTATGCTCGCCGGGCGAGTATAATATATATATATCGCTGGGGGCTATATGGTAGGTTTAGCGGCAACAAATCTATAACCAATAGAGACACGCTACAACATCCGTCTAGTCAGATAAGATAAGAGAGCGCACAAGGTAACAGATAAATACTACACAAACATAACCCAGCCGATTACACATATCCCCTCCAACAATTGCGAAGAGGCAATGTAAAAGGCACTCAACGGTGGACAAGTTTTATTAGGTATCGGTTGTAGTAATGCTATATTACTACGCAAGTTATTAGCAACAAGATAACGGTGTAAGTTGTTCTATGATCAAGTCATACAATTCCAAGTCGTCCATAACCGCGGACACGGCTTATCGATAAGATGTACACCCTGCAGGGGTTGCCCAAATGTAACCATACGCATGCTCGAACCCACTTACTACAGGTGGAGTCTCACATCAAGACCGTTCCCAATGCAAGAGAAAATTTAATGGGAGCCACCCAACTAAGCTACCCGTGACGAAGTTCGGCCGTACTCCGATACGGACCCAGAGGTTGCGATGGCGTCCAAGGCGGGCACTAACGACCGGCCAAGGATAAGTCGGCACGCAATATGAGTACAATACAGAATATAAACACCCGAAGGCAACAGGAAGTAAATCGTGCATCGTGCATATGAGCAAATAAAACCAAGGTTGTGGCTCCCAATAAACAGACTCGAGGAAAGGTAGTGGGTGATGGGGGTCCCACTCTCCCACGTACGGGTAGAGCGCTCAATCTCGGAACAGATAACAAGAACTCGGGTCCTAGGGGACATTAGCAAGTCAAAGTTCCGATGCTTTCGCAAAGGGGCTCACAGATGCCTCTGCTTACAATTTTAGTTGTTAACAGTTAAGTAAAGCATGAGTATCTCCATCAACAGATATAGCATGGGATAACCTCCCAACAACCCAACATATCCCGATAACAGATCGAGATAAACAACAAAGCCTAAACACGCCTAAAGTAGCTGCTCCCACAGCAGGAGAGCTAGCTTTGCGGCCAACTTTCTTTCAGCGTGGTGGAAAAGATATGGCGGTGCAGTCGTCGGGACCTGCATTGGTCCGGAAAGAGCTGTTGGTCGGGCCTAACGTGGCAGTTCAGCACTCGCTAGGAGCTGGAGCGGAGCAGAAACGCACTCACATGCAGTGGAGGGGGCCAGTGGTAGTGGAGGCGGTTTCCCTGGGCGTGGCCAACGTGGGAGCGGCCAGGAACTGGCACATCGAGCCGACCGTGGCAGTGCTGGAGGCGCAGGAGGTGGGGCCGGTAGGACAAAGCATGGAGAGAGGAGAATCTGACCTGTCCCCATCTGTCTCCACGGCGGGGCCCACGGAGCGCTCTTTATCTCAGGACTTGGAGGAGGCATGTGCGGGAGATGACGTGTAACTGGCACCGGTAGGGGATACATATGCATCTCTCTTACAGGAGGGCCAAACAGCGAGCAGGAGGCTGAATCGTGGTGACAGGAGGCCACGGGTTCGACGGCGTCGGTGACCGATGGAGTTAGGACTTGCAGTTCGGCCCAACAATCCTATACGGGCCCCAATAGCCAGATGCAGCTGATCCCCAGAGAGTATACACTTGAGGCACAGCATGAGGAGCACGAGATGATGGATGATGCGAGGGAGCAGGAAAGAATGGATTTGGCCCGGGTCAAAACCTTCTACTCCTCAATCCTGAAGGCGCTGGCACCACCTTTGATGCATGAGTTGGAGAGGACCACAGGGCTTAGGGCCGACACAGAGCCTTTCACCCCGAGACGAGTGACGAGGAGATCGGCTGCTGCCCTTGCGGGCACACAAGTCAAAATGGTGTCAGCGGAGGAGAGCTCGCTGCTCAAGGCGTTGGGTTTTTTTCCGGAGAACCTATTGGTTAGCGAGGATGATCTCAAAAGCTTCAAGGAGCTCTTTGACTCACCAATCAGGGATGCGCATCTGAGAGTGCTGGCAGCCATCTTTGGCAAGGAGATTCCGATGAGCTTCGAGAGGGAGGTGCACTGCAGGGTGGCAGTGCCGGTGCAGTAAGGCGGGGGAGTGAGGAGAGAGCTTAGATAGGTCCATGGATTGTAGCTTTGAGATCATGTGCTGGAATGTTCGAGGTCTGAATGATCCAGCCAAAAGAGACGCGGTGCGTGAGTTCGTAGCTAGTCTTAGAGTAAGTGTCATATGCCTCCAGGAGACGATGCTGGATGTAATAGATAACTTTTTGGTAATGCAATGCCTGGGTCCAACATTTGATGGTTATGTGTATCTTCCTACCGTGGAGACGAGAGGAGAGATTTTACTAGCTTGGAACAAATCGATTGTTGACATTGAGCGTGTTAGCTTTGACCCCTATGCTTTGACTGGGGAAGTAACTCCAAGATATAATAATAGGTGGTGGATAACCACTGTATATGGGCCACAAACCCGCGAGGAAAAACTGAGCTTCTTGTTTGAGCTTGCGGAGAGGAGGAGTCTCTGCCCGGGGCCATGGTTGCTTCTAGGCGACTTCAACATGATTTTTTATGCGGAGGAGAAGAATAACGACCGCCTAGACCGATTCATGATGACGAGATTTCGACATTTTGTCCAGGAGCACGAGATCAAGGACCTCTATCTCCATGGTAGGAGGTTTACTTGGAGTAACGAGAGGGAGGTGCCCACGCTTACTCGCATTGACCGGGATTTTGCCTCAGTGGATTGGGATCTGATGCACCCGGTTTCAGTCCTTCGGGTGATGTCCTCTTCGGTTTCGGATCATGCACCGATCCATCTCTCCCTGAGCGCGGCGTTTAAGCCAAAGAGAAGGTTCAAGTTTGAGGCATTCTGGCTAAACCTAAAGGGGTTCGAGGAGGCCCTGAGAGAGGCTTGGGTTTGCGACCCTAGCATTTTGGACCCCTTTAGATGCCTGGATGCCCTGTTCTGCAATGCGGCGGAGTTTTTCCAGGCCTGGGGGGAGAAAAAGGTGGGGAACATCAAGCTAAAAATTGCGATGGTTAACACCTTCATCCTAAGGTTTGATGTGGCCCAAGAGGCTAGAGCACTCTCTCCTGCGGGAGGCATGGTTGAGGAAAATGCTTAAGCATGTGGTGTTGGGCCTGGCATCCCTAGAGCGCACTATTGCGAGGCATAGGTCGAGAGTTAGATGGCTACAACAGGGGGATGCGAATACCAAGCTTTTCCATGCCGTAGCAAACGAGAGGAGAATAAAGAACTATATCCCAGCCGTGAGAGTAGGGGACGAAACAGCAACGACGCAGGAGAGAAAGAACGAGTTGTTCACGGAGGAGTTTGCCAGGCTCACGGACAACATTCAGAGTAGGGAGCACACCATAAACCTAGAGGAGTTGGGCATCCCTGTAGCGAACCTAGAAGAGTTAGACAACATGTTCACGGAGGAGGAAGTGTGGAACACTATTCGAGAGATGTCGGTTGACCGTGCACCGGGGCCAGATGGTTTCACTGGCGCTTTCTATTAGCGAGCTTGGCTGGTGATTAAGCAGGACATCCTGGCCGGCATCATGAAACTGGGAGTGGGGGACGGCAGAGGGTTTGCAAGGCTCAATAGAGCCTTAATCACCCTAATCCCTAAGAGGCCCGATGCTATTGAGATAAAGGACTATAGGCCCATAAGCCTTGTTCATAGCTTTGCGGAACTGTTCTCCAAAATCATTGCTAATCGTCTTCGACCGAGGCTTGGTGAGATTGTTAGCATGAATCAATCGGCTTTCATCAAGCATAGGAGCTTGCACGATAATTTCGCTCTGGTTAGGCAAGTGGCCAGAAACATTAACATGAGGAGGCAGACTGGGGTACTTCTAAAGCTAGATCTAGCGCGAGCTTTTGACTCTGTCTCCTGGAGTTTCATGTTTGAGGTGTTGATGAGAATGGGGTTTGGCGAGAGGTTCCTAAAGTGGATTGGTCTCCTGCTATACACGGCAAACACGAGGGTGATGGTGAACGGGATTCCGGGAGACCGTATATACCATGGGCAAGGCTTGAGACAAGGGGACCCAACGTCGCCCATGTTGTTTGTGGCGACCATGGAAACCCTGTCCACCATGATCACCAAGGCGGTGGAGGGGACTGTTTGGGAATCTGGCCTCAATATCTCCCCTACAGAGGCTATCGATTTACGCGGACGATGTGGTGATGTTCCTGAAACCGGAGAATAGGGAGCTATGGGCTGTGAGACACATTTTGAGCCTTTTTGGTGAGGCCTCGGGCCTGAGGGTCAATTATAGAAAGACGACTGCTACCCTGATTAGAGGGACACAGGAGGAGGAGGTGTAGGTTGCGAGTTGGCGCGGTTCCCGATCAAATACCTTGGTCTCCAGTTAGCACTCATACCCCTGACCAAGGCTGAGTGGCAGCCGATGCTGGACCAAGTAATCAAATGTGTGCCGGCATGGTAGAGAGGGCATATTAGGCATGAGGGGAGGCTCGTACTGGTAAACTCAGTGGTGGCGGCAAGGGCAGTGCACCAAATGGTTATTGCAGAGGCCCCCGCATGGTTGCTGGAGGAAATAAACAGATGGATGAGATCCTTTTTCTGGGCAGGCAAGGACGAGGTCTAAGGAGGTCAATGCCTAGTGGCATGGAGAACCATATGCAAGAACAAGGAGTTTGGTTGAGGCGCACGGACACGACGAGGCCGTGGCAAGGCTTGCCGGGACTGAAGGACGATGAGGCCGAGGGATTTTTCCAGAGCCTGGCACTCTTTAGAGTGGGTGATGGACGGTCGACTTTCTTCTGGAAGGATAGATGGATCGATGGATATACGGCGGAGGAGGTGGCACCGAGGGTAGTTGCGAGGGTCCCAACAAGGAGGAAAATGAGCGCCTAGTGGGAGAGGCACTGCCTGAGGACGGATGGATAGATGACATAGCCGAAGAGATGACAGAGGAGATATGGAGAGAATGCTTGATGCTTTGGGAGGCAGTGGAGACAGTGGAAAGGGATGCCGAGAACCCGGATCATATCTCCTGGAAAGGGGTGGAATCCGGGAAGTACACGGCCAAGGCCACCTACGGGATGCTTTGCCAGGGCAGCATGAGATGGATTATGAGCAAGCCAGTGTGGGGATCCTTCGCCCCCATGAAATGCAAAATATTCGCATGGCTAGCGGTGAAGTATCGATTGTGTACTTCAGATAGGAGAGCGAGACACGGACTCCGGGAGATGCCGGATGCATTCTTTACATGTCTTATGGCGGAGGATAATGCGGATCATATTCTAGTCCTATACCCATGGAGGCTCGCATGCAAGTAAGGAGGACGGACAGGAAGCGCTTTGACTCGATGGTAGTTTGCACGGCATGGACGCTCTGGAAGCAACGGAACGCGAGAGCTTTTGGGGATGTGAGGAAGTAGAAGAATGTCGGGCAGATAGTCGATGAGATTAGGGATGAGTTCCACCTTTGGGAGAGGGCCAAGAGACGAGGGAGTGGAGGGAGGCTAGTAGTAGCGAGAGAGTATGCCTTAGACGGAGGTGTGGGTGTGTGTGTTTTCGGTCATGATGTTCACATCTGGTTACCGATTCTTGTAAATGGTTTTTTGCAACCTTCTATAAAGATAAGGCACGTTTTGCGCGTGTTCTCAAAATAAAAGGTAGTTGTTGCCGCGCACGCGTCCATTAATCTGATGGCTAACAGGACGCTGCCGACCTGATTGCAGTCCCGATTTTGTTCATTCAGTTTTGTTTTAACATAAATAATTCTTCATTTAGTAGCATTTTACAAGCATTTTACAGATAGAAGCGTGAAAGGCCACACACGCCGGTGGTTATAGATAGAGTTTTCCTGACAGGACAAAGTTCTACATCTGAGCATAAACAACGATACAATACAGGTCTATTACGCATCTTCGAGGCGAGCTGTGCAAGATGGTGAGCTTTAAAGTTGTTTCCCTGTTAATGTGAGAAACTTTGCCTAGCTCGAAAGAAGGACTGCTTTGAATCTGAGTTAGTAGTGGCCTATTGTCCCAGTGACCTGCAGCAGAGAAAATGTTTCACTCCTCGAAAACCCCTCAACCATATCACGAACACACTCAATCAACACTCTCTTGCTTTAGTTCACTTTTGTTATTTACTTTGCTCTTACTTAGTTCAAACTCTCAAACCATTGCTATCTTAGCAACTTATAGAATAGGCTATTTTCAAACCACGGTTCGGGTGCGAACGTGGTTACGCCTGTGACAACACAGTTGCGAGCTTGTGTTTATTTCCAGCTGCAAAGCTTCCACGAACGAACTTATATAAATAATATTTATTGCTACAAGACTGCAATAACTCAGTTGTTAATCGCAGAACCCAAACATCACGGGGGCTCGGAGGCAGTGGCATCCCCTATCATATCCATGATGGTGGTCCCACAATGAACAGGACTAGCATTGAGCAGCTCACGCGGAAACTGGACAGCAATGCATCGCAGGCTCTCGTGCTCGAGCAGCTTGACTTCAACTCGTAGTCCTTCAGAAGTCCTAGATGGGCAGGATGGTAGGAACGCCGGAGGCGACCTGCGCTGCAATATGGGTGAGGAGATGGAGCTCATTAGCGTCGACGGAGACGTCAGACTGCAGAATGGAAGTAGAGAGTGGGTGGAGGGGAACCTCGATCTTCTCACGGCGGAGGTGGAGGTGGCCGGAGCGGGGAGATCAAGGCAGCGATCGTCACACGCTTAGCCGGGGATAGGGGTGGACACAAAGCTCAAGGCTCGAGGCTCGGCTCAGGCTCGACAAGGCTCGGCTCGGGCTTGGCTCGGCTCGAAGGTTGGACAAGACAAGCCTAAATCTTTGAATCAAGGCTCGAGGCTCGACAAGCCGGCTCGATGAAGCTTCCAAGCCGGCTCGAAAGCTCGACGTAAAAAAAACATCAAGTTTAACATTTTATACAATTGTAAACCACAAATTAGTGTCATATGTCATCTTGCTCGTAACTACACTTATGTGTACTAAGTGGTCTTTTGAGGAATTTGTGTTTCTCTCTCCCCTCCCCTCTACTACAGTAGATCGTGAGGCCTGAGAGGGCGGTCGAGGTCTTCCCGCCGTTTCGCCGCCGCCGCCGTGGGTTCCCCTACCCCTCTCCGCCCGCTCTGGCGGCGGAGGGGTGGGGAACACCGGATATGTGTGTGCGGTGTGTAAATAGGGTTTGGAAGTGTGTCGCTGGTGTTGTCGCTTGCGGGGGAGCGACGGCGATGCTTCCGACGTTTTGGTCTTCCAGGTTTGGCTTCCTCTCGCGGCTGAGGTATGGAGGCTATGGAGTGGTGCGGGTGGTGCTGCTTCGGAGGGTGAGTTGCGGCTAGCGGTGGAGGGATTTGGTCTTTCCCGGCCAGATCAGGAGCGGAGCAAGATCGGCGCGTGTCGCCCGCCGACGATCGTTTGCGTCCCAGATCCAGTCCTTCGGGGCTGGTGGCTATTGCGGTCCATCGTCGCCTTATGGCTAGGGGTTCTTCCTGCTCCAGGGGCTGCTGCTGAGGCTGGTGGTGTCCGTTTTCGATGGCGGCGAGAGGATGACGGATGTCTCCGGGTGGTTTTCCGCCTGTATCCACTTTGGTGTTTCTTGTATTTCTTAGTGTTAATGTATCCTTGCTACTTTATGAATACAAGTTTCTACCTTTCAAAAAAAGTGGTCTTTTGAGTGTCTATACAAGAAAGCAAAACTTACATGAATATAGGAAATCAAATTATTTTTTAAATGAACAGGGAGCACAGGAAATCAAATTATAACCACACAAGTGACGTATATTCCTACTTGTTTACGACATGTCCACGTTTTTTACCTGCAAAAAAAAAAAAAAACATGTCCACGATTTGCATGCCAAATTAACCAGACCACTCTGTGCGTCCAAATTGATGGCCGCAATCTCCGCCTAATACACATCCAATTAATTTCCAAAATCGAATTGGAGGGGTTGGAGGAGTACCCAAAGGAAGCGCTGGAGCCTGAATAGGAGCAGGCGAGCACACTGTTTCCTCTACACACGGACGGCGGGCGGCGGAGGGCCGGCAGGCGGCAGCCCAGCGCTAATCGCAGTTAGGCGCCTCCTCTTGCATCTCAAGGAACGGGGATGGGCAGACAGGGTGGGGGGCGCGACTCCAGGTGACGCTCTGGCGGCTTGCTTCGTGGAGGCGGCTGCTTCATGGTGACAGCCAACGGCGATGCGCGGCGGCCAACGCTGAAACCTAGGGAGAGTAGAGGATAAGGAATCAGGGGATTGGGGAGCCATGGAGGAGATGAGGCGGCGTCGGTGGTAGCAGCGGGAAGCAGGCGTCGATGGAGGTGCTGCCCCAGCGAGATGCGTGCGAGGAAAATGGAGTAGGCGTAGCTTTTGGGCACATTTCTGTCCGGCTCGATGAGGCCTCGAGCCGAGCCTCAAGCTTATCGAGCCGAGCCTCGAGCCTCTTTTTCAGGAATGTTTGTGCTACAAGCCAAGCCAGGCTCGGCTCGAACTTTGACGAGCCTGACCGAGTGGCTCGGCTCGGCTCGATTCCACCCCTAGCCGGGGACAAGCGCGGTCGCCAGAGCTACCTTACCCATCCCGTGATTTTGCTATTTTTTATTAGAATTGTTTGATGTATACTGCAGGTGGAGTGCTACATACTAGGAAGTTTGTCGCGGCGGCACGTCGTGCGCTTGGTTATTAGACTATTTTATATAGTAGTATTTAAAAATATGAATTATCTGAAATAGTGCAAAATGCTGGTGTGAAAGCCCTGATAAGGAAACATAAAAGTAGTAATGTAGCGCCATGGGTTCGTAAATTTTTTTGAGTATCCATAGATATCGCTAGACAAAGCAGAGAGATTTCCTCTCAGAGAAAAACACGAGCAAATATTCTTCCTTAATGGAGATCTCAACCGCGGCAACAAGAGGCATAAGTGGAAGGGTCAAACTCCTTTATCGAGGAAAGAAATGAAGGATAGAAATGTAAAATCACTTGTTTGAAATATCTTTAAAATAGCCATTTCCATTAGAAGTTGCATTTTCAGGGGTCGAAGGGAAGGCAGAAAAGAGGAAAGCTGTAATCACGAGGCAATGAAAAAAGAAGGTAATATGGACTGAAACTCTGAATAATTGTAGGGCGATGGAAAAAGAGGATATTATGTGAGACTGTGAGTAGAAATAGTTACAATGCCCAGTGTGAGGACAACACACCGGTTGAAAGATGTGACGTAAAACGAAACAAGTATTTTCCAAAGATATCAGAAATATAAAAGCAGTATTTTCGTCCACTAAAAGAAATGGCGGGTGGTGGAGTTTTTTTCTGTAGTTCATACTGAAGAAAACAACGGATAATGGAGTAAGTATTTTTTTTTTCGATGCTAACGTAGAAAAAACACAACATTATTTTGGCTGGGTAAAAGATGGGGGAAATATATAAAAATATGTAGTTGCTGCCTAGCGAAAAAGTAATGCTAAATGGTTGAGGCGGCAAATTACTACAAAAGATGAATATTTCTACCCACAAATTGCTGGGAAAATTTACTATCAAATACTTTTAGATACAAATAAGTCGAAAAAATCAAAAAAAAAGAAATAGAGCAATGTTCACATATACTGTCCATACGCTTGAACAGTGTCCAAATACATGAGAGCTCAGCAAACGCTCTCAGTTTTTTTTATACATAGGAAAGTATGCACGGCGGCATGCCGCGCCCTTGGTTATTATATTGTTGGGTACACTATTGTAGAATTATCACAATATTTGGGGTAATGAAATACTCTAGAAGTGATTTTGTGTTAGTAATGTTAAAATAATATGGAAGTAATATAATAGCGCCAAGGTTCGGATTTACTTTCCCGCGCCCGTAGGGTGATCGTGATGCGGTTAAAAAAGAGTAGTATGGACAAAAATCACTAGGTGATCATGATGCGGTGGGAAAAGCGGAAGTAGTATGTTAGTAGCACTACAGTGTGGGTGCGCTGCCCAGAGAGAAGACAATGATGCACCGGCCGAAAAAACCACAGACGGTGGAGCATGTTTTTTCGTAGATAACGTAGAGAAAGCAGTATTATTCTTACCGATTGTTTACGGAGTTGCTACATAAGAGTGTAGTAATATTCCCCCTATGAAAGAGGCGGTAGAAGTTGGAGTAGATATATTTTTTCGAAGTTACCGTAGAAGAATGCAGTAATATAGGCGACTAAGGTGGAGTACCTACTTTTTTTTATTATACCGTAGTGAAAGGCAATAGTGAAAGGCAATAGTATTTTCCCAACGTAAAAGAGGAGATGAATGGTGTAGTAGTATTTTCACGGGAAAAATATGGCAGTAGCATCGCCCGAAGGACAATGAAGTAACTATATTTTCCGATGGTGCCATCGAAAAATATGGTAGTATTTCCTCGGATAAAATAGGCAAAAAATTGTCTCAGTAGTATAGGCGACCAATAGTGGAGTAAAAATATTTTTCTGAGGAGGTAGAAGCTAGTAGTATTTTCCAGGATAAGATATGCGGCAAACGGTAAAGTATTTTTGTTTCCGGATTTGGTGCATAAGAAAGCATGCAGTAGTATTTCCCTCGGCTGAACGGGCATTCATGTTCGTTGGGTACTGTTCATGAGCACATGAACATGTTAGGGTAACTATATTATTCTTGGAGATAACGTAAGAAATGCAGTATTATTTTCCTAGCTAAAGAGACAACGGATGGTCAAGTGTTTTTTTCTTGGAGATAACATGTCAGAATATTTCTCCCGGTTCTAAAAGGCCGGATGGTGGAGTGAGTATCCTAGCCAAAAAAGATAGAGGACGGTGGAGTGAGTCTCTCAGCTAAAAAGACAACAGACGGTGGAGTGAGTATATTTTTTCAAAGGTAGCGTCAGTATATTTTTTCTAAAAATATCAGAGAAGAAGGCCGTATTATTTTTCTTGGGTAAAAGATGACAGTAGTATAAACGATGGATGGTGAAGTAATTATATTTTTCCAAAGGTACCACAAAAGAAGGCATTAATATTAGTTTTTCCCGGATAAAAAAGGTGACAAATGGTGTAATAGTAGTATTTTCCTTGGATAAAATAAGGCAGTAGTATAGATGAAAAATAGTGAAATAACTACATTATCCGATGGTGACGTGGAAAAAGGTAGTAGTACTTCCATAGATAAAAGAGGCGTCTAATGGTCGCAATAGTATAGGCGATGAATGGTTGAGAAACCACATTTTTCGAGGAGTCATAGAGAATGTAATATTCTTCTCGATAAAACATGCGGACTCTGACATATTTTTGGATCCTAAGTTGCTACATAAGAATATAGTAGTATTTTTCCCGGCTGAAAGAGGTAGTGGACATTCATGTTCATCATGAGCACATGGACATGGTGGAACAAAATTACTTTCCTGAAAATATACAGTAGAGAAGACAATATTATTTTACCGGCTAAAAGAGGCGGCAGACGGTGAAGTGTTTTTGTCGCCGAAGATGCTACCGAAGAAGGCAATGGTATTTCTTCCGGTTGAAAAAGGGGCAGAAGGCGGAGCAAATATATTTTTCCAAATATATCGTAAGTATATTTTTCTGAAGTTACCATAGAAGAAGGTTGTAGTATTATCCCAAATACAAGATGGTAGTAGTATAGGCAACAAAACGTTTATGGAGTAACTATATTTTTCCAAAGATACCGTAGAAAAAATATATTAATATTTTCTAACAATAAAAAATCAACAAATGGTGCAGCTTTTCCCAAGAAATGTTCATGTAGCAATTTTCATATGGTACTGTTCAGTGCCATGAACAGTAACCAAATGGCTAAGACCATGTACTATGTGTAGCCGATTCCTGGAAAAAGGTTGTCAAATAAGGAACCGCCTTCGTTCCCCTACTATGTATGAACCGCATCATGCAGTACCGATGGGGCCTAGTAGAAATAAAAGAACTATTACTTTTTCCTGCTTTCCCTACCACTTCCTGTGAGCAGCCTTCTTCCCATCCCTTTGTCTCAGCAAATGAATCATTGTTTTATCGGTATGAACCGAACCAACTTGTTGGTTCGCTTGTTGTGTCAGAAGCAATAAGTCGATGCTTCACTATGTGTGGAACCGGTTCCAAAGCCTCTATGAATCGCTTTTAGACCACATAGTACATGGTCTAAGGAGGCAGCAAACCCATCCAGCTTTTATATATAGTATACAAAGCGTTTGTGGAGTCGCTTTTATATATACTATACTATACAAAGCGTTTGTGGAGTCGCTTTTATATATAGTATACAAATCCTATATTAATATTTGTTAACAATAAAAAAATCAACAAATGGTGCAGCTTTTCCCAAGGAATGTTCATGTAACAATTTTCATATGGTACTGTTTGGTGCCATGAACAGTAACCAACTGGCTAAGGAGGCAGCAAACCCATCCAACTTATATATATACTAGGAAGCATAAGCGCGGCGACACGCCGCGCTTGTGACGGTAATCCTTTTCGGTTAATATTACACTAAAGTGGTGTGGCTCTGACGGCCTGCGTAGTGGTGCTTCTGCCTACAATGTGTGGTACAACAGACGTTTTGTATTAAAAAAATGATTCAAGTATATACTGTAAGAAGCAGCAATTAGGAAGTTGCAGCGGTAGTCTACATACATATACATACACAGATGCAAAAGGGCCGTCAGCCCCGCTGATCCATGTCCACCTTGGTGGCGAACACGTTTTTTCTGCTTCGCTGACATGCGATGTGAAGGAAGGACGCTTCGTGGTCGTTGTGCTCGATGAAAAAAAGGATAAGATACCGAGTACCTGATCGGTGCTCGAATGAAGGGAAAGAGCTACCCCGTATAGAAAAGGAGAAACGAAAGAGGATTTAGGCAACCTGTGTCACCGTCGCCGGCACCTTTGTGGTGACCCGGCATACCACTGCATGGTGTAGTATGCAAGTCTGATATAATACCAATGAAACACCGTTCCACCAGTATCATATCGCTCAGAGTGGTACAACAGAAACATATGCGGGTCCAAGGCATGTCTATAGAATTACAACATTGACTCTGTTACATAAGATCATCACAGCCTCCTACTTACAATGAGGTAAAACTGCAAATAAACTCCAGAAGAACGACTAGTAGTCTAGTCTTATCACGAACTCTATTTGTAGAGTATTTAACTAGCTATAGAGGCTATGAATAGATTCTAGCTAAATAGGAGCTAGGTTTAAAAAACTAGTTCCTTTCTATTTCTCAGCTAGGTTTTATCCTTGTTGGATGTGGTGTTTGACTCTTCTGACAGGTTTCTGTCCCTTGAAGTAGTTGTTGACTCCTCGGTCTTCGAGTTGCACTGTAGATCCTCCTTTGATGCCTCCATATCTAAGCAGAGGATTTAAGAGTGGGATGAGTGCGAGCGTACTCAACAAGTTCATTATAGGGAAGAGGTGTTTAATGCACTAGCTACATCATTAGACCAGAAAGTCTAATACCAATGCAGGTTTTCATAACCATTTCTTCAAAAGGTTGCTTTTATTCAGAAGAACTATGTCCGTCAGCCTTCACCGGTTTACTAGAACTTCATCGAGTTCCTTTCCGGCAGCGTTCGCAGTTCCAAAACCCGGAACAGGGAGTGACAGGTCACGATTCATTACACTCTGCAGAGGTGTGTTGCTTTACCCATAAGAGATCTTAACGTTGGTGCCAACCGGGAATGACCCGTCCAAACTTCCTTTGGTGTGAGGCCCGGTATAAGGTCATAGCCAATCATATTCCTCCGCTACCTCGCACACCCACCCTTTGTTGCATTCCCCGACCCTGGGTCCTCGCCGGTGCTCTTATACCAATTAAGGACGGCCCCCGACCACGACAATAGTCTGGGATCGAACCAAACTCCTTTGCCGGTAGATGCAACCCATCATAGACCGCAATACCGTGGGGACTTAGGTTTCCCCAACCTCACCGCTTGCTCCTTGGGCTACAAGTGTACTACGTACAATGCCGTGGGGACTTAGGGTTCCCCAACCTCACCGCTTGTCCCCTTGGAATACAAGTGTACTACGGTAAAGCGCATCCGTTGATGTACAAGAGGTGGAAATACAATTGACTATTCCGTCCCACTCCAGATCTTATGGTTAACACGGGTATTACGGCACAAGAATCATTGAAAGACATTTGTTGTTTAATCCTAGATGGATATAAACCCTTGCAATGGAACCTCCACCATATCAACACATACCATGGTTCCATTGCCCACCACATAGTCATATTCATAGTTATGAAAATAGTACTTTTTGCTTTTTATGCAAGAGTGATAAGTATAGTACTTTGCAAGTAATTTGTTAAAAATACTCAAATGACATGAGCAAGCGATGAACTTGCCTTTCTTGACTGCAAGATTATGCAGGCAAGGTCTTCGATACGCAATAACTCCAAATTCTGAAATAGCATCATCGTCCGGTAAAGACGATGTTTAAAAGATGGACAAGGATGCAATAATGCATAAGTATGAGATGCAATCGCTCTAAGCGTGACCTAACCCCGATGATTTAGGATTAGTGAGTTGATTTGTTTAGGGTGTGTTGCACTTTTAGAGTGGTTCACAAACAAGGTTCGTATATTAAGGTTTGATTACTTGGTATCATGTACAAGTTATATAATAAATCATAGTGATCAATTGAGCACATAAGGAATGATATTTGGCATAATGTTAATATGTAAAGAACAGTTGTCAGTTTTAGTACTATATGGCATGGTTATTGATTACTTGTTAGTTTCTTCAAAAGAATAACTTTTGAAGAACATGTCCTTTAATCAAGAACAAGTATGACAATTGGGTTTGTGGGGTTCTATGGTTTTCTATGATTCTAATTAGTTTCTGGAGTAAGTATTAGATGGATCCCAGCAGGGTTGGGTTCATTAGCAACTAGGCTTGGATGGTTTTACTTAAGCATAAGCAACTTAAGCAATTAGTTATACATGGTTGCTATCATGGTGGGTTCATCTTGCTGGTGATAGCTAGGTAGGGTTTATAGGTCCTAGAAGGTAGTGTTGATGGCTATTCTTTATTTTCTTCAAAAGAATAACTTTTGAAGAACATACTTCTTAAGTAATAAGAAGTATCTCAATTAGAGTTGTGGTTGACTAAGGTTTGCTATTGTATCCACTAAGTAAGGAATGATTGGCTCCTAAATAGGATGGTTCATAATTATGAAGTACTTGTAGGGTTTTGTGGACTATGGTTATGTAATGATAAATATTGGGCATAGATGCTATTGGAGTTCATCACAATGGTGTGATGCTAATTAAGGATGAGTAAGGATAAGATTCTTGGTAATAAGGACTAGGGTTGATCCTATTTGATCATCTAGGTAGGATAGGTATGCATACATGGAATACTGAATGATGGATAATTGGGCTCCTACATTTTATGTGGACATGACAAGTATTTATTTGCTAATTATGGTTCTATGAATCAAAACAAAGTATCATGATCTCATGTTCTAACCTAGGTTTTAGGTTTAGAAGCAAGTTAGGATTCATATGAATTAATGGAGCTAGGGTTCCTAATGGCATTAGGGTTTTAGACCCCACATAAAATTATGAACTACTATTTTATGTATAATGGAACTATGGTTTCCTAATTACCCTATAATTCTTAGGTTAATAACTTTATTATAAAGTTGAAGTTATTAATAACTTTGAAACAAAAATAATATTGGATTTGACATTTTATTATTTTTAAAGAATTAATAATTAAGGTAATTATTAATTAGGGTTTAAATCCCACTAAAAAGGATTTAATAATATTATGATAAAATAAAATTAGTTTCAGTGTTTTCTTTAATTTCTTTGCTGGTTTTTATTTAATTTAGAAAATCTTCCAATTATTGAATTTTAGTTTAATTTAGAATAATGAAAAGGTTTAATTAATAATGTTTAAACAATTAAATTTTTATTAAAAATAAAAATTTCATATTATATTTTTATTGGATAGATCTTATTGTTAGGATCATTTTTATATCTCATTTGTATTTTTCAGAGTTATAATGGATTTTATAAATATTTGCAAAGTTTCAGTAATTGTTGGGTTTGAATAAAAAAATCAAAACACTAAATGTACCCGGTACAGACCTAGCAATAGCGACTGACTGGTGGGCCTGTGGCCAGGTCGGTGGCCACGTTGGCTTCACCAGGTCAAATTCGGTGACGTGGCCAGGGGCACGGTGGCCGGCGGGCAGACGTCGTCGGCGACGTCGATTCCGGCCACGCGCGGACGAGCAACTGGTTCCATTTGAACCAGCACGTCGTAGTGAGCCTACTGGTAGCAGCACCGCCACCAAATGGTCACCGGAGCAAGCTCAATGGCGAGACCGAGCGGCGGTGCTCGCAGGTGAAGGGCGCGACGCCACTACAGCGCATGATTGAGTGAGCTAGGGATGCTGCGAGGTGCAGGAGCTCACCAGGAGCACGCAGGGCTTGACGGCGAGGTCGAAGCTTGCCTGGTTCGCCGGAATCGATGGCTCCAGCCGTCAGAGAGGATGAGCTTGGTGGGGGCGTTGCAGGATGCTCCGGCTCGATTCCTCGCGTGAGCTGAGCAAGTCGAGGATGCTGATGACGTCGGTGACCACGGCGGTGCTTGGGGAGGCTCCAATCGTCGGCGGTAACGGTGGCCGAGGTGGGTTAGGGTTTCGGTTTGGGGTGAAATGGAGCAGAGGAGGAAGAAATCAGGGACTAGGGTTCGTCGCGGGCTTTTATATGGCGCCAGGGCGCGCCTCGTCATGCCTTCGGTCGAGGAGGTGCCGCCAGCGACGAGGAGAAGAGGAGCACGGTGCAGTGCTGTCGTCCATGCACCCAGAGAGGATGAGGACGACCTCCCTCTCCGATATTTAGGATGAAAGGGTATGCGGGCTAGTGTTGGGCTGCGTTGATGGGCTGCTGCTGGGCTCCTTCGGCTGGTAAGGTCCAGGTAAGCCCCATTCTCCTTTCTTTCCTGTTTTATTTATTTATTTCTTGTTTTAAATTCTATTTTGAATGCACATTTTAATTATTTTCTATCTTGCAGGTATTTCTCATTTAATTCATATAAGTATTAGTTCAAGGTACTGCAAAGTCTTGAGTGGTGTATTTGCAAATTTAATATGGTACTATAACATTGGTTTATTGATTAGTCTGGTATTTGTATTAATTATCCATATAGACATAAATTTGAATATTGTCTTTGGAAATATTCAAATTATTTTCCAATTGATTGTTTTCTTATTTAATGACATGTAGATTTTCATTTGGTTTTATCTTGCAAGAAACCATCTCAAGGTAATACTTATTAATGGGTTTCATAATTACTACTTACTGGTTTTTTATTATAAGATGTATCACAAGGGTTTTTCTCAGGTTTAATAAATGAAGCATAAGATTTTATTAATATGCCATACTAGGGTTCTAATGATATTTACCTAATGGCAATTGGTTTGAATCTCAATTATGGCCTAGGTTTATATTATGATCACCATATTGATGCATAAACTAGGGTTGAGATATACTTCTAGTTTGTAGAGTTGAGATGACATCATATTGCATTTGCTAGGGTTTAATCTCTCCTAACCAAGGTAATATGATTACTTGCTTAATTGTTTCTGTTCTCCTTTAATTACTAAGGATTTGAGAATTGGTTTTATCTTATACCTATATATTTCTATTATATCCTTAATCTATTATTAAAGTAACTAAAGTGGTTATGGTTCTTTTTATAGTTAACTTTGGTTATATGGATGAATGTTTTCTCACCATATAAAGTATAAAGTTTAACTCTAAGGTTTTCTTATGTTTCTTGAGTGAAGAATAAGTGGAATGTGGATGTGGTATAATTCTACTTATGATCACCAAGTGATTCACAAGTTAAGGTTGGGATATAAGCCTAGGGTTGCTTACTATTGATCTCCCTATAATTTCATGTGGGGAATGAGGTTTATCATATAGGGTTTAACTTATGGTTTATGCTTCTATCTCTCCAAATCATAATAATGGCATTATCATGATCCACTTATTCTCAATGGCTTCTACTTCAAGTTCTTAGGGCTTATGATCATTACTCAATTTATAATGATCAAAGGTTTAATTTCCTAAGTTATCTCTCATGGAATGGGTTCTCACTTCCATGATCAGGCATAGTCTTTATTAACTAGGATATAACACTTCTATTTTACATTCTTGGATGGGACTACTATGGTTGCCTCAATAATTTAAATCCCAGGAGAATACCTGAGATCTTCTGTTAGGGTTTTACTTAAACAATGTTGATATAATCATCTGGGTATATGGATAGTTCTCTCCCTCAAATTCAAGTGTTGCCTCAACTAACTTGAGTGTAGCACCATAGCTTGAGCTCTCTTTCATAGGAATAATTATTCTAGGGTTTATGGTGTATTCACAATATCTCAATAGGTATCAGGTCTAAAACTCCACTTGGGTATCTTGGTTGAATTAATCTCCTCCTTACTTTATCAATTCATGGATATGGTATTATTCCATGTGATATTAGGTTATCTCACCACTCCAAGGGAAAATGGTTTACAACCTAGTACTTTAGTTCAAAGGTTGTCCTTTATTCTTAAATAGGTAAAGCTTGGATTGATATGGATGGTCTCTCTCATTTGGGAAGGACTTCAATGCTACCCTAAGGTTATTCTCCAAAGATAATGATGTGGTCACCAATATCTATGGTTAACATAAATAGGTTCTCTCTCTAGGAAATGTCTTGAATAATATCCTAGGGTTCCTCTTAAAGATGATGATTTGAATACTTGGATGTATATCCAAGGTTTAGCTGCAGGTTTGTCATTGCTTCTCTAATAAATAATATAGAAATCTCACCTCTCTAGATTTGATGTATAATAATATGGAATAGAGAAGAATATATATTTCTAGAGTTGATCTCCTTGTTATGTTTCCAAGAATGGAGTAAAATGAATACCATGAGGTTCACGGTAGTATCATGGATTTGTTTAAGACATGGAAAAGATAAGTGAAGAATGGTTTCTCCATTTATTGTTACTTGATTTCCAAATAGATGTATGTTCATATGTTATGGCAAGGAATTCCATGTTATGATCTTTAATAAGATCTAGTAGTTGTTCCTTGATTCATATGTTCTTGTGTTGGTTTCAATTCCATTTGATCTAACCCCTTAGATCAAATCATCTCTACCCAAAACAAGGTTTTAACAGAGTCACATTGAGGTTTATAGTGCTTGACTTGATGAGCTACTTCAATTCCACCAAGGTCAAGTAAAACTTCAGTTACTGTGACTGTTTTATTTTAAAGAGCGAAAATTCCCCATATTTTCTATGCATGAATGCAATGCACACATCTGTTTCCTCTATTTTTGTAACCCCAAATCCTGGGATATTACAGTCTCTACCCCTTAAACTAAACTTCGTCCTCGAAGTTTGAACTCTCTTACGTTACTGGAATGTGGATCTGACTTGTGCAGACTACATCTTTTCTCGAACTCCGTGGTGATCTCACTGGATATATTTGAATATACCCCTTGTCCAGATTCTTCCTGGAATCCATTAATATCTGTCTCTGAACACAGTGGCTTCTTACTTCAGTTCCATGATTCCTTCCAATACTATAATCTTGTTTCCTTTCTTATTGAGGATTCAATGATTGGGAATTCTTCTGGTGCTGGTAGTCTTAATTGAAAGCTAATTTGATAACATACTCCTAATTGGTAAATAGGTCTTTGTTTTACCTTACTACCAAAACTGCAATAATGGTACTTAGTAAGGTACTTACCCTAGAAATGGTGTGGAGAATTTATTTCACTTAGAATGGATTAAACTCATTTAGTCTATCCAATCATGGATTAAAGTTGATACCTATAACTATTTTGGCTCATTAGGTTCCATGAAGGAATCTTTCAATTAGTATTTAGTTTTGATATGGTCAATCTTCTTCATTCCTTGGCCATCTTGGGCTTTATTGGTCTACGGTATTTCCTTCGTCCAACTTCATTAAATTTAGCTTACTTGAGCTTCCGTACTTCTGAGTAAATATTACTCACTTTCTCAAGTTATAGTCCACTTCTTACTTCCTCGAGGTATGAACCTCGGCTTCTGGTCTGACATCCTTCTGAAAGTAGGGTTCAACAATCTTATGAAAATAAGATCGAACTTCCTCTCAGTTCATACCTTCATCAACTATTTTGCTCAAAGTATTGAATCATCGTACATCCAACTCAATCTTTACTCTACCCTTTGCGTTTTCTTATGATTTTCAACTCCATTTCTTCCAACCATTGGACTTATGGTTAGAATATCGGTCTAGGTCTAGTTTATGGGTTATACTCTTCTAAGGTCTTGCGAAGAATATCTGTGGTGTATCCACTCAATTGTGGACATCCCATGTGAATCCTTTGGCTGAATGATTATAGGTCATAGTTGTTTGGCTGACAACTTGTTCACAACTTCTTGATACAAATAATCCAGTTATGGACTACTTGATACCAATTGTGGCTATTTGTTATCTACAAGTGTACTCTATTATAGGTTTTGACCTAATTGGTCGGGCATCTTCTACTTTATCTCGCAGTATTTATCCTATACCACTGTGGTCTTTTGATATCAACTGTGGTTTTCTTATATCTGCTATGGTTTCATATGTCATCTTCTTTCCTTCAGGGTTTATTTTGCAAGAAAACCACTAGTTAACACTATGAATATAGTATCCTCGGTGATTTCCCATGCATTCCCTCTTTCATAATGACTATGGTTCTACTTCTACTTCTCCATAATCATCATATTTCTCACCTTCATGCTTCTACTGTACTAGAGTACTCCTCTGTTGAGCTAAGCATGAGTCTTGTTTATTATTTCCTTCAGGGTATTGTGGTTACTTCCCACAACTTTGTTTCCTTCTTCTGATGAATCTTCATCTTGTTTTCACAATCTTTAGAATTCGTCACTTCCTCACACGAATACCGTTGCCCTCTAGATCTTAGCATCAAGTAAGAACTTGATATTGCAACATGCATTTGCATATCAAAGTCAAACTTCATGTATGGATTGTCAACACCCGGATTTTTAAGTCCGAATGCCTATTATGTCATACATCGCAATCCCAGGAATATTGTTGTTGCGAGGCATAATAGTTAAGTATCACAGTCATCATTCATTACAACCCATAAGTCTTACAAACTGGAATCACATGATCCATATTACACGAATAGTTGATCTATTGATCAACAAACAAACACAAGTTCATAGTTCAACATAGCGGAAGCGTAAGATACAAGGACTCTCTAGTCCACAGGCCAACGCTTGACGTCGGAAGGCGCTTAGTTGTCGTAGGCGTCCTGCTGGTCATCTCCTTGTTCATCTTCATACTCTGGCCATTTGAATAGCCAGGGACAAAGCCGTGAGTACGTTGAGTACTCGCAAACTAATTCAAGAAAAAGTGCTAGACATTCTAGTAGGGTTTGCTAAGCTCTAGTTTATTTGCATAAAGCTAGTTTTGGTTCACAAAGTTTTGAGAAAAACTTATTCAAGTGCTAACTAACCCAAGGGGGAACATTAGTGTCATTCCCACCATTCAAGTGGTGATTTCAATTCAATTCACCACAAGTCAAATCACCATCACCTTTCAACATCATTTTCAAAGATATGACATCGGAAACTGTATGGCCTTTCCAACCGTCCGTAACCGTGGACGCGGCTATTCGAATAGGTTTACACTCTGCAGAGGTTGCACACTTGTGCCACAACATTTGATTTCATCCGTCGGGATTTCCCCGAATAATCGTAACACAGTACGCGGATCATCAACCATAACCTTTCACTTACGAATCCTAGTATGAGCACCTCTCCCCATGAGCTTGGCCTCCCAGTGAAGACCAACTGTCAACCTGGGAACTGCACAGGGCTTGGGCCGGACATTCACCTCCTTTCGCATCATATCATATCGTTTCTTTTGTGGTAGAGGCAGCTTTCGGCATAACCCCGATGACGCTTGTTTAGAGGGAACCCATACTAAGACGCATAAACTTCCAGTTAAGCCCTACCCATAATCAGGTATTGTGGGGGTACTTGAGAATTGGAAAGGTATCGCATTCAAACCAACATCATGTTTTATCAAAAATCACCATCTTCTCTTGGTCATATTCACCTTCAAAAATCATTCAATGGAATGCATCTTCATTCCAAGGTTTCAAAATCCTTTCAAAATCACAAAGTTCCCATCTAGAGTAGTCAAGTTTAGTTTATTAGCACTAGCTCTAATTCATGAGGGGTGCTATCTTGCTTTGCTTGGAAGGGACTAACTCACTACTCTAATAACCAACTTGTATTTTGACCAAAGTTAACTATAAAAGTAAATCTTTTAGAAAACAAGTAAAAACTTGTAACGCAAAAACTTGGGATAGGTTCATATAAGAAAAGGTAAGAAACATGGTGCCTTGCCCCAAGAGGCTTTGCACTTTGCAAGGGTAAAAGCTTGCATAGTAATTTAGCTTGCCTTGGTAGTTCTCAAACTGTTCCTCTTCCTCCTCCTGGTAGCAACCTTCTTCTTGGCGTACTCTCCTGCTACCGTCTAAATTTGAATACGAGTATAATTACTCACTAATTCCATGGCTATTCCACACATCACAAATAAACACACAAACTACTCTATGCACACACATAAATAAACTAGGGTGCATGGGTTGTGGGATTTAAATAGGATTTGTATTCTATATGTAAATGATAGTTTCCATAGGGTTCTTGAGAAATAATTTCCTCTCATTGAAATCTTCTTAAGATTTAATTTCTCCAACGATCATGGATGAACTCATCTTGACCTAGATCAAATGTTCATCATCATCATCATTTGGGAGAATGATTTAAATGAGGTGGAACACCTCATGCCATTTAAATAACACTATATTTGATTTAAATCTCAAGAAATTCAGATAAGAGAGTTTGGAACCAGGGTCCAAACATCCCATGAATTCATGTGAGACAAGTTTAAATGAAGTGTAAGACTTCACACAATTTAACTTTAATCGTTTTGGATAATATCAACTAGTTAAACTAGTCAAAATATCCATTCATTAAACCATGGCATGATCATGCAAAGTGACCACACCATTTTATTGCAAAAACAATTAGTGTAAGTCAAAAGTGAGCTATTAGAGTTGGAATTAACTTAATATCTATTTTGGTTGATTTTTAAGAATTATTTGAATAGGGAAAAGTCCCTGGCTTGTTATTTTTGTCACATTAATTCTACAAAGAATTTGACCCTGAGGCCAGTGGCATTGGATAGAGAATTTCAGTGGCTTTCCAACAATATCAAATTCACTAAATTTGGTTTAGCCAATTGGAAACTATTTAATTTCAAAGTTTGGGCAGTATTGAAAATGTTTGGAAAATGTTTAAAACGAATTTGAATTAAACAGGCCGGCGGGAAAACGAAGCTGGGCCGATTTGAAATAAAACGGCCCACCTCAGCCCACCACGCGTCTGTGCCCGCGTGGGCTGCCTGACAGGGGGTCCCGCATGTCAGCGGCGTTTAAACGCCGAAGCGGTACGGGGCGACGTGGAGCGTAGGATTAGAGAGGGATCTAACGGCTGAGGTGCATCGTCTCGCCGGCGAGAGAGAGGTTCGCCGGCGGCTCGGGTAGGGGGTGGGAGAGCTAACCAGGGCTCCGCGGTGGCTGGCAGTGTGCGTGATGTAGATGTGGACGACGGCGGGTCTCCTGGTACCGGCGGCGACTCCTGGATCGGCTCCACTCGACGGCGGCGAGGTGCGGTGCGGCGGGCTCCGATCTTCAAATTGAAGCAGCTCCGGCGACAATCGAGCGAGTGGTTTGGTGGAGGAGAAGCAGTGGAGGGTGGTGAACGAGATGGTGTGCTCAACTTCGTCCAGGGAACGCGGTATTTATAGATGGCCAAGGGTGCGGCTTGGCCGTGAAGAAGTCGACCATGGCGCGGCTTCTCCGGCAAGCGATCGAGCTAGGCGAGGTGGTGGCGATGTTCTACGGCTCCCGGCGATGCTATAGGCGGCGACGGCGGGGTCGCGCGGTGGCTACAGGGGTCGCAGTGCTTCCGTGTCCGTCGCGTCCGCGGCGGACCAGGGTTCTCTTCTCCGGCGACGGCGGTGGCGGGTCGGGGTCGAGGGCGGGTCGGGGAGCGTTGCGGTGTCACGGTGATGCTCAACGTGTTGCAAGCGGGGCCAGGGCGTGCTCGAGGTCGTGGCGCGGCGCGTGTCCAGTGTATGCCCGCGGCGTGCCCACGCGCGACGCGAGCGGCGTTCAGGGCGCCATGGACGCGTGCTTGTCTGGCCTGTGCTGTGTTCCTCCTCGACAACGGCCGATGCTAGGCGATCCAAGAGAGTGAGGTGGAGTGCAGGGACATGGTGGCCAGGGTCGGCGATGAAGGAGAGAGGAGGTGGTGCGGCATGGCCGGCATGTGGCCGGCATGGCCATGCCATGCTTGTTCTCTCTCCCTCCCTAGGGTTTCTATGTTGAGGTTAGTGAGAGAGGGGACCAGGGACCATTTGGGGTTGGTTAGAGTAGGTTAGTTTGAGTAGATCACTATTTGCTATAGTGTAGGAATAGTGTTCAATTTTGGAAAATACAAAAATATCCAAAATGGAAATAATTCAAATGGTGAACCTTTTTGAAAAGTGAGTGTTGAGATAAGTTGTAATTGACCAGAGATGAATGGAGGTAGTGGTGGAAAAATTAGATTTCAAATTTTGGCCAAAATGGCTAAGTGGAGATTGTTGATCTTAATATAAAGTTGCAACTTTGGATGAGCATAGCTAGTGATCAAAGATGAATTTGGCAGGGTGGTCTTCATCAAAGTTGTTCACCTTGATGTTGACCTTGAAATGGTGCAAAGAGTTAGCAAGAATTGGTTTGAGAAAATTGAATTGCAGGGGCTCAAAGTGGTGATCAGACTAAAATTGGCAGATTTGGCCAATATCTCATGTGAGTGGAAATTGTGTATGAAATTTATTTGAAAAGTGAAACCTTGGTTCCAAAAGTTGTAATAAGTGTTTAATAACATTATTCAACTAATGGTGAAGACCAAATAGGTCTAGGGTCAAAATTTATAAAAATGCCATAGAGCATATGTGAGGGTTTTTAGGGTTTTTCAATTATGGGAATTTCTTCCACTTTGATTTATTTGGTTGGTGATCTTCACATGATCACTCTAGGGTTTTAGAGCATAACAAATACAAGTAATAACAATCATCATGGCATATCACTCAAATGCACAAGTCCTATGCATGGTACTATATGCAAAAGAAAAGTTTTTTGTTGGTTTGAAAATTTTTTTTTTTCTGGAATTCTCTAACTTTCTTTTTCATTGAAATTTGGGGTGTTACAAACCCTTCCCCCTTACAAAAGATCTCGTCCCGAGATCAAAAAGAAAGTTAGGTACTAAAGAGATCTGGGTATTCCTTCTTCATGAAGTCTTCGCGTTCCCAGGTGGCTTCATCCTTGGTATGATTGCTCCATTGGATCTTTAGAAACTTGATGCTTCGGGTGCGGGTGGTTCTGTATGCTTCTTCGAGGATGCGAATCGGCACTTCGCGGTAAGTCAGATCCTTGTTGATATCCACCGATCGGTGATCGATGTTCTTGAACACTTCGGTCTTCTCAGGGACTTCAAGACATTTCCGGAGAAGTGAGATGTGAAAAACGTCGTGCACAGCCGACATTTCTTCGTGCAACTCAGTTGATAAGATACTTCACCTCGGCGGCTGAGGACTTGGAAAGGTCCCACGTAGCGAGGTGCAAGCTTTCCTTTCAGCTGAAACCTTTGCATCCCTTTCAAGGGGGATACTTTGAGATAGACAAAATCTCCGATCTCAAAGGTCATCTCCCGACGCCTCTTGTCGGCGTAGCTCTTCTGTCTGGATTGCGCAGTCTTGAGGTACTCACGGATCTTGTGAACCTTCTCTTCGGCTTCACGAAGAACGTCTGGGCCGAAAACTTGACTCTCTCCAACTTCTGACCAGTTCAGGGGGGTACGGCACTTCCTTCCGTACAAGGCTTCAAAGGGGGCCATCTGTAGGCTGGCTTGATAACTATTGTTGTATGAGAATTCTGCGTAAGGTAGGCAGTCTTCCCACTTGGATCCGTATTCTAGTACGCATGCTCTAAGCATGTCCTCCAGTATCTGGTTTACTCTCTCAGTCTATCCGTCGGTCTGAGGGTGATAGGCGGTGCTGAAATTTAGGCGAGTGCCTAGTCCTTCATGCACTTTCTGCCAGAACCTTGAGGTGAACTGTGATCCTCTATCTGACACTATCGATTTGGGGGTTCCGTGCAAGGCGACTATTCTGGAGATGTAGAGTTCAGCTAACTTGGGGCCTTGATAGGTGGTTTTGACGGCGATGAAATGGGCGACTTTGGTCAATCTATCGACCACTACCCATATGGAATCATTGCCTTTGCTAGATTTGGGCAGTCCGGTGATAAAGTCCATTCCTACGGAGTCCCATTTCCATTCTGGAATCTGAAGGGGTTGCAACAGTCCGGCGGGTCTCTGGTGTTCTGCCTTAACTCGCTGGCAGATGTCACACTTAGCGATATAGCTACCGATCTCTCTCTTCATTCCGTGCCACCAAAATTGTTCTTTCAGGTCCTGGTACATCTTGGTACCTCCGGGGTGGATTGAGTAAAGGGTGTCATGGGCTTCTTGCAGGATGACTTGTTTCAGGTCAGAGTCCGATGGTACGCAGAGGCGTTCTTTGTACCAAAGCACTCCGGCTTCGTCAATGGTGAATCCGGGGGCTTTTCCTGCGGCTATCTGTTTCTTGATTCCATCAATGCTAGCGTTGTCCTTCTGGGCCTCCTTGATCTGACCAATCAAGGTGGGTTGCAGTTCGATGCTGGCTAGGAATCCTTCACTTACAAGTTCAAGTCTGAACTGTTCAAACTCTTGGTGCAAACTAGGCTGTTCGGTTGCGAGCATGGAGTTCAACTGGCACGGCAGTCGACTCAAAGCATCCGCTACCACATTGGCCTTGCCGGGGTGGTAGTGAATCTCCATGTCGTAATCCTTGATCAATTCGATCCATCGGCGTTGTCTCATGTTTAACTCCTTCTGGGTGAAAATGTATTTGAGGCTTTTGTGGTCGGAGTAGATCTCGCATCGATTACCCATGAGGTAATGACGCCAAACTTTCAAGGCTAAGACCACGGCTGCAAGCTCGAGGTCGTGGGTTGGGTAGTTCTGCTCATGTTGCTTGAGTTGCCTAGAAAGGTAGGATACAACCTTTCCTTCTTGCATAAGCACGCATCCAAGTCCAGTCTTGGAGGCGTCGCAATATACGTCAAAGGGCTTTGCGATATCTGGCATGATCAGGATTGGGGCGGTTGTCAGTCTACTCTTGAGCTGTTGAAAGCTCTCTTCACACTTGTCGGTCCACTCAAACTTTCTGTCCTTTTTCAGCAGTTGGGTCATTGGTCGAGCGATGCTCGAGAAACCTTCGACAAATCTGCGGTAATATCCGGCTAATCCAAGAAAAGCACGGACCTCAGTTTGTGTGGTCGGAGCTTTCCATTCCATAACAGTCTTGATCTTGGCGGGATCTACGGCAATTCCTCCTGCAGACAAGATGTGTCCGAGGAATCCCACTTCTTCCAGCCAAAACTCACACTTGCTAAACTTGGCGTACAACCTGTGGTCTTGTCTCGTGGTTTCTAGAACAATCTCCAGATGCTGTTCATGTTCTTCTTCGGACTTGGAGTAGACCAAAATGTCGTCGATGAAAACAACGACAAATTTGTCCAAGAAGTTCATGAAGATCTTATTCATGAGATTCATGAAATAAGCGGGAGCATTGGTCAGTCCAAATGACATGACGTTGTACTCATACAACCCATATCTGGTGGTAAAGGCAGTTTTTGGAATATCGGTGGCTCGGATTTTCAGTTGGTGGTATCCAGTTCTAAGATCAATTTTCGAGAAAACTCGGGATCCGGTGAGTTGGTCGAACAAGTCTTCGATCTTGGGTAAGGGGTATTTGTTTTTGATGGTGACATCGTTAAGCTTACGATAGTCGGTGCATAGACGATTTGCACCATCCTTCTTGTCGACAAACAAGACGGGGGATCTCCAGGGGATGCACTTGGTCTGATCAAACCTTTGGCTAACATGTCATCTATTTGCTTCTTCAGCTCCACAAGCTCGGCTGCGTTCATGTGTAGGCTCTCTGGGCGATGGGTCCAGTTCCAGGATTAACTCGATGATAAACTCGATATCCCGGTCCGGGGCATACCGGGTAGATCATCCGGAAACACATCGGGTAGCGACAAACGACCCTGATTTGATCCAGAGTAGGCTTGGATACACTTTGGTTGCGGGTAAATTTTCTGGGTAGTTTTTCGTAGACGTGCTCAACTACGATTCCGGTCTTTGCTAGTCATGGTTATGGCTTTCTTGGCGCAGTCTATCAATCCATTGTGTTTGGACATCCAGTCCATTCCTAGGACAACTTCCAAACCTTTGGTTCCAAGTATGATGAGATTTGCAAAGAAATCAACATCATGGATTTTGATTGGCACATTTTTACAAAATTTTCTGGCTTTGGTGGTTGATCCGGGGATTTGAACTATCATAACATGCTTCAAACTGAGGGGTTGAATTTTACTTGTTGATGCAAAATCTTCGGTGACAAAGGAATGCGATGCTCGGAATCAAACAACACTCTAGCAGGGTGTGGTTGACAGAAAACATACCCGCACCACATCCGGGGCTTCCTGGGCTTCTTCGGCGTTCATGTGGTAGAGGCGGCCGTTGCGGTTGTTGGGGTTGTTGGGGGCGAACTTCTTGCCGGTGGAGACACGGCGTTGCTGCTGAGCAGGAGCAGCGGTGTTGCCGGCGAGCTTGGCAAGACGCTTGGGACACTCGTTGGAGTAGTGCCCCACTACACCACACTCATAACAAGTGATAGTGCTCTTGTCCTGCTTGTTCGCAACGGGAATGGCATTGCTCCCGGTTCTGGGGTTGGTGTTGGTGTTGGTGTTGGTGTTGTTGGTGTTCGGGGCTCGGGGTGGAGCGCGGTTGTAGTTGTTGTTGTTGTAGTTGTGGTTGTAGCCTCCTGGCTTGGAGTTTCCTCCACTCCGGTTCTGGTAACCGGGGCGAGAGTTCTGCATCGGGGGTTTGTTATGTCTCGGATTGAAACCTCCGCTTGAGCTAGGGCGAAACTTTTGGGGGTGGCTTGATCCACTCTGATTTGCCATGCGGCGCTTGCGGTTCTCATTGGCTTGGTTCAACTTGCCCTCCATCTGGATGGCGGAGTCAACAAGGGCTTCAAGGTCGGCGAAGGGGATGTTGACGAGGACAGTCTGCATCTCATCATGCAGCCCGTTCAGGAATCTCTCCTTCCTCTTCTCAACGGTGTCAGTCTCATCAGGTGCATACCTTGACAAGGTGAGAAACTTGTCGCGGTACTCAACCACCGTCATGCGACCTTGTTTCAGTTCACGGAACTCATCCCTCATCTTCTTGATAAGACCCGGGGGTACATGGTACTTGCTGAACTTGAGTTTGAAATCCTCCCAAGTCATGAATTGACCTCCGTTCATGGCACGGGTACTTGTCCACCAAGCGCGAGCTGGTCCAGCGAGATAGTGAGTGGCGAACAACACCTTCTCGTTGGCTTCCACTCCAGCTACTTCCAGATTGTTCTCCATAGTCTGGAGCCAATCGTCGGCGTCGAGGGGCTCCTCGGTCTTGCTAAACACCGGAGGGTTGGTGTTCTGGAAGTTCTTGAGCTTGGATCCGGGGTGGTCATGATTTCCATGGCCTTGGGCGATGTTCTGCAAGGCGATGATGTTGGCTTGGCGCTCGGCTCTCTCGGTTTCCCGGTCTGCAAGCAGGGTTTGCAGAAGCTGCATCATCGCGTCGTTGGTGCGATTCGGAGGGGCCATCTGAAGGTATAGAAGATCATGAGATAAGAGGGAACATTCTATGGTTCATTTTAGTTTGAAAAACATTTGAAAACTTGTAATCTTTTCATGACAAACATAACATTCATTCATTCATGCAACACATAGTACAAACTACACACATACTCCAATGGTTTTAAGAACCATTCTCATGCTACGATACAAAGGACGGGATACAACTCACACCTACTATAAGTGAAACTAGTGCAACTACTCCTCATCGTCGATATCAATCGGGACGTAGTCATCCGGTCCGGCCTCCAGGAACTCGTAGTCCTCCTCCTCGGTGTTCTCGTCCTCCTCAAAGTCATCGTCATCGCTCAGAAAGGCGTCTCCTCCCTGAATATCGATGCCTTCATCGTCCTCCTCCATGTGACGAATCTGATCCTCCCGGGCCGTGACAGTGGCCT
Source organism: Lolium perenne (assembly GCF_019359855.2). Lineage (NCBI taxonomy): Eukaryota > Viridiplantae > Streptophyta > Magnoliopsida > Poales > Poaceae > Lolium > Lolium perenne. The sequence goes on from NC_067247.2 coordinate 219,610,266, forward strand.
CAAGTGACGCGATCCGGTCGCGAAGGCGGCGAATCGTAGCGTCCTTCTTGGCACGCTGCTGGCGAAGGTTCCTGCGGTCGTTGTTGAGTAGCTTGATCGCCTCACCCTGCTCGATGATGTGAGCATGGGTCTGGTTCGCGTAAGCGCGAGAGGCGTCGAGGTCCCTCTGAGTCTGGTAGAGCATGAAGTCCAAGTGATCCACATGGTGCCTCAACTGGGGGTGGAGTGGCACATCCATGGGTCTCCCGTCAGAGTTACGCCGTGCGAGATGCGCAAAGCGTTCCTTACGAAGGGCTTCGGTATTCTGTCCGCACAGACGAGCAAGTGCTTCCTGAAGAGCACGTGCAAGCCCGTCGAGCCAGTTGCTTTCCCGAAAGAGAAAAGGATCCTCTCCGAGGTGGGAGGCTCCAGCTTGCCCCTCAAGTCGGCGGTGATAATCCACTGCAGTTCCCCTCCCGGCTGGTCGTCCACCCGAATCCCGTGAAACTCGGGGTGTGGGCGGCCAAGGTGATCCGACAGGAGTCGAGGTCATGCTCGAAGATCAAGCTTCCTCCGTTTCCAAGCTGATAGACCTTGGTGTGGAGGGGGTCATATGGCTCCATCAGAAAGAGAATTGGATGAGTAAGTTAGAGAGTGCAAAGTGTGGCAAGGTTTTAAGTTGATTTAAATAAGATAGACATGATCAAATTTTGGCAAAGTCTCGAAGGCAAGAGTGTAGTAAATTTTCACAAATAAGTCCTTTCATTTGATTTCAAAGTTAAATTTTTCAGAACGCCCATTCTAACTAAGGTCTTCTAAGGTCAAACAATGGCTCGATACCAACTTGTCAACACCCGGATTTTTAAGTCCGAATGCCTATTATGTCATACATCGCAATCCCAGGAATATTGTTGTTGCGAGGCATAATAGTTAAGTATCACAATCATCATTCATTACAACCCATAAGTCTTACAAACTGAATCACATGATCCATATTACACGAATAGTTGATCTATTGATCAACAAACAAACACAAGTTCATAGTTCAACATAGCGGAAGCGTAAGATACAAGGACTCTCTAGTCCACAGGCCAACGCTTGACGTCGGAAGGCGCTTAGTTGTCGTAGGCGTCCTGCTGGTCATCTCCTTGTTCATCTTCATACTCTGGCCATTTGAATAGCCAGGGACAAAGCCGTGAGTACGTTGAGTACTCGCAAACTAATTCAAGAAAAAGTGCTAGACATTCTAGTAGGGTTTGCTAAGCTCTAGTTTATTTGCATAAAGCTAGTTTTGGTTCACAAAGTTTTGAGAAAAACTTATTCAAGTGCTAACTAACCCAAGGGGGAACATTAGTGTCATTCCCACCATTCAAGTGGTGATTTCAATTCAATTCACCACAAGTCAAATCACCATCACCTTTCAACATCATTTTCAAAGATATGACATCGGAAACTGTATGGCCTTTCCAACCGTCCGTAACCGTGGACGCGGCTATTCGAATAGGTTTACACTCTGCAGAGGTTGCACACTTGTGCCACAACATTTGATTTCATCCGTCGGGATTTCCCGAATAATCGTAACACGACGCGGATCATCAACCATAACCTTTCACTTACGAATCCTAGTATGAGCACCTCTCCCCATGAGCTTGGCCTCCCGGTGAAGACCAACTGTCAACCTTTGGGAACTGCCAGGCTTGGGCCGGACATTCACCTCCTTTCGCATCATATCATATCGTTTCTTTTGTGGTAGAGGCAGCTTTCGGCATAACCCCGATGACGCTTGTTTAGAGGGAACCCATACTAAGACGCATAAACTTCCAGTTAAGCCCTACCCATAATCAGGTATTGTGGGGGTACTTGAGAATTGGAAAGGTATCGCATTCAAACCAACATCATGTTTTATCAAAAATCACCATCTTCTCTTGGTCATATTCACCTTCAAAAATCATTCAATGGAATGCATCTTCATTCCAAGGTTTCAAAATCCTTTCAAAATCACAAAGTTCCCATCTAGAGTAGTCAAGTTTAGTTTATTAGCACTAGCTCTAATTCATGAGGGGTGCTATCTTGCTTTGCTTGGAAGGGACTAACTCACTACTCTAATAACCAACTTGTATTTTGACCAAAGTTAACTATAAAAGTAAATCTTTTAGAAAACAAGTAAAAACTTGTAACGCAAAAACTTGGGATAGGTTCATATAAGAAAAGGTAAGAAACATGGTGCCTTGCCCCAAGAGGCTTTGCACTTTGCAAGGGTAAAAGCTTGCATAGTAATTTAGCTTGCCTTGGTAGTTCTCAAACTGTTCCTCTTCCTCCTCCTGGTAGCAACCTTCTTCTTCGGCGTACTCTCCGGTGCTACCGTCTAAATTTGAATACGAGTATAATTACTCACTAATTCCATGGCTATTCCACACATCACAAATAAACACACAAACTACTCTATGCACACACATAAATAAACTAGGGTGCATGGGTTGTGGGATTTAAATAGGATTTGTATTCTATATGTAAATGATAGTTTCCATAGGGTTCTTGAGAAATAATTTCCTCTCATTGAAATCTTCTTAAGATTTAATTTCTCCAACGATCATGGATGAACTCATCTTGACCTAGATCAAATGTTCATCATCATCATCATTTGGGAGAATGATTTAAATGAGGTGGAACACCTCATGCCATTTAAATAACACTATATTTGATTTAAATCTCAAGAAATTCAGATAAGAGAGTTTGGAACCAGGGGTCCAAACATCCCATGAATTCATGTGAGACAAGTTTAAATGAAGTGTAAGACTTCACACAATTTAACTTTAATCGTTTTGGATAATATCAACTAGTTAAACTAGTCAAAATATCCATTCATTAAACCATGGCATGATCATGCAAAGTGACCACACCATTTTATTGCAAAAACAATTAGTGTAAGTCAAAAGTGAGCTATTAGAGTTGGAATTAACTTAATATCTATTTTGGTTGATTTTTAATAATTATTTGAATAGGGAAAAGTCCCTGGCTTGTTATTTTTGTCACATTAATTCTACAAAGAATTTGACCCTGAGGCCAGTGGCATTGGATAGAGAATTTCAGTGGCTTTCCAACAATATCAAATTCACTAAATTTGGTTTAGCCAATTGGAAACTATTTAATTTCAAAGTTTGGGCAGTATTGAAAATGTTTGGAAAATGTTTAAAACGAATTTGAATTAAACAGGCCGGCGGGAAAACGAAGCTGGGCCGATTTGAAATAAAACGGCCCACCTCAGCCCACCACGCGTCTGTGCCCGCGTGGGCTGCCTGACAGGGGGTCCCGCATGTCAGCGGCGTTTAAACGCCGAAGCGGTACGGGGCGACGTGGAGCGTAGGATTAGAGAGGGATCTAACGGCTGAGGTGCATCGTCTCGCCGGCGAGAGAGAGGTTCGCCGGCGGCTCGGGTAGGGGGTGGGAGAGCTAACCAGGGCTCCCGCGGTGGCTGGCAGTGTGCGTGATGTAGATGTGGACGACGGCGGTTCTCCTGGTACCGGCGGCGACTCCTGGATCGGCTCCAATCGACGGCGGCGAGGTGCGGTACTGGCGGGCTCCGATCTTCAAATTGAAGCAGCTCCGGCGACAATCGAGCGAGTGGTTTGGTGGAGGAGAAGCAGTGGAGGGTGGTGAACGAGATGGTGTGCTCAACTTCGTCCAGGGAACGCGGTATTTATAGATGGCCAAGGGTGCGGCTTGGCCGTGAAGAAGTCGACCATGGCGCGGCTTCTCCGGCAAGCGATCGAGCTAGGCGAGGTGGTGGCAGTGTTCTACGGCTCCTGGCGATGCTATAGGCGGCGACAGCGGGGTCGGGCGGTGGCTAAATTGGTCGCATTGCTTCCGTGTCCGTCGCGTCCGCGGCGGACCAGGGTTCTCTTCTCCGGCGACGGCGGTGGCGGGTCGTGGTCGAGGGCGTGTCTGGGAGCGTTGCGGTGTCACGGTGATGCTCAACGTGTTGCAAGCGGGGCCAGGGCGTGCTCGAGGTCGTGGCGCGGCGCGTGTCCAGTGTATGCCCGCGGCGTGCCCACGCGCGACGCGAGCGGCGTTCAGGGCGCCATGGACGCGTGCTTGTCTGGCCTGTGCTGTGTTCCTCCTCGACAACGGCCGATGCTAGGCGATCCAGTAGAGTGAGGTGGAGTGCAGGGACATGGTGGCCAGGGTCGGCGATGAAGGAGAGAGGAGGTGGTGCGGCATGGCCGGCATGTGGCCGGCATGGCCATGCCATGCTTGTTCTCTCTCCCTCCCTAGGGTTTCTATGTTGAGGTTAGTGAGAGAGGGGACCAGGGGACCATTTGGGGTTGGTTAGAGTAGGTTAGTTTGAGTAGATCACTATTTGCTATAGTGTAGGAATAGTGTTCAATTTTGGAAAATACAAAAATATCCAAAATGGAAATAATTCAAATGGTGAACCTTTTTGAAAAGTGAGTGTTGAGATAAGTTGTAATTGACCAGAGATGAATGGAGGTAGTGGTGGAAAAATTAGATTTCAAATTTTGGCCAAAATGGCTAAGTGGAGATTGTTGATCTTAATATAAAGTTGCAACTTTGGATGAGCATAGCTAGTGATCAAAGATGAATTTGGCAGGGTGGTCTTCATCAAAGTTGTTCACCTTGATGTTGACCTTGAAATGGTGCAAAGAGTTAGCAAGAATTGGTTTGAGAAAATTGAATTGCAGGGGCTCAAAGTGGTGATCAGACTAAAATTGGCAGATTTGGCCAATATCTCATGTGAGTGGAAATTGTGTTTGAAATTTATTTGAAAAGTGAAACCTTGGTTCCAAAAGTTGTAATAAGTGTTTAATAACATTATTCAACTAATGGTGAAGACCAAATAGGTCTAGGGTCAAAATTTATAAAAATGCCATAGAGCATATGTGAGGGTTTTTAGGGTTTTTCAATTATGGGAATTTCTTCCACTTTGATTTATTTGGTTGGTGATCTTCACATGATCACTCTAGGGTTTTAGAGCATAACAAATACAAGTAATAACAATCATCATGGCATATCACTCAAATGCACAAGTCCTATGCATGGTACTATATGCAAAAGAAAAGTTTTTTGTTGGTTTGAAATTTTTTTTTTTTTCTGGAATTCTCTAACTTTCTTTTTCATTGAAATTTGGGGTGTTACATGGATCTAGTCAATCGATGAAAATCCAACAAAATCCAAGAAAATCCAGTTTTGTGCTTATAATACACATCATCATAAGCCTGAATATGATTGTTGAGTAAGACATCTCTAAACATCAGGCTTAGATGTGTAGTATATAACACCACATAATATAGGTTTATATCGTGATACTTAGCACAAATATGTGGATTTCTACTATTTGTCTCAACATTTATCTTAATTGCACATTTGCAAGGAGATAAACTTGAAACAAAGTGGAAGTTAACCTAGTTTTCTTTGGAAGTACTAACAAAATAGTATACCATATATACGTCCTATTGAGGACTACTTCCTATGATACAATTAGTTCTAACATGTCTACTCTGAATACCTATTTATTAGGATATAGCTCCTATACTTCCAAGTGTTTCTACCAAGTGGCTAGGGTTCGGATGTGCTTGACACAGTTCCCATGGTTTTGGAACACAAATCTTGCACTATTATTGAACAAATGGCTTCTTATTGTTCTCCTCCTAAATGTTTATGATGTTCTATTCCATCACATAATGATTGGATCATATATGATTAACAACTCCACCATGTAAGTAAACATATTTTATTTCTGTCACTCTTCCTTACCTCCCATGATTGACTCATCATGGTCTATACTACCTCATATGACTCATAGTTATCACTTACTATCAATTGTTTCACATGTCTAGATAATTTTTCTTACTCATTACTTAACTTGGTCTACATCTTCTATTAGGATATCTTCCTAATATACTTATCTTTATCACATGATATCGTTCCTATTAAGGTCTGAATAACTGTTACTTAACCATAACATGTGTTGGTACACATCTTCCAATAGGATATCTTCCTTATGGTTGTATCCTCTCTTTGGACTACCATGTATTGTATACCAACTGTGATCTACTCATCTATTGTTTTAAGGACTTAATGGTGTCCTACATGTTTGGGATTAGCTAACTAACTTCACTTAGGAAATATAGGTAAGAAATGTTGACTCAAGTGTGTCAGGATTATTCTCAAGTGAATATCCATCTCAAGTCATAAGAATATTTGGTTTAACTAAGACAACTTCATATAGACACTACCAATCCTATAGGTCTCCTTTTAAAGGGTTTTAATCCTTGGGTCAAAGCATTTGCTCTGATACCAACTGTGATGACCCGGCATACCACTGCATGGTGTAGTATGCAAGTCTGATATAACACCAATGAAACACCGTTCCACCAGTATCGTATCGCTCAGAGTGGTACAACGGAAACATATGCGGGTCCAAGGCATGTCTATAGAATTACAACATTGACTCTGTTACATAAGATCATCACAGCCTCCTACTTACAATGAGGTAAAACTGCAAATAAACTCCAGAAGAACGACTAGTAGTCTAGTCTTATCACGAACTCTATTTGTAGAGTATTTAACTAGCTATAGAGGCTATGAATAGATTCTAGCTAAATAGGAGCTAGGTTTAGGAAACTAGTTCCTTTCTATTTCTAAGCTAGGTTTTATCCTTGTTGGATGTGGTGTTTGACTCGTCTGACAGGTTTCTGTCCCTTGAAGTAGTTGTTGACTCCTCGGTCTTCGAGTTGCACTGTAGATCCTCCTTCGATGCCTCCATATCTAAGCAGGGGATTTAAGAGTGGGATGAGTACGAGCGTACTCAACAAGTTCATTATAGGGAAGAGGTGTTTAATGCACTAGCTACAGCATTAGACCAGAAAGTCTAATACCAATGGAGGTTTTCATAACCATTTCTTCAAAAGGTTGCCTTTATTCAGAAGAACTATGTCCGTCAGCCTTCACCGGTTTACTAGAACTTCATGGAGTTCCTTTCCGGCAACATTCGCAGTTCCAAAACCCGGAACAGGGAGTGACAGGTCACGATTCATTACACTCTGCAGAGGTGTGTTGCTTTACCCATAAGAGATCTTAACCTTGGTGCCAACCGGGAATGACCCGTCCACACTTCCTTTGGTGTGAGGCCCGGTATAAGGTCATAGCCAATCATATTCCTCCGCTACCTCGCACACCCACCCTTTGTTGCATTCCCCGACCCTGGGTCCTCGCCGGTGCTCTTATACCAATTAAGGATGGCCCCCGACCACGACAACAGTCTGGGATCGAACCAAACTCCTTCGCCGGTAGATGCAACCCATCATAGACCGCAATACCGTGGGGACTTAGGGTTTCCCAACCTCACCGCTTGCTCCTTGGGCTACAAGTGTACTACGGACAATGCCGTGGGGACTTAGGGTTCCCCAACCTCACCGCTTGTCCCCTTGGAATACAAGTGTACTACGGTAAAGCGCATCCGTTGATGTACAAGAGGTGTGATACGTCTCAAACGTATCTATAATTTCTTATGTTCCATGCTACTTTTATGATGATACTCACATGTTTTATACACACTTTATGTCATTATTATGCATTTTCCGGCACTAACCTATTGACAAGATGCCGAAGAGCCAGTTGTTGTTTTCTGCTGTTTTTGGTTTCAGAAATCCTACAAAGGAAATATTCTCGGAATTGGACGAAATCAACGCCAAGGGTCTTAGTTTTCCACGAAGCTTCCAGAAGACCGAAAGGATCACGAAGTGGGGCGACCTCACTGTTACGTTGGGGCAAAGTACTTTGATTGTGTTGTGCAGGTTCCACGTTGGTGCCTGAATCCCTGGTGTTGCGCCGCACTACACTCTGCCACCAACAACCTTCACGTGCTTCTTGACTCCTACTGGTTCGATAACCTTGGTTTCTAACTGAGGGAAAACTTGCTGTTGTACGCATCACACCTTCCTCTTGGGGTTCCCAACGGACGCGTGTTGTATGCGTATCAAGCTCTTTTTCTGGCGCCGTTGTCGGGGAACAAAGAAAAGTTACACCACAGAGATTCCTACCTCCCACGTCAACTGCGCGCCAGTATTAGACAGCATGGTGGAAATACAATTGACTATTTCGTCCCACTCCAAATCTTATGGTTAACACGGGTATTACGGCACAAGAATCATTGGACGACATTTGTTGTTTAATCCTAGATGGATATAAACCCTTGCAATGGAACCTCCACCATATCAACACATACCATGGTTCCATTGCCCACCACATAGTCATATTCATAGTTATGAAAATAGTACTTTTTGCTTTTTATGCAAGAGTGATAAGTATAGTACTTTGCAAGTAATTTGGTAAAAATACTCAAATGACATGAGCAAGCGATGAACTTGCCTTTCTTGACTGCAAGATTATGCAGGCAAGGTCTTCGATACGCAATAACTCCAAATTCTGAAATAGCATCATCGTCCGGTAAAGACGATGTTTAAAAGATTGGCAAGGATGAAATAATGCATTAGTATGAGATGCAATCGCTCTAAGCGTGACCTAACCCCGATGATTTAGGATTAGTGAGTTGAAATGATTTGTTTAGGGTGTGTTGCACTTTTAGAGTGGTTCACAAACAAGGTTCGTATATTAAGGTTTGATTACTTGGTATCATGTACAAGTTATATAATAAAGCATAGTGATCAATTGAGCACATAAGGAATGATATTTGGCATAATGTTAATATGTAAAGAACAGTTGTCAGTTTTAGTACTATATGGCATGGTTATTGATTACTTGTTAGTTTCTTCAAAGAATAACTTTTGAAGAACATGTCCTTTAATCAAGAACAAGTATGACAATTGGGTTTGTGGGGTTATATGGGTGATACGTCCAATTTGCATCACTATTTTATATCATAATTTGCTATTATTCATTGATATATTTCATATTTAGAGATAATACTTATGTTATTTCATCTATTTTGCATGTTTCATGATTATTGGAGGATCGCGCACCGGAGCCAGGATTTTGCTGGAAAAAGCGCCGTCAGAATGCAATATTTCGGAAGATCAACAGTTGACGGAAATTATACGAAAAACCTTATTTTTCCAGAAGATGAAGTGAGCCAGAAGGGGGAGCCGAGGGGACCTGAGGTGGGCCCACCTCATAGGCCGGCGTGGCCCAAGGCCTGGCCGCGCCGCCCTGTGAGGAGGGGGCCCACAGCCCCCTCTCGCCTCCTTTTCTTCGCGTATGCCTTCGTCCCGAAAACATAAGCTCCAGGGGATAGGTCGCGAAGAGCCACAGCCGCCTCTGCGAGGCGGAGAACACCAGAGAGAAAAGAGCTCTCCGGCAGGCTAAGATCCGCCGGGGAAATTCCCTCCCGGAGGGGGAAATCGATGCCATCGTCACCGTCATCGAGCTGGACATCATCTCCATCACCATCATCATCATCTTCATCATCATCACCGCCGTCTCCACCGCTGCACATCGTCACCGCTGTAGCAATTTGGGTTTGATCTTGATTGTTTGATAGGGGAAACTCTCCCGGTGTTGATTTCTACTAGTTATTGATGCTATTGAGTGAAACCGTTGAACCAAGGTTTATGTTCAGATTGTTATTCATTATCATATCACCTCTGATCATGTTCCATATGATGTCTCGTGAGTAGTTCGTTTAGTTCTTGAGGACATGGGTGAAGTCTAAATGTTAGTAGTGAAGTATGGTTGAGTAATATTCAATGTTATGATATTTAAGTTGTGGTGTTATTCTTCTAGTGGTGTCGTGTGAACATCGACTACACGACACTTCACCTTTATGGGCCTAGGGGAATGCATCTTGTACTCGTTTGCCGATTGCGGGGTTGCCGGAGTGACAGAAACCTAAACCCCCGTTGGTATATCGATGCAGGAGGGATAGCAGGATCTCAGAGTTTAAGGCTGTGGTTAGATTTATCTTAATTACTTTCTTGTAGTTGCGGATGCTTGCAAGGGGTATAATCACAAGTATGTATTAGTCCTTGGAAGGGCGGTACATTAGCATAGGTTCACCCACACAACACTTATCAAAACAATGAAGATTAATTAGCCGTATGTAGCGAAAGCACTAGACTAAAATCCCGTGTGTCCTCGAGAACGTTTGGTCATTATAAGTAAACAAACCGGCTTGTCCTTTGTGCTAAAAAGGATTGGGCCACTCGCTGCAATTGTTACTCTTGCACTTTACTTACTCGTACTTTATTCATCTGTTACATCAAAACCCCCTGAATACTTGTCTGTGAGCATTTACAGTGAATCCTTCATCGAAACTGCTTGTCAACACCTTCTGCTCCTCGTTGGGATCGACATTCTTACTTATCGAAGATACTACGATACACCCCCTATACTTGTGGCTCATCAAGACTATTTTCTGGCGCCGTTGCCGGGGAGTGAAGCGCTATTGGTAAGTGGAATTGGTAAGGGAAATTTCTACTGTTTGTGCTGATTTTATTTCTGCCTGCTGCCATAATTCATTATGGAGAGATCTTCTCTTGAGTTTTTGTTTGGAAAATCTGCTACTACTGCAAAGGTAGTGGATGAGGCGCCAGGTGAGGAAGAGATACCATACAAAATACCTATGAAAATTATTGAACGTGTAGTGGATAACCGTTATACAGGGGATGGAACTGTCCACCCTGGAGATCATTTACTGTTCTTACATGAATTATGCGGTTTATTCAAGTGTGCATGTATTGCTATGGATGAAGTGAGGAATAAACTATTCTCTATATCGCTGTCTGGTAAAGCGGCGCATTGGTATAAATTACTGGATAATGGGGATTCTCTTGAATGGAATGATATTGTGCCCCGGTTTTATTCTAAGTTCTCTCCTCCAAGTGAAATTCACAAGGATCGGAACCGCATATATAATTTTTGGCCTCATGATGGAGAGAGTATTGCCCAAGCGTGGGGGAGATTGAAGTCTTTAATGCTCAAATGCCCCATTCATGAGCTTCCTGGTAATGTTATTATTGATAATTTCTATGCAAGACTTTCTTTTGAAGACAAGACCTTGCTGGATACTTCTTGTTCTGGATCATTTACACGCAACAAAGAAGAGTTTAAAAGGGACCTTCTTAATCGGATCCAGGAAAATACTGAAGGATGGGAGAACGACAAAGATAGAGAATCAGGTATAAATTATGATTATAAATGCATTGAAGCTTTTATGGATACTGATAAATTTCGTAATATGAGTGCTACTTATGGTCTTGATTCTCAAGTTGCTGCAAATCTTTATAAAGCTTTTGCCTCTCATTATGAATTGCCTAAGAAGAATTTTGATAAGTATCACGAACCATATAAAGATAAAATTGATTCATCTATTAATAAATGTGTTGTAGTTGAAACTGTTGATCATGTTATTCCTGAAGCTTATATTGAAAAAACTCCTTTCCCTGCTAAAATGAAGGAGTACTCTGTTATAAATAGTGCGGTTCATAAAAGTGAAAAGAAACCTATAGAACCTGAAGAACAAATAAAAGTTGAACCTGCTGTTGCAATAGTTAAAGATCTTGTGACTGAAAATGTGGAGGATGGTCATATTATTTTCTGTGAAGATGCTTCCAATATTGTTTCACATCCTAATAAGTCCAAGCAAGCTAGTGTTCGTATGCTATCTGTTAGAATTGGTGATCATTGTTATTATGGTTTATGTGATATTGGTGAAAGTATTAGTGCTATTCCTTATGAGCTTTACACGGAGATTATGCACGAAATTGGTTCTTGTGAACTTGAAGATATTGATGTGGTTATTCGGCTGGCTAATAGAGAAACTATTTCTCCAATTGGTACTGTTCGAGATGTGGAAGTTCTATGTGGTAAGATTAAATATCCTGCTGACTTTTTGGTACTTGGTTCTGCTGCTAGTAAATATTGTCCTATCATTTTTGGTAGGCCTTTTCTAAATACTTGTGGAGCTATTATAGATTGCAAGAAAGAGAAAATTTTGGCTAAATTTGCTGGTGAATCTTATGAGTTTAACTTCTCTAAATTTACCAAAACTCCTTATAAAGCTGATTTGCCTAATAATGATTTTAAAGTTGAACAGTGTGCATCTATTGTTCTTGCTCCTAATAATCCCTTGCAGCAACATTTGGAGAATAGTGAGAGTGAAGTTTTTAGGGAAGAAAGAGATGAGCTTGATGAAATTTTCCTTCGTCAACCTATTCTTAAGCATGATTTACCGGTGGAAGATCTGGGTACAACACCACCACCAAAGTAAGATCCTATCTTTGATTTAAAACCATTGCCTGATAATCTTAAATATGCTCATATTGATGATAAGAAAATATATCCGGTTATTATTAGTTCTAAGCTTACAGAGTTTGAAGAAGAAAGGCAATTGGAAATACTGAAGAAGCACCGAGGAGCTATTGGCTACACACTTGATGACTTGAAAGGGATTTCTCCCTCTATTTGCCAACACGCCATTAATATGGAAGATGATGCGAAGCCTGTTGTCGAACCTCAGCGTCGTCTAATTCCTAAGATGAAGGATGTGGTAAGAAATGAGGTATTAAGACTTCTTGAAGCTGGTATTATATATCCTATTGCTGATAGTAGATGGGTTAGTCCTGTGCATTGTGTTCCTAAGAAAGGAGGAATGACTGTTGTGCCTAATGATAATGATGAGCTCATACCTCAAAGAGTAGTTGTAGGGTATAGAATGTGCATTGATTATCGTAAAGTTAATAAAGTTACTAAAAAAGATCATTACCCTTTGCCTTTTATTGATAAAATGTTAGAAAGGCTGTCTAAAAATACTCATTTTTGCTTTCTTGATGGTTATTCTGGGTTTTCACAAATTGCTGTTAAAACTAAGGATCAAGAGAAAACCACTTTCACTTGTCCCTATGGAACTTATGCTTATAGACGTATGCCTTTTGGTTTATGTAATGCTCCTGCTACTTTTCAAAGATGCATGTCTGCTATTTTTCATGGCTTTTGTGAGAGTATTGTAGAGGTATTCATGGATGATTTTTCTTACTATGGGAATTCTTTTGATAATTGCTTGCGGAACCTCGATAAAGTTTTGCAGAGATGTGAAGAAACTAACCTTGTTCTTAATTGGGAGAAATGCCACTTTATGGTTAATGAAGGAATTGTATTGGGACATAAAATTTCCGAGAGAGGTATTGAAGTTGATAGAGCTAAAGTTGAAGCAATTGAGAAGATGCCCTATCCTAAGGATGTTAAAGGTATTCGTAGTGTTCTTGGTCATGCTGGGTTTTATAGGAGGTTTATTAAAGATTTCTCCAAGATTTCAAAGCCTCTTACTAATCTTCTTCAAAAAGATGTACCTTTGTTTTTGATGACGATTGTAAGGAACTTTTGAAACCCTAAAGAAAGCTTTAACAACTGCTCCTATAGTTGAACCTCCTGATTGGAACTTACCATTTGAAATTATGTGTGATGCTAGTGATTTTGCTGTAGGCACTGTTCTTGGACAGCGAGTAAATAAAAAATTGAATGTTATTCATTATGCTAGTAAAACTCTTGATGCTGCTCAAAGAAATTATGCTACTACTGAAAAAGAATTGTTAGCTGTAGTCTTTGCTTGTGATAAGTTTAGATCTTATATTGTTGATTCAACAGTTACAATTCATACTGATCATGCTGCAATCAGATACCTTATGCAAAAGAAAGATGCTAAGCCGAGGCTTATTAGATGGGTACTTCTATTGCAAGAATTTGATTTACATATTGTAAATAGAAAAGGTGCTGATAATCCTGTTGCTGATAATTTGTCTAGATTGGAAAATATTGCTTATGATCCTGTTCCTGTTAATGATAGTTTTCCAAATGAACAATTGGCTGTAATAAAGGTGAGCTCGCGAGATAGCCCTTGGTATGCTGATTATGGTAACTTTATTGTTTCCAAGTACTTGCCTCCAACCTTTTCAGCTCAGCAAAGGAGGAAATTCTTTTATGACTTGAGGCATTATTTCTGGGATGACCCACACTTATATAAAGAAGGAGTGGATGGTATTCTGCGAAGATGTGTTCCCGAATATGAACACCAAGAGATCTTGAGTAAATGTCATGGTAGTGCTTATGGAGGACATCACGCCGGAGATAGAACCGCGCAAAAGGTTCTACAATCAGGTTTTTATTGGCCAACTCTCTTCAAAGATGCAAGGAAGTTTATTTTATCTTGTGATGAATGTCAAAGGGTTGGTAATATCTCCAGACGCAATGAAATGCCTATGAATTATACTCTTGTTATTGAACCGTTCGATTGTTGGGGATTTGACTTCATGGGACCTTTTCCCTCTTCAGAAGGTAACACTCATATACTTGTTGCTGTTGATTATGTTACTAAATGGGTGGAAGCCATACCTACAAAAAGTGCTGATGGTGAGACCTCTTTAAGAATGCTTTTAGATATTATTTTTCCTAGATTTGGAGTTCCTAGATATATTATGACTGATGGAGGTTCTCATTTTATTCATGGTGGTTTTAGAAAAACTCTTGCTAAATATGGTATTAATCATAGAATTGCTTCCGCTTATCATCCTCAAACTAGTTGGCAAGTAGAATTATCAAATATAGAGATTAAATCTATCTTGGAAAAGACTGTTAATAAAACTAGAAAGAATTGGGCTAGTAAATTGAAGGATGCACTATGGGCTTATAGAACTGCTTATAAAAATCCCATGGGAATGTCACCTTATAAAATGGTTTATGGAAAAGCTTGTCATTTACCTTTAGAACTAGAGCACAAAGCTTATTGGGCTGTTAGAGAATTAAATAAAGATCCTAAACTTGCCAGTAATAAGAGGTTGCTGCAATTGAGTTCTCTAGATGAATGGAGAAGTGAAGCTGATGAAAATGCTAAACTCTTTAAAGAGAAAGTTAAAAAATGGCATGATAGAAGGATTATCAAAAGAGAATTTAATATTGGGGATAAAGTCCTATTGTATCGGTCTCGTCTCAGATTCTTTGCAGGGAAATTACTCTCGAAATGGGAAGGACCATATGTTGTTGAGGAGGTGTACCGTTCAGGAGCAATTAAAATTAGCTCTCTCCAAGGCAATGCCACACAAGTGGTGAATGGACAAAGACTCAAGCATTATATCTCGGGTGATTCTTACAATGTAGATGTTGATGTTATTCGAGTGGAAACACCGGAGGCCTTCATCAAAGGACAAACTGACAGTCCGCCAGAACTCGACTTTGAATAGGTAACAGTACTGGTAATAAAAAGTTCGCAATTTACTTTCCGAACAATGTTTTTGCTGTTTTTGGAAAATATGAAAAATTACGAGATCGGAATGGAGTGGAGGAGACACACGAGGGCGTGCCCTTATAGGCCGGCGCGGGCCCCAGCCAGGCCGCGCCGCCCTATGAGCTAGCTGCCTCGTCGCCTCTCTCTGACTCTGTTTCGACCTGGTACTTTCCTTATGACATAAAAATTCTTGCTATATAATCCCCCGGACCCCTGGAGGTCCGTATATCGTTTTCTCGACGTGTTTTGTTTTGAGCTGTTTCTGCCAGGATCTGTTTTCAGTCTAGAAGCACCATGGTCTCCAAGAACAAGGGCAAGGAGCTTTCGGATGAAGATATTCAAGATCCCGAGTGGAAAGGGGTGGACAAGAGCGTCAAGGAAGAGGATGAAGAAGAGTGGAGGAAGACTCGCGCGCACACCCTTTTAGTGCAAACAAGAGCGCAAGAATTCGCACCGGAGGAAGGGTTCCACGTCATTACCTAGCTCCGAAGACATCTTCTTCAGGCACTCACCATCCCTTCCGCAATCTAATTTTCAATAGTCAAATTGAAAGGACTCCCAAGGCAGCATTGCCTAGCAATTGGGATATAGATCGTTCTAACACTGCAGGTAGGATGAAGCCTGAGGGTGAAGAGTGGGGAAATAACTCCAAGAGTTGGGACTCGCCGTCGGACATACTTCTTAACCGCGTCGAGCACAATTCGAAGATGATTCGCAACCTCACGTACAAGATTGATGAGCTTCAGGAGCTTGTTGAGAAGCTTGTCAGGAATTCATCACCACCATCGCCGAAGGAGTAATTCATCATCGGTATTGGCATCCCCTTGGTTTGTTCCAAGCTTGGGGGAGTGCCGCGGTATCACATCATCACTACCTTTTTACTTTTTACTGTCAAGTAGTGTCATATCATGAGTAGGGAAGTTATCATATAAGATGGGTTGCAGTGTGGAAGTATCTCTCCTTTAGTTGATTGTCTATGTATCCCTTGGTGTGAGTTATCGTTATGGAATATTAATGAGAAGTCTTATCATTTACATGTTGCACATCTTATTTTAGTTTGCAATCCTTATTATATGATTGATCTTGTTATTAGTATTGGTATCACTTTGGGAGCATTGAATAAATCTATTTTGTTTTGGCAAACTTAGCATTGGTCAATAGCAACAACACCTTGAGGTTTAAATAGAAAAGAGAAATACATGTAGTTGTTTCATTATCTTTCTTTCTTGTTAGCTCATAGCTTATTATTCTGAAGTTAAAATTGTTTTTGCTCACAAGGAAGATGCATGATTGTTTCTATCACATGTATATTTGTTTGTTTCCTTCAACTCTTATGCTTGCTAATTAACCTTGCTAGCCAAAGACCTGTACTGAGAGGGAATACTTCTCGTGCATCCAAACCTTAACCCAAACCTATGTCATTTGTGTCCACCATAACTACCTACTACATGGTATTTCCTGCCATTCCAAGTAAATACTTCGTGTGCTACCTTTAAATAATTCAAAATTTACTATCTTTTATTTGTGTCAATGTTTTATAGCTCATGAGGAAGTATGTGGTGTTTTATCTTTCAACTTTGTTGGGTAACTTTCACCAATGGACTAGTGGCTTCATCCGCTTATCCAATAATTTTGCAAAAAGAGCTGGCAATGGGATTCCCAGTCCCAAATTAATTAACCTAAATAGACACTCCTCCATGGTATGTGATTGATGGACGGCACCCGAAGGATTCGGTTAGCCATGGCTTGTGTAAGCAAAGGTTGGGGGGAGTGTCATCATAATAAAACTAAAATAAAAAGGCACTCCTTCATGGTATGAGATTGCTGGCAGGCACCCGAGGATTCGGTTAGCCATGGTTTGTGAAAGAAAGGTTGGAAGGAGTGCCACACAAAAATAAAACGGGAGCCGCTCTTTGAAGGTTTGTCTGGCAAGGGGGTTAGAGTACCCGCTACCAGTCGTTGACAACAACAAACACCTCTCAAAATGTTACTTTCATTCTCTTTATATGATTTCAAAACTGAAAAAGCTCTAGCACATGATTTAATCCCTGCTTCCCTCTACGAAGGGCTTGTCTTTTACTTTATGTTGAGTCATAAACCTATTTCCCTCCTTCTTAAGCAAGCATTTGAGTGTTGTGATCAAACCATTATATTGTGATTTACCTCATCATGTCTTTTATTCTTCCTTGTTTAGTACAAGTTTTATCTAAATGAATATAGCTTTGCAAGTTATCAATGATCATGAGGAGACTATTATGATTGAGTATGCAAGTTGTGCAATATAAATTTTAACATGAGAGCGCTGCTCGATAGATAAGTATAATCTGTTAATTGTTCTCTGACCAAGAACGAAGTTTGCCATCACCAACTATGATTTCTTATGCACCTTTATTTGTGATTACCTTGTACTTGTTTCAAGTTGAGTTATATGAGGAAGTTGTTTACTAGAATACCTTGTGTGAATGAATATGATGCTTCTTGTCCGTATTTTATTTATCGACTCTTCACTCCATAAACATGTGGTCCTGTTTACCGAGTTCAGTTTCGCTTGGGGACAAGCGAAGTCTAAGCTTGGGGGGAGTTGATACGTCGAATTTGCATCACTATTTTATATCATAATTTGCTGTTATTCATTGATATATTTCATATTTAGAGATAATACTTATGTTATTTCATCTATTTTGCATGTTTCATGATTATTGGAGGATCGCGCACCGGAGCCAGGATTCTGCTGGAAAAAACGCCGTCAGAATGCAATATTTCGGAAGATCAACAGTTGACGGAAATTATACGAAAAACCTTATTTTTCCAGAAGATGAAGTGAGCCAGAAGGGGGAGCCGAGGGGACCCGAGGTGGGCCCACCTCATAGGCCAGCGCGGCCCAAGGCCTGGCCGCGCCGCCCTGTGAGGAGGTGACAACCCACAAGTATAGGGGATCGCAGCAGTATTCGAGGGTAGTATAACCCAATTTATTGATTCGACACAAGGGGAGACAAAGAACACTTGGAAGCCTTAACAGCGGAGTTGTCAATTCAGCTGCACCTGGAAACAGACTTGCTCGCAAGAGTTTATCAGTAGTAACAGTTTTATAGTAGTAGCAGTAGTGAAATAACAACATCAGAGTAACAAAGACAGCAGTAGTGATTTTAGTAAACATCAGGATTAAAATACTGTAGGCACGGGGACGGATGACGGACGTTGCATGGATGAGAGAAACTCATGTAATAATCATAGCAGGCCATTTGCAGATAATAATAAAATGGTGTCCAAGTACAAAGCAATCAATAGGCATGTGTTCCAATTATAGTCATACGTGCTCGCAATGAGAAACTTGCACAACATCTTTTGTCCTACCAGCCGGTGGCAGCCGGGCCTCAAGGGAAACTACTGGATATTAAGGTACTCCTTTTAATAGAGTACCGGAGCAAAGCATTAACACTCCGTGAACACATGTGATCCTCACATCGCTACCATTCCCTCCGGTTGTCCCGATTTCTGTCACTTCGGGTCCATCAGTTCCGGACAACGACATGTGTATACAACTTGCAGGTAAGATCAATAAACAATGAATATCATGATGAAACAATAACATGTTCAGATCTGAGATCACGGCACTCGGGCCCTAGTGACAAGCATTAAGCATAACAAGTTGCAACAATATCATCAAAGTACCAATTACGGACACTAGGCACTATGCCCTAACAATCTTATGCTATTACATGACCAATCTCATCCAATCCCTACCTTCCCCTTCGGCCTACAGCGGGGGAATTACTCACACATGGATGGGGGAAACATGGCTGGTTGATGGAGAGGCGTTGGCGGTGATGATGGCGATGATCTCCTCCAATTCCCCGTCCCGGCGGAGTGCCAGAACGGAGACTTCTGGCTCCCGCGACGGAGTTTCGCGATGTGGCGGCGTTCTGGAGGCTTTCTGGCGACTTCGACTTCTCCCCGTGCGTTTTTAGGTCGAAGGCAATTTATAGTCCGAAGGAGGGCGTCGGAGGCCGGCCGAGGGGGCCACACCATAGGGCCGCGCGGGCCCCCCTAGGCCGCGCCGCCTTATGGTGTGGGGCCCTCGGGCCTCCACCTTACTTGTCCTTCTGGCTCCGTCAGTATTCTGGGAAAATAGGGCCTTCTGCATAAATTTCGAGGATTTTCTCGAAAGTTGGATTTCTGCACAAAAACGAGACACCAGAACAGTTCTGCTGAAAACAGCGTTAGTCCGTGTTAGTTGTATCCAAAATACACAAATTAGAGGCAAAACAATAGCAAAAGTGTTCGGGAAAGTAGATACATTTTGGACGTATCAACTCTCCCCAAGCTTAGCTTATTGCTTGTCCTTAAGCAATTCAGTTAACAACTGAGAGATAAAAGAACTTTCACGAACACATTTGCTCATATGATGTATATATTCTCATGCTATGGCTAATACTTAAGCAGTTCATAATGAGATACATGCAAATAAGATCATCTAATAGCTATGTCAATCATGGAGAGGTACCAACAATTAATAATAAGCATCATGAATCATGTATGTAAGCAGGATTGCAATGTTCATAAGAGAGTATGATAAAGTGGTATCTCGCTTGCCTGTATTTGATTGGCAAAACATAAATGCCCGGGCACCTCTGGAGTTCATAGAAAGACTAGAAGTAGTGATTGTCAAAGATAGAAGCATCAAAGTTATACCACAATCAATCATATTTTGGGACAAGCATATTATACTAAGAATGACAGTTGTGCTCTCAAGATAGTGCTCAAAGAAAGAATGGAGACACAACACAAAAGTAAAAGATTGACCCTTCGCAGAGGGAAGCAGGGATTAACATGCGCTAGAGCTTTTCATTTTTGAAATCAGGAGTAAAATTATTTTGAGAGGTGTTTGTTGTTGTCAACGAATGGTAATGGGTACACCAACTACCTTGCCAACCGGACTCCCAAGAGCGGCTCCCATGAATTATTTTATATTTATTTGGCACTCCTTCCAACCTTTCTTACACAAACCATGGCTAACCGAATCCTCGGGTGCCTGCCAACAATCTCATACCATGAAGGAGTGCCTTTTTATTTTAGTTTTATTATGATGATGACACTCCCCCCAACCTTTGCTTACACAAGCCATGGCTAACCGAATCCTTCGGGTGCCGTCCAACAATCACAAACCATGGAGGAGTGTCTATTTAAGTTAATTAATTTGGGACTGGGAATCCCATTGCCAGCTCTTTTTGCAAAATTATTGGATAAGCGGATGTGCCACTAGTCCATATGAGGGTCCGTCAAAAGTAAATGGCAAGGTTGAAAGCTAAACACCACATACTTCCTCATGAGCTATGAAACATAAACACAAATTGAGAAGCATTTTGAAGGTTTTAAAGGTAGCGCATGAGAATTTACTTGGAATGGTTTGAAATGCCATGCATAGGTATTTATGGTGGACACTTTGGAACAACTTGGTTTTCAGGTGTTTGGAAGCACGAGCAGCATTCCCGCTCAGTACAAGTGAAGGCTAGCAATAGACTGGGGAGCGACAAATCAAGAGAGCAGTAACTGTCATAATCATGCTTGCGGCAAAATAAATTAACGGAGGCATAAAAGTGATACAAGAACTCTGAAACAATGTAAATCATCAAGGCTTAATTGACTTTTGTTCAGTCATATGCATGCGTGAGCATATGCCAAGTCGATATAAATGAGTTATTCAGAGGAGGATACCACAATGCCATACTTACTTATGAATAAAACAATGCAAGCAAACATCCATGACATGCTACTCGTATTAATAAATTGGAGCTAAACATGAGAGATCATGAACTACTAGACTTTCTCAAATAACATATACTTCACATGAACCAACTAAGCATTCTCACATGGATGAGTATATGTACAAAAATGAAAACAAATAGAGTTCATACCAGCCTCTCACGACAATCCAATTGTCGTAGATCGTCATTATTGCCTTTCACTTGTGCAGCTTGGATAATATGAAATGAAAACCACGCTTCAGCCACCGAAAACCATTGAACTCATAATGAACTTTACAAACCAAAGAAGAACAACAAATATTTTTGGTGTTTTCGAACTAGAAACAAGAACAAAAGGAAACAAGCAAACAAAGCAAAATCTTTTTGGGTTTTCTTATAGCAAACTAGCAGTAGCAAATAAAGCGAAACAAATACAAGAAACCAAAACAAACAAATGGTGAAGAGAAACAACAGAAATATTTTTGGTCTTTTTGTGTTTTGGGAAGGAAACAAAGCAAAAACAAGAAATAGCAAACTAGAAAACTCACATAAACACAAAGCAGCAGAAATTCGTCAAACTTGACAGCAGTACATTACCCGATTTTTAATAAATTCTTCCACTGCTCAAATCGAAAAGTATTCAACTAATGAATGTTAGATAACAACCTGGGGAACATGCACAAAAATTGGGTTCGCAAAATACTATTCTGGCTATTTTTGAGAATGTTTACGGTAACAGTCCAGAATCTGTTTTCAGGCAGCACTTCCCCAAATATCATCTTCCTCTCATTAGAAAACCACTTAAACAAACAAAACAAGTATATACAAGTATCCACCAATCATAATATGCAAAGAATGAGTGATGCCGGTATACCTCCCCCCAAGCTTAGGCTTTTGGCCTAAGTGGAGTTCAATCCCATCGAGACCATGAGGTTGTATCTCCGTAGTACGACGAAGATGGATCATATTCCGGGTATGTGCTAGAAGAAGCACCCGGATACGTGACGGTGTAGTCGTGGGAGGCCTCGGCGTCCTCGGAGTCATGCTGCTGGTGGTCATCCACCTCCTCCTTAGTGCACGACCATGATTGCCTGTCAATACTGAACAAACCTGGTTGGAGAAAAGGGATTTCCTTCTCATCCCCGTCAGCAAACAACATTCTATAGACCATATTATCTAAAGTAGAATCAGCGGTAACAAAATGATGACTCTTCATAGCAGCAATATCGAGTCTCCTAGGGGTCAATGGCACATCATTAGGATCAAGAGGAAGTCTTAAATATGTTAAAACGCGCAGTGCAATAGTTCCTCCAAAAATAGGCCCCCTATTAGACAGGCGGCGAGCAATAAGAGAACCAAGGTGATAAGATGTCCGACCAGTAAGTGCAATATTCAAGAAAGCAAGATGGTAACTAGAAATATTGCTAGAGTTCTCCCTACCAAGAATGCTAGTAGCAATGTAATATGCAAAATACTTATTGGCGGGGAGTTGAATGTTCCTTATCTTGCCACGCTGAATGGTGCGACAATCATCATCGGTGATCCCTCGATAGAGCTCCAACAAGTCCCGGGGGTTGTCATCAATCCTTCTTGCTGTACCTACAGGGGCAATATCCAATGCACGACAAAAATCTTCCAATTCCATAGTAACAGGATTACCATAGATCTTGAATGCAACTGTCGGCTCGTATTGCGTGTTGTTGAACCTGAAGCTCTCGACGAAAATTTTGGTGAGCATATAGTATTGCTCCCTTTCGTCTTCCACGTAGGTGGTTAAGCCCGCCCTATTGACAAGGGTGAAGAAATCATCCAATATCCCTGCATTTCTCAGAAAATCATAGCATGGAAAAGACGAAGCATTAGGAGCCCCGTTGTCCTCTTCGGGCGCGAAGCTAGGCGCGATGATATCCTCATTGTATGATCGCCTAAGCCGGGTGGCGGCCCTAGAAGGCCTCCCGGTGTTGGTTGTTCCTCTCTTGAACAATTCTCCAAAGTTGAACTTCTTCATCTTTCTTTTCTGAAATTTTTCAATAAGTGATATAAAACTTGATTTGGTGACATATAATCAAGGGGAACTACTATAGGAACTTGCTAGAGTACTAATCATGCATCAAAACTAGTTTATACAACTTAGAACAAGCATGCAAGCTCACTAAACATGTTACCTACAGCAGCAAAATATTCAAGATATACTCAACCAAACAAAATTCTACTTGGATAGGCGGAGGAGTCACATACCGGAGAGCAAATGTGCCAAATTTCAGACAGAAATCTGGGCTGAGCAAAGAGATCGAAAAATCCTGAGCTCTTGAGCAA
Source organism: Lolium perenne (assembly GCF_019359855.2). Taxonomy (NCBI): domain Eukaryota; kingdom Viridiplantae; phylum Streptophyta; class Magnoliopsida; order Poales; family Poaceae; genus Lolium; species Lolium perenne. Next base: position 219,633,555 of record NC_067247.2, read on the forward strand.
AAACGCGAGTGAGAGAAAGCTGGTTCGAGTTTTTTCGGGAGAGAGAAGATGCTGGGAGAAAGAGATGAAGTAGTGGGGCAAGGAGGGGCCCACACCACAGGGTGGCACGCCCCCCTCCTTGGCCGCGCCGGCCTGTGGTGTGGCACCCTGGGGTGCCCCAGAGGTCATCCTCTGGTGCTCCCAGGTGCCTCTTCGAAAAATAGGACCAACGGTATAATTTTTGTGAATTTTTGAAAACTTTGAAAAATGCACATTTCTGGGTATTTAGTTTATTATTACTGGCCAGGAAATTTTTTGAAAACTCTAATTAACTAAGGAACTTTGCAAAACAAAATTGCTACAGCAAATAAGACAAGTGGAGGAAGAAAGAGATGTTGTTTACCGCCTCTATGCTTATAAAAAGTATTTGTTAACAAGGTTGATCAAGTCTTGCCACCGAATAATTTTTACATAGCATAAGAAGAAATAAACCTCAAATCAATCATGTTACCTTGAATTGTATTGATATGGATCCAATCATAAGATTTTGATAACCTTCTTTAGGCTCATATATAGGACAATCAATAGTTCCAAATTTAATAGTTCTCACATTAGAAATAGTATTGACTCCACATACTTTATCAATCTTCTTGGGGAAATAGACAGTATGCTCTTTATCATCAACATTAAAAGTAACCTTTCCTTTATTGCAATCAATAACAGCCCCTGCGGTGTTAAGAAAAGGTCTCCCAAGAATAATAGACATATTATCATCTTCAGGCATTTCCAACACAACAAAATCAGTTAATATCAAGCAGTTAGTAGTAACTTGAACAGGAACATCCTCACATATACCAACAGGAATAGCAGTAGATTTATCAGCCATTTGCAAAGATATATCAGTAGGTATCAACTTATCTAGATAAAGCCTCTTATAAAGAGAAAAAGGCATAACACTAACACCGGCTCCCAAATCACATAGAGCAGTTTTAACATAATTATTCTTAATAGAACAAGGAATAGTAGGTATACCTGGGTCGCCCAACTTCTTTGGCACTTTGCCATTGAAAGAGTAATTAGCAAGCATAGTGGAAATTTCCTCATTGGGGATTTTCCTCTTGTTAGTAACAATATCTTTCATATACTTTGAATAAGGAGGCAATTTAATAGCATCAGTCAAAGGGATTTGCAAGAATAAAGGTTTCATCCAATCGCAAAATTTATTATAGTGTTCTTCTTCCTTTGATTTTAATTTCTTAGCAGGAAAAGGCATTGGCTTTTGCACCCAAGGTTCTCTTTCATTACCATGTTTCTTAGCAATAAAATCTTCTTTAGTATACTTTTTATTTTTATCATGCTTTTCAGGTTCATCTTCTACCTCTTCATTATCAGAAGCATCATTCTTATTATTATCATTATCATTATCATGTTCATTTCCACTTTCAGTTTCAGCATCGGAAATAGAAATACTATTGGGATCATTAACAGGTTCACAGGATTCTACAACATTTTTATGTTTCTTCTTCTTTTTCTTCTTAGAAGGAGCACTAGGTTCAATGCGTTGAGAATCTTGTTCAATTCTTTTGGGGTGCCCTTCAGGATATAGAGGATCCTGGGTAGAGACACCACCTCTAGTTGTTACTTCATAAGCATGTTTCTCTTTAGAATTATTATTTAGCAAGTCATTTTGCACTTTAGTGAGTTGATCAATTTGAGTTTGAATCATTTGAAATTTTTTAACAAGCACCTTAACATCATTGGAGGTTCTCTCCACAATATCATGCAAATTGCTAATAGCTTGAGAATTTTCCATTAGATGATTCTCTACTCTCATATTAAAATTTTCTTGCTTAACAATATAATTATCAAACTCATCTAAGCATTGCGCAGGAGGTTTTGAATACGGAATATCTTCCCTAGTAAAGCGTTGAAGGGAGTTTACCTCAATCATGGGTGAAGGGGGAATTATCTCACATATATCTTCTATGGGAGGTAGATTCTTCACATCTTCGGATTTAATACCTTTCTCCTTGAGAGACTTCTTAGCTTCCCGCATATCATCATCATTCAATTCAATTAAACCCCTCTTCTTCAATATTGGCGTTGGAGTTGGTTCAGGTATATCCCAATCATCATGATTCCGGCTTATTCTAGCCAATAAATCTTCAGCTTCTTCTGGAGTTCTTTTCCTGAAAACACAACCAGCACAACTATCCAAATATGCTCTAGATTCAATGGTTAGTCCACTATAAAATATATCAAGTAGATCATTCTTCTCTAAATCATGTCCAGGTCGAGCTCTGATAAGAGAACAAAATCTTGCCCACGCCGCAGGCAATTTCTCTTCATCTCCTTGATCAAATCTGTAAATTCTCTGTAAAGCAGCATGTTGAGCACTAGCAGGAAAGTATTTTCGAAAGAAAACATCACGCAACTCAGTTGGATTTTTAATAGAACCAGGAGGCAAATTATTATACCAAGTTTTAGCGTCATCCTTTAATGAGAAAGGAAAATTTTTAGCGACAAAGTAAGTACGCATCTTGACATCATCAGAAAACAAGCTACTCATAGAAGAGAGTTCAATCATGTGTTCTACAGCACTTTCTTTTTCAGTACCACAAAAGGGTGTTTTCTCTACAATAGCTATATGAGATAGATCAAGAGAAAAATCATAATCTTTATCCTTAATGCATATAGGAGATGTGGCAAATTCAGGATCAGGAGACAGCTTATGTCTAATAAAGATATTGTGCGAGAAACTTTTAATGTTTCTTGCATCAGTAATAGAATTGCATTTATCAATAAAATCATCATTAAGCTCCACATAATCTTCATCAGGATCATCACTAGAATAATCAAGTTCAGGTGAACTAACAGGTGTAGTGGCATTTTCATTAGGAGTTTCAGCATTTTCAATTTGTCTAGACCTAGCAATTGTAGCATCTAGAAAAGATCCCAATGAACCACTATCATCAAGCACAGCAGAAATATTATCAATATTATGAGAGTTTTCAGATTCAGCAGACGTACCAGCTTGTGGCGGTGAAACAAGTTGACTTATCACAGATGGCGAATCAAGTGTAGCGGAGGTACTCAGAATTGTACCTTTTCTTGTAGTGGATGGTAATATGGCGACTTTAGAATCGCGAGGTTTACCCATGATGGAGAATTTGCAGCGAACAATATCAATCCAAGTGAACTTCCAAATAAAGCTATGCTCCCCGGCAACGGCGCCAGAAAACGGTCTTGATAACCCACAAGTATAGGGGATCGCAGCAGTCTTCGAGGGTAGTATAACCCAATTTATTGATTCGACACAAGGGGAGACAAAGAACACTTGGAAGCCTTAAAAGCGGAGTTGTCAATTCAACTGCACCTGGAAACAGACTTGCTCGCAAGAGTTTATCAGTAGTAACAGTTTTATAGTAGTAGCAGTAGTGAAATAACAGCAGCAGAGTAACAAAGACAGCAGTAGTGATTTTAGTAAACAGCAGGATTAAAATACTGTAGGCACGGGGACGGATGACGGGCGTTGCATGGATGAGAGAAACTCATGTAATAATCATAGCAGGGCATTTGCAGATAATAATAAAACGGTGTCCAAGTACAAAGCAATCAATAGGCATGTGTTCCAATTATAGTCATACGTGCTCGCAATGAGAAACTTGCACAACATCTTTTGTCCTACCAGCCGGTGGCAGCCGGGCCTCAAGGGAAACTACTGGATATTAAGGTACTCCTTTTAATAGAGTACCGGAGCAAAGCATTAACACTCCGTGAACACATGTGATCCTCACATCGCTACCATTCCCTCCGGTTGTCCCGATTTCTGTCACTTCGGGGCCATCGGTTCCGGACAGCGACATGTGTATACAACTTGCAGGTAAGATCAATAAACAATGAATATCGTGATGAAACAATAACATGTTCAGATCTGAGATCATGGCACTCGGGCCCTAGTGACAAGCATTAAGCATAACAAGTTGCAACAATATCATCAAAGTACCAATTACGAACACTAGGCACTATGCCCTAACAATCTTATGCTATTACATGACCAATCTCATCCAATCCCTACCATCCCCTTCGGCCTATAGCGGGGGAATTACTCACACATGGATGGGGGAAACATGGCTGGTTGATGGAGAGGCGTTGGCGGTGATGATGGCGATGATCTCCTCTAATTCCCCGTCCCGGCGGAGTGCCAGAACGGAGACTTCTGGCTCCCGCGACGGAGTTTCGCGATGTGGCGGCGTTCTGGAGGCTTTCTGGCGACTTCGACTTCTCCCCGTGCGTTTTTAGGTCGAAGGCAATTTATAGTCCGAAGGAGGGCGTCGGAGGCCGGCCGAGGGGGCCACACCATAGGGCCGCGCGGGCCCCCCCTAGGCCGCGCCGCCTTATGGTGTGGGGCCCTCGGGCCTCCACCTTACTTGTCCTTCTGGCTCCGTCAGTATTCTGGGAAAATAGGGCCTTCTGCATAAATTTCGAGGATTTTCCCGAAAGTTGGATTTCTGCACAAAAACAAGACACCAGAACAGTTCTGCTGAAAACAGCGTTAGTCCGTGTTAGTTGTATCCAAAATACACAAATTAGAGGCAAAACAATAGCAAAAGTGTTCGGGAAAGTAGATACGTTTTGGACGTATCAGGAGGGCGCCCACAGCCCCCTCTCGCCTCCTTTTCTTCGCGTATGCCTTCGTCCCGAAAACCTAAGCTCCAGGGGATAGGTCGCGAAGAGCCACAGCCGCCTCTGCGAGGCGGAGAACACCAGAGAGAAAAGAGCTCTCCGGCAGGCTGAGATCCGCCGGGGAAATTCCCTCCCGGAGGGGGAAATCGACGCCATCGTCACCGTCATCGAGTTGGACATCATCTCCATCAAAATCATCATCATCTTCATCATCATCACCGCCGTCTCCACCGCTGCACATCGTCACCGCTGTAGCAATTTGGGTTTGATCTTGATTGTTTGATAGGGGAAACTCTCCCGGTGTTGATTTCTACAAGTTATTGATGCTATTGAGTGAAACCGTTGAACCAAGGTTTATGTTCAGATTGTTATTCATTATCATATCACCTCTGATCATGTTCCATATGATGTCTCGTGAGTAGTTCGTTTAGTTCTTGAGGACATGGGTGAAGTCTAAATGTTAGTAGTGAAGTATGGTTGAGTAATATTCAATGTTATGATATTTAAGTTGTGGTGTTATTCTTCTAGTGGTGTCGTGTGAACGTCGACTACACGACACTTCACCTTTATGGGCCTAGGGGAATGCATCTTGTACTCGTTTGCCGATTGCGGGGTTGCTGGAGTGACAGAAACCTAAACCCCCGTTGGTATATCGATGCAGGAGGGATAGCAGGATCTCAAAGTTTAAGGATGTGGTTAGATCTATCTTAATTACTTTCTTGTAGTTGCGGATGCTTGCAAGGGGTATAATCACAAGTATGTATTAGTCCTAGGAAGGGCGGTACATTAGCATAGGTTCACCCACACAACACTTATCAAAACAATGAAGATTAATTAGCCGTATGTAGCGAAAGCACTAGACTAAAATCCCGTGTGTCCTCAAGAATGTTTGGTCATTATAAGTAAACAAACCGGCTTGTCCTTTGTGCTAAAAAGGATTGGGCCACTCGCTGCAATTGTTACTCTCGCACTTTACTTACTCGTACTTTATTCATCTGTTACATCAAAACCCCCTGAATACTTGTCTGTGAGCATTTACAGTGAATCCTTCATCGAAACTGCTTGTCAACACCTTCTGCTCCTCGTTGGGATCGACATTCTTACTTATCGAAGATACTACGATACACCCCCTATACTTGTGGGTCATCAATGGGTTTCTATGATTCCAATTAGTTTCTGGAGTAAGTATTAGATGGATCCCAGCAGGCACTACAAGAAAAGTTGCCATGGCCGACGAAGTTGAAGTCGCGCCATGGTTGCTGGTGTACCATGGCGACGATTTTGGGTCTGTCCGTTGTGCATGTCAAAATGTTTTTTTCTCGTTTTTGAGGCCACCTAGCCCGACGAAACCGGCCAAAACGTTGCGTATGGTGGCCCGGGACGTGGTGCATCTCGAATTCTCGGGTTCGCCAGCCGAGTCAACGCAAATCCGCACCGCCGAGGGATGTAGGGCCCAGATGGCAGCCTCTCTGGCATTGTTTTTTTTCTCGATCGCTCCATCTCGTTCAACGTTCTCCGATCGAGCCGTTTACGATGCAGGATCATGGGTCCCGCATGTCATCCTCTATGAACCAAAATTCTTTCTATTCTTGGATTTTTTTACCCCCTGATTTCTGGCTACTTCCTTTTTCTTTTGATCCCTTGCCGCCTTGGAAACGTTGAGACCACTGCTGCTAATTGGGACCCGCATGTCATCCTCTATGAGCAATCAACTTTCTTTTCTTGGAGTTTTTTGGCACCTCAAATTTGGTCACTTGCCTTTTTCTTTCGATCCCCTGCCGCCTCTCAAACGGTGATACCGCTGCTGCTAAATGGGACCCGCATGTCATCCTCTATGTACTATAAAACTTTCTTTTCTTGGATTTTTTTTGGCACCTCATATTTGGTCACTTACCTTTTTCTTTCGATCCCCTGCCGCCTCTCAAACGGTGATACCGCTGCTGCTAAATGGGACACACATGTCATCCTCTATGTACTATAAAACTTTCTTTTCTTGGATTTTTTTGGCACCTCATATTTGGTCACTTACCTTTTTTCCTTCGATCCCCTGCCACCTCTCAAACGGTGATACCGCTGCTGCTAAATGGGACCCGCATGTCATCCTCTATGTACTATAAAACTTTCTTTTCTTGGATTTTTTGGCACCTCATATTTGGTCACTTACCTTTTTCTTTCGATCCCCTGCCGCCTCTCAAACGGTGAGACCGCTGCTGCTAAATGGGACCCGCATGTCATCCTCTTTGTACTATAAAACTTTCTTTTCTTGAATTATTTTTGGATCCTGATATTTGGTCACTTGCCTTTTTCTTTCGATCTCATGCCACGTTTGAAACGTTGAGGAACCTGCAGGCTCATGGGACCCGCATGTCATCCTCTATGTACTATAAAAGTTCATTTTCTTGGTTTTTTTTACCCTCTGATTTTTGGCTATTTCCTTTTTCTTTTGATCCCCTGCCGCCTTTGAAACGTTGAGGACTCTGCTGGCTCATAGGTCCCACATGTCAGCCTCTATGTACAATCAAGTTTCTTTTCTTGAATTATTTTTGGATCCTGATATTTGGTCACTTGCCTTTTTCTTATCTCATGCCATGTTTGAAATTTTGAGGAACCTACTGGCTCATGGGACCCGCATGTTATCCTCTATGTCCATCAACTTTCTTTTCTTGGATTTTTTTGACCCCCTAATTTCTGGCTACTTTCTTTTTCTTTTGATCTCAAGTCGCATTTGAAACGTTGGGACCGCTGCTGCAAAATGGGACCCGCATGTCATCCTGTATGTACAATAAAAGTTTCTTTTCTTGGATTATTTTCCACCCTCTGATTTTTGGTCACTTGCCTTTTTCTTTCGATCTCATGGGACCCGCATGTCATCCTCTATGTACTCTGAAAGTTTTTTCTTGGATTTTTTTATTTTGATCCCCTGCCGCCTTGGAAACGTTGAGTAAGCTGCTGACTCATGGGACCCGCATGTCATCCTCTATGTACAATCAACTTTCTTTTTCTTTTGATCTCAAGCCGCATTTGAAACGTTGCGACCGCTGCTGCTAATTGGGACCCGCATGTCATCCTCTATGTACTATAAAGTTTTTTTCTTCGATTATCTTTGGCTCCTGATATTTTGTCACTTGCCTTTTTCTTTCGATCTCATGCCGCCTTTGAAAACGTTGAGTAAGCTGCTGGCTCATGGGTCCCGCATGTCATCCTCTACGAACAATAAAAGTTTCCTTTCTTGGAGTTATTTTTGACCCCTAATTTCTGGCTATTTGCCTTTTTCTTTTGATCTCCTGCCCCCTTTGAAACGATGAGGACGCTGTTGGCAGGTCGGTCCCACATGTCATCCTCTGTGAACAATAAAAGTTTCCTTTAATCGATTTATTTTGAACCCCTAATTAATTTCGGGATATTTCCTTTTTTTTCTTTGATCCCCTGCCGCCTTGGTATCGTTGAGGATGCTGCTGCCTCATGGGTCCCGCATGTCATCCTCTCAGAACGGTAAATGTTTCTTTTCTTGGATTTTGTCAATCAAATGATTTTTGGCTAATTTTTTCTTTCGATCTCCTTCCGCCTTTAAAACGTTGAGGATGCTGCTGGCTCACGGGTCCAACATGTCAGCCTCTATGAACAATAAACGCTGAGGATGCTGCCGCCTCATGGGTCCCGCATGTCATCCTCTTAGAACGAAAATGTTTCTTTTCTTGGATTGTTTACCAACATATTTTTGGTTTATTTTTTCTTTCCATCCCCTGCCGTCTTTAAAACATTGATGACGCTGCTGGCTCATGGGTCCCCGATGTCAGCCTCCCCGTACAAGAAACATGTGATATCTTGATTATTTTGCAGACAATAAACAATGTATTGCGCTCTGAGCTATTTCAAACGGATAAATTAAATCTTTATTTTTACATAAACAAACTTATATGTTGAATCTCCTTGTTTTTTTGTTTTTGCGAAGCATAGGACTTTCCTGTTTTTTTTAGAAAATTCCGAACTTTCCTGTTTTGCAGTGGGCTGAAATTGTACGAGTCAAAAGGCTAAGCAGGATAGTTCGAAGGCCCAGATGTCCAGATGCAGCCCAATTGAAATCTTTCTTCTTGGATTTTTTTCACCCCCTGATTTCTGGCTACTTCATTTTTCTTTTGGTTCTGTGCCGCCTTGGAAACATTGAGACCGCTGCTCCAAATGGGACCCGCATGTCATCCTCTATGTACTATAAAACATTCTTTTCTTGGATTTGTTTTGGCACCTCATATTTGGTCACTTGCCTTTTCTTTCGATCCCCTGCCGCTTCACAAACGGTGATACCGCTGCTGCTAATTGGGACCCGCATGTCATCCTCTATGTACAATCAAGTTTCTTTTCTTGAATTATTTTTGGCTCCTGATATTTGGTCACTTGCCTTTTTCTTTCGATCTCATGCCACGTTTGAAATGTTGAGGAACCTGCAGGATCATGGGACCCGCATGTCATCCTCTATGTACTATAAAACTTTCTTTTCTTGAATTATTTTTGGCTCCTCATTTTTGGTCACTTTCCTTTTTCTTTCGATCTCATGCCACGTTTGAAACGTTGAGGAACCTGCTGGCTCATGGGACCCGCATGTCATCCTCTATGTACTATAAAACTTTCTTTTCTAGGATTTTAAAGAACCTCATATTTGGTCACTTGCCTTTTTCTTTCGATCCCTTGCAGCCTCTCAAACGGTGATACCGCTGCTGCTAAATGGGACCCGCATGTCATCCTCTATGTACAATCAAGTTTCTTTTCTTGAATTTTTTTTGGCTCCTGATATTTGGTCACTTGCCTTTTTCTTTCGATCTCATGCCACGTTTGAAACGTTGAGGAACCTGCAGGCTCATGGGACCCACATGTCATCCTCTATGTACTATAAAACATTCTTTTCTTCGATTTTTTGGCACCTCATATTTGGTCACTTGTCTTTTTCTTTCGATCCCCTGCCGCTTCTCAAACGGTGATACCGCTGCTGCTAATTGGGACCCACATGTCATCCTCTATGTACAATCAAGTTTCTTTTCTTGAATAATTTTTGGCTCCTGATATTTGGTCACTTGCCTTTTTCTTTCGATCTTATGCCACGTTTGAAACGTTGAGGACCCTGCTGGCTCATGGGACCCGCATGTCATCCTCTATGTGCTATAAAAGTTTATTTTCTTGGGTTTTTTTTCACCCTCTGATTTTTGGCTATTTCCTTTTTCTTTTGATCCCCTGCCGCCTTGGAAACGTTGAGTAAGCTGCTGACTCATGGGACCCGCATGTCATCTTCTATGTACAATCAACTTTCTTTTTTCTTTTGATCTCAAGCTGCATTTGAAACGTTGAGACCGCTGCTACTAATTGGGCCCCGCATGTCATCCTCTACGTACAATAAAGTTTTTTTCTTGGATTATCTTTGGCTCCTGATATTTTGTCACTTGCCTTTTTCTTTCGATCTCATGCCGCCTTTGAAACATTGAGTAAGCTGCCGGCTCATGGGTCCCGCATGTCATCCTCTACGAACAATAAAAGTTTCCTTTCTTGGAGTTATTTTTGACCCCTAATTTCTGGCTATTTGCCTTTTTCTTTTGATCTCCTGCCCCCTTTGAAACGATGAGGACGCTGTTGGCAGGTCGGTCCCACATGTCATCATGTGAGAACAATAAAAGTTTCCTTTGATGGATTTATTTTGAACGCCTAATTAATTTCTGGATATTTCCTTTTTTTTTCTTTGATCCCCTGCCTCCTTGGAATCGTTGAGGATGCTGCTGCCTCATGGGCCCCGCATGTCATCCTCTTAGAATGAAAATGTTTCTTTTCTTGGATTTTGTACCAACATATTTTTGGTTTATTTTTTCTTTCCATCCCCTGCCGCCTTTAAAACGTTGACGACGCTGCTGGCTCGTGGGTCCCCGATGTCAGCCTCCCCGTACAAGAAACATGTGATATCTTGATTATTTTGCAGACAATAAACAGTGTATTGCGCTCTGAGCTATTGCAAACGGATAAATTAAATCTTTATTTTTACATAAACAAACTTATATGTTGAATCTCCTTGTTTTTTTGTTTTTGCGAAGCATAGGACTTTCCTGTTTTTTTAGAAAATTCCGAACTTTCCTGTTTTGGAGTGGGCTGAAATTGTACGAGTCAAAAGGCCAAGCAGGATAGTTCGAAGGACCAGATGTCTAGATGCAGCCCAATTGAAATCTTTCTTCTTGGATTTTTTTCAACCCCTGATTTCTGGCTACTTCATTTTTCTTTTGGTCCTGTGCCGCCTTGGAAACGTTGAGACTGCTGCTGCAAAATGGGACCCGCATGTCATCCTCTATGTACAATAAAATTTCTTTTCCTGGATTATTTTAGTCTCCTGATATTTGGTCACTGATACGTCTCCAACGTATCTATAATTTCTGATGTTCCATGCTTGTTTTATGACAATACCGACATGTTTTGTTCACACTTTATGTCATTATTATGCGTTTTCCGGAACTAACCTATTGACGAGATGCCGAAAGGCCGATTCTTTGTTTTCTCATTGTTTTTGGTTTCAGAAATCCTAGTAAGGAAATATTTTCGGAATCGGACGAAATCAACACGGGAGATCTTATAATTCCAGGAAGCTTCCAGAGCACCGGAAGAGAGTCAGAGGGGGGCCACAGGCCCACCAGGAGGGTGGCCGGCGCGGCCTGGGGGTGGCCCGCGCCCCCCTATCTCCTCGCCGCCTCTTCGACCCTCCGACTCCGCCTCTCCGCCTATATAATCGTCCCTGACCTAAAAACCTCGACCAATTCGACGAAAACAGAGAAAACCATCCAGAGCCACCGCCATCGCGAAACTCCAATTCGGGGGACAGAAGTCTCTGTTCCGGCACCCTGCCGGGACGGGGAATTGCCCCCGGAGCCATCTCCACCGCCATCTTCACCGCCATCGCTGCCTCCATGATGAGGAGGGAGTAATTCACCCCCGGGGCTGAGGGCTCCACTATAGCTATGTGGTTCATCTCTCTCTCTTTGTGATCGAGTTGAATATCATCTATGTGCTACTCTAGTGATGTTATTGAAGTAGGGTATTCCTCCTGCACGGTGTAATGTTGACAGTGTGTGCATTGTGTAGTACTTGGCGTATGCTATGATTGTGATCTCTTGTAGATTATGAAGTTAACTATTACTATGATGGTATTGATGTGATCTATTCCTCCTTTCATAGTGTGATGGTAGTAGTGTGCATGCTATGTTAGTACTTGGTTTGGTCGTGTTGATCTATCTTGCACTCTAAGGTTATTTAAATATGAACATTGAATATTGTGGAGCTTGTGAACTCCGGCATTGAGGGTTCGTGTAATCCTACACAATGGTGTTCATCATCCAACAAGAGGGTGTAGAGTAGTCCTATTATGTGATCATCGATGAGAGTGTCCACTAGTGAAAACAGGATCCCTGGGCCTTGCTTCCAAGCATCGAATCTCCGTTTGTTTACTGTTTTGTTGAATGTTTACTCGCTGCCATATTTCATTCAGATTGCTATTATCACTCATACTCATCCATATTACTTGTATCTCACTATCTCTTCGCCGAACTAGTGCACCTATACATCTGACAAGTGTATTAGGTGTGTTGGGGACACAAGAGACTTCTTGCTTTGTGGTTGCAGGGTTGTTTGAGAGGGATATCTTTGACCTCTTCCTCCCTGAGATCGATAAACCTTGGGTGATCCACTTAAGGGAAACTTGCTGCTGTTCTACAAACCTCTGCTCTTGGAGGCCCAACACTGTCTACAAGAATAGAAGCTCCCGTAGACATCAAGCACTTTTCTGGCTCCGTTGCCGGGGAGGAAAGGTAAAAGGCACTCATACTCCGGTTCCAGGTAACAGTACTTTTCTGGCGCCATTGTATTTGTGTTCGAAGCTATTTCCTTTAGATCCTGCAATTGCAACTTTTTGTTTCTTGTTTACACTAGTTAGGCATAATGGAATACAACTATGAGCTTTTTGATTTATTTCCTAAGTTAGGACATGAATTGTGTGATGCGAAAATTAAAAAACCTATGGAGCCTCAATTGCATGCTAGTAGCAATGTTATTAGTATGAACGCAATCACTACTAATGCTATGAATAAGTCTAAGCTTGGGGAAGCTAGTTTATATAAAAATAATCTTTTTTGCTCTTCAGCTTTTGAAGAAATATTTTGCTCTGATAATGCTTTATCTCCCATATGCGATAACTCTAATGATGCTTCTGATATTTTAAATCCACCTAGTGCAAGTACTTCTTTCAAGATACCCATGAAAATTATTGAACGTGTTATTGATAACTGCTATAAAGGGGATGGAACTGTCCATCCTGGAGATCATTTACAGTTTTTGCATGAATTATGCGGGTTATTCAAGTGTGCAGGTATCTCTATGGAAGAAGTGAAGAAGAAGCTATTCTCTTTTTCGCTGTCTGGTAAAGCGGCGCAGTGGTATAAATTGTTGGAGAATAGTCATTCTCTTGGTTGGGAGGAAATTGCATCTCTCTTTTATTCTAAATTTTATCCTCCTCATGAAGTGCATATTGATAGGAATTATATTTATAACTTTTATCCTCGTGATGGAGAGAGTATTTCTCAAACGTGGGGGAGATTGAAATCACTAATGCTCAAATGTCCCATTCATGAGCTCCCCCGTAATGTTATTGTTAACAATTTTTATGCGAGGCTTTTAGGACAACACAAGGACTATCTGGATGCCTGTTCGGAGGGATCTTTCACAAGCAAGGAGGTTGAAGCTAGGTGGGATCTTCTTGATCGGATTAAGGAGAACGCTGAAGGATGGGAGAACAATGAAGGTAAAGAGTCAGGTATAAATTATGATTATGAATGCATTGAAGATTTTATGGATACCGATAAATTTCGAAATATGAGTGCTACTTATGGTCTTGACTCTCAAGTTGCTGCAAATCTTTATAAAGCATTTGCTTCTCATTTTGAACTGCCTAAAAAGAATTTTGATAAGTATCATGAACCTTTTAAAGAGGCTTGCATGAAGAATGAAATTGTTGTTAATTATTGCAATAAGCATGCTCAAACTCCTAAGAATGCTATTTCCTATAAGCATGTTAATTTTTGTGGAATGCATAGACCTTGTGGAATTAATCAAGTCAAAGATGAATATTGCATCCATCATATTAATGAAAAAACTAGAAAGTGGCTTAGGGCTCTAGATGATCTTGGTAAAAAAGTTTGTGCCCTCTATCCTTTCATTTGTGAAGTTTGCCATGAAGTGGGTCATTTTAATTTTCAATGCTCCTCCAATGACAATTTGAACCCAATGAGTGCTGCAAATTTGTATTGTGATGATGAAATTACTCCTAATCAACATGATGAACTTACTTTATTTTTGGGGTTTGAAGAACTGTCAAGAAAAATCTCTTTGTTACATATGAGTGATCTTGATATTGATGATGTCCTGCATGGGTGTTTTTCTTATTGCATTGATAATAGCCATACAAATACTTACATACAAAATATTTTAGAAGATGACACCTTGCCAAAATATGATAGGACCGCCGTGTGTTTTCAACTAATTAATGAAAAAGGAGGGATCCTCCCAAGTTTCTTCTATTGTTTCTGAAAGTAAATCAGGTTATGCGGACAAGCCACCCTTCAAGCCTCTTCCTCCTAAAGAAGGGAACGAGGAGAAGGAAGAGAAGAAGAAGAAAAAGGGAACGAAGAAGAAGAAGAAGGAGAATAAAAAGAAAGAGGTAACGGCGTATCCCCGCGTGAATGAGATAACGCTAGGTAACCGTAAGTATGTTGCTCCTAATGATTATTGTGATAATGAATCTGAATACGATGATCTTCCTATGCCCTTTACATACATTAGCGATCATGATTTGAATGAGCACACTACTTTTGATATTGCAAATCTCTGGGAAACTAATTCTGAAAATGATGATGATAATAATTGCCAAAGTGTCAGTGCTATCCATGCCTCCTCCCATAATGATATAGAAATCTCTAAGCTTGGGGAAGAGGTGTTTGAAAATCCTTTTGCTACTGGTCATTATGTGTTTGACACATCTCCTTCTAATAACAATGATGGTATGGACACAGATAAACCAACTGTGAAAGATAACTATTCTATTTCTTATGATGACACTGTGCCTCCGACCTTTGATGATTATTATAAAGAATGCTATGATATAGGTTATAACTATCCTTATGAAACTTGTCATAGTCATGATTGGATTACCAAAAACAATTCCCTTAATATGCAACTTGTTTACCATGTTCAAATTCTTGATAATAATCTTGCTCCAATTACTATTAATGAGAAGAATTCTTCTTATGCCAAAATTAATGATACTTTTATGCATATGAACCATGATAAGAATGTTTTAAGTGATGGGTATATTGTGGATTTCATCAATGATGCTACTGAAAGTTATTATGAGAGAGGGAAACATGGTTATATGCATCTTAATAATATTAAGTTTCCCCTCTTTATGTTGAGAATCTTGAAGTTATTCGTGTTCTATCCTCTTATGCTTGTCACTTTGTTCTTCATGAATTCATTTGTGTACAAGATTCCTTTGCATAGGAAGTGGGTTAGACTTAAATGTGTTTTGAATTGCCTCTTGATACTCTCTTTTTGATTCAAATACTATTTCCTGCGAGTGGATCATTAAAACTGTTGAGCCCATCTTAATGGCTATAAAGAAAGAACTTCTTGGGAGATAACCCATGTGTTATTTTGCTACAGTACTTTGTTTTATATTTGTGTCTTGGAAGTTGTTTACTACTGTAGCAACCTCTCCTTATCTTAGTTTTGTGTTTTGTTGTGCCAAGTAAAGTCATTGATAGCAAGGTTGATACTAGATTTGGATTACTGCGCAGAAACAGATTTCTGTGCTGTCACGAATCTGGGAAAAATTCTTTGTAGGTAACTCATAAAATTATGCCAATTTACGTGAGTGATCCTCAGATATGTACGCAACTTTCATTCAATTTGAGCATTTTCATTTGAGCAAGTCTGGTGCCTCAATAAAATTCGTCTTTAAGGACTGTTCTGTTTTGACAGATTCTGCCTTTTATTTCGCATTGCCTCATTTGCTATGTGGGATGGATTTCTTTGTTCCATTAACTTCCAGTAGCTTTGAGCAATGTCCAGAAGTGTTAAGAATGATTGTGTCGCCTCTGAACATGTGAGTTTTTGATTATGCACTAACCCTCTAATGAGTTTGTTTCGAGTTTGGTGTGGAGGAAGTTTTCAAGGGTCAAGAGAGGAGGATGATATACTATGATCAAGGAGAGTGAAAGCTCTAAGCTTGGGGATGCCCCGGTGGTTCATCCCTGCATATTTAAAGAAGACTCAAGCATCTAAGCTTGGGGATGCCCAAGGCATCCCCTTCTTCATCGACAACATTATCAGGTTCCTCCCCTGAAACTATATTTTTATTCCGTCACATCTTATGCATTTTACTTGGAGCGTCTGTGTGTTTTTGTTTTTGTTTTTGTTTGAATAAATGCTTGTGTGGGAGAGAGACATGCTCCGCTGGTTCATAGGAACACATGTGTTCTTAGCCTTTAATTTTCATGGCGAAGGTTGAAACTGCTTCGTTAATTGTTATATGGTTGGAAACGGAAAATGCTACATGTAGTAATTGGTATGATGTCTTGAATAACTTGATACTTGGCAATTGTTGTTCTCATGTTTAAGCTCTTGCATCATATACTTTGCACCTATTAGTGAAGAAATACATAGAGCTTGTTGAAATTTGGTTTGCATGAGTGGTTTCTCTAGAGTCTAGATATTTTCTAGTGAGGTGTTTGAACAACAAGGAAGACGATGTATAGTCTTATAATGCTTGTAATATGTCTTTTATGTAAGTTTTGATGTACTAGTTCATGCTTGTGTTTGCTTCAAACAACCTCGCTAGCCTAAGCCTTGTATCGAGAGGGAATACTTCTCATGCATCCAAAACCCTTGAGCCAACCATTATGCCATTCGAGTCCACCATACCTACCTACTACATGGTATTTCTCCGCCATTCCAAAGTAAATTGCTTGAGTGCTACCTTTAAATTTCTATCCTCTACCTTTGCAATATATAGCTCATGGGACAAATAGCTTAAAAACTATTGTGGTATTGAATATGTACTTAAGCATTTTATTTCTTATAAGTTGCTTGTTGTGCGATAACCATGTTCCTGGGGACGCCATCAACTACTCTTTGTTGAATATCATGTGAGTTGCTATGCATGTCCGTCTTGTCTGAAGTAAGGGCGATTTACCACCTTTAATGGTTAGAGCATGCATGTTGTTAGAGAAGAACATTGGGCCGCTAACTAAAGCCATGATCCATGGTGGAAGTTTCAGTTTTGGACATATATCCTCAATCTCATATGAGAAAATTAATTGTTGCTACATGCTTATGCATAAAGAGGAGTCCATTATCTATTGTCTATGTTGTCCCGGTATGGATGTCTAAGTTGAGAATAATCAATAGCGAGAAATCCAACGCGAGCTTTCTCCTTAGACCTTTGTACAGGCGGCATAGAGGTACCCCTTTGTGACACTTGGTTAAAACATGTGCATTGCGATAATCCCGGTAATCCAAGCTAATTAGGACAAGGTGCGGGCACTATTAGTATACTATGCATGAGGCTTGCAACTTGTAAGATATAATTTACATAACACATATGCTTTATTACTACCGTTGACAAAATTGTTTCTTGTTTTCAAAATCAAAGCTCTAGCACAAATATAGCAATCGATGCTTTCCTCTTTGAAGGACCTTTCTTTTACTTTTATTGTTGAGTCAGTTCACCTATTTCTCTCCACCTCAAGAAGCAAACACTTGTGTTAACTGTGCATTGATTCTTACATACTTGCATATTGCACTTGTTATATTGCTTTGCATTGACAACTATCCATGAGATATACATGTTACAAGTTGAAAGCAACCGCTGAAACTTAATCTTCCATTGTGTTGTTTCAATGCCTTTACTTTGAATTTATTGCTTTATGAGTTAACTCTTATGCAAGACTTATTGATGCTTGTCTTGAAAGTACTATTCATGAAAAGTCTTTGCTATATGATTCAATTGTTTACTCATTGCATTTACATTGTTTCGAATCGATGCATTCATCTCATATGCTTTACAATAGTATGATTAAGATTATGTTGGTAGCATGTCACCTCAGAAATTAGCTTTTATCATTTACCTACTCGAGGACGAGTAGGAACTAAGCTTGGGGATGCTGATACGTCTCCAACGTATCTATAATTTCTGATGTTCCATGCTTGTTTTATGACAATACCGACATGTTTTGTTCACACTTTATGTCATTATTATGCGTTTTCCGGAACTAACCTATTGACGAGATGCCGAAAGGCCAGTTGCTGTTTTCTGCTGTTTTTGGTTTCAGAAATCCTAGTAAGGAAATATTTTCGGAATCGGACGAAATCAACACGGGAGATCTTATAATTCCAGGAAGCTTCCAGAGCACCGGAAGAGAGTCAGAGGGGGGCCACAGGCCCACCAGGAGGGTGGCCGGCGCGGCCTGGGGGTGGCCCGCGCCCCCCTATCTCCTCGCCGCCTCTTCGACCCTCCGACTCCGCCTCTCCACCTATATAATCGTCCCTGACCTAAAAACCTCGACCAGTTCGACGAAAACAGAGAAAACCATCCAGAGCCGCTGCCATCGCGAAACTCCAATTCGGGGGACAGAAGTCTCTGTTCCGGCACCCTGCCGGGACGGGGAATTGCCCCCGGAGCCATCTCCACCGCCGTCTCCACCGCCATCTTCACCGCCATCGCTGCCTCCATGATGAGGAGGGAGTAATTCACCCCCGGGGCTGAGGGCTCCGCTGTAGCTATGTGGTTCATCTCTCTCTCTTTGTGATCGAGTTGAATATCATCTATGTGCTACTCTAGTGATGTTATTAAAGTAGGGTATTCCTCCTGCACGGTGTAATGTTGACAGTGTGTGCATCGTGTAGTACTTGGCGTATGCTATGATTGTGATCTCTTGTAGATTATGAAGTTAACTATTACTATGATGGTATTGATGTGATCTATTCCTCCTTTCATAGTGTGATGGTAGTAGTGTGCATGCTATGTTAGTACTTGGTTTGGTCGTGTTGATCTATGTTGCACTCTAAGGTTATTTAAATATGAACATTGAATATTGTGGAGCTTGTTAACTCCGGCATTGAGGGTTCGTGTAATCCTACACAATGGTGTTCATCATCCAACAAGAGGGTGTAGAGTAGTCCTATTATGTGATCATCGATGAGAGTGTCCACTAGTGAAAGCAGGATCCCTGGGCCTTGCTTCCAAGCATCGAATCTCCGTTTGTTTACTGTTTTGTTAAATGTTTACTCGCTGCCATATTTCATTCAGATTGCTATTATCACTCATACTCATCCATATTACTTGTATCTCACTATCTCTTCGCCGAACTAGTGCACCTATACATCTGACAAGTGTATTAGGTGTGTTGGGGACACAAGAGACTTCTTGCTTTGTGGTTGCAGGGTTGTTTGAGAGGGATATCTTTGACCTCTTCCTCCCTGAGATCGATAAACCTTGGGTGATCCACTTAAGGGAAACTTGCTGCTGTTCTACAAACCTCTGCTCTTGGAGGCCCAACACTGTCTACAAGAATAGAAGCTCCCGTAGACATCAGTCACTTGCCTTTTTCTTTCGATCCCGTGGAGCCTCTCAAACGGTGATACTGCTGCTGCTAAATGGGACCCGCATGTCATCCTCTATGTACAATTAAGTTTCTTTTCTTGAATTATCTTTGGCTCCTGATATTTGGTCACTTGCCTTTTTCTTTCGATCTCATGCCACATTTGAAACGTCGAGGAACCTGCAGGATCATGGGACCCGCATGTCATCCTCTATGTACTATAAAACTTTCTTTTCTTGAATTATTTTTGGCTCCTCATATTTGGTCACTTGCCTTTTTCTTTCGATCTCATGCAACGTTTGAAACGTTGAGGAACCTGCTGGCTCACGGGACCCGCATGTCATCCTCTATGTGCTATAAAAGTTCATTTTCTTGTATTTTTTTTCAACCTCTGATTTTTGGCTATTTCCTTTTTCTTTTGATCCCCTGCCACCTTGGAAACGTTGAGTAAGCTGCTGGCTCATGGGACCCGCATGTCATCCTCTATGTCCATCAACTTTATTTTCTTGGATTTTTTTGACCCCCTAATTTCTGGCTACTTTCTTTTTCTTTTGATCTCAAGCCGCATTTGAAACGTTGGGAACGCTGCTGCAAAATGGGACCCGCATGTCATCCTCTATGTACTATAAAAGTTTATTTTTGGCGATTTCCTTTTTTTTCTTTTGATCCCCTGCTGCCTTGGAAAAGTTGAGTAAGCTGCTGACTCATGGGACCCGCATGTCATCCTCTATGTACAATCAACTTTCTTTTTTTGGAGTTTTTCCCCCTAATTTCTGGCTACTTTATTTTTGACCCCTAATTTCTGGCTATTTGCCTTTTTTCGATCGCCTGCCGCCTTAGAAACGTTGCGGACGCTGCTGGCTCATGGGTCCCACATGTCAGCCTCTTTGTACGATAACAGTTTCCTTTGCTGGATTTATTTTTGACCCCTAATTTCTGCCTATTTGCCTTTTTCTTTCGAGCTCCATCGCCTTTGAAACGTTGATGACGCTGCTGCAAATTGGGTCCAATATGTCAGCATCTATGTGCGATAAACCTTTCCTTTCTTGGATTTTTTTTGGACACCTGATTTCGAGCCACTTGCCTTTTTCGTTCGATCTCCTGCCCCCTTTGAGAAACGTCGAGAACGTTGCTGGTTCGTGGGTCCCACATGTCATCCTCTCTGAATGATAAATGTTGTGGCCGCGGCTGCAAGATAGGTCCCACATGTCAGCCTGACTGTTGAATAAATGTTTCCTTTCTCAAATTTATATTTGACCCCTGATTTCGGGCTACTTTGCCGTTTCTTTCGATCCCCTGCTGCCTTGTCAACGTTGAGGACACTGCTGCAAAATAGGTCCCACATGTCATCCTCTATGTAGAATAAATGTTTCCTTTCTTGGATTATTTTTTTCTTTCGATCTCTGGCCGCATTTCAATGATGAGGACGCAGGTATTGGGTCGTTATCTCATGAGCTAGTAGGCCCACGTAAATTACCATGTAGATTGCTGTACAGTACGAGTACTTTTTTTTCTATCCTGAAATCTAACCGGCGGGCGCGTGCCGAAGTACGTTCCGGGCACACCCACTAGACGACAACTGATGCGTAAGCTATCTGATATCAGGTGCCGTTTTCTGAAAAAATGTAACTTTTAAACCGTGCGGCGGAATTACAATCCGTTTTCACTTCTACAATCCCCATGACGAGAGCTTCGAAACTAGACCACATTTTCATATGTTTCGACGAATTTTTTAAACAAGCAACTTTGATGCGCGACAAAGCAATTTTGTTATGCAGCAAAATAACTTTGGTATGTGACAAAGCAACTTTGATATGCAACTAACATATGCACTTTTTGGTACACGAAGGCACAACTTTGATGCCCGACAACAATTTTGGTGTCAATCGGAGCATTTTCAATGTGTGACGAAGGAACTTAAGTGCCCTGCATAGCAACTTTGGCGCCCGGTGACGTAGTTTTTTAACCTTCCAGAGCAACTTTGGCGTCCGACCGAGCAAATTTAGTGTCCTGCAGAGCAACTTTGGTACTCGAGAGAGCAAATTTTTTTTGTGACGGTCTAATTTTGGCGTACATCAAAGCAACTTTGGTGTCCACCGAATAAATTTTGATGTATGGATGAGCAACTTTGGCATCCAGCGATGCAACTTTCATTGTGAATGTAGATTTACGTTGTGCAGCAAAGTTGCTTCGTCCCGCACTAAAGTTGCATCGTCTTGCATTATAATTGCTATGTCGCACGTAGAAGTTGCTTTAGAAAAAACTTTATCAAAATACATAGAAATGAGATCTAGTTTTGAAGAGCTCAGCGCAAGAAATTCAAAAGTGAAAGCGGATCTTAATTTCGACATCTGGTGCAAAAGTCATACGATTTTGGACATTTATAAAGGAAAATTAATCTAAATTATTTCACGCCTAATCGTTACCAAAACAAAGATCTTCATGTCTGCTACTCCACCAAAAAACAGACCATCATGTATTCATCACAATACGGGTAGCTAATTTAGGAAAAATGTGTTCATCACGGGATTCAAACAAAGATCTTCATCTCTGCTAAATTGTTATTTCACCAAAAACCGAACAGCGTGTGTTCATGACGTTAACTTCACGAACACTATGGTTTCTCTATAAAATAAGGTCACCATCCGTTTCCTTTACTGAAGGCATTTGCGAAAAGTGACTTTGGCTCATGGGCACCAGTGCTCCTGCGGTTTAAAAAAATCAAAAATCATACATATTTGTTTCAAAAAATCTGAAAATAAATGTAGACATAATAAATAAAGTAACCTACAAGCGTGTAAAATTTTAATATGAAATTCTTTATATTGTAGACTACACAAAAAAGACAAAATCTGTTGAAATTTGGAGATCTGAAATATGCATACCCAGATCCACACGTTTGTTATTTTTGTGTAGCCCAAAATTTTCTGTATTTGAAACCCAAATTTTGCACGCTTATGGGACCATTCATTAGCTACACCATGATTTTTTTCTAATTTTTTTAAAACACATAAATATGTTTTTTATTTTTTCTAAATTAGCAGGAGCACTGGTGCCCAAGAGCACCAAATCTCTTAGGCATTTGCGCCTAATAGCGCGAGCTTAGCTAATTTTTGAAGAAAAAAAGATGTCCATTGTGGTATTCAGGACAAAGATCTTCATGTCTGCTACTCCACCAAATAACAGACCAGCATGTATTCATCACAATACGGGTAGCTAATTTGTGAAAAATATGTTCAGCACGAGATTCAAACAAAGATCTTCATCTCTGCAAAATTTTGATTTCACCAAAAACCGAGCAGCGAATGTTCATGAGGTTAAGCTCACGAACACTGTGTTTTCTCTATAAAATAAGGTCACCATCCGTCTCTTATTTCTCAAGGAAAAACAGGTGGAAGTGTTGGGACGAACCACATGGGTGCTTCAGCTCTATGTTCAATCTTCTCTTTTTTGTACTGCAATCTTGAGCCTATGGCAGGACCTCCATTGACGTGCATTCTGCACCAATTTGGCCTTGGACGTATCCATGTATCACGGGCGCGATTGTGGGTGGCAAAGACACAGTCAGGTTTGAACAATTGGAAATCTGGTTCTGCAGCCTCTGCGTCAATTCGCGGGGGTAGCATTAAAATTGGGTGATTGAGTCCAAGAAATAAAGAATGCCCCTTCAAATTGTTCAATCTTTCCCACCTTGCCTCTTCTACAGTGTCCAAGGTATGGGCAGATCTCAAGAAAACGTAGCACCGTACCAAAGGATAAGACCTCAGCTTGTTACCCATATGTAATATTGGAGAACCGAGGATGGGCTGATAACCCTTAACCTGAATCCACGCGAGATCAGATTCACCAGTAATGGACTCTGCTCTCATTGGTGCCAGGAACCAAGTGCGCTGGTCAGAAAATCCAAGAAATACATCTTCATCTTCATCATTATGATTATCACCATCATCATCTAATTCTTCATCATCTAATTCTTCATCATCTAATTCATCTTCTTCTAATTCTTCTTCTTCTAATTCTTCTTGTTCTAATTCTTCTACATCAGCATCATTATCTTCATCGGCACCTCCATCGCATTGAGCCACATTTGCTTCATCATCTTCCATGACAGCATCTCCCTCGATTTGAGCCAAAATTGCAGCCGCTTCTGCTTCTTCATCTTCAATGACAGGGGCGTCAATGAGACGCGGGGCTGCATGTGTCCCTGCAATGCACAAAGATCAACCACAATGCAACAAGTAGGAATTACATTGTAAATGATCTCTTCTCTTCTATCTTCTATCTTCTATCTTCTACTACTATAAGGCACCAGTTTTGAACAAGACATGTAGTAGCAATTCCAACTGTTGGTGTCCAAAATCTAACGGTTGGGATTAGAGGTATTCGCGTGAAAAAATACCACACCAGTGTCCACGTGTTTCTAGAACCGTCATGTTTCCATTATGAAGAAAAATCAGAGCAGACTCACACCGATATCACACGTCCCACTTGATAGTGATTAAGAAAGGTTCCAATTTTTTGTTCATATTTATAAACTGTATGCTCACACTTATTTTGATGGTATAACCAAAATATTAGTTGTATTGAAAGTTTGAACAACATTTAAAACGCAACTTACATCAGTATTGCGAATCGTAATTGGTCCAACATGTGCAGCATGCCATTTACTAGTTAAGACATAAAACAAAGACTCACCCCAGGTATATGGTTCCCAAACCAGAACATCTCCATACGGATATGTAACTGCGTATACACGATGCAGGTGTGAACTTGTACCATATCCAGGAATGCCCATGGCATCAACATAGCTGGTTCCTTCAAAGAATTTGGGGTTTCCCAGGATATTCCACTCCTTTTCTAGGGGCGCTTGTAGGATAGCGATCAAGTAGTCAAATACAACGATTACCCCGTAATGCCATGACCCTGCTAGATCATCTTTGTACGGCTTCTTGACGATCCGTACTTTGAGCAGTTCCAAACTTTTATCTATGTTGTATTTGAAGAGGAATGGTGGGCTGGCATTCCACCATTCACGAGTAGGGCCCAAAGAAATTCCTGCATCTTGCAGAGATGGAAGAGGTATAATAGTATCTGATATGTATATGTTGCGGATCGTCAAGTGCCCGTCCTGCTGTACAAATGCCACCCAGTCGCCGTTACAGCCCACCCAGTGCATGGGTCCATGTCCATCCAGTTCCTCCTTGGTATGGATAAATGCTGGAACTGTCGGCTTGTCTAATGGCATCAGCAACGCGTGAATGCCCTGCAAATAGGATTTGTTTCAAAATTGTCTATGCATGTAAGGTATTCGACAGAATGAAGAGCGGATTGTGCAGAACTGACGCACAGATGCAATGGATAAATAAAGAAATTCCAAAGAGTACATGTGCATAGTGAAGGCAGCAAACCTTACAGTACTCCCAAATTAGGTGATGATGTTGAGTCTAAATATATGCATGATGTTTGGCAGTAAGAAAAATTGATTGAAAAAACACAAGCTGAAACGAGATGAGTAAATAAATAAATACTCTTACAGTATTGTCGCGGTCGTCTGGCCATGTCTCGGGGTCGCAGTGGAGCAGGCTCGGTACACCGAACGGAACCTTATGCGCTCCGCGGATGGCATGCCGCATGCCGATCATGCCTCGATCGAGGCGACCAGTGCTGAGGATATCCGCCCGCTCGGCTATGTTCTCCACCAGTGGGTAGTGGAGGTTGCCCCACCCCATGGACTGGTGGTAGCAATCAGGAATCTCCTCAACCTTACGCTTCTGCTTCATTGGAGTCGGTAATCTAATGCAAGGGAGAGAGGGGTGAATGGGAGAAAGAGACGAAAGAGGGTTTTTTGGAGAAGATGCAGTAGTACTACGATACTAGGAGGTGGAGATGCGGGGCATATGTTTCCGGGGGAGAGGAACCACTATTTCCCTTTTACGGAGTAAAAAAAATAACCGCACTTGCTCATTAGAACTTGGGGCGGGGATATAGTGGTAACAGATTCCGAGGTATTGACCAAATTTTCCTCACCTTGACCCCACGTGGTTGTGACCCGAGATAATTTTCTTTTTGATGAACCCGATATACTTATTATAGTACTAAAATAGTACAAGTATATACCTTGTATATACCAATATTATTATTTTAAGGACTTTTGTTCCATGAGCAACAACTTCCCCCACTCCGCTCAACCGAAATCCTAGCCCCTCCAACTTCAAGGACCAATCGACATAGCTATGGCCTTCTAATTTGGCTCAAGTCGCCGCACACATAGCCCTCCCGCCGACAAGGAAAAGGAGCATCAGCCCTTTCGTCGCTTGTTGCTATACATAATCATATGCAGTACCATATATATATTTCAAATTTCCATATCAAAAAATAGTTCAAATCTGAATTTTAACATCTCAAGCTAAACCCTCGCTTGGTCCTAAACATAAGCATACCATAGTTCTACTTTTGTCTTCACCAAACAACATAACACAATGTGTTCATCACAACATAGCCAACCGGAGTACCTAGTAGTGTAACTAGAGAAGTGAACTTATAGTTGATCAAGCCTTCAACTTTAACACAATAATACCCCCACATTATGTGTTGAGGAGCCACACCCATATATTTAAGAGTACCATCATGTAGACCACAAATGCATCAATGAAGAGAGGGGTATACTTATAGACCACCTCTTTACAAAACAGTTGTAATTAGTAGACCACAAGTGCCTCGTTCATTAGCTATGAAATTACATACTATCAGTAGCTACAATGGTTGCAGGACCTGTTTCATAATTAAACATCACACTTGTTCCAATCCGGGGCGTTGGCGAAGTTTGGGATGAACCAAAGCGGTGTCTTTACCAGGTACCTATCTTTTTTTGTTTTGCATGTTTTCTCCAAGGCGTTGGTTTGGAAACCAACGGCGCAATCTTCACGATTCAGACTGAATCGGCATATTTCAGGCAGCTGCGAATTGCGAAGCCATGCTTCATTCGGCAAGGTGTACACACAATTTCTTCTCGTCAGACATCCTGGGACAACATCTGCACCGCCTAATGGCAGCATAATCGGATAGTTCACTCCAAGGAAAAGAGAATATTCTCCAAGGTCATCAATCTTTTCCCATGGAATACCTTCATTTAACTTACTAGTGTCCTTTGTGAACACCAGGCAACCAAACCCAGAAGCATAGTTGCCAACAGTACGACCATGATGAACATGACGATCAGAAGCAGTATGGCAAACTTTACATGAATATTCCCTTTCATCAGCAATGCCCAGTGTATGGATGAGAAGAAGTCTAGAACCATCTATAGATCTTGCTAACCACCACACACCATAATCGACCTCGTGATCATGGCCAAGAGCATCATCAAGTGCACACCGCCATTCAAACACAATGGATGGTGGCTCTACGATCAGCGGAGGACCAGCTTGAAAACGAAATTATTGTTAAGAAGGGCATGTTTGGTTTGCACAAATCTGAAAACGTAAGAATTGGGAAAATGTATTAGGATTCAGATGGGATGATATAATGTCATTTCCATTCAATAATACAACATATTGGTGTATTTGAGTACATCACATGGGAAACCAAAGGATTCATTTCAAGAAGTTCAAGTAGAGGTCGAAATCCAACATAATTCAATCTGAGAATAAAACTCCTAATTATACAATCCTCAATTTTTTCTATGGTAATCATCTCGAATAAAAAGTCTAAATACCAATGAAATTTCATCCGAAGCAAATATGCCCCAAGTCAGATCAGTCAGGTTCGAAAATTAATAAGTTTGTGCATTAAAATTATCTTTACAGCCATGAATAATGAAGCTCATCATACACTACATCCGGAGGAAAATTACCAGCTTGCTGAGGTTTCCATGCGTGAACAGTGCCAGTATGAGTTGTGGCAAACACAAGCCCACTGTGGAGAATTGCATCGCTGTAATTGTAAAAGATGTGGGAGTTGTGCTCTGTAAGAACTGTCCATCCAGAATCAGCGCCGTAAAGGAGGGCAACTCTGATGTCAAAAACAGCAACAAGAGAGAAATTTTTGTACCCCCCAGCAGCTGTGGGAACTTGGCAAATATATACCTTGTGAAATACAATAGCACGAAGGTTGTGGTGGTATATATTTTGAATGTGGGTGGTTTCAAACGGCCCAGGGAGAGGAATTTCACGGCGAGTGTAGACGTTGACAAGTTTCCATTTGCAAGCAGGAAAGCCAGTGTCAACCATGGCAATCCAATCTCCATTGGCACCTACCCACTGCTTACCCGTACCGTCTGGCATCACAGCGTCGCAGGAGAACCTGTCGATCGGCGTCAGCTTGCAATCCCGTGCTACCTTCGTCGGGTGAGAATGAAGAACACATGGGAGCCCAAACGGGAGAGAAACAGATAGAGTTGCACTATCATTTGCAGAGTCGAAAAATAGTTTGGACGAACCGACGAGGCTCGCGGCGGTGATGACGTCGCATCTTGTTACGAGTTCTTCAAGGGGACCTTCGGAAAAGACCTTCTGAAACTGTTCAGAGTCATCATTTTCCTTGTTCGATGCCACCATCGCAGGGCAGGGGGTGGGTCTATGAGGTTTGGGTTCAACTGATTGGAGTTTAATTTGGGTTCGATGGCGGCAGGTGGGGGGGGGGGGAAGATGAAGAACGGAGGCTCTCAAACTGGGCGGTGGAATTGATTCTAAAGCTGCATGGCGGCGGCACTGGCGCGTGCTATGGAAGGTGGTCGAGTGGAGAGTGGGTGCGGGCGGGGGCGGAGGTAGACGATGGAGGTGAACCGAAATATGGCAGGTGGGGACGGGGCGCTTGACTTCGCTCCTCTACACTCTACATCATATCCTCCTGTTTCTTGGAAAATGTATAGACCCATAATAAAAAGTCATTGTTCCCTCTGAAAAGGTGAAGAACAAGTCACTGGTCTAACGTGCAAATTTGGACATCCCAAGCTCTGTGTTGTCATGTCAATTCAATGTCCATGGCAGTATTTTGAATTTTGCGTGACCAAAAGAAGTACGCCTTGGCCTTTCACAATCGGGGTTTCTTAGGCCCTCCACAACGTTGCACATTTTCGGTGCCCAAACAACTTTTCAGGCTTTGGGCATTGGTGCCCTACGCTGCACAACCGGTGCCCCAATTTACTTTCAGGGAATCGAATCATCTACTCAGCTGTGGATAGAATACTACGTATTATTTTCCTGCTCACCCGCACCAAACCTTCCTCTATTCAGCTCCTTTCTCTGTCCACAGGTACACTGATGGTCTGATGGTTAGCTGAATGGATTCTTTATCAAATGTGGGCTCACTTCCTTTCTGACAAGCGATGCTCTATGTTGTGAGCTCGGTGCCTCAAAACTTTTATTTGGGATCGGTGGTGACGTGTTAGCTTTTTCAGCAATTGGGCACCGGCTACATTGTGGAAGGCAGAGCAAGAACAATAGAAGAGCCAACAGCTGGCAAAAGTGCCATGTAGGTGGGCTATACTATACATTGTGGATGCTCAAGCGCCCACTATTGTCCTACTTCCTCTTGGCATGATACTCCCTCCGTCCACAAATAAGTGGACGTGCGGGATTTTCAAGGTAAATTATTAAAAGGAAAGAAAAAATGCATTGGAGCACTCATATCTTAAGAAACACATGTACTCAACCACGGTTGTAGATTTTCTCGGCGCAAGACTTTTCCCCAGCAGTTGTGGCTTTCAGTTGTTCGTGGGTGTGGGGAGGAGCTCCGCCGCATCGGTAGAAAGCAAAGAGGAACGGCGGCTCTCGATCGTGCGGTGCACTCGTCAATCACGTGCGACCCATGCCCTAATAATTCACAATGCATTGATAAGGGCTATCACTTCATCATCCAATAAAATGTAGTAACTATCGTAATAATATTGTCTCTTAAGCCATGTAGTACAGTGCAAGATGCTTTAGAGAAATAAACCTCTATTTTATTGCTAATACACATGGGTTATTCTAGGCAAATGCCTACCGAAAGATGTAGGAATAGGAAAAATGTAGGATTGCAATGTCATGTCCACTCCAATCCTATAGGAATTCATAGAAACCAAACTTTGTTTGATTCCACCATAGGAAAAGTAAAGGATTCTTAAAAAGAGGCATGAGTAGATGTTTAATTTCCTATGGAATCTGTGCAAAGGAATCCTTAGGAAAAATTCCTATCGGAAACAATCATACAAATCAAACAGCCATGGATTCAATTCTACCAATTTCCTATGCAAATCATTGGTGTTCAGCCAATCCTCTCGAATACTCATCCAAAAAATGCACTAATACTTTGATGGGGAGTTTTTTTATTCTAGGCAAGAATAGAGGGTTTGCGGGGATCACTTGAGAAGTGTATTAACCAAAGAAGGCATAAGTAATACACCAACACACACTAACATGCCCTTAATGGATGTATCTCCATAAACTCCCTCTGTTCTTTATTACTACTACTAGTTTATGTACTTCTTAACGAATATGGGATAATCATGAAATATATTTTCTAACATTCAGCCAAAATATAGTGTATCGACTTTCTAAAATACTGAAAAAGCTAGTAATTAAAAATATTTGAGCTAACAAATCTATGAAGTTTGAAAATATTTTGTATTCCGTATGAAAGTTGTGTCACTTGGTGTGAGATTCACACAAAAATGATGAAAATATCAAACCTTCAAAATAATTGTAGTAATTCGATCGTTAAGTGCATTTCATAATTTTGGAAAATCGATTCTATTTGCAATTAAAACTAGTAGTTGGTGATCCCCGATCATCTGATTTGCTCTTAAACAGCTCAATCCTAAATTTGAACCTCCCTGCAACAGAACACGATAGTTGGTGGTTTGTGCGAAAAAATAACAGTTTAAATAAGTGTTTACGCAACGAAGGCAGCAATAAGCGGTAGTTTGTGCAATTTCCTCGTGTAAACAACATGTAGCGTCGAAGTAGTAGTACTAGGAGTACAGAAATCTTGTGTAATTTCTAGTTCTACACATTACTAGTGTCCACTGTTTGAGAGTTGATGGTGAATGGGTCTAATTTTCAATCGAATGAGAATTAGCAAATTGATTTCTATGACAAAAGCATACAAAGCGAGTAAAACCAACATACCCGCATTCGCCGCTGCTACCAGCATGCGATGCCTCCACGAGTGCATTGACGGCTGCTGCAAATCCTCGGAAGGCATCTAGGTCTTGCAGATCGTCGATTGCCGCTGTCCGGCTAAGCTTAACCAGCATAGCTGCCGCCAAAATATCTCGGATTTGGACCACAGGAAGAAGCTGATTGGGGTCGAAGGATTGCCTGATTCGGAATTTGAAGTACCAAGCCCTCGGCTCCGATGGTGGAAGTTTGGAACTCGGCCCGGCTAGAACCTCCCAAATCTGTGTGTGGCAGTGGATGCCCATCGGCATCCCCAATGCTGCCGACGCCGTGATGTGGTCGGTCGCACTTTGGTCCCCACTAAAGGCTGGGGCTGCAACACGTCGCCGCCGCCCCCGATGTCCCCACGACGACATCGCCATGGAACGAGGTGCTGAGCTTGTTGGCGAACCCGAAGCCCTGGATGGCAAGTGCTTCTTCACAATGGAAGCATCCTCACCCGGCGAGGTTCGCCCCCGGCGCATGCCTCTGCTCCGACCAGCCCACTTTGCCGCTGCTGCCTGGGCTGCCGCCGATACCTGGGCCACCGCCGCTTCATGGGACCCCCTCCCTCCTCTCCCTCTCCTAGATCAAAGGGCGCCAGGAGTCTAGCCACAACAAGACACAGAGCCGCCTACTTCATCGCACACTAGTGGCACACAGATATTTGCGAGCTTTTAGCGCACACCCCTCCGAGGCTGAGTCGTGGAGCCTGGGTTCACGGGGCTAAGGCTGGAGGAGTCGCCATGGGACGTGGGGTGTCGAGTGCTCGGGCAAGTACGGGAAAGGGGAAGTTTTGCATAACCTTATATGATCACATCAATGCTTCTCAAGGAGCCAAATACTGTATGAGAAACAGGAAAAGTTTGAACGTTTGAAAACTTTGCCGGCATAATGCATCCTTCCAATGCACGCCTACGTACCCAACGTATACGCCAACTAAGGTAGAAAGCGAACTCAGTTGCTACTCTGTTGGCAAAATGTACCATGGCTCAATCTCAGGTCACACACCCATGAAGCCAAGTTAACTCATCTATCAATTGTCACCCTCTTCATCCCACTATAGGTATAGTAAAGTTGCTTCGAGTTTGATCTTTTGTATTGTTTCTTGTAAGTTCGTGAATAATCTAATTAAAAAAAGTCGTGTGCATCCTTTGGATGCAGAAGCTGGGGCGACTTTTCCCCCATTTCGAAAAAATCAATTGGTATATTTTGGTTATATTCAAAAATTTACTTGAAACTTGTAGGTCATGCCATTCTACTACTCGCCTAACACTTTTTCTACGCTGGAAGGATACGAGCGATGCAACAAAAAGAAACACATCCGTCCCCCTCCCCCAGTGATTTGTCCTAGATATGAAATCAAACTACAAGTGGTTCAAAAAGGCAATCGAAAAACATGGATTGTTCATCAGTTTGTACATAGCTAGGGAAAATACCAGAATGTCATATTAGTGTTTTAGAGAAGAGCCCTTCAAGTAGTTTGGCACCATGTTGGACACCGTCCAGCTTAATTCCACCCAAACATGATTTTTTCGTTTGAATATGTCTAGACTTTGTTTATCATCTTCAATGCGTATTGTATGACATAAGAAGACTATGTGCTTTGGTTTTAATTTTTTGAATTTTTAATGCGCAATTGAATCTTGGTCAAATCCTAGGTTTGACCAAGATTTAAACAAGTTCAAAACATGAAAATGAAAAAGTGAGCCTGGATCCTTCTTAGTCACTCCAAAATGAATCTTTTGGAAGGTTTTTTTAAATTTCCATGTTTGAAACCCAAAACCACTTCTCTTCATGCTTGACTTCATAAGACAGAGTTTAGGGTTAGGGTACGTAGATACATGATTTTTTTGGTTTGAATACGTCTAAAACTTGTTTAATTTATCAACTTGAATACTTATATGACATAAGAAGACTATGTGCTTTGGTTTTTTATTTTCTTGATTTTTTCGATTTTTTATGCCCATTTGTATCTTGGTCAAATCCGAGATTTGACAAAGATTTAAACAAGTTTAAAACATGGAAATGAAAAATTAAGCATGGTCCTTTTTAGTCACTCCAAAATGAAGCTTTTGGGAGGTTTTTTTGAAATTTCCATGTTTGAAACCCAAAACCACTTCTCTTCATCCTTGACTTCCTAAGACAGAGTTTGGGGTTGTTAGGGGGTATGTAGATACATGCTTTCTGCTATGAATATATATGTGTGGACCTTGTTAATCAACCTGGATGCTCACTATATGACATAAGAAGACTATGTGCTTTGGTTTTTCATTATTTTAATTTTTTGAATTTTTTATGCCCATTTGTACGTATCTCTTGGTGAAATCCTAGGTTTGACCAAGATTTAAAACATGAAAACGAAAAAGTAAGCCTGGATCCTTCTTAATTAGTAACTTCAAAATGAAGATTTAGGAAGGTTTTTGAAATTTCCATGTTTGAAACCCAAAACACCCTCTTCATGATTGACTTCATAAGACAAATCGAGTTTAGGGTTAGCGGTAGGTACATGATTTTTCTAGTTTGAATATGTCTAGACCTTTGCTTTTATCAACTTGAATGCTTAGTATATGACATAAGAAGATGTACTATGTGCATTGGATTTTCATTTTTTTGATTTGTTTTGAATTTTTATGCCCATTCGAATTTTGGTCAAATCATAGGTTTAACCAAGATTTAAACAAGCTTAAAACTTGAAAATGAAAAATTAAGCATGGATCCTTCTTAGTCACTAGAAAATGAAGCTTTTGGGAGGCTTTTCAAATGTCCATGTTTGAAACCCAAAACCACTTCTCTTCATGCTTGACTTCGTAAGACATATGAGTTTAGGGTTAGGGGGTGTAGATACATGATTTTTCTGGTTTGAATAGGTCTATAACTTGTTTATCAAGTTGAATGGCTTACTATGTGACATAAGAAGACTATGTGCTTTGGTTTTTCATTTTTTGATTTTTTGAATTTTTTTATGACCATTTGAATCTTGGTCAAATCCTAGGTTTGAACATGATTTAAACAAGTTTAAAACATGAAAATGAAAAAGTAAGCATGAATCCTATGTGCTTTGGTTTTTCATTTTTTCTGATTTTGTTCTGGATTTTTATGCCCATTTGAATCTTGGTCAAGTCCTAGGTTTGACCAAGATTTAAACAAGTTTAAAACATGAAAATGAAAAGGTAAGCATGGATCCTTCTTAGTCACTCTAAAATGAATCTTTTGGGAGGTTCTTGAAATTTCCATGTTTGAAACCCAAAACCACTTCTCTTCATGATTGACTTCGTAAGACAGAGTTTAGTGTTAGGGGTAGATACATGATTTGTCTAGTTTGAATATGTCTAGACCTTGTTTATCAACTTGAATTCTTACTTTATGACATAAGAAGGCTATGTGCTTTGGTTTTTCATTTTTATGACTTTTTTGAATTTTATGCCCATTAGAATCTTGGTCAAATACTAGCTAGGTTTGACCAAGATTTAAACAAGTTTAACACATGAAAATGAAAAGGTAATCCTCGATCCTTCTTACTCACTCTAAAATTAAGCTTTTGGGAAGTTTTTGAAATTTCCATGTTTGAAACCAAAACCACTTCTCTTCATGCTTGACTTCATAAGACATAGTTAAGGGTTAGGGGGTAGATACATGCTTTTTCTGTTTTGAATATGTATAGACCTTGTTCATCAACTTGAAGGCTTACTATATATATATAACATAAGAAGGCTATGTTCTTTAGTTTTTTTTTCATTTTTTTGAATTTTATGCCCATTTGAATCTTGGTCAAATACTAGCTAGGTTTGACCAAGATTTAAACAATTTTAAAACATGAAAATGAACAGGCATGCCTGGATCTTTTCTAGTCACTCTAAAATGAAACTTGTGGGAGGTTCTTGAAATTTCCATGTTTGAAACCCATACTACTTCTCTTCATGCTAGACTTCATAAGATCGACCGAGTTTATGTTGTGAGCTCGGTGCCTCAAAACTTTTATTTGGGATCGGTGGTGACGTGTTAGCTTTTTCAGCAATTGGGCACCGGCTACATTGTGGAAGGCAGAGCAAGAACAATAGAAGAGCCAACAGCTGGCAAAAGTGCCATGTAGGTGGGCTATACTATACATTGTGGATGCTCAAGCGCCCACTATTGTCCTACTTCTTCTTGGCATGATACTCCCTCCGTCCACAAATAAGTGGACGTGCGGGATTTTCAAGGTAAATTAGTAAAAGGAAAGAAAAAATGCATTGGAGCACTCATATCTTAAGAAACACATGTACTCAACCACGGTTGTAGATTTTCTCGGCGCAAGACTTTTCCCCAGCAGTTGTGGCTTTCAGTTGTTCGTGGGTGTGGGGAGGAGCTCCGCCGCATCGGTAGAAAGCAAAGAGGAACGGCGGCTCTCGATCGTGCGGTGCACTCGTCAATCACGTGCGACCCATGCCCTAATAATTCACAATGCATTGATGAGGGCTATCACTTCATCATCCAATAAAATGTAGTAACTATCATAATAATATTGTCTCTTAAGCCATGTAGTACAGTGCAAGATGCTTTAGAGAAATAAACCTCTATTTTATTGCTAATACACATGGGTTATTCTAGGCAAATGCCTACCGAAAGATGTAGGAATAGGAAAAATGTAGGATTGCAATGTCATGTCCACTCCAATCCTATAGGAATTCATAGAAACCAAACTTTGTTTGATTCCACCATAGGAAAAGTAAAGGATTCTTAAAAAGAGGCATGAGTAGATGTTTAATTTCCTATGGAATCTGTGCAAAGGAATCCTTAGGAAAAATTCCTATCGGAAACAATCCTACAAATCAAACAGCCATGGATTCAATTCTACCAATTTCCTATGCAAATCATTGGTGTTCAGCCAATCCTCTCGAATACTCATCCAAAAAATGCACTAATACTTTGATGGGGAGTTTTTTTATTCTAGGCAAGAATAGAGGGTTTGCGGGGATCACTTGAGAAGTGTATTAACCAAAGAAGGCATAAGTAATACACCAACACACACTAACATGCCCTTAATGGATGTATCTCCATAAACTCCCTCTGTTCTTTATTACTACTACTAGTTTATGTACTTCTTAACTAATATGGGATAATCATGAAATATATTTTCTAACATTCAGCCAAAATATAGTGTTTCGACTTTCTAAAATACTGAAAAAGCTAGTAATTAAAAATATTTGAGCTAACAAATCTACGAAGTTTGAAAATATTTTGTATTCCATATGAAAGTTGTGTCACTTGGTGTGAGATTCACACAAAAATGATGAAAATATCAAACCTTCAAAATAATTGTAGTAATTCGATCGTTAAGTACGTTTCATAATTTTGGAAAATCGATTCTATTTGCAATTAAAACTAGTAGTTGGTGATCCCCGATCATCTGATTTTCTCTTAAACAGCTCAATCCTAAATTTGAACCTCCCTGCAACAGAACACGATAGTTGGTGGTTTGTGCGAAAAAAATAACAGTTTAAATAAGTGTTTACGCAACGAAGGCAGCAATAAGCGGTAGTTTGTGAAATTTCCTCGTGTAAACAACATGTAGCGTCGAAGTAGTAGTACTAGGAGTACAGAAATCTTGTGTAATTTCTAGTTCTACACATTACTAGTATCCACTGTTTGAGAGTTTATGGTGAATGGGTCTAATTTTCAATCGAATGAGAATTAGCAAATTGATTTCTATGACAAAAGCATACAAAGCGAGTAAAACCAACATACCCGCATTCGCCGCTGCTACCAGCATGCGATGCCTCCACGAGTGCATTGACGGCTGCTGCAAATCCTCGGAAGGTATCTAGGTCTTGCAGATCGTCGATTGCCGCTGTCCGGCTAAGCATAACCAGCATAGCTGCCGCCAAAATATCTCGGATTTGGACCACAGGCAGAAGCTGATTGGAGTCGAAGGATTGCCTGATTCGGAATTTGAAGTACCAAGCCCTCGGCTCCGATGGTGGAAGTTTGGAACTCGGCCCGGCCAGAACCTCCCAAATCTGTGTGTGGCAGTGGATGCCCATCGGCATCCCCAATGCTGCCGACGCCGTGATGTGGTCGGTCGCACTTTGGTCCCCACTAAAGGCTGGGGTTGCAACACGTCACCGCCGCCCCCGACGTCCCCACGATGGCATCGCCATGGAACGAGGCGCTGAGCTTGTTGGCGAACCCGAAGCCCTGGATGGCAAGTGCTTCTTCCCAATGGAAGCATCCTCACCCGGCGAGGTTCGCCCCCGGCGCATGCCTCTGCTCCGACCAGCCCACTTTGCCGCTGCTGCCTGGGCTGCCGCCGATACCTGGGCCACCGCCGCTTCATGGGACCCACTCCCTCCTCTCCCTCTCCTAGATCAAAGGGCGCTAGGAGTCTAGCCACAACAAGACACAGAGCCGCCTACTTCATCGCACACTAGTGGCACACAGATATTTGCGAGCTTTTAGCGCACACCCCTCCGAGGCTGAGTCGTGGAGCCTGGGTTCACGGGGCTAAGGCTAGAGGAGTCGCCATGGGACGTGGGGTGTCGAGTGCTCGGGCAAGTACGGGAAAGGGGAAGTTCTGCATAACCTTATATGATCACATCAATGCTTCTCAAGGAGCCAAATACTGTATGAGAAACAGGAAAAGTTTGAACGTTTGAAAACTTTGCCGGCATAATGCATCCTTCCAATGCACGCCTACGTACCCAACGTATACGCCAACTAAGGTAGAAAGCGAACTCAGTTGCTACTCTGTTGGCAAAATGTACCATGGCTCAATCTCAGGTCACACACCCATGAAGCCAAGTTAACTCATCTATCAATTGTCACCCTCTTCATCCCACTATAGGTATAGTAAGGTTGCTTCGAGTTTGATCTTTTGTATTGTTTCTTGTAAGTTCGTGAATAATCTAATTAAAAAAAGTCGTGTGCATCCTTTGGATGCAGAAGCTGGGGCGACTTTTCCCCCATTTCGAAAAAATCAATTGGTATATTTTGGTTATATTCAAAAATTTACTTGAAACTTGTAGGTCATGCCATTCTACTACTCGCCTAACACTTTTTCTTCGCTGGAAGGATACGAGCGATGCAACAAAAAGAAACACATCCGTCCCCCTCCCCCAGTGATTTGTCCTAGATATGAAATCAAACTACAAGTGGTTCAAAAAGGCAATCGAAAAACATGGATTGTTCATCAGTTTGTACATAGCTAGGGAAAATACCAGAATGTCATATTAGTGTTTTAGAGAAGAGCCCTTCAAGTAGTTTGGCACTATGTTGGACACCGTCCAGCTTAATTCCACCCAAACATGATTTTTTCGTTTGAATATGTCTAGACTTTGTTTATCATCTTTAATGCGTATTGTATGACATAAGAAGACTATGTGCTTTGGTTTTAATTTTTTGAATTTTTAATGCGCAATTGAATCTTGGTCAAATCCTAGGTTTGACCAAGATTTAAACAAGTTCAAAACATGAAAATGAAAAAAGTGAGCCTGGATCCTTCTTAGTCACTCCAAAATGAATCTTTTGGAAGGTTTTTTTAAATTTCCATGTTTGAAACCCAAAACCACTTCTCTTCATGCTTGACTTCATAAGACAGAGTTTAGGGTTAGGGTACATAGATACACGATTTTTCTGGTTTGAATACGTCTAAAACTTGTTTAATTTATCAACTTGAATACTTATATGACATAAGAAGACTATGTGCTTTGGTTTTTCATTTTCTTGATTTTTTCGATTTTTTATGCCCATTTGTATCTTGGTCAAATCCGAGATTTGACAAAGATTTAAACAAGTTTAAAACATGGAAATGAAAAATTAAGCATGGTCCTTTTTAGTCACTCCAAAATGAAGCTTTTGGGAGGTTTTTTTGAAATTTCCATGTTTGAAACCCAAAACCACTTCTCTTCATCCTTGACTTCCTAAGACAGAGTTTGGGGTTGTTAGGGGGTACGTAGATACATGCTTTCTGCTATGAATATATATGTGTGGACCTTGTTAATCAACCTGGATGCTTACTATATGACATAAGAAGACTATGTGCTTTGGTTTTTCATTATTTTAATTTTTTGAATTTTTTATGCCCATTTGTACGTATCTCTTGGTGAAATCCTAGGTTTGACCAAGATTTAAAACATGAAAACGAAAAAGTAAGCCTGGATCCTTCTTAATTAGTAACTTCAAAATGAAGCTTTAGGAAGGTTTTTGAAATTTCCATGTTTGAAACCCAAAACACCCTCTTCATGATTGACTTCATAAGACAAATCGAGTTTAGGGTTAGCGGTAGATACATGATTTTTCTAGTTTGAATATGTCTAGACCTTTGCTTTTATCAACTTGAATGCTTAGTATATGACATAAGAAGATGTACTATGTGCATTGGATTTTCATTTTTTTGATTTGTTTTGAATTTTTATGCCCATTCGAATTTTGGTCAAATCATAGGTTTAACCAAGATTTAAACAAGCTTAAAACTTGAAAATGATAAATTAAGCATGGATCCTTCTTAGTCACTAGAAAATGAAGCTTTTGGGAGGCTTTTCAAATGTCCATGTTTGAAACCCAAAACCACTTCTCTTCATGCTTGACTTCGTAAGACATATGAGTTTAGGGTTAGGGGGTGTAGATACATGATTTTTCTGGTTTGAATAGGTCTATAACTTGTTTATCAAGTTGAATGGCTTACTATGTGACATAAGAAGACTATGTGCTTTGGTTTTTCATTTTTTGATTTTTTGAATTTTATTATGACCATTTGAATCTTGGTCAAATCCTAGGTTTGAACATGATTTAAACAAGTTTAAAACATGAAAATGAAAAAGTAAGCATGAATCCTATGTGCTTTGGTTTTTCATTTCTTCTGATTTTGTTCTGGATTTTTATGCCCATT
The DNA here is from genome assembly GCF_019359855.2 of Lolium perenne. Classification (NCBI taxonomy): domain Eukaryota; kingdom Viridiplantae; phylum Streptophyta; class Magnoliopsida; order Poales; family Poaceae; genus Lolium; species Lolium perenne. The sequence continues at coordinate 219,672,893 of NC_067247.2, forward strand.
TGAATCTTGGTCAAGTCCTAGGTTTGACCAAGATTTAAACAAGTTTAAAACATGAAAATGAAAAGGTAAGCATGGATCCTTCTTAGTCACTCTAAAATGAATCTTTTGGGAGGTTCTTGAAATTTCCATGTTTGAAACCCAAAACCACTTCTCTTCATGATTGACTTCGTAAGACAGAGTTTAGTGTTAGGGGTAGATACATGATTTGTCTAGTTTGAATATGTCTAGACCTTGTTTATCAACTTGAATTCTTACTTTATGACATAAGAAGGCTATGTGCTTTGGTTTTTCATTTTTATGATTTTTTTGAATATTATGCCCATTAGAATCTTGGTCAAATACTAGCTAGTTTTGACCAAGATTTAAACAAGTTTAACACATGAAAATGAAAAGGTAATCCTCGATCCTTCTTACTCACTCTAAAATTAAGCTTTTGGGAAGTTTTTGAAATTTCCATGTTTGAAACCAAAACCACTTCTCTTCATGCTTGACTTCATAAGACATAGTTAAGGGTTAGGGGGTAGATACATGCTTTTCTGTTTTGAATATGTATAGACCTTGTTCATCAACTTGAAGGCTTACTATATATATATATATAACATAAGAAGGCTATGTGCTTTAGTTTTTTATTTTTTCATTTTTTTGAATTTTATGCCCATTTGAATCTTGGTCAAATACTAGCTAGGTTTGACCAAGATTTAAACAATTTTAAAACATGAAAATGAACAGGCAAGCCTGGATCTTTTCTAGTCACTCTAAAATGAAACTTTTGGGAGGTTCTTGAAATTTCCATGTTTGAAACCCATACTACTTCTCTTCATGCTAGACTTCATAAGATCGACCGAGTTTATGGTTAGGGGGTAGATAAATGGATGCTTCTTAGTCACTCTAAAATGAATCTTTTGGGAGGTTCTTGAAATTTCCATGTTTGAAACCCAAAACCACTTCTCTTCATGATTGACTTCATAAGACAGAGTTTAGTGTTAGGGGTAGATACATGATTTGTCTAGTTTGAATATGTCTAGACCTTGTTTACCAACTTGAATGCTCATTATATGACATAAAAAGGCTATGTGTGCGTATTTTTTATTTTTTATACCCATTTGAATCTTGGTCAAATCCTAGTTTTGACCAGGATTTAAACAAGTTTAAAACATGAAAATGAAAAGGTAAGACTGTATCCTTCTTAGTCACTCTAAAATGAAGCTTTTGGGAGGTTTTTGAAATTTCCATGTTTGAAACCCAAAACCATTTCTCTTCGTGCTTGACTTCATAAGATAAAGTTTAGGGTTAGGTGTAGATACATGATTTGACTGGTTTGAATATGTCTAGACGTTGTTTATCAACTTCAATTCTTACTATATGACATAAGAAGACCATGTGCTTTGGTTTTTCATTTTTTGATTTTTTTATGAATGTTTATGCACATTTGAATCTAAAGGTGAGAGAACACGTTAAAGGTTATTCTAACAAAGGTCATTCTTGGAATAATACTTATGTATTATTGTACATCACAAATGTGAAATGAAAATATGTGCATCTCTATAAACCATAAACCCTAACCCTAACTATATAGAAAAATATGAACAATCCGGCCATGCTTTTCGATTGCCTTTTTTGATCCACCTTTGGCTGGATTTGAAATTTAGGGAGGGGTACGTAGGGGACGAGTGTGTTTCTTTGGATGCATCTCTCGTATTTGCTAGTTTTGGGGGTCACACAAATACAGGGTAGCATCATGCCCACCCCCCTCCCTTCACGCGCGGAAAAAATGTTAGGCGAGTAGTAAAATGGCATGAACAACAAGTTTCAAGTAAAATTTCAAATATAACCAGAATGTACCAATTGATAGATGAGTTAACTTGGCTTCATGGAAAAAATAAGGTCATGTAAATGAGTTAGCTTGGCTTTCCTACCCTTGAATCCATAGGAAACTTTGTACTAATACAGTATAATGATCACCCGAGTTATTACACCAACAGGTCTGTCATTTACGTGTGGTTCCCATGCGTGAGATCCCACACTTAAGTGAGCACAAGTCATGTGCGGAAGGTCGGCAAACTCCCATCTTCTTTGTCAAGAGAAGATGCATCAAAACTCCCCCTCTCTCTCTCCAGTTATCCACCTCCGCTGGCTGCCGGTTTTGGCATTGCGTTTCTAGCTCAGCTCGGAGGCCATGGTGTGCACGCACTGTAGCCATGGCGATTTGGTCGCGCTCAGTGGTTCGTCCCCGGCTGCGACGAGGATCAATCTGGGCGGTGGCTGTTAAGGACCCGATCGCATTTCTTGCTTTCAGCGTGGGGTCTTCCATGTAAAAGTTAGGGATTTAGATGAAATTTCCTGTTTATTCTGTGTCTTGTTGTAAACTGTGCTCTGGTGCGTATTGGAAGTCTGAGTTCTTCAGGATCCTTCGGTTGTCCCTCTCTCTCAAAAAAAAGAAAAAACATCTCTCTCATTATCGGCCTCGCTCGCTCGCTCGCACCTCCTGCGCACTGACAAACCCAGAAAAAGGTCAGAAACCATAAATAAGAGGGGCCCCCTCACTTCTCACCTGACCTCTATCCTCCGTGTGATCCCTCTTCCTCCGAGTTTCACTGGATGGGCAAACACATGTGCTGCCTACAAATATTCGACCCCTTTGCATGGATAATCATGTCGACCATTTTTACCTGGTTTTGAAATAAATAAATGAAAATGAAGAAAACCTCAAAAATGAAACCCTTCCGCATTGAGTGCTTATAGGTGTACTAGTTTACACGGAAAATAAGAAAACCTGTGATAGGGTAGTAAAAAACAAAATGTCTTCACAAAACGGACTATCGTGTATGAAGATTCATGGGTTTCAAGCCAACAAATGGCGTAGTTATGGCCATATTTGTGGCATAGTTTGTTATAATGTGCCCAAATTGGGAATGCCAGTGCATCTTGCCATTCCCAACAATGTTGCTGACTAGACTTTTCAACTTTTCGGTATATAAAAACTCATTTTTCATTTTCTAGATGTCAAAATAGGTTTATTTTGTGAATGGGGTACATAAGATACAGCTCAAAATGGCGTCTCTACATTTTTAAGATAAATTAGGCCACATATTAGTGAAAATTCCCAACTCTTTGCGTTTTTTAGTGCTTTGTAGCTAATTTCACACATTTAAATGACTTGCTGCTGATTTATTGAAAGTAATTCCATTTTGAAATGTAGGTGTGTTATAACTTCATCCTATAAATCCCCAAAAATCATTTTTAGATACATATTACTTACTATATGTCTAGACCTTGTTTATCTACTTGAATATGCTTACTATATATATATGACGTAAGAAGACTATGTGCTTTGGTTTTTTCTATTTTGAATATGTCTAGACCTTATTCATCAACTTGAATGCATACTATATGACATAAGAAGACTATATGTGCGTTGGTTTTTCATTTTTTTCTGAATGTTTATACCCATTTGAATCTTGGTAAAATCCTAGGTTAATTTGACCAAGATTTAAACAAGTTTAAAACATGAAAATGAGAAGGTAAGCCTGGATCCTTCTTAATCACACTAAAATGAAGCTTTTTGGGAGGTTTTTGAAAATTCCATGTTTGAAACCCAAACCACTTCTCTTCATGCTTGACTTCATAAGAAAAATTTAGGGTTAGTAGTAGATTCATATGATTTTTCTTGTTTGATATGTCTAGATATTGTTTATCAACTTGAATGCTTACTATATATGTGACGTAAGAAGACTATATATGTCCTTTGGTTTTTCATATTTTGGGGTTTTTTCGAATTTTTTATGCACACTTGAATCTTGGTCAAATCCTAGGTTTGACCAAGATTTAAACAAGTTTAAAACATGAAAATGAAAAAAGTAAGCATGGATCCTTCTTAGTCACTCCAAAATAAAGGTTTTGGGAGGATTTTGAAATTTCCGTATTGTAAACCCAAAACCACGTATCTTCATGTTTGACTTCATAAGACAGAGTTTAGGGTTAGGGGTAGATACATGATTTTTCTTGTTTGAATATGTTTAGACTTTGTTTATCAACTTGAATGTTTACCGTATGACATAAGAAGACAATTTTTTTGAATATTTTTATGTCCATTTGAATCTTAGTCAAATCCTAGGTTTGACCAAGATTTAAACAAGTTTAAAACATGAAAATGAAAAGGTAAGCCTGGATCCTTCTTAGTCATTCTAAAATGAAGCTTTTGGGGGGTTCTTGAAATCTCAATCGTTGAAACCCAAATTAAACAACTTCTCTTCATGGTTGACTTCATAAGACAGAGTTTAGGGTTAGGGGTAGATACATGATTTGTCGGGTTTGAATATGTCTAGATCACATGCTTGTTTATCAACTTGAATGCTTACTCTATATGATCGACATAAGAAGACTATATATATATGTGTGTTGGTCAAATCCTATGTTTGACCAAGATTTAAACAAGCATAAATCCTGAAAATGAAAAGGTAAGCTAGGATCCTTCTTATTCACACTAAAATTAAGCTTTTGGGAAGTTTTTGAAATTTCCATGTTTGAAACCCAAAACCACTTCCTCTTCATGCTTGACTTCATAAGACATAGTTAAGGGTTAGGGGTACATACATGCTTTTTCTGTTTTGAATATGTCTAGACCTTGTTTATCAACTTGAATGCTTACTATATATATGACATAAGAATGCTATGTGCTTTGTTTTTTTCATTTTCTGGTTTTTTTTTGAATTTTGTGCCCATTTGAATCTTGGTCAAATACTAGCTAGGTTTGACCAAGATTTAAAAAAGTTAATTTAAAACATGAAAATGAAAAGGTAAGCTTGGATCCTTCTTTGTCCCTCTAAAATTAAGCTTTTGGGAAGTTTTTGAAATTTTCATGTCTGAAACCCAAAACCACTTCTCTTCATGCTAGACTTCATAATTAAGACAGAGTTAAGCGTTAGGGGGTAGATACATGCTTTTTATGTTATGAATATGTCTAGACCGGCCATGTTCATCAAGTTGAATGCTGCTTACTATATATGACATTAGAAGGCTATGTGCTTTGGTTTTTCATTTTTTTGATTTTTTTGAATTTTTATGCCCATTTGAGTGTTGGTCAAATCCTAGGTTTGACCAAGATTTAAACAAGTTTAAAACATGAAAATGAAAATGTAAGCCTCGATCCTTCTTAGTCACTCTAAAATGAAGATTTGCGGGGGGTTCTTGAAATTTCCATGTTTGAAACCCAAAACCATTTCTCTTCATGCTTGACTTCATAAGACCTTAAGGCCGGGTTAGGGGGTAGATACATGCTTTTATGTTTTGAATATGTCTAGACCTTGTTCATCAACTTGAATGCTTACTATATATATGACATAAGAAGCTAGGCTATGTGCTTTGTTTTCATTTTTTTGATTTTTTTTGAAATTTATGCCCATTTGAATCTTGGTCAAATCCTAGGTTTGACCAAGATTTAAACAAGTTTAAAACATAAAATGAAAAGGTAAGCCTGGATCCTTCTTAGTCATTCTAAAATGAAGCTTTTGGGGGGTTCTTGAAATCTCAATGTTTGAAACCCAAAACCACTTCTCTTCATGGTTGACTTCGTAAGACAGAGTTTAGGGTTTGGGGTAGATACATGATTTCTCGGGTTTGAATATGTCTAGACATGCATGCTTGTTTATCAACTTGAATGCTTACTATATGACATAAGAATAATATATGTGTGTTGGTCAAATCCTATGTTTGACCAAGCTTTAAACAAGCATAAATCCTGAAAATGAAAAGGTAAGCTTGGATCCTTCTTACTCACTCTAAAATTAAGCTTTTGGGAAGTTTTTGAAATGTCCATGTTTGAAACCCAAAACCACTTCTCTTCATGTTTGACTTCATAAGACATATGAGTTTAGGGTTAGGGGGTGTAGATACATGATTTTTCTGGTTTGAATAGGTCTATAACTTGTTTATCAAGTTCAATGGCTTACTATGCGACATAAGAAGACTATATATGTGCTTTGGTTTTTCATTTTTTGATTTTTTCGAATTTTTTTATGACCATTTGAATCTTGGTCAAATCCTAGGTTTGAACAAGATTTAAACAAGTTTAAAACATGAAAATGAAAAAGTAAGCATGAATCCTATGTGCTTTGGTTTTTCATTTTTTCTGATTTTGTTCTGGATTTTTATGCCCATTTGAATCTTGGTCAAATCCTAGGTTTGACCAAGATTTAAACAAGTTTAAAACATGAAAATGTAAAGGTAAGCATGGATCCTTCTTAGTCACTCTAAAATGAATCTTTTGGGAGGTTCTTGAAATTTCCATGTTTGAAACCCAAAACCACTTCTCTTCATGATTGGCTTCGTAAGATAGAGTTTAGTGTTAGGGGTAGATCCATGATTTGTCTAGTTTGAATATGTCTAGACCTTTTTTATCAACTTTAATTCTTACTTTATGACATCAGAAGGCTATGTGCTTTGGTTTTCCATTTTTATGATTTTTTTGAATTTTATGCCCATTAGAATCTTGGTCAAATACTAGCTACGTTTGACCAAGATTTAAACAAGTTTAAAACATGAAAATGAAAAAAGGTAAGCCTCGATCCTTCTTACTCACTCTAAAATTAAGCTTTTGGGAAGTTTTTGAAATTTCCATGTTTGAAACCAAAACCACTTCTCTTCATGCTTGACTTCATAAGACATAGTTAAGGGTTAGGGGTAGATACATGCTTTTTCTATTTTGAATATGTCTAGACCTTGTTCATCAACTTGAAGGCTTACTATATATATATATATATATATATATATATATGGCATAAGAAGGCTATGTGCTTTAGTTTTTTATTTTTTCATTTTTTTTTGAATTTTATGCCCATTTGAATCTTGGTCAAATACTAGCTAGGTTTGACCAAGATTTAAACATTTTTAAAACATGAAAATGAACAGGCAAGCCTGGATCTTTTCTAGTCACTCTAAAATGGAAGCTTTTGGGAGGTTCTTTAAATTTCCATGTTTGAAACCCATACGACTTCTCTTCATGCTAGACTTCATAAGATCGACCAAGTTTATGGTTAGGGGGTAGATACATGATTTGTCTGGTTTGAACACGTGTATAAACCTTGTTTATCAACTTGAATGCTTACTATATGACATAAGAAGACTATGTGCTATTGTTTTTCATTCTTCTATTTTTTTTGAATTTTATGCCAATTTGAATCTTGGTCAAATCCTAGGTTTGACCAGGATTTAAACAAGTATAAAATATGAAAACGAAAAGGAAAGCCTGGATCCTTCTTAGTCACTCTAAAATGAAGCAGCTTTTGGGACGTTCTTGAAATTTTCATGTTTGAAACCCAAAACCACTTATCTTCATGATTGACTTCATAATTAAGACAGAGTTTAAGGTTAGGGGCAGATATATACATGATTTTTTGGTTTGAATATGTCTAGACCTTTTTATCAACTTTAATGCCTTACTATACGACATAAAGAATGTTATGTGCTTTGGTTTATTATTCTTTTTGTTTTTTCCCGAATTTTTATGCCCATTTGAGTCTTGGTCAAATCCTAGGTTTGACAAAGATTTAAACAAGTTTAAAATATGAAAATGAAAAGGTAACCATGGATCCTTCTTAGTCACTCTAAAATGAATCTTTTGGGAGGTTCTTGAAATTTCCATGTTTGAAACCCAAAACCACTTCTCTTCATGATTGACTTCGTAAGACAGAGTTTAGTGTTAGGGGTAGATACATGATTTGTCTAGTTTGAATATGTCTAGACCTTGTTTATCAACTTGAATTCTTACTTTATGACATAAGAAGGCTATGTGCTTTGGTTTTCATTTTTCTGATTTTTTTGAATTTTATGCCCATTAGAATCTTGGTCAAATACTAGCTAGGTTTGACCAAGATTTAAACAAGTTAAAAACATGAAAATGAAAATGTAAGCCTCGATCCTTCTTAGTCACTCTAAAATGAAGCTTTTGGGAGGTTTGGAAATTTCCATGTTTGAAACCCAAAACCACTTCTCTTCATGCCTTACTTCATAAGACGGAGTTTAGGGTCATTAGGGAGTAGATACATGATTTGCCTGGTTTGAATATGTCTAGACCTTGTTTATCATCTTGAATGCTTACTATATGACATAAGAAGACTATATGCATTGGTATTTCATTTTTCATTTTTTTATTTTCATGCCCATTTGAATCTTGGTCAAATCCTAGGTTTGAGCAAGATTTAAACAAGTTTAACACGTGAAAACGAATAAGTAAGCCTGGATCCTTCTTAGTCACTCCAAAATGTACCAATTGATAGATGTGTTAACTTTGCTTCATGGAAAAATTAATGTCATGTAAATGAGTTAACTTGGATTTCCTACCCTTGAATCCATAGGAAACTTTGTTCTAATGCACTATAATAATCAACTGAGTTTTTACACCAACAGGTCTGTCACTTACGTGTGGTGCCCATGCGTGAGGTCCCACACTTCAGTGAGCACAAGTCACGTGCAGTAGGTACGCAAACTCCCAGCCATCTTCTTTGTCAAGAGAAGACACATCAGGATGCGTATTTGAAGTCTCTGGGTCCTTCAGGATCCTTCGGTTGTCCCTCTCACACAAAAAAAATAACAAATCTCTCTCATTCTCGGCCTCGCTCGACTCGCTCGACTCGCTCGCTCGCTCGCTCGCACCTCCTGCTCACTGACAAAACCTGCACAACAGTCAACATCATCACCCGAAAAAGGGGAGACACCATAATGCACTCCCTTCTTCTCTCCTTCCGAGTGATCCCTCTTCCTCCGAGTTTCACTCGACGGGCAAACACACATGTGCTGCATAGTAGTAAGAAAAAAGTACTCCATTAAAAGGTTAATCTAGGGTTTTTCCCACTACTACAGATCAAGTTCAAAAATATCCAACTACTGGTTCGATTTTGGGCTACTAATGTGCGTTGGTTTTTTATTTTTTTAATTTTTTCTGAATGTTTATGCCCATTTGGATCTTGGTCAAATCCTATGTTTGACCAAGATTTAAACGAGCATAAACATGAAAATGAAAAGGTAAGCTTGGATCATTCTTAGTCACTCTAAAATTAAGTTTTTGGGATGTTTTTGAAATTTCCATGTTTGAAACCCAAAACCACTTATCTTCATGCCTCACTTCATAAGACAAAGTTAAGGGTTAGGGGGTAGATACATGTTTTTTTCTATTTTGAATATGTCTAGACCTTGTTCATCAACTTGAATGCTTACTATATGACATAAGAAGACTATATGTGCGTTGGTTTTTCATTTTTTTCTGAATGTTTATGCCCATTTGAATCTTGGTCAAATCCTAGGTTAATTTGACCAAGATTTAAACAAGTTTAAAACATGAAAATGAGAAGGTAAGCCTGGATCCTTCTCAATCACACTAAAATGAAGCTTTTTGGGAGGTTTTTGAAAATTCCATGTTTGAAACCCAAACCACTTCTCTTCATGCTTGACTTCATAAGACAAATTTAGGGTTAGGAGTAGATACATATGATTTTTCTTGTTTGATATGTCTAGATATTGTTTATCAACTTGAATGCTTACTATATATGTGACGTAAGAAGACTATATATGTCCTTTGGTTTTTCATATTTTGGGTTTTTTTCAAATTTTTTATGGACACTTGAATCTTGGTCAAATCATAGGTTTGACCAAGATTTAAGCAAGTTTAAAACATGAAAATGAAAAAGTAAGCATGGATCCTTCTTAGTCACTCCAAAATAAAGCTTTTGGGAGGATTTTGAAATTTCCATATTGTAAACCCAAAACCACGTATCTTCATATTTGACTTCATAAGACAGAGTTTAGGGTTAGGGGTATATACATGATTTTATTGTTTGAATATGTTTAGACTTTGTTTATCAACTTGAATGTTTACCGTATGACATAAGAAGACAATGTTTTTGAATATTTTTATGTCCATTTGAATCTTAGTCAAATCCTAGGTTTGACCAAGATTTAAACAAGTTTAAAACATGAAAATGAAAAGGTAAGCCTGGATCCTTCTTAGTCATTCTAAAATGAAGCTTTTGGGGGGTTCTTGAAATCTCAATCGTTGAAACCCAAATTAAACCACTTCTCTTCATGGTTGACTTCATAAGACAGAGTTTAGGGTTAGGGGTAGATACTTGATTTGTCAGGTTTGAATATGTCTAGATCACATGCTCGTTTATCAACTTGAATGCTTACTCTATATGATCGACATAAGAAGACTATATATATGTGTGTTGGTCAAATCCTATGTTTGACCAAGATTTAAACAAGCATAAATCCTGAAAAGGAAAAGGTAAGCTTGGATCCTTCTTATTCACTCTAAAATTAAGCTTTTGGGAAGTTTTTGAAATTTCCATGTTTGAAACCCAAAACCAATTCCTCTTCATGCTTGACTTCATAAGACATAGTTAAGGGTTAGGGGTAGATACATGCTTTTTCTGTTTTGAATATGTCTAGACCTTGTTTATCAACTTGAATGCTTACTATATATATGACATAAGAATGCTATGTGCTTTGTTTTTTCATTTTATGGTTTTTTTTGAATTTTATGCCCATTTGAATCTTGGTCAAATACTAGCTAGGTTTGACCAAGATTTAAAAAAGTTAATTTAAAACATGAAAATGAAAAGGTAAGCATGGATCCTTCTTAGTCACTCTAAGGTGAAGTTTTTTGGGAGGTTTTTGAAATTTCCATGTTTGAAATTAACCCAAAACCACTTCTCTTCATGCTTGACTTCATAATACAGAGTTTAGGGTACGTTAGGGTCAGGGTAGATACATGATTTTTCAAGTTTGAATATGTCTAGACCTTGTTTATCAACTTGAATGCTCATTATATGACATAAAAAGGCTATGTGCGTATTTTTTATTTTTTATACCCATTCGAATCTTGGTCAAATCCTAGTTTTGACCAGGATTTAAACAAGTTTAAAACATGAAAATGAAAAGGTAAGCCTGTATCCTTCTTAGTCACTCTAAAATGAAGCTTTTGGGAGGTTTTTGAAGTTTCCATGTTTGAAACCCAAAACCATTTCTCTTCGTGCTTGACTTCATAAGATAAAGTTTAGGGTTAGGTGTAGATACATGATTTGACTGGTTTGAATATGTCTAGACCTTGTTTATCAACTTCAATTCTTACTATATGACATAAGAAGACCATGTGCTTTGGTTTTTCATTTTTTGATTTTTTTCTGAATGTTTATGCACATTTGAATCTAAAGGTGAGAGAACACGTTAAAGGTTATTCTAACAAAGGTCATGCTTGGAATCTTACCTATGTATTATTGTACATCACAAATGTGAAATGAAAATATGTGCATCTCTATAAACCATAAACCCTAACCCTAACTATATAGAAAAATATGAACAATCCGGCCATGCTTTTCGATTGCCTTTTTTGATCCACCTTTGGCTGGATTTGAAATTTAGGGAGGGGGGTACGTAGGGGACGAGTGTGTTTCTTTGGATGCTTCTCTCGTATTTGCTAGTTTTGGGGGTCACACAAATACAGGGTAGCATCATGCCCACCCCCCTCCCTTCACGCGCGGAAAAAGTGTTAGGCGAGTAGTAAAATGGCATGAACAACAAGTTTCAAGTAAAATTTCGAATATAACCAGAATGTACCAATTGATAGATGAGTTAACTTGGCTTCATGGAAAAAATAAGGTCATGTAAATGAGTTAACTTGGCTTTCCTACCCTTGAATCCATAGGAAACTTTGTACTAATACAGTACAATGATCACCCGAGTTATTACACCAACAGGTCTGTCACTTACGTGTGGTTCTTATGTGTGAGGTCCCACACTTCAGTGAGCACAAGCCATGTGCGGTCGGTAGGCAAACTCCCATCTTCTTTGTCAAGAGAAGACGCATCAAAACTCCCCCCCCTCTCTCTCTCTCAAGTTATCCACCTCAGCTGGCTGCCGGTTTTGGCATTGCGTTTCTAGCTCAGCTCGGAGGCCATGGTGTGCACGCACTGTAGCCATGGCGATTTGGTCGCGCTAAGTGGTTCATCCCCGGCTGCGATGAGGATCAATCTGGGCGGTGGCTGTTAAGGACCCGATCGCATTTCTTTCTTTCAGCGTGGGGTCTTCCATGTAAAAGTTAGGGATTTAGATGAAATTTCTTGGTTATTCTGTGTCTTGTTGTAAACTGTGCTCTGGTGCGTATTGGAAGTCTGAGTTCTTCAGGATCCTTCGGTTGTCCCTCTCTCTCAAAAAAAAGAAAAAACATCTCTCTCATTATCGGCCTCGCTCGCTCGCACCTCCTGCGCACTGACAAACCCTGAAAAAGGTCAGACACCATAAATAAGAGGGGGCCCCTCACTTCACACCTGATCTCTATCCTCCGTGTGATCCCTCTTCCTCCGAGTTTCACTGGACGGGAAAACACATGTGCTGCCTACAAATATTCGACCCCTTTGCATGGATAATCATGTCGACCATTTTTACCTGGTTTCGAAATAAATAAATGAAAATGAAGAAAACCTCAAAAATGAAACCCTTCCGCATTGAGTGCTTATAGGTGTACTAGTTGACACGAAAAATAAGAAAACCTGTGATAGGGTAGTAAAAAATAAAATGTCTTCACAAAACGGACTATCGTGTATGAAGATTCATGGGTTTCAAGCCAACAAATGGCGTAGTTATGGCCATATTTGTGGCATAGTTTGTTATAATGTGCCCAAATCGGGAATGCCGGTGCATCTTGCCATTCCCAACAATGTTGCTGACTAGACTTTTCAACTTTTTGGTATATAAAACTCATTTTTCATTTTCTAGATGTCAAAATAGGTTTATTTTGTGAATGGGGTACATAAGATACAGCTCAAAATGGCGCCTCTACATTTTTAAGATAAATTAGGCCACATATTAGTGAAAATTCCCAACTATTTATGTTTTTTAGTGCTTTCTAGCTAGTTTCACACATTTAAATGACTTTATGCTGATTTATTGAAAGTAATTCCAATTTTAAATGTAGGTGTGTTATAACTTCGTCCTATAAATCCCCAAAAATCATTTTTAGATACATATTACTTACTATATGTCTAGACCTTGTTTATCTACTTGAATATGCTTACTATATATATATATATATATATGACGTAAGAAGACTATGTGCTTTGGTTTTTTTTATTTTCCTGAATTTTTATGCCCATTTGAATCTTGGTCAAATCCTATGTTTGACCAATATTTAAACAAGCTTAAAACATGAAAATGAAAAGGTAAGCTTGGATCCTTCTTAGTCCCTCTAAAATTAAGCTTTTGGGAAGTTTTTGAAATTTCCATGTCTGAAACCCAAAACCACTTCTCTTCATGCTTGACTTCATAATTAAGACAGAGTTAAGCGTTAGGGGGTAGATACATGCTTTTTATGTTATGAATATGTCTAGACCGGCCATGTTCATCAAGTTGAATGCTGCTTACTATATATGACATTTAAAGGCTATGTGCTTTGGTTTTTCATTTGTTTTTGATTTTTTTGAATTTTTATGCCCATTTGAGTCGTGGTCAAATCCTAGGTTTGACCAAGATTTAAACAAGTTTAAAACATGAAAATGAAAAGGTAAGCCTCGATCCTTCTTAGTCACTCTAAAATGAAGATTTGTGGGGGGTTCTTGAAATTTCCATGTTTGAAGCCCAAAACCATTTCTCTTCATGCTTGACTTCATAAGACCTTAAGGCCGGGTTAGGGGGTAGATACATGCTTTTATGTTTTGAATATGTCTAGACCTTGTTCATCAACTTGAATGCTTACTATATATATATGACATAAGAAGCTAGGCTATCTGATTTGTTTTCATTTTTTGATTTTTTTGAATTTTTATGCCCATTTGAATCTTGGTCAAATCCTAGGTTTGACCAAGATTTAAACAAGTTTAAAACATAAAATGAAAAGGTAAGCCTGGATCCTTCTTAGTCATTCTAAAATGAAGCTTTTGGGGGTTCTTGAAATCTCAATGTTTGAAACCCAAAACCACTTCTCTTCATGGTTGACTTCATAAGACAGAGTTTAGGGCTTGGGGTAGATACATGATTTGTTGGGTTTGAATATGTCTAGACATGCATGCTTGTTTATCAATTTGAATGCTTACTATATCACATAAGAAGACTATATGTGTGTTGCTCAAATCCTATGTTTGACCAAGCTTTAAACAAGCATAAATCCTGAAAATGAAAAGGTAAGCTTGGATCCTTCTTACTCACTCTAAAATTAAGCTTTTGGGAAGTTTTTGAAATGTCCATGTTTGAAACCCAAAACCACTTCTCTTCATGCTTGAATTCATAAGACATATGAGTTTAGGGTCAGGGGGTGTAGATACATGATTTTTCTGGTTTGAATAGGTCTATAACTTGTTTATCAAGTTGAATGGCTTACTATGTGACATAAGAAGACTATATATGTGCTTTGGTTTTTCATTTTTTGATTTTTTTGAATCTTTTATGACCATTTGAATCTTGGTCAAATCCTAGGTTTGAACAAGATTTAAACAAGTTTAAAACATGAAAATGAAAAAGTAAGCATGAATCCTATGTGCTTTAGTTTTTCATTTTTTCGGATTTTGTTCTGGATTTTTATGCCCATTTGAATCTTGGTCAAATCCTAGGTTTGACCAAGATTTAAACAAGTTAAAAACATGAAAATGAAAAGGTAAGCATGGATCCTGCTTAAGTAGTGTCACTGTAAAATGAAGCTTTTGGGAGGTTTGTGAAATTTCCATGTTTGAAACCCAAAACCACTTAAGATAGAGTTTATGGTTAGGTGTAGATACATGATTTTTCTTGTTTGAATATGTCTAGACCTTGTTTATCAACTTGAATGCTTACTATATGACATAAGAAGGCTATATATGTGCTTTGGGTTTTCATTTTTTGATTTTTTTTGATTTTTTATGCCCATTTAAATCTTGGTCAAATCCTAGGTTTGACCAAGGTTTAAACAAGTTTAAAACATGAAAATGAAAAGGTAAGCATGAATCATTTCTTAGTCACTAGCTCTAAAATGAAGGTACTTGAATTTTTTATGTTTGAAACCCAAAACCCCAGTTCTCCACTACAAGAAAAGTTGCCATGGCCGATGAAGTTGAAGTCGCGCCGTGGTTGCTGGTGTACATGGCCGACGATTTTGGGTCTGTCCGTTGTGCATGTCAAAACGTTGTTTTTTCTCGTTTTTGAGGCCACCTAGCCCGACGAAAGCGGCCAAAACGTTGCGTATGGTGGCCCGGGATGTGGTGCATCTCGAATTCTCGGGTTCGCCGGCCGAGTCAACGCAAATCCGCACCGCCGAGGGATGTAGGGCCCAGATGGCAGCCTCTCTGGCATTGTTTTTTTTTTTCGACCGCGCCATCTCGTTCAACGCTCTCCGATCGAGCCGTTTACGACGCAGGATCATGGGTCCCGCATGTCATCCTCTATGAACCAAAATTCTTTCTATTCTTGGATTTTTTTGACCCCCTGATTTTTGGCTACTTCCTTTTTCTTTTGATCCCTTGCCGCCTTGGAAACGTTGAGACCGCTGCTGCTAAATGGGACCCGCATGTCATCCTCTATGAGCAATCAACTTTCTTTTCTTGGAGTTTTTTTTGGCACCTCAAATTTGGTCACTTACCTTTTTCTTTCGATCCCCTGCCGCCTCTCAAACGGTGATACCGCTGCTGCTAAATGGGACCCGCATGTCATCCTCTATGTACTATAAAACTTTCTTTTCTTGGAATTTTTTTGGCACCTCATATTTGGTCACTTACCTTTTTCTTTCGATCCCCTGCCGCCTCTGAAACGGTGATACCGCTGCTGCTAAATGGGACCCGCATGTCATCCTCTATGTACTATAAAACTTTCTTTTCTTGGAATTTTTTTGGCACCTCATATTTGGTCACTTACCTTTTTCTTTCGATCCCCTGCCGCCTCTGAAACGGTGATACCGCTGCTGCTAAATGGGACCCACATGTCATCCTCTATGTACTATAAAACTTTCTTTTCTTGGATTTTTTTTTGCACCTCATATTTGGTCACTTGCCTTTTTCTTTCTATCCCCTGCCGCTTCGCAAACGGTGATACCGCTGCTGCTAATTGGGACCCGCATGTCATCCTCTATGTACAATCAAGTTTCTTTTCTTGAATTATTTTTGGCTCCTGATATTTGGTCACTTGCCTTTTTCTTTCGATCTCATGCCACGTTTGAAATGTTGAGGAACCTGCAGGCTCATGGGACCCACATGTCATCCTCTATGTACTATACAAGTTCATTTTCTTGGTTTTTTTTCACCCTCTGATTTTTGGCTATTTCCTTTTTCTTTTGATCCCCTGCCGCCTTCGAAACGTTGAGGACACTGCTGGCTCATAGGTCCCACATGTCAGCCTCTATGTACAATCAAGTTTCTTTTCTTGAATTATTTTTGGATCCTGATATTTTGTCACTTGCTTTTTTCTTTCGATCTCATGCCACGTTTGAAACGTTGAGGAACCTGCTGGCTCATGGGACCCGTATATCATCCTCTATGTACTCTAAAAGTTTTTTCTTGGATTTTTTTTTGATCCCCTGCCACCTTGGAAACGTTGATTAAGCTGCTGACTCATGGGACCCGAATGTCATCCTCTATGTACAATCAACTTTCTTTTTCTTTTGATCTCAAGCTGCATTTGAAACGTTGAGACCGCTGCTGCTAATTGGGACCAGCGTGTCATCCTCTATGTACAATAAAGTTTTTTTCTTGGATTATCTTTGGCTCCTGATATTTTGTCACTTGCCTTTTTCTTTCGATCTCATGCTGCCTTTGAAACGTTGAGTAAGTTGCTGGCTCATGGGTCCCTCATGTCATCCTCTACGAACAATAAAAGTTTCCTTTCTTGGAGTTATTTTTGACCCCTAATTTCTGGCTATTTGCCTTTTTCTTTTGATCTCCTGCCCCCTTTGAAACGATGAGGACGCTGTTGGCAGGTCGGTCCCACATGTCATACACTATGAACAATAAAAGTTTCCTTTGATGGATTTATTTTGAACCCCTAATTAATTTTTGGATATTTCCTTTTTTTCCTTTGATCCCCTGCCGCTTTGGAATCGTTGAGGATGATGCTGCCTCATGGGTCCCGCATGTCATCCTCTCAGAACGGTAAATGTTTCTTTTCTTGGATTTTGTTTACCAAATGATTTTTGGCTTATTTTTTCTTTCGATCTCCTGCCGCCTTTAAAACGTTGAGGACGCTGCTGGCTCACGGGTCCCACATATCAGCCTCTATGAACAATATACGCTGAGGATGTTGCTGCCTCATGGGTCCCGCATGTCATCCTCTCAGAACGAAAATGTTTCTTTTCTTGGTTTTTTACCAACAGATTTTTGGTTTATTTTTCTTTCCATCCCCTGCCGCCTTTAAAACGTTGACGACGCTGCTGGCTCATGGGTCCCCGATGTCAGCCTCCCCGTACAAGAAACATGTGATATCTTGATTATTTTGCAGACAATAAAAACAGTGCATTGCGCTCTGAGCTATTTCAAACGGATAAATTAAATCTTTATTTTTACATAAACAAACTTATATGTTGAATCTCCTTGTTTTTTGGTTTTTGCGAAGCATAGGACTTTCCTGTTTTTTTAGAAAATTCCGAACTTTCCTGTTTTGGAGTGGGCTGAAATTGTACGAGTCAAAAGGCCCAGCAGGATAGTTCGAAGGCCCAGATGTCCAGATGGAGCCCAATTGAAATCATTCTTTTCTTGGACTTTTTTCACCCCCTGATTTCTGGCTACTTCATTTTTCTTTTGGTCCTGTGCCGCCTTGGAAACGTTGAGACCGCTGCTGCAAAATGGGACCCGCATGTCATCCTCTATGTACAATAAAATTTCTTTTCTTGGATTATTTTTGGCTCCTGATATTTGGTCACTTGCCTTTTTCTTTCGATCCCGTGCAGCCTCTCAAACGGTGATACCGCTGCTGCTAAATGGGACCCGCATGTCATCCTCTATGTGCAATCAAGTTTCTTTTCTTGAATTATTTTTGGCTCCTGATATTTGGTCACTTGCCTTTTTCTTTCGATCTCATGCCACGTTTGAAACGTTGAGGAACCTGCAGTATCATGGGACCCGCATGTCATCCTCTATGTACTACGGAGTATAAAACTTTCTTTTCTTGGATTTTTTTGGCACCTCATATTTGGTCACTTGCATTTTTCTTTCGATCCCCTGCCGCCTCTCAAACGGTGATACCGCTGCTGCTAAATGGGACCCGCATGTCATCCTCTATGTACAATCAAGTTTCTTTTCTTGAATTATTTTTGGATCCTGATATTTGGTCACTTGCCTTTTTCTTTCGATCTCACGCCACGTTTGAAACGTTGAGGAACCTGCTGGCTCATGGGACCCGCATGGCATCCTCTATGTACTATAAAAGTTCATTTTCTTGGTTTTTTTCACCCTCTGATTTTTGGCTATTTCCTTTTTCTTTTGATCCCTGTCGCCTTTGAAACGTTGAGGACTCTGCTGGCTCATAGGTCCCACATGTCAGCCTGTATGAACGATAAAACTTTCCTTTCTTGGAGTTTTTTTTACCCCCTAATTTCTGGCTACTTTCTTTTTTCTTTTGATCTCAAACCGCATTTGAAACATTGGGACCGCTGCTGCAAAATGGGACCCGCATGTCATTCTCTATGTACAATAAAGTTTCTTTTCTTGGATTATCTTTGTCTCCTGATATTTTGTCACTTGCCTTTTTCTTTCGATCTCATGCCGCCTATGAAACGTTGAGTAAGCTGCTGGCTCATGGGTCCCGCATGTCATCCTCTACGAACAATAAAAGTTTCCTTTCTTGGAGTTATTTTTCACCCCTAATTTCTGGCTATTTTCCGTTTTCTTTTGATCTCCTGCCCCCTTTGAAACGATGAGAACATTGTTGGCAGGTCGGTCCCACATGTCATCCTCTATGAACAATAAAAGTTTCCTTTGATGGATTTATTTTGAACCCCTAATTAATTTCTGGATATTTCCTTTTTATTTTTATCCCCTGCCGCCTTGGAATCGTTGAGGATGCTGCTGCCTCATGGGTCCCGCATGTCATCCTCTCAGAACGGTAAATGTTTCTTTTCTTGGATTTTGTTTACCAAATGATTTTTGGCTTATTTTTTCTTTCGATCTCCTGCCGCCTTTAAAACGTTGAGGACGCTGCTGGCTCACGGGTCCCACATGTCAGCCTCTATGAACAATAAACGCTGAGGATGCTGCTTCCTCATGGGTCCCGCATGTCATCCTCTCAGAACGATAAATGTTTATTTTCTTGGATTTTTGACCAACTGATTTTTGGTTTATTTTTTCTTTCCATCCCCTGCCGCCTTTAAAACGTTGACGACGCTGCTGGCTCATGGGTCCCCGATGTCAGCCTCCCCGTACAAGAAACATGTGATATCTTGATTATTTTGCAGACAATAAACAGTGTATTTCGCTCTGAGCTTTGCAAACGAATAAATTAAATCTTTATTTTTAAATAAACAAACTTATATGTTGAATCTCCTTGTTTTTTGTTTTTGCGAAACATAGGGCTTTCATGTTTTGGAGTGGGCTAAAATTGCACGAGTCAAAAGGAGTCCAACATGATAGTTCGAAGGCCCAGATGGCAAGATGCTGCCCAATTGAAATATATCTTTTCTTGGATTTTTTTGACCCCCTAATTTCTGGCTACTTCCTTTTTCTTTTGATCCCGTGCCGCCTTGGAAACGTAGAGACCACTGTTGCTAAATGGGTCCCGCATGTCATCCTCTATGAACAATAAATTTTCCTTTCTTGGAGTTATTTTTTACCCCGAATTTCTGGCTACTTCCTTTTTCTTTTGATCCCCTGCCGCCTTTGAAACGTTGAAGACTTTGCTGGCTCATGGGTCCCACATGTCAGCCTCTATGAACAATAAACATTTCCTTTCTTGGAGTTATTTTGTACCCCTAATTTCTGGCTATTTGCCTTTTTTCTTTCGATCCCTAGTCGCCTTCGAAACGTAGAGGACGCTGCTAGCTCGTGGGTCCCAGATGTCAGCCTCCATGAACAATAAACCTTTCCTTTGTTGGATTTATTTTTCAACCTCTGATTTTGGCTATTTCCTTTTTCTTTTGATCCACTGCCGCCTTGGAAACGTTGAGTAAGCTGCTGACACATGGGGCCCGCATATCATCCTCTATGTATAATCAACTTGCAAGATCTTGGAGCGAAAGAGCTTGTATTAGTGGGACCCATATGTCAACCTCTATGTACAATAAAACTTTCCTTTCTTCGATTATTTTTAGCTCCTGATATTTGGTCACTTTCCTTTTTGTTTCGATCTCAAGCCGCCTCTGAAACGTTGAGTAAGGTGCTGGCTTATGGGACCCACATGTCATCCTCTATGTACAATAAAGTTTCTTTTCTTGGATTTTTTACCCCTGATTTTTGGTCACTTGCCTTGACGCTGCTGGCTCATGGGTCCCACATGTCAGCATCTATAAACAATAAACCTTTCCTTTGTTGGATTTATTTTTTACCCCTAATTTCTGGCTATTTGCCTTTTTCTTTTGATCCCCAGCGGCCTTTGAAAACGTTGAGGAACCTGCTGGCTCATGGGACCCGCATGTCATCCTCTATGTACTATAAAAATTCTTTTCTTGGATTTTTTTTCACCCTCTGATTTTTGGCTATTTCCTTTTTCTTTTGATCCCCTGCTGCCTTGGAAACGTTGAGTAAGCTGCTGACTCATGGGACCCGCATGTCATCCTCTATGTACAATCAACTTTTTTTTGGATTTTTTTACCCCCTAATTTCTGGCTACTTTCTTTTTCTTTTGATCTCAAACCCCATTTGAAACGTTGAAACCGCTACAGCAAAATGGGACCCGCATGTCATCCTCTATGTACAATAAGTTTCATTTCTTGGATTATTTTTGGCTCCTGATATTTGGTCACTTGCCTTTTTCTTTAGATCTCATGCCGCCTTTGAAACGTTGAGTAAGCTGTTGGCTCATGGGTCCCGCATGTCATCCTCTACGAACAATAAAAGTTTCCTTTCTTGGATTTATTTTTGACCCCTAATTTCTGGCTACTTCCTTTTTTCTTTTGATCCACTGCCGCCTTTGAAACGTTGAGGATTCTGCAGACTAATACAAGCACTTTCTCTCCAAGATCTTGCAAGTTGATAGATTAAATCATGGAATTATTAGGATATGTTTTAAATTTCAAATCCACTTTATGAATTATTAAAAATAACGTTATCCATGTGGGCATGAGCAGTTTCAAAAATTGGAACCCAATAATTCAAAATAAATAAAAACAACTTTTATGTAGAATCTCAGCATTTTTTTTGCCATTCATAGGATCTGTGTTTCGTTAGAAAAGGGTCGAAATTGCATGAGCAGAAAGGCCCATTTGTAGTTATTGGGCTTCGACAGCAGGAGCAAGTAGGCTGATAGCAATTACCATGTAGATGGCCGTTGGCAACCCAAAGTGAAATATTGGGCCCAACTGGGGAAGGCTGAACAGTACTATTTTTCTAATTGGAAGGTGGTACATGGCGTAATCCTGCCAAAAAAAAGATGGAGACGGGTTGCTGAAATTTGCCCATCTGCGCCTAATATCGCCGCCGCGGCTCCGCTTCTGCCGCCGCCGCCATGCCTCGTCTCGCGTCGAGCTTGTGGTACTGCCGCTTCTCGGGCACGGGGTACCGCAGCGTCCGCGCGCGCCCCAAAGGTACGTATTACGCGGAGATACGTGACGGCGGCGAGCGCATCGGCCTCGGCACCTACGAGACCGCGCACGAGGCCGCACGCGCGTACGACGCCGTGGCGTGGCGGCTCGGGCGCCCGCGATCGTCGATGAATTTCCATGACGTGTGGACGCGCCAGCAGGCCGAGGATCTCGCGCCGCCGCCGTACATCGTTAGACAGGAGGAACAGCCGCCGCCGCGAGACGGAGCGCCGTTTGCGCATCGCCGAGCGGGACGAGCGCGCGGCGCGCGAGTGGGCGGCCCGCTTCCCCGAGGACGTTGCCGCCGAGAACGAGCACTTCCGCAGACGGAGGGCGGAGAAGGCGACGAGGCGGGCTGCGAAGGAGGACCGCGCACGAAGGAGGGCGGAGAGGGCGACGAAGCGGGCCTTCATCAAAGCGCAGCTCGCCGGCCGACCACCATTGGCGAGGACGACCCCCGTTGGATTGACCTCTTCTCGTCGGATCCGGTGTCGGGCACGACACCGGACTCGTTAGATGTCGAGTTTTAGTTTAGTTTTATCACACTACTTTGTAAAAATATGAACTACGGAGTATCTATCAAGCTAATTTTATCCTATTTTATGTCTATTTCTAGTCTTTGTTTGATCTTCTGTTTTACTGCACTCTATTTTTCATTATATTCTGTTTTTGGCGCTGCATTATAGCGCCTCTGAAAATACGCTGTTTCAGCCCTGCATTTGGCCGCCACAGTCTTCAGCTTCCGATGAAGCTATTTCCGGCTCCATGCGCAGCATCAGCCCACAGCGCCAAAATATAGAGCCACTGCTGGAGTTGCTGTAATATGTTTGTCAGCAGGAGCTTACCTAATTAGTTAAAAAAGATGTTCAGCGTGGGATTCGGAAAAAAGATCTTCATATTTTTTTTCCTAGCGATCCTAGTTCGGACTTTTTATTGTGTTGGCTAGTGCATGAAGCTTGACACCTGTATTATGTGATCCTTATATGAGGATAAGAACACCTTCATCTTGCATTGCTAATGGTGTCTACTGCAGCAGTGGCGTACCTTCAATGGAGACTGATGCAAGAGAGTTGGTACTGGTGAGCCTGCACTTGACATCATCGTGCCACCTGAAGTAGGTGGTGTATTGGGATTAGACTGATAAGCATAGCACCTTGCAAAGAACAAGATGCTGCTAGTGTTGGTTAACGTGATTTTACGCCAAAAGTCATGTATGCTCAACAGGTGTCGTACCTAGTTTGGATATTGTGTTGTTACCCTTTTGTGGTTTGGTGTTTGTCCAACAGAGAAAGCTACTCTTTTCCCGTGTAAGTGTTATTATGTGAACAAAAGTTTGTGTACATATATATCGGTCAGAGAACCAAGATTGCATATTCTTGCCAGGTTATCACACATAAGTCATAATAACAATTAAAGAGAAAAGGAACATTTGCCTTTGCAATGTGATTGTGCCAAGTAGATTAGACAACCAACCACAAACATTACAGGTCAACAACCAAACGCATGCGAAAGTCCTAAGGTAAGCTCCATAATACATGTTGAAACCAAAAGCCTAGAAACCATAAGAAAGGTAGCTCCACATCACAGTTCCACGACAAGAAAGATACCGATCATAAAACATATATCAAGTCAGGACAGCTGCACCACTGGGTAAGCATCCATGGGGTCTGGCTCAAGAGCGAAGACTGTGTGAATGCTGCAAATGTGGCTCTTGCCTCACCCCACCCATACATCTTATCATGGAACCTTACCAAATCAGCATGAATCATCTTGACATAAACATAGCTCCTCTCTCCATGCTGATGGGATTGAACAATGCGCTAGTTGCAGTGCTTCAGCTTGTCAAACAGTATGCAGGAGATGATGAAGCATGCTGGCTGGTCTTTTGTAGTGACAATGGCTTGGAGTAGCTGGTCCTGTGAACCACCCAACTGGATCTTTAGAGCTTGAAGGACAGTCCGTGCTATATAAGCTACCGTTGCTGACTTCAGCTCAGGTTCAGGTGAATGACAGCTGACATCTTGTCCTAGAGATGCAGATCCTTCTTGATCAGATTCAGCGGAATCATCACCACTACTTACAGGTGCGTCAGGTTCTACAGAAGGCACATCAGGTACATGCTCTAGTTCATAGGAGTCGGGTGGGATAGCACCGTTTGCTGAAATCTCTACAATACCAGCTCCAGGTAGACCACCAGTCTCTACAGAGGGTAAACCACCAATATCCACTTCAGAGGATTCTCGTGGCACGACACCTTTCGCTAGAGGCTCTACCCTACCAGCTCCAGGTCCACCACCAACAAGATCGTG
This sequence comes from Lolium perenne, assembly GCF_019359855.2. Classification (NCBI taxonomy): domain Eukaryota; kingdom Viridiplantae; phylum Streptophyta; class Magnoliopsida; order Poales; family Poaceae; genus Lolium; species Lolium perenne. The sequence goes on from NC_067247.2 coordinate 219,696,872, forward strand.
GGCATAGTCATGACGGGTTCTACCAATACAAAACCTCCTTCGGGTGCAGGATCATCAGTAGCAACTCCAGCATCAGCACCAGTTAAATCGGTCTTGACAATAGGTAAACCGTTTTGCTCCATTTCAGAGAATTCTCGTGGCACGACACTGTTCACTAGAGGCTCTACACTAGCAGCTCCAGCTGCACCACGAGTTTCTACAACAGGGGGTAAACCCAATCCACAACCTTCTTCATGTGGCATGATGATGCCAGGTATAGGCTCATCAGTACCAGGTCCAGCTGCATCAGTCTCCATAGACAGTAAACAAGGTGGCGTCGGAGGTTTAGAAGACTGGCATGCCATTTCACCTTTGTCATCAGACAATATAGAGTTTTCTTCAACTCTATGTTTCTGCAATAATAAGCACATGAACAGAAATTAGACCAGAGCATCTAGCCATCTAACAGGGGCAGCGGCAAAACAAGCGTCGGTCCATATGTTTACCTTGTCATCTCGGGATATCGAACACACACAGATTTAGAAGTCATTTCACATAGCATCCGCTTTTTCGTTCCTTCCCCTACGTCCATCTGGAATAAGTAATACTATTGATCACATAAAACTAGTTAATCAAATATATGCATATGTTGAGAAGTTTGCACGACAAATTGTGGATTCTGCTTTTATCACTTACGAATCGTCGTTCTATATATTTACCTTGTCATCTGGGATATCAGAAGTCACAGAATGAGAAGTCATCTCACTAATTATCGGTTTTTTTGCTCTTTCCCCTCCATCCATCTGCAATAAGAAGTACTATTGATCACATAAAGCCAATTCATTGAATATATGCATATGTTGAGAAGTTTGCACAACAAATTGTGGATTCTACTTCCAATCACCAAGTAATCTCGTGAGAAATGCATGATCAAGATATGTTTCTCCCTCTTGATCGACATCTGCATCTCCATTAAGACTAATCATCGTGCGATGGTGCTCTTCAGAAGAGCGCATACACTTCCAATCACCAGACAAGCAAAAAATTGTTGATTCTAGTAATGCTTAATCAACAGTGGCCATGGAACGACCACATATCGACCAAGCAAAAAAAAATCATCAGCCTACTGACCACCAGGCAAAACAAACTAGGCCCATACATGGCTTCACAAATCATCATCAAACGTCGATCAAACTAGCAAGTTTGAACATGGATTACTAATTTATTTTCTGATAAAGTGAGTATATTAATATCGAAAGATATTGATTACACTGAGCCTCTGCAACAACGCAATACCTTACTGGTAGTACGAATGCACATGGATTCCTAATACTCCCTCTGTTCGGTTTTAATTAGTCGACGCGAGGGAGAGAAGAAAATGAATTGTCGATGCTTTCAACTAGAGTCAATTAAATACGAATGGAAGAAGTACATAGTAATATTGACAAATATCCGGATCTAGTCTAAAAACAAATTGGCATGTAAATCCTAGTAGTCTACTAAACTAGGATCAATACCCTAGATTAGGGTTGCAAGCGGCGTCCGCGAATCGTCCCGCAAAGCAGAAAATTAGAGCAAATAGTGGTTGAGATTAGAGCAGATTTAAAGCACTCGCACTGAAACTAGCTAGCCCGCTACCCACCCCGCTTGACACCCTGCCCTAGATGTGAATCTACACCAAATATTCAAACAAGGATGAGCAACCGCCAATAAAATTTTATCCGCACATCATCATCTCTACCATACACAAGGGTATGGTGATTTCTCATACAGCCATTGTTGCCGCGGGACGAGGATGAGTGATGCGCCGCGGAGAAGGTGCCTCACGCCTCTGTCGCTGCCGCCGTCGAAGAGGAAGTCAAAGCCACGCGATTGTGGTCCATCGCCGATATGGAGGTGGAGCTACTAGGGAAGAGGTGGAGGTGGAGGTGGAGAGGGAGTGATGGTTTGTACTAGTGGCGGCCGGTGAGGTAGTTATAAATACAACCTCTCTCTCTTTTTTGGCAAGGAATGCAGCTTCTCTTGGAAGGCAACGAGGCAACGCACTCCAGATTTCGTATATTACTATAATAATATGGGCGGAGAAATTTGGACGCATCTGTGTTGTCTTGTCAAATGAATCACCAGGATTTGCTTTTAGTACTCCAGATTTGGGCGACCCAAGGAAGTAGAGATAGTAATGTACGCCATCTAGTTGCACGCTATCAAATCAAATAAATAGTCATGCCATTTACTTTTAAGATGGTGCAGCAGTTATTCTGACCAAAGAAACATGCACGTCTGCTGATTATTTTGATAGTACTACTAGTAGTACTAATATTTCTGATGGGTATACATTTACCGTCCGCTAGCAAAGATTGTTTGGAACATTGTTCTTATGGCTTTCAACATCACACCCCTTAATAATATTATTAATCAATGGTTGGGCAATTAATTGAGTGTGTTAATAAAAAATTAAAACTCACAAATCCAACTGTACTATTTTTAGGGCCATATGAAGGACAAGGAATGATTTTAAATGCCATATGGAGTACCTCCAACCATGTGAAATATGGTTCTGTCACGCAGGTGATACCCATGGCTTCGCATTGGATCCGTATGTTGTCCTACATACAGTCAACTATGAAGTACCACGATTTGGTTTTTGGGTGCAACCGGCTAGAGAATGATGCACGGGTTTGTACAGCCAGTACAATTCACATTAAGATTTTCTGATAGGATGTTGATGTGTATATGTAAGAATCATACACTAGAATGTCTTCTATGTTTAGATGGCTGATCTACGTTTATACTTTCTGTGAACCGTGAGGTTAAGACCTTTGTACTGTAATAAAGATTGCTAAATAACAGTATATATGTATGCCTCTAGGGACACTGAAATAGCCAAACAACCATGCATGTGTATAGACCGTATTTGATCAAATTACAAGAAGCACCCGGGTTCATGCAAATAGCATCAACTTATCACCTAAGTACATTAGCTATAAATAGTTAAATAGGAGTCAAGACCAACTGAGCTAGCTAGTAGTATGATCCTACTATTACATAAATATCCCTAACTCTGATTGTCTTTGTTCCAGTCCAGCGCGTTGGTGTAGCTTGGGATGAACCAAAACCCCGTATGTCAGTTGGCCGCTGGACCGCTGCTTGAGAAACAGATGCTTTGGTGGTCTTCGCAATTTAGACTGAAGCAGAAAATTTCTTGATGTGATGTGTCAAACTTATAGCCAATGGCCTGAGGCGTGGTGTAGATGCAGTTTCTTCTTGTCAAATATCCTGGGGGAAATGTTGCACCACCCACTGGCATGAAAATCGGATAGTTCAACCCAAGGAACATAGAATAGTCTCCAAGATTAGTAACCCTTTCCCACGGGTTGGCTGGAAGTAACCGACTAGTGTCATTCGAGAATACAAAGCAGGTATACCCTGAATAGCTGTGAACAGCGCGACCGCAATGGACAGAAGGCGTACTATCATAATAAGTTGGAGCACCGTCAGCGTCAAAATCCATTACGCCACGTGCATAGAACAGGAGAAGTCTAGAACGATCTTGAGATCTTGCCAGCCACCACGTACGACTATTAGAGTCAAAATCATCATCGCCATCAAATCCAGCTTTCCACGGAATGAATGGAGCAGGGAGCACTATAGGACCTTGAAAAAGGAAAGAACACGTCACATGAAAATATATTTCATGATTTATCTACTAGTGATATTGATTTGATATTGTAGATGCCAATACTAGTACTTTATAAAATCATGGTCGAACATAAGATGGTTTGAAATATATTTCGAACATCTTGGTAAAACTTCATATGGATTTAAAACATGTTCCCCAAAATATTGGTCCAAATTTTATATGGTTTGAATATAGTACTCCTTATTCTCTAGAATCGGGGGAATATAAACAAATGAAAGTCTTTATCAATATTGCATGGCACCTTTATTGATTCTATTTCTACTCTACCTTAAATTTTCCAGGGAGTAATAATAAAGAAACTTAATTACTAGGGGGCCTTTTTTCCTACGGAACAACATGCACATTAGACCATACTAAAATTACTATAGATGTTAAATTCTATATATGTCCATACCACAAGAGGGTTATGGTGTGCGCTGTAATATCCCAGGTATTGGGGTTACAAAAATAGAGGAAACAGATGTGTGCATTGCGTTCATGCATAGAAAATCCGGGGAATTTTCGTGCTTTAAAGTAAAACAGTCACAGTAACTGAAGTTTCACTTGACCTTGGTGGAATTGAAGTAGCTCATCAAGTCAAGCGCTATAAACCTCAATGTGACTTTGCTAAAACCTTGTTTTGGGTAGAGATGATTTGATCTAAGGGATTAGATCAAATGGAACTAATAATCAACACAACAACACTTTACTCAATGATCAAATGCTTGATCTTATAAAATATTATAATATGGAATTCCTTGCAATAACATATGAACCTACAATTAATTGGAAATCAAGTAACAATAATTGGAGAAACTATTCTTCACTTATCTTCTCCATGTGTTAAACTAATCCATTCTCTTACCATAAACCCTATGATAACCATTCTACTTTAATCTTGGAAACAAGACAAGGAGATCCAACTAAGGAATATAATTCTTCTCTATTTCAAATTATTATACATCAAACCCAGAGAGGTGCGAGTTCTATATTATTTATTAGAGAAGCAATAACAAACCTGGAGCTAAACCTTGGATATACATCCAAGTATTCAAATCATCATCTTTAAGAGGAATAGTAGGATATTATTCAAGACAATTCCTAGAGAGAGAACCTAGTTATGTTAAACCTAGATATTGATGATCACATCAACCTCTAGGGAGCCTAACCTTAGGTTATCATTGAATTCCTTCCCAAATGAGAGAGACCATTCATACTAACCTTAGCTTTACTTACTTAAGAATCAAGGACACCATTGAACTAAAGTATTAGGAGTTAAACCATTTCATTTGGGAGGGGTGAGATAGCCAATACCAAATAGAGTAAGATCATATCTATGAAATGATGAAGTAAAGTAGCAACTAATCCAACTAAGCATCTAGGTGGAGACTTAACCCTTTATTATCTAATGAGATCTTGTGAACATACCATAAACCCAAGAATAATCCATTCCTATATAAGAGAGCTCAAGATATGGTGTTACCCTCAAGTTAGTTGAGGAAACACTTGGATTCAAGGGAGAGACCTATTATATATTCCAGTGGTTAAACCATCAATCCTTGAGAGAACTCTAAGTGAAGATATATCTCAGGCACTTCCTGGGATATCAATCCATTGAGACAACCATGACCATGTCCACCTAAGGAATTACAAGAGAAGTACTATACCTTAGTTGATCAAGACAATACTTGACCTTAGAAGTGAGAAACCTGATTCGTGAGAGCTAACTTAGGAAGCCAAACCTTGATCATTATAAATTGTGTAATGATCATAAACCCTAAGAACTTGAGGTAGGAAATATTAAAGAACAAGATGATCATGTCTAATACATGATCATACTTTAGAGAAATGTGAGGATAAGTTAAACCCTAATATTATAAGAAGATATCCAACCTTCCATAAAATAATAAGGGAACCACTAGCAAACCTAAAACCATTTCCAATATATTGAGTAGAGAAATAACTGAATAGCAACAAACCTTGTATGGTTCAGCCCCTATAACAATCTAAATGATATTGGATTGAATCATCCTATTAGTGGTGAGGAAGAGCAACCCTAGATAATTCAACAAGAGGTCCACCTACATTTAGAACCAATGCCCTATCCCAACTTTAACTTATGTATCACATGGGGATCACATGTATAATCCTAGAACCATGCCCAAGCTTGAATATGAGTAAGGGGATTATTTAGTCAACCCTGAAATGAATCAACATAACCTTAAACAATTCTCCAAATCCTTATCAATCATGAGCACATGAAATAATGTCATAAGATTATATTCTCAAATGAGAAACTAAGCAATGAGATCACCATACATTAATCAATGCTTGCAAGATAAAATAAGGTAAACATATCATCTATTATTATTCAAAAGTATTATAAAAACATGTTAAATCTCCAAAGAAAGAGAATGGAAATTATATATGTTGGCATACCTATTCAAAAAATATTATGTATGATGAACTTATCACCACATTAGAAATCAAAAGAGCATGTCTCAAGTTGTAATTAGTATTTTGGAGAAAATTGCTATACCAAATTAATTACAAACACCTGCAAACAGAAATTTAATTCAAAATATGAATTCAATCAATGCAATAGAAAACATAAATTAAATAGATAGAAAAAGAAGAGGAGAGGGCTTACCAGACCTACTTGGCCGTGAAGCCCGTGGAGCAACCCAACACTGGCCCAGGAGGAAGCCCAACATTACCAAATGAGCCAAAGCCCGGTCCACCTTACCTTTTCATGAGGATAAGATCGTAGAGGAGAATCGTCTTCCTCCTCTCGCCGGAGACCGCCAGCACGATGGGCCACCGCATCACTGCTGCCCGTCGACGAGATGAACGCCACGTTACTCGCCACGTACCTCGTCCACGATCCTTGTCCAGCGCCAGGAGGATGCAACAAGATTCCAACTGAAACCCTAGTTCATACATCCGCCGCATCCTGGTCGTCCGTCGCCGACGCTTGTCATCGTTCCCGACCACCTCGAGCCCTATAAAACTACCAGGACAACCACCGTGCTACCCTTGTTCATCTCCGCCATCCCTTTTTCTCTCTTTCGCTCTCCTTCGCCCACAATTATCCGCAGCACCTCGCCGGAGTCTATGACGCCACCGTCGACAGAGGCCACCCCGCAGTCCGTGGTGTGGTCTAGGAGATGCGCCGAGATGGGTAGAACCTAGGGGGAGACGGAATCGAGAAGAGGAAGCCTCGGTCTCTAAAAAATCGCCATTCCCTTTCACCGGTGTCTCGCAGGAGAAGCCAAATTGAGCTCGCCACCGTCCACCATCAACCTCAACAAGCAGACCATCATCTTCTGGGTGAGCTTGCGCTTCTATTGATACCTTATTTGCGTCATTCCGATGTCTGTAGCTACGTATAGCTAATTGGCCGGAGTTCACCGCCGTGGTAGTGCTCGCCGGAGCTAGCTCCGGTGGTCCATTCGAAAAGCCGTCACCGCCGTTAGCCTCAGCGTGTAGAGGAGGCTCTAAAACGCCTAGACTCGCATCCCGGGAGCCCTCAAATCGGCGGCGCCGCCACCGACTGCCCGCCGGCGTCAAGCCGCCGGGGAGTGGCGACGTGGCCCTGGTCTCCGGTGCATTTGATTTGGTCCAAGCCTTCGTGGCTGTGGACGTGGATATAGGACCCACCAGTCATTGACTGTGGGTAAGATCTGTCCGGGTAGCTTTAGCTTTTAACTTTTAATTCAAATCTTATTAATTCCAGAAAATTACCGCAACTTCAAATAAATCTAGGAAATTCAATTTAACTCAGAAAAATTAAAATAAGATACCAAAGTTCTTCTAAAAGAAAACTCTATTCAATAAAAATATAATATGAAATTTTTATTTTTAAAAAAATTCAATTATTTTATACTTGTTATTTAAGCCTTTAATTTTTAATTCTAAATTCAATTAAAATTCAATAATTAGTAAAAATTTCCAAAAGTAAATAAAAACCAGTAAATAAATAAAGAAAACAATAAAACTAAATTTCCTTAGTTGTTATTTTGGTAAATCTTTATTAGAGAGATTTAAACCCTAATTAATAATTACCTTAATTATTAATTCATTAAAAATAATATAATGCCAAAATTCAATATTATTTTAATTCCAAGTTAATAATAACTTCAACTTTAAAATGAAGTTATTAAACAAATAACTACATGGTAAATAGGAAACCCTAATTCCATTTTGAATGATAGTACAACCCTATCATTTCATGTGAAACCCAAAACCCTAATTCAATTAGAAACCCTAGATCCATTACTTCATATGAACCCTAAATTGTTCCCAAACCTAAACCCTAAGTAACATGTGATCATGTTACTTCACTAATAATCATAGATTCATATCTAGCAACTTAATACTAGTTCAAATCCACATAAAATATGGGAACCGTATCACTACTAATTAGCATTCCATGTGTTCATTTTCATCAGAAATAAATAATCAAGTAGGGTCAACCAAGTGTAAACCCTAGATCCTATTACCAAAGCCATCATCCTTATTCATTCCTATTTAGCATCACACCAATATGATGAACCTTAGGAGCAACCATGCCAAATCTTGAGCATTCCATAACCATATTCCACTAAACCCTATTAGTGTTGGATACTTATCCACCATCCTATTTAGGAGCCAATTATTCCTTACTTAATAGAACCAATAGTAAAACCTAAACTACCTCAACCCTAATTGGTATACTTCTTATTACTTAAGAAGTATGTTCTTCAAAAGTTATTCTTTTGAAGAAAATAAGGAATCATCATCAACCCTGCTTATAAGGACCTATAAACCCTAGCTAGATATCACCAATCTTGATAGCAACCTTGTATGAATAATTGCTTAGAATGCCAGGCTTAACTCAACCTTACAAGCCCTTGGTGTTGATGAATCCAACTAGGTTGTGATCCATCTAATACTTACTCCAGAAACCAATTAGAACCATAGAAAACCATAGAACTCCACAAACCTAATTATCATACTTGTTCTTCATTAAAGAACATGTTCTTCAAAAGTTATTCTTTTGAAGTATATGCTAATTAATCATTAACCATGCCATATAGTACTAAAACTGACAACTATTCTTTACATGTTAACATTATGCCAAATATCATTCTTTGTGTGCTCAATTGATTACTATGCTTTATTATCTACCTGTCCATGATACCAAGTAATACTACCTGAATAAGAACCTTGTTTGTGAATCACTCTAAAAGTGCAACACACCCTGAACCAATCATTACAACTCACTGATCCTAAATCATCAGGGTTAGGTCACGCTTAGAGCGATTGCATCTCATACTTATGCATTATTGCATCCTTGCCAATCTTTTAAACATCGTCCTTACTGGACGATGATGCTATTTCAGAATTTGGAGTTATTGCGTATCGAAGACCTTGCCTGCATAATCTTGCATTCAAGAAAGGCAAGTTCATCGCTTGCTCATGTCATTTGAGTATCTTTATCAAATTACTTGCAAAGTACTATGATTATCACTATTGCATAAAAACCAAAACCACTATTTTCATAACTATGAATATGACTATTTGGTGGGCAATGGAACCATGGATTGTGTTGATATGGTGGAGGTTCCATTGCAAGGGTTTATATCCATCTAGGATTAAACAACAAATGTCGTCCAGTGATTCTTGTGCCGTAATACCCGTGTTAACCATAAGATCTGGAGTGGGACGGAATAGTCAATTGTATTTCCACCTCTTGTACATCAACGGATGCGCTTTACCGTACACCCTTGATCCAAGAGAGGACAAGTGGTACCCTTGATCCAAGAGAGGACAAGGGGTAGGGTGGGGGTCCCGATGAAGTCCCCACGGTTATTGCGGTCTATGATGGGTTGCAGCTGCCGGCGAAGGAGTTCATGGTAGAGACCTGAACTGTTGTCGTGGTCGGGGGCCGTCCTTAATTGGTATAAGAGCACCGGCGAGGACCCAGGGTCGGAGTTTGCAGCAAAGGGTGGGTGTATGAGGTAGCGGAGGAATATGATTGGCTATGACCTTATACCGGGCCTCACACCATAGGAAGTGTGGACAAGCCTGTAGCTTGGTTGGCACCAAGGTTAAGATCTCTTATGGGTAAAGCAACACACCTCTGCAGAGTGTAATGAATTGTGACCTGTCACTCCCTGTTCTGGGATATGGAACTGCGAACGCGGCCGGAAAGGAGCTCCATGAAGTTCTAGTAAACCGGTGAAGGCTGACGGACATAGTTCTTCTGAATAAAAGCAACCTTTTGAAGAAATGGTTATGAAAACTTGCATTGGTATTAGACTTTCTGGTCTAATGCTGTAGCTAGTGCATTAAACACCTCTTTCCTATAATGAACTTGTTGAGTACGCTTGTACTCATTCCACTCTTAAATCCCCTGCTTAGATATGGAGGCATCGAAGGAGGATCTACCGTGCAACTCGAAGACCGAGGAGTCTACAAATACTTCAAGGGGACAGGAATCTGCTGGAAGAGTCAAACACCATAACTACCATGGAGAAAACCTAAATTAAGTAGTAGAAGGGAACTATCTTCCTAAACCTAGCTCCTATTTAGCTAGAATCTAGTCATAGCCTCTTCAGCTAGTCAAATACTCTATAAATAGAGTCCGTGATAAGAATAGATCACGAGTCGTTCTTCCGGGAGTTTATTTGCAGCTTTACCTCATTGTAAAGTAGGAGGCTGTGTGGATCTTTTGTAAAGAGTCTCGTGTTGTAATTCTATAGACATGCCTTGGACCCGCATATGTTTCTGTTGTACCACTCTGAGCGATATAATACTAGTGGAACGGTGTTTCATTGGTGTTATATCAGACTTGCATACTACACCATGCAGTGGTATGCCGGGTCACCACAGCTGGTATCAGAGCAAATGCTTTGACCCTAGGATTAAAACCCTTTAAAGGAGACCTATAGGATTGGTAGTGTCTATAGGAAGTTGTCCTAGGTAGACCAAATACTTCTTATGACTTGAGATGGATATTCACTTGAGAATAATCCTGACACACTTGAGTCAACATTTCTTACCTATCTTACCAAGATAAAGTAAAGTTAGTTAACTAAGCCCAAACATATAGTACACCATTAAATCCTTAAAAAAATAAATGAGTAGATCACAGTTGGTATACAATACATGGTAGTCCAAAGAGAGGATACAACCATAAGGAAGCTATCCTATTGGAAGATGTGTACCAACACATGTTATGGTTAAGTAAGAATTATCCAGACCTGTAATAGGAGTAATATCAAGTGATAAAGATAATTAAGATATCCTAATAGAAGATGTAGACCCAGTTAAGTAATGAGAAAGAAACATTATCCAAACCTGTGAAACATTTGATAGTAAGTGATAAATATGAGTTATATGAAGTAGTATAGACCATGATGAGTCAATCATGGGAGGTAAGGAAGAGAGATATGAATAATAGATGCTTATTTACAAGGTAGAGTTGTTAATCATATATGATTCACCTGAGAATCATTATGTGATGAACATCTAAAGTAATTAGGAGGAGTACAATAAGAAGCCAAGTGCTAAACAATAGTGCAAGAATTGTGTTCCAAAACAATGGGAAGTGTGCCAAGCACATCAAGACCATATGTTTATGAGAGAAACACTTGGAAGTATCGGAGCTATATTCCAATAGTTATGTATTTAGATTAGCTATGTTAGAACCTAGAGATATTATGTGAGGTAATCCTCAACATAATGGAAGCTAAGTTAGAACTTCCAAACAAAATTAGGTAAACCTTAACTATCCTAGACTACTTTGTTTCAAGTTTATCTCATTGCAAATGTGCAATTAAGGTAAAGGTTGAGACAAATAGTAGACTCCCATATATAAGTGCTAAGTATCACGATATAAACCTATCTTATGTGGTGTTATATACTACACACATCTGATCCTGATGTTTAGGGATGTCTTACCCAACTACTACATTCAGGCATATAATGATGTGTATTATGAGCACAAAGCTGAATCTTCTTGGATTTTATTGGATTTTCATTGTTTGACTAGATCCATACATGAAGTTGACTTTGGTATGCAAATGCATGTTGCAATATCAAGTCCTTACTTGATGCTATAGATCTAGAGGGTAATAGTATTCGTGTGAGGAAGTGACGAATTCTGAAGATTCTAAAGACAAGATGAAGGTTCATCAAAAGAAGGAAGTAAAATTGTGGGAAGAAACCACAATACTCTGAAGGAAGTGCCAATCAAAACTCATGCTTTGCCTCAACAGAGGAGTACTTTAGTACGGAAGAAGCATGAAGGTGAGAAATCTTGTGATTATGGTGAAGCTGAAGCAGATCCATAGTCAACACAGAAGAGGGAATGCATGGGAAATCACTTAGGATACTATATAAATAGTGTCAGCTAGTGGTTTTCTTGCAAAAATAAACCCTGAAGAAAGGAAGATGACCTATGAAACCACAACAGATATAAGAAGACCATAATTGATATCAGAAGACCACAATTGGTATAGGATCAAAACTACGAGATAAAGTAGAAGATGTCTCGTCCAGTTGATCAGAACCTATAATAGAATCCATTTTTAAATAACAAATAGCCATAATTGGTATCAAGTAGTCCATCATTGGATTAATTGTACCAAGAAGTTGTAAAAAAATAAAATTTTGCCAGTCAAATAACAATGACCTATAATCATTTAGTCGAAGGATTCACATTGGATGTCCACAATTGAGTGGATACACCACAAGGATTCTTCACAAGACCTTAGAAGAATATTAACCATAAGCTACACCTAAACCAATATTCTAACCATAAACCCAATGGTTGGAAGAAAAGGAGTTGAAGACCATAAAAAAACTCTAAGGGGTAGAGTAAAGATTGAGTTGGATGTACAATTACTCAATACTTTAAGCTAGATAGAAGCAGAAGGTCTGAACCAAGAGGAAGTTCGATCTTATTTTCATAAGATTATCGAACACTACTTTCAGAACGATGTCAGACCAGAAGCCGAGGTTTATACCTCGAGGAAGTAAGAAGTGGACAATAACTTGAGAAAGTGAGAAATATTTACTCAGAAGTACGAAAGCTCAAGTAAGTTAAGCATAAAGAAGTTGGACAAAAAAAATACCATAGACCAAATACAACTCAAGAAGGTCAAAGACTGAAGGAGATTGACTATACCAAAACTAAAGTCTATTTGAAAGATTCCTTTCATGGAACCTAAAGGAACCAAAATAGTTATAGGTGTCAACCATAAACCATGATTGGATGGACTAAATGAGTCTAATCCATTCTTAGAGGAATAAACCACCATGATCATTTCCATGTTAAGTACCTTACTTAGTACCATTATTGCAGTTTTGGTAGTAAACGAAAACAAAGACTTATTTACCAATTAGGAGTATGTTATCAAACTAGTCCTCAGTTAAGACTATCAAGACAAGAAGAAGTCTCAATCATTGAATCTTCAATGAGAAAGGAAATAAGCCTATAGAGTTGGAAGAAATCAAAGAATCAAAGTAAGAACCATGGTTCAGAGACAAACCCTAATGGATTCTAGGAAGAATCTGGACAAGGGATGTATTCAATTATATCCAGTAAGATCACCATGGAGTTCGAGAAAAGATTTAGTCTGCACAAGTCAGATCAACACTCCGAAACGTGAGAGAGATCAAACTTCGAGGACGAAGTTTAGTTTAAGGGGTAGAGACTGTAATATCCCAGGTATTGGGGTTACAAAAATAGAGGAAACAGATGTGTGCATTGCATTCATGCATAGAAAATCTGGGGAATTTTCGCGCTTTAAAGTAAAACAGTCACAGTAACTGAAGTTTCACTTGACCTTGGTGGAATTGAAGTAGCTCATCAAGTCAAGCGCTATAAGCCTCAATGTGACTTTGCTAAAACCTTGTTTTGGGTAGAGATGATTTGATCTAAGGGGTTAAATCAAATGGAACTAATAATCAACACAACAACACTTTACTCAATGATCAAATGCTTGATCTTATAAAAGATTATAATATGAAATTCCTTGCAATAACATATGAACCTACAATTAATTGGAAATCAAGTAACAATAATTGGAGAAACTATTCTTCACTTATCTTCTCCATGTGTTAAACTAATCCATTCTCTTACCATAAACCCTATGATAACCATTCTACTTTAATCTTGGAAACAAGACAAGGAGATCCAACTAAGGAATATAATTCTTCTCTATTTCAAATTATTATACATCAAACCCGGAGAGGTGCGAGTTCTATATTATTTATTAGAGAAGCAATAACAAACCTGGAGCTAAACCTTGGATATACATCCAAGTATTCAAATCATCATCTTTAAGAGGAATAGTAGGATATTATTCAAGACAATTCCTAGAGAGAGAACCTAGTTATGTTAAACCTAGATATTGATGATCACATCAACCTCTAGGGAGCCTAACCTTAGGTTATCATTGAATTCCTTCCCAAATGAGAGAGACCATTCATACTAACCTTAGCTTTACTTACTTAAGAATCAAGGACACCATTGAACTAAAGTATTAGGAGTTAAACCATTTCATTTGGGAGGGGTGAGATAGCCAATACCAAATAGAGTAAGATCATATCTATGAAATGATGAAGTAAAGTAGCAACTAATCCAACTAAGCATCTAGGTGGAGACTTAACCCTTTATTATCTAATGAGATCTTGTGAACATACCATAAACCCAAGAATAATCCATTCCTATATAAGAGAGCTCAAGATATGGTGTTACCCTCAAGTTAGTTGAGGAAACACTTGGATTCAAGGGAGAGACCTATTATATATTCCAGTGGTTAAACCATCAATCCTTGAGAGAACTCTAAGTGAAGATATATCTCAGGCACTTCCTGGGATATCAATCCATTGAGACAACCATGACCATGTCCACCTAAGGAATTACAAGAGAAGTACTATACCTTAGTTGATCAAGACAATACTTGACCTTAGAAGTGGGAAACCTGATTCGTGAGAGCTAACTTAGGAAGCCAAACCTTGATCATTATAAATTGTGTAATGATCATAAACCCTAAGAACTTGAGGTAGGAAATATTAAAGAACAAGATGATCATGTCTAATACATGATCATACTTTAGAGAAATGTGAGGATAAGTTAAACCCTAATATTATAAGAAGATATCCAACCTTCCATAAAATAATAAGGGAACCACTAGCAAACCTAAAACCATTTCCAATATATTGAGTAGAGAAATAACTGAATAGCAACAAACCTTGTATGGTTCAGCCCCTATAACAATCCAAATGTTATTGGATTGAATCATCCTATTAGTGGTGAGGAAGAGCAACCCTAGATAATTCAACAAGAGGTCCACCTACATTTAGAACCAATGCCCTATCCCAACTTTAACTTATGTATCACATGGGGATCACATGTATAATCCTAGAACCATGCCCAAGCTTGAATATGAGTAAGGGGACTATTTAGTCAACCCTGAAATGAATCAACATAACCTTAAACAATTCTCCAAATCCTTATCAATCATGAGCACATGAAATAATGTCATAAGATTATATTCTCAAATGAGAAACTAAGCAATGAGATCACCATACATTAATCAATGCTTGCAAGATAAAATAAGGTAAACATATCATCTATTATTATTCAAAAGTATTATAAAAACATGTTAAATCTCCAAAGAAAGAGAATGGAAATTATATATGTTGGCATACCTATTCAAAAAATATTATGTATGATGAACTTATCACCACATTAGAAATCAAAAGAGCATGTCTCAAGTTGTAATTAGTATTTTGGAGAAAATTGCTATACCAAATTAATTACAAATACCTGCAAACAGAAATTTAATTCAAAATATGAATTCAATCAATGCATTAGAAAACAGAAATTAAATAGATAGAAAAAGAAGAGGAGAGGGCTTACCAGACCTACCTGGCCGTGAAGCCCGTGGAGCAACCCAACACTGGCCCAGGAGGAAGCCCAACATTACCAAATGAGCCAAAGCCCGGTCCACCTTACCTTTTCATGAGGATAAGATCGTAGAGGAGAATCGTCTTCCTCCTCTCGCCGGAGACCGCCAGCACGATGGGCCACCGCATCACTGCTGCCCGTCGACGAGATGAACGCCACGTTACTCGCCACGTACCTCGTCCACGATCCTTGTCCAGCGCCAGGAGGATGCAACAAGATTCCAACTGAAACCCTAGTTCATACATCCGCCGCATCCTGGTCGTCCGTCGCCGACGCTTGTCATCGTTCCCGACCACCTCGAGCCCTATAAAACTACCAGGACAACCACCGTGCTACCCTTGTTCATCTCCGCCATCCCTTTTTCTCTCTTTCGCTCTCCTTCGCCCACAATTATCCGCAGCACCTCGCCGGAGTCTATGACGCCACCGTCGACAGAGGCCACCCCGCAGTCCGTGGTGTGGTCTAGGAGATGCGCCGAGATGGGTAGAACCTAGGGGGAGACGGAATCGAGAAGAGGAAGCCTCGGTCTCTAAAAAATCGCCATTCCCTTTCACCGGTGTCTCGCAGGAGAAGCCAAATTGAGCTCGCCACCGTCCACCATCAACCTCAACAAGCAGACCATCATCTTCTGGGTGAGCTTGCGCTTCTATTGATACCTTATTTGCGTCATTCCGATGTCTGTAGCTACGTATAGCTAATTGGCCGGAGTTCACCGCCGTGGTAGTGCTCGCCGGAGCTAGCTCCGGTGGTCCATTCGAAAAGCCGTCACCGCCGTTAGCCTCAGCGTGTAGAGGAGGCTCTAAAACGCCTAGACTCGCATCCCGGGAGCCCTCAAATCGGCGGCGCCGCCACCGACTGCCCGCCGGCGTCAAGCCGCCGGGGAGTGGCGACGTGGCCCTGGTCTCCGGTGCATTTGATTTGGTCCACGCCTTCGTGGCTGTGGACGTGGATATAGGACCCACTAGTCATTGACTGTGGGTAAGATCTGTCCGGGTAGCTTTAGCTTTTAACTTTTAATTCAAATCTTATTAATTCCAGAAAATTACTGCAACTTCAAATAAATCTAGGAAATTCAATTTAACTTAGAAAAATTAAAATAAGATACCAAAGTTCTTCTAAAAGAAAACTCTATTCAATAAAAATATAATATGAAATTTTTATTTTTAATAAAAAATCAATTATTTTATACTTGTTATTTAAGCCTTTAATTTTTAATTCTAAATTCAATTAAAATTCAATAATTAGTAAAAATTTCCAAAAGTAAATAAAAACCAGTAAATAAATAAAGAAAACAATAAAACTAAATTTCCTTAGTTGTTATTTTGTTAAATCTTTATTAGAGAGATTTAAACCCTAATTAATAATTACCTTAATTATTAATTCATTAAAAATAATATAATGCCAAAATTCAATATTATTTTAATTCCAAGTTAATAATAACTTCAACTTTAAAATGAAGTTATTAAACAAATAACTACATGGTAAATAGCAAACCCTAATTCCATATTGAATGATAGTACAACCCTATCATTTCATGTGAAACCCAAAACCCTAATTCAATTAGAAACCTTAGATCCATTACTTCATATGAACCCTAAATTGTTCCCAAACCTAAACCCTAAGTAACATGTGATCATGTTACTTCACTAATAATCATAGATTCATATCTAGCAACTTAATACTAGTTCAAATCCACATAAAATATGGGAACCCTATCACTACTAATTAGCATTCCATGTGTTCATTTTCATCAGACCTAAATAATCAAGTAGGGTCAACCAAGTGTAAACCCTAGATCCTATTACCAAAGCCATCATCCTTATTCATTCCTATTTAGCGTCACACCAATATGATGAACCTTAGTAGCAACCATGCCAAATCTTGAGCATTCCATAACCATATTCCACTAAACCCTATTAGTGTTGGATACTTATCCACCATCCTATTTAGGAGCCAATTATTCCTTACTTAATAGAACCAATAGTAAAACCTAAACCACCTCAACCCTAATTGGTATACTTCTTATTACTTAAGAAGTATGTTCTTCAAAATTTATTCTTTTGAAGAAAATAAGGAATCATCATCAACCCTGCTTATAAGGACCTATAAACCCTAGCTAGCTATCACCAATCTTGATAGCAACCTTGTATGAATAATTGCTTAGAATGCCAGGCTTAACTCAACCTTACAAGCCCTTGGTGTTGATGAATCCAACTAGGTTGTGATCCATCTAATACTTACTCCAGAAACCAATTAGAACCATAGAAAACCATAGAACTCCACAAACCTAATTATCATACTTGTTCTTCATTAAAGAACATGTTCTTCAAAAGTTATTCTTTTGAAGTATATGATAATTAATCATTAACCATGCCATATAGTACTAAAACTGACAACTATTCTTTACATGTTAACATTATGCCAAATATCATTCTTTGTGTGCTCAATTGATTACTATGCTTTATTATCTACCTGTCCATGATACCAAGTAATACTACCTGAATAAGAACCTTGTTTGTGAATCACTCTAAAAGTGCAACACACCCTGAACCAATCATTACAACTCACTGATCCTAAATCATCGGGGTTAGGTCACGCTTAGAGCGATTGCATCTCATACTTATGCATTATTGCATCCTTGCCAATCTTTTAAACATCGTCCTTACTGGACGATGATGCTATTTCAGAATTTGGAGTTATTGCGTATCGAAGACCTTGCCTGCATAATCTTGCATTCAAGAAAGGCAAGTTCATCGCTTGCTCATGTCATTTGAGTATCTTTATCAAATTACTTGCAAAGTACTATGATTATCACTATTGCATAAAAACCAAAACCACTATTTTCATAACTATGAATATGACTATTTGGTGGGCAATGGAACCATGGATTGTGTTGATATGGTGGAGGTTCCATTGCAAGGGTTTATATCCATCTAGGATTAAACAACAAATGTCATCCAGTGATTCTTGTGCCGTAATACCCGTGTTAACCATAAGATCTGGAGTGGGACGGAATAGTCAATTGTATTTCCACCTCTTGTACATCAACGGATGCGCTTTACCGTACACCCTTGATCCAAGAGAGGACAAGTGGTACCCTTGATCCAAGAGAGGACAAGTGGTAGGGTGGGGGTCCCGATGAAGTCCCCACGGTTATTGCGGTCTATGATGGGTTGCAGCTGCCGGCGAAGGAGTTCATGGTAGAGACCTGAACTGTTGTCGTGGTCGGGGGCCGTCCTTAATTGGTATAAGAGCACCGGCGAGGACCCAGGGTCGGAGTTTGCAGCAAAGGGTGGGTGTATGAGGTAGCGGAGGAATATGATTGGCTATGACCTTATACCGGGCCTCACACCATAGGAAGTGTGGACAAGCCTGCAGCTTGGTTGGCACCAAGGTTAAGATCTCTTATGGGTAAAGCAACACACCTCTGCAGAGTGTAATGAATTGTGACCTGTCACTCCCTGTTCTGGGATATGGAACTGCGAACGCGGCCGGAAAGGAGCTCCATGAAGTTCTAGTAAACCGGTGAAGGCTGACGGACATAGTTCTTCTGAATAAAAGCAACCTTTTGAAGAAATGGTTATGAAAACTTGCATTGGTATTAGACTTTCTGGTCTAATGCTGTAGCTAGTGCATTAAACACCTCTTTCCTATAATGAACTTGTTGAGTACGCTTGTACTCATTCCACTCTTAAATCCCCTGCTTAGATATGGAGGCATCGAAGGAGGATCTACCGTGCAACTCGAAGACCGAGGAGTCTACAAATACTTCAAGGGGACAGGAATCTGCTGGAAGAGTCAAACACCATAACTACCATGGAGAAAACCTAAATTAAGTAGTAGAAGGGAACTATCTTCCTAAACCTAGCTCCTATTTAGCTAGAATCTAGTCATAGCCTCTTCAGCTAGTCAAATACTCTATAAATAGAGTCCGTGATAAGAATAGATCACGAGTCGTTCTTCTGGAGTTTATTTGCAGTTTTACCTCATTGTAAAGTAGGAGGCTGTGTGGATCTTTTGTAAAGAGTCTGTGTTGTAATTCTATAGACATGCCTTGGACCCGCATATGTTTCTGTTGTACCACTCTGAGCGATATAAT
Organism: Lolium perenne; assembly: GCF_019359855.2. Classification (NCBI taxonomy): domain Eukaryota; kingdom Viridiplantae; phylum Streptophyta; class Magnoliopsida; order Poales; family Poaceae; genus Lolium; species Lolium perenne. Next base: position 219,716,594 of record NC_067247.2, read on the forward strand.
ACTAGTGGAACGGTGTTTCATTGGTGTTATATCAGACTTGCATACTACACCATGCAGTGGTATGCCGGGTCACCACAGCTGGTATCAGAGCAAATGCTTTGACCCTAGGATTAAAACCCTTTAAAGGAGACCTATAGGATTGGTAGTGTCTATAGGAAGTTGTCCTAGGTAGACCAAATACTTCTTATGACTTGAGATGGATATTCACTTGAGAATAATCCTGACACACTTGAGTCAACATTTCTTACCTATCTTACCAAGATAAAGTAAAGTTAGTTAACTAAGCCCAAACATATAGTACACCATTAAATCCTTAAAAAAATAAATGAGTAGATCACAGTTGGTATACAATACATGGTAGTCCAAAGAGAGGATACAACCATAAGGAAGCTATCCTATTGGAAGATGTGTACCAACACATGTTATGGTTAAGTAAGAATTATCCAGACCTGTAATAGGAGTAATATCAAGTGATAAAGATAATTAAGATATCCTAATAGAAGATGTAGACCCAGTTAAGTAATGAGAAAGAAACATTATCCAAACCTGTGAAACATTTGATAGTAAGTGATAAATATGAGTTATATGAAGTAGTATAGACCATGATGAGTCAATCATGGGAGGTAAGGAAGAGAGATATGAATAATAGATGCTTATTTACAAGGTAGAGTTGTTAATCATATATGATTCACCTGAGAATCATTATGTGATGAACATCTAAAGTAATTAGGAGGAGTACAATAAGAAGCCAAGTGCTAAACAATAGTGCAAGAATTGTGTTCCAAAACAATGGGAAGTGTGCCAAGCACATCAAGACAAGACCATATGTTTATGAGAGAAACACTTGGAAGTATCGGAGCTATATTCCAATAGTTATGTATTTAGATTAGCTATGTTAGAACCTAGAGATATTATGTGAGGTAATCCTCAACATAATGGAAGCTAAGTTAGAACTTCCAAACAAAATTAGGTAAACCTTAACTATCCTAGACTACTTTGTTTCAAGTTTATCTCATTGCAAATGTGCAATTAAGGTAAAGGTTGAGACAAATAGTAGACTCCCATATATAAGTGCTAAGTATCACGATATAAACCTATCTTATGTGGTGTTATATACTACACACATCTGATCCTGATGTTTAGGGATGTCTTACCCAACTACTACATTCAGGCATATAATGATGTGTATTATGAGCACAAAGCTGAATCTTCTTGGATTTTATTGGATTTTCATTGTTTGACTAGATCCATACATGAAGTTGACTTTGGTATGCAAATGCATGTTGCAATATCAAGTCCTTACTTGATGCTATAGATCTAGAGGGTAATAGTATTCGTGTGAGGAAGTGACGAATTCTGAAGATTCTAAAGACAAGATGAAGGTTCATCAAAAGAAGGAAGTAAAATTGTGGGAAGAAACCACAATACTCTGAAGGAAGTGCCAATCAAAACTCATGCTTTGCCTCAACAGAGGAGTACTTTAGTACGGAAGAAGCATGAAGGTGAGAAATCTTGTGATTATGGTGAAGCTGAAGCAGATCCATAGTCAACACAGAAGAGGGAATGCATCGGAAATCACTTAGGATACTATATAAATAGTGTCAGCTAGTGGTTTTCTTGCAAAAATAAACCCTGAAGAAAGGAAGATGACCTATGAAACCACAACAGATATAAGAAGACCATAATTGATATCAGAAGACCAAAATTGGTATAGGATCAAAACTGCGAGATAAAGTAGAAGATGTCTCGTCCAGTTGATCAGAACCTATAATAGAATCCATTTTTAAATAACAAATAGCCATAATTGGTATCAAGTAGTCCATCATTGGATTAATTGTACCAAGAAGTTGTAAACAAATAAAATTTTGCCAGTCAAATAACAATGACCTATAATCATTTAGTCGAAGGATTCACATTGGATGTCCACAATTGAGTGGATACACCACAAGGATTCTTCACAAGACCTTAGAAGAATATAAACCATAAGCTACACCTAAACCAATATTCTAACCATAAACCCAATGGTTGGAAGAAAAGGAGTTGAAGACCATAAAAAAACTCTAAGGGGTAGAGTAAAGATTGAGTTGGATGTACAATTACTCAATACTTTAAGCTAGATAGAAGCAGAAGGTCTGAACCAAGAGGAAGTTCGATCTTATTTTCATAAGATTATCGAACACTACTTTCAGAACGATGTCAGACCAGAAGCCGAGGTTTATACCTCGAGGAAGTAAGAAGTGGACAATAACTTGAGAAAGTGAGAAATATTTACTCAGAAGTACGAAAGCTCAAGTAAGTCAAGCATAAAGAAGTTGGACGAAGAAAATACCATAGACCAAATACAACTCAAGAAGGTCAAAGACTGAAGGAGATTGACTATACCAAAACTAAAGTCTATTTGAAAGATTCCTTTCATGGAACCTAAAGGAACCAAAATAGTTATAGGTGTCAACCATAAACCATGATTGGATGGACTAAATGAGTCTAATCCATTCTTAGAGGAATAAACCACCATGATCATTTCCATGTTAAGTACCTTACTTAGTACCATTATTGCAGTTTTGGTAGTAAGCGAAAACAAAGAATTATTTACCAATTAGGAGTATGTTATCAAACTAGTCCTCAGTTAAGACTATCAAGACAAGAAGAAGTCTAAATCATTGAATCTTCAATGAGAAAGGAAATAAGCCTATAGAGTTGGAAGAAATCAAAGAATCAAAGTAAGAACCATGGTTCAGAGACAAACCCTAATGGATTCTAGGAAGAATCTGGACAAGGGATGTATTCAATTATATCCAGTAAGATCACCATGGAGTTCGAGAAAAGATTTAGTCTGCACAAGTCAGATCCACACTCCGAAACGTGAGAGAGATCAAACTTCGAGGACGAAGTTTAGTTTAAGGGGTAGAGACTGTAATATCCCAGGTATTGGGGTTACAAAAATAGAGGAAACAGATGTGTGCATTGCATTCATGCATAGAAAATCCGGGGAATTTTCGCGCTTTAAAGTAAAACAGTCACAGTAACTGAAGTTTCACTTGGCCTTGGTGAAATTGAAGTAGCTCATCAAGTCAAGCGCTATAAGCCTCAATGTGACTTTGCTAAAACCTTGTTTTGGGTAGAGATGATTTGATCTAAGGGGTTAGATCAAATGGAACTAATAATCAACACAACAACACTTTACTCAATGATCAAATGCTTGATCTTATAAAAGATTATAATATGAAATTCCTTGCAATAACATATGAACCTACAATTAATTGGAAATCAAGTAACAATAATTGGAGAAACTATTCTTCACTTATCTTCTCCATGTGTTAAACTAATCCATTCTCTTACCATAAACCCTATGATAACCATTCTACTTTAATCTTGGAAACAAGACAAGGAGATCCAACTAAGGAATATAATTCTTCTCTATTTCAAATTATTATACATCAAACCCGGAGAGGTGCGAGTTCTATATTATTTATTAGAGAAGCAATAACAAACCTGGAGCTAAACCTTGGATATACATCCAAGTATTCAAATCATCATCTTTAAGAGGAATAGTAGGATATTATTCAAGACAATTCCTAGAGAGAGAACCTAGTTATGTTAAACCTAGATATTGATGATCACATCAACCTCTAGGGAGCCTAACCTTAGGTTATCATTGAATTCCTTCCCAAATGAGAGAGACCATTCATACTAACCTTAGCTTTACTTAATTAAGAATCAAGGACACCATTGAACTAAAGTATTAGGAGTTAAACCATTTCATTTGGGAGGGGTGAGATAGCCAATACCAAATAGAGTAAGATCATATCTATGAAATGATGAAGTAAAGTAGCAACTAATCCAACTAAGCATCTAGGTGGAGACTTAACCCTTTATTATCTAATGAGATCTTGTGAACGTACCATAAAGCCAAGAATAATCCATTCCTATATAAGAGAGCTCAAGATATGGTGTTACCCTCAAGTTAGTTGAGGAAACACTTGGATTCAAGGGAGAGACCTATTATATATTCCAGTGGTTAAACCATCAATCCTTGAGAGAACTCTAAGTGAAGATATATCTCAGGCACTTCCTGGGATATCAATCCATTGAGACAACCATGACCATGTCCACCTAAGGAATTACAAGAGAAGTACTATACCTTAGTTGATCAAGACAATACTTGACCTTAGAAGTGAGAAACCTGATTCGTGAGAGCTAACTTAGGAAGCCAAACCTTGATCATTATAAATTGTGTAATGATCATAAACCCTAAGAACTTGAGGTAGGAAATATTAAAGAACAAGATGATCATGTCTAATACATGATCATACTTTAGAGAAATGTGAGGATAAGTTAAACCCTAATATTATAAGAAGATATCCAACCTTCCATAAAATAATAAGGGAACCACTAGCAAACCTAAAACCATTTCCAATATATTGAGTAGAGAAATAACTGAATAGCAACAAACCTTGTATGGTTCAGCCCCTATAACAATCCAAATGTTATTGGATTGAATCATCCTATTAGTGGTGAGGAAGAGCAACCCTAGATAATTCAACAAGAGGTCCACCTACATTTAGAACCAATGCCCTATCCCAACTTTAACTTATGTATCACATGGGGATCACATGTATAATCCTAGAACCATGCCCAAGCTTGAATATGAGTAAGGGGATTATTTAGTCAACCCTGAAATGAATCAACATAACCTTAAACAATTCTCCAAATCCTTATCAATCATGAGCACATGAAATAATGTCATAAGATTATATTCTCAAATGAGAAACTAAGCAATGAGATCACCATACATTAATCAATGCTTGCAAGATAAAATAAGGTAAACATATCATCTATTATTATTCAAAAGTATTATAAAAACATGTTAAATCTCCAAAGAAAGAGAATGGAAATTATATATGTTGGCATACCTATTCAAAAAATATTATGTATGATGAACTTATCACCACATTAGAAATCAAAAGAGCATGTCTCAAGTTGTAATTAGTATTTTGGAGAAAATTGCTATACCAAATTAATTACAAATACCTGCAAACAGAAATTTAATTCAAAATATGAATTCAATCAATGCAATAGAAAACAGAAATTAAATAAATAGAAAAAGAAGAGGAGAGGGCTTACCAGACCTACCTGGCCGTGAAGCCCGTGGAGCAACCCAACACTGGCCCAGGAGGAAGCCCAACATTACCAAATGAGCCAAAGCCCGGTCCACCTTACCTTTTCATGAGGATAAGATCGTAGAGGAGAATCGTCTTCATCCTCTCGCCGGAGACCGCCAGCACGATGGGCCACCGCATCACTGCTGCCCGTCGACGAGATGAACTCCACGTTACTCGCCACGTACCTCGTCCACGATCCTTGTCCAGCGCCAGGAGGATGCAACAAGATTCCAACTGAAACCCTAGTTCATACATCCGCCGCATCCTGGTCGTCCGTCGCCGACGCTTGTCATCGTTCCCGACCACCTCGAGCCCTATAAAACTACCAGGACAACCACCGTGCTACCCTTGTTCATCTCCGCCATCCCTTTTTCTCTCTATCGCTCTCCTTCGCCCACAATTATCCGCAGCACCTCGCCGGAGTCTATGACGCCACCGTCGACAGAGGCCACCCCGCAGTCCGTGGTGTGGTCTAGGAGATGCGCCGAGATGGGTAGAACCTAGGGGGAGACGGAATCGAGGAGAGGAAGCCTCAGTCTCTAAAAAATCGCCATTCCCTTTCACCGGTGTCTCGCAGGAGAAGCCAAATTAAGCTCGCCACCGTCCACCATCAACCTCAACAAGCAGACCATCATCTTCTGGGTGAGCTTGCACTTTTATTGATACCTTATTTGCATCATTCCGATGTCTGTAGCTACGTATGGCTAATTGGCCGGAGTTCACCGCCGTGGTAGTGCTCGCCGGAGCTAGCTCTGGTGGTCCATTCGAAAAGCCGTCACCGCCGTTAGCCTCAGCGTGTAGAGGAGGCTCTAAAACGCCTAGACTCGCATCCCGGGAGCCCTCAAATCGGCGGCGCCGCCACCGACTACCCGCCGGCGTCAAGCCGCCGGGCAGTGGCGACGTGGCCCTGGTCTCCGGTGCATTTGATTTGGTCCACGCCTTCGTGGCTGTGGACGTGGATATAGGACCCACCAGTCATTGACTGTGGGTAAGATCTGTCCGGGTAGCTTTAGCTTTTAAGTTTTAATTCAAATCTTATTAATTCCAGAAAATTACCGCAACTTCAAATAAATCTAGGAAATTCAATTTAACTCAGAAAAATTAAAATAAGATACCAAAGTTCTTCTAAAAGAAAACTCTATTCAATAAAAATATAATATGAAATTTTTATTTTTTAAAAAAATTCAATTATTTTATACTTGTTATTTAAGCCTTTAATTTTTAATTCTAAATTCAATTAAAATTCAATAATTAGTAAAAATTTCCAAAAGTAAATAAAAACCAGTAAATAAATAAAGAAAACAATAAAACTAAATTTCCTTAGTTGTTATTTTGGTAAATCTTTATTAGAGAGATTTAAACCCTAATTAATAATTACCTTAATTATTAATTCATTAAAAATAATATAATGCCAAAATTCAATATTATTTTAATTCCAAGTTAATAATAACTTCAACTTTAAAATGAAGTTATTAAACAAATAACTACATGGTAAATAGGAAACCCTAATTCCATATTGAATGATAGTACAACCCTATCATTTCATGTGAAACCCAAAACCCTAATTCAATTAGAAACCCTAGATCCATTACTTCATATGAACCCTAAATTGTTCCCAAACTTAAACCCTAAGTAACATGTGATCATGTTACTTCACTAATAATCATAGATTCATATCTAGCAACTTAATACTAGTTCAAATCCACATAAAATATGGGAACCCTATCACTACTAATTAGCATTCCATGTGTTCATTTTCATCAGACCTAAATAATCAAGTAGGGTCAACCAAGTGTAAACCCTAGATCCTATTACCAAAGCCATCATCCTTATTCATTCCTATTTAGCATCACACCAATATGATGAACCTTAGGAGCAACCATGCCAAATCTTGAGCATTCCATAACCATATTCCACTAAACCCTATTAGTGTTGGATACTTATCCACCATCCTATTTAGGAGCCAATTATTCCTTACTTAATAGAACCAATAGTAAAACCTAAACCACCTCAACCCTAATTGGTATACTTCTTATTACTTAAGAAGTATGTTCTTCAAAAGTTATTCTTTTGAAGAAAATAAGGAATCATCATCAACCCTGCTTATAAGGACCTATAAACCCTAGCTAGCTATCACCAATCTTGATAGCAACCTTGTATGAATAATTGCTTAGAATGCCAGGCTTAACTCAACCTTACAAGCCCTTGGTGTTGATGAATCCAACTAGGTTGTGATCCATCTAATACTTACTCCAGAAACCAATTAGAACCATAGAAAACCATAGAACTCCACAAACCTAATTATCATACTTGTTCTTCATTAAAGAACATGTTCTTCAAAAGTTATTCTTTTGAAGTATTGATAATTAATCATTAACCATGCCATATAGTACTAAAACTGACAACTATTCTTTACATGTGCTCAATTGATTACTATGCTTTATTATCTACCTGTCCATGATACCAAGAATACTACCTGAATAAGAACCTTGTTTGTGAATCACTCTAAAAGTGCAACACACCCTGAACCAATCATTACAACTCACTGATCCTAAATCATCGGGGTTAGGTCACGCTTAGAGCGATTGCATCTCATACTTATGCATTATTGCATCCTTGCCAATCTTTTAAACATCGTCCTTACCGGACGATGATGCTATTTCAGAATTTGGAGTTATTGCGTATCGAAGACCTTGCCTGCATAATCTTGCAGTCAAGAAAGGCAAGTTCATCGCTTGCTCATGTCATTTGAGTATCTTTATCAAATTACTTGCAAAGTACTATGATTATCACTATTGCATAAAAACAAAAACCACTATTTTCATAACTATGAATATGACTATGTGGTGGGCAATGGAACCATGGATTGTGTTGATATGGTGGAGGTTCCATTGCAAGGGTTTATATCCATCTACGATTAAACAACAAATGTCGTCCAGTGATTCTTGTGCCGTAATACCCGTGTTAACCATAAGATCTGGAGTGGGACGGAATAGTCAATTGTATTTCCACCTCTTGTACATCAACGGATGCGCTTTACCGTAGACCCTTGATCCAAGAGAGGACAAGTGGTACCCTTGATCCAAGAGAGGACAAGTGGTAGGGTGGGGGTCCCGATGAAGTCCCCACGGTTATTGCGGTCTATGATGGGTTGCAGCTACCGGCGAAGGAGTTCATGGTAGAGACCTGAACTGTTGTCGTGGTCGGGGGCCGTCCTTAATTGGTATAAGAGCACCGGCGAGGACCCAGGGTCGGAGTTTGCAGCAAAGGGTGGGTGTATGAGGTAGCGGAGGAATATGATTGGCTATGACCTTATACCGGGCCTCACACCATAGGAAGTGTGGACAAGCCTGCAGCTTGGTTGGCACCAAGGTTAAGATCTCTTATGGGTAAAGCAACACACCTCTGCAGAGTGTAATGAATCGTGCCCTGTCACTCCCTGTTCTGGGATATGGAACTGCGAACGCGGCTGGAAAGGAGCTCCATGAAGTTCTAGTAAACCGGTGAAGGCTGACGGACATAGTTCTTCTGAATAAAAGCAACCTTTTGAAGAAATGGTTATGAAAACTTACATTAGTATTAGACTTTCTAGTCTAATGCTGTAGCTAGTGCATTAAACACCTCTTTCCTATAATGAACTTGTTGAGTACGCTCGTACTCATTCCACTCTTAAATCCCCTGCTTAGATATGGAGGCATCGAAGGAGGATCTACCGTGCAACTCGAAGACCGAGGAGTCTACAAATACTTCAAGGGGACAGGAATCTGCTGGAAGAGTCAAACACCATAACTACCATGGAGAAAACCTAAATTAAGTAGTAGAAGGGAACTATCTTCCTAAACCTAGCTCCTATTTAGCTAGAATCTAGCCATAGCCTCTTCAGCTAGTCAAATACTCTATAAATAGAGTCCGTGATAAGATTAGATCACAAGTCGTTCTTCTGGAGTTTATTTGCAGTTTTACCTCATTGTAAAGTAGGAGGCTGTGTGGATCTTTTGTAAAGAGTCTGTGTTGTAATTCTATAGACATGCCTTGGACCCGCATATTTTTCTGTTGTACCACTCTGAGCGATATAATACTAGTGGAACGGTGTTTCATTGGTGTTATATCAGACTTGCATACTACACCATGCAGTGGTATGCCGGGTCACCACATGCGCCTATGGAATTCCTTTAAGCAAAAGATGCCAAGACAGTTCAACAAATAAGAGGTGAAATACTATATAAGTTACGTATATAAAAAAGATAGGGAGGAAATGTTACCAAATTGATTAGGATCCCATGCATAAACATTTCCAAGCTCAGTAACGGCGAACACAAGTCCGTTATGTATAATTGCATCGCAGTATATGGCACCGTCCTGAAACTGGTTTTCAAGAAATATCCATGTTCGAGGATATTCGCCATGGAGGTAGGCAATTGCAAAGTCGAAGATTGCGACAAGGGAGAAATCTTTATATCCCCTAGCAGCTGTAGGAACTTGGCAAATAGCTATCTTCTGCAGTTGAATAGCATCACCATGATACTCGAATATAAGTGGATTGCGTGTGGTTTCAAACTTCTTCCTCAAAGATGGAAGCTTAATCTTGCGATGAGTGTAGACATTGAGGAGGTTCCACTTGCCTTTGGGGCCAACCATGGCGATCCAATCTCCACTGGCGCCTGCCCGCTCCTCATCCTTACCGTGTGGCATTAGGCCATCATAGGAGAACCTGTCCAGCGGCACTAGTTTGCACTTGATGTGCACCGGCAAATCCTCCTTGAACTCCCATGGTTTATCCGCCGGGTCACAACAGAGAACACACGGAAGGCCAAATGGCTGAGAAGCAGGCAGAGTGGTACTGTATTTGGCTGACTGAAGAATACTTTTGGAGGAACCGACTAGGGACGCGGCGGTGATGGCGTCGCACTGGCTGATGAGCACTTCAAGGGGGCCTTCCGTAAACACCTTGTGAAACAGCCCAGATCCACAGACCCTGCTCGATTTCGCCATCGCAATGAGGCAGGTGGTACAATGGGGTTGGTATTTTCTTGGGAGATTTACTGATTCTAACTTTGGGAGAGAGATGGTGATCAATGGCGGTAGGTGGGGGTTTGAGTTGGAGAACAGAGGCTCTCAAACTAGGCACCGCTGGATAGGATGCGAAAGCGCCATGGCGGAGACGCAGGCGCGTGCTATGGAAGCTGGGCGGAGTGGGGATAGACGATGGAGGTGAACCGAGACGCTCCTCCTCTTATGCATATACTGCCTACTGCAGTTTCGAGGAGAGTGTGAATGTGTTCAAAAAAAGAGGAGAGTGTGAATGTGTTCAAAAAAAGAGGAGAGTGTGAATGTGTTCAAAAAAAGAGGAGAGTGTGACTGTGACCCGACACCCGAGTAGGAGCAGACGGACTATAGGAGTAGCCCCATCATTACAGTCTATTAATCGTGCTCCCTACAATAAATAAGTGAAACGTCCCAGGCTTGTGTTGTCTAATCAAATCGATGGCCATGTCAGTATTATGGTGAACAAATAAAACAAATACACACCAACCTTGTTCTTTTTGCAACGTACACCAACCTAGCAAGGCATCAACCTTCTCGCCATCAACTAGGACTCCGTGGCTCCGTCCCACCAAAGTTGTCTCAACTTTGTAAAAAAAATACATCTATCCATCTAAATTTTAACAAAGGTGAGACACTTTTGGTGGGACCGAGGGAGTACAAAAAAACTTTACTACTCCATGCTAGTATCGGCCACTTTTCGAAAAGTAATTCAAATTTCAACTGAAGGCGTGCTATTTTATGGTCCTGAAAATTGCCAAAAAAAATACAACCAAAAAATGCAACAGATCCATGTTAAGGGGGTACACCCTACGCAATATACATTAAGAAACTTCGAAACTTCAGCGACCTTGTAAGAATGCCCATGACAGTGCAGTTTTGCTAAATTAGGAAGAGACGAAATATGAATTCAACCAAAGAAATCTAAACGAATCCTTAGACAATAGCATAGTTAACACGTTCAGAAAAAAATGATGACTCCAAGAGAACAACATTAGCAAGAAATACTCCATTTTAGTTTGAACTTGCAGTCACATATATATAGTACCAAAATACTAATACTCCGAGCTGCATTCTAGCACTCCAACTAGCTAGCTAATAGTTCTGGAGTAGTAGTACTACTATACAAGTCCAAAATACATACGAACGAACCCTATTTAGAACTAAACTACTCCCTCCGATCTTCGAGTAACTAAACGAAGATTATCGTATAACCTTCTTGTTGATGCAAACGCAGATAGGCAACACACGCTGCCCTCCATTCTGCTTCGCGTAACGGGGCGGCACCGCCAGGAAAGAAGTGAGCTGCTGCAACATGATCGAGCTAGGCGTCGGGGAGCTCGTCGGCTCGATTACCGCCATCAAGGTGTCCGTCGAGAGGTCACTGGTCCCAGCCGGCGCCGGCGCCGGCGGACCAATCACCAGCAGCTGCGCCTTGTACATCGGAAACAAGCACGCGGCCGACCTGATGCACATACAGGACACAATGGTGGTCGGGCCGAGCGCGCCAACGGTGATGGCGAACACGCTACCGTCTTCTTCCCCACTGCCGATGAACAGGTGTCCCTGCGGTTGTACCGGAACACGAACTATGCACCAGGCGGGTATGCCATACTGGAACGTAAACACTGGGATGGAGTGGGATGCTTGGAGGTGTACCAGGAGCTCCCGCGGCGGGCCGGTGAAGCTGCAGCCAGTATTGATGGCCTCTGTGCAGCCGCACGGACCATGCGGGCACGCGATATAGTGCTTGTAGGACTCCGTGGAGGCGACCAAGCTCTGGCAGCCGACGCACTTGACCATTGCCCCAGATTGATTCGACGGCGGCAATCTTGCCAGAGATCGATTCGACGGCGGCAACCTCGCCGGCTGCTCGCACTTCTTGCACGGGTTCGGCGCAAGCTCGCCGACACAGCGCCGACAGCCCATATGACCGCCCTTGCACTGCACGGAACAACGTATGTGGCATCAGTTGTCATTGACATTTCTCATAGGTGAACCTAAGAATGAAATCGCAAGGGAGCGACCTTGGATATGGGGGGTTTGAAGGGCAGCAGGCAGAGGGGGCACAAGAAGAGGGCCTCCTCCATCTTCAGAGAAGAGTGATCGGGAACACGAGAACGGGATGGGTTATTTTTTTATACATGCCTTGGAGTGGAGTATGGATACTACTACTTATAGGAAGAACTTCCTTGCTAAGAATCGGCGTCGGTCGTACGCAACCATAGATGCACCAGCGGCTCTGCAGTTTGTCAAAATAAAAGGACAGAGCTGCAGTGACTTGAAGCCTCCAAATCTCATTGTGACTTGGTGCCACCATCTACCATCCATTTGAGATCCAACGTTCCAAACTATCTCTTATTTCGAACCTAAAAACAAAAATTATTCAGAAAATTATGAAAAAAATCCAGTAAAATGTAGATGCATTGTTCTAGCTTGTGATTAAAGATCTTTTTACGTATACGAGCACTAGTTTAAACTAAATACTCCATATATTTTCTCACAAACCTTTGATTCAAATCGAATGAAACTTCACCAAAATATAAATTGAAATATGCACGATTAACGGGAAGTTCTTGAAATATTTCTGAGCAATTATAATAATTATTTACTTTAAATTCTGAGTTGATCGCATACATTGGATCTGAGATGGATGCTGGATGGTGGCACCAAGTCACTGTGAGACTTGGAAGTATCAAGTCAGTGAAGCTCTATCCCAAAATAAAAGATTCGTGAAGGGGGCAGTTTGGTTCAAAAAAGAAGACAGTGCCAAGCAGTTGTCAAACAGTACCCATATAGTCAAATGTACTCCCTCTAATTCAAATGAATTGACTCAACTTTGTCTAGATATATGGATGTATCAAGTCACTGAAGCTCTATCCCAAAAAAAAGCTTCATGAAGGGGGAAGTTTGGTTCGAAAAAAAATACAGTGCCAAGCAGCTATCAAATAGTACCATAACGTCAAATGTACTCCCTCTGATTCAAATGAAATGACTCAACTTTGTATTTTGCATGTTAAAGGTTTTTCGTAAAACTTGGCCAATCTTAACATAGTTTGCCTTTCTAAAAATAAATATAAGCCCTAAGGCTCCTTTGATTCATAGGATGGGAAAACCATAGAAATATGAAAAACATATGATTGAGATTTAATGGCTAGTTGAATCATCTAGGAAGATGAGTTGTGTTTGATTGTGCCAAAGGAAAATTTCCATGAGGTATGACCTAATGTTTTATTCTTATAGGATTTGCACTGCAAGATTCCTATAGGATATGTTCCTATGAATCAAACAACTAGTGTGGGGAAAATTCACATGTGATCTAAATCCTACATAATTCCTATACAAATCATATATATGAATTTTAGTTGTTAGGTTACTTAAAATGACTTCACTTGAAGGGTTATATTTTTTGTTTTTTCTGAATTAGTAGTGATGCCTAAGCATATATATACCTAAACCAAGAGAATCAGCATAAACTTATGTATATTAATAGTAAGCGGCATATATGAATGTTTTTTATCTACAAACCCAGGGTCATATATATGTACATAGAAACATGCATATATGCTAGTTTTTGTACCTTGGTGTGTTCCTCTTTTGGGGTATCATTTTTGTTCACCGGTTCACAACCAACGCCCTAGATTAATTTGGCACTTAGAAAATAACATTTTGTTTTTAGCGCACTAACACAAATAGTAGTAGCACGGTCAACACTGTAGAAAAGTACAAAATAAATGTGTGTGGGAAAATTTGACTTAAAGTGACCATTACAATGAGAAAAAGGGTAGAATCAAGCATTGCACAGGAAAAAGCAGTGTAGTGCCCAGAAGAAAAAAAAACAAGTTGGGCTATACTCCCTCCATCCTTAAATAATGGGTGTTTAGAGTTAAAATTTGTCCATAAAACAGTGTACTTCTTGTTTTGCAATGCACTTCAAAATTTGTCCACAAAAGAGTGGTAGTAAAAAATATTTCTTTCTCGTCACGAGGGATATAGTTTCTTCACTACTAGTACTACCTCCATCACAAAGCTTAAGTCTTTTTTTAAGAGTCAAACCAAGTAAAGGTTGACAAAAATTTAGAACAATCAATCAACTAATATAATATTTTCTAGATACCATACCCAAAAAAATTCATTGTCTATGTATTGATATTAATTTTGTATTTTGCATGATAATGATTTTTGGTAAAATCTTAGTTTACCTTGACATATTTTGAGTTTCTAAAAACAATATAAGCCTTACGCTTTGGGATGGAGGTAGTAGTATTTAGCATAATATGGTTTTCTTATTTACTACATGCATTTAGCTCCTTGGAGGTGGAAAAGTTGAAGAGGAAAGTGATGGTCGATGACAGTTTCCCAATGTAATAATAAAATCCTTAATATGCCTTGAAAACCCACACGTACGCTCTTTCTAGGACAGAGGCAGTATGAGGTAATGCACCCACGCGCTGTCATCTGCCCGTTCGTGCTATGTCTCCCAAATCTTGAAATATCGTCAGTTATCCATTTCACGTCCACACTTCTCCCTCTCTCCACGGACTAGGAAAAAACCCTCTCTTCACTTCCCCTTCCCATTCCACCGATGGAGAGCCCAACCGACGCCGTCAACGCAGCGAAAGCGAAAGCCGCGCGGCTGGCCTTAGCCGCAGAGGAGGCGTCCAGAGCTGCGACCGCAGCACGCATGGTCGCAACGGCGGCGATCATCGCCGCATCGGATGCCAAAGACGAAGCGGAGGCCATTGCCGAAGGTCGGGCCATTGCTCGCTCATCGGCATCTGATGCTGTTGGTAGATGGGTCCACTCTCTTGGGAAGCATCCCCTAGATGACAAGGACGAGGTTGAACTCATCTATGAACCGCCGCCGCCGACCTTCGACGAGAATATCGTCGATGAGGGGGAGGAAGTATGTTCCGATTCACCTCTCTCCCTTATTCAACATAGCCCTGTATCGATTTGCGCTACGGTCTCTCCCTCTTTTTTTGCGCTATAGCGTTTTGAATTAGCGGCAGAATCTTTTTAGATTCATATTCAGTATTAGTTGCAACTGCTACATATTTGCTTCACATCCGATTCACCTCTCTCCCTTATTCAACATAGCCATGTATCGATTTGCTCTATGGTCTCTCCCTCTTTTTTTTGCGCTATAGGGTTTTGAGTTAGCGTCGGAATCTTTTTAGATTCATATTCATTATTAGTTGCAACTGCTACATATTTGCTTCACCTATTTATTTGGCATGTATCAGGTTGCTACTGATGAGGTTGACAGTGATGTCGAGTCGCGTCATAGGAAGGCCAGGGCCACTCTCAACAAGCTTAAGGCGGGGAAGTTCGACAAGTATTGGAGTGAACCCTGGACTGGTGCCAGGAACAGCTGCCCCTTTTGCACAAAGAGCATAAAGGTTGACTTTCAAAGCATCCTGCAGCATGCCGAAGCCGGTGGGTCCGGCTGTGTCAAAGTTGGGGAAACTGTTAACCGATCCGGCTTCATAGCCAACCACATGGCCTATGGGCTATTCCTAAGGAAGAAATTGAACCAAGCTATCGAGACCGGTCGTGTGCCTCCTCCCAAGCCCAAGCCACCAAAGATTAAAGGTATGGGCAGCAAGAAGCAGAAGAAGCGGGACCGGGAGGAGGCGACAGGAAGAAGATGGTAAATATACTCCATAACTGTTGTGCATGTTTGTCTCTCCTACTGCTTCAAAAGCAGCATCTTTTGTTGAACTCTGTTTATGTTTGCTGCTCAGCAGCGCTTGTGGTGAACCTATTAGCTTAATTAGGGGTTGTTGAACTATGCATGTGTTGAACCTTGCTTAATTAGGTTGTGTTGAACTCTGTTTGTGTTGGCGTGGGAAGGGGGGCATGATGCTACCCTGAATTTGCGGGACCCCCAAAAAACTTGCAAATACGAGTGATGCATCCAAAAGGAACAAACTTTTACATGGTAGACCCCATTCTGAAAGCAAGAAATGCAATCGGGTCCTTAACAGCCACCGCCCGGATTGATCGGGGATTTTGCCTGCCTACCGCATGTGACTTGTGCTCACTGAAGTTTGGGACCTCAAGCATGGGCACCACACGTAAGTGACAGACCTGTTGGTGTAAAAACTCGGGTGATTATTATACTGCATTAGTACAAAGTTTCCTATGGATTCAAGGGTTGGAAAGCCAAGTTAACTCATTTTCATGACTAAGAAGGAGCCAGGCTTACTTTTTCATTTTCATGTTTTAAACTTGTTTAAATCTTGGTCAAACAAAGGAATTGACCAGGATTCAAATGGGCATAAAAATTCAAAAAAGAAATCAAAAAAAACAAAGCACATAAGCTTCTTATGTCATATAGTAAGCATTAAAGTTGATCAACGAAGTATAGACATATTCAAACCAGAAAAATCATGTATATACCCCCTAACCCTAAACTCTGTCTTATGAAGTCAAGCATGAAGAAAAGTGGTTATGGGTTTCAAACATGGAAATTAAAAAAACTCCCAAAAGCTCATTTTGGAGTGACTAAGAAGAATCCAGGCTTACCTTTTCATTTTCATGTTTTAAACTGGTTTAAATCTTGGTCAAACCTAGGATTTGACCCAGATTCAAATGGACATAACAAATTCAAAAATATCAAAATCAAACACATAGTCTTTTGATGTCATATAGTAAGCATTCAAGTTGATAAACAAAGTCTAGACATATTAAAACAAGAAAAATCATGTATATATTTGGCCCCTAACCCTAAACTCTGTCTTATGAAGTCAAGCATTAAGAGAAGTGGTTTTGGGTTTCAAACATGGAAATTTAAAAAAACCTCCCAAAAGCTTCATTTTGGAGTGACTAAGAAGAATCCAGGCTTACTTTTCATTTTCATGTTTTAAACTGGTTTAAATCTTGGTCAAACCTAGGATTTGACCAAGATTCAAATGGGCATAACAAATTCAAAAAAAAAACCAAACACATAGTGTCTTCT
Organism: Lolium perenne; assembly: GCF_019359855.2. NCBI lineage: Eukaryota > Viridiplantae > Streptophyta > Magnoliopsida > Poales > Poaceae > Lolium > Lolium perenne. The sequence continues at coordinate 219,733,763 of NC_067247.2, forward strand.
GATGTCATATAGTAAGCATTCAAGTTGATAAACAAGGTCTAGACATATTCAAACCAGAACAATCATGTATCTACCCCTACCCCTAAACTTTGTCTTATGAAGTCAAGCACGAAGAGATGTCATTTTGGGTTTCAAACATGGAAATTTAAAAATCCCTCCCAAAAGCTTCATTTTGGAGTGAATAAGAAGGATCCATACTTACTTTTCATTTTCATGTTTTAAACTTGTTTAAATATTGGTTAAACCTGCTAGGATTTGACCAAGATTCAAATGGGCATAAAAATTCAAAAAAACAAATAAAAAATTAAATCGAAAACCACTTCTCTTCGTGCTTGACTTCATTAGACAGAGTTTAGGGTTTGGGGTATATACATGATTTTTATTGTTTAAATATGTCTAAACTCCGTTGATCAACATGAATGCTTACTATAACTTAAGAAGCTTATGTGCTTTGGTTTTTCATTTTTTGAATTCTTTATTGAATTTTTATGCCCATTTGAATCCTGGATCCTTATGTGCCTAGGTTTGACCCATAATTAAACAAGTTAGTAACATGAAAATGAAAAAGCAAGCCTGGATCCTTCTTATTCACTCCAAAAATGAAGCTTTTGGTAGGGTTTTTGAATTTTCCATGTTTGAAACCCAAAACCATTCCTCTTATATGATTGACTTCATATGACAGAGTTTAGCGTTAGGGGGTAGATACATGATTTTTCTGGTTTGAATATGTCTAGACCTTGTTTATCAACTTGAATGCTTACTATAAACCAAAAATTCATGTATCTACCCCTAACCCTAAACTATGCACGAAGAGAAGTGGTTTTGGGTTTCAAACCTGGATATTTCAAAAACCCTCCAAAAATCTTCATTTTGGAGTGAATAAGAAGGATCAAGGCTTAATTTTTCATTTTCATGTTTTAATCTTGTTTAAATCTTTGTCAAGCTTAGGATTTGACCAAGATTCAAATGGGCATAAAAATTCAAAATAAATAAAAATAAATGAAAAACTAAGGCACATAGTCTTCTTATGTCATATAGTAAGCATTCAATTAAGTTGATAAACAAGGTCTAGACATATTCAAACCAGAAAAATCATGTATCTACCCCTAACCCTAAACTCTGTCTTATGAAGTCAAGCATGAAGAGAAGTGATTTTTGGTTTCAAACATGGAAATTTCAAAAACCCTCCCAAGAGCTTCATTTTGAAGTGACTAAGAAGCATACATGCTTACTTTTTCATATTAATGTTTTTAACTTTTTCAAATCTTGGTGGAACCAAGGATTTGACCAAGATTCAAATGGGTATAAAAATTCAAAAAAAACAAGGTCTTCTTATGTTATATAGTAAGCATTCAATTAAGTTGATAAACAAGGTCTAGACATATTCAAACCAGGAAAATCATGTATCTACCCCCTAACCCTAAACTCTGTCTTATGAAGTCAAGCATGCATGAAGAGAAGTGGTTTTTGGTTTCAAACATGGAAATTTCATAAACCCTACCAAGATCTACATTTTGGAGTGACTAAGAAGGATATATGCTTAATTTTTCATATTCATGTTTTAAACTTATTTAAATCATGGTCAAACCTAGGATTTGACCAAGATTCAAATGGGCATAAAAATTCAGAAAAAATGAAAAATGAAAAATCAAGGCACATAGTCTTCTTATGTCATATAGTAAGCATTCAATTAAGTTGATAAACAAGGTCTAGACATATTCAAACCGGAAAAATCATGTATCTACCCCCTATATATCCCTAAACCCTGACTTAATTATGAAGTCAAGCATGAAGAGAAGTGGTTTTTAGTTTTAAACATGGAAATTTCAAAAACCCTCCCAAGAGCTTCATTTTGGAGTGACTTAAGAAGCATACATGCTTACTTTTTCATATTCATGTTTTAAACTTGTTCAAATCTTGGTCAACAAACCTAGGATTTGACAAAGATTCAAATGGGTATAAAAAATTAAAACCAAGGTCTGCTCATGTCATATACACTACAAGAAAAGTTCTGATAGACAACGTCTCAAAATCGTCCGCTAAGGGGTATTTTTCGTCGCCTATGGGCCTAACCCGACGATATGGGTTCTGTTGTGGAAACTGCGTCAGGCAAAGTCCTACGACTATTTTTTCGGTCCGTCGCGCTTGGGCGCCCTTCCGCCACGGAAAATCGGACCGTTGCCCAAGTGTTTCCGGGAGCCCGTTGACTGCTGACGTCATGCAAACTGACACGTGGCAGACGCCGTTAACTGGCAGTTAACGGCGTTAACCGGCTGAAACCCCGTGGTAGATGGTAGGCCCACACGAGGCCTGCCACGTCTTAAGCGGGCCGGCCCATTAAGTTTGCGGGCCGGGCCAGCTGACTTAGTTTGACCGGTCAACTATATAGCTGGGCTGGTCCATTAGTTACGTGGGCCGGGCCTAACCTCTAAGGTTGACTGGTCAAAACTTTAATGGGCCAGCCCACTAAGTATGTGGACCGGGCCGAATGCACTCGTTTGACCGGTCAACAGGCAAAAGGGCCGGCCCACAAGACATGTGGGACCCACTTTCCTGGTATCGGGCCGGCCCATTTACAAAGTGGGGTCCACATTAAAGCAACTGGGCCGGCCCAAGAAGTTATTGGGCCGGCCCAATTAGCATGTGGGTCCCACTTTCCTGCTATCGGGCCGGCCCATTTAGTACGTGGGGTCCACATTTGATCAAATGGGCTGGCCCAACAAGCCAGTGGGCCGGGCCAAAAGCACCGGTGGGTCCCACTTTCCTGTTAAAGGGCCAGCCCATTTAGTATGTGGGGTCCACCATATAGCAAGTGGGCCGGCCCAACAAGATAGTGGGCCGGGCCAAAAACACAGGTGGGTCCCACTTTCCAGTTAAAGGGCTGGCCCATTTAGTATGTGGGGTCCACCATATAGCAAGTGGGCCGGCCCAACAAGATAGTGGGCCGAGCCAAAACACTGGTGTGTCCCTGTAACATCCCAAGTTTCAACAACAATCAACAAGAAAGAAAATTTCCCAAACTCAAACTATGCAATTAACAAAAACTTTTTCTATGCATATAGTGCCACATATAGATTCATGCATTTGAGTGATTTTTCTTTTGTGCAATTGCCATGATGTGTGTTAGTATGCTTATCAATTGCTATTTGAACCCTAACAAAGATCCTCAAACCCTAGTTTGAGGGGAAATGAAGAAAATGGGAAAAACCCATATTTCACTTACATACACAATATGCCAAATTGCAAATCTTCACCCTAGGCCATAATTGCTTGCTCCCTTGCTTGTAAAATACTTCAGTATGATAAACTAACACAATTGCATCATTGGATCAAGAATCAAACACAAGGAAATCAAAATTTCTACATACATATGATAATGGTCATATGGCCCAAAAATATTTTCTTCACTACTTTACCCCTCTGGTTTTCTCAATTCTTAAACTAAACTTGGTCAACCAAAGCCATGTCATCCAAGACCATGTCAAGGTGAGTAAATTTGATGTTGACCACCATGGCTAGAGTTGACTAGGTTGACCAGTATAAAGGTGACAAGTAGTGATGCTGAAATAAAGAGAAGATCATGTCACATTTGCCATTTTGCAAAACAACTCCAAATTGAACCCCACCACCACCAAACTAACCTATAATTAATATGTTTGAGTTCCACCAAAAAGAATTTCGAAATTCAAATTCAAAGTTCATGCGGCCATTGTGTCGAACACTTGGCAGGCAGTTTTCTGGTTTGATGTTACACCTCTTTGTCCAGCAGATTTTGGACTAAACCACTTTTGGTTTGTGATGATCACCCTCTCCTACATCCCCTGCACCTCTACCCGTCCTTGTCCCGTCGATTAAAGCATGGCAACAAGCTTAAACAATGCCAAACTTTGCCATGCCGGCCACCTTTGGTCACCCTCTCTCTGGCCCTCCAGTCCCTCGCCAACCTTGTCCAGTACATGCCCCTGACCATGGTGATCACAACGGTACACGGCCCAGGCTTGCGCAGGCACGGCATTGGCCAGGAGACGCGCACCCAGCACCGTGCCAGAACGTGCCAGGCACGCGGTGATCGCGCTCTGGACACGCCAGAGCATATTGCGTGCCGTTGCCCTCGTCCTTCCCCTGCATCCCTATCTCTGTAACGAGCACCGCCACCCTCTCCTCTACTGCATAGACACACTCAAACGCCTGCCGCCGCCTTGTCACCGTCGTCCTCGCCGGAGAAGTACCGCGGGTACTGCCGCACTCGAAACGAGCCACCGATCGATCCCATCTCCCTTTTCCTGCGCCAGCTGCATCTAGCGCATCGCCAGGACACCGCCTACACACTGCCGTCCTTGCCTTGCCCCTTCGAGCACCCCAAGCACCGCGCCATGGCCGCTCCCCCACAGCACCTCACGGCCACCTCCGCCCGCTATAAATAGAGGAGCTCTGAGCTCCATTTCTTCACAACATCTACTCCCCTCTCATCCCTGCCTCCTCTCCACCCATCAATTTGACACCACACCGCCGGAGCTGCTCCAATCGCAAGACGAAGGCCGCCGGAGCTCGCAGATCCTCGCCATCGATTGACGCCACCCCGAGCCTCGCCACTGCTACCAGGAGCCTCAGCATCATCGACAACGCCACCTCGCCACCAGCAGAGCCCCGCGGGAACGCCGGTAAGGCCGTCGACCCCCTACGTCCGCCGCCAGAACCTCGCCTTCTCGTCGGAGAAGACGACGATTGCTGGCCGTCGATCCCTCCTCTAATCCAACGCCTCTCAGCGCGCGTACCGTTTCGCGTGGTTAAGAGCCACTGACGGGTGGCCCCCACCTCGTCAGGGCAGCCCACTCGCACCCGTGGCTTGTTGGGCTGCACAGTAGATTTAATTACCGTTTCGGCCCGTTAAGGTTTCCCGCCCAAGCCCACGATTCAAAGTTAGGTTTAAACTTATTTCAAATTGTGCTGCAGATGGTTTAGTAAAATTTGAATAGTTTGAAATCTGCCAAACCAAATTTAGCAAACTTTATAGCGTTGGAAAGCCCATGAAATTATCTAACAAATGCCACTGGTCCCACCTCCAAATTCATAGTAGATTTAAATTGATAAAAAAGACAAGACAGGGACTTTTGTACATTCAAACTTTAATTAAAATTTAACCAGAATAGATTTTGAATTGATTCCAATTCCAATAAATCACAAATGATGTCCTCTAATTGATTATGCAATAATATAGACATGTTATTTGAATGATCATGGACTAGATCAAATAAAATGGCTATGTAGTCAATTCTAGTGCAATTAAACTTGAATTCAAATTCAATAAGTAATATGAGAACTACCCTCTCATTTAAATCTTGATCCTAAGTAATACAACCAGAGGGAATGACTTAGGCTAATGAACCTCTGATAATTATTACTTAGAGATTTTAATTCATTTAAATGTTAAGTATTAGAACTATGTGAAGTGTAGCACTTCAATTAAAATTACTCACATATAATAGATATGAAATGTTGACTTTGGGTCAACCTATATTTCATACCTGATTATTATATGAAGAGATTAAATCTTAATATGAGGTAATGAGAAGAAATTAATTTCTCTAAGAAGCTACATACCAAAGCTAAGAAATATGAATAATGAGAGGAAATTATTTTTCTCCTAAATAAGAATTCCTCAAATAATCCACCATGCCATGCTTGATTGATGATAGGAATAGTGTGTGGACTATTTTGAGTGTTTCTAGTTTAGTATGTGAGCTTGGTTTAGTATTTATACCTCGTATTCGTATATAGACGCTAGTACCGAGGAATACCAAGAGGAGGAGGCCTACTCTCAGGAAGAAGAAGAGAACTTCGATAACTACTCAGCTCAAGGCAAGCTAACCCTTGCTAAACACAAGTGCTTAGCTCTACAAGAGCAAAGGCACCATCACATTTTACTTTTATGTATTACCCATCCCATGTTTTTACTTACCTTTACTTTTGCTTATTTATTTCAAAGTACTTTTGATCTATGATTCACTTGGTCTAGAGTAGAACAATACTTGAAGTTAGATTAGCACAACTCAAAGCTAGATAGCACCCTTCATATAGTTGCTAGTGCTAATCAATTAAAATTGACTACTCTAGATGGGAACATGGTGAAGTGAAATGACTTTGAAAGAAAGTAAAGTGGAGGTGGATATGAACAAGAGAAGATGGTGATTTTTGATAAAATTGATGATTGGGTTTGAATGCGATACCCTTCCAATAATACAAGTACCCCCACAATACCTGATTATGGGTAGGGCTTAACTAGAAACTTGTGTATTTTAGTATGGGTTCCCTCTAAACAAGCCTCATAGGGGTTACGCCGAGGCTGCCTCCGTTAGGTGTGGAATGATGTTAAAATGAGGTGAATGTACGGCCCAAGCCCTGTGCAGTTCCCGGGTTAGCTGCGGTTTTCACTGGGAGGCCAAGCTCATGGGGAGAGGTGCTCATACTAGCATATATAAGTGAAAGGTTATGGTTGATGATCCGCGTACTGTGTTACGATGATTCGGGGTTATCCTCGACGGATGAAATCAAAAGTTGTGGCTCAAGAGTACAACCTCTGCAGAGTGTTAAACCTATTCGAATAGCCGTGTCCACGGTTACGGACGATTGGAAAGGCCATACTATCTCCGTTATCATTAATATGTTTTGATCCTAGAAATGAATGGTGAATTGAAAGGTGATATTGTGGTGAATCAATATGAGTTGTGGGAATGACACTAATGTTCTCAATTGAGTTAGTCTAGCACATGACAAGGCTTTACTAAATGTTTATCAAACTAAAACTTGGCTTTATGCAAATAAACCTAGAGCTTAGCACCTCCTTGTTACACTTAATAAGTAATTACTCTAGTGTTAGTTTGCGAGTACTTTAAAAGTACTCATGGCCTTGCCCTGGCTATTAAAATGCCAGACTATGAAGGAGAGCACCAGTATCAGGATGACGGACAACAGGACGTCTACGATAACTAGGATCGTCTTCTAACGTCAAGCGTTGCCTGTGGAATAGATAGTCCACTACTACTTCGCTTCCGCTACTATTTGTGATGTTGAACAATATATTCATGTAATATTGGATCATGTGATCTATGGTTGTAAGACAATATGTGTTGTAATAAATGATGACTCTATGCTACTTACTATTATGTCTCGCAAAAACATTATTCCTGGGATTGCGATGTACGGCATAATAGGCATCTGGACTTAAAAATCCGGGTGTTGACAAGTTGGTATCAGAGCCATTGTTTGACCTTAGGAGACCCTAGTTAGAATGGACGCTCAAAAACTTAGTTTCAAATACCATGAATTGACTAGTTATGAAAACTCTATTCCCCCTCTTACCTTGAAGAGTCTTTGGCAAACTTTAAATTCATGCTCTTTCTTATGAGTGAATTAAAATTTGGAACACTTGCACTTCTCTAACTTAATCATCTACTCCCTCTCTGAGGATGGATCACGTCGTTGATGCGCAGCCCTTTCTCCAGACTGAGTTCTATCAGTTGGGGAACGGTGGAGAGATCATCTTCGAGAGGGACCTCTTCTCCCTCTCAGAGTTCCTCGGGCGCCCACCACCGGAAGTCTTTGGTGGAATGATCAATGACCAGCCCGGTGGTCAACTCCAGTGGGTGATCATGGTGGACCTTCGTGGAAGGTTCACGCTCCCAATGAGCGCAAGGATCCAGTTCTCCTTTCGGGAGAACAACTGGGCGGATGGTCTCGCACGGGGACTTCAGGAAGGGCTCGCACGTCTGTGCGGGCAAAACTTCATGGACTTCGAGGATAGCCGCTTTGTGCACTATGCAAGGCACAACTCCCTCGGGGTGCCAATGAACCTGCCGTCGCACCCGCAACTTCGCCACCATGTGGATCATCTCGACTTCATGTTGAATGAGACCCGCATCGACCTCGACAACTCCCGCGAACACGCCAACCACACTCACATCCAGTTGGCGCAGCAGGCGGAGACCATCAAGGTCATCGCCGGGGAACGCAGGGCACTCCGCCGTGCCAACCAGAAGAAGGACTACGCCATCAACCGCCTCAAGGCCAGGATCGCCACTCTGAAGGCGACCATCGCCGCCCAAGCTGAACAGATCCTGGAGCTGGAGGGCGAAGGTGAAGGGGAGAACATCCAGGGGGACGGCTACTCCTACGTCAGCAACGATGACGACTACGAGGAGGAGGAAGACGACGACCTAGAGTTCCACCCTTACGAGGATGGCCACGAGCACCTGGCTGCCGGGGTAGACAATGTCTACCCTATCAACGTCGATGGCGAGTAGTCCCGTCTGAGCACTTGCGTCCCATGTTATGTATCAGTCCTTTGTACCCACCCCATGTATCGTAGTTTGTTGAAAGGGTTCTTCAAACCCTCCGGAACATTTGGCTTGTAATATTTGCTACCTCCATGACTATGTTTGTGTGTGTGTAATATTATTATATTTATGAAATCAAGTTTTAAGTTGTGTGAAATTTTATCCCAAAATGAGCCATAGAAATTTCCCTCTCATCTCATGATCCCTATCACTGTTCAGATGGCACCCCCAACTCGCAGCGAAGCCGCAATGCTACAAATGCTGCAAAAGATGATGGCAGAGAGAGAAGCTGAGAGAGTTGACCGTCAAGCCAACCTAGCTGCACTTCAACAGATTGCTCAGGGCAATCAAGGCCACGGAAACCACGACCACCCAGGGTCGAAGCTGAAAAACTTCCAAAACACCAACCCACCGGTGTTCAGCAAGACAGAGGAACCCCTCGATGCTGATGATTGGCTCCAAACCATGGAGAACAATCTCGAGGTTGCCGGAGTGGAGGACAACGAGAAGGTGTTGTTCGCCACCCACTATCTGGCTGGACCTGCACGTGCCTGGTGGACAAGTGCCCGCGCATTAAATGCGGGGCAAATGATGACTTGGGAGGACTTCAAACTCAAGTTTAGCAAGTATCATGTGCCCCCGGGTCTGATCAAGAAGATGAGGGATGAGTTTAGAGAACTGAAGCAAGGCAGAATGACCGTGGTGGAATACCGCGACAAGTTCCTCACCTTGTCAAGGTACGCCCCGGATGAGACGGACACTGTCGAGAAGAGGAAGGAGAGGTTTCTGAATGGACTGCACGATGAGATGCAGACTGTGCTGATCAATATCCCCTTTGCGGACTTAGAAGCCCTCGTTGACTCCGCCATTCAAATGGAGGGGAAGATACACCAAGCCAATGAGAACCACAAGCGCCGTATGATGAACCAGAGTGGGCCCAGCAATAACCACAAGTATCGCCCCAGCTCAAGTGGAGGGTTCGCCCCAAGAAACAACAAGCCCCCGATGCAGAATCCACGTCCGAGTTATCAGAACCGGAGTGGAGGAAACCCCAGGTCAGGAGGCCACAACAACCACAACTACAACAACAACAACCACAACAACAACTTCAACCGCGCTCCACCTCGCGCCCCCAACAACAACTCCAACACCGCTCCAAGGACTGGGAGCAATGTTGTTCCCATCACCCCCAAGGACAAGTCCACCTACAACTGCTATGAGTGCGGAGTGGCGGGGCACTTCTCCTACGAGTGCCCCAAGAAGCTCGCCAAGACTGCCGCCAACACCTCAGGCCCTGCTCAGCAGCAGCGTCGTGTCACCACCACCAAGAAGTTCGCCCCCAACAACCCGAACAACCGCAACGGCCGCCTCTACCACATGAATGCAGAAGAAGCTCAGGAAGCCCCAGACGTTGTGCTGGGTATGTTCTCTGTTAACTCAATACCTGCAAGAGTGCTGTTTGATTCTGGAGCATCGCATTCATTCATTACCGAAGATTTTGCATGCACTAGTAAGATTCAACCCATCAGTTTGAAGCATGTCATGATAGTTCAAATACCCGGATCAACAACTAAAGCTAGAAAAATTTGCAAAGATGTGCCTATCAGAATTCATGAAATATAATTTTATGCAAATTTGATTGTTCTGGGAGCCAAAGGTTTGCAAGTAGTCCTGGGAATGGACTGGATGGCGAAACATCATGGACTGATTGATTGTGCCAAGAAGGCCATCACCATGACTAGTAGCACCGGAATCATAGTTGAACACGTATCTGAAAGGATGCCCAGAAAGTTCACCTGCAACCAAAGCCTAGCCAAACCCACCTTGGATCAGATCAGGGTCGTTTGTCGATATCCTGATGTGTTTCCGGATGATCTACCCGGTATGCCCCCCGATCGGGATATCGAGTTTATCATCGAGTTAATCCCCGGAACCGGACCGATAGCCCAGAGAGCCTATAGCATGAACCCGGCAGAGTTAGTGGAACTGAAGAAGCAACTGGATGATATGCTTTTCAAAGGTCTGATTCAACCAAGTGCGTCACCTTGGAGATCGCCAGTTTTGTTTGTGGATAAGAAGGACGGTGCCACTCGTTTGGTTACGGACTACCGTAAGCTCAACGATGTCACCATCAAGAACAAGTACCCGTTGCCAAAGATAGAAGATCTGTTTGACCAGCTGACCGGAGCCCAAGTATTCTCGAAGATTGATCTGCGGACAGGATACCATCAGCTGAAGATTCGTGCCACCGATATCCCCAAAACTGCCTTTACCACCAGATATGGATTGTACAAGTACAATGTCATGTCATTTGGATTGACCAATGGCCCCGCTTACTTCATGAATCTCATGAATACGATCTTTATGAACTTCCTGGACAAGTTTGTCGTTGTCTTCATCGACGACATCCTCATCTACTCCAAATCCGAAGAAGAACATGAGCAACATTTGGAAGTGGTCCTAGATACCCTTCGGGAACATCAGTTGTATGCCAAGTTCAGCAAGTGTGAGTTCTGGTTGAAAGAAGTAGGATTCTTGGGTCATATCTTGTCAGCCGGAGGAATTGCCGTTGACCCCGCAAAAATCAAGACTGTTGAAGAATGGAAAGCACCAACCACTCAGACCGAAGTCCGTGCATTTCTCGGATTGGCGGGATACTACCGCCGATTCGTTGAAGGATTCTCAAGCATAGCAAGACCGATGACTCAATTGTTGAAGAAGGACCGGAAGTTCGACTAGACCGACAAGTGTGAAGAGAGCTTTCAACAGCTCAAGCTAAGATTGACAACAGCCCCAATACTGGTTATGCCGGACATTACCAAGCCCTTTGATGTGTACTGTGACGCCTCCAAGATTGCTATTGGATGTGTGCTGATGCAAGAAGGCAAAGTAATATCTTACCTGTCAAGACAGCTGAAGCAGCATGAACAGAACTATCCAACCCATGACTTAGAGCTAGCAGCCATGGTTTTAGCACTGAAGGTATGGCGTCATTACCTCATGGGTAATCGATGCGAGGTTTACTCAGGATGCGTATTGGAAGTCTGTGGGTCCTTCTGGATCCTTCGGTTGTCCCTCTCACAAAAAAAAACAAATCTCTCTCATTCTCGGCCTCGCTCGACTCGCTCGACTCGCTCGCTCGCACCTCCTGCTCACTGTCAAACCCTGCACAACAGTCAACATCATCACCCGAAAAAGGGGAGACACCATAATGCTCTCCCTCCTTCTTCTCTCCTTCCGAGTGATCCCTCTTCCTCCGAGTTTCACTCGACGGGCAAACACATATGTGCTGCATAGTAGAGTAATAATAAAAAGGTACGTAGAAAAATCGACCTACGAATCTATAATTAAATAGGTTAAACTAGGGTTTTGCCCAGTACTACAGATCAAGGTTCAAAAAAATCCAACTACGGGGTTCGAACAACCCCATTTCTAATCAAAGAATTTTTTCGACGTCATCCAAATGGCCTCAAACTATAGCATGGGCGGATCCAGACTATAGCCAAGGGGGGCAGCCGCCCCCACTCAATTTTCTGAAACCTTGTACTTAGAAATATGTTAAGCTAAAGGCTGGTTTGCCCGCACTTAGAAATGATATTTGCATCACTTATCATATGTTTGCCCATTTGAATCTTGTCAAATCCTAGATTTGACCAAGATAATTTAAACAAGTTTAAAACATGAAAATGAAAAGGGAAGCTTGTATCCTTCTTAGTCACTCTAAAATGAAGTTTGGGGAGGTTTTTGAAATTTCCATGCTTGAAACCAAAAACCACTTCTCTTCATGCTTGACTTCATAAGACAAAGTTTAGGGTTAGGGGGTAGATACATGATTTTTCTGGTTTGAATATGTCTAGACCTTATTTATCAACTTAATTGAATGCCTACTATATATATATAACATAAGAAGACCTTTTTTTTTGAATTTTTATACCCATTTGAATCTTGGTCAAATCCTAGGTTTCACCAAGATTTGAATAAGTTTAAAACATGAATATGAAAAAGTAAGCATGCATGTATGCTTCTTAATTAATCACTTCGAAATGAAGCTCTTGGGAGGGTTTTTGAAATTTCCATGTTTGAAACCAAAAACCACGTACTTCTCTTCATGCTTGACTTCATAAGACAGAGTTTGGGGTTAGGGGTAGCTTGATACATGATTTTTCTCGTTTGAATATGTCTAGACCTTGTTTATCAACTTGAATGCTTACTACATGACATAAGAAAACTACGTATGTGCTTTGGGTTTTCATTTTTCTGTTTTTTTGGATTTTCCGCCCATTTGAATCTCTGTCAAATCCTAGGTTTGACCAAGATTTAAACAAGTTTAACACGTGAAAACGAAAAGGTAAGCATGGATCCTTCTTAGTCACTCCAAAATGTACCAATTGATAGATGTGTTAACTTTGCTTCATGGAAAAAATAATGTCATGTAAATGAGTTAACTTGGATTTCCTACCCTTGAATCCATAGTAAACTTTGTTCTAATGCACTATAATAATCAACCGAGTTTTTACACCAACAGGTCTATCACTTACGTGTGGTGCCCATGCGTGAGGTCCCACACTTCAGTGAGCACAAGTCACGTGCAATAGGTACGCAAACTCCCAGCCATTTTCTTTGTCAAGAGAAGACGCATCAGGATGCGTATTGGAAGTCTCTGGGTCCTTCAGGATCCTTCGGTTGTCCCTCTCACAAAAAAAACAAATCTCTCTCATTCTCGGCCTCGCTCGACTCGCTCGCTCGCTCGCTCGCTCGCACCTCCTGCTCACTGACAAACCCTGCACAACAGTCAACATCATCACCCGAAAAAGGGGAGATACCATAATGCTCTCCCTCCTTCTTCTCTCCTTCCGAGTGATCCCTCTTCCTCCGAGTTTCACTCGACGGGCAAACACATATGTGCTGCATAGTAGAGTAATAATAAAAAGGTACGTAGAAAAATCGACCTACGAATCTATAATTAAATAGGTTAAACTAGGGTTTTGCCCAAGATTACAGATCAAGGTTCAAAAAAATCCAACTACGGGGTTCGAACAACCCCATTTCTAATCAAAGAATTTTTTCGACGTCATCCAAATGGCCTCAAACTATAGCATGGGCGGATCCAGACTATAGCATGGGCGGACCAAGATAATTTAAACAAGTTTAAAACATGAAAATGAAAAGGGAAGCTTGTATCCTTCTTAGTCACTCTAAAATGAAGTTTGGGGAGGTTTTGAAATTTCCATGCTTGAAACCAAAAACCACTTCTCTTCATGCTTGACTTCATAAGACAAAGTTTAGGGTTAGGGGGTAGATACATGATTTTTCTGGTTTGAATATGTCTAGACCTTGTTATCAACTTAATTGAATGCTTACTATATATATGACATAAGAAGATCGACTATGTGCATTGGTTTTTCATTTTATTGTTTTTTTTAATTTTATGCCCATTTGAATCTTGGTCAAATCCTAAGTTTGACCATGATTTAAACAAGTTGAAAACATGAATATGAAAAATTAAGCATATGTCCTTCTTAGTCACTCCAAAATGAAGCTCTTGGGAGGGTTTTTGAAATTTCCATGTTTGAAACCAAAAACCACATATCTTCATGCTTGACTTCATGAGACAGAGTTTAGGGTTAGGGGGTAGATACATGATTTCTCTGGTTTGAATATGTCTAGACCTTGTTTATCAACTTAATTGAATGCTTACTGTGTGACATAAGAAGACTATGTGCCTTGATTTTCCATTTTTTTAAATTATGCCCATTTGAATCTTGGCCAAATCCTAGGTTTGACCATGATTTAAACAAGTTGAAAACATGAATATAAAAAATTAAGCATATATCCTTCTTAGTCACTCCAAAATGAAGCTCTTGGGAGGGTTTTTGAAATTTCCATGTTTGAAACCAAAAACCACATATCTTCATGCTTGACTTCATGAGATAGAGTTTAGGGTTAGGGGGTAGATACATGATTTCTCTGGTTTGAATATATCTCTAGACCATGTTTATCAACTTAATTGAATGCTTACTATGTGACATAAGAAGACTATGTGCCTTGATTTTCCATTTTTTGTTTTTTCTGAATTTTTATGCCCATTTGAATCTTGGTCAAATCCTAGGTTTGACCATGATTTAAACAAGTTTAATAAAACATGAATATGAAAAATTAAGCATATATCCTTCTTAGTCACTCCAAAATGTAGATCTTGGTAGGGTTTTTGAAATTTCCATGTTTGAAACCAAAAACCATGACTTCTCTTCATGCATGCTTGACTTCATAAGACAGAGTTTAGGGCTAGGGGTAGCTAGATACATGATGTTTCTGGTTTGAATATGTCTAGACCTTGTTTATCAACTTAATTGAATGCTTACTATATGACATAAGAAGACTACGTGCCTTGGTTTTTCATTTATTTTCATTTATTTTGAATTTTTATGTCCATTTGAATCTTGGTCAAATCCTAGGTTTGACCATGATTTAAACTAGTTTAAAACATAAATATGAAAAATTAAGCATCTATCCTTCTTAGCCACTCCAAAATGAAGCTCTTGGGAGGGTTTTTGAAATTTCCATGATTGAAACCAAAAACCACTTCTCTTCATGCTTGACTTCATAAGTCAGGGTTTAGGGATATATAGGGGGTAGATACATGATTTTTCTGGTTTGAATATGTCTAGAACTTGTTTTTCAACTTGAGCTTGTCTAGAGCTTGTTTTTAATTTTTTTATACCCATTTGATTCTTCGTCAAATCCTAGGTTTGTTGACCTAGATTTGAACAAGTTTAAAACATGAATATGAAAAGATAATCATGTATGCTTCTTAATTAGTCACTCCAAAATGAAGCTCTTGGGAGGGTTTTTGAAATTTCCATGATTGAAACCAAAAACCACTTCTCTTCATGCTTGACTTCATAAGTCAGGGTTTAGGGATATATAGGGGGTAGATACATCATGATTTTTCTGGTTTGAATATGTCTAGAGCTTGTTTATCAACTTAATTGAATGCTTACTATATGACATAAGAAGACTATGTGCCTTGATTTTTCATTTTTTAAATTATGCCCATTTGAATCTTGGTCAAATCCTAGGTTTGACCAAGATTTAAACAAGATTAAAACATGAAAATGAAAAATTAAGCCTTGATCCTTCTTATTCACTCCAAAATGAAGCTTTTGGGAGGTTTTTTGAAATATCCAGGTTTGAAACCCAAAACCACTTCTCTTCATGCATAGTTTAGGGTTAGGGGTAGATACATGAATTTTTGGTTTATAGTAAGCATTCAAGTTGATAAACAAGGTATAGACATATTCAAACTAGAAAAATCATGTATATACCCCCTAAGGCTAAACTCTGTCATATATATGAAGTCAAGCATACAAGAGGAATGGTTTTGGGTTTCAAACATGGAAAATTCAAAAACCCTCCCAAAAGCTTCATTTTTTGAGTGAATAAGAAGGATCCATGCTTACTTTTTCATTTTCATGTTACTGACTTGTTTAATTCTTGGTCAAACTTAGGATTTGACCAAGATTCAAATGGGCATAAAAATTCAATAAAGAATTCAAAAAATGAAAAACCAAAGCACATAAGCTTCTTAAGGTATAGTAAGCATTCATGTTGATCAACGGAGTCTAGACATATTTAAACATTAAAAATCATGTATATACCCCAAACCCTAAACTGTGTCTAATGAAGTCAAGCACGAAGAGAAGTGGTTTTCGGTTTAATTTTTTTTTTTGAATTGTTATGCCCATTTGAATCTTGGTCAAATCCTAGCAGGTTTGACCAATATTTAAACAAGTTTAAAACATGAAAATGAAAAGTAAGTTTGGATCCTTCTTATTATTCACTCCAAAATGAAGCTTTTGGGAGGTTTTTTTAATTTTCCATGTTCGAAACCCAAAATGATATCTCTCCGTGCTTTACTTCATAAGACAAAGTTTAGGGGTAGGGGGTAGATACATGATTTTTCTGGTTTGAATATGTCTAGACCTTGTTTATCAACTTGAATGCTTATTATGTGACATCAAAAGACTATGTGTTTGGTTTTTTTTGAATTTGTTATGCCCATTTGAATCTTGGTCAAATCCTAGGTTTGACCAAGATTTAAACCAGTTTAAAACATGAAAATGAAAAGTAAGCCTGGATTCTTCTTAGTCACTCCAAAATGAAGCTTTTGGGAGGTTTTTTAAATTTCCATGTTTGAAACCCAAAACCACTTCTCTTAATGCTTGACTTCATAAGACAGAGTTTAGTGTTAGGGGCCAAGTATATACATGATTTTTCTTGTTTAAATATGTCTAGACTTTGTTTATCAACTTGAATGCTTCCTATATGACATCAAAAGACTATGTGTTTGGTTTTGATTTTTTTGAATTTGTTATGTCCATTTGAATCTTGGTCAAATCCTAGGTTTGACCAAGATTTAAACCAGTTTAAAACATGAAAATGAAAATGTAAGCCTGGATTCTTCTTAGTCACTCCAAAATGAAGCTTTTGGGAGTTTTTTCAATTTCCAATGTTTGAAACCCAAAACCACTTTTCTTCATGCTTGACTTCATAAGACAGAGTTTAGGGTTAGGGGGTATATACATGATTTTTCTGGTTTGAATATGTCTAGACTCGTTGATCAACTGTAATGCTTACTATATGACATAAGAAGCTTAGGTGCTTTGGTATTATTTTTGATTTCTTTTTTGAATTTTTATGCCCATTTGAATCCTGGTCAAATCCTTTGTTTGACCAAGATTTAAACAAGTTAAAACATGAAAATGAAAAAGTAAGCCTGGCTCCTTCTTAGTCATGAAAATGAGTTAACTTGGCTTTCCAACCCTTGAATCCATAGGAAACTTTGTACTAATGCAGTATAATAATCACCCGAGTTTTTACACCAACAGGTCTATCACTTACGTGTGGTGCCCATGCGTGAGGTCCCAAACTTTAGTGAGCACAAGTCACATGCGGTAGGCAGGCAAAATACCCGATCAATCCGGGCGGTGGCTGTTAAGGACACGATCGCATTTCTTGCTTTCAGACTGGGGTCTACCATGTAAAAGTTTGTTCCTTTTGGATGCATCACTCGTATTTGCAAGTTTTTTGGGGGCCCCGCAAATTCAGGGTAGCATCATGCCCCCCTTCCCACGCCAACACAAACAGAGTTCAACACAACCTAATTAAGCAAGGTTCAACACAGACATAGTTCAACAACCCCTAATTAAGCTAATAGGTTCACCACAAACGCTGCTGAGCAGCAAACATAAACAGAGTTCAACAAAAGATGCTGCTTTTGAAGCAGTAGGAGAGACAAACATGCACAACAGTTACGGAGTATATTTACCATCTTCTTCCTGTCGCCTCCTCCCGGTCCCGCTTCTTCTGCTTCTTGCTGCCCATACCTTTAATCTTTGGTGGCTTGGGCTTGGGAGGAGGCACACGACCGGTCTCGATAGCTTGGTTCAATTTCTTCCTTAGGAATAGCCCATAGGCCATGTGGTTGGCTATGAAGCCGGATCGGTTAACAGTTTCCCCAACTTTGAGACAGCCAGACCCACCAGCTTCGGCATGCTGCAGGACGCTTCGAAAGTCAACCTTTATGCTCTTTGTGCAGAAGGGGCAGCTGTTCCTGGCACCAGTCCAGGGTTCACTCCAATACTTGTTGAACTTCCCCGCCTTAAGCTTGTTGAGAGTGGCCCTGGCCTTCCTATGACGCGACTCGACATCGCTGTCAACCTCATCAGTAGCAACCTGATACATGCCAAATAAACAGGTGAAGCAAATATGTAGCAGTTGCAACTAATAATGAATATGAATCTAAAAAGATTCTGACGCTAATTCAAAACCCTATAGCGCAAAAAAAAGAGGGAGAGACCATAGAGCAAATCGATACAGGGCTATGTTGAATAAGGGAGAGAGGTGAATCGGATGTGAAGAAAATATGTAGCAGTTGCAACTAATACTGAATATGAATCTAAAAAGATTCTGACGCTAATTCAAAACGCTATAGCGCAAAAACAGAGGGAGACACCAGAGCGCAACTCGAGGCAGGGCTATGTTGAATAAGGGAGAGAGGTGAATCGGAACATACTTCCTCCCCCTCGTCGACGATATTCTCGTCGAAGGTCGGCAGCGGCGGTTCAAAGATGAGTTCAACCTCGTCCTCGTCATCTAGGGGATGCTTCCCAAGAGAGTGGAACCATCTACCAACAGCATCAGATGCCGATGAGCGACCGATGGCCCGACCTTCGGCAATGGCCTCCGCTTCGTCTTTGGCATCCGCTGCGGCGATGATCGCCGCCGTTGCGGCCATGCGTGCTGCGGTCGCGGCTCTAGACGCCTCCTCTGCGGCTAAGGCCAGCCGCGCGGCTTTCGCTTTCGCTGCGTTGACGACGTCGGTTGGGCTCTCCATCGGTGGAATGGGAAGGGGAAGTGAAGAGAGGGTTTTTTCCTAGTCCGTGGAGAGAGGGAGAAGTGTGGACGTGAAATGGATAGCGACGATATTTCAAGATTTGGGAGACATAGCACGAACGGGCAGATGACAAATGGCGCGTGGGTGCATTACCTCATACTGCCTCTGTCCTAGAAAGAGCGTACGTGTGGGTTTTCAAGGCATATTAAGGATTTTATTATTACCCACACACATTTATTTTGTACTTCTCTACAGTGTTGACCGTGCTACTACTATTTGTGTTAGTGCGCCAAAAATAAAATGTTATTTTCTAAGTGCCAAACTAATCTAGGGCGTTGGTTGTGAACCGGTGAACAAAAAAGAGATAGCCCAAAAGAGGAACACACCAAGGTACAAAAACTAGCATATATGCATGTTTCTATGTACATATATATGACCCTGGGTTTGTAGATAAAAAACATTCATATATGCGCTTACTATTAATATACATAAGTTTATGCTGATTCTCTTGGTTTAGGTATATATATGGTTAGGCATCACTACTAATTCAGAAAAAACAAAAATGTAACCCTTCAAGTGAAGTCATTTTAAGTGACCTAACAACTAAAATTCATATATAGGATTTGTATAGGAATTATGTAGGATTTAGATCACATGTGAATTTTCCCCACACTAGTTGTTTGATTCATAGGAACATATCCTATAGGAATCTTGCAGTGCAAATCCTATAAGAATAAAACATTAGGTCATACCTCATGGAAAATTTCCTTTGGCACAATCAAACACAACTCATCTTCCTATATGATTCAACTAGCCATTAAATCTCAATCCTATGTTTTTCATATTTCTATGGTTTTCCCATCCTATGAATCAAAGGAGCCTTACGGCTTATATCTTTTTTTAGAAAGGCAAACTATGTTAAGATTGGCCAAGTTTTACGAAAAACCTTTAACATGCAAAATACAAAGTTGAGTCATTTCGTTTGAATCGGAGGGAGTACATTTGACGTTATGGTACTATTTGACAGCTGCTTGGCACTGTATTTTTTTCGAACCAAACTTCCCCCTTCATGAAGCTTTTATTTTAGCTTCAGTGACTTGATACATCCATATATCTAGACAAAGTTGAGTCAATTCATTTGAATCAGAGGGAGTACATTTGACTATATGGGTATTGTTTGACAACTGGCACTTGTCTTCTTTTTTGAACTAAACTGCCCCCTTCACGAAGCTTTTATTTTGGGATAGAGCTTCACTGACTTGATACTTCCAAGTCTCACAGTGACTTGGTGCCACCATCCACCATCCATCTCAGATCCAATGTATGCGATCGACTTAGAATTTAAACTAAATAATTATTATAATTGATCAGAAATATTTCAAGAACTTCCAGTTAATCTTGCATATTTCGATTTATATTTTGGTGAAGTTTCATTCTATTTGAATCAAAGGTTTGTGAGCAAATATATACTCCCTCCGGTTCATATTAATTGACTCTAATATGGATGTACTAGACACATTTTAGTTCTAGATACATCCATATTGAAGTCAATTAATATGAATCAGAGGGAGTATTTAGTTTAAACTAGTGCTCGTATACGTAAAAAGCTCTTTAATCACAAACTAATCGTCCGAGTGGGATGAAATATTCACAGATTTTAGAACAAGGCATCTACATTTTACTGGATTTTTTTCATAATTTTTGTTTTTAGGTTCGAAATAAGAGATAGTTTGGAACGTTGGATCTCAAATGGTTGGTAGATGGTGGCACCAAGTCACAATGAGATTTGGAGACTTCAAGTCACTGCAGCTCTGTCCTTTTATTTTGACAAACTGCAGAGCCGCTGGTGCATCTATGGTTGCGTACGGCCGAGGCCGTTTCTTAGCAAGGAAGTTCTTCCTATAAGTAGTAGTATCCATACTCCACTCCAAGACATGTATAAAAAAAGAACCCATCCCGTTCTCGTTTTCCCGATCACTCTTCTCTGAAGATGGAGGAGGCCCTCTTCTTGTGCCCCCTCTGCCTGCTGCCCTTCAAACCCCCCATATCCAAGGTCGCTCCCTTCCGATTTCATTCTTAGGTTCACCTGTGAGAAATGTTAATGACAACTGATGCCACGTACGTTGTTCCGTGCAGTGCAAGGGCGGTCATATGGGCTGTCGGCGCTGCGTCGGCGAGCTTGCGCCGAACCCGTGCAAGAAGTGCGAGCAGCCGGCGAGGTTGCCGCCGTCGAATCGATCTGGGGCAAGATTGCCGCCGTCGAATCGATCTGGGGCAATGGTCAAGTGCGTCGGCTGCCAGAGCTTGGTCGCCTCCACGGAGTCCTACAAGCACTATATCGCGTGCCCGCATGGTCCGTGCGGCTGCACAGAGGCCATCAATACCGGCTGCAGCTTCACCGGCCCGCCGCGGGAGCTCCTGGTACACCTCCAAGCATCCCACTCCATCCCAGTGTTTACGTTCCAGTATGGCATACCCGCCTGGTGCATAGTTCGTGTTCCGGTACAACCGCGGGGACACCTGTTCAAAGGCAGTGGGGAAGAAGACGGTAGCGTGTTCGCCATCACCGTTGGCGCGCTCGGCCCGACCACCATTGTGTCCTGTGTGTGCATCAGGTCGGCCGCGTGCTTGTTTCCGATGTACAAGGCGCATTGCCGGTGATTGGTCCGCCGGCGCCGGCGACGGCTGGGACCGATGACCTCTCGACGGACACCTTGATGGCGGTAATCGAGCCGACAAGCTCCCGACGCCTAGCTCGATCATGTTGCAGCAGCTCACTTCTTTACTGGCGGTGCCGCCCGTTACGCGGCGTAATGGAGGGCAGCGTGTGTTGCCTATCTGCGTTTGCATCAACAAGAAGGTTATACAATAATCTTCGTTTAGTCATACTGCAATGTAGTTACTCGAAGATCGGAGGGAGTAGTTTAGTTCGAAGTAGGGTTCGTTCGGATGTATTTTGGACTTGTATAGTAGTACTACTACTCCAGAACTATTAGCTAGCTAGTTGGAGTGCTAGAATGCAGCTCGGAGTATTATAGTATTTTGGCAGTACTACTAGTATATGTATGTGACTGCAAATTCAAACTAAAATGGAGTATTTCTTGCTAATGTTGTTCTTTTGGAGTCATCATTTTTTTCTGAACGTGTTAACTATGCTATTGTCTAAGGATTCGTTTAGATTTCTTTGGTTGAATTCATATTTCGTCTCTTCCTAATTTGGCAAAACTGCACTGTCATGGGCATTCTTACAAGGTCGCTGAAGTTTCAAAGTTTCTTAATGTATATTGCGTAGGGTGTACCCCCTTAACATGGATCTGTTGCATTTTTGGGTTGTATTTTTTTTGGCAATTTTCAGGACCATAAAATAGCACGCCTTCAGTTGAAATTTGAATTAGTGGCCGATACTAGCATGGAGTAGTAAAGTTTTTTTGTACTCCCTCGGTCCCACCAAAAGTGTCTCACCTTTGTTAAAATTTAGATGGATAGATGTATTTTTTTTGGGTGTGCCTATGTCTCAGTTGACTGAGATTTTCTTAAGTCTCAGTCACCTCAGAAAAGTGCAACTGCAGTTCAAAGAAAAGTGCAACTCGGTCCAGTTGCACATTTCTGGTAGAAAAGTGCAATTGCACTTTTTTAACAGAAAAGTGCAACTCAAAGCACTTTTTTGTAAGTGACTTAGACTTAAGAAAATCTCAGTTGACTGAGACATAGCAAAACCGTTTTTTTTTACAAAGTTGAGACAAGTTTGGTGGGACGGAGCCACGAAGTCGTAGTTGATGGCGAGAAGGTTGATGCCTTGCTAGGTTGGTGTACGTTGCAAAAAGAACAAGGTTGGTGTGTATTTGTTTTATTTGTTCACCATAATACTGACATGGCCATCGATTTGATTAGACAACACAAGCCTGGGATGTTTCACTTATTTATTGTAGGAAGCACGATTAATGTTCTGTAATGATGGGGCTACTCCTATAGTCCGTCTGCTCCTACTCGGGTGTCGGGTCACAGTCACACTCTCCTCTTTTTTTGAACACATTCACACTCTCCTCTTTTTTTGAACACATTCACACTCTCCTCGAAACTGCAGTAGGCAGTATATGCATAAGAGGAGGAGCGTCTCGGTTCACCTCCGTCGTCTATCCCCACTCCGCCCAGCTTCCATAGCACGCGCCTGCGTCTCCGCCATGGCGCTTTCGCATCCTATCCAGCAGTGCCCAGTTTGAGAGCCTCTGTTCTCCAACTCAAACCCCCACCTGCCGCCATTGATCGCCATCTCTCTCCCAAAGTTCGAATCAGTAGATCTCCCAAGAAAATACTAACCCCATTGTACCACCTGCCTCATTGCGATGGCGAAATCGAGCAGGGTCTGTGGATCTGGGCTGTTTCACAAGGTGTTTACGGAAGGCCCCCTTGAAGTGCTCATCAGCCAGTGCGACGCCATCACCGCCGCGTCCCTAGTCGGTTCCTCCAAAAGTATTCTTCAGTCAGCCAAATACAGTGCCACTCTGTCTGCTTCTCAGCCGTTTGGCCTTCCGTGAGTTCTCTGTTGTGACCCGGCGGATAAACCATGGGTGTTCAAGGAGGATTTGCCGGTGCACAGCAAGTGCAAACTACTGCCGCTGGACAGGTTCTCCTATGATGGCCTAATGCCACACGGTAAGGATGAGGAGCGGGCAGGCGCCAATGGAGATTGGATCGCCATGGTTGGCCCCGAAGGCAAGTGGAACCTCCTCAATGTCTACACTCATCGCAAGATTAAGCTTCCATCTTTGAGGAAGAAGTTGGAAACCACACGCAATCCACTTATATTCGAGTATCAGCGTTCTGCTATTCAACTGCAGAAGATAGCTATTTGCCAAGTTCCTACAGCTGCTAGGGGGTATAAAGATTTCTCCCTTGTCGCAATCTTCGACTTTGCAATTGCCTACCTCCATGGCGAATATCCTCGTACATGGATATTTCTTGAAAACCAGTTTCGACGGCGCCATATCTTTGCGATGCAATTATACATAACGGACTTGTGTTCGCCACATCGAGCTTGGAAATGTTTATGCATGGGATCCTAATCAATTTGGTAACATTTCCTCCCTATCTTTTTATATACGTAACTTATATAGTATTTCACCTCTTATTTGTTGAACTGTCTTGGCATCTTTTGGCTTAAAGGAATTCCATAGGCGCACACCATAACCCTCTTGTGGTATGGACATATTTAGAATTTATCATCTATAGGAATTTTAGTATGGTCTAATGTGCATGTTGTTCCTTAGGAAAAAGGCCCCCTAGTAATTAAGTTTCTTTATTATTACTCCCTAGAAAATTTAAGGTAGAGTAGAAATAGAATCAATAAAGCTGCCATGCAATATTGATAAAGACTTTCATTTGTTTATATTCCCCCGGTTCTAGAGAATAAGGAGTACTATATTCAAACCATATAAAATTTGGACCAATATTTTGGGGAACATGTTTTTAATCCATATGAAGTTTTACCAAGATGTTCGAAATATATTTCAAACCATCTTATGTTCGACCATTATTTTTTAAAGTACTAGTATTGGCATCCCAATATCAAATCAATATCACTAGTAGATAAATCATGAAATATATTTTCATGTGACGTGCTCTTTCCTTTTTCAAGGTCCTATAGTGCTCCCTGCTCCATTCATTCCGCGGACGGCTGGATTTGATGGCTATGATGATTTTGACTCTAATAGTCGTACGTGGTGGCTGGCAAGATCTCAAGATCGTTCTAGACTTCTCCTGGTCTATGCACGTGGCGTAATGGATTTTGACGCTGACGGTGCTCCAATGTATTATTATGATAGTACCCCTTCTGTCCATTGCGGTCGCACTGTTCACAGCTATTCGGGGTATACCTGCATTGTATTCTCGAATGACACTAGTCGGTTACTTCCAGCCAACCCGTGGGAAAGGGTTACTAATCTTGGAGACTATTCTATGTTCCTTGGGTTGAACTATCCGATTTTCATGCCAGTGGGTGGTGCAACATTTCCCCCAGGATATTTGACAAGAAGAAACTGCATCTACACCACGCCTCAGACCATTGGCTCTCAGTTTGACACATCACATCAAGAAATTTTCCGCTTCAGTCTAAATGGCGAAGACCACCAAAGCATCTCTTTCTCAAGCAGCGGTCTAGGGGCGAACTGGCATACGGGGTTTTGGTTCATCCCAAGCTACACCAACGCGCTGGACTGGAACAAAGACAATCAGAGTTAGGGATATTTATGTAATAGTAGGATCATACTACTAGCTAGCTCAGTTGGTCTTGACTCCTATTTAACTATTTATAGCTAATGGACTTAGGTGATTAACTGATGCTATTTGCATGAACCGAGGTGCTTCTTTTAATTTGATCAAATACGGTCTATGCACATGCATGGTTGTTTGGTCGTTTCAGTGTCCCTAGAGGCATACATATATACTGTTATTTAGCAATCTTTATTACAGTACAAAGGTCTTAACCTCATGGTTCACAGAAAGTATAAACGTAGATCAACCATCTAAACATAGAAGACATTCTAGTGTATGATTCTTACATATACACATCAACATCCTATCAGAAAATCTTAATGTGAATTGTCTTTGGATGTACAAACCCGTGCATCATTCTCTAGCCGGTTGCACCCAAAAACCAAATCGTGGTACTTCATAGTTGACTGTATGTAGGACAATATACAGATCCAATGCGAAGCCATGGGTATCACCTGCATGACAGAACCATATTTCACATGGTTGGAGGTACTCCATATGGCATTTAAAATCATTCCTTGTCCTTCATATGGCCCTAAAAATAGTACAGTTGGATTTGTGGGTTTTAATTTTTTATTAACACACTCAATTGATTGCCCAAACATTGATTAATAATATTATTAAGGGGTGTGATGTTGAAAGCCATAAGAACAATGTGCCAAACAATCTTTGCTAGCGGACGGTAAATGTATACCCATCAGAAATAATCAGCAGACGTGCATGTTTCTTTGGTCAGAATAACTGCTGCACCATCTTAAAAGTAAATGGCATGACTATTTATTTGATTTGATAGCGTGCAGCTAGATGGCGTACATTACTATCTCTACTTCCGTGGGTCGCCCAAATCTGGAGTACTAAAAGCAAATCCTGGTGATTCATTTGACAAGACAACACAGATGCGTCCAAATTTCTCCGCCCATATTATTATAGTAATATACGAAATCTGGAGTGCGTTGCCTCGTTGCCTTCCAAGAGAAGCTGCATTCCTTGCCAAAAAAGAGAGAGAGGCTGTATTTATAACTACCTCACCGGCCGCCACTAGTACAAACCATCACTCCCTCTCCACCTCCACCTCCATCTCTTCCCTAGTAGCTCCACCTCCATATCGGCGACGGACCACAATCGCGCGGCTTCGACTTCCTCTTCGACGGCGGCGGCGACAGAGGCGTGAGGCACCTTCTCCGCGGCGCATCACTCATCCTCGTCCCGCGGCAACAATGGCTGTATGTGAAATCACCATACCCTTGTGTATGGTAGATATGATGATGTGCGGATAAAATTTTATTGGCGGTTGCTCATCCTTGTTTGAATATTTGGTGTAGATTCACATCTAGGGCAGGGTGTCAAGCGGGGTGGGTAGCGGGCTAGCTAGTTTCAGTGCGAGTGCTTTAAATCTGCTCTAATCTCAACCACTATTTGCTCTAATTTTCTGCTTTCGGGACGATTCGCGGACGCCGCTTGCAACCCTAATCTAGGGTATTGATCCTAGTTTAGTAGACTACTAGGATTTACATGCCAATTTGTTTTTAGACTAGATCCGGATATTTGTCAATACTACTACGTACTTCTTCCGTTCGTATTTAATTGACTCTAGTTGAAAGCATCGACAGTTCATTTTCTTCTCTCCCTCGTGTCGACTAATTAAAACCGAACAGAGGGAGTATTAGGAATCCATGTGCATCCGTACTACCAGTAAGGTATTGCGTTGTTGCAGAGGCTCAGTGTAATCAATATCTTTCGATATTAATATACTCACTTTATCAGAAAATAAATTAGTAATCCATGTTCAAACTTGCTAGTTTGATCGACGTTTGATGATGATTTGTGAGGCCATGTATGGGCCTAGTTTGTTTTGCCTCGGTGGTCGGTAGGCTGATGATTTATTTTTTTGCTTGGTCGATCTGTGGTCGTTCCATGGCCACCGCTGATTAAGCATTACTAGAATCAACAATTTTTTGCTTGTCCGGTGATTGGAAGTGTATGCGCTAGCACCATCGCACGATGATTAGTCTTAATGGAGATGCGAGATGTCAATCAAGAGGGAGAAACATATCTTGATCATACATTTCTCACGAGATTACTTGGTGATTGGAAGTAGAATCCACACTTGGTTGTGCAAACTTCTCAACATATGCATATATTCAATGAATTGGCTTTATGTGATCAATAGTACTTCTTATTGCAGATGGATGGAGGGGAAAGAGCGAAAAACCGATACTTAGTGAGATGACTTCTCATTCTGTGACTTCGATATCCCGTATAACAAGGTAAATATATAGAACGACGATTCGTAGGTGATAAAAGCAGAATCCACAATTTGCCGTGCAAACTTCTCAACATATGCATATATTTGATTAATTAGTTTTATGTGATCAATAGTATTACTTATTCCAGATGGATGTAGGGGAAGGAACGAAAAAGCGGATGCTATGTGAAATGACTTCTAAATCGTGTGTTCTGATATCCCGTATGACAAGGTAAACATATGGACCGACGCTTGTTTTGCCGCTGCCCCTGTTAGATGGCTAGATGCTCTGGTCTAATTTCTGTTCATGTGCTTATTATTGCAGAAACATAGAGTTGAAGAAAACTCTATATTGTCCGATGACAAAGGTGAAATGGCATGCCGATCTTTTAAACCTCCGACGCCACCTTGTTTACCGTCTATGGAGACTGATGCACTGGACCTGGCATCGATGAGCCTATACCTCGGCATCATCGTGCCACATGAAGAAGGTTGTGGATTCGGATTACCCCCAGCCGTAGCAACTGGAGGCGCAGCTGGAGCTGCTAGTGTCGAGCCTCTAGTGAACGGTGTCGTGCCACGGGAATTCTCTCGAACTGGAGCAAAACGGTTTACCTATTGTCAAGACCGATTTAACTGGTGCCGATGCCGGAGTTGCTACCGATGATCCCGCACCCGAAGGAGGTTTTGTATTGGTAGAACCCGTCATGACTATGCCCACAAGATCTTGTTGGTGGTGGACCTGGAGCTGGTAGGGTAGAGCCTCTAGCGAAAGGTGTCGTGCCACGAGAATCCTCTGAAGTGGATATTGGTGGTTTACCCTCTGTAGAGACTAGTGGTCTACATGGAGCTGGTATTGTAGAGATTTCAGCAAACGGTGCTGTCCCACCCGACTCCTATGAACTGGAGCATGTACCTGATGTGCCTTCTGTAGAACCTGACGCACCTGTAAGTAGTGGTGATGATTCCGCTGAATCTGATCAAGAAGGATCTGCATCTCTAGGACAAGATGTCAGCTGTCATTCACCTGAACCTGAGCTGAAGTCAGCAACGGTACCTTATATAGCACGGACTGTCCTTCAAGCTCTAAAGATCCAGTTGGGTGGTTCACAGGACCAGCTACTCCAAGCCATTGTCACTACAAAAGACCAGCCAGCATGCTTCGTCATCTCCTCGCATCTTGTTTGACAAGTCGAAGCACTGCAACGGGCGCATTGTTCAATCCCATCAGCATGGAGAGAGGAGCTATGTTTATATCAAGATGATTCATGCTGATTTGGTAAGGTTCCATGATAAGATGTATGGGTGGGGTGAGGCAAGAGCCACATTTTGCAGCATTCACACAGTCTTCGCTCTTGAGCCAGACACCATGGATGCTTACCCAGTGGTGCAGCTGTCTGACTTGATATATGTTTTATGATCAGTATGTCATTGTCGTGGAACTGTGATGTGGAGCTACCTTTCTTATGGTTTCTAGGCTTTTGGTTTCAACATGTATTATGGAGCTTACCTTAGGACTTTCACATGCGTTTGGCTGTTGACCTGTAATGTTTGTGGTTGGTTGTCTAATCTACTTGGCACAATCACATTGCAAAGGCAAATGTTCTTTTTCTCTTTAATTGTTATTATGACTTATGTGTTATAACCAGGCAAGAATATGCAATCTTGGTTCTCTGACCGATATATATGTACACACAACTTTTGTTCACATAATAACACTTACACGGGAAAAGAGTAGCTTTCTCTGTTGGACAAACACCAAACCACAAAAGGGTAACAACACAATATCCAAACTAGGTACGGCACCTGTTGAGCATACATGACTTTTGGTGTAAAATCACGTTAACCAACACTAGCATCATCTTGTTCTTTGCAAGGTGCTATGCTTATCAGTCTAATCCCAATACACCACCTACTTCAGGTGGCACGATGATGTCAAGTGCAGGCTCACCAGTACCAACTCTCTTGCATCAGTCTCCATTGAATGTACGCCACTGCTGCAAGAGACACCATTAGCAATGCAAGCTGAAGGTGTTCTTATCCTCATATCAGGATCACATAATACAGGTGTCAAGCTTCATGCACTAGCCAACACAATAAAAAGTCCGAACTAGGATAGCTAGGAAAAAACATGAAGATCTTTTTTTCGAATCCCACGCTGAACATCTTTTTTTTAACTAATTAGGTAAGCTCCTGCTGACAAACATATTACAGCAACTCCAGCAGTGGCTCTATATTTTGGCGCTGTGGGCTGAATGGCTGATGCTGCGCATGGAGCCGGCAATAGCTTCACCGGAAGCTGCAAACTGTGGCGGCCAAATGCAGGGCTGAAATAGCGTATTTTCAGAGGCGCTATAAATGCAGCGCCAAAAACAGAATATAATGAAAAATAGAGTGCAGTAAAACAGAAGATCAAACAAAGACTAGAAATAGACATAAAATAGGATAAAATTAGCTTGATAGATACTCCGTAGTTCATATTTTTACAAAGTAGTGCGATAAAACTAAACTAAAACTCGACATCTGACGAGTCCGGTGTCGTGCCCGACACCGGATCCGACGAGAAGAGGTCAATCCAACGGGGGTCATCCTCGCCAATGGTGGTCGGCCCGGCGAGCTGCGCTTCGATGAAGGCCCGCTTCGTCGCCTTCTCCGCCCTCCGTCGTGCGCGGTCCTCCTTCTTCGCTGCCCGCCTCGTCGCCTTCTCCGCCCTCCGTCTGCGGAAGTGCTCGTTCTCGGCGGCAACGTCCTCGGGGAAGCGGGCCGCCCACTCACGCGCCACGCGCTCGTCCCGCTCGGCGATGCGCAAACGGCGCTCCGTCTCGCGGCGGCGGTGCTGTTCCTCCTGTCTAACGATGTACGGTGGCGGCGCGAGATCCTCGGCCTGCTGGCGCGTCCACACGTCATGGAAATTCATCGACGATCGCGGGCGCCCGAGCCGCCACGCCACGGCGTCGTACGCGCGCGTGGCCTCGTGCGCGGTCTCGTAGGTGCCGAGGCCGATGCGCTCGCCGCCGTCACGTATCTCCGCGTAATACGTACCTTTGGGGCGCGCGGACGCCGCGGTACCCCGTGCCCGAGACGCGGCAGTTCGCGAGCTCGACGCGAGACGAGGCATGGCGGCGGCGGCGGAAGCGGAGCCGCGGCGGCGATATTAGGCGCAGATGGGCAAATTTCAGCAACCCGTGTCCATCTTTTTTTTGGCAGGATTACGCCATGTACCACCTTCCAATTAGAAAATAGTACTGTTCAGCCTTCCCCTGTTGGGCCCAATATTTCACTTTGGGTTGCCAACGGCCATCTACATGGTAATTGCTCTCAGCCTACTTGCTCCGGCTGTCGAAGCCCAATAACTACAAATGGGCCTTTCTGCTCATGCAATTTCGGCCCTTTTCTAATGAAACACAGATCCTATGAATGGCAAAAGAAAAAAAACGCGGAGATTCTACATAAAAGTTGTTTTTATTTATTTTGAATTATTGGGTTCCAATTTTTGAAACTGCTCATGCCCAATATGGAAATCCTTGTTCGCTCCATACCCACATGGATAACGGTATTTTTAATAATTCATAAAGTGGATTTGAAATTTAAAACATATCCTAATAATTCCATGATTTAATCTATCAACTTGCAAGATCTTGGAGAGAAAAAGCTTGTATTAGTCTGCAGAATCCTCACCGTTTCAAAGGCGGCAGTGGATCAAAAGAAAAAAGGAAGTAGCCAGAAATTAGGGGTCAAAAATAACTCCAAGAAATGAAACTTTTATTGTTCGTAGAGGATGACATGCGGGACCCATGAGCCAGCAGCTTACTCAACGTTTCAAAGGCGGCATGAGATCGGAAGAAAAAGGCAAGTGACCAAATATCAGGAGCCAAAAATAATCCAAGAAATGAAACTTATTGTACATAGAGGATGACATGCGGGTCCCATTTTGCAGCAGCGGTTTCAGCGTTTCAAATGCGGTTTGAGATCAAAAGAAAAAGAAAGTAGCCAGAAATTAGGGGGTAAAAAACTCCAAAAAAGAAAGTTGATTGTACATAGAGGATGACATGCGGGTCCCATGAGTCAGCAGCTTACTCAACGTTTCCAAGGCGGCAGGGGATCAAAAGAAAAAGGAAATAGCCAAAAATCAGAGGTGAAAAAAAAACCAAGAAAAGAAATTTTATAGTACATAGAGGATGACATGCGGGTCCCATGAGCTAGCAGGTTCCTCAACGTTTTCAAAGGCCGGTAGGGATCAAAAGAAAAAGGCAAATAGCCGTAAATTAGGGGTAAACAATAAATCCAACAAAGGAAAGGTTTATTGTTCACATGATCTTGACATGTGGGACCCATGAGCCAGCAGCGTCAAGGCAAGTGACCAAAAATCAGGGGTAAAAAAAATCCAAGAAAAGAAACTTTATTGTACATAGAGGATGACATGTGGGTCCCATGAGCCAGCACCTTACTCAACGTTTCAGAGGCGGCTTGAGATCGAAAGAAAAAGGAAAGTGACCGAATATCAGGAGCTAAAAATAATCCAAGAAAGGAAACTTTTATTGTACATAGAGGTTGACATATGGGTCCCACTAATACAAGCTCTTTCGCTCGAAGATCTTGCAAGTTGATTGTACATAGAGGATGACATGCGGGCCCCATGTGTCAGCAGCTTACTCAATGTTTCCAAGGCGACAGTGGATCAAAAGAAAAAGGAAATAGCCAAAATCAGAGGGTGAAAAATAAATCCAACAAAGGAGAGGTTTATTCTCCATGGAGGCTGACATCTGGGACCCACGAGCCAGCAGCGTCCTCTACGTTTAGAAGGCGAACGGTGTTCGTAAGAAAAAAGGCAAATAGCCAGAAATTAGGGGTACAAAATAACTCCAAGAAAGGAAGTGTTTATTGTTCATAGAGGCTGACATGTGGGACCCATGAGCCAGCAAAGTCTTCAACGTTTCAAAGGCGGCAGGGGATCAAAAGAAAAAGGAAGTAGCCGAAAATAAGAGGGAGAAAATAACTCCAAGAAAGGAAACTTTTATTGTTCATAGAGGATGACATGCGGGACCCATGCTCCAGCAGCTTCCTCAACGTTTCAAAGGCGGCATGAGATCGAAAGAAAAAGGCAAGTGACCAAATATCAGGACCCGAAAATAATCGAAGAAAGAAATTTTATTGTACATAGAGGATGACATGCGGGCCCCATGTGTCAGCAGCTTACTCAATGTTTCCAAGGCGGCACGGGATCAAAAGAAAAAGGAAGTAGCCAGAAATTAGGGTTCAAAAATAACTCCAAGAAAGGAAACTTTTATTGTTCGTAGAGGATGACATGCGGGACCCATGAGCCAGCAGCTTACTCAACGTTTCAAAGGCGGCATGAGATCGAAAGAAAAAGGCAAGTGACAAAATATCAGGAGACAAAGATAATCCAAGAAAAGAAAACTTTATTGTACATAGAGGATGACATGCGGGTCCCATTTAGCAGCAGCGGTCTCAACGTTTCAAATGCGGCTTGAGATCAAAAGAAAAAGAAAGTAGCCAGAAATTAGGGGGTAAAAAAAACTCCAAGAAAGGAAAGTTTTATCGATGAGCCAGCAGAGTCCTCAACGTTTCAAAGGCGGCAGGGGATCAAAAGAAAAAGGAAATAGCCGAAAATCAGAGGGTGAAAAAAAAACCAAGAAAATGAACTTTTATAGTACATAGAGGATGACATGCGGGTCCCATGAGCCAGCAGGTTTTTCAACGTTTCAAACGTGGCATGAGATCGAAAGAAAAAGGCAAGTGACCAAATATCAGGATCCAAAAATAATTCAAGAAAAGAAACTTGATTGTACATAGAGTATGACATGCGGGTCCCATTTAGCAAAAGCGGTATCACCGTTTGAGAGGCGGCAGGGGATCGAAAGAAAAAGGCAAGTGACCAAATATGAGGTGCCAAAAAAATCGAAGAAAAGAAAGTTTTATTGTACATAGAGGATGACATGCGGGTCCCATGAGCCAGCAGGTTTTTCAACGTTTCAAACGTGGCATGAGATCGAAAGAAAAAGGCAAGTGACCAAATATCAGGAGCCAAAAATAATTCAAGAAAAGAAACTTGATTGTACATAGAGGATGGCATGCGGGTCCCATTTAGCAGCAGCGGTATCACCGTTTGAGAGGCTGCACGGGATCGAAAGAAAAAGGCAAGTGACCAAATATCAGGAGCCAAAAATAATCTAAGAAAAGAAATTTTACTGTACATAGAGGATGACATGCGGGTCCCATTTTGCAGCAAAGAGCGGTCTCAACGTTTCCAAGGCGGCACAGGACCAAAAGAAAAATGAAGTAGCCGTAAATCGTGGGGTGAAAAAAATCCAAAAAAGAACGATTTCAATTGGGCTGCATGTGGACATCTGGGCATTCGAACTATCCCGCCGGGCCTTTTGACTCGTACAATTTCAGCCCACTCCAAAACAGATAGTTCGGATTTTTCTAAAAAACAGAAAGTCCTATGCTTCGCAAAAACAAAAAACAAGGAGATTCAGCATATAAATTTGTTTATGTAAAAATAAAGATTTAATTTATCCGTTGAAATAGCTCAGAGCGCAATACACTGTTTATTGTCTGCAAAATAATCAAGATATCACATGTTTCTTGTACGGGGAGGCTGACATCGGGGACCCATGAGCCAGCAGCGTCGTTTTAAAGGCGGCAGGGGATGGAAAGAAAAAATAAACCAAAAATCTGTTGGTAAAAAATCCAAGAAAAGAAACATTTTCGTTCTGAGAGGATGACATGCGGGACCCATGAGGCAGCAGCATCCTCAACGATTATTGTTCACAGAGCCTGACAGGTGCGACCCGTGAGCCCGCAGGCGTCCTCAACGTTTTAAAGGCGGCAGGATATCGAAAGAAAAAATAAGCCAAAAATCATTTGGTAAACAATATCCAAGAAAAGAAAAATTTACCGTTCTGAGAGGATGACATGCGGGACACATGAGGCAGCAGATCCTCAACGATTCCAAGGCGGCAGGGATCAAAGAAAAAAGGAAATATCCAGAAATTAATTAGGGGTTCAAAAAAATCCATCAAAGGAAACTTTTATTGTTCATAGAGGATGACTTGTGGGACCGACCTGCCAACAGCGTCCTCATCGTTTCAAAGGGGCAGGAGATCAAAAGAAAAAGGCAAATAGCCAGAAATTAGGGGTCAAAAATAACTCCAAGAAAGGAAACTTTTATTGTTCGTAGAGGATGACATGCGGGACCCATGAGCCAGCAGCTTACTCAACGTTTCAAAGGCGGCATGAGATCGAAAGAAAAAGGCAAGTGACAAAATATCAGGAGCAAAAGATAATCCAAGAAAAGAAACTTTATTGTACATAGAGGATGACATGTGGGTCCCATTTTGCAGCAGCGGTCTCAATGTTTGTAATGCGGCTTGAGATCAAAAGAAAAAGAAAGTAGCTAGTAATTAGGGGGTGAAAAAA
The DNA here is from genome assembly GCF_019359855.2 of Lolium perenne. NCBI lineage: Eukaryota > Viridiplantae > Streptophyta > Magnoliopsida > Poales > Poaceae > Lolium > Lolium perenne. Next base: position 219,768,450 of record NC_067247.2, read on the forward strand.
AATCCAAGAAAAGAAAGTTGATGGACATAGAGGATGACATGCGGGTCCCTTGAGCCAACAGCTTACTCAACGTTTCAAAGGGGGCAGGGGATCAAAAGAAAAAGGCAAGCCAAAAATCAGAGGGTGAAAAAAAATCCAACAAAGGAAACTTTTATAGCACATAAAGGATGACATGCGGGACCCATGAGCCAGCAGGTTCCTCAACGTTTCAAACGTGGCATGAGATCGAAATAAAAAGGCAAGTGCCCAAATATGAGGTGCCAAAAAAAACTCCAAGAAAAGAAAGTTGATTGCTCATAGAGGATGACATGCGGGTCCCATTTAGCTGCAGCGGTCTCACTGTTTGAGAGGCGGCAGGGGGTCGAAAGAAAAAGGCAAGTGAACGAATATGAGGTGCCAAAAATAATCCAAGAAAAGAAAGTTTTATAGTACATAGAGGATGACATGCGGGTCCCATTTAGCAGCAGCGGTATCACCGTTTGAGAGGCGGCAGGGGATCAAATGAAAAAAGAAATTGCCAAAAATCAGAGGGTGAAAAAAAACCAAGAAAATGAACTTTTATAGTACATAGAGGATGACATGCGGGTCCCATGAGCCTGCAGGTTCCTCAACGTTTCAAACGTGGCATGAGATCGAAAGAAAAAGGCAAGTGAAAAAATATCAGGAGCCAAAAATAATTCAAGAAAAGAAAGTTTTATAGTACATAGAGGATGACATGCGGGTCCCATTTAGCAGCAGCGGTATCACCGTTTGAGAGGCGGCAGGGGATCGAAAGAAAAAGGCAAGTGAAAAAATATGAGGAGCCAAAAATAATTCAAGAAAAGAAAGTTTTATAGTACATAGAGGATGACATGCGGGTCCCATTTAGCAGCAGCGGTATCACTGTTTGAGAGGCGGCAGGGGATCGAAAGAAAAAGGTAAGTGACCAAATATGAGGTGCCAAAAATAATTCAAGAAAACAAAGTTTTATAGTACATAGAGGATGACATGGGGTCCCAGTTAGCAGCAGCGGTATCACCGTTTGAGAGGCGGCAGGGGATCGAAAGAAAAAGGCAAGTGACCAAATTTGAGGTGCCAAAAAAAACTCCAAGAAAAGAAAGTTGATTGCACATAGAGGATGACATGCGGGTCCCATTTAGCAGCAGCGGTCTCAACGTTTCCAAGGCGGCAAGGGATCAAAAGAAAAAGGAAGTAGCCAGAAATCAGGGGGTCAAAAAAATCCAAGAATAGAAAGAATTTTGGTTCATAGAGAATGACATGCGGGACCCATGATCCTGCATCGTAAACGGCTCGATCGGAGAACGTCGAACGAGATGGCGCGATCTAGAAAAAAAACAATGCCAGAGAGGCTGCCATCTGGGCCCTACATCCCTCGGCGGTGCGGATTTGCGTTGACTCGGCCGGCGAACCCGAGATTTCGAGATGCACCACGTCCCGGGCCACCATACGCGACATTTTGGCCGCTTTCGTCGGGCTAGGTGGCCTCAAAAACGAGAAAAAAAAAGTTTTGACATGCACCACGGAGGGACCCAAAATCGTCGGCCATGGTACACCAGCAACCACGGCGCGACTTCAACTTCGTCGGCCATGGCAACTTTTCTTGTAGTGATAGTAAGCATTCATTTAAATTGATAAACAAGGTCTAGACATATTCAAACTAGCAGGAAAATCATGTATCTACCCCCTAACCCTAAACTCTGTCTTATGAAGTCAAGCATGCATGAAGAGAAGTGGTTTTTGGTTTCAAGCATGGAAATTTCAAAAACCCTCCCAAGAGCTACATATTGGAGTGACTAAGAAGGATAGATGCTTAATTTTTCATATTCATGTTTTCAAATTGATTAAATCATGGTCAAATTAACCTAGGATTTGACCAAGATTCAAATGGGCATAAAAATTCAAAAAAAAAACCAATGCACATAGTCATCTTATGTCATCTAGTAAGCATTCAATTAAGTTGATAAACAATGTCTAGACATATTCAAACCAGAAAATTCATGTATAAAGCTACCCCTATCCCCAAACTCTGTCTTATGAAGGCAAGCATGAAGAGAAGTACGCGGTTTTTTGGTTTCAAACATGGAAATTTCAAAAACCCTCTCAAGAGCTTCATTTTGGAGTGACTACGAAGGATACATGCTTAATTTTTCATATTCATGTTTTAAACTTGTCTAAATCATGGTCAAACCTAGGATTTGGCCAAGATTCAAATGGGCAAAATTTAAAAAAAATGAAAAATCAAGGCACATAGTCTTCTTATGTCATATAGTAAGCATTCAATTAAGTTGATAAACAAGGTCTAGACATATTCAAACCAGAGAAATCATGTATCTACCCTCTAACCCTAAACTCTGTCTCATGAAGTCAAGCGCATGAAGATATGTGGTTTTTGGTTTCAAACATGGAAATTTCAAAAACCCTCCCAAAGAGCTTCATTTTGGAGTGACTAAGAAGGATAGATGCTTAATTTTCATATCCATGTTTTAAACTTGATTAAATCATGGTCAAACCTAGGATTTGACCAAGATTCAAATGGGCATAATTTAAAAAAAATGAAAAATCAAGGCACATAGTCTTCTTATGTCATATAGTAAGCATTCAATTAAGTTGAGAAACAAGGTCTAGACATATTCAAACCAGAAAAATCATGTATCTACCCCCTATATATCCCTAAACCCTGACTTATGAAGTCAAGCATGAAGAGAAGTGGTTTTTAGTTTTAAACATGGAAATTTCAAAAACCCTCCCAAGAGCTTCATTTTGGAGTGACTTAAGAAGCATACATGCTTACTTTTTCATATTCATGTTTTAAACTTGTTCAAATCTTGGTCAAACATAGGATTTGACCAAGATTCAAATGGGCATACAAATTAAAAAAAATGAAAAATTGAAAAACCAAGGTCTTCTTATGTCATATAGTAAGCATTCAATTAAGATGATAAACAAGGTCTAGACATATTCAAACAAGAAAAATCATGTATCTACCCCCTAACCCTAAACTCTGTTTCATGAAGTCAAGCATGAAGATATGTGGTTTTTGGTTTCGAACATGGAAATTCAAAAACCCTCCCAGGAGCTTCATTTTGAAGTCACTAAGAAGCATACATGCTTACTTTTTCATATTCATGTTTTTAACTTATTCAAATCTTGATGGAACCAAGGATTTGACCAAGATTCAAATGTGTATATAAAAATTCAAAAAAAAACAAGGTCTTCTTATGCTATATAGTAAGCATTCAATTAAGTTGATAAACAAGGTCTAGACATATTCAAACCAGGAAAATCATGTATCTACCCCCTAACCCTAAACTCTGTCTTATGAAGTCAAGCATGCATGAAGAGAAGTGGTTTTTTGGTTTCAAGCATGGAAATTTCAAAAACCCTCCCAAGAGCTACATTTTGGAGTGACTAAGAAGGATAGATGCTTAATTTTTCATATTCATGTTTTAAACTTGTTTAAATCATGGTCAAACCTAGGATTTAACCAAGATTCAAATGGGCATAAAAATTCAAAAAAACAATAAAATGAAAAACCAATGCACATAGTCATCTTATGTCACATAGTAAGCATTCAATTAAGTTGATAAACAAGGTCTAGATATATTCAAACCAGAGAAATCATGCATGTATCTACCCCCTAACCATAAACTCTGTCTCATGAAGTCAAACATGAAGATATGTGGTTTTTGGTTTCGAACATGGAAATTCAAAGAGAAGGTGGTCATAAAAAATCAAAATTGGCAAAGCAATGCATTAAATCAAAAAATTGTGATGCACTCTAGCTATGAAAAGTATCAAACAATGCAAACAAAGACGATTTTTTAGAGGAATACTAGTTCAACTTATTTAATTTTTTATTTGTAGGCCAAAATCTAACCCCGTAGTTGGATTTTTTTTCAACTAGATCTGTAGTACTGGGCAAAATCCTAGTTTAACCTATTTAATAATAGATTCGTAGTCGATTCTTTAACTTTTTTATTATTACTATGCAGCACATGTGTGTTTGCCCGTCGAGTGAAACTCGGAGGAAGAGGAATCACACGGAAGGAGAAGAAGGGATAGCAGTCACGGGGCCCCTCTTATTTATGGTGTATATTCTTTTTCTGGTGATGTTGACAGTTGTGCAGGGTTTGTCAGTGCGCAGGAGGTGCGAGCGAGCGAGTCGAGCGAGGCCGAGAATGAGAGAGATTTTTTTTGTGTGAGAGGGACAACCGAAGGATCCTGAAGGACCCACAGACTTTTCGATACGCATGATGATGCGTCTTCTCTTGACAAAGAAGATGGCTGGGATTTTGCCTGCCTACCGCAGGTGACTTGTGCTCACTGAAGCGTGGGACCTCACGCATGGGCACCACACGTAAGTGACAGACCTGTTGGTGTAAAAACTCGGGTGATTATTATACTGCATTAGTACAAAGTTTCCTATGGATTCAAGGGTTGGAAAGCCAAGTTAACTCATTTTCATGACTAAGAAGGAGCCAGGCTTACCTTTTCATTTTCATGTTTTAAACTTGTTTAAATCTTGGTCGAACAAAGGAATTGACCAGGATTCAAATGGGCATAAAAATTCAAAAAAGAAATCAAAAAATCAAAAACCAAAGCACATAAGCTTCTTATGTCATATAGTAAGCATTAAAGTTGATCAACGAAGTATAGAGATATTCAAACCAGAAAAATCATGTATATACCCCCTAATCCTAAACTCTGTCTTATGAAGTCAAGCATGAAGAAAAGTGGTTATGGGTTTCAAAAATGGAAAATCATGTATATATCCCTAAACCCTGACTTAATTATGAAGTCAAGCATGAAGAGAAGTGGTTTTTAGTTTTAAACATGGAAATTTCAAAAACCCTCCCAAGAGCTTCATTTTGGAGTGACTTAAGAAGCATACATGCTTACTTTTTCATATTCATGTTTTAAACTTGTTCAAATCTTGGTCAACAAACCTAGGATTTGACGAAGATTCAAATGGGTATAAAAAATTAAAACCAAGGTCTGCTCATGTCATATAGTAAGCATTCATTTAAATTGATAAACAAGGTCTAGACATATTCAAACTAGCAGGAAAATCATGTATCTACCCCCTAACCCTAAACTCTGTCTTATGAAGTCAAGCATGCATGAAGAGAAGTGGTTTTTGGTTTCAAGCATGGAAATTTCAAAAACCCTCCCAAGAGCTACATATTGGAGTGACTAAGAAGGATAGATGCTTAATTTTTCATATTCATGTTTTAAACTTGATTAAATCATAGTCAAATTAACCTAGGATTTGACCAATATTCAAATGGTCATAAAAATTCAAAAAAATTGAAAAACCAATGCACAAGTCATCTTATGTCATCTAGTAAGCATTCAATTAAGTTGATAAACAATGTCTAGACATATTCAAACCAGAAAATTTATGTATCAAGCTACTCCTAACCCCAAACTCTGTCTTATGAAGTCAAGCATGAAGAGAAGTACGTGGTTTTTTGGTTTAAAACATGGAAATTTCAAAAACCCTCTCAAGATCGAGCTTCATTTTGGAGTGACTACGAAGGATACATCCTTAATTTTTCATATTCATGTTTTAAACTTGTTTAAATCATGGTCAAACCGAGGATTTGACCAAGATTCAAATGGGCATAAAAATTCAAAAAAAACAATAAAATGAAAAACCAATGCACATAGTCATCTTATGTCACATAGTAAGCATTCAATTAAGTTGATAAACATGGTCTAGATATATTCAAACCAGAGAAATCATGTATCTACCCGGCCCCTAACCATAAACTCTGTCTCATGAAGTCAAGCATGAAGATATGTGGTTTTTGGTTTCAAACATGGAAATTTCAAAAACCCTCCCAAGAGCTTCATTTTGGAGTGACTAAGAAGGATATATGCATAATTTTTCATATTCATATTTTCAACTTGTTTAAATCATGGTCAAACCTAGGATTTGACCAAGATTCAAATGGGCATAAAATTAAAAAAAAACAATAAAATGAAAAACCAATGCACATAGTCTTCTTATGTCATATATATAGTAAGCATTAAATTAAGTTGATAAACAAGGTCTAGACATATTCAAACGAGAAAAATCATGTATCAAGCTACCCCTAACCCCAAACTCTGTCTTATGAAGTCAAGCATGAAGAGAAGTACGTGGTTTTTTGGTTTCAAACATGGAAATTTCAAAAACCCTCTCAAGAGCTTCATTTTGGAGTGACTATGAAGGATACATGCTTAATTTTCATATTCATGTTTTAAACTTGTTTAAATCATGGTCACACCTAGGATTTGACAAAGATTCAAATGGGCTTAATTTTAAAAAAAATAAAAAATCAAGGCACATAGTCTTCTTATGTTATATAGTAAGCATTCAATTAAGTTGATAAACAAGGTCTAGACATATTCAAACCAGAAAAATCATGCCCCCTATATATCCCTAAACCCTGACTTATGAAGTCAAGCATGAAGAGAAGTGGTTTTTAGTTTCAAACACGGAAATTTCAAAAATCCTCCCAAGAGCTTCATTTTGGAGTGACTTAAGAAGCATACATGCTTACTTTTTCATATTCATGTTTTAAACTTGTTCAAATCTTGGTCAACAAACCTAGGATTTGACGAAGATTCAAATGGGTATAAAAAATTAAAACCAAGGTCTGCTCATGTCATATAGTAAGCATTCATTTAAATTGATAAACAAGGTCTAGACATATTCAAACTAGCAGGAAAATCATGTATCTACCCCCTAACCCTAAACTCTGTCTTATGAAGTCAAGCATGCATGAAGAGAAGTGGTTTTTGGTTTCAAGCATGGAAATTTCAAAAACCCTCCCAAGAGCTACATATTGGAGTGACTAAGAAGGATAGATGCTTAATTTTTCATATTCATGTTTTAAACTTGATTAAATCATGGTCAAACCTAGGATTTGACCAAGATTCAAATGGGCATAAAAATTCAAAAAATAAATGAAAAACCAATGCACATAGTCATCTTATGTCATCTAGTAAGCATTCAATTAAGTTGATAAACAATGTTAGACATATTCAAACCAGAAAATTTATGTATCAAGCTACCCCTAACCCCAAACTCTGTCTTATGAAGTCAAGCATGAAGAGAAGTACGTGGTTTTTTGGTTTCAAACATGGAAATTTCAAAAACCCTCTCAAGATCAAGCTTCATTTTGGAGTGACTACGAAGGATACATCCTTAATTGTTCATATTCATGTTTTAAACTTGTTTAAATCATGGTCAAACCTAGGATTTGACAAGATTCAAATGTGAAAACATATGATAAGTGATGCAAATATCATTTCTAAGTGCGGGCAAACCAGCATTTAGCTTAACATATTACAAGGTTTCGGAAAATTGAGTGGGGGCGGCTGCCCCCCTTGGCTATAGTCTGGATCCGCCCATGCTATAGTTTGAGGCCATTTGGATGACGTCGAAAAAATTGTTTGATTAGAAATGGGGTTGTTCGAACCCCGTAGTTGGATTTTTTTGAACCTTGATCTGTAGTACTGGGCAAAACCCTAGTTTAACCTATTTAATTATAGATTCGTAGGTCGATTTTTCTACGTACCTTTTTATTATTACTCTACTATGCAGCACATATGTGTTTGCCCGTCGAGTGAAACTCGGAGGAAGAGGGATCACTCGGAAGGAGAGAAGAAGGAGGGAGAGCATTATGGTGTCTCACCTTTTTCGGGTGATGATGTTGACTATTGTGCAGGGTTTGTCAGTGAGCAGGAGGTGCGAGCGAGCGAGCGAGTCGAGCGAGGCCGAGAATGAGAAAGATTTGTTTTTTTTGTGAGAGGGACAAACGAATGATCCTAAAGGACCCAGAGACTTCCAATACGCATCCTGATGCGTCTTCTCTTGACAAAGAAAATGGCTGGGAGTTTGCGTACCTATTGCACGTGACTTGTGCTCACTGAAGTGTGGGACCTCACGCATAGGCACCACACGTAGACCTGTTGGTGTAAAAACTCGGTTGATTATTATAGTGCATTAGAACAAAGTTTCCTATGGATTCAAGGGTAGGAAATCCAAGTTAACTCATTTACATGACATTATTGTTTCCATTAAGCAAAGTTAACTCATCTATCAATTGGTACATTTTGGAGTGACTAAGAAGGATCCATGCTTACCTTTTCGTTTTCACGTGTTAAACTTGTGTAAATCTTGGTCAAACCTAGGATTTGACAGAGATTCAAATGGGCGGAAAATTAAACAAAAAACAGAAAAATGAAAAACCAAAGCACATACGTAGTTTTCTTACGTCATATAGTAAGCATTCAAGTTGATAAACAAGGTCTAGACATATTCAAACCATACAAATCATGTATCTACCCCTAACCCTAAACTATGTCTTATGAAGTCAAGCATGAAGAGAAGTGGTTTTGGGTTTCAAACATGGAAATTTCAAAAAACCTCCCAAAAACTTCATTTAGAGTGACTAAGAAGGATAAATGCTTCCCTTTTCATTTTCATGTTTTAAACTTGTTTAAATCTTGGTCAAACCTAGGATTTGACCAAGATTCAAATGGGCATCAAAAATAAAAAAATCAGAAAAATGAAAAACCAAAGCACATAGTCTTCTTATGTCATATAGTAAGCATTAAAGTTGATAAACAAGGTCTAGACGTATTCAAACCAGACAAATCATGTATCTACCCCTAAGCCTAAACTCTGTCTTATGAAGTCAAGCATGAAGAGAAGTTTTCTTGGGTTTCAAACATGGAAATTTCAAAAACCTTCCCAAGAGCTACATTTTGGAGTGACTAAGAAGGATAGATGCTTAATTTTTCATATTCATGATTTAAACTTGTTCAAATCTTGGTCAAACATAGGATTTGACCAAGATTCAAATGGGCATACAAATTAAAAAAATGAAAAATTGAAAAGCCAAGGTCTTCTTATGTCATATAGTAAGCATTCAATTAAGTTGATAAACAAGGTCTAGACATATTCAAACCAGGAAAATCATGTATCTACCCCCTAACCCTAAACTCTGTCTTATGAAGTCAAGCATGCATGAAGAGAAGTGGTTTTTGGTTTCAGGCATGGAAATTTCAAAAACCCTCCCAAGAGCTACATTTTGGAGTGACTAAGAAGGATAGATGCTTAATTTTTCATATTCAGGTTTTAAACTTGTTTAAATCATGGGCATAAAAATTTGACCAAGATTAAAATGGGCATAAAAATTGAAAAAACAATAAAATGAAAAACCAATGCACATAGTCATCTTATGTCATCTAGTAAGCATTCAATTAAGTTGATAAACAAGGTCTAGACATATTCAAACCAGAAAAATCATGTATCAACAAGCTACCCCTAACCACAAACTCTGTCTTATGAAGACAAGCATGAAGTGAAGTACGTGGTTTTTTGGTTTCAAACATGGAAATTTCAAAAAACCTCTCAAGAGCTTCATTTTGGAGTGACTACGAAGGATACATGCTTAATTTTTCATATTCATGTTTTAAACTTGTTTAAATCATGGTCAAACCTAGGATTTGACCAAGATTCAAATGGGCATAGTTTAAAAAAAATGTAAAATCAAGGCACATAGTCTTCTTATGTCATATAGTAAGCATTCAATTAAGTTGATAAACAAGGTCTAGATATATTCAAACCAGAGAAATCATGTATCTACCCCCTAACCCTAAACTCTGTCTCATGAAGTCAAGCGCATGAAGATATGTGGTTTTTTGTTTCAAACATGGAAATTTCAAAAACCCTCCCAAAGAGTTTCATTTTGGAGTGACTAAGAAGAATCCATAGGAAACTGTGTACTAATACAGTATAATAATCACCCGAGTTATTAGAGCAACAAGTCTGTCACTTACGTGTGGTTCCCATGCGTGAGGTCCCACACTTCAGTGAGCACAAGTCACGTACGCTAGGTAGGCAAACTCCGAGCCATCTTCTTTGTCAAGAGAGAGGCATCAACACTCTCTCTCTCTCTCTCCATCTCTCCAATTATCCATCTCTGTTGGCTGCCGGTTTTGGCAGGTCATTTCTAGCTCAGCTCGTAGGCCATGGTGTGTAGGCTCTGTAGCCATGGCGATTTGGTCGCGCCAAGTGGTTCGTCCCCGGCTGCGACGAGGATCAATCCGGACGGTGGCTGTTAAGGACCCGATCGCATTTCTTGCTTTCATCCTGGGGTCTACCATGTAAATCTTAGGGATTTAGACGTAATTTCCTGTTTATTTTGTGTCCTGTCAGAACCTGCGCTCTGATGCGTATTGGAAATCTGGGTCCTTCAGGATCGTTCGGTTGTCCCTCTAAAAAAAACATCTCTCTCATTTCGGCTTTTCTCGCTCGCTCGCACCCCCTGCGCACTGACAACCCTGCACAACAGTCAACATCACCAGAAAAAGGATAGACACCATAAATAAGTGGGGCCCCGTGACTGCTCTCCCTTCGTCTCCTAGTAATAATAATAATAAAGTAAAAAAAATCGACGTACGAATCTATTATTAAATAAGCTAAACTAGCGTTTTGCCCAGAACTACGGATCAATTTCTGAAAATCCAACTACGGGGTTCGATTTTGGCCTGCTAATATAAAATTATATAATCCGAACTAGTATTCCTCTAAAAAATCATTTTGGTATGCATCGTTTGGTACTTTTCATAGCTAGAGTGCTTACTCCCTCCGTTAGCGAATAGTCTTTGTATGTCATATAGTAAGCATTCAAGTTGATAAACAAGGTTTAGACATATTCAACCAGAAAAATCATGTATCTACCCCCTATCCCTAAACTCTGACTTATGAAGTCAAGCATGAAGAGATGTGGTTTTCGGTTTCAAACAAGGAAATTTCAAAAACCCTCCCAAGAGCTACATTTTGGAGTGACTAAGAAGGATATATGCTTAATTTTTCATATGTATGTTTTAAACTTGTTTAAATCATGGTCAAACCTAGGACTTGACCAAGATTCAAATGGGCATAAAAAATCAAAATAAATGAAAAACCAAGGCACATAGTCTTCTTATGTCATATAGTAAGCATTCAATTAAGTTGATAAACAAGGTCTAGACATATTCAAGCCAAAAAAATCTGTATCTAGCTACCCCTAACCCTAAACTCTGTCTTATGAAGTCAAGCATGGATGAAGAGAAGTGGTTTTTGGTTTCAAACATGGAAATTTCAAAAACCCTACCAAGATCTACATTTTGGAGTGACTAAGAAGGATATATGCTTAATTTTTCATATTCATGTTTTAAACTTGTTTAAATCATGGTCAAACCTAGGATTTGACCAAGATTCAAATGGGCATAAAAATTCAGAAAAAACAAAAAATGGAAAATCAAGGCACATAGTCTTCTTATGTTACATAGTAAGCATTCAATTAAGTTGATAAACAAGGTCTAGATATATTCAAACCAGAGAAATCATGTATCTACCCCCTAACCCTAAACTCTGTCTCATGAAGTCAAGCATGAAGATATGTGGTTTTTGGTTTCAAACATGGAAATTTCAAAAACCCTCCCAAGAGCTTCATTTTGGAGTGACTAAGAAGGATATATGCTTAATTTTTCATATTCATGTTTTCAACTTGTTTAAATCATGGTCAAACCTAGGATTTGAACAAGATTCAAATGGGCATGATTTAAAAAAAATGAAAAATCAAGGCACATAGTCTTCTTATGTCATATAGTAAGCATTCAATTAAGTTGATAAACAAGGTCTAGACATATTCAACCAGAAAAAACATGTATCTACCCCTATATATCCCTAAACCCTGACTTAATTATGAAGTCAAGCATGAAGAGAAGTGGTTTTTAGTTTCAAACATGGAATTTTCAAAAACCCTCCCAAGAGCTTCATTTTGGAGTGACTTAAGAAGCATACATGCTTACTTCTTCATATTCATGTTTTAAACTTGTTCAAATCTTGGTCAACAAACCTAGGATTTTACGAAGATTCAAATGGGTATAAAAAATTAAAACCAAGGTCTGCTCATGTCATATAGTAAGCATTCATTTAAATTGATAAACAAGGTCTAGACATATTCAAACTAGCAGGAAAATCATGTATCTACCCCTAACCCTAAACTCTGTCTTATGAAGTCAAGCATGCATGAAGAGAAGTGGTTTTAACTTGATTAAATCATAGTCAAATTAACCTACGATTTGACCAAGATTCAAATGGGCATAAAAATTCAAAAAAAAAATGAAAAACCAATGCACATAGTCATCTTATGTCATCCAGTAAGCATACAATTAAGTTGATAAACAATGTCAAGACATATTCAAACCAGAAAATTTATGTATCAAGCTACTCCTAACCCCAAACTCTGTCTTATGAAGTCAAGCATGAAGAGAAGTACATGGTTTTTTGGTTTAAAACATGGAAATTTCAAAAACCCTCTCAAGATCGAGCTTCATTTTGGAGTTACTACGAAGGATACATCCTTAATTTTTGATATTCATGTTTTAAACTTGTTTAAATCATGGTCAAACCTAGGATTTGACCAAGATTCAAATGGGCATAAAAATTCAAAAAAAACAATAAAATGAAAAACCAATGCACATAGTCATCTTATGTCACATAGTAAGCGTTCAATTAAGTTGATAAACAAGGTCTAGATATATTGAAACCAGAGAAATCATGTATCTACCCCCTAACCATAAACTCTGTCTCATGAAGTCAAGCATGAAGATATGTGGTTTTTGGTTTCAAACATGGAAATTTCAAAAACCCTCCCAAGAGCTTCATTTTGGAGTGACTAAGAAGGATATATGCATAATTTTTCATATTCATATTTTCAACTTGTTTAAATCATGGTCAAACCTAGGATTTGACCAAGATTCAAATGGGCATAAAATTAAAAAAAAACAATAAAATGGAAAACCAATGCACATAGTCTTCTTATGTCATATATATATTAAGCATTCAATTAAGTTGATAAACAAGGTCTAGACATATTCAAACGAGAAAAAACATGTATCAAGCTACCCCTAACCCCAAACTCTGTCTTATGAAGTCAAGCATGAAGAGAAGTATGTGGTTTTTTGGTTTCAAACATGGAAATTTCAAAAACCCTCTCAAGAGCTTCATTTTGGAGTGACTATGAAGGATACATGCTTAATTTTCATATTCATGTTTTAAACTTGTTTAAATCATGGTCAAACCTAGGATTTGACCAAGATTCAAATAGGCATAATTTAAAAAAAATGAAAAATCAAGGCACATAGTATTGTTATGTTATATAGTAAGCATTCAATTAAGTTGATAAACAAGGTCTAGACATATTCAAACTAGAAAAATCATGTATCTACCCCCTATATATCCCTAAACCCTGACTTATGAAGTCAAACATGAAGAGAAGTGGTTTTTAGTTTCAAACATGGAAATTTCAAAAACCCTCCCAAGAGCTTCATTTTGGAGTGACTTAAGAAGCATACATGCTTACTTTTTCATATTCATGTTTTAAACTTGTTCAAATCTTGGTCACCAAACCTAGGATTTGACGAAGATTCAAATGGGTATAAAAAATTAAAACCAAGGTCTGCTCCTGTCATATAGTAAGCATTCATTTAAATTGATAAACAAGGTCTAGACATATTCAAACTAGCAGGAAAATCATGTATCTACCCCCTAACCCTAAACTCTGTCTTATGAAGTCAAGCATGCATGAAGAGAAGAGGTTTTTTGTTTCAAGCATGGAAATTTCAAAAACCCTCCCAAGAGCTACATATTGGAGTGACTAAGAAGGATAGATGCTTAATTTTTCATATTCATGTTTTAAACTTGATTAAATCATGGTCAAACCTAGGATTTGACCAAGATTCAAATGGGCATAAAAATTCAAAAAATAAATGAAAAACCAATGCACATAGTCATCTTATGTCATCTAGTAAGCATTCAATTAAGTTGATAAACAATGTCTAGACATATTCAAACCAGAAAATTTATGTATCAAGCTACCCCTAACCCCAAACTCTGTCTTATGAAGTCAAGCATGAAGAGAAGTATGTGGTTTTTTTGGTTTCAAACATGGATATTTCAAAAACCCTCTCAAGATCGAGCTTCATTTTGGAGTGACTACGAAGGATACATCCTTAATTTTTCATATTCATGTTTTAAACTTGTTTAAATCATGGTCAAACTGTCAACACCCGGATTTTTAAGTCCAGATGCCTGTTATGCCATACATCGCAATCCCAGGAATATTGTTGTTGCGAGACATAATAGTTGAATATCATAAGTCATCATTCATTACATACCATAGTCGTCTTACAAATAGAGATCACATGATCCAATATTACATAAATAGTTGATCTATTGATCAACGGACACAAAGTTCATAGCGGAAGCGTAAAGTAGAAGGGACTCGCTAGTCCACAGGCCAACGTCTGACGTCGGGAGATTCCCTAGTTGCCGTAGACATCTTGGTTGCCATCATCTTGATAGTTCTGCTCCTCTTCATAGTCTGGCCATTTGAATAGCCAGGGACACAGCCGTGAGTACTTTAAAGTACTCGCAAACTAAAACTAATGTAAGTGCTAACAATTCTAGTAAGGGGGTGCTAAGCTCTAGTTTAATTTGCATAAAGCCAATTTTAATTCACAAGTGTTTGAGAAAAGACTTATTCATGTGCTAGACTAACTCAAGTGGGAACATTAGTGTCATTCCCACAATTCAAGTGGTGATTCAAAATCGAGTCACCAATTCACCATTCACCATTCACTTCACCAAATATTTTCAAGACTCTGACATAGGAAACTATATGGCCTTTCCAACCGTCCGTAACCGTGGACACGGCTATTCGAATAGATTTACACTCTGCAGAGGTTGCACACTTGTGCCACAACATTTGATTTCATCCGTCGGGATTACGCCGAATCATCGTAACACAGTACGCGGATCATCAACCATAACCTTTCACTTACAAATCCTAGTATGAGCACCTCTCCCCATGAGCTTGGCCTCCCAGTGAAGACCAACTGTCAACCTGGGAACTGCACAGGGCTTGGCCGTACAATTCACCTCAATTCACATCATTTCTCAACAACGGAGGCAGCCTCGGCATAACCCCTATGATGTGTGTTCAGAGGGAACCCATACTAAGATGAATAAACTTCCAGTTAAGCCCTACCCATAATCAGGTATTGTGGGGGTACTCAATATTGGAAAGGTATCGCATTCCAACCAATATCAGTTTTATCAAAAATCACCATCTTCTCTTGGTCATATTCACCTTCAAAAATCATTCAATGAAATGATTCATCATTCCAAGGTTTCAAATTCATTTCAAAGTCACATGTTCCCATCTAGAGTAGTCAAGTTTTAATCATTAGCACTAGCTCTAATCATGAGGGGTGCTATCTTGCTTTGCTAGATTGAGACTAACTTTACTACTCTAGCAACCTCCTTTAACTTTGACCAAAGTTAACTATAAAAGCAACTCTTTAAGAAAACAAGTAAAAACTTGTAAGGTAGAAACTTGGGATAGGCTTATGGTATGAAAAGATAAGACTAATGGTGCCTTGCCCCAAAGGGCTTTGCACTTTGCAAGAATATTAGCTTGCAACATTATAACTTGCAATAGTCTAGCTTGCCTTGGTGGTTGAGGTGGTCAAAGTGCTCTTCTTCTTCTTCTGGGTAGAATCCTTCCTCTTCCAGTTATTCTCCGGCACTAGCGTCTATACACGAATACAAGGCTACAATCACCAAACAACACTTAAGTACCCTTACTTAGCCGTAATGGCTCACTCCAAATGATCTAGCATCATTACTTATCATTGCTACCAAGAATTAATCTAGGGTTTTCTTACTTAGTGTTAGAGAAATAATTTCCTCTCATTATATATGTAAATGATAGTTTCCATCTAGTTCCTGAGGAATAATTTCCTCTCATTGAATCTTATTAAGATTTAATTTCTCAAACAATCCTACATGAGATCATGTTGACCTAAGTCAACCATTCATCATCATCATTTGAGAAAATGATTTAAATGAGGTAGACCACCTCATACCATTTAATAATTCTATTAATGATTTAAAATCTCCATGTCTTTCATGTGAGAGCATGTAACCAGGGGTTCAAAATTCATATGAAATCACTTGGGACAAGATTTAAATGGAGTACAATACTTCATATGATTTGCATAATAGTTTTGGACAATATCAATTAACTAAAATAGCCATATAGCCCTTTATTTAATTTGGGCCATGATCACTCAAGGTAACCATACCATCTTTTTGCATAAACAATTAGTGTAAGTCAAATGTGAGCTATTTGAGTTGGAATTAACTAAATATCTATTTTGGTTGATTTTTAAATATTATTTGAATAGGAAAAAGTCCCTTCCTTCTTCTTTTTATCATTTTATTTCTACAACAGTTCTTGAGGTGGGACCAGTGGCATGTTGTAGAACTTTTCTCTAGATTTCCAAAAACATAAAATCCATCACATTTGGTTGGGTAGATTTGAAACTATTTAATTTCTAAGACAGGACCAGTATTTAAATTTCTACCCAATTATTTAACCAGAATCTGAAAATTGGGCCGGCGGGAAAAAGATTGGGCCGAAAGTTTTGAAAATGCCAGAAAGGGCTAGCCCAGTAACGCTCCACACGCCACGGGCCGCCTGACAGAGGGGCCCGCACGTCAGTGGGTCAGTCTTACCGAAGCGGTACGGTGCGTTGTGATCCGTTCGATTAGATGAAGATCAAACGGTCGAGGCTCATCGTCTCCGTCGAGGGGAAGAGGTCACTGCCGCGGCGGAGGTAGGGGGTCGGCGGCGCTTCTGGACTCCGGCGAGGGGTGGCGACGGTGCTAGGCGAGGTTATCGTCGACGGTAAGTCGAATGGTACTGGTGGCGTCACCGATGCGATTAGATGAAGATCAAACGGTCGAGGCTCGTCGTCTCCGTCGAGGGGAAGAGGTCACTGCCGCGGCGGAGGTAGGGGGTCGGCGGCGCTTCTGGACTCCGGCGAGGGGTGGCGACGGTGCTAGGCGAGGTTGTCGTCGACGGTGAGCCGAGTGGTACTGGTGGCGTCGCCGATGGTGCCCGAATTCGTCGGCGGCGATCTCAGCACCTCTGCGGGCTCCGGCGAAGAAATTGCACAGCTCCGGCGGCTAATCGAGGGAGAGGAGTGGACGAGGAGCTTGAGAGGAGAGAGGGGAGTAAGTTTGCTGTGGAGAGGATGGCGCGGGGACGGCTCCTTTTATAGTGGGCGAGGTGGCCGTGAGGGGTGCGGCAAGGGCGACAGCAGAGCGGCGGCTCCGGTGAGGGAAGGGGGTCAGCGACGTAGGCGCTAGATAGGCGAGGTACAGGCGGTGCTAGAGAGCTAGAGTGCGAGGTGGGGGACGGTCCTGGCAGGCGAGGGCGATGGCGAATGCTGGCAGCACTGGCGCGGAAATCCGGCGATGATGTCGACGGCGGCGGCGCTCGAGCGAGACAAGGAGCGTGTCTGGTGGGTTGCGGTCGTCCAGGGGAGCAAGTCTGCGAAGCAAGAGAGCGAGGGGGGCCTGGGTCGACGGCGGCAGGTGGTGCTCTGGCGTGTCCACGGGAACGTGCTCGACGTCCTCGGCTTGCCCAGGGCGCGTGTTCTCCGGCAAGGATCTAGGTGATTTCATGCAGTAAAGGGGCTAGGCAGCCGTAGGGCAGTGTGGTGGAGTAGAATGGCACCATGGCCAGGGTAGGGAGGAAGGAGAAGAGAGGGGAGGTTGCCATGTGTGGCATAGCCGGCATGGCCATGCCATGCTAGCTTTGGCCCCTCCTCTTAGGGCTGCTGTGGATGGGATAGGGTGAGAGGGGGCAAGGGAACCAGAGGGAGTGATTTGGGGCAGTAGGGTTTAGGCCAAACACTATTTTAAATAGTGTTTGCATAGTTCCCTATTTGCAATTTGCTAAATTTCACCAAATTTGGTTGGATTCATATGATTCAAAAATTTGAGAATGTGTTATTTGGATAAGTTGCAATTGACTAGAGACAAACATGTGTGGTGGTGGAATTTTAAAAATCAAAGAAATGCAATTTTTTACAAAGTGAGATTGTTGCATTTGATAACAAGTTCCAACTTTGGATGAGCATAGAATTTGATCCAAGATGAATTTGACATGGTGGTCTTGACCAAAGTTGTTCTCCTTCATGTGCTCTTGGATGTGGGGCAAATAATTGGGAAAGTTTAGTTTGAAAAACTTGAAATAGAGGGGCTCAAAGTAGTGACCAGAATATAAATGGCAGATTTGACCATTATCATATGTGATCACAATTTGAGTTTGAATTTGATTTGATTTGTGTTTCTTTGATTCCAAAAGTTGTAATAAGTGTTTAGTAACATATTACAACTAATGGTGAAGGCCAAATTGGTCTAGGTCAAAGATTTTAGAAAAAATGGCATAAACCATATGTGAGGGTTTTGTGATTTCCTACTATTTATTCTTTTATTTTTCTTTGCTTCACTTTGACAAGGGTGAGCTTTATTTGGTGTTAGATTGATTTGGGTAAAGGGTTCAAACCAATTTGAGGCAACGGGAGTGCCTAGGTCAAGATTGGATATTTTGGCTAAGTGCCACATATGCCTCTAGGCATATGTTTGATTTTATTTTGTTTCTAACTTGAATTGGTTGGTAAGTACTTTGTTGAGTGTGTTGATGTATTTCAAAACATCTACCAAGGTCAACACTCAAAGTGGGAGCATTTGCAAAAAGTAGCCATAGGCTTGCATATGCCTGTTTCTTATTTAAGATCTTTTCTTTTTATTTTGTTTTTTTCAAAGATTGATGACAAGAGGGATGAGGTTTAGGGTTTAGTAAGTCTTGCAATGGTTCACCACCATTTATCAAAGTAAGAAAGGTAGAGTTCAAAAATTTACACATTAGGGCTACATGCCCATATATGTCTTTTTCTTTATTTTGGGTTTCTCAAAATAGATCCAAATGATTTTTGAGAAGGTTAGGGTTTAGGGTTTTTCTTATTTGATTTCTTTCTCTTTTATTTTATTTGGTTTGTGATCTTCACTTGATCACTTTAGGATTTTAGGGTTTATCACATAAGCATAATAACACTCATCGTGGCAAAACACAAATATTAGGTATGAGCACTAAGCATAGCACTCTATGTAAGAAAAGTTTTTGTTGGTTCTCATTTTTGGAAAAAGGAAATTCATTTTCTCTTTGTTTTGAAATTTGGAGTGTTACAAACCCTTCCCCCTTAAAAAAATCTCGTCCTAAGATTTTAAGAAAAGTTAGGTTCCTAAGAGAGATTTAGTGATATGATTTAACAGGAAGACATACTTGGCATGGCCTGAGGTGCTTCTTGGGCTTCTGTGGCAGTCATGTTGTAGAAGCGGCCGTTGTTTTTCTGGTTCTTTCTTGCGGCAAAGCAGCGTTGGTTCTGAGCAGGTGCAGCGGTGTTGGCGGCAATCTTGGCGAGTCTCTTGGGGCACTCATTGGAGTAATGCCCAACCACTCCACACTCATAACAAGTGATGGTGGCCTTGTCCTTGTTGGCGACGGGGATGGCGTTGCTTCCAGTCCTAGGGCCAGTATTGTTGTTGTTGTTCCCGTTGTTGCTGTTGTTGGGGTTGTGGTTGCTGGTGTGATTGTTGTTGTTGTTGCCTCCGGGCTTCGGGGGTCCTCCGTGGTTGTTGGTGTAGTTTGGGCGGTAATTCTGAGCAGGGGGCTTGTTGTACTTTGGAGTATATCCTCCAGATGAGTTGTTGCGGTACTTCGGGGTATTGCTGGACCCATGCTGGTTCATCATCCGGCGTTTGCGGTTCTCGTTGGCTTGGTGAAGCTTCCCTTCCATCTGGATGGCGGAGTCCACCAGGGCTTCTAAGTCAGCAAAGGGAATGTTGACCAGTACAGTCTGCATCTCGTCGTGTAATCCGTTCAAAAATCTTTCCTTTCGCTTCTCATTGGTGCCGGTCTCGTCCGGGGCGTACCTTGACAGAGTAAGAAACCTGTCGTGGTATTCTACCACGGACATCCTGCCTTGCTTGAGTTCGCGGAACTCGTCTCTCATCATCTTGATCAGTCCTTGGGGCACATGGTACTTGCTGAACTTCAGCTTGAAGTCTTCCCAGGTCATCATCTGTCCCGCATTCATTGCGCGGGCGCTTGTCCACCAGGCTGGTGCAGGTCCTGACAGGTAGTGGGTGGCGAACAGTACTTTTTCTGTGGCTTCAACTCCCGCAACTTCGAGGTTGTTCTCCATTGTCTGGAGCCAGTCATCAGCATCGAGGGGCTCTTCGGTCTTGCTGAAAATGGGTGGGTTGATGTTCTGAAAGTTCTTCAGTTTTGACCCAGGGTGGTCGTGGTTTCCATGGCCGTTGTTGTTCTGAGCAAGCTGCTGCAGTGCAGCAATGTTGGCTTGGCGTTCAACTCTCTCGGCTTCTCAGTCGGCCATCATCATCTGTAGCATTTGCATCATGGCGTCTTGGGTGGCGTTGCGGGTTGGAGGGGCCATCTGAGTATCGGAGTAGATGATAAGATAAGAGGGAAATTTCTACGGTTTGTTTGGAATTAAAGTTCACGAAGTTCAAAACTTGAAAACTTGAGTAGTGTTGAGGGGGTCAAACCAACAACACTTTTTCATTCATACCAAACATCACACATTACAAATCTAGCACACTGTTGGTTTGAAGAACCATTCATTCGCTCTACAATACAAGGGGGTCCTAATACAACTCACACCTACTCAAGTGCTGGAGTGATACTACTCTTCGGGGTGGATTCTTCGTCGTCACGGGTAATGTGCTTGGCGAGAGGCGAGGGCGTTGTCCAACTCCTTGCGGGTCTTGTACAACATGAAGTCGAGGTGTGCTACATAGTGGTTCATTTCTGTGTGCGGGGGCATGGTCATCGGTCTT
The DNA here is from genome assembly GCF_019359855.2 of Lolium perenne. NCBI lineage: Eukaryota > Viridiplantae > Streptophyta > Magnoliopsida > Poales > Poaceae > Lolium > Lolium perenne. The sequence continues at coordinate 219,789,274 of NC_067247.2, forward strand.
CCCATGGGGTCATGTCTTGGGTAGTAGATGAAGCAAGTATTCTTGATCTTGTTCTCATTTTGTCCACACAAACGGGCAATTGCTTCTTGCATAGCTCTGACTAGTCCTTCCTTCCAGGTGTTTCCCGTTACAGAAAACCATATGGTTTCCCATACCGGGGCTCCAAGCTTTCTTCGTAGATCAGCAGAAACTTCCCACCGAGGTGGTCCTCCGGAGTGATTGTTGAGGGGTGTTCCGAAGAACTCGGGATACGGGCGTCCTAGATAGTCCACTAGTTGCTTCAAGTCTCTCTCGAACATCAGGTTTCCTCCGTGACCAAGCTGATAGAACTCCCATTTGTACTCCATCTGTGAGCAATGAGGATGAGTAAGTTAAAGAAGTGGTCAAGTACGTGTGTAAAGTTTTATGTAGTTCTCAAAGGAAAAAGTAGAGCATGAAATTCTCATTTTGAAAAAGATCTCAAGGATAAGAGTGAGAATAAGTTTTTACAAATATTCACTTCATTTGTTTTGAAATTAAGTTTTTCAGACGTCCATTCTAACTAGGGTCTCCTAAGGTCAAACAATGGCTCTGATACCAACTTGTCAACACCCGGATTTTTAAGTCCAGATGCCTGTTATGCCATACATCGCAATCCCAGGAATATTGTTGTTGCGAGACATAACAGATGAATATCATAAGTCATCATTCATTACATACCATAGTCGTCTTACAAATAGAGATCACATGATCCAATATTACATAAATAGTTGATTTATTGATCAACGGACACAAAGTTCATAGCGGAAGCGTAAAGTAGAAGGGACTCGCTAGTCCACAAGCCAACGTCTGACGTCAGGAGATTCCCTAGTTGTCGTAGACATCTTGGTTGCCGTCATCTTGATAGTTCTGCTCCTCTTCATAGTCTGGCCATTTGAATAGCCAGGGACACAGCCGTGAGTACTTTAAAGTACTCGCAAACTAAAACTAATGTAAGTGCTAACAATTCTAGTAAGGGGGTGCTAAGCTCTAGTTTAATTTTCATAAAGCCAATTTTAATTCACAAGTGTTTGAGAAAAGACTTATTCATGTGCTAGACTAACTCAAGTGGGAACATTAGTGTCATTCCCACAATTCAAGTGGTGATTCAAAATCAAGTCACCAATTCACCATTAACCATTCACTTCACCAAATATTTTCAAGACTCTGACATAGGAAACTGTATGGCCTTTCCAACCGTTCGTAACCGTGGACACGGCTATTCGAATAGATTTACACTCTGCAGAGGTTGCACACTTGTGCCACAACATTTGATTTCATCCGTCGGGATTACCCCGAATCATCGTAACACAGTACGCGGATCATCAACCATAACCTTTCACTTACAAATCCTAGTATGAGCACCTCTCCCCATGAGCTTGGCCTCCCAGTGAAGACCAACTGTCAACCTGGGAACTGCACAGAGCTTGGCCGTACAATTCACCTCAATTCACATCATTTCTCAACAATGGAGGCAGCCTCGGCATAACCCCTATGATGTGTGTTCAGAGGGAACCCATACTAAGATGCATAAACTTCCAGTTAAGCCCTACCCATAATCAGGTATTGTGGGGGTACTCAATATTGGAAAGGTATCGCATTCAAACCAATATCAGTTTTATCAAAAATCACCATCTTCTCTTGGTCATATTCACCTTCAAAAATCTTTCAATGAAATGATTCATCATTCCAAGGTTTCAAATTCATTTCAAAGTCACATGTTCCCATCTAGAGTAGTCAAGTTTTAATCATTAGCACTAGCTCTAATCATGAGGGGTGCTATCTTGCTTTGCTAGATTGAGACTAACTTTACTACTCTAGCAACCTTCTTTCACTTTGACCAAAGTTAACTATAAAAGCAACTCTTTAAGAAAACAAGTAAAAACTTGTAAGGTAGTGATGTCTACGGGAGCTTCTATTCTTGTAGACAGTGTTGGGCCTCCAAGAGCAAAGGTTTGTAGAACAGCAGCAAATTTCCCTTAAGTGGATCACCCAAGGTTTATCGATCTCAGGGAGGAAGAGGTCAAAGATATCCCTCTCAAGCAACCCTGCAACCACAAAGCAAGAAGTCTCTTGTGTCCCCAACACACCTAATACAATAGGTGCACTAGTTCGGCGAAGAGATAGTGAGATACAAGTAATATGGATGAGTATGAGTGATAATAACAATCTGAGTAAAATATGGCAGCGAGTAAACATTCAACAAAACAGTAAACAAACGGAGATTCGATGCTTGGAAGCAAGGCCCAGGGATCCTGCTTTCACTAGTGGACACTCTCAATAACGATCACATAATAGGACTACTCTACACCCTCTTGTTGGATGATGAACACCACTAATTGCGTAGGATTACACGAACCCTCAATGCCGGAGTTAACAAGCTCCACAATATTCAATGTTCATATTTAAATAACCTTAGAGTGTAAGATAGATCAACACAATCACACCGAGAACTAACATAGCATGCACACTGTCACCATCACACTATGAAGGAGGCATAGATCATATCAATACTATCATAGCAATAGTTAACTTCACAATCTACAAGAGATCACAATCATAGCATAAACCAAGTACTACGCGGTGCACACACTGTCACCATTACACCGCGGAGGAGGAATAGACTACTTTAATAACATTACTAGAGTAGCACATAGATGATATTCAACTTGATCACAAAGAGAGAGAGATGAACCACATAGCTACAGCGGAGCCCTCAGCCCCGGGGGTGAATTACTCCCTCCTCATCATGGAGGCAGCGATGGCGGTGATGATGGCGGTGGAGACGGCGGTGGAGATGGCTCCGGGGGCAATTCCCCGTCCCGGCAGGGTGCCGGAACAGAGAGTTCTGTCCCCCGAATTGGACTTTCGCGATGGCGGTGGCTCTGGATGGTTTTCTCTATTTTCGTCGAACTGGTCGATGTTTTTAGGTCAGGGACGAATATATAGGCGGAGAGTCGGAGTCGGAGGGTCAACGAGGCGACGACACCATAGGGCCGCGCGGCCAGGGGGTGGGCCGCGCCGGCCTATCATCTGGGGCCCCTGTGGCCCCCCTCTGGCGACTCTCGGGTGTTCTGGATGCTTCCGGGGATTCTAAGACTTTCGGTGTTGATTTCGTCCGATTCCGAAAATATTTCCTTACTAGGATTTCTGAAACCAAAAACAGCAGAAAACAGCAACTGGCCTTTCGGCATCTCGTCAATAGGTTAGTTCCGGAAAACGCATAATAATGACATAAAGTGTGAACAAAACATGTCGGTATTGTCATAAAACAAGCATGGAACATCAGAAATTATAGATACGTTGGAGACGTATCAGCATCCCCAAGCTTAGTTCCTACTCGTCCTCGAGTAGGTAAACGATAAAAGATAATTTCTGAGGTGACATGCTACCAACATAATCTTAATCATGCTATTGTAAAGCATATGAGATGAATGCAGCGATTCGAAACAATGTAAATGCAATGAGTAAACAATTGAATCATATAGCAAGGACTTTTCATGAATAGTACTTTCAAGACAAGCATCAATAAGTCTTGCATAAGGGTTAACTCATAAAGCAATAAATTCATAGTAGAGACATTGAAGCAACACAATGGAAGATTAAGTTTCAGCGGTTGCTTTCAACTTGTAACATGTATATCTTATGGATAGTTGTCAATGCAAAGCAATATAACAAGTGCAATAAGCAAGTATGTAAGAATCAATGCACAGTTAACACAAGTGTTTGCTTCTAAGATAGAGAGAAATGGGTAAACTGACTCAACATAAAAGTAAAAGAAAAGGCCCTTCGCAGAGGGAAGCATTGATTGCTATATTTGTGCTAGAGCTTTGGTTTTGAAAACAAGAAACAATTTTGTCAACGGTAGTAATAAAGCATATGTGTTATGTAAATTATATCCTACAAGTTGCAAGCCTCATGCATAGTGTACTAATAGTGCCCGCACCTTGTCCTAATTAGCTCGGATTACCTGGATTATCATCGCAATGCATATGTTTTAACCAAGTGTCACAAAGGGGTACCTCTATGTCGCCTGTACAAAGGTCTAAGGAGAAAGCTCGCATCGGATTTCTCGCTATTGATTATTCTCAACTTAGACATCCATACCGGGACAACATAGACAACAGATAATGGACTCCTCTTTTATGCATAAGCATTCAACAACAATTAATTTTCTCATATGAGATTGAGGATATTTGTCCAAAACTGAAACTTCCACCATGGATCATGGCTTTAGTTAGCGGCCCAATGTTCTTCTCTAACATTATGCAATGCTCTAACCATTTTGGTGGTAAATCTCCCTTACTTCAGACAAGACGAACATGCATAGCAACTCACATGATATTCAACAAAGAGGAGTTGATGGCGTCCCCAGGAACATGGTTATCGCACAACAAGCAACTTAATAAGAGATAAAGTGCATAAGTACATATTCAATACCACAATAGTTTTTAAGCTATTTGTCCCATGAGCTATATATTGCAAAGGTAGAGGATAGAAATTTAAAGGTAGCACTTCAAGCAATTTACTTTGGAATGGCGGAGAAATACCATGTAGTAGGTAGGTATGGTGGACTCGAATGGCATAGTGGTTGGCTCAAGGGTTTCTGATGCATGAGAAGTAATCCCTCTCGATACAAGGCTTAGGCTAGCAAGGTTGTTTGAAGCAAACACAAGCATAAACTAGTACATCAAAACTTACATAAAAGACATATTACAAGCATTATAAGACTATACATCGTCTTCCTTGTTGTTCAAACACCTCACTAGAAAATATCTAGACTCTAGAGAAACCACTCATGCAATCCAAATTTTAACAAGCTCTATGTATTTCTTCACTAATAGGTGCAAAGTATATGATGCAAGAGCTTAAGCAAGAGCACAACAATTGCCAAGTATCAAGTTATTCAAGACATCATACCAATTACTACATGTAGCATTTTCCGTTTTCAACCATATAACAATTAACGAAGCAGTTTCAACCTTCGCCATGAACATTAAAAGCTAAGAACACATGTGTTCATACGAACCAGCGGAGCGTGTCTCTCTCCCACACAAGTATTTATTCAAACAAAAACAAAAACAAGAAACATACAGACGCTCCAAATAAAGTACATAAGATGTGACCGAATAAAAATATAGTTTCAAGAGAAGGAACCTGATAATTTGTCGATGAAGAAGGGGATGCCTTGGGCATCCCCAAGCTTAGATGCTTGAGTCTTCTTGAAATATGCAGGGGTGAACCACCGGGGCATCCCCAAGCTTAGGCTTTTCACTCTTCTTGATCATATTGTATCATCCTCCTCTCTTGACCCTTGAAAACTTCCTCCACACCAAACTCGAAACAAACTCATTAGAGGGTTAGTGCATAATCAAAAACTCACATGTTCAGAGGTGACACATTCATTCTTAACACTTCTGGACATTGCCCAAACCTACTGGAAGTTAATGGAACAAAGAAATCCATCCCACATAGCAAAAGAAGCAATGCGAAATAAAAGGCTGAATCTGTCAAAACAGAACAGTCCGTAAAGAAGAATTTTATTGGGGCACCAGACTTGCTCAAATGAAAATGGTCAAATTGAATGAAAGTTGCGTACATATCTGAGGATCACTCACGTAAATTGGCATAATTTTCTGAGTTACCTATAGAGAATTTTTCCCAGATTCGAGACAGCAAAGAAATCTGTTTCTGCGCAGTAATCCAAATCTAGTATGAACCTTACTATCAACGACTTTACTTGGCACAACAAAACACAAAACTAAGATAAGGAGAGGTTGCTACAGTAGTAAACAACTTCGAAGACACAAATATAAAACAAAGTACTGTAGCAAAATAACACATGGGTTATCTCCCAAGAAGTTCTTTCTTTATAGCCATTAAGATGGGCTCAGCAGTTTTGATGATGCACACGCAAGAAATGGTATTTGAAGCAAAAGAGAGCTTCAAGAGGCAAATGCAAAACACATTTAAGCCTAACATGCTTCCTATGCAGAGGAATCTTGTACACAAATGAATTCATGAAGAACAAAGTGACAAGCATAAGAGGATAAAACACGAGTAACTTCAAGATTCTCAACATAAAGAGGGGAAACTTAATATTATTGAAATGCGTATAACCATATTTCCCTCTCTCATAATAACTTTCAGTAGCATCATTGATGAAATCCACAATATACCCATCACTTAAAACATTCTTATCATGGTTCATATGCATAGAAGTATCATTAATTTTGGCATAAGAAGAGTTATTCTCATTAATAGTAATGGGAGCAAGATTATTATCAAGAATTTGAACATGGTAAACAAGTTGCATATTAAAAGAATTGTTTTTGGTAGTCCAATCATGACTATGACAAGTTTCATAAGGATAATTATAACCTATATCATAGCATTCTTTATAATAATCATCAAAGATCGGAGGCACAGTGTCATCATAAGAAATAGAATAGTTATCTTTCACAGTCGGTTTGACCATACCATCATTGTTATTAGAAGGAGATGTATCAAGAACATAATGACCAGTAGCAAAAGGATTTTCAAACACCTCTTCCCCAAGCTTAGAGCTTTCTATATCATTATGGGAGGAAGCATGGATAGCACTGACACTATGGCAATTATTATCATCATCATTTTCAGAATTAGTTTCCCAGAGATTTGCAATATCAAAAGTAATGTGCCCATTCAAATCATGATCGCTAATGTATGTAAAGGGCATAGGAAGATCATCGTATTCAGATTCATTATCACAATAATTATTAGGAGCAACATACTTACGGTTACCTAGCGTTATCTCATTCACGCGGGGATACGCCGTTACCTCTTTCTTTTTATTTTCCTTCTTCTTCTTCTTCTTCTTCTTCTTCTTCGTTCCCTTCTTCTTCTTCTTCTTCTTCTTCTTCTCTTCCTTCTCCTCGTTCCCTTCTTTAGGAGGAAGAGGCTTGAAGGGTGGCTTGTCCGCATAACCTGATTTACTTTTAGAAACAATAGAAGAAACTTGGGAGGATTCCTCCTTTCCATTAATTAGTTCAAAACACATAGCGGTCCTATCATATTTTGGCAAGGTGTCATCTTCTAAAATATTTTGTATGTAAGTATTTGTATGGCTATTATCAATGCAATAAGAAAAACACCCATGCAGGACATCATCAATATCAAGATCACTCATATGTAACAAAGAAATTTTTCTCGACAGTTCTTCACACCCCAAAAATAAAGTAAGCTCATCATGCTGATTAGGAGTAATTTCATCATCACAATACAAATTTGCAGCACTCATTGGGTTCAAATTATCATTGGAGGAGCATTGAAAATTAAAATGACCCACTTCATGGCAAACTTCACAAATAAAAGGATAGAGGGCACAAACTTTTTTATCAAGATCATCTAGAGCCCTAAACCACTTTCTAGTTTTTTCATTAGCATGGTGGATACAATATTCATCTTTGATTTGATTAATTCCACAAGGTCTATGTATTCCACAAAAATTAACATGCTTATAGGAAATAGCATTCTTAGGAGTTTGAGCATGCTCATTGCAATAATTAACAACAATTTCATTCTTCATGCAAGTCTCTTTAAAAGGTTCATGATACTTATCAAAATTCTTTTTAGGCAATTCAAAATGAGAAGCAAAGGATTTATAAAGATTTGCAGCAACTTGAGAGTCAAGACCATAAGTAGCACTCATATTTCGAAATTTATCGGTATCCATAAAAGCTTCAATGCATTCATAATCATAATTTATACCTGACTCTTTACCTTCATTGTTCTCCCATCCTTCAGCATTCTCCTTAATCCGATCAAGAAGATCCCACCTAGCTTCAACCTCCTTGCTTGTGAAAGATCCCTCCGAACAGGCATCCAGATAATCCTTGTGTTGTCCTGAAAGTCTCGCATAAAAATTGTTAACAATAACATTACGGGGGAGCTCATGAATGGGACATTTAAGCATTAGTGACTTCAATCTCCCCCACGCTTGAGAGATGCTCTCTCCATCACGAGGATAAAAGTTATAAATGTGATTCCTATCAATATGCACTTCATGAGGAGGATAAAATTTAGAGTAAAAGAGAGATGCAATTTCCTCCCAACCAAGAGAATGACTATTCTCCAACAATTTATACCAATGCGCCGCTTTACCAGACAGCGAGAAAGGGAATAGCTTCTTCTTCACTTCATCCATAGAGATACCTGCACACTTGAATAACCCGCATAATTCATGCAAAAACAGTAAATGATCTTTAGGATGGACAGTTCCATCCCCTTCATAGCGGTTATCCATAACACGTTCAATAATTTTCATGGGTATCTTGAAAGAAGTACTTGCAGTTGGTGGATTTAAAGTATCACAAGCATTATTAGAGTTATCGCATATGGGAGATAAAGCATTATTAGAACAAATTTTCTCCCCTAAAGATGGGAAGCCAAAAAGATCACAGAAACTAGCTTCCCCAAGCTTAGACTTATTCATAGCATTAGCAGTGATTGCGTTCATACCAATAATATTGCTACTAGCATGCAAATGAGGTTCCATAGGTTCTTTAATTTTCGCATCACACAATTCATGTCTTAGCTTAGGAAATAAATCAAGAAGCTCATAGTTATATTCCATTATGCCTAACTAGTGTAAAACAAGAAACAAAAAGATGCAATTGCAGGATCTAAAGGAAATAGCTTCGAGCACAAACACAATGGCGCCAGAAAAGTACTGTTACCTGGAACCGGAGTATGAGTGCCTTTTACCTTTCCTCCCCGGCAACGGCGCCAGAAAAGTGCTTGATGTCTACGGGAGCTTCTATTCTTGTAGACAGTGTTGGGCCTCCAACAGCAGAGGTTTGTAGAACAGCAGCAAATTTCCCTTAAGTGGATCACCCAAGGTTTATCGATCTCAGGGAGGAAGAGGTCAAAGATATCCCTCTCAAGCAACCCTGCAACCACAAAGCAAGAAGTCTCTTGTGTCCCCAACACACCTAATACAATAGGTGCACTAGTTCGGCGAAGAGATAGTGAGATACAAGTAATATGGATGAGTATGAGTGATAATAACAATCTGAGTAAAATATGGCAGCGAGTAAACATTCAACAAAACAGTAAACAAACGGAGATTCGATGCTTGGAAGCAAGGCCCAGGGATCCTGCTTTCACTAGTGGACACTCTCAATAACGATCACATAATAGGACTACTCTACACCCTCTTGTTGGATGATGAACACCACTAATTGCGTAGGATTACACGAACCCTCAATGCCGGAGTTAACAAGCTCCACAATATTCAATGTTCATATTTAAATAACCTTAGAGTGTAAGATAGATCAACACAATCACACCGAGAACTAACATAGCATGCACACTGTCACCATCACACTATGAAGGAGGCATAGATCATATCAATACTATCATAGCAATAGTTAACTTCACAATCTACAAGAGATCACAATCATAGCATAAACCAAGTACTACGCGGTGCACACACTGTCACCATTACACCGCGGAGGAGGAATAGACTACTTTAATAACATTACTAGAGTAGCACATAGATGATATTCAACTTGACCACAAAGAGAGAGAGATTAACCACATAGCTACAGCGGAGCCCTCAGCCCCGGGGGTGAATTACTCCCTCCTCATCATGGAGGCAGCGATGGCGGTGAAGATGGCGGTGGAGACGGCGGTGGAGATGGCTCCGGGGGCAATTCCCCGTCCCGGCAGGGTGCCGGAACAGAGAGTTTTGTCCCCCGAATTGGACTTTCGCGATGGCGGTGGCTCTGGATGGTTTTCTCTGTTTTCGTCGAACTGGTCGATGTTTTTAGGTCAGGGACGAATATATAGGCGGAGAGTCGGAGTCGGAGGGTCAACGAGGCGACGACACCATAGGGCTGCGCGGCCAGGGGGTGGGCCGCGCCGGCCTATCATCTGGGGCCCCTGTGGCCCCCCTCTGGCGACTCTCGGGTGTTCTGGATGCTTCCGGGGATTCTAAGACTTTCGGTGTTGATTTCGTCCGATTCCGAAAATATTTCCTTACTAGGATTTCTGAAACCAAAAACAGCAGAAACAAAGAATCGGCCTTTCCGCATCTCGTCAATAGGTTAGTTCCGGAAAACGCATAATAATGACATAAAGTGTGAACAAAACATGTCGGTATTGTCATAAAACAAGCATGGAACATCAGAAATTATAGATACGTTGGAGACGTATCAGGTAGAAACTTGGGATAGACTTATGGTAAGAAAAGATAAGACTAATGGTGCCTTGCCCCAAAGGGCTTTGCACTTTGCAAGAATATTAGCTTGCAACATTATAACTTGCAATAGTCTAGCTTGCCTTGGTGGTTGAGGTGGTCAAAGTGCTCTTCTTCTTCTGGGTAGAATCCTTCCTCTTCGTGGTATTCTCCGGCACTAGCGTCTATACACGAATACAAGGATACAATCACCAAACAACACTTAAGTACCCTTACTTAGCCTTAATGGCTCACTCCAAATGATCTAGCATCATTACTTATCATTGCTACCAAGAATTAATCTAGGGTTTTCTTACTTAGTGTTAGAGAAATAATTTCCTCTCATTATATATGTAAATGATAGTTTCCATATAGTTCTTGAGGAATAATTTCCTCTCATTGAATCTTCTTAAGATTTAATTTCTCAAACAATCCTACATGAGATCATGTTGACCTAAGTCAACCATTCATCATCATCATTTGAGAAAATGATTTAAATGAGGTAGACCACCTCATACCATTTAATAATTCTATTAATGATTTAAAATCTCCAAGTCTTTCATGTGAGAGCATGTAACCAGGGGTTCAAAATTCATATGAAATCACTTGGGACAAGATTTAAATGGAGTACAATACTTCATATGATTTGCATAATAGTTTTGGACAATATCAATTAACTAAAATAGCCATATAGCCCTTTATTTAATTTGGGCCATGATCACTCAAGGTAACCATACCATATTTTTGCATAAACAATTAGTGTAAGTCAAATGTGAGCTATTTGAGTTGGAATTAACTAAATATCTATTTTGGTTGATTTTTAAATATTATTTGAATAGGAAAAAGTCCCTTCCTTCTTCTTTTTATCATTTTATTTCTACAACAGATCTTGAGGTGGGACCAGTGGCATGTTGTAGAACTTTTCTCTAGCTTTCCAGCAACATAAAATTCATCACATTTGGTTGGGTAGATTTGAAACTATTTAATTTTCTAAGACAGGACCAGTATTTAAATTTCTACCCAATTATTTAACCAGAATCTGAAAATTGGGCCGGCGGGAAAAAGATTGGGCCGAAAGTTTTGAAAATGCCAGAAAGGGCTAGCCCAGTAACGCTCCACACGCCATGGGCCGCCTGACAGAGGGGCCCGCACGTCAGTGGGTCAGTCTTACCGAAGCGGTACGGTGCGTTGTGATCCGTTCGATTAGATGAAGATCAAACGGTCGAGGCTCGTCGTCTCCGTCGAGGGGAAGAGGTCACTGCCGCGGCGGAGGTAGGGGGTCGGTGACACGCGTATAGCACGCGACCGTTGGGAACCCCAAGTGGAAGGTGTGATGCGTACAGCAGTAAGTTTCCCTCAGTTAGAAACCAAGGTTTATCGAACCAGTAGGAGTCAAGAAGCACGTCGAAGGTTGATGGCGGCGAAGTGTAGTGCGGCGCAACACCAGGGATTCCGGCGCCAACGTGGAACCTGCACAACACAACCAAATTACTTTGCCCCAACGTGACAGTGAGGTTGTCAATCTCACCGGTCTTGCTGTAATAAAGGATTAGATGTATAGTGTGGATGATGATGTTTGCAGAAAACAGTAGAACAAGTATTGCAGTAGATTGTATTCGATTAAAAGAATGGACCGGGGTTCACAGTTCACTAGAGGCGTCTCTCCGATAAGAATAAGCATGTTGGGTGAACAAATTACAGTTGGGCAATTGACAAATAAAGAGGGCATGACCATGCACATACATGATATGATGAGTATAGTGAGATTTAATTGGGCATTACGACAAAGTACATAGACCGCTATCCAGCATGCATTTATGCCTAAAAAGTCCACCTTCAGGTTATCATCCGAACCCCTTCCAGTATTAAGTTGCAAACAACAGACAATTGCATTAAGTATGGTGCGTAATGTAATCAACAACTACATCCTTAGACATAGCATCGATGTTTTATCCCTAGTGGCAACAGCACATCCACAACCTTAGAACTTTTTGTCACTGTCCCAGATTTAATGGAGGCATGAACCCACTATCGAGCATAAGTACTCCCTCTTGGAGTTACTAGCAAAAACTTGGCCAGAGCCTCTACTAATAATGGAGAGCATGCAAGATCATAAACAACACATAGATAATAGATTGATAATCAACATAACATAGCATTCTCTATTCATCGGATCCCAACAAACACAACATGTAGCATTACAGATAGATGATCTTGATCATGTTAGGCAGCTCACAAGATCCAACAATGAAGCACAATTAGGAGAAGACGACCATCTAGCTACTGCTATGGACCCATAGTCCAGGGGTGAACTACTCACACATCACTCCGGAGGCGACCATGGCGGTGAAGAGTCCTCCGGGAGATGATTCCCCTCTCCAGCAGGGTACCGGAGGCGATCTCCTTAATCCCCCGAGATGGGATTGGCGGCGGCGGCGTCTCTGGAAGGTTTTCCGTATCGTGGCTCTTGGTACTGGGGGTTTCGCGACGAAGACTTTAAGTAGGCGGAAGGGTAGGTCAAGGGGTGTCACGGGGGCCCCACACAACAGGGCCGCGTGGGCCCCCTGTAGGCCGCGCCGCCCTACTGTGGCGGCGCCCCGTGGCCCCACTTCGTGACTCATTCGGTCTTCTGGAAGCTTCGTGTGAAAATAGGACCCTGGGCGTTGATTTCGTCCAATTCCGAGAATATTTCCTTACTAGGATTTCTGAAATCAAAAACAGCAGAAAACAGCAACTGGCTCTTCGGCATCTCGTGTAACGGCCCCGGGTTATACCCCTAATAGAATTGCTTTTTCTTTTTCTTTTAGTGCATCATCATAGCATATGCATCATATCATCAACAAGATTTTATTAAATAAAAGTTATTTTTAAATAAAAACTATTTCGGTTTCCCTCGCATATGGTTTTATATTAAACCCTTCCTAGACCTTTTCCTATTTAAGAAAACCCAAACTAAATATTTATGAGTAATTGAAAAGTTGTTTCAATTTAACAATAAAGTTCTTAATAATATTTTCAGACTTTCCTTCCATATATTTTTCTCTTTGCCTCCTATCTTGGACACTTTCTTTATCCTTTCCTCCATATCTTTATCTCTTCCTTTTATTTCTTGCTAATTGGCAAAATACTTGGAAATGGCTGGGCACGCCCTTGTGGCCCAAAAATTTCTCGCTGGCCTCTCCTCCCTGTATCCTACCCTTTGTGCACCAAGCCCATTTTGCTCCACGCTGAGCAGGCCACCAATTTCAGCGTTGCATTCTCCTTCTTCCTATACGGCAGCAAATCCATACACTGGTACGTCGCTGTCTTCTTGATGGGACGGTCGTCCTTCGCTCGCTCTCCGTATAAAATCCTCGCAGCAGCCCCTGCAGAACCCTAGCTCATCCACTCCTTCCTCCCCGCCGCCGCTCCGTTTCTTTTGTCCATCTCTCTGTGAGCAACTGAGAGGGTTTTTCGCCGCCGTTTCCATCCACCGCGCCGTCGCCATGGACTGCTCCGAGCCCAGCTGAGAACGGGGAAAGAACCTCCGCGACCTCCTCTTCTTCCTGGACGTGGAGCTGGACCTGCTCGAGCTCTACTTCCTCTTCTACGTCCGCGCCGCCGTCTTCTTCCTGGAGTCCGTCGAAGTCGCCACGTCTCCGTTCGTCCTCGAGCCGTTTCGTTTCTTCCGGCAGCCTCCCGGTGAGCAGTCGCCTCGATCCAGCTCTTCCCCTGCCGTCATTCATCATCACAGCGACGACGCCGTCGTCGGCCTTTTCGCACCACCATGGTCGAGGTCGCACACGAACACATTTTTTCCGTCGTATCGATGCAAGCAGGTTACCAGTATCAGTTCGTGTCGAGGCGTGGGAACTCCCTGAGTCCCTGCGTCCTCTTCTCCATCACGGAAGCCCAGCCAGAGCGTGTTCACCGTCAACGACATCTCCGTCGCACGGCTGTGTCCGTCGCGTACGCTGTCTAAAGTTCTCCAGTTAAACTCTGCCATTCTTCAGTTAACACGATGCACACTTCATGTTAATCCAGATCTTTGTCATACCAAATGTCTGCTAGCACTCTGCTGGTTCCGATTCATGTTTTTGACCGTCACATGTGAGAAGATCAGACGAGATCGAAAAAGAAACGAGAAAAGGCTGCTCTTTTGATCTGTTTCACGGTGCCATATTTCGGTGTAGATCATCGCCAGCACAGGTCGCCCCAGCACGAGCTTCTTGCTTAGCTAGATGCACAACATCACCAGCTATCTACTGGTCCTTGAATCACCCAAAACGGAGCAGTAACGACGACGCCATCTTCTTCCAAAATCAGGTCCAGAAACAGATGTTTTCCAGTTTCAGTTTTGCTGTTTCGTCGGCCCAACTTCCGGCGAGCTTTTCCGGAGATATCGTGCACCGTTTCCATCCATGCCGATATGTTTCGAATATTGGCACATCCATCTTGATCCACCTCCTTTGTTTCACTCAAATCGGTGCCCAGATTCATCTCGGCGAGCGCTTTAAATACCGTGCACTTTCGCTATCTACAGGACCTCGCGCTGTCATGTTTTCAGTTCGTAGTGTCACTTCTTCAGCTAATTGCAGAGATGCTTTACCTAGCCTGAATCCCGTCCCATATCAAAACCGATCCAGCAGCACATTGGCACCACCGGTAAAACCAACCTTTTTGCCTTGTGCCACGCTGGAGCTGACGTGGCTCAAGGACCCACCTGTCAACGACTCTTGCTAGCTTCCAGCACGGTGTAAACCGTTTCCGCTCAAATTCCAATTCCAGTTTTCAGCAATTTGCAATCATATGGTTTTCAAATTGTTCATAATTGCACTTTTACAAATCCAAATCAAACAAACTTTATGTCCATTTTGATCAGAAAAATGTGCTGAACATGATTATGCCATCCATTCATCTGTTTGCATCTCGCATCATGTCGTGCCATGATAGTTCGTGTATGTTCACCTAACATATACCCGGAGTATTTCGGACACCGACTAAGGTTTCCCCTCTCCGTTTAACTTTGAAGTAGCTCACCCTTGCCATGATATGCCATGCTAACAACCACTTAATTTTGGCGGTAGTAAATGCAACTCCAACCTAATTGTTTGTCCGGGGTTCCGACTCCGATTAATACGGATAAGTTGCATCGCATCACGTTTGCCATGTCATGCATATCATCATGAACATGCTGGATCTTCTTTATTCGTAGTTGTAAGACTTGCATATGTTGTTTGTTCCAGCATTTGCTTCTTCCCGGATAGGATCGCGAAGTGGTGTTGTGAGATACGGCAAGTCCTCCGGATGTCCCTCGGCAAGCTTTAACAGGCAAGCATTTCCCTTATACTCCTGCCCCTGCCGGAGTCGCTTACCTATTTTATTTTGCCTTCTCCCTTATGCTATCCTTGAGTTGCGTTCTTGTCACGTGTCCTTTCCACTTGTTACCTCAAGCAGCCCATATTGCCACCACCACCTCCTACGGCTATTGTTTGGTTATCGAGTCTGCCCTTGCGAGTCGTAGTGCATGCTAGTGCTGTTTTATCTCGTTACCGTTATTGTTATCTTATTGGGTTATATGATGGTAAGAATCATGGTTACTTTAGTTGTTGGCATTTGTTTAGCGGAGGCATCGGTGGGTCAGCTGATCGTTTTGTGACGGCTCACTTGTGTTTCCTAAATATCTTAGGACCCCGAGTTCTTGTTATCTGTTCCGAGACTGAGCGCTCTAACCACACGTGGGTATGCTTACCGGGTCTCCCCTCGACCACTGCCGAAATCTACAGCCTTGTCCAGTGGCCACAACTAGTTTGGATGTTTGTTTTGTTTCTCCCGGGCGTGCAAGCATGTTTCTTTATGGTCAGATGATATGATGTTACTTTTGGGGAAGCCGTGTTGCCTTGTAACCCCGTTGTCTCTTGCACGCTCGTAGGATGCGGTACGTATTGCTGAAGATGGATTCACCCTGCGGGCACTGTTTCCATCCGAAAGCCGTAGACGCAAACAGCTAAGTCCGCGTCGGAGTTTCGATCGGGCTCCGAAACGGGTTAACTTAGTTAGGTGGCTTCCTGGACATTGTTGTAGTGAAGGAGAGTGCGTGTCGTGATATCCACCTGTCGTAAGTGGGTTGGTCGTGCGTGTGGGCACTTTTGGGCACCCCTGCAGGGTTACAATCTTATCGATAAGCCGCGTCCGCGGTTATGGACGACTTGGAGCTGTATGACTTGACCATAGACAACTTACACCTGTTGTTTCAATCATAATAACTTGAGTAGTAAGTTAGCACAACTTCAATAATAAATGGTTAAAACTTGACAACCGTGTGAGTGCCTTTGTAAGTACCTCCTGGTGAGGGGGGAACACATCGGTTGGGTTATGTTTGCAGAGTATAGAACTGTTAGTTACGCTCTCTCACCTTCTCTGATAGACGACTGTTGTAGAGTGTCTCTATAGGTTTTAGTGCTTGCGCTGCCGCTTAACTCCACCATATTGCCTATGACGTTCCTCTTGCGTCCTCTAAGTCCCCTGCGTGCCTCAAGTACAAAGGACGACTGGTTGACGAATGCTTATACGTCTTGAAGTCTTGTTAAGTACGAACCCGTACTTATTGCTGCTTCTACGGGATATAACCGGGCAGGAATGAAGATATGTTCGATGAAGACGACGTTAGCAAGGTTACCCTTCCGGCTTGGCCTGGGCAGGGTTATGGACGCCATTGGTTATCTTCAGGACTCTTAGTCCAATTTGTATCTTGTCCGTACTCGGATGTATTCGCTCTTCTGTATGATTTGGATCTTTGTATTGTATATTTGTATCTTGACTCGTTGAAGTCGTTGTTGTAATATATGTATCTTGTGGGCTCTATTGTAATCCTGTTGTAATGTTACCGCTCGTGTTAATTCCTCTGGCATCACGTGTGTGATTTGTCGCGCACGTCGTGTCGGAGGGCGTCTCTGAATCGATATCGTGCGTATTTCGGCGGGATCGCTGGAATCCTCATGGTACCGGTTCCGGGGCGTCACATCTCGTTAATAGGTTAGTGCCGGAAAATGAATAAATATGACATAAAGTATGCATATAACATGTAGGTATCATCAATAAAGTGGCATGGAACATAAGAAATTATCGATACCTCGGAGACGTATCAGCATCCCCAAGCTTAGTTCCTGCTCGTCCCGAGTAGGTAAACGATAACAAAGATAATTTTTGGAGTGACATGCCATCATAATCTTGATCATACTATTGTAAGCACATGTAATGAATGCAGCGATTCGAAACAATGGTAATGTAATGAGTAAACAAATGAATCATATAGCAAAGACTTTTCATGAATAGTACTTTCAAGACAAGCATCAATAAGTCTTGCATAAGAGTTAACTCATAAAGCAATAATTCAAAGTAAAGGCATTGAAGCAACACAAAGGAAGATTAAGTTTCAGCGGTTGCTTTCAACTTGTAACATGTATATCTCATGGATATTGTCAATGTAAAGTAATATAACAAGTGCAATATGCAAGTATGTAGGAATCAATGCACAGTTCACACAAGTGTTTGCTTCTTGAGGTGGAGAGAAATAGGTGAATGATGTCTACTCACGCTTCTTTTCCTGTAGACAGTGTTGGGCCTCCAAGAGCAGAGGTTTGTAGAACAGCAACAAGTTTCCCTTAAGTGGATCACCCAAGGTTTATCGAACCCAGGGAGGAAGAGGTCAAAGATATCCCTCTCATGCAACCCTGCAACCACAAAGCAAGAAGTCTCTTGTGTCCCCAACACACCTAATAGGTGCACTAGTTCGGCGAAGAGATAGTGAAATACAGGTGGTATGAATAAATATGAGCAGTAGCAACGGCACCAGAAAAGTGCTTTGCTGTCCAGGACTGGCGTGTAGTTGATGGTGGTGATATTGCAGGAAGTACAGATGCAGTAAAACAGTAAACAAGCAGCGATAGCAGTATTGGAAACAAGGCCTAGGGATTATACTTTCACTAGTGGACTCTCTCAACATTGATCACATAACAGAATAAATAGATAAATGCTAGACTCTACACCCTCTTGTTGGATGATGAACACCACTAACTGTGTAGGATTACACGAACCCTCAATGCCGGAGTTAACAAGCTCCACAATATTCGATATTCATGTTTAAATAACCTTAGAGTGCACGACAGATCAACACAACCAAACCAAGTACTAACATAGCATGCACACTGTCACCTTCACGCTACGAAAGGAGGAATAGATCACATCAATACTACCATAGCAATAGTTAACTTCATAATCTACAAGAGATCACAATCATAACCTACGCCAAGTACGCACACACTGTCACCATTACATCGTGCAGGAGGAATAGACTACTTTAATAACATCACTAGAGTAGCACACAGATAAATTGTGATACAAAACACACTGCAATCATAAAGGGATATAAATAAGCACTTCACTATGCCATTCATAACAGTGAATAAGTATTCTGTGAAATATAGCCTAAGAGACCCACACGGTGCACACACTGTCACCTTTACACACGTGGGACAAGGAGTCTCCGGAGATCACATAAGTAAAACCCACTTGACTAGCATAATGACATCTAGATTACAAGCATCATCATATGAATCTCAATCATGTAAAGCAGCTCATGAGATTATTGTATTGAAGTACATAGGAGAGAGATTAACCACATAGCTACTGGTACAGCCCCGAGCCTCGATGGAGAACTACTCCCTCCTCATGGGAGACAGCAGTGGTGATGAAGATGGCGGTGGTGTCGATGGAGGAGCCTTCCGGGGGCACTTCCCCGTCCCGGCGGCGTGCCGGAACAGAGACTCCTGTCCCCCAGATCTTGGCTTCGTGATGGCGGCGGCTCTGGAAGGTTTCTCGTACCGTGGTTTTTCCGTATCGAAGATTTAGGTCGAGGGGCTTCTTATAGGTGAAGAGGCGGAGTCGGAGGGCTGACGGGGCGACGACACAGTAAGGCGGCGTGGCCAAGGCCTGGGCCGCGCCAGCCTATCATCTGGTGGGCCTGTGGCCCCCTCTGGTGACTCTCGGGTGTTCTGGAAGCTTCATGCAATCCTAAGATGCTGGGCGTTGATTTCGTCCGATTCCGAGAATATTTCCTTACTAGGATTTCTGAAACCAAAAACAGCAGAAAACAGCAACTGGCCCTTCGGCATCTCGTCAATAGGTTAGTTCCGGAAAATGCATAAATATGACATAAAGTATGCATAAAACATGTAGATATCATCAATAATGTGGCATGGAACATAAGAAATTATCGATACATCGGAGACATATCAGCATCCCCAAGCTTAGTTTCTGCTCGTCCCGAGCAGGTAAACGATAACTAAGATAATTTCTGGAGTGACATGCCATCAAAACCTTGATCATACTATTGTAAGCACATGTAATGAATGCAGCGATCAAAACAATGGTGAATGACATGAGTAAACAAATGAATCATAAAGCAAAGACTTTTCATGAATAGTACTTTCAAGACAAGCATCAATAAGTCTTGCATAAGAGTTAACTCATAAAGCAATAATTCGTAGTAGAGGCATTGAGGCAACACAAAGGAAGATTAAGTTTCCGCGGTTGCTTTCAACTTGTAACATGTATATCTCATGGATAGTTGTCAATGCAAAGCGATATAACAAGTGCAATAAGCAAGTATGTAAGAATCAATGCACAGTTAACACAAGTGTTTGCTTCCAAGATAGAGAGAAATAGGTGAACTGACTCAACATAAAAGTAGAAGAAAGGCCCTTCGCAGAGGGAAGCATTGATTGCTATATTTGTGCTAGAGCTTTGATTTTGAAAGCAAGAAACAATTTTGTCAACGGTAGTAATAAAGCATATGTATCATGTAAATTATATCCTACAAGTTGCAAGCCTCATGCATAGTATACTAATAGTGCCCGCACCTTGTCCTAATTAGCTCGGATTACCTGGATTATCATCGCAATACATATGTTTTAACCAAGTATCACAAAGGGGTACCTCTATGCCGCCTGTACAAAGGTCTAAGGAGAAAGCTCGCATTGGATTTCTCGCTTTTGATTATTCTCAACTTAGACATCCATACCGGGACAACATAGACAATAGATAATGGACTCCTCTTTAATGCATAAGCATTTAGCAACAATTAATATTCTCATATGAGATTGAGGATATTTGTCCAAAACTGAAACTTCCACCATGAATCATGGCTTTAGTTAGCGGCCCAATGTTCTTCTCTAACAGTATGCATGCTCTAACCATTCAACTCATGGTAAATTGCCCTTACTTCAAACAAGACGGACATGCATAGCAACTCACATGATAATCAACAAAGTGTTGATGGCGTCCCCAGGAACATGGTTATCGCACAACAAGCAACTTAATAAGAAATAAAGTGCATAATTACATATTCAATACCACAATAGTTTTTAGGCTATTTGTCCCATGAGCTATGTATTGTAAAGATGAAGAATGGAAATTTTAAAGGTAGCACTCAAGCAATTTACTCTGGAATGGCGGAGAAATACCATGTAGTAGGTAGGTATGGTTGACACAAATGGCATAGTGGTTGGCTCAAGGATTTTGGATGCATGAGAAGTAATCCCTCTCGATACAAGGCTTAGGCTAGCAAGGTTATTTGAAACAAACACAAGGATGAACCGGTGCAGCAAAACTCACATAAAAGACATATTGTAAACATTATAAGACTCTACACCGTCTTCCTTGTTGTTCAACCCGATACTAGAAAATATCTAGACTCTAGAGAGACCACTCATGCAAACCAAATTTTAACAAGCTCTATGTATTTCTTCACTAATAGGTGCAAAGTATATGATGCAAGAGCTTAAGCATGAGCACAACAATTGCCAAGTATCACATTATTCAAGACATCATACCAATTACTACATGTAGCATTTCCCGTTTCCAACCATATAACAATTAACGAAGTAGTTTCAACCTTCGCCATGAAAATTAAAAGCTAAGAACAAATGTGTTCATATGAACCAGCGGAGCGTGTCTCTCTCCCACACAATCATTTATTCAAACAAAAACAAAAACAAAAACAAAAAGACGCTCCAAGTAAAGTACATAAGATGTGACCGAATAAAAATATAGTTTCAAGAGAAGGAACCTGATAATTTGTCGATGAAGAAGGGGATGCCTTGGGCATCCCCAAGCTTAGATGCTTGAATCTTCTTGAAATATGCAGGGATGAACCACCGGGGCATCTCCAAGCTTAGACTTTTCACTCTTCTTGATCGTAGTATATCATCCTCCTCTCTTGACCCTTGAAAACTTCCTTCACACCAAACTCGAAACAAACTCATTAGAGGGTTAGTGCATAATCAAAAACTCACATGTTCAGAGGTGACACAATCATTCTTAACACTTCTGGACATTGCTCAAAGCTACTGGAAGTCAATGGAGCAAAGAAATCCATCCCACATAGCAAAAGAGGCAATGCGAAATAAAAGGCAGAATCTGTCAAAACAGAACGGTCCGTAAAGATGAATTTTAAAGAGGCACCAGACTTGCTCAAATGAAAATGCTCAAATTGAATGAAAGTTGCGTAAATATCTGAGGATCACTCACGTAAATTGGCATAATTTTATGAGTTACCTACAGGGAATTCAGCCCAGATTCGTGACAGACAGAAATCTGTTTCTGTGCAGTAATCCAAATCTAGTATCAACTTTGCTATCAAAGACTTTACTTGGCACAACAATGCAATAAAACAAGATAAGGAGAGGTTGCTACAGTAGTAACAACTTCCAAGACACAAATACAAAATAAAAATTGCTGTAGCAAAATAAACACATGGGTTATCTCCCAAGAAGTTCTTTCTTTATAGCCATTAAGATGGGCTCAGCAGTTTTAATGATGCACTCGCAAGAAATAGTATTTGAAGCAAAAGAGAGCATCAAGAGGCAAATTCAAAACAAATTTAAGCCTAACATGCTTCCTATGAAAAGGAATCTTGTAAATAAACAAATTCATGAAGCATAATGCAACAAGCATAGAAAGATAAAACAAGTGCAGCTTCAAGATTTTAAGCATATAAAGAGGTGTTTTAGTAACATGAAAATTTCTACAACCATATTTTCCTCTCTCATAATAACTTTCAGTAGCATCATGAGCAAACTCAACAATATAACTATCACATAAAGCATTCTTATCATGAGTCTCATGCATAAAATTATTACTCTCCACATAAGCATAATCAATTTTATTAGTTGTAGTGGGAGCAAATTCAACAAAGTAGCTATCATTATTATTATCATCATCAAATATAGGAGGCATATTGTAATCATAATCAAATTCACTCTCCATAGTAGGCGGCACCAAAAGACCACTATCATTATAATCGTCATAAATAGGAGGTAAAGTATCATCAAAGTAAATTTCCTCCTCAATGCTTGGGGGACTAAAAAGATTATGCTCATCAAAACCAGCTTCCCCAAGCTTAGAATTTTCCATAGCATTAGCAACAATAGTGTTCAAAGCATTCATATTAATAACATTCCCATTAGCATGCATATAAAGTTCCATGGGTTTTTTAATACTCTCTTCAAACACATCATGTCCTAATTCAAGATAAAGTTCATAAAGATCTCTCATATTTTTGTTGTTTTCCATTATGCCTAACTAGTGTAAACAAGAAACAAAAAGATGCAATTGCAGGATCTAAAGGAAATAGCTTCGAGTACTTACAACGGCGGAAAATAGCTTAGTAGCCGAGATCCGGAGTGTGAGTACCTTTTACCTTTCCTCCCCGGCAACGGCGCCAGAAAAGTGCTTGATGTCTACTCACGCTTCTTTTCCTGTAGACAGTGTTGGGCCTCCAAGAGCAGAGGTTTGTAGAACAGCAGCAAGTTTCCCTTAAGTGGATCACCCAAGGTTTATCGAACTCAGGGAGGAAGAGGTCAAAGATATCCCTCTCATGCAACCCTGCAACCACAAAGCAAGAAGTCTCTTGTGCCCCCAACACACCTAATAGGTGCACTAGTTCGGCGAAGAGATAGTGAAATACATGTGGTATGAATAAATATGAGCAGTAGCAACGACACCAGAAAAGTGCTTTGCTGTCCAGGACTAGCGTGTAGTTGATGGTGGTGATATTGCAGGAAGTACAGATGCAGTAAAACAGTAAACAAGCAGCGATAGCAGTATTGGAAACAAGGCCTAGGGATTATACTTTCACTAGTGGACTCTCTCAACATTGATCACATAACAGAATAAATAGATAAATGCTAGACTCTACACCCTCTTGTTGGATGATGAACACCACTAACTGTGTAGGATTACACGAACCCTCAATGCCAGAGTTAACAAGCTCCACAATATTCGATATTCATGTTTAAATAACCTTAGAGTGCACGACAGATCAACACAACCAAACAAAGTACTAACATAGCATGCACACTGTCACCTTCACGCTACGAAAGGAGGAATAGATCACATCAATACTATCATAGCAATAGTTAACTTCATAATCTACAAGAGATCACAATCATAACCTACGCCAAGTACTACACGATGCACACACTGTCACCATTACACCGTGCAGGAGGAATAGACTACTTTAATAACATCACTAGAGTAGCACACAGATAAATTGTGATACAAAACACATTGCAATCATAAAGGGAAATAAATAAGCACTTCACTATGCCATTCATAACAGTGAATAAGTATTATGTGAAATATAGCCTAAGAGACCCACATGGTGCACACACTGTCACCTTTACACACGTGGGACAAGGAGTCTCCGGAGATCACATAAGTAAAACCCACTTGACTAGCATAATGACATCTAGATTATAAGCATCATCATATGAATCTCAATCATGTAAAGCAGCTCATGAGATTATTGTATGGAAGTACATAGGAGAGAGATTAACCACATAGCTACCGGTACAGCCCCGAGCCTTGATGGAGAACTACTCCCTCCTCATGGGAGACAGCAGCGATGATGAAGATGGCGGTGGTGTCGATGGAGCAGCCTTCCGGGGGCACTTCCCCGTCCCGGCGGCGTGCCGGAACAGAGACTCCTGTCCCCCAGATCTTGGCTTCGCGATGGCGGCGGCTCTGGAAGGTTTCTCGTACCGTGGTTTTTCCGTATCGAAGATTTAGGTCGAGGGGCTTCTTATAGGCAAAGAGGCGGAGTCGGAGGGCTGACGGGGCGACGACACAGTAAGGCGGCGCGGCCAAGGCCTGGGCCGCGCCAGCCTATCATCTGGTGGGCCTGTGGCCCCCCTCTGGCGACTCTCGGGTGTTCTGGAAGCTTCATGCAATCCTAAGATGCTGGGCGTTGATTTCGTCCGATTCCGAGAATATTTCCTTACTAGGATTTCTGAAACCAAAAACAGCAGAACAAAGAATCGGCCCTTCGGCATCTCGTCAATAGGTTAGTTCCGGAAAATGCATAAATATGACATAAAGTATGCATAAAACATGTAGATATCATCAATAATGTGGCATGGAACATAAGAAATTATCGATACGTCGGAGACGTATCAGTGAACTGACTCAACATAAAAGTAAAAGAAAGGCCCTTCGCAGAGGGAAGCATTGATTGCTATATTTGCGCTAGAGCTTTGGTTTTGAAAACAAGAAACAATTTTGTCAACGGTAGTAATAAAGCATATGCATCATGTAAATTATATCCTACAAATTGCAAGTCTCATGCATAGTATACTAATAGTGCCCGCACCTTGTCCTAATTAGCTCAGATTACCTGGATTATCATCGCAATACATATGTTTTAACCAAGTGTCACAAAGGGGTACCTCTATGCCGCCTGTACAAAGGTCTAAGGAGAAAGCTCGCATTGGATTTCTCGCTTTTGATTATTCTCAACTTAGACATCCATACCGGGACAACATAGACAACAGATAATGGACTCCTCTTTAATGCATAAGCATTTAGCAACAATTAATACTCTCATATGAGATTGAGGATATTTCTCCAAAACTGAAACTTCCACCATGATTCATGGCTTTAGTTAGCGGCCCAATGTTCTTCTCTAACAGTATGCATGCTCTAACCATTCAACTAGTGGTAAATCTCCCTTACTTCAGACAAGACGGACATGCATAGCAACTCACATGATATTAAACAAAGAGTAGTTGATGGCGTCCCCAGAAACATGGTTATCGCACAACAAGCAACTTAATAAGAGATAAAGTGCATAAGTACATATTCAATACCACAATAGTTTTTTTGGATATTTGTCCCATGAGCTATATATTGCAAAGATAGAGGATAAAAATTTAAAGGTAGCACTCAAGCAATTTACTTTGGAATGGCGGAGAAATACCATGTAGTAGGTAGGTATGGTGGACACAAATGGCATAGTGGTTGGCTCAAGGATTTTGGATGCATGAGAAGTATTCCCTCTCGATACAAGGTTTAGGCTAGCAAGGTTATTTGAAACAAACACAAGTATGAAGCGGTACAGCAAAACTCACATAAAAGACATATTGTAAACATTATAAGACTCTACACCGTCTTCCTTGTTGTTCGACCCCTTACTAGAAATTATCTAGACCTTAGAGAGACCAATTATGCAAACCAAATTTTAGCAAGCTCTATGTATTTCTTCATTAATAGGTGCAAAGTATATGATGAAAGAGCTTAAACATGAGCACAACAATTGCCAAGTATCACATTACCCAAGACATTTTACCAATTACTACATGTAGCATTTCCCGTTTCCAACCATATAACAATTTAACGAAGAAGATTCAACCTTCGCCATGAATATTATGAGTAAAGCCTAAGGACATATTTGTCCATATGCAACAGCGGAGCGTGTCTCTCTCCCACACAATGAATGCTAGGATCCATTTTATTCAAACAAAACAAAAACAAAAACAAACCGACGCTCCAAGCAAAGTACATAAGATGTGATGGAATAAAAATATAGTTTCACTAGAGGAACCTGATAATGTTGTCGATGAAGAAGGGGATGCCCAAGGCATCCCCAAGCTTAGATGCTTGAGTCTTCTTGAAATATGCAGGGGTGAACCACCGGGGCATCCCCAAGCTTAGAGCTTTCACTCTCCTTGATCATATTGTATCATCTCCCTCTCTTGATCCTTGAAAACTTCCTCCACACCAAACTCAAAACAACTCATTAGAGGGTTAGTGCATAATCAAAATTCACATGTTCAGAGGTGACATAATCATTCTTAACACTTCTGGACATTGCACAAAGCTACTGAAAGTTAATGGAATAGAAAAATCCATCAAGCATAGCAAAACAGGCAATGTGAAATAAAAGGCAGAATCTGTCAAAACAGAACAGTTCGTAAAGATGAATTTCTAAGAGGCACCAGACTTGCTGTAATGAAAATTCTAAAATTGAATGAAAGTTGCGTACATATCTGAGGATCACTCACGTAGATTGGCATAATTTTCTGAGTTACCTACAGAGAATTAGACCCAAATTCGTGACAGCAAAGAAATATGTTTCTGCGCAGTAATCCAAATCTAGTATGAACCTTACTATCAAAGACTTTACTTGGCACAACAATGCAACAAAACTAAGATAAGGAGAGGTTGCTACAGTAGTAACAACTTCCAAGACTCAAATATAAAATAAAGGTGCAGTAGTAAAATCATGGGTTGTCTCCCATAAGCGCTTTTCTTTAACGCCTTTCAGCTAGGCGCAGAAAGTGTGTATCAAGTATTATCAAGAGATGATGCATCAACATTACCTTGGGCTTTACACCTACCTTTCTTGTTCTTTTTCTTACTCTTTGAATTAGGGAATACATGTCTACCCCCCGGTGTAGAGGTGAATTTTAGGGTGCCTTCTCCCACATCTATGACTGCTCCCAATAGTTTCAGCAGGGATCTTCCGAGTGTGATTTGTCCTGTTCCTACACATTCAATAACAAGATAATCAATGGATATTGTTCTTCCAAGAATGGTTGTATGCACACCCGCGGATATTCCCTTAGGAATTATAACAGAGTTATCAATAAGAGTTATTCCTTCTCCCCCTTCAACGAGTCCCCATAGTGTCAAAGATTCATAAATACTCTTAGGCATAAGGCAAAATTCAGACATAATATCACAATTGGCATGAAAAGTTTGACCACCGATAACAACTTTAATAGTAGGGTCCCATATTGAAGGTTCAGAGTTCACTAAAACTTGATCAAGACGGTTACGAACATAGCTATAATTTTCGTGCAAGCAAGATGCACTTGTCTCAAGAGTGTTTAATCTATTATAAATGCTAATAAGAGCTGAATCAAAGTTATTAGCTGAATCATGTGATGCAACCAATTTCTTTATGGCATTAAAAGCTTGATCCCCATTGCAATGAAGGAAATCTCCTCCCACTACAGCATCCAAGGCATATCTATAGCGAATCATAAGCCCAAAATAAAAGTTACTAAGGAGCAAACTTAGAGTCATTTGAGGTTCAGCTTTACGATAAGAATCAAAAATTCTGGACCAAGCATCTTTAAAACTCTCCTCATCCCCTTGTTTAAAAGTGAAGACTAATTCCTCAGGTGAAGAAGTAACAGGTGCAGAGCTAGACATGGTAACAAAAGTAAAATGCAAGTAACTAATTTTTTTGTGTTTTTAATATGGAGAATGGAAACAAGACAGTAAATAAAGTAAAGCTAGCAACTAATTTTTTGTGTTTTTGATATAATGCAGCAAACAAAGAAAGTAAATAAAATAAAGCAAGACAAAAACAAAGTAAAGAGATTGGATGTGGAGACTCCCCTTGCAGCGTGTCTTGATCTCCCCGGCAACGGCGCCAGAAATTTAGCTGCTGGCGTGTAGTTGACGTGGGAGTTAGAAATCTCTGTGGTGTAATTTTCCATCACGTCCCCGGCAATGGCGCTAGAAATTTAGCTTGACACGCGTACAGCACGCGACCGTTGGGAACCCCAAGTGGAAGGTGTGATGCGTACAGCAGTAAGTTTCCCTCAGTTAGAAACCAAGGTTTATCGAACCAGTAGGAGTCAAGAAGCACGTCGAAGGTTGATGGCGGCGAAGTGTAGTGCGGCGCAACACCAGGGATTCCGGCGCAAATGTGGAACCTGCACAACACAACCAAATTACTTTGCCCCAACGTGACAGTGAGGTTGTCAATCTCACCGGTCTTGCTGTAACAAAGGATTAGATGTATAGTGTGGATGATGATGTTTGCATAAAACAGTAGAACAAGTATTGCAGTAGATTGTATTCGATTAAAAGAATGGACCGGGGTCCACAGTTCACTAGAGGCGTCTCTCCGATAAGAATAAGCATGTTGGGTGAACAAATTACAGATGGGCAATTGACAAATAAAGAGGGCATGACCATGCACATACATGATATGATGAGTATAGTGAGATTTAATTGGGCATTACGACAAAGTACATAGACCTCTATCCAGCATGCATCTATGCCTAAAAAGTCCACCTTCAGGTTATCATCCGAACCCCTTCCAGTATTAAGTTGCAAACAACAGACAATTGCATTAAGTATGGTGCGTAATGTAATCAACAACTACATCCTTAGACATAGCATCGATGTTTTATCCCTAGTGGCAACAGCACATCCACAACCTTAGAACTTTCTGTCACTGTCCCAGATTTAATGGAGGCATGAACCCACTATCGAGCATAAGTACTCCCTCTTGGAGTTACTAGCAAAAACTTGGCCAGAGCCTCTACTAATAACGGAGAGCATGCAAGATCATAAACAACACATAGATAATAGATTGATAATCAACATAACATAGCATTCTCTATTCATCGGATCCCAACAAACACAACATGTAGCATTACAGATAGATGATCTTGATCATGTTAGGCAGCTCACAAGATCCAACAATGAAGCACAATTAGGAGAAGACGACCATCTAGCTACTGCTATGGACCCATAGTCCAGGGGTGAACTACTCACACATCACTCCGGAGGCGACCATGGCGGTGAAGAGTCCTCCGAGAGATGATTCCCCTCTCCGGCAGGGTGCCAGAGGCGATCTCCTGAATCCCCCGAGATGGGATTGGCGGCGGCGGCATCTCTGGAAGGTTTTCCGTATCGTGGCTCTCGGTACTAGGGGTTTCGCGACGAAGACTTTAAGTAGGCGGAAGGGCAGGTCAAGGGGCGTCACGGGGGCCCCACACAACAGGGCCGCACGGCCCCCCCGTAGGCCGCGCCGCCCTACTGTGGCGGCGCCCCGTGGCCCCACTTCGTGACTCATTCGGTCTTCTGGAAGCTTCGTGTGAAAATAGGACCCTGGGCGTTGATTTCGTCCAATTCCGAGAATATTTCCTTACTAGGATTTCTGAAACCAAAAACAGCAGAAAATAGCAACTGGCTCTTCGGCATCTCGTTAATAGGTTAGTGCCGGAAAATGTATAAATATGACATAAAGTATGCATAAAACATGTAGGTATCATCAATAAAGTGGCATGGAACATAAGAAATTATCGCTACGTCGGAGACGTATCAGTCGGCGGCGCTTCTGGACTCCGGCGAGGGGTGGCGACGGTGCTAGGCGAGGTTGTCGTCGACGGTGAGTCGAATGGTACTGGTGGCGTCGCCGATGGTGCCCGAATTCTTCGGCGGCGATCTCAGCACCTCTGCGGGCTCCGGCGAAGAAATTGCACAGTTCCGCCGGCTAATCGAGGGAGAGGAGTGGACAAGGAGCTTGAGAGGAGAGAGGGGAGTAAGTTTGCTGTGGAGAGGATGGCGCGGGGACGGCTCCTTTTATAGTGGGCGAGGTGGCCGTGAGGGGTGCGGCAAGGGCGACAGCAGAGCGGCGGCTCCGACGAGGGAAGGGGGTCGGCGACGTAGGCGCTAGATAGGCGAGGTCCAGGCGGTGCTAGAGAGCTAGAGTGCGAGGTGGGGGACGGTCCTGGCAGGCGAGGGCGATGGCGAACACTGGCAGCACTGGCGCGGAAATCCGGCGATGATGTCAATGGCGGCAGCGCTCGAGCGAGACAAGGAGCGTGTCTGGTGGGTTGCGGTCGTCCAGGGGAGCATGTGTGCGAAGCAAGAGAGCGAGGGGGGCCTGGGTCGACGGCGGCAGGTGGTGCTCTGGCGCGTCCACGGGAACGTGCTCGCCGTCCTCGGCATGCCTGGGGCGCGTGTTCTCATGGAGTAAAGGGGCTAGGCAGCCGTAGGGCAGTGTGGTGGAGTAGAATGGCACCATGGCCAGGGTAGGGAGGAAGGAGAAGAGAGGGGAGGTTGCCATGTGTGGCATGGCCGGCATGGCCATGCCATGCTAGCTTTGGCCCCTCCTCTTAGGGCTGCTGTGGATGGGATAGGGTGAGAGGGGGCAAGGGAACCAGAGGGAGTGATTTGGGGCAGTAGGGTTTAGGCCAAACACTATTTTAAATAGTGTTTGCATAGTTCCCTATTTGCAATTTGCTAAATTTCACCAAATTTGGTTGGATTCATATGATTCAAAAATTTGAGAATGTGGTATTTGGATAAGTTGCAATTGACCAGAGACAAACATGTGTGGTGGTGGAATTTTAAAAATCAAAGAAATGCAATTTTTGACAAAGTGAGATTGTTGCATTTGATAAAAAGTTCCAACTTTGGATGAGCATAGAATTTGATCCAAGATGAATTTGACATGGTGGTCTTGACCAAAGTTGTTCTCCTTCATGTGCTCTTGGATGTGGGGCAAATAATTGGGAAAGTTTAGTTTGAAAAACTTGAAATAGAGGGGCTCAAAGTAGTGACCAGAATATAAATGGCAGATTTGACCGTTATCATATGTGATCACAATTTGAGTTTGAATTTGATTTTATTTGTGTTTATTTGATTCCAAAAGTTGTAATAAGTGTTTAGTAACATATTACAACTAATGGTGAAGGCCAAATTGGTCTAGGTCAAAGATTTTAGAAAAATGGCATAAACCATATGTGAGGGTTTTGTGATTTTCTACTATTTATTATTTTATTTTTCTTTGCTTGACTTTGACAAGGGTGAGCTTTATTTGGTGTTAGATTGATTTGGGTAAAGGGTTCAAACCAATTTGAGGCAATGGGAGTGCCTAGGTCAAGATTGGATATTTTGGCTAAGTGCCACATATGCCTCTATGCATATGTTTGATTTTATTTTGTTTCTAACTTGAATTCGTTGGTAAGTACTTTGTTGAGTGTGTTGATGTATTTAAAAACATCTACCAAGGTCAACACTCAAAGTGGGAGCATTTGCAAAAAGTAGCCATAGGCTTGCATATGCCTTTTTCTTATTTAAGATCTTTTCTTTTTATTTTGTTTTTTTCAAAGATTGATGACAAGAGGGATGAGGTTTAGGGTTTAGTAAGTCTTGCAATGGTTCACCACCATTTCTCAAAGTAAGAAAGGTAGAGTTCAAAAATTTACACATTAGGGCTACATGCCCACATATGTCTTTTTCTTTATTTTGGGTTTCTAAAAATAGATCCAAATGATTTTTGAGAAGGTTAGGGTTTAGGGTTTTTCTTATTTGATTTCTTTCTCTTTTATTTTATTTGGTTTGTGATCTTCACTTGATCACTTTAGGGTTTTAGGGTTTATCACATAAGCATAATAACACTCATCATGGCAAAACACAAATATTAGGTATGAGCACTAAGCATAGCACTCTATGTAAGAAGTTTTTGTTGGTTCTCATTTTTGGAAAAAGGAAATTCATTTTCTCTTTCTTTTGAAATTTGGGGTGTTACACAAACCTAGGATTTGACAAGATTCAAATGGGCAAACATATGATAAGTGATGCAAATATCATTTCTAAGTGCGGGCAAACCAGCCTTTAGCTTAACATATTACAAGGTTTCAGAAAATTGAGTGGGGGCGGCTGCCCCCCTTGGCTATAGTCTGGATCCGCCCATGCTATAGTTTGAGGCCATTTGGATGACGTTGAAAAAATTCTTTGATTAGAAATGGGGTTGTTCGAACCCCGTAGTTGGATTTTTTTGAACCTTGATCTGTAGTACTGGGCAAAACCCTAGTTTAACCTATTTAATTATAGATTCGTAGGTCGATTTTTCTACGTACCTTTTTATTATTACTCTACTATGCAGCACATATGTGTTTGCCCGTCGAGTGAAACTCGGAGGAAGAGGGATCACTCAGAAGGAGAGAAGAAGGAGGGAGAGCATTATGGTGTCTCACCTTTTTCGGGTGATGATGTTGACTATTGTGCAGGGTTTGTCAGTGAGCAGGAGGTGCGAGCGAGCGAGCGAGTCGAGCGAGGCCGAGAATGAGAGAGATTTGTTTTTTTGTGAGAGGGACAAACGAAGGATCCTGAAGGACCCAGAGACTTCCAATACGCATCCTGATGCGTCTTCTCTTGACAAAGAAAATGGCTAGGAGTTTGCGTACCTATTGCACGTGACTTGTGCTCACTGAAGTGTGGGACCTCACGCATGGGCACCACACGTAGACCTGTTGGTGTAAAAACTCGGTTGATTATTATAGTGCATTAGAACAAAGTTTCCTGCGGATTCAAGGGTAGGAAATCCAAGTTAACTCATTTACATGAGATTATTTTTTCCATGAAGCAAAGTTAACACCTCTATCAATTGGTACATTTTGTAGTGACTAAGAAGGATCCATGCTTACCTTTTCATTTTCACGTGTTAAACTTGTTTAAATCTTGGTCAAACCTAGGATTTGACAGAGATTCAAATGGGCGGAAAATTAAACAAAAAAACAGAAAAATGAAAAACCAAAGCAAATACGTAGTTTTCTTACGTCATATAGTAAGCATTCAAGTTGATAAACAAGGTCTAGACATATTCAGACCATACAAATCATGTATCTACCCCTAACCCTAAACTATGTCTTATGAAGTCAAGCATGAAGAGAAGTGGTTTTGGGTTTCAAACATGGAAATTTCAAATAACCTCCCAAAAACTTCATTTAGAGTGACTAAGAAGGATAAATGCTTCCCTTTTCATTTTCATGTTTTAAACTTGTTTAAATCTTGGTCAAACCTAGGATTTGACCAAGATTCAAATGGGAATCAAAAATAAAAAAATCAGAAAAATGAAGAACCAAAGCACATAGTCTTCTTATGTCATATAGTAAGCATTAAAGTTGATAAACAAGGTCTAGACGTATTCAAACCAGACAAATCATGTATCTACCCCTAACCCTAAACTCTGTCTTATGAAGTCAAGCATGAAGAGAAGTTGTTTTGGGTTTCAAACATGGAAATTTCATAAACCCTCCCAAGAGCTACATTTTGGAGTGACTAAGAAGGATAGATGCTTAATTTTTCATATTCATGATTTAAACTTGTTCAAATCTTGGTCAAACATAGGATTTCACCAAGATTCAAATGGGCATACAAATTAAAAAAATTAAAAATTGAAAAACCAAGGTCTTCTTATGTCATATAGTAAGCATTCAATTAAGTTGATAAACAAGGTCTAGATATATTCAAACCAGGAAAATCATGTATCTACCCCGTAACCCTAAACTCTGTCTTATGAAGTCAAGCATGCATGAAGAGAAGTGGTTTTTGGTTTCAAGCATGGAAATTTCAAAAACCCCCCCAAGAGCTACATTTTGGAGTGACTAAGAAGGATAGATGCTTAATTTTTCATATTCATGTTTTAAACTTGTTTAAATCATGGGCATCAAAATTTGACCAAGATTCAAATGGGCATAAAAATTAAAAAAAAACAATAAAATGAAAAACCAATGCACATAGTCATCTTATGTCATCTAGTAAGCATTCAATTAAGTTGATAAACAAGGTCTAGACATATTCAAACCAAAAAATCATGTATCAACAAGCTACCCGTAACCCCAAACTCTGTCTTATGTAGACAAGCATGAAGTGAAGTACGTGGTTTTTTGGTTTCAGACATGGAAATTTAAAAAAACCTCTCAAGAGCTTCATTTTGGAGTGACTACAAAGGATACATGCTTAATTTTTCATATTCATGTTTTAAACTTGTTTAAATCATGGTAAAACCTAGGATTTGACCAAGATTCAAATGGGCATAATTTTAAAAAAAAAGTAAAAGCAAGGCACATAGTCTTCTTATGTCATATAGTAAGCATTCAATTAAGTTGATAAACAAGGTCTAGACATATTCAAACCAGAGAAATCATGTATCTACCCCCTAACCCTAAACTCTGTCTCATGAAGTCAAGCGCATGAAGATATGTGGTTTTTTGTTTCAAACATGGAAATTTCAAAAACCCTCCCAAAGAGCTTCATTTTGGAGTGACTAAGAAGGATCCATAGGAAACTATGTACTAATACAGTATAATAATCCCCCGAGTTATTAGAGCAACAAGTCTGTCACTTACGTGTGGTTCCCATGCGTGAGGTCCCACACTTCAGTGAGCACAAGTCACGTACGCTAGGTAGGCAAACTCCCAGCCATCTTCTTTGTCAAGAGAGAGGCATCAACTCTCTCTCTCTCTCTCTCTCTCTCCATCTCTCCAATTATCCACCTCTGTTGGCTGCCGGTTTTGGCAGGTCGTTTCTAGCTCAGCTCGTAGGCCATGGTGTGCAGGCTCTGTAGCCATGGCGATTCGGTCGCGCCAAGTGGTTCGTCCCCGGCTGCGACGAGGATCAATCCGGACGGTGGCTGTTAAGGACCCGATCGCATTTCTTGCTTTCAGCCTGGGGTCTACCATGTAAATCTTAGGGATTTAGACGTAATTTCCTGTTTATTTTGTGTCCAGCTGTAAACTGCTCTCCCTTCGTCTCCTAGTAATAATAATAATAACGTAAAAAAAATCGACCTACGAATCTATTATTAAATAAGCTAAACTAGGGTTTTGCCCAGTACTACGGATCAATTTCTGAAAATCCAACTACGGGGTTCGATTTTGGCCTGCTAATATAAAATTATATAATCTGAACTAGTATTCCTCTAAAAAATCATTTTGGTATGCATCGTTTGGTACTTTTCATAGCTAGAGTGCTTACTCCCTAAGTTAGCAAATAGTCTTTGTATGTCATATAGTAAGCATTCAAGTTGATAAACAAGGTTTAGACATATTCAACCAGAAAAATCATGTATCTACCCCCTATCCCTAAACTCTGACTTATGAAGTCAAGCATGAAGAGATGTGGTTTTTGGTTTCAAACATGGAAATTTCAAAAACCCTCCCAAGAGCTACATTTTGGAGTGACTAAGAAGGATATATGCTTAATTTTTCATATTTATGTTTTAAACTTGTTTAAATCATGGTCAA
Source organism: Lolium perenne (assembly GCF_019359855.2). Classification (NCBI taxonomy): domain Eukaryota; kingdom Viridiplantae; phylum Streptophyta; class Magnoliopsida; order Poales; family Poaceae; genus Lolium; species Lolium perenne. The sequence goes on from NC_067247.2 coordinate 219,824,668, forward strand.
ACCTAGGACTTGACCAAGATTCAAATGGGCATAAAAAATCAAAATAAATCAAAATAAATGAAAAACCAAGGCACATAGTCTTCTTATGTCATATAGTAAGCATTCAATTAAGTTGATAAACAAGGTCTAGACATATTCAAGCCAGAAAAATCATGTATCTAGCTACCCCTAACCCTAAACTCTGTCTTATCAAGTCAAGCATGCATGAAGAGAAGTGGTTTTTGGTTTCAAACATGGAAATTTCAAAAACCCTACCAAGATCTACATTTTGGAGTGACTAAGAAGGATATATGCTTAGTTTTTCATATTCATGTTTTAAACTTCTTTAAATCATGGTCAAACCTAGGATTTGACCAAGATTCAAATGGGCATAAAAATTCAGAAAAAATGGAAAATGGAAAATCAAGGCACATAGTCTTCTTATGTCACATAGTAAGCATTCAATTAAGTTGATAAACAAGGTCTAGATATATTCAAACCATAAAAATCATGTACCTACCCCCTAACCCTAAACTCTGTCTCATGAAGTCAAGCATGAAGATATGTGGTTTTGGTTTCAAACATGGAAATTTCAAAAACCCTCCCAAGAGCTTCATTTTGGACTGACTAAGAAGGATCTATGCTTAATTTTTCATATTCATGTTTTCAACTTGTTTAAATCATGGTCAAACCTAGGATTTGACCAAGATTCAAATGGGCATGATTTAAAAAAATGAAAAATCAAGGCACATAGTCTTCTTATGTCATATAGTAAGCATTCAATTAAGTTGATAAACAAGGTCTAGACATATTCAAACCAGAAAAAACATGTATCTACCCCTATATATCCCTAAACCCTGACTTAATTATGAAGTCAAGCATGAAGAGAAGTGGTTTTTAGTTTCAAACATGGAATTTTCAAAAACCCTCCCAAGAGCTTCATTTTGGAGTGACTTAAGAAGCATACATGCTTACTTTTTCATATTCATGTTTTAAACTTGTTCAAATCTTGGTCAACAAACCTAGGATTTGACGAAGATTCAAATCGGTATAAAAAATTAAAACCAAGGTCTGCTCATGTCATATAGTAAGCATTCATTTAAATTGATAAACAAGGTCTAGACATATTCAAACTAGCAGGAAAATCATGTATCTACCCCTAACCCCAAACTCTGTCTTATGAAGTCAACCATGCATGAAGAGAAGTGGTTTTTGGTTTCAAGCATGGAAATTTCAAAAACCCTCCCAAGAGCTACATATTGGAGTGACTAAGAAGGATAGATGCTTAATTTTTCATATTCATGTTTTAAACTTGATTAAATCATAGTCAAATTAACCTAGGATTTGACCAAGATTCAAATGGGCATAAAAATTCAAAAAAAAATGAAAAACCAATGCACATAGTCATCTTATGTCATCTAGTAAGCATTCAATTAAGTTGATAAACAATGTCTAGACATATTCAAACCAGAAAATTAATGTATCAAGCTACTCCTAACCCCAAACTCTGTCTTATGAAGTCAAGCATGAAGAGAAGTACATGGTTTTTTGGTTTAAAACAAGGAAATTTCAAAAACCCTCTCAAGATCGAGCTTCATTTTGGAGTGACTACGAAGGATACATCCTTAATTTTTCATATTCATGTTTTAAACTTGTTTAAATCATGGTCAAACGTAGGATATGACCAAGATTCAAATGGGCATAAAAAATCAAGAAAAAACAATAAAATGAAAAACCAATGCACATAGTCATCTTATGTCACATAGTAAGCATTCAATTAAGTTGATAAACAAGGTCTAGATATATTCAAACCAGAGAAATCATGTATCTACCCCCTAACCATAAACTCTGTCTCATGAAGTCAAGCATGAAGATATGTGGTTTTTGGTTTCAAACATGGAAATTTCAAAAACCCTCCCAAGAGCTTCATTTTGGAGTGACTAAGAAGGATATATGCATAATTTTTCATATTCATGTTTTCAACTTGTTTAAATCATGGTCAAACTTAGGATTTGACCAAGATTCAAATGGTCATAAAATTAAAAAAAACAATAAAATGAAAAACCAATGCACATAGTCTTCTTATGTCATATATATATTAAGCATTCAATTAAGTTGATAAACACGGTCTAGACATATTCAAACGAGAAAAAACATGTATCAAGCTACCCCTAACCCCAAACTCTGTCTTATGAAGTCAAGCATGAAGAGAAGTACGTGGTTTTTTGGTTTCAAACATGGAAATTTCAAAAACCCTCTCAAGAGCTTCATTTTGGAGTGACTATGAAGGATACATGCTTAATTTTCATATTCATGTTTTAAACTTGTTTAAATCATGGTCAAACCTAGGATTTGGCCAAGATTCAAATAGGTATAATTTAAAAAAAATGAAAAATCAAGGCACATAGTCTTCTTATGTTATATAGTAAGCATTCAATTAAGTTGATAAACAAGGTCTAGACATATTCAAACCAGAGAAATCATGTATCTACCCCCTATACATCCCTAAACCCTGACTTATGAAGTCAAGCATGAAGAGAAGTGGTTTTTAGTTTCAAACATGGAAAATTCAAAAACCCTCCCAAGAGCTTCATTTTGGAGTGACTTAAGAAGCATACATGCTTACTTTTTCATATTCATGTTTTAAACTTGTTCAAATCTTGGTCAACAAACCTAGGATTTGACGAAGATTCAAATGGGTATAAAAAATTAAAACCAAGGTCTGCTCATGTCATATAGTAAGCATTCATTTAAATTGATAAACAAGGTCTAGACATATTCAAACTAGCAGGAAAATCATGTATCTACCCCCTAACCCTAAACTCTGTCTTATGAAGTCAAGCATGCATGAAGAGAAGAGGTTTTTGGTTTCAAGCATGGAAATTTCAAAAACCCTCCCAAGAGCTACATATTGGGGTGACTAAGAAGGATAGATGCTTAATTTTTCATATTCATGTTTTAAACTTGACTAAATCATGGTCAAACCTAGGATTTGACCAAGATTCAAATGGGCATAAAAATTTAAAAAATAAATGAAAACCCAATGCACATAATCATGTTATGTCATCTAGTAAGCATTCAATTAAGTTGATAAACAATGTCTAGACATATTCAAACCAGAAAATTTATGTATCAAGCTACCCCTAACCCCAAACTCTGTCTTATGAAGTCAAGCATGAAGAGAAGTACGTGGTTTTTTGGTTTCAAACATGGAAATTTCAAAAACCCTCTCAAGATCGAGCTTCATTTTGGAGTGACTACAAAGGATACATCCTTAATTTTTCATATTCATGTTTTAAACTTGTTTAAATCATGGTCAAACCTAGGATTTGACAAGATTCAAATGGGCAAACATATGATAAGTGATGCAAATATCATTTCTAAGTGCGGGCAAACCAGCCTTTAGCTTAACATATTACAAGGTTTTAGAAAATTGAGTGGGGGCGGCTGCCCCCCTTGGCTATAGTCTGGATCCGCCCATGCTATATTTTGAGGCCATTTGGATGACGTCGAAAAAATTCTTTGATTAGAAATGGGGTTGTTCGAACCCCGTAGTTGGATTTTTTTGAACTTTGATCTGTAGTACTGGGCAAAACCCTAGTTTAACCTATTTAATTATAGATTCGTAGGTCGATTTTTCTACGTACCTTTTTATTATTACTCTACTATGCAGCACATATGTGTTTGCCCGTCGAGTGAAACTCGGAGGAAGAGGGATCACTCGGAAGGAGAGAAGGAGGGAGAGCATTATGGTGTCTCCCCTTTTTCGGGTGATGATGTTGACTATTGTGCAGGGTTTGTCAGTGAGCAGGAGGTGCGAGCCAGCGAGCGAGCGAGTCGAGCGAGGCCGATTGTGAGAGGGACAAATGAAGGATCCTGAAGGACCCAGAGACTTCCAATACGCATCCTGATGCGTCTTCTCTTGACAAAGAAAATGGCTGGGAGTTTGCGTACCTATTGCACGTGACTTGTGCTCACTGAAGTGTGGGACCTCACGCATGGGCACCACGCGTAGACCTGTTGGTGTAAAAACTCGGTTGATTATTATAGTGCATTAGAACAAAGTTTCCTATGGATTCAAGGGTAGGAAATCCAAGTTAACTCATTTACATGAGATTATTTTTTCCATGAAGCAAAGTTAACACATCTATCAATTGCTACATTTTGGAGTGACTAAGAAGGATCCATGCTTACCTTTTCATTTTCACGTGTTAAACTTGTTTAAATCTTGGTCAAACCTAGGATTTGACAGAGATTCAAATGGGCAGAAAATTAAACAAAAAAACAGAAAAATGAAAAACCAAAGCACATACGTAGTTTTCTTACGTCATATAGTAAGCATTCAAGTTGATAAACAAGGTCTAGACATATTCAAACCAAACAAATCATGTATCTACCCCTAACCCTAAACTATGTCTTATGAAGTCAAGCATGAAGAGAAGTGGTTATGGGTTTGAAACATGGAAATTTCAAAAAACCTCCCAAAAACTTCATTTTGAGTGACTAAGAAGGATAAATGCTTCCCTTTTCATTTTCATGTTTTAAACTTGTTTAAATCTTGGTCAAACCTAGGATTTGACCAAGATTCAAATGGGCATCAAAAATAAAAAAATCAGAAAAATGAAAAACCAAAGCACATAGTCTTCTTATGTCATATAGTAAGCATTAAAGTTGATAATCAAGGTCTAGACGTATTCAAACCAGACAAATCATGTATCTACCCCTAACCCTAAACTCTGTCTTATGAAGTCAAGCATGAAGAGAAGTTGTTTTGGGTTTCAAACATGGAAATTTCAAAAACCCTCCCAAGAGCTACATTTTGGAGTGACTAAGAAGGATAGATGCTTAATTTTTCATATTCATGATTTAAACTTGTTCAAATCTTGGTCAAACATAGGATTTGACCAAGATTCAAATGGGCATACAAATTAAAAAAATGAAAAATTGAAAAACCAAGGTCTTCATATGTCATATAGTATGCATTCAATTAAGTTGATAAACAAGGTCTAGACATATTCAAACCAGGAAAATCATGTATCTACCCCCTAACCCTAAACTCTGTCTTATGAAGTCAAGCATGCATGAAGAGAAGTGGTTTTTGGTTTCAAGCATGGAAATTTCAAAAACCCTCCCAAGAGCTACATTTTGGAGTGACTAAGAAGGATAGATGCTTAATTTTTCATATTCATGTTTTAAACTTGTTTAAATCATGGGCATAAAAAAAATCATGGGCATAAAAATTTGACCAAGATTGGGCATAAAAATAAAAAAAAACAATAAAATGAAAAACCAATGCACATAGTCATCTTATGTCATCTAGTAAGCATTCAATTAAGTTGATAAACAAGGTCTAGACATATTCAAACCAGAAAAATCATGTATCAACAAGCTACCCCTAACCCCAAACTCTGTCTTATGAAGACAAGCATGAAGTGAAGTAAGTGGTTTTTTGGTTTCAAACATGGAAATTTCAAAAAACCTCTCAAGAGTTTCATTTTGGAGTGACTACGAAGGATACATGCTTAATTTTTCATATTCATGTTTTAAACTTGTTTAAATCATGGTAAAACCAAGGATTTGACCAAGATTCAAATGGGCATAATTTAAAAAAAATGTAAAATCAAGGCACATAGTCTTCTTATGTCATATAGTAAGCATTCAATTAAGTTGATAAACAAGGTCTAGACATATTCAAACCAGAGAAATCATGTATCTACCCCCTAACCCTAAACTCTGTCTCATGAAGTCAAGCGCATGAAGATATGTGGTTTTTTGTTTCAAACATGGAAATTTCAAAAACCCTCCCAAAGAGCTTCATTTTGGAGTGACTAAGAAGGATCCATAGGAAACTATGTACTAATACATTGTAATAATCACCCGAGTTATTAGAGAAACAAGTCTGTCACTTACGTGTGGTTCCCATGCGTGAGGTCCCACACTTCAGTGAGCACAAGTCACGTACAGTAGGTAGGCAAACTCCCAGCCATCTTCTTTGTCAAGAGAGAGGCATCAACACTCTCTCTCTCTCTCTCCATCTCTCCAATTATCCACCTCCGTTGGCTGCCGGTTTTGGCAGGTCGTTTCTAGCTCAGCTCGTAGGCCATGGTGTGCAGGCTCTGTAGCCATGGCGATTCGGTCGCGCCAAGTGGTTCGTCCCCGGCTACAACGAGAATCAATCCGGATGGTGGCTGTTAAGGACTCGATCGCATTTCTTGCTTTCAGCCTAGGGTCTACCATGTAAATCTTAGGGATTAAGTTGTAATTTCCTGTTTATTTTATGTCCTGCTGTAAACTGCGCTCTGATGCGTATTGGAAATCAGGGTCCTTCAGGATCGTTCGGTTGTCCCTCTAAAAAAACATCTCTCTCATTTCGGCCTTTCACGCTCGCTCGCACCCCCTGCGCACTGACAACCCTACACAACAGTCAACATCACCAGAAAAAGGATAGACACCATAAATAAGTGGGGCCCTGTGACTGCTCTCCCTTCGTCTCCTAGTAATAATAATAATAACGTAAAAAAATCGACCTAAGAATCTATTATTAAAAAAGCTAAACTAGGGTTTTACCAAGTAATACGGATCAATTTTTGAAAATCCAACTACGGGGTTCGATTTTGGCCTGCTAATATAAAATTATATAATCCGAACTAGTATTCCTCTAAAAAATCATTTTGGTATGCATCGTTTGGTACTTTTCATAGCTAGAGTGCTTACTCCCTAAGTTAGCAAATAGTCTTTGTATGTCATATAGTAAGCATTCAAGTTGATAAACAAGGTTTAGACATATTCAACCAGAAAAATCATGTATCTACCCCCTATCCCTAAACTCTGACTTATGAAGTCAAGCATGAAGAGATGTCGTTTTTGGTTTCAAACATGGAAATTTCAAAAACCCTCCCAAGAGCTACATTTTGGAGTGACTAAGAAGGATATATGCTTAATTTTTCATATTTATGTTTTAAACTTGTTTAAATCATGGTCAAACCTAGGACTTGACCAAGATTCAAATGGGCATAAAAAATCAAAATAAATCAAAATAAATGAAAAACCAAGGCACATAGTCTTCTTATGTCATATAGTAAGCATTCAATTAAGTTGATAAACAAGGTCTAGACATATTAAAACCAGAAAAATCATGTATCTAGCTACCCCTAACCCTAAACTCTGTCTTATGAAGTCAAGCATGCATGAAGAGAAGTGGTTTTTGGTTTCAAACATGGAAATTTCAAAAACCCTACCAAGATCTACATTTTGGAGTGACTAAGAAGGATATATGCTTAATTTTTCATATTCATGTTTTAGACTTGTTTAAATCATGGTCAAACCTAGGATTTGACCAAGATTCAAATGGGCATAAAAATTCAGAAAAAACAAAAAATGGAAAATCAAGGCACATAGTCTTCTTATGTCACATAGTAAGCATTCAATTAAGTTGATAAACAAGGTCTAGATATATTCAAACCAGAGAAATCATGTATCTACCCCCTAACCCTAAACTCTGTCTCATGAAGTCAAGCATGAAGATATGTGGTTTTTGGTTTCAAACATGGAAATTTCAAAAACCCTCCCAAGAGCTTCATTTTGGAGTGACTAAGAAGGATATATGCTTAATTTTTCATATTCATGTTTTCAACTTGTTTAAATCATGGTCAAACCTAGGATTTGACCAAGATTCAAATGGGCATAATTTAAAAAAATGAAAAATCAAGGCACATAATCTTCTTATGTCATATAGTAAGCATTCAATTAAGTTGATAAACAAGGTCTAGACATATTCAAACCAGAAAAAACATGTATCTACCCCTATATATCCCTAAACCCTGACTTAATTATGAAGTCAAGCATGAAGAGAAGTGGTTTTTAGTTTCAAACATGGAATTTTCAAAAACCCTCCCAAGAGCTTCATTTTGGAGTGACTTAAGAAGCATACATGCTTACTTTTTCATATTCATGTTATAAACTTGTTCAAATGTTGGTCAACAAACCTAGGATTTGACGAAGATTCAAATGGGTATAAAAATTAAAACCAAGGTCTGCTCATGTCATATAGTAAGCATTCATTTAAATTGATAAACAAGGTCTAGACATATTCAAACTAGCAGGAAAATCATGTATCTACCCCCTAACCCTAAACTTTGTCTTATGAAGTCAAGCATGCATGAAGAGAAGTGGTTTTTGGTTTCAAGCATGAAATTTCAAAAACCCTCCCAAGAGCTACATATTGGAGTTACTAAGAAGGATAGATGCTTAATTTTTCATATTCATGTTTTAAACTTGATTAAATCATAGTCAAATTAACCTAGGATTTGACCAAGATTCAAATGGGCATAAAAATTCAAAAAAAAATGAAAAACCAATGCACATAGTCATCTTATGTCATCTAGTAAGCATTCAATTAAGTTGATAAACAATGTCTAGACATATTCAAACCAGAAAATTTATGTATCAAGCTACTCCTAACCCCAAACTCTGTCTTATGAAGTCAAGCATGAAGAGAAGTACGTGGTTTTTTGGTTTAAAACATGGAAATTTCAAAAACCCTCTCAACACTACAAGAAAAGTTGCCATGGCCGACGAAGTTGAAGTCGCGCCGTGGTTGCTGCTGTACCATGGCCGACGATTTTGGGTCTGTTCGTTGTGCATGTCAAAACGTTTTTTTTCTCGTTTTTGAGGCCACCTAGCCCGACGAAACCGGCCAAAACGTTGCGTATGGTGGCCCGGGACGTGGTGCATCTCGAATTCTCGGGTTCACCGGCCGAGTCAACGCAAATCCGCACCGCCGAGGGATGTAGGGCCCAGATGGCAGCCTCTCTGGCATTGTTTTTTTTCTTGATCGCGCCATCTCGTTCAACACTCTCCGATCGAGCCGTTTATGATGCAGGATCATGGGTCCCGCATGTCATCCTCTATGAACCAAAATTCTTTCTATTCTTGGATTTTTTTGACACCCTGATTTCTGGCTACTTCCTTTTTCTTTTGATCCCTTGCCGCCTTGGAAACGTTGACACCGCTGCTGCTAATTGGGACCCGCATGTCATCCTCTATGAGCAATCAACTTTCTTTTCTTGGAGTTTTTTTTGGCACCTCAAATTTGGTCACTTGCCTTTTTCTTTCGATCCCATGCCGCCTCTCAAACGGTGATACCGCTGCTGCTAAATGGGACCCGCATGTCATCCTCTATGTACTATAAAACTTTCTTTTCTTGGATTTTTTTTGGCACCTCATATTTGGTCACTTACCTTTTTCTTTCGATCCCCTGCCGCCTCTCAAACGGTGAGACCGCTGCTGCTAAATGGGACCCGCATGTCATCCTCTATGTACTATAAAACTTTCTTTTCTAGGATTTTTTTTGGAACCTCATATTTGGTCACTTGCCTTTTTCTTTCGATCCCATGTCAACCTCTATGAACAATAAACGCTGAGGATGCTGCTGCCTCATGGGTCCCGCATGTCATCCTCTCAGAACGAAAATGCTTCTTTTCTTGGATTTTTTACCAATGGATTTTTGGTTTATTTTTTCTTTCCATCCCCTGCCGCCTTTAAAACGTTGACGACGCTGCTGGCTCATGGGTCCCCGATGTCAGCCTCCCCGTACAAGAAACATGTGATATCTTGATTATTTTGCAGACAATAAACATTGTATTTCGCTCTGAGCTATTGCAAACGGATAAATTAAATCTTTATTTTTACATAAACAAACTTATATGTTGAATCTCCTTGTTTTGTGTTTTTGCGAAGCATAGGACTTTCCTGTTTTTTTAGAAAAATCCGAACTTTCCTGTTTTGGAGTGGGCTGAAATTGTACGAGTCAAAAGGCCCAACAGGATAGTTCGAAGGCCCAGATGTCCAGATGCAGCCCAATTGAAATCTTTCTTTTCTTGGATTTTTTTCACCCCCTGATTTCTGGCTACTTCATTTTTCTTTTGGTCCTGTGCCGCCTTGGAAATGTTGAGACCGCTGCTGCAAAATGGGACCCGCATGTCATCCTCTATGTACAATAAAATTTCTTTTCTTGGATTATTTTTGGCTCCTGATATTTGGTCACTTGCCTTTTTCTTTCGATCTCGCGCAGCCTCTCAAACGGTGAGACCGCTGCTGCTAAATGGGACCCGCACGTCATCCTCTATGTACAATCAAGTTTCTTTTCTTGAATTATTTTTGGCTCCTGATATTTGGTCACTTGCATTTTTCTTTCGATCTCATGCCACGTTGAGGACCCTGCAGGCTCATGGGACCCGCATGTCATCCTCTATGTACTATAAAACTTCTTTTCTTGGATTATTTTTGGCTCCTGATATTTGGTCACTTGCCTTTTTCTTTCGATCCCGTGCAGCCTCTCAAACGGTGATACCGCTGCTGCTAAATGGGACCCGCATGTCATCCTCTATGTACCCTCAAGTTTCTTTTCTTGAATTATTTTTGGCTCCTGATATTTGGTCACTTGCCTTTTTCTTTCGATCTCATGCCACGTTTGAAACGTTGAGGAACCTGCTGGCTCATGGGACCCGCATGTCATCCTCTATGTGCTATAAAAGTTTATTTTCTTGGGTTTTTTTCACCCTCTGATTTTTGGCTATTTCCTTTTCCTTTTGATCCCCTGCCACCTTGGAAACGTTGAATAAGCTGCTGACTCATGGGACCCGCATGTCATCCTCTATGTACAATCAACTTTCTTTTTCTTTTGATCTCAAGCCGCATTTGAAACGTTGAGACCGCTGCTGCTAATTGGGACCCGCATGTCATCCTCTATGTACAATAAAGTTTTTTCTTGGATTATCTTTGGCTCCTGATATTTTGTCACTTGCCTTTTTCTTTCGATCTCATGCCGCCTTTGAAACGTTGAGTAAGCTGCTGGCTCATGGGTCCCGCATGTCATCCTCTACGAACAATAAAAGTTTCCTTTCTTGGAGTTATTTTTGACCCCTAATTTCTGGCTATTTGCCTTTTCTTTTGATCTCCTGCCCCCTTTGAAACGATGAGGACGCTGTTGGCAGGTCGGTCCCACATGTCATCCTCTATGAACAATAAAAGTTTCCTTTGATGGATTTATTTTGAACCCCTAATTAATTTCTGGATATTTCCTTTTTTTTCCTTTGATCCCCTGCCGCCTTGGAATCGTTGAGGATGTTGCTGCCTCATGGGTCCCGCATGTCATCCTCTCAGAACGGTAAATGTTTCTTTTATTGGATTTTGTTTACCAGATGATTTTTGGCTTATATTTTATTTCGATCTCCTGCCGCCTTTAAAACGTTGAGGACGCTGCTGGCTCACGGGTCCCACATGTCAGCCTCTATGAACAATAAACGCTGAGGATGCTGCTGCCTCATGGGTCCCGCATGTCATCCTCTTTGAACGAAATGTTTCTTTTCTTGGATTTTTTACCAACATATTTTTGGTTTATTTTTTCTTTCCATCCCCTGCCGCCTTTAAAACGTTGACGACGCTGCTAGCTCATGGGTCCCCGATGTCAGTCTCCCCGTACAAGAAACATGTGATATCTTGATTATTTTGCAGATAATAAACAGTGTATTGCGCTCTGAGCTATTTCAAACGGATAAATTAAATCTTTATTTTTACATAAACAAACTTATATGTTGAATCTCCTTGTTTTTTTGTTTTTGCGAAGCATAGGACTTTCCTGTTTTTTTAGAAAATTCCGAACTTTCCTGTTTTGGAGTGGGCTGAAATTGTTCGAGTCAAAAGGCCAAGCAGGATAGTTCGAAGGCCCAGATGTCCAGATGCAGCCCAATTGAAATCTTTCTTCTTCGATTTTTTTCACCCCCTGATTTCTGGCTACTTCATTTTTCTTTTGGTCCTGTGCCGCCTTGGAAACGTTGAGACCGCTGCTGCAAAATGGGTCCCGCATGTCATCCTCTATGTACAATAAAATTTCTTTTCTTGGATTATTTTTGGCTCCTGATATTTGATCACTTCCTTTTTCTTTCGATCACGTGCAGCCTCTCAAACGGTGATACCGCTGCTGCTAAATGGGACCCGCATGTCATCCTCTATGTACACTCAAGTTTCTTTTCTTGAATTATTTTTGGCTCCTGATATTTGGTCACTTGCCTTTTTCTTTCGATCTCATGCCACGTTTGAAACGTTGAGGAACCTGCTGGCTCATGGGACCCGCATGTCATCCTCTATGTGCTATAAAAGTTTATTTTCTTGGGTTTTTTTTCAGCCTCTGATTTTTGGCTATTTCCTTTTCCTTTTGATCCCCTGCCGCCTTGGAAACGTTGAGTAAGCTGCTGACTCATGGGACCCGCATGTCATCCTCTATGTACAATCAACTTTCTTTTCTTTTGATCTCAAGCCGCATCTGAAACGTTGAGACCGCTGCTGCTAATTGGGACCCGCATGTCATCCTCTATGTACAATAAAGTTTCTTTTCTTGGATTATCTTTGGCTCCTGATATTTTGCCACTTGCCTTTTTCTTTCGATCTCATGCCGCCTTTGAAATGGTGAGTAAGCTGCTGGCTCATGGGTCCCGCATGTCATCCTCTACGAACAATAAAAGTTTCCTTTCTTGGAGTTATTTTTGACCCGTAATTTCTGGCTATTTGCCTTTTTTCTTTTGATCTCCTGCCCCCTTTGAAACGATGAGGACGCTGTTGGCAGGTCGGTCCCACATGTCATCCTCTGTGAACAATAAAAGTTTCCTTTGATGGATTTATTTTGAACCCCTAATTAATTTCTGGATATTTCCTTTTTTTTTCTTTGATCCCCTGCCGCCTTGGAATCGTTGAGGATGATGCTGCCTCATGGGTCCCGCATGTCATCCTCTCAGAACGGTAAATGTTTCTTTTATTGGATTTTGTTTACCAAATGATTTTTGGCTTATATTTTATTTCGATCTCCTGCCGCCTTTAAAACGTTGAGGACGCTGCTGGCTCACGGGTCCCACATGTCAGCCTCTATGAACAATAAACGCTGAGGATGCTGCTGCCTCATGGGTCCCGCATGTCATCCTCTTTGAACGAAATGTTTCTTTTCTTGGATTTTTTACCAACATATTTTTGGTTTATTTTTTCTTTCCATCCCCTGCCGCCTTTAAAACGTTGACGACGCCGGCTTTGGCTCATGGGTCCCCGATGTCAGTCTCCCCGTACAAGAAACATGTGATATCTTGATTATTTTGCAGACAATAAACAGTGTATTGCGCTTTGAGCTATTTCAAACGGATAAATTAAATCTTTATTTTTACATAAACAAACTTATATGTTGAATCTCCTTGTTTTTTTGTTTTTGCGAAGCATAGGTCTTTCCTGTTTTTTTAGAAAATTCCGAACTTTCCTGTTTTGGAGTGGGCTGAAATTGTACGAGTCAAAAGGCCAAGCAGGATAGTTCGAAGGCCCAGATGTCCAGATGCAGCCCAATTGAGATCTTTCTTCTTCGATTTTTTTCACCCCCTGATTTCTGGCTACTTCATTTTTCTTTTGGTCCTGTGCCACCTTGGAAACGTTGAGACCGCTGCTGCAAAATGGGACCCGCATGTCATCCTCTATGTACAATAAAATTTCTTTTCTTGGATTATTTTTGGCTCCTGATATTTGGTCACTTGCCTTTTTCTTTCGATCCCGTGCAGCCTCTCAAACGGTGATACCGCTGCTGCTAAATGGGGCCCGCATGTCATCCTCTATGTACAATCAAGTTTCTTTTCTTGAATTATTTTTGGCTCCTGATATTTGGTCACTTGCATTTTTCTTTCGATCTCATGCCACGTTGAGGACCCTGCAGGCTCATGGGACCCTGATACGTCCAATTTGCATCACTATTTTATATCATAATTTGCTGTTATTCATTGATATATTTCGTATTGGGACACAATACTTATGTTATTTCATCTATTTTGCATGTTTCATCATTATTGGAGGATCAAGCACCGGAGCCAGGATTCTGCTGGAAAAAGCACCGTCAGAACGCAATATTTCGGAAGATCAACTGTGGAAGGAAATTATACCAAAAATCCTATTTTTCAAGATGACGAAGGAAGCCAGAAGGAGGAGCCAGCTGGACCCAGGGTGGGCCCACACCATAGGGCGGCGCGGCCCATGGCCTGGCCGCGCAACCATGTGGTGTGGGGGCCCCACAGCCCCTTTCGCCTCCTTTTCTTCGCGAAACCCTTCGTCCCGAAAACCTAAGCCACAGAGGGTACCTCGCGAAGAGTTACAGCCGCCTCTGCGGGGCGGAGAACACCAGAGAGAAAAGAGCTCTCCGGCGGGCAGGAATCCGCCGGGGAAATTCCCTCCCGGAGGGGGAAATCGACGCCATCGTAACCGTCATCGAGCTGGACATCTTCTCCATCACCATCATCACCATCTCCACCATCATCACCGCCGTCTCCACCGCTGGACACCGTCACCGCCGTAGCAATTTGGGTTTGATCTTGATTGTTTGATAGGGGAAACTCTCCCGGTATCGATCTCTACTTGTTGTTGATGCTATTGAGTGAAACCATTGAACCAAGTTTATGTTCAGATTGTTATTCATCATCATATCACCTCTGATCATGTTCCATATGATGTCTCGTGAGTAGTTCGTTTAGTTCTTGAGGACATGGGTGAAGTCTAAATGTTAGTAGTGAACTATGGTTGAGTAATATTCAATGGTATGATATTTAAGTTGTGGTGTTATTCTTCTAGTGGTGTCATGTGAACGTCGACTACATGACACTTCACCATTTATGGGCCTAGGGGAATGCATCTTGTACTCGTTTGCCAATTGCGGGGTTGCCGGAGTGACAGAAACCTAAACCCCCGTTGGTATATCGACGCAGGAGGGATAGCAGGATCTCAGAGTTTAAGGCTGTGGTTAGATTTATTCTTAATTACTTTCTTGTAGTTGCGGATGCTTGCAAGGGGTATAATCACAAGTATGTATTAGTCCTAGGAAGGGCGGTGCATTAGCATAGGTTCACCCACACAACACTTATCATAACAATGAAGATTATTTAGCCGTATGTAGCGAAAGCACTAGACTAAAATCCCGTGTGTCCTCGAGAACGTTTGGTCATTATAAGTAAACAAACCGGCTTGTCCTTTGTGCTAAAAAGGATTGGGCCACTCGCTGCAATTGTTACTCTCGCATTTTACTTACTCGTACTTTATTCAACTGTTGCATCAAAACCCCCTGAATATTTGTGCTCGAGCATTTACGGTGAATCCTTCATCGAAACTGCTTGTCAACACCTTGCTCCTCGTTGGGATCGACATTCTTACTTATTGAAAATACTACGATACACCCCCTATACTTGTGGGTCATCAAGACTATTTTTACGGCGCCGTAGCCGGGTAGTGAAGCACTATTGGTAAGTGGAATTGGTAAGGAAAACCTTTACTGTTTGTGCTGATTTTATTTCTGCCTGCTGCTATAAGTTATTATGGAGAGATCTTCTCTTCAATTTCTATTTGGGAAATCTACTACTACTGCAACGGTAGTGGATGAGGCGCCAGGTGAGGAAGTGATACCATATAAAATACCTATGAAAATTATTGAACGTGTTATGGATAACCGCTATGAAGGGGATGGAACTGTCCACCCTGGAGATCATTTATTGTTCTTACATGAATTATGCGGTTTATTCAAGTGTGCAGGTATTGCTATGGATGAAGTGAGGAAGAAACTATTCTCTTTATCACTGCAGTAAGGCGGCGCATTGGTATAAATTACTGGATAATGGGGACTCTCTTGAATGGAATGATATTGTGCCCCGGTTTTATTCTAAGTTCTATCCTCCAAGTGAAATCCACAAGGATCGGAATCGCATATATAATTTTTGGCCTCATGATGGAGAGAGTATTGCCCAAGCTTGGGGAGATTGAAGTCTTTAATGCTCAAATGCCCCATTCATGAGCTTCCTGGTAATGTTATTATTGATAATTTCTATGCAAGACTTTCTTTTCAAGACAAGACCTTGCTGGATACTTCTTGTTCTGGATCATTTACACGCAACAAAGAAGAGTTTAAAAGGGACCTTCTTGATCGGATCCAAGAAAATACTGAAGGTTGGGAGAACGACAAGGATAGAGAATCAGGTATAATTTATGATTATAAATGCATTGAAGCTTTTATGGATCTTGATAAATTTCGTAATATGAGTGCTACATATGGTCTTGATTCTCAAGTTGCTGCAAATCTTTATAAAGCTTTTGCCTCTCATTATGAATTGCCAAAGAAGAATTTTGATAAGTATCATGAACCTTATAAAGATAAAATTGATTCATCTATTAATAAATGCGTTGTAGTTGAAAGCTGGCGATCATGTTATTCACGAAGCTTATATTGAAAAAACTCCTTTCCCTGCTAAAATGAAGGAGTACTCTGTTATAAATCGTGCGGTTCATAAAAGTGAAAAGAAACCTGTAGAACCTGAAGAACAATAAAAGTTGCAATAGTTAAAGATCTTGTGACTGAAAATGTGGAGGATGGTCATATTATTTTCTCAGAAGATGCTTCTAATATTGTTTCACATCCTAATAAACCCAAACAAGTTAGTGTTCCTATGCTATCTGTTAGAATTGGTGATCATTGCTATTATGGATTATGTGATATTGGTGCAAGTGTTAGTGCTATTCCTTATGAGCTTTACACGGAGATTATGCACGAAATTGATTCTTGTGAACTTGAAGATATTGATGTGGTTATTCAGCTGGCTAATAGAGAAACTATTTCTCCAATTGGTATTGTTCGAGATGTGGAAGTTCTATGCGGTAAGATTAAATATCCTGCTGACTTTTTGGTACTTGGTTCTGCTGCTAGTGATTATTGTCCTATTATTTTTGGTAGACCTTTTCTAAATACTTGTGGAGCTATTATAGATTGCAAGAAAGAGAAAATTTTGACTAAATTTGCTGGTGAATCTTATGAGTTTAACTTCTCTAAATTTACCAAAACTCCTTATAAAGCTGATTTGCCTAATAATGATTTTAAAATGGAGCAGTGTGCATCTATTGTTCTTGTTCCTAATAATCCTTTGCAGCAACATTTGGAGAATAGCGAGAGTGAAGTTTTTAGGAAAGAAAGAGATGAGCTTGAGGAAATTTTTCTTCGCCAACCTATTCTCAAGCATGATTTACCGGTGGAAGATTTGGGTACAACACCGCCACCAAAGGAAGATCCTGTTTTTGATTTAAAGCCTTTGCCTGATAATCTTAAATATGCTCATATTGATGATAAGAAAATATATCCTGTTATTATTAGTTCTAAGCTTTCAGAGATTGAGGAAGAAAGGTTATTGGAAATATTGAAGAAACACCGAGGAGCTATTGGCTATACTCTTGATGATTTGAAGGGGATTTCTCCTTCTATTTGCCAACATGCTATTAATATGGAAGATGATGCAAAGCCTGTTGTTGAACATCAGCGTCGTCTAATTCCGAAGATGAAGGAAGTGGTAAGGAATGAGGTATTAAGACTTCTTGAAGCTGGTATTATATATCCTATTGCTGATAGTAGATGGGTTAGTCCTGTGCATTGCGTTCCCAAGAAAGGAGGAATGACTGTTGTGCCTAATGATAATGATGAGCTCATCCCTCAAAGAGTAGTTGTAGGGTATAGAATGTGCATTGATTTTCGAAAAGTTAATAAAGTTACTAAGAAAGATCATTACCCTTTACCATTTATTGATCAAATGCTAGAAAGATTGTCTAAAAATACTCATTTTTGTTTTCTTGATGGTTATTAGGTTTTCACAAATTGCTGTTAAAGCTAAAGATCAAGAGAAAACCACTTTCACTTGTCCCTATGGAACTTATGCTTATAGACGTATGCCTTTTGGTTTATGTAATGCTCCTGCTACTTTTCAAAGATGCATGTCTGCTATTTTTCATGGTTTTTGTGAGAGTATTGTAGAGGTATTCATGGATGATTTTTTCATCTATGGGAATTCTTTTGATAGTTGCTTGCGAAACCTTGATAAAGTTTTGCAGAGATGTGAAGAAACTAACCTTGTTCTTAATTGGGAGAAATGCCACTTTATGGTTAATGAAGGAATTGTATTGGGACATAAAATTTCTGAGAGAGGTATTGAAGTTGATAGAGCTAAAGTTGAAGCAATTGAGAAGATGCCCTATCCTAGGGATGTTAAAGGTATTCGTAGTGTTCTTGGTCATCTTTGGGTTTTATAGGAGATTTATTAAAGATTTCTCCAAGATTTCAAAGCCTCTTACTAATCTTCTTCAAAAAGATGTACCATTTGTTTTTGATGATGATTGTAAGGAAGCTTTTGAAACTCTAAAGAAAGCCTTAACAACTGCTCCTATAGTTGAACCTCCTGATTGGAACTTACCATTTGAAATTATGTGTGATGCTAGTATTTTGCTGTAGGCGCTGTTCTTGGACAGCGAGTAGATAAAAAACTGAATGTTATTCATTATGCTAGTAAAACTCTTGATGCTGCTCAAAGAAATTATGCTACAACTGAAAAAGAATTATTAGCTGTAGTCTTTGCTTGCGATAAATTTAGATCTTATATTGTTGATTCAAAAGTTACTATTCATACTGATCATGCTGCAATTAGATACCTTATGACAAAGAAAGATGCTAAGCCGAGGCTTATTAGATGGGTACTTCTTTTGCAAGAATTTGATTTACATATTGTAGATAGGAAAGGTGCTGATAATCCTGTTGCTGATAACCTGTCTAGATTGGAAAATATTGCTTATGATCCTGTTCCTGTTAATGATAGTTTTCCAAATGAACAATTGGCTGTAATAAAGGTGAGCTCGCGAGACAGTCCTTGGTATGCTGATTATGCTAACTTTATTGTTTCCAAGTACTTGCCTCCAACCTTTTCAGCTCAGCAAAGGAGGAAATTCTTTTATGACTTGAGGCATTATTTCTGGGATGACCCACACTTATATAAAGAAGGAGTGGATGGTATTATGCGAAGATGTGTTCCCGAATATGAACAACAAGAGATATTGAGTAAATGTCATGGTAGTGCTTATGGAGGACATCACGCCGGAGAAAGAACCGCGCAAAAGGTTCTACAATCAGGTTTTTATTGGCCAACTCTCTTCAAGGATGCGAGAAAGTTTATTTTATCTTGTGATGAATGCCAAAGGGTTGGTAATATCTCCAGACGTAATGAAATGCCTATGAATTATACTCTTGTTATTGAACCATTTGATTGTTGGGGATTTGACTTCATGGGACCTTTTCCGTCTTCAGAAGGTAACACTCACATACTTGTTGCTGTTGATTATGTTACTAAATGGGTGGAAGCAATACCTACAAAAAGTGCTGATGGTGAGACCTCTTTAAGAATGCTTTTAGACATTATTTTTCCTAGATTTGGAGTGCCTAGATATATTATGACTGATGGAGGTTCTCATTTTATTCATGGAGGTTTTAGAAAAACTCTTGCTAGGTATGGTATTAATCATAGAATTGCTTCCGCTTATCATCCTCAAACTAGTGGTCAAGTAGAATTATCAAATAGAGAGATTAAATCTATTTTGGGAAAGACTGTTAATAAAACTAGAAAGAATTGGGCTAGTAAATTGAAGGATGCACTATGGGCTTATAGAACTGCTTATAAAAATCCCATGGGAATGTCACCTTTTAAAATGGTTTACGGAAAAGCTTGTCATTTACCTTTAGAACTAGAGCACAAAGCTTATTGGGCAGTTAGAGAATTAAATAAAGATCCTAAACTTGCCGGTAATAAGAGGTTGTTGCAATTGAGTTCTCTAGATGAATGGAGAAGTGAAGCTTATGAAAATGCTAAACTCTTTAAAGAGAAAGTTAAAAAATGGCATGATAGAAGAATTATCAAAAGAGAGTTTAATGTTGGGGATAAAGTCCTATTGTATAGGTCTCGTCTCAGACTCTTTGCAAGGAAATTACTCTCGAAATGGGAAGGACCATATGTTGTTGAGGAGGTGTATCGTTCAGGAGCAATTAAAATTAGCTCTCTCCAAGGCAATGCCACGCAAGTGGTGAATGGACAAAGACTCAAGCATTATATCTCGGGTGATTCTTATAATGTTGATGTTGATATTATTCAAGTGGAAACACCGGAGGCTTTCATCAAAGGGCAAATTGACAGTCCGCCAGAACTCGACTTTGAATAGGTAACAGTACTGGTAATGAAAAGTACGCAATTTACTTTCCGAACAATATTTTTGCTGTTTTTGGAAAATATGAAAAATTACGAGTTCGAAACGGAGTGGAAGGCACGCACGAGGGGGTGCCACCATAGGCCGGCGCGGCCTGGCCTGGGCCCGCGCCGCCCTATGGTCTGGCCACCTCGTCGCCCCTTTCCGACTCTGGTTCGATCTGGTACTTTCCTTTTGTCGTGAAAATTTTTGCTATATAATCCCCCGGACCCCTGGAGGTCCGTATATCGTTTTCTCGACGTGTTTTGTTTCGAGCTGTTTCTGCCAGGATCTGTTTTCGGTCTAGAAGCACCATGGCCTCCAACAACAAGGGCAAGGGGCTTTCGGAGGAAGAAGTGAAGAGGGTGCCATCAAGACAAGAGCAGCAAGCCGTTGGGAGCAAGCAAATCTTGCTCTACGGACTACCGATGAGTTTTGTGATCAATATCGGGCTCTAAGAAGAGAAGTGGAGATACTCCAGGAGGAGAATTGCCGTCTCCGAAGAATGCTGGAATACCACTCGATTCACATCACAAGGTCATCATCGCCAACTTCGGATAACAATGAATCTCTTCGAGTCTTAGTGCAGAATTGCCAAGCTGAGAAACTGAAGTTGAAGGAGTTCTGTAAGAAGCGCGGGAGGAGTTCATCACCATCATCGCCGAAGGAGTAATTCATCATCGGTATTGGCATCCCCTTGGTTTCTTCCAAGCTTGGGGGAGTGCCGCGGTATCACATCATCACTATCTTTTACTTTTATTGTCAAGTAGTGTCATATCATGAGTAGGGAAGTTATCATATAAGATGGGTTGCAGTTTGGAAGTATCTCTCCTTTAGTTGGTTATCTATGTATCCCTTGGTGTGAGTTATCGTTATGGAATATTAATGAGAAGTCTTATCATTTACATATTGCACATCTTATTTTAGTTTGCAATCTATATTATATGATTTATCTTGTCATTAGTATTGGTATCACTTTGGGAGCATTGAATAAATCTATTTGGTTTTGGCAAACTTAGCATTGGTCAATAGCAACAACACTTTGAGGTTTAAGTAGAAAAGAGAAATACATGTAGTTGTTTCATTGTCTTTCTTTCTTGTTAGCTCATAGCTTATTATTCTGAAGTTAAAATTGTTTGTGCTTACAAGGAAGATACATGATTGTTTCTATGACATGTATATTTGTTTGTTTCCTTCAACTCTTATGCTTGCTAATTAACCTTGCTAGCCAAAAACCTGTACTGAGAGGGAATACTTCTCGGGCATCCAAACCTTAACCCAAACCTATGCCATTTGTGTCCACCATACCTACCTACTACATGGTATTTTCTGCCATTCCAAGTAAATACTTCATGTGCTACCTTTAAACAATTCAAAACTTAGCAATCCTTATTTGTGTCAATGTTTTATAGCTCATGAGGAAGTATGTGGTGTTTTATCTTTCAATCTTGTTGGGCAACTTTCACCAATGGACTAGTGGCTTCATCCGCTTATCCAATAATTTTGCAAAAGAGCTGGCAATGGGATTCCCAGTCCCAAATTAATTAAACTAAATAGACACTCCTCCATGGTATGTGATTGATGGACGGCACCCGAAGGATTCGGTTAGCCATGGCTTGTGTAAGCAAAGGTTGGGGGGAGTGTCATCATCATAATAAAACTAAAATAAAAAGGCACTCCTTCATGGTATGAGATTGTTGGCAGGCACCCGAGGATTCGGTTAGCCATGGTTTGTGAAAGAAAGGTTGGAAGGAGTGCCACACAAAATAAAAATAAAATGGGAGCCGCTCTTTGAAGGTTGTTTGGCAAGGGGGTTAGAGTACCCGCTACCAGTCGTTGACAACAACAAACACCTCTCAAAATGTTACTTTTATTCTCTTTATATGATTTCAAAACTGAAAAAGCTCTAGCACATGATTTAATCCCTGCTTCCCTCTGCGAAGGGCCTGTCTTTTACTTTATGTTGAGTCAGTAAACCTATTTCCCTCCATCTCAAGCAAGCATTTGAGTAGTTGTGATCAAACCATTATATTGTGATTTGCTTCATCATGTCTTTTATTCTTCCTTGTTTAGTACAAGTTTTATCTGAATGAATATAGCTTTGCAAGTTATCAATGATCATGAGGAGACCATTATGATTGAGTATGCAAGTTGTGCCTTATAAACTTTAACATGAGAGCGCTGCTCAATGAGATAAATATAATCTGTTAATTGTTCTCTGACCAAGAACGAAGTTTGCCATCACCAACTATGATTTCTTATGCACCTTTATTTGTGATTACCTTATACTTGTTTCAAGTTGAGTTATATGAGGAAGTTGTTTACTATAATGTCTTGTGTGAATGAATATGATGCTTCTTGTCCGTATTTTATTTATCGACTCTTCACTCCATAAACATGTGGTCCTGTTTACCGAGCTCAGTTTCGCTTGGGGACAAGCGAAGTCTAAGCTTGGGGGGAGTTGATACGTCCAATTTGCATCACTATTTTATATAATAATTTGCTGTTATTCATTGATATATTTCATATTGGGACACAATACTTATGTTATTTCATCTATTTTGCATGTTTCATCATTATTGGAGGATCAAGCACCGGAGCCAGGATTCTGCTGGAAAAAGCACCGTCAGAACGCAATATTTCGGAAGATCAACTGTGGAAGGAAATTATACCAAAAATCCTATTTTTCAAGATGACGAAGGAAGCCAGAAGGAGGAGCCAGCTGGACCCAGGGTGGGCCCACACCATAGGGCGGCGCGGCCCATGGCCTGGCCGCGCCACCATGTGGTGTGGGGGCCCCACAGCCCCTTTCGCCTCCTTTTCTTCGCGAAACCCTTCGTCCTGAAAACCTAAGCCACAGAGGGTACCTCGCGAAGAGTTACAGCCGCCTCTGCGGGGCGGAGAACACCAGAGAGAAAAGATCTCTCCGGCGGGCAGGAATCCGCCGGGGAAATTCCCTCCCGGAGGGGGAAATCGACGCCATCGTCACCGTCATCGAGCTGGACATCATCTCCATCACCATCATCATCATCTCCACCATCATCACCGCCATCTCCACCGCTGGACACCGTCACCGCCGTAGCAATTTGGGTTTGATCTTGATTGTTTGATAGGGGAAACTCTCCCGGTATCGATCTCTACTTGTTGTTGATGCTATTGAGTGAAACCATTGAACCAAGTTTATGTTCAGATTGTTATTCATCATCATATCACCTCTGATCATGTTCCATATGATGTCTCGTGAGTAGTTCGTTTAGTTCTTGAGGACATGGGTGAAGTCTAAATGTTAGTAGTGAACTATGGTTGAGTAATATTCAATGGTATGATATTTAAGTTGTGGTGTTATTCTTCTAGTGGTGTCATGTGAACGTCGACTACATGACACTTCACCATTTATGGGCCTAGGGGAATGCATCTTGTACTCGTTTGCCAATTGCGGGGTTGCCGGAGTGACAGAAACCTAAACCCCCGTTGGTATATCGACGCAGGAGGGATAGCAGGATCTCAGAGTTTAAGGCTGTGGTTAGATTTATTCTTAATTACTTTCTTGTAGTTGCGGATTCTTGCAAGGGGTATAATCACAAGTATGTATTAGTCCTAGGAAGGGCGGTGCATTAGCATAGGTTCACCCACACAACACTTATCATAACAATGAAGATTATTTAGCCGTATGTAGCGAAAGCACTAGACTAAAATCCCGTGTGTCCTCGAGAACGTTTGGTCATTATAAGTAAACAAACCGGCTTGTCCTTTGTGCTAAAAAGGATTGGGCCACTCGCTGCAATTGTTACTCTCGCATTTTACTTACTCGTACTTTATTCAACTGTTGCATCAAAACCCCCTGAATACTTGTCTGTGAGCATTTACAGTGAATCCTTCATCGAAACTGCTTGTCAATACCTTCTGCTCCTCGTTGGGATCGACATTCTTACTTATCGAAAATACTACGATACACCCCCTATACTTGTGGGTCATCAGACCCGCATGTCATCCTCTATGTACTATAAAACTTTCTTTTATTGGATTCTTTTTGGCACCTCATATTTGGTCACTTGCCTTTTTCTTTCGATCCCCTGCCGCTTCTCAAACGGTGATACCGCTGCTGCTAATTGGGACCCGCATGTCATCCTCTATGTACAATCAAGTTTCTTTTCTTGAATTATTTTTGGCTCCTGGTATTTGGTCACTTGCCTTTTTCTTTCGATCTCATGCCACGTTGAGGACCCTGCTGGCTCATGGGACCCGCATGTCATCCTCTATGTGCTATAAAAGTTTATTTTCTTGGGTTTTTTTTCACCCTCTGATTTTTGGCTATTTCCTTTTCCTTTTGATCCCCTGCCGCCTTGGAAACGTTGAGTAAGCTGCTGACTCATGGGACCCGCATGTCATCCTCTATGTACAATCAACTTTCTTTTCTTGAATTATTTTTGGATCCTGATATTTGGTCACTTGCCTTTTTCTTTCGATCTCATGCCACGTTTGAAACGTTGAGTAAGTTGCGCACTCATGGGACCCGCATGCCATCCTAATTTCTGGAGTTTTTTTTTACCCCCTAATTTCTGGATACTCTTTTTCTTTTGATCTCAAGCCGCATTTGAAACGTTGACACCGCTGCTGCAAAATGGGACTCGCATGTCATCTTTTATGTACAATAAAGTTTCTTTTCTTGGATTATTTTTGGCTCCTGATATTTGGTCTCTTGTCTTTTTCTTTCGATCTCATTCCGCCTTTGAAACGCTGAGGAAGCTGCTAGCGCATGGGTCCCGCATGTCATCCTCTATGAACAATAAAAGTTTCCTTTCTTGGAGTTATTTTTTCCCGCTAATTTCTGGCTACTTCCTTTTTCTTTTGATCCCCTGCCGCCTTGGAAACGTTGAGTAAGCTGCTGACACAAGGGGCCCGCATGTCATCCTCTATGTACAATCAACTTGCAAGATCTTGGAGCGAAAGAGCTTGTATAAGTGGGACCCATATGCCATCCTCTATGTACAATAAAAGTTTCTTTTCTTGGATTATTTTTTGCTCCTGATATTTGGTCACTTTCCTTTTTCTTTCAATTTCATGCCGCCTCTGAAAAGTTGAGTAAGGTGCTGGCTCATGGGACCCGCATATCATCCTCTATGTACAATAAAGTTTCTTTTCTTAGATTTTTTTTACCCCCTGATTTTTGGTCACTTGCCTTTTTCTTTCGATCATATGCCGCCTTTGAAATTGAGGTCGCAGGTGCCTCAAGGGTCCCACATGTCAGCATCTATGAACAATAAACCATTCCTTTGTTGGATTTATTTTTTACCCCTAATTTCTTGCTATTTGCCTTTTTCTTTTGATCCCCTGCCCCCTTTGAAACGCTGCTGGCAGGTCGGTCCCACATGTCATCCTCTATGAAGAATAAAAGTTTCCTTTTTTGGATTTATTTTTGACCCCTAATTTCTGGTTATTAGCCTTTTTCTTCTGATCCCTGCCGACTTCGAAATGATGAGGATGCTGCTGGCAGATCGGTCCCACATGTCAGCCTCTATGAACTATAAATGTTTCCTTTCTAGGATTTATTTTTTACCCCTATTTTCGGGCTACTTGCCTTTTTCTTTGAAACGTTGAGGACGCTACTGTCTCATGGGTCCCACATGGCATCCTCTCTGAACGATAAACCTTCATTTCTTGTTAACGACAGGTTTATCAGTATTATTTTTGCAGACTAATACAAGCTCTTTCGATCCAAGATCTTGCAAGTTGATAGATTAAATCATGGAATTATCAGGATGTGTTTTAAATTTCAAATCCACTTTATGAATTTGTAAAAATACCGTTATCCATGTGGTTATGGAGCGATCAAGGATTTTCATATTGTGCATGAGCAGTTTCAAAAATTGGAACCCAATAATTCAAAATAAATAAAAACAACTTTTATGTAGAATCTCCGTGTTTTTTTTTGCCCATCATAGGATCTGTGTTTCATTAGAAAAGGGCCGAAATTGCATGAGAAGAAAGGCCCATTTGTGGTTATTGGGCTTCGACAGCCGGAGCAAGTAGTCCGATAACAATTACCATGTAGATGTTCGTTGGCAACCCAAAAGTGAAATATTGGGCCCAACAGGGTAAGGTTGAACAGTACTTTTTCTATTGGGAATGTGGTACATGGGGTTATCCTGACAAAAAAATGGAACATGGGTTACTGAAGGTTGCCCATTTGTGCCCAATATGTTTGTCAGCAGGAGCTTTACCTTCCGCCGCCGCCGCCATGGTCGAGCTAGCGGTACGGCGGCGTCTCGAGCTCGGGGTAGCGCAGCGTCCGCGCGCGCCCCAAATTAAGGTACCTATTAAGCGGAGATACGTACCGGCGACGAGCACATCGGCCTCGCGACGGCACCTACGATAGGCTCGGCTAGCCTTGGGGCATTTACCCCTAGCCTCTTCCATGCTCAAGTTTTAGAAATGTTTCTGGCTCTGTTCAACACTGGATCAAATTTGTCAACATGACCATTTTTATGGAGTAGCAACGAGTTGAATCTCTCAAAACTCTTTAAGTTCTGCAATATAACGACCAATTGGGACTACCTTATACAAAATGATTACATATCCTTATTTTGGAAGCAAGCAATCACACACGTATAGTTTGCTAGTCAGCTGCACGTAACGTTAAAAATCGGCAATTATAATGAATAAACCTGTAATCTTCACTTAAAATGCATTAAGGAGCATCAAATTTGACAAATCAAACCATGTCTTACTGAAAATTGACATGTCTTTCTCATGCAGAAATTAAAATTATCCATGCATGTGCGTTTATACAGGTTAAGTTTTGCACGTATTATTTTTTGTACTAACTTTTCTGACTACCTTCAAAGCTCCAATCCTTCTTCATCATCTTTGTTGTACCGCACTGATGCAAGTGAATGCGAGCTGCTCGCCAGACGCGACTTCGTGTCCGATATGTGTACATGTACTATGCCTTCTCCATCTAGTACTAGTTATGCCTCTGTGCTAATTAATTCTATCCCAGTGCCTACATCCAGCACAAACCTCTATCATTGCAGCTGTGACTCACCTCGACCATTGGAGCCCAATCACAAGAGCGAGCTCGATCAGTCGTCTCAACCAGAGAGGCATGTGTCTCATGGTTAGCTATCTACAACTTGCTATCTTACTAAAACCGTGCCTATCATAGAGATCACCTCGCTGGTGTAGCAATGGCTGCAAGTAGCTGCTATGGGGATAAGGAAGAAAAGATTTAAAAAATGGGGTGGGGCCAACAAGCAGGAAAGCTATCTATAGCTTTATGGATGTTTCTGGAATTGGGTAGAAAATAGTAGATGACACTGTAGCAGCGAATCCCAGAGACCAAGGCCGTTGGATGATGTCTAATGAACGGCAGAACCGTGTTCAAGAAAAAAACGGCAGAACAAAATAGGCTAAATTAGCTTGAATTTTGATAATAAATCTTGGGCATTTTCCCTCGAACATGATGTACTACTACTACTACTGTACTCAACTTTGGGTAGTCTCTGGACTAGTCTCCCTCGTCCACCAATTATTATTATTATATTATATATACTACTACGGAAAGTTGAGGGGAGTCCCTAGTCCCGAGCACTTCGCCCACTTCCCCTGGCCTCATCCCAGAGATCTCACACCAACCACCTCACCGTCGACTAGCCGCCAGTCTATACCCCTCCGAAGAATCCCCAATGGCGGCGTCGCCCCTACTAGAGCGCTCCTCAAGCGAGCGCATCATCGAGTCTGGCCCACATGTCTTCCGTGCCTGCCGTGTGTCGGCAAGCACGACCGACTTCTCTGTCGGCGAGCCGCCGGCCGTTGGCGAGGGCGAGGCGTCCCCGTACACTATGACAGTGTACATCTTCTTCTCGAGGACGTACGAGCTCAGGAGGATGGCCGGCCCCCTCCCTGCCCCACTGGATGAGGACGATATCGCCAATACACCCTGCGAAGAGGTGGTGCTGGATCTTGGCTTTCCTCCGAGGGAGCTGCGTAGTGGGGGCTATGTCGTGCGAACTATGCGCGAGATTCTCGCCCGTGTATGGCTGCTCAAGAACCTGAACTTCACGGAGGAGGAGTGGGACATCATCATGCCTTACGATGTTATGCACCTGATGTGGCAGCAGGCGTGTCGTCGGGTTGGTGGCCTCCACTTCGACCTCACCCTTAGGGTGGACCACCGGCTCATCGTCAACTTGCCGGCGCTGCAAGACAGTTGGGTCCTAGTTGCGCCGGAGGACGGCCACTGCAGCATATGCATGCAGGGGCTGTCGCGGCGCACAACGGTGCGTCTCCGGGGATGCAAACACCCGTTCCATAGGAAGTGCATCTTCTCCAGGTTTGTAACGAACGCCAGCTGCCCTATCTGCCGCGATAAAGTGCTGACCCATCTTATTTTCGATTTGTAGCATAGTATGAATAAAAACCCTGTTTGATAGGGATGCCATGCCAACTTGAATCCTATGTCAAGAGAAATTCTATTTGATTGTGGTTATAAGATATTTTGCATTAGTTTGATCTATTATCATTCTATTTTCCTATGGGATATGACCCTATGAATCAAACAGCCTGGGATTACTTCCACACAATTAAGTTTGACCAACTTTTAGTAGGACAACAAACATAAATAATTAGTCATCATGGGATTACAATCCAACAGATAATTGTCTTCAAGACTCATACATTTTCCAAATAGAAAAATCAAAACAAATCATGGTTCTTCATCTCACAGCATGATACAGAGACAAGAGTCTAATCATCATCATCATCATCATCATCATCACCTCAGTCTTCATTCTGATATTCGTGCATGGTCTCATCCTGCTCGTCGTGTCCATTCTCCTCCTGAGATTCACCAGGTAGCTTCAGTTTATCCATCTCTTTGTCGACTATACTAACCTCAACAGTGAAATCTACTTCTCCATCATGTGCAGGGATACCTGTATCCAACGAGGTTTCATCAATGTCAGCAACTTTAGTTTGCCTAGAACCAGCGAAATCATCTTGCTGGGCACCAATTATTGGATCCGCATTCTCATCCAAATCATATATGTTCCTTGCCACAAACTTTTGCACATACTGCCATCCTTTTCTAGATCTGTCTTCCAAGAAAAGTACCTTGGCCGCTTGAGGTACCAAAATATAAGGATCATCCTTGTACCACTGAGCAGTAGTATTGACTGATATGAAATACCCATCATTTCTGGCACCTTTGCCCTTGTTTGGATCTTGGTTGTACCAGTAACACTTAAATAGAACCACAGATCGGACAGTAACCTTATCACTATAGAATAACTGAATAACCTCTTCTATGTGACCATAATGGTCAAATGACTCTGATCTCTTCTTTTTGGTTGTCAAGTGATCTCCACTGGTTGTGATGCCACTATTTCGTGTCTTCAAATGTTGTTCACGCTCATAGGAGCTGTAATGGACACCATTGGCATTGCAAGCTGCAGCTACCAACACCCTCTTATCTGGACCACGTGATAGGACAAGGAGATCAGCACTAACAGCGCCTGGATTCTCCGCATGGAGTTTCGAGATCTACGATTACAAAATAGACAAGAGGTCATCTCATGTGAAAACACATAGACAAGTCAGAGTGCAATTGAACATCTTACATGTTTCTCAAACCAGTCCTGAAACCCACTCCCACGTGCCGATAGCTTTCCATTAGTTTCCATGTACAACCTGCAAAACATAGCCAAGTCAGCTGAATATATTTCATTTTGATACAAGTTCATAGTATATGCGAGGAACTGAGGATTTCGTGTGCATAGTACTCACTTAACATATTCATCAGCCTCTGCAGCATTATTCAGCACATACCAAGACAGCTGTTCAAATTCAGACTGCTCTAATGTTTTTTCGGTCCTCTTTCCTATTAGCTCAACACCATGATTAAAAACAGATCCTCCAACTTCCAAAATTCTGCGACCCCGGTTGAATCTGGTCTCAATATCAGGAATATATCTTGATGCAAATGTATATGCTTCAGCAGCAATATACGCCACTGCAATGCAAGCCTCCGGTCTAGCTTTGTTCCTAACTGTATTCTTGAAAGTGCACAGTCGACGTTCTATAAGGTACATCCATCCATACCGTACCGGACCTCTTAAAAGTGCCTCATCAGGTAGATGAACAGCCAAATGCACCATCACATCAAAGAACGCTGGAGGATATATCAGCTCCAGCTTGCACAGGATTACTGCTATGTCCACCTTAAGACGTTTTACAACAGCTCTGCTTAGAGTTTTACTACATATTTCCCTAAAGAACCTTCCCAACTCTGCAATCATGTTGTACATATTTGGCTTCACTAAATCTTTAATGCCAATAGCTAAAAGCCTTTGCAGCAGGATGTGACAATCGTGAGTTTTCAACCCTTGGAGCTTGTTTCCTTCAGCATTGAGACAATTTGCAATGTTGGAAGCAAATCCGAACGGGAACATCACACCTCGGAGGTACTCACAAAATAATCTCCTTTTAGGCATCGACATTGTGAATTCCGCGCCTCGAAACTTATAATGTTTTTCCTTGCCTTTGTTCACTTTGTCATTACGATCCAGTTGCAAGTGCCTGTTAACATTCAATGTTGCACAATCAATCCTAGCATTTGAGCTATCTTTTGTCTTGGATGGAATGTTGAGTAATGTGCCGACAATGCTGTCACATATATTTTTCTCCATGTGCATGATATCAATATTATGCCGAAGCTTCTTACCAGCCCAATACGGCAAGTCCCAAAGAGTGGCCCTGCGCTTATAAAATATTCTCGGTCTATCATTTTCCATTTCCTTCCTCTTGGTACATGCTGCTATTTCACCTCCCATCTTCCTTTTGGTAGCTGCTAGACTCAGTTCATCTCCTCTCTTCTTCCTTTTTCTACCTGCTACTACTGCTGCTGCATCTTCTGTATTCTTCTCTGCTGTACCTGCTGTGGCGGCTGGTGGTTTTCCTGGTTTAACATTTCTGACCGCTTCTAGGTGCGCCTCCAACTCGTGACTCGTAAAGTGCTGCGGTTCAGTCTTTGCACAGGCCTGATCACCAATAAATTGCAATTTTTTATTATTGTTTCGGAAACTGTGACCTATTGGAAGGAAATGGCGATGGCCCATATAGCATATCTTGTTTATTATCCTCACTGCCAGCTGATCTGTATCACAGTGAACACATGCATTATAACCTGATGTTACTCTGCCTGACATAGTGCCCAAAGCTGGATAATCATGGGTGCAATACAGTACATCAGCACGTAATAGAAAATTTTGTTCTTTAGGTTGACACACATCCCGTGTAGGGACACCCTTCCATAATGTTTGCAAGTCTCTAATAAGAGGCTGCATGAACACATCAAAATCCTTCCCAGGAGATTTGGGACCTGGGATGAGTAAGGCCATCATACGATTCGGACTGATCGGTGCATGTCCAGGGAGCCTGGTTGTATGGTGTAACTAGTACTGTCCACATGCTATACGAGTTGCTCATGTTGCCAAATGGGTTGAATCCATCTGTAGCAAGGCCAAGTCTCAGGTTCCTTGGATCTGCAGCAAAATCTGGATGATCCAGGTCGAATTGCTTCCATTCATCGCCATCAGCAGGATGCCTCAGTAAATCAGGGTCGGGCGTGAGAATCTCTTTGTGCCATCTTGTTTCCCGAGATGTTTGTTCTGAAGCAAACAACCTCTGCAATCTTTGTACAAGTGGAAAGTATCTCAGAACCTTCCAAGGAATCTTTTTCTTACCACCAGCTCCATCATGTTTCCATCTTGATTCCTTACATACTGGACATTCATCGAGGTCATTATACTCCATCCAAAACAGTGCACAGTTATTTTTGCAAAAATCAATCTTCTCATATCCAAGTCCCAGTACCTTGATGTACTGCTTCACCTCATAAAAGGATTTTGGCAGTCCAGCCCCAGGGAGTGCATCGATGTATGTCTTCGCAACTGCATTGAAGGCTTTATTGGTTATCCCCTGGTATGACTTGTCATGAAGTAATTTCACAATTAATTCGAATCTTGACACAACAGAACCAGGGGCCACTAAGCGCTTAGCATCTTCTATCAGGTCATGGAAAAGAGGCTTTTTGTGATAACCATGGGGCTGTTGGCTTGCATATGGATACAGATCCCGTAACAAATTAGCAGTAGCCTCATCCTGGATGAGATCTTCAGGCTGATAACCATCAGAATAAAGAGGATCAATAATCTCAGGCTGATCATAGTGTTCACCATGGTTAATCCACCTGATATATGTCTGGTCCATCCCATAAACGAATAAATGATCTGAGACTACATGTTGAGGCTTGGACCCAATATTCAAACATACGCAGCATGGACAAATCACTTCCTTTGTTGTGTCGCCGTCAGTAAAATCACTAACTTGCTTCATGAAGTCTTCAATACCACTCAAATATGTTGGTGTGTTTAATGAGTGAAATAATATCCAAGTTCTGTCCATCTGTTGAGGGAATAGATGGTCAAAGAAGCGATAAGCTATTTCAACAAACAGGTCACCTACGAATGTAAGCAAACATACCTGAGCAAACAGGTCGAATATAAAACTATAAATGCTACATTATTTGAGCCGATTTCAGCAAACGAACTGAGTGCAAAACTACGGCTACCTAGCGAACAGATTTTATTTTAGGCTGACCAGTGGGTTTCCCCACTTTGTATTTTTTTTATTTTTATTAATAAAAAGAGGGAAATATGTACAAAAATTGCTGGAGAGCAGCAACTAAAAGGATCATAGATCCCAAACAGCAAAATATATATAAAATGTTCTACCCATGATATGATTTCCTCTTTGCCTTATGAACAAGGAGAGCAATTTCATCCTTGAATCTCTTGTGCCATCTGTAAATGCTTGGGGGGAACAGATATATCGAAAGCAATACAATACCAACACATTCTTTCTTCTTTTTTGCCGTAATTCCGCCGATCTATTAGCAGTGCAAAGAAGTCAAAAGTAATAAGATTACAAACAGGTCCATAGACCACCAAGGCCGTACCTGAGAATACGGAGGGCCTGAGCAAAACAAGAAATAGAGGACCTCAACATGATCATTGGCAACTAAAATGATTTTATATATACTACTCACTCCATTTCAATAAACAATGCACCCTTGTTTTTCGTTTTTTATCTTCGAAAAAATATTAATCTATATCTCTCTATTTAAAAATGATGTTTCAATTTTATGTAGATATACATGTATTTAGATGAGTTTAGTTTGCAGATACATGCAAGTTTTGATGAAGTTGAAACATATTTTTTAGGATGAAGTATATAAAAAAATTGATATAAAACTGGTATCATTAGAAAGTATTTTCCATCACGGTTCTAACAATGCTGCTTATGTATTATATGATCGTGATATTGTTGTCCTATTTATTTGGTCAAGGTTCACATTGAAATGTGGTAAAATAAATTAAAAGAAGTGCATCGTGTGAAAAAGCAATCTAAGAATTCAAAAGTGCTAATTGTTAGTCGAAACATGACATCTTTCAAAAATGAATCTTCAATTAGTACTTCATAAAAATCACTGAGACAAAATATTAATATTCATTGGAAGACTAACTGAATTAGCTGCACTCGCGATGAAAGAGAAAGAGAAGATACGGGTAAGAGCAAGTACAATAAGGTACAGTCTTTTGTTTGTTTGTTTGGGTTGCTCATCAAGCTTATCGCTCGATACAATAAGTTACAGTCAGCGGGAGTGGTGTTTTGGAACATGGGTGCATAGTGGGTGGTATCATGGAGTACTATAATAGGTATGCTATATCTATACTCCTATATAGTGTAGCAATTTTGATAGTTTGAATCCAAGCATCATAATGCAATCTCTCGTTGATTGTGCACCATCGGACGGTCTAAAACATTGGGATTCGCAGCTACGGTAGCACCCATCATTCTCTACGTCATTACGGAAACATCTATATATTTGTTCTAGCCAATTCACGCTCCCTCCATACGCGACGCTGCTGGTCACGGCCCGACAACAAAACTCACGGACGCCTATGCTCTCCATAGATCGATCGAGTTGAATGCGATGCATGCGAATGGTAGTCACGCTCAAACTTCAGTCAGAACCGAAAGTGTGGCGAGTAGGTCGGTAGCACTGCACGGACATGCAGTTGCATAAGTGCTGGTACGTTCCCTATAGGTGGCACTGGGCATGGATGGGAGGATAAATTATTGAAGATCTGAATTTTGACAGCTAAAAAGAAATAAGTACAAAACCTAAGACGTGCAAAATTCAATAGTATATTCAAGAGCACATACATGGCAGAAAATTGCAATTCTGCATGAGAAATACAATTCAATGTTAGTAATACATAGTTTTCCCACATTTTACGCTATGCAAGCTATTTTGAGTTGAAATTGTAACGACTGATTTTTAACGTGCAAAGCACATGAAGCTGACTAGTTTATTATAGTGGAGTATTGAAAATGGCATAGAAGGGGATATTGCGAATTGAGAGTGGCATAAACACAACTTCAGTTTTTGTAATGGCATAAACACAACTTGTGAATTGAGGAGTGGCATAGAACCAATTAACCGTTGTTTCAATAACAGCCATCAAAAGCCGATCGAACGCACGAGGATGGATCCAAAATTTACCCATTTTTAGTTTCACAGGAAAATTTTAAACTTAAAATTCGTACTGCCTAGA
The DNA here is from genome assembly GCF_019359855.2 of Lolium perenne. Classification (NCBI taxonomy): domain Eukaryota; kingdom Viridiplantae; phylum Streptophyta; class Magnoliopsida; order Poales; family Poaceae; genus Lolium; species Lolium perenne. The sequence goes on from NC_067247.2 coordinate 219,859,428, forward strand.
AGTATTTGAAACAAAAATCTAGTAAATCTTATATGTTGGGTTATGCATTCTGGGGAGTTTCATCAGATTCAGCCATATTGTTTATCAATAAACCTCATTTTATGTTTTACAACCAACTTTAAACATAAAATTCAAACTGTCCAGAAAAAAGAACAACATTCTAGTAAATCTTATACTATATTTCTTCTGCATTCTGGGAAAGATTGGTCGGATTCAAAAAAATAGTTTGGGAATAAACATTGTTTTAGTCTGGACACGACTTATTGTAGAGTGATTTTTGGTTGGATACATTCATGTGCGTTCGATTGGCTTTGGATGGTTATAATTGAACCAAAGTCAACGCTGGACTTCTGACCTGAACGTCACTGGAGCTGCGTCAAAAGTCCAGCCATGACTTTGTCTCAATAACAGCCATCAAAAGCCGATCGAACGCACAGGAATGGATCCAACCAAAAATCACTCAACCGCTGGAATTTTGACCTGAAAGTCACTGAAGCTGTGTCCATACTTTCCCAACAGGTTGCGTATGAATGTAAACCAACATATCTGAGCAAACAGGTCGAATATAAAACTATATAACTAAATGCCACGTTATTCTTTATCGAAAAAAAATGCCACGTTATTTGAGCCGATTTCAGCAAACCAACTGAGGTCTATTTTTTTAGGCTGGACAGTGGTTTCCTCGCTGTGTATTTTTCACTGTAATAAAAAAGAGGGAAAAGGTTACTGGAGAGTAGCAACTAAAAGGATCATAGATCCCAAACAACAAAATCTAGCTAAAAAAGTTCTACCCATGATGATAAGCCATGATATGATTTCCTCTTTGCCTTACAAACAAGGAGAGCCATTTCATCCTTGAATCTCTTGCGTCTTCTGTAAATGCTTGGGGGCGAACAGATCAATCGAAAGCAATATAATACCAACAAATTTTTTCTTCTTTTTGGCCGTAAATCCACCGATGTATTAGCAGTGCAAAGAACCCAGAAGTAATAAGATTACAAACAGGTCCATAGAGGACTGGCACCAAGCAACGACTACAGACATTGGGCAATGGTGAGCAGTACAGTGTACAGTACGAATGAATTCGAGCAAATAGGTAAAGCGGAAAACAATGTCTGCCTATGTTTATGTTATCTTTTTTTGAGATCCCGGTGGGGTTAAGAAAAAGGCTAGACTATTATAGATCGCGTTTCTTTTGGCAGAGTGATGGTCATAAGCGTAAGTATAGGTTATCGAGGTGGGATATCTTGTGTCGCCCTAAAGACCAGGGAGGGTTGGGAATTGAAGTATTGGAACTAAAGAATAAGAGTCTAATTAGTAAGTGGTTGTTTGAACTTTTGAATGGAGACGGGGTGTGGCAGGAATTGCTTCGTAACAAATATATTCAATCTAAAACATTACCTCAAGTAAAAGCAAAGCCACTTGATTCTCCTTTTTGGAAAGGTTTGATGAAAGTGAAAGATGATTTTCTTAAGCGTGGATCTTTCAAAATTGGCGATGGAAAGAATACTAGTTTCTGGGAAGATAAGTGGTTGGGGAACGCACCTTTGTCATAGCAATACCCATCTCTTTTTAACATTTCTGAAAGAAAACATGTCTCAGTTGCGCATGTTTTAGAGAATAACCCTCTTCAGATTTCATTTAGAAGGATTCTAACACCCAACAAGTGGGTTCTCTGGTTAGAATTAGTGGAACGTCTTATGCATGTTCGGTTGTCTAATGAAAATGATTCCTTTGTTTGGGCTCTAAATAGTTCAGGCAATTTTACTGTAAAGTCATACTATCTTGATTTGTTACAAGATAAAAGGAACTTCTTAAGGAAATATATTTGGAAAATGAAGGTACCGCTGAAGATTAAGATCTTTATGTGGTTTCTCTATCGGAGAGTTATTTTAACCAAAGATAACCTTGCAAAAAGAAATTGGCAAGGATGCAAGAAATGTGTTTTCTGTGATAAGGATGAATCTATTCAACATTTGTTTATTGACTGCCCTCTAGCTAAGGTTGTTTGGCGCATAGTATATATGACTTTCGGTTTATCCCCACCTGTGAATATCACTCATCTTTTTGGTACTTGGCTTAGTGGTATTGCAAAGAAAGATGTACTGCAGATTCGTGTGGGTGCATGCGCTTTGATTTGGGCTATATGGAATGTGCGTAATGAAGTGGTTTTTAACAAGCCGAAACCTCAACCTTTCTTGCAGGTAATTCCTTTGGCTATTCATTGGATCCGTACGTGGTCTTATCTCCAACCAGAGGATCATCGGGCTGCCATGGAGTCTGGGTGCAACCGACTGGAGATGGTCGCGCGGGATTTTTACAACCAGTGTGGCTGGCGACATCAGCTTAGATTAAATCTTTGATGTTTTCTTGGAGACAACTTCTTTGTTTATTTAGATGGTTGATTTTAGTCTCGACTTTAGTCGATGAGTGAGATGTAATAAACTGTAAACGCTGGAGTCTCTTTTAATAAGGTAATAAAGCAGCCATATGCATCATTTTGATGCAGAGGCTGGGGTATTATCCCCATTTCGAGAAAAAAGAAAAAAAAAACACATCGAGAGGAAAACAATATCAACCGATCGATTCGAACGAACTAACGAACTTATAAGGGCTGGGCGACGGCGACTGACTTCGATTGAGCTATAATGAATCGTACTTGCCCAGGCCTGAAGATAGCATGCATACCGTGAGGATCTACCAGCTGACCGCGCCTGCCGGTGCGGCTGGAGAAGAACGGCGCCACCAGCAGTCGCCGGCTGACGCGGCTGATAGACAGCGTGGGGAAGTTTTGGTGCGCGGCCTGGTTCACCGAGGGTGTGTCTAGAGAAGACCAGGGCGCTGAAGGAGGTGTCTAGAGAAGAACAAGGTGGGCTGCGTGCTGGGTTAAAGGCGAGCGTTCGAAATATTGGGCGCGCGTTCGAAAGTTTAGTTGCGCGAGGGAGGTGTCTGCTGGTGAAAATTTCCCCGTCCTCTACTTCTTCTTTTTTTTTCTTTTGAGAACACAGTACAACGCAGACGCTCACAAACACGCACATACAAACACCCCTATGAACGCACGCACGCACGCACGCACACCCTACCCCTATGAGCACCTCCGAGGGACTGAGCCGGCATATCTTGAGGTTGACGAAGTCACCACTGGCGCCTCCTCTTCTTTTTTGGGCTAATCTATTTATCTATAATATCTATCTATACCTCTATCTATCTACATGTTTTTTAATTTTTTTCTATTCTATACATGAGTTTTTGAATTTGAATTTTTTCACTCTGTCAGCCTTCCCGGCCAATGCTCATTTGTAGCTTAAAGGTGCTATCTACCGCTCATCATACAAGGACTCTTCAGATCTAACGGCTGTGAATGCACGGATTCGTCAGCCATGCTTCCCCTTGGACTGGCGATGCTGAAAGAAAGCCTGAAACACTGGAACCCTCTAGATACTTCGGGGTACCTCACTGCTCCACATTATTAAACAGGCCTTTTCCGACATGGGAAGTCAAAAGTTGGGGGCTCCATCGAGTACATATGAATGCTCGCTAGCTGCATGGTCTAGAAGCAGACTAGAGTAAATCATCAATTCATCAAATCAATTGGTGTATATTTTTTTTAGGAGCTAAGACGCCGGCATGAACCATTTTCAAGCGTTTAAATTCCTCCTACCTGAAAAATGATTCTTTAGATTGACATCAACAAGAGAACTCTTTTAGAAAGAGTGAGAGAAAGGGAGATATGATTGCATACACTATTCTTAGAAGGGAAATCATGTACTTGTTCACGGAGAGATACAAGTATATCGACTATCTACACTACAATTTTGAAATAAAAGAAACAAAATTGCAAATGTCTATTCTAACTAGATATGTTGATATTTCTAAATAGTACCAACGCAATACTTATTCTAAGCTGGGCACTCAACTTCTGAAATGCGCGAGTATTCGTAGGTCGATTTTTTTTCGTTTTTATTATTATTACTAGGCAGCACATGTGTTTGCCAGTCCAGTGAAACTCTTTCATTTCATTTTTCGTTTCCGCAAGGTCGGGAGTCGGAGGAAGAGGGATCACACGGGAGGAGACGTAGGGAGAGTAGTCACGGGGCCCCACTTATTTATGGTGTCTACATTTTTTCGGGTGATGCTGACTGTTGTGCAGGGTTGTCAGTGCGCAGGGGGTGCCCCAATTATCCAATTGTTGGATAATTGGAGAGATGGAGAGAGAGAGAGTCTTGATGCCTCTCTCTTGACAAAGAAGATGGCTGGGAGTTTGCCTACCTAGCGTACGTGACTTGTGCTCAGTGAAGTGTGGGACCTCACGCATGGGAACCACACGTAAGTGACAGACTTGTTGCTCTAATAACTCGGGTGATTATTATATTGTATTAGTACATAGTTTCCTATGGATCCTTCTTAGTCACTCCAAAATGAAGCTTTTGGGAGGTTTTTGAAATTTCCATGTTTGAAACCAAAACGACTTCTCTTCATGCATGCTTGACTTCATAAGACAGAGTTTAGCTAGGGGTATGGGGTAGATACATGATTTTCCTGGTTTGAATATGTCTAGACCTTGTTTATCAACTTAATTGAATGCTTACTATATGACATAAGAAGACTATGTGCCTTGTTTTTTCATTTTTTTAATTTTTTTCTAAAATTTGTATACCCATTTGAATCTTGGTCAAATTCTAGGTTTCACCAAGATTTGAATAAGTTTAAAACATGAATATGAAAATGTAAGCACGTATGCTTCTTAGTCACTCCAAAATGAAGCTCTTGGGAGGGTTTTTGAAATTTCCATGTTCGAAACCAAAAACCACATATCTTCATGCTTGACTTCGTGAAACAGAGTATAGGGTTAGGGGGAAGATACATGATTTTTCTTGTTTGAATATGTCTAGACCTTGTTTATCGTCTTAATTGAATGCTTACTATATGACATAAGAAGACCTTGGTTTTTCATTTATTTTTTTTGAATTTTTATGCCCATTTGAATCTTGGTCAAATCCTAGGTTTAACCAAAATTTAAACAAGTTTAAGACATGAAAATGAAAAGGGAAGCCTACATCCTTCTTAGTCACTCTAAAATGAATTTTTTAACAGGTTTTTGAAATTTCCATGTTTAATTTGAAACCCAAAACCACTTCTCTTCATGATTGACTTCATCAGACAGAGTTTAGGGTTTGGGGTAGATACGTACATACATGATTTTTTCTGGTTTGAATATGTCTAGACATTTTGTTTATCAACTTTAATGCTTTACTATATGATCGACATAAGAATGCTATGTGCTTTGGTTTTTCATTCTTTTGATTTTTTATGAATTTTTATGCCCATTTGAATCTTGGTCAAATCCTAGGTTTGACAATGATTTAAACAAGTTTAAAACATGAATATGAAAATTAAGCATCTATCCTTCTTAAGTCACTCCAAAATGTAACTCTTGGGAGGGTTTTTGAAATTTCCATGTTTGAAACCAAAAACCACTTCTCTTCATGCATGCTTGACTTCATAAGACAGAGTTTAGGGTTAGGGGTAGATATATACATGATTTTCTAGTCTGAATATGTGTAGACCTTGTTTATCAACTTGAATGCTTACTATATATATGACATAAGAATGCTATGTCCTTTGTTTTTTCATTCTTTTGATTTTTTCCTGAAATTTTATGCCCATTTGAATCTTTTGGTCAAATCCTAGGTTTGACCAAGATTTAAACAAGTTTAAAACATGAAAATGAAAAGGGAAGCCTGCATCCTTCTTAGTCACTCTAAAATGAATTTTTTAAGAGGTTTTTGAAATTTCCATGTTTAATTTGAAACCCAAAACCACTTCTCTTCATGATTAACTTCATAAGATAGAGTTTAGGGTTAGGGGTAGATACATACATACATGATTTTTTCTGGTTTGAATATGTCTAGACATTTTGTTTATCAACTTTAATGCTTTACTATATGATCGACATAAGAATGCTATGTGCTTTGGTTTTTCATTCTTTTGATTTTTTATGAATTTTTATGCCCACTTGAATCTTGGTCAAATCCTAGGTTTGACAATGATTTAAACAAGTTGAAAACATGAATATGAAAATTAAGCATCTATCCTTCTTAAGTCACTCCAAAATGTAACTCTTGGGAGGGTTTTTGAAATTTCCATGTTTGAAACCAAAAACCACTTCTCTTCATGCATGCTTGACTTCATAAGACAGAGTTTAGGGTTAGGGGTAGATATATACATGATTTTCTAGTTTGAATATGTCTAGACCTTGTTTATCAACTTGAATTCTTACTATATATATGACAAAAGAATGCTATGTCCTTTGTTTTTTCATTCTTTTGATTTTTTCCTGAAATTTTATGCCCATTTGAATCTTTTGGTCAAATCCTAGGTTTGACCAAGATTTAAACAAGTTTAAAACATGAAAATGAAAAGGGAAGCCTACATCCTTCTTAGTCACTCTAAAATGAATTTTTTAAGAGGTTTTTGAAATTTCCATGTTTAATTTGAAACCCAAAACCACTTCTCTTCATGATTGACTTCATAAGACAGAGTTTAGGGTTAGGGGTAGTGATACGTCTCCGACGTATCGATAATTTCTTATGTTCCATGCCACATTATTGATGATATCTACATGTTTTATGCACACTTTATGTCATATTCGTGCATTTTCTGGAACTAACCTATTAACAAGATGCCGAAGTGCTAGTTGCTGTTTTCTGCTGTTTTTGGTTTCAGAAATCCTAGTAAAGAAATATTCTCGGAATTGGACGAAATCAACGCCCAGGGTCCTATTTTACCACGAAGCTTCCAGAAGACCGAAGAGGAGACGAAGTGGGGCCACGAGGTGGCCAGACTATAGGGCGGCGCGGCCCAGGTCTTGGCCGCGCCGACCTATAGTGTGGGCCCCTCGTGTGGCCCCCTGACCTTCCCTTCCGCCTACAAATAGCCTTCGTCGCGAAACCCCCAGTACCGAGAGCCACGATATGGAAAACCTTACTGAGACGCCGCCGCCGCCAATCCCATCTCGGGGGATTCAGGAGATCGCCTCCGGCACCCTGCCGGAGAGGGGAATCATCTCCCGGAGGACTCTACGCCGCCATGGTCGCCTCCGGAGTGATGTGTGAGTAGTCTACCCCTGGACTATGGGTCCATAGCAGTAGCTAGATGGTTGTCTTCTCCTCATTGTGCCTAATTGTCGGGTCTTGTGAGCTGCCTAACATGATCAAGATCATCTATCTGTAATTCTATATGTTGCGTTTGTTGGGATCCGATGAATAGAGAATACTTGTTATGTTGATTATCAATTTATATCTATGTGTTGTTTATGATCTTGCATGCTCTCCGTTACTAGTAGATGCTCTGGCCAAGTAGATGCTTGTAACTCCAAGAGGGAGTATTTATGCTCGATAGTGGGTTCATGTCTCCGTGAATCTGGGGAAGTGACAGAAATCTCTAAGATTATGGATGTGATGTTGCCACTAGGGATAAAACATTGGTGCTATGTTCGAGGATGTAGTTACTGATTACATTACGCGCAATACTTAATGCAATTGTCTGTTGTTAGCAACTTAATACTGGAGGGGGTTCGGATGATAACCTGAAGGTGGACTTTTTAGGCATAGATGCATGCTGGATAGCGGTCTATGTACTTTGTCGTAATGCCCAATTAAATCTCACTATACTCATCATAATATGTATGTGCATGGTCATGCCCTCTTTATTTGTCAATTGCCCAACTGTAATTTGTTCACCCAACATGCTGTTTATCTTATGGGAGAGACACCTCTAGTGAACTGTGGACCCCGGTCCAATTCTCTATACTGAAATACAATCTACTGCAATACTGTTCTACTATTTTCTGCAAACAATCATCATCCACACTATACATCTAATCCTTTGTTACAGCAAGCCGGTGAGATTGACAACCTCGCTGTTTCGTTGGGGCAAAGTACTTGGTTTGTGTTGTGCAGGTTCCACGTTGGCGCCGGAATCCCTGGTGTTGCGCCGCACTACATCTCGCCGCCATCAACCTTCAACGTGCTTCTTGGCTCCTACTGGTTCGATTAAACCTTGGTTTCATACTGAGGGAAAACTTGCCGCTGTACGCATCACACCTACCTCTTGGGGTTCCCAACGGACGCGTGCTGTACGCGTATCAAGCACTTTTTCTGGCGCCGTTGCCGGGGAGATCAAGACACGCTGCAAGGGGAGTCTCCACATCCCAATCTCTTTACTTTGTTTTTGTCTTGCTTAGTTTTATTTACTACTTTGTTTACTGCACTAAATCAAAATCCAAAAAAATTAGTTGCTAGTTTTACTTTATTTGCTATCTTGTTTGCTATGTCAAAAACAAAAAAAAATTAGTTACTTGCATTTACTTTATTTAGTTTGCTTTATTTACTATTGTTAAAATGGGTACTCCTGAAAATACTAAGTTGTGTGACTTCACAACCACAAATAATAATGATTTCTTATGCACACCTATTGCTCCACCTGCTACTACAGCAGAATTCTTTGAAATTAAACACCTTTCTTGAATCTTGTTATGCGAGAGCAATTTTCTGGTGTTAGTTCTGATGATGCTGCTGCCCATCTTAATAATTTTGTTGAACTATGTGAAATGCAAAAATATAAAGATGTAGATGGTGACATTATAAAATTAAAATTGTTCCCTTTCTCATTAAGAGGAAGAGCTAAAGATTGGTTGCTATCTCTGCCTAAGAATAGTATTGATTCATGGACTAAATGCAAGGATGCTTTTATTGGTAGATATTATCCCCCTGCTAAAATTATATCTTTGAGGAGTAGCATAATGAATTTTAAACAATTGGATACTGAGCATGTTGCACAAGCATGGGAAAGAATGAAATCTTTGGTTAAAAATTGCCCAACCCATGGACTGACTACTTGGATGATCATCCAAACCTTTTATGCAGAACTGAGTTTTTCTTCGCGGAACCTATTGGATTCAGCTGCTGGAGGTACCTTTATGTCCATCACTCTTGGTGAAGCAACAAAGCTTCTTGATAATATGATGATCAATTACTCTGAATGGCACACGGAAAGAGCTCCACAAGGTAAGAAGGTAAATTCTGTCGAAGAAACCTCTTCCTTGAGTGATAAGATTGATGCTATTATGTCTATGCTTGTGAATGATAGGACAAATGTTGATCCTAATAATGTTCCGTTAGCGTCATTGGTAGCTCAAGAAGAACATGTTGATGTAAACTTCATTAAAAATAATAATTTCAACAACAATGCTTACCGGAACAATTCTAGTAACAACTATAGGCCATATCCTTATAATAATGGCAACGGCTATGGTAATTCTTATGGGAATTCTTACAACAATAATAGGAATTCACCCCCTGGACTTGAAGCCATGCTTAAAGAATTTATTAGTACACAAACTGCTTTTAACAAATCTGTTGAAGAAAAGCTTGGGAAAATTGATATACTTGCTTCTAAAGTCGATAGTCTTGCTGCTGATGTTGATCTTTTGAAATCGAAAGTTATGCCTCATGAGAATATTAATAATAAAATTACTACTACAGCAAATTCCATCCAAGTTAGAATTAATGAGAATATAAGATTGATGGCCGAATTGCGTGCTAGGTGGGAAAGAGAAGAAAATGAAAAAGAAGATAATATAGCTAAAGTTTGGACTATTACCACCACTAGTAATGCTAATGCTACACATGTTGCTGCACCTCCTACTATTAATGGTAAAATAATTGGTGTTAGCAATGTTTCCACTTCAAATGCAAAGCGCGAGAAACTGCCTGAAACTGCTAAAACTGCTGAAATTGCCTGTGATAAAACTGCTGAAATTTTTTCCAACATTGGGGATGATGATCCCATTGCTTTAGATTATAATGGTTTGAATTTTGATGATTGCCACATCTCTGAAGTTATAAAGTTCTTGCAAAAACTTGCTAAAAGTCCTAATGCTAGTGCTATAAATTTGGCTTTCACGAAACATATTGCAAATGCTCTCATAAAAGCTAGAGAAGAGAAATTAGAGCGCGAAGCTTCTATTCCTAGAAAGCTATAGGATGGTTGGGAGCCCATCATTAAGATGAATGTTAAAGATTTTGATTGTAATGCTTTATGTGATCTTGGTGCAAGTATTTCTGTTATGCCTAAGAAAATTTATAATATGCTTGACTTGCCACCGCTGAAAAATTGTTATTTGGATGTTAATCTTGCTGATCATTCTACAAAAAAACCTTTGGGGAAAGTTGATAATGTTCGCATTACCGTTAACAATAACCTTGTCCCCGTTGATTTTGTTGTCTTGGATACTGAATGCAATGCATCTTGTCCCATCATATTGGGAAGACCTTTTCTTCGAACTGTTGGTGCTATCATTGATATGAAGGAAGGTAATATAAAATATCAATTTCCTCTCAAGAAAGGTATGGAACACTTCCCTAGAAAGAGAATGAAGTTACCTTTTGATTCTATTATTAGAACAAATTATGATGTTGACACTTCGTCTCTCGATAATACTTGATACACACTTTCTGCGCCTAGCTGAAAGGCGTTAAAGAAAAGCGCTTATGGGAGACAACCCATGGTTTTTACTACAGTACTTGGTTTTTATTTTGTGTCTTGGAAGTTGTTTACTACTGTAGAAACCTCTCCTTATCTTAGTTTAGTGTTTTGTTGTGCCAAGTAAAGTCGTTGATAGAAAAGTTCATACTAGATTTGGATTACTGCGCAGAAACAGATTTCTTTGCTGTCACGAATCTGGGCAAAATTCTCTGTAGGTAACTCAGAAAATTATGCCAATTTACATGAGTGATCCTCAGATATGTACGCAACTTTCATTCAATTTGAGCATTTTCATTTCAGCAAGTCTGGTGCCTCGATAAAATTTGTCAATACGAACTGTTCTGTTTTGACAGATTCTGCCTTTTATTTCGCATTGCCTGTTTTGTTATGTTCGATGTATATTTTGATTCCATTGACTTTCAGTAGCTTTGTGCAATGTCCAGAAGTGTTAAGAATGATTATGTCACCTCTGAACATGTATATTTTGATTGTGCACTAACCCTCTAATGAGTTGTTCTAAGTTTGGTGTGGAGGAAGTTTTCAACGATCAAGAGAGGGAGATGATACAACATGATCAAGGAGAGTGAAAGCTCTAAGCTTGGGGATGCCCCGGTGGTTCACCCCTGCATATATCAAGAAGACTCAAGCGTCTAAGCTTGGGGATGCCCAAGGCATCCCCTTCTTCATCGACAACATTATCAGGTTCCTCCCCTGAAACTATATTTTTATTCCATCACAGCTTATGTGCTTTTCTTGGAGCGTCGGTTTTGTTTTTTGTTTTGTTTGAATAAAATGGATCCTAGCATTCACTTTATGGGAGAGAGACACGCTCCGCTGTTGCATATGGACAAGTATGTCCTTAGGCTCTACTCATAATATTCATGGCGAAGTTTCTTCTTCGTTAAATTGTTATATGGTTGGAATTGGAAAATGATACATGTAGTAAATTGCTATAATGTCTTGGATAATGTGATACTTGGCAATTGTTGTGCTCATGTTTAAACTCTTGCATCATATACTTTGCACCCATTTATGAAGAAATACATAGAGCATGCTAAAATTTGGTTTGCATATTTGGTCTCTCTAAGGTCTAGATAATTTCTAGTATTGAGTTTGAACAACAAGGAAGACGGTGTAGAGTCTTATAATGTTTTCAATATGTCTTTTATGTGAGTTTTGCTGCACCGCTTCATCCTTGTGTTTGTTTCAAATAACCTTGCTAGCCTAAACCTTGTATCGAGAGGGATTACTTCTCATGCATCCAAAATACTCGAGCCAACCACTATGCCATTTTTGTCCAAAATACCTACCTACTACATGGTATTTCTCCGCCATTCCAAAGTAAATTGCTTGAGTGCTACCTTTAAATTTCCATTCTTCACCTTTACAATATATAGCTCATGGGACAAATAGCTTAAAAACTATTGTGGTATTGAATATGTACTTATGCACTTTATCTCTTATTAAGTTGCTCGTTGTGCGATAACCATGTTCACTGGGGACGCCATCAACTACTCTTTGTTGAATATCATGTGAGTTGCTATGCATGTTCGTCTTGTCTGAAGTAAGGGAGATCTACCACCTTATGGTTAGAGCATGCATATTGTTAGAGAAGAACATTGGGCCGCTAACTAAAGCCATGATCCATGGTGGAAGTTTCAGTTTTGGACAATATCCTCAATCTCAAATGAGAAAATTAATTGTTGTTACATGCTTATGCATAAAAGAGGAGTCCATTATCTGTTGTCTATATTGTCCCGGTATGGATGTCTAAGTTGAGAATAATCAATAGCGAGAAATCCGATGCGAGCTTTCTCCTTAGACCTTTGTACAGGCGGCATAGAGGTACCCCTTTGTGACACTTGGTTAAAACATGTGCATTGCGATGATCCCGGTAGTCCAAGCTAATTAGGACAAGGTGCGGGCACTATTAGTATACTATGCATGAGGCTTGCAACTTGTAAGATATAATTTACATGATACATATGCTTTATTACTACCGTTGACAAAATTGTTTCTTGTTTTCAAAATCAAAGCTCTAGCACAAATATAGCAATCGATGCTTTTCCTCTTTGAAGGACCATTCTTTTACTTTTATTGTTGAGTCAGTTCACCTATTTCTCTCCATCTCAAGAAGCAAACACTTGTGTGAACTGTGCATTGATTCCTACATACTTGCATATTGCACTTATTATATTACTCTATGTTGACAATATCCATGAGATATACATGTTACAAGTTGAAAGCAACCGCTAAAACTTAATCTTCCTTTGTGTTGTTTCAATGCTTTTACTATGAATTATTGGTTTATGAGTTAACTCTTATGCAAGACTTATTGATGCTTGTCTTGAAGTACTATTCATGAAAAGTCTTTGCTATATGATTCACTTGTTTACTCATGTCATATACATTGTTTTGATCGCTGCATTCTCTACATATGCTTTACAAATAGTATGATCAAGGTTATGATGGCATGTCACTCCAGAAATTATCTTTGTTTATCGTTTACCTGCTCGGGACGAGCAGGAACTAAGCTTGGGGATGCTGATACGTCTCCGACGTATCGATAATTTCTTATGTTCCATGCCACATTATTGATGATATCTACATGTTTTATGCACACTTTATGTCATATTCGTGCATTTTCGGGAACTAACCTATTAACAAGATGCCGAAGTGCCGATTCTTTGTTTCTGCTGTTTTTGGTTTCAGAAATCCTAGTAAAGAAATATTCTCGGAATTGGACGAAATCAACGCCCAGGGTCCTATTTTGCCACGAAGCTTCCAGAAGACCGAAGAGGAGACGAAGTGGGGCCACGAGGTGGCCAGACTATAGGGCGGCGCGGCCCAGGTCTTGCCCGCGCCGACCTATAGTTTGGGCCCCTCGTGTGGCCCCCTGACCTGCCCTTCCGCCTACAAATAGCCTTCGTCGCGAAACCCCCAGTACCGAGAGCCACGATACGGAAAACCTTACTGAGACGCCGCCGCCGCCAATCCCATCTCGGGGGATTCAGGAGATCGCCTCCGGCACCCTGCCGGAGAGGGGAATCATCTCCCGGAGGACTCTACGCCACCATGGTCGCCTCCGGAGTGATGTGTGAGTAGTCTACCCCTGGACTATGGGTCCATAGCAGTAGCTAGATGGTTGTCTTCTCCTCATTGTGCCTAATTGTCGGGTCTTGTGAGCTGCCTAACATGATCAAGATCATCTATCTGTAATTCTATATGTTGCGTTTGTTGGGATCCGATGAATAGAGAATACTTGTTATGTTGATTATCAATTTATATCTATGTGTTGTTTATGATCTTGCATGCTCTCCGTTACTAGTAGATGCTCTGGCCAAGTAGATGCTTGTAACTCCAAGAGGGAGTATTTATGCTCGATAGTGGGTTCATGTCTCCGTGAATGCGGGAAGTGACAAATCTCTAAGATTATGGATGTGTTGTTGCCACTAGGGATAAAACATTGGTGCTATGTTCGAGGATGTAGTTACTGATTACATTACGCGCAATACTTAATGCAATTGTCTGTTGTTAGCAACTTAATACTGGAGGGGGTTCGGATGATAACCTGAAGGTGGACTTTTTAGGCATAGATGCATGCTGGATAGCGGTCTATGTACTTTGTCATAATGCCCAATTAAATCTCACTATACTCATCATAATATGTATGTGCATGGTCATGCCCTCTTTATTTGTCAATTGCCCAACTGTAATTTGTTCACCCAACATGCTGTTTATCTTATGGGAGAGACACCTCTAGTGAACTGTGGACCCCGGTCCAATTCTCTATACTGAAATACAATCTACTGCAATACTGTTCTACTGTTTTCTGCAAACAATCATCATCCACACTATACATCTAATCCTTTGTTACAGCAAGCCGGTGAGATTGACAACCTCGCTGTTTCGTTGGGGCAAAGTACTTGGTTTGTGTTGTGCAGGTTCCACGTTGGCGTCGGAATCCCTGGTGTTGCGCCGCACTACATCTCGCCGCCATCAACCTTCAACGTGCTTCTTGGCTCCTACTGGTTCGATTAAACCTTGGTTTCATACTGAGGGAAAACTTGCCGCTGTACGCATCACACCTTCCTCTTGGGGTTCCCAACGGACGCGTGATGTACGCGTATCAGGTAGATACGTACATACATGATTTTTTCTGGTTTGAATATGTCTAGACATTTTGTTTATCATCTTTAATGCTTTACTATATGATCGACATAAGAATGCTATGTGCTTTGGTTTTTCATTCTTTTGATTTTTTATGAATTTTTATGCCCATTTGAATCTTGGTCAAATCCTAGGTTTGACAATGATTTAAACAAGTTTAAAACATGAATATGAAAATTAAGCATCTATCCTTCTTAAGTCACTCCAAAATGTAACTCTTGGGAGGGTTTTTGAAATTTCCATGTTTGAAACCAAAAACCACTTCTCTTCATGCATGCTTGACTTCATAAGACAGAGTTTAGGGTTAGGGGTAGATATATACATGATTTTCTAGTCTGAATATGTCTAGACCTTGTTTATCAACTTGAATGCTTACTATATATATGACATAAGAATGCTATGTCCTTTGTTTTTTCATTCTTTTGATTTTTTCCTGAAATTTTATGCCCATTTGAATCTTTTGGTCAAATCCTAGGTTTGACCAAGATTTAAACAAGTTTAAAACATGAAAATGAAAAGGGAAGCCTGCATCCTTCTTAGTCACTCTAAAATTAACTTAATTGAGAATGCTTACTATATGACATAAGAAGACTATGTGTGCCTTGGTTTTTCATTTTTTGATTTTTTTTAAATTCTTATGCCCATTTGAATCTTGGCCAAATCCTAGGTTTGACCATGGTTTAAACAAATTTAAATCACGAATATAAAAATTAAGCATCTATCCTTCTTAGTCACTCCAAAATGTAAATCTTGGGAGGGTTCTTGAAATTTGCATGTTTGAAACCAAAAACCACTTCTCTTCATGCATGCTTGACTTCATAAGACAGAGTTTAGGGTTAGGGGTAGATATACACATGATTTTCTAGTCTGAATATGTCTAGACCTTGTTTATCAACTTGAATGCTTACTATATATATGACATAAGAATGCTATGTCCTTTGTTTTTTCATTCTTTTGATTTTTTCCTGAAATTTTATGCCCATTTGAATCTTTTGGTCAAATCCTAGGTTTGACCAAGATTTAAACAAGTTTAAAACATGAAAATGAAAAGGAAGCCTGCATCCTTCTTAGTCACTCTAAAATCAACTTAATTGAGAATGCTTACTATATGACATAAGAAGACTATATGTGCCTTGGTTTTTCATTTTTTGATTTTTTTAATTCTTATGCCCATTTGAATCTTGGCCAAATCCTAGGTTTGACCATGGTTTAAACAAATTTAAATCACGAATATAAAAATTAAGCATCTATCCTTCTTAGTAACTCCAAAATGTAAATATTGGGAGGGTTCTTGAAATTTGCATGTTTGAAACCAAAAACCACTTCTCTTCATGCATGCTTGACTTCATAAGACAGAGTTTAGGGTTAGGGGTAGATATACACATGATTTTCTAGTTTGAATATGTCTAGACCTTGTTTATCAACTTGAATGCTTACTATATATATGACATAAGAATGGTATGTCCTTTGTTTTTTCATTCTTTTGATTTTTTCCTGAAATTTTATGCCCATTTGAATCTTTTGGTCAAATCCTAGGTTTGACCTAGATTTAAACAAGTTTAAAACATGAAAATGAAAAGGGAAGCCTGCATCCTTCTTAGTCACTCTAAAATCAACTTAATTGAGAATGCTTACTATATGACATAAGAAGACTATGTGTGCCTTGGTTTTTCATTTTTTGATTTTTTTTTAAATTCTTATGCCCATTTGAATCTTGGCCAAATCCTAGGTTTGACCATGGTTTAAACAAATTTAAATCACGAATATAAAAATTAAGCATCTATCCTTCTTATTAGTCACTCCAAAATGTAAATCTTGGGAGGGTTCTTGAAATTTGCATGTTTGAAACCAAAAACCACTTCTCTTCATGCATGCTTGACTTCATAAGACAGAGTTTAGGGTTAGGGGTAGATATATACATGATTTTCTAGTTTGAATATGTCTAGACCTTGTTTATCAACTTGAATGCTTACTATATATATGACATAAGAATGCTATGTCCTTTGTTTTTTCATTCTTTTGATTTTTTCCTGAAATTTTATGCCCATTTGAATCTTGTCAAATCCTAGGTTTGACCAAGATAATTTAAACAAGTTTAAAACATGAAAATGAAAAGGGAAGCTTGTATCCTTCTTAGTCACTCTAAAATGAAGTTTTGGGAGGTTTTTGAAATTTCCATGTTTGAAACCCAAAACCACTTCTCTTCATGCTTGACTTCATAAACATGAAAATGAAGACTTTTGCTAACGGAGGGAGTAAGCACTCTATAAAAAGTACCAAACGATGCATACCAAAATGATTTTTTAGAGGAATACTAGTTCGGATTATATAATTTTATATTAGCAGGCCAAATCGAACCCCGTAGTTGGATTTTCAGAAATTGATCCGTAGTACTGGGCAAAACCCTAGTTTAGCTTATTTAATAATAGATTCGTAGGTCGATTTTTTTACGTTATTATTATTATTACTAGGCAGCACATGTGTTTGCCTGTCCAGTGAAACTCTTTCATTTCATTTTTCTTTTCCGCAAGGTCGGGAGTCGGAGGAAGAGGGATCACACGGGAGGAGACGAAGGGAGAGCAGTCACCGGGCCCCACTTATTTATGGTGTCTATCCTTTTTCTGGTGATATTGACTGTTGTGCAGGGTTCTCAGTGCGCAGGGGGGTGCGACTCGTGCGAGCGAGCAAGAAAGGCCGAGAATGAGAGAGATTTTTTTTAGTGGGACAACCGAACGATCCTGAAGGACCCAGATTTCCAATACGCATCAGAGCACAGTTTACAACAGGACACAAAATAAATAGAAAATTACGTCTAAATCCCTAAGATTTACATGGTAGACCCCAGGCTGAAGGCAAGAAATGCGATCGGGTCCTTAACAGCCACCGTCCGGATTGATCCTCGTCGGAGCCGGGCACGAACAACTTGGCGCGACCAAATCGGCATGGCTACAGAGCCTGCACACCATGGCCTCCGAGCTGAGCTAGAAACGCCCTGCCAAAACCGGCAGCCAACGGAGGTGGATAATTGGAGAGATGGAGAGAGAGAGAGAGTCTTGATGCCTCTCTCTTGACAAAGAAGATGGCTGGGAGTTTGCCTACCTGGCGTACGTGACTTGTGCTCACTGAAGTGTGGGACCTCACGCATGGGAACCACACGTAAGTGACAGACTTGTTGCTCTAATAACTCGGGTGATTATTATATTGTATTAGTACATAGTTTCCTATGGATCCTTCTTAGTCACTCCAAAATGAAGCTTTTGGGAGGTTTTTGAAATTTCCATGTTTGAAACCAAAAATGACTTCTCTTCATGCATGCTTGACTTCATAAGACAAAGTTTAGCTAGGGGTATGGGGTAGATACATGATTTTCCTGGTTTGAATATGTCTAGACCTTGTTTATCAACTTAATTGAATGCTTACTATATGGCATACGAAGACTATGTGCCTTGTTTTTCCATTTTTTTGAATTTTTTTCTAAAATTTGTATACCCATTTGAATCTTGGTCAAATCCTAGGTTTCACCAAGATTTGAATAAGTTTAAAACATGAATATGAAAATCTAAGCATGTATGCTTCTTAGTCACTCCAAAATGAAGCTCTTGGGAGGGTTTTTGAAATTTCCATGTTCGAAACCAAAAACCACATATCTTCATGCTTGACTTCGTGAAACAGAGTTTAGGGTTAGGGGGAAGATACATGATTTTTCTTGTTTGGATATGTCTAGACCTTGTTTATAACCTTAATTGAATGCTTACTATATGACATAAGAAGACCTTGGTTTTTCATTTATTTTTTTTGAATTTTTATGCCCATTTGAATCTTTTGGTCAAATCCTAGGTTTAACCAAGATTTAAACAAGTTTAAGACATGAAAATGAAAAGGGAAGCCTGCATCCTTCTTAGTCACTCTAAAATGAATTTTTTTAAGAGGTTTTTGAAATTTCCATGTTTAATTTGAAACCCAAAACCACTTCTCTTCATGATTGACTTCATAAGACAGAGTTTAGGGTTAGGGGTAGATACGTACATACATGATTTTTTCTGGTTTGAATATGTCTAGACATTTTGTTTATCAACTTTAATGCTTTACTATATGATCGACATAAGAATGCTATGTGCTTTGGTTTTTCATTCTTTTGATTTTTTATGAATTTTTATGCCCATTTGAATCTTGGTCAAATCCTAGGTTTGACAATGATTTAAACAAGTTTAAAACATGAATATGAAAATTAAGCATCTATCCTTCTTAAGTCACTCCAAAATGTAACTCTTGGGAGGGTTTTTGAAATTTCCATGTTTGAAACCAAAAACCACTTCTCTTCATGCATGCTTGACTTCATAAGACAGAGTTTAGGGTTAGGGGTAGATATACACATGATTTTCTAGTTTGAATATGTCTAGACCTTGTTTATCAACTTGAATGCTTACTATATATATGACATAAGAATGGTATGTCCTTTGTTTTTTAATTCTTTTGATTTTTTCCTGAAATTTTATGCCCATTTGAATCTTTTGGTCAAATCCTAGGTTTGAGCAAGATTTAAACAAGTTTAAAACATGAAAATGAAAAGGGAAGCCTGCATCCTTCTTAGTCACTCTAAAATCAACTTAATTGAGAATGCTTACTATATGACATAAGAAGACTATGTGTGCCTTGGTTTTTCATTTTTTGATTTTTTTTAAATTCTTATGCCCATTAGAATCTTGGCCAAATCCTAGGTTTGACCATGGTTTAAACAAATTTAAATCACGAATATAAAAATTAAGCATCTATCCTTCTTATTAGTCACTCCAAAATGTAAATCTTGGGAGGGTTCTTGAAATTTGCATGTTTGAAACCAAAAACCACTTCTCTCCATGCATGCTTGACTTCATAAGACAGAGTTTAGGGTTAGGGGTAGATATATACATGATTTTCTAGTTTGAATATGTCTAGACCTTGTTTATCAACTTGAATGCTTATTATATATATGACATAAGAATGCTATGTCCTTTGTTTTTTCATTCTTTTGATTTTTTCCTGAAATTTTATGCCCATTTGAATCTTGTCAAATCCTAGGTTTGACCAAGATAATTTAAACAAGTTTAAAACATGAAAATGAAAAGGGAAGCTTGTATCCTTCTTAGTCACTATAAAATGAAGTTTTGGGAGGTTTTTGAAATTTCCATGTTTGAAACCCAAAACCACTTCTCTTCATGCTTGACTTCATAAACATGAAAATGAAGACTTTTGCTAACGGAGGGAGTAAGCACTCTTGCTATCAAAAGTACCAAACGATGCATACCAAAATGATTTTTTAGAGGAATACTAGTTCGGATTATATAATTTTATATTAGCAGGCCAAATCGAACCCCGTAGTTAGATTTTCAGAAATTGATCCGTAGTACTGGGCAAAACCCTAGTTTAGCTTATTTAATAATAGATTCGTAGGTCGATTTTTTTACGTTATTATTATTATTACTAGGCAGCACATGTGTTTGCCCGTCCAGTGAAACTCTTTCATTTCATTTTTCTTTTCCGCAAGGTCGGGAGTCGGAGGAAGAGGGATCACACGGGAGGAGACGAAGGGAGAGCAGTCACGGGGCCCCACTTATTTATGGTGTCTAGATTTTTTCGGGTGATGCTGACTGTTGTGCAGGGTTGTCAGTGCGCAGGGGGTGCGAGCGAGCAAGGCCGAGAATGAGAGAGATATTTTTTTTAGAGGGACAACCGAACGATCCTGAAGGACCCAGATTTTCCAATACGCATCAGAGCACAGTTTACAGCAGGACACAAAATAAATAGGAAATTACGTCTAAATCCCTAAGATTTACATGGTAGACCGCAGGCTGAAGGCAAGAAATGCGATCGGGTCCTTAACAGCCACCGTCCGGATTGATCCTCGTCGGAGCCGGGCACGAACAACTTGGCGCGACCAAATCGGCATGGCTACAGAGCCTGCACACCATGGCCTCCGAGCTGAGCTAGAAACACCCCGCCAAAACCGGTAGCCAACGGAGGTGGATAATTGGAGAGATGGAGAGAGAGAGAGTCTTGATGCCTCTCTCTTGACAAAGAAGATGGCTGGGAGTTTGCCTACCTAGCGTACGTGACTTGTGCTCACTGAAGTGTGGGACCTCACGCATGGGAACCACACGTAAGTGACAGACTTGTTGCTCTAATAACTCGGGTGATTATTATATTGTATTAGTACATAGTTTCCTATGGATCCTTCTTAGTCACTACAAAATGAAGCTTTTGGGAGGTTTTTGAAATTTCCATGTTTGAAACCAAAAACGACTTCTCTTCATGCATGCTTGAATTCATAAGACAAAGTATAGCTAGGGGTATGGGGTAGATACATGATTTTCCTGGTTTGAATATGTCTAGACCTTGTTTATCAACTTAATTGAATGCTTACTATATGACATACGAAGACTATGTGCCTTGTTTTTCCATTTTTTTGAATTTTTTTCTAAAATTTGTATACCCTTTTGAATCTTGGTCAAATCCTAGGTTTCACCAAGATTTGAATAAGTTTAAAACATGAATATGAAAATGTAAGCATGTATGCTTCTTAGTCACTCCAAAATGATGCTCTTGGGAGGGTTTTTGAAATTTCCAGTTCGAAACCAAAAACCACATATCTTCATGCTTGACTTCGTGAAACAGAGTTTAGGGTTAGGGGGAAGATACATGATTTTTCTTGTTTGGATATGTCTAGACCTTGTTTATCAACTTAATTGAATGCTAACTATATGACATAAGAAGACCTTGGTTTTTCATTTATTTTTTTTGAATTTTTATGCCCATTTGAATCTTGGTCAAATCCTAGGTTTAACCAAGATTTAAACAAGTTTAAGACATGAAAATGAAAAGGGAAGCCTGCATCCTTCTTAGTCACTCTAAAATGAATTTTTTAAGAGGTTTTTGAAATTTCCATGTTTAATTTGAAACCCAAAACCACTTCTCTTCATGATTGACTTCATAAGACAGAGTTTAGGGTTAGGGGTAGATACGTACATACATGATTTTTTCTGGTTTGAATATGTCTAGACATTTTGTTTATCAACTTTAATGCTTTACTATATGATCGACATAAGAATGCTATGTGCTTTGAATTTTCATTCTTTTGATTTTTTATGAATTTTTATGCCCATTTGAATCTTGGTCAAATCCTAGGTTTGACAATGATTTAAACAAGTTTAAAACATGAATATGAAAATTAAGCATCTATCCTTCTTAAGTCACTCCAAAATGTAACTCTTGGGAGGGTTTTTTAAATTTCCATGTTTGAAACCAAAAACCACTTCTCTTCATGCATGCTTGACTTCATAAGACAGAGTTTAGGGTTAGGGTAGATATATACATGATTTTCTAGTCTGAATATGTCTAGACCTTGTTTATCAACTTGAATGCTTACTATATATATGACATAAGAATGCTATGTCCTTTTTTTTCATTCTTTTGATTTTTTCCTGAAATTTTATGCCCATTTGAATCTTTTGGTCAAATCCTAGGTTTGACCAAGATTTAAACAAGTTTAAAACATGAAAATGAAAAGGGAAGCCTGCATCCTTCTTAGTCACTCTAAAATTAACTTAATTGAGAATGCTTACTATATGACATAAGAAGACTATATGTGCCTTGGTTTTTCATTTTTTGATTTTTTTTAAATTCTTATGCCCATTTGAATCTTGGCAAAATGCTAGGTTTGACCATGGTTTAAACAAATTTAAATCACGAATATGAAAATTAAGCATCTATCCTTCTTATTAGTCACTCCAAAATGTAAATCTTGGGAGGGTTCTTGAAATTTGCATGTTTGAAACCAAAAACCACTTCTCTTCATGCATGCTTGACTTCATAAGACAGAGTTTAGGGTTAGGGGTAGATATATACATGATTTTCTAGTTTGAATATGTCTAGACCTTGTTTATCAACTTGAATGCTTACTATATATATGACATAAGAATGCTATGTCCTTTGTTTTTTCATTCTTTTGATTTTTTCCTGAAATTTTATGCCCATTTGAATCTTTTGGTCAAATCCTAGGTTTGACCAAGATTTAAACAAGTTTAAAACATGAAAATGAAAAGGGAAGCCTGCATCCTTCTTAGTCACTCTAAAATCAACTTAATTGAGAATGCT
Organism: Lolium perenne; assembly: GCF_019359855.2. Lineage (NCBI taxonomy): Eukaryota > Viridiplantae > Streptophyta > Magnoliopsida > Poales > Poaceae > Lolium > Lolium perenne. The sequence goes on from NC_067247.2 coordinate 219,882,276, forward strand.
TACTATATGACATAAGAAGAATATATGTGCCTTGGTTTTTCATTTTTTGATTTTTTTTTAATTCTTATGCCCATTTGAATCTTGGCCAAATCCGAGGTTTGACCATGGTTTAAACAAATTTAAATCACGAATATAAAAATTAAGCATCTATCCTTCTTAGTCACTCCAAAATGTAAATCTTGGGAGGGTTCTTGAAATTTGCATGTTTGAAACCAAAAACCACTTCTCTTCATGCATGCTTGACTTCATAAGACAGAGTTTAGGGTTAGGGGTAGATATATACATGATTTTCTGGTCTGAATATGTCTAGACCTTGTTTATCAACTTGAATGCTTACTATATATATGACATAAGAATGATATGTCCTTTTTTTTTCATTCTTTTGATTTTTTCCTGAAATTTTATGCCCATTTGAATCTTTTTGTCAAACCCTAGGTTTGACCAAGATTTAAACAAGTTTAAAACGTGAAAATGAAAAGGGAAGCCTGCATCCTTCTTAGTCACTCTAAAATGAATTTTTAAGAGGTTTTTGAAATTTCCATGTTTAATTTGAAACCCAAAACCACTTCTCTTCATGATTGACTTCATAAGACAGAGTTTAGGGTTAGGGGTAGATACGTACATACATGATTTTTTCTGGTTTGAATATGTCTAGACATTTTGTTTATCAACTTTAATGCTTTACTATATGATCGACATAAGAATGCTATGTGCTTTGGTTTTTCATTCTTTTGATTTTTTATGAATTTTTATGCCCATTTGAATCTTGGTCAAATCCTAGGTTTGACAATGATTTAAACAAGTTTAAAACATGAATATGAAAATTAAGCATCTATCCTTCTTAAGTCACTCCAAAATGTAACTCTTGGGAGGGTTTTTGAAATTTCCATGTTTGAAACCAAAAACCACTTCTCTTCATGCATGCTTGACTTCATAAGACAGAGTTTAGGGTTAGGGGTAGATATATACATGATTTTCTAGTCTGAATATGTCTAGACCTTGTTTATCAACTTGAATGCTTACTATATATATGACATAAGAAGGCTATGTCCTTTGTTTTTTCATTCTTTTGATTTTTTCCTGAAATTTTATGCCCATTTGAATCTTTTGGTCAAATCCTAGGTTTGACCAAGATTTAAACAAGTTTAAAACATGAAAATGAAAAGGGAAGCCTGCATCCTTCTTAGTCACTCTAAAATTAACTTAATTGAGAATGCTTACTATATGACATAAGAAGACTATGTGTGCCTTGGTTTTTCATTTTTTGATTTTTTTAAATTCTTATGCCCATTTGAATCTTGGCCAAATCCTAGGTTTGACCATGGTTTAAACAAATTTAAATCACGAATATAAAAATTAAGCATCTATCCTTCTTATTAGTCACTCCAAAATGTAAATCTTGGGAGGGTTCTTGAAATTTGCATGTTTGGAACCCAAAACCACTTCTCTTCATGCATGCTTGACTTCATAAGACAGAGTTTAGGGTTAGGGGTAGATACATACATGATTTTCTAGTTTGAATATGTCTAGACCTTGTTTATCAACTTGAATGCTTACTATATATATGACATAAGAATGATATGTCCTTTGTTTTTTCATTCTTTTGATTTTTCCCTGAAATTTTATGCCCATTTGAATCTTTTGGTCAAATCCTAGGTTTGACCAAGATTTAAACAAGTTTAAAACATGAAAATGAAAAGGGAAGCATGCATCCTTCTTAGTCACTCTAAAATCAACTTAATTGAGAATGCTTACTATATGACATAAGAAGACTATGCGTGCATTGCTTTTTTATTTTTTCATTTTTTTTAAATTCTTATGCCCATTTGAATCTTGGTCAAATCCTAGGTTTGACCATGGTTTTAACAAATTTAAATCATGAATATAAAAATTAAGCATCTATCCTTCTTAATTAGTCACTCCAAAATGTAACTCTTGGGAGGGTTTTTGAAATTTGCATGTTTGAAACCAAAAACCACTTCTCTTCATGCATGCTTGACTTCATAAGACAGGGTTTAGGGTTAGGGGTAGCTAGATACATGATTTTTTTGGTTTGATAATGTATAGACCTTGTTTATCAACTTCATTGAATGCTTACTATATGACATTAGAATAATATGTGCACTGGTTTTTCATTTTATCGATTACTTTTTGAATTTTTATCCCCATTTGTTGAATCTTGGTCAAATCCTAGGTGTGACCAAGATTTAAACAAGTTTAAAACATGAATATGAAGAAGTAAGCCTGTATCGATCCTTCTTAGTCACTCCAAAATGAAGCTTGTGGGAGGTTTTTGAAATTTCCATTATTTTTCTTGTTTGAATATGTCTAGACCTTGTTTATCAACTTGAATGCTTACTATATGACATACAAAGACTATGTGCTTTGGTTTATGATTTTGTTGTTGAATTTTTATGCCCATTTAAATCTTGGTCAAATCCTAGGTTTGATCATGACTTAAACAAGTTTAAAACATGAATATGAAAAAGTAAGCATGTATCCTTCTTAGTCACTCCAAAATGAAGCTCTTAATTAGTAGGGTTTTTGAAATTTCCATGTTTGAAACCAAAAACCACTTATCTTCACCATGCATGCTTGACTTCATAAGACGGAGTTTAGGGTTAGAGGTAGATACATTATTTTTCAGGTTTAATATGTCTAGACCTTGTTTATCCATTTAATTGAATGCTTATTATATGACAAATATAAGATGACCTTGGTTTTTCATTTTTTTTGAATTTTTATGCCCATTTGAATCTTGGTCAAATCCTAGGTTTGACCAAGATTTTAACAAGTTTTAAACATGAATATGAAAAGGTAAGCATGTATGCTTCTTAGTCACTCCAAAATGAAGCTCTTGGGAGGGTTTTTGAAATTTCCATGTTTGAAACCAAAAACCACATCTCTTCATGCTTGACTTCATAAGACAGAGTTTAGGGTTAGGGGTAGCCACATACATGATTTTTCTGGTTTGAATATGTCTAGACCTTGTTTATCAACTTAATTGTATGCTTATTATATGACATAAGAAGACTATGTGCATTGGTTTTTCATTTTATTGCTTTTTTTGAATTTTATCCCATTTGTTAAATCTTGGTCAACTCCTAGGTTTGACCAAGATTTAAACAAGTTTAAAACATGAATATGGAAAGTAACATGCATCGATCCTTCTTAGTCACTCCAAAATGAAGCTCGCAGGAGGTTTTTGAAATTTCCATGATTTTTCTGGTTTGAGTATGTCTAGACCTTGTTTATCAACTTGAATGCTTACTATATGACATACACAGACTATGTGCTTTGGTTTTTGATTTTTTTTTGAATTTTTATGCCCATTTGAATCTTGGTCAAATCCTAGGTTTGACCATGACTTAAACAAGTTTAAAACATGAATATGACAAAGTAAGCATGTATCCTTCTTAGTCACTCCAAAATGAAGCTCTTGGGAGGGTTTTTGAAATTTCCATGTTTGAAACCAAAAACCACTTCTCTTCACCATTCATGCTTGACTTCATAAGACAGAGTTTAGGGTTAGGGGGTAGATACATGAATTTTCAGGTTTAATATGTCTAGACCTTGTTTATCAACTTAATTAAATGCTTACTATATGACATAAGAAGACCTTGGTTTTTCATTGTTTTTTTTTGAATTTTTATGCCCATTTGAATCTTGGTCAAATCCTAGGGTTGACCAAGATTTGAACAAGTTTAAAACATGAATATGAAAAAGTAAGCATGTATGCTTCTTAGTCACTCCAAAATGAAGCTCTTGGGAGGGTTTTCGAAATTTCCATGTTTGAAACCAAAAACCACATCTCTTCATGCTTGACTTCATATGACAGAGTTCAGGGTTACCGGGAGATACATGATTTTTCTGGTTTGAATATGTCTAGACCTTGTTTATCAACTTAATTGAATGCTTACTATATGACATAAGAAGACTATGTGCCTTGGTTTTTCATTTATTTCGATTTATTTTGAATTTTATGCCCATTTTTATGCCCATTTAAACAAGTTTAAATCATGAATATGAATAATTAGTCACTCCAAAATGTAGCTCTTGGGAGGGTTTTTGAAATTTCCATGTTTGAAACCAAAAACCACTTCTCTTCATGCATGCTTGACTTCATAAGACAGAGTTTAGGGTTTGGGGTAGACAGCACGCGCCGACGCGTGGACGCAATTTATTCTCTGTCCCCCTGACATGCACTTGCCACTGTCTTCAACAGTCTGACACGAGCAGTGAAGCTTTTATTGGAGCCCAGCGGAGAGGGCCTCCATTTCTCGAGCGGTAGCGAGGTGACATGCACCCCGTGTGACATGCGGCCTAAATCCAAATTGAAACGTTGCGAAAAAATCTGAAATAAATCATGCACGTTCACAGCACATATTAAGATAACCCCTAAAAATTTCAGATCAAAATTCGAAATATACATCGAGAAACAAAAAAGAGAAACTCAGATGTGAATAGTCTACATAGAAACTCAGATTTGAATTCGGGAACTATTCATGACAGATTTCTCTTTTTTTTTCTCGATGTATGTTTCGAATTTTGATATGAAATTTTTAGGGGTTATTTTAATATGTGCTGTGAACATGCATGATTTTTTCCAGATTTGTTCGCAATGTTTAAATTTGAATTTAAACCGCATGTCACACGGTGACATGCAATAGGTGCATGTCACCTGATCTGCGGTGACGCTGGGGCTAAAAAGAAGAATTTTTTCTCTCCATCAAGTCAATGAAAAAAATACCCCTTTTTTCACCTTGCGCGACATGAGGAGCAGTTCGACCGAGGGGAGTACTGTTATCGGGTCTGGTCGTCGCCCTCCTCCTCCCCACCTCATTTCCTCCACTGTTTCACATATTTTAGCTTATATTTATGCGGTGCCGTGGAGGTGGGGGTCTGGTCGTCACCCTCCTCCTCCCCACCTCATTTCCTCCACTGTCTCGCAACTCCTTTGATCTACTACTCCTATCCATATACATGCCACTCAAATGGATGTATTTGTAGATACATCCATTGTAGTGGCAGTTAATATGGACCAGAGGAAGTACAAATAATATGAGGCATGTTTTGGAGTTGGCCCTGTTTAGTAGAGTTTACATTGAAGAGTTTACATCTTTCTACCACCATTATTTTTGATTTAGCTTGTCTTTTGTGCCCACCATTTTATCGAGCAGGGTTAATGCAAGATCCATAGCAAACTAGCTTGTCACATTTTTTTGGCGGAGTGCACCGTCTCATGGCGAGCTAGCGACTTTGCCTACTAGAGTTTTTTTTTGTTGAACTACATTTTTGGATTTTCCCATTTTATTTGTGCACAAGCTATGAGCCGCCCGCAATTCAGCACCATATATTGGCGGGATTTTCTAGTTCAATTGTTTTGTACTAGGATGTTAGCAGGATGCTATCTTTTAGGGCTTTCATTTCCCCTATATCCAGCCACACCCACGGACAAGCAAGGGCCTCTCTCCCTACCTCGCTCCTAGTCCGTCTCGCTCCCTCTCAGTCCTCCATCCGTAGCCGACATCCACCGCGCTGGAGCTAGCTCAGCGACGCCGTCAACCACACTCCGTCCGCTTCGTCGGATCTGCTTCCCCGACTCACTGGTTCGTCATACCGGCCGGCGAGATCGGTACACAAAGTGCCACCATGATCCACCGAACCAAACCGAACGGCCAACGCGCCACCTCCCCAGTCGACCAAGGTTGAACACTTTGTCCGGCGGCTTTTGTTATGTATATGATTTCCGAGACTAGTTTATTGCTTGCTTCCACTGCTTGTTATTAGCATCTGTTTTTTTTTTGTAATGCCTGCTAGATATTCCACTCGAGAATGCCTACGAAGAATCTCGGAGGCAAAATATCTTGCAGAATAAGATAATTGCAGCCTCGATCGGCATACTGTGGAATGGGACAAAATCACCGCACCCCAAGTCGTTGCCGAGATTTTTCACCCGTGTGATGTGCCGCCAAAAGGACGATCCCGTGGGGCTGCTGCTGAAGAAGGTATTTAGCCGCACTGCTCAAATTTCATATGTGTTGTTTGCTGATTGATTTGATGAACTTTGATTTGCAGCAGCTAGCCACTGCTCATGTTCCTAACAAAGACAGTCAGCGCGCCAGTGATGCAGACATTGGTAGAAAGGAGGCGGGATTTGGTCCTATTGTTCTAGCAAGCAATCATTTGAGGGGCCACCTAGGATCAGCACATCTGGATCCTCCTGAGCTCAACATTAAGGAGGTAATTTTATAATAGTGTTTTAAACATGACATAATCTAATGTACTGAAAGAGATCAAACTGTCAACAGGAGTGGAGTGGTATAGATGGTAGAGATATAGATATAGATTTCAGATTTCCTAATTTTTTCTTCAAAATAGGGTCGCCCCGGCCTCTGCATCCAAATGATGCACCCACCCTTTTATTGCATTGTTTTAGACTCCATTTAAGGTTTAGAAACTCATGGGTTGCTCAAAGTGGTGACATGAATCAACCAACATATTTCCTTTTAATCTGCTGATTGATTTAATGCATGGCAAATCGCAGAAGCAAGTGACTGCTCATGTCCCTGCCAAGCAGCATTGTAGCACAGATGTCCAGAGTTCCAGTGTTGCAAACGTTTGTAGGAACAAAACAGAAGGATGTGGCACTGGGGAAGCTAAGATTAGGCGTCTTCAAAAGGACTTGGATGTGGCCACTTGGCGGAACAAAGAAATGAACCGAGGATGGAATTCTACAATTCAAGATGGCCTACATGTTGTTGCTGATCTACAGAAGTTAGTGGCTGGCAACTTGGTTACCGCTTTGGCTGATGCAGATGTCCATGAGATCAACTGGACGATCTTGGAACAGGTGAAAGCACGAGCAGAAACTCTGCACTCATCTTTGCAGGTAGATGATTTTCAAAGGGTGATGCAAGAGCCGCTATATGAATAGATTGTTGTTTCAGTTGATGATGTCCCTGGTTCCTTTGTTTACTTATGTGCTGGTAGTACTTAGGGGAACTAGCTTGTACAAGTAATTATTTTCGGATAAAGTTGTACAAGTAAATGGCACATGCTTCGCATGTTTGACCAATTAAGTTAAAAAGCTTCACAAAATCCTGCTATCATGTAGGCGGGCTTGCATTGGCTTTCAACCCAAGTGACTGTTGACTGCAATATGTAATATGTACCCCTCTATTGCACTTAATGGTATCCAAGCCCTTGGGCCCCCCTCCTTTGTTAAAAAAAGATCGAATTCTTATTGCATCGAAGTTGTTTCACTAAAAAAAAGAGCTCTCACGTGCAAGGCACGTGCAATTTACTAGTATATACTACTACTAGTAGAGATGTTACACCTAGACATTAGAGATTTGTTTGTTTTAAAGATATTTTTAATTTTGTACAAGATGGAAAATATAACTTTAGCAAATTCCTAGTATTTTTCATGGTCGATGTAAAAAAAGTATTTTTCATGGTTGATGTAAAAAAACAAGTTTTTTTCATGGTCGATGTAAAAAAGAGAGAAAACATGTCTCATAACAAGCCTTATGGTTAGCGCAATTTTTTTACGGAGTAACTCTTTTTTACATAGCCCAAATTACTATTCGATTTTCTATTGAAATATTTTATGTGTATATAGCAAGCGAAGAAGTACACATGTATTTTTCGTTTTATTCTTTCTTGACATTTCAAAATGTATAGAAGATGAATTTCGAAATAAAGAGATCATATGCACCCAAGAACCAACAAGCATATCCCCTTGACCCCGAACCTACTCAGGGCCCTTTTGTTGTGGCTTTTTTTGGCTTTTTGGGTTTTGGATTTTGGAAGCCATAAACAAAGATCCTATTCTTTTGGCTTCTAAATAGGTGCTTTTTTTGGCTTTTGCCAAAGCCAAAAAGCCAAAAAAAGCCACAACAAAAGGGCCCTCAGCTTCAGACCTGGGATTTCGTAGGCTAGGGTTCCACAGTTTTCCACCAACCAGTAATAATTTCAACTCTACCCCAAAATTCCCGCCGAAATCCCCCCGCTTCAAAAATTCAAAGCGATGTGAAATAAGTATAGTGCCGATCTTATCCACCCGGACCGCTCAATTCAGACCTATCACCGGCGGCGCCGAATCCCGCATCTCTCTCTCACGCTTCCACCTTGCATGACCCACCGGATCATCTCACACGCCGGCGCCGGCGCCAGCCCACTGTCCCATTCCCACACCAGCACTACTGCCTTCTCATCGGCCACCGTAGTGACCGACGACGTTCCACCGTCTCCCTTGCTTTTTAGCAAGCCGGAGTAGCTTCCACCTCCCCCCACCCCCACCGACGACCACTGTACCATACGAGCTCCTCCGTAGCCGACTTCCACCGCCGCCTTGTCAGCGACATTCACCATCGCCGGGTTCTCGTATCTTAATCCCCGACTCCTTCCGTCCACCGGACTGGAGAGATGGGTACACAAAGTGCCTCCATTGTCCACGGCAGGAAAACAAAGCGTACACGCGCACACTCCCAAGAAGGTTGATATGGCCGCTTTCCTTATGCAGGTGATTTCGAAAAGTATTTTTTTGCTTACTTGCACCGCCATCTCATTAGCATTTTTTTGTAATGCATGCTAGATATTATTGCACTACAGAATGAATTAAAAGAGAAACGGAGACGGAAGATATGTAGCAGATTTGCAAGCCGTGTGGGCACAAACATCTGTAACGCTATTGCCTCTAGTGCAAACCTGAACAAAATCGGAGAAGAACCCTTTCCCCTCCCCAAAGATAAAGAACAATGTTATGATTCACAATTTGATCCTGCTGAGCCTCTTGGAGAGCTGACTCAGGAAGATGCCTTGCCTGACCATTCTCCTCAACCCCACTAGGTGATTTCTGTTTTTTTACTTGGAGATATCTGTTACAACTTCCATGTGTTGTATACTTGTATCCTGAATCCCACCAAACATGTTCACATGCCACCTCTAGGTCTCCTTAACGCATCATATATATGTTTCAGCATGCACGTCATCCTTTACTGTTCTTCATTCTATTCCATTTGTATATCATCATATATGGGACTTCTGTAGACTGAAATATCGTTTTTGTGTGCTAGGAATCTGCAGCTTCAAGTAAGAATTTCGCAGGAACCACCAATGAGAGGAAGACCTTTCAACAGGTACCTGAATCGGTGATAGAACAGCTGCAACCAAAAAAGAAATCTGCTTCTGCTACTAGACAGTCTCAGCGATTCATGGCACTAGCTGAAGAAAATAACGCAAATGCTAAGAGTACTGAAATAAAAAAACGTGGTGAACACCCCAAGCGGTTGAATCAGCCACCTGTTACCAATCCATTCAACCAGCGACAATCGGCAGCAGAACCAGTTTCCACAGCAACTTCTCAGCCACAATTGGCAGCAGAACCAGTTTCCACAGCAACTTCTCAGCCACAATTGGCAGCAGAACCAGTTTCCACAGCAACTTCTCAACCACAATTGGCAGCAAAACCAGTTTCCACGGCAACTTCTCAGCCACAATTGGGATCAGCAGTAGCTGTGATAGGAAATACTGCCCAAGGACACATTGTACCAGTCCCAGCTGACACAACCACAACTGGCCAAACACTGCTAGCACATCAACAAACTATTGATGATCTCCCACTAACCCATATTAGTCCTGCCATAGACAACTCCCCTGAGGATGAGCCCCACACCGAAGAAGGTACATTTTCCAATGCTTATAGTTTCATTCTCCGTTATAAAGTTATACTTTATGATAGCTTGATGTAATGCTTAACTTTGTAGTTGCACCACGATCAAGAAAAACGAGGGCCCAACGGTAGGGAAAATGTTCGTAGCTAAGCTTCTTTGGGAAGGAATCAAGATTTCGCCTTTCATCTATTGTAGGTGGCGTAAGGCCACCGGACCCTAAGAATCTTGTAAATTAGCATCGGATGTAGGAATTTTCGTCAGGAATGAAATTCCTATCTTCCCAACATGGAAAGAGCACGTAGACACCTCTGCGCATTTTGAAAAATTAGTGCACAGGTTACACGTAAGTCATCTTTCTCTTGGTAATGTTACTCATACTAGTATACCACATTGGCACGTCCCGTTCCTTCTAGCTTGTTGTTGGCTCTATGTATATCGCACCAACGGTTTATATTGTTGTGAACAGTTAAAGTTCGAGTTCGATGAGGACCAAGAGGAAGTAAAGCATGTTCTCAACAGTCTATTCTCAGACTGTCTGCGCCAGTATCGCAGCAGGCTAAAGAAGAAATACTTCACTGGAAAGATTACTGGGAGTGTTCCAACTAGATTTCCTCTTAAGCAAATGACTGACAAACAGTGGGGAGATCTTGTGAAGCACTGGTCTGATCCAAAGAATATGGTATGATTTGTAAGACTGAGACCAGATCACATCTTGGATTCTTATTTATAGCAGTGTCTCACTAGTATCCTTTTTGCAGAATTTGGCTAAACAGAATCAGAAAAACCGCGGTAAACTACTTTTACCTAGCCGTACGGGATCTCGTAACCTTATAGTGCACATTCGGCAAAAAGTAAGGACATGTTGTTTTATACTGCTATTTAGAAATATTTTAGTAAAAGATCATGCAGAGTATATACACCAGTGTGCAGCTTATATTATGATCCTCCATTTCAACCACGTTATTCGATTTATAAATGGTAGTACTAAAATGCAGATGTTACATAATGCAAGTAAAAGGGAACCAAACAAAGAGATGACTCTGCCAGAGATTTTTGAAGCATGCCAGAAGAACAAACTTGAAGTGATTGGAGAAGTCGCACAGAGTGTTCTTGTAAGTCTTCTCTAAGATTGAAATTTTGTGACGACTCACATCCCAACTGGTAGGAGTAGTAAAGTACATGTCAATATGATATTATAGATGTTTATTAAAATTCATGTGATGTGAATCAGACATGCCAAACTGTAGGAATAAAAGTAGGTCATACACATGATAAATCTACTATCAGCAAGTTTCTCTATAGTAACTATCATGTTTACACATGTGTATGAACTGAATTTTTTGCATGAAGATATGAAATTAGAGATGGCAAAACCCGGTAAAAACGGTCTGTAAAAAACCGATGAAGAATGTGTGAAGGCATTTTCCATGGCAATAAAAAAGAAAGGCATTGCCAAAAACACTTTCTTACGGAATGCTGGACTGGTGAAGTGCAAGTCCATGTCCAAGTCAAAGTATTTGCATGCTCAAGTTCTAGAGGAGCAACTCCAAGTAGAACGAGCTGCATCAGCTACGCTAAGACTAGAAGTCGACAATTTTAGAACGATAGCAGCACAGAAGGAGGCCCTACTGGAGCAGGTTAGGAATGCTAGTAAGTAGTAAGAAGAGTATCTGCTAGATAACTGGAGATGAACGGGGACAGCGTGGCAGGTCAGTATCTTGGTCTTGTAAAATGGTTCCTTAGAGCATCCACAACGTGTAGCCAAAAGTGGTTCCATATTTGATTTTTTGCTTTTGGAACTAGTTCCATACATTGTAGAGGTAGTTCCAAAACCAGAAAAACAAGGAACCGGAGCAAGTAGGTGCTCTGATTCCAAATTTCACTTTTGGCATTTGGAACTAGTTCCCTACATTGTGAGAGTAGTTCCATATTGGCTTTATGTGTTGTTTTAGCTTGATGGCGGGACCCATGTTATAAATATTTGGAACCACTACATTGTGGAGCTATTGCTATATTTCACACCAAAGCCAAATTCACCATTGTGTCAGATTTGGCAATAGCAACATTGTGGATGCCCTTAGTCTGAGCATATTTCGTAGGTGCATTTATCTGCAATTGCTATGATCTTGGTGGTCGTTTCCTTGTTGTGATGTGGATTTTTTTTGAACCGGAACCCTGCTGATTGTTAATATTATAAGTGGATTACCTAGCTCTTTCTATCGCTTCGACTTGTGGTTCCGTTGGCTTGTGGATGAAGCTTTGACATGGTATCAGAGCCCATAGTCTCAAGTTCGAGTCATCGCTTTCGCAAACCTTCTCTTCTCTTCTCCCGGTCTAGCCCTTTCTGTCAGTTTGGACTTTTTGTTGCGTTGGCTATGTTGAGATGTATAAAGTGGATTGCCTAGCCCTTTCCATCAGTTCGTACTTTTGGTCGCGTTGGCTAGTGCATTAAAGCTTGACACTGATGATTTTCTGTGATCCATTGATTTCCAGCTTTCTACATATAGCCCAGGTCTAGAAGCTTGTCAACTGGTCTAGTTCATTCATTGCTGTATTGAGTGCAATGAACAGAACAGTGGCTTCTCCTTTGTGTTGTGCTGCAACTCAACAAATTGTTCTCGCTTCAGAGGCGAGTTGTGAACAGAGATACTTATGTATGCTACAGTACCAAATTTCGACTGCATATAATCAATAGCTTAACAACCGTCTAATTCACAATCTCGAAACTGTAGCATTTAGTACCTCCTGCCTATCGAATACAATTATTTCACACACTGAAATATTTTGTACGCGTTTTGAATTGGAGAACATGGGAACCGACTTTATGACATGATGTGACCCTAGACTCGTTTTGGCGCGCGCAGTTCCCGAGCGAATCAAATGAATTTTGACCGTTCTATTAAAAAAGGGAACTTTGACCGTTGGATCAAGCTTTGGAGAACTGATGTGCCAACGGCCAATAATTGCTTGTGCATCATGGTGATGGCTTATCTGATTTCAAAAACTGAGATTTTTTCTACATATATAATGGATAGGTGGAAAAATATAGATATATATGGACAGATACAGATATAGCTTCGACTGTAGCCACACTCAAACTCAAAATCAGTTGAGCTGCAAAACCACTAGCCAATTAAGTCTGAAATATTTCAGAGGCATTTTTTAATTGCAGTTCGGAGGACATGGGAGTAACTGATTTTGTTTGTGATAATGGCATGATATGACCGCTGGGAATAAATGCCTGAGCAGAGCTACTTCGCATGGTCTACCATTTTTATATTAGACTAGTCATAGTGGTAAGTACTACCTCCGTCCCAAGGAATAAGGCCCACGCGTATTCCAAGACGAACTTTGACAATAAAAATTGAGCAACACAATCTTGATTATATTATATGTAATTAATATCGTTGGATTCGTATTGAAAAGCACTTTCTAATGATGCTAATTTCATACAAACAATCTTTATATATTTAAAGTAATTCTTTGTCAAACAAAAATCACTTTCTAATGATGCTAATTTCATACCCACTATAGGAATAGTATCATGTAGTAGTATCATAGTCATGCTATATTTATTATTTTTTAGAATCTCAATGCCAATTTGTGTACAAGATTTGTTTATCATTAACTTTTCTCGTTGTTTGCGCTATGATACAGTATCTACCTATGTTACTCTAATCTCCTCTCTCCTACTTAATTAGCTGCCACATGAGCATTTTTGTGAGACCAATGTGCATGATACTAGCACTATGGCTAGCCTTAGTATTACTACTCCTGGAGTAGTATATTTCTCTCGTGTACTTGGCTATTTTCGGGAATAAATAACAAACGGTGGGGTTTTCCCCTCCGTCCACCTCCAAAAATAATATTAGTATTATATTAGTTGGACCATAGTCATAATCAAATCAAATTTCAGTTTGTCGGCAAAATGTCCCGCCAATCCTGAAATATTTCAGACGTGTTTTCAATGGGATTTTGAAGATAGATAGTGATCATTGTAACCGATATTCAAGGTGATGATGATTTGATGTGTAACTCGGCCTTCAACATAGTACTAGTACAGTCTTACAATTTATTGTTATTATGTTTGGTCCTTAGCCAAATTCAATATCTCAATACTGCTGTAAAACTTCCTGCCCACTAAATACAAATGTTTCAGACGCTTCCAAATTCCCATTCTACCCTCGTAAAATGACATCAATGTCCATGTATAAGTTGGTTGGTGGGGGGTCTGTCCGTCATTTTTTCGATCACCGCATCCCTTGCCAAGGAAACTCCTCGAAAATCCAAAATTGAAAATCTCTGTCAAGCGCTACAATCTCCCGCCAATAAATTCCAAAATATTTGCTAAGTGTTTTCAAATTTAAGTTTTTTTAGGAGATAGTACATGGGAACTGATTTCGGTTGTGATTATGACTTGATGTGACCGTAGGCCTTGGATTCTTGAACAGAGGCACTACACCGGTCTACCATTTTTCTAGTACTAATATTGCTTCTACTGTAGCAAAGTTCAAAGTTCAAAATCTCAGTCGAGAGGCAACCCCCCAGCAAAATGAATCTGGAATATTTCAGACGCGTTTTTGGATTGAACTTTGAAAGAACTTGGGTGTAAATGATTTTATGATGATGGCTTGATGTGACCCCTGGCCTTTTTTTGCTGAACAGGGCTACAAAGTAGCATGGTCTACCCCTGGCCTTATATATTACAATCACGAGTGTATTACTTGCACCATAGCTGTATTCAAAATCAATTTTCAGTCAAGCTGCAAAATCTCCAACCAATCCTGAAATAAAGGGCTTTTCAAAATGGATTTTCAAGATACATCATGATTATGATCGTGGTAACCGATTTTCAACGTGATGATGACTTGATGTGATATTTGGCCGTACTAGTACGGTCTCATATTTTTGTATTACTTGGACTGTAGCCAAATTCGAAATCTCATTCCAGCGGCAAAACTTCCCGCCCGAAAAATACAAATATTTCACACGCTTCTAACTTCCCATTCTACCCTCGTAAAGATGACAACAATGTCCATGTATAAGTCGGTTGGTGGGGGGTCTACCCGTCATTTTTTTCGATCACCACCTCCCTAGCCCCGGAAACTAACCGAAAAAAAATTCATTTCCCTCAGTCTCTCCTCTGAGACCACACCCACCGGAACTTCCCAAGTCCCTCTCTCTCCCACCTCCACGACCACCGCACCGGAACATCCCCGCCGGACTTCCCTGGCCTACCCGAGGCCTCGCGATCCTCGTCATCCGGCTGCCTGCCGGAGCTGCTTCATCGACGCCGTCATCAACCGGACCGGATCATCCCCGCCGAACCTCGAAACCATATGCTCATCCAGCAGTCTACCGCAGTCGCTTCAGCTGAGGTATCGTCCACCCCACCGGAGCCGCTTCGCCAGATCCGTCGTCCACCGCATCGGATCTTGCTCACCGACACCGCTGTGCATGGACCGGATCTGCTTCACCGGCGCCGTGCAAGATCTAAACTCTTCTACTGTCGCTTTTCTATTGCTTGCCTGCAAGTTCTTGTTTAATCTTGGGGGAACCTGTTTCTGCTAACGACGCGCCGTTACGTTTTTGCAGATGAGAGGAGTAACCATGAAGTGTAATGGCCGTCTCTCCAACCCCAAGTAGCACATGTAGCGTACTTCATCACCGGATCTATCAACCCCAGGAAGATCTGCTGTGACTCCCACAGAGTGCTTCTCCTAATGTAAGTCCCTTGTTTTAGCGCCCTGTTGCAGGTTCAGATGCTTGTTTGTCTGAAGCTCTTTTAGTTCATTCCTAGCTATGACCGTAACACCTTGCTATTTTCTAGTTCATTGCTAACTTTAAGCGATTGAACATTATGGTTTGCATTCCCTCCTCTGTAGATGTAGCCATCATAACTTCTATCTTGCTCAGTCGTTGTTACAAAAATTATAGGTATTATAGTAACATCCTGCTATTATTTAGTTCATGGCCAATTTTAAGTAATTGCACATGTTGGTTCGCATTCCCTGCTCTATAGCTTTTGGCATCGTAACTTCTATATTTGGTTTACATTGCCTGCTCTGTAGATCTAGCCATCATAACTTTATCTTGCTCAGTCGTTGTTACAAAAAATATGGCCTGCTACTATGTTGTTTGTGCCAATTTTTTACTCCATGAACATGTTGGCTTGCATTCCCTGTACTACAGGTGATGCCATTGTTTTGTATCTACTTCATTGTAAGCTAACAAAGTAAGGACTTAGTTTGGCATGCTATCACTCTGCTATCTAGCCTGTAGTATAAATAAACTTGTCATATTACTAGATAACAATTTTGCGTGCCATCTTGTTCTTCAAAAGCTGCATTATTGACTTGTTTCTCTGACTTGGCATGACGCTCACATATGGAATGCTGAACATATTGGTTTGCATTCCCTCTTATACAAGTTCACAGGTGATCCCACTATATTCTGTATCTGGTCCATCCTAAGCTCCAGCATTAACTATACTCTATGTGTTGCTCATTACAAGTTTATATCCCGAAACATCTTGATTTGCATCCCCTTCACTATAAGTTCAGGAGTATTATTTAGTTCACGGCCAAAATGAAGTAATTGCACTTGGCACATGTTGGTTCACATTCCCTCCTCTTTAGCTTTTGCCATCGTAACTTCTATTTTTGGTTTACATTCCTGCTCTCTGTAGATGTAGCCATCATAACTTCATCTTGCTCGATCGTTGTTACAAAATTTATAGCCTGCTACTATGTTGTTCATGCCAATTTTGTACTCCCGAACATGTTGGTTTGCATGGGACTCGGCATTAGTAAGTCTATTTGTTTCATTCTAACATGCTCTGTTATATTGGCTGTTGGTATGCGGCATGCACTCTTTGTTTGCTTATTGTGCACATTACAATGATCTTGTTATAACGACGAAATGATGAGTTCCAAATTCTTTGGCAAACAATATTGTAGTGTCTTTGCCTTTCCATTGTTGCTGTCTTAACTTGTAATGTCTTTGTTTCAGATATAGGTGCTGCATGGACAACTTAAAAGATTGCCGGATCGCTTCATTGTATTGCTAGGTTTAATTACCATTCAATTTCTCTGGGTTCTATAATATTTTTTCAAAGCTGTGCAGCTGATGTAATATTTAGTTAGTTTTTATAGTTCTTTCGCGCATTTTTTCTTTGTTGCTTGTGGTAAGTGAGGCTATCCGACAGAAATCATTGCTGCGTAAATATTCTCAGTATCTAAATCACGAATTCCCATCACTTAAACGGCCCAATTAACCGAAATCACATATGTGCCGGCCCGCAAAATCCCAAAGCGCCTATTATGCCGGCATATAAACAACAACTAAACGGGCTGGCCCACTTACTTATTGGGCCAGCCCACTTACTTATTGGGCCAGCCCACTTGATTTACGGAGGACCCCACACTCTAATTGGGCCGGCCCACTTGCTTTAAGGTGGACCCCACCCACTACTGGGCCGGCCCACTAACTAGTTGGGCCAGCCCAATTGCTTTTGTGGTGGATCCCACATACTAAATGGGCCGACCCTTTAAGAGGAAAGTGGGACCCACCTGTGTTTTTGGCCCGGCCCACTATCTTTTTGGGCCGGCCCACTTGCTATAAGGTGGACCCTACATACTAAATGGGCCGGCCCTTTAACAGGAAAGTGGGACCCACCTGTGCTTTTGGCCCGGCCCACTATCTTGTTGGGCTGGCCCACTTGCTACAGGGTGGACCCCACATACTAAACGGACCGGCCCTTTAAGAGGAAAGTGGGACCCACTTGTGTTTTTGGCCCGGCCCACTAGCGTGTTGGGCCGGCCCACTTGCTATATGGTGGACCCCACATACTAAATGGGTCGGCCCTTTAACAGGAAAGTGGGACCCACCTGTGTTTTTGGTCCGGCCCACTATCTTGTTGGGCCGACCCACTTGCTATATGGTGGACCCCACATACTAAATGGGCCGGCCCTTTAACAGGAAAGAGGGACCCACCTGTGCTTTTGGGCCGGCCCACTGGCTTGTTGGGCCGGCCCACTTGCTCTAATGTGGACCCCACGTACTAAATGGACCGGCCCGACAGCAGGAAAGTGGGACCCACATGCTAATTGGGCCGGCCCAATAACTTCTTGGGCCGGCCCACTTGCTTTAATGTGGACCCCACTTGGTAAATGGGTCAGCCCGATAACAGGAAAGTGGGTCCCACATGTTTTGTGGGCCGGCCCTTTTGCCTGTTGACCGGTCAAATGAGTGCATTCGGTCCGGCGCACATGCTTAGTGGGCCGGCCCATTAATGTTTTGACCAGTCAACCTTAGAGGTTAGGCCCGGCCCACGTAACTAATGGACCAGCCCAGCTATATAGTTGACCGGTCAAACTAAGTCAGCTGGCCCGGCCCGCAAACTTAATGGGCCAGCCCGCTTAAGACGTGGCAGGCCTCGTGTGGGCCTACCATCTACCACGGGGTTTCAGCGGTTAACGCCGATAATCGCGCCGATTAACGGTGTCTGCCACGTGTCAGTTTGCATGACGTCAGCAGTCAACGGGCTCCCGGAAACACTTCTGCAACGGTCCGATTTTCCGTGGCGGAAGGGCACCCAAGCGCGACGGACCGGAAAAAACGTGGTAGGACTTTGCCTGACGCAGTTTAGACAACAGAACCCATATCGTCGGGTTAGGCTCTTAGGCGACGAAAAACACCCCTTAGCGGACGATTTTGGGACGTTGCCTATCAGAACTTTTCTTGTAGTGCAAGATCGAGCTTCATTTTGGAGTGACTACGAAGGATACATCCTTAATTTTGCATATTCATGTTTTAAACTTGTTTAAATCATGGTCAAACCTAGGATTCGACAAAGATTCAAATGGGCATAAAAATTCAAAAAAAACAATAAAATGAAAAACCAATGCACATAGTCATCTTATGTCACATAGTAAGCATTCAATTAAGTTGATAAACAAGGTCTAGATATATTCAAACCAGAGAAATCATGTATCTACCCCCTAACCATAAACGCTGTCTCATGAAGTCAAGCATGAAGATATGTGGTTTTTGGTTTCAAACAAGGAAATTTCAAAAACCCTCCCAAGAGCTTCATTTTGGAGTGACTAAGAAGGATATATGCATAATTTTTCATATTGGGACCTCACGCATTAGTCCATGCTCACTGAAGGTATGAATCCATGCTCACTGAAGGTATGAATCCATGCTCACTGAAGTGTGGGACCTCACGCATGGCCACCACACGTAAGTGACAGACCTGTTGGTGTAAAAACTCGGGTGATTATTATACTGCATTAGTACAAAGTTTCCTATGGATTCAAAGGTAGGAAAGCCAAGTTAACTTATTTTCATGACTAAGAAGGATCCAGGCTTACTTTTTCATTTTCATGTTTTAAACTTGTTCAAATCTTGGTCAAACAAAGGATTTGACCAGGATTCAAATGGGCATAAAAATTCAAAAAAGAAATCAAAAAATCAAAAATCAAAGCACATAAGCTTCTTATGTCGTATAGTAAGCATTCAAGTTGCTCAACGAAGTCTAGACATATTCAAACCAGAAAAATCATGTATATACCCCATAACCCTAAACTCTGTCTTATGAAGTCAAGCATCAAGGGTTTTGGGTTTCAAACATGGAAATTTCAAAAACCTCCCAAAAGCTTCATTTTGGAGTGACTAAGAAGGATCCAGGCTTACCTTTTCATTTTCATGTTTTAAACTGGTTTAAATCTTGGTCAAACCTAGGATTTGACCAAGATTCAAATGGGCATAACAAATTCAAAAAAATAAAAACCAAACACATAGTCTTCTGATGTCATGTAGCAAGCATTCAAGTTGACAAACAAGGTATAGACATATTCAAACCAGAAAAATCATGTATCTACCCCTAACGTTAAACTCTGTCTTATGACGTCAAGCACGAAGAGAAGTAATAAAGCATCCTTAGGTCAAACAATGGTCTTTTAAGTAGTATCAGTTTAATGATGGTTGACCTATTTTTAACTTCATTTGTGCACTAGTAGATATGATTTGGCCCATTTTTATCCATAGGCTCATCTGATGTGATGTCTGCTATATATATTGTCTTCGATGAGTAGCACACTCATTACATACTCATGCCATAGAACGAAGATGAAACCCCTTACCCTCAGCGACGTACGCAACATGGTGTTTGGGTTGGATGGCCCACCCTATTTAAAAATGTTTTAGTTAGTTATTTATGTAAAAAATTATCACATATAAAAGTGCAAAAAAATAGTAAGGTGTGCCCACCCGGCCTACGATTGTTTTGTGCGTCCTCCACCGCGTACTCATCTTGATCTCTGACGATGAACATAGTTCTTTAGAACACATGCAACACTTACAGTTGATAGGCCGTTGAAAAGCTAATCAATGATAAAACCTGCTTTTAGACATCCATTGTACTTCGATTTAATTAGTCCCTCTAATGGACCCCAACTATGTGTGCTTGAGATTTGGCAAAATGCTTTGCCATCGTGCCACAGAACAAGTAATAAACAGACCAATCAAGTTTTAATCATTGCTAGACCTAACTAAGTGTTCAAGTGTTCGATTTTGACCACATTAGAGTTGAGGGGCCAAATATAATTCTTAAATACTTGAGGGACCGAACATAGACTTCTAAACACCTGAGGAACAAGACAAAGTTGAGTACTATTGTTATTATTAGACTAGTCACAATGGGGAGTATCATATAATAGTATCATGCATATGATACTAGTGTACGATATTATTTTCACAATCCATAGTATCATCATGTAGTAGTATAATATGTTACATGTATTTAGTGATTTGTAGAATCTCAATACAAAAGTGTGTACAAGATTTGTTTGGCAGTAATTTTTCTAGTTCTACATGCTATGATACGATATCTACCTATGATACCACTATCGTCTCTTTCATCATTAATTGATATGACACATCAACATTTTTCATGCATGTAGTTCATGATACTACTTATGATATTGCCATTGTGAGTAGTCTCCCTTTGTCCTAGAGTACAATGCCAATTTTTTTTCAGAGGAAAACTTAGACTAATACTTGGGCCCGCCAATTATGAGTTGCATGTCATTCAGAACTATATCATCAGGTGCTTGTTTCGATGAACTTTCCAATGGTATATTTTGCGGATGTCATAAAATTAGGCTGATCATACTATTTCTATAGTGGGTAGTATCATGGAGTAGTATCATAGTCGTGCTACATTTATTATTTTTTAGAATCTCAATGCAAATTTGTGTACAAAATTTGTTTAGCATTAACTTTTCTCGTTGTTTGCGCTATGATACAGTATCTACCTATGTTACACTAATCTCCTCTCTCCTACTTAATTAGCTGCCACATCAACAATTTTTTGGGACCAGTGTGTATGATACTAACACTATCATGTGGGTACCTAAATCTCGAGTCAAAGTTTGACACGAAACCGATGTGGACTTTATTCATGGTGGAAGGGAGTAACAATCATAAGCACATTATTATTATTGATTGAACAACATTTTATTTGATGTGCCATAAGAAGTTTAGAAACTCCTAGCCCCTGGAGGTGTCGTTTTGGCACACGCGTGCATATGCACCCATTATATAAAATAATAAAAAACAATTATATAAATGTTAATTTTTTTTTGGTATACGTTGTGACATCCTATGTTCGTTCATAAGTTTTCGTGGAAAACGACATATTGTGTGGCGTGTACAAAAAAGGCAAAAAATGTACTGTACGTAGTCGTGTTACAACATCAAAATTTGTCTTTTTTATAGGAGCCACCTTTTTTTTGAGAAAACTTGTGTACCAACATAAAATGTCTAGATATACATGTAAAATTTTAGTTTAGAATTTTTTGACACTTTGAAATATGGATTCACATAATGGGAGCATATGCTCCTTTTGGACTTGAGACAACAAAACGGCTGTGTGCATCCTGGTTATGCAGAGCCTGGATGTAATTGCTTCTAAAAGTAATAAAGCATCCTTATATCTCTATATTGTCTATATATCTATACCTCTACCTCTACCCCCCTTGGATTCTTGAACAGACGTACAGTACTAGTAGGGCCTACTATTTATTATTATTATTACCTACTGCAGCCAAAATTTAATATCATCGAGCGGTAAAATTCCCCGCCAATGCCCAAATATCTCGCGCCGCAAAGTTTCAGATCTGCGAATATTTTTCCCTCAAAAGAAGGACTGCGAATTCCCTTCGACTCCTCTATCGCCCAGCTTCGCCCTAGTTTCGCCCGCAAGCCCTCAGAGAAACCGCCCCTCTTACCTACCTCCAGACCTTCACGGCCGCCGCACCGGAAAATCACCGCCGCACTTCGCCGTTCAAGCTGCCACGGCTTCAAACCCCGAGGCTGCCCTATCCGCTTGATCCGCACCTACTCCGGCGTCCACCGCACCGTATATTGTTCGCCGACTCTATCGACCACCGCACCTGACCAGCTTCGCTGACACCGACGCCCCCGTGCACTGCACATCATCTGCTTCACCGACCTTCTAGTTCGGCCGGCGCGCTGAACACTTCATCGACCGCCCAGCATGTCCTTCTCCGACCCCCCAAGATCTACTTCCCCGGCACCCACCGCAACAGCAGCCCCCTCGCCGACCTCCACGTCACCCGTAAGAACGCGGAACACGTCTAAACGCCGCCCAGAAATAGGTAACCAGACATCCCTGCGCGTTTTGTTCTGTTTAGGAGTATTGCAGCTGACTGTATTTCTGAATTCGTGCTATATTTTTAACTTACAAGTGCTTTCGTTGGTAACCAGCTCATCCTTTAGATTTAAACACGACGCATAAGTATTTTTTTCCCTGACCTAACCCACCCATTTGCTGAAACTCTACATGGTATCATAGCCTAGGTTTCCTTCCTGCTAGTGCTAGCCGCCCCAAACAGTACCATACAAGTTCTTCCTTTGACCACAAAAACCACCGTTGAGATGTAGAAATCCAGGCGGCGGGAGGCCGCATCAGGTGCTCTGCGTGGGTTGCGGCTATCACACACAGCGATGAGAGTTGTGTGAGATCGGCGGCTGCTCGCACGGGGACAAAGAAGAGGGTGAAGATCGTTTTGGTTTAGAAAGGAGAGAAGAGGAAGTTAATCCGTGGCAGAGACATCTGGATCCGTGCGAGGTGGAGATGTTGGAGGCGTGCGGAGTGGGCCGAGCCTTTGAGCGTAGGGCGGAGCCGGAGGTTGGTGCTGGACGTTGACCAGCGCGAGCCGGTCGATGTGGCCAGGTGCGGTCTGCCAGGTTGGCCAGGGCGGCGCCATCCGAGTGGAAGTGAGGAGAAAATGGAGATGTGAGGCTGTGAGGATATGTTGTGATGGAGTTGATGAGGCTGCTGTTGAGTCGTGATGGAGTTGATGAGGCTGCGGTTGAGTCATGATGGAGTTGATGAGGCTGCGGTTTAGTGGTGATGGTGATGGTTGTGGATTTGTCCAGGGGAAAGGCATGCGTGCCTGAGGTGAGACTGGTTGAGGCCTGACTGGGGGGTAGGCATGGGTGCTTGAGGAGTGGATGGTTGAGGCAGGAGTTGGCTGGGGGTTTGTGGGAGAGACGGAAGAGGTTAGTGGCCGGGCAGAGTGGAGAAGAGAGGCTGAGGACATTGAGGCGAGTGTGGATGGTTCTGCGGAACTTGTGTGGTGAGGCAGCCGGGGTTGTTGAGGAGATGTATGGTCAGGAGTTGTGCGTATCCCAGATGGTTGAAGCTGGATGTCTTCGCTGCTGATGAAGAGATGAATCGAGATGACAAGATGATGGAAAGTGCAATGATGTCATGTATCCTAGGAGTTATGCTGAAAGTTCATTACTCGTAGTTGTCATATGTGTCATGTTGTTGTTGCAAGATGGCCATGGTTGTTTACCCATGATCATCTTGAGGGGGTGTGTTGGACCATGAGTGAGTTTAGTAGTAGCGCTGTAGTAATATTGTATCCAGTGTGAGGCCCATAGAGGCCCATGTCCAGTGGTATTGTAACCCTAACTCAGATGATATAAATACAGAGTGTGGTGGTCTGAGTGACCTAACCCACCCATTCGCTGAAACTCCACAAAATATGAGCCACCAATCATGAACAACAACAACAACAACAACAACAACAACAACAACAACAACAAAGCCTTTATTCCCAAACAAGTTGGGGGTAGGCTATACAAGTCCACCATTGACACGATTACAATTTCTCACTATTTGGCTGTAGGCTACTGCTCTAGTTACATCATGTTTGATATCTTTCTGCGATCCTGTATTACATGTTTATGCACGTCATAATGCTTCTACTACTGTTTGGTGTCAATTTAATTATAGCAAATCCTTGACTCGTAACTGTTTGTTGTCATTACACGTGCAGCAGGCACATCTTACACTCAGAAACGTAGAGTAAAGCTCGCCTATAATCATGTAAGTACCTGCTGTTTTTTGTATATTGCTTAATGCAAACTTCTATATCTTGGATCCTGTTTCTGTTTACAATTGGCCTCTCCTTCATGCAGAGGAGAAACAGTGAGGCACCAGGTACTTCTGTCCAAGTACCTGATGAGGTCCGTGTGACTCAAAAAAAAGCTCACGTAAGTTCACTATTTTTTTTTGGGAATGTTAATTTACCTCCTGTGCGTAGTTCAATTGCATCATTTTCTGTATGTTGCACTACCTAAGGTGCCTAATGGAATCTAATAAAATATAAACAATGACCATATGGAACATTGCACACTGCCTTTGACCCATCTGGCATCCGGCATGCCTGGGTATAAGTTACATGATTTGGCTATCTTAAACAAGTCCTGAAATTCTATTATGTTAATTTTTTGCATGTTGCTTCATTGAGTTTGCATGTTGTTCCATGGCTAGTGCATGAAGTTTGATAGAAATGATCCTAGCTGAAATGATGCACTTCGTGTTTTTTTATTGCTTTATTCCTTACCTAGCTTCCTATTCTACTTGAAACATGATTGCTTTATTCCTAACCTAGCTTCCTATTCTACTTGAAACATGATTGCTTTATTCCTAACCTAGCTTCCTATTCTACTTGAAACATGATTACTTTATTCCTAATCTAGCTTCCTATTCTACTTGAAACATTGTGAAAAAAATAGTTATATTACTTGTTTAAATGTCTAGCTTTGTTTTTCTGAGTCCCATTGACATGATGTGGTATATCCATATTCAAATGATCTGGCTGTTTATATAATACGCTCCATGTTCAATTGCTTCATTCATTTTCTAGTAATCTACTAGTAAGTAGCACGTGCTTTGACCGTCACGACATATATAATTTTAAAATATATTTCCATATTTTATTTGATGTTGATAATTATTATTTTTTCCTAAAATTAGTCACAAAGCCTAAAGTTTGGCTTTTGAAAAACTAATACACCCTAAAAGAAGTAATGGAAGGAGTAATATGTGAGTTCACTACAATTAAGTTTTTTAGTCAGTATGAAATGGAAGTATACCCTAATACGAAAGTGACACAACTTTTTCATGGACACCCCATTAGGATTATGTATATTTTTGTGATTAGAGTCGAGAATTTTTAAGGATCTATCTTACCTTTTGCGGCATGCATATTGCACGGCAAGACTATCTAATTTATATATTTCTACCATATTTTTTGAAATTTAAAATACATTATCCAATATCTATGTATAAATTTACTACCTCAATACTTTTTATGTGACCCACACATGGCCACCGTTAGATTTTATATCAAAACTGGTTGTCATGGGGAAAAAAGTTAGACCTTAATATGAGTAAATACGAAATATTAGTACTAAATTAATATATAATATTTTATCAGCCTTGGTTGGTGGACCAATGAACTTCGTATCTTCGAGCTTGAAGATGGTTCTTGTAACATAGTAATTGCTATTTGTTTTCCTAGCACAGAATTATATATCAATATCTTCGCATAACCATGTACGATGAAGATGAAATTTTTCATAACACAGTGCCAATATAGACGATAGCTTGTGCTTCTATAAACTCCCAAAACAAAAATGTTTTCTTGAGTAAAACAAAAGAACGGCTGAGATTAAATGATACATGTTTAGTATTAGGGGTGAGATGGCTGAGATTAAATGATACCATGATACCCTTTCGGGGGATTACACTATTTTAAATTTTGAGGGTATATGAAAGCTAAAGCCTTAGATTTTGTTGGAGAGTGAATGTTGTCATTGGCCCTGTTATGGATTTTGCATTTCATTGCCACTACTTGTACTGACATCTCGCTTCATTCGTGTTTAATTCGGTCCCATTGGTACTCGAACCCGGGTGGGCTGGCTGCGCACTCGCAAGCCTTGCCACTGAGCTAGCACTCGGTTCTCAGATTAAGCAATGCCTCGTTATGCTTAATTTAAATGTTATGGCACTTCATACAAGCCATACAATTAATTGTTGCATTGACCTTCTACGTTGTCGAAGGCACTATCTGAGTCATGCTTAAATCAATCATACATTATTTTCCTAATTGTATCCAATCCAACATGCACATGTTTTGACTGTATTTGGCTATTTGCTAGATTTCTTCTATGTAGTGACCTGGCTTCGTTATTGGGCACATGATGTCTAGTTGCTTGGTTCATTGTATACATCATCGCCATGATCTAGTTTGGTTTGTTCTAAGAGGCATGTGGCTTAATTGGTTTCTTTGTTATATCTGCCCATGGTTCTTTCAAAATTATGTCAACAGTGTTGTCTGTTTGCCGTGTATTGTATTGCATTTTAACTTGTTTTGTCTTAGTTTCAGCCTGCAAACAAAGCTGTAATGTCAGTAGGGACAACCCATTTATCAAGTGTTGCGGTCATTTCACAGAGCAACAGTGACAGTGGCACGTGCTCTCATTGGTCCACTGAGTCCAGTACACCAACCGTTCCAGATAAAATAGATGTACGAGGCTCTATTTTTAATTGCTTGCTATGTTATATCAGCTGAATGATGCTCTTGAAATTGGAGGTATTTTATTGCATCATATGATGTTGTAACTTGTTTTATCTAAATTTCAGGCTTCAAATAAAGCTATAAAGCCAGAAGCAAGGGCCAATGCCTCAAGTATTGATGTTTCACAAAGCAGCAGTGAGAGTGCATATTGCTCGCATAGGCCCATGGTATCTATTGCTCAACTTAATCCGGCGCAAACAGATTTGGGGGATGCACTCCAAGAGGCAGTTGATATATTTGGGCGGGAAAACAAAGATGATGATGAAATAATTGCCAACACACGCCAAGAGATACATGAATTGAAAAATAGGCAAACTTTGACAGAAAATGTTCTAAAGAATCTCCTATGCACTTGTCATGGTAAGCCAGTTGTGATGTGTCTGGGAATTGAAGGTGTCTAAATAAACTTTGATTCTGTTGTTCAGTCAAGTGGACTGCTGATGCCAATGCTGTAATTAATTACTGCTCAAAATTTCGTTCAAAATTTCGTGGTCTGTAATAATTGCAAATTTTGTTGTTGTACTAAAATTAGATATGTTCTATGTGGCTGCTGTATCTATTATATTATTAAAACAACAAACAACTAACGGTATAGATTAGCTTGGCAAAATCAGATTAAAAGACAATGGTCAAGATTAAGTTCGTGACGTCAGCTGTTGTGGATTTCAATCGCATGGACCGTGTCCTGCTACACCACGTTTGAAACGATGGAAGCAAAATTTTCCACGCCCCCACTTATATCTAAACAAACTCTGTTTCTTTGGATGCAAAAATATCAATGGATCAACTCTTTCCATGCGGTAACACCCAATCTCAACCCAGCAAAAACTCTGCGAAGTTAAGAAATTCCCACGGTGGAGATCAATCGGCAAATACCGAAAAAAGTATCCAATCTGTTATCTGGTACGATTTGATGAGAGCAAACCAAATAGACAGCGTTTTCTTTATCTCTTAGCATATCTACAAAACCAGCGCAAGAATAGGACCCTTTTGTTTAAAGATCCCATCGTTCTCGATCTTCCTGTATTCAATATCCTCCATGGCGATCTCCCCTCAGCAGAAGCCAACCATGAACCATGCAAATGCGCCGCAATCAGAAGCTACAGCGCTCACCAGCAACGTATAGAACCAAAGTGAGACCGAGCCCACTGCGTCCGCTTTCAACATAACGCATGCACTCCAACATCGAGCATCGGCAGCAGCAGCGGGTGAGGTACATCGTGCAGCGCCGGCAGTGCCGGCATCGCCGGTTCATTGAGAGGCGCCTATAGTGGTACCAGCTGCCGCAGGCAAGGCAGGGGAGCCCGGCTGACCCTCGGCAAGAACCGCACAATTTCAGAGAGATCGGCATTGCTACGACTCCACGTTGAAGTATCAGGCGCATGATAGATTGAAGTCTGATTCCCTCAGGCGTACTGCGTTGTTTTCCTGAAACTACTCAAGGCCTTGGCAGTCACGGCCTCATGGTGCTGACACATGCTGCTCAAGCGCGATGCACCGCAAAAACGCTTGCCGTCCGAGCTGCTGTCGCAAGCACATCCATCAATATGAACTATGACTCAAGAAGAAGAACAACCCCATGGCATCATCAACTACGCAGTACGTATATCACCGCCACGCAGCTATGAATGATTCATTCATGATGGCACGCACTACTTTCGGATGCAGGGAACGCTTCGTTTTTCTGCAAAAGAAAACAAGAAGCCGAGGCATACACATACAGTGTGGCTACTAATATCTAGCAGGTGGAGGCTCAAACATATGATGGACACTAGCGATTAGTACTATTGTTTCATGTCCCCTGCACTAATATCTAGCAGGTGGAGTATATTCTTTATATGTTATCATGCCATCCATACACAACTGCAATCTCAATGATAGTTTCAAAACATTAATGACAGGTGAATGTGAAGCCGTGGAAGTATCAGATGGTAAACTAATTTAAGGTAACTTCATACTTCTCATCGAACTTTGTTTTTAGATGCTCCATATTCTAAAATTTTAGTGCTCATTTTTATAGATTGTATTGATAAATTTAGTTTTGAGTGGCCTAATTTTGTTGCGAGAAACTACTTATCTTCGGAGTAAATTACGTGTGTTAGAGTGTTTCTTTAGCCTTCTGGGACTTCTCCTTCAAACGGAAGAACTATTTTCATGTTCCTGGTAAACTACAGATTTTTATTTGTCTAAAAATAAGATTGATGCGTCTATGAGCCCCAGTAATTTATTTGTACTGTAGGTCCACTTCATGTATAGTCCCTGTAATGTCAGAGTTCTATTGTTGGCTGCAACTCAGAGTCCTCATGAATGTTTATCATGTTCTGACCAGGCATTTATCAGGAAACTATACATTTCACCCTATGCATTTTACAGCTGATTCATATATGCTGTGATGTCCTCTTTCTATTTAGCGAGCTCTTTCAATTTTTCAAATATTTAAGCAATTCAAATGTCTGGAAGTAGACATTTCATTTTA
Organism: Lolium perenne; assembly: GCF_019359855.2. Taxonomy (NCBI): domain Eukaryota; kingdom Viridiplantae; phylum Streptophyta; class Magnoliopsida; order Poales; family Poaceae; genus Lolium; species Lolium perenne. Next base: position 219,911,396 of record NC_067247.2, read on the forward strand.
TTTTCTTCAGAGTACCCTGTAGCATCTTTAATTTTTCTTATAGTGGAATCAAGAACTTATATATCATAACAAATTAGTGATGATAACTAAAGGCCTCACTTTTACTATAGATGATCAAGTATTTCTTGAAAAATAAGAGATTATTTTTTTAATAATGATTGGAAAAGATATGCCCATACTATCATGTTTGCAACTCTGTTGTGGTTTTCGCGTTACCTTCAAGAATCGTCGCGGTTCGTGACTAACACATTGGAGATCCTATGTTGCAACGACACTGGATCTCAGACAGAAACAGCTCGAAGACGATAAGGACCATTCTCTACCGGCGGTTTTTGGGCCAATGAGCACTGCTGATGCAAATGTGACGGTACTACTCTCCAACAACTTTCAAACTGAGTTTAATTAGTTTTTCTTCCTGATACAGCCGGCGGCCAGAATCAAGAAAAGCACAACGAGTTAAGAAATTTTGGTAGAAGTCCTAGAATATTGTTTTCCAAACATACCAGAACTACATCGATACATGGCACATCAGTGGTGGTGACATACGCATATTCTAGGCATCCTTGCTTTTGTTTTTTAGTATGGTCTGCAGTTAATCAATAGTCTAAATTTGAAGTTCCACAATCTATTGCATGGAGTTAGTTTACGGGGGATATCTGAGGGAAATCCTCTTCTAAGAGCATGCTGTAGAACAAATATAGCTCCCAATTATTCAGATTGAAGATTGCCACATATAGTCCACTCACAATGTCCTAATTTTTGTGTTATGGTGTAGTTGGTGGATGTGAGTATCCTCGGTGTGTTAAATTAGGCCTAAAGTGTATTGGAATACATAAAATTTGTCATCAGGTCGCATTTGACCGTATGTATACAAACATGGATAATTTTCTCACCTTGATGTGTTATATACTTATATTCCTCTCCGACAACAATAGGATAACATAGAAAAAATAGTTATAGTGCTACATATATCGTCTCAATGTAAATCAGGTACACGTTTTAAATAACCATTTGTAGGTTGGTCTTGCTCTGCTTTGTTGTCATTATTCTTTTGATGTACACTTCCATGTTGCTTCTGCTGGGTTTAGACTTGGCCATATATCAATTACATGAATAGGATGGCATAAAGATCATCATTTGCAAAATACAGTTCAACCTATTATGTAATTTAGGATTAGCAAAATTCAAAGCGGATGAAACCAAATAAAGTTTGTGAAACCTATAGAGTATATCCCTAAATATGGTGCACCGTTATATATGAACATACTTCAAAACTTATTTTACCTACAACTGGGCTAAACACACAAACCATGTACCATTTGATTTATCATTCAACATATGGAAAATCAACATCGATCAAGTTCACTATAAATCATGAAAGGATAAAATCCAAAGCATCAAGCATCTAAAAAAGTACACTATTTAAGATTAAATAAAATTTCAACAAGTCTAGCCGCGCATATGTGCGGGCCACTTCGCTAGTTTTGTGTGAAATAATATCCTGATGTGTACTTCAATTAAACCATAAATTGGCTGCATGCTGAAAATTTGAATCTGAGCGCACGTGTGAACTGTTTTCTGCTCGTAATGCAATAAAGGTTGTTTCTTCGAAGACTACGAACATGGTAGCCCATTAATAATACCTTAATAATTATGCATGCTAGCAAGATAGATGGTCCTTATTATAGTCAGGCATGCCAACTTGTATGATTAAAAGTAGTTCGTACATATTAAATCTACCATCTGCATTTTTCTCTGTAATAACTTTTCTTTTTACACAACTCAAAACTTGTCATGCTAATATGAAAATCGAGATGGCAAAACCTGGGAAAGATAAAGATATCACCAAAAACTCTTTCCTGCGAAATGCTGGGTTTTGAAGCCCAAGTCCAAGTCTTTCTCTGCTCAAGTTTTGGAGGAACAACTCCAAGTAGAACGAGTTGCAACAGCTATGCTAAGAACAAAAGTTGACATGTTGAGATCGAGATTAGAAGCATGTGATGCCCTACTGCATGAGGCCAATCAAGTTCGTTATAATCTCCCAAAGACATAGGGCCTGTTTGGTTCCCAGCCACAGTTTGCCAAGCCTAACTTTGGCAAGTGTGGCAGCCACAAAAGTGTCGCTAGGATTTTGGAAGCCACAAAGTGTGGCAAAAGTTGGAAAAAAATTCACTCTATGACAAGTGGGTCATATGATTAGTGAAATGTGGCAGGTCTAAAGTGTGGCAAGAACCAAACACATGCCAAATTGCCAAAATTTGGCTTGGCAAAGTGTGGCTAGGAACCAAACAGGCCCTAAGAAAATGCCATAGATAATTGGAGATGAACACTACATAGTGAGTACATTGGTCTTGTGAAATGTTTCCTTAGATTATGGCACTGTTCCTACTTTTGTTGGTGGATGCATTTATCTGTGGTTGGGATCAACTTGGTAGTTGTTCCTGTGGATGTTATATAAATTAATTGCATAGCCTTTTTCAATCAGTTCGAACTTAAACGGTATCATAGCCAAGGTCTCAAGTTTGAATTGTCGAACGTGTGGTTTAATTTAATCTCAGTCGGGCGGCAAAATCTCCCACCAATCCTGAAATATTTCAAACGCATTTTTGAATGGGATTAAGAAGATAGGGACTATAGATCATGATCATGGTAGTGACCGGTATTTAATGTGATGATGATTTGATTTTGCACTCGGCCTTGAATAGAGGTACTAGTACGGTCTCACAATTTTTTATCATTATAGTTGGACGGTAGCCAAATTCAAAATCTCATAGCGGCAAAACTTCCCGCCCACAAAATACAAAATTTTCACACGCTTCCAAATTCCCATTCTACCATGTGGAGATGACGGCAAAGTCGGTTGGTGGGGGGGGTATGCCCGTCATTTTTTGGATCACCACCTCCCTAGCCCAGAAACCCTCCCAAAAAAATTCATTTCCCTCAGACCACCCACTGGAACTTCCAAGTCCCTCTCTCCCACCTCCACGACCACTGCACCGAAACATCCCCGCCGGACGTCCCTGGCCTACCCGAGGCCTCGCGATCCTCGTCATCCGGCTGCCTGCCGGGGCCGCTTCATCGACGCCATCATCAACCGGACCGGATCATCCCCGCCGAACCTCAAAACCATATGCTCATCCAGCAGTCTACCGCAGTCGCTTCAGCTGCGGTATCGTCCACCCCACCGGAGCCGTCGTCCACCGCATCGGATCTTGCTCACCAACACCGATGTGCATGAATCAGATCTGCTTCACCGACGCCGTGCATGATCTAAACTCTTCTACTGTCGCTTTTCTATTGCTTGCCTGCAAGTTTTTGTTTAATCTTGGGGGAACCTGTTTGTGCTAACGACGCGTTGTTACGTTTTTTGCAGATGAGATGAGTAACCATGAATTGTAATGGCCGTCTCTCCAACCCCAAGTAGCACATGTAGCGTACTTCATCACCGGATCTATCAACCCCAGGAAGATCTGTTGTGACTCCCACAGAGTGCTTCTCCTAATGTAAGTCCCTTGTTTTAGCGCCATGTTCTGGGTTCAGATGCTTGTTTGTCTGAAGCTCTTTTAGTTCATTCCTAGATATGACCGTAACACCTTGCTATTTTCTAGTTCATTGCTAACTTTAAGTGATTGAACATTTTGGTTTGCATTCCCTGCTCTGTAGATGTAGCCATCATAACTTCTATCTTGCTCAGTCGTTGTTACAAAAATTATAGGCTGCTACTATTTTTTTCATGCCAACTTGTTCTCCCTGAACATGTTGGTTTGTATTCCCTGTACTACAGGTGATGCCATTGTTATTTCTATCTACTTTGTCGTAAGCTAACAAAGTAACTGCCTGCTATTAGTTCCTGCATGCTATCCCTCTGCCATCCTGCAGTACAAATTTATTTGAACTCGTCACAGCAGCTACTTCCATCATAATTTTGTCTGCCATATGTTTCTTCAAAAGCTGCAATATTAACTTGTTTCTCTTAATTGGCATGGCGCTCACATATAGAATAGTGAACATATTGGTGTGCATTACCTCTTCTACAAGTTCACAGGTGATCCCACTATATTCCGTTTCTGGTCCATCCTAAGCCGTAGCATTAACTATCCTCTATGTGTTGCTCATTACGACTTTATATCCCGAAAAAATTTGATTTGTTTCCCTTATCTACAAGTTTATGAGTGATGCCATTATAACTCCAATCTATTTTATTCCTAGCTATTATAGTAACATCATGCTATTATTTAGTTCATGGCCAATTTTAAGTAATTGCACATGTTGGTTCGCATTCCCTACTCTATAGCTTTTGGCATCGTAACTTCTATATTTGGTTTACATTCCCTGCTCTGTAGATCTACCCATCATAACTTTATCTTGCTCAGTCATTGTTACAAAAATTATGGCCTGCTACTATGTTGTTTGTGCCAATTTTTTACTCCATGAACATGTTGGCTTGCATTCCCTGTACTACAGGTGATGCCATTGTTTGTATCTAGTTCATTGTAAGCTAACAAAGTAAGGACTTAGTTTGGCATTCTATCACTCTGCTATCTAGCATGTAGTACAAATAAACTTGTCATACTACTAGATAATAATTTTGTGTGCCATCTTGTTCTTCAAAAGCTGCATTATTGACTTGTTTCTCTGACTTGACATGACGCTCACATATGGAATGCTGAACATATTGGTTTGCATTCCCTCTTATACAAGTTCACAGGTGATCCCACTATATTCTGTATTTGGTCCATCCTAAGCTCCAGCATTAACTATCCTCTATGTGTTGCTCATTACAAGTTTATATCCCGAAACATATTGATTTGCATCCCCTTCACTATAAGTTCAGAATTATTATTTAGTTCACGGCCAATTTGAAGTAATTGCACTTGGCACATGTTGGTTCACATTCCCTCCTCTTTAGCTTTTGCCATCGTAACTTCTATTTTTGGTTTACATTCCCTGCTCTGTAGATGTAGCCATCATAACTTCATCTTGCTCAGTCAGTTGTTACAAAATTTATAGCCTGCTACTATGTTGTTCATGCCAATCTTGTACTCCCTGAACATGTTGGTTTGCATGGGACTCGACAGTAGTAAGTCTGCTATTTCATTCTAACGTGCTCTGTTATATTGGCTGTTGGTATGCGGCATGCACTCTTTGTTTGCTTATTGTGCGCATTACAATGATCTTCTTATAATGACGAAATGATGAGTTCCAAATTCTTTGGCAAACAATATTGTAGTGTCTTTGCCTTTCCATTGTTGTTGTCTTAACTTGTAATGTCTTTGTTTCAGATATAGGTGGTGCATGGACAACTTAAAAGATTGCCGAATAACTTCATTGTATTGCTAGGTTTAATTACCATTCAATTTCTCTGGGTTCTGTAATATTTTTTCAAATCCTTGCAGCTGATGTAATATTTAGTTAGTTTTTATAGTTCTTTCGCGCATTTTTTCTATTGTGCTTGTGGTAAGTGAGGCTATCCGACAAATATCATGTGCTGCGTAAATATTCTCAGTATCTTAATCACAAATTCCCATCACTTAAACGGCCCAATTAAGCGAAATCACATATGTGTCGGCCCGTAAAATCCTAAAGCGCCTATTATGCCGACATATAAACCCTAAACTAAACGGGCTGGCCCACTTACTTATTGGGCCAGCCCACTTGCTTTAAGGTGGACCCCACCCACTACTAGGCCGGCCCAGTAACAGAAAAGTGGGTCCCACAAGCTTATTGGTCTGGCCCGCTAACTCATCGGGCCAGCCCACCTGATTTACCGTGGACCCCACATACTAATTGGGCCGGCCCACTAACTTGTTGGGCCAGCCCAAAAGCTTTTGTGGTGGACCCCACACACTAAATGGGCCGGCCCTTTAACAGGTTAGTGGGACCCACCTGCGTTTTTGGCCTGGCCCACCATCTTGTTGGGCCAGCCCACTTGCTATATGGTGGACCCCACATACTAAATGGGCCGGCCCTTTAACAGGAAAGTGGGACCCACCTGTGTTTTTGGCCTGGCCCACTATCTTGTTGGGTCGGCCCACTTGCTATACGGTGGACCCACGTACTAAATGGGCCGGCCCTTTAGCAGGAAAGTGGGACCCACCTACGTTTTTGGCCCGGCCCACCATCTTGTTGGGGCAGCCCACTTGCTATATGGTGGACCCCACATACTAAATGGGCCGGCCCTTTAACAGGAAAGTGGGACCCACCTGTGTTTTTGGCCTGGCCCACTATCTTGTTGGGTCGGCCCACTTGCTATACGGTGGACCCACGTACTAAATGGGCCGGCCCTTTAGCAGGAAAGTGGGACCCACATGCTAATTGGGCCGGCCCAATAACTTCTTGGGCCGGCCCACTTGCTTTAAGGTGGACCCCACTTTGTAAATGTGCCGGCCCGATAACAGGAAAGTGGGTCCCACTTGTCTTGTGGGCCGGCCCTTTTTCCTGTTGACTGGTCAAACGAGTGCATTCGGCCCGGCCCACATGCTTAGTGGGCCGGCCCATTAAAGTTTTGACCAGTCAACCTGAGAGGTTAGGCCCGGCCCACGTAACTAATGGACCAGCCCAGCTATATAGTTGACCGGTCAAACTAAGTCAGCTGGCCCGGCCCGCAAACTTAATGGGCCGGTCCGCTTAAGACGTGGCAGGCCTCGTGTGGGCCTACCATCTACCACGGGGTTTAGCCGGTTAACGCCGTTAACTGCTAGTTAACGGCGTATGCCACGTGTCAGTTTGCATGACGTCAGCAGTCAACGGGCTCCCGGAAACACTTCTGCAACGGTCCGATTTTCCGTGGCGGAAGGGCGCCCAAGCGCGACGGACCGAAAAAAAACGTGGTAGGACTTTGCCTGACGGAGTTTCGACAACAGAACCCATATCGTCGGGTTAGGCCCATAGGCGACGAAAAATACCCCTTAGCGGACGATTTTGGGACGTTGCCTATCAGAACTTTTCTTGTAGTGCTCTTCATATGTTTGACTTCATAAGACAGAGTTTCGGGTTAGGGGTAGATATGATACATGCTTTTTTCTGGTTTGAATATGTCTAGACCTTGTTTATCAACTAGAATGTTTACTATATGACATATATAAGAAGACTATGTGCTTTGGTTTTTCATTTTTTTTTGAATTTGTTGAATTTTGTATGCCCATTTGAATCTTGGTCAAATCCTAGGTTCGACCAAGGTTAAAACAAGTTTAAAACATGGCTATGAAAAGGTAAGCATGGATCCTTCTTAGTCACTCTAAAATGAAGCTTTTGGGAGGTTTTTGAAATTTCCATGTTTGAAACCCAAAATCACTTCTCTTCATGCTTGGCTTCATAAGACAGAGATTAGGGTTAGGGGTAGATACATGTTTTTTCTGGTTTGAATATGTCTAGACCTTGTTTATCAACTTGAATGCTTACTATATATCTATACTCCTATATAGTGTATGAGTTTTGAAATTTTGAATCGTGAGCATGAGAAGTAATTTCAACCGTTGATAAGTGCCTATCCTACGGTCCAGATGGAAGGGATTCGCGTCTACAGTGCTTAGCGAGTATTCTAGAGAAATCGAGTACCACCAGTAGCGGAGATTGGTTGATGCCGATTTGGGCCATGGGCCGCTCAAGTTTTCTGCCAAAGCAAATTTCAGTTCTATGCATACAAGGCCCAGCCCCAGCATGCAGTTCCTGCACGTTACCTTGTCTCCTTCGCTGGACTTTCCCACAGTATCCTCTCGATTTCCTCTGGACATGAATCGACAAAAGGAGCGGCCATGGGGATGGGGGCGCCTCGCTAGGTTTAGCTATTCACAGAATAGGGAGGATATGAGGAGGGCACAGGAGGCAGCAACGCCGGGCCGCATCCCGTGACCAGCGCATCACCACATCTGCAGCTTTTATGTACGGCCAGACCGAACAGGCACGGCGCGCCGACCAGAGTTTCAAGTTTCAACAGCCGCCAATTGACATTGCGATCGAATCGAGCACCACTCCTCTTCTATTTTCCTACCAATGTTTTTTCTTTGTTTCCACAACTTTTTGTTAGCAACTCGATTGGATGAGCGATTGTTTACTGAATTTGTTCATCAATTTTACAAATTTCAACAACGATGATTAAGGCCACTCAGGGAAGACTTCATTTCGTCTTGATTAGAAAAAGGAGATACTTCAGCACTAGCAAATGATACTTCACCCTTGTTGTGATTGGAACGGCAGAACCAAGATGAGAACAATAGACAAATGAGTTGGTTAATTTTCAAGGTTTTAGGATATTTTTGTTTTTGTTTTTTAGACTCGCTCGCCCATGGATTTTTGTCAAGCTCGGCCACCAATGTAGCGCATGGCGCGTGGCCCGATTCTCCATTTCTAAGTGCTAACTCCTGTCCACCTGTTGGATATGCACGTAGAGAAGAGACCTGCCCACAAAGCTTCGCCTATGAAGAATGACGCCACCTGGCCGGTTGGTAGCATATGTCCTTTTAACTCGATCTTGGCTTGGCTAAATGTGAGGAAAATATAGAGGACTGAGACGATTAAACATGAGCACCTTGAGGGAGAAGTTCTTCGCAGCCTCAGTCATGAATGCTTCACTGGATCTTATGTGGCCAAACCTTATACTAAGTTCACATAAAATAGGGTAGACTTTGACATTTGTCTCCTTGTGATTATAGTCCAATAATTGCCCTCCCTGTATATGTTTATAATCTGATATAAGTATATGTATGTTTTCTATAGTTCGCGTCCTACAAAACATGTTCTTCTCCGAAGAACAAACATGACTAGAGAGAATTTCTTCTGGTAAACATAATTTACATTTCGTGGAAACAGCCCATTGTTTAATTCACCGCAGAAGCTTTATGTACGAAACAAAAACTTCAAAACAAAATGGTTTATTCAATTTTTTTCTTAAGGGACCGTATTTTTTGAAATGCATGTGCAGAATTGACGTGCTGTGCACGTACCGACTTACTAGTATGACATAAGAAGGCTATGTTCTTTGGTTTTTCATTTTTTCTGATTTTTTATGCCCATTTGAATCTTTGTCAAATCCTAGGATTGACCAAGATTTAAACAAGTTTAAAACATGGAAATGAAAAGGTAAGCATGGATCCTCCTTAGTCACTGTTTAATGAAGCTTTTAGGAGGTTTGTGAAATTTCCATGTTTGAAACCCAAAACCACTTAAGACAGAGTTTAAGGTTAGGTGTAGATACATGATTTTTTTGGTTTGAATATGTCTAGACCTTGTTTATCAACTTGAATGCTTACTATATATTACATAAGAAGGCTATGTTCTTTGGTTTTTCGTTTTTTCTGTTTTTCCTGATTTTTTTAAGTCCATTTGAATCTTGGTCAAATCCTAGGTTTGACCAAGATTTAAACAAGTTTAAAACATGAAAATGAAAAGGTAAGTCTGGATCCTTCTTAATCACTCTAAAATGAATCTTTTGGGAGGTTTTTGAAATTTTCATGTTTGAAACCCAAAACCACTTCTCTTCATATTTGACTTCATAAGACATAGTTTAGGGGTTAGGGCTAGATACATGATTTTTATGGTTTGAATATGTCTAGACCTTGTTTATCAACTTGAATGCTTACTATATGACATATGCAAATCTTGATAATCCATATCAATCATTTTAGAAGTGATAAGGTAGGAGTAGTTAAATTTAATCCATCAAATATGTACCATGGTGATTTTATATGCAGCTGGGCACCAGATATCACGTGCACACTATATCAATGCGCAGCAGTACTTGCTCTAGAAAACCCACATTTTTGTACCTGGACGTTACGCTAAAATGAACTGCGAAAACAACGAACAGCACTTTTGTAGTACTGTACTCGGTACTCCGTACTTGCTCCAGATAATCCCCATTGCTTCACTACTACAGTACTACCCTGGCGCGCATTCATTGTTTCCCCTGACTATTCAGAGCTTTGGACGTCCATCAGAGTAGTAGTAGTCAGTAGGACAGTACTGCTAGCTCGATTAATGGTGTGCTATAAAATTCTATACTAGCCGACAGATGTCCATTCCTCGGGTTGCGCGCCAGAGCCTTCGAAGAGAAGGTAGCCGCTCTGTCCCGTTGATTTACGGTGAACGGACACGATAGAACGTCTCTGTGTTGAAGCATACGTACTACTCCGGACCGCTCTCGATTCATTTGCTTGTTCTCCCGAGTCCTGACCAGGGACTGAGATCCAGTGACTTCAGTAAGAGAAGTCACCATGCGACTTTACACACGTGAGCCATTCGATCAAGATCCAACGCTCGCGGTTGATCCAAATTTCGAACTTAAACTAAACTAATTTTTTAAATGGACTGGAACATTCCGAGAATACTCAATGGAATATATACGTCTTAATGTAAAGTTTTTTTTCGATAAAGGGATTTTCCTTTTTTTCTGAGCAACATAAATTTTAATTTCAAATTTTGGATCAACCATGCGCGTTGGATCTTAATCTGACGACTCGTATAGGTAAAGTTCATGGTAACTTCTGTTGGGTCAAGTCACTGGATCTGAGTTCGCAAGGGAGCCCCCTCTCGGCCATTGATTTAGGATGGGTGGACCAGGTTGCTCGAAGCGAGGGCAGGAGACGGCTGTCTGGTTTTAATAGGGGGAGTACTTCTTCCATTCCCTTCTTGCTTCATTTCCAGTCTCCTTCCACTTCCAGCGATGCCTCCGAAGTCAAGGCCACCATCTCGCTTGAAGAAGCACCATCTAGTGTTGACCAGGGACACGGAGAGTTCCCGCCGGCGGTCTATCCAGATGATGGCCGCGAGAAAGGACCCGCCAGAAAACGAAGGCCCTGCTTCGCGCTCATCTCGGAACGGCGTCCGTCGTGCGGTCGAAGATTCCTGGTTGGTTTCCATCGCCATGTTTCTTGATTCTTCCTGGCCCGGAGGTCCCAACTCTTTATTCCGTATTAATCCTTTTTATACATATCTCAGTGCCCCACGACGCACCCTGCCATCTTCTCATGACGACTTCAACCCCTGTCTCGTGCGCTTAGAGGTTACCACTGATTGGACATTTTCGTCTTCCTCTCGTCACTTTATTTGGTACTGCTGATATTGCCATGCAGGAAGCGTCGGCGTGTTTCAGAGATGAGCTTAAAACTCTCGTGGAACTCGCCTCCAACTTTCGCAATGATCTCAATACTTTGAAGGACGAGGTCACCGGCCGGGGCAAGATTCATGATGTGAGCATTCCATCAAGTGAGGAAACGAACACTGTCATCAAGAAGCTTAAGGGCGAGAATTTGATGCTTAAGATCGAGTGCGGCTTTCTTCGCGAAGAAAACGTCGAGCTATCAAACAGGTGCATTCAAGCTCTCAACGGGAGCCTCAACACCCAACATGATGCGGTGAAGAAGATGATGGATGACAGCATCTTGAAGAAAAACAATATGGTCGATCCAATCCAGGCACCGCAGAAGGAAGTCGATGTGCTCCGAGTCCAGCCACCTTTGCGTAGGTCGCCGAGGCGCCCTCGCGCAGGTTGCTGAGGAGCGCACGTCGCCGAGTAGGCTGGGGGATAAGGAATTCCAGGGATAGAAGCGGAATCACCACCTGACCTGATGGAGGGCCGCTCCGCCAGGTAGGCTGGGGGAGAGAAGCACTGACTCTCATTGTTCTTTAGCTAGTCCTCCGATCCATATTACTTGATATTAAAAGGGATGTATCTACACTACTGAAATATGTCAAGATACATATATTTCAACGTTTATATTGCCTAAGTCTTATTATCCATCCCTAAGTTGGGTCGCTTTTGTAACTACTGATTTGCAGATTCGACTCTTCTGACGAAAGATTTGTGGCCATGTGCCTTACAAGTCTAGTTCCAACTGACATTATTTGTACTCGCTAAAAATGTACTATTCGGTACCCCCTCTGAATAATACTTTCGTAGTATGTGCTTCTAAAATTGTAGATGTTGATATTTTTTATGTAGAGTTCCTCAATCTTTTGAATTTTGACTTGGCTGAAAAAATATATGTATCATAATTAGGGAAGGAGATAGTAGCAAGATGGGATGCATCTGGATTTGGATGTTTGGCGTCACTCGAACCTCTGTTAATAGGATTTTTTTTTGAGAGGGACAACCGATACGCATCCTAATGCGTCTTCTCTTGACAAAGAAGATGGTTGGGAGTTTGCGTACCTATTGCACGTGACTTGTGCTCACTGAAGTGTGGGACCTCATAAGTGGGCACCACACGTAAGTGACAGACCTGCTGGTGTAAAAACTCGATTGATTATTATAGTGCATTAGAAAAAAGTTTCCTATGGATTCAAGGGTAGGAAATCCAAGTTAACTCATTTACATGACATTATTTTTTCATGAAGCAAAGTTAACACATCTATCAATTGGTACATTTTGGAGTGACTAAGAAGGATCCAGGCTTACTTATTCGTTTTCACGTGTTAAACTTGTCTAAATCTTGGTCAAACCTAGGATTTGACCATGATTCAAAAGGGAAGAAAAAAACAGAAAAATGAAAAACCAAATCACATACTCTGTCTTATGAAGTCAAGCATGAAGAGAAGTGGTTTTGGGTTTCAAACATGGAAATTTCAAAAACCTCCCAAAAACCCCATTTTAGAGTGATTAAGAAGGATACATGCTTCCCTTTTCATTTCATGTTTTAAACTTATTTAAATTATCTTGGTCAAACCTAGGATTTGACAAGATTCAAATGGGCATCAAAATTAAAAAAAAAACAGAAAAATGAAAAACAAAAGAAAATAGTTTTCTTATGTCATATAGTAAGCATTAAAGTTGATAAACAAGGTCTAGACATAATCAAACCAGACAAATCATGTATATGTCTACCCTAACCCTAAACTCCGTCTTATGAAGTCAACCATGGAAATTTCAAGAACATCCCAACAGCTTCATTTTAGAGTGACTAAGAAGGATACAGACTTCCCGTTTCATTTTCATGTTTTAAACTTGTTTAAATCTTGGTCAAACCTAGGATTTGACCAAGATTCAAATAAGTTAAAAACATGACAATGAAAAGGTAAGCATCGATCATTCTTAGTCACTCTAAAATGAAGCTTTTGGGAGGTTTTTGAAATTTCCATGTTTGAAACCCAAAACCACTTCTCTTCATGCTTGACTTCATAAGACAGAGTTTAGGGTTAGGGCTTAGGGGTAGATACATGATTTTTCTGGTTTGAATATGTCTAGACCTTGTTTATCAATTTGAATGCTTACTATATGACATATGAAGGCTATGTGCTTTGGTTTTTCATTCTTTCATTTTTTTTTCTGAATTTTTATGCCCATTTGAATCTAGGTCAAATCCCAGGTTTGACCAAGATTTAAACAAGTTTAAAACATTACAATGAAAAGGTAATTAATCATGGATCCTTCTTAATTAATAAGTAAGTCTAATTAAAATGAAGCTTTTGGGAGGTTTTTGAAATTTACTTGTTTGAAACCCAAAACCACACTTCTCTTCATGCTTGACTTCATATATGAGATAGAGTTTAGGGTTAGGGGGTACATGATTTGTCTGGTTTGAATATGTCTAGACCTTGTTTATGAACTTTAGTGATTACTATATGACATAAGAAGACTATGTGCTTTGGTTTTTTATTTTTTATTTTATGCCCATTTGAATATTGGTCAAATCCTAGGTTTGACCAAGATTTAAACAAGTTTAAAACATGAAAATGAAAAGGTAAGCCTGGATCCTTCTTAATTAGTCACTCTAAAATGAAGCTTTTGGGAGGTTTTTGAAATTTCCGTGTTTGAAACCAAAAACCACTTGTCTTCATGCTTGACTTCATAAGACAGAGTTTAGGGTTAGGGGCAGATACATGATTTGTATTATTTGAATATGTCTAGACCTTGTTTATCAACTTTTGAATGCTTACTATATATATGACATAAGAAGACTATGTGCTTTTGTTTTTCATTTTTCTGATCTTTTTTAATTTTATGCCCCATTTGAATCTTGGTCAAATCCTAGGTTTGACAATGATTTAAATAAATTTAAAATATTAAAATGAAAAGGTAAGCATGGATCCTTCTTAGTCACTCTAAAATAAAGCCTTTGGGAGGTTTTTGAATTTTCCATGTTTGAAACCCAAAACCACTGCTCTTCATGCTTAACTACATAAGACAAAGTTTAGGGGTAGGGGTAGATACATGATTTTTATTGTTTGAATATGTCTAGGCCTTGTTTATCAACTTTGATGCTTACTATATGACATAAGAAAACAATGTGCTTTGTTTTTTCATTTTTCTGGTTTTTTGGAATTTTGATGCACATTTTAATCTTGTAAAATCCTAGGTTTGACCAAGATTTAAACAAGTATAAACATGAAAATGAAAAGGGAATTAGTCACTCTAAAATGAAGTTTTTGGGAGTTTTTTGAAATTTCCATGTTTGAAACCCAAACTATGCACTTCTCTTCATGCTTGATTTCATAAGACAGAGTTTAGGGGTTAGGGGGTAGATACATGATTTGTCTAGTTTGAATATGTCCAGACCTTGTTTATCAACGTTAATGTTTACTATATGACATAAGAAAACTATGTGCTTTGGTTTTGCATTTTTCTATTTTTTTTTATTTTATGCCCATATGAATCTTGGTCAAATCCTTGATTTGACCAGGATTTAAACAAGTTTAAAACATGAAAATGAAAAGGTAAGCCTTGATCCTTCTTAGTCACTCTAAAATGAAGCTTTTGGGATGTTCATGAAATTTCCATGTTTGAAACCCAAAACGACATCTCTTCATGCTAGACTTCATAAGATCGACATGAGGTAGATACATGATTTGTCTGGTTTGGATATATCTAGACCTTGTTTATCAACTTGAATGCTTACGATATGACACAAGAAGACTATGTGCTTTTGTTTTTCATTTTTCTGATTTTTTAAATTTTGTGCCCATTTGTATCTTGGTCAAATCCTAGGTTTGACAATGATTTAAACAAGTTTAAAATATGAAAATGCAAAGGTAAGCTTGGATCCTTCTTAGTCACTCTAAAATGAAGTTTTTGGGAGGTTTTTGAATTTCCATGTTTGAAACCCAAAACCACTTCTCTCTTCATGCTTGACTTCATAAGACAGAGTTTAGGGGTTAGTGGTATAGATACATGATTTGTCTGGTTTGAATATGTATAGACCTTGTTTATCAACTTGTATGCTTACTATATGACATAAGAAAACTATGTGCATTGGTTTTTCATTTTTCTGATTTTTTAAAATTTTGATGCCCATTTTAATCTCGGTCAAATACTAGGATTGACCCAGATTTAAACAAGTTTAAAACATGAAAATGAAAAGGTAAGCCTGGATCCTTCTTAGTCACTCTAAAATGAAGCAGCTTTTGGGATGTTCTTGAAATTTTCATGTTTGAAACCCAAAACCACTTCTCTTCATGCTTGACTTCATAAGACATAGTTTAGGGGTTAGAGGGTAGATACATGATTTGTATGGTTTGAATATGTCTAGACCTTGTTTATCAACTGTAATGCTTACTATATGACATAACAAGACTATGTGCTTTGGTTTTTCATTTTTCTGTTTTTTTTTTGAATTTTCTGCCCATTTGAATCTTGATCAAATCCTAGGTTTGACCAAGATTTAGACAAGTTTAACACGTGAAAACGAATAAGTAAGCTTGATAATCCCATTTGTTGACTCATTTAACTAGTTAATCCCATTTGTTGACTCTCTGTTGACCATCCACTTGAGGTGAAACTGATTATATTGCACTAGCCAGTATTAGTACTCAAGGGGAAAACTGAGCACACAAAAAATGCTAAATTTCCAGGGTTAGACTCGAGTACGCGTGTTGCAATTGTTGACGCGTAGACGCGGGTCGCGGTGCAGAAGTCGAAGACGTGCAATCGTGGACGCGTGTCGCGTTGCAGAAGCCCAAGACGTGAAGACGATCAATGGTGGACGCGTAGGACGCGGGTTGCATTAACCACCCCTTGCCTTTATAGACGCCTCCTCGCACTCTCTCTGTCACTCTCACTAGCTCATGCAACGCCTCCTCTCACGTCCCATCATCTTCTCCAAAGAGAAAAACCCTCTCCCTCTCTGCCGGCGAGATGTGCAAGGAGAATGCGAATCCCATCGTCCATGACGCCGTCGGCTCCAAGCGCGACGCCTCCCTCTTCGATGCCGTCCCCTCAACGGTCGTCGCCGCCGCCGGTGGCGGTCGGATCCCGCCGGGATGGGACCCCTATGAGGAGGTGCCGTACATCCCGCCTCCGAACCCCTACGACACCTGCATGGACGACCCATGGAACGAGGTAACTATGGTTTGCTCCCTTTTTTTGTTCCCCATTCCTATTTGAACCCTATTTTTGCTGGTTCCCTAGTGACTATTAGTGTCGATCTGTAGATGGATTAGTATTGGGTTAATATTTGCACCGATTTTATTCCATTTTGCTTTGACCCCTTCTTGATTTCGTTGAAGATTTGGAGTTCGGCCGTTCGGTTAATTTATGCAAGTAATAATGAGATCTCAATCAGTTAATTTATGCAAGTAATCATGGGATCTCAATCAGTTATTTTATGCACGAATCAAAAGATATCAACCATTTAATTTTGCAAATAATCTAGAATCTGTTCAAATTCAGATCTGGAATCTGTTTCTTTGCCTATGATGAATTGTTGGGCACAAATTTTTACAGAGTGGGTTCAGCGAACCATTGCTGTGTACAAATCTGTTGTGCATGAGCTTTGGTTCGCTAACACCATCCCTGTAGACATATAATCGTCTCCACTCTAACTGAGGCTGGCTCTGTTTTTCCTTAATTTGTTATCATGCACGTTAGACATCATTGCAACTCCTTCACTCATAGTTCCCGTTTGATATGGATCAGCTGTCTGGCAGCGACGTCGGCAGCGACGACGAGGACCAGCACACCAAGACTCGCCAAGTGCTGCGGAGGCTGCAGGTCAGCTAGTACGTCTCCTACTTCGCCAAGGGTGTCTACAGGTGCCCCTTCTGCACTAGGAGACTCGGCGGCACTGACTTCAACTGCCTCCTCACGCATGCCGAGAACATCGACAACACCTTCCCCAAGGTCGGCGCGTCGGTGAACCCCTACTCCTTCCGCGCCAAGCACAAGGTGCTCGGCATGCACCTCCGTAGCGTCCAGCGGGTGGAGATCTCCGCCGGGCGCATGCCTCCACTCAAGCCCAAGGCTCCCAAGGGGAGCAACAAGTGGAGGCAGAGGCAGATGGGGTAGGCGGAGTCCTGGACGTGTGCTGCTGCTGCAAAGCAGCTTCTATTTTGTTGTTAGCTAGGGATCCCTTGTTGTTATGTTGTTAGTATGATGGTGTTGTGAAGAACCTCGAACCTATTACTATGTTGGCTGCTGTGTATGCAGCTTATTATCTAGGGAGGGATCCCTATTATCTATCCCTATTCTACTATATTTTGTTGGCCCTACTTTTTTTTCTAGATTTACTATGACTGTGAATTTGTCGTACATTACCCTGGAGATTTGCTTCTAGATTTAACTACATACATATGGACCAGGGGGAGTACTAGATTTGCTGCCATATTGGGCAAACAACGAGGGCCAAAAGGCACAAATAATTAAAGAAAGACAGAAATGCAAGCTTCTCTAGATTTGATACTCATTTGGTTAAAAAAGACAAAGAGACAGAGGGGGAAAAGGTGCTCTTAAAAATGCCAATTCGCGCCGAGAGAGATAGAACCCAGCTCCTGCTCACGTACAACCAAACGCGGTCTCGTCCTGTCCCACGCGGTCCCTTTCTACTAGCCCCACACGTCAGCACGGAACGGTCAACTAAACGGGAATCCTCCCGTCTGAGCTCCTTCTGCAGGTTACAAATAAGGGCTTGGCGAAAACTGAGGAAAAACATAAGGCAATCTTATTGACTAATATAGATGCTTAATTAATAAAAGGATTAGCTACAACGTGCTCAGTTTGCCCATTTATTAAGGTATAAGACTGACAGGAGAGAAAGTAATCGCTAGTTTCCTCATTTTTCCCCTGCATGCTCGCACGATTAAAGCACCTTCCGCACGCG
Organism: Lolium perenne; assembly: GCF_019359855.2. NCBI lineage: Eukaryota > Viridiplantae > Streptophyta > Magnoliopsida > Poales > Poaceae > Lolium > Lolium perenne. The sequence goes on from NC_067247.2 coordinate 219,929,422, forward strand.
CTGGACTCCTCGTTTCCTTGAACCTCCTCATTTCTCGAGATAGACCAACAGTTTTTAATGTGGCCAGGTTTCGACTTTCGAGTAGTGGAAACGGGAAAGCAGGTGCAAATTAGGGAGATAACTGAACCACAACCACACGCGCCTTAAGCATCGAGTAATATCGGGGGAAAAATGCGCCGTAAGTAGTGAGACGGAGGGAGTAGTGCACAATTCCAATACGGAGTATAATTTTACCTGCCATATTTTCTTTATTTTTGTGCAGTCTACAATATATACTAAGATTTTCACATTGAGATTTTGCACGTAACAAGATATTTTTCATTGGTTTCGAAACTTAAAACTATGATTACGATTTGACAAGGGCTCCCATCAGTATGGGGTGAACAAGCCCTCCCATCAGTATATCAGAGGAATTTGACAAGGGCTACATGACGACTAGATACATCACCAAAAAAATGTGATGCATGTCTCCTTCACCAAAACAGCTGAAACAAGTACATGAACGCAAGTACACCACCATAATAATACTACTACATTAACACAAGTACGAGTAATATAATAAAGTAAGAGTACTACTCCCTCTAATCTAATTTAAACCAAAATAAAACTTAAACTTCATCCTAAATTGAAACTAGTGCCTCGTCCTAATTCTTCGCTCATTTTCTGATCCAAGACGGCGCAGAGTGCCAGAGTTCATGGCACGGAACTCTTCATCGGTGGCATGCCATGGGCATGTCACCGGATGCATGATATTTTCGCAATGTTTAAATTTGAATTTAGGCCGCATGTCACACGCTGACATGCAAAAGGTGCATGTCACCTGGTGGTGGTAGGCAACTACCCTCATTTACGGAGGCGTAGGCGACTGGACGCCGCGTGGCCATCCGCTGCCTCGTGGCCGCCTCGGTTTCCACGCGGGAGACCATTAAATGCCGACGACCAACCTTCCCGCGTCACGGTTAGCTACTATGACTGTAAGGGCAAAACGCTAAACTATCTCGTTCCATTCACTTTCTTCCTCTCTCCAGCTCAAACAAACATTTGTTCATCGCTCTCTCCTCCAGCAATGCCTTCAAAATTCAGGTCGTCGGCTATCAAGTACGCGGAGAAAAAACGCCGGCTCGAAATTTCGAGAGACGCTTCCAGAAACCAAGTGGGCTCGCCGTCGCCGCCGCCGCCGCCGTAACGCATCCGTGCTATGCTCACCGGGTTAGTTTCCTTCGCCATGTACTTTCGTTTCTTCTTGCCCGGGCTCAAGCTCTTTAAGAGTCTCTATGGTTATACATCTTAAAGGGTTGGAAGTTCCAACGACGCCCGTACTGCACCAACTTCCATGACAAAGGAATCATCGTCGTCCGATGATTTCAACCCGGCCCTACCCCGGCGAAATGAGGTAGCACCAAGCACTGTGTAGTTATCTTCTTCTTCTTCTTCCTTTGCGCTTACTTGCTACCGATGATTTCGCCCTGAAGGAAGCGGCGCCGACTATCGACACCACTGTCGCCATCTTGATGGAAAAAAACGATGAGCTCAGCTTAGAGTGTGATCGCCTCCGAGACGATTTGGCTGCCAAGAAGAAGAATTCGAAAACTCTTGTGGAGCTCATTTGCAGCCTTCGCAATGAGCGCAACATGTTGAAGAACGAGTTGATTAAGCAGAAAGAGAGGAACATTGCATCAGCGGAGAAAGCCAGCAGCATACTCAAGACTGTGTGCCTCCAAAAAGACAAGTCTGATATAAAGTACAAAATCCTTCTTCAGGATAAAGTAGAGCTCCAAAGGTTGAACCTTGAATATGCTGACATCGCCATCCTTGCCCTTCTCGAGAGGCAGAAGGCACAAGAAAAGTTGATACACCTGATGTTGGAGAGCTGCAATGAAAGAGAAGAGACATTGAAAGAAGTGAGCAGTTTGGTGGGATACATGAGTGACGTCGGGCAAACTTCGCAGAATCCGCCCTGGCTGAGCTCAAATTCCAGCGGAACCAGCTTTCAGCAATGCATGTTATGCGCACCTACAACTTCTACTCATTGATTAGAGGTCGCACGACATGGCATTTTCCCTCGAAATAGTAGTACTGTACTAATAGTTGTACTACTTAATATGTACCTTTTTGTAAAATAATTTCTTACATGTATTAGAAACTACCCCTCTCCTTTCTGGATGCACCCGGGACATTGTCATCCGGCCCTCTTCTGGACAAACCCCCTCGAGAAGGACAGTATATTTTGCACATTTCGCTACTAGTACTTCTAATTCCACCGCTTATTTTTCTAATCCGTTAAATCGTTAATTAGATGACCAACTGATGGAAGCTGCGATAGATTAGACCAACAAGTGGTGAATTGTGCAAAAGATATGTCCGTGTTTTATGCAAAAGAGTGATATGGGGATCTGGTGGAATCTTGAATTTCCTCTTCAGTGGTAGGCATGCTTCACTTATAGCTGGAGTACATTGCGGACCTGGTGCATTTCGTCAGTACCGATCTGCTATTTTTGCTTATCCCGGAAGAAAAGGTAGTACTAGCCTTTTCAGTGAGATGTCTTTTCAGTGCTATGGAGTTGTCTCTGCTCATCGTTTGCTTTGTCTGTCGGTGACTTTGCCATGACTTTGGGTGACTGATATGTGGACCACAGTTGTAAGTGACTCAAAGTCACTGACTTTGGGGACTCCTGAATGCTTCGTATATTTCTGACGGTTTCTGAATAATGTACTCCGTACAACTTTTGTAATATTGGTCAAACTAGTTTTGACCAGGGTTTGTGTAGGGTGGGTTTTTTTTGGTTGGACCAAATGGTGTTGTGTGGTCCAAATGTGATGTATCATCACACCACCATGTGCCCCCCTCTCCCCCACCCCACCCCCAGGTTTTGGTAATGCCATTCTGATACATGCTTCTTAGAAGGAGTACATTTTTTCCGTTAGGGCATGACAATTTTGAAAAATTCAAACAAAAATGGGAAGACAGAATGGTAACATCATTTTCCATGTGATGATGCACCCCTGGGCCAAATTTTGGTTCATTTTAAGAATGTAAGGTGACAAATTACTCGAGGAAGCTAGTTGGAGTAGACGGGCATGATCGGATTGGCATAGGGGATTTATTTTTTGAAGGATATTATTTTTCATAGACAATATCTGACACAAAAAATAAAATGTTAAGGTCTCATATTATTCTGAATGATTTTGAATTACTTATGACGTTTGGAAGTATTGGTATACATGAGCCCCACATGAAGTTAAATGGTCCAAGAAAAAAAAAGGTTTCGTACACTTTTCCCAGAAAGTAGAAAGTCGAGTACTGTTGCGGTCAGAAACCCACCGGCGAGCAGCGACGGGCAACACAGTAGAGCCGGGAGGCTCCCAGGACTGCGGCTGGCCCTGGTCCCTCCGAGCGACGGCCCGCAAAGACTCGGCACGCACGTCCGATGCTGGTGCAAGGGCGTGCCACCTGACCTATACCTGGTCAGGAAGGTGATGGATGTGCCTCGCTTAGTTTCCTGCATGGCATACACGTAAACATTAAATACGAGCCTCGATCGGCTCTCAGGTTGTCCTGTGAATCGGCTCAAAGTGCCGATCCACCCATGATTCGCACAAGGTGTACGAATATATGGTGGTCCTGCTTGATCAGAATAAAGCTAAAACGACCTACTACGATTTAGGGTTTTCACCACATAATCGGAACATCCTACTCGTGATTGAGCCTGGCGGCCACGCACGGTGATCGTAAACCGACCCTAGACAGGGCCTAAAAACCAACACGAGGTTGATCCCCGGAACATCCTGTCTAGGGCTAGCAAACTACACCCTACGCGCCACTGGATCCTTCAACCCGTTTGTAAGGCCTAACTATACGGATATTAAACTAATCCTTGAAGAACAAGGAGCAACCATAACGGATCGGATCTACTAAATAATGATCAAGCGGGGTGCCGCCCTTACACCTAAGATAGGTGTAAGGGCGGCTAGACGTCTCAGGGTTGCACGACGATAGCATATGATACGATGAACAATGCTAACCCTAACACATCTAAGATAACTACGTTGCTCGCCATCAAAAAGGCTTCAGTACGAGCAACGCATGAACAGTGAATAAACTTGTACTGCCCAGATCGCAAGATGCGATCTAGGCAACATGATGCTTACCCGGAAGAAACCCTCGAGACAAGGGAGTTGGCGATGCGCCTAGATTGGTTTGTGGTGAACGTGATTGTTGTCTATTTCATAAACCCTAGATACATATTTATAGTCCGTAGACTTTCTAATGTGGGAATAATCCCAACCGTGCACGGGCCAAACTCTAACTAACCGACACGTATCCTATCATATTTACAGATACATGGGCAAACTAGCCCAAACTTTGCATATAAGGCCGATTCACGTATATTCTTCCATGTATATTCTTCAAGCCCATCTTGATCGCGGCCCACCTCTGATTCGGTCAAATTCTGGTGATAACACATGCCCCCCTGGTTTTGGAATTGATAATTCCAAAATCACTCTGCTTTTCTTCGTCGGGTCATGTCGTGGCAGAGCAGAACCGTCGCAGCATCCTTCATCATGATGCCTTGCCTTCTCAACTTCTCCGCGTGATTTGACCGTTGTTTTTTTTCTTTTTTTTGGGCACCACTTCCTCGGAAACTGCTGTGGCATTGAATCTCCACTATATCCCCTTTATTTAACCGCTCTGAACAGTTCGCCACTTCATCCCCTTGCTCTGTTCTGGCCATCGGCACCCAAAAAATCCCCCATCTCCCGTAGCCATGTCTTCTTCTTCTTCCTCCTCCGCCTCGTCGGATCTTTCTTCCCAGTCCTTCTCCTCTTCGTCCTCCTCGACCTCGTCAGTCTTCTCCGACTCTTCCTCATCTCGCGAGCCGACGCCGGAGTGGGGCTCGCTGGCGGCGCACGACATCCTCGCCGCATCGGAGTGGGACAAGGAGGACCACGAGCCCTACGTCTGGTCTGAGGACGACAAGTCCTTGACCAGTGGCGATGACGACCTTCAGTTCCTCGCCGATGGGGAGCTGGAAGCGACGAGCGAGGACGACTCGTTCTCGTGGGATGGCTACACTTCCTCCGAAGAGGAGGAAGAAGAAGACGACGACAACTCCCTCGAGGACTACCCGCCGGCGAAGCGCTTCCGCGCCGGATCGGATGATGACGACGACGACGACGAGGAGGAGGAGGCTCCCATAGAGGGCTATGGGAGCAGCGACGAGGAGCTCGCCGGCAGCAGCGCCGACGAGAGCTCCGACGACGAGGGCAGCGATGGCCCGTAGAGTAGGGTCTACTAGTATAGGTCTAGTAGTAGTAGCAGATCGGCCGATAGGCCCTTCTTTGTTCTTCCTCCCCTGAGCAATCGGCTCTTTCCTTGTAAGAAATCCTTTATTAATGAAGAAATATTCCCCAATTAATTTTGCTTCTTTGTCGATTTTGCCGATTGTCAAACGAAGTCGATGCACAAAGAACCGATGGCAGGGCATCGGCTTATGCCATAAACATGCTTTAAGGCCATAAAAGTTGCCTATTCACGCGGTCAACAGATCCAATTCGTATCCACGCCATCTCCCGGTCTCAAACGCACAGATTCAGCAAAAATCCACGGGAAAAATACCTCAGGTGCCATGAATTCTGGCATGATCTAATCCGCTCCATTGAGTTTTGTTCCTCTAGAGTCGATGGCTACACATCGGCTTTTTCATTATTCTAAAGTCGATGTCCGTACATCGGCTATACTGGTATCCATATTTCTCAAGTCAATGTCTGCGCATCGGCTAAGATTCGTGTAAAAAATTTCACTGGCCGATTTCCAATCGGCCCCCCTTCATACTTCATTTACTGGTCATCCCACATGCTTGGGAAATACTTCTTGAGGTGTTGACCATTGACGGCTACTGGGAACTTAACGCCGTCCAGCTGCTCCAGCATGTACGCATTACCCTTCAAGGCCTGGATGACTTTGTACGGACCGTGCCAATTAGGAGACCATTTGCCATATGCTTTGTCCTTGGTTCCTAATGGCAACACAGCTTCCCACACTAGATCACCGACTTGAAACTCCTTTGGTCTAACCTTCTTATTGTATGCACGAGCTACCCTGGCTTTGTTCTCTTTAATCTTCTCCAACGACCAAAGTCTAAGTTTCGTTGCATCCTCAATAGTGTCACTCATCAAAGCTGCATATTCTTCAGCTGTTAGATCATTCTGAAACGTGACACGTCTTGATCCAGCCGTAATTTCCCAAGGTAATACAGCTTCCTGCCCATAGACGAGCTGGTATGGCGAAGTTTTTATAGCTCCATGGCACGACATGCGGTAGGCCCACAAAGCTTCTGATAACGTTTCATGCCAATCCCTAGGGTTCTCGTCAATTTTCCTCTTGATCAGCTTGATCAGGCTCTGATTGGACGCTTCAGCTTGCCCGTTGGCTTGAGCATAGTATGGAGATGATCGGATCAGCTTAATCCCCATGTCATCACAGAACTTTCTGAATTCTTTAGAAACAAAGACCGAACCTCCATCGGTCGTGATGGTTTGGGGAATCCCGAACCTATGAATGACGTGTTCTTTCACAAACTTGATCACATCTTCTGATTTCACCTTCTTCATAGGGACGGCCTCCACCCACTTGGTGAAGTAATCTGTAATGACCAAAATCCATTCATGTTTTTTACTCAACGCCGGATGGATTTTGCCGATCATATCCATGCCCCACCCTCGAAACGGCCACGGCTTGATGATAGGGTTCATTGCTGATGCGGGTACCATCTGAATCTTCCCGAACATCTGGCACGCTTGGCACCCCTTGTAGTACTTGAAGCAATCCTCAAGCATGGTGGGCCAATAAAACCCTGATCGCCTAATTAGCCACTTCATCTTATGAGCCGACTGGCGAGTTCCACAGGCGCCTTCATGCACCTCATGTAAGAGCCGATTAGACTCAGTTGGTCCCAGGCACTTGAGTAGTAACCCTTCCAACGTCCTGTAGAACATGTCGTCTCCTATGAGGACATACTTCATGGCCTTGTATCTTATCCGTTTAGGTGCCCCCCGAGCCGAATCTTTTAAGTAATTGAAGATTTCGGCTCTCCAATCATCCTGTTTCAGGAACTGCACCTGAACTTCTGACCCGTCTGATATGTCCTTATAGCCTGACGCCATTTGTGCGAGTTCGTTGGCCTCGGTATTTCGGGATCTTGGGACCCAATTAAAGTTGATGTACCGAAACCGTGTCATCAACTCACGGCATTCCATCCAATATGGGAAAAGCGATTCACTCTCGCACTTATATTCATCCGTGAGCTGGTTAATCACCAACTTCGAGTCTCCAAAAAGCTCTACCGCTTCTGCCCCGGCTTCCAGCAGCAACTCCATTCCCTTACGTACTGCCTCATACTCAGCGACATTGTTGGTGCAAGGGGTAGATAGTCTGATGGAGAAGGAGTACATTGCCCCCCGAGGCGACACGAGCAGAATGCCGATGCCACAACCATCGTCACAAGCCGATCCATCGAAGAACATAGCCCATGCACGTATAGATAGTGCTGCTATATTGGTATTGATCCGTTCAGCTATAAGATCGGCCAACGCTTGTCCCTTGACTGCTTTCGCAGGCTGATACCGAAGATCGAACTCTGACAACGCAAACATCCCTTACCAAGTCGGCCTTTCAAAACAGGGGCCGACAGCATGTGCTTGACAACATCTGACTTGCATATGACGATGATCTCTGCCGTCAAAAGGATGTGATAAAGCTTGGTGCAGGTGAAGAACAGGCAAAGGCAAAGCTTCTCGACCTCAGGATACCTTGTCTCCGCGTCCAACATCCTTCTGCTGAGGTAGAAAACGACCTTTTCAACACCCTCATAGAGTTGCACCACCACCGAAGCGATGGACGTGTCAGCTACTGACAAGTAGATATAGAACGGCCTGTCTTGTTGGGGCGGAACTAGCACAGGCGGCGTTGTCAGATACCGCTTAATCTCATCAAACGCCTGCTCGTTCTGCCCCCCTGAAACTCGTCATCGATTTAATTTTCACCAGTGCTATGAACGGCTCGATTCGTCCTGACAGGTTAGAGATGAATCGTCGGACAAAATTGATCTTGCCGATGAGACGTTGGAGCTCCTTCTTCGTGGTGGGCGGCTGCATGGTACGCACTGCCTCTTGACTTTTCAGGCCGATCTCAATTCCCCGTTCATGAACCAGAAAACCTAGGAACTGACCAGCCGTCACACCAAAAGCACACTTCTTCGGATTCATTCTCAGTCCGAACTTCCGAGTTCGGTCTAGGATGCGTCGCAAATCATCCAAGTGTCCCTCCACGGAGACAGATTTGACTACCACGTCGTCGATGTAGATTTCCACCAACTTGCCAATCAGATCGTGAAATATATAATTCATGGCTCTTTGGTACGTTGCACCAGCATTCTTCAACCCAAAGGTCATGACTACATATTCAAACAAGCCTACTGCCCCTGGTACTCTGAATGCGGTCTTCTGTATATCTTCTGGAGCCATGAAGATTTGGTTATAGCCGGCGTTGCCGTCCATGAAGCTCAACACCTTGTGGCCAGCAGCTGCATTGATCAACGTTTCTGCCACAGGCATCGGATATTCATCTTTTGGAGTGGCTCTTTTGAGATCTCGGAAATCGATGGCCACACGCCATCGGCCGTCCTTCTTTTCTACAGGAACGATACTGGAGATCCATTCAGCATACCTGCATGGCCTGATGAACCCGGCGGCCAACATCTTCTCGATCTCTTTCTTGACCTCTTCCAGAATTTCGGCCTTCATCTGACGTGCTCGTTGTTGGAACGGCCGAAATCCCTTCTTAAGGGGGAGCCGATGCTCAATGATGCTCCTGTCTAACCCAGGCATTTCTGTGTAATCCCATGCAAAGCAATCTGTGTATTCTTTTAACAGAGCTATCATCTGACTCCTAAGATGTGGATCTAACTTCTTGCTGATAAAAGTTGGTCGCGGCTTATCCCCAGGTCCGATGTCGACTTCTTCTAGCTCATCAGCCGATGTAAACCCATACCCTAGCTTTCCGTCACCTGTTAGATCGATACTAAATACAGGGAGAACGTGTGGTAAGGATAATACGGGCCGATTGCTGGAATCGGCCTTCATCTTGATTGTAACCGGGACTTTTTGGAATTGTCGGGGCCGGTCGCGTGGAACGGCTTCCTCCTTGTCCTCGCTATGAGCGCAGCTGCCCTCGTCTCTGTCCTTACCAGGGTGGCGCCCAAGTCCTACCACGTTGATGTTGAACGAGAATCTTGGCTGGCACCTCCCAGGGTATGTGCATTCCACCACGTCAACGGTGTATGCCGGTGAATTCGGCACTTCTGGTGCTGTCAACGTGAATGGCAGCGGTGGACGGGACTGGAGTGGCATCTCTCCTTGGTAAGTCCCGAGAGCTGGTCCTGACGGAGAGTACTGATGCCTCATGCTTTCCTAGATCACCCGAAGAGCGACACGCTCCAAAGTGTTCACCAGGCTCTCAGAATGGCGGTGTAGCGAATGAGCTACCATGAAGTTAACCTCCTGACGCAGGGACATGGTGCGTTCTTCTGACGGGGCGGACAGGTCCACTCCATCGAGCGCGCCTTCAGGTGAGAACCCTTTCCACCTGATGCCATGTGAGCGGGTTCTGTGAAAAGAGCCGATGAGGTCGGCTTCGAGGATTGCTTTGACCTCGTCATAATTCTTCTTGAGCTCCTCGGTCAGATCCTCGTACGTGACTGGAGTGCCGTCCGCCATCTCAGATGTAGATGGCGATGTGGTTGATGTCGCAGATGGTCCCACCGGGCGTGCCAGAATGTGTTGCGGTCAGAAACCCACCGGCGAGCAGCGACGGGCAACACAGTAGAGCCGGGAGGCTCCCAGGACTGCGGCTGGCCCTGGTCCCTCCGAGCGACGGCCCGCAAAGACTCGGCACGCACGTCCGATGCTGGTGCAAGGGCGTGCCACCTGACCTATACCTGGTCAGGAAGGTGATGGATGTGCCTCGCTTAGTTTCCTGCATGGCATACACGTAAACATTAAATACGAGCCTCGATCGGCTCTCAGGTTGTCCTGTGAATCGGCTCAAAGAGTCGATCCACCCATGATTCGCACAAGGTGTACGAATATATGGTGGTCCTGCTTGATCAGAATAAAGCTAAAACGACCTACTACGATTTAGGGTTTTCACCACATAATCGGAACATCCTACTCATGATTGAGCCTGGTGGCCACGCACGGTGATCGTAAACCGACCCTAGACAGGGCCTAAAAACCAACACGAGGTTGATCCCCGGAACATCCTGTCTAGGGCTAGCAAACTACACCCGACGCGCCACTGGATCCTTCAACCCGTTTGTTAGGCCTAACTATGCGGATATTAAACTAATCCTTGAAGAACAAGGAGCAACCATAACGGATCGGATCTACTAAATAATGATCAAGCGGGGTGCCGCCCTTACACCTAAGATAGGTGTAAGGGCGGCTAGACGTCTCAGGGTTGCACGACGATAGCATATGATACGATGAACAATGCTAACCCTAACACATCTAAGATAACTACGTTGCTCGCCATCAAAAAGGCTTCAGTACGAGCAACGCATGAACAGTGAATAAACTTGTACTGCCTAGATCGCTAGGCAGCATGATGCTTACCCGGAAGAAACCCTCGAGACAAGGGAGTTGGTGATGCGCCTAGATTGGTTTGTGGTGAACGTGATTGTTGTCTATTTCATAAACCCTAGATACATATTTATAGTCCGTAGACTTTCTAATATGGGAATAATCCCTACCGTGCACGGGCCAAAATCTAACTAACCGACACGTATCCTATCATATTTATAGATACAAGGGCAAACTAGCCCAAACTTTGCATATAAGGCCGATTCACGTATATTCTTCCATGTATATTCTTCAAGCCCATCTTGATCGCGGCCCACCTCTGATTCGGTCAAATTCTGGTGATAACAAGTACATGCATGACTTCACGCGTCCACTACTGGATACAGAGAGTCAGAGGCTATAAAATAATTAGCCTCATCATCTCTCGTGAGCTCGTCCTCTCCACTCCCCCAACTTGCCTCCCCCACACTGTGAAAAACCCCCCATCCACTCACCGCACCTCTGAGGCATCGACTTCCCCGTTTCCAACCGCAGCAACATGAAGACAGGTATTGCATACGAGGCTGAGCAATCAGCGGCCGCCCGCACAGAGGATGCCTCTACGGTAGTGGCCGTCGCGGTGGGTGAGGCTTCACCGGGAACCCAAGCAGCTCGTCTCCTCTGCTTGTCTGATTCTTTGACCTCGGTCGAAATGGGCGTCCTGGCCGTCACGGCGGGTGAGGCTTCACCGGGCACCCAGGCCGCTCGTCTCCTCTGCTTGTCTGATTCTTCAACCTCGGTCGAAACGGGCATCCTGGACGTCGAGCAGAAGGTGGATACCAACGTTGTTGCTCCCGTCGAAGATGTGCACGGCGTTGCAGGCCACCACGGCGAGGTCTTCCTAGGCCCGTGCTGGACGCGGACCTCGACCCCTTCGACGATTTCGGCCCAAACGTTCAGTTCCAGGAGGTTGTTGAGGATGATGACGAGGAGGTACTGCTCTTTTACCGAAACTGTCCCAATCCTCTGTGTGTCATATTACTGTTCACATGGTTTGCACGAGCCTGGTTCTTGATTGATTTGATATCCTACCTTGTTCTTGTAGATGTAATTGATTCTACGATTCGTAAGATCAGATTCTAGTTTAATTTCGACTAATCTGCCATGTAGTCATATAATCAATTTATGTGTTCATACTTAGTGGACTTGCAATTGTTGTGGCTTATGTTCATGGTTGTTCATAGGGTTTCTCATGATTTAGTACGATTTCTTTTGCCATTTACTTGTTCTACACATTTAATTTTAGGGTTTCTAAGGTTTGATTATGTTAGTGGAGTATTTATTCGATCCGTCATTAAACAACTGATTATGTAGTACTTAATGATTCATAGGAGTATTCTGATGACATGGACAACAACAAGGTGCGCAGGGACCGGAAAGGCCGCTATGTTCTGAAGTGGCTGAAGGGTGGTGAAATTCGTTTCTGCATGCGCGGGGAGCTATTTTGCCCATTATGTGGCAAAATTCTCCAGAAGGACATCCGCAACCTGATCCAACATGCGATGGGTGTAGGCCTAAGCACATCGGGGGAAGCACCGCCCTGCAACCAAGGCCAAGCACGCATCATATGGCCTCTTCCTCCAGAATTACGTCTTGCCTAGCTTGTTCCACGTCAACGCCCCTACTGCTGGCCCTCATGCTCCTGGTCATGTTTAAAGTTCATATGTGTAATCTTAATCCCTTTGGAAGTTCAGCATTAAACTCTACTAGTACAATCGTGGTGGTCTAGTGATGTAGTACTCTTTTGATGCATTTGTGATGTAGTAGTACTTTTTTTTGAAATGATATAGTACTATCTAAGAAAAGTACTCCCTCCGATTCACATTCATTTCACACCAAGAAATATGGATCAGAGCGAGGGAGTAAATTAAACATGGCATCTCGTGCATGAAGCTTGACAGATCGATCAGGTTGGCTAGAATAGCAATACAATGCTGCTCATTAGGCAAATGCATGCCATGTACAATAGTATACATCCAGTAAAGAAGTCTATACTGACATTAAAAAACTACTTTGGGGATGAGAGTCAATTGGGGCATCTACAATACAGAAAATCTTGCTCGTAGATGATTTTGGCTAAGAAGGTTTTACTCACATTACACGTGCAACTTTCCTTGTCTGCAAAACAAGTTCCAATAAAGGGAGAGGAAAGAAGAGGACATTGTGGGCGAGATTGAACCCCTTTTTTATGTGTTAAGCTGAGGCCTCGTTTAGCTGAGGATTTCGACTTATGCCTAACAGCTCAACACACCCACAAATAATTCTCCTTGCGCGCACCACCGTCAGCAAAAATAACAATATTAGCACGCAAGATTAAGAACGAAGTGAATTTAAGTAACTTGGTAAGATTTTCAAGCAATATATTTAGAGAAACAGCACACATGTTCGGCTCGAAATAATCATAAGAGAAGAACAATAAATCTAAGGCACCCACTTCATCGGCAGAAGGGGCGCGACACCACATGGATTCATACCTTGAGTCGACGATGGCTCGTAGAAGGGCGGTCGCGCCTCGAGGATGCCGGGGACTGATACGTCTCAAACGTATCTATAATTTCTTATGTTCCATGCTACTTTATTGATGATACTCACATGTTTTATACATACTTTATGTCATATTTATGCATTTTCCGGCACTAACCTATTAACGAGATGCCGAAGAGCCAGTTGATGTTTTCTGCTGTTTTTGGTTTCAGAAATCCTAGTAAGGAAATATTCTCGGAATTGGACGAAATCAACGCCCAGGATCTTATTTTTCCACGAAGCTTCCAGAACATCGGAGGAGATACGAAGTGGGGCGACGAGGCGCCCACACAACAGGGCGGCGCGGCCCAGGCCTTGGCCGCGTGGCCCTGGCGTGTGGGGCCCTCGTGGCGCCCCCTGACCTACCCTTCCGCCTACTTAAGCCTTCGTCGATAATAGTTCCAGTACCGAGAGCCACGATACGGAAAACCTTCCATAGACGCCACCGCCGCCAATCCCATCTCGGGGGATTCAGGAGATCGCCTCCGGCACCCTACCGGAGAGGGGAATCATCTCCCGGAGGACTCTACACCGCCATGGTCGCCTCCGGATTGATGAGTGAGTAGTTCACCCCTGGACTATGGGTCCATAGCAGTAGCTAGATGGTCGTCTTCTCCTAATTGTGCTATCATTGTTGGATCTTGTGAGCTGCCTAACATGATCAAGATCATCTATCTGTAATGCTACATGTTGCGTTTGTTGGGATCCGATGAATAATGAATGCTATGTTATGTTGATTATCAATCTATCATATATGTGTTGTTTAAGATCTTGCATGCTCTCCTTTGCTAGTAGAGGCTCTGGCCAAGTTGATACTTGTAACTCCAAGAGGGAGTATTTATGCTCGATAGTGGGTTCATGCCTCCATTAAATGCAGGACGATGTGAGAAAGTTCTAAGGTTGTGGATGTGCTGTTTCCACTAGGGATAAAACATCAATGCTATGTCTAAGGATGTATTTGTTGATTACATTACGCACCATACTTAATGCAATTGTCTGTTGTTTGCAACTTAATACTGGAGGGGGTTCGGATGATAACCTGAAGGTGGACTTTTTAGGCATAGATGCATGCTGGATAGCGGTCTATGTACTTTATCGTAATGCCCAATTAAATCTCACACTACTCATCATAACATGTATGTGCATTGTTATGCCATCTTTATTTGTCAATTGCCCAACTGTAATTTGTTCACCCAACATGCTATTTCTTATGGGAGAGACACCACTAGTGAACTGTGGACCCTGGTCCATTCTTTTACATCGAATACAATCTACTGCAATACTCGTTCTTACTATTCTCTGCAAACATCATCATCCACACTATACATTTAATCCTTTGTTACAGCAAGCCGGTGAGATTGACAACCTCACTCTTAAGTTGGGGCAAAGTATCTTGATTGTGTTGTGCAGGTTCCACGTTGGCGTCGGAATCCCTGGTGTTGCGTGATACGCGTACAGCACGCGACCGTTGGGAACCCCAAGAGGAAGGTGTGATGCGTACAGCGGCAAGTTTTCCCTCAGTATGAAACCAAGGTTTAATCGAACCAGTAGGAGCCAAGAAGCACGTTGAAGGTTGATGGCGGCGAGATGTAGTGCAGCGCAACACCAGGGATTCCGGCGCCAACGTGGAACCTGCACAACACAAACCAAGTACTTTGCCCCAACGAAACAGCGAGGTTGTCAATCTCACCGGCTTGCTGTAACAAAGGATTAGATGTATAGTGTGGAAGATGATTGTTTGCGTAAAACAGAGAACAAAGTATTGCGATAGATTGTATTTCAGTATAGAGAATTGGACCGGGGTCCACAGTTCACTAGAGGTGTCTCTCCCATAAGATAAACAGCATGTTGGGTGAACAAATTACAGTTGGGCAATTGACAAATAAAGAGGGCATGACCATGCACATACATATTATGATGAGTATAGTGAGATTTAATTGGGCATTACGACGAAGTACATAGACCGCTATCCAGCATGCATCTATGCCTAAAAAGTCCACCTTCAGGTTATCATCCGAACCCCCTCCAGTATTAAGTTGCTAGCAACAGACAATTGCATTAAGTATTGCGCGTAATGTAATCAATAACTACATCCTCGGACATAGCATCAATGTTTTATCCCTAGTGGCAACAGCACATCCATAATCTTAGAGATTTCTGTCACTTCCCCAGATTCACGGAGACATGAACCCACTATCGAGCATAAATACCCCCTCTTGGAGTTAAGAGTAAAAACTTGGCCAAAGCCTCTACTAATAACGGAGAGCATGCAAGATCATAAACAACACATAGATATAAATTGATAATCAACATAACATGGTATTCTCTATTCATCGGATCCCAACAAACACAACATATAGAATTACAGATAGATGATCTTGATCATGTTCGGTAGCTCACAAGACCCGACAATTAAGCACAATGAGGAGAAGACAACCATCTAGCTACTGCTACGGACCCATAGTCCAGGGGTAGACTACTCACTCATCACTCCGGAGGCGACCATGGTGGTGTAGAGTCCTCCGGGAGATGAATCCCCTCTCCGGCAGGGTGCCGGAGGCGATCTCCTGAATCCCCCGAGATGGGATTGGCGGCGGCGGCGTCTCTGGAAGGTTTTCCGTATTGTGGCTCTCGGTACTGGGGGTTTCGCGACGAAAGCTTTAAGTAGGCGGAAGGGTAGGTCAGGGGGCGACGCGAGGGGCCCAGGAGACAGGGCGGCGCAGCCAAGGGTGGGGCCGCGCCGCCTGCCCTCCTGGCCGCCTCGTGGCCCCACTTCGTTGACTCTTCGGTCTTCTGGAAGCTTCGTGGCAAAATAGGACCCTGGGCGTTGATTTCGTCCAATTCCGAGAATATTTCCTTACTAGGATTTCTGAAACCAAAAACAGCAGAAAACAGCAACTGGCACTTCGGCATCTTGTTAATAGGTTAGTTCCAGAAAATGCATAAATATGATATAAAGTGTGCATAAAACATGTAGATATTATCAATAATGTGGCATGGAACATAAGAAATTATCGATACGTTGGAGATGTATCAGCATCCCCAAGCTTAGTTTCTGCTCGTCCCGAGCAGGTAAACGATAAACAAAGATAATTTCTGGAGTGACATGCCATCATAACCTTGATCATACTATTGTAAAGCATATGAGCTGAGATCAAATCATTCAAAGCAAGTATCTATATTGATATAAGAGATGATAATGCAAGAGTTAGACAAGCTAGAAGTTTTCATGAACTATTGCTTTAAAGACATGCAACCGTACAAAGTTCATTAAAGATGTATTAAGCATTCAGCATAGAAGTTCTATCCTTCATTCCAAGCATCAAGTAAATTTTCACAACATAAGAAGGATTCAGTCAAGTAAACATAAACATGAACGTCATGAATCAACTGTTTCGAAGTCTACTCAACCGGTGAGCGCAAGCATTTGGTATTAGCACCAGGATGTTATGGCATAAAGAACGTTAATGGGGGTTTGGAAGGCCAAATGGAAGAAAGGCTTGCAAAGCTGTAAATGACCATTAGACAAGAGGAAGCCTTATGATCGATGCTATGCAAGGAGTAGTGATTGCCATGCAACGGATGCACATAGAGCTATATGTGTATGAAAGCTCTCCAATGGAACTAGTGGGGGTGCATCCAACTTGGTTGCTCACGAAGACCTAGAGCACTTTTGAGGAGGCTCATCATTGGAATATACAACCCAAGTTCTATAGTGTAAATTCCCCACATAGTTATACTAGTAAAACATGAAAACTCTCTCATATGAATGTAGGTGCTAAACATGAGCACAAATGATGACTATGAATAATGCGGGTGCTAAAACATGAGCACAAGTGTGGATAAAAGATAGTAATGCTGCCCCCTTTTTCTTTATTCTCTTTTTTACTTTTTTTCTCTTTTTTTTCTTTCTCTTTTTTTTCTTTCTTTTCTTTTTTTTTCTTTCTCTTTTTTTTTCTCTTTGATGGCCTCCACGGCTCTTTTCATTTTTAGGGGCAACATCCTAATATGGCAACACACTTTTTGGTACAAATAACTCATAATGAATGAAACATGATGTATGAAAATGTATGCCTCTGCCAGTGTAGCAGGATGTGCAATGATCTAGCGTAACATGGGTAAACCACACATCAGCTGTATATGATCATGCAAAGCAATATATAAATAATAAATGACAACATGGCATGTAATGTAAAAATGGATGTTGCATGGCAATATATCTCGGAACAGCTATGGAAATGCTGTGATAGGTAGGTATGGTGGCTGTTTTGAGGAGATGTGTGGGCTTATGTGTAGGAGAACAAGAGAAAGTTCCCCCACGGGTTTGGATGTACCGGCGAAGTATGCACAATTCTCAATGTGAGCAAAAGGCAATGCACAGTACCGAAGAGGCTAGCAAATTTGGATGGTGGAAGTGCCAAAAACCGTAGCTTAACATTAGTCAAAAAGAACTCACAAGCTTATTGCAAACAACTAGCAGGTTCATCATTAAGAGCATGATTAAAATTCACTCCAAGGAGGGCCGTTCACGGTGGCACAAGTACCCCGCTAGCTCCCTCGACCTTCAGCACAACTTAGTTATTACGATGAACTCTCAGACATGGAAAGCTATCAAGTCCAACTACGCCTTCAACTATTTAAATAGAGTTTGTAGTACGGCGCAAGCTTAAAGACAACAATCCACTACTAATTTTAACTTATTTATCCAGCAAGCCTTACAATCTAAATACCTTAAAACATTTGCAAAGAATCAAGTTATCAAAGCTCAATGTTCTACAAGTATTTTATCTACCACATGCAACATTTCCCGTTTCCAACCATACAACAATTTAACGAAGAAGAAACTTTGCCATGAATACTATGAGTAAAGCCTAAGGACATACTTGTCCATATGCAACAGCGGAGCGTGTCTCTCTCCCACACAAAGAATGCTAGGATCCATTTTATTCAAACAAAACAAAAACAAAAACAAATCGACGCTCCAAGCAAAGCACATAAGATGTGATGGAATAAAAATATAGTTTCAGGGGAGGAACCTGATAATGTTGTCGATGAAGAAGGGGATGCCTTGGGCATCCCCAAGCTTAGACGCTTGAGTCTTCTTGATATATGCAGGGGTGAACCACCGGGGCATCCCCAAGCTTAGAGCTTTCACTCTCCTTGATCATGTTGTATCATCTCCCTCTATTGATCCTTGAAAACTTCCTCCACACCAAACTCAAAACAACTCATTAGAGGGTTAGTGCACAATCAAAATATACATGTTCAGAGGTGACATAATCATTCTTAACACTTCTGGACATTGCACAAAGCTACTGAAAGTCAATGGAATCGAAATATCCATCGAACATAACAAAACAGGCAATGCGAAATAAAAGGCAGAATCTGTCAAAAACAGAACAGTTCGTAATGAAGAATTTTATTGAGGCACCAGACTTGCTCAAATGAAAATGCTCAAATTTAATGAAAGTTTAGTACATATCTGAGGATCACTCACGTAAATTGGCATAATTTTCTGAGTTACCTACAGAGAATTTTGCCCAGATTCGTGACAGCAAAGAAATCTGTTTCTGCGCAGTAATCCAAATCTAGTATGAACCTTACTATCAACGACTTTACTTGGCACAACAAAACACTAAACTAAGATAAGGAGAGGTTGCTACAGTAGTAAACAACTTCCAAGACTCAAAATAAAAACAAAGTACTGTAGTAAAAACATGGGTTGTCTCCCATAAGCGCTTTTCTTTAACGTCTTTCAGCTAGGCGCAGAAAGTGTGTATCAAGTATTATCAAGAGACGAAGTGTCAACATCATAATTTGTTCTAATAATAGAATCAAAAGGTAACTTCATTCTCTTTCTAGGGAAGTGTTCCATATCTTTCTTGAGAGGAAATTGATATTTAATATTACCTTCCTTCATATCAATGATAGCACCAACAGTTCGAAGAAAAGGTCTTCCCAATATAATGGGACAAGATGCATTGCATTCATTATCCAAGACAACAAAATCAACGGGGACAAGGTTATTGTTAACGGTAATGCGAACATTATCAACTTTCCCCAAAGGTTTTTTTGTAGAATGATCAGCAAGATTAACATCCAAATAACAATTTTTCAATGGTGGCAAGTCAAGCATATTATAGATTTTCTTAGGCATAACAGAAATACTTGCACCAAGATCACATAAAGCATTACAATCAAAATCATTGACCTTCATCTTAATGAGGGGCTCCCAACCATCCTCTAGCTTCCTAGGAATAGAAGCTTCGCGTTCTAATTTCTCTTCTCTAGCTTTTATGAGAGCATTTGTAATATGTTTCGTGAAAGCCAAATTTATAGCACTAGCATTAGGACTCTTAGCAAGTTTTTGTAAGAACTTTATAACTTCAGAGATGTGGCAATTATCAAAATTCAAACCATTATAATCTAAAGCAATGGGATCATCATCCCCAATGTTGGAAAAAATTTCAGCAGTTTTATCACAGGCAGTTTCAGCAGTTTTAGCAGTTGCAGGCAGTTTTTCGCGCTTTGCATTTGAAGTGGAAACATTGCCAACACCAATTATTTTACCATTAATAGTAGGAGGTGCAGCAACATGTGAAGCATTAGCATTACTAGTGGTGGTAATAGTCCAAACTTTAGCTATATTATCTTCTTTTTCATTTTCTTCTCTTTCCCACCTAGCACGCAATTCAGCCATCAATCTTATATTCTCATTAATTCTAACTTGGATAGCATTTGCTGTAGTAACAATTTTATTATGATGATTTTCATTAGGCATAACTTTCGATTTCAAAAGATCAACATCAGCAGCAAGACTATCGACTTTAGAAGCAAGTATATCAATTTTCCCAAGCTTTTCTTCAACAGATTTGTTAAAAGCAGTTTGTTTACTAATAAATTCTTTAAGCATGGCTTCAAGTCCAGGGCGTGTGTTCCTATTATTGTTGTAAGAATTCCCATAAGAATTACCATAGCCGTTGCCATTATTATAAGGATATGGCCTATAGTTGTTACTAGAATTGTTCCGGTAAGCATTGTTGTTGAAATTATTATTTTTAATGAAGTTTACATCAACATGTTCTTCTTGTGAAACCAATGAAGCTAACGGAACATTATTAGGATCAATATTAGTCCTATCATTCACAAGCATAGACATAATAGCATCTATCTTATCACTCAAGGAAGAGGTTTCTTCGACAGAATTTACCATCTTACCTTGTGGAGCTCTTTCCGTGTGCCATTCAGAGTAATTGATCATCATATTATCAAGAAGCTTTGTTGCTTCACCAAGAGTGATGGACATAAAGGTACCTCCAGCAGCTGAATCCAATAGGTTCCGCGAAGAAAAATTCAGTCCTGCATAAAAGGTTTGGATGATCATCCAAGTAGTCAGTCCATGGGTTGGGCAATTTTTAACCAGAGATTTCATTATTTCCCATGCTTGTGCAACATGCTCAGTATCCAATTGTTTAAAATTCATTATGCTACTCCTCAAAGATATAATTTTAGCAGGGGGATAATATCTACCAATAAAAGCATCCTTGCATTTAGTCCATGAATCAATACTATTCTTAGGCAGAGATAGCAACCAATCTTTAGCTCTTCCTCTTAATGAGAAAGGGAACAATTTTAATTTTATAATGTCACCATCTACATCTTTATACTTTTGCATTTCACAAAGTTCAACAAAATTATTGAGATGGGCAGCAGCATCATCAGAACTAACACCAGAAAATTGCTCTCGCATAACAAGATTTAGTAAAGCAGGTTTAATTTCAAAGAATTCTGCTGTAGTAGCAGGTGGAGCAATAGGTGTGCATAAGAAATAATTATTGTTTGTGGTTGTGAAGTCACACAACTTAGTATTTTCAGGAGTACCCATTTTAGCAACAGTAAATAAAGCAAACTAGATAAAGTAAATGTGAGTAACTAATTTTTTTTGTGTTTTTGATATAGAGTGCAAGACAGTAAATAAAGTAAAACTAGATACTAATTTTTTTGTATTTTGATTTAGTGCAGCAAACAAAGTAGTAAATAAAACTAAGCAAGACAAAAACAAAGTAAAGAGATTGGGATGTGGAGACTCCCCTTGCAGCGTGTCTTGATCTCCCCGGCAACGGCGCCAGAAAACAGTTGCTGGCGCAAAGTTGACGTGGGAGTTAGAGATCTTGTGGTGTAACTTTTCTTCAGGTCCCCGGCAACGGCGCCAGAAAACAGTCTTGATACGCGTACAGCACGCGACCATTGGGAACCCCAAGAGGTAGGTGTGATGCGTACAGCGGCAAGTTTTCCCTCAGTATGAAACCAAGGTTTAATCGAACCAGTAGGAGCCAAGAAGCACGTTGAAGGTTGATGGCGGCGAGATGTAGTGCGGCGCAACACCAGGGATTCCGGCGCCAACGTGGAACCTGCACAACACAAATCAAGTACTTTGCCCCAACGAAACAGCGAGGTTGTCAATCTCACCGGCTTGCTGTAACAAAGGATTAGATGTATAGTGTGGAAGATGATTGTTTGCAGAAAATAGTAGAACAGTATTGCAGTAGATTGTATTTCAGTATAGAGAATTGGACCGGGGTCCACAGTTCACTAGAGGTGTCTCTCCCATAAGATAAACAACATGTTGGGTGAACAAATTACAGTTGGGCAATTGACAAATAAAGAGGGCATGACCATGCACATACATATTATGATGAGTATAGTGAGATTTAATTGGGCATTACGACAAAGTACATAGACCGCTATCCAGCATGCATCTATGCCTAAAAAGTCCACCTTCAGGTTATCATCCGAACCCCCTCCAGTATTAAGTTGCTAGCAACAGACAATTGCATTAAGTATTGCGCGTAATGTAATCAATAACTACATCCTCGGACATAGCATCAATGTTTTATCCCTAGTGGCAACAGCACATCCATAATCTTAGAGATTTATGTCACTTCCCCAGATTCACGGAGACTTGAACCCACTATCGAGCATAAATACCCCCTCTTGGAGTTAAGAGTAAAAACTTGGCCAGAGCCTTGATGCGTGTAGTTGACACGTCCGTTGGGAACCCCAAGAGGAAGGTGTGATGCGCACAGCGGCAAGTTTCCCTCAGTAAGAAACCAAGGTTTAATCGAACCAGTAGGAGTCAAGAAGCACGTTGAAGGTTGATGGCGGCGGGATGTAGTGCGGCGCAACACCAGAGATTCCGGCGCCAACGTGGAACCTGCACAACACAACCAAAGTACTTTGCCCCAACGAAACAGTGAGGTTGTCAATCTCACCGGCTTGCTGTAACAAAGGATTAACCGTATTGTGTGGAAGATGATTGTTTGCAGAAAACTGTAAAACAAGTATTGCAGTAGATTGTATGCGATGTAAAGAATAGGACCGGGGTCCACAGTTCACTAGAGGTGTCTCTCCCATAAGATAAACAGCATGTTGGGTGAACAAATTACAGTTGGGCAATTGACAAATAAAGAGGGCATGACCATGCACATACATATTATGATGAGTATTGTGAGATTTAATTGGGCATTACGACAAAGTACATAGACCGCTATCCAGCATGCATCTATGCCTAAAAAGTCCACCTTCGTGTTATCATCCGAACCCCCTCCAGTATTAAGTTGCTAACAACAGACAATTGCATTAAGTATTGCGCGTAATGTAATCAGTAACTACATCCTCGAACATAGCACCAATGTTTTATCCCTAGTGGCAACAGCACATCCATAATCTTGGAGATTTCTGTCACTTCCCCAGATTCACGGAGACATGAACCCACTATCGAGCATAAATACTCCCTCTTGGAGTTACAAGCATCTACTTGGCCAGAGCATCTACTAGTAACGGAGAGCATGCAAGATCATAAACAACACATAGACATAACTTTGATAATCAACATAACAAGTATTCTCTATTCATCGGATCCCAACAAACGCAACATATAGAATTATAGATAGATGATCTTGATCATGTTATGCAGCTCACAAGACCCGCCAATGAAGCACAATGGGGAGAAGACAACCATCTAGCTACAGCTATGGACCCATAGTCCAGGGGTAGACTACTCACACATCACTCCGGAGGCGACCATGGCGGCGTAGAGTCCTCTGGGAGATGAATCCCCTCTCCGGCAGGGTGCCGGAGGTGATCTCCTGAATCCCCCGAGATGGGATTGGCGGCGGCGGCGTCTCAGTAAGGTTTTCCGTATCGTGGCTCTCGGTACTGGGGGTTTCGCGACGGAGGCTTTAAGTAGGCGGAAGGGCAGGTCAGGGGGGCACACGAGGGCCCCACACCACAGGTCGGTGCGGCCAAGGGGCAGGCCACGCCGCCCTAGGGTTTGGGCGCCTCGTGGCCCCACTTCGTCTCCTCTTCGGTCTTCTGGAAGCTTCGTGGCAAAATAGGACCCTGGGCGTTGATTTCGTCCAATTCCGAGAATATTTCGTTACTAGGATTTCTGAAACCAAAAACAGCAGAAAACAAAGAATCGGCACTTCGGCATCTTGTTAATAG
Source organism: Lolium perenne (assembly GCF_019359855.2). Classification (NCBI taxonomy): domain Eukaryota; kingdom Viridiplantae; phylum Streptophyta; class Magnoliopsida; order Poales; family Poaceae; genus Lolium; species Lolium perenne. The sequence goes on from NC_067247.2 coordinate 219,953,128, forward strand.
GTTAGTTCCAGAAAATGCACGAATATGACATAAAGTGTGCATAAAACATGTAGATATCATCAATAATGTGGCATGGAACATAAGAAATTATCGATACGTCGGAGACGTATCAGCATCCCCAAGCTTAGTTCTGCTCGTCCCGAGCAGGTAAAACGATAACAAAGATAATTTCTGGAGTGACATGCCATCATAACCTTGATCATACTATTTGTAAAGCATATGTAGTGAATGCAGCGATCAAAACAATGTATATGACATGAGTAAACAAGTGAATCATAAAGCAAAGACTTTTCATGAATAGCACTTCAAGACAAGCATCAATAAGTCTTGCATAAGAGTTAACTCATAAAGCAATAATTCAAAGTAAAGGCATTGAAGCAACACAAAGGAAGATTAAGTTTCAGCGGTTGCTTTCAACTTATAACATGTATATCTCATGGATAATTGTCAACATAGAGTAATATAACAAGTGCAATATGCAAGTATGTAGGAATCAATGCACAGTTCACACAAGTGTTTGCTTCTTGAGGTGGAGAGAAATAGGTGAACTGACTCAATAATGAAAGTAAAAGAATGGTCCTCCATAGAGGAAAGCATCGATTGCTATATTTGTGCTAGAGCTTTGATTTTGAAAACATGAAACAATTTTGTCAACGGTAGTAATAAAGCATATGTATCATGTAAATTATATCTTACAAGTTGCAAGCCTCATGCATAGTATACTAATAGTGCCCGCACCTTGTCCTAATTAGCTTGGACTACCGGATCATCGCAATACACATGTTTTAACCAAGTGTCACAATGGGGTACCTCCATGCCGCCTGTACAAAGGTCTAAGGAGAAAGCTCGCATTTTGGATTTCTCGCTTTTGATTATTCTCAACTTAGACATCCATACCGGGACAACATGGACAACAGATAATGGACTCCTCTTTTATGCATAAGCATGTAACAACAATTAGTAATTTTCTCATATGAGATTGAGGATATATGTCCAAAACTGAAACTTCCACCATGAATCATGGCTTTAGTTAGCGGCCCAATGTTCTTCTCTAACAATATGCATGCTTAACCATAAGGTGGTAGATCTCTCTTACTTCAGACAAGACGGACATGCATAGCAACTCACATGATATTCAACAAAGAATAGTTGATGGCGTCCCCAGAAACATGGTTATCGCACAACAAGCAACTTAATAAGAGATAAAGTGCATAAGTACATATTCAATACCACAATAGTTTTTAAGCTATTTGTCCCATGAGCTATATATTGCAAAGGCGAATGATGGAATTTTAAAGGTAGCACTCAAGCAATTTACTTTGGAATGGCGGAGAAATATCATGTAGTAGGTAGGTATGGTGGACACAAATGGCATAGTGGTTGGCTCAAGTATTTTGGATGCATGAGAAGTATTCCCTCTCGATACAAGGTTTAGGCTAGCAAGGCTTATTTGAAACAAACACAAGGATGAACCGGTGCAGCAAAACTCACATAAAAGACATATTGTAAACATTATAAGAATCTACACCGTCTTCCTTGTTGTTCAAAACTCAATACTAGAAATTATCTAGACTTTAGAGAGACCAAATATGCAAACCAAATTTTAGCATGCTCTATGTATTTCTTCATTAATGGGTGCAAAGCATATGATGCAAGAGATTAAACATGAGCACAACAATTGCCAAGTATCACATTACCCAAGACATTTATAGCAATTACTACATGTATCATTTTCCAATTCCAACCATATAACAATTTAACGAAGAAGAAACTTCGCCATGAATACTATGAGTAAAGCCTAAGGACATACTTGTCCATATGCTACAGCGGAGCGTGTCTCTCTCCCATACAGTGAATGCTGGGATCCATTTTATTCAAACAAAACAAAAAACAAAAACAAACCGACGCTCCAAGCAAAGCACATAAGATGTGACGGAATAAAAATATAGTTTCAGGGGAGGAACCTGATAATGTTGTCGATGAAGAAGGGGATGCCTTGGGCATCCCCAAGCTTAGACGCTTGAGTCTTCTTAGAATATGCAGGGGTGAACCACCGGGGCATCCCCAAGCTTAGAGCTTTCACTCTCCTTGATCATGTTGCATCATACTCCTCTCTTGATCCTTGAAAACTTCCTCCACACCAAACTTAGAACAACTCATTAGAGGGTTAGTGCACAATAAAAATTAACATGTTCAGAGGTGACATAATCATTCTTAACACTTATGGACATTGCATAAAGCTACTGGACATTAATGGATCAAAGAAATTCATCCAACATAGCAAAAGAGGCAATGCGAAATAAAAGGCAGAATCTGTCAAAAACAGAACAGTTCGTATTGACGAATTTTAAAATGGCACCAGACTTGCTCAAATGAAAATGCCCAAATTGAATGAAAGTTGCGTACATATCTGAGGATCATGCACGTAAATTGGCATATTTTTCTGAGCTACCTACAGAGAGGCAGGTCGGAATTCGTGACAGCAAAGAAATCTGAAACTGCGCAGTAATCCAAATCTAGTACGAACTTTACTATCAAAGACTTTACTTGGCACAACAAAACACAAAACTAAGATAAGGAGAGGTTGCTACAGTAGTAAACAACTTCCAAGACACAAAATAAAAACAAAGTACTGTAGTAAAAACCATGGGTTGTCTCCCATAAGCGCTTTTCTTTAACGCCTTTCAGCTAGGCGCAGAAAGTGTGTATCAAGTATTATCGAAGGGTGGTACTTCTACAGCGGGGTGTGGATTTTTCTCAACCAAGCATAGTATATTGGATACATAAGTTTTAGCGTCTCCCTTTTCATTAGTCTTGGGCTTGCTACTCTCATCAAACAAATTTTCGGGAACAAGCCAAGCATAGTTATTTTCTAGTGCATCATTCATAGCTAGGAGTTTACATGGTATTGGTGCTTTGATCTCCCCTCCATCATCAATATTATTAGTGTATCTTATTCTATCCATGTCCATCTTTTCAAGGAGACTAACAAAATTAGTATGAGAACCAAGCATATTAAATTTAGCAAAGACCTTTCTAGCTTCTCTTGCTATACCACCAAATTCTCTAAGAAGGGTTTCTAAAACAAAATCTTTCTTTTCCCCTTCTTCCATATCACCAAGTGTAAGGAACATGTGTTGGATTATAGGATTGAGATTAACAAATTTAGTTTCCAACAGGCGAACTAAATGCGCAGCAGCAATTTCATAAGTAGGAGCAAGGTCTACCAAGTGTCTATCTTCAAAATCTTCAATGGTACTAACATGATTGAAAAATTCTTCTATATTACTTCTCCCAACTATAGACCCATGTCCTACCGGTATGTCTTTCGTGGTAAAATTAAAAGGAAACATGATGAATCAAGTAAAGTAAATGCAAGTAACTAATTTTTTGTGTTTTTGATATAGAGTGCAAGACAGTAAATAAAGTAAAGCTAGCAACTAATTTTTTTTTGTGTTTTGATATAATGCAGCAAACAAAGTAGTAAATAAAATAAAGCAAGACAAAAACAAAGTAAAGAGATTGGGAAGTGGAGACTCACCTTGCAGCGTGTCTTGATCTCCCCGGCAACGGCGCCAGAAATTTGCTTGATGCGTGTAGTTGACACGTCCGTTGGGAACCCCAAGAGGAAGGTGTGATGCGCACAGCGGCAAGTTTCCCTCATTAAGAAACCAAGGTTTAATCGAACCAGTAGGAGTCAAGAAGCACGTTGAAGGTTGATGGCGGCGGGATGTAGTGCGGCGCAACACCAGAGATTCCGGCGCCAACGTGGAACCTGCACAACACAACCAAAGTACTTTGCCCCAACGAAACAGTGAGGTTGTCAATCTCACCGGCTTGCTGTAACAAAGGATTAACCGTATTGTGTGGAAGATGATTGTTTGCGAAAACAAGAAACAAGTATTGCAGTAGATTGTATGCGATGTAAAGAATAGGACCGGGGTCCACAGTTCACTAGAGGTGTCTCTCCCATAAGATAAACAGCATGTTGGGTGAACAAATTACAGTTGGGCAATTGACAAATAAAGAGGGCATGACCATGCACATACATATTATGATGAGTATTGTGAGATTTAATTGGGCATTACGACAAAGTACATAGACCGCTATCCAGCATGCATCTATGCCTAAAAAGTCCACCTTCAGGTTATCATCCGAACCCCCTCCAGTATTAAGTTGCTAACAACAGACAATTGCATTAAGTATTGCGCGTAATGTAATCAGTAACTACATCCTCGAACATAGCACCAATGTTTTATCCCTAGTGGCAACAGCACATCCATAATCTTAGAGATTTCTGTCACTTCCCCAGATTCACGGAGACATGAACCCACTATCGAGCATAAATACTCCCTCTTGGAGTTACAAGCATCTACTTGGCCAGAGCATCTACTAGTAACGGAGAGCATGCAAGATCATAAACAACACATAGACATAACTTTGATAATCAACATAACAAGTATTCTCTATTCATCGGATCCCAACAAACGCAACATATAGAATTACAGATAGAAGATCTTGATCATGTTATGCAGCTCACAAGACCCGCCAATGAAGCACAATGGGGAGAAGACAACCATCTAGCTACAGCTATGGACCCATAGTCCAGGGGTAGACTACTCACACATCACTCCGGAGGCGACCATGGCGGCGTAGAGTCCTCCGAGAGATGAATCCCCTCTCCGGCAGGGTGCCGGAGGTGATCTCCTGAATCCCCCGAGATGGGATTGGCGGCGGCGGCGTCTCAGTAAGGTTTTCCGTATCGTGGCTCTCGGCACTGGGGGTTTTGCGACGGAGGCTTTAAGTAGGCGGAAGGGCAGGTCATGGGGCCACACGAGGGCCCCACACCACAGGTCGGCGCGGCCAAGGGGCAGGCCGCGCCGCCCTAGGGTTTGGGCGCCTCGTGGCCCCACTTCGTCTCCTCTTTGGTCTTCTGGAAGCTTCGTGGCAAAATAGGACCCTGGGCGTTGATTTCGTCCAATTCCGAGAATATTTCGTTACTAGGATTTCTGAAACCAAAAACAGCAGAAAACAAGAATCGGCACTTCGGCATCTTGTTAATAGGTTAGTTCCAGAAAATGCACGAATATGACATAAAGTGTGCATAAAACATGTAGATATCATCAATAATGTGGCATGGAACATAAGAAATTATCGATACGTCGGAGACGTATCAAGCCTCTACTAATAACGGAGAGCATGCAAGATCATAAACAACACATAGATATAAATTGATAATCAACATAACATGGTATTCTCTATTCATCGGATCCCAACAAACACAACATATAGAATTACAGATAGATGATCTTGATCATGTTCGGCAGCTCACAAGACCCGACAATTAAGCACAATGAGGAGAAGACAACCATCTAGCTACTGCTATGGACCCATAGTCCAGGGGTAGACTACTCACTCATCACTCCGGAGGCGACCATGGCGGTGTAGAGTCCTCCGGGAGATGAATCCCCTCTCCGGTAGGGTGCCGGAGGCGATCTCCTGAATCCCCCGAGATGGGATTGGCGGCGGCGGCGTCTCTGGAAGGTTTTCCGTATCGTGGCTCTCGGTACTGGGGGTTTCGCGATGAAGGCTTTAAGTAGGCGGAAGGGTAGGTCAGGGGGCGACGCGAGGGGCCTAGGAGACAGGGCGGCGCGGCCAAGGGTGGGGCCGCGCCGCCTGCCCTCCTGGCCTCCTCGTGGCCCCACTTCGTTGACTCTTCGGTCTTCTGGAAGCTTCGTGGCAAAATAGGACCCTGGGCGTTGATTTCGTCCAATTCCGAGAATATTTCCTTACTAGGATTTCTGAAACGAAAAACAGCAGAAAACAGCAACTGGCACTTCGGCATCTTGTTAATAGGTTAGTTCCAGAAAATGCATAAATATGATATAAAGTGTGCATAAAACATGTAGATATTATCAATAATGTGGCATGGAACATAAGAAATTATCGATACGTCGGAGACGTATCATTGCACCGCACTACACTCCGCCGCCATCAACCTTCAACGTGCTTCTTGACTCCTACTGGTTCGATAACCTTGGTTTCTTACTGAGGGAAAAACTTGCCGATGTACGCATCATACCTTCCTCTTGGGGTTCCCAACGGACGTGTGCTTTACCGTCACAAGCAGCAAGGCTTTTTCTGGCGCCGTTGCCGGGGAGATCAAGACACGCTGCAAAGGGAGTCTCCACTTCCAATCTCTTTACTTTGTTTTTGTCTTGCTTTATTTTTATTTACTACTCTGTTTGCTGCATTATATCAAAACACAAAAAAATAGTTGCTAGCTTTACTTTATTTACTGTCTTGTTTGCATTCTCCATATTAAAAACACAAAAAAATTAGTTACTTGCATTTACCTTATTTTTATTATCATGACTAGTCCTGTAGTTGTTACTCTATCACCAGAGGAATCGATCTTCACTTTTAAACAAGGTGGTGAAGAGAATTTTAAAGAAGCTTGGTCTAGAATTTTTGATTCTTATAATAAAACTGAACCTAAAATGACCCTAAGTTTGCTTCTTAGTAACTTTTATTTTGGGCTTATTCTTCGCTATAGATATGCCTTAGATGCTGTAGTGGGAGGAGATTTCCTTCATTGTGATGGGGATCAAGCTTTTAATGCCATAAGAAAATTGATTACATCATCTAGCTCCGATAATAATTTTGATCCATCTCTTGCTAGCATTCATAATAGATTAAACACTCTCGAAACAAATATATCCTGTTTAAAAGAAGGGTACAACCAAATTCGCGAATACTATGATTATGTTCCATTAAGCTTCGAACCTTCAATGTGGGTGCCTACCGTCAAAGTTGCTATTAGTGGTGAAACTTTTCATGCTCGTTGTGATATTACGTCTGAGTTTTGCCTTATGCCTAAAAGTATTTATGAATCTTTGACACTTTGGGAACTTACTGAAGGGGGAGAAGGAATAACTCTTACTGATAACTCTGTTATAATTCCTAAGGGTATAGCTGAAGGTGTTTTCACAACCTTTCTTGGAAGGACGGTATCCACTGATTATCTCGTTATTGAATGTGTAGGGACAGGACAAATCACGCTTGGAAGATCCCTGCTGAAACTCGTGGGAGCAATCATAGATGTGGGGAAAGGCACTCTAAATTTTACCTCTACACCTGGATGCGGTCATGTATTCCCTAAACCAAATAGTAGGAATAAGAGTAAGAAGGGTAAGAGCAACGCCCCTGGTAAGAATGTCAACGCATCATCTCTTGATAATACTTGATACACACTTTCTGCGCCTAGCTGAAAGGCGTTAAAGAAAAGCGCTTATGGGAGACAACCCATGATTTTACTACAGCACTTTTGTTTTATATTTGAGTCTTGGAAGTTGTTACTACTGTAGCAACCTATCCTTATCTTAATTTTGTTGCATTGTTGTGCCAAGTAAAGTCTTTGATAGTAAGGTTCATACTAGATTTGGATTACTGCGCAGAAACAGATTTCTTGCTATCACGAATTTGGGTTGAATTCTCTGTAGGTAACTCAGAAAAATCTGCCAATTTACGTGAGTGATCCTCATATATGTACGCAACTTTCAGTCAATTTGAGCATTTTCATTTGAGCAAGTATGGTGCCTCTTAGAAATTCGTCTTTACGGACTGATCTATCTCGACAGATTCTGCCTTTTATTTCACATTGCCTGTTTTGCTATGCTTGATGGATTTCTTTGTTCCATTAACTTTCAGTAGCTTTGTGCAATGTCCAGAAGTGTTAAGAATGATTATGTCACCTCTGAACATGTGAATTTTGATTATGCACTAACCCTCTAATGAGTTGTTTTGAGTTTGGTGTGGAGGAAGTTTAAAAGGATCAAGAGAGGAGGATGATACAATATGATCAAGGAGAGTGAAAGCTCTAAGCTTGGGGATGCCCCGGTGGTTCATCCCTGCATATTTCAAGAAGACTCGAGCATCTAAGCTTGGGGATGCCCAAGGCATCCCCTTCTTCATCGACAACATTATCAGGTTCCTCTAGTGAAACTATATTTTTATTCCGTCACATCTTATGTGCTTTACTTGGAGCGTCTGTATGTTTTTGTTTTTGTTTGTTTGAATAAAGTTGGATCCTAGCATTCATTGTGTGGGAGAGAGACACGCGCCGCTGTTGCATATGGACAAATATGTCCTTAGGCTTTACTCATAATGTTCATGGCGAAGGTTGAAACTGCTTCGTTAATTGTTATATGGTTGGAAACGGGAAATGCTACATGTGGTAATTGGTAGAATGTCTTGAATAATTTGATACTTGGCAATTGTTATAGCTCATGTTTAAGCTCTTGCATCATATACTTTGCACCTATTAGTGAAGAATTACATAGAGCTTGCTAAAATTTGGTTTGCATGATTGGTCTCTCTAAAGTCTAGATATTTTCTAGTAAGGATTTGAGCAACAAGGAAGACAGTGTAGAGTCTTATAATGCTTGCAATATGTTTTTATGTGAGTTTTGCTGTACCGGTTCATACTTGTGTTTGCTTCAAATAACCTTGCTAGCCTAAGCCTTGTATTGAGAGGGATTACTTCTCGTGCATCCAAATCCTTGAGCCAATAACTATGTCATTTGTGTCCACCATACCTACCTACTACATGGTATTTCTCCGCTATTCCAAAGTAAATTGCTTGAGTGCTACCTTTAAATTTCTATTCTTTGTCTTTGCAATATATAGCTCATGGGACAAATAGCCTAAAAACTATTGTGGTATTGAATATGTACTTATGTATCTTATTTCTTATTAAGTTGCTTGTTGTGCGATAACCATGTTCCTGGGGACGCCATCAACTACCCTTTGTTGAATATCATGTGAGTTGCTATGCATGTTCGTCTTGTCTGAAGTAAGGGAGATTTACCATGAGTTGAATGGTTTGAGCATGCATATCGTTAGAGAAGAACATTGGGCCACTAACTAAAGCCATGATCCATGGTGTAAGTTTCAGTTTTGGACAACAATCCTCAATCTCTTATGAGAATATTATTTGTTGTTGAATGCTTATGCATTAAAGAGGAGTCCATTATCTGTTGTCTATGTTGTCCCGGTATGGATGTCTAAGTTGAGAATAATCAAAAGCGAGAAATCCAATGCGAGCTTTCTCCTTAGACCTTTGTACAGGCGGCATAGAGGTACCCCTTTGTGATACTTGGTTAAAACATATGTATTGCAGTGATAATCCAGGTAATCCGAGCTAATTAGGACAAGGTGCGGGCACTATTGGTAATCTATGCATGAGGCTTGCAACTTGTAGGATATAATTTACATAACACATATGCTTTATTACTACCGTTGACAAAAAAAAATTCTTGTTTTCAAAATAAAAAGCTCTAGCACAAATATAGCAATCGATGCTTCCCTCTTTGAAGGGCCTTTCTTCTACTTTTATGTTGAGTCAGTCTACCTATTTCCTTCCACCTCAAGAAGCAAACACTTGTGTTAACTGTGCATTGATTCTTACATACTTGCATATTTGCATTCATCATATTACTCTGTATTGACAACTATCCATGAGATATACATGTTACAAGTTGAAAGCAACCGCTGAAACTTAATCTTCCTTTGTGTTGCTTCAATGCCTTTACTATGAATTTATTGCTTTATGAGTTAACTCTTATGCAAGACTTATTGATGCTTGTCTTGAAAGTACTATTCATCAAAAGTCTTTGCTATATGATTCAGTTGTTTACTCATTGTCTTTACCATTGCTTCGGATCGCTGCATTCATTACATGTGCTTACAATAGTATTTATCAAGATTATGATAGCATGTCACTTCAGAAATTATCTTTGTTATCGTTTACCTACTCGGGACGAGTAGGAACTAAGCTTGGGGATGCTTGATACGTCTCAAACGAATCTATAATTTCTTATGTTCCATGCTACTTTATTGATGATACTCACATGTTTTATACATACTTTATGTCATATTTATGCATTTTCTGGCACTAACCTATTAACGAGATGCCGAAGAGCCGATTCTTGTCATTGTTTTTGGTTTCAGAAATCCTAGTAAGGAAATATTCCCGGAATTGGACGAAATCAACGCCCAGGATCTTATTTTTCCACGAAGCTTCCAGAACACCGGAGGAGATACGAAGTGGGGCGACGAGGCGCCCACACAACAGGGCGGCGCGGCCCAGGCCTTGGTCGCGCGGCCCTGGCGTGTGGGGCCCTCGTGGCGCCCCCTGACCTACCCTTCCGCCTACTTAAGCCTTCGTCGATAATAGTTCCAGTACCGAGAGCCACGATACGGAAAACCTTCCAGAGACGCCGCCGCCGCCAATCCCATCTCGGGGGATTCAGGAGATCGCCTCTGGCACCCTGCCGGAGAGGGGAATCATCTCCCGGAGGACTCTACACCGCCATGGTCGCCTCCAGATTGATGAGTGAGTAGTTCACCCCTGGACTATGGGTCCATAGCAGTAGCTAGATGGTCTTCTTCTCCTAATTGTGCTATCATTGTTGGATCTTGTGAGCTGCCTAACATGATCAAGATCATCTATCTGTAATGCTACATGTTGCGTTTGTTGGGATCCGATGAATAATGAATGCTATGTTATGTTGATTATCAATCTATCATATATGTGTTATTTAAGATCTTGCATGCTCTCCGTTGCTAGTAGAGGCTCTGGCCAAGTTGATACTTGTAACTCCAAGAGGGAGTATTTATGCTCGATAGTGGGTTCATGCCTCCATTAAATCTGGGACAGTGACAGAAAGTTCTAAGGTTGTGGATGTACTGTTGCCACTAGGGATAAAACATCAATGCTATGTCTAAGGATGTATTTGTTGATTACATTACGCACCATACTTAATGCAATTGTCTGTTGTTTGCAACTTAATACTGGAGGGGGTTCGGATGATAACCTGAAGGTGGACTTTTTAGGCATAGATGCATGCTGGATAGCGGTCTATGTATTTTGTCGTAATGCCCAATTAAATCTCACACTACTCATCATAACATGTATGTGGATTGTTATGCCATCTTTATTTGTCAATTGCCCAACTGTAATTTGTTCACCCAACATGCTATTTCTTATGGGAGAGACACCACTAGTGAACTGTGGACCCCGGTCCATTCTTTTACATCGAATACAATCTACTGCAATACTCGTTCTTACTGTTCTCTGCAAACATCATCATCCACACTATACATCTAATCCTTTGTTATAGCAAGCCGGTGAGATTGACAACCTCACTGTTAAGTTGGGGCAAAGTATCTTGGTTGTGTTGTGCAGGTTCCACGTTGGCGCCGGAATCCCTGGTGTTGCGCCGCACTACACTCCGCCGCCATCAACCTTCAGCGTGCTTCTTGACTCCTACTGGTTCGATAACCTTGGTTTCTTACTGAGGGGAAAACTTGCCGCTGTACGCATCATACCTTCCTCTTGGGGTTCCCAACGGACGTGTGCTTTACCGTCACAAGCAGCAGGGACGTCTCCACCTCGGTCTCACATGTGACTGCTTCTCGGCGGGTGGTGCGCCGCGCCATGTAGAAGATCTATCAAGATAGGAGAGCCCGATGACGCTACCGACGCCTCAACCTTGATAGCACCGACCTGTTGCTCCGCACCGAGATGCGCCACGTGCAAGATTTAGCGGATGCACCAATTTTAGAGATATGTCATGATCATTGTAACAAATTTCAACGTGATGATGATTTGATCCTGCACTCGGCCTTGAACATAAGAACTAGTACAATCTCACAATTTTTTATCATTATCCTTTGCGAGATTTAGAGGATGCGCCAAATTCAGAGAAATATCATGATCATGGTAACACAGTTTTCAATGTAATGATGATTTGATGTTGCACTCGACCTTGAACATAAGTACTAGTACTGTCTCACAAATTTGTATCATTATACTTTGCAAGTTTTAGCGGATGCGCCCATTTTCAGAGGTAGATCATGATCATGGTAACAAATTTTCAACGTGATGATGATTTGATGTTGCACTCGGGCTTGAACAGAAGTACTAGTACGGTCACTCAAAATTTTAGCATTATACTTTGCAACAGATGCAACAATTTCAGAGATAGATCATGATCATGGTAGTAACAAATTTTCAATGTGATGATGATTTGATGTTGCACTCGGCCTAGAAGAGAAGTACTAGTACGGTCTCACAATTCTTTTTATCATTATACTTTGCAAGATCTAGCGGATACACTAATTTCAGAGATAGATCATGATCATGGTAGTGATCGATATTCAAGGTGATGATGATTTGATTTTGCACTCGGCCTTGAACAGAGGTACTAGTACGGTCTCACAATTTTCTATCATTATAGTTGGATGGTAGCCAAATTCAAAATCTCATAGCGGCAAAACTTCCCGCCCACAAAATACAAAAATTTCACACGCTTCCAAATTCCCATTCTAACCCTGTGGAGATGGCAGCAAAGTCGGTTGGTGGGGGGTCTGCCCGTCATTTTTTGGATCACCACCTCCCTAGCCCGGAAACCCTCCCAAAAAAAAATCATTTCCCTCAGACCACCCACCGGAACTTCCCAAGTCCCTCTCTCTCCCACCTCCACGACCACCGCACCGGAACATCCCCGCCGGACTTCCCTGGCCTACCCGAGGCCTCGCGATCCTCGTCATCCGGCTGCCTGCCGGAGCCGCTTCATCGACGCTGTCATCAACCGGACCGGATCATCCCCGCCGAACCTCCAAACCATATGCTCATCCAGCAGTCTACCACAGTCGCTTCAGCTGCGGTATCGTCCACCCCACCGGAGCCGTCGTCCACCGGATCGGATCTTGCTCACCGACACCGCTATGCATGAACCGGATCTGCTTCACCGGCGCCGTGCATGATCTAAACTCTTCTACTGTCGCTTTTCTATTGCTTGCCTGCAAGTTCTTGTTTAATCTTGGGGGAACCTGTTTGTGCTAACGATGCGCCGTTACGTTTTTTGCAGATGAGATGAGTAACCATGAATTGTAATGGCCGTCTCTCCAACCCCAAGTAGCACATGTAGCGTACTTCATCACCGGATCTATCAACCCCAGGAAGATCTGCTGTGACTCCCACAGAGTGCTTCTCCTAATGTAAGTCCCTTGTTTTAGCGCCATGTTCTGGGTTCAGATGCTTGTTTGTCTGAAGCTCTTTTAGTTCATTCCTAGATATGACCGTAACACCTTGCTATTTTCAAGTTCATTGCTAACTTTAAGCGATTGAACATTTTGGTTTGCATTCCCTACTATGTAGATGTAGCCATCATAACTTCTATCTTGCTCAGTCGTTGTTACAAAAATTATAGGCTGCTACTATTTTGTTCTTGCCAATCTTGTTCTCCCTGAACATGTTGATTTGCATTCCCTGTACTACAGGTGATGCCATTGTTATTTCTATCTACTTCGTCGTAAGCTAACAAAGTAACTGCCTGCTATTAGTTCCTGCATGCTATCGCTCTGCCATCCTGCAGTACAAATTTATTTGAACTCGCCACAGCAGCTACTTCCATCATAATTTTGTCTGCCATCTGATTCTTCAAAAGCTGCAATATTAACTTGTTTCTCTTAATTGGCATGGCGCTCACATATAGAATGGTGAACATATTGGTGTGCATTCCCTCTTCTACAAGTTCACAGGTGATCCCACTATATTCCGTTTCTGGTCCATCCTAAGCCGTAGCATTAACTATCCTATATGTGTTGCTCATTACAACTTTATATCCCGAAACAAACTAATTTGTTTCCCTCATCTACAAGTTTATGAGTGATGCCATTATAACTCCTATCTGTTTTATTCCTAGCTATTATAGTAACATCCTGCTATTATTTAGTTCATGGCCAATTTTAAGTAATTGCACATGTTGGTTCGCATTCCCTGCTCTATAGCTTTTGGAATCGTAACTTCTATATTTGGTTTACATTCCCTGCTCTGTAGATCTAGCCATCATAACTTTATCTTGCTCGGTCGCTGTTACAAAAATTATGGCCTGCTACTATGTTGTTTGTGCCAATTTTTTACTCCATGAACATGTTGGCTTGCATTCCCTATACTACAGGTGATGCCATTGTTTTGTATCTAGTTCATTGTAAGCTAACAAAGTAAGGACTTAGTTTGGCATGCTATCACTCTGCTATCTAGCCTGTAGTACAAATAAACTTGTCATACTACTAGATAATAATTTTGCGTGCCATCTTGTTCTTCAAAAGCTGCATTATTGACTTGTTTCTCTGACTTGGCATGACGCTCACATACGGAATGCTGAACATATTGGTTTGCATTCCCTCTTATACAAGTTCACAGGTGATCCCACTATATTCTGTATCTGGTCCATCCTAAGCTCCAGCATTAACTATCCTCTATGTGTTGCTCATTACAAGTTTATATCCCGAAACATCTTGATTTGCATCCCCTTCACTATAAGTTCAGGAGTATTATTTAGTTCACGGCCAAAATGAAGTAATTGCACTTGGCACATGTTGGTTCACATTCCCTCCTCTTTAGCTTTTGCCATCGTAACTTCTATTTTTGGTTTACATTCCCTGCTCTGTAGATGTAGCCATCATAACTTCATCTTGCTCAGTCGTTGTTACAAAATTTATAGCCTGCTACTATGTTGTTCATGCCAATCTTGTACTCCCTGAACATGTTGGTTTGCATGGGACTCGACAGTAGTAAGTCTGCTGTTTCATTCTAGCATGCTCTGTTATATTGGCTATTGGTATGCGGCATGCACTCTTTGTTTGCTTATTGTGCGCATTACAATGATCTTGTTATAACGACGAAATGATTAGTTCCAAATTCTTTGGCAAACAATATTATAGTGTCTTTGCCTTTCCATTGTTACTGTCTTAACTTGTAATGTCTTTGTTTCAGATATAGGTGCTGCATGGACAACTTAAAAGATTGCCGGATCGCTTCATTGTATTGCTAGGTTTAATTACCATTCAATTTCTCTGGGTTCTGTAATATTTTTTCAAAGCCTTGCAGCTGATGTAATATTTAGTTAGTTTTTATAGTTCTTTCGCGCATTTTTTTCTTTGGTGCTTGTGGTAAGTGAGGCTATCCGACAGAAATCATGTGCTGCGTAAATATTCTCAGTATCTAAATCACAAATTCCCATCACTTAAACGGCCCAATTAAGCGAAATCACATATGTGTCGGCCCGTAAAATCCTAAAGCGCCTATTATGCCGACATATAAACCCTAAACTAAACGTGCTGGCCCACTTACTTATTGGGCCAGCCCACTTGCTTTAAGGTGGACCCCACCCACTACTGGGCCGGGCCACTAACAGAAAAGTGGGCCCCACAAGCTTATTGGGCCGGCCCGCTAACTCGTCGGGCCAGCCCACCTGATTTACCGTGGACCCCACACACTAAATGGGCCGGCCCTTTAACAGGATAGTGGGACCCACCAGCCTTTTTGGCCCGGCCCACCATCTTATTGGGCCGGCCCACTTGCTATATGGTGGACCCCACATACTAAATGGGTCGACCCTTTAACAGGAAAGTGGGACCCACCTGTGTTTTTGGCCCGGCCCACTATCTTGTTGGGCCGGCCCACTTGCTATACGGTGGACCCAACATACTAAATGGGCCGGCCCTTTAACAGGAAAGTGGGACCCACCTATGTTTTTGGCCCGGCCCACTTTCTTGTTGGGCCGGCCCACTTGCTATATGGTGGACCCCACATACTAAATGGGTCGGCCCTTTAAAAGGAAAGTGGGACCCACCTGTGTTTTTGGCTCGGCCTACTATCTTCTTGGGCTGGCCCACTTGCTATATGGTGGACCCCACATACTAAATGGGCCGGGCCTTTAACAGGAAAGTGGGACCCACCTATGTTTTTGGCCCGGCCCACTTTCTTGTTGGGCCGGCCCATTTGATCTATTGTGGACCCCACGTACTAAATGGGCCGGCCCGATAGCAGGAAAGTAGGACCCACATGCTAATTGGGCCGGCCTAATAACTTCTTGGGCCGGCCCACTTGCTTTAAGGTGGACCCCACTTTGTAAATGGGCCCGACCGATAACAGGAAAGTGAGTCCCACATGTCTTGTGGGACTGCCCTTTTGCCTGTTGACCGGTCAAACGAGTGCATTCGGCCCGGCCCACATGCTTAGTGGGCCGGCCCATTAAAGTTTTGACCAGTCAACCTGAGAGGTTAGGCCCGGCCCACGTAACTAATGGACCAGCTCAGCTATATAGTTGACCGGTCAAACTAAGTCAGCTGGCCTGGCCCGCAAACTTAATGGGCCGGCCCGCTTAAGACGTGGCAGGCCTCGTGTGGGCCTACCATCTACCACGGGGTTTAGACGGTTAACGCCGTTAACTGCCAGTTAACGGCGTCTGCCACGTGTCAGTTTGCATGACGTCAGCAGTCAACGGGCTCCCGGAAACACTTCTGCAACGGTCCGATTTTCCGTGGCGAAAGGGCGCCCGAGCGCGGCGGACCGAAAAAAACGTGGTACGACTTTGACTGACGCAGTTTCGACAACAGAACCCATATCGTCGGGTTAGGCCCATAGGTGACGAAAAATACCCCTTAGCGGACGATTTTGGGACGTTGTCTATCAGAACTTTTCATGTAGTGAGGGTTGGGTTCATTAGCAACTAGGCTTGAATGGTTTTACTTAAGCATAAGCAACTTAAGCAATTAGTTATACATGGTTGCTATCATGGAGGGTTCATCTTGTTGGTGATAGCTAGGTAGGGTTTATAGGTCCTAGAAGGCAGGGTTGATGGCTATTCTTTATTTTCTTCAAAAGAATAACTTTTGAAGAACATACTTCTTAAGTAATAAGAAGTATCTCAATTAGAGTTGTGGTTGACTAAGGTTTGCTATTGGATCCACTAAGTAAGGAATGATTGGCTCCTAAATAGGATGGTTCATAATTATGAAGTACTTGTAGGGTTTAGTGGACTATGGTTATGTAATGATAAATATTGGGCATAGATGCTATTGAAGTTCATCAAAATGGTGTGATGCTAATAAAGGATGAGTAAGGATAAGATTCTTGGTAATAAGGACTAGGGTTGATCCTATTTGATCATCTAGGTAGGATAGGTATGCATACATGGAATACTGAATGATGGATAATAGGGCTCCTACATTTTATGTGGACATGGCAAGTATTTATTTGCTAATTATGGTTCTATGAATCAAAACAAAGTATCATGATCTCATGTTCTAACCTAGGTTTTAGGTTTAGAAGAAATTTAGGATTCATATGAATTAATGGAGCTAGGGTTCCCAATGGCATTAGGGTTTTAGATCCCACATAAAATTATGAACTACTATTTTATGTATAATGGAACTAGGGTTTCCTAATTACCCTATAAATCTTAGGTTAATAACTTTATTATAAAGTTGAAGTTATTAATAACTTTGAAACAAAAATAATATTGGATTTGACATTTTATTATTTTTAAAGAATTAATAATTAAGGTAATTATTAATTAGGGTTTAAATCCCACTAAAAAGGATTTAATAATATAATGATAAAATAAAATTAGTTTTAGTGTTTTCTTTAATTTCTTTGCTAGTTTTTATTTAATTTAGAAAATCTTCCCAATTATTGAATTTTAGTTTAATTTAGAATAATGAAAAGGTTTAATTAATAATGATTAAACAATTAAATTTTTATTAAAAATAAAAATTTCATATTATATTTTTATTGGATAGATCTTATTGTTAGGATCTTTTTGATATCTCATTTGTATTTTTCAGAGTTATAATGGATTTTATAAATATTTGCAAAGTTTCAGTAATTGTTGGGTTTGAATAAAAAAATCAAAACGCTAAATGTACCCGGTACAGACCTAGCAATAGCGACTGACTGGTGGGCCCGTGGCTAGGTCGATGGCCACGTTGGCTTGACCAGGTCAAATTCGGTGACGTGGCCAGGGGCACGGTGGCCGGCGGGCAGACATCGTCGGCGACGTCGATTCCGGCCACGCGCGGACGAGCAACTGGTTCCATTTGAACCAGCACGTCGTAGTGAGCCTACTGGTAGCAGCGCCGCCACCAAATGGTCACCGGAGCAAGCTCAACAGCGAGACCGAGCAGCGGTGCTCGAAGGTGAAGGGCGTGATGCCACTACAGCGCATGATTGAGTGAGCTAGGGATGCTGCGAGGTGCAGGAGCTCACCAGGAGCACGCAGGGCTTGACGGCGAGGTCGGAGCTGGCCTGGTTCGCCGGAATCGATGGCTCCGACCGTCGGAGAGGAGGAGCTCGGTGGGGACATTGCAGGATGCTCCGGCTCGATTCCTCGCGTGAGCTGAGCAAGTCGAGGATGCTGATGACGTCGGTGACCACGGCAGTGCTTGGGGAGGCTCCAATCGTCCGCGGTAATGGTGGCCGAGGTGGGTTAGGGTTTTGGTTTGGGGCGAAATGGATCAGAGGAGGAAGAAATCGGGGACTAGGGTTCGTCGCGGGCTTTTATATGGCGCCAGGGCACGCCTCGTCATGCCTTCGGTCGAGCATGTGCCGCCAGCGACGAGGAGAAGAGGAGGACGGCGCAGTGCTATCGTCCATGCACCCAGAGAGGATGAGGACGACCTCCCTCTCTGATATTTAGGACGAAAGGGTATGCGGGCTGGTGTTGGGCTGCGTTGATGGGCTGCTGCTGGGCTCCTTCGGCTGGTAAGGTCCAGGTAAGTCCCATTCTCCTTTCTTTCCTGTTTTTATTTATTTATTTCTTGTTTTAAATTCTGTTTTGAATGCAGATTTTAATTATTTTCTATCTTTCAGGTATTGCTCATTTAATTCATATAAGGATTAGTTCAAGGTACTGCAAAGTCTTGAGTGGTGTATTTGCAAATTTAATATGGTACTATAACATTGGTTTATTGATTAGTATGGTATTTGGATTAATTATCCATATAGACATAAATTTGAATATTGTCTTTGGAAATATTCAAATTATTTTCCAATTGATTGTTTTCTTATTTAATGACATGTAGATTTTCATTTGGTTTTATCTTGCAAGAAACCATCTCAAGGTAATACTTATTAATGGGTTTCATAATTACTACTTACTTGTTTTTTATTATAAGATGTATCACAAGGGTTTTTCTCGGGTTTAATAAATGAAGCATAAGATTTTATTAATATGCCATACTAGGGTTCTAATGATATTTACCTAATGGCAATTGGTTTGAATCTCAATTATGGTCTAGGTTCATATTATGATCACCATAGTGATGCATAAACTAGGGTTGAGATATACTTCTAGTTTGTAGAGTTGAGATGACATCATATTGCATTTGCTAGGGTTTAATCTCTCCTAACCAAGGTAATATGATTACTTGCTTAATTGTTTCTGTTCTCCTTTAATTACTAAGGATTTGAGAATTGGTTTTATCTTATACCTATAGATTTCTATTATATCCTTAATCTATTATTAAAGTAACTAAAGTGGTTATGGTTCTTTTTATAGTTAACTTTGGTTATATGGATGAATGGTTTCTCACCATATAAAGTATAAAGTTTAACTCTAAGGTTTTCTTATGTTTCTTGAGTGAAAAATAAGTGGAATGTGGATGTGGTAGAATTCTACTTATGATCACCAAGTGATTCACAAGTTAAGGTTGGGATATAAGCCTAGGGTTGCTTACTATTGATCTCCCTATAATTTCATGTGGGGAATGAGGTTTATCATATAGGGTTTAACTTATGGTTTATGCTTCTATCTCTCCAAAGCATAATAATGGCATTATCATGATCCACTTATTCTCAATGGCTTCTACTTCAAGTTCTTAGGGCTTATGATCATTACTCAATTTATAATGATCAAAGGTTTAATTTCCTAAGTTATCTCTCATGGAATGGGTTCTCACTTCCATGATCAGGCATAGTCTTGATTAACTAGGATATAACACTTCTATTTTACATTCTTGGATGGGACTACTATGGTTGGCTCAATAATTTAAATCCCAGGAGAATACCTGAGATATTATGTTAGGGTTTTACTTAAACAATATTGATATAATCATCTGGGTATATGGATAGTTCTCTCCCTCAAATTCAAGTGTTGCCTCAACTAACTTGAGTGTAGCACCATAGCTTGAGCTCTCTTTCATAGGAATAATTATTCTAGGGTTTATGGTGTATTCACAATATCTCAATAGGTATAAGGTCTAAAACAGGTATAAGGTCTAAAACTGTACTTGGGTATCTTGGTTGAACTAATCTCCTCCTTACTTTATCAATTCATGGATATGGTATTATTCCATGTGATATTAGGTTATCTCACCACTCCAAGGGAAAATGGTTTACAACCTAATACTTTAGTTCAAAGGTTGTCCTTTATTCTTAAATAGGTAAAGCTTGGATTGATATGGATGATCTCTCTCATTTGGGAAGGACTTCAATGCTACCCTAAGGTTATTCTCCAAAGATAATGATGTGGTCACCAATATCTATGGTTAACATAAATGGGTTCTCTCTCTAGGAAATGTCTTGAATAATATCCTAGGGTTCCTCACCTCTCTAGATTTAATGTATAATAATATGGAATAGAGAAGAATATATATTTCTAGAGTTGATCTCCTTGTTATGTTTCCAAGAATGGAGTAAAATGAATACCATGAGGTTCATGATAGTATCATAGATTTGTTTAAGACATGGAAAAGATAAGTGAAGAATGGTTTCTCCATTTATTGTTACTTGATTTCCAAATAGATGTATGTTCATATGTTATGGCAAGGAATTCCATGTTATGATCTTTAATAAGATCCAGTAGTTGTTCCTTGATTCATATGTTCTTGCGTTGGTTTTAATTCCATTTGATCTAACCCCTTAGATCAAATCATCTCTACCCAAAACAAGGTTTTAACAGAGTTATTGAGGTTTATAGTGCTTGACTTGATGAGCTACTTCAATTCCACCAAGGTCAAGTGAAACTTCGGTTACTGTGACTGTTTTATTTTAAAGCACAAAAATTCCCCAGATTTTCTATGTATGAATGCAATGCACACATCTGTTTCCTCTATTTTTATAACCCCAAATCCTAGGATATTACAACCTGCCAGCGTGGATTCAACCAACACTAACTAGCATGTTATCTTTCTCTGTTACAGCGTGGGGGTTTTGTTGCCGTTCACCGTAATTACTGCCTAAGTCTAAACCGAAATTATCAAATCAAAGAGCTCCAAGTGCAAAGGCCAGAAGAAGAAAATAGTTTTTCCACCCTAAACACTTTCAGTTCGTTCATTTCAGTGAAATTACCCATCAGTGGTCGATTGGTAACTGAAAACTGAAGAACAAATACTGTGAAGGCAGTAGGCTAGTTAAGCGCAACTTACAATATACTTATTTAATGCAGGGACATACACACGCACACATCACAAAGATTAGAACTAAAACAGGTAGTTGTCAGCACATCAGATAGAAGAGTACATGAAGTAGAGTGTAAGTATTTTATCCATACTGAGTCCACCGTGCCTGGGAATACACCATCTCTTACAGATAGTCCAAGTGTTGAGGCTTGAGGATCTGGGACCATCAGCCGCAGGAGGCTTCAGTTAAGAACCTGAATATGGCCCTGATCCTGCAATTGCTCGATCTGGGAATGCAACATTTCAGATAAGCAATACCACTTCAGAAGAAAGCGCCTAGACTTTCTTCATGAGCATATGAAATTTGATTCCTTCATGAGAGAGTGCATCCTGGAACAAAATATCAAACAAAGAAAACTTTAACCAATCAAGTACAGAGTATGCATCCACCAAATATCGCAAGAGGCCAAGAGAACAAACACTCGCACCATACTGGTAACATTTGCACCTGCACTTGAAGGCCAGCCATCCTAATATACCCGACAGAAAAAGCGGAGCACAAAAAGGGTCAGGACACTTGATAGCCACAGTACAAAGCGAACCATGGAAAGAAAAAAAAACAGTAATTGTACAATGGCCACTATTAATTTAACCTGCCCTTAATTCTGCACGAAACCTGCAGTTTACTGTAATTCGCGGGAAATGAAGGGAAAGAAACACACAAAGGACGATAACATATAGTCTTTGGAATCTGATGCAAGCTTCTAGTTCTCATGTGTAGGATGGTATCTATGGCCCGGACTTTGTTAGCAGGAACCATGATCGGCCTGCTGGTCCTGTACTGTACATCTTTTTAGCTCTATATGCTGATCCTAGATTAGGCTCATATACCCGTCTCCACACCACATGATAGACTTCATTGTTTTGCAACAGAAATGCAGCATGCTGAACACAAAGGTTGGATTATTTACTTAAGGATAATAAAATACATTAACTGTAGGATTTCATACTGTCCATGCACAGAGTTACATATCTCTATTGGCCATTCGCACACACACACACACACACCAAAGAGGGAAAAGACAGATCTCATCAGCAGTTTGAAGATTACATTATATATAATCCAAAAAAGATATACATGATCAGATGCAATTCAATTGTTTCATCCCAATGTGTCCGAGGGAAAAAATCTTAAAGGCATGACAAATCTAGCTCTATACGGTTGGCTGGTATGCGCCACTCTGTTGAGATTCTTTACGATGTAAACAAAATTTTAGTATTAACTGTGTCCGAAAGGAAAAAAGGGGGGCTGCAGAGGAAGTACGAACATGTGGGTACCTTATTCATGCTGATTAATATGAACTTTATGCAAAATATGGCTCGGGAAGTTGGGTATATTGATGGATTAGTATTTGTGAAAAATATTCATTAATGATATCAGTGAGATAAAAATCAATTATACAAAGTAACAAACATAGGTTTAGAAGTAGTGCTATGCCAATAGCTATTCATACTGAAGGGAAATTACAGGTGTAAAAATATTAGTGATCAGTGTCTACAACTTCGACTTCCTTAGATTATCAGGAGTAAAAAAAAAATCAGCACAAAAGAGAATGGACATAAAGTAAGATAGTACAATATATTTACCGATTGGTAATCAAACCAAGACAGATTTAGCGCCCAAGATCATGAAAGAATACCTCATGGTGTACAACAATGTAGTATAGTTCATGTACATTCTGTCTTGTTTGCTGATCGTTGAATTCCCAGATCCAAGAAATACGCACGAAGATCTTCCATTGGAATCGTCGAGGCGATACGTCATTTAGTAGCGACAGCTGTATGTCCCACTTTCCCTAACCTGCATTAAGTGAGAATATTCAGCATCCACTGGAACTGAAATAACACGAATCATACATATCATCGCTTTAGCCTTCACCACCAAGTACAGCAAGTTGTAGTATTGTACCATAAGAGCAACTCCATGTTCCCTTCAATCTTCCAAAAGACCTAGTAATACATCAATCATGAAGAAGAGCAGAGAACCTGAAAATATAGCAGTAGCAGTGACATGTAAGCATAGCATCAGCATAAAAAAAAAAGGTGAATCGCACATAATTTAGAAGAGCAAACAACCTGAAATATAGCAGTGACATGTAATCGCGTCCGCACCGCACGGTGGCGCCGAGAACGACCCAACTGCTTCTTGTCATCAGTCGCAGGTCGTCGCCGTCCAAGATCGGCATGCTTCATCGGCATGCAGAAGATCCCTCGAATCCCTCATCGATCTTGCTGACGAACAGCAAGAGGAGACATAGCACTGGGAAGAGTTGGATATGGGGATTGGCATCTGAAGGCGTGACTCTGCTCCACACGGCAGCACCCGGCGCACAGGATTTTGGCCAGAGCAAAGTGCATCTTCTTTGCCGAACAGATCCACGAGCGGGTCATCCCGCCCAGCGAGGCTAGGAAGATGAACCTCCAGGTAAGGTTCATGAACCTCTGGATTGCCGCGATGCCATCTGCCGTGCGCGAGATTTGCGCTGGCGCTGCACCTGCCGAAGATCACGCAGGAGAGGTTGACGTGGTCAACCAGCTACCGCGAGGAACTGCAGCAGGGATGGACGACCTGGCCACCTCGAGGACGACCAAGACAGAGAGGAAGGGGATGAACCGACCACGGCCATGGCCGCCGTCAAGGAGGAGCTCGGCTTGGTGAAGTCATGGTGTGGGGCGATTTGGGGCGGGGAAGATACCACGGTAGCCGGTAGGCAGCAGTTTCGGAAGGAGGAGGTCGCCCTCGTAGCTCCTCCAAACAGATTTTGTAGAGAAATTATACGGGCAAGATCGTATCTGGAAGAGGCACCACACGGGCCAAGAGGAGAAGAAGATGGGTGAGGCCTCGTTCGGTGCGGCGCTGCGTTGGTGACGGCCGCTTTGGATGGAGATGCTCTCGAATTCATCGGAACAATCACGAATCTAATCTGCTAGATATTTCCAATGGGTACCCATACCCATAGGGTAGACTAGGTATGGGTACGGGATGGTACAACCCGTACCCGTGTACCCACATACCCGTCCAACATGCTGACATGTGGATTTCATATAATGGTAATAGTATCCTAACGTACCAAAAAAACCAAAAAACGAATCCCACTAATAACTCTTCCATGCATGATCTCAGGCAATTATTGTTTGACCTCCTCTTCCATGATTACCGCATGGACTATGCTCTAAGGCTGATCATATTCACGTACATATCAGTGTATCACGTCTAGATCGATCTCCTCTCCAGCTCTCCTGGAAACGAGTCACGCTAAGCCGCCCCCAGGGTCAGCGCGAGGCCGCCGGTGCCTCTAGTCGAGGTTTGGCCGCTCAGACCACCGCCCCCTCCAGCTTGGCCTCCTCCTCCGATACTGACTATCGTCTATTTGGCCTTGTAGACTTGCACGCGATGACGCCATGGATGCTATCGACAGCGCGAATCAAGAGATGCAGTTCAGATCGCGACGATTGAGCCGGAGGACGGTGACCACCATGGCCAGGAGCATGGCACTCCGACCCCAAATCCATCTCCGACCCCGTCGCCTGATGGTGCTCTCCATCTCCGTCACCTGAATATACTTGCTGCATGTGTGGGTGAGATAAAAAAAAAGTTTGCCAATGTGTTGATTTGCCTGATTGATCAGTAGTCAGTTCCACGCTTAGTCATACATAGACTGATTGTATAATTCAGTACTAGGTTATACGGGACTAATTGTATAATTCAGTACTAGGTTATAATTCAATACTAGGTTATAATGCTCATTAGAGTAATGATAGAGTACACAGTAATGCTTATTTGTGGCCTTATGTAAAGTCAAATTACCTCTATATTTTGTGAGTTTGTGAACTTAATGTGATTACTATGTGACGCTGTTTATAAATTATGCTTATATATTTTTTGGTCGACGAGTATTTTGTGAACAATTTAATGTGCTTTAAACTTGGGTATTTTTTACCCGCGGGTACCCATTTACCCTCCCGGGTGACGGGTATGGGAAAAAGTTGTACCCGTCGACGGGTATGGGTATGG
The DNA here is from genome assembly GCF_019359855.2 of Lolium perenne. Classification (NCBI taxonomy): domain Eukaryota; kingdom Viridiplantae; phylum Streptophyta; class Magnoliopsida; order Poales; family Poaceae; genus Lolium; species Lolium perenne. Next base: position 219,978,455 of record NC_067247.2, read on the forward strand.
GTGACGGGTGAGATTAAAGGCGATGGTACAGGTATGGGGTGGCTCCACCCGCATCCATACCCTGTGGGTGCCATCCCTATTTCCATGGTGAGGTGTACCACCGCTTTGACTAAGCCAAACCAAATACATAAGCGAATGGAAGGTGGGAGGGCTACCGGGACAGATGATACAGACGGAATAGCCTACCAACCGGTAGCCGGTAACCTCCCAGTCCACAAAATCAGCACTGTAAAAAATCCAACGGAAAAAATTGAGCAAACCATAAAGGAGAAAGCCACACGTCGTGCTATTACTGGAGAGATGAGAGGATAAATAGCCTATCTACAGTGGCCAGATTGATATGGGATGCGGTACTTTGATCAACTTTTATATAGATTATAATATAGTATAATAATAGGTAGGTATGAGGTCCCTTCACGAGAGTGTGTGAGTACGTAATGTTGCACAACATGCAATGTCTAATGCTCCTTCCTTAAAATGTTAAACATTTTTCTTCAATATTTCTAAAACTTGTTCTCATACTTCGCCAACTTCAAAGGTCATGACGGGTACTATGGATTTAGGAAATATTATTATTTATCTTGTGTAGCGCAGCTGAGCATATCCAAACTCCAATTACTCTTATGCGGATAAAAAGGACGAGCTAGGGAACAATCCATGTTTGTAACATGTGCCAAAGATTCGACCCTCGAGCTACAGCTTCAAAACATCCGTGGTTTTGTACGAGTTTAAAGTAAATATTTTATTATTTATAGAGTTTATTGCGATCTCATCGATTTTACGTTGCTAAGGATGTAGTTAGAAATTAACAATGATATTGCTGGCAGTCCAAGGGTGCACCTATGATGGCAAATATATAGGTGTGTGAAATATGTATATACTATATAGCATCTAACATCTATGAGAGCCGTTGGAGTTGAATAAAATATAGGAGCAGCATCCTTCTTGGGAATGCCCCCTACAAAGATAATTGGCTGCTTTATTGGAGCTTGTTGGCTTGCTAAAGTGTAGTGATGGGAGAAGGTTAGACCAAGTACAATGCTGTAAATCCTAATCAGCTGGCTATAAAAATTAAAATTATATATTTTTATCTAGTTGGAGGTGAGAGAGGTGGAGAGAGAAAAGGAGTGAGCTCGCATACAACAGTCAACTTTAGCACGTGCTTCTATGCACTTTGTGAGAACTAGTAGTTGGGGCGCCCCTTGGAGCGCCTCCTCACCGGAAAGTGACAACCCAATCGTTCACCTTGATGCCCAGTGTACCTGACTCAAGATGTCAAGGTATCATGTTTTACTTTAGCACATGGAAAGCTATTAATTGTGTATCAATCTCAACGTCATGATTATGCAGATTAGTTATGCACTGTTTTTATCAAGTCGTGTGTACAAATGCTTGATGTAGTCAGCTATAATAGCATGCATGCAGTCGTACCATTTCAGATGTCCAGGGTTACAATTTCACAAGTTATTTACCAAGCCTGTTTTTCATACAATAGATCAGGAACATAAAAGCAAGCGTGTTACATGGAACATGCAAGTAGGGAATATCTATGGCCTATGGCTTGACATTTTAGTTGGAATCCCACCTATAAGCAGTCTGTCTCTGTCAGAGTCCATTTGTAAACATTGCAGATATATATTATCTGTATTCATTTCAGCAACTGGAAAATACGTACCAATATCTTGCCTCATGAAGGGTACCTATGCAAAAGCCAGCACCAGGTGGCAGTGTTAGATCAGCGGATGAAGAATGCTCGCAACCGCTATTCTGGTAGGCTTTCTTCCTCTGTCCATATTCCCAGGAGATTGTGAAGGAGGCTAGTTAGAGCCATTGACATATGATTAAAAGGAAAACCCCATATTCAAAGAGCAAGGTGGTAGGAAGAGCGGAAACGAAAATCAGTAACTCTAGGATTAGCAACTGGAACAAGTGTCCAGTACAAGGATGAACTTGATGGAGCCCCTCTCTCTCATGGTTCAAAACAAATTGTGACTGTGTTGTGCAATGGCATTGTTTACTGGAGGAGCAGTCAAATATCCCACTATAAGGAATGGAGAAGGTAGTTGCATCGTTTAATATGACAAAGTCATTTTCCAAATTATGTTTCCATGATTAATAGCTACAAATGATACCATCTAGAGAATACAAATGTGCGAAAAACTAAAGAGTACAAACAAATATTCAAAGAAACAAATGTTAACCAAGTTCACAAAGCAGTGTATTTAAACTGGAATACTCATGTCAACTACATTAGAAACCACAGTAGTATACGTATCAAGTGAGACATGGAAGGTGGGAAACATAACAAGAAAATTCCAAAGTTGGAAATTTTCCCGATGAAAGTCAAATTGCAATTGGATAGCAACATAGAACTACCAAAACAGCGGTAGTAGGTGTCAGTAGTTTATCACATATATATCCTTTAATGAGAAAATCCTCCCATAACAAATAATTACGAAGTTCATATACATTCCCTAAAGCTATTTTTATGATGGTTTGTTTCTCCTGAGCAGGAAGAATGGCACTCGGTTCCTGCATTGCAGACTCATTACTCTTAAGGAAAGGAAAACATAGCAGGCATATATCATGAGCAAAGAGGTACACATGTGAGCTATGTTAACTAACCTGCTTCCGCAGATCTTCAGCATCTGAACCAATGATATAGGTGCAGTAAGTCTTGGCGCGAGCTTCCTTCTAGGCCAATTCAGTCAATGTCCGGAAATTTGTAACAACAGTACATGAGCTTTCGACACATATGCTTGTTCATTCCCCTAACTGGTATTACCTAGCGGAGCATGGAAACAAAATGTCAAAGCATGGTAACATGTATAAGAAATTATGAACAATCAACCATGCAACCAGGTCAGTATCACAACAGGCATGTAATCTGGGAAAGTGTAAATTACTTGCTCACTCAAGGTTCTTTTTCTAGAGTCACTCAAGTTGCCCAGTCAAGTACCATGCATCCAGCCACAATATAAAGATGGTTACACAACACAATACATGTATTTTTCACTCGAGCATTTCCTAAACAATTAAAGAACACAACATCATTAGAAACAAATGTAAAGCCAGATTAAATTGTGGTTTGATTTGAAACAGGAACTCACTCTTTTTCAGCCAACCCAAACACAACAAAACAAGATCAAGAATGTCTATACGATTTTGGTGAAGCTATCACCTGCGTGCCACCCAACTGAAAGTTGGGTGTCATTTAATTGTAGGATTAGCACATGAAACATTACCAAGGCATACAATGATTGGCTAGGGTAAGAACAAAATAGAATGATTCTGAACAAACTGTTGGATTCTCCAAAAAAATCAGAGAATCCAAGAAGTCCAAACAAATGATTTTAATAATAGTCAGACGAAATTTCTATAAGAGATAAGCATGCATGTTTGTAGCAGTACGAGTCCTGCGTTTTTAGTCCACCTGGATCATCCACTCCTTTCCCGAACTTGATGTCAGTTCGACATGGCTTCTGCAGAAGTGACTTTTTCAGGAGACAAAGGATACCAAAAGAAAAAAAGAGAAACATAGAGATGTGGTGAAAGAGACAGGGTTGGCTGGCTACCTGTATTTGAGCTCCCGACGCATCATCATGAAGCATGGTGATGCTGGCTCGACCTCCCTGGAGTGGACGAGATTGGCTGCGGCGACGGGCAACCTCGGTGGGCTTCAATCTGGCCTGCGAGATTACCGGGATTGGGAACTCACCGGCGCTGCAACGCGCTCAGGTCATGGCATCCTTGTGGACCCTCGATTCAGCGCCTCCCTGTCGAGGAGGGAGCGCGGGGAATGGGGGAGCAGAGGAGGCCTCTACTGGACACAGGGGAAATCAACCGCCTCAAGAATCTCGCTGACGTCTCGACACTCGCCCGCCGCCTCGCCATGGCCACGCGTGCGACCTCTTCGCCTCGCCCGTCGGTGCCCTGCCACAGAGGCGGATGCTGGTGCGAGGATGATGATGTAGAGGACACCATGGTGGTGGAGGAGGCCAGAGATAGGAGGCGGCGCAGCGATGGCGATGAGGTCCGGGAGTCGGCCACAACGGACGAGAGGAAGAAGACTAGGGGGATAGGAAGACGGAGGCATGTCTTGTGAGGTCGCGTGTAGTTTACATCAGATGAGAGAGAGGAGGGCGGCGTGGGGCTCGATGCCATTATTGTCCATTTTTTTCCTTTGCAAGCCCTGCCAACATGCAGGCCGTTTGAACACAAGAAATACACCAGAAACAATCAATGACATGACGGGCCACATTCAGCTATGGCCCATGGGCACTGTACAGGTGGGTACATCACATGCGGTCACTCGGCTCCAGCAAACCACCATACGCATCGGCGAGGCAGGACCTCAGCGAACTGAAACGAGCAACGCGGCACTATCGTGGAGCGTCCTAGCATAGGGCAACCATACACGCACTTACTTTTTTTTTAGAAACACAGTACAACGCAGACGCTCACATACACGCGCATACACTCACCCCCATGAACGCGCACACACACACCCTACCTTTATGAGCTTCTCCGAAAGACTGAGCCGGCGGGGATCTTGAAATTGACGAAGTCACCACTGGCGCCTCGCTGTCTGTCGTTGCCTAATCGACGGTACCTCGGAGGAGGGATCCTCACGAGGGGGAGAAGAAGTAGGGGCTATAGGGTGGAGTGCACACGGGACGGTGGTACGCGATTTACCCAGCTTCGGAACACCTGCACGATGACAGGGCCTACTGCTGCTTGTCTGGAATTATCTGGGCGCTTTCGCGATGTTATAATGAGTTGAGACTGTGCCTCTAGGGCTCCCGGGATCCGGCTTATAAAGGCGCACGGATCTAGGGTTTACATGGAGAGTCCTAGCCGGATACAGGTTGCCTAACTACGGTACAATATCTTGCCGTGCACGTTAAGGATCCGCCTTCCCATCTATGTCGTACCGGATCCAGGTTCCTTAATGGGCCTTCATGGATCCGGGTTCCTCCTCAAGGTCGGTCGGATCCGGCTCCCTCTGCCTGGGCCGGACTTTATCCGTCAGGATCAACAGCAACTAGGCCGCCCGATGGGCCACATGCCACATCACCATCTGTGGGCCACCCGGGCTTGCCGGATCTAGGCACTGTCGATGGTACACCCATGAAGTATACCCACAACAGTAGCCCCCAGAGTTCTCCGAGTTTCACCTCCTGTTTCCGCCTTGTTGACGCCTTATGGTCTCTGGCAATGTTGGTAACGCGGAGAAACTTGAAGAACTCCAACTTCTTAATTTCTTCTTTCCCAACCTTTAGTCGGTAAATATTCTCATCCTGCGGGACTTCATCCATCGACGGTTCAAAACACGTTTCCGGGTTACTCCCCTGCTTGCGAATGAGAACTGCTTATCTTTGCACGATTGCCCAGAATCTTAAAAGACTCAAACGGTTCCGCCAATTCTGGCGCCATTTTCGCGCGATTTGCGCGGTAACTTATCCTTAGCCATTTTTACCGTTTAGGGTTGAGACACGTGTCACGCATCCAACGGCGCGACGCTTGCGTTCCGACCACAGGATGCGGAGCACGAATCTCGTCCCTCCGGCCTATAAATATCCGCCGTCTACCCTAATTTCCCATTCACCCCCCCTTTCTCACCTCTCTGCGAAGCGCCGCCCGCGAACTCCTCCTCCGTCGTGCCGGAGTCTGCCGGAGCATCGCCGGAGCGATTTCACCACCGCGGTGTTCATCCAGTTCTTAACTCCGGCGAGCCACCGTACGAAAACCTCGTCGCCGGTGACTCCGACCACCGCGGAAACCATCACGGTGAGTTCTCCGAACTTCAAACTTTCGCCGTAGCTGGTAGGGATGATCCTTAGGACGAAGACATGGATCCGACTAAGACTTGTTCTTCCGCGATCTTCTTTGTCTTCAGATGTCTTCTGCGACTCCGCCTCCAACCACTGAGCCGATCATGGCAACGCCTCTCGCCTCCGCTCCGCCTCCCTTCGTCCCAGTCCAGCTGGATCCCACCGAGGATTCCGGCAAGGACACCGAAGGCACCTCAGCTATCCCGGAGAAAACCTCCGGGGCGGAGCAAGCAGAGAAGAAGGCGGAAGAAATCGCTGCCAAGAAATCCAAAGCCTGCCAGCGAGATTCGGAATCCAAAGGGAAATGGTGGCCCTGCACCACCACAGAGACTGAGCTGAAGAACTTGGAGGGGGAAGGCTTCCTGCAACCCGGAAGCTGGAGGACAGTTCCGAATGCCTTAACTCCAGTCCCCCAAGACAACGAGATGGTGCTGACGAAAGCGCTAGTGGAGAGAGGCTTCTCGTTTCCGCCTTCGGACTTCTTCTTGGAGATCCTGAAGGTTTATGGGCTTCAGCCCCATAACATCTCTCCGAATAGCGTGCTTGCGATCAGCAATCACGTCACCCTCTGCGAGGGCCATCTCCGGGTAACTCCCGAGCTCTCCCTGTTCCAATATTACTTTTCCGTTAAAAAGGAGAAGATCCGCCAGTCCTCCGAGCTGGCGACATGCGGATCCATCACCTTTATGATCCGCCCTGGCCGCGTCTACCCTCATACCGACCGCCACGAATCCGCGCGGTATTAGTCTGGGGGTTTCTTCTACTTGAAGGACGTCTCCGACCCGGCGAGCAAAAGGAAATTGCCGCCGTTCAAGAACTGCCCTGCCACCGAGATTCCGGCATGGACGCATTGCCCCCACCTCTCCGAATCGCCCCAGCTGACTCGCGCCGTTAGGCGGATCTGCAAGCTCACGGAAGAGGGGCTGACAGGGAAGGACTTGACCCTATCCTGGTTCACCAAGCGGATCCAGCCGCTCCAACACAGGGACCGCTTGATGTTCCAGTACACAGGGCGCGACGACTCAATGCGCGCCACAAAGGATAATCTCTCCGCCGACGCCATCGACAAGAGGATCCGGCTCCTCATCAAGATTCCGCGTGAACTTCATGTTCACGTGTGTAACAAAGATATCAACATGAATGGTTCCGGAACCGCGGTACGTCGTCTTGACTTAGTCCACTGTTTCCTTTGCATTCAAACTTTTTGTCTAAGTGTTAACTCTGCCTTAGCTCGAGGCCCTCGAGGAAAGCGAACTCGGAACTCTCGTCCGGGTCCCTACCACGGGCAACATGGATCCGGAAGCTGCATCAGAGGCGGAAGCTCACTACGCTCCGCGCCCTTCCAAGAGGAAGAGGCCTGCTCCCTCCAGCCCCGCCGCGAAACGCGCCCGCGAAGTGCTCAGCACTGCGGCTACTCGGAAAGCGGAGGCGGAGAAAAAGCGCCTCAAGCTTATCGATACCAGCAACAGAGGCCAGCCCGACATCCAGCAATTCTTCAAGCCTTCCGGGTAAATGCCTGTTTCCGAGATCCAAATTCTTCTGTTTTCACAAGCAAACCATTACTTAGTTGCTATGCTTTTTTCTTTTACTGAAGTTCCGGAAGCCAGCCCCCCAAGGCTCCAAGAGCCCTGAAGAAGAAGGTCAAGCCGTCTCCGGCTTCTATCCCCGTTACACCAGAAATTGAGGTTCCGCCCAAGGCCTCGTCTGCCTCCAAACCGGATCCCAAGGACGTCATCAACCTCGATGACCTTCCTGAAGACCCCATTGACCACGGCGATTCCGGCAAGGGCGCCTCCTCGTCTGCACCTCCGCCTGATCAGCCAAGCGCCACCTTCGCGGAGCCTACGGAGGAAGAGTATGAGCAGAAGGTGCAGCTCATCCATGCCTCCAGCACGCTTCAGGCCAACCCTCAACCAACTCCGTCTCTGCAAAAGCGCTCCCTCGCCGAGCGCCACGCGGAAGTTTCCGCCATGATGGACACGGTGTGGGGGAAGGCGAACGTGGAGATGCAAGAGCTCACCGAACTGGAGGACGGTCTGAAAGTGTTTTCTGCCAAACACAAGGACGTGCGCCAGGTAACACTAGCCCCCAAGCATTGGGTCAGACATTTTTTTCCGTGTAACATGTGTTAGCCGATGCTTTCTCCAATATGTACCTTAGGCGGAAATTTAGAATTTTATACCTCCAAGACTTTGAATTTCTCGCCAGCCCCCAAGATTTTAAATATCCGGCTAACTCCTCTCTGCCTCCCAGACCACGCGGAAATTGCACGAAGATCTGCGCGTTCATGTGCTGGAGCAGATCACGGAGATTGAAGGGCTGCGCCAGAACGCGGAAAATAGCCAAAAGGCTATCCAGCATCTAGAGACCCGCCTTCGCGGTACGAAATCCGAGTTTTGATTTTTTATGCTGATATAACTGTTCATGATGCATAATATGTGCAACTTTCCGCCTACAGAAGAAACTGCCAAGCACTCCGCATTCGATGATCTGTCCGCCAAATTCAAGGTGCTCGAAGCGGAGAACGAATCCCTCAAGGCCTTCATCAAAGAATCCTCCGACAAGGAGAATGAGGCGAGGAAGGAGCTCTCCGAGAAGCATGCCCGCGACATGGCAGAACTGAATGATAAGCTGAAGAAGAGCCAAAGTCGGGTAACTTCCTTAGTGGCCAAAAACAAAGTTCAAGAAGCGGAGGCGGAGGCCATTGACAAGCTCATCTTCCGTAAGCGTTTTTTCCTTGTTGTTACTCCGACTACTTCATATGCTATTCTCTCCGCGAGGGAACTGAACCCCATTTTTCCACAGCGAGCCTTGGCTTCGAGTGGACGAAAGAGTCAAACCTCAAGAGGACGGAGGCATATGACGAAGCGCGGAGTTCCATCGACGCGCTATTTGCAGCCTGTCGCGGAATCGCCAAGACCCTGTCTTTGAAGAGGGCCAAAACTTCAGTGATCGACACGATGACCAAGCTAATGGAGCAAGTGCCGAAATTCATCAAGGATTGGCAGGAGTCTTCCGCTCGCGGAGTCGCCTCCCTGGTCTTAGCCACCTGCAAGGCTCACTTCCCTTCACTCAGCTTTGCGGATGTTGCGCGCGGAACTCCAGAGGGTTCCGACATGGGCACCATTCTCTCGGAAACCAAAGGATATGAGCAGCTATTTGTCAGGCGAGTGAACCACTCGTTCTGGTATCACAAGTACGATCTGCCCAATGGGTTTTCCGATGCCGAGGAGGAGGAAGGCAAGCCGGAGTACTACGCAGAGGGTTCCGGGTCAAGCATCGAGCGTTCCGGAGAAGGCTCCGATGACGACTCCGAGGCTGGCTCCGGCGATAGTGATGGCGATGGCTCCGCCTACCAAGAATCTGAAGAGGAGGACTCCGAATAGAGTTCCTGTGAAACAATGAAACTGTTGCATCATTTTGGCCCCAGAGTGGGTTTGTAATATAACTTAAATTCTTAAGTAGCTAGGAACGAAACAACTATGCATGAGCGGAAACACTTATCCTCCTATCCTTAAATTATTTGCATGTTTCGTTTTGTGTCGGAAAGCAAGTGCTGATTTCATTGTTTTCCGGCTTGCTCGCTTGACCTTCCGCGAGCCGGAAGACCTTAGCCGGAAACACTCGCCAGCGGCGACGAAGCCCAATGGCAATCCGTCCATAACCGCGGAAACAAGCCCCCAAGCATATGTGCCGGAAATCGCTACTAGGAATCCGCGAGTTCGCAACAGAAAACATTTCCATCAGAAAACTTAAGCTTACATCCTAAAGGACGATTTTTGAAAATCACAACTGTTATACACGCCTAGGCGGAAATATCCAGCTCTGCGGTTTTAGTCGGAAAACATACACGATCTAAAAATGAACAAGTAAAGGAGGTAAAAGAAGACTCACACAGTGAACCACAAGCTTTATTTCATTGATCATGTATAACTATTACAGAGTTTGTAACTCGGAAAATTATGCTAAGTGTAGAAAGGACGTAGCTGTGCAATGTTCCAAGGGCGATCTGTCTCGTCGTAGATGTCATCCGGATCCTCTCGCTTGCGTTTCCGGTACCAATTAGCAGGTCTGTCCTTCAGCTCCCGGAAATCAACAAGGTAGTATGACCCGTTATGAAGCACTTTGCTAACGACGAAGGGTCCTTCCCACGGAGATTGCAGCTTATGGTCTTTCACCTGCCGAAGGCGGAGGACCAGGTCTCCTGCCATGAAAGAGCGGTTCCGAACTCGACGACTGTGATAGCGTCGGAGCTTCTGCTGGTAAATGGCGGAGCGCTGGTCAGCTAAATTCCGAGCTTCTTCGATCAGGTCCACAGATAGCTGTCTGGCCTCGTCAGCTGTTTCTTCGTTGTAGGCGGAAACTCGTGGTGAATCATGGATGATGTCGGAGGGAAGCACGGCTTCGGATCCGTATACCAGGAAAAATGGGGTAAATCCTGTTGACCTGTTAGGGGTAGTTCGTAAACTCCAGAAGACAGCTTCCAACTCGTCAGCCCAAGCTCCAGCTGCTCGTCGCAGCGGTTCTTCAAGGCGTGGCTTAATTCCTGATAATATGAGGCCGTTAGCCCTTTCAACTTGACCATTGGATTGTGGGTGAGCCACAGATGCAAGGTCCAGTCGAATCCCTACTGTCTCACAATAATCCTTCAATTCTCCCTGTGCGAAGTTTGTGCCATTATCTGTGATTATGCTATGTGGGATGCCGAATCTCATCACGAGGCTGCAGACAAATTTTAGTGCCGTAGCACCGTCGGCTTTTCTCACTGGCTTTGCCTCGATCCACTTGCTGAACTTGTCAACAGCGACCAAGAGGTATTCAAAACCGCCAGGAGATGATCTTTTTAACTTACCAACCATATCGAGCCCCCAGACCGCAAACGGCCAGGTGATAGGTATGGTCTTCAGCTCTTGGGCTGGAGCGTTTGGTTGAGTAGCATAGTACTGACAACCTCGGCAGGTCTTGACTATTTTGTCAGCATCTTCTTTAGCTGTAAGATAGTAGAACCCTAGCCGAAAAGCTTTTGCAACGAGTGACCTGGGAGCGGCATGATGCCCGTAATCCCCTGCATGGATCTCTCTGAGGATTTCAATGCCATCTTGATTGGAGACGCATTTGAGAAATACCCGTGTTGCACTTCGTTTGTAGAGCTGTCCATCAACAATTGTGTAGGATCTTGCGCGTCTGATGATCTGTCGTGTGAGGACCTCGTCCTCTGGCAACTTCTGATCAGTGAGGTAGTCCAGGAAAGGTTGTGTCCAAGCCGGAATGATAGCCATCACTTCTCTGGCCGGAGATACTGCCACCTCTGGGTTTTCCGGGTTAGCGCCCTTCACCGAGGGTATCCGCAGATGCTCCAGGAAAATACCAGGCGGAATTGGCTTCCTGCCGGATCCGAGCTTGGATAGCATATCTGCCGCTGCGTTGTCATCTCGCCTGACGTACTTGACTTCGTATCCGAGGAAATGTTTGGCGATCTCGTCAACTTCGTCTCTGTAGGCCGCCATGACGGAGTTTCTGGCGTTCCAGGTTCCGGCTACTTGCTGTGCCACCAGGTCTGAATCTCCGCAACATATGATGTGCTTGGTCCCTATCTCCTTGGCAATGCGCAATCCGTGTAGTAGAGCCTCGTATTCCGCCATATTGTTTGTAGCTTCGAAGTGTATCTGCAGAACGTACTGCAGTTCTTCTCCGTTAGGGGACTTCAGGGTGACTCCGGCTCCTGAGCCTTGATGCTGCTTGGATCCATCGAAGTGCATAACCCATGTCTCTGGTTCCGGCTCCAAATTCATATCCGGAGCTTCTGTCCAATCTGCGACGAAATCTGCCAAGACCTGGGATTTGACCGCGGTCCTGGCTTTGTAGTTGATGTCGAAGGCGGATAATTCAATGCCCCATTTTGATGTGCGTCCTGTTGCGTCAGCGTTGTTGAGAATCGTTGACAGCGGAGCCTTGCTCACGACTGTTACTGGATGCTCCTGGAAGTAGTGTCTTAGCTTCCTGCTGCCTAGGAATACTCCATAGGCTAGCTTCTGAAAGTGAGGGTAGCGTTGTTTGGACTCCGTAAGGACTTCGCTAATATAGTAGACTGGCCTTTGGACTCCATACTCGTGACCTTCTTCCTGTCGCTCCACCACGATGACGAGGCTGATGACTCTGTTGGTAGCTGCCAGGTAAAGGAGCATAGGCTCCGACTCTCCTGGAGCTTCTAGGATAGGTGGGGAGGTGAGTATTTCCTTCAACCCTTGAAGTGCTGCATCTGCTGCCTCATCCCAGACAAACTTGTCTGTTTTCTTCAATAGCTTGTACAGGGGTAGTGCCTTCTCGCCAAGATGGCTAACAAACCTGCTGATTGCTGCGACACAACCAGTTAGTCGTTGCACATCTTTGAGAAAAGTCGGCCTTTTTATGCACAGGATTGCCTTGATTTTTTCCGGGTTAACTTCAATGCCCCTGTTAGAGACAATGAAGCCAAGGAGTTTTCCAGCTGGTACGCCAAAGACGCACTTCAGAGGATTCAACATCATCTTGTACCGACGGAGATTCTCAAAGGTTTCTGTAAGGTCGCTGATCAAGTCGGATCCCTTCCGGGTCATGACCGCGATGTCGTCGACGTAGGCGTGAACGTTCCGGCCAATCTGGTCCTTCAAGCACCGCTGCATCGTACGTTGGTAGGTGGCACCTGCGTTTTTCAAGCCAAAAGGCATAGTAACATAGCAGTAAGTGCCAAATGGGGTGATGAATGAGGTCGCCTTTTGGTCGGACTCCTTCATCTGGATCTGGTGATACCCGGAATACGCATCAAGAAAACACAGAAGTTCCGCCCCTGCCGTCGAATCAATGACTTGGTCAATGCGCGGCAGGGGAAACGGATCTTTCGGGCAATGTTTGTTCAAGCCAGAGTAATCGATGCACATTCTTAGTATTTCAGAATTCTTTTTGGGTACAAGGACGGGATTTGTGATCCAATCAGTGTGCATAACTTCTATTACAAAACCTGCCTCTAGTAACTTTGCTAATTCCATTCCTATGGGGCGGCGCTTCTTGTCTCCAAAGCGTCGCATAGCTTGCTTCACCGGTTTAGCCCCCGGGTTTATGTTGAGGTAGTGCTCGGCGAGTTCCCTTGGTACTCCGGACATGTCAGAAGGTTGCCATGCGAAGATATCCATGTTAGCGCGGAGGAACTCTACGAGCGCGTCTTCCTATTTGGGGTCCATGTTGGCTCCGACTGAGACCTGCTTGGAATCGTTGCCTTCCTTGAAGTTGACTTTCTTGGTCTCTATCGCGGCCTTGAAGGAATTTTTGTGCTCGGAGTTCTGCTTCTTGGTGGTCTGCATTTCAGTCGGATCCACCGCGGCTCTGTAGCCTTTCAGCTCTTCTACAGATATCACAGACTCTGCGAAGGCGGCTTCGCCCAACTCGCACTCATGAGCCTTTTTGTAGTCTCCGGATACGGTAATCATACCATTAGGACCCGGAATCTTGAGCTTGTTGTAGATGTAGCACGCTCTTGCGTGAAGCTTGTGGTAGGTGGGCCTGCCGAAGATGACGTGGTAGGAGCTCTTGAAGGGCACAACTTCAAACGTGATCTTCTCTTCGCGGAAATTGTGAACATCGCCGAAGGCCACGGGAAGTGTAATGCTGCCGAGGGAATTCGCCTTTTTACCCGGAACCACGCCATGCTGTGTTTGAGCTGTTCCTTGGTAAGGTTCATCCGCTCTAGAGTCTCCAGGTACATGATGTTCAAGCTGGCTCCGCCATCCATGAGGCACTTGGAGAAGTCATACCCATCTATGCGGGGACTTACAACCAAGGCGTAGCACTCTTTTGGCACAATGGTAGGGTGATCCTCCCTGTCAAATGTGCACGGGACTTCCGACCACCTGACATACTGCGGCACAGCCGGAACTGTGGCGTTCAGGATCCGGATAGCTGATTTGGTAGCGCGGACTGTTGGGGTTCCGAGAAAGGTGTGGTAAGCACCCACACTCTTTTTCTCGAATGGATTGGATTTACCTGCGGATCCTGCCTTGGGATCCGGCGAGTTATCATCCTCGTCCACCGCCTCGGAACTGTCCTCCTCTTTGTCCTTGTTCTTGCCCTTGCCTCCTTTGCCGTGTGGGCGGTGCTTCCGGGCTCGCTTGTATCCTGCTTCCGGGTCGTTCTTCAAATCATTTACCCACTTGCAGTTGCGGTTGGTGTGAGTGGACTTCCCCGTAACCGGATCCAGGTGGGCCAGGCAGGGCATGTCCCTGTACTCCTCGTAGGTTTGCGGGGCGCGGGATCCGGCAGCTGTGACTTCAGTGCCATGCTGCTGGCCCCTGCCGGCTCCGCCTCCACGGCCGCGTCCTCTTCCGCCTCCTGGACCTCCACGTTGGAACGCCATGGCGACCATCTCGGATCCGCCACTCTTCTGGTCATCAGGGTTTTTGCGCTTGTGGCTGCTGCTGTTGCCGTTATCACGGTTTTTCTTTTGTTGGTGTAGGGGGATTGCTGTAGCTGCGAGATCTCCGCATGCGTCATCATCGGCGGCAGTATGATCACTGGCAATGGAGATCATGTCATCCAAAGTCAGTTTATTTGCGTTAGCCAAACAAGTGAGCTTATGCCTCAGCAATCCTCCTCTCTGCAGTCCACCAATGAAGGCGTACATGGCAGTGGTGTGGTCGACATTTTCGCACTCGTTCCTGCATGCCAACCATCGTGTGAGGAAGTGTCTTGAGGATTCTCCCTTCTTCTGGATACATGCTTGTAAGTCGCTTGATGTGGCAGGTCTTTTGTAGGTGCCCCTGAAGTGTTTCTCGAAAGCAGTCTTCAGGTCAAACCAGCAAAAGATGGAGTTCTTCTCGAGGTCGCTGAGCCAGATCCGGGCTGGACCTACAAGGTACAACTGAAGCATGCGGCAGGCGGTATTAGGGGTTCCTCCGGCAAAGGTTACTGCATTGTAGTAATCCTCTATCCAGGTATCCGGCCTTTCGGTGCCATCATAATGCTTCAAGTTTCCGGGTAGCTTGAGGTTCATCCTTGGCTTTGGTTCCTCTCGAATCATCCTGCCGAAGCACTTCGGACCGATGTAGTCAGTTCTGTATTCGTTGAGGCGTTCCCGCGCGTCACGCGAGCCGTGGCGAGGAGATTGCGAGCGAGAGCGAGATCCACCTCCGCCGCGTCCTCTTCCGCCTCCACCTCCGCCGCCACTGCTAGGTGGTGGTGAGGGAGACCTACGAGGGGGCCGATCCGACTTCTTGCTTCCGCCTTCAGATTCTCCTCGGCCCTCCCGGTGCTGACTCCGGCTCCTGTGGCTGCCTTCGCCTTGGCGCAGGCTGTCATGGCCGTTCCGGCTCCGGCAAGGCTCCGGGTCACGGTCTTCATTCCGACTCCTCCTAGGCTCGGGCTCACGATCGTTGTTCTGGTTGCGGCGAGGTTCCGGCGTGCGCTCCCTGTTCCTGTTTCTTGAGGGCAGCACGTTGTCGCGGATGATGATTCCACCATGCCCATGGGGCCTGGTGTTTCCGGCTGGACTACGGCGGCGAGGGGGACGCGGGTAACCGTTGGGAGGAGGAGAGGGGTTGCGGTACTTGTCCCTTCTAGAGTACATTGCATCCTTTCCCTTTATTGGATCTGACGGAGGCGTCTTTGATGGTACCGGGATTGGATTTGGGTGTTCTCTGGCTTTCCTTCTGCGTTCCGAGGATCCGGTTCGCGATTCATCATCTCGATGGCGATTGTCGTAGGCATCCTTTTCCGCAGTGGAGACGCAATGCTCCGGGTTAGATTCCAACTTGCGCGAAGTGTCTGTCTTGCTCTGCTGCCTCATTGCTGAAGCGACGAGCGTGCGGACGTAGTCGATGTCGATCTCCTCGTCCTTTTTCTTCAAGATCTCCGCAGCCTTCTTCATATTGTCCTTTGGAGTGGCATACGGCTGCTGCTCAGTCGGGGTTGCGAAGGTGATCTTACGGGGAGCTATCAACTCTCGCCGGACTCTTTCGACCTCCTGATGGGCTTCAACGATCTTGTCCTCCCAGTGCTTCCGGAGTTCCTTGACCTTTGCCAATCCTTCGTCAACCTCCTGCTCGCGCTGGATGAAGTCTTCCACAAAAACTGCGGCGTGTTTCCTTTCATCAAGCATTGCAGCTGCGGTGTCGGCGAACTTCTTGGCTGTGGCCAGCATCTCCAGTCTCTTAGCTTCTAGTGCTTCGACGTCTTCGGGAGTGATGGGTTTGTTAAGAATATCCGAGCGATAGATTGCATCCATGCCTGCTTGAGCAACCATCTCCTCTGGTGACAGGAGGTCCTCGGAGGAGG
The DNA here is from genome assembly GCF_019359855.2 of Lolium perenne. Classification (NCBI taxonomy): domain Eukaryota; kingdom Viridiplantae; phylum Streptophyta; class Magnoliopsida; order Poales; family Poaceae; genus Lolium; species Lolium perenne. Next base: position 219,994,591 of record NC_067247.2, read on the forward strand.
AATCCTTACGGGGTCGCTCTCGCGACATTGGAGATCCTTGACGGGATGGCTGAGGGTCGGATTGGGTGTTTGCATCTTCTGATCCAGGTTGTCCCAGCGCCGCCACAGTCGCAAGTACCTGCTTAGGCTGGGCGGATTCAACTTCAGGCTGATCACCGAAACCGTACTCCCCTAGCTTGCGGTTGAAATCTTCAGTATCCATGGAGGGGGTATCCCCGGAAATTGGGCTTAGATTGCCCAAAATCGACTCTTCGGCCGGAGTTCCGCTTTCTCCGACAGGCTCGACCTGATCCGGAGCAGCGTCGTTTTCCAGTGCATCGACCTGCTCGGGACTGTTGGAGATATGCCCAAGAGGCAATAATAAAAGTGGTTATTATATATCTTAATGTTTATGATAAATGTTTATATACCATGCTATAATTGTATTAACCGAAACATTGATACATGTGTGATATGTAAACAACAAAGAGTCCCTAGTATGCCTCTTAACTAGCTTGTTGATTAATGGATGATTAGTTTCATAATCATGAACATTGGATGTTATTAATAACAAGGTTATATCATTATATGAATGATGTAATGGACACACCCATTTAAGCGTAGCATAAGATCACGTCATTAAGTTATTTGCTATAAGCTTTCGATACATAGTTACCTAGTCCTTATGACCATGAGATCATGTAAATCACTTATACCGGAAAGGTACTTTGATTACATCAAACGCCACTGCGTAAGTGGGTGGTTATAAAGGTGGGATTAAGTATCCGGAAAGTATGAGTTGAGGCATATGGATCAACAGTGGGATTTGTCCATCCCGATGACGGATAGATATACTCTGGGCCCTCTCGGTGGAATGTCGTCTAATGTCTTGCAAGCATATGAATAAGTTCATAAGAGACCACATACCACGGTACGAGTAAAGAGTACTTGTCAGGAGACGAGGTTGAACAAGGTATAGAGTGATACCGATGATCAAACCTCGGACAAGTAAAATATCGCGTGACAAAGGGAATTGGTATCGTATGTGAATGGTTCATTCGATCAGTAAAGTCATCGTTGAATATGTGGGAGCCATTATGGATCTCCAGATCCCGCTATTGGTTATTGGTCGGAGAGAGTACTCAACCATGTCCACATAGTTCGCGAACCGTAGGGTGACACACTTAAGGTTTGATGTTGAAATGGTAGAACTTGAAATATGGAATGGAGTTCGAAGTATTGTTCGAAGTCCCGGATGGGATCCCGGACATCACGAGGAGTTCCGGAATGGTCCGGAGAATAAAATTCATATATAGGAAGTCATTTTATAAGTTTTAAAATGATCAGGTGATTTTGCGGAAGGTTCTAGAAGGTTCTAGAAAAGTCCGGAAGGAATCACTAAGGAAGGAGGAGTCCCGGAGGGACTCCACCTCCCCATGGCCGGCCAACCCTAGAAGGGGGAGTCCAAGGTGGACTCCACCAAGGGGGCCGGCCACCCCCCCCTCATGGAAGGGTGGGAATCCCACTTGAGGTGGGAGTCCCACCTGTTATCACCAGAATTTGACCGGATCAGAGGTGGGCCGCGATCAAGATTGGACTTGAAGAATATACATGGAAGAAATACGTGAACCGGCTTTGTACACGAAGTTTGGGCTAGTTTGCCCTTGTATCTGTAAATATAGTAGGATACATGTCGGTTAGATAGAATTTGGCTCATGCACGGTTGGGATTATTCCCACGTTAGAAAGTCTACGGACTATAAATATGTATCTAGGGCTATCGAGAAAGACAACAATCATGTTCATCACAAACCAATCTAGGCGCATCGCCAACCCCTTTGTTTCGAGGGTTTCTTCCGGGTAAGCATCATGCTGCCTAGATCGCATCTTGCGATCTAGGCAGTACACGTTTATTCGTTGTTCATGCGTTGCTCGTGCTGAAGCCTTGGTGATGGCGAGCAACGTAGTTATCATAGATGTGTTAGGGTTAGCATTGTTTCATCGCGTCACATGCTTCCGTCCATGCAACCCTTAGACGTATAGCCGCCCTTACACCTATCTTAGGTGTAAGGGCGGCACCTTGCTTGATCTTTATTTAGTAGATCCGATCTGTTATGATTGCTCCTTGTTCTTCAAGGATTAGTTTGATATCTGCATAGTTAGGCCTTGCAAACGGGTTGAAGGATCCAGTGGCACGTAGGGTGTAGTTTGCTAGCCCTAGATAAGATGTTCCGGGGATCAACTTCATGTTGGTTTTTAGGCCTTGTCTAGGGTTGGTTTATTATCACCGTGTGTGGCTGCCAGGCTCAATCACGCGTAGGATGTTCCGATTATGCGGTGAAAACCCTAAATCGTCGTAGGTCGTTTTAGCTATATATCGATCAAGCAGGACCACCATGTGATCGTAGACCTCATACGAACCATGGGTGGATCGGCTCCTTGAGCCGATTCACAGGACAACCTGAGAGCCGATCGAGGCTCGTATTTAATGTTTACGTGTATGCCATGCAGGAAACTAAGCGAAGCAAATCCATCACCTTCCTGATCAGGTATAGATCAGGTGGCACGCCCTTGCACCAGCATCGGGACGTGCGTACCAGAGGCTTTGCGGGCCGTCGCTCGAGGGACCAGGGCCAGCCCGCAGCCTCCGAGTTGTTCCGGCTCTACGTGTTGCCCGTCGCTACTCGCCGGTGGGTTTCGACGCCAACACATTCTGGCACGCCCGGTGGGACAGTCTTCGACATCAACTGCATCGCCATCTACATCTGAGATGGCGGAAGGTACTCCAGTCACGTACGAGGATCTGACCGAGGAGCTCAAGAAGAAGTATGACGAGGTCAAAGCTATCCTCGAAGCCGACCTCATCGGCTCTTTTCAGAGGACCCGCTCACGCGGCATCAGGTGGAAAGGATTCACGCCTGAAGGCGCGCTCGATGGAGTGGACCTGTCTACCCCTTCAGAAGAACGCACCAGGTCTCTGCGTCAGGAGATTAATTTCATGGTAGCGCATTCGCTACACCGCTATTCTGAGAATCTGGTGAACACGTTGGAGCGTGTCGCCCTTCGGGTGATCCAGGAAATCATGAGGCATCAGTACTCTCCGTCAGGACCTGCTCTAGGGACTCACCAAGGAGAGATACCTCTCCAGTCCCGACCACCGCTGCCGTTCGCGTTGGCAGCACCAGAGGTGCCGAGTTCACCGGCATTCGTCGTCCACAAGATCGGTGGTGACCCTAGTGATTACCAGTTCTTGTATGAGGCGCCCAAGGAGATCCCTCACGGGTACACGTGCACATACGTGCCAGACTGCAGTACCTGGGCACTCACGAACCAGACTACAACAGCAGGGACTTCCGGAACAACAGGAGGAGCTTCTGGATCAGAACTTGAGAAACAGACGTGGCTAGCTAAATATGCCACTCCGACGAACCTCCAGAGCTCAACTCCTGCAGCTGGATCAGATCGTGAGAAGCAGACGTGGCTAGCTAAGTATGCCACGCCAACAAACCTCCAAAGCTCAACTCCTGCAGCTAGCTCAGAGCTTGAAAAGCAAGCGTGGCTGGCTAAGTACGCCACTCCAGCGAATCTTCAGAGCTCGACTCCTGCAGCCAGCACCGCGGATCAGATCAGTACCATCTTGAGAGACCAGTTCGGCATGGTCCCGAAAAGGAGGGCAATCGGCTATTCCAAGCCGTACCCCAACGAGTACGATTTGATCCCACTACCACCCAAATATCAGCTCCCTGAATTCTCCAAATTTAGTGGGTCAGATGGCTCCAGTTCAATCGAGCATGTGAGCCGATATTTGGCGCAGCTGGGCACGATCTCAGCATCAGATGAACTACGTGTGAGGTTCTTCGCACGGTCCCTCACAGGATCGGCTTTCGGGTGGTACACGTCGCTGCCACCAGACTCGATCCGGACTTGGAAGCAGTTGGAAGAACAGTTCCACATGCAGTATCATTCAGAGGCTTCCGAGGCTGGCATTGCCGATCTAGCACAAGTACGGCAGAAGCGCGGAGAAACAGTGTCAGAATACATCCAGCGCTTCTGGGCCATCAGGAACCGATGCTATTCGGCTCGTTTGACTGAAAAAGAAGCAGTCGAGTTGGCGGTGGTGGGTCTCGCATCGCCGATCAAGGACATGGCTTCCCAAGCAGATTACCCTTCACTGGCGCATATGGTTCAGAAACTGTCATTATATGAACAGCGACACCCAGAGTTGTACCAGGACAAATTCAAGCGTGCGGTAGTCCTGGTTGAGGCAGATGAAGATGAAGGCTCTGCGGGAGATCAAGAGGTAGCAGTGGCTGAATGGACTCGGGGGGCAAGCCCCGTGTCCTGCAAGTGGGTTAAGCCACAAGGTCCTCCAAAAGGGTTCGACTTCGACGTGACCAAAGCTGAGCAAATTTTCGACCTCTTACTCAAGGAGAAGCAGCTAAAGTTACCCGAAGGCCTCAAAACCCCCACGGCACAGGAGTTGAACGGAAAGCCATACTGCAAATGGCATAACACGTTCACCCATGCCACCAACGACTGCAGGGTGTGGCGTCAGCAGATCCAAATGGCGATAGAGCAAGGGCGTCTAATCTTCAGCCAGTACGCCATGAAAGTTGACACTCACCCCTTCCTCGCCGTTAACATGGTGGAGTGCACTTACCCCGGGAGGTGCCAGCCAGGTTTCTCGTTCAGCATCAACATGGTAGGGCCTGGGCACCACTCTGGTAAGGACAGAGACGAGGGCAGCCGCTCTCGTAGCAAGGACAAGGAAGAAGCCGTTCCGCGCGATCGGCTCCGACACGATGGCAAGCGCTACATCACAGAGGGAGAAGTGAAGAATGTGCGATATCAACGACCTCTCTCAGATCATCTCCTCAACAAATATGTGAGTCAGTACGACCAACGCCGACGATATGACGACGGTGACGAAAGAGATCGCCTGGCTAGCAGGGACGCCAGGAGACATCGTCGGCATGATCGAGATGAGGAGAGATATGAGCGCCATGCCAAGGACAAGACAAGGGAGCAAGACGACGTGGACAAGCACTGGGACTGTCCCTTCTTCAAACACTGCTGGGATTCAGGAATGAGCCGATTGCCTACAATCGGCAACTGCCCAGAATGTAGACAGAAAAAGAAGAGCACAGGAGACATGTCAGTGTTCAAGCATCTAGGACCTCTCCCATCTCGGGACAAGCAAGCTGAGTCCTCTCGGGTGGAAGATCTCGAGGAGTTAGAAGATGACGATGAAGAAGAAGAAGAAGATAAGTACCACCGGCCAAGGTGGTGCCCTGATGGACTCAGCCGTTCCCAAAAGCGTAGGGTTCAGCGACTACGTGGCTTGGAGGAAGCCGAAAGGTTATACCTGCACACGTTAAGGAAGGCGCGGCCTGATCTGGCCACGAAAATTCAACGAACCCTGGACGAAGAGGGTCGACCACAAAAGATGGAGTGGCGCCCCAAGCAAAGGAAAGCCGATGATGAGACATCGGCTGGTACAAACATGGTGTTCATTCTTCCAGCAGAGTTTTGTGCTCCTGGAATAGACGAAGCACCTGTGGCACAACTTGACTGCGGCCCACGGCCAGTTATCTTCGAGAAGCCACGAGAAAGAAGCTACAGGCACCTGAAGGCCCTGTACTTGCGAGGTTACATCAATGGGCAGCCTGTCAACAAGATGCTGGTGGACACCGGAGCGGCAGTCAACATCATGCCATACTCCATGCTACGTTGGTTGGGATGCTCTAGCTCAGATCTGATCAAGACCAACGTTACACTGAGCGATTTCAACGTCCAAGCATCTGAAGCACAAGGTGTTCTGAACGTGGATCTGACCGTAGGGAGGAAAACCATCCCTACAACATTCTTCATTGTTGATAGCAAGAGCACTTATGCTGTCTTGCTAGGGAGAGATTGGATCCACGCCAACTGTTGCATTCCATCCACGATGCACCAATGTCTGATTCAGTGGGATGGAGATGAAGTAGAGGTCGTCCACGCAGATGACTCAGCCGAGATTTCGACGGCTGGCATGAACGTTTGGGAGACGGCAGGCCAAGAGCCACTCTCAGGCATCACTTTGGACGACTGCGAGCGCATCGACGTGACAAAAAACGGGGTGAGGCTGGTCTTATCCACCGGCCTGACCGTGTAACAAGAGCAAAAGCTATGGACATACGTGGCGAGGCCGATCCTTGTGATCGGCCCCAAAAAATAAAAAGTGATAATCTTGTCTCAAGCATGTCACGTAGTCATAGTGAAGAAAGACCACGATGTAAACCTTCATTGAGCAAGGCAATCAAAATGGGGGCCGATTCCAGCAATTGGCCCATATTATCCTCACCACACGTTTTCCCTGTGTTCAGTGTCGATCTAACAGGTGACGGAAAACTAGGGTATGGGTGTACATCGGCTTGTGAGCTCGAAGAAATCGGCATTGGTCATGTCTGCAGAGCCGATGTTCAGGTATAGTTCTTTGGATAACTGCAGAGCCGATATCTGCAGTAACCTGACAGATTCGGCTCGGGGGGCACCTAATCAGATGAACATGTGCGATACATGAGCAGTGAAATGCGAGGGGCCGATAGAAAAATCGGCCAGTAAAAAAAAATTTACATGCAAGACATAGCCGATGCACAGACATCGACTTGAGGAAATATGCGAAGACAACAGCATACAAGTGCAGCCGATGCAAAGACATCGACGTCAGAATAAAAAGCCGATGCACAGTCATCGACTTTAGAGATGCAAGTTCAACAAAACATGTGTCAGTTTACACAGATAGGCTTTACTGAAGAAACACGTTGAGGGCGTGAAGGGCGTCAGCACGGATGCGATCCACCTCGGCGATCTCGGCCTCGTCGTCCTCGTCCTTGCCCGTCACCACCGATCGTCAGGGCACGAATTTCAGCCAGATCGGTCTTCAGATCGGCTGTGAGGCCCTTTGCTTCCTCTTGACAGCGGGCAATAAGGGCTTCCTTGTCTTGGATAAGCTGCTTGGTCACCCTGACCCTCTCTACAAGGTTTTCCAGTTCCTTATGCAGGGTCTCGAGTTCGGCACTACTGGCAGAAGTGTCAGTTTTGGCGTCTAAAGCAGCCTTTTTCTCGTTGAGCCGTTGACACTTGTCTGCAATATCAGCCCTCAACGGTAGCTGGGCATGACGGAGGATAATTCTTTGACGAGCCGATTGCACCCTTGACCTGAAAACCAACAGAGACACAGCTGGCCAAAGCTTCACCTGCAGTGTCACCGGGAGATGGGGCTGGATGTCTTCGAGGATACCCTTGACTTCCTCGGGGTTTTCAACCAGGGTCTCAACTGAGGAGGAGAGCAAAGCCTTGAGACGCTGGAGTGGACCATGGACCGTGCTAGGACTTGGCTCTTCACCTGCCTTGGAAGTAGCTGGTTCGATGGATTCAGGATCGAACGTCAACAAGCTTGAAAGATCACAACCCTGGCAAGACGAACAAGAGCGGTATCAGTATACAACAAAGAAAAGAGTAGAGCCAAGGGAGTGGAGTGTACCTCTCCCAAGGTAGGAGGAGCAGCCGAGGTTGTGATAATCGGCTTTTCCGTGGGCTTGGCTAGGTTAGCCACTTGGTCAGCCACGCTCGTCGAGGTGGCTAGGTCTAGCATGGCGGACGGCATCAGTACCTCTTCGACGTCTCCGCTAGAGGTATCATTGGTCTACAAAAGGAAGTGATTAGCCGATCCGAGTGGCAATGGGTTAGCATGGAATATAAACTAGGGAGGTAATTACATTTGAAACCTCCTGGCTTGATGGAGAAGCTCGTGGGTCTTTGCGAGCCCTCTTGACGCATCGACGCTTCACGCGTGACCCTGTTCTGGTCGGAGCTTGAAAGGCAGCAGGCTCGGGAGTTAGCCTTTTCTTGGAGGCCGGCGCTAGCGAGTCCGTCTGGCTCTGCGTGGTGGATCTCCCGGAGTTGCCCGGGCTCAAGTCCCTTTGGCTGGACTGTGCCTCCCCGCTGGAGTTTTCTTCGGTGGAAGTCTGTAAAAAGAAGTACAAGCATGTTGCAGAAGACTGGGAGGACAGGTAAATTTAGCCAAGGCACGAGTCAGCTTACATGCAAGCTCTCTTGGGCAGGAGCTTTGCGCTTCAGGGTCTTTCTGGCAGCTACTTTCCTCACCGCCTTCCTCGCCTGGATTGAGGCTCGGGGGGCAACTGGCCCCGAGGATGCTTTACTCTTGGGAGCCGATTTCGGTGAAATCGGCTGGCTCTCCATTATGACCTTCTTCAGGGGTGGCGAGCTCGCGAGAATAGAACCACCGGGGCTGGTGGAAGGAATTTGAAGAGGGAGCCATCGGCTTGCGTGGGCTCTGGGCCATCTTGTTGCTGCCAAGAGATAGAGCCAAGTTACAAACAATTATCATGAGCCATTGCAAGAAATTTGTAAATAATGGTACCTGGTCTGCAGGAGCGTCATATTCGGCATCAAGTTGTCTCAGCAACGGTCCTAGAGCTCTTCTGAAGGCATGGGTCTTCCACATGGACCACCAAGTCTCGAAACCATCGGTAGTGGTGGTGAAACGGAGGTTGTGGGGAATTGGAACGGCCAGAGCATCAAAGAAGGTATAGCACCTTTGGCCAGTGAGGATGTCAGGCAGTTCAGCTCTACTTGCTGTCAGGTGGTGGAGAAAGAAGTGTGGGGGCACCTGCCCGAGACCAAGCTGCCGGGCTACTACAACCGGTTGGTAAGACTCATAACCAGGCTTGATGATCCAGTTTGAGGTACTCATGCCAACTGGGAGGAAGCAAGGACGAATCATGATAGAGTACAAGTGCCAGGTGCTAGCGTCATCGGCAAAGTTGTCCAACCGGAAGGAGACTAGGTTCTCAAAGTTCTCTGATTCAGTATAAGGAAAGAACAGGGGGTCGTCCAAGCCTTGGAAGAAAATCTTGAACCACCCTGCTGCTTCCTTAGGGATCAGCCTGCTGCCTGGGAGACTATACAAAGCTTGGCCATAGCTAGTGCACTGAATCTCCTTTCCATTAGCATCTGGGAAGGTGCAGGTGGCCAAAGGTGGGAAGTCTGGGATCTGGTTCTGAAAGTACAATTGAGCCCATAACTGAATAAACCACCAGGGACCTCCGGTTTTAACTGTCTTTTGAGAGAACAGATTGACAGACATTAGTTGAAGAGATCGATAGACCTCTCCAAGAAACAGTTTTCCAAGGCCAAGCTGAGTACCTTTGGCAAGTTCATAGGCCAGGGAAAGGTAATTCTTGGTTGGGGCGAGTGATGGGCCACAGAATATGAAGTGCTCCAACCAAAAGTTCAGGAAGGCTGTGTGTTCTCTCTCTGTCACAGGGCCTTTGGTTTTCATGTAACGATTGAGGTAGGCACCCCAGCTGGTACACTCTTTTTTGGAGGAAAGGGTGAAAGGGACTTTTGGCAACTTAAACGCAGAAGGGCTTGGGGATGCAATGTCTAGGCCTGTGATCATGGCCACGTCCAGCAGAGTTGGTGTCATAGGACCGTGGCCAAACATGAAGCAGTTCAGTGCATCAGACCAGAAGTAGCCGATGGTTTTCAGAATATTTTCATTCTTTTCAAGGGGAGACAATGATAATGACAAGGCATCGGCTATCCCTATGGTTTCCCAGGTGGCATAATGGGTTTTTGACACACTATTGTACCATGCCACCCAACCCTCAGGAGGATTAGGCCAGGCTCGCAGGCAGTCGGCCCAGGAGGACAGATCTAAGTTCTGGTTCACGAAGGGGATTCTATTAGCCTCGCATGAGATTAAGAGAGCGGGACTCTCGGAAGAACGGGGACCAAGACACATAGAATTTGCGAGAGAAGGATGTGGCAGCAGGATGTCTGAAACCTAAAATTAATAACGGAATAGGACATTAATTCAGGTGTTTGCTGTTAATCCTAACGTTGATTCGAATGGCGAGAGGCGGTTAAGGATTACCTTCAGACCGGAGACCATGGCGTTGGCATTGGATGATTCCGCCATTGGATGCGCTATGGAGTTGGGGAGGCGCGGTCGAGATCTGAGATGCGGGCGGCCGTGAGTTGGAACTGTTCGGGCAGCGATTTGGGGATCTGAGTTTGCTTTCTCAGACGGAGGTCGCATGTTACCGTTTGGAGGGGCAACCGGGTTGGCCTTACTCGCGTTTTATGGTAGAGGCCGATGCGATGCCATCGGCTCTTTTGGGGATTGTTTGACTTTGACTATCGGCAAAAAATTGATTGGGAATACTTCTTCATTAATAAAAGAGGATTCTTACAATGAAGAGCCAATTGCTCAAGAAAGGAGGAACAAAAGAAGAGCCGATTGCTCAGGAACTACTAATCCTACACTACTAATCCTCGCTGGCCTCGTCATCGGCATCGTAGCTGCCGCCGGCGCTGCTTCCGGAGAGTTCCTCGTTGCTGCTGCCCCAGCCCTCGGCTGGAGCTTCCTCCTCCTCGTCATCATCATCGTCTTCGCTGTCCGCCCAAGCACGGAAGCGCTTCGCCGGCGGATATCCAGCGGAGGAGGAGGAATCATCCTCCTCTTCTTCCTCTTGTTCCTCCTCTTCCTCCTCTTCTTCTTCTTCTTCCTCCTTGTCGGAGGAGGTGGGGTTCGCCCAGGAGTGGAGGTCGTCCTCGCTCTCGCTCTCCAGCTCCCCTTCGATGAGGAACTGGAGGTCGTCTTCCCCATCAGTCAGGGGCAAGTCACCATCTGACCCAACGAGGGCCTCGGGTGGGCCATCTGGCATGAAGTCGAAGTCCCACTCTGGCTCACTCGAGGAAGAAGATTGGAAAGAGAGGCCTGATGAGACGGAGGAAGAGGAAGACATTGCTACAGGGAAAGAGAGTTTTTTGGTGTCGATGGCTAGAACAGAGCAAGGGGATGAAGAGGCGAATCGTTCGGCACAGTTAAATAAGGGGAGCATAGTGGAAATTTAATGCCATTACGGTTTCCGAGGAAGTGATGCTAAGGCTATCAAATCTTGCAGAGGAGTTGAGAAGGCAAGGCATCATGATGAAGAATACTGCGACGGTTCTGCTCTGCCATGACATGACCCGACGAAGAAAAAGCAGAGTGATTTTAGAATTATCAATTCCAAAACCAGGGGGGCATGTGTTATCACCAGAATTTGACCGGATTAGAGGTGGGCCGCGATCAAGATTGGACTTGAAGAATATACATGGAAGAAATACGTGAACCGGCCTTGTACATGAAGTTTGGGCTAGTTTGCCCTTGTATCTGTAAATATAGTAGGATACGTGTCGGTTAGATAGAATTTGGCTCGTGCACGGTTGGGATTATTCCCACGTTAGAAAGTCTACGGACTATAAATATGTATCTAGGGCTATCGAGAAAGACAACAATCACGTTCATCACAAACCAATCTAGGCGCATCGCCAACCCCTTTGTTTCGAGGGTTTCTTCCGGGTAAGCATCATGCTTCCTAGATCGCATCTTGCGATCTAGGCAGTACACGTTTATTCGTTGTTCATGCGTTGCTCGTGCTGAAGCCTTGGTGATGGCGAGCAATGTAGTTATCATAGATGTGTTAGGGTTAGCATTGTTTCATCGCGTCACATGCTTCCGTCCATGCAACCCTTAGACGTCTAGCCGCCCTTACACCTATCTTAGGTGTAAGGGCGGCACCTTGCTTGATCTTTATTTAGTAGATCCGATCTGTTATGATTGCTCCTTGTTCTTCAAGGATTAGTTTGATATCTGCATAGTTAGGCCTTGCAAACGGGTTGAAGGATCCAGTGGCACGTAGGGTGTAGTTTGCTAGCCCTAGATAAGATGTTCCGGGGATCAACTTCATGTTGGTTTTTAGGCCTTGTCTAGGGTTGGTTTATTATCGCCGTGCGTGGCTGCCAGGCTCAATCACGCGTAGGATGTTCCGATTATGCGGTGAAAACCCTAAATCGTCGTAGGTCATTTTAGCTATATATCGATCAAGCAGGACCACCATGTGATCGTAGAACTCATACGAACCATGGGTGGATCGGCTCCTTGAGCCGATTCACAGGACAACCTGAGAGCCGATCGAGGCTTGTATTTAATGTTTACGTGTATGCCATGCAGGAAACTAAGCGAAGCAAATCCATCACCTTCCTGATCAGGTATAGATCAGGTGGCACGCCCTTGCACCAGCATCGGGACGTGCGTACCAGAGGCTTTGCGGGCCGTCGCTCGAGGGACCAGGGCCAGCCGCAGCTCTGAGTTGTTCCCGGCTCTACGTGTTGCCCGTCGCTACTCGCCGGTGGGTTTCTGACGCCAACACCACCTTGGGTAGGTTTCCCTACACATGGAAATTTTGGGTTGGGGTCTTATTCGAAGACTTGTAGTCCAACACTTGGGGGTTCCACCTATATAATGAGGGCCAAGGGGAGGGGGCCGGCCACCCCAAGACCACAAGGTGGCCGCACCCCTAGTGGCCGGCGCCCCCCTCTCCCAAACCCTAGCCGCCCCCTCTCTCCTCCACTACTCCCGCACGCTTAGCGAAGCTCCGTCGGAGTTCTCCACCACCACCGCCACCACGCCGTCGTGCTGCCGGATTCAAGGAGAAGCTACTACTTCCGCTGCCCACTGGAACGGGGAGGTGGACGTCGACTTCATCAACACCGAACGTGTGACCGAGTACGGAGGTGCTGCCCGATCGTGGCACCGTGATCAAGATCTTCTACGCGCTTTTGCAAGCGGCAAGTGATCGTCTACCGCAGCAACAAGAGCCTCATCTTGTAGGCTTTGGAAATCTTCAAGGGTGAGTCTCGATCATCCCCTCGTTGCTACCGTCTTCTAGATTGCATCTTGGCTTGGATTGCGTTCTCGCGGTAGGAAATTTTTTTGTTTTCTATGCAACGAATCCCTACAGTGGTATCAGAGCCGTGTCTATGCATAGATGGTTGCACGAGTAGAACACAATGGTTTTGTGGGTGTAGATGCTCTTGTTGTCTTTAGTTTGAGTACTTTGCATCTTTGTGGCATAGTGGGATGAAGCGGCTCGGACTAACTTTACATGACCGCGTTCATGAGACTTGTTCCTCGTTCGACATGCAACTTGTATTGCATAAGAGGCTTTGCGGGTGTCTGTCTCTCCTACTATAGTGAAGATTCAATTTACTCTTCTATTGACAACATTAGTATCACCGTTGTGGTTCATGTTCGTAGGTAGATTAGATCTCTCTCGAAAACCCTAAACCACGTAAAATATGCAAACCAAATTAGAGACGTCTAACTTGTTTTTGCAGGGTTTGGTGATGTGATATGGCCATAATATGATGATGAATATGTATGAGATGATCATTATTGTATTGTGGCAACCGGCAGGAGCCTTATGGTTGTCTTTAAATTTCATGTTGAGTAGTATTTCAAAGTAGTTGTAATAGTTGCTACATGAGGTGAACAACCATGAAGACGGCGCCATTGACCTTGACGCTACGCCGACGATGATGGAGATCATGCCCGAAGATGATGGAGATCATGTCCGTGCTTTGGAGATGAAGATCAAAGGCGCAAAGACAAAAGGGCCATATCATATCACATATGAACTGCATGTGATGTTAATCCTTTTATGCATCTTATTTTGCTTAGATCACGACGGTAGCATTATAAGATGATCCCTCACTAAAATATCAAGATAATAAAGTGTTCATCCTTAGTAGCACCGTTGCCAAGACTTGTCGTTTCGAAGCATCTCGTGATGATAGGGTGTGATATAATCAACAAGTGCATACAACGGGTGCAAGCCAGTTTTGCACATGTGGATACTAAGGTGGCCTTGACGAGCCTAGCATGTACAGACATGGTCTCGGAACACGTGATACCGAAAGGTAGAGCATGAATCATATGGTTGATATGATGAACACTTTGAATGTTCGCCATTGAAATTACACCTTGTCTCGTGATGATCGGACTTAGGTGTGGTGGATTTGGTTCATGTGATCACTAAGACAATGCGAGGGATATTGTTTTGAGTGGGAGTTCATCTAGATTTTTAATTATGTTGAATTAAAATTTGAACTCAATTTGTCATAAACTTAGTCTAAACTTTTGCAAATATATGTTGTAGAGATGGCGTCCCCAATCAATTTTAACCAGTTCCTAGAGAAAGAAAAGGTTAAGAGCAACGGTAGCAACTTCACCGACTAGTTCCGTCATGTGAGGATCTTCCTCGCTGGCGGAAATCTGCAATTTGTGCTTGATGCACCGCTAGGTGACCCTCCTGCAGAAACTGAAACCGATGAAGTAAAGAATGTTTACGCGACTCGGAAAGCTCGGTACTCTCAAGTTCAGTGTGCCATCCTGTGCAGTCTGGAAGCCGATCTTCAAAAACTTTTTGAGCACCACGATCCTCATGAGTTGGTCAATGAGCTGAAAGCTATATTTGAGACTCATGCGGCCGTGGAATGCTATGAAGCATCAAAACACTTCTTCAGCTGTATGATGGAAGAAGGCAGCTCCGTTAGTGAGCACATGCTCGTTATGACCGAGCATGCAAAGAAACCCAGTGACTTGGGAATAGTGATTCCTAACAGACTGGGGATTAATCGTGTCCTTCAATCACTGCCACCAAGTTACAAGAACTTTGTGATGAACTACAATATGCAGAACATGAACAAAGAGTTACCTGAACTCTTTGGCATGTTAAAAGCTGCTGAGATTGAGATCAAGAAAGAGCACCAAGTGTTGATGATCAACAAGACCACCAGTTTCAAGAAACAGGGCAAGTCTAAGGGAAAATTCAAGAAGGGTGGCAAGAAAGCTGCCACGCCTCCTATGAAACCTAAGAACGGCCCTAAGCCTGATGCTGAGTGCTATTACTGCAAGGAGAAGGGACACTGGAAGCGTAATTGCTCCAAGTATCTGGCTGATCTGAAGAGCGGCCTTGTCAAGAAGAAGAAAGAAGGTATATCTGATATACATGTTATAGATGTTTATCTCACTGGTTCTCGTTCTAGTACCTGGGTATTTGATACTGGTTCGGTTGCTCATATTTGTAACTCGAAACAGGAACTAAAGAATAAACGAAGACTACTGAAAGATGAAGTGACGATGCGCGTTGGAAACGGATCCAAAGTCGATGTGATCGCTGTCGGCACACTTCCTCTACATCTACCTTCGGGATTAGTTTTAAGCCTAACTAATTGTTATTTTGTACCTGCGTTGAGCATGAACATTATATCTGGATCTTGTTTAATGCAAGACGGTTATTCATTCAAGTCTGAGAATAATGGTTGTTCTATTTTTATGAATAATATCTTTTATGGTCGAGCACCTGAAAAGAATGGCTTATTTCTGTTAGATCTCGATAGTAGTGATACGCATATACATAACATTGATGCTAAGCGAATTAAATTGAATGATAATTCTACTTATATGTGGCAATCGCTGCCTTGGTCATATTGGAGTGAAACGCATGAAGAAACTCCATACTGATGGATTACTTGAATCACTTGACTTTGAGTCACTTGATAGATGCGAAGCATGTCTGATGGGAAAAATGACTAAGACTCCATTTTCTGGTATGATGGAGCGAGCTACTGACTTATTGGAAATCGTACATACCGATGTGTGCGGACCAATGAGTGTAGCATCGCGCGGTGGTTATTGTTATGTTCTAACCTTCACAGATGATCTGAGTAGATATGGGTATATCTATTTCATGAAACATAAATCCGAAACTTTCGAGAAGTTTAAGGAATTCCAAAGTGAAGTAGAAAATCAACGTAACAAGAAGATTAAATTTCTACGATCTGATCGCGGAGGTGAATATCTGAGTTATGAGTTTGGCATGCATTTAAAGAAATGCGGAATACTTTCACAATTGACACCGCCAGGAACACCACAACGAAACGGTGTGTCCGAACGTCGTAATCGAACTCTCTTAGATATGGTTCGTTCTATGATGTCTCTTACTGATTTGCCGTTATCATTTTGGAGTTATGCATTAGAGACAGCCGCATTCACTTTAAATAGAGCACCATCAAAATCCGTAGAAACGACACCGTATGAATTATGGTTTAATAAGAAACCTAAGCTGTCGTTCCTTAAAATTTGGGGTTGCGAAGCCTATGTAAAGAAGTTACAACCGGACAAGCTAGAACCCAAAGCGGAGAAATGCGTCTTCATAGGATACCCTAAGGAAACTATAGGGTACACTTTCTATCACAGATCCGAAGGCAAAATCTTTGTTGCTAAGAACGGAACCTTTCTTGAGAAAGAATTTCTCACTAAAGAAGTGACTGGAAGAAAAGTAGAACTCGATGAGAGTGATGACTCTTTACTCGTTGATCAGAGTAGTGCGTATCTGGAAGTTGTACTGTACCGCCTACACCGGCAACGAGAGGAAGCTAATGATAATGATCATGAAACTTCGAACGAGGAAACTCATCGAACCTCGCAGATCGACAAGGGAACGTGCCACTCCTGATTGGTATGATCCTTGTCTAAATGTCATGATTGTGGATAACAATGATGAGGACCCTGCGACGTATGAAGAAGCGATGATGAGCCCAAATTCCAACAAATGGCAAGAAGCCATGAAATCCGAAATGGGATCCATGTATGATAACAAAGTATGGACTTTGGTAGACTTACCTGATAGCCGCAAGGCTGTCGAGAATAAATGGATCTTCAAAAGAAAAACAGATGCTGATGGTAATATTACTGTCTATAAAGCTCGACTTGTCGCAAAGGGTTTCCGACAAATTCAAGGAGTTGACTACGATGAGACTTTCTCACCTGTAGCGAAGCTAAAATCTGTGAGGATTTTGTTAGCAATAACTGCATTTTTCGATTATGAGATTTGGCAGATGGATGTCAAAACGGCGTTCCTTAATGGAGACATTGAGGAAGAGTTGTATATGGTACAACCCAAAGGTTTTGTCGATTCTAAAAATGCTGACAAAGTATGCAAACTTCAGCGTTCAATCTATGGACTGAAGCAAGCATCAAGAAGTTGGAACCGACGCTTTGATAAGGTGATCAAAGACTTCGGGTTTATACAGTGTCATGGAGAGGCCTGTATTTACAAGAAAGTGAGTGGGAGCTCTGTAGCATTCCTGATATTATATGTAGATGACATATTATTGATTGGGAATGATATAGAACTATTAAGCGATGTAAAAGGTTATTTGAATAATAGTTTTTCAATGAAAGACCTTGGTGAAGCATCGTATATATTAGGCATCAAGATTTATAGAGATAGATCAAGACGCCTAATAGGGCTATCACAGAGTACATACCTGGACAAGATTCTAAAGAAGTTTAGAATGGACGAAAGTAAGAAAGGGTTCTTACCTATGTTACCAGGCAAGGTCTTGAGTAAGACTCAAGGACCGGCTACGGCAGAAGAAAGAGAAAGGATGAGTAATATCCCCTATGCCTCGGCAGTAGGATCTATCATGTATGCCATGCTATGTACTAGACCGGATATAGCACATGCTGTTAGTTTGACTAGCAGATATCAAAGTGATCCAGGAATGGAACACTGGCCAGCGGTCCAGAATATCCTGAAGTACTTGAAAAGATCTAAGGATAGGGTTGTGGGTTATGGAGGTGACCTAGTGCTCGTTGTAAGCGGTTACACCGATGCAAGTTGGAACACCGATCCTGATGACTCTAAGTCACATGCGGGTACGTGTTTATATTGAATGGTGCCGCGATGGTGGGCAAGCTCGAAGCAGTGCACGGTGGCGAAGTCTTCAACGGAATCAGAGTACATAGCGGCTTCAGAGGCTTCATCAGAAGCGGTATGGATGAAGAGGTTCATTGTAGAGCTCGGTGTGGTTCCTAGTGCATTGGACCCACTAGTCATCTACTGTGACAACATGGATGCCATCGCCAATGCACAAGAACCAAGGTCACACAAGAGGCTGAAGCATATCAAGCTGCGTTACCACTCGATTCGCGAGTACATCGAAGATGGAGAAGTAAAGATTTGCAAAGTACACACTGATCTGAATGTAGCAGATCCGTTGACTAAATCTCTCCCTAGGGCAAAGCATGACCAACACCAGAATGCCATGGGTGTTAGGTACCTTACAATGTAATCTAGATTATTGACTCTAATGCAAGTGGGAGACTGTTGGAGATATGCCCAAGAGGCAATAATAAAAGTGGTTATTATATATCTTAATGTTTATGATAAATGTTTATATACCATGCTATAATTGTATTAACCGAAACATTGATACATGTGTGATATGTAAACAACAAAGAGTCCCTAGTATGCCTCTTAACTATCTTGTTGATTAATGGATGATTAGTTTCATAATCATGAACATTGGATGTTATTAATAACAAGGTTATATCATTATATGAATGATGTAATGGACACACCCATTTAAGCGTAGCATAAGATCACGTCATTAAGTTATTTGCTATAAGCTTTCGATACATAGTTACCTAGTCCTTATGACCATGAGATCATGTAAATCACTTGTACCGGAAAGGTACTTTGATTACATCAAACGCCACTGCGTAAATGGGTGGTTATAAAGGTGGGATTAAGTATCCGGAAAGTATGAGTTGAGGCATATGGATCAACAGTGGGATTTGTCCATCCCGATGACGGATAGATATACTCTGGGCCCTCACGGTGGAATGTCGTCTAATGTCTTGCAAGCATATGAATAAGTTCATAAGAGACCACATACCACGGTACGAGTAAAGAGTACTTGTCAGGAGACGAGGTTGAACAAGGTATAGAGTGATACCGATGATCAAACCTCGGACAAGTAAAATATCACGTGACAAAGGGAATTGGTATCGTATGTGAATGGTTCATTCGATCACTAAAGTCATCGTTGAATATGTGGGAGCCATTATGGATCTCCAGATCCCGCTATTGGTAATTGGTCGGAGAGAGTACTCAACCATGTCCACATAGTTCGCGAACCGTAGGGTGACACACTTAAGGTTTGATGTTGAAATGGTAGAACTTGAAATATGGAATGGAGTTCGAAGTATTGTTCGAAGTCCCGGATGGGATCCCGGACATCACGAGGAGTTCCGGAATGGTCCGGAGAATAAGATTCATATATAGGAAGTCATTTTATAAGTTTTAAAATGATTTTGCGGAAGGTTCTAGAAGGTTCTAGAAAAGTCCGGAAGGAATCACTAAGGAAGGAGGAGTCCCGGAGGGACTCCACCTCCCCATGGCCGGCCAACCCTAGAAGGGGGAGTCCAAGGTGGACTCCACCAAGGGGGCCGGCCACCCCCCCTCATGGAAGGGTGGGAATCCCACTTGAGGTGGGAGTCCCACCTTGGGTAGGTCTCCCTACACATGGAAATTTTGGGTTGGGGTCTTATTCGAAGACTTGTAGTCCAACACTTGGGGGTTCCACCTATATAATGAGGGCCAAGGGGAGGGGGCCGGCCACCCCAAGACCCCAAGGTGGCCGCACCCCTAGTGGCCGGCGCCCCCCTCTCCCAAACCCTAGCCGCCCCCTCTCTCCTCCACTACTCCCGCACGCTTAGCGAAGCTCCGCCGGAGTTCTCCACCACCACCGCCACCACGCCGTCGTGCTGCCGGATTCAAGGAGAAGCTACTACTTCCGCTGCCCACTGGAACGGGGAGGTGGACGTCAACTTCATCAACACCGAACGTGTGACCGAGTACGGAGGTGCTGCCCGATCGTGGCACCGTGGTCAAGATCTTCTACGCGCTTTTGCAAGCGGCAAATGATCGTCTACCGCAGCAACAAGAGCCTCATCTTGTAGGCTTTGGAAATCTTCAAGGGTGAGTCTCGATCATCCCCTCGTTGCTACCGTCTTCTAGATTGCATCTTGGCTTGGATTGCGTTCTCGCGGTAGGAAATTTTTTTGTTTTCTATGCAACGAATCCCTACAGGGACCAGCTCCGTCTTCTTGAGGGGCGGTTCCGGCGGTATGGGCCAAGAAGTGTACGAAGTGGCACCTCTGCTTTTCTAACACCTGGGAGACCCAGGCGGATCTGCATTGGTCTTCCACCGTTATTTCCTGCTCAGGGGCGGATTGGGTGGACTTTGAAATTTCCAGATCCAAGGCGGAATCTTCCTTGGGAAGTTCCTGCATCTCAGATCGGATCTTCGCGACTGCGTCCAGCTCGGCGGCGGTCGCGTCTGCGTTACTTACCAGTGGGTTTCCGTCGGAATCGACGGTTTCCCCGATGAAGATGTGTATGCCGCCATCTGGGATGATGGAGAGCTTGACGGGGTTTGTCTTAGCCGGAATCCAGCACTCATCCGGAGAGACGAACGGCAGATTTCCGGCGTAAAGGACGCGCCCCACAGCGATGGTGTCGTCGTAGCTTCCCATGGCGGAACCCTCCCGGTTCCGGCCTCCAGGCGCCGCAGGCCCCACGGTGGGCGCCAACTGTCGTTGCCTAATCGACGGTACCTCGGAGGAGAGATCCTCACGAGGGGGAGAAGAAGTAGGGGCCATAGGGCGGAGTGCACACGGGACGGTGGTACGCGATTTACCCAGCTTCGGAACACCTGCACGATGACAGGGCCTACTGCTGCTTGTCTGGAATTATCTGGGCGCTTTCGCGATGTTATAATGAGTTGAGATTGTGCCTCTAGGGCTCCCGGGATCCGGCTTATAAAGGCGCATGGATCTAGGGTTTACATGGAGAGTCCTAGCCGGATACAGGTTGCCTAACTACGGTACAATATCTTGCCGTGCACGTTAAGGATCCGCCTTCCCATCTATGTCGTACCGGATCCGGGTTCCTTAATGCGCCTTCATGGATCCGGGTTCCTCCTCAAGGTCGGTCGGATCTGGCTCCCTCTGCCTGGGCCGGACTTTATCCGTCAGGATCAACAGCAACTAGGCCGCCCGATGGGCCACATGCCAAATCACCATCTGTGGGCCACCCGGGCTTGCCGGATCTAGGCAATGTCGATGGTACACCTATGAAGTATACCCACAACACTGTCGACGGGAACATCGTCTCCCACTGAATGAATATTCCGCCTTAATGAGACACACAGATGTCAAACCTGGGATTTGAACTCTGGTGGGCTAGGGGTACAACCACCCTCCTAACCACCCAACCTCAAGTTGGTTCTCATACACGCACTTACTTGTTCTCAATGAAAGATGAAATAGCATATTTTTATAGCTCACTATTATACATGTTGGTTGGTGACATGGCACTTAGCTTAGACTACTCATAGTGGAGAGTAACATAGATAATAACATCAACAATATGCAATGCCAACTAAGCATTTTAATGACATTGCATGTTATTAAATGAAGAAAAAACGAATAGTGGTAACTACTCCCTCTATACCTGTTTATTGAGCTTAATAGATCCAGCGCTGGGACCAAGGTAACACTCTATTGGTTGAAGAATTTTTTGTCAAATCACTTTGATTCTGTTTATGGATGCGCAGTTAGGTTGATCATAGTGGTAAATATCATGTAGTAGTATCATGCATATGATATTTGTGTATGATACTATCTCTAGAGTGTGTACTATCATAGAGTAGTATCATAACCATGCTATGTTTATTGCTTTTTAGAACCTCAATGCAAATTTGTGTACAATATTTGTTTGGTATTAAATTTTCCCATACAGTATCCACCTATGTTACTCTAATCTCCTCACTCTTCCTTAATTATCCGCCACATCATCATTTTTGTGGAAACAATATGCATGATACTAGCTATGATACTAGCACTATGGCTAGCCTTAAAATGGAAAGCCGAACAATCAACTATAGTCCCACCTTCGCTTTGCATGCAAACCAATTAGAATTGCTTGAGCGCATGTAAAATCGCATGCACCGGTCCTTTTTTTTTTTTTGCTGAGCAATTGCCGCCCATTTTTTGCTGGCTGAGAGTGATTTTAGGTGTAGTGGGTATTAATTATTGCTAGTTATGGCTAATATGAGCCTAATTCTTCGGTATCACTCTAAAATTTTTGTAAGCTCAATAAACCGGTATGGTGGAAGTAGCTATGTTACCATCACATCAGACAATCTAAGGCAAGATGAGTCTACGACTTAATAAATGTAATATTTAATGTTACTACACCTATGATATTAACCACTATAAAAATAGTAACATAGAGTAGTAACATGTGTATATTACTATCTAATGTTACTCCTCACTATGACTAATCTTATAGCCAACAGTTAGTTATACTATTGAACTCCTAGAGGACACCCTTCAACCGGTGAAAGAAGTGTATTTTAAACCATGTGCCGAGCTGGACAAAAAATACTTCGATGCAACATCACCAGGTGCCATTGTTAATTTCCTGTTTTATGTCAATATTTATCCAGAGAAGCGTTATAATGATTTGTAAATTATTTGTCTATTTAGTAAAATGTTCAAAAAAATTGCCAATAGTTTTATGTCAATATCGATCAAGAGAAGCATTATAAAGATTTATACTGCTTGATTGTTCTATGGTTAAGTAAGGCCGTTTACAAAATTACGTTGGTTGCGTACGTGTATCTTTCCTACACACTCGACTTTGCATAATCATGTTTACATGTGCAAGTGCAACGAAGAACGAATCTTAAAGTACCACGGACATTCAGCTATACCAATATCTGAGTGAACAGAGGTATAAAGTTGTCAAAAAGAATGACACAGATTCCGTCCTGGTCTCCTTGGTTCACAGGATTTAAACCCATTGCACGGCACGACATATCTTTTTTTTCTTCTGATGTTAGTCATCACTGAAACAAAATGCCTCGATGCATTTCCTATTGGAAAATGATCTAATCCCCCCGGGGGACAAGACGCGTCGCAACCCCCCGCCTCCGTGGCCGTCGGATGAGCCTCATCGTGCACGTGCTCGCCCCAGCATCCCAGCACACGCCTCATGGGTGGGCCCCCCACCACAACCTTATCTCCTACGACTATTCTCTCTCCCGCAACACTGCTCGCCAGACCGAGAAATCCCCATCAAGCTCCGCCGCAGCGCCCAGCCATGCCATCGCGCTCCGCCGTCGCGCCCCGTCGTCGCGCCATCCTTCCCCTTCCCTCTGCGCGTGGGCCGCCTCCCCTGACCTCGCTATCAGTCGCTGCGTCGTGCTTCGCCTTTCCTGCGAGCGACCGCCGCCTCCCCCGGCCTCGCTCCCCGCCGCCACGCCGTGCTTCGCCTTCCCTGCGCGCGTCCGCCGCCTCCCCCGACCTCGCTCTCCGTAGCCGCGGCCCGTCCTCGTCGGCGCCCACGACGAGCCTCCCCTGTGCACGGTCATCGGCTCGCCTGACCCCTCCACGTGCAGCTCTTCGAGGTCAACGTCGTTGCTTCTCCGATTTCGAAGCTGCCCAAGGTCCCGGCGGCGCCGGCGGTGGTGCTGGTGTGGAGATGGCTGCTGCTACAAGGGTCGGCTGGGCTTGCTACAAGGGCGGACGGGCTTCGCTACAATAGGCGGCCGGCCTTGCTACCGGCGGTGGGCGGCGGGAGCCGTTGCTACAAGGGGAGGGAGGTCTTGCTACATGGGGTGCAGGGCCTTGCTACCTTGGGTGCTAGGCTTTGATACAAGGGGGCGGCCGGCCTTTTGCATCGGCAGTGGCTGAAGTTGCTACTATGGCGGGAGGCCTTGCTACAATAGGCACCTGTCTTTGCTACCTCTGGTGGATGCCTTTGCTGCCAGTGCTTGGGGTCTTCTCCGACGACGGCTCCTCCAGCCACGACGCTATTTTTGCTGCAAGCAGTGGGTCGCTCAATCTGCTACCAGCGGCGTAAGGCGCTGCTACAAGGGGTGTCCAGCGTTGCTACATAGGCGACGATGTCTTCTCCGGCGGCGACGACAACGACTTTTCCGGCGATATCATCTTCTCCGGCAAGCACCTTCTCCGTCGACGATTGGGTTAGAGAAGGGCGGCCAGGATAGGAGTAGCCGGCGGTCAAAGTTTTTTATGTGAGAGAGTGGGGATGGTTCGTTCGGAATGAATCGTTCCTTGACCAAGTGAGGGACACGTGTCACCTCCTGGATCCGGGGGCTGAAAATTCTAATCCCCGGGGGACGCTCAGCATCTTCCTTTCCTATTTGTAGTTGCATATAAATGCTCCAAAATTCCAATGGCGATCCTTTGAATCAACCACTTCCTTTGGAGAGTTATAAATAGCAGATTAGATAATGCCCCGAGATTTCATGGTAATTTATTAATGAACCAGCCCAGTGAGACGACATGGTACCCAAAAATATATGATGTTCATAGATAACAAAATATATAACTCAAAATATCCTTGTGTCCTATAATTCAAGGATTAGAGAATGCCAGATGGTAAAGCCATGATACAGCAATGCAGATACACAAAAACTGATAATCATTCTCCCCTCAAGAGCCACTCAGCTTCCTTCACGCCATACAGATCAAACTAACAAAAATACAGCATCAACATCACATGCGTTGCTTTATAACCGAAACCCAGTTATTTTTGCATGCCTCAGTCTTATGTAGTGCCAGCTTCCAGTTAGCCTTGTGCATATAGATCCACCGGATTAAAACATTATCGGCATGAGAAGCTCTCCAAGAAGAATCTAAATGGTAGGCCAAAAAGAAGCAAATTACTTAAGACCAAACACTACTTCAAGAATAACAAAATATGAATATAATTGTAGCAACCTATGCTTACCTCATTAGTCATCAAGGTAGTAGTAGGATCCTGCATTCTTCTGTTCTCTGTCTTTTGTAGATTCCAGTTTGTTAATCCGGGGCCTATAGTTTGTCGGGTCTCTTCTGAATGTAATGTCAAGATGCTATCACAAAACAATGAACAAAAAAAAGAAAATTAGCACAGCAAAACAAGAAAATGTCAGTAAAGAAGAAACCAATGTAAGTTTCTATATATGCAAGTCTAAATTTGGTGAATCCTATGGAAAATCAATCTTATAGAAAGCTTTATAAAACTGAACCAAAGACTTGTGTAACCTATGAGTTACTTCACACTTACCGATAAGAATTTATTCATCCCAGATACCAAAGACTGTGGTGCATTGGCAGTACAGTCAATAGAGGCACGTCCCTCATAAACAATAACCTTGTCCGCTAAGTAGGTTGCCATGATGAAATCGTGCTCAACAATAAATGCAGTTTTCTTTGCATGTAGGATGAATCGTTTGATAACCTTTGAAGCAACAATGCGCTGTTCTGAATCGAGATATGCACTTGGTTCATCAATCAAATAAATATCTGCAGGCTGAACAACAACCACAAAGTTAGAACTGCCAAGCTGATAGAATGTATGTGCTTGGTTCCACTCAACATTACCATATGATTGACAAAGTTTACGTGAAGTGTTCAGACATGAACAACGGACTATGCGTTATATCTTAATATGCTGAAGGTTATCTCATATGAATTATGGATCATATGCTATTACCATCTCTGTTCTTCACACAATATCCAAAATCTTCCAGGTATACGAATGCAGACCTTAGAAAATTAAGTCTTAAAAGGCAAATGGACAAAACACATTTACTATATCAAACATGTAAAAACAATATCCAATGAGATGTCTGCAAGCTTTTGAAAACCGTAGAATGTAAAAACATTATGCTTCATTCCTTGCAAAATTCATGTAAAAGCAGAAAATACCTTTCCAAGGCACAGACACAATGCCACTCTTTGGAGCTCTCCACCTGATAAATTAATAACCTCCTGGTCCATGAGTGCCTCAATTTGTAGTGGTTTCATGACATCAGACACAAACTGAGGATGAGTATATGAATCCCGTATCTTCGAGTGAAGCAAGTGCCTCACTGGATGCTGGAACTTTGGGCTAATCTTCTGAGGCTTGTAGGACACATTAAATTCAGGGATTTCAACCTCAGTTCCTTCCACAGTATCTGGCTTCAACAACCCAGCCTGTTCAATTATAACAAACAAGGAACGTAAGATGCAAAGTGGGTTTTATTCAGTCGAACTAAACTATGCTCTTTAATCAAGATAAGCTTCACATAAGTTAAGTAGTCAGGTGTTAGCAAACCTTATTATAAAATTAGAACAAACATACAGTACAGTAACATAGAGAAGACAATGAGCTTCACATAAGTGGCATCAAGTAATAGCAAATAGCATATCTTCTTATAAAATCACACCTTAATCTATCAACAAGCTAAAATTCATACCTTATTTATATCAATAGTTGGGAATGGAGTTTTGGCTCCCGGGTGAACAGTAAATTTGAAAGAAAAAATTAAATCATAAATTTCGTGTACTTGTTTTGTAACAATGGTCTTTGTTCATGCAAATTTTCATGCAAAATCAACATGTACTTTTCCCCAAGAAAAAGAAAAAGGAAAAGGAAACTAAGATTCCAACATCAAAGCCTTTCCCAAGCTAGTTAGAGTAGGCTAGATATGAAACCCAACGGAGGCATAAGAAAACCAAAACAAGGAGAGAGAGCAAAAAAGAACAAGTAAACTACGATTCCAGCACATGGATCGCTGATTTCCATGCGTTCCTATCAAGAGACAAATCTGTCTTTCAGCACATGTCACAATATTTGTGTTATGTCCATAAAAATTTGCAAACAACCAACTGACACGAACATATACACGTCTAATATTTTTCAGATTTTTTGCCATCCATAAAATTATTTTCCGCATGCAGACTGTAGGAGCATATGCTCTTGGGAGTCAAACTGCATTTCAAAGATTTTGCGTCAGACTCCATAAAAAATGAAGAGTAAACTGCACTACCCTCAGATGAACATTTTCAACCAGCAACATACTAAATGGTAATACATTAGATTTCAAGCAGCGACAAACTCACACGCTTTAGCACTATCCAAAACCTCCTGTTCAGAAGTATACATGTGGAACTTTCACAGCAAAGGATAAAAAAGACATTTCATACTTAGAATTCAAATTACAGCCTTCAACTCAATCGCGCGGTGACTTCTATAAAGTTGCTAAGCTTGCAGTGTCCATAATGGTAAGATGACTTAAGATTCAAAGGTTCTGTTGGTATCATTTGAATGCGTGCACTATTTACAAGACTTGCAACATAAGGTGACAGAGAGGGGGTGGGATGGGAGGAATGGAGAGATATACCAGCATTCTGATGAATGTAGTTTTCCCTGTGCCGTTCTCACCAAGCATCACAACAATCTGAGAATCAGTGAATTCACCCTCAGCTACACAGAGCTTGAAATTTCCCTGTGTTTTGGTCATGGTAGGGTACTTGTACCGCTGGTACGAAGCAACTTCCTCCGCATTTTCCTGGGTCTCCGCGATCTAACAAGACAACACTAACATGAGTACGAAGTTCCATAACAGAACAAGTATTTCACATTTTATGTAGCAATGTTACCTTAAATGTAAGAGATTCCTCTCGAAATCGAAGGTTTTCTGTTGGAACAAATCCAGCCAGGAAAATATTGATACCTTCTCGGACCGAAAATGGCAACGTAACTACACCATAAGCACCTGGCTTCCCATATAGGCAGCAAATAAAGTCGGACAGGTAATCTAGGACACTCAAGTCATGTTCCACAACAATGACATAGCTGGAAAAGAACATACAACACTTGATCATTAATTTCTTCAAGCTTCTGGTCAAAGATTCAAAAGATAATCAGGACAACAGATATTCATTACCTGTTGGATCTAAGCAAAGACCTAATGACTCGTGCAGCCTTAAGCCTCTGCTTAACATCAAGATAACTTGATGGCTCATCAAACATGTAAATTTCTGCACTTTGTACAGCAACAACTGCTATTGCAAATCTCTGAAGCTCGCCACCGGACAGATCTCCTACATTTCTGTCAATGACTTGGTTTAATTCAAGATCAACACATAGCTCATTTTTCATATCCCGCTCATCTTTTTGCTCAAGTACTTGCCCTACATTTCCCTGGACCGCTTTTGGAATGTGGTCGACATACTGGGGCTTGATGATAGCCTGTTGAAGAGGGGGACAGAGATAGTGTGCACAATTTCAGAAGAATTCAAAAGTAAAAGGACAGATACTAAATGTGCAAGATACACAGGGGGTGGTCCTTAAACTTGGCGTGCCGGTTGAGTCCTTAATCTGTGGATTCACTTTAGATCATAAACTCTCAAATTCACTAATGTTCCTTCACTCCCGAAGAGTAAAATGTTTAGTTTTGAATCAAAGTGAACACCTATGCCGAATTTAACCATTTGAGAGTTTATGAACTAAAATGAAACAAGCTGCCAAGTTAAAAGACCGCCCAGTGAATTGTGCTAATACAAAACAATTAATGCAACAGCATATTTAAACATGTCGGAGTATCCGGATAGGTATGTCAGTAACTAGGGTACGGTGGCAATCCAAGACTTGAATAACAGCAGACTATCTATATCTATACCTAATAATAAAGAAAATAAGGTTTCTTGCGAGTTTTTCGTCCAACTTAGAATTGCCCCTAAAGTTGATGAAAATTACCCACCACTGCCACCTGTTAGTTATGTACCGGGTCTACTAAATAAAAATCAGATCCCGTCCGTTTCCTTCCATCGTCAAAATTGTTTCCTCATCAGTTTATCTCCCGATCGGTTCCTATCACTAATCCTACGCGTGATGGGCTTTTCATGAGTCGCCGGACCTCGCTCCTATTAAGAGTTCAGATCGATAAATAAGAGTTCAGGTCGTACGTATCAGGTGTGGTTTCTCAGGCCTTGCTCCCATTAAAAACAGTCCAGGTCGAGGCTCCGTGTGAGGTTACGGTGCAAACGCTCGTGCTGATACATACACGGCTCTTATCCGTTATGAACCAACTCAATCTGGAGAAGCTTCTCCCGTCCGCCGCCACCCACCCGAGCGCTTGACGGGAGCAGACCTGCACGCCGCAACCCTAGCCCTGAGTTTGTCGAACGGGATCTCTATGTCTCTTACAGAGTTTATATAGAGGAGGCGATGTGCGTGAAGACTGCCTTGAACTCGTACACATTATTACCATACCAATGGAGAATCAGATCGACAGGCTTTACAAGATGTATGATCAAGAGAAACATGGCAAAAAGGTCACGCAGGAGAAGTTATTGAGATGATTCTTTGTTTATTTGATCGGCATTGTTCATGGCTAGCTGGGTGTCGCCCCAAATGTGAGGGGCAGAGAAAAGCAATCCCAGAGAGCACTCATGGGCGGCGGCGCAAGAGCGCGAACATACCGTGAGCATGGTCGCCGGAGTAAGAGGTGACTTTTTGGCGTCCTTGATCGTCGACCTCGTGGGTCGCACTCAACGCGCTCGTCGGCTATAGTGACGGTAGTATGTCATCTTCAGGCCTTCGTCTCCATTGTTTCTCAAGTTTTACGGTGGTTGCATAGTAAAGTGATCGGTAGATGACTACTTGTTATTACTGGTTAGACGTGTGGTAGCTGAAATCTTTCGGTCGTGAAGTAGCTAAACATTATACTGATTTTTTTAACACAGTCGATCGAGGAGCAGCTGTGTGTTGAAGGCTATTCCGCAGGTGAGGTACGGAATTAGATGTGTCTCCGCTATGGCCAGCATCGTGAATGGTAACACCAAGGAGAGATGTACTACCTGGAAGAAGAGACGATGGGAATAGAAGTATAGAACTGACTTATATGCTGTTATGAGTTATCTTTTTTTTTTATTTGTGCAGTTCTCCTCTTTGTTTTCTTGTATGAGACAATGCCGGCATCTGGCCTCCACAATGTTAGATTTTTTTAAGATCCAAAGTAAAGTGTAGAAGGTTATCTATATTGAATAAAAGAGTTTTTTAACCAATAATAAAACATGAGTTCAAACAAATTAAATATTGACAGTCAGACAAAATAGTCTCGGTAGGGCCTAAAATATTTAACACTGCAAAAATATTTCGTACTAACGGGATGCATAAGACATCACAAATGATTTTTTGCAAGTGAAAGTCTACATGTCAGACCACTTCAAGAAATCCTCAAATGTTACTGCTATTGCGCGTAATCGATCATAGTTCTGTTGTATCATCTTGTCAGGTTGGGATACGTGCATCAACACATTTTGGGACTAAACTTGTGTTGCGTCAATGATTATCGTAAAATAATGATATTTAACACTAAGACATATATTTTCAATCAACCCGTAGCAACGCACGGGCAATTTTCCTATCTACACTCATATGCTTAATGGTCAAACTACCTAGATGCTTCACCAAAAAATCTGGTGGCATGCGTGTGAAGTGATTGTAACCAGAATATCAAGAGCTTATTGCAGACTAAGTATCAGCAAATCAGAGAACCAAGAGCTTATTGCAGACTACAAAGCAACAAATCCTGCAATTGATTGCAAGTACAGTGAGTAAAAAGGTAGCACCTTCAGGTTATCTTCCAATATACGTGTAAAATAATTCTGAAGTTCAGACCCACGGAAGTATGTCAGAATCTCTTGCCAATCAGGTGGATTCTGCAAAAAAATAATGCAGAGCTATTAATATTTAATAACCATCTTTTGCGCACATTACAGAAAAAAATGGAGTAAGGGACATTTTCCAAAACAACCCAGCTGAGAAGAGAAACCCATGGCCAGAAAAGGGAAACCAGATGGGAGATATGGAATAACATACTTTGAAGCGTCCCAAATTAGGCTTCAGCTTGCCAGCCAACACTTTAAGTGCAGTTGACTTCCCAATTCCATTGGTACCAACAAGGCCCAAAACTTGACCAGGTCTTGGAACAGGCAACCTGCAAGTGCTAATTAGTACTTCTTCGAGACGAATGGCTTTAAGCCAGATTGTTAAACATACAGATAACCAAATAGTGCAACTTCAGACAAACTAAGCTCTCTTATTATAAAAAAAGGTAACCTGTGCAATTTAAAGGTATTTGGTCCGTAGCGATGGGTAGTATCTTTTTCCAAATCTTTTGGAAGGTTGATGATCTCAATGGCATCAAATGGGCATTTCTGCAACAGCGATTGCAGAAGAAGTGAGAACAATATATGAAAGCACTCAGAAAAATTATACAACAGCTGTATAAAGTTACAGGCATACCTTAACGCAAATACCACAACCAATACACAGCTCTTCAGAAATGAAAGCAAGTTTCACTGCTGGACTAACTTCGATGCAAAGCTTCCCTGTACAACAAATCAGTAAATTGTCATAATCACAGCAACACTTCAAGGTCTATGAAAATCGCTAGTGTAGTGTGCATAGCACGATATTGCAATAAGAATCACGATAAGAACAACAGGGAAGTGGATAAATGGGGCACACAGCTATTCAGATGTACCCTATGAATAACTAACTAAACAGCAAGTACTAAGTAACATTTTTGTCTAAAAAAAGTACTTAGTAACATGTATGAGGACTAGACAGAATTTTAAGTTACAGAGCAACGATGCGTCAAGACTATAGGTGGCCATGCTAAGCTCTCTAAATTCTCAGATCTCGCATCGACTATCCGCTGATCAATCAGCACCAAATCAGAATCATTCTACGGACAGATTGCCCCGTGGAAATGGATCTAAACTTCGATTCGACAAAACCACCCGCGGACAAAGCGTAAACTCCATCGCTCGAACCGCGAAGGCGGAAAGATAGAGGAAATTACCGGTCTTGACGACAGGGCAACTCTTTTTGCACTCCTGGCGGCACTTCTTGGGCTTGCACTTGTCCTCGCTCACGATCGCGATACGGGTCAAACGCTCCGCCATCTGCGGCGACTCTCCTTGGCCGCCGCCGACGCGAAGTGGCGTCCGATGGAAGAAGGGGGGATTCTTCGGTCTGGCGGCGGCGTAGGATTGAGCAGGAGGCTGCGGTGAGGAAGGAGGGTATCACTTTGGCTTTGGCTTTGGGAGTGTGGCGGCCACGTAACGCGAGGCGACGGGTCGAACCAAATAAAACCCTAGGCTCGGGTCCTCCAGATCGATGCGACTGCACCAGATTCGACCGCAACACGAACGCCTGCTTTTGCTAGGCGTCGCCCGATTGCTCATCCAAAATGTCCATTAATCATCTATAGTCGAATTTTAGTTGCCTCTTGTTTAGAAGAAATGTTTTATCACATTATGAGAGACTAGCAAAAGTGCTCGTGCGTTGCTACGGCCAAACACATATAGATCTCTCAAATTAATCTCATAAAGTTGCACAACAAAGGCTTTAGATATACCTCCATCAAATTAGAACTCAAATAACACCAGTTTTCTATTTATATCAGATTGTTTTATATTGAATACTCGTGATCAAGAATTTTGTCCCAGACTTCTTCCACCTTCATAGCCACACATCTTCCACTTTCTTCTTGGTCCACATATGCCGGTATGTGTGCGCGAGACCTTTCGGAGCTTACAACATGTGAGAATTTTTTTGATCAAGTAGGCAGAAATTAGCTAGACTTAGCACATCCACGACGCCTCCTCTGTCAGGTGTACCGTTACCGCATCCTCGATCTATCCGTTTATTTAGCCTCGAAAACATACACAAATGTGTCGCCATCACCCCCTCACATCATTGTTCGAAAACTTTCGTCTTTGAGATTCATACACTTTGTAGAAAAACACCCTGAGTGATATCTTTTTCGTGTCAGTAAGCCCCTCATAACATGCCGCTCTTTCTTTTCATATATATTACATTAATTTAGGTATACCGTTACCCATCGGCCTAACCGTCTTCTCAAATAACAGAAATACAGGTCATAACACCGTCCAATATTATTGTCAAATTATTTAAATACTGTTATATTTCATCCTATTACGTTAATTTAGGTATGGATTTTTGTTGGTACGAAAAATTACCGTCCTTAGATCGCCTTTTTAGATCTTTTATTTTATTTAAGTATAGTAATCTACTACCTTTGTTCATAATAAATATATAAGACATTTTGGAAGATAACCATTTAAAATTTGTCAAAATAGGGTATAAAAAGCGCATCTTTTTTTTAGATATATTAGTCTGGTCTCTTCCCGGCTATGCGGTCAGCTTCCTCTTCCCCTTCCCTCTCTGTTTGCCGCGGTTCGAGCAAACGCCCCGTTGGGACCAAACTCTGTCATCGGTCGATTTGATCAGATCGGATACATCATAGGCAACATCATCTCCTTTCATTCATGCACGTGTCCCACAAAGTTTTTTGCCCATCATGGGTCCCGTTCAATGCACAATCCTCTCATCGGAGACATCATCTCCTTTCATTCATGCACGTGTCCCAGAGCACAGTTCTTTGTCCATCAGGCTCCACCATCGTATATAAACAGGTAAATCTTGGTGTAAGGGAACGAGGTGGGACTATTCAGCCCAAAATATGCATACGCCTCTCTCTCTTTTAACTTCTTAGAACCTCCACAGCACGATCTACAGCAGCCCAATACAGGCCCGTTTAATGGACAGTAGGAAATATGATTCATGACATTATTATTAATCAGACGTTTGGCAGATTTGCATTGAGTCTGTTTAGTCCCTGCCTGAAAGCACGGCATACACTGCAGTCTGGAACAGAACCCGTACACCACCAGGTCGAGCGAGCAAGCCGGCGAATGATGCAACACCTAGTCTGACGAGCATATCAGGCAAGCTGAACACGGGGAGATGCTGACAGCCTCGCCAGACCACCCGCAGAAACTCCAGCGTGGTGAGCAAACAACCAAGAAAAAAATCAGATTGATATAAGCAACATCAGCGAACACATCTAGAAACAACAGGATCGGAGGACCATGCCAGAGGAGATGCACGGCACTCCAACGTTTGCCTACGTCTCACGCCGGTAACGCGGATGAGATAGATCACGGACGCTGCCTCGGACATGGATGTATCCAGGACCACGGCGACCTCACCGCACGAACACCACGGCAAGAGGACGCGCGGCGCCATGGACGGGCAGAGGGGCCGCGCGAGGTCGGCGGGAGACCTCCCAGTCCAAGAGACCCAAATAAATTCTCTGTCAGGGATGCCTCCCATCTCGTTCCACGCTGCCGCCTCGCCCAGCACCGCATGCGCGTGACCACCCCACTCGGGATCCCCGGGATTTTGGTGCGCGTGGGCTAGCAGGTGAGCGGCGGCTGGGTTGGGCGAGGCACGCAGGGAGCCAGGGACTACCGGAAGAGTGGAGGCATGCGAGCGGCTCGTGGCTTGGGCCTGGTGGGCGCCCGCGCGGAGCGGCAGTCAACGCGGAGCGGCGTGCGCGCGTGATTTGGAACAAGGCAGGAGCGCTGCGGGCGGACCGGCGGACGTGGATGCAGGGGATCGAGCGGGGATTCGGAGGAGAGGATCTGGCGGAAGCGAACGGAAGGGCGATGTGGCTGGTGGCGCGAGACGAGGTAGGCCAGGAGGAGGGCGAGGCGAGCAGAGGCGGAACCGGCGGCGGTGGGTGTGCAGCAAGCGTGAGCGAGGCGGGCGACGGGCGGAGAGAAAAAGAATAGCCAACCGTTACGATGGCAAATTGCAGTATTATGTGATTTGGTGGGAGGGCAAAAAGGTCCAAATAATTGTTGGACGAAAATTTTGGTAGAAACCTTAGCTCCTTTATTATTAGGTATAGAGTAATATGTTTTGTACATATCACAAGCCTAGAAAATGTGAACATATGAGGTTATGGCACTTAGAGTTGATGCTCTTAATTATCTTGTTCATAGGTGGCATGTTTGCTCAAACAAGCTCCACTTCTATTAAAAAGCTTTTATTGCTCATCTTATGGATTCTTGTTTGAGTAAGAAATTCTTGGTACGGTTTTCCTCAAATACATATCTCTATATCTTATTTGGGACACTGTTTGCTTCAAGTTATTCTAATCATTGTCGTGCGTGATTGTTTGACTAGTTGAAGCTATCAAGAATCTTCATCCATGCATAGTGCTTAATTTTATATACTTATCATATGCCTTTTATTGTGAAATTGATCCTTACTATCCTTGTTAATATACCACCGGAAGTTAATTCCAATATTCTCATTGTCTTTGACAATTGATAATCTTGTATGTGGTTGAATTTATGGATCACCTTCACCTTGGATTGCTTCTTATTGCCTTATTTTATTTCCAACAAATCCTTGTTGCTCCCATGTGTCTTCCTTGTTCTTTTGAAAAATCTTTTGATAAATTCTCATGATTCATATCAAGTGTTTGTTTTGTAAGACAAATTTTTTCTTTACGGTACATTGTGCCATTGTGAAAAGTGTAGAGGGTTTGGTTTATTTGTTCGAACCTTGCTCTTTTGGGAGTTTTGCTATCTCATTCCTTCTTCTATGCTTTATTTGTTGAACAAGATAAATCCTTGAGCATGTTTGCTTTATTTCATCCTTTATGCTCAATGGTTTCTTCTTAGTTCATTTGTTGAACTTTGTTGAACAAATCTTTTGTGATTTGCGACCTTGATATATTTTGGACAACAAATTTGTTTGGTCACATCTTTATGCCTTCTTCAGTTCATTTGGTGTTTTGTCCAAAGTATATCTTTCTTGGATCTTTAAAGTCTTTATGTGTGCTTATATGTAATTTGTTTATATTTGTAGCATGTTTGCTTTCTTTGATCAATTATATAGGGTATACTCCATCAAATCCTAAATGGCTAAGATGTGCATGAAATTCAAATTTCATCTAAATATGCACATATTTATATGGAGTGTGTCCTATATATTGTGGTTAGTCTAACCATGTTGGACCCAATGAGTTTGGGGACCAAGATGTACTTGAATGTTGTTTTAGGTACATTGGAGATGCAATGGAGGCTTGTCTCATCTATAAGGAAGGTGTTGTCACCATATGATAATTGGAGTCAAGCTAGGATGATCGATGGAATCTTATCTACTACATCATGCCATCGCTATCTCGGTAACACGTATCTTATTCATTCATTCTCATATAGCATCCAACCTCTTGTAGGTTGTATCTTGGCATGGAATTATTTATTTCGAAAATATTACGGTTCTTGAAAAATCCTTTTAAAGTAAAACTTCTTATTGAACATTTGAGTAATTTGAGAAGATGCATATGATAGGTTATATATATATATATATCATATTTATGATTCACCTATCACAAATATGCCCTCTAGCAATTGATTGCATATGAATTCCTTAAAGAGCTCGTGTGTGCAATATTGATGAAATTGTGAAATAAATCCATATTTGTGATACTTGTTGCCTTTCTCAAAACACTCCAACTAGCTTTACTTCCCTTATTGTTAGTTGTGATGTTCTTGAGATTTAACTTGGTTGAAGTTCATTCATATACCATAAGTGAAAATTGGAGCCATAGGCTATATATGCTTCTTAAGCAAACATCCTTTGGTATATTTTATGACTTCATCGTGGATATCTTGTCTTATCTATTTTGTTAACCTCTTGTGTGTGCATGTTTCTTTATGGATCACTTTGTCCACTTTAGAAACGCATATACATAAGAGCGTTAATCCATCACCTTGATATCCTTATTCTTTGCCGACCATCTTTTATCCCTTTGTTTTTAGTGGTGTTGGTAAAGAAGATTTATGAGTGCTTGGTTTATTTGTTTTTCTTCATGCACTCATATCTCGTAATTGTTGGACTCAAGTTATTCTTGATAAGCATATTATCTTTATCTTGGTTGTGTTCTAAATGATATAGAGGGAGTAAGGATTCCATGTTTGTGCATGTTGTATTCAAATGCAAACACTATAAATTATGCACGAACCTTGGGGAGCTTCCTTATTTTATTCAAAGCACTATATCTCTCTTATCATGATATCTTTGTTTGTCTAATTGGATCTTTTATTGCTTGCTTTATTTGTGAAAACTTTCTCCATCATGATTATATTTATGCAATCTTTGATCCTCAATATAGTTTGACTTCCTTCAAGTATACATCATTGGATATGTGCATTTGATTCCACTCAAATTATGAGAAGTGCACACTTTGGGGAGGATCTCACATTATATTGGCTTTCTAAATTTTTCACCCATTTTGGCACTTGTTGCCAATGGGGGAGAAGTTTAGAGGGTTTAAGGGAACGGTTTTATACTTAAGTTTGGTTTGTGCTTAAGTGTTTTGCCTCTCATGCATTCCATATTTATATGTCTTGCATGGTTGTATATATATAGTGGAAACTATCCCAAAGGTTAATCTTGACAATATATGCAATGAATTCATGTTCATCACATGTGCATACATTGTGGGGGAGTTTTCTCTATATATATTGGTTCTACTCACATCCCTTACATTTGTTGTAGTTGTGTGAGTAGAGTCGGTTTTGATATGGGCTAGTAGCTTTGTGTTACTTGACCATATCAAATACAACCTCTTGTATATAACTTATTCTCGGATAAGTTGCGTACTTGTTTCTAATATTCATTATATAAACACTCTTATTGTGTTTGTCATCAATTACCAAAATGGGGGAGATTGTAAGGGTACATTGCCCCTATGTGTGGTTTTGGTAATTAATGACAACCCCTATGGACTAATGTTTTCATTGAGTTTATATGAAGGAATATTCCATAGGTACTTCTTGTATTCCATGTGTTGGATTCAAGTATGGATACCATGAAGATAAAGATACACCTTGTGTATTGGTATCAAGATCGTCGATTTCAAGATACATATGTGATATGATCAAGATGAAGAAATGAAGATGGAGCTCTTAGGTGGAACTCAATATTAGCCATGCTCTATCTTAAGTGAGTATGAGAAGATACAAGGTTGGTTTGGGCAAGTTCAAGATGAGCATCTTGAGTGGATCACATGCTTGAAGATTGTCGTCCATTTGGTGATAATGGACATGTGAAGATGTGCATCAATGGAGCTTTCCCATCATAGTGTATGGGGGAGCATTTGTGAGTCTTCACGAAGCAACATTGATCAAGTGAGGCATTCCGGCTTGTGTGGAGCTTGAAGTGTTATCATCAAGATCAAGCGGGATGCGCAAGCCAAAGGTATGACCTTGATAGGTTTTCCTTTTACCGGTCTCAAGGCGGTTGATGGGAGACCGGATTATAGGATAGATAGCTGCACTATTAAGAGGGGCTTTCGGTTGGGTAACTTGATCACATCGTTTTAGGGAGCTCAATCCTTTGCATACTTTGCATATTCTTATTGCTTCTTGGTATTTCTCGGTGAGAGGTTCTTGAGCTTGTTGCTAGCTTTACAACAAGCCCAAGTTCATCGAAAACGGAGTTAGCATGCATCTTCTATTGCGTTTTCGAGGTTGGGTGATTTTACCGGTTATTCATGATATAAGGTTCTACCTTTTATATTCATGATAAAATCTCCTCATACAGATTCTTGTGTTTTCACTTTCTATTAGATAGCATTTGTTGTTATCTTCCAAACAAAATTGGTTTCATTCGAATCGGGGTTCGGGAGCATTCGTTATTAAAGAAAAAGGAAAAAGGGGAAAAGAATAAAAGGAAAAAGAAAAAGAAGGGGCCAGCCGACCGGCCGGCCTGACCGGACCGGCCACCGGCCCACCCGGTCCGCGCCTGACCCGGCGCTGGTGCCATCCGGGCCACGGCCAGTGGCTTTCTGGTCCATAACCGGTTGCGAGGTCGGTCCGCTACCGAGCCGCCGGCTCGCACCGGCCAGGTGCCCCGCCGCCCGCTCACCACCGCGCCGCCCACGCGGCCTGCTCCCCGCATCGCCCCGCGCCCCCTTGCCTGTTTGCCGCCCAGTGCGGCGCGCCGCCCCGTCCGGATGTTGGGCCGGCCCGACCGGGCGCCCGGCCAGCCTCCTCGGCGCCATTTTCGGTCGGCCGGCTGGGCCTGTTTTCTGGCCGTTTTTTCTGCCCGTTTCCTGTGCGATTTTCTCTGTCTTTTTCCCCCAACGGGTATATTTGCTCCCTAGCTATAAATAGCCCCTTCTTCCACCTTGGGCTAGTCAGTTCTTCTATTCTCTCACCTCCATTGTTGCCTTTGAAGAACTTGCTCTCTCTCTTGTCTCCCCCCATGATTCTTGCTCATTCTTGAGGGATCTAAGAGAGGAGATCTAGATCTACACTTCCACCAATCCATTTCTCCTCTAAGTGAGGGGAACTCTTGGGATCTAGATCTTGGAGTCTTTTGTTGACTTTCCCCATTGTTCTTCCTCTCCAATCTCATCCTAGCATTCGTTGCTTTGGTGGGATTTGAGTGTGAAGGACTTGAACACCTCTAGTGTTCTTGCTTTGCATCATTGCATAGTTTTGAGCTCTCTACCACGATTAGTTCGAGTGAGAGACCGTGAGCTTGTTACTCTTGGAGGGAGACCTCCTAGTTGGCTTGGTTGGTGCCCTGGTGATCTCTTCGTGGAAGATTGTGAAGGGGCCCGGGCTTCTCCTTCGTGGAGCTTGTGAAGTGGTTGTGGAGCTTGCCAACTCCAGAGCGGAGGAAAAGCTAACCATAAGGAAAGGGCCATTATCCTTCGTGGGTGTGGTTCGGAGAATAGGGTGAGCCTTCGTGGCACGGGGAATCCTTCGTGGGACCTCCACTCCTCCAAACGTGACGTACCTTCTTGCAAAGGAAGGGAACACGGGAATACATCCTCGTCTCGGCGCGCCTCGGTTATTTCTATACCCGAGCTCTCTTTCCTTGTGATAGCCATCGTTCTTGAAGTACATATATCTTGCTATCACTTGTGCTACATATATCTTGTGCCTATCTTGCTTAGCTCTAGTTGCCATTGTTACACTTAGTTGAGCTTAGCATATTTAGATTTTGTGCTTGTAAACTAAACGTTAGTTTAATTCCGCATTCTTACAAGACAAATCCGTAAGAGTTTGTAATTGCCTATTCACCCCCCCCCCCCTCTAGGCGACATCTCGATCTTTCAATTGGTATCAGAGCAAGGTCTCTCCTTGTTTAAGGCTTCACCGCCTTGAGAGTAAAGATGTTGGCTAGTATAGTGCACAATGACACAATTGTCTTTAATGGCACAAATTATCTTTTGTGGCGAAATTGCTTGATTTGTAATCTTCGGACCTTGTGCCCAAATATTGAGCAATTTCTAGATGTCGGTTTTTCTCCTCCGATGGATTCTCAAAATCTATCTTTAGAGGATGAGAAAAACTTACATCTTGAAGCTCAAGTATCTAATGAGCTTTTATTCTCCTTGAGACCCGATTTTCGTAGGTTCTTGATATATATAAAGCGAAAGTCATCTCATGAGATGTGGATCAAGCTTAAGGAAATGTTTGGTGGATCCATTTCTCATTTGGTCGGTGGTGTCTCCGAGGAGTGATACGTCTCAAACGTATCTATAATTTTTTATGTTCCATGCTAGTTTTATGACAATACTCACATGTTTTATATACACTTTATATCATTTTTATGCATTTTCCGGCACTAACCTATTAACAAGATGCCGAAGCGCCAGTTCCTGTTTTCTGCTGTTTTTGGTTTCAGAAATCCTACACAGGAAATATTCTCGGAATTGGACGAAACAAAAGCCCAGGGTCTTATTTTCCACGGAGCCTTCCAGAAGTCCGAAGAGGAAAGGAAGGGGAGCCGAGGGGGCCCCACACCACCTGGCGGCGCGGCCAGGAGGGGGGCGCGCCGCCCTATGGGGTGGGCCCCTCGGGACTCCCCCGACTCTGCCCCTTCGCCTATATATTCTCTCCGTCACGAATACCTATTACCGAGAGCCACGATATGAGAAAAGTTCCAGAGACGCCGCCGCCGCCAATCCCATCTCGGGGGATTCAGGAGATCGCCTCCGGCACCCTGCCGGAGAGGGGAATCATCACCCGGAGGACTCTACATCACCATGATCGCCTCCGGACTGATGCGTGAGTAGTTCATCCTTGGACTATGGGTCCATAGCAGTAGCTAGATGGTTGTCTTCTCCTCTTGTGCTATCATGTTTAGATCTTGTGAGCTGCCTATCATGATCAAGATCATCTATTTGTAATGCTACATGTTGTGTTTGTTGGGATCCGATGAATATGGAATACTATGTCAAGTTGATTATTGATCTATCATATATGTGTTGTTTATGATCTTGCACGCTCTCCGTTGCTAGTAGAGGCTCTGGCCAAGTTGATACTTGTGACTCCAAGAGGGAGTATTTATGCTCGATAGTGGGTTCATGCCTCCATTGAATCTGGGACAGTGACAGAAAGTTCTAAGGTTATGGATGTGCTGTTGCTACTAGGGATAAAACAATGATGCTTTGTTTAAGGATATTTGTATTGTTTACATTACGCACAGTACTTAATGCAATTGTCCGTTGTTTGCAACTTAATACTGGAAGGGGTGCGGATGCTAACCCGAAGGTGGACTTTTTAGGCATAGATGCATCTTTGGATAGCGGTCTATGTTCTTTGTCGTAATGCCCTAAGTAAATATCATATTAGTCATCATGATATGTATGTGCATTGTTATGCCCTCTCTATTTGTCAATTGCCCAACTGTAATTTGTTCACCCAACATGCTATTTATCTTATTGGAGAGACACCACTAGTGAACTGTGGACCCTGCTGGCGTGCAGTTGACGTGGGAGTTAGAAATCTCTGTGGTGTAAATTTTCTTCGTTCCCCGGCAACGGCGCCAGAAAAAGAGCTTGATACGCGTACAGCACGCGTCCGTTGGGAACCCCAAGAGGAAGGTGTGATGCGTACAGTGGCAAGTTTTCCCTCAGTATGAAACCAAGGTTTATCGAACCAGTAGGAGCCAAGAAGCACGTTGAAGGTTGATGGCGGCGAGATGTAGTGCGGCGCAACACCAGGGATTCCGGTGCCAACGTGGAACCTGCACAACACAAACCAAGTACTTTGCCCCAACGAAACAGTGAGGTTGTCAATCTCACCGGCTTGCTGTAACAAAGGATTAGATGTATAGTGTGGATGATGATTGTTTGGAGAGAACAGTAGAACAATTGCAGTAGATTGTATTTCAGATGTAAAGAATGGACCGGGGTCCACAGTTCACTAGAGGTGTCTCTCCCATAAGATAAATAGCATGTTGGGTGAACAAATTACAGTTGGGCAATTGACAAATAAAGAGGGCATGACCATGCACATACATATTATGATGAGTATTGTGAGATTCAATTGGGCATTACGACAAAGTACATAGACCGCTATCCAGCATGCATCTATGCCTAAAAATTCCACCTTCAAAGTTATCATCCGAACCCCTCCGATATTAAGTTGCTAACAACAGACAATTGCATTAAGTATTGCGCGTAATGTAATCAATAACTACATCCTCGGACATAGCATCAATGTTTTATCCCTAGTGGCAACAGCACATCCATAACCTTAGAGGTTTCTGTCACTCCCCCAGATTCACGGAGACATGAACCCACTATCGAGCATAAATACTCCCTCTTGGAGTTAAGAGTAAAAACTTGGCCAGAGCCTCTACTAATAACGGAGAGCATGCAAGATCATAAACAACACATAGGTAATAAATTGATAATCAACATAACATAGTATTCTCTATCCATCGGATCCCAACAAACACAACATATAGCATTACAGATAGATGATCTTGATCATGTTAGGCAGCTCACAAGACCCGACAATGAAGCATAATGAGGAGAAGACAACCATCTAGCTACTGCTATGGACCCATAGTCCAGGGGTGAACTACTCACTCATCACTCCGGAGGCGACCATGGCGGTGTAGAGTCCTCCTGAGATGAATCCCTCTCCGGCAGGGTGCCGGAGGCGATCTCCTGAATCCCCCGAGATGGGATTGGCGGCGGCGGCGTCTCTGGAAGGTTTTCCGTATCGTGGCTCTCGGTACTGGGGGTTTCGCGACGAAGGCTATTTGTAGGCGGAAGGGCAGGTCAAGGGGCGTCACGAGGGGCCCAGGAGACAGGCCGGCGCGGCCAAGACCTGGGCCGCGCCGCCCTACCTCCTGGCCACCTCGTGGCCCCGCTTCGTTGACTCTTCGGTCTTCTGGAAGCTTCGTGTGAAAATAGGCCCCTCGGCGTTGATTTCGTCCAATTCCGAGAATATTTCCTTACTAGGATTTCTGAAACCAAAAACAGCAGAAAACAACAACTGGCTCTTCGGCATCTTGTTAATAGGTTAGTTCCAGAAAATGCATAAATATGACATAAAGTATGCATAAAACATGTAGATATCATCAATAATGTGGCATGGAACATAAGAAATTATTGATACGTTGGAGACGTATCAGCATCCCCAAGCTTAGTTTCTGCTCGTCCCGAGCAGGTAAACGATAAAAAAGATAATTTCTGGAGTGACATGCCATCATAACCTTGATCATACTATTGTAAGCATATGTAATGAATGCAGCGATCAAAACAATGTAAATGACATGAGTAAACAACTGAATCATATAGCAAAGACTTTTCATGAATAGTACTTCAAGACAAGCATCAATAAGTCTTGCATAAGAGTTAACTCATAAAGCAATAATTCAAAGTAGAGGTATCGAAGCAACACAAAGGAATATGAAGTTTCAGCGGTTGCTTTCAACTTATAACATGTATATCTCATGGATATTGTCAATGCAAAGTAATATAACAAGTGCAATATGCATGTATGTAGGAATCAATGCACAGTTCACACAAGTGTTTGCTTCTTGAGGTGGAGAGAGATAGGTGAACTGACTCAACATAAAAGTAAAAGAATGGTCCTTCAAAGAGGAAAGCATCGATTGCTATATTTGTGCTAGAGCTTTGATTTTGAAAACATATAGAGAGCAATAAAAGCAAAATTTTGAGAGGTGTTTGTTGTTGTCAACGAATGGTAGTGGGTACTCTAACCCCTTGCCAGACAAAACTTCAAAGAGCGGCTCCCATTTTATTTTTATTTTTGTGTGGCACTCCTTCCAACCTTTTTTCGCAAACCATGGCTAACCGAATCCTTCGGGTGCCTGCCAACAATCTCATACCATGAAGGAGTGCCTTTTTATTTTAGTTTTATTATGATGACACTCCTCCCCACCTTTGCTTTCTCAAGCCATGGCTAACCGAATCCTTCGGGTGCCGTCCAACAATCACATACCATGGAGGAGTGTCTATTTTTTTGTTAATTAATTTGGGACTGGGAATCCCATTGCCAGCTCTTTTTGCAAAATTATTGGATAAGCGGATGAAGCCACTAGTCCATTGGTGAAAGTTGCCCAACAAGATTGAAAGATAAACACCACATACTTGCTCATGAGCTATAAAACATTGACACAAATCAGAAGTGATAAATTTTGAATTGTTTAAAGGTAGCACTCAAGCAATTTACTTTGGAATGGCGGAGAAATACCATGTAGTAGGTAGGTATGGTCGACACAAATGGCATAGTGGTTGGCTCAAGTATTTTGGATGCATGAGAAGTATTCCCTCTCGATACAAGGCTTAGGCTAGCAAGGCTATTTGAAACAAACACAAGGATGAAGCGGCGCAGCAAAACTCACATAAAAGACATATTGTAAACATTATAAGACACTACACCGTCTTCCTTGTTGTTCAAACTCTAATACTAGAAATTATCCAGACCTTAGAGAGACCAAATATGCAAACCAAATTTTAGCATGCTCTATCTATTTCTTCATTAATGGGTGCGAAGTATATGATGCAAGAGCTTAAACATGAGCACAACAATTTCCAAGTATCACATTATCCAAGACATTTTAGCAATTACTACATGTATCATTTTCCAATTCCAACCATATAACAATTTAACGAAGAAGAAACTTCGTCATGAATACTATGAGTAAAGCCTAAGGACATATTTGTCCATATGCAACAGCGGAGCGTGTCTCTCTCCCACACAAAGAATGCTAGGATCCATTTTATTCAAACAAAACAAAAACAAAAACAAACCGACGCTCCAAGCAAAGCACATAAGATGTGATGCAATAAAAATATAGTTTCAGGGGAGGAACCTGATAATGTTGTCGATGAAGAAGGGGATGTCTTAGGCATCCCCAAGCTTAGACGCTTGAGTCTTCTTGATATATGCAGGGGTGAACCACCGGGGCATCCCCAAGCTTAGAGCTTTCACTCTCCTTGATCATGTTGTATCATCTCCCTCTCTTGATCCTTGAAAACTTCCTCCACACCAAACTCAAAACAACTCATTAGAGAGTTAGTGCACAATCAAAATATACATGTTCAGAGGTGACATAATCATTCTTAACACTTCTGGACATTGCACAAAGCTACTGAAAGTCAATGGAATCAAAATATCCATCGAGCATGGCAAAACAGGCAATGCGAAATAAAAGGCAGAATC
Organism: Lolium perenne; assembly: GCF_019359855.2. Taxonomy (NCBI): domain Eukaryota; kingdom Viridiplantae; phylum Streptophyta; class Magnoliopsida; order Poales; family Poaceae; genus Lolium; species Lolium perenne. The sequence goes on from NC_067247.2 coordinate 220,039,564, forward strand.
TGTCAAAACAGAACAGTTCGTAATGACGAATTTTATTGAGGCACCAGACTTGCTCAAATGAAAATGCTCAAATTGAATGAAAGTTGCGTAAATATCTGAGGATCACTCACGTAAATTGGCATAATTTTCTGAGTTACCTACAGAGAATTTGGCTCAGATTCGTGACAGCAAAGAAATCTGTTTCTGCGCAGTAATCCAAATCTAGTATGAACCTTACTATCAACGACTTTACTTGGCACAACAATGCACAAAACTAAGATAAGGAGAGGTTGCTACAGTAGTAAACAACTTCCAAGACTCAAATATAAAACAAAATACTGTAGTAAAAACATGGGTTGTCTCCTATAAGCGCTTTTCTTTAACGCCTTCCAGCTAGGCGCAGAAAGTGTGTATCAAGTATTATCAAGAGATGGTGCATCTACAGCTGGGTGTGGAGTTTTCTCAACCATGCATAGTATATTAGATACATAAGTTTTAGCGGCTCCCTTTTTATTAATCTTGGGCTTGCTACTCTCATCAAACAAATTTTCAGGAACAAGCCAAGCATAGTTATTTTCTAGTGCATCATTCATCGCTAGGAGCTTACATGGTATTGGTGCTTTAATCTCCCCACCATTATTAACATTATTAGTATACTTAATTCTATCCATATCCATCTTTTCAAGGATACTAACAAAATTGGTATAAGAACCAAGCATCTTATATTTAATAAAGACCTTTCTAGCCTCTCTTGCTATACCACCAAATTCTCTAAGAAGGGTTTCTAAAACAAAATCTTTCTTTTCCCCTTCTTCCATATCACCGAGTGTAAGAAACATGTGTTGGATTATAGGATTGAGATTAACAAATTTAGTTTCCAACATGCGAACTAAAGCAGCAGCAGCAATTTCATAAGTAGGAGCGAGTTCTACCAAGTGTCTATCTTCAAAATCTTCAACGGTACTAACATGATTGAAAAATTCTTCTATATTATTTCTCCCAATTATAGACCTACGTCCTACCGGCATGTCTTTTACGGTAAAATTAAAAGGAAACATATTGAAATAAGTAAAGCAAATATAAGTAACTAATTTTTTTGTGTTTTTAATATAGCAAACAAGATAGGAAGTAAAGTAAAACTAGCAACTAATTTTTTTGTATTTTGATATAATGCAGCAAACAAAGTAGTAAATAAAATAAAGCAAGACAAAAACAAAGTAAAGAGATTGGGATGTGGAGACTCCCCTTGCAGCGTGTCTTGATCTCCCCGGCAACGGCGCCAGAAAAAGAGTTGCTGGCGTGCAGTTGACGTGGGAGTTAGAAATCTCTGTGGTGTAATTTTTCTTTGTTCCCCGGCAACGGCGCCAGAAAAAGAGCTTGATACGCGTACAACACGCGTTCGTTGGGAACCCCAAGAGGAAGGTGTGATGCGTACAGCGGCAAGTTTTCCCTCAGTATGAAACCAAGGTTTATCGAACCAGTAGGAGCCAAGAAGCACGTTGAAGGTTGATGGCGGCGAGATGTAGTGCGGCGCAACACCAGGGATTCCGGCGCCAACGTGGAACCTGCACAACACAAACCAAGTACTTTGCCCCAACGAAACAGTGAGGTTGTCAATCTCACCGGCTTGTTGTAACAAAGGATTAGATGTATAGTGTGGATGATGATTGTTTGCAGAGAACAGTAGAACAATTGTAGTAGATTGTATTTCAGATGTAAAGAATGGACCGGGGTCCACAGTTCACTAGAGGTGTCTCTCCCATAAGATAAATAGCATGTTGGGTGAACAAATTACACTTGGGCAATTGACAAATAAAGAGGGCATGACCATGCACATACATATTATGATGAGTATTGTGAGATTCAATTGGGCATTACGACAAAGTACATAGACCGCTATCCAGCATGCATCTATGCCTAAAAAGTCCACCTTCAGGTTATCATCCGAACCCCCTCCAGTATTAAGTTGCTAACAACAGACAATTGCATTAAGTATTGCGCGTAATGTAATCAATAACTACATCCTCGGACATAGCATCAATGTTTTATCCCTAGTGGCAACAGCACATCCATAACCTTAGAGGTTTCTCACACTCCCAGTTCACGGAGACATGAACCCACTATCGAGCATAAATACTCCCTCTTGGAGTTAAGAGTAAAAACTTGGCCAGAGCCTCTACTAATAACGGAGAGCATGCAAGATCATAAACAACACATAGGTAATAAATTGATAATCAACATAACATAGTATTCTCTATCCATCGGATCCCAACAAACACAACATATAGTATTACAGATAGATGATCTTGATCATGTTAGGCAGCTCACAAGACCCGACAATGAAGCATAATGAGGAGAAGACAACCATCTAGCTACTGCTATGGACCCATAGTCCAGGGGTGAACTACTCACTCATCACTCCGGAGGCGACCATGGCGGTGTAGAGTCCTCCGGGAGATGAATCCCCTCTCCGGCAGGGTGCCGGAGGCGATCTCCTGAATCCCCCGAGATGGGATTGGCGGCGGCGGCGTCTCTGGAAGGTTTTCCGTATCGTGGCTCTCGGTACTGGGGGTTTCGCGACGAAGGCTATTTGTAGGCGGAAGGGCAGGTCAAGGCGTCACGAGGCCCAGAGACGGGCCGGCGGCCAAGACCTGGGCCGCGCCGCCCTACCTCCTGGCCACCTCGTGGCCCCACTTCGTTGACTCTTCGGTCTTCTGGAAGCTTCGTGTGAAAATAGGCCCCTGGGCGTTGATTTCGTCCAATTCCGAGAATATTTCCTTACTAGGATTTCTGAAACCAAAAACAGCAAAAACAAGTAATCGGCTCTTCGGCATCTTGTTAATAGGTTAGTTCCAGAAAATGCATAAATATGACATAACGTATGCATAAAACATGTAGATATCATCAATAATGTGGCATGGAACATAAGAAATTATCGATACGTCGGAGACGTATCAGACCCCGGTCCATTCTTTTACATCTGAATACAATCTACTGCAATCATTGTTCTCTGCTGTTCTTCGCAAACAAACATCATTCTCCACACCATACGTTTAATCATTTGTTTACAGCAAGCCGGTGAGATTGACAACCTCACTGTTAAGTTGGGGCAAAGTATTTGGATTGTGTTGTGCAGGTTCCACGTTGGCGCCGGAATCCCTGGTGTTGCGCCGCACTACACTCCTTCACCAACAACCTTCACGTGGCCTTCATCTCCTACTGGTTCGATAACTTTGGTTTCTTACTGAGGGAAAACTTGTTGTTGTACGCATCACACCTTCCTCTTGGGGTTCCCAACGGACGTGTGCTTTACGTGTCATCAAGCTCTTTTTCGGGCGCCGTTGCCGGGGAGATCAAGACACGCTGCAAGGGGAGTCTTGATACGTCTCAAACGTATCTATAATTTCTTATGTTCCATGATACTTTATTGATGATACTCACATGTTTTATACACACTTTATATCATATTTATGCATTTTCCGGCACTAACCTATTAACAAGATGCCGAAGAGCCAGTTGTTGTTTTCTGTTGTTTTTGGTTTCAGAAATCCTAGTAAGGAAATATTCTCGGAATTGGACGAAATCAACGCCCAGGGTCTTATTTTTCCACGAAGCTTCCAGAAGACCGAAAGTGATACGAAGTGGGGCGACGAGGCGACGACACGCTGATGTCTACTCACGCTTCTTTTCCTGTAGACAGTGTTGGGCCTCCAAGAGCAGAGGTTTGTAGAACAGCAGCAAGTTTTCCCTTAAGTGGATCACCCAAGGTTTATCGAACTCAGGGAGGAAGAGGTCAAAGATATCCCTCTCATGCAACCCTGCAACCACAAAGCAAGAAGTCTCTTGTGTCCCCAACACACCTAATAGGTGCACTAGTTCGGCGAAGAGATAGTGAAATACAGGTGGTATGAATAAATATGAGCAGTAGTAATGGCACCAGAAAATAGCTTGATGCTACAACTGGTGTGTGGTTGATGGTGGTAATATTGCAGGAAGTACGGATGCAGTAGAACAGTAAACAAGCAGTGATAGCAGTATTTGGGAACAAGGCCTAGGGATCATACTTTCACTAGTGGACACTCTCAACATTGCAATCATAAAGGAATATAAATATAAGCACTTCACTATGCTATTCCGAATTACTCTCTGGCAAGATAACGAACTCTAATTCATCATGTAGGCAAACCTTAAAGATGTATTCCCAAGTACTAATGAACACCCCACGTTGTCACTTTGAGCATTCACAGGAGGTACTAACACACCACAAGTTCATAGAGACATCCAACTCAAATCATAACTCAGTGAATAAGTATTCTGTGAAATATAGCCTAAGAGACCCACACGGTGCACACACTGTCACCTTTACACACGTGGGACAAGGAGTCTCCGGAGATCACATAAGTAAAATTCACTTGACTAGCATAACGACATCTAGATTACAAGCATCATCATATGGATCTCAATCATGTAAGGCAGCTCATGAGATCATTGTATTGAAGTACATAGGGAGAGAGATGAACCACATAGCTACCGGTACAGCCCTTAGCCTCGATGGAGAACTACTCCCTCCTCATGGGAGACAGCAGCGGTGATGAAGATGGCGGTGGTGTCGATGGAGGAGCCTTCCGGGGGCACTTCCCCGTCCCGGCGGCGTGCCGGAACAGAGACTCCTGTCCCCCAGATCTTGGCTTCGCGATGGCGGCGGCTCTGGATGGTTTCTCGTACCGTGGCTTTTCTGTATCGAAGATTTAGGTCAGGGACCTTTAAATAGGCGAAGAGGTGGAGTCGAAAGGTCGACGAGGCGGCGACACAATAGGGGGGCGCGCCCCCCCTCTGGCCGCGCCAGCCTACTGTCTGGTGGGCCTGTGGCCCCCCCTCTGGCGGCTCTCGGGTGTTCTGGAAGCTTCGTCCAATTTTAAGACTCTGGGCGTTGATTTCGTCCAATTCCGAGCATATTTCCTTACTAGGATTTCTGAAACCAAAAACAGCAGAAAACAGCAACTGGCCCTTCGGCATCTCATCAATAGGTTAGTTCCGGAAAACGCATAATAATGACATAAAGTGTGAACAAAACATGTAGGTATTGTCATAAAACAAGCATGGAACATCAGAAATTATAGATACGTTGGAGACGTATCAGCATCCCCAAGCTTAGTTCCTACTCGTCCTCGAGTAGGTAAACGATAAAAGATAATTTCTGAAGTGACATGCTACCAACATAATCTTGATCATACTATTGTAAAGCATATGAGATGAATGCAGCGATTCAAAGCAATGTAAATGCAATGAGTAAACAATTGAATCATATAGCAAAGACTTTTCATGAATAGTACTTTTGAGACAAGCATCAATAAGTCTTGCATAAGAGTTAACTCATAAAGTAATAGATTCATAGTAAAGGTGTTGAAGCAACACAAAGGAAGATTAAGTTTCAGCGGTTGCTTTCAACTTGTAACATGTATATCTCATGGATATTGTCAACATAAAGTAATATGATGAATGCAAATATGCAAGTATGTAAGAATCAATGCACAGTCAACACGAGTGTTTGCTTCTTAGACAGAAGGAGATGGGTAAACTGACTCAACATGAAAGTAGAAGAAAGGCCCTTCGCAGAGGGAAGCATTGATTGCTATATTTGTGCTAGAGCTTTGATTTTAAAAACAAGAAACAATTTTGTCAACGGTAGTAATAAAGCATATGCATCATGTAAATTATATCCTACAAGTTGCAAGCCTCATGCATAGTATACCAATAGTATGATCAAGATTACCTGGATTACCTGGATTATCATCGCAATACATATGTTTTAACCAAGTATCACAAAGGGGTACCTCTATGCCGCCTGTACAAAGGTCTAAGGAGAAAGCTCGCATTGGATTTCTCGCTTTTGATTATTCTCAACTTAGACATCCATACCGGGACAACATAGACAACAGATAATGGACTCCTCTTTAATGCTTAAGCATTTAGCAACAATTAATATTCTCATATGAGATTGAGGATATTTGTCCAAAACTGAAACTTCCACCATGAATCATGGCTTTAGTTAGCGGCCCAATGTTCTTCTCTAACAGTATGCATGCTCTAACCATTCAACTAGTGGTAAATCGCCCTTACTTCAGACAAGACGGACATGCATAGCAACTCACATGATATTCAACAAAGTGTAGTTGATGGCGTCCCCAGGAACATGGTTATCGCTCAACAAGCAACTTAATAAGAAATAAGATGCATAAGTACATATTCAATACCACAATAGTTTTTAGGCTATTTGTCCCATGAGCTATATATTGCAAAGGCGAAGAATAGAAATTTAAAGGTAGCACTCAAGCAATTTACTTTGGAATGGCGGAGAAATACCATGTAGTAGGTAAGTATGGTGGACACAAGTGGCATAGTGTTTGGCTCAAGGATTTTGGATGCATGAGAAGTATTCCCTCTCAATACAAGGCTTGGGCTAGCAAGGCTATTTGAAACAAACACAAGTATGAATTAGTACAGCAAAACTTACATAAAAGACATATTGCAAGCATTATAAGACTCTACACCGTCTTCCTTGTTGTTCAAACCCTTACTAGAAAATATCTAGACTTTAGAGAGACCAATCATGCAAACCAAATTTTAGCAAGCTCTATGTATTTCTTCACTAATAGGTGCAAAGTATATGATGCAAGAGCTTAAACATGAGCACAACAATTGCCAAGTATCACAGTATTCAAGACATCATACCAATTATTACATGTAGCATTTTCCGTTTCCAACCATATAGCAATTAACGAAGCAGTTTCAACCTTCGCCATGAAAATTAAAAGCTAAGAACACATGTGTTCATATGAACCAGCGGAGCGTGTCTCTCTCCCACACATGCATGTATTTATTCAAACAAAAACAAAAAATAGAAACAAACAAATAGACGCTCCAAGTAAAGTACATAAGATGTGACCGAATAAAAATATAGTTTCAAGAGAAGGAACCTGATAATTTGTCGATGAAGAAGGGGATGCCTTGGGCATCCCCAAGCTTAGATGCTTGAGTCTTCTTGAAATATGCAGGGATGAACCACCGGGGCATCCCCAAGCTTAGAGCTTTCACTCTCCTTGATCATATTGTATCATCCTCCTCTCTTGACCCTTGAAAACTTCCTCCACACCAAACTCGAAACAAACTCATTAGAGGATTAGTGCATAATCAAAAATTCACATGTTCAGAGGTGACACAATCATTCTTAACACTTCTGGATATTGCCCAAAGCTACTGGAAGTTAATGGAATAAAGAAATCCATCCAACACAGCAAAAGAGGCAATGCGAAATAAAAGGCAGAATCTGTCAAAACAGAACAGTCCGTAAAGACAAATTTCTAAGAGGCACCAGACTTGCTCAAATGAAAATGCTCAAATTGAATGAAAGTTGCGTACATATTTGAGGATCACTCACGTGAATTGGCATAATTTTCTGAGATACCTACAGAGAATTAGACCCAAATTCGTGATAGCAAAAAAATCTGTTTCTCCGCAGTAATCCAAATCTAGTATGAACCTTACTATCAACGACTTTACTTGGCACAACAATGCAATAAAATAAAGATAAGGAGAGGTTGCTACAGTAGTAACAACTTCCATGACTCAAATATAAAACAAAGTGCTGTAGTAAAATAAACACATGGGTTATCTCCCAAGAAGTTCTTTCTTTATAGCCATTAAGATGGGCTCAGTGATTTTAATGATGCACTCGCAAGAAATAAGAGTTGAAGCAAAAGAGAGCATCAAGAGGCAAATTCAAAACAAATTTAAGCCTAACATGCTTCCTATGAAAAGGAATCTTGTAAATAAACAAGTTCATGAAGAGCAAAGTGACAAGCATAGGAAGATAAAACAAGTGTAGCTTCAAAAATTTCAGCACATAGAGAGGTGTTTTAGTAACATGAAAATTTCTACAACCATATTTTCCTCTCTCATAATAACTTTCAGTAGTATCATGAGCAAACTCAACAATATAACTATCACATAAAGCATTATTATCATGAGTCTCATGCATAAAATTATTACTCTCCACATAAGCATAATCAATTTTATTAGTTGTAGTGGGAGCAAATTCAACAAAGTAGCTATCACTATTATTCTCATCATCAAATATAGGAGGCATATTGTAATCATAATCAGATTTATCCTCCATAACAGGTGGCACCAAAAGACTACTATCATTATAATTATCATAAATAGGAGGCAAAGTATCATCAAAGAAAATTTTCTCCTCAATGCTTGGGGGACTAAAAAGATCATGCTCATCAAAACCAGCTTCCCCAAGCTTAGAATTTTCCATATCATTAGCAACAATGGTGTTCAAAGTATTCATACTAATATGTTCCATGGGTTTTTTAATTTTCGGATCAAACCATCCATGTCTTAACTCAGGAAAAAGAATAAAAAGCTCCATGTTGCTTTCCATTATGCCAAACTAGTGTAAAACAAGAAACAAAAAGATGCAATTGCAGGATCTAAAGGAAATAGCTTCGAGTACTTACAACGGCACCTGAAAATAGCTTGGTAGCCGAGATCCGGAGTGTGAGTACCTTTTACCTTTCCTCCCCGGCAACGGTGCCAGAAAAGTGCTTGATGTCTACTCACGCTTCTTTTCCTGTAGACAGTGTTGGGCCTCCAAGAGCAGAGGTTTGTAGAATAGCAGCAAGTTTTCCCTTAAGTGGATCATCCAAGGTTTATCGAACTCAGGGATGAAGAGGTCAAAGATATCCCTCTCATGCAACCCTGCAACCATAAAGCAAGAAGTCTCTTGTGTCCCCAACACACCTAATAGGTGCACTAGTTCAGCGAAGAGATAGTGAAATACAGGTGGTATGAATAAATATGAGCAGTAGTAACGGCACCAGAAAATAGCTTGATGCTACAACTGGCGTGTGGTTGATGGTGGTAATATTGCAGGAAGTACGGATGCGATGAGAACAAAGAACAAGCGATGATAGCAAGATTTGGGAACAAGGCCTAGGGATCATACTTTCACTAGTGGACACTCTCAACATTGCAATCATAAAGGAATATAAATATAAGCACTTCACTATGCTATTCCGAATTACTCTCTGGCAAGATAACGAACTCTAATTCATCATGTAGGCAAACCTTAAAGATGTATTCCCAAGTACTAATGAACACCCCACGCTGTCACTTTGAGCATTCACAGGAGGTACTAACACACCACAAGTTCATAGAGACATCCAACTCAAATCATAACTCAGTGAATAAGTATTCTGTGAAATATAGCCTAAGAGACCCTCACGGTGCACACACTGTCACCTTTACACACGTGGGACAAGGAGTCTCCGGAGATCACATAAGTAAAATTCACTTGACTAGCATAACGACATCTAGATTACAAGCATCATCATATGGATCTCAATCATGTAAGGCAGCTCATGAGATCATTGTATTGAAGTACATAGGGAGAGAGATGAACCACATAGCTACCGGTACAGCCCTTAGCCTCGATGGAGAACTACTCCCTCCTCATGGGAGACAGCAGCGGTGATGAAGATGGCGGTGGTGTCGATGGAGGAGCCTTCCGGGGGCACTTCCCCGTCCCGGCGGCGTGCCGGAACAGAGACTCCTGTCCCCCAGATCTTGGCTTCGCGATGGCGGCGGCTCTGGAAGGTTTCTCGTACCGTGGCTTCTCCGTATCGAAGATTTAGGTCAGGGACCTTTAAATAGGCGAAGAGGCGGAGTCGGAAGGTCGACGAGGCGGCGACACAATAGGGGGGCGCGACCCCCCCTCTGGCCGCGCCAGCCTACTGTCTGGTGGGCCTGTGGCCCCACTCTGGCGGCTCTCGGGTGTTATGGAAGCTTCGTCCAATTTTAAGACTCTGGGCGTTGATTTTGTCCAATTCCGAGAATATTTCCTTACTAGGATTTCTGAAACCAAAAACAGCAGAAAACAGCAACTGGCCCTTCGGCATCTCGTCAATAGGTTAGTTCCGGAAAACGCATAATAATGACATAAAGTGTGAACAAAACATGTAGGTATTGTCATAAAACAAGCATGGAACATCAGAAATTATAGATACGTTGGAGACGTAACGTATCACACGCCAGGGCCGCGCGGCCAGGGCCTGGGCCGCGCCGCCCTAGCGTGTGGGTCCCTCGTGACGCCCCATGACCTACCCTTCGCCTATAAGAAGCCTTCGTCGCGAAAACCCCAGTACCGAGAGCCACGATACGGAAAACCTTCCAGAGACGCCGCTGCCGCCAATCCCATCTCGGGGGATTCAGGAGATCGCCTTCGGCACCCTGCCGGAGAGGGGAATCATCTCCCGGAGGACTCTTCATGTTGGAGATATGCCCAAGAGGCAATAATAAAATGGTTATTATAATATATCTTTGTGTTTATGATAATGTTTGCATACCATGCTATAATTGTATTAACCGAAACATTGATACATGTGTGTTATGTAAACAACAAGGAGTCCCTAGTAAGCCTCTTGTATAACTAGCTTGTTGATTAATGGATGATCATGGTTTCGTGATCATGAACATTGGATGTTATTAATAACAAGGTTATGTCATTAGGTGAATGATATAATGGACACACACCCAAATGAGTGTAGCATAAGATCAAGTCATTATTTTCAATTTGCTATAAGCTTTCGATACATAGTTGCCTAGTCCTTCAACCATGAGATCATGTAAATCACTTACACCGGAAGGGTACTTTGATTACATCAAACGCCATTGTGTAAATGGGTGGTTATAAAGATGGGATTAAGTATTTGGAAAGTGTGAGTTGAGGCATATGGATCAATAGTGGGATTTGTCCATCCTGATGACGGATAGATATACTTTGGGCCCTCTCGGTGGAATGTCGTCTGATTAGCTTGCAAGCATATGATTGGATCATAAGAGATGACATACCACGGTACGAGTAAAGAGTACTTGTCGGTAACGAGGTTGAACAAGGTATGGAGATACCGATGATCGAACCTCGGACAAGTAAAATATCGCGTGACAAAGGGAATCGACATCGTATGTAAATGGTTCAATCGATTACTAAGTCATCGTTGAATATGTGGGAGCCATTATGGATCTCCAGATCCCGCTATTGGTTATTGGCTCGGAGAGGAGTCTCGACCATGTCTGCATAGTTCGCGAACCGTAGGGTGACGCGCTTAAGGTTCGATGTCGCATAAGTAGATTCGGAATATGAGATGGAGACCGAAGTTTGTTCGGAGTCTCGGATGGGATCCGGGGCATCACGAGGAGGTCCGGAATGGTTCGGAGAATAAGATTCATATATGGGAAGTCATCTTCAGGGTTACCGGAAAAGTTCAGGATTTTTCGGTATGGTACCGGAGGTTCTAGAAGGTTCCGGAGGGTACCATAGTGGGGCCCACCTATCCCGGACGACCAACATGGACCGGAGGGGTCGTATAGGCCCACATGGGCCATGCACACCAGCCCCCCAAGGCCCATGTGGCTGTACCAAGTGGATAAGATCAAATCCCATGAAAATAGGGACTTAACTTGGGGGGAAGTTCCCCCCTTGTTTTGGCCGACCCAAAGGCTTGGAGGAGGGGCCAAGGCAGCCCCCCCACACCTATATAAGAGGTAGGGGAGGGCTGGGGCGCAGCACATCATCCCCCCAAGCCCTAGCCGCCCCTCTCTCCCTCCTCCTTCTTCCTGCGCAGGCTTGGCGAAGCCCTGCAGGAATTTCTCCTCCACCTCCACCACCACGCCGTCGTGCTGCTGGGATTCCGAGGGGATCTACCACACCTCCGCTGCCCGCTGGAACGGGGAGAGGATGGGCTTCATCGGCACCGTACGCGCGACCGAGTACGGAAGTGCTGCCGGATTGCAGCACCGGGGACGATCGTCTACACCAACAACGAGATCTAATCTCGTAGGCTTTGGAAATCTTCGAGGGTTAGTCTCATATCAATCTCGTTGCTTCGATCTTGTAGATTAGATCTTGGGTGTTCCATAGATTAGATCTTGGATTTATTCATCTTGCGGTAGGAAATTTTTTGTTTTCTATGCTACGAACCCCATCAGTGGTATCAGAGCCATGTCTATGCATAGATCTGTTGCACGAGTAGAACACAATGGTTTTGTGGGCGTTGATGCTTTTGTTGCTTTAGTTTGTGTACTTTGCATCTTGCGGGATGGTGGGATGAAGCGGCCCGGGCTAACTTTACATGACCGCGTCTCATGAGACTTGCTCCACGCTTGACATGCAACTTGTATTGCATAAGTGGCTTTGCGGGTGTCTGTCTTCCCACCATAGTGAAGATTCCAATTTGCACTTTCTATTGTCAACGCTAGTATCACCGTTGTGGTTCATGTTCGTAGGTAGATTGGATCTTACTCGAAAACCCTAAACCACGTAAAATATGCAAACCAAATTAGAGGCGTCTAACTTGTTTTTGCAGGGTTTGTTGATGTGATATGGCCATGATGTGATGATGATTATATTTGATGTATGAGATGTTCATTATTGTATTATGGCAACCGGCAGGAGCCTAATGGTTATCTTTAAATTTGTTAAGACCTGCGTGTCTATTCATCATGTAATAGCTTTATTTCAAGTAGTTGTTATAGTAGCCGTAAGTGATGGACAACCATGAAGCGGCGCCATGGACCTTGGTGCAATGCTGGTGATGATGGAGATCATGTTCGTGTGCTTTGGAGATGGAGATCAAAAGCACAAGAAGAAAGGCCATATCATATCACATATTATGAATTGCATGTGATAGACTCTACGTTCACATACAACGGGTGTAAGCCATGTTTGCACACGCGGAATACTTGGGTTTGCTTAGCGAGCCTAGCATGTACAGACATGGCCTTGGGACACAGGAAACCGAAAGGTTGAACATGAGTCATATGGATGATATGATCAACATGTTGATGTTCACCATTGAAGCTACATCATCTCACGTGATGATCGGTTTTGGTGTAGTGGATTTGGATCGTGTACCACTTAACAACCATGAGGGATGTTGTATTAAGTGGGAGTTCATTAGTAATTAGATTAAAACATGAACTAATTATCATGAACATAGTCCGAATAGTATTTTGAATTAAAAGTTTGTAGAATTGGCATCCGTTTTCTACCATGCGCTAGTCTTGTAATTGAGATAGAAATAATGTTAAGTCTGACAAGTAACTTTACGGACTGGTACCGTATTGTTAAAGAATCAAGATATGATTAAGTCCTAATGCAAACTTTTAGTAAACCTCACATTGATGATTCAAAGAGCAATGGTTTCAATTATTACCAAATCATCTTGTCTCCGTGAAACTTGAAGTTCAAATCCGTTTGAAAAGTAAGGAGCTAGAAATTTTGTTTTCAGAAACAAGCAAGGTATGAGATATGTGTGATATCTAAGACCCTATTGCAAGATGATAGAATATAATCTAGTGAGACTACATAAACTCATAAGTTTTATGGGAATGTATGAAGGTTGAAGACGCTAGGCGTCCCGATCCTCCAACTAGTTGGGCACTAACGATATTCGCATATCCATGAAGTGATCGTCCTTAGTATGCACCGTTGCTAAGACTCGTCGTTTCGAAGCATCACGTGATGATCGGGTGTTATAGATTCTACGTGTGCATACAACGGGTGCAAGCCAGATTTGCACATGCGAATACTAAGGTTAAACTTTACGAGCCTAGCATGTACAGACATGGTCTCGGAAAGTCGTCATGATTTGATGGATAAAATTATGAGTGAAATTGTTCATCACATTAAAATGTTACTAATAGTGAAATCTAGAACACTTGTCATGTGATGACCAACTTCAAAGTAAGAACCTCGAGGTTATTGGTATTTGACCAATGGACCTAAAAGTTATTGAAGGTGAAGTGTTTTCTGAGAATGGGGAAAGCTAAAAGAGAAACCACAAAAGATATTTTGGCAGAAAGAAAGAAAAAAGACTAGAAAGTCTAGCTCAGGTGTATATAGATGATATACATGTTATGGATGTATTCCTTGTTTGGTCACATAATAAAATTCTTGGGTATTTGTACCAGATTGGTTGGTATGAGATGTCATACAATACAACGCAATACAAGAATACGATGGCCTAAGTGACTGATAAGGAATATGGTAATAATGCATGTCTGGAACATAATAAAGTGTTATTATGTTTGTCGTTGTCATTCTACCTAGCCCTTAGAATTTATAATAAAGAACTTAATAAATTGTTATTTTGCTCTGGTCAAATGAAAACAATGAGTTGTTCAAATCATGACATTGCTCCATGTACGATGGATAAGTTATTATAAATCTTAATGGTGAAACACACATACATAACACTGATGCTAAAATGCCATAAGGCAAATGATTTGAATTCCACTCATTAGTGGAACCGCCATTTAGGTCATGTTAGAAGGGAACGCATGAAGGAACTCCATGCAAATGGATTTTTGGAATCATTTGATTTTTGAATCGTTTGGCGCTTGCAAATCTTTTCTAAAGAGAATGACTAAATACCGTTCATAGGCCAAGAGTTGAATGGGCAACTAACTTAGTGGAAACATACATGATGATATATGTGGTTCACTGGGAATAGTTGTGTGTGGGAGATTCTTCTACTTCATGAAATCTTCCAAAAATGACTTGAGTATATATATGTGGATATATTCGATAAGGAAGAAGTTTGAAACATTTTGAATGGATTCAAATAAATTTCAGCATGAAGTGGAAATCATCGTAATAGAAAAGTCAAATATCTATGATTGGATCATAGTGAAAATATTTGAATTACGAGTTTTAGCAAACATCTAAGAGAGTTATGAAGTTGTTCTACAACTCACGTTTCTTGGAGTATCATAGTGATGATGAAGTATCCGAGATACGTATCCAAACCTTGTTGGATCAAAGATGAGATAAAATATTGATGCCATTATATTTTTGTGGATTATGCTTTAGAGACTTCCGCTTTTACACTGAATAGAGCATCATCATGATCCGTTGAAATGACACCATACAAGTTATGGCATGGGTATAAACCCTAATAGTCCTTTCTTAAAATTTTGGTATAAGTAAATAAGTTTACAACCAAAACCGGATGAATGTCTTTGTTGGTTATCCCAAGAGAATGGATTGGGAATTCTTCCCACTATGAAGTAAAAGACAAAAGTGTTTGTTAATGTTACTTGCTTATTTCCAAGAAATTGTTTTCTAGCGAAGTATTTGAGTGGGAGGACAATGGAACTTGATAAGGTTTATGAACCTGAGCATGATGATTAGAGTAGCGCAGCATCGGAAATGGTTCCGGAAGCGGCCACGAAGATCATAGCTCCCATGTCTACAAAGAGTTATAGTCATGGAGATCGAAGTACTTATTGAACCTTGTAGGTATGGTTTACTTTGTGATCAAATAAATGATTTGTGGACAAAGGATTGATTTTGAACAATGATAAACCAACTGCAAACAAAGAAGTTATGATGGGCCCTGACTCTGTTAAAATGGCTATGCGCCATGAAATCCAAGATAGATGAATACTTTTTGAAAGTAAATGGATCTATAAAATAGATGGACTTGGATGGAATATCCTTAAAGAAACTTGACTTATCGAGAAGTTGTTTACGACAAAGTTCAAAGAGTTGACTACGATAAGATTAGATCTTCCGTGGCAATGCTTATAGTCTATGTGGATTATTCTAGTAATCGCTACATATTTCTTTTATGAGATATGATAGTAGGATGGCAGAAATACATTCCTTACCAGAAGTGTGTATGAAGGATGTATACTAGATACAACCAAGAGTTTTGCTGGTCCATGGAATACTAGATAGGTATACAAACTTCAATTGGATGAAGTGAGTATCACGGAGTTGGAATCTTCACCGGATGAAATAGTCAAAGAGTTTTTGATTTCATGAGAAACGATGAAGATGCTTGCATTTGCAAGAAATTAAGTGGGAGCGCTGAGACATATTTATAATACTTATGTAGATGACATATAGTTGGTTATAAATGATGTAATTATATACTTGATTAAAAGGTTTCATTGAGAATTAATTTCAATGAAAGGATATGGACTGAAACATATTTAGTGTCAAGATCTATGAAGATAGATTGAAACACATAATAAGTTTAAGTCGAAGTACATAGAATGAATATTGAAGTAGTTCAATATAAAAATATAAAAAAGGTGTTCTTTTTCATGTGAAGGTTTAACAAGACTTGAGTGTATTTGACACTCAATGAGTAAAAACACATGAGTGACTTTCGATCACGAACAATATGTACAAAGTTAGATGTCCTGTGCTCTAAAGTGTTACGAGCATATACCAGAATGATTCATGTGATGATTATTGGACAACAGTAAGAATATCCTTGAGTACTTTAGAAGAACCAAGGATATATATAGTTTTGTATGGGGTAATGACAAACAAATCGCTGTAAGGTGTTACACCGATATTAGTTTGGTCACATATGAAAATAAAATTTCAATCTCAATTAGGATAAGTGTTGAGGTAGCACAATGAGGTAGAAGTTGTCTATGCTAGATTTAGATGAGTTCTAAATATTGTGACGGATTCTACAAACGAAGGCAGAGTATGTCATTGTTTTGACAATGACTAAGGATGTTAAGTCGAGGAGTTCTTTGAGAATTTGGTGTAGTTCCAATAGTGTCAGAACTTTGAAGCTATATTGTGTATGACAATATTAGTGACTTATTTCAGACCGCGGAATTAAGGTTCCACCAGAGGACTAAGCATATACAATTAATGCCGACTCATTTGGAAAATAAGTGATGCGTTGAGACGCAAATGAATTGCAAAATACATACGTTTCTGAGTGTGTCAGAACCGTTGACTAAAACCTCTCCCGTGAGCAAAACATGATAAAGCACCAGAAGGCCAAGGTGTTATATCTTTACAAATGTAAACTAGATTATTCACTCTAGTGCAAGTGGGAGACTGTTGGAGATATGCCCAAGAGGCAATAATAAAATGGTTATTATAATATATCTTTGTGTTTATGATAATGTTTGCATACCATGCTATAATTGTATTAACCGAAACATTGATACATGTGTGTTATGTAAACAACAAGGAGTCCCTAGTAAGCCTCTTGTATACCTAGCTTGTTGATTAATGGATGATCATGGTTTCGTGATCATGAACATTGGATGTTATTAATAACAAGGTTATGTCATTAGGTGAATGATATAATGGACACACACCCAAATAAGCGTAGCATAAGATCAAGTCATTATGTTCAATTTGCTATAAGCTTTCGATACATAGTTGCCTAGTCCTTCAACCATGAGATCATGTAAATCACTTACACCGGAAGGGTACTTTGATTACATCAAACGCCATTGCGTAAATGGGTGGTTATAAAGATGGGATTACGTATTTGGAAAGTGTGAGTTGAGGCATATGGATCAATAGTGGGATTTGTCCATCCTGATGACGGATAGATATACTCTGGGCCCTCTCGGTGGAATGTCGTCTGATTAGCTTGCAAGCATATGATTGGATCATAAGAGATGACATACCACAGTACGAGTAAAGAGTACTTGTCGGTAACGAGGTTGAACAAGGTATGGAGATACCGATGATCGAACCTCGGATAAGTAAAATATCGCGTGACAAAGGGAATCGGCATCGTATGTAAATGGTTCAATCGATTACTAAGTCATCGTTGAATATGTGGGAGCCATTATGGATCTCCAGATCCCGCTATTGGTTATTGGCTCGGAGAGGAGTCTCGACCATGTCTGCATAGTTCGCGAACCGTAGGGTGACGCGCTTAAGGTTCGATGTCGCATAAGTAGATTCGGAATATGAGATGGAGACCGAAGTTTGTTCGGAGTCTCGGATGGGATCCGGGGCATCACGAGGAGGTCCGGAATGGTCCGGAGAATAAGATTCATATATGGTAAGTCATCTTCAGGGTTACCGGAAAAGTTCAAGATTTTTCGGTATTGTACCGGAGGTTCTAGAAGGTTCCGGAGGGTACCATAGTGGGGCCCACCTATCCCGGACGACCAACATGGACCGGAGGGGTCGCATAGGCCCACATGGGCCATGCACACCAGCCCCCCAAGGCCCATGTGGCTGTACCAAGTGGATAAGATCAAATCCCATGAAAATAGGGACTTAACTTGGGGGGGAAGTTCCCCCCTTGTTTTGGCCGACCCAAAGGCTTGGAGGAGGGGCCAAGGCAGCCCCCCCACGCCTATATAAGAGGGAGGGGAGGGCTGGGGCGCAGCACATCATCCCCCCAAGCCCTAGCCGCCCCTCTCTCCCTCCTCCTTCTTCCTGCGCAGGCTTGGTGAAGCCCTGCAGGAATTTCTGCTCCACCTCCACCACCACGCCGTCGTGCTGCTGGGATTCCGAGGGGATCTACCACACCTCCGCTACCCGCTGGAACGGGGAGAGGATGGGCTTCATCGACACCGTACGCACGACCGAGTACGAAAGTGCTGCCAGATTGCAGCACCGGGGACGATCGTCTACACCAACAACGAGATCTAATCTCGTAGGCTTTGGAAATCTTCGAGGGTTAGTCTCATATCAATCTCGTTGCTTCGATCTTGTAGATTAGATCTTGGGTGTTCCATAGATTAGATCTTGGATTTATTCGTCTTGCGGTAGGAAAATTTTTGTTTTCTATGCTACGAACCCCATCACTTCATCGCCATGATCGCCTCCGGATTGATGTGTGAGTAGTTCACCCCTGGACTATGGGTCCATAGCAGTAGCTAGATGGTCGTCTTCTCCTAATTGTGCTATCACTGTTGGATCTTGTGAGCTGCCTAACATGATCAAGATCATCTATCTGTAATGCTACATGTTGCGTTTGTTGGGATCCGATGAATAATGAATGCTATGTTATGTTGATTATCAATCTATCATCTATGTGTTGTTTATGATCTTGCATGCTCTCCGTTATTAGTAGAGGCTCTAGCCAAGTCGTTACTTGTAACTCCAAGAGGGAGTATTTATGCTCGATAGTGGGTTCATGCCTCCATTAAATGCAGGACGATGTGATGAAAGTTCTAAGGTTGTGGATGTGCTGTTGCCACTAGGGATAAAACATCAATGCTATGTCTAAGGATATTTGTGTTGATTACATTACGCACCATACTTAATGTAATTGTCTGTTGTTTGCAACTTAATACTGGAAGGGGTGCGGATTCTAACCTGAAGGTGGACTTTTTAGGCATAGATGCATGCTGGATAGCGGTCTATGTACTTTGTCGTAATGCCCAATTGAATTTCACACTACTCATCATAACATGTATGTGCATTGTCATGCCATCTTTATTTGTCAATTGCCCAACTGTCATTTGTTCACCCAACATGCTATTTATCTTATGGGAGAGACACCACTAGTGAACTGTGGACCCCGGTCCATTCTTTTACATCGAATACACCCATCGTAATACTCGTTCTACTGTTTTCTGCAAACATCATCATCCACACTATACATCTAATCCTTTGTTACAACAAGCCGGTGAGATTGACAACCTCACTGTTAAGTTGGGGCAAAGTATCTTGGTTGTGTTGTGCAGGTTCCACGTTGGCGCCGGAATCCCTGGTGTTGCGCCGCACTACACTTCGCCACCATCAACCTTCAACGTGCTTCTTGACTCCTACTGGTTCGATAACCTTTGTTTCTTACCGAGGGAAAAGCTTTCCGCTGTACCCATCACACCTTCCTCTTGGGGTTCCCAACGGGCGTGTGCTTTACGCGTCATCAAGACTGTTTTTCTGGCGCCATTGCCGGGGACCTGAAGAAAAGTTACACTACAGAGATCTCTGACTCCCACGTCAACTTTGCGCCAGCAGTCTCTCACATCCAATCTCTTTACTTTGTTTATTGTCTTGCTTTACTTTATTTTATTTTCTGTCTTGTTTGCTTTCTTTATATCAAAAACACAAAAAAATTAGTTACTTGTTTTACTTTATTTTATTTAGTTTGCTTTATTTATTTACTATTGCTAAAATGGGTACTCCTGAGAATACTAAGTTGTGTGACTTCACAAGCACAAATAATAATGATTTTCTATGCACACCTATTGCTCCACGGGCTGCTACAGCAGAATTTTATGAAATTAGACCTGCTTTACTAAATCTTGTTATGAGAGAGCAATTTTCTAGTGATAGTTCTGATGATGCTGCTGCCCATCTTAATAATTTTGTTGAACTTTGTGAAATGCAAAAGTATAAGGATGTAGATGGGGACATTATAAAACTGAAATTGTTTCCTTTCTCCTTAAGAGGAAGAGCTAAATATTGGTTGCTATCTTTGCCTAAGAATAGTATTGATTCATGGACTAAATGTAAGGATGCTTTCATTGGTAGATATTATCCTCCTGCTAAAATTATATCTTTGAGAAGTAGCATAATGAATTTTAAGCAATTGGATAATGAACAGGTTGCCCAAGCATGGGAAAGAATGAAATCTTTGGTAAAGAATTGCCCTACCCATGGACTGACTACTTGGATGATCATCCAAACCTTTTATGCAGGATTAAATTTTTCTTCGAGGAACCTATTGGATTCAGCTACTGGAGGTACTTTTATGTCCATCACCTTGGGTGCCGCAACAAAGCTTCTGATAATATGATGATCAACTACTCTGAATGGCACACTGAAAGGACTCCACAAGGTAAGAAGGTAAATTCTGTTGAAGAAACCTCCTCCTTGAGTGATAAGATTGATGTTATTATGTCTATGCTTGTTAATGGTAGATCTAATGTTGATCCTAATAATGTTCCTTTAGCTTCATTGGTTGCTCAAGAAGAGCATGTTGATGTGAACTTCATTAAAAATAATAATTTCAACAACAATGCTTATAGGAATAATTCTAGTAACAACTATAGGCCATATCCTTCTAACGGATGAAGCTCGCTACCCACGGGGGTAGCTGCACACCCCTTCCGCGTATGACACATGTCCATTTGGTCAAACCTCATTACCCCATCCCGCCTGTTACTGTATCCATTTTTAATAGTTAAGCCATCTAGCACTTTAATTAGTGGTTTAACCGGATAGGAAAATTCCCCACCTAACCCCGAACGACTAGACCTCGTCTCCTTCCTCCGCCTCCGACCAGCGGGGCGCCTCGCGTTGTCCCTGAACGCTAAACGCCATCGCCTGGCCTTTGAATGCCGCCGCCGCTGCATCACCGGAGGCGCCCCCAAAATCACTAGATGCTGCCGCCCTGGCCGCTAAACGCTCAGTTCCTTTGGAGTGGCCATGGGTGTTTTCCTCGTCAACCAGCACGAAGGGTCTCCAGATCTATGCTGTAGAGCACCACCGTCCTCGAGCGCGCACCACCGTCCTCGAGCGCGCACCACCAACGCCGTCCATATTGAGGCCCACCGCGCGAACTCGCTGTAGCTAAATACATGGGTGCGGATTGAGAGGAGGCACCCACCGCGCAGATCGAGAGGAGGTTCCCTGAGCTGATAAAAACTTGGCCGCTTCTACGACTACGGGCACATCGATCATGGTCGTCATCTCTGATGGATACATGCGTTGTTGCGGCGGCGCTGAAGAGGAAAGGCGCGGACGCCTCGCCTGTTCGCTGGAGGTCCCGCCCCGACGCCCCGCCTTCTCCTGGTCCCAACGGATCTCGGGTTACTCGGGTAGAAGTGATAGCCTCCCAACCGGCGGGCCTTCCACGCAGCGCACCACCTTACCGCCCTGCGCTAACCCATCTCGGCCTCGCTGGCCCGCGCCGGTGGACGCCACCACACCCCGACCGTCCGTCGACCGATTCATGCCGATTCATGCCATTCTGCATCGATTTGGGAAGGACGACTAGTGGCGGC
This sequence comes from Lolium perenne, assembly GCF_019359855.2. Taxonomy (NCBI): domain Eukaryota; kingdom Viridiplantae; phylum Streptophyta; class Magnoliopsida; order Poales; family Poaceae; genus Lolium; species Lolium perenne. The sequence continues at coordinate 220,061,356 of NC_067247.2, forward strand.
GTGAGGAGGTGGTGACGATTGGGTGGTGAGAGGGAGATGTGCGGGGTGGGGAGACACGTCAAGCGGGAGGAGCCAAGCACGGCGGGCACGCGTCGAGCGCATGGACGTCGGCCATTGCTAGAGAACAGCGCGGCAGGTTCATGGTCGAGGAGCGTTTAGCGGCCAGCGACGACGTGCGGCGCCCCACTGGTGGTATGAGCGGAATCGGAGAGAGAGGGAAATAAATCGCTCCTAGCCAGAGGAGGGGCGGAACTGATTGGGCCCGGCGGTGGGTGTGGAAGCTCTTCTTCCAGCTCGATTCAATAGGAGCTCTTCGTCCAGTTCTATTCAATGGACAATGGGTATCCGCTCTAGGCAGAGGACGACGAGTGGTGCGCACTTGATTTGATCTCACGATTTGCTGTCTTGTTGTTCGCCGTTCAGAGCTGGTGCGCGCTCCAGATGGAGCGGCCGAGCGGGGCAAGTGGGGAAGAGAGGCGGTGGAGCACGGGCGGAGCAACGCGGCTGCGCGCGCGGACGGCTCCCACACGAGCGCAGCGCTATACGGTGGCAGAATCAGGAGTTGACCGGCGCGTCAGCGAGCACTCGACGGCGGCGCTGGTGGTCGAGCGCGGCGGGGCGCCGTTGTCGGGAGGAAGCGGAGGAGCGTAGGAGACGAGGTCTGGTCATTCAGAGGTTAGGTGGGGGATTTTTTGTATCCGGTTTAACCACCAACGATTAGCCACCAGCTATATGACACGGTCAACGCGTGCAAAGTACCAAAATGGAATCTCAATGCAGATCGGACAGCAACCAATGCATGCGTAGCTACCCCCGTGGGTAGCAAATGCACTCTCTCCTTCTAATAATGGTAATGGTTATGGTAATTCTTATGGTAATTCTTACAACAATAATAGGAGTGTACGCTCTGGTCTTGAAGCTATGCTTAAAGAATTTATTAGTACACAAACTGCTTTTAACAAATCTGTTGAAGAAAAGCTTGGTAAAATTGATGTTCTTGCTTCTAAGGTTGATAGTCTTGCTGCTGATGTTGATCTTTTAAAATTGAAAGTTATGAATAATGAAACTAAAGATATTAAGTCATTTGCTACAGCAAACGCTATCCAAGTTCGAATTAATGAAAATATTAGATTGATGGCTGAATTGCATGCTAGGTGGGAAAGAGAAGAAAAAGTTGCTAAAGAGAATAATGTAGCTAAAGTTTGGACTATTACCACCACTAGTAATGTTGATGCTTCACATGTTGCTAACCCTCCTACTATCAATGGTAAAATAATTTGTGTTGGCAATGTTTCTACTCCTAATGCAAAGCGTGCAAAACTGTCTGAAACTGCTAAAAGTGCTGAAACTGTTTGTGATAAAAGTGCTGAAATTTTTCAGAATATTGGGGACAATGATTCCATTGCTGTAGATCATAATGGTTTAGATTTTGATAATTGTCATATCTCTGAAGTTATTAAGTTCTTGCAAAAACTTGCTAGAAGTCCTAATGCTAGTGCTATAAATTTGGCCTTTACAAAACATATTACAAATGCTCTCATTAAAGCTAGAGAAGAGAAATTAAAACTTGAAACTTCTATTCCCAGGAAGTTGGAAGATGGTTGGGAGCCCATCATTAAGATGAAGGTCAATGATTTTGATTGTAATGCTTTATGTGATCTTGGTGCAAGTATTTCTGTTATGCCTAAGAAACTCTATGATATGCTTGACTTGCCACCATTGAAAAATTATTATTTGGATGTTAATCTTGCTGATAATTCTATAAAGAAACCTTTGGGGAGGATTGATAATGTTCACATTACGGTTAACAATAACCTTGTCCCCGTTGATTTTGTTGTCTTGGATATTGAATGCAATGCATCTTGTCCTATTATTCTGGGAAGACCCTTTCTTCGGACTATTGGTGCTATTATTGATATGAAGGAAGGAAATATTAAATATCAATTCCCTCTTAAGAAAGGTATGGAACACTTCCCTAGAAAGAGAATGAAGTTACCTTTTGATTCTATCATTAGAACAAATTATTATGTTGATGCTTCCTCTTTTGATAATACTTGATTCACACTTTCTGCGCCTAGCTGAAAGGCGTTAAAGAAAAGTGCTTATGGGAGACAACCCATTGTTTTACTTCTGCAATTTTTGTTTTATATTTGTGTCTTGGAGGCTGTTACTACTGTAGCAACCTCTCCTTATCTTTATTTTATTGCATTATTGTGCCAAGTAAAGTCTTTGATAGTAAGGTTGATACTACATTTGGATTACTGCGCAGAAACAGATTTCTTGCTGTCACGAATTTGAGTAGATCTCTCTGTAGGTAACTCAGAAAAATCTGTGAAAAATCATGAGTAATCCTCAGATATGTACACAACTTTCATTCAATTTTAGCTTCTTCATCTGAGCATGTTAAGTGCCTCGAAAAAATTAGTCTTTACGGACTGTTCTGTTTTGACAGATTCTGCCTTTTATTTCACATTGCCTCTTTTACTGTGTTGAATGGATTTCTTTGTTCCATTAACTTTCAGTAGCTTTGGGTAATGTCCAGAAGTGTTAGGAATGATTGTGTTACCTCTGAACATGTGAATTTTTGATTATGCACTAACCCTCTAATGAGTTTGTTTTGAGTTTGGTGTGGAGGAAGTTTTCAAGGGTTAAGAGAGGAGGATGATACAATATGATCAAGAAGAGTGAAAAGTCTAAGTTTGGGGATGCCCCCGTGGTTCATCCTTGCATATTTCAAGAAGACTCAAGCATCTAAGCTTGGGGATGCCCAAGGCATCCCCTTCTTCATCGACAACTTATCAGGTCACCTCTAGTGAAACTATATTTTTATTCCGTCACATCTTATGTGTTTTACTTGGAGCGTCTGTATGTTTTTATTTTTTGTTGTTGTTTGAATAAATTCGGATCCTAGCATTACTTGTGTGGGAGAAAGACATGCTCCGCTTGTTCATATGAACACTGGTGTTCTTAGCTTTACTTTTAATGTTCATGGCGAAAGTTGAAAACTGCTTCGTTCATTGCTATTTGGTTGGAAACAGAAAATGCTTCATGTGGTAATTGGTATATTATCTTGAATAATTTGATACTTGGAAATTGTTTTGAGCTCTCAAATAGATCATGTTTAAGCTCTTGCATCATGTAGTTTGAACCTATTAGTGGAGAATTACTGTAGAGCCTGTTGAAATTTGGTTTGCATGATTGGTCTCTCTAAAAGTCTAGATATTTTCTGGTAAAAGTGTTTGAACAACAAGGAAGACAGTGTAGAGTCTTATAATGCTTGCAATATGTTTTTATGTAAGTTTTGTTGTACCGGTTCATAGTTGTGTTTGCTTCAAACAACCTTGCTAGCCAAATCCTTGTACTGAGAGGGAATGCTTCTCGTGCATCCAAAACCTTGAGCCAAAACCTATGCCATTTGTGTCCACCATAACTACCTACTATGTGGTATTTCTCTACCATTCCAAGTAAATTGCTTGCGTGCTACCTTTAAAATTTCATTCCTTGTCTTTGCAATATATAGCTCATGGGAAAATAGCTTAAAAACTATTGTGGTAAAGAATATGTAGCTTATGTATCTTATTTTTTATAAGTTGCTTGTTGAGCGGTAACCATGTTTCTGGGGACGCCATCAACTATTACACTTTTGTTGAATATCATGTGAGTTGCTATGCATGTTCGTCTTGTCTGAAGTAAGGGTGATTTATCATGATTAAATGGTTTGAGTATGCATATTGTTAGAGAAGAACATTGGGCCGCTAACCAAAGCCATGTATCATGGTGGAAGTTTCAGTTTGGACATTAATCCTCAATCTCTTATGAGAATATTATCTGTTGTTGAATGCTTATGCATTAAAGAATAGTCCATTATCTATTTTCTATGTTTTCCCGGTATGGATGTCCTCAATTTGAGATTTATCAAAAACGAGAAATCAAATGCGATCTATCTCCTTGGACCTTTGTACAGGTGGCATAGAGGTACCCCTTTGTGACACTTGGTTGAAACATATGTAATGCAATGATAATCCATGGAAATCCAAGCTAATTAGGACAAGGTGCAAGCACTATTGGTATTCGATGCATGAGTCTTGCAACTTATAGGATGTTTTATGCATAACACATATGAATTATTACTACCGTTGACAAAATTGTTTCTATGTTTTCAAAATAAAAAGCTCTAGCACAAATAGTAATCCCTGCTTCCCTCTACGAAGGGCCTTTCTTTTACTTTATGTTGAGTCAGTTTACCTACTTCTTTCTATCTTAGAAGCAAACACTTGTGTCAACTGTGTGCATTGATTCTTACATACTTGCTTATTTGCATTCATCATATTACTTTGTGTTGACAATTATCCATGAGATATACATGTTGAAGTTGAAAGCAACTTTCCCTTGTACTACTTCAAAACCTTCTATTAAGAATTTATTGCTTTATGAGTTAACTCCTATGCAAGACTTATTGATGCTTGTCTTGAAAGTACTATTCATGAAAAGTCTTTGCTATATGATTCAGTTGTTTAGTCATTGTCTTTACCATTGCTTTGAATCACTTCATTCATCTCATATGCTTTACAATAGTATTGATCAAGATTATGATAGTAGCATGTCACTTCAGTAATTATCCTTGTTATCGTTTACCTACTCGAGGGCGAGTAGGAACTAAGCTTGGGGATGCTTGATACGTCTCAAACGTATCTATAATTTCTTATGTTCCATGCTAGTTTTATGACAATACTCACATGTTTTATATACACTTTATATCATTTTTATGCATTTTCTGGCACTAACCTATTAACAAGATGCCGAAGCGCCAGTTCCTGTTTTCTGCTGTTTTTGGTTTCAGAAATCCTACACAGGAAATATTCTCGGAATTGGACGAAACAAAAGCCCAGGGTCTTATTTTTCCACGGAGCCTTCCAGAAGTCCGAAGAGGAAATGAAGGGGAGCCGAGGGGGCCCCACACCACCTGGCGGCGCGGCCAGGAGGGGGGGGGGGGCGCCTCCCTATGGGGTGGGCTCCTCGGGACTCCCCCGACTCTGCCCCTTCGCCTATATATTCTCTCCATCACGAAAACCCTATTACCGAGAGCCACGATACGAGAAAAGTTCCAGAGACGCCGCTGCCGCCAATCCCATCTCGGGGGATTCAGGAGATCGCCTCTGGTACCCTGCCGGAGAGGGGAATCATCACCCGGAGGACTCTACATCACCATGATCGCCTCCGGACTGATGCGTGAGTAGTTCATCCTTGGACTATGGGTCCATAGCAGTAGCTAGATGGTTGTCTTCTCCTCTTGTGCTATCATGTTTAGATCTTGTGAGCTGCCTATCATGATCAAGATCATCTATTTGTAATGCTACATGTTGTGTTTGTTGGGATCCGATGAATATGGAATACTATGTCAAGTTGATTATTGATCTATCATATATGTGGTGTTTATGATCTTGCATGCTCTCCGTTGCTAGTAGAGGCTCTGGCCAAGTTGATACTTGTGACTCCAGGAGGGAGTATTTATGCTCGATAGTGGGTTCATGCCTCCATTGAATCTGGGACAGTGACAGAAAGTTCTAAGGTTATGGATGTGCTGTTGCTACTAGGGATAAAACAACGATGCTTTGTCTAAGGATATTTGTATTGTTTACATTACACACAGTACTTAATGCAATTGTCTGTTGTTTGCAACTTAATACTGGAAGGGGTGCGGATGCTAACCCGAAGGTGGACTTTTTAGGCATAGATGCATGCTGGATAGCGGTCTATGTTCTTTGTCGTAATGCCCTAAGTAAATCTCATATTAGTCATCATGATATGTATGTGCATTGTTATGCCCTCTCTATTTGTCAATTGCCCAACTGTAATTTGTTCACCCAACATGCTATTTATCTTATTGGAGAGACACCACTAGTGAATCGGACCCGGTCCATTCTTTTACATCTGAATACAATCTACTGCAATCATTGTTCTCTGCTGTTCTTCGCAAACAAACATCATTTTCCACACCATACGTTTAATCCTTTGTTTACAGCAAGCCGGTGAGATTGACAACCTCACTGTTAAGTTGGGGCAAAGTATTTTGATTGTGTTGTGCAGGTTCCACGTTGGCGCCGGAATCCCTGGTGTTGCGCCGCACTACACTCCTTCACCAACAACCTTCACGTGACCTTCATCTCCTACTGGTTCGATAACCTTGGTTTCTTACTGAGGGAAAACTTGCTGCTGTACGCATCACACCTTCCTCTTGGGGTTCCCAACGGACGTGTGCTTTACGTGTCATCAAGGAGCTCTCTTCCCCTTCACATCATGAAGAGCTCTGCTGCTTGTGACGGTAAATCACACGTCCGTTGGGAACCCCAAGAGGAAGGTATGATGCGTACAGCGGCAAGTTTTTCCCTCAGTAAGAAACCAAGGTTATCGAACCAGTAGGAGTCAAGAAGCACGTTGAAGGTTGATGGCGGCAGAGTGTAGTGCGGCGCAACACCAGGGATTCCGGCGCCAACGTGGAACCTGCACAACACAACCAAGATAGTTTGCCCCAACTTAACAGTGAGGTTGTCAATCTCACCTGCTTGCTGTAACAAAGGATTAGATGTATAGTGTGGATGATGATGTTTGCAGAGAACAGTAGAACAAGTATTGCAGTAGATTGTATTCGATGTAAAAGAATGGACCGGGGCCACAGTTCACTAGGGGTGTCTCTCCCATAAGATAAATAGCATGTTGGGTGAACAAATTACAGTTGGGCAATTGACAAATAAAGAGGGCATGACCATGCACATACATGTTATGATGAGTAGTGTGAGATTCAATTGGGCATTACGACAAAGTACATAGACCGCTATCCAGCATGCATCTATGCCTAAAAAGTCCACCTTCAGGTTATCATCCGAACCCCCTCGAGTATTAAGTTGCAAACAACAGACAATTGCATTAAGTATGGTGCGTAATGTAATCAACAAATACATCCTTAGACATAGCATTGATGTTTTATCCCTAGTGGCAACAACACATCCACAACCTTAGGGGTTGCTGTCACTCCCCCAGATTTAATGGAGACATGAACCCACTATCGAGCATAAATACTCCCTCTTGGAGTTACAAGTATCAACTTGGCCAGAGCCTCTACTAGCAACGGAGAGCATGCAAGATCATAAACAACACATAGATGATAGATTGATAATCAACATAACATAGCATTCATTATTCATCGGATCCCAACAAACACAACATGTAGAATTACAGATAGATGATCTTGATCATGTTAGGCAGCTCACAAGATCTGACAATGATAGCACAATGAGGAGAAGACGACCATCTAGCTACTGCTATGGACCCATAGTCCAGGGGTGAACTACTCACACATCACTCTGGAGGCGACCATGGCGGTGAAGAGTCCTCCGGGAGATGATTCCCCTCTCCGGCAGGGTGCCGGAGGCGATCTCCTGAATCCCCCGAGATGGGATTGGCGGCGGTGGCGTCTCTGGATGGTTTTCCGTATCGTGGCTCTCGGTACTGGAACTATTATTGACGAAGGCTTAAGTAGGCGGAAGGGTAGGTCAGGGGGCGCCACGAGGGCCCCACACGCCAGGGCCGCGCGGCCAGCACCTAGGCCGCGCCGCCCTGTTGTGTGGGCGCCTCGTCGCCCCACTTCGTATCTCCTCCGGTGTTCTGGAAGCTTCGTGGAAAAATAAGATCCTGGGCGTTGATTTCGTCCAATTCCGAGAATATTTCCTTACTAGGATTTCTGAAACCAAAAACAGCAGAAACAAAGAATCGGCTCTTCGGCATCTTGTTAATAGGTTAGTGCCGGAAAATGCATAAATATGACATAAAGTATGTATAAAACATGTGAGTATCATCAATAAAGTAGCATGGAACATAAGAAATTATAGATACGTTTGAGACGTATCAAGCATCCCCAAGCTTAGTTCCTACTCGTCCCGAGTAGGTAAACGATAACAAAGATAATTTCTGAAGTGACATGCTATCATAATCTTGATCAATACTATTGTAAGCACATGTAATGAATGCAGCGATCCGAAGCAATGGTAAAGACAATGAGTAAACAACTGAATCATATAGCAAAGACTTTTCTTGAATAGTACTTTCAAGACAAGCATCAATAAGTCTTGCATAAGAGTTAACTCATAAAGCAATAAATTCATAGTAAAGGTATTGAAGCAACACAAAGGAAGATTAAGTTTCAGCGGTTGCTTTTAAGTTGTAACATGTATATCTCATGGATAGTTGTCAACATAAAGTAATATAATGAATGCAAATATGCAAGTATGTAAGAATCAATGCACAGTTAACACAAGTGTTTGCTTCTTGAGGTGGGAGGAAATAGGTAAACTGACTCATCACAAAAGTAGAAGAAAGGCCCTTCGAAGAGGGAAGCATCGATTGCTATATTTGTGCTAGAGCTTTTTATTTTGAAAACAAGAAACAATTTTGTCAACGGTAGTAATAAAGCATATGTATTATGTAAATTATATCCTACAAGTTGCAAGCCTCATGCATAGATTACCAATAGTGCCTGCACCTTGTCCTAATTAGCTCGGATTACCTGGATTATCACTGCAATACATATGTTTTAACCAAGTATCACAAAGGGGTACCTCTATGCCGCCTGTACAAAGGTCTAAGGAGAAAGCTCGCATTGGATTTCTCACTTTTGATTATTCTCAACTTAGACATCCATACCGGGACAACATAGACAACAGATAATGGACTCCTCTTTAATGCATAAGCATTCAACAACAAATAATATTCTCATAAGAGATTGAGGATTGTTGTCCAAAACTGAAACTTCTACCATGGATCATGGCTTTAGTTAGCGGCCCAATGTTCTTCTCTAACAATATGCATGCTCAAACCATTCAACTCATGGTAAATCGCCCTTACTTCAGACAAGACGAACATGCATAGCAACTCACATGATATTCAACAAAGGGTAGTTGATGGCGTCCCCAGGAACATGGTTATCGCACAACAAGCAACTTAATAAGAAATAAGATACATAAGTACATATTCAATACCACAATAGTTTTTAGGCTATTTGTCCCATGAGCTATATATTGCAAAGACAAAGAATAGAAATTTAAAGGTAGCACTCAAGCAATTTACTTTGGAATGGCGGAGAAATACCATGTAGTAGGTAGGTATGGTGGACACAAATGGCATAGTTATTGGCTCAAGGATTTGGATGCACGAGAAGTAATCCCTCTCAATACAAGGCTTAGGCTAGCAAGGTTATTTGAAGCAAACACAAGTATGAACTGGTACAGCAAAACTCACATAAAAACATATTGCAAGCATTATAAGACTCTACACTATATTCCTTGTTGTTCAAACCCTTACTAGAAAATATCTAGACCTTAGAGAGACCAATCATGCAAACCAAATTTTAGCAAGCTCTATGTATTTCTTCACTAATAGGTGCAAAGTATATGATGCAAGAGCTTAAACATGATCCTTATGAGCACAACAATTGCCAAGTATCAAATTATTCAAGACATTTTACCAATTACCACATGTAGCATTTCCCGTTTCCAACCATATAACAATTAACGAAGCAGTTTCAACCTTCGCCATGAACATTATGAGTAAAGCCAAGGACATATTTGTCCATATGCAACAACGGAGCGTGTCTCTCTCCCACACAATGAATGCTAGGATCCAACTTTATTCAAAAAAAAACAAAACAAAAACATACAGACGCTCCAAGTAAAGCACATAAGATGTGATGGAATAAAAATATAGTTTCACTAGAGGAACCTGATAATGTTGTCAATGAAGAAGGGGATGCCTTGGGCATCCCCAAGATTAGATGCTTGAGTCTTCTTGAAATATGCAGGGATGAACTACCGGGGGCATCCCCAAGCTTAGAGCTTTCACTCTCCTTGATCATATTGTATCATCCTCCTCTCTTGATCCTTGAAAACTTCCTCCACACCAAACTCAAAACAACTCATTAGAGGGTTAGTGCATAATCAAAATTCACATGTTCAGAGGTGACATAATCATTCTTAACACTTCTGGACATTGCACAAAGCTACTGAAAGTTAATGGAATAAAGAAATCCATCAAGCATTGCAAAACAGGCAATGTGAAATAAAAGGCAGAATCTGTCAAAACAGAACAGTCCGTAAAGACGAATTTTTAAGAGGCACCAGACTTGCTCAGATGAAAATGCTCAAATGGAATGAAAGTTGCGTACATATCTGTGGATCACTCAAGTAAATTGGCAGAATTTTCTGTGTTACCTACAGAGAATTCAACCCAAATTCGTGACAGCAAGAAATCTGTTTCTGCGTAGTAATCCAAATCTAGTATGAACCTTACTATCAAAGACTTTACTTGGCACAACAATGCAACAAAATTAAGATACGGAGAGTTTGCTACAGTAGTAACAACTTCCAACACTCAAATATAAAACAAAAGTGCTGTAGTAAAATCATGGGTTTTCTCCCATAAGCGCTTTTCTTTAACGCCTTTCAGCTAGGCGCAGAAAGTGTGTATCAAGTATTATGAAGAGACGAAGCATCAATATCATAATTTGTTCTAATGATAGAATCAAAAGGTAACTTTGTTCTCTTTCTAGGGAAATGTTCCATACCTTTCTTGAGAGGAAATTGATATTTAATATTACCTTCCTTCATATCAATAATAGCACCAACAGTTCGAAGAAAAGGTCTTCCCAATATAATGGGACAAGATGCATTGCATTCAATATCCAAGACAACAAAATCAACGGGGACAATGTTATTATTAACCGTAATGCGAACATTATCAACCCTCCCCAAAGGTTTCTTTGTAGAATTATCAGCAAGATTAACATCCAAATAACAATTTTTCAATGGTGGCAAGTCAAGCATATTATAGATCTTCCTAGGCATAACGGAAATACTTGCACCAAGATCACATAAAGCATTACAATCAAAGTCATTGACCTTCATCTTAATGATGGGCTCCCAACCATCCTCTAACTTCCTAGGAATAGAAGCTTCACGATTTAATTTCTCTTCTCTAGCTTTTATGAGAGCATTCGTAATATGTTTTGTAAAGGCCAAATTTATAGCACTAGCATTAGGACTTTTAGCAAGTTTTTGTAAGAACTTTATAACTTCAGAGATGTGACAATCATAAAAATCTAAACCATTATGATCTAAAGCAATGGGATCATTATCCCTAACATTAGAAAAAAATTCAAATAGCTTTATCACGAAGCTTTAATGATTTTAGCAGCTTTGCAGTTTTTCACGCTTTGCATTAGAAGTAGAAACATTTCCAACACCAATTATTTTACCATTAATAGTAGGAGGTGCAGCAACATGTGAAGCATTAGCATTACTAGTGGTGGTAATAGTCCAAACTTTAGCTACATTGTTATCTTTAGCATTTTCTTCTTTTTCCCACCTAGCACGCAATTCGGCCATCAATCTTATATTCTCATTAATTATAACTTGGATGGAGTTTGCTATATAAAATGACTTAATGTATTTATTTTCATTAGGCAAACTTTCGATTTCAAAAGATCAACATCAGCAGCAAGAGTATCAACTTTAGAAGCAAGAATATCAATTTTCCCAAGCTTTTCTTCAACAGATTTGTTAAAAGCAGTTTGTGTACTAATAAATTCTTTAAGCATGGCTTCAAGACCAGAGGGTGTATTCCTATTATTGTTGTAAGAATTCCCATAAGAATTACCATAACCATTACCATTATTATAAGGATATGGCCTATAGTTGTTACTAGAATTGTTCTGATAGGCATTATTGTTGAAATTATTATTTTAATGAAATTCACATCAACATGTTCTTCTTGAGCAACCAATGAAGCTACCGGAACATTATTAGGATCAACATTTGTCCTACCATTCACAAGCATAGACATAATATCATCAATCTTATCACTCAAGGAGGAGGTTTCTTCGACAGAATTTACCTTCTTACCTTGTGGAGCTCTTTCCGTGTGCCATTCAGAGTAATTAATCATCATATTATCAAGAAGCTTTGTTGCGTCGCCTAGAGTGATGGACATAAAAGTACCTCCAGCAGCTGAATCCAATAGGTTCCGTGAAGAAAAATTCAGTCCTGCATAAAAGGTTTGGATGATCATCCAAGTAGTCAGTCCATGGGTTGGGCAATTTTTAACCAAAGATTTCATTCTTTCCCATGCTTGGGCAACATGCTCATTATCCAATTGTTTAAAATTCATTATGCTACTTCTCAAAGATATAATTTTAGCAGGAGGATAATATCTACCAATGAAAGCATCCTTACATTTAGTCCATGAATCAATACTATTCTTAGGCAGAGATAGCAACCAATCTTTAGCTCTTCCTCTTAATGAGAAAGGAAACAATTTTAATTTTATAATGTCACCATCTACATCCTTATACTTTTGCATTTCACATAGTTCAACAAAATTATTAAGATGGGCAGCAGCAACATCAGAACTAACACCAGAAAATTGCTCTCTCATAACAAGATTTAGTAAAGCAGGTTTAATTTCAAAGAATTCAGCTGTAGTAGCAGGTGGAGGAATAGGTGTGCATAAGAAATCATTATTATTTGTGTTTGTGAAGTCACACAACTTAGTATTTTCAGGAGTACCCATTTTAGCAATAGTTAATAAAGCAAACTAGATAAAGTAAATGCAAGTAACTAATTTTTTTGTGTTTTTAATATAGCAAACAAGACAGTAAATAAAGTAAAGCTAGCAACTAATTTTTTTGTATTTTGTTTTAGTGTAGCAAACAAAGTAGTAAATAAAGTAAAGCAAGACAAAAACAAAGTAAAGAGATTGGAAGTGGAGACTCCCCTTGCAGCGTGTCTTGAGCTCCCCGGCAACGGCGCCAGAAAAAGCCTTGCTGCTTGTGACGGTAAAGCACACGTCTGTTGGGAACCCCAAGAGGAAGGTATGATGCATACAGCGGCGAGTTTTTCCCTCAGTAAGAAACCAAGGTTATCGAACCAGTAGGAGTCAAGAAGCACATTGAAGGTTGATGGCGGCGGAGTGTAGTGCGGCGCAACACCAGGGATTCTGGCGCCAACGTGGAACCTGCACAACACAACCAAGCTACTTTGCCCCAACTTAACAGTGAGGTTGTCAATCTCACCAACTTGCTGTAACAAAGGATTAGATGTATAGTGTGGATGATGATGTTTGCAGAGAACAGTAGAACACGTATTGCAGTAGATTGTATTCGATGTAAAAGAATGGACCGGGGTCCACAGTTCACTAGTGGTGTCTCTCCCATAAGATAAATAGCATGTTGGGTGAACAAATTACAGTTGGGCAATTGACAAATAAAGAGGGCATGACCATGCACATACATGTTATGATGAGTAGTGTGAGATTCAATTGGGCATTACGACAAAGTACATAGACCGCTATCTAGCATGCATCTATGCCTAAAAAGTCCACCTTCAGGTTTTCATCCGAACCCCCTCCAGTATTAAGTTGCAAACAACAGACAATTGCATTAAGTATGGTGCGTAATGTAATCAACAAATACATCCTTAGACGTAGCATTGATGTTTTATCCCTAGTGGCAACAGCACATCCACAACCTTAGAGGTTGCTGTCACTCCCCCAGATTTAATGGAGACATGAACCCACTATCAAGCATAAATACTCCCTCTTGGAGTTACAAGTATCAACTTGGCCAGAGCCTCTACTAGCAACGGAGAGCATGCAAGATCATAAACAACACATAGATGATAGATTGATAATCAACATAACATAGCATTCATTATTCATCGGATCCCAACAAACACAACATGTAGAATTACAGATAGATGATCTTGATCATGTTAGGCAGCTCACAAGATCCGACAATGATAGCACAATGAGGAGAAGACGACCATCTAGCTACTGCTATGGACCCATAGTCCAGGGGTGAACTACTCACACATCACTCCAGAGGCGACCATGGCGGTGAAGAGTCCTCCGGGAGATGATTCCCCTCTCCGGCAGGGTGCCGGAGGCGTTCTCCTGAATCCCCCGAGATGGGATTGGTGGCGGTGGCGTCTCTGGAAGGTTTTCCGTATCGTGGCTCTCGGTACTGGAACTATTATCGACGAAGGCTTAAGTAGGCGGAAGGGTAGGTCAGGGGGCGCCACGAGGGCCCCACACGCCAGGGCCGCGCGGCCAGCACCTGGGCCGCGCCGCCCTGTTGTGTGGGCGCCTCGTCGCCCCACTTCGTATCTCCTCCGGTATTCTGGAAGCTTCGTGGAAAAATAAGATCCTGGGCGTTGATTTCGTCCAATTCCGAGAATATTTCCTTACTAGGATTTCTGAAACCAAAAACAATGACGAAAACAAAGAATCGGCTCTTCGGCACCTTGTTAATAGGTTAGTGCCGGAAAATGCATAAATATGACATAAAGTATGTATAAAACATGTGAGTATCATCAATAAAGTAGCATGGAACATAAGAAATTATGGATACGTTTGAGACGTATCAAGCTCCAAGTTGCTTCCACCTCTGGCCGTGATGAGTTCTCATCTTCTTCCACTTCACCAACGTGTAGCAAGACACGAGGTAATGATATGGTGAGTGGTGAGGAAAATTGCAATGTTGATATTGTGCTCAATAGTGATGATTCTTCATCTCTATCCCATTGCAATGCTTCCTCTTTGGACTTAAACACATCTAGCATTGAAAATAATCTACATGCTTGTGTTGATAGTCCTTGCATATCATGTGTAGATTGCTTACATAAATCCCATGATGATATGCTTGCCTTGTCTTGCTCCCATAATCAAAATGCTTCTATTTCCTCTAGTTGTTTGTTGACTAACAATGTAGAGGAAACCGAACACTATATGGATCAAGACATGTTTTCAAATGAGGATTCACGAATTTCTTCATCTTCATCCCCCGGTATGCACATGTGCCTTATGGCAAATGGATCAAAGGTATCTTCTACTTTGACTCCTAACACTTCCTATGACGATGAGAATGATGATGATGATAATTATGAAGAATATAATACCTTGGTGCATAATATGGAAGTGGTATATGCTTCTCTTCATGGTAATAAAGAAGCTCGTGCTAATCTCGAATACTCTATGGAAACCTTGAATAAATATAAGGAAACCATAGTGAAGTTGGAGTCCCATGTTGAAAATGGGGAAATGAGATTCACTCTCCTCAAGCATGAGCTAAAAGATGAGAAGCATACTAATTTTATGCTTACACAAAAAATTGAATCCTATATGCATGAAAATGAGAAAACTATTGTTGATGCTTGTGCTACTAACTCTACTTCTTGTGAAGCATCTATCTTAAAGGAGAATGTTGAGTTAAGGGCTCAACTTGAGTTGCTAACTAGCAATTATAGGGAATTGGAAGAAAGTCATAAAAAGCTCTCGGGCTCTCATGATGACCTTATAATTTCCTATGATGGGCTAAAGTTAGCTCATGAGGCTAGTATCACTAAGGTAACATCTTGTGAGCCTCATGTGGACATTAGCACAACCTCAACTCAAAATGCTATTTTGCCATGTGCTAGTCCTAGTAGTCCATCGAGTCAAACTAGTGATACATCTTGTGTTGGATTACTTGCTTTGCCTTGTTGCTCTAACAATGAAGTTTCTACTTCCTCTAGTACTTGTATTTCTACTAACCATGTAGAGGAAATCAAAGAGCTCAAGGCCCAAGTCCTTTCTTTGAAGAAAGACTTGGAAAAGCGACATGAAGGGAAATCCACACTTGACAAGATGCTAAGTGTGCAATAATCCCCCAATGACAAGAGTGGACTTGGATTCAACTCCAATAACAAGAACAAGTCCAAGAGCAAGAACAACAAGAATAAGGGCCAAGACAAAGTCAAGGATTCGTCCAAGATTGTTTGCTTCAAGTGCAAAGTTGAAGGGCACCGTGTTAGATCACGCCCATTGAAGAATAAGTGAGAAACAACAAGGGAAACGGCCACAAGGTCAAGGTCAAGCTCAAGCTCGACCTCAAGTTGAAGATAGGCCACTTCCCAAGAAGAATCAAGATATTGTTCCCCAAGAGAAGAAATCAATAAAGAATAAAAAGGGGAACACTTGCTACTTATGTCATGAGAAGGGGCACTTTGCTTCTTCTTGCTTAGGTGGTATCTTATCTAACCCTATAATTGTTGATGATGATTATTCTCTAGGGAAGGATAAGGATGGCAATGTGTTTGCCAAGTTTGTTGGAACTAAAAGTGGTTTCAAGAAAAGAACCATTTGGGTTGCCAAGCCTATTGTGACTAACCTCTTAGGACCCAACTTGGTTGGGGACCAACAAGCTCAAAGTTGATCAATAGGTACAAGTGGAGGGCATTGAAGACTTGACTACTTCATGAAGAATTAAGGGATCTTCATATATTATATTTTGACCAAGCCAAGTCGTATGGATTATCATCTATATCTTATATCCAATATTCCTCTTTGCGGTAACTTATATACTTCAACTCATCATATTTTTTGTAAGTGACTTGCCCCCTTTGCATGGTTGGTATTGTACCAAATATGTGTGTGTATGTGTTGTGTCTTACTTACCTATCTTATGTATTCAAGTATGTTTGTTTGACTCTTCATATACTTATGTATTGTTGTGAGCCTAATGTATCTTGATGACATCTTATTTGGCTCTCTTTGAGTGATTAATGGAACATCCCATTTTGGGGGAGTAATATGCATTGTGCATCTCTCTTTCTTTAAAATGTGTGTATGTGGGTACCACCACTTAGTATTGATATTGCAAGATTATCTAGTCACTATGTGGTGTGTCATACTCATGAGAAATTCAAATTCTAAATGTCCATTAATCATCTCTAGTCAAATTTTAGTTGCCTCTTGTTTAGAAGAAATGTTTTATCACATTATGGGGGAGTAATATGTTTTGTACATATCACAAGCCTAAAAAATGTGAACATATGAGGTTATGCCACTTAGAGTTGATGCTCTTAATTATCTTGTTCCTAGGTGGCATGTTTGCTCAAACAAGCTCCACTTCTATTAAAAAGCTTTTATTGCTCATCTTATGGATTCTTGTTTGAGTAAGAAATTCTTGGTACGGTTTTCCTCAAACACATATCTCTATATCTTATTTGGGACACTGTTTGCTTCAAGTTATTCTAATCATTGTCGTGCGTGATTGTTTGACTAGTTGAAGCTATCAAGAATCTTCATCCATGCATAGTGCTTAATTCTATATACTTATCCTATGCCTTTTATTGTGAAATTGATCCTTACTATCCTTGTTAATATACCAACGGAAGTTAATTCCAATATTCTCATTGTCTTTGACAATTGATAACCTTGTATGTGTATGAATTTATGGATCACCTTCACCTTGGATTGCTTCTTATTGCCTTATTTTATTTCCAAAAAAATCCTTGTTGCTCCCATGTGTCTTCCTTGTTCTTTTGAAAAATCTTTTGATAAATTCTCATGATTCATATCAAGTGTTTGTTTTGTAAGACAAACCTTTTCTTTACGGTACATTGTGCCATTGTGAAAAGTGTAGAGGGTTTGGTTTATTTGTTCGAACCTTGCTCTTTTGGGTGTTTTGCTATCTCATTCCTTCTTCTATGCTTTATTTGTTGAATGAGATAAATCCTTGAGCATGTTTGCTTTATTTCATCCTTTATGCTCATTGGTTTTTTCTTAGTTCATTTGTTGAACTTTGTTGAACAAATCTTTTGTGATTTGCGTCCTTGATATATTTTGGACAACAAATTTGTTTGGTCACATCTTTATGCCTTCTTCAGTTGATTTGGTGTTTTGTCCAAAGTATATCTTTCTTGGATCTTTAAAGTCTTTATGTGTGCTTATATGTAATTTGTTTATATTTGTAGCATGTTTTCTTTCTTTGATCAATTATATAGGGTATACTCCATCAAATCCTAAATGGCTAAGATGTGCATGAAATTCAAATTTCATCTAAATATGCACATATTTATATGGAGTGTGTCCTATATATTGTGGTTAGTCTAACCATGTTGGACCCAATGAGTTTGGGGACCAAGATGTACTTGAATGTTGTTTTAGGTACATTGGAGATGCAATGGAGGCTTGTCTCATCTATAAGGAAGGTGTTGTCACCATATGATAATTGGAGTCAAGCTAGGATGATCGATGAAATCTTATCTACTACATCATGCCATCGCTATCTCGGTAACACGTATCTTATTCATGCATTCTCATATAGCATCCAACCTCTTGTAGGTTGTATCTTGGCATGGAATTATTTATTTCGAAAATATTGCGGTTCTTGAAAAATCCTTTTAAAGTAAAACTTCTTATTGAACATTTGAGTAATTTGAGAAGATGCATATGATAGGTTATATATATCATATTTATGATTCACCTATCACAAATATGCCCTCTAGCAATTTATTGCATATGAATTCCTTAAAGAGCTCGTGTGTGCAATATTGATGAAATTGTGAAATAAATCCGTATTTGTGATACTTGTTGCCTTTCTCAAAACACTCCAACTAGCTTTACTTCCCTTATTGTTAGTTGTGATGTTCTTGAGATTTAACTTGGTTGAAGTTCATTCATATACCATAAGTGAAAATTGGAGCCATAGGCTATATATGCTTCTTAAGCAAACATCCTTTGGTATATTTTATGACTTCATCGTGGATATCTTGTCTTATCTATTTTGTTAACCTCTTGTGTGTGCATGTTTCTTTATGGATCACTTTGTCAACTTTAGAAACTCATATACATAAGAGCGTTAATCCATCACCTTGATATCCTTATTCTTTGCCGACCATCTTTTATCCCTTTGTTTTTAGTGGTGTTGGTAAAGAAGATTTATGAGTGCTTGGTTTATTTGTTTTTCTTCATGCACTCATATCTCGTAATTGTTGGACTCAAGTTATTCTTGATAAGCATATTATCTTTATCTTGGTTGTGTTCTAAATGATATAGAGGGAGTAAGGATTCCATGTTTGTGCATATTGTATTCAAATGCAAACACTATAAATTATGCACGAACCTTGGGGAGCTTCCTTATTTTATTCAAAGAACTATATCTCTCTTATCATGATATCTTTGTTTGTCCAATTGGATCTTTTATTGCTTGCTTTATTTGTGAAAACTTTCTCCATCATGATTATCTTTATGCAATCTTTGATCCTCAATATAGTTTGACTTCCTTCAAGTATTCATCATTGGATATGTGCATTTGATTCCACTCAAATTATGAGAAGTGCACACTTTGGGGAGGATCTCACATTATATTGGCTTTCTAAATTTTTCACCCATTTTGGCACTTGTTGCCAATGGGGGAGAAGTTTAGAGGGTTTAAGGGAACGGTTTTATACTTAAGTTTGGTTTGTGCTTAAGTGTTTTGCCTCTCATGCATTCCATATTTATATGTCTTGCATGGTTGTATATATATAGTGGAAACTATCCCAAAGGTTAATCTTGACAATATATGCAATGAATTCATGTTCATCACACGTGCATACATTGTGGGGGAGTTTTCTCTATATATATTGGTTCTACTCACATCCCTTGCATTTGTTGTAGTTGTGTGAGTAGAGTCGGTTTTGATATGGGCTAGTAGCTTTGTGTTACTTAACCATATCAAATACAACCTCTTGTATACAACTTATTCTCGGATAAGTTGCGTACTTGTTTCTAATATTCATTATATAAACACTCTTATTGTGTTTGTCATCAATTACCAAAATGGGGGAGATTGTAAGGGTACATTGCCCCTATGTGTGGTTTTGGTAATTAATGACAACCCCTATGGACTAATGTTTTCATTGAGTTTATATGAAGGAATATTCCATAGGTACTTCTTGTATTCCATGTGTTGGATTCAAGTATGGATACCATGAAGATAAAGATACACCTTGTGTATTGGTATCAAGATCGTCGATTTCAAGATACATATGTGATATGATCAAGATGAAGAAATGAAGATGGAGCTCTTAGGTGGAACTCAATATTAGCCATGCTCTATCTTAAGTGAGTATGAGAAGATACAAGGTTGGTTTGGGCAAGTTCAAGATGAGCATCTTGAGTGGATCACATGCTTGAAGATTGCCGTCCATTTGGTGATAATGGACATGTGAAGATGTGCATCAATGGAGCTTTCCCATCATAGTGTATGGGGGAGCATTTGTGAGTCTTCACGAAGCAACATTGATCAAGTGAGGCATTCTGGCTTGTGTGGAGCTTGAAGTGTTATCATCAAGATCAAGCGGGATGCGCAAGCCAAAGGTATGACCTTGATAGGTTTTCCTTTTACCGGTCTCAAGGCGGTTGATGGGAGACCGGATTATAGGATAGATAGCTGCACTATTAAGAGGGGCTTTCGGTTGGGTAACTTGATCACATCGTTTTAGGGAGCTCAATCCTTTGCATACTTTGCATATTCTTATTGCTTCTTGGTATTTCTCGGTGAGAGGTTCTTGAGCTTGTTGCTAGCTTTACAACAAGCCCAAGTTCATCGAAAACGGAGTTAGCATGCATCTTCTATTGCGTTTTCGAGGTTGGGTGATTTTACCGGTTATTCATGATATAAGGTTCTACCTTTTATATTCATGATAAAATCTCCTCATACAGATTCTTGTGTTTTCACTTTCTATTAGATAGCATTTGTTGTTATCTTCCAAACAAAATTGGTTTCATTCGAATCGGGTTCGGGAGCATTCGTTATTAAAGAAAAAGGAAAAAGGGGAAAAGAATAAAAGGAAAAAGAAAAAGAAGGGGCCAGCCGACCGGCCGGCCTGACCGGACCGGCCACCGGCCCACCCGGTCCGCGCCTGACCCGGCGCTGGTGCCATCCGGGCAGCGGCCAGTGGCTTTCTGGTCCATAACCGGTTGCGAGGTCGGTCCGCTACCAGGCCGCCCGGCTCGCACCCCGGCCCAGCCGGGTGCCCCGCTGGCCCGCTCACCACCGCGCCGCCCACGCGGCCTGCTCCCCGCATCGCCCCCGCGCGCCCTTGCTTGTTTGCCGCCCGGTGCAGCGCGCCGCCCCGTCCGGCTGTTGGGCCGGCCCGACCGGGCGCCCGGCCAGCCTCCTCAGCGCCATTTCCGGTCGGCCGGCTGGGCCTGTTTTCTGGCCGTTTTTTCTGCCCGTTTCCTGTGCGATTTTCTCTGTCTTTTTCCCCCAACGGGTATATTTGCTCCCTAGCTATAAATAGCCCCTTCTTCCACCTTGGGCTAGTCAGTTCTTCTATTCTCTCACCTCCATTGTTGCCTTTGAAGAACTTGCTCTCTCTCTCTTGTCTCCCCCCATGATTCTTGCTCATTCTTGAGGGATCTAAGAGAGGAGATCTAGATCTACACTTCCACCAATCCATTTCTCCACTAAGTGAGGGGAACTCTTGGGATCTAGATCTTGGAGTCTTTTGTTGACTTTCCCCATTGTTCTTCCTCTCCAATCTCATCCTAGCATTCGTTGCTTTGGTGGGATTTGAGTGTGAAGGACTTGAACACCTCTAGTGTTCTTGCTTTGCATCATTGCATAGTTTTGAGCTCTCTACCACGATTAGTTCGAGTGAGAGACCGTGAGCTTGTTACTCTTGGAGGGAGACCTCCTAGTTGGCTTGGTTGGTGCCCCGGTGATCTCTTCGTGGAAGATTGTGAAGGGGCCCGGGCTTCTCCTTCGTGGAGCTTGTGAAGTGGTTGTGGAGCTTGCCAACTCCAGAGCGGAGGAAAAGCTAACCATAAGGAAAGGGCCATTATCCTTCGTGGGTGTGGTTCGGAGAATAGGGTGAGCCTTCGTGGCACGGGGAATCCTTCGTGGGACCTCCACTCCTCCAAACGTGACGTACCTTCTTGCAAAGGAAGGGAACACGGGAATACATCCTCGTCTCGGCGCGCCTCGGTTATTTCTATACCCGAGCTCTCTTTCCTTGTGATAGCCATCGTTCTTGAAGTACATATATCTTGCTATCACTTGTGCTACATATATCTTGTGCCTATCTTGCTTAGCTCTAGTTGCCATTGTTACACTTAGTTGAGCTTAGCATATTTAGGTTTTGTGCTTGTAAACTAAACGTTAGTTTAATTCCGCATTCTTACAAGACAAATCCGTAAGAGTTTGTAATTGCCTATTCACCCCCCCTCTAGGCGACATCTCGATCTTTCAATTGGTATCAGAGCAAGGTCTCTCCTTGTTTAAGGCTTCACCGCCTTGAGAGTAAAGATGTTGGCTAGTATAGTGCACAATGACACAATTGTCTTTAATGGCACAAATTATCTTTTGTGGCGAAATTGCTTGATTTGTAATCTTCGGACCTTGTGCCCAAATATTGAGCAATTTCTAGATGTCGGTTTTTCTCCTCCGATGGATTCTCAAAATCTATCTTTAGAGGATGAGAAAAACTTACATCTTGAAGCTCAAATATCTAATGAGCTTTTATTCTCCTTGAGACCCGATTTTCGTAGGTTCTTGATATATATAAAGCGAAAGTCATCTCATGAGATGTGGATCAAGCTTAAGGAAATGTTTGGTGGATCCATTTCTCATTTGGTCGGTGGTGTCTCCGAGGAGTGATACGTCTCAAACGTATCTATAATTTTTTATGTTCCATGCTAGTTTTATGACAATACTCACATGTTTTATATACACTTTATATCATTTTTATGCATTTTCCGGCACTAACCTATTAACAAGATGCCGAAGCGCCAGTTCCTGTTTTCTGCTGTTTTTGGTTTCAGAAATCCTACACAGGAAATATTCTCGGAATTGGACGAAACAAAAGCCCAGGGTCTTATTTTCCACGGAGCCTTCCAGAAGTCCGAAGAGGAAAGGAAGGGGAGCCGAGGGGGCCCCACACCACCTGGCGGCGCGGCCAGGAGGGGGGCGCGCCGCCCTATGGGGTGGGCCCCTCGGGACTCCCCCGACTCTGCCCCTTCGCCTATATATTCTCTCCGTCACGAATACCTATTACCGAGAGCCACGATATGAGAAAAGTTCCAGAGACGCCGCCGCCGCCAATCCCATCTCGGGGGATTCAGGAGATCGCCTCCGGCACCCTGCCGGAGAGGGGAATCATCACCCGGAGGACTCTACATCACCATGATCGCCTCCGGACTGATGCGTGAGTAGTTCATCCTTGGACTATGGGTCCATAGCAGTAGCTAGATGGTTGTCTTCTCCTCTTGTGCTATCATGTTTAGATCTTGTGAGCTGCCTATCATGATCAAGATCATCTATTTGTAATGCTACATGTCGTGTTTGTTGGGATCCGATGAATATGAATACTATGTCAAGTTGATTATTGATCTATCATATATGTGTTGTTTATGATCTTGCACGCTCTCCGTTGCTAGTAGAGGCTCTGGCCAAGTTGATACTTGTGACTCCAAGAGGGAGTATTTATGCTCGATAGTGGGTTCATGCCTCCATTGAATGCAGGACAAAGTGACAGAAAGTTCTAAGGTTATGGATGTGCTGTTGCTACTAGGGATAAAACAATGATGCTTTGTCTAAGGATATTTGTATTGTTTACATTACGCACAGTACTTAATGCAATTGTCCGTTGTTTGCAACTTAATACTGGAAGGGGTGCGGATGCTAACCCGAAGGTGGACTTTTTAGGCATAGATGCATGCTGGATAGCGGTCTATGTTCTTTGTCGTAATGCCCTAAGTAAATATCATATTAGTCATCATGATATGTATGTGCATTGTTATGCCCTCTCTATTTGTCAATTGCCCAACTGTAATTTGTTCACCCAACATGCTATTTATCTTATTGGAGAGACACCACTAGTGAACTGTGGACCCTGCTGGCGTGCAGTTGACGTGGGAGTTAGAAATCTCTGTGGTGTAATTTTTCTTCGTTCCCCGGCAACGGCGCCAGAAAAAGAGCTTGATACGCGTACAGCACGCGTCCGTTGGGAACCCCAAGAGGAAGGTGTGATGCGTACAGCGGCAAGTTTTCCCTCAGTATGAAACCAAGGTTTATCGAACCAGTAGGAGCCAAGAAGCACGTTGAAGGTTGATGGCGGCGAGATGTAGTGCGGCGCAACACCAGGGATTCCGGCGCCAACGTGGAACCTGCACAACACAAACCAAGTACTTTGCCCCAACGAAACAGTGAGGTTGTCAATCTCACCGGCTTGCTGTAACAAAGGATTAGATGTATAGTGTGGATGATGATTGTTTGCAGAGAACAGAAGAACAATTGCAGTAGATTGTATTTCAGATGTAAAGAATGGACCGGGGTCCACAGTTCACTAGAGGTGTCTCTCCCATAAGATAAATAGCATGTTGGGTGAACAAATTACAGTTGGGCAATTGACAAATAAAGAGGGCATGACCATGCACATACATATTATGATGAGTATTGTGAGATTCAATTGGGCATTACGACAAAGTACATAGACCGCTATCCAGCATGCATCTATGCCTAAAAAGTCCACCTTCAGGTTATCATCCGAACCCCCTCCAGTATTAAGTTGCTAACAACAGACAATTGCATTAAGTATTGCGTGTAATGTAATCAATAACTACATCCTCGGACATAGCATCAATGTTTTATCCCTAGTGGCAACATCACATCCATAACCTTAGAGGTTTCTGTCACTCCCCCAGATTTACGGAGACATGAACCCACTATCGAGCATAAATACTCCCTCTTGGAGTTAAGAGTAAAAACTTGGCCAGAGCCTCTACTAATAACGGAGAGCATGCAAGATCATAAACAACACATAGGTAATAAATTGATAATCAACATAACATAGTATTCTCTATCCATCGGATCCCAACAAACACAACATATAGCATTACAGATAGATGATCTTGATCATGTTAGGCAGCTCACAAGACCCGACAATGAAGCATAATGAGGAGAAGACAACCATCTAGCTACTGCTATGGACCCATAGTCCAGGGGTGAACTACTCACTCATCACTCCGGAGGCGACCATGGCGGTGTAGAGTCCTCCGGGAGATGAATCCCCTCTCCGGCAGGGTGCCGGAGGCGATCTCCTGAATCCCCCGAGATGGGATTGGCGGCGGCGGCGTCTCTGGAAGGTTTTCCGTATCGTGGCTCTCGGTACTGGGGGTTTCGCGACGAAGGCTATTTGTAGGCGGAAGGGCAGGTCAAGGGGCGTCACGAGGGGCCCAGGAGACAGGCCGGCGCGACCAAGACCTGGGCCGCGCCGCCCTACCTCTTGGCCACCTCGTGGCCCCACTTCGTTGACTCTTCGGTCTTTTGGAAGCTTCGTGTGAAAATAGGCCCCTGGGCGTTGATTTCGTCCAATTCCGAGAATATTTCCTTACTAGGATTTCTGAAACCAAAAACAGCAGAAAACAGCAACTGGCTCTTCGGCATCTTGTTAATAGGTTAGTGCCGGAAAATGCATAAATATGACATAAAGTATGCATAAAACATGTAGATATCATCAATAATGTGGCATGGAACATAAGAAATTATCGATACGTCGGAGACGTATCAGCATCCCCAAGCTTAGTTTCTGCTCGTCCCGAGCATGTAAACGATAAAAAAGATAATTTCTGGAGTGACATGCCATCATAACCTTGATCATACTATTGTAAGCATATGTAATGAATGCAGCGATCAAAACAATGTAAATGACATGAGTAAACAACTGAATCATATAGCAAAGACTTTTCATGAATAGTACTTCAAGACAAGCATCAATAAGTCTTGCATAAGAGTTAACTCATAAAGCAATAATTCAAAGTAGAGGTATCGAAGCAACACAAAGGAAGATGAAGTTTCAGCGGTTGCTTTCAACTTATAACATGTATATCTCATGGATATTGTCAATGCAAAGTAATATAACAAGTGCAATATGCAAGTATGTAGGAATCAATGCACAGTTCACACAAGTGTTTGCTTCTTGAGGTGGAGAGAGATAGGTGAACTGACTCAACATAAAAGTAAAAGAATGGTCCTTCAAAGAGGAAAGCATCGATTGCTATATTTGTGCTAGAGCTTTGATTTTGAAAACATATAGAGAGCAATAAAAGCAAAATTTTGAGAGGTGTTTGTTGTTGTCAACGAATGGTAGTGGGTACTCTAACCCCCTTGCCAGACAAACCTTCAAAGAGCGGCTCCCATTTTATTTTTATTTTTGTGTGGCACTCCTTCCAACCTTTCTTTCACAAACCATGGCTAACCGAATCCTTCGGGTGCCTGCCAACAATCTCATACCATGAAGGAGTGCCTTTTTATTTTAGTTTTATTATGATGACACTCCTCCCCACCTTTGCTTTCTCAAGCCATGGCTAACCAAATCCTTCGGGTGCCGTCCAACAATCACATACCATGGAGGAGTGTCTATTTTTTTGTTAATTAATTTGGGACTAGGAATCCCATTGCCAGCTCTTTTTGCAAAATTATTGGATAAGCGGATGAAGCGACTAGTCCATTGGTGAAAGTTGCCCAACAAGATTGAAAGATAAACACCACATACTTCCTCATGAGCTATAAAACATTGACACAAATCAGAAGTGATAAATTTTGAATTGTTTAAAGGTAGCACTCAAGCAATTTACTTTGGAATGGCGGAGAAATATCATGTAGTAGGTAGGTATGGTGGACACAAATGGCATAGTGGTTGGCTCAAGTATTTTGGATGCATGAGAAGTATTCCCTCTCGATACAAGGCTTAGGCTAGCAAGGCTATTTGAAACAAACACAAAGATGAAGCGGCGTAGCAAAACTCACATAAAAGACATATTGTAAACATTATAAGACTCTACACCGTCTTCCTTGTTGTTCAAACTCAATACTAGAAATTATCCAGACCTTAGAGAGACCAAATATGCAAACCAAATTTTAGCATGCTCTATGTATTTCTTCATTAATGGGTGCGAAGTATATGATGCAAGAGCTTAAACATGAGCACAACAATTTCCAAGTATCACATTATCCAAGACATTTTAGCAATTACTACATGTATCATTTTCCAATTCCAACCATATAACAATTTAACGAAGAAGAAACTTCGTCATGAATACTATGAGTAAAGCCTAAGGACATATTTGTCCATATGCAACAGCGGAGCGTGTCTCTCTCCCACACAAAGAATGCTAGGATCCATTTTATTCAAACAAAACAAAAACAAAAACAAACCGACGCTCCAAGCAAAGCACATAAGATGTGATGGAATAAAAATATAGTTTCAGGGGAGGAACCTGATAATGTTGCCGATGAAGAAGGGGATGCCTTGGGCATCCCCAAGCTTAGACGCTTGAGTCTTCTTGATATATGCAGGGGTGAACCACCAGGGCATCCCCAAGCTTAGAGCTTTCACTCTCCTTGATCATGTTGTATCATCTCCCTCTCTTGATCCTTGAAAACTTCCTCCACACCAAACTCAAAACAACTCATTACAGAGTTAGTGCACAATCAAAATATACATGTTCAGAGGTGACATAATCATTCTTAACACTTCTGGACATTGCACAAAGCTACTGAAAGTCAATGGAATCAAAATATCCATCGAGCATGGCAAAACAGGCAATGCGAAATAAAAGGCAGAATCTGTCAAAACAGAACAGTTCGTAATGACGAATTTTATTGAGGCACCAGAATTTCTCAAATGAAAATGCTCAAATTGAATGAAAGTTGCGTACATATCTGAGGATCACTCACGTAAATTGGCATAATTTTCTGAGTTACCTACAGAGAATTTGGCCCAGATTCGTGACAGCAAAGAAATCTGTTTCTGCGCAGTAATCCAAATCTAGTATGAACCTTACTATCAACGACTTTACTTGGCACAACAATGCACAAAACTAAGATAAGGAGAGGTTGCTACAGTAGTAAACAACTTCCAAGACTCAAATATAAAACAAAATACTGTAGTAAAAACATGGGTTGTCTCCTATAAGCGCTTTTTCTTTAACGCCTTTCAGCTAGGCGCAGAAAGTATGTATCAAGTATTATCAAGAGATGGTGCATCTACAGCTGGGTGTGGAGTTTTCTCAACCATGCATAGTATATTGGATACATAAGTTTTAGCGGCTCCCTTTTCATTAGTCTTGGGCTTGCTACTCTCATCAAACAAATTTTCAGGAACAAGCCAAGCATAGTTATTTTCTAGTGCATCATTCATCGCTAGGAGCTTACATGGTATTGGTGCTTTAATCTCCCCACCATTATTAACATTATTAGTATACTTAATTCTATCCATATCCATCTTTTCAAGGATACTAACAAAATTGGTATAAGAACCAAGCATCTTATATTTAATAAAGACCTTTCTAGCCTCTCTTGCTATACCACCAAATTCTCTAAGAAGGGTTTCTAAAACAAAATCTTTCTTTTCCCCTTCTTCCATATCACCGAGTGTAAGAAACATGTGTTGGATTATAGGATTGAGATTAACAAATTAAGTTTCCAACATGCGAACTAAAGCAGCAGCAGCAATTTCATAAGTAGGAGCGAGTTCTACCAAGTGTCTATCTTCAAAATCTTCAACGGTACTAACATGATTGAAAAATTCTTCTATATTATTTCTCCCAATTATAGACCCACGTCCTACCAGCATGTCTTTTACGGTAAAATTAAAAGGAAACATGTTGAAATAAGTAAAGCAAATATAAGTAACTAATTTTTTTGTGTTTTTAATATAGCAAATAAGATAGCAAGTAAAGTAAAACTAGCAACTAATTTTTTTATATTTTGATATAATGCAGCAAACAAAGTAGTAAATAAAATAAAGCAAGACAAAAACAAAGTAAAGAGATTGGGATGTGGAGACTCCCTTTGCAGCGTGTCTTGATCTCCCCGGCAACGGCGCCAGAAAAAGAGTTGCTGGCGTGCAGTTGACGTGGGAGTTAGAAATCTCTGTGGTGTAATTTTTCTTTGTTCCCCGGCAACGGCGCCAGAAAAAGAGCTTGATACGCGTACAACACGCGTTCGTTGGGAACCCCAAGAGGAAGGTGTGATGCGTACAGCGGCAAGTTTTCCCTCAGTATGAAACCAAGGTTTATCGAACCAGTAGGAGCCAAGAAGCACGTTGAAGGTTGATGGTGGCGAGATGTAGTGCGGCGCAACACCAGGGATTCCGGCGCCAACGTGGAACCTGCACAACACAAACCAAGTACTTTGCCCCAACGAAACAGTGAGGTTGTCAATCTCACTGGCTTGCTGTAACAAAGGATTAGATGTATAGTGTGGATGATGATTGTTTGCAGAGAACAGTAGAACAATTGCAGTAGATTGTATTTCAGATGTAAAGAATGGACCGGGGTCCACAGTTCACTAGAGGTGTCTCTCCCATAAGATAAATAGCATGTTGGGTGAACAAATTACAGTTGGGAAATTGACAAATAAAGAGGGCATGACCATGCACATACATATTATGATGAGTATTGTGAGATTCAATTGGGCATTACGACAAAGTACATAGACCGCTATCCAGCATGCATCTATGCCTAAAAAGTCCACCTTCAGGTTATCATCCGAACCCCCTCCAGTATTAAGTTGCTAACAACAGACAATTGCATTAAGTATTGCGCATAATGTAATCAATAACTACATCCTCGGACATAGCATCAATGTTTTATCCCTAGTGGCAACAGCATATCCATAACCTTAGAGGTTTCTGTCACTCCCCCAGATTCACGGAGACATGAACCCACTATCGAGCATAAATACTCCCTCTTGGAGTTAAGAGTAAAAACTTGGCCAGAGCCTCTACTAATAACGGAGAGCATGCAAGATCATAAACAACACATAGGTAATAAATTGATAATCAACATAACATAGTATTCTCTATCCATCGGATCCCAACAAACACAACATATAGCATTACAGATAGATGATCTTGATCATGTTAGGCAGCTCACAAGACCCGACAATGAAGCATAATGAGGAGAAGACAACCATCTAGCTACTGCTATGGACCCATAGTCCAGGGGTGAACTACTCACTCATCACTCCGGAGGCGACCATGGCGGTGTAGAGTCCTCCGGGAGATGAATCCCCTCTCCGGCAGGGTGCCGGAGGCGATCTCCTGAATCCCCCGAGATGGGATTTGTGGGTGACATAGGCATCCCAAATGGGCCTGCCGAAGATGGTACCCGGGGTTTACTGGAGGCCCAATACCCGAAGAATAAGAAGATTCGGGAGCCCAAGATTTACTAAGGAAAGATAGAGTTGTAATAGGAAGTGTTGTTTGTAATCTGGCGGGACGAGTTAGAAACCGTCCCGGACTCTGTAAACTTGTATAGCACGAATCCCTCGGCTTCACCTCATATATAAGGGGGAGCCGAGGGACGAAAGAAAAAATCGAATCATTGTCTGCAAACCCTAGTTTTCATAGTCGTCGAGTACTTTTCGGCTGAAACCTTCGAGATCTACTTGCCCTCTACTTCTAACTAAACCCTAGCCTATAATCCATAGGCATTGACAAGTTAATCCCTTGTCAATTGGCGCCGTCTGTGGGAATTAGAGGCGTAAGGAGCTGATCTCGATGGCACGCTCAAGATCTTCGACATCGTCAACCGCAAGCAACACAATGGATCGAGGTAAACAGATCGCCTCTTTGGTCTTGTCGATTTTGTTCCTCACCCACCCTCCCGTTTGGATGCATATGCGTATCTGGCGGAGCCCATGGAGATGACGTTCGGAAGGTTCCACTTTCGCGTCGAGAAGGAAGGATCGTATCGTGTCGAGATTCCGATTTCGTCGGGATCATCAGTGGCCGATTCCGATTTTTCAAGCTATGCATCGTCAAACGAGTCAGGAGAAGAAGAAACCTCGGCGACACGCTACGTCGCATGTCGAGCAAGAGAGAAACTCGCCAAGATCTTCAACGACATATCGTTTGAGTCATCTGCGGACTCGTATATAAGCGATGGCTCAAGCGATGTCGACAGTCATGACTTCATCGACAAATCTCTCACAGTGGGCAAGGTCTTCATCAATCTCAACGATGATGTCACCAAACCCAACATAGATCTGAGTACAAGGTATCATCAGATTTACGCCATTGAAGGTCAAGAGGAGACATCTGAGGCTTTCGACAGTTTGGGAAATCCATACGTCGATCCCTCCAATCTGCGACAAGGCTTGGGCAACAAATACGTCGGGCCGAGCCGCGAGATAGAGTTCAACTTTCACAAGCAGCGTGGGACAGAGCTGCGAGAGCTATGAACGGCACGTAACCAATGGCTACCACAGCCACACCGGAAGAATTGCAAGCATATCAATATAGGCTCACACGAGCTGCCAGAGAATTGGAAAAACAGACCTGAGTTGAACAGAGAAAGGAGGCAGCTTCGCATCCAGCGGGAGAAGGGCAGATTTAAGTCGACAATCTAGAACTACGGGTGATAGCCATCGGGAGGCGCGGAACAGAGCAAGATCAAGGCTGCAACACATACCCGAGGCGAGAAAGAGAACACTTGGTTCAAAACCTCGACATGTCCTTTATGTCGATAGATACAAGAGGAAACATCATCCCTAAGACACCAGAGAGGCTGGGTATATGGCGACACATGCTTTTATCCTTGCATCTAAACCACCTCCGGGTGACCCAAGGGAAACACCGTACAATATGGCGGTAGCAGGAGTTGGAGCTATGGGGACAGCGTTTATATCAACGCCTCCCGAAGGAGTGGCAAGGCAAAATAGTCCGCGACCCGCAGCGGCAACAGCGGCAGCACGAAGGGCCAAGTGGAGCAAGAGACACAGCAGCACAAGCAAGAGTCGACGGAGCGCGGCAAAACAGAAGGGATCATCGGCAATCCCCGAACTCAACGACGAAGATATGTGCGGCTTACCATGCTTTACGAGGAGAGTCCGAAAAACGCGAGTCCCCTCAGATTCAAGTTACCCGATAATTTCAAGAAATTCGACGGCCTTCAAGATCCGGAGGATTGGCTAGTCGACTATCCTGGAGACGGTGAAGCCGACAGGAGGAACTAGGGCAACAGCCATGCAAAGCATCCAGGTGCACCCAGTGGTGCCGCACGATCATGGATAAAGAAACTCGCTCCGGGATCCATCGACAGTGGGAAAGTTTCGAGGACGTGTTCGTCAAGAACTTCAGATCCACGTGCAAAAAACCCGCATCGTTAGAGGAGTTGAGAGCGTGTCGACAAAAGCCGATGAGCCAATGAGAAAGTACATCCAGAGATGGAATATCATCAAAAACTCGGCAGAAAACATATCGACGAGAGAGCAATAGATGCGTTTGTCGCAGGAGTCGAGCGTGGAGACTTTGTCGAGGATTTGGGAAGGACCAATCCAAGGACGGTATCCGCGTTAATGGAGATAGCAAATAAATGGGCAGATGGAGAAGACGCTGTCCACAACAAACGACACGGGTCGCCGAGAGGAGGACCGTGGTCGAAACTATCAACCGAGGCGAAGATTTCCTCGGACGTACCGTAACTACGACGCTCGGGACAAATTTCGGCAGGTTTTCGGACAAATACAGGAGGCAATAGAGATGATTACCGAGAAGCGATGAACAGCGAGGTGATAATAGGGATGATTCACGCAACAGGCAAAATAGTGGGCCGAGGTTTCCAAGACCTTTCGTGTCCCCCGAGGAAATGCTGAACGGACCGTGCCGGATGCACTTCTTCCTCGACAAGAACGGGAAAAGACAGTCGGGGCACCTGCAGAAGAGCTGTCGAAATTTTCAGGCAATGTTCGAATACGCGAGAAAATGCTCACGCTCGAGCAGCACAGAGAAACCCTCGGGAGCCTAGGAGCGAGATTCATCTACCGCCACCTCCCGCGATTACAGAGGACAATCGACACCAGCTAAGAATAGCGGCAGCACCTGCACCACCACCCTATGTTGATCCTAACTCCAACGGAGCGGTGTTGATGATTCGAAGGGAAGGCCGTCCAATAGAGCTCAAAAAGTAATCTCACGACAGGTGTTTATGGCAGAAAAAATGCCTCCACCAACGAGTTGAGTACCTTAATTGGTCAGGACAAGATATCGGCTTCACAATAGCAGATCATCCGCAGCAAGTTCCTCGACCAGGGCAGTCAGCACTTATTACGCTGCCGGTTATCGCAGGATATGATCTCTCTCTAGTGTTCATCGACGGCGGCAGCAGCTTGAACCTCAAGTATGCAGATCCCAGGAGGAAGATGAACATAACCTTAACTAACTTGAAACCAACGGACACAAGATTCCACGGCATCACACCGGAGAAACCAAGTTATCCATTGGGAAAAATCAATCTCGATGTTCAATTTGGGACCGAGAAAATTATAGAATCGAGAAGCTCGAATTTGAAGTCGTGGATTTTCCATCACAATACCACGCTCTGTTGGGACGACCAGCATATGCTAGATTTATGGCAGTACCACACTATACATACCTGTTGTGGAGGTTGCCCGGACCAAGAGGACCAATCACAGTCAAGGGAAGCTTTGCCTTAGCCGATAAGTGCGACAAGGATTTTCACGGGTTGGCGAAACTTTCGGGATGCAAGCCGAGTACTTGGCGTCAAAAAGCATGACTGATTACGACGTCTTGCCCGGACGTTGGAAGGCCAAATAAAGAATCAACTTTCAGCACAGAGAAAAATTCTAAGGAGGTGCAGATTCACCCGACAGATCCAAAAAAGACGACATCTATCGCAAACGATATGGATATCGCATAGGAAAGCGCGCTCGTCAAGTTCCTCCGTGAGAACTGGAAAATCTTTGCATGGTGTCCAGCCGACATGCCGAGTACCCAGGGAACTTGCCGAGCACCACCTAAATTTGGATCCAACAGCAAAACCAATCGAGACAACCTTTGCGGCGTTTTTCGGAACCAAACCGCAAAGCCATGCTTTCAGAAATAAATCGACTCGAAGAAGCTGGTTTTATCGTAGAGAAATATCTACGAAGCCACATGGGTAGCTAACCCAGTGATGGTGCCGAAGAAAAACACGACAGTCCTTCGCATGTGCGTCGACTTTACGTGTCTCAATAAACATTGTCCTAAGGATCACTTTCCCCTCCCAAGGATCGATCAAATTATCGACTCCACGGCAGGTTGCGAACGTCTTTCCTTCTTGGATGCATACTCTGGTTATAACCAGATCAGATTAAAA
This sequence comes from Lolium perenne, assembly GCF_019359855.2. NCBI lineage: Eukaryota > Viridiplantae > Streptophyta > Magnoliopsida > Poales > Poaceae > Lolium > Lolium perenne. Next base: position 220,095,370 of record NC_067247.2, read on the forward strand.
GAAGATGATGAAGCCAAGACAGCGTTTATTACACCTTACGGCGTGTTTTGCTACAAAACAATGCCCTTTGGTCTAAAAAATGCGGGAGCAACATATCAGAGGATGATGCGAAGTGTTTAGCAACACGAGATCGGGAAAAACGTGCAAGTATACATCGATGATGTCGTCATAACATCAAAAAAGGGGACAACATTGATCGAGGATCTCAAAGAAACTTTTGACAACCTCGACAAATTCTGCCTCAAACTGAACCCGACGAAGTGTTCTTTTGGCGTCCCAAGCGGAGAACTTCGGGGTTTCTAGTTTCGGCAAGAGGGATTGAAGCAAATCCCGACAAAATACAAGCCATAGTAACAATGAGAAACCCAACACAGATGAAAGAACTACAGCCGCTAACTGCGCGAGTCGCAGCTTTGAGCAGGTTCGTCGCCGAGTTAGGAGAAAAAGCGTTACCATTTTATGCGCTGATAAAACAAGGAGATAAATTCCGATGGAACGAAGAGGCCGACAGAGCTTTCGAGGATCTGAAGCGAAAAATCTCGACACCACCAATCCTGGTGGCTCCAAAGGAAAAGGAACCTCTCTGCTATATATTGCAGCCACGCCCCAAGTGGTTAGCACGGTATTAGTTGTCGAAAGAGAAGAAGAAGGGAAAATCCATGGAGTGCAGCGGCCGGTATACTTCGTGAGCGAAGTCTTGTCACCTTCAAAACAAAGGTACCCTCGGTACCAAAAACTAGCATATGGAGTGTTCACGACAGCACGAAAATTGCGCCACTATTTTTCGGCACACCCGATCATAGTGGTCAATGAAGCTCCCTTATCAAATATCTTGAATAACCCGGAAGCTACGGGTCGTGTCTCCCTTTGGGGAATAGAACTTTCCTCGGGACATCACGTATGAAAAAGAAAAGCAATAAAGTCGCAAATACTGCCGGACTTCATCGCAGAATGGATGGAGTTGCAAAATACGGGACCACCAGATTTATCGAGAACTTGGACCATGAACTTTGATGGGTCCAAGAGACTAGAAGGAGTGGCGCAGAGTAGTACTCATATCACCCGAAGGCGACAAATTAAAGTACATCCTCCGGATGACGTTCCTTAACGCATCTAACAATGAAGCAGAATATGAGGCTCTCATACACGGGATGAAGATGGCGAAAGCACTGCTGGAGCAACTCGATTAAAAATCTTTGGCGACTCACGAGTTGGTGGCTCGGCAAGTTATGAACCAATGTGATGCAATCAATGATAGCATGATGGCATACAAGGAGGTGTACAACGAGCTTGAAAAGTTATTCGATGGATGCGAAGTAAATCATATTAGCAGGTTGAGCAACGACGAAGCCGACGTTCTTGCAAACATCGGGTCACGGTGCCTTCCAATCCCGCCAGTGTATTCTGGGAAGAGATAACGAGAGAGATCCACTAAGCCAAAGAAAGTCAAAAAAGAAGGAGAAGAAACCCTCGGGGGCTGCCAAGGAAAAGCAAGAGGACGAAGAAGAAGATCAGGACTTGGTCATGGTGATACGAATACCGTGGATGCAGCCGTACATATCATACATCATGAGGAAAGAAATACCCGATGATCCGGTTGAAGCAAGGCGAGTAATTCGACGCTCCAAAGCTTTTACGGTGGTCAAGGGAGAATTGTATAAGCGAAGTATTTCAGGCGTTTTGCAAAGGTGCGTTACACCCGAAGAAGGAAGAATAATCCTGAAGGATGTCCACGAAGGAATATGTGGCCACCACGCAAGTAGTCGAGCTATCGCAGCCAAGGTTTTTCGGGCAGGATTCTCTTGGTTGACGGCAATCGAGGACGCCAAGGACATAGTAAGAACTTGCGACGCATGTCAAAGGTTCGCCGCAAAACCTCACTCTCCAGAAGCGGAGCTAGCACCAATACCATTGTCTTGGCCCTTTGCTCAATGGGGACTTGATATGGTGGGTAAGTTACACAAATCCTGGCCAGGAGGAAAGGAGTACATGCTAGTAGCTGTCGATAAGTTTACAAAGTGGATAGAAGCGAAGCCGATAAATTCACCGGATGGAGCATCCGCGATAAAATTCGTAAAGGCCTCGTCTTCAGATTTGGAGTGCCCCACGGCATCGTCACAGACAACGGCAGCAACTTCACATCCCATGAATTCAAAGATTATTGCGAAGAGGTGGGTATTAAGCTGAACTTTGCGTCGGCCGCACATCCTCAAACCAATGGGCAAGTCGAGAAAGCCAATGGCATCATCTGCAATGGTATTAAGAAACGCTTGTTAGGACCACTTTGGAAAAAGCTCGACATACCTGGCCGTAAGAACTACCAAGCGTGTTGTGGAGCATCCGAACAACACCAAACACGGCAACGCAGGAAACTCCGTTTTCTGGTTCATGGAGCAGAGGCGGTACTACCAATCGAGATAGAGCACAACTCTCCACGTGTCTCTGAATATGATGAAGAAACGTCGAGAAGAGCGCTAGAAGATGACGTCGATGCACTTGATGAAGCTCGAGATGAAGTATTATCTCGGGTAACTAAATATCAGCAGGACTTGAAAAATTACCACAGCCGACGATTGCGGCCAAGATCTTTTCAGGTGGGAGACCTAGTCCTTCGACTCACGCAAAAAAGTCATGAAAAACTCGAGTCACCGTGGCTTGGCCCTTACATCGTCACGGAAGTAATCGGAGGAGGAGCATACAGAATAAAGGACAAGAAGACAGGGGTGGAGGAGCCAAACCCCTGGAACGTGGCGCAACTTAGGCGTTTTTACGCCTAGAGTCAAAATATAGTCTTTGTAAAGCTTCAATGTACTGAAACGCCCGCGAGTTTTCAGACGCACTCTTTTCCTTTTTCGGGGCACCGAGTGGGGCCGGAGAAGGTTTTTAATGAGGCGGGCTCGCGGTGCTGCAATATAATAAAGATAGTGACAATATAACTTTTCTTCTTTATCGACATGACCAAAGTCTTCGCTCCGACGAATTTCAATATAGTTCATCAACAAAAGGAAAAACTTGCCTTGGTATTCAAATACCTCGTGAGTCAACAAAAATACAAAATAGTACTCAATAAAAAGCTTGGGGGCTCATATTCGCCTTAAATATATAAATGCCTTGGTTCAAAACCTCGCAAACATACAAATATAGTAAAGAGTCACCGAAACACTCGGGGGCTAAACAAACAGAGAAATATAATGATTGCTTTACAATATAGTCATGGATTACAAAGAAGAAATATCTACAAGAAGAAAATAACTAGTCTTGATTCAATATGTCATCAAGAGTAATTCTGTTTTCCTCAGGAGCGGCACCAAGGAAATCGGCATAATGGCCATCGGCAAAAAAGTCGGCATCCATCCGAAGCAGGTCCTCAATCATTTCTTCGGCTATAGGCGTAACCTTTGTGTTAATCCTGTCAATACCAACTCTCCGACGTTTTACCTTTTGATGAACCCTCTCGACAACCTGGGTAAGGTCAAGCTTCGAGTGGCAGATCTGGAGCATGATAAGAGCAAATCTGGCGCCAGCTACCAATTGGGCTTTGACAAAATCATGGATCTGCGCGCATCCTTGAACCTTTCCATCAATTCAGGAAGAGTTTTTGGTTGGGCGTTCAGGAAACATGGAGTTATAAACCATGGACAAGGACTTGGTACGAAGTCAAGGAAATCGCGAGTTTGAGAGGCGCGATCTTGAAATCGACAATTTGGCGGGTCCTCTCCGGGGTAGCCCAAAACAAAGAACCATGGTCCAGGGAAAGATTAACAAGGAGGGTTGTCCTAGCATTTACCCTCTCTTCTTCGGCGACGGCATCGGTAAAGGCACCTATCAAAACAAAGAAGTGGAAACCTTTAAAAGACAACGGTAGCATGAAGATGGAAGATATCGAGAGGATGAAACAGACATACCCGACATATACGCACTTGGCTTCATTCATTAATTCGAGCATGAAATTTTCTCGAATAGTCGCCTTTTCAGCCTCGGAAGCAGCAATTTCCTTAGCAGCTACGGCCTCGCGAGCTTGTTGAAGAGCAATTTTTTCGGCTTCAGATGACTTACGAGATTGCTCCATCATCACAAGTGTTTGCTTCTTCGCATACTGAAGTTGTTGCCGAAGTTCATCCAGTTCTTGCGACAAGGTATCGTCGACAGGAGCGGTATCACCAAAAGCTTTCCTCGCGCGGGAAGAAGAAGGCGAAACATTGGAAGGAGCAGACGATGGAGTATAGTTATCAAATATCAACTGAAAAATAAACAAGACAACATCAAATAATAAGCAAAGATAGAAGTCTTCATTAATCTCTTGGAATAATTACAAGGGCATTACAGTGGAGTTAAGAAAGTACGTGTCGCCAAATGACTACTTTGGCGACCGAAGCAAAAGAAACCGAAAGAAAAACGAGAGGCATGCAACTAGACCTCCGGCCTCGAAGAGCTAGGAGTTGAAGCTGGCTTGATCCCCGATACGCCAAGATCTTCTTCGTGTTGGGCTTGGCCGCCTTGATCAGCGACCTCCATATTGATCGCTCTATCGACTGGTGTCGCCAACCTTCATCCAATCAAGCGTCACGGTTGGTCGGCAACCAGGGCAACAAACTCTCGACAAGAACCTTCATATTCTCTGACGCATCTTCAATCCCAGGTCTTCCGAAGCATTAAACATCTTGGCAAGGTTAAGGAAAGTTGCGGGTTCTTCTTTCTTCGGAAAGAAATAAGGGAACAACGCTGACAATCCTGCATTAGCATTTGCCACGCCTTCACGAATTTCGCGCCCGTGAAACTCCAGAAGAGAAAGTGCGTCAAGGAGAGGATCGTTGACGAGGATTATCCAGATCAAAATCCTGGTTTGTTTGGGCTGCCACACGAGACAAGACATCGGTCAAACAATCAAGAAACAGGAAGTACGATAAAATAAAAGGGATTGATAATATTACTCGAGTACCGTCGACTTTGCGACTTCAAACGCTTGAGGATTCCTTCGTCACGAGAAGCTTGTGCAGCTTTGAGCTCATCCAAGGCGGTTGTCGCATCCTCAAGTTTCTTCTGCGGTTCCTCGACACCGGCGGCTTTCGCCTTAGCTTCATCGGCTTCGACCTTGGCTTTGCTAGCGGCGAGTTCGGCTTTCTTGCGAGCCGCCTCACTTTGCTCAAGTTTTTGAGCCGGTGCGTCGGCGCGTTCGTTAGCCTCTGCAAATTTCTCTGTCGAGATATGGAAAAAAGAGAGAAGAAAGATCAAAAAATCGCGGCAAGCAACAGGAGTGACAAATTAAGGAAAAACGACAAGTATGACAGTCGTTACCTTCGGCTCTATTAGCATATTCACGGTACCCAATAAATTGGGAACCGATGCGGAGAAGATCCTTGATCATAGGCTGTTCAACGTGAACACAGTAAGAGAAACATCGGCATAAAAAAAAAAGAGATGTGAAGAAATAAAATAAAGAAAATATAGATGTCGACAAACTTACATCATCTAGGAGCGGGGCGACGAACTGCCCAAGCGAGGGGCAGGATCAACAATCTTTTCAACCCGTGCCCTTTTTGGTGAAGGGGCACGGGGGCTCGAAGGAGTAGATGTATCAACATTTTGTTGAGGAGGCGACGATTCCTCCCCTTCAACTGGTTTTTCTGAAATTACTAAAGTATGTGACGTGCTCGTTCGAGCAGCCACATCTAAAGTTGGAGTTTCTTCATCATCACTGTGACAAAATAGTGGCAGCATAAAAAGCAAGGCAAAATAAAATTCTTCAAATAAAAAAGGAAAAGAGCAAGGAACCTACGAGCTGATGATACTCTCGATGTATGGATCATAAGCTGCTTTTCGAGGTGCGGGAGCAGCTTCTTCGGGTTTCGAGGTCCCGGAATCTTCGGCATTGCTCCTTTTCCTTTTGCTCTTCGGAGAAACAGCTGGAGGAGGAGATTGTGCTGATGTTGTATCTTCAGAGGCAGCATCCTTCTCAGTAGATCCCGCAGATTTTCGAGAATCTGCGGGTTCATTCACAAAAGAGGGGGTCTCCTGGTTGACATCATCGACAACGGCTCTTTCTTCGACCTCTCCATCCTCAGGAAGAGGAGGAAGGGAAGCCATAGTAGGATGATTCTACAAAGAAATAGTGACAAAAGAGAATAAGTGAGATACCACTGCAAATAAGATACGAGGAACAGTTCAAAACAAGATAAAACTTCGAGAAGACAAAATACCTCGGGAAGAGGATTGGAAGCACTGTATGGTTCCACTCGACAGGAGGAGGGAATAGGATCCTTCTTGCCTAATCGAGAAATTCTTCGAACCAATTTTTCCAAGTCTTTTACGGAAAGATCCATGGAGATTCTGTTGGCGTCATTTTCACCGAGAATACGTCCAAAGGGGATTTTTGCGAGCACGAAGAGGCTGCACTCTAATCCTAAGGAAGTAGGCGATAATTTGAACACCGAGATAGCTCTTTGCCTCGAGTGTTTTGAAGATGACGGATACGAGCCATGAGCGCCTCTGTCGCTTTTTCTCTTCTTCGAAGCTTCGGCATCCCGAGGAACGGCGACGCTGAATCACGGCACTTCCGTCGAAAGGAACTATGTTGTGCTCCACGTAATTGGCGCTTTCTTCGTGGATGTAGAGCCACTTTTTGCGCCATCCTTGGACAGAATCAGGAAACTTGACGTCGAAATAATCAACATCAGTCCGAACACAGATAACAACGCCACCTATGTTATAAGTGACGTTGTGGGAGCCATTACGGCGGAGGCAGAAAATGCGCTTCCACGAGCCCAATTGGGAGTGATTCCGAGGAAGCATTCGCAAAGTGAGATCAACATAGAACTGTGCCGGATGGCATTGGGAGTCACGGGGTGCTGTTGAATCCCATAAACAAAAAGAAGGCCGCGGAGGAAATCGTGGATTGGGGTTGAAAGGCCGCGGATCAGGTGATCAACAAAACTAACCCGATACTCCATTGGAGGCTTAGGGTAGCTTTCTTCGCTAGGAAAGCGGATGGCGTCCTCCTTCGTCATGAGGCCGAGCCTCTTCAGCGTGTTGATGTCTTGATTGGAGATTTTGGATCTCTCCCACTCAAAATCCTCGGCGGCCATCTTGGATTCCGGCGTGCTGTGGCGAGTCAGACGCGTGCGCGGTGGCATCAACGGCGATGGGCGAGCAATGTATGTGCGTACGGAAGATTGGAGAGAGTTGGGCGCGGGGAAGTTTTGCGAAAAGGAACAGTGAGCGGCGCAAGCGAGGATGAACGAAGGTTGAAGAAGGGTTTATATAAGATTCGGGTGAAGCAGTGTGCCGTTGGATGAAGAAATCGTGTGGTGAGGATGGATCTTCTAGACACAAGGGCAAAAGAGTATTTTTACTGAAATAGGCGTTACCGTACGTGCGCCAGGAAAAGCGGAGGACGTGTGTCCACTACTTGCACGACGTGTCAACGTAGTCGAAGCAATGGACCCACAGGGCAGAAAAATCACGACTATTCGAGGAGGATGAAGTAAATTTGATTAAGGGAAGTATGTCGACAAGAAAAATAAAAGAAAAGTGACGACAGAAAGAATTATTCAATACTTCGGGAGCCTTTGATCAAATACAAGTTTTTGCCCAAATGCTCGGGGGCTACTTCAGAAAAAAGTAAATTTTCAAGTATGACAAATATAGAAATTGCGGGAGCCTACAACCAAGCACAAGTCCTTGGCTGTAGCCTCGGGGGCTACTCCCATCGGGAGCGCTGTTCGCGCACCCGAGAGATAAAAAAAAAGAGAGAAGAAGAAAGAGATCATATTGGGAAGTAATGAAAATATAGCGACAAGGTGGACTAAAATGTTGAGCCTACAACCAAGCACAAGTTCTTGGTTGTAGCCTCGGGGGCTACTCCCATCGGGAACGCTGTTCGCGTGCCCGATGAAATTAACAAAAATAGAAAAACAAGAGAGTATATTTCGAGTTATAATTAACTCTACATATACTCCCATCGGGAGAACAATATAAGTCATATATGACTCGATAAAATGTGCCATTCCAACAGCCGGAAAAGCACTCGACAATATATTCTCAGAACGCCGAAGTTGCGATCAATTTCTGAATGCCGCAAAATTTGCGAAGGTAAGACCCCAGATCCGTTCTGCTGGGCGTGGCATCGCCAAAGACTGCGCTCTGCTACTTTTATCCGTATCAACAGATACGAAGAAAAATCCTAACGGACGCGTTAGGTACCCGATAAATTTGACTGGGACTCGACAGAATGGTAAGACCTTAAGCGGCACCTGTCGACGTTTACACCAGTATCCCGAGATCATGTCCGGGGACGTGATTTTGAAGTAGGTTTTTGCGGATTGCCACTAGAGCAGTTAACTAGTACCTGATCCGTCAGATGAACTAGCCCCAATTACCAGTATCCCTGTACAATATAGAATTTTATGTGAAGAAATATAAAAGGTTAAAGCTTTTGAGTAAAAATAAACAATGGAGATTTTCCCTGACTCTACGATTCAAGCAAAATCTCGGGGGCTACTGACATAGGCATCCCAAATGGGCCTGCCGAAGATGGTACCCGGGGTTTACTGGAGGCCCAATACCCGAAGAATAAGAAGATTCGGGAGCCCAAGATTTACTAAGGAAAGATAGAGTTGTAATAGGAAGTGTTGTTTGTAATCTGGCGGGACGAGTTAGAAACCGTCCCGGACTCTGTAAACTTGTATAGCACGAATCCCTCGGCTTCACCTCATATATAAGGGGGAGCCGAGGGACGAAAGAAAAAATCGAATCATTGTCTGCAAACCCTAGTTTTCATAGTCGTCGAGTACTTTTCGGCTGAAACCTTCGAGATCTACTTGCCCTCTACTTCTAACTAAACCCTAGCCTATAATCCATAGGCATTGACAAGTTAATCCCTTGTCAGTGGGGACCCCGGACTAACTGTCCGAAATACCCTGTTATGTATACAGTTCACGATCCCATGATCAGTGCGCCGTGAACACATAACCGAACTGATATCAAATTACATCATCCTTTACAAAACGGAATAAGAAAATTACAACCAGGTCACATGACGCATGTTTACATAATAGCCTCGAAGGGCCTAATCTAATCATCAGAGTAGCGGAAACACTTCAGCAGCGCAGAGCCCAAGTCACCTGCCTTAACCCTACAGGCAACTGACTGGGAAGACGTTCCTAGCTCGCATAGACGTCGTCAACTCCTTCTTCTTCTGTCGATTTCCTCCAAGTCTGGCCAAGTAAATAGCCAGGGACAAAGCCGTGAGTACATTGGAATTGTACTCGCAAACCATCAGGAAGGTGATAACAATTCTATCTAAAGAAGACAAGAGAGGAAAAATAGTTTCTCTGGTGGATATAGCATGTGAAAAAGAATCAGTTTCTCTTGTGGATATAGCATCCCGACATCACAGTTGATGGGGACACTAAAGAAATCCTATGGCATCTCTATATCGTTGTTAAAGAAGATACTTCAAAAGATAGACTACGACACCTATATATCTTTATTGAAGAAGAGTCTCTCTACATGAAACACTAGGAAGGGTCACCCAATTTTGTTTCATTTTCCTCGACCATCTCCATATGGTCGGCATAAGCCTTTCCGTACCCTTCCGGTACATCCAACACATTCCCTTCCTTTGTAAAGCATTTTATAAAACAAAACTCGACACAGCTCTGTAACGGCCATCCCAACCGTCCATGACCGCGGACGCGGCTATTCGAATAGTTTTGACTCTGCAGAGTTTGCACACTTTCACCACAACTATCCGGATACCTATCGTGTGGGCATCATCCCCGCATAACGACGTATGCCACGACGGATACCCGGACATAACCTTTCGCCCATTCGACTTAACACGAGGTCCTACCCTATGGAGTATGTACCTCCCCGGCACCGTGGCAGCTCACCTCCTTTTGAGCGTGGCTCCACCGCCAAGCCAGGAGACCCATAGTGTCTTCCGGACGGGTCAGCCCCGAAGGCCTCCCGTTATACTATTGTCCCAACCATGACAACCCGGACTCGGGGGTAACCGTACCCTTGTATAGTTGTGCAGTGCCTCATGCTAAGAAGAACAAACGTCAAGTTAAGCCCCGTGCCCACATTGGAGTAGCTATGGTTGCGCTGTTTAGTTGTTCTGGGCGAATACAAAGAACCATGTGTCGTTTTTCTCAAAAACCCAAGTCACACACACTTTCCTCTTTCCAACCATCTTTGTCAAGATCCTTTCCTTTCATAAACCATACGCTTGGGTAAGATTGCCTCACCCAAGGTTTTCATAAACATTTACAACAAGGTAGACCTTGAGGGGTTCCCAACCTAAAGTTTTATGTAGGAGCTAAGATACAACAATGGCATGATGCTAGCCGTCATACCTCTAAGGAGATGATAATTGAGGTGTCAAGGGGATCATACATGCTTAGGATAAGCACGCATGGGGACAACATAAGTAGGAGGATTTGACAAAGGGTCATGAGGTTGATCATCATACCACTAAGAAGATGGTAAAATAGGTAGTCAAGGGGGCATACATGCTCAGGGTAAGCATGCATAAGGTCGACAAGGGGTTCAACATGCTCGAGAGTAAGTATGCATAACATCAACAAGGGGTTCAACATATTTGGGAGCAAGTATGCATAGCATCAATAAGAGGGAATGATGCTAACCATCATACCTCTAAGAGGTGCAAGAAGGGTGCCAAGAGGTCGACACACACAAGATAAGTGGGCATATGCCTCACACTTAGAGGGTACACCAAGATCATGATGATGACCACCATTTCCCTAAAGGGTATGGTAGGTGAGGTGTCAAATAGAATTCAACATGCTCATGGTGAGCACGCTCCATCAATCATAAGTGGATACCACACAAAATAGATCGAGAGACAAGAATAACCTCAAAGTAACCACAATATGTGATTCAACATTCAGAGATCAAGAGATGGCTTGCCTTGGCTTATTTGTCCCTGGACTTCTTCAACTTCATTAATATAAGAATCCCATCAATATAAATAAAATCCTTGTCCGAACCACTTCTTCTCCTTCTCCGGAATTGTCCGCATCTATCGCCGGAAAATATAAAAAGAACATAATCAACACATTGCACCAATCCTAACAAGCATGCAACAATCAACAATCGAGATCTAACCACTCTACTAAGGCTAACATATTAAAGACTTATAGTTATTTTTTAAAAAACAACTTTTGAAAAGGAAACCAATTTATTTTACTTAACAAAGGTATGAGAGTATCAAAAATAAGCAGATGCCTCTATGGTTATTACCAAAGCACAAGTTATATATCCCCTGGTATATAACACCACCAAAGAGACAAGTGAATTGGTTTTGGCTCAAAAGCATTCATCTTTTATTTTCAAACATTTTTGGAAAGGCACAACTCATTTTTCCTAATTTATTTTGCTTGCACAAATACTACCCAATATTAGGAAGTAAACAACATGTCACACCATTTTGAAATCTCAAGTAAAACAATAGAACTATTGTTAAGTTTTGTTTTGCAAGAATAAAACAAAGGTTGGCCACTTTTAAAACCAAGTGATGACAAGGGTTTGAATAACTCAAGGAGATTTCAAATTCATCATTGCATGTGACACACATATACTTGCAAACAGAGACAAAATTTCTTGAACAGAGACTAACAGAATTTTTCCTAGATTTCCAGTAATAAAACAAGGTCAACAAAATTGGATTCATCCAAAAATATTAATCCTACAATTTTAGGAATTACAAACACTAAATAGAATGCAGTGATCATGTTTAATACACTAAAATTCGTACAAAAATCCTAAAAATACGGGATCAGTGGCAAAGGAAAGGTATTGAAATTTCTGAGCTAATGCAATTTTTTTCACTCGATTTGGGTTGGTAGATCTCTAGATATTTACATTTGAAGATCTCTGGTTTTTATCAAGTTTTAACAGAATTTTCAAATGAAAAAAAAGGCAGGAAGTTCTGGGCCGTGCGGGTGTGGAGTTTCTGGGCCGGCCCAGGTGGGTTTTCCAGGTGGCAGTGAGGAGGGAATTAAAGAAAAGAAAAGGGAGGCGGGGGCCCAGGCGGGCCAGGCCTGCATGGCCCGACGTGGCCGGTCGGCCATGCAGCGCACGAGGCCACGAATCGGCGCTCGGGGCTTCGTCTCCTTCCGTGCCTGTGCACGCTCGGGCGGACGGAAGAAAAGACGGGGGCGGCCAGAGACTAACCGGCGGAGGCGGCGATGGTCGACGGCGGGCTCCGGCGGGCGGTGGCGGAGTCTTGGCGGAGGCTTACGCGGACCAGCAGCTCCTCCAGCCCGAGCAGGGGCTCCTCCATGCAGCAGCGTGGGCTGCTCCTTCCCCGGCGTCTTCCTCGGGCCGACGACGACGGCGGCCGCTCCCGGCAGGCCTGGGCAGCGATAAAAAAGGTGCGTTAGGACGGGGAGACGGCGGTGAGAAGGTTAGGGAAGCGAGGGAGGGAGAAGGGCGTCGGGGACGAGCTCCTCCTTGCTCGACACCATCACGGTGACGACGGGCAGGAGGTGGCGCTCCTCCGGTGAGCTGCGTCTCCGTGTTTCTCTCGTGAGGTCTGGCATGGTGAGAAGAGTGGGGGTGAGGGCAAAGGAGAGGCTAGGGCGCGGGCGAGGCTCTTATAGCCGAGGGTCGGCGTACTATGGACATGGTGCGGGTGGTGATGCCGCGTCGAGGACGAGTGTGGTTGGACGGGCAAGCGGTGCCACTGAGTAAGGCATCCAAAGCCGGATCTAGTGCTGCTGAACTCGAGGAGAAACACGTGCTGAGTCTCCCGAAACGAGGTGATGTCTGCGCGTGCACGAAGGTGTTTGATACATCCAGATGGAAAGAGGGGGCACGCGGGAGGGAAGTGATCATGGCATCACGGTCAAGACACGGTGCCTTTGAAGCGTGTAGCTGGGCACGGCTGCTGATGCTCCCGAAATTCGGGAACGCGACGGCATCCAAAACGGAGGTGACCACGTCCAATGGCGGGCATGGCGTGGTTTCTGCAAGGTAGGGCGGGCCTCGGGACTATGCACATCGGGTAGAGGGATGCCAGGGCACCTTCATGGCGCGGCATCGAGGGCTGGGATGCTGGCTTCCTTCTTGACCAAGAATGGGTGACCATCAAGGAAGGCTAGAGGAGAGGGAGAAGCTAGGGCTAGCTAGGTAGGTTTTCATGATGCCTTGGGGTAGTGTGAGGACGGGCTGGTCGTTGGCATTGAGTAGAGGGAGGATGGGTAGGCTGCAAGAAAGGATCTTCCCAAGATCTTGCCATAAGCATGCTCAACTTGGCATGATTGCCTCGGGGTCTTCTCTCTCACTCTCTTTCCAACGTGGTAAGGATGTAAACAAGGTGTTGCAGGTCTTGGTTGTCCATAATTGAAGCAAGATGGGAGAGAGAGAGAGAGGTGGGATAGTTTATGGTCATATAAGAAGTAAAACATGGCATGATCGACTTATCACTTGTGCCAAGTTTGGATGGTCATGCACATTGCCCAAATGAACTATGGAAATATTCTAGGTGATGTTACTAATGATGGCAAGAGTAGTGATAAGTTTGATCAAGGTAGAGGGAAGTGGAGAGTTGAAATATGTGATAATCAAATAGGGATGAAGAGAGAGAAGAGGAGATGTGAGCATGGTCACATGCAATAATGCATATGCATTATTAGGTATCAATAAAGAGGTATAGTTGGGCACCAAGGTTACTTTATAAAAATGGCTCAACAATTAAGGTTGGGATCTCTCCTATGGCTATGGCAAATTTTGAAATGAAAGTTGATTTGAAAATGTTGAGAGAAACTTGGTGGAGTATAGGAGTACGAAATCTTCCACTCACTTTATAAAGCAAGGTAGGTTTTCTCATGTTTAAAAAAAACAAGCAAGAGAAAAAAAATGGTCTATGTACCATAAACCTGCATTTTGTTAGAAAAAGAAAACAAAACAAGGAGAATAGTTATAAAGCCAATATTTTTAGGAGGATATAAGGTGATATAAAATACCACACACATTTCCTATTTTGTTTGAGAAAATAAAATGAAAAGCTTTGCCAAAACTAGAAATAGTTATGTGGTCAAAATAGAGAAGAATGTTAAATAGGATTTTTGGTAAATAAAATGTTTTGGGAGAAGTGATCTCAAGGGTAGAGAGTGGCTACATAATGTAGCTACCATCTTCACTCTTAGTTTTGTGGAGATTAAACTTGAAATGAAGATAAAACAAAAGATAAGAGAGGAGCAAGTGATCTAGTGCTGAAATAGTGGATAGGGTAGAAGATCAAGTGAGAATAAGAAATGTAGGGGTAGGTTGGGACATGCACGACGTGGAATTTGTAGAGGGTGTTGCATAGATGAGATCCATGTATTGATGTTACCAATAACAATTGTGGGTGCTTAAGAAACAACTGCCAAAGTTTGAACATTTTAAGCCTGCCAAAACATTTTATTGACTTGGCTTCAAAATCATCAATGATAAGTGGGTGTAAGAGAGATCTGGTTCAAGTCAAGGACATGGTTGGGAAGTGCTCATGATAAGGTAGGTCTAGGACCAAGTGCATTGCCTTAGATGGCAAAGGGGGTAGCTTAATTAATCCAGAGGTTCCAAAACTGATCCTGATAACAATTTTAGGACTTAGTCAAAATTATGATGTTGGGATGATCCCATGTTTTGCATTCAAGGATAATTTTACCACTACAGGTGTTGTTCTTTGAGGTAGCTCCAGACAAAACTCAACACGCAATTCAAGACAATTCATCTACCAGCAAATCAAAGCATTTCATTATAACAAACAGATCAAGGCAATTCATCTTAATTAGTCTATAGAAAAAGTTTTTGTTCCCCCTAATTTTCGCACTAAGGACAACAAAACACGGTTGCAAAAGTTGGGGTGTTACAGATCTTCCACCCTTAAAATAATCTCGTCCCGAGATTACTAAGCGTAGAACTAGAGGGGTTGTAAAGTTTAACTAAAGTTAGACTCCATTCTTCTGTAGACACCAAGTTGTCGAGGAGGTCGTTTCTTCATCTTCTGGGAGACATGATGGATTCCTGCCGATGGTGAGCTTCATGCAGAGTTTGACTGCCCCATGAAGATGTTAGATCTTGTAGCTTCTTAACGATCCTAGCGGGGGTTCAAGATTCTGGGAGAGTTAGTGCACTCCAGCGGTGCTTTAGCAGGGTTGAAAACTTTTTTAGAGTTAACTTTAATTTTTTGTGGAAGACGAAGTCTTCCACCCTTAAAATTGTTCATAGAGGGGGTTTAAAAACTCTAAGCGTCGGCCACGGTCTTGTCGGTGCTTTCGAATAAGTGATCTTTCTCTCGTCTTGAGTTGAAGCATCTTCAGGGAGCGAGGTGCAATCCACAGCTTCAAGGGGAGTTAGTTCATCCCAAGTTCCCCACGGTGTTTTTAGAAAGGTTTAAAATTTTAGGGTTAGCATCAATTTTTAATGGAAGACGAAGTCTTCCACCCTTAAGATTTTTCGTCGGGGGTTTTCAGAGAAACTCTGAGCTTCTGCCTTGTGGCTCTGTCTGGGGCTTCTAAAGAAGTCGTCGATCTTCCGTAATCAGTTGAAGGATCTTCATGGGCTATGTGTAGTCCACGACTTCAAGAGGCACTCATGGTGTTTACTAGACCATATAACGCGCGGTAAGTTAGTAAGTCGATGAAGCGCCTGGTTGTTGTCCATATGAAGCAGTAACAAAGGTCGTCGAAGGCAAGTCTTCAGCATGAGGGTCGGTGCTGACTTATACCAGTTAAGAAGTGAGCAGGTAAACTACACCTAATCTTGAGTCTTGAGGTATCTTCAGGAGCTTCACTTGATGAGGACCAGATGAACCATGTGATATAGCTTGGCTTGGATGCTATTGTCCTCTCAGCTTGTTAGACGGTGTGTTAGAGGGTAGTCTCAAAAGGTTATCCTCGAAGTTAGCGCGATTATACTCCAAGGTTAGACAAAGTTAGTATGTCTTCTTGCAGAGGTGCAGTCACTCTTGAAGGTAGGGGCTTCTGTCTTCTCGGCTTAGTAGAGATGCTTCAGCTGATCTTGAAAGTAGTTGGCGTAGATAAGGGTCTGGGTCAGTTTCTCTGACGGTTGAGAATCGATGGTTAACAGGGTTAACTTATCCATTTAGCTAGCAGTTAGTATTTTATCGACGAGGTTGGTGAGGTGAAAACATATTAGGGAGGCTTTCTAAGCTAGGTTATCACACCAAGAGTGTTTTTCGGACCTAAAGACCAAGACAATCAAACACACAACAAACAAATAAAAACACTCAAGATAACACACTGAGGGAACTACAAGCAATCATCAAACCAGACATGGTAACACAAGTACCCATGGATGACTAATATGCGGGGGTAGCTCAATCAAAGCGATTGAGTTTGTCCTATCCATCCTATAGGTTTGGGGCTGGTCACATATGCCGACGTCTTCATCTTGCCAACATAGGCTTCAACTTGGATCCTGGTAGCAGTTGGTGGCGACGCAGGCCTGGTATTGAGTCATCGATGTTGAAGCAAAGGCGAAAACTGCGTAGATCTTATGGTCTCATCATCCTGAGGACGTGAGGTCTTCAGAGGGGTAGTTGTTGAGGCACTCCCAAAGTCGGCAACTTCCGGTGGCTGGCCTAAAAATTACTAGTCAAGGATTGAGGACTCGGTCCCTGGCGACTGCAAAAGTGCAAGTCCACGGAGGAACAAGGTCAGCTCCTTGACAGACTTTGGTGACAACCAAAGATGTGATCTTATTATCCTTTTATGTGCATGACTAAGTCGGCATCCAATCTTCAATAGCTGTTGTTGGAGATACATGAGTCTTCCTGAGGGATTGATCCATCTTTGAGTTCGAGTCTCCGGGTCTGGGTTGGGGGATATCGTCCAATACCTCGGTTTGAAGTGGATGAGATAATAGAGTAAGAATTTTCAAACATTTATTAAGCGGAGAGATATGAATTTAGAAGTTTTGAAGAAATAAGGGGAGTAGAAGCTATGATTCCGACTAAAGAAAGAATTTGTTTCATAAATAGGTTTTTCCCAAATACTTATTTCCTAACTAACGTCCATGCTAACTAAGGTCTCCTACAGTCAGGATAGCTCTGATACCAGCTCTGTGGGGACCCCAGACTAACTGTCCGAAATACCCTGTTATGTATACAGTTCACGATCCCATGATCAGTGCGCCGTGAACACATAACCGAACTGATATCAAATTACATCATCCTTTACAAAACGGAATAAGAAAATTACAACCAGGTCACATGACGCATGTTTACATAATAGCCTCGAAGGGCCTAATCTAATCATCAGAGTAGCGGAAACACTTCAGCAGCGCAGAGCCCAAGTCACCTGCCTTAACCCTACAGGCAACTGACTGGGAAGACGTTCCTAGCTCGCATAGACGTCGTCAACTCCTTCTTCTTCTGTCGATTTCCTCCAAGTCTGGCCAAGTAAATAGCCAGGGACAAAGCCGTGAGTACATTGGAATTGTACTCGCAAACCATCAGGAAGGTGATAACAATTCTATCTAAAGAAGACAAGAGAGGAAAAATAGTTTCTCTGGTGGATATAGCATGTGAAAAAGAATCAGTTTCTCTTGTGGATATAGCATCCCGACATCACAGTTGATGGGGACACTAAAGAAATCCTATGGCATCTCTATATCGTTGTTAAAGAAGATACTTCAAAAGATAGACTACGACACCTATATATCTTTATTGAAGAAGAGTCTCTCTACATGAAACACTAGGAAGGGTCACCCAATTTTGTTTCATTTTCCTCGACCATCTCCATATGGTCGGCATAAGCCTTTCCGTACCCTTCCGGTACATCCAACACATTCCCTTCCTTTGTAAAGCATTTTATAAAACAAAACTCGACACAGCTCTGTAACGGCCATCCCAACCGTCCATGACCGCGGACGCGGCTATTCGAATAGTTTTGACTCTGCAGAGTTTGCACACTTTCACCACAACTATCCGGATACCTATCGTGTGGGCATCATCCCCGCATAACGACGTATGCCACGACGGATACCCGGACATAACCTTTCGCCCATTCGACTTAACACGAGGTCCTACCCTATGGAGTATGTACCTCCCCGGCACCGTGGCAGCTCACCTCCTTTTGAGCGTGGCTCCACCGCCAAGCCAGGAGACCCATAGTGTCTTCCGGACGGGTCAGCCCCGAAGGCCTCCCGTTATACTATTGTCCCAACCATGACAACCCGGACTCGGGGGTAACCATACCCTTGTATAGTTGTGCGGTGCCTCATGCTAAGAAGAACAAACGTCAAGTTAAGCCCCGTGCCCACATTGGAGTAGCTATGGTTGCGCTGTTTAGTTGTTCTGGGCGAATACAAAGAACCATGTGTCGTTTTTCTCAAAAACCCAAGTCACACACACTTTCCTCTTTCCAACCATCTTTGTCAAGATCCTTTCCTTTCATAAACCATACGCTTGGGTAAGATTGCCTCACCCAAGGTTTTCATAAACATTTACAACAAGGTAGACCTTGAGGGGTTCCCAACCTAAAGTTTTATGTAGGAGCTAAGATACAACAATGGCATGATGCTAGCCGTCATACCTCTAAGGAGATGATAATTGAGGTGTCAAGGGGATCATACATGCTTAGGATAAGCACGCATGGGGACAACATAAGTAGGAGGATTTGACAAAGGGTCATGAGGTTGATCATCATACCACTAAGAAGATGGTAAAATAGGTAGTCAAGGGGGCATACATGCTCAGGGTAAGCATGCATAAGGTCGACAAGGGGTTCAACATGCTCGAGAGTAAGTATGCATAACATCAACAAGGGGTTCAACATATTTGGGAGCAAGTATGCATAGCATCAATAAGAGGGAATGATGCTAACCATCATACCTCTAAGAGGTGCAAGAAGGGTGCCAAGAGGTCGATACACACAAGATAAGTGGGCATACGCCTCACACTTAGAGGGTACACCAAGATCATGATGATGACCACCATTTCCCTAAAGGGTATGGTAGGTGAGGTGTCAAATAGAATTCAACATGCTCATGGTGAGCACGCTCCATCAATCATAAGTGGATACCACACAAAATAGATCGAGAGACAAGAATAACCTCAAAGTAACCACAATATGTGATTCAACATTCAGAGATCAAGAGATGGCTTGCCTTGGCTTATTTGTCCCTGGACTTCTTCAACTTCATTAATATAAGAATCCCATCAATATAAATAAAATCCTTGTCCGAACCACTTCTTCTCCTTCTCCGGAATTGTCCGCATCTATCGCCGGAAAATATAAAAAGAACATAATCAACACATTGCACCAATCCTAACAAGCATGCAACAATCAACAATCGAGATCTAACCACTCTACTAAGGCTAACATATTAAAGACTTATAGTTATTTTTTAAAAAACAACTTTTGAAAAGGAAACCAATTTATTTTACTTAACAAAGGTATGAGAGTATCAAAAATAAGCAGATGCCTCTATGGTTATTACCAAAGCACAAGTTATATATCCCCTGGTATATAACACCACCAAAGAGACAAGTGAATTGGTTTTGGCTCAAAAGCATTCATCTTTTATTTTCAAACATTTTTGGAAAGGCACAACTCATTTTTCCTAATTTATTTTGCTTGCACAAATACTACCCAATATTAGGAAGTAAACAACATGTCACACCATTTTGAAATCTCAAGTAAAACAATAGAACTATTGTTAAGTTTTGTTTTGCAAGAATAAAACAAAGGTTGGCCACTTTTAAAACCAAGTGATGACAAGGGTTTGAATAACTCAAGGAGATTTCAAATTCATCATTGCATGTGACACACATATACTTGCAAACAGAGACAAAATTTCTTGAACAGAGACTAACAGAATTTTTCCTAGATTTCCAGTAATAAAACAAGGTCAACAAAATTGGATTCATCCAAAAATATTAATCCTACAATTTTAGGAATTACAAACACTAAATAGAATGCAGTGATCATGTTTAATACACTAAAATTCGTACAAAAATCCTAAAAATACGGGATCAGTGGCAAAGGAAAGGTATTGAAATTTCTGAGCTAATGCAATTTTTTTCACTCGATTTGGGTTGGTAGATCTCTAGATATTTACATTTGAAGATCTCTGGTTTTTATCAAGTTTTAACAGAATTTTCAAATGAAAAAAAAAGGCAGGAAGTTCTGGGCCGTGCGGGTGTGGAGTTTCTGGGCCGGCCCAGGTGGGTTTTCCAGGTGGCGGTGAGGAGGGAATTAAAGAAAAGAAAAGGGAGGCGGGGGCCCAGGCGGGCCAGGCCTGCATGGCCCGACGTGGCCGGTCGGCCATGCAGCGCACGAGGCCACGAATCGGCGCTCGGGGCTTCGTCTCCTTCCGTGCCTGTGCACGCTCGGGCGGACGGAAGAAAAGACGGGGGCGGCCAGAGACTAACCGGCGGAGGCGGCGATGGTCGACGGCGGGCTCCGGCGGGCGGTGGCGGAGTCTTGGCGGAGGCTTACGCGGACCAGCAGCTCCTCCAGCCCGAGCAGGGGCTCCTCCATGCAGCAGCGTGGGCTGCTCCTTCCCCGGCGTCTTCCTCGGGCCGACGACGACGGCGGCCGCTCCCGGCAGGCCTGGGCAGCGATAAAAAAGGTGCGTTAGGACGGGGAGACGGCGGTGAGAAGGTTAGGGAAGCGAGGGAGGGAGAAGGGCGTCGGGGACGAGCTCCTCCTTGCTCGACACCATCACGGTGACGACGGGCAGGAGGTGGCGCTCCTCCGGTGAGCTGCGTCTCCGTGTTTCTCTCGTGAGGTCTGGCATGGTGAGAAGAGTGGGGGTGAGGGCAAAGGAGAGGCTAGGGCGCGGGCGAGGCTCTTATAGCCGAGGGTCGGCGTACTGTGGACATGGTGCGGGTGGTGATGCCGCGTCGAGGACGAGTGTGGTTGGACGGGCAAGCGGTGCCACTGAGTAAGGCATCCAAAGCCGGATCTAGTGCTGCTGAACTCGAGGAGAAACGCGTGCTGAGTCTCCCGAAACGAGGTGATGTCTGCGCGTGCACGAAGGTGTTTGATACATCCAGATGGAAAGAGGGGGCACGCGGGAGGGAAGTGATCATGGCATCACGGTCAAGACACGGTGCCTTTGAAGCGTGTAGCTGGGCACGGCTGCTGATGCTCCCGAAATTCGGGAATGCGACGGCATCCAAAACGGAGGTGACCACGTCCAATGGCGAGCATGGCGTGGTTTCTGCAAGGTAGGGCGGGCCTCGGGACTATGCACATCGGGTAGAGGGATGCCAGGGCACCTTCATGGCGCGGCATCGAGGGCTGGGATGCTGGCTTCCTTCTTGACCAAGAATGGGTGACCATCAAGGAAGGCTAGAGGAGAGGGAGAAGCTAGGGCTAGCTAGGTAGGTTTTCATGATGCCTTGGGGTAGTGTGAGGACGGGCTGGTCGTTGGCATTGAGTGGAGGGAGGATGGGTAGGCTGCAAGAAAGGATCTTCCCAAGATCTTGCCATAAGCATGCTCAACTTGGCATGATTGCCTCGGGGTCTTCTCTCTCACTCTCTTTCCAACGTGGTAAGGATGTAAACAAGGTGTTGCAGGTCTTGGTTGTCCATAATTGAAGCAAGATGGGAGAGAGAGAGAGAGGTGGGATAGTTTATGGTCATATAAGAAGTAAAACATGGCATGATCGACTTATCACTTGTGCCAAGTTTGGATGGTCATGCACATTGCCCAAATGAACTATGGAAATATTCTAGGTGATGTTACTAATGATGGCAAGAGTAGTGATAAGTTTGATCAAGGTAGAGGGAAGTGGAGAGTTGAAATATGTGATAATCAAATAGGGATGAAGAGAGAGAAGAGGAGGTGTGAGCATGGTCACATGCAATAATTCATATGCATTATTAGGTATCAATAAAGAGGTATAGTTGGGCACCAAGGTTACTTTATAAAAATGGCTCAACAATTAAGGTTGGGATCTCTCCTATGGCTATGGCAAATTTTGAAATGAAAGTTGATTTGAAAATGTTGAGAGAAACTTGGTGGAGTATAGGAGTACGAAATCTTCCACTCACTTTATAAAGCAAGGTAGGTTTTCTCATGTTTAAAAAAAACAAGCAAGAGAAAAAAAATGGTCTATGTACCATAAACCTGCATTTTGTTAGAAAAAGAAAACAAAACAAGGAGAATAGTTATAAAGCCAATATTTTTAGGAGGATATAAGGTGATATAAAATACCACACACATTTCCTATTTTGTTTGAGAAAATAAAATGAAAAGCTTTGCCAAAACTAGAAATAGTTATGTGGTCAAAATAGAGAAGAATGTTAAATAGGATTTTTGGTAAATAAAATGTTTTGGGAGAAGTGATCTCAAGGGTAGAGAGTGGCTACATAATGTAGCTACCATCTTCACTCTTAGTTTTGTGGAGATTAAACTTGAAATGAAGATAAAACAAAAGATAAGAGAGGAGCAAGTGATCTAGTGCTGAAATAGTGGATAGGGTAGAAGATCAAGTGAGAATAAGAAATGTAGGGGTAGGTTGGGACATGCACGACGTGGAATTTGTAGAGGGTGTTGCATAGATGAGATCCATGTATTGATGTTACCAATAACAATTGTGGGTGCTTAAGAAACAACTGCCAAAGTTTGAACATTTTAAGCCTGCCAAAACATTTTATTGACTTGGCTTCAAAATCATCAATGATAAGTGGGTGTAAGAGAGATCTGGTTCAAGTCAAGGACATGGTTGGGAAGTGCTCATGATAAGGTAGGTCTAGGACCAAGTGCATTGCCTTAGATGGCAAAGGGGGTAGCTTAATTAATCCAGAGGTTCCAAAACTGATCCTGATAACAATTTTAGGACTTAGTCAAAATTATGATGTTGGGATGATCCCATGTTTTGCATTCAAGGATAATTTTACCACTACAGGTGTTGTTCTTTGAGGTAGCTCCAGACAAAACTCAACACGCAATTCAAGACAATTCATCTACCAGCAAATCAAAGCATTTCATTATAACAAACAGATCAAGGCAATTCATCTTAATTAGTCTATAGAAAAAGTTTTTGTTCCCCCTAATTTTCGCACTAAGGACAACAAAACACGGTTGCAAAAGTTGGGGTGTTACAGGATTGGCGGCGGCGGCGTCTCTGGAAGGTTTTCCGTATCGTGGCTCTCGATACTGGGGGTTTCGCGACGAAGGCTATTTGTAGGCGGAAGGGCAGGTCAAGGGGCGTCACGAGGGGCCCAGGAGACAGGCCGGCGCGACCAAGACCTGGGCCGCGCCGCCCTACCTCCTGGCCACCTCGTGGCCCCACTTCGTTGACTCTTCGGTCTTCTGGAAGCTTCGTGTGAAAATAGGCCCCTGGGCGTTGATTTCGTCCAATTCCGAGAATATTTCCTTACTAGGATTTCTGAAACCAAAAACAGCAGAAAACAGCAACTGGCTCTTCGGCATCTTGTTAATAGGTTAGTTCCAGAAAATGCATAAATATGACATAAAGTATGCATAAAACATGTAGATATCATCAATAATGTGGCATGGAACATAAGAAATTATCGATACGTCGGAGACGTATCAGCATCCCCAAGCTTAGTTTCTGCTCGTCCCGAGCAGGTAAACGATAAAAAAGATAATTTCTGGAGTGACATGCCATCATAACCTTGATCATACTATTGTAAGCATATGTAATGAATGCAGCGATCAAAACAATGTAAATGACATGAGTAAACAACTGAATCATATAGCAAAGACTTTTCATGAATAGTACTTCAAGACAAGCATCAATAAGTCTTGCATAAGAGTTAACTCATAAAGCAATAATTGAAAGTAGAGGTATCGAAGCAACACAAAGGAAGATGAAGTTTCAGCGGTTGCTTTCAACTTATAACATGTATATCTCATGGATATTGTCAATGCAAAGTAATATAACAAGTGCAATATGCAAGTATGTAGGAATCAATGCACAAATCACACAAGTGTTTGCTTCTTGAGGTGGAGAGAGATAGGTGAACTGACTCAACATAAAAGTAAAAGAATGGTCCTTCAAATAGGAAAGCATCGATTGCTATATTTGTGCTAGAGCTTTGATTTTGAAAACATATAGAGAGCAATAAAAGCAAACTTGTTGTTGTACGCATCACACCTTCCTCTTGGGGTTCCCAACGGACGTGTGCTTTACGCGTCATCAAGCTCTTTTTCGGGCGCCGTTGCCGGGGAGATCAAGACACGCTGCAAGGGGAGTCTTGATACGTCTCAAACGTATCTATAATTTCTTATGTTCCATGCTACTTTATTGATGATACTCACATGTTTTATACACACTTTATATCATATTTATGCATTTTCTGGCACTAACCTATTAACAAGATGCCGATGAGCCAGTTGTTGTTTTCTGTTGTTTTTGGTTTCAGAAATCCTAGTAAGGAAATATTCTCGGAATTGGACGAAATCAACGCCCAGGGTCTTATTTTTCCACGAAGCTTCCAGAAGACCGAAAGTGATACGAAGTGGGGCGACGAGGCGACGACACGCTGATGTCTACTCACGCTTCTTTTCCTGTAGACAGTGTTGGGCCTCCAAGAGCAGAGGTTTGTAGAACAGCAGCAAGTTTTCCCTTAAGTGGATCAACCAAGGTTTATCGAACTCAGGGAGGAAGAGGTCAAAGATATCCCTCTCATGCAACCCTGCAACCACAAAGCAAGAAGTCTCTTGTGTCCCCAACACACCTAATAGGTGCACTAGTTCAGCGAAGAGATAGTGAAATACAGGTGGTATGAATAAATATGAGCAGTAGTAACGGCACCAGAAAATAGCTTGATGCTACAACTGGCGTGTGGTTGATGGTGGTAATATTGCAGGAAGTACGGATGCAGTAGAACAGTAAACAAGCAGTGATAGCAGTATTTGGGAACAAGGCCTAGGGATCATACTTTCACTAGTGGACACTCTCAACATTGCAATCATAAAGGAATATAAATATAAGCACTTCACTATGCTATTCCGAATTACTCTCTGGCAAGATAACGAACTCTAATTCATCATGTAGGCAAACCTTAAAGATGTATTCCCAAGTACTAATGAACACCCCACGTTGTCACTTTGAGCATTCACAGGAGGTACTAACACACCACAAGTTCATAGAGACATCCAACTCAAATCATAACTCAGTGAATAAGTATTCTGTGAAATATAGCCTAAGAGACCCACACGGTGCACACACTGTCTGTCACCTTTACACACGTGGGACAAGGAGTCTCCGGAGATCACATAAGTAAAATTCACTTGACTAGCATAACGACATCTAGATTACAAGCATCATCATATGGATCTCAATCATGTAAGGCAGCTCATGAGATCATTGTATTGAAGTACATAGGGAGAGAGATGAACCACATAGCTACCGGTACAGCCCTTAGCCTCGATGGAGAACTACTCCCTCCTCATGGGAGACAGCAGCGGTGATGAAGATGGCGGTGGTGTCGATGGAGGAGCCTTCCGGGGGCACTTCCCCGTCCCGGCGGCGTGCCGGAACAGAGACTCCTGTCCCCCAGATCTTGGCTTCGCGATGGCGGCGGCTCTGGAAGGTTTCTCGTACCGTGGCTTTTCTGTATCGAAGATTTAGGTCAGGGACCTTTAAATAGGCGAAGAGGCGGAGTCGGAAGGTCGACGAGGCGGCGACACAATAGGGGGGCGCGGCCCCCCCTCTGGCCGCGCCAGCCTACTGTCTGGTGGGCCTGTGGCCCCCCTCTGGCGGCTCTCGGGTGTTCTGGAAGCTTCGTCCAATTTTAAGACTCTGGGCGTTGATTTCGTCCAATTCCGAGCATATTTCCTTACTAGGATTTCTGAAACCAAAAACAGCAGAAAACAGCAACTGGTCCTTCGGCATCTCGTCAATAGGTTAGTTCCGGAAAACTCATAATAATGACATAAAGTGTGAACAAAACATGTAGGTATTGTCATAAAACAAGCATGGAACATCAGAAATTATAGATACGTTGGAGACGTATCAGCATCCCCAAGCTTAGTTCCTACTCGTTCTCGAGTAGGTAAACGATAAAAGATAATTTCTGAAGTGACATGCTACCAACATAATCTTGATCATACTATTGTAAAGCATATGAGATGAATGCAGCGATTCAAAGCAATGTAAATGCAATGAGTAAACAATTGAATCATATAGCAAAGACTTTTCATGAATAGTACTTTCGAGACAAGCATCAATAAGTCTTGCATAAGAGTTAACTCATAAAGCAATAGATTCATAGCAAAGGTGTTGAAGCAACACAAAGGAAGATTAAGTTTCAGCGGTTGCTTTCAACTTGTAACATGTATATCTCATGGATATTGTCAACATAAAGTAATATGATGAATGCAAATATGCAAGTATGTAAGAATCAATGCACAGTCAACACGAGTGTTTGCTTCTTAGACAGAAGGAGATGGGTAAACTGACTCAACATGAAAGTAGAAGAAAGGCCCTTCGCAGAGGGAAGCATTGATTGCTATATTTGTGCTAGAGCTTTGATTTTAAAAACAAGAAACAATTTTGTCAACGGTAGTAATAAAGCATATGCATCATGTAAATTATATCCTACAAGTTGCAAGCCTCATGCATAGCATACCAATAGTGCCCGCACCTTGTCCTAATTAGCTCGGATTACCTGGATTATCATCGCAATACATATGTTTTAACCAAGTATCACAAAGGGGTACCTCTATGCCGCCTGTACAAAGGTCTAAGGAGAAAGCTCGCATTGGATTTCTCGCTTTTGATTATTCTCAACTTAGACATCCATACCGGGACAACATAGACAACAGATAATGGACTCCTCTTTAATGCTTAAGCATTTAGCAACAATTAATATTCTCATATGAGATTGAGGATATTTGTCCAAAACTGAAACTTCCACCATGAATCATGGCTTTAGTTAGCGGCCCAATGTTCTTCTCTAACAGTATGCATGCTCTAACCATTCAACTAGTGGTAAATCGCCCTTACTTCAGACAAGACGGACATGCATAGCAACTCACATGATATTCAACAAAGTGTAGTTGATGGCGTCCCCATGAACATGGTTATCGCTCAACAAGCAACTTAATAAGAAATAAGATGCATAAGTACATATTCAATACCACAATAGTTTTTAGGCTATTTGTCCCATGAGCTATATATTGCAAAGGCGAAGAATAGAAATTTAAAGGTAGCACTCAAGCAATTTACTTTGGAATGGCGGAGAAATACCATGTAGTAGGTAAGTATGGTGGACACAAGTGGCATAGTGTTTGGCTCAAGGATTTTGGATGCATGAGAAGTATTCCCTCTCAATACAAGGCTTGGGCTAGCAAGGCTATTTGAAACAAACACAAGTATGAATTAGTACAGCAAAACTTACATAAAAGACATATTGCAAGCATTATAAGACTCTACACCGTCTTCCTTGTTGTTCAAACCCTTACTAGAAAATATCTAGACTTTAGAGAGACCAATCACGCAAACCAAATTTTAGCAAGCTCTATGTATTTTTTCACTAATAGGTGCAAAGTATATGATGCAAGAGCTTAAACATGAGCACAACAATTGCCAAGTATCACATTATTCAAGACATCATACCAATTACTACATGTAGCATTTTCCGTTTCCAACCATATAGCAATTAACGAAGCAGTTTCAACCTTCGCCATGAAAATTAAAAGCTAAGAACACATGTGTTCATATGAACCAGCGGAGCGTGTCTCTCTCCCACACAAGCATGTATTTATTCAAACAAAAACAAAAAATAGAAACAAACAAACAGACGCTCCAAGTAAAGTACATAAGATGTGACCGAATAAAAATATAGTTTCAAGAGAAGGAACCTGATAATTTGTCGATGAAGAAGGGGATGCCTTGGGCATCCCCAAGCTTATATGCTTGAGTCTTCTTGAAATATGCAGGGATGAACCACCGGGGCATCCCCAAGCTTAGAGCTTTCACTCTCCTTGATCATATTGTATCATCCTCCTCTCTTGACCCTTGAAAACTTCCTCCACACCAAACTCGAAACAAACTCATTAGAGGGTTAGTGCATAATCAAAAATTCACATGTTCAGAGGTGACACAATTATTCTTAACACTTCTGGACATTGCCCAAAGCTACTGGAAGTTAATGGAATAAAGAAATCCATCCAACACAGCAAAAGAGGCAATGCGAAATAAAAGGCAGAATCTGTCAAAACAGAACAGTCCGTAAAGACGAATTTCTAAGAGGCACCAGACTTGCTCAAATGAAAATGCTCAAATTGAATGAAAGTTGCGTACATATTTGAGGATCACTCACGTGAATTGGCATAATTTTCTGAGATACCTACAGAGAATTAGACCCAAATTCGTGACAACAAAAAAATCTGTTTCTGCGCAGTAATCCAAATCTAGTATGAACCTTACTATCAACGACTTTACTTGGCACAACAATGCAATAAAATAAAGATAAGGAGAGGTTGCTACAGTAGTAACAACTTCCATGACTCAAATATAAAACAAAGTGCTGTAGTAAAATAAACACATGGGTTATCTCCCAAGAAGTTCTTTCTTTATAGCCATTAAGATGGGCTCAGTGATTTTAATGATGCACTCGCAAGAAATAAGAGTTGAAGCAAAAGAGAGCATCAAGAGGCAAATTCAAAACAAATTTAAGCCTAACATGCTTCCTATGAAAAGGAATCTTGTAAATAAACAAGTTCATGAAGAGCAAAGTGACAAGCATAGGAAGATAAAACAAGTGTAGCTTCAAAAATTTCAGCACATAGAGATGTGTTTTAGTAACATGAAAATTTCTACAACCATATTTTCCTCTCTCATAATAACTTTCAGTAGTATCATGAGCAAACTCAACAATATAACTATCACATAAAGCATTCTTATCATGAGTCTCATGCATAAAATTATTACTCTCCACATAAGCATAATCAATTTTATTAGTTGTAGTGGGAGCAAATTCAACAAAGTAGCTATCACTATTATTCCCATCATCAAATATAGGAGGCATATTGTAATCATAATCAGATTTATCCTCCATAACAGGTGGCACCAAAAGACTACTATCATTATAATTATCATAAATAGGAGGCAAAGTATCATCAAAGAAAATTTTCTCCTCAATGCTTGGGGGACTAAAAAGATCATGCTCATCAAAACCAGCTTCCCCAAGCTTAGAATTTTCCATATCATTAGCAACAATGGTGTTCAAAGTATTCATACTAATATGTTCCATGGGTTTTTTAATTTTCGGATCAAACCATCCATGTCTTAACTCAGGAAAAAGAATAAAAAGCTCCATGTTGCTTTCCATTATGCCAAACTAGTGTAAAACAAGAAACAAAAAGATGCAATTGCAGGATCTAAAGGAAATAGCTTCGAGTACTTACAACGGCGCCGGAAAAATAGCTTGGTAGCCGAGATCCGGAGTGTGAGTACCTTTTACCTTTCCTCCCCGGCAACGGCGCCAGAAAAGTGCTTGATGTCTACTCACGCTTCTTTTCCTGTAGACAGTGTTGGGCCTCCAAGAGCAGAGGTTCGTAGAACAGCAGCAAGTTTTCCCTTAAGTGGATCACCCAAGGTTTATCGAACTCAGGGAGGAAGAGGTCAAAGATATCCCTCTCATGCAACCCTGCAACCACAAAGCAAGAAGTCTCTTGTGTCCCCAACACACCTAATTGGTGCACTAGTTCAGCGAAGAGATAGTGAAATATAGGTGGTATGAATAAATATGAGCAGTAGTAACGGCACCAGAAAATAGCTTGATGCTACAACTGGCGTGTGGTTGATGGTGGTAATATTGCAGGAAGTACGGATGCAAAGAGAACAAGAAACAAGCAGTGATAGCAGTATTTGGGAACAAGGCCTAGGGATCATACTTTCACTAGTGGACACTCTCAACATTGCAATCATAAAGGAATATAAATATAAGCACTTCACTATGCTATTCCGAATTACTCTCTGGCAAGATAACGAACTCTAATTCATCATGTAGGCAAACCTTAAAGATGTATTCCCAAGTACTAATGAACACCCCACGCTGTCACTTTGAGCATTCACAGGAGGTACTAACACACCACAAGTTCATAGAGACATCCAACTCAAATCATAACTCAGTGAATAAGTATTCTGTGAAATATAGCCTAAGAGACCCTCACGGTGCACACACTGTCACCTTTACACACGTGGGACAAGGAGTCTCCGGAGATCACATAAGTAAAATTCACTTGACTAGCATAACGACATCTAGATTACAAGCATCATCATATGGATCTCAATCATGTAAGGCAGCTCATGAGATCATTGTATTGAAGTACATAGGGAGAGAGATGAACCACATAGCTACCGGTACAGCCCTTAGCCTCGATGGAGAACTACTCCCTCCTCATGGGAGACAACAGCGGTGATGAAGATGGCGGTGGTGTCGATGGAGGAGCCTTCCGGGGGCACTTCCCCGTCCCGGCGGCGTGCCGGAACAGAGACTCCTGTCCCCCAGATCTTGGCTTCGCGATGGCGGCGGCTCTGGAAGGTTTCTCGTACCGTGGCTTCTCCGTATCGAAGATTTAGGTCAGGGACCTTTAAATAGGCGAAGAGGCGGAGTCGGAAGGTCGACGAGGAGGCGACACAATAGGGGGGCGCGGCCCCCCCTCTGGCCGCGCCAGCCTACTGTCTGGTGGGCCTGTGGGCCCCCTCTGGCGGCTCTCGGGTGTTCTGGAAGCTTCGTCCAATTTTAAGACTCTGGGCGTTGATTTTGTCCAATTCCGAGAATTTTTCCTTACTAGGATTTCTGAAACCAAAAATAGCAGAAAACAGCAACTGACCCTTCGGCATCTCGTCAATAGGTTAGTTCCGGAAAATGCATAATAATGACATAAAGTGTGAACAAAACATGTAGGTATTGTCATAAAACAAGCATGGAACATCAGAAATTATAGATACGTTGGAGACGTATCACACGCCAGGGCCACGCGGCCAGGGCCTGGGCCGCGCCGCCCTAGCATGTGGGTCCCTCGTGACGCCCCATGACCTACCCTTCCGCCTATAAGAAGCCTTCGTCACGAAAACCCCAGTACCGAGAGCCACGATACGGAAAACCTTCCAGAGACGCCGCCGCCGCCAATCCCATCTCGGGGGATTCAGGAGATCGCCTTCGGCACCCTGCCGGAGAGGGGAATCATCTCCCGGAGGACTCTTCATGTTGGAGATATGCCCAAGAGGCAATAATAAAATGGTTATTATAATATATCTTTGTGTTTATGATAATGTTTGCATACCATGCTATAATTGTATTAACCGAAACATTGATACATGTGTGTTATGTAAACAACAAGGA
Source organism: Lolium perenne (assembly GCF_019359855.2). Taxonomy (NCBI): domain Eukaryota; kingdom Viridiplantae; phylum Streptophyta; class Magnoliopsida; order Poales; family Poaceae; genus Lolium; species Lolium perenne. Next base: position 220,126,683 of record NC_067247.2, read on the forward strand.
GTCCCTAGTAAGCCTCTTGTATAACTAGCTTGTTGATTAATGGATGATCATGGTTTCGTGATCATGAACATTGGATGTTATTAATAACAAGGTTATGTCATTAGGTGAATGATATAATGGACACACACCCAAATGAGTGTAGCATAAGATTAAGTCATTATGTTCAATTTGCTATAAGCTTTCGATACATAGTTGCCTAGTCCTTCAACCATGAGATCATGTAAATCACTTACACCGGAAGGGTACTTTGATTACATAAAACGCCATTGCGTAAATGGGTGGTTATAAAGATGGGATTAAGTATTTGGAAAGTGTGAGTTGAGGCATATGGATCAATAGTGGGATTTCTCCATCCTGATGACAGATAGATATACTCTGGGCCCTCTCGGTGGAATGTCGTCTGATTAGCTTGCAAGCATATGATTGGATCATAAGAGATGACATACCACGGTACGAGTAAAGAGTACTTGTCGGTAACGAGGTTGAACAAGGTATGGAGATACCGATGATCGAACCTCGGACAAGTAAAATATCACGTGCCAAAGGGAATCGGCATCGTATGTAAATGGTTCAATCGATTACTAAGTCATCGTTGAATATGTGGGAGCCATTATGGATCTCCAGATCCCGCTATTGGTTATTGGCTCGGAGAGGAGTCTCGACCATGTCTGCATAGTTCGCGAACCGTAGGGTGACGCGCTTAAGGTTCGATGTCGCATAAGTAGATTCGGAATATGAGATGGAGACCGAAGTTTGTTCGGAGTCTCGGATGGGATCCGGGGCATCACGAGGAGGTCCGGAATGGTCCAGAGAATAAGATTCATATATGGGAAGTCATCTTCAGGGTTACCGGAAAAGTTCAGGATTTTTCGGTATTGTATCGGAGGTTCTAGAAGGTTCCGGAGGGTACCATAGTGGGGCCCACCTATCCCGGACGACCAACATGGACCGGAGGGGTCGCATAGGCCCACATGGGCCATGCACACCAGCCCCCCAAGGCCCATGTGGCTGTACCAAGTGGATAAGATCAAATCCCATGAAAATAGGGACTTAACTTGGGGGGGAAGTTCCCCCCTTGTTTTGGCCGACCCAAAGGCTTGGAGGAGGGGCCAAGGCAGCCCCCCACACCTATATAAGAGGGAGGGGAGGGCTGGGGCGCAGCACATCATCCCCCAAGCCCTAGCCGCCCCTCTCTCCCTCCTCCTTCTTCCTGCGCAGGCTTGGCGAAGCCCTGCAGGAATTTCTCCTCCACCTCCACCACCACGCTGTCGTGCTGCTGGGATTCCGAGGGGATCTACCACACCTCCGCTGCCCGCTGGAACGGGGAGAGGATGGGCTTCATCGACACCGTACGCGCGACCGAGTACGGAAGTGCTGCCGGATTGCAGCACCGGGGACGATCGTCTACACCAACAATGAGATCTAATCTCGTAGGCTTTGGAAATCTTCGAGGGTTAGTCTCATATCAATCTCGTTGCTTCGATCTTGTAGATTAGATCTTGGGTGTTCCATAGATTAGATCTTGGATTTATTCATCTTGCGGTAGGAATTTTTTTGTTTTCTATGCTACGAACCCCATCAGTGGTATCAGAGCCATGTCTATGCATAGATCTGTTGCACAAGTAGAACACAATGGTTTTGTGGGCATTGATGCTTTTGTTGCTTTAGTTTGTGTACTTTGCATCTTGCGGGATTGTGGGATGAAGCGGCCCGGGCTAACTTTACATGACCGCGTCTCATGAGACTTGCTCCACGCTTGACATGCAACTTGTATTGCATAAGTGGCTTTGCGGGTGTCTGTCTCTCCCACCATAGTGAAGATTCCAATTTGCACTTTCTATTGTCAACGCTAGTATCACCGTTGTGGTTCATGTTCGTAGGTAGATTGGATCTTACTCGAAAACCCTAAACCACGTAAAATATGCAAACCAAATTAGAGGCGTCTAACTTGTTTTTGCAGGGTTTGTTGATGTGATATGGCCATGATGTGATGATGATTATATTTGATGTATGAGATGTTCATTATTGTATTATGGCAACCGGCAGGAGCCTAATGGTTGTCTTTAAATTTGTTAAGACCTCCGTGTCTATTCATCATGTAATAGCTCTATTTCAAGTAGTTGTTATAGTAGCTGTAAGTGATGGACAACCATGAAGCGGCACCATGGACCTTGGTGCAATGCTGGTGATGATGGAGATCATGTTCGTGTGCTTTGGAGATGGAGATCAAAAGCACAAGAAGAAAGGCCATATCATATCACATATTATGAATTGCATGTGATGTTAATCCTTTATGCATCTTATCTTGCTTAGATCGCGACGGTAGCATTATAAGATGATCCCTCACATTAATATCAAGATAATAAAGTGTTCTCCCCTCGTATGCACCGTTGCTACAGTTCGTCGTTTTGAAGCATCTCGTGATGATCGGATGTGATAGACTCTACGTTCACATACAACGGGTGTAAACCATGTTTGCACACGCGGAATACTTGGGTTTGCTTGGCGAGCCTAGCATGTACAGACATGGCCTTGGGACACAGGAAACCGAAAGGTTGAACATGAGTCATATGGATGATATGATCAACATGTTGATGTTCACCATTGAAGCTACATCATCTCACGTGATGATCGGTTTTGGTGTAGTGGATTTGGATCGTGTACCACTTAACAACCATGAGGGATGTTGTATTAAGTGGGAGTTCATTAGTAATTAGATTAAAACATGAACTAATTATCATGAACATAGTCCGAATAGTATTTTGAATTAAAAGTTTGTAGAATTGGCATCCGTTTTCTACCATGCGCTAGTCTTGTAATTGAGATAGAAATAATGTTAAGTCTGACAAGTAACTTTACGGACTGGTACCGTATTGTTAAAGAATCAAGATATGATTAAGTCCTAATGCAAACTTTTAGTAAACCTCACATTGATGATTCAAAGAGCAATGGTTTCAATTAGTACCAAATCATCTTGTCTCCGTGAAACTTGAAGTTCAAATCCGTTTGAAAAGTAAGGAGCTGGAAATTTTGTTTTCAGAAACAAGCAAGGTATGAGATATGTGTGATATCTAAGACCCTATTGCAAGATGATAGAATATAATCTAGTGAGACTACATAAACTCATAAGTTTTATGGGAATGTACGAAGGTTGAAGACGCTAGGCGTCCCGATCCTCCAACTAGTTGGGCACTAACGATATTCGCATATCCATGAAGTGATCGTCCTTAGTATGCACCGTTGCTAAGACTCGTCGTTTCGAAGCATCACGTGATGATCGGGTGTTATAGATTATACGTGTGCATACAACGGGTGCAAGCCAGATTTGCACATGCGAATACTAAGGTTAAACTTTACGAGCCTAGCATGTACAGACATGGTCTCGGAAAGTCGTCATGATTTGATGGATAAAATTATGAGTGAAATTGTTCATCACATTAAAAGGTTACTAATAGTGAAATCTAGAACACTTGTCATGTGATGACCAACTTCAAAGTAAGAACCTCGAGGTTATTGGTATTTGACCAATGGACCTAAAAGTTATTGAAGGTGAAGTGTTTTCTGAGAATGCGGAAAGCTAAAAGAGAAACCACAAAAGATATTTTGGCAGAAAGAAAGAAAAAAGACTAGAAAGTCTAGCTCAGGTGTATATAGATGATATACATGTTATGGATGTATTCCTTGTTTGGTCACATAATAAAATTCTTGGGTATTTGTACCAGATTGGTTGGTATGAGATGTCATACAATACAACGCAATACAAGAATACGATGGCCTAAGTGACTGATAAGGAATATGGTAATAATGCACGTCTGGAACATAATAAAGTGTTATTATGTTTGTCGTTGTCATTCTACCTAGCCCTTAGAATTTATAATAAAGAACTTAATAAATTGTTATTTTGCTCTGGTCAAATGAAAACAATGAGTTGTTCAAATTATGACATTGCTCCATGTACGATGGATAAGTTATTATAAATCTTAATGGTGAAACACACATACATAACACTGACGCTAAAATGCCATAAGGCCAATGATTTGAATTCCACTCATTAGTGGAACCGCCATTTAGGTCATGTTAGAAAGGAACGCATGAAGGAACTCCATGCAAATGGATTTTTGGAATCATTTGATTTTTGAATCGTTTGGCGCTTGCAAATCTTTTCTAAAGAGAATGACTAAATACCGTTCATAGGCCAAGAGTTGAACGGGCAACTAACTTAGTGGAAACATACATGATGATATATATGGTTCACTGGGAATAGTTGTGTGCGGGAGATTCTTCTACTTCATGAAAACTTCCAAAAATGACTTGAGTATATATATGTGGATATATTCGATAAGGAAGAAGTTTGAAACATTTTGAATGGATTCAAATAAATTTCAGCATGAAGTGGAAATCATCGTAATAGAAAAGTCAAATATCTATGATTGGATCATAGTGAAAATATTTGAATTACGAGTTTTAGCAAACATCTAAGAGAGTTATGAAGTTGTTCTACAACTCACGTTTCTTGGAGTATCATAGTGATGATGAAGTATCCGAGATACGTATCCAAACCTTGTTGGATCAAAGATGAGATAAAATATTGATGCCAAACCTTGTTGGATCAAAGATGAGATAAAATATTGATGCCATTATATTTTTGTGGATTATGCTTTAGAGACTTCCACTTTTACACTGAATAGAGCATCATCATGATCCGTTGAAATGACACCATACAAGTTATGGCATGGGTATAAACCCTAATAGTCCTTTCTTAAAATTTTGGTATAAGTAAATAAGTTTACAACCAAAACCGGATGAATGTCTTTGTTGGTTATCCCAAGAGAATGGATTGGGAATTCTTCCCACTATGAAGTAAAAGACAAAAGTGTTTGTTAATGTTACTTGCTTATTTCCAAGAAATTGTTTTCTAGCGAAGTATTTGAGTGGGAGGACAATGGAACTTGATAAGGTTTATGAACCTGAGCATGATGATTAGAGTAGCGCAGCATCGGAAATGGTTCCGAAAGCGGCCACGAAGATCATAGCTCCCATGTCTACAAAGAGTTATAGCCATGGAGATCGAAGTACTTATTGAACCTTGTAGGTATGGTTTACTTTGTGATCAAATAAATGATTTGTGGACAAAGGATTGATTTTGAACAATGATAAACCAACTGCAAACAAAGAAGTTATGATGGGCCCTGACTCCGTTAAAATGGCTATGCGCCATGAAATCCAAGATAGATGAATACTTTTTGAAAGTAAATGGATCTATAAAATAGATGGACTTGGATGGAATATCCTTAAAGAAACTTGACTTATCGAGAAGTTGTTTACGACAAAGTTCAAAGAGTTGACTACGATAAGATTAGATCTTCCGTGGCAATGCTTATAGTCTATGTGGATTATTCTAGTAATCGCTACATATTTCCTTTATGAGATATGATAGTAGGATGGCAGAAATACATTCCTTACCAGAAGTGTGTATGAAGGATGTATACTAGATACAACCAAGAGTTTTGCTGGTCCGTGGAATACTAGATAGGTATACAAACTTCAATTGGATGAAGTGAGTATCACGGAGTTGGAATCTTCACCGGATGAAATAGTCAAAGAGTTTTTGATTTCATGAGAAACGATGAAGATGCTTGCATTTGCAAGAAATTAAGTGGGAGCGCTGAGACATATTTATAATACTTATGTAGATGACATATAGTTGGTTATAAATGATGTAATTATATACTTGATTAAAAGGTTTCATTGAGAATTAATTTCAATGAAAGGATATGGACTGAAACATATTTAGTGTCAAGATCTATGAAGATAGATTGAAACACATAATAAGTTTAAGTCGAAGTACATAGAATGAATATTGAAGTAGTTCAATATAAAAATATAAAAAAAGGTGTTCTTTTTCATGTGAAGGTTTAACAAGACTTGAGTGTATTTGACACTCAATGAGTAAAAACACATGAGTGACTTTCGATCACGAACAATATGTACAAAGTTAGATGTCCTGTGCTCTAAAGTGTTACGAGCATATACCAGAATGATTCATGTGATGATTATTGGACAACAGTAAGAATATCCTTGAGTACTTTAGAAGAACCAAGGATATATATAGTTTTGTATGGGGTAATGACAAACAAATCGCTGTAAGGTGTTACACCGATATTAGTTTGGTCACATATGAAAATAAAATTTCAATCTCAATTAGGATAAGTGTTGAGGTAGCACAATGAGCTAGAAGTTGTCTATGCTAGATTTAGATGAGTTCTAAATATTGTGACGGATTCTACAAACGAAGGCAGAGTATGTCATTGTTTTGACAATGACTAAGGATGTTAAGTCGAGGAGTTCTTTGAGAATTTGGTGTAGTTCCAATAGTGTCAGAACTTTGAAGCTATATTGTGTATGACAATATTAGTGACTTATTTCAGACCGCGGAATTAAGGTTCCACCAGAGGACTAAGCATATACAATTAATGCCGACTCATTTGGAAAATAAGTGATGCGTTGAGACGCAAATGAATTGCAAAATACATACATTTCTGAGTGTGTCAGAACCGTTGACTAAAACCTCTCCCGTGAGCAAAACATGATAAAGCACCAGAAGGTCAAGGTGTTATATCTTTACAAATGTAAACTAGATTATTCACTCTAGTGCAAGTGGGAGACTGTTGGAGATATGCCCAAGAGGCAATAATAAAATGGTTATTATAATATATCTTTGTGTTTATGATAATGTTTGCATACCATGCTATAATTGTATTAACCGAAACATTGATACATGTGTGTTATGTAAACAACAAGGAGTCCCTAGTAAGCCTCTTGTATAACTAGCTTGTTGATTAATGGATGATCATGGTTTCGTGATCATGAACATTGGATGTTATTAATAACAAGGTTATGTCATTAGGTGAATGATATAATGGACACACACCCAAATGAGCGTAGCATAAGATCAAGTCATTATGTTCAATTTGCTATAAGCTTTCGATACATAGTTGCCTAGTCCTTCAACCATGAGATCATGCAAATCACTTACACCGGAAGGGTACTTTGATTACATAAAACGCCATTGCGTAAATGGGTGGTTATAAAGATGGGATTAAGTATTTGGAAAGTGTGAGTTGAGGCATATGGATCAATAGTGGGATTTGTCCATCCTGATGACGGATAGATATACTCTGGGCCCTCTCGGTGGAATGTCGTCTGATTAGCTTGCAAGCATATGATTGGATCATAAGAGATGACATACCACGGTACGAGTAAAGAGTACTTGTCGGTAACGAGGTTGAACAAGGTATGGAGATACCGATGATCGAACCTCGAATAAGTAAAATATCGCGTGACAAAGGGAATCGGCATCGTATGTAAATGGTTCAATCGATTACTAAGTCATCGTTGAATATGTGGGAGCCATTATGGATCTCCAGATCCCGCTATTGGTTATTGGCTTGGAGAGGAGTCTCGACCATGTCTGCATAGTTCGCGAACCGTAGGGTGACGCGCTTAAGGTTCGATGTCGCATAAGTAGATTCGGAATATGAGATGGAGACCGAAGTTTGTTCGGAGTCTCGGATGGGATCCGGGGCATCACGAGGAGGTCCGGAATGGTCCGGAGAATAATATTCATATATGGGAAGTCATCTTCAGGGTTACCGGAAAAGTTCAGGATTTTTCGGTATTGTACCGGAGGTTCTAGAAGGTTCCGGAGGGTACCATAGTGGGGCCCACCTATCCCGGACGACCAACATGGACCGGAGGGGTCGCATAGGCCCACATGGGCCATGCACACCAGCCCCCCAAGGCCCATGTGGCTGTACCAAGTGGATAAGATCAAATCCCATGAAAATAGGGACTTAACTTGGGGGGGAAGTTCCCCCCCTTGTTTTGGCCGACCCAAAGGCTTGGAGGAGGGGCCAAGGCAGCCCCCCCACGCCTATATAAGAGGGAGGGGAGGGCTGGGGCGAAGCACATCATCCCCCCAAGCCCTAGCCGCCCCTATCTCCCTCCTCCTTCTTCCTGCGCAGGCTTGGTGAAGCCCTGCAGGAATTTCTCCTCCACCTCCACCACCATGCCGTCGTGCTGCTGGGATTCCGAGGGGATCTACCACACCTCTGCTGCCCGCTGGAACGGGGAGAGGATGGGCTTCATCGACACCGTACGCGCGACCGAGTACGGAAGTGCTGCCGATTGCAGCACCGGGGACGATCATCTACACCAATAACGAGATCTAATCTCGTAGGCTTTGGAAATCTTCGAGGGTTAGTCTCATATCAATCTCATTGGTTCGATCTTGTAGATTAGATCTTGGGTGTTCCATAGATTAGATCTTGGATTTATTCGTCTTGCGGTAGGAATTTTTTTGTTTTCTATGCTACGAACCCCATCACTTCATCGCCATGATCGCCTCCGGATTGATGTGTGAGTAGTTCACCCCTGGACTATGGGTCCATAGCAGTAGCTAGATGGTCGTCTTCTCCTAATTGTGCTATCATTGTTGGATCTTGTGAGCTGCCTAACATGATCAAGATCATCTATCTGTAATGCTACATGTTGCGTTTGTTGGGATCCGATGAATAATGAATGCTATGTTATGTTGATTATCAATCTATCATCTATGTGTTGTTTATGATCTTGCATGCTCTCCGTTATTAGTAGAGGCTCTGGCCAAGTCGTTACTTGTAACTCCAAGAGGGAGTATTTATGCTCGATAGTGGGTTCATGCCTCCATTAAATCTGGGACAGTGACAGAAAGTTCTAAGGTTGTGGATGTGCTGTTGCCACTAGGGATAAAACATCAATGCTATGTCTAAGGATATTTGTGTTGATTACATTACGCACCATACTTAATGCAATTGTCTGTTGTTTGCAACTTAATACTGGAAGGGGTGCGGATTCTAACCTGAAGGTGGACTTTTTAGGCATAGATGCATGCTGGATAGCGGTCTATGTACTTTGTCGTAATGCCCAATTGAATTTCACACTACTCATCATAACATGTATGTGCATTGTCATGCCATCTTTATTTGTCAATTGCCCAACTGTCATTTGTTCACCCAACATGCTATTTATCTTATGGGAGAGACACCACTAGTGAACTGTGGACCCCGGTCCATTCTTTTACATCGAATACAATCTACTGCAATACTCGTTCTACTGTTTTCTGCAAACATCATCATCCACACTATACATCTAATCCTTTGTTACAGCAAGCCGGTGAGATTGACAACCTCACTGTTAAGTTGGGGCAAAGTATCTTGGTTGTGTTGTGCAGGTTCCACGTTGGCGCCGGAATCCCTGGTGTTGCGCCGCACTACACTTCGCCGCCATCAACCTTCAACGTGCTTCTTGACTCCTACTGGTTCGATAACCTTGGCTTCTTACCGAGGGAAAAGCTTTCCGCTGTACGCATCACACCTTCCTCTTGGGGTTCCCAACGGGCGTGTGCTTTACGCGTCATCAAGACTGTTTTTCTGGCGCCGTTGCCGGGGACCTGAAGAAAAGTTACACTACAGAGATCTCTGACTCCCACGTCAACTTTGCGCCAGCAGTCTCTCACATCCAATCTCTTTACTTTGTTTATTGTCTTGCTTTACTTTATTTTATTTTCTGTCTTGTTTGCTTTCTTTATATCAAAAACACAAAAAAATTAGTTACTTGTTTTACTTTATTTTATTTAGTTTGCTTTATTTATTTACTATTGCTAAAATGGGTACTCCTGAGAATACTAAGTTGTGTGACTTCACAAGCACAAATAATAATGATTTTCTATGCACACCTATTGCTCCACGGGCTGCTACAGCAGAATTTTATGAAATTAGACCTGCTTTACTAAATCTTGTTATGAGAGAGCAATTTTCTAGTGTTAGTTCTGATGATGCTGCTGCCCATCTTAATAATTTTGTTGAACTTTGTGAAATGCAAAAGTATAAGGATGTAGATGGGGACATTATAAAACTGAAATTGTTTCCTTTCTCCTTAAGAGGAAGAGCTAAATATTGGTTGCTATCTTTGCCTAAGAATAGTATTGATTCATGGACTAAATGTAAGGATGCTTTCATTGGTAGATATTATCCTCCTGCTAAAATTATATCTTTGAGAAGTAGCATAATGAATTTTAAGCAATTGGATAATGAACAGGTTGCCCAAGCATGGGAAAGAATGAAATCTTTGGTAAAGAATTGCCCTACCCATGGACTGACTACTTGGATGATCATCCAAACCTTTTATGCAGGATTAAATTTTTCTTCGAGGAACCTATTGGATTCAGCTACTGGAGGTACTTTTATGTCCATCACCTTGGGTGCCGCAACAAAGCTTCTGATAATATGATGATCAACTACTTTGAATGGCACACTGAAAGGACTCCACAAGGTAAGAAGGTAAATTCTGTTGAAGAAACCTCCTCCTTGAGTGATAAGATTGATGTTATTATGTCTATGCTTGTTAATGGTAGATCTAATGTTGATCCTAATAATGTTCCTTTAGCTTCATTGGTTGCTCAAGAAGAGCATGTTGATGTGAACTTCATTAAAAATAATAATTTCAACAACAATGCTTATAGGAATAATTCTGGTAACAACTATAGGCCATATCCTTCTAACGGATGAAGCTCGCTACCCACGGGGGTAGCTGCACACCCCTTCCGCGTATGACACATGTCCATTTGGTCAAACCTCATTACCCCATCCCGCCTGTTACTGTATCCGTTTTTAACAGTTAAGCCATCTAGCACTTTAATTAGTGGTTTAACCAGATAGGAAAATTCCCCACCTAACCCCGAACGACTAGACCTCGTCTCCTTCCTCCGCCTCCGACCAGCGGGGCGCCTCGCGTTGTCCCTGAACGCTAAACGCCATCGCCTGGTCTTTGAATGCCGCCGCCGCTGCATCACCGGAGGCGCCCCCAAAATCACTAGACGCCGTCGCCCTGGCCGCTAAACGCTCAGTTCCTTTGGAGTGGCCATGGGTGTTTTCCTCGTCAACCAGCACGAAGGGTCTCCAGATCTATGCTGTAGAGAACCACCGTCCTCGAGCGCGCACCACCGTCCTCGAGCGCGCACCACCAACGCCATCCATATTGAGGCCCATCGCGCGAACTCGCTGTAGCTAAATACATGGGCGCGGATTGAGAGGAGGCACCCACCGCGCAGATCGAGAGGAGGTGCCCTGAGCCGATAAAAACTTGGCCGCTTCTACGACTACGGGCACATCGATCATGGTCGTCATCTCTGATGGATACATGCGTTGTTGCGGCGGCGCTGAAGAGGAAAGGCGCGGACGCCTCGCCTGTTCGCTGGAGGTCCCGCCCCGACGCCCCGCCTTCTCCTGGTCCCAACGGATCTCGGGTTACTCGGGTAGAAGTGATAGCCTCCCCACCGGCGGGCCTTCCACGCAGCGCACCACCTTACCGCCCTGCGCTAACCCATCTCGGCCTCGCTGGCCCGCGCCGGTGGACGCCATCACACCCCGACCGTCCGTCGACCGATTCATGCCGATTCATGCCATTTTGCATCGATTTGGGAAGGACGACCAGTGGCGGCATGAGGAGGTGGTGACGATTGGGTGGTGAGAGGGAGATGTGCGGGGTGGGGAGACACGTCAAGCGGGAGGAGCCAAGCACGGCGGGCACGCGTCGAGCGCATGGACGTCGGCCATTGCTAGAGAACAGCGCGGCAGGTTCATGGTCGAGGAGCGTTTAGCGGCCAGAGACGACGTGCGGCGCCCCACTGGTGGTATGAGCGGAATCGGAGAGAGAGGGAAATAAATTGCTCCTAGCCAGAGGAGGGGCGGAACTGATTGGGCCCGGCGGTGGGTGTGGAAGCTCTTCTTCCAGCTCGATTCAATAGGAGCTCTTCGTCCAGCTCTATTCAATGGACAATGGGTATATGCTCTAGGCAGAGGACGACGAGTGGTGCGCACTTGATTTGATCTCACGATTTGCTGTATTGTTGTTCGCCGTTCAGAGCTGGTGCGCGCTCCAGATGGAGCGGCCGAACGGGGCAAGTGGGGAAGAGAGGCGGTGGAGCACGGTCGGAGCAACGCGGCTGCGCGCGCGGACGGCTCCCACACGAGCGCAGCGCTCTACGGTGGCAGAATCAGGAGTTGACCGGCGCGTCAACGAGCACTCGACGGCGGCGCTGGTGGTCGAGCGCGGCGGGGCGCCGTTGTCGGGAGGAAGCGGAGGAGCGTAGGAGACGAGGTCTAGTCATTCAGAGGTTAGGTGGGGGATTTTTTGTATCCGGTTTAACCACCAACGATTAGCCACCAGCTATATGACACGGTCAACGCGTGCAAAGTACCAAAATGGAATCTCAATGCAGATCGGACATCAACCAATGCATGCGTAGCTACCCCCGTGGGTAGCAAATGCACTCTCTCCTTCTAATAATGGTAATGGTTATGGTAATTCTTATGGTAATTCTTACAACAATAATAGGAGTGTACCCTCTGGTCTTGAAGCTATGCTTAAAGAATTTATTAGTACACAAACTGCTTTTAACAAATCTGTTGAAGAAAAGCTTGGTAAAATTGATGTTCTTGCTTCTAAGGTTGATAGTCTTGCTGCTGATGTTGATCTTTTAAAATTGAAAGTTATGAATAATGAAACTAAAGATATTAAGTCATTTGCTACAGCAAACGCTATCCAAGTTTGAATTAATGAAAATATTAGATTGATGGCTGAATTGCATGCTAGGTGGGAAAGAGAAGAAAAAGTTGCTAAAGAGAATAATGTAGCTAAAGTTTGGACTATTACCACCACTAGTAATGTTGATGCTTCACATGTTGCTAACCCTCCTACTATCAATGGTAAAATAATTTGTGTTGGCAATGTTTCTACTCCTAATGCAAAGCGTGCAAAACTGCCTGAAACTGCTAAAACTGCTGAAACTGTTTGTGATAAAAGTGCTGAAATTTTTCAGAATATTGGGGACAATGATTCCATTGCTGTAGATCATAATGGTTTAGATTTTGATAATTGTCATATCTCTGAAGTTATTAAGTTCTTGCAAAAACTTGCTAGAAGTCCTAATGCTAGTGCTATAAATTTGGCCTTTACAAAACATATTACAAATGCTCTCATTAAAGCTAGAGAAGAGAAATTAAAACTTGAAACTTCTATTCCTAGGAAGTTGGAAGATGGTTGGGAGCCCATCATTAAGATGAAGGTCAATGATTTTGATTGTAATGCTTTATGTGATCTTGGTGCAAGTATTTCTGTTATGCCTAAGAAACTCTATGATATGCTTGACTTGCCACCATTAAAAAAATATTATTTGGATGTTAATCTTGCTGATAATTCTATAAAGAAACCTTTGGGGAGGATTGATAATGTTCACATTACGGTTAACAATAACCTTGTCCCCGTTGATTTTGTTGTCTTGGATATTGAATGCAATGCATCTTGTCCTATTATTCTGGGAAGACCCTTTCTTCGAACTGTTGGTGCTATTATTGATATGAAGGAAGGAAATATTAAATATCAATTCCCTCTTAAGAAAGGTATGGAACACTTCCCTAGAAAGAGAATGAAGTTACCTTTTGATTCTATCATTAGAACAAATTATGATGTTGATGCTTCCTCTTTTGATAATACTTGATTCACACTTTCTGCGCCTAGCTGAAAGGCGTTAAAGAAAAGTGCTTATGGGAGACAACCCATTGTTTTACTTCTGCAATTTTTGTTTTATATTTGTGTCTTGGAAGTTGTTACTACTGTAGCAACCTCTCCTTATCTTTATTTTATTGCATTATTGTGCCAAGTAAAGTCTTTGATAGTAAGGTTGATACTAGATTTGGATTACTGCGCAGAAACAGATTTCTTGCTGTCACGAATTTGAGTAGATCTCTCTGTAGGTAACTCAGAAAAATCTGTGAAAAATCATGAGTAATCCTCAGTTATGTACACAACTTTCATTCAATTTGAGCTTCTTCATCTGAGCATGTTAAGTGCCTCGAAAAAATTAGTCTTTACGGACTGTTCTGTTTTGACAGATTCTGCCTTTTATTTCACATTGCCTCTTTTACTGTGTTGAATGGATTTCTTTGTTCCATTAACTTTCAGTAGCTTTGGGTAATGTCCAGAAGTGTTAGGAATGATTGTGTTACCTCCGAACATGTGAATTTTTGATTATGCACTAACCCTCTAATGAGTTTGTTTTGAGTTTGGTGTGGAGGAAGTTTTCAAGGGTTAAGAGAGGAGGATGATACAATATGATCAAGAAGAGTGAAAAGTCTAAGTTTGGGGATGCCCCCGTGGTTCATCCTTGCATATTTCAAGAAGACTCAAGCATCTAAGCTTGGGGATGCCCAAGGCATCCCCTTCTTCATTGATAACTTATCAGGTCACCTCTAGTGAAACTATATTTTTATTCCGTCACATCTTATGTGCTTTACTTGGAGCGTTTGTATGTTTTTATTTTTTGTTTTTGTTTGAATAAATTCGGATCCTAGCATTACTTGTGTGGGAGAAAGACACGCTCCGCTTGTTCATATGAACACTGGTGTTCTTAGCTTTACTTTTAATGTTCATGGCGAAAGTTGAAAACTGCTTCGTTCATTGCTATTTGGTTGGAAACAGAAAATGCTTCATGTGGTAATTGGTATATTATCTTGAATAATTTGATACTTGGAAATTGTTTTGAGCTCTCAAATAAATCATGTTTAAGCTCTTGCATCATGTAGTTTGAACCTATTAGTGGAGAATTACTGTAGAGCTTGTTGAAATTTGGTTTGCATGATTGGTCTCTCTAAAAGTCTAGATATTTTCTGGTAAAAGTGTTTGAACAACAAGGAAGACAGTGTAGAGTCTTATAATGCTTGCAATATGTTTTTATGTAAGTTTTGCTGTACCGGTTCATACTTGTGTTTGCTTCAAACAACCTTGCTAGCCAAATCCTTGTACTGAGAGGGAATGCTTCTCGTGCATCCAAAACCTTGAGCCAAAACCTATGCCATTTGTGTCCACCATAACTACCTACTATGTGGTATTTCTCTGCCATTCCAAGTAAATTGCTTGCGTGCTACCTTTAAAATTTCATTCCTTGTCTTTGCAATATATAGCTCATGGGAAAATAGCTTAAAAACTATTGTGGTAAAGAATATGTAGCTTATGTATCTTATTTCTTATAAGTTGCTTGTTGAGCGGTAACCATGTTTCTGGGGACGCCATCAACTATTACACTTTTGTTGAATATCATGTGAGTTGCTATGCATGTTCGTCTTGTCTGAAGTAAGGGTGATTTATCATGATTAAATGGTTTGAGTATGCATATTGTTAGAGAAGAACATTGGGCCGCTAACCAAAGCCATGTATCATGGTGGAAGTTTCAGTTTGGACATTAATCCTCAATCTCTTATGAGAATATTATCTTTTGTTGAATGCTTATGCATTAAAGAATAGTCCATTATCTATTTTCTATGTTTTCCCGGTATGGATGTCCTCAATTTGAGATTTATCAAAAACGAGAAATCAAATGCGATCTATCTCCTTGGACCTTTGTACAGGTGGCATAGAGGTACCCCTTTGTGACACTTGGTTGAAACATATGTAATGCAATGATAATCCATGGAAATCCAAGCTAATTAGGACAAGGTGCGAGCACTATTGGTATTCGATGCATGAGTCTTGCAACTTATAGGATGTTTTATGCATAACACATATGAATTATTACTACCGTTGACAAAATTGTTTCTGTGTTTTCAAAATAAAAAGCTCTAGCAGAAATAGTAATCCCTGCTTCCCTCTGCGAAGGGCCTTTCTTTTACTTTATGTTGAGTCAGTTTACCTACTTCTTTCTATCTTAGAAGCAAACACTTGTGTCAACTGTGTGCATTGATTCTTACATACTTGCTTATTTGCATTCATCATATTACTTTGTGTTGACAATTATCCATGAGATATACATGTTGAAGTTGAAAGCAACTTTCCCTTGTACAACTTCAAAACCTTCTATTAAGAATTTATTGCTTTATGAGTTAACTCCTATGCAAGACTTATTGATGCTTGTCTTGAAAGTACTATTCATGAAAAGTCATTGCTATATGATTCAGTTGTTTAGTCATTGTCTTTACCATTGCTTTGAATCACTTCATTCATCTCATATGCTTTACAATAGTATTGATCAAGATTATGATAGTAGCATGTCACTTCAGTAATTATCCTTGTTATCGTTTACCTACTTGAGGGCGAGTAGGAACTAAGCTTGGGGATGCTTGATACGTCTCAAACGTATCTATAATTTCTTATGTTCCATGCTAGTTTTATGACAATACTCACATGTTTTATATACACTTTATATCATTTTTATGCATTTTCTGGCACTAACCTATTAACAAGATGCCGAAGCGCCAGTTCCTGTTTTCTGCTGTTTTTGGTTTCAGAAATCCTACACAGGAAATATTCTCGGAATTGGACGAAACAAAAGCCCAGGGTCTTATTTTTCCACGGAGCCTTCCAGAAGTCCGAAGAGGAAATGAAGGGGAGCCGAGGGGGCCCCACACCACCTGGCGGCGCGGCCAGGAGGGGGGGCGCGCCTCCCTATGGGGTGGGCTCCTCGGGACTCCCCCGACTCTGCCCCTTCGCCTATATATTATCTCCGTCACGAAAACCCTATTACCGAGAGCCACGATACGAGAAAAGTTCCACAGACGCCGCCGCCGCCAATCCCATCTCGGGGGATTCAGGAGATCGCCTTCGGTACCCTGCCGGAGAGGGGAATCATCACCCGGAGGACTCTACATCACCATGATCGCCTCCGGACTGATGCGTGAGTAGTTCATCCTTGGACTATGGGTCCATAGCAGTAGCTAGATGGTTGTCTTCTCCTCTTGTGCTATCATGTTTAGATCTTGTGAGCTGCCTATCATGATCAAGATCATCTATTTGTAATGCTACATGTTGTGTTTGTTGGGATCCGATGAATATGGAATACTATGTCAAGTTGATTATTGATCTATCATATATGTGTTGTTTATGATCTTGCATGCTCTCCGTTGCTAGTAGAGGCTCTGGCCAAGTTGATACTTGTGACTCCAAGAGGGAGTATTTATGCTCGATAGTGGGTTCATGCCTCCATTGAATCTGGGACAGTGACAGAAAGTTCTAAGGTTATGGATGTGCTGTTGCTACTAGGGATAAAACAACGATGCTTTGTCTAAGGATATTTGTATTGTTTACATTACGCACAGTACTTAATGCAATTGTCTGTTGTTTGCAACTTAATACTGGAAGGGGTGCGGATGCTAACCCGAAGGTGGACTTTTTAGGCATAGATGCATGCTGGATAGCGGTCTATGTTCTTTGTCGTAATGCCCTAAGTAAATCTCATATTAGTCATCATGATATGTATGTGCATTGTTATGCCCTCTCTATTTGTCAATTGCCCAACTGTAATTTGTTCACCCAACATGCTATTTATCTTATTGGAGAGACACCACTAGTGAAATGTGGACCCTTGTCCATTCTTTTACATCTGAATACAATCTACTGCAATCATTGTTCTCTGCTGTTCTTCGCAAACAAACATCATTTTCCACACCATACGTTTAATCCTTTGTTTACAGCAAGCCGGTGAGATTGACAACCTCACTGTTAAGTTGGGGCAAAGTATTTTGATTGTGTTGTGCAGGTTCCACGTTGGCGCCGGAATCCCTGGTGTTGCGCCGCACTACACTCCTTCACCAACAACCTTCACGTGGCCTTCATCTCCTACTGGTTCGATAACCTTGGTTTCTTACTGAGGGAAAACTTGCTGCTGTACGCATCACACCTTCCTCTTGGGGTTCCCAACGGACGTGTGCTTTACGTGTCATCAAGGAGATCTCTTCCCCTTCACATCATGAAGAGCTCTGCTGCTTGTGACGGTAAATCACACGTCCGTTGGGAACCCCAAGAGGAAGGTATGATGCGTACAACGGCAAGTTTTTTCCCTCAGTAAGAAACCAAGGTTATCGAACCAGTAGGAGTCAAGAAGCACGTTGAAGGTTGATGGCGGCGGAGTGTAGTGCGGCGCAACACCAGGGATTCCGGCGCCAACGTGGAACCTGCACAACACAACCAAGATAGTTTACCCCAACTTAACAGTGAGGTTGTCAATCTCATCGGCTTGCTGTAACAAAGGATTAGATGTATAGTGTGGATGATGATGTTTGCAGAGAACAGTAGAACAAGTATTGCAGTAGATTGTATTCGATGTAAAAGAATGGACCGGGGCCACAGTTCACTAGGGTTGTCTCTCCCATAAGATAAATAGCATGTTGGGTGAACAAACTACAGTTGGGCAATTGACAAATAAAGAGGGCATGACCATGCACATACATGTTATGATGAGTAGTGTGAGATTCAATTGGGCATTACGACAAAGTACATAGACCGCTATCCAGCATGCATCTATGCCTAAAAAGTCCACCTTCAGGTTATCATCCGAACCCCCTCGAGTATTAAGTTGCAAACAACTGACAATTGCATTAAGTATGGTGCGTAATGTAATCAACAAATACATCCTTAGACATAGCATTGATGTTTTATCCCTAGTGGCAACAACACATCCACAACCTTAGGGGTTGCTGTCACTCCCCCAGATTTAATGGAGACATGAACCCACTATCGAGCATAAATACTCCCTCTTGGAGTTACAAGTATCAACTTGGCCAGAGCCTCTACTAGCAACGGAGAGCATGCAAGATCATAAACAACACATAGATGATAGATTGATAATCAACATAACATAGCATTCATTATTCATCGGATCCCAATAAACACAACATGTAGAATTACAGATAGATGATCTTGATCATGTTAGGCAGCTCACAAGATCCGACAATGATAGCACAATGAGGAGAAGACGACCATCTAGCTACTGCTATGGACCCATAGTCTAGGGGTGAACTACTCACACATCACTCCGGAGGCGACCATGGCGGTGAAGAGTCCTCCGGGAGATGATTCCCCTCTCCGGCAGGGTGCCGGAGGCGATCTCCTGAATCCCCCGAGATGGGATTGGCGGCGGTGGCGTCTCTGGATGGTTTTCCGTATCGTGGCTCTCGGTACTGGAACTATTATTGACGAAGGCTTAAGTAGGCGGAAGGGTAGGTCAGGGGGCGCCACGAGGGCCCCACACGCCAGGGCCACGCGGCCAGCACTTAGGCCGCGCTGCCTTGTTGTGTGGGCGCCTCGTCGCCCCACTTCGTATCTCCTCCGGTGTTATGGAAGCTTCGTGGAAAAATAAGATCCTGGGCGTTGATTTCGTCCAATTCCGAGAATATTTCCTTACTAGGATTTCTGAAACCAAAAACAGCAGAAAATAGCAACTGGCTCTTCGGCATCTTGTTAATAGGTTAGTGCCGGAAAATGCATAAATATGACATAAAGTATGTATAAAACATGTGAGTATCATCAATAAAGTAGCATGGAACACAAGAAATTATCGATACGTTTGAGACGTATCAAGCATCCCCAAGCTTAGTTCCTACTCGTCCCGAGTAGGTAAACGATAACAAAGATAATTTCTGAAGTGACATGCTATCATAATCTTGATCAATACTATTGTAAGCACATGTAATGAATGCAGCGATCCGAATCAATGGTAAAGACAATGAGTAAACAACTGAATCATATAGCAAAGACTTTTCTTGAATAGTACTTTCAAGACAAGCATCAATAAGTCTTGCATAAGAGTTAACTCATAAAGCAATAAATTCATAGTAAAGGTATTGAAGCAACACAAAGGAAGATTAAGTTTCAGCGGTTGCTTTTAACTTGTAACATGTATATCTCATGGATAGTTGTCAACATAAAGTAATATAATGAATGCAAATATGCAAGTATGTAAGAATCAATGCATAGTTAACACAAGTGTTTGCTTCTTGAGGTGGGAGGAAATAGGTAAACCGACTCATCACAAAAGTAGAAGAAAGGCCCTTCGAAGAGGGAAGCATCGATTGCTATATTTGTGCTAGAGCTTTTTATTTTGAAAACAAGAAACAATTTTGTCAACGGTAGTAATAAAGCATATGTATTATGTAAATTATATCCTACAAGTTGCAAGCCTCATGCATAGATTACCAATAGTGCCTGCACCTTGTCCTAATTAGCTCGGATTACCTGGATTATCACTGCAATACATATGTTTTAACCAAGTATCACAAAGGGGTACCTCTATGCCGCCTGTACAAAGGTCTAAGGAGTAAGCTCGCATTGGATTTCTCGCTTTTGATTATTCTCAACTTAGACATCCATACCGGGACAACATAGACAGCAGATAATGGACTCCTCTTTAATGCATAAGCATTCAACAACAAATAATATTCTCATAAGAGATTGAGGATTGTTGTCCAAAACTGAAACTTCCACCATGGATCATGGCTTTAGTTAGCGGCCCAATGTTCTTCTCTAACAATATGCATGCTCAAACCATTCAACTCATGGTAAATCGCCCTTACTTCAGACAAGACGAACATGCATAGCAACTCACATGATATTCAACAAAGGGTAGTTGATGGCGTCCCCAGGAACATGGTTATCGCACAACAAGCAACTTAATAAGAAATAAGATACATAAGTACATATTCAATACCACAATAGTTTTTAGGCTATTTGTCCCATGAGCTATATATTGCAAAGACAAAGAATAGAAATTTAAAGGTAGCACTCAAGCAATTTACTTTGGAATGGCGGAGAAATACCATGTAGTAGGTAGGTATGGTGGACACAAATGGCATAGTTATTGGCTCAAGGATTTGGATGCACGAGAAGTAATCCCTCTCAATACAAGGCTTAGGCTAGCAAGGTTATTTGAAGCAAACACAAGTATGAACCGGTACAGCAAAACTCACATAAAAACATATTGCAAGCATTATAAGACTCTACACTGTCTTCCTTGTTGTTCAAACCCTTAGTAGAAAATATCTAGACCTTAGAGAGACCAATCATGCAAACCAAATTTTAGCAAGCTCTATGTATTTCTTCACTAATAGGTGCAAAGTATATGATGCAAG
Organism: Lolium perenne; assembly: GCF_019359855.2. Lineage (NCBI taxonomy): Eukaryota > Viridiplantae > Streptophyta > Magnoliopsida > Poales > Poaceae > Lolium > Lolium perenne. The sequence continues at coordinate 220,147,676 of NC_067247.2, forward strand.
AGCTTAAACATGATCCTTATGAGCACAACAATTGCCAAGTATCAAATTATTCAAGACATTTTACCAATTACCACATGTAGCATTTCCCGTTTCCAACCATATAACAATTAACGAAGCAGTTTCAACCTTCGCCATGAACATTATGAGTAAAGTAAAGGACATATTTGTCCATATGCAACAGTGGAGCGTGTCTCTCTCCCACACAATGAATGCTAGGATCCAACTTTATTCAAAAAAAACAAAACAAAAACATACAGACGCTCCAAGTAAAGCACATAAGATGTGATGGAATAAAAATATAGTTTCACTGGAGGAACCTGATAATGTTGTCGATGAAGAAGGGGATGCCTTGGGCATCCCCAAGATTAGATGCTTGAGTCTTCTTGAAATATGCAGGGATGAACTACCGGGGGCATCCCCAAGCTTAGAGCTTTCACTCTCCTTGATCATATTGTATCATCCTCCTCTCTTGATCCTTGAAAACTTCCTCCACACCAAACTCAAAACAACTCATTAGAGGGTTAGTGCATAATCAAAATTCACATGTTCAGAGGTGACATAATCATTCTTAACACTTCTGGACATTGCACAAAGCTACTGAAAGTTAATGGAATAAAGAAATCCATCAAGCATAGCAAAACAGGCAATGTGAAATAAAAGGCAGAATCTATCAAAACAGAACAGTCCGTAAAGACGAATTTTTAAGAGGCACCAGACTTGCTCAGATGAAAATGCTCAAATGGAATGAAAGTTGCGTACATATCTGTGGATCACTCAAGTAAATTGGCAGAATTTTCTGAGTTACCTACAGAGAATTCAACCCAAATTCGTGACAGCAAGAAATCTGTTTCTGCGCAGTAATCCAAATCTAGTATGAACCTTACTATCAAAGACTTTACTTGGCACAACAATGCAACAAAATTAAGATAAGGAGAGTTTGCTACAGTAGTAACAACTTCCAAGACTCAAATATAAAACAAAAGTGCTGTAGTAAAATCATGGGTTGTCTCCCATAAGCGCTTTTCTTTAACGCCTTTCAGCTAGGCGCAGAAAGTGTGTATCAAGTATTATCAAGAGACGAATCATCAATATCATAATTTGTTCTAATGATAGAATCAAAAGGTAACTTTGTTCTCTTTCTAGGGAAGTGTTCCATACCTTTCTTGAGAGGAAATTGATATTTAATATTACCTTCCTTCATATCAATAATAGCACCAATAGTTCGAAGAAAAGGTCTTCCCAATATAATGGGACAAGATGCATTGCATTCAATATCCAAGACAACAAAATCAACGGGGACAAGGTTATTATTAACCGTAATGCGAACATTATCAACCCTCTCCAAAGGTTTCTTTGTAGAATTATCAGCAAGATTAACATCCAAATAACAATTTTTCAATGGTGGCAAGTCAAGCATATTATAGATCTTCCTAGGCATAACGGAAATACTTGCACCAAGATCACATAAAGCATTACAATCAAAGTCATTGACCTTCATCTTAATGATGGGCTCCCAACCATCCTCTAATTTCCTAGGAATAGAAGCTTCACGATTTAATTTCTCTTCTCTAGCTTTTATGAGAGCATTCGTAATATGTTTTGTAAAGGCCAAATTTATAGCACTAGCATTAGGACTTTTAGCAAGTTTTTGTAAGAACTTTATAACTTCAGAGATGTGACAATCATCAAAATCTAAACCATTATGATCTAAAGCAATGGGATCATTATCCCTAATATTAGAAAAAATTTCAGCAGTTTTATCACAGGCAGTTTCAGCAGTTTTAGCAGTTTCAGGCAGTTTTTCACGCTTTGCATTAGAAGTAGAAACATTTCCAACACCAATTATTTTACCATTAATAGTAGGAGGTGCAGCAACATGTGAAGCATTAGCATTACTAGTGGTGGTAATAGTCCAAACTTTAGCTACATTGTTATCTTTAGCATTTTCTTCTTTTTCCCACCTAGCACGCAATTCGGCCATCAATCTTATATTCTCATTAATTATAACTTGGATGGAGTTTGCTGTAGAAAATGACTTAATGTCTTTATTTTCATTAGGCAAACTTTCGATTTCAAAAGATCAACATCAGCAGCAAGACTATCAACTTTAGAAGCAAGAATATCAATTTTCCCAAGCTTTTCTTCAACAGATTTGTTAAAAGCAGTTTGTGTACTAATAAATTCTTTAAGCATGTCTTCAAGACCAGAGGGTGTATTCCTATTATTGTTGTAAGAATTCCCATAAGAATTACCATAACCATTACCATTATTATAAGGATATGGCCTATAGTTGTTACTAGAATTGTTCTGATAGGCATTATTGTTGAAATTATTATTTTAATGAAATTCACATCAACATGTTCTTCTTGAGCAACCAATGAAGCTACCGGAACATTATTAGGATCAACATTTGTCCTACCATTCACAAGCATAGACATAATATCATCAATCTTATCACTCAAGGAGGAGGTTTCTTTGACAGAATTTACCTTCTTACCTTGTGGAGCTCTTTCCGTGTGCCATTCAGAGTAATTAATCATCATATTATCAAGAATCTTTGTTGCGTCGCCTAGAGTGATGGACATAAAAGTACCTCCAGCAGCTGAATCCAATAGGTTCCGCGAAGAAAAATTCAGTCCTGCATAAGAGGTTTGGATGATCATCCAAGTAGTCAGTCCATGGGTTGGGCAATTTTTAACCAAAGATTTCATTCTTTCCCATGCTTGGGCAACATGCTCATTATCCAATTGTTTAAAATTCATTATGCTACTTCTCAAAGATATAATTTTAGCAGGAGGATAATATCTACCAATGAAAGCATCCTTACATTTAGTCCATGAATCAATACTATTCTTAGGCAGAGATAGCAACCAATCTTTAGCTCTTCCTCTTAATGAGAAAGGAAACAATTTTAATTTTATAATGTCACCATCTACATCCTTATACTTTTGCATTTCACATAGTTCAACAAAATTATTAAGATGGGCAGCAGCATCATCAGAACTAACACCAGAAAATTGCTCTCTCATAACAAGATTTAGTAAAGCAGGTTTAATTTCAAAGAATTCAGCTGTAGTAGCAGGTGGAGGAATAGGTGTGCATAAGAAATCATTATTATTTGTGTTTGTGAAGTCACACAACTTAGTATTTTCAGGAGTACCCATTTTAGCAATAGTTAATAAAGCAAACTAGATAAAGTAAATGCAAGTAACTATTTTTTTGTGTTTTTAATATAGCAAACAAGACAGTAAATAAAGTAAAGCTAGCAACTAATTTTTTTGTATTTTGTTTTAGTGTAGCAAACAAAGTAGTAAATAAAGTAAAGCAAGACAAAAACAAAGTAAAGAGATTGGAAGTGGAGACTCCCCTTGCAGCGTGTATTGAGCTCCCCGACAATGGCGCCAGAAAAAGCCTTGCTGCTTGTGACGGTAAAGCACACGTCCGTTGGGAACCCCAAGAGGAAGGTATGATGCGTACAGCGGCGAGTTTTTCCCTCAGTAAGAAACCAAGGTTATCGAACCAGTAGGAGTCAAGAAGCACGTTGAAGGTTGATGGCGGCGGAGTGTAGTGCGGCGCAACACCAGGGATTCTGGCGCCAACGTGGAACCTGCACAACACAACCAAGATACTTTTCCCCAACTTAACAGTGAGGTTGTCAATCTCACCGGCTTGCTGTAACAAAGGATTAGATGTATAGTGTGGATGATGATGTTTGCAGAGAACAGTAAAACAAGTATTGCAGTAGATTGTATTCGATGTAAAGAATGGACCGGGGTCCACAGTTCACTAGTGGTGTCTCTCCCATAAGATAAATAGCATGTTGGGTGAACAAATTACAGTTGGGCAATTGACAAATAAAGAGGGCATGACCATGCACATACATGTTATGATGAGTAGTGTGAGATTCAATTGGGCATTACGACAAAGTACATAGACCGCTATCTAGCATGCATCTATGCCTAAAAAGTCCACCTTCAGGTTTTCATCCGAACCCCCTCCAGTATTAAGTTGCAAACAACAGACAATTGCATTAAGTATGGTGCGTAATGTAATCAACAAATACATCCTTAGACATAGCATTGATGTTTTATCCCTAGTGGCAACAGCACATCCACAACCTTAGGGGTTGCTGTCACTCCCCCAGATTTAATGGAGACATGAACCCACTATCGAGCATAAATACTCCCTCTTGGAGTTACAAGTATCAACTTGGCCAGAGCCTCTACTAGCAACGGAGAGCATGCAAGATCATAAACAACACATAGATGATAGATTGATAATCAACATAACATAGCATTCATTATTCATCGGATCCCAACAAACACAACATGTAGAATTACAGATAGATGATCTTGATCATGTTAGGCAGCTCACAAGATCCGACAATGATAGCACAATGAGGAGAAGACGACCATCTAGCTACTGCTATGGACCCATAGTCCAGGGGTGAACTACTCACACATCACTCCAGAGGCGACCATGGCGGTGAAGAGTCCTCCGGGAGATGATTCCCCTCTCCGGCAGGGTGCCGGAGGCATTCTCCTGAATCCCCCGAGATGGGATTGGCGGCGGTGGCGTCTTTGGAAGGTTTTCCGTATCGTGGCTCTCGGTACTGGAACTATTATCGACGAAGGCTTAAGTAGGCGGAAGGGTAGGCCAGGGGGCGCCACGAGGGCCCCACACGCCAGGGCCGTGCGACCAGCACCTGGGCCACGCCGCCCTGTTGTGTGGGCGCCTCGTCGCCCCACTTCGTATCTCCTCCGGTATTCTGGAAGCTTCGTGGAAAAATAAGATCCTGGGCGTTGATTTCGTCCAATTCCGAGAATATTTCCTTACTAGGATTTCTGAAACCAAAAACAGCAGAAAACAGCAACTGGCTCTTCGGCACCTTGTTAATAGGTTAGTGCCGGAAAATGCATAAATATGACATAAAGTATGTATAAAACATGTGAGTATCATCAATAAAGTAGCATGGAACATAAGAAATTATAGATACGTTTGAGACGTATCAAGCATCCCCAAGACGTAATGATATGGTGAGTGGTGAGGAAAATTGCAATGTTGATATTGTGCTCAATAGTGATGATTCTTCATCTCTATCCCATTGCAATGCTTCCTCTTTGGACTTAAACACATCTAGCATTGAAAATAATCTACATGCTTGTGTTGATAGTCCTTGCATATCATGTGTAGATTGCTTACATAAATCCCATGATGATATGCTTGCCTTGTCTTGCTCCCATAATCAAAATGCTTCTATTTCCTCTAGTTATTTGTTGACTAACAATGTAGAGGAAACCGAACACTCTATGGATCAAGACATGTTTTCAAATGAGGATTCACGAATTTCTTCATCTTCATCCCCCGGTATGCACATGTGCCTTATGGCAAATGGATCAAAGGTATCTTCTACTTTGACTCCTAACACTTCCTATGACGACGAGAATGATGATGATGATAATTATGAAGAATATAATACCTTGGTGCATAATATGGAAGTGGTATATGCTTCTCTTCATGGTAATAAAGAAGCTCGTGCTAATCTCGAATACTCTATGGAAACCTTGAATAAATATAAGGAAACCATAGTGAAGTTGGAGTCCCATGTTGAAAATGGGGAAATGAGATTCACTCTCCTCAAGCATGAGCTAAAAGATGAGAAGCATACTAATTTTATGCTTACACAAAAAATTGAATCCTATATGCATGAAAATGAGAAAACTATTGTTGATGCTTGTGCTACTAACTCTACTTCTTGTGAAGCATCTATCTTAAAGGAGAATGTTGAGTTAAGGGCTCAACTTGAGTTGCTAACTAGCAATTATAGGGAATTGGAAGAAAGTCATAAAAAGCTCTCGGGCTCTCATGATGACCTTATAATTTCCTATGATGGGCTAAAGTTAGCTCATGAGGCTAGTATCACTAAGGTAACATCTTGTGAGCCTCATGTGGACATTAGCACAACCTCAACTCAAAATGCTATTTTGCCATGTGCTAGTCCTAGTAGTCCATCGAGTCAAACTAGTGATACATCTTGTGTTGGATTACTTGCTTTGCCTTGCTGCTCTAACAATGAAGTTTCTACTTCCTCTAGTACTTGTATTTATACTAACCATGTAGAGGAAATCAAAGAGCTCAAGGCCCAAGTCCTTTCTTTGAAGAAAGACTTGGAAAAGCGACATGAAGGGAAATCCACACTTGACAAGATGCTAAGTGTGCAATAATCCCCCAATGACAAGAGTGGACTTGGATTCAACTCCAATAACAAGAACAAGTCCAAGAGCAAGAACAACAAGAATAAGGGCCAAGACAAAGTCAAGGATTCATCCAAGATTGTTTGCTTCAAGTGCAAAGTTGAAGGGCACCATGTTAGATCATGCCCATTGAAGAATAAGTGAGAAACAACAAGGGAAACAGCCACAAGGTCAAGGTCAAGCTCAAGCTCGACCTCAAGTTGAAGATATGGCACTTCCCAAGAAGAATCAAGATATTGTTCCCCAAGAGAAGAAATCAATAAAGAATAAAAAGGGGAACACTTGCTACTTATGTCATGAGAAGGGGCACTTTGCTTCTTCTTGCTTAGGTGGTATCTTATCTAACCCTATAATTGTTGATGATGATTATTCTCTAGGGAAGGATAAGGATGGCAATGTGTTTGCCAAGTTTGTTGGAACTCAAAGTGGTTTCAAGAAAAGAACCATTTGGGTTGCCAAGCCTATTGTGACTAACCTCTTAGGACCCAACTTGGTTGGGGACCAACAAGCTCAAAGTTGATCAATAGGTACAAGTGGAGGGCATTGGAGACTTGACTACTTCATGAAGAATTAAGGGATCTTCATATGTTATATTTTGACCAAGCCAAGTCGTATGGATTATCATCTATATCTTATATCCAATGTTCCTCTTTGCGGTAACTTATATACTTCAACTCATCATATTTTTTGTAAGTGACTTGCCCCCTTTGCATGGTTGGTATTGTACCAAATATGTGTGTGTATGTGTTGTGTCTTACTTACCTATCTTATGTATTCAAGTATGTTTGTTTGACTCTTCATATACTTATGTATTGTTGTGAGCCTAATGCATCTTGATGACATCTTATTTGGCTCTCTTTGAGTGATTAATGGAACATCCCATTTTGGGGGAGTAATATGCATTGTGCATCTCTCTTTCTTTAAAATGTGTGTATGTGGGTACCACCACTTAGTATTGATATTGCAAGATTATCTAGTCACTATGTGGTGTGTCATACTCATGAGAAATTCAAATTCTAAATGTCCATTAATCATCTCTAGTCAAATTTTAGTTGCCTCTTGTTTAGAAGAAATGTTTTATCACATTATGGGGGAGTAATATGTTTTGTACATATCACAAGCCTAGAAAATGTGAACATATGAGGTTATGCCACTTAGAGTTGATGCTCTTAATTATCTTGTTCCTAGGTGGCATGTTTGCTCAAACAAGCTCCACTTCTATTAAAAAGCTTTTATTGCTCATCTTATGGATTCTTGTTTGAGTAAGAAATTCTTGGTACGGTTTTCCTCAAATACATATCTCTATATCTTATTTGGGACACTGTTTGCTTCAAGTTATTCTAATCATTGTCGTGCGTGATTGTTTGACTAGTTGAAGCTATCAAGAATCTTCATCCATGCATAGTGCTTAATTCTATATACTTATCCTATGCCTTTTATTGTGAAATTGATCCTTACTATCCTTGTTAATATACCAACGGAAGTTAATTCCAATATTCTCATTGTCTTTGACAATTGATAACCTTGTATGTGGTTGAATTTATGGATCACCTTCACCTTGGATTGCTTCTTATTGCCTCATTTTATTTCCAACAAATCCTTGTTGCTCCCATGTGTCTTCCTTGTTCTTTTGAAAAATCTTTTGATAAATTCTCATGATTCATATCAAGTGTTTGTTTTGTAAGACAAACCTTTTCTTTATGGTACATTGTGCCATTGTGAAAAGTGTAGAGGGTTTGGTTTATTTGTTCGAACCTTGCTCTTTTGGGAGTTTTGCTATCTCATTCCTTCTTCTATGCTTTATTTGTTGAATGAGATAAATCCTTGAGCATGTTTGCTTTATTTCATCCTTTATGCTCAATGGTTTCTTCTTAGTTCATTTGTTGAACTTTGTTGAACAAATCTTTTGTGATTTGCGTCCTTGATATATTTTGGACAACAAATTTGTTTGGTCACATCTTTATGCCTTCTTCAGTTGATTTGGTGTTTTGTCCAAAGTATATCTTTCTTGGATCTTTAAAGTCTTTATGTGTGCTTATATGTAATTTGTTTATATTTGTAGCATGTTTGCTTTCTTTGATCAATTATATAGGGTATACTCCATCAAATCCTAAATGGCTAAGATGTGCATGAAATTCAAATTTCATCTAAATATGCACATATTTATATGGAGTGTGTCCTATATATTGTGGTTAGTCTAACCATGTTGGACCCAGTGAGTTTGGGGACCAAGATGTACTTGAATGTTGTTTTAGGTACATTGGAGATGCAATGGAGGCTTGTCTCATCTATAAGGAAGGTGTTGTCACCATATGATAATTGGAGTCAAGCTAGGATGATCGATGAAATCTTATCTACTACATCATGCCATCGCTATCTCGGTAACACGTATCTTATTCATGCATTCTCATATAGCATCCAACCTCTTGTAGGTTGTATCTTGGCATGGAATTATTTATTTCGAAAATATTGCGGTTCTTGAAAAATCCTTTTAAAGTAAAACTTCTTATTGAACATTTGAGTAATTTGAGAAGATGCATATGATAGGTTATATATATCATATTTATGATTCACCTATCACAAATATGCCCTCTAGCAATTTATTGCATATGAATTCCTTAAAGAGCTCGTGTGTGCAATATTGATGAAATTGTGAAATAAATCCGTATTTGTGATACTTGTTTCCTTTCTCAAAACACTCCAACTAGCTTTACTTCCCTTATTGTTAGTTGTGATGTTCTTGAGATTTAACTTGGTTGAAGTTCATTCATATACCATAAGTGAAAATTGGAGCCATAGGCTATATATGCTTCTTAAGCAAACATCCTTTGGTATATTTTATGACTTCATCGTGGATATCTTGTCTTATCTATTTTGTTAACCTCTTGTGTGTGCATGTTTCTTTATGGATCACTTTGTCAACTTTAGAAACTCATATACATAAGAGCGTTAATCCATCACCTTGATATCCTTATTCTTTGCCGACCATCTTTTATCCCTTTGTTTTTAGTGGTGTTGGTAAAGAAGATTTATGAGTGCTTGGTTTATTTGTTTTTCTTCATGCACTCATATCTCGTAATTGTTGGACTCAAGTTATTCTTGATAAGCATATTATCTTTATCTTGGTTGTGTTCTAAATGATATAGAGGGAGTAAGGATTCCATGTTTGTGCATATTGTATTCAAATGCAAACACTATAAATTATGCACAAACCTTGGGGAGCTTCCTTATTTTATTCAAAGCACTATATCTCTCTTATCATGATATCTTTGTTTGTCCAATTGGATCTTTTATTGCTTGCTTTATTTGTGAAAACTTTCTCCATCATGATTATCTTTATGCAATCTTTGATCCTCAATATAGTTTGACTTCCTTCAAGTATTCATCATTGGATATGTGCATTTGATTCCACTCAAATTATGAGAAGTGCACACTTTGGGGAGGATCTCACATTATATTGGCTTTCTAAATTTTTCACCCATTTTGGCACTTGTTGCCAATGGGGGAGAAGTTTAGAGGGTTTAAGGGAACGGTTTTATACTTAAGTTTGGTTTGTGCTTAAGTGTTTTGCCTCTCATGCATTCCATATTTATATGTCTTGCATGGTTGTATATATATAGTGGAAACTATCCCAAAGGTTAATCTTGACAATATATGCAATGAATTCATGTTCATCACACGTGCATACATTGTGGGGGAGTTTTCTCTATATATATTGGTTCTACTTACATCCCTTGCATTTGTTGTAGTTGTGTGAGTAGAGTCGGTTTTGATATGGGCTAGTAGCTTTGTGTTACCTGACCATATCAAATACAACCTCTTGTATACAACTTATTCTCGGATAAGTTGCGTACTTGTTTCTAATATTCATTATATAAACACTCTTATTGTGTTTGTCATCAATTACCAAAATGGGGGAGATTGTAAGGGTACATTTCCCCTATGTGTGGTTTTGGTAATTAATGACAACCCCTATGGACTAATGTTTTCATTGAGTTTATATGAAGGAATATTCCATAGGTACTTCTTGTATTCCATGTGTTGGATTCAAGTATGGATACCATGAAGATAAAGATACACCTTGTGTATTGGTATCAAGATCATCGATTTAAAGATACATATGTGATATGATCAAGAAGAAGAAATGAAGATGGAGTTCTTAGGTGGAACTCAATATTAGCCATGCTCTATCTTAAGTGAGTATGAGAAGATACAAGGTTGGTTTGGGCAAGTTCAAGATGAGCATCTTGAGTGGATCACATGCTTGAAGCTTGCCGTCCATTTGGTGATAATGGACATGTGAATATGTGCATCAATGGAGCTTTCCCATCATAGTGTATGGGGGAGCATTAGTGAGTCTTCACGAAGCAACATTGATCAAGTGAGGCATTCCGGCTTGTGTGGAGCTTGAAGTGTTATCATCAAGATCAAGCGGGATGCGCAAGGCAAAGGTATGACCTTGATAGGTTTTCCTTTTACCGGTCTCAAGGTGGTTGATGGGAGACCCGATTATAGGATAGATAGCCGCACTATTAAGAGGGGCTTTCGGTTGGGTAACTTGATCACATCGTCTTAGGGAGCTCAATCCTTTGCATACTTTGCATATTCTTATTGCTTCTTGGTATTTCTCGGTGTGAGGTTTTTGAGCTTGTTGCTAGCTTTACAACAAGCCCAAGTTCATCGAAAACGGAGTTAGCGTGCATCTTCTATTGCGTTTTCGAGGTGGGGTGATTTTACCGGTTATTCATGATATAAGGTTCTACCTTTTATATTCATGATAAAATCCCCTCCTACAGATTCTTGTGTTTTCACTTTCTTCTAGATAGCATTTGTTGTTATCTTCCAAACAAAATTGGTTTCATTCGAATCGGAGTTCGGGAGCATTCGTTATTAAAGAAAAAGGAAAAAGGGGAAAAGAATAAAAGGAAAAAGAAAAAGAAGGGGCCAGCTATCGAGGGTGCTCCTCGTCAATGCCCTCCGATAGGGGCTTAGGGTTGATGGAATCCTGCAAGCTGACACGAGACATCGGTTCACAGACAAGCGTGGAGAGCAATTTACCCAGGTCCGGGGCCCTCGATGAGGTAAAACCCTTACGTCCTGCCTGTCTGTTCTTGATTATGATGATAATAGGTTACAATGGGGTGCCGAATAGTTCGGCTGAGATCTCGTCGAGATGGCTAATCGCTAAGGTGACCTAGCTCTAAGCTTTTGCTGGCTAAGATTGCTAAGATTGATCATGTCCCTCGGCAGCCCCTCTCCTGGCCTTTATATAGGAGGCCAGGTCTCAAGAGGTCTAACCGAATACGACTAGGTTTACAGTAGTTTTAGATCCGATCTTTCCTTGTTCGACTGCTTCCTTGTCTTGCCCGTCAAGGAACCTTCTGGTGCACCGTCTTAGTGGCCCGCCTTGCTTCCGAGTGTGTTCATGGGCCTCCAACTAGATGGTACAGGATAGGGCAACATCGGTTACCCGAAGGGTAGTGCCCACGTCAGTAGCCCCCGAGTGTCTAGCCGAAGATAGTTTGGGTAGAGACTAAAATACGTCTCCTCCTGATGTTCTTCTCCTTCATTATCCTTGTTCATCTTGAATCTGCTTCACCTTCTTCTATCGGGTGCGCGTCAGCGCTCCCGATGGGAGTAGCCCCCGAGTCTAGGTACGGATGCTTGCAATCCGTGCGTAGACTCAAGTTGTACCACTCGAATATTTCGTTCTGCCAAAGTTTTTTCTGCAGATCTTCATAGGTCATCCGATATATTTTCTTTATGCAAGGGATAATAAGTAGCGTGCCCAACTTTTGTTGGTTAACTGCCGATGGCAAAACAACGTTACCCTACACAGAATCAAGTCCCCAGGCATGATCCTGGAGTGCAAAAAACTTCTATCGGGTGCGCGTCACGCGCTCCCGATGGGAGTAGCCCCCGAGTCTGGGTGCGAGTGCTTGTAACCGAGTGCAGACTCAAGCTATTCAAACAATTTTTCTTCAATCCCTTCTTCCTTCGACTGCTCATTCTGTCGGGTGGAGTTATGGCCACGATCTCGCACAAATTTGTTGCAGCATAAATAGAGGGCCTCCATTTTTACTTCTCACGCTTTTTACTGCTCATCTTCTTCGCCCAAACCTTCTTGCTTCCTCTGCTTCTTCGTCTTCAAGCCTCGCACACCATGGGCAAAAGAAAAAGCGCCAGCACCTCGGACGCGGCTAAGGTCAGCCACGATTGGAGCGCCTCCGCCATTTCCAACCGCGACATCAACAGGCTGCGCGCCCTCGGCTTCATCTCCACATCTGAAGATGATATTCGTCTTCCAGGTGCGGTTTCTCGCCCAAAGCCCCCGAAGGGTTTCACTGTTATGTTCGTTGCCTTTCTCGCCCGCGGCCTCTCTCTTCCAGCCCATGAGTTCCTTTGCTCCCTTCTTTTCTTTTATGGGATCCAGCTCTGGCAGCTGACCCCAAACTCCATCCTCCATCTCTCTATCTTTATCACTCTTTGCGAGGCCTTCCTCGGCATTGACCCTCACTGGGGTCTTTGGAGGAAGATCTTCTACGTGAAGCGCCACAACGGCAACAATGGCCCCCCCGTCGTGGGTGGCGTTGGCTTTGTCGTTAGGAAGGAGGTCAACTACTTCGACTATCCAATGAAGGAGTCCGTCCAGGGCTGGCGCAACAAGTGGTTTTATTTGCGCGACCCCATAGTGCCCGGGCGGCGCTCAAATCTTCCGCATTTTGATGATGTCCTGGTGGCTCAGAAGAAAAAGTCCTGGCAAAACGCCCTTTCTTCGGAAGAAAGGGCGATAGCCGACAGACTGTTTGAGTGGGTCATCGCTCTGAAGAACGCGGGAGGCTTGACGATGTGCGGCACTAAAGTAGTTTCAGTGTTCCTACAACGTCGAGTGCAACCGCTGATGTCTCGACCCCACCAGTTATGGCTATACACCGGTAAGACCGACAAATCGAGGATCAGTTCTGCCGACCTGTCGGCAGATGAGCTGCGGGACGAGGTTCGTCGGCTGACGTGCCTCAGTATGAAGGACGACATTATCCTGACATCGGCTCGTCCTCCTTATGACTCTGACCATCTTCCGACCGAGGTGGTCCCCTGTCTTTTTCCACTTGCTGTTATTACTTCTTTTCTGTTGTGTCTTACAAGTTTCTCTCCTTCGACAGGCTCCCACCGTTGCCCAATGTTATCCTCCCTCACCCGAGAGCGGCGTGGTACTAGAGGATGATGATGATGATTCTGAGGGAACCGAGGACGCTCAGCATGTTCTTGAGGAAAGCGATGTCCAAGAGGAGGAAGCTGCCGAAGATGACGCCTTCCTCAGGAGCAGACGTCGTAAGCAGGTACACGATGACTTTATCACATCGGCTGAATCAAGTCCTAGCGGAGGAGATAATGATGCCGATGAAGCTGCTTCGCCTCCTCCTGTTAAGAAGAGTTCAACAAGTTTCTTCGCGGGCGAAGATGATCTGGACCTGTGAGCATCTATACTCTTTTTCTTGATTTATTTCTTGTCATCCTGCATGCTAACTGTGCACTGTACTTAAGTAGCTCTGATGATGACGATGTTCCTCTCGCGAAGAGGGCCAAGTTAGTCTCTGAGAGAGCAGCATCGGCTAAGGAGTCAAATCCTTCTCCCGCCAAGTCAACATCTCCCTCGCGAACGGGTGTGGAGAAGATTCCAATATCGAAAGTCATTCCTCCTGGTGATGCTCCCACTCCGTCGACTGGCCGTGATCATGTAAGTATTTAATCTATCTGGCTTTGTCGAGTTTCTGCCAACTGACTCCTCTTGATTTTTCTGGCTGCAGCCGATTTACGTTACAGTCGATGCTGTGGCGGATTTTTCCGAGCAATTCACTCACCTCGAGGCTGAAAACTCCCAATTTCGGAAGGCCATCAAATCTTCGGCTGACCAGGTGCTTGAGGCCAACAGGCTTGCTACCGATGCCAAGAATGAGAACGCCTTGTTGAAGGAGGAAGTGAAGAGGCTGAAGCGGCAGATGAAGGATGAACAAGATGCTAGGCGTGCAGCGGCGGCTGCAGTCGATAAGAAGGAAGGCGTCCTCCGTGAATCCGTCAAGGATTTATTAGGTAAAAACCCATGGTATTCCGCTTTTTTCTTGGTGTTTCTTCATTGATTACTGATATGTCTTTCTTTCAGAGGCCGCCAATATAACTGTCAGCCGACGTCATCAGCTTCGGGAGGACTCCACAGCCGATGCCTTGTCACTTGCCGCTGAGTCTAATGTCCAGGTCCTTGGACTACTGCAAAAGACCAAGGGAGCATTGTCGAGGCTATTGATACGTCTCCGACGTATCGATAATTTCTTATGTTCCATGCCACATTATTGATGATATCTACATGTTTTATGCACACTTTATGCCATTATTATGCGTTTTCCGGAACTAACCTATTGACGAGATGCCGAAGGGCCAGTTGCTGTTTTCTGCTGTTTTTGGTTTCAGAAATCCTAGTAAGGAAATATTCTCGGAATCGGACGAAATCAACGCCAAAGATCTTAGAATCCCCGGAAGCATCCAGAACACCCGAGAGTCGCCAGAGGGGGGACACAGGCCCACCAGATGATAGGCCGGCGCGGCCCAGGGGTGGCCCGCGCCCCCCTATGGTGTCGTCGCCTCGTTGACCCTCCGACTCCGCCTCTTCGCCTATATAAAGGTCCCTGACCTAAAACTACGATACGAAAAAGCCACGGTACGAGAAACCATCCAGAGCCGCCGCCATCGCGAGGCCAAGATCTGGGGGACAGGAGTCTCTGTTCCGGCACGCCGCCGGGACGGGGAAGTGCCCCCGGAAGGCTTCTCCATCGACACCGCTGCCATCTCCACCGCCATCTTCATCAACGCTGCTGTCTCCCATGAGGAGGGAGTAGTTCTCCATCGAGGCTCGGGGCTGTACCGGTAGCTATGTGGTTAATCTCTCTCCTATGTACTTCAATACAATGATCTCATGAGCTGCCTTACATGATTGAGATTCATATGAGTTTTGTATCACAATTCGTCTATGTGCTACTCTAGTGATGTTATTAAAGTATTCTATTCCTCCTGCATGATGTAAAGTGGACAGTGTGTGCATCATGTAGTACTTGGCGTAGTTTATGATCGTGATCTCTTGTGGATTGTGAAGTTAACTATTACTATGATGGTATTGATGCGATCTATTCCTCCTTTCATAGTGTGATGGTAGAAGTGTGCATGCTATGTTAGTACTTGGTTTGGTTGTGTTGATCTATCTTGCACTCTAAGGTTATTTAAATATGAACATTGAATATTGTGGAGCTTGTTAACTCCGGCATTGAGGGTTCGTGTAATCCTACACAATGGTGTTCATCATCCAACAAGAGGGTGTAGAGTAGTCCTATTATGTGATCATTGTTGAGAGTGTCCACTAGTGAAAGCAGGATCCCTGGGCCTTGCTTCCAAGCATTGAGTCACCGTTTGTTTACTGTTTTGCTGAATGTTTACTCGCTGCCATATTTTATTCAGATTGCTATTATCACTCATACTCATCCATATTACTTGTATCTCACTATCTCTTCGCCGAACTAGTGCACCTATACATCTGACAAGTGTATTTGGTGTGTTGGGGACACAAGAGACTTCTTGCTTTGTGGTTGCAGGGTTGCATGAGAGGGATATCTTTGACATCTTCCTCCCTGAGATCGATAAACCTTGGGTGATCCACTTAAGGGAAACTTGCTGCTGTTCTACAAACCTCTGCTCTTGGAGGCCCAACATTGTCTACAAGAATAGAAGCTCCCGTAGACATCAAGCACTTTTCTGGCGCCATTGCCGGGGAGGAAAGGTAAACGGCACACACACAACGGACCCCGGCAACTAAGCACTTTTCTGGCGCCGTTGCCGGGGAGGAAAGGTAAAAGGCACTTATACTCCGGTTCCAGGTAACAGTACTTTTCTGGCGCCATTGTGTTTGTGCTCGAAGCTATTTCCTTTAGATCCTGCAATTGCAACTTTTTGTTTCTTGTTTACACTAGTTAGGCATAATGGAAAACAACAAAAATATGAGAGATCTTTATGAACTTTATCTTGAATTAGGACATGATGTGTTTGAAGAGAGAATTAAAAAACCCATGGAACTTTATATGCATGCTAATGGGAATGTTATTAATATGAATGCTTTGAACACTATTGTTGCTAATGCTATGGAAAATTCTAAGCTTGGGGAGGTCGGTTTTGATGAAAATGATCTCTTTAGCCCTCCGGGTATTGAGGAGAAAGTTTATGTTGATTATGATATGCCTCCTATTTATGATGATTATAATGATAGTAGTCTTTTGTTGCCACCTGTTATGGAGGATAAATTTGATTATGATTACAATATGCCTCCTATATTTGATGATAGCTACTTTGTTGAATTTGCTCCCGCTATTACTAATAAAATTGATTATGCTTATGTGGAGAGTAATTATTTTATGCATGAGACTCATGATAAGAATGCTTTATGTGATAGTTATATTGTTGAGTTTGCTCATGATGCTACTGAAAGTTATTATGAGAGAGGAAAATATGGTTGTAGAAATTTTCATGTTACTAAAACACCTCTCTATGTGCTGAAATTTTTGAAGCTACACTTGTTTTATCTTCCTATGCTTGTTACTTTGCTCTTCATGAACTTGTTTATTTACAAGATTCCTATGCATAGGAAGCATGTTAGACTTAAATGTGTTTTTAATTTGCCTCTTGATGCTCTCTTTTGCTTCAAATACTATTTGTTGCGAGTGCATCATTAAAACTGCTGAGCCCATCTTAATGGCTATAAAGAAAGAACTTCTTGGGAGATAACCCATGTGTTTATTTTGCTACAGTATTTTGTTTTATATTTGAGTCTTGGAAGTTGTTTACTACTGTAGCAACCTCTCCTTATCTTAGTTTTGTTGAATTGTTGTGCCAAGTAAAGTCTTTGATAGTAAGGTTCATACTAGATTTGGATTACTGCGCAGAAACAGATTTCTTGCTGTCACGAATCTGGGCCTAATTCTCTGTAGGTAACTCAGAAAATTATGCCAATTTACGTGAGTGATCCTCAGATATGTACGCAACTTTCATTCAATTTGAGCATTTTCATTTGAGCAAGTATGGTGCCTCAATAAAATTCGTCTTTACGGACTGTTCTGTTTTGACAGATTCTACCTTTTATTTCGCATTGCTTCTTTTGCTATGTGGGATGGATTTCTTTGTTCCATTAACTTTCAGAAGGTTTAGGCAATGTCCAGAAGTGTTAAGAATGATTGTGTCACCTCTTAACATGTGAGTTTTTGATTATGCACTAACCCTCTAATGAGTTTGTTTCGAGTTTGGTGTGGAGGAAGTTTTCAAGGGTCAAGAGAGGAGGATGATATACTATGATCAAGGAGAGTGAAAGCTCTAAGCTTGGGGATGCCCCGGTGGTTCACCCCTGCATATTTCAAGAAGACTCAAGCATCTAAGCTTGGGGATGCCCAAGGCATCCCCTTCTTCATCGACAAATTATCAGGTTCCTTCTCTTGAAACTATATTTTTATTCGGTCACATCTTATGTACTTTACTTGGAGCGTCTATATGATTCTTGTTTTTGTTTTTGTTTGAATAAATGCTTGTGTGGGAGAGAGACACGCTCCGCTGGTTCGTATGAACACATGTGTTCTTAGCTCTTAATTTTCATGGCGAAGGTTGAAACTGCTTCGTTAATTGTTATATGGTTGGAATTGGAAAATGCTACATGTAGTAATTGGTAAAATGTCTTGGATAATTTGATACTTGGCAATTGTTGTGCTCATGTTTAAGCTCTTGCATCATATGCTTTGCACCTATTAATGAAGAAATACATAGAGCATGCTAAAATTTGGTTTGCATAATTGGTCTCTCTAAGGTCTAGATAATTTCTAGTGTTGAGTTTGAACAACAAGGAAGACGGTGTAGAGTCTTATAATGTTTACAATATGTCTTTTATGTGAGTTTTGCTGCGCCGCTTCATCCTTGTGTTTGTTTCAAATAGCCTTGCTAGCCTAAACCTTGTATCGAGAGGGAATACTTCTCATGCATCCAAAATCCTTGAGCCAACCACTATGCCATTTGTGTCCACCATACCTACCTACTACATGGTATTTCTCCGCCATTCCAAAGTAAATTGCTTGAGTGCTACCTTTAAAATTTCCATTCTTATCTTTACAATATATAGCTCATGGGACAAATAGCCTAAAAACTATTGTGGTATTGAATATGTACTTATGCACTTTATCTCTTATTAAGTTGCTTGTTGTACGATAACCATGTTCCTGGGGACGCCATCAACTACTCTTTGTTGAATATCATGTGAGTTGCTATGCATGTTCGTCTTTTCTGAAGTAAGGGAGATTTACCACCAAAATGGTTAGAGCATTGCATAATGTTAGAGAAGAACATTGGGCCGCTAACTAAAGCCATGATCCATGGTGGAAGTTTCAGTTTTGGACATATATCCTCAATCTCATATGAGAAAATTAATAATTGTTGAATGCTTATGCATAAAAGAGGAGTCCATTATCTGTTGTCTATGTTGTCCCGGTATGGATGTCTAAGTTGAGAATAATCAATAGCGAGAAATCCGATGCGAGCTTTCTCCTTAGACCTTTGTACAGGCGGCATAGAGGTACCCCTTTGTGACACTTGGTTAAAACATGTGCATTGCGATGATAATCCAGGTAATCCGAGCTAATTAGGACAAGGTGCGGGCACTATTAGTATACTATGCATGAGGCTTGCAACTTGTAAGATATAATTTACATAACACATATGCTTTATTACTACCGTTGACAAAATTGTTTCTTGTTTTCAAAATCAAAGCTCTAGCACAAATATAGCAATCGATGCTTTCCTCTTTGAAGGACCATTCTTTTACTTTTATGTTGAGTCAGTTCACCTATTTCTCTCTATCTCAAGAAGCAAACACTTGTGTGAACTGTGCATTAATTCCTACATACTTGCATATTGCACTTGTTATATTACTTTGCATTGACAATTATCCATGAGATGTGCATGTTACGAGTTGAAAGCAACCGCTGAAACTTAATCTTCCTTTTGTGTTGCTTCAATACCTTTACTATGAATTATTGCTTTATGAGTTAACTCTTATGCAAGACTTATTGATGCTTGTCTTGAAGTACTATTCATGAAAAGTCTTTGCTATATGATTCATTTGTTTACTCATGTCATTTACCATTGTTTGGATCGCTGCATTCATTACATATGTTTACAATAGTATGATCAAGGTTATGATGGCATGTCACTCCAGAAATTATCTTTGTTATCGTTTACCTGCTCGGGACGAGCAGAAACTAAGCTTGGGGATGCTGATACGTCTCCGACGTATCGATAATTTCTTATGTTCCATGCCACATTATTGATGATATCTACATGTTTTATGCACACTTTATGTCATTATTATGCGTTTTCCGGAACTAACCTATTGACGAGATGCCGAAGGGCCAGTTGCTGTTTTCTGCTGTTTTTGGTTTCAGAAATCCTAGTAAGGAAATATTCTCGGAATCGGACGAAATCAACGCCAAAGATCTTAGAATCCCCGGAAGCATCCAGAACACCCGAGAGTCGCCAGAGGGGGGACACAGGCCCACCAGATGATAGGCCGGCGTGGCCCAGGGGTGGCCCGCGCCCCCCTATGGTGTCGTCGCCTCGTTGACCCTCCGACTCCGCCTCTTCGCCTATATAAAGGTCCCTGACCTAAAACTACGATACGAAAAAGCCACGGTACGAGAAACCATCCAGAGCCGCCGCCATCGCGAGGCCAAGATCTGGGGGACAGGAGTCTCTGTTCCGGCACGCCGCCGGGACGGGGAAGTGCCCCCGGAAGGCTTCTCCATCGACACCGCTGCCATCTCCACCGCCATCTTCATCAACGCTGCTGTCTCCCATGAGGAGGGAGTAGTTCTCCATCGAGGCTCGGGGCTGTACCGGTAGCTATGTGGTTAATCTCTCTCCTATGTACTTCAATACAATGATCTCATGAGCTGCCTTACATGATTGAGATTCATATGAGTTTTGTATCACAATTCGTCTATGTGCTACTCTAGTGATGTTATTAAAGTATTCTATTCCTCCTGCATGATGTAAAGTGGACAGTGTGTGCATCATGTAGTACTTGGCGTAGTTTATGATCGTGATCTCTTGTGGATTGTGAAGTTAACTATTACTATGATGGTATTGATGCGATCTATTCCTCCTTTCATAGTGTGATGGTAGAAGTGTGCATGCTATGTTAGTACTTGGTTTGGTTGTGTTGATCTATCTTGCACTCTAAGGTTATTTAAATATGAACATTGAATATTGTGGAGCTTGTTAACTCCGGCATTGAGGGTTCGTGTAATCCTACACAATGGTGTTCATCATCCAACAAGAGGGTGTAGAGTAGTCCTATTATGTGATCATTGTTGAGAGTGTCCACTAGTGAAAGCAGGATCCCTGGGCCTTGCTTCCAAGCATTGAGTCACCGTTTGTTTACTGTTTTGCTGAATGTTTACTCGCTGCCATATTTTATTCAGATTGCTATTATCACTCATACTCATCCATATTACTTGTATCTCACTATCTCTTCGCCGAACTAGTGCACCTATACATCTGACAAGTGTATTTGGTGTGTTGGGGACACAAGAGACTTCTTGCTTTGTGGTTGCAGGGTTGCATGAGAGGGATATCTTTGACCTCTTCCTCCCTGAGATCGATAAACCTTGGGTGATCCACTTAAGGGAAACTTGCTGCTGTTCTACAAACCTCTGCTCTTGGAGGCCCAACACTGTCTACAAGAATAGAAGCTCCCGTAGACATCAGCTATACTCGATGATCTTCCCGAAGATGAAGCAGGACAAGAGTCTCGACGAGATGGCGGATGCTTTCCTTGTTGATCCTTCCGAGCCCGTGGAGGTATTGAAACGCCGTAGCCGCTTGGTTGGGGCGGTTCTTACTTTTCAATTGCTTATGGGCCATGGGATGGGGTCACAATTGGAGGAGTTTTCTAAGGTACTGCCTGTTGATGATGACAACCATCTGGTCGACCTTGAGCCTTTCAAAAGATCGGCAATAACTTGCGCCAACCAACTTCTGAAACTGGTGGATGAAGCACAAGCCAAGCCTGTTCCTGAGTCTGCCCCTGGTTCATCGTCAGCGAACCCTTGAACTGTTATTTGACTTGTTGTAAATAAGATCATCCGTAACTTGACGTAGCTCAATTAAAATTCGGCTCTGTTGCCAATTCAAACATCCTTTTGTCTGTATAATGTATGCTGAGCGCTCCCGATGGGAGTTTTTATGTTAATGCTTGGTCTGAACTGGGGACTGTACTGCAGATTCCTTCATCTTCTTCCCGTGCCGAGCTCTTTCCGAACCCTTCGAGTAATGACGAGTCAGGCCTTGTTCGTCGCTTACGTGATCAGGTGTCTTGTCTAAATAAATACATCACTTCTCTTCGCGCGATGGCAGCCTTGGTGAAGAAAAAGGGAGAGATAGCGACTGCTGTCGAACAATACGCTCTCGATGGTCTTCATGTTGCTACCGAAAGTTTGGGCTGTAAGTATTAGCCCATCTTCTGATTTCTGGCATAGCTTGAATGTTCTTTTAACTGACATTCGTTCCTTTTCCAGTCGTAGCTTCGGATGCAGCTGAAGAGAACAAGAAGATTCATGAAGAGGTTGAGGCGATGACCGATGTTGCGCACCCGACGCATGGTTTATGGCTGCATCGTCCCGAAGAAATTTGTCGTCATGGCGAAGTTTAAGTACCGGGTGATGAAGGCGCATTACTATTTTGATAAGTACTATGCTCATCTCACAATGGTTTGGAACACCTTGTTTCCTCTGGACCAAGCACCCGAAACCTTGTCTGGCCTGTTCACCCGATTCAAGTCTCCTGAGAGGATTCGACAGTTGGTGCGGAAAGAGCTTTTGGCTGGTGCTGAGCTTGCCTTTGCTTCGATATTGGCGTGCCATCGATCTTTAGACTTGAGAGCCGTAGCAAATACTGAGAGGGATTTAGGCCAGTATTATGATGTTGCTAGAGGTCCTGCTTACACCGTTGTTTCTCGGATGGAGTCATGCCTTGAAAAGGAACTGAAGGCCCACTGGGACCGGGGAACCCGATCATGAATGTAATAACCTTGTATCTGCATAAGATTGTTTACTGCGTGCGCTGCACGCTATGTTAGTTTGATTGATATTTTATTGTCGAGTGCGGCTGAGTGATCAGTTCAACCTGCTTTCTCGACGACTTCGTTGAATTTTACGCAATGTTATTGCGAAGTCGATATGTAATTTTTGCGAGAGCTTGGCTTCGTCACGCGGTGCACCGGTTTGAGCCTTATTTTGTGATAATGTAACCATCGACTGCAGCACTCGCGTATTTTCTCGAGGCTTTTTTTGAGGTAAAACAGTGGGCAAAAGCCCCCTGCAATTTTTATTGAATTAAAAAAATATCTTACAAAATTACATAAGGAGAGAGTGAGAAACTCTCAAGGAAAAGAAAAGGGAAAACTAAAACTAACTAATAGACTGAATCCAATCTTTGAAAGAATCTACATGTTTCTTTTTCATTCTATGTACTAGCAACCTCAGCTCTTGAAAAAAGATTGCTTTCCAGTTATTGAACTCTGTAGTCTGGCCTTTGAATATCTTGTTATTTCTGACTATCCAAATTCCCCATGCTGAGAGAATAATGACTTCCATTGCAAAAGGCAGTTTCATTTTAAATATCATATCTTCCAA
Source organism: Lolium perenne (assembly GCF_019359855.2). Classification (NCBI taxonomy): domain Eukaryota; kingdom Viridiplantae; phylum Streptophyta; class Magnoliopsida; order Poales; family Poaceae; genus Lolium; species Lolium perenne. The sequence goes on from NC_067247.2 coordinate 220,170,693, forward strand.
CGCTTCAAGAATAGATAATCCTCTGTCTCTCTGTGGACAAATGAAATCCCAGCAATTCTTTGCAAAATGGCAGGCCCAGAATTAGTGTACTAGAGTTTCTTCTTCATTGCAACTTTGGAATACACACTGATATGACTGCAACACAAAACATTTTCTTCTCAATAAATTCCTTGTATTAAGTCTATCATGGAGAAGCAACCAGAAGAAGAATTTATGTTTTGCTTGACATGAAGATTTCCATAGAATGGAGAATATCTTAGGAGCTGGAGAGAAGCCAATCATAGCTTGATATGATTTCTTTGAAGAGAATTCTGCATTTCCCCAGATGTAAGACCAAGTATCTGAATTTCCTTCCTGTACCACTGTAAGAGCATTCTGACATACAACTTCTAGGTTCTGAAATTCTTCAAAGGCTTGTTGTGAGAGAGGTAAGTGAAAAAGATCCTCCAGATATTCAGAATGAATCACTCTTTCAACAGACCAGTCAGTATGTTTAGCAAAAGATACTAGATGAGGAAATTTTTGGTGCATGCAATTCTCTTCCCACAGATCTATCCAAAAACTAGCAGATTTACCATTTCCAATTTTACATCTAGCCATAGCTTTGTATAAATCCAACAATTTGATGTGTGCTTTCCACCAGAATGAAGCTCCCATGTTATTAGTGGGTAAATTGCCACCTGAGTAATAAGACTCTCTGACCAGATGCACCCAGGGAATGTCATGATTGTTAAAAAATTTATGCAAGTTCTTTAGCATAAGTGCCTTGTTTTGAATATCCAAATTTAGAACTCCCAATCCACCTTGGTCCTTGGGTCTACAGATTTTTTTCCATGCCACAAGAGCTGAACCATTTGCCTGAACTTCATTTTTCTTATTTCTCCACAGGCAGTGTCTCATATATTTTACAACTTGTTCCTTTATGGTCACTGGAACATCAAAGCAACACATGAAGAATTTTCTCGAGGCTTGGATTGGTTGTTTTTGTGTGTCATTAATCTTAGCTCTCACTGAGAGTATTTAATTAATGACACTGTGTGAGCACATTTCTTTTGGGCCAACGCTCCCGATGGGAGTTAGAGCCGATGGTAGGGGCCCCAAACGTTATGTTCGGGTGCCAAAGCCTGGAGCAAAAAAAAGGTAGAAAATCTGATTAGATCTTTATTCATAATGTAAAAACAACCTTATAGGCTGTTGAATGATTAAAAACAATCGTGTCCTATGTATAGAATCGTCGCAACTGCGCGATGTTCCATGGATTCTCGACGTCTTTTCCTGAAGCTGGATTTTTGAGCCGATATGCTCCTCCTGGTATCACTTCGGTGATGATGTATGGTCCTTCCCATGGAGATTCTAGCTTCAAGGATCTTTTTTGCTTCAGCCGAAGTACCATATCCCCAACATTGAAACTTCGACTGCGTATTCGTCGGCTGTGGAAGTTTCTCAGCGCTTGCTGGTATACCGTTGTTCTTGCCAAGGCGATATCTTGTGCTTCATCAAGGAGATCGACAACATCTTGTAGCGCGATGTTGGAGGAGGACTCTGTGTATGCTGTCACTCGAGGAGCTTCAAATCGGACGTCGGCCGGTAGAACTGCTTCGGCTCCGTGCACCAGGAAGAATGGAGTATATTGAGTCGACCTGTTGGGTGTGGTACGCAAACTCCAGAGTACAGATGGTAACTCTTCGACCCAGGCTCCGGCTGCGCCTGTAAGGCGTTTCTTGAGGCCATCTCCTATTAGACCATTGATCCTTTCCACCTGGCCGTTGGTCTGGGGGTGAGAGACTGATGCGAATTTCAATTTGATTCCTCCATCATCACAAAATTTCCTGAACTCCTCGGAATCAAAGTTGGAGCCGTTGTCTGTGACGATGCTGTGGGGCATACGAATTGACAAGTTATTCCCTCGAAGAATTGAACCGATGTTTCAGCTTTTTGGTTTCGCACAGGTACTGCCTCGATCCACTTAGTGTATTTGTCGACTACAACCAATAAGTACGTGTGTCCTCCGGGTGACGATCTTGGCAGCGGTCCAACTTGATCGAGTCCCCATTGAGCGAAGGGCCATGCCAAGGGTATTATCATTAGGTCCGTTGCAGGAGCGTGTGGTTTTGGTGAAAAACGTTGGCAGGGATCGCACTTCATGACTAGATCTCTAGCATCTGACGCTGCCGTTGGCCAGTAAAATCCTGCCCTAAAGGCTTTTGCCACAAGGGCCCTGCTCCCTGCGTGATGCCCGCAGGTTCCCTCGTGTATCTCGCGCAACAGTGCTTTTCCATCGTCAATGGCGATGCACCTTTGGAAGATCCCTGAGATGCTACGCTTGTAAAGCTCACCATTTACCACGGCGAAGGCCTTTGAACGTCTGACGATTCGCCTTGCTTCCACAGAGTCCTCTGGCAGCTCTTGCTTTGTCAGATACGCTAGGAACGGCTTGGTCCATAGTGGCCCGAGGAGGAGGACTTGTTCGGCAGGAGGAGTTGGAGATTCTTCAGCCGGAGGAGTTTGCTGCGAGCTTGCCTCTAATTCATCAGCCGATGGTTTTGGAGGTGCCGACGTCTTTTCTTTTATTGATCGTTGAGTGATCACTTCGTAAAACACTCCGTCTGGGATGGGGGAGCACGTAGACCCGATGTTTGCCAAAGTGTCGGCTTCCTCATTACTGGCTCTGCCGATATGTTTGAGCTCGCATCCTTCGAATTTAGCTTCCATATTCTGATACAGCTGCCGGTAGGCGATCATGTTGTCGCTGACTGCGTCGCACAGGTTCATCGACTGCTGCACCACCAAGTTTGAGTCTCCATAGATTTCTAGACGAGTAGCACCACACGCCTTTGCCATTTTCATTCCGCGCAACAGCGCTTCGTATTCTGCTTCGTTGTTCGTCGGCAGAGAGAAATTCATACGTAGTATATACTTCATCTTATCTCCCTGCGGTGATATCAGCACCACTCATGCTCCTGCACCTGTACTCCGTTTTGACCCATCGAAGTACATTATCCATGACCCCGACATGTCGGGTGCTGCTGGCGTCTGTGATTGGATCCAATCTGCCACAAAATCTGGGAGGATTTGGGATTTTATCGCCGTTCGATTAACGTAAGTTATGTCATGTGGCGCTATTTCGATAGCCCATTGAGACACTCGACCTGTGGCTTCCGGATTGGTCATTATGCTCTTCAGGGGTGCTTCACTTACAACGATAATCGGGTGCTCCGTGAAGTAGTGCCGCAACTTGCGGGCTGACCTCCATACTGCGTACGCCAGCTTCTGATGATGGGGATACCTCTGCCTTGCAGGAGTGAGCACTTCACTGAGGTAGTAAACGGGCCTCTGCACACCATGAACTCTCCCTGCTTCCTCTCGTTCGACAACTAAAACGCTGCTGAAGACTTGTGCTGTTGCGGCTATGTACATGAGCAACGTCTCCTTCTCGCGCGGAGTCACAAGCACTGGGGAGGTCGATAAGATTTTCTTCAAGTTGTCGAAGGATTCCTGTGCCTCCTTTGTCCACTCGAACTTTTCCGACTTTTTCATCAAGTTGTAGAAGGGCAAAGCTTTCTCCCCTAGCTTTGCAATGAACCTGCTGAGCGCTGCTAGTCGGCCTGCCAACTACTGCACTTGGTGCAGATTCTTTGGCGGCTCCATATCAAGAATAGCTTTGATCTTCAAGGGATTGGCTTCGATTCCTCTGGCTGATATGAAGTACCCGAGTACTTGTCCTCCTGGCACTCCGAAGAAGCATTTTTTTAGATTCAACTTGATTTTGTATCTGTCCAGATTGTCGAAAGTTTCCCGCAAATCATCGATGAGCGTGGCTGCGTGCTTCGTTTTCACCACGATGTCGTTGATGTAAACTTCAATGTTTCTTCCAATCTGTTCCCCAAGGCATGCTTGCATGCAGTGTTGGTAAGTTGCTCCTGCATTTTTCAACCCGAAGGTCATGACGTTGTAACAGAAAACGCCGTGTGGAGTGATGAACGCGGTTAGCTCCTGGTCTTCTTTCTTTAGTTTGATCTGATTGTACCCGGAGTATGCATCGAGGAAAGAGAGACGGTCGCATCCGGCCGTGGAGTCGACTATTTGGTCTATTCGAGGCAGCGGGAAATGATCTTTCGGGCAGTGCTTGTTAAGGTTGGTGTAATCGATGCACATGCGGAGGGCGGTCGTGTCCTTCTTCGGCACCATGACGGGATTGGCCACCCACTCAGATTCCTTAAGCTCTCGAATAAATCCCGCCTTGCAGAGTCGATTAACTTCTTCGCCAATTGCTCTTCTCTTTGGTTCGGAAAATCGTCGCATTGATTGCTGTACTGGTTTGGCCGTCGGGTCAACATTTAGGGCGTGCTCAGCGAGTTCCCTGGGGATACCTGGCATGTCAGATGGTTCCCATGCAAATATCTCCCAACGCTCACGGAGGAACTCGATGAGCGCGCTTTCCTATGCGTCAGTGAGGTCAGCCGAAGTATTGACTGTCTTCTTCGGGTCAGTAGGGTGCACCTGCAGCTTCTTAGCTTCCTTTGCAGTGTCGAACTCATCGGATCTTACGTTTCGATTGTCGGCTAGTGGTTGTGTGTGGTCTGTAACGGTATCGACCGTGTTGAGTTCTTCCTTGGCTCCAAACTTCGAGGCGATCTTCTGGAACTCCCTGTCGCAGTTGTCTGATCGAGCAAAGCTGCCATGAACGGTTATTGGGGTCCCGTTGTTGCCTGGCATCTTCAGTTTCAGGTATGCATAATGAGGCACGGCCATGAATTGAGAAAACGCAGGCCTGCCGAGGATGGCGTGGTACTGAGATTCCCAGTCGACTACTTCGAACTCGATCTTTTCTTTCCTGAAATTACTGGGCGTGCCGAAGACTACGTCCAATGATGTTTTGCCGAGCGAGTAAGAGGGTCGAGTCGGTATAATGCCGTGGAACCCTGTGTCAGATTCTCTTAGCATGTCGACTGTTAAACCCATTGCTCTCATTGTGCTGGCGAATAGCAGGTTCAAGCCGCTTCATCCATCCATGAATACTTTGCCCATATTGTACCCTCCAATCTGTGCTTCAAGGACAAGGGCCGCGTGGCCGGGCCTTGGGACAGCTTTCGGGTGATCCGCCCTGCTGAAGGAGATGCTTTGTTCTGACCAGTCGATGAAATCAGGCGTATCAACTATGGCGACTTCCGCATATTTTACTTCTCGGGAGAACTTCTTGATTTCTCTCTTTGAAAAGCTGGTTTTATGGATCATGTTGACTTGTCCGCGTAGCTCTGGGAATACTTCGGCTGGTACATATTCATCTTTTTCCATTGGTTCGTATGGTTCTGGTACATACGGTTCTGGCGGATGGTCGTAGGACCTTGCCCTCTTCTCCATCATGTGAACTCTTGATATAGCTTCGGCTCTAAGATCATCACAGAACTGCCGAATCTCTAGGAAGTGTCGACAGTTCCTCAACAAATGACTAGACTTCTCCCGACCATCTTTTGGATCAATGTAGGAGTGGAGGTAACATGGCGCCTCGAGTTGCTCTGTAGCCGAAAGGTACGGAGAACGGGTGCGGCCCCTGATTGATGATGTGTCGTGGCATCCTTGCTCGAACTGTCGAGGGTGAACTGCTGTTCTGCCTTCCTCCTCATGGTGTGAGCCTCTTCGTCTCTTCCTTTTTCCAGCCGTGGTGTCGAGACCCCCTCGGTTGCTCTCTTGTATGCTCCTGGGCAGAATTTTCAGGGTTGTCACTGAAGGGACACCCTCCGGAGGTACGGCCTTTGAGTCGGACACGCCGGCCCTAGGGAGGCGAAGGAAACCTCCGGAGTCGATGACGAAGTGGACGCCACCGAAAACAGCCTCCGTGTCGTGAGATGGTGCCATAGAGTTTGGATGAAGTGCTTTGCGGCGCGGCACGAACTCGAAGGACCCGCAGCGGATCGGATCTCTTGACTCTGCCGGCGTCGGTGATTTGAGTAAGAACGCCGCGGACGTGACTAGTACTGCCGATGACTTGCCTTGTGCCGACAGGCTTCCCACAGACGGCGCCAATTGTCGAGGGTGCTCCTCGTCAATGCCCTCCGATAGGGGCTTAGGGTTGATGGAATCCTGCAAGCTGACACGAGACATCGGTTCACAGACAAGCAGGGAGAGCAATTTACCCAGGTTCGGGGCCCTCGATGAGGTAAAACCCTTACGTCCTGCCTGTCTGTTCTTGATTATGATGATAATGGGTTACAATGGGGCGCCGAATAGTTTGGCTGAGATCTCGTCGAGATGGCTAATCGCTAAGGTGACCTAGCTCTAAGCTTTTGCTGGCTAAGATTGCTAAGATTGATCGTGTCCCTCGGCAGCCCCTCTCCTGGCCTTTATATAGGAGGCCAGGTCTCAAGAGGTCTAACCGAATATGACTAGGTTTACAGTAGTTTTAGATCCGATCTTTCCTTGTTCGACTGCTTCCTTGTCTTGCCCGTCAAGGAACCTTCTGGTGCACCGTCCTAGAGGCCCGCCTTGCTTCCGAGTGTCTTCATGGGCCTCCAACTAGATGGTACAGGATAGGGCAACATCGGTTACCCGAAGGGTAGTGCCCACGTCACCAGCCGACCGGCCGGCCTGACCGGACCGGCCACCGGCCCACCCGGTCCGCGCCGGACCCGGCGCTGGTGCCATCCAGGCCGTGGCCAGTGGCTTTTCTGGCCCATGACCGGTTGAAGGGTCGGTCCGCTACCGGGCCGCCCGGCTCGCACCCCGGCCCAGCCGGGTGCCCCACTGGCCCGCTCACCATCGCGCCGCCCACGCGGCCTGCTCCCCGCATCGCCCCCGCGCGCCCTTGCCTGTTTGCCGCCCAGTGCGGCGCGCCGCCTGATACGCGTACAACACGCGTCCGTTGGGAACCCCAAGAGGATGGTGTGATGCGTACAGCGGCAAGTTTTCCCTCAGTAAGAAACCAAGGTTTATCGAACCAGTAGGAGCCAAGAAGCACGTTGAAGGTTGATGGCGGCGAGATGTAGTGCGGCGCAACACCAGGGATTCCGGCGCCAACGTGGAACCTGCACAACACAACCAAAGTACTTTGTCCCAACGTAACAGTGAGGTTGTCAATCCCACCGGCTTGCTGTAACAAAGGATTAGATGTATAGTGTGGATGATGATTGTTTGCAGAAAACAGTAGAACAAGTATTGCAGTAGATTGTATTCGATGTAAAAGAATGGACCGGGGTCCACAGTTCACTAGAGGCGTCTCTCCCATAAGATAAATAGCATGTTGGGTGAACAAATTACAGTTGGGCAATTGACAAATAGAGAGGGCATGACCATGCACATACATGATATGATGAGTATAGTGAGATTTAGTTGGGCATTACGACAAAGTACATAGACCGCTATCCAGCATGCATCTATGCCTAAAAAGTCCACCTTCAGGTTATCATCCGAACCCCTTCCAGTATTAAGTTGCAAACAACAGGCAATTGCATTAAGTATGGTGCGTACTGTAATCAACAACTACATCCTCGGACATAGCATCGATGTTTTATCCCTAGTGGCAACAGCACATCCACAACCTTAGAACTTTCTGTCACTGTCCCAGATTTAATGGAGGCATGAACCCACTATCGAGCATAAATACTCCCTCTTGGAGTTAAGAGTAAAAACTTGGCCAGAGCCTCTACTAATAACGGAGAGCATGCAAGATCATAAACAACACATAGATAATAGATTGATAATCAACATAACATAGTATTCTCTATCCATCGGATCCCAACAAACACAACATATAGCATTGCAGATAGATGATCTTGATAATGTTAGGCAGCTCACAAGACCCGACAATGAAGCATAATTTGGAGAAGACGACCATCTAGCTACTGCTATGGACCAATAGTCCAGGGGTGAACTACTCACTCATCACTCCGGAGGCGACCATGGCGGTGAAGAGTCCTCCGGGAGATGATTCCCCTCTCCGGCAGGGTGTCGGAGGCGATCTCCTGAATCCCCCGAGATGGGATTGGCGGCGGCGGCGTCTCTGGAAGGTTTTCCGTATCGTGGCTCTCGGTACTGGGGGTTTCGTGACGAAGGCTATAAATAGGCGGAGGAGATAGGTCAGGGGGCCACACGAGGGCCCCACACGCTAGGCTGGCGCGGCCAAGGGCTGGGCCGTGCCGCCCTGCTGTGTGGCCACCTCGTGGCCCCACTTCGTGACTCCTTCGGTCTTCTGGAAGCTTCGTGTGAAAATAGGCCCCTGGGCGTTGATTTCGTCCAATTCCGAGAATATTTCCTTACTAGGATTTCTGAAACAAAAAACAGCAGAAAACAGCAACTAGCTCTTCAGCATCTCGTTAATAGGTTAGTGCCGGAAAATGCATAAATATGACATAAAGTATGCATAAAACATGTAGATATCATCAATAATGTGGCATGGAACATAAGAAATTATCGATACGTCGTAGACGTATCACCGCCCCGTCCGGCTGCTGGGCCGGCCCGACCGGGCGCCCGGCCAGCCTCCTCAGCGCCATTTCTGGTCGGCCTGCTGGGCCTGTTTTCTGGCCGTTTTTTCTGCCCGTTTCCTGTGCGATTTTCTCTGTCTTTTTCCCCCAACGGGTATATTTGCTCCCTGGCTATAATAGCCCCTTCTTCCACCTTGGGCTAGTCAGTTCTTCTATTACCTCACCTCCATTGTTGCCTTTGAAGAACTTGCTCTCTCTCTTGTCTCCCCCCATGATTCTTGCTCATTCTTGAGGGATCTAAGAGAGGAGATCTTGATCTACACTTCCACCAATCCATTTCTCCTCTAAGTGAGGGAAACTCTTGGGATCTAGATCTTGGAGTCTTTTGTTGACTTTCCCCATTGTTCTTCCTCTCCAGTCTCATCCTAGCATTCGTTGCTTTGGTGGGATTGGAGTGTGAAGGACTTGAACACCTCTGGTGTTCTTGCTTTGCATCATTGCATAGTTTTGAGCTCTCCACCACGATTAGTTCGAGTGAGAGACCGTGAGCTTGTTACTCTTGGAGGGAGACCTCCTAGTTGGCTTGGTTGGTGCCCCGGTGATCTCTTCGTGGAAGATTGTGAAGGGGCCCGGGCTTCTCCTTCGCGGAGCTTGTGAAGTGGTTGTGGAGCTTGCCATCTCCGGAGCGGAGGAAAAGCTAACCATAAGGAAAGGGCCATTATCCTTCGTGGGTGTGGTTCGGAGAATAGGGTGAGCCTTCGTGGCGCGGGGAATCCTTCGTGGGACCTCCACTCCTCCAAACGTGACGTACCTTCTTGCAAAGGAAGGGAACACGGGAATACATCCTCGTTTCCGCGTGCCTCGGTTATTTCTATACCCGAGCTCTCTTTCCTTGTGATAGCCATCGTGCTTGAAGTATATATATCTTGCTATCACTTGTGCTACATATATCTTGTGCCTATCTTGCTTAGCTCTAGTTGCCATTGTTACACTTAGTTGAGCTTAGCATATTTGGGGTTTGTGCTTGTAAACTAAACGTTAGTTTAATTCCGCATTCTTACAAGACAAATCCGTAAGAGTTTGTAATTGCCTATTCAACCCCCCCTCTAGGCGACATCTCGATCTTTCAGTACCCTAGAACCAATTTTGGTCAAACAATTTCTCATGATCAAATAAAACTTACGAACAAGGAAACCAAGTGAACGTCAGTTAATGAGGCACCCATGTTGTCGTTAATGCTGAAAAGCAGGATGCGTTGCATTCATTTTTCCCCCTCTTGGTCGGATAGGTAAGCTGCGTCCGTATATTTTCTCTTCATCTGATCAGCCACGCTGTGTGCGGCGATTTATTTACCATCTCGTATTTTTTAACGGAACATATACATGGATCGGTAGGTCACCGGTTTTTTCCAAGGATTTTTTTCGATCTCGTCTGCTTGTTTGACGGAACGTCGCAGGGATCGGGAGTTCACGGGTTTCTTCCAAATCGCTAGGGGCTGTTCGGAAACTTGTGCGTACATGAGTTGTTTTAGGGTGTGTTTGGTTTTGTTGTGAACTCTGAAAAATGTGAACGGTAGGAAAGCCGCTGTGATCTAAAAACTGCGTGAAAGCTAAAAGTTGTTTGGTTGAACTAACTATGGAAGTGTGGATTTTGTAAGATTTATCCGTGATGCCGCAATGTCTGAAATGAATTTTGGTAATCTAAAAAAAATACTTGAATATTATCTTGTTAAATATTTCAAGTATTAACGTACCAAGGCTAGTAATTCCTCTAATAAGTGTTTTTTCATGATGATGCGAGATGTTACAGATTAACCTATACCAAAAAAATCTCATAGTATGTGAATCATTCGGAACTCATACAGAAAACACTGCATTTACCCAATAGTGATCTGTACAGAACTTCGAATGGAAAAAAACATCTGAACATCATTGCGTGCGTTGTGCTGCAGCGAGTTGGTAGAAAGCTTTGCTAGCCGATTAGCCCTGAAACGCTAGCTCGTCGGCTGTACGTACCTGATACAACTAGCTAGCTAGTACATATCTATAATATCTATAAAGTTTATCCCCACTAAGATGCATTTAATGTTTGCAAGCTCAAACCTCATGAAGCCACATCACTCCAATTGTTCCTATCAGTTGGATTCTTCTATCGTTGCATCCATCTCTCATCAACATGTCACAGACACTATTTATTCTTGTGATTTTTCAAGCTTCCATGTCATCCCACTCACAACCCCACTATCAGCCATTAAATACGATATTTTTCTAAACATGGAACCTGCCATGTCCGTGGCCCTACTGCCAATATATTAGTACCAGTTCACTTTAGTCTAAAGGCTAGGTGTTTTGTCATACTTCCTTATCTCATTCATCACCACAATATCGTGGAGAGAAGAACAGTCACTCTTTGATTGGAAAGGCATGCGAGCGGCCGGCCACCTCTTAATCTTCTTGGGCCACCACCTCTGCGCCTAAATATATAGATGAGCTCCATGTTGGGCTCTTCATCCCCATCCCTCTTCCTTCCCCGGTTCTCCCCGTCCTTCTATAGCCGAGGATCAGAAGAAACCATTCAAAGATTGTTTTGAGCTCCAAGGGGTCAATCGGTCAGCTCATAGATGTTTTCTTTTTCCCTACTTTGCTTCGTACGGATAGGAGAAACTATTCATAATCATAGTTGGTCATTCAAGATCCTGGACAGAAGTTTTCTTTTTTCCATACTTTGCTTCATACGGATAGGAGAAACTATTCATAATCATAGTTGGTCATTCAAGATCCTGGACAGAAGTTTATTCATCTATCTATGCTTTCTAATTCGCCATGTTTGTGTTGCAGTCAGAACACTCTAATTGGTCATCTTCATATGGACATTGCAGGTGTTCAACAAAATATTCAAGTGGCACAACGTATATGATTCTCATGTTGTTGCCTGCTGGTAGCTATATCTTACTTCAATCAATATATGCATGTTTTTCTTTCCAATGAGTCAATCGGTCAGTTCATAGAGGTTTTCTTTTTTCCCTATTTTTCTTCATACGGGTAGGAGAAAATGTTCATAATCATAGTTGGTCATTCAAGATCCTGGACAAAAGTTTATTCTTCCGCCTATCTATACCTAATAATAAAGAAAATAAGGTTTCTTGTTCGTCCAACACTTTTTTGGACAGATTTACCCTCCCACCAAAATATAAATACAAAAGTGTTTCTGCGGTTTGGTGTTTTCGTCGTCTGTCTGGTACGTCCGTCCGTCGGTTCCTTATTTCGTATCGTAGTTGCTCACCGTACCGTATTAGGTTTGGTCTCCCGGTCCTATTTAAAAAGAGTCCCAAAGAAAATTCTATAGAATCGCTCGATAATACCCGCTCGATCATCAGAGTATCCGTCGAATTTGGGCTGGCGAATCTCTAATCGATCGACTTTTCGATGGGATCCGATTGAGGCCTTTGACGGTTGCGCCGCCGATCGACTTTTCTGATGGTGTCGATCGAGGCCTGACACAGTTTTGCCGTCGAGGGCTTGGTGATCGCTCTTCACCTGGCCTTTCTGGTGGGGGCGTGGACCAAGGATCGGTGACGTTGCGAGGAAGTTCTGGACTCTGGAGAGGGCAAGTCACCTTGGTTCGATCTGAAAATAAACCAGGGCCTTACCGTCGAGTTTTGCGTCCTTCAAAGCAAAGGAAGCGACTGCGTTGGCAACCATGAGGAGACGGGAGTAGGGGAGCGGCGGCGGCCATCAGGAGTAAACATGGACACGCAGCGGCGGCGGCGCAGCCTGACAATCCTAGATGGTGGCCTCCTTGGTGGTGTGGGTGAGGATGTCGAGTTGCAGGATACTGAGTCCACTACGCGATCATGGACTCGCCGGTGCCGATCCAGTGGCCAGGCGGCTTTGCCATGGTGACGGTGGAGACACGACCAGCGAAGCACCTTGTGCTCCAGAAGCATGCTGCATAGGCCTCGGCTTCCTGGTCGCCCTGGTCGCCGACGTGGTCGTGTCTGTGCGGTGCATCGATCTCTTGCTGCTCGTCGCCTAATGGTCCGAGTTGTGTGATTACCGATCTCAAGTTTCAAGCGGAGGAATTACGTTGCCGGGAGCGAGACTGCGTTGGCTACTAGCGAGTCATGGTCACGTGAGCTGTCAGCTGAGTACGTACTACTCAGTCACAAAATAATTATATCTGCAGCATAATCTTGTACAATACATACTGGCAGCCGCGAGTCTGGAATTTCTCAAAACCCGATATAGTAAAAAGTCCATCTGTTGGAGTTCCAGTTAATTAGAGGAAGCCAATCAGTCTATTATTCAGAAAGGCAAGTCTTTGAATTCAGTAATTCGAAGAACTAGATGAAACAAGCACTTTGCTTAAAAGATCAAGATTCTGAAGTGGATGCACTTCATGACAACGTCAGATCTTTGAGGATGAGGTAACTAGGATCAAGGAAGATATTGATGAGACAAGTGAACGTCTTCATGCTGCAGAGAAAGAAACTGACTAAGGGCCGAGGTAAATGGCTAGGATTAAAGCTACATGCAGTAGAAAGAAAAAAGTAGAGAAACTGAACAACTGCCAGATTACGAGAACTTATAAGTTGAGAAATTACGGCCTGACTGAGATAAGAACGGGCTAGCCAAGAAATTTGAAGTTAGCAATGATGAAGTTGACAAGGCCAAAAAGGCAATATGGAAGGTCAGAACAAAGTTTTGCCAGCTACATCAGAATGTGTGTAGAAGAGGTTATCCAAGTTTAAATGCATAAATACTTGGTCCTAAAGTTCATCGGCGGGATCAAGACTGCAGGCGCAGAAGCACGTAGACCAGCACAAGTATGATCCAGCATTGGAGAAGATCGTACTAGACTTGCTAAAGGATTGTGCTATAATACGACAGTGAAGGAAGAGTTGGAAGGTTTGGAGGATGACATGCAATTTGCTTGGTGGGCTGTTGCGAGGGCGACTATCTGATGACCAACTACACGCCGAATAAAGATCAAGAGATCAGTGATTCTTAGAGCATCTCTAGCAGAGCTGTATTCCTCCGAACCGAAAACGCAGGTCTCTCGAACTGTTCAGTTTAGATGGTTTTAGTCACGGTGCAGATTAGAATCCTAACTCGCGAACTGAAAAACCGAAAATCAAACGTTGCGGGAAAATATGTTGTGATGATCTTGCGAAATTAAATTCATTCTTGCTTCGATCGAGCTACATTCGTCAATAATTTACATATAACTAGCCAAAATACGGGGCAGATCGAGCTACATTTGTTAATTTGATACCTAAACTACTAGATTAGGTCCCGGTTTGTCACCGGGGCAGTCCTTGCGGCGGCGGAGGATTTTTCCGCGCCGGTGACTCCTACGCGACGACGAGTGCGTCCACCTCGAAGGGCCGCCGCCTCCGCCGAGCTCCTGCAGATGAGTGGCGGCCCGTCTGCCTCGTCATCGTCGTTGTCGTCGCCACGCGGGGGAAGCGCCGGCAGCGGCGGGCTGCATGAGCTGGTGGGGGGCGCCTCCTCGGCTAATCCTTAGCGCGCCTGAAAGCACGTGGCCACTTCCGTGCCGCCCGCTTCCAAGCGCCGTCGGAGCGCACCCGCCTCGCGGTCCGCCTCCGACCGTACACCCGGCGGACGCGGAGCTAGGTTCCCGCCGCCGATTAGGCCCCATCCCCTACCTACGCGTCTTGCGCGGCCCATTGCGTACGGAGGGGTGGTGGCGGCAGAGGCTCTCTGCCGTGGTAGAATTGCTCGCCGGAGAGGAGGGGGAGCGGCTGCGGAGGAAGTGGTAGCGGCAGAGGGGAGTAGGGTTTGGAAACCGAACCCCCCTCTGTGGCCCCTTTTAATACGGGGCGCCGAGTTTCTCGGGCCCCCGAACTCATTTTACGGGCCAGACCACGAGTTCGGGCTCCGTTCTGGCCCACTTTCGGCTTGAACCCGTAAAGTCGCCGGACTTTTTTGGATTCGGCCGTTTTACAGGCTCTGTTAGAGTTGCTCTTAGAAGTCGTCTTCTTTATTTCTCCCGTTGCAACGCACGGGCATATTTCCTAGTACTTTCTAATTCTCTTTGATTGCGTTGAAGTCAGAATAGTCTAATTGCTTTTCTTCAAACAGACATTGCAGGTGTTCAACACACTATTTCAAGTGGCCAAACGTATTTTGCTTCTCATATTGTTCCAGGCTGGTATAAAAGGGTTAGGATGCATCAATTACCTCTGGCTTACTTCAATCAATATATGTATGTTTTTCTCCGGTTCTTCCTATCCTTCTCTTAAGTATATATGTTTTTCACGTGATAGGTTGCATAAAATTTTATGTTGCCTGACTACATAATTGGATGTTCTAATATATCCCTTCTATTTTGCACCATATTTTCTTGACAACAGGTGACCATCAAACTCAAGGCCTGACCTGTGATTTCACCAAAACGCCAAGACCATACTCATCTTTTTTACATTTTGAATTGTATTATCTGTCGGAAAAAAATCTGTTAGAATATATGTATAACTCAAAATGGTCTTCATTTAGTAACACAGTAATTTATATTCATCAAGTAGGCATTATGAAATGATTTTCCCTCCACTTATGGTTGATATTCTATAATTTGTACTTTATATATTTTATTCCGTAGAAGTGATGCTCAAATTTCCGCAGCAACGCGCGGGGTATCCACTAGTTGATTAAGGAAAATCAAGCCAGCTTTGTCCGTGTGAGGTACTCCCGTCGTGATCGCATCCGAAGCAGATCGGGCCAGTTTTGCAAGAGATCATCATCACGAGCAGCTCGACTCAAGTTCCAGAACGGCTCCTTGGCGTTGACCTCACCGACAAGCACCTTCAGAACGGACGGATGCTAACGAGGGAGCAAGGACAGCCTGGTGTGGTGGAGGCGGGCGACCTGGGCCGGCCGCGGCCGTGAGTCGGCTTGGGGCTAGGAAGAGAAAAGAAAAGCCAGACCGTCATGGGCCGTGAGGAATTCTAAGGAGACTTTGGGCCTAGAAAAAACTCTTTGGCCTGTTTGTGACACCAGCCAGCCACCTATTGCAATTTAATAGTAAAGAAAGATATACACTTTCCCTAACAAATTGCAATTGGTAAACAACTATTTTTTACACCGCCCCATACTCCGATGTCTTCCGAATCTCGGCACCGCTCTATGTCGTTGGTCTCTTGTAATAGAGTTTTCATTTTAGTCCTTTTTTTATTTCATTATATGTCTGAACTAAGAAGGCGGAAGTATGGGGAACAATCCCGCGATGCCGCATCCTGCTCAGCCGTCGTCAGAGGGGGCGGTTGCTATGGGGGCGGCGTGCCCTGATCGGCCGTTGGAGGTAGGGGTTGTTGCCGCGGGGACACCGCGTCCTGCTTGGACGGCGTCAGAGAGGGCATTGACGCCGCACTCGCCGCTAGCGGCGATGGGTAAAGTTGCGGCTCGGGTCCTTCTCCGTCCTACGGGGAAGAGGTCGGCGAGACTTGTTCGCCGCCGGTGAGATGGGTACTATTCAGTCTTCGTTTTACTTTCTTCCTTGTTCTAGCTTTTTGGTGGGTATCTTTACTATTAAGAGCAAACTGGTGAATGTCCGGTGTCACATTTTCATTTAAAGACAAAAATACCCTCTCACGTCCTGATCTTAACTAACAAAAAAATCGGAATTCTGTTGATAAGTGTTCCCCGCGTCGCGAGAATGCAGGAACAGAAGGAGAAAAAAAAAGCAGAGATAACAACTATCGCGACTCACGCACACTCATCCATTGACGCCCACGATTCTCATTGGTACACCGACCCCAGAAAATTAAAGCACCGCCGCCCAAACCTCCCAACTCGCCGGCCTCCTTCTCGCCCAAGGGATACACCCTCCGCAGTGGCAGCCCCAATTTTGATTCTGCCTCCGTCGCTCCCGATGCCTCCCCTGCCTACATCATGCTCGTGCTCACCATCGTAGGGCACCTACTCTTTGAGGGGGGCATTGTTTGAGGTCTCCGGTCGGCGGTGTCTGAACAACATTGACTCTCCTCTCTTCTTCCATATTGTTTCTGCCCACATGTCTCTGACTTTCTCTGATTTTTTGCTTGTACGATGCAGATGGAAGGAGAGGAGGTTTCGCTGTGCTGCCAACTCGCCGCGTACTTCCTATGCCACGGCAATGTCGCCTTCCCGCGGATCGCCACATGCCACTCTGGCCGCACCGGTAGCCTACACGCCAGATCCACCTCCAGCGAGCCGTTCTTGTTCGATCGGAATCCGGTCGTTTCTGGCAGGCATTTTTATGAGTTTGATCACTGCGTGCCTTTCCAGGATGGATGGAAGAAAAGTCCACGGGACAAAGTCAAGAGAGAGACGAGGGCTTTAAGATCACGCATGAGCCAGCAGGGCTGTCACGGACCATCCACCACATCACCGAGGTCAAAATCCCCCATCCCTTGCACCGGCCTCCTCCTCCTACCACGATGGGTGGCAGTCGCCGGAGCTCGCCGTCGTCAGGTTTGATCACTGAGTGCCTTTCTAGGATGGATGGAAGCAAAGTCCACGTGACGAAGTCAAGGGCGAGACGAGGGCTTTAAGATCACGCATGAGCCGGCAGGGCTGTCACGGACCATCCACCACATCACCGAGGTCAAAATCCCCCATCCCTTGCACCGGCCTCCTCCTCATACCGCGATGGGTGGCAGTCGCCGGAGCTCGCCGTCGTCAGGTTTGGTCAGGTCTACGCTCATGGTATTCCTAGCATAGCTGCTGGTGCCATGGCTGGAACCGGCTCCGTATCATCCATGTGCATCGTCCGCCTTCCGGGCAGCCCACCTTGATACACACGAGTAGAGTCCGATGGAATTAAAATAGCCTAGATAGCCAGGGCTCCTTGGTTCGTACGAGCAGAGATCGACCGATCTAAAGATATTAGCCTAACCAGCCTGGGTTCCTTGGAACAACAACTACTTCTGCTCCTATTTAATCAACGCAAGGCACAACGTGATTGCATGCTAGATTGCCCACCAATCGCGCCGATTAAATGGGAATGGAGGAGTAGCTAAGCCTTCACCATGTTTCTATATATGTGCTCGAGCTGCTCCAGTACAGCTGTGACATTATTTCAGAGTTCAGTGTGTGGCCTCTACGTGTAATGGAAGTTCAGTTTAGATGGATAGTGTGTGAAGTTCAGAGAAAAACATTGTTGCTGCTAATTTACGATTTCTGTACCCCTAAGGATAGCTGGAAAGGAAACTTCCAATAACAGTCCAAATGAGTGCTGCAAAATGATGTTGTTTCTCTGAGGAAAGCATGCCACGAGAAAGATCAAAGTCGTACAAAGATGAAACCATTGAGGTACGCAACTATTTCTTAATCTTACTCAATTTGTGTGGGGCATGTAGCTAGGCATTATACCTTTTGTCTTGCAGATGCTAGCAAAGAAAGTGGATGTTTTTTTTGAAATGGGAGCACTGCCCAGCCTCTGAAATTTATGTGGAGACTAAAAAGATGAAGCGAGAGGTTACTGTCATGGATAAAGAAGTTGCAGTGCTAAGCCCCGCCTATGCGTGTCCATAAGGACCAGGCGGCTCGAAAGTAGTCAAAGACTGGTATCTTGAAGCATTTGACTATTATTTACATGACATTAGTAGCAATTTCTGTTAAATATTTTTATTACCGGTTTAGTTTTATTATGGTGCAGCTCATCCACTGTTGCCTCGCAGCAGGCCTTTTATGAGTTCTGTATCCACTGGAGAGGGGGGTGTCATTCGTGCTGGTTCTTGCAGGGGTGAGCTCGCCGCGCCGCTGAAGACGACCAATAGCTTGTCCTTCCATTTTATAGATGACTGGAAGGTCGCCATCCAGCTGTCGAAGAGAGGACGCTCGCTGCGCGGCAGCTCGTCTATCGAGCTATGTTTTTTCTTTCGAGAATTTTTAGGGATGTGGTGTGTTATGAATTATACTGTTGGATATGAGGAGATGAGTGGGAGACGATATGCAATTGTGTTGTTGAAAGTTTTATTTATGTAGATTTTTGTGAAGGACCTATTTTATTTATTTATTGTAATTAGGTTCTTATGAGTCACGTACCATAGCAAGAGAAAGATCTATATTGTTGTATGATTCTTTGATTTAGCATGCTCTTCTAATCCATATGGATATACTTAAGATGAACCTAATTCAGCTATTTGGCTTGCCAAAATTATAAGCGTGACCATTAGGTGATGAAGAGAAAGGGATGTAGTCAGTAGTTTGGAGAGATTATGCATACCAATGACTGTGAACACACATTTAACTTTATTTTCTATTTTTTAATTCTTTACTTTTTTTTATTTGTGTGGCGAGTTAGTCAGAGTTTTGGGATGTATACTTTTCGGAAAGAATAACTCCATATATATTTGTATCTTTTGTGATGTGTATTTGTTTCTATTGTAAGGAGTTCCTTCCACAATACATATGACCCTACACGTTTTATAATGGACTATATCCAGAACTATTTGTTGTGAACTGATTCGGAAGTATAATATTGTAATACAGTCTGTAATTTACATTCATATAGTGTCACTTAAGAAAGTTTTTTTTTGGTTTGACGAGTGTCACTTAAGACAGACTATAATGTACATTCATATAAGAAATATTTATGTACATAGAAAAACCTACATAATATTTAAAATATTTATTAGTTTACTTCACATAATTCACTGTGTGAATTGTTTATACATATAACAAGTGACACTAGAAATAAGATAGGGAGCCGTGGCGAAGCACGGGCATTCCACTAGTTGTTGTAGTGCTCGATGGACCTCTCTGTTTCACCAGCGCGGTAGGAGCGGCAGGGGAGTAGCTTGCAGCGGATTTTGGGCGCGTGGTGCTACCTGGCACCTGCGAGCCACCAGCAGGTCAGGGATAGGGAGCTACAAGGCAGCGACAACGCGAGCATGAGTTGCAGGTCAGGGACTTTGCTACTCTGCTTGGACGGCGGCAGCAAAGCTGCATGTAGGGCATGCTGATACGTCTCAAACGTATCTATAATTGCTTATGTTCCATGCTACTTTTATGATGATACTCACATGTTTTATACACACTTTATGTCATATTTATGCATTTTCCGGCACTAACCTATTGACAAGATGCCGAAGAGCCAGTTGCTGTTTTCTTGTAACATCCTAAAAACTGTGCATTTTCAAATTCATGCATTGCATCACATCAGCATGTCAAATTTTCAGTTTTAGAAAAAGTTTTACTTGTTTCTTGCATAAACATAATTTATATTGCTAGTTTTGCTCGTTGATTTAAATCTATGTGCATACTATTTTTTTTCCTAGTGCTTTACTGGATTGGAGCTGTGCTCATCATGCCCAGATACTGTACTGGAAGTATTTACAAAATTCCGTATTTTTATTTTGCGTCAGTTTCATAAACTGTAGTTAATTCAGTAAACTCAGAAGAACAAAAAAAAACAACTAAAAGAGAAGCTTACCTTCACGTGAAGTGATCAGGTAGCAGCCAGCCACGCCACGACCACGCGCTGGCTCAACGCAGTCACGCACGCAGCGCAACAGCACTAGCAAGTCCCTGCGTTTCACGTTTTTTTCCCCCTCCTGACTGGTGGACCCCGCCGCCCTTCTCCTACCTCAGGACGGATACCTGTGCGTGTACGGGACGAACAATCCACCGAAAACTGCCCAGAAAAATCTCCGATTCTTGCTCGATCTTCACCCGTTTCGCACGAAATAAAATTCCTATAAATACCCAACTTCTCCTCCTTTCTTTTCCTTTTGGAACCCTAAAAATAACGCCGCCGGGCTGCCAGATTTTCGCCGTCGAAGATCTGCCGCCGTCGCTGCCATTAGAGCTTGGTTGAGCTCAAACTCGAGGTTGTAGCGCACCCTGCCTCCGCTTTTTATCTCTGTGCTTTTCTCTCGTTCGACCACGTCGTCCTAACCTTTCTCATCAGCAGAGCATAGATACACTTGCAATTCATTGCCGGAGTATCATCGGAGTTCGCCGCTGCCAAGAACCACCGGAAGAGCGCCACCGTCCGAAGCTGCTTCGGCTCTGCCATCCTCGAAACACGGCCACAGCTGGTAATGGCATCGTGTCTAACTGTATCATTTAGATTAGACTAAATGCGATTAGTGATGGTTCACGTTTTGCTCAATTAACCGAACCCGCAACGCAGACTCGATCGATCAGTACATATGTGCTAGCTAATCTAAAACTTTGAAACTTCATAACAAATAATCTATAGCTCCGTTTTAGACGATTCTTTTTTGCATTGAGTTGGTAATTAAGTTCCCTGCAATTTTCGTGTAGAAAGTTTCTCCATCCGAGAAACTTTTTCTGACAACTTTTCGGACAAAATTATTAAAAGACCGCGAAATGTTAAATCTTGTAAAATTCATAGAAAATGTTTCGTAACTCGGAATTTAACAAATGATATACCGTTGGATTCATAAAAATGAGAAGAACACCTTGGTACTGTTAGTTTCTATTTTTACAAAAGTTACAGATTTTTAAATTTATAACTAGTGTTAAAGTATTTTCAATGTATCATAAATTTGGTAAATGATTTTATTTTGATTCCAACAGGAAATTAAAGATAAGGATAATTTCTATGAACTAGTACATGTTTATAAAATTTACGAAACTATTTTTACACAAAAGGTTATTGTTTGTGTTAAATTGCCTATTTGAAATTCCTATTGAACAAACAAATCAGCTTGTAAAATATTTTCAAATATAAATTTATTTTTGGAGCATGCATGCATTATTTTATTGTGTGTTCTCTCTGTTTGTGCTCTCTAGATATTTATTGTGATTATTTTGTTGTCTAGATCGTGCGGAGTGTAACACGAAGAGCGCGAACGCCAACGACAAATAAGGCAAGTTGAACTTTTGATCATAACAGATATATTGTTTTCCTATATGTGCAGTAGGATTTTAGTACAAGTACATGTGTAGGATTGTTATTGATGGATTGTGTGCTATTGCTATGAAACCCGCGCAGGATAGCCATATTTTTATTATGATTGGATTCATTGCTCGTCAACCTATGTTTGATTGCTTGGATACGCTTACTTTATAAGTGGGTGGAATATCATGTCATGGGTATGTATTAGTTGAAAGGTTAGTTTTGAGTTGACAAAACAATTATTGGATGAATTGGGGCGGATATGAATAGTACTTGAGAAGGTTGTAGGTCGACCGACATGGTAAGGGCTTTGAGCCGGACTTACTGACATGTATAGGTCGAGTGGCATGACAAGGGCAAAAAACCTGACTTACTGACATGTACACTAGTTGATGGGAGGGTGACATGGTAAGGGCGTTGAGCCTGACTTACTGACATGTTCACTGGTGGTGAGTGGCATGGTAAGGGTGTTGAGCCAGACTTACTGACATGTACACTGGTGATGAGTGACATGGTAAGGGTGTAGAGCCTGACTTACTGACATGTACACTAATGGAGTGGAGATTAGCATGGTAAGGGTATTGAACCTGACTTACTAGCATGTGTAATGGAAGAAAGGAGATTAACATGGTAGGGGGGCTGAGCTTGACCTACTCACATGTGCACTAGAGGAGTTCGGAGATTAAAGTTGCTGGGATAAAACTAGGACGATACTATGATTGCTTTGTGCAAAATAAAATAAAAGTTTGAACCCTCAACTCGAAAATGTACTTGATAGATTGTTATAAGTCTCTAGTGACACTCGCCAATACATTCAATGTATTGACCTTGCGTGGCTGCAACGTTTCATGTTGCAGGTAACATTGAGGACAGAGTGATATTCCATATTTAGGTCGCGAGCTTCCACTCAGCATGTTCGCCTGTGGCGTGATGGAGCTCTTTGCTTTTATTTTTTTTCCGCTTTGAACTCTTTTATTTGAGCTAGCCATGAGCTATGCAAGTTGTAATAAATATATTCTGGATCATACACGTTGTAATAATGACGCATTTGCTATTCTGTTTATTCATCGAACTGTGTGTGCTAGCGAGTCGATCCAGGGACTAGCACAATATGCACAAAGATCCAATCCTTACTGGGTCGGATCGCTTCATTTCTGCTGTTTTTGGTTTCAGAAATCCTACAAAGGAAATATTCTCGGAATTAGACGAAATCAACGCCCAGGGTCTTATTTTTCCACGAAGCTTTCAGAAGACCGAAGAGGATACGAAGTGGGGCCACGAGGTGGCGACACACCAAGGAGACGCGGCCAAGGAGGGGCCCGCGCCGCCCTAGTGTGTGGGCCCCTCGTGACGCCTCCAACCCTACCCTTCCGCCTACTTAAATCCTTCGTCGCGAAAACCCCAGTACCGAGAGCCACGATACGGAAAACCTTCCAGAGACGCTGATGCTGTCCAGGACTGGCGCGTGGTTGACGAGGGAGGAAATGGTGTAGCTTTCCTTCATTCCCCGGCAACGGCGCCAGAAAATAGCTTGATGCCTACGCACACTCCTTTTCATGTAGACAGTGTTGGGCCTCCAAGAGCAGAGGTTTGTAGAACAGCAGCAAGTTTTCCCTTAAGTGGATCACCCAAGGTTTATCGAACTCAGGGAGGAAGAGGTCAAAGATATCCCTCTCATGCAACTCTGCAACCACAAAGCAAGAAGTCTCTTGTGTCCCCAACACACCTAATACACTTGTCAGATGTATAGGTGCACTAGTTCGGCGAAGAGATAGTGAAATACAAGTGGTATGAATGAATATGAGCAGTAGTAACGGTGCCTGAAAATAGCTTGATGCTACAACTGGCGTGTGGTTGATGGTGGTAATATTGCAGGCAGTACAGATGCAGTAAAACAGTAAACAAGCAGTGATATCAGTATTTGCGAACAAGGCCTAGGGATTATACTTTCACTAGTGGACACTCTCAACATTGATCACATAACAGAATAAATAGATAAATGCTATACTCTACACTCTCTTGTTGCATGATGAACACCACTAATTGTGTAGGGCCACGAGAGCACCTCAATGCCGGAGTTAACAAGCTCCACAACATTCGATATTCATATTTAAATAACCTTAGAGTGCATGATAGATCATTGCAATTACACCAAGTACTAACATAGCATGCACACTGTCACCATCACACTATGAAGGAGGCATAGATCACATCAATACTATCATAGCAATAATTAACTTCATAATCTACAAGAGATTACAATCATAACCTACGCCAAGTACTACACGATGCACACACTGTCACCATTACACCGTGGAGGAGGAATAGACTACTTTAATAACATCACTAGAGTAACACATAGATGAATAGTGATACAAAACTCATATGAATCTCAATCATGTAAGGCAGCTCATGAGATCATTGTATTGAAGTACATAGGAGAGAGATTAACCACATAGCTACCGGTACAGCCCTTAGCCTCGATGGAGAACTACTCCCTCCTCATGGGAGACAGCATCGGTGATGAAGATGGCGGTGGTGTCGATGGAGATGCCTTCCGGGGGCACTTCCCCGTCCCGGCGGCGTGCCGGAACAGAGACTCCTGTCCCCCAGATCTTGGCTTCGCGATGGCGGCAGCTCTGGAAGGTTTCTCGTACCGTGGCTTTTTCGTATCGAAGATTTAGGTCAGGGACCTTTAAATAGGCGAAGAGGCGGAGTCGGAACGTCGACGAGGCGGTGACACCATAGGGGGGCGCCCCCCCTCTGGCCGCGCCAGGGTGGCGTGTGGGGCCCCCAGGGCTCTCCTCTGGTGGCTCTCGGGTGTTCTGGAAGCTTCGTGGGATTCTAAGATGCTGGGCGTTGATTTCGTCCAATTCCGAGAATATTTCCTTACTAGGATTTCTGAAACCAAAAACAGCAGAAAACAGGAACTGGCACTTCGGCATCTCGTCAATAGGTTAGTTCCGGAAAACGCATAAAATCATCATAAAGTGTGAACAAAACATGTTGGTATTTTCATAAAACAAGCATGGAACATAAGAAATTATCGATACGTCGGAGACGTATCAGCATCCCCAAGCTTAGTTCCTACTCGTCCTCGAGTAGGTAAACGATAACAAAGATAATTTCTGAAGTGACATGCTGCCAACATGATCTTAATCATACTATTGTAAAGCATATGAGATGAATGCAACGATTCAAAGCAATGGTAAAGACAATGATTTAAACAATTGAATCATATAGCAAAGACTTTTCATGAATAGTACTTTCAAGACAAGCATCAATAAGTCTTGCATAAGAGTTAACTCAAAAAGCAGTAAATTCATTGTAAAAGCATTGAAGCAACACAAAGGAAGATTAAGTTTCAGCGGTTGCTTTCAACTTGTAACATGTATATCTCATGGATAGTTGTCAATGCAAAGCAATATAACAAGTGCAATAAGCAAGCATGTAAGAATCAATGCACAGTTAACACAAGTGTTTGCTTCTAAGATAGAAGGAAATGGGTAAACTGACTCAACATAAAAGTAGAAGAAAGGCCCTTCGCAGAGGGAAGCAGGGATTAAATCATGTGCTATAGCTTTTTAAGTTTTGAAATCATATAGAGCATGAAAGTAAAGTTTTGAGAGGTGTTTGTTGTTGTCAACGAATGGTAGTGGGCACTCTAACTACCTCGCCAACCAGACTTTCAAGAGCGGCTCCCATGAAGGACGTTATCTCTACCAGCAAGGTAGATCATCCCTCTTCTCTTTTGTTTACACACGTATTTTAGTTTTATTATGAGTGACACTCCCCCCAACCTTTGCTTACACAAGCCATGGCTAACCGAATCCTCGGGTGCCTACCATCAATCTCATACCATGGAGGAGTGTCTATTTGCAAAATTAAGTTGCTTACTGATGAATCAGAGCAAAACATGTGAAGAGAATTATTAATGAAGTTTGATTAATCGGGGCTGGGAACCCCATTGCCAGCTCTTTTTGCAAAATTATTGGATAAGCGGATGTGCCACTAGTCCATTATGAAAGTCTGTCAAGAGTAAATGACAAGGTTGAAAGATAAACACCACATACTTCCTCATGAGCTATAAAACATTGACACAAATTGAGAAGCATTTTGAAGGTTTAAAGGTAGCACATGAAGTATTTACTTGGAATGGCAGAGAAATACCATGTAGTAGGTAGGTATGGTGGACACAAATGGCATAGTGTTTGGCTCAAGGATTTGGATGCACGAGAAGTATTCCCTCTCAGTACAAGATTTAGGCTAGCAAGGCTATTTGAAACAAACACAAGTATGAACCGGTACAGCAAAACTCACATAAGAACATATTGCAAGCATTATAAGACTATACATTGTCTTCCTTGTTGTTCAAACACCTTTACCAGAAAATATCTAGACCTTAGAGAGACCAATCATGCAAACCAAATTTTAGCAAGCTCTATGTATTTCTTCACTAATAGGTGCAAAGTATATGATGCAAGAGCTTAAACATGAGCACAACAATTGCCAAGTATCACATTATTCAAGACATCATACCAATTACTACATGTAGCATTTCCCGTTTCCAACCATACAACAATTAACGAAGCAGTTTCAACCTTCGCCATGAAAATTAAAAGCTAAGAACACATGTGTTCATATGAACCAGCGGAGCGTGTCTCTCTCCCACACAAGCATTTATTCAAACAAAAACAAAAAACAAAAACATACAGACGCTCCAAGCAAAGTACATAAGATGTGATGAAATAAAAATATAGTTTCACTAGAGGAACCTGATAATGTTGTCGATGAAGAAGGGGATGCCTTGGGCATCCCCAAGCTTAGATGCTTGAGTCTTCTTGAAATATGCAGGGATGAACCACCGGGGCATCCCCAAGCTTAGAGCTTTCACTCTTCTTGATCATATTGTATCATCCTCCTCTCTTGACCCTTGAAAACTTCCTCCACACCAAACTCGAAACAAACTCATTAGAGGGTTAGTGCATAATCGAAAATTCACATGTTCAGAGGTGACACAATCATTCTTAACACTTCTGTACATTGCCCAAAGCTAATGGAAGTCAATGGAATCAAAGAAATCCATCCAACACAGCAAAAGAGGCAATGCGAAATAAAAGGCAGAATCTGTCAAAACAGAACAGTCCGTAAAGACGAATTTCTAAGAGGCACCAGACTTGCTCAAATGAAAATGCTCAAATTGAATGAAAGTTGCGTACATATGTGAGGATCACGCACGTAAATTTACAGATTTTTCTGAGTTACCTACAGAGAATCCTGCCCAAATTCGTGACAGCAAGAAATCTGTTTCTGCGCAGTAATCCTAATCCATTATCAACCTTGCTATCAAAGACTTTACTTGGCACAACAATGCAATAAAATAAAGATAAGGAGAGGTTGCTACAGTAGTAACAACTTCCAAGACTCAAATATAAAACAAAATTGCTGTAGTAAAATAAACACATGGGTTATCTCCCAAGAAGTTCTTTCTTTATAGCCATTAAGATGGGCTCAGCAGTTTTAATGATGCACTCGCAAGAAATAGTATTTGAAGCAAAAGAGAGCATCAAAAAGCAAATTCAAAACACATTTAAGCCTAACATGCTTCCTATGCATAGGAATCTTGTAAATAAACAAGTTCATGAAGAGTAAAGTAACAAGCATAGGAAGATAAAACAAGTGTAGCTTCAAAAATTTCAGCACATAGAGAGGTGTTTTAGTAACATGAAAATTTCTACAACCATATTTTCCTCTCTCATAATAACTTTCAGTAACAACATGAACAAACTCAACAATATAACTATCACATAAAGCATTCTTATCATGAGTCTCATGCATAAAATTATTACTCTCCACATAAGCATAATCAATTTTATTAGTAATAGTGGGAGCAAATTCAACAAAGTAGCTATCATTATTGTGATCATCATCAAATATAGGAGGCATATTGTAATCATAATCAAATTTATCCTCCATAACAGGCGGCACCAAAAGACCACTATCATTATAATCATCATAAATAGGAGGCAAAGTATCATCAAAGTAAATTTTCTCCTCAATGCTTGGGGGACTAAAAAGATCATGCTCATCAAAACCAGCTTCCCCAAGCTTAGAATTTTCCATATCATTAGCAACAATGGTGTTCAAAGTGTTCATACTAATATGTTCCATGGGTTTTTTAATGTTCGCATCAAACCATCCATGTCTTAACTCAGGAAATAATTTTAAAAGCTCACTGTTGTTTTTCCATTATGCCAAACTAGTGTAAAACAAGAAACAAAAAGATGCAATTGCAGGATCTAAAGGAAATAGCTTCGAGTACTTACAACGGTGCCGGAAACTAGCTTAGTAGCCGGGATCCGGAGTGTGAGTACCTTTTACCTTTCCTCCCCGGCAACGGCGCCAGAAAATATGCTTGATGCTGTCCAGGACTGGCGCGTGGTTGACGAGGGAGGAAATGGTGTAGCTTTCCTTCGTTCCCCGGCAACGGCGCCAGAAAATAGCTTGATGCCTACGCACAATCCTTTTCCTGTAGACAGTGTTGGGCCTCCAAGAGCAGAGGTTTGTAGAACAGCAGCAAGTTTTCCCTTAAGTGGATCACCCAAGGTTTATCGAACTCAGGGAGGAAGAGGTCAAAGATATCCCTCTCATGCAACCCTGCAACCACAAAGCAAGAAGTCTCTTGTGTCCCCAACACACCTAATACACTTGTCAGATGTATAGGTGCACTAGTTCGGCGAAGAGATAGTGAAATACAAGTGGTATGAATGAATATGAGCAGTAGTAACGGTGCCTGAAAATAGCTTGATGCTACAACTGGTGTGTGGTTGATGGTGGTAATATTGCAGGCAGTACAGATGCAGTAAAACAGTAAACAAGTAGTGATAGCAGTATTTGTGAACAAGGCCTAGGGATTATACTTTCACTAGTGGACACTCTCAACATTGATCACATAACAGAATAAATAGATAAATGCTATACTCTACACTCTCTGGATGATGAACACCACTAATTGTGTAGGGCTACGAGAGCACCTCAATGCCGGAGTTAACAAGCTCCACAACTATCGATGTTCATATTTAAATAACCTTAGAGTGCATGATAGATCATTGCAATTACACCAAGTACTAACATAGCATGCACACTGTCACCGTCACACTATGAAGGAGGCATAGATCACATCAATACTATCATAGCAATAATTAACTTCATAATCTACAAGAGATTACAATCATAACCTACGCCAAGTACTACACGATGCACACACTGTCACCATAACACCGTGGAGGAGGAATAGACTACTTTAATAACATCACTAGAGTAACACATAGATGAATAGTGATACAAAACTCATATGAATCTCAATCATGTAAGGCAGCTCATGAGATCATTGTATTGAAGTACATAGGAGAGAGATTAACCACATAGCTACCGGTACAGCCCTTAGCCTCGATGGAGAACTACTCCCTCCTCATGGGAGACAACAGCGGTGATGAAGATGGCGGTGGTGTCGATGGAGATGCCTTCCGGGGGCACTTCCCCGTCCCGACGGCGTGCCGGAACAGAGACTCCTGTCCCCCTGATCTTGGCTTCGCATGGCGGCGGCTCTGGAAGGTTTCTCGTACCGTGGCTTTTTCGTATCGAAGATTTAGGTCAGGGACCTTTAAATAGGCGAAGAGGCGGAGTCGGAAGGTCGACGAGGCGGTGACACCATAGGGGGCACGCCCCCCCCTCTGGCCGCGCCAGGGTGGTGTGTGGGGCCCCCAGGGCTCTCCTCTGGTGGCTCTCGGGTGTTCTGGAAACTTCGTGGGATTCTAAGATGCTGGGCGTTGATTTCGTCCAATTCCGAGAATATTTCCTTACTAGGATTTCTGAAACCAAAAACAGCAGAAAACAGGAACTGGCACTTCGGCATCTCGTCAATAGGTTAGTTCCGGAAAACACATAAAATCATCATAAAGTGTGAACAAAACATGTAGGTATTGTCATAAGAAATTATCGATACGTCAGAGACGTATCAGACGCCGCCGCCGCCAATCCCATCTCGGGGGATTTAGGAGATCGCCTCCGGCACCCTGCCGGAGAGGGGAATCATCTCCCGGAGGACTCTTCATCGCCATGATCGTCTCCGGATTGATGTGTGAGTAGTTCACCCCTGGACTATGGGTCCATAGCAGTAGCTAGATGGTTGTCTTCTCCTCATGTGCTATCATGTTAGATCTTGTGAGCTGCCTATTGATACGTCGCAAACGTATCTATAATTTTTGATGTTCCATGCTTGTTTTACACCAATTACTATATGTTTTAAGGGACTAACCTATTAATAGTTGCAAAAGTGCACAAGTTCTTGGTTTCAACTTTGTTGTGCAGGAAATAGGCAAATATGGAAGGAAATAGCTCATTATGGTGAAATCTGGAATTTCCCGGAATCTGTCCCTGCTAAACACTTTTCAAAGATCGCTTCGAAACTCCATCAGACGACGTCCAATGGAAAAGTCGTAAACTACAAAGTTGTATAGAATTTCAAGCCGAACAATTTGGACATCTTATTCGTCCAGAACGGACAACGGATGCATCCGGCAGAGCAGAATTACTGCGGAGGTTCGTGCAGTCTCGGGACTCCGAAAGTTGGTGACGTATTTGACACAAACTCTTTCCATACCTGGATATTTCGGCCCAGCCACGAGTTGTGAGCCTCATGAAGGACAGAGGGGAGTCCTAGGAAGGTTCTAGAGGTGCCCAAGAGCCCCTGGATCAAAGGGGCATCCATCCCATGGCCTAGATTGCATCTCCAACACTATATATTGATGGGAAACCCTATTTTTGGAGGCCCCCAAGCATTGTCACGAAAATCCTTCTCCTTGGCAGCAACCAAGGAGGGGGAAACACTCATTTACACCAGCACCAAATCAAGGAAGAAGAAGGCTAAGGGGCGGTGCTCCCTCATGATGTCGGCGGCGGGGAAGGAGTCCCCCGCGCCGCCGCCCACGCCTCCGCCTCCCGGCGCTCCTCGCTGAGCACTCCAACGTCTTCACCGCCATCTCCATCACCAACTCCTCATTGTATTCAGTGGTCCATCCTCTCATAAACCTCTGTACTGCCCTATGTAAACATGGTGTTTGATGCTATAAGTTATAATCCTATGATCTATGTCATGTTGCCATAGTTTATTTGTTCTTTGATTAATTGGTTGTTTCTCTTTGGTTCATTAGAGTTGTATGTTGATATGTTACCGTCCTTGGTGCCCATTATATTTGTGTGCGCATGGATCAAGCACCATAGGGTTGGTAATATTTGTATACTAGAAGGGGGAAGTTCTGCCGGAGTGACAGAAACCTAAGGACGTGAACCAGATAGTTGCATGCATGAGAGTAAGAGGACCATTTACTTAATGCTATGGTTGGGGAAACCTTAATGCTTGCTAGTATTTACGGATGTTTACTAGCAAACCAATCATATAGTACTTGTAATCCCGGAGGGAGAGCATGTATATTTAGCCTCTCCTACATAGAAAACTGCATCGAAGACATTAAACCCAAGATCTTCATTAATCAATCTTGGACAAAGCCACCACTATTACCACCGCCTTTCCACACTCATGGTACTGTTAGTTTAGTTTGTTTTATTGCTGCAGAACTAATATTTATTCCGTGTATTTTATTGTTCTGCAAAGTCACCTCTCATACCCGTTACCGCTCTAGTTTTATTTCCTAGATATTGCAAACGCTTAGTGTGCGTAGAGTTGTATCAGTGGTTGATAGAACTTGAGAGAATCTTTATCCTACCTTTAGCTCCTCGTTGGGTTCGACACTCTTACTTATCGAAAAGGCTACACGCGATCCACTATACTTGTGGGTTATCAAGACCCTTTTCTGGCGCCGTTGCCGGGGAGCCATAGCGTAGGTGAATATTTTCTTGTGCACTTGTTTGCTTTATCTCTAATTAGTTTTACTAACTGTACCTAGTTGTTCTCTATCTCTTGTATGGATAGGGAATGCGAATTACAAAAAAAATTAGTTGTACTTCTTATATAAAAAAATAAAAAATGTTTTCAGAAAAGAAAAGTGATTGGAAAGATGAGTAATGGTGAAGTGGGGGTCGACCTTGAACACTTGTGTTCATGCCTGCGAAACCAAAACAATTCTTTCAATGGAAGCTTTTCATTAAAAACTTGTAAATAGTGTATATAGTGTATATAGTGTACATATCCCGCTGTAAATAGAATGTATAGATAACCCCTAGTTTGTTATGCAAGTTTGTCACTATGCTGCCTAGAAAACAGATTTCCTGTGCTCCACTGTAGAAAATTTTAAAAATCACCAGAATGTGATCTTGATCTGAACTTTCTTGAGTGCATATTAGTGCTTGCTATCTAACTTCCGTTAGTTCTGACTTTTCTGATTTGAGGTACGTAGACAGATCTAATAATTCAATCTTTACAGACTGATTCTGTTGAGACAGATTTCCTGTGCTGTGCTGCAAAAATTTGTGAAAAATCTCAGTATGGCATTTTGATCTGAATTTTTTGTGTGCATAGACCTGAGGCTATGATCTGTCTTTCATTAATCATGAGTTTTTCGATTTGAGTACGTAACTATCTCATTGAGTGACATCTTTGCAGAGTGTTCAGTTTTGACAGATTTCTATTCTCTTTGTTTAAATATTGTACTTAGGAATCAAAAAATTTCTTCGTTTTCGACGTACGATTGAAATAATAAGAAACCTCAGTATTACAGTGGCTAAATATTTGATAGATTTTATAGAAATTAGGGATACTTGAACACTTATGGATTTTATTTAATGAGTACTAACCTACTAATGAGTTTTGTGAAGCTTTATGTGGATGCAGTTTTTAAGTTCCAATCAATATGGTGATATGAGATGAGCAAGAGGATGCAAGAGGTCAAGCTTGGGGATGTGTAGATGGATCCCAAGAGAATATTCAAGAAGATGCAAATATCTAAGCTTGGGGATGCCCAAGGCATCCCCCTATTCATCAGCCAACATGAGGTTGTCTCCTTCAAACTCAATATTACCCATCCACATGTAAGCATTGTATATAGTTGCTTTTATTATCTTTGATTTATCCTATTTAGTTTTATTAGGTTCTTTATTTGGTTCTTGTTTCTTTGTCAGTTTCACTTATAATTGTAAAACAACAACAAAAAAAGGGGGGTTTGAGAGCTCCATCAAATAATCATGCCCATCTTAAATGGTTATAAAGAAAGAGCTTTATGGGAGACAATCCAATATGTTTATATTTCTGTTATTTACTGCTTCGTTGAGTCTTGCAAGTCTTTACTACTGTAATGACCTCTCATTATCATGTTTCTTTTGTTTTTGTGCCAAGAATTGCCTCTAATGGTAAGAAAGTGGTATTTGGGAGATTTGCAATCTTGTTTACTGTTTCTGGTTCGTTACGAGAAAAATCGCCAAAAATCACCAGAACGTAAGTTTGAGCTGCCAATTTACGAGCATCTTCCCCAGGTATTTATCTAACTTTCGCTAGTTCAGAGTTTTTCGAGTTACGCATCGTAACTATTTTTCAAAAATCAACTTTTACAAACTGTTCTGTTTTGATAGATTCTTGCACTGTTTTGCATTTGCATCTTTTTGCCCACCTTTTTTAGTTCTCTTGATCAAAGAACCTTATTTAAGTTGTGATACAGTAGCTAGTGATTATTAAAATGCTTTTCATATGTCATACTGAACTTTTTAGATTTGATTAATATTATCATTGCACTAACGCTGCTAATGAGATTTGTGATGAGTTTTGTATGAAGGAAGTTTTCAAGTGTAGGAAAGAAGAATGATGAGATGAGATGAAGAATGGACAAAAGCTCAAGCTTGGGGATGCCCATGTCACCCCAAGATATATTCAAGAAGTACAAGCATCAAAGCTTGGGGATGCCCAAGGCATCCCCATCTTCATCAATTAAAAATATCAGGTCCTGTTTCTGTTCACTATATTTTTATTGCTTCATATACTATGTGTTATTCTTGGAGCGTCATTATTTTCTGTTGTGTATTTTATTTTCAATAAAGTGGGCACCATTATACCATGTTTGTTTGGGAGAGAGACACGCTCCGTTTTAATTGTATGAACGCTCTAGTTTTCACTCTTATTGTTCAACAAGCGTTTTATTTTTGCTAGTACTGCGTTTAGCTCTAGTTTTTCACTCCTATTTTGTTTAGAGTTTGCTAGTATGATTAGCTCTCTGATATTTAATGAATAATATAAATGAGAGTTGTTTCAAATAAGTTGATTGGTGTTGGATACGAGTAAAAAGGTTTCATATTAATAGTGATGCAAATGGAAGATCTACTCTGATGTTTCAATTGGGTTAAATTGATCATTTAGTTTAGACTTTTAATATCACCATATGCTTTAATTAATAAGTTTTGTCGCTATGCATGATTATGACCATTATTGCTCTCTTAGTTGGTCGCTATCTTTCTTTTTGCTAGCCTTCATTCTGTACTGAGTATGATCTCTACTCGTGCATCCAACCACCAAAAACCAAAATATGCCAAAAGTGTCCACCATACCTACCTATATGTGGTATTTCACCGCCACTCCAAGTAAATTTACATGTGCTACCTTTAAAACCTTCAAAATAATTCCTTGTTTTTGCAATACATAGCTCATGGGAAAGTAGCCTAAAAAAATATTGTGGTGAGGAATATGTCACTTATGTATCTTAGTTCTTATAAGCTGCTTGTTGTGTGGCAACCATGCTGACATGGGGACACCATCATCATATTTTTGATAAATATCATGTGAGTTACTATGCATGTCCGTCTTGTCTGAAGTAAAGGAGATAACCATGATAAAAGGTTAGAGTATGCATATTGTTAGAGAAGAACATTGGGCCGCTAACCAAAGCCATGTTTACATGGTGGAAGTTTCAGCATGGACATTAAAACCTCAAAAATCTCTTATGAGAAATTTATGTTGCAAAAGCTTTAAGCTTAAAGAGGAGTCCATTTGTCTGTTGTCCATGTTGTCCCGGTATGGATGTCTAAGTTGAGAATAATCAAAAGCGAGAAATCCAATGCGAACTTTCTCCTTAGACCTTTGTACATGTGGCATGGAGGTACCCCTTTGTGAAACTTGGTTGAAACATATGTAATGCGATGATACTCCATGGAAATTCGAGCTAATTAGGACAAGGTGCAGGCACTATTAGTATTCGATGCATGAGGCTTGCAACTTATAGGAAGTTTTATACATAACCTATATTACTTATTGCTACCGTTGACATAATTGCCTCTCTTAAAATTTTATATCTCTATGTTTTCAAAATAAAAAGCTCTAGCACATGTTTAATCTCTGCTTCCCTCTGTAAAGGGTCATTCTTTTACTTTTATGTTGAGTCTTCATCTTCTAAGTTATATGCACCGTCTTATGAGAGCATAGTTGTCATTCTTAGTTCTATGTGCATGGTCCCAAAATTATTATTGATTGAATCATGAATGTGTTATTAATTGTTCTTAAATTATTTGTATCTAGTCATCCTTTGAACTTTGAAGGTGCATGTCACCTCAAAAATTATTCTTTTTATCACTTACCTACTCGAGGACGAGCATGAGTTAAGCTTGGGGATGTTGATACGTCGTAAACGTATCTATAATTTTTGATGTTCCATGCTTGTTTTACACCAATTACTATATGTTTTAAGGGACTAACCTATTAATAGTTACAAAACTGCACAAGTTCTTGGTTTCAACTTTGTTGTGCAGGAAATAGGCAAATATGAAAGGAAATAGCTCATTATGGTGAAATATGGAATTTCCCGGAATCTGTCCCTGCTAAACACTTTTCAAAGATCGCTTCGAAACTCCATCAAAACGACGTCCAATGGAAAAGTCGTAAACTACAAAGTTGTAGATAATTTCAAGCCGAACAATTTGGAAATCTTATTCGTTTAGAACGGACAAAGGATGCATCCGGCAGAGCAGAATTACTGCGGAGGTTCGTGCAGTCTCGGGACTCCGAAAGTTGGTGACGTATTTGACACAAACTCTTTCCATACCTGGATATTTCGGCCCAGCCACGAGTTGTGAGGCTCATGAAGGACAGAGGGGAGTCCTAGGAAGGTTCTAGAGGTGCCCAAGAGCCCTTGGATCAAAGGGGCATCCATCCCATGGCCTAGATTGCATCTCCAACACTATATATTGATGGGAAACCCTATTTTTGGAGGTCCAAGCATTGTCACGAAAATCCTTCTCCTTGGCAGTAGCCAAGGAGGGGGAAACACTCATTTACACCAGCATCAAATCAAGGAAGAAGAAGGCTAAGGGGCGGCGCTCCCTCATGATGCCGGCGGCGGGGAAGGAGTCCCCCGCGCCGCCGCCCACGCCTCCGCCTCCCGGCGCTCCTCGCTGAGCCCTCCAACGTCTTCACCGCCATCTCCATCACCAACTCCTCATTGTATTCAGTGGTCCATCCTCTCATAAACCTCTGTACTGCCCTATGTAAACATGGTGTTTGATGCTATAAGTTATAATCCTATGATCTATGTCATGTTGCCATAGTTTATTTGTTCTTTGATTGATTGGTTGTTTCTCTTTGGTTCATTAGAGTTGTATGTTGATATGTTACCGTCCTTGGTGCCCATTATATTTGTGCGCGCATGGATCAAGCACCATAGGGTTGGTAATACTTGTATACTAGAAGGGGGAAGTTCTGCCGGAGTGACAGAAATCTAAGGACGAGAATCGGATAGTTGCATGTATGGGAGTAAGAGGACCATTTACTTAATGCTATGGTTGGGGAAACCTTAATGCTTGCTAGTATTTACGGATGTTTGCTAGCAAACCAATCATATAGTACTTGTAATCCCGGAGGGAGAGCATGTATATTTAGCCTCTCCTACATAGAAAACTGCATCGAAGACATTGAACCCAAGATCTTCATTAATCGATCTTGGACAAAGCCACCACTATTACCACCGCCTTTCCACACTCATGGTACTGTTAGTTTAGTTTGTTTTATTGCTGCAGAACTAACATTTATTCCGTGTATTTTATTGTTCTGCAAAGTCACCTCTCGTACCCGTTATCGCTCTAGTTTTATTTCATAGATATTGCAAATGCTTAGTGTGCGTAGAGTTGTATCAGTGGTTGATAGAACTTGAGAGAATCTTTATCCTACCTTTAGCTCCTCGTTCGGTTCGACACTCTTACTTATCGAAAAGGCTACACGCGATCCCCTATACTTGTGGGTTATCACCTATCACCTATCATGATCAAGATCATCTATTTGTAATGCTACATGTTGTGTTTGTTGGGATTCGATGAATATGGAATACTATGTTATGTTGATTATCAATCTATCATATATGTGTTGTTTATGATCTTGCATGCTCTCCGTTGCTAGTAGAGGCTCTGGCCAAGTTGATACTTGTAACTCCAAGAGGGAGTATTTATGCTCGATAGTGGGTTCATGCCTCCATTTAATCTGGGACAGTGACAGAAAGTTCTAAGGTTGTGGATGTGCTGTTGCCACTAGGGATAAAACATCAATGCTTTGTCTAAGGATATTTGTGTTGATTACATTACGCACCATACTTAATGCAATTGTCTGTTGTTTGCAACTTAATACTGGAAGGGGTGCGGATGCTAACCTGAAGGTGGACTTTTTAGGCATAGATGCATGCTGGATAGCGGTCTATGTACTTTGTCGTAATGCCCAATTGAATTTCACACTACTCATCATGATATGTATGTGCATTGTTATGCCCTCTCTATTTGTCAATTGCCCAACTGTAATTTGTTCACCCAACATGCTATTTCTTATTGGAGAGACACCACTAGTGAACTGTCGACCCCGGTCCATTCTTTTACATCGAATACAATCTACTGCAAACATTGTTCTTTACTATTCTTCGCATACAAACATCATTTTCCACACCATACATTTAATCCTTTGTTACAGCAAGCCGGTGAGATTGACAACCTCACTGTTAAGTTGGGGCAAAGTATTTGGATTGTGTTGTGCAGGTTCCACGTTGGCGCCGGAATCCCTGGTGTTGCGCCGCACTACACTCCGTCACCAACAACCT
The DNA here is from genome assembly GCF_019359855.2 of Lolium perenne. Lineage (NCBI taxonomy): Eukaryota > Viridiplantae > Streptophyta > Magnoliopsida > Poales > Poaceae > Lolium > Lolium perenne. The sequence continues at coordinate 220,208,050 of NC_067247.2, forward strand.
TCACGTGCTCCTTGACTCCTACTGGTTCGATAACCTTGGTTTCTTACTGAGGGAAAACTTGCTGCTGTACGCATCACACCTTCCTCTTGGGGTTCCCAACGGGCGTGTGCTTTACGCGTCAACAAGCTCTTTTTCTGGCGCCGTTGCCGGGGAGATCAAGACACGCTGCAAGGGGAGTCTTCCACTTCCAATCTCTTTACTTTGTTTTTTTCTTGCATTACTTTACTTTATTTACTACTTCGTTTGCTTTCTTATATCAAAATACAAAAAAAATAGTTACTTGTTTTACTTTATTTTACTGTCTTGTTTGCGTTCTCTATATTAAAAACACAAAAAAATTAGTTACTTGCATTTATTTTATCTAGTTTGCTTTATTTACTATTGCTAAAATGGGTACTCCTGAAAATACTAAGTTGTGTGACTTCACTAGCACAAATAATAATGATTTCCTATGCACACATATTGCTCCACCTGCTGCTACAACAGAATTTTATGAAATTAAACCTGCTTTACTAAATCTTGTTATGAGAGAGCAATTTTCTGGTGTTAGTTCTGATGATGCTGCTGCCCATCTTAATAATTTTGTTGAACTTTGTGAAATGCAAAAGTATAAGGATGTAGATGGTGACATTATAAAATTAAAATTGTTTCCTTTCTCCTTAAGAGGAAGAGCTAAATATTGGTTGCTATCTTTGCCTAAGAATAGTATTGATTCGTGGACTAAATGTAAGGATGCTTTCATTGGTAGATATTATCCTCCTGCTAAAATTATATCTTTGAGAAGTAGCATAATGAATTTTAAGTAATTGGATAATGAGCATGTTGCTCAAGCATGGGAAAGAATGAAATCTTTGGTTAAAAATTGCCCTACCCATGGACTGACTACTTGGATGATCATCCAAACATTTTATGCAGGATTGAATTTTTCTTCGCGGAACCTATTGGATTTAGCTGCTGGAGGTACTTTTATGTCCATCACTCTAGGCGCCGCAACAAACATTCTTGATGATATGATGATTAATTACTCTGAATGGCACACGAAAAGAACTCCACAAGGTAAGAAGGTAAATTCTGTTGAAGAAACCTCCTCCTTGAGTGATAAGATTGATGCTATTATGTCTATGCTTGTGAATGGTAGATCTAATGTTGATCCTAATAATGTTCCGTTAGCTTCATTGGTTGCTCAAGAAGAGAATGTTGATGTGAACTTCATTAAAAATAATAATTTCAACAACAATACTTATAGGAATAATTCTGGTAACAACTATAGGCCATATCCTTCTAATAATAGTAATGATTATGGTAATTCTTATGGTAATTCTTACAACAATAATAGGATTGTACCCCCTGGTCTTGAAGCTATGCTTAAAGAATTTATTAATACACAAACTGCTTTTAACAAATCTGTTGAAGAAAAGCTTGGTAAAATTGATATTCTTGCTTCTAAGGTTGATAGTCTTGCTGCTGATGTTGATCTTTTAAAATTGAAAGTTATGCCTAATGAAACTAAAGATATTAAGTCATTTGCTACAGCAAATGCCATCCAAGTTCGAATTAATGAAAATATTAGATTGATGGCTGAATTGCGTGCTAGGTGGGAAAAAGAAGAAAATACTAAAGAGAATAATGTAGCTAAAGTTTGGACTATTACCACCACTAGTAATGCTAATGCTTCACATGTTGCTACACCTCCTACTATCAATGGTAAAATAATTGTAATTGGTGTTGGCAATGTTTCTACTCCTAATGCAAAGCGTGCAAAAGCACTGAAAGCTGCTAAAGCTATTTGAAAGCGCTTGTGATAAAACTGCTGAAATTTTTCAAAATATTGGGGACAATGATCCCATTGCTTTAGATCATAATGGTTTAGATTTTGATGATTGTCACATCTCTGAAGTTATAAAGTTCTTACAAAAACTTGCTACAAATCCTAATGCTAGTGCTATAAATTTGGCCTTTACAAAACATATTACAAATGCTCTCATAAAAGCTAGAGAAGAGAAACTAAAACTTGAGACTTCTATTCCTAGGAAGTTAGAAGATGGTTGGGAGCCCATCATTAAGATGAAGGTCAATGATTTTGATTGTAATGCTTTATGTGATCTTGGTGCAAGTATTTCTGTTATGCCTAAGAAGATCTATAATATGCTTGACTTGCCACCATTGAAAAATTGTTATTTGGATGTTAATCTTGCTGATAATTCTACAAAGAAACCTTTGGGGAGGATTGATAATGTTCGCATTACGGTTAACAATAACCTTGTCCCCGTTGATTTTGTTGTCTTGGATATTGAATGCAATGCATCTTGTCCCATTATTTTGGGAAGACCTTTTCTTCGAACTGTTGGTGCTATTATTGATATGAAGGAAGGTAATATTAAATATCAATTTCCTCTCAAGAAAGGTATGGAACACTTCCCTAGAAAGAGAATGAAGTTACCTTTTGATTCTATTATTAGAACAAATTATGATGTTGATGTTTCGTCTTTTGATAATACTTGATTCACACTTTCTGCGCCTAGCTGAAAGGCGTTAAAGAAAAGCGCTTATGGGAGACAACTCATTATTTTACTTCTGCACTTTTGTTTTATATTTGAGTCTTGGAAGTTGTTACTACTGTAGCAACCTCTCCTTATCTTTATTTTATTGCATTGTTGTGCCAAGTAAAGTCTTTGATAGTAAAGATGATACTAGATTTGGATTACTGCACAGAAACAGATTTCTTGCTGTCACGAATTTGAGTAGTATTCTCTGTAGGTAACTCAGAAAAATCTGCCAATTTACGTGCGTGATCCTAAGATATGTACACAACTTTCATTCAATTTGAGTATTTTCATCTGAGCAAGTTAAGTGCCCGAGAAAAATTCGTCTTTACATACTGTTCTGTTTTGACAAATTCTGCCTTTTATTTCGCATTGCCTGTTTTGCTATGTTTGATGGATTTCTTTGTTCCATTAACTTTTAGTAGCTTTGTGCAATGTCCAGAAGTGTTAAGAATGATTATGTCACCTCTGAATATGTGAATTTTTGATTATGCACTAACCCTCTAATGAGTTTGTTTTGAGTTTGATGTGGAGGAAATTTTCAAGGATCAAGAGAGGAGGATGATACAATAGGATCAAGGAGAGTGAAAACTCTAAGCTTGGGGATGCCCCCGTGGTTCATCCCTGCATATTTCAAGAAGACTCAATCATCTAAGCTTGGGGATGCCCAAGGCATCCCCTTCTTCATCGACAACTTATCAGGTCACCTCTAGTGAAACTATATTTTTATTCCGTCACATCTTATGTGCTTTACTTGGAGCGTCTTTATGTTTTTGTTTTTGTTCGAATAAAATCGGATCCTAGCATTATTTATGTGGGAGAGAGACAAGCTCCGCTGTTGCATATGAACACATGTGTTCTTAGCTTTATTCTTAATGTTCATGGCGAAGGTTGAAACTGCTTCGTTCATTATTATATGGTTGGAAACAGAAAATGCTACATGTGGTAATTGGTATAATGTCTTGAATAATTTGATACTTGGCAATTGTTGTGCTCAAATAGATCATGTTTAAGCTCTTGCATCATGTACTTTGCACCTATTAATGAAGAAATACCATAGAGCTTGTTGAAATTTGGTTTGCATGATTGGTCTCTCTAAAGTATAGATATTTTCTGGTGAGGGTTTGAACAACAAGGAAGACAGTGTAGAGTCTTATAATGCTTGCAATATGTTCTTATGTAAGTTTTGTTGTACCAGTTCATACTTGTGTTTGCTTCAAACAACCTTGCTAGCCTAAGCCTTGTATTGAGAGGGATTACTTCTCGTGCATCCAAAATCCTTGAGCCAATAACTATGCCATTTGTGTCCACCATACATACCCACTACATGGTATTTTTCTGCCATTCCAAGTAAATACTTCATGTGCTACCTTTAAACAATTCAGAAGTTATCATCTCTTATTTGTGTCAATGTTTTATAGCTCATGAGGAAGTATGTGGTGTTTTATCTTTCAATCTTGTTGGGCAGCTTTCACCAATGGACTAGTGGCTTCATCCGCTTATCCAATAATTTTGCAAAAAGAGCTGGCAACGGGGTTCCCAGCCCCAATTAATTAACTTTCATTAATAATTCTCTTCACATGTTTTGCTCTGATTCATCAGTAAGCAACTTAATTTTGCAAATAGACACTCTATGGTATGTGAAATGTTGGAAGGCACCCGAGGATTCGGTTAGCCATGGCTTGAGAAAGCAAAGTTGGGGAGGAGTTTCATCTCTAAATAAAACTAAAATAAATAGACACTCCTTCATGGTATGTGATTGTTGGAAGGAACCCGAGGATTCGGTTAGCCATGGCTTGTGAAAGCAAAGGTTGGAAGGAGTGTCACCCAAAAATAAAAATAAACTACACTAAAGTACATGTGTAAACAAAAGAGAAGAGGGATGATCTACCTTGCTGGTAGAGATAACATCCTTCATGGGAGCCGCTCTTTGAAAGTCTGTTTGGCAAGGGGGTTAGAGTGCCCACTACCATTCGTTGACAACAACAAACACCTCTCAAAACTTTACTTTTATGCTCTCTATATGATTTCAAAACTTGAAAAGCTCTAGCACATGATTTTATCCCTGCTTCCCTCTACGAAGGGCCATTCTTTTACTTTTATGTTGAGTCAGTTTACCAATTTCTTTCTATCTTAGAATAAAACACTTGTATCAACTGTGTGCATTGATTCCTACATACTTACTTATTTGCATTCATCATATTACTTTGTGTTGACAATTATCCATGAGGTAAACATGTTGAAGTTGAAAGCAACTGCTGAAACTTATATCTTCCTTTGTGTTGCTTCAAAGTTTTCTACTAAGAATCTATTGCTTTATGAGTTAACTCCTACGCAAGTCTTATTGATGCTTGTCTTGGAAGTACTATTCATGAAAAGTCTTTGCTATATGATTCAGTTGTTTAATCATTGTCTTTACCATTACTTCGAATCACTTCATTCATTACATATGCTTTACAATAGTATTGATCAAGATTATGATAGCATGTCACTTCAGAAATTATCTTTGTTATCGTTTACCTACTCGAGGGAGAGTAGGAACTAAGCTTGGGGATGCTTGATACGTCTCAAACGTATCTATAATTTCTTATGTTCCATGCTACTTTTATGATGATACTCACATGTTTTATACACACTTTATGTCATATTTATGCATTTTCCGGCACTAACCTATTGACAAGATGCCGAAGAGCAAGTTGTTGTTTTCTGCTGTTTTTGGTTTCAGAAATCCTACAAAGGAAATATTCTCGGAATTGGACGAAATCAACGCCCAGGGTCTTATTTTTCCACGAAGCTTCCAGAAGACCGAAGAGGATACGAAGTGGGGCCACGAGGTGGCGACACACCAAGGCGGCGCGGCCAAGGAGGGGCCCGCGCCGCCCTAGTGTGTGGGCCCCTCGTGACGCCTCCAACCCTACCCTTCCGCCTACTTAAAGCCTTCGTCGTGAAAACCCCAGTACCGAGAGCCACGATACGGAAAACCTTCCAGAGACACCGCCGCTGCCAATCCCATCTCGGGGGATTCAGGAGATCGCCCCAGGCACCTTGCCGGAGAGGGGAATCATCTCCCGGAGGACTCTTCATCGCCATGATCGCCTCCGGATTGATGTGTGAGTAGTTCACCCCTGAACTATGGGTCCATAGTAGTAGCTAGATGGTTGTCTTCTCCTCATGTGCTATCATGTTAGATCTTGTGAGCTGCCTAGCATGATCAAGATCTTCCATTTGTAATGCTACATGTTGTGTTTGTTGGGGTCCGATGAATATGGAATACTATGTTATGTTGATTATCAATCTATCATATATGTGTTGTTTATGATCTTGCATGCTCTCCGTTGCTAGTAGAGGCTCTGGCCAAGTTGATACTTGTAACTCCAAGAGGGAGTATTTATGCTCGATAGTGGGTTCATGCCTCCATTTAATGCAGGACGGTGACAGAAAGTTCTAAGGTTGTGGATGTGTTGTTGCCACTAGGGATAAAACATCAATGCTTTGTCTAAGGATATTTGTGTTGATTACATTACGCACCATACTTAATGCAATTGTGCATTTGTTTGCAACTTAATACTGGAAGGGGTGCGGATGCTAACCTGAAGGTGGACTTTTTAGGCATAGATGCATGCTGGATAGCGGTCTATGTACTTTGTCGTAATGCCCAATTGAATTTCACACTACTCATCATGATATGTATGTGCATTGTTATGCCCTCTCTATTTGTCAATTGCCCAACTGTAATTTGTTCACCCAACATGCTATTTCTTATTGGAGAGACACCACTAGTGAACTGTGGACCCCGGTCCATTCTTTTACATCGAATACAATCTACTGCAAACATTGTTCTTTACTGTTCTTCGCATACAAACATCATTTTCCACACCATACATTTAATCCTTTGTTATAGCAAGCCGGTGAGATTGACAACCTCACTGTTAAGTTGGGGCAAAGTATTTGGATTGTGTTGTGCAGGTTCCACGTTGGCGCCGGAATCCCTGGTGTTGCGCCGCACTACACTCCGTCACCAACAACCTTCACGTGCTCCTTGACTCCTACTGGTTCGATAACCTTGGTTTCTTACTGAGGGAAAACTTGCTGCTGTACGCATCACACCTTCCTCTTGGGGTTCCCAACGGGCGTGTGCTTTACGCGTCAACACATGCCACCACGAGCAGGAGCTCTTCCGGGACACCGACGCTGCAGCAGGGTGTACGGGGCCGTGGCCTTGAAGTGTAGGATAGTCGGCAGCGAGCAGCTCGAGCCAGAAGTCTTTTCTTATTTCTTTAGCCTGACAGCCTCTCTTTCCAGTAGCTTATTTTGTGAACTAGTGTTTAGTCCTCTTATCCAGTCTGATTAGCCTCTCTTTCTAGTAGTTTAGTCTATGAGTTGGTTCCTTCAGTCTCTTATTGTAGGATAACGTTGCATAGAAAACAAAAAATTTCCTACCGCGAACACGCAATCCAAGCCAAGATGCAATCTAGAAGACGGTAGCAACAAGGGGATTATCGAGTCTCACCCTTGAAGAGATTCCAAAGCCTACAAGATGAGGCTCTTGTTGCTGCGGTAGACGTTCACTTGCCGCTTGCAAAAGCGCGTAGAAGATCTTGATCACGACGCCACGAACGGGCAGCACCTCCGTACTCGGTCACACGTTCGGTTGTTGATGAAGACAACGTCCACCTCCCGTTCCAGCGGGCAGCGGAAGTAGTAGCTCCTCTTGAATCCGACAGCACGACGGCGTGGTGTCGGTGGTGGTGGAGAAATCCGGCGGAGCTTCGCTAAGCGTGCGGGATGTGGTGGAGGAGAGAGGCCGCTAGGGTTTGGGAGAGGGGGGCGCCGGCCACTAAGGGGTGCGGCCACCTTGGTGGTTCTTGGGTTTGGGAGAGGGGGGCGCCGGCCACTAAGGGGTGCGGCCACCTTGGTGGTTCTTGGGTTTGGGAGAGGGGGCGCCGGCCACTAAGGGGTGCGGCCACCTTGGTGGTTCTTGGGTGTGGGAGAGGGGGGCGCCGGCCACTAAGGGGTGCGGCCACCTTGGTGGTTCTTGGGTGGCCGGCCCCCTCCCCTTGGCCCCTCATTATATAGGTGGAAGCCCCAAGTGTTGGACTACAAGTCTCCGAATAAGACCCGAACACAAAACCTTCCATGTGATAGGGAAACCTACCCAAGGTGGGAATCCCACTTGGGGTGGGATTCCCCCCTTCCATGTGGGGGGGTGGCCGGCCCCCATAGGGGGAGTCCACTTGGGACTCCTCCCCTTCTAGGGTTGGCCGGCCATGGAGGTGGAGTCCCTCCGGGACTCCACCTTCCTTGGTGGTTTCTTCCGGACTTTTCTAGAACCTTCCATAGAACCTTCCGGATCATTTTAAATCACATAAAATGACTTCCTATATATGAATCTTATTCTCCGGACCATTCCGGAACTCCTCGTGATGTCCGGGATCTCATCTGGGACTCCGAACAAATATTCGAACTCCATTCCATATTCAAGTTCTACCATTTCAACATCCAACTTTAAGTGTGTCACCCTACGGTTCGCGAACTATGCGGACATGGTTGAGTACTCACTCCGACCAATAACCAATAGCGGGATCTGGAGATCCATAATGGCTCCCACATATTCAACGATGACTTTAGTGATCGAATGAACCATTCACATACGATACCAATTCCCTTTGTCACGCGATATTTTACTTGTCCGAGGTTTGATCATCGGTATCACACTATACCTTGTTCAACCTTGTTTCCTGACAAGTACTCTTTACTCGTACCGTGGTATGTGGTCTCTTATGAACTTATTCATATGCTTGCAAGACAATAGACGACATTCCACCGAGAGGGCCCAGAGTATATCTATCCGTCATCGGGATGGACAAATCCCACTGTTGATCCATATGCCTCAACTCATACTTTCCGGATACTTAATCCCACCTTTATAACCACCCATTTACGCAGTGGCGTTTGGTGTAATCAAAGTACCTTTCCGGTATAAGTGATTTACATGATCTCATGGTCATAAGGACTAGGTAACTATGTATCGAAAGCTTATAGCAAATAACTTAATGACGTGATCTTATGCTACGCTTAACTGGGTGTGTCCATTACATCATTCATACAATGAGATAACCTTGTTATTAATAACATCCAATGTTCATGATTATGAAACTAATCATCCATTAATCAACAAGCTAGTTAAGAGGCATACTAGGGACTCTTTGTTGTTTACATATCACACATGTACTAATGTTTCGGTTAATACAATTATAGCATGACATATAAACATTTATCATAAACATAAAGATATATAATAACCACTTTTATTATTGCCTCTTGGGCATATCTCCTTCAGTCTCCCACTTGCACTAGAGTCAATAATCTCGATTACATTGTAATATACCTAACACCCATGGCATTCTGGTGTTGGTCATGCTTTGCGCTAGGGAGAGCTTTAGTCACACTAGTAGGAAAACCCTTATAGGCGGAGCTTAGTTCTGTGGCGCACCTCAAAAAATGCGCCACAGAAATTTATTTTGTGGCGCACCAGGCAAGGTGCGCCACAAAAATAGCTTAATTTTGTGGCGCACCAGCGAGCCGTGCGCCACAAAAACTTGGTGGGCCCCACAAGCTGTCACCCCAATCATTGGTTTTACTATTTCTATGGCGCACGGACCACCGTGCGCCACTAAACTAAGCTTATCTGTGGCGCACGGCCACGTTGCGCCACAAAAATAAGATATTCTGTGGTGCACTGCCACTGTGCGCCACAAAAATAAGCTATTCTGTGGCGCAGTTTCCCTGGTGCGCCACAGAAATAAGGTATTCTGTGGCGCACTCTTTTCGGTGCGCCACAAAATTAGCGAACCAGATCTACAAAAGTGAGCCAACCTCCCACCTACCACACTACACAAGCCATTCTTCTTCCTCCATCTAGCTCGTCCCCCCCCCCTTCTCTCTCATACCATTTTGACTCTACTTTTCACTTGTTTGGGTATTTATTGCACTTACTTTGGTTGATACTTAATTGGAGTTGAGGAGAAGGCTCTCCATACTCTCTCCTCCTCTCGAACTCCTCGATCGCGGTCTCGTCTCAGTATCGAATCTAGAAGGTGAGTAGTTGGAGGAGACATACATATGCTTGGAGGAGACATGCATATGCTTGTAGATCTTGTGTGGCCGTCGTGTGTATGGATGCTTGTTGCAGGTGAAGCGCTTGTGTGTGTGCCGGTGTGCTGCATGGATGTTTGCCGAAATGTTGATTCATTTCCGTTTCGGCAAATTTTGCACTACCCATATGTCCTACTTTGAGGAGAGGTCATGCCGAATTTTTCCGCTCCATGTAATACCTTGAGGAGAGGTACGGCCCATGCATGTGTGTGCATTTGGTGCGGTTCTAATTTCCTGTTCTATGTATACCATTTGCAGGCAAGCATGGTCCTCTCGATGAGTTCCGCTCGAATCTCTAGATACAAGATAGACGCGAAGGAGGACATGATTCGGAACAATAGGCGCCAGATAAGATGTCCGTGTCGATCATGCAAACTCGAGCGCTGGATCAACCCTGATTCCGGACAACTGGAGGAGCACCTGCTGAGGCGCGGTTTCATGCAAGACAACTAGGCGCGGCCGGCCCCATCAAATGGTGCGCATGAAGACCATGTCGAGCGAGATGACTATCATCATGAACAAGACTATCATCATGCCGACGGGGACTATCATCATGAAGAAGAAGTCGGCGGAGAAGATCATCATGAAGAAGAAGATGCCGGCGGAGAACATCATCATGATGAAGAAGAAGATTCCGACGCGACCCCGCTAATTTCGGCCTTGCGGGACTCTCATGTTCAAGATCTTATCCTCCAGGAGACGAGCAACGATAGAGTTGCAGCTAGAGAGAGAGCCAAGCTGTCGCAAATGGAGAAAGACGGGATGATTCCGATCTTTCCTGGGTGTCGTCCGCAGGATACGCGCTTGCATGTAACGCTTGATTACCTGCAGATGAAGACGCAGAACAAGTGGACCGATTCCAGCTTCAGCAAGAACTTAAAATTCTGGCACGATCGTCTCCCGGAGGGGAACACATTGCCAAGTACTACCGAGGAGGCCAAGAAAGTCGTGTGTCCCCTTGACCTACCGCACGAAAAATACCACGCCTGCATTAATGATTGTGTGATTTATAGGTGCGAGTACAAGGACAGAACCACATGTCCGGTGTGTGGCCACGGACGGTACAAGGTTGGGAACAAGAAGGTACCTCGAAAAGTGGTATGGTACTTTCCTATCACTCCCCGTCTGCAGCGGTATTTCGTGGACCCTAAGGAAGCAAAGCTCATGCAATGGCACGCGGAAAGGCAGAAGCCCGAAGAAGATCCGGAGATGGGCTATATGCTGACACACCCTTCAGACGCTGGACAGTGGCAAGCATTGGACATCGCCTTCCCTAGGTTCGGGGGCGACGCAAGGAACATCAGGCTGGGTATGAGCACCGATGGACTCAATCCGTTCGGCAACCAGAGTAGCACGCATAGCACCTGGCCTGTGTTTGTATGGCCTTACAACCTACCCCCGTGGCTGTGCACCAAGCAAAGGTACATACACCTGAGTATTCTCATTCAGGGGCCGAAACAACCAGGTGTCGACATGCATTTGTATCTCGGGCTTCTGAAAGAGGAGTTAGACACGTTGTGGAAGACGCCACCCCGTACGTGGGACGCCTACACTAGAACTTATTTCGATATGAGAGCCGCGTTGATCACGACGGTCACGGACTATCCTAGTTAAGCATATGTATCTGCCCAGGTCGGCCACGGATTCAACGGCTGTGTGAAGTGCATGGACGATACCCCGCATCTACAACTACCAAGGGATCCCGGGTCCTCGAAAACCGTCTACCCAGGTGCTCGAAGGTGGCTTCGCTTGGATCACCCGTGGAGAAAACGCGGTGATCTGTTCAATGGTAAAGATGAGCCCGATGGACCCCCACGCCCGAGGAGCGGCGCATAAATCGATGATCTTCTGAAAAATTGGAAGGAGTGCCCAGCGCCGGGAAAGAAGCGACCGAAGCCAGAGCCGCTGCTCGGTGTATGGAAAGCGATGTCTGTTTTCCACGACTTGGAGTACTGGAAGGTCCTCCACACGCCCCACAGCCTTGATGTCATGCACATTACGAAGAACGTTACCGAGAGTCTGCTTGGCTCTCTTTGCAACTCAGAAAAGTCCAAGGATGGACCGAAAGCAAGATACGATCTTAAACATTTTGGCATCAGGAAAGATCTTCAAGCCCCCGATACTGACGACGACGATGATGATGATGATGATCAGACGGAAGGGACTCAACGTCTCCGCAAAAGGGCTAAGAAGAACGCGGTGCAGCTTCCCGCTGCCTGCTTCACAACGACTCCGGAGGAGCTCGAGCAGTTTTTCAGGTGCCTCCTAGGAGTGAAAGTTCCTCACGGTTACTCGGGGAATATAAGCAGATATCTGGACGTAGCGAAGAAGAGGTTCACCGGGATGAAGTCTCACGATTGCCACGTGCTAATGACGCAGATACTTCCCGTTGCGATCCGAGGCATAATGGACGAGCACGTCCATGATACACTGTTTGGCCTTTGCAACTTTTTTGACGTTATCACCAGGAAGTCGATCGGCGTGAGGCAGCTCAAGATGCTACAGGATGAGATCATGGTGATACTATGTGAGCTCGAGATTTACTTCCCGCCTGCATTCTGTGATATATGCGTCCATCTCCTTCTCCATGTCATTGACATCAAGCAGCTCGGCCCAACGTTCCTCCACAACATGATGCCTTTCGAAAGGCAGAACGGTGTCATGAAAGGATACGTTCGCAATAGGGCCCGTCCAGACGCAAGCATGGCCAAGGGGTTTCTAACCTACGAGTGCATCTCCTTCTGCCAGAATTATCTAAGCACCGAGGACGACGAGGATCATGTTGGTCTACCCCCCAGGACGCACCTCGGGAGGCTCGCTGGAGTCGGTCACCGCGAGGGCTAACGCTCAGTCCATGTCGGCATTGAAAATCGATGCGGCGACTTTGAGAGGGCTCACCGGGTCGCGCTACAACACTTAAAACTGATCGAACCTTTCGTGCAAGAGCACAAAAGCATGGTCGAGCAGAATTACATCGATATGGGCCGGCCGAGGAAGATGGGAGACGTAACCAAAAAGCACAACTCCAGCTTCACGCGTTGGTTCAAGCAAACTCAACTGGTTGAAGCACAGAGAAAAAGGCCTTCTACCGAAGATGAAAAAATCATATACACCTTATCACAGGGACACGCGCATAACGTAAGGACCTATCAGGGGTACGACATCAACGGTTACAGATTCTACACCGAGGAAAAGGACAGAAATAGTGAAAATCAAAACTCAGGAGTAACTATGCTGTCATACGCCGATGACGAGACTAATGTCAAGGAAAGAATTTTTGGAAGGATCGAGGAGATATGGGAGCTCAATTACTGTGGAGAGACGGTGCCAATGTTTCGTGTGAGATGGGCCAAGAAGGTCGAAAAAGAAGGCCGATATTTCACAACCATGGTTATACCCGATGCAAAATCGAAGAACGCATCCGCGAAAAATGAGCCATGGGTACTCGGTAGCCAAGTTGACCAATGCTTCTTCATCACCGATCCGTCGAGGCCTAGCCGTGTTGTCGTGAGCAGGGGCAAGAGGAGCATCATAGGAATGCAAGGAGACGCCAACGAGGAAGACTTGGACAAAAACGATGACCCGAAGATGGAGGAGGAATTCGACAGGCACTTCGACATGCCTACTACTAGTAAAGTAAGAAGGAAGACCTCCCTACCCTCTAAAGGTTGTCCGTTCACGCGAAGAAATCTCAAGGTGGCCGGCATAAAGTATTCAACCGCCAACAACCGAAAGGGCAAGAAGATTGCGAAGAGACGCTAGAGCTCGGAGCCGGGACGAAGAAGATCTTTTTTTGGTCTATCACATGTGTGTGAGTGTGTGTGTTAGACAAGTACATGCATGTGTGTGTGAGAGAAACAAGAACATGTTTGTATGAGACAAGTAATTTATAATTCCCTACTAATTACTAAATAATGTTGTGTTATTTATTGTATTTATTGAAATGTAACTAAAATATGAAAAAAGGAACAAAAATTGTGTGGCAGCCAGGGTTCGAACCTGGCTACTAACTGCCTAACATTGGCCTTAACCACTAGACTAGTGCTATGTATCTGTCAGGACACAGCAGTAAACCGTTTTGTTTTGCCAAGTGTCTAAATTCTGTGGCGCACTCCCCATTAGGTGCGCCACAGAAATAAGGAATTCTGTGGCGCATGTCAGTGCTGATGCGCCACAGAAAGCTTAATTCTGTGGCGCACTGAGAGGGATGCGCCACAGAATTTGGACACTTAGTGAAATAACTCGATCAACAGCAGTTTCTTCCCCACTCAGTCACTCACAACCCTAGCGCCACACTTCTCTCGCGCAACCGCCACCACCGCCTAGCGCCGTCGCCACCGCCTAGAGCCACCGCCTAGCGCCGCCGCTGCTGAGGAGGAGGACGCCCGAGCCGCCGCCGCCACCGAGGAGGAGGAGGACGCCCGAGCCGCCGCCGCCACCGAGGAGGAGGACGACGCCCGAGCCGCCGCCGCCACCGAGGAGGAGGAGGACACCCGAGCCGCCGTCGCCGAGGAGGAGGAGGAGGATAGCGCTACCACCACCGCTTGATCCCCGCCACCGCCACCCGTTCGGTGAGAGCTCCTCTCCCCTGTCCTCCCCACTCCCATGTCCCCTGCCCTAATTCCCTCTCTGGCTAGCCTAGTTGCTATGGATTACTTGCAATGTTGCTATGGATTGCTCAAATGTCCATCTCCTTGCAATGCTGCTATGGATTGCTCAAATGTGCATCTCCATTAGTAGTTTGGTTGGTTCAATAAAATGCATTAGTAGCAAATGAATGCAGTAGTGCTGCTGTAGTCAAATAGAATTTCAAGAAAAACTAGGTTGTAGTGCTGCTGTAGTCAAATAGGTTGTAGCAAAACAAAAAAAAACTAGGTTGTAGTGCTGCTGTAGTCAAATAGAATTTCAAGAACACCTCAATTTGCTTTGTAAGAGAGAGTCAAAAGAGGGTTAGTATGAATGCAGTAGCAAATAAAAATGAACAAGCTAATGTTGTAGCAAATGAATGCAGTAGAAACTTAGCAGATAAAAAGCTACTTGCTATCAAGAATAATGTTGTAGCAAAATAAATGTAGAAACAAATGACCTATATCTACTTTGGTTGCATGCTGTAGTGTAGTATGTATATGTTATTGCTAGGATTTGTTAGCAATTCTTGGTGAAAGCTAATGATGCTACTGGTTTAAATGGAAATGATGAAATGATGCTATGATGAAATGATGAAATGTACAAGCTAGAAATTGATTTAGGTTCTCTTGTTCATGCAAATGATGCTACTGGTTTAAATGTAAATGCAAATGATGCAGTCAAATGCTATTTAATTTATTACTTGCTATTTTTTTTTAATTCATTGGTTGCTGTTTTTTTTAATTCATTGCTTGCACTAGAGCTAATAAAGTTCTTGCTATTTCTCTGTTGACAATCATAATGCAGTATTTGTATGATGAAACTTCATTTATATGAAGCATATAATGGATGCATAAATCATGCCTGGTAGTGACTAGATGAATGTTGTAAAAGAAGAACACCTAGCAAGATAAGATATATCTAAATAAATGTTCAAAGATAAAAAAGCCACTGCCTACTATTTGAATGCATATCATCATTGGAATGCAGTGAACCAACCACTGCCTAGTTGATTTTGAATTACTGCTAGGATTTGTTGGCAGTAGCAAATGAATGCAGTAGAAATTTAGAGATAAAAAAGCTTTTGAAGAATATTCACTGAACCATCGGTACATGATGTGGACGGTAGCAAGAACCATCAGATGTGCGGTAGCAAGAACCATCAGTACATGCATTGTCTCTCCTGACCAAATATGACAGATTTTGAAGAATATTCCTGAACCAAAAATGGACAGGCTCTCCTGACCCATTTTGGGGAATATTCCCAATGGCTTGTCTCTGACCCATTTTGGAGAATATTCTCCCTCTTGTGGATTGACATCACAATTCAAAAAAGAAAGCGATGGCATTGTCCTATGTAACACAAGCTGTTCAGCTTGTGTTCTCATACCCTCTGTGCATGCCCTCCATCCTATATAAATGCCTAGTGTAGTGAACACTGAAAACCACACCAAACATGGACAACCTGTCTGGAGTGCAAAGAGGAGGAGCACTGGCTCCCTTGGTGCCTCTGGCTCTAGGGATGCCACTCTTTCCAAGACTTTTTCTATGGGTAGGGCAGACAAGGAGTTGCTAGTGTATCGTAGGAGAAGTGTGCAAGAGAGGGAAGCTTCTGCTGCCGGGTTCGGGAAGAAGAAGCGACGGATGGCTTGAACCAGCTAGGTGTGTTCACATACACTACACAAGTTCTCCCAGTTCCAAAATCTAGACCTAAGGGCATGATCAAACTGAAAAAGTATAAGCATCAGTTGAGGGAAGGAGGACCCACAGAGGTGTTGCCCTACTATGTAGAACCAAATCTTGAAGAAAAGGTTAAAGCTGGAGTTATCTTGTGCTGGCTGAGGAAGGGCATGAAAAAAATCAAAGATTTGTTATCCTAGTTTGTTGTAGTTAGTTGTAGTTTCAGCCATCTAGTTTTAGTGTGTGTCCTAGGTTGTCTGAATAATTATGTAATGTAAGGGTTGATGTAATGCTTCCATGCAATGATGAATAAAAGGGTTTATGTAATGCTTCTATGCAGATGGTAGGAAATAATGTATGTAATGTAAGGTTTATGTAATGCTTCTATGCAGATGGTAGGAAATAATCTCTGTCTAGGATGGTTATGGGGAAAAAATCCTATAGTACTAGTTCATGAAATTCTACTGTTTGAATTCATTTAAAATTTGATTAGCTATTGGTTTCAAGATAAAAATGCTACTGTTCATGAAATGCTACTGTTTGAATTCATTTATGAAATGATCATGCTCATGGTCATGCTCATTATCTTGTATATGCTTGTTTGAATTCATTTATGCTTGTTTATACAATATATATGAAGTGAATATGCTAGATAGAAAATATGAAGCTCCATTTGATAGAAGCAGATATTGCATTTATTTGTGCTGATATGAAGCAGATAGAAAATGTTATCTATTAATGGAAATGTAGTGCTCCGGGTTGTAGCAGGTAGTCTTGCTCAGGTTGTAGTACTGCTCAGGTTGTGCTGATATTGCATTTATTTGTGCTGATATGAAGCTGATATGAAGCTGATATGAAGCGGTGTAGTCTTGCTCCAGGTTGTAGTGCTCCAGGTTGTAGTGCTTTAGGATTTTTGTAGTGCTCCAAGTTGTAGTGCTCCAGGTTGTGGTGAAGTTGTGCTCCAGGTTCCATTTGATACAATATAGTGCTCCAGATTTTCGTAGTGCTCCAGGTTGTAGTGCTCCAGGTTCCATTTGATACAATATATATGAAGTTGTGCTCCAGGTTGTAGTGCTCCAGGTTGTGCTCCTTGCAAACCCTATTTCCTCTGTGTTGATGCAACTTTGTATGGTCGATATATGGTGGATATGTTGGATATATGGTGTATATGGTGGATATTTTTGCAGGGATTTCATTGAGTTGCCCATTTCTCCCGATGCGTTGATTAACTTCCGTTTCGGTTGAGAAATGGGCACTCCTACGTAGAAAAATTAGCAAAAGTCATGCCGAATTTTTTTGTTGACTTTTGTACTAACTTGTTGCCTCTTTTTAATGAAGTGCAAATAAACATGTCGGGCAGCACTTCTAAGCCCAGGAGCCAGAACGAAGAAGCGAGAGAGGCCAACAAGGACTTCTGGGAGGGCTACGAGCAGCCCTGGAAGGCCGCCGCCGAGTCACCCGGCGATGAGGAAGAGGGCCGGGACGCCGCCTCCGAGGGAGAGGGCCAGGAGGCCGCCGACGACACCGACGAGGGCCAGGATGCCGCCTCCGAGGGAGAGGGCCGGGGGGGCGCCGCCGACACCGGCGACGATGACGATAACTGGGACGCCGCCGCCGAGACCGGTGAAGAGACGACCGGTGAAGAGAACGCAGCCAACCGCACGGAAGGTGATAGCGGCGACAACCCTTAGGAGGGTAAGAAGAAGAGGACGGCGAGGAGGCCAAGGAGGGATCGGAGGCCGCAAGTGCTCGCCAACATCACCGATCATTTCACGGTAGTCTCCGAAAGTGGCCTATCCTTGGAGCCTTCGTGGGTTGCCAAAGGGTACGGCATGCAACTAGGGTGCATCGTCCGTGAAACCGTGCCGATCCTAACTCAGGACCTCAGAAGCAAGGAGAACGAGGCTCTCACCCAATCCCTCCTCCAGAAGCTTCACCAACGATACACGTTCCCGGAGCCGTTCAATAAGAAGGTGGAATCTTTAGCTCTCACGAAGATGAGCACCGCCTTGAGCAGCTGGAAGAACCGGCTGAAGAAAAAGATCGATGCCGGTGCAAGCTGGGAGAGGATAAGTACCAAAGAACCGTCGCTCTCCTTAGAAGACTTTAATGCATTCAAGTCTTACTTAGAGAGTGACAACTTGTTAAAAATGGACCGCACAGGGGAAGAAAATGCGGGAGTTGAACTTAGGGACCCACCATTGCGGAAGCGGCGGTTACCGAGGAAAACAGCCCACTTGGGACAAGGAGGATGCCGAGATGGTACGTCTGGGGAAAGAAAACCCCTGGCACAAAATCCAGGATGAACAGGCTAGGAACTTTGTCCGGTCCCGCTACTACTTAGACTGGAAGACGGGAGAATTTATTACGGATCACAAAGACGTGAGGGATTTCGAGAAGTACCTGGTAAGGATAGTTCTATATTATTTCGCTCATCTTATCAGGCAATGAAGCCAAATGGGCTAACCTTAAGTTCCTTTGTCTGAAGGATGAAGAGTTGACGAAGGCTGGCCCGTCGTCCCAGGGTCGACGGAACCGTGGGACACGCCTTTCCAACGGGCGATGAACAAATACAAGGAGAGGGAGCTGGACAAGCCACTGACGTCGGGTGGCCGTGTGTCCGGCTTTGGCACAAGTATGAAGCTATCCGAGTACTACGGATCGGATGCCAAGACGAGAAAGCTGGAGAGGAGGTCGTTGGCTAAGGATAAATCCGAGGTTCAGGAGCTGAAGAAGAAGGTGGAGTCACTAGAGAAGCTGGTGGCGAAAAGCTTTGTGGAGAACACGGAGATGATGAACAAGTTATTGGACGAGAAGATCGACGGATCATCCCCACAGGTTGATGGAGGTGTTAGCTGCTTGGAATGCGGGAGGTCAAGTGGGGCCGATACATGTGCCCAGCATCAGCGGCAGCAACTCAAGCTTCCACGTGTCGCCGACGGTGCCGCTCCACCCGACGCCGGCGTCGGGGCTCCACCAGACGCCGCCGCTCCACCCGACGCCCCAGCTCCAACCGCCGCCGCAGCTCCAACTGGTCGCATCGACGCCCCCAACCGCCGCCCTTGTATCGACGATGGCGAGATCGACGCCATCAAGGAGGTAAACTCATTAGTTACTCCTTCGCGTCATCTTCTTTAACTATATATGCCTTTCGTGACTGCCATCTCACGATGCCCAACATGGCGCCCACGACTCGGGATGAACCATGCATATTTACGCAAGCGGTGGAGCCCGGCGGCAAGTTGGTGGAAGTTGCTAGCGGCCATGTCATGGCTTCCCGCATTATGCACGGCACTAGATTGGCGGAAGACGTGGCGAAGGTCAAGTTGGTAATGGTAGTGCCGGAGTACCGCTACGGCATGCCCCCCTTTCAACCTCCGGGCACAGACGAAGGCGACGTTTTGACCCTTGGGGATTGCACCTCATGGGTTATGAAATGGCCGAAGAACCAGATTCGTCTGGGGGGGGGGGGGGGGCTTCCGAGTGCTAAGAAAAGCACCGGCGCCACCTCCCCTATCATCCGGCCCAAGATCGCCAGCGCCGACGACACCCTTAAGGAACCGGCGGTCGCCGCCCCCACTACCCTGAAGGAACCGGCGGTCGCCGCCGCCACCCGGAAGGAACCGACGATCGCCGCCACCACCACACGCCACAAACAGTTGTTGGGAGCGCTACCGCAACGACCGTCAACTAGACGCACGGTACGCCAAGCGGCGGCATCGCAACCGCCACCACCTAAGGTCCAGGACATGGCGCCACTTGATGGCAACGATGCAGATGATGATGATGACATCGATGCCTACATCAACACTGGCGCCTGCAGCCAAGATATGTACATGCCTCCTATGGATGAACAAGCCTTCCGCACACACGGCGATCAACTTGGTCGTCCCCCTACAGTGACAAAGCAGCGCCTGGTCTTCACGGGTCTTTCTCAAGACACTCCTCCGGAGGCTGGCAATCCAGCTCAAGTCAAGCCTGCTACCGTTTTCAGCCCTAACACGCTGCACGATCATCGGGGAGCCACCCAAATCAACCCCAGCGACCTCAGAAGCACCACCAGCACCCGAAGCACCACCAGCACCCGAAGCACCACCATCTGCACCACCAGCACCCCCAGTAGGTCAGGTGAAGAAGGCAAGGAAGAGAGGAGCCAAGAAGGGCGCATCTTCGAACCAGCCTGCTCCTAAGAGGATCCGGGCCGACGACATGGTACCACCTACACCGGATGGCTTGCCCCGGTGTCATGAAGCTGGTAGCGATCTGCCTCCGGACATGGAACACCTCGCAAGTGGACCAATGCTCCCTTTGCAGAACACTATTATTTATCTAGAGAGCGTCCTTCTTAAAGAAAAGGATCCAAATTACCCGGTGTTCACGGTCAAGGTGCCGTCCGACCAGAACTTCGTCAATGAAGACCCCGTGGATATCTTCTTCATAGCGTTCGAGGACGTCTTCAACCTATTTCACTCGAAACGGCTCGACTATAACTTGGTCCGCCTATACGTGATCAATCTTCAGATGAAGATCAACAGAGAGAGACCCCGCCACATCGCGGTAGCGGATCCCTACTACATGCGCGATAGCCAGCTCCAGGACGGCTCAAGGACACGGACCAAGGCGGTGCGATACCTCCAGAACTTCATGCTCATGTACAAAGAGAGCAACACCATTCTTACACTGTCTTTCCCGAGTAAGTACACATCCGCTCACGGCCGTCGTAACTTATGCTTTCTTATATATTTCTTCCATTGCCGATCATTTCCAACATTCCATTTCAATTGCATGTGTTGAGCAGGGACAAATACTGCACACTCATCATCCTAGATCCGAAGTGGTCACTAGCCCAGTATTTCGACTCGTCGAGTACGACGACGAAGAAAGACTACAAGAGAATAAGGGGTGTTCTCGATGAGGCTATCCTTGGCTACTCCAAAAATGGAGGCACCTTCGACAAAAATGGGCAACATATCAGGCCGGACACTAAAAAGCCCGGGTTCAAGCACGTGATCGACTTCCCTTGTGTCAAGCAGCCAGCTGGCAGCATTAAGGAGGCCTTCTATGTCCTCCATCACCTTAAAGGGTTTGTCGAGGATGCAGAGATGATGTCTTTGCCACCTAGTAAGCGAGACCCCGTTAAAATGTCGAGGCAAATCAATGATGATGATCTTAGAGAAGACTTCCATCGCATCCAAGTAAAGCTCTCGGAAATTATCTTACAAGATGTATCCAACTCATCGGGGCTCTTACACCAACTCAGAGGGTTGTCTAAGAGGGATATCGAAGAACGCCTACATAGGCAGGGTGATGGAAGGACGTGGACGACAAAGGACTTGTACAAGCCGTTCCCGGAGCCGCTCAAGAAGACGTCTCGTTGACCGAGGCCGGTGTGCCTAGCATTACTTTGAATCGATGGACAATTTGTACAGTGTTGTAAACTAAACTTGCTTAATTTGCTTGAAACGGTGGTCGTCGTTGTTGGACTTCAATTACTATTGTAGTCGTTATCGTTGAACCATATTACTTATGTGATACAGATGCTATATGTCTTTTAGGTTTATTATTATTTCCTTGCTTTAATTCTTGTGAATATGTATGCATGTGAACCCTCTAACTCTTTCCATTGCGTTATATACTAATATGCCTTGTGTCCATAGAGATGACGCACTACGTCGTGTTCGAGGGGCGGGTTCCAGGAGTGTACGAGGAGTGGGAGGAGTGCAAGAAACAGGTGAACAAGTTCAGCGGCAACTGCTACAAAGGGTACCCGACTAGACACGAGGCGGTTGCCAAGTGGAGGGCGCACCAAGCGAACAAGAGCAAGATGAAGACCTTCCTTGTGCTCTCGCTCTTGCTCACCATCGTCGTGGCGGTACTCTATTTCATCCTAGTGTAGGCGGCGGCCGGTGTCACTTCGTTTGTATCTTGAGATGATGAGAACTTTCTTAATTTGCATCGATTATGAGTTGTATGGAGCTATATGTATAACTCGATCGGGCTCTAAGTAATGTGATGATGATGTGATGATTATATATGTCCATGTTATATCTGTCTATATTATATCAGTATATAACCTGTATACGGTGTATAAAACTAGTATAAAACCTGTATAATACACCAGGGAGCACAAAATCGAGTATACCTGTAGATTGTTCTGTGGCGCACCAAAACATAATTCTGTGGCGCACCCATTTACGTGGCGCAGCTACAACTCATGCGCCACGTAACTACCTATTTACGTGGCGCACGGGACCCAGTGCGCCACAGAAACCTTAATTCTGTGGCGCACAGCCAGATGCGCCACAGAAACCTTATTTTTGTGGCGACGTTTCTGTGGCGCACCACCCGTGCGCCACAGAAGCCCATTTTCGTGCGCCACTGATGAGGCTTTTCCTACTAGTGTCAACGGATCTGCTACATTCAGATCAGTGTGTAATTTGCAAATCTTTACTTCTCCATCTTCGATGTACTCGCGAATTGAGTGGTAACGCAGCTTGATATGCTTCAGCCTCTTGTGTGACCTTGGCTCTTGTGCATTGGCGATGGCACCCATGTTATCACAGTAAATGATTAATGGGTCCAATGCACTAGGAACCACACCGAGCTCTACAATGAACCTCTTCATCCATACCGCTTCTGATGAAGCCTCTGAAGCCGCTATGTACTCGATTACGTTGAAGACTTCGCCACCGTGCACTGCTTCGAGCTTGCCCAGCTTACTGCAGCACCATTCAATATAAACACGTACCCAGACTGTGACTTAGAGTCATCAGGATCAGTGTTCCAACTTGCATCGGTGTAACCGTTTACAACGAGCTCTTGGTCACTGATGTCTACGGGAGCTTCTATTCTTGTAGACAGTGTTGGGCCTCCAAGAGCAGAGGTTTGTAGAACAGCAGCAAGTTTCCCTTAAGTGGATCACCCAAGGTTTATCGATCTCAGGGAGGAAGAGGTCAAAGATATCCCTCTCATGCAACCCTGCAACCACAAAGCAAGAAGTCTCTTGTGTCCCCAACACACCTAATAGGTGCACTAGTTCGGCGAAGAGATAGTGAAATACAGGTGGTATGAATATATATGAGCAGTAGCAACAGCGCCAGAAAAGTGCTTTGCTATCCAGGACTGGCGTGTGTTCGATGGTGGTAATATTGCGGACAGTACAGATGCAGTAGAACAGTAAACAAGCAGCGATAGCAGTATTTAGGAACAAGGCCTAGGGATCATACTTTCACTAGTGGACACTCTCAACATTGATCACATAACAGAATAGATAGATAGATGCTAGACTCTACACCCTCTTGTTGGATGATGAACACCACTAATTGCGTAGGATTACACAAACCCTCAATGCCGGAGTTAACAAGCTCCACAATATTCGATATTCATGTTTAAATAACCTTAGAGTGCAAGATAGATCAACATAACCAAATAGATCACATCAATACCATCATAGTAATAGTTAACTTCACAATCCACAAGAGATCACGATCATAAACTACGCCAAGTACTACATGATGCACACACTGTCCACTTTACATCATGCAGGAGGAATAGAATACTTTAATAACATCACTAGAGTAGCACATAGACGAATTGTGATACAAAACTCATATGAATCTCAATCATAAGGCAGCTCATGAGATCATTGTACTGAAGTACATAGGAGAGAGATTAACCACATAGCTACCGGTACAGCCCCGAGCCTCGATGGAAAACTACTCCCTCCTCATGGGAGACAGCAGCGTTGATGAAGATGGCGGTGGAGATGGCAGTGGTGTCGATGGAGAAGCCTTCCGGGGGCACTTCCCCATCCCGGCGGCATGCCGGAACAGAGACTCCTGCCCCCAGATCTTGGCTTCACGATGGCGGCGGCTCTGGAAGGTTTCTCGTACCGTGGCTTTTTCGTATCGAGGTTTTAGGTCGAGGGGGCTTAAATAGGCGAAGAGGCGGCGTCGGAGGGTCAACGAGGCGACGTCACCACAGGGAGGCGCGGGCCACCCCTGGGCCGCGCCGGCCTATCATCTGGTGGGCCTGTGGCCCCCCTCTGGCGACTCTCGGGTGTTCTGGATGCTTCCGGGGATTCTAAGATCTTTGGCGTT
The DNA here is from genome assembly GCF_019359855.2 of Lolium perenne. NCBI lineage: Eukaryota > Viridiplantae > Streptophyta > Magnoliopsida > Poales > Poaceae > Lolium > Lolium perenne. The sequence goes on from NC_067247.2 coordinate 220,232,153, forward strand.
GATTTCGTCCGATTCCGAGAATATTTTCTTACTAGGATTTCTGAAACCAAAAACAGCAGAAAACAGCAACTGGCCCTTCGGCATCTCGTCAATAGGTTAGTTCCAGAAAACGCATAATAATGACATAAAGTATGCATAAAACATCTAGATATCATCAATAATGTGGCATGGAACATAAGAAATTATCGATACGTCGGAGACGTATCAGCATCCCCAAGCTTAGTTTCTGCTCGTCCCGAGCAGGTAAACGATAACAAAGATAATTTCTGGAGTGACATGCCATCATAACCTTGATCATACTATTGTAAACATATGTAATGAATGCAGTGATCAAAACAATGGTAATGACATGAGTAAACAAATGAGCCATATAGCAAAGACTTTTCATGAATAGTACTTTCGAGACAAGCATCAATAAGTCTTGCATAAGAGTTAACTCATAAAGCAATAATTCAAAGTAAAGGTATTGAAACAACTCAAAGGAAGATGAAGTTTTAGCGGTTGCTTTCAACTTATAACATGTATATCTCGTGGATATTGTCAATGCAAAGCAATATAACAAGTGCAATATGCAAGTATGTAGGAATCAATGCACAGTTCACACAAGTGTTTGCTTCTTGAGGTGGAGAGAGATAGGTGAACTGACTCAACAATAAAAGTAAAAGAAAGGTCCTTCAAAGAGGAAAGCATCGATTGCTATATTTGTGCTAGAGCTTTGATTTTGAAAACAAGAAACAATTTTGTCAACGGTAGTAATAAAGCATATGTGTTATGTAAATTATATCTTACAAGTTGCAAGCCTCATGCATAGTAAAGTAATAGTGCCCGCACCTTGTCCTAATTAGCTCGGATTACCTGGATTATCATCGCAATGCACATGTTTTAACCAAGTGTCACAAAGGGGTACCTCTATGCCGCCTGTACAAAGGTCTAAGGAGAAAGCTCACATCGGATTTCTCGCTATTGATTATCCTCAACTTAGACATCCATACCGGGACAACATAGACAACAGATAATGGACTCCTCTTTTATGCATAAGCATGTAGCAACAATTAATTTTCTCATATGAGATTGAGGATATATGTCCAAAACTGAAACTTCCACCATGGATCATGGCTTTAGTTAGCGGCCCAATGTTCTTCTCTAACATTATGCAATGCTCTAACCATTCTAGCGGTAAATCTCCCTTACTTCAGACAAGACGAACATGCATAGAAACTCACATGATATTCAACAAAGAGTAGTTGATGGCGTCCCCAGGAACATGGTTATCGCACAACGAGCAACTTAATAAGAGATAAAGTGCATAAGTACATATTCAATACCACAATAGTTTTTAGGCTATTTGTCCCATGAGCTATATATTGCAAAGACAAAGAATGGAAATTTAAAGGTAGCACTCAAGCAATTTACTTTGGAATGGTGGAGAAATACCATGTAGTAGGTAGGTATGGTGGACACAAATGGCATAGTGGTTGGCTCAAGTATTTTGATGCATGAGAAGTATTCCCTCTCGATACAAGGTTTAGGCTAGCAAGGCTATTTGAAACAAACACAAGGATGAACCGGTGCAGTAAAACTCACATAAAAGACATATTGTAAACATTATAAGACTCTACACCGTCTTCCTTGTTGTTCAAACTCAATACTAGAAATTATCTAGACCTTAGAGAGACCAAATATGCAAACCAAATTTTAGCATGCTCTATGTATTTCTTCATTAATAGGTGCAAAGCATATGATGCAAGAGCTTAAACATGAGCACAACAATTGCCAAGTATCACATTATCCAAGACATTTTACCAATTACTACATGTAGCATTTTCCAATTCCAACCATATAACAATTAACGAAGCAGTTTCATCCTTCGCCATGAAAATTAAGAGCTAAGAACACATGTGTTCATACGAACCAGCGGAGCGTGTCTCTCTCCCACACAAGCATTTATTCAAACAAAAACAAAAACAAGAAACATATAGACGCTCCAAGTAAAGTACATAAGATGTGACCGAATAAAAATATAGTTTCAAGAGAAGGAACCTGATAATTTGTCGATGAAGAAGGGGATGCCTTGGGCATCCCCAAGCTTAGATGCTTGAGTCTTCTTGAAATATGTAGGGGTGAACCACCGGGGCATCCCCAAGCTTAGAGCTTTCACTCTCCTTGATCATAGTATATCATCCTCCTCTCTTGACCCTTGAAAACTTCCTCCACACCAAACTCGAAACAAACTCATTAGAGGGTTAGTGCATAATCAAAAACTCACATGTTTAGAGGTGACACAATCATTCTTAACACTTCTGGACATTGCCTAAAGCTTCTGAAAGTTAATGGAACAAAGAAATCCATCCCACATAGCAAAAGAAGCAATGCGAAATAAAAGGCAGAATCTGTCAAAACAGAACAGTCCGTAAAGACGAATTTTATTGAGGCACCAGACTTGCTCAAATGAAAATGCTCAAATTGAATGAAATTTGCGTACATATCTGAGGATCACTCACGTAAATTGGCATAATTTTCTGAGTTACCTACAGAGAATTAGGCCCAGATTCGTGACAGCAAGAAATCTGTTTCTGCGCAGTAATCCAAATCTAGTATGAACCTTACTATCAAAGACTTTACTTGGCACAACAATTCAACAAAACTAAGATAAGGAGAGGTTGCTACAGTAGTAAAAAACTTCCAAGACTCAAATATAAAACAAAGTACTGTAGCAAAATAAACACATGGGTTATCTCCCAAGAAGTTCTTTCTTTATAGCCATTAAGATGGGCTCAGCAGTTTTAATGATGCACTCGCAAGAAATAGTATTTGAAGCAAAAGAGAGCATCAAGAGGCAAATTAAAAACACATTTAAGTCTAACATGCTTCCTATGCATAGGAATCTTGTAAATAAACAAGTTCATGAAGAGCAAAGTAACAAGCATAGGAAGATAAAACAAGTGTAGCTTCAAAAATTTCAGCACATAGAGAGGTGTTTTAGTAACATGAAAATTTCTACAACCATATTTTCCTCTCTCATAATAACTTTCAGTAGCATCATGAGCAAACTCAACAATATAACTATCACATAAAGCATTCTTATCATGAGTCTCATGCATAAAATAATTACTCTCCACATAAGCATAATCAATTTTATTAGTAATAGCGGGAGCAAATTCAACAAAGTAGCTATCATCAAATATAGGAGGCATATTGTAATCATAATCAAATTTATCCTCCATAACAGGTGGCAACAAAAGACTACTATCATTATAATCATCATAAATAGGAGGCATATCATAATCAACATAAACTTTCTCCTCAATACCCGGAGGGCTAAAGAGATCATTTTCATCAAAACCGACCTCCCCAAGCTTAGAATTTTCCATAGCATTAGCAACAATAGTGTTCAAAGCATTCATATTAATAACATTCCCATTAGCATGCATATAAAGTTCCATGGGTTTTTTAATTCTCTCTTCAAACACATCATGTCCTAATTCAAGATAAAGTTCATAAAGATCTCTCATATTTTTGTTGTTTTCCATTATGCCTAACTAGTGTAAACAAGAAACAAAAAGATGCAATTGCAGGATCTAAAGGAAATAGCTTCGAGCACAAACACAATGGCGCCGAGAAAAATCATTACACAGGAACCGAAGTATGAATGCCTTTTACCTTTCCTCCCCGGCAACGGCGCCAGAAAATAGCTTGATGTCTACGGGAGCTTCTATTCTTGTAGACAGTGTTGGGCCTCCAAGAGCAGAGGTTTGTAGAACAGCAGCAAGTTTCCCTTAAGTGGATCACCCAAGGTTTATCGATCTCAGGGAGGAAGAGGTCAAAGATATCCCTCTCATGCAACCCTGCAACCACAAAGCAAGAAGTCTCTTGTGTCCCCAACACACCTAATAGGTGCACTAGTTCGGCGAAGAGATAGTGAAATACAGGTGGTATGAATATATATGAGCAGTAGCAACAACGCCAGAAAAGTGCTTTGCTATCCAGGACTGGTGTGTGGTCGATGGTGGTAATATTGCGGACAGTACAGATGCAGTAGAACAGTAAACAAGTAGCGATAGCAGTATTTAGGAACAAGGCCTAGGGATCATACTTTCACTAGTGGACACTCTCAACATTGATCACATAACAGAATAGATAGATAGATGCTAGACTCTACACCCTCTTGTTGGATGATGAACACCACTAATTGCATAGGATTACACGAACCCTCAATGCCGGAGTTAACAAGCTCCACAATATTCGATATTCATGTTTAAATAACCTTAGAGTGCAAGATAGATCAACATAACCAAATAGATCACATCAATACCATCATAGTAATAGTTAACTTCACAATCCACAAGAGATCACGATCATAAACTACGCCAAGTACTACATGATGCACACACTGTCCACTTTACATCATGCAGGAGGAATAGAATACTTTAATAACATCACTAGAGTAGCACATAGATGAATTGTGATACAAAACTCATATGAATCTCAATCATGTAAGGCAGCTCATGAGATCATTGTATTGAAGTACATAGGAGAGAGATTAACCACATAGCTACCGGTACAGCCCCGAGCCTCGATGGAGAACTACTCCCTCCTCATGGGAGATAGCAGCGTTGATGAAGATGGCGGTGGAGATGGCAGCGGTGTCGATGGAGAAGCCTTCCGGGGGCACTTCCCTGTCCCGGCGGCGTGCCGGAATAGAGACTCCTGTCCCCCAGATCTTGGCTTCGCGATGGCGGCGGCTCTGGAAGGTTTCTCGTACCGTGGCTTTTTCGTATCGAGGTTTTAGGTCGAGGGGGCTTAAATAGGCGAAGAGGCGGCGTCGGAGGGTCAACGAGGCGACGTCACCACAGGGGGGCGCGGGCCACCCCTGGGCCGTGCCGGCCTATCATCTGGTGGGCCTGTGGCCCCCCTCTGGCGACTCTCGGGTGTTCTGGATGCTTCCGGGGATTCTAAGATCTTTGGCGTTGATTTCGTCCGATTCCGAGAATATTTCCTTACTAGGATTTCTGAAACCAAAAACAGCAGAAAACAACAACTGGCCCTTCGGCATCTCGTCAATAGGTTAGTTCTGGAAAACGCATAATAATGACATAAAGTATGCATAAAACTTGTAGATATCATCAATAATGTGGCATGGAACATAAGAAATTATCGATACGTCGGAGACGTATCAGTCACCTCCATAACAAAGAAACATATCCTTAGTTCTTTTCAAGTACTTCAGGATATTCTTGACCGCTGTCCAGTGTTCCATTCCTGGATCACTTTGATATCTGCTAGTTAAACTAACAGCATGTGCTATATCCGGTCTAGTACATAGCATGGCATACATGATAGATCCCTCGCCGAGGCATAGGGGATATTACTCATCCTTTCTCTTTCTTCTGCCGTAGCCGGTCCTTGAGTCTTACTCAAGACCTTGCCTGGTAACATAGGTAAGAACCCTTTCTTACTTTCGTCCATTCTAAACTTCTTTAGAATCTTGTCCAGATATGTACTCTGTGATAGCCCTATTAGGCGTCTTGATCTATCTCTATAAATCTTGATGCCTAATATATACGATGCTTCACCAAGGTCTTTCATTGAAAAACTATTATTCAAATAACCTTTTACACTGCTTAATAGTTCTATATCATTCCCGATCAATAATATGTCATCTACATATAATATCAGGAATGCTACAGAGCGCCCACTCACTTTCTTGTAAATACAGGCCTCTCCATGACACTGTATAAACCCGAAGTCTTTGATCACCTTATCAAAGCGTCGGTTCCAACTTCTTGATGCTTGCTTCAGTCCATAGATTGAACGCTGAAGTTTGCATACTTTGTCAGCATTTTTAGGATCGACAAAACCTTTGGGTTGTACCATATACAACTCTTCCTCAATATCTCCATTAAGGAACGCCGTTTTGACATCCATCTGCCAAATCTCATAATCGAAAAATGCAGCTATTGCTAACAAAATCCTCACAGATTTTAGCTTCGCTACAGGTGAGAAAGTCTCATCGTAGTCAACTCCTTGAATTTGTCGGAAACCCTTTGCGACAAGTCGAGCTTTATAGACAGTAATATTACCATCAACATCTGTTTTTCTCTTGAAGATCCATTTATTCTCGACAGCCTTGCGGCTATCAGGTAAGTCTACCAAAGTCCATACTTTGTTATCATACATGGATCCCATTTTAGATTTCATGGCTTCTTGCCATTTGTTGGAATCTGGGCTCATCATCGCTTCTTCATACGTCGCAGGGTCCTCATCATTGTTATCCACAATCATGACATTTTGACAAGGATCATACCAATCAGGAGTGGCACGTTCCCTTGTTGATCTGCGAGGTTCAGTAGTTTCCTCGGTCGAAGTTTCATGATCATTATCATTAGCTTCCTCTGTTGCCGGTGTAGGCGGTACAGGTACAACTTCCGATACTGCGCTACTCTGATCAACGAGTATAGATTCATCAATCTCATCGAGTTCTACTTTTCTTCCAGTCACTTCTTTAGTGAGAAATTCTTTCTCAAGAAAGGTTCCATTCTTAGCAACAAATATTTTGCCTTCGGATTTGTGATAGAAAGTGTACCCTATAGTTTCCTTAGGGTATCCTATGAAGACGCATTTCTCCGCTTTGGGTTCTAGCTTGTCCGGTTGTAACTTCTTTACATAGGCTTCGAAACCCCAAACTTTAAGGAACGACAGCTTAGGTTTCTTATTAAACCATAATTCATACGATGTCGTTTCTACGGATTTTGATGGTGCTCTATTTAAAGTGAATGTGGCTGTCTCTAATGCATAACTCCAAAATGATAACGGCAAATCAGTAAGAGACATCATAGAACGAACCATATCTAAGAGAGTTCGATTACGACGTTCGGACACACCGTTTCGTTGAGGTGTTCCCGGCGGTGTCAATTGTGAAAGTATTCCGCATTTCTTCAAATGCATGCCAAACTCATAACTCAGATATTCACCTCCACGATCAGATCGTAGAAATTTAATCTTCTTGTTACGTTGATTTTCTACTTCACTTTGGAATTCCTTAAACTTCTCGAAAGTTTCGGATTTATGTTTCATGAAATAGATATACCCATATCTACTCAGATCATCTGTGAAGGTTAGAACATAACGATAACCACCGCGCGATGCTACACTCATTGGTCCGCACACATCGGTATGTATGATTTCCAATAAGTCAGTAGCTCGCTCCATCATACCAGAAAATGGAGTCTTACTCATTTTTCCCATTAGACATGCTTCACATCTATCAAGTGACTCAAAGTCAAGTGATTCAAGTAATCCATCGGTATGGAGTTTCTTCATGCGTTTCACTCCAATATGACCAAGATGACAGTGCCACATATAAGTAGAATTATCATTCAATTTAATTCGCTTAGCATCAATGTTATGTATATGCGTATCACTACTATCGAGATCTAACAGAAATAAGCCATTCTTTTCTGGTGCTCGACCATAAAAGATATTATTCATAAAAATAGAACAACCATTATTCTCAGACTTGAATGAATAACCGTCTTGCATTAAACAAGATCCAGATATAATGTTCATGCTCAACGCGGGTACAAAATAACAATTATTTAGGCTTAAAACTAATCCCGAAGGTAGATGTAGAGGAAGTGTGCCGACAGCGATCACATCGACTTTGGATCCGTTTCCAACGCGCATCGTCACTTCATCTTTCAGTAGTCTTCGTTTATTCTTTAGTTCCTGTTTGAGTTACAAATATGAGCAACCGAACCGATATCAAATACCAGGTACTAGAACGAGAACCAGTGAGATAAACATCTATAACATGTATATCAGATATACCTTCTTTCTTCTTCTTGACAAGGCCGCTCTTCAGATCAGCCAGATACTTGGAGCAATTACGCTTCCAGTGTCCCTTCTCCTTGCAGTAATAGCACTCAGCATCAAGCTTAGGGCCGTTCTTAGGTTTCATAGGAGGCGTGGCAGCTTTCTTGCCACCCTTCTTGAATTTTCCCTTAGACTTGCCCTGTTTCTTGAAACTGGTGGTCTTGTTGACCATCAACACTTGGTGCTCTTTCTTGATCTCAATCTCAGCAGCTTTTAGCATGCCAAAGAGTTCAGCTAACTCCTTGTTCATGTTCTGCATATTGTAGTTCATCACAAAGTTCTTGTAACTTGGTGGCAGTGATTGAAGGACACGATTAATCCCCAGTCTGTTAGGAATCACTATTCCCAAGTCATCGAGTTTCTTCGCATGCCCGGTCATGGCGAGCATGTGCTCACTAACGGAGCTGCCTTCTTCCATCATACAAATCAAGAAATGTTTCGATGCTTCATAGCACTCCACGGCCGCATGAGTCTCAAAAATAGCTTTCAGCTCTTTCATCAACTCATGAGGATCGTGGTGCTCAAAACGTTTTTGAAGATCGGATTCCAGACTGCACAGGATGGCACACTGAACTTGAGAGTACCGAGTTTTCCGAGTCTCATAAACAGCTTTTACTTCATCGGTTTCAGTTTCTGCAGGAGGGTCACCTAGCGGTGCATCAAGCACATATTGCAGATTTCCGCCAGAGAGGAAGATCCTCACATGACGGAACCAGTCGGTGAAGTTGCTACCGTTGCTCTTAAGTTTTTCTTTCTCTAGGAACTGGTTAAAATTGATTGGGGACGCCATCTCTACAACATATATTTGCAAAAGTTTAGACTAAGTTTATGACAAATTGAGTTCAAATTTTAATTCAACATAATTAAAAATCTAGGTGAACTCCCACTCAAAACAATATCCCTCGCATTGTCTTAGTGATCACACGAACCAAATCCACCGCACCTAAGTCCGATCATCATGAGACAAGGTGTGATTTCAATGGCGAACACTCAAAGTGTTCATCATATCAACCATATGATTCATGCTCTACCTTTCGGTATCACGTGTTCCGAGACCATGTCTGTACATGCTAGGCTCGTCAAGGCCACCTTAGTATCCGCATGTGCAAAACTGTCTTGCACCCGTTGTATGCACTTGTTGATTCTATCACACCCGATCATCACGAGATGCTTCGAAACGACAAGTCTTGGCAACGGTGCTACTAAGGATGAACACTTTATTATCTTGAGATTTTAGTGAGGGATCATCTTATAATGCTACCGTCGCGATCTAAGCAAAATAAGATGCATAAAAGGATTAACATCACATGCAGTTCATATGTGATATGATATGGCCCTTTTGTCTTTGCGCCTTTGATCTTCATCTCCAAAGCACGGACATGATCTCCATCATCTTCGGGCATGATCTCCATCATCGTCGGCGTAGCGTCAAGGTCAATGGCGCCATCTTCATGATTGTCCTCCATGTAGCAACTATTACAACTACTTTGAAATACTACTCAACATGAAATTTAAAGACAACCATAAGGCTCCTGCCGGTTGCCACAATACAATAATGATCATCTCATACATATTCATCATCACATTATGGCCATATCACATCACCAAACCCTGCAAAAACAAGTTAGACGTCTCTAATTTGGTTTGCATATTTTACGTGGTTTAGGGTTTTCGAGAGAGATCTAATCTACCTACGAACATGAACCACAACATTGATACTAATGTTTTCAATAGAAGAGTAAATTGAATCTTCACTATAGTAGGAGAGACAGACACCCGCAAAGCCTCTTATGCAATACAAGTTGCATGTCGAACGAGGAACAAGTCTCATGAACGCGGTCATGTAAAGTTAGTCCGAGCCGCTTCATCCCACTATGCCACAAAGATGCAAAGTACTCAAACTAAAGATAACAAGAGCATCAACGCCCACAAAACCATTGTGTTCTACTCGTGCAACCATCTATGCATAGACACGGCTCTGATACCACTGTAGGATAACGTTGCATAGAAAACAAAAAAATTCCTACCGCGAACACGCAATCCAAGCCAAGATGCAATCTAGAAGACGGTAGCAACGAGGGGATTATCGAGTCTCACCCTTGAAGAGATTCCAAAGCCTACAAGATGAGGCTCTTGTTGCTGCGGTAGACGTTCACTTGCCGCTTGCAAAAGCGCGTAGAAGATCTTGATCACGGCGCCACGAACGGGCAGCACCTCCGTACTCGGTCACACGTTCGGTTGTTGATGAAGACGACTTCCACCTCCCGTTCCAGCGGGCAGCGGAAGTAGTAGCTCCTCTTGAATCCGACAGCACGACGGCGTGGTGTCGGTGGTGGTGGAGAAATCCGGCGGAGCTTCGCTAAGCGTGCGGGATGTGGTGGAGGAGAGAGGCCGCTAGGGTTTGGGAGAGGGGGGCGCTGGCCACTAAGGGGTGCGGCCACCTTGGTGGTTCTTGGGTTTGGGAGAGGGGGGCGCCGGCCACTAAGGGGTGCGGCCACCTTGGTGGTTCTTGGGTTTGGGAGAGGGGGGCGCCGGCCACTAAGGGGTGCGGCCACCTTGGTGGTTCTTGGGTGTGGGAGAGGGGGGCGTCGGCCACTAAGGGGTGCGGCCACCTTGGTGGTTCTTGGGTGGCCGGCCCCCTCCCCTTGGCCCCTCATTATATAGGTGGAAGCCCCAAGTGTTGGACTACAAGTCTCCGAATAAGACCCGAACCCAAAACCTTCCATGTGATAGGGAAACCTACCCAAGGTGGGAATCCCACTTGGGGTGGGATTCCCCCCTTCCATGTGGGGGGGTGGCCGGCCCCCATAGGGGGAGTCCACTTGGGACTCCTCCCCTTCTAGGGTTGGCCGGCCATGGACGTGGAGTCCCTCCGGGACTCCACCTTCCTTGGTGGTTTCTTCCGGACTTTTCTAGAACCTTCTAGAACCTTCCATAGAACCTTCCGGATCATTTTAAATCACATAAAATGACTTCCTATATATGAATCTTATTCTCCGGACCATTCCGGAACTCCTCGTGATGTCCGGGATCTCATCCGGGACTCAGAACAAATATTCGAACTCCATTCCATATTCAAGTTCTACCATTTCAACATCCAACTTTAAGTGTGTCACCCTACGGTTCGCGAACTATGCGGACATGGTTGAGTACTCACTCCGACCAATAACCAATAGCGGGATCTGGAGATCCATAATGGCTCCCACATATTCAACGATGACTTTAGTGATCGAATGAACCATTCACATACGATACCAATTCCCTTTGTCACGCGATATTTTACTTGTCCGAGGTTTGATCATCGGTATCACACTATACCTTGTTCAACCTCGTTTCCTGACAAGTACTCTTTACTCGTACCGTGGTATGTGGTCTCTTATGAACTTATTCATATGCTTGCAAGACATTAGACGACATTCCACCGAGAGGGCCCAGAGTATATCTATCCGTCATCGGGATGGACAAATCCCACTGTTGATCCATATGCCTCAACTCATACTTTCCGGATACTTAATCCCACCTTTATAAACACCCATTTACGCAGTGGCGTTTGGTGTAATCAAAGTACCTTTCCGGTATAAGTGATTTACATGATCTCATGGTCATAAGGACTAGGTAACTATGTATCGAAAGCTTATATCAAATAACTTAATGACGTGATCTTATGCTACGCTTAATTGGGTGTGTCCATTACATCATTCATACAATGATATAACCTTGTTATTAATAACATCCAATGTTCATGATTATGAAACTAATCATCCATTAATCAACAAGCTAGTTAAGAGGCATACTAGGGACTCTTTGTTGTTTACATATCACACATGTACTAATGTTTCGGTTAATACAATTATAGCATGACATATAAACATTTATCATAAACATAAAGATATATAATAACCACTTTTATTATTGCCTCTTGGGCATATCTCCTTCACTTATTTCTCAGATCGTCAGTTTAGCAATGATTTTTTGACTGCTATATTTTTTGTCTATCGAAATCTTAGTGCCTCATTTAAGTTTCTGAAGTATCTCATTTTCCAGGCTTCTGAATTAGCCATTGTCCTTCAGATTTATTCAATTTTCATTCTTCAATTTTTAGGGGTTTATTCTAGTTCATCATTCATGAGTTTATATGTTTCTTATATTTGCGTCAGTATTTGAGTAATCATTCTTGTTCTTCAGTTTAGTATTTAGCTTATTCACAGTGACAGACTCTTGTTCTTCATTATTTCAGTCAGCTTTCAAAGTCTTGCGTTCTCATTCTTGTTCTTCATTCTCTCTCAATATTCTCAATCTTGTCCTTCTTCATTATTTCAGTCTGCATTCTCAGTCGTTGTGGTTCTTTGGAGCAGTATCTACTTTTCATTCTCTTAAGCGATTTGGTTATATCTTAATATTCCATTCTTGTTTTCAGTTTTCAGTTCTCCAATCATCCCATTCTTGTTTTCTTCTTTATTTCAGTTTTCAGTTCTTCAGTCATCCCATTCTTGTTTTCTTCTTTATTTCAGTTTTCATTCTCGGTCTTGTTCTTCTTCATTTTTATCAATTGCTCAGTTATGTTCTACAGAGTATATTTTTCTTCGGTATTGCTTCTTTTTGGTGCGATTTCTTTAGTCTTTGTTTTTTGTGGGAGAAGAAAGGGAAACAAAACAACGGAGTGGCGGAGACTATAAGAAAAGTTCTGATACTCAACATCCAATTTTCGTCAGGTGTGACCCTTTTTTCGTCGTCTATGGGCCTAAGCCGACGATATGGGTTCTGTGGTCCAAACTGTGTCAGGCAAAGTCCTACCACGATTTTTTGGTTCGTTGCATTTGGGCGCCTTTCCGCCACGGAAAATCGGACCGTTGTATAAGTGTTTTCGGAAGACCGTTGACTGCTGACGTCATGCAAACTGACACATGGCAGACGCCGTTAACTGTCAGTTAACGCCGTTAACCGGCTGAAACCCCGTGGTAGATGGTAGGCCCACACAAGGCCTGCCACGCCTTAAGCGGGCCGGCCCATTTAGTTTGCGGGCTGGGCTAGCTGACTTAGTTTGACCGGTCAACTATATAACTGGGTTGGTCTATTAGGTACGTGGGTCAGGCCTAACCTCTAAGGTTGACTGGTCAAAACTTGAATGGGCCGGCCTACTAAGCACGTGGGCTGGGGCGAATGTCTTCGTTTGACCGATCAACACGATAAATGGGTCGACCCAGTAAGCATGTGGGCCGGGCCAAATGGTTTGACCGGTCAACAGACCAACGGGTCGGCCCACTAAGCATGTGGGGCCCACTTTCCTGTTATCGGGCCGGCCCATTTAGTAAGTGGGGTACATCATATAGCAAGTGGGCTGGCCCAATAAGTTAGTGGGCTGGCCCAATAAGCTTGTAAGTCCCACTTTCCTGTTATCGGGTCGGCCCAGTTAGTAAGTGGGGTCCACCATAAAGCAAGTGGGCTAGCCCAATAAGTTAGTGGGCCGGCCCAATAAGCTTGTGGGTCCCACTTACCCGTTATCGGGCCGGCCCAGTTAGTAAGTGGGATCAACCATAAATCAAGTGGGTTGGCCCAATAAGCATGTGGGTCCCACTTTCCTGTTACCAGGTCGACCCAGTTAGTAAGTGGGGTCCACCATAAAGCAAGTGGGCGGGCCCAAAAATAGAAGTGTGGCCCACTATCCTGTTATCGAGCCGGCCCAGTTAGTAAGTGGGGCCCACCTTAAAGCAAGTGGGCTGGCCCAATAAGCATGTGGGTCCTACTTTCCTGTTAACATGTTGTCTCAGTTAGTGGGTGGGGTCCACCTTAAAACAATTGGGCTGCCCCAATAAGTAAGTGGGCCGGCCTGTTTAGTTGGTGGTTCGGTCCACTACATAATATATGTGGGCCTAGTATGGCCCAATAGTCTTGTTGGCCGACGTGCGTGAAGACCGTTTTTACTTGTTGGGCCGACCCATCTGCGAATTCCTATGTTAACATGTCGACCTGTTAGGCGCTTTAGGATTTTGCGGGCCGGCCTATATGTGATTTCGCTTAATTGGGCCGTCGAAGGGATGGGAAATTGTGATTTAGATTGCGCAACACATAGAAAGATACTGAGAATATTTACGCAACACATGATTTCAGTCGGATAGCCTCACTTACCACAAGCATCATAGAAAGAATGCGCGAAAGAAGCATAGAAACTAACTAAATATTACATCAGCTGCAAGGCATTGAAAAAATATGACATCGGCTTCAAGACTTTGAAAAAATATTACGGAACCCAGAGAAATTGAATGGTAATTAAACCTAGCAATACAATGAAAGGATTCGGCAATATTTTATGTTGTCCGGGCACCACCTATATCTGAAACAAAGATATTACAAGTTAAGACAACAACAATGGAAAGGCAAAGACACTACAATTATTTGCCAAAGAATTTGGAACTCACCATTTCCTCGTTATAACAAGATCATTGTAATGCGCACAAATAGTCTACCGGTATGGGGCTAATATAGACTACCGATAAGTAATGCATAACAAGATCATTGTAGTGCATAGCAACAGCCAGAACATTTTAACGTGGACAGATGACAAATAATAAGCCGTGAGCTTCCTTTTGATGTGTATAATCTATACCAACATAAAAAATATGAAGTTCTAATCATTAAGCAGCTGAGATAGTGCAAGATAAACAAGCAATCGAATTATTTTGTGGCTTATATAACCGAGCATGTTAGAATAAAACAACAGACTTACTACTGTCAAGTCCTATGCAGCTCTCCATGTTGATACACTCGTTGAAGATGTCCGATGTTGCCCTTATTTATAAAGGGAGTTTTTTTACTCTGCATCAAGACATGATCAGTCATGCACATACGAGTTCCATCATGATAAACAGTATGTATGTACTCCCTTCATCCCAGTGGTATTCATGCATTAAACACCGAAATAAGTAAGCGATGGGCTACATAATAACTACTATATTAAAGAGGAACCAACCTCTTTTTTCTCATAATTTTGAGGGATTTAGGAATTAACATGGTGGAGTAACTGTGTACAGCTTCGGTGGTCTCTGGGAATTTCCAGCTACCTTTATCCACGAAGTGGAAAATCTGTGGTGTATTCTATTGGTAAGTTGATCGCGTGCGTGTAGCTGCCTTGAGTTCGTCTTGGACGTCATGTCTGTGCAGTCAAAGCGGTGCCCATGTCCCACGATCAGCACCGCAGAGAGAATAACAAGGGAACCAGCCTATCCTTTTCTCATCGTATCTTCCATCTTCCTCTCTCTCTTACTCCACCACCGCCGCCGCCATCGACGATCTTCACCCAAGCTGCCATCCTTCTCTCCCTCCTAGACCAGAGGAATCTAAGCACGTTCTGCGGTGGAGGAGCTTGGCTCAATCCACTCCTCCTAGCCACCGTGGCACCACCGATCAATCCAAGGAGGTCGTGCGGTGGAGGATCTCGGCTCAATCCTCTCCTTCCGAAGGAGGATGGCAGCGCAGAGGAGAATCTCTGGGCACCCTTCTCCCTCACCCCTCTACAGCGCCGGCAGCAGCACGCTCGCCGCACCGCGCGGTGATGAAGAGGAGAGGGAGGCGGAGCCGGATGGAGCCGTCTTTTCAGGAAGCTTCCCTACAGCGGGAGCGGCTGTCGTCGCCCAATAGTTCTTTTCAGCGATGACGACGGCGTCGACGCAACAGACGGTGGAACGGAATATCCTGGTTGAGGCAGCATGGGTAGGATAGTGGGCTCGGCTGGCATCCAGGGCGAAGAAGCGGGGCGGGCATCTGTCCAAGAGCTCGCAGGTACGCCGACGTCAACTTCTGCCACAGCATCGGCTGCTGGGAATCTCACATTTGGTCTTGCTTTCTCCCCCTTTGTTCAACGATAATACTAATCCTGTATTTCCGTCAATTTGGCAACGACCATACGAAGCAGGTGTACATCTGGTTTGATTTACCCGCGGGGATCTTTAGTTTGCTTCGACAACTTCTATTAACCGGTGGAGGCAAAGGTAAATAAATAATCATCTTGACAAAGGTAAATAAATAATCAATCTGAGGCCTTTTTGTTTTTGATTTGCCCGCAGGAATTTTGGTTTGGTTCATAGTTTGCCGTCTGCCATGGTTACAAAGGTCTGGGAGGCAGAGTACGCTCGGACTTGTAGATTTAGGTGCCCCAGTTGCCAAAGTCTAGATTAACTAGATTTTGATGTGCGCCTTGGCGCACGACCCCGTGAAGCTTGTACCTGTGTTTATTTTGTATACATTTGTAAAGATCAATAGTAAGCAAGCAATGAATGAAAAGTGAATAACTATCCATTACAAAAATTAACAGTTGCCAAAGAGGAGGAAAAGAACATAACATATCATTTGTCTTATATCAGTCTGTCGCTTCCCGGGCGGTCACCGCCAGTCCCTCAGGGTACCTAATCAAACATGAAGCCAGGGACACAACCCGGCCAAAATGATGGGGGGCTGAGCCCTAATCTCACCGCCATGCGTCACCATAGCATCCACCACTTTATTACAGGCCCGAGGGCGTGCATTACAAAATACTGAAAACAGAGAAGTTCAACGAAATCTGAAATTTAATATCCCTAAAAATAGCACCGTTGCTCGCTTCCCTTGATCGGTTGCACCAGAAGTTGTGAGTCAGTTCAACGTGAACCCAAGAAATACACCATATTTGAGCCTGAAATAGTGATTGCAGGTAGGTCTCTGCCTCAGTGTGGAGAACATCCTGCAGATGCTCCATATGGCTAGCACCTAAACCGGCTACAACTCCGAGCTCATCTCTAAACACCAAACCCCAGCCACCAGACGCATTGGCTGGGTCCATGCTCCCATCAATATTTATCTTCAGAACATCGTGCACCGGTGGCTTCCACTTGATCTCATAGCAGGTTGCTCTTTCTTCTTTATTTTCCTTCACTGTTGTTCAAACTCAGCAGTTAGAGACATGACAAATTGAATCTGACAAGGACGTAGACTCAACAACATTGCATTTGTTCCTCACACGCCACCAGACCGAAAGCAGGTCAACACATCTCATCTTCTCCTGTTCATTGGCACCTAGTATCTGTGCAATGACATCTTTGGCATCAAGACAAGAGGCCAACTTAGCTCTGATGGGTTCAAGCTTCAGATCCTCCACAATGCACACAGAGGCTTGCACTTGTGAAATAGATGGCCACCATCTTCATTAAATCTAGAGCACATGGGGCATAAAGTATCAATCTCAATGCCTCTCCTCAGAATAATGCAGCGATGTGGGAGGCTTTTATGAGAAAGACACCACAGGAATTGTTTCGCTTGCGGACTACCTGGTGCCTTGAGATCATGTTCCGGTTGAAAGAAATATAAGAGACTGAATTTTAGCATGAGGTACTCGGTTTGTCCAAATCGTCCCTAAGCTCGCCAGCCATGTTGTATCGGCATGGAAAATGAGCACACGTGAATACTGAACTTCAACATTCTACCCTTAAAAAGAAAGCCAAGAAAGGAATTAAACTGGAGCACCATCGAGAAAACTTGTAGATGTCATAACGGAATTAAACACATAACACCTAAATGTACAACCCCTTAGCAGTGTCCTATTTATTTATTTGTAGGACCCCCAAAATTTGCAGGTAAACTTTGCCCAGTATAATTAGAACCGCAGGAACTATATAACTCAATATATAGATTAAAACAGAGGTTTGACATTTGTCAGACAACTTTTGCATAACACACACAGAACAGAAAACAAATAAGAGAACTTGAATTACTAATGGACTGGACAGAAACATGCTTATACTGGTTGCCCATATGGTATCCAACAAATATCACACGGATGGTCAGCAAGTTGAGAAAACAACAACCATTCTGCAGAAATGATCAAGTAGAGATGATCGTATCTAAAAGAACTGAAAAGATAAGAAGAATATGTGGTTAAAGGTGCCACGATAAGCCAATGCCCCAGATTTCGTATATCAACATAACTCGTTCTCTGCAACCTGCATAAAGATTCGACTCAAGGTTTCTATAATAGATATACAGGGGAAGCACAGGTTATAGTATTTGAAATGACATTACATAATGTACATCAAATGGTATAAGAAAGACAGAATAGGTTGGTCACTGCACTTTTTGAGTGAATATATCCAGCCAGTGATGCCATGGTCCTTATGGGCCAGGCGGCAAAACGTGATAGATTAAATCATGTATTGTGTTTTTTAAAGATAATTGGCTATTTGCAGTCCGGTTTTGGAAGAGCTACACATGAGATTGACACCATAAAAATACTAATGTCAGCTGCTTAGGTAGGAAAGAAGTGCAAGAACAAATCAAAAGAAATTAATTATTACAGAACCTTCTAGCAAATTTTGATCTAGGAATAATTTAAATTTCCAAATAGGTGACAGTTTTTAATAGTGCCAACCATGAATTATTTGATTGGACAGAATTCCATCAAGATAAACCAGTAAAGAACACATGAAAAATTGGAAAATTGAGAGGCTTATATCACTCAGCATAGAATTCACAGGAAAGAAAGGAGAGCCACAGGCCTACTATAAAGAAGAGTACCGCAGCCTTCGAGATTGGACTAACATGTCATTTCTACGTCAATTGTCCGTCTTTGAATTAATATAAAGATACTCTGGTCTAGAACATGACCAAATATCACACCAGGGGCCTGAATTTAAAAACAAAGTTATCAGCTATAACATGAAGAAAGCCATTTGGACAAAATATTTACACACCTACTGCAAGTATGGAAAGAAGCACAAACATAATACTTTACCGAGACTATACAAACAGTCTCATATCTATATAAGCCAAGCTATACAAACAGATTTGCATCTTGCTTTTCTTTCTAGAAACATGCCTGGGAAAGAATGCCAGTAAAAAAACCCACCTAGTTTAGTAATCAAATAATTATTTCTTGCATCAGTAGAAGCATGATTTGCTACACCATATCCTGAGAACATACCATTTCCTTTTGTTGTTTTGCCTTCATGCCTCTACCAACTTGTACGGAGAAGCATGATTTGCTACACCAAAAATTAGCAATAACCAAAGATCAATCAGCCTGATAACCAAAAATAGTGCTCATTCCTTGAGACATCATCTCTGCAATTTCGGATCCTCATCTTCCATCACGCCATGGGTTCCTCCTAAAATGCACCCACATAAATTACTTAATCCTATGGTAGTTTCTGTATGACAGACTGCACGAGATCAACCAAATAGACACGGAGCTAACCTCCCTGCTAGGTCGAGCATAGTCAACCAGGCTTCAACTGAAGTTCATATCCATTATCAGACATTCAGACCACCAAAGCGACTCTGGTTGCTCATCAATTTTCTGAGAAAAAGGCAACCATAATCAAAAATAATTTACACTGCAGAAAGCGAAAATATGAAGATGGAACATTTGTTCTTATCAGTAGCAAGTTAGGAGCACGTCTTGGGAACAACCATGGGCTAGCATATAAAGAAACATAACTTCATATAACTAATCCTAGCTTTTGTAACCATAAATCGAAACCTCTACTGGTCCACTGATCATGCGGTGCATATATTATGTACACGTTTGAGAAGAAAATTAAATACAGTAACTGTTAGAAAAGATGCTTGATTAAAAATCCTTAGCACCTGCATTTTATTAAGTAACATGCTAGTATTATATGTCGATATGCTTTTCCACACACGTGGAACACACAGACAAACAATAGATCCATCTCAGACAAGCATATCAACCTCATGTGTGGCGGAGGATATTTCCAAGAATGCCAGTAAGCACTCTAATTCAGGTAACATGATCATCTCATAAATAAAACAATTAAGTTTGTGTATAACTTGCTTATTCAAGAAATGGAACCTGCATGATCTCATCTGGAACATGCTCTTTTAACAATATTTAAGTTCTGAACCATAGTAACCAGGGCAATGATCATCCTCAGTGAAGTAATACCGAGTGGAAGAAATATGCAGCTTTTATCTAGACCATCTCTGGAAGATAAAATGTGAAGCAATTTGTTGCGTAAACTTAAAAAATTGGTGGTGTGGGAATTGTAGTACAGCTGGCTAGATTTATTATAGATAATGTTGTTGCAAGACACCTACAGATGAAAGAGAACAAAACATAGAAATCAACTTGTACTTACACTGTTTGCAGAGTTCATCACATATTGGTCCTGTACATAACTGAATGGAGGCCATTGATATTTTCCTACAGCCCAAGAAGAAGAAATGTAAGGAAATGCTAGCGATAGCATAATATAGAAGCATGCAAGCACTATTAAGTAAAGTACACATGCTAGATAACATATAAATTGCACTTTCTTATGGATTAAGAACTGGTCAAAAACTTCATTATCAGATTGAAACTGTTAACTGCTGTATTATTTACTCTCAGAAAACCTACCATTGTACCATGCAAATACAACATGGATTTATTAAGAGGGGTGACATGAACCTCAACTTTGAGAGAAATAATTTCAGAAATATTTCAAGAGACTAAAAGGCAGTGAAGTGGACAAAATTACTTTTATTATGTCAAGAGACTAAAAGGCAGTGAAGAGGACAAAATCACTTTTATTATGTCAGGTTAAGGAAACAGCTAAATGGTGATTTACCCAAATGGTGCTCGTTCCTTGAATATGTTAACCTTATATTGTATACAACAAATGTCGAATATCCTCGGTTGTCCTCTCCAGTATCTGCCATGAATCACACAAATCCTTGCCGCTCCGAGAACACTTTATACTGAATTTAGATAACACTGGCGAGAAAGTAAGCGACACATGATTTTCCTGGAAAAGATACACAGGTTCAGTCATGAGCTT
Organism: Lolium perenne; assembly: GCF_019359855.2. Classification (NCBI taxonomy): domain Eukaryota; kingdom Viridiplantae; phylum Streptophyta; class Magnoliopsida; order Poales; family Poaceae; genus Lolium; species Lolium perenne. Next base: position 220,252,828 of record NC_067247.2, read on the forward strand.
TAAAATCAATGACATCTATCGCGTGATCTGCTTCCACTGTCTATAGCTATATAATAACAAAGAACCGGATTACCTTCATGAGTAGATTTTGGTACAAGTGATTAAAACGAAATATCACCAAAACAGAGCTGCAGTCATCGACGATGGTACCCATATTTGTATAGCTATGCCTAAACTACAGCATGACCTAAATGACATGAACTTTGTGAAAAATATACACATGTTCAATCACGGGGTATATAATGTCAAGGACATCTATCACGTAATCTAATTCCATTGTCTAAATCCACAGTTAACAAACAACCGTATCACGTTCATGAGTAGCAAATTTGTGCAGTAGTGATTAAACCAAAACATAGCTGCAGTCTGACAACAACACACAAATTTGTACGGCTGTGCCTAAACCGAAGCATTACCAAAACTTGCACAAAAAAGGACAAAGGTAGAAATTGATGAAATTCTCTAAAGATAGCATTATTTCTCAAGTATATCATACAATCATCATAACCTTGGATCAACTAATTCATCCAGTCTAAGAAGGTTGATTGATACTTAAACAATCAAATGCAGTTAGCTCCTCTCTTTAATCCAACAATATGTAGTAAGCATAATAAGCCAGCATTTATAAGCCTGACACTAATTTATTTCCATGTATAGAAGCTAGCCACCCGATTATTACAATTGTTAAGATAGCACCTGGAGAAACTACATTCTAAGAAAATGGACAACTATAAAATATACAACTGGTAAAAGTACCTCACAACCTATAGCTGATTGACCAAGACATCAGAAATGGACAATATGCAGCTGGGCATCAGCACAATATATTTAGAAGATTAGGACAACAGATGCACAATCATGAGATAAGTTGCAGCACCAAGAAACACAAGAATAGAGTCAAGTTGCAGCTAGAGGACACAAAAAAGACCACAACTAGTGTTGAGCATCCGAGCTACCTTTTGCAACATGGAAAAACCAATGATATGGCATCAACAACAAACTTGTAAAAACATCTGAAAAGACACAATGTAGGTCAACCTCACTGTATCCTCATGAAATCAATCCAGCACAACTTAGCACATACAAACTGATACCAACCAGCTGAAAGACTGTCCGTGTTATCAACCTCTGAGAAATTTCAAAGAGACCAAAAATAGGGTTTGATGTAAAGCGTTAAATGTATATGCACCTGCCACTTCTACGAAGAATGCATTTTCTGTAACAGAGTCATACTTTTGTATTAACACCTTCAGGCTACAAATGAAATTTCAAATCTGCAAAATATCACACAAATTGGTGCACCAATCTGCATCATATCTATTCCATGCTGATCAATCTTCGAACTAAAAAAATTGATGCCAAATGCCAAAGCTTTGAAAAAGATCCATGAACCTCTAATATCAGCCTGCGGGGGGTAGAGCCCAACAACAAAGCCACCACCTGTTTGAAATACAGACTGAGGTTACCATAAGCTCAATCCATTAGCATAATTTTATAAGCACGAAGATCGCAGATTATCAGCATGAAATGGATGAAAAAGAAATCATAGTAACTCATGGGTCAAGGAAAGGGAAAAGGCTCACCTAAACATCAGGAAACCGAGTTCATCATCGAGCCATTTTACACAACCACATCTTCTATATCTTTGTACGCTGCATCATTCAAACTCCGTCACATATCAAATTCATAGGAATACGATAGTAAGAACTAACAAAGATAAGCAATGTGATGTACCTCTTAGAATATTGGGACTGCATTGAATTTTCTGATGTGTACTCTTTATAGAGAGACCTATTAGCTCTTTTTGAAAAGGTCCAATTCAAACTCCGGCGCATATCAGATTTTGTTGCAATCAATCTCACAAACCTGTTAGATAAAAAGTTTGTTGGTATAAGCAAACAATTATACCAATTCACATGGTACCGATCTAGCCAAATAGCGCCTAATGCAACTGAACAAATAATTTATGATCAAACAACATGACATAATGTGAAAAAATATCTCTATGCAAGGGAACAATTCACATCCTCAAACCTTAAATGCCCATTGAGTGAAATATATTTTACACAGATACTCCTGCAAGAACCAACAAAATGAAGCAACATGACCGTCGTTTATAAATCCAGTGGCATAGGGAGAAGAGGTGTATGAGGGCAAGAAGTCGTGCCGCTGGCCGGCGTCCTCCATGACTATGCTGAACAACGCTTGGGAGACCACCTAACAAATCTGACAGCAGAACAAAAATCTTCTTAGAAGGCCACGGGAAATCTTGTGTACTTGAATCTCTGTATCTAGCTACTGGCTGAAATCTACAGGAAATCAAACGAAAGAAGAATACAAAGCCTTGTGAAGCCCTCTCTTTACCATAGTCATGGAGGACCATAAAGAAATGCAGAAGCCCTCTCCACAATATTTTCCCTAACATGAGGCACGGACCATGAACACCAACAGAGAACAAAAGTCAAATGATTTAACCTGTAGAACCATCAATGGAGAAGTAGCAGCGAGGAAAACAAGAGGTCCAAGATCTGAAAGAAACAAAAGTTAAGAAACATCTGGAACCAAATCAAAGAGTGAATCATTACAAAATAATATAGGAGATGAATATAAGGCAAAAAGGGGAATCACCATGAACAATGGTTGTAGTTTTGCCGGCGGCATAGCCGGGGACGTAGCGAGCTCGTCCAGATAAGGAGGAAAGGTAGCTCCTCCTCACGTCAGTAGATCCTCGGGCTGAAGTCCTCGTCGTATCGCGTGGCGCGGCGGCAGCCCCCATGCTTGGCAGTATGGCGGCTAGTTACCAAGAGGAGTGCGGAGCAGGCGACGGTGATGGCGACTGGCCGCTGCCCCCGACCACGGCGAGGAGATGAGGCCGCGCGACGGCGACTGGATGGAGTAGAGGATGCGGAGGTTGCCGGCGATGGAGAGGACGAGCCGAACGGCGGCGGCAGCGACGAGAGGAGGCGCGGTTGACGCAACGCGATTGGAAGAGGAGGAGGCGAGCGGATTGGGTGGGGGAAGCGATGGGATTGGAGGCTAGGTTTTCGTGAGCGTTTTTATTCGACAAATGAACGGGTCAGATGGATGCGGATTCCGTTACCAGATCGAACGGCACAGAATCAGCCCCCTACGAGCGAGTGCCGGGTGTCTTGCGTGGATAGCCTCAGAGCAGCCCATGGGGGTGCAACAATTATACCTTTAGACTAGACTAGGAAATTTGCCCGTGCGTTGCAACGGGAAACACAATGCAAATAACACCATGATGTGGGATAGCGGCTTGTTTCACTTCGACGAAACTATCATCTAACCTCTCGACGTCTTGCTCGGCGAACATGGTGGTGTTGGCGGAGCTGGTTCCTCTAGGGGCAGCTTGCATATTGCAGTACTCGATGACCTAAGTAGGGATGACATTTGGGAGTAGGACATCGTTCTCAATGCAATCGTCCTTGATAATGCGGCGGATGCGATCGCGCCGCCACCTCGTGGGCGATCTCTTCTCATCCAGAACCTTGTCAAAGATGTTGCTATCATTAAAAGTCAATGCTCTTTTTAACATTGACATGTCCCTACTCCATGCCTCACTATAAACAAACCAGGTTACACATCATGTAAAAAATATCCAAAAGATAAAATTGTTGTTCCATTTACTGGTTTCTTTCAAATTAAAATACAATTTGATAGGCCATTGCATCAAGGTCAACATGAATATGTTCCTAAATAAATCAAATCATAGGTTGTGTTGGAATAACAAAATAAAAAATGTTCTGAATTACATATTCCACTATTTCACTATTTTTTTTTGCCCACTAATCTACGTACGGTCTCTCATATGGATTTTTTCATCAATCTTGCAAGCTAGCTAAATGTAAATGAGTGATCAATTGGCATACATGCATGTGCAGCGAGGAAACAATACAGCTCAGGATACGGCCGTCAATCCCCCAACCGCATGTGCAGAATTATCTGCAGTATATCGCATCCGTCTTCGTTCTAGCACGAATTAGCACCTCAGTACGGATTAGCACCCCATGCTAGCCCTTTACAACTGGTACGAGTCCGACAGCGTCCCTCTGGCCGATTGCCCAAACATCGAACTGACCGATCTCGCCGTATGGTTGTTGAACACGGTTTAGTTCCTAGCGCGTCCAAGATATCAATTGAGAAGTTGTGCATACAGTCGACGGCCGACCCCGTTGATTAAGGCGGCAATAAAGTCCAAAGTGCAAAAATTGCAGCGAGGAGGACCTCATGGTTTCGAGACGTACCATCCCGCTTAAAAGTACATAGGTGAAGGCCTTCAAACTGAATTCGGTAGGCATAGCTGCCCATGCTTTAGATCTCCTGCTATATATGATTCCTGCATTGAGGTTGTGACGGATGTCATATTGAGCCATATGAACTACCATACCAAGTTTATATACTACTGTATTATCCAGCACGTAAGCTTCTGTCCTCGAGATCAACCTCGCCCTTCTTATCATTCAAGTGCACCTGCACCGCGGCATCGGTCGGCCACTCGAGCTCTTGGACTCGGCTCTACAGTCTCAGGTGAGGTCCTTCCCCGCAATGGCGGATCCAAAGCAGGCATAGAGAAGGCGTCAGATTTTGTCTTGTAACTCGTGATGGTGATCTGAGCTCTCCTCCTCAGGGCGTCGATTCATTCTCTATAAAAATCTGTGCACAAGCTTTGCATCCTCACAGAATAATCATATATAGCTGGCGGCGGTCGAAACCGGAGGCGAGCGGGAACTTTCCGGCGATGGGGAAATCGGAGGTTCCTGCACGGTCCACCGACGTACGTGAGTCGTGAGGAAGCTAGTCGATCCTCTCGCGATGCCACGAGCCGATCAGGGAGTATGTCATATATATTGAAACATAGGTCGGCTGTTTCAGTTCGGATCGATCTCTCTTTACATACCTCGTATGGGCCAAGGAGGGCTTCGCCGAGGACGTACGTGCGGTTGGCTAGCTCTGTTGTTGTGATTCGATTCGGTCTCTATATGCGTACGTGTTGGACTTGGACGCCGACAGGTCGCTTGTTGGTTCTGTTCTGTTCGGATCACGTACAGACCACGAGTTGAAGACCAAATCGTTGCCTCCTTGCCTCGTGGAGTTGAACAGAGATCATGTAGGAACACACGACGCACAACGAGGCGGACGAAACCACGGACGAACGACGGATGAAACGGACCAAACCAAGGAAACGCTTCTCCCTTTATTATTAGGTATAGATTTAGATGTGCGCCTTGGCGCACGATCCCGTGAAGTTCGTGATGATGTTTAGTTTGCATAACGACGATTAAAATTAACTGCCAATATGATAATATATTTGTTAGGTTTTACAAAAGTAGCTTCTATAAACTATATAAACTATAGTACCTTTTAGAAGTTTGATGGGTCTTTAAAATAAAAACATTTGCCAAGCCAATGGGGCACCAAAGAGTTTTACTCTTTTCAACCAAAGGCCCTTCTCCTCGAGGAAAGAAATAACCTCTCCAGCATATAAGCAGAAGGCTGAAAACCATTGAACAAAGTTACTTTGTTTCAAGTTAAATAAAAAAAATCATGTGTCTTGACAATACCAAATAAAGAGCCTTGTACAATCACCCTGCAACATTGTAAAGAATAAATATTGGCTTTACCGTTAATTGGTCATAGTGAAAACAAAGTGTAGCTTAATTCGGATGTACTGACTTGAGGCTTCCATCGTGGAGGAACATTGGGCATGCTTGCATGCATATCTACCAAGCAAGTGTACCAAAAATATGTGTACGTTTTACTGAGCATGTACATGCCACGAGATGAGGCAAAGAGCAAAAATACGAAATGGGAAATAACGGTAGAGATTGAACATGCATCTCTACCAACCAATTATACCAATTTTTCTGTATGTTTTGTCAATCATGTACATGCCGGGGCGACAAGAAGGCAAAAGAACTTACGTTTTCGAAGGCTCGCATTACACTCCAACATGACATGCTTGTTCATACTAACACGACACATACAATTGAGCAATGCATAACACAAAGAACGAAATGGGTTCTTCAACGTTCAGTTTGGAATTGATCTACAGAACTGAAAGCTTAGTTGTATGCTGCCAAGAGAGGCTTCTCATCCTTCCTAGTCCACTGGATGCTGTATGTTCAGTGTGATGTTTCTCTCCAGAGACAACACCTCATAATACAGTTAAGGAAAATAGGCAATGCTTAGTTATCTCCATGCAGAGAAAGAGCCTCAATAAATATAGGAAAATCAATAAAGGTACTTTTCACATACTGACTTCTTTTATTTTTAAATGTGGGGATTTTCAGTGCTATTTATTCAATCCGATATTGGGTACTGGGAACACGGTGAGAGGTCGCTAAGGTGGTGTGCCAGAGTGTGGTATAAGGAGCAGATGATGCAAGTAGGAGTAGGCAGTCGGTAGCAGGTAGCAGCATAGCACCAACTAACAGTGCACCAGGTAGCTAGAAGGAGCAGACAAGCACCAAGTAACAGTGCACCAGGTAGCTAGAAGGAGCAGACAAGTGTGTGTGGGACGGGCAAGCTGCTGCGGAATCTCCTCTCTAAAGTCTGAAGATATACGAGTTCTGCAATGTCTCTAGTCCTAAGTCTGAAGATATACGAGTTCTGCAATGTCTCTGCTAGAGAATCAGGTGTATATGAGCAAATCACTGTAATTTCTAATGTAATCCAAGTAATTTGATGTAATCCAAGATGGTTTATTTTGACAGGGTCATGTGAATTGACTGTTGTAATCAGTGAATTCCCACAGAGAAAAAGAAAGAATTGAATACAATGCATGTCATCTCTTCTCTAAATTTGTATGCACTACCAAGCTATTTTCACGCGTTAAAAGTGGGAGCAATAGAGCATGATTGCTAGAGTATTTTACATATTTTCTTTCAGAAACTAATACGATGCATGGTACAAAACAGAATTTCCATAATGATAGATATTGTTCTGGGCATTAGGCATCTCGCAAAGACATTGTTTTGGGCTCAGGCATCTTGCAAAGACATTGTTCTAGGCTTCAGGCATCTTGCAATGACCTGGAACAAAATAAAATGCATATGTTAGTTGTTTGCCAAGCCTGAGTTTTACATTCGGAGAGACATGTCAGAGTAAATTATTTACTGAAACTGAAACTCTAAAGAACTATAAAATGTCAATTGTTCACTGCAGACTGAAGCGGATGAAAGAAATGTCCATAATTTGGGATGAAGGATATGAGAAGGCCTTGAGAAAGAAATGTCCATGCTGGATGTGGAACAGTGGCTACCAAATTATACCTAGATCAGAGATAAATGCTCCCACATGAAAATATGGAACATGGAATATACATGCATAGACCATAGATGAGAGACATGCCTAGGTCCTACCCAGGACAATCTACATAAGAAAATGTGCTCAAAGCTCAGAAAACCGGAGTAGCAAATGCTCATTACAAAGAGGAAAAAATGAAGAAATCTTCTCCTAGCCTAAATAACGCATCAATAGCAATGGCATGTATATGAGTGTATTTCATAATTTGACAATAGCACCACTATATCTGATGGTCAAATAGACAATACTAAGCTATTTGAGTATCCAGAAGAAACAAAAGACATCATCACTTTGATTGTTAGTATATTTTAATTTTAATTGTCTCACTTGAGAAATATAGACTGGGCACACATTGCTTCATCACCTTTGATCTGAACCACCAACCTTTGAACCCGGTATTGGGAAATTCTCTTCAGAAGCCATCAATGCACACACTAAAAGTTGATACTACTATAGTACACATAATTATAGTTGATATACTTAAATAAAATAATTTATAACTTGTAAGACTCTCTTTGGGTCTAAATATAATTTTCAACTAATATAGTCCAGGCATTGCTTCCAATCACCAAACCGGGTATAAATATTCTCTTATCTTGATTCTTTTTTTTCTTAGAAAATAATCTAGCGTCCTCTTTGATCAGTACATATACCAGCAATAAACTGACAAGGAATAAAGCAAGTAGGCATGAATTCATTTTCGTGTACAGAAATATGAATAGGATGATTTGTTCAAAACAATGTTCAGGTCCAAACATCCAGTTACAATACCATGAATACTTACGTTCTGAAATAAACAAAATAATTGTGTGCAACATCTAATATAAGCTAGTCCTCATGAAAGAAAAAAATTCTAATATGATCAATCAGTAATTGAAACAATCTGACTGGTAACATCATATTTTGAAGTGCAAGCACTCTACACCTATTGTAATCGTGTATCTTCTATTATTAAATCCACCAGATAAGAATTAACAACTCTATTTTTTGAGAATTACAAAAATTCCAAAATATACAAGCAAAATAAGCATATTCATTTTACGAAGTAATGCCTTCTTGAGCAAGTACAACAAATAAGTTAGTGAAGACATCAAGAAAACCTATGCCACAAAGAGGAGCTGGAAAAATCTCACCAGGTGACATCAAGAAAAGAACAGGAGATCATGTGCACCTTATAACTGTTCGCCGACATCCCGCAGAATATCGAAACATCAAGAAAAACATGAACACATATAGGACCCCAAGCATATCTGGTTAAACCAATACATTATATAGATATGCCGATTAGTTTTCTGGTAACTTCATTGTGAATCTCTCACTGATTTTTCCTAATCATCTTTCTTAGGTGGACAACTAAGCCACTTTAGCATAAGAGGTAGTATCAACATCAAAAAAATCCCCAAGTTATCTATTGTGTTTTTTTACTTATGGCTAAAACACGGCCTCTAATGAGGCGGTGAAAGACAAGTTTAAAATAGAAAGCTTCATCATCCAGTAAAACTCACCTTTAATTCTTTTCGCACACATTATAGAAGAAACCAATGGAACTCTTTGAGCATGCAGAATGCATATACAGACTGGCACATGCCATTGTACCTTGTTTTAATCAACCTGCATATATAAGAAATGATGATGAAATTCTCTTTAGAGACAAAGAATAGAAGCCAATGCAAATAAATAATAGCATGCAAAATTAGCAAAACATTGTTTTCAGCCATAAAACAGCTTCCTTTAGGTAATTGCACCTACAAATCAACATGAAGAATGAACTAATTAATAGGACTATATATACAGTTCAGTTGTTAGGAATTCAACACAAACAAGAATATGTAGAAATAGCCTGTTTACTAAGCAGACAGTAGTGCGGACCGGATCAGCTAGTGCTCTGCTGCTAGGCATCGTATATGTTTTTTCAAAAACATAGAAGACAGAGTAAAAATTCAAACGGTAAAATAAGAAAAGATATTCATGGAAGAGAAGCATCAGAGTTATTTCTACTCTCATAGTTAACCATGCAGCAACACACAATTCAATGTAGTGACACAATCATGATTATATATGTTCATGTTAGTACTACCATAGCACCAAGCAGATAGGTGGAAAGGAGCCTAAAATCAAATCTTGCAGCAAATTTTGGAACAATTGTAAACATTGTAATACAGATTCTATGAGATCCTGCTTGATTTCTCCAATCTTTTTAGAGTTCTAAAAATATTTCTAGAAATAGGATATCAGCATATAGTGGAAGCTGAGATTTTTGATAGGTACTCTACCGTATTTTCTCGCACAAAAAAGCATGCACCAGAGAGACTCGGACTAACATTATACACTAATCAAAGATGACATTGGCTGTTTATGCTGCAGATTTTAGCAGAGCTTCTTGCATACATTTCTATTTGCATACATGGTTATCACAATTCATTTACTTACTTTACCATGTGCAAGGAAGCCAGATAGTAATGTTTATGTATGTAAACAAAAAGTAGCTAAATCACACTTTTTTCACAAAACAGGGATTTCTGGATCAAACATTTAGCGACTTTTGGATAGAACAATCAGGATGCAGTAGTAACCGTCAAATAACCATCTGGTTATATAAGGAAGAAGGGAGGCAAAATAACCTAAATCTTTTTTTAACATGGAGACTAATAAATCAAGTGAAGAAGATAGTCAGCTAGGATTAGGACTTTCTGTATATTGCAACCAATGGTAGCCTCACAACACCCTTCGCACAATACGAACATATATGTGAAACCACCAGCGCCTATCTGGAAGTAGAACATGGAAGATGCCCCAGGTCTACCTAAAGGTCTTCGAGGAGTTTCGATAGCCATATCGAACTGGCGAGAAGTGACGACGTCTAAAGCCCACACGGCAGATTGAATCGTTGGCAACCTGCCGACCCCAAGGACCAAACACAGGCTAGGTGCCCGATGGTAGTAGAGGGTTATAGTTTAGATCAGCTGAGGCTGATTGATTATATTTCTGATGATTGAAGCAGGTTATATCCTCTTCTCATGAATTTTTGAGCTTTGTTCTTTTCGTTCACACACAGGAGCTTGCACCACACATGTGCCATTCTTTATTCTCCTGGTAGCTTCTCTCTCTTCTCTCTTGTCTCTCTATCACTGTGTTCTTGCGAGGTTCTTGTATTTTTTCCTTCCGGTCGGTCACGGGCCAGAACTGGGACATATAGAGACAAAAGACAGAGCCACAGAGAGAACAGTACCCTACGAAGGCCATTTATGAATTGCAAACTAGACCTCGGTCTTTTGTCTCTATATGTCCCAGTTCTGGCCCGTGACCGACCGGAAGGAAAAAATACAAGAACCTCGCAAGAACACAGTGATAGAGAGACAAGAGAGAAGAGAGAGAAGCTACCAGGAGAATAAAGAATGGCACATGTGTGGTGCAAGCTCCTGTGTGTGAACGAAAAGAACAAAGCTCAAAAATTCTTCTCACATTTTCATAGGATCTTCTGTGAGCAGCTGCGTGTATAATAGATGTTTGAGAGATAGACATGAAAGAGTATACATAATTATTGAGACAAGAAATTAAGGAGTCTTGCTAGTCCGCCTGGCCATTATCACAAGTTGCCTGACTTCTGCATGACATGCATGTCAGTGAGTCAGTGTCCATGCTACAGTAGCCCTACACCTAGGTAGGTAGAATTAGGATACACAACTCTACTAATGAAGCAGGCAGTGGAAACCTGCTGCGCACGCGGGGCCGAAGTCGCGAATCTTGTTAAAATGGCGGACGGCGGCGATACGCGTGCGCGAAGCGCAGGTGCGCTATCGCACTTTCTCTGAATACAAATGCAAGAGGTTGTAGGTTTATGTATGGAAAACATCGTAGTTAGTTCCAGCCTTCCAGGTAAGAAGTCGACCCATCATGCGGCCATGCCCCATATGAAAAAGAAGCAACGCACTTGACTATTTGATTCTAACCCTACATTTTTTTAATGCTCATCGTTTATTTTGAATTGAACTAACTGAATTTTATTTTTTATAAATAAGTTTTGCAGGCGGGTATAATCTAGGGAGGTGCTCAGGCATACACATGTTGCAACCAATATTTTATAGAAAATTATGGAAGTTGTTGCAATATTGCTTGCTGGTATTCATGTTTGCAGGTGTTATACTATGATCTGGGGAGTGTATTCACGAGTGTTTCATTAAATTTACTACAATATGAACCGTGCATGCTTGCTACAGAAGTTGGGCAAGACATGTTTTTAGTGTTCCTATTAGATTTGGAGTTACTCTGTGGCGATTACCAGTGCAAAAAAATTATGTAAGTTAATTCGTTAGGTGCGAGGGGGCGGTTGCATTGGCACTGCGCAGATCATCAACAATGAAGTCCCTTGGTTCTTCATTTTGGGAGGCAGCAGCTGGAAACTAAGTATTTATTTTACTTTATTGTGTACAATATTTATACTGCAAATTGTTTCTCACTTCTTTACCTTCCTTTTAGCTCCGATGCAACAGTCTAACATGCTTTGGTTATCTCAAGCTTAACCCATAATAAAAACACTGAGTTTTAACTTCTCGAAATACTGTCACTTAATTTTCTCGAAATACTGAGTTGTTTATTAATTACGGCTTAGATTTGACGCGTTAAAACGAATGCTGCAGATTTAATGAAGATAAGAACGTCTCCGCCTGATTACTAAGCAAAACAGAATCCGATCTAATGTAAAAAAACAGAATCCCATCTATACGGGTAGGCGCCATGGGGGGTTATTTTCCATGTACCAGCTTTAATGCCATCGTCAAAAAAGCTTTACCGACTCCCCACCCTCACGCCGCCGCCATTTCTACTTTTCGGCCCCCATGGTGGTTGATTCTAAGCTTGAGCGATTGGCACGCTCCTGTCTCAAGTCATCGGATCCTTGAGGCAGCTATCCTTTGCTTCTATATCCTGTCAGCACATCCCCTCTCCAATGCCGATATGCAGGTCCAACAGAGCAGATTGATTATGCACTCATGTCTCTGTTAGCCAGCCAATCTGGCGAATCTCTTTCACGGGAGGGCAGCGCACGTATCCGGGACGAAGAAGTGCAAGCCGATTGAAATTGTAAGCACATGCCTTGGCGGCAGCTGCAGATTCACATAAGTGCTAAAACATCTATCCATGGCTTGGTGAATGGTGATTAGTAATGTAAACCTGTAAGATTCAGTTCGAGCAAACTGCAGTCGTTAGTTCTGAACTTCCTCCCTACATTGAGGGACTACCGGAGCACATGGATGAACAAAAAAGGTGAGGCATGCACTAACCCGACTGCTGCCACTTATATCACATTTATTTTATACCCACTTTTGTTTTCTTGAGGCACCAGCTACGTATTCTAGGCCCCAGCTACGTTTGTTTGTTTTCATGGGTTTAGCCATGTCTTTGTGAAACCTAATATATCACATTTACTTTATGCCCACTGTTTATACATAATTGATTGATCTAGATGGTAAAGTTTGGAAGACAAATATTATATCTTTGTTTAACAAATAATGCATACTCACAGTTAGGTAAAGAATCAGAGTTCGACAACTTGAGGATGCCTTATGATTCTGCACCTCTCTGTTCGCTGTGCAGTCCTTTAGGCCCCGACCTCAGTGTCAATTGTAGCGGCCATAAAGCTATGGGATAAATAAAAAGGAGTTTTTGTTACTTAGACACCATCGAGCTCCAAATAATTTGCATTGCAAATAATGCATTTATATCTCTACATGATGTTCTATTGACGCCTTTCCACATGTGCAGACCTATGAGGATGCATAGCTTATCTAGACAGAGGATGGTAATTGACTACCAGAGTACCAGTACATATGTAGAAGATACCGAGTTTCCACGTGTTAAGGAGAGCTTAGCAAGGAAATTGGTGAGGTGCCCTAAACGTAATATACACAAGCTCATTTCTTTCTTTCTCATGTTCATTGAAGGTCTTTCTTATGTTCATTCTTTTGTATGCTTATACAACATTGCAGGACAGTTGATTTATATACGGATGACCTTCTCTTGGGTTTAGCTTTTTAGAAACCCGATATTGTCTCATGTTGAGGGATATGAACGAGGACTCAGTGAGTAGAAGGCAAAACTGTGCAAGCTATTTATTCCCATATCACCCATCAGGCCATTTTTTCCAGGTTTACTGAAAGTACATGCTTCTTATTAGGCTTGCTTCTTTATGTCTATGCATATTTATTAATTTCTGAATAGCCTCTGAAAATTATTAAAATCCTATAGGACGACATGTTTGCATTTGTATCTGATGCATCCCTTTATATTTTGTTTAGATGGGAGCATTTCTTCTTTTCGTCCTTAGCTTTTCATTAATAACATGAAAGTAGCAGGTCATGTGCATTAGTAATTCAACATACGAGTATAGCTATGGCTCATCACCCCCCGCTGTACACCCGGGAGTTGCAATCCCTTTTACAGTATCTGTGTTGTCTGTTTGGTAGGACGTTTTTTTATTGAACTCTATGCTCTTATTTCTTAATCTCGATAGAATTCTGTATCGAGGATAATTCTTATGGAAGTTATTCTAATATGTACTGTAGAGCCATAGAAAAAATCTCATATTAGAGAACACAAGTTCGCAGCAGTTAATAATCTTAGATTTCACAGCTGACTTAAGATCTTATTTTACTGCTCTGTATATACAAATATGCCACATCAAAGTTCTTAATTATGCTCGAAGATAGGAAAATCTACCCCGGCCCATTGTGTTGATAATAGATGGCATTGTCTTTTCTTTTTCATCCGAGATTGAGTAAGATCCTGACAGCATGTTGATCCATTTTCTGCTTTTGTTCTCTATAAAAACGCTAACTTTGCCTCTATCGAACTTCATTTCAGGTAGCTTGGTGTTTGAGGGTAAACTAAATTGATTTTCTCCTATTCTCTCCCAATATTCAGAACAAAATTGACAGCTTTACGATTGACGAGTTGCCTAACACCGAACCCTAGGGTGGACGCGGCTGCAATACTGAAGTGTCTAGGGGTATAATCGGGGTTCTTTATAGACCACCAAACTGAAGTTTTTCATGCAGCCAAACCCAAACTTTAGTAGTCGTGACTAAGATTATTAAATGTGATAGGAGAGAATGCCAATCATAAAACTACACTGATAGAAAAACAGGCTTCCGTCCAGCCCCATTAGTCGCGAAACTATAGGAACCGCGACTAATGGAGTCTTTAGTCGCGGTTCGCCTCCCGAACCGCGACCAAAGGCCTGGGCCCAGGGCGCTCGGTGGCCAGTTGGTGCACGTGAGGGGCTTTAGTCGCGGTTGGCCAGGCCAACCGCGACTAAAGGTGCCCGAAGGCCTTTAGTCGCGGTTGGCCAGGCCAACCGGGACTAAAGGCCCATCCCTATAAAAGGGCCTCAGCTCACATCACTTAGCCATTTGGTGCCACTTCTCTTCACAAGCTTCACAAGGGGTGTAGGTTTGCTTTTGGTTCCTCTTATGCACACAAGGTGTTTGATAAAATGCCCCAAGAGCATGAAACAAACATGATATGAAGTGTTGGAGCCACACTTGAGCTTCCTTATTTATTTTTTCCTCCTCGATCGCGGTTAGCAACTTGAACCTTTCATGTGTCATTGATAAAATATGCATGTGTGTAGTTCATTGTTTAATTTATATTGTTTGTAGCTAGTTAGTTTAACAAATGCATGATGGTTAATTATATATTTTATATTATAATAATGCAGATGAATCGGCAATGGATGTACGGTAACCGACTCTCTGGCGAGTTCACTACGGGTTTGAAAGATTTCCTCGTAGTGGCTAATGCGAACAAGCACGGGGGTTTTGTTATCTGTCCATGTGTTAACTGTAAGAATCAGAAGGGTTACTCTTCCTCAAGAGATGTTCACATGCACCTGCTTCGGCACGGTTTCATGCCAAGCTATAATTGTTGGACCAAGCATGGAGAAAGAGGGGAAGATGAAGAAGGGGATGATTTCATCGATGAAAGCTATCTTGCTCATTTCGGTGATACTTTCATGGAGGATGCTGAAGGTGAAGGGGAAGGTGAAGGGGAAGGTGAAGAAGAGGCACGTGATGATCCCGTTGATGATCTTGGTCGGACCATTGCTGATGCACGGAGACGCTGCGAAACTGAAAAGGAGAGGGAGAATTTGGATCGCATGTTAGAGGATCACAGAAAGGCGCTGTACCCCGGATGCGATGATGGTCTGAAAAAGCTGGGCTGCACACTGGATTTGCTGAAATGGAAGGCACAGGCAGGTGTAGCTGACTCGGCATTTGAAAACTTGCTGAAAATGTTGAAGAATATGTTTCCAAAGAATAACGAGTTGCCCGCCAAGATGCGTACGAAGCAAAGAAGGTTGTCTGCCCTCTAGGTTTAGAGGTTACGAAGATACATGCATGCATCAACGATCGCATCCTCTACCGCGGTGAATACGAGAATTTGAATGAATGCCCGGTATGCACCGCATTGCGTTATAAGATCGTAGGCGATGACCCTGGTGACGATGTTGAGGGCCAGAAACCCAGGAAGAGGGTTCCCGCCAAGGTGATGTGGTATGCTCCTATAATACCACGGTTGAAACGTCTGTTCAGGAACAAAGAGCATGCCAAGTTGTTGCGATGGCACAAAGAGGACCGTAAGTCGGACGGAAAGTTGAGACACCCCGCAGATGGAACGCAATGGAGAAAGATCGACAGAGAGTTCAAAGATTTTGCAGCTGACGCAAGGAACATAAGATTTGGTCTAAGTACAGATGGCATGAATCCTTTTGGCGAGCAGAGCTCCAGCCATAGCACCTGGCCTGTGACTCTATGCATCTACAACCTTCCTCCTTGGTTGTGCATGAAGCGGAAGTTCATTATGATGCCAGTGCTCATCCAAGGTCCGAAGCAACCCGGCAACGACATCGATGTGTACCTAAGGCCATTAGTTGATGAACTTTTACAGCTGTGGGGCAGACCTGGTGTCTGTGTGTGGGATGAGCACAAAGAAGAGGAATTTGACCTACGAGCGTTGCTTTTCGTAACCATCAACGATTGGCCTGCTCTTAGTAACCTTTCGGGACTGTCAAATAAGGGATACAATGCATGCACGCACTTCTTACATGAGACTGAAAGTGTACATTTGCCAAATTGTAAGAAGAACGTGTACCTTGGGCATCGTCGATTTCTTCCGAAAATTCATCCAGTAAGAAAGAAAGGCAAGCATTACAACGGCAAGGAAGATCACCGGCCGAAGCCTGCGGAACACACTGGTGCTGAGGTATTTGATATGGTCAAGGATTTGAAAGTCATCTTTGGAAAGGGTCCTGGCGGACAATCAGTTCCGAAGGGAGCTGACGGGCACGCAGCCATGTGGAAGAAGAAATCTATATTCTGGGAGCTAGAATATTGGAAAGTCCTAGAAGTCCGCTCTGCAATCGACGTGATGCACGTTACGAAGAATATTTGTGTGAACCTCCTAAGCTTCTTGGGCGTGTATGGAAAGACAAATGATACAAAGGAAGCACGGTAGGACCAGCAACGTTTGAAAGACCCTGATGACCGGCATCCGGAACGGTTTCAAGGTCGTGCCAGCTACGCTCTGACCAAAGAAGAGAAGGTCATCTTTTTTGAATGCCTGAGCAGTATGAAGGTCCCGTCTGGATTCTCGTCCAATATAAAGGGAATAATAAACATGGCGGAGAAAAAGTTCCAAAACCTGAAGTCTCACGACTGCCACGTGATTATGACGCAATTGCTTCCGATTGCTTTGAGGGGGCTCCTGCCGGAAAATGTTCGAGTAGCCATTGTGAAGCTATGTGCATTCCTCAATGCAATCTCTCAGAAGGTAATCAATCCAGAAGTTCTACCACGGTTACAGAACGATGTGATCCAATGTCTTGTCAGTTTCGAGTTGGTGTTCCCGCCATCCTTCTTCAATATTATGACGCACCTCCTGGTTCACCTAGTCGATGAGATTTCCATTCTCGGTCCTGTATTTCTACACAATATGTTCCCCTTCGAGAGGTTCATGGGAATATTAAAGAAATATGTTCGTAACCGTGCTAGGCCAGAAGGAAGCATTGCCAAGGGCTATGGAAATGAGGAGGTAATTGAGTTTTGTGTTGACTTTGTTCCTGACCTTAAGCGGATTGGTCTTCCTCGATCGCGGCACGAGGGGAGACTAAGTGGAAAAGGCACGATCGTAAGGAAATCAACGATATGTATGGACGGCCATTCTCTGACTGAAGCATACCACACAGTTCTGACCAATTCCAGCTTGGTGGCTCCGTACTTTGAGAAACACAACAATATTTTACGCTCGGACAACCCTGGGAAGCCTGAATCCTGGATTAGGAAGGCCCACATGGAGACTTTCGCGCTTGGTTGAGAAAACATTTAATGAATGACGATCATGTTGTAGATCAGCTGTACATGTTGGCCAAGACACCATCTTCGACTATAACGACTTTCCAAGGGTACGAGATAAATGGGAATACATTTTACACGATCGCCCAAGATAAAAAGAGCACCAACCAAAACAGTGGTGTCCGCTTTGATGCAGCAACCGAGAATGGGCAAAAGGTCACATATTATGGTTACATAGAGGAGATATGGGAACTTGACTATGGACCCTCCTTTAGGGTCCCTTTGTTCCGGTGCAAATGGTTCAAGCTATCAGGAGGTGGGGTAAAGGTGGACCAGCAATACGGAATGACAATGGTGGATTTCAACAATCTTGGTTACCTTGACGAACCATTCGTCCTAGCGAAAGATGTCGCTCAGGTTTTCTATGTGAAGGACATGAGTAGCAAACCGAGGAAACGGAAAGATAAGAAAACGATCAGTACATCATGCGATGATCCAAAGCGCCACATTGTTCTTTCAGGGAAAAGAAACATCGTGGGAGTGGAGGACAAGACAGACATGTCAGAAGATTATAATATGTTTGCTGAAATTCCGCCCTTCAAAGTGAACACCGACCCAAGCATTAAGTCAAATGATGAGGATGCTCCATGGATACGGCACAATCGTAAGCAAGCAGGGACACAAGGAAAGAAATGATGTGTAATAATTTATTGTACCAAACTTTGTTGAATGGATCATGTGAATTATATTACCCGTGATGTGTTTGGTGTCCATTTTCGAATGATTCAATTGACTCGAGATACCACTGATGATACATGAAATTTGGAGTGATTCAGTCATACTCCTGCCTAGGCGTATAATATGCATACTCGTAGTCTTCATAGCTGCCGCCGTTGTACTGGTAGTCGTCGCCTTCTAAGTTGCCGTCGTCGTCGTCGCTGTCGTCGGGCGGCGCTCGTGGCTCGAACTGAGGGTAGCGCAGGCGGGGGGATATCACCGGCCGTGATGTAGTCCATGACGCTCTGCAGAGTCCGGCCGTACCACCATAGCCGACGGCCGGCCTCGTGGAAG
The DNA here is from genome assembly GCF_019359855.2 of Lolium perenne. NCBI lineage: Eukaryota > Viridiplantae > Streptophyta > Magnoliopsida > Poales > Poaceae > Lolium > Lolium perenne. Next base: position 220,271,571 of record NC_067247.2, read on the forward strand.
TTCCCAGGAGGCAGACCGTCCTCCTCATACCTGGCGAGCGCCCTCTCACGCCGATTGATGAAGAAGGCGTCCCAAGTATGCTGGTTATCGGGATGCCAGCGGGGATTCATCCGCTGCTCCGGCGTGAGGTCGAGGTAGTAGTGGTTCGTGATGGCCGCCCGGCGCGCAGTACCCTGAGGGACGGGAGGGACCGGCACGCCGTCGGCGCTTAGGCTCCAGCCGGCGGGGACGCGGTAGCCCGGTGGGCAAGGGTAGTTCGAGGCGCAAAGCTCCTCCACCTGCTGGTAGGTTAGAGTGGGTGCGGTGGAAGCCATGAGAGAGTGATGAGAGATTGTAGAGATGTGATAATGCTGGCCAAGCCGGGCTACATATATGTAGTGACAAATGGCGGGAAAAATGGGAGCGGGAAGACAGGAGGCGGGAAGAAAGTGGCGGGAAGAAAGAGGCGGGAAGAAATTGGCGGGAAAAAATTGGCGGGAAGAAAGAGGCGGGAAGACAGGGAAGAAATGGCGGGAAGACGAGGCGGGAAGAGGGGTCGGCGGAAAGACAGAGGCGGGAAGAGGGGGCCAACGAGAAGACAGAGGCGGCCGGGAAGAAATTTTGAATTGAATTAGTTTTATTTTTATGAATTTTTTGATAATTTGTATTTTTAAAATTTTGAATTGAATTAGTTTTATTTTTCTGAATTTTTTGATATATTATTTGTATTTTTAAGATTTTGAATTGAATTAGTTTTATTTTTCTGAATTTATTGATGTATTATTTGTATTTTTAAGATTTTGAATTGAATTAGTTTTATTTTTTTGAATTTTATGATATATTATTTGTATTTTTAAAATTTTGAATTGAATTAGTTTTATTTTTCTGAATTTTTTGATATATTATTTGTATTTTGTGATTTATGACATGAATTAGTTTTATTTTTCTGAATTTATTGATATATTATATGTATTTTAAACATTTTGAAATGAATTAGTTTTATTTTTCTGAGTTTTTCTGTATTTTTAACATTTTGAAAAACAAAAAGTAATTCGAAAAATACCTTTAGTCGCGGTTGGCCTCGCCAACCGCGACTAAAGGTCTGTGCGCGCGGGAACGAAAAACCCGGCGAGAAAAGCCTTTAGTCGCAGTTGGGGTCGCCAACCGCGACTAAAGGGGTACCTTTAGTCGCGGTTGGGGTCGCCAACCGCGACTAAAGGGGTACCTTTAGTCGCATTGGCGACCCCAACCGCGACTAAAGGTGGGTCCTATAAATTCGCGCGGCGTGAACCGACGCGCCACTCTTCTTCTCCGCCGCGCCACTCTGCTTCTTCTCCGCCTGCAGCCGCGCCGCCCTTGTCGTCGCCCTCGTCGCCGTTAGGCTGCCCGAGAGCGCCGCGCTCGCCGTCGCGCCCGTCGCCGACGCCCCATCGCCCGTCGCCGTACGTCGCCGCGCCAGTACACTCTGCTTCCGCCACTTCGCGCCGCGCTTCTTCTCCGCCCTTGCCCGCGCCGCCCTCGCCGCCCAAAGCATGCCGCCCGCGCCGCCTCGCCCGGCGCTCCGCGCCGCCCTCGCGCCCGCACCGCCGCGGCCGTTACAGAGAGGAGAGGGAGAGGCGAGATGGCCGGAGAGACGGCCGGCCCGGCGGCCCTTTTTTTGTTTTTTGTTTACTTAAACAAAATTGCATTAAAATTTATTAAACAAAATTGACTTAAAATTAAACAAAATTGCCTTAAAATTTGTTAAACAAAATTGCCTTAAAATTTGTTAAACAAAATTGCCTTAAAATTTGTTAAACAAAATTTATTAAACAAAATTGACTTAAAATTAAACAAAATTGACCGGTGGCCCTCACAAATAATTTGTTATACAAAATTGACTTAAAATTTTATAAACTTAACAATTTGAAAACTTAAAATTTTGAAAACTTAAAATTTTGAAAGCTTAAAATAGTGCTAATTTTGTAAACGCACCGACCCCGCGTGTATACGGAGGGGGCGGCGAGGCCCTCGCCGCCCCCTCCGTATACGCGCGGGTTTTTTTTACGAGAGAGAGGATCGCCACCCTCGCGCGCCGCGACCAAAGGGGGGGTATAAATACCCGCGCGCCGCCTGAGCGGTTCATTCTCTTCTTCCTTGGTTCATTCGCTCCGACGCCCGCGCTCGATCAACGACGACGCAGACGCACGCCGCCAACGACGACGCCAAGGATGCCGCCGCCCGCCGCCTCGCCGTCGACTCGCCGTATGTCCCTCGCCGCGCCGCTGCCTCTCGCTCTCGCCAAAGACCGCACGTGCGGGCCAAAGACCTCGCCCCGCCGCGCACGCCGGCCAAAGATCGACCTCGCCCTCGCCGCCGCCTCGCTAGCTCTCGCCAAAGACCTCGCCCTCGCCGCGCCGCCGCCATTGCAGAGCGTCTTGTTTTCACGATTACCGCAAAGATCCCAATTATTGCCCTAACTAGTTGTATACGGAGCATCTCCGGTCGCGTCCCTTAAAGCGTATACGGAGGGGGCAGCGCTCGTCGCCCCCTCCGTATACGCGCGGTGTTTTTTTTTTGGGATCGAGAGGGGGCGGCGAGGGTTATGTGTCCTCGGCACCGCCACCGCCCTTTCGCCACCACCACCGGTCTCTCGGTCACGCGGTCACTGCGTCCCCCTTCTCGCCTCCCTCGTCGCCCTCTCTCTTTATATGTAGAAGAGATGTGATAATGCATATACACAATTAATTTGTTTTGACTACATGTTTTCAGGACTGACATATGGCGGACGATAGAGCTGACCCGATTATGGAGAACTATGATCCGGACGCTGAAGACCATATTTTCGGCATCATAAACGGCGATATTGTATATGTGCCGACCGGACAAGAAGAAGATGATATCTCTTCTTATCTGAACCTTGAGGGTGAAGATGAAGGGCGCCGTCAGCAAGATGATGCCGAAGAAACGTCGATAAACGACGATCTTCAATTAGAAGTAGCAACCACCTCCGGCGCCGAGGTATATATATCCATTGAGCTCAGGTGATACAAACTAACTGATTTGAATAAATATGTGTGTACTAACGCGCGCGACTCTCTTTCTTATTTTAGCCCTCGGCCGGATCGTCGAAACAATCGAGTACATCGTCAAAGCGTGGCGCAACCAAGACGATGAAACCAGGAGAAACATGCACCATCGAGGTTGTCGACAGTAAAACCGGCAGGCCGCTGGAGCCCCGCAAGAATGCCACCAAGTTTGTCAGCCAATGCGGTGCCGTTGTTAGAGACAACGTCTCGATCACCGTCCAGGAGTGGAATCAGCCAAAGAAGGCACGTCTTGGTTTCACTTTTGTCGATAAGAGAACAAAAAAAGATTGCTTCAACAAGCTTATGGAACATTTCGTTCTACCTCCGGAATACCAAAAATTCGATGAGGAGGGTAACAAGATTGAGGAAAACAAGGAGAGGAGGAGGCTAGTCAAACAGTTCGCTCTTCATAAGATGTCCGACGCATTCCAGAAATACAAGCAAAATCTAGCCCATGACTTTGTCAAGCAGAACAAGACTCCGGATTTCAAAGGACAATATGAGAAACTGCAACATGATTGGCCAGAATTTGTGAAGCAAAAGAAATCGGAGCAGTTCCTTCAAATATCCAAAAAAATAAGGAAAATGCGGCTAAGAAGGAGTACAATCATATTATGGGGCCAGGAGGGTATCGCCTTTGGGAGCCTAGGTGGGAGAAGATGGAGAACGAGCTGAGGGCGCGAGGAATCCGTCCAGGTACGGAGGGATGGGACCCAAGGGCAAAAAGCTGGTGGTACGGGCATGGGGGATCGCTGAACCCGGAGACAGGGGAGTGTGTTTACCAGGGCAAAATAATGAAACCCACCCAAAAGCTTATTGAGGCAATGAGGGATGCTCAAGAGGGGAGGATCAAGTTCAACAGAGAGAACGACGCCCTGACAAAAGCCCTCGGGAATCCTGAACACGGAGGACGTGTACGAGGCATGGGGCACATTCCGTGGAAAGTAGGGTTCCCCCAGAACGATGACCCGTACGGTTACAGAAGCCGTAAGAGAAAGATGGATCGGGAAGCAGATGTTGTGGCGTGGTTGGCATCGGAAATGGATGTGATGAAGAAAACCGTGAGTGTACTAGTAGCCGAAAGAGATGCAGCTCGGGCGCAGCATGAAGATCATCCATTGGATCTCGGAAGCCAGCAGCAGAGAAGCAGCGTGGCTTCCACGGAGGCCCCACCGGCTGGTGCACCTACGATCGAAATTACTGCACCGGAGCCTCTGGTGGTCGAAATTACTGCACCGGAGCCTCCTCGCTACCCCGTGGACGATATAAAGGAGATGAAAGAATGTCATCTGTATTATCCTATCGGGAACATGTCCATGAAGGTAGCCATCGGCAGTGCTTTACCACCTGGAGCACTCCACCACAACAACCCCATTCAAGATGGCTATGCTCGTGTCACGGTGGAGGACATAGTCCAAGGGTTTGAGGACCTGGACATTGACATTGCTACACCTGAAGGGGCGAGAAGACTTGGAGATGTGAAGCACCAGTTCATTCTATGGCAAAAGAAGTTTATCAAGTTTCCAGGCGAGGCGCCAACAAGTCCACCCCCCTACGGTGGTGGTGGTGGCGGCGGTGGCGGTGGTGGTGGTGGTGCTTCACCTACACCTCCTTCACGTCAGCCGACGCCGCCCCCCAATTCACCTCCGGCGGGTAAGCAGCCGCCGCCCCCTAGTCCGCCCCGGGCGGGTAAGCAGACGCCGCCCCCCAATCCACCTCCGGCGAAGAAGCAGAAGCAGCAGTCCTGGATTATTAACCCGGACCCTTATGTACCTAAGATAACAAAGGTACCGGAGCCATCACTGAAGCCTCTCCCCATGAGGCCTTGGGAACGTAGTGCCGAGGAAGTCGAGGCGGCCGCGACTGCTGAATATGAGAAATGGAAGGTGGACTGCAAGAAGAAAAGAGAGCCCGAGCCCAAGCCAGTATTTTCTGATGAGCAAAAGAAGTGGGCTAAGTCATTTTTGAACGCACCGTCCCAAGCCGCGAAGAATCTGCCTGACGACTATGCACGTGAACTTCGTAATCAGGCACGTATGTTCAAGGAGAAGAAAGAGGAGGCCGAGAAAGCGGAATTAGAAAGTAAAAAAAGTGGGAAACGAGTTGCCCAGCTCGGGGAACAAAGTAAACAATCGATTGCCCCGCTTATAGTGACAGCCGCCGGTCCGGATGCCCCCGATATCATAGAAGCTGCGGCAACACAGGGATTGACTGTAACGAGTGCCAGAGAACAAGCGGCCAACTTAGGTATTACTCTTCGTGAACTGTTAGGCCTTGATGAGGCGCCAGTGAAGGAGGTAGTACTTACATATGTGAAGAATGGGCCTCTCGTCGAGCCTGCGCAGGAAGAGGATCTACCTCCACAAATGAAAGGTCTGCTGAAATGGTACAAGGGTTACATAGAAAATAAAAACGCCAAAGATTATATTTATGCGGAAGTTGGATATGAACATCACTTCAAACATTACTCTGTACAAATTCATCTGAGTGAATTGTTCTAGCTTTTCAATCTGCGCGAGCTCGACAAATCTATCATCAGTTGCTACGTTCTGTAAGTGATTTATTTCTACCCCATCTCGTTCATATTGCCTGCACTATATATATATATGTCCTAACTATATTGTTGTGTCCGCTATTATACATGCAGATTGAAGATTAAGGAATGCCGAGTAAGGAACATCCATGATGTTGGGTTCATTGACCCACACATCGTTAATGGATATACGTTATAGCATCACCCCGCCGACGTGGAGGAAGACCTGTGGCGGTTTCTTGATAAGCAGGAACTCAAAAGTGATATTCTATTTCCTTACCATTTTGGGTGAGTGTTTATGTCTTGAGCACATTCTCTTTTGTTTACTCCATGCATGGTATGTGGCCGGCTAATCGATGAGTTATGCATGACGTACTGTGCATGTATCGTGTCCGCAGGTTCCACTGGATTCTGCTAGTAATTAAAGTTGACAAATCAGAATGTCTCGTCCACGACTCTCTGAATATGGATAAGGCGCTTTGGGCCGACATGAGACAAATGATTCAAAAGTAATTGTTTTCATTCATTTGCGCTCTATATCGATCGGCCTATTTCGTTCATTTCCTAATTAAGCTTCAAGTAATTAACTAATAACTCTCTTGTTCATTTAATTTTCTTTGCCTCGTAGGGTTTGGAGACGGTTCTCAGATACAAAGGTCGGTGAATTCAAAAAAGAGCTACATTTCATGCGGTCAGTTATTAAGAATGGTGGCGATATTCAGCCACCGGGAACCAATCTGTGTGGATATTATGTCTGTGAGATGATCCGGAGATACACCTCTGAGCGCGTTCCGAGTGATCTCAATGCTCAGAGGAATAACCTCCGGATGATGCTTAGTCCAGAAGCTCGCTTCCGACCACTTCAAGAGGAACTAGCTGGATGGTTCAGGAGGGAAGTCCTCGATCCTAAAGGAGAACACCATTGCGAGGACGTAGAACTATACATGCATTAAATTATGTATGGAAACTTGTTCAAACTTGTATATGGTCATCCGATGATATTGAATATATATTGTATATTCCTCTTGAATTCTTTTTGGTTCTAATTTCAAATTTGTTTGAAATTGTACATTCATATGCATGTCTATATGTAGTACCGTAGAATATGTGAAACTCCTTCAAAATTACAATAAAGCACAAAAGAAATAAAACAATACAAATTAAACAGAAAACAGGTTTAGGGGGGGGGGGGCAGGTTTAGGGGGGGCCTAAAACCCTAAACCTGCGGCGGCCTTTAGTCGCGGTTGGCCAGAAGAACCGCGACTAAAGGTCCTCCGCCCCGACGGTCGCCTGGCGCCCACGTGGACGGGCCTTTAGTCGCGGTTCGTAAGCAACCGCGACTAAAGGGGGGGCCTTTAGTCGCGCTTAATTGGTCGCGGTTGCGCAACCGCGACTAATGGCACTTGCGAACCGCGACCAAAGGCCCTTTTTCCACCAGTGCTATATATCGAAAGCTCAGTAATATTGACATGTTAGTTCACCACATACCGTAATCAAGTTGAACTCTTCTATGCATGTTTGTTTTTGGATTTTTTGGCAGGTAAGAGAGATATGTATCCAATTGTTAGAGTATGCTTATTTGTGATACCATATATCATTTATAATCGATAATATCCATGAGTACTTTTTAAGACATGTTCAGACGCTACCCTCGCATTTGCGAGGGCCACCTTGCTAGTTCAGTTAAAGTGTTCAACATGCAACTTAATAGTCGGTATATTTGGCGAATCTGGTTATGTTCATCCATTTCGGTACTTCGATCATAAACATACATATGTTAACCGTGCATTTCAGAGTGCCATGAAGAACCTTTTCCTGGGACCGAAGTTTCTTTGTTTGGACAAGAAGGAATTTTTGGTGCCGGTTTTATTGCTAGATATGGCTCAAAGAAAATGGTAAGCTTAAAAATATTCGTTGTCGCATATAAAATACTTTTTTTTAACAAGGCATATAAAATACTTAGGCATTTAGAACTCTACACTGCCAGTCCAGATGTATTAGTATACAATTCCATGCATGACGCACAAATTCCATTTACTTCCTTTATCATAATTTATTGAAATGGTATGTATTTTTTTACTCTTTGTAACTCTCGAAAGGAAACTTATTGCAATATTCAATTGATGGTAAGCATTATTCACTAATTTTTCGAAAGAAAAATATTCAAATAGATCAATCAATTGAATTTTCACCAAATAGAATCTTGTCATTCTTCAAAATCCAACTGGTCTTTTCTCTTAGCCTGGAAAACAATTCCTCTTCGATTGTTCTTTATGCTATACCTCCCACTGGTCCAGTTTCTTTCATTGCATCAGACAAAGATGAAAAAGGTACATAATTTTTCTCCATGTTCAGTAGATTATTATCATATTTAGGCTCCTAAAACTTTTCATTTCCTGCAGTAATTTCTATTGCTATTTCGCATAAAACTTAGATATCTATCAAAATATTTTCCTAGGTCCTTAGAGAGTGTATTTTATTCATATTTTAATCTTGATATTGGAGCAACTCAAATGTTGACATACACAATTTTAATTAAAATGTTTCTCTTTTGTACTTGAATATGCACACTGCCAAGTAGTCATTGTTTTAGTGGATTAGTGGTCCTTCTCCCTATTTTGGCATCTCAGTTCAATCCTTAGTGCAGCGTTTGGTGGACATGGGGTGGAAGGTGCAACCGTCGCTTTGGTCTGGTGTGGCGCCACCATCAGCGCCATTTCCTGATGCGGCTATGATCATCGTCGCCCGCTACTAATGCAGTCGTTGTGTGTGTAATCTCGCGGCAAGTGTTCATGGCAGAGAAGATGCCTCCACTAACGATTGAGTACCTAAATTGGTCAGGACAGGACATTGGCTTCACAATAGCGGATCACCCGCAGCAAGTTCCTCGACCAGGGCAGTCAGCACTTATCTTACCAGCAGTAAATTGCAGGTTTCGACGTATCTCGAGTATTCATAGATGGAGGCAGCAGTTTAAACCTTATGTACGCAGATACACTAAGGAAGATGAACATATCCCTAGCAAATCTGAAACCAACTGACACACGTTTCCATGGTATCACACCAGAGAAGCCGAGTTATCCGTTGGGGAAGATCAATCTCGACGTTCAGTTTGGGACCCGAGAAAATTACATAATAGAGAGGCTGGAGTTTGAAGTCGTGGATTTCCCATCGCAATATCACGCATTGTTGAGATGACCAGCATATGCCAGGTTTATGGCGGTACCACACTACACGTACCTGTTGTGGAGGTTACCTGGACCTAAAGGACCAATTACAGTCAAAGGAAGTTTTGCGTTAGCCGATAAATGCGATAAAAATTTCCATCGACTGTCAAAAACTTTCGGGATGCAAGCAGAATATATGGCGTCAAGGCTCACGACTGATTATGATGTGCTGCCAGATGTAGGGAGGCCTCTCAGGGAGCCAACCTTTAACACTACGAAAGATTCCAAGGAGGTGCAGATTCACCCGACAGATCCAAAGAAAATGACGTCCATCGCGACAGATATGGACCTCGCATAGGAAAGCGCGCTCGTCTAGTTCCTCCGTGAGCACTGGAAAATCTTCGCATGGTGTCCAGCTGACATGCCAGGAGTACCCAGGGAACTTGCCGAGCACCACCTAAATTTGGATCCACTAGCGAGACCAATTAAACAACCTTTGCGGCGTTTTTCGAAACCAAACCACAAAGCTATGCTGTCAGAGATTGATCGACTCAGAGAAGCTGGTTTTATTAAAGAGCTGCATACAGAGGCCACTTGGGTAACTAACCCAGTGCTGGTCCCGAAGAAAAACACGAAAGTCCTTCGCATGTGTGTCGACTTTACGTGTCTCAATAAACACTGTCCAAAGGATCACTTTCCCCTCCCAAGGATCGATCAAATCATCGATTCCACGGCATGATGTGAACGCCTTTCCTTCCTGGATGCATATTCTGGTTATAACCATATCAGGTTAAAAGAAGAAGATGAGGTCAAGACAGCGTTCATTACACCTTACGGCGTGTTTTGCTACAAAACAATGCCTTTTGGTCTAAAAAATGCGGGAGCAACATATCAGCGGATGATGCAGAAGTGCCTGGCAACACAGATTGGAAAAAACGTACAAGTGTACATTGACGATGTCGTTATAACATCAAAAAAGGGGACAACATTAATCGAGGACTTAAAGGAAACTTTCGACAACCTTGACAAGTTCTGCCTCAAGCTGAACCCGACGAAGTGTTCCTTCGGCGTCCCTGCGGGAGAACTACTCGGGTTCCTAGTTTCAGCAAGAGGGGTCGAAGCTAATCCAGAAAAAATTCAAGCTATCGTAACAATGAGGAAGCCAACAAAGTTGAAAGAAATACAGTAGTTAACTGGGCGAGTCGCAGCTTTAAGCAGATTCGTCGCCAGGCTGGGAGAAAAGGCGTTACCGTTCTACGCTTTGATCAAGCAAGGAGAAAAGTTCCAGTGGAACGAAGAGGCAGATAGAGCTTTCGAGGATCTCAAGCGCACAATCTCGACACCACCAATCTTAGTGGCGCCTAAGGAGAAGGAACCCCTCTTGTTATACATTGCAGCCACACCCCAGGTGGTCAGCACAGCACTTGTAGTCGAAAGAGAGGAAGAAGGAAAACTCCATGGAGTGAAGAGGCCGGTATATTTCATCAGCGAAGTTTTATCGCCTTCAAAACAGCGGTATCCGCAGTACCAGAAGCTAGCATATGGAGTGTTTACGACCGCAAGAAAATTGCGGCACTATTTTTCGGCACACCCGATAGTAGTGGTCAACGAGGCACCTTTATCCAATATACTAAATAATCCAGAGGCTACAGGTCGTGTCTCCCTTTGGGGAATAGAGCTTTCTCCTCGGGACATCACGTATGAAAAAAGAAAAGCAATAAAATCGCAAATACTGCCAAATTTCATCGCAGAGTGGATGGAGTTACAAAATACAGGACCTCCAGATTTATCGAGAACCTGGACTATGAACTTCGACGGGTCCAAGAGATTAGAGGGAGATGGAGCAGGCGTGATACTAATATCACCTGAAGGCGACAAATTAAAGTATGTCTTACGGATGACGTTTCCAAACGCGTCTAACAATGAGGCAGAATGCGAAGCTCTCATACACGGGATGAAGATGGCGAAGGCTTGCGGTGCAACTCGACTAAAGATATTTGGCGACTCACAATTGGTAGCTCAGCAAGTCATGAACCAATTTGATGCAGTCAATGATAGTATGAGAGCATACAAAGAAGTGTACAACGAGCTAGAGAAGCTATTTGATGGATGCGAAGCAAATCACATCAGCAGGCTGAGCAATGATGAAGTCGATGTTCTTGCAAACATCGGGTCGCAGTGCCTCGCAATTCCACCAGGCGTGTTCTGGTAAGAGATAGCCGAGAGATCTACAAAGCCGAAGAAGGCACAGAAGAAGCAGAACGATGAAAAACCCTCGGGGGCTCCAAAAGAAGCACTAGAAGAAGAAGAGGAACAGGACCTAGTAATGATGGTGCAAATCCCATGGATGCAAGCGTACATATTATACATCCTAAGGAAGGAAATACCCGACGATCCAGTTGAAGCAAGGCGAGTTATTAGACGATCTAAAGCCTTTACTGTGGTCAAAGGGGAGTTGTACAAGCGAAGTATTTCGGGAGTGTTACAAAGGTGCGTCACACCCGAAGAAGGAAGGATAATTCTGAAGGACGTTGATGACGCGTAAAGCACACGCCCGTTGGGAACCCAAAGAGGAAGGTGTGATGCGTGCAGCGGCAAGTTTTCCCTCAGTAAGAAACCAAGGTTATCGAACCAGTAGGAGTCAAGAAGCACGTGAAGGTTGATGGTGGCGGAGTGTAGTGTGGCGCAACACCAGGGATTCCGGCGCCAATGTGGAACCTGCACAACACAATCAAAGTACTTTGCCCCAACTTAACAGTGAGGTTGTCAATCTCACCGACTTGCTGTAACAAAGGATTAAATGTATAGTGTGGAAGATGATGAAGAACAGTAAAGAACAATGTTTGCAGTAGATTGTATTCGATGTAAAAGAATGGACCGGGGTCCACAATTCACTAGTGGTGTCTCTCCAATAAGAAATAGCATGTTGGGTGAACAAATTACAGTTGGGCAATTGACAAATAAAGAGGGCATGACAATGCACATACATATCATGATGAGTTGTGTGAAATTCAATTGGGCATTAGGACAAAGTACATAGACCGCTATCCAGCATGCATCTATGCCTAAAAAGTCAGGTCAATATGGAAATTCTTTCAGAGGTTTTCCCTTACTTTGTCCGTATCAACAAACAATTCGAAATACCTTGACTTTTTCAGAACAGGTCCGAGTCAAATAGCAATGATTCGAAGCACTTCTTTTTCCATTACACTATTTCGGAAACCTAAGGACTCGATCGTATGGATATGGAAAATACAGGATTTCCGATCCTAGCGGGAAAAGGAGGGAAATGGATACTCAATTTAAAGTGAGTAAACAGAATTCCATACTCGATCTCATAGATCCCTATAGAATTCTGTGGAAAGCCGTATTCGATTAAAGTCGTATGTACGGCTTGGAGGGAGATCTTTCCTATCTTTCGAGATCCACCCTACAATATGGGGTCAAAAAGCCAAAAAAAAAAAGTGATTTTAGCCCTTATAAAAAGAAAACGGATTGTTGAACCTCTTTCACGCTCATGTCACGTCGAGGTACTGCAGAAAAAAGAACTGCAAAATCCGATCCTATTTTTCGTAATCGATTAGTTAACATGGTGGTTAACCGTATTATGAAATTAGCATCCGCACCCCTTCTAGTATTAAGTTGCAAACAACAGAAAATTGCATTAAGTATGGTGCGTAATGTAATCAACACAAATATCCTTAGACAAAGCATTGATGTTTTATCCCTAGTGGCAACAACACATCCACAACCTAAGAACTTTTTGTCACTGTCCCAGATTAAATGGAGGCATGAACCCACTATCGAGCATAAATACTCCCTCTTGGAGTTACAAGTATCAACTTGGCCAGAGCCTCTACTAGCAACGGAGAGCATGCAAGATCATAAACAACACATATATAATAGATTGATAATCAACATAACATAGTATTCCATATTCATCGGATCCCAACAAACACAACATGTAGCATTACAAATAGATGATCTTGATCATGATAGGCAGCTCACAAGATCTAACATGATGGCACAATGAGGAGAAGACAACCATCTAGCTACTGCTATGGACCCATAGTCCAGGGGTGAACTACTCACACATCAATCCGGAGGCGATCATGGTGATGAAGAGTCCCCCGGGAGATGATTCCCCTCTCCGGCAGGGTGCCGGAGGCGATCTCCTAAATCCCCCGAGATGGGATTGGCGGCGGCGGCGTCTCTGGAAGGTTTTCCGTATCGTGGCTCTCGGTACTGGGGTATTCGCGACGAAGGCTTTAAGTAGGCGGAAGGGCAGAGTCAGAGGGCTGACGAGGGGGCCACACGCTAGGGCGGCGCGGGCCCCCCTTGGGCCACGCGGCCCTAGTGTGGCGGCGCCTAGTCCGTTCTGTATTCGTTGAGGCGTTCCCGCGCATCACGCGAGCCATGGCGAGGGGTTTTTGAGCGTGAGCGAGATCTCCGGCCTCCGCCTCCACCTCCGCCTCCACCGCTAGGTGGTGGTGAGGGAGACCTGCGAGGGGGCCGATCGGACCTTTTGCTTCCGCCATCGGACTCTCCTTGTTCCTCGCGGTGCTGACTCCGGCTCCGATGACTGCCTTCACCGTGGCGCTGGCTACCATGGCCGTTCCGGCTCCTGCGGGGCTCCGGGTCGCGTTCTTTGTTCCGACTCCTCCTGGGCTCGGGCTCGCGATCGTTAATCTGGCTCCGGCTTGGTTCCGGTGTTCGCTCCCTGTTTCTGTTTCTTGAGGGCAGCACGTTGTCGCGGATGTTGATTCCGCCTGGCCCATGGGGCCTGGTGTTTCCGGCTGGACTACGGCAGCGAGGGGGACGCGGGTATCCGTTAGGCGGAGGAGAGGGATTGCGGTACTTGTCCTTACCAGTGTACATTGCATCCTTTCCCTTTCTTGGATCTGACGGAGGCGTCTTTGATGGTACATGGATTGGATTTGGGTGTTCTCTGGTTTTCCTTCTGTGTTCCGAGGATCCGATTCGCGATTCGTCATCATGATGGCGATTGTCGTAGGCGTCCTTCTGCGCGGTGGAGATACAGTGCTCTGGGTTAGATTCCAACTTGCGCGAAGTATCTGCCTTGCTCTGCTGCTTCATTGCTGAAGCAACGAGGGTACGGACGTAGTTGATGTCGATCTCCTCGTCCTTTTTCTTCAAGATCTCCGCAACCTTCTTCATATTGTCCTTCGGAATGGCGTACGGCTGCTGCTCGGTCGGAGTCGCGAAGGTGATCTTTCGGGGAGCTATATGTTCTCGCCGGATTTTATCGACCTCCTGTTGAGCCTCAGCGATCTTATCCTCCCAGTGCTTCCGGAGTTCCTTGACCTTTACCAATCCTTCGTCCACCTCCTGCTCGCGCTGGATAAAGCCTTCGACGAAAATCGCGGCTTCCTTCCTCTCGTCAAGCATTGTGGCTGCTGTTTCGGAAAATTTCTTGGCTGTGGCCAGCATCTCCAGTCTTTTTGCTTCTAGCGCTTCCGCGTCTTCGGGAGTAATGGGTTTGTTGAGGGTATTCGAGTGATAGATTGCATCCATGCTTGCTTGTTCAACCATCTCCTCAGGGGACAGGAACTCCTTATGCGGCCGTTCACGCGACATTAGAGATCCTTCACGGGATGGCTGCGGATCGGAGTGGGTGTTTTCATCTTCTGATTCGCGTTGATCCAGCGCCGCCAAGGTCGCGAGTACCTGTTTAGGCTGGGCGGATTCAACTTCAGGCTAGTCACCGTATCCGTATTCCTTCAGCTTGCGATTGAACTCTTCAGTGTCCATGGAGGGGGTATCCCCGGAGATTGGGCTTAGGTTGCCCAGAATCGACTCTTCAGCCGAAATTCTGCTTTCTCCGATAGCCTCCTGCTGATCCGGAGCAACGTTGTTTTCCGGTGCCTCGACCTGCTCGGGACCAGCTCCGTCTTCGTGAGGGGCGATTCCGGCGGTATGGGCCAAGAAGTGTACGAAGTGACACCTTTGCTTCTCTAACACCTGGGAGGCCCAAGCGGATCTGCATTGGTCTTCCACCGTTGTTTCCTGCACAGGGGCGGATTGGGTGGGCTTTGATTTTTCCAGGTCCAAGGCGGAATCTTCCTTGGGAAGCTCCTGCATCTCAGATCGGATCTTCGCGACTGCGTCCTGCTCAGCGGCGGTCGCGTCAGCGTTACTTACCAGCGGGTTTCCGTCGGAATCGACGGTTTCCCCGATGAAGATGTGTATGCCGCCAACTGGGACGATGGAGAGCTTGATGGGGTTTGTCTTATCCGGAATCCAACACTCATCCGGAGGGACGATCGGCAGATTTCCGGTGTAAAGGACGCGCCCCACAGCGATGGTGTCGTCGCAGCTTCCCATGGCGGAACCCTCCCGGTTCCGGCCTCCAGACGCCGCAGGCCCCACGGTGGGCGTCAACTATCGTTGCCTAATCGACGGTGCCTCGGAGGAGGGATCCTCACGAGGGGAAGAAGAAGTAGGGGCCATAGGGCGGAGTGCACACGGGACGGTGGTACGCGATTTACCCAGCTTCGGAACACCTGCACGAGGACAGGGCCTACTGCTGCTTGTCTGGAATTATCTGGGCGCTTTCGCGATGTTACAATGAGTTGTGGTTGTGCCTCTAGGGCTCCCAGGATCCGGCTTATAAAGGCGCACGGATCTAAGGTTTACATGGAGAGTCCTAGCCGGATACAGGTTGCCTAACTACGGTACAATGTCTTGCCGTGCACGTCAAGGATCCGCCTTCCTCTGTACGTCGTACCGGATCCGGGTTCCTAATGGGCATTCATGGATCCGGGTTCCTCCTGAGGTCGGTCGGATCCGGCTCCCCTGTCCTGGGCCGGACTTCATCCTTCAGGATCAACAGCAACTGGGCCGCCCGATGGGCCACATGCCTCATCACCATCTGTGGGCCACCCGGGCTTGCCGGATCTAGGCACTGTCGATGGTACACCCATGAAGTATACCCACAACACCCGTCGCTTACTGAGAGGATCGGGCAACCCCATATCATCTTGGTATCAGATTTCCAGTTTTCCTCGGTAAGCCATCCACAATCCACCCCATAGTTGAGTTGTGAGTGTTTTTCTATCCAGAAAAAGCCATAAAAAGTTAGGGTTAAGGTTTGCCATAGCCTTAGATTGCACTAATTTCGAGTTTTAGTTGCTTTTCTTAGTTGTTTTTGCGTATCTTTGTCTACTATTTTTAGGGTTTGAGTCTATACTATCATCTTGTGTTTGCATATCAAGTGTTGTCAGTTTTTATTACTCCGAGTCCACATAGCTTACAGTGTGCTTGTTCCCAACCATAGACACAACCTTTCGATATAAGTGACTAGGAACTTCCCTAGAAGAGACTAGTTTTACTGCTCGATAGGCTTCTCATTAGGGTTTTGGTGCTTTGCAATTTCTGTTGGCCGTGTTAGAAGGAGAAAATTCGTCAGATTTTTTTTTTGCTGTAGCTATAGTACCCGTGCTACAGTAATCGTGAAAAAAAAAACGAAAATTGTTGTGCTAGTTGACTCTAGTGAAGGCCTAAGTTTACTTTACTGCACCCGTAGTTGAGCAATCTTGTGCCTGTCTCGTTGAGCTTTGCTAGCGTCTCTCCAGTGCATTGCAACCTTTCCCACATATAGTTGCATTGCCCCATTATATCGACTTGTGTGAGTATCTTTGGTTGTCTACGGTCAGCGCTAGAGCTTGTTATTGGTGCAAATAGGTAGCCAACCTACAGCCCCACATATATCCTGCTTTGCCGTATGATTTGTTCTTATACCCTTGATATTAGCTTCGCTACATCCATGCACTAGTCCGTCAATCCAAGTTGGTAAGCAATACTAATTCACTTTGGAGCGGTAAGATTTACCTTTCTTATCAGTTTTGAGTGAGTTGTGAGAGTACCACCAAAGATTTTTGTTTAGTGCACTAACCTACTAATCATGCCTTCTCAGGATGTTGATGTGATGCAGAAAAAGGACGCCGACACAGCAGTTACTTGGCATGAATTTGAGGCACTTCGTGATCATATGCAACGTCAAATACGAGTTGCTACTGACGTATTGGATAAAGATATTCAGGGTGTTCACTTGAAGGTCGATGAAGCTACTCAAGCGGTTAACACCGTTCAAACAACAATGACGACTCGTCAAGCATCTATACAAACTTTGACCAATGCCATTGGTGAGATACGTACTATGGTGTAACCACAACAACCACCGCATGATGACGATGGCAGTGTGCAAGGTGACAATGCTGAAGCTGTTAATGGTCCAGGGCGTGGTATGGGTCGTGGTATTGGCCGTGGTGTTGGTGAAGCGTTCCGTGGTCGTGGTTTTGTTCCCGTCGGAGCCCAACGTATTCCACAACAACAAGAAGATGGTTTGGGTAAGCCAAAGTTCTCAATTCCCAGATTTGAAGGAGGTACTGATGTTGAAGAATATCTTACATGGGAGCTGAAGATTGAGAGATTATGGCGTTTACATCCTGACTATACTGAAGATAGGAAGATCAAGCTTGCTTCCTCTGAATTTGATGGCTATGCATTGCGTTGGTGGGATGGACTTGTTCGTGCTCGAGAAGAAGATGGTGAGCTGCCCATTATCACATGGCGTGCTATGAAGGCGGCAATGAGAGCTCGTTTTGTGCCTATCAATTACTTGCGTTCCGTCTTTGACAAGTTGACCCAATTGAGCAAGGTGTGTTGACAGTTGATGCTTACTACATGGAGATGGAGATGCTTATGCAGCGTGCCCGTGTCCGTGAGTCTCTTGAGATGACACTACATCGATTTCTGAATGGTCTCAGATTTACTATCAAGGGCATTGTGCGTCATCACACTTACGCTACTATGATTGAGTTGCTACATCATGCAAGAGAAGCTGAGTCACAGTTGGCTGAAGAACAGCAAATGAAGGGCCGTGCTACAGGCGCTGGGCGTTACACACCCCGCGTGCCGCCCTCCATGGCGCCATCTTCGCACCCTGCAGATGTTCCTACTTCATCTAGCAAGCCGGTTTCCAATGTGTCCAACACAAAGAAGCCCGTCCCTGCAGCAAGTGGAACTAGTTCTAACATGTCGACAACACGCAACCGCGATATGGCTTGTCATACATGTGGTGGCAAGGGTCACTTCAAGCGAGATTGTCCTAACCGCAAAGTTATGATCATTAATGAGGACAATGAGTATGAAACTGGAGATGATGTTGATCCCAATGCTCCAGATGAGGATGATTATGACAGTGATGGTTTTGATGCTTATCCTTCTGAAGCTCAAACTATTGTTGTCTCGCAGCGTGTTCTTAATGTGCAGCCAAGTGCATCTACACAGCGCTGTAATTTGTTCCAAACAAAGGCACTAGTAGGTCCTGACAAGGCTTGCAAGGTCATTATTAATGGTGGGAGTTGTCGCAATCTAGCAAGCAAAGAGTTATGTGCCAAGCTGAAACTGAAGTATCTATCGCACCCGCACCCATATTATATTCAATGGTTGAGTAATAATGGCGAGATGAAGGTGAGCCACATGGTGCATGTTGATTTTGAGATTGGACCGTATAAGGATTCCATTGACTTTGATGTGGTTCCTATGACGGTGTGTCACCTGCTTTTGGGCCGGCCATGGCTCTTTGACCGTTCTGTACAACACAATGGCCGCGCCAATACATATCACTTGGAGTTCAAGGGCAAGAAAATTAACTTACAGCCTATGTCACCGCAGCAAATTGTCAATGAATCTCGTCAGAAGATTGAAGTAAACTTGGAGGATGCATCCATAGATAGGTGAGAGAATTGTAATGTCGTGAGTGATATAACGAAAAGTGAGAGAGTGAATTCTTTAGTATCATTAGCCACCAAACAAGACATGAGAGAATTTAGTGAGGATCCTACAGCCATGCCTCTTGTGCTCATGTACAGAGGTACGGTTTTGGTTTCTAACGACATGACCCCTCTTCCTCTTGGTGTTTCTAATGTTTTGCAGGAGTTCCATGACGTGTTTCCGGAGGAGGTACCCGCGGGTCTACCACCATTGCGTGCTATTGAGCATCAAATCGACTTGATCCCCGGCGCCTCGCTGCCCAATAGGGCGCCATATAGAACGAATCCCGAAGAGACGAAGGAGATACAGAAGCAAGTACAAGCGCTACTCGACAAAGGTTATATCCGCATAAGCCTTAGTCCTTGTGCTGTTCTTGTTATTCTTGTTCCTAAGAAATATGGTACATGGCGTATGTGCGTAG
Source organism: Lolium perenne (assembly GCF_019359855.2). Lineage (NCBI taxonomy): Eukaryota > Viridiplantae > Streptophyta > Magnoliopsida > Poales > Poaceae > Lolium > Lolium perenne. Next base: position 220,290,537 of record NC_067247.2, read on the forward strand.
ATTGTGGAGCGATAAACAACATTACTATTCGATATCGTCATCCTATTCCCCGTTTAGAGGATATGCTAGATGAATTGAGTGGTGCTGCTGGTTTCACTAAAATTGATTTGCGTAGTGGTTATCATCAAATTAGGATGAAAGAAGGGGATGAGTGCAAAACCACCTTTAAAACAAAATTTGGTTTATATGAGTGGTTAGTAATGCCTTTTGGTTTGACTAATGCACCTAGCACTTTCATGAGACTGATGAACCATGTTTTGCGTGATTTTATTGGCAAGTTTGTGGTTGTGTATTTTGATGACATATTAATCTACAGCCGCAATGAATCTGATCATATTATACATATTAGACATATTTTGCAAGTGTTGCGTGATAGTGAACTCTATGGTAATCTTGAGAAGTGCACATTTTGCAAAGATAAGGTCATATTTCTGGGTTATGTTGTCTCTAAGCATGGTGTAGAAGTAGATGTGTCTAAAATTGAAGCTATTCAAAATTGGCCTACTCCCATGAATGTGAGTCAAGTTAGAAGTTTTCATGGTCTAGCTGGGTTTTATCGCCGTTTTGTGCCTAACTTTAGTACTATTGCTGCACCTTTGAATGAATTGACTAAAAAGGGTGTTGCATTTGAGTGGGGCGTTGCCCAAGATCATGCTTTTGATGAACTAAAACAATTGTTAACTTCTGCACCGTTGCTTGCACTTCCTGATTTCAATAAGCAATTTGAGATTGAATGTGATGCTAGTGGTATTGGAATTGGTGGTGTGTTGATGCAAGAGGGTCGCCCAATTGCATATTTTTCTGAGAAACTTTCTGGTGCTAAGTTGAACTATCCTATATATGATAAAGAATTGTATGCTTTAATTAGAGTTCTTGAGGTTTGGCAACATTATTTGTGGCCAAAAGAATTTATCATACATTCTGATCATGAAGCTTTGAAATATCTGAAAGCCCAATCTACTTTGCATAGGCGTCTTGCTAAGTGGGTTGAGTTCATTGAGTCTTTTCCATACATTATTAAGCATAAGAAGGGAAAAGATAATATTGTTGCTGATGCTCTATCTAGGAAGACTATGCTATTAACCCATCTTGATGTTAAAATTCCTGGATTAGAGGTGTTATGTGATTTATATGCGACTGATCATGATTTTGTTGAACCATACCGCCTGTGCGTTATTGGTAAAGCATGGGAAAAGTATCACATACACGACGGGTTCTTGTTTAGAGCTAACAAACTATGTGTTCCAGAATCGTTTGTGCGTTTGCTCTTATTGCAGGAATCACATGCTGGAGGTTTGATGGGTCACTTTGGGCGTGAGAAGACGCTACTCATGCTCGCTGATCACTTTTATTGGCCAAAGATGAGGCGGGATGTGGACAGGTATGTGAAGAGATGCATTACTTGCAACAAGTCCAAGTCCAAGCTCAAGCCTCACGGTTTGTATACTCCTTTACCGGCACCTACTACACCTTGGGAGGATATTAGTATGGATTTTGTGTTGGATTTGCCGCGTACTAAGAGAGGCCATGATTCTATATTTGTGGTAGTGGACAGATTTTCTAAGATGTCACACTTTATTGCCTGCCACAAAAGCGATGATGCGTCGCATATTGCTAACCTGTTTTTCTGGGAGGTTGTACGACTACATGGAGTCCCAAAGACTATTGTTTCTGATCGTGACGTGAAGTTTATGAGCTACTTCTGGAAGACGTTGTGGAGAAAGCTGGGAACGAAGCTACTCTTCAGTACTACTTGTCATCCTCAAACTGATGGATAAACTGAAGTGGTGAATAGAACATTGTCACAACTATTGAGATCCATGATAAAGAAGAACTTGAAGGAGTGGGAAGAGTGTTTGCCGCATGTGGAGTTTGCTTACAACAGGGCGGTACATTCTACCACAGAGCTGTGTCCTTTTGAGGTGGTGTATGGTTTCCAACCCATTACTCCACTTGACTTGTTGCCTTTGTCCATACATGAGAGAGTTAATATGGAGGCATCCAAGAGAGCAGATTTTGTGCGTAAGATCCATGTGAAGACTAAAGAGTTGATAGAGAAGAAAGGCAAGAGCAATGCTACAAGGATGAACAAGAAGCGCAAAGAGATGTTGTTCAAGCCTGGTGATATGGTCTGGGTACATTTTCGCAAGGATAGGTTCCCAAAGCTAAGGAGGTCCAAGTTGCTTCCTCGTGGTGCTGGTACTTATAAAGTGCTTGCCAAGATCAACGATAATGCATACTCGATAGATCTTCCAACAGATGAGTTTGGTGTCAGTAATTCTTTCAATGTTGCTGATTTGACACCATATGACGAAGAAGACCTTGGAGCGTCGAGGTCGACGCCTTTTGAAGGGGTGGAGATGATGAGGACATCCCTACTACACCACTACCTCCGTCATTGACAAATGAAGATGAACCTGCTGTGAAACTTAAGTCCAATGAAGTTAGGATTGGACCAATTACAAGGGCTCGTGCGAAGCTACTTAAACAACATGTGAACTTGTTTCTAAACGATACTTTGATTGATGAGAACTTTGTACTGCCTAAGTCCTGTTACTTATGTATCATCAGGTATCAAGAGGAGACGAGCATCGGACGAGGAGTAGAGGAGCAGCTGGACGTGAAGACGGACGTCAAGATGGACGTGAAGCTGGACATGGAGCTGGACATGAAGATATCTCTTGGACGGGCGAGGGAGGAGCGGGAGGCATGCGCGAGAGGAGATGAAGTCGTCCAGGCCGGCCCAGCGCCCGGTCAGACCGGCCGCCAGACCGGCGCGCCCGGTCCCCGGCCCGGTTCAACCGGGCGACACGCCGGATCCACCCTGGCGCCAACCGGGCGTCGTACTGGGGCCAACCGGAAGAGCATCTGCGACACTTCCGGTTGCCACCCAGTCCCTGGCCCGGTCTAGACCGGCCAGCCAGGTCTCAGACCAGGTCAACCGGGCTCCAGACCGGCCTAGTCTGAGTCTGTCTCGACCAGATCTATTCTGGGTCGGTTATTCTTATATCTTTTCGACCAGAAGTCGTCCCGGACGCCTATATAAGTGCCCAGGACGCCCCCTAGCTGCTTTAGACCATGTTTAAGATAAACCCTAGTTCTTAGTTGTTTTCTATGCAAAACTATTGAATACTACACTCTAATTCGTTGCGATCTGGAGTTTTATGCTACTGAAAGTTTGTGTGATCTGCTGTTCCATTGGGGATTAGAAGATTGCAATTAACCGCTTCGTGGTCGGCGGCTACGTGCGCAAGTGTGTGGAGTTGCGAATATCTTGCAGGGTTGAGAGCTGTTGCGTTGGCATCAGGAATCAATCGAAAGACTTCGTCGCGTCATACAAGTTATCCTCCTCATCATCATCGATTTCATCCGCTGCTACCATCACGTGTTCATCAACACCCGTCGCTTACTGAGAAGATCGGGCAACCCCATATCAAAAAGCATACAGAGCAATGATTGGATATACTCCCACCCCCAAAATCTTCTCCAAAATTTGGAAGACTTCATGTCAAGCAAAACATAAATTCTTCTTCTGGTTACTCTTACATGATAGACTAAATACAAGGAATTTACTAAGAAGAAAGAATTTCCAGCTTCAAAACTATCAATGTGTTGCAATGGAGTGTCATGGTGAAGAAACACTTGTTCATTTATTCTGGAAATGTCCTTTGGCAGAGCAGTGTTGGAATTTTATATGTCCACAGAGAGATAGAAGATTATCAATTATGGAAGCTTTTGATGAAATGAGGACATTGTTAAAACTACCATTTGCAATGGACGTGCTAATTCTGGCTGCCTGGGGAATATGGATTGTCATAAATAATAAGCTCTTTGAGAATCAAAATGCCACTTTTAGATCCTGGAAAGCAATATACTCCCAAGAGTTAAAAATGTTGGCACACAGAATGAAGAAAAAGCATGCAAGCTCTTTCAAAGAATGGCTTCAATCCATAGTCTAGATTAGTCCTTTGTTTTCTTTAGTTTGGTTTTCCTTTTGAGAGTTTCTCACTCTCTTTGTAACTTTTACGCTTGTACTCTTTATATTAATAATAAAAATTGAAGTGGGTTGATCCCACTGTTTTACCCTCAAAAAAGATGGCGGTGGATTCGATGGAGATGGCTCAGGGGGCAATTCCCCGTCCTGGCAGGGTGCCGGAACAAAGACTTCTATTCCCCGGATCTTGTCTGCGATGGCGGCTGAGCTATGGAACTTTTCGTGGATGGAGGCTGATTGATTTAAAGTTCACGTGTCGGGAGGCTTCTTATAGGCGGAAGGGAGAGGTCGGTGGATGCCAGGGGCTCTAGACCACCCCTAGGCACGGCTAGGGCCTGGGCCGCGCCTAGGCCTAGTCTGGCCGTTATGTGGCGCTTCTTCGTCCCCCTCTAGACTTCATCTTCGTTATGGAAAAAATAAGATCTCCGACTTTCGTTTCGTCCAATTGCGAGAATATTTCCTATACAACTTTTCTGAAATACAAAACAACAGAAAATAGGGAACTGGCACTGTGGCATCTTGTCAATATGTTAGTACCGGAAAATGCATAAAAGTTCCACGAAGTATCAGCAAAACATATATAAATTGGTGTAAAACAAGCATGGAGCATCAAAAATTATAGATATGTTTGAGACGTATCAGTGTTCTCATTGGACCTGTGAGAATGCCAAGTTGTTAAGAACCTTGTTTGTAATAATATATGGAGTGTTATGACCTGCAATGTTTCTGTTGTACCACTCCGAGGGATGTGATATTTGTGAAGAAGCCCCTTCATGAATGTCATATCAACGACTTGTATACTACAACATGCAGTGGTATGCTGGGTCACCGCAGCTAGTATCAAAGCAAATGTTGCCACCTTAGGTTGGAAAAACCTAGTAAAGGGAATAAACATGTAGGATTCAAGTAGGGATAGTTAAGAATTCTCTATAAATATGATGTTTATTCACTTGAGTATATCTTTTAGTGCGACAATTCTTTATTATAACTATTATGATGCATCATCAGTAATAATACTTTATTTATGTATACAGCCGGAATGGCGAGCACTTATCCAAAGAGGACGTTGAGGAAGAGTGAAACCTGGCTTGGTGATTATGAAGGGAGTCTCACAGATCTCCTGCGTGGGATGATGTATGATCTCTGTTGTGAAACCAATATTCCTGTCATAAAATACATCTATTACGACGGAGATGTAGTCGCCAAGTGCAGAGTGGCAGTGCAACTAACCAGAGAACTAGAAATGAGTATCATCATGCCTTATGGAGAACAAAAAACCCTCACAACAGCGTATCACATGTGAATCTTTAGTGCAATCCTAGAACTTAGACAACACAAAACCACAGATTCCCTATGTTCTGAGTATTCTCATGTGCCTCATGCTGAGGAAGATGAGGATCCTTCTCTGAACCAATTGCTTATAACACAAAAACATCCAGAAGTAGCAGCGCAGCACATGGACAACTGCAAGTCATGTTCACTGCGCTGTACCTACTTCACATGAAGATGGTGGGAGAAGTGACACACATGCTTGAAGAGTTCACAGACCCTAATAAAGTCCAGGATCGAATGCAGAAACTTAGGAACCAAACCCAGTACTCAACACCTTACTTCACCACTGATAGTTTCATAGATATGAGTGACCAGGTACCAAACCCAGTTCCTCCTACACCCAATTTTGTTCCACACTTCCCATATGTGTCAGAGTCCTTTGATGCAGGGTATATGAGAGATGATTCGGGAAACCCAGTTAATCCGGAGTCACCAATCGAGAATTTGACTGGTTGGTGTTTCAGAGAACCCTTTGGGGATGAAAGTGAACCTATTCCGTGTGACACGAAAGAAAAAGAAGGCGAGGTTAGTTAGTATCGTACCCGTCACTACGGGCTTGGTGAAAGGGACACGAACCCCATCGTGATTGATTCGGAGATGGAAGGGCCAATCAAAACTCACTTTGAGGAAGGTGAGAGTTCTGGAGTTAAGCAAAAGAAGAAGAAGAAGAAGAAGAAGAAGAAGAAGAAGAAGAAGAAGATGAGGGGGCAGGTTGATAGAAATCCTCCGTGGATGGCAGATCAGACGGTGGATGAGGGAGGTGTGTATCCTACCGAGGATACATATGAGTCACTTTCCAGCTATTTTGGCATGACATATCTCTGCCTCGACACTTCGTCCGATTCAGATTATATCCCGATAGGAAGGACCTTTGTTCTGGACGGGGTTCGGAAGACTAGCCGTTGTACCGGGTTGATTCCTGGTATGTACACGATGACAAGGTATCAACTTTTCAATGCCTACAAGTTGTAGACTAGGGTTTCGTGGAAAGTAGAGTGCAAGTAGATCTTGAAGGTTTCAGCCGGAAAAGTACTCAACTATTAGAAAACTAGGGTTGTGTTGACAATGAATAGATCCTCTCTTTGTCCCTCGACTCTCACTTATATAGGAGGCAGAGCCAAGGGTTTCGTGATGTACAAGTTACAAAGTCTGGGAGACTCTTTGAGTTCGTCCCGTAATAGTTACAAGTCATTATTCCTAATACAACTCTATATTTTCAAACTATTTCGTAACTGAGCTTCTGGGCTTCATTTCTTCGGGTCGTGGGCCTTGAGTAAACCCCGGGTACCATCTTCGGCAGGCCCATTGGGGATGCCTATGTCAGTAGCCCCCGAGATTTTGCTTGAATCGAAGAATCAAGGAAAATCTCCATCTTTACAATTACCATATGATTTATTTGAATCAATAAATCTTTACTATTAAATTGCAATAGGTGACTGGCTGGTGTCACAAACGGGCCAAATAATTTTTCTCCTAGGCCCAACATGCTAAAGTGTTTTTCTTAGATCCAAATCTCTCTTGAATTTCTATCGGGTCGTTCTCCCGAATCTCTCTAGAATTAAACCTGAATACGACAACAAGCACGGTGAGGAAAAGAAAAACAAGCCAACCCATGGGTCCACGCACGACTCGCTTCCATGAAACGAGAACACCCACGCCTATGGCTCTGTTGCCGCCGAAACCGAGTCCAGAATCCAACGGTGCGCGTGGAACCGGAGTTTTTTTTCTAACGGACGTTGCCGCTGGTCGGGGTAGAAACCCACGCCGCACATCACCGAGTCACGGTGACAGGAGATTCGTCTGCCGCGCAGCCCAAGATGCCGCTGGCCTGGTTTGCCGCACCCACGAACCACCGCCGCGTAGCGGCGAGCAACGGCTGGCGACGCCGCCTTCGCCCCGGAGAGTTTCCAATGCGCGTGGAGAGGTCTCCGGTAGGATCTTCCTCAGCGACGGGAGGACTCGACCAAGCCGATGGCCATTGCCGCCCTGTGGATGCTGCCTATGGGTCCTACCTCCGCCGCGGGCAGGGGACTACACCGCCGGCCGGTGAAATAAAACACGAAACAACTGTGTAGGGGTATTGGATCACACATCGGTAACGACGGTGTCCTCAAGTATATATTGAGCTGATCGCTAGCGATCGTTTACATGACGTACAAGTCAAGGCCTCCTAGCCGTATACAACACGGTTACATATCTTCCTAAACTAGTTGATTAGATACTAACTTAAGGTTAGGAAATAAGGCTACAACATGTCAGGCACATTGTTTATCATCCTCCCTCAATTTCAACCTGGCTCCAATAGGTTGAGATTGCGTCTACATGCTTCAAAAGATGGTAATGCAAGAGGCTTAGTGAATATATCCGCCACTTGATCCTTGGAAGAGATGAATTTGATCTGAAGTTGTTTCCGCGCAACCCTTTCTCGAACAAAGTGAAAATCAACCTCAATATGCTTAGTGCGAGCATGAAACACCGGATTGGCAGATAAATATGTGGCACCAATATTATCACACCACAAAATAGGTATACGGTCCTGAGAAATCCCCAACTCCTTAAGAAGTGATTGTACCCAAATGATCTCAGCTGTTGCATTAGCCACCGCCTTGTATTCTGACTCTGTACTAGAGCGTGATACTGTAGCTTGCTTGCGTGCAGCCCAGGCGATCAAGTTTCCACCGTAGAATATGGCATGCCCCCCTGTGGATCGCATGTCATCAAAATTTCCAGCCCAGTCCGCATCAGAAAAAGCTGACAACAAAGTATCAGAAGTACGCCGAAGTAGCAGACCATGAGAAACTGTAAATTTGATAAACCGAAGAATACGCTTGACAGCTGTCCAATGAGGATCTCGAGGAGCATGTAGAAACTGGCAAACTTTATTCACGGCAAAGGATATATCAGGACGTGTGAGAGTAAGATACTGAAGACCTCCCACAATACTTCGATACCTTGTAGAATCATCAGCGGAATGAAGTGTTCCCTCACTGGCCGATAGCTTGTCAATAACTGTCATGGGAGTAGTAGCAGGGGTGCATTTGAGCATATTAGCTCGCTGAAGAAGCTCCATAGCATACTTTTTCTGAGTGAGAAGCAAGCCGCCAGAAGGCTGTTGGTGAACCTCCAAACCAAGAAAATAATGAAGGGGGCCAAGATCCTTAACCGCAAAAGCAGAACGCATCTCAAGAATTAGTCTATCTGTTGCTGAAGCAGAAGAACTAACCACAATAATGTCATCAACGTAAACAAGTAAGAACATGGTGATATTAGACCGCGAGAGTATGAATAGTGATGTATCCGCTGTGGAAGGACGGAATCCAATTGAACCAAGAACAGAACTGAGACGAGCATGCCATGCACGAGGAGCTTGTTTAAGACCATAAATAGCTTTCTGAAGACGACACAAATGACGTGGGCGAGAAGGATCCTCAAATCCTGGAGGCTGTCGCATGAAAACTTCTTCCTCAAGAACACCATTCAGAAAAGCATTCTGGATGTCTAATTGACGAAGATGCCAACCACGAGACACGGCAAGGGACAAAAGAAGGCGAATTGTAGTGGGTTTAACTACTGGACTGAAGGTTTTCTCATAGTCCTGGCCGTATCGTTGTCGGAACCCCTTCGCCACTAACCGCGCTTTATAGCGCTCAATGGATCCATCTGAGTTGTGCTTGACCTTGAACACCCATTTAGAGTCGATCACATTCACACCAGTAGATGGAGGAACAAGCTGCCATGTATCATTTTTTATCAAGGCTGAATATTCAATGTCCATGGCATCTTTCCAATGTGGTGTACCAAGTGCATCCTGCAGATTACGAGGTTCAGAAGCTGCTCGCTCAGTTGCATGTGCAAGACAGATTGACGTCCACGCTACAGTACCGTCTGATCGTTGCTTTGGCTGGCGAATACCACGCTGCAGTCTGGTCATGGGCCGATTCAGTTTCTGCTGCGGAAGCTCAGGTGAAGTATCGTCTGAAAGAGGTGCAGCTTCGCTGGCAGACATGTCAAGGCTACGCGGAAGAAGCGGGCTAGATATACCAGCTGGGCTTCCCAAAGACGAGCCAGAGACGGGCGACATCACAACCGCGGGAGTAGTGGGCGAGAGCGCACCCGATCCAGCACCACCTGGAGCTTCTCCCGAGACAGCGCCATGCAAATCGACGTAGGGCGAGGTAGCGTCGTCTGCTTCAGGTGAGAGTAGTTCCAATCGAGCTCCACGACCGATTCCTGCACCATGGTTAGGCAAAAACAAAGAGGTATTTGCAATATCATCAAATTGGCCAATATGAGGATTAGAATGATTTGTAGGTTCCGATTGTGAGATGGGCAATTGGGAAAACGGAAAAACACCTTCGTCAAAGACAACATCACGTGAGATGTAAACTCTATTAGTGGGTACATGGAGACATTTGTATCCTTTGTGGAGAGAGCTATACCCGAGGAACACACATTTTTTGGAACGGAATTCGAGCTTTCTATTGTTGTAAGGCCGAAGATGAGGCCAACATGCGCATCCGAAAACACGGAAAAAAGTGTAGTCGGGCTTTTCACCAAGGAGACGTTCCAAAGGAGTTTTCATATTGATGACACGGCTAGGAAGTCTATTAATGAGAAAACACGCCGTGGAAAAAGCATCACTCCAAAATCGAAAAGGAACGAAAGCATGTGCAAGAAGAGTAAGGCCAGTTTCTACAATGTGTCTATGTTTTCTCTCAGCGGTGCCATTTTGTTGATGTGTATGTGGACAAGAGACACGATGAGAGATGCCAATATTGCTGAAAAACTGATTGAGTTTAATGTATTCACCACCCCAATCAGTTTGAACATGAATGATTTTTTTGTTAAGAAGCCGTTCAACATGGCGTTGGAATTGTATGAATATATCAAAGACATCATTCTTGCGTTTGAGAAGATATAACCATGTAAAACGACTATAACCATCAATAAAACTAACGTAGTATGTGTGTCCACTAACAGAAGTTTGGGCTGGACCCCAAACATCAGAATAAATGATCTCAAGCGGAGTTGAAACTACATGATTGGAAAGGGAAAAAGGTAACTGATGACTTTTGCCTTGTTGGCAAGCATCGCAAATTACATTATTCTGTAAATTTGATGAAGGAAGCTGACGATGGTGTAAAATATGCTGGACTATCTGTGTAGCTGGATGTCCTAGACGACAGTGCCACTTTTCCCGTGACACCTTTATTCCACTGAAGATTTGTTTGGCGGGAGACTCATCAAGACGGTAGAGGCCACCATGACACCGACCACTAAGAAGAATTGCCCTCGTGTGCCGGTCCTTAACAAGGAAAAAATTGGGGTGAAACTCAATAAATACTTTGTTATCGATAGTAAACCTACGAACAGATAGGAGACTACGAGTAACAGAAGGAACATGTAAGACACCTTTAAGAAGCAAGGATTTTGACGGAGTAGGAAGTGTAGAGTGGCCAATGTGATGAATATGCATACCATTGCCGTTTGCCGCATGCACTTGGTCGTTGCCATGATAAGTCTCCTTCACCGTGAGCTTGTCGAGTTGGTTAGTGAGGTGGTCGGTGGCGCCGGTGTCCATGTACCAGCCAGAGTCGACATTGTAGGAGCTTGTCTGTCCATGTGTAGTAGCTGCAGCAACTTGGCGTTCCATGTAACGCCCGTCATTGTCAACCCCGAGATAATCCTGCTTAAACCTCTTAAAACAACTAGAGGCTTTGTGGCCTGGCTTGTCACAAATCTGACATATAGGGCGGTTGCCACCGCCTCCTCCAGAACGTGCACCAAAATCAGAACGGCCACTGCCGCCACGGTAGTCACCATTGCGTGTGTCACTACCTCCGCTGCCCCCACGGTAATCACTTGAACGTGAGACACTTCCGTTTCCAAATGGCCTTGGAGAGTAGTTTGGCCTAGGCCCATTATTACGTGAGTCTGCACTTGATCGATAGTCTGGACGCGAACCAGATGTTCGCTGCTGGCCGCCACGATGAGAGGCATTGGCACTCTGAAACACCCCATGACTCTGACCAGAGCGAAGTTCAGTTTTACGAGCAAGTCTATGCTCAGTACTTAACAGCTGGGCGTAAAGATCACGAACGGGGATGGGAGTCGTCCGGTTTGAGATCACTTCTACCAGCGGTTCATAGTCATCATCAAGGCCATCCAACACATATGAGATAAACTCTTCTGGACGGAGCGGGTAGCCGATGGAGGTCAGAGTATCGGACATGGTCTGAAGCTTGCTGAAGTAGACGGACATCGGCGAGTCTAGCTTATGGAGATCCTGCATCTGACGGTGGATTTGCATGAACCTCGCGGTAGACTGCGAGGAGAAACTGGCAGCAAGAGAAGACCAGGCTTCTTGCGAGGTGGAGGCGAAAAGAATCATCCCTTGCACCGCCTCAGTAGAGGTAGACATGATGGCGGAGAGGATTGCAGCATCCTGTTGATTCCATGCGATGAAGGCTGGGTTGTAGATGCGTCGAGGAGCTGTCGCGTCCTCGGCCGCCGTGGGATTGTCGATCTCTTCCGGCGGACAGGGAAAGCCGCCATCGACAAATCCAAGGAGAAGGTGGCTCCGAAGTACTTGAACCACCTGGGCGCGCCAATAGAGGTAGTTCTCCGTACCAAGACGAACAGTGATGAGCGGCGCAAAGTTGAAGGGGCCTGCCGACGAGGATGACGACGAGCCGGCGGTAGTGCTGAAGTTGAGCGTGGGATTGGAGAGCCTCGAACTGCTCTTCGAACCAACGGAAGTCACGCTCGTAGCTGGAGAGGTCACCATGGCAACTAGGATCTGTAGTAGATGAGATCTGGGCAGAGTTTAGGCTCTGATACCATGAAATAAAACACGAAACAACTGTGTAGGGGTATTGGATCACACATCGGTAACGACGGTGTCCTCAAGTATATATTGAGCTGATCGCTAGCGATCGTTTACATGACGTACAAGTCAAGGCCTCCTAGCCGTATACAACACGGTTACATATCTTCCTAAACTAGTTGATTAGATACTAACTTAAGGTTAGGAAATAAGGCTACAACATGTCAGGCACATTGTTTATCAGCCGGAGCCGAGCGCCGTCGCATGCCGCCTCTTGGTCCTGCGCGCAGCATCCTGATACTCCTCTATCTTATCTTGTCGCCGCTGGTTGGGGAGGATGAGTCCTTTTTTTTTCGATGAGTCCTTCTGAATGTTGATAGATGTGACTGTACTGCTGGCGCTGCTATACATCGGGGAAGATGGTACTGATGCGTCTGTCCAGTGTCCGTGTATTCTGCTACGGAGTACAATGCTTGGAGATGTGCTTGCTCTGTGCTCTGTGCTCTGTGCTAGGCATGCGACTTGTAAGTCAAACTATCCCACCCAATATGGACTGCCTTTTTAGATTAATGCATGATACTGATGCATCACGCGTATGTTTTCGTTCCAAAGGTTGAGCTCTGCAGTGAAGTGCGAGAGGGTTTGCTGGGTTGTGTCTATCGTTGCTAGGGGTCATTTGATCCCAGACATTCAAATGCTAGCAATATTGATAAATCATTGGAGAACCTAATGTTTATTTCCAAATTAGTTTTAGTTAAACCTCATGTTTATCATGTCAAATTCAACTCACAAGGGTGCTATATCTATTATGATACAGTTGGTAACTCACATAGATTTGTAGATGAGAATGGTTATACAAGTGTGACGAGTTCAATACGTACATATGTGTATTGTATGCGAGTTATTTTTAACAATTATTTTATAACAAATCAACGACAAGTAATATAGACCGGATGAAGTATATGTTGATATTTCGTGGCAACGCACGAGCACTCTGCTAGTAACCTTTATAAAGCAATTATATGTTGTACAGTGATAACGGTAGTTGGGGCTGGTTCATCTGACGGATCAGGTACCAGTTAACTGCTCTTGTGGCAATCCGCAAAAACCTACTTCAAGATCACATCCCTGGACATGATCTCGGGATACTGGCGTAATTTGACATGTGCCGCTTAAGGTCTTACCAGATGTCGAATTCCAGTTATGTTTTATCGGGTACCTAACGTGTCCGTTAGGATTTTTCTTCGTATTTGTTGATACGGAAAAAAGTAGCAGAACGCAGTCAGAGGCGGTGCCACGCTGCGTAAGACAGTTCCTGGGGACTTACCTTCGCAAAGTATTGCGGCATTCAGAGATTAATTTGCGACTGAGGCGCTCTGAGAATATATTGTCGAGTGCCTTTTTCGGCTGCTGGAATAGCACATTTATTCGAGTCAACAGATGACTTGTATATTGTTATCTTGTCCTCGCGATGGGAGTATATGAAGAGTTACTTTATAACTCGGAATATGCTCACCATGACTTCTTGAATTTCATCGGGCACGCGAACAACGTTCCCGATGGGAGTAGCCCCCGAGGCAACAACCAAGTGCTTGTACTTGGTTGTAGGCTCACCTTTTTAGCACCTTTGTCGCTATATTGTCATCTCTTCTAATTCTCCCATCTTTATCGGGTGCGCGACCAGCGCTCCCGATGGGAGTAGCCCCCGAGCATATGAACAAATACTTGTATTTGTTCATAGGCTCTCGCCTTTTCTTTGTTGCAATACTCAAAATTTCCCGATCGATATTCTTGGTGAAACTGCTCGAAGTTTTTGTTCAATGACGTTGTTTTTGATGACGGCTGTAGACTAATGTTTATCCTTCTGAATCAACTCCTTTACCAAACCTCTCTAAAAAGTAGCCCCCGAGCATTTGAACAAAAACTTGTATTTGATCGAAGGCTCCCGAAATTATCATTAATACTCTTCTGTCGACAATCCTCAAAGTACTTGCAGCCGAAGTTTTCTCCATAGTAACGTCATTACTGACGATATCCACGATCACTGTATCGGGAAGACGCGAGTTCTGTCCTGTAGCTGAATTGTGGGCACAAAAGTCTGCAATACTTGACACGTTACGCAAGTGGGGGACACACGTTCTCCACTTTTCCTGGCATGCGCGCTGTAGCGCCTGTCCGGTTCCATCGTAGTAAAAAGACCTTTTTACCCAAGGAGACACGTGTAGGGCATCAAATCCATTCTCCTACCATCCAACGGCGCGGCGAGTCATTTGTCCTGCTATAAATGACCTTCTTCCTCCTCCAATTATCCCCTTCGCTGCGCCACGCTCCTGTTCTACCTCTCTCCAAAATTCTACATTGCCACTTCAAAGCTCCTGTGCCCTTGCTCCTCACCAAACCTCCTTCCGGAACCCAAAAGCTCACTCCATGCCGCCGCGCGTGAGGCTAATGAAGCACACCTCCACCGGCACAACCGCGACAATGGAGGACGCCCAGATCCATGGATGGGAGAGATTCAAGCTCACCAATCAGGACAAGAAGGGCCTGAAGAAACTCGCATTGGAGCAGAAGGCCTCCCTCATCTTCCCGGCAACAAGAGCATCCCCAAACCGCCAATGGGCTACCGGGTAACTTTCATTGACCATCTCATCTATGGTCTTTCTGTTCCCATCCACGAATTCCTCCTTGGATTGCTTTTTGTTTATGGGATCCAGCTACATCAGCTGACCCCAAACTCCCACCTCCATATTTCCATCTTTGTCACACTCTGCGAATGTTTCCTCGGGTCCCATCCTCATTGGGGCCTGTGGAAATGTATCTTTTACCTCCGGCGAAACAACTCTCGCAGCGCCATCTACAATGTAGGCGGTGTTTGCATCTACTTCTCCGATCCGACGTGGATTATTTTGATGTTAAGTTTCCCGACTCCGTCCAAGGATGGTGCAAAAAATGGCATTGCTCCCTTTGATAGCACTGCCGAAATTCTGAGGCGCAAGTCTTGGGATGCTGAAGCCACTGCCGAAGAAAAGGCCGCCACTGATTCTCTGATGAAGCGCATCCACCAACTCCAAAACACCCAAGGTAGAGAACTTTCGGGTGTCCAAATTACCGCCTATTTCCTGAAAATCCGGGTGCAGCCTCTTCAGGCTCGCAAAAATCCCCTTTGGGCGTACACTGGCGCAGAAGATGTTGATCGCCTATCCGAGGATCTTTCCACGAAAGACCTGGAGAATCTTATTCGATGCTTCTCCTCACTAAGCAAGAAGGATGAAGTTCCTACCTCATGCCGTGTGGAGCCATATAGTGCCAGCCATGCCCTTCCCAAAGTAAGTGTTTTTTCATCGGGTTATATGTGAGTTTATCGACTACTATCTTGTTTCCTTATCACTTTTTGTATCTACTCGCTGATTTTTCGATTGAACCACCAAATCCTTTCTTCTCTTCCTCCCCTTCCTGAAGGTGGAGAAGTGGATGAGTGAACCATCATTAATGATGAGTCGCAAGAATCCACTCCCCCTGAAACTGAAGTCGCGGGATCTCATAAATCCGCGGCTTCTTCTGACAAAGTCATGGAATCTGATGCTTCTGACTCCGTGCACTCTCCTCCTCCTGCTGTCTCTACCAAGAACAAAAGGAAGAGGATTGAAACTTAAGATTCCGGCACCTCCAAGCCTACTGAACCTGCTGCCGAAGAAACATCTCCTGAAGATGAGGGTGCCTTCGACCCGTACGGCGACACAGGCTCAGTTAGCTCGTGAGTTTCTGTACTACTGTCTTTGATATGACCTTTGTTTACTTGTTATATTCACTGTTCTATATTGTCAGTGGTGAAAAAGCGGAAGAAGAAGAACTCGCGGTTACTGGCACAGCTCCAACGAGCACGCCCAACACCGTGATCCTTTCCGAAGAAAACCTTGCTGCCGCGGATTCTTCGCCTCCTCCCCAGCAAATTGTTAATACATCGACTCCACCACCCAGCCTCAAAGCACCTTCTCCGAAAAGACAAAAGGTCTGGGCTGGCGATGAGCAGGCGCTTCTTTTGGGATATTCCTCGACTTCCTTAATGAATGATGTAAGTATCTCGTGTACTCTAGTTTTTCTGCTTCTTGTCAAGCTTTTCCTTGTTTGTCCCGATCTTTCTTGCTATCCTTATCTTCGACTGTACTTTTCCTGAATATTTTGTTTTACTTATTTTTTGACAGCCTATAATGGATCAATTCATCCGCCTTGGTTCCCAATCTATTGGGTTCCGCGACGAGGCTAACGCCTTGAAAGGTACCTCCCGAGTAACTTGTTTGGCGTAAGATTTTTTTTTCTTCCTTCTTTTGACCATTGTCGAATAAAACCTAACACTTGTACTTTTCCTCAGCCTCTCTTCAGCAAGCCAAAGAACACACTGAGGCTCTCGAAGCCAAGCTAAAGCTTACTGAGGAAGCTCTCGAGAAAGCCCAAACCGATGCTGCTTCTATTGAAGAACTTCGCCAACACCTTCACAAGGCAGAAACTTCATTGAGCGACAATATTACAGAGCAGATTGCGCGGGAAAAGGCCTTGTATATCGGATTGAAGCCCAAAGCCGGTGCTTCTTCCGTAAGTTACTTTCTTTGCTTGAAAGCTCTCCGTGTTTTATCTTCCTGGCTGACCATGACCACATATTTTGCTACAGCAGGGAGGAACGAGGAGAGGTTTGAGCTGCTGGAACCAAAAAATGATCATCTACTCGACGCTCTTTCCATCCTTGAACTGCAGGGTGATTTGGCGCGCACCAACCTCGACGAATCGAGGCCCCCCTTGTCGCGGATTTTCCCTCACTTATTCAGCAAGGAAACCTAACCAGAGATGTTCTCTGCCCTTGTCAAACGCTTCCTGCCGCAAGAAGATCTGGCGCTGCCCTATCGACGTGAAAACTTGAAGAACAGCGTTGAGGGAACTATTGCTCTGGTTGCCAACAGCGGCCAAAAAGTCGACTGGGCCAAAGTTGGAAACTCCCTCAAAGTTGGCAAGGACAAGTGGAATACATTGGTGAAGGACGCCAAAGCCCACTCGAAGAAGATTATCGACTTCTTCAATCCAAAGCCTGTTGGTTCTACCATCACTTCCAAGACGGAGGTCAAGTAGACCATCTTGTCTCTATCTCTTTCTTTTTCTTTTTCTTTTGATGTTGTCGCCGTAGTAGTAGCTTGCGACAACTTACCATTGGTTCACTAGCCGCCGATCTTTTGTAATGAATGTGTAGATATCTTGACAATTAATGGAATTATATTTTGCAAATTGATTGATGTCGAAATTTTCTTTCCAGTTGGTTTTTTACAACTATACTGCGGCACCTGGCTCCTCGGATGCTTTGCCTGCTACTTCTTGCTCGAGGAAAACATCATTTGATGATTTTGCTGAAGATTCTTCAAACGCTAACCTGTCGCAAGAACTAAATGATCTTCGACACCAACTTCAGTCGATGAAGAGACAGACTATTATCATCATGGATCGATTTCGCAAGTCGTCTGAGCAAGAAAAAGTAGCTCTTCAACAGGCCAAAGAAGCTTTATCATTAAGAGACACTGCGGTTGCCGAAGCTGCCCTTTGGCCACTTCTCGAGAAGATTATATGCTTGACTTAATAACTGATGCAAGTTTGGATATGGCAGGTATGCTTCCCGAGTTTTAGTCTTTTTGCCCATACACTCTCTTGCTCTCCGTTTCTCATTGTGTTCTTCTCCTTTACCAGGTTCCTTTCTAGATGCTGCTGCTGAAGATCAACGGGTTGATGCAAGGTCAGCTCTTCTCATTAAACTTGCTTTAGAAAACGATTCCGGTTTTTCGTCTTCCCCAGATCGAACCAGACGAATTGCCAGATTTCAAGACTGTGCGGGCCAAATTCGGGAATATCTTGAGTTCTGCACCAAGACATTGGCCATGGTTTATAATGCCATGTTTCCTCGAAACATTCAGCCCAAAACACTTCCTGAATTGATGAATAAATTCAAAATCCCTCATCAAATCCATGGGTTTGTGAAAGCCCAATTAATAGCTGGTGCTAGATTTGCCACGATCATGCTACAGATCTGCCATCTGAAATTGGAGATGAACAGTGTTGTTGAAACTTATCATGCTAAGTTGAAGAAACGACGGAAGGGTGTTGACAAAATCAATGACAGGGTTACACCAGTAGCCGAGGAAATGATTGATGATCTCCTTCGGATGGATGCTGACTTCTGCATGGACGGTCATTACGCCGATTTTATGGGTGCATCTGCAGAAGGTGAAAGAATAAACATAGACGACATTACGGGGATGGAGTGAAAACTTATCTCTGCTGTCGCGCCTTTTCCTGAGAGGAAATCTTGTGTATTGCGAAAACTCTGTATATTTAAAGTTATTAATTTTTTCCTGTTTCTTTTAGCTTCCGAAAGTTTTCGGTGTATTGTATTGCTTTGCGAGGTGTTTAAACCAAGGCAAATATCTTGCGAGTTTGTATATTGTACGAATTTATATATGTATAGAATTTTTTCGGGTGACAAGCCCCCGAGCCTGTCGAAGAAAAAGATGTATATCACCAATATCTTTACTATATTGCAGCACCGTGAGTCCGCCTCATTAAAAACCTTCCAGCCCCACTCGGTGCCCTGAAAGGAAAAGAGTGCGTCTGAAAACTCGTGGGCGTTTCAGTACATTGTATGTTTACATATATATTTCGGCTTAAGCGTAAAAATGCCTAAGTTGCGCCACGTTCGAGGGATTTGGCTCGGCAATCCCTGTCTTCTTGTCCTTTATCCTGTATGCTCCTCCTTCAATTACTTCGGTGACGATGTACGGGCCTATCCATGGCGATTAGAATTTCTCGTGGCTATCTTGCGTAAGCCGAAGGACTAGATCGCCTACTTGGAAAGACCTTGGTCGCAATCGTCGACTATGGTAGTTTTTCATATCTTGCTGGTACTTGGTGACCCTTGACAATACCTCGTCTCGAGCTTCGTCGAGTGCATCAACGTCATCTTCCAGTGCCTTTCTCGAGGTCTCTTCATCAAATTCCGCCACTCTCGGGGAATTATGTTCGATTTCTATCGGGAGCACTGCCTCAGCTCCATGAACCAGAAAGAACGGATTTTCTTGTGTCGCTGTATTGGGTGTCGTCCGTATACTCCATAGTACGCTAGGCAACTCCTTTGTCCATGTGTGTCGAGCTTTTCCCAATGGTGTTAGCGGGCGCTTCTTGATGCCATTGCAGATGATGTCGTTCGCTTTCTCGACTTGACCATTGGTTTGCGGGTGCGCAACTGAGGCGAATTGTAATTTGATGCCTACCTTTGGGCAATACGCCTTGAATTCCTTGGAGGTGAAGTTGTTGCCATTGTCTATGACGATGCTATGAGGAACTCCAAATCGAAAAACGATACTTTTGATGAACTTGACCATTGATGCTGGTCTGGCGAGTTTATCGGCTTTGCCTCAATCCATTTAGTAAACTTGTCGACAACTACGAGCATATACTCGTATCCTCCTGGCCACGCCTTATGTAATTTTCCTACCATATCAAGACCCCATTGAGCGAAGGTCCACGACAATGGTATTGGCATCAACTCTGCTGCCGGAGAATGAGGTTTTGCGGCAAACCTTTGGCACGCATCACAAGTACGTACTATGTCCTTTGCATCTTCGATTGCTGTTAGCCAGTAAAATCCTGCTCTGAAAACTTTGGCTGCTATAGCTCGGCTGCTTGCGTGGTGTCCACACACTCCTTCGTGCACATCTTTTAAGAGTACTCGACCTTCTTCGGGTGTAACGCATCGCTGCAATACTCCCGATATACTTTGCTTATACAGCTCGTCCTTAACCACAGTGAAGGCCTTGGACCGTCAAATAACTCGCATTGCTTCTACTGGATCTTCGGGTATTTCTTTCCTTAAGATATATGCGATATAAACCTGCATCCAAGGAACTTGTACCACCATCACCTCATGCGATTCTTCTTCATCTCCCGATGTGCTTGCTTCTGATGTTGCTGGAGCCCCCGAGCCTTTCTCGACCTTCTCCTTTTTCTTTGACTGTTTCTTTGCCTTAGTCGACCTTTCACTTATCTCCTCCCAAAATACGCCGGGTGGTATTGCTAAACACTGCGACCCGATGTTTGCTAGAACGTCGGCTTCATCATTACTGAGTCTACTGATATGATTCACTTCGCATCCATCAAAGAGCTTCTCGAGTTTATTGTATACCTCCTTGTATGCTATCATACTGTCATTGACTGCATCACATTGGTTCATCACCTGTTGAGCCATTAATTGGGAGTCGCCGAATATTTTTAATCGGGTTGCACCACAGGCTTTCGCCATCTTTATCCCATGTATCAACGCTTCATATTCTGCCTCGTTATTAGACGCGTTAGGGAACGTCATACGTAGTACTTATTTTAGCTTATCTCCTTGAGGTGATACTAATATCACGCCGGCTCCAGCTCCTTCTATCCTTTTGGACCCGTCAAAGTTCATAGTCCAAGTTCTCGACAAATCTGGGGGTCCCGTATTTTGCAACTCCATCCACTCTGCGACAAAGTCTGGTAAGATATGCGATTTTATTGCTTTTCTTTTCTCATACGTGATGTCCCGAGGGGAAAGTTCTATTCCCCAAAGGAAGACACGACCCGTAGCCTCTGGATTGTTTAGTATATTTGATAATGGCGCTTCATTGACCACTATTATCGGATGCACCGAAAAATAGTGTCGCAACTTTCTTGCCGTTTTAAACACTCCATACGTCAGCTTCTGATAATGCGGGTATCGCTGTTTTGAAGGCGATAAAACTTCACTAATTAAATATACCGGCCTTTGTACTCCGTGAAGTTTCCCTTCTTCTTCTCTTTCGACCACCAGTACCGTGCTAACCACGGATACGTCTCAAACGTATCTATAATTTCTTATGTTCCATGCTACTTTTATGATGATACTCACATGTTTTATACACACTTTATGTCATATTTATGCATTTTCCGGCACTAACGTATTGACAAGATGCCGAAGAGCCAGTTGATGTTTTCTGCTGTTTTTGGTTTCAGAAATCCTACAAAGGAAATATTCTCGGAATTGGACGAAATCAACGCCCAGGGTATTATTTTTCCACGAAGCTTCCAGAAGACCGAGGGGGATACGAACTGGGGCGACGAGGCGCCGCCACACTAGGGCCGCGCGGCCTAGGGGGGCCCGCGCCGCTCTAGCGTGTGGGGCCCCCGTCAGCCCTCCGACTCTGCCCTTCCGCCTATAAAAAGTCTTCATCGCGAAACCCCCAGTACCGAGAGCCACGATACGGAAAACCTTCCAGAGACGCCGCCGCCGCCAATCCCATCTCGGGGGATTCAGGAGATCGCCTCCGGCACCCTGCCGGAGAGGGGAATCATCTCCCGGAGGACTCTTCATCGCCATGATCACCTCCGGATTGATGTGTGAGTAGTTCATCCCTGGACTATGGGTCCATAGCAGTAGCTAGATGGTCGTCTTCTCCTCATTGTGCTATCATTGTTGGATCTTGTGAGCTGCCTAACATGATCAAGATCATCTACTTGTAATGCTACATGTTGCGTTTGTTGGGATCCGATGAATATGGAATACTACGTTATGTTGATTATCAATCTATCATATATGTGTTGTTTATGATCTTGCATGCTCTCCGTTGCTAGTAGAGGTTCTGGCCAAGTTGATACTTGTAACTCCAAGAGGGAGTATTTATGCTCGATAGTGGGTTCATGCCTCCATTTAATCTGGGACAGTGACAGAAAGTTCTAAGGTTGTGGATGTATTGTTGCCACTAGGGATAAAACATCAATGCTTTGTCTAAGGATATTTGTGTTGATTACATTACGCACCATACTTAATGCAATTGTCTGTTATTTGCAACTTAATACTGGAAGGGGTGCGGATGCTAACCTGAAGGTGGACTTTTTAGGCATAGATGCATGCTGGATAGCGGTCTATGTACTTTGTCGTAATGCCCAATTGAATTTCACACTACTCATCGTGATATGTATGTGCATTGTCATGCCCTCTTTATTTGGCAATTGCCCAACTATGCATTGTCATGCTATTTCTTATTGGAGAGACACCACTAGTGAACTGTGGACCCCGGTCCATTATTTTACATCGAATACAATCTACTGCAAACATTGTTCTTATTGTTCTTTGCAAACATCATCTTCCACACTATACATTTAATCCTTTGTTACAGCAAGCCGGTGAGATTGACAACCTCACTGTTAAGTTGGGGCAAAGTACTTTGATTGTGTTATGCAGGTTCCACGTTGGCGCCGGAATCCCTGGTGTTGCGCCGCACTACACTCCGCCACCATCAACCTTCACGTGCTTCTTCACTCCTACTGGTTCGATAACCTTGGTTTCTTACTGAGGGAAAACTTTCCGCTGCACGCATCACACCTTCCTCTTGGGGTTCCCAACGGGCGTGTGCTTTACGCGTCATCAAGACAGTTTTCTGGCGCCGTTGCCGGGGAGATCAAGACACGCTGCAAGGGGAGTCTCCACTTCCAATCTCTTTACTTTGTTTTTGTCTTGCTTTACTTTATTTTATTTACTGCTTTGTTTGTTTTCTTATATCAAAATACAAAAAAATTAGTTACTTGCTTTACTTTATTTACTATCTTGTTTGCGTTCTCTATATCAAAAACACAAAAAAATTAGTTACTTGGATTTACTTTATCTAGTTTGCTTTATTTACTATTGCTAAAATGGGTACTCCTGAAAATACTAAGTTGTGTGACTTCACTAGCACAAATAATAATGATTTCTTATGCACACCTATTGCTCCACCTGCTACTACAGCAGAATTTTTTGAAATTAAACCTGCTTTACTGAATCTTGTTATGAGAGAGCAATTTTTTTGTGTTAGTTCTGATGATGCTGCTGCCCATCTTAATAATTTTGTTGAACTTTGTGAAATACAAAAGTATAAGGATGTAGATGGTGACATTATAAAATTAAAATTGTTTCCTTTCTCCTTAAGAGGAAGAGCTAAAGATTGGTTGCTATCTTTGCCTAAGAATAGTATTGATTCATGGACTAAATGTAAGGATGCTTTCATTGGTAGATATTATCCTCCTGCTAAAATTATATCTTTGAGAAGTAGCATAATGAATTTTAAGCAATTGGATAATGAGCATGTTTCCCAAGCATGGGAAAGAATGAAATCTTTGGTTAAAAATTGCCCTACCCATGGACTGACTACTTGGATGATCATCCAAACCTTTTATGTAGAATTGAATTTTTCTTCACGAAACCTATTGGATTCAGCTGCTGGAGGTACTTTTATGTCCATCACTCTAGGCGCCGCAACAAAGCTTCTTGATAATATGATGATTAATTACTCTGAATGGCACACGGAAAGAGCTCCACAAGGTAAGAAGGTAAATTCTGTTGAAGAAACCTCCTCCTTGAGTGATAAGATTGATGCTATTATGTCTATGCTTGTGAATGGTAGAACTAATGTTGATCCTAATAATGTTTCGTTAGCTTCATTGGTTTCTCAAGAAGAACATGTTGATGTGAACTTAATTAAAAATAATAATTTCAACAACAATGCTTATCGGAATAATTCCAGTAACAACTATAGGCCATATCCTTCTAATAATGGTAATGGTTATGGTAATTATTATGGGAATTCTTACAATAATAATAGGAATGTACCCTCTGTTCTTGAAGCCATGCTTAAAGAATTTATTAGTACACAAACTGCTTTTAACAAATCTGTTGAAGAAAAGCTTGGTAAAATTGATATTCTTGCTTCTAAGGTTGATAGTCTTGCTGCTGATGTTGATCTTTTAAAATTGAAAGTTATGCCTAATGAAACTAAAGATATTAAGTCATTTGCTACAGAAAACGCCATCCAAGTTCGAATTAATGAGAATATTAGATTGATGGCTGAATTGCGTGCTAGGTGGCAAAAAGAAGAAAATGCTAAAGAGAATAATGTAGCTAAAGTTTGGACTATTACCACCACTAGTAATGCTAATGCTTCACATGTTGCTACACCTCCTACTATCAATGGTAATATAATTGGTGTTGGCAAAGTTTCTACTCCTAATGCAAAGCATACAAAACTGCCTGAAACTGCTAAAACTGCTGAAACTGCTTGTGATAAAACTGCTGAAAATTTTGAAAATATTAGGGACAATGATCCCATTGCTTTAGATCATAATGGTTTAGATTTTGATGATTGTCACATCTCTGAAGTTATAAAGTTTTTACAAAAACTTGCTAGAAGTCCCAATGCTAGTGCTATAAATTTGGCCTTTACAAAACATATTACAAATGCTCTCATAAAAGCTAGAGAAGAGAAATTAAATCGTGAAACTTCTATTCCTAGGAAGTTAGAAGATGGTTGGGAGCCCATCATTAAGATGAAGGTCAATGATTTTGATTGTAATGCTTTATGTGATCTTGGTGCAAGTATTTCCGTTATTCCTAAGAAAATCTATAATATGCTTGACTTGCCACCATTGAAAAATTGTTATTTGGATGTTAATCTTGCTGATAATTCTATAAAGAAACCTTTGGGGAGGATTGATAATGTTCGCATTACTGTTAACAATAACCTTGTCCCCGTTGATTTTGTTGTCTTGGATATTGAATGCAATGCATCTTGTCCCATTATTTTGGGAAGACCTTTTCTTCGAACTATTGGTGCTATTATTGATATGAAGGAAGGCAATATTAAATATCAATTTCCTCTCAAGAAAGGTATGGAACACTTCCCTAGAAAGAGAATGAAGTTACCTTTTGATTATATTATTAGAACAAATTATGATGTTGATGCTTCGTCTCTTGATAATACTTGATTCACACTTTCTGCGCCTAGCTGAAAGGCGTTAAAGAAAAGCGCTTATGGGAGACAACCCATTATTTTACTTCTGCACTTTTGTTTTATATTTGAGTCTTGGAAGTTGTTACTACTGTAGCAACCTCTCCTTATCTTTATTTTGTTGCATTGTTGTGCCAAGTAAAGTCTTTGATAGTAAGGTTCATACTAGATTTGGATTACTGCGCAGAAACAGATTTGTTGCTGTCACGAATTTGAGTAGTATTCTCTGTAGGTAACTCAGAAAAATCTGCCAATTTACGTGAGTGATCCTCAGATATGTACGCAACTTTCATTCAATTTGAGCATTTTCATCTGAGCAAGTTTAGTGCCCCAGAAAAATTCGTCTTTACGGACTGTTCTGTTTTGACAGATTCTGCCTTTTATTTCGCATTGCCTGTTTTGCTATGTTTGATGGATTTCTTTGTTCCATTAACTTTCCGTAGCTTTGTGCAATGTCCATAAGTGTTAAGAATGATTATGTCACCACTGAATATGTGAATTTTTGATTATGCACTAACCCTCTAATGAGTTGTTTTGAGTTTGGTGTGGAGGAAGTTTTCAAGGATCAAGAGAGGAGGATGATACAATATGATCAAGGAGAGTGAAAACTCTAAGCTTGGGGATGCCCCCGTGGTTCATCCCTGCATATTTCAAGAAGACTCAAGCATCTAAGCTTGGGGATTCCCAAGGCATCCCCTTCTTCATCGACAACTTATCAGGTCACCTCTAGTGAAACTATATTTTTATTCCATCACATCTTATGTGCTTTACTTGGAGCGTCTTTATGTTCTTGTTTTTGTTTTGTTTGAATAAAATTGGATCCTAGCATTCATTGCGTGGGAGAGAGACACGCTCCGCTATTGCATATGAACACATATGTTCATAGCTTTGTTCTTAATGTTCATGGCGAAGGTTGAAACTGCTTCGTTAATTGTTATATGGTTGGAAACAGAAAATGCTACATGTGGTAATTGGTATAATGTCTTGAATAATTTGATACTTGGCAATTGTTGTGCTCATATAGATCATGTTTAAGCTCTTTCATCATATACTTTGCACCTATTAATGAAGAAATACCGTAGAGCTTGTTGAAATTTGGTTTGCATGATTGGTCTCTCTAAAAGTCTAGATATTTTCTGGTGAGGGTTTGAACAACAAGGAAGACAGTGTAGAGTCTTATAATGCTTGCAATATGTTCTTATGTAAGTTTTGTTGTACCGGTTCATACTTGTGTTTGCTTCAAACAACCTTGCTAGCCTAAGCCTTGTATTGAGAGGGATTACTTCTCGTGCATCCAAATCCTTGAGCCAAAAACTATGCCATTTGCGTCCACCATACCTACCTACTACATGGCATTTTCTGCCATTCCAAGTAAATACTTCGTGTGCTACCTTTAAACAATTCAAAATTTATCATCTCTTATTTGTGTCAATGTTTTATAGCTCATGAGGAAGTATGTGGTGTTTATCTTTCAATCTTGTTGGGCAACTTTCACCAATGGACTAGTGGCTTCATCCGCTTATCCAATAATTTTGCAAAAAGAGCTGGCAATGGGGTTCCCAGCCCCAAATTAATTAACCTTAATAGACACTCCTCCATGGTATGTGATTGATGGAAGGCACCCGAGGATTTGGTTAGCCATGGCTTGAGAAAGCAAAGGTGGGGAGGAGTGTCACCTAAATAAAACTACAATAAATAGACACTCCTTCATGGTATGTGATTGTTGGAAGGCACCCGAGGATTCGGTTAGCCATGGTTTGTGAAAGCAAAGGTTGGAAGGAGTGTCACCCAAAAATAAAAATAATCATGGGAGCCGCTCTTTGAAAGTCTGTCTGGCAAGGGGGTTAGAGTGCCCACTACCATTCGTTGACAACAACAAACACCTCTCAAAACTTTACTTTTATGCTCTCTATATGATTTCAAAACTTGAAAAGCTCTAGCACATGATTTATCCCTGCTTCCCTCTGCGAAGGGCCATTCTTTTACTTTTATGTTGAGTCAGTTTACCTATTTCTTTCTGTCTTAGAAGCAAACACTTGTGTTAACTGTGCATTGATTCTTACATACTTGCTTATTTGCATTCATCATATTACTTTGTGTTGACAATTATCCATGAGATAAACATGTTGAAGTTGAAAGCAACTGCTGAAACTTATATCTTCCTTTGTGTTGCTTCAAAACTTTCTACTAAGAATTTATTGCTTTATGAGTTAACTCTTATGCAAGTCTTATTGATACTTGTCTTGAAAGTACTATTCATGAAAAGTCTTTGTTATATGGTTCAGTTGTTTAACCATTATCTTTACCATTGCTTCGAATAACTTCATTCATTACATATGCTTACAATAGTATTGATCAAGATTATGATAGCATGACACTTCAGAAATTATCTTTGTTATCGTTTACCTACTCGAGGACGAGTAGGAACTAAGCTTGGGGATGCTTGATACGTCTCAAACGTATCTATAATTTCTTATGTTCCATGCTACTTTTATGATGATACTCACACTTTATGCCATATTTATGCATTTTCTGGCACTAACCTATTGACAAGATGCCGAAGAGCCAGTTGTTGTTTTCTGCTGTTTTTAGTTTCAGAAATCCTACAAAGGAAATATTCTCGGAATTGGACGAAATCAACGCCCAGGGTCTTATTTTTCCACGAAGCTTCCAGAAGACCGAGGGGGATACGAAGTGGGGCGACGAGGCGCCGCCACACTAGGGCCGCGCGGCCTAGGGGGGCCCACGCCGCCCTAGCGTGTGGGGCCCCCGTCAGCCCTCCGACTATGCCCTTCCGCCTATAGAAGTCTTCGTTGCGAAACCACCAGTATCGAGAGCCACGATACGGAAAACCTTCCAGAGACGCCGCCGCCGCCAATCCCATCTCGGGGGATTCAGGAGATCGCCTCTGGCACCCTGCCGGAGAGGGGAATCATCTCCCGGAGGACTCTTCATCGCCATGATCGCCTCCGGATTGATGTGTGAGTAGTTCACCCCTGGACTATGGGTCCATAGCAGTAGCTAGATGGTCGTCTTCTCCTCATTGTGCTATCATTGTTGGATCTTGTGAGCTGCCTAACATGATCAAGATCATCTACTTGTAATGCTACATGTTGCGTTTGTTGGGATCCGATGAATATGGAATACTATGTTATGTTGATTATCAATCTATCATATATGTGTTGTTTATGATCTTGCATGCTCTCCGTTGCTAGTAGAGGCTCTGGCCAAGTTGATACTTGTAACTCCAAGAGGGAGTATTTATGCTCGATAGTGGGTTCATGCCTCCATTTAATCTGGAACAGTGACAGAAAGTTCTAAGGTTGTGGATGTGCTGTTGCCACTAGGGATAAAACATCAATGCTTTGTCTAAGGATATTTGTGTTGATTACATTACGCACCATACTTAATGCAATTGTCTGTTGTTTGCAACTTAATACTGGAAGGGGTGCGGATGCTAACCTGAAGGTGGACTTTTTAGGCATAGATGCATGCTGGATAGCGGTCTATGTACTTTGTCGTAATGCCCAATTGAATTTCACACTACTCATCATGATATGTATGTGCATTGTCATGCCCTCTTTATTTGGAAATTGCCCAACTGTAATTTGTTCACCCAACATGCTATTTCTTATTGGAGAGACACCACTAGTGAACTGTGGACCCCGGTCCATTCTTTTACATCGAATACAATCTACTGCAAACATTGTTCTTATTGTTCTTTGCAAACATCATCTTCCACACTATACATTTAATCCTTTGTTACAGCAAGCCGGTGAGATTGACAACCTCACTGTTAAGTTGGGGCAAAGTACTTTGATTGTGTTGTACAGGTTCCACATTGGCGCCGGAATCCCTGGTGTTGCGCCGCACTACACTCCGCCACCATCAACCTTCACGTGCTTCTTGACTCCTACTGGTTCGATAACCTTGGTTTCTTACTGAGGGAAAACTTGCCGCTGCACGCATCACACCTTCCTCTTGGGGTTCCCAACGGGCGTGTGCTTTACGCGTCATCAACCACCTGAGGTGTGGTGCGATGTATAACAGGAGAGGTTCCTTTTTCTTGGGCGCCACCAATATTGGTGGTGTCGAGATTGTGCGCTTGAGATCCTCAAAAGGTCTGTCCGCTTCTTCGTTCCACTTGAACTTTTCTCCCTGCTTGATCAAGGCATAAAATGGCAACACATTTTCTCCTAGCCTGGCGACGAATCTGCTTAAAGCTACGACTCACCCAGTTAACTGTTGTATCCTTTAACTTTGTTGGCTTTCGCATCGTCACGATAGCTTGGGTTTTCTCCGGGTTAGCCTCGATTCCTCTTGCTGACACCAGAAACCCGAGAAGTTCTCCCGCAGGAATGCCAAAAGAGCATTTCGTTGGGTTCAGCTTGAGGCAGAATTTATCGAGATTGTCGAAAGTTTCCTTGAGGTCCTCGATCAAGGTTGATCCCTGTTTTGTTGTTATAACAACATCGTCGATGTACACTTGAACGTTCTTGCCAATCTGTGTGGCAAGGCACTTTTGCATCATCCGCTGATATGTTGCTCCCGCATTTTCAAGCCGAAGGGCATTGTTCTATAGCAGAACACGCCATAGGGTGTTATAAAAGCTGTTTTGACCTCATCTTCTTCTTTTAATCGGATCTGGTTGTAACCAGAATATGCGTCCAGGAAGGAAAGACGTTAACAGCCTGCCGTGGAGTCGATAATTTGATCGATCCTTGGGAGGGGGAAGTGATCCTTTGGACAATGTTTATTGAGACACGTGAAGTCGACGCACATGCGAAGGACCTCTGTGTTTTTCTTCGGGACCAACACTGGGTTAGCTACCCACGTGGCCTCTGTATGTATCTCTTTGATAAATCCAGCTTCTCTGAGTCGATTAATCTCCGACAGCATAGCTTTGCGTTTTGGTTCCGAAAAACGCCGCAAAGGTTGTTTGATTGGCCTAGCCAATGGATCCAAATTAAGGGGGTGCTCGGCGAGTTCCCTGGGTACTCCTGGCATGTCCGCTGGACACCATGCGAAGATTTCCCAGCTCTCACGGAGGAACTCGACGAGCGCACTTTCCTATGCGACATCCATGTTTGTTGCGATAGCTGTCGTTTTCTTGGGATCTGTCGGGTGGATTTGTACTTCCTTCGAGTTCTTGGTAGTATGAAAGGTTGGTTCCTTAAGAGGCCTCCCTCCATCTGGCAATACGTCGTAATAAGTTGTTAGCTTTGACGCCAGATATTTTGCTTGCATCCCGAAAGTTTCTGACAGCCGATGAAAATCCTTGTCGCACTTATCTGCTAGCGCGAAACTGCCTTTTACTGTAATTGGGCCTTTGGGTCCAGGGAGTCGCCATAACAGGTATGTGTAATGTGGTACTGCCATAAACCTGGCATACGCGGGTCGTCCTAACAAAGCATGAAACTGCGACGGAAAATCCACAACTTCGAATTCCAGCTTCTCTCTTCTGTAATTTTCCCGAGTTCCAAACTGAACGTCGAGATTGATCTTTCCCAATGGGTAACTTGGCTTATCAGGTGTGATACCATGGAACCGCGTGTCAGTTGGTGTTAGATTCGCCAAGGATATTTCATTTCCTCAATGTATCTGCATACATGAGGTTTAAGCTGTTGCCTCCATCTATAAACACTCGTGAGACATCGAATCCTGCAATCACCCCCCGGCAAAATCAAAGCTGATTGCCCTGGTCGAGGAACTTGCTGTGGGTGGTCCGCTATGGTGAAGCCGATGTCCTGTCCCGACCAATTCAGGTACGCAATTGTTGGTGGAGGCATCTTTTATGCCATAAAGATTTGTCGCGAAATTATTTTTTGAGCTCTATTGGATGGCCTGCCCTTCTGAATCATCGAGACCTCCCCATTAGTGTTGATGTAAGGACCGTTCATTGGGGCTGCCGCTATTTGTGACTGGTGTCGATTTTCGTCTGTTATTGCAGGAGGAGGTGGCAGGTGGATCTCACTCCTTGGCCCATGGGGGTTTCTGTTTATTGCCTGTGCGTTGGCATACCCTGCATACCTCTTCAGTGCTTGGAAAGTTCGGCAATCCTTCTGCAAGTGCCCCGACTGCCTCTTTCCGTTGTTGTCGAGATAAAAGTGCATTTGGCATGGTCCGTTCAACATATCTTCGGGAGATATATACGGCCTCTGGAACCTTGGACCATTATTTTGCCTGTTAGGACGGGGACCATCCCTGTAATCGCTACGTTGTTCACTGCTCTTTTGATAATCATCTCGATTATTTCCTCCACTATTTCCTCATAAGCCAGCCGATACTTGGCCAGGACCGTCATACTCTGAAAAGTGGCGAGAAAAGCGCCGTCTATTTTGAATATTTCGATTACGATCCTCCTCAGGCGACCTATGTCGCTTGTTGTTGACAGCATCTTCTCCATCTGCCCAGCGATTCGCTATTTTCCATGAGTGTTGCTATTTTGTTTGGGTTAGTCCTTCCCAAATCCTCGATCAAATCCTTCCTTCGGATCCCAGCGACAAAAGCATCTATCGCTCTCTCGTCAGATATGTTTTCTGCCGAGTTTTTTGATAATGTTCCACCTCTGGATGTACATCCTCATCGACACATCATACTTCTGTCGATAGGCTCTCAATTTCTCTATTGATGCAGGTTTCTTGCATGTGGATAAGAAGTTTTTCACGAACATGTCCTCAAAAGTTTCCCAGCTGTCGATAGATCCAGGTGGTAACTTTTTTATCCATGATCGAGCTTCTCCACTTAAGTGTACTTGGATGCTCTGCATAGCCGTTGCTTTGGTTCCACCCGTCAATTTTACTGTCTCCAAGTAATCAACCAACCAGTCCTCAGGGTCTTGCAACCCGTCAAACTTCTTATAGTTGTCGGGCAATTTAAACCCAGATGGGACTCGCGTTTTGCGAACTCGTCGAGTAAAACAGGGGAGCCCGCACATATCCTCCTCATCTACCTCTGGAGAGTGCCGACGTTCTCTCCTTTCTTGTCGCGCCCTATCAACCCGCGCCTGTGTCGCTGTATCTCTTGCCGACGTTCTTGGAGGATCTTGCACTGCCACTGTAGGTCGTGGACTATTTTGTCTTGCAGTTCCTTCGGGAGGTGTGCCCTCATTTCTTTCTTCCATCCCCACGTATGGGAACGGAGATCTGACCCAAGGAAGGAATTGCCTTCTTTCTCATGCCAACCAGATGGATGCGGCCCAGAGCTGAGTGAAATGAGAGCTTGCAAACGCCGTTCCCATGACTCCAACTCCTGCCATGGCCATGTTATACAATGCCTCTCTTAGATCTCCAGCAGGTGGCCTACTTGCCAGTATGTATGCCTGTGTCGCCATATATCCTGCCTCCGGTGTTTTGGGGATAATATTCCCTCTTGTGTCGATCGACATAAAAGACATGTCGAGGTTCTGGATCAGATGCTCCCTCTCTCCTTCCGGTATGTTCTGCAGCCGAGATCTTCCCCTGTTGCGGGCGTCTCTGTGATTATCTCCCGAAGTTCCTGACTGCCGACTCAACTCATGTCAACACCCGGATTTTTAAGTCCGGATGCCTATTATGTCATACATCGCAATCCCAGGAATATTGTTGTTGCGAGGCATAATAGTTAAGTATCACAGTCATCATTCATTACAAACCATAATGTCTTACAAATTGGAATCACATGATCCATATTACACGAATAGTTGATCTATCGATCAACGAACAAACACAAGTTCATAGCGGAAGCGTAAGATACAAGGACTCTTTAGTCCACAGGCCAACGATTGACGTCGGAAGACTCCTAGTTGTCGTAGGCATCCCGCTGGTCATCTCCTTGTTCATCTTCATACTCTGGCCATTTGAATAGCCAGGGACAAAGCCGTGAGTACTTCAAGTACTCGCAAACTAATACTAATGTAAGTGCTAGACATTTCTAGTATGGTTTGCTAAGCTCTAGTTTATTTGCATAAGGCCAATTTTAGTTCACAAGTATTTGAGAAAGCTTGTTCATATGCTAACTAACTCAAGTGGGAACATTAGTGTCATTCCCACCATTCAAGTGGTGATTTCAATTCAATTCACCATAAGTCATTTCACCATCTCCTTTCAACATCATTTTCAAAGATTTGACATTGGAAACTGTATGGCCTTTCCAACCGTCCGTAACCGTGGACGCGGCTATTCGAATAGATTTACACTCTGCAGAGGTTGCACACTTGTGCCACAACATTTGATTTCATCCGTCGGGATTACCCCGAATCATCGTAACACAGTACGCGGATCATCAACCATAACCTTTCACTTACAAATCCTAGTATGAGCACCTCTCCCCATGAGCTTGGCCTCCCAAGAAGACCAATCACAACCTGGAATCGCACAGGCTTGGCCCTACACTTCACCTCAATTTCACATCATTTCTCAACAACGGAGGCAGCCTCAAGCGTAACCCCTATGACGTGTGTTCAGAGGGAACCCATACTAAGATGCATAAACTTCCAGTTAAGCCCTACCCATAATCAGGTATTGTGGGGGTACTTAATATTGGAAAGGTATCGCATTCAAACCAATATCATGTTTATAAAAAATCACCATCTTCTCTGAGTCATATTCACCTTCAAAAATCATTCAATGGAATGCTTCATTATTCCAAGGTTTCAAATTCATTTCAAGTCACCTTGTTCCCATCTAGAGTAGTCAAGTTTTATTCATTAGCACCAGCTCTAAATCATGAGGGGTGCTATCTTGCTTTGCTTGATGGAGACTAACTTCACTACCCTAGTAAACTCTTTTACTTTGACCAAAGTTAACTATAAAAGCAACTTATTGAGAAATCAAGTAAAAACTTGTAATGTGTAAACTTGGGATGGGCTTATGTAAGAAAAGGTAAGATTCATGGTGCCTTGCCCCAAGGGGCTTTGCACTTTGCAAGAATATTAGCTTGCCTTGGTAGTTCTCAAAATTCTCCTCCTCCTCCTCTTGGTAGCAACCTTCTTCTTCCGTGTACTCTCCGGTGCTAGCGTCTAAATTTGAATACGAGTATAATTACTCACTAATTCAATGGCTACTCCATACATCACATATAATCACACAATCTATTCTATGCACACAAATAATCTAATTAGGGTGCATGGGTTGTGTTGCTTGAGGAGAAGTTACTTCTTTTTATGTAATATGTAAATGATAGTTTCCATAGGGTTCTTGAGAAATAATTTCCTCTCATTGAAATCTTCTTAAGATTTAATTTCTCAAACATTCATCATCATCATTTGAGAAAATGATTTAAATGAGGTAGACCACCTCATACCATTTAATAGTGCTACATATGATTTAAATCTCCAAGTAATTCATATAAGAGAGTTTGGGCCAGGGGTCCAAACATCACATGAATTCATTTGAGACAAGGTTTAAATGAAGTATAAGACTTCATATGATTTACTTAATAGTTTTGGACAATATCAACTACCTAAACTAGCCATATTGTCCATTAATTAAACTAGGGCATGATCATGCAAAGTGACCACACCATTTTCTTGTATAAACAATAAGTGTAAGTCAAATGTGAGCTATTAGAGTTGGAATTAACTTAATATCTATTTTAGTTGATTTTTAATAATTATTTGAATAGGGAAAAGTCCCTGCCTTCTTCTTTTTATCAGATTAATTCTACAACTAATCTGGTCATGGGACCAGTGCCATTTTGTAGATCTTTTTACTAGCTTTCCAACCATATAAAATTCATTGAATTTGGTTAAGCCAATTTGAATCTATGGATTTTCAAAGTTTGGGCAGTATTGAAATTGTTTGGATTTGTTTAAATGCAATCTGAATTAACAGGGCCGGCGGGAAAAAGAAACTGGGCCAATTCAAATTAAAACGGCCCAGTCCAGCCCAGCCACGGTCCAAAGACGCGCGGCGTGCTGACAGGGTGGGTCCCGCATGTCAGCGGCTATTCAAACCCGAAACGGTATGAGTTATTCTGGTGCGTTGGATTAGAAGCGAATCGGACGGCACAGGGCCATCGTCTTCTCCGGCGAGAGGAGCTCACTGGCGCGGCGGCACTAGGGGGTCGGAGAGCTCACCGTGGCTCCAGCTAGGGTGGGCAGTGTGCTCGAGGACGATGTCGACGGCGGCGAAGCTCCTGGTACCGTCGGCTCGTCCTGGGGCGGCTCCAATCGACGGCGAGCTTCGGCGGCGGTCACGGGCGGTGGTGTAGCAATTAAGCGGCGTCGGTGGCTAATCGAGGCAGTGGGGTGGCTCAGGTGGCCGAGTGAGAAGAGGGGAAGGCGATGGTGTGCTTAGATCGACGAGGGGAGTGCTCTATTTATAGCGACGCGAGGGTGCTGCGGGGCAGTGAAGAAGTCGACCATGGCGCGGCTTCTCCGGTGAGCTATCGAGCTAGGCGAAGGCGGCGCACTGCTCAGTGCATCATGGCGGTCCTCTGGGTGGCGACAGCTTGGTCGGGCAGGGCGTGGTTTGGTCGCATTGCTTCCGCGTCGGGCGCGTCTGCGGCGGATCAGGGTCTCCTTCACCGGCGGCGGCGGGCACGGGTTGGTGTTGCGCGCGTGTCTGGCGGCGTCGCGGTGGCACGTAGGTGCTTAACTCGCTCACAGGGGGTCCAGGCAAGGCGTAGGGTGGTGGCGTTGCACGTGGCCAGTGCGCGTCTGTGGCGCACCACGCGCGACGCGAGCGGCATGGCTTGGCCGCCATGGGCGCGAGCTGGTCTGGCTAGGGAAGGCTTCCTCCTCGACCACGGCGTGCTCCATTAGCTCCAGTAGAGTGAGGTGTCAGGCAATGGCATGGTGGCCAGGGTTGGGGAAGAAGGGGAGAAGAAGAGGGGGAACATGGCCGGCATGGCCATGCCATGCAAGCTAGGCTTGTCCCCTTTAGGGTTGCTATGCTGGTGTGAGAGAGAAAGGGGACCAGGGAACCAGTAAGGTGCAAATGGTGTGGTTAGGGTTAGGTTAGATCACTATTTGCAATAGTGTCAAATAGTGCCATATTGATTATTTGTGAAATTTTATCCAAATTTGATTCAATTCAAATGATTGTAAGTTTTGAATTGTGAGTGTCTCATTGAGTTTGAAATGACCAGAGGTGATGGAGTGTGGTGGTGGAATTGTTAAATTCAAAGTTTTGCAAATTTTGACTAGTGTGAGATTGTTGCACTTATTAAAATGTTGCAACTTTGAATGAGCATAGCTATTGATCTAGAAAGAATTTGGCATGGTGATCTTTACAGAAAGTGTTCACCTTGATGTTTTCTTGGATGAGGTGTAAAGAGTTAGCAAGGTCTAGTTTGAAAATTTTGAATTACAGAGGCTCAAAGTGGTGATCAGACTATAATTGGCAGATTTGGCCATTATCATATGTGAGCCAATTTTGTATTTGAAATTCATTTGATTTGTGATTCTTTGATTCCAAAAGTTGTAATAAGTGTTTGGTAACATTATTCAACTAATGGTGAAGACCAAATTGGTCTAGGGTTAAAATTTATAAAAATGTCATAGGGCATATGAGAGGGTTTTAGGGTTTTTCTTTTATTTGATTTTCTTCCTCTTTTTGATTTATTTGATTGGTGATCTTCTCATGATCACAATAGGGTTTTAGGGTTTAGCTTATACACATAATAACAATCATCATGGCATATCAATCAAATGCACAAGTCCTATGCATGGCACTATATGCAATTTAAAAAGTTTTTGTTGGTTTGAAATTTTGCTCTCTGGAATTCTCTAACTTTCTTTTATTGAAATTTGGGATGTTACAAACCCTTCCCCCTTACAAAAGATCTCGTCCCGAGATCTAAAAGAAAGTTAGGTACTAAAGAGATCTGGGTACTCCTTCTTCATGAAGTCTTCGCGTTCCCATGTGGCTTCATCTTCAGTATGATTGCTCCATTGTATCTTCAGAAACTTGATGCTTCGGGTGCGGGTGGTTCGGTAAGCTTCCTCCAGGATGCGAATCGGCACTTCGCGGTAAGTCAGGTCCTTGTTGATATCCACCGATCGGTGATCGATGTTCTTGAACACTTCGGTCTTCTCAGGGACTTCAAGGCCCTTCCGGAGGAGTGAGATATGAAACACGTCGTGCACCGCCGACATTTCTTCGGGCAACTCCAGTTGATAAGATACTTCACCTCGGCGGCTGAGGACTTTGAAAGGTCCGACATATCGGGGTGCGAGTTTTCCTTTCAGTTGAAACCTTTGCATTCCTTTCAAGGGGGATACCTTGAGATAGATGAAGTCTCCGATCTCGAAGGTCATCTCCCGACGTCTCTTGTCGGCGTAGCTCTTCTGTCTTGATTGCGCCGTCTTGAGGTACTCGCGAATCTTGTGCACTTTCTCTTTGGCTTCACGAAGAACATCGGGGCCAAAAACTTGGCTTTCTCCAACTTCCGACCAGTTCAGGGGGGTACGGCATTTCCTTCCGTACAAGGCTTCGAAGGGGGCCATCTGCAGGCTAGCTTGGTAGCTGTTGTTGTAAGAGAATTCTGCGTAAGGTAAGCAGTCTTCCCACTTGGATCCCTATTCCAGTACACATGCTCTCAGCATGTCCTCCAGTATCTGGTTGACTCTCTCAGTCTGTCCGTCGGTCTGAGGGTGATAGGCGGTGCTGAAATTCAGACGGGTTCCTAGTCCTTCATGCACTTTCTGCCAGACTCTCGAGGTGAACTGTGATCCTCTATCCGACACTATCGATTTCGGGGTTCCGTGCAGGGCGACTATTCTGTAGATGTATAGTTCGGCTAGCTTCGGGCCTTGGTAGGTGGTCTTGACGGCGATGAAATGGGCGACTTTGGTCAGTCTATCGACAACTACCCATATTGAATCATTGCCTTTGCTGGATTTGGGCAGTCCAGTGATAAAGTCCATTCCTACGGAGTCCCACTTCCATTCTGGAATCTGTAGTGGTTGCAACAGTCCGGCTGGTTGTTGATGCTCTGCCTTGACTCTCTGACAGATGTCACACTTGGTGATGTAGCTGCCTATTTCTCTCTTCATTCCGTGCCACCAGAATTGCTCCTTCAGATCTTGGTACATCTTGGGACCTCCGGGGTGGATTGAGTAAAGAGTGTCATGGGCTTCTTCCAGGATGACTTGCTTCAAGTCTGAGTCCGATGGTACGCAGAGACGTTCTTTGTACCAAAGAACTCCGGCTTCGTCTACGGTGAATCCGGGGGCTTTTTTTTTTTTGAACAAAAGATGGGTCCAGAAGGACCCAGGCTGCTGTATTAGATAAGGTCAACAGTTACAAAACAGCCCCACAAAGGACATAAAGAAACTAAAAATACAAACCAGTCCCTGGACTTTGCAACAAGGACCCTACTGAGAAAAGTGAAAAAGCAATCGGGTCCAAACTTCATCCTCTTCACTGAGCCAACACCAGCGCCGCCGGGGATGAGACCACTTGGTGCGTTGATGCCGCCACGCCACCAACTCCAACACCTCGAGGAAGTAGATGACATGGACGCCAGGAAGAAGATGGGCTGCCTCCCATCAAGCCAACTCTGGGCTGGGAGGAAATCTTCAAGGGACCGCCATTCGGTCAGATGATTCGACGACGAGGAGACCGGCGAGCAGCCGCTGCAGCATCGCAGCGTGCGCCATAGCTCCATATCAGATGTCGCCGAGGATGAGCTCCGGCCCAACTGATAGAATCGAGGCCACCATCTCGCCCTTCCACCACCCCCATCTCCATGACGGCAGTAGGGGAAAGAGAGAAATAGAGGACGGTCCTCGAGATCCAGGAGAGATGCGAGCTTATTGGGGGTGTCTTCGCCGGAACCACCACCGGACAGAGTAAGAACCGGCATCCACCTCACGCTGCTCGCGAGCGCAAGAAGGAGACACCAGAACGGCATGAAGCCAGACGCCATGGAGGCAAACTGAACCTTAGTTACCTAAACCTATACTACTACTATACAGGGATGGGACCCTCACCCGTCTCGACGCCGGCCACCGCCGGAGAAGAGAGGGGAGGGGCCGGGAGGCCCTGGATCTGGGGGAGAAGCGAGAGGAGCTGGAGGTGGACGAAAGCGGTTTCTCCTTGCTACTTCGACAAGTTGGCAGGGTCACAATCCGGGGGCTTTTCCTGTGGCTATCTGTTTCTTGATTCCGTCGATGCTAGCGTTGCCCTTCTGCGCTTCCTTGATCTGGCTAACCAAGGTGGGTTGGAGTTCTATGCTGGCTAGGAA
Organism: Lolium perenne; assembly: GCF_019359855.2. Taxonomy (NCBI): domain Eukaryota; kingdom Viridiplantae; phylum Streptophyta; class Magnoliopsida; order Poales; family Poaceae; genus Lolium; species Lolium perenne. The sequence continues at coordinate 220,329,715 of NC_067247.2, forward strand.
TCCTTCACTAATAAGTTCTAGTCTGAACTGTTCAAACTCTTGATGCAAGCTGGGCTGTTCGGTTGCGAGCATGGAGTTCAACTGACATGGCAGTCTACTCAAAGCATCCGCTACCACGTTGGCCTTGCCGGGGTGGTAGTGAATCTCCATGTCGTAATCCTTGATCAATTCGATCCATCGGCATTGTCTCATGTTCAGCTCCTTCTGGGTGAAGATATATTTCAGGCTCTTGTGGTCGGAGTAGATCTCGCATCGATTACCCATGAGGTAATGACGCCAAACTTTCAAGGCTAAGACCACGGCGGCAAGCTCGAGGTCATGGGTTGGGTAGTTCTATTCATGCTGCTTTAGCTGTCTTGAAAGGTAGGATACAACCTTGCCTTCTTGCATAAGCAGACATCCAAGACCAGTCTTGGAGGCGTCGCAATATACGTCAAAGGGCTTTGCGATATCTGGCATGATCAGGATTGGGGCTGTTGTTAGTCTACTCTTGAGCTGTTGAAAGCTCTCTTCACATTTATCGGTCCACTCAAACTTCCTGTCCTTCTTCAGCAGTTGGGTCATTGGTCGAGCGATGCTCGAAAAACCTTCTACAAATCTGCGGTAATATCCGGCTAATCCAAGAAAAGCGCGGACCTCGGTTTGGGTGGTTGGGGCTTGCCATTCCATAACGGTCTTGATCTTGGCGGGATCTATGGCAATTCCTCCTGCAGACAAGATATGTCCCAGGAATCCAACTTCTTCCAACCAAAACTCACACTTGCTGAACTTAGCATACAACTTGTGATGCCTAAGGGTTTCTAGGACAGTCTCCAAATGCTGTTCATGTTCCTCTTCGGACTTGGAGTATACGAGAATGTCATCGATGAAGACAACGACAAACTTGTCCAAAAAGTTCATGAAGATCTTATTCATGAGATTCATGAAATAAGCGGGGGCATTGGTCAGTCCAAACGACATGACGTTGTACTCGTACAACCCATATCTGGTGGTAAAGGCAGTTTTTGGAATGTCGGTGGCTCAGATTTTCAGCTGATGATATCCAGTTCTAAGGTCGATCTTGGAGAAAACTTTGGCTCAGGTTAGTTGATCAAACAAGTCTTCTATCTTGGGTAGGGGATATTTGTTTTTGATGGTGACATCGTTAATCTTACGATAGTCCGTACATAAACGATTTGCACCATCCTTCTTGTCCACAAAAAAAACTGGGGATCTCCAGGGGGATGCACTGGGTCTAATCAGACCTTTGGCTAACATGTCATCTATCTGTTTCTTCAGCTCCACAAGCTCGGTTGCGTTCATGCTGTAGGCTCTCTGGGCTATGGGTCCAGTTCCGGGGATTAACTCGATGATAAACTCGATATCCCTATCCGGGGGCATACCAGGTAGATCATCCGGAAACACATCAGGGTAGCGACAAACGACCCTGATTTGATCCAGAGTTGGCTTGGATACACTTTGGTTGCAGGTGAATTTTCTAGGTAGCTTTTCAGAGATATGCTCTACTACGATACCGGTGCTGCTAGTCATGGTTATGGCTTTCTTGGCACAGTCTATCAATACATTGTGTTTTGACATCTAGTCCATTCCTAGGACGACTTCCAAACCTTTGGTTCCCAGTATGATTAGATTGGCATAGAAATCTACATCATGGATTTTGATGGGTACATTTTTGCAAAATTTTCTGGCTTTGGTGGTTGATCCGGGGATTTGAACTATCATAACATGCTTCAAACTAAGGGGTTGAATTTTACTTGTTGATGCAAAGTCTTCGGTGACAAAAGAATGAGATGCTCCGGAATCAAACAACACTCTGGCAGGGATGTGGTTGACAGAAAACATACCCAGTACAACATCTGGTTCTTCCTGGGCTTCTTCGGCGTTCATGTGGTAGAGACGGCCGTTGCGGTTATTGGGGTTGTTGGGGGCGAACTTCTTGCCGGTGGAGACACGGCGTTGCTGCTGAGCAGGTGCAGCGGTGTTTCCGGCGAGCTTGGCGAGACGCTTGGGACACTCGTTGGAGTAGTGCCCCACTACACCACACTCATAACAAGTGATGGTGGTCTTGTCCTTGTTCGCAACGGGAATGGCGTTGCTTCCGGTTCTGGGGGCGGTGTTGGTGTTGTTGTTGTTGTTGGGGGCTCTGGGCGGAGCGCGGTTGTAGTTGTTGTTGTTGTTGTTGTAGTTGTTGTTGTTGTAGCCTCCTGACTTGGAGTTTCCTACACTCCGGTTCTGATAACCGGGGCGCGAGTTCTGCATCTGGGGTTTGTTGTTATTGCCTCTCGGAGTGAAACCTCCGCTTGAGCTAGGGCGATACTTCTGGGTGTGGCTAGATCCACTCTGGTTCATCATGCGGTGCTTGCGGTTCTCATTGGCTTGGTTCAGCTTGCCCTCCATCTGGATGGCGGAGTCGACAAGGGCTTCAAGGTCGGCGAAGGGGATGTTGACGAGGACAGTCTGCATCTCATCATGCAGTCCGTTCAGGAACCTCTCCTTCCTCTTTTCAACGGTGTCGGTCTCATCGGGGGCGTACCTTGACAGTGTAAGAAACTTGTCGCGGTATTCTACCACCGTCATGCGACCTTGTTTCAGTTCACGGAACTCATCCCTCATCTTTTTGATAAGACCCGAGGGTACATGGTACTTGCTGAACTTTAGCTTGAAATCCTCCCAAGTCATGAACTGACCTCCGTTCATGACACGGGTGCTTGTCCACCAAGCGCGGGCTGGTCCAGCGAGATAGTGGGTTGCAAACAAGACCTTCTCGTTGGCTTCCACTCCGGCTACTTCCAGGTTGTTCTCCATAGTCTGGAGCCAGTCGTCGGCGTCGAGGGGTTCCTCAGTCTTGCTAAACACCGGAGGGTTGGTGTTCTGGAAGTTCTTGAGCTTGGATCCGGGGTGGTCATGATTTCCAGGGCCTTGATTGGCAATGTTCTGTAAGGCTGCGATGTTGGCTTGGCGTTCAGCTCTTTCGGTTTCCCTGTCGGCAAGTAGGGTTTGCAGCAGTTGCATCATCGCATCATTGGTGCGATTGGGAGGGGCCATCTGAAGATAGAGAAGATCATGAGATAAGAGGGAACATTTCTATGGTTTATTTTGGGTAAGTTTGAAAAACATTTGAAAACTTGTAATCTTTTCATGACAAACATAACATTCATTCATTCATTCAACACACATTACAAACTAACATACTCATACTCCAATGGTTTGAAGAACCATTCTCATGCTACGATACAAAGGACGGGATACAACTCACACCTACATAAGTGAACCTAGTGCAACTACTCCTCATCCTCGACGTCGATCGGGACGTAGTCGTCAGGTCCTGCCTCCAGGAACTCGTAGTCCTCCTCCTCAGTGAACTCGTCCTCCTCAAAGTCGTCGTCGTCACTCAGGAAGGCTCCTCCTCCCTGAAGGTCGATGCCTCCGTCGTCATCCTCCAGCTCCCGAATCTGATCCTCCTGGGCCTTGACAATGGCCTCAAGTGACGCGATCTTGGCGCGAAGGCGCTCAATCGTGGCGTCCTTCCTGGCACACTGCTGGCGAAGGCTCTTGCGGTCGTTGTTTAGTAGCTTGATTGCCTCACACTGCTCGACGATGTGAGCATGGGTCTGGTTCGCGTAAGCGCGAGTGGCGTCGAGGTCCTTCTGAGTCTGGTAGAGCATGAAGTCCAGGTGCTCAGCGTGGTGCCTCAACTGCGGGTGCGGCTGCTGCTCCATGGGCACTCCCATGGCATCACGCCTCACGAGATGCGCGAAGCGCGAAGCGAGGATGCGCACCACGTTCTGTCCACAGAGGCGCGCAAGTGCCTCCTGAAGGCCACGTGCGAGTCCGTCGAGCCAGTTGCTCTCACGGAAGGAGAAGAGGATCCTCTCAGAAGTAGGAGGCTCCATCTTGCCCCTCAAGTCAGCGGTGATGATCCACTGCAACTCTCCTCCAGGAGTGTCGTCCACCTGAATCCCGTGGAACTCAGGGTGCGGGCGCTCGAGGAAGTCCGAAAGGGCGTTGAGGTTGTGCTCGAAGATCAAGCTCCCTCCGTTCCCAAGCTGGTAAAACTTGGTGTTGATGGGTTCATTCGGCTCCATCTGAAAGAGAATTAGATGAGTAAGTTAGAGAGTGCAAAGTGTGGCAAAATTTTAAGTAGATTCAATAAGATAGAACATGATTCATCAAATTTTTGGAAAAGTCTCAAAGGCAAGAGTGTAGGTAAATTTTCACAAATATTTTCTTTCATTTGATTTCAAAGTTAAGTTTTTCAGAACGCCCATTCTAACTAAGGTCTTCTAAGGTCAAACAATGGCTCTGATACCAACTTGTCAACACCCGGATTTTTAAGTCCGGATGCCTATTATGTCATACATCGCAATCCCAGGAATATTGTTGTTGCGGGGCATAATAGTTAAGTATCACAGTCATCATTCATTACAAACCATAATGTCTTACAAATTGGAATCACATGATCCATATTACACGAATAGTTGATCTATCGATCAACGAACAAACACAAGTTCATAGCGGAAGCGTAAGATACAAGGACTCTTTAGTCCACAGGCCAACGCTTGACGTCGGAAGACTCCTAGTTGTCGTAGGCGTCCTGCTGGTCATCTCCTTGTTCATCTTCATACTCTGGCCATTTGAATAGCCAGGGACAAAGCCGTGAGTACTTCAAGTACTCGCAAACTAATACTAATGTAAGTGCTAGACATTTCTAGTATGGTTTGCTAAGCTCTAGTTTATTTGCATAAGGCCAATTTTAGTTCACAAGTATTTGAGAAAGCTTGTTCATATGCTAACTAACTCAAGTGGGAACATTAGTGTCATTCCCACCATTCAAGTGGTGATTTCAATTCAATTCACCATAAGTCATTTCACCATCTCCTTTCAACATCATTTTCAAAGATTTGACATTGGAAACTGTATGGCCTTTCCAACCGTCCGTAACCGTGGACGCGGCTATTCGAATAGATTTACACTCTGCAGAGGTTGCACACTTGTGCCACAACATTTGATTTCATCCGTCGGGATTACCCCGAATCATCGTAACACAGTACGCGGATCATCAACCATAACCTTTCACTTACAAATCCTAGTATGAGCACCTCTCCCCATGAGCTTGGCCTCCCAGTGAAGACCAACTGTCAACCTGGGAACTGCACAGGGCTTGGCCGTACAATTCACCTCAATTTCACATCATTTCTCAACAACGGAGGCAGCCTCAAGCGTAACCCCTATGACGTGTGTTCAGAGGGACCCATACTAAGATGCATAAACTTCCAGTTAAGCCCTACCCATAATCAGGTATTGTGGGGGTACTTAATATTGGAAAGGTATCGCATTCAAACCAATATCATGTTTATCAAAAATCACCATCTTCTCTGAGTCATATTCACCTTCAAAAATCATTCAATGGAATTCTTCATTATTCCAAGGTTTCAAATTCATTTCAAGTCACCTTGTTCCCATCTAGAGTAGTCAAGTTTTATTCATTAGCACTAGCTCTAAATCATGAGGGGTGCTATCTTGCTTTGCTTGATGGAGACTAACTTCACTACCCTAGTAAACTCTTTTACTTTGACCAAAGTTAACTATAAAAGGAACTTATTGAGAAAACAAGTAAAAACTTGTAATGTGTAAACTTGGGATAGGCTTATGTAAGAAAAGGTAAGATTCATGGTGCCTTGCCCCAAGGGGCTTTGCACTTTGCAAGAATATTAGCTTGCCTTGGTAGTTCTCAAAATTCTCCTCCTCCTCCTCTTGGTAGCAACCTTCTTCTTCCGTGTACTCTCCGGTGCTAGCGTCTAAATTTGAATACGAGTATAATTACTCACTAATTCAATGTCTACTCCATACATCACATATAATCACACAATCTATTCTATGCACACAAATAATCTAATTAGGGTGCATGGGTTGTGTTGCTTGAGGAGAAGTTACTTCTTTTCTGTAATATGTAAATGATAGTTTCCATAGGGTTCTTGAGAAATAATTTCCTCTCATTGAAATCTTCTTAAGATTTAATTTCTCAAACAATCATACATGAACCTATATTGACCTAAGTCAAACATTCATCATCATTTGAGAAAATGATTTAAATGAGGTAGACCACCTCATACCATTTAATAGTGCTACACATGATTTAAATCTCCAAGTAATTCATATAAGAGAGTTTGGGCCAGGGGTCCAAACATCACATGAATTCATTTGAGACAAGTTTTAAATGAAGTATAAGACTTCATATGATTTACTTAATAGTTTTGGACAATATCAACTACCTAAACTAGCCATATTGTCCATTAATTAAACTAGGGCATGATCATGCAAAGTGACCACACCATTTTCTTGTATAAACAATTAGTGTAAGTCAAATGTGAGCTATTAGAGTTGGAATTAACTTAATATCTATTTTAGTTGATTTTTAATAATTATTTGAATAGGGAAAAGTCCCTGCCTTCTTCTTTTTATCAGATTAATTCTACAACTAATCTGGTCATGGGACCAGTGCCATTTTGTAGCTCTTTTTTACTAGCTTTCCAACCATATAAAATTCATTGAATTTGGTTAAGCCAATTTGAATCTATGGATTTTCAAAGTTTGGGCGGTATTGAAATTGTTTGGATTTGTTTAAATGCTATTTGAATTAACAGGGCCGGCGGGAAAACGAAATGGGCCAATTCAAATTAAAACGGCCCAGTCCAGCCCAGCCACGGTCCACAGACGCGCGGCGTGCTGACAGGGTGGGTCCCGCATGTCAGCGGCTATTCAAACCCGAAACGGTATGAGTTATTCTGGTGCGTTGGATTAGAAGCGAATCGGACGGCACAGGGCCATCGTCTTCTCCGGCGAGAGGAGCTCACTGGCGCGGCGGCACTAGGGGGTCGGAGAGCTCAGCGTGGCTCCATCTAGGGTGGGCAGTGTGCTCGAGGACGATATCGACGACGGCGAAGCTCCTGGTACCGTCGGCTCATCCTGGGGCGGCTCCAATCGACGGCGAGCGTCGGCGGCGGTCACGGGAAGTGGTGTAGCAATTGAGCGGCGGCGGTGGCTAATCGAGGCAGTGGGGTGGCTCAGGTGGTCGAGTGAGAAGAGGGGAAGGCGATGGTGTGCTTGGATCGACGAGGGGAGTTCTCTATTTATAGCGACGCGAGGGTGCTACGGGGCAGTGAAGAAGTCGACCATGGCGCGGCTTCTCCAGCGAGCTATCGAGCTAGGCGAGGGCGGCGCACTGCTTAGTGCATCATGGCGGTCCTCTGGGTGGCGACAGCTTGGTCGGGTAGGGCGTGGTTTGGTCGCATTGCTTCCGCGTCGGGCGCGTCTGCGGCGGATCAGGGTCTCCTTCTCCGGCGGCGGCGGTCACGGGTTGGTGTTGCTCGCGTGTCTGGCGGTGTCGCGGTGTCACGCAGGTGCTCAACTCGCTCACAGGGGGTCCAGGCAAGGCGTAGGGTGGTGGTGTTGCACATGGCCAGTGCGCGTCTGTGGCGCGCCACGCGCGACGCGAGCGGCATGGCTTGGCCGCCATGGGCGCGAGCTGGTCTGGCTAGGGCAGGCTTCCTCCTCGACCACGGCGTGCTCCATTAGCTCCAGTAGAGTGAGGTGTCAGGCAATGGCATGGTGGCCAGGGTTGGGGAAGAAGGGGAGAAGAAGAGGGGGAACATGGCCGGCATGGCCATGCCATGCAAGCTAGGCTTGTCCCCCTTAGGGTTGCTATGCTGGTGTGAGAGAGAAAGGGGACCAGGGAACCAGTAGGGTGCAAATGGTGTGGTTAGGGTTAGGTTAGATCACTATTTGCAATAGTGTCAAATAGTGCCATATTGATTATTTGTGAAATTTTATCCAAATTTGATTCAATTCAAATGATTGTAAGTTTTGAATTGTGAGTGTCTCATTGAGTTTGAAATGACCAGAGGTGATGGAGTGTGGTGGTGGAATTGTTAAATTCAAAGTTTTGCAAATTTTGACAAGTGTGAGATTGTTGCACTTATTAAAATGTTGCAACTTTGAATGAGCATAGCTATTGATCTAGAAAGAATTTGGCATGGTGATCTTTACAAAAAAAAGTGTTCACCTTGATGTTGTCTTGGATGAGGTGTAAAGAGTTAGCAAGGTTTAGTTTGAAAATTTTGAATTACAGAGGCTCAAAGTGGTGATCAGACTATAATTGGCAGATTTGGCTATTATCATATGTGAGCCAATTTTGTATTTGAAATTCATTTGATTTGTGATTCTTTGATTCCAAAAGTTGTAATAAGTGTTTGGTAACATTATTCAACTAATGGTGAAGACCAAATTGGTCTAGGGTCAAAATTTATAAAAATGCCATAGGGCATATGTGAGGGTTTTAGGGTTTTTCTTTTATTTGATTTTCTTCCTCTTTTTGATTTATTTGATTGGTGATCTTCTCATGATCACAATAGGGTTTTAGGGTTTAGCTTATACACATAATAACAATCATCATGGCATATCAATCAAATGCACAAGTCTTATGCATGGTACTATATGCAATTTAAAAAGTTTTTGTTGGTTTGAAATTTTGCTCTCTGGAATTCTCTAACTTTCTTTTATTGAAATTTGGGATGTTACAACTCAGCTCTTCGCCTGCTTGACACGGAAGCGGCGGCTCTCCTCTTTTCGAGTTCAATTCTCTGTTTCTCGAGTTCTCGTCCAGCACGGGCGAGTTTATATTGATACGCCTGCAACTCTTCAGTTGTTGCAGTTGTATTCATCGGCTTTGTGCCATTCATGGCTCTTGCCGCTCTATCCCAGGCTGCTTGCGGGAGTTACACCCTTTGTCGTGTTCCGGGCCCGATGTATTTGGTGCCCAAACCTCGTATAAGGTCAGCGGGATCGACGTATGGATTTCCCACATCATCGAAAGCCTCCGCGTTTCTGCCTCCGGTCGACTTGACTCTCCAATCGCATAAACTTGATGATATTTTGGAGTTTGATTTTCATCGGGGTCGGTGACACCATCGTATAGATCGGCGAAGACCTCCGGAATAGAAGTAGATCGGTCGATGAAGTCAAAAGTGTCAACACTATCTGAGTCGCTGCTTATATTTGAGTCCGCAGACGACCCGAAGGACATGTTGCTGAAGATCTTGACGAGTTTTCCGCTTGAAGCGGGCTTGGTGAAGATTGTCGACGAGATCTCTTCTTCGACTGACTCGAACGATGACACCGATCCAGAGGAATCAGAATCGGCTGCGACCGATCTCGACGAATCCGATAACGCGAGATGGTGAGATCCCTCCTTCCCGACGCGGAAGTGGAACCTTCCGAACGTCATCTCCATGGGATCCTCCAGATACGCATATGCATCCACGCGGGAGGGCGGGTGAGGAACAAAATCAACTAGATCAGTTTGGATCTGTTTACCTTTGTCCATCGCGTTGCTTGCCACCGAAGATGTCGACGATGTTGAACGTGCCATCGAGGTCAGCTCCTTGTTGCCTCTAAGCCCCACAGACGGCGCCAATTGACAAGGTATCAACTTGTCAATGCCTACAAGTTGTAGATTAGGGTTTCGTGGAAAGTAGAGGGCAAGTAGATCTCGAAGGTTTCAGCCGGAAAAGTACTTGACTATTAGAAAACTAGGGTTGTCTTGACAATGAATCGATCCTCTCTTTGTCCCTCGACTCCCCCTTATATAGGAAGCAGAGCCGAGGGTTTTGTGATGTACAAGTTACAAAGTCCGGGAGACTCTTTGAGTTCGTCCCGTAATAGTTACAAGTCATTATTCCTAATACAACTCTATATTTCCAACTATTTCGTAACTGGGCTTCCGGGCTTCATTTCTTCGGGTCGTGGGCCTTGAGTAAACCCGGGGTACCATCTTCGGCATGCCCATTGGGGATGCCTATGTCACACGGAGACCAACGAAGGCGACGAGGAGTAGTGTTTACGCATGGAATAATGTAATATAGTTGGTATTGTACTAGAACACATTTTAAATTCCCGTTGGCTTGGGCTTAGAGCCATAATAAGTGGTTATATATGCCACATGTAATATAATATTTGTAATATTATGTTATATATAGTTTATATACCTAATATATGTTTGTTTTGGATTTGCTTCTTGATTTCATTGTGTGGCTAGTTCTGGGCATTGAGTTGAGCTCAGAAAACATTCGCATGGTGTAACTATGAGTATTGCTCTTTGTTACAGGACTAGGGGGTCCTGGCGTTAGTTGAGAATGAGGAAACTCGAAGAGAGCAGGAGGCGAAAGAAAAGGAAGAAGCGGAGGCAGCAACCAGAATGGGAGACATGCCACCACCACCACATCCTATGATGCACCCATACTTCCAGCAATACATGAGAGCTCTAGAAGAAGATCGTAGAAGGTACGAGGAGAGTTAGAACAAGAACATGCAAGAATTCTTTGCTCAGGTCATCAATGATAAGGGCAACGAAGGCAAAGGCGTAACATTATCAGATTTCCAGAATGCAAGACCGTTACCTTTTGCATTAGCTCTAGAACCTATGGATGCGGAAGATTGGTTAATGGACACAGAGAGGAAGTTTAGGACGGTGGGATGTAACGATGAAGAAAAGATAAGGTATGCTACCTACCTTTTATCAGGACCAACATCATCTTGGTGGGAGATTGTTGTTGTTTTTGTACATCCACCGGAAAGGGTGTTCACTTGGGAGGAGTTTAAGAATATGTTCTGGGATGCACATGTTCCGGAAAGCGTGGTGGAATTAAAGAAAATAGAGTTTGAGGAGTTGCAGCAGAATACCTCACCGATCATGAAGTATGTTCGGGACTTCAATAGTCTGTCGAGGTATGCACTAGAGGAAGTAAACTCTAATGAGAAGAGGAAGAAGAAGTTCATGAAGGGAATGAATCCCTACATAAAGATGCAACTACGGTTAGCACGGACTGCAGAGTTCCAGGAACTGATTGATGCGGCAATCACTTTCGAGGACGACTACAGGCAGGTCCAGGAGGAGAGGAGGAAGAGGGCTCGTATCGAGCCATGGCAGTATCCAATCACCAAACCAATCACAGATTGGAGTTTCAAACCCCGATTCAGACCTACTGGTAATCAATACAACCGTGGAGGTCCGAATCCGGAAGCCCAGATAATCTGTCATAACTGGGGGTAGAAAGGACACATTCAGAAGGAATGTCAGAAGCCTAGGATCTTATGCTATGGTTGTGGGCAAGAAGGACACATGAAGCCTGAGTGTCCGAATAAGGCGTCGTGGAGTGGATAGAACTCGGGAGGAGGACGAGCTGGAGGCGGTAACAACTACAACAATCGCAACAACAACAGCAGCAACAACAACCGCAACAACAACAATAAAAGGGGCAAGCCATATGGGAAGCTGAACCGTACAACCTTGGAGCAAGTCGGAGAGTCGGATCAAGCAGTCTGACATAGGCATCCCCAATGGGCCTGCCGAAGATGGTACCTGGAGTTTACGGAAGGCCCACGACCCGAAAGATAAGAAGAATCGGAAGCCCAGTTTACTATTAAGGAAAGCTAGAGTTGTATTAGGAGACAATACTTGTAATCTTGCGGGATGAGTTGGAAACCCTCCCGGACTCTGTAACTTGTATATCACGAATCCCTCGGCTCCGCATCCTATATAAGGGGGAGTTGAGGGACAAAGAAAGCATCGATTCATTGTCTCACAAACCCTAGTTTTCATATCGTCGAGCACTTTTCGGCTGAAACCTTCGAGATCTACTTGCCCTCTACTTCCGACTAAAACCCTAGTCTACAACCCGTAGGCATTGACCAGTTAATCCCTTGTCAATTGGTGCCGATCGTGGGGATTAGAGGCGTCAAGGATCTGATCTCGATGGCACGTTCAAGATCGTCGACTTCATCAACAGCAAGCAATGCGATGGATCGAGGTAAACAAATCGAAACTGGTCTAGTCGATTTTGTTCCTCACCCACCCTCCCGTTTGGATGCATATGCGTATCTGGAGGAGCCTATGGAGATGACGTTCGGAAGGTTCCACTTTCGCGTCGAGAAAGAAGGAGCGTATCGTCTCGAAATTCCGACCTCGTCGGGATTATCGGCGGCTGATTCTGATCTTTCGAGTTCAACATCGTCAATCGAGTCAGGCGGCGAGGAGACTTCTTCGCCGCGCTTCATCAGCACCAGGGCAAGCGAAAAGCTCGCCAAGATCTTCAGCGACATGTCCTTCGAGTCATCTGCGGACTCAGATATAAGCGATGACTCGAGCAGCATCGACAGCTTCAACTTCATCGAAAGATCCACCACCGTGGGCAAGGTCTTCACCAATCTCTATGATGGTCTCACCAAACCCAGCAAGGATCAGAATTCAAAATATCATCAGATTTATGCCATTGGAGAAACAAGTCGCGATCAGGAGGAGACATCAGAGGCTTTCGACGAGTTGGGAAATCCATACGTCGATCCCTCCGACCTAAGGCGAGGTTTAGGCAATAAATATGTCGGGCCTACACCACGTGTTAGGGTTCAACTTCCACAAGCAGCATGGGATAGAGCCGCAAGAGCTATGGATGGTTCAGAACCAATGGCCACAACCGCTACAACGAAAGAATTGCAAGCATACCAATATAGGCTCGCTCGAGCTGGAAGGGAGTTGGAAAAACAGACAGCTGCCCTGAACAGGAGAAAGGAGGCAGCTTCCGCATCAAGCAGGTGAAGGGCGGAGTTAAGTCGACATTCAGGCTCGGGAGATAACCACAGAGAAGCTCGGAACAGAGCAAGATCTAGGTTGCAAAACATACCTGAGGCTGATAGGGAAAACTTGGTTCAAAACCTCGATATGTCCTTTATGTCGATAGACACGAGAGAAAACATTATCCCTAAAACACCAGAAGCCGGATATATGGCGACACAAGCCTTCATCCTCGCATCCAGGCCACCTCCCGGAGATCCAAGGGAAGCATTGTACAATATGGCCATGGCAGGAGTTGGAGCCATGGGAACAGCGTTCGTAACTTCGCCTCCCGAAGGATCAACAAGGCAAAATAGTCCACGACCTGCTGCAGCAGCACCAGGTCCCGAGAGAACAAGTGGAGCAAGAGATACATCAGCCCAAGCACGGGTGGATAGAGCACGACAAAGCAGAAGAGAACATCGGCACTCTCCGGAGATAGATGACGAGGATGTGTGTGGGCTGCCGTGCTTCACAAGGAGGGTCCGGAAAACTTGAGTTCCTTCATGGTTTAAGTTACCCGATAACTTCAAAAAGTTCGACGGTCTGCAAGATCCAGAGGATTGGCTAGTTGACTATCTCGAGACGGTGAAGCTGATAGGAGGAACCAGAGCAACAGCTATGCAGAGCATCCAAGTACATCTAAGTGGAGCCGCGAGATCGTGGATAAAGAAGCTTCCTCCGGGTTCCATCGACAGCTGGGACAGTTTCGAGGACGTATTTGTCAAGAACTTTCGATCTACCTGCAAAAAACCTGCATCGTTAGAAGAGCTGAGAGCGTGTCGACAAAAGCAGGATGAATCAATGAGGAAATATATCCAAAGGTGGAATATTATTAAAAACTCGGTAGAAAACATATCTGACGAGAGAGCGATAGATGCGTTTGTCGCAGGAATCCAACGAGGAGATTTTGTCGAAGACTTGGGGAGAACCAACCCAAAGACAGTATCAGCGTTGATGAAAATAGCAAACAGGTGGGCAGATGGAGAAGATGATGTTCATAACAAGCGGCACAGGTCACCAGAGGAGGACCGTGGTCGAAATTATCAAAATAGACGTCGGTTTTCTCGGCAATTCTCGAATTACGATGCTCCTGGTCAAATTTCGGCCGGATTTCGAGCAAGCGCTGGAGGAAGCAATAGAGATGACTATCAGAGGAGCAACGAGCAGCGATGCGACAATAGAGATGACTCCCGAAACAACAGGCAAAATAGTGGGCCAAGGTTCCAGAGACCTTTCGTATCTCCCGAGGATATGATGAACGGGCCATGTCAGATGCACTTCTATCTCGACAGCAACGGGAAGAGACAGTCAGGACACTTGCAGAAAGACTGTCGAAATTTTCAAGCAATGCTAAGGTTTGCAGGGCAAGCCAATGCACAGGCGACAAATAGAAACCCTCAAGGGCCCAGGAGTGAGATCCACTTGCCACCTCCTCCCGCAATTACGGACGAAAATCGACACCATCTCAGAATAGCGGCAGCACCTCAACCACCTCCTTACGTTGATCCCAATTCCAACAGAGCGGTTTCGATGATTCAGAAGGGCAGGCCGTCCAATAGAGCTCAGAAAGTAATCTTGCGACAAGTGTTCATGGCAGAGAAGATGCCTCCACCAACGATTGAGTACCTCAATTGGTCAGGGCAAGACATTGGCTTTACAATAGCGGATCATCCGCAGCAAGTTCCTCGACCAGGGCAGTCAGCACTTATCTTACCAGCAGGATTCTACGTATCTCGAGTTTTCATAGATGGAGGCAGCAGTCTAAACCTTATGTATGCAATACACTAAGGAAGATGAACATATCTCTAGCAAATCTGAAACCAACCGACACACGTTTCCATGGAATCACGCCAGAGAAGCCTAGTTATCCGTTGGGGAACATTAATCTCGACGTTCGGTTTGGGACCCGAGAGAATTACAGAATAGAAAGGCTGGAATTTGAAGTCGTGGATTTCCCGTCGCAGTATCACGCCTTGTTGGGACGACCAGCATATGCCAGGTTTATGGCGGTACCCCATTACACATACTTGCTATGGAGGATGTCTGGACCTAAGGGACCAATCACAGTCAAAGGAAGCTTCGCGTTAGCCGATAAATGTGACAAGGATTTTCATCGACTGTCAGAAACTTTCGGGATGCAAGCAGAGTACATGGCGTCAAGGCTCACAACTGATTATGATGTGTTGCCAGATCTTGGGAGGCCTAACAAAGAACCGACGTTTAACACTGCAAAAGATTCCAAGGAGGTGCAGATTCACCCGACAGATCCGAAGAAGACGACGTCCATCGCGACAGACATGGACCTCGCATAGGAAAGCGCGCTCGTCGAGTTCCTCCGTGAGCACTGGAAAATATTCGCATGGTGTCCAGCTGACATGCCAGGAGTACCCAGGGAACTTGCCGAGCACCACCTATAGCGAGACCTATCAAACAACCTTTGCGGCATTTTTCAGAGCCAAACCGCAAAGCTATGCTGTCAGAGATTGATCGACTAAGAGAAGCTGGTTTCATTAAAGAGCTGCATACAGAGGCCACGTGGGTAGCAAACCCAGTGTTGGTCCTGAAGAAAACCACTAAAGTCCTTCGCATGTGTGTCGACTTTACGTGTCTCAACAAACACTGTCCAAAGGATCACTTTCCCCTCCCGAGGATCGATCAAATTATCGACTCCACGGCAGGATGTGAACGTCTTTCCTTCCTGGATGCATATTCTGGTTATAACCAGATCAGATTGAAAGAAGAGGACGAGGTCAAAACAGCGTTCATTACATCTTACTGCGTGTTTTTCTATAGAACAATGCCCTTTGGTTTGAAAAACGCGGGAGCAACATATCAGCGAATGATGCAGAAGTGCTTAGCAACACAGATCGGGAAAAACGTACAAGTGTACATTGATGATGTCGTCATAACGTCAAAAAAGGGGGCCACGCTAATCGAGGACTTGAAGGAAACCTTTGACAACCTCGACAAGTTTTGTCTCAAGCTGAATCCGACAAAGTGCTCTTTCGGCGTCCCCGCAGGAGAACTTCTCGGGTTCCTAGTCTCAGCAAGAGGGATTGAAGCTAATCCCGAAAAAATCCAAGCTATCGTAACAATGAGGAAGCCAACAAACTTGAAAGAAATACAGCGATTAAGCTAATCGGGCGATCGCAGCTTTAAGCAGATTCGTCGCCAGGCTGGGAGAAAAGGCGTTACCGTTCTATGCTTTAATCAAACAAGGAGAGAAGTTCCAGTGGAATGAAGAGGCAGATAGAGCCTTCGAGGATCTTAAGCGCACAATTTCGACACCACCAATCTTGGTGGCGCCAAAAGAGAAGGAACCCCTCCTGTTGTACATTGCGGCTACACCCCAGGTGGTCAGCACGACGTTAGTTGTCGAAAGAGAAGAAGAAGGAAAACTCCATGGAGTGCAGAGGCCGGTATATTTCATCAGTGAAGTGTTATCGCCTTCAAAACAGCGGTACCCGCAGTACCAGAAGCTAGCATATGGAGTATTCACAACCGCAAGAAAATTACGGCACTATTTTCGGCACACCTGATAATAGTGGTCAATGAAGCACCTCTATCCAATATACTAAATAATCCAGAAGCTACAGGACGTGTCTCCCTTTGGGGAATAGAACTTTCTCCTCGGGACATCACGTATGAAAAAAGAAAAGCAATAAAGTCACAAATTCTGCCAGATTTCATCGCAGAGTGGATGGAGCTGCAAAACACAGGACCCCCGGATTTATCGAGAACTTGGACTATGAACTTTGACGGGTCCAAGAGGGTAGAAGGAGCTGGAGCAGGCGTGATACTTATATCACCTGAAGGCGACAAATTGAAGTATGTCTTACGGATGACGTTCCCAAACGCGTCTAACAATGAGGCAGAATACGAAGCTCTTATACACGGGATGAACATGGCGAAAGCTTGTGGTGCGACTCGACTAAAAATCTTTGGTGGCTCACAATTGGTGGCTCATCAAGTCATGAACCAATGTGATGCAGTCAATGATAGCATGGTGGCGTACAAAGAAGTGTATAATGAGCTTGAGAAATTATTTGATGGATGCGAAGTAAACCACATCAGCAGGTTGAGCAACGATGAGGCCGATGTTCTTGCAAACATTGGGTCGCAGTGCCTCGCAATTCCACCAGGTGTGTTTTGGGAGGAGATAACCGAGAGGTCTACAAAGCCGAAGAAGGCGCAGAAGAAGCAGAAGGAGGAGAAAACCTCGACGGCTCCCAAAGAAGCTCCAGAAGAAGAAGAGGTCCAGGAGTTAGTGATGATGGTGCAGGTCCCATGGATGCAAGCGTACATATCGTACATCTTACAGAAAGAAATACCCGACGACCCAGTTGAAGCAAGGCGAGTTATTCGACGATCCAAAGCCTTTACAGTGGTTAAAGGGGAGTTGTACAAGCGCAGTATTTCGGGTGTGTTACAAAGGTGCGTCACACCCGAAGAAGGAAGGATAATCTTGAAGGACGTACACGAGGGAATATGTGGTCATCACGCGAGCAGTCGAGCTATTGCGGCCAAGGTTTTTCGAGCTGGATTTTACTGGTTGACAGCAATCGAGGATGCAAAGGAGATAGTACGAACTTGTGACGCGTGCCAGAGATTTGCCGCGAAACCTCACTCTCCGGCACCAGAGCTAATGCCAATACCATTGTCTTGGCCCTTTGCTCAATGGGGCCTCGATATGGTGGGAAAGTTACACAAGGCCTCGCCAGGAGGATACGAGTATATGCTCGTCGCTGTCGACAAATTCACCAAGTGGATAGAAGCAAAGCCGATAAATTCACCAGACGCAGCGTCAGCAATAAAGTTCGTGAAAAGCATTGTTTTTTGGTTTGGAGTACCTCATAGCATCGTCACGGACAATGGAGTACCTCATAGCAGCGTCACCAAATCAAAACCAATCGAAATCACGACAAGAAAGGAGGGAGGGGTCATTTACCAGAAGAAGTAGCAAAGTATTACCTTCGGCTTTGTTAGCATGATGACGGTACCCGACGAACTAGGTACCGAAATGGATGAACTCCTTAATCAAAGGCTGACACAGAAAGGTAGAGAAAGAAAGTATCAATATAGCAAAAAGCTCGATCGCAAAAAGAAAAAAAAGCAAACAACAAGGAAGCCGATAGCATTGAAAAGTACATTGCACAAAAGAGAAGAAGGAACTTACATCATCCAGAGGAGGAGTCATGGAGCCACCAAGTTGTAGGGCAGGCTCCGTGATTAACTCGACCCTTGCCCTTTTTGGCGAAGGGGCACGGGGGCTTGCAGGTGGAGTTGGGTGCTCGGTGTTTTGCTGAGGAGGCGAAGATTCATCTCCATCAGCCTGAGCTTCAGAAACAACTAAAGTACACGACGTACTCGTTCGAGCAGTCGCGTCAATAGGTTGGTCTTCACCCTCGTCGCCGCTGAGATAAGATGGCGACAGTATAAGAATCAAGATAGACAGAAATATCAAGAGCATAACAATAATGAGCAGTAAAGAAGTTACGAGCTAACAAGGGCATCCTCGTAAGGATTGAAAGTTGCCTTCCTTTCAGAAGGACCAGCTTCTTCGGCTTTGGAGGTGTCGAAATCTTCGACTTCATCCCGTTTCCTTTTGTTCCTTGGAGAAACAGCGGAAGGAAGGGAGCGTGTCGAGGCAGTGGCCTCGGACTCGGCTTCTTTTTCAGAAGAAGCCGCGGATTTTTGGGAACCCGCAACTTCACTCTCAGGGCGAGAAGTGCCCTGGTTGTCATCATCGACAACGGTACGTTCTTCAACTTCTCCACCTTCAGGAAGAGGAGGAAGAGAAGCCAGAACAGGATGGTTCTGCGAAAAGCAAAAAATGTCGACAAGAAGTTAAGCAAACAACGCTAGCAAGATGGTAATCGAAAAAATGCTAAAAATTTGAGAAGACAAAATAGTAGACAAGAAGAAAAATTACCTCGGGAAGGGGATTGGCGCCACTACATGGCGAAATGCGGCAAGAGGATGGAATAGTATCCTTCTTGCTGAGCGACAAGATTCTTCGGATAAGCTTCTCTAAATCCTTCAAAGGAAGGTCTTTGGAGATCCTGTCGACGTCTTCTTCACCGGCGTATCTCCAAAGGGGATTTTTGCGAGCCTGAAGACGCTGCACTCTGATCCTAAGGAAATAGGCGGTGATCTCAATACCCGATAGTTCCTTGCCGCGAGTGTTCTGGAGCTCGTGGATGCGAGTCATCGGCGCTTCTATCGCCAATTTCTCATCTTCGGTAGCTTCAGCATCCCAAGAACGGCGGCGAAGGATTCTGGCTCCTCCGTCAAAAGGGGCGATGTTGTCCTCCACTGAATTGGAGCTTTCTTCGTGTACATACATCCATCTCTTCCGCCAACCTTGGACGGAGTCGGGAAATTTGACGTTGATGTATTCAACGTCAGAATGAACACAGATAACAATGCCGCCAATGTTGTAGGCGACGTTGTGGGAGCCATTACGGCGGAGGCAGAAGATGCGCTTCCACAGAGCCCAATTAGGTTGGACTCCGAGGAAGCACTCACACAGTGTGATAAAAATCGACACGTGGAGGATGGAATTGGGTGTCAGCTGATGCAGCTGAAGCCCATAGACAAAAAGAAGACCTCGAAGAAACTCATGGATAGGGGGAGAAAGACCGCGGATGAGGTGGTCAACGAAACTGACCCGATACTCGATTGGAGGCAAAGGATTGCTCTCCTCCTTGGGGAATTGGAGCGCGTTCTCCTTCTTGGTGAACCCCAGCTTCTTCAGCAGGTTCATGTCCTGGTTCGAGATCTTGGATCTCTCCCACTCCAGATCTTCGGCGGCCATCTTGGACTCCGGAGTGCTATGTCTGGTCAGACGCGCGCGAGGTGGCATCAATGAGCGTGGAGGAGAAAGGTGTGAGCGTGGTTGAGCGCTTGAAGCAATGGGAGCAATGGAGGATTTTTGCAGAGGAGAAGCAGAGGTGCGGCGCGAGCGAAAGTACTAAAGGAGGAAGATGATGACTTTATATAGAGGTGCGGTGAATCGACGCACCGTTGGATGAAGAAATTGCGGGATAGATGGTGTACATGTGGACAAGGGGTAAAAAGTAATTTTAGTCAGATGAGAAAGAACAGGAGCTACAGTACGTGCGCCAGAAAAAGTGGAGGACGTGTGTCTCCCACTTGCACGACGTGTCAACTTGAAGAGTAATTTGGGCCCGCAAGGCAGTGAGAGAGCAGTTCTCGCGTTTTCCCGATACAGCGATCGTGGCTATCGTCAGCAATGATGTCACCTTGGTAAGAGAAAAATTCGGCTAAGCAACTTCATAAGAATGTCGACAATAGAAGATTGTGGATTATTTCTAGAGCCTTTGATCAAATACAAGTTTTTGATCAAATGATCGGGGGCTACTTCGGAAAAATGAAAAGCTCGAGAATGACAAAATAGAAATGGCGAGAGCCTATGATCAAATACAAGTATTTGTTCATAGCCTCGGGGGCTACTCCCATCGGGAGCGCTGTTCGCGCACCCGATAGATATGAAAACTTCGAGAAAGAAGAAAAATATAGCAACATAAGGTGTTGAGCCTACACCCAAGCACAAGTCCTTGGCTGTAGCCTTAGGGGCTACTCCCATCGGGAACGCTGTTCGCGTGCCCGATGAAATTATAAAAAAGAAAGAAAGAAGAAGAAAAAGTGAGCATATTTCGAGTTATATAAATAACTCTACATATACTCCCATCGGGAGAGCAATATAAGTCATCCGTTGACTCAATAAAATGTGTTATTCCAGCAGTCGAAAAAGCACTCGACAATATATTCTCAGAGCGCCAAAGTTGCGAACAATCTCTGAATGCCGTAAAACTTTGCGAAGGTAAGACCCCAGATCCGTTCTGTGTGGCGTGGCGCCGTCTCTGACGTCGGTTTGCTACTTTTTTCCGTATCAACAGATACGAAGAAAAATCCTAACGGACGCGTTAGGTACCCGATAAAATATGACTGGGACTCGACAGAATGGTAAGACCTTAAGCGGCACCTGTCGAAGTTTACACCAGTATCCCGAGATCATGTCCAGGGACGTGATCTTGAAGTAGGTTTTTGCGGATTGCCACTAGAGCAGTTAACTAGTACCTGATCCGTCAGATGAACTAGCCCCAACTACCATTATCCCTGTACAATATATAAATTCGTATCCAAAGATAAGTGGTAAAGTTCGGAACTATTGAACGAATATAAAGTTGGAGATTTTCCCTGACTCTGCGATTCAAGCAAAATCTCGGGGGCTACTGACATAGGCATCCCCAATGGGCCTGCCGAAGATGGTACCTGGAGTTTACTGAAGGCCCACGACCCGAAAGATAAGAAGAATCGGAAGCCCAGTTTACTATTAAGGAAAGCTAGAGTTGTATTAGGAGACAATACTTGTAATCTTGCGGGATGAGTTGGAAACCCTCCCGGACTCTGTAACTTGTATATCACGAATCCCTCGGCTCCGCCTCCTATATAAGGGGGAGTTGAGGGACAAAGAAAGCATCGATTCACTGTCTCACAAACCCTAGTTTTCATATCGTCGAGCACTTTTCGGCTGAAACCTTCGAGATCTACTTGCCCTCTACTTCCGACTAAAACCCTAGTCTACAACCCGTAGGCATTGACAAGTTAATCCCTTGTCACAGTCCTAGGTACGCTCAGCATCCTAGCAAAGTATTATTTGATACGGGAGCAACTACTTCATTCCTTGCACGAGAGTTTGTTGAAAAATACGGAATTAGATGCTCGAAATTAGAATACCCCATAATTGTCCTGTCAGCGGGGGGAACGATCTTAGTGACCCACGTGAAAGAGGCACAAGTCATTATCATATGTGACTGTGTGTATTTATACCTTCAGAAGGTTTACCAAGCTCCAAGCTTGATTATAGATACTATCTTGGATTTCATGGCACTTAGCCATTTTAACAGAGTCAGGGCACATCATAGCTTCTTTGTATGCATTTGGTTTATCATTGTTCAAAATCAATCATTTGTCCACAAATCATTTATTTGATCACAAAGTCAACCATACCCACAAGGCTCAATAGTTGCTTCGATCTCCATGGCTATAACACTTTGTAGACATGGGAGCCATGAGGGCAGTGGCTGCTTCCGTAACCATTTCCGATGCTGCGCTACTCTGCTCATCATGCTCAGGTTCATTAACCTTATCGAGTTCCATTGTCCTCCCACTAAAATATTTCACGAGAAACAATTTCTTGGAAATAAACAAGAAACATTGACAAACACTTTTGTCTTTGACTTCATAGTGGATAGAATTCCCAATTTGTTCTCTGGGATAACCAACAAAGACATTCATCCGTTTTTGGTTGTGAACTCATTTACTTATGCTACGCATACCAAAGTTTTAAGAAAGGACTATTAGGGTTTATACCCATGCCATAACTTGTATGGTGTCATTTCAACGAATTATGATGACGCTCTATTTAGTGTAAAAGCGGTAGTCTCTGAAGCATAATCTAGAAAAATATAATGACATCATTTTATTTATATCATCATTAATCCAACAAGGTTTGGATACGTCTTTCAAATACTCCATCATAGCTATGGTGTTCCGAGAAACGTGAGTTCTAGAACAATTTTCGCAACTCTCTTAGATGTTCGCTAAAATTCATAATTCAAATATTTCCACCATGATCCAATCATAGTTATTTGACTTTTCCATTAAGATGATTTCCACTTCATGCTTTAATTTATTTGAATCTATTCAAATGTTTTAGACTTCTTCCTCATCGAACAAATATATCCATATATATACACTCAATTCATTGTTGGAAGTTTTCATGAAGTAGGTGAATATTCCGCACACAACTATGCCCAATGAACCATATACATCATCATGTATGTTACCACTAAGCTAGTTGCCCATTCAACTCTTGGATCTATGAACGATGTTTCAGTCATTCTCTTTTAGAAAAGATTTGCAAGTGCCAAACGATTAAAATCGAATGACTCCAAAACTCCATTTGCACGGAGTTTCTTCATGCGTTCCTTTCTAACATGACCTAAACAGCGGTTCCACAAATAAGTGGAATTCAAATCATTTGCCTTATGGCATTTTAGCGTTAGTGTTATGCATGTATGTTTCACCATTAAGATTTATAATAACTTATCCATCGTACATGGAGTATGGTCATAATTTGAACAACTCATTGCTTTCATTTGACCAGAGCAAACTAACAATTATTAAGTTCTTTATTATAAATCTAAAGGGCTAGGTAGAATGCCAACGACGAACATAATAACACTTTATTTTTTCCAGACGTGCATTACTACCACATTCCTTATCAGTCACTAAGGCCATTGTATCCCTGTATTGCATTGTGTTGTATGGCATCTCATACCAATCAATATGGTACAAATACCCAAGAATTTCATTGTGTGACCAATCAAAGAATACATTCATAACATGTATATCATCTATATACACCTGAGCTAGAATTTCTAGTCTTTTCTTTCTTTCTGCCAAAAACTTTTGAAGTTTCTCTTTTGGCTTCCTCATACTTCAGAAAACACTTCAACATCAATAACTTCTAGGCTAGTTGGTCAAATACCAATAACCTTGAGGTTCGTACTTTGAAGTTGATCATCACATGACAAGTATTCTAGATTTCACTATTATTAACCTTTTAACCCGATGAACAATTTCAATCATAATTTTATCCATCAAATCATGACAACTTCATGATGAAGCTACTATGCCTCATACGGATATGCGAAAATTGTTAGTGCCCAACTAGTTGGAGGATCGGGACGCCTAGCGTCTTCAACCTTCGTACATTCCCATAAAATTTATGAGTTTATGTAGTTTCACTAAATTATATTCTATCATCTTGTAATAAGGTCTTAGATATCACAAATATCTCACACCGTGCTTATTTCTGAAAAAAACTTTTTAGCTCCTTATTTTCAAATTGATTTGAACATCAAGTTTCACGGAGACAAGATAATTTTAGGTACTAATTGAAACCATTGCTCTTTGAATCAGGAATTTGAGGTTTACCAAAAAATTTGCAATAGGACTTAATCATTTCTTGATTCTTTAACAATACGGTACTAGTTTGTAAAGTTCCTTTCAATGTTAACAGTTTTATTTATATCAATTATAAGACTAGCGCACGGTAGATAAAAGATGCCAATTCTACAAAATTAATCCAAAATACAATTTTGACTATGTTCAGGATAATTAGTTCAAGCTTTAATAAAATTACTAGTGAACTCCCGCTTAATTGAACATCCCTCATAGTTGTTTAGTGGCACAAGATCCAAATTCACTAAACCAAGTCCGATCATCACGTGACATGTTGATCATATCATATATATGACTCGTGTTCAACCTTTCGGTTTCCTTTGTTCCGAGGCCATGTCTGTACATGCTAGGCTCGTCAAGCAAACCTAAGTATTTTCGCGTGTGCAACATGGATTACACCCGTTGTATGTGAACGTATAATCTATCACATCCGATCATCACGAGATGCTTCAAAACGACGAACTTTTGCAACGATGCATACGAGGGGAGAACACTTTATTATCCTAATATTAATGTGAGGGATCATCTTATAATGCTACTGACGCGATCTAAGCATAATAAGATGCGTAAAAGGATAAACATCACATGCATGGATAATATAATATGATATGGCCTTTTCTTCTTGTGCCTTTGATCTCCATCTCCAAAGCACACGAGCATGTTCTCTATCATCACCAGCATTGCGTCAATGTCCATGGCGCCGCTTCATGGTTGTTCACCATCCATAGCAACTATTACAACTACTAACTCATAGTAATGAAATAAAGCTATCACATGGTGATTGACACGCAGGTCATGAAAAAATAAAGACAACCATTACGCTCCTGTAGGTTGCCATATTACAATAAGGATCCTCTCTTACATCAAATATAAACATAATCACATAATGACCATAAAGTTTCATGAGGGGACTAATACTCCACTATGGCCGAGATGTTGGTCATCATGCCATTGAGGGGTAGGTGTGAGTGGCATCAAGAGGATCATACTTGCTTAAGGTAAGCATGGCAACATAAGAGGGAATATGCTTTCAGATTTGTGGTGCTAACTAACCAACACTAATGGAATTGATGGTGTTTAATCAACAAAAATCCCACTAAGATAAGTAGGCATACTCCTCTAAAAATGATAGTACACCAAGATCATGATGTTACTACCACTTATACTAACAAGGGGGTATAGTGTGATATTTATCAAGAGATGTAGCATGCTCAAGACAGGCATGGATGACAACAAAGTAGGATAGCATGGCCATGATTACCATGCATCCAAACAATTACTAAGACAACGATATGGTATAACCACTAAGAGTACCATGCTTGAGACCAAGCATGGATGACAACAAAATGGAGATCAACACACATAGAATCAAGATGCTGAGAATAACAACAAGATGACATCCAAAGAGACATCACAATCAGAGATCAATAGATGGCTTGCCTTGGTTGGCTTGTCCCTGGTCTTCCTCAAATCCTTCTCCAAATTCCTCCCCTTTAACTTCACCCTCGTTCGTATCTAGCGTCGCAAAAGTAAATAGCACATACAATCAATACATATCTAAAGAACCAAGGGTTAAATGAAACAAAAATGAAAATATTCAGGGGAGTTGTTTGACAGTAACAAATCATGGGTTGGCTATTTTTAAAACAAAGTGGTGGCAAGGATTTGAATAAACCAAAGAGATTTCAATTTTATCATTGCATGTGACACACATACACTCACAAACAGAGATAAAATTTCATGAACAGGGCCTATTAGTATTTTTCCTAGATGGAAAGTAACAAAACGAGATTAACACAATTTGATTCATCCAAAAATATTAATTCTACAATTTTAGAGATTAAAAACACTAAACAGTAACCAGTGATCATGTTTAATACATTAAAAATCGTACAAAAATATTAAAACTACAAGGACAGTGGCATTAGATAGATATTTTCATACTGGTTCTACTGCAATTTGATTCACTTCAATCAGATCTATCAATCTCGAGTTATTTGCAAAATGGCCCACATATACATTTCAATTTTTTGTGTTGTTTTAAATTTTCAAACGAATTTTGTTTGGGCGGGAAGATCTGGGCCGTGCCAAGTGCACAGAGGTGGGCCGGTCCAGTGGAATTTCCAGGTGGCGGGGGAAGAAAAGAAAAAGAAAAGGCCAGGGGTCCGTGGCGGGCCAGGCCGTGCACGCCAGCGTGGCTGCATGGCCCATGCAGCCGCTGGATCTGGATCCGACGGCCTGGAGCCGTCGTGTCCACGACGTCGTGTGGCGCTAGCTGGCGCAGAAGGAAAAAGGGGGCGGCCAGGGGCTTACCGACGACTGGCGGTGGCGTGGCTCGGCGTAGGTGGGCTGGCGGCGTGGTCGTGCAGTGCGTAGACGTCCTGGCGGCGCTCGGACACGGCGTCGTCTCCTTGCGTGGTGACGTCTGTGTCACAGGCGTCGTCGGTGCTCGCCATCGTCGTCGCCTCGGTGCGGATCTGCGCACCAGAGAGGTAAGGGTGGAGGGTTAGGAGTTGCAGGAGGTGGCGATGACGAAGAGAAAAGGGAGAGGGGTGCATCGACGGCGCCGTGGCGGTGACCTCATGAGCGTCACCCTCGCGGTGACCGCGGTGAGCATCCACGAGCGGCAGGGGTAGCATCAGCTCGTGCTGCTGCTCGAGAAGCACGCTGAGGGGCAGAGAGGAGTGGAGAGTAAAAGTGGGGAGGGAGCTGAAAGGGGGCAGCGATGGCGTTTGGTCGCCTTTTATAGGCAAAGGGAGGGGCGGGTAGTGGAGGGGGCGGTGGCGCTGGCCAACAGGCGGCCAAGGGCTAGCGTCACCTGGTGGGGCCAGGGTGACGTCGCCACGGTGGCGTCAGCAAGGGGGAGTCTCCGAGGCGATGCGCGGGCAGTCGAGGTGGAAGGCGGGGCGTGCGAGGTGTAGGTGGGCTGGCGGCGTGGTCGTGCAGTGCGTAGACGTCCTGGTGGCGCTCGGACACGGCGTCGTCTCCTTGCGTGGTGACGTCTGTGTCACAGGCATCGTCGGTGCTTGCCATCGTCGTCGCCTCGGTGCGGATCTGCGCGCCAGAGAGGTAAGGGTGGAGGGTTAGGAGTTGCAGGAGGTGGCGATGACGAAGAGAAAAGGGAGAGGGGTGCATCGACGGCGCTGTGGCGGTGACCTCATGAGCGTCACCCTCGCGGTGACCGCGGTGAGCATCCACGAGCGGCAGGGGTAGCATCAGCTCGTGCTGCTGCTCGAGAAGCACGCTGAGGGGCAGAGAGGAGTGGAGAGTAAAAGTGGGGAGGGAGCTGAAAGGGGGCAGCGATGGCGTTTGGTCGCCTTTTATAGGCAAAGGGAGGGGCGGGTAGTGGAGGGGGCGGTGGCGCTGGCCAACAGGCGGCCAAGGGCTAGCATCACCTGGTGGGGCCAGGGTGACGTCGCCACGGTGGCGTCAGCAAGGGGGAGTCTCCGAGGCGACGCGCGGGCAGTCGAGGTGGAAGGCGGGGCGTGCGAGGTGTCGTGCCATCATGGTGCAGCCAGCGTGCGCGCGCGTGCGATTTAGGGCTAGGGTTTGGGTGGGAGAGGGTGCTGGTGGCGGCTTGGGCCAAAAGAGAGGGAGTAGAGGAGCTAGGGTTGGGCCAGGGCAAGTGAGAGGGGTGGTGGTGTTGTCCATGGCCCAAACCTGGGAACAAAAAGAGAGGGAAGAGAGAAAGAAAAAGAGAGGGGGAAATGTCCCCCCTCTTGTCTCTCGGCCATTTTACAAAGAGAGAAAGAGAGAGAAAGGAAAAAGGGGCAGGGGTGAAAAGGAGAGGGCCATGCCATAGTGCATGTGCCAAAACTTGACAAAAAGTGCATATGCACATGTGTTGGAGAAATAAAGAGAAAATGATGTGGTGGTGGTGTGAATGGTGCAACCCTAGGTAATGGTGTGTCACCCAAAAATAAGAGAGGGGAAATTTCCTCTTATTTTGGAGTGGTTGCAAACTAGGGTTAGGATTTTAGAACCAGGGAACAACTTTAGGGGTGATGTCATCAAGTGAGAGGGGTAAACCCTAATGGTTCAAGGAGGTGTTCAACTTCCGTGTTAGGGTTTTCACATAAATTAACACACCAAAATAATTTTACACAAGCTCATATGCAAGAATCTATCTTAAGCACACACATAAGCACAAGAAATAAAAAAATTGTTGGCTCAAATTTTCAGTTCTTTAAAATATGCAGTTTATGAAAAATGGGTTGTGACAGCTAGATTATACACAAAGAGGAATTTTAAATAGGCACACTCATGTTGCCATAAGTGTAAGGTTTGATGTAGAAAGAAGGAAAACAATTTTCCTAAGCCACACATGTGTTTTGTTAGGTGAGTTGCTTGTTTTACCAGAAGAGGTGTTGTTCTTTGGGGCAGCTCAAGACAAAACTCAACAAGCAAAACAATACAATTTATCTACCAGCAGATCAAGGCAATTCATCTTAACAGACAGATCAAGGCAATTCATATAATTAGTCTTTAGAAAAAGTTTTTGTTCCCCCTGATTTTTGCAATATGAACAACTAATCATGGTTGCAAAAGTTGGGGCGTGACAGTCTCTTGCGGCTTGTGGTGGGTGAGGAGGTCTTCTGCGGCCAACTATAGCATTGGGTTGGTGTTGTATTTGAAAACTAGCTTCACTTGGTGCGACCAATGTTGTTGGCGATTGTCTTGCCAAGGTTGTTGAGGTTGTTGACGACGTCCATTGTTGGCTATCTCATCTTGAGCATTTGTCGGGTATCCTCTTCCATGTTGGTTGTGGCGTGGATGATTCCGGAGATCACGCCGAGGTTGATCTTGATGACCTTGGTCTTGAGCATCAACATGTGGCTCGCGATGAGGTGTCTGGTCCATGTTGAGTATGATGTTGTCGTGGGGTTAGTCGTCACGCCCATGGTGGGCATGGCGATCATGTTGATGGCGTTCATGGTGTGGTGCTTCGTCTTGTTGAGGACGCTCATGTGGACGAGCATGTCGATGAAACTATCCTCGCCTTGAGTTGGAGCGTGAGTCTTCATGGCGATCATGTTGTCAATGAATTCGAGGAAGGTCTCCTCACCTTGAGTTGGAGCTTGATGACGTATGATGTTCATGGGAGTAGTAATCTTGTGATGATCTTGAGGATGATGAGGTAGAGCGGTGTCGGTGGCAGCGACCCAAGTTGTTGATGGTGCGCTCAAGGCTATCCATGCGCTGCTCGATGTTCGCATCATTGGCTGCCATTTGGCCATTCAAGTTGTCCGTGGCTTCTCGAAGGAGGTTCATATCTTGGTTGACGACGGTGAAGTTGTGTGCCACTTGTTCATATTGCTAATCGATACGCGTCTCGAACAAGGCGAGTTGCTCCTTGAACTCTTGGCATTGTGCCCATAGATTGTGTTACGTAGCCAACCTCTCGGTGTTGCGTAGGACTCCATCCTCCCTTGCTTCTTCTCCATTCCTATCCATGATGTGAAGAAAAAGGCTAGGTTGTGTTTGTTAGTGGTTGCACAACCCATTTTTCACAACTTGCATATTTCCAAGTCTTGAAAATTTTGAGCCAACAAAAACTTTTATTTCTTGTGCTTATGTGTGTGCTAAGGATAGATTCTTCCATATGAGCTTGTGTAGAATTCTTTGGTGTGTAAATTTATTTAAAAACCCTAGCACCAGAGTTGAACACCACCTTGAACCATTAGGTCTTACCCCTCTCACTTGGTGACACCACCCCTAATGTTTGTTCCCTGGTTCTAAAACCCTCACCCTAGTTTTCAACCACTCCAAGATAAGAGGGAACACTCCCCTCTCTCAATTTTGGGTGACACACCATCACCTAGGGTTACACCATCAACATCACCACCACACCACATTTCTCTCTATTTTCTCCAACACATGTGCACATGCACTTTTCTACAAATTTTGGCACATGCACTATGGAATGGCCCCCTCTCTTTTTCACCCCTGCCCCTTTTCTTTCTCTCTCTCTCTGGAAATGGCTGAGAGACAAGAGAGGGGACACTTCCCCCTCTCTTTTTCTTTCTCTCTTTTCTCTCCTTTTCTTCCCTGGTTTGGGCCGTGGACACCACCACTCCCCTCTCTCTTTGCCCTGGCCCAACCCTAGCCCAGTGCCACCTCTCTTTTTGGCCCAAGGCGCCACCAGCCCCCTCTCCCGCCCAAAAACCCTAGCCCTAAACGCATGCGCGCACGCGGGCTGGCGCCATCATGGCGTGGATGCCTCGCTCGACCCGCCATCAGCCTCGACTGGCGCCCGTCGCCTCGGTGCCCTCCCTCGCTGACGCCACCTAGGCAACATCACCCTGGCCCCACCAGGTGACGCCAGCCCTTGCCGCTCCTTTGGCCGACGCCACCGCCCGCTCCACTCTCGTCCCTCCCCTGCCTATAAAAAGGGGCCAAGCGACACCGCCGCCCCCTTTCAGCTCCCTCCCCACTCACTCCACCCTCTGTGACGCTGACGTGCTGCTCCAGCAGCAACTCGAGCTTCCACTCCCCCTGCCGCTCGCGACGATGCTCACCGCGGTCACCGCGAGGGTGACACGCAGGTGATCACCGCCACGACACCATCGACGCCTTCCTCGCCTTTTTTTCCTTTGCCATCGCCACCATCTGCAGCCCCTGACCCTGCCCCTCCTCTCCTTTTGCCCAGGGATGCCGCAGAGCACCGCCACCATCGCTACGCCGACACCGTCCGAGAGGAAAGTGATGCCGCGCGAGGAGGAGGAGCTGCACCTGGACACCGCCAAGCCTTCCCCGCACACGATGCCACCCAGCCACCTCGCCAGCACGTCGCCCAACCCCAACTAGCCACCGGGAAGCCGCCACGCTGCTCCTTTCCCTCTATGTCACCATGCGCGACGTGGATATGACGGAAACGACGGCTCTAGGCCGTCGGATCCAGATCCAGCGGCTGCATGGCCCATGTAGCCACGCTAGCGTGCATGGCTTGGCCCGCCACAGGCCCCTAGCCATTTTTCTTTTTCTTTATTTCCCTCCATCTGGAAATCCTACCGGGCCGGCCTAGCTCTGTGCACTTGGCATGGCCCAGAATCTCCCGCCGACCAAAATTCGTTTGAAAATTAAAAATGGCAAAGAAAATTTGAAAAGTATATGTGAGCCATTTTGCGAATAACTTGAGTTTGGTAGATCCGATTGAGGTGAATCCAATTTCAGTAGAACCAACATGAAAATATCTTTCAGATGCCATTGGCCTTTTATTTTTAGGATTTTTGTATGATTTTTAATGTATTAAACATGATCACTGTATTCTGGTTAGTATTTCTAATTCCTAAAATTGTAGAATTAATATTTTTGGATGAATCCAATTTTGTTACTGGCCATCTAGGAAAAATACTAATAGTCTCTCTTCATGAAATTCTGTCTCTGTTTGTGAGTGTATGTGTGTCACATGCAATGATGAATTTGAAATCTCTTTGGTTTATTCAAATCCTTGCCACCACTTTGTTTTAAAAATAGCCAACCTATGATTTGTTACTGTCAAACAACTCCCCTGCATATTTTTCATTTTGTTTTACTTAACCCTTGGTTTGTGAACTATGTGTTGATTGTATGTATTATTTACTTTTGCGACGCTAGATACGAACAAGGGTGAAGTTGAATGGGAGGAATTTGGAGAAGGATTTGAAGAAGACCAGGGACAAGCCAACCAAGGCAAGCCATCTATTGATCTCTGATTGTGATGTCTCATTTGGATGTCACCTTGTTGCTAATCTTAGCATCTTGATTCTTTGTGTGTTGATCCCCTTATTGTTGTCATACATGCTTGGTCTCAAGCATGGTAATCTTAGTGGTCATATCTTTTGGTTGTCATAGTATGTGTTGGGATGCATGATGATCATGGCCATGCTATCCTATTTTGTTGACTTACATGCTTATCCTAAGCATATTAAACCTCTTGATAATACACACCATATCCCTTTGTTAGTATAGTGGTAGTCACATCGTGAACTTGGTATACTCTCAAAATGAGATGGGTATGCCTAACCACCTTAGGTATGTCAAATTTTTGATGATCACCATCACTTCCATTAGTGTGGTTTGGGTAACTGATAACCCACAAGTATAGGGGATCGCAACAGTCTTCGCGGGAAGTAAAACCCAAATTTATTGATTCGACACAAGGGGAGGTAAAGAATAATTATAAGGCTTAACAACTGAGTTGTCAATTCAGCTGCACCTGGAAAAGCACTAGTAACAGGGGTGATGTGAAAGCAGTAGTAATATGAGAGCAATAGTAACGGTAACACAGCAGCAGTAGCAATAACACAGGAGCAATGGCACCAGAAAATAGTTGATACTACTTCCAATGACATATAGAACGAGTATATGATGATGAAAGATGGACCGGGGTTCCCAGCGATCTACACTAGTGGTAACTCTCCAATAACAAGTGACAAGTGTTGGGTGAACAAATTACAGTTGGGCAATTGATAGGATTGAAAGCATTAAGATAGAACATCAAGATTATTAATCATGTAGGCATGTTTTCCATATATAGTCATACGTGCTCGCAATGAGAAACTTGTACAACATCTTTTGTCCTACCAGCCGGTGGCAGCCGGGCCTCAAGGGAATCTACTGGCTATTAAGGTACTCCTTTTAATAGAGCACCGGAGCAAAGCATTAACACTTGGTGAAAACATGTGATCCTCATACCTACGCCTTCCCCTCCAGTTGTCCCAATTTCTGTCACTTTGGGGCCTTTGGTTCCGGACATAGACATGTGCATACAACTTGTATATACAATCTAAGCAATAAGTATAGAGATTAAATCTAAGATCATGCCACTCGGGCCCTAGTGACAAGCATTAAACACAACAAGATTGCAGCAACAATAACTTCACAAACTTTATAGATAGACTAATCATAATGTATCATCCATCGGATCCCAACAAACACAACACTGATTACATCAGATGGATCTCAATCATGTAAGGCAGCTCATGAGATCATTGTATTGAAGTACATGGGAGAGATAGTACCAACTAGCTACTGCTAGAACCCGTAGTCCATGGGGGAACTACTCACGGAGCATGATGGAGGCGGTGGCGTCGATGGAGATGGCTTCCGGGGGCACTTCCCCGTCCCGGCAGGGTGCCGGAACAGAGACTTCTGTCCCCTGAATTGGAGTTTCGCGATGGCGGCGGCTCTAGAAGGTTTCTCGTCCCGTGGCTTATTCGTCTCGAAGATTTAGGTCAGGGGGCTTCTTATAGGCGAAGAGGCGGCGTCGGAAGGCTGACGGGGGCACCACACAATAGGGGGCTGCCCCCCCTTGGGCCGCGCCGCCCTACTGTCTGGTGGCCCTGTAGCCCTCCTCTAGTCCCTCTCAGGTGTTCTGGAAGCTTCATGGAATTATAAGGTTCTGGGCATTGATTTCGTCCAATTCCGAGAATATTTCCTTACTAGGATTTCTGAAACCAAAAACAGCAGAAAACAGGAACTGGCACTTCGACATCTCGTCAATAGGTTAGTTCCGGAAAATGCATAATAATGACATAAAGTATGTATAAAACATGTAGATATTGTCATAAAACAAGCATGGAACATAAAAAATTATCGATACGTTGGAGACGTATCAGCATCCCCAAGCTTAGTTCCTACTCGTCCTCGAGTAGGTAAACGATAACAAAGATAATTTCTGAAGTGACATGCTACCAACATAATCTTGATCCAATAATGATGTAAAGCATATGAACTGAGATCAAATCACTCAAAGCAAATGTCTATATTGATATAAGAGATGATAATGCAAGAGTTAAACAAGCTAGAAGTTTTCATGAACTATTGCTTTAAAGACATGAAACCGTACAAAGTTCATTAAAGATGTGTTAAGTATTCAGCGTAGAAGTTCTATCCTTCAATCCAAGCATCAAGTAAATTTTCACAACATAAGAAGGATTCAGTCAAGTAAACATAAACATGAACGTCATGAATCAACTGTTTCGAAGTCTACTCAACCGGTGAGCGCAAGCATTTGGTATTAGCACCAGGATGTTATGGCATGAAGAACGTTAATGGGGGTTTGGAAGGCCAAATGGAAGAAAGGCTTGCAAAGCTATAAGTGACCATTAGACAAGAGGAAGCCTTATGACAGAAGCTATGCAAGGAGTAGTGATTGCCATGCAACGGATGCACATAGAGCTATATGTGTATGAAAGCTCTCCAATGGAACTAGTGGGGGTGCATCCAACTTGGTTGCTCATGAAGACCTAGAGCACTTTTGAGGAGGCTCATCATTGGAATATACAACCAAGTTAGCACTTGAATAAGCTTTTCTCAAATACTTGTGAACTAAAATTGGCTTTATGCAAATAAACTAGAGCTTAGCAAACCTTACTAGAAATGTCTAGCACTTAAACTAGTATTAGTTTGCGAGTACTTGAAGTACTCACGGCTTTGTCCCTGGCTATTCAAATGGCCAGAGTATGAAGATGAACAAGGAGATGACCAGCAGGACGCCTACGACAACTAGGAGTCTTCCGACGTCAAGCGTTGGCCTGTGGACTAGAGAGTCCTTGTATCTTACGCTTCCGCTATGAACTTGTGTTTGTTCGTTGGTTGATAGATCAACTATTCATGTAATATGGATGATGTGATTCCAATTGTAAGACATTATGGTTTGTAATGAATGATGACTGTGATACTTAACTATTATGCCTCGCAATAACAATATTCCTGGGATTGCGATGTATGACATAATAGGCATCCGGACTTAAAAATCCGGGTGTTGACAGGAGGCCCCGTGGCCCCTTCGACTCCGCCTCTTCGCCTATAAGTTGCCTCCTGACCTAAAACATCGACACCGATTGACGAAACCCGAGAAAATCTTCCAGAGCCG
This sequence comes from Lolium perenne, assembly GCF_019359855.2. Lineage (NCBI taxonomy): Eukaryota > Viridiplantae > Streptophyta > Magnoliopsida > Poales > Poaceae > Lolium > Lolium perenne. The sequence goes on from NC_067247.2 coordinate 220,364,295, forward strand.
CCGCCATCGCGAAACTCCAATTCGGGGGACAGAAGTCTCTGTTCCGGCACCCTGCCGGGACGGGGAATTGCCCCCGGAGTCATCTCCACCGCCATCTCCACCGCCATCTTCACCGCCATCGCTGCTTCCATGATGAGGAGGGAGTAATTCACCCCCGGGGCTGAGGGCTCTGCTGTAGCTATGTGGTTCATCTCTCTCTCTCTTTGTGATCTAGTTGAATATCATCTATGTGCTACTCTAGTGATGTTATTAAAGTAGTCTATTCCTCCTCCATGATGTAATGTTGACAGTGTGTGCATCATGTAGTACTTGGTATATGCTATGATTGTGATCTCTTGTAGATTATGAAGTTAACTATTACTATGATGGTATTGATGTGATCTATTCCCCCTTTCATAGCTTGTCGTTGACAGTGTGCATGCTATGTTAGTACTCGATATAATTGCGTTGGTCTATCATGCACTCTAAGGTTATTTAAATGCGAACATCGAATGTTGTGGAGCTTGTTAACTCCGGCATTGAGGTGCTCTTGTAGCCCTACACAATTAATGGTGTTTGTCATCCAACAAGAGAGTGTAGAGTAGTTTTATTATGTGATCAATGTTGAGAATGTCCACTAGTGAAAGTAGGATCCCTAGGCCTTGTTTCCAAGCATCGAATCTCCGTTTGTTTACTGTTTTGTTGCATGTTTGCTTGCTGCCATATTTTATTCAGATTGCTATTACAACTCATATACATCCATACAACTTGTATTTCACTATCTCTTCGCCGAACTAGTGCACATATACATCTGACAAGTGTATTAGGTGTGTTGGGGACACAAGAGACTTCTTGCATTGTGATCGCAGGGTTGCTTGAGAGGGATATCTTTGACCTCTTCCTCCCCGAGTTCGATAAACATTGGGTGATCCACTTAAGGGAAAACTTGCTGCTGTTCTACAAACCTCTGCTCTTGGAGGCCCAACACTGTCTACAGGAAAAGAAGCGTGAGTAGACATCAAGCTATTTTCTGGCGCCGTTGCCGGGGAGGAAAGGTAAAAGGCATTCACACTTCGGTCCCAGGTAACTAAGTTATTTTCTGGTGCCATTGTAAGTGCTCGAAGCTATTTCCTTTAGATCCTGCAATTGCATCTTTTTGTTTCTTGTTTTACACTAGTAAGGCATAATGGAAAACAACTGTGAGCTTTTTAATTTATTTCCTAAGTTAAGACATGAATTGTGTGATGCGAAAATTAAAACACCTATGGAACCTTATTTGCATGCTAGTAGCAATGTTATTAGTATGAACGCAATCACTGCTAATGCTATGGAGAAGTCTAAGCTTGGGGAAGCTAGTTTTTATGATCTTTTTAGCTTCCCACCTTTAGGGGAGAAAATTTGCTCTGATAATACTTTATCTCCCATATGCGATAACTTTAATGATGCTTGTGATATTTTAAATCCACCTATTGCAAGTACTGCTTTCGAGATACCCATGAAAATTATTGAACGTGTTATGGATAACCGCTATGAAGGGGATGGAACTGTCCATCCTGGAGATCATTTACTATTTTTGCATGAATTATGCGGGTTATTCAAGTGTGCAGGTATCTCTATGGATGAAGTGAGGAAGAAACTATTCTCTATTTCGCTGTCTGGTAAAGCGGCGCATTGGTATAAATTGCTGAAGAATAGTCATTCTCTTGGTTGGGAGGAAATTGTATCTCTCTTTTATTCTAAATTTTATCCTCCTCATGAAGTGCATATTGATAGGAATTACATTTATAACTTTTATCCTCGTGATGGAGAGAGTATTTCCCAAGCATGGGGGAGATTGAAGTCACTAATGCTCAAATGTCCCATTCATGAGCTCCCCCGTAATGTTATTGTTAATAATTTTTATGCAAGGTTATCAGGACATCACAAGGACTATCTAGATGCCTGTTTGGAGGGATCTTTCACAAGCAAGGAGGTTGAAGCTAGGTGGGATCTTCTTGATCGGATCGAGGAGAACGCTGAAGGTTGGGAGAACGACGAAGGTAAAGAGTCAAGTATAAATTATGATTATGAATGCATTGAAACTTTTATGAATACTGGTAAATTTCAAAATATGAGTGCTACTTATGGTCTTGACCCTCAAGTTGCTGCAAATCTTTATAAAGCTTTTGCATCTCATTTTGAATTGCCTAGGAAGAATTTTGATAAGTATCATGAACCTTTTAAAGAGGCTTGTATGAAGGATGAAATTGTTGTTAATGATTGCAATAAACATGCTCAAACTCCTAAAAATGCTATTTCCTATAAGCATGTTAATTTTTGTGGAATGCATAGACCTTGTGGAATTAATCAAATCAAAGATGAATATTGTATCCATCATATTAATGAAAAAACTAGAAAGTGGTCTAGGGCTCTAGATGATCTTGGTAAAAAAGTATGTGCCCTCTATCCTTTTATTTGTGAACTTTGCCATAGAGTGGGTCATTTTAATTTTCAATGCTCCTCCAATGATAATTTGAACCCCATGAGTGCTGCAAATTTGTATTGTGATGATGAAATTACTCCTAATCAGCATGATGAACTTACTTTATTTTTGTGGTGTGAAGAGTTATCAAGAAAAATCTCTTTGTTACATATGAGCGATCTTGATATTGATGATGTCCTGCATGGGTGTTTTTCTTATTGCATTGATAATTGCCATACAAATACTTACATAAAAAATATTTTAGAAGATGACACTTTGCCAAAATATGATAGGACCGCTGTGTGTTTTGAACTTATTAATGAAAAGGAGGAATCCTCCCAAGTTTCTTCTATTGTTTCTGGAAATAAATCAGGTTATGTGGAGAAGCCTCCCTTCAAGCCTCTTCCTCCTAAAGAAGGGAACGAGGAGAAGGAAGAGAAGAAGAAGATGAAGGGAACGAAGAAGAAGAAGAAGAAGAAGAAGAAGAAGAAGAAGGGGAATAAAGAGAAAGAGATAACGATAGGTAACCATAAGTATGTTGCTCCTAATGATTATCATGATAATGAATCTGAGTACAATGACCTTCCTATACCCTTTACCTACATTAGTGATCATGATTTGAAAGAGCACATTACTTTTGATATTGCAAATCTCTGGGAAACTAATTCTGAAAATGATGATGATAATAATTGCCATAGTATCAGTACTATCCATGCTTCCTCCCATAATGATATAGAAAGCTCTAAGCTTGGGGATGAGGTGTTTGAAAATCCTTTTGCTACTAATCATTATATGTTTGATACATCTCCTTCTAGTAACAATGATGGTATGGTCACAGATGAACATACTGTGAAAGATAACTATTCTATTTCTTATGATGACACTATGCCTCCAACCTTTGATGATTATTATAAAGAATGCTATGATATAGGTTATAACTATCCTTATGAAACTTGTCATAGTCATGATTGGATTGCCAAAAACAATTCCCTTAATATGCAACTTGTTTACCATGTTCAAATTCTTGATAATAATCTTGCTCCAATTACTATTAATGAGAAGAACTCTTCTTATGCCAAAATTAATGATACTTCTATGCATATGAACCATGATAAGAATGTTTTAAGTGATGGGTATATTGTGGATTTCATCAATGATGTTACTGAAAGTTATTATGAGAGAGGGAAACATGGTTATATGCATCTTAATAATATTAAGTTTCCCCTCTTTATGTTGAGAATCTTGAAGTTACTCGTGTTTTTTCTTCCTATGCTTGTCACTTTATTCTTCATGAATTCATTTGTGTACAAGATTCCTTTGCATAGTAAGTGGGTTAGACTTAAATGTGTTTTGAATTTGCTTCTTGATGCTCTCTTTTGCTTCAACTCTTATTTCTTGGGAGTGCACATTAAAATTACTGAGCCCATCTTAATGGCTATAAAGAAAGCACTTCTTGGGAGACAACCCATGATTTTACTTCTGCACTTTTGTTTTATATTTGAGTCCTGGAAGTTCTTACTACTGTAGCAACTTCTCCTTATCTTAATTTTGTTGCATTGTTGTGCCAAGTAAAGTCTTTGATAGTAAGGTTCATACTAGATTTGGATTACTGCGTAGAAACAGATTTCTTGCTGTCACGAATTTGGGTTGAATTCTCTGTAGGTAACTCAGAAAAATCTGCCAATTTACGTGAGTGATCCTCAGATATGTACGCAACTTTCATTCAATTTGAGCATTTTCATTTGAGCAAGTCTGGTGCCTCTTAAAAATTCTTCTTTACGGACTGTTCTGTTTTGACAGATTCGGCCTTTTATTTCGCATTGCCTGTTTTGCTGTGTTTGATGGATTTCTTTATTCCATTAACTTTCAGTAGCTTTGTGCAATATCCAGAAGTGTTAAGAATGATTATGTCGCCTCTGAACATGTGAATTTTGATTATGCACTAATCCTCTAATGAGTTGTTTTGAGTTTGGTGTGGAGGAAGTTTTCAAGGATCAAGAGAGGAGGATGATACAATATGATCAAGGAGAGTGAAAGCTCTAAGCTTGGGGATGCCCCGGTGGTTCATCCCTGCATATTTCAAGAAGACTCAAGCATCTAAGCTTGGGGATGCCCAAGGAATCCCCTTCTTCATCGACAACATTATCAGGTTCCTCTAGTGAAACTATATTTTTATTCCATCACATCTTATGTGCTTTACTTGGAGCGTCTGTTTGTTTTTATTTTTGTTTTGTTTGAATAAATTCATGCTTGTGTGGGAGAGAGACACGCTCCGCTGGTTCATATGAACACATGTGTTCTTAGCTTTTAATTGTTATATGGTTGGAACAGAAAATGCTACATCTGGTAATTTGTATGATGTCTTGAATAACTTGATACTTGGCAATTGTTGTGCTCATATAGATTATGTTTAAGCTCTTGCATCATATACCTTGCACCTATTAGTGAAGAAATACATAGAGCTTGCTAAAATTTGGTTTGCATGATTGGTCTCTCTAAGGTCTAGATATTTTCTAGTAAAGTGTTTGAACAACAAGGAAGACAATGTAGAGTCTTATAATGCTTGCAATATGTTCTTATGTAAGTTTTGCTGTACTAGTTCATACTTGTGTTTGCTTCAAACAACCTTGCTAGCCTAAGCCTTGTATTGAGAGGGATTACTTCTCATGCATCCAAAATGCATGAGCCAAAAACTATGCCATTTGTGTCCACCATACCTACCTACTACATGGTATTTCTCTGCCATTCCAAAGTAAATTGCTTGAGTGCTACCTTTAAAATTTCTATCCTTTGTCTTTGCAATATATAGCTCATGGGAAAAATAGCTTAAAAACTATTGTGGTATTGAATATGTACTTATGTATCTTATTTCCTATTAAGTTGCTTGTTGAGCGATAACCATGTTCCTGGGGACGCCATCAACCACCCTTTGTTGAATATCATGTGAGTTGCTATGCATGTTCGTCTTGAATGGTTTGAGCATGCATATTGTTAGAGAAGAACATTGGGCCGCTAACTAAAGCCATGATCCATGGTGGAAGTTTCAGTTTGGACAACAATCCTCAATCTCTTATGAGAATATTATCTGTTGTTGAATGCTTATGCATTAAAGAGGAGTCCATTATCTGTTGTCTATGTTGTCTCGGTATGGATGTCTAATTTGAGAATAATCAAAAGCGAGAAATCCAATGCGAGCTTTCTCCTTAGACCTTTGTACAGGCGGCATAGAGGTACCCCTTTGTGATACTTGGTTAAAACATATGTATTGCAGTGATAATCCAGGTAATCCGAGCTAATTAGGACAAGGTGCGGGCACTATTGGTAATCTATGCATGAGGCTTGCAACTTGTAGGATATAATTTACATAATGCATATGCTTTATTACTACCGTTGACAAAATTGTTTCTTGTTTTCAAAATAAAAAGCTCAAGCACAAATATAGCAATCGATGCTTCCCTCTTCGAAGGGCCTTTCTTCTACTTTTATGTTGAGTCAGTCTACCTATTTCCTTCCACCTCAAGGAGCAAACACTTGTGTTAACTGTGCATTGATTCTTACATACTTGCATATTTGCATTCATCATATTACTTTATGTTGACAACTATCCATGAGATATACATGTTACAAGTTGAAAGCAACCGCTGAAACTTAAATCTTCCTTTGTGTTGTTTCAATGCCTTTATTTAGAATCTACTGCTTTATGAGTTAACTCTTATGCAAGACTTATTGATGCTTGTCTTGAAAGTACTATTCATGAAAAGTGTTTGCTATATGATTCAGTTGTTTAACCATTGTCTTTACCATTGCTTTGAATCGCTGCATTCATCTCATATGCTTTACAATAGTATGATCAAGATTATGTTGGTAGCATATCACTTCAGAAATTATTCTTTTATCGTTTACCTACTCGAGGACGAGTAGGAACTAAGCTTGGGGATGCTGATACGTCTCCAACGTATCTATAATTTCTGATGTTCCATGCTTGTTTTATGACAATACCTACATGTTTTGTTCACACTTTATGATGATTTTATGCGTTTTCCGGAACTAACCTATTGACGAGATGCCGAAGTGCCAGTTGCTATTTTCTGCTGTTTTTGGTTTCAGAAATCCTACAAAGGAAATATTCTCGGAATCAGACGAAATCAATGCCCAACATCTTATTTTTCCCGGAACCTTCCAGAAAGTCAAAGGGCGACCAGAGGGGAGCCCTGGGGGCCCCACATGTGTGGGCGGCACGGCACAAGGGGGTGTCCCCCCCTAGTGTGAGGAGGCCCCGTGGCCCCTCCGACTCCGCCTCTTCGCCTATAAGTTGCCTCCTGACCTAAAACATCGACACCGATTGACGAAACCCGAGAAAACCTTCCAGAGCCGCCGCCATCGCGAAACTCCAATTCGGGGGATAGAAGTCTCTGTTCCGGAACCCTGCCGGGATGGGGAATTGCCCCCGGAGTCATCTCCACCGCCATCTCCACCGCCATCTTCACCGCCATCGCTGCTTCCATGATGAGGAGGGAGTAATTCACCCCCGGGGCTGAGGGCTCTGCTGTAGCTATGTGGTTCATCTCTCTCTTTGTGATCTAGTTGAATATCATCTATGTGCTACTCTAGTGATGTTATTAAAGTAGTCTATTCCTCCTCCATGATGTAATGTTGACAGTGTGTGCATCATGTAGTACTTGGTATATGCTATGATTGTGATCTCTTGTAGATTATGAAGTTAACTATTACTATGATGGTATTGATGTGATCTATTCCCCCTTTCATAGCTTGTCGTTGACAGTGTGCATGCTATGTTAGTACTCGGTATAATTGCGTTGGTCTATCATGCACTCTAAGGTTATTTAAATACGAACATCGAATGTTGTGGAGCTTGTTAACTCCGGCATTGAGGTGCTCTTGTAGCCCTACACAATTAATGGTGTTTGTCATCCAACAAGAGAGTGTAGAGTAGTTTTATTATGTGATCAATGTTGAGAGTGTCCACTAGTGAAAGTAGGATCCCTAGGCCTTGTTTCCAAGCATCGAATCTCCGTTTATTTACTGTTTTGTTGCATGTTTGCTTGCTGCCATATTTTATTCAGATTGCTATCAACTCATATACATCCATACAACTTGTATTTCACTATCTCTTCGCCGAACTAGTGAACATATACATCTGACAAGTGTATTAGGTGTGTTGGGGACACAAGAGACTTCTTGCATTGTGATCGCAGGGTTGCTTGAGAGGGATATCTTTGACCTCTTCCTCCCTGAGTTCGATAAACCTTGGGTGACTTAAGGGAAAACTTGCTGCTGTTCTACAAACATCTGCTCTTGGAGGCCCAACACTGTCTACAGGAAAAGAAGCGTGAGTAGACATCAAGACTCCGACACTGCCGGCCTCAACACGCCGGTACTACCGCCAGAATCGTCAGAAGCCACAACAATAACACTTGGCCGGCACTACTGCTGGGAGCACCCCGGCATCACCGGCCCCACCCTCGTTGACTTCATCTAAACCGTCGATTTACATTGTATGGCTATGTTTATTTCTCCCAAATGACTAAGGTACCCCCGCTTTGAATCTGGACTATAAGTAGGGCTCCTCCAGCCATGTTTTAGGGTTAGACATAGTTTGGATTATCATTAGAGCTTTGATCACAAACCTTTGGGATGATCTCCTATGTTCCTCAAGGCTACCTCTTTTGAGATTAGGGTGATGTTGTGTGAGATTCTAGTGTGATCCACTCCCTCTCTCTCAACTTTGTTCATTTCCCTCACCGATCTCTCACACCGGGATTCTACCTCGCGGTTTCTCCCCGTGTGATTCTATCGGCATGGTTTATCGAGCCACGAGAGTGAAATTCATTTGTATCGGGTTGGTGTGCGTGTGTTTGTTCTTCGTGTTCATTTCGTTCTTCGTCTCCCCCTTTTCCCCCTCTTGATTTCGGGTCAGTTCGTGAGATTTGGGCACATCCTAGGCCTTAGGCCTCATCATATGGTATTAGCAGCTCTTGGTTGCCATGGATTTGACCCTCCACCCACCCAATTTCATCTCTAAAAAAATTCCCAAAAATTTCCCCCAAAAATAGCCCTAATTTTCCTTTTGATGGATCTGTGATTTTGTTGAGTTTTGAGTGGTTTTGGTCCATTGATTTCGTGTCCCTAGGGTTGATCTACCTTTCCCTTGCATTTCTAGCCTTCAATATCTTCGATTTCATCGTTTGGGTCGAATTTGGGAGCGTTTCGCGAAGAAGAAGTTCGAGTTGTTCATCAGGGACTGGAACTGCCGCCCCTGCCAGGCCGGCACTGCCGCCACCCCAAGGCCGGCACTGCCGCCAGGAGCGAAAAACTGCTCCTCCAGCTCCAATTTGATCCCACTTTCACCTTTGTGGTTGGTTTCTAGTTTTGAGTGCCTTAGTTGTAAGCACTAAGACCGCAGCGAAGACGCAAAAGCGAAGACGACCTCGGCACCCCGGATCTCCAAACGTACTTTATCACCCACCACCATCGCAAGTTGAGTTCTCATCACCGCCGACAAACCATCTAGGTGTAACTTGCATTGCCTTCTAGCCCCTCTTCCTTTTGCGACCTATCCTATCGAGCATTGCTTATCAAGTGTTGCGAGACATTGCACGTGGCCCCGATTGTGAGGTTGTGTGTGTAGTGTGGAGTAAAGCTTATAAGCAAACACTCGTTCGGAAACATAGCAAAAGCGAGGCTAACACCATCATAGTGTGAGAAAAAGCCAAAAAAACACAAAAGAGCAGACGAGTGCAAGTGCCACCATAGAAAAAAGAGTAAAAAGATTTTAAGCAAAAGTGAGAGAAGAGAAGAGAGGCCGCGTGTGAATCTTATTGTCTCTCAATTTGCAACCAAAGCTTTGACCTCTTCTTGTGTTAGTGTGACACCGAGACGGTCTTTGTAGACCACCTTGTTTTTCCGCTCATTCCTTGGTCGCAGTAACCCCGTTCATCTCGTGTGTGCGTTCCACATCTTTCGTGTTTCCGTGATCACCATTTGGACATTTGATTTTTGGAGTTCACCCACTTTTAAAAATACACTTGATTTCGGATTTCGTCTCTTGGCTTTCCACCATCCTTGCCTACCACCATATTTGCTAGCTTTTGCGTGTGCCTTTGCGTGTGTACCCGATACAATTGGTTTTGCTCTTGGTTTGATTGATCGCCCCGAGACTATCACACCAAGGTAAGGTTGCGAGGTAGTGTTCTACCTCTATCGGGACCCCGGACTAGCTGTCTGAAATACCCTGTTAAGCATTCAACTCATGATCCCATGGTCAGTGCGCCGTGAGCACATAACCGAACTGAATATCCAGATTACAACATCCATTACAAAGTAACGAATACATAAGTCTTACAATAAATGGGTCACATGACCCAGTCTTACATAAGTGCCACTTCGGGCAAGTTCAACACAAGCATTGCAGTGGATACACGTCAACAACGTCGGGACCAAGTCATGCCTTAGACCTACATGCAGCTGACTTGGAGAACGTCCTAGGTCGCATAGTCATCTTGGTAACCTCCGTCATCTTCATGGTCCTCCTCATAGTCTGGCCAAGTTAATAGCCAGGGACAAAGCCGTGAGTACATTTGGAATTGTACTCGCAAACCATCAAGAAGGTGCTAACAAAACTAATTTAAGGAGGCAAGAGAGGAATAATAGTTTCTCTTGTGGATATAGCATGCATAAGAGAGTCAGTTTCTCTTGTAGATATAGCATGCATAAGAGAGTCAGTTTCTCTTGTGGATATAGCATCCCAACATCTCAGTTGACGGGAACACTACGGGAATCCTATGACATCTCTATATCTTTGTTGAAGAAGATACTTCAAAAGATATCCTATGACATCTCTATATATTTGTTGAAGAAGATACTTCAAAAGATATCCTATGCCATCTCTATATCTTTGTTGAAGAAGATACTTCAAAAGAGTTCCTCTACATCTCTATATCTTTGTTCAAGAAGATACTTCAAAAGAGTTCCTCTACATGAAACACTAGGAAGGGGTAACCCAATTTTGTTTCTTTTCCTCGACCATCTCCATATGGTCGACACAAGCTTTCCCGTACCCTTCCGGTATATCAAACACCTTCTCACTTTCTTTGTAAAGCATTTCTAAAACAAAAAATCGACACAACTAAGCAACGGCCATTCCAACCGTCCATGACCGTGGACACGGCTATTCGAATAGATTTAACTCTGTAGAGTGTGCGCACTTTCCCCACGAGAACCAATAATTCCGCCGGGATCATCCCCAGTTTGTCATACGAGAGTATGCGAGTCTCGGATAATCAGTCAAAGCCTTTCACTTATTCAACTTACCATGGGGTCCTACCCTATGGAGTATGCAACTCCCCGGCACCGTGGAAGCTCACCTAACTTTGAGCGTGACTCCACCGCCACGTCAGGAGACCCATAGTGTCTTCCGGACGGGTAGCCCCGAAGGCATCCCGTTATACTATTGTCTCGACCAACGACAATCCGGGCTCGGGGGTACTCTTACCCTTGTATAGTTGTGCGGTGTCCCATGATAAGAAGAACAAACTACGAGCTAAGCCCCGTGCCCACGTTGGGGTAATGTGGTTGCGCGAGTTAGTTGTTCCAGGTGAATACAAAGAAACGTGTGTCGTTTTTCTCAAAAACCCAAGTCACACACACTTTCCTCTTTCCAACCATCTTTGTCAAGATCCTTTCCTTTCATAAACCATACACTCGGGTAAGGTCGACTCACCCAAGCTTTTCTCAAAACTTTTACAACAAGGTAAACCTTGAGGGGTTCCCAACCTAAAGTTTCATGAGGGAACTAGCACACCATATGGCCGTGATGATGAGCATCATTCTCATACGGAGTTGTTAGGGGTGGATTAACAAGGTCATACTTGCTTAAGGTAAGAATGCATGTTGACAACACAAGAGGGAGTATACTTTCAGATTTGGTGTTACTGATACGTCTCCAACGTATCGATAATTTCTTATGTTCCATGCTTGTTTTATGACAATATCTACATGTTTTATACATACTTTATGTCATTATTGTGCATTTTCCGGAACTAACCTATTGACGAGATGCCGAAGTGCCAGTTCCTGTTTTCTGCTGTTTTTGGTTTCAGAAATCCTAGTAAGGAAATATTCTCAGAATTGGACGAAATCAACGCCCAGAACCTTATAATTACAGGAAGCTTCCAGAACACCCGAGAGGGACCAGAGGAGGGCCACAGGGCCACCAGACAGTAGGGCGGCGCGGCCCAAGGGCGGGGGGCGCGCCCCCCTATTGTGTGGTGCCCCCGTCAGCCTTCCGACGCCGCCTCTTCGCCTATAAGAAGCCCCCTGACCTAAATCTTCGAGACGAGTAAGCCACGGGACGAGAAACCTTCCAGAGCCACCACCATCGCGAAACTCCAATTCGGGGGACAGAAGTCTCTGTTCCGGCACCCTGCCGGGACGGGGAAGTGCCCCCGGAAGCCATCTCCATCGACGCCACCGCCTCCATCATGCTCCGTGAGTAGTTCCCCCATGGACTACGGGTTCTAGCAGTAGCTAGTTGGTACTCTCTCTCCCATGTACTTCAATACAATGATCTCATGAGCTGCCTTACATGATTGAGATCCATCTGATGTAATCGGTGTTGTGTTTGTTGGGATCCGATGGATGATACATTATGATTAGTCTATCTATAAAGTTTGTGAAGTTATTGTTGCTGCAATCTTGTTGTGTTTAATGCTTGTCACTAGGGCCCGAGTGGCATGATCTTAGATTTAAGCTCTATACTTATTGCTTAGATTGTATCTACAAGTTGTATGCACATGTCTATGTCCGGAACCAAAGGCCCCAAAGTGACAGAAATTGGGACAACTGGAGGGGAAGGCGTAGGTATGAGGATCACATGTTTTCACCAAGTGTTAATGCTTTTCTCCGGTGCTCTATTAAAAGGAGTACCTTAATAGCCAGTAGATTCCCTTGAGGCCCGGCTGCCACCGGCTGGTAGGACAAAAGATGTTGTACAAGTTTCTCATTGCGAGCACGTATGACTATATATGGAAAACATGCGTACATGATTAATAATCTTGATGTTCTATCTTAATGCTTTCAATCCTATCAATTGCCCAACTGTAATTTGTTCACCCAACACTTGTCACTTGTTATTGGAGAGTTACCACTAGTGTAGATCGCTGGGAACCCCGGTCCATCTTTCATCATCATATACTCGTTCTATATGTCATTGGAAGTAGTATCAACTATTTTCTGGTGCCATTGCTCCTGTGTTATTGCTACTGCTGCTGTGTTACCATTACTATTGCTCTCATATTACTACTGCTTTCACATCACCCCTGTTACTAGTGCTTTTCCAGGTGCAGCTGAATTGACAACTCAGTTGTTAAGGCTTATAAGTATTCTTTACCTCCCCTTGTGTCGAATCAATAAATTTGGGTTTTACTTCCTGCGAAGACTGTTGCGATCCCCTATACTTGTGGGTTATCAAGACTATTTTCTGGCGCCGTTGCCGGGGAGGCATAGCTCTACTCATAAGTTCACCTGGGGAGTACACTCTACCTCTCTCTCTGTTTTTATTTTGTTTTGTTTTGTTTTGCTTAGTTTAATTTTGTCTAGTTTATTTGTGCTTAGTTTATTTCTGTCTTGTTTTATTTTTCTTAGTTTACTTTTGTCTAGTTTCTTTTTGTCTTGTTTTATTTTTCTCATATATCCAAAAATCCATAAAAATTTGAAAAATCGAAAAATTAAAAACTGTTGTTATGGAAGAACGCATAACCATGTTGGAGCTTATTGAATTATATAATAATTATAGAGAATCGAGAACGGGTAAAGTCATGAGTGCTGTGATAGAAAAATTGAATACAATTGCTCAAATCTTGCTTAAACGCCATGATATAAATTGTTGCTCTAAAGAGGATACTAAACATCTTAAATTTCAATGTGGCTTTAGTGAAGAAGTTTTAATTAAGAACTATAATTGGAATAACTATATTCATCTTGGGTTCGAAGAGGTAGAACAATTTGTTTTGTTTATGGGAGCTTCTGAGATCGAATCCTTCATAGCTAAAAATTATGAAACTTGTGTTGTTTGTAAGGACCTTAAAGATTATGTCTATTCTATCCTTAATTTTTGCATAGAAAGTTACAGTGATAATCCTTATATCATTGATTATAAAGAGAGACTCATTAACGCACAAGAATGCACTCACAATTTGCAGGAACCTGTGGAAGAAGAAATTGATGAACCTGAAAGCTCATTGGATGAAAAAGAGGAGGAAATTGATGAACCTGAAAGCTCATTGGATGAAAAAGAAGAGGAGAGTGATGAACAAAAGGAGGAAGAATGGATTAGCTACCCATGCCAACCTTCTAATGAGAGTAACTCTTTATCTCTTACACTATTTGATTGTCCTCCATGCTTACCGAAAGAGGTTGAATGTTATGTTCCTGTGGATTCTCTTGAAATAATACCTATGAGTAAAACTTGTGAGAATAATTATGCTACTGTTATCTATGATAATCCATGCTACTTTGATAAATCTTATGATAATGCTTTGTTTGTGCCTGATGTCGAAATGCATGGTACTAAAGAGTTTTGCGTAGCAAATGTTTATGATAAATCTTTAGATGATAGTCCTATGTTACTTGATAATATTAATTGTACTACTAATGAAAATGGGATTGGAGAAGTCTTGACATTATCTATGAGTCCCATATCTCTTGAGAATGATCAATCGCCTTGTTATATTATTGATAAAAGTGGGTTTGAAAGTTTTAATCCCACTATTCTTGAACTTGATAAAAATTATGTGTTTATGGATCATGAAAAACGTGCTGCATGTGATAGTTATATTGTTGAGTTTTTTCATGAAGCTACTGAAAATTATTATGAGAGAGGAAAATATGGTTGTAGAAATTTTCATGGTACTAAAACACCTCTCTATATGCTGAAGATCTTGAAGTTACTCTTGTTTTATCTTCCTATGCTTGTCACTTTGTTCTTCATGAATTTATTTGTGTACAAGATTCCTATGCATAGGAAGTGGGTTAGACTTAAATGTGTTTTTAATTTGCTTCTTGATGCTCTCTTTTGCTTCAACTCTTATTTCTTAGGGATTTCTATTTTCGTGCCCCTGCTTCGTTAGTTGTACTCAATTTTCCCCAGCTCGTTAGTTTTTCCTCAGCTTTCCCCTCCCTCTAGTTTGAAACCCCTCGAAGACGCGGGTTGCCGTCAGGTCAGAGGCCTTACTGTTACCGTCAGGTCAGTTCCTCTCTGACTGTCTCGTGCTGACGGGTAGCCATCCATCTACCGCTGACGCGTGGGCCGTTTTATTTCCTGATTGTATACACGGTGCTGCCAATGACAAATGGGGCCGCTCTATGGGGCTGCCGTAGCCAATGACCAGTGGGTCATCTATTTATTTATAGAAAATTATATTGCCGCTCTGTGGGGCCTCCGCAGCCAATGACCGCTGTGGCAGGTGACTATTTTCGCAGCTTAATCTAAAGTGACTCTTATGCTAAACATTGTGCATCCCGACGTTGACCTAGCAGTGGCGGCGAGCATGGCCATTCTGACCATGCCGATATCGGCATCGGCATCGGCATCGTTTGGAGGATGTGGTGCTCGAATAATAGTGGAAATGCGATATTATTTTTTACATGCATAATATATAGAAAATAGCTAGATCTCTAAATCGATGCATATGAAGCTACATATATATTCTTGGTCATAATCCCCTTATCTAAAGGGGATGGATGCATGGCTTCACGTCGTCTTCGCTTTCATCGTCGGTATCTTCGTCGTCCGAGTAGTAGTACTTCCTGCACATTGTTCCGTCGAACACCTTCACTGTGACCACATCATCGCCTTCATATTTGAAGTGTACGAAGCAGCCGAAATCCACACCGTGCGCGATGGCGAAATTCTCCCAGCCCTTGTCGAGGTACATCCGGCCTTGATCGTCAAATAGGACCTCCACGGTCCAGAGACGAGGACCACAGTCAGCTGCTCGCAGATACACCTTAGCTGGCTCCTGGCCGTCAAGATAGTCCGCAAACTTTTTTGGGAGAGCCTGTGATACGTCTCCGACGTATCGATAATTTCTTATGTTCCATGCCACATTATTGATGATATCTACATGTTTTATGCATACTTTATGTCATATTTATGCATTTTCTGGAACTAACCTATTAACGAGATGCCGAAGAGCCAGTTGCTGTTTTCTGCTGTTTTTGGTTTCAGAAATCCTAGTAAGGAAATATTCTCGGAATTGGACGAAATCAACGCCCAGGGGCCTATTTTCACACGAAGCTTCCAGAAGACCGGAGGACTAACGAAGTGGGGCCACGAGGCGGCGCCACAGTAGGGCGGCGCGGCCCAAGCCCTGGCCGCGCCACCCTAGCGTGTGGGCCCCTCGTGACTCTCCCGACTCTGCCCTTCCGCCTACAAATAGCCTTCGTCGCGAAACCCCCAGTACCGAGAGCCACGATACGGAAAACCTTCCAGAGACGCCGCCGCCGCCAATCCCATCTCGGGGGATTCAGGAGATCGCCTCCGGCACCCTGCCGGAGAGGGGATTCATCTCCCGGAGGACTCTACACCGCCATGGTCGCCTCCGGAGTGATGAGTGAGTAGTTCACCCCTGGACTATGGGTCCATAGCAGTAGCTAGATGGTTGTCTTCTCCTTATGTGCTTCATTGTCGGATCTTGTGAGCTGCCTAACATGATCAAGATCATCTATCTGTAATGCTATATGTTGTGTTTGTTGGGATCCGATGAATAGTGAATACTATGTTATGTTGATTATCAATCTATCTATGTGTTGTTTATGATCTTGCATGCTCTCTGTTACTAGTAGATGCTTTGGCCAAGTTTTTACTCTTAACTCCAAGAGGGAGTATTTATGCTCGATAGTGGGTTCATGTCTCCGTGAATCTGGGGGAGTGAGAGAAACCCCTAAGGTTATGGATGTGTTGTTGCCACTAGGGATAAAACATTGATGCTATGTCCGAGGATGTAGTTATTGATTACATTACGCACCATACTTAATGCAATTGTCTGTTGTTTGCAACTTAATACTGGAAGGGGTTCGGATGATAACCTGAAGGTGGACTTTTTAGGCATAGATGCATGCTGGATAGAGGTCTATGTACTTTGTCGTAATGCCCAATTAAATCTCACTATACTCATCATATCATGTATGTGCATGGTCATGCCCTCTCTATTTGTCAATTGCCCAACTGTAATTTGTTCACCCAACATGCTATTTATCTTATGGGAGAGACACCACTAGTGAACTGTGGACCCCGGTCCATTCTTTTACATTGAATACAATCTACTGCAATACTTGTTCTACTGTTCTCTACAAACAATCATCATCCACACTATACATCTAATCCTTTGTTACAGCAAGCCGGTGAGATTGACAACCTCACTGTTTCGTTGGGGCAAAGTACTTTGGTTGTGTTGTGCAGGTTCCACGTTGGCGCCGGAATCCCTGGTGTTGCGCCGCACTACATCTCGCCGCCATCAACCTTCAACGTGCTTCTTGACTCCTACTGGTTCGATAAACCTTGGTTTCTTACTGAGGGAAAACTTGCCGCTGTACGCATCACACCTTCCTCTTGGGGTTCCCAACGGACGCGTGATGTACGCGTATCAAGCTCTTTTTCTGGCGCCGTTGCCGGGGAGATCAAGACACGATGCAAGGGGAGTCTCCACAATCCAATCTCTTTACTTTGTTTTTGTCTTGCTTTACTTTATTTACTACTTTGTTTGCTGCATTAAATCAAAACACAAAAAATTAGTTGCTAGTTTTACTTTATTTACTGTCTTGTTTGCTGCACTATATCAAAAACACAAAAAAAATTAGTTACTTGCATTTACTTTATCTAGTTTGCTTTATTTACTATTGCTAAAATGAGTAATCCTAAAGTTGAAGTTCGTTCGTTTAAGCAACAAGGGGGAGAATGTTTAAAAGATGCTTGGTATAGAATTAGAGATGCCCATAATAGGTGCACTAAGAAACACTCCACCACTATCCTACTCAGGAATTTTTATGTTGGTATCTCTAGCTGGAATAGGTAACTTCCTAGGTACTCCTGCCTTAGAAGCTAGTTGCATTATTGAGAGTTTAATTGGAATACCACCTGTTAATGAAGTTAAAATTGAAACCTCTCTTGAAGATGTCATGAAAAAGTTGGAAGCCATAGAGCAAAACCTTCCAAGTATTGATACTACTTTGGGAGCATTACTTGATAGCACTGATAAACTTGATAAATCTCTATGTGGAATTAATGAGAGAATCGCCATCTTAGAATCTTGTGCTATTCATGATAATCAAACCCAGAGGATTAGCGAACTTGAAGAGGCTATGGGAACATTGGGTTCAACCTTTTCATCTATAAAGTTTAGAGAGAAAGCTTATGTGGGAAAGGAGCAAAAGTTCATGTATGTCTCTAAGGTGCCTAAACAAAAAGCTATTATAGGCCTAAAATTGATAAAGCTCTTAAAACCACTATAGATAAGGGAGCATCTAAGATTCCCAATGGGACAAATTGTGAAAATTATGATGTTGATGTTTCGTCTCTTGATAATACTTGATACACACTTTCTGCGCCTAGCTGAAAGGCGTTAAAGAAAAGCGCTTATGGGAGACAACCCATATTTTTACTACAGTACCTTTGTTTTATATTTGAGTCTTGGAAGTTGTTACTGCTGTAGCAACCTCTCCTTATCTTAGTTTTGTGCATAGTTGTGCCAAGTAAAGTCGTTGATAGTAAGGTTCATATTAGATTTGGATTACTGCACAGAAACAGATTTCTTTGCTGTCACGAATCTGGGCCTAATTCTCCGTAGGTAACTCAGAAAATTATGCCAATTTACGTGAGTGATCCTCAGATATGTACGCAACTTTCATTCAATTTGAGCATTTTCATTTGAGCAAGTCTGGTGCCTCAATAAAATTCGTCTTTACGAACTGTTCTGTTTTGACAGATTCTGCCTTTTATTTCGCATTGCATGTTTTGCTATGCTTGATGGATTTTTCGATTCCATTGACTTTCAGTAGCTTTGTGCAATGTCCAGAAGTGTTAAGAATGATTATGTCACCTCTGAACATGTAAATTTTGATTGTGCACTAACTCTCTAATGAGTTGTTTTGAGTTTGGTGTGGAGGAAGTTTTCAAGGATCAAGAGAGGGAGATGATACAACATGATCAAGGAGAGTGAAAGCTCTAAGCTTGGGGATGCCCCGGTGGTTCACCCCTGCATATTTCAAGATGACTCAAGCGTCTAAGCTTGGGGATGCCCAAGGCATCCCCTTCTTCATCGACAACATTATCAGGTTCCTCCCCTGAAACTATATTTTTATTCCATCACATCTTATGTACTTTGCTTGGAGCGTCGGTTTGTTTTTGTTTTTGTTTTGTTTGAATAAAATGGATCCTAGCATTCTTTGTGTGGGAGAGAGACACGCTCCACTGTTGCATATGGACAAATATATCCTTAGGCTATACTCATAGTATTCATGGCGAAAGTTTCTTCTTCGTTAAATTGTTATATGGTTGGAATTGGAAAATGATACATGTAGTAATTGCTAAAATGTCTTGGATAATGTGATACTTGGCAATTGTTGTGCTCATGTTTAAGCTCTTGCATCATATACTTTGCACCCATTAATGAAGAAATACATAGAGCTTCCTAAAATTTGGTTTGCATAATTGGTCTCTCTAAGGTCTAGATAATTTCTAGTATTGGGTTGAACAACAAGGAAGACGGTGTAGAGTCTTATAATGTTTACAATATGTTTTTTATGTGAGTTTTGCTGCACCGGTTCATCCTTGTGTTTGTTTCAAATAACCTTTCTAGCCTAAACCTTGTATCGAGAGGGAATACTTCTCATGCATCCAAAATCCTTGAGCCAACCACTATGCCATTTGTGTCCACCATACCTACTTACTACATGGTATTTCCCCACCATTCCAAAGTAAATTGCTTGAGTGCTACCTTTAAAATTTCTATCCTCTACCTTTACAATATATAGCTCATGGGACAAATAGCTTAAAAACTATTGTGGTATTGAATATGTACTTATGCACTTTATCTCTTATTAAGTTGCTTGTTGAGCGATAACCATGTTCCTGGGGACGCCATCAACTACTCTTTGTTGAATATCATGTGAGTTGCTATGCATGTCCGTCTTGTCTGAAGTAAGGGAGATTTACCACTTATTTAATGGTTAGAGCATGCATACTGTTAGAGAAGAACATTGGGCCGCTAACTAAAGCCATGATCCATGGTGGAAGTTTCAGTTTTGGACAAATATCCTCAATCTCATATGAGAACATTAATTGTTGCTACATGCTTATGCATTAAAGAGGAGTCCATTATCTGTTGTCTATGTTGTCCCGGTATGGATGTCTAAGTTGAGAATAATCAATAGCGAGAAATCCAATGCGAGCTTTCTCCTTAGACCTTTGTACAGGCGGCATAGAGGTACCCCTTTGTGACACTTGGTTAAAACATGTGCATTGCGATGATAATCCCGGTAATCCAAGCTAATTAGGACAAGGTGCGGGCACTATTAGTATACTATGCATGAGGCTTGCAACTTGTAAGATATAATTTACATAACACATATGCTTTATTACTACCGTTGACAAAATTGTTTCTTGTTTTCAAAACCAAAACTCTAGCACAAATATAGCAATCAATGCTTCCCTCTGTGAAGGGCCTTTCTTTTACTTTTATGTTGAGTCAGTTCACCTATCTCTCTCCACCTCAAGAAGCAAACACTTGAGTGAACTGTGCATTGATTCCTACATACTTGCATATTGCACTTGTTATATTACTTTGCATTGACAATATCCATGAGATATACATGTTATAAGTTGAAAGCAACCGCTGAAACTTAATCTTCCTTTGTGTTGCTTCAATACCTCTACTATGAATTATTGCTTTATGAGTTAACTCTTATGCAAGACTTATTGATGCTTGTCTTGAAGTACTATTCATGAAAAGTCTTTGCTATATGATTCAGTTGTTTACTCATGTCATTTACATTGTTTTGATCGCTGCATTCATTACATATGCTTACAATAGTATGATCAAGGTTATGATGGCATGTCACTCCAGAAATTATCTTTGTTATCGTTTACCTGCTCGGGACGAGCAGAAACTAAGCTTGGGGAATTTCTTATGTTCCATGCCACATTATTGATGATATCTACATGTTTTATGCATACTTTATGTCATATTTATGCATTTTCTGGAACTAACCTATTAACGAGATGCCGAAGAGCCAGTTGCTGTTTTCTGCTGTTTTTGGTTTCAGAAATCCTAGTAAGGAAATATTCTCGGAATTGGACAAAATCAACGCCCAGGGGCCTATTTTCACACGAAGCTTCCAGAAGACCGGAGGACTAACGAAGTGGGTCCACGAGGCGGCGCCACAGTAGGGCGGCGCGGCCCAAGCCCTGGCCGCGCCACCCTAGCGTGTGGGCCCCACGTGACTCTCCCGACTCTACCCTTCCGCCTACAAATAGCCTTCGTCGCGAAACCCCCAGTACCGAGAGCCACGATACGGAAAACCTTCCAGAGACGCCGCCGCCACCAATCCCATCTCGGGGGATTCAGGAGATCGCCTCCGGCACCCTGCCGGAGAGGGGATTCATCTCCCGGAGGACTCTACACCGCCATGGTCGCCTCCGGAGTGATGAGTGAGTAGTTCACCCCTGGACTATGGGTCCATAGCAGTAGCTAGATGGTTGTCTTCTCCTTATGTGCTTCATTGTCGGATCTTGTGAGCTGCCTAACATGATCAAGATCATCTATCTGTAATGCTATATGTTGTGTTTGTTGGGATCCGATGAATAGTGAATACTATGTTATGTTGATTATCAATCTATCTATGTGTTGTTTATGATCTTGCATGCTCTCCATTACTAGTAGATGCTTTGGCCAAGTTTTTACTCTTAACTCCAAGAGGGAGTATTTATGCTCGATAGTGGGTTCATGTCTCCGTGAATCTGGGGGAGTGAGAGAAACCCCTAAGGTTATGGATGTGCTGTTGCCACTAGGGATAAAACATTGATGCTATGTCCGAGGATGTAGTTATTGATTACATTACGCACCATACTTAATGCAATTGTCTGTTGTTTGCAACTTAATACTGGAAGGGGTTCGGATGATAACCTGAAGGTGGACTTTTTAGGCATAGATGCATGCTGGATAGCGGTCTATGTACTTTGTCGTAATGCCCAATTAAATCTCACTATACTCATCATATCATGTATGTGCTTGGTCATGCCCTCTCTATTTGTCAATTGCCCAACTGTAATTTGTTCACCCAACATGCTATTTATCTTATGGGAGAGACACCACTACTGAACTGTGGACCCCGGTCCATTCTTTTACATTGAATACAATCTACTGCAATACTTGTTCTACTGTTCTCTGCAAACAATCATCATCCACACTATACATCTAATCCTTTGTTACAGCAAGCTGGTGAGATTGACAACCTCACTGTTTCGTTGGGGCAAAGTACTTTGGTTGTGTTGTGCAGGTTCCACGTTGGCGCCGGAATCCCTAGTGTTGCGCCGCACTACATCTCGCCGCCATCAACCTTCAACGTGCTTCTTGGCTCCTACTGGTTCGATAAACCTTGGTTTCTTACTGAGGGAAAACTTGCCGCTGTACGCATCACACCTTCCTCTTGGGGTTCCCAACGGACGCGTGCTGTACGCGTATCAGCCTGCAAAGAGATCGAGCGCCGATCGTTTGAAATTAAAGGTTTTTTAGAACATGCCCATAATTAATCACATGCATCATATATGTGGGAACGCGTACGTACCTTCTTGACCAAAGGGTCTTCATAGACGACGATGAAGAACTCCTCTATGATCAATGGCAGTGTTGACGGTGGTGGTGGCAATGATGATGATCCACTTCCCCTTCCCCTTCCCCTTCCCCCTTCCCCTTCCCCTTCCGGTCCGCGTCCGAGACGTGGAAGCCATGGCAATGGATCAAGTGTATGTGAACGAAGAAGAGAGAGGCAGAACCTGTTGACACAAGGGATGGCCGTGTGGGTGTTTATAAGGGAGAGATGAACGTTGTAGGGGTTTACACAATAAAATAAGGAGGAGGTGAATGTTGGTGGGGGTTTACACAATAAATTAAGGAGGAGATGACCGTTGTGGGGGTTTACACAATAAATTAAGGAGGAGACGACCGTTGTGGGGGTATATATCTCAACAAAAATGTAATGCGGACTATCTTGACGGAAATGGAACTTCGTGATATAGTTTATCATTTTACCGTGAAAAGTAATGCCTAAAAGAAATGGTAATTCGTGATAGTTTATCATTTACCGTAATGGCTACAACAAATCGTTGATGGTTTATCATTTTTTGCGTGAAAAGTAATGGCTACAAGAAATGGGTGATGGTGTATCATTTTTTGCGTGAAAAGTAATGGCTACAACAAAATCTGATGGTTTATCGTTTTTTGCGTGAACAGTAATGGCTACAAGAAATGGGTGATGGTGTATCATTTTTTGCGTGAAAAGTATTGGCTACAACAAAATCGGTGATGGTTTATCGTTTTTTGCGTGAAAAGTAATGTCTACAAGAAATGGGTGATGGTGTATCATTTTTTGCGTGAAAAGTAATGGCTAGAACAAAATCGGTGATGGTTTATCGTTTTTTGCGTGAAAAGTAATGGCTACAAGAAACGGGTGATGGTGTATCATTTTTTGCGTGAAAAGTAATGGCTACAACAAAATCGGTGATGGTTTATCGTTTTTTGCGTGAAAAGTAATGGCTACAAGAAATGGGTGATGGTGTATCATTTTTTGCGTGAAAAGTAATGGCTACAACAAAATCGGTGATGGTTTATCGTTTTTTGCGTGAAAAGTAATGGCTACAAGAAATGGGTGATGGTGTATCATTTTTTGCGTGAAAAGTAATGGCTACAACAAATCGGTGATGGTTTATCATTTTTTACGTGAAAAGTAATGCCTAAAAAGAGTTTATAATTTAGCTCGTGAAAAATAATGCAGAAAACCAAACTTTGCGTGAAGCTAACCGACGACAGAGAGAGAGAGGGTGGTGGCCCCGACGAGAGAGAGAGATAGGGGTTATCCTGCCCGTTAGATCATACGATCAACGGTCGGCGGGCACGATTCGCGTGACATGGGCTAGACCAATCAGGGCAATGTTGGACGTCTGTGAAAGTTTGTGAAGGGAGAGGGCAAAACTGAGTAGTATCAAGAAACCAAGGGCAAGTGAGTAGTAAACAGACTAAGGGATTCAAATATGAGATTTAAAAAATGGAAAATGCGTGTTTTGTACAATGAAACCCATCTTGGCCTACCTCAAACTATTTGCAATACAAATCTACATGAGTGTGAAAATTATGGCCTCATTCCGACAAAGTATGTTTTGGGGAAAGCTGTTTTGGGTAGGGCTTATTATGGAAAACCATGCACCTTCATAGCTACTAGGTGATTTGAGAAGTGGCAATTTGTGGTGAAACTTGATTTATCGATGATTTGAGAAGTGGCAATTTTTCGTAAAGACTCAATGAGTAAGTGCCACTCTTTTTCGGAAATTTTTTCACATTAAATAACTCATTTAACTAGTTAATCCCATTTGTTGACTCTCTCTTGACCAGCCACTTGAGGGTAAAACTGAGTATATTGCACTATCCAGTATTAGCACTCAAGGCGAAAACTGAGCACACAAAAAATGCTAGTATATGACTCGAGGGTACACCTGAGTATATCTAAATTTCTAGGGTTAGACCCGAGGACGCGTGTTGCGGTGCAGAAGTGGAAGACGTGCCATTGTTGACGCGTGTCGCGGTGCAAACGTGCAAATAGTGGACGCGTAGGACGCGGGTCGCATTTAGGACACGTAAGCCCCTCCCTCCCTCTGCACACAGTCGTCTCATTCTCGCTCACGCACGAAACCACCCCTCTCACGTCCCATCAACTTCTCCAAATCGAAAAAACCCCAACCGCCCTACGCACGCTACCCTGCCGGCAATTGTCAACACCCGGTTTTTTTAAGTCCAGATGCCTATTATGCCATTCCTCGCAATCCCAGGAATATTGTTTTTGCGAGACATAATAGATTGATATCACAACACATCATTCATTACAACACATAATCGTCTTACAAATAAAGGATCACATGATCCATTCTCATTACAATAATAGAAGTTCTATTTATTCATTACATAACACATAGCGGAAGCGAAAGTAGCGTAGTAGTAGTCCATCTATTCCACAGGCAACTGTTGACGTTAGGAGTGATCCTAGTTGTCGTAGACGTCCTGCTGTCCTTCTTCCGGGTTCTGGTACTCCTCTTCATAGTCTGGCCATTTGAATAGCCAGGGACACAGCCATGAGTACTTTAAAGTACTCGCAAACTAATACTAAGGTAAACACTATCAACTATAGTAAGGGGGCTCTAAGCTCTAGTTTCATTTGCATAAAGCCAATTTTATTTTATAAGCACTTTAATAATCAAAACTCTTCATTTGCTCAACTAACTCAAGTGGGAACATTAGTGTCATTCCCACAACTCAGTTGTGATTCAAAGTCAAAGTCACCTTTCAATTCAAATCACAAGTCACCATTCATATTTTTAGAAAAATTCTGATGACGGAACAGTATGGCCTTTCCAACTGTCCATAACCGCGGACGCGGCTATTCGAATAGGTTTAACTCTGCAGAGGTTGTACACTTGTGCCACAACAATTGCAATAGTTCGTCAGGGGTAACTGGCCCTGATTTATCGTACGCAGTACGCGAACTACCAATCCTAACCTTTCATTTACATACTCTAGTATAGGCACCTCTCCCCATGAGCTTGGCCTCCCAGTGAAGACACGCGGTCAGCCTGGGAACTGCACAGGGCTTGGGCCGGACATTCACCTCATTTCACGTCATTTCACATCACTTCACCAGTACGGAGGCAGCCTCGGCATAACCCCTATGACGCTTGTTCAGAGGGAACCCATACTAAAATACATAAGTTTCCAGCTAAGCCTTACCCAGATTCAGGTATTGTGGGGGTACTTGTAAAATTGGAATGATATCGCATCCGAATCCAACCATCAGTGTTTTTTGGAAAAGTCACCAAGTCATTCACCAGTCATATTCACCTTCAAAAATCTCTCAATAGAATGACTCATCATTCCAAGGTTTTCAAAGTCATTTCACTTCACAAATTCCCAACTAGAGTAGTCACTTTTAATCTTGAGCACTAGCAACTAGTTATGAGGGGTGCTAAGTATCTTGGAGCTTGCTAGGCTAAGTGTGATGCTCTTGTACTACTCTATAATTCAACCAAGTGGATCATAAACCAAAAAGTAACTTTGATAAATAAAATCAAGTAAAGCTTGATAAGTAAAAACTTGGGATAGGTTCATAAAGTAAAATGTAATGGTGCCTTGCTCTTGTAGAGCTTTGCACTTTGCAAGAATATAAACTTGCAACCAAAATAGTTTGCATTAGTCTAGCTTGCATTGGTAATAGCTTGCCTTGATTGGTGATGTGATCAAAGTTTTCTTGCTCTTCCTCTTGGTAGAAGACCTCTTCCTCTTGATAGTCTCCGGTACTAGCGTCTATAAACGAATACGAGGATACAATCACCAAACAACACTTAAGTAGTCTTAATTAGCCTTATTGGCTCACACAAAGGATCTAGCATCACTACTTAACATTTATTCACAAATTATTCTAGGGTTTCTTTATTTAATATTAGGAGAAATAATTTCCTCTCATTGAAAAGTTGAATTAAGGTTTCTCTTTGGTTTGGAGAAATAATTTCCTCTCATTGAATTCTTCTTAAGATTTAATTTCTCTTATGAATAATATATGACCTAGGTTGACCAAAGTCAACCTCTTCATACTTATCATTTGAGAAAATGATTTAAATGAGGTTCCATACCTCATGCAATTTAATACTAACATGGTAGTGATTTAATGTCACCAAATAACTCAATATGAGATTATATAGACCATGGTCACTACCTCATGTTGAATTACTTGAGAACAAGATTTAAATGAGAGGAAAACCTCTCATATGATTTAACACATAGTTGTAACTAATTTAAAAACTACTATTGAGGTGATTTAATATTCTCAAATAACCAGGGATGATCCCATGTTGACCAAGGTCAACACTTCACACTTAGTATTTGAGGAAAGTGATTTAAATGAGATTCCTCATCTCATGTGTTTTAAATAACCTTTGCAATTTAAATACTATTATGATTTAATTTCAACAAGTGAGCAAGTATGAGCCTAAGTAAATAAAGGTCAACACATTACTTCATATCACTTGTGAGAATGATTTAAATGAGGTGCTACACCTCATAGATTTAAATTCCTAAAATTTGAAATAGTTTAAATGGCTAGTATTGACTACATAGCCAATATTCTGCTTCTAGCCCATGATCATATACAGAACATATATCATATTTTTACATAAACAATTATAGTTTGTGAAATGTGAATTATGGGAGGTGGAATCACCTCAAAATCTTTTATGGTTAATTTTTAACAAATGTTTGAAATCTGAAAAGTCCCTGCCTTGTTATTTTTGCTACTTTAATTCTACACAAGATCTAGGGTTGAAACCAGTGTGTTTGGATATAGATTTTCATAAGCTTTCCAAATATATAAATTTTATCAAATTTGGCCAAGTAGATTTGTAGTTATTAAAGATTTAGCAAAGCATAAGAGAGCAATTCACAGAAAATAAATAAAACGAAATTTGAATTCAAACGGTGGGCGGGAAGAAGTTGGGCCGGCCCAGCTGCTGCCCGGGCCTGGCGTGCATGGCGCATGCACGTCGGGCACGCGCGGAGCGCGCAGATCGTCGGATGACGATCCGACGACGCTGGGCCGTCGTCTTCCTCCCGAACCAGGGATCTTGCGGGGGCCATATCTCTCACCTCGGAGCTCGGATTGAGGCGTGGTTAGGTGCGTTGGAAAGGTATTTTCAAGGGATACAACTTTGGTGTAGGGCTCGATGGCTATGGTGATGAAAATCTGGGCGGTTTTTTAGGGATACCGCCGGTGGCCGTGGCGAGCTCTTGGCTCCGGTGTGAGGCAAGGAGGGAGAGAGGGAGGCGCTAGGAGGGAGAGAGGGAGGCTGTGAGGTGGTGTGGTGCTGTCCCAAGAGAGGAGGGGGGTTTATATAGGCTTGAGAGAAGGAGGAGGACAAGTGGTGGCATGGTGAGGTCTACATCAATGGCATGGGCTTGGCATGGTCCTCTTTGCATCATTTTCTTGGTCTATGAGTGCTGCATGCTTGGTTGAGGTGGGATGATGGTATGTGACATAGGGTGCAGGGTGTGAGAGGGCTAGAGGTGTGCACCATTGATTAAAGTGAAAAGCATATGTGGTACATGCAAATGAGTGGCATGCTTGAGCATGGTGATCATGGCCAAGGTGGTGTCATATCATGATGTGCTTTTCAGAGTACCATGGTGTACTATCAATGATGGAAAGAGAGAGAGAGAGAAAAGTGAGAAAGTGATGATTAAAGTGAATTGTACCCCATTTTCACTTTATGTGTACTTTTCATCTCCAAAGCAATGACCTCCCTTGTGTGTAACTTTGGACAAATGGCTGCATGGTTGTGTTCTAAATGATGTTGGGCAACAATGTGTGGCATTGGTTTGAAATTTGGAGAGGTTTTGTGAAAATTCAAATAGTGGAGGGAATCTAGAATTTGTTTCAAGGTGGCATCTTGGCTTGAATAATTAGAGCAATGGTCAAAGCTTTGGTCAAAGTGGTCAACACGAAAAATGTTCATCTTGATGAGGTCTTGGATGAGGGGCAAAGAGTTGTTAGGGTTTGGTTTAAGAATCTCTTAATAGAAGAGCTCAAAGTGGGTAAGATAATATAAAATGGCCAAATGACCATTATCATATATAAGTTGCATTTGAATTCTTCTTTGCTTTGATTTGGGTTTCTTTGGTGCAATTGTGTTTGTTTATCATATATAAACATTCTACAAGCAAGAGATCAAGCAATGGTGGCCTTTGGTGAAGATTTGCAAAATTGGTCTTATGTGTATGTGAGTGAAATTGGGAATTCCTCACCATTTGATTTCTCTCCAATTTATTTGATATTTCTTGACTCTAATGTGATTCTTATTAGTTTAGAAACATTTCCCAACCATTGAAACCAATTCAAATGGTCTTGTTCAAAGATTTGCAAAAATGGCCATAACACATAAGAGGTGATGTGTCATATTTCATTAAACTTGTAAATTGTTCATCTTGCTTCACTTGGACATGGGTTAGGGTCAATTTAGTGTTATATTAGGTTGAGAGATGGTTTCACATCAAGTGGTCAAAGTTTAGAGTCATAGGGCAAGAATTGGGTATTATGGCTATGTGTCACATATGCCTCTATGCATATGTTGCATTTGAGTTTTAATTTGACTTGACTTGACCCAAATGGTGTTGTTGAGTGTTGAAATGGTATATAGGAGTGATCCCACCATTCACAACATGTCTTAGGGTCAAGATTCTTTTTTTTCCATATTTGCTATTTTCCTCTCATATGCCTCTATGGCATTTTTAGTTTCTTTTTATTTTCTTTGGAAACCACTTGGATTTGGTTTGATAAATACTAGGTAAGGTGTATGAAGGTTTTCCAAACCTCTAAGCAAAGTAGAAAAGCTTAGGGTAAAGATTTATAAAAATAGCCATAGGCACATATACCTTTTTCTTATTTTATTTCCTTTTATTTTATTTTAGCTAGGATGGTGAAAAGAGGGGTGAGGTTTTGGGTTTAAGATTATTTCAAACTACTATAACAAGCAAACATGGCAATAGCACAAGAATTAAGCAAGATCACTATGTATCACACTTAATTTAATAAAAGTTTTTGTTGGTTCCAAAATTTTGAACTAGGGAAATTCATTTGTTTTATTTTGAAATTTTTGGGATGTTACAAACCCTTCCCCCTTAAACAAATATCGTCCCGAGATTTTAAGAAAAGTTAGGTTCCTACGAGAGATTGAGCATTCTGATTATCAGGAAGACATACTTGGCATGGTCTGGGGTGCTTCCTGAGCTTCAGTGGCAGTCATGTGGTAGAGGCGACCGTTGTTGTTGTTCTGATTCCTTCTTCCGGCAAAGCGGCGCTGTTGCTGAGCAGGGGCTGCGGTATTGGCGGCAATCCTGGCAAGCTTTTTAGGGCACTCATTGGAGAAGTGACCCACAACTCCACATTCGTAGCAGTTGACGGTGGACTTGTCTTTGGGGATTACGGGGGTAGCATTGCTTCCAGTCCTTGGGGCAGTATTGGTGTTGTTGTTGTTTCCATTGTTGTTGCTGTTGTTGGGGTGGTTGTTGTTGTTGTTGTGGTTGTTGTTGTTGTTGTTGCCTCCGGGCTTCGGGGGTTCTCCGTTGTTGTTGGTGTGGTTGGGGCGATAATTCTGGGCAGGGGGCTTGTTGTATCTTGGGGTGAATCCTCCAGAGGAGTTGTTGCGGTACTTCTGGGTATGGTGGGGTCCATTCTGGTTCATCATTCTGCGCTTGCGGTTCTCATTGGCCTGATGCAGCTTTCCTTCCATCTGTATGGCTGAGTCCACGAGGGCTTCCAAGTCAGCGAACGGAATGTTCACTAACACAGTTTGCATCTCGTCGTGCAGTCCGTTCAGAAATCTTTCCTTTCTCTTCTCATTGGTGTCGGTCTCATCCGGGGCGTACCTTGACAGAGTGAGAAACCTGTCGCGGTATTCCACCACGGACATTCTTCCTTGCTTGAGTTCACGGAACTCGTCTCTCATCTTCTTGATCAGTCCTTGGGGCACATGGTATTTGCTGAACTTCAGCTTGAAGTCCTCCCAGGTCCTCATCTGTCCCGCATTCATTGCACGGGCACTTGTCCACCAGGCTCTGGCAGGTCCTGACAGATAGTGGGTGGCAAACAGTACTTTTTCTGCGGCTTCAACTCCCGCAACTTCGAGGTTGTTCTCCATGGTCTGGAGCCAGTCATCAGCATCAAGGGGCTCTTCAGTCTTGTTGAACATCGGAGGGTTGGTGTGCTGAAAGTTCTTCAGCTTCGATCCAGGGTGATCGTTGTTTCCGTGGCCTTGATTGTTCTGAGCTATCTGTTGCAGTGCAGCAATGTTGGCTTGGCGTTCAGCTCTCTCGACTTCTCGGTCGGCAAGCAGGGTTTGCAGCAATTGCATCATCGCATCGTTGGTGCGATTGGGAGGGGCCATCTGAACATCGGAGTAGATGATAAGATAAGAGGGAAATTTCTATGGTTTGTTTTGTTAAAGTTTAAAAAAAAATTCATAATATTGAAAACTTGAGTAGTGTTGCGGGGGTAAAAACCAACAACACTTTTTCATTCATACCAAGCATCACACATTACAAAGCTAACACACCGTTGGTTTGAAGAAGCATTCATCGCTCTATGATACAAGGGGATCCAGATACAACTCACACATACGAAAGTGCTTTAAATGAAACTACTCTTCAGGGGGGGATTCTTCATCTTCACGGGTAATGTGCTTGGCGAAATGCGAGGGCATTGTCCAACTCCTTGCGGGTCTTGTACATCATGAAGTCGAGGTGTGCTACATAGTGGTTCATCTCCGTGTGCGGGGGCATGGTCATCGGTCTTCCGGTGGGGTCATGTCTTGGGTAGTAGATGAAGCGAGTGTTCTTAATCTTGTTCTTATTTTGTCCACACAGACGAGAAATTGCTTCTTGCATTGCTCTGACTAGTCCTTCCTTCCAAGTGTTTCCCGTTACAGAAAACCATATGGTTTCCCATATTGGGGTTCCCGGCTTCCTTCGTAGATCGGCAGAAACTTCCCACCGAGGTGGTCCGCCGGAGTGATTGTTGAGGGGTGTTCCGAAGAACTCGGGGTACGGGCGTCCTAGATAGTCTACTAGTTGCTTCAAGTCTTTCTCGAACATGAGGTTTCCTCCGTGGCCAAGCTGATAAGACTTGCAGGTGTACTCCATCTGTGAAGAATTATGATGAGTAAGTTAGAGAAGTGAGTAGTGTGTCAAAATTTTATGTAGTAGTAGAAGAAGAATAGAGCATAACTTTCTTATTTTGAAAAAGATCTCAATGATAAGAGGGAGAATAAGTTTTCTTAAATAGTCACTTCATTTGTTTTGAAACTAAAATTTTCAGACGTCCATTCTAACTAGGGTCTCCTAAGGTCAACAATGGCTCTGATACTAACTTGTCAACACCCGGTTTTTTTAAGTCCAGATGCCTATTATGCCATTCCTCGCAATCCCAGGAATATTGTTTTTGCGAGACATAATAGATTGATATCACAACACATCATTCATTACAACACATAATCGTCTTACAAATAAAGGATCACATGATCCATTCTCATTACAATAATAGAAGTTCTATTTATTCATTACATAACACATAGCGGAAGCGAAAGTAGCGTAGTAGTAGTCCATCTATTCCACAGGCAACTGTTGACGTCAGGAGTGATCCTAGTTGTCGTAGACGTCCTGCTGTCCTTCTTCCGGGTTCTGGTACTCCTCTTCATAGTCTGGCCATTTGAATAGCCAGGGACACAGCCATGAGTACTTTAAAGTACTCGCAAACTAATACTAAGGTAAACACTATCAACTATAGTAAGGGGGCTCTAAGCTCTAGTTTCATTTGCATAAAGCCAATTTTATTTTATAAGCACTTTAATAATCAAAACTCTTCATTTGCTCAACTAACTCAAGTGGGAACATTAGTGTCATTCCCACAACTCAGTTGTGATTCAAAGTCAAAGTCACCTTTCAATTCAAATCACAAGTCACCATTCATATTTTTAGAAAAATTCTGATGACGGAACAGTATGGCCTTTCCAACTGTCCATAACCGCGGACGCGGCTATTCGAATAGGTTTAACTCTGCAGAGGTTGTACACTTGTGCCACAACAATTGCAATAGTCCATCAGGGGTAACTGGCCCTGATTTATCGTACGCAGTACGCGAACTACCAATCCTAACCTTTCATTTACATACTCTAGTATAGGCACCTCTCCCCATGAGCTTGGCCTCCCAGTGAAGACACGCGGTCAGCCTGGGAACTGCACAGGGCTTGGGCCGGACATTCACCTCATTTCACGTCATTTCACATCACTTCACCAGTACGGAGGCAGCCTCGGCATAACCCCTATGACGCTTGTTCAGAGGGAACCCATACTAAAATACATAAGTTTCCAGCTAAACCTTACCCAGATTCAGGTATTGTGGGGGTACTTGTAAAATTGGAATGGTATCGCATCCGAACCCAACCATCAGTGTTTTTTGGAAAAGTCACCAAGTCATTCACCAGTCATATTCACCTTCAAAAATCTCTCAATAGAATGACTCATCATTCCAAGGTTTTCAAAGTCATTTCACTTCACAAATTCCCAACTAGAGTAGTCACTTTTAATCTTGAGCACTAGCAACTAGTTATGAGGGGTGCTAAGTATCTTGGAGCTTGCTAGGCTAAGTGTGATGCTCTTGTACTACTCTATAATTCAACCAAGTGGATCATAAACCAAAAAGTAACTTTGATAAATAAAATCAAGTAAAGCTTGATAAGTAAAAACTTGGGATAGGTTCATAAAGTAAAATGTAATGGTGCCTTGCTCTTGTAGAGCTTTGCACTTTGCAAGAATATAAACTTGCAACCAAAATAGTTTGCATTAGTCTAGCTTGCATTGGTAATAGCTTGCCTTGATTGGTGATGTGATCAAAGTTTTCTTGTTCTTCCTCTTGGTAGAAGACCTCTTCCTCTTGATAGTCTCCGGTACTAGCGTCTATAAACGAATACGAGGATACAATCACCAAACAACACTTAAGTAGTCTTAATTAGTCTTATTTGCTCACACAAAGGATCTAGCATCACTACTTAACATTTATTCACAAATTATTCTAGGGTTTCTTTATTTAATATTAGGAGAAATAATTTCCTCTCATTGAAAAGTTGAATTAAGGTTTCTCTTTGGTTTGGAGAAATAATTTCCTCTCATTGAATTCTTCTTAAGATTTAATTTCTCTTATGAATAATATATGACCTAGGTTGACCAAAGTCAACCTCTTCATACTTATCATTTGAGAAAATGATTTAAATGAGGTTCCATACCTCATGCAATTTAATACTAACATGGTAGTGATTTAATGTCACCAAATAACTCAATATGAGATTATATAGACCATGGTCACTACCTCATGTTGAATTACTTGAGAACAAGATTTAAATGAGAGGAAAACCTCTCATATGATTTAACACATAGTTGTAACTAATTTAAAAACTACTATTGAGGTGATTTAATATTCTCAAATAACCAGGGATGATCCCATGTTGACCAAGGTCAACACTTCACACTTAGTATTTGAGGAAAGTGATTTAAATGAGATTCATCATCTCATGTGTTTTAAATAACCTTTGCAATTTAAATACTATTATGATTTAATTTCTACAAGTGAGCAAGTATGAGCCTAAGTAAATAAAGGTCAACACATTACTTCATATCACTTGTGAGAATGATTTAAATGAGGTGCTACACCTCATAGATTTAAATTCCTAAAATTTGAAATAGTTTAAATGGGCTAGTATTGACTACATAGCCAATATTCTGCTTCTAGCCCATGATCATATACAGAACATATATCATATTTTTACATAAACAATTATAGTTTGTGAAATGTGAATTATGGGAGGTGGAATCACCTCAAAATCTTTTATGGTTAATTTTTAACAAATGTTTGAAATCTGAAAAGTCCCTGCCTTGTTATTTTTGCTACTTTAATTCTACACAAGATCTAGGGTTGAAACCAGTGTGGTTGGATAGAGCTTTTCATAAGCTTTCCAAATATATAAATTTTATCAAATTTGGCCAAGTAAATTTGTAGTTATTAAAGATTTAGCAAAGCATAAGAGAGCAATTCACAGAAAATAATTAAAACGAAATTTGAATTCAAACGGTGGGCGGGAAGAAGTTGGGCCGGCCCAGCTGCTGCCCGGGCCTGGCGTGCATGGCGCATGCACGTCGGGCACGCGCGGAGCGCGCAGATCGTCGGATGACGATCCGACGGCGCTGGGCCGTCGTCTTCCTCCCGAACCAGGGATCTTGCGGGGGCCATATCTCTCACCTCGGAGCTCGGATTGAGGCGTGGTTAGGTGCGTTGGAAAGGTATTTTCAAGGGCTACAACTTTGGTGTAGGGCTCGATGGCTATGGTGATGAAAATCTGGGCGGTTTTTGAGGGATGCCGCCGGTGGCCGTGGCGAGCTCTTGGCTCCGGTGTGAGGCAAGGAGGGAGAGAGGGAGGCTCTAGGAGGGAGAGAGGGAGGCTGTGAGGTGGTGTGGTGCTGTCCCAAGAGAGGAGGGGGGGTTTATATAGACTTGAGAGAAGGAGGAGGACAAGTGGTGGCATGGTGAGGTCTACATCAATGGCATGGGCTTGGCATGGTCCTCTTTGCATCATTTTCTTGGTCTATGAGTGCTGCATGCTTGGTTGAGGTGGGATGATGGTATTTGACATAGGGTGCAGGGTGTGAGAGGGCTAGAGGTGTGCACCATTGATTAAAGTGAAAAGCATATGTGGTACATGCAAATGAGTGGCATGCTTGAGCATGGTGATCATGGCCAAGGTGGTGTCATATCATGATGTGCTTTTCAGAGTACCATGGTGTACTATCAATGATGGAAAGAGAGAGAGAGAGAGAGAGAGAAAAGTGAGAAAGTGATGATTAAAGTGAATTGTACCCCATTTTCACTTTATGTGTACTTTTCATCTCCAAAGCAATGACCTCCCTTGTGTGTAACTTTGGACAAATGGCTGCATGGTTGTGTTCTAAATGATGTTGGGCAACAATGTGTGGCATTGGTTTGAAATTTGGAGAGGTTTTGTGAAAATTCAAATAGTGGAGGGAATCTAGAATTTGTTTCAAGGTGGCATCTTGGCTTGAATAATTAGAGCAATGGTCAAAGCTTTGGTCAAAGTGGTCAACACGAAAATGTTCATCTTGATGAGGTCTTAGATGAGGGGCAAAGAGTTGTTAGGGTTTGGTTTAAGAATCTCTTAATAGAAGAGCTCAAAGTGGGTAAGATAATATAAAATGGCCAAATGACCATTATCATATATAAGTTGCATTTGAATTCTTCTTTGCTTTGATTTGGGTTTCTTTGGTGCAATTGTGTTTGTTTATCATATATAAACATTCTACAAGCAAGAGATCAAGCAATGGTGGCCTTTGGTGAAGATTTGCAAAATTGGTCTTATGTGTATGTGAGTGAAATTGGGAATTCCTCACCATTTGATTTCTCTCCAATTTATTTGATATTTCTTGACTCTAATGTGATTCTTATTAGTTTAGAAACATTTCCCAACCATTGAAACCAATTCAAATGGTCTTGTTCAAAGATTTGCAAAAATGGCCATAACACATAAGAGGCGATGTGTCATATTTCATTAAACTTGTAAATTGTTCATCTTGCTTCACTTGGACATGGGTTAGGGTCAATTTAGTGTTATATTAGGTTGAGAGATGGTTTCACATCAAGTGGTCAAAGTTTAGAGTCATAGGGCAAGAATTGGGTATTATGGCTATGTGTCACATATGCCTCTATGCATATGTTGCATTTGAGTTTTAATTTGACTTGACTTGACCCAAATGGTGTTGTTGAGTGTTGAAATGGTATATAGGAGTGATCCCACCATTCACAACATGTCTTAGGGTCAAGATTCTTATTTTTCCATATTTGCTATTTTCCTCTCATATGCCTCTATGGCATTTTTAGTTTCTTTTTATTTTCTTTGGAAACCACTTGGATTTGGTTTGATAAATACTAGGTAAGGTGTATGAAGGTTTTCCAAACCTCTAAACAAAGTAGAAAAGCTTAGGGTAAAGATTTATAAAAATAGCCATAGGCACATATACCTTTTTCTTATTTTATTTCCTTTTATTTTATTTTAGCTAGGACTAGCAAAAGTGCCCGTGCGTTGCACCGGGGGAAATAAATACGACTCAATCTAGGAGCCTTTATGAGTGTATCGGGTCTTCATACTCAAGGAATAGAGCACAAGATAGTACCGGTGGGCATTCGTACTCGAGGAATAAGTTGCTAGAATGTAGTGGCGGGTTGTCAAAGATAGCGGGGTCGCTGGCCACGGAAGCGTAGAACCGTAATGGGACTATAAACTTGGCGGCGTTGGAAGATTGAAAGGGATCGTGTGCGGACAAAATAAAAGGTGGATATGTACAAATCTTCACTTCCATAATAAATTGTAATCCTTATTCTAGTGCAAATGGGTTGTTTAGTCTCTAGAATTTTTTTGATATGACGCATTAGTTTTTAAATATGTATGGGTAATCTTTATTGTTCTCTGACTAAATCATTTTCAATAACCTTCAGTGAACAATTTGGAATGCTTTTCTTAGTTATATGAGACAAGGAGGAGTGTCAGCCAAAGAGTTACATACATGTCCGAAATTGTAGAAATTGTCGGTTGAAAAAAAACAAAAAATTGCAAACAGAAATTTAAATCCTAGAAGCAAACCGCATCAGCTAAGCAAATTGCAAAGACACCAAACAGTGGAGGCATGGGCTGAGACTTTCGTGCACGCGCAGCATGACTGCTTCGTGGTTGGCTCTCCTTGTCGCTTGTGCCTGCCCCACTTCCCGACGTTTCCCTGCGCCAGGATGTGGTGCGCGAGATGGCCGTCCGCACCGACATGACCCGGCTATGTCTGCCTCGACTTCGTTCTCGCTCTCGCCGATCTATTCTACAGGAAGAGCACCTCCCCTTGCCGCCCGAGATGTCAGGCTACTTCCGCCTCCAACCACGCCGCCAAGCTGTCCAGTCAGTCGCGCGCGGCCACGCCCACATCCTGCCGCCGTGATCGTTACCCCGATCCCCGGTGCCCAGCACGCCTCCGACATGGAGATGCCGAGCAGCCATATCCGCAAGGCCGATTCGTCGGCGTGCAGAAGATCAGCCTGCCGCTGCCATCGTTGCCCCGATCCCCGGTGCCCAGCACGCCTCCGGCATGGAGACGTCAAGCAGCCATATCCAAGGCTGATTCGTCGGCATGCAGAAGATCAACCTGTCGCGCAACAACCTCTCCTCTTCCGTCCACGCTGGCCGGTGGCGGCGTCGCGTTGCAACTCTGTCAAGATCCAATTCGCTTCATTGTTTTGCGACCCCACGCAACGAAAACATATAGTAACACGGCGTGCGGTTAGGATTCGATTTTGTATTGTTGTTGGACAAATAATCGATCCGCTCTCTCAATGCGACGAGCTGATTAGGGACGTGCCGGCCATGCGCACGTGGATGTACTGGATCTCGTGGACGGTGTTCGGCCGCCGTCATCGCGGTCGAGTGCAAGGCAAGATGGCGTCGAGGAAAACAATGTAGCGCGGGGGTGGTGGCACTCGGCGTCAAGTTATACTACAGAGCGGCAGCGGCACAAACGACCGGCAGCGGCACAAACGGCCGGCACCGGTGTGGTGGTGCAGGCACCATCGACCTAGTCCATCGGTCACGTTCCCACGCGCGCCTTGAGGCGGTCGATAAAGTCCGGGCTGGCCGGAGACGCTACTTGTACCAGCAAACTCCGGCCTTCCTGTGTTGAGCCATCGATCTTCCGCTTCCCTTTGTCATGCAGGCACCCGCCGCGGCTTGTCGTCGGCCGCCGGCGAGCTCGACCTTAACGCGGCCGCCTGATTTTCCATCGCTGACACGGCTGAAGATGAATTAATCGATCGTCTGTGTGGCGGACGTCCTGGTATTTATAGGTACATAATGCAGGCCAACCCTGCCTAGCTGGGTTGTTTCTATTCAGATCCAACTCTGCTTTCACGGTACACGGGCTAGCTTGGCTGTTTTGATTTGGATCGAACTCTATTTTGATCTTTCCTTAGTCCTTTGACGTACTTACTTAAGATGAATTGCTAGCTAGCTGTTTTGATTTGATCAAACTCTGTTTTATGAGACGTACATAAGGTGGGCAGTGTGCATGTAGACGGACGAAAGCGCACTTTAAAACGGACGAAAACGCATTTAGACGGACCAAACCAAGGAAACGTTAGCTCCTTTATTATTAGGTATATAGATAGGACAATGCCCGCGCGTTGCTGCGGCGTAGTACATAATATTAAAGATCTTTTCGGTCCAGATGGCTCTTGACACATATTGGGTTTTCTACTGCCCAATCCATGTGATATGCAATATAATGTGGATATTTCTTTGTGGTGCATATACGGCAGTTGGTAAAATATCAGACAATTATGTGCAAAGTGCGGCTTGATAGAAATCAGTGAACACCAATTCTTTTCTCTATACATGTTGGGTTTCATCACATTTTGTGATTGGTATAGATGAGCAGTTGTCAAGGTAAAGATAGTGCATAATTTCCTTCCCTACATCATTTAAAGGTAAATGATACCATATGAAGTGCTAAGTAATGACTGATACATAAGATACACCTGTGTGATATCTGGTGATCTTTAATTTAAGTTTCTAAAATATTTCTTTATAACCTCCAAATAATTTAGAAGATTTGAAACAGAAAAAATAGGTATATAAAGACTGTTTTTTTTTTTTGCGGGGAAGAGACTCATTGTTACATGTAGGCCCAAAAAGTAGTCGGCGACCTAAATCCATAAAAATCAGGGTAACATTGACACCCGACATGGAGCGCAAGTGCCGCCAGGTTTGAGATCGGTCAATGGCGCCACCACTCGTTATCTCTGTTGTCGCTGTTGTGCTCCTCGTTACCATGTCCGCGTCACCCTCGTACGACCAGCTCGACCTAAGCATGCCCACCGGCATTCGATGAGCTCCGCTTAGGTGTAATAACACCCGAAATTATTATGAAAATACATGAACTGCCATCATATTCAGTGACCGTACGTGCGGGGTGCTTATCAAAAATTCCTACCTGAAACACATAAAAATATGTCTATGAAATATTTTACTACTTTTTTTATTTCTTTAGATAAATGAATATGATGTATTGGCTAAAAGTAATAAAAAAATTGTGGCACTCGGGCGGTATTGTCTTCTTCCGAGCCCTCATCCAATCAATGGTCGGCCAGCCAGATCGAGCACATCAAGAAGAAGTAGTTCTAGCCACAACTATGTCCTTCCCTCCCTCAAGAAGGAGAAGAGCACCGGCCGATCTGCCTGATTTTTACCTACGCAAGTGGCGCATCGGCGGAGCTTGGAGCCTTGGACGCAGACAGGCGTCGGAGGACATCGGCCACGTCTATACCCAATGCTGCAGTTTTGTAGTACGTGACTGAAACTCGATCGAATAATCGAGTCCTTGACCTGGAATTCCTGAAACGACGCGGTGTCGTTGCCGGCCGGCGCGATGAGCACCGGGATGCCGTGCTTGCCGAAGGCGGCGATTGTCATTGTGGCATATAAATTGGATCCGCATGCTCGTAGTGTGGTCTGTGGGAGTAGGGACACCAGACCATCAAACGGGACGATATGGGTGAAAGGCAGAGGCTAGAGGAGAAGCGACGAACAGAGAAGCCAAGATTGGCCACGCCGGAAGCCGGGAACGGTGAGTCGACAGCTTTTTTTTTTAAATAAACATCAATATATTAAGCAAGTAAGCCGCCTCATTAAAAATCTTTCAGTCCCCTTCGGTTCCTCCACCTCGCTGCGCGTCGCTCTATCCGTGCACCACGTCGCTCGCGCCGGAGCTCCGCCTCCACGCCGACGAGATGCCGCCCCACTGCCGCTCGAGCTCCGGCTAGCACGGCGTCCGCGCGCGGCCGAACTGCACGTTCTACGCCGAGATCCGCAGCGGCGACGAGCGCATCGGGCTCGAGACCTTCGAGACGGCGCACGAGGCGGCGCGCGCTTACGACGCGGTCGCTTGGCGCCTCAGCCGCTCCCGGCGGTCGATGAATTTCGACGATGTCTGGACGCGATGGAAAAGCCCACAATGACGGACCAAACAACCGAAACGCTTCTCCCTTCATTATCGAAAACAAATGAGTACGAAAGTTGAGTAGAAAAACATATCCAACTTATGAGATGGAAGCTGTCAAACCAAGAATTTCCATGAAGGTTCTGAATATTAGTGTTGCGGTCTTAAGGATACCATTTTCTTTGTTGTGGTATATTCATAGGTAAATAAAATGATCTATTAGGGTGGCAAGTGGCGCCCGTGTTTGATCCCGCAAATCAGAAAATAGTGTGAATAAATGTTTTGGCAACGAAACATCAATGTAATTCCTAGAATAGGCAAGCCAGATTATTGGAGGACAAAACATGAAGTTAAATCTCAGTTGGTTGAATGACATAAAATCTGCAATTGATCCTGAGATGTACACAACTATCTACGAAGGAACATGCGATGTCCAAAGCTGGTTGACTTGCTAATCGGCCTAAATCAAGAAACCTGTGGCAGATCCTAGATCATACCGTACCCCAGCCTCCAGTCGGTATGGCTAGCAACTTCCACTCGTGGGTGTTCAATTCCGCCTGCTGCATCTCCTAACTCGATCATACATTCATACCTCAGCCTCCAGTCGGTGTACGTATGACATCACAGGTCATCACCATAGAACTATGGCCAGCTGGACCACGTCTGTTTTCAGCACCATGGGATGAGCGCATCGGCCTCATCTGAATCACGCTTGGAAAAACACACGGTTGTCGAATCTGGAAAATTAATCATTCATGAAGCCATATAATCAGGGCTAACCGGCTAGCGTTCTTTTGCACCAAAAAAAAATCTTGAGCCGCCAGCAAGGTCAGCCCAGAAGGCCCTGCCCCTGATTGTGAATAGAACGTCGCTGTCAAGCCCCTGCCCCTGATTGTGAATAGCACGTTGCTCTCAAGCCCCGATGGCATCTTTGGCGAGGGCCGCTCCTACCCCCAGGTTCCCGACGTCGCGTCAGCGTCGGGAGGCAGAGTACGTCTCGCCATGAGGATGACGGAGTACCCGTGGCCGTTTTCGCCAT
Organism: Lolium perenne; assembly: GCF_019359855.2. Taxonomy (NCBI): domain Eukaryota; kingdom Viridiplantae; phylum Streptophyta; class Magnoliopsida; order Poales; family Poaceae; genus Lolium; species Lolium perenne. The sequence continues at coordinate 220,405,744 of NC_067247.2, forward strand.
GGCGCACCAGCAGAGGCTGCCTGCTGTAGAAGCCCCAGCATCACCGGTAAGGTATCATGGCGGCTGGTAGATGGAAAAGACGGCGTCGCGTTTATGTGTATCGATCTAATCTGATCCTCAATCCCTGCGTTTATATGGCTATTTTTTTTGTGTGGTTCTCGTAGACGTCTCTTTCCTGTTTTAGCACCGATCATTTCCCTTGTGAACGGGTTATCGTAGACGTTTTTTTTTCCCTTTTCTAGCACCGGATGGTTTCGTTTACAAACACAAACCGATCGGTAGCAAACGGGCGCGGCAAGGACGAAAGCGCCTTATGCGACGGACGAAAGTGCACTTAAACGGATCAAACCAAGGAAACCTTATTTTCTTTATTATTAGGTATAGATGGTGAAAAGAGGGGTGAGGTTTTGGGTTTAAGATTATTTCAAACTACTATAACAAGCAAACATGGCAATAGCACAAGAATTAAGCAAGATCACTATGTATCACACTTAATTTAATAAAAGTTTTTGTTGGTTCCAAAATTTTGAACTAGGGAAATTCATTTGTTTTATTTTGAAATTTTTGGGATGTTACAGCAATGGAGAAGAAGAATGCGCCGGCGGTCGTCGCCTCCGAGCCCGTCGCCTCCGCGCCCGTCGCCACCGAGCCCGTCGCCGCCGAGCGCGTCGCCGCCGAGGGCGGTGCATCCAAGCGCGGCTCCTCCGTGAACTGGGCATCTCTCTCGGCTGATGGACCACTTCACAAGATCGGCGAATGCTTACTGGCGAACGAGGAGTACGCCGACACCTACTCTGCTATGAGGCAAGTCTGTAGAAATTGGCGCTCAGGTTTGCGTGAGCCCGACGTGCACCTGGACGAATGGATCATGCTAGACCACGCCCTTCCACGCGTCGCTGAGTTCACCTTCCTCCAACTCGGCACATCACGCTACGTCACCATAGATCTATCGGAAGTTCATACAAGGTTCAAATTCCTCCATATCTACCTTTTTATTTTCAATCTTCAACATCTTAGTGCTGAATGTTATCTTCATCAATATATTTTAGATACTACTTCGTCGGCTTTTGCCATGGCATCATCGTGCTTGCCCAGAAGAACCCGCCGCACAAGATACGGCTTCTGAACCCACTCACAAAGAAATCGAACACTATGTTTGAGGCGCAGATGCCATCTGTTTTTCTGAAATCAGTCGCTATTATCAAATCCCCGACTATGGTCTTCGTTGCCGCACATTACCCGCCGGAAATTGGTTGGGTCGATGAGAGCACTCCAACTAAGGATATAAATGAAGATTGGGGAGAAGTAAGATTTTCGATCAAGAACCATTGTCTGCGTTGCATTACCCCATTCAATGGTGAACTGTATGCAGTAGCTGCGGACAATTTTGAGAACGGAAGAATAGTGTGCACCAATGTACAGTTGCAGCAGCGCGCGAGCACTGTCAAGATGGAGACACTAATTTCATTTCCAGAATTTGGACATCAGAAGTTCTACCTTGTGAAGTCGGATGGTGATCTGCTGCTTGTGTTGTTGGTCGGCGAGGCTTTGGCGGGCAAACCATTGGTGTACCGTGTGGACACTCAGAGCCGCTCTCTCCATCCGGTCAGTAACATTGGCAGTAATGCCTTCTTCGTGAATTATATCCGGTGTATCTCCGTCGACACCAGAGTGTACCCGACACTTCGACCTGGCAGCATCTACTACACGGATTTGGGTTATATCAGAGAGTACTCTCATGATACAAAGGCCTGGGATGAGTGGCCACTACGTGTGGATAGAATAGGACTCTACGGTATGAGAAATGAACACAGGCCATACCGTTTGGAGGATGTATTGGCCTCACACTGCAGACGGAAGGAGTTCAATGAATATTTCCTTGGGGTAATGCACGAATGGAGAAAGGAAGAAATATATGAGGAGGAATGAAGAACAAATTCATTCATCCTGGGGTATCCTAATCTTCTTGTTGTCCATACATTGCGTGTGTCTTGTATATTTTTCAGCTTAGTTTGTCGTGAACATTAACAACGTTATTGGCTGCTTTTGGCTGTTGTATGCAGTTTATGTATTATACTTAGTTTTCTGATTATGCTGTTGTGAATTTATCATATACTAGCTTCTAGATTTGCTGCCATATTGGGCAAAAAACGAGGGCCAAAAGGCATAAATAACCCCATAGATTTTCTACTAGATTTGCTGCCATATTGAAGAAAGACAGAAATAGAAGCTTCTCTAGATTTGATACTAATTTGGTGAAAAAGATAGAGAGAGAAAGAGGGGAAAAGGTGCTCTTAAAAATGCCAATTTGGGCCGAGAGACAAAACCCAGCTCCTGCTCATGTGCAACCAAACGCTTCTCGTCCTGTCCCACGCGGTCCCTTTCTACTAGCCCCGCGCGACGCGGCCCCACACGACGCGGCCCCACACAACGCGGCCCCACAGACGACGCGGCGCAACACGTCAGCACAGAACGTCCAAATAAACGGATTCCTTCCGTCTGTGCGGGTTTCAGACATAGGCTTGGGGAAAACTGAGGAAAAACTAAGGGGCTGGGGAAAACTGAGTACAACTAACGACCCGAGGGCACGAAAATAGAAATCCCTATTTCTTATGTGAGCATTATTAAAATTGCTGAGCCCATCTTAATGGCTATAAAGAAAGCACTTCTTGGGAGATAACCCATGTATTTATTTTGCTACTGCTTTGTTGTGTCTTGGAAGTTGTTACTACTGTAGCAAACTCTCCATATCTTTATTTTATTGCATTGTTGTGCCAAGTGAAGTCTCTAATAGAAGGTTGATACTAGATTTGGATTTCTGCGCAGAAACAGATTTCTATCTGTCACGAATATGAGTATGATTCTCTGTAGGTAACTCAGAAAAATCTGCCAATTTACATGCATGTTCCTCAGATATGTACGCAACTTTCATTAGTTTTGAGTTTTCTGATTTGAGCAACGGAAGTACCTCTTAAAAATTCGTCTTTACTGGCTATTCTGTTTTGGCAGATTCTGTCTCTGTTTTTTGCATTGTCTCTTGTGGACTTTAAGTGAGGCTTTCTAGACATGGAGAGCTGTAGCTAATGTTTTATTGAGTTCTTGCAATGTGTCACTACAGGACCAAGGTGGATTAAAGTTTTTTTTTGAGTACTAACCCCTCTAATGAAGTTTATGAGAAGTTTGGTGTGAAGGAAGTTTTCAAGGGTCAAGAGAGGAGGATGATATATGATCAAGAAGAGTGAAAAATCTAAGCTTGGGGATGCCCCCGTGGTTCATCCCTGCATATTTCAAGAAGACTCAAGCGTCTAAGCTTGGGGATGCCCAAGGCATCCCCTTCTTCATCAACAATTTATAAGGTTTCTTCTATTGAAACTATATTTTTATTCGCACATCTTATGTGCTTTACTTGGAGCGTCTGTGTGCTTTTATTTTTGTTTTTGTTTGAATAAATTCGGATCCTAGCAATCCTTGTGTGGGAGAGATACACGCTCCGCTTGTTCATATGAACACTAGTGTTCTTAGCTTTACTTTTAATGTTCATGGCGAAGGTTGGAAACAGAAAATGCTACATGTGGTAGTGGTATAATGGAACACTTGCATAATCTTGTAGATCATTGAGCTTTGATAACTTGATTCTTTGCAAACGTTTTGAGGTATTTAGATGGTAAGTCTTGCTGGATAAATAAGTTAAAATTAGTAGTGGATTGTTGTCTTTAAGCTTGTGTCGTACTACAAACTCTATTTAAATAGTTGAAGGTGTAGTTGGACTTGATAGCTTTCCATGTCTAAGAGTTCATCGTAATAACTAAGTTGTGCTGAAGGTCGAGGGAGCTAGCGGGGTACTTGTGCCACCGTGAACGGCCCTCCTTGGAGTAAATTTTAATCATGCTCTTAATGTTGAACCTGCTAGTTGTTTGCAATAAGCTTGTGAGTTCTTTTTGACTAATGTTAAGCTACGGTTTTTGGCACTTCCACCATCCAAATTTGCTAGCCTCTTCGGTGTTGTGCATTGCCTTTTGCTCACATTGAGAATTGTGCATACTTCGCCAGTACATCCAAACACGTGGGAGGACTTTCTCTTGTTCTCCTACACATAAGCCCATACATCTCCTCAAAACAGCCACCATACCTACCTACCACAACATTTCCATAGCTGTTCCGAGATATATTGCCATGCAACTTCCATTTTACATTACATGTTGTCATTTATCATTTATATATTGCTTTGCATGATTCTATACAGCTGATGTGTGGTTTACCCATGTTACGCTAGATCATTGCACATCCTGCTACACTGGCAGAGGCATACAGTTTTATACATCATGTTTCATTCATTATGAGTTATTTGTACCAAAAAGTGTGTTGTCATATTAGGATGTTGCCCCTAAAAGTGAAAAGAGCCATGGAGGCCATCAAAAAGAGAAAAAGAAAAGAAAGAAAAAATATAGAAAAGAAAAGAAAAAGAAAAAAAAGAATAAAGAAAAAGGGGGCAGCATTACTATCTTTTATCCACACTTGTGCTCATGTTCTAGCACCTGCATTATTCATAGTCATCATTTGTGCTCATGTTTAGCACCTACACTCCATATGAGAGAGTTTTCATGTTTTACTAGTATAACTATGTGGGGAATTTACACTATAGAACTTGGATCCGTCGGGATTACCCCGAATCATCGTAACACAGTACGCGGATCATCAACCATAACCTTTCACTTATAAATCCTAGTATGAGCACCTCTCCCCATGAGCTTGGCCTCCCAGTGAAGACCAACTGTCAACCTGGGAACTGCACAGGGCTTGGCCGTACAATTCACCTCAATTCACATCATTTCTCAACAACGGAGGCAGCCTCAAGCGTAACCCCTATGACGTGTGTTCAGAGGGAACCCATACTAAGATGCATAAACTTCCAGTTAAACCCTACCCATAATCAGGTATTGTGGGGGTACTCAATATTGGAAAGGTATCGCATTCAAACCAATATCATGTTTATCAAAAATCACCATCTTCTCTTCGTCATATTCACCTTCAAAAATCATTCAATGGAATGCTTCATCATTCCAAGGTTTCAAAATTCAGTTCAAGTCACCTTGTTCCCATCTAGAGTAGTCAAGTTTTATTCATTAGCATTAGCTCTAAATCATGAGGGGTGCTAACTTGCTTTGCTTGATTAAGACTAACCTTTCTACTCTAGTAAACTTCTTTACTTTGACCAAAGTTAACTATAAAGGTAACTTCTTGAGAAAACAAGTAAAAACTTGTAAGGTATAAACTTGGGATAGGCTTATGTAAGAAAAGATAAGATTCATGGTGCCTTGCCCCAAATGGCTTTGCACTTTGCAAGAATATTACCTTGCCTTGGTAGTTCTCAAAGTTCTCCTCCTCCTCCTCTTGGTAGCAACCTTCTTCTTCCGGGTATTCTCCGGTGCTAGCGTCTAAATTTAAATACGAGTATAATCACTCAACTAATTCAATGGCTATTCCATACATCACATATATTCACACAAACTATGCTAAGCACACAATTAATCTAATTATGGTGCATTGGTGGTGTTGCTTGAGGAGAATTAACTTCCTTTTAATTAATATGTTAAAGATAGTTTCCATAGGGTTCTTGAGAAATAACTTCCTCTCATTGAAATCTTCTTAAGATTTAATTTCTCACAATCATACAATGAACTTATATTGACCTAAGTCAAACATTCATTATCATCATTTGAGAAAATGATTTAAATGAGGTAGACCGCCTCATACCATTTAATAATGCTACCATTGATTTAAATCTCCAAGAAATTCATATAAGTGAGTTTGGCCAGGGGTCCAAACATCACATGAATTCATTTGGGACAAGATTTAAATGAAGTAAAATACTTCATATGATTTGCATAATAGTTTTGGACAATATCACTTAGATAAACTAGCCATATTGTCCATTAATTAAACTAGGGCATGATCATGCAAAGTGACCACACCATTTTCTTGCATAAACAATTAGTGTAAGTCAAATGTGAGCTATTGGAGTTGGAATTAACTTAATATCTATTTTGGTTGATTTTTAATAATTATTTGAATGGGGAAAAGTCCCTGCCTTCTTCTTTTTATCAGATTAATTATACAACTAATCTTGAGATGGGACCAGTGGCATATTGTAGATCTTTTTCATAGCTTTCCAACAATATGAAATTTGTTAAATTTGGCCAAGCCAAACAGATTCTATGGATTTTTAAAGTTGGAGCTAGTATTGAATTTGATTTGAATTTAATTAAACAGAATTTGAATTAAAGGGCCGGCGGGAAACGATGCTGGGCCGAAACGGTTTGAAACAAAGGAAAACGGCCCAGCAGCGCAACTCGTGCGAGTGGGCCGTCTGACAGAGTGGGGGCCACTCGTCAGCGACTTATAAACACCGAATCGGTACGAGCGACGCGGCGCGTTGGATTAGAAGGCGATCCAACGGCTCACCGTCGTCGTCTTCTCCGACGAGAGAGGGTTACAGGCACGGCGGCGCTAGGGGGTCGGAGGGCTAACCAGAGCTCCAGCAAGGGTTGGCAGTGTGCGTGAGGTAGATGTGGACGACGGCGAAGCAGCTGGTAGCAGTGGCGGAGCTCGAGGTGGAGCGAGGAGAAGTGGTGAAGGGTGGGGAGTGAGATGGTGTGCTCCATTGCTTCCAGGGAATGCTCTATTTATAGAATCGAGCGAGGGCTGCGGGGCAGGGTGGTGGTCGACATGGGCGCGGCGATCCCGGCGAGGTGTTGGGCTAGGCAAGGGTTCATGGACGTTCTCCTCGTCCAGGCGAAGCTGTAGGTAGCAACGGCACGGTCGGGCGGCGTCTGTGGGCGACGCATTGCTTCCGTGTCATCGGGCGGCGTCTACGGGATTTTCTTCTCCGTCTCCGGTGGCGGCGGTCCAGGGTCGGGTCGAGCGTGTGTCTGGCAGGTCTGAGGTGTCACGGCGATGCTCAACGCGTTGCAAGCGGGGCCAGAGTGAGTGCGAGGCGATGGGGTGGCGCGTGTCCAGTGTGCGCCCACACGCGACGCGAGCGGCATCTGGCGGCGACCTTGGCGCGCGATCTCCGGCGAGTGGTCGTCTCCTCCTCGACCAGGGCTGGTGTAGGCGTGGCTAGGGTGGTGCGGTGGCGAGGTTTGGCAAGGTGGCCAGGGCAGAGGGAGAAGGGAGAGAGGGGAGGTGTGTCGGGGTGGCAACATGGCCGGCATGGCCATGCCCTACCTTGCCATGCTCTCCCCTTAGGGTTACTATGTGTCATTAAGAGTGAGAGGGAACCAGGGGACCATTTAGAATAGGTTTGGGGTAGATTAGAGGTGAGTAGATCACTATTTGAAATAGTGTCAAATAGTTCCATATTTGGAATTTGTCATTTTTGTCCAAATTTGATTGAATTCAAAAGGTTGCCAAATTTGAAATGTGTGTGTTTGGTTGAGTTATAAATGACCAGAGAAGATGAGGTGTGGTGGTGGAATTGTTAAATTCAAAGAACTGCAAATTTGGCTAAGTGTGAGATTGTTCCACTTAATAAAAAGTGTCAACTTTGGATGAGCATAGCATTTGATCTAGAAAGAATTTGGCATGGTGGTATTTACAAAAAGTGTTCACCTTGATGTTGTCTTGGATGAGGTGCAAAGAGTTGACAAAGTTTAGTTTGAAAAAATTGAATTGCAGGGGCTCAAAGTAGTGATCAGACTATAATTGGCAGATTTGGCCATTATCATATGTGAGCCAAATTTGAATATGAAAACCATTTGATTTGTGTTTCTTTGATTCCAAAAGTTGTAATAAGTGTTTAATAACATTGTTCAACTAATGGTGAAGACCAAATTGGTCTAGGGTCAAAATTTATAAAAATGGCATAGGCCATATGTGAGGGTTTTAGGGTTTTTCCTTTTATTTGATTTCTTTCTCTTTTTGATTTATTTGGTTGGTGATCTTCTCATGATCACATTAGGGTTTTAGAGTATAGCACATACACATAATAACAATCATCATGGCATATAAATCAAATGCACAAGTCCTATGCAAGGCACTATATGCAATTTAAAAAGTTTTTGTTGGTTTGAAATTTTGCTCTCTGGAATTCTTCTAACTTTCTTTTTATTGAAATTTGGGATGTTACAAACCCTTCCCCCTTACAAAAGATCTCGTCCCGAGATCGAAAAGAAAGTTAGGTACTAAAGAGATCTGGGTACTCCTTCTTCATGAAGTCTCCGCGTTCCCAGGTGGCTTCATCTTCAGTATGATTGCTCCATTGTATCTTCAGAAACTTGATGCTTCGGGTACGGATGGTTCGGTAAGCTTCCTCCAGGATGCGAATCGGCAATTCGCGGTATGTCAAGTCCTTGTTGATATCCACCGATCGGTGATCGATGTTCTTGAACACTTCGGTCTTCCCAGGGACTTCAAGGCACTTCCGGAGGAGTGAGATGTGAAACACGTCGTGCACAGCCGACATCTCTTCTGGTAGCTCCAGTTGATAAGATACTTCACCTCGGCGGCTGAGGACTTTGAAGGGTCCGACATATCGGGGTGCGAGCTTTCCTTTCAGCTGAAATCTCTCATTCCTTTCAAGGGGGATACCTTGAGATAGACGAAGTCTCCGATCTCGAAGGTCATCTCCCGACGTCTCTTGTCGGCATAGCTCTTCTGTCTTGATTCCGCCGTCTTGAGGTACTCGCGAATCTTGTGCACTTTCTCTTCGGCTTCACGAAGAACATCTGGGCCAAAGACTTGGCTTTCTCCGACTTCTGACCAGTTCAGGGGGGTACGGCATTTCCTTCCGTACAAGGCTTCAAAGGGGGCCATCTGTAGGCTAGCTTGATAGCTGTTGTTGTAAGAGAATTCTGCGTAAGGTAATGTAGGGATTCGTTGCATAGAAAACAAAAAAATTCCTACCGCGAGAACGCAATCCAAGCCAAGATGCAATCTAGAAGATGGGAGCAACGAGGGGATGAACGAGACTAACCCTTGAAGATTTCCAAAGCCTATAAGAGTAGGCTCTTATTGCTGCGGTAGACGATCACTTGCCGCTTGCAAAAGCGCGTAGAAGATCTTGATCACGGTGCCACGATCAGGCAGCACCTCCGTACTCGGTCACACGTTCGGTGTTGATGAAGACGACGTCCTTCTCCCCGTTCCAGCGGGCAGCGGAAGTAGTAGCTCCTCCTTGAATCCGGCAGCACGACGGCGTGGTGGCAGTGGCGGTGGAGATCTCCGGCGGAGCTTCGCTAAGCGTGCGGGAGAAGAGGAGGAGAGAGGGGGCGGCTAGGGTTTGGGAGAGGGGGTGGTCGGCCTCAAGGGGTGCGGCCAAGCTATGGCTCTATGGTGGTCGGCCCCCTCCCCTATGCCCCTCATTATATAGGTGGAAGCCCCAAGAGTTGTAGTCCAAGTCTTCGAATAAGATCCCAACACCAAAACTTCCCAAAGGTGGGAAACCTACTCAAGGGGGGAGTCCTACCCAAGGTGGGACTCCCACCTTTTCCTTAGGTGGGGTGGCCGGCCACCATGGGTGGAATCCACCTGGGATTCCCTTCCCCTTAGGGCTGGCCGGCCATGCTAGTGGAGTTCCTCCGGGACTCCACCTTCCATAGTGCCATTCTTCCGGACTTTTCTAGAACCTTCTAGAACCTGCCATAAATGCACCGGATCATTTCCAAACTTGGAATATGACTTCCTATATATGAATCTTATTCTCCGGACCATTCCGGAACTCCTCGTGATGTTCGGGATCCCATCCGGGACTTCGAACAAAACTTCGAACTCCATTCCATATTCAAGTTCTACCATTTCAACATCAAACCTTAAGTGTGTCACCCTACGGTTCGCGAACTATGTGGACATGGTTGAGTACTCTCTCCAACCAATAACCAATAGTGGGATCTGGAGATCCATAATGGCTCCCACATATTCAACGATGACTTTAGTGATCGAATGAACCATTCACATACGATACCAATTCCCTTTGTCACGCGATATTTTACTTGTCCGAGGTTTGATCATCGGTATCACTCTATACCTTGTTCAACCTCGTCTCCTGACAAGTACTCTTTACTCGTACCGTGGTATGTGGTCTCTTATGAACTTATTCATATGCTTGCAAGACATTAGACGACATTCCACCGAGAGGGCCCAGAGTATATCTATCCGTCATCGGGATGGACAAATCCCACTGTTGATCCATATGCCTCAACTCATACTTTCCGGAAATCCCACCTTTATAACCACCCATTTACGCAGTGGCGTTTGATGTAATCAAAGTACCTTTCCGGTATAAGTGATTTATATGATCTCATGGTCATAAGGACTAGGTAACTATGTATCGAAAGCTTATAGCAAATAACTTAATGACGTGATCTTTATGCTACGCTTAATTGGGTGTGTCCATTACATCATTCATACAATGATATAACCTTGTTATTAATAACATCCAATGTTCATGATTATGAAACTAATCATCCATTAATCAACAAGCTAGTTAAGAGGCATACTAGGGACTCTTTGTTATTTACATATCACACATGTATCAATGTTTCGGTTAATACAATTATAGCATGGTATATAAACATTATCATAAACACAAAGATATATAATAACCATTTATTATTGCCTCTTGGGCATATCTCCAACAGTCTCCCACTTGCACTAGAGTCAATAATCTAGTTTACATTTGTAAAGATATAACGCCTTGGCCTTCTGGTGCTTTATCATGTTTTGCTCACGGGAGAGGTTTTAGTCAACGGATCTGACATGCTCAGAACCGTATGTATTTTGTAATTCATTTGCATCTCAACGCATCACTCATTTCCAAATGAGTCGGCATTAAATATGTTTGGTCTTCTGGTGGAACCTTAATTCCGCGGTCTGAAATATGTCACTAATATTGTCACACACAATATAGCTTCAAAGTTCTGACTCTGTCGGAACTACTCCAAGTTCTAAAAGAACCTCTTGACTTAACATCCTTTGTCATTGTCAAAACCATGACATACTCTGCCTTCTTTTGTAGAATCCGTCACAATATTTAGAACTCTTCTAATTCTAGCATAGACAACTTCTAGCTCATTGTGCTACCTTTTAAAACAACACTTAGTCTAATTTGAAATTGAAATTTTATTTTCATATGTGACAAAACAAATATCGGTGCAACACTTTACAGCGATTTGTTTGTCATTTCTTCATACAAAAACTATATATATATATATTCTTGGTTCTTCTTAAGTACTCAAGAATATTCTTACTGTTTTTCAATGATCATCACATGAATCATTCTGGTATATGCTCCTAACCTTTTAGAGCACAAGATATCTGATTATGTACATATTATTCATGATCTAAAATCACTCATGTGTTTTTACTCATCGAGTGTCAGATACACTCAAGTCTTGTTAAACCTTCACATGACAAGAACATTTTCTTAATATTTCTATATTGAACTACTTCAATATCCATTCTATGTACTTTGACTTAAACTTATTATGTGTTTCAATCTATCTTCATAGATCTTGACACTAAATTTGTTTCAGTCCATATCCTTTCATTGAAGTTAATTTCTCAATGAAACTTTTTTAATCAAGTATATAATTACATCATTTATAACCAGCTATATGTCATCTACATAAAGTATTATAAATATGTCTCAGCGCTCCCACTTAATTTCTTGCAAATGCAAGCCTCTTCATCGTTTCTAATGAAATCAAAAACTCTTTGACTATTTCATCTGGTGAAGATTCCAACTCCGTGATACTCACTTCATCCAATTGAAGTTTGTATACCTATTTAGTATTCTACGGACTAGCAAAACAATTGGTTGTATCTTGTATACACCTTTAATACACACGTCTGATAAGTAATGTGTTTTGCCATCCTACTAGCATATCTCATAAAAGAAACATGTAGTGATTACTAGAATAATCCACATAGACTATAAGCATTGCTACGGTAGATCTAATATTATCGTAGTCAACTCTTTGAACTTTGTCGTAAACAATTTTTCGACAAGTCTAGCTTCTTCAAGGATATTTCATCCAAGTCCATCAATTTTATAGATCTTTTTACTTTCAAAAAGTATTTATCTATCTTGGATTTCATGGCGTATAGCCATTTTAACGGAGTCAGGGCCCATCATAACTTCTTTGTTTGTAGTTGGTTTATCATTGTTCAAAATCAATCCTTTGTCCACAAATCATTTATTTGATCACAAAGTAAACCATACCTACAAGGTTCAATATGTACTTCGATCTCCATGGCTAAAACACTTTGTAGTCATGGGAGCCATGATCGTCGTGGCTGCTTCCGGAACCAATTCCGATGATGCGCTACTCTGATCATTATGCTCAGGTTCATAAACTTTATCAAGTTCTATTGTCCTCCCACTCAAAAATTTCGCTAGAAACAATTTCTTGGAAATAAGAAACATTGACAAACTCTTTTGTCTTTGTCTCCATAGTGGGAAGAATTCCCAATCAATTTTCTGGGATAACCAACAAAGACATTCATCCGATTTTGGTTGTAAACTTATTTACTTATGCTATGCATACCAAAATTTAAGAAAGGACTATTAGGGTTCATACCCATGCCATAACTCGTATGGTGTCATTTCTACGGATCATGATGATGCTCTATTCAGTGTAAAAGCGGTAGTCTCTAAAGCATAATCCACAAAAAATATAATGGCTTTATTTTATTTTATCTCATCATTAATCCAACAAAGTTTGGATACATCTCTTGGATACTTCATCATCACTTATGATACTCCAAGAAACGTGAGTTGTAGAACAATTTCATAACTCTCTTAGATGTTCGCTAAAACTCGTAATTCAAATATTTCCACCATGATCCAATCATAGATATTTGACTTTTCTATTACGATGATTTCCTACTTCATGCTAAAAATTATTTGAATCCATTCAAATGTTTCAAACTTCTTCCTTATCGAATATATCCATATATACTCAATTCATTATTGAAAGTTTTCATGAAGTAGAAGAATCTCCCGCACACAACTATATCCAGTGAACCACATACATCATCATGTATTTTTCCACTAAGTTAGTTGCCCGTTCAACTCTTGGCCTATGAACGGTATTTTAATCATTCTCTTTAGAAAAGATTTGCAAGCACCAAATGATTCAAAAATCAAATGACTCCAAAAATCCATTTACATGGAGTTTCTTCATGCGTTCCTTTCTAACATGACCTAAATGGCGGTCCCACAGATAAGTGGAATTCAAATCATTTGCCTTATGGCATTTTAGCGTCAGTGTTATGTATGTGTGTTTCACCATTAAGATTTATAATAACTTATCCATCATACATGGAGTAATGTCATAATTTTAACAACTCATTGTTTTCATTTGACCAGAGCAAAATAACAATTATTAAGTTCTTTATTATAAATTCTAAGGGCTAGATAGAATGCCAACGACGAACATAATAACACTTTATTTTGTTCCAGACGTGTATTCCTACCATATTCCTTGTCAGTCACTTAGGCCATTGTATTCTTGTATTGTGTTGTTTTGTATGACACTTCATACCAACCAATATGGTACTAATACCCAAGAATTTCATTGTGTGATCTAACTAGGAATACAACCATAACATGTATATCATTTATATACACCTGAGCTAGACTTTCTAGTCTTTTCTTTCTGCCAATAATGTTTTGTAGTTTCTCTTTTAGCTTTCCTCATTATTCAGAAAAACACTTCAACATCAATAACTTCTAGGTTTGTTGGTCAAATACCAATAACCTTGAGGTTCTTACTTTGAAGTTGATCATCATATGACAAGTGTTCCGGATTTCAATATTAGTAACCTTGTAATATGATGAACAATTTCACTCATAATTTTATCCATTGTATCATGATGATTTTCTGAGACCATGTCTGTACATGCTTGGCTCATAAAGTTTAACCTTAGTATTCGCATGTGCAAATCTGGCTTGCACCCGTTGTATGCACACGTAGAATCTATAACACCCGATCATCACGTGATGCTTCGAAACGACGAGTCTTAGCAACGGTGCATACTAAGGACGATTACTTCATGGATATGCGAATATTGTTAGTGCCCCAATAGTTGGAGGATTGGGACGCCTTGCGTCTTCAACCTTCGTACATTCCCATAAAACTTATGAGTTTATGTAGTCTCACCAAATTATATTCTATCATCTTGTAATAAGGTCTTAGATATCACATATATCTCATACCTTGAATATTTCTGAAAACGAAATTTTCAGCTACTTACTTTTCAAACAGATTTGAACTTCAAGTTTCACGGAGACAAGATGACTTTAGTTACTAATTGAAATCATAGCTCATTGAATCAACAATATGAGGTTTACTAAAAATTTGCAATAGGACTTAATCAATTCTTGATTCTTTAACAATACGGTACCAATCCATAAAGTTTCTTATCAGATTTTAACAGTATTTCTATCTCAATTACAAGACTAGCGCATAGTAGTAAACGGATGCCAATACTACAAAATTAATTCAAAATACTACTCAGACTATGTTTATGATAATTAGTTCATGTTTTTAATCTAATTACTAATGAACTCCCACTTAATACAACATCCCTCATAGTTGTTAAGTGGTACACGATCCAAATCCACTACACCAAAACCAATCATCACGTGAGATGATGTAGCTTCAATGGTGAACATCAACATGTTGATCATATCATCCATATGACTCGTGTTCAACCTTTCGGTTTCCGTTGTCCCGAGGCCATGTCTGTACATGCTAGGCTCGTCAAGCAAACCCAAGTATTCCGCGTGTGCAACATGGCTTACACCCGTTGTATATGAACGTTGAATCTATCACATCCGATCATCACGAGATGCTTTGAAACGACGAACTTTGGCAACGGTGCATACGAGGGGAGAACACTTTATTATCTTGATATTAATGTGAGGGATCATCTTATAATGCTACCGTCGCGTTCTAAGCAAAATAAGATGCATAAAGGATTAACATCACATGCAATTCATATGTGATATGATATGGCCCTTTTGTCTTTGCGCCTTTGATCTTCATCTCCAAAGCACGGACATGATCTCCATCATCAACGGGCATGATCTCCATCATCGTCGGCGTAGCGTCAAGGTTCATGGCGCCGTCTTCATGGTTGTTCACCTCATGTAGCAACTATTACAACTACTTTGAAATACTACTCAACATGAAATTTAAAGACAACCATAAGTCTCCTACCGGTTGCCACAATACAATAATGATCATCTCATACATATTCATCATCACATTATGGCCATATCACATCACCAAACCCTGCAAAAACAAGTTAGACGTCTCTAATTTAGTTTGCATATTTTACGTGGTTTAGGGTTTTCGAGAGAGATCTAATCTACCTACGAACATGAACCACAACGGTGATACTAATGTTGTCAATAGAAGAGTAAATTGAATCTTCACTATAGTAGGAGAGACAGACACCCGCAAAGCCTCTTATGCAATACAAGTTGCATGTCGAACGAGGAACAAGTCTCATGAACGCGGTCATGTAAAGTTAGTCCGGGCCGCTTCATCCCACTATGCCACAAAGATGCAAAGTACTCAAACTAAAGACAACAAGAGCATCAACGCCCACAAAACCATTGTGTTCTACTCGTGCAACCATCTATGCATAGACACGGCTCTGATACCACTGTAGGGATTCGTTGCATAGAAAACAAAAAATTTCCTACCGCGAGAACGCAATCCAAGCCAAGATGCAATCTAGAAGATGGGAGCAACGAGGGGATGGACGAGACTAACCCTTGAAGATTTCCAAAGCCTATAAGAGTAGGCTCTTATTGCTGCGGTAGACGATCACTTGCCGCTTGCAAAAGCGCGTAGAAGATCTTGATCACGGTGCCACGATCGGGCAGCACCTCCGTACTCGGTCACACGTTCGGTGTTGATGAAGACGACGTCCTTCTCCCCGTTCCAGCGGGCAGCGGAAGTAGTAGCTCCTCCTTGAATCCGGCAGCACGACGGCGTGGTGGCAGTGGCGGTGGACATCTCCGGCGGAGCTTCGCTAAGCGTGCGGGAGAAGAGGAGGAGAGAGGGGGCGGCTAGGGTTTGGGAGAGGGGGTGGTCGGCCTCAAGGGGTGCGGCCAAGCTATGGCTCTATGGTGGCCGGCCCCCTCCCCTATGCCCCTCATTATATAGGTGGGAAGCCCCAAGAGTTGTAGTCCAAGTCTTCGAATAAGACCCCAACACCAAAACTTCCCAAAGGTGGGAAACCTACTCAAGGGGGGAGTCCTACCCAAGGTGGGACTCCCACCTTTTCCTTAGGTGGGGTGGCCGGCCACCATGGGTGGAATCCACCTGGGATTCCTTCCCCTTAGGGCTGGCCGGCCATGCTAGTGGAGTTCCTCCGGGACTCCACCTTCCATAGTGCCATTCTTCCGGACTTTTCTAGAACCTTCTAGAACCTGCCATAAATGCACCGGATCATTTCCAAACTTGGAATATGACTTCCTATATATGAATCTTATTCTCCGGACCATTACGGAACTCCTCGTGATGTCTGGGATCCCATCCGGGACTTCGAACAAAACTTCGAACTCCATTCCATATTCAAGTTCTACCATTTCAACATCAAACCTTAAGTGTGTCACCCTACGGTTCGCGAACTATGTGGACATGGTTGAGTACTCTCTCCAACCAATAACCAATAGCGGGATCTGGAGATCCATAATGGCTCCCACATATTCAACGATGACTTTAGTGATCGAATGAACCATTCACATATGATACCAATTTCCTTTGTCACGCGATATTTTACTTGTCCGAGGTTTGATCATCGGTATCACTCTATACCTTGTTCAACCTCGTCTCCTGACAAGTACTCTTTACTCGTACCGTGGTATGTGGTCTCTTATGAACTTATTCATATGCTTGCAAGACATTAGACGACATTCCACCGAGAGGGCCCAGAGTATATCTATCCGTCATCGGGATGGACAAATCCCACTGTTGATCCATATGCCTCAACCCTCATACTTTCTGGATACTTAATCCCACCTTTATAACCACCCATTTACGCAGTGGCGTTTGATGTAATCAAAGTACCTTTCCGGTATAAGTGATTTATATGATCTCATGGTCATAAGGACTAGGTAACTATGTATCGAAAGCTTATAGCAAATAACTTAATGACGTGATCTTTATGCTACGCTTAATTGGGTGTGTCCATTACATCATTCATACAATGATATAACCTTGTTATTAATAACATCCAATGTTCATGATTATGAAACTAATCATCCATTAATCAACAAGCTAGTTAAGAGGCATACTAGGGACTCTTTGTTGTTTACATATCACACATGTATCAATGTTTCGGTTAATACAATTATAGCATGGTATATAAACATTATCATAAACACAAAGATATATAATAACCATTTATTATTGCCTCTTGGGCATATCTCCAACAGGTAAGCAGTCTTCCCACTTGGATCCATATTCCAGTACACATGCTCTCAGCATGTCCTCCAGTATCTGGTTGACTCTCTCAGTCTGTCCGTCGGTCTGAGGGTGATAGGCGGTGCTGAAATTCAGACGCGTTCCTAGTCCTTCGTGCACTTTCTGCCAGAATCTTGAGGTGAACTGTGATCCTCTATCTGACACTATCGACTTCGGGGTTCCGTGCAGGGCGACTATTCTGGAGATGTACAGTTCAGCTAACTTTGGGCCTTGGTACGTGGTCTTGACAGCGATGAAATGGGCGACTTTGGTCAGTCTATCGACAACTACCCATATTGAATCATTGTCTTTGCTGGATTTGGGCAGTCCGGTGATAAAGTCCATTCCTACGGAGTCCCACTTCCATTCTGGAATCTGCAGTGGTTGTAGCAGTCCGGCGGGTCGTTGATGTTCTGCCTTGACTCTCTGACAGATGTCGCACTTGGCGATGTAGCTGCCGATTTCTCTCTTCATTCCATGCCACCAGAATTGCTCTTTCAGGTCTTGGTACATCTTGGTACCTCCGGGATGGATTGAGTAAAGGGTGTCATGGGCTTCTTGCAGGATGACTTGCTTCAAGTCTGAGTCCGATGGTACGCAGAGGCGTTCTTTGTACCAAAGGACTCCGGCTTCATCAATGGTGAATCCAGGGGCTTTTCCTGCGGCTATCTGTTTCTTGATTCCGTCGATGCTAGCGTTATCCTTCTGGGCTTCCTTGATCTGGCTAACCAAGGTGGGTTGCAGTTCTATGCTGGCTAGGAATCCTTCACTAACAAGTTCTAGTCTGAACTGTTCAAACTCTTGATACTAACAATTCGATCCATCGGCGTTGTCTCATGTTCAGCTCCTTCTGGGTGAAGATATATTTCAGGCTCTTGTGGTCGGAGTAGATCTCGCATCGATTACCCATGAGGTAATGTGGTGACCCTGCATACCACTGCACGTTGTACTATGCCAGTCGTTGATATAACATTCACGAAGTACCATTCTGCAAATATTACATCCCTCAGAGTAGTACAACAGAACATAGCAGGTCCATAACTCATTCATTTATTATTACAACTATCATACACATGTCATCTTGGAGCTCCTCTTGGGTCCTAAGAGGAATACTCCTGGGTTCGAGGTGAACCAACCTAGCTTACAATATAAGAGTCTCATAAAGTTATACATTTATTTCCTCGAGCAGCTAAATACTAAGAGTTCGGGCTGCTCGGTTACTACTACTACTGGATATCTCTAGGCTTGATCTCCTCCGGAAGCCTCCCCGGATCCGTAGACGATGAGGTAGTTTACGCCTTCTACACCTCCAGAGAGGTCTGGTTCTTCATAGCCGATGATCTCGGCTCCTTCATTGTGGTCGTAATCCTCCTCCAGATGATTCAGACAATCTAAGCATGGGATTTAAGAGTGGTATGAGTACGAGCGTACTCAACAAGTTCATTATAGATAAGAGGTGTTTAATGCTCTAGCTACAATATTAGACCAGAAAGTCTAATACCAATGCAAGTTTTGATAAACATTTCTTCAAGAGATTGCTTTTATTCGAAAGAGCTATGTCCGTCAGCCTTCACCGGTTTACTAGAACTTCATGGAGCTCCTTTCCGGCCGCGTTCGCAGTTCCTCATCCCGGAACAGGGAGTGACAGGTCACAGTTCTTTACACTCTGCAGAGGTGTGTTGCTTTACCCATAAGAGATCTTAACCTTGGTGCCAACCGGGCAGCTTTCCCGTCCACACTTCCTTCGGTGTGGGGCCCGGTATAAGGTCTAGCCAATCATGTTCCTCCGCTACCTCGAACACCCACCCTTTGTTGCATGCCCCGACCCTGGGTCCACGCCGGTCCCATTATTCCTGTAGATTTCAAGGTGGACCCCGACCACGACGACAGTGCTGGGCTCTACCATACACTCCTACGCCGGTAGCTGCAACCCATCATAGACCGCATTACCGTGGGGAATTAGAATGGGATCCCCACCCTCCGGTTGTTCCGCAAGACACAACTGCTACGGCAAGCAATGCTTTACCGTGGGGAATTAGAATGGGATCCCCACCCTCCGGTTGTTCCGCCATATACAACTGCTACGGTAAGCGCATCCGTTGATGAACGAGAGGTGGAAACACTTTTGACTACTCCGTCCCACTCCGGATCTTATGGTTAACACGGGTATTACGGCACAAGAATCACTGGCGACATTTATTGTTTAATCCTAGATGGATATAAACCCGTGCAATGGAACCTCCACCATATCAACACAATCCATGGTTCCATTGCCAACCACATAGTCATATTCATAGTTATGAAAATAGTGGTTTTGCTTTTTATGCAATAGTGGTAACCATAGTATTTTGCAAGTAATTTGATAGAAATACTCAAATGACATGAGCAAGTGATGAACTTGCCTGAACACTGCAAAGTTTTGCAGTTGGATGGTGTGGACTGACCCTTGTCCTCTGTCTCTGAAAAATAGCATCATTGTCCGATAAGGGCAATGGTTAAAGAAGCAATTATGCATGATTCCAGTTTTTAGGGTTTGATTCCCCCCTTCCGATGTCGTTGTTATTTTATGTGAGAGGTTAATACTAAGAATAACTTGTAGATACTTGATTTAGGGTAAATACAACCTTGAAATATTGTCAAGGTGTTTTTAAAGTCCAATTGCATTAATGGACTTATTTTCATTTTAAAAAATATTATGTGTGATTTAAATCATTATTTAATTCATCAAATTAAGACTTATTCTTAATTATCTTCAAAAATTCTCTTTGATATTTTATTTGGATAGAGAATTTTATGCTGATTGATTTTCATATTTTTAATTATTTTTTTAGAGTCATATTCTATTTTCTAAAAAAAATTAAAATACTCACTTAAATGGTATTTTGGAAAATGCCCAAATTGCCCTCGGGCCCACCTGTCAGGGTTAACCCGAGTGGGTTGGGCTCAACCCAGTTGGCCTGGTCCGGCCCACTCGGTCGCCCTCACTTCCCCTCTCTCTCTCCCTCACGAACCCTAATCCGTGGCTCAGGCGACGCGCGCGTCGCCGCCCCTTCGCCGAATTTTTCCGATCGACTCCGGCCATCGCCGCCGGCGAGATGGGGTGCGTCTAAACCGCCGTTCTACGGCGCTTCAGATCCACCGCGCCGATTTGCTCTTCGCCGCTTCTTCGTGTCGCCCCCAACCCTCCTGCTCGTCTGGCCGTGGAGATCCACGGCGATCTCGTCGCCGCCGACGTTCCTGAAGCCGTGGCGCCGCCGTGGCTTCGCCATCGTGTGCGCGAGCTGTCGTGGCATCGCCATGGCCTGGCTTGGCCTGGCGCCGCCGTGTTTCGGCGCGTGCCGCCGTGGCCGCCATGGCGCCACCGTTCTGCTCGGCTCCAAGTAAGTGCGCCCCTCTTCTGCTCCTTCTCTGTGCCTGTTCTTCTTCCTCTGCTAGCTCTACTGCTGTGCTGTGCTTGCCTGCACAAGAGCTGTTGTGCTCTTCTGCAGCGCCATGGTGCCTGCTCCTGCTGTGCTAAGCTGCTGCGCTATGCCTGTGCTGCTGCTGTGTGAAATCCATGCTGATGTGCTGCTTGTGCTGCTTGTGCAATTCTTCTAAAGCCGTGTGCTTGCTTAAGCTTGCATTTCTTGCTTGAAACTATCTCTGTGACTCTGTTCTTGATGTTACTACTGCTAGATCCTCAAGTGTATTCAATTCCTTGCTCTGGCTTAATTACTATGTGCAATTCTTGCCATTTTGCAAGAGACAGTGTTGTTTATGTGATGATTATTGGTTCTGGCTCATGGTACGCTTGCCCTTGCTTAATTGTTATTCATATACATCAATTCCTTGATGATATGCTTCTGGATACAATCATAAAAGTGATTTATGTACTTGTTTGTGATTCAATTGTTGCTTACTGTGGCTGTTTAATTTATATGATTCCTGTGTGATGCCAGTGATGCTCTAGCATGCCCTGGCATGCTCTAGCAAGCTGCTGATGATCCTGTGTTCATCAGTTGCTTGTTAAAAGCTGTGATGCTCCATCTGGTGCCTTACTGGTGCTCAATTTGAGCTGTGTGTGGGTTACAGATAAGTGCTGGTGTGTGCTGTTGCTGGCTTAAGCAATTGCTGTTGCTTGCAGTGATCCATTGGATCCACTGCAAGGCTCTGGTGTCTTGATTACTTGTATAAATCATTTATCTGTGTAGCTTAGCAAGATTTATTTGATAAATGAGATGAAATGTTTCTGCAGTTATGATTCTTTAACTTGATTGACTTGAGCTAGAGGGATGCCAACCATTGTTGGGTACCCTAGCTCATACTGAACCCTATTGGGTGATGATGTGATGTGCTGGGCTTGGTGGCTTCATTGTTTTTGTGGTTGAGGTGGCCTCAACAGCATTTCTTGCTGTTCAGGAAGCTCCCACCCAAGTTGGCTTGATGTGTATGGACAAATGCTTTCTGGATAGACCATATTTGGTTGCCAGATGCTTTTAATGTTGACAAACATGTATAGACACTTGATTGTCTATCTGTCTGATGGTTTAGCTGGCTATAGGTTGTCAAGTGAACTTGTGTAGCTGGCTAGGGACTAAATCCATGTTGGATTTCTCTGATTGTGTCCCTGTGTGGACACAATCAGTGTTCCCTGGATAATTTCCTACTGGCTTTTTCTATGTTTGCTTGTACCAAATGGCTAGATAGCCATATGATGACACAAACAGGGCTTCCTACCCTTGTGGTGTGCTTGAGATCATGCCTGTGCAATTTATGAACAAAACCATTTGGTTTGTTCATGATGATGTGTATACCTCACTCCAGCTCCTAGAATTGGTGTTGGTGTAGAGGTTTTGCTGCTGGTTGATTTCTTGGCTTGCCCTGCTCCTCCCTGCAAACTTGATGCTTGGTTAATTTCTAGTGATTTGGGAATAGGTGATACAGCTCTGGCTGTTCACCTGTTCTTGGTGTTCTTGAGCTTTTCTAACTATCTGGTGACTTACCCTGCTGCTGTGTCGATGGATGAGCTAGGGTTTACTGTGGAAAAGGGTTTTATATGCCTGGCCCTTGCTTCTCTGGTCGACAGCACTGCCTGGCATGTGTTGGTGACTCCTCTCTGTGCTGTGTGTGTGTGCTGCATGCACAAGGCCTGGTAAGCTGCTAGGCTGTGTGTGTGTGCACATGCTTGGTATCTGGCTTGTGTCTTGGCTGAGAGATGGATCAGCTCGGCAGCTTTGATCATATCCCTTCCCTTTTCATTTAGTTTCTAACCTGCCAAGTGGCTATGCCACTTGGCATCACTTGTGTTTGTTGTGTTTATGTGCAGGTTCAAAATGATGATCAAATGGACAAGATGATCTTCAAGCTCAAGATTAGATGATATTCACATTGTAGTATTTAGGACAGATTCATACTTGTACTTTTCTTTTATCTTCTTTTTCTATTTATCCAAATTTGTGTAATGTGTTGTAATAATTCATTTATTTCAATTCTGAATATTGTAATTGACAATGTATAATGTGTGATTATCAATAAAGCTCCCATTTTCCTTAATGAGCTTTACATAATTGTTGTATTACTTATAATCTTGATTATTGATAATTGTTTATGAAATTATCTCAAGTTTGAATTATGTGATAATCATTTGATGTTTGAATTTGAATTTCAAATTCAAATTTGGATTGAATTCAATCATACAACTTAGTTTAGAGTTCAATCATGCAACTTAAGTTTGTGATGCAAACTCTCCACTCTCTTCTCAAAACCCTAGTTTAGTTGAATAAGGAACAGGTTTGTCGCACTCTCGAAACCCTAACCCTGTAAGGTGTCGAGAGAGAAACTTGTCCCCCTTCGATGCAGTTTTTGTTTAAAAGCGCGAAATTTCCCCGTAAATTACAATGCAATGCACATCCCTTTCTAAAATCTACCCCTCGGTCGTCTCTAAACCTGGGACATTACAGCCTTTCCCCCTTAAAGAAAACTTCGTCCCGAAGTTGTGGTTGTAATACCTGAAGAGTTCGGGGTATGTTTTCCTCAGGTCTTCCTCCTTTTCCCAGGTGGCTTCCCTCTCGGGGTGATGCTTCCATTGTATCTTGCAATACTTGATAGCTTTATTTCTGAGTTGTTTCCAGCTCTCCTCGAGAATCTTGGCTGGCTTCTCGATGTAAGTCAAGTCTGGTTGTAACTCGAGCTCTTCATGTGATACTGGTTCATCAGGGGTTTTCAGACACTTTCGGAGTTGCGACACATGGAATACATTGTGAACCTGAGATAACCTTCCCGGTAATTCCAATTCGAAGGCTAACCCTCGGTTTTGACTCAAAATCTTGAAATGTCTGATGTATCTAGGACTGAGCTTTCCTTTTACTCCAAACCTCTGGAGTCCTTTCATCGGGCTTACCTTAAGATATACCATGTCTCCAACTCGTGGCTCCCATGTTCTCCTCTTCTGATCGGCGTAACTCTTTTGCCGACTTTGGGCTATTTTCAACCTATCTCTGATAATGTCAATTATTTGTTGCTTTTCCTTGACATAATCAGGGTTGAACTCTTTGCTTGCTCCGGCTTCATACCAACATATCGGTGATCTACACTTTCTTCCATAGAGAGCTTCAAACGGTGCCATCTTGATGCTGCTTTGATAGCTATTATTGTATGAAAACTCTGCTAGTGGTAAGTGCTCCTCCCATGATCCTCCGAAGTCTAGGGCACAAGCCCTGAGCATATCCTCTAAGATCTGGTTGGTTCTCTCGGTTTGTCCACCTATCTGGGGATGGTAAGCGGTACTATAGTCCAACTTGGATCCTAAAGCTTCGTGTAGTTGCTTCCAGAATGCTGATGTGAACACGGATCCTCGATCCGACACTATCTTCTTAGGCACTCCATGCTTACTCACGATCTCTTTGATGTAAAGATCGATGAGTTTCTCTCCTTTATCCTGCTGATTTACCGCTAAGAAGTGGGCGCTCTTCATCAACCGGTCCACGATTACCCATATCATGTCCTTCTTTTTATTGGTCATGGGTAGTCCGGTGATGAAATCCATCCCTATTTCCTCCCATTTCCACTCTGGAATAGGTAAAGGTTGTAACTTTCCTGCTGGACTCTGGTGTTCAGCCTTCACTCTCTGGCAGGTATGGCATTCCGCCACATATTGTGCTATCTCTCTCTTCATGTTATTCCACCAGAATAGTTCCTTTAGATCCATGTACATCTTTGTACTTCCCGGATGTATGGAATATGGTGTTTGATGAGCTTCCCGGAGTATTACTTCCTTAATTTCAGCAATATCCGGAACGCAAATTCTCTTCTGGAACCATAATGATCCAGATTCTCCGCGGTGAAATTCTGATGGTCTTCCTTCATCTATTCTTCTCATCTCCTCAATGATAAATGGATCGTCCAGCTGACCCATCATTATCTCATTCTTCAGGTTAACATTTAACTCATCGGCTACTTGCAACGCCGATAATCCTTCATGGGCTTCCTTCTCCCAAAGCTGTATTTGGGCTTGACTTATTTCCTTCCTCAACTCCGGTGAGATTTCTTGTTCCACTCCTCCGGTGCTCTTCCTGCTCAAGGCATCTGCTACAACATTGGCCTTCCCTGGAGTGTAATTGATTGTCAGATCATAATCCTTGATTAGCTCAAGCCATCTTTTCTGCCTCATGTTGAGTTCCTTCTGAGTGAAGAAATATTTGAGACTCTTGTGATCTGTATAGAGCTCACACTTGGCTCCATAGAGAAAATGTCTCCAAGTTTTGAGTGCAAATACAACTGCTGCTAGTTCCAAGTCATGTGTTGGATAATTCACTTCATGAGGTCTGAGTTGCCTCGATCCATAAGATATCACTTTCCGATCTTGCATGAGTACGCAACCCAATCCGTGCTTGGATGCGTCACAGTACACGGTGTAATCCATGCCAACTTCCGGAACTGCTAACACCGGTGCCGTGGTGAGTTTCTCTTTTAGAGTTTGAAAACTCTTCTCACACTCCTCTGACCACACGAAAGGTGTGTTCTTTCTTAACAGCTTTGTCATTGGTCCTGCTATCTTGGAGAATCCTTCTATGAATCTTCGATAATATCCTGCCATTCCTAGGAATCCTCGGATCTCCTTGACAGTCTTGGGTGCTTCCCATTCTAGAACTGCTGCTACCTTACTCGGGTTAACAGCTATTCCATCTTTACTAATAACATGACCAAGGAATTCCACTTGATCTAGCCAAAATTCACACTTGCTAAATTTGGCATAGAGTTGATGTTCCCTTAGTGTTTGCAACACTAACCTCAAATGTTCAGCATGTTCGGCCTTGTTCTTGGAATATATCAAGATATCATTGATGAATACGATGACAAACTTGTCTAGATATGGCATGAAAATCTTATTCATGAGATTCATGAATATTGCTGGGGCATTGGTTTATCCAAAAGGCACTACAAGGTATTCATGATGTCCATACCTTGAGACAAAGGCAGTTTTCGGAACGTCTTCCTTCTTGATCTTTATCTGGTGATAACCGGATCTTAGATCAATCTTGGAAAAGACTCCCGTGCCTCTAACTTGATCAAATAGATCTTGTATTCTTGGAAGTGGATACTTGTTCTTGATTGTGACGTTGTTCAGATTCCTGTAATCTCCGCACATCCTTCTTCCTCCATCCCTTTTATCCACGAAGATCACAGGTGATCCCCATGGTGAAACACTCTCTTGTATGAATCCTTTTTGTTCCAAATCATCCAGTTGCTCCTTAAGTTCCTTCAACTCCTTGGGCCCCATCTTGTATGGTGCCTTAGCAATCGGAGCTGTTCCTGGAATTAGGTCGATAGTGAATTCTATCTCCCTATCTGGTGGCATACCAGGTAATTCCGCAGGAAATACATCCTGGAATTCATTTACTACAGGTATATCCTCTAATTTCACCTCCTTCATGCTGTTCAGCTGTAGCTCCACTTCAATCTATGTATGTTTGTCGCCTTGGTAAATCATTCTACTTCCATCGGGGCTTTTCAAAGATATTGTCTTGTTCACACAGTCGATCAATGCTCCATTAGCTTCCAACCAGTTCATACCAAGAATGACATCAATGTCCTTCATCGGTAAAATGAACAGGTCCGCGTCAAACGCGCACTTATTGATCATGATGACTTGTTTTTGTTTAGTATGAGTTACTACTATCGTTCCCCCCGCAGAAAGTATGGTTATGGGTGTGTCTAACTTAGTGCAACTAATCCCATGTTTGATGATGAATTGTTGAGAAATGAATGAGGTAGTTGCACCAATATCAAAAAGTACTTTGCCAGGATGAATGAGTATCTGGAGCGTACCTATCACCGCCTGATCGGAGTTGACCACCTCCTCCAGACTGGTACAGTTCAGCTTGCCGAAGGGCTTCTTATTCTTCCAGTTCCCTCCGGTGTTTCCTCCTCGACTTCCTCCTCCTCCGGATTGACCTCCTCCGGTGTTTCTCTTGGGGTAGTCCTTCAGCATGTGCCCCTCCTGGCGACAACCAAAGCATATAATCTTTGGCTTCTTACAGTCCTTGGCAAAATGCCCTGTGAATCCACAGCTTCTGCAAACTATTTGATTTGCAGACTGGAATGCTTGGTTCTTCCTACTACCGTAGTAGTTGTTGTTGTTGTTGTTGTTGTATCTGGGCTTGAAACTCAAGCTGGTATTAGGCTTGTTACTAACAAACCTCTTAGGCTCAAACTTGGCCTTTTTCCTTTTCTCCTCCTGCAGTTGTTTAAAATCATCTTCCAGAGTGATGGCAGCATCCACCAACTCTTGAAACTCCGTTGCTCTCATCATACGGAGCTGTACTTTGAACTGGGGACTTAACCCCCTCAGAAACCTCTTCTTTTTCTTGTCCTCGGTGTTGACTTCCTCAACAGCGTACCGGGACAGCTTTGAGAATTCCCTGACATAAGTCAGGATTGCCTTGTCCTTCTGCTCGAGACTTTCAAATTCTCGACGCTTCAGCTCCACAATACTTTCAGGGACATTGGATTCCCTGAACTTCCTCGTGAACTCCTCCCAGGTAAATACCTTTCCAGCCGGATAAACGGCTACGATATTGTCCCACCATGATGCGGCAGGTCCACACAGCAGATGAGTAGCATAACGAACCTTCTCTTGGTCGTTACATCCAACAGTATTGAGCTTTCGCTCAGTATCCATAAGCCAATCTTCCGCGTCCATTGGCTCGGGCGCGTATGCGAAAGATATAGGCTTGGTGTTTTGGAAGTCTGCTAATGTGACTCCCGGATTCTCGGGTCTTTCCACCCTGTTCTGTTGCAGCAATTCTTGGAAGAATTTGTTCTGCTGTTCCAACATTACACGTTGTCTTTCCTCTACCAGCTGCATGTACTGGACAAAATTCTGCTGCGTCATGGGTGGTGGTGGTGGTGGAAACTGATCTCTGGCTGCTCCCTCAGCCTCTTCCTTTTGTTTTGCTTCGCGCTCCATGTGATGCGCTTCGGTCTCCTCTCCTAACGCTCCCGACATAACCCCCTAGTTCTGCAACACAAGATGATACTCATAATTACTCCATGCGCAAGTTTTCTGAGCTCAACTTTGTGCACAGAACTAGTCACGCAATGGAAATCAAGAAGCAAATCCAAATCATACAAAACATATACCCTGTATATACATACTTAAGTGGTCTTATTACAATACTCAAGTCGATGTGAGTATGCAAACTCACTTATTAAAGTATATGTACAAATTTATACAAATATTACATACTATAATACACGTGGTACTTGTGTATTATAGCCTCGCCTCCCTTGGTGGACTCTAGTCGATCTTCACTCCCGGTACATCCCAAGCTTCCATCCGGTCGAACGTGTCGTCCTCCTGATAGACCCTGGAACATAAGGTCTCCCCGTTGGCTAGTAATCCGAATCAGATGATGATCCTAGGGAGAAATCAGTGTTCACAAACTGATCGTTAAGTGCATCATAGTCCACCCATCGGGTGTACTCCCCTGTAGTTCCACCATAGGTGTTTCCAACACTCATACCCGACTCAACCTGTGTCGGATACCCTCCATCAACTCCTTCGTTACTAGGATAACTCTGGTTCTGGGTTGTGGCGTCATCATTCATCTCCCCATCATAATACACAGAAGTACTATGAGTTCCAGTATCAGATCCCCAACGCCAACCCGTGGAATTTTCTATAGGAGTCTCGAAACGCTGATTGTTTCCGGATTCCTCTCCGCCCTCGTATCCCCCATAGGAACTACCCAGATAGTTCCCAGGTGTAACAGGTGTAGGTTCACGCTCAAGAGGGTCAATACTTATGTAGTCACCAGCTGAATAAACTGGTGTATGAACCACATTCTCCATAGGTTCTTTCCCCCTAATCTCCTCCTTGGGTTCAGTAAACTCTTCTAGCATCGTATCAATTGCTCCCGTCAGATGATGGTTCAACTGAAAGAGTAATGATATGAAGTTGCGGCTATTATCCATATATTTTGCAGCTGCTATGGGTTTGCGTTTTACATATTTGTAGTGGTTAAGCATGGGATCTTCTTCCTCCTGATTATGAGGAATATGGGAGAATTCGGAACGCATAAGCTCTTTCGTCTTATGTTCCCGAATGTCGGTTATGGCTCTCATAACAGCTATATGGTAGGCTGTGTTGATAGTCCTGGCTTCCCCTGCTGGCATGACTACGCTCATTCCCAGAGATTCGGGAAGTCGCAGTCCTACCCTACACTTGGCCAATACAGTACCATCATAGTACATGTATTTCTTTACTTGGATCTGGGGATCACACCCAAATTCAAGTAACATGGCTCGTAGAATATCTGCAAGTCCTCCTTCGTATTCACTCAGTGTGGAATCCATCACTTTCACGTTTCGTCCGGGACGTGAACTTGCCATGTTGGCTGTAGAAATAGAAAGATTATAAGATTAGTAATAATGCATCATAATAGAGATAATAAAGAATTATCGCACTAAAAGATATGATTGTTGTATTCTCAATTGAATATACACCATATTTTTAGAGAATTCTTTACTAGTCCTATTTGACTCCTAACGTTTGGTCCCATTTACTAGGTTCCAACCTAAGGTCAAAGCTTTTGCTCTGATACCAACTGTGGTGACCCTGCATACCACTGCATGTTGTAGTATGCCAGTCGTTGATATAACATTCACGAAGTACCTGTTGTGGATATACTTCATAGGTATAC
Source organism: Lolium perenne (assembly GCF_019359855.2). Lineage (NCBI taxonomy): Eukaryota > Viridiplantae > Streptophyta > Magnoliopsida > Poales > Poaceae > Lolium > Lolium perenne. The sequence continues at coordinate 220,435,409 of NC_067247.2, forward strand.
CATCGACATGGTCCGATTCCGGCAAGCCCGGGTGGCCCACAGATGGTGGTGATGGCATATGGCCCACCGGGCAGCCCAATTGTTGTTGATCAAGATGGAAGATGTCCAACCCAGGAACAAGGAGTCGGATCCCAACCGACCTGTGAGGTAGCCGGATCCGAACTGCCCTACGAAGGTAGCTGGATCCGAACCGCCCTACGAAGGTAGCTGGATCCGAACCGCCCTAGGAAGATAGCCGGATCTGAACCGCCCTACAGAGGTACCCGGATCCGAACCGCCCTACAGAGGTACCCGGATCCGAACCGACCTACAGAGGTACCCGGATCCGAAGAGGTCTATGCCAGGAGTCAGATCCGTGAAGGCCCATGAAAGAAACCGGATCCATGACGACAAGTGAGGAATAGGTGGATCCTTGACGTACACGGCAATGTAATATTCCGTAGTTAGGCAACTTGTATTCCGGGTAGGACTCTCCGTAGAAACCCTAGATTCGGGCGCCTATATAAGCCGGATCCCGGGAGCCCTGAGGGGAGATCTCGAGCTAGAAGCGAGACGACCACAACTCATTGTAACAACGCGAAAGCGCCCAGATAATTCCAGACAAGCAGCAGTAGGCCCTGTCATCGTGCAGGTGTTCCGAAGCTGGGTAACTCGCGTACCACCGTCCCGTGTGCACTCCGCCCTATGGCCCCTACTTCTTCTCCCCCTCGTGAGGACCCCTCCTCTGAGGTACCGTCGAATAGGCAACGACAGTTGGCGCCCACCGTGGGGCCTGCGGCGTCTGGAGGCCGGAACCGGGCGGGTTCCACATCTTCATCTGCGAGACCGTTGATTTCGACGGAAACGCATTGGTAAGTACTGTAGCTACGATCGCCGCTGAGCAGGACGCAGCTGCAAAGATCCGATCCGAGTCGCTGGAGCTTTCCACGGAAGAATCCGCCTTAGACCTGGAAATTTCAAATTCTGGTTTTGGTAGTCGGATCCGCACCTATATTTTGGTAGCCGGATCCATACCTATTTTTGGTTGCCGGATCCGCGCCTACGTTTTTGGTAGTCGGATTCGCACCTATATTTTTGGTTGCCGGATCCGCGCCTACGTTTTTGGTAGTCGGATCCACACCTATATTTTTGGTTGCCGGATCCGCGCCTACGTTTTTGGTAGTCGGATCCGCACCTATATTTTTGGTTGCCGGATCCGCGCCTACGTTTTTGGTAGTCGGATCTGCACCTATATTTTTGGTTGCCGGATCCGCGCCTACGTTTTTGGTAGTCGGATCCGCACCTATATTTTGGTAGCCGGATCCATACCTATTTTTGGTAGTCGGATCCGCACCTATATTTTTGTAGCCGGATCCATACCAAAATTTTGGTAGGTGGATCCGCACCTATATTTTTGTAGCCGGATCCATACCAAAATTTTGGTAGGTGGATCCGCACCTAAATTTTTGGAAGTCAGATCAACACCTAAATTTTGGTAGGTGGAACCGCACTGACAAGACCACTGCGACAATCAATCTCGCACCGGCTCGACGGAACGCCGAAGAAAAACCGCCACGACCGACGTTGACTCCGCTCCAAACAGCTAAGTCCCTATTTATATTTAATATTTTAAAATTTTATGATCCTGAGATTAAGATTGGTTCACTCATATCCTGAATCTTTTACCGCTTTCACTGTTGGTCATATCTTTCCCACGATTTGCCTCGCGCTCGTGAAAAACTTTGTACTGTTTTTGCCGCTTAAGGCTCCAGTACGCTGCAAAAATTCCGCTTTCGGGCGTTAGCTTAAGTTTTCTGGCCTACATGTTTTTTGTTGTTTTATGTGTGGATTCCTTAGTAGTGACATCTCGGTACTTAAAGCCGGCCTCTGTTTCTGAGGTTCTTGATTGTTTCGCTATTAAGCGCTATCGCCTCAGCAGATGTTCTGTGTTTAAAGTTTGCCGTCTCGCGAAAAGTCAAGCATATAAACCAGAAGAACGGATAAACCAGCACTTGCTTAAAACATATAACATACATTAACTGTTCAAGTTAGTCGAGTTTTTTCCGCCTTGACAGTTTTATGTTGTTCAACTGCTGCATAGTTTCAGCTTTAAAACATTTGTTCAAAGGCCGTTTTTGTTCCGCCTTACATTTGTTCGTTGAACATGATCAAAGAAACAACTTAATACAAGTATGTTTTTATGTTTATGTATCAGGTATATGACACTTGGACGTACAACAGTCCTCGATTTAAGGTGTTTTCAAGCAGATCTAGCACCGCGCGAAGCCCCAGGGGAAGCTAGCCGGATCCAATGAGAGAAGGTTAGGCGGATCCATGGCGTGCACAGCTGGAAAAGCAACTTGAGTCTTGATTCCGCTATGCTTAGCCGGAACCAACCCTCGGGGGCTGCGGTTTGATTTTAGGTGAAAAGTGTGTTTCCTTTCGGGTATCAGTGCTGGAAATTTCCGCCTAGATGCTTGGGATTTACGCTATTCCTAAGTCACATATAAAGATAAAGCTACTCTAAGAGCACCAAGACGGAAATTTTCCACCTTGACGCTTGGGGGCTAAGTTTCTGAGCATCGAGTCTCCTTGGAGCAAGCCGACTCAACGCTCGGGGGCTACATACATATGGTTATGTCAAGAAAAATTTCAAAGATGGCGAAAATATGGCTAACTAGTCGGATCCGCACCTATATATTTGGTAGCCGGATCCGCACCTAATTTTTGGTAGCCGGATCCGCACCTATATATTTGGTAGCCGGATCCGCAACTATTTTTTGGTAGCCGGATCCGCACCTAATTTTTGGTAGTCGGATCCGCACCTAATTTTTTGTTAGTCGGATCCGCACCTATATTTTTGGGTAGTCGGATCCACACCTATATTTTGGCTAGTCAGATCCGAACCTACATTTGGCTAGTCGGATCCATACCGAAGATTACGTTGGATGGTGTCTTTGAAGAATCTGACCATTGGATCATGAAGTTTCCGACCAATACTTGGTTGGAGATATGAAGTTTGGAGTCCTTCAAGATACTCTATTATTCGTTCCAGCCAAAGGATGAAGATACATGCGCAAGCTGAGCTGGATGGAAGAACGATGAATCTTGGAGAACTCCGGGGGCTACTGTTGTGGATATACTTCATAGGTATACCATCGACATGGTCCGATTCCGGCAAGCCCGGGTGGCCCACAGATGGTGGTGATGGCATATGGCCCACCGGGCAGCCCAATTGTTGTTGATCAAGATGGAAGATGTCCAACCCAGGAACAAGGAGTCGGATCCCAACCGACCTGTGAGGTAGCCGGATCCGAACCGCCCTACGAAGGTAGCTGGATCCAAACCGCCCTACGAAGGTAGCCGGATCCGAACCGCCCTAGGAAGATAGCCGGATCTGAACCGCCCTACAGAGGTACCCGGATCCGAACCGCCCTACAGAGGTACCCGGATCTGAACCGACCTACAGAGGTACCCGGATCCGAAGAGGTCTATGCCAGGAGTCAGATCCGTGAAGGCCCATGAAGGAAGCCGGATCCATGACGACAAGTGAGGAATAGGTGGATCCTTGACGTACACGGCAATGTAATATTCCGTAGTTAGGCAACTTGTATTCCGGGTAGGACTCTCCGTAGAAACCCTAGATTCGGGCGCCTATATAAGCCGGATCCCGGGAGCCCTGAGGGGAGATCTCGAGCTAGAAGCGAGACGACCACAACTCATTGTAACAACGCGAAAGCGCCCAGATAATTCCAGACAAGCAGCAGTAGGCCCTATCATCGTGCAGGTGTTCCGAAGCTGGGTAACTCGCGTACCACCGTCCCGTGTGCACTCCGCCCTATGGCCCCTACTTCTTCTCCCCCTCGTGAGGACCCCTCCTCCGAGGTACCGTCGAATAGGCAACGACAGTACCATTCCGCAAATATTACATCCCTCAGAGTAGTACAACAGAACATAGCAGGTCCATAACTCATTCATTTATTATTACAACTATCATACACATGTCATCTTGGAGCTCCTCTTGGGTCCTAAGAGGAATACTCCTGGGTTCGAGGCGAACCCAACCTAGCTTACAATATAAGAGTCTCATAAAGTTATACATTTATTTCCTCGAGCAGCTAAATACTAAGAGTTCGGGCTGCTCGGTTACTACTACTACTGGATATCTCTAGGCTTGATCTCCTCCGGAAGCCTCCCCGGATCCGTAGACGATGAGGTAGTCTACGCCTTCTACACCTCCAGAGAGGTCTGGTTCTTCATAGCCGATGATCTCGGCTCCTTCATTGTGGTCGTAATCCTCCTCCAGACGATTCAGACAATCTGAGCATGGGATTTAAGAGTGGTATGAGTACGAGCGTACTCAACAAGTTCATTATAGATAAGAGGTGTTTAATGCTCTAGCTACAATATTAGACCAGAAAGTCTAATACCAATGCAAGTTTTGATAAACATTTCTTCAAGAGATTGCTTTTATTCGAAAGAGCTATGTCCGTCAGCCTTCACCGGTTTACTAGAACTTCATGGAGCTCCTTTCCGGCCGCGTTCGCGATTCCTCATCCCGGAACAGGGAGTGACAGGTCACAGTTCTTTACACTCTGCAGAGGTGTGTTGCTTTACCCATAAGAGATCTTAACCTTGGTGCCAACCGGGCAGCTTTCCCGTCCACACTTCCTTCGGTGTGGGGCCTGGTATAAGGTCTAGCCAATCATGTTCCTCCGCTACCTCGAACACCCACCCTTTGTTGCATGCCCCGACCCTGGGTCCACGCCGGTCCCATTATTCCTGTAGATTTCAAGGTGGACCCCGACCACGACGACAGTGCTGGGCTCTACCATACACTCCTACGCCGGTAGCTGCAACCCGTCATAGACCACATTACCGTGGGGAATTAGAATGGGATCCCCACCCTCCGGTTGTTCCGCAAGACACAACTGCTACGGCAAGCAATGCTTTACCGTGGGGAATTAGAATGGGATCCCCACCCTCCGGTTGTTCCGCCAGATACAACTGCTACGGTAAGCGCATCCGTTGATGAACGAGAGGTGGAAACACTTTTGACTACTCCGTCCCACTCCGGATCTTATGGTTAACACGGGTATTACGGCACAAGAATCACTGGCGACATTTGTTGTTTAATCCTAGATGGATATAAACCCGTGCAATGGAACCTCCACCATATCAACACAATCCATGGTTCCATTGCCAACCACATAGTCATATTCATAGTTATGAAAATAGTGGTTTTGCTTTTTATGCAACAGTGATAACCATAGTATTTTGCAAGTAATTTGATAGAAATACTCAAATGACATGAGCAAGTGATGAACTTGCCTGAACACTGCAAAGTTTTGCAGTTGGATGGTGTGGACTGACCCTTGTCCTCTGTCTCTGAAAAATAGCATCATTGTCCGATAAGGGCAATGGTTAAAGAAGCAATTATGCATGATTCCAGTTTTTAGGGTTTGATTCCCCCCTTCCGATGTCGTTGTTATTTTATGTGAGAGGTTAATACTAAGAATAACTTGTAGATACTTGATTTAGGGTAAATACAACCTTGAAATATTGTCAAGGTGTTTTTAAAGTCCAATTGCATTAATGGACTTATTTTCATTTTAGAAAATATTATGTGTGATTTAAATCATTATTTAATTCATCAAATTAAGACTTATTCTTAATTATCTTCAAAAATTCTCTTTGATATTTTATTTGGATAGAGAATTTTATGCTGATTGATTTTCATATTTTTAATTATTTTTTTAGAGTCATATTCTATTTTCTAAAATTCTTTAAAATACTCACTTAAATGGTATTTTGGAAAATGCCCAAATTGCCCTCGGGCCCACCTATCAGGGTTAACCCGAGTGGGTTGGGCTCAACCCAGTTGGCCTGGTCCGGCCCACTCGGTCGCCCTCACTTCCCCTCTCTCTCACCCTCACGAGCCCTAATCCGTGGCTCTGGCGACGCGCGCGTCGCCGCCCCTTCGCCGAATTTTTCCGATCGACTCCGGCCATCGCCGCCGGCGAGATGGGGTGCGTCTGAACCGCCGTTCTACGGCGCTTCAGATCCACCACGCCGATTTGCTCTTCGCCGCTTCTTCGTGTCGCCCCCAACCCTCCTGCTCGTCTGGCCGTGGAGATCCACGGCGATCTCGTCGCCGCCGACGTTCCTGAAGCCGTGGCGCCGCCGTGGCTTCGCCATCGTGTGCGCGAGCTGCCGCGGCACCGCCATGGCCTGGCTTGGCCTGGCGCCGCCGTGTTTCGGCGCGTGCCGCCGTGGCCGCCATGGCGCCACCGTTCTGCTCGGCTCCAAGTAAGTGCGCCCCTCTTCTGCTCCTTCTCTGTGCCTGTTCTTCTTCCTCTGCTAGCTCTACTGCTGTGCTGTGCTTGCCTGCACAAGAGCTGTTGTGCTCTTCTGCAGCGCCATGGTGCCTGCTCCTGCTGTGCTAAGCTGCTGTGCTATGCCTGTGCTGCTGCTGTGTGAAATCCATGCTGATGTGCTGCTTGTGCTGCTTGTGCAATTCTTCTAAAGCCGTGTGCTTGCTTAAGCTTGCATTTCTTGCTTGAAACTATCTCTGTGACTCTGTTCTTGATGTTACTACTGCTAGATCCTCAAGTGTATTCAATTCCTTGCTCTGGCTTAATTACTATGTGCAATTCTTGCCGTTTATGTGATGATTATTGGTTCTGGCTCATGGTAGGCTTGGCCTTGCTTAATTGTTATTCATATACATCAATTCCTTGATGATATGCTTCTGGATACAATCATAAAAGTGGTTTATGTACTTGTTTGTGATTCAATTGTTGCTTACTGTGGCTGTTTAATTTATATGATTCCTGTGTGATGCCAGTGATGCCCTAGCATGCCCTGGCATGCTCTAGCAAGCTGCTGATGATCCTGTGTTCATCAGTTGCTTGTTAAAAGCTGTGATGCTCCATCTTGTGCCTTACTGGTGCTCAATTTGAGCTGTGTGTGGGTTACAGATAAGTGCTGGTGTGTGCTGTTGTTGGCTTAAGCAACTGCTGTTGCTTGCAGTGATCCATTGGATCCACTGCAAGGCTCTGGTGTCTTGATTACTTGTATAAATCATTTATCTGTGTAGCTTAGCAAGATTTATTTGATAAATGAGATGAACTGTTTCTGCAGTTATGATTCTTTAACTTGATTGACTTGAGCTAGAGGGATGCCAACCACTGGTTGGGTACCCTAGCTCATACTGAACCCTATTGGGTGATGATGTGATGTGCTGGGCTTGGTGGCTTCATTGTTTTTGTGGTTGAGGTGGCCTCAACAGCATTTCTTGCTGTTCAGGAAGCTCCCACCCAAGTTGGCTTGATGTGTATGGACAAATGCTTTCTGGTTAAACCATATTTGGTTGCCAGATGCTTTTAATGTTGACAAACATGTATAGACACTTGATTGTCTATCTGTCTGATGGTTTAGCTGGCTATAGGTTGTCAAGTGAACTTGTGTAGCTGGCTAGGGACTAAATCCATGTTGGATTTCTCTGATTGTGTCCCTGTGTGGACACAATCAGTGTTCCCTGGATAATTTCCTACTGGCTTTTTCTATGTTTGCTTGTACCAAATGGCTAGATAGCCATATGATGACACAAACAGGGCTTCCTACCCTTGTGGTGTGCTTGAGATCATGCCTGTGCAATTTATGAACAAAACCATTTGGTTTGTTCATGATGATGTGTATACCTCACTCCAGCTCCTAGAATTGGTGTTGGTGTAGAGGTTTTGCTGCTGGTTGATTTCTTGGCTTGCCCTGCTCCTCCTTGCAAACTTGATGCTTGGTTAATTTCTGGTGATTTGGGAATAGGTGATACAGCTCTGGCTGTTCACCTGTTCTTGGTGTTCTTGAGCTGTTCTAACTATCTGGTGACTTACCCTGCTGCTGTGTCGATGGACGAGCTAGGGTTTACTGTGGAAAAGGGTTTTATATGCCTGGCCCTTGCTTCTCTGGTCGACAGCACTGCCTGGCATGTGTTGGTGACTCCTCTCTGTGCTGTGTGTGTGTGCTGCATGCACAAGGCCTGGTAAGCTGCTAGGCTGTGTGTGTGTGCACATGCTTGGTATCTGGCTTGTGTCTTGGCTGAGAGATGGATCAGCTCGGCAGCTTTGATCATATCCCTTCCCTTTTCATTTAGTTTCTAACACTTGTGTTTGTTGTGTTTATGTGCAGGTTCAAAATGATGATCAAATGGACAAGATGATCTTCAAGCTCAAGATTAGATGATATTCACATTGTAGTATTTAGGACAGATTCATACTTGTACTTTTCTTTTATCTTCTTTTTCTATTTATCCAAATTTGTGTCATGTGTTGTAATAATTCATTTATTTCAATTCTGAATATTGTAATTGACAATGTATAATGTGTGATTATCAATAAAGCTCCCATTTTCCTTAATGAGCTTTACATAATTGTTGTATTACTTATAATCTTGATTATTGATAATTGTTTATGAAATTATCTCAAGTTTGAATTATGTGATAATCATTTGATGTTTGAATTTGAATTTCAAATTCAAATTTGGATTGAATTCAATCATACAACTTAGTTTAGAGTTCAATCATGCAACTTAAGTTTGTGATGCAAACTCTCCACTCTCTTCTCAAAACCCTAGTTTAGTTGAATAAGGAACAGGTTTGTCGCACTCTCGAAACCCTAACCCTGTAAGGTGTCGAGAGAGAAACTTGTCCCCCTTCGATGCAGTTTTTGTTTAAAAGCGCGAAATTTCCCCGTAAATTACAATGCAATGCACAGCCCTTTCTAAAATCTACCCCTCGATCGTCTCTAAACCTGGGACATTACAGGTAATGACGCCAAACTTTCAAGGCTAGGACCACGGCTGCAAGCTCAAGGTCATGGGTTGGGTAGTTTTGTTCATGTTGTTTTAGCTGTCTTGAAAGGTAGGATACAACTTTGCCTTCTTGCATAAGCACACATCCAAGACCAGTCTTGGAGGCATCGCAATATACGTCAAAGGGCTTGGCGATATCTGGCATGATCAGGATTGGGGCTGTTGTCAGTCTACTCTTGAGCTGTTGAAAGCTCTCTTCACATTTGTCAGTCCACTCAAACTTCTTGTCCTTTTTCAACAGTTGGGTCATTGGTCGAGCGATGCTCGAAAAGCCTTCTACAAATCTGCGGTAATATCCGGCTAATCCAAGAAAAGCGCGGACCTCGGTTTGGGTGGTTGGGGCTTGCCATTCCATAACGGTTTTGATCTTGGCGGGATCTACGGCAATTCCTCCTGCAGACAAGATGTGTCCCAGGAATCCAACTTCCTCCAACCAAAACTCACACTTGCTGAACTTGGCATACAACTGGTGGTGCCTAAGGGTTTCTAGGACAGTCTCCAAATGCTGTTCATGTTCCTCTTCGGACTTGGAGTATACGAGAATGTCATCGATGAAGACAACGACAAACTTGTCCAAAAAGTTCATGAAGATCTTATTCATGAGATTCATGAAATAAGCGGGGGCATTGGTTAGTCCAAATGACATGACGTTGTACTCATACAACCCATATCTGGTGGTAAAGGCAGTTTTTGGAATGTCGGTGGCTCGGATCTTCAGCTGATGATATCCAGTTCTAAGGTCTATCTTGGAGAAAACTTTGGCTCCGGTTAGTTGATCAAACAAATCTTGTATCTTGGGTAGGGGGTATTTGTTTTTGATGGTGACATCGTTAAGCTTACGATAGTCCGTACATAAACGATTGGCACCATCCTTCTTGTCCACAAAAAAAACTGGGGATCTCCAGGGGGATGCACTAGGTCTAATCAGACCTTTGGCTAGCATATCATCTATCTGTTTCTTCAGCTCCACAAGCTCTGTTGCGTTCATGCTGTAGGCTCTCTGGGTTATGGGTCCAGTTCCGGGGATTAACTCGATGATAAACTCGATATCCCGATCCGGGGGCATACCGGGAAGATCATCCGGAAACACATCAGGGTAGCGACAAACGACCCTGATTTGATCCAGAGTTGGCTTGGATACACTTTGGTTGCAGGTGAATTTTCTGGGTAGTCTTTCAGAGACATGTTCTACGATGATACCGGTGCTGCTAGTCATAGTGATGGCTTTCTTGGCACAGTCTATCAATCCATTGTGTTTTGACATCCAGTCCATTCCTAGTACGACTTCCAAACCTTTGGTTCCCAGAATGATTAGATTGGCATAGAAATCTACATCTTGGATTTTGATGGGTACATTTTTGCAAAATTTTCTGGCTTTGGTGGTTGATCCGGGGATTTGAACTATCATAACATGCTTCAAACTGATGGGTTGAATTTTACTTGTTGATGCAAAGTCTTCAGTGACAAAGGAATGAGATGCTCCGGAATCAAACAACACTCTGGCAGGGATGTGGTTGACAGAAAACATACCCAGTACAACATCTGGTGCTTCCTGGGCTTCTTCGGCGTTCATGTGGTAGAGACGGCCGTTGCGGTTATTGGGGTTGTTGGGGGCGAACTTCTTGCCGGTGGAGACACGGCGTTGCTGCTGAGCAGGTGCAGCGGTGTTGCCGGCGAGCTTGGCGAGTCGCTTGGGACACTCGTTGGAGTAGTGCCCCACTACACCACACTCATAACAAGTGATGGTGGCCTTGTCTTGGTCGCAACGGGGATGGCGTTGCTTCCGGTTGTGGGAGCGGTGTTGGTGTTGTTGTTGTTGTTGTTGGGGGCTCTGGGTAGAGCGCGGTTTTAGTTGTTGTTGTTGTTGTAGTTGTTGTTGTTGTAGCCTCCTGGCTTGGAGTTTCCTCCACTCCGGTTCTGATAACCGGGGCGCGAGTTCTGCATCGGGGGCTTGTTGTTGTTTCTCGGAGTGAAACCTCCGCTTGAGCTAGGGCGATACTTCTGGGCATGGCTGGACCCACTCTGGTTCATCATGCAACGCTTGCGGTTCTCATTGGCTTGGTTCAGCTTGCCCTCCATCTGGATGGCGGAGTCAACAAGGGCTTCAAGGTCGGCGAAGGGGATGTTGACGAGGACAGTCTGCATCTCATCATGTAGTCCGTTCAGGAACCTCTCCTTCCTCTTCTCGGTGGTGTCGGTCTCGTCGGGGGCGTACCTTGACAGTGTAAGGAACTTGTCGCGGTATTCTACCACCGTCATGCGACCTTGCTTCAGTTCACGGAACTCATCCCTCATCTTTTTGATAAGACCCGGGGGTACATGGTACTTGCTGAACTTTAGCTTGAAATCCTCCCAACTCATGAGCTGACCTCCGTTCATGGCACGGGTGCTTGTCCACCAAGCGCGGGCTGGTACGGCGAGATAGTGGGTTGCAAACAAGACCTTCTCATTGGCTTCCACTCCGGCTACTTCCAAGTTATTCTCCATAGTCTGGAGCCAGTCGTCGGTGTCGAGGGGTTCCTCCGTCTTGCTAAACACCGGAGGGTTGGTGTTCTGAAAGTTCTTGAGCTTGGATCCGGGGTGGTCATGATTTCCAGGGCCTTGATTGGCAATGTTCTGCAAGGCTGCGATGTTGGCTTGGCGTTCAGCTCTTTCTGTCTCCCTGTCGGCAAGCAGGGTTTGCAGCAGTTGCATCATCGCATCATTGGTGCGATTGGGAGGGGCCATCTGAAGATAGAGAAGATCATGAGATAAGAGGGAACATTTATATGGTTTATTTTGAGTAAGTTTGAAAACATTTGAAACTTGTAATCTTTTCATGACAAACATAACATTCATTCATTCATTCATCACATAGTAGAAACTAACACACACATACTCCATGGTTTTAAGAACCATTCTCATGCTACGATACAAAGGACGGGATACAACTCACACCTACATAAGTGAAACTAGTGCAACTACTCCTCATCCTCGACGTCGATCGGGACGTAGTCGTCAGGTCCTGCCTCCAGGAACTCGTAGTCCTCCTCCTCGGTGAACTCGTCCTCCTCAAAGTCGTCGTCATCGCTCAGGAAGGCTCCTCCTCCCTGAAGGTCGATACCTCCATCGTCATCCTCCAGCTCTCTAATCTGATCCTCCTGGGACCTGACAGTGGCCTCAAGAGACGCGATCTTGGCGCGAAGGCGCACAATCGTAGCGTCCTTCTTGGCACGCTGCTGGTGAAGGCTCTTGCGGTCGTTGTTGAGTAGCTTGATCGCCTCACCCTGCTCGACGATGTGAGCATGGGTCTGGTTCGCGTACGCGCGAGTGGCATCGAGGTCCTTCTGAGTCTGGTAGAGCATGAAGTCCAGGTGCTCAGCATGGTGCCTCAACTGCGGGTGCGGCTGCAGCTGCAGCTCCATGGGCACTCCCATGGCATCACGCCTCACGAGATGCGCGAAGCGTGAAGCGAGGATGCGCATCACGTTCTGTCCACAGAGGCGCGCAAGTGCCTCCTGAAGGCCACGTGCGAGTCCGTCGAGCCAATTGCTCTCGCGGAAGGAGAAGAGGATCCTCTCCGAGGTGGGAGGCTCCATCTTGCCCCTCAAGTCAGCGGTGATGATCCACTGCAACTCTCCTCCAGGAGTGTCGTCTACCTGAATCCCGTGGAACTCAGGGTGCGGGCGCTCGAGGAAGTCCGAAAGGGCGTTGAGGTCGTGCTCGAAGATCAAGCTCCCTCCGTTCCCAAGCTGGTAAAACTTGGTGTTGATGGGTTCATTCGGCTCCATCTGAAAGAGAATTGGATGAGTAAGTTAGAGAGTGACAAGTGTGGCAAAATTTTAAGTAGATTCAAATAAGATAGAACATGATTCATCAAATATTGTCAAAGTCTCAAGGCAAGAGTATAAGTAAATTTTCACAAATATTTTCTTCATTTGATTTTAAAGTTAAGTTTTTCAGAATGCCCATTCTAACTAAGGTCTTCTAAGGTCAAACAATGGCTCTGATACCAACTTGTCAACACCCGGATTTTTAAGTCTGGATGCCTATTATGTCGTACATCGCAATCCCAGGAATATTGTTGTTGCGAGGCATAATAGTTAAGTATCACAGTCATCATTCATTACAAACCATAATGTCTTACAATTGGAATCACATCATCCATATTACACGAATAGTTGATCTATCGACCAACGAACAAACACAAGTTCATAGCGGAAGCGTAAGATACAAGGACTCTCTAGTCCACAGGCCAACGCTTGATGTCGGAAGACTCCTAGTTGTCGTAGGCGTCCTGCTAGTCATCTCCTTGTTCATCTTCATACTCTGGCCATTTGAATAGCCAGGGACAAAGCCGTGAGTACTTCAAGTACTCGCAAACTAATACTAGTGTAAGTGCTAGACATTTCTAGTAAGGTTTGCTAAGCTCTAGTTTATTTGCATAAAGCCAATTTTAGTTCACAAGTATTTGAGAAAAGCTTATTCAAGTGCTAACTAACTCAAGTGGGAACATTAGTGTCATTCCCACCATTCAAGTGGTGATTTCAATTCAATTCACCACAAGTCATTTCACCATCTCATTTCAACATCATTTTCAAGAATTTGACATCGGAAACTGTATGGCCTTTCCAACCGTCTGTAACCGTGGATGCGGCTATTCGAATAGATTGACACTCTGCAGAGGTTGCACACTTGTGCCACAACATTTGATTTCATCCGTCGGGATTACCCCGGATCATCGTAACACAGTACGCGGATCATCAACCATAACCTTTCACTTATAAATCCTAGTATGAGCACCTCTCCCCATGAGCTTGGCCTCCCAGTGAAGACCAACTGTCAACCTGGGAACTGCACAGGGCTTGGCCGTACAATTCACCTCAATTCACATCATTTCTCAACAACGGAGGAAGCCTCAAGCGTAACCCCTATGACGTGTGTTCAGAGGGAACCCATACTAAGATGCATAAACTTCCAGTTAAGCCCTACCCATAATCAGGTATTGTGGGGGTACTCAATATTGGAAAGGTATCGCATTCAAACCAATATCATGTTTATCAAAAATCACCATCTTCTCTTCGTCATATTCACCTTCAAAAATCATTCAATGGAATGCTTCATCATTCCAAGGTTTCAAAATTCAGTTCAAGTCACCTTGTTCCCATCTAGAGTAGTCAAGTTTTATTCATTAGCACTAGCTCTAAATCATGAGGGGTGCAAACTTGCTTTGCTTGATTAATACTAACCTTTCTACTCTAGTAAACTTCTTTACTTTGACCAAAGTTAACTATAAAGGTAACTTCTTGAGAAAACAAGTAAAACTTGTAAGGTATAAACTTATGTAAGAAAATATAATATTCATGGTGCCTTGCCCCAAAGGGCTTTGCACTTTGCAAGAATATTAGCTTGCCTTGGTAGTTCTCAAAGTTCTCCTCCTCCTCCTCTTGGTAGCAACCTTCTTCTTCCGGGTATTCTCCGGTGCTAGCGTCTAAATTTAAATACGAGTATAATCTCTCAACTAATTCAATGGCTATTCCATACATCACATATATTCACACAAACTATGCTAAGCACACAATTAATCTAATTATGGTGCATTGGTGGTGTTGCTTGAGGAGAATTAACTTCCTTTTAATTAATATGTTAAAGATAGTTTCCATAGGGTTCTTGAGAAATAACTTGCTCTCATTGAAATCTTCTTAAGATTTAATTTCTCACAATCATACAATGAACTTATATTGACCTAAGTCAAACATTCATTATCATCATTTGAGAAAATGATTTAAATGAGGTAGACCACCTCATACCATTTAATAATGCTACCATTGATTTAAATCTCCAAGAAATTCATATAAGTGAGTTTGTCCAGGGGTCCAAACATCACATGAATTCATTTGGGACAATATTTAAATGAAGTAAAATACTTCATATGATTTGCATAATAGTTTTGGGCAATATCACTTAGATAAACTAGCCATATTGTCCATTAATTAAACTAGGGCATGATCATGCAAAGTGACCACACCATTTTCTTGCATAAACAATTAGTGTAAGTCAAATGTGAGCTATTGGAGTTGGAATTAACTTAATATCTATTTTGGTTGATTTTTAATAATTATTTGAATAGGGAAAAGTCCCTGCCTTCTTCTTTTTATCAGATTAATTCTGCAACTAATCTTGAGATGGGACCAGTGGCATATTGTAGATCTTTTTCATAGCTTTCCAACAGTATGAAATTTGTTAAATTTGGCCAAGCCAAACAGATTCTATGGATTTTTAAAGTTGGAGCCAGTATTGAATTTGATTTGAATTTAATTAAACAGAATTTGAATTAAAGGGCCGGCGGGAAACGATGCTGGGCCGAAACGGTTTGAAACATAGGAAAACGGCCCAGCAGCGCAACTCGTGCGAGTGGGCCGCCTGACAGAGTGGGGGCCACTCGTCAGCGACTTATAAACACCGAATCGGTACGAGCGACGCGGCGCGTTGGATTAGAAGGCGATCCAACGGCTCACCATCGTCGTCTTCTCCGACGAGAGAGGGTTACGGGCATGGCGGCGCTAGGGGTCGGAGGGCTAACCAGAGCTCCAGCAAGGGTTGGCAGTGTGCGTGAGGTAGATGTGGACGACGGCGAAGCAGCTGGTAGCAGTGGCGAAGCTCGAGGTGGCCTGGATCAACGGCGATTGCTCCAGGGCTTCCGCGGCTCCGAGCTTGCGATTGGCCTTGCTCCGGCGACGATCGAGGTGGCTAATGGTTCGAGGAGAAGTGGTGAAGGGTGGGGAGTGAGATGGTGTGCTCCATTGCTTCCAGGGAACGCTCTATTTATAGAATCGAGCGAGGGCAGCGGGGCAGGGTGGTGGTCGACATGGGCGCGGCGATTCCGGTGAGGTGTTGGTCTAGGCAAGGGTTCAGGGACGTTCTCCTCGTCCAGGTGAAGCTGTAGGTAGCAACGGCACGGTCGGGCAGCGTCTGTGGGCGACGCATTGCTTCCGTGTCGTCGGGCGGCGTCTACGGGATTTTCTTCTCCGTCTCCGGCGGCGGCGGTCCAGGGTCGGGTCGAGCGCGTGTCTGGCGAGTCTGAGGTGTCACGGCGATGCTCAACGCGTTGCAAGCGGGGCCAGAGTGAGTGCGAGGCGATGGGGTGGCGCGTGTCCAGTGTGCGCCCACGCGCGACGCGAGCGGCATCTGGCGGCGACCTTGGCGCGCGATCTCCGGTGAGTGGTTGTCTCCTCCTCGACCAGGGCTGGTGTAGGCGTGGCTAGGGTGGTGCGGTGGCGAGGTTTGGCAAGGTGGCCAGGGCAGAGGGAGAAGGGAGAGAGGGGAGGTGTGTCGGGGTGGCGACATGGCCGGCATGGCCATGCCCTACCTTGCCATGCTCTCCCCTTAGGGTTACTATGTGTCATTAAGAGTGAGAGGGAACCAGGGGACCATTTAGAATAGGTTTGGGGTAGATTAGAGGTGAGTAGATCACTATTTGAAATAGTGTCAAATAGTTCCATATTTGGAATTTGTCATTTTTGTCCAAATTTGATTGAATTCAAAAGGTTGCCAAATTTGAAATGTGTGTGTTTGGTTGAGTTATAAATGACCAGAGAAGATGAGGTGTGGTGGTGGAATTGTTAAATTCAAAGAATTGCAAATTTGGCTAAGTGTGAGATTGTTCCACTTAATAAAAAGTGTCAACTTTGGATGAGCATAGCATTTGATCTAGAAAGAATTTGGCATGCTGATCTTTACAAAAAGTGTTCACCTTGATGTTGTCTTGGATGAGGTGCAAAGAGTTGACAAAGTTTAGTTTGAAAAATTTGAATTGCAGGGGCTCAAAGTAGTGATCAGACTATAATTGGCAGATTTGACCATTATCATATGTGAGCCAAATTTGAATTTGAAAACCATTTGATTTGTGTTTCTTTGATTCCAAAAGTTGTAATAAGTGTTTAGTAACATTGTTCAACTAATGGTGAATACCAAATTGGTCTAGGGTCAAAATTTATAAAAATGGCATAGGCCATATGTGAGGGTTTTAGGGTTTTTCCTTTTATTTGATTTCTTTCTCTTTTTGATTTATTTGGTTGGTGATGTTCTCATGATCACATTAGGGTTTTAGAGTATAGCACATACACATAATAACAATCATCATGGCATATCAATCAAATGCACAAGTCCTATGCAGGGCACTATATGCAATTTAAAAAGTTTTTGGTGGTTTGAAATTTTGCTCTCTGGAATTCTTCTAACTTTCTTTTTATTGAAATTTGGGATGTTACACCTCCTCACACTAGGGGGGCGCGCCCCCCCCTTGGGCCACGCCGCCCACACGTGTGGGGCCCCCAGGGCTCCCCTCTGGTCCCCCTTTGACTTTCTGGAAGGTTCCGGGAAAAATAAGATGTTGGGCATTGATTTCGTCCAATTCCGAGAATATTTCCTTTGTAGGATTTCCGAAACCAAAAACAGCAGAAAACAGCAACTGGCACTTCGGCATCTCATCAATAGGTTAGTTCCGGAAAATGCATAAAATCATCATAAAGTGTGAACAAAACATGTAGGTGTTGTCATAAAACAAGCATGGAACATCAGAAATTATAGATACGTTGGAGACGTATCAGGTCTCCATTGGCAGTGTCGGCCTCGGGTTGTGGCCTCCGGCTGAAGTTGTTCTCCTTCTGTTTCCTTGTCCGGTGTTGGGCCACCCTTGCGTATTCTTCTCGAGGTTCATACCTGATCACACAAAGAGTTTCGGAATGAAGTAGCAAACCATTCGAGGGTGTGTCGAGTGTAGAGAGGATTGAATTCACCTTGTCGTGTAGAGCTTTCACTCGGGCTCGAGTCATCGGTCCACTTGGGGGACTAGTAGGCCTTGGTGTAGTGTCGTCCTTGGGCGGGGCTACATCATATTTGTTGCCTCTTTTCTAAATAAATTGGACTGTAGGTTGGGAGCCCTTGGAAAATTGAGTTTGGAAATGGTTTTAAATAAAATGAGTTCTTTGAAAACCTTGGAATGGAGCAACCCTTCCCAAGTGGGAGTTTTATGAAAATAAAGATTTTTGAAAAAAGGTTTGCTGAAGAGGAGTGTGGAAAAAATGTTTTAGAAAACCAGGAAACCTATACAACTTCACAGATCCAACTTTACAGTGCAACCACATTACCCTTTAGTGGGAAGCGTAGCGTAGTAGTTTGCTCCGCCTTAGTTTGAGTCTTGTAAGTGTAGTGTGGCAGCCTAACCATGGACGCTTCGACCAGGGTTCTTCCGATATAACAAAACGCAACCCATTTGCATGTTTGGGTACGTGGGGTACAACCTAAGAGCTCCCATTGAAAGATGCCCCGTAGTTGGTCGCGGCATTCCAGAGGGCTCGAGCTGGCTGGGGACTTTGCTACTCCTCGAAAAACAACCCCTCAGACTCTAGTGTTGGGTACAACTCTAGGAGGCATGTCTTGGGCTAAGGCGAGCAGGCGAAAAACTACGATCGGGTGCTTGTTGTGGCATATGTTGGTATGCAGGGATGATGCCCACACAATAGGTATCCAGATCTTGTGGGGAAAGTGTACAACCTTTGTAGAGTGAAAACTATTTGAATAACCGTGTCCGCGGTCATGGACAGTTGGTACGGTCTTGCCCTAGTCGTGTTGTGTTTTGGTTTATAAAAGAGTTTTGCAACTGTTTTGGGAAAGAGTGCCAGTGGGACTGGTGTAAGAGTACATGGGAGGTACATAGGAAGATGAAAGAAGGTTTTTGTCATACTGAGATGACCGGGAAGGGAAATGGGTCACCCATACCTATTATTAGTCTTCAAAAGAAAACTTGTTTTTCAACAAATATATAGAGATGTCATATTCTCGAGAGAAACTATCTCTCACTCCTTGTAACCCTAGAATAGTGCATATTCCCTATTACTACCAAATTGCATATCCTTCACTTCTCTCTAAGGTGGTTTGCGAGTACTATTCATAATTTACTCATTGCTATGTCCCTGGCTATTTACTTTGGCAGACTTGGTGGAGTCCGACAGATGAAGAAGGATACGATGATGTCTATGCGAGCTAGTACTAGCGACTACTAGCGACGGAGTCACAAGCATTTACTTGGCCAGAGCAACTACTAGCGACGGAGATCATGCAAGATCACAAATAACATATGACAAGAATATATAATCGATCTCAACATAGTATTCCATATTCATCGGATCCCAGCAAACGCAACATGTAGCATTACATAAGGATGATCTTGATCATGTAGGGCAGCTCACAAGATCTAAACATGAGGCACAAATTGGAGAATACAACCATCTAGCTACTGCTATGGACCCATAATCCAGGGATGAACTACTCATGCATCACTTCGGAGGCGGGCATTGCGATGTAGATGCCTCCGGTGATGATTTCCCCCTCCGGTAGGGTGCCGGGAAGAGTTTTAGAACCCTCCCGAGCCAGGGTCTGCGATGGCGGCCGCGACGGAACTTTTCATGGATGGAGGCTCAGGTCTTTAGGTTTTTTCCAAGATCATGAATAAATAGGCGGAAGGGCGAGGTCGGTGGAGGCCAGGGTGGCCCACACCACCCCTTGGCGCGGCCCCAAGCTTGGCCACGCCAAGGCATGGCGTGGTCGCCCTGTGGCTGCTCTTCGTCCCTCCTCTGGACTATGTCTTCGTTACGGAAAAATATTGACTTCGGCTTTTGTTTCGTCCAATTCCGAGAATATTTCTTGTACACCTTTTCTGAAATACAAAATAGCAGAAAATTGGGAACTGGCACTGTGGCATCTTGTTAATAGGTTAGTGCCGGAAAATGTATAAAAATGCAACGAAGTGTGAGCAAAACATATATAAATTGGTGTTAAAACAAGCATGGAGCATCAAAAATTATAGATTCATTTGCAACGTATCAGCATCCCCAAGCTTAACTCTTGCTCGTCGTCGAGTAGGTAAGTGATAACAAAATAATTTTTGAGGTGACATGCAGCCAGCACAATCTTGATCAAGCATTGTAAAAGCATTGTAAGTTGGGATCCAAGTACTCTAAACATAAGCATGAAAGATATAATTCTAACAATAGAACTTAGCAAATATGTTACAACATGAAAAGTAACTCAAACAAAGGATCATGAATAATTGTGCATTGAAAGCAACTGTTTGTTTATGAGCATAGAGAAAACATAGCAAAGTGGTACTCAACATGTCATTTATGAAGTAGCAAAACATAAATGCTAGGACACCTTTAAAGTTCAAAGGGTGACTAGATACAAGTAATTTAAGAACAAGAAATAGCATAATCATGAATCAATCAATAATAATTTTAGGACTATGCACATTGCACTAAGAATGACTACTATGCTCTGTTAATTGGTGCATAAAAAGAAGAAGATGAAGACTCAACATAAAAGTTAAAGAAAGACTCTTTGCAGAGTAAGCAAGATTAACAAGTTTTATAAACCTTCCAAAAAGTATGGTACTCATTAGCTTTGAGCTCTCATTGCCCATATCATAAGCATCTTGAAAGGATAAAGTTAATGTGAGGGCAAATATGAGTTATATGCTTGACAAATCACAAGTTGAAAATCGTGTACCCCTTGAATACGAGTACCTAAACCTCATGCTACTCAACTTAAGTCCCAAATAAGTTATTGTCATTGTAAGTATACATGTATCATTAAGAACGCCAACGGGGTACCTCCTGCCCCATGATATGAAATTACTCCTGCATAGGAGCAATCCCTTGCCAAAATGACAAGACAAACAGACAATGAGCATCGCAGCAATCCTTTTATTACTATGGGTTTAGCTTTTTATTGAAGATGCTTCATAGAATGCCCACTATGGTTCGCTGTAAATTTCCACCATGAATGATGCATGGCTTAGATTAGCGGCCCATGCGTTTCTCTAACATATATGCAAACTCCATGGACTTACAAGTTTCCATTTTATTTCGCACCGCTAGGCATCCATAAACAAAAAACATGACATCAACTAAATATGAATAACTGCAATGTTGAAAGCGTTCCCCATGAAAGCATGGTTGTGCTAACTGCCAACTCGCAATTTGCAAACATATAAACTTCATAAGATAGTCACAATGATCAAGTTTACTAAGTGCAAGAAAGTAATTGTGCCATCAAGTTCATGAGAGCTTTACTGACTAATTTTCTCATGCCAAAATTTAATTTGGAAATTAAATAATAACATGATGAACATACTTGGAATAGCAATAATGCTAGTAGGTAGATATGGTGGACACAATTGGCAAACTTTGGTTTTTAGTGGTTGGATGCACAGGTAGAGTTCATACTCAGTACAGGCGAAGTCTAGCAAAAGACTGGGAGCGACCAACTAAGAGAGCAATAATGGCCATAATAATGCATAGCGACAAACCATTATTAATCAAAGAATGAAGTGATATTACAAGTCAAAAACTAAATTATAATAGAGGCTTTAGTTGACTGGTTGTAGTCATAACATAGTATAAGTATGTGCCAAGTCAACCCAATAAAGCATCAAAGGAGAATACCATAATATTATGCTTTGTATGATGGAAACAACACATGATTCTTTCAATAGCACATTATGAACTCTCAGTTATTTGAGACAAGTCATGCTACAACAATAAATTCTAAGCATATGACAATAATAACATCCAACATGACATGCCAAAGTCTATGCCACACTCTAGACAAGCTTCCTTTTGCATCACTATAAGCATGCAACATTTTACTCGTCTCCAACACCACTCAACTTATTTGAAATGGCTCTCAGAGATGAAAAACAATATGGACCAGAGAGCTAATCATACTTAAATAAAGAATACTAACAAGCTCTGAACAAAATTCGAGTGAAAGAACAAGAGCTAAACGCAGTACTAGCAAAATAGAACACTCGCGGAACAATAAGAGCAAAAACTAGAGCGTTATATGCAATTAAAATGGAGTGTGTCTTTCTCCAAAAGAAATATGCTGGGATCCAACCATATGCTACAGCAAACAAAACTAAACTAAACTAAAAACAAAAATAAATACGCTCCAAGAACAATACATAGCGTATGAAGCAATAAAAATATAGCGCATAGAGAGATGACATGTTTCTTTGTTGATGAAGAGGGGATGCCTTGGGCATCCCCAAGCTTTGACACTTGTACCTCTTGGATATTTCTTGGGGTGACATGGGCATACCCAGGCTTGATATTGTGTCCATACTTCATCTCATTACATCATTCTTCTCTCCCTACACTTGAAAACTTCCTTCATACAAAACTTCACACAATTCTTATTAGCAGCATTAGTACAATCAAAATAATAAATCCACTTGGGTTTAGTTCTAACATATGTCAAACATCTATTAAAGCATTATCTACTGTAGCAACCTCTTCAAAAAGCTCTTTCATTAAAAGAACTCAAAAAGAAAGTGAAAGTTCAGAGATGGTAAACCTATAGGGGGGTGAATAGGTTTCTACAGATTTTAATTCTTTCTTTGCAATATTAGGCTTTGCGGAATATAAAGATGAGCCTAATGCAAACTAGGTGAAACAACCTATATGAGGATACAAGTAACTCAAGCATGAAGGCTCTCACAGGCAGTTATATCACAAGTAAGGAGTTCGGTTAGAGATAACCGATAGCACGCGGAGACGAGGATGTATTCCCGTGTTCCCTTCCTTTGCAAGAAGGTACGTCACGTTTGGAGGGGTGGAGGTCCCACGAAGGATTCCCCACGCCACGAAGGCTCACCCTATTCTCCGGAGCCTATCCCACGAAGGAATAGCTCACTCACTTGTGGTAGACTTTGAGGTAGCCTCCAAACCTTCACAATCTTGTCAGGAGAAAATCCACAGCCCGGATGCTTTCGGACCACTCTTGCCCACCTAGGGTTTCCAAGGAACCCTAGAGAGCAAGCTTCTTGATGAATACAAGGGGGAATGAGATTTTTCTTGGTAAAACAGTAGATCGGGTCCTCCTCTAACGTTTCCCCAGAGGGATTTGAGTTTGGGTGGAGGAGGAGGAAGATCTGAGGCTTTTGGTGTTTCTAGAAATGGAGTATGAGAGAGAGCTCAAGAACAGTTTGTAGTGTAGTGCCTAACCCTTCAGAGGTGGGAGAAGGGGTATTTATAGTGTCACTTGAAATATGGCCGTTGCTCACTTGACACATCAGCTTTCTCCCGAGATTCCCGGTCAACCGGACCACAGACCGGATCGCCCGGCGCAGAGCCCGGTCAGACCGGACCAGGGACCGGACCAGCCGGTCCAAACCGGGCCGCAGACCGGACCCCAACCGGAGCGTCGAAAAGCCTCCCAGTACTCCTCCTGGTTGGCATGAGCGCAGGGGCCGGTTGGCACCGGGGCGCCCGGTCCTGCCCCCGGTCAGACCGGGCCAGGGACCGGACCCGCCGGTCCAAACCGGGCGGCTGACCGGACCCCAACCGGAGCCTTCCAGAGGCTTACAGTAGTCCTCCCGGTTAGTGTAAGCGCAGGGGCCGGTTGGCGCCGGGGCACCCGGTCCAGCGCCCGGTCGACCGGGCGGAAGACCGGAACTGTCCGGCGCACAGGCCGGTCCAACCGGGCCTGTGACCGGCTGAATGCTGTAGCCCCCTTTTTGATTGTTGTCGAAGTGGGGGGGTCTCCTTTAGCCTTCTTGTTCCTTTGATACACCATTTATGCTTCTTTGGCTAATACCTGAGATTATCTTTACAGACATGTATTAGGCCAAATACTCTATCACGGTGTCATTGTTACCAAAATAATGGATAAGGGTAAAATACCCTTACAATCTCCCCCTTTTTGGTATACGATGACAAACCGAGCTAGAGTCACATATAGATATTATGATAAGCTCTAAACCTTGATTCCATATAAGATATTATGACAGCTCCCCAATAATGTGTGCACTTGGAGAATTTGCATTTGAATGCAAAGTGCACCATTTGTGGAATATGAGAAGCTCCCCCAATATCTTTAGGAAACAAGCATGGTATGGACATGTATATCAAGATATATAAGCATAAGGCGTGATCATCCTAATAGAGTGATTAAGCATACAAATACTCGTCCATACACAAATTATTCAAAGTAACAAATGGTTCTTGAGAAAGCAAAGCAAATAAGCACAAGTCATATAAGAATCAAATAAAGCAACACCCATGGCTTGTGACAACCAAAGAACCCCATGAATCCTAGACTCTACTCTCTTCTCCCCCTTTGGCATCGGAACACCAAAAAGGCGAAGAAAAGAGGAGAGATGCTAGCGCACCCATCAGTAGAACTCATGCCCAGTGGAATAGGAGGCCTCGACACCATCATCCTCATTCGCACCACCTTCATCATCGTCATCATCATCATCAGGGGCACGTGCAGGCCTAGGAGGAAGACCACCATGGGCATACATGGAGAGATCGAAGTTTTGGAGCATCTCATTAGTAATGGGAGGCATCTCCCAAGCAGGTGCAACCATAGGCTCCATCTCAGGTCCAGAAGGAGGAACAGGGACATTCCTTGCAGCCATGAACTCATTCTGTCGCCTCTGGGTATCCTGGTTCAAAGCAAGACTCTCATGTGCAACATCATTGGTATTCTTGCACATTTGCCATAAGCTGGAGAAGAAGCGAGAGGCACCATGCTTGGGGCGCCTAGAGTAGCTGGAGCTAGCTGCATGATCATGTCGCTCCTTGGAACGGCGCTCAGAGGGCATCATGGCAGGGACTTCCGGACGTGTGTCCTGAGCGGGGAACTTGAATGGTTCCATGATGATCCTTTGATCTTGCATGTTGTTGGGAGCAGGGACCACCTTGTTGATGAGCCGCTGAACGTACTAAGCATAGTTGGGTGTCATGCGGCCCAGAATAGAATGCTTGAGTTCACAGTGAATGAGATCACAGCCATCAATTTTCCTTATGTTGTCAGGATGGCAATAGTACATCAGATTCAGGTGGTAGTTCCTGACTTCAGTGGTGTCGCCTGACTTGCTAATGAGACTCTCACGGAACATCTTGGCAAGGAGAAGATAAGAGTAATACATCCCAGAGATAGTGGGAGGACCAGCTGTAGGGTTCTAGGGATAGCAAAAGGAGATGTCACCTTTAGCGAGCTTAGGCCGAGAATGAATCCTGAACCCTTGAGCACGGCCACCACCAAAACCCATGGCTTCACAGAACTCAGTATAGGTGCATGAGTACTTCTCCTTGCCAGTCATCCAAGTCATAGTACGGTCCTCATCATCATGGAAGAATACGGTGCAATGGAACTGACAGACAAGAAGGGGACAGTATGTGCCTTCTCTGTGGTCTTCATCAGGCTTCAGGCACACAAGATCATACAGTCCCATACCCTTCAAGGTATCAACCACAAAGCGGTACTTGGTGGCTTCATGCAAGGCAAGCTCTTCAGAGTTGATGGCCTTGGGCATCACAACAGCATCGTTCTTCATACACGCTCGAGTGTCGTAGAACTCTTCCCAAAGACTTGCTTGAGTCTTGGTCTAGAAGAGCTTGTCCCCACCAGTGTAAGTTCGTTGCACAAAGCGATATGGATTTTCCCTCCTCGGACTCTGCCAATCACCAAGATGTGTTGTGCCCACATTGTAGTCTGGCACTATTTCATCATCATCTTGGGCTGCCTGTTTGTCTTTCCTCTTAGTGGCAACCGTCTTGGTTCTTCCCCCAGCGGAGCTTCCAGTGTCACTAAATTGAGGTGCCTTAGGAGGCACACGACTGCTAGAACGGCGTCCCGGAGGCACCGTGGACTTTCCTCTCTTGGGAAGACTGCCACGGTCGTCACCACTCCAACTATCTGTGAATTAGCAAATAGAGCAAGGATAGCAGTGGGGTAAGTGTACATGTCATCAGTAAATAGGGAAGCCAAAAAGCATAGTATATATTCAAGTGTTTTGACGGAATTGTGCGAAAAACTAGGCGATCCGGCGCACGGGCCGGTCCGACCGGACGACAGACCGGACGAGCCGGTCGACAATCCGGTTGACCGGGCGGCACGCCGGACCGGCCGGTTGAGAGGCCGGTTGGCCGGGCTGTAAACCGGGTGCTGTCGATTTGTGATGTTTGCCTAGAAATTCAACCACAAAATCATGCAAAAACTCACAAACTTGAACATAGACTATAGCATTAGAGTGAACAATGTGCATAGGGGTGTGAGACACTCTAGATGGCATGAGGACTTACTAACCCTAACCCTAACCCTAACTTTTATTAACTTTCCTCAAAATTTGGCAATGGGAGAGGAAACGCAAGAGGGAGAGGGAATGGGAGGAAGATTTACCCGAAGACATCGTCCTCTTTGCCCAAGTGAGCAAGAAGAACACGTGGAGAGGGCTTGAGGGCCAAATCCCCAAGATCTCCCAAAATAGCTTGAGAGGGACCAAATCCTTTGGTGAAGATGCTTGAGAGATCCCGGTCTACGATTGGGTGAAGTTTGGGGAGAAACTAGTGGTGGGAAGGGCCTAGGACGTGGTGGAGATGGTGGAGGCGGCGGCCATGGAGGTTTTGGAGGTGGGGGATAATGAGGAAGAAGACCCCCAAGGGGTATCCTCCTCCAAACATAACCAGCCGCACGGCCGGTCGGCCGCCCGGTTGACTGGGCCAGGCGCCGGATGGCCCGGCGCAAAGGCCGGTCCGACCGGGCCAGTGACCGGCCAGAGTCTGTTTGCCCAGTTTTGTCTCATTTTGCCTCGTTTTGCCCCTATTCTTTGTGTAAATGTGTATGAATGCTCAGATGATGACATGTACATATAGATAGATAGACGATGATGAGATGAGCATAGACATGGGGTTGGAAACACAAAGTTCTCTAGGCATACCCATTGGAGTGAAATCCAAACAAGATATAAATAGCAACAATGGGCATGATTCGAAGTATATCAAGAACCATAAAACATTTTGGAATAGTTTTTGCAATAAGATCATTTAGCCTTATATAGTCAAATCAAGTTGTAATTGAGGCTCAATGAGGGGCGGGGGATTACTCCCCCTATGTGAAAGCGCAAATGTCATGAGACCTCGAAGAGACATGCTTGGGTCCATATAATGACATTGGATCTATTTATGTTGCACACATAGGTATGTGTAACAACCCAAAAATTTCAAAACAAACAAATTGAATTTTCCCTAGTTCCAAATTTTGGAACCAACAAAAACTTTTATTAAAATAAGATTGATACATATAGACCTTGTTTAAATCTTGTGTTTTGCCATGATGAGTGTTATTATGCTTATGTGCTAAACCCTAAAACCCCAAAGTGATCAAGTGAAGATCACCAATCAAATAAAATACAAGAAAAATAATTCAAATAAGAAAAACCTTAAACCCTAATCTTCTCCAAAATTCATTTTGGATATATTTTGAGAAACACAAAATAAAATAAAAGACCTATGGGGACATATAGCCCTAATAGGTAAATCTTGAACCCTATCTTTATTAATTATGCTAAATGGTGGTGAACCTTTGAGAACCCCACAAAACCCTAAACCTCACCCCTCTTCTCACCACCCTAGTTAAAATGAAATAAAAAGAGAATTAAATAAGAAAGAGGTATATGTGCCTATGGCTATTTTTCTAAAATTTTACCCTAAGCCTTTCTACTTTGCTTAGAGGTTTGGAAAACCTTCTTACACCTTACCTAGTACCTATCAAACCAAATCCAAGTGGTTTCCAAAGAAAATAAAAAGAAACTAAAAATGCCATAGAGGCATATGTAAGAAAAGTGCAAATTTGTGAATTTGAGAAGTTTGACCCTAAGACTTGTTGTGAATGGATGGATCACTTCCATATACCATTTCAACACTCAACAACATCAAATGGGCCAAGAACACTCAAATCAAAAATCAAATTAAACATATGCATAGAAGCATATGTGCCACATAGCCATTTCACCAAACTTTGACCTATGGCTTTAAACCTTGACCAAATGGTGTGAAACCATCTCTCAACCTAATATAACACTAAATTGACCCTAACCCATGCCCAAGTGAAGCAAGGTGAACCCTTTTCAAAAATAATAAAACTTAACACATCACCTCTTATGTGTTATGGCCATTTTTGCAAATCTTTGACCAAGACCCTTTTAATTAGTTTCAATGGTTTGAAAATGTTTCTAAACCAATAAGAATCACATTAGAGTCAACCAAAGTCAATTCAAATGAAGAGAAATCACATAGTGAGAAAATCCCCAAAATTCCCTCACATACACTTAGCCCAATTTGCAAATCTTCAACCAAGGCCACCATTGCTTGATCTCTTGCTTGTAGAATACTTATATATGATAAACAAACACATTTGCATCAAAGAAACAAGAATCAAATCAAAGGAAAATTCAAAACTCACATACATGTGATAATGGTCATATGTCACTTTTATATTTTCTTCCCCACTTTGCACCCCTGGTTTTGACTTTTCTTCAACCAAACTTGGTCAACTATGACCATGTCATCCAAGACCATGTCAAGGTCAACAACTTTCATGTTGACCATTAGGGTTGACTCTGCCTAGGTTGACCAGAATAGAGGAGGAAAGAGGAGACCTTGAAATAAAGAGAAGATCATCTCACTTTTGCCATTTTGCAATTCTTCACCAAATTGAACCCCACCACCACCATTCCATCTCTATGATTATATGAAGGAGATACCCCAAGGGAATTTCCAAAATTTTGAAACTTTTCTCTTTCGGGCATTTCATCAAACACCTTATAGGCAGTGGTATATAATTGTGCCCATGCCGAAAATTGGAGAAGACCAAGTCCAAGCACTGAGCCCTCTCTGCATCCCTGGACCCCCCTCTCACCTCACCACACCTTTTCACCACTTGCCACCACCTCTGTTGCTCGACATTGACCAAGGCTGGCCATGCCGTGGCATGGCAATGCCACCCTCATGCCATCCTCATCTCTGGCCCTCCCCAACGTGCACCAGCATGTCCCCGGTGTTCCCCACACTCCACCGCGTCGAATGGACACCAGCCCAGGTCGATTCATGCACCACGGTGACCAGGAGCACGACGCCCAGACGCGCCCAGGGCGTGCACATGCGCGCCGGAACGCGCCTGGCGAGCGCCGCGGACACGCCTGGCCACGTCGTCGTGCCATCAGCTCGCGCCACCTCCGCCCTTGCTCGCTGCACCAAACGCGTCCTCACGTCACCCGCAGTCGCCCAGACATGGCCATTGGCCCGCGGGAACGCCGCAGGCGACGCCCACTCCGACGACCATCCGCCACCTGCACGAGAGCTCCCGTCAAGCTCACCGCCGCCGTAGTGCCTCGTTTTCACCACAATCACGCTGGCGTGACCGCCATGACAACGCCAACACGCTCGCGTCATCGCCAGTCCCCGAGCTTCCCTGTAGACGCGTCGCCATGGTCGCCCCTCCACAGCACACCACGGCCACCTCCGCCAGCTATAAATAGCGCCCCTCAGCCCTCCCTCTCTTCAGACAAACTGCTCCCCTCTCCTCACTGATCCTTCTCCCCCATCCAATTCCACTCCACCTCGCCGGAGTAGCTCGAATCGCGAGCTCAAAGCCGCCGGAGCCCGCGGAAGCTCTGCGACGATTGGAGCCTCCCGGCCACGCGAAAGCGCTACAGGCTGCTTCCCCTTCCTCGACAACGTCCTCTCCGCGCTTCGCCGACCCTCGCCGCGCCGCCGGTAAGCCGTCGACCCCCTGCCCGCATCGCCGGTGACCTCCCCTCTCGCCGGAGACGAAGCCGTCTGCGGTCCGTTCGATCTCCGTCTGATCGTGCGGTTTAGATCACGCGTACCGGTTCGGTGCTTTAAGACGGGCTGACAGCTGGGGCCCGCGCTGTCAGTCGGCCCGCTACGTGTGGAGCGTTAGCTGGGCCGGCCCAATTCAGTTCCCGCCCCCGTTTAAATTCAAACTAGTTTATTTCTTGTTCATTTAAATTACAATCTGGTGTTAACTTTGAAATTTAATAGATCCAAATCTACTGAGCCAATTTCAACAAATTTTATATATTTGGAAGGCTCATCAAAAACTCTATCCAATGCCACTGGATTCAAATCAAAATATGTTATAGAATTTGAATAGTAAAAATAACAAATCAGTAACTTTTCAAACTTCAATTAAATCTTAAAAATCAACCATAAACTATTTTGAGGTGGTTCCACCTCTCAAAAATCACATTTGATGTTGTCTAATTTATTATGTAATAAAATACTATAGTTGTTTCATATGATCATTGGGCTAAACTCAAATAATGGCTATCTGGCCATTACTAGCCCATTTAAATTATTGTCCAAATTTAAGATTTCAAATCTATGAGGTATAGCACCTCATTTAAATCATCTTCTCAAGTTGTATGAAGTAGTGTGATAACCCTGGTTGCTTGGTCTCATATTTGTTCACTTATACTAAATGTTTGCCATAGTAGCATGATAAATTGTTCCAACAAATTATTAAATCCTATGGGAGTGTTTCTCTCATTTAAATCTTGTCATGAACAATTCAAAATGAGGTAGAGACTCTGGTCATTTAGGTCTCATATGAATTGTTGATGATATTAAATCTTTACCTTGTTAGGATTAAAAGGTATGAGGTGTTCACCTCATTTAAATCACTTTCTCAAATGATAAGTATGAAGAGGTTGACTTGGGTCAACCTAGGTCATATTTTATTCATAAGAGAAATTAAATCTTAATGAGACAATGAGAAGAAGTTATATCTCTGAATAATTAAAAGCAACACCTTATTTAGTGTGAGAGGAAATTATTTTTCCTAAATAAGATAACAACACTTTTACCCACTTAATAGTAATAAGTGATGCTAGTTTACTTGTGTAAATTATATGAGGTGTTTCACTTCATTTAAATCTTATCCCAAGTACTTTCATATGAAGTTTGAACCCCTGGTCAAATACTCTCACATGAAATACTTGGAGATTTTAAATCATAATAGGCCTTATTAAATGGTATGAGGTATCTCTACCTCATTTAAATCATTTTCTCAAATGATGATGATGAATGGTTGACTTAGGTCAACATAAATTCATGTGTGATGGTTTGAGAAATTAAATCTTAAAGAAGATTGAATGAGAGGAAATTATTCCTCAAGAACTATATGGAAACTATCTTTTACATATAAAATGAGAGGAAGTTATTCTTCCTCAAAGCAAGACCACCAATGCACCAAATTGTATTAATTGGGTGAATAGAATAGTTTGTGTGAATATATGTGATGTTTGGAATAGCCAATAAATTGTTTGGTGATTGTATCCTCGTATTCGTATTTTAGACGCTAGTACCAAGGAGTATCAAGAGGAGGAGGAAGTCTACTTCCAGGAAGAGGAAGACCACTTTGATCAGTACACCACTCAAGGCAAGCTAGTATTCTTGCAAGCTATTACCAATACAAGCTAGACTATTGCAAGCTAGTATTCTTGCAAGCTATTACCAATACAAGCTAGACTATTGCAAGCTAGTATTCTTGCATGCTATTACCAATGCAAGCTATGTTTTTGAAAGCTATTACCAATGCAAGCTAACACCCTTGCAAGCTAATAGTCTTGCAAAGTGCAAAGCTCTACTAGAGCAAGGCACACCCACCACTACTTTTTACTTTATGCTTATGATCCTATTTCCCAGTTTTATTCTTACAAGCTTTGGTTTTTGATTATTTATAACTTGCTTTTATAGTTAACTTTGGTCTAGAAATAGAGTACTACAAGAGTATCAAAATTAGCCTAGCAAGCTCCAAGATATTTAGCATCCCTCAGGACTAGTTGCTAGTGCTCAATATCAGAATTGACTACTCTAGATGGGAACTTGTGAAATGAAAAGACTTTGAAAACCTTGGAATGATGAGTCATTCTATTGAAAGATTTTGAAGGTGAATATGACTGGTGAAGGACTTGGTGAATTTTACAAAAACTGATGGTTGGGTTTGGATGCGATACCATTCCAATTTTGCAAGTACCCCCACAATACCTGATATGGGTAGGGCTTAACTAGAAGTTTATGTATCTTAGTATGGGTTCCCTCTAAACAAGCGTCATCGGGGTTATGCTGGAGGCTGCCTCTACAAAAGTGAAGTGATGTGATATGACGTGAAATGAGGTGAATGTCCGGCCCAAGCCCTGTGCAGTTCCCAGGCTGACAGTTTGTCTTCACTGGGAGGCCAAGCTCATGGGGAGAGATGCCTATACTAAGTTATGTAAGTGAAAGGTTATGGTTGGTAGTCCGCACACGGAGTGTGGTAAATCAGGGCCAGTTAACCCTGACGGATTATTGCAAATGTTGTGGCACAAGTGTACGACCTCTGCAGAGTGTAGATCTATTCGAATAGCCGCGTCCACGGTTATGGACGGTTGGAAAGGCCATACTGTTCCGTCATCAGACCATTTTTCTTTCAAAATGTGACATGTGAAGGGTGATTTTGAACTTGAAAAGTTGAATGGTGCCTTGTGATTTGAATTGAAAGGTGACTTTGACTTTGAATCACAACTGAGTTGTGGGAATGACACTAATGTTCCCACTTGAGTTAGTTGAGCAAATGAAGGTTTTTGATTATTAAAATGTTTATGAAATAAAACTGGCTTTCTGCAAATGAAACTAGAGCTTAGCATCCCCTTCTATAGTTGATAGTGTTTACCTTAGTATTAGTTTGCGAGTACTTTAAAGTACTCATGGCTTTGTCCCTGGCTATTCAAATGGCCAGACTATGAAGAGGAGTACCAGAACCCGGAAGAAGGACAGCAGGACGTCTACGACAACTAGGATCACTCCTGACGTCAACAGTTGCCTGTGGAATAGATGGACTACTACTACGCTACTTCGCTTCCGCTATGTGTTTTGTAATTGATCAATAGATCATCTACTATTGTAATGAGACTGGATCATGTGATCCTTTGTTGTAAGACAATTACGATGTTGTAATGAATGATGTTCTGTGATATCAATCTATTATGTCTCGCAAAAACAATATTCCTGGGATTGCGATGAATGGCATAATAGGCATCTGGACTTAAAAATCCGGGTGTTGAGAAGTTGGTATCAGAGCCATTGTTTGACCTTAGGAGACCCTAGTTAGAATGGACGTCTGCAAAACTTAGCTTCAAAAACCAAAGAAGTGAATAATTGTGAAAAACTTATTCTCACTCTTATCCTTGAAATCTTTTTCAAAATGAGAAATTCATACTCTACTTTCTTTGTAGCACTATCTAAAATTTTGCACACTTGAATACTTCTCTAAATTTACTCCTCCTCTTTGCTCACAGATGAAGTACCAATGGGAGTCCTATAAGCTTGGATCCGGAGACGACAAAAGTTTCGAAAAGGAATTGAAGCAACTGGTGGACTATCTGGGACATCCGTATCCCGAGTTCTTCGGAATACCCCTCAAGGCTCAGTCAGGAGAACCACCTCAGTGGGACGTTTCTACTGATCTACGAAGAAAGCTTGATGCCCCGGTATGGGAAACCATATGGTTTTCTGTAACGGGAAACACTTGGAAGGAAGGACTAGACAAAGCTATGCAAGAAGCAATTTCCCGTCTGTGTGGACAAAATGAGGACAAGATCAAGAACACTCGCTTCATTTACTACCCAAGACATGACTCCATGGGAAGATCAATGACCATGCCCCCACCACAACCAAAGATGAACCCCTATGAAGCACCTCAGGACTTCAGGCAGTACAAAACCCGCAGGGATTTGGACAACGCCCTCGCCTCTCGCCAAGCACCTCACCCGTGAAGACGAAGAAACCCCCCCCTGAAGAGTAGTATCACCCAAGCACTTAAGTAGGTGTGAGTTGTATCAGGATCCCCCTTGTATCGTAGAGCGATGAATGGTTCTTCAAACCAACGGTGTGTTAGATTTGTAATGTATGATGCTTGGTATGAATGAAAAAGTGTTGTTGGTTTTTACCCCCGCAACCCTACTCAAGTTTTCAATTTTATGAACTTTTAAACTTAACAAAACAAACCATAGAAAATTCCCTCTTATCTTATCATCTGCATCCATGTTCAGATGGCCCCTCCCAATCGCACCAACGACGCGATGATGCAACTGCTGCAGACAATGATGGCAGACCGAGAAGTCGAAAGAGCTGAACGCCAAGCCAACCTTGCGGCACTGCAACAGATAGCTCAGAACAATCAAGGCCATCATGATCACCCAGGATCAAAGCTAAAGAACTTCCAGAACACCAACCCTCCGGTATTCAACAAGACTGAAGAGCCCCTCGATGCTGATGACTGGCTCCAGACCATGGAGAACAACCTCGAAGTTGTGCAAGTTGAAGCCGCAGAGAAAGTGCTGTTTGCCACCCATTATCTGGCAGGACCAGCCAGAGCTTGGTGGACCAGCACCCGAGCCATGAATGCAGGACAGATGATGACCTGGGAAGACTTCAAGCTTAAGTTTAGCAAATACCATGTGCCCCAAGGACTGATCAAAAAGATGAGAGACGAGTTCCGTGAACTCAAGCAAGGAAGAATGTCCGTGGTGGAATACCGCGACAGGTTTCTTACTCTGTCAAGGTACGCCCCGGATGAGACCGACACCAATGAGAAGCGAAAGGAAAGGTTTCTGAACGGACTGCACGACGAGATGCAAACTGTGTTAGTGAACATTCCGTTCGCTGACTTAGAAGCCCTTGTAGACTCAGCCATACAGATGGAAGGAAAGCTGCATCAGGCCAACGAGAACCGCAAGAGAAGAATGATGAACCAGAGTGGACCCCACCATAACCAGAAGTATCGAAATAACTCCTCTGGAGGATTCACCCCAAGATACAACAAGCCCCCTGCCCAGAATTATCGCCCCAACTACACCAACAACAACGGAGGACCCCCGAAGCACGGAGGGAACAACAACAACAACAACAACAACCGCCCCAACAACAGCAACAACAATGGAAACAACAACAACCCCAATACCGCCCCGAGGACTGGAAGCAATGCTACCCCCGTCAACACCAAAGACAAGTCCACCGTCAACTGCTATGAATGTGGAGTTGTGGGTCACTTCTCCAAGGAGTGCCCCAAGAAGCTTGCCAGGATTGCCACCAGTACCGCAGCACCTGCTCAACAACAGCGCCGCTTTGCCGGAAGAAGGAACCAGAACAACAACAACGGACGTTTCTACCACATGACCGCCACTGAAGCTCAGGAAGCACCCCAGACCATGCCAAGTATGTCTTCCTATTAAGAAAATGCTCAATCTCTCTTAGGAACCTAACTTTTCTTAAAATCTCGGGACGAGATTTGTTTAAGGGGGAAGGGTTTGTAACAACCCAAAAATTTCAAAACAAACAAATTGAATTTTCCCTAGTTCCAAATTTTGGAACCAACAAAAACTTTTATTAAAATAAGATTGATACATATAGACCTTGTTTAAATCTTGTGTTTTGCCATGATGAGTGTTATTATGCTTATGTGCTAAACCCTAAAACCCCAAAGTGATCAAGTGAAGATCACCAATCAAATAAAATACAAGAAAAATAATTCAAATAAGAAAAACCTTAAACCCTAATCTTCTCCAAAATTTATTTTGGATATATTTTGAGAAACACAAAATAAAATAAAAGACCTATGGGGACATATAGCCCTAATAGGTAAATCTTGAACCCTATCTTTATTAATTATGCTAAATGGTGGTGAACCTTTGAGAACCCCACAAAACCCTAAACCTCACCCCTCTTCTCACCACCCTAGTTAAAATGAAATAAAAAGAGAATTAAATAAGAAAGAGGTATATGTGCCTATGGCTATTTTTCTAAAATTTTACCCTAAGCCTTTCTACTTTGCTTAGAGGTTTGGAAAACCTTCTTACACCTTACCTAGTACCTATCAAACCAAATCCAAGTGGTTTCCAAAGAAAATAAAAAGAAACTAAAAATGCCATAGAGGCATATGTAAGAAAAGTGCAAATTTGTGAATTTGAGAAGTTTGACCCTAAGACTTGTTGTGAATGGATGGATCACTTCCATATACCATTTCAACACTCAACAACATCAAATGGGCCAAGAACACTCAAATCAAAAATCAAATTAAACATATGCATAGAAGCATATGTGCCACATAGCCATTTCACCAAACTTTGACCTATGGCTTTAAACCTTGACCAAATGGTGTGAAACCATCTCTCAACCTAATATAACACTAAATTGACCCTAACCCATGCCCAAGTGAAGCAAGGTGAACCCTTTTCAAAAATAATAAAACTTAACACATCACCTCTTATGTGTTATGGCCATTTTTGCAAATCTTTGACCAAGACCCTTTTAATTAGTTTCAATGGTTTGAAAATGTTTCTAAACCAATAAGAATCACATTAGAGTCAACCAAAGTCAATTCAAATGAAGAGAAATCACATAGTGAGAAAATCCCCAAAATTCCCTCACATACACTTAGCCCAATTTGCAAATCTTCAACCAAGGCCACCATTGCTTGATCTCTTGCTTGTAGAATACTTATATATGATAAACAAACACATTTGCATCAAAGAAACAAGAATCAAATCAAAGGAAAATTCAAAACTCACATACATGTGATAATGGTCATATGTCACTTTTATATTTTCTTCCCCACTTTGCACCCCTGGTTTTGACTTTTCTTCAACCAAACTTGGTCAACTATGACCATGTCATCCAAGACCATGTCAAGGTCAACAACTTTCATGTTGACCATTAGGGTTGACTCTGCCTAGGTTGACCAGAATAGAGGAGGAAAGAGGAGACCTTGAAATAAAGAGAAGATCATCTCACTTTTGCCATTTTGCAATTCTTCACCAAATTGAACCCCACCACCACCATTCCATCTCTATGATTATATGAAGGAGATACCCCAAGGGAATTTCCAAAATTTTGAAACTTTTCTCTTTCGGGCATTTCATCAAACACCTTATAGGCAGGGTATATAATTGTGCCCATGCTGAAAATTGGAGAAGACCAAGTCCAAGCCTGAGCCCTCTCTGCATCCCTGGACCCCCCTCTCACCTCACCACACCTTTTCACCACTTGCCACCACCTCTGTTGCTCGACATTGACCAAGGCTGGCCATGCCGTGGCATGGCAATGCCACCCTCATGCCATCCTCATCTCTGGCCCTCCCCAACGTGCACCAGCATGTCCCTGGTGTTCCCCACACTCCACTGCGTCGAATGGACACCAGCCCCGGTCGATTCATGCACCACGGTGACCAGGAGCGCGACGCCCGAGACGCGCCCAGGCGTGCACATGCGCGCCGAACGCGCTGGCGAGCGCCGCGGACACGCCTGGCCACGTCGTCGTGCCATCAGCTCGCGCCACCTCCGCCCTTGCTCGCTGCACCAAACGCGTCCTCACGTCACCCGCAGATCGCCCGGACATGGCCATTGGCCCGCGGGAACGCCGCGAGCGACGCCCACTCCGACGACCATCCGCCACCGCCGAGAGCTCCCGTCAAGCTCACCGCCGCTGTAGTGCCTCGTTTTCACCACAATCACGCCTGGCGTGACCGCCATGACAACGCCAACACGCTCGCGTCATCGCCAGTCCCCGAGCTTCCCTGTAGACGCGTCGCCATGGTCGCCCCTCCACAGCACACCACGGCCACCTCCGCCAGCTATAAATAGCGCCCCTCAGCCCTCCCTCTCTTCAGACAAACTGCTCCCCTCTCCTCACTGATCCTTCTCCCCCATCCAATTCCACTCCACCTCGCCGGAGTAGCTCGAATCGCGAGCTCAAAGCCGCCGGAGCCCGCGGAAGCTCTGCGACGATTGGAGCCTCCCCAGCACGCGAAACTGCTACAGGCTGCTTCCCCTTCCTCGACAACGTCCTCTCCGCGCTTCGCCGACCCTCGCCGCGCCGCCGGTAAGCCGTCGACCCCCTGCCCGCATCGCCGGTGACCTCCCCTCTCGCCGGAGACGAAGCCGTCTCTGGTCCGTTCGATCTCCGTCTGATCGTGCGGTTTAGATCACGCGTACCGGTTCGGTGCTTTAAGACGGGCTGACAGCTGGGGCCCGCGCTGTCAGTCGGCCCGCTACGTGTGGAGCGTTAGCTGGGCCGGCCCAATTCAGTTCCCGCCCCCGTTTAAATTCAAACTAGTTTATTTCTTGTTCATTTAAATTACAATCTGGTGTTAACTTTGAAATTTAATAGATCCAAATCTACTGAGCCAATTTCAACAAATTTTATATATTTGGAAGGCTCATCAAAAACTCTATCCAATGCCACTGGATTCAAATCAAAATATGTTATAGAATTTGAATAGTAAAAATAACAAATCAGTAACTTTTCAAACTTCAATTAAATCTTAAAAATCAACCATAAACTATTTTGAGGTGGTTCCACCTCTCAAAAATCACATTTGATGTTGTCTAATTTATTATGTAATAAAATACTATAGTTGTTTCATATGATCATTGGGCTAAACTCAAATAATGGCTATCTGGCCATTACTAGCCCATTTAAATTATTGTCCAAATTTAAGATTTCAAATCTATGAGGTATAGCACCTCATTTAAATCATCTTCTCAAGTTGTATGAAGTAGTGTGATAACCCTGGTTGCTTGGTCTCATATTTGTTCACTTATACTAAATGTTTGCCATAGTAGCATGATAAATTGTTCCAACAAATTATTAAATCCTATGGGAGTGTTTCTCTCATTTAAATCTTGTCATGAACAATTCAAAATGAGGTAGAGACTCTGGTCATTTAGGTCTCATATGAATTGTTGATGATATTAAATCTTTACCTTGTTAGGATTAAAAGGTATGAGGTGTTCACCTCATTTAAATCACTTTCTCAAATGATAAGTATGAAGAGGTTGACTTGGGTCAACCTAGGTCATATTTTATTCATAAGAGAAATTAAATCTTAATGAGACAATGAGAAGAAGTTATATCTCTGAATAATTAAAAGCAACACCTTATTTAGTGTGAGAGGAAATTATTTTTCCTAAATAAGATAACAACACTTTTACCCACTTAATAGTAATAAGTGATGCTAGTTTACTTGTGTAAATTATATGAGGTGTTTCACTTCATTTAAATCTTATCCCAAGTACTTTCATATGAAGTTTGAACCCCTGGTCAAATACTCTCACATGAAATACTTGGAGATTTTAAATCATAATAGGCCTTATTAAATGGTATGAGGTATCTCTACCTCATTTAAATCATTTTCTCAAATGATGATGATGAATGGTTGACTTAGGTCAACATAAATTCATGTGTGATGGTTTGAGAAATTAAATCTTAAAGAAGATTGAATGAGAGGAAATTATTCCTCAAGAACTATATGGAAACTATCTTTTACATATAAAATGAGAGGAAGTTATTCTTCCTCAAAGCAAGACCACCAATGCACCAAATTGTATTAATTGGGTGAATAGAATAGTTTGTGTGAATATATGTGATGTTTGGAATAGCCAATAAATTGTTTGGTGATTGTATCCTCGTATTCGTATTTTAGACGCTAGTACCAAGGAGTATCAAGAGGAGGAGGAAGTCTACTTCCAGGAAGAGGAAGACCACTTTGATCAGTACACCACTCAAGGCAAGCTAGTATTCTTGCAAGCTATTACCAATACAAGCTAGACTATTGCAAGCTAGTATTCTTGCAAGCTATTACCAATACAAGCTAGACTATTGCAAGCTAGTATTCTTGCATGCTATTACCAATGCAAGCTATGTTTTTGAAAGCTATTACCAATGCAAGCTAACACCCTTGCAAGCTAATAGTCTTGCAAAGTGCAAAGCTCTACTAGAGCAAGGCACACCCACCACTACTTTTTACTTTATGCTTATGATCCTATTTCCCAGTTTTATTCTTACAAGCTTTGGTTTTTGATTATTTATAACTTGCTTTTATAGTTAACTTTGGTCTAGAAATAGAGTACTACAAGAGTATCAAAATTAGCCTAGCAAGCTCCAAGATATTTAGCATCCCTCAGGACTAGTTGCTAGTGCTCAATATCAGAATTGACTACTCTAGATGGGAACTTGTGAAATGAAAAGACTTTGAAAACCTTGGAATGATGAGTCATTCTATTGAAAGATTTTGAAGGTGAATATGACTGGTGAAGGACTTGGTGAATTTTACAAAAACTGATGGTTGGGTTTGGATGCGATACCATTCCAATTTTGCAAGTACCCCCACAATACCTGATATGGGTAGGGCTTAACTAGAAGTTTATGTATCTTAGTATGGGTTCCCTCTAAACAAGCGTCATCGGGGTTATGCTGGAGGCTGCCTCTACAAAAGTGAAGTGATGTGATATGACGTGAAATGAGGTGAATGTCCGGCCCAAGCCCTGTGCAGTTCCCAGGCTGACAGTTTGTCTTCACTGGGAGGCCAAGCTCATGGGGAGAGATGCCTATACTAAGTTATGTAAGTGAAAGGTTATGGTTGGTAGTCCGCACACGGAGTGTGGTAAATCAGGGCGATTAACCACTGACGGATTATTGCAAATGTTGTGGCACAAGTGTACGACCTCTGCAGAGTGTAGATCTATTCGAATAGCCGCGTCCACGGTTATGGACGGTTGGAAAGGCCATACTGTTCCGTCATCAGACCATTTTTCTTTCAAAATGTGACATGTGAAGGGTGATTTTGAACTTGAAAAGTTGAATGGTGCCTTGTGATTTGAATTGAAAGGTGACTTTGACTTTGAATCACAACTGAGTTGTGGGAATGACACTAATGTTCCCACTTGAGTTAGTTGAGCAAATGAAGGTTTTTGATTATTAAAATGTTTATGAAATAAAACTGGCTTTCTGCAAATGAAACTAGAGCTTAGCATCCCCTTCTATAGTTGATAGTGTTTACCTTAGTATTAGTTTGCGAGTACTTTAAAGTACTCATGGCTTTGTCCCTGGCTATTCAAATGGCCAGACTATGAAGAGGAGTACCGTAACCGGAAGAAGGACAGCAGGACGTCTACGACAACTAGGATCACTCCTGACGTCAACAGTTGCCTGTGGAATAGATGGACTACTACTACGCTACTTCGCTTCCGCTATGTGTTTTGTAATTGATCAATAGATCATCTACTATTGTAATGAGACTGGATCATGTGATCCTTTGTTGTAAGACAATTACGATGTTGTAATGAATGATGTTCTGTGATATCAATCTATTATGTCTCGCAAAAACAATATTCCTGGGATTGCGATGAATGGCATAATAGGCATCTGGACTTAAAAATCCGGGTGTTGAGAGTATGCATCATACCAAGCCATGGTAAGATGACTATCCCCATATGTGTTGTGCCTCTAAGCTAGATAGCAAGATAAATGCAAGAATATAGTGCAAGAAGTTATTCAATCTAAGTTTTTAGGATCAAGAATACCAAGTTCTCCTCTCAAGTTAACAAACCGGGCTTCATCCAAAGGCTTAGTGAAAATATCCGCCAATTGGTAGGTTGTCCCCACATGAGTGAGATCAATATCCTTATTGGCAACATGGTCACGTAGGAAGTGATGGTGAATGTCAATATGTTTGGTGCGACAATGTTGAACCGGGTTATAGGCGATCTTAATTGCACTTTCATTGTCACAAAGAAGAGGCACCGTACCAAGAGACACACCATAGTCTTTCAAGGTTTGCTTCATCCATAACAATTGAGTGCAACAAGATGCCGCGGATATATATTCGGCTTCGGCGGTGGATAAGGCGGTGGAGTTTTGTTTCTTGGATGACCAACTCACCAATGACCGGCCAATAAATTGGCAAGCCCCGGAGGTAGACTTCCGGTCAACCTTATCACCGGCCCAATCGGAATCCGAATAGCCAATGAGTTCAATGGTTGACCCCTTTGGATACCATAGCCCGAGAGTAGGAGTGAGAACAAGATATCTCAGAATCCGTTTGACCGCCATCAAATGGCTCTCCTTAGGAGCAGATTGAAAATGAGCACACATCCCTACACTTAGAATGATATCCGGCCTAGAGGCACAAAGGTAGAGCAAGGATCCTATCATGGAGCGGTATACCTTTATATCCACATCCTTCTCACCGTCACATGAGCCAAGTTTCCCCTTTACGGGCATAGATGTCTTCATTGGGCTTGCATTGGTCATGTTGAACTTCTTGAGCATGTCCTTCACATACTTTTCTTGAGAGATGAAGGTGCCTTTTGCAAGTTGCCTCACTTGGAATCCTAGGAAGAACTTCAACTCTCCCATCATGGACATCTCAAATTTCCTAGTCATCAATAGCTCAAAAGCTTTGTTATGATTGGGGTTAGTTCCACCAAAGATAATATCATCAACATATATTTGACATATAAATAAGCCACCCCCTTTAACCCGTTTGGTGAAAAGGGTGGAATCGACCGTGCCCATGCAAAACCCATCACGTAGTAGGAAATCCCTAAGGAACTCATACCAAGCACGTGGAGCTTGCTTGAGACCGTAGAGTGCCTTATGGAGTAGATACACGTGGTTGGGTCGGCATGGGTCTTCGAAACCCTGGGGTTGAGCCACATATGCGGTTTCTTTTAGGGGACCATTCAAAAATGCACTCTTTACATCCATTTGATATAGTTTGAAATTGTGGAAAGATGAAAATGCAAGCAAAAGATGAATATCTTCAAGACGGGCTACCGGCGCAAAGGTATCCTCAAAATCCATACCTTCTATTTGGGCAAACCCATGCGCCACTAACCTTGCTTTGTTTCGTATGACAATGCCATTCTCATCTTTCTTGTTCTTGAATACCCATTTGGTCCCAATAATATTGATGCGATGATCCTTGGGTCTCTCAACTAGAGACCATACTTCATTACGAGTGAAACACTCCAATTCTTCTTGCATGGCAATTACCCAATCCGGATCAACCAAGGCTTCATGTACCTTGAGTGGTTCAAAACTAGACACAAAAGCATGGTGTTGACAATAAGTGATAAGTAATGCATGGTGTCTACGAGTTACCACTCCTCTTGAGATGCTACCAAGGACTTGATCTACTTTCATGTCACTTGCCCTTGTAGCGGCCTTGATCTTCCGAATGGTTCCTTCATGATCAATGAATTCATCTCTTGCTGGTACTTTATCATGAGGGACCACGTGAGCTTGATCATGAGTTGAGGATGTCTCTTGATCATCATCATGGTCATGCTCAGTGGAGTGAGGACTTCCTTCTTGTTCTTCGGAATGTGACTCATCTTGAGTGGAGGATGGTTCTTGAGTTGCACTTGATGGTTCAGCTTGAGTTGAGCTAGACTCCACTTGAGTCGTGCTTGATACTTCTACTCCATCACTTCGATCATCAGTATGAACTTCTGTGGGCCGGATGTGTCCAATGCCCATAAGCTTGATGGCATTAGAAGGATCAACATCGGTACCTGCAACACATGGAACAACTTGCTCCACTTGGGAGCCATTATCCTCCAAGAACACCACGTCACAAGATACTTCAATAGCCCCAGTGGACTTGTTGTAGTATCTATCGGCGTGGGAGTTCTCCGGCATATCCAACAAATGTGCCCTCAATAGTTCTAGTTTCAAATTTACCGAGCTTTCCTTTGTTGTTCTTAATAAGACATTTGCATCCAAAGACACGAATGTACAT
Organism: Lolium perenne; assembly: GCF_019359855.2. Classification (NCBI taxonomy): domain Eukaryota; kingdom Viridiplantae; phylum Streptophyta; class Magnoliopsida; order Poales; family Poaceae; genus Lolium; species Lolium perenne. The sequence continues at coordinate 220,478,726 of NC_067247.2, forward strand.
GACATTAGGCTTGTTACATGTGAGAAGCTCGTATGGAGTTTTGTTGTGGAGGGAGCGGAGGAAGAGCCGGTTGGAGTAGTGGACAGCCGTAGAGATGGCTTCTCCCCAAAAGTTGTGGGGTGAGTTGAATTCACTCAACATGGTTCTTGCCATCTCAATGATAGTCTGGTTCTTCCTTTCAACAACACCATTTTGTTGAGGGGTGTATGCCGCCAAAAACTCATGCTTGATGCCCTCATCATCAACAAACTCTTGTATGGTGTAGTTCTTGAACTCGGTGCCATTGTCAGTCCTAATCGTCTTGATCTCGGATTCATACATCCGTTGAGCTTTCTTGGCGAAGGTGATGAACTCTCTATGGGTCTCATCCTTAGACTTAAGGAGAAAGACCCAAGAGTATCTTGAGTAATCATCAACAATGACAAGTCCATACTTGCTTCCACCAAGAGTATCATAATGTGATGGCCCAAAGAGATCCAAATGAAGGAGCTCCAAAGGCCTAGATGTGGTGACGATGATCTTGATAGGATGACTCTTCTTGAGTTGTTTTCCGGCTACACATGCACTGCATACACGATCTTTCTCAAAAGAAATGCCGGTTAGTCCAACAATGTGCTCACCCTTTAGGAGTTGTTTAAGATTTCTCATGTTGACATGACCAAGGCGGCGATGCCACAACCAACCTTTGTCATGCTTGGCCACCATTAGACATGTGGAGGGAGAGGAGCTCTCTTTCGAGAGGTCAACCACGTAAAGGTTGTTCTCCACATATCCAACAAGGACCAATTTGAGATTGTCACTCCTAAATACTTTCACACAATAATTAGTAAAATATGAATTGTAACCGGCATCGGCAAGATGATATATAGGAAGTAAGTTATAGCCAAGGGATTCAACAAGCATGACCGTCTCAAGGCACAAGTCCTTAGAGATTGCCACCTTGCCATACCCAAGTACCTTTCCCTTTGAGTTGTCACCAAAGGTGATGCTTGACTTCTTGTTGATATCTTCAATGAATTGATCAAGCACACCTCTTCATCCGGTCATATGATTGGTGCATCCACTATCAAACACCCATTTTGGACCACCGGAGGAATACCCCTACAGAATCAAGTAGAGGATTTAGGAACCCATCGATTAATGGGTTCCTTTGCAATGGCAACAATATCTTTTGGTACCCAAATTGAGTACTCTCTATAAGCATAGCAATTACAAGGGCCAACATAGTTAGCATATACATCACCATAATAATCAACAAATAAAGCATAGTGATTGTTTGGCCCCGTGCGGTCACCACTAGTGGCTTTGCCCTTTGAGGCTTTGCCATCATTAGTGACCTTCTTGTTCTTATCTTGAGCGGGTTTCTCCTTCTTGTAGTTGTTCTTCTTGTAGGACTTGGGAGCATATCCAAGTCCAAACTTTTGATTGTTTGACCTTTGCTTACTCAAGAGGTCATCCAATCCCATCTTGTTCTTGGCGGTGGTGAACTTTGCAAGTTCCTTTGTTAACCTAACATTTTCCTCAAGAATAGATGCTTGCTCACAAGAAGATTCATTAGGATGATAGTCGAGACCATATTTGGTCACCAAGGATTCAAGATATGCATTGGTCTCAACATGCAAAGAGAGTTCCTCTTGTAAACGAACATGTTCCTCAACAAGTTTAGCATGCTCACTAGTAAAGGAGGTGGAGGAACTAGCAACTTTTTCTACACCAATGGGATCCTTCATTGATCCAAGAGCCTTCTTATAGGTTTCTTGGAGAAGATCATGGTTCTCTCCAAGTCTCTTGAGCTCATCCTTAACAAGCTTGTTAGCTCTTTCAAGATGGTCAAGATCCCTAGTGAGAGAAGCATGAGCAACTTCAAGCTCCTCCTTTGAGGCATTGAGCTCTTGGGTCAATGCTTGAGCCCTTTCAATAGTTTCGAGGTCCTTAACTTTATCTAGTTCATAAGTTTCAATTTGTTGCTTAAGGCCTTGAGATATGCACCTTTCGGTTTTTAGCTCTTGTCTTAGGAGATTGAATCTTCGTTCCTTTTCATTCAAATGATATTCTAATTCCTCAATGGACTCATCCTTTTCCTTGAGGGAGTCCATCAAGAAATCAAACTTGACAAGAGCTTCCCCACGAAGGGTGCATCTAACATTGTAAAGTTCCTTAAGCATAATTAATTCGTCTTGATTTTCAGTTTCATCATCGAGAACACTACATAGAGAAGGTGGGGGTTCCATTCCCTTGGTTTCTCTTGCCATAAGACAAGAGCCAACGATTGTAGAGGAGGGAGAGTCATCGGAGTCATCATCTTGAGTTGTTCTTGCCATGAAGGAAGAGCCAACCTCATTCTCCGTGGAGTAATCCTTGGAGTAGTCATATGTGAAGAGTGACCCAGGCTTAGAGAAAGCCAAACCGGCCACTCCGGCCTCCTTCTCCTCATCTTCCTCTTCTTCATCGGACAAGTACTCGGCCCCAACAAAGGCTCTTCCCTTGTTCTTCTTGTATCGATCGTTGATTGGGTTTGGCTTCAATCTTGGCTTGACCCCTTTGATGAACTTTGGCTTGTCTACCCTTTTCTCATAAGGGCACTCATTTGCAAAGTGGCTATCTTCATCACAGTTGTAGAAAGTTCTCTTCTTCTTGTCATTGAGGAGCATTGGAAACTTTGCCTTGTACTTCTTAGCAAAGAAAGCAAAGTCGGTAGCAATGTCACTAGTTGAAGTCATCTCTTCATCTTCTTCAATTTCATAGTCTTCTTTGCTTCCATGGTCGGCTCTAGCTTTGAGAGCAAGGTTGTGTGACGCTTCATGGTTGTGTGAGGATTCATCAACACGGTTCATTGCCATGAGCCTCTTTCCTGCTTTGGCCATGTTTTCATTGGCGGCCACATAGGAGACTAGATCATTGGAGTTCAGATCAGCGCTCTTGGTCATGATTTGCAAGTTGAGTGCAAGGTTGGTGTCTTCTTGCTTGACAGCAATCATAGCAATGACCTTGGACTTTATGAATGCTTCATTCATCTCGAAGCCGTCATTGTACTTCTCAACCCCAAGTCCCTTGACCCTTACTCTAAGAGCACCAAGCCTTGCATAAGCATCGGCCACGGATTCTCCTTCTCGAATCATGAACTGATGGGCCTCTTGCTTAGCGGTCTCATAAAGAGCTGATTGGATCAAATCGGTTCCCTCTTGGAGTACTATGATTCGATCCCACAACTCTTTAGCGGAGTCAATGTCATTGACTTGATCAAGGAGCTTGCGGTTGATGCCACTCCTAATCTTGTCACGTGCGGAGGTATTGAGTTGACAGTTGTAGAATTCGGTGGAGGTCAACCGAATGGGATCATGTGGCTCCCGGTATCCATGAACAATGATTTCCCATAACTCCACACTGCAGCTGCGAATATGAGATTCCATAGCAGATTTCCAAAAAGGAAAGTGAGTTCCATCAAAATGGGGAACATTCCCACTATGGTTTATATGAGGCATGGGTGAAGTGTTTTTGGGATAGTCATGATTGACTTCATGGAAACTCCCTTGAGAGGCCGAAACCGCACTAGGAGTCCCACTAGTCAAGTTCTTAAGCATGGCAGTCATCTCTGCCATTTGGCTTTGTAGATCATCCTCCTTTTTCTTCTTCTCGGCATCATATGCCAAGAATCTAGATTTCATTTCTTTAACCGAAAGGTTAGAGTCTTCATCTAGACCCTCGAATAGTTTATCCATCTCACTCTTAAGGCGGTGAAGCCCTTAATAAGAGTCCAGGCTCTGATACCAATTGAAAGTTCAGAGATGGTAAACCTAGAGGGGGTGAATAGGTTTCTACAGATTTTAATTCTTTCTTTGCAATATTAGGCTTTGCGGAATATAAAGATGAGCCTAATGCAAACTAGGTGAAACAACCTATATGAGGATACAAGTAACTCAAGCACGAAGGCTCTCACATGTAGTTATATCACAAGTAAGGAGTTCGGTTAGAGATAACCGATAGCACGCGGAGACGAGGATGTATTCCCGTGTTCCCTTCCTTTGCAAGAAGGTACGTCATGTTTGGAGGGGTGGAGATCCCACGAAGGATTCCCCACGCCACGAAGGCTCACCCTATTCTCTGGAGCCTATCCCACGAAGGAATAGCTCACTCACTTGTGGTAGACTTTGAGGTAGCCTCCAAACCTTCACAATCTTGTCAGGAGCAAATCCACAGCCCGGATGCTTCCGGACCACTCTTGCCCACCTAGGGTTTCCAAGGAACCCTAGAGAGCAAGCTTCTTGATGAATACAAGGGGGGTGAGATTTGGCTTGGTAGAACGGTAGATCGGGTCCTCCTCTAACGTTTCCCCGGAGGGATTTGAGTTTGGGTGGAGGAGGAGGGAGATCTGAGGCTTTTGGTGTTTCTAGAAATGGAGTATGAGAGAGAGAGCTGAAGAACAGCTTGTAGTGCAGTGCCTAACCCTTCAGAGGTAGGAGAAGGGGTATTTATAGTGTCACTTGAAATATGGCCGTTGCTCACTTGACACATCAGCTTTCTCCCGAGATTCCCGGTCAACCGGACCACAGACCGGATCGCCCGGCGCAGAGCCCGGTCAGACCGGACCAGGGACCGGACCAGCCGGTCCAAACCGGGCCGCAGACCGGACCCCAACCGGAGCGTCGAAAAGCCTCCCAGTACTCCTCCTGGTTGGCATGAGCGCAGGGGCCGGTTGGCGCCGGGGCGCCCGGTCCTGCGCCCGGTCAGACCGGGCCAGGGACCGGACCCGCCGGTCCAAACCGGGCGGCTGACCGGACCCCAACCGGAGCCTTCCAGAGGCTTACAGTAGTCCTCCCGGTTGGTGTAAGCGCAGGGGGCGGTTGGCGCCGGGGCACCCGGTCCAGCGCCCGGTCGACCGGGCGGCAGACCGGAACTGTCCGGCGCACAGGCCGGTCCAACCGGGCCTGTGACCGGCTGAATGTTGTAGCCCCCTTTTTGATTGTTGTTGAAGTGGGGGGGGTCTCCTTTAGCCTTCTTGTTCCTTTGATACACCATTTATGCCTCTTTGGCTAATACCTGAGATTATCTTTACAAACATGTATTAGGTCAAATACTCTAGCACGGTGTCATTGTTACCAAAATAATGGATAAGGGTAAAATACCCTTACAGAAAGAAATTAAGAGGCAAACGTAAATAGTGTAGAAATCTGTCAAAACAGAACAGTAGGTAAATATCAATTTTTTCGAAAATCTTCTGTTGCTCAAATCGAAAAGTGATCAACTAACGAAGTTACATAATAACCTAGGGCATATGCATAAAAATTGGCAGCTCAAAATTCCGCTCTGCCCGTGAAAACGAATTTTTATGGTGACAGCACAGAATTTGTTTCAGGACAGCAACTTCCCTAAATCTTACGTTCTTCCTATTAGAGGTTATTTTTGGCACAAAAACGAAATAAAAATGATAAGGAGATGTTATTACAGAGGTAATAACTTCCAAGACTCAACAAAAGAAAATTACAAAAATAAAACATTGGTTATCTCCCAAGAGTGCTTTTCTTTAACGCATTTCAGCAGGCTCGGTAATTTGAGAAGTTGCTCACATAAGAAATATGAATTGAAGCAAAAGAGAGCATCAAGGAGCAAATATGAAACGCATTTAAGTCTAACCCACTTCCTATGCATAGGAATCTTGTAAGAAAATGAATCAAAGAAGCACATAGTAACAAGCCTAGGTAGGTAAAACAAGAGCAACTTGGGAACTTTTAATATAAAGAGAGGTGTTTTAGTAACATGAAAATTCCAACAACCATATTTTCCTCTCTCGTAATAATTTCCAGTAGCATCATGAACAAACTCAACAATATAAATATCACATAAAACATTCTTATCATGAGCGACATGAATAAAATAATTATTACTCTCCACATAAGCATAGTCGTTCTTATTAATTGTAGTGGGAGCAAATTCAACAAAATAGCTATCATTATTATTCTCATCACCACAATCGTCAGATATAGGAGACATATTGTAATCATCATAGCAAATTTTCTCCTCTAAAGCTGGGGAACTAAAAAGATCATTTTCATAAAACTAGCTTCCCCAAGCTTAGACTTTTCCATAGCATTAGCAATAATGGTGTTCAAACAATTCATACTAATAACATTGCTATTAGCATGCAAATAAAGTTCCATAGTTTTTTTAATTTTCTCTTCAAACGCTTCATGTCCTAGCTCAAGATAAATACTATAAAGCTCTCTAATTTTGTTGTTTTTTCCATTAAGCCTAACTGGTGAAAAACAAGAAACATCGACATGGGAGGTGAGCATTGAATAAATTAAGCAAACCAATAACAAAGTAAAGAGATTGGAGATGAGAGACTCCCCTTGCAGAAATCCTTTTTCTCCCTGGCAACGGCGCCAGAAAAAGTCTTGCTGGGAGTTGCCGTGGGAGTTAGCAATCTCTATGGTGTAACTTTTCTTCAGATCCCCGGCAAAAGCCAGAAAAAGTCTTGATGGTGGTCTACACCGTTGGGGAACCCCAAGAGGAAGGTGTGAAGAGCACAGCAACAAGTTTTCCCTTAGTAAGAAATCAAGGTTTAATCGACCAGTAGGAGAAAGGCGTGACTACTGAAGGTGTTGCTAGCTGACTATTGGCAGGGCGCACTACTAGCAACAACGTGGAACCTGCACACAACACAATCAAAATACTTTGCCCCAACTTACAGTGAGGTTGTCAATCTCACCGGTTTTGCTAAACACAAAGGATTAAACGTATCGAGTGGAAAGAGATGTTTGCAGTGGTTAAAGAGAACAATGCTTGCGGAAAGTAAACAGAACAGTATTGCAGTGGATAAATTTATCAGTCTAAAAAAAGGACCGGGGTCCATAGTTCACTAGAGGTGTCTCTCCATAAAGATAAATAACATGTTGGGTGAACAAATTACAACTGGGCAATTGACAGAATACCGACCATACATGACAAGATGATTAAAATGAGATTCGTTTGGGCATTGCAACATAATACATAGACCGTAATCCAACTGCGTCTATGACTAATAATCCACCTTCCGATTATCGTCAGAACCCCTTCCAGTAATAAGTTTCAAGCAACAGATTATCGCATCAAGCAATGTTTGTAAAGTAAACAATAGAATTACCCTTGGATAAAACATTGTTGTTTTCTCTCTAGTAGCAACAACACATCTACAATCTTAGAAGTTATTGTCACTCTTCCAGAAAACTAGAGGCATGAACCTACTATCGAGCATAAATACTCCATCTTGGAGTCACAAGCATTTACTTGGCCAGAGCAACTACTAGCGACGGAGATCATGCAAGATCACAAATAACATATGACAAGAATATATAATCGATCTCAACATAGTATTCCATATTCATCGGATCCCAGCAAACGCAACATGTAGCATTACATAAAGATGATCTTGATCATGTAGGGCAGCCCACAAGATCTAAACATTATGCACAAATTGGAGAAGACAACCATCTAGCTACTGTTATGGACCCATAGTCCAGGGATGCACTACTCACGCATCACTTCGGAGGTGGGCATGGCGATGTACATGCCTCCGGCGATGATTTCCCCCTCCGGCAGGGTTTCGGGAAGAGCTTCAGAACCCTCCCAAGCTAGGGTATGCAATGGCCGCCGCGACGGAACTTTTCGTGGATGGAGGCTCGGGTCTTTAGGTTTTCTCGAGATCATGAATAAATAGGCGGAAGGGCGAGGTCGGTGGAGGCCAGGGTGGCCCACACCACCCCTTGGCACGGGCCCAGGCTTGGCCGCGCCAAGGCATGGCGTGGCCGCCCTGTGGCTCCTCTTTGTCCCTCCTCTGGACTGTGTCTTCGTTACGGAAAAAATATTGACTTCGGCTTTTGTTTCGTCCAATTCTGAGAATATTTCCTGTACTACTTTTCTGCAATACAAAAAAGGAGAAAACAGGGAACTGGCACTGTGACATCTTGTTAATAGGTTAGTACCAGAAAATGTATAAAAGTGCAACGAAGTGTGGAGCAAAACATATATAAATTGGTGTAAAACAAGCATGGAGCATCAAAAATTATAGATACGTTTGCAACATATCACCTCTCCATGAGGATCTATTCCCTCTCTCTATTAGGAAGCCTCTACATGAGGATCTATTCCCTCTTTCTACGAGGAAGCCTCTCCAGGAGGATCTATTCCCTCTCTCTACGAGGAAGCTTCTCTAGGAGGATCTAATTCCCTCTTTCCATGAGGAAGTCTCTGCGGGAGGATCTATTTCCCCCTACACAAAGTACTCTCTCAGGGACTGACTTCGTTGTCCCTAAGGGGGGACATGCGTCGAAGGTCCAGATATCTCCCCTGAACATCACCCCGACAAGCCAACCCTCAAAACCCATTCCACCAGCTTTGCTGCTTTGGCGGTTGCTTGCCCCACGTAACTAGCTACAACGACGGCAGCCCAGGCATGGAGAATACGAACAAGGAAGGAACATGGCACCATATGGAGCAACGGTCGCAAAAATCTTCACAGTTTGCATGGGATCAATTCAAAAGACAAGAGTCCCCCACACGATTCCAAAGGAATGTCATCGTTGCAAAAAAAAAAAAATGTGATATGCCAATATTCTGGAAAGAGGATCTTCTTGCCAAGGATCCTGCTTTGCCTCTCTGATGGTGAGATGTTCCCTTTTCAATTCAAAATGAAGCACATTCCTATTAGGCTCAGCTTTGCCATGACAGTCAACAAGGCACAGGGTAGACTATCCTGAATGCCGGCATTTACTTGCCTGAGCCGGTGTTCTCTCATGGCGAGCTATATGAGGCGCTATCTAGGTCCACCGCTATATGTGGCATCATCACAGAGGGACTTGTTTCAACCAAAATTGCCCTAGAAGTAAATCTTAAGACCACTCAGAAAATATCTTCGAGTTAATTTCATTTTTTACCCCCATGTTTGACATTTGTGACAATAATTACCCTATTTAACAAAAAAAATCTTTACGTTTACCCCATTTAGCGAAACGTGTGCCAACTTTTATCCCATTTAAACTTTTACAACATTATGCTAGGTTGGACCCGGTCATCATGTCGATGTAGCTTCCCATATCTCAGCACATTTTGTCTTGGCGTAATCTCGACGATCTTCACATTCTAGTTCTGGCATGTCTATGTTGCACCACCGTCGCACAACGCGTTCTCTCCTGCCGGTGGTGTGGCATGTGTGTGCTCTTCTTCGGTGGAGTACAACACTTTTTCTTGCAGCGGTCACTTGGCTGAAGCGTGTGGCGAACTACTGCAAGCTGCGATGCTACGTACATGCTAATACTAGAAGGACAACTGACTAGAAATGAAGTACAACACTTTTATACGAGGTACTTCACTAGACTATTACAAACTTACAAAGCATGCTCTAGTTAGCTAGCTGACTACTAGTGTCGTTTAGCTGTGTCATAGAAGTTTAGCTGTGTCATAGAACAAGACAGCGCTGCCGGTTTCAACACAAGCGATCTATCATTGCACAAACAAGCTTGTGTATTTCATCCATGGACGGGAGCACCAAATGATGGGGTTATTCGCACTGACAAACAAGGATGTCAATAAGGGATGTCATCATGATGTAAGTGAGAGAAGACATGGGGACGTCGTGGGCTAAGACAAGTGCCAATGAGAGAAAACATAAGGGGTCATAGTATACAATTTTAAATGGGGTATAAAGTGGCACAAGTTTCACTAAATGGGGTAACCATTGAGGATTTATGTTAAATGGGGCAAGTGGTGTCAAAAATAGCAAACTAGGGGGTAAAAAGTGGAATTTAATCAATATCTTAATTGGCGAACACATAGCACAAGATTTATGTCCAGTCATACAATTCATTTCAACACTTGAGAAATTTCGGTGCCAACACAGCACACTTATGTCTAAATGCCGCTAAAGGCAGTACAGGTTCAGATAACAAACAGCACACCAATCTCAGATCACAAGTAAAGCAGCAGAAGCAGTCATTCTGTCACTAACAGTGGGAGTGGACGTTGCTAGAGGAAGATGGTAGCTGTTCATCAGTGGTCTACTGAGGTGTTACACTGTAACTGGATGCCTGATGATCCCTCGCCCTTCGTCCAGGACAAAGCTGTTGTCATTGAAATGAGGACTGGAGAAGAATGGCCTCAGGTCGTAAATTTCATATTCTTGGGCCTGCATTACAAAACCATCACCTCGGGAACAGACAACAAACAAATGTACTGGTGTTGCTCAGCTAAGTAAGAATCACGAGCAAAGGTGTTTCTTGCTCGTACCTTGTTCTTCAGGTCATCCACTTTAACCTCAACGTGGGTGAGGGGCGTGGTTGATCCTGACACGATTTCTTCAAAGTGCAGAGCGTCCTTAACCAGGGTGCGCAGAAGGAGCAGAAGCAATTCATTATAATCCTTCTTGTACGTCATATATTTTCGGAAATTCTGTAGAGAGCAGAAGTTTGTTCAAATCTAAAGAGATTATACAATAGGGAAGCATGATTTTGACCATCAGCCTTTAAAGCAAGGAAAATTAATATCATATTCCTCAACAAAACAGTACATATCTGAAAAACAGCATTATGTAGCCTACTGTGCAAAACTAACATGGACGTTAAGCATTGTCTGGAAACCAGCAACAGTTCAAGTTCAAAACTGTTCAAAAGTTACCTTCTGAAGTGCTTTCTGGACACCAAATTTCTGGGTTGAAATAAATGAGTCAAGCAGCACACGGATGGCCAAGTCAACATCTTCCTGAGACACATAGCTTCTCAAATGCATCTTTGCATGTGCCTCAGACATTCGAATGATTGATTCAATATGCCTTACTGCAATGGGTACTCCTTGACCGTGCTGCAAAATACAGTATGATTGATTCAATATGCCTTACTGCAATGGGTACTCTTTGACCTTGCTGCAAAATACAGTTTCAAGCTATACTGCATACTTTTTTGAAACGGATATTTTTTTTTTTGAAACGGAAGCTATACTGCATACTAGTCTTCAAGGATATAAATTTTCAAATGTTAGCATAAAAGTATTGGAAAAGACAACTACAAGTGTTTGGCTTACAGATGATTCACGTCGAAGTTCAGCATAGACATGGCTGATCTTGTCCAGGTCAGTGTCATGTATTTTGGGGAATACATTTAACTTGGCATAGGTAATATACTTCTTCAACATGTCTTGAGAAAGGATCTGGAGATAGAAGATTTCGTTAAGAGGTAAGAATGTGACTAGAAGATAGCTTTTTACAGTGAAAGTAGAAAGATAAATACATCTGGGTCAGCTTGTCTGGCAACAGTAAATGGATCATCTTCCTCATCAACTGCAACTCTTTCTTCAAGATTAGCACCCTTGGGTTGAGATCGGGCATGGCTATCTACAACAAACCTTGCAAGCATTTCATCTGTAAATGGATCGACAATATCCTGCATTGCAGTAGGTAATCAATATTGATAGACAACTAAGCACTGGAAATATATACACGAAGATCTACAAACCTTGACAACACAGAGGACATCAAAACGCGAAATAATTGGATCCGTCAATTCAACGTTTTGAGTGAACGTCTTTGAAGAATCATACCTGCAAAAGTAAGCATGCTGAGATTCAAAATGCTTCTTAATAAGAGGGCCAGATATAGCATGCAAGTTATTCAAATTACCTTCCTCCAACTGGGTTTGCTGCAGCAATAACACTGCACCGAGCTTGAAGGGATGTGACAATTCCTGCCTTCGATATGCTGATACTTTGTTGCTCCATGGCTTCATGAATACTCACCCTGGAACAGTAAGGGAAATATATCAATATTTATTATAATCACACAGCATGAAAAGGCTGTTTCATACCTATCTTGATCATTCATCTTATCAAATTCATCAATGAGACAGATGCCTCTATCAGCAAGAACCAGTGCACCTCCCTCAAGTGTCCACTCCCTTGTTACTGGATCCTTGTGAACTGCTGCAGTGAGTCCAACAGCAGAAGCTCCTTTTCCAGTTGTGTATACAGCTCGATGTCCTGTTTTTTCAACATACCTACAGAATATTGGTTAGTGAAGGATTATCCTATAAGGAACCAATGAAAATGATTTTTTATCTGTCCTTACTTGAGAAATTGAGATTTTGCAGTGCCTGGATCGCCTAAGAGGAGAACATTAATATCACCTCTTAGGCGATGTTTTCCTTTCACATTCTTTTCTTGCCCACCAAACATAGCTAGTGCGATGGCAGTCTTGATATCTTCATGACCGTAAATGGATGGTGCAATTGATTTGACAATCTGTAGACCCAAAGTTCTGGCATTAAATAATGCTGGATATCTATCATATCTGCTGCAAGAGGTTGAAGATTCAGTGACAAACCCTTTCACTGATGCGTGGATCCTTTGACAACTTCTCAATCTCTGCCTTGTCCTCGTCTGTTAATTTGTAGGCAGAGAACAGGTCCTGCTTCTTTGCCACATAGTTTGCCTCCACTACTGTGGCAAAAACTGGAAAACCATTCTTTGTATTTAAAGACAAGTCAAAATTGTTTGTGTATATCCCTGTAACCTCCTGAAAATGGATAAGCAGTAAAAGCAAGTGTGATTTCTACTTGTAACATACAAAGAACTGCTAAAAGGACCATGGTTAACACTTACAATTTCCTCCCCAGGACGAGCACAATCGATAAGATCGTTCAGAAGTATTACTTCCTTGTATCTGGGAAGCCTACCAGCAGGAACAATTCCTGGGCTTTCCTGAAGAGTGAGTTTCTGGTAGTTCCTGTATATAGTCTAAGGGAAAGTAGTTCAATCACTGAATGGACGAAAAAACATACCCATGCAGAAAGACCAGTATCATGCACCACATGACATGAAAAGAAATATTGAACTTCAACTGTTTAAAGCCACATACTTGCTCAATATTGACAGTAAATGGTCCTTTGGATTGACATTCAGGGCAAGATCCAACCCTCACTTCAGTGTACGAGTTCTGGAAGAAAGGACCCAGGATAGTTCCACATTTGCTGCAATCATATTTGACCTGCTGCAGCTGCGGGAACACACCTGATCGTCGAGTAACAACACCCCCAATTCGAATCATTGTGTTTAGATGAATCTGCCTGCACAACAAGTAGGATGTAAAGACATGATTTAGTTTGATTTTTAAGTGATGACATGGTAAGGAAAAATACCTGATATTGCGGATTTGATCATAGACAGGAAGGTTGGTTATTCGGACATATATTTTTTGATGGATATTTCTATAATTCTTGTGGAGATCAAAAACAACATTTTTGCCAACTTCCTCCATAACTTCTAGCACTGACTGAGGTGCATCAGCCAACCAGATGGCAATGTTTGGGTGTATATAAATAAATTGCTTGTAGTCTATCTCTAAACTGCACTGGTTAGCTGCAAAATATGCAAGTATAGGTTATAAGCAGACAATTATTATAAACTACTATAGTGCAGACACAGTTCATGTAAAGTAGGAAAGTAGACGTGAAACAGTACCTAGAACCATCTCATTAATTAGTCGGACATACTCAAACTCTCCTTGATCATTCTTAGGGTTTACATATGTCAGAAGAAATTCTTTAAATTTCTTTGCAATGAACCGCCGGACTTCATCTCTTGTGACCCACTCTCTAAGTGTTCCTTGAACACGATACATGTTCATCTCATCTTCTTCATCAAATTCATCCTGCAGAGAATAAAATCATTTCAAAACTGCACAACTCTTTAGGCCCTAAAAGCATGAGTTGCTTCACTCAATTAAAATATACTACCTCAATTCAAAATAAGTGTTGCATGTTTGTCTCGATTTGCATGTAATCATATTTATTAAAATGTCAGAATAGGAACAAATCGATTGCATATGCTGAGCAACAGCATAGGTTAATTTGCATCCATATTTAAATACCTCATATCCATCATCATCAGTCTGATCAGTCATAGGCACATCACCACCAGAGTACATTCCCGGCTGAGATCTTCCAGGCGAACTAGGTGTGGCACCATCACCATCATCATCACTTCTTGGTGTTCTTGGCCCACTTGGTGGTCTAAAGTTAGCCCGGTGCCTTTTAGGACGCCTGAAGTTCATATCCTCATCTGTATCTGTGATATCAAAGAAATGATAAGTTGAGATTGCTGGAATCCAAGCATTTGTTGTGTTATTCATCAAGGATATCCGCTGCTCACGAATTATCTAAACCATCCATAGAAGGATACTATAACTAAAATCCTCAAGCAACCAATTGGTGCAATTCTGATCAACTTGCATTCTCAGTACATGGAAATCACCAACAACACAATTAATTATAAGAAACCTGTAGTATACACCTTGTATGACTAGTGATCGCAGATTCATTACAGCAATCCATAGATGGAAACAGTCAGACAACACACTGTTTCAAGTGTATACTAGATGCTGAAGAATAAGAGAAAATCGGCTTTGCAATCTGGCCTTCTAAGTTCCCAGCCAAATAATCTTTTATCAAACTTAACAATATAAAAACAGTTCTCATTTCAGAAGAACTAGAAAGAACAATTCACCACAGCTAGCAATAATAAAAACCAACATGTCTTAAATGCCCAAACAGTGATTCAAACATGAATACAAGTAAATGGGCAAAAGGGCAAGGTTTGTCATCGTACTCCATAAAAAATAAGAAGTTTGTGTGACATCATTACCCTGATCATGAAGCATACGAGGCAATTTCCGATCGGCTGTCACACCAGTTCTTACATCCCTTGCATGAAGTTCCGCTTCTGCAGCCCTCCGGTCAGCCATGATCTCATCCAGGTTCCTCTCATCCTCTATCGAGTCATCTAACCCAACCGACTCATACTGATCCTGCTCATCCATCCTTCGGTAATCACTAAAAATGAGAAAAAATATTCATTAGTCCAAACAAAGAGGTATAGCATAAACTTTGCAATTTAGTACAGGTTTGTGTTGTAGTTGAGCTATGGCTTATTTTCGTGAACATGCTAAAATTGTACTGCAATCCGTTTATAGTTACCTGAACCATTTTGAAGCCCAATAGTAAAATGTATAGAGAAATGAGTTACTATTCATGAATTCACAATAACCCAGTTCCCAAAATAGCAACCAATCCAGAAAGTAGAAACTACATATCAAAACTGATGGACAATGCAAAAAACAGTTACTTTGCTAACTGTTTGTAGCTGAAGAATAGCACTGATCAAAAAATCTTTGTCAAAACTCATCAAAGAGGACAGGGCACACCAGACACCAGCTAAAAATCCACATAGGCAACTGAAGTTGGTAAATAAAATATAGCACATCAAAACACCAAGCATGAATAATGGGTTATAAGATTAATTGATTCAGGAAAGCAAGCTAGAAGAAATTTCGCTACAATAGCGCTGCAACACTGTCACTGCCAAAAATCAATGATTGACACAAAAGTCACAATCCAGTTATGTATTTGACTACTCCCTTGTATCCAAGTGCTACAATCTGCCTATGCCAGACTTAAATCTAAGCCAGAAACCCTAAATTCCTGAAAGCCAAAAGTTACTGAGTTATCGATTCTGCAACCAGTTTACCAGAGCTTACGGACCAAGCCTGTCAACAACTAGAAACCCCTGAAAGCTGCACTAAATCACACCAGATCCCGAAAAACACTATCTCCGACATGTCTGGCTTACTTGAGGTAGTCGTCGTTGAACAGGTCTTCACCGTCCTCTTCTTCCTCGTCGGCAACGACGGCGGCACCATCGTCGTCGGGAAGCACGTTGGGGTCGACCTCTGCCTCGCCATCGTCGTCCGAGTAGGAGGACGGGTCAGTGGCGCCTCGGCTGGTGGTGGTGTTGGGCGGCAGCCTGTCAGTGCTGAACCCCGGCGAGCCCGGCGTCGACGGCGCGTTGTTCTCCGAGTCATCCTGGCAGTACAAATCAACCGACGAAAGGTTAGATCCAGCGGCGACGACTGCACGCGGCGCGGCGGCGGTGGCGGCGTGGTTCTGGTAGAGGCGGGAAAGGGAAGGAGATCGCTCACTTACCATGTGCGGAGCTCGAGAAGGTTAGAGGACGGGGGGCAGACGTGTGGTGGCGAGATGTGGCTAGGGTTTCGGCGGGATGGGGAACTGTGGGGAGAGAGGGGTGGTAACTGATAAGGGGGAGGCGGCGCTTGGAGGTGAATGCTGGGAGTGGCGGGAAAAATTGGCGCCAATGAGCAGCTTTTCCCGCGCAAAAGTCAAAAGCCGTGATGGTGGAAATTTGCTCCGTAGCGCGCCTACGCGGGAGCTCCTACCATCCCGGTTTGTCGGCCCATTTAAGGCTCGTTTGATTGCAGGCTTTTTCTATCGGGCGAACAAACTCCAGGTCCAATCAACCCGGGTAAGCCCACATGACCACATTACCAGTAGATCCCTAGAGGCCCGGCTGCCACCAGCTAGTAGGACAAAAGATATTGTGCAAGTTTCTCGTTGCGAGCACGTACGACTATATACGGAACACATGCCTATGGTTGTTTAGTACTTAGATATTGTTTTATTACTATCTGCAAATGCCCTGCCTTGATTGTTACATGAGTTCTCTTATCCATGCAGCGCCCGTTCATCCATCCATGTGCCTACAGTATTTTAATCATGTTGTTTACTACAATCACTATTGTTGTCTTTGTTACATTGCTGTTTATATTTCACTACTGCTACTGCTATAAAACTGTTGCTACTGATAAACTCTTGCGAGCAAGTCTGTTTCCAGGTGCAGATGAATTGATAACTCTGTTGTTAAGGCTTACAAATATTCTTTGGCTCCCCTTGTATCGAATCAATAAATTGGGTTTTACTTCCCTCGAAGACTATTGCGGTCCCCTATACTTGTGGGTCATCAGTGGGTATACTTTATGGGTATATCAACGACATGGTCTAGATTCGGCAAGCCCGGGTGGCCCACAGATGATGATGGTGGCATATGGCCCATCGGGCGGCCCAGTTGCTGCTGATAGAAGATGGATGAAGTCCAACCTAGGAACAGGAGCCGGATCTCAACTGACCTATGCCAGCAGTCGGATCCTTGGAGGTCCATTAAGTATCCGGATCCAATATGGCGTATAAGGAAAGGTGGATCCTTGACGTGCATGGCAATGTAATATTTCGTAGTTAGGCATCTTGTATTCTGGCTAGGACTCTCCGTGTAAACCCTAGATCCTGGCGCCTTTATAAGCCGGATCCCAGGAGCCCTAGAGGCACAACCACAACTCATTGTAACAACGCGAAAGCGCCCAGATAATTCTAGACAAGCAGCAGTAGGACCTGTCATCGTGCAGGTATTCCAAAGCTGGGTAAATCACGTACCACCGTCCCGAGGACTCTCCGCCCGATGGCCCCTACTTATTCTCCCCCTCGGGGGGATCCCTCCTCCGAGGTACCATCAAATAGGCAACGAAAGTTGGCACCCACCATGGGACCAGCGGCGTCTGGAAGCTTCAACGACTCCATCGCTGTGGGGCGTGTTCTTTACGCTGGGAACTTTCCGATCGTCCCCTAGGACGATTGCTGGATTCCGGCTAAGACCAACCTCGTTAAGCTCTCCATCATCCCAATCGGCGGCATTCACATCTTCATCAGCGAGACCGTCGATTCCGACGGAAACGCCCTGGTAAGTCACGCTGACGCGATCGCCGCTCGGAAGGATATAGTCGCGAAGATCCGATCTGAGTCGCATGAATTTTTTAAGGAAGATTCCACCTTGGATCTAGAAATTTCAAAGCCCACCCAATCCACCCCTGAGCAGGAAATAACGGTGGAAGACCAATACAGATCCGCCTGGGTCTCCCAGGTGTTATAGAAGCAAAGGTGCCATGATGACGCGTAAAGCACACGCTCGTTGGGAACCCCAAGTGGAAGGTGTGATGCGTACAGCAGCAAGTTTCCCTCAGTAAGAAACCAAGGTTTATCGAACCAGTAGGAGTCAAGAAGCACGTTGAAGGTTGATGGCGGCGGGATGTAGTGCGGCGCAACACCAGGGATTCCGGCGCCAACGTGGAACCTGCACAACACAACCAAAGTACTTTGCCCCAACGAAACAGTGAGGTTGTCAATCTCACCGGCTTGCTGTAACAAAGGATTAACCGTATTGTGTGGAAGATGATTGTTTGCAGAAAACAGTAGAACAAGTATTGCAGTAGATTGTATTTCAGTAAAGAGAATTGGACCGGGGTCCACAGTTCACTAGAGGTGTCTCTCCCATAAGACAAACAGCATGTTGGGTGAACAAATTACAGTTGGGCAATTGACAAATAAAGAGAGCATGACCATGCACATACATATCATGATGAGTATAGTGAGATTTAATTGGGCATTACGACAAAGTACATAGACCGCCATCCAACTGCATCTATGCCTAAAAAGTCCACCTTCAAAGTTATCATCCGAACCCTCCAGGTATTAAGTTGCAAAGCAACAGACAATTGCATTAAGTATGGTGCGTAATGTAATCAACAACTACATCCTTAGACATAGCATCAATGTTTTATCCCTAGTGGCAACAGACAACACAACCTTAGAACTTTTCACATCCTTGTCCTGTGTCAATGCGAGCATGAACCCACTATCGAGCATAAATACTCCCTCTTGGAGTTACAAGCATCTGCTTTGGCGAGCATCTACTAGTAACGGAAAGCATGCAAGATCATAAACAACACGTAGATATAACTTTGATAATCAACATAACAAGTATTCTCTATTCATCGGATCCCAACAAACGCAACATATAGAATTACGGATAGATGATCTTGATCATGTTAGGCGACTCACAAGATCCGACAATGATAGCACAATGGGGAGAAGACAACCATCTAGCTACCGCTATGGACCCATAGTCCAGGGGTAGACTACTCACACATCACACCGGAGGCGACCATGGCGGCGTAGAGTCCTCCGGGAGATGATTCCCCTCTCCCCAGGTGCCGGAGGCGATCTCTGGATCCCCCGAGATGGGATCGGCGTTGGCGGCGTCTCTGGAAGGTTTTCCGTATCGTGGCTCTCGATGCGGGGTTTCGTCACGGAGGCTTTAAGTAGGCGGAAGGGGCAGGTCAAGAGGCGGCACGGGGGCCAGACCATAGGCCGGCGCGGCCAGGGGTGGCCGCGCCGCCTAGGGTTTGGCCACCCCGTGGCCCCTCTTCGTTTCGTCTTCGGACTTCTGAAGCTTCGTGGAAAAATAGGCCCCTGGGCTTTGATTTCGTCAATTCCGAGAATATTTCCTTACTAGGATTTCTGAAACCAAAAACAGCAGAACAAAGAATCGGCACTTCGGCATCTTGTTAATAGGTTAGTTCCGAGAAAATGCACGAATATGACATAAAGTGTGCATAAAACATGTAGATAACATCAATAATGTGGCATGGAACATAAGAAATTATCGATACGTCGAGACGTATTAGCATCCCCAAGCTTAGTTCTCGCTCGTCCCAGCAGGTAAAACGATAACACAGATAATTTCTGGAGTGACATGCCATCATAATCTTGATCATACTATTTGTAAAGCATATGTAGTGAATGCAGCGATCAAAACAATGTATATGACATTAGTAAACAAGTGAATCATAAAGCAAAGACTTTTCATGAATAGCACTTCAAGACAAGCATCAACAAGTCTTGCATAAGAGTTAACTCATAAAGCAATAATTCAAAGTAAAGGCATTGAAGCAACACAAAAGAAGATTAAGTTTCAGCGGTTGCTTTCAACTTGTAACATGTATATCTCATGGATATTGTCAACATAGAGTAATATAATAAGTACAATAAGCAAGTATGTAGGAATCAATGCACAGTTCACACAAGTGTTTGCTTCTTGGGGTGGAGAGAAATAGGTGAACTGACTCAACATTGAAAGTAAAAGAATGGTCCTCCATGGAGGAAAAGCATCGATTGCTATATTTGTGCTAGAGCTTTGATTTTGAAAACATGAAACAATTTTGTCAACGGTAGTAATAAAGCATATGCATCATGTAAATTATATCTTATAAGTTGCAAGCCTCATGCATAGTGTACTAATAGTGCCCGCACCTTGTCCTAATTAGCTTGGACTACCGGATCATCACAATGCACATGTTTTTACCAAGTGTCACAAAGGGGTACCTCTATGCCGCCTGTACAAAGGTCTAAGGAGAAAGCTCGCATTGGATTTCTCGCTATTGATTATTCTTCAACTTAGACATCCATACCGGGACAACATAGACAACAGATAATGGACTCCTCTTTTATGCATAAGCATGTAACAACAATTAATAATTTTCTCATTTGAGATTGAGGATATATGTCCAAAACTGAAACTTCCACCATGGATCATGGCTTTAGTTAGCGGCCCATTGTTCTTCTCTAACAATATGCATGCTTAACCATAGGGTGGTAGATCGCTCTTACTTCAGACAAGACGGACATGCATAGCAACTCACATGAAATTCAACAATGAATAGTTGATGGCGTCCCCAGTGAACATGGTTATCGCACAACAAGCAACTTAATAAGAGATAAAGTGCATAATTACATATTCAATACCACAATAGTTTTTAAGCTATTTGTCCCATGAGCTATATATTGCAAAGGTGAATGATGGAATTTTAAAGGTAGCACTCAAGCAATTTACTTTGGAATGGCGGAAAATACCATGTAGTAGGTAGGTATGGTGGACACAAATGGCATAGTGGTTGGCTCAAGTATTTTGGATGCATGAGAAGTATTCCCTCTCGATACGAGGTTTAGGCTAGCAAGGCTTATTTGAAACAAACACAAGGATGAACCGGTGCAGCAAAACTCACATAAAAGACATATTGAAAACATTATAAGACTCTACACCGTCTTCCTTGTTGTTCAAACTCAATACTAGAAATTATCTAGACCTTAGAGAAACCAAATATGCAAACCAAATTTTAGCATGCTCTATGTATTTCTTCATTAATGGGTGCAAAGCATATGATGCAAGAGCTTAATCATGAGCACAACAATTGCCAAGTATCACATTACCCAAGACATTTATAGCAATTACTACATGTATCATTTTCCAATTCCAACCATATAACAATTTAATGAAGGAGAAACTTCGCCATGAATACTATGAGTAGAAACCAAGGACATACTTGTCCTGCTAGGATCCATTTTATTCAAACAAAACAAAAACAAAAACAAACCGACGCTCCAAGAAAAAGCACATAAGATGTGATGGAATAAAAATATAGTTTCAGGGGAGGAACCTGATAATGTTGTCGATGAAGAAGGGGATGCCTTGGGCATCCCCAAGCTTAGACGCTTGAGTCTTCTTAATATATGCAGGGGTGAACCACCGGGGCATCCCCAAGCTTAGAGCTTTCACTCTCCTTGATCATGTTGCATCATACTCCTCTCTTGATCCTTGAAAACTTCCTCCACACCAAACTCGAAACAACTCATTAGAGGGTTAGTGCACAATATAAATTAACATATTCAGAGGTGACACAATCATTCTTAACACTTCTGGACATTGCATAATGCTACTGGACATTAGTGGATCAAAGAAATTCATCCAACATAGCAAAAGAGGCAATGCGAAATAAAAGACAGAATCTGTCAAAACAGAACAGTTCGTATTGACGAATTTTAAAATGGCACCAGACTTGCTCAAATTGAATGAAAGTTGCGTACATATCTGAGGATCATGTACGTAAATTGGCTTAATTTTCTGAGCTACCTACAGGGAGGTGGACCCAGATTCGTGACAGCAAAGAAATCTGGAACTGCGCAGTAATCCAAATCTAGTACTTACTTTTCTATCAACGGCTTAACTTGGCACAACAAAACACAAAACTAAGATAAGGAGAGGTTGCTACAGTAGTAAACAACTTCCAAGACACAAAATAAAAACAAAGTACTGTAGGTAAAAACATGGGTTGTCTCCCATAAGCGCTTTTCTTTAACGCCTTTCAGCTAGGCGCAGAAAGTGTGTATCAAGTATTATCAAGGGGTGGTGCATTCTCAGCGGGGTGCGGAGTGTTCTCAACTATGCATATTATCTTTTCTATGTGAGTTTCAGAGGTTCCCTTTTCATTAGTCTTGGGCTTGCTACTCTCATCAAACAAATCTTCAGGAACAATCCAATCAAAATTCTTTTCTAGTGCCTCACACATTCCCAAGAGCTTGCAAGGTATTGATGTTTTAATGTCCCCCTCATAATTAACTTTATTAGTGTACTTTTGTCTATCCTTTTCCATCTTCTCAAGGGTACTAGCAAAATTGGTATAAGAACCTAGCATATTATATTTAGTGAAAACTTTTCTAGCTTCTCTCGCTATTCCCCCAAATTCTTTAAGAAGGGTTTCTAATACAAAATCTTTCTTTTCTCCTTCTTCCATATCACTGAGTGTAAGAAACATATGTTGAATCACAGGATTAAGATTAACAAATCTAGCTTCTAATGCGTGTACTAAAGAAGCAACAGCAATTCTTTAAGAAGGGTTTCTAATACAAAATCTTTCTTTTCTCCTTCTTCCATATCACTGAGTGTAAGAAACATATGTTGAATCACAGGATTAAGATTAACAAATCTAGCTTCTAATGCGTGTACTAAAGAAGCAACAGCAATTTCATAAGTGGGGGCAAGTTACGCAAGTGTCTATCTTCAAAATCTTCGACCGTACTAATATGAGTGAAAAAATCTTCTATATTGTCTTTCCCAAGGATAGACCCTCGACCTACCGGCACATCTTTAAGAACAAACTTAGGAGGAAACATGATGAAATAAGTAAAGTAAATGCAAGTAACTAATTTTTTTGTGTTTTTGATATAGCAAACAAGATAGCAAATAAAGTAAAACTAGCAACTAATTTTTTTTTGTATTTTGATTTAGTGCAGCAAACAAAGTAGTAAATAAAACTAAGCAAGACAAAAACAAAGTAAAGAGATTGAGAAGTGGAGACTCCCCTTGCAGCGTGTCTTGATCTCCCGACAACGGCGCCGAGAAATTTAGCTTGATGACGCGTAAAGCACACGCTCGTTGGGAACCCCAAGTGGAAGGTGTGATGCGTACAGCGGCAAGTTTCCCTCGATAAGAAACCAAGGTTTATCGAACCGCAGGAGTCAAGAAGCACGTTGAAGGTTGATGGCGGCGGGATGTAGTGCGGCGCAACACCGGGGATTCGGCGCCAACGTGGAACCTGCACAACACAACCAAAGTACTTTGCCCCAACGAAAGCTGAGGTTGTCAATCTCACCGGCTTGCTGTAACAAAGGATTAACCGTATTGTGTGGAAGATGATTGTTTGCGAAAAACGGTAGAACAAGTATTGCAGTAGATTGTATTTCAAGAAAGAGAATTGGACCGGGGTCCACAGTTCACTAGAGGTGTCTCTCCCATAAGACAAACGACATGTTGGGTGAACAATTTACCGTTGGGAAATTGACAAATAAAGAGAGCATGACCATGCACATACATATCATGATGAGTATAGTGAGATTTAATTGGGCATTACGACAAAGTACATAGACCGCCATCCAACTGCATCTATGCCTAAAAAGTTCACCTTCAGGTTATCATCCGAACCCCCTCCAGTATTAAGTTGCAAAGCAACAGACAATTGCATTAAGTATGGTGCGTAATGTAATCAACAACTACATCCTTAGACATAGCATCAATGTTTTATCCCTAGTGGCAACAGCACAACACAACCTTAGAACTTTCTGTCACAGTCCCAGGTGTCAATGCAGGCATGAACCCACTATCGAGCATAAATACTCCCTCTTGGAGTTACAAGCATCTACTTGGCCAGAGCATCTACTAGTAACGGAAAGCATGCAAGATCATAAACAACACGTAGATATAACTTTGATAATCAACATAACAAGTATTCTCTATTCATCGGATCCCAACAAACGCAACATATAGAATTACAGATAGATGATCTTGATCATGTTAGGCAGCTCACAAGATCCGACAATGATAGCACAATGGGGAGAAGACAACCATCTAGCTACTGCTATGGACCCATAGTCCAGGGGTAGACTACTCACACATCACACCGGAGGCGACCATGGCGGCGTAGAGTCCTCCGGGAGATGATTCCCCTCTCCGGCAGGGTGCCGGAGGCGATCTCCTGGATCCCCCGAGATGGGATCGGCGTTGGCGGCGTCTCTGGAAGGTTTTCCGTATCGTGGCTCTCGGTACTGGGGGTTTCGTCACGGAGGCTTTAAGTAGGCGGAAGGGCAGGTCAAGAGGCGGCAGCAACTGGCACTTCGGCATCTTGTTAATAGGTTAGTTCCAGAAAATGCACGAATATGACATAAAGTGTGCATAAAACATGTAGATAACATCAATAATGTGGCATGGAACATAAGAAATTATCGATACGTCGGAGACGTATCATGCCACTTCGTGCACTTCCTCGCACATACCGCATGAATCGCCCCTCCTCAGGATGGAGCTGGACCCATGCAGGTTGAGGCTGCCGGAAACAGCGATACTCTAGATCAGCAACAGGTTGTCGGAGACAACAATGCTCTGGATCAGCAAGAGGATGCCGGAGACAAAGAAGAGTCAATACTTGACAACTTAAGCCCACTATCTGATGATGCGTCCTCCATGGACACAGAGGAATACAACCGTGTTATGAAGGAGTTGGAGGATGAGGAGAAAGCTGAGGCAGAATCCGCCCCGCCAAAGCAGGTCCTCGTGACCCTAACTGGGTTGGAGCAACGAACTGACGCAGAAGTGACTCCGCTCCACGCCGGAATTCTAAGCCCGTCAAATCCGGAGACCCCACAACGAGTGCGCTATCGCATCGTGCAGGATCCTGGAGAAGGAAGTGTCCTTGAACACGGGGAAGACATGTCCATAGAAGAGCTCTGATACGTCTCCAATGTATCTATAATTTCTGATGTTCCATGCTAGTTTTATGACAATACCTACATGTTTTGCTCACACTTTATAATGATTTTATGCATTTTCCGGAACTAACCTATTAGCAAGATGCCGAAGCGCCAGTTCCTATTTTCTGCTGTTTTTGGTTTCAGAAATCTTACACAGGAAATATTCTCGGAATTGGATGAAACAAAAGCCCACGATCTTATATTTCACGGGAGGTTCCAGAAGTTCGAAGGGGAGACGAAGATGGGCCAGGGGCCCCCCACACCACACCTGGGCGTGGGCCCAACCCTGGCCGCGCCACCAGGTGGTGAGGGCGCCCTGGTGCCCCTCCGACGCCGCCCTTTCGCCTATATACCCAGACGTGAAAACCCTATGACGATCGACGATATTCCACGAAGAGTTCCGTAGCCGCCGCCATCGCGAAGACAAGTTTCGGGGGACAGAAGTCTCTGTTCCGGCACGCCGTCGGGACGGAGAATTTCCCCCGGAAGTCATCTCCATCGACACCACCGCCATCTTCATCGCCGTTGTTGTCTCCCATGATGAGCAGGGAGTAGTTCTCCCCCGAGGCTGAGGGCTCTACCGGTAGCTATGTGGTTCATCTCTCTCTCCAATGGTGTGATCTTTATGTGATCATGAGCTTTGTATCACTATTAATCTATGAGCTACTCTAGTGATGTTATTAAAGTAGTCTATTCCTCCTCCATGATGTAATGTTGACAGTGTGTGCATCATGTAGTACTTGGCGTAGGTTATGATTGTAATCTCTTGTAGATTATGAAGTTAACTATTACTACGATAGTATTGATGCGATCTATTCCCCCTTTCATAGCTATTGTTGACAGTGTGTATGCTATGTTAGTACTCGGTCTAAATTGCAACGGTCTATTATGCACTCTAGAGGTTACTTAAATATGAACTCCAGATGTTGTGAAGCTTGTTTACTCCGGCTTGAGGTGTGCTTTTGTAGCCCTACACAATGAATGGTGTTTGTTATCCAACAAGAGAGTGTGAGAAAGTAGCATATATTTATTCAGTTATGTGATCATTGTTGAGAGTGTCCACTAGTGAAAGTATGATCCCTAGGCCTTATTTCTAAGCATTGAAACACCGTTTCCAACAAGTTCTGCTACATGTTTGCTTGCTGCCATATTTATTTCAGATGGCAGTTACTACTTACAATCATCCATATTACTTGTATTTCACTATCTCTTCGCCGAACTAGTGCACCTATACATATGACAAGTGTATTAGGTGTGTTGGGGACACATGAGACTTCTTGTATCGTAATTGTAGGGTTGCTTGAGAGGGATATCTTTGACCTCTACCTCCCTGAGTTCGATAAACCTTGGGTGATTCACTTAAGGGAAACTTGCTGCTGTTCTACAAACCTCTGCTCTTGGAGGCCCAACACTGTCTACAGGAAAAGAAGCGTGCATAGACATCAAGCTATTTTCTTGCGCCGTTGCCGGGGAGGTAAGGCAAAAGGTATTCACATCCTTCGACTACTAAGCTATTTCCTAGCACTGTTGCCGGTGTGTGAGTGCTCGAAGCTATTTACTTTAGATCCTGCAATTGCATCTTTTTGTTTCTTGTTTTTATTTTTCACTAGTTAGGCATAATGGAAAACAACAGTGAGCTTTTTAATCTATTTCCTGAGTTAAGACATGAATTGTGTGATGCGAAAATTAAAAATCCTATGGAACCTTATTTGCATGCTAGTAGCAATGTTATTGGTATGAACGCAATTGCTGCTAATGCTATGGAAAAGTCTAAGCTTGGGGAAGCTAGTTTTTATGATCTTTTTAGCTTCCCATCTTTAGGGGAGAAAATTTGCTCTGATAATACTTTATCTCCCATATGCGATAACTCTAATGATGCTTGTGATATTTTAAATCCACCTACTGAAAGTATTCCATATAAAATACCTATGAAAATTATTGAACGTGTTGTGGATAACCGCTATGAAGGGGATGGAACTTTCCATCCTGGAGATCATTTACTATTTTTGCATGAATTATGCGGGTTATTCAAGTGTGCAGGTATCTCTATGGATGAAGTGAGGAAGAAACTATTCTCTATGTCGCTGTCTGGTAAAGTGGCGCATTGGTATAAATTGCTGAAGAATAGGCATTCTCTTGATTGGAAGGATATTATGCCTCTATTTTATTCTAAATTCTATCCTCCAAGTGAAATTCACAAAGACCGAAACCGCATATATAATTTCTGGTCTCATGATGGAGAGAGTATTGCCCAAGCATGGGGAAGATTGAAGTCTTTAATGCTCAAATGCCCCATTCATGAGCTTCCCGGTAATACCATCATTGATAATTTCTATGCAAGACTTTCTTTTCAAGATAAAACCTTGTTGGATACTACTTGTTCTAGATCATTCACGCGCAACAAAGAAGAGTTTAAATGGGATCTTCTTGATCGGATTCAGGAGAATACTGAAGATTGGGAGAACAACAAAGGTAAAGAATCAGGTATAACTATGAATATGAATGCATTAAGTATTTCATTGAAACTGTTGATTTTCAAGAGCTTAGTGCTAAATATGGTCTTGGTCCTCAAATTATGGTTGATTGCTATAGAGCCTTTGCTTCTCATATTAATGTTCCTAAAGAAAATTGGTACATGTATCATGAAACTTTTAAAGACACTTGCACGGAAAATGAAATTGTTGTTAATGATTGCAATAAACATGCCCAAACTTCTGAAAATACTATTTCTTATAAGCATGTTAATTTTTGTGGAATGCATAGACCTTGTGGAATTAATCAAATCGAAGATGAATATTGTATCCATCATAGGAATGAAAAAACTAGAAAGTGGTCTAGGGCTCTAGATGATCTTGGTGAAAAAGTTTGTGCCCTCTACCCTTTTATTTGTGAACTTTGCCATAAAGTGGGTCATTTAAATTTTCAATGCTCCTCCAATGATAATTCGAACCCCATGAGTGCTGCAAATTTGTATTGTGATGATGAAATCATTCCTAATCAGCATGATGAACTTACTTTATTTTTGTGGTGTGAAGAGTTATCAAGAAAAATTTCTTTGTTAGATATGAGTGATCTTGATATTAATAGTGTCCTGCATGGGTGTCTTTCTCATTGCATTGATAATTGCCATACAAATACTTACATACAAAATATTTTAGAAGATGACACTTTGCCAAGATATGATAGGACCGTTGTGTGTTTTAAACTTATTAATGAAAAGGAGGAATCCTCCCAAGTTTCTTCTATTGTTTCTGGAAATAAATCAGGTTATGTGGAGAAGCCTCCCTTCAAGCCTCTTCCTCCTAAAGAAGGGAACGAGGAGAAGGAAAAGAAGAAGAAGAAGAAGAAGAAGAAGAAGAAGAAGAAGAAGAAGAAGAAGGGAACGAAGAAGAAGAAGAGGGGAAATAAGAAGAAAGAGGTAACGTCATATCCCCGCGTGTATGAGATAACGATAGGTAACCGTAAGTATGTTGCTCCTAATGATTATTATGATAATGAATCTGAGTACAATGATCTTCCTATGCCCTTTACCTACATTAGTGACCATGATTTAGAAGAGCACACTACTTTTGATATTGAAAATCTCTGGGAAACTAATTCTGAAAATGATGATGTTAATAATTGCCATAGTATTAGTATTATCCATGCTTCTTCCCATAATGATATAGAAAGCTCTAAGCTTGGGGATGAGGTGTTTGAGAATCCTTTTGCTACTGATGATTATATGTTTGATACATCTCCTTCTAGTAACAATGATGGTATGGTTACAGATGCACATACCGTGGAAGATAACTATTCTATTTCTTATGATGACACTATGCCTCCAATCTTTGACAATTATTATAAAGAATGCTATGACATAAGGTATAATTATCCTTATGAAACTTGTAATAGTTATGATGGGATTGCCAAAAACCATTCCCTTAGTATGCAACTTGTTTACCATGTTCAAATTCTTGATAATGATCCTGCTCCAATTACTATTAATGAGAAGAGTTTTTCTTATGCCAAAATTAATTATACTTTTATGCATATGAACCATGATAAGAATGTTTTAAGTGATGGGTATAATGTGGATTTCATCAATGATGATACTGAAAGTTATTATGAGAGAGGGAAACATGGTTATATGCATCTTAATAATATTAAGTTTCCCCTCTTTATGTTGAGAATCTTGAAGTTACTCGTGTTTTATCTTCCTATGCTTGTCACTTTGTTATTCATGAATTTGTTTATTTACAAGATTCCTTTTCATAGGAAGCGGGTTAGGCTTAAATTTGTTTCATACTTGCTTTTTGATGCTCTCTTCGCTTCAACTCTCATCCTTATATGAGTATCATTAAAATTACTGAGCCCATCTTAATGGCTATAAAGAAAGCACTTCTTGGGAGATAACCCATGTTTTTATTTTGCTATTGTTTTGTTGTATCTTGGAAGTTGTTACTACTGTAGCAACCTCTCCTTATCTTTATTTTATTGCATTGTTGTGCCAAGTAAAGTCTTTGATAGTAAGGTTGATACTAGATTTGGATTTTTGCGCATAAACAGATTTCTTGCTGTCACGAATTTGAGTAGATTTCTCTGTAGGTAACTCAGAAAAATCAGAGAAAAATCATGAGTAATCCTCAGATATGTGCGCAACTTTCATTCAATTTGAGCTTCTTCATCTGAGCATGTTAACTGCCTCTAAAAAATTCGTCTTTACGGACTGTTCTGTTTTGACAGATTCTGCCTTTTATTTCACATTGCCTCTTTTGCTATGTTGAATGGATTTCTTTGTTCCATTAACTTTTAGTAGCTTTGGGCAATGTCCAGAAGTGTTAAGAATGATTGTGTTGCCTCTGAACATGTGAATTTTTGATTATGCACTAACCCTCTAATGAGTTTGTTTTGAGTTTGGTGTGGAGGAAGTTTTCAAGGGTCAAGAGAGGAGGATGATACAATATGATCAAGAAGAGTGAAAAGTCTAAGCTTGGGGATGCCCCCGTGGTTCATCCCTGCATATTTCAAGAACACTCAAGCATCTAAGCTTGGGGATGCCCAAGGCATCCCCTTCTTCATCGACAACTTATCAGGTCACCTCTAGTGAAACTATATTTTTATTCCGTCACATCTTATGTGCTTTACTTGGAGCGTTTGTATGTTTTTGTTTTTGTTTTTGTTTTTGTTTGAATAAAATCGGATCCTAGCATTCCTTGTGTGGGAGAAAGACACGCTCCGCTTGTTCTTATGAACACTGGTGTTCTTAGCTGTACTTTTAATGTTCATGGCGAAGGTTGAAAACTTCTTCGTTCATTGCTATTTGGTTGGAAACAGAAAATGCTTCATGTGGTAATTGGTATATTGTCTTGAATAATTTGATACTTGGCAATTGTTTTGCTCAAATAGATCATGTTTAAGCTCTTGCATCGTGTAGATTGCACCTATTAGTGGAGAATTACTGTAGAGCTTTTTGAATTTTGGTTTGCATGATTGGTCTCTCTAAAAGTCTAGATATTTTCTGGTAAAGTGTTTGAACAACAAGGAAGACAGTGTAGAGACTTATAATGCTTGCAATATGTTCTTATGTAAGTTTTGATGCACCGGTTCATACTTGTGTTTGCTTCAAACAACCTTGCTAGCCAAAGCCTTGTACTGAGAGGGAATTCTTCTCGTGCATCCAAAACCTTGAGCCAAAACCTACGCCATTTGTGTCCACCATACCTACCTACTATGTGGTATTTCTCTGCCATTCCAAAGTAAATTTCTTGCGTGCTACCTTTAAAATTTCATTCCTTGTCTTTGCAATATATAGCTCATGGGAAAATAGCCTTAAAAACTATTGTAGTAAAGAATATGTAGCTTGTGTATCTTATTTCTTATAAGTTGCTTGTTGAGCGGTAACCATGTTTTTGGGGACGCCATCAACTGCTACACCTTTGTTGAATATCATGTGAGTTGCTATGCATGTTCGTCTTGTCTGAAGTAAGGGTGATTTATCGTGAGTAAATGGCTTGAGTATGCATATTGTTAGAGAAGAACATTGGGCCGCCAACCAAAGCCATGTATCATGGTGGAAGTTTCAGTTTGGACATTAATCCTCAATCTCTTATGAGAATATTATCTGTTGTTGAATGCTTATGCATTAAAGAGGAGTCCATTATCTATTTTCTATGTTGTCCCGGTATGGATGGCCTCGAGTTGAGATCTATCAAAAACGAGAAATCAAATGCGATCTATCTCCTTGGACCTTTGTACAGGCGGCATAGAGGTACCCCTTTGTGACACTTGGTTGAAACATATGTAATGCAATGATAATCCATGGAAATCCAAGCTAATTAGGACAAGGTGTGAGCACTACTGGTATTCGATGCATGAGGCTTGCAACTTATAGGATGTTTTATGCATAACACATATGAATTATTACTACCGTTGACAAAATTGTTTCTATGTTTTCAAAACAAAAGATCTAGAACAAAAATAGTAATCCATGCTTCCCTCTGCGAAGGGTCTTTCTTTTACTTTATGTTGAGTCAGTTTACCTACTTCTTTCTATCTTAGAAGCAAACACTTGTGTCAACTGTGTGCATTGATTCCTACATACTTGCTTATTTGCATTCATCATATTACTTTGTGTTGACAATTATCCATGAGATATACATGTTGAAGTATGCAACTGCTGAAACTTATATCTTCCTTTGTGTTGCTTCAAAACCTTCTATTAAGAATTTATTGCTTTATGAGTTAACTCCTATGCAAGTCTTATTGATGCTTGTCTTGAAAGTACTATTCATGAAAAGTCTTTGCTATATGATTCAGTTGTTTAGCCATTATCTTTACCATTGCTTCGAATCACTTCATTCATCTCATATGCTTTACAATAGTATTGATCAAGATTATGATAGTAGCATGTCACTTCATAAATTATCCTTGTTATCATTTACCTACTCGAGGGCGAGTAGGAGCTAAGCTTGGGGATGCTTGATACGTCTCCAACGTATCTATAATTTCTGATGTTCCATGCTAGTTTTATGACAATACCTACATATTTTGCTCACACTTTATAATGATTTTATGCATTTTCCGGAACTAACCTATTAACAAGATGTCGAAGCGCCAGTTCCTGTTTTCTGCTGTTTTTGGTATCAGAAATCTTACACAGGAAATATTCTCGGAATTGGACGAAACAAAAGCCCACGATCCTATATTTCACGGGAGGTTCCAGAAGTCCGAAGGGGAGACGAAGATGGGCCAGGGGGCCCCCACACCACACCTGGGCGCGGGCCCAACCCTGGCCGCGCCACCAGGTGGTGAGGGTGCCCTGGTGCCCCTCCGACGCCGCCCTTTTGCCTATATATGCTCCCAGACGCGAAAACCCTATGACGATCGACGATATTCCACGAAGAGTTCCGTAGCCGCCGCCATCGCGAAGACAAGTTTCGGGGGACAGAAGTCTCTGTTCTGGCACGCCGTCGGGACGGGGAATTTCCCCCGGAAGTCATCTCCATCGACACCGCCGCCATCTTCATCGCCGTTGCTGTCTCCCATGATGAGGAGGGAGTAGTTCTCCCCAGAGGCTGAGGGCTCTACCGGTAGCTATGTGGTTCATCTCTCTCTCCCATGGTGTGATCTTTATGTGATCATGATCTTTGTATCACTATTAATCTATGAGCTACTCTAGTGATGTTATTGAAGTAGTCTATTCCTCTTCCATGATGTAATGTTCACAGTGTGTGCATCATGTAGTACTTGGCGTAGGTTATGATTGTAATCTCTTGTAGATTATGAAGTTAACTATTACTATGATAGTATTTATGCAATATATTCCCCCTTTCATAGCTATTGTTGACAGTGTGTATGCTATGTTAGTACTCAGTCTAAATTGCAACGGTCTATTATGCACTCTAGAGGTTACTTAAATATGAACTCCGGATGTTGTGGAGCTTGTATACTCCGGCTTGAGGTGTGCTTTTGTAGCCCTACACAATGAATGGTGTTTGTTATCCAACAAGAGAGTGCGAGAAAGTAGCATCTATTTATTCAGTTATGTGATCATTGTTGAGAGTGTCCACTAGTGAAAGTTTGATCCCTAGGCCTTATTTCTAAGCATTGAAACACCGTTTCCAATAAGTTCTGCTGCATGTTTGCTTGCTGCCATCTTTATTTCAGATTGCAGTTACTACTTACAATCATCCATATTACTTGTATTTCACTATCTCTTCGCCGAACTAGTGCACCTATACATCTGACAAGTGTATTATGTGTGTTGGGGACACAAGAGACTTCTTGTATCGTAATTGCAGGGTTGCTTGAGAGGGATATCTTTGACCTCTACCTCCCTGAGTTCGATAGACCTTGGGTGATTCACTTAAGGGAAACTTGCTGCTGTTCTACAAATCTCTGCTCTTGGAGGCCCAACACTGTCTACAGGAAAAGAAGCGTGCGTAGACATCAAGCTCGCCAGGGAGCAGGCGGGGGTGCCATTGCAAACTCGGAAATCCTAACCAAGCCAATAACTCCGGAAGAAGTCGCAGACCCGGAAGCTCTAGAAGCAAAAAGGAAGGAATTGTTGGCTACCGTTGAGAGGTTTGCCAATACCGCAATAGTAATGCTAGAGGAAAGGCAAGATGCGGAGGAGTTGCTGGAACGGGTCGAGGAGAAAGAGCGCACAATAGTAGAATACTTACAGAAGGCCAAAGCACTCAGAGAGCGGTGGGAGATGATCATAGGTGATGCCAGCAGGGAAGCAGATAGGACCCGATAGGAAGCCATTCGCCACCGCAAGATCAACTTTGACACCCCCACCAATCATCAACTGCCCGCAACTCCAAATGTTAACACGAAGAAGGCTGCGGACCTTCTGGCCAAGAATGACGAGGAAATCGACATCAACCACCTCCGCACACTCGTCGCTTCAGCAATGAAGCAACATTGTCGAGGGTACTCCTCGGCAATGCCCTCCGATTGGGGCTTAGGGTTGATGGAATCCTGTAAGCTGACACGAGACATCGGTTCACATACAAGCGGGGAGAGCGATTTACCCAGGTTCGGGGCCCTCGATGAGGTAAAACCCTTACGTCCTGCCTGTCTGATCTTGATTATGAGAATATTGGGGTACAATGGGGTGCCGAGGGATTCGGCTAAGATCTCGTCGAGAGGCTAAGTGCTGCGGCGACCTAGCTCTAGACTTCTGGTGGCTAAGATTGCTAAGATTGATCGTGTCCCTCGGCAGCCCCTCTCCTGGCCTTTATATAGGAGGCCATGTCTCAAGAGGTCTAACCGAGTACGACTTGATTTACAGTAGTTCTAAATCTAAACTTTCCTTGTTCGGCTGCTTCCTTGTCTTGTCCGCCAAGGAACCTTCTGGTGCGCCATCCAGGTGGCCCGCCTTGCCTTCAAGTGCCTTCATGGGCCTCCAACTAGATTATACAGGATAGGGTAATGTCGGTTACCCGAAGGGTAATGCCCACGTCAGTAGCCCCCGAGTGTCTAGCCGAAATTAGTTCGGTTAGAGACTGAAGCATGCTTCCTCTTAATGTTCTTTCTCCTTGATTGTTCTTGTTCATCTTGAATCAACATCATCTTGTTCTGTCGGGTGCGCGTCAGCGCTCCCGATGGGAGTAGCCCCCGAGTCTAGGTACGGATGCTTGCAATCCGTGCGTAGACTCAAGTTGTACTACTCGGATGTTTTGCTCTGCCAAAGTTTTTCTGCAAGTCTTCATAGTCATCCGATATATTTTCCGCACGCAAGGGATAATGAGTAACGTGCCCAACTTTTGCTGGTTAACTACCGATGGCAAAACAATGTTACCCTACACAGAATCAAGTCCCCGGGCATGATCCTGGAGTGCAAAAAAGTTTTGTCGGGTGCGCTTCCAGCGCTCCCGATGGGAGTAGCCCCCGAGTCTGGGCACGGGTGCTTGCAACCGGGTGCAGACTCGAGCTGAGCAATCATCTTCTTCTTCAGTCTTTTTTCTTCGAGTCTTCCTTCTGTCGGGTGCGCGTCCAGCGCTCCCGATGGGAGTAGCCCCCGAGTCTAAGTGCGGATGCTCGCAATCCGTGCATAGACTCAATTTCACCATCCGATACCTTTTTTATTCCTTCGAATGCTTCGAGCATTCCTCTCGACGTCATTGATGACGTTTACTGACAACTTGATTTTGACTGAGAAGACGCGACCCGCTGGGCCCATTCTCTCTCTCCCTGGTCCTATTTTTAAGCAATATCTGCCCTTCTCGTACAGTTACCAAGGCACCTCCTCGATTTCCACAATCATCACTGGAAAAAGGTCCCCCAAATGAACTGGCAGCAACGACACGTCCCACGCAGTCCTCAAGTTCTCCCTCGCTTAAAATCTCCAAAGGACGAAATCTTTTTAGTGTCCTCCCATATTCACCGTAGCATCTTCCTATCCTTCTTCTTCCTCTCTCTTTCGCAACCGCTGTGCCGCCACCACCGCTTTCCAGATCTTCCCCAGATCTCGCAATGGTGAAGAAGAAGAACATCGCTGCCGCCGCCAGTTCCACGAGCGGTGGCGCCGCCGCCAAAGCCTCCTCGAATCTTCCGAAGAGGAGCGCTCCAGATGCTCCTCCCCCAGCTCCGGCGCCGCCAGCGCCGCCAAGATCGATAGCCAAACCTGGAGATTGGCTAGCGTCCTCCATCACGAAGCGTGATGAGAAGAGGGCCCGAAGCCTCGGGTTAATCTCCTCCGATGAGGGGAATGTAATTCTTCCAGGTGCGATTTCTCGGCCCAATCCCCCTGCTGGTTTTACCGTGATGTTACTGTCGTTCTTGTATCGGGGTCTCTCGCTTCCTGCCCATGAATTCCTTCATCGTCTTCTGCGGATTTACGAAATCCAACTGTGGAAACTCACCCCTAACTCAATCCTTCACGTTGATGTATTCATCACCCTCTGCAAGGCGTTCTTGGGCATTGAGCCTCACTTTGGGTTGTGGAAAAAGATCTTCTTCGTAAAGAGATACAACAGTAGTAATGGATCTTTTGTCATCGGAGGAGTGGGGTTTGTTGTCTGTTCAGAGGTTAACTATTTCAGTTTCCCAATGAGAGAATACGTACAAGGATGGAGACTGAAATGGTTTTATGTCAAGGATTCCTCAACAACCGAGTCCCAGCTTCCTTGCTTTGCCGACGTCCTTGAAGCCAGGCCTAAGCATTCTTGGAAGAATATTCTCTCTCCCGACGAAAGGACAGCAGCCGACGAGTTATTTGCCAAATTCCTTCGGATCAAAGAGGCCGATGGTCAAACTATGATCGGCACAGAGGTGGCAGCAGTGTTCTTGAAATGTCGAGTCCAACCAGTCATGGCCAGAGTTCGTCCGATGTGGCTGTATTCGGGTCCAAAGGATGAAACCAGGATAAATATTGCTGAACTGTCGGAAAATGAGCTGCTTGATGAAGTTCGTCGCCTTACTCT
This sequence comes from Lolium perenne, assembly GCF_019359855.2. Taxonomy (NCBI): domain Eukaryota; kingdom Viridiplantae; phylum Streptophyta; class Magnoliopsida; order Poales; family Poaceae; genus Lolium; species Lolium perenne. Next base: position 220,514,973 of record NC_067247.2, read on the forward strand.
CTTTAGTCAGGAAGACTCGATCCCATTGAGATCTTCTTATACTCCTCTTGATGCCGATCATCCACCATCAGAGGTAATTTTCCTTCTCATACTCTTATTACTCTATTCCACTTAGTCGACATAATTACTATTGTTCTTATTCGTTCTTTTCTTCGACAGATCCCCATAGTTTATGGAAACCTGCATGATTCGCCAAACGATACTTCTGAGGGAAGAGGCTCTTCAGTCCCTGTTGATTTTCATACTGCCGAGTATACATGCCCAGAGAGCGAACACGATGATCCGATAGATTCTGAAGCTGTCCACACCGATCTTCCTTCCTCAGACAATGATGCTTGCGACACAGAGGGATCAGTGCGTGATGATAACGCTGATCGTGATGCCTTTGTTAATGCAGCTGTGGAGGAGACCAGAGCTTCACCCATGAAGAGATCAACCGGCGGCTTTGCCGATGAAGACGATCTCTTCGATACGTAAGTGCCTTCTTCCCTGAATTCATATTTTGCCTTTTATTATTCGTATTTCTTTCATAATCCTTGTCAGCCATTTCCTTTCGTAGTGACGAAGGTTTCATTGAACCTCCGTCTAAGAAAGCCAAATCTGGCGCTGCTCCGCTGGACGTCGCGGCTTCCGAAGCTTCGGCTCCTGAGGCAGCCCCCGTGGCCCAGGTATCGACTGCTTCCTCCCTCTCTAGGGGGAAAGATGTTCCTTCAACTGCTGCCACCACGACCCCTCCTTCAGAAAAACCTGTAAGTCTTTTTCGATTACAATGCGAATTTCCTGGAGCGTGCCTTGTTTAATGATTCTTCAAACATCTACTTTTCCTCTTTCCTTAAGGACCTGCGGGGCGTTATATCTTCTTTGGAGGCCTTCGTCTCCCAATTTACTTCTCTGGAAGCAGACAAGGTTCGGCTACAGAAGGAAGTTAAATCTTCTTCCTCAAAGTTGGACGGCACAGTCAAAATAGCCGCCGCAGCTCGCCAAGAGGTCGACTCCCTGAAGGAGGAACTGGGCAAGCTGAAGGAGAAGCTGAAAGAAGAGGAAGCGTCTAGGCTGGCCACCGAGTCTCGGGCAGCCGAAAAAGATGAACTCCTTCGCCAGTCTTCCTTGGCTTTGCTTGGTAATCTCTTTTATGCTTCTCTGTCGATTGTTGAACTTATGAATTCGATTCTTTGTCGGTAATTCTTTCTACTTCATTTTCTTGCAGAGGCCGACGACATCCCCGCCAATGCTTTGGACAAAATTCCAAACAATTCTCCGGCAAATGGTGTGTCGATGACTCTCGCCTCCCACCAGCTTACACGGGAGCTCCTTGAAAAGGGGAAAGGTGCCATGGCGCGGATGCACTCGATGATCTTCCCCAAGATCAGTCAAGACAAGACTCTGGGGCAGCTGATCGACGCCTTCGCAGTCGACACCAAGGAGGTTATCGAGGTATTCAAACGCACTTCGCTTACCTATGGTGCCCTCCTAGCCTTCCAACTTATGATGGGTCATGGCTTCAAGGCCGATATCGAAGAGATGTCTAAGGAGCTACCGAAAGAGCAAGATGGGCAGTTCATTGATTTAAGCATCTTCAAAACGTCAGCCCTTAAGTGTGCACGCCAGCTCCTTGAGCTGGTTTCATCAAGGAAGACATCGGCTGGCCCCAGTTTATCGACTCAGACCCAAGCCCTTTGATTTTTGTAACAAACTTCTCTTTGAGCTGATGTGAAACAATGTTCTGTTGCAAAACTTATGTTTGTAATAAACTCCATGCTAGCAATGTTGCTAGTACACCCTTGTTATGATATTTTCACTTGCACTTCTCCCGATGGGAGTACCTTCTGATGCTGATGCGAAACGATCCGTCATGCTTTTGACGCTTTTCCTTGCAGGTGTTCCCAGTGCCTGCATTTGTTGACGATTCTTCGGGTGTTCTTTCTGAAGATGATCGAATCCAACGTTTGAAGGATCGGATCGCGCAGTTGGAAAAGGATTTGCGCAACACCTATGCCTTGGCTGCTATTATCAAGAAGAAGGGCGAGATTGCAGCTGACGTAGAGCGCTATGCTCTTTCTGAATTGCATAAGGCCACTGAAAGTTTAAACTGTAAGTTCCCTGATCCTTGTGCTCATTACTTTTTGTCAAAAACGCATTGCCTGATCTTCCGTTGATTCCTTTGCTAGTGATAGCTCTGAACCGTGCTGAAGAGAACAAGCGGATTCACGAGCGTGTGAACGCATTGACCCAGCTATCATCAGCCGAAGAGATTTTCTGGCGGGAACACTCGAAGGCTTCGGCTATCGCACAATTTCAGGATCGGGTTCAGCAGGTCCACCATTTCTTCGACAAGTGTTACAAAGCCCTGAGGGTAATATGGAGGACGATGTTCCCCTTGAACGCGGTCCCTCCTACGCTGCTGACTCTGATGTCTGAGTTTGGGAATACCAAGAAGATTCGAGACTTGGTGCGAGCTCAGGTTTTTGCAGGGGCCAGATTTACACTTGCCCTCGTCCTTGCACATTATCCCTCAGCAAATCTGCTGACTATCGCCAATGCGGTTGGTGATTTGGAGGCGCTGTATCCGAAGGTATTGTTGCCCGCCAATATAATTGTCGACAAGCTTTAAAAGGATTCAAAGGTACCTGAGGAAAGAGAGACTCCGCAAGGGTGATTCAGGGTTAAGTTTGTTTTGTAAATAGGTATTTTGGCTACTTCATCCAAGTGTTTGGATTGTTTAGCCGAGACTTTTTGTTCGGTAGATACATGTATATGTACTTTTACCGTGTTAATGCCGTTGGCAAATTTTGAAGGAGCAAATCTTAATTGCCTGCTTAGACATATGTGTATTCGTTGGTCAGCAAATTATTTGAGTGATCAGCTCGTGTTGCAGGTTTTGCTAAACCCGTTGTATGCGCAACTTTGCTTTCAACCGATGTATGTTCTGACAGCAGCTCTCGAATATATCAGGTGTAATAACTCTGCCAATGAGCCCGTTGTTCTTTGATATTTCCACAAGTAAAATATCGAACGTGGGTTGTGTTTATATGTATTTCCGAACTCTTGCTATTTACGGCGCTCGTAGAGGCATCTATAGCAGAGGGAAAAGTTAGTGTCCTTGTTTATTTTGCATCCTGTAGCACTCGTAGAGGCTTTTTCGGAACACGATCTTTTGCCGCGCACTATGTTGCACCATCGTTTGCCAGGGGGCGTAAGCAAGGTTTACGATGATGCGGTTTAGGTGCTCCGATTTACTGCAATGCTTTTCAAGGAATCAAAACTTAAGTTCTCATTAATAATAAAAACACGAGACTAAAGGGCGAAAAAAGGGGGAGCCCTGCTTGAAAAGAAAGGGAAAACTAAACACTAGTAGATTGCTTAGGCAAGGAAGGGGTTCTTCTCATCTTCTGGCTTGTTCACCACGTTAGTGGTTGTCGAAGCGTCATTGATTTCACCAGGGGTATGGACAGCGATTGTCAGTGTCTTGCTGTCTCCTATGTCTTCTGTGCCATCAGCTGCCGAAGCTTTTGCTGCCGAAGCTTTAGCTGCAGAAGTTTGTGCTGCCGAAGCTTCAAGAACAAGGTCGGCTGGCTTCTTCTTCGCTCCTCTGACACGTCCTTCTTCCTTATTATCACGTGACGATGATTTGGAAGGAAGATCAGTAATTTCCTGCTTCAGCCCAAACTTTGCAGCGATCCTTTGAAAGTCGCGATCACAATTGTCCGAGCGTGAGAAACTTCCATAGACTGTGATGTTTGTCCCGTTGCTCCCAGGCATTTTCAGCTTAAGGTATGCGTAGTGCGGTACAGCCATGAACTTGGCATAAGCTGGCCTTCCGAGTATAGCGTGATACTGCGATTCCCAGTTCACGACTTCAAACTCAATCTTTTCCTTCCTGAAGTTGTCGGGTTTTCCAAAGACGGCGTTCAGGTAAATTTTTCCAAGAGAGTACACCGGTGAAGTGGGGAGAATCCCATGAAAACAGGTGTCCGTTTCTTCTAGCCTTCTCATGGGGATCCCCATACTCTTGATTGTGTCGACGAATATCAGGTTTAGTCCACTTCCACCATCCATGAAGACTTTGCTCATCTTGAACCCCCCGACCTGCGCCTCGACTACTAAGGCAGCGTGTCCTGGTTTTGGTATGGTCATCGGGTGATCTGCTCGGCTGAACGTAATATTCTCAGACGACCACTCAACATATTCAGGGATGTTTGCCATGATACTTTCTGCAAGATTGATTTCTCGAGTGAGATTCTTCATTTCTCTTCTTGAAACACATGTCCTGTGGATCATGCTCATCTGCCCACGTGGTGGTGGAAATGCCTCGTTGGGTTGGTGAGGTTGAGCCTGCTGGACATGATGCTGCGGTGGAGGTGGTGGTGGTGGTGGTGGCGGTTGCTGCTGCTGGATGAGTTTCTGCATGTCAATGAACTGCCTAAAGTCTCTGAGCAAGTGGCTTGACTTCGTTTTGTCGTCCTTAGAATCAACGTACGAGTGCAAGTAACAGGGAGCGTTGATCTGCTCAGCGTAGGGTAGTTCGGGATTCCTCTGTTGTCGTGGTTTGTAATTGCCACGGTTCCCAGAGTTGTTCCGATTACCGTCCTGCCGATCGTCTTGTCTGTCGTTGTGGCGACCCCGGGGGTCGTAGGCTAGACAAACCCAGATCTCCATCTGGCATAAGCCTAACCTAGATCTCTAGGGCCTACAGGGTGAGAATCGGTAACACAACAGTGACTCTACGACACAAAGAGTAATACAAGCTCATAACTGAGAAAAAGAACCAACATATTACAAGCAGAGGTCACTGACCTGACATTTCATCAATCAACGGAAGCGAAGTTATGCTATTCTAAATAGCAAGATAGCAAAAGGCCTAAGAGGCCAGGAGCATAACGGCGACGTCCCAGCCCATAGATTCCAGGCTGCCACCTGGGAATCCCAAGCTACTCGTCGATGTCGACCTAGAAACCTTCATTTGTTGGAGCGTATTCGTCTGAAACAAAGCATGCAAAGCTGAGTACAGGGACTCAGCAAGACTTAGTACAACCTTTTAGCAAAGCTGGTATGCGAGGCTTTATGTGGTGCTTATTTTGCGGAAAGCCAGTTTTCCTTTGTAAACAAGAGGGAGCATGAGCTCGTCTATTCAGATCATTTTCAAAAGGGGATAAGAGAGCGATATCACTAGCTCTACTGATCATCATATTGAATCCACCGAGATCTTCATCATATGCTGAACCTATCAACTAGGAGCACCCCCTCGATACCCCGAGGAGGGATCCTTATCACACATTGATTCCAAGTTTTACGAATAAGTTCATGTTGTCTATGATCACAGAATCCATCACCAAGTCGTCCGTAACCGTGGACACGGCTTTTCGAAAAGATTTACCCTGCAGGGGTGTACAACTTTACCCACACGCGCCGACCGACTCTTAGTGCCGTCATGTACACGCTTCCTTGGCGTGCCGGCAGAGGGTGGTCGACCAAAACCTTTCCCTTGCTTCGCCTATTCCATGAGTCAATCTAACTGGGGAACTCCGTCATCGTAGGTAGCCATTCTCTGAGGCGGTCCCGGTCATTGTGTGCAGGGGATCTAGTTCAATGCCTCCAACATCCTTCACCCTAGCCACCTCCCTGTATGATGCACCTTTGAAAACCTTTTCCACGCCTTCGCCATGCAGAATGCCAAATGGAACTCGCAAACTAATTGACTCATGGGTAAGCTAGGCAAGTTCGGGCCAAGGGTTCCCATGGGCCCCGTGTGGCTGTACGCTCAGTCTTGGTTCCGAAGGCGAGAACTCAGGTCCTAGTATCGGCGAGAATGAGTCAAATCACCACATCCCCATGTGGCGGCCCATCCAAGCCTTTAACAAGTTTATTATCATCACTGATCTTACCACGTCATCCTGTCTTACTAGGTTCATTCGCAGTTCTGATTCATCAACCGGATGGATCAGAATTCGTCAACTAAGCATGGCTAAGCATATTCGATATAATAGCTCTAGCGATGCACACATAGCTCAAACCTAGTCTTGCTGGGAGCATAGGATCAGAGTATTTAGGCTACAAGGATGGTAAATGCAACACACATAGGATAACTATATCTGCCGATAAAACATATTGGAAAGCGTATGCAATATGTAGGAACCAGAAGTAAAAGCATTTCGAAATCATAATGTGAACCAGGCAAGGGCTTGCCTTTGTCCCTAACAAACCAATGTGGATCTTCGATGATCCCATGCTTGACTTGTTCGTCGGTGGACAAACATTGACCTTCGGTGTTGTCGATCTTCATCGTCTCGGCATGTGCTCTATCGATCGCGAAGAAGCAAACACCGGAAAGATAGAACAACAATCAACACATGGCATCGATGCAATGCGCATACAATAATGATGATATGACATGTTAATTAGGTATTGAGATGAACCCTAATACTGAAGAACATTTTAAATGAAGCTGGAACGACTAGGGTTAGCAGTTCCGAACACTCCATAGGGGTTCATTTAGTTCTTCTAAAACAACTAGGGTTCAAGTTGTTTAACAATGCATGATTTTGATCCCAAAATGTAGATCTCATTTTTCTGAAATTTTTGATATATTATACATATTTTTCTGATTTAAAATGAATAAGTTATGAATTTTACAAGTTTTATTCATTTTAAATCATTTCTGGAAATTCCTGGAAAATAATAAAACTCTGACAAGCTGGACCCACTGTCAGGGTTTTATTCTTTTATTAAACATTTACGAAATGAATAAACATCTGACAAGGGGCCCCACCTGTCATGGATTTATTAATTTCAGAAAATAATAAAATAAAAAGAGAAAAGGGGCGGGCCCCACGACGGTCAACCGCCAGTGGTCAACTCCGGCAGGCCGCGCCGGTGACCATGGCGCGGCAGCGCTGTGGCGCGTCCCTGGACGCGCGGAAGGGCGCGTTAGACGCGCGGCGACGCGGGGAGCTGGACGGTGGCGGCGCCGTGACCACTTGGTCGCCGGAGCATGGCCGGTGACGAGGCCAAGCGGCGGCCGGGGCGGGCTTAATTGGCGGCGAAGCTACAGAGGGGTAGGGGCAAAACCGAGGGAACCAGGAGGTGCGGAACCTCACCGTGATGCTGATGGTGGCGACGACGAGGTCGGGGGAGGCTTGCAGCGCCGGCATTGAGCCGGTGGCCGATGGGCTAGGGTTTGGCCTAAGCGCACGGAAGAGAGACAGAGAGTTGGGGATTGGGTGTCCTAGGGTTCACTGGCGGCGGCATGGCGCTTTATAGCCGCCGGCGGGCGGCGGCGTTCATCTCAACGGCGAGGAGGATCGGGCGGCCGCAGCGCTGCCAGGCAGCAGCTTGGAGGCGCGGGGGAAGAAGGAGTTTTTTGCAGAAAACCCCCTGGGGGTTTCCATGGGCTGTTTGGCCTGGAGATGGGCTGCAGCTGGGCTTGTTGGGCTGCGCCAGGAAAAGAGGAAGAGAGGGAAAGAATTGGGCTGCTGCCCAAAAATAGAGAGAGAGAGAGAGAGGGTTTTCTCCCTTTTTGAAAACCTGTTTTTATTTTGTAATCAAAATCCTTTGCTATTTTCAAAACCATTTGAAGATTTCAAACTTTCTGAACTTCTGAAAATAACAATGTCCTTCTTGACACTGTAGAAGTGCCATGTATTTTAGTTTTGAGTTTTGAAACAAATTGAGAATTTGAAAACAGAGAAGAATTTGATCAAACAATAGGGGTTTTCAAATATTTCACTGATGCAATTTTCTTAGGAGAAGAATTTCATGATGCTCATGACGCACAATCAACCCTAAATAGGTTTTATTAAAACAGGGGTGTTACAGATCTATCCCCCTTAAAAGAATCTTGTCCCGAGATTCCAAGGAAGGAATAGAGAAAGTAATAAGGACTACACCGGTCTTCACGATATTGTCGATACCACGAAAATCTTCCTTCTTGAAGAGGTTGATCCACGACATCATGAATGAAGTTGATCCACCACACCATGAATAGCTCTTCGTCTTGCTTTCTTCACTCTAAAGGAAAGAGGGAATATATGAAGGAATATTCCATAGGTACTACTTGTATTCCATGTGTTGGATTCAAGTATGGATGCCATGAAGATAAAGATATACCTTGTGTATTGGCATCAAGATCATCGATTTGAAGACATATATGTGATATGATCAAGAAGATGAAATGAAGATGGAGTTCTTATGTGGAACTCAATATTAGCCATGCTCTATCTTAAGTGAGTATGAGAAGATACAAGGTTGAGTTGGGCAAGTTCAAGACGAGCATCTTGAGTGAATCACGTGCTTGAAGCTTGTCGTCCATTTGGTGATAATGGACATATGAAGATGTGCATCAATGGAGCTTTCCCACCATAGTGTATGGGGGAGCATTTGTGAGTCTTCACGAAGCAACATTGATCAAGTGAGGCATTCCGGCTTGAGTGAAGCTTGAAGAGTTATCATCAAGATCAAGCAGGATGCGCAAGGCAAAGGTATGGCCTTGCTAGGTTTTCCTTTTACCGGTCTCAAGGTGGATGTTGGGAGACCGGATTATAGGATAGATAGCCGCACTATCAAGAGGGGCTTTCGGTTGGGTAACTTGATCACATCGTCTTAGGGAGCTCAATCCTTTGCATACTTTGCATATTCTTATTTCTTCTTGGTATTTCTTGGTGTGAGGTTCTTGAGCTTGTTGCTAGCTTTACAACAAGCCCAAGTTCATCGAAAACGGAGTTCGCATGCATCTTCTATTGCGTTTTCGAGGTTGGGTGATTTTATCGGTTATTCATGATATAAGGTTCTACCTTTTATATTCATGATAAAATCCCCTCCTACAGATTCTTGTGTTTTCACTTTCCATAGGATAGCATTTATTCTTATCTCTCAAACAAAATTGGTTTCATTCGAATCGGAGTTCGGGAGCATTTGTTATTAAAGAAAAGGTAAAAGAAGAAAAAGAAAAGGGCAGGGGCCAGCCGGTCGACCGGCCCAGCCACCGGCCCACCCGGTCCACACCGGGCGCCAACCGGACCGGGCCAGGTCTTGGCCCACCCGGCCGAAACCGGCCTAGGCGCTTAACGCCGACCGGGCGGCATTCTGGGCCTCTCCCGTCCTGGTCCGGCCCAGGGTCCGGTCGCCTACCGGAGCTGCCGGCGCTGGCCCGGCCAGCCGGCCTCCTCGCCGGCCGGGCTTCCTTCGCCTCCGCGCGGCCCACCCAGCTCGCCCCGCGCGCCGGGCCTTATCCGCCGCACAGCGTGCGTCCAGCCCGCAGCTCTTGGGCCGGCCGGACCGGACGGGCCGCCGGCCTCCTCAGCGCCAGACTCGGTCACCGGCCTGGCAGCCGGCTGGGGCGTTTTTCTGGCCCGATTTTCCTGCAGTCTTTTTGTCTTTTTCTTCCCAACGGTTTTATTTGCTCCTAGCTATAAATAGACCCTTCTTCCACCTTGAGCAAGTTAGTTCTTCCCATTCACTCTCCTCCATTGTTGCATTTGAAGAACTTGCTCTCCCCTTTGATTCCTCCCATGATTCTTGCTCATTCTTGAGGGATCTAAGAGAGGAGATCTAGATCTACACTTCCACCAATCCATTTCTCCTCTAAGTGAGGGAAACTCTTGGGATCTGGATCTTGGAGTCTTTTGTTGACTTTCCCCATTGTTCTTCCTCTCCAATCTCATCCTAGCATTTGTTGTTTGGGTGGGATTTGAGAGTGAAGGATTTGAACACCTCTAGTGTTCTTGCTTTGCATCTTTGCATAGTGTTGAGCTCTCCACCACGATTAGTTCGAGTGAGAGACCGTGAGCTTGTTACTCTTGGAGGAAGACCTCCTAGTTGGCTTGGCGGTTGGTGCTCCGGTGATCTCTTCAAGAAGATTGTGAAGAGGCCCGGGCTTCTCCTTCGTGGAGCTTGTGAAGTGGTTGTGGAGCTTGCCATCTCCGGAGCGGAGGAAAAGCTAACCATAAGGAAAGGGCCATTATCCTTCGTGGGTGTGGTTCGGAGAATAGGGTGAGCCTTCGTGGCGCGGGGAATCCTTCGTGGGACCTCCACTCCTCCAAACGTGACGTACCTTCTTGCAAAGGAAGGGAACACGGGAATACATCCTCGTCTCCGCGTGCCTCGGTTATTTCTATACCCGAGCTCTCTTTCCTTGTGATAGCCATCGTGCTTGAAGTACATATATCTTGCTATCACTTGTGCTACATATATCTTGTGCCTATCTTGCTTAGCTCTAGTTGCTATTGTTACACTTTGTTGAGCTTAGCATATTTAGGGTTTGTGCTTGTAAACTAAACGATAGTTTAATTCCGCATTATTACAAGACAAATCCGTAAGAGTTTTTAATTGCCTATTCACCCCCCCTCTAGGCGACATCTCGATCTTTCAATTGGTATCAGAGCAAGGTCTCTCCTTGTTTAAGGCTTCACCGCCTTGAGAGTAAAGATGTCGGCTAGTAATTTAGTGCACAATGACACAATTATCTTTGTTGGCACAAATTATCTTTTGTGGCGAAATTGCTTGCTTTGCAATCTTCGGACCTTGTGTCCAAACATTGAGCAATTTCTAGATGTAGGTTTTTCTCCTCCGATGGATCCTCAAAATCTATCTTTAGAGGATGAAAAAAACTTACATCTTGAGGCTCTAGTATCTAATGAGCTTTTATTCTCCTTGAGACCCGATTTTCGTAGGTTCTTGATATATATAAAGCGAAAGTCGTCTCATGAGATGTGGATCAAGCTTAAAGAAATGTTTGGTGGATCCATTTCTCATTTGGTCGGTGGTGTCTCCGAGGAGCTCTCTTCCCCTTCACATCATGAAGAGCTCCAAGTTTCTTCCACCTCCGGCCGTGATGATTTATCATCTACTTCCACTTCATCAACGTGTTGCAAGACACAAGGTAATGATATGGTGAGTGGTGAGGGAAATTGCAATGTTGATATTGTGCTCAATAGTGATGATTCTTCATCTCTATCCCATTGCAATGCTTCCTCTTTGGACTTAAACACATATAGCATTGAAAATAATCTACATGCTTGTGTTGATAGTCCTTGCATATCATGTGTAAATTGCTTACATAGATCTCATGATGATATGCTTGCCTTGTCTTGCTCCCATAATCAAAATGCTTCTATTTCCTCTAGTTGCTTGTTGACTAACAATGTAGAGGAAATCGAACACTCTATGGATCAAGACATGATTTCAAATGAGGATTCAAGAATATCTTCATCTTCATTCTCCGGTTTGCACATGTGCCTTATGGCAAAAGGATCAAAGGTATCTCCTACTTTGACTCCTAACACATCCTCTAACGATGAGAATGATGATGATGATGATGAAGAATATAATACCTTGGTGCATAATATGGCAATGGTATATGCTTCTCTTCATGGTAATAAAGAAGCTCGTGCTAATCTCGAACACTATATGGATACCTTGAATAAATATAGGGAAACCATAGTGGAGTTGGAGTCCCATGTTGAAAATGGGGAAATGAGATTCACTCTCCTCAAGCATGAGCTAAAAGATGAGAAGCATACTAATTTTATGCTTACACAAAAAATTGAATCCTATATGCATGAAAATGAGAAAACTATTGTTGATGCTTGTGCTACTAACTCTAATTCTTGTGAAGCATCTATCTTAAAGGAGAATGTTGAGTTAAGGGCTCAACTTGAGTTGCTAACTAGCAATTATAGGGAATTGGAAGAAAGTCATAAAAAGCTCTCGGGCTCTCATGATGACCTTCTAATTTCCTATGATGGGCTAAAGTTAGCTCATGAGGCTAGTATCACCAAGGTAACATCTTGTGAGCCTCATGATATATTGCCATGTGCTAGTCCTTGTAATCCATCTAGTCAAACTAGTGATACACCTTGTGTTGGATTACTCACTTTGCCTTGTTGCTCTAACAATGAAGCTTCTACTTCATCTAGTACTTGTATTTCTACTAACCATGTAGAGGAAATAAAAGAGCTCGAGGCCCAAGTCCTTTCTTTGAAGAAAGACTTGGAAAAACGTCATGAAGGGAAATCCGCACTTGACAAGATGTTGAGTGCGCAACAATCCCCCAATGACAAGAGTGGACTTGGATTCAACTCCAATAACAAGAACAAGTCCAAGAGAAAGAACAACAAGAAGAAAGGCCAAGACAAAGTCAAGGATTCGGCCAAGATTGTTTGCTTCAAGTGCAAGGTTGAAGGGCATCATGTTAGATCATGCCCATTGAAGAAGAAGAAGCACTTGAGTGAGAAACAACAAGGGAAACGGCCACAAGGTCAAGGTCAAGCTCATGTTCGACCTCAAGTTGAAGATAGGCCACTTCTCAAGAAGAATCAAGATATTGTTCCCCAAGAGAAGAAATCAATAAAGAAGAGAAAGGGGAACACTTGCTACTTATGCCGTGAGAAGGGGCACTTTGCTTCTTCTTGCTTAGGTGGTACCTTATCTAACCCTATAATTGTTGATGATGATTATTCTCTAGGGAAGGATAAGGATGGCAATGTGTTTGCTAAGTTTGTTGGAACTCAAAGTGGTTTCAAGAAAAGAACCATTTGGGTTGCCAAGCCTATTGTGACTAACCTCTTTGGACCCAGCTTGGTTGGGGACCAACATGCTCAAACTTGATCAATAGGTGCATGTGGAGGTCATTGGAGACTTGGCTACTTCATGAAGAATTAAGGGATCTTCATATATTATATTTTGACCAAGCCAAGTCGTATGGATTATCATCTATATCTTATATCCAATGTTCCTCTTTGCGTTAACTTATACTTCAACTCATCATATTTATTGTAAGTTTCTTGCCCCCTTTGCATGTTTGGTTTTGTATCAAATATGTGTTTGTATATGTTGTATCTTACTTGCCTATCTTGTGTATTCAAGTATGCTTGTTTGACTCATCATATACTTGTGTATTGTTTTGAGCCTAATGCATCTTGATGATATCTTATTTGGTTCTCTTTGAAGTGATTATTGGAACATCCCATTTTGGGGGAGTGATATGCTTTGTGCATCTCTCTTTCTTTAAAATGTGTGTACATGGGTACCACCACTTAGTATTGATATTGCAAGATTATCTAGTCACTATATGGTGTGTCATACTCATGAGAAATTCAAATTCTAAATATCCATTAATCATCTCTAGTTGAATTTTAGTTGCCTCTTGTTTAGAAGAAATGTTTTATCACATTATGGGGGAGTAATATGTTTTGTACATATCACAAGCCTAGAAAATGTGAACATATGAGGTTATGCCACTTAGAGTTGATGCTCTTAATTATCTTGTTCCTAGGTGGCATCTTTGCTCAAACAAGCTCCATTCCTATTAAAAATCTTTTATTACTCATCTTGTGGGTTCTTGTTTGAATAAGAAATTCTTGGTGCGGTTTTTCCTCAAATACATATCTCTATATATTATTTGGGACACCGTTTGCTTCAAGTTATTCTAATCATTGCCGTGCGTGATTGTTTGACTAGTTGAAGTTATCAAGAATCTTCATCCGTGCATAGTGCTTAATTCTATATACTTATCCTATGCCTTTTATTGTGAAGTTGATCCTTACTATTCTTGTTGATATACCATCGGAAGTTAATTCCAATATTCTCATTGTCTTTGACAATTGATAACCTTGTATATGGTTGAATTTATGGATCACCTTCACTTTGGATTGTTTCTTACTTCCTTATTTTATTTCCAAGAAATCTTTGTTGCTCCCATATGTCTTCCTTGTCCCTTTGAAAAATCTTTTGATAAATCCCCTTGATTCATATCAAGTGTTTGTTTTGGAATACATACCTTTTCCTTTACGGTACATTGTGCCATTGTGAAAAGCGTAGAGGGTTTGGTTTATTTATTTGAACCTTGCTCTTTTGGGAGTTTTGCTATCTCATTCATTTCTCTATGCTTTATTTGTTGAATGAGATAAATCCTTGAGCATGTTTGCTTTATTTCATCCTTTATGCTCAATGGTTTCTTATTAGTTCATTTGTTGAACTTTGTTGAACAAATCTTTTGTGATTTGCGTCTTTGATATATTTTGGACAACAAATTTGTTTGGTCACATCTTTATGCCTTCTTCAATTCATTTGGTGTTTTGTCCAAAGTATATCTTTCTTGGATCTTTAAAGTCTTTACATGTGCTTATATGTAATTTTTTTATATTTGTAGCATGTTTGCTTTCTTTGATCCATTATTTAGGGTATACTCCATCAAATCCTAAATGGCTAAGATGTGCATGAAATTCAAATTTCATCTAAATATGCACATATTTATATGGAGTGTGTCCTATATATTGTGGTTAGTCTAACCATGTTGGACCCAATAAGTTTGGGGACCAAGATGTACTTGAATGATGTTTTAGGTACATTGGAGATGCAATGGAAGCTTGTCTCATCTATAAGGAAGGTGTTGTCACCATATGAGAATTGGAGTCAAGCTAGGATGATCGATGAACTCTTATCTACTACATCAAGCCATTGCCATCTCGGTAACAAGTATCTTATTCATGCATTCTCATATAGCATCAACCTCTTGTAGGTTGTATCTTGGCATGAAATTATTTATTTCGAAAATATTGCGGTTCTTGAAAAATCCTTTTTTAAAAGAAAACTTCTTATTGAACATTTGAGTAATTTGAGAAGATGCATATGATAGGAATATATATGATTCACCTATCCCAAATATGCCCTCTAGCAATTTATTGCATATCAATTCCTCAAAGAACTCTTATGTGCAATTTTGATAAAATTGTGAAATAAATCCATATTTGTGATACTTGTTGCTTCTCTCAAAACATTCCAACTAGCTTTACTTCCCTTATTGTTAGTTGTGATGCTTTTGAGATTTTATTTGGTTGAAGTTCATTCATATACCATAAGTGAAAAGTGGAGCCATAGGCTATATATGCTCTTAAGCAAACATCCTTTGGTATATGTTATTACTTCATCTTGGATATCATATCTTATCTATTTTGTTAACCTCTTGTGTGTGCATGTTTCTTTACGGATCATTTTGTCCACTTTAGAAACTTATATACATAAGAGCGTTAATCCATCACCTTGATATCTTTGTTCTTTGCCGACCATCTTTTATCCTTTTGTTTCTTAGTGGTGTTGGTAAAGAAGATTTATGAGTGCTTGGTTTATTTGTTTTCCTTCTTGCACTCATATCTCGTAATTGTTGGACTCAAGTTATTCTTGATAAGCATATTATCTTTATCTTGGTTGTGTTCTAAATGATATTGAGGGAGTAAGGATTCCATGTTTGTGCATATTGTATTCAAATGCAAACACTATAAATTATGCACGAACCTTGGGGAGCTTCCTTGTTTTATTTAGAGCACTATATCTCTCTTATCATGATATCTTTGTTTGTCCAATTGGATCTTTGATTGCTTGCCTTATTTGTGAAAAAAATTCGCCATCATGTTATTCTTATGCAATCTTTGATCCTCAATATAGTTTGACTCCCTTCAAGTATTCATCATTGGATATGTGCATTTGATTCCACTCAAATTATGAGAAGTGCACACCTTGGGGAGGGACTCACATTATATTGGCTTTCTAAATTTTTCACCCATTTTGGCACTCGATGCCAATGGGGGAGAAGTTTAGAGGGTTTAAGGGAACGGTTTTATACTTAAGTTTGGTTTGTGCTTAAGTGTTTTGCCTCTCATGCATTCCATATTTATATGTCTTGCATGGTTGTATATATATAGTGGAAATTGTCCCAAAGGTTAATCTTGACAATGTATGTAATGAATTCATGTTCATCACACGTGCATACATTGTGGGGGAGTTTTCTCTATATATATTGGTTCTACTCACATCCCGTGCATTTGTTGTAGTTGTGTGAGTAGAGCCGGTTTTTGATATGGGCTAGTAGCTTTGTGTTACTTGACCATATCAAATACAACCTCTTGTATACAACTTATTCTCGGATAAGTTGCGTACTTGTTTCTAATATTCATTATATAAACCCTCTTATTGCGGTTGTCATCAATTACCAAAATGGGGGAGATTGTAAGGGTATATTGCCCCTATGCGTGGTTTTGGTAATCAATGACAACCCCTATGGATTAATGTTTTCATTGAGTTTATATGAAGGAATATTCCATAGGTACTACTTGTATTCCATGTGTTGGATTCAAGTATGGATGCCATGAAGATAAAGATACACCTTGTGTATTGGCATCAAGATCATCGATTTGAAGACATATATGTGATATGATCAAGAAGATGAAATGAAGATGGAGTTCTTATGTGGAACTCAATATTAGCCATGCTCTATCTTAAGTGAGTATGAGAAGATACAAGGTTGAGTTGGGCAAGTTCAAGACGAGCATCTTGAGTGAATCACGTGCTTGAAGCTTGTCGTCCATTTGGTGATAATGGACATATGAAGATGTGCATCAATGGAGCTTTCCCATCATAGTGTATGGGGAGCATTTGTGAGTCTTCACGAAGCAACATTGATCAAGTGAGGCATTCCGGCTTGAGTGAAGCTTGAAGAGTTATCATCAAGATCAAGCGGGATGCGCAAGGCAAAGGTATGGCCTTGCTAGGTTTTCCTTTTACCGGTCTCAAGGTGGATGTTGGGAGACCGGATTATAGGATAGATAGCCGCACTATCAAGAGGGGCTTTCGGTTGGGTAACTTGATCACATCGTCTTAGGGAGCTCAATCCTTTGCATACTTTGCATATTCTTATTGCTTCTTGGTATTTCTTGGTGTGAGGTTCTTGAGCTTGTTGCTAGCTTTACAACAAGCCCAAGTTCATCGAAAACGGAGTTCGCATGCATCTTCTATTGCGTTTTCGAGGTTGGGTGATTTTATCGGTTATTCATGATATAAGGTTCTACCTTTTATATTCATGATAAAATCCCCTCCTACAGATTCTTGTGTTTTCACTTTCCATAGGATAGCATTTATTCTTATCTCTCAAACAAAATTGGTTTCATTCGAATCGGAGTTCGGGAGCATTTGTTATTAAAGAAAAGGTAAAAGAAGAAAATGAAAAGGGCAGGGGCCAGCCGGCCGACCGGCCCAGCCACCGGTCCACAACCGGGCGCCAACCGGACCGGGCCAGGTGCTGGCCCACCCGGCCGAAACCGGCCCAGACGCTTAACACCGACCGAGCGGCATTCTGGGCCTCTCCCGTCCTGGTCCGGCCCAGGGTCCGGTCGCCTACCGGGCTGCCCGGCCCGGCCGGCCAGGCCGGCCTCCTCGCCGGCTGGGCTTCCTTCGCCTCCGCGCGGCCCACCCAGCTCGCCCCGCGCGCCCGGGCCTTATCCGCCGCACAGCGTGCGTCCAGCCCCGCCCGGCTGCTGGGCCGGCCGGACCGGACGGGCCGCCGGCCTCCTCAGCGCCAGACTCGGTCAGCCGGCCTGGCAGCCGGCTCGGGCGTTTTTCTGGCCCGATTTTCCTGTAGTCTTTTTGTCTTTTTCTTCCCAACGGTTTTATTTGCTCCTAGCTATAAATAGACTCTTCTTCCAGCTTGAGCAAGTTAGTTCTTTCCATTCTCTCTCCTCCATTGTTGCATTTGAAGAACTTGCTCTCCCCTTTGATTCCTCCCATGATCCTTGCTCATTCTTGAGGGATCTAAGAGAGGAGATCTAGATCTACACTTCCACCAATCCATTTCTCCTCTAAGTGAGGGAAACTCTTGGGATCTAGATCTTGGAGTCTTTTGTTGACTTTCCCCATTGTTCTTCCTCTCCAATCTCATCCTAGCATTTGTTGTTTGGGTGGGATTTGAGAGTGAAGGATTTGAACACCTCTAGTGTTCTTGCTTTGCATCTTTGCATAGTGTTGAGCTCTCCACCACGATTAGTTCGAGTGAGAGACCGTGAGCTTGTTACTCTTGGAGAAAGACCTCCTAGTTGGCTTGGCGGTTGGTGCTCCGGTGATCTCTTCAAGAAGATTGTGAAGAGGCCCGGGCTTCTCCTTCGTGGAGCTTGTGAAGTGGTTGTGGAGCTTGCCATCTCCGGAGCGGAGGAAAAGCTAACCATAAGGAAAGGGCCATTATCCTTCGTGGGTGTGGTTCGGAGAATAGGGTGAGCCTTCGTGGCGCGGGGAATCCTTCGTGGGACCTCCACTCCTCCAAACGTGACGTACCTTCTTGCAAAGTGTGACGCCCCGGAACCGGTATCCTGAGGATTCCAGCGATCCCGCCGAAATCCGCACGATATCGATTCGGAGACGCCCTCCGACACGACGTGCGCGACGAATCACACACGTGATGCCAGAAAAATTAACACGAGCGGTAACATTACAACAGGATTACAATAGAGCCCACAAGATACATATATTACAACAACGACTCCAACGAGTCAAGATACAAATATACAATACAAAGATCCAACTCATACAGAAGATCGAATACGTCCGAGTACGGACAAGATACAAATTGGACTAAGAGTCCTGAAGATAACAAGTGGCGTCCATAACCCTGCCCAGGCCAAGCCGGAAGGGTAACCTTGCTAACGTCGTCTTCATCGAACATATCTTCATACCTGCCCGGTTATATCCCGTAGAAGCAGCAATAAGTACGGGTTCGTACTTAACAAGACTTCAAGACGTATAAGCATTCGTCAACCAGTCGTCCTTTGTACTTGAGGCACGCAGGGGACTTAGAGGACGCAAGAGGAACGTCATAGGCAATATGGTGGAGGTAAGCGGCAGCGCAAGCACTAAAAACCTATAGAGACACTCTACGACATTCGTCTAATCAGAGAAGGTGAGAGAGCGCATAAGGTAACAAATAAAATAGTACACAAACATAACCCAGCCGATTACACATATCCCCTCCAACAATTGCGAAGAGGCAATGTAAAAGGCACTCAACGGTGGACAAGTTTTATTAGGTATCGGTTGTAGTAAGGCTATATTACTACGCAAGTTATTATCAGATTATTAACAACAAGTATAAGGTGTAAGTTGTTCTATGATCGAGTTAAACAGCTCCAAGTCGTCCATAACCGCGGACACGGCTTATCGATAAGATGTACACCCTGCAGGGGTTGCCCAAATGTAACCATACGCATGCTCGAACCCACTTACTACAGGTGGAGTCTCACATCAAGACCGTTCCCAATGCAAGAGAAAGTTTAAATGGGAGCCACCCAACTAAGCTACCCGTGACGAAGTCCGGCCGTACTCCGATACGGACCCAGAGGTTTGCGCCGGCGGCTAGGCGTGCGAACCACACGCTTCGCTAAACGTCCCGCAAGGTACAGTACAGAATATAAACACCCGAAGGCAACAGGAAGTAAACACCCGAAGGCAACAGGAAGTAAACACCCGAAGGCAACAGTAAGTAAAGCATGGCATAGGCAAATAAAACCAAGGTTGTGGCTCCCAATAAACAGACTCGAGGAAAGGTAGTGGGTGATGGGGGTCCCACTCCCCCACGTACGGGTAGAGCGCTCAATCTCGGAACAGATAACAAGAACTCGGGTCCTAGGGGACATTAGCAAGTCAAAGTTCCGATGCTTTCGCAAAGGGGCTCACAGATGCCTCTGCTTACAATTTTAGTTGTTAACAATTAAGTAAATCATGTGTATCTCCAACAATTGATATAGCATGTGATAACCTCCCAACAACCCAACATATCCCGATAAGATAACAACAACGGTAACGAGATAAAACAGCACTAGCATGCACTACGACTCGCAAGGCAGACCCGATAACCAAACAATAGCTGTAGGTGGTTGGTGGAGTCAATATAGGCTGCTTGAGGTAACAAGTGGAAGGGACACGTGACAAGAACGCAACTTAAGGATAGCATGAGGGAGAAGGAAAAATAAAATAGGTGAGCGACTCCTGCAGGGATAGGAGTATAAGGGAAAATGCTTGCCTGTTAAAGCTTGCCGAGGGACATCCGGAGAACTCGTCGTATCTCACCACACCACTTCGCTATCCTATCCGGGAAGAAGCAAATGCTGGAACACAACAACGTATGCAAGTCTTACTACTACGGATAAAGAAGATCCAGCATGATCAAGACGATATGCATGACATGGCAAACATGATGCGATGCAACTTATCCATATTAATCGGAGTCGGAACCCCGAACAAGCAAATTAGGTTGGAGTTGCATTTACTACCGCCAAAATTAAGTGGTTGTTAGCATGGCATATCATGGCAAGGATGAGCTACTTCAAATTTAAACGGAGCGGGGAAAACCCTAGTCGGTATCCAAAATACTCTGCATGTTATGTGAAGTGGATATGCACGATTATCAACGAGTGACATGATGCGAGATGCAAACAGATGAATGGATGGCATATTAATGTTCCTTATGTTTTTCTGATCAATTTTTATATATAACACATTTTATTTCGAGTTACCATTTGAAAGATATTAATTTTGCAAGATAAAAGCATTTTCTGGGAATTTAGATAAAACAGAGAAAAGAAAAGGTGGTTTATACCGAGCTGAAGCTAGACAGAGACACAGCGGGGCAGGATGCAAAAAGGTGGGTTTATTTCGCGCCGGCAAGATTCAAACCAGGGATGTCTTGGAAGATACAAAGGAACGGAACCAGTGAGCTGCTGTGAAGGATTTGTACAAATACAGGGTGTAGACAAGGTAAGGTGATGTTGCGGAATATCTGAAACTTTGAACACTCGAAACTGAAAATTGACACTTGCGATTTCCTGTAGTCAGCGAAGTGCACGGATTTTAAAGTGACGGCATCGGCGAATCTGGGCACGGTTTTGAACAAAACAAAAGATGTTGAGCAAGAGGGATGTGGCATGGTTCGAATGGGACGAGTTTGGTCGGAAACGGACCACGGAGACGACGGCGAAACTCGCCGGAAAATGGACAGACGAAACAGCGAACTGAAAACTGAAAAACCGAAAACAGAAACTGTTTTCTAGAACCGACTTTGAATGAAGATGGTGACGCCGTTACTGCTCCGGTTTGGATGATTCGAAAACCAGGAGAGAGAGGAAGATGTCGTGCTTCTGATGGTATCAAACGAGCGTGCTGAAACGACCTGGAACGCCGGTGAGCTTCGTCGGAAAACGGATCAGCGACACGGCGAGGAACAGCTGAAAACTGAAAAACTGATTTCTGGATCAAACTTTGGTCGACGATGGCGTCGCCTATACTGCACCGTTCTGGGCGAATCAAAGATCAACATAAAGAGGGTGATGTTGTGCATCTAAGGAAATAAACCGCTCGTGCTGGGATGGTCTGGTTCGCCGGGGATCTTCGTCGAAAGATAGGACCGTGAAACAGAATAAAACGGTGTGTTTTCGTGTTCGTCTCCGTTTGATTTCTTCTCACGTTCGAGGATGCAGGGACCATGCGAGGGGGAGGAGGAGAAGTTTCTGACGCTGCTCACCCTGGGGTGGTCGGAGACGAGGAGGAAGCGGCAGAGAAGGTCGCCGGCGACGAGGAAGACGAGATGGCCGAGACGTAGACGAAGCAGATGGTGTCGAACTCGAGCAGATCTTGGCGTCTCCTGCTCCGCGAAGGCGTCCAGGACGAAGAGGGAGAGGTGGTGGTTTGATTCCCGCACTCAGGTCGCGTGGACGGCGACCATGGCGTCGGCAGCCGGAGGTAGACGGTGGTGGTGCTCTCGGCATACTCATAGAGAAGAATCAAAAAGAGAAGAGGGGAAAGGAGGTGGCGGCGGCTTGAGGAGGGAAAGAGGCTAGGGTTTCTGGAGCGGCCTCGGTGGGGATAAGAAGGGGTGGGAGCAGGTGAGTGGAGGAGAGGTGGTGGTGGACAGCGACGGGAGGGAAGGAGGTCACGCCATCTACGTGACGAAGAAGAGGACAAGGAGTGTGCCTCCTTGCGTGAAGATATACGGGCCAAAGAGAGAAGGAAGAGATGGGCCGGAGGAGAGGGGAAGAAAGGTGGGCTTGGAGAGGGAGCCGTCGGGCTGGGCTGGTAGAGGGATAGGAGCATGCCAGAGAGAGGCCCAGAGAGGAGGGGTTTTGATTTGTGAAACTGTTTTCTTTTCTCTCTTATTTTCAAATCTGCTTTGATATTTGAAAACAGAACCAAACCAAGCCAAACCATTTTGAAAACTGTGAAACATTTGAAATAGTTTTATTTATTAATATAGTTTTGATTGTTAGGGTTTAGTTAAAAGAAATAGAGAGGGGAGGTTTATTATAAAACCATATGAGAGGGAAACACAAATAGTTTTTATTGGAGAAATAATTTTTATTTAATAAAATCTTGTGAATGATAGGATGCATGATGCAGGATGGTGCATAATAGGAAGGCACAAACAAATCTAATATGGGGTACTACCCGGGGCCGTTACAATCGACACCACTAACAACGAACCTCGCCCCGAGGTTCCACGTCAAGCCAAGGGGGAGTTGGTTAAACTATCGAGTCTTCTTGTACCATGTTGACAATCACCCGACCTCGAGGTGGAACCTTCTTCTGGCGAAGTGTTGATCTTCTCGACACCACTAACAAGAGTTCTTGCTCCACGTAGATCGGCGACACCACTAACAAGAAGTTGTTGTTCCGCTATTCATGATGCGCTTCAGTTGAGATCCTCCGAAAATCGGAACTAATAGGTGAGGCAAAGATCGTCCAACCCGCGTCGGAACCTAAGACTCAAAGGAACTCAGATAAGAGAGAAGACTCAAAACTCGCAAAGGTAAGATGAGAAAGAATAGAGGTAAGGAGAAAATTCAGAGCTAATCAGATCTACCCAACGAATTTTAGAAAATAGTTTTTGACACTAGACACAACAACTTTCATTGGCAAGGTTAACCTACAGGCTGGACTAGTGGGGTACCGTCAACCTGAGCTCTGATACCAACTTGTGACGCCCCGGAACCGGTATCCTGAGGATTCCAGCGATCCCACCGAAATCCGCACGATATCGATTCGGAGACGCCCTCCGACACGACGTGCGCGACGAATCACACACGTGATGCCAGAGGAATTAACACGAGCGGTAACATTACAACAGGATTACAATAGAGCCCACAAGATACATATATTACAACAACGACTCCAACGAGTCAAGATACAAATATACAATACAAAGATCCAACTCATACAGAAGATCGAATACGTCCGAGTACGAACAAGATACAAATTGGACTAAGAGTCCTGAAGATAACAAGTGGCGTCCATAACCCTGCCCAGGCCAAGCCGGAAGGGTAACCTTGCTAACGTCGTCTTCATCGAACATATCTTCATACCTGCCCGGTTATATCCCGTAGAAGCAGCAATAAGTACGGGTTCGTACTTAACAAGACTTCAAGACGTATAAGCATTCGTCAACCAGTCGTCCTTTGTACTTGAGGCACGCAGGGGACTTAGAGGACGCAAGAGGAACGTCATAGGCAATATGGTGGAGGTAAGCGGCAGCGCAAGCACTAAAAACCTATAGAGACACTCTACGACATTCGTCTAATCAGAGAAGGTGAGAGAGCGCATAAGGTAACAGATAAAATAGTACACAAACATAACCCAGCCGATTACACATATCCCCTCCAACAATTGCGAAGAGGCAATGTAAAAGGCACTCAACGGTGGACAAGTTTTATTAGGTATCGGTTGTAGTAAGGCTATATTACTACGCAAGTTATTATCAGATTATTAACAACAAGTATAAGGTGTAAGTTGTTCTATGATCGAGTTAAACAGCTCCAAGTCGTCCATAACCGCGGACACGGCTTATCGATAAGATGTACACCCTGCAAGGGTTGCCCAAATGTAACCATACGCATGCTCGAACCCACTTACTACAGGTGGAGTCTCACATCAAGACCGTTCCCAATGCAAGAGAAAGTTTAAATGGGAGCCACCCAACTAAGCTACCCGTGACGAAGTCCGGCCGTACTCCGATACGGACCCAGAGGTTTGCGCCGGCGGCTAGCCATGCGAACCACACGCTTCGCTAAACGTCCCGTAAGGTACAGTACAGAATATAAACACCCGAAGGCAACAGGAAGTAAACACCCGAAGGCAACAGTAAGTAAAGCATGGCATAGGCAAATAAAACCAAGGTTGTGGCTCCCAATAAACAGACTCGAGGAAAGGTAGTGGGTGATGGGGGTCCCACTCCCCCACGTACGGGTAGAGCGCTCAATCTCGGAACAGATAACAAGAACTCGGGTCCTAGGGGACATTAGCAAGTCAAAGTTCCGATGCTTTCGCAAAGGGGCTCACAGATGCCTCTGCTTACAATTTTAGTTGTTAACAATTAAGTAAATCATGTGTATCTCCAACAATTGATATAGCATGTGATAACCTCCCAACAACCCAACATATCCCGATAAGATAACAACAACGGTAACGAGATAAAACAGCACTAGCATGCACTACGACTCGCAAGGCAGACCCGATAACCAAACAATAGCTGTAGGTGGTTGGTGGAGTCAATATAGGCTGCTTGAGGTAACAAGTGGAAGGGACACGTGACAAGAACGCAACTTAAGGATAGCATGAGGGAGAAGGCAAAATAAAATAGGTGAGCGACTCCTGCAGGGACAGGAGTATAAGGGAAAATGCTTGCCTGTTAAAGCTTGCCGAGGGACATCCAGAGAACTCATCGTATCTCACCACACCACTTCGCGATCCTATCCGGGAAGAAGCAAATGCTGGAACACAACAACGTATGCAAGTCTTACTACTATGGATAAAGAAGATCCAGCATGATCAAGACGATATGCATGACATGGCAAACATGATGCGATGCAACTTATCCATATTAATCGGAGTCGGAACCCCGAACAAGCAAATTAGGTTGGAGTTGCATTTACTACCGCCAAAATTAAGTGGTTGTTAGCATGGCATATCATGGCAAGGATGAGCTACTTCAAATTTAAACGGAGCGGGGAAAACCCTAGTCGGTATCCAAAATACTCCGCATGTTATGTGAAGTGGATATGCACGATTATCAACGAGTGACATGATGCGAGATGCAAACAGATGAATGGATGGCATATTAATGTTCCTTATGTTTTTCTGATCAATTTTTATATATAACACATTTTATTTCGAGTTACCATTTGAAAGATATTAATTTTGCAAGATAAAAGCATTTTCTGGGAATTTAGATAAAACAGAGAAAAGAAAAGGTGGTTTATACCGAGCTGAAGCTAGACAGAGACACAGCGGGGCAGGATGCAAAAAGGTGGGTTTATTTCGCGCCGGCAAGATTCAAACCAGGGATGTCTTGGAAGATACAAAGGAACGGAACCAGTGAGCTGCTGTGAAGGATTTGTACAAATACAGGGTGTAGACAAGGTAAGGTGATATTGCGGAATATCTGAAACTTTGAACACTCGAAACTGAAGATTGACACTTGCGATTTCCTGTAGTCAGCGAAGTGCACGGATTTTAAAGTGACGGCATCGGCGAATCTGGGCACGGTTTTGAACAAAACAAAAGATGTTGAGCAAGAGGGATGTGGCATGGTTCGAATGGGACGAGTTTGGTCGGAAACGGACCACGGAGACGACGGCGAAACTCGCCGGAAAACGGACAGACGAAACAGCGAACTGAAAACTGAAAAACCGAAAACAGAAACTGTTTTCTGGAACCGACTTTGAATGAAGATGGTGACGCCGTTACTGCTCCGATTTGGATGATTCGAAAACCAGGAGAGAGAGGAAGATGTCGTGCTTCTGATGGTATCAAACGAGCGTGCTGAAACGACCTGGAACGCCGGTGAGCTTCGTCGGAAAACGGATCAGCGACACAGCGAGGAACAGCTGAAAACTGAAAAACTGATTTCTGGATCATACTTTGGTCGACGATGGCGTCGCCTATACTGCACCGTTCTGGGCGAATAAAAGATCAACATAAAGAGGGTGATGTTGTGCATCTAAGGAAATAAACCGCTCGTGCTGGGATGGTCTGGTTCGCCGGGGATCTTCGTTGAAAGATAGGACCGTGAAACAGAATAAAACGGTGTGTTTTCGTGTTCGTCTCCGTTTGATTTCTTCTCACGTTCGAGGATGCAGGGACCATGCGAGGGGGAGGAGGAGAAGTTTCTGACGCTGCTCACCCTGGGGTGGTCGGAGACGAGGAGGAAGCGGCAGAGAAGGTCGCCGGCGACGAGGAAGACGAGATGGCCGAGACGTAGACGAAGCAGATGGTGTCGAACTCGAGCAGATCTTGGCGTCTCCTGCTCCGCGAAGGCGTCCAGGACGAAGAGGGAGAGGTGGTGGTTTGATTCCCGCACTCAGGTCGCGTGGACGGCGACCATGGCGTCGGCAGCCGGAGGTAGACGGTGGTGGTGCTCTCGGCATACTCACAGAGAAGAATCAAAAAGAGAAGAGGGGAAAGGAGGTGGCGGCGGCTTGAGGAGGGAAAGAGGCTAGGGTTTCTGGAGCGGCCTCGGTGGGGATAAGAAGGGGTGGGAGCAGGTGAGTGGAGGAGAGGTGGTGGTGGACAGTGACGGGAGGGAAGGAGGTCACGCCATCTACGTGACGAAGAAGAGGACAAGGAGTGTGCCTCCTTGCGTGAAGATATACGGGCCAAAGAGAGAAGGAAGAGATGGGCCGGAGGAGAGGGGAAGAAAGGTGGGCTTGGAGAGGGAGCCATCGGGCTGGGCTGGTAGAGGGATAGGAGCAGGCCAGAGAGAGGAAAGAGGCCCAGAGAGGAGGGGTTTTGATTTGTGAAACTGTTTTCTTTTCTCTCTTATTTTCAAATCTGCTTTGGTATTTGAAAACAGAACCAAACCAAGCCAAACCATTTTGAAAACTGTGAAACATTTGAAATAGTTTTATTTATTAATATAGTTTTGATTGTTAGGGTTTAGTTAAAAGAAATAGAGAGGGGAGGTTTATTATAAAACCATATGAGAGGGAAACACAAATAGTTTTTATTGGAGAAATAATTTTTATTTAATAAAATCTTGTGAATGATAGGATGCATGATGCAGGATGGTGCATAATAGGAAGGCACAAACAAATCTAATATGGGGTACTACCCGGGGCCGTTACACAAAGGAAGGGAACACGGGAATACATCCTCGTCTCCGCGTGCCTCGGTTATTTCTATACCCGAGCTCTCTTTCCTTGTGATAGCCATCGTGCTTGAAGTACATATATCTTGCTATCACTTGTGCTACATATATCTTGTGCCTATCTTGCTTAGCTCTAGTTGCTATTGTTACACTTTGTTGAGCTTAGCATATTTAGGGTTTGTGCTTGTAAACTAAACGATAGTTTAATTCCGCATTATTACAAGACAAATCCGTAAGAGTTTTTAATTGCCTATTCACCCCCCCTCTAGGCGACATCTCGATCTTTCAGCATGTCCGAATGAAAATTTACAACAGTTACCATAAAGGTATAGCTGCTATATTCGCAAGATATGGATCTCAATGTCAAGCTCTAAAGGATTGATCTAGATTGCGTAATACATATGGTTGCGACTGCCAATGGCAACTGCGTACATATGAACTTGCGATGTAACGCAATTGAGTCCTTGTGGGGACATCAAAGAAGATAATGAAGTTATTAAGCTTCTTCTCTTTCTTGAACAAACCAGGCTGTGGCTTAGTGTGCATAGATGAATGTTTCAAGGAAGGGAGGTAACAACCTTACATCTCAAGAATATTCCGCACATGCATGACTGACTTGCGATGATTACCGAGGAAAGAAAAAGGGAACTCTACTCAGATCCACGGCGACATCTTTCAGCAAATGCACGTGAACCAGAGAAGATCACTTCCAGCATCCAGAACACATACTTCGTGACAACACAAAGATGGTTCTAAAAAGTTTCCAACATTAGTGCCAACTCTTCAATATGGACCTCTTTGGACATGGAGAAAATAACAATCTCATCGATGGGATCAACAACAAACTTATCAAAATACTCCAATGAGAGACTCGTATATTGCATGAACAAGACAAAAGTATTGGTCAGATCAAAGGACATGAATAGATATACTCAGACGAAACACCATGAGTATAAACATCGTCAAGATAGTCCTTGGAACTGGGTTTGATTTGATGATAGCCCAAAATCAAATCAAATATAGGGAAGATAGCATATCCATAAAGGAGATACTTCCTGACTTCAACAAGAACAAAACTAGACATCCCTTTAAGAAGGAACAAGCACTCTGATAGAGCTCCTGTCTTTCAACTCTCCAAGTTGTTGTTTAAGCTCAACCAACTAGTCCAGGATATCCAGTAAGGTTTCTTGTAGAATGAGTGATTTCAAAGAACCAATTTACTCACGAACTTGACAACACGGTCATTTGACAACATGGCGATACTTCTAGAAGACATCCAGAATATCACGAACCACCGATATATCACTGAGTTCGAGAGCGGAATTTGCTTTATAATGAAAGTGATGTGGTCTTGAGAGCTTCGGCACGAACCTAACTCTTTGACCGAAGAAGGTGTGCCTAGATATCAGACTAGGGAACACAGTCAAACTTCGTTTAGTGATCGGCTAACCAATCGGGCTAAGAATGACACAAACATCATTGGATTCCAAAACAATAAGAATTACTTATAATCTCGGATGGACACATCAATACAAACACCCCAACATTCCAAGCACAGACAACTTGGAGGAAGGGCGATTAAAGATATGTGAGCGCATCACTTCATCAATAAGGTCATGAGACTTAGCACGACCATAGATATAAAAGAGGGTGATACTCTAAGGTAGGACAAACTAGAAGCTACATAAGCCTTTAAATCCGTGGATTACAAAACTTTGACCGGGTCCTAGAAATGGACGAGGTACTGGAGTTTGTTTCTCCTGACATCTCAGAATAAAATGTCTTGACGGACCACAAGGGTAACATGCACTGGAAAACACCAATGCACCTTTACCACTTGGCTGCTAACTAGCAGACAAAGGTCAGAAAGAAACTGAAGAGGAGGAACACGATCAGAATTAGAAATCCTGAGATGTAGATGCACAAGATAACACTCTTGCAAAACTCATGCTAAAAAGGGAGGTGTGGCAGAGTCACATACATATATGAGACTCACAAAGAGCACTCTTGTTGTGATCCATTTGGTTCTAGGGAAGAACCTCTGCCAAGGCTAATGGTAGGAAAGATCTTTTGTTGCCGCAATTCAATCATGACTACAACCAAAAGCTTGAAGGTTAGATGGCTATCGGAGTTAACCGTCCTGATGTAGGGATTTGTTGCATAGAAAACAAAAAAATTCCTACCGCAAGAACGCAATCCAAGCCAAGATGCAATCTAGAAGACGGTAGCAACGAGGAGATGATCGAGACTCACCCTTGAAGATTTCCAAAGCCTACAAGATGAGGCTCTTGTTGCTGCGGTAGACGATCACTTGCCGCTTGCAAAAGCGCGTAGAAGATCTTGATCACGGTGCCACGATCGGGCAGCACCTCCGTACTCGGTCACACGTTCGGTGTTGATGAAGACGACGTCCTTCTCCCCGTTCTAGCGGGCAGCGGAAGTAGTAGCTTCTCCTTGAATCCGGAAGCACGACGGTGTGGTGGCAGTGGTGGTGGAGAACTCCGGCGGAGCTTCGCTAAGCGTGCGGGAGAGGTGGAGGAGAGAGGGGGCGGCTAGGGTTTGGGAGAGGGGGGCGCCGACCACTATAGGGTGCGGCCACCTAGTGGTCTTAGGGTCGTCGGCCCCCTCCCCTATGCCCCTCATTATATAGGTGGATCCCCAAGTGTTGGACTACAAGTCTCCGAATAAGACCCCAACACAAGAACCTTCCATGTAGTAGGGAAACCTACCCAAGGTGGGACTCCCACTTGAGGTGGGATTCCCCCCTTCCATGTGGGGGGTGGCCGGCCCCCTTAGGTGGAGTCCACCTTGGAATCCCCCACCAGGGTTGGCCGGCCATGTGGAGGTGGAGTCCCTCCGGGATTCCTCCTTCCTTAGTGATTCCTTCCGGACTTTTCTAGAACCTTCCGTAAAATCACCGGATCATTTTCAAACTTATAAAATGACTTCCTATATATGAATCTTATTCTCCGGAACATTCCGGAACTCCTCGTGATGTCCGGGATCCCATCCGAGACTTCGAACAATACTTCGAACTCCATTCCTTATTCAAGTTCTACCATTTCAACATCAAACCTTAAGTGTGTCACCCTACGGTTCGCGAACTATGTGGACATGGGTGAGAACTCTCTCCATCCAATAACCAATAGCGGGATCTGGAGATTCATAATGGCTCCCACATATTCGACGATGACTTTAGTGATCGAATAAACCATTCACATACGATACCAATTCCCTTTGTCACGCGATATTTTACTTGTCCGAGGTTTGATCATCGGTATCACTCTATACCTTGTTCAACCTCGTCTCCTGACAAGTACTCTTTACTCGTACCGTGGTATGTGGTCTCTTATGAACTTATTCATATGCTTGCAAGACATTAGACGACATTCCACCGAGAGGGCCCAGAGTATATCTATCCGTCACCGGGATGGACAAATCCCACTGTTGATCCATATGCCTCAACTCATATTTTCCGGATACTTAATCCCACCTTTATAACCACCCATTTACGCAGTGGCGTTTGATGTAATCAAAGTACCTTTCCGGTATAAGTGATTTACATGATCTCATGGTCATAAGGACTAGGTAACTATGTATCGAAAGCTTATAGCAAATAACTTAATGACGTGATCTTATGCTACGCTTAATTGGGTGTGTCCATTACATCATTCATACAATGATATAACCTTGTTATTAATAACATCCAATGTTCATGATTATGAAACTAATCATCCATTAATCAACAAGCTAGTTAAGAGGCATACTAGGGACTCTTTTGTTGTTTACATATCACACATGTATCAATGTTCACTACTAGAAAACAGGCAATCAGTGGCGCACCACTTTTTGCCATCAGTGGCGCACTAGTGGTGCGCCACTACTATCACGCCACTACTAAGTATTAGCAATAGCGCACTGGTGGTGCGCCACTAATAACCAGGATAGCAATGACGCACTGTGTGGTGCGCTACAAATGTCTATTCCGTGCGCCATTGTAGTGGAGTGAGAGGTGCGCCACTATGCCTAAGTGAGGTGCGCCAGAAAAGTTAGTGTGAGATGCGCCATTCCTAGCATTTACATGTGCCACACCTATCCATCGACTGAAACAAAAAAAAAGTGCAGTTCAATTATCCTGGTAATTACATTAATTAATTTACTTACATGGTAGTTAAAACAAATTTACAGAGAAGTAAAATAAAATTACAGAGCAAATTTACATAACCCACCCTAAAACCTAAATCCTAAAAGCAATCAAGTCCCTGCAACCGTCGTTGAGATGCCGCCGCCGGTAGCCCGCCGGTAGCCCGGTCGCTGCTGCGTGCGCGTGGACTTCGCGCGGTTGCTGTGCCGGTAGCCCAGTCGCCTCCACCACCGGTAGCCCGCAGCTGTCGCATGGCCGCCTGCCGTGACCGCTGCCGCGTGAGACAGATGGAGCAGGTCGTCGGGGTCGTGGTCGGCGATGCGGAGGCCTCGCCACCGCCGCCGGGGCCCGTCTGCCTCCTCCTCTGGACCCGCCGCCGCCGGGGCGGATAGCAGGCTCTGCCGCGCCCTCTCCTTCGACGAGGATGATGTCGTCTGGGCCCTAGGGGCGTCCTCGAGGCCGCCGTGGTCAACCGCAGAAGGCGATATTGCGCCGCCCGGGTCTGGCGAGCGGCCGAGGAGCTCCGTCTTCGTCCGGTTGGTGGCGGCCTCGTCGCCGCGCTGCTCCCCCGGTGCGCCGCGGTCTCGCGCCTCGTGCGCCAGGAAGGTGGTGAATGGGGGGAGGTCCGGTGGTTGATGGGGGAGGTCGATTGATTGTGGTCCGGTGGTGGTGGTGCAAGGCAGGAGTGGGAGAAAAGCAGAGGAGTGAGAAAGGGGATCAGACGAGGAGAGTAAGGTAACGGAGAGACAACAGGATGAGGGCGCCCATGATGAGCGCGATCTCTGGGGCAACATTGAACGGATCACAAAAAAATATTATTGAGTGTTCCAACCTCAACCAATCAGAGACAAGTATCTATAGTGCCATGGATTGTGTGTTTCTTGTGGAGCAATGGGAGACGTCAGATCAAAATGAAGGGCTAAATTTTACTCCAAAGGCTCGTGGGCGACAGCTCACATTTCCTGATCCTATTTTGTTTGGATTCCTCCTGGAGCAGACCGCACAGTGGCGCACCCCCTACAGTGCGTTACTGCAATTTGCAGCACAGTGGCGCATGGTATGTAGTGCGCTATTACAATTTGCAGCATAGTGGCGCACCACATATAGGTGCGCCATTGCTATTTAAATAGTAAGGGCGCACCTATATGTGGTGCGCCACTGGTAACTCTAAACCTATTTGTAATCGAGGCTAAAAATTAGTAGTGGCGCACGACTAATACTAGTGCGCCACTGCTATATTTGTATCAGTGGAGCACCACTTTTTGGTGCGTCACTGCTAATTAGCAGTGGCGCACCAAAATAGGTGTGCGCCACTAATACCATTATTACGGCTAGGCCTTTTCCTAGTAGTGGTTTCGGTTAATACATTTATAGCATGGTATATAAACATTCATCATAAACATAAAGATATATAATAACCACTTTTATTATTGCCTCTTGGGCATATCTCCAACAGTCTCCCACTTGCACTAGAGTCAATAATCTAGATTACATTGTAAGGTACCTAACACCCATGGCATTCTGGTGTTGGTCATGCTTTGCCCTAGGGAGATCTTTAATCAACGGATCTGCTACATTCAGATCAGTGTGTACTTTGCAAATCTTTACTTCTCCATCTTCGATGTACTCGCGAATCGAGTGATAACGCAGCTTGTATGCTTCAGCCTCTTGTGTGACCTTGGTTCTTGTGCATTGGCGATGGCACCCATGTTATCACAGTAGATGACTAGTGGGTCCAATGCACTAGGAACCACACCGAGCTCTACAATGAACCTCTTCATCCATACCGCTTCTGATGAAGCCTCTGAAGCCGCTATGTACTCTGATTCTGTTGAAGACTTCGCCACCGTGCACTGCTTCGAGCTTGCCCAGCTTACTGCAGCACCATTCAATATAAACACGTACCCAGACTGTGACTTAGAGTCATCAGGATCAATGTTCCAACTTGCATCGGTGTAACCACTTACAACGAGCTCTTGGTCACCTCCATAACAAAGAAACATATCCTTAGTTCTTTTCAAGTACTTCAGGATATTCTTGACCACTGTCCAGTGTTCCATTCCTGGATCACTTTGATATCTGCTAGTCAAACTAACAGCATGTGCTATATCCGGTCTAGTACATAGCATGGCATACATAATAGAGCCTACTGCCGAGGCATAGGGGATCTGACTCATCCTTTCTCTTTCTTCTGCCGTAGCCGGTCCTTGAGTCTTACTCAAGACCTTGCCTGGTAACATAGGTAAGAACCCTTTCTTACTTTCGTCCATTCTAAACTTCTTTAGAATCTTGTCCAGGTATGTACTCTGTGATAGCCCTATTAGGCGTCTTGATCTATCTCTATAAATCTTGATGCCTAATATATACGATGCTTCACCAAGGTCTTCATTGAAAAACTATTATTCAAATAACATTTTACACTGCTTAATAGTTCTATATCATTCCCAATCAATAATATGTCATCTACATATAATATCAGGAACGCTACAGAGCTCCCACTCACTTTCTTGTAAATACAGGTGATACGGGGCGACCTTCGGTCTTATCCGCATCATGGTCATCATCAAGAACTACGCTCAAATCCGACGTCACGGAAGCATGGAAGAGGAGACGGAAGAAGGAGATGCGTCTAGGAAGGCTGGCACCACCGCCATGGAGTGGCCGACTGCTGCGCGTAGTTGATGTATGTATTTCCGTTCAACACGCGTCCGTTGGGAACCCCAAGAGGAAGGTGTGATGCGTACAGCAGTAAATTTCCCTCAGTAAGAAACCAAGGTTTATCGAACCAGTAGGAGCCAAGAAGCACGTTGAAGGTTGATGGCGGCGAGATGTAGTGCGGCGCAACACCAGGGATTCCGGCGCCAACGTGGAACCTGCACAACACAACCAAAGTACTTTGCCCCGCCGAAACAGTGAGGTTGTCAATCTCACCGGCTTGCTGTAACAAAGGATTAGATGTATAGTGTGGATGATGATTGTTTGCAGAAAACAGTAAAACAAGTATTGCAGTAGATTGTATTCGATGTAAAGAATGGACCGGGGTCCACAGTTCACTAGAGGTGTCTCTCCCATAAGATAAATAGCATGTTGGGTGAACAAATTACAGTTGGGCAATTGACAAATAGAGAGGGCATGACCATGCACATACATGATATGATGAGTATAGTGAGATTTAATTGGGCATTACGACAAAGTACATAGACCGCTATCCAGCATGCATCTATGCCTAAAAAGTCCACCTTCAGGTTATCATCCGAACCCCTTCCAGTATTAAGTTGCAAACAACAGACAATTGCATTAAGTATGGTGCGTAATGTAATCAATAACTACATCCTCGGACATAGCATCAATGTTTTATCCCTAGTGGCAACAACACATCCACAACCTTAGAACTTTACATCCTTTGTCCCAGATTTAATGGAGGCATGAACCCACTATCGAGCATAAATACTCCCTCTTGGAGTTAAGAGTAAAAACTTGGCCAGAGCCTCTACTAATAACGGAGAGCATGCAAGATCATAAACAACACATAGATAATAGATTGATAATCAACATAACATAGCATTCTCTATTCATCGGATCCCAACAAACACAACATATAGCATTACAGATAGATGATCTTGATCATGTTAGGCAGCTCACAAGACCCGACAATGAAGCACATAAGGAGAAGACGACCATCTAGCTACTGCTATGGACCCATAGTCCAGGGGTGAACTACTCACTCATCACTCCGGAGGCGACCATGGCGGTGAAGAGTCCTCCGGGAGATGATTCCCCTCTCCGGCCCCCGAGATGGGATTGGCAGGCGGCGGCGTCTCTGGAAGGTTTTCCGTATCGTGGCTCTCGGTACTGGGGGTTTCGCGACGAAGACTATATATAGGCGGAAGGGTAGGTCAGGAGGCGTCACGGGGGCCCCACACAACAGGCCGGCGCGGCCAAGGCCCAGGCCGCGCCGCCCTAGTGTGTCGCCACCTCGTGGCCCCACTTCGTATCATCTTCGGTCTTCTGGAAGCTTCGTGTGAAAATAGGCCCCTGGGCGTTGATTTCGTCCAATTCCGAGAATATTTCCTTACTAGGATTTCTGAAACCAAAAACAGCAGAAAACAACAACTGGCTCTTCGGCATCTCGTTAATAGGTTAGTGCCGGAAAATGCATAAATATGACATAAAGTATGCATAAAACATGTAGATATCATCAATAATGTGGCATGGAACATAAGAAATTATCGATACGTCGGAGACGTATTAGCATCCCCAAGCTTAGTTTCTGCTCGTCCTGAGCAGGTAAATAATAACAAAGATAATTTCTGGAGTGACATGCCATCATAACCTCGATTATACTATTGTAAGCATATGTAATGAATGCAGCAATCAAAACAATGGTAATGACATGAGTAAACAAATGAATCATGTAGCAAAGACTTTTCATGAATAGTACTTTCAAGACAAGCATCAATAAGTCTTGCATAAGAGTTAACTCATAAAGCAATAAATCAAAGTAAAGGTATTGAAGCAACACAAAGGAAGATTAAGTTTCAGCGGTTGCTTTCAACTTGTAACATGTATATCTCATGGATATTTGTCAATGTAAAGTAATATAACAAGTGCAATATGCAAGTATGTAGGAATCAATGCACAGTTCACACAAGTGTTTGCTTCTTGAGATGGAGAGAAATAGGTGAACTGACTCAACATAAAAGTAAAAGAAAGGCCCTTCGCAGAGGGAAGCATTGATTGCTATATTTGTGCTAGAGCTTTGGTTTTGAAAACAAGAAACAATTTTGTCAACGGTAGTAATAGAGCATATGTGTTATGTAAATTATATCTTACAAGTTGCAAGCCTCATGCATAGTATACTAATAGTGCCCGCACCTTGTCCTAATTAGCTCGGATTACCTGGATTATCATTGAAATACACATGTTTTAACCAAGTGTCACAAAGGGGTACCTCTATGCCGCCTGTACAAAGGTCTAAAGAGAAAGCTCGCATTGGATTTCTCGCTTTTGATTATTCTCAACTTAGACATCCATACCGGGACAACATAGACAACAGATAATGGACTCCTCTTTAATGCATAAGCATGTAGCAACAATTATTAATTTTCTCATATGAGAGTGAGGATATTTGTCCAAAACTGAAACTTCCACCATGGATCATGGCTTTAGTTAGCGGCCCAATGTTCTTCTCTAACATTATGCATGCTCTAACCATTTTAGTGGTAAATCTCCCTTACTTCAGACAAGATGGACATGCATAGCAACTCACATGATATTCAACAAAGAGTAGTTGATGGCGTCCCCAGGAACATGGTTATCGCACAACAAGCAACTTAATAAGAGATAGAGTGCATAAGTACATATTCAATACCACAATAGTTTTTAGGCTATTTGTCCCATGAGCTATATATTGTAAAGGTAGAGGATAGAAATTTTAAAGGTAGCACTCAAGCAATTTACTTTGGAATGGCGGAGAAATACCATGTAGTAGGTAGGTATGGTGGACACAAATGGCATAGTGGTTGGCTCAAGGATTTTGGATGCATGAGAAGTATTCCCTCTCGATACAAGGTTTTAGGCTAGCAAGGTTATTTGAAACAAACACAAGGATGAACCGGTGCAGCAAAACTCACATAAAAGACATATTGTAAACATTATAAGACTCTACACCGTCTTCCTTGTTGTTCAACCCAATACTAGAAATTATCTAGACCTTAGAGAGACCAATTATGCAAACCAAATTTTAGCAAGCTCTATGTATTTCTTCATTAATAGGTGCAAAGTATATGATGCAAGAGCTTAAACATGAGCACAACAATTGCCAAGTATCAAATTACCCAAGACATTTTACCAATTACTACATGTAGCATTTCCCGATTCCAACCATATAACAAATTAACGAAGAAGATTCAACCTTCGCCATGAATACTATGAGTAAAGCCTATGGACATATTTGTCCATATGCAACAGCGGAGCGTGTCTCTCTCCCACACAGTGAATGCTAGGATCCATTTTATTCAAACAAAACAAAAAACAAAAACAAACCGACGCTCCAAGCAAAGTGCATAAGATGTGATGGAATAAAAATATAGTTTCACTAGAGGAACCTGATAATGTTGTCGATGAAGAAGGGGATGCCTTGGGCATCCCCAAGCTTAGACGCTTGAGTCTTCTTGAAATATGCAGGGTTGAACCACCGGGGCATCCCCAAGCTTAGAGCTTTCACTCTCCTTGATCATATTGTATCATCCTCCTCTCTTGATCCTTGAAAACTTCCTCCACACCAAACTCAAAACAACTCATTAGAGGGTTAGTGCACAATCAAAATTTACATGTTCAGAGGTGAAATAATCATTCTTAACACTTCTGGACATTGCACAAAGCTACTGAAAGTTAATGGAATCGAAAAATCCATCAAGCATATCAAAACAGGCAATGCGAAATAAAAGGCAGAATCTGTCAAAACAGAACAGTTCGTAAAGATGAATTTCTAAGAGGCACCAGACTTGCTCAAATAAAAATGATCAAATTTAATGAAAGTTGCGTACATATCGGAGGATCACTCACGTAAATTAGCATAATTTTTTGAGTTACCTACAGAGAATTAGGCCCAGATTCGTGACAGCAAAGAAATCTGTTTCTGCGCAGTAATCCAAATCTAGTATGAACCTTACTATCAACGACTTTACTTGGCACAACTATGCAACAAAACTAAGATAAGGAGAGGCTGCTACAGTAGTAACAACTTCCAAGACTCAAATATAAAATTAAAGTACTGTAGTAAAAACATGGGTTGTCTCCCATAAGCGCTTTTCTTTAACGCCTTTCAGCTAGGCGCAGAAAGTGTGTATCAAGTATTGTCAAGAGATGAAGCATTAACAGCGGGGTTTGGAGTTTTCTCAACCATGGATTGTATTTTGGATACATACGTTTCAGCTGCTCCCTTTTTATTAGTCTTGGGTTTGCTACTCTCATCAAACAAATTTTGAGGGACAAGCCAAGCATAATTATCATCTAGAGCTTCATGCATCGCTAGGAGCTTACATGGTATTGGTGCTTTAATCTCCCACCATCATTAACATTATTAGTGTACTTAATTCTATCCATATCCATCTTTTCAAGTGTTCTTTTAAAATCGGTGACCATACCAAGCCTCTCATGCTTACTAAAAACTTTTCTAGCTTCTTTAGCTATATCCACAAATTCTCGCACTAAGACTTTTAGAACAAAATCTCTCTTCTCTCCCCTCTCCATATCAGAAAGTGTAAGAAACATGTGTTGTATCATGGGGTTGAGACTAATAAATCTAGCTTCCATCATGCGTATCCAACAAACAGAGGCATCTTCATAGGTAGGGACAGCTTTTGCAAGGGGTATATCTTTAAGATCTTCGTGCATACTAACATGGGTGAAATATTCTTCTATATTATCTCTCCCAATTATAGTCCCTTGTCCTACCGGTATTTCTTTTACAGTAAAATTAAAAGGAAACATGTTGAAATAAGTAAAGCAAATGCAAGTAGCTAATTTTTTTGTGTTTTTGATATAGAGTGCAAGACAGTAAATAAAGTAAAACTAGCAACTAATTTTTTTGTGTTTTGTTTTAGTGCAGCAAACAAGAAAGTAAATAAAACAAAGCAAGACAAAAACAAAGTAAAGAGATTGGATTGTGGAGACTCCCCTTGCAGCGTGTCTTGATCTCCCCGGCAACGGCGCCAGAAATTTTGCTTGCTGCGCGTAGTTGACGTATGTCTTTCCGTTCAACACGCGTCCGTTGGGAACCCCAAGAGGAAGGTGTGATGCGTACAGCAGTAAATTTCCCTCAGTAAGAAACCAAGGTTTATCGAACCAGTAGGAGCCAAGAAGCACGTTGAAGTTTGATGGCGGCGAGATGTAGTGCGGCGCAACACCAGGGATTCCGGCGCCAACGTGGAACCTGCACAACACAACCAAAGTACTTTGCCCCAACGAAACAGTGAGGTTGTCAATCTCACCGGCTTGCTGTAACAAAGGATTAGATGTATAGAGTGGATGATGATTGTTTGCAGAAAACAGTAAAACAAGTATTGCAGTAGATTGTATTCGATGTAAAGAATGGACCGGGGTCCACAGTTCACTAGAGGTGTCTCTCCCATAAGATAAGTAGCATGTTGGGTGAACAAATTACAGTTGGGCAATTGACAAATAGAGAGGGCATGACCATGCACATACATGATATGATGAGTATAGTGAGATTTAATTGGGCATTACGACAAAGTACATAGACCGCTATCCAGCATGCATCTATGCCTAAAAAGTCCACCTTCAGGTTATCATCCGAACCACTTCCAGTATTAAGTTGCAAACAACAGACAATTGCATTAAGTATGGTGCGTAATGTAATCAATAACTACATCCTCGGACATAGCATCAATGTTTTATCCCTAGTGGCAACAACACATCCACAACCTTAGAACTTTCTCCATCGTCCCAGATTTAATGGAGGCATGAACCCACTATCGAGCATAAATACTCCCTCTTGGAGTTAAGAGTAAAAACTTGGCCAGAGCCTCTACTAATAACGGAGAGCATGCAAGATCGTAAACAACACATAGGTAATAGATTGATAATCAACATAACATAGCATTCTCTATTCATCAGATCCCAACAAACACAACATATAGCATTACAGATAGATGATCTTGATCATGTTAGGCAGCTCACAAGACCCGACAATGAAGCACATAAGGAGAAGACGACCATCTAGCTACTGCTATGGACCCATAGTCCAGGGGTGAACTACTCACTCATCACTCCGGAGGCGACCATGGCGGTGAAGAGTCCTCCGGGAGATGATTCCCCTCTCCGGCAGGGTGCCGGAGGCGATCTCCTGAATCCCCCGAGATGGGATTGGCAGGCGGCGGCGTCTCTGGAAGGTTTTCCGTATCGTGGCTCTCGGTACTGGGGGTTTCGCGACGAAGACTATATATAGGCGGAAGGGCAGGTCAGGAGGCGTCACGGGGGCCCCACACAACAGGCCGGCGCGGCCAAGGCCCAGGCCGCGCCGCCCTAGTGTGTCGCCACCTCGTGGCCCCACTTCGTATCATCTTCGGTCTTCTGGAAGCTTCGTGTGAAAATAGGCCCCTGGGCGTTGATTTCGTCCAATTCCGAGAATATTTCCTTACTAGGATTTCTGAAACCAAAAACAGCAGAAAACAACAACTGGCTCTTCGGCATCTCGTTAATAGGTTAGTGCCGGAAAATGCATAAATATGACATAAAGTATGCATAAAACATGTAGATATCATCAATAATGTGGCATGGAACATAAGAAATTATCGATACGTCGGAGACGTATTAGCATCCCCAAGCTTAGTTTCTGCTCGTCCTGAGCAGGTAAACGATAACAAAGATAATTTCTGGAGTGACATGCCATCATAACCTCGATTATACTATTGTAAGCATATGTAATGAATGCAGCGATCAAAACAATGGTAATGACATGAGTAAACAAATGAATCATGTAGCAAAGATTTTTCATGAATAGTACTTTCAAGACAAGCATCAATAAGTCTTGCATAAGAGTTAACTCATAAAGCAATAAATCAAAGTAAAGGTATTGAAGCAACACAAAGGAAGATTAAGTTTCAGCGGTTGCTTTCAACTTGTAACATGTATATCTCATGGATATTTGTCAATGTAAAGTAATATAACAAGTGCAATATGCAAGTATGTAGGAATCAATGCACAGTTCACACAAGTGTTTGCTTCTTGAGATGGAGAGAAATAGGTGAACTGACTCAACATAAAAGTAAAAGAAAGGCCCTTCGCAGAGGGAAGCATTGATTGCTATATTTGTGCTAGAGCTTTGGTTTTGAAAACAAGAAACAATTTTGTCAACGGTAGTAATAGAGCATATGTGTTATGTAAATTATATCTTACAAGTTGCAAGCCTCATGCATAGTATACTAATAGTGCCCGCACCTTGTCCTAATTAGCTCGGATTACCTGGATTATCATTGAAATACACATGTTTTAACCAAGTGTCACAAAGGGGTACCTCTATGCCGCCTGTACAAAGGTCTAAAGAGAAAGCTCGCATTGGATTTCTCGCTTTTGATTATTCTCAACTTAGACATCCATACCGGGACAACATAGACAACAGATAATGGACTCCTCTTTAATGCATAAGCATGTAGCAACAATTATTAATTTTCTCATATGAGAGTGAGGATATTTGTCCAAAACTGAAACTTCCACCATGGATCATGGCTTTAGTTAGCGGCCCAATGTTCTTCTCTAACATTATGCATGCTCTAACCATTTTAGTGGTAAATCTCCCTTACTTCAGACAAGATGGACATGCATAGCAACTCACATGATATTCAACAAAGAGTAGTTGATGGCGTCCCCACGAACATGGTTACCGCACAACAAGCAACTTAATAAGAGATAGAGTGCATAAGTACATATTCAATACCACAATAGTTTTTAGGCTATTTGTCCCATGAGCTATATATTGTAAAGGTAGAGGATAGAAATTTTAAAGGTAGCACTCAAGCAATTTACTTTGGAATGGCGGAGAAATACCATGTAGTAGGTAGGTATGGTGGACACAAATGGCATAGTGGTT
Source organism: Lolium perenne (assembly GCF_019359855.2). Lineage (NCBI taxonomy): Eukaryota > Viridiplantae > Streptophyta > Magnoliopsida > Poales > Poaceae > Lolium > Lolium perenne. Next base: position 220,556,670 of record NC_067247.2, read on the forward strand.
GGCTCAAGGATTTTGGATGCATGAGAAGTATTCCCTCTCGATACAAGGTTTTAGGCTAGCAAGGTTATTTAAAACAAACACAAGGATGAACCGGTGCAGCAAAACTCACATAAAAGACATATTGTAAACATTATAAGACTCTACACCGTCTTCCTTGTTGTTCAACCCAATACTAGAAATTATCTAGACCTTAGAGAGACCAATTATGCAAACCAAATTTTAGCAAGCTCTATGTATTTCTTCATTAATAGGTGCAAAGTATATGATGCAAGAGCTTAAACATGAGCACAACAATTGCCAAGTATCAAATTACCCAAGACATTTTACCAATTACTACATGTAGCATTTCCCGATTCCAACCATATAACAAATTAACGAAGAAGATTCAACCTTCGCCATGAATACTATGAGTAAAGCCTATGGACATATTTGTCCATATGCAACAGCGGAGCGTGTCTCTCTCCCACACAGTGAATGCTAGGATCCATTTTATTCAAACAAAACAAAAAACAAAAACAAACCGACGCTCCAAGCAAAGTGCATAAGATGTGATGGAATAAAAATATAGTTTCACTAGAGGAACCTGATAATGTTGTCGATGAAGAAGGGGATGCCTTGGGCATCCCCAAGCTTAGACGCTTGAGTCTTCTTGAAATATGCAGGGTTGAACCACCGGGGCATCCCCAAGCTTAGAGCTTTCACTCTCCTTGATCATATTGTATCATCCTCCTCTCTTGATCCTTGAAAACTTCCTCCACACCAAACTCAAAACAACTCATTAGAGGGTTAGTGCACAATCAAAATTTACATGTTCAGAGGTGAAATAATCATTCTTAACACTTCTGGACATTGCACAAAGCTACTGAAAGTTAATGGAATCGAAAAATTCATCAAGCATATCAAAACAGGCAATGCGAAATAAAAGGCAGAATCTGTCAAAACAGAACAGTTCGTAAAGATGAATTTCTAAGAGGCACCAGACTTGCTCAAATAAAAATGATCAAATTTAATGAAAGTTGCGTACATATCAGAGGATCACTCACGTAAATTGGCATAATTTTTTGAGTTACCTACAGAGAATTAGGCCCAGATTTGTGACAGCAAAGAAATCTGTTTCTGCGCAGTAATCCAAATCTAGTATGAACCTTACTATCAACGACTTTACTTGGCACAACTATGCAACAAAACTAAGATAAGGAGAGGCTGCTACAGTAGTAACAACTTCCAAGACTCAAATATAAAATTAAAGTACTGTAGTAAAAACATGGGTTGTCTCCCATAAGCGCTTTTCTTTAACGCCTTTCAGCTAGGCGCAGAAAGTGTGTATCAAGTATTGTCAAGAGATGAAGCATTAACAGCGGAGTTTGGAGTTTTCTCAACCATGGATTGTATTTTGGATACATACGTTTCAGCTGCTCCCTTTTCATTAGTCTTGGGTTTGCTACTCTCATCAAACAAATTTTGAGGGACAAGCCAAGCATAATTATCATCTAGAGCTTCATGCATCGCTAGGAGCTTACATGGTATTGGTGCTTTAATCTCCCACCATCATTAACATTATTAGTGTACTTAATTCTATCCATATCCATCTTTTCAAGTGTTCTTTTAAAATCGGTGATCATACCAAGCCTCTCATGCTTACTAAAAACTTTTCTAGCTTCTTTAGCTATATCCACAAATTCTCGCACTAAGACTTTTAGAACAAAATCTCTCTTCTCTCCCCTCTCCATATCAGAAAGTGTAAGAAACATGTGTTGTATCATGGGGTTGAGACTAATAAATCTAGCTTCCATCATGCGTACCAAACAAACAGAGGCATCTTCATAGGTAGGGACAGCTTTTGCAAGGGGTATATCTTTAAGATCGTCGTGCATACTAACATGGGTGAAAAATTCTTCTATATTATCTCTCCCAATTATAGACCCTTGTCCTACCGGTATTTCTTTTACAGTAAAATTAAAAGGAAACATGTTGAAATAAGTAAAGCAAATGCAAGTAGCTAATTTTTTTGTGTTTTTTATATAGAGTGCAAGACAGTAAATAAAGTAAAACTAGCAACTAATTTTTTTGTGTTTTGTTTTAGTGCAGCAAACAAGAAAGTAAATAAAACAAAGCAAGACAAAAACAAAGTAAAGAGATTGGATTGTGGAGACTCCCCTTGCAGCGTGTCTTGATCTCCCCGGCAACGGCGCCAGAAATTTTGCTTGCTGCGCGTAGTTGACGTATGTCTTTCCGTTCAACACGCGTCCGTTGGGAACCCCAAGAGGAAGGTGTGATGCGTACAGCAGTAAATTTCCCTCAGTAAGAAACCAAGGTTTATCGAACCAGTAGGAGCCAAGAAGCACGTTGAAGTTTGATGGCGGCGAGATGTAGTGCGGCGCAACACCAGGGATTCCGGCGCCAACGTGGAACCTGCACAACACAACCAAAGTACTTTGCCCCAACGAAACAGTGAGGTTGTCAATCTCACCGGCTTGCTGTAACAAAGGATTAGATGTATAGAGTGGATGATGATTGTTTGCAGAAAACAGTAAAACAAGTATTGCAGTAGATTGTATTCGATGTAAAGAATGGACCGGGGTCCACAGTTCACTAGAGGTGTCTCTCCCATAAGATAAGTAGCATGTTGGGTGAACAAATTACAGTTGGGCAATTGACAAATAGAGAGGGCATGACCATGCACATACATGATATGATGAGTATAGTGAGATTTAATTGGGCATTACGACAAAGTACATAGACCGCTATCCAGCATGCATCTATGCCTAAAAAGTCCACCTTCAGGTTATCATCCGAACCCCTTCCAGTATTAAGTTGCAAACAACAGACAATTGCATTAAGTATGGTGCGTAATGTAATCAATAACTACATCCTCGGACATAGCATCAATGTTTTATCCCTAGTGGCAACAGCACATCCACAACCTTAGAACTTTCTGTCACTGTCCCAGATTTAATGGAGGCATGAACCCACTATCGAGCATAAATACTCCCTCTTGGAGTTAAGAGTAAAAACTTGGCCAGAGCCTCTACTAATAACGGAGAGCATGCAAGATCATAAACAACACATAGATAATAGATTGATAATCAACATAACATAGCATTCTCTATTCATCGGATCCCAACAAACACAACATATAGCATTACAGATAGATGATCTTGATCATGTTAGGCAGCTCACAAGACCCGACAATGAAGCACATAAGGAGAAGACAACCATCTAGCTACTGCTATGGACCCATAGTCCAGGGGTGAACTACTCACTCATCACTCCGGAGGCGACCATGGCGGTGAAGAGTCCTCCGGGAGATGATTCCCCTCTCCGGCAGGGTGCCGGAGGCGATCTCCTGAATCCCCCGAGATGGGATTGGCAGGCGGCGGCGTCTCTGGAAGGTTTTCCGTATCGTGGCTCTCGGTACTGGGGGTTTCGCGACGAAGACTATATATAGGCGGAAGGGCAGGTCAGGAGGCGTCACGGGGGCCCCACACAACAGGCCGGCGCGGCCAAGGCCCAGGCCGCGCCGCCCTAGTGTGTCGCCACCTCGTGGCCCCACTTCGTATCATCTTCGGTCTTCTGGAAGCTTCGTGTGAAAATAGGCCCCTGGGCGTGGATTTCGTCCAATTCCGAGAATATTTCCTTACTAGGATTTCTGAAACCAAAAACAGCAGAAAACAACAACTGGCTCTTCGGCATCTCGTTAATAGGTTAGTGCCGGAAAATGCATAAATATGACATAAAGTATGCATAAAACATGTAGATATCATCAATAATGTGGCATGGAACATAAGAAATTATCGATACGTCGGAGACGTATTAGCATCCCCAAGCTTAGTTTCTGCTCGTCCTGAGCAGGTAAACGATAACAAAGATAATTTCTGGAGTGACATGCCATCATAACCTCGATTATACTATTGTAAGCATATGTAATGAATGCAGCGATCAAAACAATGGTAATGACATGAGTAAACAAATGAATCATGTAGCAAAGACTTTTCATGAATAGTACTTTCAAGACAAGCATCAATAAGTCTTGCATAAGAGTTAACTCATAAAGCAATAAATCAAAGTAAAGGTATTGAAGCAACACAAAGGAAGATTAAGTTTCAGCGGTTGCTTTCAACTTGTAACATGTATATCTCATGGATATTTGTCAATGTAAAGTAATATAACAAGTGCAATATGCAAGTATGTAGGAATCAATGCACAGTTCACACAAGTGTTTGCTTCTTGAGATGTAGAGAAATAGGTGAACTGACTCAACATAAAAGTAAAAGAAAGGCCCTTCGCAGAGGGAAGCATTGATTGCTATATTTGTGCTAGAGCTTTGGTTTTGAAAACAAGAAACAATTTTGTCAACGGTAGTAATAGGCATTTGTGTTATGTAAATTATATCTTACAAGTTGCAAGCCTCATGCATAGTATACTAATAGTGCCCGCACCTTGTCCTAATTAGCTCGGATTACCTGGATTATCATTGAAATACACATATTTTAACCAAGTGTCACAAAGGGGTACCTCTATGCCGCCTGTACAAAGGTCTAAAGAGAAAGCTCGCATTGGATTTCTCGCTTTTGATTATTCTCAACTTAGACATCCATACCGGGACAACATAGACAACAGATAATGGACTCCTCTTTAATGCATAAGCATGTAGCAACAATTATTAATTTTCTCATATGAGAGTGAGGATATTTGTCCAAAACTGAAACTTCCACCATGGATCATGGCTTTAGTTAGCGGCCCAATGTTCTTCTCTAACATTATGCATGCTCTAACCATTTTAGTGGTAAATCTCCCTTACTTCAGACAAGATGGACATGCATAGCAACTCACATGATATTCAACAAAGAGTAGTTGATGGCGTCCCCAGGAACATGGTTATCGCACAACAAGCAACTTAATAAGAGATAGAGTGCATAAGTACATATTCAATACCACAATAGTTTTTAGGCTATTTGTCCCATGAGCTATATATTGTAAAGGTAGAGGATAGAAATTTTAAAGGTAGCACTCAAGCAATTTACTTTGGAATGGCGGAGAAATACCATGTAGTAGGTAGGTATGGTGGACACAAATGGCATAGTGGTTGGCTCAAGGATTTTGGATGCATGAGAAGTATTCCCTCTCGATACAAGGTTTTAGGCTAGCAAGGTTATTTGAAACAAACACAAGGATGAACCGGTGCAGCAAAACTCACATAAAAGACATATTGTAAACATTATAAGACTCTACACCGTCTTCCTTGTTGTTCAACCCAATACTAGAAATTATCTAGACCTTAGAGAGACCAATTATGCAAACCAAATTTTAGCAAGCTCTATGTATTTCTTCATTAATAGGTGCAAAGTATATGATGCAAGAGCTTAAACATGAGCACAACAATTGCCAAGTATCAAATTACCCAAGACATTTTACCAATTACTACATGTAGCATTTCCCGATTCCAACCATATAACAAATTAACGAAGAAGATTCAACCTTCGCCATGAATACTATGAGTAAAGCCTATGGACATATTTGTCCATATGCAACAGCGGAGCGTGTCTCTCTCCCACACAGTGAATGCTAGGATCCATTTTATTCAAACAAAACAAAAAACAAAAACAAACCGACGCTCCAAGCAAAGTGCATAAGATGTGATGGAATAAAAATATAGTTTCACTAGAGGAACCTGATAATGTTGTCGATGAAGAAGGGGATGCCTTGGGCATCCCCAAGCTTAGACGCTTGAGTCTTCTTGAAATATGCAGGGTTGAACCACCGGGGCATCCCCAAGCTTAGAGCTTTCACTCTCCTTGATCATATTGTATCATCCTCCTCTCTTGATCCTTGAAAACTTCCTCCACACCAAACTCAAAACAACTCATTAGAGGGTTAGTGCATAATCAAAATTTACATGTTCAGAGGTGAAATAATCATTCTTAACACTTCTGGACATTGCACAAAGCTACTGAAAGTTAATGGAATCGAAAAATCCATCAAGCATATCAAAACAGGCAATGCGAAATAAAAGGCAGAATCTATCAAAACAGAACAGTTCGTAAAGATGAATTTCTAAGAGGCACCAGACTTGCTCAAATAAAAATGATCAAATTGAATGAAAGTTGCGTACATATCGGAGGATCACTCACGTAAATTGGCATAATTTTTTGAGTTACCTACAGAGAATTAGGCCCAGATTCGTGACAGCAAAGAAATCTGTTTCTGCGCAGTAATCCAAATCTAGTATGAACCTTACTATCAACGACTTTACTTGGCACAACTGTGCAACAAAACTAAGATAAGGAGAGGTTGCTACAGTAGTAACAACTTCCAAGACTCAAATATAAAATTAAAGTACTGTAGTAAAAACATGGGTTGTCTCCCATAAGCGCTTTTCTTTAACGCCTTTCAGCTAGGCGCAGAAAGTGTGTATCAAGTATTGTCAAGAGATGAAGCATTAACAGCGGGGTTTGGAGTTTTCTCAACCATGCATTGTATTTTGGATACATACATTTCAGCTGCTCCCTTTTCATTAGTCTTGGGTTTGCTACTCTCATCAAACAAATTTCGAGGGACAAGCCAAGCATAATTATCATCTAGAGCTTCATGCATCGCTAGGAGCTTACATGGTATTGGTGCTTTAATCTCCCACCATCATTAACATTATTAGTGTACTTAATTCTATCCATATCCATCTTTTCAAGTGTTCTTTTAAAATCGGTGATCATACCAAGCCTCTCATGCTTACTAAAAACTTTTCTAGCTTCTTTAGCTATATCCACAAATTCTCGCACTAAGACTTTTAGAACAAAATCTCTCTTCTCTCCCCTCTCCATATCAGAAAGTGTAAGAAACATGTGTTGTATCATGGGGTTGAGACTAATAAATCTAGCTTCCATCATGCGTACCAAACAAACAGAGGCATCTTCATAGGTAGGGACAGCTTTTGCAAGGGGTATATCTTTAAGATCTTCGTGCATACTAACATGGGTGAAAAATTCTTCTATATTATCTCTCCCAATTATAGACCCTTGTCCTACCGGTATTTCTTTTACAGTAAAATTAAAAGGAAACATGTTGAAATAAGTAAAGCAAATGCAAGTAGCTAATTTTTTTGTGTTTTTGATATAGAGTGCAAGACAGTAAATAAAGTAAAACTAGCAACTAATTTTTTTGTGTTTTGTTTTAGTGCAGCAAACAAGAAAGTAAATAAAACAAAGCAAGACAAAAACAAAGTAAAGAGATTGGATTGTGGAGACTCCCCTTGCAACGTGTCTTGATCTCCCCGGCAACGGCGCCAGAAATTTTGCTTGCTGCGCGTAGTTGACGTATGTCTTTCCGTTCAACACGCGTCCGTTGGGAACCCCAAGAGGAAGGTGTGATGCGTACAACAGTAAATTTCCCTCAGTAAGAAACCAAGGTTTATCGAACCAGTAGGAGCCAAGAAGCACGTTGAAGGTTGATGGCGGCGAGATGTAGTGCGGCGCAACACCAGGGATTCCGGCGCCAACGTGGAACCTGCACAACACAACCAAAGTACTTTGCCCCAACGAAACAGTGAGGTTGTCAATCTCACCGGCTTGCTGTAACAAAGGATTAGATGTATAGAGTGGATGATGATTGTTTGCGTAAAACAGTAAAACAAGTATTGCGATGAGATTGTATTCGATGTAAAGAATGGACCGGGGTCCACAGTTCACTAGAGGTGTCTCTCCCATAAGATAAGTAGCATGTTGGGTGAACAAATTACAGTTGGGCAATTGACAAATAGAGAGGGCATGACCATGCACATACATGATATGATGAGTATAGTGAGATTTAATTGGGCATTACGACAAAGTACATAGACCGCTATCCAGCATGCATCTATGCCTAAAAAGTCCACCTTCAGGTTATCATCCGAACCCCTTCCAGTATTAAGTTGCAAACAACAGACAATTGCATTAAGTATGGTGCGTAATGTAATCAATAACTACATCCTCGGATATAGCATCAATGTTTTATCCCTAGTGGCAACAGCACATCCACAACCTTAGAACTTTCTGTCACTGTCCCAGATTTAATGGAGGCATGAACCCACTATCGAGCATAAATACTCCCTCTTGGAGTTAAGAGTAAAAACTTGGCCAGAGCCTCTACTAATAACGGAGAGCATGCAAGATCATAAACAACACATAGATAATAGATTGATAATCAACATAACATAGCATTCTCTATTCATCGGATCCCAACAAACACAACATATAGCATTACAGATAGATGATCTTGATCATGTTAGGCAGCTCACAAGACCCGACAATGAAGCACATAAGGAGAAGACGACCATCTAGCTACTTCTATGGACCCATAGTCCAGGGGTGAACTACTCACTCATCACTCCGGAGGCGACCATGGCGGTGAAGAGTCCTCCGGGAGATGATTCCCCTCTCCGGCAGGGTGCCGGAGGCGATCTCCTGAATCCCCCGAGATGGGATTGGCGGCGGCGGCGTCTCTGGAAGGTTTTCTGTATCGTGCCTCTCGGTACTGGGGATTTCGCGACGAAGACTATATGTAGGCGGAAGGGCAGGTCAGGAGGCGTCACGGGGGCCCCACACAATAGGCCGGCGCGGCCAAGGCCCAGGCCGCGCCGCCCTAGTGTGTCGCCACCTCGTGGCCCCACTTCGTATCATCTTCGGTCTTCTGGAAGCTTCGTGTGAAAATAGGCCCCTGGGCGTTGATTTCGTCCAATTCCGAGAATATTTCCTTACTAGGATTTCTGAAACCAAAAACAGCAGAAAATAGCAACTGGCTCTTCGGCATCTCGTTAATAGGTTAGTGCCGAAAAATGCATAAATATGACATAAAGTATGCATAAAACATGTAGATATCATCAATAATGTGGCATGGAACATAAGAAATTATCGATACGTCGGAGACGTATCACTGACACTGCCACCCAGCTCGACGCCGGAGGAAGACGGCACTGTCGCCATGCCTACGCCGACACCGCCGTTCCCACTGCGAAGCTCATAATATAAACCATCCCACTATGCTCTTTGTATGCCTAAACTACCCCTCCTTAGTGGCTCCCTATATATAGGCTCCCACCTCCCCCTTCATTAGGCAAGACATAACTTGAGTGAGAACTTGGCTTATGCCTCCACCATCCCTCCGGGATTAGGGAAACCCCCTCCTCTCTTAGACACAAATCTATGAGTTGTATCAAGGCACTCCTTATATGATTTATCTTTCGCACTTGTGATTCTACCGCGGTCTCTCCCACGTGTGACTCCATAGATCGTATATCGGTCTTTCTCTCGGGGATTCTACCTCGTGTATCTTCTTGAGGGATTCTATCGTGATAGTGGTTCGGGCTATCGGGAGTAAACCGGAATTGTATCGGGTTGTGTTGCGTGCGTTCGTCGTGTTCTTCACCGTGTTCTTCGTGTTCATCCCTCACCCCCTCTTGTTCTTGGCCAATTCGTGAGATCGGGCAACCCACGTGGCCTTAGGCCGCATCATATGGTATCAGAGCAAAGGTTGCCACGAATTTGACCCCCCAAATCCACCGATTTTCGTCCGAAAAATTTCCCAAAAAATTGCCCCAAAAAATAGCTCGAAAATTGATCTCCGAATTTGTTGAGTTTTTTGTGGTTTTGATCCATTGATTTCGTGTCTTTGGTGCTGATCTACAAATCCCCATCTTTTTCTAGTCCAATTTCATCAATTTCGTACAGATCTGAGGAGTTTCCGATCTCTTTTCCGTCCCTGTTCTTGTGTTGTTCTTCGCGGGGACGAAATCCAAGTGCTGCTCCCGGGCGCCACCTACCGCTCCGGCCCGGCTACCACCAGTGCGCCTACCTTCCCCAGGTCAACGCCGACCCGCGCGCACGCCCGCTCCTCGATCAGCCGCCGGCCACGCGCCCAAGTCCCTCATCGCGCGCTGCCGCTCCCGATTCCTTGCCGCACGCCGCTGCATCCCCTGGCCCCGCGTGGACCACGCGCTCGTGCAACTCCCGCCCGCATCCACAGCTTGCCCCGCTTTCAGCTCGCCCCGCTCCTCCGCCGGCCCACGCCACTTCAGCTCCCAGCAAGCCCGCCGCCTGGTCCTCGTTCCTGCTAGCTGCCGCCTTCCACTGCCAATCGCACGCGCCCAACCGCTGCAGCAGAGCAGCTGCTCAAGCCCCATCGCGCGCTCCCGCACGGCACCCTGCAGTTTCATCCCACGCGCAGAGCTCCAGCCCCTGTGCTGCATCGCAATCCATCGCCCAAGAGCCACCGACCGGAGGCAAACCGGGCGGCAACCGGACCGGATCCAAACCGGGCGACACACCGGATGGTCCGGCCCAGGATCCGGTCAAACCGGCCCCATGACCGGATTTCACAATTTTGACTCCATTTTTTGCCCCAATTTTTGACAATTTTCCGGAACCCGTTTGACTCCAAATTTTAACAACATCCCCCAAATACTCCACATAGCCCATCTCTAATTTTTGACGATTTTTGGAGCCCAACTTTTGACCGCTCGTTTCGACCCAACTTTTCGGGCATTGACTTAATTTGCCCGGTTTCCGTTTTGGAGTGCCTTTGGTCCGTGAGAACCGCTTCCGCGCCTACATCAACACCGCGACAACGGCATCGGCACTCCGGATTCCGGCGCATCTTCGACACCATCGTCATCACCATCATCGCAAGTTCGTGTGCTTGACACCGCCTAACATCAATAGGTATAACTTGCCCCACCTTGTATCCAACCTTTCTTCCTTTGCGTACCTATCCCATTGAGAGTGGCTTTCCGAGTGTTGCGAAGCATTGCACAAGTGTCACGACCGTGAGAGGGTTTGTGTGTGTGTGCGTTGTGTTGAGCAAAGCTCCGAAGCAAGCTCGGTGAGAAAGATACACAAAAGAAGAAAAGAGTGACATACACATAGAGAAAAATAAAGCTTCTAAGCATAGAAAAAAGTGAAAAAAAAAGAAAAAAAAAGAAAAAAAAATAGAAGAAGAGTAGGTGTCCACCAATACAAAGAAGTGCAAAGCTTGTGAGAACTAAGAGAGAAAAGAGAAGAGTGACATCTTGTGCAAATCTTGTTGCTTCTCTCATATGCAACCGAGCTACCGTCTCTCTTGTGTTGGCGTGACACCGAGCTTATAGTCTTCGTTAGGACCATCTTGTTACTTAGCTCACTTCCTTGATCGCGCTAACCCCTTTGTTCTCCTTGTGTGTGTTTCCGTGTTTCCTTGACATAGATCACCACTTTTGACATTTGACTTTGGATCTTACCCACATTTGACAATAGACTTTTCCGTTGATCTTTTTCGTTTGCTATCCACCCCTTACCCACCACATATAGAGTTCTTAGCCTTTTTCATGTGCTTTGAGTGTGTGTGTGAGTAACCCGATACATTTCGACTTTGCTCTTGACTTGAACCATTTTCCGATACTTTCTTGATAGGTGAGATACTTGTGTAGATTTCCTTCCACCACATACATATACACCTTCCTAGTGAGATATACATGATGACCCCACAAGAACAAGCCGAGATGAGAGCATACTTCGCCGAGCTAGATGCTCGAGAAGCCCAAATGACACCCAAAGATAAAGCCGAGTGCCACGCATACTTCAAACACCTTGAGAGCAAGAGTGATACACCCCATGAGTCGAGTGAGGATGTTTCGATTTCTAACAACTTAACCTCTACTCCTCTTGTGTTGTCTTCCTCTTTGCTAGGTTACTCGGATATCGACGACGACATTGCCATGGAGATGAGGGACTCCACTATATGTGAGATGAGCGACTCCACTATATGTGAGATGAGTGACTCCACTATATGTGAGCTTGATGAGTGCCTCCACTTGGAGGGCATGAGTGATACACCGAGTGAGATGAGAGTGGTAATTGATAGGTCATGTGAGGCCATTTCGAATTCTAACAACTTACCCTCTACCTCTAGTGTGTTTCCTTGTGTCTTATTAGGTCCCATGGATGACGAGACGCCGATCATGGAGAAGATGTACATGGTGCATGAAGATGATGATATCACACCATGCTTGTTGCTTGAAGATGAACATGGAGGCCACATCGAGCCTACCTCTTCCACAACACCTACCTCATATGAGCGGGACTACAAAGGTACCTATATGGGTGTTGATGATGCCATGATCCCACTAGTGGACATGATGATTTGTGAGTGCTTGCATGAGCTGGATGATCCTATTGCTATGTCATATGCTTCTTTCACTTTCCCTTGTGATACTTGTGATACCACCATTGTTGATCATGTAGAAATAGTTGCTTGTGACAATTTGACCATGCCATGCTATGATACAAACTTGAACATGTTTTGTGCTACATGCTTGCAATATTCTCCCATTAGTGCATCCAGAATATTGAACACTTGCTCTTTCAAATGCTTGGTTTGCAATTATGTTAATGTGCTTGTTAGTGAGATTGCCCCATAGCTCTCTCAAATTTTGGAGACTTTGCATATATCCATGTTGAGCATGTTCCCATGTTTACCCCGCATATTCACAATATCTATTATGATGCATTTCTTAACACTAATGGTGATGTGCACAATAAATGGCGCATCATGATGGATGATGTGTTCATATACCATGCACACACATTGTTCTTGTTGTCTAACATGTGTGTAGGTACCCAAACTCCAATGTCAACCTCGATTGAGCACGAGTTGACAAAAAGAGCTCTTGAGAGCATGATACAAGTGAGCTCCAATGAGAGGTTTTGCCCGCACACTTCCACTACACAAGACCTCTCAATGAGAGCACACCGACACTTTGATAAGGTAACCTCCTTCTACTTGCGCCCTCTTCCTAAATCCATTGAACTTTGGCTACGCTTTGATTGCTCCTTTGCTTTTCTTGTGCTATTGATAGGGCTCTTGACAAGTGAAGGGACATTGAAGCGTTGGTGTCATCTACCTCCTCTACACATTCATGAAGACTCATCATCGAGGGCGACTCTTTTTCAAGTGGGGGGAGATGATACGGGGCGACCTTCGGTCTTATCCGCATCATGGTCATCATCAAGAACTACGCTCAAGTCCGACGTCACGGAAGCATGGAAGAGGAGACGGAAGAAGGAGACGCGTCTAGGAAGGCTGGCACCACCGCCATGGAGTGGCCGACACTGCCACCCTGCTCGACGCCGGAGGAAGACAGCACTATCGCCATGCCTACGCCGACACCGCCGTTCCCACTACGAAGCTCATAATATAAACCATCCCACTATGCTCTTTGTATTCCTAAACTACCCCTCCTTAGTGGCTCCCTATATATAGGCTCCCACCTCCCCCTTCATTAGGCAAGACATAACTTGAGTGAGAACTTGGCTTATGCCTCCACCATCCCTCCGGGATTAGGGAAACCCCCTCCTCTCTTAGACATAAATCTATGAGTTGTATCAAGGCACTCCTTATATGATTTATCTTTCGCACTTGTGATTCTACCGCTGTCTCTCACACGTGTGACTCCATAGATCGTATATCGGTCTTTCTCTCGGGGATTCTACCTCGTGTCTCTCCTTGAGGGATTCTATCGTGATAGTGGTTCGGGCTATCGGGAGTAAACCGGAATTGTATCGGGTTGTGTTGCGTGCGTTCGTCGTGTTCGTGTTCATCCCTCACCCCCTCTTGTTCTTGGCCAATTCGTGAGATCAGGCAACCCACGTGGCCTTAGGCCGCATCAACAGGCTTCTCCATGACACTGTATAAACCCGAAGTCTTTGATCACCTCATCAAAGCATTGGTTCCAACTTCTCGATGCTTGCTTCAGTCCATAAATTGAACGCTGAAGTTTGCATACTTTGTCAGCATTTTTAGGATCGACAAAACCTTTGGGTTGTACCATATACAACTCTTCCTCAATGTCTCCATTAAGGAACGCCGTTTTGACATCCATCTGCCAAATCTCATAATCAAAAAATGCAGCTATTGCTAACAAAATCCTCACAGATTTTAGCTTCGCTACAGGTGAGAAAGTCTCATCGTTGTCAACACCTTGAATTTGTCGGAAACCCTTTGCGACAAGTCGAGCTTTATAGACAGTAATATTACCATCAGCATCTGTTTTTCTCTTGAAGATCCATTTATTCTCGACAGCCTTGCGGCTATCTGGTAAGTCTACCAAAGTCCACACTTTGTTATCATACATGGATCCCATTTCGGATTTCATGGCTTCTTGCCATTTGTTGGAATCTGGGCTCATCATCGCTTCTTCATACGTCGCAGGGTCTTCATCATTGTTGTCCACAATCATGACATTTAGACAAGGATCATACCAATCAGGAGTGGCACGTTCCCTTGTCGATCTGCGAGGTTCAGTAGTTTCCTCGTTCGAAGTTTCATGATCATTATCATTAGCTTCCTCTATTGTCGGTGTAGGCGGCACGGGAACAGTTTCCGGTACTGCGCTACTCTGATCAACGAGTAAAGATTCATCAATCTCATCGAGTTCTACTTTTCTTCCAGTCACTTCTTTAGTGAGAAATTCTTTCTCAAGAAAGGTTCCGTTCTTAGCAACAAAGATTTTGCCTTCGGATCTGTGATAGAAAGTGTACCCTATAGTTTCCTTAGGGTATCCTATGAAGACGCATTTCTCCGCTTTGGGTTCTAGCTTGTCCGGTTGTAACTTCTTTACATAGGCTTCGCAACCCCAAACTTTAAGGAACGACAGCTTAGGTTTCTTATTAAACCATAATTCATACGGTGTCGTTTCTACGGATTTTGATGGTGCTCTATTTAAAGTGAATGCGGCTGTCTCTAATGCATAACTCCAAAATGATAACGGCAAATCAGTAAGAGACATCATAGAACGAACCATATCTAAGAGAGTTCGATTACGACGTTCGGACACACTTTTCGTTGTGGTGTTCCCGGCGGTGTCAATTGTGAAAGTATTCCGCATTTCTTTAAATGCATGCCAAACTCATAACTCATATATTCACCTCCGCGATCAGATCGTAGAAATTTAATCTTCTTGTTACGTTGATTTTCTACTTCACTTTGGAATTCCTTAAACTTCTCGAAAGTTTCGGATTTATGTTTCATGAAATAGATATACCCATATCTACTCAGATCATCTGTGAAGGTTAGAACATAACGATAACCACGCGCGATGCTACACTCATTGGTCCGCACACATCGGTATGTATGATTTCAAATAAGTCAGTAGCTCGCTCCATCATACCAGAAAATGGAGTCTTAGTCATTTTTCCCATTAGACATGCTTCACATCTATCAAGTGACTCAAAGTCAAGTGATTCAAGTAATCCATCGGTATGGAGTTTCTTCATGCGTTTCACTCCAATATGACCAAGACGACAGTGCCACATATAAGTAGAATTATCATTCAATTTAATTCGCTTAGCATCAATGTTATGTATATGCGTATCACTACTATCGAGATCTAACAGAAATAAGCCATTCTTTTCAGGTGCTCGACCATAAAAGATATTATTCATAAAAATAGAACAACCATTATTCTCAGACTTGAATGAATAACCGTCTTGTATTAAACAATATCCAGATATAATGTTCATGCTCAACGCGGGTACAAAATAACAATTATTTAGGCTTAAAACTAATCCCGAAGGTAGATGTAGAGGAAGTGTGCCGACAACGATCACATCGACTTTGGATCCGTTTCCAACGCGCATCGTCACTTCATCTTTCAGTAGTCTTCGTTTATTCTTTAGTTCTTGTTTCGAGTTACAAATATGAGCAACCAAACCAGTATCAAATACCTAGGTACTAGAACGAGAACCAGTGAGATAAACATCTATAACATGTATATCAGATATACCTTCTTTCTTCTTCTTGACAAGGCCGCTCTTCAGATCAGCCAGATACTTGGAGCAATTACGCTTCCAGTGTCCCTTCTCCTTGCAGTAATAGCACTCAGCATCAGGCTTAGGGCCGTTTCTTAGGTTTCATAGGAGGCGTGGCAGCTTTCTTGCCACCCTTCTTGAATTTTCCTTTAGACTTGCCCTGTTTCTTGAAACTGGTGGTCTTGTTGACCATCAACACTTGGTGCTCTTTCTTGATCTCAATCTCAGCAGATTTTAACATGGCGAAGAGTTCAGGTAAATCTTTGTTCATGTTCTGCATATTGTAGTTCATCACAAAGTTCTTGTAACTTGGTGGCAGTGATTGAAGGACACGATTAATCCCCAGTTTGTTAGGAGTCACTATTCCCAAGTCACTGAGTTTCTTCGCATGCCTGGTCATGGCGAGCATGTGCTCACTAACGTAGCTGCCTTCTTCCATCATGCAGCTGAAGAAGTGTTTCGATGCTTCATAGCATTCCACGGCCGCATGAGTTTCAAATATAGCTTTCAGCTCATTGACCAACTCATGAGGATCGTGGTGCTCAAAACGTTTTTGAAGATCGGCTTCCAGACTGCATAGGATGGCACACTGAACTTGAGAGTACCGAGTTTTCCGAGTAGCGTAAACATTCTTTACTTCATCGGTTTCAGTTTCTGCAGGAGGGTCACCTAGCGGTGCATCAAGCACATATTGCAGATTTCCGCCAGCGAGGAAGATCCTCACATGACGGAACCAGTCGGTGAAGTTGCTACCGTTGCTCTTAAGCTTTTCTTTCTCTAGGAACTGGTTAAAATTGATTGGGGATGCCATATCTACAACATATATTTGCAATAGTTTAGACTAAGTTTATGACAAATTGAGTTCAAATTTTAATTCAACATAATTAAAAACTAGGTAAACTCCCACTCAAAACAATATCCCTCGCATTGTCTTAGTGATCACACGAACCAAATCCACCACACCTAAGTCCGATCATCACGAGACAAGATGTAATTTCAATGGCGAACACTCAAAGTGTTCATCATATCAATCATATGATTCATGCTCTACCTTTCGGTATCACGTGTTCCGAGACCATGTCTGTACATGCTAGGCTCGTCAAGGCCACCTTAGTATCTGCATGTGCAAAACTGGCTTGCACCCGTTGTATGCACTTGTTGATTCTATCACACCTGATCATCACGAGATGCTTCGAAACGACAAGTCTTGGCAACGGTGCTACTAAGGATGAACACTTTATTATCTTGATATTTTAGTGAGGGATCATCTTATAATGCTACCGTCGCGATCTAAGCAAAATAAGATGCATAAAAGGATTAACATCACATGCAGTTCATATGTGATATGATATGGCCCTTTTGTCTTTGCGCCTTTGATCTTCATCTCCAAAGCACGGACATGATCTCCATCATCTTCGGGCATGATCTCCATCATCGTCGGCATAGCGTCAAGGTCCATGGCGCCATCTTCATGGTTGTTCACCTCATGTAGCAACTATTACAACTACTTTGAAATACTACTCAACATGAAATTTAAAGACAACCATAAGGCTCCTGCCGGTTGCCACAATACAATAATGATCATCTCATACATATTCATCATCACATTATGGCCATATCACATCACCAAACCCTGCAAAAACAAGTTAGACGTCTCTAATTTGGTTTGCATATTTTACGTGGTTTAGGGTTTTCGAGAGAGATCTAATCTACCTACGAACATGAACCACAACGGTGATACTAGTGTTGTCAATAGAAGAGTAAATTGAATCTTCACTATGGTAGGAGAGATAGACACCCGCAAAGCCTCTTATGCAATACAAGTTGCATGTCGAACGAGGAACAAGTCTCATGAACGCGCTCATGTAAAGTTAGTCCGAGCCACTTCATCCCACTATGCCACAAAGATGCAAAGTACTCAAACTAAAGACAACAAGAGCATCAACGCCCACAAAACCATTGTGTTCTACTCGTGCAACCATCTATGCATAGACACGGCTCTGGTACCACTGTAGGGATTCGTTGCATAGAAGACAAAAATTTTCCTACCGCAAGAACGCAATCCAAGCCAAGATGCAATCTAGAAGACGGTAGCAACGAGGAGATGATCGAGACTCACCCTTGAAGATTTCCAAAGCCTACAAGATGAGGCTCTTGTTGCTGCGGTAGACGATCACTTGCCGCTTGCAAAAGCGCGTAGAAGATCTTGATCACGGTGCCACGATCGGGCAGCACCTCCGTACTCGGTCACACGTTCGGTGTTGATGAAGACGACGTCCTTCTCCCCGTTCCAGCGGGCAGCGGAAGTAGTAGCTTCTCCTTGAATCCGGCAGCACGACGGCGTGGTGGCAGTGGTGGTGGAGAACTCCGGCGGAGCTTCGCTAAGCGTGCGGGGGAGGTGGATGAGAGAGGGGGCGGCTAGGGTTTGGGAGAGGGGGGCGCCGGCCACTATAGGGTGCGACCACCTTGTGGTCTTAGGGTGGCCGGGCCCCTCCCCTATGCCCTTCATTATATAGGTGGATCCCCAAGTGTTGGACTACAAGTCTTCGAATAAGACCCCAACACAAGAACCTTCCATGTAGTAGGGAAACCTACCCAAGGTGGGATTCCCACTTGAGGTGGGATTCCCCCCTTCCATGTGGGGGGGGGGGGGGCCCTTAGGTGGAGTCCACCTTGGACTCCCCCACTAGGGTTGGCCGGCCATGTGGAGGTGGAGTCCCTCCGGGATTCCTCCTTCCTTAGTGATTCCTTCCGGACTTTTCTAGAACCTTCTAGAACCTTCCGTAAAATCACCGGATCATTTTCAAACTTATAAAATGACTTCCTATATATGAATCTTATTCTCCGGACCATTCCGGAACTCCTCGTGATGTCCGGGATCCCATCCGAGACTTCGAACAATACTTCGAACTCCATTCCTTATTCAAGTTCTACCATTTCAACATCAAACCTTAAGTGTGTCACCCTACGGTTCGCGAACTATGTGGACATGGGTGAGAACTCTCTCCGTCCAATAACCAATAGCGGGATCTGGAGATCCATAATGGCTCCCACATATTCAACGATGACTTTAGTGATCGAATGAACCATTCACATACGATACCAATTCCCTTTGTCACGCGATATTTTACTTGTCCGAGGTTTGATCATCGGTATCACTCTATACCTTGTTCAACCTCGTCTCCTGACAAGTACTCTTTACTCGTACCGTGGTATGTGGTCTCTTATGAACTTATTCATATGCTTGCAAGACATTAGACGACATTCCACCGAGAGGGCCCAGAGTATATCTATCCGTCATCGGGATGGACAAATCCCACTGTTGATCCATATGCCCCAACTCATATTTTCCGGATACTTAATCCCACCTTTATAACCACCCATTTACGCAGTGGCGTTTGATGTAATCAAAGTACCTTTACGGTATAAGTGATTTACATGATCTCATGGTCATAAGGACTAGGTAACTATGTATCGAAAGCTTATAGCAAATAACTTAATGACGTGATCTTATGCTACGCTTAATTGGGTGTGTCCATTACATCATTCATACAATGATAACCTTGTTATTAATAACATCCAATGTTCATGATTATGAAACTAATCATCCATTAATCAACAAGCTAGTTAAGAGGCATACTAGGGACTCTTTGTTGTTTACATATCACACATGTATCAATGTTTCGTTAATACATTTATAGCATGGTATATAAACATTCATCATAAACATAAAGATATATAATAACCACTTTTATTATTGCCTCTTGGGCATATCTCCAACACCTGATGTATGGTTTGACCATGGACAACAGGAGTCAACGGAATGGATCTTGGGTTAAAGGTCAACATCATGTACTGAATTCAAAAGAACCCAGCACAATCCGGGACCTTCGGTTCAAGTCCAAGAGTTAAAACACGGAGAAAGGAGTAACTACTATCTGAGTGACAAGAAGGACACGTTGAGACAATAATCACAAGGCAACTTTCAAGAAGCCATAGCTAGCTTCAGAAGTACGCAAGCAAAAGGAAAGGAAACCTTGAAACCTAGAACATGATGATGTGGAACCCACGAAGTAGAGAGATCACGATGGAAGGAAATCTCTCGATTGAAACGCAACAAAGAGAGAACAAAGACCACACAAGAGTTTAGAGAACTCAACACTAGGTCATCTGGTTAAGAAACGATCTGCTCTTGAGACACCTAAGTTTTGAAAGACCGGAAGAGATAGGAGAATCTTTTCAAATCAACACAAGGTAAGGTGACTCTGAATTAGAGCTATACCAGATATGGAGTAAAAAGAATCCTAATCAGATTTTCGCAAATACTTTTAGCTTTCAAATAGTTTTCACAACTACTAGACTCAACATCGACCAATAGAAAGGGTTTCCTACAGGCAGTCCTGCTCTGATACCAAAACCTGTGGCGACCCCGGGGGTCGTAGGCTAGACAAACCCAGATCTCCATCTGGCATAAGCCTAACCTAGATATCTAGGGCCTACAGGGTGAGAATCGGTAACACAACAGTGACTCTACGACACAAAGAGTAATACAAGCTCATAACTGAGCAAAAGAACCAACGTATTACAAGCAGAGGTCACTGACCTGACATTTCATCAATCAACGGAAGCGAATTTATGCTATTCTAAATAGCAAGATAGCAAAAGGCCTAAGAGGCCAGGAGCATAACGGCGACGTCCCAGCCCATAGATTCCAGGATGCCACCTGGGAATCCCAAGCTACTCGTCGATGTCGACCTAGAAACCTTCATTTGTTGGAGCGTCTTCGTCTGAAACAAAGCATGCAAAGCTGAGTACAGGGACTCAGCAAGACTTAGTACAACCTTTTAGCAAAGCTGGTATGGGAGACTTTATGTGGAGCTTATTTTGCGGAAAGCCAGTTTTCCTTTGTAAACAAGAGGGAGCATGAGCTCGTCTATTCAGATAATTTTCAAAAGGGGATAAGAGAGCGATATCACTAGCTCTACTGATCATCATATTGAATCCACCGAGATCTTCATCATATGCTGAACCTATCAACTAGGAGCACCCCCTTGATACCCCGAGGAGGGATCCTTATCACACATTAATTCCAAGTTTTACGAATAAGTTCATGTTGTCTATGATCACAGAATCCATCACCAAGTCGTCCGTAACCGTGGACACGGCTTTTCGAAAAGATTTACCCTGCAGGGGTGTAAAACTTTACCCACATGCGCCGACCGACTCTTAGTGCCGTCATGTACACGCTTCCTTGGCGTGCCGGCAGAGGGTGGTCGACCAAAACCTTTCCCTTGCTTCGCCTATTCCATGAGTCAATCTAACTGAGGAACTCCGTCATCGTAGGTAGCCATTCTCCGAGGCGGTCCCGGTCATTGTGTGCAGGGGATCCAGTTCAATGCCTCCAGCATCCTTCACCCTAGCCACCTCCCTGTATGATGCACCTTTGAAAACCTTTTCCACGCCTTCGCCATGCAGAATGCCAAATGGAACTCGCAAACCAATTGACTCATGGGTAAGCTAGGCAAGTTCGGGCCAAGGGGTTCCCATGGGCCCCGTGTGGCTGTACGCTCAGTCTTGGTTCCGAAGGCGAGAACTCAGGTCCTAGTATCGGCGAGAACGAGTCAAATCACCACATCCCCATGTGGTGGCCCATCCAAGCCTTTAACAAGTTTATTATCATCACTGATCTTACCACGTCATCCTGTCTTACTAGGTTCATTCGCAGCTCTGATTCATCAACCGGATGGATCAGAATTCGTCAACTAAGCATGGCTAAGCATATTCGATATAATAGCTCTAGCGATGCACACATAGCTCAAATCTAGTCTTGCTGGGAGCAGAGGATCGGAGTATTTAGGCTACAAGGATGGTAAATGCAACACACATAGGATAACTATATCTGCCGATAAAACATATTGGAAAGCGTATGCAATATGTAGGAACCAGAAGTAAAAGAATTTCGAAATCATAATGTGAACCAGGCTAGGGCTTGCCTTTGTCCCTAACAAACCAATGTGGATCTTCGATGATCCCATGCTTGACTTGTTCGTCGGTGGACAAACATTGACCTTCGGTGTTGTCGATCTTCATCGTCTCCGCATGTGCTCTATCGATCGCGAAGAAGCAAACACCGGAAAGATAGAACAACAATCAACACATGGCATCGATGCAATGCGCATACAATAATGATGATATGGCATGTTAATTAGGTATTAAGATGAACCCTAATACTGAAGAACATTTTAAATGAAGCTGGAACGACTAGGGTTAGCAGTTCCGAACACTCCATAGGGGTTCATTTAGTTCTTCTAAAACAACTAGGGTTCAAGTTGTTTAACAATGCATGATTTTGATCCCAAAATGTAGATCTCATTTTTCTGAAAATTTTGATATATTATACATATTTTTCTGATTTAAAATGAATAAGTTATGAATTTTACAAGTTTTATTCATTTTAAATCATTTCTGGAAATTCCTGGAAAATAATAAAAATCTGACAAGCTGGACCCACTGTCAGGGTTTATTCTTTTATTAAACATTTATGAAATGAATAAACATCTGACAAGGGGCCCCACCTATCATGGATTTATTAATTTCAGAAAATAATAAAATAAAAAGAGAAAAGGGGTGGGCCCCACGACGGTCAACCGCTGGTGGTCAACTCCGGCAGGCCGCGCCGGTGACCATAGCGCGGCGGCGCTGTGGTGCGTCCCTGGACGCGTGGAAGGGCGCGTTAGACGCGCGGCGACGCGGGGAGCTGGACGGTGGCGGCGCTGTGACCACTTGGTCGCCGGAGCATGGCCGGCGACGAGGCCAAGCGGTGGCCGGGGCGGGCATAAGTGGCGGCGAAGCTACAGAGGGGTATGGGCAAAACCGAGGGAACCAGGAGGTGCGGAACCTCACCGTGATGTATATGGTGGCGACGGTGAGATCGGGGGAGGCTTGCAGCGCCGGCGTTGAGCCGGTGGCCGGCGGGCTAGGGTTTGGCCTACGCGCGCGGAAGAGAGACAAAGAGTTGGGGATTGGGCGTCCTAGGGTTCACTGGCGGCGGCAGGGCGCTTTATAGACGCCGGCGGGCGGCGGCGTTCATCTCAACGGCGAGGAGGATCGGGCGGCCGCAGCACTGCCAGGCAGCAACTTGGAGGCGCGGGGGAAGAAGGAGTTTTTTTGCAGAAAACCCCCTGGGGGTTTCCCTGGGCTGTTTGGCCTGGAGATGGGCTGCAGCTGGGTTTGTTGGGCTGCGCCAGGAAAAGAGGAAGAGGGGGAAAGAATTGGGCTGCTGCCCAAAAATAGAGAGAGAGAGAGGGTTTTCTCCCTTTTTGAAAACCTATTTTTATTTTGTAATCAAAATCCTTTGCTATTTTCAAAACCATTTGAAGATTTCAAACTTTCTGAACTTCTGAAAATAACAATGTCCTTCTTGACATTGTAGAAGTGCCATGTATTTTAGTTTGGAGTTTTGAAACAAATTGAACATTTGAAAACAGAGAAGAATTTGATCAAACAATAGGGGTTTTCAAATATTTCACTGATGCAATTTTCTTAGGAGAAGAATTTCATGATGCTCATGATGCACAATCAACCCTAAATAGGTTTTATTAAAACAGGGGTGTTACAATCGTCATATCGATCGTCCTGCGGATCAGAGTACCCTGCGGCTACCAGGTTACTGTCGTCATAGCTGCGGTTCTTCCTTTTCTTGTGGCGATCCCTTCGTCCACCCGAGTCGTGCTTCGGCTGGTCGTCGTCTTCGTCATCACTGCGCTGTCGCGGCTTTCATACGTTGTCCTCGCCATCGGCCCAGCTGTTGGTAATTTCCATTAACTTGGTTATGGTTTTTGGCTTTTTGCGCCCGAGTTCCTCTATGTAGCTTTCACGTCGGATGCCATCGCTGAAGGCGTCGATTGCTCTATCGACAGATACATCTTCGGCAGCGTTTAGGAGCTTGGTGAATCTCCCGATGTATGCGCGCATTGATTCCTTCTGCTTTTGCTGGCAATGCCGTAACTCCTCAATCCCGACGGGCCTTTTATATGTTGCTTGGAAATTGGCAACAAAAGCGTCTACTAGATCGTCCCATGACTTGATGGAACCCTTCGGCAGACCTCTTAACCATGCTCGCGCTGAATCCTTTAGGTAAAGCTGCAAGCATTGCATTGCTGCTATCTGATTCCCCTTGTGCAGAATCACAGTCTGCAAATAGTCGTTTATCCAGGACCTTGGCTCCTGCTGCTCGTCGTATTTGGCAGCGTCAGTAGGAGTGGGTTTGAACTTTCTGGGTGGCATTGCCTCACGGATTTTGTAGCTTAAACAATCGGCTTCCCTTAGCTCGCCGTCGTTCTCCTGACTCTCATCCGAAGAATCACTATCATATTCCTCCCTAGCGGCGCGTCGTCGCCTTGCTTTGTCGATTCTGCTCTGGGTGATTTCATCCCGAGCGTCTCTCGCATGATGCTTTGAGCCACTAGCCTGCAACGTGGTCTTTTCCTTCCGCGGGACCAGATTGTCTCCCAATATTGCGAGACTTTCTAGGGCACCTCGGTGGGCTTGAGCCATGGAACCTTCAGGGCGCTGATTGATGAGGTATGCAGCGAGGTTGGCGGTCGCTCCCACGACGGTTTTTGGCCGTGGCATGCCCGCGGTGTCCGTGGTCATAAAGGACTTGGTCAGATTCGACGTTATTTCTCTGGCGTCGTCTTCCGAGAGCCTGGATAATCTTGATCGGTGCTTGCCTGCCCCTTGAGTGCTTCGAGAGGCGCTTCCTTCCGAGCCTCTTCGTCGTTCACTGGATCGGTCTGCCGCGGATAGGCGTCTCTCGAGGGTGGCTTGCTCTTTGGATAGTCGCTCCCGGTTTTTCTCCAATATGGAGTGGTAAGCGTTGAGGGTTCCAACCGTGGTTCCTGCAGGGAGCGGCGTGTTGTTAAGCACGGCTGCCCTGGCTTCTGCCCACTCCTCCTCTGCGATGGTGTAATCGCTGTTGTTGTTACTGGCACTGTTCTCAAAACTTGCTCGTCTTCTGGAGCGGGGGGTGTGATCTCCGTCCCCCTGTTCCTCGTGTTGTTGGCAACATAAACCTGGTGGTGCGCTGTTCCTCGAGTGACACTTCGGACGATGCTGTCGACACTGTCCTCTCCCGATGAGTACTGGGCATTGCGGATGAACGGTGTGTCGCTGATACGTCCAATTTGCATCACTATTTTATATCATAATTTGTTGTTATTCATTGATATATTTCATATTTGGAGATGATACTTATGTTATTTCATCTATTTTGCATGTTTCATGATTATGGGAGGATCGCGCACCGGAGTCAGGATTCTACTGGAAAAGGCGCCGTCAGAATGCAATATTTTGGAAGATCAACAATTGACGAAAGTTATATGAAAAATCCTATTTTTCCAGAAGATGACGAGAGCCAGAAGGAGGAGCCGAGGAGGGCCACCATGGGCCCCCCTCACAGGCCGGCGCGGGCCCTGCCCTGGCCGCGCCGCCTTGTCGGGAGGGGGCCCACAACCCCCTCTGGCCTCCTCTCCTTCGCGTATTTCTTCGTCCCGAAAACCTAAGCTCCGGGGGGTAAGTCGCGAAGAGTCACAGCCGCCTCTGCGGGGCGGAGAACACCAGAGAGAAAGGAGCTCTCCGGCAGGCTGAGATCCTCCGGGGAAATTCCCTCCCGGAGGGGGAAATCGACGCCATCGTCACCGTCATTGAGCTGGACATCATCTCCATCACCATCGTCATCATCTACATCATCATGACCGCCGTCTCCACCGCTGCACATCGCCACCGCTGTAACAATTCGGGTTGGATCTTGATTGTTTGATAGGGGAAACTCTCCCGGTGTTGATTTCTACTTGTTATTGATGCTATTGAGTGAAACCGTTGAACCAAGGTTTATGTTCAGATTGTTATTCATCATCATATCACCTCTGATCATGTTCCATATGATGTCTCGTGAGTAGTTCGTTTAGTTCTTGAGGACATGGGTGAAGTCTAAATGTTAGTAGTGAACTATGGTTGAGTAATATTCAATGTTATGATATTTAAGTTGTGGTGTTATTCTTCTAGTGGTGTCGTGTGAACGTCGACTACACGACACTTCACCTTTATGGGCCTAGGGGAATGCATCTTGTACTCGTTTGCCAATTGCGGGGTTGCCGGAGTGACAGAAACCTGAACCCCCGTTGGTATATCGATGTAGGAGGGGATAGCAGGATCTCAGAGTTTAAGGTTGTGGTTAGATTTATCTTAATTACTTTCTTGTAGTTGCAGATGCTTGCAAGGGGTATAATCACAAGTGTGTATTAGTCCTAGGAAGGGCGGTACATTAGCATAGGTTCACCCACACAACACTTATCAAAACAATGAAGATTAATTAGCCGTATGTAGCGAAAGCACTAGACTAAAATCCCGTGTGTCCTCGAGAACGTTTGGTCATTATAAGTAAACAAACCGGCTTGTCCTTTGTGCTAAAAAGGATTGGACCACTCGCTGCAATTATTACTCTCGCACTTTACTTACTCGTACTTTATTCATCTGTTACATCAAAACCCCCTGAATACTTGTCTGTGAGCATTTACAGTGAATCCTTCATCGAAACTGCTTGTCAACACCTTCTGCTCCTCATTGGGATCGAAATTCTTACTTATCGAAGATACTACGATACACCCCCTATACTTGTGGGTCATCAAGACTATTTTCTGGCGCCGTTGCCGGGGAGTGAAGCGCTATTGGTAAGTGGAATTGGTAAGGGAAACTTCTACTGTTTGTGCTGATTTTATTTCTGCCTGCTGCTATAATTCATTATGGAGAGATCTTCTCTTGAATTTTTATTTGGGAAATCTACTACTACTGCAAAGGTAGTGGATGAGGCGCCAGGTGAGGAAGAAATACCATACAAAATACCTATGAAAATTATTGAACGTGTTGTGGATAACCGCTATACAGGGGATGGAACTGTCCACCCTGGAGATCATTTACTGTTCTTACATGAATTATGCGGTTTATTCAAGTGTGCAGGTATTGCTATGGATGAGGTGAGGAAGAAACTATTCTCTATATCGCTGTCTGGTAAAGCGGCGCATTGGTATAAATTACTGGATAATGGGGATTCTCTTGAATGGAATGATATTGTGCCCCGGTTTTATTCTAAGTTCTATCCTCCAAGTGAAATTCACAAAGATCGGAACCGCATATATAATTTTTGGCCTCATGATGGAGAGAGTATTGCCCAAGCGTGGGGGAGATTGAAGTCTTTAATGCTCAAATGCCCCATTCATGAGCTTCCTGGTAATATTATTATTGATAATTTCTATGCAAGACTTTCTTTTCAAGACAAGACCTTGCTGGATACTTCTTGTTCTGGATCATTTACACGCAACAAGGAAGAGTTTAAAAGGGACCTTCTTAATCGGATCCAGGAAAATACTGAAGGATGGGAGAACGACAAGGATAGAGAATCAGGTATAAATTATGATTATAAATGCATTGAAGCTTTTATGGATACTGATAAATTTCGTAATATGAGTGCTACTTATGGTCTTGATTCTCAAGTTGCTGCAAATCTTTATAAAGCTTTTGCCTCTCATTATGAATTGCCTAAGAAGAACTTTGATAAGTATCATGAACCATATAAAGATAAAATTGATTCATATATAAATAAATGTGTTGTAGTTGAAACTGTTGATCATGTTATTCCTGAAGCTTATATTGAAAAAACTCCTTTCCCTGCTAAAATGAAGGAGTACTCTGTTATAAATAGTGCGGTTCATAAAAGTGAAAAGAAACCTATAGAACCTGAAGAACAAATAAAAGTTGAACCTGCTGTTGCAATAGTTAAAGATCTTGTGACTGAAAATGTGGAGGATGGTCATAGTATTTTCTGTGAAGATGCCTGTAATATTGTTTCACAACCTAATAAGTCCAAGAAAGCTAGTGTTCCTATGCTATCTGTTAGAATTGGTGATCATTGTTATTATGGTTTATGTGATATTGGTGCAAGTATTAGTGCTATTCCTTATGAGCTTTACACGGAGATTATGCACGAAATTGGTTCTTGTGAACTTGAAGATATTGATGTGGTTATTCGGCTGGCTAATAGAGAAACTATCTCTCCAATTGGTATTGTTCGAGATGTGGAAGTTCTATGTGGTAAGATTAAATATCCTGCTGACTTTTTGGTACTTGGTTCTGCTGCTAGTAAATATTGCCCTATCATTTTTGGTAGACCTTTTCTAAATACTTGTGGAGCTGTTATAGATTGCAAGAAAGAGAAAATTTTGACTAAATTTGCTGGTGAATCTTATGAGTTTAACTTCTCTAAATTTGCCAAAACTCCTTATAAAATTGATTCGCCTAATAATGATTTTAGAGTTGAACAGTATGCATCTATTGCTCTTGCTCCTAATAATCCTTTGCAGCAACATTTGGAGAATAGTGAGAGTGAAGTTTTTAGGGAAGAAAGAAATGAGCTTGATGAAATTTTCCTTCGTCAACCTATTCTTAAGCATGATTTACCGGTAGAAGATCTGGGTACAACACCACCACCAAAGGAAGATCCTGTCTTTGATTTAAAACCATTGCCTGATAATCTTAAATATGCTCATATTGACGATAAGAAAATACATCATGTTATTATTAGTTCTAAGCTTTCAGAGTTTGAAGAAGAAAGGTTATTGGAAATATTGAAGAAACACCGAGGTGCTATTGGCTACACTCTTGATGAATTGAAGGGGATTTCTCTCTATATTTGCCAACACGCCATTAATATGGAAGATGATGCAAAGCCCGTTGTTGAACATCAGCGTCGTCTAATTCCTAAGATGAAGGATGTGGTAAGAAATGAGGTATTAAGACTTCTTGAGGCTGGTATTATATATCCTATTGCTGATAGTAAATGGGTTAGTCCTGTGCATTGTGTTCCTAAGAAAGGAGGAATGACTGTTGTGCCTAATGATAATGATGAGCTCATACCTCAAAGAGTAGTTGTAGGGTATAGAATGTGCATTGATTATCGAAAAGTTAATAAGGTTACTAAGAAAGATCATTACCCTTTGCCTTTTTTGATCAAATGTTAGAAAGGTTATCTAAAAATACTCATTTTTGCTTTCTTGATGGTTATTCTGGGTTTTCACAAATTGCTGTTAAAACTAAGGATCAAGAGAAAACCACTTTCACTTGTCCTTATGGAACTTATGCTTATAGACGCATGCCTTTTGGTTTATGTAATGCTCCTGCTACTTTTCAAAGATGCATGTCTGCTATTTTTCATGGCTTTTGTGAGAGTATTGTAGAGGTATTCATGGACGATTTTTCCGTCTATGGGAATTCTTTTGATAATTGCTTGCGGAACCTTGATAAAGTTTTGCAGAGATGTGAAGAAACTAACCTTGTTCTTAATTGGGAGAAATGCCACTTTATGGTTAATGAAGGAATTGTATTGGGACATAAAATTTCCGAGAGGGGTATTGAAGTTGATAGAGCTAAAGTTGAAGCAATTGAGAAGATGCCCTATCCTAGGGATGTTAAAGGTATTCGTAGTGTTCTTGGTCATGCTGGGTTTTATAGGAGGTTTATTAAAGACTTCTCCAAGATTTCAAAGCCTCTTACTAATCTTCTTCAAAAAGATGTACCTTTTGTTTTTGATGATGATTGTAAGGAAGCTTTTGAAACTCTAAAGAAAGCCTTAACAACTGCTCCTATAGTTGAACCTCCTGATTGGAATTTACCATTTGAAATTATGTGTGATGCTAGTGATTTTGCTATAGGCGCTGTTCTTGGACAGCGAGTAAATAAAAAATTGAATGTTATTCATTATGCTAGTAAAACCCTTGATGCTACTCAAAGAAATTATGCTACTACTGAAAAAGAATTGTTAGCTGTAGTCTTTGCTTGTGATAAGTTTAGACCTTATATTGTTGATTCAAAAGTTACTATACATACTGATCATGCTGCAATTAGATACCTTATGCAAAAGAAAGATGCTAAGCCAAGGCTTATTAGATGGGTACTTCTGTTGCAAGAATTTGATTTACATATTGTAGATAGGAAAGGTGCTGATAATCCTGTTGGTGATAACTTGTCTAGATTGGAAAATATTGCTTATGATCCTGTTCCTGTTAATGATAGTTTTCCAAATGAACAATTGGCTGTAATAAAGGTGAGCTCGCGAGACAGTCCTTGGTATGCTGATTACGCTAACTTTATTGTTTCCAAGTACTTGCCTCCAACCTTTTCAGCTCAGCAAAGGAGGAAATTCTTTTATGACTTGAGGCATTATTTCTGGGATGACCCACACTTATATAAAGAAGGAGTGGATGGTATTCTGCGAAGATGTGTTCCCGAATATGAACAACAAGAGATATTATGTAAATGTCATGGTAGTGCTTATGGAGGACATCACGCCAGAGCTAGAACTGTGCAAAAGGTTCTACAATCAGGTTTTTATTGGCTGACTCTCTTCAAAGATGCAAGGAAGTTTATTTTATCTTGCGATGAATGTCAAAGGGTTGGTAATATCTCCAGACGCAATGAAATGCCTATGAATTATACTCTTGTTATTGAACTGTTTGATTGTTGGGGATTTGACTTCATGGGACCTTTTCCCTCTTCAGAAGGTAACACTCATATACTTGTTGCTGTTGATTATGTTACTAAATGGGTGGAAGCCATTGAAGGATAAAGTTGCATAGAAAACAAAAAATTTCCTACCGCGAACACGCAATCCAAGCCAAGATGCAATCTAGAAGACGGTAGCAACGATGGGATTATCGAGTCTCACCCTTGAAGAGATTCCAAAGCCTACAAGATGAGGCTCTTGTTGCAGCGGTAGACGTTCACTTGCCGCTTGCAAAAGTGCGTAGAAGATCTTGATCACGGCGCCACGAATGGGCAGCACCTCCGTACTCGGTCACACATTCGGTTGTTGATGAAGACGACGTCCACCTCCCGTTCCAGCGGGCAGCGGAAGTAGTAGCTCCTCTTGAATCCGACAGCACGACGGCGTGGTGTCGGTGGTGGTGGAGAAATCCGGCGGAGCTTCGCTAAGCGTGCGGGATGTGGTGGAGGAGAGAGGGCCGCTAGGGTTTGGGAGAGGGGGGCGCCGGCCACTAGGGGTGCAGCCACCTTGGTGGTTGTTGGGGTGGCCGGCCCCCTCCCCTTGGCCCTCATTATATAGGTGGAACACCCAAGAGTTGGTCTACAAGTCTTCGAATAAGACCCCAAACCAAAACCTTCCATAACACATGAAACCTACCCAAGCTAGGACTCCCACTAGAGGTGGGATTCCCACCCTTCCTTGGGAGGGGGTGGCCGGCCCCCCTTGGGGAGTCCACTTGGGACTCCTCCCCCTTTAGGGTTGGCCGGCCATGGAGGTGGAGTCCCTCCGGGACTCCGCCTTCCTTAGTGGTTTCTTCCGGACTTTTCTAGAACCTTCTAGAACCTTCCATAGAACCTTCCGGATCATTTTAAATCTTATAAAATGACTTCCTATTTATGAATCTTATTCTCCGGACCATTCCGGGACTCCTCGTGATGTCCAGGATCTCATCCGGGACTCCGAACAAATATTCGAACTCCATTCCATATTCAAGTTCTACCATTTCAACATCCAACTTTAAGTGTGTCACCCTACGGTTCGTGAACTATGCGGACATGGTTGAGTACTCACTCCGACCAATAACCAATAGCGGGATCTGGAGATCCATAATGGCTCCCACATATTCAACGATGACTTTAGTGATCGAATGAACCATTCACATACGATACCAATTCCCTTTGTCACGCGATATTTTACTTGTCCGAGGTTTGATCATCGGTATCACTTCATACCTTGTTCAACCTCGTCTCCTGACAAGTACTCTTTACTCGTACCGTGGTATGTGGTCTCTTATGAACTTATTCATATGCTTGCAAGACATTAGACGACATTCCACCGAGAGGGCCCAGAGTATATCTATCCGTCATCGGGATGGACAAATCCCACTGTTGATCCATATGCCTCAACTCATACTTTCCGGATACTTAATCCCACCTTTATAACCACCCATTTACGCAGTGGCGTTTGGTGTAATCAAAGTACCTTTCCGGTATAAGTGATTTACATGATCTCATGGTCATAAGGACTAGGTAACTATGAATCGAAAGCTTATAGCAAATAACTTAATGACGTGATCTTATGCTACGCTTAATTGGGTGTGTTCATTACATCATTCATACAATGATATAACCTTGTTATTAATAACATCCAATGTTCATGATTATGAAACTAATCATCCATTAATCAACAAGCTAGTTAAGAGGCATACTAGGGACTCTTTGTTGTTTACATATCACACATGTACTAATGTTTCGGTTAATACAATTATAGCATGATATATAAACATTTATCATAAACATAAAGATATATAATAACCACTTTTATTATTGCCTCTTGGGCATATCTCCTTCGATCTCCCACTTGCACTAGAGTCAATAATCTAGATTACATTGTAATATACCTAACACCCATGGCATTCTGGTGTTGGTCATGTTTTGCCCTAGGGAGAGCTTTAGTCAACGGATCTGCTACATTCAGATCAGTGTGTACTTTGCAAATCTTTACTTCTCCATCTTCGATGTACTCGCGAATCGAGTGGTAACGCAGCTTGATATGCTTCAGCCTCTTGTGTGACCTTGGCTCTTGTGCATTGGCGATGGCACCCATGTTATCACAAAGAAATGATTAATGGGTCCAATGCACTAGGAACCACACCGAGCTCTACAATGAACCTCTTCATCCATACCGCTTCGATGAAGCCTCTGAAGCCGCTATGTACTACGATTCTGTTGAAGACTTCGCCACCGTGCACCGCTTCGAGCTTGCCCAATGCTTATCGCAGCACCATTCAATATAAACACGTACCGTGATCGTGACTTAGAGTCATCGGGATCGGTGTTCCAACTTGCATCGGTGTAACCGTTTACAACGAGCTCTTGGTCACCTCCATAACAAAGAAACATATCCTTAGTTCTTTTTAAGTACTTCAGATATTCTTGACCGCTGTCCGGTGTTCCATTCCTGGATCACTTTGATATCTCGCTAGTCAAACTAACAAAGATGTGCTATATCCGGTCTAGTACATAGCATGGCATACATGATAGATCCTATCGCCGAGGCATAGGGGATATTACTCATCCTTTCTCTTTCTTCTGCCGTAGCCGGTCCTTGAGTCTTACTCAAGACCTTGCACAGTAACATAGGTAAGAACCCTTTCTTACTTTCGTCCATTCTAAACTTCTTTAGAATCTTGTCCAGATATGTACTCTGTGATAGCCCTATTAGGCGTCTTGATCTATCTCTATAAATCTTGATGCCTAATATATACGATGCTTCACCAAGGTCTTTCATTGAAAAACTATTATTCAAATAACCTTTTACATCGCTTAATAGTTCTATATCATTCCCAATCAATAATATGTCATCTACATATAATATCGGGAATGCTACGTAGCTCCCACTCACTTTCTTGTAAATACAGGCCTCTCCATGACACTGTATAAACCCGAAGTCTTTGATCACCTTATCAAAGCGTCGGTTCCAACTTCTTGATGCTTGCTTCAATCCATAGATTGAACGCTGAAGTTTGCATACTTTGTCAGCATTTTTAGGATCGACAAAACCTTTGGGTTGTACCATATACAACTCTTCCTCAATGTCTCCATTAAGGAACGCCGTTTTGACATCCATCTGCCAAATCTCATAATCGAAAAATGCAGCTATTGCTAACAAAATCCTCATAGATTTTAGCTTCGCTACAGGTGAGAAAGTCTCATCGTAGTCAACTCCTTGAATTTGTCGGAAACCCTTTGCGACAAGTCGAGCTTTATAGACAGTAATATTACCATCAGCATCTGTTTTTCTTTTGAAGATCCATTTATTCTCGACAGCCTTGCGGCTATCAGGTAAGTCTACCAAAGTCCATACTTTGTTATCATACATGGATCCCATTTCGGATTTCATGGCTTCTTGCCATTTGTTGGAATCTGGGCTCATCATCGCTTCTTCATACGTCGCAGGGTCCTCATCATTGTTATCCACAATCATGAAATTTAGACAAGGATCATACCAATCAGGAGTGGCACGTTCCCTTGTCGATCTGCGAGGTTCAGTAGTTTCCTCGTTTGAAGTTTCATGATCATTATCATTAGCTTCCTCTGTTGCCGGTGTAGGCGGTACAGGTACAACTTCCCAGATCGCGCTACTCTGATCAACGAGTATAGATTCATCAATCTCATCGAGTTCTACTTTTCTTCCAGTCACTTCTTTAGTGAGAAATTCTTTCTCAAGAAAGGTTCCGTTCTTAGCAACAAAGATTTTGCCTTCGGATCTGTGATAGAAAGTGTACCCTATAGTTTCCTTAGGGTATAATATGAAGACGCATTTCTCCGCTTTGGGTTCTAGCTTGTCCGGTTGTAACTTCTTTACATAGGCTTCGCAACCCCAAATTTTAAGGAACGACAGCTTAGGTTTCTTATTAAACCATAATTCATACGGTGTCATTTCTACGGATTTTGATGGTGCTCTATTTAAAGTGAATGCGGCTGTCTCTAATGCATAACTCCAAAATGATAAAGGCAAGTTAGTAAGAGACATCATAGAACGAACCATATCTAAGAGAGTTCGATTACGACGTTCGGACACACCGTTTCGTTGAGGTGTTCCCGGCGGTGTCAATTGTGAAAGTATTCCGCATTTCTTTAAATGCATGCCAAACTCATAACTCAAATATTCACCTCCAAGATCAGATCGTAGAAATTTAATCTTCTTGTTACGTTGATTTTCTACTTCACTTTGGAATTCCTTAAACTTTTCGAAAGTTTCGGATTTATGTTTCATGAAATAGATATACCCATATCTACTCAGATCATCTGTGAAGGTTAGAACATAACGATAACCACCGCGCGATGCTACACTCATTGGTCCGCACACATCAGTATGTATGATTTCAATAAGTCAGTAGCTCGCTCCATCATACCAGAAAATGGAGTCTTAGTCATTTTTCCCATTAGACATGCTTCACATCTATCAAGTGACTCAAAGTCAAGTGATTCAAGTAATCCATCGGTATGGAGTTTCTTCATGCGTTTCACTCCAATATGACCAAGACGACAGTGCCACATATAAGTAGAATTATCATTCAATTTAATTCGCTTAGCATCAATGTTATGTATATGCGTATCACTACTATCGAGATCTAACAGAAATAAGCCATTCTTTTCAGGTTCTCAACCATAAAAGATATTATTCATAAAAATAGAACAACCATTATTCTCAGACTTGAATGAATAACCGTCTTGCATTAAACAAGATCGATATATAATGTTCATGCTCAACGCGGGTACAAAATAACAATTATTTAGGCTTAAAACTAATCCCGAAGGTAGATGTAGAGGAAGTGTGCCGACAGCGATCACATCGACTTTGGATCCGTTTCCAACGCGCATCGTCACTTCATCTTTCAGTAGTCTTCGTTTATTCTTTAGTTCCTGTTTCGAGTTACAAATATGAGCAACCGAACCAGTATCAAATACCCAGGTACTAGAACGAGAACCAGTGAGATAAACATCTATAACATGTATATCAGATATACCTTCTTTCTTCTTCTTGACAAGGCCGCTCTTCAGATCAGCCAGATACTTGGAGCAATTACGCTTCCAGTGTCCCTTCTCCTTGCAGTAATAACACTCAGCATCAGGCTTAGGGCCGTTCTTAGGTTTCATAGGAGGTGTGGCAGCTTTCTTGCCACCCTTCTTGAATTTCCCCTTAGACTTGCCCTGTTTCTTGAAACTGGTGGTCTTGTTGACCATCAACACTTGGTGCTCTTTCTTGATCTCAATCTCAGCAGCTTTTAGCATGCCAAAGAGTTCAGGTAACTCCTTGTTCATGTTCTGCATATTGTAGTTCATCACAAAGTTCTTGTAACTTGGTGGCAGTGATTGAAGGACACGATTAATCCCCAGTCTGTTAGGAATCACTATTCCCAAGTCACTGAGTTTCTTCGCATGCCCGGTCATGGCGAGCATGTGCTCACTAACGGAGCTGCCTTCTTCCATCATACAGCTGAAGAAATGTTTCGATGCTTCATAGCATTCCACGGCCGCATGAGTCTCAAATATAGCTTTCAGCTCATTCATCAACTCATGAGGATCGTGGTGCTCAAAACGTTTTTGAAGATCGGATTCCAGACTGCACAGGATGGCACACTGAACTTGAGAGTACCGAGTTTTCCGAGTCGCGTAAACAACTTTTACTTCATCGGTTTCAGTTTCTGCAGGAGGGTCACCTAGCGGTGCATCAAGCACATATTGCAGATTTCCGCCAGAGAGGAAGATCCTCACATGACGGAACCAGTCGGTGAAGTTGCTACCGTTGCTCTTAAGTTTTTCTTTCTCTAGGAACTGGCTAAAATTGATTGGGGACGCCATCTCTACAACATATATTTGCGAAAGTTTAGACTAAGTTTATGACAAATTGAGTTCAAATTTTAATTCAACATAATTAAAAATCTAGGTGAACTCCCACTCAAAACAATATCCCTCGCATTGTCTTAGTGATCACACGAACCAAATCAACCGCACCTAAGTCCAATCATCACGAGACAAGGTCTGATTTCAATGGCGAACACTCAAAGTGTTCATCATATCAACCATATGATTCATGCTCTACCTTTCGGTATCACGTGTTCCGAGACCATGTCTGTACATGCTAGGCTCGTCAAGGCCACCTTAGTATCCGCATGTGCAAAACTGTCTTGCACCCGTTGTATGCACTTGTTGATTCTATCACACCCGATCATCACGAGATGCTTCGAAACGAGAAGTCTTGGCAATGGTGCTACTAAGGATGAACACTTTATTATCTTGAGATTTTAGTGAGGGATCATCTTATAATGCTACCGTCGCGATCTAAGCAAAATAAGATGCATAAACGGATTAACATCACATGCAGTTCATATGTGATATGATATGGCCCTTTTGTCTTTGCGCCTTTGATCTTCATCTCCAAAGCACGGACATGATCTCCATCATCTTCGGGCATGATCTCCATCATCGTCGGCGTAGCGTCAAGGTCAATGGCGCCGTCTTCATGATTGTCCTCCATGTAGCAACTATTACAACCTCTTTGAAATACTACTCAACATGAAATTTAAAGGCAACCATAAGGCTCCTGCCGGTTGCCACAATACAATAATGATCATCTCATACATATTCATCATCACATTATGGCCATATCACATCACCAAACCCTGCAAAAACAAGTTAGACGTCTCTAATTTGGTTTGCATATTTTACGTGGTTTAGGGTTTTCGAGAGAGATCTAATCTACCTACGAACATGAACCACAACGTTGATACTAATGTTGTCAATAGAAGAGTAAATTGAATCTTCACTATAGTAGGAGAGACAGACACCCGCAAAGCCTCTTATGCAACACAAGTTGCATGTCGAACGAGGAACAAGTCTCATGAACGCGGTCATGTAAAGTTAGTCCGAGCCGCTTCATCCCACTATGCCACAAAGATGCAAAGTACTCAAACTAAAGATAACAAGAGCATCAACGCCCACAAAACCATTGTGTTCTACTCGTGCAACCATCTATGCATAGACACGGCTCTGATACCACTGAAGGATAACGTTGCATAGAAAACAAAAAATTTCCTACCGCGAACACACAATCCAAGCCAAGATGCAATCTAGAAGACGGTAGCAACGAGGGGATTATCGAGTCTCACCCTTGAAGAGATTCCAAAGCCTACAAGATGAGGCTCTTGTTGCTGCGGTAGACATTCACTTGCCGCTTGCAAAAGCGCGTAGAAGATCTTGATCACGGCGCCACGAACGGGCAGCACCTCCGTACTCGGTCACACGTTCGGTTGTTGATGAAGACGACGTCCACCTCCCGTTCCAGCGGGCAGCGGAAGTAGTAGCTCCTCTTGAATCCGACAACACGACGGCGTGGTGTCGGTGGTGGTGGAGAAATCCGGCGGAGCTTCGCTAAGCGTGCGGGATGTGGTGGAGGAGAGAGGGCCGCTAGGGTTTGGGAGAGGGGGGCGCCGGCCACTAGGGGTGCGGCCACCTTGGTGGTTGTTGGGGTGGCCGGCCCCCTCCCCTTGGCCCTCATTATATAGGTGGAACACCCAAGAGTTGGTCTACAAGTCTTCGAATAAGACCCCAAACCAAAACCTTCCATAACACATGAAACCTACCCAAGCTAGGACTCCCACTAGAGGTGGGATTCCCACCCTTCCTTGGGAGGGGGTGGCCGGCCCCCCTTGGGGAGTCCACTTGGGACTCCTCCCCCTTTAGGGTTGGCCGGCCATGGAGGTGGAGTCCCTCCGGGACTCCGCCTTCCTTAGTGGTTTCTTCCGGACTTTTCTAGAACCTTCTAGAACCTTCCGTAGAACCTTCCGGATCATTTTAAATCTTATAAAATGACTTCCTATATATGAATCTTATTCTCCGGACCATTCCGGGACTCCTCGTGATGTCCGGGATCTCATCCGGGACTCCGAACAAATATTCGAACTCCATTCCATATTCAAGTTCTACCATTTCAACATCCAACTTTAAGTGTGTCACCCTACGGTTCGTGAACTATGCGGACATGGTTGAGTACTCACTCCGACCAATAACCAATAGCGGGATCTGGAGATCCATAATGGCTCCCACATATTCAACGATGACTTTAGTGATCGAATGAACCATTCACATACGATACCAATTCCCTTTGTCACGTGATATTTTACTTGTCCGAGGTTTGATCATCGGTATCACTTCATACCTTGTTCAACCTCGTCTCCTGACAAGTACTCTTTACTCGTACCGTGGTATGTGGTCTCTTATGAACTTATTCATATGCTTGCAAGACATTAGACGACATTCCACCGAGAGGGCCCAGAGTATATCTATCCGTCATCGGGATGGACAAATCCCACTATTGATCCATATGCCTCAACTCATACTTTCCGGATACTTAATCCCACCTTTATAACCACCCATTTACGCAGTGGCGTTTGGTGTAATCAAAGTACCTTTCCGGTATAAGTGATTTACATGATCTCATGGTCATAAGGACTAGGTAACTATGAATCGAAAGCTTATAGCAAATAACTTAATGACGTGATCTTATGCTACGCTTAATTGGGTGTGTTCATTACATCATTCATACAATGATATAACCTTGTTATTAATAACATCCAATGTTCATGATTATGAAACTAATCATCCATTAATCAACAAGCTAGTTAAGAGGCATACTAGGGACTCTTTGTTGTTTACATATCACACATGTACTAATGTTTCGGTTAATACAATTATAGCATGATATATAAACATTTATCATAAACATAAAGATATATAATAACCACTTTTATTATTGCCTCTTGGGCATATCTCCTTCAGCCATACCTACAAAAAGTGCTGATGGTGAGACTTCTTTAAGAATGCTTTTAGATATTATTTTTCCTCGATTTGGAGTTCCTAGATATATTATGACTGATGGAGGTTCTCATTTTATTCATGGTGGTTTTAGAAAAACTCTTGCTAAATATGGTATTAATCATAGAATTGCTTCCGCTTATCATCCTCAAACTAGTGGGCAAGTAGAATTATCAAATAGAGATATTAAATCTATCTTGGAAAAGACTGTTAATAAAACTAGAAAGAATTGGGCTAGTAAATTGAAGGTAGCACTATGGGCTTATAGAACTGCTTATAAAAATCCCATGGGTATGTCACCGTATAAAATGGTTTATGGAAAAGCTTGTCATTTACCTTTAGAACTAGAGCACAAAGCTTATTGGGCTGTTAGAGAACTAAATAAAGATCCTAAACTTGCCGGTAAGAAGAGGGTTGCTACAATTGAGTTCTCTAGATGAATGGATAAGTGAAGCTTATGAAAATGCTAAACTCTTTAAAGAGAAAGTTAAGAAATGACATGATAGAAGGATTATCAAAAGAGAATTTAATATTGGGGATAAAGTCCTATTGTATCGGTCTCGTCTCAGACTCTTTGCAGGGAAATTACTCTCGAAATGGGAAGGACCATATGTTGTTGAGGAGGTGTATCGTTCAGGAGCAATTAAAATTAGCTCTCTCCAAGGCAATGCCACGCAAGTGGTGAATGGACAAAGACTCAAGCATTATATCTCAGGTGATTCTTATAATGTAGATGTTGATGTTATTCGAGTGGAAACACCGGAGGCTTTCATCAAAGGTCAAATTGACAGTCCGCCAGAACTCGACTTTGAATAGGTAACAGTACTGGTAATAAAAAGTTCACGATTTACTTTCCGAACAATGTTTTTGCTGTTTTTGGAAAATATGAAAAATTACGAGATCGAAACGGAGTGGAGGAGACGCACGAGGGCGTGCCCCCATAGGCCAGCGCGGGCCCCAGCCTGGCCGCGCCGCCCTATGAGCTGGCCGCCTCGTCGCCCCTTTCCGACTCTGGTTCGACCTGGTACTTTCCTTGTGTCGTAAAAATTCCTGCTATATAATCGCCCGGACCCCTGGAGGTCCGTATATCGTTTTCTCGACGTGTTTTGTTTCAAGCTGTTTCTGCTAGGATCTGTTTTCAAACTAGAAGCACCATGGTCTCCAAGAACAAGGGCAAGGGGCTTTCGGATGAAGATATTCAAGATCCCGAGTGGAAAGAGGTAGACGAGAGCGTCAAGGAAGAAGATGAAGAAGAAGTGGAGGAAGACTCGCGTGCATACCCGCGTGCTACCATCGCAAGCATCGAGGTGGTGGATAACCCTTTTAGTGCAAACAAGAGCGCAAGAATTCGCACCGGAGGAAGGGTTCCACGTCATTACCTAGCTCCAAAGACATCTTCTTCAGACACTTACCACCCCTTCCGCAATCTAATTTACAATAGTCAAATTGAAAGGACTCCCAAGG
Source organism: Lolium perenne (assembly GCF_019359855.2). NCBI lineage: Eukaryota > Viridiplantae > Streptophyta > Magnoliopsida > Poales > Poaceae > Lolium > Lolium perenne. The sequence goes on from NC_067247.2 coordinate 220,597,415, forward strand.
CAGCATTGCCTAGCAATTGGGATATAGATCGTTCTAACACTGCAGGAAGGATGAAGCCTTGATCTGAAGGGTGGGGAAATAACTCCAAGAATTGGGACTCACCGTCGGACATACTTCTTAATCGCGTCGAGCACAATTCGGAGATGATCCGCAACCTCATGTACAAGATTGATGAGCTTCAGGAGCTTGTTGAGAAGCTTGTCGAGAATTCATCATCACCACCGCCGAAGGAGTAATTCATCATCGGTATTGGCATCCCCTTGGTTTGTTCCAAGCTTGGGGGAGTGCCGCGGTATCACATCATCACTACCTTTTTACTTTTACTATCAAGTAGCGTCATATCATGAGTAGGGAAGTTATCATATAAGATGGGTTGCAGTGTGGAAGTATCTCCCCTTTAGTTGGTTGTCTATGTATCCCTTGGTGTGAGTTATCGTTATGGAATATTAATGAGAAGTCTTATCATTTACATATTACGCATCTTATTTTAGTTTGCAATCTCTATTATATGATTGATCTTGTTATTAGTATTGGTGTCACTTTGGAGCATTGAATAAATCTATTTGGTTTTGGCAAACTTAGCATTGGTCAATAGCAATAACACTTTGAGGTTTAAGTAGAAAAGAGAAATACATGTAGTTGTTTCATTGTCTTCTTTTCTTGTTAGCTCATAGCTTATTATTCTGGAGTTAAAATTGTTTGTGCTTACAAGGAAGATGCATGATTGTTTCTATCACATGTATATTTGTTTGTTTCCCTCAACTCTTGTGCTTGCTAATTAACCTTGCTAGCCAAAAACCCGCACTGAGAGGGAATGCTTCTCGTGCATCCAAACCTTAACCCAAACCTATGCCATTTGTGTCCACCATAACTACCTACTACATGGTATTTCCTGCCATTCTAAGTAAATACTTCCTGGTGCTACCTTTAAATAATTCAAAATTTACTATCTCTTATTTGTGTCAATGTTTTATAGCTCATGAGGAAGTATGTGGTGTTTTATCTTTCAATCTTGTTGGGCAACTTTCACCAATGGACTAGTGGCTTCATCCACTTATCCAATAACTTTGCAAAAAGAGCTGGCAATAGGGTTCCCAGTCCCAAATTAACTAACTTTCATAATTTTACAAATAGACACTCCTCCATGGTATGTGATTGTTGGAAGGCACCCGAGGATTCGGTTAGCCATGGCTTGAGAAAGCAAAGGAGGGGAGGAGTGTCATCTAAATAAAACTAAAATAAAAGGCACTCCTTCATGGTATGAGATTGTTGGCAGGCACCCGAGGATTCGGTTAGCCGTGGTTTGTGAAAGCAAAGGTTGGAAGGAGTGCCAACCTAAAATAAAACTTTATGGGAGCCGCTCTTCGAGAGTTTGTCTGGCAAGGGGGTTAGAGTTCCCGCTACCATTCGTTGACAACAACAAACACCTCTCAAAATGTTACTTTCACTCTCTTTATATGATTTCAAAACTGAAAAAGCTCTAGCACATGATTTAATCCCTGCTTCCCTCTGCGAAGGGCCTGTCTTTTACTTTATGTTGAGTCAGTAAACCTATTTCCCTCCATCTCAAGCAAGCATTCGAGTTGTTGTGATCAAACCATCTATATTGTGATTTACTTCATCATGTCTTTTACTCTTCCTTGTTTAGTACAAGTTTTATCCGAATGAATATAGCTTTGAAAGTTATCAATGATTATGAGGAGATTATTATGATTGAGTATGCAAGTTGTGCCATATAAACTTTAACATAAGAGCGGTGCACGATAAGATAAGTATAACCTGTTAATTGTTCTCTGACCAAGAACGAAGTTTGCCATCACCAACTATGATTTCTTATGCACCTTTATTTGTGACTACCTTATACTTGTTTCAGATTGAATTATATGAGGAAGTTGTTTACTAGAATATCTTGTGTGAATGAATATGATGCTTCTTGTCCGTATTTGATTTATCGACTCTTCACTCCATAAACATGTGGTCCTGTTTACCGAGTTCAGTTTCGCTTGGGGACAAGCGAAGTCTAAGCTTGGGGGGAGTTGATACGTCCAATTTGCATCACTATTTTGTATCATAATTTGCTGTTATTCATTGATATATTTCATATTTGGAGATGATACTTATGTTATTTCATCTATTTTGCATGTTTCATGATTATGGTAGGATCGCGCACCGGAGTCAGGATTCTGCTGGAAAAGGCGCCGTCAGAATGCAATATTTCGGAAGATCAACAATTGACGAAAGTTATATGAAAAATCCTATTTTTCCAGAAGATGACGAGAGCCAGAAGGAGGAGCCGAGGAGGGCCACCATGGGCCCCCCTCACAGGCCGGCGCGGGCCCTGCCCTGGCCGCGCCGCCTTGTGGGGAGGGGGCCCACAGCCCCCTCTGGCCTCCTCTCCTTCGCGTATTTCTTCGTCCCGAAAACCTAAGCTCCGGGGGGTAAGTCGCGAAGAGTCACAGCCGCCTCTGCGGGGCGGAGAACACCAGAGAGAAAGGAGCTCTCCGGCAGGCTGAGATCCGCCGGGGAAATTCCCTCCCGGAGGGGGAAATCGACGCCATCGTCACCGTCATCGAGCTGGACATCATCTCCATCACCATCGTCATCATCTACATCATCATCACCGCCGTCTCCACCGCTGCACATCGCCACCGCTGTAACAATTCGGGTTGGATCTTGATTGTTTGATAGGGGAAACTCTCCCAGTGTTGATTTCTACTTGTTATTGATGCTATTGAGTGAAACCGTTGAACCAAGGTTTATGTTCAGATTGTTATTCATCATCATATCACCTCTGATCATGTTCCATATGATGTCTCGTGAGTAGTTCGTTTAGTTCTTGAGGACATGGGTGAAGTCTAAATGTTAGTAGTGAAGTATGGTTGAGTAATATTCAATGTTATGATATTTAAGTTGTGGTGTTATTCTTCTAGTGGTGTCGTGTGAACGTCGACTACACGACACTTCACCTTTATGGGCCTAGGGGAATGCATCTTGTACTCGTTTGCCAATTGCGGGGTTGCCGGAGTGACAGAAACCTGAACCCCCGTTGGTATATCGATGCAGGAGGGATAGCAGGATCTCAGAGTTCAAGGCTGTGGTTAGATTTATCTTAATTACTTTCTTGTAGTTGCGGATGCTTGCAAGGGGTATAATCACAAGTGTGTATTAGTCCTAGGAAGTGCGGTACATTAGCATAGGTTTACCCACACAACACTTATCAAAACAATGAAGATTAATTAGCCGTATGTAGCGAAAGCACTAGACTAAAATCCCGTGTGTCCTCGAGAACGTTTGGTCATTATAAGTAAACAAACCGGCTTGTCCTTTGTGCTAAAAAGGATTGGGCCACTCGCTGCAATTATTACTCTCGCACTTTACTTACTCGTACTTTATTCATCTGTTACATCAAAAGCCCCTGAATACTTGTCTGTGAGCATTTTTACAGTGAATCCTTCATCGAAACTGCTTGTCAACACCTTCTGCTCCTCGTTGGGATCGACATTCTTACTTATCGAAGATACTACGATACACCCCCTATACTTGTGGGTCATCAGTCGCTTGATCCTAGCCCGTGCCTGGTGTCGCAGTTCAAGCAGTATTATGAAGTCATCTCCTGGGATTGTCGGATCCAACCGACATGGAAGACGTCGAACGAGGAGTCGATGGCGCGGGCGAGCTCGTTGAGCCTGTCAGACCAGCCGAAAGGTCGACTGATGACGACGTGCTTGGACCTGTCGATCTGGAGGTGAGTGGTTCCAGCAGCCGAAGGATTCCTTCCGAGATGACGTTGTAGTGGACGCTGCCGAAGGTCATCTCCATGTTTCCTTGTAGATCGGGAAAGGTCGAGCGAGACGAGTCGCTGTGCGGGGTGAACTCGTAGGAGCCGAAGCGAATCGGGCTTCCCAGACTTGGCGATGACGGTGTCGATGAAGCTGCTGATGACATGACTGGTTCTGCCGATGACCGATCTTGTGCCGACAGGTTTCCCACAGACGGCGCCAATTGTCAAGGGTACTCCTCGGCAATGCCCTCCGATTGGGGCTTAGGGTTGATGGAATCCTGTAAGCTGACACGAGACATCGGTTCACAGACAAGCGGGGAGAGCGATTTACCCAGGTTCGGGGCCCTCGATGAGGTAAAACCCTTACGTCCTGCATGCCTGATCTTGATTATGAGAATATTGGGGTACAATGGGGTGCCGAAGGATTCGGCTGAGATCTCGTCGAGAGGCTAAGTGCTGCGGCGACCTAGCTCTATACTTCTGGTGGCTAAGATTGCTAAGATTGATCGTGTCCCTCGGCAGCCCCTCTCCTGGCCTTTATATAGGAGGCCAGGTCTCAAGAGGTCTAACCGAGTACGACTTGATTTACAGTAGTTCTAAATCTAAACTTTCCTTGTTCGGCTGCTTCCTTGTCTTGTCCGCCAAGGAACCTTCTGGTGCGCCATCCAGGTGGCCCGCCTTGCCTTCAAGTGCCTTCATGGGTCTCCAACTAGATTATACAGGATAGGGTAATGTCGGTTACCCGAAGGGTAATGCCCACGTCAAACATAGTAAGGCAGATACTTCGCGCAGGATGGAATCCAATCGGATCTATGTGTATCCACTGTGCAGAAGAACACATCAAGAAGGGAGTGTCGTGACAAAGAATCGCACACCGGATCCACAGAGCATAGAAGAAGAACCAGGGAACATCCAAATCCGATCCCCGTACCCTCGGCAACACATCTGACGGATAAAAACAAGGGAAAGGATCCGATGTATGCTGGTAGGGAGAAGTACCGGAACCCGTCACCTCTGCCCCAGAACCCGCGTCCTCCTCCGCCACCTCGTCGACGGAGTCCAGCCGGAAACACCAGACCCCATGGGCCTGGTGGAATTAACATCCGTGACAACGTGGTCCCTCAGAATAATCGGAAAGGGAGCGCACGCCCGAGCCCCGCAGGAGCCAGAACGAAGAACGCGAGCCTGAGCCCCGCAGAAGCCGGAACGAGGGAGGCGACCGCCATCATGGAGAAGGCAGCCACCAAATCTGGAGTCAGCAGCAAGAAGGACGTGGAGACCAAGAAGGCGAAAGCAAAAGGTCTCATCGGCCCCTCGCAGATCTCCCTCCCCACCACCCACTGGAGGAGGTGGAGGCGGAGGCGGAGGCCGGAGATCTTGTTCCTGCTCAAAATCTCCCTCCCGCAACTTCTGTGTTTTCTTGACGCATATTTTGGCTATCACCATATCCGGATGAAGAAGTCTGACCAAAATGCAACCTTGTTCATCACACCCTTTGGCACTTACTGCTATGTCACCACGCCGTTTGGTTTGAAAAATGCAGGTGCCACCTACCAGTGTACGATGCAGCGATGCCTGAAGGACCAAATTGGCTGGAACGTGCACACTTACGTTGACGATATCGCGGTCATGCCCCGTAAAGGCTCCGACTTGATCAGCAATCTCACAGAAACCTTTGAAATCTCCGATGGTACAAGATGATGTTGAATCCGCTGAAGTGTGTCTTTGGCGTGCCAGCCGGAAAACTCCTTGGCTTCATTGTATCTCACAGAGGCATTGAAGTAAACCCGGAAAATATCAAGGTATCCTTAACATCAAGAGGCCAACTTGTCTCAAAGATGTGCAACGATTAACTGGCTGCGTTGCTGCAATCAGTAGATTTGTTAGCCGTCTTGGCGAGAAGGCACTACCTTTGTACAAACTGCTGAAGAAAATAGAAGAATTTGTCTGGGACGACGCAGCAGATGCAACACTTTAGGGGTTGAAGGATATACTCTCTTCCCCGCCTATCTTAGCAGCTCCGGATGAGTCAGAATCTATGCTCCTCTACCTGGCAGCTTCCAACAAGGTCATCGGTCTCGTTATTGTGGTGGAGCGGAAGGAAGAAGGTCATGAGTACGGAGTCTAAAGACCAATATATTAGATTAGCGAGGTCCTTACGGAATCCAAGCAAAGATACCGTCACTTTAAGAAGCTAGCCTACGGAGTATTCCTAGGTAGCCGGAAGCTGAGACATTACTTCCAGGAGCATCCCATGACAGTTGTGAGCAAAGCACCAGTGTCAACCATCATCAACAACTCGGACGCAACAGGGCGCGTAGCAAAGTGGGGCATAGAACTTTCTGCCTTTGACATCAACTACAAAGCCAGATCTTCGATCAAGTCCCAAATTTTGGCGGATTTATTTGTTGATTGGACTGAAGCGCCGGAGGGCACACCTGTGCCGGAACCTGAAGCTTGGGTCATGCACTTTGACGGATCCAAGTAGCATCAAGGCTCGGGGGCTGGAGTTACCCTGAAGTCACCAACCGGAGAAGAACTTCAGTACGTTTTGCAGATTCACTTCGAACATACAAACAACATGGCGGAATATGAGGCTCTACTACACGGTCTGCGCATCGCTAAGGAAATTGGGATCAAACACATCATATGCTGCGGAGATTCCAACTTGGTGGCACAACAAGTAGCCGGAACCTGGAATGCCAGAAACTCCGTTATGGTGGCCTACAGAGATGAAGTTGACGAAATCGCCAAGTGCTTCCTCGGATATGAAGTCAAGTACGACAGGAGAGATGACAACACCGCGAAAAATATGCTGTCCAAGCTCGGATCCGGCAGGAAACCCATTCCACCTGGTATTTTCCTTGAGCACCTACGGAAACCTTAGTAAAGGGCGCTAACCCAGAAAACTCAGATGTGGCGGTGTCTCCGGCTAAGGGGGTGATGGTTATCGCTCCGGCTTGGACTCAACCTTTCTAGGATTACCTCATCGACCAGAAGTTGCCGGAGGATCAAGTCCTCGCACGATAGGTCGTCAGACGAGCAAGGTCCTACACAATAGTTGATGGATAGCTCTATAAATGAAGTGCAAACAGGGTATTTTTGAAATGTGTCTCCAATCAAGATGGCATCGAAATCCTCAGAGAGATCCACCAAGGTGATTGCGGGCATCACGCCGCTCCCAGGTCTCTCGTTGCAAAAGCTTTCCGACAAGGTTTTTACTGGATAACAGCTAAAGAAGATGCTGAAAAGATAGTAACAAATTGTCGACGTTGCCAGTACTACGCTACTCAACCAAATGCTCCGGCTCAGGAGCTGAAGACCAGCCCTATCACTTGGCCGTTCGCGGTCTGGGGGCTCGACATGGTCAGAAAATTAAAGAAATCATCTCCTGGCGGTTTTGAGTACCTCTTGGTCGCTATTGACAGATTCAGTAAGTGGATCGAAGCAAAACCAGTGAGAAAAACCTATGGTGTTATGGCCCTAATTTTTTTTGCAGCCTCGTAGTGAGGTACGACATCCCACACAACATCATCACAGACAATGGCACGAACTTCGCACAAGGAGAACTAAAGGATTATTGCAACGACGTAGGGATCCGGCTTGATCTCGCCTCTATGGATCACCCACAATCCAATGGGCAGGTCGAGCGAGCCAACGGCCTCATACTAGCCGGAGTTAAACCTCGCCTTGAAGAACCGCTGCAGCGAGCAGCTGGAGCTTGAGCTGAGGAGTTAGATTCTGTTCTGTGGAGTTTATGAACTACCCCTAACAGGTCGACTGGATTCACGCCTTTCTTCCTAGTATACGGATCTGAAGCTGTGCTCCCCTCCGACATCATCCATAATTCCCCGCGAGTTTCTGCCTACAATGAAGAAACTGCTGACGAGGCTCGACAACTATCTGTGGATCTGCTCGAAGAAGCTCGGAACCTAGCTGATCAACGTTCCACCATCTACCAGCAGAAGCTCCGACGCTATCATAGCCGTCGAGTTCGGAACCGCTCTTTAAGGAAGGTGACTTGGTCCTCCGCCTTCGGCAGGTGAAAGAGCATAAGTTGCAATCTCCATGGGAAGTACCTTTTTTTCATCAGCAAAGTGCTGCACAACGGATCTTACTACCTCGTTGATATCCACGAGTTAAAAGATAGACCTGCCAAATGGCATCGGAAACGCAAGTGGGAGGATCCGGGTGACGTATACGATGAAACAGACCGTCCCTGGAATATAGCACAGCTACGTCCTTTCCACACTTAGCAATTTTCACATTACATACTTTGTAATAGTTATGATACATGATCAATGAAATAAAGCATATGGTTCACTCTTTGAGTCTTTTACCTCCTTTACTTGTTCATTTTTGGACCGTGTATGTTTTCCCGACTAAGACCGCAGAGCTGGATTTTTTTGCCTAAGCGTGTATGAAAGTTGTGATTTTCAAAAATCGTCCATTAGGACGTGAGCTTAAGTTTTTTGGTGGATGAGTTTTTCGTTGCGAACTTATGGATTCCTGGTAGCAACTTCCGGCACCTCGGCTGGGGGCTTATTTCCGCGGTTATTGACGGATCACCAGTGGGATTCGTCGCCGTCCGCGAGCATTTCCAGCTAAAGGTCTTTCGGCTCGTGGAAGGTTGATAACGCGTGAAGCACACGTCCGTTGGGAACCCCAAGAGGAAGGTGTGATGCGTACAACAGCAAGTTTTCCCTCAGTAAGAAACCAAGGTTATCGAACCAGTAGGAGTCAAGGGCCACGTGACGGTTGTTGGTGACGGAGTGTAGTGCGGCACAACACTAGGGATTCCGGCGCCAACGTGGAACCTGCACAACACAATCAAAATACTTTGCCCCAACTTAACAGTGAGGTTATCAATCTCACCGGCTTGCTGTAAACAAAGGATTAATCGTATGGTGTGGAAAATGATGTTTGTTTGCAATGAGCAGCAGAGAACAATGATTGCAGTAGATGGTATTCAGATGTAAAAGAATGGACCGGGGTCCACAGTTCACTAGTGGTGTCTCTCCAATAAGAAATAGCATGTTGGGTGAACAAATTACAGTTGGGCAATTGACAAATAGAGAGGGCATAACAACGCACATACATATCACGATGACTAATATGAGATTTACTTAGGGCATAACGACAAAGTACATAGACCGCTATCCAGCATGCATCTATGCCTAAAAAGTCCACCTTCGGGTTAGCATCCGCACCCCTTCCAGTATTAAGTTGCAAACAACAGACAATTGCATTAAGTATGGTGCGTAATGTAATCAACACAAATATCCTTAGACAAAGCATTGATGTTTTATCCCTAGTGGCAACAACACATCCACAACCTTAGAACTTTCTGTCACTGTCCCAGATTCAATGGAGGCATGAACCCACTATCGAGCATAAATACTCCCTCTTGGAGTCACAAGTATCAACTTGGCCAGAGCCTCTACTAGCAACGGAGAGCATGCAAGATCATAAACACCACATATATGATAGATTGATAATCAACTTGACATAGTATTCCATATTCATCGGATCCCAACAAACACAACATGTAGCATTACAAATAGATGATCCTGATCATGATAGGCAGCTCACAAGATCTAACATGATAGCACAATGAGGAGAAGACAACCATCTAGCTACTGCTATGGACCCATAGTCCAAGGATGAACTACTCACACATCAGTCCGGAGGCGATCATGGTGATGTAGAGTCCTCCGGGTGATGATTCCCCTCTCCGGCAGGGTGCCGGAGGCGATCTCCTGAATCCCCCGAGATGGGATTGGCGGCGGCGGCGTCTCTGGAACTTTTGTCGTATCGTGGCTCTCGGTAATAGGGTTTTCGCGACGGAGAGTATAAGTAGGCGGAAGGGCAGAGTCGGAGGAGGCACGGGGGCCCCACACCATAGGGCGGCGCGGGCCCCGCCTTGGCCGCGTGGCCCTGTGGTGGCGGCGCCTCGTGGCCCCACTTCGTATCCTCTTCGGTCTTCTGGAAGCTCCGTGGAAAAGTAAGACCCTGGGCGTTTGTTTCGTCCAATTCCGAGAATATTTCCTTTGTAGGATTTCTGAAACCAAAAACAACACAAAACATGAACTGACGCTTCGGCATCTCGTTAATAGGTTAGTGCTGGAAAATGCATATAAATGATGTAAAGTGTATGTAAAACATGCGAGTATTGTCATAAAACTAGCATGGAACATAAGAAATTATAGATACGTTTGAGACGTATCAAAGGTCAAATAAGCAACCGAAAAACTTAGAAACTAGCACTTTCTTTCAAATAACGAAACATGCATATATAATCAAACGGATATCAGGATAAGTTTTTTCCGCCCTGCACTCGTTTCATCCTAGCTACTTCAAATATTTAAGTTATATTACAAACCCTCGAAGGGGCCAAAATGATGCAGTGTTTATAACTTTCCCGCAGGAACAAGTTTTTTTACTTCTCCTTGACCGGAGAAGAAGGACTTAATCTTCAGCTTGGGCCTCGCTCTTTTCCGCTTCCTTAGCCGGAGAAGAAGCGTCTTCATCGTCGCTCTTCGTCTTGTTCTTCTCGGCTTCCTTGGAGCTGGTCCAGGTATATCGGCTTCCATCCCCGGATCCGGCTGGTCTTGCATCCGCTTCATGCTCCTTCTCAATCTCCGCTTTGAGATGTTCATCAGCAGGAAGCACCACTTTGTCGTAGAATTCGTCGTGACGAATGCGCCGTGCGATCCTGGTGTCGTAACCACTGCAAGCATCCAAAAGCGCATCTGCATCCACAGTCGGAGGAATGCCAGCTGTGGTCACGTCAATATCAAGACCCGGAGCACGAGCAAGGCACATTGCCAAGGACATCTGAGCAGCGCCTCAGGCTGAAGAAGCTTGGAGATCAACCAGAATCTCCGGCAGGACATCCATTTTCTGGATAAGCTCGCGGACGTCGTAGGTTCGGCTGTCCTTGATCGCCAAGTTGTGGCAGATCTTGCGACATGCAGAGACTAGGTCTCTGCAATCGTCTGAACTGTCTTAATTTTCGGCTCCGGATAATTACCCATGACGTCGGAGTTCAGCAGGTCCCAACCTTGCTCTGCTTGCGTCATATAAGTCCAGAGCGTTTGGACGTCAGCTTGGAGGTTTTTAAGTGTAGCGCTATCCTTCCTCCGCTTCTCCACCAGATAAGCCTTCTCTCTGATGAACTCGGAATTCTTCTCAACAAGCTAATTCTCAGCAAATTCCCGCTTTTCTTCCGCCTCCTTCAGTTTTGACTCTAGGTCCTTGTGGGCGGAGCACAGGTTCTCAAGTTCTGAAGAAGCAGTGGCAAGAGAGGTAGATGCACCTGCTCAAATAAAACAAAAATTCCAAGTAAGTTTAAAGTCGGAAAATTGGAGTAATGATGAACTGGTCGGAGACGTACCTTGGGCTTCCGCCAGCATTTTCTCCAGTTCCGCAATCCTATCCTTAGCATCGTGAATTTGATCCGCTTGACTGAGAGTGACGCGGCGCTACAAAGAGATGTTCTTATGGAGCTCATAGTGCAGCGTTTCTTGTTCCTACACCAGTAACAAAGTAAGAATAAGTTTCGATTGCATATAAATAAGTGTAGATCTTTTCGAAGTATCATTGTCGGAAATTCTTCCGACATGACGCTTGGGGGCTACTACGACACTTTTAAAAAAAATCTCAGGATGGTTTACTCGAAGTATCAAGGTGCAAACTAAGTTTGGTTTCCGCCTAGATACTTGGGGGCTACTAGGAAGATTGGTTTACCTTGCGCTTGCAGAGAAGTTGATCGAGAAACTTGCCGATCTCCCTTTTGTGATTCTGAATGTCGGATCTTTCAGCATCAGCTTTACCCCATAAGTTGTTTAGCATGGAGTTCAGAAGATCTTGCTCGAGCTCCTATTTCTTCGCCTCCGTGAGTTTTTTGAAGAACTTGGTGGAGTACGTCTTGGCGTAGCATAGAGGTCGGAAGGATCGCCAAAATTGGCCGTAAATAAGATGACATCATTAGCCGTAGCTTCATCCTTATGAGGTGACTTCCGCCTCCTCTGGGCCTTTGCCTTGAGCTTCCTCATGGGCAGCTCGCTTAGTAGCGGAGCAACTTCCGTCCTTTCTCCCGCTGCTCACTGGAATTATGTCACATCCCAAAATTTTCAAAATTTTGGAATGTAAAATAAAATAAGTAATTATGTTGAATTGTTTGACTTTGATGTAATTTCTCAAAGAAAAGGAAGTTTTCAATTTCTTGTTTGAATTTTCATCAACCTTGATTAAAAACCTTTCAAATGAGAGTGGATCAACATGATTATCCAAAATATAGGATTTTGGTCAAACCATTTGAATTTTTGTAAGATTTAAAATAATCGTCCAACCATGCTTAAAATATTATTGAGAGGGAATAAAAATGACTTCACCAAACTATGGTGGAGTGTTATTTTACTATCGCCATTTAAATTTCAAAGTTTCAGTTGGATTAGTGATGTTTTATAAATAGTTTCAACCACCTGATTTAATAGAGAGAAGAAGAGAAGAAGAAGAAGAAGAAAAGATAAAAGAAAAGAGCCCGGCCAACTGGGCCGGTCCATTAGAGGCAGCGACCACGTCGTCTTCAACCTGGAGCTTCTTCACGTTACACGTTACACAACGGTAGGTTCATGGGCAGTCAACCTTGCCTCACCTTCCCCTAATTTCTAGCCACCGTTTTCTCTCAACTTTAGTATGAAAATTACTCCTCATTCAATGGAGAATCCATTCAGGGAATAATTTCTCCACTTTAATTGCTTAATTGACCAAATAAGGCAGTGCTCTAAATGCCATTCATCGGCATTGACCTCCGGATCTCTCTCCTCGTCCCATATAAAGTAAATAACACAAGTAGAAATAAAACATGTAAAAACTAAACTAGATAAAATAACTAAGTAAAAACTGTAAAGAGGTTGATTGTTTTTGGTGTTTTGGATGCAGACAAGAAAAGTAAATATTTTTGTATTTTCGGATTAAAATAGTGCAGCAAATAGAAAACAAGGTAAAAGCAATATAAAAGTGTTTCTTATGATAAAAAGTGGAATGGGGTTCATGGATTCACTTGACTATTCTCTCTGGAAGTTGTGGTGGACAAATAGCAATTCATCAATGGGATATGAAGGTGCAGATAATATCTTTACTATCTTTACTATTATATTTCAGTTGGTCGTACGTCATACAACGCGTTTGGTGAAGGAGATTCGAAGCATCTGGTCCATCGAATTGCCTGATGCGCATCCTGCACCGTGAGATTGCTTTTGATGGTAAGTTTTTTTATCTCTCTTCATTAGTCGGCGGATCAAGATCGTTTATTTCCTATTCTATTAGCAATCACATCGTTTCCATGTAAAAAAAAGCAATCAGATCATTTATTTCCTATTCCATTAGAACCCTACCATTCCGTATCCCAGTGCAAGGATCCTCAGCCTAGGCGCCTAGGCTCCACCTTCGCGATGACCCATCCTGCGCTGACCTCCTCCAGCCGTTCCCCACCCTCGAGAACGCCACCTACCTTCTCCATGATGCGTCGCGACGCCGATGCCTCGAACGTGGGCGCGTCATCCTCTCGGGATCCATGGACACCGATTTGTCTTGTGTGGATTCCGCGGCCACCACGCAGGCTCGAGTTCGCCTGCGCCTCCATTCACCGCCCCTGGCTTCCGCCGGTCTGAGAGGAGGAAGGATGGAGGGACGTGTGTCATTGATACGTCCAATTTGCATCACTATTTTGTATCATAATTTGCTGTTATTCATTGATATATTTCATATTTGGACACAATACTTATGTTATTTCATCTATTTTGCATGTTTCATCATTATTGGAGGATCGAGCACCGGAGCCAGGATTCTGCTGGAAAAAGCACCGTCAGAACGCAATATTTCGGAAGATCAACTGTGGAAGGAAATTATACCAAAAATCCTATTTTTCCAGATGACGGAGGAAGCCAGAAGGGGGAGCTGAGAAGACCCAAGGTGGGGCCAGACCACAGGCCGGCGCGGCCCATGGCCTGGCCGCGCCACCTTGTGGTGTGGGGGCCCCACAGCCCCTTTCGCCTCCTTTTCTTCGCGAAACCCTTTGTGCCGAAGACCTAAGCCACAGAGGGTACCTCACGAAGAGTTACAGCCGCCTCTGCGGGGCGGAGAACACCAGAGAGAAAAGAGCTCTCCGGCGGGCTGAGATCCGCCGGGGAAATTCCCTCCGGGAGGGGGAAATCGACGCCATCGTCACCGTCATCGAGCTGGACATCATCTTCATCACCATCATCATCATCTCCACCATCATCACCGCCGTCTCCACCGCTGGACATCGTCACCGCCGTAGCAATTTGGGTTTGATCTTGATTGTTTGATAGGGGAAACTCTCCCGGTATCGATTTCTACTTGTTGTTGATGCTATTGAGTGAAACCATTGAACCAAGGTTTATGTTCAGATTGTTATTCATCATCATATCACCTCTGATCATGTTCCATATGATGTCTCGTGAGTAGTTTGTTTAGTTCTTGAGGACATGGGTGAAGTCTAAATGTTAGTAGTGAACTATGGTTGAGTAATATTCAATGTTATGATATTTAAGTTGTGGTGTTATTCTTCTAGTGGTGTCATGTGAACGTCGACTACATGACACTTCACCTTTATGGGCCTAGGGGAATGCATCTTGTACTCGTTTGCCAATTGCGGGGTTGCCAGAGTGACAGAAACCTAAACCCCCGTTGGTATATCGATGCAGGAGGGATAGCAGGATCTCAGAGTTTAAGGCTGTGGTTAGATTTATTCTTAATTACTTTCTTGTAGTTGCGGATGCTTGCAAGGGGTATAATCACAAGTATGTATTAGTCCTAGGAAGGGCGGTACATTAGCATAGGTTCACCCACACAACACTTATCATAACAATGAAGATTATTTAGCCGTATGTAGCGAAAGCACTAGACTAAAATCCCGTGTGTCCTCGAGAACGTTTGGTCATTATAAGTAAACAAACCGGCTTGTCCTTTGTGCTAAAAAGGATTGGGCCACTCGCTGCAATTATTACTCTCGCACTTTACTTACTCGTACTTTATTCACCTGTTACATCAAAACCCCCTGAATACTTGTCTGTGAGCATTTACAGTGAATCCTTCATCGAAACTGCTTGTCAACACCTTCTGCTCCTCGTTGGGATCGACATTCTTACTTATCGAAAATACTACGATACACCCCCTATACTTGTGGGTCATCAAGACTATTTTCTGGCGCCGTTGCCGGGGAGTGAAGCGCTATTGGTAAGTGGAATTGGTAAGGAAAATATCTACTGTTTGTGCTGATTTTATTTCTGCCTGCTGCCATAATTCATTATGGAGAGATCTTCTCTTGAGTTTTTATTTGGAAAATCCGCTACTACTGCAAAGGTAGTGGATGAGGCGCCAGGTGAGGAAGAGATACCATACAAAATACCTATGAAAATTATTGAACGCGTAGTGAATAACCGTTATACAGGGGATGGAACTGTCCACCCTGGAGATCATTTATTGTTCTTGCATGAATTATGCGGTTTATTCAAGTGTGCAGGTATTGCTATGGATGAAGTGAGGAAGAAACTATTCTCTATATCGCTGTCTGGTAAAGCGGCGCATTGGTATAAATTACTGGATAATGGGGATTCTCTTGAATGGAATGATATTGTGCCCCGGTTTTATTCTAAGTTCTATCCTCCAAGTGAAATTCACAAGGATCGGAATCGCATATATAATTTTTGGCCTCATGGTGGAGAGAATATTGCCCAAGCTTGGGGGATATTGAAGTCTTTAATGCTCAAATGCCCCATTCATGAGCTTCCTGGTAATGTTATTATTGATAATTTCTATGCAAGACTTTCTTTAGAAGACAAGACCTTGCTGGATACTTCTTGTTCTGGATCATTCACACGCAATAAGGAAGAGTTTAAAAGGGACCTTCTTAATCGGATCCAGGAAAATACTGAAGGATGGGAGATCGACAAAGATAGAGAATCAGGTATAAATTATGATTACAAATGCATTGAAGCTTTTATGGATACTGATAAATTTCGTAATATGAGTGCTACATATGGTCTTGATTCTCAAGTTGCTGCAAATCTTTATAAAGCTTTTTCCTCTCATTATGAATTGCCTAAGAAGAATTTTGATAAGTATCATGAACCGTACAAAGATAAAATTGATTCATCTATTAATAAATGCGTTGTAGTTGAAACTGTTGATCATGTTATTCCTGAAGCTTATATTGAAAAAACTCCTTTCCCTGCTAAAATGAAGGAGTACTCTGTTATAAATAGTGTGGTTCATAAAAGTGAAAAGAAACCTATAGAACCTGAAGAACAAATAAAAGTTGAACCTGCTGTTGCAATAGTTAAAGATCTTGTGACTGAAAATTTGGAGGAAGGTCATATTATTTTCTGTGAAGATGCTTCTAATATTGTTTCACATCCTAATAAACCCAAGCAAGCTAGTGTTCCTATGCTATCTGTTAGAATTGGTGATCATTGCTATTATGGTTTATGTGATATTGGTGCAAGTATTAGTGCTATTCCTTATGAGCTTTATACGGAGATTATGCACGAAATTGGTTCTTGTGAACTTGAAGATATTGATGTGGTTATTCAGCTGGCTAATAGAGAAACTATCTCTCCAATTGGTATTGTTCGAGATGTAGAAGTTTTATGCGGTAAGATTAAATATCCTGCTGACTTTTTGGTACTTGGTTCTGCTGCTAGTGATTATTGTCCTATTATTTTTGGTAGACCTTTCTAAATACTTGTGGAGCTATTATAGATTGCAAGAAAGAGAAATTTTTGACTAAATTTGCTGGTGAATCATATGAGTTTAACTTCTCTAAATTTACCAAATCTCCTTATAAAGCTGATTTGCCTAGTAATGATTTTAAAATGGAACAGTGCGCATCTATTGTTCTTGTTCCTAATAATCCTTTGCAGCAACATTCGGAGAATAGCGAGAGTGAAGTTTTTAGGAAAGAAAGAGATGAGCTTGAGGAAATTTTTCTTCGTCAACCTATTCTCAAGCATGATTTACCGGTGGAAGATCTGGGTACAACACCACCACCAAAGGAAGATCCTGTCTTTGATTTAAAAACTTTGCCTGATAATCTTAAATATGCTCATATTGATGATAAGAAAATATATCCTGTTATTATTAGTTCTAAGCTTACAGAGTTTGAAGAAGAAAGGCTATTGGAAATATTGAAGAAACACCGAGGTGCTATTGGCTACACTCTTGATGACTTGAAGGGGATTTCTCCCTCTATTTGCCAACACGCCATCAATATGGAAGATGATGCGAAGCCTGTTGTTGAACCTCAGCGTCGTCTAATTCCTAAGATGAAGGATGTGGTAAGAAATGAGGTATTACGACTTCTTGAAGCTGGTATTATATATCCTATTCTTTACGATAGTAGATGGGTTAGTCCTGTGCATTGTGTTCCTAAGAAAGGAGGAATGACTGTTGTGCCTAATGATAATGATGAGCTCATACCTCAAAGAGTAGTTGTAGGGTATAGAATGTGCATTGATTATCGAAAAGTTAATAAAGTTACTAAAAAAGATCATTACCCTTTGCCTTTTATTGATCAAATGTTATAAAGGTTATCTAAAAATACTCATTTTTGCTTTCTTGATGGTTATTCTGGATTTTCACAAATTGCTGTTAAAACTAAGGATCAAGAGAAAACCACTTTCACTTGTCCCTATGGAACTTATGCTTATAGGCGTATGCCTTTTGGTTTGTGTAATGCTCCTGCTACTTTTCAAAGATGCATGTCTGCTATTTTTCATGGTTTTTGCGAGAGTATTGTAGAGGTATTCATGGATGATTTTTCTGTCTATGGGAATTCTTTTGATAATTGCTTGCGGAACCTCGATAAAGTTTTGCAGAGATGTGAAGAAACTAACCTTGTTCTTAATTGGGAGAAATGCCACTTTATGGTTAATGAAGGAATTGTATTGGGACATAAAATTTCCGAGAGAGGTATTGAAGTTGATAGAGCTAAAGTTGAAGCAATTGAGAAGATGCCCTATCCTAGGGATGTTAAATGTATTCGTAGTGTTCTTGGTCATGCTGGGTTTTATAGGAGGTTTATGAAAGATTTCTCCAAGATTTCAAAGCCTCTTACTAATCTTCTTCAAAAAGATGTACCTTTTGTTTTTGATGATGATTGTAAGGAAGCTTTTGAAACTCTAAAGAAAGCCTTAACAACTGCTCCTATAGTTGAACCTCCTGATTGGAATTTACCATTTGAAATTATGTGTGATGCTAGTGATTTTGCTGTAGGCGCTGTTCTTGGACAGCGGGTAAATAAAAAACTGAATGTTATTCATTATGCTAGTAAAACTCTTGATGCTGCTCAAAGAAATTATGCTACTACTGAAAAGGAATTGTTAGCTGTAGTCTTTGCTTGTGATAAGTTTAGATCTTATATTGTTGATTCAAAAGTTACTATTCATACTGATCATGCTGCAATCAGATACCTTATGCAAAAGAAAGATGCTAAGCCGAGGCTTATTAGATGGGTACTTCTGTTGCAAGAATTTGATTTACATATTGTAAATAGGAAAGGTGCTGATAATCCTGTTGCTGATAATTTGTCTAGATTGGAAAATATTGCTTATGATCCTGTTCCTGTTAATGATAGTTTTCCAAATGAACAATTGGCTGCAATAAAGGTGAGTTCGCGAGACAGTCCTTGGTATGCTGATTATGCTAACTTTATTGCTTCCAAGTACTTGCCTCCAACCTTTTCAGCTCAGCAAAGGAGGAAATTCTTTTATGACTTGAGGCATTATTTCTGGGATGACCCACACTTATATAAAGAAGGAGTGGATGGTATTATGCGAAGATGTGTTCCCGAATATGAACAACAGGAGATATTGAGTAAATGCCATGGTAGTGCTTATGGAGGACATCACGCCGGAGAAAGAACCGCGCAAAAGGTTCTACAATCAGGTTTTTATTGGCCAACTCTCTTCAAAGATGCAAGGAAGTTTATTTTATCTTGTGATGAATGACAAAGGGTTGGTAATATCTCTAGACGCAATGAAATGCCGATGAATTATACTCTTGTTATTGAACCGTTCGATTGTTGGGGATTTGACTTCATGGGACCTTTTCCCTCTTCAGAAGGTAACACTCATATACTTGTTGCTGTTGATTATGTTACTAAATGGGTGGAAGCCATACCTACAAAAAGTGCTGATGGTGAGACCTCTTTAAGAATGCTTTTAGATATTATTTTTCCTAGATTTGGAGTTCCTAGATATATTATAACTGATGGAGGTTCTCATTTTATTCATGGTGGTTTTAGAAAAACTCTTGCTAGATATGGTATTAATCATAGAATTGCTTCCACTTATCATCCTCAAACTAGTGGGCAAGTAGAATTATCAAATAGAGAGATTAAATCTATCTTGCAAAAGACTGTTAATAAAACTAGAAAGAATTGGGCTAGTAAATTGAAGGATGCACTTTGGGCTTATAGAACTGCTTATAAAAATCCCATGGGAATGTCACCTTATAAAATGGTTTATGGGAAAGCTTGTCATTTACCTTTAGAACTAGAGCACAAAGCTTATTGGGCTGTTAGAGAATTAAATAAAGATCCTAAACTTGCCGGTAATAAAAGGTTGTTGCAATTGAGTTCTCTAGATGAATGGAGAAGTGAAGCTTATGAAAATGCTAAACTCTTTAAAGAGAAAGTTAAGAAATGGCATGATAGAAGGATTATCAAAAGAGAATTTAATATTGGGGATAAAGTCCTATTGTATCGGTCTTGTCTCAGATTCTTTGCAGGGAAATTACTCTCGAAGTGGGAAGGACCATATGTTGTTGAGGAGGTGTATCGTTCAGGAGCAATTAAAATTAGCTCTCTCCAAGGCAATGCCACACAAGTGGTGAATGGACAAAGACTCAAGCATTATATCTCAGGTGATTCTTATAATGTTGATGTTGATATTATTCGAGTGGAAACACCGGAGGCTTTCATCAAAGAGCAAATTGACAGTCCGCCAGAACTCGACTTTGAATAGGTAACAGTACTGGTAATGAAAAGTTCGCAATTTACTTTCCGAACAATATTTTTGCTGTTTTTGGAAATATGAAAAATTACGAGATCGAAACGGAGTGGAAAAGACGCACGAGGGCGTGCCACCATAGGCCGGCGCGGCCTGGCCTGGGCCCGCGCCGCCCTATGGTCTGGCCGCCTCGTCGCCCCTTTCCGACTCTAGTTCGATCTGGTACTTTCCTTTTGTCGTGAAAATTTTTGCTATATAATCCCCCGGACCCCTGGAGGTCCGTATATCGTTTTCTCGACGTGTTTTGTTTCGAGCTGTTTCTGCCAGGATCTGTTTTCAGTTTAGAGCACCATGGTCTCCAAGAACAAGGGCAAGGAGCTTCCGGATGAAGATAATCAAGATCTTGAGTGGAAAGAGGAGAACAAGGGCGTCAAGGAAGAAGATGAAGAAGAGGTGGAGGAAGACTCGCGTGCACACCAGCGTGCTACCGTCGCAAGCGTCAAGGTGGTGGACAACCCCTTCAGTGCAAACAAGAGCGCAAGAATTCGCACCGGAGGAGGGGTACCACGTCATTACCTAGCTCCGAAGACATCTTTATCAGGCACTCACCATCCCTTCCGCAATCTAATTTTCAATAATCAAATTGAAAGGACTCCCAGGGCAGCATTGCCTAGCAATTGGGATATAGATCGTTTTAACACTGCAGGAAGGACGAAGCCTGAGGGTGAAGAGTGGGAAATAACTCCAAGAGTTGGGACTCGCCGTCGGACATACTTCTTAACCGCGTCGAGCACAATTCGGAGATGATTCGCAACCTCACGTACAAGATTGATGAGCTTCAAGAGCTTGTTGAGAAGCTCGTCAGGAATTCATCACCACCATCGCCGAAGGAGTAATGCATCATCGGTATTGGCATCCCCTTGGTTTGTTCCAAGCTTGGGGGAGTGCCGCGGTATCACATCATCACTACCTTTTACTTTTTACTGTCAAGTAGTGTCATATCATGAGTAGGGAAGTTATCATATAAGATGGGTTGCAGTTGGAAGTATCTATCCTTTAGTTGGTTGTCTATGTATCCCTTGGTGTGAGTTATCGTTATGGAATATTAATGAGAAGTCTTATCATTTACATATTGCACATCTTATTTTAGTTTGCAATCTCTGCTATATGATTTACCTTGTTGTTAGTATTGGTATCACTTTGGGAGCATTGAATAAATCTATTTGGTTTTGGCAAACTTAGCATTGGTCAATAGCAACAACACTTTGAGGCTTAAGTAGAAAAGAGAAATACATGTAGTTGTTTCATTGTCTTTCTTTCTTGTTAGCTCATAGCTTATTATTCTGAAGTTAAAATTGTTTGTGCTTACAAGGAAGATGCATGATTGTTTCTATCACATGTATATTTGTTTGTTTCCCTCGACTCTTATGCTTGCTAATTAACCTTGCTAGCCAAAGACCTGTACTGAGAGGGAATACTTCTCGTGCATCCAAACCTTAACCCAAACCTATGCCATTTGTGTCCACCATACCTACCTACTACATGGTATTTTCTGCCATTCCAAGTAAATACTTCATGTGCTACCTTTAAACAAATTCAAAATTTACTATCTCTCATTTGTGTCAATGTTTTATAGCTCATGAGGAAGTATGTGGTGTTTTATCTTTCAATCTTGTTGGGCAACTTTCACCAATGGACTAGTGGCTTCATCCGCTTATCCAATAATTTTGCAAAAAGAGCTGGCAATGGGATTCCCAGTCCCAAATTAATTAAACTAAATAGACACTCCTCCATGGTATGTGATTGATGGACGGCACCCGAAGGATTCGGTTAGCCATGGCTTGTGTAAGCAAAGGTTGGGGGGAGTGTCATCATCATAATAAAACCAAAATAAAAGGGCACTCCTTCATGGTATGAGATTGTTGGCAGGCACCCGAGGATTCGTTTAGCCATGGTTTGTGAAAGAAGGGTTGGAAGGAGTGCCACACAAAATAAAAATAAAATGGGAGCCGCTCTTTGAAGGTTGTCTGGCAAGGGGGTTAGAGTACCCGCTACCAGTCGTTGACAACAACAAACACCTCTCAAAATGTTACTTTTATTATCTCTATATGATTTCAAAACTGAAAAAGCTCTAGCACATGATTTAATCACTGCTTCCCTCTGCGAAGGGCCTGTCTTCTACTTTATGTTGAGTCAGTAAACCTATTTCCCTCTATCTCAAGCAAGCATTTGAGTAGTTGTGATCAAACCATTATATTGTGATTTGTTTCATCATGTCTTTTATTCTTCCTTGTTTAGTACAAGTTTTATCTGAATGAATATAGCTTTGCAAGTTATCAATGATCATGAGGAGACTATTATGATTGAGTATGCAAGTTGTGCAATATAAACTTTAACATGAGAGCGCTGCTCAATGAGATAAATATAATCCGTTAATTGTTCTCTGACCAAGAACGAAGTTTGCCATCACCAACTATGATTTCTTATGCACCTTTATTTGTGATTACCTTATACTTGTTTCAAGTTGAGTTATATGAGGAAGTTGTTTGCTAGAATGTCTTGTGTGAATGAATATGATGCTTCTTGTCCGTATTTGATTTATCGACTCTTCACTCCATAAACATGTGGTCCTGTTTACTGAGTTCAGTTTCGCTTGGGGACAAGCGAAGTCTAAGCTTGGGGGAGCTGATACGTCCAATTTGCATCACTATTTTGTATCATAATTTGCTGTCATTCATTGATATATTTCATATTTGGACACAATACTTATGTTATTTCATCTATTTTGCATGTTTCATCATTATTGGAGGATCGAGCACCGGAGCCAGGATTCTGCTGGAAAAAGCACCGTCAGAACGCAATATTTCGGAAGATCAACTGTGGAAGGAAATTATACCAAAAATCCTATTTTTCCAGATGACGGAGGAAGCCAGAAGGGGGAGCTGAGAAGACCCAAGGTGGGGCCAGACCACAGGCCGGCGCGGCCCATGGCCTGGCCGCGCCACCTTGTGGTGTGGGGGCCCCATAGCCCCTTTCGCCTCCTTTTCTTCGCGAAACCCTTCGTCCCGAAGACATAAGCCACAGAGGGTACCTCACGAAGAGTTACAGCCGCCTCTGCGGGGCGGAGAACACCAGAGAGAAAAGAGCTCTCCGGCGGGCTGAGATCCGCCGGGGAAATTCCCTCCGGGAGGGGGAAATCGACGCCATCGCCACCGTCATCGAGCTGGACATCATCTTCATCACCATCATCATCATCTCCACCATCATCACCGCCGTCTCCACCGCTGGACATCGTCACCGCCGTAGCAATTTGGGTTTGATCTTGATTGTTTGATAGGGGAAACTCTCCCGGTATCGATTTCTACTTGTTGTTGATGCTATTGAGTGAAACCATTGAACCAAGGTTTATGTTCAGATTGTTATTCATCATCATATCACCTCTGATCATGTTCCATATGATGTCTCGTGAGTAGTTCGTTTAGTTCTTGAGGACATGGGTGAAGTCTAAATGTTAGTAGTGAACTATGGTTGAGTAATATTCAATGTTATGATATTTAAGTTGTGGTGTTATTCTTCTAGTGGTGTCATGTGAACGTCGACTACATGACACTTCACCTTTATGGGCCTAGGGGAATGCATCTTGTACTCGTTTGCCAATTGCGGGGTTGCCGGAGTGACAGAAACCTAAACCCCCGTTGATATATCGATGCAGGAGGGATAGCAGGATCTCAGAGTTTAAGGCTGTGGTTAGATTTATTCTTAATTACTTTCTTGTAGTTGCGGATGCTTGCAAGGGGTATAATCACAAGTATGTATTAGTCCTAGGAAGGGCGGTACATTAGCATAGGTTCACCCACACAACACTTATCATAACAATGAAGATTATTTAGCCGTATGTAGCGAAAGCACTAGACTAAAATCCCGTGTGTCCTCGAGAACGTTTGGTCATTATAAGTAAACAAACCGGCTTGTCCTTTGTGCTAAAAAGGATTGGGCCACTCGCTGCAATTATTACTCTCGCACTTTACTTACTCGTACTTTATTCACCTGTTACATCAAAACCCCCTGAATACTTGTCTGTGAGCATTTACAGTGAATCCTTCATCGAAACTGCTTGTCAACACCTTCTGCTCCTCGTTGGGATCGACATTCTTACTTATCGAAAATACTACGATACACCCCCTATACTTGTGGGTCATCAGTCGTGACATGGTTTCTGATGCCGCTTGAGACTCCACCGAAAAAATCAACTAGGAAAGAGAAAGTCGTGCGGATCAGAACAAAGATTTTCAAATTTTGTCAAGTTGCAACCAAATTGATGAGCTACACTGGTAACTTCTATGTATTCTGTATTCTAGGTAGAGATTTTGATACTCTGTAATTGCATAACGCCATCGCTACAAACTTAGAACTGTTGTTTCGTTTATACAGGAAGGAGAAAGCTGAATGTCCAGGTTGGATCCGTAGCCCAAGAGCATGCACAATGCCTTCAAACAGTGCTTTGGTTGAAAAGCATCTACTAAACCACCCTTACCCGGCATTAAGGTTAATGTTGCTTATACAGATATATAGCCTGAAAATATTGTAGTTAACTGTTTAACTTTTTTGTCACATTTAACTATTCAGATATTGTGATTTTAGGCTAACGCTGTTGTTTCTGAATCGGTTTTTGTATTGACTGCATCTGAATAGATAATACTTGGATTAGCTTATAATTTAATACTTGGAGTACTATAAATTCTGATCTTGTTTTTACCTTGTATATTTCAGCAAATGTGAGCTACAATATCCTAATGCATGTTGCGGAGCATCCATTGTGTATCTAATGTCATTTTGAGTGGGAGATTTTTGTGCTAATTAATGAATTGGAGTCTGCTCTTTCTCTCAATCCGTGAAGCAGGTTACATTTGGTCTCTTCGTTTAAATCTGTTTCGATTCTTCTTGCTACGTTTAAATCCATGTATAGTTGCTCAATTACGGGCAGATCAAGGAGGATTTGTTGTGCTCGTTGTTCATGTCAGACTGGTTGTGGAAGTCGTATCATGTAATAGGATTTAAATGTACCAACATGCATTTGTTCTAGGACAAATTCATATAATGTCTTCTTCATTTTCTTATCCTTAGCTTGTGTTTTGTATGCTGATTTGTTCCAGAAGGTGGAATTATTCATAGGATTCCTCGTTGCTTGCCTTATTTGTGTTGATTTGTTCCAGGTCACCTCTTAGCGGTAGCTTCAGATGGGATTTCTTGGTTGACTTATTTATGTTGATTTGTTCAATAACTGATAACTGAACATCAGACTAGGTGATCGGTATGGTCCATGCCGAGCTCCCGGTCAGTCTCGTTCCGCTCTCTGTTTGTTATCCGATTTCTGGTGAGTCATTCCTAACCACGCAAGAAAATATGACTCAGATATAGGTGGAGTTATGTTGTTTAGTAACAAAACAGACGCAGTAAGAGTTTTCAGTTTCGGTGTAACACCATCTAGGTAATCTTGTTCCTCAAAATCACATGCTCTGCTCTTATTAACAGTCGATAAAGGTTTCTTGGAGATAATGTCTGTTATACAGTGTCCAATGTAGTATATATATTATACATTTATGTGATATGTTCCTATTCACAGTACTGTCAGATGCTAAGGAATAAAGGGAAACATCACATTTCTGTTGCTGTGGATGAAGCTATAAATGATAAGCTTCAAGAGATGCAACTTAAGCTTGAAAATACTATGTTGGAGAAATAGAAAGTTGCTGACGTGAGCATATTTTAATCATCTGTCGTTCAGTTAGTAAGCACAACTAACTTGGCTCTTGGCATAACTGATGTATCTGCGTTATCCTGTAGGTGGATGAAAAGCTCACAAAGGGCCAGCATATATGGCGCCAGACAATAAAAGAAATAGAAGAAAGGTATGTTTGTCCATTCACCAGAAATTGCTAACAGCTCACTAGATCTAGGATTTGCAGAAGGAAGTCAAATAATGATATTATTTTGGGGCGCATCATAAACATAGAGACTTGGGGAGATTTGGTTAATTGCATAAACTTCATGTATCTGTCTCATATATAGTCTGATCGATTGGTCTACTTAACGTCCAGTTTCACGGCAGTGGTACAAAGCAGTAACAGATCTAGCTTTCAGTGCTATATTTTTCTAAAACACAGAATTTCAGTGATATTTTTCTAAAGATGAGATTTTTTAATGTTATGGATCCAATTTTCCCTACCTAGAAAGCAATCTCGTCAGAAAGGAAGGGGAACCCCATCACTTGAGGCCCTCGCCCCCGAACTCGACATCTTCCTCCTCCCTGCGCCGATCCGACGACCCGCACGTAGCTGCCGCTACCGACTACCATCCCCGACGATTTCGTCGTGATCTCCCCATGGGCCTGATAGCTGGCGGAGAGAATAGGCATCACCCACGTCCCTCATCCTCCACCACTTCCCATCCTCACAATTCGGAACACCGATAGCCATGTCCGGCACTACGACAACGATGACCATGGGCACGCCAGCGTGGGACGGCGGATGCTGGCCAATGTCTTCAGGTTCGTGGCCTGGCTTCTCCTGCACGGCGGCTCACGCGCATGTACCTTGCGGGCGGTGTATTCAGCGACCATGCTCATGTCGATGCACAGATCGTGGATCGAGTGCGGATCCACCCGGGCTGTGGAATTTGTTTCTTTTCTTGGTAAGCACCTAACTTCGTCTAATAGATTGTCAGTTGTGATAACCCAATCCATCCATGCATATTTCCATGGATCTTTTTGTT
The DNA here is from genome assembly GCF_019359855.2 of Lolium perenne. Classification (NCBI taxonomy): domain Eukaryota; kingdom Viridiplantae; phylum Streptophyta; class Magnoliopsida; order Poales; family Poaceae; genus Lolium; species Lolium perenne. The sequence goes on from NC_067247.2 coordinate 220,624,004, forward strand.
GACTCCTATGTGCAATCAAATCCATATGGTTTTGTTTATCACCTCCTCAATTAGTAAATGGCGATTTATTAGCTGCATGATGTTGTAGTGATCCGATCCATCCATGCTGAAATGGATTATGTCCTTGATTTTACAGCGCTTGGTTGACTGTATATGTTGGTAGCCAACCTGTGGGCACACTTTTCCTCCCTTTTTGAGAGATGTCGGTACAAAGTGTAGGCATTATCGAAAAACAAAATGAGGTCAGGAGGTTTAAAGGTAGGGACCATGGGTTAATGAGTAGCAAAAAGCGCTTAGCTGTGGAGATATATAGGGTCATCGATGTGCACTTAAAAACGCACACAGAAAATGCATGGACATGAGCAATTCCTGATGCGTGTGCAGGTGATGACCGATGAAAAACTAAATCCATGTACATAATGTACATATGTCATTTGTATCCCTATTGCTATTACTAAAACAGAGAACATGATTACTGATGTGAATCTTTCAAAGCGTGTGTCTATATTATTCATATGTTACATCCAGTTTTCGAATTTTACTGTTGTCCTATTTTACCAATATTATAGACTTTTTATTCTGAATTAGAGTTTCTCTTTTTTTCTAGGGTGAGAAATGCAACAGTTAAAATCCATGGATTTTGAAGATGGGTGAATATCAATACCACCGATATCTTGAGGGATCACACTCATATTCCAGTACTCAGATTTTGCATAACCATCTTTCTCTTCTGCAAAAATAATCACAATCGTTAAAAATAGCATACTTTTATGTAAGCCCAAACTTAAGTCCACTATCTTACCAAAAATTACAAGTATTATTAAGTTGTACTTTTCATGTTAAAGACTAACAATTGTTTATCAACCAGATGACAGCAATGAGATACAGTTAAGCGCCATTTGAAGAAAAACTGGCAGGTTGAGTGACAGGTTAGCACCTCGGTTTGTACTTATTTCATTGTATTTGATCTTGGTGAAAAAATAGGCCTCTGAAACTCATAAATGGTTTTATATTTGCCATGGTGTCAAGTGATTTTAGTTTTTTTTATCTCAGCAACAAGGCTCTACGCGCTCACTTGACAAGACAATCAGAGTATCAAAATGCTGCCGACATGCTGTTCTCAATTGTCTACTAACTACTATGTTTGAATCTGATATATTCTTTCTAATTAGGTATGGGACCTTAGAATTCTCGAGTTTACTCAATCACTATCTGAGCATAAAGTTGCTGTTACCTATATGCTTTGTTGGGATCAGAAATTACTAACTGTAAATGCCTGGTCTGCTCGAGTCTAGAAACATTTAAGTTATGCATACCCATTCCGAAGAGCATGTAAGTTAAGCACACTTTCTTATGCATTATTCCAGCATCGTTATTTTCTCAAAACTTCATTCAGGTTTCAAACACAGAAGCTTATATTAACCTTTTGTTTTTGTTTTTACGGTAACTAGGATTATACTATCCTTATTTAGTTTGATTGAACACTACAAAGTACAAACAGTTAGCGTCGAATAATTATGTCATGTTTATATCTTCAGGTGTGCTAATAAATGATATTTGTGCTAATTTTGTTCTAGGTTAGGTAAATATTTTGGTGTAAATATGAGTACCGGTGGCTAATGTTTAGCCAAGTAATATGCACGATCATGTGTTAGATTGAATTGGGTTTACTACATTTCATTTAATTTTCTTGATGTGTGTTACTGGATTGAGTAGCCCCTGTCTTCATGCCGCTATGTATCAGCAGCGATGGTGTGGTCGAGAAGTCCTCATGCCGCTGAAACAACATAATAATCTGTTATGCAGAATTCTAAATATTTTTCTCGATATTTTTGTTCAGTATTCTAGCAAGCGCCCTGCATATATTTCAAAGTTACCTACCATTTTTTATTTTATTAATACCTCCCTCGGAACAGGTTCACAGGTCTACTTTTATAAGCTCTGTTAAGCCTTTTACCTATGACATTAGTGGCCTTGAGAAGGAAGCACTTTTTATGTTATGCTTTTTGGATGCTCACTGCTAGATGAAGAACAATTTTTTTTGTTTTATTATAACAAAATTATATCATGTACCGAGTTTTGCCTATTTTGTAGTTGCTGAGGTGAGTGGATGTTTCATGCCATTAGTAATGGCCGAGATAACATAATTTTTCCAAGTAAAAGCTAACTATGCAAAGCTCTAGATGTCCTCAAGTACCGAACTTCTTTCACTAGATGAATTAGTAGCTTCAAAAAATATGTATGTTTAACTTCATTGCAAGTACTCAATTAGAGCATGATTTTTTCTTAACGAGAATGACGGAGTAATTGTTTGTTCACTTGAACTCATGAGACTATACCTTTTGAGAATATACCATTCTATTGGCCTGATGCTAAAAATGCTTTGAAAATCAGCGAGAGCTACGAAATAAAATATATATAGAATTTCGATCAATATTGAATGGTGAAACAACCACATGTTACCGCTATGGAAGTACATATTTCTATCTTTTTTCCTCTGAATGTCTTCCTTGTTATCCATATTGAGCGAGGTTGTTTCTTACTTGTGTTATGTTCACATGTAAGAGTGGATTCACTATGTTCACTTATATTTTGTTCATATGCGAATAAATTAACTTTAGGACCTTAGCAACGCACGGGCATTCAACTAGTCTTCTTTACTATTATATTGGAGTTGGTGGTCATACAACGCGTTTGATGAAGGAGATTGAGACCATCCTATCCATCCAATTATTTTCAACATCCCCGTTTCAACTATGAATCACCGTTGGATCAAAGCAAATCATTGCTTTCCTTCCTTTACTACCCAGCTCGCTAATTGCCATATCAAAACATATCACTGCTTTCCTTAATCTGTTACTACTCTATAAAATCGTTATTTCCTTCCTTCTTTTCCTCAACAAGCTAGGAAAGTGATTATATCTCCGGTAATGCTGAGTTTAATTTGTTACGGAAAGAATCTTACGGACATGCGGGGCAGGGACGAGTTTGCCTGTGCCGCGGTTGTGCACCCATCCGTGCGCCGCGGCCCTTTCGTAAGCATCGCACGGTTCTGCTTCCTTCCCTTATCATGCCTTCCTTTTCCGATTAAAACAAATTGTAAATACCATCCTAATACATGTCTCCTCCATAGAAGGCGCTACGACGGCCCGCGACATCTCCCCGCGATGCCGAGGATAATGGCGGCCAGCGACGTCTCTCCACTGGCAAGCAGCTAGGGATCGTTCGATGCTAGACCTCGCGGGCCGTCGAGGTGTCAAGGAGCCGATCGCTCGCCCGTTCCCATCCTACTCGCTCGTCGTTGGCAGGAACCCGACCCGGCCTCCGGTGACATGAGGTCCATCCAGTCCAGGACGCCGCCGAGGCGCCGACTCGCTCCTGCTGATCAACCTCGTCAGTCTGATCATCAATGTCAACGCCAGCATAGTGCGGTATTTTGCACTACCCCATTCGCGTTCTGGCCGGTTTTATTTCTCGAGCTGATGATCCATTCATAGGACCATGATCATGTAAGTATATGAGTATATCTCATGCGTGCGGCCGGCCTATGTCAGGGACAAGGTAACGATATTGCTTATGTGCTCATTCATATCATCGCTTGAGCGCACTAAACGGCCGTGCAGTGGGCGACATGGTGGACACTCCAGCCAGGCTGATCGGCCGCCCCGTTGGCATGAACATCTCGGCGACATTCGCCGTCAGTGTGCAGTAATTTACTGGCAACACTAATATATGAATGTCCGTCCTGTTCGGCCAGATCAAGTAAGTTGGCGAGGTGGCCAGCCAAGATCTGCTGGAAGAAAAACTCCCACGATGTCCAGCCATCAGCGACTCCTTCCTGCCGCTCCACGTTCCGCCTCCTCCAATTAGAAGGGTACCTGCCTTGTTTCGTTCCCCTCCACCCCATCTGCCAGCATGTAGGCAGAGCCTCAAGAGGAGTGGACTGCGAGTGTGCTTGTGATGTCATCGCTTGTGGTCGTGCTGGTGGCCGTCGCGGTCATGGTGGTGTCATAGATGCGCAGCCGAGCGGAGGGAGGAGGTTCGAGATCATCCTAGTTGTTGGGCCTTCAGCGCCAAGGGATTGGAGGCCGAGGAGGATCTGCCCGTCTTGCTCATTCTCTCCTTGCCTTCTTGGCAGCGCCATGCACCAGGGTTGAGGTTGGGGTTGGTGTTCCACCGGCGGAGGTAGGGAATAGAGCATCGAAGGCCGACATAGGGACTAGCGGTGGTCGCAGGTCGGGCTCCTCCGCGCTGGAGTCTTTGTGGTGATGGGGGGCGCTCGGGGATGCCGGGAGCCGGCAGCTTTCGGAGCTAGCGATGTGTGTAGGCTGTAGCCGGCAGATCGAGCGGCGCGTGCTCTGTGTATATAAGGTCAGTTTGGTACAAATTTATTGGAGTCACAGTCGCTGGTTCGAGTGAATTTACTAACAACCGGGTAACCACTTATGTGTGAAAACTTGCTTGCAGGTTTTCCGTGTATATCACGATCACTATCACACAGCTCACAAGCTACTGGGATGTGATTTTCCTCTAGCAGTGGCAGATAAAGCAATTTTCGGCAATGAACTATATCACCAACATGAGTGGTAATTTAGTATATCTTTGCAGGATTCGGCATTCTTCTGGATCCAAATTTGTGTCCTTGATCGAACTTCATGGTTTTTAGTTTTACAAATTATATTGTTTTTTGACATCTACTATTGCTTATTGACAGCTATGTATGCATTTTTGCAAAGCAACGCAAGCATAGGAAATGTCACCTCAAGAATTGAAAAGGTGCAGATAAGACCCGAAGCATGTGAGTATCTTTTGACTCATTAGTTTTTCTCTCCTTATTTAATTCTGTATTGGTACCTAACTTTAATCCAAAGCTATTGTTTATTAATCTTGAATCGTGTATGCAATAAAACTGTGTAACCTGGAAATATATCTGTGGATTATATTTGGTGACATACTAACTTAAAACTGTGTTGATATTGTAAATCTTCCAAGTATGCATACAGTTGGTGTTTTTGCTTGCATCCTCGCCAGCTATATTGGCAACGTATATTAATTAAAGTGTGCGGTTAATTTAAGTTTATCTTTGCTTGTACAGTTTGTTTTTATCAAACATGCACGGATGATACACAGCTAATAAAAAGGCACGGAAGGAACCCATACGATGACAGTTAAACATATAACCTTTAATGAAGATTGAACTGTAGCATAATTTTCTCCACAAGTTTCTTTTGTGTTACGTTGCAGTTAAAAAAAATCATGTTATTTGCAGGAAGTGAATCTAAAAAGCACCAATATTGTGGGGCATCCATGTAAAATCATCAAATAACTGCCATTTGAATGAGACATTCCCTTATTTTATGACAGTACTGGACGCGCGGGAGCATACGCACATGCCGACTGGTCACCATGTTCGTGCTCGCTCACGGGGCACGGGTACTCGCCACGGTGTAGGAATTGCTGCGGGGAGGTACAGAGGAGGAGCTGGTGGTCTTCGCCCTACCCGGTAACCATAGTTTCAAATAGCCGGCTATAGCGTGGCTATAGCCTCGCTATAGCTGTTTGAGCATGTTGCCGCTAAATGAAATCATGTACAAATTAGCCGCTATAGCCTCATTTAACCCGCTATAGCCTGATTTAGAGGGCTGCCGCTATTTTTCATAGCCCGTTATTTAAAACTATGCCGGTAACCCTTTAACCGCCACCCCTAGAGATTTGGCACCAGTACTAGCCAGTGCATCCCGAGAACCCGTACCGATCCCTCGCCTATGCCGCTACCCCTGCAGTGAACTCCTGCTCTGAGCCGGTTCCCGGCCTCCGCTCCTACTCGCAACTCTCCCACTAGGAGGTGCGCATGACGGTGGCTTGGTTCCCCTCTCAGCGGCGGCTTCTTGAGGAGATGGGGCGCCAACCGGAGTTGCTGGATGTCGACCCGCTACATTGGACAGCCTGCTGGCCGTGATAGAAAAAGAGGTTGATTTCTAAATCTGGTGTTGCCAGTGTTACTTCTGAAGTCTGACATTGCAGATTACATTGTTTTGGGTATTTCTTGTGCTTCTGGCTTCCTCCCGTCAAGATGAAAGGTTGCAGTGTGGAAAGACCCTACTCTTTTCATGGTGGTGTTTGGCTAAGCTCGAGGAACAAAGGGAACTAGGCACGCTATGCATTTGGGCGACACTGAGGTGAGGTGCCAGCCACACACATAGTTTAAGCACATGAGGTGAGAGGTGAGATGAATTCTTAGATTTCTTAATATTACAACTGAAATTATTGAGCTGGTTTCATATCCCATATTTAGGCCACTTTTCTATAACTGAGCAGCTGAGAACTACTTTCACTTCAATTCCAATGATCTAATTTTAAATTGGCAAAAACCATTTCAGCGTTCATGTTCAGTATTGTCATCGTAAAGGTAGAACTGTTAGAGTACGTCACGGGCCTGGGCCCGTTAGTCTTATGGTTTGCTTAGGGGTCAAGTAAGCCTTGCTTGGGAGTCAAGTAAACCTCTCTATATATGGAGAGGAGATGCATCAATCTAATCAAGCAAGAATTAAGAAGGACATCCCTTCCCTCTTGCCACCGGCCGTGGGCAAGACCCCCGGCCGGCATTCTCGCGCCCTCGCAACCCTCTCTCTCCCTCCCAAACCCTAGTAGCCACATAACACTTGGTATCAGCTTTCCCGGGTTCGATCATGTCCAGCCCACCACCGTGTTCTTCCCACCCGCCGCCGCCACACTCCGATGTCCCTACCGTTCTCTCCCCGGCGGAGATCACCGCAGCCCTCCGCGATCTCACCACCGCGGTCCGGGAGATCCACCTCTACTTAGCTGGCCCCTACGGGCCGCCGCTGGCCGCGCCACCAGCCGCCACCACCGGGCCACTACTCCTGCCGTGGCAGCCGCCGCATCTAGCGGTCTCCGCCGCGGTCGCCGCCACCACCCCGCCCTGGTTGGCGTGGCCGTCCCAGCCCCTCATGGGCCCCGTCGCGGTCGTGGCCTCGCTGTAGCAGCCGAGGCTGCTGCTGTCGTCGCCTCCACCCGACGCTGGGCTGCTGCAGTCCCCGCTGCCGCTGTCCACCATCTCCGGGCCGGGCCCTACCTCGGCGCCGGGGGTTCCTCTTCTCCAGCAGCCGACCGCCTTCTTCCCCACCGGGACGCTGCAGCAGCACCAGCAGCAGCTGCCGCCGCCACCAACGCTGCCGCTGCAGCTGTTGTCCTCACCGACGCTGTCATTGCCGTTCGGTGGGCAGCTGCAACAGCAGCAGCTGCTGCTGCCGCCACCGACGCCGTCTCTGCCTTTCGGCGGTGTGGGAGCGACCTTGGCCCCAGGCTCTACATCGACACCGCCCGGGATGCCCTTCCACCAGGTCCGTTTCCCTTCGTCGCCGTCACCGCTTCCGGCTTGGATCGCTATCCGCCACGTGTCGGCGGCGGTGAGGCTGCAGGCTGCTGCGCGCGGCCTCCTAGCGCGTCGGCGTGTGCGGGAGATGCGTGATCTACAGCTGCAGCTCCTCCAAGTTGCGTTTCGTTGCGCAACGGACCTCGATCTCGTCCGCTGCGTCGGGGATCTTGGGCGTGCGGTTTCCCCCACGGGCGGCGGACATGTTGTTTTTCCCGCGGGCAGCGACCTCAAAGTCTGCGCCATCGACAGTCATCCGGCGGGGAGAAGGCATGGTGTCACCGACAGGAGCGCACCGCGTAGCACCACTGCATTCCGCCGCCGGCCGCCACGCGGGCTCCTTTTGTCCCGCTGGTTTCCATGGGATCCAGGTGGCTGTACAAGTGCACGTCCGACAGGCGGATGGTGTCCACTTTATGTTCAGGGGTCAACAATAAAGCGTCCTAGTCCATTTCAGGTTGAGAGTAATAAAACAAGCCGAGGTGTAAAAGGCTTGTTTTTAGGCGTCGAGTCATGGTTTGCTTAGGTTGCAGCTCAAGGACGAGCTGCATGTCTAGGTGGGGTGTAGTGTTAGAGTACGTCACGGGCCTGGGCCCGTTAGTCTTATGGTTTGCTTAGGGGTCAAGTAAGCCTTGCTTGGGAGTCAAGTAAACCTCTCTATATATGGAGAGGAGATGCATCAATCTAATCAAGCAAGAATTAAGAAGGACATCCCTTCCCTCTTGCCCGGCCGTGGGCAAAAGGCCCCCGGCCGGCCTTCTCGCGCCCTCGCAGCTCTCTCTCTCCCTCCCAAACCCTAGCAGCCCCATAACAAGAACTATACCTCATTTTAACTTCCCATTATCAAAAAGAATAATATTACTGATTTTTTACACATATTCCTCAGAAATAGCCTAGACATGTTCACCATGATATGCCATATTAAAATATGAGACTGTACTTATTTTTTCCATTTGCATGCGATCCAGGGTGAGCATCGGTCATCGATGCCCACCATTCTGTATATGCGCATTCTGCAGACTAGCAAGATCACTCAACGTAGTACTGTACTGGCATATGCATCGTTCTTGGCTGACTTTATTCTCTTAAAATCTCGACCATGCCATGTTGTACATTATATGTGCAATCTTTAGTTGTGTTTTATTTACCTGACACTAACCATACAATCATCATTTGCTAACATTATATTGTTCCCTGACTTCATCCAGAATAGCCTACAATGGTTTTCCGTATTATACAAAATCATGACTCTTCGGTAGAAACAAATAAAACAAGAGAAGATGCCAGACACTGAATATGGAGGCATCTTCCCTGAAGATGTGTTGAAAATAAATACATCATTGGTTACTTCCGTCTTTCTATGTGTAGTTTTTATATGTCGTTGTAATTCTCAGTGTACAGTTTGTCCCATGACGTCTTTTTTCATTACAAACATTTTTTAAGGTTTCCCACCTTAGTTTCTTTTGCTGAGTGGATGCCTGGATGGTTGCAATAAGATTGTTCGGCAGGTGCCTCCGCGTCCATCACAGGTATAAGCACTTGTACTTGTTCGCAAAATTGAGGTTATTTTGTGTAACTTGAGGAGCTATCCTCATTTGCATAAGTATAAATATTAATGGTGATGAAAGCCAAACTATTTGATGCACGCTTTTTTTTGTTTGGGAAGCATGGTTAATTTTACATTTTTATTTTCTTTTGGGCTGCTAGAAATTGATGATGATCCAAGCATTAAGAAAGTTGTTGGCGTGCTACTTAGAGCTGTCGGATCAGCAATACTGGCTGAAGTGAAAACCCACACTTGTACTTGCTTTTCAGGTGTGTTTTCTATGCCACCTTACAGTTGTTCTGTCGATAATATTGGCACTTACTTTCTAAATCTGAATGAGGTTGCATAAGCCCTCAAGATCTTAAAGGAGAACGTTTTGTTTGGGGTTAAAACTTCAGCCATAAGAGCCCTCATTTTTTCAGAACTAGAATTTGATAACATTTACTGCAGTTGAACTAAATCTTCCAGAATTGAGAATCCTTTATGTGTATCACACCATAATATAACTTGTCTATTTTCTCATAATCCTTATTGGTGCATTTAAAGGAATGAAAAATTCTTGTTTTTTCTCATTTTGTACATTTTTTTACTATACCTCTTACTGAAACTAGATCTAGCCTTTAGTTGTTTTGGTGAGGAAACAAAGTTTAAATTTCATATAAAAATTACATTTTTCATGTTCTATGCTATATGCTTACAATTTTCATATACTGCTCCAATTTTTTCACCCTTCTGGGCAAATCAGAATGGCCTTCAAACCTGAAACGATCCGATTGGGACTTGGAAGTGAGTGTGCATAAGGAAGTTGGAACTTGCAGAACTGGCGAAGAACTTTCCAACATCATAAATTATGATATGTTATTTTCATTCTCTGGAGAGTGGCACATAGTGGAATGGAAGCACCTTAAGTACCTAGATAATAGATATTTTTTTACAAAAGGTTCTGAGGTGATTAGCGTAGATATAAGAACATCTAAAATATTTAAAAAGTTTGCATTAGAAGGAGGTATGTACTCAACATTTTTTTTAGATGAAAAGGGGTTGGAACCCCCCAGGTTCCATTTGCATGCAACCAAGTTTGTTCACAGAGTTTATTACAACCGAGCTGCGACCCTCGGGACACCATCAGCACATAACAGGACCGGAGAAATACAACATGCTAACACCAGAAACTCATTTGTTCAGGCATCAAAACGGGAAAGGAAACCTAAGCGATCAAACTCTAAAGTAAAAAACCAACTCCAGCGAGCTCCCCCTGGAACATTTCCTGGTGTCGACGATTTTCTTACTCCATCATCTGAGGACAAGCTCCCCGATCTTGCCAGAAAGCCCCCTCAGGGAAGTCAGTTCCAGGCTATCCGGAGGAGTTCCCCATGGTGGTGATCCAGAAGGAGCAGATTCGCGTCCAGGAGCACAAAATGTTTGTCCGGGCTAGCAGATGCCAGCTTCTGATCGTATATCTGAGTCGGCGGAGCATGTCCTTGACACCTGGCCATCTTAGCTCCTGGAAACACATTTCATTACGAACTGACCATAAGGTCCACAAAGTAGCCGAAGCAAAAATATTAAGCACTGTATTTTATTATCACTTAACCACCAGCGAGCAACCGATTCAAAAGATTTGCCAATGGAAAGCTTAAAGATATCCGAAATGACATCCCAAAGGCTCGTTGCCACAACACATTCGAAGAACAAGTGTTTGGCAGATTCATGTTCATTGCAAAATAAATAGGAATCATCATCAACAGTCCTTCTCTTACTCAAATTATCTCTGGTTAGGAGCCTATCATTGGATAACAGCCATAGGAAAATATGAATACGAGGAGGAACATGAAGTTTCCAAACTGCTGGAGTATGAATAGGAATAACTCCACCGTTATTAACAATACCATAAAAAGAGCTAACAAAATAGGTCCCCGAGGAGTGGAAAAGCCAGACCGGAGAGTCCTCCTCATCAGAGAACCTTATTGTCTTAATAAGCTCAACCAACTCGAGCCACCTGTTGAACAAAATGGGAGAAACCGATCACCTAAAGGATAATTTTAACTCAACCCCATCCCAGACCTCACTGATTGTCTTTGATTATTCATTCACAACAACATAAAGATCCCAGAATAAAATCGCAAGAGAACATTGGCCAAGCCAAATATCTTCCCAAAAAAGCACTTTACGCCCATTACCAACTTTCCATTTATAACCCACACGAGCAGCAGAGGCTGCCCACATCACTCCCTTCCAAAAGGGAGAACAATGTGTAGGGTTGGCACAAAGAATATTTGGAGACAGATTATATTTAAAATCTACAATAGTTTTCCAAATCTTATTTTTATCAAGATGGTACCTTTTGATCCAAGAAGCAAGCAAGCACAAGTTAAACTCTCTAATATTCTGGATACCTAAGCCACCAAATTCCTTTTTTTGGGAAACCATGTCCCAGGAAGCCAGATGCTATTTATGAGAGTCACCCATGTTATTCCAAAAGAAATGAGCCAACTGGGTATTAATGAGTTTGATAGCCCATTTAGGGAATTTTAAAAAAGATAGTAAATACATAGGGATACTAGCAATACAAGACTGGAGAAGGATGAGTCTACCTCTATAGGACAGTAACTTACCCATCCACCCTGCAATACGTTTCATAATCTTATCTAAGATAGGCTGCATGTCCTCCCTCCGCAACTTAGAAAAGTGAAGGGGGACCCCTAGGTAAGTAAAAGGAAAATCTGAAATTTTGCAGCCAAAGATCTGTGCAAACAGATTGGCCTCCTCCTCAACTATATTAATAGTAAGAAGGTCGCTTTTATGATAATTAATGCGCATGCCAGACATCTGTTCGAAACAAGTCAACAACCATTTCAAATGCCTAGCCATATCAATATTCTTCTGAAGGAAGAGGATAGTATCATCAGCATATTGAATACTAATAACCCCACCAGGAATAGCATTCGACATAAGCCCACAGATCATGTTGTTAGAAGCAGCTTTATATAAAAAAATTGTAAACACATCGGCAGTAAAGTTGAAAAGGATGGGGGACAGGGGATCACCCTGTTTTAAACCCTTCCCAGCAAAAAAGTGCTTACCATTGACATCATTGATACGAAAGCAAAAAGAACCTTTAACAAGGACAGACTCGATCAGGTTACGGAATTTTAAACTAAAACGCCTAGATTTCAACATATCATCGAAGAAACCCCAATCAACGCGATCATATGCTTTTTCATAGTATAGTTTTAAAACTAGACCAGATTGTTTTTTTGAATGCACGTCATGGATAACCTCGTGAGCGGCAACAACACTCTCTAAAATGTAACGGCTTTTAATAAAAGCAGTTTGATTCTTTGCAATAATTCTATTACCAATAGGAGAAACTCTATTCGTCATAGCTTTAGTTATAATCTTCAAACTACAATTACCAAGACTAATAGGACGGAATTTCTTCATGTCACGAGCATCCTGCTCTTTAGGAATTAAAGTAATAATAGCAAAGTTGAGACGTGACACATCAAGAGTCCCTTTCTCAAAATCTCTAACTAAAGCCATGAAATCATTTTTTATAAGGGCCCAAAAATTCTGATAGAACAAGAAGGAGAATCCGTCAGGTCCGGGGGCACCTGCAGCATAAGATCCCATCACAGCGGCATAGATTTCCTCTTCAGAAAAAGGGGAATCAAGGAGGGCAATTTCCTCATCATTGAGTAAATCAGCCTCATCCCAAAAATCATCACCCAGGGAAAAATCAGAGCGAGTTTCTTTAGCAAAGAGGTTTTTGTAAAAAGTAGAAGCAATCTGAAGCATCTCCTCAGTAGATTCAACCGTTCCATCTGGACCATCCAGGATAGCAAGAGTCTTCTTACGTTTTCTTTGATTAGCTAAAGCGTGGAAATAGGCCGTATTACGATCTCCTTCGACTATCTTCCTATCCCTAGAGCGCTGCCAAGCCTTAGTCTCTTCCTGAACCCACAAGCTATCCAGCTCCACTTTAATCTCTTTCATACGAACATTATCAGCATTGTTCAAACAATTTTTCTCAGAAAAAAACATCTAAGATATCAAACTCTTGCATAAGAGCTCTCTTTTTTTTTCTGAGCAGCCTCAATATTAATACCCCACCCTTTAGCCGCTTTACGTAGTGACCGCAATTTAAATTGCCAAATGTCAATAGCTGATGAAAAGCAACACGGTGAATTCCACACTTTACGAACTAAAGTAGAAAATTCATCATGCTGTAGCCACCATTTTTCAAATCGAAAAAGCTTAGGAGGGGGAGGGAAATTAAGACCAACATCAATCACCAGAGGAGTGTGTACTCAACATTTTTTGGGTGGATGTTATACTTATAGGGATCAATCATTTCATCATGTCAGTATAGTTTGTTGAGTCGTATATGTACATGCAGCCAAATATGTGAGGAGCCGGTGCCGTGTGGAGAGGAAATGGATGAATTGGAGATTGAGACAATGAAGATGCATCATGGTCAAGCCTACAATCTTGCCACCTTAAGGGGTGGCGCGACGTCAAGATACCTTGCCTAGGAGCAGATGTTTGTAGCAACATACATGTGTTGATGCATGGGTACACAACATAGTATATTTTAATCAAAATCTATATATACCTTTGTTGTTTGCTTAGCAACACACGTCACTTGAGATGGAGGAATTAATGTTTGTGGCTACATGTGGAAATTGAGCGTTGCTCATGCTTGACATTCATGGTTGCAGAGTAAACAACCATTTGAGTAATTTATCTCGTCGTATAATTGTTTCATATAGCTTTTAGTCCCTTGAAGTCATTTTTACCGACACATAGAATTAGGGATAATACACCAACAACAAGCAAAATTAAATCAGAAAGCAATATGAGATATTTTTGAAAAAAATAGATATCAAAGTTCCAAATCATCTCATCTAGAAAAAATTGCACACAAAATAAAGAATGTAAATATGTAAATAAATAAATAGAAACTCATGAAAATCCAAATATACATTTTCTTATAGTTACTTCACTTAGGAACCAACAATAAGCATCAAAAGCTGTAAAATGGAATTCATATTTCAGCGATGAAGATCAAGAGCATGCTCCAGTAGTTTGAGTAACCCAAGGACATCCTCCTCGGCTGGTTGGTGTTATCGTTGAAAGGGTCTCTTCATTTCTAACTCCTCCTCGGCACCACATTTTTCACATGGATTATGTTCACATGTATGATGGTGAAATTAATTTAAGGGACCGTGGCAACGCACGGGCATTCAACTAGTTATATGTAAGATCAGAATTAATATGGGCATCATGTCCTAACATAGAGATGATGCAACACACCTCTCTTATATTCCACAAGAAATAAACTTCATCAATCTTTAGTAAGAATTAACAAAGCATAGCAATAAGTACTTTGACATGAAGTTTGAATATCAAATATGCTACCTTGAACAAACAAGATCGTCACTACTGTCACATGATGAACATAGCACATGCATTCACTTTATCCATGGTGAGCTAAAAAAATAAAGGCAAAGCCATAATAGCTCTTGAACATATTGTCACTATCCAATCACTAAAACCATGCTACTCCATTTAATACACACATCACACCACACACGCTCTTGCACATATGTTTGATCAGAACAAATACTTAACAACGGGGTACATAATATGCATCTATCAATACATCTCACCATATAATGAGATCAGATCGCATAAAACAATATCATAGAATAAGGATCCACCACATAGGTATTCAAATATGGCCATAATCAAGATAGGCGGCTCATATAGCACTAAGGTCTATGAAGAACATGAGAGAAATAGATCAAGGTACTGCCACAAACCCGTAGTCCAGAGGTGGACTACTCCCTGTTGGTCATAGTGATGATGATGAAGACATTGTAGAAGGTGGAGATCCCTCTGTCGGTGATCCCGACGGAGTTTTCCCCTCCAATCTTCTCTGCAGCAGCCTCCGTTTTCGTGTTTCTGTGTTTGTGCGGCGCTCTTCTCCCGAGAACTCTTCAGGGTCATATATATAGTCGTCTTAGTGCAAAATACGTCATTTCACGAAAGAATCATGGCAAACAGATGATCGACAGCTGAAAGAGGGGGGTGGCGCGCCCTCCCTTCCCAGGCGTGCAACCTGGCCACTTTCACCCCCCAGTCCTCTTCAGGTGAGCTTCTAAGGCCCATGTTGCTTCTTCCGATGAAAAATTGACGCTCCAAAAATCCCAGGTCAATTTGACTCCGTATAGGTCCCTGAAACTGAAAAATACACAAAACAGGGTTTTCCTGTTCTGCAGCGTATAACCCAAATAAAGGGGATCATTGGTAAATCCCCATAAATCAATGTAAAACATGGTATTATCATCATATATGTTGCAAATATGTGGGAATTACATATGATAAAGGACAAAGTTCATGTATGCATTTTACATGCATTAACATCAAGGGGTGCTCATCCGAGCATCGAGGTCCGCCCCGTCGGATCAACGCTGCCCGCCCGTGGGAGAAGCGAGGGCCACTCGTCAGAGCATCGAGGGCCGCCCCATCGGAGCTATGCTGCCTGCCCGTGGGAGTAGCGAGGGCTGCCCCATCGGAGCTTTGAGTGCTGACGTGTGACCAGCGAGGGCCGCCACGCGGGAGTAGCACCGGCGCCCACCCGTGGGAGCTTCGAGGGCCGCTGTGTGAGCTTCATGATATGTCTCAAACATATCTATAATTTCTTATGTTCCATGCTACTTTTATGACAATACTCACATGTTTTATACACACTTTATGTCATTATTACGCATTTTCCGGCACCAACCTATTAACGAGATGCCGAAGAGCCGATTCTTGTCAAGTTTGCTGTTTTTGGTTTCAAAAATCCTACAAAGGAAATATTCTCGGAATTGGACGAAATCAACGCCCAGGGTCTTATTTTTCCACGGAGCTTCCAGAAGACCGAAGAGCATATGAAGTGGGGCCACGAGGGCCCGTAACCATAGGGCGGCGCGGCCAGCATGGGGCCCGCGCCGGCCTATGGTGTGGGCCTCCTGCTGTTGGAGATATGCCCAAGAGGCAATAATAAAATGGTTATTATAATATATCTTTGTGTTTATGATAATGTTTACATACCATGCTATAATTGTATTAACTGAAACATTGATACATGTGTGTTATGTGAACAACAAAGAGTCCCTAG
The DNA here is from genome assembly GCF_019359855.2 of Lolium perenne. Taxonomy (NCBI): domain Eukaryota; kingdom Viridiplantae; phylum Streptophyta; class Magnoliopsida; order Poales; family Poaceae; genus Lolium; species Lolium perenne. The sequence continues at coordinate 220,640,114 of NC_067247.2, forward strand.
TAAGCCTCTTGTATAACTAGCTTGTTGATTAATAGATGATCATGGTTTCGTGATCATGAACATTGGATGTTATTAATAACAAGGTTATGTCATTGTATGAATGATGTAATGGACACACCCAATTAAGCATAGCATAAGATCACGTCATTAAGTTATTTGCTATAAGCTTTCGATACATAGTTACCTAGTCCTTATGACCATGAGATCATGTAAATCATTTATACTGGAAAGGTACTTTGATTACATCAAACGCCACTGCGTAAATGGGTGGTTATAAAGGTGGGATTAAGTATCCGGAAAGTATGAGTTGAGGCATATGGATCAACAGTGGGATTTGTCCATCCCGATGACGGATAGATATACTCTGGGCCCTCTCGGTGGAATGTTGTCTAATGTCTTGCAAGCATATGAATAAGTTCATAAGAGACCACATACCACGGTACGAGTAAAGAGTACTTGTCAGGAGACGAGGTTGAACAAGGTATAGAGTGATACCGATGATCAAACCTCGGACAAGTAAAATATCGCGTGACGAAGGGAATTGGTATCGTATGTGAATGGTTCATTCGATCACTAAGTCATCGTTGAATATGTGGGAGCCATTATGGATCTCCAGATCCCGCTATTGGTTATTGGTCAGAGAGAAGTCTCAACCATGTCTACATAGTTCACGAACCGTAGGGTGACACACTTAAGGTTTGATGTTGAAATGGTAGAACTTGAATATGGAATGGAGTTCGAAGTTTTGTTCGAAGTCCCGGATGAGATCCTGGACATCACGAGGAGTTCCGGAATGGTCTGGAGAATAAGATTCATATATAGGAAGTCATATTCCAAGTTTGGAAATGATCCGGTGCATTTATGGCAGGTTCTAGAAGGTTCTAGAAAAGTCTGGAAGAATAGCACTATGGAAGGTGGAGTCCCGGAGGAACTCCACTAGCATGGCCGGCCAGCCCTAAGGGGAAGGAATCCCAGGTGGATTCCACCTGAGGTGGCCGGCCACCCCACCTAAGGAAAAGGTGGGAGTCCCACCTTGGGTAGGACTCCCTCCTTGAGTAGGTTTCCCACCTTTGGGAAGTTTTGGTGTTGGGGTCTTATTCAAAGACTTGGACTACAACTCTTGGGGCTTCCACCTATATAATGAGGGGCATAGGAGAGGGGGCTGACCACCACAAGCCCATAGCTTGGCCGCACCCATAGGTGGCCGGCCACCCCCTCTCCCAAACCCTAGCCGCCCCCTCTCTCCTCCTCTTCTCCCGCACGCTTAGCGAAGCTCCGCCGGAGATCTCCACCGCCACCGCCACCACGCCGTCGTGCTGCCGGATTCAAGGAGGAGCTACTACTTCCGCTGCCCGCTGGAACGGGGAGAAGGACGTCGTCTTCATCAACACCGAACCTGTGACCGAGTACGGAGGTGCTGCCCGATCGTGGCACCGTGATCAAGATCTTCTACGCGCTTTTGCAAGCGGCAAGTGATCGTCTACCGCAGCAATAAGAGCCTACTCTTATAGGCTTTGGAAATCTTCAAGGGTTAGTCTTGATCATCCCCTCGTTGCTCCCGTCTTCTAGATTGCATCTTGGCTTGGATTGCGTTCTCGCGGTAGGAAATTTTTTGTTTTCTATGCAACGAATCCCTACAGTGGTATCAGAGCCGTGTCTATGCATAGATGGTTGCACGAGTAGAACACAATGGTTTTGTGGGCGTTGATGCTCTTGTTATCTTTAGTTTGAGTACTTTGCATCTTTGTGGCATAGTGGGATGAAGCGGCTCAGACTAACTTTACATGACTGCGTTCATGAGACTTGTTCCTCGTTCGACATGCAACTTGTATTGCATAAGAGGCTTTGCGGGTGTCTGTCTCTCCTACTATAGTGAAGATTCAGTTTACTCTTCTATTGACAACACTAGTATCACCGTTGTGGTTCATGTTCGTAGGTAGATTAGATCTTACTCGAAAACCCTAAACCACGTAAAATATGCAAACCAAATTAGAGATGTCTAACTTGTTTTCGCAGGGTTTGGTGATGTGATATGGCCATAATGTGATGATGAATATGTATGAGATGATCATTATTGTATTGTGGCAACCGGCAGGAGCCTTATGGTTGTCTTTAAATTTCATGTTGAGTAGTATTTCAAAGTAGTTGTAATAGTTGCTACATGAGGTGAACAACCATGAAGACGGCGCCATGAACCTTGACGCTGCGCCGACGATGATGGAGATCATGCCCGTTGATGATGGAGATCATGTCCGTGCTTTGGAGATGAAGATCGAAGGCGCAAAGACTAAAGGGCCATATCATATCACATATGAATTGCATGTGATGCTAATCCTTTATGCATCTTATTTTGCTTAGAAAGCGACGGTAGCATTATAAGATGATCCCTCACATTAATATCAAGATAATAAAGTGTTCTCCCCTCGTATGCACCGTTGTACAGTTCGTCGTTTCAAAGCATCTCGTGATGATCGGATGTGATAGATTCAACGATTACATACAACGGGTGTAAGCCATGTTGCACACGCGGAATAGTTGGGTTTGCTTGACGAGCCTAGCATGTACAGACATGGCCTCGGGACAACGGAAACCGAAAGGTTGAACACGAGTCATATGGATGATATGATCAACATTATTGATGTTCACCATTGAAGCTACATCATCTCACGTGATGATCGGTTTTGGTGTAGTGGATTTGGATCGTGTACCACTTAACAACTATGAGGGATGTTGTATTAAGTGGGAGTTCATTAGTAATTAGATTAAAACATGAACTAATTATCATAAACATAGTCCGAGTAGTATTTTGAATTAATTTTGTAGTATTGGCATCCGTTTTCTACCATGCGCTAGTCTTGTTATTGAGATAGAAATACTGTTAAAATCTGACAAGAAACTTTACGGATTGGTACCGTATTGTTAAAGAATCAAGAATTGTTTAAGTCCTATTGCAAACTTTTAGTAAATCTCACATTGTTGATTCAAAGAGCTATGGTTTCAATTAGTACCTAAAGTTATCTTGTCTCCGTGAAACTTGAAGTTCAAATCTGTTTGAAAAGTAAGGAGCTGAAAATTTAGTTTTCAGAAATAATCAAGGTATGAGATATATGTGATATCTAAGACCTTCTTGCAAGATGATATAATATAATTTGGTGAGACTACATAAACTCATAAGTTTTATGGGAATGTATGAAGGTTGAAGATGCCAGGCGTCACAATCCTCCAACTATTGGGGCACTAATAATATTCGCATATCCATGAAGTTATCATCCTTAGTATGCACCGTTGCTAAGACTCGTCGTTTCGAAGCATCACGTGATGATCGGGTGTTATAGATTCTACGTGTGCTTACAACGGGTGCAAGCTAGATTTGCACATGCAAATACCAAGGTTAGAACTTTACGAGCCTAGCATGTACAGACATGGTCTCGGAAAGTCGTCATGATATGATGGATAAAATTATGAGTGAAATTGTTCATCATATTACAAAGTTACTAATAGTGAAATCTGGAACACTTGTCATATGATGATCAACTTCAAAGTAAGAACCTCAAGGTTATTGGTATTTGACCAACAAAACCTAGAAGTTAATGATGTTGAAGTGTTTTTCTGAATAATGAGGAAAGCTAAAAGAGAAACTGCAAAAGATATTTTGGCAAATAGAAAAGAAAAGACTAGAAAGTCTAGCTCAGGTGTATATAAATGATATACATGTTATGGTTGTATTCCTAGTAAAGTCACACTATGAAATTCTTGGGTATTAGTACTATATTGGTTGGTATGAAATGTCATACAAAACAACGCAATACAAGAATACAATGGCCTAAGTGACTGACAAGGAATATGATAGGAATACACGTCTGGAACAAAATAAAGTGTTATTATGTTCGTCGTTGGCATTCTATCTAGCCCTTAGAATTTATAATAAAGAACTTAATAATTGTTATTTTGCTCTGGTCAAATGAAAACAATGAGTTGTTCAAATTATGACATTACTCCATGTACGATGGATAAGTTATTATAAATCTTAATGGTGAAACACACATACATAACACTGACGCTAAAATGCCATAAGGCAAATGATTTGAATTCCACTTATTTGTGGAACCGCTATTTAGGTCATGTTAGAAATGAACGCATGAAGAAACTCCATGTAAATGGATTTTTGGAGTCATTTGATTTTTGAATCATTTGGCGCTTGCAAATCTTTTCTAAAGAGAATGATTAAAATACCGTTCATAGGCCAAGAATTGAATGGGCAACTAACTTAGTGGAAAAATACATGATGATGTATGTGGTTCACTAGACATAGTTGTGTGCGGGAGATTCTTCTACTTCATGAAAACTTTCAACAATGAATTGAGTATATGTGGATATATTCGATAAGGAAGAAGTTTGAAATTTTTGAATGGATTCAAATAAATTTCAATATGAAGTGGAAATCATCGTAATAGAAAAATCAAATATCTATGATTGGATCATGGTGGAAATATTTGAATTACGAGTTTTAGCAAACATCTAAGAGAGTCATGAAATTGTTCTACAACTCACATTTCTTGGAGTATCATAATGATGATATAGTATCCAAGAGATGTATCCAAACCTTGTTGGATTAATGATGAGATAAAATATTATGACGCCATTATATTTTTGTGGATTATGCTTTAGTGACTACCGCTTTTACACTAAATAGAGCATCATCATGATCCGTAGAAATGACACCATATGAGTTATGGCATGGGTATAAATCATGATAGTCCTTTCTTTAAATTTTGGTCTAAAAGTTTACAACCAAAATCGGATAAATGTCTTTGTAGGTTATCCCAAAGAATTGATTGGGAATTCTTTCCACTGTGAAGTAAACGACAAAAGTGTTTGTTAATGTTACTTGCTTATTTCAAAGAAATTGTTTTCTAGCGAAATATTTGAGTGGGAGGACAATAGAACTTGATAAGGTTTATGAACCTGAGCATAATGATCAGAGTAGCGCAGCATCGGAAATTGGTTCCAGAAGCGACCACGATGATCATGGCTCCCATGACTACAAAGTGTTTTAGCCATGGAGATCGAAGTACATATTGAACCTTGTAGGTATGGTTTACTTTGTGATCAAATAAATGATTTGTGGACAAAGGATTGATTGTGAACAATGATAAACCAACTACAAACAAAGAAGTTATGATGGGCCCTGACTCCGTTAAAATGGCTATACGCCATGAAATCCAAATACTTTTTGAAAAGTAAATGGATCTATAAAATTGATGGACTTGGATGAAATATCCTTGAAGAAGCTTGACTTGTCGAAAAGTTGTTTACGACAAAGTTCAAAGAGTTGACTACGACAAGATTAGATCTTCCGTAGCAATGCTTAAAGTCTATATGGATTATTCTAGTAATCACTACATATTTCCTTTATGAGATATGTTAATAGGATGGCAAAAAACATTACTTATCAGAAGTGTGTATTAAAGGTGTATACAAGATACAACCAAGAGTTTTGCTGGTTCATGGAATACTAGATAGGTATACGAACTTCAATTGGATGAAGTAAGTATCGCGGAGTTGGAATCTTCACCAGATGAAATAGTCAAAGAGTTTTTGATTTCATCAGAGACGATGAAGAGGCTTGCATTTGCAAGAAATTAAGTGGGAGCGCTGAGACATATTTATAATACTTTATGTAGATGACATATAGTTGGTTATAAATGATGTAATTATATACTTGATTAAAAGATTTCATTGAGAATTAACTTCAATGAAAGGATATGGACTGAAACAAATTTAGTGTCAAGATCTATGAAGATAGATTGAAACACATAAATAAGTTTAAGTCAAAGTACATAGGATGGATATTGAAGTAGTTCAATATAGAAATATTAAGAAAATGTTCTTGTCATGTGAAGGTTTAACAAGACTTGAGTGTATCTGACACTCAATGAGTAAAAACACATGAGTGATTATAGATCACGAATAATATGTACACAATCAGATGTCATGTGCTATAAAGTGTTATGAGCATATACCAGAATGATTCATATGATGATCATTGGATGACAGTAAGAATATTCTTGAGTACTTTAGAAGAACTAAGGATATATATATATATATATATATAGTTTTGTATGGGATATGACAAACAAATCGCTGTAAGATGTTGCACCGATATTTGTTTTGTCACATATGAAAATAAAATTTCAATCTCAAATTAGACTAAGTGTTGTTTAAAAGGTAGCACGATGAGCTAGAAGTTGTCTATGCTAGATTTAGAAGAGTTCTAAATATTATGACGGATTCTACAAAAGAAGGCAGAATATGTCATTGTTTTGACAATGGCAAAGGATGTTAAAGTCAAGAGGTTCTTTGAGAACTTGGTGTAGTTCCGACAGAGTCAGAACTTTGAAGCTATATTGTGTGTGACAATATTAGTAACATATTTCAGACCGCGGAATTAAGGTTCCACCAGAAAACCAAACATATTTAATGCCGACTCATTTGGAAATGAGTGATGCGTTGAGACGCAAATGAATTACAAAATACATACGTTTCTGAGCATGTCAGATCCGTTAACTAAAACCTCTCCCGTGAGCAAAACATGATAAAGCACCGGAAGGCCAAGGTGTTATATCTTTACAAATGTAAACTAGATTATTGACTCTAGTGCAAGTGGGAGACTGTTGGAGATATGCCCAAGAGGCAATAATAAAATGGTTATTATAATATATCTTTGTGTTTATGATAATGTTTACATACCATGCTATAATTGTATTAACTGAAACATTGATACATGTGTGTTATGTGAACAACAAAGAGTCCCTAGTAAGCCTCTTGTATAACTAGCTTGTTGATTAATAGATGATCATGGTTTCGTGATCATGAACATTGGATGTTATTAATAACAAGGTTATGTCATTGTATGAATGATGTAATGGACACACCCAATTAAGCATAGCATAAGATCACGTCATTAAGTTATTTGCTATAAGCTTTCGATACATAGTTACCTAGTCCTTATGACCATGAGATCATGTAAATCATTTATACTGGAAAGGTACTTTGATTACATCAAACGCCACTGCGTAAATGGGTGGTTATAAAGGTGGGATTAAGTATCCGGAAAGTATGAGTTGAGGCATATGGATCAACAGTGGGATCTGTCCATCCCGATGACGGATAGATATACTCTGGGCCCTCTCGGTGGAATGTCGTCTAATGTCTTGCAAGCATATGAATAAGTTCATAAGAGACCACATACCACGGTACGAGTAAAGAGTACTTGTCAGGAGACGAGGTTGAACAAGGTATAGAGTGATACCGATGATCAAACCTCGGACAAGTAAAATATCGCGTGACAAAGGGAATTGGTATCGTATGTGAATGGTTCATTCGATCACTAAGTCATCGTTGAATATGTGGGAGCCATTATGGATCTCCAGATCCCGCTATTGGTTATTGGTCAGAGAGAAGTCTCAACCATGTCTACATAGTTCACGAACCGTAGAGTGACACACTTAAGGTTTGATGTTGAAATGGTAGAACTTGAATATGGAATGGAGTTCGAAGTTTTGTTCGAAGTCCCGGATGAGATCCCGGACATCACGAGGAGTTCCGGAATGGTCCGGAGAATAAGATTCATATATAGGAAGTCATATTCCAAGTTTGGAAATGATCCGGTGCATTTATGACAGGTTCTAGAAGGTTCTAGAAAAGTCTGGAAGAATAGCACTATGGAAGGTGGAGTCCCGAAGGAACTCCACTAGCATGGCCGGCCAGCCCTAAGGGGAAGGAATCCCAGGTGGATTCCACCTGAGGTGGCCGGCCACCCCACCTAAGGAAAAGGTGGGAGTCCCACCTTGGGTAGGACTCCCTCCTTGAGTAGGTTTCCCACCTTTGGGAAGTTTTGGTGTTGGGGTCTTATTCGAAGACTTGGACTACAACTCTTGGGGCTTCCACCTATATAATGAGGGGCATAGGAGAGGGGACTGACCACCACAAGCCCATAGCTTGGCCGCACCCATAGGTGGCCGGCCACCCCCTCTCCCAAACCCTAGCCGCCCCCTCTCTCCTCCTCTTCTCCCGCACGCTTAGCGAAGCTCCGCCGGAGATCTCCACCGCCACCGCCACCACGCCGTCGTGCTGCCGGATTCAAGGAGGAGCTACTACTTCCACTGCCCGCTGGAACGGGGAGAAGGACATCGTCTTCATCAACACCGAACGTGTGACCGAGTACGGAGGTGCTGCCCGATCGTGGCACCGTGATCAAGATCTTCTACGTGCTTTTGCAAGCGGCAAGTGATCGTCTACCGCAGCAATAAGAGCCTACTCTTATAGGCTTTGGAAATCTTCAAGGGTTAGTCTTGATCATCCCCTCGTTGCTCCCGTCTTCTAGATTGCATCTTGGCTTGGATTGCGTTCTCGCGGTAGGAAATTTTTTGTTTTCTATGCAACGAATCCCTACACCTGCGCCGCCTCCAACTCTGCCCTTCCGCCTACTTATAGCCTCCATCGCGAAAACCCTTTTACCGAGAGCCACGATACGGAAAACCTTCCAGAGACGCCGCCGCCGCCAATCCCACCTCGGGGGATTCAGGAGATCGCCTCCGGCACCCTGCCGGAGAGGGGAATCATCTCCCGGAGGACTCTACATCACCATGATCGCCTCCGGACTGATGTGTGAGTAGTTCATCCTTGGACTATGGGTCCATAGCAGTAGCTAGATGGTTGTCTTCCCCTCATTGTGCTATCATGTTAGATCTTGTGAGCTGCCTATCATGATCAAGATCATCTATTTTTAATGCTACATGTTGTGTTTGTTGGGATCCGATGAATATGGAATACTATGTCAAGTTGATTATCAATCTATCATATATGTGTTGTTTATGATCTTGCATGCTCTCCGTTGCTGGTAGAGGCTCTGGCCAAGTTGATACTTGTGACTCCAAGAGGGAGTATTTATGCTCGATAGTGGGTTCATGCCTCCATTGAATCTGGGACAGTGACAGAAAGTTCTAAGGTTGTGGATGTGCTGTTGCCACTAGGGATAAAACATCAATGCTTTGTCTAAGTATATTTGTGTTGATTACATTACGCACCATACTTAATGCAATTGTCTGTTGTTTGCAACTTAATACTGGAAGGGGTGCGGATGCTAACCCGAAGGTGGACTTTTTAGGCATAGATGCATGCTGGATAGCGGTCTATGTACTTTGTCGTAATGCCTGATTAAATCTCATATTACTCATCATGATATGTATGTGCATTGTTATGCCCTCTTTATTTGTCAATTGCCCAACTGTAATTTGTTCACCCAACATGCTATTTATCTTATTGGAGAGACACCACTAGTGAACTGTGGACCCCGGTCCATTCTTTTACATCTGAATACAATCTACTGCAATCATTGTTCTCTATTGTTCTTTGCAAACAAACATCATTTTCCACACCATACGATTAATCCTTTGTTTACAACAAGCCGGTGAGATTGACAACCTCACTGTTAAGTTGGGGCAAAGTATTTTGATTGTGTTGTGCAGGTTCCACGTTGGCGCCGGAATCCCTGGTGTTGCGCCGCACTACACTCCGTCACCAACAACCTTCACGTGTTCCTTGACTCCTACTGGTTCGATAAACCTTGGTTTCTTACTGAGGGAAACTTGCTGCTGTACGCATCACACCTTCCACTTGGGGTTCCCAACGGGCGTGTGCTTTACGCGTCAATAAGCTAAATTTCTGGCGCCGTTGCCGGGGAGATCAAGACACGCTGCAAGGGGAGTCTCTCACTTCCAATCTCTTTACTTTGTTTTTGTCTTGCTTTACTTTATTTTATTTACTGCTTTGTTTGCTTTCTTATTATCAAAAATACAAAAAAAATTAGTTACCTGCTTTACTTTATTTACTATCTTGTTTGCGTTCTCTATATCAAAATCACAAAAAAATACTTACTCGCATTTACTTTATCTTGTTTGCTTTTATTTACTACTGCTAAAATGGGTACTCCTGAGAATACTAAGTTGTGTGACTTCACTAGCACAAATAATAATGATTTCCTATGCACACCTATTGCTCCACCTGCTGCTACAGCAGAATTTTATGAAATTAAACCTGCTTTACTAAATCTTGTTATGAGAGAGCAATTTTCTGGTGTTAGTTCTGATGATGCTGCTGCCCATCTTAATAATTTTGTTGAACTTTGTGAAATGCAAAAGTATAAGGATGTAGATTGTGACATTATAAAACTGAAATTGTTTCCTTTCTCCTTAAGAGGAAGAGCTAAAGATTGGTTGCTATCTTTGCCTAAGAATAGTATTGATTCATGGACTAAATGTAAGGATGCTTTCATTGGTAGATATTATCCTCCCACTAAAATTATATCTTTGAGAAGTAGCATAATGAATTTTAAGCAATTGGATAATGAACATGTTGCTCAAGCATGGGAAAGAATAAAATCTTTGGTTAAGAATTGCCCTACCCATGGACTGACTACTTGGATGATCATCCAAACCTTTTATGCAGGATTGAATTTTTCTTCGCGGAACCTATTGGATTCAGCTGCTGGAGGTACTTTTATGTCCATCACTTTAGGCGCCGCAACAAATCTTCTTGATGATATGATGATTAATTACTCTGAATGGCACACTGAAAGGGCTCCACAAGGTAAGAAGGTAAATTCTGTTGAAGAAACCTCCTCCTTGAGTGATAAGATTGATGCTATTATGTCTATGCTTGTGAATGGTAGATCTAATGTTGATCCTAATAATGTTCCTTTAGCTTCATTGGTTGCTCAAGAAGAGCATGTTGATGTGAACTTCATTAAAAATAATAATTTCAACAACAATGCTTATAGGAATAATTCTGGTAACAGCTATAGGCCATATCCTTCTAATAATGGTAATGGTTCTGGTAATTCTTATGGTAATTCTTACAACAATAATAGGAGTGTACCCCCTGGTCTTGAAGCTATGCTTAAAGAATTTATTAGTACACAAACTTCTTTTAACAAATCTGTTGAAGAAAAGCTTGGTAAAATTGATATTCTTGCTTCTAAAGTTGATAGTCTATCTGCTGATGTTGATCTTTTAAAATTGAAAGTTATGCGTAATGAAACTAAATATATTAAGTCATTTGCTACAGCAAACGCCATCCAAGTTCGAATTAATGAAAATATTAGATTGATGGCTGAATTGCATGCTAGGTGGGAAAAGGAAGAAAAATTTGCTAAAGAGAATAATGTAGCTAAAGTTTGGACTATTACCACCACTAGTAATGTTGATGCTTCACATGTTGCTAAACCTCCTACCATCAATGGTAAAATAATTGGTGTTGGCAATGTTTATACTCCTAATGCAAAACGTGCAAAACTGCCTGAAACTGCTAAAACTGCTGAAACTACTTGTGATAAAGCTGCTGAAATTTTTCAAAATATTGGGGAACATGATCCCATTGCTTTGGATCATAATGGTTTAGATTTTGATGATTGTCACATCTCTGAAGTTATTAAGTTCTTACAAAAACTTGCTAGAAGTCCTAATGCTAGTGCTATAAATTTGGCCTTTACAAAACATATTACAAATGCTCTCATTAAAGCTAGAGAAGAGAAATTAAAACTTGAAACTTCTATTCCTAGGAAGTTGGAAGATGGTTGGGAGCCCATCATTAAGATGAAGGTCAATGATTTTGATTGTAATGCTTTATGTGATCTTGGTGCAAGTATTTCTGTTTTGCCTAAGAAAATCTATAATATGCTTGACTTGCCACCATTGAAAAATTGTTATTTGGATGTTAATCTTACTGATAATTCTATAAAGAAACCTTTGGGGAGGATTGATAATGTTCGCATTACGGTTAACAATAACCTTGTCCCCGTTGATTTTGTTGTCTTGGATATTGAATGCAATGCATCTTGTCCCATTATTTTGGGAAGACCTTTTCTTCGAACTGTTGGTGCTATTATTGATATGAAGGAAGGTAATATTAAGTATCAATTTCCTCTCAAGAAAGGTATAGAACACTTCCCTAGAAAGAGAATGAAGTTACCTTTTGATTCTATTATTAGAACAAATTATGATCTTGATGCTTCATCTCTTGATAATACTTGATTCACACTTTCTGCGCCTAGCTGAAAGGCTTAAAGAAAAGCGCTTATGGGAGACAACCCATTATTTTACTTCTGCACTTTTGTTTTATATTTGAGTCTTGGAAGTTGTTACTACTGTAGCAACCTCTCCTTATCTTTATTTTATTGCATTGTTGTGCCAAGTAAAGTCTTTGATAGTAAGGTTGAAACTAGATTTGGATTACTGCGCAGAAACAGATTTCTTACTGTCACGAAATTAAGCATCCCCCTTTGTAGGTAACTCAGAAAAATCTTCCAATTTACTTGCGTGATCCTCAGATATGTACGCAACTTTCATTCAATTTGAGCGTTTTCATCTGAGCAAGTCCAGTGCCTCTAAAAAATTCGTCTTTACGTACTGTTCTGTTTTGACAGATTCTACCTTTTATTTCGCATTGCCTGTTTTGCTATGTTTGATGGATTTCTTTGTCCCATTAACTTTCAGTAGCTTTGTGCAATGTCCAGAAGTGTTAAGAATGATTATGTCACCTCTTAATATGTGAATTTTTGATTATGCACTAACCCTCTAATGAGTTTGTTTTGAGTTTGGTGTGGAGGAAGTTTTGAAGGATCAAGAGAGGAGGATGATACAATATGATCAAGAAGAGTGAAAACTCTAAGCTTGGGGATGCCCCCGTGGTTCATCCCTGCATATTTCAAGAAGACTCAAGATCTAAGCTTGGGGATGCCCAAGGCATCCCCTTCTTCATCGACCACTTATCAGGTCACCTCTAGTGAAACTATATTTTTATTCTGTCACATCTTATGTGATTTACTTGGAGCGTCTGTATGTTTTTATTTTCGTTTGTGTTTGAATAAAATCGGATCCTAGCATTCTTTGTTTGGGAGAGAGACACGCTCCGCTCGTTCATATGAACACTGGTGTTCTTAGCTTTATCTTTAATGTTCATGGCGAAGGTGGAAACTGCTTCGTTCATTGTTATATGGTTGGAAACAGAAAATGCTTCATGTGGTAATTGGTAAATTGTCTTGAATAATTTGATACTTGGCAATTGTTGTGCTCAAATAGATCATGTTTAAGCTCTTGCATCATGTACTTTGCACCTATTAGTGTATAACTACTGTAGAGCTTGTTGAAATTTGGTTTGCATGATTGGTCTCTCTAAAGTCTAGATATTTTCTGGTGAGGTGTTTGAACAACAAGGAAGACAGTGTAGAGTCTTATAATGCTTGCAATATGTTCTTATGTAAGTTTTGTTGTACCGGTTCATACTTGTGTTTGCTTCAAACAACCTTGCTAGCCTAAGCCCTGTATTGAGAGGGATTACTTCTCGTGCATCCAAATCCTTGAGCCAAAAACTATGCCACTTGTGTCCACCATACCTACCTACTACATGGTATTTCTCTGCCATTCCAAAGTAAATTGCTTGAGTGCTACCTTTAAAATTCCATTCCTTGTCTTTGCAATATATAGCTCATGGGAAAATAGCTTAAAAACTATTGTGGTAAAGAATATGTCGCTTATGTATCTTATTTCTTATAAGTTGCTTGTTGAGCGGTAACCATGTTTCTGGGGACGCCATCAACTATTACACCTTTGTTGAATATCATGTGAGTTGCTATGCATGTTCGTCTTGTCTGAAGTAAGGGTGATTTATCATGATCAAATGGTTTGAGTATGCATATTGTTAGAGAAGAACATTGGGCCGCTAACTAAAGCCATGAATCATGGTGGAAGTTTCAGTTTGGACATTAATCCTCAATCTCTTATGAGAATATTATCTGTTGTTGAATGCTTATGCATTAAAGAGGAGTCCATTATCTGTTTTCTATGTTGTCCCGGTATGGATGTCCTAAGTTGAGATGTATCAAAAACGAGAAATCAAATGCGATTTATCTCCTTGGACCTTTGTACAGGCGGCATAGAGGTACCCCTTTGTGACACTTGGTTGAAACATATGTTATGCAATGATAATCCATGTAAATCCAAGCTAATTAGGACAAGGTGCGAGCACTATTGGTATTCTATGCATGAGGCTTGCAACTTAAAGGATGTCTTATGCATAACACACATGAATTATTACTACCGTTGACAAAATTGTTTCTATGTTTTCAAAATAAAAGCTCTAGCACAAATATAGCAATCCATGCTTCCCTCTGCGAAGGGCCATTCTTTTACTTTATGTTGAGTCAGTCTACCTACTTCTTTCTGTCTTAGAAGCAAACACTTGTGTCAACTGTGTGCATTGATTCCTACATACTTGCTTATTTGCATTCATCATATTACTTTGTGTTGACAATTATCCATGAGATAAACATGTTGAAGTTGAAAGCAACTTCTGAAACTTATATCTTCCTTTGTGTTGCTTCAAAACTTTCTACTAAGAATCTATTGCTTTATGAGTTAACTCCTATGCAAGTCTTATTGATGCTTGTCTTGAAAGTACTATTCATGAAAAGTCTTTGCTATATGGTTCAGTTGTTTAATCATTGTCTTTACCATTGCTTCGAATCACTTCATTCATCTCATATGCTTTACAATAGTATTGATCAAGATTATGATAGCATGTCACTTCAGAAATTATTCTTGTTATCGTTTACCTACTCGAGGGCGAGTAGGAACTAAGCTTGGGGATGCTTGATACGTCTCAAACGTATCTATAATTTCTTATGTTCCATGCTACTTTTATGAAAATACTCACATGTTTTATACACAGTTTATGTCATTATTACGCATTTTCCGGCACTAACCTATTAACGAGATGCCGAAGAGCCAGTTGCTGTTTTCTGCTGATTTTGGTTTCAAAAATCCTACAAAGGAAATATTCTCGGAATTGGACGAAATCAATGCCCAGGGTCTTATTTTTCCATGGAGCTTCCAGAAGACCGAAGAGCATACGAAGTGGGGCCACGAGGGCCCGTAACCATAGGGCGGCACGGCCAGCATGGGGCCCGCGCCGGCCTATGGTGTGGGCCTCCTGCCGCCTCCAACTCTGCCCTTCCGCCTACTTATAGCCTCCGTCGCGAAAACCCTTTTACCGAGAGCCACGATACGGAAAACCTTCCAGAGACGCCGCCGCCGCCAATCCCATCTCGGGGGATTCAGGAGATCGCCTCCGGCACCCTGCCAGAGAGGGGAATCATCTCCCGGAGGACTCTACATCACCATGATCGCCTCCGGACTGATGTGTGAGTAGTTCATCCTTGGACTATGGGTCCATAGCAGTAGCTAGATGGTTGTCTTCCCAAAATTCAGCCTCATCCCAAAAATCATCACCCAGGGAAAAAGCAGAGCGAGTTTCTTTAGCAAAGAGGTTTTTGTAAAAAGTAGAAGCAATCTGAAGCATCTCCTCAGTAGATTCAACCGTTCCATCTGGACCATCCAGGATAGCAAGAGTCTTCTTAGGTTTTCTTTGATTAGCTAAAGCGTGGAAATAGGCCGTATTACGATCTCCTTCGACTATCTTCCTATCCCTAGAGCGCTGCCAATCCTTAGTCTCTTCCTGAACCCACAAGCTATCCAGCTCCACTTTAATCTCTTTCATACGAACATTATCAACATTGTTCAAACAATTTTTCTCAGAAAAAACATCTAAGATATCAAACTCTTGCATAAGAGCTTTTTTTTCTTCTGAGCAGCCTCAATATTAATACCCCACCCTTTAGCCGCTTTACGTAGTGACCACAATTTAAATTGCCAAATGTCAATAGCTGATGAAAAGCAGCACGGTGAATTCCACACTTTACGAACTAAAGTAGAAAATTCATCATGTTGTAGCCACCATTTTTCAAATCAAAAAAGCTTAGGAGGGGGAGGGAAATTAAGACCAACATCAATCACCAGAGGAGTGTGTACTCAACATTTTTTGGGTGGATGTTATACTTATAGGGATCAATCATTTCATCATGTCAGTATAGTTTTATTGAGTCATATATGTACATGCAGCCAAATATGTGAGGAACCGGTGTCGTGTGGAGAGGAAATGGATGAATTGGAGATTGAGACAATGAAGATGCATCATGGTCAAGCCTACAATCTTGCCACCTTAAGGGGTGGCGCGACGTCAAGATACCTTGCCTAGGAGTAGACGTATGTAGCAGTGTTGATGCATGGGTACACAACATAGTATATTTTAATCAAAATCTATATATACCTTTGTTGTTTGCTTAGCAACACACGTCACTTGAGATGGAGGAATTAATGTTTGTGGCTACATGTGGAAATTGAGCGTTGCTCATGCTTGACATTCATGGTTGCAGAGTAAACAACCATTTGAGTAATTTATCTCGTCGTATAATTGTTTCATATAGCTTTTAGTCTCTTGAAGTCATTTTTACCGACACATAGAATTAGGGATAATACAACAACAACAAGCAAAATTAAATCAGAAAGCAATATGAGATATTTTTTTAAAAAATAGATATCAAAGTTCCAAATCATCTCATCTAGAAAAAATCCCACACAAAATAAAGAATGTAAATATGTAAATAAATAAATAGAAACTCATGAAAATCCAAATATACATTTTCTTATAGTTACTTCACTTAGGAACCAACAATAATCATCAAAAGCTGTAAAATGGAATTCATATTGCAGCGATGAAGATCAAGAGCATGCTCCAGTAGTTTGAGTAACCCAAGGACATCCTCCTCGGCTGGTTGGTGTTATCGTTGAAAGGGTCTCTTCATTTGTAACTCCTCCTCGGCACCACATTTTTCACATGGATTATGTTCACATGTATGATGGTGAAATTAATTTAAGGGACCGTGGCAACGCACGGGCATTCAACTAGTTATATGTAAGATCAGAATTAATATGAGCATCATGTCCTAACATAGAGATGATGCAACACACCTCTCTTATACTCCACAAGAAAGAAACTTCATCAATCTTTAGTAAGAATTAACAAAGCATAGCAATAAGTACTTTGACATGAAGTTTGAATATCAAATATGCTACCTTGAACAAACAAGATCACCACTACTGTCACATGATGAACATAGCACATGCATTCACTTTATCCCTGGTGAGGTAGCAAAATAAAGGCAAAGCCATAATAGCTCTTGAACATATTGTCACTATCCAATCACTAAAACCATGCTACTCCATCTAATACACACATCACACCACACACGCTCTTGCACATATGTTTGATCAGAACAAATACTTAACAACGGGGTACATAATATGCATCTATCAATACATCTCATCTCACCATATAATGAGATCAGATCGCATAAAACAATATCATAGAATAAGGATCCACCACATAGGTATTACAAATATGGCCATAATCAAGATAGGCGGCTCATATAGCACTAAGGTCTATGAAGAACATGAGAGAAATAGATCAAGGTACTGCCACAAACCCGTAGTCCAGAGGTGGACTACTCCCTGTTGGTCATAGTGATGATGATGAAGACATTGTAGAAGGTGGAGATCCCTCTGTCGGTGATCCCGACAGAGTTCTCCCCTCCAATCTTCTCTGCAGCAGCCTCCGTTTTCGTGTTTCTGTGTTTGTGCGGCGCTCTTCTCCCGAGAACTCTTCGGGGTCATATATATAGTCGTCTTAGTGCAAAATACTTCATTTCACGAAAGAATCATGGCAAACAGACGATCGACAGCTGAAAGAGGGGGGTGGCGCGCCCTCCCTTCCCAGGCACGCAACCTGGCCAGTTTCACCCCCCAGTCCTCTTCAGGTGAGCTTCTAAGGCCCATGTTGCTTCTTCCGATGAAAAATTGATGCTCCAAAAATCCCAGGTCAATTTGACTCCGTATAGGTCCCTGAAACTGAAAAATACACAAAACATGGTTTTCCTGTTCTGCAGCGTATAACCCAAATAAAGGGGATCATTGGTAAATCCCCATAAATCAATGTAAAACATGGTATTATCATCATATATGTTGCAAATATGTGGGAATTAAATATGATAAAGGACAAAGTTCATGTATGCATTTTACATGCATCAACATCAAGGGGTTCTCATCTGAGCATCGAGGTCCGCCCCGTCGGATCAACGCTGCCCGCCCGTGGGAGAAGCGAGGGCCACTCGTCAAAGCATCGAGGGCCGCCCCATCGGAGCTATGCTGCCCGCCCGTGGGAGTAGCGAGGGCTTCCCCGTCGGAGCTTTGAGTGCTGCCGTGTGACCAGCGAGGGCCGCCACGCGGGAGTAGCACCGGCGCCCACCCGTGGGAGCTTCGAGGGCCGCTGTGTGAGCTTCATGATACGTCTCAAACGTATCTATAATTTCTTATGTTCCATGCTACTTTTATGACAATACTCACATGTTTTATACACACTTTATGTCATTATTACGCATTTTCCGGCACCAACCTATTAACGAGATGCCGAAGAGCCAGTTGCTGTTTTCTGCTGTTTTTGGTTTCAGAAATCCTACAAAGGAAATATTCTCGGAATTGGACGAAATCAACGCCCAGGGTCTTATTTTTCCACGGAGCTTCCAGAAGACCGAAGAGCATACGAAGTGGGGCCACGAGGGCCCGTAACCATAGGGCGGCGCGGCCAGCATGGGGCCCACGCCGGCCTATGGTGTGGGCCTCCTGCCGCCTCAAACTCTGCCCTTTCGCCTACTTATAGCCTCCGTCGCGAAAACCCTTTTACCGAGAGCCACGATACGGAAAACCTTCCAGAGACGCCGCCGCCGCCAATCCCATCTTGGGGGATTCAGGAGATCGCCTCCGGCACCCTGCCGGAGAGGGGAATCATCTCCCGGAGGACTCTACATCACCATGATCGCCTCCGGACTGATGTGTGAGTAGTTCATCCTTGGACTATGGGTCCATAGCAGTAGCTAGATGGTTGTCTTCTCCTCATTGTGCTATCATGTTAGATCTTGTGAGCTGCCTATCATGATCAAGATCATCTATTTGTAATGCTACATGTTGTGTTTGTTGGGATCCGATGAATATGGAATACTATGTCAAGTTGATTATCAATCTATCATATATGTGTTGTTTATGATCTTGCATGCTCTCCGTTGCTAGTAGAGGCTCTGGCCAAGTTGATACTTGTGACTCCAAGAGGGAGTATTTATGCTCGATAGTGGGTTCATGCCTCCATTGAATGCAGGACAAGTGATGAAAGTTCTAAGGTTGTGGATGTGTTGTTGCCACTAGGGATAAAACATCAATGCTTTGTCTAAGGATATTTGTGTTGATTACATTACGCACCATACTTAATGCAATTGTCTGTTGTTTGCAACTTAATACTGGAAGGGGTGCGGATGCTAACCCGAAGGTGGACTTTTTAGGCATAGATGCATGCTAGATAGCGGTCTATGTACTTTGTCGTAATGCCCGATTAAATCTCATATTACTCATCATGATATGTATGTGCATTGTTATGCCCTCTTTATTTGTCAATTTCCCAACTGTAATTTGGTCACCCAATATGCTATTTATCTTATTGGAGAGACACCACTAGTGAACTGTGGACCCCGGTCCATTCTTTTACATCTGAATACAATCTACTGCAATCATTGTTCTCTACTGTTCTTTGCAAACAAACATCATTTTGCACACCATACGATTCACTACTAGGAAAAAGGCAATCAGTGGCGCACCACATATAGCCTTCAGTGGCGCACTAGTGGTGCGCCACTGTTATCACGCCACTGCTAACTCCTAGTAGTGGCGCACTAGGGGTGCGCCACTACTAGCCTGGATACCAGTGGCGCACTGCGTGGTGCGCCATTGACATGTCCAGCAGTGCGCCACTAATACTCCAAAGTGGTGCGCCACTGTTGGTCAGTGGCAGTGCGCCACCACTGTGTAGACGAGGTGCGCCACTGCTACCGTCTTGCGTGCGCCACTGTTTCAGCGAGGTGGTGCGCCACTGCTGCGTGTGGACGTGCGCCACTGCTATCTCCAGGACGTGCGCCACTGCTGCTTATCCTGGTGCGCCACTGCTAGTCTCGGAGGGGATCACATGGCAGTGCGCCACTGGATCCAGAGCAGTGCGCCACTGCTACTTAGTGGCAGTACGCCACAGATGGTCCACTAGTGCGCCACTGCTACGATTTTGATTTTTTTTTGTATCCTGGCAGGTATTTATACAGGTTGTATATCACAGTACAATAGCACAATACATGATATATAACAGCATATAAACAACAACACAGCTTATCCATACATAGTTCTTCACATTAGCCCCACATGATTCACAAGATTTCACATTAGAGAAGTTACGAGGTTACAATGCAAGTTACGGGGTTACAAGTCACAAATGAGCTAGTGGTTACACAAGGTCGATCATCTAAACTAGCATCACATAGAAGAGAGCTAGAGTCACTACTAGCACCGTCCCGATGAAAGTGGTCTTCATCCGGTTCCTCCTCCGCTCCGTCCTCTCTCCCGCCAGATAGCGTGCGTATCTGTCTTCGGCCTCCGCTCTAGTGGTGTACCCTTTGTAGCTGTTACCGCTAAAACGGTGAACCTGTCTCCGACACTCCTCCCAGTCGTTGTAGACTCGGGGAACCTTGCCCTTGTACATGACATACCACGTCATATCTGCACATATATGAACAAGCCAAAGAAACATTAGTGCACACTCATAGATGTTTGCAACGAATAAGAGCAAACTCAAAAACGATCCAAGTAGTATGAACTAAATGGAATGCCTCATACATTGTTGGTCGAAACAAATATGAACATCCCGGGATGGCGTAAGTGAGGCCAGGTAGGATGCACAAGAGATTGATATTTGTGTCATCACACCAGGCTCACTCGCGTCACCCCGGAGTGTACAATTGATCAAACATTCTAATCATCGGCATTTTGAGATACCAAAGCAAATGGAATGACAAGGGCCTCATACATTGTTGGTCCAAACAAACATTAACATTTAGGGAAGGCATTAGTGAGACCAAGTAGGATGCACAAGAGATTGATACTTGTGTCATCGCACCAGGCTCACTAGCGCCTCCCCCAAGTGTAGTGACCACAAAATTTAATCATCGGCCAATGCAATTAAGAAGTGCCAACTCAAATAAGAGACAAGTAGCTAGTATGAACTAAATGGAATGCCTCATACATTGTTGGTCGAAACAAATATGAACATCCCGGGATGGCGTCAGTGAGGCCAGGTAGGATGCACAAGAGATTGATACTTGTGCCATCACACCAGGCTCACTGGCGTCACCCCGGAGTGTACAATTGACCAAACATTCTAATCATCGGCACTAAAATGGAAGAAAGGCCAATGCAATTAAGAAGTGCCAACTCAAATAAGAGACAAGTAGCTATTATGAACTAAATGGAATGCCTCATATTTTGTTGGTCGGAACAAATATTAACATTTAGAGAAGGGGTAAGCGAAACCAAGTAGGATGCACAAGAGATTGATATTTGTGTCATCGCACCAGGTTCACTGACCCCTCCTCCAAGTGTATAGGTGACCAAACATTCTAATCATCGGCATTCTGAAAAACCAAAGCAAATGGAATGACGAGGGCCTCATACATTGTTGGTCGAAACAAATATGAACATCCCAGATGGCGTAAGTGAGGCCAGGTAGGATGCACAAGAGATTGATACTTGTGCCATCACACCAGGCTCACTTGCGTCACCCCGGAGTGTACAGTTGACCGAACATTCTAATCATCGGCACTAAAATGGAAGAAAGAGCCAAGTGGTATCAACTAAATGGCATATGCAAACAAAATGAAACAAACATAGCCGAACTAGTAATTAATAGCATCGATTACATATAAGTTCAACAACCGTCGAAACTAATTAAACAGACATGCAAGTAAAGTGTTGGATAAAGTTTATTACAACACAAGCTCGTCTTTAGTTCACAACTACATAACTAGGCTCGCACATCAAGACTCGGCTAAACGGACGACGAAGCGTGGATAAAACCGCCGCCTTTCTTCAAGCACATCCATGAGCGGTAGTCGTCACCCTGCATTTGGAGCATTGTGTCTATGCCACTGTTTGACAGCTGATAGCCGGCATAGAACTCCCCCGCGCTTCTAATGACATCTTGAAAGATGATTTCACAAAACTCTACTTGGATGCGAAAGAACTCTTGCTTGATGCCGTCGTCCCGGATCCGCGACAAGCCGTTGCCCCATTCTCTGAGATGCTCAGGCAGCGTAAGCTGCTGCTGGTCCCGTATGAACACCTCCATGTGGTGGAGGACGTAGTAGGCATCCTTCTTACTAGAAGGCGGCTTCTTGACGCAGGGGAAATTTGTTATGTGCTTGAACACGTGCTTCCCGTACCTACGATTTGGCCTCTCCATGATGCCTTTAGCTTTGATGTAGCCATTGAGAGCATCATCAAGTACAGCCTTGACATTCGTGTAGTCCGTGCTTGACTTACTCTCCGCATCAAAGTATGTGGCCATGGAATATTTCGGGGTTATGGAGATGAGTGTGCAGGTATTGTCTCTGCGTATAGAACACATAATGTTTAAGAACAGGACGATAGAAATCTAAAAAAATCACGTGTTAAGACCGGTGAGGGGATGACTTACTCGGGAAATACAGGCAGGAGGAGGTTGTACTTCTTCTGGTTCGCTAGAAAGAAGCCTTTGAGGTACTCAGACGCCACTTTCCGGTCACCGGCGCTGGCCAAGTAGACGGCACACATGTAGATGGGGTCAGCTATCGCGATGCCCGGGGTCTTGTCTCTAATGATCCGCATCGCCTTACTGATCGAGTATAGGTGAACGAAGGTGTAGTGCAGCGGATAACTGTTCAACATGGCGAAGATGTCATCATACCGCAAGATCTTCTGGGCGAAGCCGCTATCGACAAAGCCATGGCCCGAGGGCACCTTGGCCACATACACCGGGTATCCATTATCTTTCTCCTTGAGACGCCACTCCTCCATATGCCAAACACCGTCCACCAGAGATCGCATAGGACCGGGTGCAGCATCGTACAATCTTTTAATTAGCATCGGCTCACCCGACACATGCACCCTCGACTCCATATCCTTGGGCACTGGTGGCCCATCCTGAGCACGGATCGGTGCCGGCTGGCTGGCAGACTTGTCGTCCTTCTTCTTTCTTTTCCGTCCCTTCGGCTTCGTATGCATTGGGACTGCATTCTCCTCTTCGCAAGCCTTCTTCAGTGTGTTAGGACTGATAACACTTCTCACCTCGGCTATCGGCTGAGTCTTGGTGAAGTCGGCAGCTGGAGGCGTCGTCTGAGAACAGAATAGGCGCCTCTTGTTGCAATAGGTTTTCCCCTCAGTGGCAGCTTGAGAGGGTTGGCCAAGGAGATCATAGTCCATCGCAAAATTGAAGTTGCAGTCAAGGTTGGCAAACGTACTGTCCTCATCCGGACCATCGTGAGGATCCTGTGCCATATGCATGTGCTCGTCGGCTGATGGCGGCACCGTTGTGGTGGTCTTGCCATGGCTTGGCACCGGCACGGCTTGGGGTGCTGTCTGTGGGGTGGTGTCCCTCGCCCCCAAACGAATCTGGATCTTTGGCCAAACCATGGACCAATTGAAGCATTGGTGGAGGGTAAGGACCTCATCTTCGTCGGCACCATGGGGTTGAAAGGGAGGTACCACGTCGCCGTAGCCACTAAGCACCCGAACCAGTTGAATCCTATACACGTCGGGTACCATGGGTACACCGTGTAACTGGCGGTTGCTCGGTTGAACGATTTTGGCCTTGGCAACATCGATCAACTCGCCATTCACAAAATGCAGGAGAGTGTATGGGACATCTGCGGCGGCACCCTGCGGAAAACATGTAGGGTGTTAGGGATGGCTAGCTAGTCAAAGGCAAGGATATGGAAGTCATCGGAGACGAGGGTGGGTTACCGTGATGGCGTCCAGCTCGGCTAAGGTCGAGGCACCGCCGGCGGCGGGCGTGCCACTGATGGAGTGGCCGCTTGTTGGCGCGGTGCCGGGCGGCGTATTATCCGCAGCGACGGGTGCATTGAGCTGAAGTAATGGCGCCGCGGGAGACACCAAGGTTGGCGCCGCCGGAGCCACCAAGGTTTGCGCCGCCGGAGACACCATTGTTGCCGCTTGCGGACTCACCGATGGCTCCACGTTGTGTGAGTTGCTGCTCGTGAAACTGGGAACCGGGGGAGGCCCCTTTTTTCCTCCCCTATACCACGCGTCCAGACCGGCAACCAAGGTAGGGATGATAGAGCTAAGCGTGTTGCCCACTTGGTCCTCCACTTGCTGCCGTTGCGTCCTCTGTTGGGTCTCCACGATATGTTGCACTTGTTGTCGCACTTGCTCCTCGACCAATGTCGGGATCTGCACAACTTGTGCCTTGAGATGTGCGACCTCCTTCTCATCGATGGTGGCCTTTTTCTCCTTTCCCCCGACTTGTAGTAATCCGACCATTTCATAGAGCATCCTTCGCCGACCACACGACCAGCCGACGTCGGCTTACTCAATGGATCCCTCTTCTTGTGGGCATTCAACACCCTATTTAAAGAGTTGTCCCAAGGGGCACACTGCGAGGAGCTCGTGGACCCCGCGCCGCTACTGATTTCAGGTTCCTCCTTATCCTACAGGAGGAACATGCATGAACCACTTAGTAATTTGGATTCATCAATTCGAATGCAACCATAAAGGAGGTAATTAAGCGGGTGCACTCCTTACCAGAAGAGCCTCAAACTCCTTCACCTCCGGATTGGTGGTGAGCTCCTTTGTTTTCGGGTCAACACGGTACCGGGCCAGGAGGAACTGCCTGGTTTGCTTTTTTTTTATTGTGAGAAGAGGGGTTGGAGGCTGTTCTTCACACGCTCCTTATCCTGGGCGTCCCATTTCGGTTGCGCCACCCTAAACCCGCCAGGACCAAGTTTGTGGGTGCCTAAGTTCAGACTCCGCATGTCCTTCCCCACTGACTAGAATCCGACGTTGACTCGCTCTCGCACTTGATCTTGAAATCAGCGTAGTCTTTCTCGGTGATAGAAGGATTTGACTCCTTGATCTTCTCATAACTCTCGCCCTTCTGAATCATTTTCTTCACTCGGTTCCGCCAAGTAGCGAGGGCGGTGCTCATCTTTGTGAGGGCGGCATTGTGCACTTTGTTCCGCATGAGACGTTTTTCTGAGCAGTCCACCGGGAACTCGTACCGTTCGTGCAGCTTCGTGAAGAGGAGGGAGCGCAAATTCGCTCGGTCAGGATGCCTGAGGTTCTCGGTGTTGATCGAGACCGTGCTCCGGAGGATGCACCCGAGTTGGGCCGAGTACCCTTTGACTAGTTCAGGGGGGGCCGTTGGATGCCCACTGGCGTCCACTTCGGTGAATGCCTGCCTCACGGTGATGAGCACATTCGGGCGACGCTCCCTCCGTTGCTTCCTCGGCTCGCCGCCGTCCGTGTGTTCACCGCCGTCCATGTGTTCGCCGACATCCGTGGTGTCATCCTCGGCGGCACCATCTTCAGTGGAGGCATCCTCGGCGGCATCATCCGCTAGGTAGTCTGGATCGGTGCCATCATCCTCGCCGTTGTCGCGGCGAGGTTGTGACTCCATCATCTCCACTTCATCGGTTATCATCCAGAACAGCTTGCTGCCGCTGCCGCCGGCCTCATCGTTGTCGGCCATGTTAGAACTAAGTAGGAAAAAATGCATAAAGTTAGCGCAAATTTCCACGGAAAAATTGGGCATGACCTATGCTAATTTATGTACATATGAGTGCCCCATTTTCACCGAAACGGAAATGAATCAACATTTCGGCGATAATGGGCAACTCAGTCAATCCCTGCACAAGAATATGACACAAAGACACCAGGAAAACAATCCACCAGCTGAGCACCATGGCACATATACACCATGACACATATACAGTTGATCCTCCACCAGCTGAGCACTCAACAACATGCATCAGCTAGCTATATGCATCAGCTAACCATGGGCATACATCAAGCAGCAAGTAGCAACAAGCAGCAAGCAGCAGCTACAGCTAGCAGCAGCAGCAAGCAGCAGCTACAGCTAGCAGCAGCAGCAAGCAGCAACTACAGCTAGCAGCAGCAGCAAGCAGCAAGCAACTAGCAGCAGCAAGCAGCAGCTATAGCTACCAGCAGCAGCAGCAAGCAGCAGCTACAGCTAGCAGCAGCAGCAAGTAGCAACTAGCAGCAGCAGCAAGCAGCTAGCAAGCAGCTAGCAGCTAGCAAGCAGCAACAATTAGCTGCTAGCGGCAGTAGCAAGCAGCAGCAAGCACCACCCCGGCGTGCTAAGGCCCTCAACTCTAAAGGTGCCCTGGCCACCTCCTAGCAGTGGCGCAGCACTATGTTGTGCGCCATAGGTAAGGGAAGTAGCAGTGGCGCACCACCCCGACGTGCGCCACTATTAGGTTGGGGTAGGAGCTGGCCTCCTGCCGGCATTTAGTAATGGCGCACCACAAACAAGGTGCGCCACTACTACATTTGTAACAGTGGCCCACCATTTTGTGGTGCGCCACTGCTAAGTAGTAGTGGCGCATGGCTTTCATGGTGCGCCACTGAAGTCAGTCTTACGGCTAGGCCTTTTCCTAGTACTGATTAATCCTTTGTTTACAGCAAGCCGGTGAGATTGACAACCTCACTGTTAAGTTGGGGCAAAGTATTTTGATTGTGTTGTGCAGGTTCCACGTTGGCGTCGGAATCCCTGGTGTTGCGCTGCACTACACTCCGTCACCAACAACCTTCACGTGTTCCTTGACTCCTACTGGTTCGATAAACCTTGGTTTTCTTAATGAGGGAAACTTGCTGCTGTACGCATCACACCTTCCACTTGGGGTTCCCAACGGGCGTGTGCTTTACGCGTCAACACTTCATCATCCGCCAATGGGAGCAGCGTCGGCCGCCCCCTTGAGCACCGCCACCTTCGAATCTGACGACACGCGTGGCTACTCTGTAGGACCTGCACACTCCCAAACCTAATGGAGCAAGGGGTGCGGTGGGAGGGTGGAGCGGACCTGGCTCGCCAGAGAAGCTCGGTGGGAGGATGGAGCAGACCTGGCTCGCAGGAGAAGCTCGGTGGGAGGTCATGGGCGGCACGGTCGCTGTGGTGGAGTTGCTCTGGTGGAGAGGCCGAAAAGATAAGGAAAGTGGATGATACGGGCATGGAGGCCTATGTGGAGCCCAGATTCAGGACTCCACCAGCTTAATTATCTTAGTTTTTGTAATTGTCATATATTGGCAAATTAGGGATTTTGAATAAATCGAGTCAGTCTTGGTTTGGGCCTGTCCAACCAAGTTAGGGAGGCCCATAGTGGGGTGCCCCAGCCCAGCAAGGGCTGGCCGGCCACCCTCCCCCTCATATAAGGAGGTGGCACGGCTAGGGTTTAGGGAGAACAAGTTTAGTCTAAAAGATTAGGGTTTCCCTATAGCGTGTGATCACGTGTATCATCCCTCCGAGGGTACGGCGCTGCCGTTATCTATTATATCCGCTGCGAAGGTTCTTGTGTTCATCAAGGATTGTCTAGCTCTTGGTTTGAGGCGGTCGTTCATCGATCCGTTGCTTGCTGGATTCGTTCCCTCTTCTCCAGGCTGCGTTCATCGCGTTGTTGGGAGGATTCTCTACCCCAGGTTCTCGCTGTGAAAGATCGGGCATCAATCTAGGGAGGATCCAGTGGGTCCGGTTGGCGCCCGGTCAACTGGGCCAGGGACCGGGCAGGCCGGTCAGGAGGCCGGTCTAACCGGGCCCTGGGCCGGGCTGGCTCCGACTGCTGCGGTTTTTCCTCCGGCGGTTTCTCCTGTTGCTGCGGTGGATTCTCCGGTGATGCAGGCTCATGTTGCTGATGTTGTTCCGTCTACGAAAGGGTTAGCTGATGCTATCGCTGTTCTTGCATTGTCTTCCGACGATAAGCTTGGCATACGGTGTTCGCGTGACATGAAATCTAGTAAGGTTTTCAATGACTATCTGGATTGCTTGAAGGGAGAACAGTGTTCGCCGTCCAGTCTTCGTTGGTATTTACACCGTCTTGCGACAGTTGAGGAATATGAAGATTGGGAGAGGAACATGGAGTTGGGTTTTGCTCGATGCTGCACATACAACAAGAAGTTCAATAGTTCTTATGCCTTTTATCTTGCTATACGACGTGTGGACGAGGCATTGGAACGTTGCTGGGAGAATGCAGTGGACAGAGGTGAATTTGCTGAAACTTGGGAAGACTACAAAACTTTTCTTCGTAGTGGTTTCGTGGTACCATATGTGAAGGAGAGTGAGCAGCCGTCCAGAGTTGTGCATGCAATAGAGGAAGTGGACAAGTGCATAGTTCCTATTCAGGAGGTTGTTCCACTACCAACAGTCACTACGGTCGAGGTGAAATCTTCAGAGGAGAGGCAACCTGGCTCTGATACCAAGAGCGCTACTGTGACTGTTGAGGCGGATGTACCATTGAGCGGGCTGAATATGCAACTCAAGAAGGTACAAGGTGATGCTTGCAAGACAGTTGACAAGGGTCAGCGGTGGAGTTTGTTTCAGACTCAGTGTTTTATCAAGGGCAAGGCTTGCAAGTTGATGATTGATGGTGGTAGCTGTACTAATGGCATTAGCAAGGCGATGGTGGCAGCGTTGGGGTTGTCTACATGGCGTCTTCCTGAACCTAAACGTCTTGAGTGGTTGAATAGTTGTGGTATGCTGAAGATTACTCACAAGGTGCGTGTGCCATTTACAGTTGATGACTATGTTGATGAGATCGATTGCGATGTGTTGCCATTGGAGGTGTGTGGATTGCTACTTGGGCGTCCTTGGCAGTATGATTGCAATGTGACACATGCTGGGCGAGCAAATACATATTCTTTTATGCATGGTGGCAAACCGCGGACTTTGAAGCCTTTGGGTGATGATTATATCAAGTCCGATGTGGAGCTAGTGGTGCGTAAGGAGAAGTTGCACAAGCCTAAAGTGCAGCATAAGGTGCATGATGTTCAGAGCAGTGTTGGTGATGTTTCAGCCATGCCTGTAGATGACAAGCCAGTTCTTGTTGGTGACAAGCCGGATGAAGCTACACTTGTTGTTGATGTGGATGTTGCAGCATGTGCTACAGTTCCAGTTTGTGTTGATGCTAGTATACAGACTGATGATGTTTGTGCTGATGATGTTCCAGTACATATGGCGCAGATGCGCGTGGGAGGAGTGGGAGGCGAGAAGGTTAGCGAAGGCAGTGCTGATGGAGTTTCAGCCCGGTCACAGACCCGGTCCAACCGGACCAGGCGCCGGGTAAGCCCGGTTCAGACCGGCTTAGACACTGATGCCAACCGGAGCATGTTCTGTGAGACGGTGCGACGTCCCGGTCAGGAACCGGTCCCAGACCCGGTTACAACCGGATCGACCGGTCGCATGTCCGGTCAACCGGGCGGCAAACCGGCTATGGCAGAGCGTGTCAGTGGAGACAGTGGGCAGCGGCACTACCGTGCTAGGAGTACTGCAGTCCAGTTTTCCGTGATACCGCGGATGCATCGAGGCAAGGATGGATGTGTGAGACATTTATGTGGCCCAGGCATTACACATCTTATGCAGGGTCATGTTCAGCGACACAGGGTTCCATCAAGACCTCAGAAGAAGAAGGAATTGGCGCCAAAGTCCAAGCTCATGTGGAGAAGAAAGGAGGCGCCAAGTGCTGTATCAAGTCAAGGAGGCCGCGAGGGAGGATGTGGTGTGGAAGGCAAGCAAGACTTGAAGACGGCGAGGACGTGTCATGTTCATATCACGTCACCTTTTCCAGAAGACCCTCACGCGTTGGGGACAACGCTTCTTGAAGGGGGGGAGGATGATACGGGCATGGAGGCCTATGTGGAGCCCAGATTCAGGACTCCACCATCTTAATTATCTTAGTTTTTGTAATTGTCATATATTGGCAAATTAGGGATTTTGACTAAATCGAGTCAGTCTTGGTTTGGGCCTGTCCAACCAAGTTAGGGAGGCCCATAGTGGGGCGCCCCAGCCCAGCAAGGGCTGGCCGGCCACCCTCCCCCTCATATAAGGAGGTGGCACGGCTAGGGTTTAGGGAGAACAAGTTTAGTCTAAAAGATTAGGGTTTCCCTATAGCGTGTGATCACGTGTATCATCCCTCTGGGGGTACGGCGCTGCCGTTATCTATTATATCCCCTGCGAAGGTTCTTGTGTTCATCAAGGATTGTCTAGCTCTTGGTTTGAGGCGGTCGTTCATCGATCCGTTGCTTGCTGGATTCGTTCCCTCTTCTCCAGGCTGCGTTCATCGCGTTGTTGGGAGGATTCTCTACCCCAGGTTCTCGCTGTGAAAGATCGGGCATCAATCTAGGTGGATCGGCTTGGATCTCCCATATCAGTGGATGAGTGGAGGAGAGAAATCGGGATGGGGAGAAAATTATGCCGTGGGACCCCACAACCAATCGCTATCTCTGGACGTCTGCACTTAGTGCGGGCGGAGGACGAGATGATTCGATCGTCAGGTTGATTGACAACTTTTTCCTTTTCCTAGTCCGATACTTAGGGTATCTCCAACAGGGAGACCCAAACTGGCGCGCCCGCGCGTCCGATTGTGACCGTTTGGGTGGCCACGCGAACACACGGATAGCGATCCACATCTGCGTGTCCGTTTGGGTCGCACACTGTGCCCAACGCGGCGACCCAAAAAAGGCGCTACGTGGCTCGTCTTTCTTAGGCGGCCCTGCGCCATGGTAGGCCTCGACGGGACAACAGGGAGGACTAATGGGAAAGTTCCCATGCGCACCGGGATTCCCGTGCACGCGAAAGGGCAGTAGGGCGCGTGCTCGCGCCCAATTTCTCCGCCAAGGCCGCTGCCCATAAAAGGCACCGCGCGCGGCCTCGTAGAGCTCACAACAGCCTCCACCACCCCTCTCTCCCTCTACCTTCTCTGGCGCCCTCTCCTCCTCCATCACCAAGCCATGCAGCCTGCAGACCACGTGGGCGAAGCTCTCCCTTGCCGTCTGCACTAGGTTCCCATGGACACCAAAGGAGGAGCGGCAGGACACGCGATGGGTCGCCAACGACGATGCGATCCGCCTTGCGACCGAGGGGCAGCGAAGGAGGCAGAGGACACGGAGAAGATGGAGGCGGATGGGGGTGCCTGGTACGAGGCCTCCGACGGCTGGTACGAGGCCGCAGTGGAGGCACCAGCGCCTAACCCCGAGAGGAACGCGGCTTGGCTCGCATTCCACCATGCCGCCGAGGAGGAGGCGGACTCCATCCACCACCGCGAGATGGCGAAGCTCAACTCCTCCATAGAGGAGCGTCTCGCTGAGATGACGCACCCAAGCATGGAGCACGAGGCCTCCGTCCGGGCTGGTCGCCGCCGTTTAGGTGACCTTATCGGGCGGAAGAACGAGCTCATCGCCCAGGTGGTTGCCCGCCGCCTCCTCGAGATGCCCTCGCCCGAGCGGCGCGTCCACGAGGCGGGTGAGGAGGAGCCCCGCATCAAGGCGGAGCTAGGTCGGCTGATGAGGACATCCCTACCGAACCACTACCTCCGTCATTACAATATGAAGATGATATTTCTATGAAGCTCAAGTCCAATGAAGTCAGGATTGGACCTATGGCAAGAGCTCGCGCGAAGCTACTAAAGCAACACTTTAACTTGTTCTTAAATGATACTTTGATTGATGAGAATTTTATACTGCCTAAGTCCTTTGACTTGTGTATGATCAGGTACGAGGATAAAGGAAGCATCGCACGAGGAGGAGGAGAACAACTGGACATGGTGTTGGACATGAAGACATCCCATGGACGCGCGAGGGAGGAGAGGGAGGCATGCGCGAAGGAGGGAGAAGAAGAAGTCTAGGCCAGCGCCACGCTCGGCGATACCGGACACCATGCTGGCCAACCCGACGCCACGCCCGGCGCCACCGGCCCGCACGCCGGATGACCCGGCGCCTGCCGGCTCCTGCACTTGTGCCCACCGGGAAATTTCCAGGGAATCTGGCGACCCCGCCCGGTGCCAGGCCCGGTTCCTGCCGGACCACCCGGCCCCTGGCCTGATCCACCGGCCCACACGCCGGCTGTGTCCGAGTCAGTCTCGGTCAGATCCCGATCTGGGTCGGTTTGGAATCATTTTTTTCGACTTCTGGTCGTCCCGAACCCCTATATAAGTGCCCAGGACGTCCCCAAAACAACCTTAGAC
This sequence comes from Lolium perenne, assembly GCF_019359855.2. NCBI lineage: Eukaryota > Viridiplantae > Streptophyta > Magnoliopsida > Poales > Poaceae > Lolium > Lolium perenne. The sequence continues at coordinate 220,672,233 of NC_067247.2, forward strand.
CACGTTTAAGATAAACCCTAGTTCATAGTTGATTTCTTTGCAACTCTATTGAATCTATACACCAAGTCAAGTCGATCTGGTGTTTTGCTACTGAAAGTTTTTTGTGATCTACTGTTCCATTTGGGAATTAGACGATTGCAATTTACCACTTCGTGGTCGGCAGCTACGTGCGAAGTGTGTGGAGTTGCGAATATCTCGCAGGGTTTAGAGCTGTTGTATTGGCGACAGGAAACAATCGAGAGACTTCGTCGATGTCATACAAGTTATCTCCACTTCATCATCATGTATCTCCGTTGTGTTCATTGTGTGTTCATCACCATCCACCTCGCTTACTGAGAAGATCGGGTAACCCCTTATCATCCTGGTATCAGATTTCAGCATTTCCTCGGTAAGTCATCAACAATCCACCCCATAGTTGAGTTGTGAGTGTTTCCTATCCAGTAAAAGCCAAAAATATTGGGGTTAGGGTTTGACATAGCCTTAGATTGCATCAATTTCGAGTTTTGGTTGCTTTTCGTAGTTGTTTTTGTGTATCTTTTTCTTCCATCTAGTATATTGTCTAGGGTTTGAGTTTAGCTATCATCTTGTTTGCAGTTTTTGTTGCTCCGAGTCCGCATAGCATACAGTTTGCTTGTTCCCAACCATAGACACAACCTTTCGATATAAGTGACTAGGAACTTTCCCAAAAGAAACTAGTTTTACCGCTCGACAGGCTGCTCATTAAGTTTTCGGTGCTTTGAAATTTTTGTTGGTCGTGTTACAAGGAGTAGAGTCATATATTAAAAAAAGCGATTTTACTGTAGCTACAGTAACCGTGACAAATAGAGCAAAAAGAAAAAGAGAATCAAAAAAAAAAAGGAAAAGAGTGAAAAGAAAAAGTGAAGTGCTAGTAAGAATCAAGTGAAGGCCTAAGTTTTCTTTTCTGCACCCGTAGTTGAGCAATATTGTGCCTTTTCCGTTGAGCTTTGCTAGTGTCTCTCGAGTGCATTGCAACCTATTTCATCCATATATTTGCATTGCCACATTTATCGCCGTGTGTGAGTATCATTGGTTGTTATACGGTCAGCGCTAGAGCTTGTTATTGGTGCAAATAGGTAGCCTACCTACAGCCCCACATATATCATGCTTTGTCGTGTGATTGTTCTTATACCCTTGATATTTGCTTCGCTACATCCGTGCACTAGTTGTCCATCCAAGTTGGTAAGCATTACTAATTCACTTTGGAGCGGTAAGATTTACCTTTCTTATCAGTTTTGAGTGAGTTGTGAGAGTAGCACCACCGATTTTTGTTTCAGTGCAGTAACCTACTAATCATGTCTTTGAGTGATGTTGATGTTGACTAGAAAAAGAAGGGTGGAGCTGATCTTGTTTCTTGGAGGGAGTATGAAGCTCTTCGTGATGATGTGCGACGTGAATTCCGCAATCAGGGCAACGTACATAATGATGACATCCTGAAGGTCACCAAGAAGCTTGACACTACTAATGAGACCGTCAATACAATCCAAGTAGAGGTGATGGATATTCAGCGCTCTCTTCAAGCGTTGCAGTTAGCCATTGAGAACCTGACCCAACAACAACAACATGAAGATGGAGATAGTTCTCATGGCGACTTTGAAGAACAAGCCGCTGCTAATGAGCGTGGTTGTGGTCTTGGTGCCCGTGGTCGTGGTTGTGTCGAACTCGGAGCCCGCCGTGTTCCTCCACAACTTCAAGACGATGGTTTGGGTAAGCCAAAATTCTCAATCCCCAAATGTGAAGGAGGTCCTGATGCTGAAGAATACCTCACATGGGAGCTGAAAATTGAGAAGTTGTGGCGCCTACATGACAATACTGAAGATAGAAAGGTCAAGCTTGCTTCCTCAGAATTTGATGGCTATGCACTACGTTGGTGGGATGGAGTTACACGTGCTCGTCAAGAAGATGGAGAATTGCTTGTTCTTACATGGCGCGAGATGAAGGCAATTATGGAAGCTCGTTTTGTTCCCACTAAATATTTGCGATCGATATATGATAAGTTGACCCTCTTGAGACAAGGTGTTCTGACGGTTGATGCTTATTTCATGGAGATGGAGATGCTTATGCATCGTGGTCGTGTCCGTGAGTCACTTGAGATGACAATGCAACGTTTTCTTCATGGTTTGAAGTATAATATCAAGGGCATTGTTCGTCATCACCATTACAATAATATGAATGAGCTAGTACATCATGCAAGAGAAGCTGAATCACAGTTGACTGAAGAGGCGCAAATCAAAGTTGGTGCTACAGGAGCTGGGCGCTTTACATCTCGGGCGTTACCATCTACGGCACCGGCGCCATCTTCGCTCCCCGCACCTTTTCCTACTTCGTCTAGCAAGCCGGTATCCAATATGTCCAACACAAAGAAGCCCGAACCTGCTGCAAGTGGAAGTGGTTCTAGCATGTCTACGACGCGCAACCGTGATATGGCTTGTCATACATGTGATGGCAAGGGTCACTTCAAGGAAGATTGTCCTAACCGTAAGGTCATGATTATTAATGAGGACGATGAATATGAGACTAGAGATGATGCTGATCCAAATGCTCCAAAAGATGATGAATATGACAGTGAAACTAGTAGGGAAATGCTTATAGGTGGAGCTTAGTTATGTGGCGCACCATTAAAAATGTGCCACAGAAAGTTATTTTGTGGCGCACCAGGCAAGGTGTGCCACAGAAATAGCTTAATTTTGTGGCGCATCAGGGAACCATGCGCCACAAAAACTTGGTGGGGCCCACACCCTGTCACCCCCAATTATTGGTTTTACTTTTTCTATGGCGCACTGACCAAAGTGCGCCACAGAAATACGTTATTATGTGGCGCAGCTCCGTGGTGCGGCACAAAAATAAGGTATTCGGTGGCGCACTATGCCTGGTGCGCCACAAAAATAAGGTATTCTGTGGCGCACTGTGTCTGGTGCGCCACAGAAATAAGGTATTCTGTGGCGCACTGTGCTCGGTGCGCCACAGAATTAGCGAACCAGATATACAAAAGTGAGCCAACCTCCCACCTACCACACTGCCCAAGTCATTCTTCTTCCTCCATCTAGCTCGTCCCCCCTTCTTTGTCATACCATTTTTGCTATACTTTTCACTTGCTTGGGTATTTATTGCACTTACTTTTTTTGATACATAATTGGAGTTGAGGAGAAGGCTCTCCATACTCTCTCCTCCTCTCGAACTCATCGATCGCGGTCTCGTCTCGGTATCGAATCTAAAAGGTGAGTAGTTGGAGGAGACATACATATGCTTGGAGGAGACATGCATATGCTTGTAGATCTTGTGTGGCCGTCGTGTGTATGGACGCTTGTTGCAGGTGATCGAAGCGCTTGTGTGTGTGTGCCGGTGTGGTGCACGGATGTTTGCCGAAATGTTGATTCATTTCCGTTTCGGCAAATTTTTGCGCTACCCATATGTCCTACCTTGAGGAGAGGTCATGCCGAATTTTTCCGCTTCATGTAATACCTTGAGGAGAGGTACGGCCCATGCATGTGTGTGCATGTGTTGCGGTTCTAATTTCCTGTTCTATGTATACCATTTGCAGGCAAGCATGGTCCTCTCGCTGAGTTCCACTCGAATCTCTAGATACAAGATAGACGCGAAGGAGGACATGATTCGGAACAATAGGCACCAGATAAGATGTTCGTGTCGATCATGCAAACTCGAGCGCTGGATCAACCCTGATTCCGGACAACTGGAGGAGCACCTGCTGAGGCACGGTTTCATGCAAGACAACCAGGCGCGACCGGCCCCATGAAATGGTGCGCATGAAGACCATGTCGAGCGACATGACTATCATCATGAAGAAGACTATCATCATGTCGACGGGGACTATCATCATGAAAAAGAAGTCGGCGGAGAAGATCATCATGAAGAAGAAGATGCCGGCGGAGAAGATCATCATGATGAATAAGAAGATTCCGGTGCGACCCCGCTAATTTCGGCCTTGCGGGACTCTCATGTTCAAGATCTGCTCCTCCAGGAGACGAGCAACGATAGAGTTGCAGCTAGAGAGAGAGCCAAGCTGTCGCAAATGGAGAAAGACGGGATGACTCCGATCTTTCCTGGGTGCCGTCCGCAGGATACACGCTTGCATGTAAAGTTTGATTATCTACAGATGAAGACGCAGAACAAGTGGAACGATTCCAGCTTCAGCAAGAACTTGAAATTCTGGCACGATCGTCTCCCGGAGGGGAACACATTGCCAAGTAGTATCGAGGAGGCCAAGAAAGTCGTGTGCCCCTTGACCTACCGCACGAAAAATACCACGCCTGCATTAATGATTGTGTGATTTATAGGTGCGAGTACAAGGACAGAACCACATGTCCGGTGTGCGGCCACGGACGGTACAAGGTTGGGAACAAAAAGGTACCTCGAAAAGTGGTATGGTACTTTCCTATCACTCCCCGTCTGCAGCGGTATTTCATGGACCCTAAGGAAGCAAAGCTCATGCAATGGCACACGGAAAGGCAGAAGCCCGAAGAAGATTCGGAGATGGGCTATATGCTGACACACCCTTCAGATGCTGGACAGTGGGAAGCATTGGACATCGCCTTCCCTGCTAGGTTCGGGGGCGACGCAAGGAACATCAGGCTGGGTATGAGCACCGATGGACTCAATCCGTTCGGCAACCAGAGTAGCACGCATAGCACCTGGCCTGTGTTTGTATGGCCTTACAACCTCCCCCCAGGCTGTGCACCAAGCAAAGGTACATACACCTGAGTATTCTCATTCAGGGGCCGAAACAACCAGGTGTCGACATGCATTTGTATCTCGGGCTGCTGAAAGAGGAGTTAGACACGTTGTGGAAGACGCCACCCCGTACGTGGGACGCCTACACTAGAACTTATTTCGATATGAGAGCCGCGTTGATCACGACGGTCACGGACTATCCTGGTTACGCATATGTATCTGCCCAGGTCGGCCACGGATTCAACGGCTGTGTGAAGTGCATGGATGAGACCCCGCATCTACAGCTACCAAGGGATCACGGGTCCTCGAAAACCGTGTACCCAGGTGCTCAAAGGTGGCTTCGCTTGGATCACCCATGGAGAAAATGCGGTGATCTGTTCAATGGTAAAGATGAGCCCGATGGACCCCCACGCCCGAGGAGCGGTGCCGAAATCGATGATCTTCTGAAAAATTGGAAGGAGTGCCCAGCGCCGGGAAAGAAGCGACCGAAGCCAAAGCCGCTGCTCGGTGTATGGAAAGCAAGGTCTGTTTTCCACGACTTGGAGTACTGGAAGGTCCTCCACATGCCCCACGGCCTCGATGTCATGCACATTACGAAGAACGTTACCGAGAGTATGCTTGACACTCTTGCAACTCAGAAAAGTCCAAGGATGGACCGAAAGCAAGATACGATCTGAAACATTTTGGCATCAGGAAAGATCTTCAAGCCCCCGATACTGACGATGATGATGATCAGACGGAAGGGACTCAACGTCTCCGCAAAAGGGCTAAGAAGAACGCGGTGCTGCTTCCCGCTGCCTGCTTCACAACGAGTCCGGAGGAGCTCGAGCAGTTTTTCAGGTGCCTCCTAGGAGTGAAAGTTCCTCACAGTTACTCGGGGAATATAAGCAGATATCTGGACGTAGCGAAGAAGAGATTCACCGGGATGAAGTCTCACGATTGCCACGTGCTCATGACGCAGATACTTCCGTTTGCGATCCGAGGCATAATGGATGAGCACGTCCGTGATACGCTGTTTGGCCTTTGCAAAAGTTTTTACGTTATCACCAGGAAGTCGATCGGCGTGAGGCAGCTCAAGATGCTACAGGATGAGATCGTGGTGATACTATGTGAGCTCGAGATTTACTTCCCGTCCGCATTCTGTGATATATGCGTCCATCTCCTTCTCCATGTCGTTGAAGACATCAAGCAGCTCGGCCCGACGTTCCTCCACAACATGATGCCTTTCGAAAGGCAGAACGGTGTCATGAAAGGATACGTTCGCAATAGGGCCCGTCCAGACGTAAGCATGGCCAAGGGGTTTCTAACCTACGAGTGCATCTCCTTCTGCCAGAATTATCTAAGCACTGAGGACGACGAGGATCATGTTGGTCTACCCCCAGGACACACCTCGGCAGGCTCGCTGGAGTCGATCACCGCGAGGGCTACCGCTCAGTCCATGTCAGCATTGCCAATCGACGCGATGACTTTGACAGGGCTCACTGGGTCGCGCTACAACACTTAAAACTGATCGAACCTTTCGTGCAAGAGCACAAAAGCATGATCGAGCAGAATTACATCCATATGGGCCGGCCGAGGAAGATGGGAGACGTAACCAAAGAGCACAACTCCAGCTTCCCGCGTTGGTTCAAGCAAACTCAACTGGTTGAAGCACAAAGAAAAAGGCCTTCTACCGAAGATGAAAAACTCATATACACCTTATCACAGGGCCCCGGGCATAACGTAAGGACCTATCAGGGGTACGACATCAACGGTTACAGATTCTACACCGAGGAAAAGGACAGAAATAGTGAAAATCAAAACTCAGGAGTAACTATGCTGTCATACGCCGATGACGAGACTAATGTCAAGGAAAGATTTTTTGGAAGGATTGAGGAGATATGGGAGCTCAATTACTGTGGAGAGACGGTGGCAATGTTTCGTGTGAGATGGGCCAAGAAGGTCGAAAAAGAAGGCCGATATTTTACAACCATGGTTATACCCGATGCAAAATCGAAGAACGCATCTGCGAAAATGAGCCATGGGTACTCGGTAGCCAAGTTGACCAATGCTTCTTCATCAGCGATTCGTCGAGGCCTAGCCGTGTTGTCGTGAGGAGGGGCAAGAGGAGCATCATAGGAATGCAAGGAGACGCCAACGAGGAAGACTTGGACAAGAACGGTGACCAGAAGATCGAGGAGGAATTCGACAGGCACTTCGACATGCCTACTACTAGTAAATTAAGAAGGAAGACCTCCCTACCCTCTAAAGGTTGTCCGTTCACACGAAGAAATCTCAAGGTGGCCGGCATAAAGTATTCAACCGCCAACAACCGAAAGGGCAAGAAGATTGCGAAGAGACGCTAGCTAGAGCTCGAAGCCGGGACGAAGAATATCTTTTTTTGGTCTATCACATGTGTGTGAGTGTGTGTGTTAGATAAGTACATGAATGTGTGTGTGAGAGAAACAAGAATATGTTTGTATGAGACAAGTAATTTATAATTCCCTACTAATTACTAAATAATGTTGTGTTATTTATTGAAATGTAACTAAAATATGAAAAAAAGGAAGAAAAATTGTGTGGCAGCCAGGGTTCGAACCTGGCTACTAATGGGCTAACATTGGCCTTAACCACTAGGCTAGTGCTAAGTATCTGTCAGGACACACCAGTAACCATTTTTATTTTGCTAAGTGTCTAAATTCTGTGGCGCATGATACGTCTCCGACGTATCTATAATTTCTTATGTTCCATGCCACATTATTGATGATATCTACATGTTTTATGCATACTTTATGTCATATTTATGCGTTTTCTGGAACTAACCTATTGACGAGATGCCGAAGTGCCAGTTCCTGTTTTCTGCTGTTTTTGGTTTCAGAAATCCTAGTAAGGAAATATTCTCGGAATTGGACGAAATCAACGCCCAGAGTCTTAGAATTGGACGAAGCTTCCAGAACACCCGAGAGCCACCAGAGGGGGGCCACAGGGCCACCAGATGCTAAGGCGGCGCGGCCAGGGTGTGGGCCGCGCCCCCTAGTGTGTCACCGCCTCGTCGACTTTCCGACTCCGCCTCTTCGCCTATTTAAAGGTCCCTGACCTAAATCTTCGATACGGAAAAAGCCACGGTACGAGAAACCTTCCAGAGCCGCCGCCATTGCGAAGCCAAGATCTGGGGGACATGACTCTCTGTTCCGGCACGCCGCCGGGACGGGGAAGTGCCCCCGGAAGGCTCCTCCATCGACACCACCGCCATCTTCATCACCGCTGCTGTCTCCCATGAGGAGGGAGTAGTTCTCCATCGAGGCTCGGGGCTGTACCGGTAGCTATGTGGTTCATCTCTCTCCTATGTACTTCAATACAATAATCTCATGAGCTGCCTTACATGATTGAGATTCATATGATGATGCTTGTAATCTAGATGTCATTGTGCTAGTCAAGTGAATTTTACTTATGTGATCTCCGGAGACTCCTTGTCCCACGTGTGTAAAGGTGACAGTGTGTGCACCGTGTGGGTCTCTTAGGCTATATTTCACAGAATACTTATTCACTGTTATGAATGGCATAGTGAAGTGCTTATTTATATCCCTTTATGATTGCAATGTGTTTTGTATCACAATTTATCTGTGTGCTACTCTAGTGATGTTATTAAAGTAGTCTATTCCTCCTGCACGGTGTAATGGTGACAGTGTGTGCATCGTGTAGTACTTGGCGTAGGTTATGATTGTGATCTCTTGTAGATTATGAAGTTAACTATTGCTATGATAGTATTGAAGTGATCTATTCCTCCTTTCGTAGCGTGAAGGTGACAGTGTGCATGCTATGTTAGTACTTGGTTTGGTTATGTTGATCTGTCATGCACTCTAAGGTTATTTAAATATGAATATCGAATATTGTGGAGCTTGTTAACTCCGGCATTGAGGGTTCGTGTAATCCTACACAGTTAGTGGTGTTCATCATCCAACAAGAGAGTGTAGAGTCTAGCATTTATCTATTTATTTTGTTATGTGATCAATGTTGAGAGTGTCCACTAGTGAAAGTATGATCCCTAGGCCTTGTTCCTAAATACTGCTATCACTGCTTGTTTACTGTTTTACTGCATCTCTACTTCCTGCAATATTACCACCATCAATCACACGCCAGTCCTGGACAGCAAAGCACTTTTCTGGTGCCGTTGCTACTGCTCATACTTATTCATACCACCTGTATTTCACTATCTCTTCGCCGAACTAGTGCACCTATTAGGTGTGTTGGGGACACAAGAGACTTCTTGCTTTGTGGTTGCAGGGTTGCATGAGAGGGATATCTTTGACCTCTTCCTCCCTGAGTTCGATAAACCTTGGGTGATCCACTTAAGGGAAACTTGCTGCTGTTCTACAAACCTCTGCTCTTGGAGGCCCAACACTGTCTACAAGAATAGAAGCACCCGTAGACATCAAGCACTTTTCTGGCGCCGTTGCCGGGGAGGAAAGGTAAAAGGTACTCACACTCCGGATCTCGGCTACTAAGCTATTTTCCGGCGCCGTTGTAAGTACTCGAAGCTATTTCCTTTAGATCCTGCAATTGCATCTTTTTGTTTCTTGTTTACACTAGTTAGGCATAATGGAAAACAACAAAAATATGAGAGATCTTTATGAACTTTATCTTGAATTAGGACATGATGTGTTTGAAGAGAGAATTAAAAAACCCATGGAACTTTATATGCATGCTAATGGGAATGTTATTAATATGAATTCTTTGAACACTATTGTTGCTAATGCTATGGAAAATTCTACGCTTGGGGAGGTCGGTTTTGATGAAAATGATCTCTTTAGCCCTCCGGGTATTGAGGAGAAAGTTTATGTTGATTATGATATGCCTCCCATATATGATGATTATGATGATGATAGTCTTTTGGTGCCGCATGTTATGGAGGATAAATTTGATTATGATTACAATATGCCTCCTATATTTGATGATGAGAATAATAATGATAGCTACTTTGTTGAATTTGCTCCCACTACAACTAATAAAATTGATTATGCTTATGTGGAGAGTAATAATTTTATGCATGAGACTCATAATAAGAATGATTTATGTGATAGTTATATTGTTGAGTTTGCTCATGATACTACTGAAAGTTATAATGAGAGAGGAAAATATGGTTGTGGAAATTTTCATGTTACTAAAACACCTCTCTATGTGCTGAAATTTTTGAAGCTACACTTGTTTTATCTTTCCATGTTTGTTGCATTATGCTTCTTGAATTTGTTTATCTACAAGATTCCTTTTCATAGGAAGCATGTTAGGCTTAAATTTTTTTCATACTTGCCTCTTGATGCTCTCTTTTGCTTCAAATACTATTTCTTGCGAGTGCATCATTAAAACTGCTGAGCCCATCTTAATGGCTATAAAGAAAGAACTTCTTGGGAGATAACCCATGTGTTTATTTTTCTACAGTAACTTTGTTTTATATTTGAGTCTTGGAAGTTGTTACTACTGTAGCAAACTCTCCTTATCTTATTTTATTGCATTGTTGTGCCAAGTAAAGTCTTTGAAAGCAAGGTTGATACTAGATTTGGATTACTGCGCAGAAACAGATTTCTTGCTGTCACGAATCTGGGCCTAATTCTCTGTAGGTAACTCAGAAAATTATGCCAATTTACGTGAGTGATCCTCAGATATTGACGCAACTTTCATTCAATTTGAGCATTTTCATTTGAGCAAGTCTGGTGCCTCAATAAAATTTGTCTTTATGAACTGTTCTGTTTTGACAGATTCTGCCTTTTATTTCACATTGCCTATTTTGCTATGCTTGATGGATTTTTTGATTCCATTAACTTTCAGTAGCTTTGTGCAATGTCAAGAAGTGTTAAGAATGATTATGTCACCTCTGAACATGTAAATTTTGATTGTGCACTAACCCTCTAATGAGTTGCTTTGAGTTTGGTGTGGAGGAAGTTTTCAAGGGTCAAGAGAGGAGGATGATATAATATGATCAAGGAGAGTGAAAGCTCTAAGCTTGGGGATGCCCCGGTGGTTCACCCCTGCATATTTCAAGAAGACTCAAGCGTCTAAGCTTGGGGATGCCCAAGGCATCCCCTTCTTCATCGACAACATTATCAGGTTCCTCTAGTGAAACTATATTTTTATTCCATCACATCTTATGCACTTTGCTTGGAGCGTCGGTTTGTTTTTGTTTTTGTTTTGTTTGAATAAGATGGATCCTAGCATTCTTTGTGTGGGAGAGAGACACGCTCCGATGTTGCATATGGACAAATATGTCCTTAGGCTTTACTCATAGTATTCATGGCGAAGGTTGAATCTGCTTCGTAAATTGTTATATGGTTGGAATCGGGAAATGCTACATGTAGTAATTCTAAAATGTCTTGGATAATTTGATACTTGGCAATTGTTGTGCTCATGTTTAAGCTCTTGCATCATATACTTTGCACCTATTAATGAAGAAATACATAGAGCTTGCTAAAATTTGGTTTGCATAATTGGTCTCTCTAAGGTCTAGATAATTTCTAGTATTGGGTTGAACAACAAGGAAGACGGTGTAGAGTCTTATAATGTTTACAATATGTCTTTTATGTGAGTTTTTCTGCACCGGTTCATCCTTGTGTTTGTTTCAAATAACCTTGCTAGCCTAAAACCTTGTATCGAGAGGGAATACTTCTCATGCATCCAAATCCTTGAGCCAAACACTATGCCACTTGTGTCCACCATATCTACCTACTACATGGTATTTTTCCGCCATTCCAAAGTAAATTGCTTGAGTGCTACCTTTAAAATTTCCATTCTTTACCTTTGCAATATATAGCTCATGGGACAAATAGCCTAAAAACTATTGTGGTATTGAATATGTACTTATGCACTTTATCTCTTATTAAGTTGCTTGTTGTGCGATAACCATGTTCCTGGGGACGCCATCAACTACTCTTTGTTGAATATCATGTGAGTTGCTATGCATGTCCGTCTTGTCTGAAGTAAGGGAGATTTACCACTTGTTTAATGGTTAGAGCATGCATAATGTTAGAGAAGAACATTGGGCCGCTAACTAAAGCCATGAATCATGGTGGAAGTTTCAGTTTTGGACAAATATCCTCAATCTCATAAGAAGAACATTAATTGTTGCTAAATGCTTATGCATTAAAGAGGAGTCCATTATCTGTTGTCTATGTTGTCCCGGTATGGATGTCTAAGTTGAGAATAATCAATAGCGAGAAATCCAATGCGAGCTTCCTCCTTAGACCTTTGTACAGGCGGCATAGAGGTACCCCTTTGTGACACTTGGTTAAAACATATGTATTGCGATGATAATCCAGGTAATCCAAGCTAATTAGGACAAGGTGCAGGCACTATTAGTATACTATGCACGAGGCTTGCAACTTGTAGGATATAATTTACATGATACATATGCTTTATTACTACCGTTGACAAAATTGTTTCTTGTTTTCAAAACCAAAGCTCTAGCACAAATATAGCAATCAATGATTCCCTCTGCGAAGGGCCTTTTTTTTACTTTTATGTTGAGTCAGTTCACCTATTTCTCTCTACCTCAAGAAGCAAACACTTGTCTGAACTGTGCATTGATTCCTACATACTTGCATATTGCACTTGTTATATTACTTTACATTGACAATATCCATGAGATATACATGTTATAAGTTGAAAGCAACCGCTGAAACTTCATCTTCCTTTGTGTTGCTTCAATACCTTTACTTTGAATTATTGCTTTATGAGTTAACTCTTATGCAAGACTTATTGATGCTTGTCTTGAAGTACTATTCATGAAAAGTCTTTGCTATATGGTTCATTTGTTTACTCATGTCATTACCATTGTTTTGATCGCTGCATTCATTACATATGCTTACAATAGTATGATCAAGGTTATGATGGCATGTCACTCCAGAAATTATCTTTGTTATCGTTTACCTGCTCGGGACGAGTAGAAACTAAGCTTGGGGATGCTGATACGTCTCCGACGTATCGATAATTTCTTATGTTCCATGCCACATTATTGATGATATCTACATGTTTTATGCATACTTTATGTCATATTTATGCGTTTTCCGGAACTAACCTATTGACGAGATGCCGAAGTGCCGCCTCGTTTTCTGCTGTTTTTGGTTTCAGAAATCCTAGTAAGGAAATATTCTCGGAATTGGACGAAATCAACGCCCAGAGTCTTAGAATTGGACGAAGCTTCCAGAACACCCGAGAGCCACCAGAGGGGGGCCACAGGGCCACCAGATGCTAAGGCGGCGCGGCCAGGGTGTGGGCCGCGCCCCCCTAGTGTGTCACCGCCTCGTCGACTTTCCGACTCCGCCTCTTCGCCTATTTAAAGGTCCCTGACCTAAATCTTCGATACGGAAAAAGCCACGGTACGAGAAACCTTCCAGAGCCGCCGCCATCGCGGAGCCAAGATCTGGGGGACAGGACTCTCTGTTTCGGCACGCCGCCGGGACGGGGAAGTGCCCCCGGAAGGCTCCTCCATCGACACCACCGCCATCTTCATCACCGCTGCTATCTCCCATGAGGAGGGAGTAGTTCTCCATCGAGGCTCGGGGCTGTACCGGTAGCTATGTGGTTCATCTCTCTCCTATGTACTTCAATACAATAATCTCATGAGCTGCCTTACATGATTGAGATTCATATGATGATGCTTGTAATCTAGATGTCATTGTGCTAGTCAAGTGAATTTTACTTATGTGATCTCCGGAGACTCCTTGTCCCACGTGTGTAAAGGTGACAGTGTGTGCACCGTGTGGGTCTCTTAGGCTATATTTCACAGAATACTTATTCACTGTTATGAATGGCATAGTGAAGTGCTTATTTATATCCCTTTATGATTGCAATGTGTTTTGTATCACAATTTATCTGTGTGCTACTCTAGTGATGTTATTAAAGTAGTCTATTCCTCCTGCACGGTGTAATGGTGACAGTGTGTGCATCGTGTAGTACTTGGCGTAGGTTATGATTGTGATCTCTTGTAGATTATGAAGTTAACTATTGCTATGATAGTATTGAAGTGATCTATTCCTCCTTTCGTAGCGTGAAGGTGACAGTGTGCATGCTATGTTAGTACTTGGTTTGGTTATTTTGATCTGTCATGCACTCTAAGGTTATTTAAATATGAATATCGAATATTGTGGAGCTTGTTAACTCCGGCATTGAGGGTTCGTGTAATCCTACACAGTTAGTGGTGTTCATCATCCAACAAGAGAGTGTAGAGTCTAGCATTTATCTATTTATTCTGTTATGTGATCAATGTTGAGAGTGTCCACTAGTGAAAGTATGATCCCTAGGCCTTGTTCCTAAATACTGCTATCACTGCTTGTTTACTGTTTTACTGCATCTCTACTTCCTGCAATATTACCACCATCAATCACACGCCAGTCCTGGACAGCAAAGCACTTTTCTGGTGCCGTTGCTACTACTCATACTTATTCATACCACCTGTATTTCACTATCTCTTCGCCGAACTAGTGCACCTATTAGGTGTGTTGGGGACACAAGAGACTTCTTGCTTTGTGGTTGCAGGGTTGCATGAGAGGGATATCTTTGACCTCTTCCTCCCTGAGTTCGATAAACCTTGGGTGATCCACTTAAGGGAAACTTGCTGCTGTTCTACAAACCTCTGCTCTTGGAGGCCCAACACTGTCTACAAGAATAGAAGCACCCGTAGACATCTGCGCACGCCCCTTTAGGTGCGCCACAGAATTAAGGAATTCTGTGGTGCATGTCAGAGTTGATGCGCCATAGAATGCTTAATTCTGTGGCGCACGTAGAGGGGTGCGCCACAAAATTTTGACACTTGGTGAAATAATCGACTCGTTTCTTTCTTCCCCACTCACAAGCAGTTCTCTTCCCCGACGAGCCAACCCTAGCGCCCACTGTGCTCTCGCAACCACCGCCACCGCCTAGCGCTGCCACCTAGCACCGCTGCCGCAGACGAGGAGGAGGACCGCCACGCCGCCGCCGAGCAGGACACGCCCGAGCCCGAGCCCGAGCCACCACTGCAGATCGAGGAGGAGGGGACGCGCGAGCCCGAGCCGCCACCGCAGAGGAGGAGGAGGACAACACCGCCACCACCGCAACCTTGCGCCGCCCCCATTCGGTGAGAGCCCCTCTCCCCCGTCCCCACTCACTTGTCCACCTCCCCACTGCCATGTGCCCATCCCCAATCCTGCCACCGCCATTGCCAATTCTCTAGGAACGCCGGTAGATCACTGTATTTGTTGATGTGGCATTACATTTCAAATGAACAATTGACAAGCAGCCATGTTCCCTCCACTGCATGTCTGGCTCGAACCCCACCCTATAAAAATTCATCGTCGCCTTGAACCACATCGGTGTTTGCTCGCCCAGTATCCCTAGCATCAGAGCTATTGCTACTGCCTTTAAAAAAAATTGGTGATAAAGTAGCAGCAGTAGCTAGCAGTAGGTTTAATTAGTTGATAAAATTTGGTGATTTAAATTTGCTACTGCTAGGTAATGCTATGCTAGCTATTGGTAGGTAATGCTATGTTAGCAGTAGCTCATGCTCATTTTCTTAATTCGAATTGGCAGAGAAATGTAGATACAAATAATTGGTTGGTTTAGGTTTTGAATGTAGTTAGTGAATTGGCAGATACAAATTGGTTAGTGAATGTAGTTAGTGAATTGGTTGATTTAGGTTTTGAATATAGTTAGTGAATGTAGATACAAATTTGCTACTGCTAGGTAATGTTTTGAATGTGATTTAGGTTTTTAATTCATTGCTTGCAGTAGAGCTAATAAAGTTCTTGAAGTTCTCTCTCAAAAAGAATGAAGTTTGTTTAAATGAAAATTAAAATGAAGCTGCTACTACTCTGTTGATGTACATGGTTCAATAAAATGAACAATGCAGTAGGTTTTTCAATACACTGCAGTAGGTTTTTTAATAAAATGAAATGATACTGCCTAGTTGGTTATGAATTAATGCTAGGTTTTGTTGGCAGTAGCAAATTTAGGTGTAGAAAATGAAAATGCTCCCTGGTTGCAAGATGATAATGCATAGATGGTTTTAGTTCACCTCTGGCCACTGGTTAAATAGATGGTTTTAGTATATATACAGTATATATTCCTGAACCAAAAATGCCTTTGCCTAGCAAGAATATTCCTCTGCCTATCAATATGACAGAATTTGTAGAATATTCCTGAACCATCAGTACATTGTCTCTGATCCTGACCAAATATGACAGATTTTGAAGAATATTCCTGAACCAAAAATGGACAGTCTCTCCTGGCCCATTTTGGGGAATATTCCCCATGGCTTGTCTCTGACCCATTCAAAAAAAGAAACTGATGGCATTGTCCTATGTAACACAACTGTTCAGCTTGTGTTCTCATACCCTCTGTGCCCTCCATCCTATATAAATGCCTAGTGTAGTGAACCGGAAAACCACACCAAACATGGACAACCTGTCCTGGAGTGCAAAGAGGAGGAGCACTGGCTCCAGTGGTGCCTCTGGCTCTAGGGATGCCTCTCTTTCCAAGACTTTTTCTATGGGTAGGGCAGACAAGGAGTTGCTAGTGTATCATAGGAGAAGTGTGCAAGAGAGGGAAGCTTCTGCTGCCAGGTTCAGGGAAGAAGAAGCAGCAGATGGCTTGAACCAGCTAGGTGTGTTCACATACACTACACAAGTTCTCCCAATTCCAAAATCCAGACCTAAGCCCATTCCCAAACTGAAAAAGTATAAGCATTAGTTGAGGGAAGGAGGACCCACGGAGGTGTTGCCCTACTATGTAGAACCAAATCTTGAAGAAAAGGTTAAAGCTGGAGTTATCTTGTGCTGGCTGAGGAAGGGCATGAAAAAAAATCAAAGATTTGGTATCCTAGTTTGTTGTAGTTTGTTGTAGTTTCAGCCATCTAGTTTTAGTGTGTCCTAGTTTGTTTGAATAATTATGTAATGTAAGGGTTGATGTAATGCTTCCATGCAATGATGAATAAAAGGGTTTATGTAATGCTTCTATGCAGATGCTAGGAAATAAATGATGCTCATGGTCACATGTTGGCAGTAGCTACTGGTTGG
This sequence comes from Lolium perenne, assembly GCF_019359855.2. Lineage (NCBI taxonomy): Eukaryota > Viridiplantae > Streptophyta > Magnoliopsida > Poales > Poaceae > Lolium > Lolium perenne. The sequence goes on from NC_067247.2 coordinate 220,688,957, forward strand.
CTTGTTCTATAAGCTTGTATGCTTGTTTATGCTCTATAACCAAGTTGTATAGTTGCTGGTTATGAAGAAGCATATACTTCCTTTTTAAATTTAAGTCATTATCTACTAAAATTTGATTAGCTATTGGTTTAAAGATAAGAATGCTACTAGTTCATGAAATGCTACTGTTTGAATTCATTTATGAAATGATCATGCTCATGCTCATGCTCATTATCTTGTATATGCTTGTTTGAATTCATTTATGCTTGTTTATACAGTATATATGAAGTGAATATGAAGCTCCATTTGGTAGAAGCAGATATTGCATTTATTTGTGCTGATATGAAGCAGATAGAAAATGTTCTCTATTAATGGAAATGAATAAGGTTCTCTGGTTTGAAGTGCTAGCTTTCATAATGTTTTTAATGTACTCTGGTTTTTGTAGTGCTCCAGGTTGTGTAGTGCTCCAGGTTGTAGTGCTTTAGGAGTTCTGTAGTGCTCCAGGTTGTGGTGAAATAGATGCTCCAGGTTGTGCTCCAGGTTGTAGTGCTCCAGGTTGTGCTCCTTGCAAAATATGCTGAAATAGATGCTCCAGGTTTATGTTGGCTTTTGTTTGATGTATTGTAGATGGGCAACTTTGTATGGTGGATATATGGTGGATATGTTGGATATATGGTGTTATGGTGGATATTTTTGCAGGGATTTCATTGAGTTGCCCATTTCACCCGAAGCGACGAGGGCCGGGACGCCGCCTCTGAGGGAGAGGGCCGGGGGGGCGCCGCCGACACCAGCGACGAGGACGATACCTAGGACGACGCTCAAGAGGGTAAGAAGAAGAGGACGGCAATGAGGCCAAGGAGGGATCGGAGGCCGCAAGTGCTCGCCAATGTCACCGATGCTGTCACGGTAGTCTCCGAAAGTGGCCTACCGATCGAGCCTTTGTGGGTTGCCAAAGGGTACGACATGCAACTAGGGTGCATCATCCGTGAAACCGTGCCGATCCTAACTCAGGACCTCAGAAGCAAGGAGAACGCGGATATCGCCGAATCCCTCCTCCAGAAGCTTCACCAACGATACACGTTCCCGGAGCCGTTCAATAAGAAGGTGGACTCTTTAGCTCTCACGAAGATGAGCACCGCCTTGAGCAGCTGGAAGAACCGGCTAAAGAACAAGATCGAGACCGGTGAAAGCTGGGAGAGGATAAGTAGCAAAGACCCGTCGCCCTCCTTAGAAGACTTTAATGCATTCAAGTCTTACTTAGAGGCTGACACTTTTAAAAAATGGACCGCCTGGGGGAAGAGAATGCGGGATTTGAACTTAGGGACCCACCATTGCGGAAGCGGCGGTTACCGAGGAAAACAGCTCACTTGGGACAAGGAGGATGCCGAGATGGTACGTCTGGGGAAAGAAAACCCCTGGCACAAAATCGAGGATGTACATGCTAGGAACTTTGTCCGGTCCCGCTACTACTTAGACTGGAAGACGGGGGAATTTATTACGGATCAAACAGACATGAAGAATTTCGAGAAGTACCTGGTAAGGATAGTCTATATTATTTCGCTCATCTTATTAGGCAATGAAGCTGAAGACTAACCGTAAGTTCCTTTGTCTGAAGGATGATGAGTTGAAGGCTAGTTGTACGGCTGGCCCGTCGTCCAGGGGTCGACGGAACCGTGGGACACGCCTTTCAACATGGCGACGAACAAATACAAGGAGAGGGAGCTGGACAAGTCACCGACGCCAGGTGGCCGTGTGTCCGGCTTTGGCACAAGTATGACGCTATCCGAGTACTACAGATCGGATGCCAAGACGAGAAAGCTGGAGAGGAGGTCGTCGGCTAAGGATAAATCCGAGGTTCAGGAGCTGAAGAAGAAGGTGGAGTCACTAGAGAAGCTGGTGGCCGAAAAGCCTGTGGAGAACACGGAGATGATGAACAAGTTATTGGACGAGAAGATCCGGCAGATCATCCCCCCTGGGTTGATGGAGGGGTTAGCTGCTTGGAATGCGGGAGGTCAAGTGGGGCCGATACATGTGCCCAGCATCAGCGGCAGCAACTCAAGCTTCCACGTGTCGCCGATGCTGCCGCTACACCCGACACCGGCGTCGGGGCTCCACCTGACGCCGCCGCTCCACCCGACGCCGCAGCTTCAACCGCCGCCGCAGCTCCAACTGGTTGCATCGACGCCCCCAACCGCCGCCCTTGTATCGATAGTAGCCGAGATCGACGCCATCCAGAAGGTAAACTCATTAGTTACTCCTTCGCGTCATCTTCTTTAACTATATATGCCTTTCGTGACTGCCATCTCATGATGCCCAACATGGCGCCCCTGACTTAGGATGAACAGTGCATACTTCTGCAAACGGTGGAGCCCGACGGCAAGTTGGTGGAAGTTGCTAGCGGCATCGTCATGGCTTCCCGCGTTATGCACGGCAATGTATTGGCGAAAAACGTGGTGAAGGTCAAGTTGGTAATGGTAGTGCCGGAGTACCTCTACGCCATCCCCCTTTCAACCTCCGGGCACAGATGAGGGCGACGTTTTGTCCCTTGGGGATTGCACCTCATGGCTTATGAAGTGGCCGAAGAACCAGATTCGTCTGGGGGGGTCTTCCGAGTGCTAAGAAAAGCACCGGCGCCACCTCCCCTATCATCCGGCCCAAGATCGCCAGCGCCGACGACACCCTTAAGGAAACGGCAGTCGCCGCCCCCACTACCCTGAAGGAACCGGCGGTCGCCGCCGCCACCCGGAATTAACCGACGATCGTCGCCACCACCACACGCCACAAACAGTTGTTGGGAGCGCTACCGCAACGACCGTCGACCAGACGCAACGTACGCCAAGCGGCGACATCGCAACCGCCACCACCTAAGGTCCAGGACATGGCGCCACTTGATGGCAACGATGTAGATGATGATGATGACATCGATGCCTACATCAACACTGGCGCCTGCAGCCAAGATATGTACATGCCTCCTATGGATGAACAAGCCTTCCGCACTCATGGCGATCATCTTGGTCGTCCCACTACAGTCACGAAGCAGCGCCTGGTCTTCACGGGTTTTTCTCAAGACACTCCTCCTGAGGCTGGCAATCCAGCTCAAGTCAAGCCTGCTACTGTTTTCAGCCCTAACACGCTGTGTAAGACGATGATCGGGGAGCCACCCAAATCAACCCTAGCAACCTCAGAAGCACCACCAGCACCGACCCCAGCAGCACCCGAAGCACCACCATCAGCACCACCAGCACCCCCAGTAGGTCAGGTGAAGAAGGCAAGGAAGAGAGGAGCCAAGAAGGGCGCATCTTCGAGCCTATCTGCTCCTAAGAGGACCCGGGCCGACGACATGGTACCACTTACACCGGATGGCTTGCCCCGGTGTCATGAAGCTGGTAAACCGATACTGCCTCCGGACATGGAACACCTCGCAAGTGGACCAATGCTCCCTTTGCAGCACTCTATCAATTATCTAGAGAGCGTCCTTCTTAAAGAAAAGGATCCAAATTACCCGGTGTTCTCGGTCAAGGTGCTGTCCGACCAGAACTTCGTCCATGAAGACCCCGCGGATATCTTCTTCATAGCATTTGAGGACGTCTTCAATCTATTTCACTCGAAACGGCTCGACTATAACTTGGTCCGATTATACGCGATCAATCTTCAGATGAAGATCAACAGAGAGAGACCCCGCCACATCGCGGTAGCGGATCCCTACTACATGCGCGATAGCCAGCTCTAGGACAGCTCAAGGACACGGACGAAGGCGGTGCGGTACCTCCAGAACTTCATGCTCATGTACAAAGAGAGCAACACCATTCTTCAGCCTGTCTTTCCCGAGTAAGTATGCATCTGCTCACGGCCGTCGTAACTTATGCTTTCTTATATATTTCTTCCATTGCCGATCATTTCCAACATTCCATTTCAATTGCATGTGTTGAGCAGGGACAAATACTGCAGACTCATCATCCTAGATCCGAAGTGGTCACTAGCCCAGTATTTTGACTCGTCGAGTACGACGACGAAGAAAGATTACAAGAGAATAAGGGGTGTTCTCGATGAGGCTATCCTTGGCTACTCAAAAAATGGAGGCACCTTCGACAAGAATGGGCAATATATCAGGCTGGACACTAAAAAGCTTGGGTTCAAGCACGTGATCGACTTCCCTTGTATCAAGCAGCCAGCTGGCAGTATTAAGGAGGCCCTCTATGTCCTCCATCACCTTAAAGGGTTTGTCGAGGATGCAGAGATGATGTCTCTGCCACCTAGTAAGCGAGACCCCATTAAAATGTCGAGGCAAATCAATGATGATGATCTTAGAGAAGACTTCCATCGCATCCAAGTAAAGCTCTCAGAAATTATCTTACAAGATGTATCCAACGCATCGGGGCTCTTACACCAACTCAGAGGGTTGTCTAAGAGGGATATCGAAGAATGCCTACATAGGCAGGGTGATGGAAGGACGTGGACGAAGAAGGACTTGTACAAGCTATTCCCGGAGCCGCTCAAGAAGACGTCTCATTGACCGAGGCCGGTGTGCCTAGCATTACTTTGAATCGATGGACAATTTGTACCGTGTTGTAAACTAAACTTGCTTAATTTGCTCGAAACGGTGGTCGTCATTGTTGGACTTCAATTACTATTGTAGTCGTTATCGTTGAACCATCTTACTTATGTGATACCGATGCTATATGTCTTTTAGGTTTATTAATATTTCCTTGCTTTAATTCTTGTGAATATTGTTGGGGGGATGACCCCCGGTATGCCAAAGGCATGCCAAACCGGATGGTTCGAGCCATCAAGATACCAGTTTAATGTTTATACCGGAGCACAAAGATAAGTGTTTGGTTAAGTAAAGCCAGGCCGGTATCCCCAAGAAGGATATACCGGAACCGGATGAAGAAGACACCGGGCAACCGGTAAGAAGAGCTTGTCGGCAAGACTGGTCAAAGATTCTCTTCAGAGCTAGAGGACAAGGATGAGCTAAGCAAAGTAGCTTTAAACGAAGCCCTGGCGCCAAAGAAGAGGATGACGCTGAAAGAAGCCGGAGGACGTCAGCTTCCCTGATTAAAGAAGACCCCGGCGTCATCTATGATTAAAGTTACTTTGTAAAGTAGTTTGTCCAGTCAAAGATGCCATTAGGGTTTCTTGCTCTGTAAGCCACCCTCTCCCCTATATAAGGAGAGGGGGCACCCCCGTATCCGAGAGGTTAGATGGTCGATCCTTAGAGGAACCTTGTAAACAGAAACCTGTATCCTGTTGAGATCAATGAAGATAGTGATCTAGAGGAGAGTTCTTCCTTGTGTGTTTCTTCTTGTATCGCTGCCTTTGGCTGAGTTCTTGAGGAAAGCATCTGGAAGTTCATCCCACCTAATCACAAACCCTCCCCCGAATCCTCTAGCGTCCATTCGGCCCCAAGTTAAGCCATCCCATGGCATCTGCTCGTTCACCACGACGACAGTTGGCGCCCACCGTGGGGCATGAAGTGGCGCTTGCTGGAGTTCACATTCGGGCGGGCATCCTCGACATCGCCGGCCAGCGTATGGTGTCCGCGCTGGTGCAGCGCATCCACGCCATGGACTTCATCAACGACAATGCGGGCTGCTTCGCCAACGGCGGCATCTTCCCCAAGAACGGCCGCATCATCGAGTTCGGCAGCCACCGCATCTACTTCGGCACTGTCCCTGTGCGCCAGCGCCCCTCACCGGTGCTGGTGGCGCCGGATCCACCAAGATGGCTAAATGCTGGCCGCGCCCCTGGCAGCGTGGAGGTGATGATGGCAGGCGCGGTCGACGCCGGGAAAGAAGCTGTGGAAGAAGGTGCTGGGCGTGCGGCTTCAACCCGTGCGGCCAAGCCACCGCTGGAGCGCGATGCAGGCGCTGCGGGAGCATCGTCCGCGTTACCGGAGACACCGCTCCAAGCGGCGATGAACGTCCTCGCCACGCCCATCGCGCAGAACATCGACCCGGCGGCGGCTCAGGCAGAGCTGGAGGCGCAGCGCCAGAAGCTGGTCGAGAACGGCAAGGACGTCGTCAGGGCGCAGCGCGAGCTGAACCTAACCATACGTGAGTATAATGCTGCCCATGGCTTTGCTTCTGTTAGCGCTCATGCTGCTAGGATACCGGAGAACCGGCTTAAGGCTCGCAATCTAGATCAGGATCTGCGTAAGGAAATTCTTGCCGGCAAAAGTACCTCTGCATCTGTGAGCATCGTAGAGAAACCAAAGTACAGTAGCCCGGATAAAACTATAAAGCTGCTAAGGCTGCTGTAGAGCTGTGTGAATCGCTTTTCGGGGACGCTCTGGCAAAACAACAAGAGCGTGTCCGGGAGCTGCTTGAAACTATCGAGCAGCAAAACGCTGAGCAACTTGCTAAGCTGAACAAGGCTGTGGCTTCAAAATCCGCGCGTTCAACAAAGAATGCCGGTAGCAAGTCCCATGGGCAGGCTTCGTCCCCCCATCCGGACAGAAGAAGAGAAAAAGAAATGAATGCGCAGCAGATGACTGTGTATGATCCGGTTCTTGCCGGAAAACAACAAGCCGGGCAACACGATGCCGGTAGAAAAAGCCAAGGGGCAGACAGAGGCTACGCCAAAGGAGGCTATGCCGGAAACAATCATGCCGGTAGACACGAAACCGGGCAAAATTATCGAGGTGCAAGGGCAGCGTATGATGAGGAGGAAATAGACCCCCCAAGGTACCGGCAGGCAAGGGCCGCGGTACCGGAGCATGATGACGAGGTTGATTCAACAAGACCGGCAGCATACCGGAACCCATTGGGAGAACGCTTGGGAGAAAGATACCTGCCAGAACGGGATGCGAGGCACCGTCTGGATAGAGTATACTTGTCAAAAATGATCGAGGCAGAAGGACCTCCAGGCCCAAAGTGTTTTGGTCCAAGGATCATGAAAGAAGGACCACCGGTTCGCAACTTCCAGTTGCCCCGTGACACAAAAACGTACGATGGCACCACTAAGCCGGAAGACTGGCTCGCGGGTTACGTGACCGCGGTATACGTCGCTGGTGGCGGAGGAACCGTAGCTGGAGGAGGAAACCGGTGTTGGGCCGTGAGAATCATACCCTCATTCTTGGTGGGACCGGCAAGAATCTGGCTAAACAACTTGTCGGCAGGAAGCATAAACGGCTGGTTGGACTTTGAGGAGGCTTTTGTGAGTAACTTCAGCAGCACCTACCGGAGGCCAAACAGGCCGCAGCAGCTCGCTCTGTGCGTGCAACGCCCAAATGAAACAGACCGGGATTATCTGGCCCGGTGGAACACCACAAGGAACTCCTGTGAAGGGGTGATAGAGGCGCAAGCCATTGCTTGGTTTAGCAGTGGGTGCAGAAGAGGTTCACCGTTGTGGCAAAAGCTGCAGCGGAACATGCCGACAACGCTGGCGGAAATGATACGCGTGACGGATAACTATGCGTTGGGAGACCCAATGCAGCCGGCAGTGCAACCTGAGCCGGAGCAATCAAACCCGCCTCAGCAACGCCAAGAGCAACACCGGGATAACCGGAACAACAAAAGAATGGGAAGATTTCCCGAATCGAAGGTATGGTCCGCAGCAAGTTGCTGCTGTACAAGAGAACTCTGAGGCCAGCGGCAGTCAGAGGCAGAGAACCGGATCGCAGCCATGGGCGGGTCCTAAGAAACAGTGGGTCGAGAAGAAACCCTGGGGCCAGAAAAAGAACTGCCAAGAACCCGTGAAATACACCATGGAAGCCGCCATGGATCAACCTTGCCGGTGGCACACGCCGAATCCGGCACACCCGTCAAATCATCTGACGAAGGATTGCTCTTGGACCAAGTACTTGATGCTCAAGGGAGCAGTAAAAGATGCGCAAGCACAAGGGTGCTCCACCATGCAACCACCACCACAAGATATGCTACGACAGCATCAGCTACCACCACCACCACCGCTTACCAGAGCAAATGCTTTACCGGTACAGCCTCAGCCAAACGGGCAGCAGTTCCAGCAAGTTAACCAGGTGGGAGAAGGCAATGGCCAACCACCTCCACCGGCACCTTTGGGCCGGAATGTTTACCATGACCCAGATATGTGATGCGTTGTGTTCATCACTGAGCCAACCGACAGACAGAGCTTACCTCGCCGTTCTATGGAAGTGAACGCGGTGATGCCGGCAGTGCCAAAATACATGTTGTGGTCTGATCAAGAGATTTCTTGGTCGTTCAAGGATCACCCCAAGATAATGCCTAACCCGGGTGGCTATGCTCTTGTCTTGGACCCAATCATGCAAGGGCCAAACGCTCGAGTCAAATTCAGCAAGGTGCTGATAGACAATGGGAGCAGCATAAACATCATGTACCGGCACACCATGAACATGCTGGGCATAACAGAAAACATGCTTCAGCCAACTCGTACAACTTTCCATGGAATCGTTCCGGGCTTGTCCTGCGCACCGGTTGGAAAAGTCCGGGTGGATGTGTCATTTGGAGGACGTGACAATTGCCGGGTTGAAAACCTTGAGTTTGAGGTCGTGGACTTAGATAGTCCTTACCATGCGTTGCTGGGGAGACCGGCATTGGCTGCTTTCATGGCCTCAACTCACACGAAATATCTCAAGATGAAGATGCCGGCACCTCGTGGACCCTTAACTGTGGTGGGGAACTACAAAGTCTCACTGGAAACCGCTTCAGCCGGATCAAACCTGGCAGAATCGCTGGTGATCGCAGAGGAAAAGAGGAGGATGCAAACTGCAGTTGCCCTGGCTCAGTCTTCACAGCTGAGCTTAGCGGCAATGAGTGCAAACCTGGGCACACCGGCATTCAAGCCGACGAAGGAAACAAAGGACATTGTGCTGGACCCGGCTTACCCTGAGCGCACCGTTCGTATCGGTGCCGGCATGAATGAGGCATAGGAAAGCGCGCTCGTCAGCTTCCTCCGTGAGAATCGGAATATCTTTGCCTGGTCTACTGATGACTTGGTAGGTGTTCCGAGGGAGCTGGCTGAGCACTCATTAAATGTCCGGAAAGACACGAAGCTGGTAAGGCAGCCGCTGCGCCGGTTTGCTGAAGACAGGAGAAAGATCATTGGAGAAGAGGTGACAAAGTTACTGGTTGCCGGTTTCATCGTTGAAGTACTGCACACTGAGTGGCTAGCCAATCCGGTGCTGGTCGAAAAGAAGAAAGAAGAGAACCTAGAAGCAAAAGCTCCAAAGGTGTGGCGCATGTGCATCGACTACGCCAACTTGAACAAGGCTTGCCCGAAAGACCCTTTCCCGTTACCCCGGATCGATCAGGTGATTGATTCCACCGCTGGTTGTGAATTGTTGTCTTTTCTGGATGCTTATTCCGGTTTCCATCAAATCCCCCTGAAAAAGGAAGATCAAATAAAAATTGCGTTCATTACCCCGCACGGGGCTTATTGCTATGTCACTATGCCTTTTGGTTTGCACAACGCTGGTGCAACGTACCAGCGCTGTATGCAAAAATGCTTGTTTGATCAAATCGGAAAAAATGTACAAGTCTATGTGGACGATGTCGTGGTAAAAACCAAGGTAAAAGAAACCTTAATCGATGACCTCCGGCAAACATTTGATAACTTGAGAAGATTCCGGATGAAACTCAACCCGGCAAAATGTACCTTCGGTGTCCCTACCGGCAAGCTGCTTGGCTTTCTCGTATCAAGCCGGGGCATTGAGGTTAATCCGGTAAAAATCCGGGCAATCGAAAGAATGACTATACCGCGCGATCTCAAAGACGTGCAAAAGTTTACCGGAAGCTTGGCATCGCTAAGCCGGTTCATAAGCAGGTTGGGAGAAAAAGCTCTGCCACTCTATGCTCTCATGAAAAAATCCGATACGTTCGTCTGGACCCCTCAGGCAGACGCAGCGTTTAAAGAGCTAAAAACAATGCTGGCCACAACGCCTATACTGGCTTCACCTCTAGAAAGAGAGCCTATGCTATTATACATAGCAGCAACAAACCGGGTTGTGAGCGTGGTAGTTGTGGTCGAAAGAGAAGAGGAAGGAAAAACCGTCCAGAGGCCGGTATACTACCTGAGCGAGGTGCTCTCCCTCTCAAAGCAAAGCTACCCTCACTTCTAGAAATTGACTTATGGCGTGTTCATGGCTGCCACCAAGCATAAGCATTACTTTGAGGAGCACCCCATGAAAGTGGTGAGCGAGGCACCCATTTCCGATATCATGTGCAACAAAGATGCTAGCGGTAGGATTGCAAAGTGGGCAATCCAGATATCACCATATGTACCGGTGTATGAAAGAAGAGATGCCATAAAATCGCAAGCTTTGGCTGATTTCCTTGTTGATTGGGCGGAAATGCAATACAAGCCGCCGGATCAAAAAATAGAATACTAGAAGATGCACTTTGACGGATCCAAACTGAAAGAGGGTCTAGGTGCCGGCGTGGTGCTTACCTCACCTAAGGGAGATCATCTCCGGTATGTTCTGCAAGTACATTTCAGGGCATCAAATAATGTCGCTGAGTATGAGGCTTTGATCCATGGACTAAACGTCGCAAAATAAATCGGCGCGCACCGGATCATTTGCTATGGAGATTCAGATCTTGTGGTGCAACAATGTTCCGGAGATTGGTACGCAAAAGATGCTAACATGACTTCGTACCGGTTTCACGTGCAAAAGATTGCCGGCTTCTTTGAGGGCTGTGAATTTCACCATGTGCCACGAGCGGAAAATGAGGCCGCGGATGCTTTGTCCAAACTGGGCTCATCTAGGCAGGAAATTCCTCCCGGAATAGCCTTGGCACACTTAAGAGTACCGTCGATCAAACCAAGCCCGGAATCGGAATCAATTTTCGTACCGGAATCACATGTAGTACCCATGGATATCGATGAAGGGAACCCGGGGACTGTTCCGGCAAACTCGGGGACTGCTCCGGCAAACTCGGGGACTGTTCCGGTAAGCTCGGGGACCGTCGCGGCCATACCGGAAGAAACAATGCTGGTGGATCACATGGAGATAGACGTACCGGTGTTTCTGGTTCGAGAGGAACCATCGTGGGTTAAACCTATCAAGGAATTCCTGATCAACGGCACCTTGCCGGATGACGAAAATGAATCCAGAAGGATCCAGAGGAGGTCCAAAGCATACACCATCATCAATGGCGAGGTGTACAAGAGAAGTGTTACCGGTGTTGTCGTTGCCTAATCGACGGTACCTCGGAGGAGGGATCCTCACGAGGGGGAGAAGAAGTGGGGGCTATAGGGCGGAGTGCACACGGGACGGTGGTACGCGATTTACCCAGCTTCGGAACACCTACACGATGACAGGGCCTACTGCTGCTTGTCTGGAATTATCTGGGCGCTTTCGCGATGTTACAATGAGTTGAGGTTCTGCCTCTAGGGCTCCCAGGATCCGGCTTATAAAGGCGCACGGATCTAGGGTTTACATGGAGAGTCCTACCCGGATACAGGTTTCCTAACTACGGTACAATGTCTTGCCGTGTACGTCAAGGATCCGCCCTTCCTTCTATGTCGTACCGGATCCGGGTCCCTTAATGGCCCTCCATGGATCCGGGTTCCTCCTCAAGGTCGGTCGGATCCGGCTCCCTGCTCCTGGGCCGGACATCTTCCGTCAGCATCAACAGCAACTGGGCTGCCCGATGGGCCACATGCCTCATCACCATCTGTGGGCCACCCGGGCTTGCCGGATCTAGGCACTGTCGATGGTACACCCATGAAGTATACCCACAACAGTAGCCCCCAGAGTTCTCCGAGATTCACCTGCTGTTTCCGCCTCGTTGGTACACCATGGTTTCCGGCAACGTTGGTAACGCGGAGAAACTTGAAGAACTCCAACTTCTCATTTTCTTCTTTTACCAACCTTTAGTCGGAAAACGCTCCCATCCTGCGGTACTTCATCCATCGACGGTTCGAGTCACATTTCCGGGTTACTTCCCTGCTTGCGAATGAGAGCTACTTATCTTCACACGATTACCCGGAATCTTAGAAGACTCAAACGGTTCCGCCAATTCTGGCGCCATTTTCGCGCGATTTGTGCGGTAACTTATCTCTAGCCATTTTTACCGTTTAGGGTTTGGGACACGTGTCACGCATCCAACGGTGCGACGCTTACGTTCCGACCACAGGATGCGGAGCACGAATCTCATCCCGCCGGCCTATAAATATCCGTCGTCGACGCCTAATCCTCATTCACCCCCCTTTTCACCTCTCTGCAAAGCGCCGCCTCGAGCTCTCTCTCCGCCGTGCCGGAATCTCACCGGAGCTTCGCCGGAGCTACTTCGCCGCCGTAACGAGTTCATCCTGTTCTTAACATCAGCGAGCCACCGTGCGGAAACCTCATCGCCGGCGACTCCGACCACCGCAGAAGCCATTACGGTGAGTTCTCGAACTTCGCCCTCGCGCCGTAGTTGGTAGGGATGAATTTGGAGACGACGATGTTGGATCCGACTAAAGAATGTTTTCCACCATTCGTCTTTTCTTCAGATGTCTTCAACGACTCCGCCTCCAACCTCTGAACCGATCCTGGCCACCCCAATCTCCTCCGCCCCTCCACCTTTCGTCCCAGTTAAGCTGGGTCCTTCAAAGGATTCCGACAAGGAGACTGAAGGGACTTCTGCTAACCCGGAGAAAGCCTCCGGGGAGGATCAGGCGGAGCACAAGGCGGAAGAGATCGCCGCCAAAAAATCAAAGGCTCGTCAACGAGATGCTGAAACCAAGGGAAAATGGTGGCCATGCACCACCACTAAGATGGAGCTGACGAATCTCGAGGCGGAGGGCTTCTGTCAAACACCCGGATTTTTAAGTCCAGATGCCTGTTATGCCATACATCGCAATCCCAGGAATATTGTTGTTGCGAGACATAACAGTTGAATACCATAAGTCATCATTCATTACATATCATAGTCGTCTTACAAATAGATCACATGATCCAATATTACAATAATAGTTGAACTATTGTTTCAACACACATCACAAATACATAGCGGAAGCGTAGATCGAAAGGGACTCTATAGTCCACAGGCCAACGCTTGACGTCAGGAGTGATCCTAGTTGTCGTAGACGTCCTGCTGTCCTTCTTCCGGGGTCTGGTACTCCTCTTCATAGTCTGGCCATTTGAATAGCCAGGGACAAAGCCATGAGTACTTTAAAGTACTCGCAAACTAATACTAAGGTAAGTATTATCAACTATAGTAACGGGGTGCTAAGCTCTAGTTTCATTTGCATAAAGCTAGTTTTATTTCATAAACACCTTAGGTAAACAAGACCTCTTCATTTGCCTAACTTACTCAGGTGGGAACATTAGTGTCATTCCCACAACTCAGTTGTGATTCAAAGTCAAAGTCAACTTTCAATTCAAATCACAAGTCACCATTCATATTTTTGGAAAAGTTCTGATGACGGAACAGTATGGCCTTTCCAACCGTCCATAACCGTGGACGCGGCTATTCGAATAGATCTACACTCTGCAGAGGTCGTACACTTGTGCCACAACATTTGCAATAATCCGTCAGGGTTAACTGGCCCTGATTTACCACACTCCGTGTGCGGACTACCAACCATAACCTTTCACTTACATATCCTAGTATAGGCATCTCTCCCCATGAGCTTGGCCTCCCGGTGAAAACCAACTGTTAACCCGGGAACTGCACAGGGCTTGGGCCGGACATTCACCTCATATTCACGTCATATCACATCATCTCCTTTGTTGTAGAGGCAGCTTTCGGCATAACCCCGATGACGCTTGTTTAGAGGGAACCCATACTAAGACACATAAATTTCCAGCTAAGCCCTACCCATAATCAGGTATTGTGGGGGTACTCAAAAATTGGAATGGTATCGCATCCCACTCAATCATCAGTTTTTAGCCAAAGTCACCAAGTCAACTTCAGTGTCATATTCACCTTCAAAATCTTTCAATAGAATGACTCATCCTTCCAAGGTTTTCAAAGTCATTTCAATTCACAAGTTCCCAACTAGAGTAGTCACTTTTAATATTGAGCACTAGCAACTAGTCATGAGGGGTGCTAACTTAGCTTAAAGCTTTCTAGGCTAAGTTTGATACTCTTGTACTAATCTAATACTAATCAAGTAAATCATAAATCAAAAGTACTTTGATAAAACAAAAGTAAATGAAGCTTGTAAAGTAAAACTGGGAAATAGGATCATAAGCATAAAGTAAAAAGTGGTAGTGCCTTGCTCTTGTAGAGCTTTGCACTTTGCAAGAGTTTTATCTTGCAAGAATATCAGCTTGCAAGGGTGTTAGCTTGCCTTGGTGGTTGAGGTGATCAAAGTGGTCTTCTTCTCCTTGAAAGTAGACTTCCTCCTCCTCTTGATACTCCTCGGTACTAGCGTCTAAAATACGAATACGAGGATACCATCACCAAACAATTCATTGGCTATTCCAAACATCACATATATTCACACAAACTATTCTATTCGCATAATTAAAACAATTTGGTGCATTGGTGGTCTTGCTTTGAGGAAAATTAATTTCCTCTCATTTTATATGTAAATGATAGTTTCCAGATAGTTCTTGAGGAATAATTTCCTCTCATTGAATCTTCTTTAAGATTTAATTTCTCAAACCTTCACACATGAATTTATGTTGACCTAAGTCAACCATTCATCATCATTATTTGAGAAAATGATTTAAATGAGGTAGGGATACCTCATACCATTTAATAAGGCCTATTATGATTTAAAAATCTCCAAGTATTTCATGTGAGAGTTTTTGACCAGGGGTTCAAACTTCATATGAAAGTACTTGGGACAAGATTTAAATGAATTGAGACACCTCAATTAATTTACACAAGTAAACTAGCATCACTCATTACTATTAAGTGGGTAAGGGTGTTGTTTTCTTAGTTAGGAGAAATAATTTCCTCTCATTATCTTATTAAGGGTTAATTTCTCTCATGAACAATATATGACCTAGGTTGACCAAAGTCAACCTCTTCATACTTATCATTTGAGAAAATGATTTAAATGAGGTTCCATACCTCATACAATTTAATACTAACATGATAGTGATCTAATGCCACCAAATAATTCAATATGAGATTATTAGACCATAGTCACTACCTCATGTTGAATCACTTGAGAACAAGATTTAAATGAGTGGAATACCTCTCATATGATTTAACACTTAGTTGTAACAAATTTAGTAAAAACTAAAATTGAGGTGATGCAATATTCTCAAATAACCAGGGATGATCCCATGTTGACCAAGGTCAACACTTCACACTTAGTATTTGAGAAAAGGGATTTAAATGAGATTCATCATCTCATGTGATTTAACTAACCATGGCAAAGGTAATTACTATTTAGAGTTAACAATCTACAAGTGGGCAAGTAGGAGCCTAAGCCTTTAAAGGTCAACACATTGCTTCATAACACTTGTGAGAATGAGTTAAATGAGGTGCTACACCTCAAAGATTTAAATTCCTAAAATTTGAATTAGTTTGAATGGGCTAGTATTGACTACATAGCCAATATTTTGATTCTAGCCCATGATCATGTACAGAACCCATATCATATTTTTACATAGTAAATTAGGTTTTGTTAAATGTGAAATATTGCAATTGGATTCACTTCGAAAATCAAAGTGGTTGATTTTTAAGATTTATTTGAAAACAGAAAAGTATCTGTTTTGTTATTTTTACTATTCAAAAACTACACAACATATGGGGTTGAATCCAGTGGGGTTGGATGGGGCCTTTCATGAGCTTTCTAAATATATATAAATTGTAAAATTTGGCTCAGTAGATTTGTCTCTATTGAATTTTGAAACTAGCAACAGATTACAAATTTAAAAGAAAAGAATTAAACAAGTTTGAATTTAACGGGGGCGGGAAACTTAAACGGGCCGGCCCAGCTTCGCTGGCGATACGGGCGGGCCGCCTGACAGTGGGGTCCACAGTCAGTGCGTTTTAAAACGCCGAAGCGGTACGTGAATGAGGGCCGTGGGATTTGATGCTGATCGGACGCACGACGTGCGTCGTCGTCTCCGACGAGAAGGGAGGGCACGGGCGGCGCTGGCAGGGGGTCGACGGCTTACCGGCGGCGCGGCGAGGGTCGGCGAGGTGCGGAGAAGACGTTGTCGAGGAAGGGGAGGCAGCCTGTAGCAGTCTCGTCGCCGGGGGTGCGCTGCAACGACGGCGCCCTTCTCAGCACCTCCGCGGGCTCCGGTGGTCAAATTGGACGGCGGCGGAGGCTAATCGAGCAAGGCGAGTGGACGAGGAGCTTGAGAAGGGGAAGGTGAGCAAGATTGGTGTGGAGAGCTAGGTGCGGGGATGCCTCCTTTTATAGCTGGCGGTCGAGGCCGAGGGGTTCGGATAAGCTCATCGTCGACGACATGGCTACAGGGATGGTGCTGGACGGGCGAGGACGCAGGCGTGTAGGCGACGTCCTGGTGAGTGTGTGGGACTTGACGGCGCAGAAAATGGCGGTCCGTGGCGATCGTCATCGTCCTCGCACTCTGGCGGCAGTGGCGGATGGTCGTCGACCATGGCGACGGTGACAGGGCTCGCGAGGGCCAATGGGCGTGTCTGGCAGGTTCCTGACGTCATGGCGACTCTCCTGGCGGACGCTGATGGCGAGGCGAGGGCTGGGTCAATGGGGCACCGTGGCGCTCTGTCGCGTCCAGAGACGTCCTGGCGCGCGTCCATGCCGATCCTGGCATGTGCTGGGCGCGTCTAGGCGCGCTGGTTCTGGGCAGTGCCGACGTCAACTTGGTCAAGGGGGTGCACGGTCGTGATCAGCAGGGTCAGGTCATGCTCAGAGACATGGTGGTGTGGCTTGGATGGGAGAGGAGAGAGGGTGAGCATGTGGAGTGTCAAGTGGCCGGCATGGTTTGGGTTTTGGTCATGGTGACCAAGAGAGAGGGGTGCAGTGGCTGGTACTGGTGCCCAGGGGTGTGGTAAGTCTCCAGAGCAGCAGGGATGGTCAGGGTTGGGCCTGGTCCAAACCAAAATGCAGCATGGGCACAAATTTATACACTGCCTGCAAGGTGCTTGTGAAAATGGCCGGAAGAGAAAAGTTTTCAAATTTTGAAAATTCCTTTGGTGGATCTCATTCATATAATCATAGGGAGGGAAAGGTGGTGGTGGTGGTCAATTTGGTGTAGGTTTGCAAGTTTTCAAAAAGTGGATCATCTTCTCTTTGTTTCAAAGTCTCCACTTGTCAATTTATTTCTGGTCAACCTGGTCAAGGTTAGGTATGGTGGTCAACAAGAAAGTTGTTCACCTTGACATTGTCTTGGATGACATGGAGAGAGTTGGTCAAGTTTGGTTTAGGAAAAGTCCAAACCAGGGGTGCAAAGTGGTGAAGAAAATATAAAAGTGACATATGACCATTATCATATGTGAATTGGATTTGAGATTTCCTTTGATTTGATTCTTGTTTCTTTGATGCAATTGTGTTTGTTTATCATATATAAGTATTCTACAAGCAATAGATCAAGCAATGGTGGCCTTGGTTGAAGATTTGCAAATTTGGCTAAGTGTGTATGTGAGTGAAAATGGGATTTTCTCACCATTTGATTTCTCTCCATTTGATTTGACTTTTGTTGACTCTAATGTGATTCTTATTAGTTTAGAAACATTTTCAAACCATTGAATCCATTTCAAAAGGTCTTGATCAAAGATTTGCAAAATTGGCCATAACACATAAGAGGTGATGTGTTAAGTTTTATTATTTTTGAAAAGGGTTCACCTTGCTTTACTTGGACATGGGTTAGGGTCAATTTAGTGTTATATTAGGTTGAGAGATGGTTTCCCATCATTTGGTCAAGGTTTAGAGTCATAGGTCAAAGTTTGGTGAAATGGCTATGTGTCACATATGCTTCTATGCATATGTTGCATTTGATTTTTGATTTGAGTGTTCTTGGCCCAAAGGGTGTTGTTGAGGGTTGAAATGGTATATGGAAGTGAATCAACCATTCACAACAAGTACTAGGGTCAATATTCTTTATTTCCCAAATTGCTATTTTATTCTCATATGCCTCTATGGCATTTTTAGTTTCTTTTTATTTTCTTTGGAAACCACTTGGGTTTGGTTTGATAAGTACTAGGGAAGGTGGATGAAGGTTTTCCAAACCTCTAAGCAAAGTAGAAAGGCTTAGGGTAAAATTTTATAAATATAGCCATAGGCACATATGCCTCTTTCTTATTTAATTTCCTTTTATTTTAAAAATAACTAGGGGGGTGAAAAGAGGGGTGAGGTTTGGGGTTCACAATGGTTCACCACCATTTAGCATAGAAAATAAAGGTAGAGTTCAAGATTTACCTATTAGGGCTATATGTCCCCATATGTCTTTTATTATATTTTGGGTTTCTCAAAATATATCCAAAAATGATTTCTGGAGAAGATTAGGGTTTAAGGTTTTCTTATTTGATTTCTTTCTCTTTTATTTTATTGGGTTGGTGACCTTCACTTGATCACTTTAGGGTTTTAGGGTTTAGCACATAAGCCTAATAACACTCATCATGGCAAAACACAAGATTTAAACAAGATCTATATGTATCAATCTTATTTTAATAAAAGTTTTTGTTGGTTCCAAAATTTGGAACTAGGGAAATTCATTTTGTTTGTTTTGAAATTTTTGGGTTGTTACAAACCCTTCCCCCTTAAACAAATCTCGTCCCGAGATTTTAAGAAAAGTTAGATTCCTAAGAGAGATTGAGCATTTTAATAACAGGAGGACATACTTGGCATGGTCTGGGGTGCTTCCTGAGCTTCAGTGGCAGTCATGTGGTAGAGACGGCCGTTGTTGTTGTTGTTCTGATTCTTTCTTCCGGCAAAGCGGCGCTGTTGCTGAGCAGGTGCTGCGGTATTGGCGGCAATCCTGGCAAGCTTTTTGGGGCATTCATTGGAGAAGTGACCCACAACTCCACATTCGTAGCAGTTGACGGTGGATTTGTCTTTGGGGATTACGGGGGTAGCATTGCTTCCAGTCCTTGGGGTAGTATTGGGGTTGTTGTTGTTTCCATTGTTGTTGCTATTGTTGGGGTGGTTGTTGTTGTTGTGGCTGTTGTTGTTGTTGTTGTTGTTGCCTCCGGGCTTCGGGGGTCCTCCGTTGTTGTTGTGGTTGTTGGGGCGATAACTCCGTGCAGGGGGCTTGTGGTATCTTGGGGTAAATCCTCCAGAAGAGTGGTTGCGGTACTTCTGGGTATGGTGGGGTCCATTCTGATTCATCATTCTGCGCTTGCGGTTCTCATTGGCCTGATGCAGCTTTCCTTCCATCTGTATGGCTGAGTCCACGAGGGCTTCCAAGTCAGCGAACGAAATGTTCACTAACACAGTTTGCATCTCGTCGTGCAGTCCGTTCAGAAATCTTTCCTTTCTCTTCTCATTGGTGTCGGTCTCATCCGGGGCGTACCTTGACAGCGTTAGAAACCTGTCGCGGTATTCCACCACGGACATCCTTCCTTGCTTGAGTTCCCGGAACTCGTCTCTCATCTTCTTGATCAGTCCTTGGGGCACATGGTACTTGCTAAACTTTAGCTTGAAGTCTTCCCATGTCATAATCTGTCCTGCATTCATGGCACGGGTGCTGGTCCACCAAGCTCTGGCTGGTCCTGCTAAGTAGTGTGTGGCAAACAGCACTTTTTCTGCGGCTTCTACTCCCGCAACTTCTAGGTTGTTCTCCATTGTCTGGAGCCAGTCATCAGCATCTAGGGGCTCTTCAGTCTTGTTGAATATCGGAGGGTTGGTGTGCTGAAAGTTTTTCAGTTTCGATCCCGGGTGATCGTGGTTTCCATGGCCTTGATTGTTCTGAGCTATCTGTTGCAGTGCGGTAATGTTGGCTTGGCGTTCAGCTCTCTCGACTTCTCGGTCTGCCATCATTGTCTGCAGCAGTTGCATCATGGCATCTGGGGTGGCGTTGCGGGTTGGTGGGGCCATCTGAACATTGAAGTAGATGATAAGATAAGAGGGAAATTTCTATGGTTTGTTTTATTAAATTTTTTAAAAGTTCACAAATTGAAATTTTGAGTAGTGTTGCGGGGGTGAAAACCGACAACACTTTTTCATTCATACCAAGCATCACATATTACAAATCTAACACACCGTTGGTTTGAAGAACCATTCATCGCTCTACGATACAAGGGGGATCCTGATACAACTCACACCTACTTAAGTGCTGGGGTGATACTACTCTTCCGGGTGGATTCTTCGTCTTCACGGGTGAGGTGCTTGGCGAGAGGCGAGGGCGTTGTCCAAATCCCTGCGGGTTTTGTACTGCCGGAAATCCTGAGGTGCTTCATAGGGGTTCATCTTTGGTTGTGGTGGGGGCATGGTCATCGGTCTTCCCATGGAGTCATGTCTTGGGTAGTAGATGAAGCGAGTGTTCTTGATCTTGTCCTCATTTTGTCCACACAGACGGAACATTGCTTCTTGCATAGCTTTGTCTAGTCCTTCCTTCCAAGTGTTTCCCGTTACAGAAAACCATATGGTTTCCCATACCGGGGCATCAAGCTTCCTTCGTAGATCAGTAGAAACGTCCCACTGAGGTGGTTCTCCTAACTGAGCTTTGAGGGGTATTCCGAAGAACTCGGGATACGGGTGTCCTAGATAGTCCACTAGTTGCTTCAACTCCTTTTCAAACCCTTGGTCGCTTCCGGGACCAAGCTGATAGGACTCCCATTGGTACGTCATCTGTGAACAAAGAGGAGGAGTAAATTAGAGAAGTAGTCAGGGGTGCAAAATTTTATGTAGGCTTGCAAAGAAAGTAGAGTATATATTTCTCATCTTTTTGAAAAAGGATTTCAAGGGTAAGAGTGAGAATAAGTTTTTCACAAATATTCACTTCTTTGGTTTTTGAAACTAAGTTTTGCAGACGTCCATTCTAACTAGGGTCTCCTAAGGTCAAACAATGGCTCTGATACCAACTTGTCAAACACCCGGATTTTTAAGTCCAGATGCCTGTTATGCCATGCATCGCAATCCCAGGAATATTGTTGTTGCGAGACATAACAGTTGAATACCATAAGTCATCATTCATTACATATCATAGTCGTCTTACAAATAGATCACATGATCCAATATTACAATAATAGTTGAACTATTGTTTCAACACACATCACAAATACATAGCGGAAGCGTAGATCGAAAGGGACTCTATAGTCCACAGGCCAACGCTTGACGTCAGGAGTGATCCTAGTTGTCGTAGACGTCCTGCTGTCCTTCTTCCGGGGTCTGGTACTCCTCTTCATAGTCTGGCCATTTGAATAGCCAGGGACAAAGCCATGAGTACTTTAAAGTACTCGCAAACTAATACTAAGGTAAGTATTATCAACTATAGTAAGGGGGTGCTAAGCTCTAGTTTCATTTGCATAAAGCTAGTTTTATTTCATAAACACCTTAGGTAAACAAGACCTCTTCATTTGCCTAACTTACTCAGGTGGGAACATTAGTGTCATTCCCACAACTCAGTTGTGATTCAAAGTCAAAGTCAACTTTCAATTCAAATCACAAGTCACCATTCATATTTTTGGAAAAGTTCTGATGACGGAACAAGATGGCCTTTCCAACCGTCCATAACCGTGGACGCGGCTATTCGAATAGATCTACACTCTGCAGAGGTCGTACACTTGTGCCACAACATTTGCAATAATCCGTCGTGTTAATCGGCCCTGATTTACCACACTCCGTGTGCGGACTACCAACCATAACCTTTCACTTACATATCCTAGTATAGGCATCTCTCCCCATGAGCTTGGCCTCCCGGTGAAAACCAACTGTTAACCCGGGAACTGCACAGGGCTTGGGCCGGACATTCACCTCATATTCACGTCATATCACATCATCTCCTTTGTTGTAGAGGCAGCTTTCGGCATAACCCCGATGACGCTTGTTTAGAGGGAACCCATACTAAGACACATAAATTTCCAGCTAAGCCCTACCCATAATCAGGTATTGTGGGGGTACTCAAAAATTGGAATGGTATCGCATCCCACTCAATCATCAGTTTTTAGCCAAAGTCACCAAGTCAACTTCAGTGTCATATTCACCTTCAAAATCTTTCAATAGAATGACTCATCCTTCCAAGGTTTTCAAAGTCATTTCAATTCACAAGTTCCCAACTAGAGTAGTCACTTTTAATATTGAGCACTAGCAACTAGTCATGAGGGGTGCTAACTTAGCTTAAAGCTTTCTAGGCTAAGTTTGATACTCTTGTACTAATCTAATACTAATCAAGTAAATCATAAATCAAAAGTACTTTGATAAAACAAAAGTAAATGAAGCTTGTAAAGTAAAACTGGGAAATAGGATCATAAGCATAAAGTAAAAAGTGGTAGTGCCTTGCTCTTGTAGAGCTTTGCACTTTGCAAGAGTTTTATCTTGCAAGAATATCAGCTTGCAAGGGTGTTAGCTTGCCTTGGTGGTTGAGGTGATCAAAGTGGTCTTCTTCTCCTTGAAAGTAGACTTCCTCCTCCTCTTGATACTCCTCGGTACTAGCGTCTAAAATACGAATACGAGGATACCATCACCAAACAATTCATTGGCTATTCCAAACATCACATATATTCACACAAACTATTCTATTCGCATAATTAAAACAATTTGGTGCATTGGTGGTCTTGCTTTGAGGAAAATTAATTTCCTCTCATTTTATATGTAAATGATAGTTTCCAGATAGTTCTTGAGGAATAATTTCCTCTCATTGAATCTTCTTTAAGATTTAATTTCTCAAACCTTCACACATGAATTTATGTTGACCTAAGTCAACCATTCATCATCATTATTTGAGAAAATGATTTAAATGAGGTAGGGATACCTCATACCATTTAATAAGGCCTATTATGATTTAAAAATCTCCAAGTATTTCATGTGAGAGTTTTTGACCAGGGGTTCAAACTTCATATGAAAGTACTTGGGACAAGATTTAAATGAATTGAGACACCTCAATTAATTTACACAAGTAAACTAGCATCACTCATTACTATTAAGTGGGTAAGGGTGTTGTTTTCTTATTTAGGAGAAATAATTTCCTCTCATTATCTTATTAAGGGTTAATTTCACTCATGAACAATATATGACCTAGGTTGACCAAAGTCAACCTCTTCATACTTATCATTTGAGAAAATGATTTAAATGAGGTTCCATACCTCATACAATTTAATACTAACATGATAGTGATCTAATGCCACCAAATAATTCAATATGAGATTATTAGACCATAGTCACTACCTCATGTTGAATCACTTGAGAACAAGATTTAAATGAGTGGAATACCTCTCATATGATTTAACACTTAGTTGTAACAAATTTAGTAAAAACTAAAATTGAGGTGATGCAATATTCTCAAATAACCAGGGATGATCCCACGTTGACCAAGGTCAACACTTCACACTTAGTATTTGAGAAAAGGGATTTAAATGAGATTCATCATCTCATGTGATTTAACTAACCATGGCAAAGGTAATTACTATTTAGAGTTAACAATCTACAAGTGGGCAAGTAGGAGCCTAAGCCTTTAAAGGTCAACACATTGCTTCATAACACTTGTGAGAATGAGTTAAATGAGGTGCTACACCTCAAAGATTTAAATTCCTAAAATTTGAATTAGTTTGAATGGGCCAGTATTGACTACATAGCCAATATTTTGATTCTAGCCCATGATCATGTACAGAACCCATATCATATTTTTACATAGTAAATTAGGTTTTGTTAAATGTGAAATATTGCAATTGGATTCACTTCGAAAATCAAAGTGGTTGATTTTTAAGATTTATTTGAAAACAGAAAAGTATCTGTTTTGTTATTTTTACTATTCAAAAACTACACAACATATGGGGTTGAATCCAGTGGGGTTGGATGGGGCCTTTCATGAGCTTTCTAAATATATATAAATTGTAAAATTTGGCTCAGTAGATTTGTCTCTATTGAATTTTGAAACTAGCATCAGATTACAAATTTAAAAGAAAAGAATTAAACAAGTTTGAATTTAACGGGGGCGGGAAACTTAAACGGGCCGGCCCAGCTTCGCTGGCGATACGGGCGGGCCGCCTGACAGTGGGGTCCACAGTCAGTGCGTTTTAAAATGCCGAAGCGGTACGTGAATGAGGGCCGTGGGATTTGATGCTGATCGGACGCACGACGTGCGTCGTCGTCTCCGACGAGAAGGGAGGGCACGGGCGGCGCTGGCAGGGGGTCGACGGCTTACCGGCGGCGCGGCGAGGGTCGGCGAGGTGCGGAGAAGACGTTGTCGAGGAAGGGGAGGCAGCCTGTAGCAGTCTCGTCGCCGGGGGTGCGCTGCAACGACGGCGCCCTTCTCAGCACCTCCGCGGGCTCCGGTGGTCAAATTGGACGGCGGCGGAGGCTAATCGAGCAAGGCGAGTGGACGAGGAGCTTGAGAAGGGGAAGGTGAGCAAGATTGGTGTGGAGAGCTAGGTGCGGGGATGCCTCCTTTTATAGCTGGCGGTCGAGGCCGAGGGGTTCGGATAAGCTCATCGTCGACGACATGGCTACAGGGATGGTGATGGACTGGCGAGGACGCAGGCGTGTAGGCGACGTCCTGGTGAGTGTGTGGGACTTGACGGCGCAGAAAATGGCGGTCCGTGGCGATCGTCATCGTCCTCGCACTCTGGCGGCAGTGGCGGATGGTCGTCGACCATGGCGACGGTGACAGGGCTCGCGAGGGCCAATGGGCGTGTCTGGCAGGTTCCTGACGTCATGGCGACTCTCCTGGCGGACGCTGATGGCGAGGCGAGGGCTGGGTCAATGGGGCACCGTGGCGCTCTGTCGCGTCCAGAGACGTCCTGGCGCGCGTCCATGCCGATCCTGGCATGTGCTGGGCGCGTCTAGGCGCGCTGGTTCTGGGCAGTGCCGACGTCAACTTGGTCAAGGGGGTGCACGGTCGTGATCAGCAGGGTCAGGTCATGCTCAGAGACATGGTGGTGTGGCTTGGATGGGAGAGGAGAGAGGGTGAGCATGTGGAGTGTCAAGTGGCCGGCATGGTTTGGGTTTTGGTCATGGTGACCAAGAGAGAGGGGTGCAGTGGCTGGTACTGGTGCCCAGGGGTGTGGTAAGTCTCCAGAGCAGCAGGGATGGTCAGGGTTGGGCCTGGTCCAAACCAAAATGCAGCATGGGCACAAATTTATACACTGCCTGCAAGGTGCTTGTGAAAATGGCCGGAAGAGAAAAGTTTTCAAATTTTGAAAATTCCTTTGGTGGATCTCATTCATATAATCATAGGGAGGGAAAGGTGGTGGTGGTGGTCAATTTGGTGTAGGTTTGCAAGTTTTCAAAAAGTGGATCATCTTCTCTTTGTTTCAAAGTCTCCACTTGTCAATTTATTTCTGGTCAACCTGGTCAAGGTTAGGTATGGTGGTCAACAAGAAAGTTGTTCACCTTGACATTGTCTTGGATGACATGGAGAGAGTTGGTCAAGTTTGGTTTAGGAAAAGTCCAAACCAGGGGTGCAAAGTGGTGAAGAAAATATAAAAGTGACATATGACCATTATCATATGTGAATTGGATTTGAGATTTCCTTTGATTTGATTCTTGTTTCTTTGATGCAATTGTGTTTGTTTATCATATATAAGTATTCTACAAGCAATAGATCAAGCAATGGTGGCCTTGGTTGAAGATTTGCAAATTTGGCTAAGTGTGTATGTGAGTGAAAATGGGATTTTCTCACCATTTGATTTCTCTCCATTTGATTTGACTTTTGTTGACTCTAATGTGATTCTTATTAGTTTAGAAACATTTTCAAACCATTGAATCCATTTCAAAAGGTCTTGATCAAAGATTTGCAAAATTGGCCATAACACATAAGAGGTGATGTGTTAAGTTTTATTATTTTTGAAAAGGGTTCACCTTGCTTTACTTGGACATGGGTTAGGGTCAATTTAGTGTTATATTAGGTTGAGAGATGGTTTCCCATCATTTGGTCAAGGTTTAGAGTCATAGGTCAAAGTTTGGTGAAATGGCTATGTGTCACATATGCTTCTATGCATATGTTGCATTTGATTTTTGATTTGAGTGTTCTTGGCCCAAAGGGTGTTGTTGAGGGTTGAAATGGTATATGGAAGTGAATCAACCATTCACAACAAGTACTAGGGTCAATATTCTTTATTTCCCAAATTGCTATTTTATTCTCATATGCCTCTATGGCATTTTTAGTTTCTTTTTATTTTCTTTGGAAACCACTTGGGTTTGGTTTGATAAGTACTAGGGAAGGTGGATGAAGGTTTTCCAAACCTCTAAGCAAAGTAGAAAGGCTTAGGGTAAAATTTTATAAATATAGCCATAGGCACATATGCCTCTTTCTTATTTAATTTCCTTTTATTTTAAAAATAACTAGGGGGGTGAAAAGAGGGGTGAGGTTTGGGGTTCACAATGGTTCACCACCATTTAGCATAGAAAATAAAGGTAGAGTTCAAGATTTACCTATTAGGGCTATATGTCCCCATATGTCTTTTATTATATTTTGGGTTTCTCAAAATATATCCAAAAATGATTTCTGGAGAAGATTAGGGTTTAAGGTTTTCTTATTTGATTTCTTTCTCTTTTATTTTATTGGGTTGGTGACCTTCACTTGATCACTTTAGGGTTTTAGGGTTTAGCACATAAGCCTAATAACACTCATCATGGCAAAACACAAGATTTAAACAAGATCTATATGTATCAATCTTATTTTAATAAAAGTTTTTGTTGGTTCCAAAATTTGGAACTAGGGAAATTCATTTTGTTTGTTTTGAAATTTTTGGGTTGTTACAGCTTCCTGCAACCCGGAAGCTGGAGGTCAGTTCCGAACGCCTTAGCCCCAGCCCCGGAGGACAACGAGATGGTGCTGACGAAGGCACTGGTGGAGCGGGGCTTTTCATTTCCGCCTTCGGATTTCTTCTTGGAGATCCTGAAGGTTTATGGGCTCCCGCCCCATAACATCTCTCCGAACAGCGTGCTTGCGATCAGCAATCACGTCACCCTCTGCGAGGGCCATCTCCGGGTAACTCCCGAGCTCTCCCTATTCCAATACTACTCCACTGTTAAGAAGGAGAGGATCCGGAACTCCACCGAACTAGCAACATGCGGATCCATCACCTTCATGATCCGCCCGGGCCGCGTCTACCCCCACACCGACCGCCACGAATCCGCGCGGTACTGGTCTGGGGGCTTCTTCTACTTGAAGGACGTTTCTGACCCGGCGAGCACAAGGAAACTGCCGCCGTTCAAGAACTGCCCCGCCAACGAGCTTCCGACATGGATGCACTGCCCCCACCTCTCCGAGTCGCCCTAGCTCACACGCGCCGTCAGGCGGATCTGCAAGCTAACGGAGGAGGGGCTCACAGGGAAGGACTTGACCCTTTCCTGGTTCACCAAGCGGATCCAGACGCTCCAACACAGGGACCAACTGATGTTCCAGTACACAGGGCGCGACGACCCAATGCGCGCCACAAAAGACAATCTTTCCGCCGACGCCATCGACAAAAGGATCCGGCTCCTCATCAAGATTCTGCGTGAACTTCACGTTCACGTGTGCAACAAAGATATTCACATGAATGGTTCTGGAACCGCGGTACGTCGTCTTGATTTTTTAGTCCATCGTTTTTCTTTGCATTCAAACTTTTTTGTCTAAGTGTTTAACTCTATGCATTAGCTCGAGGTGCTCGAAGAAAGTGAGCTCGGAACTCTCCTCCGGGTTCCCACCACTGGCAACACGGATCCGGAGGCTGCATCAGAAGCGGAAGCTCACGAAGCTCCGCGCCCTCCTAAGAGGAAGAGGCCGGCTCCCTCCAGGCCCGCCGCTAAACGCGCCCGCGAAGTGCCTAGCACTGCGGCCACTCGGAAAGCGGAGGCGGAAAAGAAACGCCTCAAGCTGATTAACACCAACAACAAGGGGCAGCCAGCCATCCAGCACTTCTTCAAGCCTTCCGGGTAAGTGTCTGTTTCCGAGATCCAAGTTCTGGCTTCACAAATAAACCCTTACTTAATTGTCATGCTTTTTTCTTTTACTGAAGTTCCGGAAGCCAGCCCCCCAAGGCTCCAAAGATCTTGAAGAAGAAGGTCAAGCCATCTCCGGCTTCAGTTCCTGTTACTCCTGAGGTGGAGATCCCACCCAAGGCTTCGTCTGCCTCCAAGCCGGATCCCAAAGATGTCATCAACCTTGATGACCTTCCGGAAGATCCCACCGACCACGGCGATTCCGCCAAGGGTGCCTCCTCGTCTGCTCCTCCGCAAGATCAACCAGATGCCACTTTCGCGGAGCCCACAGAGGAAGAATACGAGGAGAAAGTAAAGCTCGTTCAAGCCTCCAACGCGGTTCGGGTTGACCCTCGACCAACTCAGTCTCTGCAAAAGCTTACCCTCGCACAGCGCCACGCGGAAGTTTCCGCCATGCTGAACAAGGTCTGGGGGAAATCGGATGAGGAGATGCAAGAGCTCACCGACCTGGAGGACGGTCTGAGAGTGTTTTTCGCCAAGCACAAAGAAGTGCGGCAGGTAATACTAGCCCCCAAGCATTGGGTCAGACATTTCCGAGTAACATGTGTTAGCCGATGCTTTCTCAAGATGTACCTTAGGCGGAAATTTACAATTGTATACCTTCAAGACTTTGAATTCTTCGCCAGCCCCCAGGATTAACTCATTTCTGCTTCTCGGACCACGCGGAAATTACACGAAGATCTACGCGTTCATGTACTGGAGCAGATCACGGAGATCGAAGGGCTGCGTCAGAACGCGGAAAACAGCCAAAAGGCTATCCAGCTTCTTGAGACCCTCCTTCAAGGTACAAAATCCGGACTTTGATTTCTTGTGCTGATATAACTATTCATGATGCGTAATATGTGCAATTTTCCGCCTGTAGAAGAAACTGCCAAGCATTCTACGCTCGATGATCTGTCCGCCAAAGTCAAGGTGCTGGAGGCGGAGAATGAGTCTCTAAAAACCTTCATCAAAGAATCCTCCGACAAGGAGAATGAGAAGAGGAAAGAGCTCTCCGAGAAGCATGCCCGCGACCTGGCGGATCTGAATGATAAACTCAAGAAGAGCCAGAGTCGTGTGACTTCCTTGGTGGGCAAAAACAAAGTTCTGGAAGCGGAGGCGGAGGCCATCGACAAGCTTATCTTCCGTAAGCATTTTTCCGTATTGTTGCTCCGACTACTTCATATGCTATGCTCTTCATAACGGAACTGGACCTCCTTCTTCCACAGCGAGCCTTGGCTTCGAGTGGTCAAAAGAGTCAAACCTGAAGAGGACGGAGGCATACGACGAAGCGCGGATTTCCATTGACGCGTTATTTGAAGCCTGTCGCGGAATCGCCAAGACGCTGTCTTTGAAGAAGGCCAAAACTTCCATCATCGATACGATGACCAAGCTAATGGAACAAGTGCCGAACTTCATTAAGGACTAGCAGAAATCTTCCGCGCGCGGAGTCGCCTCCTTGGTCTTAGCCACCTGCAAGGCTCACTTCCCCTCGCTCAATTTTGCGGATGTTGCGCGCGGAGCTCCAGAGGGTTCCGACATGGGCGCCATCCTCTCGGAAACCCAAGGGTACGAGCAGCTGTTTGTCAGGCGAGTGAACCACTCGTTCTGGTATAACAAATACGATCTGCTGAAGGGATTTTCCGACGCAGAGGAGGAAGAAGGCGAGCCGGAGTATTACGGGGAAGGCTCCGGGTCCAGCATCGAGCGTTCCGGAGAAGGTTCTGGTGATGACTCCGAGGCCGGCTCTGGCGACAGCGACGGCGACGGCTCCGCCTACCAGGAATCTGAAGAAGAGGACTCCGAGTAGAGTTCATGTTTGAACAATGAACAAAGTTGCATCATTTTGGCCCCAGAGTGGGTTTGTAATAAGACTTTAAATTCTTAAGTAGCTAGGAACGAAACGACTATGCATGGGGCGGAAACACTTATCCTGCTATCCTTTAATATTATGTGCATGTTTCGTTTTGTGTCGGAAAGCAAGTGCTGAGTTCATTGTTTTCCGGCTTACCCGCTTGACCTTCCGCGAGCCGGAAGACCTTAGCCGGAAACACTCGCCAGCGGCGACGAAGCCCAATGGCAATCCGTCAGTAACCGCGGAAACAAGCCCCCAAGCATAGGTGCCGGAAATCGCTACTAGGAATCCACGAGTTCGCAATAGATAACAATTTAATCAGAAAACTTAAGCTTACGTCTAAAAGGACGATTTTTGAAAATCACAACATTTATACACGCCTAGGCGGAAAAATCTAGCTCTGCGGTTTTAGTCGGAAAACATACACGATCTAAAAATGAACAAGTAAAGGAGGTAAAAGACTCAAAGAGTGAACCACAAGCTTTATTTCATTGATCAGGTATAACTATTACAGAGTTTGTAACTCGGAAAAATACGCTAAGTGTAGAAAGGACGTAGCTGTGCGATGTTCCAAGGGCGATCTGTCTCGTCGTAGATGTCATCCGGATCCTCACGCTTGCGTTTCTGGTGCCAATTAGCAGGTATGTCCTTCAGCTCTCGGAAATCAACAAGGTAGTACGATCCGTTATGAAGCACTTTGCTAACGACGAAGGGTCCTTCCCATGGAGATTGCAGCTTATGGTCTTTCACCTGCCGAAGGCGGAGGACCAGGTCTCCTGCCATGAAGGAGCGATTCCGAACTCGACGGCTGTGATAGCGTCGGAGCTTCTGCTGGTAGATGGCGGAGCGCTGGTCAGCTAAGTTCCGAGCTTCCTCGATCAGGTCCACAGATAGCTGTCTGGCCTCGACAGCTGTTTCTTCATTGAAGGCGGAAACTCGCGGTGAATCGTGGATGATGTCGGAGGGAAGCACGGCTTCGGATCCGTATACCAGGAAAAATGGGGTAAACCCCGTTGACCTGTTAGGGGTAGTTCGTAAACTCCACAAAACAGCTTCCAACTCGTCAGCCCAGGCTCCAGCTGCTCGTCGCAGCGGTTCTTCAAGGCGTGGCTTAATTCCTGACAATATTAGGCCGTTAGCCCTTTCAACCTGACCATTTGATTGTGGATGAGCCACAGATGCAAGGTCCAGTCGAATCCCTACTGTCTCACAATAATCCTTCAATTCTCCCTGTGCGAAGTTTGTGCCATTGTCTGTGATTATGCTGTGTGGGATGCCGAATCTCATCACGAGGCTGCAGACAAATTTTAGTGCCGTAGCACCGTCGGCTTTTCTCACTGGCTTTGCCTCGATCCACTTGCTGAACTTGTCAACAGCGACCAGAAGGTATTCAAAACCGCCAGGAGATGATCTTTTTAACTTACCAACCATATCGAGCCCCCAGACCGCAAACGGCCAGGTGATAGGTATAGTCTTCAGCTCTTGGGCTGGAGCGTTTGGTTGAGTAGCGTAGTACTGACAACCTCGGCAGGTCTTGACTATTTTGTCAGCATCTTCTTTAGCTGTGAGCCAGTAAAAAACTTGCCGAAAAGCTTTTGCAACGAGTGACCTGGGGGCGGCATGATGCCCGCAGTCCCCTGCATGGATCTCTCTGAGGATTTCAATGCCATCTTGATTGGAGACGCATTTGAGAAATACCCCTGTTGCACTTCGTTTGTAGAGCTGTCCATCAACAATTGTGTAGGATCTTGCTCGTCTGATGATCTGTCGCGCGAGGACCTCGTCCTCTGGCAACTTATGATCGATGAGGTAGTCCAGGAAAGGCTGTGTCCAAGCCGGAATGACAGCCATCACTTCTCTAGCCGGAGATACTGCCACCTCTGGGTTTTCCGGGTTAGCGCCCTTCACCGAGGGTATCCGGAGATGCTCCAGGAAAATTCCAGGCGGAATTGGCTTCCTGCCGGATCCGAGCTTGGATAGCATATCTGCCGCTGTGTTGTCATCTCGTCTGACGTACTTGACTTCGTATCCGAGGAAATGTTTAGCGATCTCGTCAACTTCGTCTCTGTAGGCCGCCATGACGGAATTTCTGGCGTTCCAGGTTCCGGCTACTTGCTATGCCACCAGGTCTGAATCTCCGCAACATATAATGTGCTTGATCCCTATCTCCTTGGCTATGCGCAATCCGTGTAGTAGAGCCTCGTATTCCGCCATATTGTTTGTAGCTTCGAAGTGTGTCTGCAGAACGTACTGCAGTTCTTCTCCGGTAGGGGACTTCAGGGTGACTCCGGCTCCTGAGCCTTGATGCTGCTTGGATCCATCGAAGTGCATGACCCATGTCTCAGGTTCAGGCTCTAAATTCATATCCGGAGCTTCTGTCCAATCTGCAACGAAATCTGCTAAGACCTGAGATTTGACCGCGGTCCTGGCTTTGTAGTTGATGTCGAAAGCGGATAATTCGATGCCCCATTTTGCTGTGCGTCCTGTCGCGTCAGCGTTGTTGAGAATCGTTGACAGCGGAGCCTTGCTCACGACTGTTACTGGGTGCTCTTGGAAGTAGTGTCTCAGCTTCCTGCTGCCTAGAAAAACTCCGTAGGCTAACTTCTGAAAGTGAGGGTAGCGCTGTTTGGACTCCGTAAGGACTTCGCTAATATAGTAGACTGGCCTTTGGACTCCATACTCGTGTCCTTCTTCCTGTCGCTCCACCACGATGACGAGGCTGATGACCCTGTTGGTAGCTGCCAGGTAGAGGAGCATAGGCTCTGACTCTCCTGGAGCTGCTAGGATTGGTGGGGAGGTGAGTATGTCCTTCAACCCTTGAAGAGCTGCATCTGCTGCCTCGTCCCAAACAAACTTGTCTGTTTTCTTCAATAGCTTGTACAGGGGAAGTGCCTTCTCGCCAAGACGGCTAACAAACCTACTGATTGCTGCGACACAACCAGTAAGCCGTTGCACATCTTTGAGACAAGTTGGCCTTTTTATGCACAAAATTGCCTTGATTTTTTCCGGGTTCGCTTCAATGCCCCTATAAGAGACAACGAAGCCAAGGAGTTTTCCAGCTGGTACGCCAAAGACGCACTTCAGCGGATTCAACATCATCTTGTACCGACGGAGATTCTCAAAGGTTTCTGTGAGATCGCTGATCAAGTCGGATCCTTTCCGAGTCATGACCGCGATGTCGTCGACGTAGGCGTGTACGTTCCGGCCAATTTGGTCCTTCAAGCACCGCTGCATCGTACATTGGTAGGTGGCACCTGCGTTTTTCAAGCCAAAAGGCATAGTAACATAGCAGTAAGTGCCAAACGGGGTGATGAATGAGGTCGCCTTTTGGTCAGACTCCTTCATCCGGATCTGGTGATACCCGGAATACGCATCAAGAAAACACAGAAGTTCGGCCCCTGCCATCGAATCAATGACTTGGTCAATGCGCGGCTGGGGAAACGGATCTTTCGGGCAATGTTTGTTCAAGCCAGAGTAATCGATGCACATTCTTAGTATTTCAGAATTCTTTTTGGGTACAAGGACGGGATTTGCGATCCAATCAGTGTGGATGACTTCTATTACAAAACCTGCCTCTAGTAACTTTGCTAACTCCATTCCTATGGCGCGGCGCTTCTTGTCTCCAAAGCGTCGCATAGCTTGCTTCACCGGTTTAGCCCCCGGGTTTATGTTGAGGTAGTGCTCGGCGAGTTCCCTTGGTACTCCGGACATGTCAGAAGGTTGCCATACGAAGATATCCATGTTAGCGCGGAGGAACTCGACGAGCGCGTCTTCCTATTTGGGGTCCATGTTGGCTCCGACTGAGACCTGCTTGGAATCGTCGCCTTCCCTGAAGTTGACTTTCTTGGTCTCTATCGCGGCCTTGAAGGAGTTTTTGTGCTCGGAGATCTGCTTCTTGGTGGTCTGCATTTCAGTCGGATCCACCACGGCTCTGTAGCCTTTCAGCTCTTCTCCAGATATCACAGACTCTGCGAAGGCGGCTTCGCCCAACTCGCACTCATGAGCCTTTTTGTAGTCTCCGGATACGGTAATCATACCCTTAGGACCCGGAATCTTGAGCTTGTTGTAGATGTAGCACGCTCTTGCGTGGAACTTGTGGTAGGTGGGCCTGCCGAAGATGACGTGGTAGGAGCTCTTGAAGGGCACAACTTCAAACGTGATCCTCTCTTCGCGGAAATTGTGAACATCGCCGAAGGCCACGGGAAGTGTGATGCTGCCGAGGGAATTCGCCTTCTTACCCGGAACCACGCCATGAAACTCAGTGTTGCTGTGTTTGAGCTGCTCCTTGGTGAGGTTCATCCGCTCTAGAGTCTCCAGGTACATGATGTTCAAGCTGGCTCCACCATCCATGAGGCACTTGGAGAAGTCACACCCGTCTATGCGGGGACTTACAACCAAGGCGTAGCATTCTTTTGGCACAATGGCAGGGTGATCCTCCCTGTCAAATGTGCACGGGACTTCCGACCACCTGACATACTGTGGCATAGCCGGAAGTGTGGCGTTTAGGATCCGGGTAGCTGGCTTGGTAGCGCGGACTGTTGGGGTTCTGAGGAAAGTGTGGTAAGCCCCCACGCTCTTTTTCTCGAATGGGTTGGATTTACCTGCGGACCCTGCCTTGGGATCCGGCGAGTTATCATCCTCATCCATCGCCTCGGAACTGTCTTCCTCTTTGTCCTTGTTCTTGCCCTTGCCTCCCTTGCCGCGTGGGCGGTGCTTCCGGGCTCGCTTGTATCCTGCCTCCGGGTCGTTCTTTAAATCATTGACCCACTTGCAGTTGCGGTTGGTGTGAGTGGACTTCCCTGTAACCGGGTCCAGGTGGGCCAGGCAGGGCATATCTCTGTACTCCTCGTAGGTTTGCGGGGCGCGGGATCCGCCAGCTGTGACCTCAGTGCCGTGCTGCTGACCCCTGCCAGCTCCGCCTCCACGGCCACGTCCTCTTCCGCCTCCTGGACCTCCGCGTTGGAACGCCATGGCGACCATCTCGGATCCGCCACTCTTCTGGTCATCAGGGTTCTTGCGTTTATGGCTGCTGCTGTTGCCGTTATCACGGTTCTTCTTTTGTTGATGTAGGGGGATTGCTGTAGCTGCGAGATCACCGCCTGCGTCATCATCGGCGGCAGTATGATCACTGGCAATGGAGATCATTTCATCCAAAGTCAGTTTATTTGCGTTAGCCAAACAAGTGAGCTTATGCCTCAACAATCCTCCTCTCTGCAGTCCACCAATGAAGGCGTACATGGCAGTGGTGTGGTCGACATTTTCGCACTCGTTCCTGCATGCCAACCATCGTGTGAGGAAGTGTCTTGAAGATTCTCCCTTCTTCTGGATACAAGCTTGCAAGTCGCTTGCTGTGGCAGGTCTTTTGTAGGTGCCTCTGAAGTGTTTCTCGAAAGCAGTCTTCAGGTCAAACCAGCAAAAGATGGAGTTCTTCTCGAGGTCGCTGAGCCAGATCCGGGCTGGACCTACAAGGTACAACTGGAGCATGCGGCAGGCGATGTTAGGGGTTCCTCCGGCAAAGGTTACTGCATTATAGTAATCCTCTATCCAGGTATCCGGCCTTTCGGTGCCATCATAATGCTTCAGGTTTCCGGGTAGCTTGAGGTTCATCCTTGGCTTTGGTTCCTCTCGAATCATCCTGCCAAAGCACTTCGGGCCGATGTAGTCGGTTCTGTATTCGTTGAGGCGTTCCCGCGCGTCGCGCGGGCCGTGGCGAGGAGATTGTGAGCGAGAGCGAGATCTCCGGCCGCCGCCTCTGCCTCCACCTCCGCCGCCGCCGCTTGGTGGTGGTGAGGGAGACCTGCGAGGGGGTCGATCCGACCTCTTGCTTCCGCCTTCAGATTCTCCTCGACCTTCCCGGTGCTGGCTCTGGCTCCTGTGGCTGCCTTCGCCGTGGCGCTGGCTTCCCTGGTCGTTCCGACTCCGGCGAGGCTCCGGGTCGCGCTCCTCATTCCGACTCCTCCTAGGCTCGGGCTCACGATCGTTGTTCTGGTTCCGGCGAGGTTCCGGCGTGCGCTCCCTGTTTCTGTTTCTTGAAGGCAGCACGTTGTCGCGGATAACAATTCCACCATGCCCCTGGGGCCTGGTGTTTCCGGCTGGACTACGGCGGCGAGGGGGACGCGGGTAACCATTGGGCGGAGGAGAGGGGTTGCGGTACTTGTCCCGTCCAGAGTACATTGCATCCTTTCCCTTTCTTGGATCTGACGGAGGTGTCCTTGACGGGACGGGGATTGGATTTGGGTGTTCTCTGGCTTTCCTTTTGCGTTCCGAAGATCCGGTTCGTGATTCGTCATCTCGATGGCGATTGTCGTAGGCGTCCTTCTGCGCAGTGGAGACGCAATGCTCCGGGTTAGATTCCAACTTGCGCGAAGTGTCTGCCTTGCTCTGCTGCCTCATTGCTGAAGCGACGAGCATACGAACGTAGTCGATGTCGATCTCCTCGTTCTTTTTCTGCAAGATCTCTGCAGCCTTCGTCATATTGTCCTTTGGGGTTGCGAACGGCTGCTGCTCCGTTGGAGTTGCGAAGGTGATCCTGCGGGGAGCTATCAAGTCACGCCGGACCCTTTCGACCTCATGATGAGCTTCGACGATCTTGTCCTCCCAATGCTTTCGGAGTTCCTTAACCTTTGCCAGTCCTTCGTCTACCTCCTGCTCGCGCTGGATGAAGTCTTCCACAAAAACTGCGGCGTGCTTCCTTTCCTCCAGCATGGCGGCTGCGGTGTCCTCAAACTTCTTGGCTATGGCCAGCATCTCCAGTCTCTTAGCTTCTAATGCTTCTACATCTTCGGGAGTGATGGGTTTGTTAAGAATATCCGAGCGATAAACTGCATCCATGCCTGCTTGTGCAACCATCTCTTCAGGTGACAGGAGGTCCTCCGAGGAAGAATCCTTGCAGGGTCGCTCCCGTGACATTGGAGATCCCTGACGGGATGGCTGAGGGTCGGAGTGGGTGGTTGCCCCTTCTGATCCAGGTTCTCCCAGCGCCGCTATAGTCGCAAGTACCTGCTTAGGCTGGGCGGAGTCAACTTCAGGCTGATCACCGAAACCGTACTCCCCTAGCTTGCGGTTGAACTCGTCAGTATCCATGGAGGGGGTATCTCCGGAAATTGGGCTCAGATTGCCCAAAATCGACTCTTCAGCCGGAGTTTCGCTTTCTCCGATAGGCTCAGCCTGATCCGGAACAGCGTCGTTTTCCGGTGCCTCTACCTGCTCAGGACCAGCTCCGTCTTCTTGAGGGGCGGTTCCGGCGGTATGGGCCAAGAAGTGTACGAAGTGGCACCTCTGCTTCTCTAACACCTGGGAGACCAAGGCGGATCTGTATTGGTCTTCCACCGTTTTTTCCTGCTCAGGGGCGGATTGGGTGGGCTTTGAAATTTCTAGATCCGAGGCGGAATCTTCCTTGGGAAGCTCCTGCATCTCAGATTGGATCTTCGCGACTGCGTCCAGATCTGCGGTGGTCGCGTCTGCGTTACTTACCAGTGGGTTTCCGTCGGAATCGACGGTTTCCCCGATGAAGATGTGTATGCCGCCAACTGGGATGATGGAGAGCTTGACGGGGTTTTTCCTAGCCGGAATCCAGCACTCATCCGGAGGGACGAACGACAGATTTCCGGCGTAAAGGACGCGCCCCACAGCGATGGTGTCGTCGTAGCTTCCCATGGCGGAACCCTCCCGGTTCCGGCCTCCAGACGCCGCAGGCCCCACGGTGGGCGCCAACTGTCGTTGCCTAATCGACGGTACCTCGGAGGAGGGATCCTCACGAGGGGGAGAAGAAGTGGGGGCCATAGGGCGGAGTGCACACGGGACGGTGGTACGCGATTTACCCAGCTTCGGAACACCTGCACGATGACAGGGCCTACTGCTGCTTGTCTGGAATTATCTGGGCGCTTTCGCGATGTTACAATGAGTTGAGGTTCTACCTCTAGGGCTCCCTGGATCCGGCTTATAAAGGCGCACAGATCTAGGGTTTACATGGAGAGTCCTACCCGGATACAGGTTTCCTAACTACGGTACAATGTCTTGCCGTGTACGTCAAGGATCCGCCCTTCCTTCTATGTCGTACCGGATCCGGGTCCCTTAATGGGCCTCCATGGATCCGGGTTCCTCCTCAAGGTCGGTCGGATCCGGCTCCCTGCTCCTGGGCCGGACATCTTCCGTCAGGATCAACAGCAACTGGGTCGCCCGATGGGCCACATGCCTCATCACCATCTGTGGGCCACCCGGGCTTGCCGGATCTAGGCACTGTCGATGGTACACCCATGAAGTATACCCACAACAGGTGTCCTTCAAAGGTGTGTAAAACCGAAAGAGGGAAAAGAAATGCTTGAAGAGATTCACCAGGGAGAATGTGGGCACCACGCTTCATCAAGGGCGCTGGTAGCAAAAGTATTCCGGCATGGGTTCTATTGGCCCACTGCTTTGGAAAATGCTGAGGATTTGGTAAGAAAATGCAATGGGTGCCAGAGGTACGCCAAGCAAAATCATACCCCAGCGTCCGGTTTAAAAACCATACCGCTAACATGGTCGTTTGCTGTTTGGTGCCTTGATATGGTTGGCCCATTCAAAACCGCAAGAGGGAATATGACCCACATCTTGGTCATGGTGGACAAATTCACCAAATGGCTAGAAGTGAAACCTATCGCAAAGTGTGATGGGCGCACAGCGGTGAAGTTCTTAAAAGATGTTATCTTGCGGTATGGCTACCCGCATAGCATCATCACAGACAATGGAACCAATTTTGCTCAAGGTGAGTTCAAAAGATTTTGTGAGGATAACAACATCCGGTTGGATTTGTGCTCGGTAGCACACCCACAAGGCAATGGCCAGGTGGAAAGAACGAACGCGTTGGTACTTTCCGGTATCAAACCAAGACTCATCGAGGCGGTGGAAAAATCACCAGGGTGTTGGCTCGATGAGCTACCATCAGTGTTGTGGAGCATAAGAACAACTCCAAACCGGTCCACCGGATACACTCCATTCTTCATGGTTTACGGAGCAGAAGCAGTCATACCAACCGACATTCTCCATGACTCACCAAGAGTACAACTCTATACCGAGCAAGAGGTAAAAGAGGCCAGAGAGAACGATGTGGACTTGCTAGAAGAAGCAAGAGAGTTGGCATTGGCAAGAAGAGCCATTTACCAGCAAAACCTCAGACGCTATCATAGCCGGAAGGTTAACCCGAGAGTATTCCGGGAAGGAGATCTGGTGCTACGCCTAGTGCAGCGCACTGAAGGCCGGCATAAGCTTTCACCACCATGGGAAGGACCCTTCATTGTGAGCAAAGCTCTCCACAATGATGCCTATTACTTGATCGATGCACATGAATGGAAAAAAGGAAAGGCGGACAGGTCCGGAGAGGAGAGCAAGCGTCCATGGAACGTAGCCCTGTTGCGTCCCTTCTACTCTTGAAGTTGTGGTGTAAGAAGTTCCTTTTTGTACCTTATATGCTATGAATAAAAGATGTCGGGACCTCGAATGAATCTCGGGGACTACTTCTGCTGAAATTGCATGCAATATGTTTATTTTTTCAGTTCACCGGTTGCTTAGTGAACATTTTTTCTTTCCGGTTTAGTAGCGTGCTAAACCTACCGGAGTCTTCGACTCTGCTGCTGTCCGCAACCCGGCTTCATGGCAAGCAAGATAAACCGGTAGCAATTAAGCACGTGAACTGCGAAAAGAGAGAGTGGGAACGAACAATCTGGCAAAGTTTAACTAACCCCGGTTAAACCGGTTTTTTGTAAAAGTTTCGAGTTATTTCTAAGTTCAAGAAAGTGCTTGCTTGGTAAAAGAACTTTGTGCTCATACGCCAAAGAACGCCCAGAGAAGGCAGGCAGAGCCAAAGTAAAAGAGCCAAGTGTGCATCGGATTGGATGCGGAAACAATTCCGAAATCTTTGCAATGCAGGATAAAAGCAAAACAATAAGCAAGTATGCTAAGGCAAACAAAAGTTAATTAACTACCGGTATAACATACCGGCACAAACTGTTGTAGCACAACCAGAAGAGCGATTAAGTTTTATCTTACATCATAGACCCCGACATACCGGGGTAGAATTTAACGGACATTGTTTCGAAGTTAAACAGGACAGACAAGCATATCACAGGCAACGCTTAAGCAGCAGGGGCTTCAAGAGGAGCGTCATCGGCGTCAGGACCTTCCAGAGGCGCATCACCAGCTCCGGCCTCCTCATCATCTTCATCTTCCTCCTCGTCGCTCAGATAGTCCTTGACGTTTGGAGGAGGGGGGATGAAGGTGCGCATCTCAGCGTACTCCGCGATCCGGTACGCTCGATCATGCCGCTTCGCGGTGAGGACCGGGTCCAGGTCGGTTGCAGCTTGCTCGCGCACGCCGATGAGGGCATCCAGATCCAGGTCCGGGTACCAGGAGCAGGCAACGCGAAGCGCTGAGTCCGCTCCGGCACGAGCTGCGGAGCATTGCCACTCCCGG
Source organism: Lolium perenne (assembly GCF_019359855.2). Lineage (NCBI taxonomy): Eukaryota > Viridiplantae > Streptophyta > Magnoliopsida > Poales > Poaceae > Lolium > Lolium perenne. The sequence goes on from NC_067247.2 coordinate 220,729,116, forward strand.
ACCCTCCGACCGGCACCCTTCAGACGATCGTTGATGAGCGAGAACGTGTCTGGCACCTCCTCTCCAGGCCATAGAACCTTGAAGAGCTAGGTGGCCACCTCAGGGATGTCGGAGAGGTTCCGATCCACAGCGCACATATGGGAAACCCGCGCATTCAGCGCAACCAAGTGGTCATAGGGGTCCCAGGGCGCATCCAGGTTCTGGTATGCCTGTGCAATCCGGCGCTCTCCAACCTTCTTCAGGGCATACGCCTGGGAGTCCGGAAAGAGTCCTGCGAGACAAAGAAAAGAAGCTAAGCGCATGCTACCGGAAGAGATAAGCTTATAAGCGGAAACCGGAAAAGAAAAAAGAGAAACTTACGGAAGGCAAGCGCGTCAGTTTGTGTGACCAGAAGGTCATATTCCTTCTGCTCCGCCTCCAGTCGTGCGGCCTTGTCCTCGGCTGCTTTCCACGCCTTGGCGGCCTCCTCCAGCTCAGCCTGCAACACCACATTGGAGTTGCTGGCATCCTCTAGCGCCTCATCCAGCTTGGCTTCAGCGGTGGCCTGAGCGGCCTTCAGCGCCTTGCTATGCTCGAGCCCGAGCTGGATGAGCTAGTCCTTCAGCTCCTTGGAGATGGCCCTCTGGGCGCTCAGATCTTCCTGGTGCTGCCGGATGAGCTGGTCCTTTTCCTCTGGATCCCGGAAAGAAAATGTTAGCAAAGTTGTACTGATAAAATGAAGAGGAAGCAAGTCAACCGGAAAAGAGGAAGCAGTACCTTGGGCGGCGGCAAGCTGAGTCCTGAGGGCCTCAATAGAAGCTTCCGGGATAGCTGTTAAACAAAGAATTGTAAGTACTAAGAAAAAGAAAGCTTTCCGGTATGAAGATGCCGGAGGCGCAGGAGCTTACCTTGGCACTTGCTGTCGGCCGTGGTCTGTTCAAGAAAAAGTGTTAGCTAAGTTTCGCGCTAAGAGCAAAGTTCTTAACCCGAAACTCGGGGACTGGCTATGCCGGTTTCGCGCGTTTCCAGCTAAGTTTCGCGCTAAGAGCAAAGTTCTTAACCCGAAACTCGGGGACTGGCTATGCCGGTTTCACGCGTTTCCAGCTAAGTTTTGCGCTAAGAGCAAAGTTCTTAACCCGAAACTCGGGGACTGGCTATGCCAGTTTCGCGCGTTTCCAGCTAAGTTTCACGCTAAGAGCAAAGTTCTTAACCCGAAACTCGGGGACTGGCTACGCCGGTTTCGCACGTTTTTACCTAAGTTTCGCGCTAAGAGCAAAGCTCTCAACACGAAACTCGGGGACTGGGAAGATAGACAAGATTCAGCAAAAGAGAAACCGGCATAAATTTAAAAGTTAAAGGGAAGATAGACAAGATTCGGAAAAAGAGAAACCGGTGTGAATTGAAAAAGAGAAAAGGTTTGGCGGGACTTACCATCATGTTGTTCGTGGCGTCGAATCACGCGCTGTCCAGCTCCTTGACGGCCCGGCGCAGCCACATGAAGTGCTCCTCTGAGCACCGAGGACCAGCAGGGTCAGGCGCCGGTAGCCGGTCTTTGCCCAGGCCGCGGGTCGCCTCGGACACGTCCGCGGCGTTCCACTTCTCGGCGTAGGGCAGCAGGTGCCCCAGCTCCCGGCCTTCGCGCTTGAACTCCGTAATCCGGCCAAGCAGGCCGGTGGCCTTCTCGCCGGCAACAACAGCGGCGCGGGCGGCGTGCAGCACCAAGGACTGCGGGCCACCGGAGGAAGTGCTGGAGGCCGTCGCCTTCCCCTTGATGATCTTCAAGGTTTTTGGCGGCGGCGTTGGCGTGGCCCCGGCTGGCTCAGCGCGAGGAGCTTCCGGCGGTGGCGTAGGCGTGGTCTTGGGAGAAGGGGGAGCGTCAGGCGCGTCACCCAGGTTGGAGCTTGCCGGCACGGAAGTTTCCGGCGCGGCTCTGGAGGGGGAAGACGCCTTGGTCTTCTTCTTCTTTCTTTTTGGGACGGGAGGAACCAGAGGTTCCGCCTGCCCGGCAGCTTCTTCTTCGGCGCCGATGTTGCTGGCGCCGGTGTCTTCTTTCTCAGGAGGGGAGACAAGGTCCTCCTCCGCGCGGTGATCAGGAGGTGTAGGGGCCGCGCGCCCCACACTTGAAGTGCCTCCCAGAGGGGAGGCAGAAGCGTTGCCGGCACCAGATGGTGCCGGGCTTGACTGAGGAGGAGGGGTTTAGGTCCTCGCGGATCCCTCAGAGCCCTTAGGCCTTGGGCCGAGCTTGAGCGCAGGGCTGAATGAGAGAAGAAGAAAGGGTTGGAAAAAAGCAACCGGGAAAAGAACTTGGTAAAGACAAAACAAGCAGAGAAACGAGAGCTTACCCAGAAGAGGTCGGCATCTGTTTGCCCTTGTAGCGCCTCACGCCTGCGATCTTCCCCGCAAAGGCTTCCGTCCGGAAGCGTTTGGAAGGAGGGGCCTGGCTCGAACCGGCGTCAGATGCCGGAACCTTGTTCTTCTGGCCCTGGGCCACGAGCTTCTCCAGAAACTCGTGACCGGCCTCGGCCTGCAGGGGAGCCGCGTGCTCGTGGACCTGCGGGTTCGTGCTGGCTGAGGGAACATCTACAGAGGAACAGTAATAGAAAGTATGAGAGATCAAAAGGAGAACTACCTCAAGCAAGGTCAGATCGTCGGAGGAAGCGGATGCTTCAGGTGGGGAGTTACCGAGGCGTGAAGTTTGCGTCCTGCCCATCTTCAGGTCCAGCCAATGAATGTAGGGGTCCGGGTCTACCGCGTCCAGAGCGCGCTTCCGGCAAGGGCCTTGCCGATCCGCTTCGATGCAGGGAAAGCGGTCCTTGGCCTGAAACAAATGAAAAGAAGGTTAACCACAGCATAAAAGTTATCGGTAAACCGACCCGAGTTGCGTAATTCCTTGCTTCTTGGGTCGGAGGGTTAGTGGAACTGAGAGGCCGGAGGCCCCATTCCCAGTCATCCGGCATGGCAGTCTTGCAGATCTGCTTTGCCTTGAGGACTATATCCTCCTTGCTGAGAGGAAGACCGGTGATCTTGGTAGGATCACCGGGACCGTACATCTCGCTCATCTTGTGAGCCCGGCGCTTAAGAGGAAGCACCCAGCGCTAGATGAAGGCGCGGATGATGTCGTCGGAGCAGATGTTGGTCTCCTTCATCAACTTCTCCTTGAAGCGCACTACCCGGTTCGTCTCGACGTGGTCCGTCCCCGGAGAGAAGCCCCAGTTGACCTTTCTAGGCGGCGCCGGATTAAAAGGTGGCAGATTGATGAGGTCTGCGGCGCCGTCGTTCTTCACCTAGAAGAAGGTCCGTTGCCATAGCCGGCATGACTCGAGACCGGAAAATTTGAAGAAGGGGCTCCCTTGGCGGGAGCCGATGATGCAAGACCCGCATTGCACGGGGGGTTTGGGTTTAGGAATTTCCTTGCCCTGAACGGAGTTGATCCGAAGAGCAAAGAAACGGGCAAACGTCTCGCGAGTGGGACGAATGCCGATATAAGCCTCCATAAAGGTGGCATAACAAGAAAGATAGAAAACGGCGTTGCCGGGAAGGTGGTGAGGTTGGAGTTGGTAAAAATCGAGAAAACTGCGGAAGAAATCGGAAGCGGGAAGGCCGAAGCCGCGCTCAAAGTGAGCGAGAAAGACGACGTACTCACCGGGCCGGAGCACCAGTTCGATCTTGTCGCCTGGGAGCTGGTAGGATACTCCTTCCGGTATCCTTCTGGACCGGTAAAGCCAGTCTATTTTGTATTGGGTGACGTCGGAGCCTCTCCAGGCTCCGCGTGTGATACCAGTAAGATCTATGCCGGAGGTTTGGATAGAGCTGCCGGCCCCTTGATCGTTGCCGGCATCGATGTCCATCTGGACAAGATCGACAGTTAGTCCATCGGAGGATTTGCTATGATGGCTACTAGAGGATGATGCGGAGGAGGACTCTTCGCTAGACATGAGGTTTGACCTGAAAAAACACAATCCCCACGATCTACCCTTGCGCGAAGATCTACGAGTAAGAGAAAAAGCAAAAGAAAAGAGGAAGTAAATATACTACCGGCCCAAGATCTAGAAAGCAAGCAAAAGAGGGGCAAATGCGAGTTAAGCCTAACCTGAGGCGGTGGAGTTGCAGAGGAAGAGGTTCGCCAGTGGAACGGCGAACTTGCGGTTGCCGAGGAGGTCCGGCGACGGAGAGGTGGAGAAAAGCTTGATGAAGCACCAATGTTGCGGCTCCGAAGGAAGCACCGCGAGGATTCTCCGCGCGGCGAAGTTCGGCGACGTCCGGCGGAGCAGCAGCGGAGCTTCGCCGGGCGGCGAAGTTCGAGCGACGAACAGGAGCGACGGAGGCGCAGAGGGCGAAGAACTCTGTGCGCGAGGAAGTGGGGAATGCGAAGAAAGGAAGAAGAGGGGGCGGTTCCTCCTTATAAAGGAAGAGGGAGAAGTGGGCCGAAAACCGCCGGGCCGCAACGGTTCGCTCCGCAGGCCGCCACGTGGCGCAGCGATACACGCGTAGAAAACAGAAAGCCACAGGGAAGCCACACGGATCCGGAACGGCAGCCAGGATCCGCTGTGCAGCAGTTATTGCGGGCGCAAAAGCCGAAGGGAAGTGACCCCTGACACTAGCGCGTCAGTTACAGTGCGCATGTCACTGACAGGCACTGTACCCGAGAAATTCTCGACTTCGCCGAGGAGAGGTTTAATGGCAAAGATACCGGAGGATAAGATACCGGAAAATACCTTGCAAAGAGAGGAACGTGAGTCCGGGCAAAGATGTCGGATCAAAGCTAACCGCCGGAAAGGTTAAACCGGTATCCTAAGACATGAGAACCTGGCATGGTCTGTTGGATAGAATCCACCAGACTATACCAGCTTCGGGGACTAATGTTGGGGGGATGACCCCCGGTATGCCAAAGGCATGCCAAACCGGATGGTTCGAGCCATCAAGATACCGGTTTAATGTTTATACCGGAGCACAAAGATAAGTGTTTGGTTAAGTAAAGCCAGGCCGGTATCCCCAAGAGGGATTTACCGGAACCGGATGAAGAAGACACCGGGCAACCGGTAAGAAGAGCTTGTCGGCAAGACTGGTCAAAGATTCTCTTCAGAGCTAGAGGACAAGGATGAGCTAAGCAAAGTAGCTTTAAACGAAGCCCTGGCGCCAAAGAAGAGGATGACGCTGAAAGAAGCCGGAGGACGTCAGCTTCCCTGATTAAAGAAAACCCCGGCGTCATCTATGATTAAAGTTACTTTGTAAAGTAGTTTGTCCAGTCAAAGATGCCATTAGGGTTTCTTGCTCTGTAAGACACCCTCTCCCCTATATAAGGAGAGGGGGCACCCCCGTATCCGAGAGGTTAGATGGTCGATCCTTAGAGGAACCTTGTAAACAGAAACCTGTATCCTGTTGAGATCAATGAAGATAGTGATCTAGAGCAGAGTTCTTCCTTGTGTGTTTCTTCTTGTATCGCTGCCTTTGGCTGAGTTCTTGAGGAAAGCATCTGGAAGTTCATCCCATCTAATCACAAACCCTCCCTCGAATCCTCTAGCGTCCATTCGGCCCCAAGTTAAGCCATCCCATGGCATCTGCTCGTTCACCACGACGACAAATATGTATGCATGTGAACCCTCTAACTCTTTCCATTGCGTTATATACTAATATGCCTTGTGTCCATAGAGATGACGTACTACGTCGTGTTCGAGGGGCGGGTTCCAGGAGTGTATGAGGAGTGGGAGGAGTGCAAGAAACAGGTGCACAAGTTCAGCGGCAACTGCTACAAAGCGTACCCGACTAGATATGAGGCGGTTGCCAAGTGGAGGAAGCACCAAGCGAACAAGAGCAAGATGAAGACCTTCCTTGTGCTCTCACTCTTGCTCACCATCGTCGCGGCGGTACTCTATTTCATCCTAGTGTAGGCGGCGGCCGATGTCACTTCATTTGTATCTAGAGATGATGAACTTAATTAATTTGCATGGATTATGAGTTGTATGGAGCTATATGTATAACTCGATCGGGCTCTAAGTAATATGATGATGATGTGATGATTATATATGTCCATATTATATCTGTCTATATTATATTAGTATATAATATGTATACGGTGTATAAAACCAGTATAAAACTTGTATAATACACCAGGGAGCACAAAATCGAGTATACCTGTAGATTGTTCTGTGGCGCACCAAAACATAATTCTGTGGCGCACCTATTTCTGTGGCGCGGCTATATCACATGCGCCACAGAACCACTTATTTCTGTGGCGTACCACACCTTCTATGGCGCACGGCCAGGTGCGCCACAGAAACCTTATTTTTGTGGCGACGTTTCTGTGGCGCACCGCCCATGCGCCACAGAATCTCATTTTCGTGCGCCACTGATGAGGCTTTTCCTACTAGTGTGATGGTGTAGATGCTTATCCTTCTGAAGCTCGCACTATTGTTGTGTCACAACGTGCTCTTAATGTGCAGCCAAGTGCATCTACTCATCGCTGCATTTTTTTCCAAACAAAGGCACTAGTTGGTCCTGATAAAGCTTGCAAGATCATTATTGATGGCGGGATTTGTCGCAGTCTAGCAAGCAAGGTGTTACGTGGCAAGCTGAAGTTGAAGTATCAACCGCACCCGCATCCATACTATATTCAGTGGTTGAGGGACAATGGTGATATGAAGGTAAACCACATGGTGCGTGTTGATTTTGAGATAGGACCGTACAAGGATTCCATTGATTTTGATGTGGTTCCTATGACAGTGTGTCACCTACTATTGGGTCGGCCATGGATCTATGAACGTTCTGTGCAACACAATGGCCGCGCCAATACATATCACTTGGAGTTCAAGGGCAAGAAAATTAACTTGCAGCCCATGTCACCACATCAAATTGTCAATGAATCTCGTCAGAAAATTGAAGTTAACTTGGAGGATGCATCCATAGATAGGCGAGAGAATCGTAATGCCGTGAGTGATATAACAAAAAGTGAGAGAGTGCATTCCTTACTCATATTAGCCACCAAAGAGTATATGAGAGAGTTTAGTGAGGACCCTACAGCTATGCCTCTTGTGCTCATGTACAAGGGTGAGGTTTTGGTTTCGAATGACATGACCCCTATTTCTCTTGGTGTTTCTCATGTTTTGCAGGAATTCAACGACATGTTTACGGAGGAGGTGCTCGTAGGATTGCCACCATTGTGTGGTATTGAGCATCAAATTGACTTGATCCCCGGCGCATTGTTGCCCAATAGAGCGCCATACAAGACTAATCCCGAATAGACGAAGGAAATACAGAAGCAAGTCCAAGCGCTACTCGACAAAGGTTATATTTGCATAAGCCTAAGTCCTTGTGTTGTTCCCGTTATTCTAGTTCCTAAGAAATATGGTACATGGCGCATGTGTGTAGATTGTAGAGCGATAAACAACATTACTATTCGATATCGTCATCCTATTCCCCGTTTACAGAATATTCTAGATGAATTGAGTGGTGTTGTTGTTTTCTGTAAGATTGATTTGCGTAGTGGTTATCATCAAATTAGGATGAAAGAAGGGGATGAATGGAAAACATCCTTTAAAACAAATTTTGGTTTATATGAGTGGTTAGTAATGCCTTTTGGTTTAACTAATGCACCTAGTACTTTCATGAGACTGATGAACCATGTTTTGCGTGATTTTATTGGCAAGTTTGTGGTTGTGTGCTTTGATGATATATTAATTTACAGCCGCAATGAATCTGATCATACTATGCATATTCGACATGTTTTGCAAGTGTTGCGTGATAATAAACACTATGGTAATCTTGAGAAGTGCATATTTTGCAAAGATAAGGTCATATTTCTAGGTTATGTTGTCTCTAAGCATGGAGTAGAGGTAGATTTATCTGAGATTGAAGCAATTCAAAATTGGCCTACTCCCATGAATGCGAGTCAAGTAAGAAGTTTTCATGGTCTTGCTGGGTTTTATAGACGTTCTGTGCCCAATTTTAGTACTATTGCTGCACCTTTGAATGAATTGACTAAAAAGGGTGTTGCATTTGAGTGGGGCGTAGCCCAAGATCATGCATTTGATGAGCTAAAACGTATGTTAACTTTTGCACCGTTGCTTTCCTGATTTCAATAAGCAATTTGAGATTGAATATGATGCTAGTGGTATTGGAATTGGTGGTGTGTTGATGCAAGAGGGTCGCCCAATTGCATATTTTTCTGAGAAACTTTCTGGTCCTAAGTTGAACTATCCTATATATGATAAAGAATTATATGATTTAATTAGAGTTCTTGAGGTTTGACAACATTATTTGTGGCCAAAAGAATTTATCATACATTCTGATTATGAAGCTTTGAAATATCTGAAAGCTCAATCTAACTTGCATAGGCGTCTTGCTAAGTGGATTGAGTTCATTGAGTCTTTTCCATACATTATTAAGCATAAGAAGGGAAAAGATAATGTTGTTGCTGATGCTCTATCTAGGAAGAACATGCTATTAACTCAACTTGATGTTAAAATTCCTGGACTAGAAGTACTATGTGATTTGTATGCTACTGATCATGATTTTACTGAACCATATCGCTTGTGTGCTATTGGTAAAGCATGGGAGAAATATCACATACATGATGGGTTCTTGTTTAGAGCTAACAAACTATGTGTTCTAGAATCGTCTGTGCGTTTTCTCTTATTACAGGAATCACATGCTGGAGGTTTGATGGGTCACTTTGGGCGTGAGATGACGCTACTCATGCTCGCTGATCATTTTTATTGGCCAAAGATGAGGTGGGATGTGGACAGATATGTGAAGAGATGCATTACTTGCAACAAGTCCAAGTCCAACCTGAAGCCTCACGGTTTGTATACTCCTTTACCGGCACCTACTACACCATGGGAAGATATTAGTATGGATTTTGTGTTGGGTTTGCCACGTACTAAGAGAGGCCATGATTCTATATTTGTGGTAGTGGATAGATTTTCTAAGATGTCACACTTTATTGCTTGCCACAAGAGCATATTGCTAACATGTTTTTCAGGGAGATTGTACGTTTACATGGAGTCCCGAAGACTATTGGTTCTGATCGTGACGTCAAGTTCATGAGCTACTTCTAGAAGATGCTTTGGAGAAAGGTGGGGACAAAGCTACTTTTCAGTTTACTTGTCATCCCCAAACTGATGGTCAAACTGAGGTGGTGAATAGCGCCTTTTCACAACTGTTGAGATCCATGATCAAAAAGAACTTGAAGGAGTGGGAAGATTGTTTGCCGCATGTGGAGTTTGCTTACAACAGGGTGGTACATTCTACCACATAGCTGTGTCTGTTTGAGGTGGTGTATGGTTTCAAACCCATTAGTCCACTTGACTTGTTGCCTCTACCTCTACATGAGAGCGTCAATATGGAGGCATCAAAGAGGGCAGATTTTGTACGGAAGATACATGAGAAGACTAAAGAGCTAATTGAGAGAAAGGCAAGAACAATGCTGCAAGGATGAACAAGAAGTGCAAGGTGATGGTTTTCAAGCCTGGTGATATGGTCTAGGTTCATTTTCGCAAGGATAGGTTGCCGAAGCTACGGAAGTCCAAGTTGCTTGCTCGTGGTGCTGGTCCTTACAAAGTGCTTGCCAAGATCAATGACAATGCATATGCTATAGATCTTCCCACTTATGAGTTTGGTGTCAGTAATTCTTTCAATGTGGCTGATTTGACACCATATGACGGAGAAGACCTTGGAGCGTCGAGGTCGACGCCTTTTGAAGGGGGTGAGATGATGAGGACATCACTACCGAACCACTACCTCCATCATTGCAAGATGAAGATGATATTGCTGTGAAGCTCAAGTTCAATGAAGTCAGGATTGGACCTATGACAAGAGCTCGTACGAAGCTACTAAAGCAACACGTGAACTTGTTCTTAAATGATACTTTGATTGATGAGAATTTTATATTGCCTAAGTCCTTTGACTTGTGTATAATCAGGTACGAGGATAAAGGAAGCATCGCACGAGGAGGAGGAGAACAACTGGATATGGTGCTGGACATGAAGACATCCCATGGACGCGTGAGGGAGGAGAGGGAGGCATGCGCGAAGGAGGGAGAAGAAGAAGTCCAGGCCGGCGCCACGCTTGGCGACACCGGACGCCACACCGGCCAACCCGGCGCCACCGGCCCGCATGCCGGATGACCCAGCGTCTGCCGGCTCCTAAACTTGTGCCCACCGGGCAATTTCCAGGGATTCTGGCGACCCCGCCCGGTGCCAGCCCGGTGCCAGGACCGGTCCCTGCCGGACCACCCGGCCCCTGGCCCGGTCCACCGGCCCCCACGCCGGCCGTGTCCGAGTCAGTCTCGACCAGATCCCGATCTAGGTCGGTTTGTAATCGTTTTTTTCGACTTCTGGTCGTCTAGAGCCCCTATATAAGTGCCCGTGACGCCCCCAAACAACCTTAGACCACGTTTAAGATAAACCCTAGTTCATAGTTGATTGCTTTGCAACTCTATTGAATCTATACACCAACTCGCATCGATCTGGTGTTTTGCTACTGATGTCTACGCGCGCTTCTTTTCCTGTAGACAGTGTTGGGCCTCCAAGAGCAGAATCACCCAAGGTTTATCGAACTCAGGGAGGTAGAGGTCAAAGATATCCCTCTCAAACAATCCTGCAATTACGATACAAGAAGTCTCTTGTGTCCCCAACACACCTAATACACTTGTCAGATGTATAGGTGCACTAGTTCGGCGAAGAGATAGTGAAATACAAGTAATATGGATGATTATAAGTAGTAACTGCAATCTGAAATAAAGATGGCAGCAAGTGAACATGTAACAGAACTTGTTGGAAACGGTGTTTCAATGCTTAGAAACAAGGCCTAGGGATCATACTTTCACTAGTGGACACTCTCAACATTGATCACATAACTGAATAAATAAATGCTACTCATAAACACTCTCTTATTGGATAACAAACACCATTCATTGTGTAGGGCTATAAAAGCACACCTCAAGCCGGAGTAAACAAGCTCCACAACATCTAGAGTGCATAATAGACCGTTGCAATTTAGACCGAGTACAAACATAGCATACACACTGTCAACAATAGCTATGAAGGGGGGAATAGATCGCATCAATACTATCATAGTAATAGTTAACTTCATAATCTACAAGAGATTACAATCATAACCTACGCCAAGTACTACATGATGCACACACTGTCAACATTACATCATGGAGGATGAATAGACTACTTTAATAACATCACTAGAGTATCACATAGATTAATAGTGATACAAAGCTCATGATCACATAAAGATCACATGGGAGAGAGAGATGAACCACATAGCTACCGGTAGAGCCCTCAGCCTCGGGGGAGAACTACTCCCTCCTCATCATGGGAGACAGCAACGGCGATGAAGATGGCGGTGGTGTCGATGGAGATGACTCCGGGGGCAATTCCCCGTCCCGGCGGCGTGCCGGAACAGAGACTTCTGTCCCCCGAAACGGAGTTTCGTGATGGCGGCGGCGTCCCTGGAGTCTTTCTAGAGTTTCGTCAATTGGTATAGGGTTTTCACGTCACGAGAGATTATATAGGTGAAGAGGCGGCGCAAGGGGGTGCCTGGGGGGCCAACCCCATAGGGCGGCGCGCCCCCCTCCTAGGCCGCGCCCCAGTGTGGTGAGGGGGCCCTGGGCCTCCTCTCCGGCTCCCCTTCGGTGTTCTGGTCCGTCTCGGTGAAATAAGATGTTTGACTTTTGTTTCGTCGAATTCCGAGAATATTGCCCGAACAGCCTTTCTAGAACCAAAAACAGCAGAAAACAGGAACTGGCGCTTCGGCATCTTGTTAATAGGTTAGTTTCGGAAAATGCATAAAATCATTATAAAGTGTGAGCAAAACATGTAGGTATTGTCATAAAACTAGCATGGAACATCAGAAATTATAGATACGTTGGAGATGTATCAAGCATCCCCAAGCTTAGTTCCTACTCGCCCTCGAGTAGGTAAACGATAACAAGGATAATTTCTGAAGTGACATGCTACTATCATAATCTTGATCAATACTATTGTAAAGCATATGAGATGAATGAAGTGATTCGAAGCAATGGTAAAGACAATGACTAAACAACTGAATCATATAGTAAAGACTTTTCATGAATAGTACTTTCAAGACAAGCATCAATAAGACTTGCATAGGAGTTAACTCATAAAGCAATAAATTCTTAATAGAAGGTTTTGAAGCAACACAAAGGAAGATATAAGTTTCAGCAGTTGCTTTCAACTTCAACATGTATATCTCATGGATAATTATACCCACAAAGTAATATGATGAGTGCAAATAAGCAAGTATGTAGGAATCAATGCACATAGTTGACACAAGTGTTTGCTTCTAAGATATAAAGAAGTAGGTAAACTGACTCAACATAAAGTAAAAGAAAGGCCCTTCACAAAGGGAAGCATGTATTACTCTTTTTGTGCTAGAGCTTTTATTTTGAAAACATAGAAACAATTTTGTCAACGGTAGTAGTAATTCATATGTGTTATGCATAAGACATCCTATAAGTTGCAAGCCTCATGCATCGAATACCAATAGTGTTCGCACCTTGTCCTAATTAGCTTGGATTTCCATGGATTATCATTGCATTACATATGTTTCAACCAAGTGTCACAAAGGGGTACGTCTATGCCGCCTGTACAAAGATCCAAGGAGATAGATCGCATTTGATTTCTCGTTTTTTGATAGATCTCAACTAAGGACATCCATACCGAGACAGCATAGAAAACAGATAATGGACTCCTCTTTAATGCTTAAGCATTCAACAACAGATAATATTCTCATAAGAGATTGAGGATTAATGTCCAAACTGAAACTTCCACCATGATTCATGGTTTTGGTTAGCGGCCCAATGTTCTTCTCTAACAATATGCATACTCAAACCATTTGATCATGATAAATCACCCTTACTTCAGACAAGACGAACATGCATAGCAACTCACATGATATTCAACAAAGGTGTAATAGTTGATGGCGTCCCCAGAAACATGGTTACCGCTCAACAAGCAACTTATAAGAAATAAGATACATAAGCTACATATTCTTTACCACAATAGTTTTTAAGCTATTTTCCCATGAGCTATATATTGCAAAGACAAGGAATGAAATTTTAAAGGTAGCACTCAAGCAATTTACTTTGAAATGGTAGAGAAATACCACATAGTAGGTAGGTATGGTGGACACAGATGGCATAGGTTTTGGCTCAAGGTTTTGGATGCACGAGAAGTATTCCCTCTCAGTACAAGGCTTTGGCTAGCAAGGTTGTTTGAAGCAAACACAAGTATGAACCGGTACAGCAAAACTTACATAAGAACATATTGCAAGCATTATAAGACTCTACACTGTCTTCCTTGTTGTTCAAACACTTCACCAGAAAATATCAAGACTTTAGAGAGACCAATCATGCAAACCAAATTTCAACAAGCTCTACAGTAGTTCTCCACTAATAGGCGCAATCTACATGATGCAAGAGCTTAAACATGATCTATTTGAGCAAAACAATTGCCAAGTATCAAATTATTCAAGACAATATACCAATTACCACATGAAGCATTTTCTGTTTCCAACCAAATAACAATGAACGAAGCAGTTTTCAACCTTCGCCATGAACATTAAAAGTAAAGCTAAGAACACCAGTGTTCATATGAACGAGCGGAGCGTCTCTCTCTCCCACACAAGGAATGCTAGGATCCGATTTTATTCAAACACAAACAAAAGTAAAAACATACAGACGCTCCAAGTAAAGCACATAAGATGTGACGGAATAAAAATATAGTTTCACTAGAGGTGACCTGATAAGTTGTCGATGAAGAAGGGGATGCATTGGGCATCCCCAAGCTTAGATGCTTGAGTCTTCTTGAAATATGTAGGGATGAACCACGGGGGCATCCCCAAGATTGTTGGAGATATGCCCAAGAGGTAATAATAAAATGGTTATTATAATATATCTTTGAGTTTATGATAATGTTTACATACCATGCTATAATTGTATTAACTGAAACATTGATACATGTGTGTTATGTGAACAACAAGGAGTCCCTAGTAAGCCTCTTGTATAACTAGCTTGCTGATTAATAGATGATCATTGTTTCATGATCATGAACATTGGATGTTATTAATAACAAGGTTATGTCATTATGTGAATGATATAATGGACACACCCAATTAAGCGTAGCATAAGATCACGTCATTAAGTTATTTGCTATAAGCTTTTGATACATAGTTACCTAGTCCTTATGACCATGAGATCATGTAAATCACTTATACCGGAAAGGTACTTTGATTACATCAAACGCCACTGCGTAAATGGGTGGTTATAAAGGTGGGATTAAGTATCCGGAAAGTATGAGTTGAGGCATATGGATCAACAGTGGGATTTGTCCATCCCGATGACGGATAGATATACTCTGGGCCCTCTCGGTGGAATGTCGTCTAATGTCTTGCAAGCATATGAATAAGTTCATAAGAGACCACATACCACGGTACGAGTAAAGAGTACTTGTCAGGAGACGAGGTTGAACAAGGTATAGAGTGATACCGATGATCAAACCTCGGACAAGTAAAATATCGCGTGACAAAGGGAATTGGTATCGTATGTGAATGGTTCATTCGATCACTAAAGTCATCGTTGAATATGTGGGAGCCATTATGGATCTCCAGATCCCGCTATTGGTTATTGGTCGGAGAGAGTACTCAACCATGTCCACATAGTTCGCGAACCGTAGGGTGACACACTTAAGGTTTGATGTTGAAATGGTAGAAGTTGAATATGGAATGGAGTTCGAAGTATTGTTCGAAGTCTCGGATGGGATCCCGGACATCACGAGGAGTTCCGGAATGGTCCGGAGAATAAGATTCATATATAGGAAGTCATTTTATAAGTTTGAAAATGATCCGGTGATTTTACGGAAGGTTCTAGAAGGTTCTAGAAAAGTTCGGAAGGAATCACTAAGGAAGGAGGAGTCCCGGAGGGACTCCACCTCCCCATGGCCGGCCAACCCTAGTGGGGGAGTCCAAGGTGGACTCCACCTAAGGGGGCCGGCCACCCCCCCACATGGAAGGGGGGATTCCCACCTCAAGTGGGAGTCCCACCTTGGGTAGGTTTCCCTACTACATGGAAGGTTCTTGTGTTGGGGTCTTATTCGAAGACTTGTAGTCCAACACTTGGGGATCCACCTATATAATGAGGGGCATAGGGGAGGGGGCCGGCCACCCCAAGACCACAAGGTGGCCGCACCCTATAGTGGCCGGCGCCCCCCTCTCCCAAACCCTAGCCGCCCCCTCTCTCCTCCACCTCTCCCGCACGCTTAGCGAAGCCCCGCCGGAGTTCTCCACCACCACCGCCACCAGGTCGTTGCGCTGCCGGATTCAAGGAGGAACTACTACTTCCGCTTCCCGCTGGAA
This sequence comes from Lolium perenne, assembly GCF_019359855.2. Taxonomy (NCBI): domain Eukaryota; kingdom Viridiplantae; phylum Streptophyta; class Magnoliopsida; order Poales; family Poaceae; genus Lolium; species Lolium perenne. The sequence continues at coordinate 220,744,476 of NC_067247.2, forward strand.
CGGGGAGAAGGACGTCGTCTTCATCAACACCGAACGTGTGACCGAGTACGGAGGTGCTGCCCGATCGTGGCACCGTGATCAAGATCTTCTACGCACTTTTGCAAGCGGCAAGTGATCGTCTACCGCAACAACAAGAGCCTCATCTTGTAGGCTTTGGAAATATTCAAGGGTGAGTTTCGATCATCTCCTCGTTGCTCCCGTCTTCTAGATTGCATCTTGGCTTGGATTGCGTTCTCGCGGTAGGAATTTTTTTGTTTTCTATGCTACGAATCCCTACAGTGGTATCAGAGCCGTGTCTATGCATAGATGGTTGCACGAGTAGAACACAATGGTTTTGTGGGCGTTGATGCTCTTGTTGTCTTTAGTTTGAGTACTTTGCATCTTTGTGGCATAGTGGGATGAAGCGGCTCGGACTAACTTTACATGACCGCGTTCATGAGACTTGTTCCTCGTTCGACATGCAACTTGTATTGCATAAGAGGCTTTGCGGGTGTCTGTCTCTCCTACTATAGTGAAGATTCAATTTACTCTTCTATTGACAACACTAGTATCACCGTTGTGGTTCATGTTCGTAGGTAGATTAGATCTTACTCGAAAACCCTAAACCACGTAAAATATGCAAACCAAATTAGAGACGTCTAACTTGTTTTTGCAGGGTTTGGTGATGTGATATGGCCATGATGTGATGATGAATATGTATGAGATGATCATTATTGTATTGTGGCACTCGGTAGGAGCCTTATGGTTGTCTTTAATTTTCATGTTGAGTAGTATTTCAAAGTAGTTGTAATAGTTGCTACATGAGGTGAACAACCATGAAGACGGCGCCATGGACCTTGACGCTACGCCGATGATGATGGAGATCATGCCCGTTGATGACGGAGATCATGTCCGTGCTTTGGAGATGAAGATCGAAGGCGCAAAGACTAAAGGGCCATATCATATCACATATGAATTGCATGTGATGTTAATCCTTTATGCATCTTATTTTGCTTAGAACGCGACGGTAGCATTATAAGATGATCCCTCACATTAATATCAAGATAATAAAGTGTTCTCCCCTCGTATGCACCGTTGATATAGTTCGTCGTTTCGAAGCATCTCGTGATGATCGGATGTGATAGACTCAACGTTCACATACAACGGGTGTAAGCCATGTTGCACATGCGGAATACTTGGGTTTGCTTGACGAGCCTAGCATGTACAGACATGGCCTCGGGACAACGGAAACCGAAAGGTTGAACACGAGTCATATGGATGATATGATCAACATGTTGATGTTCACCATTGAAGCTACATCATCTCACGTGATGATCGGTTTTGGTGTAGTGGATTTGGATCGTGTATCACTTAACAACTATGAGGGATGTTATATTAAGTGGGAGTTCATTAGTAATTAGATTAAAACATGAACTAATTATCATAAACATAGTCTAAGTAGTATTTTGAATTAATTTGTAGTATTGGCATTCGGTTTTCTACCAAGCGCTAGTCTTGTCATTGAGATAGAAATACTGTTAAAATCTGACAATAAACTTTACGGACTGATACCGTATTTTTAATGAATCAAGAAATGATTAAGTCCTATTGCAAACTTTTAGTAAACCTCACATTGTTGATTCAAAGAACTATGGTTTCAATTAGTACCTAAAGTTATCTTGTCTCCGTGAAACTTGAAGTTCAAATCTGTTTGAAAAGCAAGGAGCTGAAAATTTAGTTTTCAGAAATAATCAAGGTATGAGATATATGTGATATCTAAGACCTTATTGCAAGATGATAGAATATAATTTGGTGAGACTACATAAACTCATAAGTTTCATGGGAATGTACGAAGGTTGAAGATGCAAGGCGTCCCAATCCTCCAACTATTGGGGCACTAACGATATTCGCATATCCATGAAGTGATCGTCCTTAGTATGCACCGTTGCTAAGACTCGTCGTTTCGAATACTGAGGTATAGATTCTACGTGTGCATACAACGGGTTTAAGCCAGATTTGCACATGCGAATACTAAGGTTAAACTTTACGAGCCTAGCATGTACAGACATGGTCTCGGAAAGTCGTCATGATATGATGGATAAAATTATGAGTGAAATTGTTCATCATATTAAAAGGTTACTAATAGTGAAATCCGGAACACTTGTCATATGATGATCAACTTCAAAGTAAGAACCTCAAGGTTATTGGTATTTGACCAATAAACCTAGAAAGGTTATTGATGTTTTCTGAATAATGATGAAATCTAAAAGAGAAACTACAAACGTATATTGGCAGAAAGAAAGAAAAGACTAGAAAGTCTAGCTCAGGTGTATATAAATGATATACATGTTATGGATGTATTCCTCGTTTGGTCACACAATGAAATTCTTGGGTATTTGTACCATATTGGTTGGTATGAAGCGTCATACAAAACAACGCAATACAAGAATACAATGGCCTAAGTGACTGACAAGGAATATGATAGGAATGCACGTCTGGAACAAAAATAAAGTGTTATTATGCTCATCGTTGGCATTCTATTTAGCCCTTAGAATTTATAATAAAGAACTTAATAATTGTTATTTTGCTCTGGTCAAATGAAAACAATGAGTTGTTCAAATTTTGACATTACTCCATGTACGATGGATAAGATATTATAAATCTTAATGGTGAAACACACACACATAATACTGACGCTAAAATGCCATAAGGCAAATGATTTGAATTCCACTTATTTGTGGAACCGCCATTTAGGTCATGTTGGAAAGGAACGCATGAAGAAACTCCATGCAAATGGATTATTGGAGTCATTTGATTTTTGAATCATTTGGCGCTTGCAAATCTATACCTAATAATAAATGGATGATTGTTTCCTTGGTCCAACACTTTTTTGGACCGATTTGCCCTCCCACCAAATCACATACAACGCACTATTGCCACCAAACCGTTTTATTCTTTTTTTTCCAGTCCATCATCCCATGCGTGGGCAAATGTGAGAGACGCCCCGAAGGCTGTGAACGACGATAGGTACGATGATGGCGAAACTCGGAACTAGCGTAGATATAGATACAGCCAACTACGGTTTCTTTCCATGATACGACAGAAAAAGAAGCAAGATGTGGGCAACGTGAAACTCTCCCAATCGCCATGAACGTGGATGCCTGCTGGCCGCTGTCGCCCCACACGCCAGATGTTGCGGTCAAAACCCACCGGCGGGCAGCGACGGGCAACACAGTAGAGCCGGGAACAACTTAGGGCTACGGCTGGCCCTGGTCCCTCCGAGCGACGGCCCGCAAAGCCTCTGGTACACACGTCCGATGCTGGTGCAAGGGCGTGCCACCTGACCTATACCTGGTCAGGAAGGTGATGGAGATGCCTCGCTTAGTTTCCTGCATGGCATACACGTAAACATTAAATACGAGCCTCGATCGGCTCTCAGGTTATCCTGTGAATCGGCTCAAGGAGCCGATCCACCCATGATTCGTACGAGGTGCACGAATATATGGTGGTCCTGCTTGATCAAGATAAAGCTAAAGCGATCTACGACGATTTAGGGTTTTCACCGCATAATCGGATCATCCTACTCACGATTGGGCCTCGCGGCCACGCAAGGTGATCGTAAGCCGATCCTAGACAAGGCCTAAAAACCAACACGAGGTTGATCCCCGGAACATCCTGTCTAGGACTAGCAAACGACACCCTACGTGCCGCTGGATCCTCCAACCCTTTGTAAGGCCTAACTATTACAGATATTAAACTAATCCTTGAAGAACAAGGAGCAACCGTAACGGATCGGATCTACTAAATAATGATCAAGCGGGGTGCCGCCCCTACACCTAAGATAGGTGTAAGGGCGGCTAGATATGCAAGGGTTGCACTACGATAGCATATAATACGAAGAACAATGCTAACCCTAACATATCTAAGATAACTACGTTGCTCGCCATCAAAAAGGCTTCAGTACGAGCAACGCATGAACAACGTAATAAGCTTGTGCTGCCTAGATCGCAAGATGCGATCTAGGCAGCATGATGCTTACCGGTAGAAACCCTCGAGACGAAGGAGTTGGCGATGCGCCAAGATTGATTTGTGGTTGAACGTTGGTTGTTGTTTATTTCATAAACCCTAGATACATATTTATAGTCCAGGGGACTTTCTAATTTAGGCGTGCACCTAACCGTGCACGGGTAAAACTCTATCTCTTAGTCTAAGATGCGATCTACTATATTACAGATACACGGGCACGCTAGCCCAAACGTTGCGCATAAGGCCGATTCATGTATATTCTTCCATGTATAATCTTTAAGCCCATCTTGACCGCGGCCCACCTCTGACTTGGTCAAATTCTGGTGATAACACATGCCCCCCTGGTTTTGGAATTGATAATTCCAAAATCACTCTGTTTTTCTTCGTCGGGTCATGTCGTGGCAGAGCAGAACCGTCGCAGCACCCTTCATCATGATGCCCTGCCTTCTCAACTATTCCGCGTGATCTGACCGTTGTCTTTGGGCACCGCCTCCTCGGAAACTGCTGTGGCATTGAATCTCTACTATACCCCCTTTATTTAACCGCTCTGAGCAGTTTGCCACTTCACCCCTTTTGCTCTGTTTCGGCCATCGGTACCCCAAAAACCCTCAATCTCCCGTAGCCATGTCCTCCTCTTCTTCCTCCTCCGCCTCGTCGGTCTTCTCCGACTCTTCTTCATCTCGCGAGCCGACGCCGGAGTGGGGCTCGTTGGCGGCGCACGACATTCTCGCCCCGACGTCGTGGGACAAGGAGGAACATGATTCCTTCGTTTGGTCCGAGGATGACAAATCCTTGACCGACAGAGAGGGCGACCTTCAATTCCTCGTCGACGGGGAAGAGGAGGCAGAGAGCGAGGACGACCGCTTCTCTTGGGACGATTTCACCTCCTCCGAGGAAGAAGCGGAGGAGGACGACGATGACTCCCTCGAAGGTTACCCACCAGCGAAGCGCCTCCGCACCTGGTGGGACGACGACAGCGATGACGACGATGAGGAAGATGAGGCTCCCGTAGAAGGTTACGGGAGTTCCGATGAGGAGCCCTATCCAATGCTTGCGCCGGCAGCAGCGACGACGAGGGCAGCATCGGCCCTTAGATTAGGGACTAGTAGTAGCAGTCGGCTTTTGTCCTCTTCTTTTCTGAGCAATCGGCTCTTTCTTTGTAAGAAATCCCTCAATTAATGAAGAAAATGTTCCTCAATTAATTTCGCTTCCTTGTTAACTTTGCCGATCGTAGAACGAAGTCATCGTATAGGGAGTCGATAGCAGGACATCGGCTCGCAGTACAAACGCGATCTAAGGCCAAACCGTCGCCCAAACACGCGGTCCAACAGGTCTAACTCTCGTCCAAACCACGTCCAAACTATCAGATTGAACTCCTCAGCAAGCCACTAGGAGATTCATCCCAAATATCATGATTTCTGGCCTGTACCGATCCCATTAACCTGTTAATTTGAGCTTATCCCTCTAGAGTCGATAGCAATATATCGGCTTTATTATTCTGAAGTCGATGCCCGTACATCGGCTGTACTCTGCTGTCTCCGCATGTTTTCTCAAGTCGATGTCTGCGCATCGGCTGTGATTTTTTTTTTTACTGGCCGATTTAAAATCGGCCTCCATACCTTACTGCCCATCATCCCACATGCTTGGGAAATACTTCTTGAGGTGTTGACCATTGACGGCTACTGGGAACTTCTCGCCGTCCAACCCTTCCAACATGTATGCATTACCCTTCAAGGCCTGGACGACTTTGTACGGACCGTGCCAATTAGGAGACCATTTGCCATATGCCTTGTCCCTGGTTCCTAACGGCAACACAGCTTCCCATACTAGATCACCAACTTGAAACTCCTTTGGTCTAACCTTCTTATTGTAGGCACGAGCTACCCTGGCTTTTTTTTCTTTAATCTTCTCCAACGCCCAAAGCCTAAGTTCTGTTGCGTCCTCAATAGTGTCACTCATCAAAGCTGCATATTCTTCAGCTATCAAATCATTCTGAAACGTGACACGTCTTGATCCAGCCGTAATTTCCCAAGGTAATACGGCTTCCTGTCCATAGACAAGCTGGTACGGCGAAGTCTTTATAGCTCCATGGCACGACATGCGGTAGGCCCATAACGCTTCTGATAACTTCTCATGCCAATCCCTAGGGTTCTCGTCAATTTTTCTCTTGATCAGCTTGATTAAGCTCTGATTGGACGCTTCAGCTTGCCCATTAGCTTGAGCATAGTACGGAGATGATCGGATCAGTTTAATCCCCATGTCATCGCAGAACTTCCTGAATTCTTTAGAAACAAAGACCGAACCTCCATCGGTCGTGATAGTTTGGGGAATCCCGAACCTATGAATGACGTGTTCTTTCACAAACTTGATCACATCTTCTGATTTTACCTTCTTCATAGGGACGGCTTCCACCCACTTGGTGAAGTAATCTGTGATAACCAAAATCCATTCATGTTTTTTACTCGACGCCGGATGGATTTTGCCGATCATATCCATGCCCCACCCTCGGAACGGCCAAGGCTTGATGATAGGGTTCATTGCTGATGCTGGTACCATCTGAATCTTCCCGAACATCTGGCACGCTTGGCACCCCTTGTAGTAATTGAAGCAATCTTCAAGCATGGTGGGCCAATAAAACCACGATCGCCCGATTAGCCACTTCATCTTATGAGCCGATCGATGAGTTCCACAGCGCCTTCATGCACCTCATGTAAGAGCCGATTAGACTCGGTTGGTCCTGCACTTGAGCAAGAACCCTTCCAACGTCCCGTAGAACATGTCGTCTCCTATGAGGACATACTTCATGGCTTTGTATCTTATCCGTTTAGGTGCCCCCGAGCCGAATCTTTTAAGTAATTGAAGATTTCGGCTCTCCAATCATCCTGTTCCAGAACTGCACTGAACTTCCGACCCGTCAGATATATCTATATAGCCTGACGCCATTTGTGCGAGATTGTTGGCCTCGGTGTTTTGGGATCTTGGGACCCAATTAAAGTTGATGTACCGAAACTGTGTCATCAACTCACGGCATTCCATCCAATATGGGAAAAGCGATTCACTCTCGCACTTATATTCATCCGTGAGCTGGTTAATCACCAACTTGGAGTCTCCAAAAAGCTCTACTGCTTCTGCCCCGGCTTCCAGTAGCAACTCCATCCCCTTACGTATTGCCTCATATTCTGCTACGTTGTTGGTGCAAGGGGTAGATAATCTGATGGAGAAGGAGTATTCTGCCCCCCGAGGCGACACGAGCAGAATGCCGATGCCACAACCATCGTCGCAAGCCGATCCATCGAAGAACATAGCCCATGCACGTATAGATAGTGCTGCTATATTGGTGCTGATCCGTTCAGCTATAAGATCGGCCAACGCTTGTCCCTTGACTGCTTTCGCAGGCTGATACCGGAGATCGAACTCTGACAACGCAAACATCCACTTACCAAGTCGGCCTTTCAAAACAGGGGCCGACAACATGTGCTTGACAACATCTGACTTGCATATGACGATGATCTCTGCCGTCAAAAGGATGTGATGAAGCTTGGTGCAGGTAAAGAACGAGCGAGGCAAAGTTTCTCGACCTCGGGATATCTTGTCTCCGCGTCCAAAGCATCCTTCCGCTGAGGTAGAAAACGACCTTTTCAACGCCCTCGTAGAGTTGCACCACTACCGGCGATGGACGTGTCACCATCGACAAGTAGATGTAGAACGGCCTGTCTTGCTGGGGCGGAACTAGCACAGGCGGCGTCGTCAGATACCGCTTAATCTCATCAAACGCCTGCTGCTGTTCTGCCCCCCAGTGAAACTCATCATCAGATTTAGTTTTCACCAACGCCATGAACGGCTCGATTCGTCCTGACAGATTAGAGATGAATCGTCGGACAAAATTGATCTTGCCGATGAGACGTTGGAGTTCCTTCTTCGTGGTGGGCGGCTGCATGGTGCGCACCGCCTCTTGACTTTTCAGGCCGATCTCATTTCCCCGTTCATGAACCAGAAAACCTAGGAACTGACCAGCCGTTACACCAAAGGCACACTTCTTCGGATTCATTCTTAGTCCGAACTTCCGAGTTCGGTCTAGGACGCGCCGTAAATCATCCAAGTGTCCCTCCATGGAGACAGATTTGACTACCACGTCGTCGATATAGATTTCCACCAACTTACCGATCAGATCATGAAATATATAATTCATGGCTCGTTGGTACGTCGCACCAGCATTCTTCAACCCAAAGGTCATGACTACATATTCAAACAAGCCCACTGCCCCTGGTACTCTGAATGCGGTCTTGTGTATATCTTCCGGAGCCATGAAGATTTGGTTATAGCCGGCGTTGCCATCCATGAAGCTCAACACCTTGTGGCCAGCAGCTGCATTGATCAATGTTTTACGCCCACGAGGCATCGGATACTCGTCTTTTGGAGTGGCTCGTTGAGATCTCGGAAATCGATGGCCACACGCCATCGGCCGTCCTTCTTCTCTACAGGACGATCGAGATCCACTCAGCGTACCTGCATGGCCTGATGAACCCGGCGGCCAACATCTTCTCGATCTCCTTTTTGACTTCTTCCAGAATTTCGGCCCTCATCTGACGTGCTCGTTGTTGGAACGGCCGAAATCCTTTCTTAAGGGGGAGCCGATGTTCGATGATGCTCCTGTCCAACCCAGGCATCTCCGTGTAATCCCATGCAAAGCAATCTGGGTATTCTTTTAACAGAGCTATCATCTGCCCCCTGAGCTGTGGATCTAACTTCTTGCTAATAAAAGTCGGTCGCGGCTTATCCCCAGGACCGATGTCAACTTCCTCTAGCTCATCAGCCGATGTAAACCCATACCCTAGCTTTCCGTCACCTCTGAGGTCGACGCCACATACTGGGAGAGCAGGTGGTACGGATAATACGGGCCGATCGCTAGACTCGGCCTCCATCTTGATCATCACCAGGATCTTTTGGCAGTGTCGGGGCCGATCGCGTGGAGCAGCTTCCTCCTTATCTTCGCTATGAGAGCAACTGCCCTCGTCTATACCCTTATCAGGGCGGTGCCCCAGTTCTACCATGTTGATGTTGAACGAGTATCTTGGCTGACACCTCCCAGGGTAAGTGTCCTCAACCCTGTCGATGGCGCATGCCGGTGAATTAGGCACTTGGGGTGCCGCCAATGCGAATGACAACGGTAGACGGGACTGAAGTGGCACTTCTCCTTGGTAGGTCCCGAGAGCTGGTCCTGACGGAGAGCACTGGTGCCTCATGATTTCCTGTATCATCCGAAAGGCGACACGCTCCAAAGTATTCACCAGGCTCTCAGAATGGCGATGCAGCGAGTGAGTCACCATGTAGCCAATCTCCTGACGCAGGGACCTGGTGCGTTCTTCTGACGGGACGGACAGGTCTACTCCATCGAGCGCGCCTTCAGGTGAGAACCCTTTCCACCTGATGCCATGGGAACGAGTTCTGTGAAAAGAGCCGATGAGGTCGGCTTCGAGGATTGCTTTGACCTCGTCATACTTCTTCTTGAGCTCGTCGGTCAGATCCTCGTACGTGACTGGAGTGCCGTCCGCCATCTCAGATGTAGATGGCGATGTGGTTGATGTCGAAGCTTGTCCCACCGGGCGTGCCAAAATGTGTTGCGGTCAAAACCCACCGGCGGGCAGCGACGGGCAACACAGTAGAGCCGGGAACAACTTAGGGCTGCGGCTGGCCCTGGTCCCTCCGAGCGACGGCCCGCAAAGCCTCTGGTACACACGTCCGATGCTGGTGCAAGGGCGTGCCACCTGACCTATACCTGATCAGGAAGGTGATGGAGATGCCTCGCTTAGTTTCCTGCATGGCATACACGTAAACATTAAATACGAGCCTCGATCGGCTCTCAGGTTATCCTGTGAATCGGCTCAAGGAGCCGATCCACCCATGATTCGTACGAGGTGCACGAATATATGGTGGTCCTGCTTGATCAAGATAAAGCTAAAGCGATCTACGACGATTTAGGGTTTTCACCGCATAATCGGATCATCCTACTCACGATTGGGCCTCGCGGCCACGCACGGTGATCGTAAGCCGATCCTAGACAAGGCCTAAAAACCAACACGAGGTTGATCCCCGGAACATCCTGTCTAGGACTAGCAAACGACACCCTACGTGCCGCTGGATCCTCCAACCCTTTGTAAGGCCTAACTATTGCAGATATTAAACTAATCCTTGAAGAACAAGGAGCAACCGTAACGGATCGGATCTACTAAATAATGATCAAGCGGGGTGCCGCCCCTACACCTAAGATAGGTGTAAGGGCGGCTAGATATGCAAGGGTTGCACTACGATAGCATATAATACGAAGAACAATGCTAACCCTAACATATCTAAGATAACTACGTTGCTCGCCATCAAAAAGGCTTCAGTACGAGCAACGCATGAACAACGTAATAAGCTTGTGCTGCCTAGATCGCAAGATGCGATCTAGGCAGCATGATGCTTACCGGTAGAAACCCTCGAGACGAAGGAGTTGGCGATGCGCCGAGATTGATTTGTGGTTGAACGTTGGTTGTTGTTTATTTCATAAACCCTAGATACATATTTATAGTCCAGGGGACTTTCTAATTTAGGCGTGCACCTAACCGTGCACGGGTAAAACTCTATCTCTTAGTCTAACATGCGATCTACTATATTACAGATACACGGGCACGCTAGCCCAAACGTTGCGCATAAGGCCGATTCATGTATATTCTTCCATGTATAATCTTTAAGCCCATCTTGACCGCGGCCCACCTCTGACTTGGTCAAATTCTGGTGATAACACCAGATCAAGACGTGAGGCGGCAAACCAACGCCGGAAGACCGGAGGCGCGGAGCGAGGCCGTCCAGCAATGGGGAACGGGCGTCGCGATCTTGGCGTGATGCCGCCACCAACTATGCTGATGAATTGACGCGTGAATCCAGCCCCGGCGGATCCTCCCGACGGCAAGACCAACTCCACAAAGAGGCGAGCCATCAAGGGTATGTATCTAGAAGATTATAGGGCAATGCAGGTCGAGCAGTGGCGATAATTCATTGCCGTACAGGGAGCCTGGTCAAATCGCATCCCACCGAAAACAAACCCCTTAACTTTTGTCGGACGCCTCGCCTCTAATGTACAGGGAGCTCCCTCCTGGTCGACAGCAGAGCAAGCCAACATGATCGGCGACGGGATGCCAGTACGTGGTTTGCCAGATCCATCTTGAGTTCTTTTTATCTATCAGTGATGACAATTCGTATAGACGCATTGGCGATCCACTCCGTAAAGCAGAGCCACCGAAGGCCATGAGCCCATGACTAGCATTATTTCGTAAGTCTTCTGTGCACAATTAAATAGGGGAGCACAACCAGTAAGATGGTGTTCCTCCCTTGCACTTGAGAGTAGTGGTCACCGCGATGCAAAGCGTGGTGGCTTGGTCGATGGAGGCCCTTATGTTCTGCAATCTTTAAGCAGCTTAACTATGGCTTCGTCGACTGACAGTCTCTGGTCCTTGCTCCGACTTGTCACCTTGCAAAGCAGACTGAGAAGATCATGCCTACCCTTGGTGACTACTTGGGTCTCAAAGTGTATGCATGTTGTTGGTGGAACATATGTTGTGAAGACCAATGGATTCTTGCCAGATAACAGTGTCGTGGATGTTATTGTCGGCACCTGTTCATGTGTTCGATATGTTGCGATGCCAATCTCTTCGCCCAGAACACATTAAGATGTTTGTGCCGGATGAAGCTGATGACATACTTTCACGTGGTTTCAAGGATCAGGTTTACTTCTTACTCATCCGCTTAGAGTTCTGCACTACATAAAATTCTGGTGTTTGTAACAATGCCTCAATGTAGAACATTTTGCATAACTGAATGTTCGTACTAGATATTCTGTTATTTGTAAGCATTTGCCTCCACATGAATATTTATACATGGTACATAGAGTAGGAATACAATAGCCTTCCTTCAGACTGGAGGCTTCGCTCGTATTTTTTTTTTATCTCCATAGATACTTTTTTCAGATTCTATATTTGGTGTCTTACTGTCTCCAAGGAATGTATTTTTCTTCAGATGTTTTAATGTTGTACTTGCAGTTCATGTTAATAGGTGAGAATTACTCTGTATAATAAACATATGAATTGTCATTACAAATTTGATTATTTATTCTGACCTTCTATAAAGAAATAAGTGAATATTCAATACAACTGTACCTTGCAGATTAAGGGGAGTTCAGATCTTCCATGGAGAATTTTTCACGCTTCAAAAAAAAATTCTTGTGTTTTTTTGTGGTTGATCAAAAAACAAAGAAATAGTGCATGGCCATTTTTATGTGCTCTTAGTTTACCTCGTAAATATAAAAAAGAGTCAAGAAAATAAGAAAACATTTACCTGTAGCAACGCACATGCATTTTTGCTAGTCTTTTATAAAAGAGAATGACTAAAATACCGTTCATAGGCCAAGAGTTGAACGGGTAACTAACTTAGTGAAAACATACATGATGATGTATGTGGTTCACTGGACATAGTTGTGTGCGGGAGATTCTTCTATTTCATGAAAACTTCAAACAATGAATTGAGTATATATATGTGGATATATTCGATAAGTAAGAAGTTTGAAACATTTGAATAGATTCAATTAAATTTCAGCATGAAGTGGAAATCATCGTAATAGAAAAGTCAAATATCTATGATTGGATCATAGTGTAAATATTTGAATTACTAGTTTTAGCGAACATCTAAGAGAGTTATGAAATTGTTCTACAACTCACATTTCTTGGAGTATCATAGTGATGATGAAGTATCCGAGAGATGTATCCAAACCTTGTTGGGTCAATGATGAGATAAAATATTAATGCCATTATATTTTTTGTGGATTATGCTTTAGAGACTACCGCTTTTACACTAAATAGAGCATCATCATGATCCGTTGAAATGACACCATACAAGTTATGGCATGAGTATAAACCCTAATAGTCCTTTCTTTAAATTTTGGTCAAAAAGTTTACAACCAAAATCGGATGATTGTTGAACGGATCGTAGCAAACAAGAGGGGGGGGTGAATGGCGCTACGGCAATTTTTAGTCTTTTTCAAGTTTTATGCAACGGAAGGTAAAGGTGTGACTTTTAGCAATGGGGGTGATCCTACAATGAAGCTAGAGCATGTGCAACAAGTAAAGGAATCAACAAGATAAACAAAGTAAGGAGCGAGACAACCGGGGGGGCGCGAGGCGAGTCGAGATTTGTTTCCCGCAGTTCCCTCCACTAAAGGAGGTACGTCTGCGTTGAGGAGGTGCTAGTCTCACACAAGAGACTAGGCGGCCACACCACGAAGGAAGGCCTCACCCTCTTCCTCGAGAGAGCTCCACGGAGGTGCTCTCCCTCTTCCACTAAGGCACCGGTCGAGGCGGTGATTCCTTCATAAGGTTGGGGTGAGCTCCACACACACAAGGATGCTCCCAACACCCTATGGAGCTAGTACATCACCAAGCTAGACTCCATAGCTGCTCATCTCCAATGCTCCACCATAGGAACCCATCACCAATGCTCCACCATAGGAACTCCTCCAATGCTCCACCAAGAAACTCTCCAAGGCTCCACCAAAGGAACCCCCCAATGCTCCACCAAAGGAACTCTTCTCCAAGATCCACCAAAGGAACCCTACCACCAAGATCCACTAAGGAATAGCTAGTATTTGTGAAATCTCTCTTGGTAGAACTATAGATCGGGGTCTCCTCCACCTATCCTCAAAATTAGGGCAAGATTGGTTGGAGGGGGAAGGAGATCCACAAGGATTAAGCTCAACAACAATGGAGGAGAGAGAAGGCAAAGAGATAAAATCGGGTGGGGAAGAAGGGGCCCTTAAATAGGCTCCTCCAAATCCAACCGTTATACCCAGTTTTGGCCTAAGCGGTACTACCGCTTTGGGGAAAGCGGTACTACCGCTCTGAGTTCAAAATCGACCCAGATCTGGTCAAAGGACACAGAGCGGTACTATCAAGACGAGGTACCGCTCGTGGTACCGCAATAGGGTCCGCACCTTCATCGACTCGAAGCGGTACCGTAGCGGTACTGGCGGCATGCCGTAACGCTGCGTTACGGTACCTCGAGCGGTACCGTGAGCGGTACTACCGCTCGTGAGCGGTACTACCGCCCTGTGCTGCAGGGGTACCGCAACTTGTTCTGGGGGACGAATTCAGCGCAGAACTCAGAGCGGTACCGAGGGCGGTACCAATAGGGGTAGCGGTACTACCGCTACAGGTACCGGTAGTACCGGCCTGGCTAAAACTGGTTTTCTTCCCTTTTTCTCTCCAACTTTGTTACCTCGCTAAACGCACACAAAACCGGAAAACCTGTCAACTACGCTTCAGTCTTCTGATCTTGACGCATCCGGCGAGGTCACCGTGTACTTGCAAATCTAACAATGATACTCAAGGCACACGGTGAGATTACTCAAGTGTTGTCATCAAACACACAAAACTTGGGGTATGAATTTTGCTCTTACAATCTCCCCCTTTTTGGTGTTTGATGACAACACAAGAGTTGACCATAACATATGATATTATGATGAGAACATTAGGTTTGCAGAAACTAGAAGGAGCTCCCCCTACATATGTGCATATCATGAATATGTATTTGTATACAAATACACATGTTATAGAGACATCACTCCCCCTAGTTTTTACAAACCAAGCACATATGCAACATAGATAGATGACATGTTCAAGAGGCATATGTACAACATGGAGGCAACATAAGATCATGTACGGAGATTTGGGTGAAGTTATCATACCATAGCCTTGAGAATACCCAAACTCACAATAGGATGCTTCCATGGAGTTGTTGATGTAGCCAAGAGACAAGATAAGCAACTAGAACCAAACGGCTACAAACAACAACGGTCTCCATCCACCTAGGAACTTCTCCCCCTTTGGCATCGGAACACCAAAAAGGAAGGTAACGAACTAGAGAGATGGAGAAAAAGAACATACAACCAAGCTTGCAAAAATCACGAGAAAACAAGCTTGATCGAGGTTCCTAAAACAAGAAGAAGAAAGCAAAGAAGAAAGACAAAACAAGGTCATGAAGAACCGAAAAACCCTCACGGAGGGGTGTTGGTGGTCGAAGCAACCGTGTAAGAGTATAGTAGTTGTGAGGTCGCGTAGATGTATCTAGGACTCACGGACTACAACTCAACATGAAGCTCATAAGTCACTTAATTGACAAATAGCAAATGTTTTGGATTTCTTTATGCATTATGGGGGAGCGATAGCTCAATGGATTTAAACCGCACTCCCCCTATGTCCATGCGTGCCTTTCAACTAGATATGACGGTAAGATTGGTATGTGTAACACCCCAAATTTCAATAAAAAGAAAGTTAGAGAAATCCAGAAAGCAAAATTTCAAACCAACAAAAACTTTTCTATTTGCATATAGTATCATGCATAGGACTTGTGCATTTGAGTGATATGCCATGATGATTGTTATTACTTGTATTTGATATGCTCTAGAACCCTAGTGTGATCATATGAAGATCACCCACCAAATAAATCAAAGAGGAAGAAATTCCATTAAATGGAAAACCCTAAAAACCCTCACATATGCCCTATGGCCTTTTTATAAATTTTGACCCTAGACCTATTTGGTCTTCACCATTAGTTGAGTAATGTTATTAAACACTTACTACAACTTTTGGAATCAAAGATTCACAATTCAAATGGATTTCAAACACAAATCCCACTCACATATGATAATGGTCAATTTTGACAATTCTAGTCTGATGACCACTTTGAGCCCTTGCCATTCATTTTTCCCAAACCAACTCTTGCTAACTCTTTGCACCATTTCAAATTCAACATCAAGGTGAACAACTTTGGTGAAGAGCATCATGCCAAATTCATCTTTGATCATGAGCAAGGCTCATCCAAAGTTTCAACTTTCTCACATATGCAACATTCCCCACTTAGCCAATTTTGCAAATGTTTGAATTCTAAAAATTCCACCACCACCTCAAATCACCTCTGGTCAAATACAACTTATATCAACACTCACTTTTCAAAAGGTTTCACCTTTTGAATTATTTCAAATTTAGACAAATTTGTAATTTCCAAATTATGGCACTATTTGCCACTATTGCAAATAGTGTTCTATGCCACCTAAACTACTCTAATCTAAACCAAAGCTATTCTACCTGGTCCCCTGGTCCCCTCTAACCCTCAATGCTGCATAGAAACCCTAGAGAGAGAGAGAGAGAGAGCAAGTTAGGGCATGGCCATGCCGGCCATGCCACACACATGTCGAGCTCTCCCCTCCCCTCTTCGTCCCTGGCCGTGGCCACCTTGCCAAACCCCACCAGCACACCACCCTAGCACCGCCTAGCACCGCCCTGGTCGACGAGGACGATGACAACGCCCGGAACGCACGCGCCCAGCACACGCCCAGGACCGCCAGTATGCCGCTCGTGTCGCGCGTGGACACGCTCAGCACACGCGCCATCTCACGCGCTCACGCAGCCCCTGGACCCCCTGCGAGCACCGTGAGCCTCACCGTGACACCGCGACGCCGTTGGACACGCCCTCGACCACGACACGCACCCGCCGTTGCCGGAGAAGCCAACCCTGGTCCGCCGCGGGCGCGGCAGACACGGACACAATCCCACGCCATACCACGCCGCCCGACCGTACCAACACCACCCCTAGCTTCGCCTGGACGAGGAGAACCCGACAGCATCGCCGCCTAGCTCGACAGCTCGCCGGAGACGCCGCGCGCGTGTCGACTTCTTCCCTGCCCAGCAGCACCCTCGCGTCGCTATAAATAGAGCACTCCCCTGAGCCATCTGAGCACACCATCGTCTTCCCCTCTTCTCACTCGACCACCTGAGCCACTCCACTGCCTCGATTAGCCACCGCCGCCGCTCAATTGCTACACCACTGCCCGTGATCGCCGCCGAAGCTCGCCGTCGATTGGAGCCGCCCCAGGACGAGCCGCCGGTACCAGGAGAACCGCCGTCGTCCACATCTACCTCGCGCATATTGCCATCCCTTGATGGAGCCGCCGTAAGCTCTCCCAACCTCTACCTGAGCCGCCGGTGAACTCCCCTCTCGCCGGCGGGACGATGAACCTCGGCCGTTAGATCTCGATCTAATCCTACGCCCCAGCTTCGCCCATACCGTTTCGGGTTTGAATACCCACTGACGGGTGGCCCCCGCTGTCAGGCAGCCCGCGCGGCACTGGACCGTGGCTGGGCTGGCCTTGGGCCGTTTTTAAATCTTTGAGCCCACCTAGCTTTCCCGCCGGCCTTTTAATTCAAATTCGATTCAAATAATTCCCAAACAATTTCCTTGCAGCACAAACTTTGAATTTAAATAGTTCCAAATCGGCTAAACCAAATTTAGTGAATTTTATGTTGTTGGAAAGCTACTGAAATTCTCTACAACATGCCACTGGCCCCATGGCCAGATTCTTGGTAGAATAAATGTGATAAAAATAACAAGACAGGGACTTTTCCCTATTCAAATAATTCTTAAAATTCAACCAAAATAGATATTAAATTAATTCCAACTCTAATAGCTCACATATGACTTACACTAATTGTTTATGCAATAAAATGGTGTGGTCACTTTGCATGATCATGCCCTAGTTTAATTAATGGATCATTTGACTAGTTTAACTAGTTGATATTGTCCAAAACTATTAAAGTAAATTATGTGGAGTCTTACACTTCATTTAAACTTGTCTCACATGAATTCATGGGATGTTTGTACCTCTGGTCCAAAATCTCTTATATGAATTACTTGAGATTTAAATCATATGTAGTGATATTAAATGGTATGAGGTGGTCTACCTCATTTAAATCCTTTTTCTCAAATGATGATGATGAACATTTGACTTAGGTCAATATAAGCTCATACATGATTGTTTGAGAAATTAAATATTAAGAAGATTTCAATGAGAGGAAATTATTTCTCAAGAACCCTATGGAAACTATCATTTACATATGAAATACAAAGAAGTGAATTCTATTCAAACCCCACAACCCATGCACCCTAGTTAACTCATTTGTGTGCATAGAGTAGTTTGTGTGTTATATGTGATGTATGGAATAGCCATTGAATTAGTGAGTAACTATACTCGTATTCAAATTTAGACGGTAGCACCGGAGAGTACGCCAAAGAAGAAGGTTGCTACCAGGAGGAGGAGGAGGAACAGTTTGAGAACTACCAAGGCAAGCTAATATTCTTGCAAGGTGCAAAGCCCCTTGGGGCAAGGCACCATGTTTCTTATCTTTTCTTATATGAACCCATCCCAAGTTTTTACTTTACAAGTTTTTACTTGTTTTCTAAATGAGTTACTTTTATAGTTAACTTTGGTCAAAGTACGAGTTGGTTACTAGAGTAGTGAGTTAGTCTCTTCCAAGCAAAGCAAGATAGCACCCCTCATGAATTAGAGCTAGTGCTAATAAACTAAACTTGACTACTCTAGATGGGAACAATGTGAATTTGAAATGAGTTTTAAACCTTGGAATGATGATGCATTCCATTGAATGATTTATGAAGGTGAATGTGAACAAGAGAAGATGGTGATTTTTGATAAAACAATGGTGTTGGTTTGAATGCGATACCTTTCCAATTATTAAGTACCCCCACAATACCTGATTATGGGTAGGGCTTAACTAGAAGTTTATGCGTCTTAGTATGGGTTCCCTCTAAACAAGCGTCATCGGGGTTATGCCGAAAGCTGCCTCTACAACAAAAGAAATGATATGATATGATGCGAAATGAGGTGAATGTCCGGCCCAAGCCTGTGCGATTCCCAAAGGATGCTTGGTCTTCACTGGGAGGCCAAGCTCATGGGGAGAGGTGCTCATACTAGGATTCGTAAGTGAAAGGTTATGGTTGATGATCCGCGTACTGTGTTACGATGATTCGGGGTAATCCCGACGGATGAAATCAAATGTTGTGGCACAAGTGTGCAACCTCTGCAGAGTGTAAACCTATTCGAATAGCCGCGTCCACGGTTACGGACGGTTGGAAAGGCCATACAGTTTCCAATGTCATATCTTTGAAAATGATGTTGAAAGATGATGGTGAAATGACTTGTGGTGAATTGAATTGAAATCACCACTTGAATGGTGGGAATGACACTAATGTTCCCACTTGAGTTAGTTAGCTCTTGAATAAGCTTTTCTCAAATTTTGTGAACTAAAACTAGCTTTATGCAAATAAACTAGAGCTTAGCAAACCATACTAGAATGTCTAGCACTTACATTAGTATTAGTTTGCGAGTACTCAACGTACTCACGGCTTTGTCCCTGGCTATTCAAATGGCCAGAGTATGAAGATGACCAAGGAGATGACCAGCAGGACGCCTACGACAACTAAGCGCCTTCCGACGTCAAGCGTTGGCCTGTGGACTAGAGAGTCCTTGTATCTTACGCTTCCGCTATGTTGAACTATGAACTTGTGTTTGTTCGTTGATCAATAGATCAACTATTCGTGTAATATGGATCATGTGATTCCAAATTTGTAAGACTTATGGTTTGTAATGAATGATGACTGTGATACTTAACTATTATGCCTCGCAACAACAATATTCCTGGGATTGCGATGTATGACATAATAGGCGTTCGGACTTAAAAATCCGGGTGTTGACAAGTTGGTATCAGAGCCATTGTTTGACCTTAGAAGACCTTAGTTAGAATGGGCGTTCTGAAAAACTTAACTTTGAAATCAAATGAAAGAAACTATTTGTGAAAATTTACTACACTCTTGTCTTTGAGACTTTGCCAAAATTTGATGAATCATGTTCTATCTTATTTGAATCAACTTAAAATTTTGCCACACTTTGCACTCTCTAACTTACTCATCCAATTCTCTTTCAGATGGAGCCGAATGAACCCATCAACACCAAGTTTTACCAGCTTGGGAACGGAGGAAGCTTGATCTTCGAGCACGACCTCAACGCCGTCTCTGACTTCCTTGGGCGCCCACACCCCGAGTTTCACGGGGTTCAGCTGGACGACACGCCCGGAGGAGAGTTGCAGTGGGTGATCACTGCCGACTTGAGGGGCAAGATGGAGCCTCCCACTTCGGAGAGGATCCTCTTCTCCTTCCGCGAGAGCAACTGGCTCGACGGACTCGCACGTGGCCTACAGGAGGCACTTGCGCGCCTCTGTGGACAGAACGTGGTGCGCATCCTCGCCTCTCGCTACGCCCACCTTGTGAGGCATGATGCTGCGGGAGTGCCCATGGAGCTGCAGCCGCACCCGGAGTTGAGGCACCATGCTGAGCACTTGGACTTCATGCTCTACCAGACTCAGAAGGACCTCGACGCCTCCCGCGCTTACGCGAACCAGACCCATGCTCACATCACCGAGCAGGGTGAGGCGATCAAGCTACTCAACAACGACCGCAAGAGCCTTCGCCAGCAGTGTGCCAAGAAGGACGCTACGATTCGTCGCCTTCGCGCCCGGATCGCGTCACTTGAGGCCACTGTCAAGGCCCAGGAGGATCAGATTCGCCAGCTGGAGGATGACGATGGAGGCATCGACATTCAGGGAGGAGACGCCTTCCTGAGCGACGACAACGACTTTGAGGAGGACGAGAACACCGAGGAGGAGGACTACGAGTTCCTGGAGGCAGGACCCGACGACTACGTCCCGATCGATGTCGATGATGAGGAGTAGTTGCACTAGTTCCACTTATAGTAGGTGTGAGTTGTATCCCGTCCCTTGTATCGTAGCATGAGAATGGTTCTTAAAACCATTGGAGTATGTGTGTAGTTTGTACTATGTGTTGCATGAATGAATGAATGTTATGTTTGTCATGAAAAGATTACAAGTTTTCAAATGTTTTTCAAAATTAACCAAAATGAACCATAGAATGTTCCCTCTTATCTCATAATCTTCTACCTCTTCAGATGGCCCCTCCAAATCGCACCAACGACGCGATGCTGCAACTGCTGCAAACCATGCTTGCAGACCGGGAAACCGAAAGAGCTGAACGCCAAGCCAACCTCATCGCCTTGCAGAACATCGCCAACCAAGGCCATGGAAATCATGACCACCCCGGATCCAAGCTCAAGAACTTCCAAAACACCAACCCTCCGGTGTTTAGCAAGACCGAGGAGCCCCTCGACGCCGACGATTGGCTCCAGACTATGGAGAACAATCTGTAGGTAGCCGGAGTAGAAGCCAATGAGAAAGTTTTGTTCGCCACTCACTATCTCGCTGGACCAGCCCGCGCTTGGTGGACAAGCACCCGTGCCATGAACGGAGGTCAATTCATGACTTGGGAGGATTTCAAGCTGAAGTTCAGCAAGTACCATGTACCCCCGGGTCTTATCAAGAAGATGAGGGATGAATTCCGTGAGCTGAAACAAGGTCGCATGACTGTGGTTGAATACCGCGACAAGTTTCTCACTTTGTCAAGGTATGCCCCTGATGAGACCGACACCGTTGAGAAGAGGAAGGAGAGATTCCTGAACGGACTGCATGATGAGATGCAGACTGTCCTCGTCAACATCCCCTTCGCCGACCTCGAAGCCCTTGTTGACTCCGCCATCCAGATGGAGGGCAAGTTAAACCAAGCCAATGAGAACCGCAAGCGCCGCATGGCGAATCAAAGTGGATCAAGCCACCCCCAAAAGTTTCGCCCTAGCTCAAGCGGAGGTTTCACTCCGAGAAACAATAAACCCCAGATGCAGAACTCTCGCCCCGGTTATCAGAACCGGAGTGGAGGAAACTCCAAGCCAGGAGGCTACAACAACAACTACTACAACCGCGCTCCACCCCGAGCCCCTAACAACAACAACACCAACACCAACACCGCTCCCAGAACAGGAAGCAATGCCGTTCCCGTTGCGAACAAGCAGGACAAGACCACTATCACCTGTTATGAGTGTGGTGTAGTGGGGCACTACTCCAACGAGTGTCCCAAGCGTCTTGCCAAGCTCGCCGGCAACACCGCTGCACCTGCTCAGCAGCAACGCCGTGTCTCCACCGGCAAGAAGTTCGCCCCCAACAACCCCAACAACCGCAACGGCCGCCTCTACCACATGAACGCCGAAGAAGCCCAGGAAGCACCAGATGTTGTACTGGGTATGTTTTCTGTCAACCACATCCCTGCCAGAGTGTTGTTTGATTCCGGAGCATCTCATTCCTTTGTCACCGAAGACTTTGCATCAACAAGTAAAATTCAACCCCTCAGTTTGAAGCATGTTATGATAGTCCAAATCCCCGGATCAACCACCAAAGGCAGAAAATTTTGCAAAAATGTGCCAATCAAAATCCATGATGTAGATTTCTTTGCAAATCTAATCATACTTGGAACCAAAGGTTTGGAAGTTGTCCTAGGAATGGACTGGATGTCCAAGCACAACGGATTAATAGATCAGGCCAAGAAAGCCATAACCATGACTAGCAGCACCGGTATCGTAGTTGAGCACGTCTCGAAAAACTACCCGTAAAATTTACTTGCAACCAAAGTGTATCCAAGCCAACTTCTGGATCAAATCAGGGTCGTTTGTCGCGACCCTGATGTGTTTCCGGATGATCTCCCCGGTATGCCCCCGGATCGGGATAGCGAAGTTTATCATCGAGTTAATCCCCTAACTGGACCCATCGCCCCGAGAGCCTACAAAGATGAACGCAACCGAGCTTGTGGAGCTGAAGAAGCAAATAGATGACATGTTAGCCAAAGGTCTGATTAGACCAAGTGCATCCCCCTGGAGATCCCCCGTCTTGTTTGTCGACAAGAAAGATGGTGCAAATCGTTTATGCACGGACTATCGTAAGCTTAACGATGTCACCATCAAAAACAAATACCCCCTACCCAAGATTGAAGACTTGTTTGACCAACTTACCGGATCCCGAGTTTTCTCCAAGATTGATCTTAGAACTGGATACCACCAACTGAAGATCCGAGCCACCGACATTCCAAAAAATGCCTTTACCACCAGATATGGGTTGTATGAGTACAACGTCATGTCGTTTGGACTGACCAATGCCCCCGCTTATTTCATGAATCTCATGAATAAGATCTTCATGAACTTTTTGGACAAGTTTGTCGTTGTACTCATCGACGACATTCTCGTCTACTCCAAGTCCGAAGAGGAACATGAACAACATTTGGAGATTGTCCTAGAAACCCTTAGACAGCACAAGTTGTATGCCAAGTTTAGCAAGTGTGAGTTTTGGCTGGAAGAAGTTGGATTCCTGGGACACATCTTGTCTGCAGGAGGAATTGCCGTAGATCCCGCCAAAATCAAAACTGTTATGGAATGGCAAGCCCCAACCACACAAACCGAGGTCCGCGCTTTTCTTGGATTAGCCGGATACTACCGCAGATTTGTAGAAGGTTTTTCGAGCATCGCTCGACCAATGACCCAACTACTGAAAAAGGACAGAAAGTTTGAGTGGACCGACAAATGCGAAGAGAGCTTTCAACAGCTCAAGAGTAGACTGACAACAGCCCCAATCCTGATCATGCCAGATATCGCAAAGCCCTTTGACGTATATTGTGACGCCTCCAAGACTGGACTTGGATGCGTACTTATGCAAGAAGGCAAGGTTGTATCCTACCTTTCAAGACAACTCAAGCAACATGAACAGAACTACCCAACCCACGACCTCGAGCTTGCAGCCGTGGTCTTAGCCTTGAAAGTTTGGCGTCATTACCTCATGGGTAATCGCTGCGAGATCTACTCCGACCACAAAAGCCTCAAATATATATTCACCCAGAAAGAGTTGAACATGAGACAACGCCGATGGATCGAATTGATCAAGGATTACGACATGGAGATTCACTACCACCCCGGCAAGGCCAATGTGGTAGCGGATGCCTTGAGTCGACTGCCGTGCCAGTTGAACTCCATGCTCGCAACCGAACAGCCCAGCTTGCATCAAGAGTCTGAACAGTTCAGACTTGAACTTGTTAGTGAAGGATTCCTAGCCAGCATAGAACTGCAACCCACCTTGGTTGGTCAAATAAAGGAAGCCTAGAAAGACAACGCTAGCATTGACGGAATCAAGAAACAGATAGCCGCAGGAAAAGCCCCCGGATTCACCGTAGACGAAGCCGGAGTTCTTTGGTACAAAGAACGTCTCTGCGTACCATCGGACTCTGACTTGAAACAAGTCATTCTGCAAGAAGCCCATGACACCCTTTATTCAATCCACCCCGGAGGTACCAAGATGTACCAAGACCTGAAAGAACAATTTTGGTGGCACGGAATGAAGAGAGAGATCGGTAGCTATATCGCTAAGTGTGACATCTGTCGAGAGTCAAGGCGTAACACCAACGACCCGCCGGATCGTTACAACCCCTCCGTATTCCGGTAATGGAAATGGGACTCCGTAGGAATGGACTTTATCACCGGACTGCCCAAATCCAGCAAAGGCAATGATTCCATATGGGTAGTTGTCGATAGATTGACCAAAGTCGCCCATTTCATCGCCGTCAAAACCACCTATCAAGGCTCAAAGCTAGTTGAACTTTACATCTCCAGAATAGTCGCTCTGCACGGAACCCCCAAATCGATAGTGTCAGATAGAGGATCACAGTTCACCTCAAGGTTCTGGCAGAAAGTGCATGAAGGACTAGGCACCTGCCTAAATTTCAGCACCGCCTATCACCCTCAGACCGACGGACAGACTGAGAGAGTAAACCAGATACTGGAAGACATGCTTAGAGCATGCGTACTGGAATACGGATCCAAGTGGGAAGACTGCCTACCTTACGCAGAATTCTCCTACAACAATAGTTACCAAGCCAGCCTACAGATGGCCCCCTTTGAAGCCTTGTACGGAAGGAAGTGCCGTACCCCCGAATCGTCAGAAGTCGGAGAGAGCCAAGTTTTCGGCCCAGATGTTCTTCGCGAAGCCGAAGAGAAAGTCCACAAGATCCGAGAGTACCTCAAAACGGCGCAATCCAGACAGAAGAGCTACGCCGACAAGAGACGTCGGGAGATGACCTTTGAGATCGGAGACTTCGTCTATCTCAAAGTATCCCCCTTGAAAGGAATGCAAAGGTTCCAACTGAAGGGAAAGCTTGCACCCCGGTATGTCGGACCTTTCAAAGTCCTCAGTCGCCGAGGTGAAGTATCTTATCAACTGGAATTGCCTGAGAAATGTTGGCTGTGCACGACATGTTTCACATCTCACTCCTCCGGAAGTGCCTTGAAGTCCCGGAGAAGACCGAAGTGTTCAAGAACATCGATCACCGATCGGTGGATATCAACAAGGATCTGACTTACCGCGAAGTGCCGATTCGCATCCTGGAAGAAGCTTACCGAACCACCCGCACCCGAAGCATCAAGTTTCTGAAAATCCAATGGAGCAATCATACCGAGGATGAAGCCACATGGGAACGCGAAGACTTCATGAAGAAGGAGTACCCAGATCTCTTTAGTACCTAACTTTCTTTTCGATCTCGGGACGAGATCTTTTGTAAGGGGGAAGGGTTTGTAACACCCCAAATTTCAATAAAAAGAAAGTTAGAGAAATCCAGAAAGCAAAATTTCAAACCAACAAAAACTTTTCTATTTGCATATAGTATCATGCATAGGACTTGTGCATTTGAGTGATATGCCATGATGATTGTTATTACTTGTATTTGATATGCTCTAGAACCCTAGTGTGAACATATGAAGATCACCCACCGAATAAATCAAAGAGGAAGAAATTCCATTAAATGGAAAACCCTAAAAACCCTCACATATGCCCTATGGCCTTTTTATAAATTTTGACCCTAGACCTATTTGGTCTTCACCATTAGTTGAGTAATGTTATTAAACACTTACTACAACTTTTGGAATCAAAGATTCACAATTCAAATGGATTTCAAACACAAATCCCACTCACATATGATAATGGTCAATTTTGACAATTCTAGTCTGATCACCACTTTGAGCCCTTGCCATTCATTTTTCCCAAACCAACTCTTGCTAACTCTTTGCACCATTTCAAAGTCAACATCAAGGTGAACAACTTTGGTGAAGAGGATCATGCCAAATTCATCTTTGATCATGAGCAAGGCTCATCCAAAGTTTCAACTTTCTCACATATGCAACATTCCCCACTTAGCCAATTTTGCAAATGTTTGAATTCTAAAAATTCCACCACCACCTCAAATCACCTCTGGTCAAATACAACTTATATCAACACTCACTTTTCAAAAGGTTTCACCTTTTGAATTATTTCAAATTTAGACAAATTTGTAATTTCCAAATTATGGCACTATTTGCCACTATTGCAAATAGTGTTCTATGCCACCTAAACTACTCTAATCTAAACCAAAGCTATTCTACCTGGTCCCCTGGTCCCCTCTAACCCTCAATGCTGCATAGAAACCCTAGAGAGAGAGAGAGAGAGAGAGCAAGTTAGGGCATGGCCATGCCGGCCATGCCACACACATGTCGAGCTCTCCCCTCCCCTCTTCGTCCCTGGCCGTGGCCACCTTGCCAAACCCCACCAGCACACCACCCTAGCGCCGCCTAGCACCGCCCTGGTCGACGAGGACGACGACAACGCCCGGAACGCGCGCGCCTGACACGCCAGACCGCCGAGATGCCGCTCGTGTCGCGCGTGGACACGCTCAGCACTCGCGCCATCTCACGCGCTCACGCAGCCCCTGGACCCCCTGCGAGCACCGTGAGCCTCACCGTGACACCGCGACGCCGTTGGACACGCCCTCGACCACGACACGCACCCGCCGTCACCGGAGAAGCCAACCCTGGTCCGCCGCGGGCGCGGCAGACACGGACACAATCCCACGCCATACCACGCCGCCCGACCGTACCAACACCACCCCTAGCTTCGCCTGGACGAGGAGAACCTGACAGCATCGCCGCCTAGCTCGACAGCTCGCCGGAGACGCCGCGCGCGTGTCGACTTCTTCCCTGCCCAGCAGCACCCTCGCGTCGCTATAAATAGAGCACTCCCCTGAGCCATCTGAGCACACCATCGTCTTCCCCTCTTCTCACTCGACCACCTGAGCCACTCCACTGCCTCGATTAGCCACCGCCGCCGCTCAATTGCTACACCACTGCCCGTGATCGCCGCCGAAGCTCGCCGTCGATTGGAGCCGCCCAGACGAGCCGCCGGTACCAGGAGAACCGCCGTCGTCCACATCTACCTCGCGCATATTGCCATCCCTTGCTGGAGCCGCCGTAAGCTCTCCCACCCCCTACCTGAGCCGCCGGTGAACTCCCCTCTCGCCGGCGGGACGATGAACCTCGGCCGTTAGATCTCGATCTAATCCTACGCCCCAGCTTCGCCCATACCGTTTCGGGTTTGAATACCCACTGACGGGTGGCCCCCGCTGTCAGGTAGCCCGCGCGGCACTGGACCATGGCTGGGCTGGCCTTGGGCCGCTTTTAAATCTTTGAGCCCACCTAGCTTTCCCGCCGGCCTTTTAATTCAAATTCGATTCAAATAATTCCCAAACAATTTCCTTGCAGCACAAACTTTGAATTTAAATAGTTCCAAATTGGCTAAACCAAATTTAGTGAATTTTATGTTGTTGGAAAGCTACTGAAATTCTCTACAACATGCCACTGGCCCCATGGCCAGATTCTTGGTAGAATAAATGTGATAAAAATAACAAGACAGGGACTTTTCCCTATTCAAATAATTCTTAAAATTCAACCAAAATAGATATTAAATTAATTCCAACTCTAATAGCTCACATATGACTTACACTAATTGTTTATGCAATAAAATGGTGTGGTCACTTTGCATGATCATGCCCTAGTTTAATTAATGGATCATTTGACTAGTTTAACTAGTTGATATTGTCCAAAACTATTAAAGTAAATTATGTGGAGTCTTACACTTCATTTAAACTTGTCTCACATGAATTCATGGGATGTTTGTACCTCTGGTCCAAAATCTCTTATATGAATTACTTGAGATTTAAATCATATGTAGTGATATTAAATGGTATGAGGTGGTCTACCTCATTTAAATCCTTTTTCTCAAATGATGATGATGAACATTTGACTTAGGTCAATATAAGCTCATACATGATTGTTTGAGAAATTAAATCTTAAGAAGATTTCAATGAGAGGAAATTATTTCTCAAGAACCCTATGGAAACTATCATTTACATATGAAATACAAAGAAGTGAATTCTATTCAAACCCCACAACCCATGCACCCTAGTTAACTCATTTGTGTGCATAGAGTAGTTTGTGTGTTATATGTGATGTATGGAATAGCCATTGAATTAGTGAGTAACTATACTCGTATTCAAATTTAGACGGTAGCACCGGAGAGTACGCCAAAGAAGAAGGTTGCTACCAGGAGGAGGAGGAGGAACAGTTTGAGAACTACCAAGGCAAGCTAATATTCTTGCAAGGTGCAAAGCCCCTTGGGGCAAGGCACCATGTTTCTTATCTTTTCTTATATGAACCCATCCCAAGTTTTTACTTTACAAGTTTTTACTTGTTTTCTAAATGAGTTACTTTTATAGTTAACTTTGGTCAAAGTACAAGTTGGTTACTAGAGTAGTGAGTTAGTCTCTTCCAAGCAAAGCAAGATAGCACCCCTCATGAATTAGAGCTAGTGCTAATAAACTAAACTTGACTACTCTAGATGGGAACAATGTGAATTTGAAATGAGTTTTAAACCTTGGAATGATGATGCATTCCATTGAATGATTTATGAAGGTGAATGTGAACAAGAGAAGATGGTGATTTTTGATAAAACAATGGTGTTGGTTTGAATGCGATACCTTTCCAATTATTAAGTACCCCCACAATACCTGATTATGGGTAGGGCTTAACTAGAAGTTTATGCGTCTTAGTATGGGTTCCCTCTAAACAAGCGTCATCGGGGTTATGCCGAAAGCTGCCTCTACAACAAAAGAAATGATATGATATGATGCGAAATGAGGTGAATGTCCGGCCCAAGCCCTGTGCAGTTCCTGTGCTGACAGTTGGTCTTCACCGGGAGGCCAAGCTCATGGGGAGAGGTGCTCATACTAGGATTCGTAAGTGAAAGGTTATGGTTGATGATCCGCGTCGTGTTACGATGATTCGGGGTAATCCCGACGGATGAAATCAAATGTTGTGGCACAAGTGTGCAACCTCTGCAGAGTGTAAACCTATTCGAATAGCCGCGTCCACGGTTACGGACGGTTGGAAAGGCCATACAGTTTCCAATGTCATATCTTTGAAAATGATGTTGAAAGATGATGGTGAAATGACTTGTGGTGAATTGAATTGAAATCACCACTTGAATGGTGGGAATGACACTAATGTTCCCACTTGAGTTAGTTAGCTCTTGAATAAGCTTTTCTCAAATTTTGTGAACTAAAACTAGCTTTATGCAAATAAACTAGAGCTTAGCAAACCATACTAGAATGTCTAGCACTTACATTAGTATTAGTTTGCGAGTACTCAACGTACTCACGGCTTTGTCCCTGGCTATTCAAATGGCCAGAGTATGAAGATGACCAAGGAGATGACCAGCAGGACGCCTACGACAACTAAGCGCCTTCCGACGTCAAGCGTTGGCCTGTGGACTAGAGAGTCCTTGTATCTTACGCTTCCGCTATGTTGAACTATGAACTTGTGTTTGTTCGTTGATCAATAGATCAACTATTCGTGTAATATGGATCATGTGATTCCAAATTTGTAAGACTTATGGTTTGTAATGAATGATGACTGTGATACTTAACTATTATGCCTCGCAACAACAATATTCATGGGATTGCGATGTATGACATAATAGGCATTCGGACTTAAAAATCTGGGTGTTGACAGTATGTGCGCACGACGGTCAAGCAAAGTTCGACGGATCAATGATATTTAGCTCATGCCTCAACTCAATAAAGCGCTTCTCATCCAAGGGCTTTGTGAAGATGTCCGCCAATTGCTCCTTGGTGCCAATATAGGATAGTACAATATCTCCACGAGCAATGTGGTCCCGGATGAAGTGGTTCTGTATCTCGATGTGCTTCGTCTTGCCATGAAGAACCGGATTGTAGGCGATCTTGATTGCGCTCTCATTGTCGCACAAAAGAGGCACCTTGCTATACTCGAGTCCATAGTCCCGCAAGGTTTGCCTCATCCATAAGATTTGAGCACAACTACTCGCTGCGGCAATATACTCGGCTTCCGCGGTGGAGACGGAGACACAATTTTGCTTCTTCGAGGACCAACACACCAAAGATCTTCCAAGAAAGTGACATGCTCCGGAGGTAGACTTCCTATCAATCTTGTCGCCCGCCCAATCGGAGTCGGTGAAACCAACCAATGCGAAGTCCGTGTCCCTTGGGTACCATAGTCCTAAGTGTGGGGTATCAACTAAATATCGAAAGATCCTCTTGACCGCCACAAGGTGGCTTTCCTTCGGACTTGCTTGAAACCGTGCACACATACCAACGCTCAACATGATATCCGGGCGAGAGGCACAAAGGTAGAGAAGCGAACCTATCATCGAACGGTAGAGCTTGGTATCCACCGCCTTGCCGGCCTCGTCAAGAGTGAGTTGACACTTGAGTTGCATCGGAGTTCCAATCCCCTTGGCATCCTTCATATCAAAGCGCTTGAGCATGTCTTGGAGATACTTCGCTTGATTGATGAAGGTGCCTTGTCGCATTTGCTTGATCTCGAACCCAAGAAAGTACTTGAGTTCACCCATCATTGACATCTCAAACCTATTTGTCATCAACATAGCAAACTCATCATTGAATTTTGTGTTAGTAGAGCCAAATATGATGTCATCCACATAGAGTTGGCATATGAAAAGCTCCCCATTGACCTTCTTAGTAAAAAGAGTGGGATCGATTTTCCCCACTTCGAAACCACGGTCTTCAAGCAACTCATTGAGATGCTCATACCAAGCTCTAGGAGCTTGTTTGAGACCATATAGGGCCTTCTTGAGCTTGAAGACATGGTCCGGGAAATGGGAGTCCTCGAACCCCGGGGGTTGCTTCACATATACTTCCTCATGTAGAGGACCATTAAGAAAAGCACTCTTAACATCCATTTGTTGCAACTTAAAGCCATGATGTGAGGCAAAGGCCAAAAGGATACGGATGGACTCGAGCCTTGCAACGGGTGCAAAGGTTTCACCAAAGTCCACGCCTTCGACTTGAGAATAGCCTTGTGCCACCAATCTTGCTTTGTTGCGGATGACCGTGCCACTTTCATCTTGCTTGTTCTTGAAGATCAACTTGGTGCCGATAACATTGCGGCAATGATCGGGTCGCTTCATGAGAGTCCATACATCATTCCTCTTGAAGTTGTTGAGTTCCTCTTGCATAGCATTCAACCAATCGGGATCTTTTAGAGCATCATCAACTTTGAGTGGTTCCACCCTAGAGACAAAGGCATGGTGCGCACAAAAGTTTGCAAGTTGCCTCCGAGTGGTGACGTTCCTCTTTATATCACCAATGATGTTTTGCAAGGAATGAGACTTGAGACGTAAGTGTCTTGTAGTAGGATCTTCACGGCGAGTGTCGGCTTGAGGAGATGGTTCTTGAGAGTCCTCTTGGCCTTCATCACGGTTTAGGTCCTCGCCTTGACCTCCATTGTTGTTGAAAGAGGCAACCTTGTCATGAGATCCGGATGGCTCGGGGGAATAGGGAGTATCATTGTCCATGAAGATTGTCCCTGAACCACTCGGAGAGGAACTTGAAGCTTGACCTTGGTCACTTGATGTTGGGTGTTGAAGTAGACGAGCTTGCGGTGTATGTTGTTCTTGAGTTTGTTGAGGTGAACTTGGACTTGATTGTTGTTGTAGATGTCGAGGTTGATCTTGAGGTTGAGGTTGAACTTGAGGTTGTTGTAGAGGTTGGCTTGCATTTGTTAGATCAACGGAGGAAGCTTGGCCTTGTGGTGTAGATGGCTCCACTTGGGTGGAACTTGGTCCTTCCCCGGTACTCATAGAAGGTAGCGTTTGAGGTAGGCGGATGCCCACACCCATCCTTCCTATGGTATCTGGGGTAATTGCATCTCCTTTCTCACAAGAAGCACTTCGCTCCTCCAAAGATCTATCATCTTCATCGAATGTCACATCACAAGATTCTACAACGCGTCCACTTGACTTGTTGAAGACTCTATAGGCGTGAGAATCCGTAGCATAGCCAACGAAAATTCCTTCTTGAGCTCTTGAATCAAACTTGGATAGGCACGTGTCCTTGACAAGTATGTAGCATTTGCATCCGAAGACCTTGAAGTATGACACATTAGGCTTGTTGCCGGTGAGGATCTCATATGGTGTCTTCTCAAGACCTTTGCGGAAGTAGAGGCGATTAGTAGCATGGCAAGCGGTAGAGATAGCTTCCGCCCAAAAATTGTAGTTGGACTTGTATTCCATCATCATGGTTCGAGCGGCTTCGATCAAGGTTCGATTCTTCCTTTCGGCGACCCCATTTTGTTGGGGAGTATATGGCGTAGAGTATTGGTGTTCGATTCCTTCCTCGCCGAGAAAGTCATCCAATGTGTAGTTCTTGAACTCCGTTCCATTGTCGCTCCTTATTGCGAGAATCTTGTTGTCGTACTTGCGTTGAACTTGGTTGGCAAACTCCATCATGGTCCGTTGAGTCTCACTCTTGTACTTGAAGAAGAATACCCAACAATAGCGTGAATAGTCATCAACGATGACGAGGCAATACTTCTTCCCTTCAAGACTTTCATGAGATGGTGGACCAAAGAGATCAACATGTAGGAGCTCCAAGCATCTTGTGGTAGAGATAATAGTCTTGGCCTTGTGAGGAGCTCCATGCATCTTTCCTTGTACGCAAGCCCTACAAACACGATCCTTGCAAAAAAGAGACATCTTCTTTTAGTCCGAGAATGTGACCACCCTTGTGGAGACTTTGCAAAGTCCTGATGTTGACATGGGCTAGTCGGCGATGCCATAACCAACCCTTGTCACCTTTGGCGAATAGGCAAAGAGCGGAAGACGTTGTCTTTCCGGAGAAATCAACAACATACAAACCGTTCTCTACATATCCAACAAAAGCTACATTGAGTGTCTTGCTCCACAAGAGGACCACCATATGTTCATCAAAGAATGTGCATAATCCCATACGAGCAATTTGATGAACGGAGAGTAAGTTGTAACCAAGGGTCTCGACAAGGAGGACATTCACAAGTGAGATGTCGAGTGTTACCACCACCTTGCCAAGACCCAATACCTTAGAGCACGTGTTGTCGCCATAAGAAACGGTAGAGAGAGAAGGCCCGAGGTCGACAACAATATCCTTGCTTCCGGTCATATGACTTGTGGCTCCACTATCAACCACCCATTTAGCGCCACCGGAAGCATAGTCCTACAAGGAATCAAGTCTTGGATTTAGGTACCCATTTTTCAATGGGTCCTAGCATGTTAGTAACAAGGGGTTTGGGAACCCAAATAGTCCAATCGACATTGTCCTTTTGAGGACCAATAAAGCGAGCACGAATATGTCCATAGTAATCAACAAAAAGAACATGAGAAGGGTTGTTGGAGCCGGCGAAACTCGTCGAGGTGGAGTTGGATACTCCATCCCTTCTTGAGCTAGCATTGCTCCCTTCACGGTTGGTCTCCATGTTCTTCTTGTCCATCTTCTTCTTGGTCCTCCTCTTCCTCTTCCTCTTTGGCTTGGTAGCCACTCCTCCTTCATTGCTTGAGCCCTCTTTGGCTCCATCTTTTGCTTCAATGATTCCTTCCAAGTACTTGGCTTGAACTTGGAGTCTATCAACCTTGGCCTTCAAGCGATTGACTTCATCTTCATGCTCCGGATGTGGATGGCAAATATCAAACACTTGGACCTCCTTTGCCTTGTTCACCCGAAAGTGTTCCATCAAAGCTTCTTCTTGGAGAGCGTTCAACTTCATGAGCAAGCGCTTGTCATTTTCCATCTTGGCAATGTCGCTTTCATGAGTGCAACATGCACGGTCCTTGCTCAAAGGAAAGTACTCCTTCAATGTTTCCTCTTGCATGGA
The DNA here is from genome assembly GCF_019359855.2 of Lolium perenne. Taxonomy (NCBI): domain Eukaryota; kingdom Viridiplantae; phylum Streptophyta; class Magnoliopsida; order Poales; family Poaceae; genus Lolium; species Lolium perenne. The sequence continues at coordinate 220,778,398 of NC_067247.2, forward strand.
GTTGATCTCCATGAGCTTGGCTTCCCTTCTCTTCAAGGCGGCAATTTGCTCCTCATGATCACAACATGTATCCTTCTCCTTGCTCATACGGAGACACTCCTCCAATGACTCTTCTTGCTTGCTACTCAAACTCAATAGCTTGGCCTTGGTGATCTCAAGAGCGGCAATTTCTTCTTCATGGTTGCAACATGAGGTCTTCTCCTTGAACAAGCGATAGTACTCATCCAAGGCTTTTTCTTGAAGAGCATTGACTTCCAAGAGGAGAGCATTGTGCCTCCTCAAGGAAGTAACTTGATCCACAAGCTCATCATGGGAAGAATCGGGGTCTTCATCGTCTTTTGCTTTGTTGGCTTCCTCGAGCAAGAGCATCTTCTTCTTGAGGTCACCAACCAACTCAAGAGCATGGTCTCGATCCTTGGTGAGACGTGCAACAATAGCCTCATTCTTGTCTTCAAGCACAATGACACTAGCTTCAAGAGACATGCGAAGATTCCTTTCATCATCAAGCTCCTCCTTGAGATTGGCAAGCTCATAGGCCGCTTCCCTCTCCAACTTCTCCCTCTTCTCGATAAGATCTTGTGCCGCACCAAGTTGGGCTAAGAGAGCCCCAACATGAATCTTGGTGTCTCCCTCCGTGGATACCTTTGCCATGAGACACCGTGCATTGTTGGTGACGAGGCTCTCATTTGGAGAGTCGAAGAGGGAAGTAGAGGGAGTGGAAATGGCGATGGCGGCCACTCCCTCTCCTTCCTTGTTGGAGTGCTTGTCCTCATGCTCCCCATCTTCATCGGAGGTGTACTCTTCACGGATGATGAAGGCTCTAGGCTTCTTGTTGGAGGAGACCTTGTCGTCATCGGACCTTGGGGAGAACTTGGAGAATCCTTTGGAGTGTGGCTTGTACCTATCCTTTGGGATAAGCCTTCCACCATGATCTTCTCTTCTCTCAAACGTACAATCCGCGACAAAATGATTCTTGTCACCGCAATTGTAGCATGTTCTTCCCCTTGTCCTTTCTCTTGGGCTCTTGGAGGGTCTTCTTGGAGAATCACGTGATCTTCTTGGTCTTGTGCTTTGTGACATGTTTCCATCCCAAAACTTCTTGGCGGCGAGAGCCATGTGCTCATGGTAGTTGAACTTGAGATCATCCGAACCCCACTCAACTGGATCCTCATCACTTTCACTAGCTTCATGCACCCTCATCTTCAATGCGAGGTTGGGCTTGCGGGAGTTGTGGGCGCGAGCACCAAGATCCTCCGCATTCTTCTTGGAGATGTCCAAAGCGATGACTTCGCTAAGGACTTCATCGGATGTCATAGCACGGAAAGAGGCGTTTTGGCGGATGGCCGTCAACTTCACTTCCTCATAAGGGAGGAGGGCGTTGTAGAACTTGCGCTTGACCCAATGGTCATCCACGAACGCTGCTCCAAGATCTTGCATTTGTACGGCAAGAGCGATGAGGCGCCGATACATCTCTTCGGGGGTCTCTCCTTCAATCATGACGAAATTGTCGGCCATGTTGTTCACTTCATCAAAGCGAGAGCTTTGGATGCTTGCATTGCCGAGGAAGAGCTTCTCAAGTTTGTCCCATGCTTCCTTGGCGGTCTTGATCGAGCGGATATGAGCGCGGTCCTTGGGGGAGATGGCCATATGAATCATGTTGATGGCGGTGGCGTTGAGTTGGTCATCCACCACATCTCTTCTTGTCATCTTCTTGGGATCTCGTGGTGAATAGCCCTCCTCAATGATACGCCAAAGCTCGGTAGAAGCGCTGCGCACATGTGAACGCATTAAGAATTGCCAATTCTCAAAGTTGTTTGACTCGAGTAACGGTGGAGACCCATGCGACAAGATATGCAGCATCGGTATCGGAACGTTGATGGTGTAATCATTTGGTGGTGGCACCGCATGATAACCCCCTTGACGTTCCGCTACCGGTGTGTCATCATCCTTCCCTTTTGTTGAAGTGCCGGTATCCCCAACCCCTTCCTTTTGTGAATCTTTTGTCGCTTCCGTGACAAAATCAACAAGAGGAAGGGTGTTAGCTTTTGGTGGCGGAACCTCGGCACTTGCTATTGGTGGAGGGTTTGGTTTTTGAACCACCAACTCCATCATCATCGCCTTCATTTGGGCAACGATGGATGACTCCAATTTCTTGAGGTCATCCAACGTAGCCGTAGTGCTATCGATGGGAGATGATGGAGCGGGTGGCTCAAGGGAAGGTGACCCATTCACAACTGTCTCTTGTTCGGCCATTTCTTAGGCGGTAAAGCCCGAGCAATAAAACCTCGCTCTGATACCACTTGAACGGATCGTAGCGAACAAGAGGGGGGGTGAATGGCACTACGGCAATTTTTAGTCTTTTTCAAGTTTTATGCAACGGAAGGTAAAGGTGTGACTTTTAGCAATGGGGGTGATCCTACAATGAAGCTAGAGCATGTGCAACAAGTAAAGGAATCAACAAGATAAACAAAGTAAGGAGCGAGACAACCGGGGGGGCGCGAGGCGAGTCGAGGTTTGTTTCCCGCAGTTCCCTCCACTAAAGGAGGTACGTCTGCGTTGAGGAGGTGCTAGTCTCACACAAGAGACTAGGCGGCCACACCACGAAGGAAGGCCTCACCCTCTTCCTCGAGAGAGCTCCACGGAGGTGCTCTCCCTCTTCCACTAAGGCACCGGTCGAGGCGGTGATTCCTTCACAAGGTTGGGGCGATCTCCACACACACAAGGATGCTCCCAACACCCTATGGAGCTAGTACATCACCAAGCTAGACTCCATAGCTGCTCATCTCCAATGCTCCACCATAGGAACCCATCACCAATGCTCCACCATAGGAACTCCTCCAATGCTCCACCAAGAAACTCTCCAAGGCTCCACCAAAGGAACTCCCTAATGCTCCACCAAAGGAACTCTTCTCCAAGATCCACCAAAGGAACCCTACCACCAAGATCCACTAAGGAATAGCTAGTATTTGTGAAATCTCTCTTGGTAGAACTATAGATCGGGGTCTCCTCCACCTATCCTCAAAATTAGGGCAAGATTGGTTGGAGGGGGAAGGAGATCCACAAGGATTAAGCTCAACAACAATGGAGGAGATAGAAGGGGAAGATATAAAATCGGGTGGGGAAGAAGGGGCCCTTAAATAGGCTCCTCCAAATCCAACCGTTATACCCAATTTTGGCCTAAGCGGTACTACCGCTTTGGGGAAAGCGGTACTACCGCTCTGAGTTCAAAATCGACCCAGATCTGGTCAAAGGACACAGAGCGGTACTACAAGCAGGTACCGCTCGTGGTACCGCAATAGGGTCCAGACCTTCGACTCGAAGCGGTACCGCAGCGGTACCAGTGGCGGCACGTAGAACGCGTTACGGTACCTCGAGCGGTACCGTGAGCGGTACTACCGCTCGTGAGCGGTACTACCGCCCCAGGTACTGCAGGGGTACCGCAACTTGTTCTGGGGGACGAATTCAGCGCAGAACTCAGAGCGGTACCGAGGGCGGTACCAATAGGGGTAGCGGTACTACCGCTACAGGTACCGGTAGTACCGGCCTGGCTAAAACTGGTTTTCTTCCCTTTTTCTCTCCAACTTTGTTACCTCGCTAAACGCACACAAAACCGGAAAACCTATCAACTACGCTTCAGTCTTCTGATCTTGACGCGTCCGGCGAGGTCACCGTGTACTTGCAAATCTAACAATGATACTCAAGGCACACGGTGAGATTACTCAAGTGTTGTCATCAAACACACAAAACTTGGGGTATGAATTTTGCTCTTACAATTGTCTTTGTTGGTTATCCCAAAGAATTGATAGTGAATTCTTTCCATTATGAAGTAAAAGACAAAAGTGTTTGTTAATGTTACTTGCTTATTTCCAAGAAATTGTTTTCTAGCGAAGTATTTGAGTGGGAGGACAATAGAACTTGATAAGGTTTATGAACCTGAGCATAATGATCAGAGTAGCGTAGCATCGGAAATTGGTTCCGGAAGCAGCCACGACAATCATGGCTCCCATGACGACAAAGTGTTTTAGTCATGGAGATCGAAGTACATATTGAACCTTGTAGGTATGGTTTACTTTGTGATCAAATAAATGATTTGTGGACAAAGGATTGCTTTTGAACAATGATAAACCAACTACAAACAAAGAAGTTATGATGGGCCCTGACTCCGTTAAAATGGCTATACACCATGAAATCCAAGATAGATGAATACTTTTTGAAAGTAAATGGATCTATGAAATTGATAGACTTGGATGTAATATCCTTGAAGAAGCTTGACTTGTCGAAAAGTTGTTTACGACAAAGTTCAAAGAGTTGACTACGATAAGATTAGAGCTTCCGTAGCAATGCTTATAGTCTATATGGATTATTCTAGTAATCACTACATATTTCTTTTATGAGATATGCTAGCAGGATGGCAAAATACATTACTTATCAGAAGTGTGTACTAAAGGTGTATACAAGATACAACCAAGAGTTTTGCTGGTCCATGAAATACTAGATAGGTATAAAAACTTCAATTGGATGAAGTGAGTATCGCGGAGTTGGAATCTTCACCGGATGAAATAGTCAAAGAGTTTTTGATTTCATCAGAGACGATGAAGAGGCTTGCATTTGCAAGAAATTAAGTGGGAGCGCTGAGACATATTTATAATACTTATGTAGATGACATATAGTTGGTTATAAATGATGTAATTATATACTTGATTAAAAGGTTTCATTGAGAAATTAACTTCAATGAAAGGATATGGACTGAAACAAATTTTGTGTCAAGATCTATGAAGATAGATTGAAACACATAATAAGTTTAAGTCAAAGTACATAGAATGGATATTGAAATAGTTCAATATAGAAATATTAAGAAAATGTTCTTGTCATGTGAAGGTTTAACAAGACTTGAGTGTATTTGACACTCAATGAGTAAAAACACATGAGTGATTATAGATCACGAATAATATGTACACAATCAGATGTCCTGTGCTCTAAAGTGTTATGAGCATGTACCAGAATGATTCATGTGATGATCATTGAAAAACAGTAAGAATATTCTTGAGTACTTAAGAAGAACCAAGGATATATATAGTTTTGTATGGAGAAATGACGAACAAATCGCTGTAAGGTGTTGCACCGATATTTGTTTTTTCACATATAAAAATAAAATTTCAATCTCAAATTAGACTAAGTGTTGTTTAAAAGGTAGCACAATGAGCTAGAAGTTGTCTATGCTAGATTTAGAAGAGTTCTAAATATTGTGACGGATTCTACAAACGAAGGCAGAGCATGTCATTGTTTTGACAATGACTGAGGATGTTAAGTCAAGAGGTTCTTTGAGAACTTGGTGTAGTTCCGATAGTGTCAGAACTTTGAAGCTATATTGTGTATGACAATATTAGTGACATATTTCAGACCGCGGAATTAAGGTTCCACCAGAATACCAAACATATTTAATGCCGACTCATTTGGAAAATGAGTGATGCGTTGAGACGCAAATGAATTGCAAAATACATACGTTTCTGAGCATGTCAGAATCGTTGACTAAATTTTTTCCCGTGAGCAAAACATGATATAGCACCGGAAGGCCAAGGTGTTATATCTTTACAAATGTAAACTAGATTATTGACTCTAGTGCAAGTGGGAGACTGTTGGAGATATGCCCAAGAGGCAATAATAAAATGGTTATTATAATATATCTTTGAGTTTATGATAATGTTTACATACCATGCTATAATTGTATTAACTGAAACATTGATACATGTGTGTTATGTGAACAACAAGGAGTCCCTAGTAAGCCTCTTGTATAACTAGCTTGCTGATTAATAGATGATCATTGTTTCATGATCATGAACATTGGATGTTATTAATAACAAGGTTATGTCATTATGTGAATGATATAATGGACACACCCAATTAAGCGTAGCATAAGATCACGTCATTAAGTTATTTGCTATAAGCTTTCGATACATAGTTACCTAGTCCTTATGACCATGAGATCATGTAAATCACTTATACCGGAAAGGTACTTTGATTACATCAAACGCCACTGCGTAAATGGGTGGTTATAAAGGTGGGATTAAGTATCCGGAAAGTATGAGTTGAGGCATATGGATCAACAGTGGGATTTGTCCATCCCGATGACGGATAGATATACTCTGGGCCCTCTCGGTGGAATGTCGTCTAATGTCTTGCAAGCATATGAATAAGTTCATAAGAGACCACATACCACGGTACGAGTAAAGAGTACTTGTCAGGAGACGAGGTTGAACAAGGTATAGAGTGATACCGATGATCAAACCTCGGAAAAGTAAAATATCGCGTGACAAAGGGAATTGGTATCGTATGTGAATGGTTCATTCGATCACTAAAGTCATCGTTGAATATGTGGGAGCCATTATGGATCTCCAGATCCCGCTATTGGTTATTGGTCGGAGAGAGTACTCAACCATGTCCACATAGTTCGCGAACCGTAGGGTGACACACTTAAGGTTTGATGTTGAAATGGTAGAACTTGAATATGGAATGGAGTTCGAAGTATTGTTCGAAGTCTCGGATGGGATCCCGGACATCACGAGGAGTTCCGGAATGGTCCGGAGAATAAGATTCATATATAGGAAGTCATTTTATAAGTTTGAAAATGATCCGGTGATTTTACGGAAGGTTCTAGAAGGTTCTAGAAAAGTCCGGAAGGAATCACTAAGGAAGGAGGAGTCCCGGAGGGACTCCACCTCCCCATGGCCGGCCAACCCTAGTGGGGGAGTCCAAGGTGGACTCCACCTAAGGGGGCCGGCCACCCCCCCACATGGAAGGGGGGAATCCCACCTCAAGTGGGAGTCCCACCTTGGGTAGGTTTCCCTACTACATGGAAGGTTCTTGTGTTGGGGTCTTATTCGAAGACTTGTAGTCCAACACTTGGGGATCCACCTATATAATGAGGGGCATAGGGGAGGGGGCCGGCCACCCCAAGACCACAAGGTGGCCGCACCCTATAGTGGCCGGCGCCCCCTCTCCCAAACCCTAGCCGCCCCTCTCTCCTCCACCTCTCCCGCACGCTTAGCGAAGCTCCGCCGGAGTTCTCCACCACCACCGCCACCACGTCGTTGTGCTGCCGGATTCAAGGAGGAACTACTACTTCCGCTGCCCGCTGGAACGGGGAGAAGGACGTCGTCTTCATCAACACCGAACGTGTGACCGAGTACGGAGGTGCTGCCCGATCGTGGCACCATGATCAAGATCTTCTACGCACTTTTGTAAGCGGCAAGTGATCGTCTACCGCAGCAACAAGAGCCTCATCTTGTAGGCTTTGGAAATCTTCAAGGGTGAGTCTCGATCATCTCTTCGTTGCTCCCGTCTTCTAGATTGCATCTTGGCTTGGATTGCGTTCTCGTGGTAGGAATTTTTTTGTTTTCTATGCTACGAATCCCTACAAAGATTAGACTTTTCACTCTTCTTGATCATATTGTATCATCCTCCTCTCTTGATCCTTGAAAACTTCCTCCACACCAAACTCAAAACAAACTCATTAGAGGGGTTAGTACTCAAAAAACTTTAGTCCACTTTAGTCCTGTAGTGACACATTGCAAGAACTCAATAAAACATTAGCTACAGCTCTCCACGTCTAGGAAGACTTACTTAAAGTCCACAAGAGACAATGCAAAAAACAGAGACAGAATCTGGCAAAACAGAACAGCCAGTAAAGACGAATTTGTTAGAGGTACTTCCGTTGCTCAAATCAGAAAACTCAAAACTAATGAAAGTTGCGTACGTATCTGAGGAACACGCATGAAAATTGGCAGATTTTTCTGAGTTTCCTACAGAGATACATACTCAAATTCGTGACAGATAGAAATCTGTTTTTGCGCAGAAATCCAAATCTAGCATCAACCTTCTATTAGAGACTTTACTTGGCACAACAATGCAATAAAATAAAGATAAGGAGAGGTTGCTACAGTAGTAACAGCTTCCAAGACACAACAAAACAGTAGCAAAATAAAAACATGGGTTATCTCCCAAGAAGTGCTTTCTTTATAGCCATTAAGATGGGCTCAGTAATTTTAATGATGCTCACATAAGGCTGAGAGTTGAAGCAAAGAGAGCATCAAAAAGCAAGTATGAAATAAGTTTAAGCCTAACCCGCTTCCTATGAAAAGGAATCTTGTAAATAAACAAATTCATGAAGAACAAAGTGACAAGCATAGGAAGATAAAACACGAGTAACTTCAAGATTCTCAACATAAAGAGGGGAAACTTAATATTATTAAGATGCATATAACCATGTTTACCTCTCTCATAATAACTTTCAGTAGCATCATTGATGAAATCCACAATATAACCATCACTTAAAACATTCTTATCATGGTTCATATGCATAAAAGTATCATTAATTTTGGCATAAGAAGAACTCCTCTCATTAATAGTAATTGGAGCAGGATCATTATCAAGAATTTGAACATGGTAAGAAAGTTGCAAACTAAGTGAATTGTTTTTGGCAATCCCATCATAACTATTACAAGTTTCATAAGGATAATTATAACCTATGTCATAGCATTCTTTATAATAATTATCAAAGATTGGAGGCATAGTGTCATCATGAGAAATAGAATAGTTATCTTCCACAGTATGTTCATCTGTAACCATACCATCATTGTTACTAGAAGGAGATGTATCAAACATATGATCATCAATAGCAAAAGGATTTTCAAACACCTCATCCCCAAGCTTAGAGCTTTATATATCATTATGGGAAGAAGCATGGATAATACTAATACTATGGCAATTATTAACATCATCATTTTCAGAATTAGTTTCCCACAGATTTTCAATATCAAAAGTGGTGTGCTCTTCTAAATCATGATCACTAATGTAGGTAAAGGGCATAGGGAAATCATTGTACTAAGATTCATTATCATAATAATCATTAGGAGCAACATATTTACGGTTACCTATCGTTATCTCATACACGCGGGGATATGCCGTTACCTCTTTATTCTTATTCCCCCTCTTCTTCTTCTTCTTCTTCTTATTCTTCGTTCCCTTCTTCTTCTTTTTTTCTTCTCCTCGTTCCCTTCTTTAGGAGGAAGAGGCTTGAAGGGAGGCTTCTCCACATAACCTGATTTATTTCCAGAAACAATAGAAGAAACTTGGGAGGGTTCCTCCTTTTCATTAATAAGTTTAAAACACACAGCGGTCCTATCATATTTTGGCAAAGTGTCATCTTCTAAAATATTTTGTATGTAAGTATTCGTATGGCAATTATCAGTGCAATAAGAAAGACACCCATGCAGGACACTATTAATATCAAGATCACTCATATCTAACAAAGAAATTTTTCTTGATAACTCTTCACACCACAAAAATAAAGTAAGTTCATCATGCTGATTAGGAGTAATTTCATCATCACAATACAAATTTGCAGCACTCATGGGGTTCGAATTATCATTGGAGGAGCATTGAAAATTAAAAAGACCCACTTTATGGCAAAGTTCAGAAATAAAAGGATAGAGGGCACAAACTTTTTCACCAAGATCATCTAGAGCCCTAGACCACTTTCTAGTTTTTTCATTCCTATGATGGATACAATATTCATCTTCGATTTGATTAATTCCACAAAGTCTATGCATTCCACAAAAATTAACATGCTTATAAGAAATAGTATTTTCAGAAGTTTGGGCATGTTTATTGCAATCATTAACAACAATTTCATTTTCCATGCAAGTGTCTTTAAAAGGTTCATGATACATGTACCAATTTTCCTTAGGAACATTAATATGAGAAGCAAAGGCTCTATAGAAATCGACCATAATTTGAGGATCAAGACCATATTTAGCACTAAGCTCTTGAAAATCAATAGTTTCAATGAAAGACTTAATGCATTCATATTCATAGTTTGTACCTGATTCTTTACCTTTGTCATTCTCCCAATCTTCAGCGTTCTCCTAAATCCGATCAAGAAGGTCCCATTTAAACTCTTCTTTGTTGCGCGTGAATGATCCAGAACAAGTAGTATCCAGCAAGGTTTTATCTTGAAAAGAAAGTCTTGCATAGAAATTATCAATGATGATATTACCAGGAAGCTCATGAATGGGGCATTTGAGCATTAAAGACTTCAATCTCTCCCATGCTTGGGCAATACTCTCTCCATCATGAGGCCAGAAATTATATATGCGATTTCGGTCTTTGTGAATTTCACTTGGAGGATAGAATTTAGAATAAAATAGAGGCATAATATCCTCCCAATCAAGAGAATGCCTATTCTTCAGCAATTTATACCAATGCGCCGCTTTACCAGACAGCGACATAGAGAATAGTTTCTTCCTCACTTCATCCATAAAGATACCTGCACACTTGAATAACCCGCACAATTCATGCAAAAATAGTAAATGATCTCCAGGATGGACAGTTCCATCCCCTTCATAGCGGTTATCCATAACACGTTCAATAATTTTAATAGGTATTTTATACGGAATACTTTCAACAGGTGGATTTAAAATATCACAAGCATCATTAGAGTTATCGCATATGGGAGATAAAGTATTATCAGAGCAAATTTTCTCCCCTAAAGATGGGAAGCTAAAAAGATCATAAAAACTAGCTTCCCCAAGCTTAGACTTCTCCATAGAATTAGCAGTAATTGCGTTCATACCAATAACATTGCTACTAGCATGCAAATAAGGTTCCATAGGTTTTTTAATTTTCGCATCACACAATTCATGTCTTAACTCAGGAAATAGATTAAAAAGCTCATTGTTATTTTCCATTATGCCTAACTAGTGAAAAATAAAAACAAGAAACAAAAAGATGCAATTGCAGGATCTAAAGGAAATAGCTTCGAGCACTCACACACCGGCAACAGTGCTAGGAAATAGCTTAGTAGTCGGAGGATGTGAATACCTTTTACCTTACCTCCCCAAGAATCGCGCCGTAAAAATAGCTTGATGTCTACGCACGCTTCTTTTCCCGTAGACAGTGTTGGGCCTCCAAGAGCAGAGGTTTGTAGAACAGCAGCAAGTTTCCCTTAAGTGAATCACCCAAGGTTTATCGAACTCAGGGAGGTAGAGGTCAAAGATATCCCTCTCAAGCAATCCTGCAATTACGATACAAGAAGTCTCTTGTGTCCCCAACACACCTAATACACTTGTCAGATGTATAGGTGCACTAGTTCGGCGAAGAGATAGTGAAATACAAGTAATATGGATGATTATAAGTAGTAACTGCAATCTGAAATAAAGATGACAGCAAGCGAACATGTAACAGAACTTGTTGGAAACGGTGTTTCAATGCTTAGAAACAAGGCCTAGGGATCATACTTTCACTAGTGGACACTCTCAACATTGATCACATAACTGAATAAATAAATGCTACTCATAAACACTCTCTTGTTGGATAACAAACACCATTCATTGTGTAGGGCTATAAAAGCACACCTCAAGCCGGAGTAAACAAGCTCCACAACATCCGGAGTTCATATTTAAGTAACCTCTAGAGTGCATAATAGACCGTTGCAATTTAGACCGAGTACTAACATAGCATACACACTGTCAACAATAGCTATGAAAGGGTGAATAGATCGCATCAATACTACCATAGTAATAGTTAACTTCATAATCTACAAGAGATTACAATCATAACCTACGCCAAGTACTACATGATGCACACACTGTCAACATTACATCATGGAGGAGGAATAGACTACTTTAATAACATCACTAGAGTAGCACATAGATTAATAGTGATACAAAGCTCATGATCACATAAAGATCACATGGGAGAGAGAGATGAACCACATAGCTACCGGTAGAGCCCTCAGCCTCGGGGGAGAACTACTCCCTCCTCACGATGGGAGACAGCAACGGCGATGAAGATGGCGGTGGTGTCGATGGAGATGACTCCGGGGGCAATTCCCCGTCCCGGTGGCGTGCCGGAACAGAGACTTCTGTCCCCCGAAACGGAGTTTCGCGATGGCGGCGGCGTCCCTGGAGTCTTTCTAGAGTTTCGTCAATTGGTATAGGGTTTTCACGTCACGAGAGATTATATAGGCGAAGAGGCGGCGCAAGGGGGTGCCTGGGGGCCAACCCCATAGGGCGGCGCGCCCCCCTCCTAGGCCGCGCCCTAGTGTGGTGAGGGGGCCCTGGGCCTCCTCTCCGGCTCCCCTTCGGTGTTCTGGTCCGTCTCGGTGAAATAAGATGTTTGGCTTTTGTTTCGTCGAATTCTGAGAATATTGTCCGAACAACCTTTCTAGAAACAAAAACAGCAGAAAACAGGAACTGGCACTTCGGCATCTTGTTAATAGGTTTGTTCCGGAAAATGCATAAAATCATTATAAAGTGTGAGCAAAACATGTAGGTATTTTCATAAAACTAGCATGGAACATCAGAAATTATAGATACGTTGAAGACGTATCAGCTACTGAAAGTTTTGTGTGATCTGCTGTTCCATTGGGAATTAGACGGGTGCAATTTACCGCTTTGTTGTCGGCGGCTACGTGCACAAGTGTGTGGAGTTGCGAATATCTTGCAGGGTTGAGAGCTGTTGCATTGGCGACAGGAATCAATCGAGAGACTTCGTCGGCTTCATATACGTTATCTCCACTTCATCATCGTGTATCTCCGCTGTGTTCATTGTGTGTTCATCACCATCCACCTCGCTTACTGAGAAGATCGGGCAATCCCTTATCACCGGCAGCAGCGTCTGCGTCGCCAGTAGGGGAACAAGGAGGCTTGGGACACCGGCCTCGCCCGCCTCGAGGCACGGGAAGCTGTGGAACGCGCGTCGGCGAGCGCGAGTTGAGCAGCAACCGGACCATCACGCCGGCGGAGGCTGAACGCGCCCCCGCCCTCGCAGCGAGGACAGATAGGAGGAGGGCAGCCGTGGAGGAACGCCGAAGGAAGGCCGCTGGAGGCCATGGCCCATCAGCTGCTAGAAGCTGGAGTCGAATCCTCGCGCATAGCGAGGCCGTCAACGTCGAGTGAAATCCACGACCGACGTCCTAGGTAGCTAGCCTAGGCAGTAGTATTAAGGAAAAAGTAATCTATTTAATTTTAATGCAATATGAAATATTAGTCTATGACACGCGGGCCACTAGAGGACAAGGGGAGGATGCAGGATGCCAGTCAGCGTCCACGGCCACGCAAACCTAGCCTAAATTTGGGCGCTTTGGGTCGTCCCGGACGCCGCAGTCATCCGTTCTTGGGATACGTGGGTCATGATTTTTGTTCGGTTCAACTCATCAAAACACACGGATCCGAGATGGGTCGCCCCATTGAAGATGGCCTTAGACACCTCGGAGAAAAGAATTAGGACCGTCCATCCATTTTACTCTTGCATTTTCAATAAATTATTTTCATATAAACTAGGGATGGCACCCGCAGGGTATGGGTACGGGTAGAGCCATCCCATACCCGTACCCGTCACCACCAATCTTACCCATCACCCGTACCATACCCATCAACGGGTACAAGTTTTTCCCATACCCATCACCCGACAGGGTAAATAGGCACCCGCAGTGCAAATACTCGTGCTTACAACACATCAAATTAATAAAAAAATGAAGGAGGTGACACAATCCTAGATAAGGGTCTAATCCTCGCTAATCTACCAATGATTGTAAGATCGGGAAGCGTGAGGTTCACCCTAGCAACGTGAAGGCGTGATAAGGAGGAAAATAAGTACTTCAGAATATTACGGTGGCTCTTGTCAAATTTAGATAGGTAAATGGGTACATGGTTATAGGTTCTACGATCCCATACCCGTACCCGCTCTACCCGATGGGTATGATATTTTTTCCCATCTAAAAATCCATGGGTAATATTTTATCCCATTCGCATACTCCTATTCAGTTTTTAGCGGGCGGGTACCTAAATAAACCTCTCCTTAGGAGGCGAGTAGACACTTCACACATGTCAAAAACGTTTTGCCCCTGCTCCTCTCTCCCAGGCGGCGGCAGCCAGATCCCATCTCCATCGGCGTGAGCTATGGGCCCCTCTCCCTCCGTTTGCTGCTCCGGCAGCCGGAGGGGGGAGGGGACCTCGTTCCTCCTCCGTTTTGCAGTTAGGGCTTGTCTGCTGTGGTACGTCGTTGGGGTGGTGGGAGCGGCGCCCGGGCAAATAAATCTGCCTCAACTTCACTCCCACACCGGCGGTGACCTTCACGGCGGCGTCTCGGAGTTGTTGGCAACGTGTGCTTGTCGATCTTTCAGGTCGACAGCTTGGTTTTCTCGCCGTTCTTCAGATCTGGCGAGATCTATTTCTCGATGTGTCACTGGCGTTTGTCGTTGTCCACGACGGCGCTGGGGGCCGGGGGTGGTGGTTCTTCTGGAGCGAAGATGTTGGTCCGGAGGTGGTGGATATACCGTTCTTCTCCGACTTCGTCGATGGGAAGCCGCGTATCTTGGTCCAAGACAACACGGGGACGTCCCCCGGTCGACGTGCCACAACGACATGTGCCCCGCTGCTTGCGGCAGGCCTGTTCATCGACTCACAAAGCATCGTTGGCGATGGTGCTTTTTTGGATCTTGCAAAGGTGGAGGCTCGGCGTCTCTTCTTGCGTTCGCCTCAGCGGCGTTGTAGTTGGACGGCGGCCGCTGACTACGGTGGTTGCAGGAAATCCTAGGGATCGTTTTGTATTTCTCGATCTTTTAGGATTTTATCTGCAAATTCAATATAATCATTTTATCCCGGTTTGTCTTTTAGTTTTCACATGTGTTGATGTGTTGCTTCATGTAACTTGATTTTTGATTAATGAAATATGTGGTTGCTCTCGAAAAAAAACCTCTCCTTTGGTTACCCACAAACAAGTCACCAACAGCTCAACTCCTCCCACAACTTACCGTATTTGGAGGAGCCAAAAAGAAAGAAGGGAGCTTTTTGCTCCAGGCGATAAGGCAGGCGACCGGGAAGGTCCTCGTTCCTCGCTCCGCCGCGGCCAAGTCTGGCGGTTCCCTCGCCCTCCGCCGGCCGCTCCGGCGGCGGGAGGGTGGGGGAACCCTGGTGCTTTGGTCTCGGCGTGTAGATAGTAGGAGGAGTGTGTCGGGCACCGCGGCTCGGATGGGGACGACGGCGGCGCGTCGGCGAATAAGGTGGCCTCGATTCTCCTCTTCTCGTTGCTCTTCCTTGGGAGGGCGGCGAGGAATCGACGGTCTTTTGGTGTCTAGCTGTGGTCGGCGAGGCGGCGGCGGCGACCACGGTATGGACTTTTGTCCTCCGGCTTCATCCCTGCCACGGCGACGTCCGCTCCCTCGTCTCCGTGAAGCTTGTGAGGTTGGCTCCAGGTTCGGGAGCCTGTACAGGAGCGGGCTTAGGTCTTGCGGAAGCTCGCCGGCGACGACATCGAAGAAGATGGTGGCTTCTACTTCAGCGCGTAGGGCCTTCGTGGCCCCTTTCTTGGAGGACTTCCGGCTGCTGGCCTTTGCAAAGCTCCCCGGAGCGATGATGGCGGCGGCGTGTCTCCAGTGCGTGGTGTTGGCAGCGGCGGCTGTCTTTCCCCGGGACTTTGCTGTATTTTTCTTGTTTGTTGGGGGTGTCTGTACCGGTGTTATTTCTTAATAGATCTGGGTCTTGCGTCAAAAAAAAAAAAAAAAAAAACTCCTCCCACAACTTAGCGAGCCCGTCCGGATCCGCGACATCGCCGGCGATGGCCGACGACGTGCGTGAGCTCCTCCTCTCGATCACCGCTGACGCCGATCCCTCCACCCCGCTCTCCGCGCCAGACCTTCGCCTTCTCATCGACCGCCTCCGCCTCCGCTCCGACCGCCTCCACGCCTCCGCCCTCTCCTTCGCCTCCTCCAACCGCGAGCCGCTCGCCTCCGCGCTCCTCCGAGCCGCAGGCTCCGCGGCATCTTCAGCCTCCCTCCAGTCCGCGCTCGAGTCGGCGCTCTCCCCGCTCTCCTCCTCCCCGGACTTGTCCGACCTCAGGTCCCTCTCTGATCGCCTCCTGGCGGCCCGCCGCGAGCTCCGCGAGCGCGAGGAGCACCTTGCTGCCGCATCCTCCGTAGCTTCGCTCTCCGCGAGGCTTCGCGCCGCTCGCGCCTCAGCCAACCCCCTTGATGCCGCTATCGCCGCCGCCGAGCTCAAGCCCCTACTGGTGGACCCTCAGGGGTCTGGATCCGAAGGGGGCGAGCCTGTCGTGTTTGGGCTTCTTCGGGGCGAATGGGAGCAGCTCGTCGACGAGGTGAGCAGTCTGCTGGTTCAAGGCGCCTTGACTGATGTTAGTATTTGTGTTTGTGCTAACTGTTATGCTGGTTGGTTCCGGTGATTGTGCAGCTGCAAGTGGGACTTGCGAAGAACGTCGAGGAGTGTGTGGAGTTTGCGCCGGAGGGAGGGAAAGTGCTGGTGAGTGCTGGACCCAGAGGTAGTTCAAGTGGGACGCGTGGTGTTGAGCTTCGTGTGGCGCTGCAGGCATTGGAGGTAAAGTTCACCGTGAAATTCTGGGCTTAAGATCCAAAAATTTGTACCCTAAAGGCCTAAACCATACTTGGAAGATAAGGAGTAGTATGGTCAGGAGACTAGGCAGAATTTAGTGCTTGACAGAGTATAACTGCCTACTTACTCTATTCCTTGAACTTCTGCGATTAGTTTGGAATTTGGATGGACAGCTATAACACCGCATGAGAAGTTGCCAACATTATTCATCCTTATGATTGCTACATAATGAACAAAACTATTGTTAAGGGTGATCGATGGCCAATGATTGTTGGACAATTTTGGACTACAGATGAAACACATTCAGCTGTTAAAGCCCTTGCAGATTTAAAAATGTATCAGTTAGTCCTGATATAATGCTATCAGTTAGTTCTTTGTATGTTCCATCACAAGTTTATCATTTGGCCGTTTCATACCCATCAAAGATTAGCTGCTAATTCTTCGCTGCACTAAACTATTTGTTGTATTTCTGATGTGGTCTTCTCAAGAACCAAGAGGAATATTGTGATTCACCATTTGTTACATGGCAACTAGACTAAACCAACAAAACCAGTTTAGTACATACAGTGGGCACCTGTGTGTGTGTGTGTGTGTGTGTGTAGTGAAGGCCCATCAAATCCTGTGTTAGTATGTTATATATTCTACTCATAACTGTTCTGTCAGCTTGGTCAAATGCCTTAGTAGGAAACACTGAGGTATACGAACCACTTTGTCATACCTTTGTATTGTTTAATATACGCAGATAATTGATTCTCTGGACTATGGGATGGCAAAATTCGCAGACTTGATGATAAAGAAAATCCTAATTCCAGCAATCAGTAACATATCTGTCACAGTTTCTGTAAACGTGCTTGAGAAAAGTGGCTCCTCGTCCTCAGTATCAGTCTTAATTATAGCCCCTTCAGAGGAACTACAGGTAAGCATTCCATAGTGTTTTCTGGTTCACCAGAGCTGATTGCTCCAAACTCTATTATATAAATTGGTTACCTTTGGTTTTCGATGGCCTCTTTGATTCAAAGGATTTTGGCGGATTGTAGTCCTTCAAGAATTCTTAATATCTGCGTTGTTTAATTTGTGAATCAAAATACATAGGATTTTTTCCCAGGGATTCCTTTGCACTACATTTCATAGGAAAATTTCCATTGACTCAAATCTCTTGGAAAGATCCCTACCTTTTTCCTATGGGGTAATCAAACACCCTGCGGTGAAAATTCCTGTAGCGTTCAATCTTATACTACCTCTGTTTCATATTATAAGACATTTTGTGTACGCTAGTAGCCTACCCAAAACGTCTTATAATCTGAAACGGAGGTAGTAGGATTCAAAAATGCATGACATTGCACTCATATGTTTTTCCTCCTGCGGATCAAGAGGCTCCTATCTGCTTTATTCCCACATGTGTATTTACTATTCTTCTAAGTTTTTACCACAATATGTATGCTGAATACAAGCTGAATTGAAGATAACATTTCCAACGGTTGTAATGATGTCTGTTTTTACTGAGTAGGTAACATTAGGTCTTAGCACATCTAGAATTCTGATCCCTCAAGAAATTAAATACTCCCTCCGATCCATAATAAGTGCCACTGATTTAGTACAACTTCATTATGGATCGGAAGGAGTTCAATTTCTTGAAAAATTACTGACATGCAAACTTTATTCTTGTTTTATTTCCGGGTTGTTTTGGACAATCATGTAACTGTTGTTATTGTTCAAGGGCTACAAAGATGGTTCAGAACTTTACTCAAGAATAATTGAGGTCATCAAGTTTGTGCGCAAGTTCATTTGCGTGGAAAATATCACTTGGATACAGTCCTTTGCAAAGTTAACCTGGTCAAGAATTTCTGATCTGCTTATCACACATTTTCTCTCCAAGGTATTCTTATATTTTTTTACCATTTATTCTTATTTATTTAACAAGCAATACTTGATAATTGCTTCATTTTCTCTGTTCTTGTGAACAACCCTTTAGCTGAGGTGCGTGCTTGTCTCTGTTAATGACCCTCTTTGCTGAGTTCCTATTGAATTGGCAATATTTCTTCTGTTGCATCAGCTGTAGTTTGATTTATTTCCTTGGGAGTTAAGGCTGACTTGTTTGACAAACAGATTTACTATAGTTCTCTCCCATGCCACAGTATCAAGCTAGCGACCAAAGTGAGCATATGACTTGCAGATTGAACTTTTGGGTCCCATCCCATGTTGAAAAAAAATCAGTTTTTTTATCACAGAAATGGAAATGAACAGATTGGCCTGATCTAACTGCCATTACAGTTTATATGGAACTTGGGTTCTATCAGCTTTCTTGTTTCAGCTGTCTTGTTTGGGCACATGTGCTTGGTAATTATCTGTTTGTGGAAGGAAAATCACACCACCAGATTTATTCTACAACCATTCAGTTCTGTTATATATGTTATAACAACCAGACTGTTCATTGAATTGTGTTTTTCAGGCTGTTCCTAATGAGGCATCCAAGCTAATTGAGTTTCAAGATGTTATAAGAAGTACAAGTGAATTTGAGAACACGCTTAGGAGTATGATGTTTATTTCACCTGACAGGAAGGATGGCAAGTTGTCCCAATTTGTTAATGATGTTGAAGTTCATTTTGCTGTAAGGAAGAGAAATGAGATCTTAGTGAAAGCAAGAGACATTCTTGTACAATATGACTACGAAAATCCTCTCGTGAGTACCAAAATCTATGTTTGTCATCAGAAATGACTTAGTAGGATGTGTGGGATTCATCGTAGCAAACATATTAAGCAATAAGTGTGCTTACTATCGCAGGCATCGGATGACCAAGGAGATTCTGTTGTTGATTTACTTTTCCAGCCAGAGAAGTGTTTCATATCTAAGTCAGCACTTCAGTTAATGAAATTGGTCCATGGAGCCCTGAAGGTATGCCTGCCTCCACATTCTTCTTTATTGATTCGCTGGATCTATTAGCAAATCGCTTGTTGCTTGTACTAATGTAATGTGTTATTATCGTTCCTCATTACAACCACATTTCTGTTTGCAATGCCTCCCACTTTTCAGTATTCGCATGCTATAAAATTGCTCAAGCATTTGATGTACATCCGTTTCTGTTGTTCAATAATCAGTGCAGGATGCTTGTTTGTCATCCACAAGAGTCGCAAAGGAGTTCTGCTATGCTGCTAGGGATGCCTTGCTCTTGTATAAGGCCATTGTGCTAGTTCAGGTTTGTGCATGTACGAACTCTGCATGATAGTTGTGTATTGTGTCATGAGATTGACATTTGAACCAAATATCCAATTGTGAAATTTATGTCATGCAGTCATATTTTTCAGATACCATCTAAGATATTCCTAAAAGAATTATTTACTCATGTGCATTTTATTTAGACATGTTAGCTAAATGTCATTTTTTTTATAATTGTGCATCAATTGCATTATTCTTCAGATTTCAGATAAATATGTGATAGTTCTTTCCATCTGCTGGTTATAAGGGTATTTGATATCAAAGGTTTGTGTTTTGTGTTGTAATCAGTTATTAGTGAAAGGTAAAGTTATGGGAAATAATGTTCGCTTTAGAAGATACCATTTGATGATTTGCCTTAGTATAGAATAACCAGTTCTTCATTTGAGTATCAATAAAAGCCTTCCTGATGTACCTACTATATGTAAATTGTTTCATGCATCATCACTTATTATGCTTCTATGTGATGGCATTTACAAGATCTTAGCTTGCGTATACTTCTCCTAGCACCATATACTTAAGGTGTTCTTATGGTTTCAAATATTGTACTCCCTACGTTCACTAATGTAAGACCTCTTAGCTTTTTTCGTAAATGCATGTATCTAGACGTGTTTAGGTGTGTAGGTTCACTCATTTTGGTCCGTATCTAGTCCACTTTGAAATATCTAAAAGGTCTTGCATTAGTGAACAGAGGGAGTAGATAAATTGACTCCGGTCATTCTGTTGTTGATTTGCATTATAATATTGTCCTAATATGAGATCACATCATATTCTACTCTTCAGTTTGTTCTAGTTACTGTTATTTTACCATGATACCATAGTGATTGAATTTAGCATTGTTCCTTTTATTTAAGCTGGAGAAGCAACTCAATAGTGTCAGTCAGGTGGCTGCCATCATTCACAACGACTTCTACCATTTGTCCCAAGAAATTCTTGGTCTTGCATTTCAGGTTTGTATCCTACCTTTTGCTTCTTATTATGATTTATCCTGGATGTTGATTTATGGAATCTTTCCTACGTATACACAAATTTGTCACATGTTCATTTGCACGGATGTTTGGTTGGTTGCCACACTTCTTAGTTTATGTAGCGGCAACACTTCCCTGTTTTTTGTTGGAAATTAGTTTATGTAGCCCCCTTTCTTTATAAACCAACTACATGATTAGTAAATTCGGATCTGTGTGTTTGTGCATCATATATATGTTGAATAAACTCATGCAGTACGTGATGCACATGGATCATGATAGCACAAGAAACATGTGGAGTGTGAAAGTGAGACATTGCACCACTAGTAACTAGTAAGTCAAGATTTTAGCAGTAGTCAGGATATGTTGTCAGTACGGCTAGACTTCTTGGATGTTGCTCACACTGCTAGCTAGTGCAGCCTGGTACTATAAATACCACCCCTTGTATCCCTGATCAAAGCACCAAGTAGCAGCAAATAAGTGAAGAGAAATTTGCCCAGCTCCTTGTGTCACTCGTGAAGAGTTCAGTCCTCTCTGTAGTGCGTGTGTGTATCAACTAGCCACAGCCATATAGTGGTTTAGAACTAACAATATCAATGTTCTTTAATGATTTGCCCTTAAGTAAATAAAGAAAAAGCCTCAGCCACATATTGCTATACTTCTTTTTGTTTGTCTTTAAGATATCTGATTGAAAATTCCACTAAGATATTTACAGGTCTTTAAGATGGAGATGTGTTTTCCTAACCATTCTTAATGCTTTTGTCCAGTACCGAGCAGATTTTCCTAGAGGCTTACAGAAACTAGTTGTTTTCGTGGATTTAGCTCCAATTTTCTCCCAGATGGCAGATGGTGTACTGAGAAGACAAATACAACTTGCTATGGCTAACCTAAGCGAGGTATCCCCTTACGCCATTTGTTTGTAAGGGGCTAGTATTTCTGAAAATTGAGTTGAATTCGTGCTCATTTAAACATCAAACTGTGCGGTGGCAGCCTTTGCCCCCCCCCCCCCCCCCCCCCTTCCTGCAACAGCTTTTGAATCCTTGCATCTGTCTAATTCTAAGTACTACCCCCTTCTCTCTTTTGGCATCTCCACATGCAAAATGATGGTTCTTCCTTTTCTTTGTTGGGTGCAATATTTTAAGTTTCAAGTTTGTCACATTATTTTACAGGCTATAGATGGCGCTGATGGTTTTCAGAACACGCACCAATCTCAGCATTATGAATCCGCAAGATTTAGTATTGAGCAGGTACGTCTCATTGCCAAAGAATATGAGCTACTTGGACCTAGAAGAAGTATCGCAAAGAAATTATCTGCAATATTTTTTCTTGATATGTTACCGTGACCTGCAATTTGTTTATATATATTTATATAGTGCCAAGTCCTCAACTATTAGGAGTAGCCAATGATGTATATTGACCTCCTTTCAGCTTGTGTTTATTTTAGAAAAGATACACATTTGATATATTATCCTTGACCTGCAATTTGTTCATATTATTTGTATAGCGCGAGTCCTCAACAGTAAGTAATTATGAGTAGGCAATTAATGATGGATATTGACCTCCTTTCAGGTTGTGTTCATTTTAGAAAAGATACACATTATGTGGGAATCGATACTGCCTTGGTCAATTTACAGGAGAAGTATGTTTCATGTCCTTGGACCTGTCTTTTCTAGAATTACAAAGGACATGCTTCTGATAGATGACATGGCAGCAGAGGAGACCTTACAGGTGATAATATTCTCGTCGACAAGTTAGAGATGATAACTCTTGATGTCTATTAATATATGTGATATGCTTCCAGCTGCAAGGCCTTATACATTTGGCTCTTGAAAACCTCTCCTCGCTATTTCTGTCCCTGGTTGAGAATGACGGTGACAAGTTCTTGGATCATCATACCTGGGTCCAACTTGATGAGAGTGTACCATCTTTAAAGAAGTTCCGAAAGCTAGCAGGTACATTTTGTCTCAAATTTTGGAACTGTTTTAGCTTGTTCATATGTTATAATGTTCGCTCCACTAATACTGAAAAACGTCGATGTTGCTCAGAGTTGCTTGATATGTCATTGAAGTCCATCACAGCTGCTTGGGAAAGTGGAGAGCTAGTTAACTGCGGTTTCACATCATCTGAGGTGAGCAAGTTCCATTTTCCCTTCCTTTTTACCTTTAAATTAATTGGAGGTCAGCAAATTATGATCCTTGGCAATGCTCTGTCATCTGTTATTGGTACATGATGTGTACTGTGCCTGCCTTCATATTATTGTGCATGCTGTAATTTGAGACTTGAGAGTGTATCCTACTTGCTAAGTTACTGTTATCTCAGCACAATTTAGAGGCCTACTGGTAAATACCATAATGAGGAAGTGAAATGAGATTTTTAGAGCAAAGTGATTAAAGGAATGAGATGGAAGGTACTGGTTACTGTTGCAGTGGAGTTTCAGTCCTGGAAAACCTAGCACAATGCAGTTTTCAGTTGCAGGCCTGCTATCTGGATATTTTCACTGGATAATATCGAGGCTATCATGTCGCTGAGTGCAATCAGGCCTTTGGCCAAAATAATAGTAAATAACATTTTCTGTCATATGAAATTAGACCTCATATGACAGAAAATTAGGAGATTTAGCAACATAAATACCCCCTTGGTTCCATATTAGTTGTTGCTGATTTGGATGTATCTATATACAAAATATGTTTAGATACATCTGAATCTACGACAACTAATATGGGGCGGATGGAGTAACTGCTAACACAACTTCACCTCAAGTTTGCAATGCCGATTAACCCACATAGTTCCACCACAAATTAGGAAATGTAGCAATAAGGGACAACAAAATAACCCAAATCCGAATTTCCAAAACCACTTCCACTGTTTCAATCTTCATTCCATCACTCTAACAAACAGCCAAGTACTACTGCTCGTCATCATACTCCAAATATCCGGAGTTGTCCTCAACCTCATTATGGGATCATGATTTAACTCTTCTAGGAACAGAAGGCTAAAACTTCGCTACCTTCATTGCAAATCCTCACAAACATGTGTGTATCATTGTGAGTCCAATGCACAGTTTCATCAAATTGTGCTCACAAGTGTAGGATGGACAATGAAGACTTAGCAACACGTCTTGCAACCTTGGTGAGTGGCAATGCAAGGCCAGCATTTGATTTCCATCAATCAACTAACCAAAACAAAATTAATGCAGCCATATGTTTGTTATCTTAAAGCCACTAGGTAGCAAACTCTTGTAGTCTTCTATAAAATAATAACCAAGAACCAACATAATATTCTGTCTTTGGGGCATCAGTTGGTCCGGATGCGTAGTATTTGTTTCTTTGATACTGTCTAGGATCAGAAGTCCAGTCATAATCTACATTGCCTGCCTTGGCCCCAGCCAGATTTGTTACCTCATATTTCCAGTCTGAAACATTTTGTTTCTAGCTCTGTTTTTTGGACATCGATAAACCCTGTTGTCTTTTGGCTTTATTTGTTGACAATCTGTTGAAGGCGAAAATTTTACAGTTAATTTGAACTGATCTCTTTCTGATGTGCAGGTGCGAAATTTCATCAAAGCAATCTTTGCCGATTCTCCTCTTCGGAAGGAGTGCTTAGGATGGATCGCTATGAATCCAGCTTAGGATGCAGAAACAGAATGTTTTTGTTATTTGATTAGTTAGTGCCTTCACCATTACCAATTTTCCCATCAGATTCTGTAACCTTATCTTACTATAATACTAGGACAAATGCCCGTGCGGTGCTACGGGAATATGTTACATTGTTAGCAAAGTAATTTTATATATACATGAAATATCATGACAAACTGATCACTCATTTGATCCACGTGTGTTAGCAATTAGTTGTAGGGTGTCCCAGCTTCTAAATTTCACGTTACACCATGTAGTTCATGTAACCAAACATGCACCAATCAATTGAAATATCTAAAACATTCTGCACAGTAGATAGTGTTTACGGTCAAATGTCTGAAGCAAAAGTGTACACATTGCAAACATTTACGCTATCCACGACAACAAAATTGGTAAATCACCATTGCGGTGGTTGCCTTCTCCGGTGTGCCCCGGCGGCCAGGTCGATCTCCTGACTCCTGCTCCAACCTGTCCCTGGCTTTGCGCTCAAGACCGTGCTATCTTCCTCACAACCAGTATGCAAATAAAAACGTTTGAAACGAAAAGTATTATCAACTTAGGAAGAAGTGACCAAATACTTTTAGAATGAGCAAAGAAAATAATTGCAAGACATAAAAATGACATTGTCGAGTTATAGTGAGCTAAGATATCAATGTAATAACAGGGGATAGAGCGTCAAAGTGTAAATTCATCAGGGATGAAAAAGGGGGCCGTAGTTCAAGAAAAAGAAAAACAACAAACTCCTTTGGTTGCTTTGTATCTCTAGACTCCTGCAAATTCCATAAATAAAACGAAATGGTCATAATATCTACAGATACCGTATCTAGATTAGCATGACACAAATGCGGTGCATTGCCCCGGGTCATCAAATATTATTTCTCAATGCACATATATAATTCGCAACACACGTACATTTCTTGAAATGCATGAACTTTTTTAAAAAAATTGATGAAGCTTTTTCGGAAATAGAACATTTTTGCAAAAAATATGAACATTCTTTTTGAATGATCGTGAACAATTATGGGAAAGCATGAACCTTGTTTTTCTAATGCACGATTTACTTTTGTTACAAATGAGCATTTTTAGCACGTGGCTTTTTTATTTTCCATTATTTCAAAATTAGTGAAATATTAAATTTTGAGATTCACCGTTATTGAAAGCTAACTTTTTAAATTTCTTTATTTTAGACAAATAAACATAGTGCATCAACTTAAATCGAAGGCAGGAGGCCCTACTGCCACGGCAAATTAGTAGCGGAAGGCAGCCACTCTCCACCGCGCGATTCCTCTACCTCACTGGCCGCATTGTTACCCTTTTCGACCGTGGCAGTACATAATTTGTCACCGCCTTGGTTTTTAGGCGCGTGATTTGTCAACCTCCGCGTCTCATTTGTAGGTCGGTCGTTCGCATGTTAGAGATCAACACAAACAACTTGCATTATATTAGGCAACACAACTTGCCACCAGGTTGTTTACAAAAACATAAGATCTTCCAAAACATATTAGATGAGCCTTGTAAGCCATCATTTTAACACAGAAGGCGGAGTCAGGTGGAGTCCCACGCCACTAATGTTCAACCACACCCTGAATCACCAGCTACACGAGGAATTGTGACAGGTTGCTCTGAATCGTCGCCTTGGTGGTTTTCTTCCCCTCTGGTGCGCCGCTGCCGAGTCAAGATATCCTCCTCCAGCCCGTCCCTAACCTAGCGCATTACCCCATCCGCTCCGATATGGTCACAAGCCTCCATCTCCTTCCCAAGGAGCCACTCATCCTCAAGCACCACCACCACCATGCCTCAGTTCGGCCGCCGCAATCAATGACCGCGTTGTCTTCCTTACGCCCTCTCCGGCTTCCTCGGCCCCCTCCTCTGCCTTCCTGCTGAGCATGTGGAGCTATAGCGCCCCTTTTCTCGCCCCGACTTGGCCTCTACCACCCCCGCACCTAGCGCCAACCATCATCACCGCTAGAGCTTGCCCTAAATGTTTTTGAAGCATTAGGAGTCCCACTGAAGCAACCGGTACAGGTTTGGCTAGGGTGTCAAGGTGGGATCCCGGTGGGATGTCATTTTGTACTATGTAGTTCAAATTTTGATGTCAAAATTTGTACTAAAAAAGTCAAATTATACTACAAGTGGGACAAAAGTGGGATCCCACTTGACACCCTTAGGTTTGGCAAGGTGGTGCACGTTGGATTGGTCCAGAGAGAGGAGTGGCATGTGTGTGTGCATGTCATGCACGACATGGCATGGTTTTGAAATTTTTCGTGCAAACAAGTGTGTCTCCTTGCCTGGCATTGTACAAGGAGCAGATAGAGGTACTAATGATGACCTAGGGTTGATGGTTAGGGCAAGAACACACTGGATAATAGCATGTATGGAGTTGGCAGGTCTGTGCTCACCATGTGTTCGGTCAGATGGCCGCAAGAGAGTAATTTTCGAATTTTGCAATGAATTTTGGTGGAGTTGATTTGAATAATGTTTGGAGCAGAATGGTGGTGGTGGGTGATACGTCTCCGACGTATCTATAATTTTTGATGTTCCATGCTTGTTTTATGACAATACCTACATGTTTTGTTCACACTTTATATCGTTTTTATGTGTTTTCCGGAACTAACCTATTGACGAGATGCCGAAGGGCCAGTTGCTGTTTTCTGCTGTTTTTGGTTTCAGAAATCCTACAAAGGAAATATTCTCGGAATCGGACGAAATCAACGCCCAATATCTTATTTTGCCCGGAAGCTTCCAGAGCACCAAAGAAGGGCCAGAGGGGAGCCAGGGGGCCCCACCCCACAGGGCGGCGCGACCAAGGGGGGCGCCCCCTAGTGTGTGGGTCCCCCGTGGCCCCTCCGACTCCGCCTCTTCGCCTATTTAGTCGTCCCTGACCTAAATCCTGGACCCCGATTGACGAAACCAGAGAAAACCTTCCAGAGCCGCCGCCATCGCGAAACTCCAATTCGGGGGAGAGAAGTCTCTGTTCCGGCACCCTGCCGGGACGGGGAATTGCCCCCGGAGTCATCTCCACCGCCGTCTCCACCGCCATCTTCACCGCCATCGCTGTCTCCATGATGAGGAGGGAGTAATTCACCCCCGGGGCTGAGGGCTCCGCTGTAGCTATGTGGTTCATCTCTCTCTCTTTGTGATCTAGTTGAATATCATCTATGTGCTACTCTAGTGATGTTATTAAAGTAGTCTATTCCTCCTCCACGGTGTAATGGTGACAGTGTGTGCATCGTGTAGTACTTGGCGTAGGTTATGATTGTAATCTCTTGTAGATTATGAAGTTATTATTGCTATGATAGTATTGATGTGATCTATGCCTCCTTCATAGTGTGATGGTGACAGTGTGCATGCTGTGTTAGTACTTGGTGTAATTGCAAAGATCTATCATGCACTCTAAGGTTATTTAAACATGAATATCGAATATTGTGGAGCTTGTTAACTCCGGCATTGAGGGTTCGTGTAATCCTACACAATTAGTGGTGTTCATCATCCAACAAGAGAGTGTAGAGTGGTTCTATTATGTGATCATTGTTGAGAGTGTCCACTAGTGAAAGCAGGATCCCTAGGCCTTGCTTCCAAGCATCGAATCTCCGTTTGTTTACTGTTTTGTTGCATGTTTACTCGCTGCCATATTTTATTCAGATTGCTATTACCACTCATATTCATTCATACCACTTGTATTTCACTATCTCTTCGCCGAACTAGTGCACCTATACATCTGACAAGTGTATTAGGTGTGTTGGGGACACAAGAGACTTCTTGCTTTGTGGTTGCAGGGTTGCTTGAGAGGGATATCTTTGACCTCTTCCTCCCTGAGTTCGATAAACCTTGGGTGATCCACTTAAGGGAAACTTGCTGCTGTTCTACAAACCTCTGCTCTTGGAGGCCCAACACTGTCTACAAGAATAGAAGCACCCGTAGACATCAAGCACTTTTCTACCGCCGTTGCCGGGGAGGAAAGGTAAAAGGTACTCACACTCCGGATCTCGGCTACTAAGCTATTTTCCGGCGCCGTTGTAAGTACTCGAAGCTATTTCCTTTAGATCCTGCAATTGCATCTTTTTGTTTCTTGTTTTACACTAGTAAGGCATAATGGAAAACAACTATGAGCTTTTTAATTTATTTCCTAAGTTAAGACATGAATTGTGTGATGCGAAAATTAAAGAACCTATGGAACCTCATTTGCATGCTAGTAGCAATGTTATTAGTATGAACGCAATCACTACTAATGCTATGGAGAAGTCTAAGCTTGGGGAAGCTAGTTTTTATGATCTTTTTAGCTTCCCATCTTTAGGGGAGAAAATTTGTTCTGATAATGCTTTATCTCCCATATGCGATAACTCTAATGATGCTTGTGATATTTTAAATCCACCTACTGCTAGTACTGCTTTCAAGATACCCATGAAAATTATTGAACGTGTTATGGATAACCGCTATGAAGGGGATGGAACTGTCCATCCTGGAGATCATTTACTGTTTTTACATGAATTATGCGGGTTATTCAAGTGTGCAGGTATCTCTATGGATGAAGTGAGGAAGAAGCTATTCTCTGTTTCGCTGTCTGGTAAAGCGGCGCATTGGTATAAATTGTTGAAGAATAGTCATTCTCTTGGTTGGGAGGAAATTGTATCTCTCTTTTATTCTAAATTTTATCCTCCTCATGAAGTGCATATTGATAGGAATTATATTTATAACTTTTATCCTCGTGATGGAGAGAGTATTTCTCAAGCGTGGGGGAGATTGAAGTCACTAATGCTCAAATGTCCCATTCATGAGCTCCCCC
This sequence comes from Lolium perenne, assembly GCF_019359855.2. Lineage (NCBI taxonomy): Eukaryota > Viridiplantae > Streptophyta > Magnoliopsida > Poales > Poaceae > Lolium > Lolium perenne. Next base: position 220,807,395 of record NC_067247.2, read on the forward strand.
GTAATGTTATTGTTAACAATTTTTATGCGAGGCTTTCAGGACAACACAAGGACTATCTGGATGCCTGTTCGGAGGGATCTTTCACAGGCAAGGAGGTTGAAGCTAGGTGGGATCTTCTTGATCGGATTGAGGAGAACGTTGAAGGATGGGAGAACAACAAAGGTAAAGAGTCAGGTATAAATTATGATTATGAATGCATTGAAACTTTTATGGATACTGGTAAATTCCGAAATATGAGTGCTACTTATGGTCTTGACTCTCAAGTTGCTGCAAATCTTTATAAAGCTTTTGCCTCTCATTTTGAATTGCCTAAGAAGAATTTTGATAAGTATCATGAACCTTTTAAAGAGGCTTGCATGAAGAATGAAATTGTTGTTAATGATTGCAATAAGCATGCTCAAACTCCTAAGAATGCTATTTCTTATAAGCATGTTAATTTTTGTGGAATGCATAGACCTTGTGGAATTAATCAAATCAAAGATGAATATTGTATCCATCATATTAATGAAAAAACTAGAAAGTGGTTTAGGGCTCTAGATGATCTTGGTAAAAAAGTTTGTGCCCTCTATCCTTTTATTTGTGAACTTTGCCATAGAGTGGGTCATTTTAATTTTCAATGCTCCTCCAATGATAATTTGAACCCCATGAGTGCTGCAAATTTGTATTGTGATGATGAAATTACTCCTAATCAGCATGATGAACTTACTTTATTTTTGTGGTGTGAAGAGCTATCAAGAAAAATCTCTTTGTTACATATGAGTGATCTTGATATTGATGATGTCCTGCATGGGTGTTTTTCTTATTGCATTGATAATAGCCATACAAATACTTACATACAAAATATTTTAGAAGATGACACCTTGCCAAAATATGATAGGACCGCTGTGTGTTTTGAACTAATTAATGAAAAGGAGGAATCCTCCCAAGTTTCTTCTATTGTTTCTGAAAGTGAATCAGGTCATGCAGACAATCCACCCTTCAAACCTCTTCCTCCTAAAGAAGGGAACGAGGAGAAGGAAGAGAAGAAGAAGAAGAAGAAGAAGAAAGGGAACGAAGAAGAAGAAGAAGAAGAAGAAGAAGAAGAAGAAGGAGAATAAAGAGAAAGAGGTAACGACATATCCCCGCGTGAATGAGATAACGCTAGGTAACCGTAAGTATGTTGCTCCTAATGATTATTATGATAATGAATCTGAATACAATGATCTTCCTATGCCCTTTACATACATTAGTGATCATGGTTTGAAAGAGCACACTACTTTTGATATTGCAAATCTCTGGGAAACTAATTCTGAAAATGATGATGTTAATAATTGCCATAGTATCAGTACTATCCATGCTTCCTCCCATAATGATATAGAAAGCTCTAAGCTTGGGGAAGAGGTGTTTGAATATCCTTTTGCTACTGATCATTATGTGTTTGATACATCTCCTTCTAATAACAATGATGGTATGGTCACAGATAAACCGACTGTGAAAGATAACTATTCTATTTCTTATGATGACACCGTGCCTCCGATCTTTGATGATTATTATAAAGAATGCTATGATATAGGTTATAACTATCCTTATGAAACTTGTCATAGTTATGATTGGATTGCCAAAAACAATTCCCTTAGTATGCAACTTGTTTACCATGTTCAAATTCTTGATAATAATCTTGCTCCAATTACTATTAATGAGAAGAATTCTTCTTATGCCAAAATCAATGATACTTCTATGCATATGAACCATGATAAGAATGTTTTAAGTGATGGGTATATTGTGGATTTCATCAATGATGCTACTGAAAGTTATTATGAGAGAGGGAAACATGGTTATAGGCATCTTAATAATATTAAGTTTCCCCTCTTTATGTTGAGAATCTTGAAGTTACTCATGTTTTATCCTCTTATGCTTGTCACTTTGTTCTTCATGAATTCATTTGTGTACAAGATTCCTTTGCATAGGAAGTGGGTTAGACTTAAATGTGTTTTGAATTTGCTTCTTGATGCTCTCTTTTGCCTCAACTCTTATTTCTTGGGAGTGCATCATTGAAATTATTGAGCCCATCTTAATGGCTATAAAGAAAGAACTTCTTGGGAGATAACCCATGTGTTTATTTTGCTACAGTAACTTTATTTTATATTTGAGTATTGGAAGTTGTTACCACTGTAGCAACCTCTCCTTATCTTAGTTTTGTTGCATTGTTGTGCCAAGTAAAGTCTTTGATAGTAAGGTTCATACTAGATTTGGATTACTGCGCAGAAACAGATTTCTTTGCTGTCACGAATTTGGGCCTAATTCTCTGTAGGTAACTCAGAAAATTATGCCAATTTTTGTGAGTGATCCTCAGATATGTACGCAACTTTCATTCAATTTGAGCATTTTCATTTGAGCAAGTCTGGTGCCTCATTAAAATTCGTCTTACGGACTGTTCTGTTTTGACAGATTCTGCCTTTTATTTCGCATTGCCTCTTTTGCTATGTGGGATGGATTTCTTTGTTCCATTAACTTCCAGTAGCTTTGAGCAATGTTCAGAAGTGTTAAGAATGATTGTGTCACCTCTGAACATGTGAATTTTTGATTATGCACTAACCCTCTAATGAGTTGTTTTGAGTTTGGTGTGGAGGGAGTTTTCAAGGGTCAAGAGAGGAGGATGATATACTACGATCAAGGAGAGTGAAAAGTCTAAGCTTGGGGATGCCCCGGTGGTTCATCCCTGCATATTTCAAGAAGACTCAAGCATCTAAGCTTGGGGATGCCCAAGGCACCCCCTTCTTCATCGACAAATTATCAGGTTCCTTCTCTAGTGAAACTATATTTTTATTCGGTCACATCATATGTACTTTACTTGGAGCGTCTGTTTGTTTTTGTTTTTGTTTTTGTTTGAATAAATGCTTGTGTGGGAGAGAGACACGCTCCGCTGGTTCATATGAACACATGTGTTCTTAGCTTTTAATGTTCATGGCGAAGGTTGAAACTGCTTCGTTAATTGTTATATGGTTGGAAACAGAAAATGCTACATGTAGTAATTGGTATGATGTCTTGAATAACTTGATACTTGGCAATTGTTGTGCTCATGATTAAGCTCTTGCATCATATACTTTGCACCTATTAGTGAAGAAATACATAGAGCTTGTTAAAATTTGGTTTGCATGAGTGGTCTCTCTAGAGTCTAGATATTTTCTGGCAAAGGTGTTTGAACAACAAGGAAGACAATGTATAGTCTTATAATGCTTGCAATATGTTCTTATGTGAGTTTTTCTGTACCAGTTCATGCTTGTGTTTGTTTCAAATAACCTTGCTAGCCTAAGCCTTGTATTGAGAGGGAATACTTCTCGTGCATCCAAATCCTTGAGCCAAACACTATGCCATTTGTGTCCATCATACCTACCTACTACATGGTATTTCTCCGCCATTCCAAAGTAAATTTCTTGAGTGCTACCTTTAAATTTCTATTCTTTATCTTTGCAATATATAGCTCATGGGACAAATAGCCTAAAAACTATTGTGGTATTGAATATGTACTTATGCACTTTATCTCTTATTAAGTTGCTTGTTGTGCGATAACCATGTTCCTGGGGACGCCATCAACTACTCTTTGTTGAATATCATGTGAGTTGCTATGCATGTCCGTCTTGTCTGAAGTAAGGGCGATTTACCATGAGTTGTATGGTTTGAGCATGCATATTGTTAGAGAAGAACATTGGGCCGCTAACTAAAGCCATGATTCATGGTGGAAGTTTCAGTTTTGGACAAATATCCTCAATCTCATATGAGAACATTAATTGTTGCTAAATGCTTATGCATTAAAGAGGAGTCCATTATCTGTTGTCTATGTTGTCCCGGTATGGATGTCTAAGTTGAGAATAATCAAAAGTGAGAAATCCAATGCGAGCTTTCTCCTTAGACCTTTGTACAGGCGGCATAGAGGTACCCCTTTGTGACACTTGGTTAAAACATATGTATTGCGATGATAATCCAGGTAATCCGAGCTAATTAGGACAAGGTGCGGGCACTATTAGTATACTATGCATGAGGCTTGCAACTTGTAGGATATAATTTACATAACACATATGTTTTATTACTACCGTTGACAAAATTGTTTCTTGTTTTCAAAATAAAAGCTCTAGCACAAATATAGCAATCAATGCTTCCCTCTGCGAAGGGCCATTCTTCTACTTTTATGTTGAGTCAGTTTACCCATTTCTCTCTATCTTAGAAGCAAACACTTGTGTTAACTATGCATTGATTCTTACATGCTTGCATATTGCACTTATTATATTACTTTGCATTAACAACTATCCATGAGATATACATGTTACAAGTTGAAAGCAACCGCTGAAACTTAATCTTCCTTTGTGTTGCTTCAATGCCTTTATTTAGAATCTATTGCTTTATGAGTTAACTCTTATGCAAGACTTATTGATGCTTGTCTTGAAAGTACTATTCATGAAAAGTCTTTGCTATATGATTCAATTGTTTAACCATTGTATATACCATTGCCTTGAATCGATGCATTCATCTCATATGCTTTACAATAGTATGATTAAGATCATGTTGGTAGCATGTCACTTCAGAAATTATCTTTTATCGTTTACCTACTCGAGGACGAGTAGGAACTAAGCTTGGGGATGCTGATACGTCTCCGACGTATCTATAATTTCTGATGTTCCATGCTTGTTTTATGACAATACCTACATGTTTTGTTCACACTTTATATCGTTTTTATGCGTTTTCCGGAACTAACCTATTGACGAGATGCCGAAGGGCCAGTTGCTGTTTTCTGCTGTTTTTGGTTTCAGAAATCCTACAAAGGAAATATTCTCGGAATCGGACGAAATCAACGCCCAATATCTTATTTTGCCCGGAAGCTTCCAGAGCACCGAAGAAGGGCCAGAGGGGAGCCAGGGGCGCCCCACCCCACAGGCCGGTGTGGCCAAGGGGGGGCGTGCCCCCCTAGTGTGTGGGTCCCCCGTGGCCCCTCCGACTCCGCCTCTTCGCCTATTTAGTTGTCCCTGACCTAAATCCTCGACCCCGATTGACGAAACCAGAGAAAACCTTCCAGAGCCGCCGCCATCGCGAAACTCCAATTCGGGGGACAGAAGTCTCTGTTCCGGCACCCTGCCGGGACGGGGAATTGCCCCCGGAGTCATCTCCACCGCCGTCTCCACCGCCATCTTCACCGCCATCGTTGTCTCCATGATGAGGAGGGAGTAATTCACCCCCGGGGCTGAGGGCTCCGCTGTAGCTGTGTGGTTCATCTCTCTCTCTTTGTGATCTAGTTGAATATCATCTATGTGCTACTCTAGTGATGTTATTAAAGTAGTCTATTCCTCCTCCACGGTGTAATGGTGACAGTGTGTGCATCGTGTAGTACTTGGCGTAGGTTATGATTGTAATCTCTTGTAGATTATGAAGTTAATTATTGCTATGATAGTATTGATGTGATCTATGCCTCCTTCATAGTGTGATGGTGACAGTGTGCATGCTATGTTAGTACTTGGTGTAATTGCAAAGATCTATCATGCACTCTAAGGTTATTTAAACATGAATATCGAATATTGTGGACCTTGTTAACTCCGGCATTGAGGGTTCGTGTAATCCTATACAATTAGTGGTGTTCATCATCCAACAAGAGAGTGTAGAGTGGTTCTATTATGTGATCATTGTTGAGAGTGTCCACTAGTGAAAGCAGGATCCCTAGGCCTTGCTTCCAAGCATCGAATCTCCGTTTGTTTACTGTTTTGTTGCATGTTTACTCGCTGCCATATTTTATTCAGATTGCTATTACCACTCATATTCATTCATACCACTTGTATTTCACTATCTCTTCGCCGAACTAGTGCACCTATACATCTGACAAGTGTATTAGGTGTGTTGGGGACACAAGAGACTTCTTGCTTTGTGGTTGCAGGGTTGCTTGCGAGGGATATCTTTGACCTCTTCCTCCCTGAGTTCGATAAACCTTGGGTGATCCACTTAAGGGAAACTTGCTGCTGTTCTACAAACCTCTGCTCTTGGAGGCCCAACACTGTCTACAAGAATAGAAGCACCCGTAGACATCAGTGGGTGCAAAATGGAGTTGGTTTGCAAAATTTCAAAAATGACACAATCTTGAATCTGCTTCAATGTTGCTACTTTGCTTGATCATAAATTTGAATCTAGCAAGAATTTGCAGGGGTGGTTTTTACCAAAGTTGTTCATCTTGATGAGGTCTTGGATGAGGTGCAAAGAGTTGGAATTGTTTGGTTTGAAAATCTCTTAATACAGAGGCTCAAAGTGGGCATCATGATAAAAATGGCAGATTTGACCATTATCTCTTGTGAGCTTAAATTGAATTCAAATTTGATTTGATATGAGTTTCTTTGATTCCAAAAGTGTTATTATGTGTTTAGGGACATTCCTCAACCAATGGCACAAGTCAAATGGGTCTAGGTTAAGCATTTCAAAAAATGGCATAAACCATATGTGAGGGTTTTTGTGATTTCTCACTTTTATTCCTTTCTTTTTGTTTTGCTTCTCTTCTTGATCTTAATGGATCATCCTCTGGGGTTTTAGTAGTAAGCATAAGCACACAAACAATCCTCATGGCAAATTCACACAATAATGCACAATTACTATGCATAACACTATATGCAATTAAAAGTTTTTGTTAGGTCTAAAATTTGAAATTTGGAAACCCCCTTTCTCATTGATTTGAAATTTGGGATGTTACAAACCCTTCCCCCTTACAAAAGATCTCGTCCCGAGATCTTAAAGAAAACTAGGTACTAAAGAGATCTGGGAATTCCTTCTTCATATCTTCTTCTCGCTCCCAAGTGGCTTATTCTTCGGTATGATTGCTCCATTGAATCTTCAGGAACTTGATACTTCTGGTGCGGGTGGTTCTGAAAGCTTCTTCCAGGATGCAAATAGGTACTTTGCGATAGGTCAAGTCCTTGTTGATATCCACAGCTCGGTGATCGATGTTCTTGAACACCTCCGTCTTCTCCGGAACTTCTAAGCACTTCCGAAGTAGTGATATGTGAAACACATTATGCACAAAGGACATTTCTTCCGGTAATTCAAGCTGATATGATACTTCTCCTCGGTGGCTCAGAACTTTGAAGGGTCCGACATATCTGGGGGCAAGCTTTCCTCGAAGTTGGAATCTCTGCATTCCTTTGAGGGGTGATACTTTGAGATACACGAAATCTCCGATGTCGAAGGTCATCTCTCGGCGTCTCTTGTCGGCATAACTCTTCTGTCTTGACTGGGCAGTCTTGAGGTATTCACGGATCTTTTGAACCTTCTCTTCGGCTTCTCGGAGAATATCTGGGCCGAAGATTTGACTATCTCCGACTACCGACCAGTTCAGAGGGGTACGGCACTTCCTTCCGTACATGGCTTCAAAGGGGGCCATTTGCAAGCTGGCTTGATAGCTGTTGTTGTAGGAAAATTCTGCGTAAGGCAGACAGTCTTCCCACTTAGATCCATACTCTAGCACACATGCTCTCAACATATCTTGAAGGATTTGGTTGACTCTTTCCGTCAGTCCATCAGTCTGCGGGTGATAGGCTGTGCTGAAATTTAGCCGGGTTCCTAGTCCTTTGATAACCCACAAGTATAGGGGATCGCAACAGTCTTCGAGGGAAGTAAAACCCAAATTTATTGATTCGACACAAGGGGAGGTAAAGAATACTTATAAGCCTTAACAACTGAGTTGTCAATTCAGCTGCACCTGGAAAAGCACTAGTAACAGGGGTGATGTGAAAGCAGCAATAATATGAGAGTAATAGTAACAGTAACGCAGCAGAGGTAATAGTAACACAGGAGCAATGGCACCAGAAAATAGTTGATACTACTTCCAATGACCTAAAGAACGAGTATATGATGATGAGAGATGGACCGGGGTTCCCAGCGATCTACACTAGTGGTAACTCTCCAATAACAAGTAACAAGTGTTGGGTGAACAAATTACAGTTGGGCAATTGATAGGATTCAAAGCATTAAGTTAGAACATCCAGATTATTAATCATGTAGGCATGTTTTCCATATATAGTCGTACGTGCTCGCAATGAGAAACTTGTACAACATCTTTTGTCCTACCAGCCGGTGGCAGCCGGGCCTCAAGGGAATCTACTGGATATTAAGGTACTCCTTTTAATAGAGTACCGGAGCAAAGCATTAACACTCCGTGAAAACATGTGATCCTCATATCTAAGCCTTCCCCTCCAGTTGTCCCAATTTCTGTCACTTTGGGGCCTTTGGTTCCGGACATAGACATGTGCATACAACTTGTAGATACAATCTAAGCAATAATATAAAGCTCAAATCTAAGATCATGCCACTCGGGCCCTAGTGACAAGCATTAAGCATAACAAGATTGCAGCAACAATAACTTCACAAACTTTATAGATAGACTAATCATAATGTATCATCCATCGGATCCCAACAAACACAACACCGATTACATCAGATGAATCTCAATCATGTAAGGCAACTCATGAGATCATTGTATTGAAGTACATGGGATAGAGAGTACCAACTAGCTACTGCTAGAACCCGTAGTCCATGGGGGAACTACTCACGGAGCATGATGGAGGCGGTGGCGTCGATGGAGATGGCTTCCGGGGGCACTTCCCCGTCCCGGCAGGGTGCCGGAACAGAGACTTCTGTCCCCCGAATTGGAGTTTTGCGATGGCGGCGGCTCCCCTGGAGTCTTTCTGGAGTTTCGTCAATTCATATCGCATTTTTAGGTCGAAAGGGCTTATATAGGCGAAGAGGCGGCGCAGGAGGGGCCACAGGGTGCCCTCCCCATAGGCCGGCGCGGCCAGGGGCTGGCCCGCGCGGCCCTATGGTGTGGGGGCCCTAGGCCTCCCCTCTGACTCCCCTTCGGTGTCCTGGTCCGTCTCGGTGAATTATGATGTTTGGCGTTGATTTCGTCCAATTCCGAGAATATTGCCCGAACAGCCTTTCTGGAACCAAAAACAGCAGAAAACAGGAACTGGCACTGTGGCATCTTGTTAATTGGTTAGTTCCGGAAAACGCATAAAATCATCATAAAGTGCAAGCAAAACATGTAAGTATTGTCATAAAACAAGCATGGAACGTCAGAAATTATGGATACGTTGGAGACGTATCAGCATCCCCAAGCTTAGTTCCTACTCGTCCTCGAGTAGGTAAACGATAAAAAGAATAATTTCTGTAGTGACATGCTACTTACATAACCTTGATCATACTATTACAAAGCATATGAAATGAATGAAGTGACTCAAGGCAATAATCTATAGTTGCTAACAAATAGATAACATATAGCAAAACTTTTCATGAAGAGTACTTTCAAGACAAGCATCAAAAGTCTTGCACAAGAGTTAACTCACAAAGCAATAGATTCAAAGTAAAGGCATCGAAGCAACACAAAGGAAGATATAAGTTTCAGCGATTGCTTTCAACTTTCAACATGCATATCTCATGGATAATTGTCAACATAAAGTAATATGATGAATGCAAATAAGCAAGTATGTAAGAATCAATGCACAGTTGACACAAGTGTTTGCTTCTAAGGTGGAAGGAAGTAGGTAAACTGACTCAACATAAAGTAAAAGAAAGGCCCTTTGCAGAGGGAAGCATGGATTAAATCATGTGCTAGAGCTTTTTAAGTTTTGAAATCATATAGAGAGCATAAAAGTAAAGTTTTGAGAGGTGTTTGTTGTTGTCAACGAATGGTAATGGGTACTCCAACTACCTCACCAACCAGACTTTCGAAGAGCGGCTCCCATGAAGGACGTTATCTCTACCAGCAAGGTAGATCATCCCTCTTCTCTTTTGTTTACACACGTATTTTAGTTTTATTATAGGTGACACTCCCCCCAACCTTTGCTTACACAAGCCATGGCTAACCGAATCCTCGGGTGCCTTCCATCAATCTCATACCATGAAGGAGTGTCTATTTGGAAAATTAAGTTGCTTACTGATGAATCAGAGCAAAACATGTGAAGAGAATTATTAATGAAGTTTGATTAATCGGGGCTGGGAACCCCATTGCCAACTCTTTTTGCAAAATTATTTGATAAGCGGATGTGCCACTAGTCCATAATGAAAGTCTGTCAAGAGTAAATGACAAGGTTGAAAGATAAACACCACATACTTCCTCATGAGCTATAAAACATTGACACAAATTGAGAAGCATTTTGAATTGTTTAAAGGTAGCACATGAAGTATTTACTTGGAATGGTAGGAAATACCACATAGTAGGTAGGTATGGTGGACACACATGGCATAGGTTTTGGCTCAAGGTTTTGGATGCACGAGAAGCATTCCCTCTCAGTACAAGGCTTTGGGCTAGCAAGGTTATTTGAAGCAAACACAAGTATGAACCGGTACAGCAAAACTTACATAAGAACATATTGCAAGCATTATAATACTCTACACTGTCTTCCTTGTTGCTCAAACACTTTTACCAGAAAATATCTAGACCTTAAGAGAGAGCAATTATGCAAACCAATTTTAACAAGCTCTACAGTAGTTCTCCACTAATAGGTTTAAACTACATGATATAAGAACTTAATCATGATCTGCTTGAGAGCTCAAAACAATTGCCAAGTATCAAATTGTTCAAGACAATATGAGGCATTTTCTGTTTCCAACCAAATAACAATAAATGCTGTAGCTTCCAACTTTTATCATTGAACATTAAAAGTAAAATGAAGAACAAGTGTTCATATGAAAAAGCGGAGCGTGTCTCTCTCCCACACAAAGATTGCTAGGATCCGATCTTATTCAAACACAAACAAAAATAAAAGCACACAGACGCTCCAAGTAAAGCACATATGATGTGACCGAATAAAAATATAGTTTCAATAGAAGAAACCTGATAAGTTGATGAAGAAGGGGATGCCTTGGGCATCCCCAAGCTTAGACGCTTGAGTCTTCTTGAAATATGCAGGGATGAACCACGGGGGCATCCCAAAGCTTAGACTTTTCACTCTTCTTGATCATATATCATCCTCCTCTCTTGACCCTTGAAAACTTCCTTCACACTAAACTTCTCATAAACTTCATTAGAGGGGTTAGTACTCAAAAAACTTTAATCCACTTTAGTCCTGTAGTGACACATTGCAAGAACTCAATAAAACATTAGCTACAGCTCTCCACGTCTAGAAAGCCTCGCTTAAAGTCCACAAGAGACAATGCAAAAAAACAGAGACAGAATCTGTCAAAACAGAACAGCTAGTAAATACGAATTTTTAAGAGGTACTTCCGTTGCTCAAATCAGAAAACTCGAAACTAATGAAAGTTGCGTACATATCTGGGAAACATGCACGTAAATTGGCAGATTTTTCTGAGTTACCTACAGAGATCCCTGCCCAAATTCGTGACAGATAGAAATCTGTTTCTGCGCAGAAATCCAAATCTAGTATCAACCTTCTATTAGAGACTTCACTTGGCACAACAATGCAATAAAATAAAGATAAGGAGAGGTTGCTACAGTAGTAACAACTTCCAAAACACAACAAAACAGTAGCAAAATAAAGACATGGGTTATCTCCCAAGAAGTGCTTTCTTTATAGCCGTTAAGATGGGCTCAGCAATTTTAATGATGCTCACATAAAAATAGAGAATGAAGCAAAAGAGAGCATCAAGAAGCAAATTCAAAACACATTTAAGTCTAACCCACTTCCTATGCATAGGAATCTTGTACACAAATAAACTCATGAAGAATAAAGTGACAAGCATAGAAAGATAAAACAAGAGTAGCTTCAAAATTTTAAGCATATAGAGAGGTGTTTTAGTATCATGCAAATTTCTACAACCATATTTTCCTCTCTCATAATAATTCTCAGTAGCTTCATGAACAAACTCAACAATATAACTATCACATGCAGCATACTTTTCATGATTTCCAAACACATAATTTTTATCAAGTTCAAAAATAGTGGGATTAAAACTTTCAAATCCACTTTTATCAATAATATAACAGGATGATTGATCAATCTCAAGAGATATGGGACTCATACATGAAGTCAAGAACTCTCCAATCCCATTTTCATTAGTAGTACAATTAATATTATCAAGTAACATAGGACCATCATCTAGAGCTTTATCATAAACATTTGCTACGCAAAACTCTTTAGTATCATGCATTTCGACATCAGGCACAAACAAAGCATTATCATAAGATTTATCAAAATAGCATGGATTATCATAAATAATAGTAGCATACTTATTCTCACAAGTTTTACTCATAGGTAATATTTCAAGAGAATCCACAGGAACATAACATTCAACCTCCTTCGGTAAGCATGGAGGACAATCAAATAGTGTAAGAGATAAAGAGTTACTCTCATTAGAAGGTTGGCATGGGTAGCTAATCCATTCTTCCTCCTTTTGTTCATCACTCTCCTCTTCTTTTTCATCCAATGAGCTTTCAGGTTCATCAATTTCCTCCTCTTTTTCATCCAATGAGCTTTCAGGTTCATCAATTTCTTCTTCCACAGGTTCCTGCAAATTGTGAGTGCATTCTTGTGCATTAATGAGTCTCTCTTTATAATCAATGATATAAGGATTATCACTATAACTTTCATTGCAAAAATTAAGGATAGAAGAGACATAATCTTTAAGGTCCTTACAAATAACACAAGTTTCATAATTCTTAACCATGAAGGATTCTATCTCAGAGGCTCCCATAAATATGACAAATTGTTCTACCTCTTCGAACCCAAGATGAATATAGTTATTCCAATTATAGTTCTTAATTAAAACTTCTTCACTAAAGCCACATTGAAATTTCAGATGTTTAGTATCCTCTTCAGAGCAACAATTTATATCATGGCGTTTAAGCAAAATTTTAGCAATTGTATTCAATTTTTCTATCATAGCACTCATTACTTTACCAGTTCTTGATTCTCTATAATTATTATAATATTCTATGAGCTCCAAATAGGTTATAGGTTCTCCCATAACAACAGTTTTTAATTTTTAGGTTTTTCAAATTTTTATGGATTTTTGGGTATATGAGAAAAGTAAAACAAAACAAAAAGAAACTAAACAAAAGTAAACTAAGCAAAACAAAATAAAACAAAATAAAACAGAGAGAGAGGTAGAGTGTACTCCCCAGGTGAACTTATGAGTAGAGCTATGCCTCCCCGGCAACGGCGCCAGAAAACAGTCTAGATAACCCACAAGTATAGGGGATCGTAGCAGTCTTCGAGGGAATTAAAACCCAAATTTATTGATTCGACACAAGGGGAGGTAAAGAATACTTATAAGCCTTAACAACTGAGTTGTCAATTCAGCTGCACCTGGAAAAGCACTAGTAACAGGGGTGATGTGAAAGCAGCAATAATATGAGAGTAATAGTAACAGTAACGCAGCAGCGGTAATAGTAACACAGGAGCAATGGCACCAGAAAATAGTTGATACTACTTCCAATGACATATAGAACGAGTATATGATGATGAGAGATGGACCGGGGTTCCCAGCGATCTACATTAGTGGTAACTCTCCAATAACAAGTAACAAGTGTTGGGTGAACAAATTACAGTTGGGCAATTGATAGGATTCAAAGCACTAAGTCAGAACATCCAGATTATTAATCATGTAGGCATGTTTTCCATATATAGTCGTACGTGCTCGCAATGAGAAACTTGTACAACATCTTTTGTCCTACCAGCCGGTGGCAGCCGGGCCTCAAGGGAATCTACTGGATATTAAGGTACTCCTTTTAATAGAGTACCGGAGCAAAGCATTAACACTCCGTGAAAACATGTGATCCTCATATCTAAGCCTTCCCCTCCAGTTGTCCCAATTTCTGTCACTTTGGGGCCTTTGGTTCCGGACATAGACATGTGCATACAACTTGTAGATACAATCTAAGCAATAATATAAAGCTCAAATCTAAGATCATGCCACTCGGGCCCTAGTGACAAGCATTAAGCATAACAAGATTGCAGCAACAATAACTTCACAAACTTTATAGATAGACTAATCATAATGTATCATCCATCGGATCCCAACAAACACAACACCGATTACATCAGATGAATCTCAATCATGTAAGGCAGCTCATGAGATCATTGTATTGAAGTACATGGGATAGAGAGTACCAACTAGCTACTGCTAGAACCCGTAGTCCATGGGGGAACTACTCACGGAGCATGATGGAGGCGGTGGCGTTGATGGAGATGGCTTCCGGGGGCACTTCCCCGTCCCGGCAGGGTGCCGGAACAGAGACTTCTGTCCCCCGAATTGGAGTTTCGCGATGGCGGCGGCGCCCCTGGAGTCTTTCTGGAGTTTCATCAATTCGTATCGCGTTTTTAGGTCGAAAGGGCTTATATAGGCGAAGAGGCGGCGCAGGAGGGGCAACAGGGTGCCCTCCCCATAGGCTGGCGCGGCCAGGGGCTGGCCCGCGCGGCCCTATGGTGTGGGGGCTCCAGGCCTCCCCTCTGACTCCCCTTCGGTGTCCTGGTCCGTCTCGGTGAATTATGATGTTTGGCGTTGATTTCGTCCAATTCCGAGAATATTGCCCGAACAGCTTTTCTGGAACCAAAAACAGCAGAAAACAGGAACTGGCACTGTGGCATCTTGTTAATTGGTTAGTTCCGGAAAACGCATAAAATCATCATAAAGTGCAAGCAAAACATGTAAGTATTGTCATAAAACAAGCATGGAATGTCAGAAATTATGGATACGTTGGAGACGTATCATCCTTCATGTACTTTCTGCCAGAATCTTGAGGTGAATTGAGATCCTCTATCTGACACAATTGACTTCGGGGTTCCGTGCAGGCTAACTATTCTGGAGATGTATAACTCAGCTAGGTTTGGGCCTTGGTATGTGGTCTTGACGGGGATGAAATGGGCTACCTTGGTTAATCTATCGACCACTACCGAAATAGAATCATTTCCTCTACTTGATTTGGGGCAGACCAGTGATAAAGTCCATTCCTACCGAGTCCCACTTCCATTCAGGAATCTGTAATGGCTGCAACAATCCTGCGGGTCGCTGATGTTCTGCTTTGACTCGTTGACAGATGTCACACTCAGCTATGTAGCTTCCGATTTCTCGCTTCGTTCCATGCCACCAAATTTTTTCCTTCAAGTCTTGGTACATCTTGGTTCCTCCGGGGTGAATGGAATACAAGGTATCATGGGCTTCCTTTAGAATGACTTGCTTCAACTCTGAATCTGACGGCACACATAGGCGTCCGTTGTACCACAGAACTCCTTCTTCATCTTTGGTAAATCCCGGTGCCTTTCCTGCAGCTATTTGACTCTTGATTCCATCAATGCTGGCATTTCCCTTCTGAGCTTCCTTGACCTGACTCATCAAAGTGGGCTGGAGCTCAATGCTCGCTAGGAATCCTTCACTAACTAGCTCTAGTCTAAACTGTTCAAATTCTTGATACAAACTAGGCTGTTCTTCTGCGATCATGGAGTTCAAATGAATTGGCTGTCTACTCAGGGCATCTGCTACCACATTGGCCTTGCCGGGGTGATAGTGAATTTCCATGTCGTAATCCTTGATCAATTCAATCCATCTTTGCTGCCTCATATTCAGCTCCTTCTGGGTGAAAATATACTTCAGGCTCTTGTGATCCGAATAGATCTCGCATCGATTACCCATGAGGTAATGACGCCATACTTTCAAGGCTAAGACTACGGTTGCTAACTCCAAGTCATGGGTTGGATAGTTCTGCTCATTTTGCTTCAGTTGTCTTGACAGGTATGATATCACCTTGCCTTCTTGCATCAACACACATCCAAGACCAATCTTGGATGCGTCACAATAGACGTCAAATGGCTTGGTGATATCGGGCATGATCAATATTGGGGCTGTGGTTAATCTGCGCTTGAGTTGCTGGAAACTCTCTTCACACTTATCAGTCCAGTCAAACTTCTTGTCCTTCTTCAACAGTTGAGTCATTGGTCTTGCTATGCTGGAAAATCCTTCAACAAACCTGCAGTAATATCCCGCTAATCCCAGAAATGTACGGACTTCAGTCTGGGTGGTTGGGGCTTTCCATTCCTCAACGGTCTTGATCTTAGCGGGATCTACGGCAATTCCTCCTGCAGACAAGATGTGTCCCAGGAATCCTACTTCCTGCAACCAAAACTCACATTTGCTGAACTTGGCGTACAACTTGTGCTGCCTAAGGGTTTCTAGGATAACTTCCAAATGTTGCTCATGTTCTTCTTCGGATTTGGAGTAGATAAGGATGTCGTCGATGAAGACAACAACAAACTTATACAAAAAGTTCATAAAGATCTTATTCATGAGATTCATGAAATAAGCGGGGGCATTGGTCAATCCAAATGACATGACATTGTACTCATACAATCCATATCTAGTGGTGAAGGCAGTCTTAGGGTTATCCGTTGCACAAATCTTCAGTTCATGGTAACCAGTCCTAAGATCAATCTTAGAGAACACATTGGCACCGGTCAGCTGGTCAAACAGGTCTTCTATCTTTGGCAAGGGGTATTTGTTCTTGATGGTGACATCGTTAAGCTTACGGTAATCCGTACATAAACGAGTGGCATCGTCTTTCTTATCCACAAACAAAACTGGTGATCTCCAAGGCGACGCATTTGGTCGAATCAGACCTTTGTACAACATGTCATCCAGTTGCTTTTTTCAGTTCCACTAACTCTGCGGGGTTCATGCTATAGGCTCTCTGGGCTATAGGTCCTGTTCCAGGGATTAACTCAATGATAAACTCGATATCCCAATCTGGGGGCATACCGGGTAGATCATCAGGAAACACATCGGGATATCGACAGACGACCCTGATCTGGTCCAAGGTTGGCTTGGCTAAGCTCTGGTTGCAGGTGAACTTTCTGGGCAGCCTTTCAGACACGTGTTCTACTAACACTCCGGTGCTACTAGTCATGGTGATGGCCTTCTTGGCACAGTCAATCAATCAATGATGTTTCGACATCCAATCCATACCCAGTACTACTTCCAAACCTTTTGTTCCCAGAACAATCAAATTTTCATAAAAATCTATTTCATGGATTCTGATGGGTACATCTTTGCAAATTTTTCTAGTTTTTGTAGTTGAACCAGGTATTTGAACTATCATGACATGTTTCAAACTGATTGGTTGAATCTTACTAGTGCATGCAAAATCTTTGGTAACAAACGAATGCGATGCTCCAGAATCAAACAACACTCTTACAGGTATTGAGTTAACAGAGAACATACCCAGCACGACATCTGGTGCTTCCTGGGCTTCCTCGGTGTTCATGTGGAAGAGGCGGCCACCGCGGTTGTTCAGGTTGTTCAGGGTGAACTTCCTACCGGTGGAGACACGGTGTTGCTGCTGAGAAGGGGCAGAGGTATTGAGGGTGGTCTTGGGTAGCTTCTTGGGGCACTCATTGGAGTAGTGTCCCACTATTCCACATTCATAACAGGTCACAGTCGACTTGTCCTTGGGGGCGACGGGGATAGCGTTGCTCCCAGTCCTTGGAGCGGTGTTGTTGTTGTGGTTGCCGGGGGCTCTCATTGGGGCACGGTTGAAGTTGTTGTTGTTGGCATGGTGGTTGTTGTTGTTGTGGCCTCCTAGCCTTGGGTGTCCTCCACTCCGATTCTGGAAACTCGGACGTGACAGCGGCACATGGGGCTTGTTGTTCCTGGGGTTGAATCCTCCGCTTGAACTAGGGCGATACCTTGGGGTATTGCTGGGCCCACTCTGATTCATCATGCGGCATTTAGGGTTCTCATTGGCTTGATGCAGTTTGCCCTCCATCTGGATGGCTGAGTCCACCAGAGCTTCTAAGTCAGCAAAGGGGATGTTGACCAGCACAGTCTGCATCTCATCGTGCAGTCCGTTCAGGAATATTTCCTTCCTCTTCTCGGTGGTGTCGGTCTCGTCCGAGGCATACCTTGACAGAGTAAGAAATCTGTCGCGGTATTCTACCATGGACATTCTACCTTGCTTGAGTTCCCGGAACTCATCCCTCATCTTCTTATCAGACCCGGGGGCACGTGATACTTGCTGAACTTGAGCTTGAAATCTGCCCAAGTCATGATCTGTCCGGCATTCATGGCACGGGTGCTGGTCCACCAGGCTCTGGAAGGTCCTGCTAGGTAATGAGTGGCAAACAAGACTTTTTATGCGGCTTTGACTCCCGCAACTTCCAGATTATTCTCCATGGTCTGGAGCCAGTCATCGGCATCAAGTGGCTCTTCTGTTTTGCTGAACATCGGAGGGTTGGTGTTTTGAAAGTTCTTCAGCTTTGACCCAGGGTGATCATGGTTTCCATGGCCTTGGTTGTTGTGGGAAATCTGTTGTAGTGCAGCAATGTTGGCTTGTCTTTCAGCCCTCTCAACTTCTCGATCTGCCATCAGGGTTTGCAAAAGTTGCATCATTGCATCTTGACTGCCGCTGCGAGTCGGAGGGGCCATCTGAACATTGAGATAGATCATGAGATGAGAGGGAATTTTTCTATGGCTTGTTTTGGGTACGTTAGAAGTTTAAAACTTGAAGACTTGTCATGTTGAAAACAAACACACTTTCATTCATTCAAACAACACACATTACAAGCTAACACATTAATGGTTTTAAGAACCATTTCTCCATGCTACGATACAAGGGACCCTGATACAAACTCACACCTACGCACGTGAACAAGTGAACTACTCATCATCTACATCTATCGGGATGTAGTCATCTTCTCCGGCCTCCATGAACTCGTAGTCCTCCACATCAGTGTTCTCATCCTCTTCGAAGTCGTCATCATCACTCAGGAAGGCTGCTCCTCCCTGAATGTCTTCACCTTCTTCTTCCATCTCCCTCAGCTGAGTCTCCTGAGCCTGAACAGTTGCCTCCAGGGATGCTATCTTCGCACGAAGGCGAGCGATGGTGGAGTCCTTCTTGGCTCACTGCTGGCGGAGTGTCTTGTGATCCTTGGCCAGCATCTTGATGGTCTCAGTCTGCAGAGACAGCTGGAGGTGAGTCTGGTTGGCGTAGATGCGGGAGTTGTCCAGTTCCTTCTGGGTCTCGTGTAGCGTAAAGTCCAGATGCTCCACATGGTGCTTCAGCTCGGGGTGTGACTGCAGGTCCATGGGTCCTCCAATGGAGTCATGCCTCGCAAAGTGAGCGAAGCGAGAGTCCTGGATCCCAATCACATTCTGCCCGCACAGACGGGTGATACGCATACAGCACGCGACCGTTGGGAACCCCAAGAGGAAGGTGTGATGCGTACAGCGGCAAGTTTTCCCTCAGTAAGAAACCAAGGTTTATCGAACCAGTAGGAGCCAAGAAGCACGTCGAAGGTTGATGGCAGCGGAGTGTAGTGCGGCGCAACACCAGGGATTCCGGCGCCAACGTGGAACCTGCACAACACAACCAAAGTACTTTGCCCCAACGTAACAGTGAGGTTGTCAATCTCACCGGCTTGCTGTAACAAAGGATTAGATGTATAGTGTGGATGATGATTGTTTGCAGAAAACAGTAGAACAAGTATTGCAGTAGATTGTATTCGATTAAAAGAATGGACCGGGGTCCACAGTTCACTAGAGGTGTCTCTCCCATAAGAATAAGCATGTTGGGTGAACAAATTACAGTTGGGCAATTGACAAATAAAGAGGGCATGACCATGCACATACATGATATGATGAGTATAGTGAGATTTAATTGGGCATTACGACAAAGTACATAGACCGCTATCCAGCATGCATCTATGCCTAAAAAGTCCACCTTCAGGTTATCATCCGAACCCCTTCCAGTATTAAGTTGCAAACAACAGACAATTGCATTAAGTATGGTGCGTAATGTAATCAATAACTACATCCTCGGACATAGCATCAATGTTTTATCCCTAGTGGCAACAACACATCCACAACCTTAGAACTTTCTGTCACTGTCCCAGATTTAATGGAGGCATGAACCCACTATCGAGCATAAATACTCCCTCTTGGAGTTACTAGCAAAAACTTGGCCAGAGCCTCTACTAACAACGGAGAGCATGCAAGATCATAAACAACACATAGATATAAATTGATAATCAACATAACATAGTATTCTCTATCCATCGGATCCCAACAAACACAACATATAGCATTACAGATAGATGATCTTGATCATGTTAGGCAGCTCACAAGACCCGACAATGAAGCACAATTAGGAGAAGACGACCATCTAGCTACTGCTATGGACCCATAGTCCAGGGGTGAACTACTCACTCATCACTCCGGAGGCGACCATGGCGGTGAAGAGTCTTCCGGGAGATGATTCCCCTCTCCGGCAGGGTGCCGGAGGCGATCTCCTGAATCCCCCGAGATGGGATTGGCGGCGGCGGCATCTCTGGAAGGTTTTCCGTATCGTGGCTCTCGGTACTGGGGGGTTTCGCGACGAAGGCTATAAGTAGGCGGAGGAGATAGGTCAGGGGGCCGCACGAGGGCCCCACACAACAGGCCGGCGCGGCCAAGGGCCAGGCCGCGCCGCCCTAGTGTGTCGCCACCTAGTGGCCCCACTTCGTATCATCTTCGGTCTTCTGGAAGCTTCGTGTGAAAATAAGCCCCTGGGCGTTGATTTCGTCTAATTCCGAGAATATTTCCTTACTAGGATTTCTGAAACCAAAAACAGCAGAAAACAACAACTGGCTCTTCGGCATCTTGTTAATAGGTTAGTGCCGGAAAATGCATAAATATGACATAAAGTATGCATAAAACATGTAGGTATCATCAATAATGTGGCATGGAACATAAGAAATTATCGATACGTCGGAGACGTATCAGAATCCCCAAGCTTAGTTCCTGCTCGTCCCGAGTAGGTAAACGATAACAAAGATAATTTCTGGAGTGACATGCCATCATAACCTCGATCATACTATTGTAAGCATATGTAATGAATGCAGCGATGAAAGCAATGGTAAATGACATGAGTAAACAAATGAATCATAAAGCAAAGACTTTTCATGAATAGTACTTTCAAGACAAGCATCAATAAGTCTTGCATAAGAGTTAACTCATAAAGCAATAAATCAAAGTAGAGGTATTGAAGCATCACAAAGGAAGATTAAGTTTCGGCTGTTGCTTTCAACTCATAACATGTATATCTCATGGATATTGTCAATGTAAAGTAATATAACAAGTGCAATATGCAAGTATGTAGGAATCAATGCACAGTTCACACAAGTGTTTGCTTCTTGAGGTGGAGAGAAATAGGTGAACTGACTCAACATAAAAGTAAAAGAAAGGCCCTTCGCAGAGGGAAGCATTGGTTGCTATATTTGTGCTAGAGCTTTGGTTTTGAAAACAAGAACAATTTTGTCAACGGTAGTAATAAAGCATATGTATCATGTAAATTATATCTTACAAGTTGTAAGCCTCATGCATAGTATACTAATAGTGCCCGCACCTTGTCCTAATTAGCTCGGATTACCGGGATTATCATCGCAATACACATGTTTTAACCAAGTGTCATAAAGGGGTACCTCTATGCCGCCTGTACAAAGGTCTAAGGAGAAAGCTCGCATTGGATTTCTCGCTTTTGATTATTCTCAACTTAGACATCCATACCGAGACAACATAGACAACAGATAATGGACTCCTCTTTAATGCATAAGCATGTAGCAACAATTAATGTTCTCATATGAGATTGAGGATATTTGTCCAAAACTGAAACTTCCACCATGATTCATGGCTTTAGTTAGCGGCCCAATGTTCTTCTCTAACAGTATGCATGCTCTAACCATTAAATAAGTGGTAAATCGCCCTTACTTCAGACACGATGGACATGCATAGCAACTCACATGATATTCAACAAAGAGTAGTTGATGGCGTCCCCAGGAACATGGTTATCGCACAACAAGCAACTTAATAAGAGATAAAGTGCATAAGTACATATTAATACCACAATAGTTTTTAGGCTATTTGTCCCATGAGCTATATATTGCAAAGGTAGAGGATAGAAATTTAAAGGTAGCACTCAAGCAATTTACTTTGGAATGGAAGAGAAATACCATGTAGTAGGTAGGTATGGTGGACACAAATGGCATAGTGTTTGGCTCAAGGATTTTGGATGCATGAGAAGTATTCCCTCTCGATACAAGGTTTTAGGCTAGCAAGGCTATTTGAAACAAACACAAGGATGAACCGGTGCAGCAAAACTCACATAAAAGACATATTGTAAACATTATAAGACTCTACACCGTCTTCCTTGTTGTTCAACCCTTACTAGAAAGTATCTAGACCTTAGAGAGACCAATTATGCAAACCAAATTTTAGCAAGCTCTATGTATTTCTTCATTAATAGGTGCAAAGTATATGATGCAAGAGCTTAAACATGAGCACAACAATTGCCAAGTATCAAATTATTCAAGACATTTTACCAATTACTACATGTAGCATTTCCCGTTTCCAACCATATAACAATTTAACGAAGAAGATTCAACCTTCGCCATGAATACTATGAGTAAAGCCTAAGGACATATTTGTCCATATGCAACAGTGGAGCGTGTCTCTCTCCCACACAATGAATGCTAGGATCCATTTTATTCAAACAAAAAAAAAACGAAAACAAACCGACGCTCCAAGCAAAGTACATAAGATGTGATGGAATAAAAATATAGTTTCACTAGAGGAACCTGATAATGTTGTCGATGAAGAAGGGGATGCCTTGGGCATCCCCAAGCTTAGACGCTTGAGTCTTCTTGAAATATGCAGGGGTGAACCACCGGGGCATCCCCAAGCTTAGAGCTTTCACTCTCCTTGATCATATTGTATCATCCTCCTCTCTTGATCCTTGAAAACTTCCTCCACACCAAACTCAAAACAACTCATTAGAGGGTTAGTGCACAATCAAAATTTACATGTTCAGAGGTTACATAATCATTCTTAACACTTCTGGACATTGTACAAAGCTACTGAAAGTTAATGGAATCGAAAAATCCATCAAGCATATCAAAACAGGCAATGCGAAATAAAAGGCAGAATCTGTCAAAACAGAACAGTTCGTAAAGACGAATTTTATTGAGGCACCAGACTTGCTCAAATGAAAATGCTCAAATTGAATGAAAGTTGCGTACATATCTGCGGATCACTCACGTAAATTGGCATAATTTTTTGAGTTACCTACACAGAATTCTGCCCAAATTCGTGACAGCAAAGAAATCTATTTCTGCGCAGTAATCCAAATCTAGTATGAACCTTACTATCAACGACTTTACTTGGCACAACAATGCAACAAAATAAGATAAGGAGAGGTTGCTACAGAGTAACAACTTCCAAGACTCAAATATAAAATAAAAGTACTGTAGTAAAAACATGGGTTGTCTCCCATAAGCGCTTTTCTTTAACGCCTTTCAGCTAGGCGCAGAAAGTGTGTATCAAGTGTTATCAAGAGACGAAGCACCAACATCATTTTCACAATTTATCCCATTAGGTATCTTAGATGCTCCCTTATCTATAGTGGTTTTAAGAACTTTATCAATTTTAGGCCTATAATAGTTTTTTGGTTTAGGCACCTTAGAGACATACATGAACTTTTGCTCCTTACCCACATAAGCTTTCTCTCTAAACTTTATAGATGAAAAGGTTGAACTCAATGTTCCCATAGCCTCTTCAAGTTCACTAATCCTTTGGGTTTGATTATCATGAATAGCACAAGATTCTAAGATGGCAACTCTCTCATTAATTCCTCCTAGAGATTTATCAAGTTTATCAGTACTATCAAGTAATGCTCCCAAATTAGTATTAATACTTGGAAGGTTTTGCTCTATGGTTTCCAACTTTTTCATGACATCTTCAAGTGAGGTTTCAATTTTAACTTCATTAACAGGTGGTATTCCAAATAGACTCTCAATAATGCAACTAGCTTCTAAAGCAGGAGCGCCTAGGAAGTTACCTCCCGCGAGACAATCAAGAACATACCTATTCCAGCTAGAGATACCAACATAAAAATTCCTGAGTAGGATAGTGGTGGAGTGTTTCTTAGTGCACCTATTATGGGCATCACTAATTCTATACCAAGCATCTTTTAAACATTCTCCCCCTTGTTGCTTAAACGAACGAACTTCAACTTCAGGATTACTCATTTTAGCAATAGTAAATAAAGCAAACTAGATAAAGTAAATGCAAGTAACTAGTTTTTTTATGTTTTTAATATGGAGAATGCAAACAAGACGGTAAATAAAGTAAAGCTAGCAACTAATTTTTTTGTGTTTTGATATAATGCAACAAACGAGAAAGTAAATAAAGTAGTAAATAAAACAAAGCAAGACAAAAACAAAGTAAAGAGATTGGATTGTGGAGACTCCCCTTGCAGCGTGTCTTGATCTCCCCGGCAACGGCGCCAGAAAATTTGCTTGATACGCGTACAGCACGCGACCGTTGGGAACCCCAAGAGGAAGGTGTGATGCGTACAGCGGCAAGTTTTCCCTCAGTAAGAAACCAAGGTTTATCGAACCAGTAGGAGCCAAGAAGCACGTCGAAGGTTGATGGCGGCGGAGTGTAGTGCGGCGCAACACCAGGGATTCCGGCGCCAACGTGGAACCTGCACAACACAACCAAAGTACTTTGCCCCAACGTAACAGTGAGGTTGTCAATCTCACCGGCATGCTGTAACAAAGGATTAGATGTATAGTGTGGATGATGATTGTTTGCAGAAAACAGTAGAACAAGTATTGCAGTAGATTGTATTCGATTAAAAGAATGGACCGGGGTCCACAGTTCACTAGAGGTGTCTCTCCCATAAGAATAAGCATGTTGGGTGAATAAATTACAGTTGTGCAATTGACAAATAAAGAGGGCATGACCATGCACATACATGATATGATGAGTATAGTGAGATTTAATTGGGCATTACGACAAAGTACATAGACCGCTATCCAGCATGCATCTATGCCTAAAAAGTCCACCTTCAGGTTATCATCCGAACCCCTTCCAGTATTAAGTTGCAAACAACAGACAATTGCATTAAGTATGGTGCGTAATGTAATCAATAACTACATCCTCGGACATAGCATCAATGTTTTATCCCTAGTGGCAACAGCACATCCACAACCTTAGAACTTTCTGTCACTGTCCAGATTTAATGGAGGCATGAACCCACTATCGAGCATAAATACTCCCTCTTCGAGTTACTAGCAAAAACTTGGCCAGAGCCTCTACTAACAACGGAGAGCATGCAAGATCATAAACAACACATAGATATAAATTGATAATCAACATAACATAGTATTCTCTATCCATCGGATCCCAACAAACACAACATATAGCATTACAGATAGATGATCTTGATCATGTTAGGCAGCTCACAAGACCCGACAATGAAGCACAATTAGGAGAAGACGACCATCTAGCTACTGCTATGGACCCATAGTCCAGGGGTGAACTACTCACTCATCACTCCGGAGGCGACCATGGCGGTGAAGAGTCCTCCGGGAGATGATTCCCCTCTCCGGCAGGGTGCCGGAGGCGATCTCCTGAATCCCCCGAGATGGGATTGGCGGCGGCGGCGTCTCTGGAAGGTTTTCCGTATCGTGGCTCTCGGTACTGGGGGTTTCGCGACGAAGGCTATAAGTAGGCGGAGGAGATAGGTCAGGGGGCCGCACGAGGGCCCCACACAATAGGCCGGCGCGGCCAAGGGCTAGGCCGCGCCGCCCTAGTGTGTCACCACCTCGTGGCCCCACTTCGTATCATCTTCGGTCTTCTGGAAGCTTCGTGTGAAAATAAGCCCCTGGGCGTTGATTTCGTCCAATTCCGAGAATATTTCCTTACTAGGATTTCTGAAACTAAAAACAGCAGAAAACAGCAACTGGCTCTTCGGCATCTCGTTAATAGGTTAGTGCCGGAAAATGCATAAATATGACATAAAGTATGCATAAAACATGTAGGTATCATCAATAATGTGGCATGGAACATAAGAAATTATCGATACGTCGGAGACGTATCAACGGGCAAGTGCTTCATGAAGAGCACGAGCGAGTCCATCCAGCCAGTTGCTTTCCCGGATGGTGAAGTGGATCCTCTCGGAAGCGGGAGGCTCCATCCTGCCTCTCAGATCCGCAACGATGACCCACTGTAGTTCCCCTCCGGGCTGATCGTTGACTTGAGTTCCGAAGAACTCCGGGTGTGGGCGCCCGAGATGTAGAGACAAAGCATCCAAGTCCCTCTCAAAAACCAAGTTACCGCCATTGCCCAGCTGGTAAAACTTGGTCTGGTTGAGTGGCTCCATCTGTAAGTGAATTGGAGGAGTAAGTTAGAGAAGTGCAAGTGTATCAATTTTTTATGTAGAAAATTCAAAGTGAAGCATGACTTTCATCTTTTGAAAAAGGTCTCAAGGGTAAGAGTGTGAATAAGTTTTTTTGCAAATATTCACTTCATTTGTTTTTGAAACTAAGTTTTTCAGACGTCCATTCTAACTAGGGTCTCCTAAGGTCAAACAATGGCTCTGATACCAACTTGTCAACACCCGGATTTTTAAGTCCAGATGCCTATTATGCCATACATCGCAATCCCAGGAAGATTGTTTTTGCGAGACATAACAGTTGAATATCATAGAGTCATCATTCATTACAACACCATAATAGTCTTACAATAAAAAGGATCACATGATCCAGTCTCATTACAAGACTTGATCTAATGATCATTACATAACACATAGCGGAAGCGAAGTAGTAGTGGACTATCTATTCCACAGGCAACGCTTGACATTAGAAGAGGCTCCTAGTTGTCGTAGACGTCCTGTTGGTCGTCATCTTCATACTGCTGTTCAGCTTCATAGTCTGGCCATTTGAATAGCCAGGGACACAGCCGTGAGTACTTTCAAGTACTCGCAAACTAATACTAGTGTAAGTACTAACAGTTTAGTGAGAGGGTTCTAAGCTCTAAGTTTATTTGCATAAAGCCAGTTTTAGTTCATAAGCATTTAGTAAAGGACTCTTCATTTGCTAACTTTCTCAAGTGGGAACATTAGTGTCATTCCCACAACTCTATTGTGATTCAAAAACCAAGTCACAATTCAATTTCAAATCATAAGTCACCCTTTTTGAAAAGTTCTGATGACGGAACAATATGACCTTTCCAACTGTCCATGACCGCGGACGTGGCTATTCGAATAGTTTTACACTCTGCAGATGTTGCACACTTGTGCCACAACATTTGATTACATCCGTCAGGGATAACCCTGAATAATCATAACTCAGTATGCGGATCATCAACCATTAACCTTTCACTTACACATCCTAGTATAGGCACCTCTCCCCCACGAGCTTGGCCTCCCAGTGATAACCAACTGCTATCCTGGGAACTGCACAGGGCTTGGGTCAGACATTCACCTCATTTCACGTCATTTCACTTTCAACAGAGGCAGCCTCGGCATAACCTCTATGACACTTGTTCAGAGGGAACCCATACTAAAGACACATAAATTTCCAGCTAAAGCCTTACCCATAATCATGTATTGTGGGGGTACTCAAGAATTGGAATGGTATCGCATCCAACCCAATCATCAGTTTTTATCAAATTAAACAAGTCATCCAAGTCATATTCACCTTCAAAATCTTTCAATAGAATGACTCATCATTCCAAGGTTTTCAAAATCATTTCAAATCACCTGTTCCCATCTAGAGTAGTCATTTTTAGTTTTAGCACTAGCAACTAGTCATGAGGGGTGCTAATTAGCTTATATTGCTCTAGGCTAAATTTGATGCTCTTGTACTACTCCATATCTAAACTCAAGTTAACTATAAAATTAAACTTGCAAATCAAGGTAAAGCTTTGAGAGATAAAAACTGGGACTGGTAAAGTAAAACACAAGTAATAGGTTAATGGTGCCTTGCTCAAGGAGGGCTTTGCACTAAGGTAGCTTGCAAGAATATTAGCTTGCCTTGGTTGGTGTACTGATCAAAGTGGTCTTCTTCTTCCTAGAAGTAGACCTCCTCCTCCTGGTACTTGTAGCGACCTCACCCGGTAGGGTGCCGATCTCTGTGCGTGTCTGTGCAGTCCCTGGATCAATCGCTAGCACACACAGTACAAGATGTAATATCACGAAACAAAGGTCTTTATTACATCGTATGATCCAGAATTTACATAAAAGAATTACAAATTTCATAGCACAAGGCTAGCTATCATCAGAGTTTTACAACGAACAAACTTAGACAGCATGGAGTCCTTCGTCTTCATGTGCCACAGGCGAGCATGTTGAGGATAGACTCGTAACCCCTAACGTTTCCTTACTCATCGTCTGAAAAACCTGCAACATGATACGTTGCAGCCACGAATGGTCAATACATTTGAATTGTATTGGCAAGGACACTTTTGTGGACTCAAAAGGCATCCTATACCTACGTGCACATCTGGCTGGTAGATCTCAGGTTCATTTTGCATAAAGCCAATTTTTCCCTATCATTTATCAAAACATTTTCTTTCAATCTAATTAGCAGTAACATTGGTAAAACCCCAATGTACCAAATTAACAGTAGCATTGGTAAAGCCCCAATGTACCTTCCTACCCTTGTTCACCCATTCAAATTTTATTTAAGAAATTGGGATGAGGAGATCTTCGAACAAAGACTTGTCAGTTCGCTCAAGTTGTCCATAACCGGGGACACGGCTAAGTACTTAGATTTACACTCTCGAGAGGTTGTACACCTTTACCCACATGGCCAGGTCAATCCTTCTACCTCGATGCACATTTTGCTCAGAGGACAGGTGCAGACCGTGGCCGAGACCTTCTGTGTGTAATCACCCGAACCATTCCCTAAGGGCCCCGTTCCACCTACAGTATCTGTGGCACCCCCGGGATCAGGGTTAGACAAATACCAGATCTTCGTCTGACATAAGCCTAACCTTGAGCTCGAGAGACTACAGTGAGAGAATCGGTAACACAACAGTGACTCTACGACTCAAAAGAATATATTACAACTCTTAACAGAGTAAGATCCAAATTATTACACGCAGAGGTCACTGACCCAACATTCAACAAGCAACGGAAGCAAATTATGTTATTCTAAATAACAAGATAGCAAAGGGCTTAAGAAGCCATAACATAAAACGACGTCCCAGCCCATAAGTCGCAGGCTGCTGCCTGGGAACTCCAAACTAACCATCGATGTTAACGTAGAAACCACCTTCGGCTGTAGCGACTTCATCTGAAACAAAAGCATGCAAAGCTGAGTACAGGGACTCAACAAGACTTAGTACAACCTTTTAGCAAAGCGGGTATGCGGGCTTTCTGGTAGATCTTCTTTTGCGTAAAGCCAGTTTTCCTTTGTAAGATAATAGAGAAGAGAAGCTCGACTACTCAGAACCTTTGAAAGGGGATAAGAGAGCGACAACTCAATCTCTATTGATCATCATCTTGTATCCACCAATCTTCATCATCTCGAACCACTATCCTCGGATCACCCCCTCAACACCCGAAGAAGGTGTCCGTAAACACACATTGTTTGCCAAGTTTTACGATCAGGTTAAAGTTGTCTATGATCACAGAATCCATTCCCAAGTCGTCCATAACCGTGGACACGGCTTTTCGAAAAGATTTAACCCTGCAGGGGTGCACAACTTTACCCACACGCGCCAACCGACTCTTAGTGCCAACGTTTAAGCTTTCTTCCTTGGAAAGCCGGCAGAGGGTGGTTGACCACGACCTTTACCTTGCTGTCGCCGAGACCATGAGTCACGCGCTAAGGATTATTCCGCCGTAACGGGTCAAGTCCCGAAGTCGGTCCTTAACGATGTGAGGCGAGGTGGGTTTCCCCAGAGGCCGCAACCCCCAGCCACCACGGCCACGCTTACCTACCTGTTATGTACCTTTACCCCCAAGCAAAATGCAATGCATATGACCAGGTAACGCGCAAACTATGTGACTCATGGAATCTACTAGGCAAGTTAGTGAGTCGAGAGGGTACCATAACAGGGCCTCGTGTGGTTGTACGCTCGGTCTTGGTTCAAGAGGCGAGAACTCGGCTCCTAGGGTCGGCAGAAACGAAACAACCCACCACATCCCAATGTGGCCTCTCGTCTGAGCCTTTAAGCATGTTTATCATCATCTCTATACTTACCACGTCAACCTGTCATGCTAGATTCATTTCATTGTAAGGCTCCAGTCCGAAGACCGGAGTAGTAGCGTAACAAACTAAGCATGGCTAAGCATAAAGAGATAAAGGCTCTCGCGACGCACACATGCCAAACCTAGTTATGCTAGGAGCAGTGGATCAGGGTATCGAGGCTACGAAGGTCGGTCATGCAACAGATAGGGTAACTCTATCTATCGAGAAAAGACAGTTGAATCGTATGCGATATGTAGGAACCAAAGATAAAAGCATTTCGAAATCATAGATGACCCAGGTTAGGGCTTGCCTTGTCCCTCAGCGGATGAGTACTGTTCTTCGGTGGCGTTGACGTCGGACTCCGGCTCAGATCCTATCGCGAAGAACCAAACACCGGAAAGGGAAATACACAATCACCACATGGCATAATGCAATGCGCATCCAATATGAATGATATGTCAGGTTAAAGGAATTCGGTAAACCCTAGGTGCATCGTCAAATTAAAGGGGTTCCGACATCGGATACCGCCATATGAGAGGGGTGTTTTAGGGTTCTCTAATAAGCTCCACATTTAATTGTTTCAAGCATGTATGAAACATGGATAGGTAAATAGGAAATGTTTTTCTGATCAATTTGATATATAATTTTATATTTTTCTGATTTAATATGAATTATTTACCAATTACTGAAATAAACAGAAAATAGAAAAAGCTTTATTGCGTCATGCTGACGTCATGCTGACGTCAGCACGACCTTGAGCTCGCAGATGCTGCAGCAATCGGCCGATTGAGGCCGAATTCGGGGGCGTGCGCTGGGGCAACGGACGCAGGGCGTCGCGGCGAGCCTTTTGGTGGCGGCGCCGCCCACCAATGGTCGCCGGAGCGACCACGGCGGCGATGGCCGAAGGCGGCGCTCGCAGGCTCGCGTGGCGGCGGCGGTAGAGAGCGAGAGGGGGAGGGCCAGGGGCACGGGGAGAACCGCCTGCTCACCCTGGTGCCTCTGGAGGTGATGGCGAGCGCGGGGGAGGTCGGAATCGGCGGCGAGGTGCGGTGGCCGGCGGCTCAGGCTCCGGCCGATTCGGCCGATTTTGGCCCCGTCGGCGTGCGCTGGCTGGCGGAGGAGGAAGGGGGCGTCGAGGCGGAGCTTCTGGCGGTGGTGGCCGAGCGTGGGGATGCCGGGAACGGCGACAGCGAGGTTGGCCGGGGGCTAGGGTTTGCCCATGTCTCACAGAGAGAGAGAGAGGAAGGAGGGCGCCAGGGGGCAAGTGAGGACGGGAGGGAGAGAAGGGAGGACGGGGCGTCGTGGAGGTCTCCAGGACGTCTCCTCGTCCAGGCGGCGTCGGGCAGGAGGTGGCGCCGGCGAGCGCGCAAGTGCTGCCAGGCAGCTGCCTGCCTGTCGAAGGAGGAAGAGGACAAGGGGGGTTTTGCATAAAACCCCCTGGATTTTAGGGGTTTCTCGGGAAAAAGAAAAACATGGCACAAATTAGGATTTTTGGGTTGTTTTGAGCCAAATTTAGAGGGCTTTGTTGCAACAAATTTTATTAGAGCAAAACTACAACTTTTAGCAACATTGTTTCAACATTTTTTTGTTGCAAATTTCTCAATTTAAATGCAAATGCATGCATGCACATGAACAACTAGCAACATTACTTCATTAACAAAGTTGGTCTGTTACAACTCTACCCCCCTTACAAGAATCTCGTCCCCGAGATTCCTAAGTTTTAGAAAAGAAGGCAGGGTAATCAGATCGGAGACGATCTTCTCGTTCCCAGATTGCTTCTGACTCAGAGTGATGAGACCACTGAACTTTCAGGAACTTGATGGTTTGACGCCGAGTTTTACGCTCAGCTTCATCAAGGATACAGATAGGATACTCTCGATAGGTCAGATCCTCTTGGAGGTCAAGTGTCTCGTGATCAACACCACGGATGGGATCTTTGAAGCAACGTTTGAGTTGGGAAACATGGAAGACGTCATGAACTTCAGGAAAAGTTGGAGGGAGTTCCAACTTGTAAGCAAGTGCACCTCGTTTAGCAAGGATGCGGAAAGGACCAACATAGCGAGGGGCTAGTTTGCCTTTTATACCGAAACGATGGACACCTCTTAAAGGAGTGACTCAAAGATAAGCTTGCTCGCCAACTTCATAGTGAACTTCTTGATGATGACGATCATAATTGCTCTTTTGACGAGACTGAGCAGCTTTCAAACGCTCTCGGATAATGCCAACTTGAACTTCTGCTTCCTTGATCATGTCCGGTCCAAAGAATTGTCTTTCACCGGTTTCTGACCAATTCAGAGGGGTTCGACATTTCCGTCCATAAAGAGCTTCAAAAGGCGCCATGCCCAGGCTAGATTGGAAACTGTTGTTATAGGAGAATTCAGCAAATGGAAGACACTTTTCCCAATTCTTGCCGAAGGATATAACACAGGCCCTAAGCATGTCTTCAAGGATTTGATTCACCCTTTCGGTTTGACCACCAGTTTGAGGATGATAGGCCGTGCTGAAGGAAACACGAGTTCCCATAGCTTGTTGGAAACTGGCCCAGAACTTGGAAGTAAACAGGCTTCCTCGGTTAGAGATAATCCTCTTCGGAACACCATGAAGAGAGACTATTCGGGAAACATACAGATCTGCCAACTTGGTAGCAGTAATGTCTTCTCGGATAGGAAGGAAGTGAGCAACCTTGGATAGGCGATCAACAATTACCCATATAGCATTGCTTCCTTTCTGAGTTTTGGGAAGTCCAGTAATGAAATCCATACCAATTTCATCCCATTTCCATTCAGGGGTAGATAGAGGTTGAAGAGTACCAGCTGGTCTTTGATGCTCAGCTTTTACACGACGGCAAACGTCGCATTCAGCTACGAAGCGAGCGATTTCTCTTTTCATCCAGGTCCACCAGAACCTTTGGCGAAGATCCTAATACATCTTCGTACTTCCAGGATGAATAGATAGAGGAGACTCATGAGCTTCTCGGAGGATAAGCTCTCTTAGGCTCTTTTTCTTCGGCACCACCAAGCGGTTACCAAAGTAGACAACACCTTGATCGTTGACGGAGAAACATTTAGCATCTCCACTAGCAATGTTCTCTTTGATCTTAGTGATACCCAAATCACGCTTCTGAGCGGCTTTGATCTGGTCTTCAAGAGAGGGTTTTACCTCTAAGTTAGCAAGGAATCCCTGAGGAACAACTTCAAGTTTGAGTCTTGCAAATTCCTCATGAAGGGCAGGTTGACATTGCTTGAGCATCAGATTGTTGCAATATGACTTCCGACTTAGGGCGTCAGCAACGACGTTAGCCTTGCCGGGCTGATAGTTAAGACCCAAATCATAGTCCTTGATGAGTTCCAACCATCTTGTCTGCCTGAGATTCAGATCCGGTTGGGTAAAGAGATACTTCAGGCTTTGATGATCCGAGTACAACTCGCAACGATTACCGTAAAGGTAAGGTCGCCATTGCTTAAGAGCATGTACCACAGCTGCAAGCTCTAGATCATGAGTTGGATAATTGAGCTCATGTGGTTTCAACTGTCGAGAGGCATAAGCCACTACATGGCCATCTTGCATCAACACACATCCGAGCCCTTGAAGAGATGCATCACAGAAGATGACAAAGTCTTTGCTTGTGTCTGGAAGGACAAGTACCGGGGCGGTAGTCAGCTTTATTTTTAGTGTCTGAAAACTTTCTTCAGCCTTTTCGGACCACTCAAACTTCTTATCTTTCTTCAGAAGATCAGTCATTGGTTTGGCAATCTTGGAGAAATTCTCGATGTATCGACGGTAATAACCCGCCAATCCAAGAAAACTCTGAATTTCTTTGGCTGACTTAGGAGTCTTCCAGTCAAGAACGGATTGAACTTTATCTGGAATAACTGCAACACCTTTTGCAGAGACCACATGGCCTAGGAAGATGAGCTCTTGTAGCCAAAACTCACATTTAGAAAACTTGGCATAGAGACGATGTTCACGAAGCTTTGTCAGCACCAAACGCAAGTGTTCGGTGTGTTCTTCTTCGGTTTTGGAGTAGACCAGAATATCATCAATGTAGATAATGACGAATTTGTCAAGATACTCCATAAACACAGAGTTCATGAGCCGCATAAAAGTGGCTGGAGCATTAGTGAGACCAAAGGACATGACAGTGTACTCGTAAAGACCATAACGAGTCATGAACGCCGTTTTTGGAATGTCCTCTGTTCGGATTTTGATTTGATGGTAGCCTGATCTCAAATCCATCTTGGAAAAGACTTTGGCACCACTCAATTGATCAAAAAGATCATTGATTCGAGGTAGAGGATACTTGTTCTTGATGGTTACTGCGTTGAGCGGCCGGTAATCAACAACCAGGCGTGGAACATTGGTATCCCTCTTCTTGACAAAGAGTGCGGGACATCCCCAAGATGAAGTACTAGGTTGGATGTATCTTTTCCCTTCTAACTCTTCCAACTGCTTCTTCAGTTCAACCAACTCTTCTCGAGGCATACGATAAGGACGTCGAGATACAGGAGCAGTTCCAGGAACCAGCTCGATGACAAACTCCACACTTCTATCAGGTGGCATGCCAGGTAATTCCTCCGGAAAGACATCAGGGAAGTCACAAACCACCAGAACATCAGAAATTTCAAGCGGAGGTAAGACATCAAGGGCATACAACTCAGCATCAGGAATATGTACTGCTGATGGAGGTGTTGCTGACGGAGACCAATACAGAATGGAGCTTCCGGAAAGATCGGTTAGAGTAAGGGACCTGGCTGCACAATCAATGATAGCCTGATATTTAGCTAGCCAATCCATGCCCAAAATGATATCAATGTCGGTTGACTTGAGGGCAATGAGGGGAATCGAAAAAAGAAGATATCCAATCTCAATTTTATTCCCATGACTAACCATATTGGTTTGCCAAGTGGAACCCGGAGACTGAACCATTAGAGTAGTATGCAACTTCACAAAGGTTATCCCATGCAACTGAGCAAACTCTTGGGATATGAATGAATGCGATGCTCCAGAATCAAACAAAACTGTAGCTATAATGGAGTTGATTCGAAGCGTACCCATTATGACGCTTGGATCTGCTTCAGCTTCCTCAGCTGTGACATGGGTCAGATGACCACGACCAGCAACTGGAGGCTTGGTAGACTTAGTTGACTGTGGAACTCCATGAACACTGTGAGGGCACTCTCTCTTGAAGTGGCCAGGTTGACCACAAGTGAAGCACGCACCACTGCCTGGAGTACCCATAGCGGGACGATAGTTTGTTCCACCAGCATTGTTTGCAGGAGCACTTGGAGCTTGCGGACGAGGAGTATAACCGGAAGACTTTGGTGCATAAGGAGCACGAGGCACAACACTGTATGGAATGAAAACATGACGGCGCTGATTGCCTGATCCAGAAGACTGAGAAGTATCTCGAGGACGCTTGCGAGTTTCCTCATACTCCACCTTTCCTCTTTCTGCCTTCATAGCCTTGTTGACAAGATCTTGGCAGGTTGGGAAGTCCAGGAGATGAAGATCTCGACGAAGCTCAGGATCCAGTCCCTTGCGGAACAAGGCTTGCTTCTTGGCATCAGTAGAAGTTTCTTCAGGAGCATAGCAAGCAAGACGATAGAAGTGACCCTGGTAATCACAGATAGAACCACTGCCCTGCGTCAGCTTCAGAAACTCTTCTCTTTTCTCATCCATCAGACCCTCTGGGATATGATATGCACGAAAAGAAGCTTTGAATTCTGGCCAAGTTACGACATGACCGGCAGGCTGCATCAACAGGAAATTTTCCCACCATGAACCAGCAGCTCCTTCAAGATGGTAGGTGGCGAAATTCACCCAATCTGCTTGAGCAGCGTGGGCAACCTCAAGCTTGCGCTCGATGGTGCGGAGCCAGTAGTCAGCATCAAGTGGCTCGGTTGAATAACTGAACACTGGTGGGGTGAGGCGGATGAAGCTTCGGATCCCCACTTGTTCCTCATGACGCTGAGCTGTGTTACGCTCAATCCTTTCAAGGAGCCTAATGTTGTCTGCGCGATTGGCTTCATACATGGCCATAAGTTGGACCATAGAAGGAGGAGGAGGAAGCTCAGCATTCTCCTCGTGGCCATCTCCACGGCCATTGCCACGGCCATGACCACGACCACGACCACGGCCAGCACCACTTCTAGTACCGCCTGACATCCTGAGGAGAAGACAAAAACCATGAGACACGGATTCACCGGAAGGATTCAACATAAGGATAGCATATACCGAATGCAATGAGCATGCTGAGAAGACAAGACATGTGATATGAAGATATATCATCTTATCGATCATAGTAGTTAAACAAGCATACCAAATGTACACACTACTAACCGACTCACAAACCATGAAGATGGAATGCAAAGATGACATACCATCACCATGTCACATAAAGGCAAACAATTGGATGCTAAGCACCCGAAGCAAGAATAAAGGGACAATGCTTTAGATTAACTGAGGCATTCTGGAAACTCTGAGACAAGCAACCAGATACGGAGTACTGGAGAAAAAATAACCCAAACCAGTGTATCCTAGATATTGAATTGATAGGAAAGAAGAGAAACCTTTTTCCAATCAAAACCAGATAAGATGACTCAGCATAGAGTGACACCAGGTAAGGAGTAAAAAGAATCCTATTCAGAGTTTTGCAAATAAACTTTAGCTTTCAAATAGTTTTCGCAACAACTAGACTCAACATCGACCAGTGAACAAGGGTTTCCTACAGGCAGTTCGGCTCTGATACCAAAACCTGTGGCACCCCCGGGATCAGGGTTAGACAAATACCAGATCTTCGTCTGACATAAGCCTAACCTTGAGCTCGAGAGACTACAGTGAGAGAATCGGTAACACAACAGTGACTCTACGACTCAAAAGAATATATTACAACTCTTAACAGAGTAAGATCCAAATTATTACACGCAGAGGTCACTGACCCAACATTCAACAAGCAACGGAAGCAAATTATGTTATTCTAAATAACAAGATAGCAAAGGGCTTAAGAAGCCATAACATAAAGCGACGTCCCAGCCCATAAGTCGCAGTGCTGCCTCGGGAACTCCAAACTAACCATCGATGTTAACGTAGAAACCACCTTCGGCCGTAGGCGACTTCATCGAAACAAAAGCATGCAAAGCTGAGTACAGGGACTCAACAAGACTTAGTACAACCTTTTAGCAAAGCGGGTATGCGGGCTTTCTGGTAGATCTTCTTTTGCGTAAAGCCAGTTTTCCTTTGTAAGATAAGAGAGAAGAGAAGCTCGACTACTCAGAACCTTTGAAAGGGGATAAGAGAGCGACAACTCAATCTCTATTGATCATCATCTTGTATCCACCAATCTTCATCATCTCGAACCACTATCCTCGGATCACCCCCTCAACACCCGAAGAAGGTGTCCGTAAACACACATTGTTTGCCAAGTTTTACGATCAGGTTAAAGTTGTCTATGATCACAGAATCCATTCCCAAGTTGTCCATAACCGTGGACACGGCATTTCGAAAAGATTTAACCCTGCAGGGGTGCACAACTTTACCCACACGCGCCAACCGACTCTTAGTGCCAACGTTTAAGCTTTCTTCCTTGGAAAGCCGGCAGAGGGTGGTTGACCACGACCTTTACCTTGCTGTCGCCGAGACCATGAGTCACGCGCTAAGGATTATTCCGCCGTAACGGGTCAAGTCCCGAAGTCGGTCCTTAACGATGTGAGGCGAGGTGGGTTTCCCTGCAGGCCGCAACCCCCAGCCACCACGGCCACGCTTACCTACCTGTTATGTACCTTTACCCCCAAGCAAAATGCAATGCATATGACCAGGTAACGCGCAAACTATGTGACTCATGGAATCTACTAGGCAAGTTAGTGAGTCGAGAGGGTACCATAACAGGGCCTCGTGTGGTTGTACGCTCGG
Organism: Lolium perenne; assembly: GCF_019359855.2. NCBI lineage: Eukaryota > Viridiplantae > Streptophyta > Magnoliopsida > Poales > Poaceae > Lolium > Lolium perenne. Next base: position 220,845,266 of record NC_067247.2, read on the forward strand.
TCTTGGTTCAAGAGGCGAGAACTCGGTTCCTAGGGTCGGCAGAAACGAAACAACCCACCACATCCCAATGTGGCCTCTCGTCTGAGCCTTTAAGCATGTTTATCATCATCTCTATACTTACCACGTCAACCTGTCATGCTAGATTCATTTCATTGTAAGGCTCCAAATCCGAAGACCGGAGTAGTAGCGTAACAAACTAAGCATGGCTAAGCATAAAGAGATAAAGGCTCTCGCGACGCACACATGCCAAACCTAGTTATGCTAGGAGCAGTGGATCAGGGTATCGAGGCTACAAAGGTCGGTCATGCAACAGATAGGGTAACTCTATCTATCGAGAAAAGACAGTTGAATCGTATGCGATATGTAGGAACCAAAGATAAAAGCATTTCGAAATCATAGATGAACCAGGTTAGGGCTTGCCTTGTCCCTCAGCGGATGAGTACTGTTCTTCGGTGGCGTTGACGTCGGACTCCGGCTCAGATCCTATCGCGAAGAACCAAACACCGGAAAGGGAAATACACAATCACCACATGGCATAATGCAATGCGCATCCAATATGAATGATATGTCAGGTTAAAGGAATTTGGTAAACCCTAGGTGCATCGTCAAATTAAAGGGGTTCCGACATCGGATACCGCCATATGAGAGGGGTGTTTTAGGGTTCTCTAATAAGCTCCACATTTAATTGTTTCAAACATGTATGAAACATGGATAGGTAAATAGGAAATGTTTTTCTGATCAATTTGATATATAATTTTACATTTTTCTGATTTAATATGAATTATTTACCAATTACTGAAATAAACAGAAAATAGAAAAAGCTTTATTGCATCATGCTGACGTCATGCTGACGTCAGCACGACCTTGAGCTCGCAGATGCTGCAGCAATCGGCCGATTGAGGCCGAATTCGGGGGCGTGCGCTGGGGCAACGGACGCAGGGCGTCGCGGCGAGCCTTTTGGTGGCGGCGCCGCCCACCAATGGTCGCCGGAGCGACCACGGCGGCGATGGCCGACGGCGGCGCTCGCAGGCTCGCGTGGCGGCGGTGGTAGAGAGCGAGAGGGAGAGGGCCAGGGGCACGGGGAGAACCGCCTGCTCACCCTAGTGCCTCTGGAGGTGACGGCGAGCGCGGGGGAGGTCGGAATCGGCGGCGAGGTGCGGTGGCCGGCGGCTCAGGCTCCGGCCGATTCGGCCGATTTTGGCCCCGTCGGCGTGCGCTGGCTGGCGGAGGAGGAAGGGGGCGTCGAGGCGGAGCTTCTGGCGGTGGTGGCCGAGCGTGGGGATGCCGGGAACGGCGACGGCGAGGTTGGCCGGGGGCTAGGGTTTGCCCATGTCTCACAGAGAGAGAGAGAGGAAGGAGGGCGCCAGGGGGAAAGTGAGGACGGGAGGGAGAGAAGGGAGGACGGGGCGTCGTGGAGGTCTCCAGGACGTCTCCTCGTCCAGGCGGCGTCGAGCAGGAGGTGGTGCCGGCGAGCGCGCAAGTGCTGCCAGGCAGCTGCCTGCCTGTCGAAGGAGGAAGAGGACAAGGGGGGTTTTGCAGAAAACCCCCTGGATTTTAGGGTTTTCTCGGGAAAAAGAAAAATAGGGCACAAATTAGGATTTTTGGGTTGTTTTGAGCCAAATTTAGAGGGCTTTGTTGCAACAAATTTTATTAGAGCAAAACTACAACTTTTAGCAACATTGTTTCAACATTTTTTTGTTGCAAATTTCTCAATTTAAATGCAGATGCATGCATGCACATGAACAACTAGCAACATTACTTCATTAACAAAGTTGGTCTGTTACAGTATCCCTCTACCACCACCTGGCCCCTAGGATCCGGGTTCATACAACATACTTTGTCAAGCCAGAGCCATAGTAGCATGTGGTTGTACGTGAAGCTAATGAGCAAGGTTTGTCTACAATCTCTTTAAGCCTGTGTGACTTTCCGCAAGTGTGCACTAGCACCAGGGTCTTGCCCCCTGATACAGTCACCCTCTCCATAACTCCACCATTCACCCAGGTAATTCATTAAACTTAGTTGTTTTTCCTTATCCTCTATCAAAACATTTTCCATGGCATAGTAGGTAACAACTAAATTTAAAGGCGGCTAAGGGAATCTAGGAGTGGTGTAGCAAAACTACTAGGATTTAATAGCAAGCAAAAAGCATAAACCCTAGACATGTCTACTATAAAAACACTACAGTGCAAGAGTTAAAAACTGGGACTTTTGGTGTGTGTCACTTGCATTTTTGGTAGTCGAAGATCGTTCCCTTTTCTCTCAATCAAAACACGTGGCTCTCCGCACAAAATATAAGATAAAAATAGCACAACATAAACACCCCATTCATAGCAACATAATCAAACAAGACAAACAAAGAGGTGTTATTCATTGTATTTTTCTTTTTAACCTCCATTATTTCATGGTCAGATGGAAAATAAAGGTATGGCAGGAGGTATGGCTTGCAAGATATGAATTTAGTAGATTGAATGGCTAAAGTCAATTACATGGAAATGGATCGTCTAAGATATATTGGAAACAAATGGTAGGAAGTATATATGGAATTTGAATGTCCCATGTGAATAGGATTCACTCTAGTCTCAAATGGTGCAACTATAATACTATTAAATATAGTTTGATCACACATACAAAAATAATACAAGTTTCACATAGGATTGGGTATGGGCAAATGATATGTTGAATTACTCAAATAACTCATTTGCCATTTGAATAATTCAAACTCGACAAATAGGATAGGTAGGCTTGATAATGAAATAAGATGGAAGTTCCTAAATGAGATGGGTGGAAAGGTACAATCAAGCGATTCACTTTAGCAAAAAGGAATCACATCGGAAAGAAATATAGAATTAAATATATAATAATCATCTACTCAAATTCTCATATTTGAATTTGAATACTTGAAAAATGAGTTTAACTATTTTGTACAATGGTGTTACTGGATAGGTAATTGAACTACAGATCTAATACCAAAGGGTTCAATTTGGGTAGGATTTATAGACGTGTGGAAATGGCTAGAATATAGTTCAAATATCAAATTTTTAGCTTTAGATTTCGAAAATTTAATAATTGGAAATATTAATATCACTGGATAGGAAATTTAATTACGAATTCAACGCAAGAAGAATCGTTTAAAACGGAACAATAGATAAAAAGATGTGGAATTTTAAAGTTTGTTGTGAGCTAGCACAAGTGCACAACTAATCGATCAGTGGCCGGACATACGCGCATGGAAGGATACAGAAAAGGTGCGTGGCAAAGCTTGATAGGCTGCTGGCTCATTAAGTAATCTAAGAACAACATCTAATAGACTAAAACGCGCACTTGGCTTGCACATAGAAGTTCTAATACGGGACATGCAAGATAAGCAGGAGATGGTCGGAAACGACGACGTACCAGCGTCAGCAAAGAGACATGCTAGTTCTGAGGAAGATGATGGAGGCGGGCTCGAACATGGTTGACGGTGCAGTTCCGCCAGTCTCCGGGATTCGGCAAGATGAGGACGATGATTGTGATGGCGAGGCGGACACGCGGGTGTGGTTCCCTGTCTTCGGCTGCTCCTCGGGTACGTGTACTGAAAACCTGCTTGGAGTCGTGGCGTGGCGGTGGTGGCCTAGCATGGGAGTTCGTCGGGTGCTTCGTCGTGAGGAAAAAGGATAAGAAATTAACAGAAAGATACATGCAAGCTTGAGTCGGTTCAGTACGTGATTGATGGCCAGACAGATTGATCGACTCGTGATGATTGACATACCAGCGGAAGGCAAAGTTGATGATCGGGGAGATGATCGGCAGACTCAAGCGCCGTCGTCTAGGCGTTCGCGGAGGTCTCCGGCGGGTGGTGTTGTCGGCATGAAGCAGCAGACAATGGCAGTCTCGACGTCTTCCGTTTCCTCGTGGCAGCAGCGGTCGGCTGAACTGACACGAGCGACGGTTGTCGTCGGTGACGGGCACTAAGCTGACAATGTGGAGGTAGATGAGCCGAAGACAACTGCATGCTCAGCATCGTTAATCTCGTACATGGGCAGCGGAAATCGCCGGATGGAGCGACGTAGGCGGCGTGGTCAACGGCGATGAAACGATGAACCACCATGTCCTGGACGTAGCCCTTGAAGATGGTAATCTTCTGATATGGGGAAATCGACAAGATGGTCACTGTGAAAGATGGGATCTAGCGACAAACTCGAAATTTAGGACTGGTTTTGGCATGATCGGAACAGACTTTACAGAGCCTCTCGAAAGAAGCTTTGTGAATAAAAGTGGCGGAGGAGAACTAGGGTCACGATGTGACCTCTGTGATCAGCCTGTCTAGATATAACCTGAGGAGGAAGAACAGAAAAGGAATGCCAATGAATGGCATTTAGTTCACCGCGTCGGTTTGGCGATTGAGATGTTCAATTTGAGAATAAACTCCTGGAATGGACTAGTGATTAAGTGACGAGTAATTTTCGTATTAAAGTTGATTGGAAACGTTCGCTGTAAACGGGATGAAAGAGGAACGGAAGGTTTAACAGCCATGACTATGTTAACGCTTGAGCTCCTATAGGTGTACGTCAAGAGGAAGAAGAGCAGGTCGAGCTGGTGCGATCGGTCTAGATGGGCCAGAAAATGGGCCAGTTTGGCTGGTTTGCTCGGTTTGGCTGTTCTCTTCCTTTTGTCTCCAGCGTTTTGTTTCTCTAATAAGAGTTGATTTGAACTCTCAATTTAATTCAAACTTGGTACAAATCTTCTCAGAAATATTTGAGAAAATATACCAATGCAAAGATAAATTTTAAATTATTACACTTTGGCTTTCTTTTATTTTTTTTTTAAAAAATAAAATTTAAAATTCAACGTACTGCATATAGGCATACGTCCATGTTATGCAAATTTTTAAAATAGGCTTTTGGGGCTTTGTGTTCTATAAACTAAAATCTTCATGATTTCAAAAGCTTGAAACATAAATTTTTTTTGAAACAATTAATACCAGTCGTTTAAGAAAGAAAGAAAATATTTTGGGAAATACTTTTAAATACTATACAAATGTTTTTTTTTCTTGTAAATTTTAAATCAAGTCAACCATCAAGCACATAATTTTATTTTTATTTGACAGTTCAAAATTAGGAAAATTTTGGGATGTGACAGACTACCACCCTTAAAAGAAATCTCGTCCCCGAGATTTGAAGAGGCTAGAAAGAAAATAGGTTTGGCATATGTCGAGGTGGGCTACCACCCTTAAAAGAAACTTTTGTAGATAATCTTAGGTCTTGGGTTTGGGCTAAGTTCATCTTGGGTATCACTTGACACATCCGAGGATATGACTTGACACTCGGTCATCTTTTCAAACATATATGGCTTCCGACTTCATATCCAGTAGGTGGCTGTTTATTCACATCTAGTGAACGACATATAACTTCAAGGTAACTTGAGTAGGCTTTTCCTCACATTTGGGATTCTAATCCATATAGGATGGTGGTTGATATAATTAGGACAATAAGGGGTCACTCTTTGGGTCAATCAGGAGGCCACGATGTGAAAACTTCATGACATCCTTCATCTTTTCCTTCTTGGTGTCTTTGACATCCTTCCACCACTCTAATCTAGTGGTTGGATCTTCGATCTCGTTGTAGTCCTACGCTTGGCAGCACTTGCCTACTATAAAGGTATAATATCTATCCATCCTAAGGTTCAGGTTTATCAGCGACCTCTCACTTGTAGGTATGTCTCTCCAGATTCACAAAGTCAATATCACGAAAGCGAATAATAAGAGTAGTAGGAATGGTGATCAATCCATCCTGCACCCAGATCATTACTCCGTATTTGATTTATTGAATCTCGTATTCTAACACTTGGTCAACCTCACAAGTTTGACAAAAACATCCATGGGAAATTGAATCAATGTTTCAATCCCCATTATTGAATTGTTTTGAAAACATTTCTATCGATCCCTAACTAGGGTTTTGCGTATCTCACACTTTTCGCTTCTTCATCTTGATAGGAAACATCAAGGTTGGTTTCATTACTATTGTCTTCATGGCGAGTTGCCGAGAAAACATTTTCTAGGTTGGGTATAGATGACAATAGATAGGAAGATTCTAAAGAAGTTTTCCTATCCAAACACCGCAAATCAAGGCAATTCATCAAACAACAAACATCTAACAATCATCAAGCAAACTAATCAAACACAAACAAACTAGTATGGTCATACCACAATTTGGTAAGATCAATACTTTATTAGGATATCGCCGGTTCAATAAAAGAGAAGAATGGTGGTATGGTCTATTCCTATTTTGGATGTTCAAGTTTCTATTCTACTCCATCAGTGTATCTTCGTGTGTTGTGAAGTCTACATCGAAGTCTTTATTGAAGTCCTTCATTGGTCTCCCATGCAACCCTTCTAGCAAAGTCGAAGAATGTCACATGAACTAGCAGTCCCTCACTTCAGGCACAAGGTCATCATCTCTACTTCCTTGATGGTTTCATAAGGTAGGTCATCTAAGGTAAGAGGAAAACATTTTTAAAGATGGAGTAGGTGAGAATACTAGAAGTTCACAAATCAACCGTCTTTTTAATAGAAGTAGGATTAGATATATATTTCATCCTAGGGTCTTCCTATGTTCTAATCCAAACCTAGGGTCACGAACCTACGGTCAACACAATGCTCTGATACCATCTGTAGCGACCTCACCCGGTAGGGTGCCGATCTCTGTGCGTATCTGTGCTAGTCCCTGGATCAATCGCTAGCACACACAGTACAAGATGTAATATCACGAAACAAAGGTCTTTATTACATCGTATGATCCAGAATTTACATAAAAGAATTACAAATTGCATAGCACAAGGCTAGCTATCATCAGAGTTTTACAACGAACAAACTTAGACAGCATGGAGTCCTTCGTCTTCATGTGCCACAGGCGAGCACGTTGAGGATAGACTCGTAACCCCTAACGTTTCCTTACTCATCGTCTGAAAAACCTGCAACATGATACGTTGCAGCCACGAATGGTCAATACATTTGAATTGTATTGGCAAGGACACTTTTGTGGACTCAAAAGGCATCCTATACCTACGTGCACATCTGGCTAGTAGATCTCAGGTTCATTTTGCATAAAGCCAATTTTTCCCTATCATTTATCAAAACATTTTCTTTCAATCTAATTAGCAGTAACATTGGTAAAACCCCAATGTACCAAATTAACAGTAGCATTGGTAAAGCCCCAATGTACCTTCCTACCCTTGTTCACCCATTCAAATTTTATTTAAGAAATTGGGATGAGGAGATCTTCGAACAAAGACTTGTCAGTTCGCTCAAGTTGTCCATAACCGGGGACACGGCTAAGTACTTAGATTTACACTCTCGAGAGGTTGTACACCTTTACCCACATGGCCAGGTCAATCCTTCTACCTCGATGCACATTTTGCTCAGAGGACAGGTGCAGACCGTGGCCGAGATCTTCTGTGTGTAATCACCCGAACCATTCCCTAAGGGCCCCGTTCCACCTACAGTATCCCTCTACCACCACCTGGCCCCTAGGATCCGGGTTCATACAACATACTTTGTCAAGCCAGAGCCATAGTAGCATGTGGTTGTACGTGAAGCTAATGAGCAAGGTTTGTCTACAATCTCTTTAAGCCTGGGTGACTTTCCGCAAGTGTGCACTAGCACCAGGGTCTTGCCCCTGATACAGTCACCCTCTCCATAACTCCACCATTCACCCAGGTAATTCATTAAACTTAGTTGTTTTTCCTTATCCTCTATCAAAACATTTTCCATGGCATAGCAGGTAACAACTAAATTTAAAGGCGGCTAAGGGAATCTAGGAGTGGTGTAGCAAAACTACTAGGATTTAATAGCAAGCAAAAAGCATAAACCCTAGACATGTCTACTATAAAAACACTACAGTGCAAGAGTTAAAAACTGGGACTTTTGGTGTGTGTCACTTGCCTTTTTGGTAGTCGAAGATCGTTCCCTTTTCTCTCAATCAAAACACGTGGCTCTCCGCACAAACTATAAGATAAAAATAGCACAACATAAACACACCATTCATAGCAACATAATCAAACAAGACAAACAAAGAGGTGTTATTCATTGTATTTTTCTTTTTAACCTCCATTATTTCATGGTCAGATGGAAAATAAAGGTATGGCAGGAGGTATGGCTTGCAAGATATGAATTTAGTAGATTGAATGGCTAAAGTCAATTACATGGAAATGGATCGTCTAAGATATATTGGAAACAAATGGTAGGAAGTATATATGGAATTTGAATGTCCCATGTGAATAGGATTCACTCTAGTCTCAAATGGTGCAACTATAATACTATTAAATATAGTTTGATCACACATACAAAAATAATACAAGTTTCACATAGGATTGGGTATGGGCAAATGATATGTTGAATTACTCAAATAACTCATTTGCCATTTGAATAATTCAAACTCGACAAATAGGATAGGTAGGCTTGATAATGAAATAAGATGGAAGTTCCTAAATGAGATGGGTGGAAAGGTACAATCAAGCGATTCACTTTAGCAAAAAGGAATCACATCGGAAAGAAATATAGAATTAAATATATAATAATCATCTACTCAAATTCTCATATTTGAATTTGAATACTTGAAAAATGAGTTTAACTATTTTGTACAATGGTGTTACTGGATAGATAATTGAACTACAGATCTAATACCAAAAGGTTCAATTTGGGTAGGATTTATAGACGTGTGGAAATGGCTAGAATATAGTTCAAATATCAATTTTTTAGCTTTAGATTTCGAAAATTTAATAATTGGAAATATTAATATCACTGGATAGGAAATTTAATTACGAATTCAACGCAAGAAGAATCGTTTAAAACGGAACAATAGATAAAAAGATGTGGAATTTTAAAGTTTGTTGTGAGCTAGCACAAGTGCACAACTAATCGATCAGTGGCCGGACATACGCGCATGGAAGGATACAGAAAAGGTGCGTGGCAAAGCTTGATAGGCTGCTGGCTCATTAAGTAATCTAAGAACAACATCTAATAGACTATAACGCGCACTTGGCTTGCACATAGAAGTTCTAATACGGGACATGCAAGATAAGCAGGAGATGGTCGGAAAGATACATGCAAGCTTGAGTCGGTTCAGTACGTGATTGATGGCCAGACAGATTGATCGACTCGTGATGATTGACATACCAGCGGAAGGCAAAGTTGATGATCGGGGAGATGATCGGCAGACTCAAGCGCCGTCGTCTAGGCGTTCGCGGAGGTCTCCGGCGGGTGGTGTTGTCGGCATGAAGCAGCAGACAATGGCAGTCTCGACGTCTTCCGTTTCCTCGTGGCAGCAGCGGTCGGCTGAACTGACACGAGCGACGGTTGTCGTCGGTGACGGGCACTAAGCTGACAATGTGGAGGTAGATGAGCCGAAGACAACTGCATGCTCAGCATCGTTAATCTCGTACATGGGCAGCGGAAATCGCCGGATGGAGCGACGTAGGCGGCGTGGTCAACGGCGATGAAACGATGAACCACCATGTCCTGGACGTAGCCCTTGAAGATGGTAATCTTCTGATATGGGGAAATCGACAAGATGGTCACTGTGAAAGATGGGATCTAGCGACAAACTCGAAATTTAGGACTGGTTTTGGCATGATCGGAACAGACTTTACAGAGCCTCTCGAAAGAAGCTTTGTGAATAAAAGTGGCGGAGGAGAACTAGGGTCACGATGTGACCTCTGTGATCAGCCTGTCTAGATATAACCTGAGGAGGAAGAACAGAAAAGGAATGCCAATGAATGGCATTTAGTTCACCGCGTCGGTTTGGCGATTGAGATGTTCAATTTGAGAATAAACTCCTGGAATGGACTAGTGATTAAGTGATGAGTAATTTTCGTATTAAAGTTGATTGGAAACGTTCGCTGTAAACGGGATGAAAGAGGAACGGAAGGTTTAACAGCCATGACTATGTTAACGCTTGAGCTCCTATAGGGGTACGTCAAGAGGAAGAAGAGCAGGTCGAGCTGGTGCGATCGGTCTAGATGGGCCAGAAAATGGGCCAGTTTGGCTGGTTTGCTCGGTTTGGCTGTTCTCTTCCTTTTGTCTCCAGCGTTTTGTTTCTCTAATAAGAGTTGATTTGAACTCTCAATTTAATTCAAACTTGGTACAAATCTTCTCAGAAATATTTGAGAAAATATACCAATGCAAAGATAAATTTTAAATTATTACACTTTGGCTTTCTTTTATTTTTTTTAAAAAAAATAAAATTTAAAATTCAACGTACTGCATATAGGCATACGTCCATGTTATGCAAATTTTTAAAATAGGCTTTTGGGGCTTTGTGTTCTATAAACTAAAATCTTTATGATTTCAAAAGCTTGAAACATAAAAAAAAATTTGAAACAATTAATACCAGTCGTTTAAGAAAGAAAGAAAATATTTTGGGAAATACTTTTAAATACTATACAAATGTTTTTTTTTCTTGTAAATTTTAAATCAAGTCAACCATCAAGCACATAATTTTATTTTTATTTGACAGTTCAAAATTAGGAAAATTTTGGGATATGACAGTACTTCTCGATACTAGCGTCTAAAATCGAATACGAGGTATACAATCACCAAACAAGTCTTAATGCTATATTAATCACTCAATTGGTTTACATCCACTATTCTAGCATCACAACACTAATCACAAAAAGGGGGTTGCACTACTAGGAAATGCCTTACCGCCGGCGTCCCAAAATGCCTTACCGCCGGCGTTTACGCATTCGCCGGCGATCACCTCGCCGGTGGTAATGTCTTACCGCCGGCGTTTTCCAAATCGCCGGTGGTAACTGCCGTTATCCCCGGCGCTTTCCCCGAATCGCCGGCGGTAATGACTTAGCACAGGCGGTTTGCGAATTCGCCGGGGGTAATCTGCTGCAGCGCTGGCGATTTCAATTTCGCCAGGGGTACAGTTTAGGGGCGCCGGTGGTATTGTTTACAGGATTAAAAAAAATAAAACTCGAAATATACACCAGAATACACACAGAATACACAGTATACCAGAATACACAGAATACACAGAATACACAGTATACCAGAATACACAGAATACACAGAATAGACAGTTATATAGAAAGTCCCAAATGTTCATAACATGCATGCATTAATAACACAAGTTTAGATACTAGATAGTTGACCATATGGTTCAAACTCGAAGTAGCACATGTTACAGAAATACATATAAGTCCAGTATCGATGACCTAGCTAAACAACAATGACATAATAAACTAGAGAGACGGTGGCGGCAAGCATCATCACGATGAAAGGGGTCCTCCACATCTCCCTCCTCTGTCCCGCTCGAAAGTTGGCGTATCGAGTTTCCGCCTCCTCCAAAGTGGTGTACCCCTTGTAGCTGTTGCCGCTGAAACGGTGGACCTGCCTCCTACAGTCTTCCCAGTCCTCGTAGACTCCAGGAACCCTGCCGTGATAGACGACATAGTACGTCATCTATGCAAACACAGAAAAAAGAAATGAAAGTTGTTAGTACATTAGTAGAGAGAGATATAACATAGAGTAGTGCAAAGAAAAAGCATGGTAATTTTATGACTAACATTTGCAAAGGACAAAAGTGTTTGAGTCAAGTCGGCTTCGGCGGGAAGGGACGGATGCCCTCGAGCGTGTTGAATGTTCTGTCGTCACATCCATCTTCTAATCGGCCTTCTATCTCGGCCTTAGAAAGTGCGGGACCATAGTGGAACAAGCCACCATTACCGCAGACATCCCTCCAGAGTATTGTGCAAATGGTCCGCTGGATGGCATGGAACTCAGCTCTCACGTTTTTATCGGTGGTGTCCGCCATGTTCACGAACATCCGCTGAAGACTGGATGGCAACAAGAGATCGTTCTGAGACCTTACAATCGACCTCATCTGTAGGATGGCAAACCAGGCCTCCATCCCATTGTCATGCGCCGATTGCTTGAGGCAGGGGAACTTGGTTATGTGGTTGCACACATAGCAACCTTTCACTTTCTTCTCATGCCTGATTTTGTCGATGCCAACCTCGGCTATGAAGCCGCTGAGGGCTTTATCAAGTCTAGACTTAAGGTCGGTGAAGTCCTTGTCCGGATCAAGCCCGGAGTCGAGGTAACTGACATGTGAATGATACGGGTGAAAGAGGAGGAGGGTGAAGTACTTGAATCTGCGCAAAATGGAAATAAACCATCATACTCGATCAACTATGAAGGAAATTCATGAAAGAATGTAATGGGACCCCGCGGCCCATTGCACCCCCGGCGCCTCAATTTTCGTTTCGCCGGCGGTAAATGAGCTACCCCCGGCGCCGTCCTACGTGTTCGCCGGCGGTACTGTTAGGCCCCCCTGAAAGGTATTACCGCCGGCATCTTCAGCTCGTATTTGCCGGCGGTAAGGAGTGCGGCTATAAGCCTTTCCCTAGTAGTGTTGGCTTGTGTGTTAAGAAAACTTGTAGGAGAGAAATAATTTCCTCTCATTGAATCTTCTTAAGATTTAATTTCCTCAAATAATAATAAGGTATGAATACATGTTGACTAAGGTCAACACTTCATATCTATTATTTGGGGAAAAAGATTTATATAAGGTACTAAACGTCATGCATCTTAAATATTCCTATTGCAACAATTTAATGTCTCTAAGTGATCCATTATGAGATGCTATAGACCAAGTCAACACCTCATCTTGAATTTTTAGGACCGTGATTTAAATGAGAGGGAACCTCTCATACTATTTAAGAAATAATTTTGGATAAGTTTAAATGGACTAGAAATAGCTACATAGCCATTCTTTTGCTCTAGTCCATGATCATACAAACAACTATGTGATATTTTTACATAAACATGTAGAGTATGTGAAATGTGATTTATGAGAGTTGGAATCAACTCAAAATCACTTAGGGTTGATTTTTAATAATTGTTTGAAGTTGCAAAAGGCGCTGCCTTGTTATTTTTACCACAATAATTCTACAACTAATTTTTGGTTGAGACTAGTGAGGTTGGGTAGAGCTTTTCACAAGCTTTCCAACAATACCAAATTCACCAAATTTTTCCCAGTAGATCTTCCTGAATTTAAATTTGAAGTTGGTACCAGTATGGAATTTGAATTGAAACAAAAAATTGAAATTTGAAATACTGGGCCTGGCGGGAAACCTAACGGGCCGAAACGGTTTAAACTGCGAAAGCTAGCCCACCACACGTCTCGCACGCGTGGGCTGTCTGACGAGGTGGGCTCCACCCGTCAGTGACTCATCAAACGCGAAACGGTAAGTTCTTTCCTGAACCGCACGATTAGAACACGATCCAACGGATCAAGTTCATCGTCGTCGACGGCGAGAGGCGCGTGTACTGGCGGCACAGGTAGGGGGTCGGCGAGCTCACCGACGCTCCGGCGGTCATCGGCGAGGTGCGCAGGGACGTTGTCGTCGACGACGGTTTGTCTGGTACCAGCGGCGTCTCTAGGGATGGCATCAATCTCCGGCGAGCTTCTGCGGCGGCTCACGGGCTCCGGTGATGCAATTGGGCGGCTCTGGTGGCTAATGTGGAGCGGCGAGTGGACGAGGAGAGTGAGTGAGATGAGACGAAGCTGCTGGTGTGGTGGATTGAGAAGCGGGGGTCTTCCTTTTATAGCGGCGGAGCGAGGCCGTGGTGCTGCGGAGGTGGCGATCATGTCGACGCGTCTACAGGGAAGCAGAGGGGCTGGCGATGACGCGAGGGGTTTGGCGACGTCACGGCGGCCATGCTGCGCTTGATTGCGGGAAAAAGAGACATTGACGAGGGCAGGAGAGCTTCGTCTCTGTCGTGGGTACCGACGGATGGCGTCGACCATGTCGTCGTCTACAGGGTTCCCGCGGGCAGGTGAGCGTGTCAATGGCGTAGCTGTTGGTGTGGCGGAGCTGGTGGCGAGCGGAGAGAGCACGGGGTGGCGTGGGTCAGCGGGGCGACGTCATGCCCTGGCGCGCTCTGGTGCGTGCCCGTGCGCGTCCTGGCATGTACTGGGCGTCGCTGGACGTGCGTGTCCTGGCGCGTGGCGTGTTCCTCTTCGTCAACGGCAAGTACCAGAGTGTCCAGGGGAGTGAGAGGGATTGGTTTGGCAAGGTGGTGCACGTTGGATTGGTCTAGAGAGAGGAGTGGCATGTGTGTGTGCATGTCATGCACGACATGGCATGGTTTTGAAATATTTCGTGCAAACAAGTGTGTCTCCTGGCCTGGCATTGTACAAGGAGCAGATAGAGGTACTAATGATGACCTAGGGTTGATGGTTAGGGCAAGAACACACTGGATAATAGCATGTATGGAGTTGGCAGGTCTGTGCTCACCATGTGTTCGGTCAAATGGCCACAAGAGAGTAATTTTCAAATTTTGCAATGAATTTTGGTGGAGTTGATTTGAATAATGTTTGGAGCAAAATGGTGGTGGTGTGGTGCAAAATGGAGTTGGTTTGCAAAATTTCAAAAATGACACAATCTTGAATCTGCTTCAATGTTGCTACTTTGCTTGATCATAAATTTGAATCTAGCAAGAATTTGCAGGGGTGGTTTTTACCAAAGTTGTTCATCTTGATGAGGTCTTGGATGAGGTGCAAAGAGTTGGAACTGTTTGGTTTGAAAATCTCTTAATACAGAGGCTCAAAGTGGGCATCATGAAAAAAATGGCAGATTTGACCATTATCTCATGCGAGCTTAAATTGAATTCAAATTTGATTTGATTTGAGTTTCTTTGATTCCAAAAGTGTTATTATGTGTTTAGAGACATTCCTCAACCAATGGCACAAGTCAAATGGGTCTAGGTTAAGTATTTCCAAAAATGGCATAAACCATATGTGAGGGTTTTTGTGATTTCTCACTTTTATTCCTTTCTTTTTGTTTTGCTTCTCATCTTGATCTTAAGGGATCATCCTCTAGGGTTTTAGTAGTAAGCATAAGCACACAAACAATCCTCATGGCAAATTCACACAATAATGCACAATTACTATGCATAGCACTATATGCAATTAAAAGTTTTTGTTAGGTCTAAAATTTGAAATTTGGAAACCACCTTTCTCATTGATTTGAAATATGGGATGTTACACATCCTGCCGTAGACACTACCACACGGACAAGTCCACGAGGACACCGATAGCTAGTGTTGTTCGAGTGTTCTTTCTTTGTAGCGAAGATGGTCACCGACCAATTGAAGCCACTAGCGTAGGTTAGATGTTCTTTCTACACATGTAAGAACATATGCACACAGATCCCCGCTATATTTTCTAGTTTGGGCGACTGGGTGTCTGAGAGTGTTCTTTCTTGGCAGCGAAAGAACAAAACCAGCGAGTCCAAAACTAGTTAGATTTGTCCCAAACTATGTGTAATGTTTCTATGTATTGTTAAACTAGTTAAAATGTCTGTGCGTTGCATCGGGATAAACAAAAGCTCAAATCTTGAGCGAATCACTTATGATTACACTTCTCTTATGTGACATGGACGGGGTGGTCATATTTTCTCCTATTCATAACGAACATGATTAGTTTTAAAAAGGCGAGCCCGCGAGTTCCTTGTTTCACCTACTTGTAATTAATTCAAACTTGCAACGATGGTTAGAGCCACCTCTATGTACTTCAAACTTGGTTCATTCTCGGTCTGCCCATTTTAGTTTGCATATGGTGGTCAATACCTGAGTGCTTACATTCTGTGAAGCCCAACAAAAACCGCTGACTAAAAAAATGGTGGATACCGAAGTAAAAGAAATAGCTTTATGTTGGCAAGTATAACCCCATACCTAGTAGTAGTACTAATATTTTTTTGTTTAATCTACATCTCTCTCCATTCCACAAAAGATATCTCAACTTTGTTTAAACTTAGACACAGAAAATATTTCAACTTTGTTTAAATATAGATATGTCCAAATTTAGACAACGTTGAGACATCTTTTGCGGGACCGAATGGAGTATAATTTTTTTGAATATATAATATTTAAATTTAGTTTAATGAGTATGTGTAAGAGCAAAATTCACACCCCAAGTTTTGTGTGTTTGATGACAACACTTGAGTAATCTCACCGTGTGTCTTGAGTATCATTGTTAGATTTGCAAAAGCACGGTGACCTCGCCGGACGCATCAAGATCGGAAGACTGAAGCTTAGTTGATAGGTTTTCTGGTTTTGTGTGTGTTTAGCGAGGTGACATGGTTGGAGAGAAAAAGGGAAGAAAACCAGATTTAGCCAGGCCGGTACTACCGGTACCTGTAGCAGTAGTACCGCTACCCCTATAGGTACCGCCGTCGGTACCGCTCTGAGTTTGTGCTGATTTCGTCCCCCAGAACAAGTTGCGGTACCCCTGCAGTACCTGGGGCGGTAGTACCGCTCACGAGCGGTAGTACCGCTCACGGTACCGTTTAGGTACCATAACCGAGTTACGGTCGTACCGCCCTGGTACCGCTTTGGTACCGCTTTGGATCCAGTAAGGTCTGGACCCTATCGCGGTACCTCAAGCGGTACCTCGTGCGGTAGTACCGCTCTGCGTCCTTTGACCGGATCTGGGGTGATTTCGAACTCAGAGCGGTAGTACCGCTTCCCTGAAGCGGTAGTACCGCTTAGGCCAAATCTGGACATAACGGTTGGATTTGGGGGAGCCTATTTAAGGGCCCCTTCTTCCCCAACACGATTTTATCTCTTCCCCCTCTCTCTCCTCCATTGTTGCTGAGCTTAATCCTTGAGGATTTCCTTCCCCATCCAACCAATCTTGCTCAAACTTTGAGGATTGGTGGAGGAGACCCCGATCTATAGTTCTACCAAGAGAGATTTCACCAATACTAGCTATTCCTTAGTGGATCTTGGTGGTAGGGTTCCTTTAGTGGATCTTGGAGAAGAGTTCCTTTTGTGGAGCATTGGAAGAGTTCCTTTGGTGGAGCATTGGAAGAGTTCCTTCGGTGGAGCATTGGAAGAGTTCCTATGGTGGAGCATTGGAGATGGGTTCCTATGGTGGAGCATTGGAGATGTGCAGCTATGGAGTCTAGCTTGGTGATGTACTAGATCCATAGGGTGTTGGGAGCATCCTTGTGTGTGGAGCTCGCCCCAACCTTGTGAAGGAATCACCGCCTCGACCGGTGCCTTAGTGGAAGAGGGAGAGCACCTCCGTGGAGCTCTCTCGAGGAAGAAGGTGAGGCCTTCCTTCGTGGTGTGGCCGTCTAGTCTCTTGTGTGAGACTAGCACCTCCTCAACGCAGACGTACTTCCTGTTGTGGAAGGAACTGCGGGAAACAAACCTCGACTCGCCTCGCGCCCCCCGGTTGTCTCGCTCCTTACTCTCGTTATCTTGTTGATTCCTTTACTTGTTGCACTTGTCCGTTGTTCATTGTAGGATCACCCCTATTGCTAAAGTTCTCACCTTTACCTTCCGTTGCATAAAAAATGAAAAAGACTAAAACTTGCCGTAGCGCCATTCACCCCCCCTCTTGTTCGCTACGATCCATTCAAGTGGTATCAGAGCAAGGTTTTCTTGCTCGGGCTTTACTGCCTAAGAAATGGCCGAACAAGAGGCGGACAAGAATGGGTCACCTTCCCTTGTGCCACCCGCTCCATCATCGCCCATCGATTCCACGACGGCTACGTTGGATGACCTCAAGAAATTGGAGTCATCCATCGTTGCCCAAATGAAGGCGATGATGATGGAGTTGGTTGTACAAAAACCAAACCCTCCACCAAAAGCAAGTGCCGAGGATCCGCCACCAAAAGCTAACACCCTTCCTCTTGTTGATTTTGTCGCGGAAGCGACAAAAGATTCACAAAAGGAAGGGCTTGGGGATACCGGCACTTCAACAAAAGGGAAGGATCATGACACACCGGTTGCGGAACGTCTAGGGGTTTATCATGCGGTGCCACCACCAAATTATTACACCATAAACGTTCCAATACCTATGCCGCATATCTTGTCGCATGGTTCACCACCGTCTCTTGAGTCAAACAACTTTGAGAATTGGTAATTCTTAATGCGTTCTCATGTGCGCAGCGCTTCTACCGAGCTTTGGCGTATCATTGAGGAGGGCTATTCACCACGAGATCCCATGAAATTGACAAGAAGAGATGTGGTGGATGACCAAATCAACGCCACCGCCATCAACATGATTCACATGGCCATCACGCCCAAGGACCGCGCTCACATCCGCTCGCTCAAGACCGCCAAGGAAGCATGGGACAAACTCTAGAAGCTCTTCCTCGGAAATGCAAGCATCCAAAGCTCTCGTTTTGATGAAGTGAACAACATGGCCGACAACTTCATCATGGTTGAAGGAGAGACCCCCGAAGAAATGTATCGGCGCCTCATCGCTCTTGCCGTGCAAATGCAAGATCTTGGAGCAACGTTCGTGGATAACCATTGGATCAAGCGCAAGTTCTACAACGCTCTCCTCCCTTATGAGGAAGTGAAGTTGACGGCCATCCGCCAAAACGCCTCCTTCCGTGCTATGACATCCGATGAAGTCCTTAGCGAAGTCATCGCTTTGGACATTTCCAAGAAGAATGCGGAGGATCTTGTTGCTCGCGCCCACAACTCCCGCAAGCCCAACCTTGCATTGAAGATGAAGGTGCATGAAGCTAGTGAAAGCGATGAGGATCCCGTTGAGTGGGGTTCGGATGATCTCAAGATCAACTATCATGAGCACATGGCTCTCGCCGCCAAGAAATTTTGGGATGGAAACATGTCCCGAAGCACAAGACCAAGAAGATCACGTGATTCTCCAAGATTCTCCAAGAGCCCAAGGGAGGGGACAAAGGGAAGAACATGCTACAATTGCGGCGACAAGAATCATTTTGTCGCGGATTGTATGTTTGAGAGAAGAGAAGATCATGGTGGAAGGCTTATCCCAAAGGATAAGCACAAGTCACTCTCCAAAGGATTCTCCAAGTTCTCCCCAAGGTCCGATGACGACAAGGTCTCCTCCAACAAGAAGCCTAGAGCCTTCATCATTCGAGAAGAGTACTCCTCCGATGATGATGGAGAGCATGAGGACAAGCGCTCCAACAAGGAAGGAGAGTGAGTGGCCGCCATCGCCATTTCCACTCCCTCTATCTCCCTCTTCGACTCTCCTAATGAGAACCTCGTCATCAACAATGCTCGTTGCCTTATGGAAAAGGTATCCACGGAGGTAAAATCCCCTTCCAAATCATCATCTTCGACTAATGCCTTATATATTGATGATGCCACTAGTCTCACCGTTAAACGTGAGATTATGGGTTTGGATTCTGTGGATTCTTTTCTCACTAACATGAAGGGGGATACTAAGATTCATGTTGGGGCTCTCTTAGCCCAACTTGGTGCGGCACAAGATCTTATTGAGAAGAGGGAGAAGTTGGAAAGGGAAGCGGCCTTTGAGGTTGCCAATCTCAAGGAGGAGCTTGATGATGAACGGAATCTTCGCATGTCTCTTGAAGCTAGTGTTATCGTCCTTGAAGACAAGAATGAAGCTATTGTTTCACGACTCACCAAGGATCGAGACCATGCTCTTGAGTTGGTTGGTGACCTCAAGAAGAAGATGCTCTCGCTCGAGGAACCAACAAAGGGAAAGATGATGAAGACCCCAATCTTTGTCATGATGAGCTTGTGGATCAAGTTACTTCCTTGAGGAGGCACAATGCTCTTCTCTTGGAAGTCAATGCTCTTCAAGAAGAAGCCTTGGATGAATATTACCGCTTGTTCAAAGAGAAGACCTCATGTTGCAACCATGAAGAAGAAATTGCCGCTCTTGAGATCACCAAGGCCAAGCTATTGAGTTTGAGTAGCAAGCAAGAAGAGTCTTTGGTGGAATGTCTCCGCATGAGCAAGGAGAAGGACACGTGTTGTGATCATGAGGAGGAAATTGCTGCCTTGAAGAGAAGGGAAGCCAAGCTCATGGAAGTCAATTCCATGCAAGAGGAAACATTGAAGGAGTACTTTCCTTTGAGCAAGGACCGTGCATGTTGCACTCATGAAAGTGACATTGCCAAGATGGAGAATGGCAAGCGCATGCTCATGAAGTTGAACGCTCTCCAAGAAGAAGCTTTGATGGAACACTTTCGGGTGAACAAGGCAAAGGAGGTTCAAGTGTTTGATATTTGCCATCCACACCCGGAGCATGAAGATGAAGTCAATCGCTTGAAGGCCAAGGTTGATAGACTCCAAGTTCAAGCCAAGTACTTGGAAGGAATCATTGAAGCTAAAGATGGAGCCAAAGAGGGCTCGTGCAATGAAGGAGGAGTGGCTACCAAGCCAAAGAGAAAGAGGAAGAGGAGGACCAAGAAGAAGAAGAAGAACAAGGAGAACATGGAGACCAACTTTGAAGAGAGCAATGCTAGCTCAAGAAGGGATGGAGTACCCAACTCCGCCTCAACGGGTTTCGCCGGCTCTAACAACCCTTCTCATGTTCTTTTTGTTGATTACTATGGACATATTCTTGCTCGCTTTATTGGTCCTCAAAAGGACAATGTTGATTGGACTATTTGGGTTCCCAAACCCCTTGTTACTAACATGCTAGGACCCATTGAAAAATGGGTACCTAAATCCAAGACTTGATTCCTTGTAGGACTATGCTTCCGGTGGTGCTAAATGGGTGGTTGATAGTGGAGCCACAAGTCATATGACCGGAAGCAAGGATATTGTTGTCGACCTCGTGCCTTCTCTCTCTACCGTTTCATATGGCGACAACACGTGCTCTAAGGTATTGGGTCTTGGCAAGGTGGTGGTAACACCCGACATTTCACTTGTGAATGTCCTCCTTGTCGAGACCCTTGGTTACAACTTACTCTCCGTTCATCAAATTGCTCGTATGGGTCTATGCCCATTCTTTGATGAACATATGGTGGTCCTCTTGTGGAGCAAGACACTCAATGTAGCTTTTGTTGGATATGTAGAGAACGGTTTGTATGCTGTCGATTTCTCCGGAAAGACAACGTCTTCCGCTCTTTGCCTATTCACCAAAGGTGACAAGGGTTGGTTATGGCATCGCCGACTAGCCCATGTCAACATGAGGACTTTGCAAAGTCTCCACAAGGGTGGCCACATTCTCGGACTAAAAGAAGATGTCTCTTTTTGCAAGGATCATGTTTGTAGGGCTTGCGTACAAGGAAAAATGCATGGAGCTCCTCACAAGGCCAAGACTATCATCTCCACCACAAGATGCTTGGAGCTCCTACATGTTGATCTCTTCGGTCCACCATCTCATGAAAGTCTTGGAGGAAAGAAGTATTGCCTCGTCATCGTTGATGACTATTCACGCTATTGTTGGGTATTCTTCTTCAAGTACAAGAGTGAGACTCAACGGACCATGATGGAGTTTTCCAACCAAGTTCAACGCAAGTACGACAACAAGATCCTCGCAATAAGGAGCGACAATGGAACGGAGTTCAAGAACTACACATTGGATGACTTCCTCGGCGAAGAAGGAATCCAACACCAATACTCCACTCCATATACTCCCCAACAAAATGGGGTCGCCGAAAGGAAGAATCGAACCTTGATCGAAGCCGCTCGAACCATGATGATGGAATACAAGTCCAACTACAATTTTTGGGCGGAAGCTATCTCTACCGCATGCCATGCTACTAATCGCCTCTACTTTCGCAAAGGTCTTGAGAAGACACCATATGAGATCCTCACCGGCAACAAGCCAAATGTGTCATACTTCAAGGTCTTCGGATGCAAATGCTACATACTTGTCAAAGACACGCGCCTATCCAAGTTTGATTCAAGAGCTCAAGAAGGAATTTTTGTTGGCTATGCTACGGATTCTCACGCCTATAGAGTCTTCAACAAGTCAAGTGGACGTGTTGTAGAATCTTGTGATGTGACATTCGATGAAGATGATAGATCTTTGGAGGAGCAAAGTGCTTCTTGTGAGAAAGGAGATGCAATTCCCCCGGATACCATAGGAAGGATGGGTGTTGGCATTCGCCGACCTCAAGGGCTACCTTCTATGAGTACCGGGGAAGGACCAAGTTCCACCCAAGTGGAGCCATCTACACCACAAGGCCAATCTTCTTCCGTGGATCTTACAAATGCAAGTCAACCTCTACAACAACCTCAAGTTCAACCTCAACCTCAAGATCAACCTCGACATCTACAACAACAATCAAGTCCAAGTTCACCACAATAAGCTCAAGAACAACACTCACCGCAAGCTCGTCTACCTCAACACCCAACATCAAGTGACCAAGGTCAAGCTTCAAGTTCTTCTCCGAGTGGTTCGGGGATAATCTTCATGGACAATAATATTCCCAATACCCCCGAGCCATCCGGATCTCATGACAATGATGCCCCTTTCAACGACAATGGAGGTCAAGGCGAGGACCTAAACCGTGATGAAGGCGAAGAGGACTCACAAGAACCATCTCCTTTAGCCGACACTCGCCGTGAAGACCCCACTACAAGACACTTGCGTCTCAAGTCTCATTCCTTGCAAAACATCATTGGTGATCTAAAGAGAAATGTTACCACTCGGAGGCAACTTGCAAACTTTTGTGCGCACCATGCCTTTGTCTCTAGGGAGGAACCACTCAAAGTTGATGATGCTCTCAAAGACCCCGATTGGTTGAATGCAATTCAAGAGGAACTCAACAACTTCAAGAGGAATGATGTATGGACTCTCATGAAGCGACCCGATCATTGTCGCAATGTTATCAGCACCAAGTGGATCTTCAAGAACAAGCAAGATGAAAGTGGCACGGTCATCCGCAACAAAGCAAGATTGGTGGCACAAGGCTATTCTCAAGTCGAAGGCGTGGACTTTGGTGAAACCTTTGCACCCGTTGCAAGGCTTGAGTCCATCCGTATCCTTTTGGCCTTTGCCTCACATCATGGCTTTAAGTTGCAACAAATGGATGTTAAGAGTGCTTTTCTTAATGGTCCTCTACATGAAGAAGTATATGTGAAGCAACCCCCGGGGTTCGAGGACCCCCATTTCCCGGACCATGTCTTCAAGCTCAAAAAGGCCCTATATGGTCTCAAACAAGCTCCTAGAGCTTGGTATGAGCATCTCAAGGAGTTGCTAGAAGACCGTGGTTTCGAAGTGGGGAAAATCGATCCCACTCTTTTTACTAAGAAGGTCAATGGGGAGCTTTTCGTATGCCAATTCTATGTGGATGACATCATATTTGGCTCTACTAACACAAAATTCAATGATGAGTTTGCTATGTTGATGACAAATAGGTTTGAGATGTCAATGATGGGTGAACTCAAGTACTTTCTTGGGTTCGAGATCAAGCAAATGCGACAAGGCACCTTCATCAATCAAGCGAAGTATCTCCAAGACATGCTCAAGCACTTTGATATGAAGGATGCCAAGGGGATTGGAACTCCGATGCAACTCAAGTGTCAACTCACTCTTGACGAGGCCGGCAAGGCGGTGGATACCAAGCTCTACCGGTCGATGATAGGTTCACTTCTTTACCTTTGTGCCTCTCGCCCGGATATAATGTTAAGCGTTGGTATGTGTGCACGGTTTCAAGCAAGTCCGAAGGAAAGCCACCTTGTGGCGGTCAAAAGGATCTTTCGATATTTAGTTGATACCCCACACTTCGGACTATGGTACCCAAGGGACACGGACTTTGCTTTGGTTGGTTTCACCGACTCCGATTGGGCGGGCGACAAGATTGATAGGAAGTCTACCTCCGGAGCATGTCACTTTCTTGGAAGATCTTTGGTGTGTTGGTCCTCGAAGAAGCAAAATTGTGTCTCCGTCTCCACCGCGGAAGCCGAGTATATTGCCGCGGCGAGTAGTTGTGCTCAAATCTTATGGATGAGGCAAACCTTGCGGGATTATGGACTCGAGTATAGCAAGGTGCCTCTTTTGTGTGACAATGAGAGCGCAATCAAGATCGCCTACAATCCGGTTCTTCATGGCAAGACGAAGCACATTGAGATACGGAACCACTTCATTCGGGATCACATTGCTCGCGGAGATATTGTACTATCCTATATTGGCACCAAGGAGCAATTGGCGGACATCTTCACGAAGCCCTTGGATGAGAAGCGTTTCATTGAGTTGAGGCATGAGCTAAATATCATTGATCCATCGAACTTTGCTTGACCGTCGTGCGCACATACCACTCCTAACCTTTATATCTAGATGAAAGGCACGCATGGACATAGGGGGAGTGCGGTTTAAATCCATTGAGCTATCCCTCCCCCCATAATGCATAAAGAAATCCAAAACATTTGCTACTTGTCAATTAAGTGACTTATGAGCTTCATGTTGAGTTGTAGTCCGTGAGTCCTAGATACATCTACGCGACCTCACAACTACTATACTCTTACACGGTGGCTTCGGCCACCAACACCCCCTCCTCGAGGGTTTTTCGGTTTCTTGTGACCTTGTTTTGTCTTTCTTCTTTGCCTTCTTATTCTTGTTTTTGGAGAACCTCTTTCAAGCTTGTTTCCTCGTGATTTTTGCAAGCTTGGTTGTATGTTCTTTTTCTCCATCCTTCTAGTTCCGTTACCCTCCTTTTTGGTGTTCCGATGCCAAAGGGGGAGAAGTTCCTAGGTGGATGGGGACCTTTTTTGTTGTTTGTAGCGTTTGGTTATAGTTGCTTATCATGTCCTATGGCTACATCAACAACCCTATGGAGGCATCTTATTGTGAGTTTGGGTATTCTCAAGGCTATGGTATGATAAGTTCACCCAAATCTCCGTGCATGATCTTATGTTGCCTCCATATTGTGCATATGCTATTTGAACATGTCATTTATCTATGTTGCATATGTGCTTGGTTTGTAAAAACTAGGGGGAGTGATGTCTCTATAACATGTGTATTTGTATTCAAATACATATTCATGATATGCACATGTGTAGCGGGAGCTCCGTCGAGTTTTTGCAAATCTAAAGTATCTCATCATAATATCATATGTTATTGTCAACTCTTGTGTTGTCATCAAACACCAAAAAGGGGGAGATTGTAAGAGCAAAATTCACACCCCAAGTTTTGTGTGTTTGATGACAACACTTGAGTAATCTCACCGTGTGTCTTGAGTATCATTGTTAGATTTGCAAGAGCACGGTGACCTCGCCGGACGCGTCAAGATCGGAAGACTGAAGCGTAGTTGATAGGTTTTCTGGTTTTGTGTGTGTTTAGCGAGGTGACATGGTTGGAGAGAAAAAGGGAAGAAAACCATATTTATCCAGGCCGGTACTACCGGTACCTGTAGCGGTAGTACCGCTACCCCTATTGGTACCTCCCTCGGTACCACTCTGAGTTTGCGCTGATTTCATCCCCCAGAACAAGTTGTGGTACCCCTGCAGTACCTGGGGCGGTAGTACCGCTCACGGTACCGTTTAGGTACCGTAACCGAGTTACGGTCGTACCGCCCTGGTACCGCTTTGGTACCGCTTTGGATCCAGTAAGGTCTGGACCCTATCGCGGTACCTCAAGCGGTACCTCGTGCGGTAGTACCGCTCTGCGTCCTTTGACCAGATCTGGGGTGATTTCGAACTCGGAGCGGTAGTTGTAGGATAACGTTGCATAGAAAACAAAAATTTTCCTACCGCAAACACGCAATCCAAGCCAAGATGCAATCTAGAAGACGGTAGCAACGAGGGGATTATCGAGTCTCACCCTTGAAGAGATTCCAAAGCCTACAAGATGAGGCTCTTGTTGCTGCGGTAGACGTTCACTTGCCGCTTGCAAAAGCGCGTAGAAGATCTTGATCACGGCGCCACGAACGGGCAGCACCTCCGTACTTGGTCACACGTTCGGTTGTTGATGAAGATGATGTCCACCTCCCGTTCCAGCGGGCAGCGGAAGTAGTAGCTCCTCTTGAATCCGACAGCACGACGGCGTGGTGTCGTTGGTGGTGGAGAAATCCGGCGGAGCTTCGCTAAGCGTGCGGGATGTGGTGGAGGAGAGAGGCCGCTAGGGTTTGGGAGAGGGGGGCGCCGGCCACTAAGGGGTGCGGCCACCTTGGTGGTTCTTGGGGTGACCGACCCCCTCCCCTTGGCCCCTCATTATATAGGTGGAAGCCCCAAGTGTTGGACTACAAGTCTCCGAATAAGACCCGAACCCAAAACCTTCCATGTGATAGGGAAACCTACCCAAGGTGGGAATCCCACTTGGGGTGGGATTCCCCCCTTCCATGTGGGGGGGGTGGCCGGCCCCCATAGGGGGAGTCCACTTGGGACTCCTCCCCCTCTAGGGTTGGCCGGCCATGGACCTTCCTTGGTGGTTTCTTCCGGACTTTTCTAGAACCTTCTAGAACCTTCCATAGAACCTTCCGGATCATTTTAAATCACATAAAATGACTTCCTATATATGAATCTTATTCTCCGGACCATTCCGGAACTCCTCGTGATGTCCGGGATCTCATCCGGGACTCCGAACAAATATTCGAACTCCATTCCATATTCAAGTTCTACCATTTCAACATCCAACTTTAAGTGTGTCACCCTACGGTTCGCGAACTATGCGGACACGGTTGAGTACTCACTCCGACCAATAACCAATAGCGGGATCTGGAGATCCATAATGGCTCCCACATATTCAACGATGACTTTAGTGATCGAATGAACCATTCACATACGATACCAATTCCCTTTGTCACGCGATATTTTACTTGTCCGAGGTTTGATCATCGGTATCACACTATACCTTGTTCAACCTCGTTTCTTGACAAGTACTCTTTACTCGTACCGTGGTATGTGGTCTCTTATGAACTTATTCATATGCTTGCAAGACATTAGACGACATTCCACCAAGAGGGCCCAGAGTATATCTATCCGTCATCGGGATGGACAAATCCCACTGTTGATCCATATGCCTCAACTCATACTTTCCGGATACTTAATCCCACCTTTATAACCACCCATTTACGCAGTGGCGTTTGGTGTAATCAAAGTACCTTTCCGGTATAAGTGATTTACATGATCTCATGGTCATAAGGACTAGGTAACTATGTATCGAAAGCTTATAGCAAATAACTTAATGACGTGATCTTATGCTACGCTTAATTGGGTGTGTCCATTACATCATTCATATAATGATATAACCTTGTTATTAATAACATCCAATGTTCATGATTATGAAACTAATCATCCATTAATCAACAAGCTAGTTAAGAGGCATACTAGGGACTCTTTGTTGTTTACATATCACACATGTACTAATGTTTCGGTTAATACAATTATAGCATGACATATAAACATTTATCATAAACATAAAGATATATAATAACCACTTTTATTACTGCCTCTTGGGCATATCTCCTTCAGTCTCCCACTTGCACTAGAGTCAATAATCTAGATTACATTGTAATATACCTAACACCCATGGCATTCTGGTGTTGGTCATGCTTTGCCCTAGGGAGAGCTTTAGTCAACGGATCTGCTACATTCAGATCAGTGTGTACTTTGCAAATCTTTACTTCTCCATCTTCGATGTACTCGCGAATCGAGTGGTAACACAGCTTGATATGCTTCAGCCTCTTGTGTGACCTTGGCTCTTGTGCATTGGCGATGGCACCCATGTTATCACAGTAGATGATTAATGGGTCCAATGCACTAGGAACCACACCGAGCTCTACAATGAACCTCTTCATCCATACCGCTTCTGATGAAGCCTCTGAAGCCGCTATGTACTCTGATTCTGTTGAAGACTTCGCCACCGTGCTCTGCTTCGAGCTTACCCAGCTTACTGCAGCACCATTCAATATAAACACGTACCCAGACTGTGACTTAGAGTCATCAGGATCAGTGTTCCAACTTGCATCGGTGTAACCACTTACAACGAGCTCTTGGTCACCTCCATAACAAAGAAACATATCCTTAGTTCTTTTCAAGTACTTCAGGTTATTCTTGACCGCTGTCCAGTGTTCCATTCCTGGATCACTTTGATATCTGCTAGTCAAACTAACAGCATGTGCTATATCCGGTCTAGTACATAGCATGGCATACATGATAGATCCTACTGCCGAGGCATAGGGGATATTACTCATCCTTTCTCTTTCTTCTGCCGTAGCCGGTCCTTGAGTCTTACTCAAGACCTTGCCTGGTAACATAGGTAATAACCCTTTCTTACTTTCGTCCATTCTAAACTTCTTTAGAATCTTGTCCAGATATGTACTCTGTGATAGCCCTATTAGGCGTCTTGATCTATCTCTATAAATCTTGATGTCTAATATATACGATGCTTCACCAAGGTCTTTCATTGAAAAACTATTATTCAAATAACCTTTTACACTGCTTAATAGTTCTATATCATTCCCGATCAATAATATGTCATCTACATATAATATCAGGAATGCAACAGAGCTCCCACTCACTTTCTTGTAAATACAGGCCTCTCCATGACACTGTATAAACCCGAAGTCTTTGATCACCTTATCAAAGCGTCGGTTCCAACTTCTTGATGCTTGCTTCAGTCCATAGATTGAACGCTGAAGTTTGCATACTTTGTCAACATTTTTAGGATCGACAAAACCTTTGGGTTGTACCATATACAACTCTTCCTCAATATCTCCATTAAGGAACGCCGTTTTGACATCCATCTGCCAAATCTCATAATCAAAAAATGCAGCTATTGCTAACAAAATCCTCACAGATTTTAGCTTCGCTACAGGTGAGAAAGTCTCATCGTAGTCAACTCCTTGAATTTGTCGGAAACCCTTTGCGACAAGTCGAGCTTTATAGACAGTAATATTACCATCAGCATCTGTTTTTCTCTTGAAGATCCATTTATTCTCGACAGCCTTTCGGCTATCAGGTAAGTCTACCAAAGTCCATACTTTGTTATCATACATGGATCCCATTTCGGATTTCATGGCTTCTTGCCATTTGTTGGAATCTGGGCTCATCATCGCTTCTTCATACGTCGCAGGGTCCTCATCATTGTTATCCACAATCATGACATTTAGACAAGGATCATACCAATCAGGAGTGGCACGTTCCCTTGTCGATCTGCGAGGTTCAGTAGTTTCCTCGTTCGAAGTTTCATGATCATTATCATTAGCTTCCTCTGTTGCCGGTGTAGGCGGCAGTACAACTTCCGGTACTGCGCTACTCTGATCAACGAGTATAGATTCATCAATCTCATCGAGTTCTACTTTTCTTCCAGTCACTTCTTTAGTGAGAAATTCTTTCTCAAGAAAGGTTCCGTTCTTAGCAACAAATATTTTGCCTTCGGATTTGTGATAGAAAGTGTACCCTATAGTTTCCTTAGGGTATCCTATGAAGACGCATTTCTCCGCTTTGGGTTCTAGCTTGTCCGATTGTAACTTCTTTACATAGGCTTCGCAGCCCCAAACTTTAAGGAACGACAGCTTAGGTTTCTTATTAAACCATAATTCATACGGTGTCGTTTCTATGGATTTTGATGGTGCTCTATTTAAAGTGAATGCGGCTGTCTCTAATGCATAACTCCAAAATGATAACGGCAAATCAGTAAGAGACATCATAGAACGAACCATATCTAAGAGAGTTCGATTACGACATTCGGACACACCGTTTCGTTGAGGTGTTCCCGGCGGTGTCAATTGTGAAAGTATTCCGCATTTCTTTAAATGCATGCCAAACTCATAACTCAGATATTCACCTCCACGATCAGATCGTAGAAATTTAATCTTCTTGTTACGTTGATTTTCTACTTCACTTTGGAATTCCTTAAACTTCTCGAAAGTTTCGGATTTATGTTTCATGAAATAGATATACCCATATCTACTCAGATCATTTGTGAAGGTTAGAACATAACGATAACCACCACGCGTTGCTACACTCATTGGTCCGCACACATCGGTATGTATGATTTCCAATAAGTCAGTAGCTTGCTCCATCATACCAGAAAATGGAGTGTTAGTCATTTTTCCCATTAGACATGCTTCGCATCTATCAAGTGACTCAAAGTCAAGTGATTCAAGTAATCCATCGGTATGGAGTTTCTTCATGCGTTTCACTCCAATATGACCAAGACGACAGTGCCACATATAAGTAGAATTATCATTCAATTTAATTCGCTTAGCATCAATGTTATGTATATGCGTATCACTACTATCGAGATCTAACAGAAATAAGCCATTCTTTTCTGGTGCTCGACCATAAAAGATATTATTCATAAAAATAGAACAACCATTATTCTCAGACTTGAATGAATAACCGTCTTGCATTAAACAAGATCCAGATATAATGTTCATGCTCAACGCGGGTACAAAATAACAATTATTTAGGCTTAAAACTAATCCCGAAGGTAGATGTAGAGGAAGTGTGCCGACAGCGATCACATCGACTTTGGATCCGTTTCCAACGCGCATCGTCACTTCATCTTTCAGTGGTCTTCGTTTATTCTTTAGTTCCTGTTTCGAGTTACAAATATGAGCAACCGAACCAGTATCAAATACCCAGGTACTAGAACGGGAACCAGTGAGATAAACATCTATAACATGTATATCGGATATACCTTCTTTCTTCTTCTTGACAAAGCCGCTCTTCAGATCAGCCAGATACTTGGAGCAATTACGCTTCCAGTGTCCCTTCTCCTTGCAGTAATAGCACTCAGCATCAGGCTTAGGGCCGTTCTTAGGTTTCATAGGAGACGTGGCAGCTTTCTTGCCACCCTTCTTGAATTTTCCCTTAGACTTGCCCTGTTTCTTGAAACTGGTGGTCTTGTTGACCATCAACACTTGGTGCTCTTTCTTGATCTCAATCTCAGCAGCTTTTAGCATGCCAAAGAGTTCAGGTAACTCCTTGTTCATGTTCTGCATATTGTAGTTCATCACAAAGTTCTTGTAACTTGGTGGCAGTGATTGAAGGACACGATTAATCCCCAGTCTGTTAGGAATCAATATTCCCAAGTCACTGAGTTTCTTCGCATGCCCGGTCATGGCGAGCATGTGCTCACTAACGGAGCTGCCTTCTTCCATCATACAGCTGAAGAAATGTTTCGATGCTTCATACCATTCCACGGCCGCATGAGTCTCAAAAATAGCTTTCAGTTCTTTCATCAACTCATGAGGATCGTGGTGCTCAAAACGTTTTTGAAGATCGGATTCCAGACTGCATAGGATGGCACACTGAACTTGAGAGTACCGAGTTTTCCGAGTCTCGTAAACAGCTTTTACTTCATCGGTTTCAGTTTCTGCAGGAGGGTCACCTAGCGGTGCATCAAGCACATATTGCAGATTTCCGCCAGAGAGGAAGATCCTCACATGACGGAACCAGTCGGTGAAGTTGCTACCGTTGCTCTTAAGTTTTTCTTTCTCTAGGAACTGGTTAAAATTGATTGGGGATGCCATCTCTACAACATATATTTGCAAAAGTTTAGACTAAGTTGATGACAAATTGAGTTCAAATTTTAATTCAACATAATTAAAAATCTAGGTGAACTCCCACTCAAAACAATATCCCTCGCATTGTCTTAGTGATCACACGAACCAAAACCACCGCACCTAAGTCCGATCATCACGAGACAAGGTGTGATTTCAATGGCGAACACTCAAAGTGTTCATCATATCAACCATATGATTCATGCTCTACCTTTCGGTATCACGTGTTCCGAGACCATGTCTGTACATGCTAGGCTCGTCAAGGCCACCTTAGTATCCGCATGTGCAAAACTGTCTTGCACCCGTTGTATGCACTTGTTGATTCTATCACACCCGATCATCACGAGATGCTTCGAAACGACAAGTCTTGGCAACGGTGCTACTAAGGATGAACACTTTATTATCTTGAGATTTTAGTGAGGGATCATCTTATAATGCTACCGTCGCGATCTAAGAAAAATAAGATGCATAAAAGGATTAACATCACATGCAGTTCATATGTGATATGATATGGCCCTTTTGTCTTTGCGCCTTTGATCTTCATCTCCAAAGCACGGACATGATCTCCATCATCTTCGGGCATGATCTCCATCAACGTCGGTGTAGCGTCAAGGTCAATGGCGCCGTGTTCATGATTGTCCTCCATGTAGCAACTATTACAACTACTTTGAAATACTACTCAACATGAAATTTAAAGACAACCATAAGGCTCCTGCCGGTTGCCACAATACAATAATGATCATCTCATACATATTCATCATCACATTATGGCCATATCACATCACCAAACCCTGCAAAAACAAGTTAGATGTCTCTAATTTGGTTTGCATATTTTACGTGGTTTAGGGTTTTCGAGAGAGATCTAATCTACCTACGAACATGAACCACAACGTTGATACTAATGTTTTCAATAGAAGAGTAAATTGAATCTTCACTATAGTAGGAGAGACAGACACCCGCAAAGCCTCTTATGCAATACAAGTTGCATGTCGAACGAGGAACAAGTCTCATGAACGTGGTCATGTAAAGTTAGTCCGAGCCGCTTCATCCCACTATGCCACAAAGATGCAAAGTACTCAAACTAAAGATAACAAGAGCATCAACGCCCACAAAACCATTGTGTTCTACTCGTGCAACCATCTATGCATAGACACGGCTCTGATACCACTGTAGGATAACGTTGCATAGAAAACAAAAAATTTCCTACTGCAAACACGCAATCCAAGCCAAGATGCAATCTAGAAGACGGTAGCAACGAGGGGATTATCGAGTCTCACCCTTGAAGAGATTCCAAAGCCTACAAGATGAGGCTCTTGTTGCTGCGGTAGACGTTCACTTGCCGCTTGCAAAAGCGCGTAGAAGATCTTGATCACGGCGCCACGAACGGGCAGCACCTCCGTACCCGGTCACACGTTCGGTTGTTGATGAAGACGACGTCCACCTGCCGTTCCAGCGGGCAGCGGAAGTAGTAGCTCCTCTTGAATCCGACAGCATGACGGCGTGGTGTCGGTGGTGGTGGAGAAATCCGGCGGAGCTTCGCTAAGCGTGCGGGATGTGGTGGGGGAGAGAGGCCGCTAGGGTTTGGGAGAGGGGGGCGCCGGCCACTAAGGGGTGCGGCCACCTTGGTGGTTCTTGGGGTGACCTGCCCCCTCCCCTTGGCCCCTCATTATATAGGTGGAAGCCCCAATTGTTGGACTACAAGTCTCCGAATAAGACCCGAACCCAAAACCTTCCATGTGATAGGGAAACCTACCCAAGGTGGGAATCCCACTTGGGCTGGGATTCCCCCCTTCCATGTGGGGGGGGGGTGGCCGGCCCCCCAAGGGGGAGTCCACTTGGGACTCCTCCCCCTCTAGGGTTGGCCGGCCATGGAGGTGGAGTCCCTCCGGGACTCCACCTTCCTTGGTGGTTTCTTCCGGACTTTTCTAGAACCTTCTAGAACCTTCCATAGAACCTTCCGGATCATTTTAAATCACATAAAATGACTTCCTATATATGAATCTTATTCTCCGGACCATTCCGGAACTCCTCGTGATGTCCGGGATCTCATCCGGGACTCCGAACAAATATTCGAACTCCATTCCATATTCAAGTTCTACCATTTCAACATCCAACTTTAAGTGTGTCACCCTACGGTTCGCGAACTATGCGGACATGGTTGAGTACTCACTCCGACCAATAACCAATAGCGGGATCTGGAGATCCATAATGGCTCCCACATATTCAATGATGACTTTAGTGATCGAATGAACCATTCACATACGATACCAATTCCCTTTGTCACGCGATATTTTACTTGTCTGAGGTTTGATCATCGGTATCACACTATACCTTGTTCAACCTCATTTCTTGACAAGTACTCTTTACTCGTACCGTGGTATGTGGTCTCTTATGAACTTATTCATATGCTTGCAAGACATTAGACGACATTCCACCGAGAGGGCCCAGAGTATATCTATCCGTCATCGGGATGGACAAATCCCACTGTTGATCCATATGCCTCAACTCATACTTTCCGGATACTTAATCCCACCTTTATAACCACCCATTTACGCAGTGGCGTTTGGTGTAATCAAAGTACCTTTCCGATATAAGTGATTTACATGATCTCATGGTCATAAGGACTAGGTAACTATGTATCGAAAGCTTATAGCAAATAACTTAATGACGTGATCTTATGCTACGCTTAATTGGGTGTGTCCATTACATCATTCATACAATGATATAACCTTGTTATTAATAACATCCAATGTTCATGATTATGAAACTAATCATCCATTAATCAACAAGCTAGTTAAGAGGCATACTAGGGACTCTTTGTTGTTTACATATCACACATGTACTAATGTTTCGGTTAATACAATTATAGCATGACATATAAACATTTATCATAAACATAAAGATATATAATAAACACTTTTATTATTGCCTCTTGGGCATATCTCCTTCAGTAGTACCGCTTCCCTGAAGCGGTAGTACCGCTCAGGCCAAATCTGGACATAATGGTTGGATTTGGAGGAGCCTATTTAAGGGCCCCTTCTTCCCCAACACGATTTTATCTCTTCCCCCTCTCTCTCCTCCATTGTTGCTGAGCTTAATCCTTGAGGATCTCCTTCCCCATCCAACCAATCTTGCTCAAACTTTGAGGATTGGTGGAGGAGACCCCGATCTATAGTTCTACCAAGAGAGATTTCACCAATACTAGCTATTCCTTAGTGGATCTTGGTGGTAGGGTTCCTTTAGTGGATCTTGGAGAAGATTTCCTTTTGTGGAGCATTGGAAGAGTTCCTTTGGTGGACCATTGGAAGAGTTCCTTTGGTGGAGCATTGGAAGAGTTCCTATGGTGGAGCATTGGAGATGGGTTCCTATGGTGGAGCATTGGAGATGTGCAGCTATGGAGTCTAGCTTGGTGATGTACTAGATACATAGGGTGTTGGGAGCATCCTTGTGTGTGGAGCTCGCCCCAACCTTGTGAAGGAATCACCGCCTCGACCGGTGCCTTAGTGGAAGAGGGAGAGCACCTCCGTGGAGCTCTCTCGAGGAAGAAGGTGAGGCCTTCCTTTGTGGTGTGGCCGTCTAGTCTCTTGTGTGAGACTAGCACCTCCTCAACGCAGACGTACTTCCTGTTGTGGAAGGAACTGCGGGAAACAAACCTCGACTCGCCTCACGCCCCCCCGGTTGTCTCGCTCCTTACTCTCGTTATCTTGTTGATTCCTTTACTTGTTGCACTTGTCCGTTGTTCATTGTAGGATCACCCCTATTGCTAAAGTTCTCACCTTTACCTTCCGTTGCATAAAAATTAAAAAAGACTAAAACTTGCCGTAGCGCCATTCACTCCCCTCTTGTTCGCTATGATCCATTCAGTATGTAATGGGCCTATTTATCTCTCTCTCCTAGCTCTTATTCGTCTCTCTTGCTTCTGGTCAATCCCCACAGTTACCAACTTGGCCAGATCATGGGAAGTCTGCTTGTGTGTCTGGTCGTTCACAAATCGTACCATTCTATCCATGTGAGGCATTTCCGGGAAAGAAACCCACACCACCGTGTCCCCATGCTCCTCTCAATCTCCCTGTTGGAATCACTCCTCTCAATCTCTCCTGTCGGAATCAATAAATAGCCAAGTCAAAAAAGAAACCCACTCGAGTTGCTCAAGAACACAATCCTCCTTGCTCTCCCTCTCCACCATAGCCATGACCTCCTAATTGCTAGCCCCCTCTACTCTTTGTCCCCCTCCGCTGCTTGGAGTTGTGCTTAGGCGCTCTCGATTGCACTACCAAGAATGCCCAGCGGCAGCCTTTCGGCGACGAAGGTAGCACACTAAGGCGACCAGCAGGCCTGGCTGTAGGGTGTGTGATGGAACGACATCGGTGATGAGTCGACAAGGCTAGTGCGGGATGCCATCCTAGCGCGGCCCATATCGAACCGCCAAGATTGGCCAGCGCCATCTTTTGGCGGTGCAACGTCCTTAGCCTCCTTGGGAGCTGCAGGTGACATAGGCATCCCCAATGGGCCTGCCAAAGATGGTACACGGGGTTTATCGAAGGCCCATGAGTCGAAGAATATGAAGTTTGGAAGCCCAAGTTGGTACTAAGGAAAGTTAGAGTTGTATTAGGAAATATAGACTTGTAATTTTACGGGACGGGTTAGAAACCCTCCCGGACTCTGTAACTTGTGTATTACGAATCCCTCGGCTCCGCCTCCTATATAAGGGGGAGTCGAGGGACAAAGACAGGATCGAATCATTGTTTCACGCAACCCTAGTTTTCATAATCGTCGAGTACTTTTTGGCTGAAACCGTCGAGATCTACTTGCCCTCTACTTCCGACTAAACCCTAGTCTACAATTTGTAGGCATTGATAAGTTAATCCCTTGTCAATTGGCGTCGTCTGTGGGAATTAGAGGTGCCAAGGAGCTGATCTCGATGGCACGTTCAAGATCGTCGACTTCGTCAACTGCAAGCAACGCGATGGACAGAGGTAAACAGATTGAAACTAGTCCAGTCGATTTTGTTTCTCACTCACCCTCCCGTTTGGATGCATATGCGTATCTGGAGGAGCCCATGGAGATGACGTTCGGAAAGTTCCACTTCCGCATCGAGAATGAAGGATCGTATCGTCTCGAAATTCCGATCTCGTCGGGATTATCAGCGGTCGACCCTGATTTTTCGGATTCAACATCGTCAATCGAGTCAGGCGACGAGGAGATTTCGCCGCCACGCTTCATCAGCACTATGGCAAGTGAAAAACTCGCCAAGATCTTCAGCGACATGTCTTTCGAGTCATCTACGGACTCCGATATGAGCGATGACACAAGCAACATCGACAGCTTCAACTTCATCGATAGATCCACTATTGTTGGAGAGGTCTTCACCAATATCTATGATGGTGTCACCAAACCCGACAAAGTTCAGAATCCAAAATATCATCAGATCTACGTAATTGGAGAACCAAGTCGCCCACAGGAGGAGACATCAGAGAACTTCGACGATGCGGGAAATCCGTATGTCGATCCTGCAGATCTCACGCGAGGTTTAGGAACAAAATATATCGGACCGGGAACACGAGAGATGGTGCAATTTCCGCAGGCAGTATGGGATCGAGTCGCAAGAGCTATTGATGGTACAGAGCCGATGACCATAACAGCGACACCTGAGGAGTTACAAGCGTATCAATATAGGCTTGCACGTACCAGGCGGGAGCTCGAGAAACAGAAAATTGAGCTGGATAGGAGGCAGGAAGCAGCTTCTGCGTCAAGCAGGCAAAGAGCAAACTTGAGTCAACAATCTGGCACTTAGGAGATAGTCACAGAGCAGCTCGAAATAGAGCGAGATCTCGGCTGCATAATATACCTGAGGCAGATAGGGAGAATCTGGTTCAAAACCTCGACATGTCCTTTATGTCGATAGACACGAGGGGGAACATTATCCCTAAGACACCAGAAGCTGGGTACATGGCGACGCAAGCCTTCATCCTCGCATCCAAGCCACCTCCTGGAGATCCAAGAGAAGCATTGTACAATATGGCCATGGCAGGAGTTGGAGCCATGGGAATGACGTTTATGAATTTGCCTCCCGAAGGATCAGCAAGGCAAAATAGTCCATGACCTACTACAACAGCACCAGGTCCCGAGAGAACAAGTGGAGCAAGAGACACAACAACTCAAGCACGGGTAGACAGAGCACGACAAAATAGAAGGGAACATCGGCATTCCCCAGAAATAGATGAAGAGGATATGTAGATGGGTTACCGTGCTTTACAAGGAGGGTCCGGAAAACTCTAGTTCCTTCAGGGTTTAAATTACCCGATAATTTCAAAAAAATCGATGGCCTGCAAGATCCCGAGGATTGGCTAGTTGATTATCTCGAGACGGTGAAGCTGATAGGTGGAACCAGAGTAACAGCCATGCAGAGCATCCAAGTACACCTGAGTGGAGCCGCACGATCTTGGATAAAGAAGCTTCCTCCAGGTTCCATCGACAGCTGGGACAATTTTGAGGATATCTTCGTCAAGAACTTCCGATCCACATGCAAAAAAACACGCATCACTAGAAGAGTTGAGGTCGTGTAGACAAAAGCATGATGAATCAATGAGAAAGTACATCCAGAGGTGGAACATTATTAAAAACTCGGCAGAGAACATATCTGACGAGAGAGCAATAGATGTGTTCGTGGCAGGAATTCGACGAGGAGATTTTGTCGAAGACTTGGGGAGAACCAACCCAAAAACAGTATCAGCATTAATGGAAATAGCGAACAGGTGGGCAGATGGAGAAGATGCTGTTCACAACAAGCGACATAGGTCACCAGAGGAGGACCGCAGTCGAAATTTTCAAAATAGACGACGATTTCCTCGGCAGTTCTCGAGTTATGATGCTCCTGGCCAAATATCGGCTGGTTTTCGAGGAAGCACTGGAGGAAACAATAGAGATGAATATCAAAGGAGTAGCGAGCATCGAGGCGACAATAGAGATGACTCCCGGAATAACAGGCAAAATAGTGGACCAAGGTTCCAGAGACCATATGTATCTCCCGAGGATATGATGAACGGGCCGTGTCAGATGCATTTTTATCTCGACAATAATGGAAAAAGGCAGTCAGGTCATTTGCAGAAGGATTGTCAAAACTTTCAAGCAATGCTGAGGTTTGCAGGGCAACCTAACACGCAAGTAATGAATAGAAACCCACCAGGGGCCAAGGAGTGAGATCCACCTTCCGCCTCCTCCCGCAATTACGGATGCAAATCGACACCAGTTACAAATAGCGGCAGCTCCAAACCCGCCTCCTTATATCGACACCAATGGCGCGGTCTCGATGATTCAGAAAGCTAGGCCGTCTAACAGGGCTCGGAAAGTAATCTCGCGTCAAGTGTTCATGGCAGAGAAGATGCCTCCACCAACGATTGTGTACCTAAATTGGTCGGGACAGGACATTGGCTTCACAATAGCGGATCACCCGCAGCAAGTTCCTCGACCAGGGCAATCAGCACTTATCTTACCAGCAGTGATCACAGGATTCGACGTATCTCGAGTATTCATAGATGGAGGCAGCAGTCTAAACCTTATGTATGCAGATACACTAAGGAAGATGAACATATCCCTGGCAAACCTAAAACCAACCGACACACGTTTCCATGGTATCACGCCAGACAAGCCAAGTTATCCGCTGAGGAGGATCAATCTCGACGTTCAGTTTGGAACCTGAGAAAATTACAGGATAGAAAGGCTGGAGTTCGAAGTTGTGGATTTCCCGTCGCAATATCACGCCTTGTTGGGACAACCAGCATATGCCAGGTTTATGGCAGTACCACACTACACGTACCTGTTGTGGAGGTTACCCGTACCTAAGGGACCGATTACAGTCAAAGGCAGTTTCGCGTTAGCTGATAAATGCGACAAGGATTTTCATCGACTGTCAGAAACCTTCGGGATGCAAGCAGAATATATGGCGTCAAGGCTAACGACTGATTATGATGTGTTGCCAGATGTAGGAAGGCCACTCAGGGAGCCAACCTTTAACACTGCCATGGATTCTAAGGAAGTGCAGATTCACCCGACAGATCCCAAGAAAACGACGTCCATTGCAACAGACATGGACCTCGCATAGGAAAGCGCGCTCGTCGAGTTCCTCTGTGAGCACTGGAAAATCTTTGCATGGTGTCCAGCTGACATGCTAGGAGTACCCAGGGAACTTGCCGAGCACCACCTAAACTTGGATCCAATAGCGAGACCAATTAAACAACCTTTGCGGTGTTTTTCGGAACCAAACTGCAAAGCCATGCTGTAAGAGATTGATCGACTCAGAGAAGCTGGTTTTATCAAAGAGCTACATACAGAGGTCACATGGGTAGCTAACCCAGTCTTGGTCCCGAAGAGAAACACAAAAGTCCTTCGCATGTGCGTCGACTTCACAAGTCTCAATAAACATTGTCCAAAGGATCACTTTCCCCTCCCAAGGATCGATCAAATTATCGACTCCACGGCAGGATGTGAACGTCTTTCCTTCGGACGCATATTCTGGTTATAACCAGATAAGACTAAAAGAAGATGATGAGGTCAAGACAGCGTTCATAACACCTTATGGCGTGTTTTGCTACAAAACAATGCCTTTTGGTTTGAAAAACGCGGGAGCAACATATCAGCGGATGATGCAGAAGTGTCTTGCAACACAGATTGGAAAAAAACATACAAGTGTACAATGACGATGTCGTCATAACAACAAAGAAGGGGTCAACATTGATCGAGGATTTAAAGGAAACTTTCGATAACCTTGACAAGTTCCGCCTCAAGCTGAACCCGACAAAGTGCTCTTTCGGTGTCCCTACGGGAGAACTTCTCGGGTTCTTAGTTTCAGCAAGAGGAATCGAAGGTAATCCAGAAAAAATTCAAGCTATCGTAACAATGAGGAAGCCAACAAAGTTGAAAGAAATACAATAGATAACTGGGTGAGTCGCAGCTTTAAGTAGATTTGTCGCCAGACTAGGAGAAAAGGCGTTGCCGTTCTATGCTCTGATCAAGCAAGGAGAGAAGTTTCAATGGAACGAAGAGGCAGACAGAGCTTTCGAGGATCTCAAGCGCACAATTTCGACACCACCAATCTTGGTGGCGCCTAAGGAGAAAGAACCCCTCTTGCTATACATCGCAGCCACGCCTCAGGTGGTCAGCACAGCACTTGTAGTCGAAAGAGTGGAGGAAGGAAAACTCCATGGAGTGCTGATACGTCTCCAACGTATCTATAATTTCTGATGTTCCATGCTTGTTTTATGACAATACCTACATGTTTTGTTCACACTTTATATCGTTTTGATGCATTTTCCGGAACTAACCTATTGACGAGATGCCGAAGTGCCAGTTCCTGTTTTCTGCTGTTTTTGGTTTCAGAAATCCTAGTAAGGAAATATTCTCCGAATTGGACGAAATCAACGCCCAGTATCTTATATTTCAAGGAAACTTCCAGAGCACCGAAGAGGGGCCAGAGGAGAACCAGGTGGGCCCCACACAGGGTGGCGGCGCGGCCAAGAGGGGGGGCGCGCCCCCTGGTGTGTGGCTCCCCCGTAGCCCTTCCGACTCTGACTCTTCGCCTATTTAAGCCTTCCTGACCTAAAACATCGAGACGAATAAGCCACGGTATGAGAAACCTTCCAGAGCCGCTGCCATCGCGAAGCCAAGATCTGGGGGACAGAAGTCTCTGTTCCGGCACGCCGCCGGGACGGGGAAGTGCCCCCGGAAGGCATCTCCATCGACATCACCGCCATCTTCATCACGGCTGTTGTCTCCCATGAGGAGGGAGTAGTTCTCCATTGAGGCCAAGGGCTGTATCGGTAGCTATGTGGTTAATCTCTCTCTCTCCCATGTACTTCAATACAATGATCTCATGAGCTGCCTTACATGATTGAGATCCATATGATGAACTTTGTAATCTAGATGTCGTTATGCTATTCAAGTGGATTTTACTTATGTGATCTCCGAAGACTCCTTGTCCCACGTGTGTAAAGGTGATAGTGTGTGCACCGTGTGGGTATCTTAGGCTATATTTCACATAATACTTATTCACTGAGTTATGATTTGAGTTGGATGTCTCTATGAAATTATGGTGTGTTAGTACCTCCTATGAATGCTCACAGTGACAGCGTGGGGTGTTTATTAGTACTTGGGAATACATCTTTAAGGTTTGCCTACATGATGAATTAGAGTTCGCTATCTTGCCAGAGAGTAATTCGGAATAGCATAGTGAAGTGCTTATTTATATTCCTTTATGATTGCAATGTTGAGAGTGTCCACTAGTGAAAGTATGATCTCTAGGCCTTGTTTCTAAGCATTGAGACACCGTTTCCAACAAGTTCTCACTACAAGAAAAGTTCTGATAGGCAACGTCCCAAAATCGTCCGCTAAGGGGTGTTTTTCGTCGCCTATGGGCCTAACCCGACGATATGGGTTCTGTTGTCGAAACTGCGTCAGGCAAAGTCCTACCACGTTTTTTCCGGTCCGTCGCGCTTGGGTGCCCTTCCGCCACGGAAAATCGGACCGTTGCAGAAGTGTTTCCGGGAGCCCGTTGGATCGCCGACGTCATGCAACCGACACATGGTAGACGCCGTTAATCGCGATTAACGGCGTTAACCGCCGAAACCCCGTGGTAGATGGTAGGCCCACACGAGGCTGCCACGTCTTAAGCGGGCCGGCCCATTAAGTTTGCGGGCTGTGCCACTCTGACTTAGTTTGACCGGTCAACTATATAGCTGGGCTGGTCCATTAGTTACGTGGGCCGGGCCTAACCTCTAAGGTTGACTGGTCAAAACATTAATGGGCCGGCCCACTAAGCATGTGGGCCGGGCCGAATGCACTCGTTTGACTGGTCAACAGGCAAAAGGGCCGGCCCACAAAACATGTGGGACCCACTTTCATGTTATCGGGCCGGCCCATTTACCAAGTGGGGTCCACCTTAAAGCAAGTGGGCCGGCCCAATTAGCACGTGGGTCCCACTTTCCTACTAACCGGGCCGGCCCATTTAGTGCGTGGGGTCCACATTAGATCAAATGGGCCGGCCCACCAAGCCAGTGGGCCGGGCCAAAAGCACAGGTGGATCCCACTTTCCTGTTAATGGGCCAGCCCATTTAGTATGTGGGGTCCACCATATAGCAAGTGGGCCGGCCCAACAAGATAGTGGGCCGGGCCAAAAACACAGGTGGGTCCCACTTTCCAGTTAAAGGGCCGGCCCATTTAGTATGTGGGGTCCACCATATAGCAAGTGGGCCGGCCCAACAAGCTAGTGTGCCGGGCCAAAAGCACAGGTGGGTCCCACTTTCCAGTTAAAGGGCCGACCCATTTAGTATGTGGGGTCCACCATAAAGCAAGTGGGCCGGCCCAACACGCTGGTGGGCCGGGCCAAAAACGCAGGTGGGTCCCACTTTCCTCTTAAAGGGCCGGCCCATTTAGTATGTGGGGTCCGTCATGTAGCAAGTGGGCCGGCCCAACAAGACAGTGGGCGGGCCAAAAGCACAGTGGGTCCCACTTTCTGTTAACGGGCCGGCCCGGTAAGTAAGTGAGCGGCCCAAAATGAAAGTGGGTCCCACACTACTGTTAATGGGCCGGCCCAATCTGTTATAGGGCCCTGGTTGTTTGACTAGTCAACTTGCATTAAATTACATGAGCCTAAAATCTGATATCAATGATACACACAATTACATACACAAATAAAATAACTAGGAAAATTACAAGGCAATTAATGTGCCCAAATAAAAAAAATTACATAAAATCATTGAGGACTTCTATTAGCATCATCAATAACATGTTGACATTTGGCAATCGCCTTGATTGAATCTTGTGTACTCTTGGTCAACATATCAGCTACAGACCTTAAAGCAGCAATACCATGTCTTTTATAAAGTACAGCCTTGAGATGTTCACTGTTTGATGAAAAGAATGGTCTAGGTTGACGGCTATGAGAGGATGCATCGTAACAAAGATCGTAACTTTTTGTGGGCCTCTCTTCTAATGAAGATTGCTTCATCGTAATCGCATTACGATAATAATGCAAAAAGAGTTAAACGATGAACTATGCAAACATGTATTAAGCATTGTCGATATGAGATAGTCACAAGTACTAAGCGCAGACTTACATTATATCGTTGCATAGGCTCACGAACCTTTTTGCGCTCTATCTTCTACTAAGGACTTCTTCATTACAACTGCATTCTAGTAATATTGCAAACATAGTTACAACAGTGAACTATTCAAACATTTATTATGCAATGCAGATATAAGATAATAACAAGTTGCATAAATAAGACAATGTATGGAACTTGTACTAAGCAGACTTACATCATAATGTTGCATGTGGTCGCTTTGGCGACTATCTTCTAATGATGACTGCTTCACTAAAACCGCATTCTGGTAATATTGCAAAAATAGTTACAACAATTAACTATTCAAACATGTATTACGCAATGTAGAGATCAGATAACGACATGTAGCAGAACAAAGCGGCTCATTGCAGTCCTTCTCTTGCGTGCACTAGTTGTGGTCGACATGCCTGTCATTTTAGGTTCAGCCATCAAGTGAAATGCTAATCCTCCTGCTCCATTGTCCTTAATCTGTGTTTAGATATCACATTTAAGACCAAGTCACCGGTTTCAAATAACAAAAAACTTGAGCTGCCAAATGAATAAGCCAATATTTACCAGATATCGATTAAAACCAACTAGATGTTGCTTTGCATGAGATACGAATTTCAGACATTCAGATTTAGAGTAGGGTAATGCCAAGGTTTTCCACATAAAGTAAATCGGCATTAAGAATGACCCAATGTCGAGTTCAAATCACCTTCGCAGCTTGCTCCAAGACAAGCATATCAAATAGGCGTAAACATAGTAAAGCATGGATGGCATTGCTATGGCAGTGGTTCCAAGTGTTTATCTCTTGCATAAGGAACAATGCATATAGGTTATAGATAATAACGGAAGTAAACCGCCAAAGTTACCAACCAAGAACTCAGATTCCAACCTTCCCTAGCGTCCCCGCTGTTAATGTTGGATATTCTAATAAGTGGTTCGCATGATCAATCCCTAGGAAAAATAACATTGACAAGTTAGTCTACGATAATACAAAGACCAGACATGCACGCAGCAATAACTATACAATCTGTGCGACAGGAGCATTCATGGAAAAAATAGCTATAAGCTAAAGACGAGGTATAAGAGCAAGCAGATTGGAAATGCACATAGCATGATTATAAAAGCAGTAAAAGAATAGCAGACACGAGAAAACAGCTAGCGGCTAGCGGTGAGCTAATGACGTGGTATAAGAACAACCAGATTGGAAATGCCCATAGCATGACTGTAAAAGGAATAGCATGCAGTACAAAAACAGTTGGCAGCAAATGAATGGGTCCCCTATAAATATGTGGATGCACACAGTGTCGATAGAATGAACAGGATGGTAGCGACCGGATAATGCTTTGGTACTGTACAATATTTAAACGAACTTCATGCGAAGTAACACATCAAGAAATTTAATGGCATATGAGATCTGCAAATAACTACAC
The DNA here is from genome assembly GCF_019359855.2 of Lolium perenne. Classification (NCBI taxonomy): domain Eukaryota; kingdom Viridiplantae; phylum Streptophyta; class Magnoliopsida; order Poales; family Poaceae; genus Lolium; species Lolium perenne. The sequence continues at coordinate 220,890,006 of NC_067247.2, forward strand.
AAAACATGGCTAAAGAAACGCCGCCAGCGTACTAACCAAGCTGCGGCGGGGTGGACGGGGGCGGCAACTTGCATTCCAGCGGCGGCGAACACGGGAGACGATGAGTCGACCCTGTTTCAGCAGAAGCGGGCGTTAGTGAAGCAGATCTGGTTGGCTGGCAAGGGATTCGGTGAAGTTGATACAGCCGCTGCACCGAGGTAGTCGGTGGAATAGATCGGCTTCTGTGGAGGGGGGGCGCGGTGAAGTAGACACGGTTCCGTTGGAGAGGATCCGGTGCGTCGACAGGAAAGGCGTTGATTGCTACGCTGTGGATGAGGTCGGCGGTGAAGCAGATCCGTCGGTGGCGAGGTCGGCGGTGAAGCAGATCCGTCGGTGGCGAGGTCGGCGGTGAAGCAGATCCGTCGGTGGCGAGGGCAGCGGGGGAGCGGATCAGGTGGGTGGACAGCCAACACGATCAAGGCTACGCTGTGGAGGAGTATGCCGGCGGCGAAGCAGATCTAGTAGTACTGTAGAGAGTCAGAGCTTTGGCGTGTGAGAGTATTTTTGAGCTAATGGGGCGAATGGTTGGTGGGTGGGTGTGGGCCTGTGGGGAGGGTTCGGGATCTAGGCAAGATATTTCATTGTTACCGAATGAGCCCTCCATGGTCGGTGGGTTGTAGCTTCTGGACTAGGGTTAAAAGGGTAAAACTGGTCACGGGATTTTCGAATGGATGCGGCGGGATGATTTGGCGCGCGGCCGAAATTTTCAGTTTCAAGCTACGAGCAGAACGACAAAAATAATGTTCTTCCCCAGGGAGCTCTCATTTCTTCCTCTTCTCTTTCTCTCTCGAGTCTCTCCCACTCCCCTGGCTCCTCTCCCCCTTCTCTCCGGTAGCCTCGCCGGCCGGAGACGAGGCCGACTTCTCTCTGTATATCGTACACCCTCCGAACTAAATTAATTGATTCAACTTTCCTTAGACGTGTATGTATCTCGAGTAAAAACATGTGTGGATACATCCATATTTAGATAAGCAAAGTTGAGTCAGTTAATTTGGATCCGAGGGAGTTCATGTTGTTGTAAGCTTAGATCCAGTGTTTCCCATGAGCAGAATGGCGCAATGGAGTCGGGGATCTCGTCATCGGCTTCAGTATCCGGCCTACGGTGAATACGGCGGATCTTGCCGGCCAAACCCCGATCTGGTGCCATCAAGGTGATGGCGCTAACGGTGAGGCTTGCTTTGGTCGGTGCTTCGTATCTGGTCAATGGGGAAGTCAAGCTGCTAATGTTCCCCAGCGCGGGGCCTACGACGGCGTCATCCGTCTGGCCCGTGCACATCTTGGCCTTTCAGCCGCCCTTCTCGCAGCCAATGTGCCGTTGTCGAGGCCCTTCTTCTCCTTCGTCCTGGCGACTACCGGCGACACCGTCCCAAGTGGTGCGTCCCCGGCGACGGAGTTGCTGGAAAGGATGCGGAGCAGAGATCTGATGTGCGGTCCAGAAGGACTCGATTGATTTTCTTCTATATGTTTTGGGGTCCTTTTTGTAAAGTTGCCGGTCCTATTAGTTATTGTCTAGTTCTCTTGGACCTCTATGTATTTTTTTGGACTAGTTTCCATTTGCACCGATAAACTTGAATTTTGACAAGTTCACGGGAAAAAAATTCCTTTGCACATATGGCCTATCATGTATGAACATTCTTGAGTTTTAAACTATATGTAATGGCCAGCACTTGCGCAAGGGGCTCGTCTAGTGCGCACTAGTTTCCATTAGCACCGATAAATTTGAATCTTGAAAAGTTCTTGGAAGAAAAAATTGATTCACATATAGCCTATCATGTATGAACATTATTTGGATTCAAACTATACATAGATGGCCAACACGTGTAAGAGGGGGTCCTCTAATGTGCACTAGTTTCCATTAGCACTGATAAATTTGAATCTTTACAAGTTCTCGAAAAAAAATTGCTTCACACATATGCCCTATCATGTATGAACATTATTGGGATTCATATTATATATAGATGGCCAACACTTGTGCAAGGGGTCCTCTAATTCTTGGGGATTTCAATCTATCTATCTCTCTCGATCTATCGTTGGTAGCCAGAACAACACACATATGCATGCACTTTATGCGCAAAGGCACGGGTGCCTCTAATAATTCATGTGTGTGCCTATATTTGAACATATTCTTGGGAATTTCAATCTCTATCTCTCGATCTATATATCGTTGGTGGACAAGAAACACACTTATATATATACGCATGCACTTTATGCGCAAAGGCGCGGGTGCCTCTAATAATGTGTGTGTGCACTCGATCGATGATCCCTAAACCTTAAACCCTAAAACCCTAATCCCTAATTATACCCTAAACATACACCCTAAACACCCTAAACACTAAACCCTAGACCCTAAACCCTAAACACTACTCCATATACCCTAAACCCTAAACACTAGACCCTAAACCCTAAACCCCAACCCTTGACCCTGAACCCTAAACCATAAACCCTAAATATATTTCAATCTCTCTCTAGATCTATATATCTTTGGTGGCCAAGAAACTTACTTATATATATATACGCATGCACTTTATGCGCAAAGGCGTGGGTGCCTCTAATAATTAATGTGTGTGTGCACTCGATCGATGATCCCTAAACCTTAAACCCTAAAACCCTAATCCCTAATTATACCCTAACCGTACACCCTAAACACCCTAAACACTAAACCCTAAACCCTAGACCTTAAACCCTAAACCCTAAACACTAAACCCTAAACCCTAAACACGTACTAAACCCTAAACCCTAAACCCTAGACCCTAAACCCTAATTAACCCTAACCCTAACCCTAAAACCCTAGCTAGCTAACCCTAAAACCTAAACCCTAATTAAACACTACATATATATATAGGCCAACGACACTTAATTGCACATCAAGCAGGCGACCAAATAATTAGCGCTGATAAATTAATTAACTTGAATCTTGACAAGTTCTCTCGAATGAAAACACATTTGATTAAGTTGCCTCATAATATATATACAATTAGTGTGCATGCGCGCATGGCATACCATGGACATATCATTCGTGCATATATATATATCTCAATATATATCTGAACATATTCTTGGGGATATATATATATATTTCAATCTCTCTCTCGATCTATATATATCGTTGGTGGCCAAGAAACACACTTATTATATATATACGCATGCACTTTATGCGCAAAGGCGCGGGTGCCTCTAATAATGTGTTTGTGCACTAGCTCGATCGATGATCCCTAAACCTTAAACCCTAAAACCCTAATCCATGATCCCTAATTATACCTTAAACATACACCCTAAACACCCTAAACACTAAACCCTAGACCCTAAACCCTAAACCCTAAACTCCATATACCCTAAACCCTAAACACTAGACCCTAAACCCTAAACCTTGACCCTGAACCCTAAACCCTAAACCATAAACCCTAAATATATTTCAATCTCTCTCTAGATCTATATATCTTTGGTGGCCAAGAAACTTACTTATATATATACGCATGCACTTTATGCGCAAAGGCGTGGGTGCCTCTAATAATTAATGTGTGTGTGCACTCGATCGATGATCCCTAAACCTTAAACCCTAAAACCCTAATCCCTAATTATACCCTAACCGTACACCCTAAACACCCTAAACACTAAACCCTAAACCCTAGACCTTAAACCCTAAACCCTAAACACTAAACCCTAAACCCTAACCCTAGACCCTAAACCCTAAACACGTACTAAACCCTAAACCCTAAACCCTAGACCCTAAACCCTAATTAACCCTAACCCTAACCCTAAAACCCTAGCTAGCTAACCCTAAAACCTAAACCCTAATTAAACACTACATATATATATATATAGGCCAACGACACTTAATTGCGCATCAAGCAGGCGACCAAATAATTAGCGCTGATAAATTAATTAACTTGAATCTTGACAAGTTCTCTCGAATGAAAACACATTTGATTAAGTTGCCTCATAATATATATACAATTAGTGTGCATGCGCGCATGGCATACCATGGACATATCATTCGTGCATATATATATCTCAATATATATCTGAACATATTCTTGGGGATATATATATATATATATATATATATATTTCAATCTCTCTCTCGATCTTTATATATCGTTGGTGGCCAAGAAACACACTTATTATATATATACGCATGCACTTTATGCGCAAAGGCGCGGGTGCCTCTAATAATGTGTCTGTGCACTAGCTCGATCGATGATCCCTAAACCTTAAACCCTAAAACCCTAATCCATGATCCCTAATTATACCTTAAACGTACACCCTAAACACCCTAAACACTAAACCCTAAACCCTAGACCCTAAACCCTAAACCCCAAACCCCAAACCCCAAACCCTAAACCCTAAACCCTAAACCTTAAACCCTAAACCCTAATTAATTAACCTTAACCCTAACCCTACCCCTAAAACCCTAGCTAGCTAATCCTAAATCCTAAACCCTAATTAAACCCTACATATATATAGGCCAACGACACTAAATTGCGCATCAAGCAGGCGACCAACAAATTAGCGCTGCTAAATTAATTAACTTGAATCTTGACAAGTTCTCTCGAATGAAAACACATTTGATTAAGTTGCCTCATAATATATATACAATTAGTGTGCATGCGCGCATGGCATACCTTGCACATATCATTTGTGCATATATTTCAATATATATCTGAACATATTCTTGGGGATAAATATATATTTCAATCTTTCTCTCTCGATCTATATATATATCGTTGGTGGCCAAAAAACACACTTATATATACGCATGCACTTTATGCGCAAAGGCGCGGGTGCCTCTAATAATGTGTGTGTGCACTCGATCAATGATCCCTAAACCTTAAACCCTAAAACCCTAATCCCTAATTATACCCTAAACGTACACCCTAAACACCCTAAACACTAAACCCTAAACCCTAGACCCTAAACCCTAGACCCTAAACCCTAAACACTACACCCTAAACCCTAACCCTAGACCCTAAACCCTAATTAAACACTAAACCCCAAACCCCAAACCCTAAACCCTAAACCCTAACCCTAAACCCTAATTAATTAACCTTAACCCTAACCCTAAAACCCTAGCTAGCTAATCCTAAACCCTAAACCCTAATTAAACCCTACATATATATAGGCCAACGACACTAAATTGCGCATCAAGCAGGCGACCAACTAATTAGCGCTGCTAAATTAATTAACTTGAATCTTGACAAGTTCTCTCGAATGAAAACACATTCGATTAAGTTGCCTCATAATATATATACAATTAGTGTGCATGCGCGCATGGCATACCATGGACATATCATTCGTGCATATATATATCTCAATATATATCTAAACATATTCTTGGGGATATATATATATATATTTCGATCTCTCCCTCGATCTATATATATCGTTGGTGGCCAAGAAACACACTTATTATATATATACGCATGCACTTTATGCGCAAAGCCGCGGGTGCCTCTAATAATGTGTCTGTGCACTAGCTCGATCGATGATCCCTAAACCTTAAACCCTAAAACCCTAATCCATGATCCCTAATTATACCTTAAACGTACACCCTAAACACCCTAAACACTAAACCCTAAACCCTAGACCCTAAACCCTAAACCCCAAACCCCAAACCCCAAACCCTAAACCCTAAACCCTAAACCCTAAACCCTAAACCCTAATTAATTAACCTTAACCCTAATCCTACCCTAAAACCCTAGCTAGCTAATCCTAAATCCTAAACCCTAATTAAACCCTACATATATATATAGGCCAACGACACTTAATTGCGCATCAAGCAGGCGACCAACTAATTAGCGCTGCTAAATTAATTAACTTGAATCTTGACAAGTTCTCTCGAATGAAAACACATTTGATTAAGTTGCCTCATAATATATATACAATTAGTGTGCATGCGCACATGCCATACCTTGCACATATCATTTGTGCATATATTTCAATATATATCTGAACATATTCTTGGGGATAAATATATATATTTCAATCTTTCTCTCTCGATCTATATATATATCGTTGGTGGCCAAAAAACGCACTTATATATACGCATGCACTTTATGCGCAAAGGCGCGGGTGCCTCTAATAATGTGTGTGTGCACTCGATCGATGATCCCTAAACCTTAAACCCTAAAACCCTAATCCCTAATCCCTAATCCCTAATTATACCCTAAACGTACACCCTAAATTAACACCCTAAACACTAAACCCTAAACCCCTAGACCCTAAACCCTAAACACTACACCCTAAACCCTAAACCCTAACCCTAAACCCCAACCCCAAACCCTGCTAAACCCTAAACCCTAGGCCCTAAACCCTAATTAATTAACCTTAACCCTAACCCTAAAACCCTAGCTAGATAACCCTAAACCCTAATTAAACCCTACATATATATATATAGGCCAACGACACTTAATTAATTGCGCCTCAAGCAGGCGACCAACTAATTAGCTAGCGCGCTGATAAATTAATTAACTTGAATCTTGACAAGTTCTCTCGAATGAAAACACATTTGATTAAGTTGCCTAATAATATATATACAATTAGTGTGCATGCGCGCATGGCATACGTACCTTGCACATATCATTTGTGCATATATTTCAATATATATCTGAACATATTTCTTTGGGATAAATATATATATTTCAATCTTTCTCTCTCGATCTATATATATATCGTTGGTGGCCAAAAAACACACTTATATATATATATGCATGCACTTTATGCGCAAAGGCACGGGTGCCTCTAATAATGTGTGTGTGCACTCGATCGATGATCCCTAAACCTTAAACCCTAAAACCCTAATCCCTAATCCCTAATTATACCCTAAACGTACACCCTAAATTAACACCCTAAACACTAAACCCTAAACCCTAAACCCTAAACCCTAAACCCTAACCCTTGACCCTAAACCCTAAACACTAAACCCCAAACCCCAAACCCTAAACCCTAAACCCTAAACCTAGACCCTAAACCCTAATTAATTAACCTTAACCCTAACCCTAACCCTAAAACCCTAGCTAGCTAATCCTAAACCCTAAACCCTAATTAAACCCTACATATATATATAGGCCAACGACACTTAATTGCGCATCAAGCAAGCGACCAACTAATTAGCGCTGATAAATTAATTAACTTGAATCTTGATAAGTTCTCTCGAATGAAAACACATTTGATTAAGTTGCCTCATAATATATATATAATTAGTGTGCATGAGCGCATGGCATACCTTGCACATATCATTCGTGCATATATTTCAATATATATCTGAACATATTCTTGGGGATAAATATATATAGTTCAATCTCTTTCTCTCTCGATCTATATATATATATCATTGGTGGCCAAAAAACACACTTATATATACGCATGCACTTTATGCGCAAAGGCGCGGGTGCCTCTCTAATAATGTGTGTGTGCACTCGATCGATGATCCCTAAATCTTAAACCCTAAAACCCTAATCCCTAATCCCTAATTATACCCTAAACATACACCCCCTAAACACCCTAAACACTAAACCCTAAACCCTAAAGCCCTAAAACCTAAACACTAAACCCTAAACCCTAACCCTAACCCTAACCCCTAGCTAACCCTAAACCCTAAACCCTACATATATAGGCCAACGACACTTAATTGCGCATCAAGCAGGCGACCAACTAATTAGCGCTGATAAATTAATTAACTTGATTCGTGCATATATTTCAATATATTTTTGAACATATTCTTGGGGATATATATATATATATTTAAATCTCTCTGTTATCTCGATCTATATATCGTTGGTGGCCAAGAAACACACTTATATATATACGCATGCACTTTATGCGCAAAGGCGCGGGTGCCTCTAATAATGTGTGTGTGCACTCGATCATTGATCCCTAAACCTTAAACCCTAAAACCCTAATCCCTAATCCCCAATTATACCCTAAACGTACACCCTAAACACCCTAAACACTAGACCATAAACCCTAAATGTACACCCTAAACACCCTAAACACTAAACCCTAAACCCTAGACCCTAAATCCTAGACCGTAAACCCTAACCCTAAAACCCTAGCTAGCTAACCCTAAACCCTAAACCCTAATTAAACCCTACATATATATATATAGGCCAACGACACTTAATTGCTCATCAAGTAGGCGACCAATTAACTAATTAGCGCTGATAAATTAATTAACTTGATTTTTGACAAGTTCTCGATCTCCAATGAAAACACATTTGATTAAGTTGTCTCATAATATATATAATTAGTGTGCATGTGCGCATGGCATACCTTGCATATCATTCGTGCATATATTTCAATACATGTTTGAAGATATTCTTGGGGATATATATATTTCAATCTCTCTCTCGATCTATATATCGTTGGTGGCCAAGAAACACACTTATATATATACACATGTACTTTAATTTATTTGCCTCACAATATATATAATAAATATGCATGCATGGCCTAACCATGTATGCTTATATATGTGTTTAATTTGGAGATTTCAATCGCTCTCTCGCCGCTCTCTCGTTGGTGGCCAACAACACACACATGCACTTTGTGCACAAAGGCATGTGCCTCTAATAATGTGTGCGCAGTCAATCGGTCTAGTTTTGATTAATCATAGCACACAAATATAGAAGTTGTATTTGAATCCACACAACCCTAATCTAAAACACATAGCCCCTAACATGGCCTAATTAACTGACCCCTTCTCTCTAGCTAATTAGTGGAAATTGCACAAAATCAAAAGGGGTCCCTCACTAATTATACATATATATCTAGATTGTGATAAACTTTTGCCCCATATTTGGTGGATGGGTGCATCTTGGCATGTAAAACAATTAATGTTTGCAAATGGCGTTGTCAAAATTTATGTACAAATGATTTCTTTCCATCCAAAGTGCATAAAATGGGAGTTTTAATGAAGAAGGTACAAATAAAACAGCTCAACATGCCTCCACAGTCCACACCCCGATTTTCACAGGAAGTAGAGCATATTTAAAGGATAATTCCAGAGTTTTACTATTTTTCAAGCAACTTTGCTAATTTCCACCCACTCACATGACTTTATGTCGATTTAACGAAAATAGGGCGAATTTAAACTACATGGGCGGGATAGTTTGAATTGTGCGCGCGGCAAAGGGAACCGCCTATTCCTCAACCTTGTGCACGGCAAATTACACACGCAACTCCATTAAACACCAACTACCGGGCGGCCCGGCCGCATGACCCCCCACCCACCGCTACACAACTTATCCCCGTCCGTGCGAAGAGCTTCCCCTCCCCGTCCCGTCCGTGCGAAGAAGAAGCTTCCCCTCCCCGTCGTTCTTCTCGAGACGCACCGGCGGTCAAGTTGATCCACGGTAGGGTTGCTATCTCTAGCTCAATCATGCATCGGGCAAGACGGCCTAACGATTTATATTTTCTTGATGCTGCTAAAAAAATCGTCAGTATGCTCGAACTAATTGGCACTTTATAGTTTTCCGCTCGATTTGTCCTCGATCAATTTGTTCATTTGCGTGGGCATATAGAGTCAGTTCTGCACTTGATCCGTTAATTTGCTGAAATGCCATGGTAGAGATTTGTACACGATCTGTTTGCTAAAATGTCGATGGGCATTTTTTGTTTTGTACTCGACATGATTGCTGAAATGCATAATCATGTACTAGTATAGTTTTGTACTCTATGGATATACATTTCCTACTTCGCCTTAAATTAATCACCAACCATTGTATCTCATAATTAAACAGATGGACAGAACTTGGATACTGCATGGACACTTATGTTCCCCTTCATATATAAATGGTGTTCAACCCTTTATGGGGTTTATTAGAGCTCATGAAGGTCACGACCTGGACGTGTATTGCCCGCTGCACATGTATGAATGGTGAGAAGAGGCCTCACCATGTAGTGGAAGATCATTTACACATTTTTGGGATGGACCGCACATATGTTAGGTGGGTTTATCATGGTGAACCACATAATGATCCTTCAGCGGGAGAAGCAGATCTTGCTCACACTGTATGTGTGCTGGCATATGTAGTTAATTATTTATATTGATGTTGCCGCTATTTCGATCAATAGTTTGCATTCTTTGTGCAAGTTACGTACTCAAATTTAACTTGTTGCGAGATGGATGGACGGGAAGGAGAGAAAAAGCGCTTGCTTCAGAACCGGGTTTTAGCTACGGGACATGTGCTTTGTGCCAGATGAGAAGGTAAATATGTAAAACGGCATTTGTTCGGGTTGCATCCCTTAGATGTTTGTCTAATCTGTTGATGTACTAATTGCGAAGCATAGAGTTGAAGAGGTCTCTCGGTTTGATGGGAGATTTGAAGATGAATCTCAGTTTGATGCACCTGTGGATGGTGCGATGACGGGCCTTTCATAGACGAAGGTCCTGCACCTGAGATTATCCAGCCTACAGAAGGAGGCCGTGGACCGAGTACACAGCTTTGCGTTGAAGTGGATGCACGCCCAGAGATCATCAGTGGCGTCCGGGTAGTCTCAAGACCACCCAGCCCTGATGCACCTGTGGATGGTACTGATGACGAGCCTTTCATAGACGAAGGTCCTGCACCTGAGATTATCCAGCCTATAGAAGGAGGCCGTGGACCGAGTACACATCTTTGCGTTGAAGCGGATGCACGCCCGGAGATCATCAGGGGCGTCCCGGTAGTCTCAGGACCACCTAGCCCTAATGCAAAATGTTGAGCTACTTTATGATTCGTACTCTTATGTTCTGGTGCTGTAGTATGTACTATCTTTGTTATGATTTGTACGCCTTTGGCGCTAGAACTATAATTAAGCATTCAGTGGATGATCGCGTTGCAAAATTTGACACCCACATAATCAGTTCATCGTATGAGTAGTAGCACAATTACTTCTACAGCCAGTCCTGCCAGCGCATTAATTGGTAGCATGAAACACTTTCAGGCACTCCCCTCTGATTCATATTAATTGACTCAATTTTGTCTAGATATGGATGTATCTAGATGCATTTGTTAACTAGACTAACAAACTTGAGTCAGTTAATATGAATCGGTGTAAACCGCCCAAGTCCTCCAGCAGCTAGTTTATTGACTCTGGACTCCAAGCCTCTCGCGGCAAGCCATCGACGAAGCTTTGACCAGATCTTGGCCCGCTTTTTTTTTGCGAATAGCAAAGCTTTGACCAGTTCCTCTCGGGATACAGCACGCCGGTGAGCTTGCACGGTTGCCATGAGCACTTTCCGGCGGAACTTCCTCTGCAGCGCCCTCAAGCCGCCGCTGCGAGACAGCACGCAGTGCCCCGAGGTGGACGGAACGGACGAACTCGGGATCTCAGGGCGGGGGGTCCGCCTCGTCCGGGAACGATCTCCAGCGGCCTGGTTAATGAGGACATGCATGGCGGCCAGGGGTTTTGGGTTTTTTTTGTTGTTGTTTGAGCTTGGGATTTGGGGTTTTTTCGGATAGGGGAGGAGGAACCGAGGAAGAGGAAGGAACAGCCCGCGTGCTTGGCGCGTGGCAGTGTGCTTGAATTTTGAATTTTTGTGAAATGTTTCATTTCCCCGCTACAATTCGGGGGTTTTCTTGACGCGCCAATGCGTCCCGCCGTGCAGGTTCAAGTGAATTTGGGGTGCCACACTATGGGCCCCAGTTTCAGTGAGACATGTAATGACTAGTCACATCAGTAAGTTCACTGTGTAATAAAATATGTTACCCCTCCCCTTTATGTAGCCCCCTTTCTCTCTCCCGATCGAGTGCCGACAGCCGACGGATGCAAGCCGCTAGCTCGATCCCGTCCTTTCGCCTCCACCGTCCAGGCATCCAGCTTGGAGGGGCAAGCTGCATCTAGACCAAGCGGATTAGGTAGTACTAGTAATGCTCTTTCCTTTCTCGAGATCGGTTCTTTTTTCCTCACCTCGATATCTTGCGCATCTACTATTTCCTATTCTGGGCGAAGGGGTGTCTTTCTGGTCACCCTCGCGCTGGGAGTGATTGATGGGGGTGGGGGCGGGGGCTACCTTTGCTTGGATTGGGGTGTTCTTCCTTTATTTGTCGACATTTGCAACCTTTGTAGTTTCTGCAGATCCTCAATGTATCTTTTGTCAGCTTGTACGGGAAAGGAAATACCTCGGTGGTGGTGGGGGGCATTGGAGCGTAAGGCCACCACGCATGTGGGCAGTTGGCTGAGCCTGAGCTGCGTCCCCAGCCCATAAAGCGGGTACTCCGTTTGCTTATCCACTCTGTCTGTCTGCATCCTCAATCTGTTCCCTGTTACGGAAGATGCTTAAAGTAGCACATGTCTTCGATTGTTTGTGCATACAGCCTCTGTGACACCATGCTCTATATTCTCTGTATCAGGTTGGTACCTCCGGGTTCCGTGCTTTGAGGCTATGGGGAACGAGAATAGCGCCACCTGCTGCAGGAGCATGGCCCGATCTGCAGCACAAGAAGCGAAATGCCACTGCCGAGCTGGGCAGGGACCGCCGAGGGGTAATTTTTTTAACCAACTTACCATGATGTAGTCTGAATCTGATACTCCCTCAGATCCAAATTAATTAACTCAGCTATCTGTAGATACGGATGTATCTAGATGTGTTTTTAGCTCTAGATACTACTACCTCCATCCCAAAGCTTAGGGATTATATTATTTTTAGAAAGTCAAACTATACCATGTTTGACTAAGCTTTTACCAAAAATCATTAACATGGAAAATACAAAATTAATATCATTAAATAGGTTGTGAAATATATTTTCCTACGGTATCTACACAATATTATATTTGTTGATAGAATGTTCTAAAATTTTGGTCAAACTTTACTTGTTTTGATTTCTCAAAAATAAATAAGCCTTAAGCTTTAGGATGGAGGTATCTAGACAAAGCTGAGTCAACTGGAGTAGTTTTTTTTGTCTGTCCATAGCTAGTGTTCATGGTGCAAAAGGCTAAGAGCATCCACTATATGCATCAGTCTATCGCATATAGTAATTCATTATCACTGCTGAGGTCTGCCTTTTGTTTTGCTATTCATATGCAGACTGAAACTTTAGGGCCTTTACTCAAAAGGAAGATCAAAGCTATGGTGATCAAAGCTGCCGGTATGTTGATGCCGCCCCCATCTTCTAAATGCCTCTACAAGCACAAGGCCACGCGCCCGCTGGGTGGTGATCTTTTAATGAATATGGTATATTTTCTTAATCCACAAAACATGCCTTGATATTTGTCTGTTTATTGTCGGTTTTTTCTAATGCTTGCCAAAAGTTCACAACAACAACAACAACCAAGCCTTTCAGTCCCAAACAAGTTGGGGTAGGCTATAGTTGAAGCCCATAAGATCTTGAAGCCAAAAGTTTAGAAACACCAAATTCGTTTGCTTACAATCATCATACAGTAATGTTCATCTACTCTCCAGTTCCCCTAACCCAACAAAAAATGATGTTAATTACGATTTTTAGATTAAAAGAGCACCATTAGGCGCTGTTAATTACGATTTTGAGATTAAATGTCATTTGCAATTGCTAATTACAATTTTGAGGCAAATGATTAGTTTAATCTTGATCTGTTCCGCTCTCCATTTTTCCCAACCGAAAAAAATGTAACCATTCCATTCCTCTGAAATGGAACCATTCCATTCCATTCCACGCTGTTTCAGAACCGAACACACCCTTGCATTGTTGTGAACTGTTGTCCATACACAACCATACCCTTCCACTTACATCCAGCACTATATGCATCAGTCTGTCTCAGAGTCATTCAATATCACTGCTGAGATCTGTTCCCATTCTTATGCGAGGCTGAAATCGCCGCGCCTTTACTCAAGTGGATGCAAAATGAGGCTGATGAGGCTGTTGTGAGGACGATGGTGCCGGCACCATCATCCGAAAACCTCTACAAGCACAAGGCCATGGGCCAGCTGGGTGGTGACCTTTTAATGAATCTGGTATATTTTCTTAATCCACATACATGATTTTATTATTATATGTTTAATTTCTGTTGGCTTTGCCTAATGCTTACCAAAAGTTCAGAAACACTGCGTTTGCTTACAATCATCATACACTAATTTTTCACTTTTCAGTCTGTCTCATCCAGTATATAAACTGTTGAGTTTCGTTGGCTTCTTTTGTAATCATTTGCATTGTTGTCAACTGTTGTCTATGCACAACCCTATTCTTCCACTTACATCCCGCACTTTTTGCATCAGTCCATCTCATAGATTTATTAAATATCAATGATGAGTTCTGTTGCTATTCATATGCGAGGATGAAGCTTCGTGCCTCTACTCAAATGGATAAAAAATGATCCTGATGAGGCTCTTTGTGAAGATGATGGTGCCGCCACCATCTTCGAAAACCTCCTCAAGCACAAGGCCACGGGCCAGTGGGTGGTATCCTTTTTAAGCGGTATATTTTCTTAATCCTCATATATGATTTGATTTGTCTGTTTATTGCCGGCTTTGTCTAATTATGCTTACCAATAGTTCGAAACACACACAACCCTATTCTTCCACTTACATCCGGCACTATATGCATCGTTGTCTCATAGATTCATTTTATATATCACTTTGATGTCCTGTTGCTCATCAATTTTCATATGCATCGAAAGCTGCTAAGCCTTCATTGGTCAAAAGGATTGCAAGCTGCTGATGAGGCATCTGCAGAGGCTGCCACCAAGTTCTTGTCGGCCCCACCTTCTGGATGCTTATATAAGCTCAAGTCCAAGGACCAGCCGGGCCGTAACCATCCAAGGGTTCGGGTATATTTTCTTAAGCCACATATACATGCCATGATTTATTTCGATATTATCACCGGCTCATCTCTACGCTTCTTGGAATTCGGAAACGCCAAATTAGCATGCTTATATTCATCATACACTAAATTTTGACTGTTCAGTTTGTAACATAGTGTTATGCACTCGCTTGTCAACATTTGCATTGCTCTGAACTATGCACTTTACACAACCTAATTCTTCCTCTTACATTCAGCGCTACGCACCAGTAGTACCTCCCATGTTTCCTTCACCATCCCGATGTCGAGCTTGCGGGAATATGGCGGGCCCATGTACATACCCCGCATATAACACCTCCTATGGCTCTATCTACCTTTCTAATAACTCCTTCCACGAGTTACGGGTATGTATTCTCGGTGGTTTAGCATGAATTGGCATATAGTAAAGTCTTGTTTTTAGTCTTCCTGCTTCTTACATTAGTATCAATTTTCACTACAGATTGTACCTTGTGAACTTCGTCCAATGATTAACCAGATGTGTCCGCATGAAGGGTCTTTCACTATGCATGGCAATGGCAAATTGATGAACACCTACACGGTCTATGAGGTGTATGTCTACAAGACGCAGGCCATCACATATTTGTATGGACATGATTGGAGAAAGTTTGCTTTTGACTACGGTCTGAAGAAGGGCGACGAGCTGAGCATCAGAAACTCAAACGGGCAGATATACGTAATTGCTTACAGAGTTGGAGACACTTCCAAATATATAATATGTAAATTTTTTGTACTCATATCCTTTGATTACTGCATTCTGAGCAGTTGTTCTAAACCATTCCCTCTGTTCTAGTTTGCTGGGTTTAACATGATCAAAGCTGCAGATCCCCTGATGGAACAGGAGCGGATGTCACAAAGGGCACCCACACCAGCACCGGCACCGGCTTCCCACTCTCCTGCATCAGCACCGGTTCCTGTACCAGCACCGTTTATTGCATCTACCCAAAGAGGCCCCTACATCGACATTGGTTCCTGTAGAGGCCCCATATACTACACCTGCCCGGCGAGCTCCCGCATCGGCCATGGTTCCTCTAGCTGCACCGTTCTGCACCTACCCAATAGTCTCCTGCATCAGCACCGGTTCCTCTAGAGGCACCGTTTATTGCACCTGCCCGACAGTCTCTGCATCATCGGCACCGGTTCGTGTACCAGCCCGAGGCTCCTGCACCTTGCCCACCGGATCACCGAGGTCTCAGCTCATTGCTGTGGCCACCCGCGTGGTGACCAGGATGCATCTGAAGGCTATGTTCATGAGTATATGACAGCATAACTGCTCTTATCTTGATGTCTTCTCTGCTCAAAGTCTCACATGGTTCAGTCTTCAGTGCATTGGTGCCATTGACTAATTTTTGTTGGTATCTCTTGCTTTGAATCAGAAATTGCCTAAAAGTATCGCCAAGGATCTCAATGCTGGCCGAAGGGGCAAGATTTCCCTCGTCATGGAGAGTGAAGGTCTCACCGTGGAGGGACGGTACTCCGTCAGTCCCACAGATGGCCGCTTGGCTGTTACTTCCAGGTGGAAAAAGTTCATTGACGGTGCCAAACTTCGCATTGGATCAAAGTTGAAGGTCAAGATCTTTCGATGCCACTGTGACATGCTGGTCATCAAGTTTGTGGTTGTCTAGTTCTATTGTCCCATGAGCCCTTAGCAAATGCATTTGTAGTTATACTTATATAAGGTTATCTTATCTAAACTGCTAATTAATTGTCTGGGTGGTAAAACTCTGGCAAGCTTTTGCTCTTAGCAAGTATGTATGTATGATCAGCTATTATGATAACTAATGTTTGTGTTCATCTTAATTTGCATTTCCGTTTTAGAAAAAAACTTAATTTCTATTTTGGCTGACATGTTAGAGAACTATCAGATTGAATCCACAACATGATTCAAATAGATTCATTACACCAAGCCACATGTCTTGACCTTGCTATACACTAGTTCCATTAATCAGTGCAAGAAGGCTTACGAAATTTGCTGAACCACGGCAGATTCGAATCCACCTTAGCTATCTAGCTAGAAATACAACCTTTGCGGAAAGAGGATTTGCGGATCTGGGAGGCCGACATTGGGGACCCATGAGCCAGCGGCGTCGTCAACGTTTTAAAGGCGGCGGAGATCGAAACAAAAAAAAACCAAAAATCGGTTGGTAAACAAAATCCAAGAAATGAAACTTTTACCTTTACGAGAGGATGACATGCGGGACCCATGAGGCGACAGCATCCTCAACTATTCCAAGGCGAGGGGATCAAAATAAAAATAGGAAATAGCCGAGAAATTAATTAGGGTAAAAAATAAATCTATCAAAGGAAACCTTTATTGTTCATAGAGGATGACATGTGGGACCGACACACATTTGCGTCGTCATGGTTTCAAAGGGGCAGGGGATCAAAAGAAAAAGGCAAATAACCGAGAAATTAGGGGTAAAAATAAATCCAACAAAGGAAACTTTTATTGTTCATAGAGGATGACATGCGGGACCCATGAGCCAACAAACTTCCTCAACGTTTCAAAGTCGGCATGAGATTGAAAGAAAAAGGCAAGTGACCAAATATCGGGAGCCAAAAATAATCCAAGAAAAGAAATTTTATTGTACATAGAGGATGACATGCGGGTCCCATTTTGCGTGACGGTCTCAACATTTCCAAGGCGACACGACACCAAAAGAAAAATGAAGTAGCCGAGAAATCGGGGGTGAAAAAAATCGAAGAAAAGAAAGATTTCAATTGGGCTGCATCTAGACATCTGGGCCTTCGAACTATCCTGCTGGGCCTTTTGACTCGTACAATTTCAGCCCACTCCAAAACAGGAAAGTTCGGATTTTTCTAAAAAAAAGGAAAGTCCTATGCTTCGCAAAAACACAAAACAAGGAGATTCAACATATAAGTTTGTTTATGTAAAAATAAAGATTTAATTTATCCGTTTGCAATAGCTCAGAGCGAAATACAATGTTTATTGTCTGCAAAATAATCAAGATATCACATGTTTCTTGTACGGGGAGGCTGACATCGGGGACCCATGAGCCTGCAGCGTCGTCAACGTTTTAAAGGCGGCAGGGGATGGAAAGAAAAAATAAACCAAAATCTATTGGTAAAAAATACAAGAAAAGAAACATTTTCGTTCTGAGAGGATGACATGCGGGACCCATGAGGCAGCAGCATCCTCAGCGTTTAATGTTCATAGAGGTTGACATGTGGGACCCGTGAGCCAGCAGAGAACTGAACGTTTTAAAGGCTGCAGTAGATCTAAAGAAAAAATAAGCCAAAAATCGTTTGGTCAACAAAATCCAAGAAAAGAAACATTTACCGTTTACGAGAGGATGACATGCGGGACCCATGAGGCGACAGCATCCTCAACGATTCCAAGGCGGCAGGGGATCAAAGGAAAAAGGAAATATCCCGAAATTAATTAGGGGTTCAAAATAAATCCATCAAAGGAAACTTTTATTGTTCACGAGAGGATGACATGTGGGACCGACCTGCCAGCTGCGTCGTCATCGTTTCAAAGGGGGCAGGAGATCAAAAGAAATAGGCAAATAGCCAGAAATTAGGGGTCAAAAATAACTCCAAGAAAGGAAACTTTTATTGTTCGTAGAGGATGACATGCGGGACCCATGAGCCAGCGGCTTACTCAACGTTTCAAAGGCGGCATGAGATCGAAAGAAAAAGGCAAGTGACAAAATATCAGGAGCCAAAGATAATCCAAGAAAAAAACTTTATTGTACATAGAGGATGACATGCGGGTCCCAATTATCAGCAGCGGTCTCAACGTTTCAAATGCGGCTTGAGATCAAAAGAAAAAGAAAGTTGATTGTACATAGAGGATGACATGCGGGTCCCATGAGTCAACAGCTTACTCAACGTTTCCAAGGCGGCAGGGGAGCAAAAGAAAAACGAAATAGCCTAAAATCAGAGGGTGAAAAAAGCCGAAGAAAATAAACTTTTATAGCACGTAGAGGATGACATGCGGGTCCCATGAGCCAGGTTCCTCAACGTTTCAAAAGTGGCATGAGATCGAAAGAAAAAGGCAAGTGACCAAATATCAGAGCCAAAAATAATTCAAGAAAAGAAACTTGAGTGTACATAGAGGATGACATGCGGGTCCCATTTAGCGGCGGCGGTAACACCGTTTGAGAGGCTGCACGGGATCGAAAGAAAAAGGCAAGTGACAAAATATCAGGAGCCAAAGATAATCCAAGAAAAGAAATTTTATTGTACATAGAGGATGACATGCGGGTCCCATGAGCCTGTAGGGTCCTCAACGTGGCATGAGATCGAAAGAAAAATGCAAGTGACCAAATATCAGGAGCCAAAAATAATTCAAGAAAAGAAACTTGATTGTACATAGAGGATGACATGCGGGTCCCATTTAGCAGCAGTGGTATCACCGTTTGAGAGGCTGCACGGGATCGAAAGAAAAAGGCAAGTGGCCAAATATGAGGTTCCAAAAAAAATCCTAGAAAAGAAAGTTTTATAGTACATAGAGGATGACATGCGGGTCCCATTTAGCAGCAGCGGTCTCACCGTTTGAGAGGCTGCACGGGATCGAAAGAAAAAGGCAAGTGACCAAATATGAGGTTCCAAAAAAAATCCTAGAAAACAAAGTTTTATAGTACATAGAGGATGACATGCGGGTCCCATTTAGCAGCAGCGGTCTCACCGTTTGAGAGGCGACAGGGGATCGAAAGAAAAAGGTAAGTGACCAAATATGAGGTGCCAAAAAAATCCAAGAAAAGAAAGTTTTATAGTACATAGAGGATGACATGCGGGTCCCATTTAGCAGCAGCGGTATCACCGTTTGAGAGGCGGCAGGGGATCGAAAGAAAAAGGCAAGTGACCAAATTTGAGGTGCCAAAAAAACTCCAAGAAAAGAAAGTTGATTGCTCATAGAGGATGACATGCGGGTCCCAATTAGCAGCAGCGGTGTCAACGTTTCCAAGGCGGCAAGGGATCAAAAGAAAAAGGAAGTAGCCAGAAATCAAGGGGTCAAAAAAATCCAAGAATAGAAAGAATTTTGGTTCATAGAGGATGACATGCGGGACCCATGATCCTGCATCGTAAACGGCTCGATCGGAGAGCGTTGAACGAGATGGCGCGATCGAGAAAAAAAATGCCAGAGAGGCTGCCATCTGGGCCCTACATCCCTCGGCGGTGCGGATTTGCGTTGACTCGGCCGGCGAACCCGAGAATTCGAGATGCACCACGTCCCGGGCCACCATACGCAACGTTTTGGCCGGTTTCGTCGGGCTAGGTGGCCTCAAAAACGAGAAAAAAATGTTTTGACATGCGAAAATTAAAAAACCTATTTTGTATGCTAGTAGCAATGATATTAGTATGAACGCTTTGAACACCATTGTTGCTAATGATATGGAAAATTCTAAGCTTGGTGAAGCTGGTTTTGATGAGCATGATATTTTTAGTCCCCCAAGCATTGAGGATAAAATTTTCTTTGATGATATTTTGCCTCCTATTTATGATGATTATAATGATAGTGGTCTTTTGGTGCCGCCTACTATGGAGGATAAATTTTATTATGATTATACTATGCCTCCTACACTTGATGAGAATAATAATGATAGCTACTTTGTTGAATTTGCTCCCACTACAATTAATAAGAATGATTATGCTTATGTGGAGAGTAATGATACTTTTATGCATGTAGCTCATGATAAGAATGTTTCATGTGATAGTTATACTGTTGAGTTTGCTCATGATGCTACTGAAAATCTTTATGAGAGAGGAAAATATGGCTGTAGAAATTTTCATGTTACTAAAACACCTCTCAATATGCTGAAATTTTTGAAGTTACTCGTGTTTTATCTTCCTATGCTTGTCACTTTGTTCTTCATTGACTTGTTTATTTACAAGATTCCTTTTCATAGGAAGTGGGTTAGGCTTAAATTTGTTTTGAATTTGCTTTTTGATGCTCTCTTTTGCTTCAACTCTTATTTCTTGCGAGTGCATCATTAAATTTACTGAGCCCATCTTAATGGCTATAAAGAAAGCACTTCTTGGGAGATAATCCATGTGTTTATTTTGCTACTGTTTTGTTGTGTCTTGGAAGTTGTTACTACTGTAGCAACCTCTCCTTATCTTTATTTTATTGTATTGTTGTGCCAAGTGAAGTCTCTAATAGAAGGTTGATACTAGATTTGGATTACTGCGTAGAAACAGATTTCTTGCTGTCACGGATTTGGGCAGTGTTCTCTGTAGGTAACTCAGAAAAATCTGCCAATTTACGTGAGTGATCCTCAGATATGTACGCAACTTTCATTAGTTTTGAGTTTTCTCATCTGAGCAAGTTTAGTGCCCCAGAAAAATTCGTCTTTACGGACTGTTCTGTTTTGACAGATTCTGCCTTTTATTTCGCATTGCCTCTTTTGCTATGTTGGATGGATTTCTTTGTTCCATTAACTTTCAGAAGCTTTGTGAAATGTCCAGAAGTGTTAAGAATGATTGTTTCACCTCTGAACATGTGAATTTTGATTATGCACTAACCCTCTAATGAGTTTGTTTTGAGTTTGGTGTGGAGGAAGTTTTCAAGGGTCAAGAGAGGAGGATGATATATGATCAAGGAGAGTGAAAGCTCTAAGCTTGGGGATGCCCCGTGGTTCATCCCTGTATATTTCAAGAAGACTCAAGCATCTAAGCTTGGGGATGCCCAAGGCATCCCCTTCTTCATCGACAACTTATCAGGTCACCTCTAGTGAAACTATATTTTTATTCCGTCACATCTTATGTACTTTACTTGGAGCGTCTGTGTGTTTTTATTTTCGTTTTTGTTATTTTCATTCTCTGAATAAATGCTTGTGTGGGAGAGAGACACGCTCTGCTGGTTCATATGAACACATGTGTTCTTATCTTTTAATGTTCATGGCGAAGGTTGAAACTACTTCGTTCATTGTTATTTGGTCGGTTCAGAAAATGTTGCATGTGGTAGTGGTATAATGAAACACTTGCATAATCTTGTAGATCATTGAGTTTTGAGGTATTTAGATGGTAAGGCTTGTTGTTTAAATAAGTTAAAATCAGTAGTGGATTGTTGTCTTTAAGCTTGTGCCGTACTACAAACTCTATTTAAATAGTTGAAGGTGTAGTTGGACTTGATAGCTTTCCATGTCTGA
Source organism: Lolium perenne (assembly GCF_019359855.2). Lineage (NCBI taxonomy): Eukaryota > Viridiplantae > Streptophyta > Magnoliopsida > Poales > Poaceae > Lolium > Lolium perenne. Next base: position 220,911,913 of record NC_067247.2, read on the forward strand.
GAGTTCATCGTAATAACTAAGATGTGCTGAAGGTCGAGGGAGCTAGCGGGGTACTTTTGCCACCGTGAACAGCCCTCCTTGGAGTAAATTTTAATCATGCTCTTAATGATGAACCTGCTAGTTGTTTGCAATAAGCTTGTGAGTTCTTTTTGACTAATGTTAAGCTACGGTTTTTGGCACTTCCACCATCCAAATTTGCTAGCCTCTTCGGTACTGTGCATTGCCTTTTGCTCACATTGAGAATTGTGCATACTTCGCCAGTACATCCAAACCCGTGGGAGGACTTTCTCTTGTTCTCCTACACATAAGCCATACATCTTCCTCAAAACAGTCACTATACCTACCTACCACAACATTTCCATAGCTGTTCCGAGATATATTGCCATGCAACTTCCATTTTACATTACATGTTGTCATTTATCATTTATATATTGCTTTGCATGATTCTATACAGCTGATGTGTGGTTTACCCATGTTACGCTAGATCATTGCACATCCTGCTACACTGGCAGAGGCATACAGTTTCATACATCATGTTTTATTCATTATGAGTTATTTGTACCAAAAAGTGTGTTGTCATATTAGGATGTTGCCCCTAAAAGTGAAAAGAGCCATGTAGGCCATCAAAGAGAGAAAAAGAAAAGAAAGAAAAAAATAGAAAAGAAAAAGAAAAAGAAAAAAAAAGAATAAATAAAAAGGGGGCAGCATTACTATCTTTTATCCACACTTGTGCTCATGTTTTAGCACCTGCATTATTCATAGTCATCATTTGTGCTCATGTTTAGTACCTACACTCCATATGAGAGAGTTTTCATGTTTTACTAGTACTAGATAATACCCCCGCGCGTTGCGGCGGGACACTTATGTCATACTTGAAGTTAACGAATATTTCACCAATTTTCGTCGTGTAGCGATATTTATACATGATTACATAGCTCACAGAAAATTTCAATAATCCAAAACATGTTAAAAGCTTAATACACGGTTTAAAAAATGCTACTGCACGCCATGTGTCCTTCTGGAGAATAAATAGTAAGAGCCCTGCAAGTCATCCTGGAAGAGATCATAACAACATGCAAATCAAATCAAACTAAAATATAATCAATTAAATGTAAAAAAAGATAAGTTAGTATGAAGTACCTGAATAGAGTTGTGCAAGAACACGGATATAAAGAACCCTTCTGTAGACTGATAGTCGTGCTAGATACTGAAGGATACCGAAACAGCCCACGATGGTGACAGCGCAATTGATTTTTTTTATCACCTCCTATGAGTATAACCTGTTAGAAAGAAGAAAAAAAAGTATGTATGGTCAAATAAGCAACTGGATTTCATTGTTCGACAGTGACTGGAGTCATCCAGTTAGCTTGGTAAAATGACGACACGATCTGTTTGGCTTCAGCCTCCAGGTTGACGGACGTACAAAGTGAGAGATAGGCTTCAAACTAACAGACTATTATCTAGGAGGGAATGCAACGGACTGCAAGACGATGAATGAATTCAGATTGCAAGCCAAAATTCCTAAGAGCACATTATGTATGCATTTTTCTATACACGCACAAAGAGAATCCAAAACTGGAAATACCTCCATCTACATTCTTTGTTGGACATCAGCTCGCATGGAAAACATTGGAAACCTAGCAACCACTACATTCAAGAGAAATAGTTCGGGAGATTAACAACACAAACTGGAGAAGGGGGAACGGGGAACCTTTTTAGAGATGAAACATGAAAACTAATCTTACCAGAGTTAGATAGCCACAAACCTGCAGGTGTGAACCAATTGCGGTGTTGCTCCTTGCACGATGTGTGTATCCATCTACCGAACACCAGTAGCACATCCATTAGTCGTTCGGCCACCATCCATTAGTGGCATATAGAGAGGAGAGAGACATGGAAGAGAGGAATAGGCATGCGTCATCGACTACCATCCGCAGCTCGCTGCCGTCGTAGATGTTGCATCTGTGGCTTCTCTTTAATGGGGAAACGGTTGCGCTACCGAGGATGGCCATGTAGATAGATTGGGAAGGGAATATATATAACGCTAGACGGAGACATGGTGGGGACGGGGAGATGAGCGGAGGAGACATAGCCTAACGTTTGAACTTTGCATCGACAGGTGGGCTGCGATTTGGTGTGAGCGTTTAGTTAGACGAAACGGCGGACAACAACAACAACAAAACTGAACCGATTGGTAGGAAGTGGACATTATTAATTGCAGGAACCACAAGATTTTTTTTTTACTAAGGAACGTCATGGAATCAGAAAATAATAAATGAAATATAAATTGATGATGTGGCATCTTGCTGAGTTGGATGGCTTGCATGTTGAGAGAAATCACTTAGTGGGTTGCTCTTATTTAGATATTATAGATAACTATGTTGGGAATTTACACTATAGAACTTGGGTTGTATATTCCAATGATGAGCTTCCTCAAAAGTGCTCTAGGTCTTCGTGAGCAACCAAGTTGGATGCACCCCACTAGTTCCATTGGAGAGCTTTCATACACATATAGCTCTATGTGCATCCGTTGCATGACAATCACTACTCCTTGCATAGCTTCGATCATAAGACTTCCTCTTGTCTAATGATCACTTATAGCTTTGTAAGACTTTCTTCCATTTGGCCTTCCAAACCCCCATTAACGTTCTTTATGCCATAACATCCTGGTGCTAATACCAAATGCTTGCGCTCACCGGTTGAGTAGACTTCGAAACAGTTGATTCATGACATTCATGTTTATGTTTACTTGACTGAATCCTTCTTATGTTGTGAAAATTTACTTGATGCTTGGAATGAAGGATAGAACTTCTACGCTGAATACTTAACACATCTTTAATGAACTTTGTACGGTTTCATGTCTTTAAAGCAATAGTTCATGAAAACTTCTAGCTTGTTTAACTCTTGCATTATCATCCCTTATATCAATATAGACATTTGCTTTGAGTGATTTGATCTCAGTTCATATGCTTTACATCATTATTGGATCAAGATTATGTTGGTAGCATGTCACTTCAGAAATTATCTTTGTTATCGTTTACCTACTCGAGGACGAGTAGGAACTAAGCTTGGGGATGCTGATACGTCTCCAACGTATCTATAATTTCTGATGTTCCATGCTTGTTTTATGACAATACCTACATGTTTTGTTCACACTTTATATCGTTTTGATGCATTTTCCGGAACTAACCTATTGACGAGATGCCGAAGTGCCAGCTCCTGTTTTCTGCTGTTTTTGGTTTCAGAAATCCTAGGAAGGAAATATTCTCGGAATTGGACGAAATCAACGCCCAGTATCTTATATTTCAAGGAAGCTTCCAGAGCACCGAAGAGGGGCCAGAGGAGAGCCAGGTGGGCCCCACACAGGGTGGCGGCGTGGCCAAGAGTGGGGCGCGCCCCCCTGGTGTGTGGCTCCCCCGTAGCCCTTCCGACTCCAACTCTTCGCCTATTTAAGCCTTCCTGACCTAAAACATCGAGACGAATAAGCCACGGTACGAGAAACCTTCCAGAGCCGCCGCCATCGCGAAGCCAAGATCTGGGGGACAGAAGTCTCTGTTCCGGCACGCCGCCGGGACGGGGAAGTGCCCCTGGAAGGCATCTCCATCGACATCACCGCCATCTTCATCACCGCTGCTATCTCCCATGAGGAGGGAGTAGTTCTCCATCGAGGCTAAGGGCTGTACCGGTAGCTATGTGGTTAATCTCTCTCTCCCATGTACTTCAATACAATGATCTCATGAGCTGCCTTACATGATTGAGATCCATATGATGAACTTTGTAATCTAGATGTCGTTATGCTATTCAAGTGGATTTTACTTATGTGATCTCTGGAGACTCCTTGTCCCACGTTTGTAAAGGTGACAGTGTGTGCACCGTGTGGGTATCTTAGGCTATATTTCACATAATACTTATTCACTGAGTTATGATTTGAGTTGGATGTCTCTATGAAATTGTGGTGTGTTAGTACCTCCTATGAATGCTCACAGTGACAGCGTGGGGTGTTTATTAGTACTTGGGAATACATCTTTAAGGTTTGCCTACATGATGAATTAGAGTTCGTTATCTTGCCAGAGAGTAATTCGGAATAGCATAGTGAAGTGCTTATTTATATTCCTTTATGATTGCAATGTTGAGAGTGTCCACTAGTGAAAGTATGATCCCTAGGCCTTGTTTCTAAGCACTGAAACACCGTTTCCAACAAGTTCTGTTGCATGTTTACTCGCTGCCATATTTCATTCAGATTGCTATTACCACTCATATTCATCCATATTACTTGTATTTCACTATCTCTTCGCCGAACTAGTGCACCTATACATCTGACAAGTGTATTAGGTGTGTTGGGGACGCAAGAGACTTCTTGTATTGTGATTGCAGGGTTGCTTGAGAGGGATATCTTTGACCTCTTCCTCCCTGAGTTCGATAAACCTTGGGTGATTCACTTAAGGGAAAACTTGTTGCTGTTCTACAAACCTCTGCTCTTGGAGGCCCAACACTGTCTACAGGAAATGAAGCCGGCAGTAGACAGCAAGTACAGAGGCCAGTATATTTCATCAGTGAAGTTTTATCGCCTTCAAAACAGCGGTATCCGCAGTAGCAAAAGCTAGCATATGGAGTGTTCACAACCGCAAGAAAACTGCGGCAGTATTTTTCAGCGCATCCGATAATAGTGGTCAACGAGGCGCCTTTATCCAATATATTAAACAATCCAGAGGCTACGGGTTGTGTCTCCCTATGGGGAATAGAGCTTTCCCCTCGGGACATCACATACGAAAAAAGAAAAGCAATAAAGTCACAAATTTTACCAGACTTCATCGCAGAGTGGATGGAGCTACAAAATATGGGACCCCCGGATTTATCGAGAACCTGGACTATGAACTTCGACGGGTCCAAGAGATTAGAGGGAGCTGGAGCAGGCGTGATACTAATATCACCTCAAGGCGACAAATTGAAGTATGTCTTACGGTTGACGTTTCCAAACACGTCTAACAATGAGGCAGAATACGAAGCTCTTATACACGGGATGAAGATGGCGAAGGCTTGTGGCGCAACTCGATTAAAAATCTTCGGCGACTCGCAATTGGTGGCTCAGCAAGTCATGAATCAATGCGATGCAGTCAATGATAGTATGATAGCATACAAAGAAGTGTATAATGAGCTAGAAAAGCTGTTTGACGGGTGCGAGGTAAATCACATTAGCAGGCTAAGCAATGATGAAACCGATGTTCTTGCAAACATTGGGTCGCAGTGTCTCGCGATTCCACCAGGAGTGTTCTGGGAGGAGATAACCAAGAGATCTACAAAGCCGAAGAAACCACAGAAGAAGGAGAAGGATGAGAAACCCTCGGGGGCTAAAATAGCAGCACTGGAAGAAGAAGAGGAACCAGACGTAGTAATGATGGTTCAAATTCCATGGATGCAAGCATACATATCATACATCCTAAGAAAAGAAATACCCGACGATCTAGTTGAAGCAAGGCGAGTTATCAGACGTTCCAAAGCCTTTACTATGGTCAAAGGGGAATTATACAAACAAAGTATTTCGGGAGTGTTACAAAGGTGCGTCACACCCGAAGAAGGAAGGCTAATTCTGAAGGATGTACACGAAGGAATATGTGGTCATCACGCAAGCAGCCGAGCTATAGGAGCCAAGGTTTTCAGAGCAGGATTTTATTGGTTGACAGCAATAGAGGATGCGAAAGACATAGTTCGTACTTGCGACGCGTGCTAGAGATTTGCCGCAAAACCTCATTCCCCGGCAGCAAAATTGATGCCAATACCGTTGTCTTGGCCCTTTGCTCAGTGGGGTCTCGATATGGTGGGAAAACTACACAAAGCCTCGCCAGGAGGATACGAGTACATGCTCGCCGCTTTCGACAAATTCACCAAGTGGATAGAAGCGAAGCCGATAAATTTACCAGACGGAGCATCTGCAATCAAGTTCGTGAAAAGTATCATCTTTCGGTTTGGAGTACCTCATAGCATCGTCACGGACAATGGTAGTAATTTCACATCCAAGGAATTAAAGGCATATTGTGCAGAGGTAGGCATCAAACTACACTTTGCATCAGTTGCGCACCCGCAGACCAATGGCCAAGTCGAGAAAGCCAATGGTATCATCTGCAATGGTATCAAGAAGCGCCTGCTAGCACCATTGGAAAAAGCTCGACATACTTGGCCAGAGGAGTTGCCCAGTGTGCTATGGAGTATTCGAACAACACCAAATACAGCGACACAGGAAACTCTGTTTTTTCTGGTCCATGGAGCTGAGGCAGTACTGCCGATAGAAATAGAGCATGATTCTCCGAGAGTAACGGAATATAACGAAGAAGCTTCAAGGAAAGCATTGGAGGATGATGTCGATGCACTCGATGAAGCTCGAGATGAAGTGTTATCACGGGTCACTAAGTAGCAGCAAGACCTGAAAAACTACCACAGTCGACGTTTGCGACCAAGATCCTTTCAGGTAGGCGACTTAGTTCTTCGGCTCAGACAAAAAAGCCATGAAAAACTCGAGCCGCCGTGGCTTGGCCCTTACATCATCACAGAAGTAATCGAAGGAGGAGCATACAAGATAAAGGACAAGAAGACAGGGGTTGCCGAGCCAAATCCTTGGAACGTGGCGCAGCTCAGGCGTTTTTACGCTTGAAGTCGAAATATAGTCCTCTTTGTAAACACACAATGTACTGAAACGCCCGCGAGTTTTCAGACACACTCTTTTCCTTTCAGGGCACCGAGTGGGGCTGAAAGCTTTTTAATGAGGTGGGCTCGCGGTGCTGCAATATAGTAAAAAGATATTGGTGATATACATCTTTTTTCGTCGACAAGCTCGGGGGCTCATAACCCGCGACAACAAAATATATATGAACTCCCGCAAAATAGTAAATTCACCATGGCGTAAAAATAGCTCGAGCACCGGCCAACAAAAGGCTCGGGGGCTTTGCAATATAGATTATACTTACAATACACATAACCTCATCATCAAGAAAAATCCGACAAAGAAAAATAAACTTTCAGTTGATACCTAGTATATCATCTATGTTTACATTCTCGTTGTTTGCAGCACCAGTTCTATGTTCAGCATAGCTACCTTTCGCAAAAAATTCAGCATCCATCCGAAGTAGTTCGTCCATCATCTCTTCTGCTATAGGGGTTACAATGTCGTTGATTTTGTCGATGTTCCTTTTCCTCTTCGCCTGCCTGGCCAGACACTTGGTGACAATTTGAGTCAGGTCTAACTTCGGGTAGCAGATTTGTATCATAATCACGGCAAATCTTGCCCGACAGATAGTTGAGCTCGAACAAATTCATGAATTCGAGGGGCATCTCGGAACTTCTCCATCAAAGCAGGAAGAGTTTCTGGCGTTTTGTTGCGTGGGAACATGGTACTATAAACTAAGGATAATGTCCTTGTGCAGAAGTCAAGAAAATCGCGGACCTGACCCGCGCGATCTTGCAATCTGACGATTTGGGGGGTACGCTCAGGTGTAACCCAGAAATTGGAACCATGCTCCATGGCAAGCTTGAGAAGCACACTGGTTCGGGCTTCAACACGCTGATCTTCGGTAGCGGTATCCAAAAAGAGCCTGTTTCATCGGAAGCATCAGCAAGAAAGAAAAAACAGTAAGAATAAAATAAAGTATGATCAAATTTACGAAGCATACCCGTCATATCCAAGCTGGAGTCATTCATCAGTTGAAGCATATAATTTTCTCGAGAAGCAGCTTCAGCAGCCTCAGCAACCGCATTCTCCTTCAACACTATGGCTTCTCGAGCTTGTTGAACAACAAGTTTTTCCCTGTCCGATGATCTTCGAGACTGTTCCATCATCACGAGAGCTTGCTTTTTCATCAACTGCAGTTGTTGACGGAGCTCGTTCAAGTCTTCATTCTGTGCAGCACTCGAAGAACCCCCAATAAACTCGACAGCGGAGGACCTTTTCGAGCAAGACACAGCGGGCAAAGCATCCGAGGAATGAGGCACCACGGTATAGTTGTCAAAAATCAACTAGAGAGAAATATTTCGATATCAATAACTCGGCAACATAGGTTTTCATTGATGAGGTCAGATATTTACATGGTTATTACAAAGGAGGGTTCCTAGTGAACTAATGGGGCAGTTGTCGCCAAAGCTACTACAGCGACAACATCAAAAGAGAAACAAAACAAAAGAAGAGACAAGGTGGTCTACTTGACCTACGGCTTCGATGAACTAGGAGCGGGAGTTGGTTTGCATTCGAGGAAGGCGAGGATTGGCTTCGAGTTTGGCTTGGCAGCCTTAATCAAAGACTGCCACCTCTTCGTCTCCATCTTCTTCACATTACCAACTTTCACCCAGTCAATATCTTGTTGGCTGTCAGCAACCAAGGCGATGGTGCCTTCAACACCAATCTTCAAGCCTTGTTGTCGAAGACTGAGCCCAATATCTTCTTGAGAGATGAAGCACTTGGCTAGAGCAGTAAAAGTCTCGGGTTCTTCTTTCTTCGCGAAGAAGTAGGGAAAAAGCCGCGACAGACCTGATCTAGCGTCAGCAAGGCCCTGGCGTGCCTCATCTCCGTGAATCTCAAGGAGGGAGAGCGCGTCGAGAAGGCGATCACCTTCAGGATTTTCTAGATCAAAGTCTTGTTGCATTTTCCCTAAATAAGCAAAAGGAAGTTTGTCAACAAAGCGCACCAGGAAAAATATGATGACCCGAAGAAAAAGCAACGATCTGAGTACTTACTAACAAAACGTCGACTCTGTGACTCCAAGCGAGTGAGGATTTCTTTTTCACGAGCAGATTGCTGAGCTATGTTTTCGCTTAAAGAAGTTTCCGCGTCGTGAAGTCTTTTTCGAAGATCTTCGACAGCGGCAGCATTTGACTCAGCTTTCTTGCGAGCTTTTTCGCTTTGCTCCAACTTAAGAGCAAGAGCATCAGCACGTTTGTTAGCTTCCGCAAGAGTGTCTGGCAAAACAAACGACAGTAAAACGTCATGACAAAATAAGGAAAGCGAGTTTATTCAGCAGAAGAGGCAAGAAAAATAGTACCTTCAAGCTTCTTAGCATGGTCACGGTAGCCGATGAATTGGGTACTGAGACGGATAAATTCCTTCATCAAAGGCTGAAAAGAAAACCAAAGAAAGAGAAATCAATATAGGAAGTGAAAGTTCGACTGCAATAAGCAAAAACCAATGGGGAGTCGAAAGCACTGAAATGTTCGGAACATAAAAGAAGAGGGGAAAACTTACGTCATCCATTGAAGGAGTAGTCGAACCACCAATCAACAGGGTAGGCTCCTTGACTAGCTCGACCCTAGCTCTCTTTGGTGAAGAGGCACGGGGGCTCGCAACTGGAGTTGGATGCTCTATATCTTGCTGAGGAGGCGAGGTTTCATCCCCATCAGGTTGAGCTTCGGAGACAACTAAAGTACGAGACGTACTCGTTCGAGCAGTCGCGTCAATAGGTGGATTTTCATCCTCGTCACCAATACAACAAAAAGGCAACAATATAAGAAACAACATAGACAAAATATCGGGAGCAAACAACAAAAAGCAACAAGAACCTACAAGCTGACAAGGGCATCTTCATAAGGGTTGAAAGTTGTCCCTTCTTCAGTGGGAACAACTTCTTCGGCAGGAGGTGCGCCGGCTTTGAAGGTGCCGGAATCGGCAACTTCGTCCCTTTTTCTCTTGTTCCTTGGAGAAACAGCTGAGGGGAGGGAGTGTGTCGATGCGGTAGCCTCGGATTCAACTTCTTTTTCAGAGGAGGCCGCGGATTTTTGAGAACCCGCGATTTCACTCTCAGGGCGAGAAGTACCCTGGTTGTCGTCGGTGACAACAGCCCGTTCTTCGACTTCCCCACCTTCAGGAAGAGGAGGAAGAGAAGCTAGAACTGGATGATTCTACAAGGACAAAGTATGTCGACAAGAAGTTATGCAAGGGATGTCAGCAAAATAGTAGTCGACAAATATTAAAAAAGTCGAGAGGACAAAATAATAGTCGAAAAAATTACCTCGGGGAGGGCGTTGGTGCCACTATATGGCTCCACGCGGCAAGAGGATGGAATAGCATCTTTCTTGCTGAGCGACAAAATTCTTCGAATAAGTTTCTCCAAGTCCTTTACAGAAAGGTCTTTGGAGAGCCTGTCGGCATCTTCTTCGCCAGCGTACATCCAAAGGGGATTTTTGCGAGCTTGTAAAGGCTACACTCTAATCCTAAGGAAATACGCTGTAATATGGATACCCGACAATTCCTTGCCACGGGTGTTTTCAAGCTCGTGGATACGGGACATCAGAGCCTCTGTCGCCGTTTTTTCTTCTTCGGTGGCTTCCGCGTCCCAGGATCGGCGGTGAAGAATCTTGGCACCTCCATCGAAAGGAGCTATGTTGTACTCCACCGAGTTGGAGCTTTCTTCGTGCACATAAAGCCATCTTTTGCGCCACCCTTGGATGGAGTCGGGGAATTTGACGTCAAAATACTCGACGTCAGGGCGAACGCAAATAACAACACCGCCTATGTTGTAGGCAATGTTGTGGGAGCCATTGCGGCGGAGGCAGAAGATACGCTTCCACAGAGCCCAATTAGGATGGACTCCGAGGAAGCACTCGCAGAGAGTAATGAAAATAGAGACATGGAGGATGGAATTGGGAGTCAGCTGATGCAGCTGCAACCCGTAAACAAAGAGAAGACCGCGGAGGAAATCATGAATGGGGGTAGAGAGGCCGCGGATAAGATGGTCAACAAAACTGACCCGGTACTCGATAGGAGGCGATGGATAGCTTTCTTCGCTGGGGAAGCGCAACACGTCCTTCTTCTTCATTAACCCGAGCCTCTTCATCAGGTTGAGGTCTTGATTGGAAATCTTGGATCTCTCCCACTCCAGATCTTCAGCCGCCATCTTTGACTCAGGAGTGCTGTGCCTGGTGAGCCGTGCGCGTGGTGGCATCAACAATATCGTAGGCGAAAGTGCGAGTGTGGTTGAGCTTAGGAAGTGTTGGGCGCAAATGGGGGATTTTTTGCAGAGGAGAGCAGAGGTGTGGCGCAAGCGAAAGGATGAACGGAGGAAGAAGAAGACCTTATATAGAGAATTGGCGAATCGACGCACCGTTGGATAGAATAATTGTGAGATGGATGCTGTACACGTGGCTAAGGGGTAAAAGTGTATTTTGACTGTGAAAGAACGGAATAGGCGCTACAGTGCGTGCGCCAGAAAAAGCGGAGGACGTGTGTCCCCCACTTGCACGACGTGTCAAATTGATGAGGGTTTTGGGCCCACAAGACAGAGAGAGCAGTGCTCGCGTCTTCCCGATACAGTGATCGTGGCTATCGTCAGTAATGATGTCACCTTGCCAAGAGAAAATTTCGGCTGTGAAGATTAAAGAAATTGGCGACAGTAAAGGACTATTGACTATCTCGAGAGCCTTCGATCAAATACAAGTTTTTGATCAAATGCTCGGGGGATACTCTGGAAAAAAGAGCTCGAGTATGACAAAATAGAAATGGCGAGAGCCTATGATCAAAAGCAAGCATTTGTTCATAGCCTCGGGGGCTACTCCCATCGGGAGCGCTGGTCGCGCACCCGATAGAAGTAAAAAACTCGAGAAAGAATGACAATATAGCGACATAAGGTGTTAAAGTGTTGAGCCTACAACCAAGTACAAGTCCTTGGCTCTAGCCTCGGGGGCTACTCCCATCGGGAACGCTGCTCGCGTGCCCGATGAAATCATAAAAAGTATAGTGAGTATATTTCGAGTTATACAAATAAGTCTACATATACTCCCATCGGGAAAACAAGATAAGTCATCCGTTGACTCAATAAAATGTGCTATTCCAACAGCCGAAAAAGCACTCGACAATATATTCTCAGAGCGCTAAAGTTGCGAATAATCTCTGAATGCCGCAAAACTCTACGAAGGTAAGACCCCAGATCCGTTCTGAGCGGCGTGGCACCGTCTCTGACGTCGGTCTGCTACTTTTTTCGTATCAAGAGATACGAAGAAAAATCCTAACGGACGCGTTAGGTACCCGATAAAACATGACTGGGACTCGACAGATGGTAAGACCTTAAGCGGCACCTGTCGAGTTAACACCAGTATCCTGAGATCATGTCCAGGGACGTGATCTTGAAGTAGGTCTTTGCGGATTGCCACTAGAGCAGTTAACTAGTACCTGATCCATCAGATGAACTAGCCCCAACTACCATTATCCCTGTATAATATATAATTACGCATCCAAAGATATGTGATAAGCTTGGCAGAGTTATTGGATGATTATAAAGTTGGAGATTTTCCCTGATTCTTCGATTCAGGCAAAATCTCGGGGGCTACTGACATAGGCATCCCCAATGGGTCTGCCAAAGATGGTACCCGGGGTTTATCGAAGGCCCATGAGTCGAAGAATATGAAGTTTGGAAGCCCAAGTTGGTACTAAGGAAAGTTAGAGTTCTATTAGGAAATATAGACTTGTAATTTTACGGGACGGGTTAGAAACCCTCCCGGACTCTGTAACTTGTGTATTACGAATCCCTCGGCTCCGCCTCCTATATAAGGGGGAGTCGAGGGACAAAGAGATGATCGAATCATTGTTTCACGCAACCCTAGTTTTCATAATCGTCGAGTACTTTTTGGCTGAAACCTTCGAGATCTACTTGCCCTCTACTTCCGACTAAACCCTAGTCTACAATCTGTAGGCATTGATAAGTTAATCCCTTGTCAGCAGGTGCGGAGGCCGTTCATTTCTTTGCTCTAGTAAATGAGAATTTGGGCCAGTTTATATCTTCTAGAAGCTCACATCAAAGCTTCTTGAATCATTAGAAATAGCGACCTCAGGCAGAACTGAAGAGAAAATTGCATGGAACTGCTGCTTTACTTTTTGAAGACTATCACAAATCAGTTCTCAAAGGAACCTATTCTAGTTGCAGGCCCTTGTAACAGTTTATGGGGTATGCTTTTAGCTTATACATTGTCTGCCTTTCTTAAATAAATACCGTTATTTTCTGAAAACATGTTGCTGGGATAGTAAATTGCAGAAGACAAAGCATTTCACTTGTACTTTTTAATTTTAAGATATTTCACTTTCAGAATCATTTGTTGAGCTTTTGTGGGTACTGAATTTAGGATGTCCTACACCAAGTATTTGTGTATCTACCATATTCCCATGTCATGTAGTTCTTGACAATGCCAACAACTGCCTTTTCATGTTGGTGCAGCTTCTTGGCGCACTTCTCATAAGGGCAGACTAAAGAGAGGCATATAAATTTGAACATTTATATTAAGCCAATGAACTCAGAAAATAAACCAGCTTCGGAGGTTTTATAACAGGGCACACAATAGCTAGATTATCCATTCCTACATAGAACTACACAAGAGTAGCTTCAATGGTAGCTTATAAAGATTTCTATGAAAATAAACCTGGTAGAAAAAAGAAAGAATCCAAGCCGGGCACTGCAAGCTCTTCGTAGCTCTTCGACCGTCCATCTGACCGACTGATTGATCACCATGGTTCAGAGCGCAAGAGGAGTACAAGTATGCGTGGCCTGCCGGTCTCATGTTCCCGTAGCTGTCACACGGCCACATCAACTCGTCGATCTGGCCAAACACCTTACCATCTTGGTCGAAGCAACAGACGAGCAACCATCCTCGCTCAGTCAATCAAGATCAAACTCGTAATTATATTCTTCATATGACACCTAGCTTTGTCAACTTTCACGTCGATCTAGCAAAAAACATAAACAAGTATTATTAGTTCTACATGTGCCAGCATGAATACCTTTCTATAAACCTCTGCATGAACATGTAGTTAGAGGAGCCTAAATCTAAAATTGATGGAAGTACCTATTTTTAGAAAAGCGAATGTAAAAATTTGTGGTTTATTTACTACTTAAGATAATAGACATCTAATGAAGGGATAAACACACAACATGTCCCGTTTTTCCGCAAAACTCGCTCGATTAAAGGAACTGCCGAATAACTCTGCTGATATGTAGATTAATACCAGTAAAACAATAGATTGGGAGCATCATCATTTATATGAATAATTCCCCTCAACATACAAATTGCTGGTTTCCTAGTTGGGTCATCCCATTCTTAGAGACTCTTCTTTTCCTAGTAGAAGTCAAAATGCACCTCTGATTGTTCAGAGTTCAGCTCAAACTTAATTTACTGTACGTGTATTGCCACGTGTCATGAATTGAGATATGCATATTTGCAACATTTTACACCGATGGTCGCTAACATTATTGTTAAAAAACAACGTTGTAGATTTCTCTTTTTTTCATTGATGCTAGACATTTTCAAAATAGAATGATCTTGTGTTATCTCATATCTCCATTTAATACTGCCTGTGTCAAGCAAGAGTTACATTGTAGGTCTGAATACCGTCTACCAAGGAATTTTCCGGTAAGATTCATGATCCCTGAATGCAACGCGGTGCCTTGCAATCTAGATGCCGCAACACACTTTTTTTGTTTATCAATTAGGTGATCTACAAGAATAATTTCAACCAAGTAAATAAAAATGGGTTTTGTGCATCAATCACCATAGAGTGAATAGCAAATGGGTAGTCACCTAGTTTCCCTGTTCATTTAGGCCAAGCCACATGAGGTGTTTGCTATGGATTTTCTCTGTTATAATCTTCTACAGAAATCTTATCTGCCCATTTTCTTTTCTGCTCAATCAGTCAAATGGCCATAGCAGTATGAAGTACAATATCTAAACAAAATAGAGGTGAACTGACCACGTCATAAATTAACTCAACATTGATAGTACAATTCCGTACCAAATAGCAAAGGAACTATATTATACCAAAATTATCAATTGCAGCTTAAGAAATTAACTCAACACACATAAATAAACAGACCGATCTCTTGAGAAAATACGAGTGCAATTGATCCACATTACCTCCTCGGGTCACGATAAGTAAATCAGTTAGTAAATTGCTTGCATCTTTAGCCATTCCCGGAGCACACAAATCAATAAGTAAATTAGTGTGCTTCTGATCAATTCATCACTAAGAAAATATTATATAAAAGATCATGATATATAAGAGATCATGATATATAAGTATGGTTTTCCCTTCCAAATTTATATAAAATATAATGATTCGAGCATCATTGTTGCATCGAAAAACTGAAAAGTAGCCAGAAAATATGTGTACTAGAGATCATTCTTACCCCAAGAATAATCAAACCAGAATTATTGGTGTCAAATTTGACCCAGCTAGCTAGCCCAATTAATTTCCGTTTTGTCTCCAATCACTTCCCTTGTCTTACCACATCTGGTCTAGATCATCGGTCGGCTCGGTGTGAATTATAATGTCTTTGTTCTTCTCAATACAATGCCTTTGCCTGACATCAAAAGCTCATCTTAGGGAGAAGACCCTGCCATGCTGATGTATTTAGTACCATGAAACACCAAGAAAATGTATGAAACAAAATTAGTACATTCGTTTGATTGGAAATACAAAATATATCTTTCGGTTAGACCAAATGTCCTTTGGAGCATGAAAACCAGTACGTGCAAAGCACATTATCGACTGAATACCAGAAACTTCAGGGCGGAAATCTAGCATTCTAAATGTCAGCATGTCATGCTAAAACTGTGTTAATCATAATTCATAAACAACTGATATCCATTCTCATTACATTCATGTGAGATAGGTATTTGAGTGTGGAACATATGCAACAATTATTTAAGATAGGTATTTGAGATACGCATTCTGATTACATTCATCTGATATGCAGCAATTACTTAAGAAATCAATATATCAATGGATCAGTGCAGAAGATAATGCAATAGTATTTGCGTGTGGAAAAGGGTAATTTGAACTTCAACTATTGGATGCTCTAAAAGAATGCAATATATGTTTTTCTAGGATTTGTTTACAAAAAATACAGACTTCTATGCCCAGTATAGCACACACCCGAGCACAATAGCAGGACACACAAGTAGCAGTAGAATTTCTCCGATGCATCCACTCAAACGAAGTAGCGGCGGTAGTGGTGGATCAATGCTCATCTCCAATTCCTTTTTGCCAAACAACAAGCAGTTGTAGCAGGGCTCTCCCAGATCTCTCTCAAACAGCAACCCCTCTCCTCCTCTGCTTTCTCTATCCCTCTCTCTCTCAAACAATAACAATCAGCAGTAACTCTCCCGGTTCACTCTCCCTCAACCTCGTCTATATCAAACCTGCCGCCCTTCTCCAGTTCAGCAGCCGGCCCTATCCCATGTCCTGCAAGACAGCGCAGCCGCATGGAGCCAACGGGTCCGACCATTCCCGTCCTACACCGCGCTGATCCGGTCGTGATTGGCTGGAACGAAGACGATATACCTCAACATCGATACCTACAGTGGGAGCGTGTTGTTCCTCGTCCTCCACCCTTACCACAAGAAGGGAGGCGCCACTCCTCGTGCTCGATGCGGTGGCCTTGCCCCAGATAGGGTCTGTGTTCGGTGCGTCGAGCAGGGTGATGGCGATGGTGTTTGGGATGAAGGGGTGACGATGGAGACGAATATCAAAGGGGAGGCAATGGTGCTGGGGATGAAGAGGGCGCGGGTGGAGACAGGGATGCAGAGGGCGCTGGTGGAGACAGGGATCCAGAGGGGGCGGCGGTGGTGTCGAGGATCAGGGGCGCGGGGTGGAGACGGGGATCCAGATAGGACGACGGCACCCTCTGCCGCCACGGTTTGTGAGAGAGAGAAAAGGGAGAGGGGAGCAAGATAGGGTTCTCGGCGCTGATAGTTAGTTGGCTTTTGGCCCTGTATGTGCGCGTGCGGGGCGAGTAACGAAGGATGACAAAAGTAGGAGAAGAAGGGGGACACGTTCCTTCTTTTTAAGTATAGTAGCGATAGAGATAAAAAGAAATTTTTTTAGATAAAACTATTTATGTATCGGCCCGCTGGAGACATTCCTGGTACAAATGGACGCGCACATAAAAGCTATTCCCTCCGTGTCTTTTTTAATTGACTCGAATTCGTGACTTCGTGAGTACCATTTTCGTATTAGTGACTTCGTGTGCCCATTTTGGGCCGTAAGATACGCCCCGTTGCCATAATAGTAGACGTCGGCGTGCGGTGGTGGTGCAAGTTGGTGGTGGAAGTGGAACAAAAGAGTAAACCGCACTAGCGGTCCCAATTCTTTTCTCGCCCCTTCACTTTAGTCCCTATTCTTTAAAATTGAACGTCTAGATCCTAAATCTTTTATAAGTGATTCATTGGAGGTCCTAAATCGGTCTGGCCAGTGTTGACTTGTCTATGTGGTGTTTGACCACTACCACGTTGACAGTGGAGCCCTCGAGACGTACCGGCCGGACTAGCAAATTTGCCAAAAGGCCCACTATTTTGTAATTCTTTCAGAGCCAGGGCAGGTGGGCCCACCACCACCACCGCTGGGTACTCCCGCCGACGTACTCCGGTGAGGTAATGGTGCCTCTGGCGAGAAGACGGGACCTGGCCGTGCCGCACCACCCGCTCTGCCGGAGGGCGAGGAAGCTCACAGCGAGCCCCCGTGGAGGACGGCCAGGAGGATGGCGCGAAGGAGAGTCGCGCGATGGGGGGCGGGAGGGGAGGATGGCGTGGGCGGATTCCAGTTGGCCTCCATCGCGAGCACCGACGAGGCTAGAGGGAGCGCACAGACGTGCGCGGCAGGAGGAGATTGGACGGGGCGGCGTCCGACCGGAGATGGGGAAGAAGTCGTCGGGGCGGCCAATTCTTGGCGCTTTGGTTCGATTCCTTGCACCATAAGGGGGAGGATGTGGAGGCGGTCCTGCTGGGCGATTTGGAAGAGCCTGGGAAGGACCGGGACGGCACCACGGCATCGGATTGGAGGACGACGACTTGGCCAGAGCAGGGGACGACGTGCGGTTGAAGCAAGGGGACCCGCGGGCGATGTGCGGGTTGACCAGGGGATGCGGCGCGGGTGGGAGCCGGGCGGCGCGTCCCCAAGCCGCGAGCATGCTGCGCACCGCCGGCGACGTGCTCCGCCGATGAGTCCTGCGGTGACGTGAACAACATCTCTTGAGGGCTTATTTGCAAATATGGAGGGTGACTGGTACGCCTCCCGGGTCCCACTGTGGACGTGGCATCGGTCAACGCGGGTCAAACCAGTTTAGGACCTCGCGTGAGCAACTAACGATAGAATTAGGACCTGTATGTTCAATTTCAAAGAATAGGGACTAAAGTGAAGGTGCGGAGAAAGAATCAGGACCGCCAGTGCGGTTTACTCGGAACAAAACAAAAGAAGAAGAAATCCAATCGTCCAGAAAAAAATACACCAACAAAAAAAGGCAGACTACGATAGCCGGCATTGAGCCCGACGGCGCGTCGGAGGAAGGGAGGCGAAGATGAGGAAGAAGCTGGGCACGCGTTTCCCCGCGGTTCGTGTTCTCCATCTTCCACTACGCCCAATCCCTGATCTGCTGCGCCCGTGATCCGATCTGGTTGTGCTCTCGGCGGATCTCGGCTCTCGCCCCGTGGATCTCGCCGTTGACTCGCGCTCTGTTTTTCTTCTTCCTGGGGTGTGTTTCATCGCCGAGGCGCCGAGCGGGCGGAGGCACGCACGGACCGGCTGGTGTTCTTCTCGAGCGTGCGTGCGCGCGCGTTTAATCGCTTTTTTTCCCCGTTGCGGTGAGTTTGTTTGTCATGGTGGATGGGAGTGAGAGGTGGTGTGAGGCGTAGTCTAATTGTTTTAGTTTGGTTTGGTGGAGGGGAGAGACACTTCACCACTAGCTCGTAGCTTACGCTAACTTGTGCAAGCCCAAGTTGGCGTGGAAGAAGCAGCCTACTATGATTGATGTTCCTACACTCTAGGTTGCACTGTTGCGCCGTGTGTTAAGCCATCTAGATTTGTGACATAATGCTGCACCGCTGCTGCCCAGGCTGCTGGTAGCATGTGCATTTCCAGGACATACATGCGCATGTTTGTAAGTGATTGGAAAAAAAGGTTGACACATGCTAGGCAGTGTCGGGGTACTTAAGCTGTATAACACGTGCAACCTATAAATCACGAGCTTTAACGTTTTCAGGATGTTGAAAACCTTCCACTGTTTTATTGCCACCAGCTGCTCGACATCATTCAAGGTTTGAAGTTACACCATACAAGGAATGGTCATTTCAATAATACCTTCTGTAACATGATTTGTGTTCAATTCTTAGACGAAACTAGTACGTTAGTATGACATTGTGGTAACTACTTTTTGGGTGTGTAGCGATGACTGGAAGTTCTTTTTTTGTTTATATTTATTGCTGGAACCTGGGTTTCCTTTGTGAGTTTTGGTTAGCCTTATCTTGTGTTGGATAGTGTAGCTCTTTCACTTTGTGTTATGTTGTAAGCTGCTGGACTATATATTTGAGCTGTTGCCCAGGCTTGACATTTGTGCGCTCACTAATATTATTTTATGTTTGTTATGACAGGCACGGATCAAAAAGATAATGCAGGCAGATGAGGACGTTGGCAAGATTGCGCTGGCTGTGCCTGTTTTGGTTTGTAAGTTCTGCAAGAATGTTTGTGCATATTGTATTGATGTTAGGATGCTGATACTTGGATTGTTGTTCTGCGCTCTCCATAAGTTCTATTTATAGTAAACAGCCAGTAATGGATACTCATTAATCAGAAAGTATTAGGCTACATTTACTTCAACAATTGAAGTAACAATTGTCGTTTCACAAATTCATTTCCGCCATGCCAGTGATACAAACAAAACATTCATTAAAATCTGTTGCTTTTCAACGATATTTTGGCATCATTGTTTTCACCGTGTGCATTATAACGCTTGTTAAATACCACGATGAATCTGAGTATCTAACATCCGGAGTCTATTACTTACGTGCAGCGAGAGCCCTTGAATTGTTTCTGCAAGATTTGATTGACCGCTCATACCAAATTACTCTTCAAAGTGGTGCAAAAACATTGAATTCATTCCACCTGTGAGTTCTATACCGCCTCGATCTTTAATATCGTTATGACCCTTTGCTGTGATGTATTATATATCCCTCCATGTTTTTCCAGACATATGGAAAGCTTGGAGAGTCGTCATTTAGAGGTTTTGTTGTACTTTGATGAATGTTCTGTAGCTATATGCTGGCTTTCTCCGTTGTATTTTCATTTATCGAGTCCACTGTGGTTTGATGTGGATTCCATTCACTGTTCAGTTGCTGTTTTAAATTTTTTCTGGCTTCTTGCATATTTTTACGTAACTATATACCATTAAAATTAGAGAATCTCATAAGCCTAAAATGGTAGGCCTAACCTTGCTTGGACTTTTATAGCTTAAGTGGTTAAACCTCTTGCCAAGTTGCCATCCCTCTATTTTTCTTGGAAAGGTCTCTATTATATTATGCTTGAAACGACTTATGCTTGAAACGACAGTGGGATCAGCTGGTCCCACAGATTACAGATGCATCACCAACTAAAAACAAAATTACATCAAGGCCCTAGAAGATCACCTGTGAACACATGGAGAACTGCTCGGTCGATGCACCCAGAGAGCGCCAAGTAGCGCTCGAGAAGCTTCGAAGCCTAACTAGAGGAAAGAAGAACAAAAGGCAGGGGATGAACAAGGTGGTCTCTGGTGTCGACTGAAGCAAAAGACAGGGATTTATTGGAATATGGAAAAGGGATCTCACCGGCAACCCAGCAAGGATAGGGAGATTATTGAGGGGAAATATCTCAGTGCCTGATTCACCATAGCCGGCGACGAGAACAACGACAGACAAGAGCAGAACCAGGACACCAAAACCAGCCTGACAGACCCTCCATATCGACAAGAAACTCCAAGGCATAGAGCCAACAGGCCGGGACACAGCTATGAGATGAGTTTCTGCAAGCATGGTTTTTGAGTCGCGACTCAAGAGTGAGTCGCCTGAGGCTGCGACTCATGTATAGTCGACCAAAAACGCTGTATAGTCGCCATAATTCGCTGTATAGTCGGCTAGTCGCGAGTTGCCGTGGTTTTTGGAAAACGACCCGGCGACTATACAGTGACTATTCAGCGACTATACAGCAGCGACTCAAAAACCATGTCTACAAGGTGGAGGGAAGCGCCTAGTCCCTCTCCCCCTCCGCTCTGGCCTGCAGCTCCAGTGGAGGAGAGGAGAGGGAGCGTCGGCGAGTCAGGGGCAAGTTGAACGCTCAAGGAAGGCAGAGAAAGGGGAACACGCCATCCCTCTATATTGATGACTATTAACATCTGCAGTTGTGTTCTTGCCAAAAAAAAAATCCCTTTTTACATCTGTTGCCCATTTCTTGTTAGGTCCTGTGCTATGCAATATTTGCTCACTGACTTACCTTCTAAATTTCTAGTTCTACATCTAGGTTGACAGATATTAGTTTCCAAGTTCTTTTGGGGGAAATTTACCCAAAAAAGGAGAGCATTTATTTTTCTTGTGCTGAAAACAGATATAGTTAAGGCATTTTTTCTAATAAGAAGTATCTAATGGTACTGGATCTATCTGCTGCCTGTTGGTTGGTCTATAATTCCTCCAAAATATAATTCTACCTTCGCAATATAGCATATTTTACTGGTCAAAGACTTCCTAATCATATTGGCAGTGTTTGAACTGTATTACTTTTGTTTACTCCCTTGAGCTTTTGAAAGATTGCTTGTTTATGAGTACGTGAATATATTGTCTGTGATCTTAAATATAATTCTGTCTTTGCAGTATATCATATTTTACTGGTCAAAGACTTCCTAATCATATTAACAGTGTTTATACTGCATTACTTTTGTTCACACCCTTGAGATTTTGAAAGGTAGCCTGTTTGTGAGTACCGTAAATGTATTGTCTGTGATTTAGTGGACTACAATTATTTTGCTGGAGATTTTTTTCCAAGTATCTTGCCATTTTATTATGGTTTATCCTTGTTCTCTGTAACAAAAGATATTTGACAAAACCCAAAAGTTGTGGAGAGTATTGGTTCATTTTGTAAATTCCTAAATATTAAAGGGCATGCTATTAATATAACAGCTGGGTTTTTTCCAGCAACCATATTTTACATAAACTGTGGTGGAGGCCCAGGCAGTATGATTTTGTTAATTAACATATAAAGGTTATATCACAAGCTAGTTACATGCCTCTGTACAAGTATGTAGCTAAGAAGCCAAGATTGGCATCTAGGGGCATAATAGGGAAAAGACTACAACCAATTAATTATGTCTACCAATCTTCTGTTTTTGTCTGACTTCTGGATGGCACTTGTTTTCTGCAGCCCTGGCTTCTTAATAATACTATATATTTGAAACCTGAATGTCAAAATTTAAAGCAGGGACTTTTTATTTTTATTTTTTAGATGGTTCTGTTACTCAACACGGGGCAGGAAATCAACAAAACATACTTTGCATGAACTAAAACAAGTAACTAACAGAAAATTCGCCTCCTTGGTCAGATAGCAAACCAGCCTCTTCATTCCCCTTCAGACAACTTTGGCCAGGCGGCTTTCATGACTGCTGCAGTCACGCTCTGCACTTGTTCGGTTGCTATAGCTCTCTGGACACCGCAACATGACAGCGAGTCTGGTAACAAATGAATGAGTCTAGTTCTGCTTGCTATCCTCGTACCCAGTTTCTGTTCTCCCACTATAGCCACCAAAAAACAAATATTAGCAATTGTTGCTCCTCAGGAAGGCTCCAAAGAGAAACCAGAATATCGAAAGCCAAAGAGCACAAGAGAAACATTGAAAAACCATCGAGGCTCATGATGTGTCAGCAGGTCAGTTCCAGACTGGTTCATTCTGGAAACCAATTGGAAGCTCTTATGCTTGACATGAGATACCCAGATTGGTTCATTTTGGTAACCAAGTGAGAACTGACATGGACATGCACACCATGTGTTTGACCAACATCATAATTTACAATATTCATCTGTAATTTAGTAATTGAACTAATGTTAATTGAGATGAATGCTTAAGTTTTTTCTTCTTTTGGTACTTTTCTAATTGTTATTATAAATTGTGTCTCTTTTGTCAGGAATTTAGTTATACAAGTTAAACACAGCCTGATATCATTTTTCTTGCCTGGGCAATTAGTTTATGCTGGGTGTTTCAACTTTGTGCCTTCAGTGACTAATGGTTCATATATTTCTTATGAGATACTCAGAAAGCAATGTGTGAAGAGGTACAGCTCTTTTGACTTCCTAAAAGAGATTGCGAACAAGGTGCCAGACTTGGGTGGGGCTGACTCTTGTGGAGATGATAGAGGATTACCCAGAAGAAGGTAAATTTCACTTGGCATAGTTAACTTATCACGAGTCATTAACAAGCACCTGATTACTGTTTGAAATTTCCGTTATCTAGAAAATTGTCAAATGGAAGCGATCCAGAGAACGAGGAATCCCGATCCAGCAAAATGGTACACTTCCCTCAGAATCAGATATTACCGAAGTTAAATTTTCTTAGCAGATTATTTGATAACATGAATGCTGCCTTTGCAGCCAATAAGAAGCTTGAACACTAGTCCTAGAGGACGTGGCAGAGGCCGAGGAAGAGGGCGAGGGCGACCTCCAACCAAGAGAAAGGAGATTGGTTATGTACAATTCGAGGATGAGAGCAACATGTTTGCTGAACAAAGTGAACCCTTACCAGGAGATGAGATAGTTCAAGAGACCAACCATGGTAATGAGAGTATTCCCCAAAGTGCACAACCAGTAGAGGCTCAATCAGGCGAGACACCAGCTGTGATTTCAAAGGTGGAAGAAGCCAGCACCGACCATCAGCCAGATTGGCCTATGCCAGATGCAATTGGAGGCATTGGTGTTGGACCATCCAGTTTTGGACATCTAACGGTGCAGGTTGATGAGGACGAGGACTACGATAATGAGGATTAGGCATGGTCATCCTCTCATCATATCAGATGCACTAACAGGATAGTTCTCCTGGTTGTTGTACAATGTAGATATAGTTTCAAGTAGTGACCGCAGCTATGGTGTGCTGCTGATGTTATGTACCTGCCCCTTGTAACTTATCTATTTTTCCAATAATTGTTTGTTAGTTGCCTCACAATGACTAGGATGTGCTCTGTCAGCTTAATTTAACCCTGTATTTCATGTTTCAAGCAGTAATATTCTGCATGTCTTGTTACATTGTATATTTTATGTTACTATATCATGTTGTGACCTTCAGCTGGAGTATATTGTTGTTGCATTTTTCCTACCATGAATTTGCCTCCTTAAGATGTTGCTAAGCAAAAATAACATTTTTCACGGATAGCTTAAGAGTATACCAAGCATGCATGCATTTGCAACTTTTGGAAGGCTCTGGCCAGAAAGGATCAGACAATAACAGAAATATTTGTGATGCAGTGGCACATCATCAAGATATGAAGCACGATGTCATGGATGCGTTTCGTACACTGGAGTGGGGACGGCAGGGGGCTACATGCGGTCTGGTTTCCCTCCTACCCAAACATGCAGATGCGGTGGTGATGCCCCGCCCAAGGACGGCACTACACCAAGGCCAACTAGTCCTCCAAGTGGACCGACAACACGAGCTCGAGTGAAAGCTATACATGAAAGGTGAACTCAATCCTTTCTACACTCGACCTCGACACTACTTTGGATGGAATTCTACCTCATGCCAATGTTCTATGTGTCATCAGGTACGAGCCCGATCTTCACGGATTTGAGGGCGGTGGTGATGAACACGAAGAACACGGGTGAAAAGTGGAGGGGACCGGAGATACAAACGGAACACACACACACACACAATCTGTTGTTCTTTGTTGGCTCGATACACCAACCCAATAGAATTACAAGTAGAATCCCTCACAAAAGATTTTCAAGCAAGTGGTAGAGTTTCAAAGAGGGAAAGAGTGCAAATAGATAGAATTACAAGAAGCAAAAGATCCACAAACACTAGAATCCTCATAATGGAAGAGACCAATCACTTAGAAGATCCTTGATAAACTCCATAGATTCATATCTAGACAGGTTTCCCATGGGCAGGAGCAAAGCTCATATCTATCTCACAAACAAGTCTAACCCTAGAGAGGGGCTGATACCCGGCACTGCCGGTGGAAGCACCCGGCACTGCCGGCCAAAGCACCCCAGCACTGCCGGCCAATGCACCCCGCCATTGCCGGCCTCAACACGCTGGCGCTGCCGCCAGAATCGCCCGAAGGAACAACAGCAGCCCTGATACGGGCATGAAGGCCGAGGTGAAGCCCAATTTCAGGACTCCACCTAACTAGTTATCTTATTTATCGTATTTTATATCTATGGTCACATGTGGGCCAATTAGGATTTTATTGAGTTGAGTCAGTTTGGTTTGGGTCTGTCCAAACCAAGGTAGAGAGGCCCACTAGGGCTAGCCGGCAAACCCCCTCATATAAGGGCTGGGACGGCTAGGGTTTTAGGTTAGAACTAGTTTGAGTTAAGATTAGACGCTATCGCGTGTGTGCTTGGTGAAGCATCTCCCCGGGAACGGCGCCGCCGTTTACCTATTATAGTTGATGCGGAGGTTCTTGTGTTCATCAAGGATTGTCGTGCTTTGGTCTTGAGGCATGGTGATCTCCACCACGTTGCTTGCTGGATTTATCCCCTACTTCAGGTTGCGTTCCGCGCGTAATTGGAGGTATCTATCTACCCAGGTTCTCGTTGTGAAGGATCGGGCAACACCCTAGGAGGATCTGGGATCTCCTCATCATGTGGTACCAGATTTCTGGGTTGCTCACGGCGAGGTTTTGTTGATCGATCTCGCAAGATCGGTTTGGATTGGAGGAGTTCTTGCTCAAGTTTGAAGGGGGTTGAGGTGGAGGAAGGTCTTGTGCTGTTGGGGTGCAGTTTTTCCACCGTATCGGGTTGTTTTTGATGGAAAAATCGCGACTTTCGAGGTTTGGAATCGGGAAGAAGATGAAGTTACGGACAGCATCCGGTGCCAAGCTCGGCACAGCGGCCCGGCAAAAACCAGCCTGTACATCGGTGCCCACCGAGGCGATGTCCAGGGGCTCCGCCCTTCAGTCCGGTGCTCAGCCCGGCCAGACCGGCCACCAGGCCAGACCAACCGGCGCCCAGGCCAGCCCAACCGGCCCCCAGGCCGGACCATCCGGCAACAAGGTCGGCAGAACCGACTCCCAGGCTGGAATTTCTGGTAACCAGGCTCGCACTTCAGCAGTCTACCGTGGTGGATTCGTTTCCAGGCGATGGTTTGGGCATGCGGTGTTCTTATGTCAGACATCCAAGCTTCATTGGTATTTACACCATCTCGCGATAGTTGACGAGTACGAACATTGTGAAAGGAACATGATATTGGGTTTCAATCGATGTCGCCGATACAATGGAAAGTTCAGAGGGTATGATGCGTATGTCCTTGCTTACTGGCGTGTGGACGAGGAGTTAGACCATTGGTGGTGTGATACGGTTGACAAAGGAGAATTTGCTTGTACCTGGGATGAATTCAAAACTTTTCTTCGTGATGGTTTTGTGTTACTGTATATGCAGACAAGTGAGCAGCCGCCTAGAGTTGTGCATGCAATAGAGGAAGTTGGCAAGAGCATAGTTCCTATTCAGGAGGTTGGTCTAGTACAGACAGTCACCGAGGGTGAGGTGATATCTTCATAGGAGAAGGAACCTGGCTCTGATACCATGGGCAATACTGTGACTATGGAGGAGGATGTACCATTGAGTGGGCTGAATATGCAACTCAAGAAGGTACAAGATGATGCTTGCAAGACAATTGACAAGGTTCAACGGTGGAGTTTATTTCAGACTCAGTGCAATATAAAGGGCAAGGCTTGCAAGTTGATGATTGATGGTGGTAGCTGTACTAATGGCATAAGCAAGGCGATGGTGGCAACTTTGGGTTGTCTACATGGCGTCTTCCAGAACCTAAACGTCTTGAGTGGTTGAATAGCTGTGGTATGCTGATGTAGCACCCTACCTTTTAATAAAGGTAAGATACCTGCGTATCATGCTATTCCTGGCATCACTGATAGCACACACATTACAAAATATAGTAATCATTGTAATAGTATCAAATTACTACATCGTTGATCCAAAGGGTAAAGTAAAAATCTTACAAATTGTATAGTCACATGGACTAGCTCAAATAAATTGTTCAGAACAAACACAACGGAAAGTAAATCATCAATGAGCCTTCATCATCTTCATGTGCCACACGCGGTCATGTTGGAATGTAGACTCGAGATCCTACCAAGTACTTCTCCTCATAAAATCCTGCACGTTTGAATATGCAGCCCCACGAATGGAGGTCAGTACAATGATGTACTGGCACATAACACTTATTTGGTGGCAATTATGGCATGACTATCTACATGATATTTGGCTAGTGGAGTCATAGGCTAAGTTGCATGAAGCCAATTTTATCCTATATTTTATTTAAAACAAAACATTTTGAAAATCTTTGAATGACATTATGAAATCACACCATGGTTAAATCCTCCATGGGTTTTAGAATAATCACATGGTTACATCTCCCATGAGTTTTATAAGGTTTATTCAAATTTTAAATACATTCAGAAAAGGTGATGAGATTCTTCCGTACATTCCTTGTCCAGGAGCTCAAATTGTCCACAACCGGGGACACGGCTAAGATCTTAGGTTTAACTCTCGAGAGGTTGTGCACTTTCACCTTACGACCCACCCTTCCCAAGAGAAGAAATGATACCCTAGTCTACAATCCGTAGGCATTGAAAAGTTAATCCCTTGTCAGGTACTAAGATGTGGCATGAGGTTTGGCTTGCAAGACATGGCTGTGAGAGTTTGGATGGCAAGTCACATGATTAGAAAGTAATGGACCATTCAAGATATAATTGAAGAATCTTTATGCTTACAAAAGCATGAAAAGAAAATGGAATGTCTCATGTGATTTGAATCACATAAGTGTCAAATAGTGCAACTACAATACTATTGAATAGGTGTGACAACAATAACTCAAAATAGTATGAATTACACATAGGCTTGGGTATGGATTTGTGATATATCGAATTACTCAATTAACTCATTTGTAAATTGAATATTTCAATAAAAACCAAATAGATTAAGTGAGCATGAGGTTGAATATGTATGAATGATGTTGAATATGTGAGTTAAAGATGCTAATGGATATCAAGTATCTCAACACAACATTTGCACAAGGAAAAATCTATAGTTAAGATTGTCACCATTTACTCAAATAACTCAATTGTTAATTGAATACTATGGACTAGGATAATATGATTTGGACAGATGTGAATAATGGAGCATGATGGAAGTATTCAACTAAACTAAACATAATTTCTACTAGATATGGAGTTTCAATATGATTATTTGTCAAAGGGATGAACTTATAATGATTTATAGATTTTAAGTTATGCCAAAATTACTCAAATCCTCATATTTGAATTTGAATATTTGCAAAGTGATTCAAATATTTTGGACAGTGGTGCAATTGGATGGAGTACTGTAAAACAAGGCTTATGCAATTGACATAGTGTGACAACACTTATCAGAGTAGCACAAGGTCACATATAGCATTGGATATGAACTAATGATATATTGAACTACTCAAGTAACTCATTTGAAAGTTTGAATAGTTCGAACTAAGTGGAAGGGTTGAATGGCATGAGGTTGTATAGGCATGAATGATATCGGGATTTGGTTCGCGGATCCTAATGGATAACAAAGGTTCATCACATGTGATATGGCGTAGAGTATCTCCACCCTACTAAAGCAAGGTAAAAATCTAAACTAGGACATGTCACACTTTACTCAAATAACTCAATTGTTATTTGAATAAGATGAACTAGACAACCAGGGTTAAGCTATGCATTATCCGTGAACATGATAAAGGATTATAACTTGTCCTGGAAGATGGGTATGATCATAAAGATCATTTTGGCTAAAGGAACGATGTCGAAACCAGTTATAAGACTACACTTTTCCCGAAAAGTCATTAGAAGAAGCTTTCCGGATGGAAGACCTTTCTACACGGAAGTTGTTGAGAATTCCATTACAAGCGTATCGCCAAAAGAATCTCTCGGAAAAAAGTTTATAGGATTTATTTTATAGACGATGTTGCGGATCAAAGGGGTACCACGAAAATAAAGTGGGCGAAACTGCCACGCAAAATGTCTAACATGATATACGTGATTTGCTGATTCCAACGGTATAGGGTTTGTCGAAAACCGACGTGTGGAATCCAAGATATGGATTTTACAAAACTAGACAGAAACGGTTACAGTTCTAATGGTGTACTAAAAGTTGTCCAAACAAGTTGGTCCGATGAAAAACTTCCTACACGAAAGTTGTAGAATATCTAATTATAAACGTAACACAAAAACCACTATTCTAAACGGAGGTGTTAATCTAAGAAAATAAAATTGCGAAGTTACGTATCTACGTAAAAAGAGCGGAAATAGAATTATTATCCGGCGAGGGTGCGTCGAGTCGGGGTGGCATTTCCCAAAGTAACCTTGCGGATGTTGCGTCACGTATGTGCCTCCCGAATAGCAGCAACGTGCGCCGTGAGACAGAAAAGATTCGCAGCAGCGCTACCCGTGGGTGTGTGTTGGACTGCCTATTGAAATCTTTATTATAATAACCTATATAAAAGCTAAACAACTTACCGTCCCTTCCTTGATTCACGTCCTGTAGATCCTAATTTTTTGCCTATCTCCTGCCTCCACGTGCCACTTTTACTGGTCAATAGCACTCTTATTTAGATCTTTGATTTTACTACCTTTTCTTTGTAGCGTTGCGTGTCCCGGTTACCGGTCATGCCTCCGGTCGCTAGATAAATTTCCTTGAAGGCAACGTTTTATTCTGAGTCGTGGAGCAGTTTCCTCTATTTATGCCACGCGTATCCCTAGATTTTTCTGGGCATGGACAGCTCATAACATCACCGCTGTAAAAAGGTACCCACACTAAGGTTTATTCCTCTACCTCCTATCACGTCTCTTCAATTCCCCTCATCTCTTTCTCTCTTGACTCAATCTATTACAGAGAGGAGGCATCCTGTGCGGTCGGCGAGGTCGACTTCCACCTGAGTGTGCGGCTCCGGTGAGAAGATGATGGGAGGTCCGTCGAGCGGGGCCAATCTGCTGCGGTTTACGCCATGAACACCAACTCAGCCTGGACGGGGTCAGGCCGCCAGGTCGCCGTTTCCATCTATTCCGCCTTGGCTGAGGCGGCGGTTGTGCTCGACCACCATGGATCGGCCCAGATCATGTGCCGCTGGAGTAGAGGGAGCGACAACAGCCGTTTCAGCATGCCTGCCTCGGCCGGTATGACATTTGCCGATTCGAAGTTGAGTCTGGTGGATCCAGCTCGGCCGCAGGTGAAGATATGGTGTTTCCATCATGTCGATCAATTTTTGTTAGCTTATTTTTTTCTTCCTTCGATTGTGTTTCCCGTTGATTTTTGTCTAGCAGTTCTTCCTTCTTAGGTTTCTATGAGTGCACGTGGGGCTGCAGGGCGACGGCAAGGTCAGCCTCTTTCTGCATTCTCCCCTTTAGGTCCTACTTCGGTGTCGTGGACTTCTAGATGTCACCGCCCCTGCTAAAGTTTGAGGGTTCAAAATTGTCCTGGGCTGCGGGTTGTGTCGCCAGTAAAACCGTCGTCTCTAGGGTCAAGTGATGGCGACCGCAGCGAGCAGCATCACCTTGATATGGCAGGTAAAACGGTATAAAATGACCATCACGGTCAGCACCGCAAGAAGGGTGGGATTTGCTACCTTACTATGTTGTGCTGATTTTAGGCTGCTGGAGGACGTGTGCGCAGGGACAAGGAGGAGTTGTGCACCATTCAAACCTGCTCAGTCGTCGGTTTAAAGTTGGCTTGCTAAGGAAAGTTGTTCCGTAGATGACATTATTCATGTATTCATGTGTATGGCTCGCCAGTGTGTTCTGTTTCATATGCTAACCTGATTTGCAGAATATGACCCATTCGCTTCCCACACAAGAGCCTTTTGGTGATGCAGCCACAGCTGCCTTAGAATCTATTTGTTTTGGTGTGCGAGGGGCAGCTTCACCCTCTAGAGTTTCAGCAGTTGTTCCTTGGCGGCAAGCAGGTTTTGGCCTCCTCACTTCCTCCCACTCACATGCTGTAGCAATATCAAGGTTTGCAGTGCTTCCTCTCCTCTTTGTGGATGCTTCTGTTGATGGTTCAATTTTTAGTCTAAAAGTGAAAAAAATATATGCTTGGATAGAATTAATTATGTATGATGCTTATGCCTACAATGATCTCCTTATTGTTTCAGTTCAAAGATTAAAGTCAAAACTACCAGGTTGTTTATGATAAAGCTGTTTTGCCTTATTTCCCTTTTTGTGCTGCAATATTTGCTATGGGTTGAGAATGAACGCCTACATGTATTGCCTTCTTCTCTTGCTTTTTTGCATCGTTTAACAAGTACATAATTTGAATCTAGCTGATTGATGCTCTTTTCTAAATTGTGTCCTTATGCATATTCTTATGTTCAGTTCTGTGGTGGCTAGAAGGTTTAGCTGGATGTTCATCCACTTCTCTATTAAGGTGTTTCTTGCTACCTGTAATGGGCCTGAACACAATCTGTCTGTATATATAGCTACTCTTTGTATTATTTATTAAGTCTGTATATATAGCTACTCTTTGTATTAAGTTACTGCATTTGTTTTTTCCTTTTAGCTCCGTCAGCTTAAGTTTCGTAGTTGTTTACATGCTCCACTAAAATTTGTAATTCTGTAGCTGCAACACTTGCAACTGTGTTTCTCTTTAAGACTATGCTAAGAAAAGGTTAGTGTGCTAAAAAAAATACAAAGCTACAATACTCCATCTGTTCCTATATATTGATGCCATCATGGGTGAATCTCTTCCTATTTATGTGCTTCTATGGTAACATCCCAGATTCTATTTTCCTTTGCTATTTCTATTAAAATGCACACATTCAGAGCTAACCGCAGAGAGCTAATTGCAGATTTCAAGTCGTATTCAGTCGCTTATCTAAAAAAGGTGGAGCTCCTATTGATGGTTACTTGGTTCAAAAGCTATGTGGAGAAGCTCAAAACCTTAAGTCGCTTAATGCACTTAGATAGAAGGCTTTTCTCATTTAGATAGAAGGGCCATAGGGCCAGTGCATAGTTTTCATGTATGTAACCACTGCTTAATTTTCTGTACATTTCCAGGCGATGACCTGAGAACTACTTCCGAGTGTTTATTACACAGTATATGTTATCCTGCCTATCTGCGCTACACATATATATAAAAAGTTGGATTTTATGTTCCCTATTTTTATGCTGATTATTATTGTTGTTAAGAGCACATAGCACGACAGGCTCATAGGAGGGTTCAACGCAGTAAATCTGCACCTGGCGGTTGTGACCTCTCAGGTTTCAGCCTATCTACTGGAGCTAAAAACGCTTAATCAATCTAACTTACAGATTCTCAGTAGGGAGACTGTGGTAGTGAGAGCTCCGATAAAGCAGATAACTCACTTATTCACTTATTTTACTAAATAGTCCCAAAGTTTAAAGCTGCTGCATATAGGTTGTTTGTCTTGGCATAGTTACCAACCATGGTGCTGTCCAGTAATTTCACTATTTTCCCTGAAGTGTGCACAGATTTGTTTGTTGCTTCAGTTCTAAATTACTAGCCACGGTAAACTGACCACATGTTTCAAGGCATTGTAATACTCTCTTCCTCCAGCCTTTGCACTTCAGATTCTTCGGCACGGTAAATATTACTCAATTTTACCCACTAACTACAACAAAGATAGGTAGAACTGTTGAGGCACTAGAGGAGAAGATATCATACCTATCGCTGATGACTCAATCCACAGTCGCTCATTCTACTGCTAGCTTTGCTAGCTGCTCTGCATGTGGACAAGGGCCCGCACAGCCGCTCCAGCGACCGGCCTCCGCCCCAGCTTGGTGAGGAAGGTCAGCCTCGGCACCCCCATGGTGGACCACCCACAAGCTCGGAGGAGTCCGGATCCACCGACCAGCCCGCTGCGGCGACGGCGTTGAAGAAAAAACAAGCAGAGGGCATACTCCCGAGGAAGCTGGTGGACGGTCAATCTCACGGCGGCCATCTCCGTTCCTCTTTCATGCCTCGCGTTCACATTATACTCAGCATTTTGCTCTCCTAGGTTCCTCACTTTGCTTTTTTTCTGCTTTTTTTTTTTTTGAGAGGAAAGGTACGATTCATTAAGAAACAAATGATACACCGCACACCAGAACCCGCTCGAACAACCGAGCATCACACGTGGTCGAACACATTGCAGAAAGACGCTGAAAGAAAACGAAAATTACAAAACGATCCCTAGTCAATCTGCAACCTCCAGCTACTCCACGAACCGCCGGCGACCGCCGACGACGATGAACACGGTGGAGCACCATCGCCCAACAGGCTTTAGAAGCTGCATAGGGGGCCCGCCCGACACGGAGCCGATAGAAACTCTGAGGAACATCAGCCGGGAAACATCCCAATGCTCCATCGCATCCCGGATCCTTCAGATCAGATCCTCCGCCTTCTAACCACCATCCAGAGCTCGACCAACCTGCTTCACTCGAGCTCAAGCAGCATCGATATCGCCCTTCACCAGGTCGCCTCAGGAGCCCACAGAGGCCGTCACCACGACAACCAACATGATTCACTCCCGGACGAATAGATCCTGCAAAATCCTTCCTTTTATTGAAACGGCCTCGGTCACCTCCAATCCCGCAGTCAATCCACCATGGACCCCTGCAGCAGAAGAGAAGCGACCTGGCTCCGGTGCGAAGGAGGAACGCCGGAATCCAGCCGAGGAGGGAGATACCGAGACGGGCATCCGCCACGAGCAAACTAGCACAAACAAGCAAACACACAACACCTACCGCTAGATCTAGTATATACATGGAAGGCCTACCACCTAAACCATCCCCTCGCCGGCCAGCCTTGCCGCCGGAAAGAGAGAAGGATAGGGGTGGCGACGGAAGGTGGAGGTCGACTCTCAAGAGCGGCAGAGCGAGGAAGAGAAGGGGCGTGTTTCCGTGTAAACGGTGTTGCTGGAGATACTATACTGCTTTTTTTCTGCTTGTGTCCCCATCTCAACATCATTTACAACAGAGAATGCCCACCTTACAAAAAACAAAAAGTGCCATTAAACTGACCCGTCTACATGTGGGCCAAATTTGCTACCGCGGCCCGTTTAGGACAACCTGCTCCTATCCTTGCCCAGGTAATCCGGCGGCCCCAACGCCAACAATGGAGACGGTCACCATCCTCTCATGTTTTTTTTAGGTTAACCATCCTCTCATGTGATTAATGAGAACAACGATGGAGCGTACGAACGGGTTCTAGATCGACCGTCGCAAGAAGACGCAGCTAATTCTGGGTACCATCAACAGTGCCACTCCAATCTTTAGGCTCCACTACCCGCGGTAGCTGCCTGTGCTTTACAGTTTCCCTAGAGCGAGCAGAAACATCGTCTAGCTCAGGCCAGTGTAAATATGAATATGCTTATAGGGGTCCTGCCAAGTAGTTCAATACCAAATGTGCCACCTTTCTGTACCGCTACCAAACATAAAGATGTATGGACTCCATCGTGTAATGCGTTGTACATATGTGTGGTGCTACTGCACTTACATCCCTGTTGCCTATTTGCTCAGATTTTTAGGTTTAGGCTTCACATAAAGATCAGTATGCACATATCTCTGCCATCACTATTCATACATATCTCTGCCATCACTATTCATATGTTACGCTACGGGCGCGGCGTGCCGCCGCGCCAATGCCTTCTAGTATAGACTGAAGATTAGAGCAATTTGCTGAAGAAGAACGAGGTGGGATTAAAAGAAAAGAAGAAGGGCGGCGGCGCGTGTGCGCGGGGCTGGCGTGGGAGGCTGGGGCGGGGTGGGCTGTGCTGGGTCGAGCTGGGCCATTCGGCCTGGCCGCACCTCTTTTTTTTTTCTTTTTTTTTTTATATTGAAATTGGAAATATATATTCGGAGGTTAAAAAATAATCGAAAAAATACAAATAAAGTATCGTTGGATTCGTTATGAAAAATGCTTTGATATGAGACTAAATTTGGAAAAAAAACATAAATTTTATAAAACCAAAATTTGACATACATGTCTATGTGGCTATATTGCCTTTTTAGGGTTTAAACTCTTTTATTAAATAAAAGATTTATAAATTTCAAAACCTCCGAACAAAATAGAGTACTGTTGGAAAATCTTTTGAAACTAAGGTTTATGAAAACTCCATTTTGGAAAATACTTTTAAATAACTTCAAAAGTTTTAATTCCTTGTAAAATTTCACTCAAATTCAAACAATCAAGCATTAAAGTTATTTTTATTTCACAATCCAAAATTTAGAAAATTTCGGGATGTGACAGACTACCACCCTTAAAAGAAATCTCGTCCTCGAGATTTGAGAAATGCTAGAAAGAAAAAGGTTTTGGGTTCAGTTCTTCTAGAAGGTTCATACTCACTAATACTTCCTTTCGAACATCTGCGAGAAGATGTCTAACGTTAACCTTGAGCTTTGAAAACTTGACACTAAACCATATGCGGTTATACCATCAACTGTGTCCATTCATATGAAGGTACTCATCTCATGGGTATTATCTTTTACTTGGGTATACTCATGGAAAACTCCTTGTGATACCTTCTCCAAATACCATCTCATGCAGCATCTGATGTAAATCCATAATCCAAGGGTATGGCTTCTACCATCCTTAAAATAAAATTTTGTAGGTTGTGTTAGGTCTTGGGTTTAGGCTAAGATCTTTTTGTGTATGACTTGGCACATCCGAGGATATGACTTGACAACAGGTCATCTTTTAAAAACATCTATGGCTTATGGCTTATGAGTTAAAAACCAATAGGCGAATGTTTATTCACCTATAGTGAACAACATATCTCTCCAATGTGAGTCGAATAGGTTTCCTTCTTAGTAAGGCTTCTAATCCAAATGGTTGGTTGTTGAACTACTTTTAACACCGATGGGTCACTCTTCGGGTCAATAAGAAGACCAGGATGTGTAAACTTCATGACATCTTTCATATTTTGGTTCTTGGTGTCTTCGACAGCTTTCCTCCACTCTTCATCTAGTGGCTAGATCTTTAACCTAAACGTAGTCCTACGCTTGGCAGCACTTGCCTACTATAAGGGTATAATATTTATTGTAGTGACCCTGCATACCACTGCATGTTGTAGTATGCTAGTCGTTGATATAACATTCACGGAGTACCAATCCGCAAATGTTACATCCCTCAGAGTAGTACAACAGAACATAGCTGGTCCATAACTCATTCATACATTATTACAAACCAAATATATACATCATCTTGGAGCCCCTCCTGGGTCCAGAGAGGAATACTCATGGGCTCGAGGTGAACCCGACTTAGCTTACAATATAGAAGTCTTAGCAGGTTATACATTTATTCCCTCCCCGGCTCCGTAGACGATGAGGTAGTCCACTCCCTCTACACCTCCGGAGAGGTCTGGCTCTTCATAGCAGATCCCATCTGCTCCTTCTTGGCCATCGGTGTCCTCCTCAAGTCGATTCAGACAATCTAAGCAGGGGATTTAAGAGTGGTATGAGTACGAGCGTACTCAACAAGTTCATATTAGGAAAGAGGTGTTTAATGCACTAGCTACGATACTAGACTAGAAAGTCTAATACCAATGCATGTTTTAATAACCATTTCTTCAAAAGGTTGCTTTTATTAAGAAGAACTATGTCCGTCAGCCTTCACCGGTTTACTAGAACTTCATGGAGTTCCTTTCCGGCAGCGTTCGCAGTTCCAAAACCCAGAACAGGGAGTGACAAGTCATGATTCATTACACTCTGCAGAGGTGTGTTGCTTTACCCATAAGAGATCTTAACCATGGTGCCAACCGGGCAGCTTTCCCGTCCACACTTCCTTTGGTGTGAGGCCCGATATAAGGTCTTAGCCAATCATATTCCTCCGCTACCTCGAACACCCAGCCTTTGTTGCAATTCCGACCTTGGGTTCTCGCCGGTCAGCGTATCCATAGGATACCATCCGACCTCAACTACTATCAGGCATCCTGGGCAAGCGATGAACTTGCCTGAAGACTGCAAAGTGCTGCAGTTCGATGGTGTGGACTGACCCTTGTCCTCTGTTGCTGAAAGATAGCATCATTGTCCGATAAGGGCAATGGTTAAAGAAGCAATTATGCATGATTCAATTTTTAGGGTTTTGTTCCCCCCTTCCCGGTGTTTTATTATTTTATGTCAGAGGTAATTACTAAGAATAATTTAGGGTTACTTCTTAAGAGTAATTTTTCTACCTTGGAATGTTGCCAAGATGTTTTTTAAAATCCAAAAGTATTTATGGACTTATTTTTATCATTA
The DNA here is from genome assembly GCF_019359855.2 of Lolium perenne. Lineage (NCBI taxonomy): Eukaryota > Viridiplantae > Streptophyta > Magnoliopsida > Poales > Poaceae > Lolium > Lolium perenne. The sequence continues at coordinate 220,949,148 of NC_067247.2, forward strand.
AAAAATATAAGGGTTGATTTTTAATGATTAATTCCTTGTTTTTATATATGACTCATTTATAATTTTCTCAAAAATTCCATTTCATATTTTATTATGATAGAGAATTTTATTCTGAGTGGTTTACATTTTTTTAGAGTTCTTATCCATTTTCTATCTTTATTCAAAGTTTCTGTTTTTTACAAAATTGGGAAATGATAGTTTTACCCCTGGGCCCACTTGTCAGTGGAACCCAACGGGTTAGGTCGAACCGACCCGTTCGGTTCGGCTCGGTCGGTCTCATTTGTCCCCTTCTCTCTCGCTCAATAGAAACCCTAACCCTAAATCGCTCCCACGACGCTCGCGTCGCCCGCGCCGTCGCCACCCGATTCCGGCTGACTCCGGCGGTACTGACCCTCGCCATGGGGCGCAATCGACGCAGCCCGTGACGGCGCGTCGATCCATCCGTGTCGATCTGACGCGTGCGTCCTGGTTCACTCGTCCTCGACCCTCTCTGCTGCTAGGGTTGCGGTCCTCGCCGGCGATGCGTGTCGCCGGACGGTCCTGACCTCCTTGGGGCCGCTCGGCGGCTTGCTGGTGTGGTGCTGGGCGTGGTGGTGCTCGACGTGGCCTGGCCTGGCTGCGGCTTGGCGCTACCGTGGCCTGGTCTGTGCCGCTGCATCCGCCATGGCTGCGTCGACGAGCTCCTGCTCCCAGGTATGTTCGCCTCAGTCTTTTCTTTCCCTGTTCTTCCTCCTCCCTTTCTCTGGATACCCTTGCATCCATCTCCTTGGTGTGCTGGCCTTGCCAGTACACCAATTATAGCTCCTCCTTCACCTCTTGGTCTAGCTTAGGCCATGGTTGTTCCTCCTCCTGGAATTGCTGCCATGCTGTGCTGCTACTGTTGTGCTAGGCTGGCTGCTGCTGCTTTGCTCTCTGCTGGCTGCTGCTGCTGCGCTCTCTGCTGCTGTTGTGACTCATGTGCAATAGCTCATGAGCACTTCTTATGAGCATTTTATGATGCTCATGGCCTGCTAGATTGTTCTTGCTATTGCTGCTGGTGCTATACTATCATGTATGATCACTTCTTGGCCCCTGGCTTGATTACAGTAGGTAATCCTTGCATTCTTGCAAGAACCAGTGCCTCTGGTGTGGTGCTCCTGAAGCTTTGCTTCACTGTAAAGCTCTATTGAGCTTGTGTATTGACTAATCAGCTCCACTTCTTGTTGGTATGCTTCTGGATACAATTGTAAATCATGTATTTGCTTATCTGTGATGCAATTATTCATGTTCTATAGCTGTTTAATTCATATTATCCGTGGTTGGTGCTAGGCTTGGATTTAGCATGCTTTTGCATGCACTGTCAACTCCTCGTGATCATGTGATCACCAGTTGCTTGGTGGTTGACTGCTGTCCTATGACTTGTGGCTCACTGATGCTTTTCCTTGAGTCTATGTGGTACTCAAGCTTGGGCTGGTGCATGCTTGTGCTTGCTCAAGCTTCTGCTCTGGCTTGCAGTGATCCCTTGGATCATATGCAAGGCCTGGTGCTTGGTTTGTTTAACTGTTTCATTTATCTGTGTAGTTCTGATGTATTGAATGGATAAATGATGTGAACTGCTTAGCAGTGGTGATCTCATGGATGGATTTGATGCAGCTAGAGGGATGCCAACCACTGGTTGGGTACCCTAGCTCATGTTGAACCCTATTGGGTGATGATGTGATGCTTTAGTAAGCTTTTCTGTGTGGCTAGGTAGCTGTTGTGACCCTAGCAGATTTTATCTGCTAGAAATGGTTGCTCCTATCTCTATTGGATGCTTTTGTGCACTATCCCTGGAAGTCTTCCATGGGCTGCTGGATATTTGGTGTTGAAATAACATTGGACAATTATTTGTCCAATAATCTGATGGTTTAGCAAGCTATATGTGTGCTTTGTGAATCTGGCTGACTAGATAGGATAAATCCATGATGGATTTCTTTGGTTATGTCACTGTGTTGACAAAACCAATGTTCCCTTGGTGATTTCCTTCTAGCTAGGTCATTTGTTTGCTGGCACCAAATGGCTTTGCAGCCACATGATGATACAAACAAGGTTTCTACCCTTCTTTGCTTCTGTGATGCATGTGTATGCTTATCTATGAGCAAAACATGTGCTTGCTCATGATCATATGGTATATCTCACTCCAGCTCCTAGATTAGTTGCTGATGTAGAGGTTTTGCTTCTGGGAATTGGTCAAGGCTTGCCCTGCTCCTCCTGATGGGCTTGGCTTGTGATGAGGACATGATTACCTCCGATTTGAAGGCATATTTTGGTGAAAAAGATGAGACTACGTCGAGGACGACTTCAATTCAAGTAGGGGAGGATGATGAGGACATCTCTATGATAGATACAACCAATACTCCTACAACCACATCTCAGGTACATTCGTTACTAGGAATCCTTCCTGATATATATGAGAATATGATGCTGCCTAAATCAAATGTATTTATATTATTTAGGAATGGATCTAGCATGGACGCCAAGCATTGGATTAGGAACGTGCATGGAGATGGCAGCAGACCTACAAGGATTCAGGATGGCGTTGCAAGCGAGGATTTCAGAACATTGAAGCCACCATAGTGAAGCAATGATGATTGGATGAATTATACAAGTTACTCCATCATAAAATTCGTCCAAAGAGTTATTTATGGTGCTGCGTCACCTTATTTAATGGGCCAGGCCCATGTATTTTCGGATTAGGTATTTTAGGGGATTTTAAGAGGCCATATAAGTGGAGGAAGGCCCATTTAGGGGTGTTTTTGGCCAACCCTAGCTGGTTGGACGAAAATCCCTTGACTTCCCCCATATATATCCCTCTCTAGCCGTCATTAGAACTTGGATTTTGATTAGATTAAAAGTTAGCCAATTGTTGCAACTACGTGTACTTCTTTTGAGGCCAACGCCCAGAACAAGACCGACTATTCAGAATCCCACCATTATCAATCTAGCTTTCATCTCTATCCGCAATATTCTGATTGCATCTTTAGTTCTTACTTGTTCTCGATTTCAGGTAGGAATTAAGACCCTTGCTGGTCAGGCTGATCGTGCTCCCGCAAGATCAGTAACTCCCGGAGATTGTCCTAGCGATTGCATTGGCGCACGAGCTTTACACGTGTAGTCGGATCGTCAAGCACGAACTCCACCAACAAATCGATTTATCCCCATCTCATCGAAAGATCGGACACCTTTGCCCTATCAAGTGGTATCAGATTTCAGGTTGCTCGGTGAGATTTACAGTTTTCCTAGTGTAGATTTGTTTTACCTATAACCCAGAAAAAGCCCCACAAAAATATATTAGGTTTAGATCATTCGTCCCATAGCCCCTGCCAAGCCATTGCATGATCTTTTCAGTTTTTGCTTTTTGAGTCTTTGTCTGCAATCGTTGTGTCGCGTGCTGGTCTTAGCGTCTAGAGTCGTTAGAGTTTCGAGTTCTGGTCATAGTAGTCGCATCGCCGCCGCACCATCTCCGCTTGCAGTCCTCGCCATATCACCGCCACCATATACTTCCGCCACATCTGCCATCAACTCTTTGTTGAGCCCCTTTGGTTCCCATCATCGTAGGGTCTTTCTTGATCTTTGTTTCTGAGTTTTTCCGGGTTTTAGATCCGTTTTCTTGGTCAAATTCGTGTTTTCCGTCGGAATTCTGATAGCAGTCTAGCTGCAAAAAAAAAATAAAAAAAAATAGAAAAATAAAAAATTCTGAAAATTTCTGGGCGCCCTACCATAGAGACCTATATGGTCATGCGCCAAGTCTGATCCTAAAAAAAAAAAAAAATTCTGGGCGCCCTACCATAGAGACCTCTATGGTCATGCGCCAAGTCTGATCCTAAAAAAAAAAAATTTCTGGGCGCCCTACCATAGAGACCTCTATGGTCATGCGCCAAGGTTGATCCAAAAAAAAAAACTGGGCGCCCTACCATAGAGACCTCTAGGGTCTAGCGCCAAGTTGAGTCAAAAAAAAAACTTGGCGCCTTCCCGTAGGTACCTCTATCCTCCAGCACCAGTTTCGCTGCCTCTTGCATCTGGTGCCGCATTGTGACCTCGTTGGTGATTTAGGCTCGCGTCTCTAATACGATCTAGCCTAGGACCAGCACAGTACCTTCGTTGAGCATTTACTCAATTTGCATCGCTGATTTGATCACTGTGCCACCATATCACTATACTTTGCCTTCCCAGAGCTCCACAGATTTCTCCGCGTGCTTTGTGTCGACACCTGGTAATCGCTTTGTGCAATCTCGGGGAGAAGCTGATCCTTGTTGGTTGCCATATCACCTTCCTCCTGTTTGGTAAGAACTTGTAAAAGCTTTGTATTTTGCTTGACGAATTGCGTGTGAACCACCATATTCTGTAGTTTGTAGGCATATGCATTTGTTCTTTTTGGGTACTAACCATGCCAGGAATTGAGGACCACGCCATCGACCCGAGTACCATGACGACTACGGAGATGCATGTGCAACCATTTACAGGAGATCCTGATCAGGTTATATCCTTACCAGTTTATGAGGGTAGATATAATACAGATGCTTATTTTGATTGGGAGTTTGAGGTCGACCATATTTTTGGATGCCATGATTTTACTGAACATGAGAAAGTAAGAACTGCTGCTAGAGTTTTTACGGGTCTTGCTTCCATTTGGTGGGATATGACTTATAAAGAAAATATTGATAATAAACCTACCACTTGGGCAGATTTAAAATCTGTTTTGAGACGTAAATTTGTGCCTCTTTCTCATCAACGTGAACTGCTCCGCAAACTTGAACGATTAGAACAAGGTAGTAATACTGTGCATGTTTACTATCAGGAATTTAAATTTTACATGTACCGTTGTGATATAAAGGAATTTGAGGAAAGTACTAGAAACATGTTTTTCAATGGCTTGAACCCTGATATTAAGGTTATGTTTAAGTATATTCCTCATTCTACTATTGGTATATATGTTCGAGCTTGTGCTTTTGAGAAACACATACAGGAGAAAACGTTGGACCATTCCAACTCCTTCAAGTCATGCACCCTACCATCGGTTGTTTCTTCCAACGTTCCACGCATGAATATTGTTGTGCGAGTCGCCCAGCCACAGACTTGTGACACGTCGCTGCGAACATCTTCTACGTTGGAGTCACAAGGTAAAAATAAAGGTACTGATGTTGTCCCTCCACATGAGATTGGTGAATGCAATGTTATCTTAAATATACCATGTGATGAGGTAGAAAATAATTTGGTCACACCCACTATATTAGAGGATTGTGCTGCTAATTTGATGTTATGTGATCAAACAACTCAGATAGATGATGATTTAAGTGCACCTATTGTTGATTCTAATTCATGCATTGATATGAGTGTACCAACAGAGACTTTTGTTTCCAAGGATGACCATGTGTAAATGATATACCAACTATGTTGCGTACACCTACTGTACAAGTTAATTCTTCCATATCTATGAGTGCACAAACTGAAATTCTTGCTCCTGATAAAGCAACTTGTGACTTGAAAGTTGACTCTAGTATGGATCATATAAAACTGGTTATGAACAATGAAGTGTTGGCTCAGATTTCTCATGCTAATTCTTTATTTTCTGTTGTGATGGATCCACCTATATCCTTGTCCCATGCTAGAAACAAGATTGCTGAATTAAAATGTTTAAACAGTGTTTATGCCCCTGATTTTACTTTCAATTTGGTTGGGTGGTATGAAATAGCGGATATTTTTATGGTGCATAGGATTTGCATCATGTGTGATGATTCTTCTTGTTCTAATAAAACTGAATTTGTGAATATGCTTTGTCATTTTGATATGACCTCCAATCTTGGTATTCATTCTATGCCAAATAACTTGCCACAAAATTGTTTAGTTCAACATGGTGTGGTTAGTAAATTGGAGACCTTACATTTTGGTTTACCAACTTTGGGATGGTTTAATGATGAGCATTATAATTTGAAAGGAGTTAATATGTGCGTCACTTATATCTGCAAACTGAGTTGTGATAAATGTTTAATGGGAACTAATGAGCTTCTATGCTACTACAATACTGGTATATGTACAAAATTAAATGGGAAACATGACAGAGCTGTTAAAACGGATGACATATACATATACCATGCATATACCTTGTCTCTTTTGTTAGCATGTTTACAGAATAAACATCGCCGGGGAAGGCTTTTCTTTCAAGAAAGGGAGGATGATGAGGACATGATTACCTCCGATTTGAAGGCATATTTTGGTGAAAAAGATGAGACTACGTCGAGGACGACTTTAATTCAAGTAGGGGAGGATGATGAGGACTTCTCTATGATAGATACAACCAATACTCCTACAACCACATCTCAGGTACATTCGTTACTAGGAATCCTTCCTGATATATATGAAAATATGATGCTGCCTAAATCAAATGTATTTATATTATTTAGGAATGGATCTAGCATGGACGCCAAGCATTGGATTAGGAACGTGCATGGAGATGGCAGCAGACCTGCAAGGATTCAGGATGGCGTTGCAAGCGAGGATTTCAGAACATTGAAGCCACCATAGTGAAGCAATGATGATTGGATGAATTATACAAGTTACTCCATCATAAAATTCGTCCAAAGAGTTATTTATGGTGCTGCGTCACCTTATTTAATGGGCCAGGCCCATGTATTTTCGGATTAGGTATTTTAGGGGATTTTAAGAGGCCATATAAGTGGAGGAAGGCCCATTTAGGGGTGTTTTTGGCCAACCCTAGCTGGTTGGACGAAAATCCCTTGACTTCCCCCATATATATCCCTCTCTAGCCGTCATTAGAACTTGGATTTTGATTAGATTAAAAGTTAGCCAATTGTTGCAACTACGTGTACTTCTTTTGAGGCCAACGCCCTGAACAAGACCGACTATTCAGAATCCCACCATTATCAATCTAGCTTTCATCTCTATCCGCAATATTCTGATTGCATCTTTAGTTCTTACTTGTTCTCGATTTCAGGTAGGAATTAAGACCCTTGCTGGTCAGGCTGATCGTGCTCCCGCAAGATTAGTAACTCCCGGAGATTGTCCTAGCGATTGCATTGGCGCACGAGCTTTGCACGTGTAGTCGGATCATCAAGCACGAACTCCCCACCAACAAATCGATTTATCCCCATCTCATCGAAAGATCGGACACCTTTGCCCTATCAGCTTGATTAATTTCTGGTGGGTTTTTGGAAAGGTTGAACATCTCTGGCTGTTCTTCCTGTTCTTGTTGTTCTTGCTGTTCTTACCCTTGGAGACTTGTCGATGAGCTGCTAGGGTTCTTGGCTGTGAAAAGGTTTTATACCCTGCCTCTCTTCACTCCCTTGGTCGACAGCATTGCCTGGTCACTTGGTGACTCTCCCCTGGTCATGGTGTGCTGTTGGGCATGCAATAGTTCTTGTGAGCTACCTGTATGCTCTGGTTGGGACTTGTGTTGCTGCTGTTGGATCAGCTCGGCTGATCCCTGATCATATCCTCTCCATTTACCTTTATTTGCTAACCTGCCAAGTTGTTTTACCACTTGGCCTAATTCTGGCTTATTGTTTTCTGTCTTTGGTTGCAGGGATACATTTGATGATCAAGAGAAGATGGATCAAGTGTTGATCAAGCAATCTTTGGAGATTGATTTGTCTAATTTAGTTATTCACATATCTTGTAATTTTCATTTTCTATTTTCCAATTATTCCATTTCTGTATTGTGTTGTAATATTTATATTCCAATTGGAATATTGTAAATGACAATGTATATTGTGTGGTAATCAAGAAAGCTCAAGGTTTTCTCTAATGAGCTTTACTTATAATTTCTATTGTTTCATATTTCAAATTTATTTAGTTGTTTATTGAATTATCTGAATTTGGATTATAATATTCTTGTTTAATGTTTGAATTTTTTAAATTCAAACATTAAACAAGAAACACAACATGTTACAATTCAATCATACAACTTAAGTTGTAATGATATATGTTCCCCTCTCTTCTCGAAAACCCTAATTGAGTTAATTGAGGCCCAAGTTTATCGCACTCTCGAAACCCTAACCTTATATGGTGTCGAGAGAGAAACTTGTCCCCCTTCAATGCAGTTTTTCTTTTAAAAGCGCGAAATTTCCTAAGAATTTACGATGCAATGCACATCCCTTTCTAAATTCTATCCCTCGATCGTCTCTAAACCTGGGATATTACATTTATCCACCCTAGGGTTTAGGCTTATTCGCCGACATCTCTTGTGTAGGTACATCTCTCTAGATTCGCAAAGTCAATATTACGAAAGCGAATAATAAGAGTAGTACGAATGGTGATCAATCCATCCTGCACCCAGATCATTACTCCATATTTGATTTATTGAATCTCGTAATCTAACACTTGGTCAACCTCACAAGTTTGGTAAAAACTTTCATGGAGAATTGAATCAATGTTTCAATATCCATTATTGAACTGTTTTGAAAACATTTCTATCGATCCTTAACTAGGGTTTTGCGTATCTCACATCCTATGCTTCTTCATCTTGATAGAAACATCAGGGTTGGTTTCACTAAAGTTGTCTTCATGGCGGTTTGCCGAGAAAATATTCTCTGGGTTGGGTATAGATGAGAATAGATAGAAAGGTCTAAAGAAGATTTCCTACCCAAACATATCAGATCAAGGCAAATCATTTTACAAACAACATCTAACAAGCATCAAGAAACATGGTTTAAATAGAAACAAAATAGTATGGTCATACCACAAGTCGGTATGATCATAATAGTATCACCATGCCGTCATTACATAGTCTTTAAATGGAGGTCGTACTAAGGCTTCTTGGTTCACTTCAGGTAGGTCCACTATTCTGCAACATTTGTTTCCTCAGGGTTGCAATTTGACCGTCCTTGGCTTTATTGAGCTCTTCATAGACACAAAGTTTAAGGGAGATGTCTAACATGTCGCTTCGGAGCTGGCTTATGGTAGTATTCAGATTAGCAGTCTCCTCCTTTTCTTCCTTGAGGTCCTTCTGGGTGTTGTGCAGCCTATACTTGAGTCTTTATCCAAGTTCATTGATAGCTGCCCAGGCAGCACTTCTTGCAGAATTGAAGAAGGACGTGTGGAGTTCAGGGCTGGTGAACATCCAATGTTCCATGTTCTTGTGGTCGTCTTCTTTGTCCTTGTATAGGTGAAGTTGAACCCACCAATACTCTTGCCCGTCATCCATCACAGGAAATCCCTTGTACACTGCTTCTCCTTTGAGTCCCATGCTCTCCATGATATTCTTTAATGCCTTTGGAAACTCAGTGTCACATTTCAGGGTCATGGTCATCACCGGTCTTTTCTTGATGGATTCAATGAGGCTGGCCATCTAAGAAAAGAAGGAAAACATTTTTAGAATGATTAAAGATTAGAGTATGAGAAAATTTGAAGAGCAGACAAGATAAAATAAATATACTTGTATTTCCTAGGGTCTTCCTATTTCTAATCCAAAACCTAGGGTCTCGATCCTACAGGCAACGCTATGCTCTGATACCATTCTGTAGCACCCTACCTTTTAATAAAGGTAAGATGCCTGTGTATCGTGCTATTCCCAAGATCACTGATAGCACACACATTAAAAATATAGTAATCATTGCAATAATATCAAATTACTACATCGTTGATCCAAAGGGTAAAGTAAAAATCTTACAAATTTCATAGTCACATGGACTAGCTCAAAAAATTGTTCAGAACAAACACAGTGGAAAGTAAATCATCAATGAGCCTTCATCATCTTCATGTGCCACAGGCAGTCATGTTGGAATGTAGACTCGAGATCCTACCAAGTCCTTCTCCTCATAAAATCCTGCATGTTTGAATATGCAGCCCCACGAATGGAGGTCAGTACAATGATGTACTGGCAAATGACACTTATTTGGTGGCAATTATGGCATGACTATCTACATGATATTTGGCTAGTGGAGTCTTAGGCTAATTTGCATAAAGCCAATTTTATCCTATATTTTATTTAAAACAAAACATTTTGAAAATCTTTGAATGACATTATGAAATCACACCATGGTTAAATCCTCCATGGGTTTTAGAATAATCACATGGTTACATCTCCCATGAGTTTTACAACGTTGATTCAAATTTTAAATACATTCAGAAAAGGTGATGAGATTCTTCCGTACATTCCTTGTCCAGGAGCTGAAATTGTCCATAACCGGAGACACGGCTAAGATCTTAGGTTTAACTCTCGAGAGGTTGTGCACTTTCACCTTACGACCCACCCTTCCCAAGAGAAGAAATGAGACAAGATCTTTCAGAAGAAGGTTTCAACCATACTAGCATAGACTCGTACCCATTTGGCCGCAGCCACATCTTCCTGTCTATCAACCAAGTTGGACCTCACAACTTACATAATCCCGGCAGAGCCCATAATACCATAAGGTTGCACTGGAAGCTATCTAAAACATGGACGACATAATAATCTCTTTAATCTTGGGTGGCCAACCACTATTCAACTGCGCACTCTTAGGTACCCACCTGTCCACTGGTTAACCCCAGGGAACAGAGCCCTGAGCAGCCACCCACCACACAACCATTCCACCCAGGTGTTTCATTAGGGTTGTTAATTTTAATTCCAAATACTCACAATCCAGAATAATCAAAACAGCAGTGGCATTTTGTTATTGCTAGGCAAACTAAGAATCCTTGCAAGGGTTCATGGGTGGCTACACACTACTAGGACTGATAAGCATATCATAATTTTTGAAAACAAAACTCTATCATGCATTCTAGTTTAAAACACTAATGCATAATATAAAATAGATATGACTTGAATGTCACTTGACTTTTGGTAGTTGAAGCACGTTCACTTCTCTTAATCAAAATACGTGCCTCTCCGTACAAACTATAACATAAAATATAGCACAACATAAACACACCATTCAACAACAGCAACATAATCAAACAAGACAACAATCGTAAATCGTTCTATGGTACTGACATAGGCATCCCCAATGGGCCTACTGAAAATGGTACCCGGGGTCTTACTGAAGGCCCACGACCCGAAGATTATGAAGCCCGGAAGCCCAGTCAGGAGATAGTTTGGAAAGATAGAATTGTATTAGGAATATTGACTTGTAACTATTACGGGACGGACTCCAATAGTCTCCCGAACTTTGTAACTTGTGTATCAAGAAACCCTCGGCTCCGCCTCCTATATAAGGGGAGTCGAGGGACAAAGAAAGGATCGATTCTATTGTCAATGCAACCCTAGTTTTCTAATAGTCGAGTACTTTTCCGGCTGAACCTTCGAGGTCAAAGTTCAAAATATCATCAAATCTATGCAATCGGAGATACAAGCCGACCACAGGAGGAGACATCAGAGGACTTCGATAACGCGGGAAATCCGTACGTCGATCTCGCTGATTTTACGCGAGGTTTGGGAACCAAATATGTCGGACCTAGAACACGACAGATGGTACAATTTCTGCAGGCAGTTTGGGATAGAGTTGCAAGAGCTTATTGATGGCACAGAACCAATGACTGTAACTGCGATAGCGAAAGAGTTGCAAGCATATCAATATAGATTCGCTCGTGCTAGGCAAGAGCTCAAAAAATAGAAAGTTGAGCTGGATAGGAGGCAAGCTGCGGCTTCCGCGTCAAGCAGGCGAAGAGCGGAGTTGAGTCGACAATCAGGTACTTCGGGAGGAGACAGTCACAGAGCATCTCGGAATAGGGCAAGGTCTCGACTGCAACATATACCTGAGGCTGAGAGGGAGAACCTAGTTCAAAACCTCGACATGTCCTTTATGTCGATAAATACAAGGGGGAATATTATTCCAAAAACACCAAAAGCTGGATATATGGCGACACAAGCTTTCATTCTGGCATCCAGGCCACCTCCCGGAGATCCAAGAGAAGCGCTTTATAACATGGCCATGGTGGGAGTTGGAGCCATGGGAACAGCGTTCACAAGTACGCCTCCCGAAGGATCTGCAAGGCAAAATAGTCCACGACCTACTGCAGCGGTGCAAGATCCTGCGAGAACGAGTGGGGCAAGAGACACAACGATGCAAGCAAGGGTGGATAGAGTGCGACACGAAAGAAGGGAACGTCGGCATTCACTAGAGGTTGACGAAGAGGATATGTGCGGGCTCCTGTGCTTTACGAGACGAGTCCGCAAAACTCGAGTTCCATCAGGGTTTAAGCTACCCGGTAATTACAAAAAATTCGATGGCCTGCAAGATCCCGAGGATTGGCTAGTTGACTACCTAGAGACGGTAAAGCTGATGGGTGGAACTAGAGAAACAACCATGGAGAGCATTCAAGTACACTTGAGTGTAGCCGCACGATCGTGGATAAAGAAACTGCCTCCTGGTTCTATCGACAGCTGGGAAAGTTTCGAGGATATATTTGTGAAGAATTTCCGGTCCACGTGTAAGAAACCCGCATCATTGGAGCAGATGAGGGCTTGTAGACAGAAATACGACGAATCAATGAGGACGTATATCCAGAGGTGGAACATCATAAAAAACTCGACGGAGAACATATCTGAGGAGAGTGCAATAGATGCATTTGTTGCTGGAATTCGAAGGAGGGACTTTGTCGAGGATTTGGGAAGAACCAACCCAAAAACAATAGCAGCACTCATGGAAATAGTGAATCGCTGGGCGGATGGAGAAGATGCTGTTCATAACAAGCGGCATAGATCGCCTGAGGATGAGCGCAATCGAAACTTTCAAAATAGGCGACGATTCCCTCGACAGTTATCAGATTATGATGCTCCCGGCCAAATATCGACTAGTTTTTGAGGAAACAGTGGGGGAAACAATCGAGATGATTATTTAAAAAATGGTGAGCAGCGAAGTGAATACAAGGATGGCTCCCGTCCCAATAGGCAAAATAATGGACCAAGGTTTCAGAGGCCGTATGTATCACCCGAGGATCTCTTAAATGGACCATGCCAAATGCACTTTTACCTCGACAACAATGGAAAGAGGCAGTCAGGGCATCTGCAGAAGGACTGCCGAACTTTTCTAGCACTGCATAGATATGCAGGGCATACTAGCACGCAGGCAGTACACAGAAACCCCCAGGGGCCAAGGAGTGAGATTCACCTTCCACCTCCACCCGCAATTACGGACGAAAATCGGCACCAGTTGCAGCTGGCGGCAGCTCCACAACCAGGTCCTTATATCGACACCAGTGGTGCGGTCTCGATGATTCAGAAAGGCTGGCAATCCAACAGAGCTCAGAAAGTAATATCGCGACAAGTTTTTATGGCAGAGAAGATGCCACCACCAATAATTGAGTATCTGAACTGGTCAGGGCAAGATATCGGCTTCAGTATAGCCGACCACCCGCAACAGGTTCCACGACCAGGACAATCCGCTTTGATCTTACCAGCGGTTATCACATGATTCGACGTTTCACGAGTATTCATTGATGGCGGAAGCAGCTTAAACCTCATGTACGCAGATACATTGAGGAAGATGAACATATCCCAGACAAACTTATTACCAACAGATATGCATTTCCATGCTATCACACCGGAGAAGCCGAGTTACCCACTGGGAAAGATCAACCTCGACGTTCAGGTTGGAACCCGCAAAAATTACAGAAGAGAGAGGTTGAAATTTGAAGTCGTGGATTTCCCGTCGCAGTATCACGCTTTGTTGGGACGACCAGCCTATGCCAGGTTTATGGCCGTACCACATTACACATACTTGTTGTGGAGACTCCCTGGACCCAAGGGACCAATCACAGTAAAAGGCAGTTTCGCGCTAGCTGATAAGTGCGACAAGGATTTTCATCGACTATCAGAAACTTTCGGGATGCAAGCAGAGTATATGGCATCAAGGCTAACAACTGATTATGATGTGTTGCCAGACGTAGGGAGGCCGCTCAAGTAGCCAACCTTTGACACCACCAAAGATTCCAAAGAGGTGCAGATCCACCCGACAGATCCCAAGAAAACAACATTCATTGCAACAAACATGGACCTCGCATAGGAAATCGTGCTCGTTGAGTTCCTCCGTGAGCGCTGGGAAATCTTCGCATGGTATCCAGCTGACATGCCAGGAGTACCCAGGGAACTTGCCGAGCACCACCTCAACTTGGATCCAATGGCGAGGCCAATTAAACAACCTTTGCGGCGTTTTTCGGAACCAAACCGCAAAGCTATGTTGTCAGAAATCAATCGACTCAGAGAAGCTGGCTTTATCAAAGAGTTACATACAGAGGCCACATGGGTAGCTAACCCAGTACTGGTCCCGAAGAAAAACATAGAGGTCCTTCGCATGTGCGTCAACTTCACGTGTCTCAGTAAACATTGTCCAAAGGATCACTTTCCCCTCCCAAGGATCGATCAAATTATTGACTCCACGGCAGGCTGTGAACGTCTTTCCTTCCTGGACGCATATTCTGGTTATAACCAGATCAGATTAAAATAAGACGAAGAGGTCAAAACAACTTTTATAACACCTTACGGCGTGTTCTGCTATAGAACAATGCCCTTTCGATTGAAAAACGCGGGAGCAACATACCAGCGGATGATGCAGAAGTGTCTTGCCACATAGATTGGCAAGAACTTCCAAGTGTATATGACGGTGTCGTCATAACAATAAAGAAGGGGTCAACCTTGATCGAGGATCTGAAGGAAACTTTCGACAACCTTGACAAGTTCTGCCTCAAGCTGAACCCGACAATATGCTCTTTTGGCGTTCCTACAGGGGAACTTCTTGGTTTTTTGGTTTCAGCAAGAGGAATCTAGGCCAACCCAGAGAAAATCCAGCCATCGTGACGATGCGGAAGCCAACAAAATTGAAGGAAATACAACAGCTGACTGGGCGAGTCACAGCTTTAAGCAGATTCGTCGCCAGGCTGGGAGAAAAGGCGTTGCCATTTTACGCTTTGATCAAACAAGGAGAGAAGTTCCAGTGGAATGAAGAAGCACCAGAGCTTTTGAGGACCTTAAGCGCACAATCTTGACACCGCCAATCTTGGTGGCGCCTAAGGAGAAGGAGCCTCTCCTGTTATATATCGCAGCCACACCTCAAGTGGTTAGCACAGTCCTTGTGGTCGAAAGAGAAGAAGAAGGAAAACTCCACGGAGTACAGCGGCCGGTATACTTCATAAGAGAAGTTTTATCGCCTTCAAAACAGCGGTACCCGCAGTACCAGAAGTTAGCATATGGAGTGTTCACAACTACAAGAAAACTGCGACACTATTTTTCGGCGCATCCGATAATAGTGGTCAATGAGGCGCCTTTGTCCAATATATTAAACAACCCAGAAGCTACGGGTCGTGTCTCCCTTTGGGGAATAGAACTTTCCCCTCGGGACATCACATATGAGAAGAGAAAAGCAATAAAGTCGCAGATCTTACCATACTTCGTCGCAGAGTGGATGGAGCTGCAAAATACGGGACCTCCAGATTTCTCGAGAACTTGACTATGAACTTCGACGGGTCCAAGAGACTAGAAGGAGCTGGAGCAGGCGTAATACTAGTATCACCTCAAGGCGACAAGTTAAAATACGTGCTACGGATGACGTTTCGAAACGCATCAAATAACGAGGCGGAGTACGAAGCACTTATACACGGGATGAAGATGGTGAAAGCTTGCGGAGCAACCCGATTAAAAATCTTTGGTGATTCCCAGCTGGTGGCTCAACAGGTGATGAATCAATGCGACGCAGTCAATGACAGTATGATAGCATACAAGGAAGTACATAATGAGCTCGAGAAGCTGTTCGACGGGTGCGAAGTAAATCAGATCAGCAGGCTCAGCAATGATGAAGCCGATGTTCTTGCAAACATCGGGTCGCAGTGTCTAGCAATACCACCTAGCGTATTCTGGGAAGAGATAACTTAAAGATCAACCAAGGCGAAGAAACAGCAGAAGAAGGATAAGGATGAGAAAGCCTCGGGGGCTCCAGCAGCACTGGAAGCAAATACATCGGAAGGTGAGGAGGAACCACACGTGATAATGATGGTACAAATTCTTGGATGCAGGCTTACGTAGCATATATCCTGAGGAAAGAACTACCCGAAGATCCAGTTGAAGCCAGGCGAGTTATCAGACGTTCCAAAGCCTTTACTGTGATCAAAGGAGATCTATACAAATAAAGTATTTCGGGAGTGCTACAGAGATGTGTCACACCCGAAGAAGGAAGGCTTATTCTGAAGGATGTACACGAGGGGGTGTGCGGACATCACGCAAGCAGTCGAGTTATAGCAGCCAAGGTTTTCAGAGCAGGATTCTATTGGCTAACAACAATTGAGGATGCAAAGGACATAGTGCGTACTTGTGATGCGTGCCAAAGGTTTGCCGTGAAACCTCATTCTCCGGCAGCAGAGTTGATGCCAATACCGCTGTCATGGCCCTTTGCTCAATGGGGTCTTGATATGGTGGGAAAACTGCACAAGGCGTGGCCAGGAGGATACGAGTATATGCTCGTAGCTGTCGATAAGTTTAGGAAGTGGATCGAAGCGAAGCCGATAAACTCACCAGATGCAGCATCGACAATCAAGTTTATCAAGAGTATCGTTTTTCGATTTGGAGTTCCTCATAGCATCGTCACAGACAACGGCAGCAACTTCACATCCAAGGAATTCAAGGCATATTGCGCAGAGGTAGGCATCAAATTACAATTTGCTTCAGTTGCGCACCCGCAAACCAATGGTCAGGTCGAAAGAGAAAACGACATCATCTGCAACGGCATCAAGAAGCGCATGTTAACACCATTGGAAAAAGCTCGACACACATGGCCAGAGGAGTTTCCTAGCGTGTTATGGAGTATACGAACAACACCAAATACAGCGACACAGGAAACTCCGTTCTTTCTAGTCCATGGAACTGAGGCAGTGCTGCCGATAGAGATCGAACACAATTCCCCGAGAGTGGCGGAATTCAATGAAGAAACCTCGAGAAAGGCACTGGAAGATGACGTTGATGCACTCGACGAAGCTCGAGATGAGGCATTGTCAAGGGTCACCAAGTACCAGAAAGATATGAAAAACTACCACAATCGACGTTTGCGACCAAGATCTTTCCAGGTAGGTGACTTAGTTCTTTGGCTTACGCAAAATAGCCATGAGAAACTCGAGTCGCCATGGATTGGCCCGTACATCATCACAGAAGTAATTGAAGGAGGAGCATACATGATAAAGAACAAGAAGACAGGGATAGCCGAGCCAAATCCCTGGAACGTGGCACAACTTAGGCGCTTCTACGCTTAAAGTCGAAATATAGTCCTCTTTGTAAACATACAATGTACTGAAATGCCCGCGAGTTTTCAGACGCACTATTTTCCTTTCAGGGCACCGAGTGGGGCTGGAAGATTTTTAATGAGGCGGACTCGCGGTGCTGCAATATAGTAAAGATATTGGTGATATACATCTTTTTCGTCGACAGGCTCGGGGGCTCGCAACCCGCAATAACAATATATATATATATATATAAACCTCCGCAAAATACAGTCTACAAAGTTATTTGACCTGGTGCAAAACACCTCGCAAACAATAAAGATATAAACATCGGCCAACAAAAAAGCTCGGGGGCTTGATGAAAGAAAAAAACGTATAAGTTGTTTTACAATATACAAATTTTCACTATCAAGAAAAATTCGACAAGGAAAAAAGAAACTTTCAGTTATCACCTATTATATCGTCTATGTTTATTCTTCCATTGTCTGCAGTACCACTCCTATGCTCAGCATAACTACCTTTCACGAAGAATTCAACATCAAGTCGAGGTAATTCATCCATCATCTCTTCAGCCACAGGGGTTACATCATCGTTGATTTTGTCGATATTCCTCCTCCTCCTCGTCAGTTTGGCTTGACACCTTTCGACAATTGGGGTCATATCTAACTTCGGATAGCAGATCTGCAACATGATCATGGCAAACCTTGCACCAGCAGTCAATTGGGCCTTCACAAACTCAAGGATTCGAGGAGCATCCCGGAATTTGTTCATCAGGTCAGGAAGAGTCTTCGGCAGGGAGTTGCGAGGAAACATGGTGTTGTAAACCAAGGCTAGCGTCTTTGTGCAGAAATCAAGAAAATCACGGACCTGACTTGCGCGGTCTTGGAATCTGACGATTTGTCGGGTACGATCAGGCGTAGCCCAAAAATTCGATCCATGTTCCAGAGCAAGCTTGACAAGAAGGTTTGATCTCGCGTCTACTCGTTGGTCTTCAGCAGCAGCATCCAAAAAGGAACCTATTCGACGGAAGCATTATAGCGAGAGATGGAAACAAGCAAATAGAATAGAGGAATTGCAAAGACAGGAAGCGTACCCGCCATATCCAGACTAGCGTCGGTCATCAATTGAGGCATGTAATCTTCTCGCGAAGTAGCTTGTGAGGCTTCGGTAACCGCAGCCTCCTTTAAAGCTAAGGCTTCCTGGGCCTGTTGAAGAGCAATTTTCTCCTTCTTGGAGGATTTTAGAGATTGTTCCATTATCACGAGAGCCTGTTTTTTCATCGACTGGAGCTGTTGTCGAAGTTCGTTCAAATCTTCTACTGGATCGGTGTTCGAATAATCTTCAATAAACTCATCAATGGAAGTTTTCCTCGAGTAGGAGGAAGCGGGTAAAGCATCTGAGGAACGAGGAGCCGCGGTATAGTTGTCAAAAACCAATTGGAAAGAAAATCCCGACATCAATCATTTGGCAAAATAGTACTCCATTAATTCATTTGGATATTTACATGACCATTACAAGGTGGTTCCTAGTGAACCAATGGATGGCTGTCGCAAATGGCTACTAAGGCGACAACGACAAAAGAAAGAAGTAAAAAAGAAAGACATGGACAAGATGGTCTACTTGACCTCCGGCTTCGCAGAACTTGGGGAAGGAGTTGGCTTGTATCCGAGGAAGGAAAGGATTTTCTTCGAATGCGGTTTGGCAGCCCTAATCAAGGATTGCCACCTCTCTGTCTTCATCTTCTTTGCTTGTCCAACCTTCGCCCAGTCAACGTTTTGTTGGCTCTCGGCGAGCAAAGTGATGGTGCCTTCAACGCCAATCTTCAAGTTCTCTTGCCGGAGGGTCAGCCCAAGATCTTCTTCGGGAATGAAGTGCTTGGTCAGGGCAACAAAGGTGTTGGGCTGCTCTTTATTTGGGAAGAAGTAGGGGAAAAGGCGCAAAAATGCCGCCTTAGCATCAGTGATACTCTGGCGCACTTCATCCCCATGAATCTCAAGGAGAGAAAGAGCGTCTAGAAGACGGTCATCTTCGGGTTTTTCAAGTTCAAAATCTTGGTTCATCTTCCCTGCTGAAACAAATTTTGGGTTATCAACAAGCATACGAAAAAGCTAAGGTTGGAGAACAAACAAAGTGGTTGGTGCACTTACTGACAAAGCGCCGATTTTGTGACTCTAAGCGGGCGATTATCTCTTCCTCGCGAGCGATTTGCTGGGTTGTGTTGTCGCCTAAGGCAGTTTCAGCTTCATGAAGTCTTTGTCGAAGACTCTCAACTGAGGCAGCGTCTAGTTCAGCCTTTTCGCGAGCTTTTTCGCTTTGCTCCAGCTTGAGGGCAAGGTCATCGGCGCACTTATTAGCTTTGGCGAGAGCCTCTAGCAAAAGAAAGGATGACAATGTTACGAAAAAATAGCAAAGGAAAATTTACTCGACAAGAAGAAGCAAGAGAGGAATACCTTTCAAATTATCAGCATAGTCACGGTACCCGATAAATTGGGTACCAAGATGAATAAATTCTTTCATCAGAGGCTAAAAAAAAGAACATGGATGAGAAGATCAAAAAGGGGAAAAGTTCGACAGTAAATAAAAGAGTGGTAAGAGCTCTTACATCATCCATAGATGGAGTCGCCGAACTCCCGGTCAAGAGGCTTGGCTCCTTGCCAAGTTCAATCCTCGCTCTCTTCAGTGAAGGGGTGTGTGGGTTGCCGACAGGAGTCAGGTGTCCTATGTCCTGCTGAGGAGGCGAGGTTTCGTCTGTAGTAGGGCGAGTCTCGGAAAGAACTAAAGTCTGTGACGTGCTTGTGAGAGCAGTCACATTAACAGGGGGTTCTTCTTCTTCGTCGTCACTGTGCATTAAGAAATAGTATAGGAAACACTTAACAAGCAATATGTCGAGTGAAAAAAGAAGACAGAGACTTACGAGCTAACAAGGGCATCATTGTAAGGGTTGAAGGTTTCCTCCTCTTCGGGGGAAGTTTCTTCGGCAGGCGATTGGCCGGCTTTGGAGGTGCCGAAATCTGCAACCTCCCCTCTCTTCCTTTTGTTCTTTGGGGAAACAACGGAAGGGAGAGAATGCACAGACTCGGAAGCCTCAGATTCAGCATCTCCTTCAGAGGAAGCCGCGGATTTGTGAGAACCCGCAACTTCACTCTCAGGGCGAGAAGTACCCTGGGTCTCATCGGTAATGACGGTTCGTTCCTCGACCTCCCCGCCTTCAGGAAGGGGAGGTAGAGAGGATATAACTTGATGTTTCTATAGGAGGAAAAGATATAGAGACGACAGGTTACATCAATGAATTCATCAAAATAGTAGTCGACAAAGCTAAAGTTCGTCGAAAACAAAAATAGTTTACCTTGGGGAGGACGTTGGTGCCGCTATACGGCTCCACGCAACACGAGGTTGGAATGGTGTCTTTCTTGCTCAGCGACGAAATCTTCCGGACAACCTTTTCCAGGTCTTTTACTGACAGATCCTTGGAGAAGCGGTCCACGTCTTTGTTGCCAGCATACATCCAGAGAGGGTTCTTGCGAGCCTGCACCCTGATCCTGAGGAAATATGCAGTAATCTGAATACCCGACAGCTCTTTGCCGTGAGTATTCTGGAGTTCGTGGATGCGTTTCATCAGCGCCTCTGTCGCCGTCTTCTCTTCGTCGGTAGCTTCAGCATCCCACGACCGGCGTCGGAGTATTTTCAAACTACCATCAAAAGGAGCGACATTGTACTCTTGCGAGTCGACATGTTCTTCGCGGATGTAAATTCATCTTTTGTGCCACCCTTGAACAGAGTCAAGGAATTTGACATTGAAGTATTCGACATCTGGGCGGACGTAGATTACAACACCACCTATATTATAGGCGGTGTTGTGGGAGCTGTTGCGGCGGATAAGGAATATGCGTTTCCACATACCCCAATTGGGAGGGGTCCCGAGAAAGTATTCACAGAGGGTGATGAAGATAGAGATGTGGAGGATGGAATTGGGCTTGAGCTGGTGTAACTGTAGCCCGTAAACAAAGAGTAATACACGAAGAAATTCGTTGATAGGAGTAGCCAAACCGCGGATAAGATGGTCAACGAATGTTACCCGGTATCCGATGTGCGGTGTGGGGAAGCTTTCCTCGTTGGGGAAGATCAGCATCTGTTCCTTCTTCATGAACCCGAGCTTCTTGAGCAGGTTTGCGTCCTGGTTAGAGATCTTGGATCTCTCCCACTCCGAGAGCTTCAGGTCTTCTGTTGCCATTGGAGAGGTGTGCTTGGAGAGTCTCGACCGCGGCGGCATTAACCGGGTTGATTGTGCTGGAGGAGAAAGCAAAGGCGCAGGAGCATTGTTGTGACAATGGGGGATTTTGGAGAATGACAGAGCAAAGGTGCGGCGTAGCGAAGGGATTAACGGAGGAAGAAGAAGATCCTTTATAGGAAACCTACGAATCGACGTGCCGTGATGCAGAAAGAATGGGCTGGATGGCCTACACGTGTCTCCATGGGTAATAAGGTCTTTTTAATACGATGGAACTGAACAGGCGCTACAGTGCGCGTGCCAGAAAAAGCGGAGGACGTGTGTCCCCCACTTGCGTAACGTGTGATGCACGGCAGATTTTGGGTCCACAAGTCAGCGACAGGACATAACTCGCGTCTTCCCGATATAATGGTCGTGGCTATCGTCAGCACTGATGTCACTTTAAAAGAAATTTTTTGACTATGGCGTTACGAGGATTGGCGACAGAGAAGGAATAATGATAATTTCGAGAAGCCTATGATCAAATACAAGCATTTGTTCATATGCTCGGGGGCTACTCTTATCAGAAGTATTGTTTATACTTCTGATAAGAGGTAAACGCGGATGATAAAATATAGAGTGCTTCATCAGAAAAGCAAGTTGAGCCTACAGCCAAGTACAAATACTTGACTGTAGCCTCGGGGGCTACTCCCATCGGAAGCGCTGGTCGCGCACCCGATAAAAATGGAAGAATTCGAAAAAGATGTCAATATAGCGACAAAAGATGTTAAAGTGGTGAGCCTACAACCAAGTACAAGCACTTGGTTGTAGCCTCGGGGGCTACTCCCATCGGGAACGCTATTCGCGTGCCCGATGAAATTATAAAAGGCATGGTGAGCATATTTCGAGTTATATAAATAACTCTTCATATACTCCCATCGGGAGGACAAGATAAAAATATACAAGTCATCCGGTGACTCGAATAAATGTGCTATTCCAGCAGCCGAAAAAAGCACTCGACAATATATTCTCAGAGCGCATCAGTCGTGAATTAATCTCTGAATGTCGCGATACTTTGCGAAGGTAAGTCCCCAGGATCCGTCCTGTGCGGCGTGGCACCGCCTCTGACGGCGCCTTTCTACTTTTTCTGTATCAATAGATACGAAGAAAAATCCTAACGGACGTGTTAGGTACCCGATAAAACATGACTGGAATTCGACATCTGGTAAGACCTTAAGCTGCGCAGGTCGAATTACACCAGTATCCCGAGATCATGTCCAGGGACGTGATCTTGAAGTAGGTTTTGGTGGATTGCCACAAGAGCAGTTAACTGGTACCTGATCCGTCAGATTAACCAGCCCCAATTACCGTTCTCCCTGTACAATATATGATTGTTTTATTAAAGTTATGTGTTAATTCGAAGAAGTTATTGTTGGAGATATGCCCAAGAGGCAATAATAAAAGTGGTTATTATATATCTTTGTGTTTATGATAAATGTTTATATACCATGCTATAATTGTATTAACTGAAACATTGATACATGTGTGTTATGTAAACAACAATGAGTCCCTAGTAAGACTCTTAACTAGCTTGTTGATTAATAGATGATTATAGTTTCATGATCATGAACATTGGATGTTATTAATAACAAGGTTATGTCATTATATGAATGATGTAATGGACACACCCAATTAAGCGTAGCATAAGATCACGTCATTAAGTTATTTGCTATAAGCTTTCGATACATAGTTACCTAGTCCTTTCGACCATGAGATCATGCAAATCACTTATACCGGAAAGGTACTTTGATTACATCAAACGCCACTGCGTAAATGGGTGGTTATAAAGGTGGGATTAAGTATCCGGAAAGTATGAGTTGAGGCATATGGATCAACAGTGGGATTTGTCCATCCCGATGACGGATAGATATACTCTGGGCCCTCTCGGTGGAATGTCGTCTAAATAGCTTGCAAGTATATGAATAGTTCATAAGAGACCACATACCACGGTACGAGCAAAGAGTACTTATCAGGAGACGAGGTTGAACAAGGTATAGAGAGATACCGATGATCAAACCTCGGACAAGTAAAATATCGCGTGACAAAGGGAATCGGTATCGTATGTGAATGGTTCATTCGATCACTAAGTCATCGTTGAATATGTGGGAGCCATTATGGATCTCCAGATCCCGCTATTGGTTATTGGTCGGAGAGAGTTCTCAACCATCTCCACATAGTTCGCGAACCGTAGGGTGACACACTTAAGGTTTGATGTCGTATAAGTAGAACTTGAATATGGAATGGAGTTCGAAGTTTTGTTCGGAGTCTCGCATGGGATCCCGGACATCACGAGGAGTTCCGGAATGGTCCGGAGAATAAGATTCATATATAGGAAGTCATTTTATAAGTTTGAAAATGATCCGGTGCATTTATGGAAGGTTCTAGAAGGTTCTAGAAAAGTCTGGAAGAAATCACTTTGGAAGGCGGAGTCCCGGAGGGACTCCACCACCCATGGCCGGCCAACCCTAGAGGGGTGGAGTCCCAGGTGGATTCCACCAAGGGGCCGGCCACCCCCCCTCATGGAAGGGTGGGAGTCCCACTTGAGGTGGGAATCCCACCTTGGGTAGGTTTCCCTACACATGGAAGGTTTTGGGTTGGGGTCTTATTCGAAGACTTGTAGTCCAACACTTGGGGGTTCCACCTATATAATGAGGAGCAAGGGGAGGGGGCCGGCCACACCAAAGCCATTGTGGCCGTACCCCTCATAGTGGCCGGCCACCTCCCTCTCTCCCAAACCCTAGCCGCCCCCTCTCCTCCACCTCTCCCGCAACGCTTAGCGAAGCTCCGCCGGAGATCTCCATCGCCACCGCCACCACACCGTCGTGCTGCCGGATTCAAGGAGGAGCTACTACTTCCGCTGCCCGCTGGAACGGGGAGAAGGACGTCGTCTTCATCAACACCGAACGTGTGACCGAGTACGGAGGTGCTGCCCGATTGTGGTACCGTCAAGATCTTCTACGCGCTTTTGAAAGCGGCAAGTGATCGTCTACCGCAGCAATGAGAGCCTCCTCTTGTAGGCTTTGGAATTCTTCAAGGGTTAGTCTCGTTCATCCCCTCGTTGCTTCCATCTTCTAGATTGCATCTTGGCTTGGATTGCGTTCTCGCGGTAGGAAATTTTTTGTTTTCTATGCTACAAATCCCTACAGTGGTATCAGAGCCGTGTCTATGCATAGATGGTTGCACGAGTAGAACACAATGGTTTTGTGGGCGTTGATGCTTATGTTGTCTTTAGTTTGAGTACTTTGCATCTTTGTGGCATAGTGGGATGAAGCGGCTCGGGCTAACTTTACATGTCCGCGTTCATGAGACTTGCTCCGCGTTCGACATGCAACTTGTATTGCATAAGTGGCTTTGCGGGTGTCTGTCTCTCCTACTATAGTGAAGATTCAATTTACTCTTCTATTGACAACACTAGTATCACCGTTGTGGTTCATGTTCGTAGGTAGATTAGATCTCACTCGAAAACCCTAAACCACGTAAAATATGCAAACCAAATTAGAGACGTCTAACTTGTTTTTGCAGGTTTTGGTGATGTGATATGGCCATAATGTGATGATGAATATGTATGAGATGATCATTATTGTATTGTGGCAACCGGCAAGAGCCTTATGGTTGTATTTAAATTTCATGTTGAGTAGTATTTCAAAGAAGTTGTAATAGTTGCTACATGGGAGAACAATCATGAAGACGGCGCCATTGACCTTGACGCTACGCCGACGATGATGGAGATCATGCCCGTTGATGATGGAGATCATGTCCGTGCTTTGGAGATGAAGATCAAAGGCGCAAAGACAAAGGGGCCATATCATATCACATATGAACTACATGTGATGTTAATCCTTTTTATGCATCTTATTTTGCTTAGATCGCGACGGTAGCATTATAAGATGATCCCTCTCACTAAAATATCAAGATAATAAAGTGTTCATCCTTAGTAGCACCGTTGCCAAGACTTGTCGTTTCGAAGCATCTCGCGATGATCGGGTGTGATAGAATCAACAAATGCATACAACGGGTGCAAGCCAGTTTTGCACATGCGGATACTAAGGTGGCGTGACGAGCCTAGCATGTACAGACATGGTCTCGGAACACGTGATACCGAAAGGTAGAGAATGAATCATATGATTGATATGATGAACACTTTGAGTGTTCGCCATTGAAGTTACATCTTGTTTCGTGATGATCGGACTTGGTGTGGTGGATTTGGTTCGTGTGATCACTAAGACAATTCGAGGGATATTGTTTTGAGTGGGAGTTCACCTAGATTTTTTAATTTTGTTGAATTAAAATTTGAACTCAATTTGTCATAAACATTAGTCTAAACTATTGCAAATATATGTTGTAGATATGGCGTCCCCAATCAATTTTAACCAGTTCCTAGAGAAAGAAAAGCTTAAGAGCAACGGTAGCAACTTCACCGACTGGTTCCGTCATGTGAGGATTTTCCTCGCTGGTGGAAACCTGCAATAGGTGCTTGATGCACCACTAGGTGACCCTCCTGCAGAAACTGAAACCGATGAAGTAAAGAATGTTTATGAGACTCGAAAAACTCGGTACTCTCAAGTTCAGTGTGCCATCCTATGCAGTCTGGAAGTCGATCTTCAAAAACGTTTTGAGCACCACGATCCTCATGAGTTGGTCAATGAGCTGAAAGCTATCTTTGAAACTCATGCGGCCGTGGAATGCTATGAAGCATCGAAACACTTCTTCAGCTGCATGATGGAAGAAGGCAGCTCCGTTAGTGAGCTCATCTCGCCATGACTGGGAATGCGAAGAAACTCAGTGACTTGGGAATAGTAATTCCTAACAGACTGGGGATTAATCGTGTCCTTCAATCACTGACACCTAGTTATAAGAACTTTGTGATGAACTACAATATGCAGAACATGAACAAAGAGTTACCTGAACTCTTCGCCATGCTGAAATCTGCTGAGATTGAGATCAAGAAAGAGCACCAAGTGTTGATGGTCAACAAGACCACCATTTTCAAGAAACAGGGCAAGTCTAAAGGCAAATTCAAGAAGGGTGGCAAGAAAGCTGCCACGCCTCCTGTGAAACCTAAGACTGGCCCTAAGCCTGATGCTGAGTGCTATTACTGCAAGGAGAAGGGACACTGGAAGCGTAATTGCTCCAAGTATTTGGCTGATCTGAAGAGCGGCCTTGTCAAGAAGAAGAAAGAAGGTATATCTGATATACATGTTATAGATGTTTATCTTACTGGTTCTCGTACTAGTACCTGGGTATTTGATACTGGTTCGGTTGCTCATATTTGTAACTCGAAACAGGAATTAAAGAATAAACAAAGACTATTGAAGGATGAAGTGACGATGCGCGTTGGAAATGGATCCAAAATCGATGTGATCGCTGTCGGCACACTTCCTCTACATCTACCTTCGGGATTAGTTTTAAACCTCAATAATTGTTATTTTGTACCCGCGTTGAGCATGAACATTATATCTGGATCTTGTTTAATGCAAGACGGTTATTCATTCAAGTCTGAGAATAATGGTTGTTCTATTTTTATGAATAATATCTTTTATGGTCGAGCACCTGAAAAGAATGGTTTATTTCTCTTAGATCTCGATAGTAGTGATACACTTATTCATAACATTGATGCTAAGCGAATTAGATTGAATGATAATTCTACTTATATGTGGCACTGTCGTCTTGGTCATATTGGAGTGAAACGCATGAAGAAACTCCATACCGATGGATTACTTGATTCACTTGACTTTGAGTCACTTGATAGATGTGAAGCATGTCTGATGGGAAAAATGACTAAGACTCCATTCTCTGGTATTATGGAGCGAGCTACTGACTTATTGGAAATCATACATACCGATGTGTGCGGACCAATGAGTGTAGCATCGCGTGGTGGTTATCGTTATGTTCTAACCTTCACAGATGATGTGAGTAGATATGGGTATATCTATTTCATGAAACATAAATCCGAAACTTTCGAGAAGTTTAAGGAATTCCAAAGTGAAGTAGAAAATCAACGTAACAAGAAGATTAAATTTCTATGATCTGATCGCGGAGGTGAATATCTGAGTTATGAGTTTGGCATGCATTTAAAGAAATGTGGAATACTTTTACAATTGACACCGCCGGGAACACCACAACGAAACGGTGTGTCCGAACGTCGTAATCAAACTCTCTTAGATATGGTTCGTTCTATGATGTTTCTTACTGATTTGCCGTTAACATTTTGGAGTTATGCATTAGAGACAACTGCATTCACTTTAAATAGGGCACCATCTAAATCTGTTGAAACGACACCGTATGAATTATGGTTTAATAAGAAACCTAAGCTGTCGTTCCTTAAAATTTGGGGTTGCGAAGCCTATGTAAAAAAGTTACAACCGGACAAGCTAGAACCCAAAGCGGAGAAATGCGTCTTCATAGGATACCCTAAGGAAACTATAGGGTACACTTTCTATCACAGATCCGAAAGCAAAATCTTTGTTGCTAAGAACGGAACCTTTCTTGAGAAAGAATTTCTCACTAAAGAAGTGACTGGAAGAAAAGTAGAACTCGACGAGATTACTGAATCTTCACTCGTTGATCAGAGTAGCGCAGTACCGGAAGTTGTTCCTGTGCCACCTACACCGGCAACAGAGGAAGCTAATGATAATGATCATGAAACTTCGAACGAGATAGCTACTGAACCTCGCAGATCGACAAGGGAACGTGCCACTCCTGATTGGTATGATCCTTGTCTAAATGTCATGATTGTGGACAACAATGATGAAGACCCTGCGACGTATGAAGAAGCGATGATGAGCCCAGATTCCAACAAATGGCAAGAAGCCATGAAATCCGAAATGGGATCCATGTATGATAACAAAGTGTGGACTTTGGTAGACTTACCTGATAGCCGCAAGGCTGTCGAGAATAAATGGATCTTCAAGAGAAAAACAGATGCTGATGGTAATATTACTGTCTATAAAGCTCGACTTGTCGCAAAGGGTTTCCGACAAATTCAAGGAGTTGACTACGATGAGACTTTCTCACCTGTAGCGAAGCTAAAATATGTGAGGATTTTGTTAGCAATAGCTGCATTTTTCGATTATGAGATTTGACAGATGGATGTCAAAACGGCGTTCCTTAATGGAGACATTGAGGAAGAGTTGTATATGGTACAGCCCAAAGGTTTTGTCGATCCTAAAAATGCTGACAAAGTATGCAAACTTCAGCGTTCAATTTATGGACTAAGGCAAGCATCGAGAAGTTGGAACCGACGCTTTGATAAGGTGATCAAAGACTTCGGGTTTATACAGTGTCATGGAGAGGCCTGTATTTACAAGAAAGTGAGTGGGAACTCTGTAGCGTTCCTGATATTATATGTAGATAACATATTATTGATTGGGAATGATATAGAACTATTAAGCAGTGTAAAAGGTTATTTGAATAATAGTTTTTCAATGAAAGACCTTGGTGAAGCATCATATATATTAGGCATCAAGATTTATAGAGATACATCAAGACGTCTAATAGGGCTATCACAGAGTACATACCTGGACAAGATTCTAAAGAAGTTTAGAATGGACGAAAGTAAGAAAGGGTTCTTACCTATGTTACCAGGCAAGGTCTTGAGTAAGACTCAAGGTCCGGCTACGGCAGAAGAAAGAGAAAGGATGAGTAAGATCCCCTATGCCTCGGCAGTAGGATCTATCATGTATGTCATGCTATGTACTAGACCGGATATAGCACATGCTGTTAGTTTGACTAGCAGATATCAAAGTGATCCAGGAATGGAACACTGGACAGCGGTCAAGAATATCCTGAAGTACTTGAAAAGAACTAAGGATATGTTTCTTTGTTATGGAGGTGACCAAGAACTCATTGTAACCAGTTACACCGATGCAAGTTGGAACACTGATCCTGATGACTCTAAGTCTCAGTCTGGGTACGTGTTTATATTGAATGGTGCTGCAGTAAGCTGGTCAAGCTCGAAGCAGTGCACGGTGGCGAAGTTTTCAATAGAATCAGAGTACATAGCGGCTTCAGAGGCTTCATCAGAAGCGGTATGGATGAAGAGGTTCATTGTAGAGCTCGGTGTGGTTCCTAGTGCATTGGACCCACTAGTCATCTACTGTGATAACATGGGTGCCATCGCCAATGCACAAGAACCAAGGTCACACAAGAGGCTGAAGCATATCAAGCTGCGTTATCATTCGATTCGCGAGTACATCGAAGATGGAGAAGTAAAGATTTGCAAAGTACACACTGATCTGAATGTAGCAGATCCGTTGACTAAAGCTCTCCCTAGGGCAAAGCATGACCAACACCAGAATGCCATGGGTGTTAGATACCTTACAATGTAATCTAGATTATTGACTCTAGTGCAAGTGGGAGACTGTTGGAGATATGCCCAAGAGGAAATAATAAAAGTGGTTATTATATATCTTTGTGTTTATGATAAATGTTTATATACCATGCTATAATTGTATTAACTGAAACATTGATACATGTGTGTTATGTAAACAACAATGAGTCCCTAGTAAGCCTCTTAACTAGCTTGTTGATTAATAGATGATTATAGTTTCATGATCATGAACATTGGATGTTATTAATAACAAGGTTATGTCATTATATGAATGATGTAATGGACACACCCAATTAAGCGTAGCATAAGATCACGTCATTAAGTTATTTGCTATAAGCTTTCGATACATAGTTACCTAGTCCTTTCGACCATGAGATCATGTAAATCACTTATACCGGAAAGGTACTTTGATTACATCAAACGCCACTGCGTAAATGGGTGGTTATAAAGGTGGGATTAAGTATCCGGAAAGTATGAGTTGAGGCATATGGATCAACAGTGGGATTTGTCCATCCCGATGACGGATAGATATACTCTGGGCCCTCTCGGTGGAATGTCGTCTAAATAGCTTGCAAGCATATGAATAGTTCATAAGAGACCACATACCACGGTACGAGTAAAGAGTACTTGTCAGGAGACGAGGTTGAACAAGGTATAGAGAGATACCGATGATCAAACCTCGGACAAGTAAAATATCGCGTGACAAAGGGAATCGGTATCGTATGTGAATGGTTCATTCGATCACTAAGTCATCGTTGAATATGTGGGAGCCATTATGGATCTCCAGATCCCGCTATTGGTTATTGGTCGGAGAGAGTTCTCAACCATGTCCGCATAGTTCGCGAACCGTAGGGTGACACACTTAAGGTTTGATGTCGTATAAGTAGAACTTGAATATGGAATGGAGTTCGAAGTTTTGTTCGGAGTCTCTGATGGGATCCCGGACATCACGAGGAGTTCCGGAATGGTTCGGAGAATAAGATTCATATATAGGAAGTTATTTTATAAGTTTGAAAATGATCCGGTGCATTTATGGAAGGTTCTAGAAGGTTCTAGAAAAGTCCGGAAGAAATCACTTTGGAAGGCGGAGTCCCGGAGGGACTCCACCACCCATGGCCGGCCAACCCTAGAGGGGTGGAGTCCCAGGTGGATTCCACCAAGGGGGCCGGCCACCCCCCCTCATGGAAGGGTGGGAGTCCCACTTGAGGTGGGAATCCCACCTTGGGTAGGTTTCCCTACACATGGAAGGTTTTGGGTTGGGGTCTTATTCGAAGACTTGTAGTCCAACACTTGGGGGTTCCACCTATATAATGAGGAGCAAGGGGAGGGGGCCGGCCACAAAAAATCCATTGTGGCCGCACCCCTCATAGTGGCCGGCCACCTCCCTCTCTCCCAAACCCTAGCCGCCCCCTCTCCTCCACCTCTCCCGCAATGCTTAGCGAAGCTCCGCCGGAGATCTCCATCGCCACCGCCACCACGCCGTCGTGCTGCCAGATTCAAGGAGGAGCTACTACTTCCGCTGCCCGCTGGAACGGGGAGAAGGACGTCGTCTTCATCAACACCGAACGTGTGACCGAGTACGGAGGTGCTGCCCGATTGTGGCACCGTCAAGATCTTCTACGCGCTTTTGAAAACGGCAAATGATCTTCTACCGCAGCAACGAGAGCCTCCTCTTGTAGGCTTTGGAATTCTTCAAGGGTTAGTCTCGTTCATCCCCTCGTTGCTTCCATCTTCTAGATTGCATCTTGGCTTGGATTGCGTTCTCGCGGTGGGAAATTTTTTGTTTTCTATGCTACGAATCCCTACAGTTATATGGTAATTGTAAAGTTGGAGATTTTCCCTGATTCTCCGATTCAAGCAAAATCTCGTGGGTTACTGACATAGGCATCCCCAATGGGCTTGCCGAAGATGGTACTCGGGGTTTTACTGAAGGCCCACGACCCGAAGATTATGAAGCCCGGAAGCCCAGTCAGGATATAGTTTGGAAAGATAGAATTGTATTAGGAATATTGACTTGTAACTATTACGGGACGGACTCAAATAGTCTCCCGAACTTTGTAACTTGTGTATCACGAAACCCTCGGCTCCGCCTCCTATATAAGGGGGAGTCGAGGGACAAAGAAAGGATCGATTCTATTGTCAATGCAACCCTAGTTTTCTAATAGTCGAGTACTTTTCCAGCTGAACCTTCGAGATCTACTTGCCCTCTACTTCTAACTAAACCCTAGTCTACAATCCGTAGGCATTGAAAAGTTAATCCCTTGTCAGGTACTAAGATGTGGCATCAGGTTTGGCTTGCAAGACATGGCTGTGAGAGTTTGGATGGCAAGTCACATGATTAGAAAGTAATGGACCATTCAAGATATAACTGAAGAATCTTTATGCTTACAAAAGCATGAAAAGAAAATGGAATGTCTCATGTGATTTGAATCACATAAGTGTCAAATAGTGCAACTACAATACTATTGAATAGGTGTGACAACAATTACTCAAAATAGTATGAATTACACATAGGCTTGGGTATGGATTTGTGATATATCGAATTACTCAATTAACTCATTTGTAAATTGAATAGTTCAATAAAAACCAAATAGATTAAGTGAGCATGAGGTTGAATATGTATGAATGATGTTGAAGATGTGGGTTAAAGATGCTAATGGATATCAAGGGTTCAAAACATGTGCTATGTAGTAGAGTATCTCAACACAACATTTGCACAAGGAAAAGTCTATAGTTAAGATTGTCACCATTTACTCAAATAACTCAATTGTTAATTGAATACTATGGACTAGGATAATATGATTTGGACAGATGTGAATACTGGAGCATGATGGAAGTATTCAACTAAACTAAACAGAAGTTCTGGATATGGAGTTTCAATATGATTATATTTTCAAAGGGACCAACTTATAATGATTTATAGATTTTAAGTTATGCCAAAATTAATCAAATCCTCATATTTGAATTTGAATATTTGCAAAGTGATTCAAATATTTTGGACAGTGGTGCAATTGGATGGAGTACTGTAAAACAAGGCTTATGCAGTTGACATAATGTGACAACACCTATCAGAGTAGCACAAGGTCACATATAGCATTGGATATGAACTAATGATATATTGAACTACTCAAGTAAATCATTTGAATGTTTGAATAGTTCGAACTAAGTGGAAGGGTTGAATGGCATTAGGTTGTATAGGCATCAATGATATCGGGATTTGGTTCGCGGATCCTAATGGATAACAAAGGTTCATCACATGTGATATGGGGTAGAGTATCTCCATCCTACTAAAGCAAGGTAAAAATCTAAACTAGGATATGTCGCACTTTACTCAAATTACTCAACTGTTATTTGAATAACATGAACTAGACAACCAGGGGTAAGCTATGCATTATCTGTGAACATGATAAAGAATTATAACTGGTCCTGGAAGATGGTATGATCATGAAGATCATTTTGGCTAAAGGAACTATGTCGAAACCAGTTATAAGACTACACTTTTCGCGAAAAGTCATTAGAAGAAGTTTTTCGGATGGAAGTCCTTTCTACATGGAAGTTGTAGATAATTCCATTACAAGCGTATCACCAAAAGAATCTCTCGAAAAAAGTTTGTAAGATTTATTTAGAAACAATGTTGCGGATCAAAGGTGTACCGAGAAAATAAAATGGGCAAAACTGCCACGCAAAATGTCTAACATGATCTACGTGATTTGTTGTGATTTGTTGATTCCAACAGTATAGGGTTTGTCGAAAACCAACGTGTGGAATCCAAGATATGGATTTTACAAAACTAGATAGAAGCGGTTACAGTTCTAATGGTGTACGAAAAGTTGTTTGAACAAATTGGTCGGATGAAAAACTTCCTACACGAAAGTTGTAGAAGATCTAATTGCAAACTTAACGCAAAAACCACTATTCTAAATTGAGGTGTGAATCTAAGAAAATAAAATTGTGAAGTTACGTATGATAATCTACGTAAAAAGAGCGAAATGGCGTTTCCCAAAGTAGGGTTGCAGATGTCGCGTATGTGGATCGCGAATAGCCGCAACGTGCTTCACGAGACAGGAAAGATTCGCAGCAGCAGCGCTACCCGTGGGTGTGTGTTGGGCAGCCTATTGGAGTCTTTAGAGCATCTCCAGCC
Source organism: Lolium perenne (assembly GCF_019359855.2). Lineage (NCBI taxonomy): Eukaryota > Viridiplantae > Streptophyta > Magnoliopsida > Poales > Poaceae > Lolium > Lolium perenne. Next base: position 220,983,036 of record NC_067247.2, read on the forward strand.
GCGTCCCCCAAAGGGTTTTGGGGCGCGTCGGACAAAAAATGTGTTCCAGCCGCGTCCCCTAAAGCCCATTTTTGTCCGGCGCGGCCCGATACGGTGTCCGGCGCCCCGAGCCCGTCCCCGTCCCACAGGGGACGCACCGGGGACGCCGGACACAACGAAAAGCGAGGCGGGGAGTGGCGGGGCCGACTCGTCAGCGGCTCAGTGAAAAATCGTCTCCCACTCCCGCCCCTCCCGCCATATCGCGCCTATCCCGCAGTGCATTTCTGGCCTCCCCCGCCGCCAATTCATTTCTCCTTTCCCCCGCCGATTCGTTTCTCCCTCCCGCCGTCCACCCGCCGCCGCTACCTTCTCCCCATTCCATGACGCCGCCGGTAGCCCCCAAGAATATGGCCAAGAAAGCGGCCAAGAAGCCGCCGGGCAATGCGACGAAAGGGGCGAAAGCGCCGTTCGCGAAGCCGCGGAAGGCGCCGGCCCCGAAGAAGAGGCCGGAAGGATTGTCCGATGATCAGTGGCATGAAGACTGTCTGCGCCAGAAGATGTCGACGGCAGAGCGGAAAGGGCGGAGGGCGGCGGAGCAGGAGAAGAAGGCTCTGGCGGCGCGCCAGCACCACCACATAATGGCTGGGTGTATCGCCGCCACCAACGCGAGCCCATATAGTACGAACGTGCCGGTGTACTTTCCGGGAGTCTTCTCTCCGTCGTCATCCGCCTTCTACAACGACGCCCCCACTCCCGGGTGCGTGACGCCTAACTTGTCGCCGCACTACCAGGATGCGCTGCCGCACGGCGGCTTCAACCCCAACAACCTCTACTCCCCGGCGTACGAGCAGCGCGAGCCAGGACCCGGTGCGGACGGCGATCCTTTCACTGGCCGCAGGGGGCCGCTCGAATTCGAGGGCGCCGGTGCTGAGGGTGCTGAGGAAGAGGAGGACGATGAAGAGGACGGGGTGGAGTACGAGGACGAGGACGAGGACGAAGAGGGCGGCGAGGAAGAAGACGAGGAGGGTGCCGGTGACGATGATCTCGTGGAGGTCGACGCGGATGGCGTGAAGAAGAAAAAGAAGAAGAAGGCGCCGGGCACACGAGGCCCCAAGTGGACGGCTTTGGAGGATCTTTTTCTGTGCGAGTCGTGGGCGACGGTGAGCCATGACTCCATCATCGGCGCCAACCAAAAACACGGGAAGTATTGGGCGAGAATCAAGGCCGAGTTCGATGAGCGCAAGCTCATCAACAACGAGTACAAGAAAGTGACAATGAAGAGGAGCCAAAAGGCAATGTCGACGCGATGGGCCATCATCCAGGCGTCGGTGAACTCCTTCCATGGATACCATCAGGAATTACTGACCAGAGACGAGAGCGGCGCCGACCTCTCCCAAATGGTACGCCTCTTTCTTCCATAATCTGTAGCGCCTACATTGTGTTCGATGAAATGATTCCGCTTCCTTTGGCTAGTTTGATAGGGCCATGGAGGTTTACGCGAGGAACTCGGATGGGCATAAGCCGTTCGCGCTGATGCATTGCTATAGCAAGCTCAAAGGGAATGAGAAATGGCGGTTGACGCGCCTGTCGCTGTCCAAGGGGAAGGACGCCATTGATCTGGACGCGCCGTCGGCAACGTCGGCAGGGCGTCCTACTGGCAACAAGGCTGCCAAGGCCGCCTTGGCCGACGCCGCGTCGGGTGAGAAGACGCAGTCGTCGATCACGAAATGCCTCGCGGACGTCTCCTCGACCTTTCTCTCCCGCGCCAAAAAGAACGACGAAAGGTGGGCGGAGCTGCTCAAGAGGCAAGAGGAGAAGTTGGTGCTCAAGAAACGCAGGGACGACATGTCCCTGCTGAGAGCGTCGACAGAGGGAATGTCTCCCCGGACGCGGGCGGCGCACAACTTCTTCAAAGGCCAGATCCTCGACGACATCGAAGCCAAAATGGCGGCGGCTGACGCAGCGGCCGACGCGGTGGCCCAGGAAGCGGCAGCGGCAGCAACTGCGGCGCAAGAGCCGGCTGCAGCGTCTTCGACTGCTACACCATCGTCGGCCTACGCGACGGCGGCGGAGGAGACGGAGTATGCACAACACCAGGCAGATCGCGACGAGGTTGTTGTGATCGACGGGCCTGCGTCGACTCAGGATACGTCGTCGTCGACCAACCCCTTCTTCTAATGGTCTGTAATATGATCGCCGCTACTCTGATCGCGCTACTCTGATCGCCGCTACTCTGATCGGCGGGAACGATCTCTTTTGAATGCAAAATTTGAATTCTTGATTGGGGGCGGCGTTTGGGGGACGCGTGATGAGATCTAAGATCCCGGGAGTGGCCCGATCTCGCGGTTTGACCCCGAAAACCAAGGGAGGAAGAGGTGGGAGAATGCGAGGAACACGAAGAACACGAAGAACGCCGAGACTCACGCACGCACACCAACCCGATACACCCGATACTTACCCCCGTGGCTCGATGGACCACGCCAATAGAATCTCCTGGAAGAGGAACGCGGCAGAATTCCCGGAGAGAGATTGGGGTTGGAGAAGAAGAGCTTGATGAGGGAGAGAGAGTAGCTTGTACTAGAATCTCACTCAACAAGATCCAAATCAACAACCAAGGTGCCTTGATTACAGAGGGATGATAACCCTAGGGAGACTAAGCTCAAAGGTAGGTTTGAGTTCAAAACAAGTCTAAGGGGTAAAGGAGGGGTCCAGGCTACTTATATAGGCATACATGGCCAGCAAGGGCGAACAGGTACGCGAATGGATAACTTAGGCAGTTTGGTGGGTCATTCCCGTCAAACCCAGTTTGGGTCCGGTCTGACCGGGCCTATGACCGGGCGGTCCGGTCCTGGGTCCGGTCGACCGGGCGCCAACCAGGAATCTGCGAGGTTTCCGGTTTCCTTCCGGTACGATGGAGCTGCGCCCGGTTGGGCGCCCGGTTGACCGGGGCTGGGACCGGGTCGTCCGGTTGTGGGGCCGATCTGACCGGGTCCTAGACCGGCCAGCTCTCTTCTCTTCCTTGGAGCGCTTCGAGCGACGTCGGGTTCGGCTTCGTGATAATCTCCATGTCCAGCTGCTTCTCTCCCTCCCTTGACCTTGGCGTCTCCTCCTCTCCGGGGTCTTGATGCGCCTTGTACCTAATGACACATAGCACGTCGGCATGAGGTAGCAATCCATCCAAAGGGGTACCGAGATCAAGGGTGGTGAGGAGCGAGTTCACCTCATCATGTAGAGCTTAACTCGGGCTCGCGTCATTGGACCACTTGGGGGGCTTGTTGGTCTTGGTGTGGAGGTGACCGAAGGCCACCCCGCATCATCTCCCCCCTTGGGAAAGAGTCGCCCTCGACTCTTGTGCCTCCTCATCTTCATGATATGGCGATAAGTCCGCAACGTTGAACGTGTTGCTCACCAAGTACTTGGAGGTGGGGATGTAGATGACGTAAGCGTTGTTGTTGATGCGTTTGATGACCTTGAAGGGACCATCTCCTCTTGGCTTGAGCTTGGAGTTGCGTTCATGAGGGAATCTTTCCTTCCGGAGGTGGATCCAAACGAGGTCGCCTTCTTGAAATATGCGTTCCTTCTTCTTGGCGTTGAGGCGGGTAGCTTGACGAAGCACATGTTCTTGAATGGTAGATCTTGTTTCTTCATGTAGTTTCTTCACGGCGGCGGTGCGCTTGTCGAAGTCCATGTTCGTCCGCTCATGAAGTGGAAGTGGTAGTATGTCGGGTGCCGTGAGCGGCTCAAAACCGTAGACGACCATGAAGGGACTCCTTGATGTCGTCGAGTGCTTGGCGCGGTTGTAGGCGAACTCCGCGTGTGGAAGGCACTCCTCCCATGACTTCAAGTTCTTCTTCACGAGGATGCGTAGGAGAGTGGAGAGGCTTCGATTGACCACTTCCGTTTGGCCGTCCGTTTGCGGGTGCGAGGATGATGAGAACAAAAGCTTCACTCCAAACTTTGCCATGAGCGACTTCCAAAGATAACTCATGAACTTGACGTCTCGATCCGACAAAATGCTTTGCGGTACTCCATGTAGGCGGACAATTTCCCTGAAAAACAATGAAGCAATGTGTGAAGCATCGTCGCTCTTGTGACAAGGTATGAAATGAGCCATCTTAGAGAATCTATCCACTACCACAAATATGGAATCATGACCATGCTTAGTGCGAGGCAATCCTAGAACGAAATCCATGCTAATATCGGTCCATGGTGCATATGGAATAGGAAATGGGGTGTAAAGACCATAAGGGTTGGAGGTAGACTTAGCTTGTAAGCATGTTGTGCACCGGCGGCAAAGGCGTTCCACGTCGCGGTACATTCTTGTCCAATAGTAGTGGGTTGAGAGCATGGCATATGTCTTCTCTCGTCCAAAGTGACCCATAACACCACCTCCATGTGACTCTTGCAAAAGCAATTTTTGAAGGGACGACTTGGGAATGCAAATCTTGTTAGCTTTAAACAAGTAGCCATCATGCAAATAGAAATCATCCACTCCTCGCTCAACGGAGCACTTCTCAAATATGGGAGCAAAGAAAGAATCGGAAGGATAGAGTTCTTTGATCTCTTCAAGTCCCAAAACATGGAAATCCAAACGAGTAAGCAAAAGGGTGTTTTTGCGGGAAAGAGCATCCGCCACAACATTGTCCTTGCCATTCTTGTATTTGATCACATATGGGAAGGACTCAATGAACTCGACCCATTTTGCATGTCGTTTGTTCAAGTTGTGTTGGCTTTTCAAATATTTCAAGGACTCATGGTCGGAATGAATGATAAACTCTTTAGGCCAAAGATAGTGTTGCCAAACTTCAAGAACACGAACCAAAGCGTAGAGCTCCTTGTCATATATAGGATAGTTGAGGCGTGCGCCATCTAACTTCTTACTATAGTATGCCACGGGTTTGCCCTCTTGCATAAGAACACCACCGATACCGAGTCCACTTGCATCACACTCAATCTCAAAAGTTTTGGCAAAATTTGGAAGAACAAGAAGAGGAGCTTCGACAAGGCGTTTCTTCAACTCATCAAAAGCATTTTGTTGGGCCTTGCCCCAAACAAACGGAACATTCTTCTTGGTAAGTTCATTCAAAGGGCAAGCAATGGTGCTAAAATCTTTCACAAAGCGGTGGTAGAAACCGGCAAGTCCATGAAAACTTCGGAGTTGACCAACATTTGTAGGAGTAGGCCAATTGTGGATGGCCTCCACCTTGGAAGAATCAACTTCAATCCCATTAGCGGAAACCACAAAGCCAAGGAAAACCAACTTGTTTTGAGCAAATGTGCACTTGGGGAGGTTGGCATAAAGCTTTTCAAGACACAAGATGCATAAGACCTCTCTCACATGTTGCACATGGTCCTCGAGATTTTTGCTATAAATGAGAATATCATCGAAATAGACAACCACACTCTTGCCAATGAGAGGGCGCAAGATGTGATTCATGAGATGCATGAAAGTTGATGGAGCATTGGAAAGACCAAAAGGCATAACGAGCCATTCATAGAGACCAAGTTTGGTCTTGAATGCCGTTTTCCATTCATCACCAATGGCCATGCGGATTTGGTGGTAGCCACTACGCAAATCGACTTTAGAGAAAATCGTGGCACCACTCAATTCATCAAGCATGTCATCTAAACGCGGAATGGGATGGCGGTAACGGACGGTAATGGCATTGATGGGGCGACAATCCATACACATCCGTTGTGTCGCATCCGGTTTAGGCACAAGAATCACGGGAACCGCACAAGGGCTAAGGCTTTCGCGAACGTACCCTTTGGCGAGGAGATCTTGAATTTGGCGTTGGATCTCTTTTGTATCCTCGGGGTTGGTGCGGTAGGCGGCACGGTTTGGAAGCGGAGCGCCGGGTATGAGGTCGATGCGGTGTTCTATGCCCCGAAGTGGTGGTAGTCCATGAGGGAGCTCGTCGGGGAAGACGTCTTGAAACTCCTTCAAAAGAGACAACAAAGACGAAGGAATGTTGGTTAAGTCGTTAGTCGCCGACGATGGTCCCTTGCATATGAGCACATAGTGCAATATGGTGGATGGGTTTTCTTGGACCTCTCTCCACTCACTCTTGGTGGTTAGAAGGACACTCTTGGACTCACTCATATATGGCTTGTGGCGCTCACTATCTTTGTGGTGGGTCGCTCCCTCTCCTCTCATCTCACTATGGTGGGTGCGGAGTTGTGCCCTCGCTAAAGCCTTCGCATTATCGGCGATGATTTGGCTAGGAGTCATAGGGCGCAACTCAAATTCTTGTCGTTGACCTTGAAGGTGTATGTGTTGGAGAGTCCATCATGTATAGCCTTCTTGTCATATTGCCAAGGGCGGCCAAGCAACATGTGGCACACCGTCATGGGTACCACGTCACACTCAATAGTGTCCTCATAAGGGCCAATCTTGAAGTTGACGGTGACGGTATGTTGTATCTTGACGTTGCCCTTGTCACTCAACCATTGGATATGGTAAGAGTGAGGATGCTTGCGGAGAGTGAGGTTGAGCTTCTCACACAACTCGGTGCTTGCAAGGTTATGGCAACTTCCACCATCTATGATGACCTTGATTGATTTACCACCAATTCCGGCGCGGGTTTGGAAGATGTTGCACCGTTGTTCTTCCATAGCGTGAGGTTGTGTTCTTAGCACCCTTGTGACCACAAGTGAGGGACTTGGGTCATGCTCACATAAGAGAGGATCTTCTCCACTTTCTTGCTCGTAAGCTTCTTCACTTTCCACGGCGGCTTGCACAAGGGCCTCATATTCATCTTCATCTAGCGTCTCAATGTCACCATTCTCCATAGTGATCATAACCTTGGTGTTCTTGCACTCAAACGATTTGTGACCTTGGGTGCCACACTTGAAGCAAGTGACACTAGAGGGTCCCGTGGATGCCTTAGAGGAGGCGGTGGAGGAGACCGTTTGCTTCATGCGACTTTGGATAGTCGGTTTCTTGGATGTCGTAGATGACACGTCGGGCTTGGCACTTGTAGTAGGAGGAGTTGATGAAGCGAGCTTGGAGGAGAAGTAGGTCTTGACCTTGGAGTACTTGATGTCCTCAATCACTTGGCGCTCGGCCTTCGATGCTTGGTGGACCAACTCAACCATGTTGGAGTATGGTTGGAACTCCACAATTCTCTTGATGGGGTAGGTGAGGCCATTGAAGAAACGAGCAATGGTTTGTTCCTCGGACTCTTGGATGTTGGCTCGCATCATAGTGAGCTCCATCTCCTTGTAGAACTCCTCAACGGTCTTGGTGCCTTGCTTCAACTTTTGGAGCTTGTTGAAGAGGTCGGTCATGTAGTGAGTTGGGACAAAGCGAGCATGCATCTCTTTCTTCATCTCTTCCCAAGTGTCAATTGGGGGTTCACCCTTTTCTTCCCTAAGAGTGAGGACTTGCTCCCACCAAGTGTTGGCTTAGTCTTCAAACTCAAGAGACGCCATAGCCACCTTCTTGGCACCGGAGTAGTTGTGGATGCGGAATATCTTGTCAACCTTGAGTGCCCATGAGAGGTAGGCCTCGGCATCTTCTTCTCCCTTGAACTTTGGCATGGTGAACTTGAGCCGTCCAAACATGTTCTCTTCATCCTCCAAGGTTCTTCGGCGAGGACGGATGCCTTCATCTCTTGCGGCTTGAGGTGGGATAGGAAGTCTTGCACGACCAACCATAGCATTGGGTTGGCGTTGAAGGTGGACACTAGCTTCACTTGGTTCACGGTGATGATGTTGTTGAAGATCTTGTCGAGGTTGTTGGCGAGGCTCATTGTTGGCCCTGTCATCTTGATCATGTGGTGGATCTCCTCTTCCACGTTGATCATGGCGAGGATGGCGCCGGAGGTCTCGTCGAGGTGGATCTTGAGGACCTTGGTCTTGGGGTTGGCCGTCATGCCCATGGTGGGCATGGCGATCCGCTTGGTGACGATCTTGTTGTAGGACTTGGTCTTGTGGAGGACGCTCATGTGGACGAGCATGGCGATGGATTTCTCCGCGCCTAGAGTTGGAGCGAGAGTCTTCATGACGAGCTTGTGGGCGATGAGGTCGATGATGGTCTTCATGCCTTGAAGAGGAGCTTGAGGACGAAAGGCCACCATGAGAGTAGTAATCTTGTGGCGAGCTTGATGACGATGAAGTAGAACGGTGTCGGCGATGATGACCCAAGTTGGTGATGGCGCGCTCGAGGCTATCCATGCGCCGCTCCATGTTGATACGCGTACAGCACGCGTCCGTTGGGAACCCCAAGAGGAAGGTGTGATGCGTACAGCGGCAAGTTTTCCCTCAGTATGAAACCAAGGTTTATCGAACCAGTAGGAGCCAAGAAGCACGTTGAAGGTTGATGGCGGCGAGATGTAGTGCGGCGCAACACCAGGGATTCCGGCGCCAACGTGGAACCTGCACAACACAACCAAAGTACTTTGCCCCAACGAAACAGTGAGGTTCTCAATCTCACCGGCTTGCTGTAACAAAGGATTAGATGTATAGTGTTGATGATGATTGTTTGCAGAGAACAGTAGAACAAGTATTGCAGTAGATTGTATTTCAGATGTAAAGAATGGACCGGGGTCCACAGTTCACTAGTGGTGTCTCTCCCATAAGATAAATGGCATGTTGGGTGAACAAATTACAGTTGGGCAATTGACAAATAGAGAGGGCATGACCATGCACATACATGATATGATGAGTATTGTGAGATTTAATTGGGCATTACGACAAAGTACATAGACCGCTATCCAGCATGCATCTATGCCTAAAAAGTCCACCTTCAGGTTATCATCCAAACCCCTTCCAGTATTAAGTTGCAAACAACAGACAATTGCATTAAGTATGGTGCGTAATGTAATCAATAACTACATCCTCGGACATAGCATCAATGTTTTATCCCTAGTGGCAACAGCACATCCATAATCTTAGAGGTTTCTCTCACTCCCCCAGATTCACGGAGACATGAACCCACTATCGAGCATAAATACTCCCTCTTGGAGTTACTAGCAAAAACTTGGCCAGAGCCTCTACTAATAACGGAGAGCATGCAAGATCATAAACAACACATAGATATAAATTGATAATCAACATAACATAGTATTCTCTATTCATCGGATCCCAACAAACACAACATATAGCATTACAGATAGATGATCTTGATCATGTTCGGCAGCTCACAAGATCCGACAATGAAGCACATAAGGAGAAGACAACCATCTAGCTACTGCTATGGACCCATAGTCCAGGGGTAGACTACTCACTCATCACTCCGGAGGCGACCATGGCGGCGTAGAGTCCTCCGGGAGATGAATCCCCTCTCCGGCAGGGTGCCGGAGGCGATCTCCTGAATCCCCCGAGATGGGATTGGCGGCGGCGGCGTCTCTGGAAGGTTTTCCGTATCGTGGCTCTCGGTACTGGGGGTTTCGCGATGAAGGCTATTTGTAGGCGGAAGGGCAGGTCAAGGGGCGTCACGAGGGGCCCACACAGTAGGTCGGCGCGGCCAGGGCTTGGGCCGCGCCGCCCTATTGTGTCGCCGCCTCGTGGCCCCACTTCGTTAGCTCTCCGGTCTTCTGGAAGCTTCGTGTGAAAATAGGCCCCTGGGCGTTGATTTCGTCCAATTCCGAGAATATTTCCTTACTAGGATTTCTGAAACCAAAAACAGCAGAAAACAGCAACTGGCTCTTCGGCATCTCGTTAATAGGTTAGTTCCAGAAAATGCATAAATATGACATAAAGTATGCATAAAACATGTAGATATCATCAATAATGTGGTATGTAACATAAGAAATTATCGATACGTCGGAGACGTATCAGCATCCCCAAGCTTAGTTTCTGCTCGTCCCGAGCAGGTAAACGATAAAAAAGATAATTTCTGGAGTGACATGCCATCATAACCTCGATCATACTATTGTAAGCATATGTAATGAATGCAGCGATCAAAACAATGTAAATGACATGAGTAAACAACTGAATCATATATCAAAGACTTTTCATGAATAGTACTTCAAGACAAGCATCAATAAGTCTTGCATAAGAGTTAACTCATAAAGCAATAATTCAAAGTAGAGGTATTGAAGCAACACAAAGGAAGATGAAGTTTCAGCGGTTGCTTTCAACTTATAACATGTATATCTCATGGATAATTGTCAATGCAAAGTAATATAACAAGTGCAATATGCAAGTATGTAGGAATCAATGCACAGTTCACACAAGTGTTTGCTTCTTAAGATGGAGAGAAATAGGTGAACTGACTCAACAATAAAAGTAAAAGAAAGGTCCTTCAAAGAGGAAAGCATCGATTGCTATATTTGCGCTAGAGCTTTGATTTTGAAAACAAGAAACAATTTTGTCAACGGTAGTAATAAAGCATATGTGTTATGTAAATTATATCCTACAAGTTGCAAGCCTCATGCATAGTATACTAATAGTGCCCGCACCTTGTCCTAATTAGCTCGGATTACCGGGATTATCGCAATGCACATGTTTTAACCAAGTGTCACAAAGGGGTACCTCTATGCCGCCTGTACAAAGGTCTAAGGAGAAAGCTCGCATTGGATTTCTCGCTATTGATTATTCTCAACTTAGACATACATACCGGGACAACATAGACAACAGATAATGGACTCCTCTTTAATGCATAAGCATGTAGCAACAATTAATTTTCTCATATGAGATTGAGGATATATGTCCAAAACTGAAACTTCCACCATGATTCATGGCTTTAGTTAGCGGCCCAATGTTCTTCTCTAACAATATGCATGCTCTAACCATTAAATTAGTGGTAAATCTCCCTTACTTCAGACAAGACGGACATGCATAGCAACTCACATGATATTCAACAAAGAGTAGTTGATGGCGTCCCCAGGAACATGGTTATCGCACAACAAGCAACTTAATAAGAGATAAAGTGCATAAGTACATATTCAATACCACAATAGTTTTTAGGCTATTTGTCCCATGAGCTATATATTGTAAAGGTAGAGGATAGAAATTTTAAAGGTAGCACTCAAGCAATTTACTTTGGAATGGCGGAGAAATACCATGTAGTAGGTAGGTATGGTGTACACAAATGGCGTAGTGGTTGGCTCAAGGATTTTGGATGCATGAGAAATATTCCCTCTCGATACAAGGTTTAGGCTAGCAAGGCTATTTGAAACAAACACAAGGATGAAGCGGAGCAGCAAAACTCACATAAAAGACATATTGTAAATATTATAAGACTCTACACCGTCTTCCTTGTTGTTCAAACTCAATACTAGAAATTATCTAGACTTTAGAGAGACCAAATATGCAAACCAAATTTTAGCATGCTCTATGTATTTCTTCATTAATAGGTGCAAAGTATATGATGCAAGAGCTTAAACATGAGCAAAAAAATTTCCAAGTATCACATTATCCAAGACATTTTAGCAATTACTACATGTATCATTTTCCAATTCCAACCATATAACAATTTAATGAAGAAGAAACTTCGCCATGAATATTATGAGTAAAGCCTAAGGACATACTTGTCCATATGCAACAGCGGAGCGTGTCTCTCTCCCACACAAAGAATGCTAGGATCCATTTTATTCAAACAAAACAAAAACAAAAACAAACCGACGCTCCAAGCAAAGTACATAAGATGTGATGGAATAAAAATATAGTTTCAGGGGAGGAACCTGATAATGTTGTCGATGAAGAAGGGGATGCCTTGGGCATCCCCAAGCTTAGACGCTTGAGTCTTCTTGATATATGCAGGGGTGAACCACCGGAGCATCCCCAAGCTTAGAGCTTTCACTCTCCTTGATCATGTTGTATCATCTCCCTCTCTTGATCCTTGAAAATTTCCTCCACACCAAACTCAAACAACTCATTAGAGAGTTAGTGCACAATCAAAATATACATGTTCAGAGGTTACATAATCATTCTTAACACTTCTGGACATTGCACAAAGCTACTGAAAGTCAATGGAATCGAAAAATCCATCAAGCATAGCAAAACAGGCAATGCGAAATAAAAGGCAGAATCTGTCAAAACAGAACAGTTCGTAAAGACGAATTTTATTGAGGCACCAGACTTGCTCAAATGAAAATGCTCAAATTGAATGAAAGTTGCGTACATATCTGAGGATCACACACGTAAATTGGCATAATTTTCTGAGTTACCTACAGAGAATTAGGATGAGATTCGTGACAGCAAAGAAATCTGTTTCTGCGCAGTAATCCAAATCTAGTATGAACCTTACTGTCAACGACTTTACTTGGCACAACTATGCACAAAACTAAGATAAGGAGAGGTTGCTACAGTAGTAAACAACTTCCAAGACTCAAATATAAAATAAAGGTACTGTAGTAAAAACATGGGTTGTCTCCCATAAGCGCTTTTCTTTAACGCCTTTCAGCTAGGCGCAGAAAGTGTATATCAAGTATTATCAAGAGACGAAGTGTCAACATCATAATTTGTTCTAATAATAGAATCAAAAGGTAACTTCATTCTCTTTCTAGGGAAGTGTTCCATACCTTTCTTGAGAGGAAATTGATATTTAATGTTACCTTCCTTCATATCAATGATAGCACCAACAGTTCGAAGAAAAGGTCTTCCCAATATAATGGGACAAGATGCATTGCATTCAATATCCAAGACAACAAAATCAACGGGGACAAGGTTATTGTTAACGGTAATGCGAACATTATCAACTTTCCCCAAAGGTTTCTTTGTAGAATGATCAGCAAGATTAACATCCAAATAACAATTTTTCAATGGTGGCAAGTCAAGCATATTATAAATCTTCTTAGGCATAACAGAAATACTTGCACCAAGATCACATAAAGCATTACAATCAAAGTCATTGACCTTCATATTAATGATGGGCTCCCAACCATCCTCGAGCTTCCTAGGAATAGAAGCTTCGCGTTCTAGTTTCTCTTCTCTAGCTTTTATGAGAGCATTTGTAATATGTTTCGTGAAAGCCAAATTTATAGCACTAGCATTAGGACTCTTAGCAAGTTTTTGTAAGAACTTTATAACTTCAGAGATGTGGAAATCATCAAAATTTAAACCATTATAATCTAAAGCAATGGGATCATCATCCCCAATGTTGGAAACAATTTCAGCGGTTTTATCACAGGCAGTTTCAGCAGTTTTAGCAGTTTCAGGCAGTTTTTCGCGCTTTGCATTAGAAGTAGAAACATTGCTAACACCAATTCTTTTACCATTATTAGTAGGAGGTGCAGCAACATGTGTAGCATTAGCATTGCTAGTGGTGGTAATAGTCCAAACTTTAGCTATATTATCTTCTTTTTTATTTTCTTCTCTTTCCCACCTAGCACGCAATTCAGCCATCAATCTTATATTCTCATTAATTCTAACTTGGATGGCATTTGCTGTAGTAACAATTTTATTATTATGATTTTCATTAGGCATAACTTTCGATTTCAAAAGATCAACATCAGCGGCAAGACTATCGACTTTAGAAGCAAGTATATCAATTTTCCCAAGCTTTTCTTCAACAGATTTGTTAAAAGCAGTTTGTGTACTAATAAATTATTTAAGCATAGCTTCAAGTCCAGGGGGTGTGTTCCTATTATTGTTGTAAGAATTCCCATAAGAATTACCATAGCCGTTGCCATTATTATAAGGATATGGCCTATAGTTGTTACTAGAATTGTTCCGGTAAGCATTGTTGTTGAAATTATTATTTTTAATGTAGTTTACATCAACATGTTCTTATTGAGCAACCAATGAAGCTAACGGAACATTATTAGGATCAACATTAGTCCTATCATTCACAAGCATAGACATAATAGCATCAATCTTATCACTCAAGGAGGAGGTTTCTTCGACAGAATTTACCTTCTTACCTTGTGGAGCTCTTTCCGTGTGCCATTCAGAGTAATTAATCATCATATTATCAAGAAGCTTTGTTGCTTCACCAAGAGTGATGGACATAAAGGTACCTCCAGCAGCTGAATCCAATAGGTTCCGTGAAGAAAAATTCAGTCCTGCATAAAAGGTTTGGATGATCATCCAAGTAGTCAGTCCATGGGTTGGGCAATTTTTAACCAAAGATTTCATTCTTTCCCATGCTTGTGCAACATGCTCATTATCCAATTGTTTAAAATTCATTATGCTACTCCTCAAAGATATAATTTTAGCAGGGGAATAATATCTACCAATAAAAGCATCCTTGCATTTAGTCCATGAATCAATACTATTCTTAGGCAGAGATAGCAACCAATCTTTAGCTCTTCCTCTTAATGAGAAAGGTAACAATTTTAATTTTATAATGTCACCATATACATCCTTATACTTTTGTATTTCACACAATTCAACAAAATTATTGAGATGGGCAGCAGCATCATCAGAACTAACACCAGAAAATTGCTCTCGCATAACAAGATTCAGTAAAGCAGGTTTAATTTCAAAGAATTCTGCTGTAGTAGCAGGTGGAGCAATAGGTGTGCATAAGAAATCATTATTATTTGTGTTGGTGAAGTCACACAACTTAGTATTTTCAGGAGTACCCATTTTAGCAATAGTAAATAAAGCAAACTAGATAAAGTAAATGCAAGTAACTAAATTTTTTGTGTGTTTTTAATATGGAGAACGCAATCAAGATAGTAAATAAAGTAAAACTAGCAACTAATTTTTTTTGTGTTTTGATTTCGTGCAGCAAACAAAGTAGTAAATAAAATAAAGCAAGATAAAAACAAAGTAAAGAGATTGCGATGTGGAGACTCCCCTTGCAGCGTGTCTTGATCTCCCCGGCAACGACGCTAGAAAAAGAGCTTGATACGCGTACAACACACGTTCGTTGGGAACCCCAAGAGGAAGGTGTGATGCGTACAGCGGAAAGTTTTCCCTCAGTATGAAACCAAGGTTTATCGAACCAGTAGGAGCCAAGAAGCACGTTGAAGGTTGATGGCGGCGAGATGTAGTGCGGCGCAACACCAGGGATTCCGGCGCCAACGTGGAACCTGCACAACACAACCAAAGTACTTTGCCCCAACGAAACAGTGAGGTTGTCAATCTCACCGGCTTGCTGTAACAAATGATTAGATGTATAGTGTGGATGATGATTGTTTGCAGAGAACAGTAGAACAAGTATTGCAGTAGATTGTATTTCAGATGTAAAGAATGGACCGGGGTCCACAGTTCACTAGTGGTGTCTCTCCCATAAGATAAATAGCATGTTGGGTGAACAAATTACAGTTGGGCAATTGACAAATAGAGAGGGCATGACCATGCACATACATGATATGATGAGTATTGTGAGATTTAATTGGGCATTACGACAAAGTACATAGACCGCTATCCAGCATGCATCTATGCCTAAAAAGTCCACCTTCAGGTTATCATCCGAACCCCTTCCAGTATTAAGTTGCAAACAACAGACAATTGCATTAAGTATGGTGCGTAATGTAATCAATAACTACATCCTTGGACATAGCATCAATGTTTTATCCCTAGTGGCAACATCACATCCATAATCTTAGAGGTTTCTCTCACTCCCCCAGATTCACGGAGACATGAACCC
The DNA here is from genome assembly GCF_019359855.2 of Lolium perenne. Lineage (NCBI taxonomy): Eukaryota > Viridiplantae > Streptophyta > Magnoliopsida > Poales > Poaceae > Lolium > Lolium perenne. The sequence continues at coordinate 220,998,502 of NC_067247.2, forward strand.
ACTATCGAGCATAAATACTCCCTCTTGGAGTTACTAGCAAAAACTTGGCCAGAGCCTCTACTAATAACGGAGAGCATGCAAGATCATAAACAACACATAGATATAAATTGATAATCAACATAACATAGTATTCTCTATTCATCGGATCCCAACAAACACAACATATAGCATTACAGATAGATGATCTTGATCATGTTCGGCAGCTCACAAGATCCGACAATGAAGCACATAAGGAGAAGACAACCATCTAGCTACTGCTATGGACCCATAGTCCAGGGGTAGACTACTCACTCATCACTCCGGAGGCGACCATGGCGGCGTAGAGTCCTCCGGGAGATGAATCCCCTCTCCGGCAGGGTGCCGGAGGCGATCTCCTGAATCCCCCGAGATGGGATTGGCGGCGGTGGCGTCTCTGGAAGGTTTTCCGTATCGTGGCTCTCGGTACTGGGGGTTTTGCGACGAAGGCTATTTGTAGGCGGAAGGGCAGGTCAAGGGGCGTCACGAGGGGCCCACACAGTAGGTCGGCGCGGCCAGGGCTTGGGCCGCGCCGCCCTATTGTGTCGCCGCCTCGTGGCCCCACTTCGTTATCTCTCCGGTCTTCTGGAAGCTTCGTGTGAAAATAGGCCCCTGGGCGTTGATTTCGTCCAATTCCGAGAATATTTCCTTACTAGGATTTCTGAAACCAAAAACAGCAGAAAACAACAACTGGCTCTTCGGCATCTCGTTAATAGGTTAGTTCCAGAAAATGCATAAATATGACATAAAGTATGCATAAAACATGTAGATATCATCAATAATGTGGCATGGAACATAAGAAATTATCGATACGTCGGAGACGTATCACATGTTCGCATCATTGGCCGCCATTTGGCCATTCAAGTTGTCCGTAGCTTCACGAAGGAGGGCCAAGTCTTGGTTCACGGCGGAGAAGTTGTGAGCCACCTCATCGTATTGCTCATCGATGCGCGTCTCGAAGAGGGTGAGTTTCTCCTTGAACTCTTGTCGTTGCGTCCATAGGTTGTGTTGAGTAGCCAACCTCTCGGTGTTGCGGAGGATTTCGTCATCCCTTGTGGTATCTCCGTTCCTATCCATGATGGAAAGACAAGAACTATGTTGTGTATGTTAGTGGAAGGAGACTACCTCGCACTCTTACCAAGGTAAGATAGTATTGAGGCAATCAACCAAGCCAAAAGCAAGATCAAGTGTATCGGGACACACGCAAAACCACACGCAAAAGCTAGCAAATGTGGTGTTAGGCGAGTGTTGTGGAAAGCCAAAAGACAAATCCAAGATCGAGTATGTTGTTAAAAGTGGGTAAGGTCCAAAAATCCAAATGTCAATGTGAAGATCACTATAAACACGGAAAAGTTGTGGAACACACACACGGGATAAGCGGGGTTAGTGCAACCAAAAGTGAGCGGAAAAGTGTATGTATAAGTGCTCGGTGTCACACTAACACAAGGAGAGCCAAAGCTTCGGTTGCAAAGGAAGAGACAACAAGATTCACACGCGGCCTCTCTTCTCTTATCTCTCTTTTGCTTAAAAGCTTTTTCTCTTTTGTATATGGTGGCACTTGCACTCGTTTGTATCTATGGTGGCACTTTCACACTTTTGTATGTATGGATGTATGGTGCGACTTGCACTCTTTTTGTGTTTTGGGGGATTTTTCACACACTATGTTAGCGTTAGCCTCGCTTTTGCTATCTTGCCACACGAGTGTTTGCTTGGATGCTTTACTCAACACGACACACACACCTCACAATGCGGGGCCACGTGCAATGTCTCGCAACACTAAACAAGCAATGCTCGATGGGATAGATCGCAAAAGGAAGAGGGTTACAAGGGAAAACTGCAAGTTATACCTACGATGATGGTGGTGGTGGTGGTGGTGGTGGTGGTGGTGGTGAGCGCCGGGAAACGAGCTCAAAGGAGGGCGCGGAGCTGCGCCCGGTCTGGGGCCGGTTGGACCGGACCGAGGACCGGATGGATCCGGTTGCCGCCCGGTCGACCGGGTTCTGGGCCGGCTCGTCCGGTCTGGGGTCCGGTTGACCGGGTCTCAACCGGGTTCGTCGATTTCTCTCTCCTGTTCTTCCCCAAACCAAATCCAAAGAGCAAATCGACGGGAAAACGATGGAATTGGAGGCTCAAAGTTGGGGAAATAGTAGATCAAGCACAACAACACCAGATCCACGGACCAAAACCACTCAAAACGCAACCAAATCACAGATCGGTCAAGAGGCAATTTGGGGCTATTTTTGGGCATTTTTTGGAAAATTTTCTAGAAACGAAATCGGGTGGGTGGAGGGTCAAATCCACGGTAACCAAGAGCTGCTGATACCATATGATGAGATCTAAGATCCCGGGAGTGGCCCGATCTCGCGGTTTGACCCCGAAAACCAAGGGAGGAAGAGGTGGGAGAACGCGAGGAACACGAAGAACACGAAGAACGCCGAGACTCACGCACGCACACCAACCCGATACACCCGATACTTACCCCCGTGGCTCGATGGACCACGCCAATAGAATCTCCTGGAAGAGGCACGTGGCAGAATTCCCGGAGAGAGATTGGGGTTGGAGAAGAAGAGCTTGATGAGGGAGAGAGAGTAGCTTGTACTAGAATCTCACTCAACAAGATCCAAATCAACAACCAAGGTGCCTTGATTACAGAGGGATGATAACCCTAGGGAGACTAAGCTCAAAGGTAGGTTTGAGTTCAAAACAAGTCTAAGGGGTAAAGGAGGGGTCCAGGCTACTTATATAGGCATACATGGCCAGCAAGGGCGAACAGGTACGCGAATGGATAACTTAGGCAGTTTGGTGGGTCATTCCCGTCAAACCCGGTTTGGGTCCGGTCTGACCGGGCCTATGACCGGGCGGTCCGGTCCTGGGTCCGGTCGACCGGGCGCCAACCGGGAATCTGCGAGGTTTCCGGTTTCCTTCCGGTACGATGGAGCTGCGCCCGGTTGGGCGCCTGGTTGACCGGGCCTGGGACCGGGTCGTCCGGTTGTGGGGCCGGTCTGACCGGGTCCTGGACCGGCTAGCTCTCTTCTCTTCCTTGGAGCGCTTCGAGCGACGTCGGGTTCGGCTTCGTGATCATCTCCATGTCCAGCTGCTTCTCTCCCTCCCTTGACCTTGGCGTCTCCTCCTCTCCGGGGTCTTGATGCGCCTTGTACCTAATGACACATAGCACGTCGCCATGAGGTAGCAATCCATCCAAAGGGGTACCGAGATCAAGGGTGGTGAGGAGAGAGTTCACCTCATCATGTAGAGCTTTAACTCGGGCTCGCGTCATTGGACCACTTGGGGGGCTTGTTGGTCTTGGTGTGGAGGTGATCGAAGGCCACCCCGCATCAACGCGGCTGGGGAGCGACGTCCCCCAAAGGCGGCACGAACAAAACACGTCCCCCAAACGCTCAATCCGGCGCGGTTTGGGGGACGCTTTGGGGGACGCGGCTGGAGATGCTCTTATATAGGCTGAAGGTTAGAGCAATTTGCTCAAGGGAAATGAGGTGGGACTAAAAGAAAAGAAAAAGGGCGGCGGCGCGTGCGCGGGGCTGGCGTGGGAGGCTGGCGCGAGCTGGGCCATTTGGCCTGGCCGCATTTTTTTGTTCCTTTTTTATATTGAAATTGGAAATACATATCTGGAGGCTAAAAAATAATCAGAAAAATGCAAATAACGTACCGTTGGACTAAATTTAATATGCTTCAATATGAGACTAAATTTAGAACAAAAACATAAACTTTATAAAACCAAAATTTGACATACATGTCTATGTGGCTATATTGCCTTTTAGGGTTTAAACTCTTTTATAAAATAAAATATTTTATAAGTTTCAAAACATCCAAACAAAATAGAGTACTGTTGGAAAATCTTTTGAAAATAAGGTTTATGAAAACTCCATTTTGGAAAATACTTTTAAATACTTCAAAAGTTTTAATTCCTTGTAAAATTTCACTCAAATTCAAAAAATCAAGCATTAAAGTTATTTTTATTTCACATTCCAAAATTTAGAAAATTTCGGGATGTGACAGCTGAAGATTACTCATAAGGTGCATGTGCCATTTACAGATGATTATTATGTTGATGAGATAGAGTGCGATGTGTTGCCATTGGAGGTGTGTGGATTGTTACTTGGGCATCCATGACAGTATGATCGTTTTTTGGAGTTTGTTGAAGAGGTCGGTCATGTAGTTTGCGGCAGAAAGCGAGCTTGCATCTCCTCTTTCATATCTTGCCAAGTGTCAATGGGGCCATCACCCTTTTCTTCCCGTAGAGTGACCACTTGCTCCCACCATGTGCTAGCATAATCTTCAAACTCAAGAGATGTCATGGCCACTTTGTTGGCACTGGAGTAGTTGTGTATGCGGAAGATCTTGTCAACCTTGAGTGCCCATGATAGGTCGGCATCAGCGTCATATTCACCTTTCAACTTGGGCATGTTGAACTTGAGCTTGCCATACATGTTCTCTTCATCTTCCAAGTTCCTTCGGCGAGGTCGGATGCCTTCGTCTCTTGCGGCTTGTGGAGGGAGAGGAGGTCTTCTGCAGCCAACCATAACATTGGGTTGGTGTTGTAGTTGAACACTAGCTTCACTTGGTTCGCGATGGTGGTGTTGTCGAAAATCTTGACAAGGTTGTTGACGACGTCCATTGTTGGCTATCTCATCTTGAGCATTTGCCACGTCTCCTCTTCCATGCTAGTTGTGGCGAGGATGGTTTCGGAGATCACGCTGAGGTTGATCTTGATGACCTTGGTCTTGAGCATCAATCACTAGTAACATATGGGTTTTCAATGACGGTTTGATACTGACGTTTGAGAAATCCATCTGCGGTTGTCTTTTTCTATGACGATACGGCGTTTTTGCATCACAGATGGCGATTTGGGCCGCTCTGCCCGAAAAATTAGTGACGGGTGAGGTCTAAATGTTAACGATTGTGCAGAAATGAGCGTCATGGGTGGTGAGCGGCCCGAACTGCGGAGTCAGCAGGGGGGCGTCACAACAATTGGTTTTCGGGCCGGTGGAGACACTCTGCATGCTTCTGTTCACGCACTTTTCTGTCTGCCCGCCCAATAGTCTCGGCTTGTTCTTGTGGCATCATCATGTATAGCTCTCACTAGGATAGGTGTATGTATGGTGGAAAGAGAACTACCAAAAGGTCAAAACTAGCAACAAAATCGAGAAAATGTTCAAGTTAGAGAATAACCGATATGTACTCACACACACACTCAAAGCACATGCAAAAGGCTAAGAAATCTATATGTTGGTAGGTGCGGATGTGGATAGCAAACAAAAAGAACCAAAGAAAATGTCTATTGCCAAATGTGGGTAAGATCCAAAGTCAAATGTCAAAAGTGGTGATCTATGTCAAGAAAACACGGAAACACACACAAGGAAGAACAATGGGGTTAGCGCAACCAAGGAAGTGAGCAAGTAACAAAGATGGTCCTAACGAAGACTATTAGGTTGGTGTCTGATACGTCTCAAACGTATCTATAATTTCTTATGTTCCATGCTACTTTTATGATGATACACACATGTTTATACACACTTTATGTCATATTGATGCATTTTCCGGAACTAACCTATTGACAAGATGCCGAAGTGCCAGTTCCTGTTTTCTGCTATTTTTGGTTTCAGAAATCCTAGTAAGAAAATATTCTCGGAATTGGACGAAATCAACGTCCAGAACCTTATTTTTCCCGGAAGCTTCCAGAGAGCCAGAGTGGGACCAGAGGGGAGCCCTGGGGGCCCCACACGTGGTGGCGGCGCGGCCAAGGGGGGGCGCCCCCCTGGTGTGTGGAGCCCCCGTGGCCCCTCCGACTCCAACTCTTCGCCTATTTAAGCCTTCCTGACCTAAAACATCGAGACGAATAAGCCACGGTAGGAGAAACCTTCCAGAGCCGCCGCCATCGCGAAGCCAAGATCTGGGGGACAGGAGTCTCTGTTCCGGCACCCTGCCGGGACGGGGAAGTGCCCCCGGAAGGCATCTCCATCGACACCACCGCCATCTTCATCGCCGCTGCTGTCTCCCATGAGGAGGGAGTAGTTCTCCATCGAGGCTAAGGGTTGTACCGGTAGCTATGTGGTTAATCTCTCTCTCCCATGTACTTCAATACAATGATCTCATGAGCTGCCTTACATGATTGAGATTCATATGATGAGCTTTGTAATCTAGATGTCGTTATGCTATTCAAGTGGATTTTACTTATGTGATCTCCGGAGACTCCTTGTCCCACGTGTGTAAAGGTGACAGTGTGTGCACCGTGTGGGTCTCTTAGGCTATATTTCACAGAATACTTATTCTCTGAGTTATGATTTGAGTTGGATGTCTCTATGAAATTGTGGTGTGTTAGTACCTCCTATGAATGCTCACAGTGACAGCGTGGGGTGTTTATTAGTACTTGGGAATATATCTTTAAGGTTTGCCTACATGATGAATTAGAGTTCGTTATCTTGCCAGAGAGTAATTCAGGATAGCATAGTGAAGTGCTTATTTATATTCCTTTATGATTGCAATGTTGAGAGTGTCCACTAGTGAAAGTATGATCCCTAGGCCTAGTTTCTAAGCATTGAAACACCGTTTCCAACAAGTTCTGCTGCATGTTTACTCGCTGCCATATTTCATTCAGATTGCTATTACCACTCATATACATCCATATTACTTGTATTTCACTATCTCTTCGCCGAACTAGTGCACCTATACATCTGACAAGTGTATTAGGTGTGTTGGGGACACAAGAGACTTCTTGTATCGTGATTGCAGGGTTGCTTGAGAGGGATATCTTTGACCTCTTCCTCCCTGAGTTTGATAAACCTTGGGTGATTCACTTAAGGGAAACTTGCTGTTGTTCTACAAACCTCTGCTCTTGGAGGCCCAACACTGTCTACAGGAAAAGAAGCGTGCGTAGACATCAAGCTATTTTCTGGCGCCGTTGCCGGGGAGGAAAGGTAAAAGGCATTCACACTCCGGTCGCAGGTAACTAAGTTATTTTCTGGCGCCGTTGTAAGTGCTCGAAGCTATTTCCTTTAGATCCTGCAGTTGCATCTTTTTGTTTCTTGTTTTTCACTAGCTAGGCATAATGGAAAGTAACAGTGAGCTTTTTAAGCTATTTCCTGAGTTAAGACATGGATTGTTTGATGCGAAAATTAAAAACCTATTTTGCATGCTGGTAGCAATAATATTAATATGAACGCTTTGAACACCATTGTTGCTAATGATATGGAAAATTCTAAGCTTGGGGAAGCTGGTTTTGATGAGCATGATATTTTTAGTCCCCCAAGCATTGAGGAGAATTTTTTTTGATGATACTTTGCCTCCAATTTATGATGATTATAATGATAGTGGTCTTTTGGTGCCACCAACTATGTAGAGTAAATTTTATTATGATTATACTATGCCTCCTACACTTGATGAGAATAATAATGATAGCTACTTTGTTGAATTTGCTCCCACTACAATTAATAAGAATGACTATGCTTATGTGGAGAGTAATAATTTTATGCATGAGACTCATGATAAGAATGTTTCATGTGATAGTTATATTGTTGAGTTTGTTCATGATGCTACTGAAAATCTTTACGAGAGAGGAAAATATGGCTGTAAAAAATTTCATGTTACTAAAACACCTCTCTATATGCTGAAATTTTTGAAGCTACACTTGTTTTATCTTCCTATGCTTGTCACCTTGCTCTTCATGAACTTGTTTATTTACAAGATTCCTTTTCATAGGAAGTGGGTTAGGCTTAAATTTGTTTTGAATTTGCTTTTTGATGCTCTCTTTTGCTTCAACTCTTATTTATTGGGAGTGCGTCATTGAAATTGCTGAGCCCATCTTAATGGCTATAAAGAAAGCACTTCTTGGAAGATAATACATGTTTTATTTTACTACAGCAATTTTTGTTTTATATTTGAGTCTTGAAAGTTGTTACTACTGTAGCAACCTCTGCTTATCTTTATTTTATTGCATTGTTGTGCCAAGTGAAGTCTCTAATAGAAGGTTGATACTAGATTTGGATTTCTGCGCATAAACAGATTTTTTTCTGTCACGAATTTGGGCAGTGTTCTCTGTAGGTAACTCAGAAAATTCTGCCAATTTACGTGAATGATCCTCAGATATGTACGCAACTTTCATTAGTTTAGAGTTTTCTCATCTGAGCAAGTTTAGTGCCTCTAAAAAATTCGTCTTTACGGACTGTTCTGTTTTGACAGATTCTGCCTTTTATTTCGCATTGCCTCTTTTGCTGTGTTGGATGGATTTCTTTGTTCCATTAATTTCCAATAGCTTTGGGCAATGTCCAGAAGTGTTAAGAATGATTGTGTCACCTCTGAACATATGAGGTTTTGATTATGCACTAACCCTCTAATGAGTTTGTTTTGAGTTTGATGTGGAGGAAGTTTTCAAGGGTCAAGAGAGGAGGATGATATATGACTAGTAATGAGGCACGTGCAATGTACGTATCCGCAAATAATTTTTGAATTAAACATAGTGAAAGGAAAAAAAATTAGAAGCTAGTGTTTATAATATGTTTATCCCAATTTTCTCAAAGGGAAAGCTGATTGGAGATATTTCTGCATTAGCATGAGCGAAAGTAATGCATGGTCATCTAAACATATACGGCAACCTCTAATGCATAGCCATAGATCACCTGCAATAACTTGATCCTTGCAATGTCTATCCGAAAATAAAATCAGAACATGAAACACTTCAAATTTCAGCCGTTTGAAATTCTTGCCCAGTTTCTGGGCTGAATGAGTCTAGGTACTATTGTGCCCATCAGTAAGCGTGAAGCCAAACATTTGCAAGATATAATAATGCTGCTTTCGTAGAAATATTTTTCTTGCACATGATTCATGTCTTTATCTTTTGTTAGAAATATCTTACAGCTCCTGGCAGAGGCGTTCTTTTCAATCTTGAGCTTCATTTTCCTTGTAATTGGGCAGGCATGATATCTGCAATGAACAAAATATTTTTAGATTAGCATAACTCAGTTTGGTACGACACAAAATTTAAGAGTAATGTCGTCTAAGGTTAACATATCCAATTTTGGAACAAAAAATCGCAAAATTTCAGAAAAAACGCATATTGCATAATATGTGACAAATAATAGGGCATCATATAATTGAATGACTTACTTGCTCTAGTAATACTCTCGCACTCTCACTATTGCCGCATCACCATCAAAGTGCGAATCTCCTATCTGAGAGATTTAGCTGAGGAATATGTTCTGAGACTTCAAGTTCAGAGAAGATCATCCTATCTCATGTGAGAACTCAAGATTGAACCACCGAGACAGAAGTGGAGCAGGACGATGGAACTGCTACATGCATCTGGACAACATCAAACATGTCCTTATTATTTAATTGCAAGCATCAAACATGTCCTTATCCAGCGCTCTCCTAACCATAATAAGGGAACTGAACATAAAATTATTGGCTTACAATTTCTCAAATTGGACTATTATCCCAAGCATACACGGGAGACATGTGCAATGAAACAAGATAGAAACATGAACATCATGTTCGACCTAGCTATTGACTTGAGAGAAGGTGGCATGTTAAGAAAAAAGGAAACAAGGTACAATAAAAAAAGAATGTTGCTCACATTTACTGATTCTACCTGTGTAGTCAAATTTAGGGAAGATATAATGAAAAGCATTCACTGATAAATCCACAGTGGCATTATCTCTTACAGACGTATACGTTAAGTGGTCATGTTGAACCTGTAAGTGAAGACATTCTCGAAAAAAAAACCCTGTAAGTCCAGACGTGGTAAAAAGGTGAAAGGGAAACAACAATTGCCGCTCACATTAACTGATTGTACCTGTAGTCAAATGTAGGGAAGATATAATGAAGATCATTCACTAATAAATCCACAGTGGCGTTATCTCTTACAGAAGTATATGTTAAGTGGTCATGTTGAACCTGTAAGTCAAGACATTCTCGAAAAAAAAAAACTTGTAAGTCAAGACGTGGTAAAAAGGTGAAAGGGAAACAACAATCTGGATAAATCTGAAATAAAATCTGAACTTTGTTGTCATAATTTAGAAGTTCAAATATAACACAAGTGGACTCGAGACAAACTGCAGTCTTTTCTTATACTAGATGACCCGGTGCGCCCCGGCGCACACGCAAAAGCAAGACAATACTCTAACTATAATTTTTACTCGACTGATGTTTATTTAGTTGTCCAAGAATTCAGTAGGTCTTTGAGAACCTGGGAGCAATGCTCTCTTCGTTTTCAAATCCATCTTACACATATTTAAAAAAAATTAAAAATTGAAGTAAAAAAAATTGCACGTACATCTTCACGTGCTACACACTCACAAAGTCGTTTCAGGAAAAAATCGACTTGTCATGTAGCCTATGTAAAAAAAAGATAAAATTCAGTGCTCGAAATAAGGCTATTCACAAGATAAATTTATCTTTTTTACATAGACCATAAAAAAATATTACTTTTAATGAAACTTGGCTATCTCAGATGTAGAAATTTTTTAATTTTTTGTGACACTTCCAAATATAATTTTTGTTAGAGGGAACCTATGCACCCGAAAACCAAATTAAATTTCTGATACAAGCAATCCTTCTTAAGGAAAATAATAACTTTCAAGCAACTATATAAAGATAACACATTTTTTGGGCGCCGTCAACACGTTCAATATAGTGTTATTTTCTTCAATAAAAATACACCAGCATCATCACTAAAGAAGCACAAATGAGGGCAGGCCACACAAGGTGGTCCTGATCATACTTGCATACCAAAATTACTATACATCATAACACCAGCTCCTCTGATATCGAGCCTATAAAACAAATACTGTACAAAAAGATTTCTCAAAAAAATACTGTACAAAAAGAACCATGATCAATTATACAGCTTAGATGACCTGTTACGCCCGACGCAAAGGCAAAAGCAAGGCTATGGAACTAATACTTTCATATAAATAATACAGAACATCAGTAGGGAAAATTATATGTACATCCTATGGATAATTGTTTAAATATGCTATGTTATATCCAGTGATTTTTGGGTTTATGTAAGATCTTTTTCATGTTCGTGTTAAGTTCTATCTATTCTTACAAAATGAGATTGTTACAATTTTCCATCAAATATAGTTATATTGATATAGCGGTGTTAATCACTTTCTTACATGAGGCTGAAGCCTTGTATAAAGACAGGTACTAATACACGAAAATCCATCAGACTAATCACATGCATTAATTGCATTGCTCATTAGTTCATATTAAGATTGAATACATAGTTTAACAAATCACAAGCACCTAAATATATGGAACTGACATCGGCCATAAATTAGAAGCTCTAGGCAGAGAAAAATAGTACTAAATAAGAAAATGTTTTCACATTCAGTTTCATAAGCGAAAAAAACATGTATTTAGATTACATATCGTTTAGCACTAAATATAACATCAGTTGTTAAGGATCAACACCAGCTCTAAGCGAGCAAAAGGGTGCATCAGAACTGTCATAATGATTTTCAACAAGCCAGCTAAACTTCACACCCAGATAACTGACCATCATTGGTCTCGTTGTGAATAGGAACAATCTCACAATATTAATGGATGGCGTCTTTCAGGGGATCGTAAACCCAATTCCTCCGCCTTCTGCAGTAAAATCGAGTCTCTCATAGTCAGCTGATCCGCACTTGACTCCTCCACCCAATCGTACTTTCTGCTGGAGAAAAAAGGGTCAACAAGCACGAACCCACACCGACAACTCAACACACGCACATAAATCTCGCATGCTCTTAGCATCACCGGCCACGGCTGGTAGCACCCCCACCTGCTTCTCGTAGTATCCCTGGCCGTCTTTAGCAGCACTGTCGCATGTCCCTTGCAGCACCGTTTCCTGTCCCTGGCAGCACCTTTGGCCCCGCCGCACCATCGTCGCCGCTCGCAGCATCAATGGCCACAGCTGGCAGTACCCGCAGCTCGGAAATAAAGTCTTCCTTTCAGATCACTACAGTGCCCTGGGAATAGAGGATGAGAGCCAGTGTACACATGGCGCAGAGCAGGATTTCGAACAGCAAAAAAAAGCAACCAACTGTGCAAAGAACAATTATTAAAGTCTGAAGCAGATAATAAGCTACACAATTGCCCCCATCAAGTCATTATTATTTTCTGAATAAACTAAGCACTAAAATATGCTATTTGGGTAATATTAGCTAATTTGGAAGTATCGGCCAGAAGGCTCTTTCGTTTCTCATTTTCAAAGTAGTTTAGCTCTTTCTGATGATAATAACTCTTGCACATCAGTGGAGCAACACTGTTTAGCCTCTCACATTTACAAATAGATGATCATAGGCTCATCGCCATTCTAGTATATTTGTATCAACAGGTCACCATTTCTGACTGATCCTAGCAGCAGATCATACAGTAGGTAGGCAGCAAAATTACTGTGACTGAACAAAACACACGTATGCTGTTATAATTCCATCAGATGCTTACTTTCCATATTTGCCAGCTCTATTGTTATAATTTGCATACTGTTGCAATTCATTAACTATATGTATATATAATAATACTTGCTAAAGTACTGATCTCTAAATTTCAAAAATATTCAGACCAATCTAAGTATTGCATTATAAAGTTCATGTGTCAAATTGTATATTCGCCTGGCTTAACAGCTAGTAAATCATGGGTACAACCAGTTCGTTTTAATCCTAAGATATTAGAAGTAAGACCTAGTTAGAAGTGGCCTACATTGCCAAATAAGAGTACTCTAGGCCTTCTAATTCTTAATTATTTCTTCCTGTGTGCCTTCATACACTATATACCATATGCTGCACACCTACATTTAAGATTTACCTTTGTTCTTCCAACTACAACATTATAAAGTTACGTGCCCTGCCACATCAAGGGCTAAAGGTAGTTCAGATTAATAACCATGAGATTTGGGAACGTTATAATGACATTGCCTACAGCCCTCAGAGAACCTCGCCTTAAGATAAGTTGGTGTGTGCAAAGAAAGGTGTACCTAAGTGTTGATGGGGGATGCTGTAGCCACCAGGCAGGGCTGCAGATCTCCCACTTTGTCTGTCCTGAATTAGACATCTGCAGCGCCTTGGCATTGAGCAGGAGCTCCACACCATCAAGGCATCAGAACATCAACAACAAATTCACTGCAACTTGTGCACCATTCTGCCGGAGAAAGGAAATGGTGCAGCTAAGAATTCAACACCAACAATCTCACACAAACAAAACGCCTCCAGGGCATAAACCTTGCTTGTTGTTTGGACTGATCTGACCTAAAGCAGATGTCAACTATCTGCACCTGAAAAAGGAAATCCATAAATTTTTCAAAAGAGATAAGAAAGGAGAGCAAAAGGCATGTATACTGAGACACACTAACAGAGAAATCTATTATACGAGTAAATTTCGGATCTTGTCAATTTCACTCAAATTTATGAATTTCATGACCTAATTATAATAATAGCTCATGATGTCTATACTCTCTTCCTCTTCTATAAAGCCTATATGGAGCAGGTACATGGAAATTAAGGAAATCCATCTATAATAAGCGAAAAAATATTAAAACACTGAAAATAGTACAGATAAATGAGAGCAAAGGAGAAGATTATTGAACTTGGATGCACGCTAATGCATTTAAGTGAAACTGGAGAAATATGTCTGATATACTGAAACAGAGTGGCTGGTAGAGTGAACTTACTGGCGTTATCAATGAATCAATTCAATGATACACACAGAGGCATGCAATTATTCAATAAACGGTTGAAGAGTGAGCATAAATTTGTATGATGTGCCAAAAGGTTTCCTAAAAGGATGGATGAATGGATGAAATATGTAAAGAGCATATTTATATCAGTATTAGGTTCAAGAATGTGACATGTGCCATCCCCTGTTTTCTGAGAGAAACACTAAAACTTGTGTTCTATTTGTTCATTTCTAATTAAAAGCAATTTACATTTATAGTAATGGCAAGATTAACTATGCTCGCTGAACATGAAGCGCCAAAAGTAAGAGCATGATTTAGAAGAAACATTAATATCATAGTAACAGTAAGATTATCTAAGGGAAATTTAAAAGTGAGGCAAAAAGGGCACAGTCGGATGCAAGAACATAAGAACAGAACAGGGGCTTGAAGACCTCACCTCAGGAAAACAAACAGATGGACTCAGTGTGTGAGAGAGATACTTGAGGCTTGAAGGCCTTATCTAAGAGCAGCTAACAGAAGAACTGAGGGGGCAACCTGGAGCAAAACCCAAAAACAAAGGATGAGATAGTATAGTGATCTGAACAATTAGTACCATTCAGATGCACCAAATATCCCAGTTCGAAAGCATATATCTAACCTAGATAAGTTGTTAAGCTCAATATAGCAGGAAGATAACAATTTAGCATATATCAAAATCAAAATATGTGACCTGAATGCATGAGGCAGCCCAGCTACTCTACTGGGAAACACCAGATGAACCTTGAGCTTACCCACATCATGGTCACAAGATCCGAGGGGCAAAGCACATGCAAACCAAAATAAAATCTGTGAGAGAACTTTTTAAATTTCGCCCAGCACTAACTAATCAGAGGAATGCAGAAGGTTTGCAGTGGCTAAAATTCTAATCCCAAAGGGTCAGGAAAGAAATAGCTGGATCTTGATAAACTAATTAAAAGAAGTGATGTTGCTCAGCTTTGCAACATCGTATGACCAAAAGGCCAAGTCCTAGGCTTGGCCTATTATTTTAGCCTGCAAGTGTTTTGTGTCTGCTGCGATATGCAAATCAATAGTGGCATACGGATTTGGTCATATAAGAGGTAGTGACTCCGGCTGCCCGTGTCAAGCATAATCTGGATCCAGAAAAGTACACAAATGCCAGGTCTCAGAAATAATGTTCTTTTGACTTGGCAACAATCAAGCTTTTCATTTGTCTAAAACTAAACAATGACATATTCGCCCCTACCATTTTCTCTTATGGTGGTCAAGCTGGTCTACATGCCAGAGCTTAAGCATCATTATATCATTTCTAAAATATTTGTATTTTGTAGTGAACCCTCAAACTATGCTCAACCGGACGAACAAAAAAATGATCTACAGAAGAAATTAACATGGGAGAAGGAGATGGCATTATCCACCTTCCTAACATCCCATGCTGTCTCATAAAACCACAAGCAAGTAAGGAGGCAAACCTGATGGTACCAATGGTTCAAATAAATAAGGAGAAATCAGGGACAAAGAGATGTACATAGTCTACTTGCACTCACAAATTGGTGTTGAATTTCAGTTTGCATCAAACATCCAGTCATGCTACCATTTCATCTAATATCAAGTCTAATTTCAATGCTAACGGTGTATAAAAAACAACTTTCTGGGACAAGATTACCTGATAGTCTACCAGATATTTCAACCCGATAATGGTCCTATCATGAAGGTGTCATGAACAAGAAATGCTTCAAGCAACTGTCAGTTTTTGGGACAGATTCTTTGAGGTACATCTTCTGTCTCTTGAGCCACTCGACATACGGTAATTAAGTGCTTCAGCATCCAGCTCAGTACCAATTCCTACAGGTAATCACACACAGAAAACATGAGTTTGAAAACCAAATTTGGCAAAAGAAAATCGGTAACCAGAGATGATGAAAAAGAAAAGGCACTAAAGAAATAGGGTTCAAAAAGTCAGTCACCTGGGTGAAGTCTGCAAAGAAATACTCTTTGATCTTCTCAGTTACAGCCAGCTCCCTCTCCAGGATCCTCAGGAACTGAAACAACGCAACATGAGACATTATTACTTGACCTAGTTTTATAGAGAATGCACCTAGCAGAACACATCAGGTCGTGGCTAAAACATAATAAAAATGACAAGCATAATTAGCATCATTCAACAGTGGCTAAAACAAGCAGCATGGCATGGTCAAGAAGTAAACAAGATGAGATCGTAGGTGCAGAGACAATATAAGAGAACTTCTGCTCACAGTTATATCCATACAAGCTCATGGTCTGCAAACAACTTCTTGAGCTGCATAACATAAAAGGATAGGAGTCCTTAAAATAATGTAATTCATCCAAGATTGGAGAAATATGTATCTTCTATTTATGAAAGAAATCCATATAAAAAATAACGCTGACATAGAGTTGGAATCGACACCTTCCTGAGGACATCCCCTTTCTTGTAATGATTGCTTTGGCTTCTGCTCACAGCGTGAACATCTTGATAGTAGCTACCGATTAGCTAGTCTAATCTCCAAGAGCGGAGCTGAAAGGCCAATTTAGATTAGGACGTAAAATTTACAATGTTCATATTAATGGACTAAAACACGATAAACTTCCGATTAGTAAGGCGTTTGGGTAACAAATAATTCACAGTTTTGAGACACATCTCATCCACGGAAGCGCAACTACAGATTATCATGCTCAACCTGAAGGTAGGAAGAAATCAAACCTAGACAAGGAACAATAGAGACGAGGCCAGGTAACGAACCAACAAACATGGCAAAGCCTAGAAGAGAGTAATCAAGAGCGGATGTGAAGATTTGGGAGCAGATGGGAAAAAGATTTGGGAGATGCTCACGTGGGCATCATAGGCATCGGCCGAGCTCGCTCTCAAGCAAGTGCACGTGGTTGCGTGCTCCATCCCCAACGCCGTGGTGCCTGGGGGCGCAGACGAGACGAGCCGCCGGGCAGAAGATTTGGGACAGGCGAGAAGGTTGGACCCATAAGCTGGCCGACCGCCGCCTCAATCTCCCGAATGGCGCCGGAGCCCGAGGACGGCGGCGGCGGCTGCCCGAGGGACGAGCAGCGGCAACCTTCAGGCCTCCGCAGCAGCCGACCGGCTTTGCTCCTCCCCTTTTGCAGGTGGCCGGTGCATCTCCGCCTCCCTCATTCTCCCGTATCCTCTCGCCGCCCCCATTGGCAAACAAGAGAAGCCATGATTGGGGGACTTTTTCACCACGGGCGTGCGATGATGTCGATCTAGGGTTTTCACCTGCCCCACGCGCGCGTAGGAGAAAGAAGATGACTCGGACGAGCGGGCGTGGGTGCCTCCGACCGGTGGCCCGCACACACAACTGGTCCCATAAGTCATTGGCTCGTTTGGACAAGCAAAAGGTGATAAAATAATTACCACATCCGACGGCTGAGGTGAAAAGTGGGATGCAGATTTTACTGTTGCTGGGCAAATGAACGATCCAGATCAATGTGCCCCTCTCAGATGGCCTGGTTGAGAGGGTAGTCTAGCATCATTTATAGGAGAAATTGGAACCTTAACATCAACTTTCTGCCAACCAGCTGTTGTGTCTGCGTGAGCTTGTGGAAGAGAAAAACTTGTAAGTGAGGCAGGATCAGATTCTGCAAAGTTATAAAGCTCCAGGATAAGGTGAAAGAGAAGCTTCATGTCAAAGTTTCTTCAAAATTAACACAAACCGAGCATAAATCCATTATCTGATTCAAACATGAATACACCATTTAGAAACAACTTCACGAAGCATCATAATTCAGATTTTGGGGTTTTGTTAATTAATCTACCATCATGGATCATTATGTGTACTTTGTGCAATAGCTAAGTTCCTACAGGAAGATGTAGGAAAATATTGTAATACAATGAAAGGGATACAGAACTAACAATTTCCGGTGATTCGCCAATATCATTCTTCGACACTCCAGCGGACTGTGCATCTCTTCAGCATCCCTCATGGTCAGACGTATTCCTCTAACACACCACATACTATTCCTCTAACACACCACATACTCTTAGAACAAGTAGCTGGTAACAAAATTACGTGATCTAACATACAAATTGAACTTGCAAACGCCCAAATCAACTTAGACGTGTCAACTGTCGATACAGACGGTTGAATTCCGTACCAGCTGTGTGATGTGTTGGTCGAGCTTAATGCAGATGTTGCCATTGCGGTCCTCACGGAGGCGAACGCTGGCAGCATCTCTCATGCAGTCATCGATCGTGGAGAAGTCCAGGTTGCGGGCAGATCCCGTCACAGGAGTAGGGCGTGGATCACACAAGTACGATTGAGTATCCTAGCGGCGATGGAAGATTGAATTAGTGCATGGGAAACAAAGAGAACATCAACGGGATCATGCAATAGCAATGAACTGGACCGTGGCTCAGAATGGATGGAGATCGAAGGCGGAGGAGCGTCGGCTGAATTGGGGAAGGAGACGCTGATGCCCGCGGAGTGGACGTCAAGCGCGGCGGTAGTCAACGTGGTCGTCATCCGTGAATCCGCGCGCACCTCTTGCTGGCAGGATCGTCCCAGGGCGACGCCTCAGAGGAGAACGAAGGCGGCGGCGCGATCGTGGGCACACGGCAGCGCATGCGACTGAGGCACGGCAGCATCGCTGTAATTGCGGAAGTAGGCGTCGCCCATGTCGGTGTAGTCGGGCGTGCGCGTGGGCATGGGCATGCAATCCAGGCGTGGCCGATATCGTGTTGGGTTTTGGTGTGGGCCGTCGACCATCCGTCGGATGGAAGGTAACGTGATTTTTGGGTGGGGAGAATGGGTGAATTTAGATCATTAGATGAACTTTGATAGACGGTTCAGATTTTATTTTCCTACACAAGTTTGTGCCTTTATAAGTAGTAGAGATTAAGAAGAGTGAAAAGTCTAAGCTTGGGGATGCCCCCGTGGTTCATCCCTGCATATTTCAAGAAGACTCAAGCGTCTAAGCTTGGAGAGGCCCAAGGCATCCCCTTCTTCATCAACAATTTATCAGGTTTCTTCTATTGAAACTATATTTTTATTCCGTCACATCTTATGTACTTTACTTGGAGCCTCTGTGTGTTTTTATTTTTGTTTTTGTTATTTTCATTCTATGAATAAATGCTTGTGTGGGAGAGAGACACACGCCGCTGGTTCATATGAACACATGTGTTCTTAGCTTTATTCTTAATGTTCATGGCAAAGTTTGAAACTGCTTCGTTAATTGTTATATGGTTGGAAACAGAAAATGCTACATGTGGTAATTGGTATAATGTCTTGAATAATTTGATACTTGGCAATTGTTGTGCTCATGTTTAAGCTCTTGCATCATATACTTTGCACCTATTAGTGAAGAAATACTGTAGAGCTTGTTGAAATTTGGTTTGCATGATTGGTCTCTCTAAAGTCTAGATATTTTCTAGTAAGGGTTTGAACAACAAGGAAGACAGTGTAGAGTCTTATAATGCTTGCAATATGTTCTTATGTGAGTTTTGCTGTACCGGTTCATACTTGTGTTTGCTTCAAACAACCTTTCTAGCCTAAGCCTTGTATTGAGAGGGAATACTTCTCATGCATCCAAAATCCTTGAGCCAAAAACTATGCCATTTGTGTCCACCATACCTACCTACTACATGGTATTTCTCTGCCATTCCAAAGTAAATTGCTTGAGTGATACCTTTAAAATTCCATTCTTTGTCTTTGCAATATATAGCTCATGGGAAAAATAGCCTAAAAACTATTGTGGTAATGAATATGTACTTATGTATCTTATTTCTTATAAGTTGCTTGTTGAGCGATAACCATGTTTCTGGGGACGCCATCAACTATTTCACCTTTGTTGAATATCATGTGAGTTGCTATGCATGTTCGTCTTGTCTGAAGTAAGGGCGATTTATCATGAGTTGAATGGTTTGAGCATGCATATTGTTAGAGAAGAACATTGGGGCCGCTAACTAAAGCCATGATCCATGGTGGAAGTTTCAGTTTGGACAACAATCCTCAATCTCTTATGAGAATATTATCTGTTGTTGAATGCTTATGCATTAAAGAGGAGTCCATTATCTGTTGTCTATGTTGTCCCGGTATGGATGTCTAAGTTGAGAATAATCAAAAGCGAGAAATCCAATGCGAGCTTTCTCCTTAGACATTTGTACAGGCGGCATAGAGGTACCCCTTTGTGATACTTGGTTAAAACATATGTATTGCAATGATAATCCAGGTAATCCGAGCTAATTAGGACAAGGTGCGGGCACTATTGGCATACTATGCATGAGGCTTGCAACTTATAAGATATCTTATACATAACACATATGCTTTATTACTACCGTTGACAAAATTGTTTCTATGTTTTCAAAATAAAAGCTCTAGCACAAATATAGCAATCCCTGCTTCCCTCTGCGAAGGGCCATTCTTCTACTTTTATGTTGAGTCAGTTTACCTATTTCCTTCCATCTTAGAAGCAAACACTTGTGTTAACTGTGCATTGATTCTTACATACTTGCTTATTTGCATTCATCATATTACTTTGCGTTGACAATTATCCATGAGATATACATGTTGAAAGTTGAAAGCAACTGCTGAAACTTGTATCTTCCTTTGTGTTGCTTCAATGCCTTTACTAAGAATTTATTGCTTTATGAGTTAACACTTATGCAAGACTTATTGATGCTTGTCTTGAAAGTACTATTCATGAAAAGTCTTTGCTATATGATTCAGTTGTTTAGTCATTGTCTTTATCATTGCTTTGAATCACTTCATCTCATATGCTTTACAATAGTATGATCAAGATTATGATAGCATGTCACTTAAGAAATTATCTTTGTTATCGTTTGCCTACTCGAGGACGACTAGGAACTAAGCTTGGGGATGCTTGATACGTCTCAAACGTATCTATAATTTCTTATGTTCCATGCTACTTTTATGATGATACACACATGTTTTATACACACTTTATGTCATATTGATGCATTTTCCGGAACTAACCTATTGACAAGATGCCGAAGTGCCAGTTTCTGTTTTCTGCTGTTTTTGGTTTCAGAAATCCTAGTAAGGAAATATTCTTGAAATTGGACGAAATCAACGCCCATAACCTTATTTTTCCCGGAAGCTTCCAGAGAGCCAGAGTGGGACCAGAGAGGAGCCCTGGGGGCCCCACACGTGGTGGCGGCGCTGCCAAGGGGGGGCGCCTGTAACGGCCCCGGGTAGTACCCTAATAGATTTGTTTGTTCCTTTTCTTTTTTTGCATCATCATGGCATATGCATCGTACCATCCATGGTTTTTACAAAATAAAAATTATTTTCAAACCCTAATTATTTTGTTTCCCCTCTCATATGGTTTAATAAACCCCTCTCCCCTTTCATTTAACAAAACCCTAAAATCAAAACAAATACAAATATTATTTTAATTACTTTGTTCTCTATCTCCACATCTCTGTTTCAAATTCAAACTTTATGTGAATTGAATTCAAACTCAATTGCAAAACAGTTTTGAAAGAAAAGAGAAAAAGGTTTTAAAGAGAAAACCCCTCTCCCCTCCGCCTGGGCCCTCTCTCTTCCCTGGCCTCTCTCTCCGGCCCATCTCTTTCCCTCTTCCCCCGCAGCAAACACCACTGCCAGCCCAGCAGCCTGGTCCACCTCGCCTCGGCCCGTACCCCTTCATCCCTCTCCCCTTTCTTTTTTCCTTTCATGCTCGACAACGACAGGACAGGGACACGCACATCGCGTAAGGTCCCCATCATCCTCCACCGAGCGCCCGCTCCCCACCTGCTCCCTCACGCGCCCCCTTCTTCTTATCTTCTACGCCTCAGAAACCCTAGACCATCTCCTCCCTCGCGCCGCCATCTTCCTCCTCTTCTTCCCATCTTACTCCTCTCTTTGTGAACAAAACGAAGAAGAGAAAACCCCCCACTGCCACCAACGTTCTCACCATGGCTCCGCCTCCAAACACCACCCCCCGCCGTTCTGAGGGCACCGGCAGATGCGCCTTGATGTCCTTGTTCTCCACGCCAGAGGAATCGAGCTCAGACGCTCCCAGTCGCCGCCAATCCAGCCGTTTCTTCTTTGTCTCCGGCAGCAAATTTTGATAATTCCGGTCGGCCTAGTCCTTCCCCGGCGACCTTGACCTCACAAACATGTTCTGGGTAACCTCCTCTTCCTCCTGGACACTTCCTCCTATTTTATCATTTCCGTTTTCTGCCTCTCCATTGTCATGACCGACGTTCCTCCGCAGCTTCTCCCCGCCGGCGAGGATGTGGTGCATCCCCGACCATCTGACCAACCTCATCTGGACCGCCACGCCAAGGCGCATCTCCGACGCTAGTTGCCTCGTCCCGGTTCGCCTGGAATCCACAGATCCGTCCTCGCCTGCAACCTCCGCCATGGCCACTGATTCCCTGAGCTTCGCCTGTTCTAGTTCAACTAGTCGACGGCCCTTTTGTTTGACACGATCTGGCCTGTAGCTAAGCTGGTTCGTTCCTCCTATCTGGATCAAGAGATCCTGAGTTCCAATCCTCCTACAGGCAATTTTAGCCCACCTCTTCTTCTCTGTTTTGCCAGGTCTTCCGCAGCTGGGCCTCAGCCCACTCGCGTGCCAGCCTCCTTTTTGCCAAGCGTGCGACGGGCCGCTATCCGTCGCCGCCTTTGCTCAGGTCCGGCCCTGCTCCATATCTCTCTCTCTGTTTGTTTTATTGTTTTGCAAATCTTCTAAAAATCATATCTCTTAATTTATAACTCGAAATAAAACATGTTATATATGAAAATTGATCAGAAAAACATAAGGAACATTAATATGCCATCCATGCATCTGTATGCATCTTGCATCGTGTCGATATGTGGTAGTTATGCATGTTCATCTCACATATATGCGGAGTATTTTTGGGATTTCCACCTAGGTTTTCCCCGCTCCGTTTAATATTGAAGTAGCGCACCCCTGCCATGTCTTGCCATGCTAATCAACAATTAAATTGCCGGTAGAAAATGCAACTTCAACCTAAATTGCTTGTCCGTTCCGACTCCGATTAATTTGGATAAGTTGCATCGCCGCATCATGTTTGCCATGTCATGCATGCATACCATATCATGAGCATGCCGATTCTTCTGCCATAGTAGTAAGTTTTGCATCCGATGTGTGTTCTAGCATTTGCTTCTTCACGGATAGGATCGCGAAGTGGTGCGGTGAGGTACGACAAGTCCCCCGGATGTTCCTCGACAAGCTTTAACAGGCAAGCATTTCCCCTATACTCCTGCCCCTGCAGCAGTCGCTTACCTATTTTATTTTGCCTTCTCCCTCATGCTATCCTTAAGTTGCGTTCTTGTCACGTGTCCTTTCCACTTGTTACCTTAAGCAGCCCATATTGCCACCATCACCTCCCACGGCTATTGTTTGGTTATCGAGTCTGCCCTTGCGAGTCGTAGTGCATGCTAGTGCTGTTTTATCTCGTTATTGTTATCTTATCGGGTTATATGCTGGGAAGAATCATGGTTACTTTAGTTGTTGATAATTGTTTTAGCGGAGGCATCGGTGAGTCAGCTGCTCGTTTTGTGACGGCTCACTTGTGTTTCCTAAATATCTTAGGACCCCGAGTTCTTGTTATCTGTTTCGAGACTGAGCGCTCTAACCATACGTGGGTATGCTTACCGGGTCTCCCCTCGACCACTGCCGGAATCTACGGCTTTGTCCAGTGGCCACAATTAGTTTGAACGTTTTGTTTCTCCCGGGCGTGCAAGCATGTTTCTTTGTGGTCAGATGATATGATGTTACTTTTGGGGCCTTGTACCCCGTTGTCTCTTGCACGTTCGTAGGTTGCGGAGCCGCTGCGAAGTGGTCATCCCGCTGGGAACTGATCACCTAGTACGCTGACGCAATAGCTGAGTCCGCTTCGGAGCACGGCCGGACTCTGATACGGGTTTAACTTAGTTAGGTGGCTTCCTGGACTTTGTTGTGGTGAAGGAGAGTGAGAGTCGTGATATCCACCTGTCGCAAGTGGATTGAGCGTGCGTGTGGGCACATTTGGGCACCCCTGCAGGGTTACAATCTTATCGATAAGCCGCGTCTGCGGTTATGGACGACTTGGAGCTGTATGACTCGACCATAGACAACTTACACCTGTTGTTTATTAACAATAACTTGTGTAGTAAGTTAGCACAACTTCAATAATAAATGGTTAAAACTTGACAACCGTGTGAGTGCCTTTGTAAGTACCTCCTTGCGAGGGGGGAACACATCGGTTGGGTTATGTTTGCAGAGTATAGAACTGTTAGCTTATGCGCTCTCTCATCTTCTTTGATTAGACGAATGTTGTAGAGTGTCTCTATAGGTTTTTAGTGCTTGCGCTGCCGCTTAACTCCACCATATTGCCTATGACGTTCCTCTTGCGTCCTCTAAGTCTCCTGCGTGCCTCAAGTACAAAGGACGACTGGTTGATGAATGCTTATACGTCTTGAAGTCTTGTTAAGTACGAACCCGTACTTATTGCTGCTTCTACGGGATATAACCGGGCAGGTATGAAGATATGTTCGAAGAAGACGACGTTAGCAAGGTTACCCTTCCGGCTTGGCCTGGGCAGGGTTATGGACGCCACTGGTTATCTTCAGGACTCTTAGTCCAATTTGTATCTTGTCCGTACTTGGATGTATTCAATCTTCTGTATCATTTGGATCTTTGTATTGTATATTTGTATCTTGACTCGTTGGAGTCGTTGTTGTAATATATGTATCTTGTGGGCTCTATTGTAAATCTGTTGTAATGTTACTACTCGTGGTAATTCCTCTGGCATCACGTGTGCTTTGTCGCGCACGTCGTGTCGGAGGGCGTGTCGGAATCGATATCATGCGGATTTCGGCGGGATCGCTGGGATCCTCATGGTACCGGTTCCGGGGCGTCACAAGTTGGTATCAGAGCCTCAGGTTGACGGTACCCCACTAGTCCAGCCTTTAGGATAACCTTGCCAACGGTCATTGAGTTTAGGGAGTCCAAACCTATTTTCTAAAATTCGTTGGATAGTTCTAATTAGCTCTGATTTTTCTCCTTACCTATATTCTTTCTCTTCTTACCTTTGCGCATTTTGAATCTTCTCTTATCTGCTTCTCTGAGTCTTAGGCTTCCACGTGGGTTGGACGATCTCTGCCTTAACCTAATAGGATCGATCTTTGAAGACCTTCCGTCAGAAGAACATCACCGGCGGCTAACCTTCGTCTTCTCCATTGATGTCATCTATGCCTCTCTGATCTCTCTACAATTCTTTGTTCTTTGGCTCCGTCGAATCTTCGCTGACAATGTTTGTCGATATCGTCAATCAGAATTCTAAGAATTGTTACATGACTCTCCTATTCATGTGCAGAGTAATACTTTGAGTGCGGGATGGAGTCATGACCATACCGACTACTCTTATTATTCGCTCTTGTTACGATGAATTGGTGGATCCGTGTGACTGTTACTCCTTCCTTTGTTTTCTCCGGAGTCATCATCGTCATCGGAACAACGACTTTTTGTTAGTGGTGTCGAGAAGATCAACACTTCGCCAGAAGAAGGTTCCACCTCGAGGTCTGCTGTTTGTCAACATGGTACAAGAAGAACCGATAGTTTAACCAACTCCCCCTTGGCATGACGTGGAACCTCGGGGCGAGGTTCCTTGTTAGTGGTGTCGATTGTAACGGCCCCGGGTAGTACCCTAATAGATTTGTTTGTTCCTTTTCTTTTTTTGCATCATCATGGCATATGCATCGTACCATCCATGGTTTTTACAAAATAAAAATTATTTTCAAACCCTAATTATTTTGTTTCCCCTCTCATATGGTTTAATAAACCCCTCTCCCCTTTCATTTAACAAAACCCTAAAATCAAAACAAATACAAATATTATTTTAATTACTTTGTTCTCTATCTCCACATCTCTGTTTCAAATTCAAACTTTATGTGAATTGAATTCAAACTCAATTGCAAAACAGTTTTGAAAGAAAAGAGAAAAAGGTTTTAAAGAGAAAACCCCTCTCCCCTCCGCCTGGGCCCTCTCTCTTCCCTGGCCTCTCTCTCCGGCCCATCTCTTTCCCTCTTCCCCCGCAGCAAACACCACTGCCAGCCCAGCAGCCTGGTCCACCTCGCCTCGGCCCGTACCCCTTCATCCCTCTCCCCTTTCTTTTTTCCTTTCGTGCTCGACAACGATAGGAGAGGGACACACACATCGCGTGAGGTCCCCGTCATCCTCCACCGAGCGCCCGCTCCCCACCTGCTCCCTCACGCGCCCCCTCCTTCTTATCTTCTACGCCTCAGAAACCCTAGACCATCTCCTCCCTCGCGCCGCCATCTTCCTCCTCTTCTTCCCATCTTACTCCTCTCTCTGTGAACAAAACGAAGAAGAGAAAACCCCCCACTGCCACCAACGTTCTCACCATGGCTCCGCCTCCAAACACCACCCCCCGCCGTTCTGAGGGCACCGGCAGATGCGCCTTGATGTCCTTGTTCTCCACGCCAGAGGAATCGAGCTCAGACGCTCCCAGTCGCCGCCAATCCCGCCGTTTCTTCTTTGTCTCCGGCAGCAAATTTTGATGGTTCCGGTCGGCCTAGTCCTTCCCCGGCGACCTTGACCTCACCAACATGTTCTGGGTAACCTCCTCTTCCTCCTGGACACTTCCTCCTATTTTATCGTTTCCGTTTTCTGCCTCTCCATTGTCGTGACCGACGTTCCTCCGCAGCTTCTCCCCGCCGGCGAGGATGTGGTGCATTGATACGTCCAAAACGTATCTACTTTCCCGAACACTTTTGCTATTGTTTTGCCTCTAATTTGTGTATTTTGGATGCAACTAACACGGACTAACGCTGTTTTCAGCAGAACTGCTCTGGTGTCTCGTTTTTGTGCAGAAATCCAACTTTCGGGAAAAACCTCGGAATTTATGCAGAAGGCCCTATTTTCCAAGAATACTGACGGAGCCAGAAGGACAATTAAGGTGGAGGCCCGAGGGCCCCACACCATAGGGCGGCGCGGCCCAGGGGGGCCCGGGCGGCCATGTGGTGTGGCCCCCTCGGCCGGCCTCCGACGCCCTCCTTCGGATTATTTATCGGCCTCGACCTAAAAACGCATGGGGAGAAGTCGAAGTCGCCAGAAACCCTCCAGAACGCCGCCACATCGCGAAACTCCGTCGCGGGAGCCAGAAGTCTCCGTTCTGGCACTCCGCCGGGACGGGGAATTGGAGGAGATCATCGCCATCATCACCGCCAACGCCTCTACATCAACCAGCCATGTTTCCCCCATCCATGTGTGAGTAATTCCCCCGCTGTAGGCCGAAGGGGATGGTAGGGATTGGATGAGATTGGTCATGTAATAGCATAAGATTGTTAGGGCATAGTGCCTAGTGTGCGTAATTGGTACTTTGATGATATTGTTGCAACTTGTTATGCTTAATGCTTGTCACTAGGGCCCGAGTGCCATGATCTCAGATCTGAACATGTTATTGTTTCATCATGATATTCATTGTTTATTGATCTTACCTGCAAGTTGTATACACATGTCGCTGTCCGGAACCGATGGCCCCGAAGTGACAGAAATCGGGACAACCGGAGGGAATGGTAGCGATGTGAGGATCACATGTGTTCACGGAGTGTTAATGCTTTGCTCCGGTACTCTATTAAAAGGAGTACCTTAATATCCAGTAGTTTCCCTTGAGGCCCGGCTGCCACCGGCTGGTAGGACAAAAGATGTTGTGCAAGTTTCTCATTGCGAGCACGTACGACTATAATTGGAACACATGCCTATTGATTGCTTTGTACTTGGACACCGTTTTATTATTATCTGCAAATGCCCTGCTATGATTGTTACATGAGTTTCTCTCATCCATGCAACGCCCGTTCATCCGTCCCCGTGCCTACAGTATTTTAATCCTGCTGTTTACTAAAATCACTACTGCTGTCTTTGTTACTCTCTTTGTTATTTCACTATCGCTCTTGCTATAAAGCTGTTACTGCGATAAACTCTTGCGAGCAAGTCTGTTCCAGGTGCAGCTGAATTGACAACTCCGCTGTTAAGGCTTCCAAGTGTTCTTTGTCTCCCCTTGTGTCGAATCAATAAATTGGGTTTTACTTCCCTCGAAGACTGTTGCGATCCCCTATACTTGTGGGTCATCAAGACTATTTTCTGGCGCCTTTGCCGGGGAACATAGCTTTATTCGGAAGTTCACTTGGATTGATATTGTTCGCTGCAAATTCTCCATCATGGGTAAACCTCGCGATACTAAGGTCGCCATATTACCATCCACTACAAGAAAAGGTACAATTCTGAATACCTCCGCTACACTTGATTCACCATACGTGATTGATAAACTTGTTTCACCGCCACATGCTTCACATGCGGGTACTTCTGCTGAATCTGAAAACTCTCATAATATTGATAATATTTCTGCTGTGCTTGATGATAGTGGTTCATTGGGATCTTTTCTAGATGCTACAATTGATAGGTCTAGACAAATTGAAAATACTGAAACTCCTAATGCTACTACACCTGTTAATTCACCTAAACTTGATTATTTTAGTGATGATCCTGATGAAGATTATGTGGAGCTTAATGATGATTTTATTGAAAAATGCAATGCTACTACTGATGCAAGAAAAATTAAAAAGTTGCTTGCAGAACATGCTGTTAGATATAAACTGTCTCCTGATCCTAAGTTTGCCACATCTCCTATAAACATTAAGGATAAAGATTATGATTTTTCTCTTGATCTATCTCATATAGCTATTGTTGAGAAAACACCCTTTTGTGGTACTGAAAAAGAAAGTGCTGTTGAACACATGATTGAGTTATCTACTCTAAGCAGCTTGTTTTCTGATGATGTCAAGATGCGTACTTACTTTGTTGCTAAAATCTTTCCATTCTCATTAAAGGATGACGCTAAAACTTGGTATAATAGTTTGTCACCTAATTCTATTAAAAGTCCAAAAGAATTGCTTGATGTTTTCTTCCGTAAGTACTTTCCTGCTAGTGCTCAACATATTGCTTTGCAGAGAATTTATAATTTTGATCAGGAATATGGAGAGAAATTGCCTGAGGCTTGGGCGAGATTTTGCTCTCTTATTAGAGCTCGGCCTGACCATGATCTGGAAAAGCATGATTTACTTGATATATTTTATAGCGGACTAACCATTGAGTCTAGGGCATACCTGGATAGTTGTGCTGGTTGTGTTTTCAGGAAAAGAACTCCAGACGCTCGAAGAATTATTGGCTAAAATAGGCCGGAATCATGATGATTGGACTACGCCTGAACCAACTCCAACGCCAATATTGAAGAAGAGGGGTATGATTAAATTAAATGATGAAGATATGAGGGAAGCCAAGAAGTCTCTCAAGGAGAAAGGTATTAAATCTGAAGATGTGAAGAATCTTCCTCCCATAGAAGATATATGTGAGACAATTCCCCCTTCATCCATGATTGAGGTAAACTCCCTTCAACGCTTTACTAGGGAAGATATTCCGTATTCGAAACCTCCTGCACAATGCTTAGATGAGTTTGATAATTATATTGTTAAGCAAGAAAATTTTAATATGAGAGTAGAGAATCATTTAATGGAAAATTCTCGAGCTATTAGTGAATTGCATGATATTGTAGAGAGAACCTCCAATGATGTTAAGATGCTTGTTAAACATTTTCATATGATTCAAACTCAAATTGATCAACTCACTAAAGTGCAAAATGACTTGTTAGGGAATAATTCTAAAGAGAAACATGCTTATGAAGTAACAACTAGAGGTGGTGTCTCTACCCAGGATCCTCTATATCCTGAAGGGCATCCCAAAAGAATTGAACAAGATTCTCAACGCATTGAACCTAGTGCTCCTTCTAAGAAGAAAAAGAAGAAGAAACATAAAAATGTTGTAGAATCCTCTGAACCTGCTAATGATCCTAATAGT
This sequence comes from Lolium perenne, assembly GCF_019359855.2. NCBI lineage: Eukaryota > Viridiplantae > Streptophyta > Magnoliopsida > Poales > Poaceae > Lolium > Lolium perenne. The sequence continues at coordinate 221,028,083 of NC_067247.2, forward strand.
ATTTCTATTTCTGATGCTGAAACTGAAAGTGGTAATGAACATGATAAAGATAATTATAAGAATGATGCTTCTGATAAAGAAGAGGTTGAAAAAGAACCTGAAAAGCATGATAAAAATAAAAAGTATACTAAAGAAGATTTTATTGCTAAGAAACATGGTAATGAAAGAGAACCTTGGGTGCAAAAGCAAATGCCTTTTCCTGCTAAGAAACTAAAATCAAAGGAAGAAGAACACTATAATAAATTTTGTGATTGGATGAAACCTTTATTCTTGCAAATCCCTTTGACTGATGCTATTAAATTGCCTCCTTATTCAAAGTATATGAAAGATATTGTTACTAACAAAAGGAAAATCCCCAATGAGGAAATTTCCACTATGCTTGCTAATTACTCTTTCAATGGCAAAGTTCCAAAGAAGTTGGGCGACCCAGGTATACCTACTATTCCTTGTTCTATTAAGAATAATTATGTTAAAACTGCTCTATGTGATTTGGGAGCCGGTGTTAGTGTTATGCCTTTTTCTCTTTATAAGAGACTTTACTTAGATAAGTTGATACCTACTGATATATCTTTGCAAATGGCTGATAAATCTACTGCTATTCCTGTTGGTATATGTGAGGATGTTCCTGTTCAAGTTACTACTAACTGCTTGATATTAACTGATTTTGTTGTGTTGGAAATGCCTGAAGATGATAATATGTCTATTATTCTTGGGAGACCTTTTCTTAACACCGCAGGGGCTGTTATTGATTGCAATAAAGGAAAGGTTACTTTCAATGTTGATGATAAGGAGCATACCGTTTATTTCCCCAAGAAGATTGATAAAGTATGTGGAGTCAATACTATTTTTAATGTGAGAACTATCAAAGTGGGAACTATTGATTGTCCTATATATGAGCCTAAAGAAGAATATCAAACTCTCGTGATTGGATCCATATCAATACAATTCAAGGTAACATGATTGATTTAAGGTTTATTTCTTCTTATGCTATGTAAAATTTATTTGGTGGCAAGACTTGATCAACCTTGTTAACAAATACTTTTTATATGCATAGAGGAGGTAAACAACATCTCTTTCTTCCTCCACTTGCTCTAGTTGCTGTAGCATTTTTAATTTGCAAAGTTCCTTAGTTAATTGGAGATTTCAAAAAATTTCCTGGCCAGTAATAATAAACTAAATACTCAGAAATGTGCATTTTTCAAAGTTTTCAAAAATTCACAAAAAATATACCGTTGGTCCTATTTTTCGACGAGGCACCTGGGAGCACCAGAGGATGACCTGTGGGGCACCAGAGGGTGCCACACCACAGGCCGGCGCGGCCAAGGAGGTGGGCGCGCCACCCTGTGGTGTGGGCCCCTCCTTGCCCCACTTTAGCATCTCTTCCTCCCACACTCTTCTCTCTCCCGAAAAAACTCGCACCAGGTTCCTCTCACTCGTGTTTTTGCTCAAGAGCTCAGGATTTTTCGATCTCTTTGCTCAGCCCAGATTTCTGTCTGAAATTTGGCACATTTGCTCTTCGGTATGTGACTCCTCCGCCTATCCAAGTAGAATTTTGTTTGGTTGAGTATATCTTGAATATTTTGCTGCTGTAGGTAACATGTTTAGTGAGCTTGCATGCTTGTTCTAAGTTGTATAAACTAGTTTTGATACATGATTAGTACTCTAGCAAGTTCCTATAGTAGTTCCCCTTGATTATATGTCACCAAATCAAATTTTTATATTGTTTGTTGAAAATTTCAGAAAATGGAGTGGAATAGATATCAATTGAACCAACAAGAATTGGAGGTCCAACAAGTTATGAGAGTGAACCGTGAAGAGGGAGTATACCCCTCCTACTACCCATGCGCAGATTTCATGAGAAGCGCGGGAATATTTGAAGATGTTCAAAGTCTAATTTCTCGTGCAGGGCTGAGTAATTTTGTTGAGGGAGAGCCAAGACAATATGCAAAATTAACTATGTCTTTTGTGCAGGACTTTAAGTTCAATTGGTCGCGATCTAACCCCACGGTCCAGTATAAAATTTACAATAAAGCTGTCAACTTGCCATTCAGTGATTTTTGTGCAGCAATTAGAGTACCGCAATGGGGATCATGCGAGAAGATAAGGGGATCGCCGTAAGAACTCTTAAGCCTCTTCAAGATGATTTGCTATGGAAGGAGTTTCTCAGAGGATAGTGGTAAAATCACTAGCATTCAGCTCCCGGCTATCCGCTACTTTGCCTATTTCATTACTAAATGCGTTCTTGCTAGAAAGATTGGTGGTAAACTTTCTATCCCGGATTTAGCTTTTCTAGCTGCGGCACTGCAAGGTAGTAGGACTTATAATTTGGGGGCATTGATAGCTTATAGACTCGCTACTAACCGTGAGAAAGGTGGAATTTGTGGAGGTCTCATCGCCTCTCGTTTACTAGCTTTTCATAATGTAGAACCTCATCATTTTGATATTCCATTCTCCATAGAAAAACTTGACATAGCCTCTATGATTAAACATGAATTTGTTTCTGATTCCTCCAACTTGGGTAACCTGTTTTACAAGATGACATTTTATAAGAAAGTCTGGAGAATAACTAAGAAAACTGAGAAATTAGTAAGATTGCCTGCGCCTGTTCTGTTTAACCTTGATTCCAGGGAAGATTGGTCGGTCACAGAAGGTGCACTGGGTGCACACATAGAGGGAGGAGGCCATCATGCAAGAGACGACACGGAGGTCGAGGAGCACCTCGACTCATCATCCGATGCAGCAAGTTCCTCGCATCAACATGTTGGGCATGTGGAGCCTCCACGCTTTTCTTCTGCACAGGAACTCTACTATGACTACGCCATGAATTATCCACCGGCGAGGAACAGCGACCCTCATTGGGGTTGAACTCCACTTAGGCCAAAAGCCTAAGCTTGGGGGGAGGTATACCGGCATCACTCATTCTTTGCATATTATGGTTGCTGGATACTTGCACATACTTGTTTAGTCTCTTTGAGTGGTTTTCTAATGAGAGGAAGATGATATTTGGGGAAGTGCTGCCTGAAAACAGATTCTGGACTGTTACTAGAAAAATTCGTGCGCACAGCCAGAACGTTATTTTGAGCTGCCAATTTTTGTGCAGGTTACCCAGGTTGTTATCTAACTTTCATTAGTTGAACACTTTTCAAGCTGAGCAACGTAAGATTTTTGTAAAAATCGATTTCTGTACTGCTGTCAGGTTTTGGCAGATTTCTGCCATCTCGCTTTTCTGTGTTTCTTTTAGTTTGCTATTTCTTGTTCTTGCTTTGTTTCTCTCCCAAAACATGAAAAGACCAAAAATATTTCTGTTGTTTCTATTCACCATTTGTTTGTTTTGGTTTCTTGCATTTGTTTCGCTTTATTTGCTATTGCCAGTTTGCTATAAGAAAACCCCAAAAGATTTTGCTTTGTTTGTTTCCTCTTGTTCTTGTTGTCAAATTCGAAAACACCAAAAATATTTGCTGTTCTTCTTTGGTTTTGTAAAGTTCATCTTGAGTTCAATGGTCTTCGGTGGCTGGAGCGTGGTTTTCATTTCATATTATCCAAGCTGCACAAGTGAAAAGACAATAATGACGATCTACGACAATTGGATTGTGGTGAGAGGCTGGTATGAACTCTATTTGTTTTCATTTTTGTACATATACTCATCCATGTGAGCATGCTTAGTTGGTTCATGTGAGGTATATGTTATTTGAGAAAGTCTAGTAGTTCATGATCTCTCATGTTTAGCTCCAATTTATTAATATGAGTAGCATGTCATGGATGTTTGCTTGCATTGTTTTATTCATAAGTAGGTATGGCATTGTGGTATCCTCCTCTGAATAATTCATTTATATCGACTTGGCACATGCTCACGCATGCATATGACTGAACAAAAAGTCAATTAAGCCTCGATGATCTATATTGCTTCAGAGTTCTTGTATCACTTTTATGCCTCCGTTAATTTATTTTGCCGCAAGCATGATTATGACAGTTACTGCTCTCTTGATTTGTCGCTCCCTAGTCTTTTGCTAGCCTTCACTTGTACTGAGCGGGAACGCTGCTCGTGCTTCCAAACACCTGAAAACCAAGTTGTTCCAAAAGTGTCCACCATAAATACCTATGCATGGCATTTCAAACCATTCCAAGTAAATTCTCATGCGCTACCTTCAAAACCTTCAAAACGCTTCTCAATTTGTGTTTATGTTTCATAGCTCATGAGGAAGTATGTGGTGTTTAGCTTTCAACCTTGTCATTTGCTTCTGACGGACTCTCAAATGGACTAGTGGCACATCCGCTTATCCAATAATTTTGCAAAAAGAGCTGGCAATGGGATTCCCAGTCCCGAATTAATTAACTTAAATAGATACTCCTCCATGGGTTGTGATTGTTGGACGGCACCCGAAGGATTCGGTTAGCCATGGCTTGTGTAAGCAAAGGTTGGGGGGAGTGTCATCATCATAATAAAACTAAAATAAAAAAAGGCACTCCTTCATGGTATGAGATTGTTGGCAGGCACCCGAGGATTCGGTTAGCCATGGTTTGTGTAAGAAAGGTTGGAAGGAGTGCCACATAAATATGCAAATAATTCATGGGAGCCGCTCTTGAGAGTCCGGTTGGCGAGGTAGTTGGTGTACCCATTACCACTCGTTGACAACAACAAACACCTCTCAAAATAATTTTACTCCTGATTTCAAAAATGAAAAGCTCTAGCGCATGTTAATCCCTGCTTCCCTCTGCGAAGGGTCAATCTTTTACTTTTATGTTGTGTCTCCATTATTTCTTTGAGCACTATCTTGAGAGCACAACTGTCATTCTTAGTATAATATGCTTGTCTCAAAATATGATTGATTGTGGTATAACTTTGATGCTTTTATCTTTGACAATCACTACTTCTAGTCTTTCTATGAACTCCAGAGGTGCCCGGGCATTTATGTTTTGCCAATCAAATACAGGCAAGCGAGATACCACTTTATCATACTCTCTTATGAACATTGCAATCCTGCTTATATACATGATTCATGATGCTTATTATTAATTGTTGGTACCTCTTCATGATTGACATAGCTGTTAGATGATCTTATTTGCATGTGTCTCATTATGAAGTGCTTAAGTATTAGCCATAGTATGAGAATATATACATCATATGAGCAAATGTGTTCGTGAAAGTTCTTTTATCGCTCAGTTGTTAACTGAATTGCTTGAGGACAAGCAATAAGCTAAGCTTGGGGGGAGTTGATACGTCCAAAACGTATCTACTTTCCCGAACACTTTTGCTATTGTTTTGCCTCTAATTTGTGTATTTTGGATGCAACTAACACGGACTAACGCTGTTTTCAGCAGAACTGCTCTGGTGTCTCGTTTTTGTGCAGAAATCCAACTTTCGGGAAAAACCTCGGAATTTATGCAGAAGGCCCTATTTTCCAAGAATACTGAGGGAATGGTAGCGATGTGACAGAAATCGGGACAACCGGAGGGAATGGTAGTGATGTGAGGATCACATGTGTTCACGGAGTGTTAATGCTTTGCTCCGGTACTCTATTAAAAGGAGTACCTTAATATCCAGTAGTTTCCCTTGAGGCCCGGCTGCCACCGGCTGGTAGGACAAAAGATGTTGTGCAAGTTTCTCATTGCGAGCACGTACGACTATAATTGGAACACATGCCTATTGATTGCTTTGTACTTGGACACCGTTTTATTATTATCTGCAAATGCCCTGCTATGATTGTTACATGAGTTTCTCTCATCCATGCAACGCCCGTTCATCCGTCCCCGTGCCTACAGTATTTTAATCCTGCTGTTTACTAAAATCACTACTGCTGTCTTTGTTACTCTGCTGCTGTTATTTCACTACTGCTACTGCTATAAAACTGTTACTACTGATAAACTCTTGCGAGCAAGTCTGTTTCCAGGTGCAGCTGAATTGACAACTCCGCTGTTAAGGCTTCCAAGTGTTCTTTGTCTCCCCTTGTGTCGAATCAATAAATTGGGTTTTACTTCCCTCGAAGACTGTTGCGATCCCCTATACTTGTGGGTCATCACATCCCCGACCATCTGACCAACCTCATCTAGACCGCCACGCCAAGGCGCATCTCCGACGCTAGTTGCCTCGTCCCGGTTCGCATGGAATCCACAGATCCGTCCTCGCCTGCAACCTCCGCCATGGCCACTGATTCCCTGAGCTTCGCCTGTTCTAGTTCAACTAGTCGACGGCCCTTTTGTTTGACACGATCTGGCCTGTAGCTAAGCTGGTTCGTTCCTCCTATCTGGATCAAGAGATCCTGAGTTCCAATCCTCCTACAGGCAATTTTAGCCCACCTCTTCTTCTCTGTTTTGCCAGGTCTTCCGCAGCTGGGCCTCAGCCCACTCGCGTGCCAGCCTCCTTTTTGCCAAGCGTGCGACGGGCCGCTATCCGTCGCCGCCTTTGCTCAGGTCCGGCCCTGCTCCATATCTCTCTCTCTGTTTGTTTTATTGTTTTGCAAATCTTCTAAAAATCATATCTCTTAATTTATAACTCGAAATAAAACATGTTATATATGAAAATTGATCAGAAAAACATAAGGAACATTAATATGCCATCCATGCATCTGTATGCATCTTGCATCGTGTCGATATGTGGTAGTTATGCATGTTCATCTCACATATATGCGGAGTATTTTTGGGATTTCCACCTAGGTTTTCCCCGCTCCGTTTAATATTGAAGTAGCGCACCCCTGCCATGTCTTGCCATGCTAATCAACAATTAAATTGCCGGTAGAAAATGCAACTTCAACCTAAATTGCTTGTCCGGGGTTCCGACTCCGATTAATTTGGATAAGTTGCATCGCCGCATCATGTTTGCCATGTCATGCATGCATACCATATCATGAGCATGCCGATTCTTCTGCCATAGTAGTAAGTTTTGCATCCGATGTGTGTTCTAGCATTTGCTTCTTCACGGATAGGATCGCGAAGTGGTGCGGTGAGGTACGACAAGTCCCCCGGATGTTCCTCGACAAGCTTTAACAGGCAAGCATTTCCCCTATACTCCTGCCCCTGCAGCAGTCGCTTACTTATTTTATTTTGCCTTCTCCCTCATGCTATCCTTAAGTTGCGTTCTTGTCACGTGTCCTTTCCACTTGTTACCTTAAGCAGCCCATATTGCCACCATCACCTCCCACGGCTATTGTTTGGTTATCGAGTCTGCCCTTGCGAGTCGTAGTGCATGCTAGTGCTGTTTTATCTCGTTATTGTTATCTTATCGGGTTATATGCTGGGAAGAATCATGGTTACTTTAGTTGTTGATAATTGTTTTAGCGGAGGCATCGGTGAGTCAGCTGCTCGTTTTGTGACGGCTCACTTGTGTTTCCTAAATATCTTAGGACCCCGAGTTCTTGTTATCTGTTCCGAGACTGAGCGCTCTAACCAGACGTGGGTATGCTTACCGGGTCTCCCCTCGACCACTGCCGGAATCTACGGCTTTGTCCAGTGGCCACAATTAGTTTGAACGTTTTGTTTCTCCCGGGCGTGCAAGCATGTTTCTTTGTGGTCAGATGATATGATGTTACTTTTGGGGCCTTGTACCCCGTTGTCTCTTGCACGTTCGTAGGTTGCGGAGCCGCTGCGAAGTGGTCATCCCGCTGGGAACTGGTCACCTAGTACGCTGACGCAATAGCTGAGTCCGCTTCGGAGCACGGCCGGACTCTGATACGGGTTTAACTTAGTTAGGTGGCTTCCTGGACTTTGTTGTGGTGAAGGAGAGTGAGAGTCGTGATATCCACCTGTCGCAAGTGGATTGAGCGTGCGTGTGGGCACATTTGGGCACCCCTGCAGGGTTACAATCTTATCGATAAGCCGTGTCCGCGGTTATGGATGACTTGGAGCTGTATGACTCGACCATAGACAACTTACACCTGTTGTTTATTAACAATAACTTGTGTAGTAAGTTAGCACAACTTCAATAATAAATGGTTAAAACTTGACAACCGTGTGAGTGCCTTTGTAAGTACCTCCTTGCGAGGGGGGAACACATCGGTTGGGTTATGTTTGCAGAGTATAGAACTGTTAGCTTATGCGCTCTCTCATCTTCTCTGATTAGACGAATGTTGTAGAGTGTCTCTATAGGTTTTTAGTGCTTGCGCTGCCGCTTAACTCCACCATATTGCCTATGACGTTCCTCTTGCGTCCTCTAAGTCTCCTGCGTGCCTCAAGTACAAAGGACGACTGGTTGACGAATGCTTATACGTCTTGAAGTCTTGTTAAGTACGAACCCGTACTTATTGCTGCTTCTACGGGATATAACCGGGCAGGTATGAAGATATGTTCGAAGAAGACGACGTTAGCAAGGTTACCCTTCCGGCTTGGCCTGGGCAGGGTTATGGACGCCACTGGTTATCTTCAGGACTCTTAGTCCAATTTTATCTTGTCCGTACTCGGATGTATTCGATCTTCTGTATCATTTGGATCTTTGTATTGTATATTTGTATCTTGACTCGTTGGAGTCGTTGTTGTAATATATGTATCTTGTGGGCTCTATTGTAAATCTGTTGTAATGTTACTACTCGTGGTAATTCCTCTGGCATCACGTGTGCTTTGTCGCGCACGTCGTGTCGGAGGGCATGTCGGAATCGATATCGTGCGGATTTCGGCGGGATCGCTGGGATCCTCATGGTACCGGTTCCGGGGCGTCACAGCGCCCCCCTGGTGTGTGGAGCCCCCGTGGCCCCTCCGACTCCGACTCTTCGCCTATTTAAGCCTTCCTGACCTAAAACATCGAGACGAATAAGCCACGGTAGGAGAAACCTTCCAGAGCCGCCGCCATCGCGAAGCCAAGATCTGGGGGACAGGAGTCTCTGTTCCGGCACCCTGCCGGGACGGGGAAGTGCCCCCGGAAGGCATCTCCATCGACACCACCGCCATCTTCATCGCCGCTGCTGTCTCCCATGAGGAGGGAGTAGTTCTCCATCGAGGCTAAGGGCTGTACCGGTAGCTATGTGGTTAATCTCTCTCTCCCATGTACTTCAATACAATGATCTCATGAGCTGCCTTACATGATTGAGATTCATATGATGAGCTTTGTAATCTAGATGTCGTTATGTTATTCAAGTGGATTTTACTTATGTGATCTCCGGAGACTCCTTGTCCCACGTGTGTAAAGGTGACAGTGTGTGCACCGTGTGGGTCTCTTAGGCTATATCACAGAATACTTATTCTCTGAGTTATGATTTGAGTTGGATGTCTCTATGAAATTGTGGTGTGTTAGTACCTCCTATGAATGCTCACAGTGACAGCGTGAGGTATTTATTAGTACTTGGGAATATATCTTTAAGGTTTGCCTACATGATGAATTAGAGTTCGTTATCTTGCCAGAGAGTAATTCAAGATAGCATAGTGAAGTGCTTATTTATATTCCTTTATGATTGCAATGTTGAGAGTGTCCACTAGTGAAAGTATGATCCCTAGGCCTTGTTTCTAAGCATTGAAACACCGTTTCCAACAAGTTTTGCTGCATGTTTACTCGCTACCATATTTCATTCAGATTGCTATTACCACTCATATACATCCATATTACTTGTATTTCACTATCTCTTCGCCGAACTAGTGCACCTATACATCTGACAAGTGTATTAGGTGTGTTGGGGATACAAGAGACTTCTTGTATCGTGATTGCAGGGTTGCTTGAGAGGGATATCTTTGACCTCTTCCTCCCTGAGTTCGATAAACCTTGGGTGATTCACTTAAGGGAAACTTGCTGCTGTTCTACAAACCTCTGCTCTTGGAGGCTCAACACTGTCTACAGGAAAAGAAGCGTGCGTAGACATCAGTGTCACGCCAACACAAGAGAGAACGTAGCTTGGTTGCATATGAGAGAAGGAACTAGATTTGCACAAGATGTCACTCTTCTCTTTTCTCTCTTAGTGCGTACAATCTTTACACTCCTTTGTATCGGTGGACACACACTCTTTTTCTTTTTCTTTTTCTTTTTTCTCTTTTTTTCACTTTTTTTTTCTATGCTTAGAAGCTTCCTTTTATTCTATGTCACACTTTTTCTTCTTTTGTGTATCTTTCTCACCAAGCGTGCTTCGGAGCTTTGCTCAACACAACGCACACACACACCCTCTCACGGTCGTGGCACTTGTGCAATGCTTCACAACACTCGGAAAGCCAATCTCAATAGGATAGGTACGCAAAGGAAGAAAGGTTGGCTACAAGGTGAGGCAACTTATACCTATTGATGTTAGGTGGTGTCAAGCATACGAACTTGCGATGATCGAAGGGGTGTCGATGATGGTGTCGAAGTTACGCCGGAATACGGGGTGCCAAAGGTGTCGTCACGGTGGTTGTGTAGGCGAGAAAGCGGAATAGAAAACCAATGCACTCCACGATGAAGTCCGAACACAAAAGTCAATGCCCGAAAAGTTGGGTCAAAATGAGCGATCGAAGTTGTGAAAATTTTGGAGTCAAATGGGCTCAAAAAAATTGTCAAAATTGGAGTCAAGATAGGTGGAATTATGATCAAAATTTGAAGTCAAACGGGCTCCGGAAAATTGTCAAAAGTTGGATCAAAATTGGGTGTCAAAAGTTACTGAAAATGGGTCAAAACTGGGGTCGGGTGGAAGTTCCGGCCTTGATCCGAAAATTAACAGCGCGTATCCAGGATTACTACGAGCCAGAATGTGCAATTTCGGAAGTTGACCGAAAGTTGGGTGTACCGTTCGGCGCGAATTTTCTTTAAATAATACGGATTACTTTATAATTTTCGGAAATATCACGCATTTTGAATCATTCTCGATTATGTGACTTGGTCGGACACGTGTTGACCGATCGGTTACCGATCGGCCATCTATGAACCGATTGCAGGTGTCCTGGGTCCCCTGACCAGCCCGACCAGCCCACAGGTCCTGTTGGGCACTAGCCGTCCGATCGGCCAACTATCGTCCGACCAGGGTAGGAAGATGCTAATCAGCCGGACCATGCATACGCAGGTACGTGCACGTGTGCTAAACTGAAGAAACAGATGTGTAAGATACCATCACCGCAATGCACCGTATCTATCTGTTGTATCTATATTTTTTTGAAGCAATCGGCAGGAGCTCTGCCTTTTCATTAAGAAAAGAGAAATTTAGCCAGTTTATAAGGAAAACCGGCCGAAAACCGGTACAAACGCAACACCGTGTCCGGTTTATAAGGGAAACCAGACAAGAGAAAACCAAACACGGCACAGTTTTTCTGGGAAAACTGGCGAAAACCCGCACACCTGGCCACACGACCTGGATAAACCAGGTCTGGAGCGCCGCCGAATGGCACTAGCATGACGGCAACAGCGAGCGCCACGACCGCCGAATGGCACTAGCATGACGGCAACAGCGAGCGCCACGACTGTCCGGTCTGGAGCGCCACCGAATGGCACTAGCATGACGGCAACAGCAACCGGCATGATGGCACTAGCATGACGGCAACACCGAGCGCCACAACAGCGGCAACAGCATGACGGCAACAGCAAGCTTCGAGGGGTGAGGCAGGCCGCAAGGCAAGCCAGCGGCACTCGCGCACCGACGGAACACGAAAACGTCGACCCAAGCAGTAGCCAAGGCATTGCCGGAGGTGGCTCCCAAATATTCCAAAAAATAACGCCTCCAAGGAGGTGACGACCGCGCGTCCCTTTGCGTCGGGGGGTGGCTCTAGCGGCACGACGCATTTTTTAGGACGAATCATTTTTTTTAAACATGAAACATAATTTACATACTTAAAACATAAAAAATAAACCTAAACGCCTACTGCTCCTCGTCGCTGTGCTGCTCCTCGTCGATGTCGAGCACGATGAGCTCTGGTATGACCCAAGGCCAGTTGCCATCCGGGGAGCGTACGTCGGGCGCGCCGCCGCCGGTGCTCGAGGTTGAGGAGGCTGCGGCTGTGGCGGCAGTGGAGGCGCCCAGTACTGCGGCTGTGGCGGCGGTGGAGGCGCCCGATCTTTGCGGGTGGCGACGGTGGAGGCCCCCGATCTTTGCGGCGGTGGCGGCGGTGGAAGCGCCCGCCTGCGGGCGTGGCGGCGGTTGAGGCGCCCGGTGCCGCGGCGGTGGAATTTAAGGGCGACGCGCGCATGATACGATGCCATTGAAGGCGGCGCGAAGCCCGCCCGCCGCCCGCCGATGCGCGCGCGAAACGAGCAGCGCCATTGATGGCGAAGCCTGCGGCGCAGACGGGGAAGCGCTGACCGCCGAAGCGGTGCCCTCGGTGCAGACTCGCTGCCAGGCGGGCCCGGTAGAGAGGCGAGCGGACACTTTGTGCGTCCGCGCAGCGTCCGCCGAGACACAAACCTGGCGCATATTTGGGCCAGGTTTGCATCTCCGCGGACGGCCCGGTCACTTTGCGTCGCGCCGCTGGAGGTGGTGCACGACGCATTTTCGGTCACGGCGGACACAAACGGTCGCTCAACATCCGTTTGCGTCGCGCCGCTGGAGATAGCCTCACTTTACGTCGCGGTCCGTTTACGGGGGTCGCCCGTTGGAGATGGCCTAAGTTCGTTTGGGTTACCACGTTAATAGCCGGTTCTGTGGTTGCACAACAGTTCCTTCTTCCTTCATTAATTCAACTGCCACGTCAGCGTTTTACCTATGAATTTTTTTCGATAGAATTTACCTATGAAATTGTGTCAGGAGACGTACGATTAGCCTGGCAGCAGTAAGTACACGATGTGATCGGCTGCTAGCTGACCGATCGGCTTACTGCTGGTCGGTCGGTCAGCTGCTGGCCGATCGGCTTGGAGCTGGACAATTTCTGCCACGGTGTAAGGGAAATGTCTGTTTAAATGGTTTTCGCTAGGCCGATCGGACGACTGAAAACCGACCGAGTCACATATCTGGAAATGATTCAAAACGTGTGACATTCTTGAAAATTATAAAATAATTCATATTATTTAAAAAATTTTGCCCCGTTCGGCCGGATGTATCTATGGAGATTTGCTGGTTGCTGCATGCGCGGACGAATTGGAGGTGGGGCAGGCGGCGGTTTGAGCACAGAGATCGAGCGGGGCAGTTGTCGGGCGAGCCAGCACGTGATGCGCGCGATGGGGGCATGGGGCTTGTGGCCAGGGCGATGCAGTGGTGTTTGATGGCTTGCGCGCGGGTCGTGCGTGGGCGGCCTTGGGGAGCGAGCGATAGCGCAGGGCGCGGGGCGCGGGGCGCGGGGCATTGGGCGAGCGAGGCCTGGCGGCGGCAGTTGGCTAGCGAGCGGAGCGGCCTGGGCCTTGGGCCTAAGAGCGGACGAGGTGGTTGGCCAGACGAAGCGAGCGGGGGTGGGCACCTGCGCGCGAGATCGAGCGCTGCTGTTGGCAAGCGAGCAGAGGCCGGGGCGGTTGCTAGCGGGGGCGCTCGGGTGGGTGGTTCCTGGGCGTTGACCCAGCGATGATGCGGCGGCGGTGTGGAGTGGGCCGGGGTGGGCCAAGGCGGAGGGAAATCGTGCTGCTGCGGGGCCGGTGGTTGCGTGCGTGGCGTGGGTGGATATGGTGCGAGGCCATTTGCACAAAAATAACCAAAACTGAACGAAAAGCACAGACTGACCCTCCGGCGAAACTATTTCACGGATCTAACCCTTTTGTGTGGCGCCCCTGGCTCCGGCGCCACAAACCCGTCCGACGTGGCCCGTCGACGCTGAGCTGGTGATCCCGATCTGACGTGGCAGCATGTGTGGCGCCGCTCTCGTCGGCGCCACACGTTGAAAGTGTGGCGCCCCTGGCAAGGGCGCCACACATCCACTTAAGTTTGGCCGCGCGCGCCCAGCCCAGCCCGACCCTTCCTTCCTTTCTTTCTCTTCTTCGTTTCAAGAACAGAGGCGGCCGGCTCTCTCTCTCCCTCCCTCTCCGCCCACCAAATCCACCACCAAATCATCAGATCTGTCCGTGGAGATCGTTCCCTAGTCATTGCTTGAGGTAATCTCCTCCGTTCCCCCTCTTTTCATCCATTGATTTTGTGTATTTGCTCCAATCTACATGTGAAACCCTAGATGTGGATTTGATTCATTTGAGGGTGGAGATGGATTTGGTTGGATGTTATGGTTGTTGAAGTAGGAGAAATGGTAGTGTGCTAGTTTGTATGGGTAGATTATGTTGATTATGGTAACTAATGAACACATGTGTGTATGTGTTGTTCCCATTATGCTAGGGGGATGGAAAGAATTGTTCATGTTCATCATGTGGACAAGGATGCTTTCTTGAAGGGAAACATAGAGCCGGACCCGGAAGAGGTTGACTTGGTGTTTGACCTTAGCCCTAGCTTTGCGGAGGTGGTAGCACAAGTTAGGGTTGAGTTGAATTGGAATGAGCCAAATGATGGGGTTGAGCTAGAGGGAAGGCATAATGTGGGGTTTGGAATGCACACCCGTTGGAAGACAATGCGTATCAACTCCGAGCAACGTTGGTCCATTTACAAGGAGACGGTGGCCGGGTCACAAGATAAGGCTTTGGAGTTGTATGCAACCAAGACGGTTGATGCTCGTATCGAGCTTGACCTTAACCGGCCCTCCTCCCCCGTTCGAGAGAGGAGTCCTCCACCCATGAGCCAAGAAGAGGCCACCCAATCTCCCATTGTCCAATCTCCCATTGCCCAACAACCTCCGTTGGATAATGAGTATGACGAGCATGACGATGGTGATGATGGTTTCGAGATGAATGGCAACAATATCGGTGATTTGGATAAATATTGGACGCAAGAGTAGATGGACCACTCCATTCCTTATTCCCGATGCTATGCGTCGGACTCGGATGATGATGGACCCGAAGAGGAGGTTGACGAGGATGGCTTCACGGCTAAGGAAGCCGAAAGAGCCGAGATCTTCAAGAAGGTAACCAGACGGGATATCCGGGTACCATTGTTCCGTGATGTTAGTCTTGCGGATGGAGCCGTGGTTGATGGTGGCAAAAGTTTACTTCTGTAGGATAACGTTGCATAGAAAACAAAAAATTTCCTACCGCGAACATGCAATCCAAGCCAAGATGCAATCTAGAAGACGGTAGCAACGAGGGGTTTATCGAGTCTCACCCTTGAAGAGATTCTAAAGCCTACAAGAGGAGGCTCTTGTTGCTGCGGTAGACGTTCACTTGCCGCTTGCAAAAGCGCGTAGAAGATCTTGATCACGATCGGTTCCGGCGCCACGAACGGGCAGCACCTCCGTACTCGGTCACACGTTCGGTTGTTGATGAAGACGACGTCCACCTCCCCCTTCCAACGGGCAGCAGAAGTAGTAGCTCCTCTTGAATCCGACAGCACGACGGCGTGGTGTCGGTGGTGGTGGAGAAGTCCGGCGGAGCTTCGCTAAGCGTGCGGGAAGTGGAGGAGCGGGGCGGCTAGGGTTTGGGGAGAGGGGGGCGCCGGCCACTATGGGGTGCGGCCACCTTGGTGGTGTTTGAGGTGGCCGGCCCCCTCCCCCTTGGCCCTCATTATATAGGTGGAACCCCAAGAGTTGGTCTCCAAGTCTTCGAATAAGACCCGAACCAAAAACCTTCCATATGGAGGGGAAACCTAGCCAAGCTAGGACTCCCACTAGAGGTGGGAGTTCCACCTCCCATATGGGGGGGTGGCCGGCCCCCTAAGGGGGAGTCCACTTAGGACTCCTCCCCCACTAGGGTTGGCCGGCCATGGAGGTGGAGTCCCATGTGGACTCCACCTTCCTTGGTGGTTTCTTCCGGACTTTTCTAGAACCTTCTAGAACCTTCCATAGAATCTTCCGCGTCAATTTAATTCACATAAAATGACATCCTATATATGAATCTTATTCTCCGGACCATTCCGGAACTCCTCGTGATGTCCGGGATCTCATCCGGGACTCCGAACAAATATTCGAACTCCATTCCATATTCAAGTACTACCATTTCAACATCCAACTTTAAGTGTGTCACCCTACGGTTCGTGAACTATGCGGACATGGTTGAGTACTCACTCCGACCAATAACCAATAGCGGGATCTGGAGATCCATAATGGCTCCCACATATTCAACGATGACTTTAGTGATCGAATGAACCATTCACATACAATAACAATTCCCTTTGTCACGCGATATTTTACTTGTCCGAGGTTTGATCTTCGGTATCACTCTATACCTTGTTCAACCTCGTCTCCTGACAAGTACTCTTTACTCGTACTGTGGTATGTGGTCTCTTATGAACTCATTCATATGCTTGCAAGACATTAGATGACATTCCACCGAGAGGGCCCAGAGTATATCTATCCGTCATCGGGATGGACAAATCCCACTGTTGATCCATATGCCTCAACTCATACTTTCCGGATACTTAATCCCACCTTTATAGCCACCCATTTACGCAGTGGTGTTTGGTGTAATCAAAGTACCTTTCCGGTATAAGTGATTTACATGATCTCATGGTCATAAGGACTAGGTAACTATGTATCGAAAGCTTATAGCAAATAACTTAATGACGAGATCTTATGCTACGCTTAATTGGGTGTGTCCATTACATCATTCATATAATGATAAACTTGTTATTAATAACATCCAATGTTCATGATTATGAAACTAATCATCCATTAATCAACAAGCTAGTTTAAGAGGCATACTAGGGACTTCTTGTTGTCTACATATCACACATGTACTAATGTTTCGGTTAATACAATTATAGCATGATATATAAACATTTATCATAAACATAAAGATATAAATAATAACCACTTTATTATTGCCTCTAGGGCATATCTCCTTCAGTCTCCCACTTGCACTAGAGTCAATAATCTAGATTACATTGTAATATGCCTAACACCCATGGCATTCTGGTGTTGGTCATGCTTTGCCCTAGGGAGAGCTTTAGTCAACGGATCTGCTACATTCAGATCAGTGTGTACTTTGCAAATCTTTACTTCTCCATCTTTGATGTACTCGTGAATCGAGTGGTAACGCAGCTTGATATGCTTCAGCCTCTTGTGTGACCTTGGCTCTTGTGCATTGGCGATGGCACCCATGTTATCACAGTAAATGATTAATGGGTCCAATGCACTAGGAACCACACCGAGCTCTACAATGAACCTCTTCATCCATACCGCTTCGATGAAGCCTCCGAAGCCGCTATGTACTCTGATTCTGTTGAAGACTTCGCCACCGTGCACCGCTTCGAGCTTGCCCGACTATCGCGGCACCATTCAATATAAACACGTACCCAGTTGTGACTTAGAGTCATCGGGATCGGTGTTCCAACTTGCATCGGTGTAACCACTTACAACGAGCTCTTGGTCACCTCCATAACAAAGAAACATATCCTTAGTTCTTTCGGGTACTTCGGGATATTCTTGACCGCTGTCCGGTGTTCCATTCTGGATCACTTTGATATCTGCTAGTCAAACTAACACATGTGCTATATCCGGTCTAGTACATAGCATGGCATACATGATAGATCCTCTGCCGAGGCATAGGGGATTTTACTCATCCTTTCTCTTTCTTCTGCGTAGCCGGTCCTTGAGTCTTACTCAAGACTTTGCACTGTAACATAGGTAAGAACCCTTTCTTACTTTCGTCCATTCTAAACTTCTTTAGAATCTTGTCCAGATATGTACTCTGTGATAGCCCTATTAGGCGTCTTGATCTATCTCTATAAATCTTGATGCCTAATATATACGATGCTTCACCAAGGTCTTTCATTGAAAAACTATTATTCAAATAACCTTTAACACTTCTTAATAGTTCTATATCATTCCCGATCAACAATATGTCATCTACATATAATATCAGGAATGCTACAGAGCTCCCACTCACTTTCTTGTAAATACAGGCCTCTCCATGAAACTGTATAAACCCGAAATCTTTGATCACCTTATCAAAGCGTCGGTTCCAACTTCTTGATGCTTGCTTCAGTCCATAGATTGAACGCTGAAGTTTGCATACTTTGTCAGCATTTTTAGGATCGACAAAACCTTTGGGTTGTACCATATACAACTCTTCCTCAATGTCTCCATTAAGGAACGTCGTTTTGACATCCATCTGCCAAATCTCATAATCGAAAAATGCAGCTATTGCTAACAAAATCCTCACATATTTTAGCTTCGCTACAGGTGAGAAAGTCTCATCGTAGTCAACTCCTTGAATTTGTCGGAAACCCTTTGCGACAAGTTGAGCTTTATAGACAGTAATATTACCATCTGCATCTGTTTTTCTCTTGAAGATCCATTTATTCTCGACAGCCTTTCGGCTATCAGGTAAGTCTACCAAAGTCCATACTTTGTTATCATACATGGATCCCATTTCGGATTTCATGGCTTCTTGCCATTTGTTGGAATCTGGGCTCATCATCGCTTCTTCATACGTCGCAGGGTCCTCATCATTGTTATCCACAATCATGACATTTAGACAAGGATCATACCAATCAGGAGTGGTACGTTCCCTTGTCGATCTGCGAGGTTCAGTAGTTTCCTCGTTCGAAGTTTCATGATCATTATCATTAGCTTCCTCTGTTGCCGGTGTAGGCGGTACTGGTACAACTTCCGGTATCGCGCTACTCTGATCAACGAGTATAGATTCATCAATCTCATCGAGTTCTACTTTTCTTCCAGTCACTTCTTTAGTGAGAAATTCTTTCTCAAGAAAGGTTCCGTTCTTAGCAACAAAGATTTTGCCTTCGGATTTGTGATAGAAAGTATACCCTATAGTTTCCTTAGGGTATCCTATGAAGACGCATTTCTCCGCTTTGGGTTCTAGCTCGTCCGGTTGTAACTTCTTTGCAAAGGCTTCGCAACCCCAAACTTTCAGGAACGACAGCTTAGGTTTCTTATTAAACCATAATTCATACGGTGTCGTTTCTGCGGATTTTGATGGTGCTCTATTTAAAGTGAATGCGGCTGTCTCTAATGCATAACTCCAAAAAGATAACGGCAAATCAGTTAGAGACATCATAGAACGAACCATATCTAAGAGAGTTCGATTACGACGTTCGGACACACCGTTACGTTGAGGTGTTCCCGGCGGTGTCAATTGTGAAAGTATTCCGCATTTCTTTAAATGCATGCCAAACTCATAACTCAGATATTCGCCTCCACGATCAGATCGTAGAAATTTGATCTTCTTGTTACGTTGATTTTCTACTTCACTTTGGAATTCCTTAAACTTCTCGAAAGTTTCGGATTTATGTTTCATGAAATAGATATACCCATATCTACTCAGATCATCTGTGAAGGTTAGAACATAACGATAACCACCGCGCGATGCTACGCTCATTGGTCCACACACATCGGTATGTATGATTTCCAATAAGTCAGTAGCTCGCTCCATCATACCAGAAAATGGAGTCTTTGTCATTTTTCCCATTAGACATGCTTCGCATCTATCAAGTGACTCAAAGTCAAGTGATTCAAGTAATCCATCAGTATGGAGTTTCTTCATGCGTTTCACTCCAATATGACCAAGACTACAGTGCCACATATAAGTAGAATTATCATTCAATTTAATTCGCTTAGCATCAATGTTATGTATATGCGTATCACTACTATCGAGATCTAACAGAAATAAGCCATTCTTTTGTGGTGCTCGACCATAAAAGATATTATTCATAAAAATAGAACAACCATTATTCTCAGACTTGAATGAATAACCGTCTTGCATTAAACAAGATCCAGATATAATGTTCATGCTCAACGCGGGTACAAAATAACAATTATTTAGGCTTAAAACTAATCCCGAAGGTAGATGTAGAGGAAGTGTGCCGACAGCGATCACATCGACTTTGGATCCATTTCCAACGCGCATTGTCACTTCATCTTTCAGTAGTCTTCGTTTATTCTTTAGTTCCTGTTTGAGTTACGAGATATGAGCAACCGAACCAGTATCAAATACCCAGTACTAGAACGAGAACCAGTGAGATAAACATCTATAACATGTATATCGAGATATACCTTCTTTCTTCTTCTTGACAAGGCCGCTCTTCAGATCAGCCGGATACTTGGAGCAATTACGCTTCCAGTGTCCCTTGTCCTTGCGGTAATAGCACTCAAGATCGGGCTTAGGGCCGTTCTTAGGTTTCATAGGAGGCGTGGCAGCTTTCTTGCCACCCTTCTTGAATTTTCCCTTAGACTTGCCCTGTTTCTTGAAACTGGTGGTCTTGTTGACCATCAACACTTGGTGCTCTTTCTTGATCTCAATCTCAGCAGCTTTTAGCATGCCAAAGAGTTCAGGTAACTCCTTGTTCATGTTCTGCATATTGTGGTTCATCACAAAGTTCTTGTAACTTGGTGGCAGTGATTGAAGGACACGATTAATCCCCAGTCTGTTAGGAATCACTATTCCCAAGTCACTGAGTTTCTTCGCATGCCCGGTCATGGCGAGCATGTGCTCACTAACGGAGCTGCCTTCTTCCATCATGCAGCTGAAGAATTGTTTCGATGCTTCATAGCATTCCACGGCCGCATGAGTCTCAAAAATAGCTTTCAGCTCTTTCATCAACTCATGAGGATCGTGGTGCTCAAAACGTTTTTGAAGATCGGATTCCGCATCGCACAGATGGCACACTGAACTTGAGAGTACCGAATTTTCCGAGTCTCGTAAACAACTTTTACTTCATCGGTTTCGGTTTACTGGAGAGGGTCACCTAGCGGTGCATCAAGCACATATTGCAGATTTCCGCCAGAGAGGAAGATCCTCACATGACGGAACCAGTCGGTGAAGTTGCTACCGTTGCTCTTAAGTTTCTCTTTCTCTAGGAACTGATTAAAATTGATTGGGGACGCCATCTCTATCATATATTTGCAAAAGTTTAGACTAAGTTTATGACAAATTGAGTTCAAATTTTAATTCAACATAATTAAAAATCTAGGTGAACTCCCACTCAAAACAATATCCCTCGCATTGTCTTAGTGATCACACGAACCAAATCCACCGCACCTATGTCCGATCATCATGAGACAAGGTGTGATTTCAATGGCGAACACTCAAAGTGTTCATCATATCAACCATATGATTCATGCTCTACCTTTCGGTATCACGTGTTCCGAGACCATGTCTGTACATGCTAGGCTCGTCAAGGCCACCTTAGTATCCGCATGTGCAAAACTGTCTTGCACCCGTTGTATGCACTTGTTGATTCTATCACACCCGATCATCACGAGATGTTTCGAAACGACAAGTCTTGGCAACGGTGCTACTAAGGATGAACACTTTATTATCTTGAGATTTTAGTGAGGGATCATCTTATAATGCTACCGTCGCGATCTAAGCAAAATAAGATGCATAAAAGGATTAACATCACATGCAGTTCATATGTGATATGATATGGCCCTTTTGTCTTTGCGCCTTTGATCTTCATCTCCAAAGCACGGACATGATCTCCATCATCTTCGGGCATGATCTCCATCATCGTCGGCGTAGCGTCAAGGTCAATGGCGCCATCTTCATGATTGTCCTCCATGTAGCAACTATTACAACTACTTTGAAAAACTACTCAACATGAAATTTAAAGACAACCATAAGGTTCCTGCCGGTTGCCACAATACAATAATGATCATCTCATACATATTCATCATCACATTATGGCCATATCACATCACCAAACCCTGCAAAAACAAGTTAGACGTCTCTAATTTGGTTTGCATATTTTACGTGGTTTAGGGTTTTCGAGAGAGATCTAATCTACCTACGAACATGAACCACAACGTTGATGCTAATGTTTTCAATAGAAGAGTAAATTGAATCTTCACTATAGTAGGAGAGACAGACACCCGCAAAGCCTCTTATGCAATACAAGTTGCATGTCGAACGAGGAACAAGTCTCATGAACGCGGTCATGTAAAGTTAGTCCGAGCCGCTTCATCCCACTATGCCACAAAGATGCAAAGTACTCAAACTAAAGATAACAAGAGCATCAACGCCCACAAAACCATTCTGTTCTACTCGTGCAACCATCTATGCATAGAGACGGCTCTGATACCACTGTAGGATAACGTTGCATAGAAAATAAAAATTTTCCTACCGTGAACACGCAATCCAAGCCAAGATGCAATCTAGAAGACGGTAGCAACGAGGGGTTTATCGAGTCTCACCCTTGAAGAGATTCCAAAGCCTACAAGAGGAGGCTCTTGTTGCTGCGGTAGACGTTCACTTGCCGCTTGCAAAAGCGCGTAGAAGATCTTGATCACGATCGGTTCCGGCGCCACGAACGGGCAGCACCTCCGTACTCGGTCACACGTTCGGTTGTTGATGAAGACGACGTCCACCTCCCCGTTCCAGCGGGCAGCGGAAGTAGTAGCTCCTCTTGAATCCGACAGCACGACGGCGTGGTGTCAGTGGTGGTGGAGAAGTCCGGTGGAGCTTCGCTAAGCGTGCGGGAAGTGGAGGAGCGGGGCGGCTAGGGTTTGGGGAGAGGGGGGCGCCGGCCACTATGGGGTGCGGCCACCTTGGTGGTGTTTGAGGTGGCCGGCCCCCTCCCCCTTGGCCCTCATTATATAGGTGGAACCCCAAGAGTTGGTCTCCAAGTCTTCGAATAAGACCCGAACCAAAAACCTTCCATATGGAGGGGAAACCTAGCCAAGCTAGGACTCCCACTAGAGGTGGGAATTCCACCTCCCATATGGGGGGGTGGCCGGCCCCCTAAGGGGGAGTCCACTTGGGACTCCTCCCCCACTAGGGTTGGCCGGCCATGGAGGTGGAGTCCCATGTGGACTCCACCTTCCTTGGTGGTTTCTTCCGGACTTTTCTAGAACCTTCTAGAACCTTCCATAGAACCTTCCGCGTCAATTTAATTCACATAAAATGACATCCTATATATGAATCTTATTCTCCGGACCATTCCGGAACTCCTCGTGATGTCCGGGATCTCATCCGGGACTCCGAACAAATATTCGAACTCCATTCCATATTCAAGTACTACCATTTCAACATCCAACTTTAAGTGTGTCACCCTACGGTTCGTGAACTATGCGGACATGGTTGAGTACTCACTCCGACCAATAACCAATAGCGGGATCTGGAGATCCATAATGGCTCCCACATATTCAACGATGACTTTAGTGATCGAATGAACCATTCACATACAATACCAATTCCCTTTGTCACGCGATATTTTACTTGTCCGTGGTTTGATCTTCGGTATCACTCTATACCTTGTTCAACCTCGTCTCCTGACAAGTACTCTTTACTCGTACCGTGGTATGTGGTCTCTTATAAACTCATTCATATGCTTGCAAGACATTAGACGACATTCCACCGAGAGGGCCCAGAGTATATCTATCCGTCATCGGGATGGACAAATCCCACTGTTGATCCATATGCCTCAACTCATACTTTCCGGATACTTAATCCCACCTTTATAGCCACCCATTTACGCAGTGGTGTTTGGTGTAATCAAAGTACCTTTCCGGTATAAGTGATTTACATGATCTCATGGTCATAAGGACTAGGTAACTATGTATCGAAAGCTTATAGCAAATAACTTAATGACGAGATCTTATGCTACGCTTAATTGGGTGTGTCCATTACATCATTCATATAATGATATAACCTTGTTATTAATAACATCCAATGTTCATGATTATGAAACTAATCATCCATTAATCAACAAGCTAGTTTAAGAGGCATACTAGGGACTTCTTGTTGTCTACATATCACACATGTACTAATGTTTCGGTTAATACAATTATAGCATGATATATAAACATTTATCATAAACATAAAGATATAAATAATAACCACTTTATTATTGCCTCTAGGGCATATCTCCTTCAACTTCTTGGAGCCAGTCCACTATCCAAGAGAGATGTGGATGGTAGGACGGCTATGATCTCTAAAGGGCTAACGTTTGATACCTTCTTGGAATTGAAGATATGGTTGAAGGAGTTCTCCATTAAGCATCATCGCCCTCACCTCGTTGTTCACTCGGACTTGAAGAAGCGTTACACGCTAAAATGTGTGGATAAAAGGTGTCCATGGGTTGTCCGTGCACGACCTTTCAAAAAAGGGCCCTCTTGGCACATAACAAGTTGTGTAGCCACTCACATGTGTCGGGGGCCGAAGCTTGATGGCAAGGATGCGCAGCCGGACCACCGTCAACTCACATCCGAGTTCATTGCATACAAGCTCTCGGCGGAGATCTCATCACTTCCTATCATGAGCATTAGGTCCGTGCAAGATACGGTTAAATCCCGGTTTGCCTACGACGTCAAGTACGGGAAGGCATGGAAGGCCAAACAAGCCGCATTCAAGATGTTGTACGGTGATTGGGAGGAAGCATACAACCGTGTCCCTAGGTTGTTGTTAGCGATGGCCGCAACTAACCCGAGCATGGTGCATGTGGTGGAGCCTTCCGCAACCAAAATGACATTGCATGATGGTAAAAGAGTGAGGGTATTTCATCGTGCATTTTGGTCATTCGAGCAATGCACGAGGGCATTCGAACATTGTAGGCCCGTCATAGCCGTGGATGGTACCTTCTTGACCGGGCAGTACAAGGGCACACTATTGGTGGCAATAGCAAGTGATGCGAGCAACCGCTTAGTACCATTGGCTTTTGCATTGGTAGAGATTGAGAACAATGATAACTGGGAATGGTTTTTCCATATATTGAGGACGAGGGTCATACCACCCTCAAAGGAAGTGTGTGTCATCTCCGATCGTCATCAAGGAATTCTCAATGCGGTGGAGGTTGCAATTCCCGGGCATGCTCCCTTGCATCACCGATGGTGCATGAGGCATTTTTGTGCAAACTTCTACCGGGCATGCAAGAGCAAAGAGTTGTCTGACCTCCTTCAAGATTGTTGCCTCGCTTACTCTGAGCGCCGCTTCGCAAACCTATACAACGGCTTGCTGAAGCACAAAGACCTCAACGCGGGTGGTCAAAAGTTTCTTCATAGACACCTCATATTTAACTCAAAGTGGGCAAGAGCTTATGATGAGGATGGGAGGAGATATGGCCAAATGACAAGCAACATGGCCGAGTGCTTCAACAATGTGTTGAAGGGTGTCCGTGCATTGCCCGTGACGGCAATCATTCAATACACATTCGAGAAGTTGAATGTCTATTTCCAGAACTACACCGATGAAACGGGAGGTGGAGGTCACGGGATGTGTGGCGCCGATGGGAGGGGCGCCACACAGTGCAGTGTGGCGCCAGTGGGAAGGGCGCCACACATTGACTTGTGTTAAAACCATGAAAAATCCTACCATATTCCAACAAAACTGCCATCATGTCAAAAGCTATGTCATACACACATCATATCAACAGCCATTTCGTACACACATCATGGACATAACATCATCATACCTAACATCGTAGCACATAGTTTCATACAATTTAAGATAGAATTCAAACAACACGAAGCAACGAAGATAGAGTTGACAACACTCTAAGTTCTAACTATCGGTGTCCGAGCCGGATTCGCCGGTGTGGTAGTGCACGCGGCAGGCGGTGTCGTCGAACACCTTGACGATCATCTCGCCGTCCCCCTCGTACAGGAAGGTGAGCTGGCAGCCGGGCTCGAGGTGGAGGTCACGGGCGAACTTGTCCCACCCCGTGTGCAGGTACATCTTGCCCTGCCCGTCGAACAGGACCTCCACGGACCAGCGGCAGAAGTTGCAGCTAGCCTCCCGTAGCTGCAAGTGCGCCGGCTCGATGCCGTCGACGAACTCGGCGAACTTGTCCGGTAGCCGCTTGATGCCGAGTGGGTCGTCGTCGATGCGGAGGAGGAACTCGAAGCAGCGTTCCTCATGCGAAGACGAGGAGGATGCAGATGACGGTGACCGTGGGGCCCTTGCTGCTCCACCGCGGCCGCCCCTTCCCCGGCCCCGGGGGCGCCCAGGACCGCGGCCTCGACCGCCTGGCCGGCCACCGGGACCGGCCATCCTACATGTTTACATTTTTGAACCATATTACGATCCATTCCACTAACAAATATGAGTTACTCCATCACAAATACTAGGCATACATGTGGGTTCATACACATACATACATAGGGTTCATACACATACATGTGAAATTTCATATGTAGGTTTCAACAAATCTATGGTTCAAACACATGCATACATGAGGCTACCATCTCCAACACGAACAATACAATATAGAGTGCACAAAAAAAACCATGTCTAGGGTTCATGTCCAAATCTAGCCCGATCTATGAAATTAGTGGATGAATGGAGAAGATTCAAAGGAGATTACCTTGAGAAATGGATGGGGAACGATCTCCACGGATAGATCTGCTGATTTGGTGGTGGATTTGGTGGGGGGGAGAGGGAGGAGAGAGATAACCAGGCGCCACAGGGGAGAGAAGAAGAACAGAGGGAGAAAGAAAGAAGAAGGGTCGGGCTGGGCTGGGCGCGCGCGGCCAAACTTAAGTGGATGTGTGGCGCCCTTGGCAGGGGCGCCACACTTTCAACGTGTGGCGCCGGCGAGAGCGGCGCCACACATGCTGCCACGTCGGATCGGGATCACCAGCTCAGCGTCGACGGGCCACGTCGGACGGGTTTGTGGCACCGGAGCCAGGGGCGCCACATGGGCATGTGTGGCGCCCATGAGAGGGGCGCCACACAAAAGGGTTAGATCCGTGAAATAGTTTCGCCGGAGGGTCAGTCTGTGCTTTTCTTTCAGTTTTGGGTTATTTTTGTGCAAATCGCCATGGTGCGAGGCGAGCTGCGGGGGCGATTTTGGCTCGGGAAGACGACCAAGCGGAAGTATCAGTTTGAACGGCCAGAAGTTCTGGAAATACCAAATTTTTTGGATCTAGATATGCATCTGCGCGAACAGCTCAAATTGATGAACACGGGAAGGAAAAGTGGGCCGAAAACCATCGGATTTGAGGGGTAAACGGTGGAATTTGACGGTGAAATTTGGAGGGATGATAGATCAACACCAAAGACAACAGATCTGTGGACCAAAACCACAAAAAAATGCAACAAATCCTGAGATCCAAATTCGAGCTATTTTTTGGGGCAAAATTTTTGGGAAATTTTTTGGGCAAAATTGGTGAAATTGGAGGGTCAAATCTGTGGCAACCTTTGCTCTGATACCATATGATACGGGCTGAGCCCGTGTTGGTTGCCCGATCTCACGAACTGACCCGGGTGAGTGTGATTACGGAGGGGGATTCGCGGGGAAGTGGATGAACGCAAAGAACACGATACAAACACACGCACACAAATCGGTTATCCTCGTTGGCCCGAACCACCAACTCGATAGAATTGCAAGACAAAGACCAAACGGTTGAATCTTTTTCAAAAGATCGACAAATCCAAATAGAGTTCCCAAAGAGTAAAAGACCAATTAAGAATAGAGTTGCAAAGCAAGAGATTCTCAATTGATAGAATTACTAGAATGGAAAAAGATCCGGAGAAGGAGGGATACAATAGATGGGTAATCTAAGGTGGGGGTTTCCCAAATCCACAAAGGGATAATAGAGGCATAAGCCAATTCATCTAAACATCATCTCCTCCATGAAGGTGGGGGGTAGGTGCCTATTTATAGGTAGGGGCGAAGGGGTAAGTTACAAGCCAAAAGGGGCTGTGATCTGAGGTTCGACAGGGCGGAAGTTCTGGCTCCTGGGGGCGGTAGTTCCGGCCGGGCGGAAGTTCCTGCCATGAGCGGCGGAAGTTCCGATCGCAGCTCTTCAGTGCGAGCATCTTCGGTCTTGGACAGTATCTGGGCGGAAGTTCCGGCGGTGGCGGGCGGAAGTTCCGGCCTGGAGCGTCCAGCTCCTCTTTCTCCTTCTCTTCCATGCTTCCGTGACATCGGCCTTGCGTCCTCGGGTCTCCATGGCATCCTCTCTTCCTTAGGTACTTGTCGTCGAGTTCCTATCATCATGATATGACGGAGTATGAAGTAGTATATCGTTCCACATAGGCGATTGTAGACACGCATAAAAGAGAAGATTCACCTTTGCGTGTCGTCTTGGCGATGAAGCATATGATGCGGTGAAGATCGAACGTCGGGCTGCATCACAACGTCTCACCCAAATCGTCTGCCACACCGCGTCCGTCCGCCGGTGCGGTTCAAGCGCTATTCCGCAAGCATACCGTCTTTGTTGCGCTAGCAATACTGCAGACCAACGGTCCTGCATTGGGTATACTATTGTACAAGCCGAGTTATTTCTGTATTCTCTATATGCACATGATTGTTTGGTCGATTTGCCATGGACTAGCTGACGGGGTTTCAACTGCCTGCTCGTATAGAAGTTGCGAGAAGTTAGTTAGTTGTTCTAGCTGGTTCCGTGTCTGCCTACGTGCAGGTTGATGTAGTTTGTTACATTTGGCTGGATTATGTACAAGGAGCGTCGTCTCAGTCTGTTGCTATGAGTAGAGGTATTCCCTCCTGCCGTATATGCTAGAGTCATCGCTCCAAGCAATCTTTTTAATTTAGCCCTTTCTGTATTGTGCAAACTATTGAGTTTATAAGGGATATCTATCAGCTTCTTTCTCTGAAAGAACTAGCATGTGGATGTCCCTTGATTTCACTGGTTCCTGGTTTGTGGTTCCAACACCAGTGTATCTTTTTGATTTCATTTTTCTGTCCATCACTCAAACCAGCACGCACACATCCTACATAATTAATACATCGCACACATCCTACATATTAATACACATCTTATGTTTGTGCTCGTTATCTTAAATGCCGCCAAAAGAAATCCTCCAATGAGACCAAATAATCAGGGTTTCCTTGAAATGGTACATAATGGTACCCAATTGATGAATTCTGGTGTAGAAATGTTGCTTGCACCCCAACATTCCCAGAAAATAGTGGTAAGTAAGTAGACAAAGCATCTAAGCACATCAAGACAATATCGGCATCCAAGGCACACCAAGGCAATACATATCTGGGACCCTTATTACCTCAGAAGAATCTTCAGACCTCACCTGCTGTCATAAAAGCTAAGGTGCTAATTCGTCCTTTCAGCTCTGCTGTATCATATATGTTGTTTTTTTTTGAATACGCAAATTAATTGTTGCCATGCTCAATCCGTATTGTGTTTCTTACAAGGATACGGAGAAATGTACTTCCATTAACAACGAGAGGGCCGCTAAGCATATGCCTCCAGATGGAACCATGATCCAGTCTCTTGCCCTGCCAGTTGTCAGTTGCATCAGCTCGTCTCTAGCTCACGAGAAGCATCAGACCATCACCGCTATCGTAAAAACTAAGGTGCTAGTTCGTCCATTCTGTCCTACCTATCATATATATGTTGCTTGATTGCAAATGCAAATTAATTTTGTAATGATTGCGTGTCCAATCCCTATTCTATTTCTTACAAGGGGACGGAGAATCCTACTGCGAGCAACAATGAGAGGGATAAACAGATGCCTTCAGATGGAACCATGATAGCACACGAGAATCATCAGGATTGCACCGCTATCTTAAAAACTAAGGTGCTAGTTCGTCCATCCTGTCCTACCTATCATATATGTTGCTTGATTGCAAATGCAAATTAATTTCTGTAATGCTTGCTTGACCAATCCCTATTGTGTTTCTTACAAGTGGACGGAGAATCCTACTGCCAGGAACAATGAGAGTGATAAACGGATGCCTTCAGATGGAACCATGATCCAGCCAAGAATGAACAGATCTTAAGTGCCGCGCTTTCGATTGTACCGGCTGTCTCCGCCCCACGAAGGAGATACATATTTTGAACCCTTATTTCAGGAGAAGCTTAAGACCTTACCCGCTACCTTGAAAGCTAAGGTTCTCGTTCGTCCATTATGTCTTGCCTTATCATGTATGTTGTTAAACTTGGTTGATCAATCCATATCGTGCTTCTTACAAGGGGATGGAGAAACCTACTGCCAGGAAGAATCAGAGGGCTGACAAAACGCCTTCAGATGCAACAACAATCCAGCCAAGAACGGAAAGATTATCTCCTGGCCTGCCAACTTCCACTTGTCCCAGCACGAGTCCTAGTAGAGAATTATCAATGGGAACACATGTTGAATGTGAAACAAGTAGTTCCAGAAGTGCCTCGCCAAAATATAAATGACAAAAAATGGATCTTAGCTCAACGCTATGCAGATCCTTACGTCCAGGACACTCTTTTGCTCCAGGTAAGTTCTCATATGAATTGCTTACTTGCATTATGGTTAGCTGCACGATGGCCTTTTTGCTGACTTCTTCTTTCTAGGTTGTAGCACAGTTAATGATCCTACTGCACATATCCTTATGGATATTAAAGTCTCTGGTAGTTCAACTCAGGTTGAAAATGTGGCTGAAGGCATGTTTCATGTATTTCTTTGTCAGTTTCCTCCAGGATTAAGACCTTTATACTATGATATACTAAATAGTGGTATTTTATATGTTGATCCAGACGTCGAAGGAGATAATGTTCTGGAAATTGTAGAGAGAGTGGGAAAAGGACCCAACAGGTTGTCGGAATCTCTGGATGCCACACTTATTGCCGTCATTCCAAAAGGGAAGACCAGGCCCGTATCAGCTCAAATTGCTGCAAACATTGCGACTGAATGCAACAAGGCAGTCAGGAAATTCGTGCTTGTTCGTTCGCATTGGAGTAGGTACAAGCGGGACGCTGGGCTTCTCTGTAACTATTACAGTAAAGTTGCGGTAAGTACGGCCTTTGCACCACCTGTAATCTTTATTTGAAGCTGCTAATTTTGGGAGTCTATGATTCGTTTATCCATGCTCTTTCATGTCACTAGGAAAGTGGTAAGATGGACATAAAATTCCCACCAGTGAAAAAGTATTGTACAAACCTTCTTTAGAAAGGCCTTCGGTAATGTCGGTACCTCCTTAAAAAGAAGTACTTTGACACAGATCCAAATGACGTGCCAAAAGAAAGTCCAGTTCCATCGATGAATAACGATGAGTGGAAGGCGCTAGTTGACCACTGGAGGCATCCCAAAACGGTGGTCAGTTCCTTTCTAAACTCAAAGTTTTTGCCTTATACATTGTAATGTACACAGTTACTAATTCTACAATTCCTGCAGAAGATATGTGTTGCCAACAAAAAAATCGTTCTAAGGTTCAGTACCATCAATCAACTGGGTCACGAAGCTACGAAGTGCACTTGCAAAATTTGGTAAGAAGTGATGGATGTTTATAGTTTTGGTGGCCATTTTGATTTTTATTTTGCTCAGTGCATGTGCTCATTTATATGACCGTTCTTTGTTATTGCATCGAGTTCTTGGGTTAATACTGTGATGTACAAGTTTCCATTAAACTAAACTCCTGTTTTAATCGGTACCTATTTGTATGAACTTTCGTTCGCATCATTGCTTCCCCACAAATCTGTATGTTATGTCTACAGGCTTGAAGCTTTGAAGTGTACCACTCTTGATAGTTATCTACATGAGAAACAAGAATTATATGAAACTTTGTGACCAGATCCCCATAGAACATGTAAGCTAGCTTCATGTATGTGTTTGATTTCAGGGAGACAAGTACAAAGGTAAAGAACCCACTCCTCTAGATATATTCAAGGAATGCCACTTCAGCCGGAAAAATGGCTTCTCCTCCGCTGTAAAAGATGCAATCGTAAGTCAACTTTCATAGGGTAACCTTTTATAAGTTGATGTAGCTTGGTGTATGTGGCAACATGTTTGCTTCATTGCAAATGAAGGCTAAGATGGAAAAGAAGCTAGCTATACCTACGGCAGATGGAGGACGCAAGACTGGGATCCAGGTTTTATCTGAGGTCCTCTCACCTGGCTTTCTTCGGAATGTGGGACTTATTATTCCTTCTGGATTGAAAATAAGGAATCTGGCTGCAGAACTGGAGAGAGAGAAGAGGGGTAGTGCAAAGCTACAAGATGTTGTTAAGAACCAACATGATCAAATGGTTGAGCTAACCAGCCAGGTACAAGAAGCAGAAAAAAAGCGGGCAGGCATGGAAGGAACAATTGATACGTTGACTAAAATTATACGGCAGCAAAGCTAGAGATGAGAAACGTGTTGATCTGGTGGTGCCATGGTCATGAATTGAACTGTTATATTTTTCCTGGTTTCAGATAACTGTTATTTCGATTTGCGGACTGGCGCTGCCATGGTCCACCACAATATGTAGTTTTAGACAGTGCCAATGGTGCTTTATGATTAAATTATTTGCCTGTAATTATGTCATGTAATATGTCGTTTGTAATTTTCGTTTTGACGACTAGGCCGTAACGGTGTCATGTAAAGCCCACTGGGCCGTTGTTGGATGCATTGAAACAAATTTAGCCTAGTACTTTTTATCTGGGCCTTACAGGTGTTATATGTCTAGCCTGTACAAGCCCAGAATTGGGCCCGTAAATCATCAAATACTTGCTTGGGCCTCATTGTAAGTGGACGCATGATGTTATAATGGGCCCAACAAGAAGAATAAAAATAGGCCTTTTTGGCGGCCTGTAGACAACTCAATAATGACAGACAACACCATGGGCTGCCCGTTATGGGCTGGCCTAACCTATGGCAGTAAGGTCGTAACTTGGGCCTTGGAAACTATAGGCCTTCCTTGGCGGCCTGTAGACGGCCCAACAAAAACCGACAACATCATGGGCCACCTTTTATGGGCTGGCTTAACCTGTAGCAGTTAAGGTCGTAACATGGGCCTTCGAAATCATATCCAAGTTGGATCGATGGGCCGTAGATGGCCCATTTGAGGTGTGCCACGTGGCGCCTGCACAGTCGACATGTGTCGCGTTGCGATATGACCACATGGGTGCACGTGTCAAAAGCCGGATGGACATCTCGTATGGTGCAGGTTGCAGCTATGAAACTTTTTATTGGTCCACGTGGCGGCTATTTCAACGGGCCACGTGTCTGCATTTTATTAGTCCACGCGCAGGAAGCTGGGTCACGGTCTCCTCGCTAGACGACAAAAACGACAGTCAACCGACCGGACCGACATGTTAATAATTGACCTAACAGCCTGACACAACGGTCGCTGGCAGAGGGGGCCAGTGCTATGACGGATATGGCCGTCACAACGGACCGGGCCGGGTGGGCTTCGGGTTTGGGCTGTGCCGTCATGGATCTGTGACGCGCCTCCCTAACCGTTATCCGGGCCATCTGTGACGCGATATTCGCCACGGTCCTGCAAACCGTCAGTACGAGGCCTCCGTGACGGATTTTGCACATTCGCCGACGAACTAAATCGTTATAGAAGACCCATATTTTACTAGTGAGGGGTGGGGCTCTCAGTATACCCGTCCGGATGGCACCGGTCCAGGAGCCGGCGGGCGCCGGGCTCAGCCGGCATAGGAGCCGGTCTGACCGGGCGTGGGGCTGGGCCGGTCGGCGTGGCGGCTGGTCGCGCCGGGCGTAGCACCGGCCTAGACTTCATCTTCCTCCTTCGTGCATGCCTCCCTCTCCTCCCTCGCGCGTCCATGAGGTGTCTTCATGTCCAGCATCATGTCCAGCTGTTCTCCTCCTCCTCGTGCGATGCTTCCTTTATCCTCATACCTGATCATACACAAGTCAAAGGATTTAGGTAGTATAAAATTCTCGTCAATCAAAGTATCGTTTAAGAACAAGTTCACCTGTTGTTTTAGTAGCTTCGCACGAGCTCTTGTCATAGGTCCAATTCTGACTTCATTGAACTTGAGCTTCACAGCAACATCTTCTTCCTCTTGCAATGACGGAGGTAGTGATTCGGTAGGGATGTCCTCATCAAGGGAGGAGACTGCAGATACGCTCTGCATTGCGGCTTTGAGGCGGACAATCAGAACATCCCTGCTTGAAGATTCATCTAGGAGCAGCGGGAGTTGCCGCTATCACCGCAGCAAATCAGAAATCTAGGGGAGCTGCGAGGTCGACCGCATGCAGGGGCTAGGGCCATCAGCCATGGTGCTCCACGACCCGACCCCAAACCTCACAGAACCTGTAGCGCGCCACCATGGCCTCAGTGCACGTGGCCTCGGGGTGGTCGCACCAGTACGTGGTCCCATCGGCGTGTGAGACCGGCTCAGGGCGGAAGCAGCACACTAGGCAGAACTACCTCTCCAGACCGTCGGATGCAGCGACGGAATCAAGGGGAGTCGCGTATGGCTCACTGGCGGCGCCAGAGGCGGCTAGGGTCTGGGAGGAGAGGAGGAAGGCGAGTGCCGCGATGGAGAGCAAGGAGCGGACAGTCAGGCTAGAGGGTTGCATGGCGGCGTCGCCAGCGTCCACCCGGCGGCCGACCTTGCTTTTTGTGAGAGGAGGCGAGGAGGGAGGCGAGGTTGGATCTGTCCGCGATCGTCGGTGAAGCAGAGGAAGGGGATGGAGGAGACGTGTCGACTGCGGCGGTTCAGGTGGAGCCCGACCGAGGTTCCCGGCGGCCAGCCTTGCTTTTTGTGAGAGGAGGCAAGGAGGGAGGCAAGGTTGGATCTGTCCGCGATCATCAATGAGGCAAGGTTGGATCTGTCCGCGATCATCAATGAAGCGGAGGAAGGGGATGAAGAAGACGTGTCGATTCAGGTGGGGACGGTCAGAACGACTCGCCCGACCAGGGTTGATTCTGTTGATCCAACGGACGAGAATCGAGTGCTCGGACGAGCCAACGAGCGCTCGAGCACTTTTTAACACTTGGGAAAAGAAATTGGTTGGATATGTATGCATCTTTGCTATGCGGAGGTTTCTGTCACAACAAAATAACTTTGTTGGATATGTATTCATATTATTTGTTAAGTGGAGGTCAGGTTTGAAATATTTTGCTTGTATCACCTTGATGCAACATTTCATAATAAAAACTTTCTTTATGGAAAAACTGTAGGAAACATGTGCTATATCAAATATTAAAGTATTCTTATAACAGTAAAGTTATAAATATTATGAGGAGAATTTCTCCACATAGAAAACTGCAGAGCACATACATTTTCTGACAGATAAACTTAACTTGAAGGGCAGCAAAGCCAGCACTAAGCAGATTAAAAGATGCCTCCCCAACGTATGTTGAACAACTCAGTAACCAAATGCGAGTTAGGATTTACAAAAACAGCAACCCTACTCATCATTAGATAAGGTAAACCGACATCCGGATGGGAGCTCAACGGGCATGCTAATATAGCCAATAATGCTCTCATCTCCAAAACATCAGCCAGTGTGCCGGCTGGTTGCAGACTCGCACAGCTATATCAGTAAACTTCATTTTTTGGTTGGAGTTGTATCACAAAACTTCGGTAGTGCCAAAAGCGTGTTCAACCGGGTGAAGCCCTCCAAGGATCTCTCATCTCCACTTATATTCAAGTAACATTCATCATCAGCATCCTCTGGAATATCCCTTTTACTGTTGCGCTGGGGGTTCATCAATCGGGCTGGCATCCCTGGACTAGATTCAATTCCCTTGGTACCAATAGACATCCCTGATAGCCCAACAGACAGCCCTGATAAACCACCTACAATGGCATCCTTGCTCAGGAAAAGGCAGATCACTGCGCAGTCATCCATTTTGGAGGTAGGGTACTTGAATTTCCAAGTTTGATTTGCTAAATCGACAACGGCACGAGCTGCAGCAGAACGGCCAGAGCATGAGGCAACAACTTCCACCACTTCCTGGTTGGACAGAACATCCCACACCTGTGGTCAGAGTGCAATTAGGTATTAGGGTATGTTATGAACATATGGTTTATCATTTGTAAATTAGACGATGATGCATTTTTAGTCCGAAGAAACTATTGTTCCCCATCAAGAAGTAATGTAGAAAGCAACAACGTAAATTTTTGGTTACCCCGTCAGTGGCAAGGACAATGAACTCATCCTTCTCAATGATTCGCCTATAGGTGACCTCAGGTACAGAGATCAACCCAAAATCCTTTAGACAGAAATCACCAAAAGCTCGTGCCATTGCTAGGCCAGGAGAGTTGCAATTAGGAAGCCAAAGGCGAGCCACATCTGGTTCATCCTGATGAGCAAAGACCCTTCCATTACATCGCTTGATCCTCCTAGCCTCTCCTGTTAAAAGATTAGCATTGCGTTGTGGCTCAAATCACATTCACCAAGACAGCAGGAACAGATTTTTTTACTTGACTGGGAAGGGAACTGGTGTGAAGTTTGAACAGTCACGAATAAACTCAACTACTGGAGAAAATGGTGAATTCAACTAGATGCACATACCACACTGATATAATGCAACATTAGCAGCCACAGCTATAGAGAGGACCAGCAATTATCCTATGGGAAAACTGTTCTGTGGATGATGAATCAATATGGCACGAAGTTGAACCATAGCAGTGAAAAGAAAACTGAAAAACATATATTAAAAGTCCAAAAGACTAATTTATGCACGGATAACCACAGATATTTTATGAGCGAATTGCACTTTGTACCAAGTAGATTGTCACTTTGCACCAGGCTGACACAATAGTATTGTACTTTGCGCCAGGTGCCGTAAAAATCAAGATTAAAATAAGTGCTAGGCCTAAATTCCTCATTTTGCCTTTGCCCAGCCCCTAGCTCACCTAAGGGGCTAAGGGTATGTCTACGTCTAGCAGCCATTTATATCATTGGTACAAAACATTTTCGGAAAACCACACATGTATATGCACCAAAATATATATGTATATATTGCGTCCCATAGTACACATGTATGGTTTTTTTCCATATTTTCAAACATGTGTTTTTAGTTGACTTCGGGCACATTTAGTGCTAGGCCTGGTGTAATGTGAAAACTAGTGTAAACCTTGTTCAAAGTAAAACAAGTGGCAGTTTACCTGGTGCAGAGTCCAATTTACTCATTTTTATATATCATGTTCATCTAAAATATACCGCAACTAGGTCTGCAGATTGATGAGTTGCTGGAAAAGGAGGAACTGCATTGGAGACAAAGATCCAGAGTAAACTGGCTTCAAGCTGGTGACAGAAACACCAGTTACTTTCATAGAAAAGCTACCTGGCGAGCTAAAAAGAACAAGATCGATAAGCTAAAGGATGATAATGGGAATGAGATTACAAAGGAAAGTGACCTACAGAATTTAACAACTGCCTATTTCAAAGACCTCTATAAAAAGGATGATTCGGTCCACCATGAGGAGGCCACTAGTGTGCTTCAGCAAAAGATAACCCCTGAGATGAATGAGGTTCTGTGCAAGCCTTTTACTGATGATGAGATAAGCTTTGCCCTATTCCAAATAGGGCCCACAAAAGCTCCGGGACCCGATGGGTTTCCAGCCTGCTTCTACCAAAGGAACTGGGCCACGTTCAAAGAAGACATAATCCAAGCTGTAAAGAATTTCTTTGAAAAAGGGGTGATGCCAGATGGTGTAAACGAAACAGCCATTGTGTTGATTCCCAAAAATAATAACCCATCAAGCCTGAAGGAGTACAGACCAATTAGCTTATGTAATGTGGTGTACAAGATTGTTGCTAAATGACTGGTTAACAGACTAAGACCCGTGATACAGGACATAATCTCGGAGACACAAAGTGCATTCGTCCCTGGGAGGATTATCACAGACAATGCCGTTATCGCCTTCGAATGTTTCCATGCCCTCCAGAAGGGGACTAAAAATGCTGGGAAGTTTTGTGCCTACAAATTAGACCTTATGAAGGCCTATGACAGGGTCGACTGGACCTTCTTGGAGGAAGCCATGAGGAAAATTGGGTTTGATCATCAATGGATGAATTGGATTATGGAGTGCATAAAATCGGTCAGGTTTTCAGTCAAATTCAATGGCAAGCTCCTGGAAAAATTCACGCCGACAAGGGGAATTAGACAAGGCGATCCCCTCTCTCCCTATCTATTCCTTTTTGTGGGCGAAAGCCTTTCTGCTCTTATTAGACAACAGATCATGTCGGGGAATTTGAAGGAGCTGAAAATCACAAGAAAGAGCCCAGGTATTTCTCATTTGATGTTTGCTGATGACACCCTGCTTTTCTTCCAGGCAAACCCTGACCAAGCTACTATTGTCAAAGACATCCTTTGTAAGTATGAGAGAGGGACCGGACAACTTCTTAGCCCTGCTAAGTGCTCTCTTATGGTAGGACAACACACCACGCCTGATGACAGTGACAAGGCTGCGGAAATCCTGAAAGTGGAAGTTATGACTCTAGATGAGAAATATTTAGGCCTCCCTATTCCAGAAGGCCACATCAAGGAAGGTAAGTTGAAATCATCGAAGGAAAAGTTGAGTAAAAAATTTTCTGCCTGGAATGAAAAGTATATGTCTGCTGCGGCAAAAGAGGCTTTGATCAAGTCTGTGGCGCAAAGCATATCTAACCATGCAATGAGCGTGTTTAAATTCCCGGCTGGTCTGTGTGATGACATGAGTAACATTATCAGAGACTTCTGGTGGGGGGATGAAGAAGACAAAAAGAAGGTTCACTGGATGTCTTGGGACAAGATGGCTAAACCAAAATCTCAAGGTGGTATGGGTTTCAAGGACTTAAGAATGTTTAACCAGGCTCTGCTAGCAAGGCAAGCTTGGCGGCTGATTAATGCTCCCAATAGCCTCTGTGCCAGACTACTGAAATCTAAATACTACTCCTCTGGCGAGTTATCCGACACAGCCTTCGGTCAAAATGTTTCCCCATGCTGGCAAGGTATCTCCCATGGTCTGGAACTTTTGAAACTGGGTATAGTCTGGAGGATTGGGTCTGGATCCAAAGTCAGAATTTGGAGGAACAATTGGCTACCTAGAGGAAATCATAAACCTATTGGTAAAGCCAGCAAGCAGAGACTGAAATGGGTCTCTGACCTTATTGACACTAGCACTAGAACATGGGATGAGCCCCTTGTTAGAAGCTTATTCCATCCTCCGGATGCGGATGAAGTTCTAAGAATCCCATTATCAAGCTCAGTGGACGAAGACACCATTGTCTGGGCTCATGAACCAAATGGCATTTTCTCTGTAAGAAGTGCCTACAGGCTCGGCATGCAAGTAGCCAATGATGGAATCCAAAAAGCATCCAGCTCCAACCACATGGGTGACAGACCTCTTTGGAAACTAATATGGAACACTAATGTCCCTCCTAAACTAAAAGTCTTTGCGTGGAAGCTTGCTTCTAATGCTCTTGGGGTCCAAGACCTTAGATGCAGAAGAAACATGGAACTGAATCCAACCTGTACTATATGTGGCAGAGAACCAGAGACGGCACCACGCTGTGATTACCTGCACTAAACCTACTGCTCTGAGACAGCAGCTCAGAAAACCTTGGTCTCTCCCAAATGAAGATATGTTCAAATGCACCGGTGAGAACTGGGTCCTCGTCCTTCTGGACCAATGCAATGCCGAGCTGAGAGCAAACCGATCTTTCTCTCGTGGCGCTCTTGGCACTTGAGAAAAAATGCTATATTGGGCGATGGTAAGTGTTGCATACAACAGTCTGCTAATTTTAACCAGTCCTACATCTCCACTATTGTGCAGGCTAATTCCCTGGAAGCGGCTACAGATGCTAAAGGAAGAAATGTCTCATGCCCCCGAATGCCGAGACCTCAAAGAAGAGAGAATGTACTCAAGCTTGGACAAAACCAAACCCAGTGGCTAAAAATGAATGTTGACGCAGGGTTCTGTGCGCAAAATAACACTGGATCCTGGGGTGCCATTTTGAGGGATGCGGAAGGGAATGTCATCCTCTCAGCCTGGGGTTTTCTTCAACACTGCCTTGATGCCACTACTGCTGAATGCATTGCTATGTTGGAAGGTGCTAAGGCGATCGTGGCTTATACCCCTTCTAGTGTCATCGTGGAAGGAGACAATGCGCTAGTGATCAATGAATTGAAGCTTGAAGGACCAGGCAAATCAATGCTCTCCAACATATTTGCTGAAACGAAGAACACTCTCCAAATGCTCCCAGGTTTTGAGATCAGAAAAATTAACAGATCTGCTAATGTAGCAGCGCATGGCATAGCTAAATTCGCTAGTTTAGTTGGTTCTGGAGGCTTGTTACTGGGTTCTGTTCCTCCCTGCGTGTTGGATCAGACTCAGATTGATTGTAAGCATATTGGTATGTCAAACGATGTGTCCTGAGTAATACAAGTCCCATATTCAAAAAAAAAAAAAAAATACCGCAACGGGATCACTTGAAAAGTATTAAATTAGCAGCACACCGTCGAGCTACTTAGACTGATATTTTAATTCTTTAGGAGGAGTTAAGAAGAATAATTAATGAAATAAACGCCGTTTTTCTAAATCTTGGGATGACTGAGGAATCATTGGTGAAAAGATCAGGTATGGGAGGTAACCAAAAATTTGAAAGTACCAAAATAATTCTTTTGGAAGAGTTAAAAATAATAATGAGATATACACTGTTGTATTAATCTCAGGATGACTCGTGAATCATTTTGATGTTCTGAGTCTTGATAATCAAAAAAATACAATATGAGTTATCACCCAATTGTGCATAGTTGAATGATAGCGGAGTATGCTACACACATTAAGGTTAGAACAAACTTTTTATTTGTGAAAACATGTATCGACACTATACAAACTTTGTCTTGTGATGCTTTGATACGGATCCAAACATCTCAGGTTGGTATGGATACCAACAGTAGCCTTACTTTACAATCTCTATCAGAGAAGGTTTATAAGTTTTAACACATGAAGAAATATGTTGTCGGTATGACGTTACTACCAGGGCATAGCTCCATGCTTCATTATATCACTGGAGACAACTTCACATAATGGGCCATGGACTCAGGCCATCACTTAAAACTTCATTCCATCTTCAGAATAGAAATAGTATGTGTGCTAATGTCCTTCACCATTTCAATTTTCATAAATTTTGTGTACTCCACATGTTCCCCATACAACCAGTAGTACCTTGCGCAGTCTACTGACTGTTTACAAATTCCAAATTTAACACAGAAATGTTGTTCAGATTAGAGATCTAGCCTTGTTGTGGTAAATCTACCAATATTCCAGTGAATTCAATAGCTGCACACTAATCGACAATCGTGGCTTTATATCAATAGCTGATATCTTCTGTTAGGTGGCAGGTTAAGACTATAGGTGTTAGAGTACGTCATGGGCCTGGGCCCGTTAGTCTTATGGTTTGCTTAGGGGTCAAGTAAGCCTTGCTTGGGAGTCAAGTAAACCTCTCTATATATGGAGAGAAGATGTATCAATCTAATCAAGCAAGAATTAGATCCCTTCCCTCTTGCCCGGCCGTGGGCAAAAGGCCCCCGGCCGGCCTTCTCGCGCCCTCGCAGCCCTCTCTCTCCCTCCCAAACCCTAGCAGCCATAACACTTGGTATCAGCTTTCCCGGGTTCGATCATGTCCAGCCCTCCACCGAGTTCTTCCCACCCACCGCTGTTGCACTCCGACGTCCCCGCCGTTCTCTCCCCGGCGGAGATCACCGCAGCCCTCCGCGATCTCGCCACCGCGGTCTAGGAGATCCACCTCTACTTGGTTGGCCCCTACGGGCCGCCGCCGCCAGCGGCGCTGCTGCCGTGGCAGCCGACGCACCAGGCGGCCTCCGCCGCGATCACCGGGCCGCTGCAGCCGACGCTGCTGCTGTCGTCGCTGCCACCCGACGCCGGGCTGCTGTAGTCCCCGCTGCCGCTGTCCACTATCTCCGGGCCGGGCCCTACCTCGGCACCGGGGGTCCCTCTTCTCCAGCAGCCGGCCGCCTTCTTCCCCACCGGGACGCTGCAGCAGCAACAGCAGCTGCCGCCGCCACCAACGCCGCCGCTGCAGCTGTCCTCACCAACGCTATCCCTGCCGTTCGGTGGGCAGCTGCAACAGCAGCAGCTGCTGCCGTCGCCACCAACACCGCAGCGGCTGCTGCCGCCACCGACGCCGTCCCTACCTTTCGGAGGTGTGGGAGCGACCTTGGCCCCGGGCTCTACATCGACACCGCCCGGGATGCCCTTCCACCAGGTCCGTTTCCCTCCGTCGCCGTCACCGCTTCCGGCTTGGATCGCTATCCGCCACGTGTCGGCGGCGGTGAGGCTACAGGCTGCGGCGCGCGGCCTCCTAGTGCGTCGGCGTGTGCGGAAGACGCATGATCTGCAGCTGCAGCTCCTCCAATTTGCGCTTCGTTGCGCAACGGACCTCGATCTCGTCCGCTGCGTTGGGGATCGTGGGCATGCGGTTTCCCCCACGGGTGGCGGACATGCTGTTTTTCCCGCGGGCAGCGACCTCAAAGTCTGCGCCATCGACAGTCATCCGGCAGGGAGAAGGCATGGTGTCACCGACAGGAGCGCACCGCGTAGCACCACTGCATTCCGCCGCCGGCCGCAGCGCGGGCTCCTTTTGCCCCGCTGGTTTCCATGGGATCCAGGTGGTAGTACAGGTGCACGTCCGACGGGCGGATGGTGTCCACTTTATGTTCAGGGGTCAACAATAAAGCATCCCAATCTATTTCAGGTTGAGAGTAATAAAACAAGCCGAGATGTAAAAGGCTCGTTTTTAGGTGTTAGGGTTGTGTTGCATCGAGTCATGGTTTGTTTAGGTTGCAGCTCGAGGACGAGCTGCATGTCCAGGTGGGGTGTAGTGTTAGAGTACGTCATGGGCCTGGGCCCGTTAGTCTTATGGTTTGCTTAGGGGTCAAGTAAGCCTTGCTTGGGAGTCAAGTAAACCTCTCTATATATGGAGAGGAGATGTATCAATCTAATCAAGCAAGAATTAAGAAGGAAATCCCTTCCCTCTTGCCCGGCCGTGGGCAAAAGGCCCCCGGCCGGCTTTCTCGCGCCCTCGCAGCCCTCTCTCTCCCTCCCCAACCCTAGCAGCCACATAACAATAGGACTCATCGACATTTTTAGATCTATCTACATAGGAGCATCTCCGCAGAGCCACTATTCCATCCCCTATCCCATGTTACAGCAAAAGTGGTAGAAACTCTTTCCAGTAGCTCCTCTATTCTCCTAAACCGGGATAGGCGCTTCCCATAGTTGTGGGAGGGCTGGTGCTAATCATAGTATGTGCTAATTTGGTGCTTATCCATGCTAATCCGTGGAAGGGACTGGGGGTGTTTGTGTGCTATGATTGTATGATAATCAGTGGTGCTTCGTGCTAATCATAGTAGTGTGCTAATTTGGTGCTACTCATTTTCATCAGATATTATCTTACTTGCAAGTAATAATTATGATGTTGACAATGATTGGCATATTAGATGTGGGTCAGTACCACTAGACAACTGCTGGAGCCTGTAATCATGGGCTTAAGAAAAAGAAATAAATAAATCCACCCTCATATCTCTCAGTGATCCCCAAAAGAAGCAATCACCAGTTCACAACCCAGGCCGTCCTATTGGTGGTGCTGACCTCATAATGTACTAGCATTTTGTGTCAATGTCAACACTGCTGCCGAGTTACCCTTGGTTTCTGAGGCAGTTTCACTTGTGATAGGGCCATGCCTCTCTGCCACACGATCCACCGGGTGTTGGAGATGATAGTGGCAGGGGATAAACCGATGATGGCAAAGCATGTCGGCATAATGGCTACTCCCGTGGCACCAAAGCCCTAGCAGAAGATACCTCTGCCATCCTCACCATCGACGACTCCTTCCCCGGCCGTCCAGCTATGGTCTGCAGCATGGGTGTCATTATCAACGAAGAGAATCAGCACTACTCCATCAACATCCTGTCCTTGGTATCATCTGGCACCATGCCTTCTGCGGCATTGAACACGACAGGTGTAATATGGGACATCATGATATCATCATATTTCTCCCACCACTGTACCTTACCATGACAAGCATGGGTGCACCTTCTATCCCATTGGGGCCACCCATTGTTACCAGGTAGCAATAAGATCCTATTGCCTTCGCCATCAAACATCACGAACACCTTGTTGATGTCTCACGTGAGGCATCATATACACTTGCCCACGACTCGATGTGGGCACCTAATGGCTGGTGGCTGGCACGACAACTCGAGGGTGAGCTTCTGGAAAAGGGAGGTAGAAATTGCCACATGCAGTCCAACCAATAATGGGGACCATGAACAAAATTCTGTTGGATCAGTTATCTATTAGATAACAAAATTATTATTACATTTATCTTGTCCATATTTTTTAGGAGGGCTGACAACCATCGATATGAGGAGGCATATTGTAATTTTTGGAATTTGTCGGTGTAGTGGCACCGGGGGTACCACAGTCCACCTGCTGCTGGACCGTCACGGCGGCTCATCAACAAAAGACAAAGGCTCATCTCTCCACGAGACAGGCGGTCTCCGCGAGGGAGGAGTACCTCGCGAGGGGTCCAAGACTTAGCAGTTTCCGGAGGATGTGAATACCTCGCGAGGCTTTCCTTCGTGACGGGGGGGGGGGCACCAGGCGGCAGGAGATGCTGCACAAGACCCCTCCACAAGCCAGTTGCGTAGGGACGAAGCTAAGGAGGATGACGCAAGCCGTGACGCGCACCAGAAGATGAGAAAACCCCAGAGTTTGCCTGCATAAAGCAGGATGGCCATTGCTCCTCTCCCCAAAGGTTAGGGGTGGATAGGGGGTGTCGACATCGTCCACAACCACTCCTTGTAGGCCAAGATGCTTGGCGTGGCTCTGGACGGATTCACGAGCGTAGTTAGGGACAACTGTTGGGCACACCT
The DNA here is from genome assembly GCF_019359855.2 of Lolium perenne. NCBI lineage: Eukaryota > Viridiplantae > Streptophyta > Magnoliopsida > Poales > Poaceae > Lolium > Lolium perenne. The sequence goes on from NC_067247.2 coordinate 221,072,390, forward strand.
GTGGTTACCCCTCCGCCAAGTTTCCTTGGGGAGGAGGGCTGGTACCTCTATAAAAGGAGGGGCAGCTGCCTAGTAGAGGGGATCTTCTTTCGATCCTCTTCCGATCCGATCTACTTGCTCCCACTTCATCTTCCACCTAGAGCAGATCCGATCTAGAGGAGACCTCGCCAAGCTTCCACCTTGTAACACCATACTCCCTCTCGGAGAGATATCAATACCACTCCAAGGCAGGAAGTAGGGGTTTTACCTCACCACGAGGGCCCTGAACCTCGCCCAGGTACCTGTGTTCCTTTGCGATACCGAAACCCCGACAAAATTGGATAATAATGAACAAGTTTATCAGAATTTCTGATCCCCCCGAAGAGGTAACTCGGCCCCTACGGGATGAGGCTGCTGCAAGCAAGCTCTGGGTAGCGAGTGCTGCCGGAAGTTGGGAGCATGCGGAGGCGGCATCTGCCGGTGGTGTTGGGCGTGCCCCTGTCCGAGCTTCAGATGCTAGGCTGAGGGATGCCGAGCTCTTGGAGTTTGTCGGCTCTTGCTTGCCTATCCATCGTTTCTACGGCTCATCCCCTTTAGTCTGCCTTCTGTTGGCACTCATGTGGGGCCAGACAATTATCTATTTGGTGATGTGCTCGGCAAGAAGTGTTGCTCCGGTCCTTTGCCTTTTCTCCCAGATGCATCTTTGAAGACAACGCTGCATCCCTTGAGAGTCTACGGAACCCCATCATTTCTGACATCGAGGGCTTTGGGCTGGCTGAGCTTTTTGTTGAAGCTCCTCGCTTGAGTCCACGAGGCTTGAGGCATCTGTGTTTGACCATGATGATGTGGTCGATGGGTTGGCTATCTCTCGCTTGGGGCCATTTGCTGTCTATCCTGAGGTGGCCGACTCCACCAAGCTTTGCGATTTCTTAGCCATGGCTTCGAAAAAGTTGGTGCCCATGTTCCACTTGCATGAGCCTTTGGAGGCTGCTGCCAATGTCCTTGTTCCTTCAACCGTGGCTACGGAAGGAATTCAAGTTGACCCTGGGGATCCTATTGCCGATAAGCGCAATGCCTTCTTTTCATTGGTTTTTAGGCCAGTGCCTCCGCCTATCCTTGCTACACCGGCCCCTAGGCGAGCCCGTGCCCCTAAGGAGGTGGCCATTACGCCTCGTCGGAGTGGTCGCATTGACAAGCAGAAGCAGAAGCGAAAGGATGCTGTGAATGCTTACAAGACATCTACAACTCAGGAGTTGTTTGGGCCTCCTGGAAGAGAACAGACTTCAATGACATCACCCTTGCCACCTTCATTGACAAGTTTAAGACCCCTTTGTCGCCTCCTTCCATCACGATGCTTGGCTGTCTTGTGAAGCTTATGGAGGAGGTGAAAAAGCCCAAATGCGGAAATGTCAGCACCAAGAGGAAGGCGATTGAGATTACATGACAAATGCAGATGAAGCATCCTACGTGTGGAATCGTGGCAAATGTGGCAGGCTGTGGGTGATAGGTTGTTTACTCTTGTTGTGTTGTTTCAGGCTTTGGGAGTAGTCTGCATGTCCGGGGAAATCAAGTTTGTATGGTTTTCGATCTGGTGTCCCTTATAAACTGGATCATCTCTTTTCTTCTTAGTGAATAGCCAGAGCTCCTGGCGGTTTCTCTATAAAAACATCTGCATACAAATAAAGATGATTGTACCACACCCATCCTATCAAACAAAACATACAAGATTTTCACATCAGGGAAAAAAAGCAATGGCGTAACTACCATCTTGGTTGCAGTAGAAAAATTGTACCGTGGCTATACCATAGTTATCAGCACGAATTTAGTTTTCACCAACAGGCTAACCTCTCAATGACATAACAGAATTTGCCTTCCTGGACAAGAAGGTTAAAAACCTAAGTCTTGACTCTTCAAATCTTAGGCTAGTAAAAACATATATAAAATGCTCTGTGTCACAGAATAGATAACATACATCCTTGCTTAGTGAAAATTGACCAAGAGTGTACCAGTTCAACAGCAACAGAAATATCACATCAACATTAGGCACCAGGGTAAAGTTAACACATCAAAAAGAAATAGATGACATAGAAGATTCATTAATTAAATTTGGGGAGTGAAAGAAATTTACTTGGATGATCAGGTTTTAAGTCAACTGTCAACTGATGAGCAACCAAACGGCCATCCTGATCTCTGGTGCCTAATACAGCTCTAGAGTCACCTAGATTCCCAACGATAAGATCCTGACCCTGATAGAAAAAAAAAAGTTTAAATTGCATGTACCTGGAATTCTTGAGTAAAAAAATCAATTCAAGGAATATGTTTCATTGTACCTGTTTAATTAAAGTAACGGCAGTAGTTCCACTGCAAATGCTATCTATGTTCCGATGTAATTTAAGCTCTTTGTCCATGACTCTAAAAGCTTTTCGGAAAGACTCTTTCATTGAGTCGAAGAATTCTCGGTGTTCTTCTTTCTGTCCAGCAAATGTGAGAGATTTGTCATCTGCATCTGGGTATGGAGATAAGGTCTCTTCTAAAACTGATCCATCTGAATTGCTGGTTGGGCTCTCTCCATAGTCATCGTATATCAAATCACACAGCTTCAGAGGGAGAGTATCTCTTACTTTCCGCGCTACAAGATGGCCATGTGGACCATGACCATCAAAAACTCCACAAAACACTGTGTCTGATCTCCCGTTGAAGTTCTGTACATCATGCCCCAATGAGTTATAATTCACAAAAAGAGAAGAGAAATGCGAGAGCAAGAAAACAAGGAGGCCGAAATAAATAACAATTTGCCATGTATGATATGGTACGCCCCTCAGACATCACCACTCCAACTCCAAGCTCAAATATGTCATCACCTATTTCGATAGTTCAACTACACGAATTGATCATGTGACAAGCAAGAGCCCTATAAGCCGAGGTGATTATACTCATTAATAACATGTGTATTGTTTTTTCCTCCATGGATGACTTGCTACCTCAAGTGGATAACCTATGTGTTCTCAGGTATGACCCCAAGATCCACTACAAGCAAGGACAGAGCCCGGAGGTATTGGGAAATCTTCATTGTTTTTTTGTTTTTGAGAAAATATTGGGAAATCTTCAAGGCAAAGAGAAACAACGGAGGTCTTGGGCCGAAGCAAGGGAGCTCTTAAGCCGCTGGACCATCCATCGCCTGAGGCAGATGGGAAGAACCAGCCTGCTAGACTGGCCGGCGACTAGAGTAAACAACAAAAAGAACCAGCAAGAAGACACAGCCGCCTGAAAATGTCATGCGCTGGAGCCCTTGACGCCAGACTGTCTGGCGACGCCTGTGTGGAGTAAACAGGTTGTGGCCCTTGTATCTTATCCTTCCACATACTCTTTTGCCCTAGACAATAAATATGTCTCTACTTCCTCAGATCTGAGATAGACATGATGATATGAAACCCTAGAGCTTTTCCTCATTATCCACCCCTTGTGGAGTCAAGATCCACTCTTTGTGGAGTGCCCAAGATCCTCGCATTGTTGAGTACCCAAGACCTCTCCCCTAGTGGTGTGACTCTGAGATCTCTTCGTTGCCAATCTTCCCTTCATTGGGTTCTACTGGATCGGTGGACTGGCCAATAAGAGGAATTCAGTTTAAGAGTGGAGTGAACTTGTATTTCAGATTCAAGGGCTACATTGCTGGATCTGTGTTAGAGAGTCCGGATTTGAGTGTGTTTTACTAGTTATCTTACTTTGGTTTCTGTATCCACTATGTTCATTGTTTTCCTCTCTGTATCCGCGTATGTTCATTGTTTTCCCCTTGTATTCTCCGTACCCGTCGCTTGTCAATCCGTGAAAGTCGGTCCAAACTATATCAGCTGGATTCACTACTCTGTTGTTCTTTTCATGCGTATGCAATTGCTGGATTCAAATAAATGGTTCAGGCAAGGGGGCATTCTTTGACTAGATGAGTAACTTAGTTGATCCTGCATAGGCAATCATACCTCGTCCAAGCGTGTACAGTTTCATCTAGAATATAACCTCATGGCCTAAGATGCATAATAAACAATGACCCCTTTAACCAAAAAGATAACAAATGGGGAAGCAAGATGGTTGCCGCATCCAACATTTTAGGTCTTCAAAGTTCATTAGGAAAGATGGTGCCCAATCTTCATTCATTTAGAGCCAGAAAACATCTTTCATGAGAGAAACTTAATAGCCGTGGAATTGTTTCTTTTCAAATGTCCGAGCCATGGAGTTGTTTCTTTTCAAGTTCATTAGGCTTGTATCAAACTCTCTTTATCAATATGCATCGAAACGCAAGGTTTTGTGTTTTCTCGAAAAAAATTAGCATTATTTATTTTATGAGAGCTTCTCCAGATGTTGCCAATTATTTTGATCTTAATGTACAGTATAATTTCAACTTTATGTTACCCAAATACTTCAACTCCAAGAAAACTACTACTCCAGAATGTGGTGAGGGCGCTGGCAAGCTCATTAATAGACAGAATCAGTTGAAGAAAAAAAAAAGGCGACGTTGACGATTAGTTACAACTTTCAACTCAAAGCACCAAAAGCATAAACGCGAGTAGTAGAGTAAACAAAGGGATCTTGTAGTGCAGATACCTCCCACGCGACCATGGCATCCTGGTTGGTGCCCTTCTTCCCCTGCCGCGTGAACAGGCAGGCCACATTGCCCGTCCCACTCCCGGCGATCCTCCCGGGCGCCTCCTCATCCCTCCTCGTGCCGCCTCCCCCTTTCTCCGACACCTCTATTGGTCGGTGGTCCGCCGGCAGGCACGACCCCATCGCCAGCGCCCTCACCACATCCTGCAGGCAATCCAGGCACCCGCCCCCATCACCTCCTCCCCCGCCCCCATCACCTCCTCCCCCGCCCCCCGACGGCCCCGCCGTCGCCACCGCTGCCGCCGTTATCGCCGCCGTCTTGCCCCGTTGGTCACAGCCGAACCCACCACCAATGCTGACTCGCAAAGATTACACCTCTGTGCATCCCAACGCAACGCTGCCAAGATTTCGATCTTTGTGAGAGAGGGGCGGTGGCGTTCTTTGATGGTGTCGTGGGCGAGCCGACCAGAACCAACGCATACACGTCAGGAGGTGATGGGAGCCAACTAGAAAAGGAGAAAAAGGCGGGTGGTATCGGACAAGAATAGGGAATCCAACAGCGGAAGTGGTGAGAGAAAAATGGCACGCAAACCAGTGGCTCGGCGTGGTTTGGGCGGCGGAGCAAGGGGAGCGGCGGCCGGATCGGTCGGCTAAGCTTTTTCTAGTACTCCTTCCATCCCACAAAAAACTTTGTCGAAGATTTATCTGAATTTAGATAAAATCAGATAAATCTAGACAATAAATAATATTCAGCTACATCTAAATTTTTTTTTTTTTTTACATATTTCATGTGACGGAGGGAGTATTTTATTTTTCTCAATTATTTTTTTGGTTTTATATATAGAACAATCTTAGGCTATCTCCAACACAGCCACCCAAATAGAAACCCAAATAAAACTGGTAAAAAAATTAAAACATGTAGTTCTAAATTTTTGAACATAATATGCCCTTAGAAACGAACTAGTTACAAAAGCAGCCCTTTTGGTGCGGCCTATGTGCAGTTCACCAATGTTAGTGACGGAGAGATTAATCCACTCCAGTCCAAATGATTTTGGTGATGTTACTATTTCTTTCTAGCATGATGAAGGGATTAATTGGCGTGCTGCAAATTTCAATAGAGCTGCTTGGGTTTTGCTTGTTGGCCCTCCCCTTAATCACATGAATACTGAAGATTTAAATGCATGATTTCATGATATTGGTACTTTGATTCTTTGGGAAAGGGACCCCAACAGGAAAGGCAGAGTCATGGCAAATGTTAGAGTCACTGATTTAGCAGAGATTCCAAGAAGCATCAGATTTACTGAAGGAAACCTTGACTTTTCTGGTTGAAGTGTTGTAGTACAACTTGTTGGGGGGTGGCCCACCTGATGAGGACCCACTTCTATGTGATGGAGTGGACCCACGCCCTCTACATGCTGATATGGCTCCTCCTGCTGCCCCTTTGCTACCAATGCACCATGATGATGATGACAACGAAGAGGAAGATGGGTGGGGACATTGGGCAATGGGTAATAATGTTCAGCAAGAGAATGAAATGGAGGTGGACCTGGATCCTAATATTTCTTTCCAAGGACTTCTTGATTCCATACATGATGAAGAAATGAATGTGGATAATCCACCTCCAAATGACTCAAGCAGTGACATCACGTACTCTTCTAGGAGCTTTGACTTGAGTTTCTCTGATAACTCTGCTAATCATCAGTTGATTATCCATGATGGGCCAGTCTTGGGCATACTTCCAAACAACCCTAAGCATACAATGATGAAGAAGAAGAGCAGGATGGATATGCTTTATTTGGGGTTGACAATCAGCATGCTCCAGGATTTGGCTAACTAGGTGACAATAATGCCAATGCTTTTCAGCTGATGGAGGATGTGAACATGGTCCCACCACAGGAAGCACATCTGATAATTGGAAAAGTACAAACTCACTTCTTCTCTGTACCTGAGGAACATGACTTGACAAAGAGATTTCTAAACAAGGAATGCAAATCTGGGAGAAATACTTTGCCCCACACATGTGTTCTTCCTCTTGAAAAAATACAACTTGTGAAATACTAGTAAGTTGGTTTAATTTTGTCACTCGCATGCTCATGACACCTGATGAATTTGACTAGGCAAAGGGTTTTCTGTCTTCTCAATTGTGGAATATTATTAAGGAGCCTATTGAATATGAGCAAACTATATCCTTTGTTATTCCTAATAAATGCTCTGTAACTCAGACCCCTGTATGCAAGCTGCTGGAGGATGTCCAAGTGCATCTGATGAATCTCTTGAACTTGCTGATGTTGTCTCCCTTTCCCCTAAAAGAAAGAGGAGAGAAGGCAAAATCCCTCTGGTTGAATCAGAGGTAAGAAGAAGTCATAGACTGTTTTTACTCAATGTTGGGTACAAAAATATGATAACTATGTTGATAGAAATTGCTTGACTTGCAATGTTGCTCCTCCTATGATTAATACTGGAGTGGTAAAAAACTTGGTTGCTTCCTTCTGTAAGGTTGATGAGGAAGGACTGGAAAAGTGATTGCCGAAGAAAAACAAGGTTGATGCACACAAGAAGGCCCCTGGTCCAGCCCACGCTACTGTTGTTGCCCCACTGCATAAGGGAGCAAGAGTAAAAGCTCAAACTACATCAAGTGTAGATACCAAAGGAAAAAAGCTCAGGTGCTGCTGCTAGAGTGGCACTTCAAGCCAAAAAGAGGCTGCCCATATAAGTTGTCCAATGTTAGTCAAAAACAATACTTTTGGGGTTAGGGAGTTGGTGCTTCCTGGTGATTGTAAAGTCTATGATATGGACCAAAACCTGTTCTAGGTGCTTTTGTGGAACTTGTTCTTGTTGCATGGTTATGTAAAATAGGGTACAATGAGGTGTGGCTTGCCTTTATCTATAATGTATTGCATATAGAAATGTTTGTGTTCTCTGATCTCTTTATCATTTGTCTGGTCACACTGGTTGTCTTCATGAAATAAACATATTTGCACATAGTGCCCATGCATCACAACAGAATATGGAAAATCCTGAATTGGAACTTGAGAGGGGTCAATTCTATAAAAAAGTGGCTTTCTCTAGCCAGTAAAATTGAGGAACAAATTGTGATATTATTTGTCTATAGGATAAAAAAGAGAATCTTTTGACATTGTAATATTCCAGGTATTGGGGTTACAAAAATAGAGGAAACGGATGTGTGCATTGCATTCATGCATAGAAAATCCGGGGAATTTTCACGCTTTAAAGTAAAACAGTCACAGTAACTGAAGTTTCACTTGACCTTGGTGGAATTGAAGTAGCTCATCAAGTCAAGCGCTATAAACCTCAATGTGACTTTGCTAAAACCTTGTTTTGGGTAGAGATAATTTGATCTAAGGGGTTAGATCAAAAGGAATTAAAATCAACACAAGAACTTATTAATCAAGGATCAACTACTTGATCATTAAAGATCACAACATGATATTCCTTGCCATAACATATGAACATCCATTTAATTGGAAATCAAGTAACAATAAATGAAGAAACCATTCTTCACTTAACTTTTCCATGTCTTAAGACTAATCTATGATCCTACCATGAAACCTCATGGTATTCATTCCATTTCCACATTGAAATTATAACAAGGAGATCCACTCAAGAAGTATATATTCCTCTCTATTACAAATAGCTTTGCATCAAACCTAAAGAGGTGAGAGTCCTATTTTATTTAAGGAAACAATAACAAACATTGAGTTAAACCTTGGATATACATCCAAGTATTCAAATCATCATCTTTAAGAGAAACCCTAGGATATCATCCAAGACAATTCCTAGAGAGATAAACCATTTATATTTAACATAGACATTGATGATCACATCAATCTCTATAGAGCCTAACTTTAGGTTAGTATTAAAGATCATTCCAATTGGGATAGACCAATCATGCTAACCCTAGTCTTACCTATTTAAGAATAAAGGACAACCCTTGAACTAAAGTATTAGGTTGAAACCCATTTCCCTTAGAGTGGTGAGATAACCTAATATCACATGGAATAATACCATATCCATGAATTGATAAAGTAAGGAATGAGATTAATCCAACCATGATAGCCAAGTGGAATCTTAGCCTTGATACCTAAGAAGATATTAAGAGTACACCCTAAAACCTAGAATAACCATTCCTTTATAAGAGAGCTCAAGCTATGGTGCTACACTCAAGTTAGTTGAGGCAACACTTGAATTTAAGAGAGAGAACTATCCATATGTCCTAATAATTAAATCATCATTCCTTAAGTTAAACTATAAGTTATTATCTCAGGCATTCTCCTGGGATATAAATTATTGAGACAACCATAGTATGCCTATATTAAAAGGTAAAATAGAAGTGTTATACCTTAATTGATCAAGACAATGCTTGATCATGGAAGTGAGAACCTTATTTAATGAGAGATACCTTAGGAAGCCAAACCTTGATCATTATAAATTGAGTAATGATCATAAAACTTAGAATTTGAGGAAGAGATATTAAGAACAAGTTGATCATGCCTAATCCATGATCATGCTCTTGAGGTATGTGAGGATAAGTTAAAACCCTAATAGGATAAGTAGATATCATTCACCACATGAAATCATAGGGAGGTAACTAGTAAGCAACCCTAGGCTTATATCCCAACCTTTACTTGTGAACCACATGGTGATCATAAGTAGAATCCTATCACATATATATTTCATTCTAAAGAACCTAAGAAAACCTTAGAGTTAAACTCTATACCTTATATGGTGAGAAACATTCATCCATATGACCAAAGTTAACTATAAAAAGAACTATAACCATTGTAGTTACTTTAATGATAAATTGGGGATAATAATAGAAGTTAATTTGAAGAAGATAAAACTAGTTCTCAATATCTTAGTAACTAGAGGAGAACCTAAAATGTGAAGTAAGCAACCACCTTATCATGGTTAGGGGAGATTAAACCCTAGCACATGCAATATGGTGTCATCTCATCTCTACAACCTAGAATTAAATCTCAATCCTAGTTTGTGTAGCACTTGGGTGATCACAAATAAAACCTAAACCACAATTTAGATACAACCCATGTGTCATTAGGTAAATAGCATTTGAACCCTAGAATTACACATCAAATAAATCTTATGCTTCAATTCTTGAACATAAGAAAAACCTTGTGCTACATTATATGGTTAAAACCATATGTGTGGTGATCAACTATTTATCTTGGTAACCAAGATCAACCTTGATGGGAATAATACCTACCTTAGGTACTTTCAAAGATCAAGATAGTAACAACCTTAAAAAAGGGATATAATAGAAATTATATAACCCTAACAAATAGGTACTCACATAAACTCATATGCATGGGGCTAAATTCTCAGTTATGAGATTAAGTCCCAATGATACCTTGTAAAACTCTTGGTGTATAAATTATAAATTCTAACCATTCCAAAAGGGAGTGGCAATCCAAATAAAAAGGGACATTTAAAATAAATACCTAAATACTTGTCTAATTGAAAATTGTGACAATGCTCACATATACTTAATATTTATTAAACAAAATAATGCAGTAATACAATGCTCCTTGTAATAGACTCATGAAAGCCAAATTGATAAACATCTGCAAAACAGACAAGAATTCAAATTTGAATTCAAAACAGTACTTGAATTAACAAAATGGAAAATAGAAAATAAAAACAGAAAAGAAAAAGAGAGAAACACCTTACCTGGCTCACCTGGCCGCCACAGCCCACCTCGGCAGCCCAGCAACAGCCTGCAGTGTAGCCCAGCCCAACCCAACATACCCCTCCAAAGAAATATCCACGCCAGGAGCTCATCCTCATCTCTTTGTCTCGCATGGAAGACAGCACGAAGCCGTGCTCGGCTTCGACGTCTCGCTGGCGACCTCCCAGGGCTCAACTTCGTGATGAGGCGCGCCCTGGCGCCGTATAAAGGCCCGCGACGAACCCTAGCTCGGTTTTCTTCTTCCTCTGCCCAATTTTCTCTCTATGTCGAAACCCTAGCTCACCAACCTCCGTTCACCGCCGGCGATAGAGGAAGCCTCAGGCCTCGCCGTGGATGCCATCGCGTCCGCCGTCCTCGACTTGCCCAACCTGCCTGAGGAATTGAGCCATCGCGCTCGAAATCGGCGCCGTCGAGCTCGTCTTCCCCAACACCGGGAACGACGAATTTCGGCGATGCCGACCATCTCTCGCGGTGAGTTACTGATCCGCTGGAGCATCTTGGCCCTCTTCCTAGTGCCCTGCATCGCCGCCACGTTGCACGTCCGCAAGCGCCGCCACTCGGCCTCGCCGGCGAGCGAGCTCCGGCGACCTTTTAGGAGCGGCGCTAGTACCATTAGGATCATCGTGGCGTGCTGGTTCGAGTGGTGCTACTAATCCGTCCGCGTGAGCCCGGGAACGGCGGCGCCGTCGTCAAATTCCCGCCGGCAGTGAGCTACTGAGCCATCTCTTCGATTTTGACCCAGTCCACGCCGACGTGGCGTCTGACCTGGCCACTGCCCCACTGGTCAGTGCCCCTGCGGGTAGCCTAGCCGGGTGAAATCCAGGAAATATCTGAAACTTTGACAAATTATAGAAAATTCAATATAGCTCAGAAAAATATAAATGAGACATCAAAATTCTTAGAAAAGTAAACTCTATCCAATAAAAATATAAAATGAAATTTTTATTTTTAATAAAAATTCAATACTTATTATTTAAGCCTTTAATTTTAATTCTAAATTCAATTAAAATTCAATAATCAGTAAAATTTCCAAAATTAAATAAAAACCAGTAAATAAATAAATAAAACATTAAAATTAATTTTCTTTATTTGTTATTCTGTTAAATTATTATTAGAGAGATTTAAACCCTGATTAATAATTACCCTAATTATTACTTGTTTAAAAATAATAAATGCCAAATTAAATATTATTCTTATTTGGAAGTTATTAATAACTTCAAATTTAAAATGAAGTTATTAATCATAGAACTATATGGTAAATAGTAAACCCTAGTTCCATTATAAATAAAGTGATAACCTCATCATTTTATGTGTAATCCCAAAACCCTAATTCAATTAGGAACCCTAGCTTCAATAATCAAATTGCTTCTAACCTAAACCCTAGGTTAGAACATGTGATCATGGTACCTTCTTTCAAATCATAGAACCATAGTAGCAAATAAATACTTGTCTTGGCCACATAAAATGTAGAAGACCTATCACTAATATATGGGTATCCCATGTGTTCATCCTCATCAGACCTAAATGATCAAGTAGGGTCAATCAAGTGTAAACCCTAGATCCTATTACCAAAGCCATCATCCTTATTTATCCCTATTTAGCATCACACCATTGTGATGAACCCTAATAGCAACCATACCTACTATTTTACATTACATAACCCTGTTCCACTAAACCCTACTAGTGTGAGATACTTATGAACCATCCTATTTAGGAACCAACCATTCTCTACTTAGAGATCCAATAGCTAATACAAGACAACCTCAACCTTAATTGTTATACTTCTTATTATTTAAGAAGTATGTTCTTCAAAAGTTATTCTTTTGAAGTAAATAGGAAGTAGTCATCAACCTTGCCTAACAGGACCTATCAACCCTAGCTATCTATACCACTAAGATATATCACCATAATAGCAACCATTAATTGCTTAATATACTTATGCTTCACTAAAACCATACAAGCCCTAATTATTAATGAATCCAACTTTGTTGAGATCCATCTAAACCTTACTCCAGAAATTAGTTGAAACCATAGTAAACCATAGAACTCCACAACCCTAATTATCATACTTGTTCCTTATTAAAGAACATGTTCTTCAAAAGTTATTATTTTGAAGTATATGATAATTAATCATTAACCATGCCATGTAGTGCTAAAACCAACCACTATTCATTACATGTTAGGATTATACCAAATCTTGTTGCTGTGTGCTATTAATGCTATTATTATGTTATATTGCAGCACCTGTTTATGATACCAAGTAATCACACCTGAATAAGAACCTTGTTTGTGAATCACTCTAAAAGTGCAACACATTCTAAACAAATCATTTCAACTCACTAATCCTAAATCATCGGGGTTAGGTCACGCTTAGAGCGATTGCATCTCATACTTATGCATTATTGCATCCTTGCCAATCTTTTAAACATCGTCCTTACCGGACGATGATGCTATTTCATAATTTGGAGTTATTGCGTATCGAAGACCTTGCCTGCATAATCTTGCAGTCAAGAAAGGCAAGTTCATCGCTTGCTCATGTCATTTGAGTATTTTTACCAAATTACTTGCAAAGTACTATGTTTATCACTATTGCATAAAAAGCAAAACCACTATTTTCATAACTATGAATATGACTAAGTGGTGGGCAATGGAACCATGGTATGTGTTGATATGGTGGAGGTTCCATTGCAAGGGTTTATATCCATCTAGGATTAAACAACAAATGTCGTCCAGTGATTCTTGTGCCGTAATACCCATGTTAACCATAAGATCTGGAGTGGGACAGAATAGTCAATTGTATTTCCACCTCTTGTACATCAACGGATGCGCTTTACCGTAGACCCTTGATCCAAGAGAGGACAAGTGGTAGGGTGGGGGTCCCGTTGAAGTCCCCACGGTTATTGCGGTCTATGATGGGTTGCATCTCCCAGCGAAGGAGTTCATGGTAGAGACCTGAACTGTTGTCGTGGTCGGGGGCCATCCTTAATTGGTATAAGAGCACCAGCGAGGACCCAGGGTCGGAGTTTGCAGCAAAGGGTGGGTGTATGAGGTAGCGGAGGAATATAATTGGCTATGACCTTATACCGTGCCTCACACCAAAGGAAGTGTGGACGAGCTCGCGGCTCGGTTGGCACCAAGGTTAAGATCTCTTATGGGTAAAGCAACACACCTCTGCAGAGTGTAATGAACCGTGACCTGTCACTCCCTGTTCTGGGATATGGAACTGCGAACGCTGCCGGAAAGGAACTCCATGAAGTTCTAGTAAACCGGTGAAGGCTGACGGACATAGTTCTTCTGAATAAAAGCAACCTTTTGAAGAAATGGTTATGATAACCTGCATTGGTATTAGACTTTCTGGTCTAATGCTGTAGCTAGTGCATTAAACACCTCTTTCCTATAATGAACTTGTTGAGTACGCTCGTACTCATCCCACTCTTAAATCCCCTGCTTAGATATGGAGGTATCGAAGGAGGATCTATAGTGCAACTCGAAGGCCGAGGAGTCAACAACTACTTCAAGAGATAGGACCCTATCAGAGGAGTCAGATACCACATCCAACAAGGAGAAAAACCTAGTTTAGCTATAGAAGGGAACTAGCTTCCTAAACCTAGCTCCTATTTAGCTAGAATCTATTCTTAGCCTCTATAGCTAGTTAAATACTCTACAAATAGAGTTCGTGATAAGTCTAGACTACGAGTCGTTCTTCTGGAGTTTATTTGCAGTTTTACCTCATTGTAAAGTAGGAGCCTGTGATGATCTTATGTAACAGAGTCTGTGTGTAATTCTATAGACATGCCTTGGACCCGCATATGTTTCTGTTGTACCACTCTGAGCGATATAATACTAGTGGAATGTTGTTTCATTGGTATTATATCAGACTTGCATACTACACCATGCAGTGGTATGCTGGGTCACCACAGACATGGAGTAGATCAAAAAGTTCTGCTCAAGAAGATTTAATAAATTTGAATACCTCCCCTCAAATGGTGCTTCTGGTGGAATTTATTATCTGGAATGGTTCTCTATTCAATGGAACACTTGCTTTTCAAAATGAGTTCTCCTTACCAATTCAATTTAGTTGCAACCTTTCAAATCGCATCTGGATTTTGACTAATGTTTATGGGCCATGTCAGGCTGAGAGAAAAGTTGTTTTATTGACTGGTTTGCTAATATTGATATGCCTGACAATATGGATTGGTTAATTATGGGTGATTTCAACTTTATCAGGAAACCTTTAGACTGAAATAAGCTAGGAGGGGACATAAATGTTATGTTGCTGATGTTGTGCAGTTGCACACTGTTGGGGAAGCCCAAGAGGAAGGTATGATGAGCATAGTAGAAAGTTTTCCCTCAGTAAGAAACCAAGGTTTAATCGATCAGTAGGAGAAAGGAATGACTTCTTAAGGTGTTGCTAGCTGACTTGTGGCAGGACGCACTACCGGCGCCAGCAACAACGTGGAACCTGCACACAACACAACCAAAATACTTTGCCCCAACTTATAGTGAGGTTGTCAATCTCACTGGTTTTGCTGAAAACAAAGGATTAATCGTATAGTATGGAAAGAGATGTTTGTTTGCAGTGGAATAAAAGAGAACAGTTCATGCAGTAAGTAAACATAACAGGATGATTTTATCAGTGTAAAAGAAAGGACCGGGGTCCACAGTTCACTAGATGTGTCTCTCCATAAAGATAAATAATATGTTGGGTGAACAAATTACAGCTGGGCACTTGACAGAATAAAGACCATACATGACAAGATGATTACTATGAGATTCATTTGAGTATTACAACATAATACATAGACCGTAATCCAACTGCGTCTATGACTAATAATCCACCTTCCGGTTATCATCCAAACCCCTTTTAGTATTAAGTTGCAAGCAACAGATTATGGCATTAAGCAATGTGTGTAAAGTAAACAATAGAATTATTCTTAGACAAAGCATTGTTGTTTTCTCGCTAGTAGCAACAGCACATCTACAATCTTAGAAGTTATTGTCACTCCTCCAGATTACTAGAAGCATGAACCCACTATCGAGCATAAATACTCCCTCTTGGAGTTACAAGCATATACTTGGTCAGAGCATCTACTAGCAACAGAGAGCATGCAAGATCACAAATAACATATGACAAGAATATAATCGATCTCAACCATAGTATTCAATATTTATCGGATCTGAGCAAACACAACATGTAGCAAACATAAAACGTCTAAATCCCTCGTTTACTCGAAGGGTGTCGTTCTTACAAAATTTACAAAAAGGCTCTGCAAAAATTGCGATTACAACAGGGTCATCGACTGAGCAAACTGACTTGATCACTCAGTTGCCTTCGACAAAATATTTCAGTTGGACTTACAAGTTCAGACAATTCGCAAATGATGTTTAAAAAAGAACATCAGATACATACGGGATTACTCCTTGCAACGCAAGGTTATCATAAAAAAGAGAAAATCTTTACAAAACTTTACTATGTATCATAACAAGGTCCCTTGATCTTCTTGAGTCTTCAAATCCCTTTCAGTTCCTGCTTCCATCCGAGAAGCAATAATGTAAGCAGGCCTAGCTATGAGATAATATTGATCCAATCTTACATTAGCATTCGCTATGGATTCCAAATCTATAGTTTGGTGGCATGCTAAAACTGAAGCAAGTGCAAGCTCGGCTCCAGCAAGAAGTTCTTTGCGCACCAATGATCGAATTCTGGCTGGAGTCTTGAATCAATTGAATAAAGCAGATAGAGTTTCGGGTGCTTGATCCAATGAAAACATAGTCTTCCATACCATGGAGAGATGAGCATGGTACTTGTCGAAGTAATAGCGAGCCTTCTCGACTCGATACTTGAATTTAGCCACGATTACAGCCTTCGACTGATTGGACCATAGCTCACACTTTGGGTGAGTAATATCGGTCATCGCTGCAATCTTCTCATGGATTTGCATATTTTCTTCTGATTCATCAAAAGCGATGACTTTTGAAGACAAAGAACAAGGAGCGGCTTCAGATGCAGTCTTGTTTTTGTCCTCGTCAACTAGTTTGAGGAGTCGATTAGCACACAACACTGAAGATTGCTTGAAAGGTTCAAGGTTGACTGACAGTTATTGGCATCTACTGGCAGTGCTTTGGATAGCTTCTCCAGGTCAGAACCAAGTCTGTGCCCCATCAAAAGCTGTAAAGTAAGAACTGCTCCGTAAAGACGAGAGCGTCGCTTAAATACCTCTATGGCTTCTAAATAGTCGACAAAGAAGGTATCCGCCATTTACCCAAGGGGCTTGTTTTGGTCCAACTTCGGGAACATCATCGAAAATAGTTTCAACAAAGCTCCCTTGGTCTTCTTCAAAAGAGCTTGGAGCTGGTTGCTGGATTCAGTAGCAAACGAAAGAGCATCCAACATTGAGTCTACTAGAAGCTTGTTCATACGGTCGATAGGCATATCGGCAGTACCTGGAAAAATTACGGATAAGCAATCAGAAAGATATTATTGGAGAAGAACCATGCAAGTATGGAGGAAAACTTACTTAGCAAGCTCGTGATAGACTCTCGAAGGACACCTTTCTTTTCATCAGCTTCAATGAAAGCTTTGCGCCTAGCCTCCTGCTCGTCCTTCATCTTCTTCTTGAACCTCTTCAGTTCGTCCTTTAGGACTGTGTTTTCATTTTGAGCTTCGGTTGTAAGCCTGTTGGCTTCTCAAACTTGATCAGCCGAAGTCTTAACGGCCTTGCAAAGCTGGACGTTCTCTGATTCTAGGCGAGTAAATTGATCTGCAAAATCTGCCACAGCGTCAACTGTGGCAAAAATTGGCTACAGCAAGGAAATTGAAAAGATTATGTCAGGCAACATAGCAGATGAATTTTAGCCTATACTTGATCTTTTTCAAAGAGTCAAACATCGGCTCGGGGGCTAAATGGATACTACGCCAGATATTATGTTCAAAAAATACTTACATGATCATGAGAAACTGGAGGAGCGGAGGCGCTTGCAGAAGGATTAATTATCGACAGAGGAACCTTGGCCACACCTGTTCTTGGTGGTAGAGTAAGCTCAGCAGTCGAAGGGATTGACTCCTTTGCAGACTCTGCCTTTCCAGATAATATTTTAGCCCTCTTCGAGAGAGGGACGTCGTCATCATCCTCGGAGCTGGACAAGAACATGTACAAATTTCAGCCAAATTGAAGGAATTTAAGTACAAGTAAAGGGGAAAAACTTACAAAGTTAACTCCAAGTCATCTTCATCAGCAAAGAGTTTTTTTTGATCCCTTTGTGACTTGAGGAGCCGACATTTCTTGAGAATGAGTAGGAGAAGTTGTCGCGTCAGCATCATCATCTCGTCCGCTGGGACTCGATTCTGCTGTCGCCATCAAATCCTCATTGATCTTCCTGCGTCGCATAGACTTGACAAAAGCGTCATCCTCTGGGGCTTCATCACCCAGGACATCGCTGTCCTCAAAAATGTGATGTTCATCTTCAGTTTCTTCCGAAGCATCATCATCCTCTGGAGCTACTCCACTTTCGGGTGTAGGAGGATAACATTGAGCAACGGTGGAAGCCTGTCGACAGAAAAAGTAATGGGACTCAGATTCAGAAATAAAAACAACATTCAATGCAAATACAAGTGAAATTACCTCAGCAGGGAGGTGCTTAAGGTCGAGAGGAGGGCGAGCTGAAGTCATGACAATGTTGTCCTTCTAGCTGAGGCGAGTTAGGCACCACACCTCATCTCGAAGATCATCTTCAGATAATCGGTTGAACTGATCCTTGATTTATCCATCACGCTGGTGTACATCCATAACTGATGAGCCCTTGACATCAGCGGCTGCACCCGACGCTTCAGGAACACTGAGACCACTTCAGTGCCACACATCATCTGACCTTTTGCATTGTTCAGGTCCAGGACCTTTTCATACAGTTGATCAGCTAGGGCGTTTTCTTCGGCAGTCAAAGTGTTTTGCCAGGATTTCTTCAGCACAGCAGAAAGGACATCTTCGAATGGAGGCATATTGGAGCGCCGTCCTGATGCTAGGATGTCCCGGAGATAAAACCACTTATGTCGCCAGCCCTGAACTAACTCCTTCATCGGGTAGTCAAAGTAGTTGACCTCCTTCCTGATGACGAAGCTGACGCCACCAACGATAGGAGGACCATCATTGCCATTGTGGTGTTTGACATACAAAATCTTCCTCCACAAGCCCCAATGGGGGTCAATGCCGAGGAAGGCCTCACACAGAGTGATGAAGATTGAAAGATGGAGAATGGAATTGGGAGTCAACTGCAAAAGCTGAATATCGTAGAAGAAGAGAAGAGAACGAATAAATTCGTGGGCAGGGAGAGAAAGCCCGCGAAATAGAAAAAGCGGCAAACATAACAGTAAATCCTTTTGGAGGCGTTGGGCGAGAGGCGGAACCTGGATGAAGAAAGTCAGATTCGACAGATGAGATGAGGCCAAGCGACCTCAACTTGTTCTCTTCGCGCTTGGAGATGGTGAAGGCAGACCAATCGAGACTGACCTTGTCCACGCCTGCAGTAGCGCTCGAGCCGGCAGTTCCCTTCTTCTTGCCCATGGTCGTTGAGTTCTTGAAGGCAGAAACAATAACAAGGAGGAGGCAAGGAAGAAGATGAGTAGTATGGAGGCGTAAAAAGTGAAAACAGGAAAAGGTTCCTTATTTATAACAGGGAATGCTTGGAGGTTGTGGCCATTACTTTGGTGATCGTGGGAAGATGGGCGAGGATCCAGTCGTACACGTGTCCGGAAAGAGAGTTAAAAACCGGCGGCCCATTACTCCCACTACGCGCGGAAATCGAGGAGGCACTTCGGTCAATGCACAAGGACTAGTCATTTCCTAACTGACCGCGCAGAAGTAGGGTGGGCCAGTCAGGTCACGTCCTATCAATCGAACCGCCGTAGTGGCAACGTCATTGATGATGTCATAACAAGTATCAATTCAACATGAAGCATTCGAAGGAAATTGAAGCATCGAGTTGCTTGACTTGAGTCTACACACGGTTGCAAGCATCCGTGCCTAGACTCGGGGGCTACTCCCATCGGGAGCGCTGGACGCGCACCCGATAAAAACTATGGACTCGAAAATTTCATACAATCCAGGATCATGCCCGGGGACTTGATTCTGAGTAGGGTAACGTTGTTTTGCCATCAGAAGTTAACCAGCATCGATTTATCGAGTAAAACTAGGCACGTTACTCAAAATCCTTTACATACTACCAACAAGCATGACCTTACTTGAAGATATTGAAGAACCGATATAAGAAAGTATCGGATGACCACGATAGTTTGCAGAAAGCATCGGCAACATAAAAATATTCGAGTAGTACAACTTGAGTCTACACACCGTTGCAAGCATCCGTGCCTAGACTCGGGGGGGGGGGGGGCTACTTCCATCGGGAGTGCTGAATGCGCACCCAATAAAAAAGGAATTTATATTTCAAAGGAGTCAAGATCTTCCGACAATTATGAATGTTCGACAGAAGACAATTTTAGTCCCTGCCCGAAGCTTCTACGGCCAGCCACTCGGGGGCTACTGATGTGGGCATTACCCTTCGGGTAATTAGTATTACGCTACCTCCTACGGCTCAACCAGGGGCCCATGAAGATCACCCACCAACCAAGGTGGGCCGATATGTTGGTTCCAAAGAAGGATTCCTGACGTACAAGGCAAGAGGACTAAGAAACTAGGAAAGTTTAGATGTAGAACTCTTTGTAACCTAGTCGAACTCGGATAGAACTCTTGAGACCTGGCTCGCAATATAAGGGCCAGGAGAGGGTCTATCGAGGGACACACGATCACCGTAGCCATAACCACCGTAAGTCTAGAGCCAGGATCTGAAGAGGAAGAAGCTCGATGGGTCAAGGGAGAAGAAGAGAAAAAGGAAGAACCACTTCAGCCGGTGGCATCAGCTCAAGGCCGGCACTGCCGCCCTCCCCAAGCCGACACTGCCGGTGGAAGCGCCACGACACTGCCGGTGGACGCACCCCGGCACTGCCAGTAGACGCACACCGGCATTGCCGGCCACTACGCACTGGCACTGTCGGCCCACACCGGCACTGCCGCCCGAAGACGGAGCAGCAGCAAGTGGCCGGCACTGCCGGCCGACGCACCCGACACTATCGTCCCACCCAAGTTGAATTCATCTGAACCGTTGATTTTGATCCTATGGCTGTGTTTATTTCGTAAATGACTAAGTTACCCCTGTTTTGGATCTAGCCTATATATAGGGCTACCCCAGCCACGAATTAGGGTTTAGACTTGTTTTCAGATTGATATGAGCTTAGCTCCTTCACCATGGGAAACCCTTCTAGAGATGCACCCATGAAGTGTATCAAGGATCTTCTGAGTGATTGGTCTCTTCCATTCTAGGGATTCTAGTCTTTGTGGATCTTTTGCTCTTGCAATCCTATCTATTTGCACTCTTTCCCTCTTTGGAACTATACCAATTGCTTGCCAATCTTTTGTGAGGGATTCTACTCCTTGTGGGTCTTTGCCTTGCAATTATATTGGGTTGGTGTATCGGGCCAATGAAGAACAACCGGTTGTGTGTGTGTTGCGTTTGTATTTCCGATCCCCTCCGCTTTCCACCCGTGTTCTTCGTGTTCTTAGCCACCGCCATCGAATCCGTGAAGACAAGCCTCCCCTAGGGCTCAGACCTTATCATATGGTATCAAGAGCTCCTTGGGTGCCACGTATTTGATCCCCACATCCCCCAAAAAAATTCTTGGAAAAATTCAAAAATTCCCAAAAAAATACCCCTAATTTGGCCTTGGTTGGATCTGACAAATTGTTGAGTTCTTGGTGGTTTTGTTCCAATAGAAGCTTGCCTTTGGTGTTGATCTACAATTCCCCCAACTTTTCCCACCTAATTGTGCCAATTTTCCCACGAAATAGAAGGTTTTTGGGTCAGATTTCCGCCAAATCGATGAACAGCCCCGACCAGGCCGGCACTGCCGCCAGGAAGGACCGGCAGCCGCTGACGCCGGCACTGCCGCCGTGCTCGACCGGCACTGCTGCCAGGGACGGCACTGCTGCCAGGGACGGCACTGCCGCCCTCCACAGGCCGGCAGTACCGGTGGCCCGAAATTTTCATAGCTCACTTCATTTTCCTTTTGGCACTTCCCATTTGTGTTTGGTCTTCGGTTTTGAGTGCCATTTCAGCTACCACAAGCTTCCGCAACATTGACAACGATGACGACACCCTGAGGATCCAAGCAGTTCATTTGACACCTCCCACCACCATTTGCAAGTTCGCAATGATCGTCGACCACATCCTCAAGTGGTATAACTTGCATCTTAGCTTGTAGCCCTAGCCTCCTTTGCGTACCTTTCCCATCGAGAGTGGCTTTCTAGTGTTGCGAAGCATTGCGCAAGCGTTCCGACCGTGAGGGTGTGCGTGTGTTGAGCAAAGCTACGAAGCAAAAGTTCATCGTGAAAAGATATGCAAAAGAAGTCTGACATACTTACATAGATAGTAGTATCCTTACATAGCGAGAAAAAGAAAGAAAAATACAAAAAATAGTGTGTGAGTGACACCTACATACAAAAGAGTCCAAAGCTTATAAGCATAAGAGAGAAAAGAGAAGAGAGGCGTCTTGCGCAAATCTTGTTGCTTCTCAATTTTGCAACCAAGCCACGGTCTCTCTTGTGTTGGCGTGACACCGAGCTAATAGTCTTCGTTAGAACCAATTTTGTTCGTGCTCATTTTCCTTGGTCGCACTAACCCCATTTTGTCCCATGCGTATGTTCCACCTTGTGTATGCCTTTTGTGATCATCGATTTTGACTTGTTACTTTTGGACCTTACCCACTTTTGACAATAGACATTTTGTTTGGTTTTTTCCATTTGGCTTTCAACATCCATACTTAACACCATATAGAGTTCATAGCCTTTTGCGTGTGTAACCGGTTGTTCCTCAGCTTGACACACCTTTCCAATTTTGTTGTGAGTCTTTGACTTACTTGTGAGTTTCCTCTAACCCCCCACAACATAGTTATTGTTTTAGTTTGTAATCATGTAGTGGAGAGGGGAACCAACTTCCAATGACGTGGCACCAACATTGGATAGCTACTTAAGCCGTCAACAAGAGCATACATGACCTCACGACAAGGATAGACGAGACCTTTATACGCTATGAAGAACGAGCTCAAGTGCAAAGAAGGGACCTCGATACCCAAGTGCAAGACCTCCATGCCAAGCTTGATGCTCAAGGCCACGATATAAAGGCTACACTCGCTACTCAAGGTCAACAAAACATGGCGAGCATGAGAAGACAAGAAGAAAGGTTGGCACACCTTGAACAAGCTATTGCCAACATCGCCAACAACCAAAGCCAACACTCAAGGTCTTCACGCTCTCATAGTTCAAGGCATCGAGCTCCATCTCCATCTCATCATGCCTCCAATGAAGACCCACACAACCATAATGTGGATGCTCAAATACTTTAACGACAAGCTCAAGAGGCGGAGCAAGCACATGTTCAACTTGAACAAGAGAGGCTACAACAAGCAAATCGTGAAGCTCAATTCCAAAAGGAACAACGACGTCTTCGTCATGATCAAGATCTTCTTCGAGCACGTGAGCAAGAACGTCTTCGCCAAGAGCAAGCGGCATGTCATCAACAAGGACAACCTCGTCCATCTCAAGTGGTCAATGCTCAAAGGCACCCACAACATAACGCCGAACAATAAGTGAATCAAGAACGCCAAATCATCAATATCGATGCTCCTCAAGATGATGGCGCAAGAAGGAACAACATGGAAAATAGAAGACACAATCCTTTCAATCATCGAGCTCGTCAAGCACCTCATGCTCATCAAGGTGAAGCAAGTCACCACAATGAAGACGACGCACCAAGTGACGCTAGTGTAATGCCACACCCTCGACAACCACATGGAAGGCGTCCTCCTGCTCCAAACCGACGCAACAAAAATGAGGATCATCATCAACAACCTGGCAACCATAATGAGGATCAAGAGGATGCAAGACCAATACATCGACGCAATGACCGTAATGAGGAAGAAATCTTTGGGAAGCTAAAGTTCACCATGCCCAAGTTCCAAGGAGAAGAAGACCCCGACGCATACTTGTCTTGGGTACTCAAGGTTGACAAGATCTTCCGCATCCACAACTTCTCCGAAGAAAAGAAGGTGGCCATGGCATCACTTGAGTTTGAGGGATATGCAAATGTTTGGTGGGAAGAAGTAAACAAGAAGTGTGCTAAATAAGACTTAAAACCCATTGACACATGGGAAGAGATGCAAGAAGTCATGCACACTCGCTTTGTGCCCACCCACCACAAACGTGACCTCTTCAAAAAGCTCACACAACTCAAGCAAAGATTCAAGTCCGTTGAGGAGTATTACAAGGAGATGCACATGACCATGACGAGTGCGAATGTGGATGAGCAAGAATAGCAAACAATGGCAGGGTTCTTGAATAGATTGAACATCCCCGTCAAGAGGATAGTGGAATTCTTGCCTTACACCAACATGGTTGAGTTACTTCATCAAGCTACAAGGGCCGAGCGCCAAGTGCGAGAAGACTTAGCAAGTGCAAAGTCCAAGAACTTCTTCGCCGCAAGAAATGCAACTAATGCTTCCTCAAGCACAAAGAATACCAGTGCTAGTGCCTCCAAGGATCCTCCCAAGCAAACAAGAAGTGCCATCAAGACAGCAAGCTTCAAGCCAGAGCAAGCAACTATGTCCTCCAAAGCTTCCACCAGATCTAGTAACATCACTTGTTTCAAGTGTGGTGCCGAAGGACATAAATCCTTTGAATGCAAGAACACAAGAGTTATGATAACAAGAGATGATGGAGATGTGGAGTACTTAAGCGAAGGTGAATATGAAGCCTTAGTGAAAGCCGCAACCAATCTTGAAGATGATGCCTTGGAAGAACAAGAGCAAATCCTATGTGTGCATGACGCAAGCCCATCACTTGTGGTGACCAAAGTCTTGACAACCCATGCAATCCCCAATGAAGACCAAAGATGCAACATCTTCCAAACAAGAGCCGGAATCAATGGCAAGTCCATCAAGGTCATCATCGATTGAGTTAGTTGCCACAACCTTGCAAGCACCGAACTATGCTCCAAACTCAACCTTCCGCTCCGGAAACATCACCATCCTGACCATGTGCAATGGCACTACAAGAAAAGTTTCCATGGCCGACGAAGTTGAAGTCGCGCCGTGGTTGCTGGTGCACCATGGCCGACGATTTTTGGTCTCTCCGTGGTGCATGTCAAAACTTTTTTTTCTCGGTTTTGAGGCCACCTAGCCCGACGAAAGCGGCCAAAACGTCGCGTATGGTGGCCCGGGACGTGGTGCATCACGAATTCTCGGGTTCGCCGGCCGAGTCAACGCAAATCCGCACCGCCCAGGGATGTAGGCCCCAGATGGCAGCCTCTCTAGCATTGTTTTTTTTTCTTGATCGCGCCATCTCGTTCAACGCTCTCCGATCGAGCCGTTTACGATGCAGGATCATGGGTCCCGCATGTCATCCTCTATGAACCAAAATTCTTTCTTTTCTTGGATTTTTTGACCCCCTGATTTCTGGCTACTTCCTTTTTCTTTTGATCCCGTGCCGCCTTGGAAAGATTGAGACCGCTGCAGCTAAATGGGACCCGCATGTCATCCTCTATGAGCTATCAACTTTCTTTTCTTGGAGTTATTTTTGGCACCTCATATTTGGTCACTTGCCTTTTTCTTTCGATCCCCTGCCGCCTCTCAAACGGTGATACCGCTGATGCTAAATGGGACCCGCATGTCATCCTCTATGTACTATAAAACTTTCTTTTCTTGGATTTTTTTGGCACCTCATATTTGGTCACTTGCCTTTTTCTTTCGATCCCCTGCCGCCTCTCAAACGGTGATACCACGCTGCTAAGTGGGACCCGCATGTCATCCTCTATGTACTATTAAACTTTCTTTTCTTGGCTTTTTTTGGCACCTCATATTTGGTCACTTGCCTTTTTCTTTTGATCCCATGCCGCCTCTCAAACGGTGATACCGCTGCTGCTAAATGGGACCCGCATGTCATCCTCTATGTACTATAAAACTTTCTTTTCTTGGATTTTTTTGGCACCTCATATTTGGTCACTTGCCTTTTTCTTTTGATCCCCTGCCGCCTCTCAAACGGTGATACCGCTGCTGCTAAATGGGACCCGCATGTCATCCTCTATGTACAATCAAGTTTCTTTTCTTGAATTATTTTTGGCTCCTGATATTTGGTCACTTGCCTTTTTCTTTCGATCTCATGCCACGTTTGAAACGTTGAGGAACCTGCTGGCTCATGGGACCCGCATGTCATCCTCTATGTGCTATAAAAGTTTCCATTGTTGGATTTTTTTCACCCTCTGATTTTTGGCTATTTGCCTTTTTCTTTTGATCCCCTGCCCCCTTTGAAATGTTGAGTAAGCTGCTGGCTCATGGGACCCGCATGTCATCCTCTATGTCCATCAACTTTCTTTTCTTGGATTTTTTTGACCCCCTAATTTCTAGCTACTTTCTTTTTCTTTTGATCTCAAGCCGCATTTCAAACATTGAGACCGCTGCTGCAAAATGGGACCCGCATGTCATCCTCTATGTACAATAAATCTTGGATTATTTTTGGCACCTCATATTTGGTCACTTGCCTTTTTCTTTCGATCTCATGCCGCCTTTGAAACGTTGAGTAAGCTGTTGGCTCATGGGTCCCGCATGTCATCCTCTACGAACAATAAAAGTTTCCTTTCTTGGAGTTATTTTTGACCCTTAATTTCTGGCTATTTGCCTTTTTCTTTTGATCCCCTGCCCCCTTTGAAACGATGAGGACGCTGTTGGACGGTCGGTCCCACATGTCATCCTTATGAACAATAAAAGTTTCATTTGGTGGATTTATTTTTGACCCCTAATTAATTTCTGGCTATTTCCTTTTTTTCTTTTGATCCCATGCCGCCTTGGAAACGTTGAGGATGCTGCTGCCTCATCGGTCCCGCATGTCATCCTCTCAGAACGATAAATGTTTTCTTTTCTTGGATTTTTTTACCAACTGATTTTTATTTATTTTTGATCCCCTGCCGCCTTTGAAACGTTGACGACGCTGCTGGCTCATGGGTCCCCGATGTCAGCCTCCCCGTACAAGAAACATGTGATATCTTGATTATTTTGCAGACAATAAACAGTGTATTTCGCTCTGAGCTATTGCAAACGGATAAATTAAATCTTTATTTTTACAACTTATATCTTGAATCTCCTTTTTTTTGTTTTTGCGAAGCATAGGACTTTCCTGTTTTTTTTTGAGAAAAATCCGAACTTTCATGTTTTGGAGTGGGCTGAAATTGTACGAGTCAAAAGGCCCAGCAGGATAGTTCGAAGGCGCAGATGTCCAGATGCAGCCCAATTGAAATCTTTCTTTTCTTGGAATTTTTTCACCCCCTGATTTCTGGCTACTTCATTTTTCTTATGGTCCTGTGCCGCCTTGGAAACGTTGAGACCGCTGCTGCAAAATGGGACCCGCATGTCATCCTCTATGTACAATAAAGTTTCTTTTCTTGGATTATTTTTGGCTCCTGACATTTGGTCACTTGCCTTTTTCTTTCGATCTCATGCCACGTTTGAAATGTTGAGGAACCTACTGGCTCATGGGACCCGCATGTCATCCTCTATGTACAATAAAAGTTTAATTTCTTGGATTTTTTTCACCCTCTGATTTTTGGCTATTTCCTTTTTCTTTTGATCCCCTGCCGCCTTTGAAACGTTGAGTAAGCTGCTGGCTCATGGGACCCGCATGTCATCCTCTATGTCCATCAACTTTCTTTTCTTGGATTTTTTTGACCCCCTAATTTCTAGCTACTTTCTTTTTCTTTTGATCTCAAGCCGCATTTCAAACATTGAGACCGTTGCTGCAAAATGGGACCCGCATGTCATCCTGTATGTACAATAAATCTTGGATTATTTTTGGCACCTCATATTTGGTCACTTGCCTTTTTCTTTCGATCTCATGCTGCCTTTGAAACGTTGAGTAAGCTGGTGGCTCATGGGTCCCGCATGTCATCCTCTATGAACAATAAAAGTTTCCTTTCTTGGAGTTATTTTGACCCCTAATTTCTGGCTATTTGCCTTTTTCTTTTGATCCCCTGCCCCCTTTGAAACGATGAGGACGATGTTGGCAGGTCGGTCCCACATGTCATCCTCTATGAACAATAAAAGTTTCCTTTGCTGGATTTATTTTTGACCCCTAATTAATTTATGGCTATTTCCTTTTTTTCTTTTGATCCCATGCCGCCTTGGAAACGTTGAGGATGCTGCTGCCGCATCGGTCCCTGATACGCGTACAGCACGCGTCCGTTGGGAACCCCAAGAGGAAGGTGTGATGCGTACAACAGCAAGTTTTCCCTCAGTAAGAAACCAAGGTTTATCGAACCAGTAGGAGCCAAGAAGCACGTTGAAGGTTGATGGCGGCGGAGTGTAGTGCGGCGCAACACCAGGGATTCCGGCGCCAACATGGAACCTGCACAACACAACCAAAGTACTTTGTCCCAACGTAACAGTGAGGTTGTCAATCTCACCGGCTTGTTGTAACAAAGGATTATATGTATAGTGTGGATGATGATGTTTGCAGAAAATAGTAGAACGAGTATTGCAGTTGATTGTATTCGATTTAAAAGAATGGACCGGGGTCCACAGTTCACTAGAGGTGTCTCTCCCATAAGAATAAGCATGTTGGGTGAACAAATTACAGTTGGGCAATTGACAAATAAAGAGGGCATGACCATGCACATACATGTTATGATGAGTATTGTGAGATTTAATTGGGCATTACGACAAAGTACATAGACCGCTATCCAGCATGCATCTATGCCTAAAAAGTCCACCTTCAGGTTATCATCCGAACCCCCTCCAGTATTAAGTTGCAAACAACAGACAATTGCATTAAGTATGGTGCGTAATGTAATCAACAAATATATCCTTAGACATAGCATTGATGTTTTATCCCTAGTGACAACAGCACATCCACAACCTTAGAGGTTTCTGTCACTCCCAGTTTAATGGAGACATGAACCCACTATCGAGCATAAATACTCCCTCTTGGAGTTACAAGCAAAAACTTGGCCAGAGCCTCTACTAGCAACGGAGAGCATGCAAGATCATAAACAACACATAGATAATAGATTGATAATCAACATAGCATAGTATTCCATATTCATCAGATCCCAACAAACGCAACATGTAGCATTACAGATAGATGATCTTGATCATGTTAGGCAGCTCACAAGATCCACCAATGATAGCACAATTAGGAGAAGACGACCATCTAGCTACTGCTATGGACCCATAGTCCAGGGGTGAACTACTCACACATCACTCCGGAGGCGACCATGGCGGTGAAGAGTCCTCCGGGAGATGATTCCCCTCTCCGGCAGGGTGCCGGAGGCGATCTCCTGAATCCCCCGAGATGGGATTGGCGGCGGCGGTGTCTCTGGAAGGTTTTCCGTATCGTGGCTCTCGGTACTGGAGTTATTATCGACGAAGGCTTCTTATAGTCGGAGAGGTAGGTTTAGGGGCGACGCGAGGGGCCCACACAACAGGCCGGCGCGGCCAAGGCTTGGGCCGCGCCGCCCTGGTGTGTGGTCGCCTCGTCGCCCCACTTCGTATCCCCCTCGGTGTTCTGGAAGCTTCGTGGAAAAATAAGATCCTGGGCGTTGATTTCGTCCAATTCCGAGAATATTTCCTTACTAGGATTTCTGAAACCAAAAACAGCAGAAAACAACAACTGGCTCTTCGGCATCTCGTTAATAGGTTAGTGCCGGAAAATGCATAAATATGACATAAAGTATGCATAAAACATGTAGGTATCATCAATAAAGTAGCATGGAACATAAGAAATTATCGATACGTTGGAGACGTATCAGCCCGCATGTCATCCTCTCAGAATGATAAATGTTTTATTTTCTTGGATTTTTTTACCAACTGATTTTTGGTTTTTTTATTTTCGATCCCCTGTCGCCTTTGAAACGTTGACGCCACTGCTGGCTCATGGGTCCCCGATGTCAGCCTCCCCGTACAAGAAACATGTGATATCTTGATTATTTTGCAGACAATAAACAGTGTATTTCGCTCTGAGCTATTGCAAATGGATAAATTAAATATTTATTTTTACAACTTATATCTTGAATCTCCTTGTTTTTTGTTTTTGCGAAGCATAGGACTTTCCTGTTTTTTTTGGAGAAAAATCCGAACTTTCTTGATTTGGAGGGGGCTGAAATTGTACGAGTCAAAAGGCCCACCAGGATAGTTCGAAGGCACAGATGTCCAGATGAAGCCCAATTGAAATCTTTCTTTTCTTGGATTTTTTCACCCCCTGATTTCTGGCTACTTCATTTTTCTTTTGGTCCTGTGCCGCCTTGGAAATGTTGAGACCGCTACTGCAAAATGGGACCCGCATGTCATCCTCTATGTACAATAAAGTTTCTTTTCTTGGATTATTTTTGGCTCCTGATATTTGGTCACTTGCCTTTTTCTTTCGATCTCATGCCACGTTTGAAACGTTGAGGAACCTGCTGGCTCATGGGACCCGCATGTCATCCTCTATGTACAATAAAAGTTTAATTTCTTGGATTTTTTTCACCCTCTAATTTTTGGCTATTTTCTTTTTCTTTTGATCCCCTGCCGCCTTTGAAACATTGAGTAAGCTGCTGGCCCATAGGTCCCACATGTCAGCCTGTATGAACGATAAAGCTTTCCTTTCTTGGAGTTTTTTTGACCCCCTAATTTCTGGCTACTTTATTTTTCTTTTGATCTCAAGCCGCATTTGAAACGTTGGGACCGCTACTGCAAAATGGGACCCACATGTCATCCTTTATGTACAATCAAGTTTCTTTTCTTGGATTATTTTTGGCTCCTGATATTTGGTCACTTGCCTTTTTTTTCGATCTCATGCCACGTTTGAAACGTTGAGGAACCTGCTGGCTCATGGGACCTGCATGTCATCCTCTATGTAGTACAAAAGTTTATTTTCTAGTGTTTTTTTTCACTCTGTGATTTTTGGCTATTTCCTTTTTCTTTTGATCCCCTGCCGCCTTGAAAACGTTGAGTTAGCTGCTAACTCATGGGACCCGCATGTCATCCTCTATGTACAATCAACTTTCTTTTCTTGGACTTTTTTTACCCCCTAATTTCTGGCTACTTTCTTTTTCTTTTGATCTCAAGCCGCATTTGAAACGTTGGGACCTCTGCTGCAAAATGGGACCGCATGTCATCCTCTATGTACAATCAAAGTTTCTTTTCTTGGATTATTTTTTACCCTCTGATTTTTGGTCACTTGCCTTTTTCTTTCGATCTCATGCCGCCTTTGAAAACGTTGAGGAACCTGCTGGCTCGTGGGACCCCCATGTCATCCTCTATGTACTATAAAAGTTTCTTTTCTTGGATTTTTTTCACCCTCTGATCTTTGGCTATTTCCTTTTTCTTTTGATCCCCTGCCGCCTTGGAAACGTTGAGTAAGCTGCTGACTCATGGGACCCGCATGTCATCCTCTATGTACAATCAACTTTCTTTTTCTTTTGGTCTCAAGCCGCATTTGAAACGTTGAGACCGCTGCTGCTAAATGGGACCCGTATGTCATCCTCTATGTATAATAAAGTTTCTTTTTCTTGGATTATCTTTTGCTCCTGATATTTTGTCACCTGCCTTTTTTCTTTCGATCTCATGCCGCCTTTGAAATGTTGAGTAAGCTGCTGGCTCATGTGTCCCGCATGTCATCCTCTACGAACAATAAAAGTTTCCTTTCTTGGAGTTATTATTGACCCCTAATTTCTGGCTACTTCCTTTTTCTTTTGATCCCCTGCCGCCTTTGAAACATTGAGGATTCTGCTGGCTCATGGGTCCTACATGTCAGCCTCTATGAACAATAAACCTTTCCTTTCTTGGAGTTATTTTGACCTCTAATTTCTGGCTATTTTTCCTTTTTTTTAAATCCTGTGTCACCTTGGAAACGTTGAGGATGCTGCTGCTGCCTCATGGGTCCCGCATGTCATCCTCTCAGAACGATAAATGTTTCTTTTTTTGGATTTTTTACCAAATGATTTTTGCTTTATTTTTTCTTTCGATCCTCTGCCGTTTTTAAAACGTTGACGACCCTGCTGGCTCATGGGTCCCCGATGTCAGTCTCCCAGTATAAGAAACATGTGATATCTTGATTAATTTGCAGACAATAAACAGTGCATTTCGCTCTGAGCTATTGCAAACGGAAAAAATAAATCTTTATTTTTAAATAAACAAACTTATATGTTGAATCTCCTTGTTTTTTGTTTTTGCGAAGCATATGACTTTCCTGTTTTAGAGTGGGCTGAAATTGTACGAGTCCAAAGGCGTCCAGCGGGATAGTTCGAATGCCCAGACGGCCAGATGCAGCCCAATTGAAATCTTTCTTTTCTTGAGTTTTTTGACCCCCTGATTTCTGGCTACTTCCTCTTTTTTTTTGGTCCTGTGCTGCCATGGAAACGTTGAGTATGCTGCTACCTCATAGGTCCTGCATGTCATCCTCTATGTACAATCTGGTCTCTTTTCTTAGATTTTTTTACCCCCTTATTTTTGGTCACTTGCCTTTTCTTTCGATCTCATGTAGCCTCTGAAACGTTGAGGAAGCTGCTGGCTCATGGGACCCACATGTCATCCTCTGTACTATAAAAGTTTCTTTTCTTGGATTTTTTTCACCCTCTTATTTTTGGCTATTTCCTTTTTCTTTTGATCCCCTGCCGCCTTGGAAACGTTGAGTAAGTTGCGGACTCATGGGACCCGCATGTCATCCTCTATGTACAATCAACTTTCTTTTCTGGGAGTTTTTTTACCCCCTAATTTCTGGCTACTCTTTTTCTTTTGATCTCAAGCCGCATTTGAAACGTTGACACCACTGCTGCAAAATGGGACCCGCATGTCATCTTTTATGTACAATAAAGTTTCTTTTCTTGGATTATTTTTGGCTCCTGATATTTGGTCACTTGTCTTTTTCTTTCGATCTCATGCCGCCTTTGAAACGTTGAGGAAGCTGCTAGCGCATGGGTCCCGCATGTCATCCTCTATGAACAATAAAAGTTTCCTTTCTTGGAGTTATTTTTGACCGCTAATTTCTGGCTACTTCCTTTTTCTTTTGATCCTCTGCCGCCTTGGAAACGTTGAGTAAGTTGCTGACACAAGGGGCCCGCATGTCATCCTCTATGTACAATCAACTTGCAAGATCTTGGAGCGAAAGAGCTTGTATAAGTGGGACCCATATGTCATCCTCTATGTACAATAAAAGTTTCTTTTCTTGGATTATTTTTTGCTCCTGATATTTGGCCACTTGCCTTTTTCTTTCGATCTCATGCCACATTTGAAACGTTGATGAACCTTCTGGCTCATGGGACCCGCATGTCATCCTCTATGTGCTATAAAAGTTTATTTTCTTGGATTTTTTTTCACCCTCTGATTTTTGGCTATTTCCTTTTTCTTTTGATCCCCTGCCGCCTTGGAAACGTTGAGTAAGCTGCTGACTCATGGGACCCGCATGTCATCCTCTATGTACAATCAACTTTCTTTTTCTTTTGATCTCAAGCCGCATTTGAAACGTTGAGACCGTTGCTGCTAAATGGGACCCGCATGTCATCCTCTATGCACAATAAAGTTTCATTTCTTCGATTATCTTTGGCTCCTGGTATTTTGTCACTTTCCTTTTTCTTTCGATCTCATGCCGCCTCTGAAACGTTGAGTAAGGTGCTGGCTCATGGGACCCGCATGTCATCCTCTATGTACAATAAAGTTTCTTTTCTTAGATTTTTTACCCCCTGATTTTTGCTCACTTGCCTTTTTCTTTCGATCATATGCCGCCTTTGAAATTGAGGTCGCAGTTGGCTCATGGGTCCCACATGTCAGCCTCTACGAACAATAAACCTTTCCTTTGTTGGATTTATTTTTTACCCCTAATTTTTGGCTATTTGCCTTTTTTCTTTTGATCCCCTGCGGCCTTTGAAACGATGAGGACGCTGCTGGCAGGTCGGTCCCACATGTCATCCTCTATGAAGAATGAAAGTTTCCTTTTTGGATTTATTTTTGACCCCTAATTTCTGGATATTTGCCTTTTTCTTCTGATCCCTGCCGACTTCGAAATGATGAGGATGCAGCTGGTAGATCGGTCCCACATGTGAGCCTCTATGAACTATAAATGTTTCCTTTCTAGGATTTATTTTTTACCCCTATTTTCGGGCTACTTGCCTTTTTCTTTGAAACGTTGAGGACGCTACTGTCTCATGGGTCCCACATGGCATCCTCTCTGAACGATAAACCTTCATTTCTTGTTAACAACAGGTTTATTTGTATTATTTTTGCAGACTAATACAAGCTCTTTGGCTCCAAGATCTTGCAAGTTGATAGATTAAATCATGGAACTATTAGGATATGTTTTAAATTTCAAATCCACTTTATGAATTTTTTAAAATACCGTTATCCATGTGGGTATGGAGCGATCAAGGATTTTCATATTGGGCATGAGCAGTTTCAAAATTTGGAACCCAATAATTCAAAATAAATAAAAACAACTTTTATGTAGAATCTCCGTGTTTTTTTTTTGCCAATCATAGGATCTGTGTTTCATTAGAAAAGGGCCAAAATTGCATGAGCAGAAGGCCCATTTGTAGTTATTGGGCTTTGACAGCCGGAGCAAGTAGACCGATAACAATTACCATGTAGATGTTCGTTGGAAACCCAAAAGTGAAATATTGGGCCCAATAGGGGAAGGTTGAACAATACTTTTTCTATTGGGAAGGTGGTACATGGGGTTATCCTGACAAAAAAATGAAAAATGGGTTACTGAAGGTTGCCCATTTGTGCCTAATATGTTTGTCAGCAGGAGCTTTACGTTCCGCCGCCGCCGCTCCGCTTCCGCCGCCGCCGCCATGCCTCGTCGCGGGTCGAGCTAGCAGTACGGCGGCGTCTCGAGCTCGGGGTACCGCAGCGTCCGCGCGCGCCCCAAATGAAGGTACCTATTACGCGGAGATACGTACCGGCGACGAGCACATCGGCCTCAGGACGGCACCTATAATAGGCTCGGCTGGCCTTGGGGCATTTACCCCTAGCCTCTTCCATGCTCAAGTTTTAGAAATGTTTCTGGCTCTGTTCAACACGGGATCAAATTTGTCAACATCACCATTCTTATGGAGTAGCAACGAGTTAAATCTCTCAAAACTCTTTAAGTTCTGCAATATAATGACTAATTGGTACTACCTTACATAAAATGATTACATATCCTTATTCTGGTTCCCTGGAAAATCTGATCGCATTAACAGCCGACCCTTCATTCTCGCTCGTCTCCCCGCGCGAGCGCCTCGCTTCCTGCGCCCGAGTTACAGCAGCCGCCACCGCCTCCCATTATAGATGATGGCGCCATGGGAGAGCAGCTCTACTCCTTCACTCGCGGACCTCCTCTCACCTTTTCTTCCACTTGTTTTCCCGTTAGGTTTCCATGGCGACGAAGTTGATGGTGTTGGTGCTGCTGCTGCTGTCCCATGCCGCCTGCGCGAAGGACGATGGCCAGGAATCGTCTAGTGGCAGGGGGATGGACATGGACGAGGCCTTGGTGGGAAACCATGCCACGGCGGGTCAGGGCGGAGCCCTGCCTAGGGGTCATGGCGACGGAGGCATGTTCCCGTTCATGCTGGATGGAAGCATGGAGCTTGATAAGGGGTGGCCCGATCTTCTCAGTAAGCAACGGTGGT
The DNA here is from genome assembly GCF_019359855.2 of Lolium perenne. Taxonomy (NCBI): domain Eukaryota; kingdom Viridiplantae; phylum Streptophyta; class Magnoliopsida; order Poales; family Poaceae; genus Lolium; species Lolium perenne. The sequence goes on from NC_067247.2 coordinate 221,107,419, forward strand.
GATGATGATCACGGAGTGATGGCAGCGGAGAAACACGACGATGAAGTGGATGATAACTTGTATGACGCAACGAGATCTCTCGATTGGTCCCTATCGCCAATGCAACAGCTCTCAACCCTGCAAGATATTCGCAACTCCACCCACTTGCGCACGTAGCCGCCGACCACGAAGCGGTAAGTTGCAACCGTCCAATTCCCAATGGAACAGTAGATCACACAAGACTTTTTCAGGATCTACACAATATTAAGCAATATGGTGTAGGGATTCAATAGTTTTGCTAGAGCAAACAACTAAGAACTAGGGTTTATCTTAAACGTGGTCTAAAGCAGCTAGGGGGCGTCCTGGGCACTTATATAGGCGTCCGGGACGAGTTCTGGTCGAAAAGATACAAAAATAACCGACCCAGAATAGATCTGGTCGAGACAGACTCGGACGAATCCGGTCTGGAATCCGGTCAACCGGGCCAGGGACCGGGTCGGCTGGTCTGGGGTCCGGTCAACCGGGCGGCAACCGGGTCGGCCGGTCTGGGGTCCGGTCAACCGGGCGGCAACCGGATAGTTGCGAGGTTTTCTGGTTTTCATCCGGTACGATAAATCGCGTCCGGTTGGCGCCCGGTCGACCGGGTCAGTGACCGGGTTGGCCGGTCTGGCGGCCGGTCGGACCGGGTGCTGGACCGGCCTGGACGTCTTCTTCTCCTCTCGCGCATGCCTCCCGCTCCTCCCTCACGCGTCCATGAGGTATCTTCATGTCCAGCTCCATGTCCAGCTTCACGTCCATCTTGACGTCCGTCTTCATGTCCAGCTGCTCCTCTCCTCCTCGTGCGATGCTCGTCTCTTCTTGATACCTGATGATACATAAGTAATAGGACTTAGGCAGTATAAAGTTCTCATCAATCAAAGTACCGTTTAGAAACAAGTTCACCTGTTGTTTAAGTAGCTTCGCACGAGCCCTTGTAATTGATCCAATCCGAACTTCATTGGACTTGAGCTCCACAGCAGGTTCATCTTCATTTATTAATGACGGAGGTAGTGGTGTAGTAGGGATGTCCTCATCATCTCCCCCCCCCCTTCAAAAGGCGTCGACCCCGACGCTCCAAGGTCTTCTCCGTCATATGGTGTCAAATCAGCAACATTGAAAGAATTACTAACACCAAACTCATCAACTGGAAGATCTATCGAGTCTGCATTATCATTGATCTTGGCAAGCACTTTGTAAGGACCAGCACCACGAGGCTTCAACTTAGACTTCCGCAACTTCGGGAACCTATCCTTGCGAAAATGTACCCAGACCATATCACCAGGCTTGAACAACATCTCTTTGCGCTTCTTATTCATCCTTGCAGCATTGCTCTTGCCTTTCTTTTCTATCAACTCTTTAGTCTTCACATGGATTTTTCGCACAAAATCTGCCCTCTTGGATGCCTCCATATTAACTCTCTCATGTATGGGCAAAGGCAACAAGTCAAGTGGAGTAATGGGTTTGAAACCATACACCACCTCAAAAGGACATAGCTCCGTGGTAGAATGTACCGCCCTGTTGTACGCAAACTCTACATGTGGCAAACACTCTTCCCACTCCTTCAGGTTCTTCTTGATCATGGATCTCAACAGTTGTGACAAGGTTCGATTCACCACCTCAGCTTGACCATCAGTTTGGGGATGACAAGTAGTACTGAACAATAGCTTTGTCCCAAGCTTTCCCCAAAGTGTCTTCCAGAAGTAGCTCATGAACTTCACATCACGATCAGAAACAATAGTCTTCGGGACTCCATGTAGTCGAACAATCTCCCTGAAAAACAGGTTAGCAATATGCGACGCGTCGTCGCTTTTGTGGCAGGCAATAAAGTGTGACATTTTAGAAAATCTGTCCACTACCAAAAATATAAAATCATGGCCTCTTTTAGTACGCGGCAAACCCAACACAAAATCCATACTAATATCTTCCCAAGGTGTAGTAGGTGCCGGTAATGGAGTATACAAACCGTGAGGCTTAAGCTTGGACTTGGACTTATTGCAAGTAATGCATCACTTCACATACCTGTCCACATCCCGCCTCTTTGGCCAATAAAAGTGATCAGCGAGCATGAGTAGCGTCTTCTCACTGTAGGGATTCGTTGCATAGAAAACAAAAAATTTCCTACCGCGAGAACGCAATCCAAGCCAAGATGCAATCTAGAAGATGGGAGCAACGAGGGGATGAACGAGACTAACCCTTGAAGATTTCCAAAGCCTATAAGAGTAGGCTCTTATTGCTGCGGTAGACGATCACTTGCCGCTTGCAAAAGCGCGTAGAAGATCTTGATCACGGTGCCACGATCGGGCAGCACCTCCGTACTCGGTCACACGTTCGGTGTTGATGACGATGTCCTTCTCCCCGTTCCAGCGGGCAGCGGAAGTAGTAGATCCTCCTCGGAATCCCGGTAGCACGACGGCGTGGTGGCGGTGTCGATGGAGATCTCCGGCGGAGCTTCGCTAAGCATATGCGGGAGAAGTAGTGGAGGAGGGGTGCTAGGGTTTGGGGAGAGGGGGTGCCATGGGCGCCGGCCTCAAGGGGGCAGGGGTGGTGCGGCCAAGCCATGGGCTGCCCCCTCCCTCTCCTCCTCATTATATAGGTGGAACCCCAAGGGTTTGCCCAAAGTCTTCGAATAAGACCCCAACAGAAAAACTGCCTTATGGACGAAACCTAGAGGGACAGGGACTCTCCCCTTCCCCCTTTTCTTGGCCGGCCAAGGAGGTGGAATCCACCATGGACTCCACCCTCCCACTTGGTTGGCTGGTTAGGTTTGTGGAGTCCCTCCGGGACTCCTCCTTCCATAGTGATTTATTTTCGGATAATTCTAGAAACCACCTTCCATAAATTCACCGGATCATTTTCAAACTTGGAAAGTGACTTCCTATATATGAATCTTATTCTCCGGACCATTCCGGAACTCCTCGTGATGTCCTGGATCCCATCCGAGACTCCGAACAAAACTTCGAACTCCATTCCATATTCCATATCTACTTAAACGACATCAAACCTTAAGTGTGTCACCCTACGGTTCGCGAACTATGTAGACATGGTTGAGAACTCTCTCCGACCAATAACCAATAGCGGGATCTGGAGATCCATAATGGCTCCCACATATTCAACGATGACTTTAGTGATCGAATGAACCATTCACATACGATACCAATTCCCTTTGTCACGCGATATTTTACTTGTCCGAGGTTTGATCATCGGTATCTCTATACCTCGTTCAACCTCGTCTCATGACAAGTACTCTTTACTCGTACCGTGGTATGTGGTTGATACGTCTCCGACGTATCGATAATTTCTTATGTTCCATGCCACATTATTGATGATATCTACATGTTTTATGCACACTTTATGTCATATTCGTGCATTTTCTGGAACTAACCTATTAACAAGATGCCGAAGTGCCGTTCTTTGTTTTCTGCTGTTTTTGGTTTCAGAAATCCTAGTAAAGAAATATTCTCGGAATTGGACGAAATCAACGCCCAGGGTCCTATATTGCCACGAAGCTTCCAGAAGACCGAAGAGGAGACGAAGTGGGGCCACGAGGTGGCCAGACTATAGGGCGGCGCGGCCCAAGCCCTGGCCGCGCCGGCCTATAGTGTGGGCCCCTCGTGTGGCCCCCTGACCTGCCCTTCCGCCTACAAATAGCCTTCGTCGCGAAATCCCCAGTACCGAGAGCCACGATACGGAAAACCTTACTGAGACGCCGCCGCCGCCAATCCCATCTCGGGGGATTCAGGAGATCGCCTCCGGCACCCTGCCGGAGAGGGGAATCATCTCCCGGAGGACTCTACGCCGCCATGGTCGCCTCCGGAGTGATGTGTGAGTAGTCTACCCCTGGACTATGGGTCCATAGCAGTAGCTAGATGGTTGTCTTCTCCCCATTGTGCTTAATTGTCGGGTCTTGTGAGCTGCCTAACATGATCAAGATCATCTATCTGTAATTCTATATGTTGCGTTTGTTGGGATCCGATGAATAGAGAATACTATGTTATGTTGATTATCAATTTATATCTATGTGTTGTTTATGATCTTGCATGCTCTCCGTTACTAGTAGATGCTCTGGCCAAGTAGATGCTTGTAACTCCAAGAGGGAGTATTTATGCTCGATAGTGGGTTCATGTCTCCGTGAATGCGGGAAGTGACAAATCTCTAAGATTATGGATGTCTTGTTGCCACTAGGGATAAAACATTGGTGCTATGTTCGAGGATGTAGTTACTGATTACATTACGCGCAATACTTAATGCAATTGTCTGTTGTTAGCAACTTAATACTGGAGGGGGTTCGGATGATAACCTGAAGGTGGACTTTTTAGGCATAGATGCATGCTGGATAGCGGTCTATGTACTTTGTCGTAATACCCAATTAAATCTCACTATACTCATCATAATATGTATGTGCATGGTCATTCCCTCTCTATTTGTCAATTGCCCAACTGTAATTTGTTCACCCAACATGCTGTTTATCTTATGGGAGAGACACCTCTAGTGAACTGTGGACCCCGGTCCAATTCTCTATACTGAAATACAATCTCTTGCCAATCTTGTTCTACTGTTTTCTGCAAACAATCATCATCCACACTATACATCTAATCCTTTGTTACAGCAAGCCGGTGAGATTGACAACCTCGCTGTTTCGTTGGGGCAAAGTACTTGGTTTGTGTTGTGCAAGTTCCACGTTGGCGCCGGAATCCCTGGTGTTGCGCCGCACTACATCTCGCCGCCATCAACCTTCAACGTGCTTCTTGGCTCCTACTGGTTCGATTAAACCTTGGTTTCATACTGAGGGAAAACTTGCCGCTGTACGCATCACACCTTCCTCTTGGGGTTCCCAACGGACGCGTGCTGTACGCGTATCAAGCACTTTTTCTGGCGCCGTTGCCGGGGAGATCAAGACACGCTGCAAGGGGAATCTCCACATCCCAATCTCTTTACTTTGTTTTTGTCTTGCTTAGTTTTATTTACTACTTTGTTTGCTGCACTAAATCAAAATACAAAAAAATTAGTTGCTAGTTTTACTTTATTTGCTATCTTGTTTGCTATATCAAAAACACAAAAAAATTTAGTTACTTGCATTTACTCTATCTAGTTTGCTTTATTTACTGTTGCTAAAATGGGTACTCCTGAAAATACTAAGTTGTGTGACTTCACAACCACAAATAATAATGATTTCTTATGCACACCTATTGCTCCACCTGCTACTACAGCAGAATTCTTTGAAATTAAACCTGCTTTACTGAATCTTGTTATGCGAGAGCAATTTTCTGGTGTTAGTTCTGATGATGCTGCTGCCCATCTCAATAATTTTGTTGAACTATGTGAAATGCAAAAATATAAAGATGTAGATGGTGACATTATAAAATTAAAATTGTTCCCTTTCTCATTAAGAGGAAGAGCTAAAGATTGGTTGCTATCTCTGCCTAAGAATAGTATTGATTCATGGACTAAATGCAAGGATGCTTTTATTGGTAGATATTATCCCCCTGCTAAAATTATATCTTTGAGGAGTAGCATAATGAATTTTAAACAATTAGATACTGAACATGTTGCACAAGCATGGGAAAGAATGAAATCTCTGGTTAAAAATTGCCCAACCCATGGACTGACTACTTGGATGATCATCCAAACCTTTTATGCAGGACTGAATTTTTCTTCATGGAACCTATTGGATTCAGCTGCTGGAGGTACCTTTATGTCCATCACTCTTGGTGAAGCAACAAAGCTTCTTGATAATATGATGATCAATTACTCTGAATGGCACACGGAAAGAGCTCCACAAGGTAAGAAGGTAAATTCCGTCGAAGAAACCTCTTCCTTGAGTGATAAGATTGATGCTATTATGTCTATGCTTGTGAATGGTAGGACTAATGTTGATCCTAATAATGTTCCGTTAGCTTCGTTGGCTGCTCAAAAATATTATGTTGATGTGAATTTCATTAAGAATAACAATTACAATAACTCTATGCCATATCCTGCTAATGGTAACTCTTATGGTAGATACGCTTCACCTAATGAGGAAAAGATGTTAGAAATTGAAAAATCCACCAAGAACTTTATGCAATCACAATATGAGAAAAATAAATTGTTTACTAAAACTATGAATGAGCAATCTACCTTGTTGAAGAATATAGGAAATCAACTTGAAAATCTGAATATGGAAATCTCTGGGTTGCAAACTAAACTTGCGAATGCTGAAAACCGAATCTCATATATGTCTGCGTCACAATCTTCTTTAATTAATAAAATGGCTGCTAAACCTAAGGATATAGATAATAAAATTACTACTACAGCAAATGCCATCCAAGTTAGAATTAATGAAAATATAAGATTGATGGCCGAATTGCGTGCTAGGTGGGAAAGAGAAGAAAATGAAAAAGAAGATAATATAACTAAAGTTTGGACTATTACCACCACTAGTAATGCTAATGCTACACATGTTGCTACACCTCCTACTAATACTAATAAAAGAATTGGTGTTAGCAATGTTTCCACTTCTAATGCAAAGCGCGAGAAACTGCCTGAAACTGCTAAAACTGCTGAAACTGCCTGTGATAAAACTGCTGAAATTTTTTCCAACATTGGGGATGATGATCCCATTGCTTTAGATTATAATGGTTTGAATTTTGATGATTGCCACATCTCTGAAGTTATAAAGTTCTTGCAAAAACTTGCTAAAAGTCCTAATGCTAGTGCTATAAATTTGGCTTTCACGAAACATATTACAAATGCTCTCATAAAAGCTAGAGAAGAGAAATTAGAGCGCGAAGCTTCTATTCCTAGAAAGCTAGAGGATGGTTGGGAGCCCATCATTAAGATGAATGTTAAAGATTTTGATTGTAATGCTTTATGTGATCTTGGTGCAAGTATTTCTGTTATGCCTAAGAAAATTTATAATATGCTTGACTTGCCACCGCTGAAAAATTGTTATTTGGATGTTAATCTTGCTGATCATTCTACAAAGAAACCTTTGGGGAAAGTTGATAATGTTCGCATTACCGTTAACAATAACCTTGTCCCCGTTGATTTTGTTGTCTTGGATATTGAATGCAATGCATCTTGTCCCATCATATTGGGAAGACCTTTTCTTCGAACTGTTGGTGCTATCATTGATATGAAGGAAGGTAATATAAAATATCAATTTCCTCTCAATAAAGGTATGGAACACTTCCCTAGAAAGAGAATGAAGTTACCTTTTGATTCTATTATTAGAACAAATTATGATGTTGACACTTCGTCTCTCGATAATACTTGATACACACTTTCTGCGCCTAGCTGAAAGGCGTTAAAGAAAAGCGCTGATGGGAGACAACCCATGGTTTTTACTACAGTACTTGGTTTTTATTTTGTGTCTTGGAAGTTGTTTACTACTGTAGCAACCTCTCCTTATCTTAGTTTAGTGTTTTGTTGTGCCAAGTAAAGTCGTTGATAGTAAAGTTCATACTAGATTTGGATTACTGCGCAGAAACAGATTTCTTTGCTGTCACGAATCTGGGCAAAATTCTCTGTAGCTAACTCAGAAAATTATGCCAATTTACGTGAGTGATCCTCAGATATGTACGCAACTTTCATTCAATTTGAGCATTTTCATTTGAGCAAGTCTGGTGCCTCGATAAAATTCGTCAATACGAACTGTTCTGTTTTGACAGATTCTGCCTTTTATTTCGCATTGCCTGTTTTGTTATGTTCGATGGATATTTTGATTCCATTGACTTTCAGTAGCTTTGTGCAATGTCCAGAAGTGTTAAGAATGATTATGTCACCTCTGAACATGTATATTTTGATTGTGCACTAACCCTCTAATGAGTTGTTCTAAGTTTGGTGTGGAGGAAGTTTTCAAGGATCAAGAGAGGGAGATGATACAACATGATCAAGGAGAGTGAAAGCTCTAAGCTTGGGGATGCCCCGGTGGTTCACCCCTGCATATATCAAGAAGACTCAAGCGTCTAAGCTTGGGGATGCCCAAGGCATCCCCTTCTTCATCGACAACATTATCAGGTTCCTCCCCTGAAACTATATTTTTATTCCATCACAGCTTATGTGCTTTGCTTGGAGCGTCGGTTTGTTTTTGTTTTTTGTTTTGTTTGAATAAAATGGATCCTAGCATTCACTTTATGGGAGAGAGACATGCTCCACTGTAGCATATGGACAAGTATGTCCTTAGGCTCTACTCATAGTATTCATGGTGAAGTTTCTTCTTCGTTAAATTGTTATATGGTTGGAATTGGAAAATGATACATGTAGTAATTGCTATAATGTTTTGGGTAATGTGATACTTGGCAATTGTTGTGCTCATGTTTAAGCTCTTGCATCATATGCTTTGCACCCATTAATGAAGAAATACATAGAGCATGCTAAAATTTGGTTTGCATATTTGGTTTCTCTAAGGTCTAGATAATTTCTAGTATTGAGTTTGAACAACAAGGAAGACGGTGTAGAGTCTTATAATGTTTACAATATGTCTTTTATGTGAGTTTTGCTGCACCGGTTCATCCTTGTGTTTGTTTCAAATAACCTTGCTAGCCTAAACCTTGTATCGAGAGGGAATACTTCTCATGCATCCAAAATACTTGAGCCAACCACTATGCCATTTGTGTCCACCATACCTACCTACTACATGGTATTTCTCCGCCATTCCAAAGTAAATTGCTTGAGTGCTACCTTTAAATTTCCATTCTTCACCTTTACAATATATAGCTCATGGGACAAATAGCCTAAAAACTATTGTGGTATTGAATATGTACTTATGCACTTTATCTCTTATTAAGTTGCTCGTTGTGCGATAACCATGTTCACTGGGGACGCCATCAACTACTCTTTGTTGAATATCATGTGAGTTGCTATGCATGTTCGTCTTGTCTGAAGTAAGAGCGATCTACCACCTTATGGTTAGAGCATGCATATTGTTAGAGAAGAACATTGGGCCGCTAACTAAAGCCATGATCCATGGTGGAAGTTTCAGTTTTGGACATATATCCTCAATCTCATATGAGAAAAATAATTGTTGCTACATGCTTATGCATAAAAGAGGAGTCCATTATCTGTTGTCTATGTTGTCCCGGTATGGATGTCTAAGTTGAGAATAATCAATAGCGAGAAATCCGATGCGAGCTTTCTCCTTAGACCTTTGTACAGGCGGCATAGAGGTACCCCTTTGTGACACTTGGTTAAAACATGTGCATTGCGATGATCCCGGTAGTCCAAGCTAATTAGGACAAGGTGCGGGCACTATTAGTATACTATGCATGAGGCTTGCAACTTGTAAGATATAATTTACATGATACATATGCTTTATTACTACCGTTGACAAAATTGTTTCTTGTTTTCAAAATCAAAGCTCTAGCACAAATATAGCAATCGATGCTTTTCCTCTTTGAAGGACCATTCTTTTACTTTTATTGTTGAGTCAGTTCACCTATTTCTCTCCACCTCAAGAAGCAAACACTTGTGTGAACTGTGCATTGATTCCTACATATTTGCATATTGCACTTATTATATTACTCTATGTTGACAATATCCATGAGATATACATGTTACAAGTTGAAAGCAACCGCTGAAACTTAATCTTCCTTTGTGTTGCTTCAATGCTTTTACTTTGAATTATTGCTTTATGAGTTAACTCTTATGCAAGACTTATTGATGCTTGTCTTGAAGTACTATTCATGAAAAGTCTTTGCTATATGATTCACTTGTTTACTCATGTCATATACATTGTTTTGATCGCTGCATTCACTACATATGCTTTACAAATAGTATGATCAAGGTTATGATGGCATGTCACTCCAGAAATTATCTTTGTTTATAGTTTACCTGCTCGGGACGAGCAGGAACTAAGCTTGTGGATGCTGATGCGTCTCCGACGTATCGATAATTTCTTATGTTCCATGCCACATTATTGATGATATCAACATGTTTTATGCACACTTTATGTCATATTCGTGCATTTTCTGGAACTAACCTATTAACAAGATGCCGAAGTGCCAGTTGCTGTTTTCTGCTGTTTTTGGTTTCAGAAATCCTAGTAAAGAAATATTCTCGGAATTGGACGAAATCAACGCCCAGGGTCCTATATTGCCACGAAGCTTCCAGAAGACCGAAGAGGAGACGAAGTGGGGCCACGAGGTGGCCAGACTATAGGGCGGCGCGGCCCAAGCCCTGGCCGCGCCGGCCTATAGTGTGGGCCCCTCGTGTGGCCCCCTGACCTGCCCTTCCGCCTACAAATAGCCTTCGTCGCGAAATCCCCACTACCGAGAGCCACGATACGGAAAAACTTACTGAGACGCCGCCGCCGCCAATCCCATCTCGGGGGATTCAGGAGATCGCCTCCGGCACCCTGCCGGAGAGGGGAATCATCTCCCGGAGGACTCTACGCCGCCATGGTCGCCTCCGGAGTGATGTGTGAGTAGTCTACCCCTAGACTATGGGTCCATAGCAGTAGCTAGATGGTTGTCTTCTCCCCATTGTGCTTAATTGTCGGGTCTTGTGAGCTGCCTAACATGATCAAGATCATCTATCTGTAATTCTATATGTTGCGTTTGTTGGGATCTGATGAATAGAGAATACTATGTTATGTTGATTATCAATTTATATCTATGTGTTGTTTATGATCTTGCATGCTCTCCGTTACTAGTAGATGCTCTGGCCAAGTAGATGCTTGTAACTCCAAGAGGGAGTATTTATGCTCAATAGTGGGTTCATGTCTCCGTGAATCTGGGGAAGTGACAGAAATCTCTAAGATTATGGATGTGTTGTTGCCACTAGGGATAAAACATTGGTGCTATGTTCGAGGATGTAGTTACTGATTACATTACGCACAATACTTAATGCAATTGTCTGTTGTTAGCAACTTAATACTGGAGGGGGTTCGGATGATAACCTGAAGGTGGACTTTTTAGGCATAGATGCATGCTGGATAGCGGTCTATGTACTTTGTCGTAATGCCCAATTAAATCTCACTATACTTATCATAATATGTATGTGCATGGTCATGCCCTCTCTATTTGTCAATTGCCCAACTGTAATTTGTTCACCCAACATGCTGTTTATCTTATGGGAGAGACACCTCTAGTGAGCTGTGGACCCCGGTCCAATTCTCTATACTGAAATACAATCTACTGCAATACTTTGTTCTCTTGTTTTTCGCAAACAATCATCATCCACACTATACATCTAATCCTTTGTTACAGCAAGCCGGTGAGATTGACAACCTCGCTGTTTCGTTGGGGCAAAGTACTTGGTTTGTGTTGTGCAGATTCCACGTTGGCGCCGGAATCCCTGGTGTTGCGCCGCACTACATCTCGCCGCCATCAACCTTCAACGTGCTTCTTGGCTCCTACTGGTTCGATTAAACCTTGGTTTCATACTGAGGGAAAACTTGCCGCTGTACGCATCACACCTTCCTCTTGGGGTTCCCAACGGACGCGTGCTGTACGCGTATCAGTGGTCTCTTATGAACCATTCATATGCTTGCAAGCTATTAGACGACATTCCACCGAGAGGGCCCAGAGTATATCTATCCGTCATCGGGATGGACAAATCCCACTGTTGATCCATATGCCTCAACTCATACTTTCCGGATACTTAATCCCACCTTTATAACCACCCATTTACGTAGTGGCGTTTGATGTAATCAAAGTACCTTTCCGGTATAAGTGATTTACATGATCTCATGGTCATAAGGACTAGGTAACTATGTATCGAAAACTTATAGCAAATAACTTAATGACGTGATCTTATGCTACGCTTAATTGGGTGTGTCCATTACATCATTCATATAATGACATAACCTTGTTATTAATAACATCCAATGTTCATGATCACGAAACCATGATCATCTATTAATCAACAAGCTAGTTATACAAGAGGCTTACTAGGGACTCCTTGTTGTTCACATAACACACATGTATTAATGTTTCGGTTAATACAATTATAGCATGGTATGTAAACATTATCATAAACATAAAGATATATTATAATAACCATTTAATTATTGCCTCTTGGGCATATCTCCAACACTCACGCCCAAAGTGACCCATCAAACCTCCAGCATGTGATTCCTGCAATAAGAGCAAACGCACAGACGATTCTGGAACACATAGTTTGTTAGCTCGAAACAAGAACCCATCATGTATGTGATATTTTTCCCATGCTTTACCAAGAGCACATAAGCGATATGGTTCAGCAAAATCATGATCAGTAGCATGCAAATCACATAACACCTCTAAACCAGGAATTTTAACATCAAGTTGAGTTAATAGCATATTCTTCCTAGATAGAGCATCAGCAACAATGTTATCTTTTCCCTTCTTATGCTTAATAATGTATGGAAAAGACTCAATGAACTCAACCCACTTAGCAAGACGCCTATGCAAAGTAGATTGGGCTTTCAGATATTTCAAAGCTTCATGATCAGAATGTATGATAAATTCTTTTGGCCACAAATAATGTTGCCAAACCTCAAGAACTCTAATTAAAGCATACAATTCTTTATCATATATTGGATAGTTCAACTTAGCACCAGAAAGTTTCTCAGAAAAATATGCAATTGGGCGACCCTCTTGCATCAACACACCACCAATTCCAATACCACTAGCATCACATTCAATCTCAAATTGCTTCTTGAAATCAGGAAGTGCAAGCAACGGTGCAGAAGTTAACAATCTTTTTAGTTCATCAAAAGCATGATCTTGGGCAATGCCCCACTCAAATGCAACACCCTTTTTAGTCAATTCATTCAAAGGTGCAGCAATAGTAGAAAAAATGGGCACAAAACGTTGATAAAACCCAGCTAGACCATGAAAACTTCTAACTTGACTCACATTCATGGGAGTAGGCCAATTTTGAATAGCTTCAATTTTAGACACATCTACTTCTACTCCATGCTTAGAGACAACATAACCCAGAAATATGTCCTTATCTTTGCAAAATGTGCACTTCTCAAGATTACCATAAAGTTTACTATCACGCAACACTTGCAAAACATGTCGAATATGTATAATATGATCAGATTCATTGCGGCTGTAAATTAATATGTCATCAAAATACACAACCATACACTTGCCAATAAATTCACACAAAACATGGTTCATCAGTCTCATGAAAGTGCTAGGTGCACTAGTCAAACCAAAAGGCATTACTAACCACTCATATAAACCAAATTTTGTTTTAAAGGCGGTTTTCCACTCATCCCCTTCTTTCATCCTAATTTGATGATAACCACTACGCAAATCAATTTTAGAGAACACAGCAGCACCACTCAATTCATCTAGCATATCCTCTAAACGGGGAATAGGGTGACGATATCGAATAGTGATATTGTTTATAGCTCTACAATCTACGCACATACGCCATGTACCATCTTTCTTAGGAACAAGAATAACAGGAACAATACAAGGACTAAGGCTTATACGGATATAACCTTTGTCGAGTAGCGCTTGTACTTGCTTCTGTATCTCCTTCGTCTCTTCGGGGTTCGTTCTATATGGTGCCCGATTGGGTAGCGAAGCTCCGGGAATCAAGTCGATTTGATGCTCAATACCTCGCAATGGTGGAAGTCCTGTGGGTACCTCATCCGGAAACACGTCGCCAAATTCCTGCAGAACATTAGAAACACCAAGAGGAAGAGGGGTCATGTCGTTAGAAACCAAAACCGTACCCCTGTACAAGAGCACAAGAGGCATGGCTGTAGGATCCTCACTAAATTCTCTCATGTCTTCTTTGGTGGCTAATGAGACTAAGGAATTCACTCTCTCACTTTTCGTTATATTACTCACAACATTACAATTCTCTCGCCTATCGAAAGAAGCATCCTCCATATTGACTTCAACTTTCTGACGAGACTCATTGACAATTTGATGTGGTGTCATAGGCTGTAAATTGATTTTCTTGCCCTTGAACTCCATATTGACTTCAACTTTCTGACGAGACTCATTGACAATTTGCTGTGGTGTCATAGGCTGTAAATTGATTTTCTTGCCCTTGAACTCCAAGTGATATGTATTGGCACGGCCATTGTGTTTCACAGAACGGTCATAGAGCCAAGGCCGACCCAATAGTAGGTGACACACCGTCATAGGAACGACATCAAAATCAATGCAATCCTTATACGGTCCAATAGCAAACTCAACACGCACCATGTGGTTTACCTTCATCTCACCATTGTCGCTCAACCACTGAATATAGTATGGATGCGGGTGCGGTAGATACTTCAACTTCAGCTTGGTACACAACTCCTTGCTTGCTAAATTGCGGCAACTCCAGCCATCAATAATGACCTTGCAAGCCTTGTCAGGACCAACTAAAGCCTTTGTTTGGAACAAATTGCAGCGCTGAGTAGATGCACTAGGCAACACATTAAGAGCACGCTGCGACACAACAATGGTGCGAGCATCAGACGGATATGCATCTTCACCATCAGTGTCATAGTCATCATCTTCTGGAGCATTAGGATCAACATCTTCTCCAGTCTCGTACTCATTGTCCTCATTGATAACCATAACTTTGCGGTTAGGACAATCTCTCTTGAAGTGACCCTTGCCACCACATGTATGACAAACCATATCATGGTTACGCGCAGTAGACACATTAGAGCCACTCGTACTTGCAGCAGATTCGGACTTCTTTGTGTTAGACACATTGGAGACCGCCTTACTAGGCGGAGGGGCAGAGCGTGTCGAAGGCGCCGGCGCCATAGATGGGGCCACGCGGGGTGTGAAACGCCCAGCTCCTGTAGCTCGTCCTTTGATCTTTGCTTCGTCAGCCAACTGTGATTCAGCTTCTCGTGCATGATGTAACAATTGATTCATATTGGTGTAGCTGTAGTGACGAACAATGCCTTTGATGTCATACTTCAAACCATTGAGGAAACGCTCAATTGTCATCTCAAGAGACTCACGGCCACGGCCACGCTGCATAAGCATCTCCATCTCCATGTAGTATTCATCCACAGTCTTCACACCTTGTCTCAATAGAGTCAGCTTATCATATATATTCCGCAAGTAATTTGTAGGCACAAAGCGAGCAGTCATCGCCTCCTTCATGGCACGCCATGTGCGTATAGGCTGCTCATGATCCTCTTCACGGTTACGAACAAAAGCATCCCACCAACGCAAAGCATAGCCATCAAATTCGGAAGAAGCAAGCTTGATCTTCCGGTCTTCAGTATAATGCGGATGTAAGCTCCACAACTTCTCAATCTTGAGCTCCCAAGTGAGGTATTCTTCAACATCAGCTCCTCCTTCAAACATGGGTATAGAAAATTTGGGCTTACCCAAACCATCTTCTTCATCTTGTCCACGACCATTGCGGCCAAGTGGAACCCAACCACGAGCACGATTACCACGGGGCGCATCACGAGCATTGTGTGCGTCATCTTGAAGCTCAGGATCATCGTCATCATCTTGTTGTTGTTGCGCGGTCAAATTCTCAACAGCTAAGCGCAAATCAGCAAGATTGCGTTGTACATCCGTCATTTGATCTTGCATTGTAGTGACGGTCACATGAGTAGCGTCCAACTTTTGGGAAATCTCATCTATCTTCCCATTAAGCACATCGTCCTGAGCGCGGAATTCACGTCGCATCTCGTTACGAAGAGCCTCATACTCCCTCCATGTGATGATATCTGCAGCACTCTTGTTTTCCTGGTTAACAATTCTATGATCACTAGCAGACATCGTTAGTAGATTAGTGCACTAAATCAAAAGTATATGGTGGTACTCTCACAACTCACTCAAAACTGATAAGAAAAGGAGATCTTACCATTCCAAAGTAAATTAGTGTTGCTTACCACTTGTAGTAACAACTAGTGCACGGATGTAGCGAAGCGAATATCAAGGGTAGAAGAACAAATCACACGACAAAACAGGGTATAGGTGGGGCTGTAGGTAGGCTACCTATTTGCACCAATAACCAGCTCTAGCGCTGACCGTAGACAACCAATGATACTCACACAAGGCGATATAATGGGGCAATGCAGCTATATGTGGGAAAGGTTGCAATGCACACGAGAGACGCTAGCAAAGCTCAACGAGACAGGCACAAGATTGCTCAACTACAGGTGCAGTAAAGTAAACTTAGGCCTTCACTTGATTCAACTAGCACTTCACTTTTCTTTTTGGATTTTCTATTTGTATAACACACGCAGCGATGTAGCTCTTTTTGCTTCTTTTCAATTTTTTTTTACACAACTCGTTGATAACACGGCCAACAGAAATATGCAAAACACCGATAACCTAACGAGCAGCCTGTCGAGCGGTAAAACTAGTCTCTTCTGGGGAAGTTCCTAGTCACTTGATATCGAAAGGCTGTGTCTATGGTTGGGAACAAGCACACTGTACGCTATGTGGACTCGGAGTAACAAAAACTGACACCACAAGATAAAGGAACACAAGATAATAGAGTAAACGCAAACCCTAAAAGACTAGATGGAAAGAAAAGATACGCAAAAACAACTACGAAAAGCAACTAAAACCTGAAATTAGTGCAATCTAAGGCTATGGCAAACCCTAACCCTAATTTTTTTTGGCTTTTTCTGGATAGGAAAACACTCACAACTCAACTATGGGGTGGATTGTCGATGGCTTACCGAGGAAAACTAGAAATCTGATACCAAGATGATAAGGGGTGGCCTGATCTTCTCAGTAAGCAACGGTGGTGATGATGATCACGGAGTGATGGCAGCGAAGAAACACGACGATGAAGTGGATGATAACTTGTATGAGGCAACGAGGGCTCTCGATTGGTCCCTGTCGCCAATGCAACAGCTCTCAACCCTGCAAGATATTCGCAACTCCACACACTTGCGCACGTAGCCGCCGACCACGAAGCGGTAAGTTGCAACCGTCTAATTCCCAATGGAACAACAGATCACACAAGACTTTTTCAGGATCTACACAATATTAAGCAATATGGTGTAGGGATTCAATAGTTTTGCTAGAGCAAACAACTAAGAACTAGGGTTTATCTTAAACGTGGTCTAAAGCAGCTAGGGGGGCGTCCTGGGCACTTATATAGGCGTCCGGGACGAGTTCTGGTCGAAAAGATACAAAAATAACCGACCCAGAATAGATCTGGTCGAGACAGACTCGGACGAATCCGGTCTGGAATCCGGTCAACCGGGCCAGGGACCGGGTCGGTCTGGGGTCCGGTCAACCGGGCGGCAACCGGGTCGGCCGGTCTGGGGTCCGGTCAACCGGGCGGCAACCGGATAGTTGCGAGGTTTTCCGGTTTTCATCCGGTACGATAAATCGCGTCCGGTTGGCGCCCGGTCGACCGAGTCAGTGACCGGGTTGGCCGGTCTGGTGGCCGGTCGGACCGGGTGCTGGACCGGCCTGGACGTCTTCTTATCCTCTCGCGCATGCCTCCCGCTCCTCCCTCGCGCGTCCATGAGATATCTTCATGTCCAGCTCCATGTCCAGCTTCACGTCCATCTTGACGTCCGTCTTCATGTCCAGCTGCTCCTCTCCTCCTCGTGCGATGCTCGTCTCTTCTTGATACCTGATGATACATAAGTAATAGGACTTAGGAAGTATAAAGTTCTCATCAATCAAAGTACCGTTTAGAAACAAGTTCACCTGTTGTTTAAGTAGCTTCGCACGAGCCCTTGTAATTGGTCCAATCCGAACTTCATTGGACTTGAGCTCCACAGCAGGGTCATCTTCATTTATTAATGACGGAGGTAGTGGTGTAGTAGGGATGTCCTCATCAGAGCTGCTCGACGATAACCAATACAACTTCGAGAACAGCGATGTTGCGTTCATGGAAGAACATAGACCTAATATGCAGGTTCGTTTTTAGCTCTGAAAATTGTGACAGAACATGCCAATCGTTTTTAGCTCTGAATATACGCGTGAATTTTGTTTGCAGTGGTTGTGGGATTTGCAAACGGAATTTGAAGCATGGCTTGATAGCATGGAGATCCCACTAGATGTTGAAGATGAAGCACACTTGATGAATGATGGAGTAGCAGCTGTTGATGCGGTTCAAGAAGAAGTTGTTGATGTGATGGCGGAGGGAGTAGCAGTTGTTGATGACTGTGCTAATTAATTCTATCCCAGTGCCTACATCCAGCACAAACCTCTATCATTGCAGCTGTGACTCACCTCGACCATTGGAGCCCAATCACAAGAGCGAGCTCAGTCTCAACCAGAGAGGCATGTGTCTCATGGTTAGCTATCTACAACTTGCTGTCTTACCAAAACCGTGCCTATCATAGAGATCACCTCGCTGGTGTAGCAATGGCTGCAAGTAGCTGCTAGCATGAGCGAAGGGGATAAGGAAGAAAAGATTAAAAAATGGGGTGGGGCCAACAAGCAGGAAAGCTATCTATAGCTTTATGGATGTTTCTAGAATTGGGTAGAAAATAGTAGATGACACTGTAGCAGCGAATCCCAGAGACCAAGGCCGTTGGATGATGTCTAATGAACGGCAGAACTGTGTTGAAGAAAAAAACGGCAGAACAAAATAGGCGAAATTAGCTTGAATTTTGATGATAAATCTTGGGCATTTTCCCTCGAACATGATTTATCAACTTTGGGTAGTCTCTCGACTAGTCTCCCTCGTCCACCAATTATTATCATACTACTGCGGAAAGTTGAGGGGAGTCCCTAGTCCCGAGCACTTCACCCACTTCCCCTGGCCTCATCCCAGAGATCTCACACCAACCACCTCACCATCGACTAGCCGCCAGTCTACAACCCTCTGAAGAATCCCCAATGGCGGCGACGCCCCTACTAGAGCACTCCTCACGTGAGCGCATCATCGAGTCTGGCCCACATGTCTTCCGTGCCTGCCGTGTGTCGGCAAGCACGACCGACTTCTCCGTCGGCGAGCCGCTGGCCGTGGGCGAGGGCGAGGCGTCCCCGTACACTATGAAAGTGCACATCTTCTTCTCGAGGACGTACGAGCTCAGGAGGATGGCCGGCCCCCTCCCTGCCCCACTGGATGAGGATGATATCACCACTACACCCTGCGAAGAGGTGGTGCTGGATCTTGGCTTGCCTCCGAGGGAGCTGCGTAGTGGGGGTAATGTCGTGCGAACTATGCGCGAGATTCTTGCCCATGTATGGCTGCTCAAGAACCTGAACCTCACGGAGGAGGAGTGGGACATCATCATGCCTTACGATGTTATGCACCTGATGTGGCAGCAGGTGTGTCGTCGGGTCGGTGGCCTCCACTTCGACCTCACCCTTAGGGTGGACCACCGGCTCATCGTCAACTTGCCGGCGCTGCAGGACAGTTGGGTCCTAGTTGCGCCGGAGGACGGCCACTGCAGCATATGCATGCTGGTGCTATCGAAGCGCACAACGATGCATCTCCGGGGATGCAAACACCCGTTCCATAGGAAGTGCATCTTCTCCTGGTTTGTAACGAACGCCAACTGCCCTATCTATCGCGATAAAGTGCTGACCCATCTTATTTTCGATTTGTAGCATAGTATGAATAAAAACCCTGTATGATAGGGATGCCATGCCAACTTGAATCCTATGTCAAGAGAAATTCTATTTGATTGTGGTTATAAGATATTCTGCATTAGTTTGATCTATTATCAATCTATTTTCCTATGGGATATGACCCTATGAATCAAACAGCATGGGATTACTTCCACACAATTAAGTTTGACCAACTTTTAGTAGGACAACAAACATAAATGATTAGTCATCATGGGATTACAATCCAACAGATAATTGTCTTCAGGACTCATACATTTTCCAAATAGAAAAATCAAAACAAATCATGGTTCTTCATCTCACAGCATGATACAGAGACAAGAGTCTAATCATCATCATCATCATCATCATCATCACCTCCGTCTTCATTCTGATATTCGTGCATGGTCTCATCCTGCTCGTCGTGTCCATTCTCCTCCTGAGATTCACCAGGTAGCTTCAGTTTATCCATCTCTTTGTCGCCTATACTAACCTCAATAGTGAAATCTACTTCTCCATCATGTGCAGGGATACCTGTATCCAACGAGGTTTCATCAATGTCAGCAACTTTAGTTTGCATACAACCAGCGAAATCATCTTGCTGGGCACCAATTATTGGATCCGCATTCTCATCCAAATCATATATGTTCCTTGCCACAAACTTTTGCACATACTTCCATCCTATTCTAGATCTGTCTTCCAAGAAAAGTACCTTGGCCGCTTGAGGTACCAAAATATAAGGATCATCCTTGTACCACTGAGCAGTAGTATTGACTGATATGAAATACCCATCATTTCTGGCACCTTTGCCCTTGTTTGGATCTTGGTTGTACCAATAACACTTAAATAGAACCACAGTTCGGACAGTAACCTTATCACTATAGAACAACTAAATAACCTCTTCTATGTGACCATAATGGTCAAATGACTCTGATCTCTTCTTTCTGGTTGTCAAATGATCTCCACTGGTTGTGATGCCACTATTTCGTGTCTTCAAATGTTGTTCACGCTCATAGGAGATGTAATGGACACCATTGGCATTGCAAGATGCAGCTACCAACACCCTCTTATCTGGACCACGTGATAGGACAAGGAGATCAGCACTAACAGCGCCTGGATTCTCCGCATGGAGTTTCGAGATCTACGATTACAAAATAGACAAGAGGTCATCTCATGTGAAAACACATAGACAAGTCAGAGTGCAATTGAACATCTTACATGTTTCTCAAACCAGTCCCGAAACCCACTCCCACGTGCCGATAGCTTTCCATTCGTTTCCATGTACAACCTACAAAACATAGCCAAGTCAGCTGAATATATTACATTTTGATACAAGTTCATAGTATATGCGAGGAACTGAGGATTTCGGGTGCATAGTACTCACTTAACATATTCATTAGCCTCTGTAGCATTATTCAGCATATACGAAAACAGCTGTTCAAATTCAGACTGCTCTAATGTTTTTTTCGGTTCTCTTTCCTATTAGCTCAACACCATGATTAAAAACAGATCCTCCAACTTCCAAAATTCTGCGACCCCGGTTGAATGTGGTCTCAATATCAGGAATATATCTTGAGGCAAATGTATATGCTTCAGCAGCAACATACGCCACTACAGGACGTAACCTGATGTTACTCTGCCGGTTGAATCTGGTCTCAATATCAGGAATATATCTTGAGGAAAATGCATTATAACCTGATGTTACTCTGCCTGACATAGTGCCCAAAGCTGGATAATCATGGGTGCAATACAGTACAGCAGCACGTAATAGAAAATTTTGTTCTTTAGGTTGACACACATCCCGTGTAGGGACACCCTCCCATAATGTTTGCAAGTCTCTAATAAGAGGCTGCATGAACACATCAAAATCCTTCCCAGGAGATTTGGGACCTGGGATGAGTAAGGCCATCATACAGTTTGACTGATCGGTGCATGTCCAGGGAGCCTGGTTGTAAGGTGTAACTAGTACTGGCCACATGCTATACGAGTTGCTCATGTTGCCAAATGGGTTGAATCCATCTGTAGCAAGACCAAGTCTCAGGTTCCTTGGATCTGCAGCAAAATCTGGATGATCCAGGTCGAATTGCTTCCATTCATCGCCATCAGCAGGATGCCTCAGTAAATCAGGGTCGGGCGTGAGAATCTCTTTGTGCCATCTTGTTTCCAGAGATGTTTGTTCTGAAGCAAACAACCTCTGAAATCTTTGTACAAGTGGAAAGTATCTCAGAACCTTCCAAGGAATCTTTTTCTTACCACCAGCACCATCATGTTTCCATCTTGATTCCTTACATACTGGACATTCATCGAGGTCATTATACTCCATCCAAAACAGTGCACAGTTATTTTTTGCAAAAATCAATCTTCTCATATC
This sequence comes from Lolium perenne, assembly GCF_019359855.2. Classification (NCBI taxonomy): domain Eukaryota; kingdom Viridiplantae; phylum Streptophyta; class Magnoliopsida; order Poales; family Poaceae; genus Lolium; species Lolium perenne. The sequence continues at coordinate 221,129,229 of NC_067247.2, forward strand.
CAAGTCCCAGTACCTTGATGTACTGCTTCACCTCATAAAAGGATTTTGGCAGTCCAGCCCCAGGGAGTGCATCGATGTATGTCTTCGCAACTGCATTGAAGGCTTTATTGGTAATCCCTTGGTATGACTTGTCATGAAGTAATTTCACAATTAATTCAAATCTTGACACAACAGAACCAGGGGCCACTAAGCGCTTAGCATCTTCTATCAGGTCATGGAAAAGAGGCTTTTTGTGATAACCATGTGGCTATTGGCTTGCATATGGATACAGATCCCGTAAAAAATTAGCAGTAGCCTCATCCTAGACGAGATCTTCAGGCTGATAACCATCATAATAAAGAGGATCAATAATCTCAGGCTGATCATAGTGTTCACCATGGTTAATCCACCTGATATATGTCTGGTCCATCCCATAAACGAATAAATGATCTGAGACTACATGTTGAGGCTTGGACCCAATATTCAAACATACGCGGCATGGAAAAATCACTTTGTCGTGTCGCCGTCAGTAAAATCACTAACGTGCTTCATGAAGTCTTCAATACCACTCAAATATGTTGGTGTGTTTAATGACTGAAATAATATCCAAGTTCTGTCCATATGTTGAGGGAATAGATGGTCAGAGAAGCGATAAGCTATTTCAACAAACAGGTCACCTACGAATGTAAGCAAACATACCTGAGCAAACAGGTCGAATATAAAACTATAAATGCTACATTATTTGAGCCGATTTCAGCAAACGAACTGAGTGAAAAACTACGGCTACCTAGCGAACAGATTTTTTTAGGCTGACCACTGGGTTTCCCCACTTTGTAATTTTTTATTTTTATTAATAAAAAGAGGGAAATATGTACAAAAGTTGCTGGAGAGCAGCAACTAAAAGGATCATAGATCCCAAACAGCAAAATATATATAAAATGTTCTACCCATGATATGATTTCCTCTTTGCCTTATGAACAAGGAGAGCAATTTCATCCTTGAATCTCTTGTGCCATCTGTAAATGCTTGGGGGGGGGAGGGGCGAACAGATCTATCGAAAGCAATACAATACCAACACATTATTTCTTCTTTTTTGCCGTAATTCCGCCGATCTATTAGCAGTGCAAAGAAGCCAAAAGTAATAAGATTACAAACAGGTCCATAGACCACCAGGGCCGTACCTGAGAATACGGAGGGCCTAAGCAAAACAAGAAATAGAGGACCTCAACATGATCATTGGCAACTAAAATGATTTTATATATACTACTCACTCCATTTCAATAAACAATGCACCCTTGTTTTTCGTATTTTATCTTCGAAAAAAATATTAATCTATATCTCTCTATTAAAAAATGATGTTTCAGTTTTATGTAGATATACATGTATTTAGATGAGTTTAGTTTGCAGATACATGCAAGTTTTGATGAAGTTGAAACATATTTTTCAGGATGAAGTATATAAAAAATATTTGATATAAAACTGGTATCATTAGAAAGTATTTTCCAACACGATTCTAACAATGCTGCTTATGTATTATATGATCGTGATATTGTTGTCCTATTTATTTGATCAAGGTTCACATTGAAATGTGGTAAAATAAATTAAAAGAAGTGCATCGTGTGAAAAAGCAATCTAAGAATTCAAAAGTGCTAATTGTTAGTCGAAACATGACATCCTTCAAAAATGAATCTTCAATTAGTTCTTCATAAAAATCATTGAGACAAAATATTAATATTCATTGGAAGACTAACTGAATTAGCTGCAATCGCGATGAAAGAGAAAGAGAAGATACGGGTAAGAGCAAGTACAATAAGGTACAATCTTTTTTTGTTTGTTTGGGTTGCTCATCAAGCTTATCGCTCGATACTATAAGGTACACTCAGCGGGAGTGGTGTTTTGGAACATGGGTGCATAGTGGGTGGTATCATGGAGTACTATCATAGATATGCTATATTTATTATAGTGGAGTATTGAAAATGGCATAGAAGGGGATATTGAGAATTGAGAGTGGCATAAACACAACTTCAGTTTTTGTAATGGCATAAAGACAACTTGTGAATTGAGGAGTGGCATAGAACCAATTAACCGTTGTTTCAATAACAGCCATCAAAAGCCGATCGAACGCACGAGAATGGATCCAAAATTTACCCATTTTTAGTTTCATGAGAAAATATTAAGCTTAAAATTCGTACTGCCTAGAAGTTTATGAAACAAAAATCCAGTAAATCTTATATGCTGGGTTATGCATTCTGGGGAAGTTTCATCAGATTCAGCCATATTGTTTATCAATAAACCTCATTTTATGTTTTACAACCAACTTTAAACTTAAAATTCAAACTGTCCAGAAAAAAGAACAACAATCCAGTAAATCTTATATATTTCTTCTGCATTCTGGGAAAGATTGGTCGGATTCGAAAAAATAGTTTGGGAATAAACATTGTTTTATTCTGGGAACGACTTATTGTAGAGTGATTTTTGGTTGGATACATTCATGTGCGTTCGATTGGCTTTGGATGGCTGATATTGAACCAAAGTCAACGCAGCTCCAATGACGTTCAGGTCATAAGTCCAGCCATGACTTTGTCTCAATAACAGCCATCAAAAGCCGATCGAACGCACATGAATGGATCCAACCAAAAATCACTCAACTGCTGGAATTTTGACCTGAACGTCACTGAAGCTGTGTCCATACTTGCCCAACCGGTTGCGTACGAATGTAAACCAACATATGTGAGCAAACAGGTAGAATATAAAACTATATAACTAAATGCCACGTTATTTTGGCCGATTTCAGCAAACCAACTGAGGTCTATTTTTTTTAGGCTGGACAGTGGTTTCCTGGCTGTGTATTTTTTCACTGTAATAAAAAAGAGGGAAAAGGTTACCGGAGAGTAGCAACTAAAAGGATCATAGATCCCAAACAGCAAAATCTAGCTAAAAAGGTTCTACCCATGATGATAAGCCATGATATGATTTCCTCTTTGCCTTACGAACAAGGAGAGCCATTTCATCCTTGAATCTCTTGCGTCTTCTTTGAAGTAATTGAAGCCATAAATCCACCGATGTATTAGCAGTGCAATATAATACCAACAAATTCTTTCTTCTTTTTGGCCGCAAATCCACCGATGTATTAGCAGTGCAAAGAACCCAGAAGTAATAAGATTACAAACAGGTCCATAGAGGACTGGCAACAAGGGACGACTACAGACATTGGGCAATGGTGAGCAGTACAGTGTACAGTACGGACGAATTCGCGCAAATAGGTAAAGCGGAAAACAATGTCAAACAAACACATCGAGAGGAAAACAATATCAACCGATCGATTCGAACAAACTAACGAACTTATAAGGGCTAGGCGACGACGACTGACTTTGATTGAGCTATAATGAATCGTACTTGCCCAGGCCTGAAGATAGAATGCATACCGTGAGGATCTACCAGCTGACCGCGCCTGCCGGTGCGGCTGGAGAAGAACGGCGCCACCAGCAGTCGTCGGCTGACGCGGCTGATAGACAGCGTGGGGAAGTTTTGGTGCGCGGCCTGGTTCACCGAGGGTGTGTCTAGAGAAGAACAGGGCGCCGAAGGAGGTGTCTAGAGAAGAACAAGGTGGGTTGGGTGCTGGGTTAAAGGCGAGCGTTCGAAATATTGGGCGCGCGTTCGAAAGTTTAGGTGCGCGAGGGAGGTGTCTGCTGGTGTAAATTTCCCCGTCCTCTTCTTTTTTGGGCTAATCTATTTATCTATAATATCTATCTATACCTCTATCTATACCTCTATCTATCTACATGTTTTTTACTTTTTTCTATTCTACACATGAGTTTTTGAATTTGAATTTTTTCACTCTGTCAGCCTTCCAGCCAATGCTCATTTGAAGTAATTGAAGCCGTTGATTGGCAGCTTAGAGGTTCTATCTACCGCTCATCATACAAGGACTCTTCAGATCTAACGGCTGTGAATGCATGGATTCGTCACCCATCCTTCACTTCGACTGGCGATGCTGAAAGCCTGAAACACTGGAACCTTCTAGATACTTCAGGGTACCTCACTGCTCCACATTATTAAACATGCATTTTCCGACATGGGAAGTCAAAAGTTGGGGGCTCCATGCAGTACATATGAATACTCACTAGCTGCATGGTCTAGAAGCAGACTAGAGTAAATCATCAATTCATCAAATCAATTGGTGTATAATTATTTTAGGAGCTAAGACGCCGGCATGAACCATTTTCAAGCGTTTAAATTCCTCCTACCTGAAAAATGATTCTTTAGATTGACACCAACAAGAGAACTCTTTTAGAAAGAGTGAGAGAAAGGGAGATATGATTGTATACACTATTCTTAGAAGGGAAATCATGTACTTGTTCATGGAGAGATACAAGTATATCGACTATCTACACTACAATTTTCAAATAAAAGAAACAAAATTTCAAATGTATATTCTAACTAGATATGTTGATATTTCTAAATAGTATCAAAGCAATACTTATTCTAAGCTGGGCACTCAACTTCTGAAATGTGCGAGTATTCGTAGATCGATTTTTTTACGTTTTTATTATTATTACTAGGCATCACATGTGTTTGCCCGTCCAGTGAAACTCTTTCATTTTTCTTTTCCGCAAGGTCGGGAGTCGGAGGAAGAGGGATCACACGGGAGGAGACGAAGGGAGAGCAGTCACGGGGCCCCACTTATTTATGGTCTCTAGATTTTTTCGGCTGATGTTGACTGTTGTGCAGGGTTGTCAGTGCGCAGGGGGTGCGAGCGAGCAAGGCCGAGAATGAGAGAGATTTTTTTTGTTAGAGGGACAGCCGAACGATCCTCAAGGACCCAGATTTCCAATACGCATCAGAGCACAGTTTACAGCAGGACACAAAATAAACAGGAAATTACGTCTAAATCCCTAAGATTTACATGGTAGACCCCAAGCTGAAAGCAAGAAATGTGATCGAGTCCTTAACAGCCACCGTCCGGATTGATCCTCGTCGCAACCAGGCACGAACCACTTGGCGCGACCAAATCACCATGGCTACAGAGCCTGCACACCATGGCCTTCGAGCTGAGCTAGAAACGCCCTGCCAAAACCGGCAGCCAACAGAGCTGGATAATTGGAGAGATGGAGAGAGAGAGAGAGTCTTGATGCCTCTCTCTTGACAAAGAAGATGGCTGGGAGTTTGCCTACCTAGCATACGTGACTTGTGCTCACTGAAGTGTGGGACCTCATGCATGGGAACCACACGTAAGTGACAGACTTGTTGCTCTACTAACTCGGGTGATTATTATACTGTATTAGTACATAGTTTCCTATGGATCCTTCTTAGTCACTCCAAAATGAAGATTTTGGGAGGTTTTTGAAATTTCCATGTTTGAAACCAAAAACCACTTCTCTTCATGCATGCTTGACTTCATAAGACAGAGTTTAGCTAGTGTTAGGGGGTAGATACATGATTTTCCTGGTTTGAATATGTCTACACCTTGTTTATCAACTTAATTGAATGCTTACTATATGACATAAGAAGACTATGTGCCTTGGTTTTTCTTTTTTTTTCTTTTTTTTTAAATTTATGCCCATTTGAATCTTGGTCAATTCCTAGGTTTGACCATGGTTTAAACAAGTTTAAATCATGAATATGAAAAATTAAGCATCTATCCTTCTTAGTCACTCCAAAATGTAAATCTTGGGAGGGCTTTTGAAATTTACATGTTTGAAACCAAAAACCACTTCTCTTCATGCATGGTTGATTTCATAAGATAGAGTTTAGGGTTAGGGGGTAGATACATGATTTTCCTGGTTTGAATATGTGTAGACCTTGTTTATCAACTTAATTGAATGCTTACTATATAACATAAGAAGACCTTGGTTTTTTATTTTTTTATTTTTTTGAATTTTTATACCCATTTGAATCTTGGTCAAATCCTAGGTTTCACCAAGATTTGAATAATTTTAAAACATGAATATGAAAAAGTAAGCATGTATGCTTCTTAGTCACTTCAAAATGAAGCTCTTGGGAGGGTTTTTGAAATTTCCATGTTCGAAACCAAAAACCACATATCTTCATGCTTGACTTCATGAGACAGAGTTTAGGATTAGGGAGTAGATACATGATTTTTCTTGTTTGAATATGTCTAGACCTTGTTTATCAACTTAATTGAATGCTTACTATATGACATAAGAAGACCTTGGTTTTTCATTTTTTTGATTTTTTTGAATTTTTATGCCCATTTGGATCTTGGTCAAATCCTAGGTTTGACCAAGATTTGAACAAGTTTAAATCATGAATATGAAAAATTAAGCATCTATCCTTCTTAGTCACTCCAAAATGTAGCTCTTGGGAGGGTTTTTGAAATTTCCATGTTTGAAACCAAAAACCACTTCTCTTCATGCATGCTTGACTTCATAAGACAGAGTTTAGGGTTAGGGGTAGATATATACATGATTTTCTGGTTTGAATATGTCTAGACCTTGTTTATCAACTTGAATGCTTACTATATATATGACATAAGAATGCTATGTCCTTTGTTTTTTCATTCTTTTGATTTTTTCTGAATTTTTATGCCCATTTGAATCTTTTGGTCAAATCCTAGGTTTGACCAAGATTTAAACAAGTTCAAAACATGAAAATGAAAAGGGAAGCTTGTATCCTTCTTAGTCACTCTAAAATGAAGTTTTTGGTAGGTTTTTGAAATTACCATGTTTGAAACCCAAAACCACTTCTCTTCATGCTTGACTTCATAAGACAGAGTTTAGGGTTAGGGGTAGATACATGATTTGTATGGTTTGAATATGTCTAGACCTTGTTTATCAACTTGAATGCCTACGATATGACATAAGAAGACTATGTACTTTGGTATTCATTTTTCTGATTTTTATTAATTTTGTGTCCATTTGAATCTTGGTCAAATCCTAGGATTGACCAAAATTTAAACAAGTTTAAAACATGAAAATTAAAAGGTAATCATGGATCCTTCTTAGTCACTCTAAAATGAAGCTTTTGGGATGTTCTTGAAATTTCCATGTTAGAAACCCAAAACGACTTCTCTTCATGCTTGACTTCATAAGACATAGTTTAGGGTTAGGGGTGGATACATGATTTGACTGGTTTGAATATGTCTAGACCTTGTTTATCAACTTTAATGCTTACTATATGACATAAGAAGATTATGTTCTTTGGTTTTTAATTTTTTTATTTTTTTGAATTTTATGCCCATATATTGGAATCTTTGTCAAATCCTAGGTTTGACCAGGATTTAAACAAGTTTAAAACATGAAAATGAAAAGGTAAGCCTGGATCCTTCTTAGTCACTCTAAAATGAAGCTTTTGGGAGGTTCTTGAAATTTCCATGTATGAAACCCAAAACCACTTCTCTTCATGATTGACTTCATAAGACATAGTTTAGGGTTAGGGGTAGATACATGATTTGTATGGTTTGAATATGTCTAGACCTTGTTTATCAACTTTAATGCTTACTATATGACATAAGAAGACTATGTGCTTTGGTTTTTCATTTTTCTGTTTTTTTTTGAATTTTCCACCCATTTGAATCTCTGTCAAATCTAGGTTTGACCAAGATTTAGACAAGTTTAACACGTGAAAATGAATAAGTAAGCCTGGATCCTTCTTAGTCACTCCAAAATGTACCAATAGGTAGATGTGTTAGCTTTGCTTCATGGAAAAAATAATGTCATGTAAATGAGTTAACTTGGATTTCCTTCCCTTGAATCCATAGGAAACTTTGTTCTAATGCACTATAATAATCAACCAAGTTTTTACACCAACAGGTCTGTCACTTACGTGTGGTGCCCATGCGTGAGGTCCCACACTTCAGTGAGCACATGTCACGTGCAATAGGTACGCAAACTCCCAGCCATTTTCTTTGTCAAGAGAAGACGCATCAGGATGCGTATTATAACTCTCTGGGTCCTTCAGGATCTTTCGGTTGTCCTGACGTGGGCACTACCCTTCGGGTAACCGATGTTGCCCTATCCTGTACCATCTAGTTGGAGGCCCATGAAGACACTCGGAAGCAAGGCGGGCCACTAGGACGGTGCACCAGAAGGTTCCTTGACGGGCAAGACAAGGAAGCAGTCGAACAAGGAAAGATCGGATCTAAAACTACTGTAAACCTAGTCGTATTCGGTTAGACCTCTTGAGACCTGGCCTCCTATATAAAGGCTAGGAGAGGGGCTGCCGAGGGACACGATCAATCTTAGCAATCTTAGCCAGCAAAAGCTTAGAGCTAGGTCACCTTAGCGATTAGCCATCTCAACGAGATCTCAGCCGAACTATTCGGCACCCCATTGTAACCCATTATCATCATAATCAAGAACAGACAGGCAGGACGTAAGGGTTTCACCTCATCGAGGGCCCCAAACCTGGGTAAATTGCTCTCCCCGCTTGTCTGTGTACCGATGTCTCGTGTCAGCTTGCAGGATTCCATCAACCCTAAGCCCCTATCGGAGGGCATTGACGAGGAGTACCCTCGACATGTCCCTCTCACAAAAAAAACAAACCTCTCTCATTCTCGGCCTCGCTCGACTCGCTCGCTCGCTCGCACCTCCTGCTCACTGACAAACCCTACACAACAGTCAACATCATCATCATCACCCGAAAAAGGGGAGACACCATAATGCTCTCCTTTCTTCTCTCCTTCCAAGTGATCCCTCTTCCTCCGAGTTTCACTCGACGGGCAAACACATATGTGCTGCATAGTAATAATAAAAAGGTAGAAAAATCGACCTACGAATCTATAATTAAATACTAGGTTAAACTAGGGTTTTGCCCAGTACTACAGATCAAGGTTCAAAAAAATCCAACTACGGGGTTTGAACAACCCCATTTCTAATCAAAGAATTTTTTCGACGTCATCCAAATGGCCTCAAACTATAGCATGGGCGGATCCAGACTATAGCCAAGGGGGGCAGCTGCCCCCACTCAATTTTCGGAAACCTTGTAATATGTTAAGCTAAAGGCTGGTTTACCTGCACTTAGAAATGATATTTGCATCAATTATCATATGTTTGCCCATTTGAATCTTGTCAAATCCTAGATTTGACCAAGATAATTTAAACAAGTTTAAAACATGAAAATGAAAGGGAAGCTTGTATCCTTCTTAATCACTCTAAAATGAAGTTTTTGGGAGGTTTTTGAAATTTCCATGTTTGAAACCCAAAACCACTTCTCTTAATGCTTGACTTCATAAACATGAAAATGAAGACTATTTGCTAACGGAGGGAGTAAGCACTCTTGCTATCAAAAGTACCAAACGATGCATACCAAGATGATTTTTCCGCAAGGTCGGGAGTCAGAGGAAGAGGGATCACACGGGAGGAGACGAAGGGAGAGCAGTCACGGGGACCCACTTATTTATGGTGTCTAGATTTTTTTGGGTGATGTTGACTGTTGTGCAGGGTTGTCAGTGCGCAGGGGGTGCGAGCGAGCGAGGCCGAGAATGAGAGAGATTTTTATTGTTAGAGGGACAACCGAACGATCCTCAAGGACCTAGTTTTCCAATACGCATCAGAGCACAGTTTACAGCAGGACACAAAATAAACAGGAAATTACGTCTAAATCCATAAGATTTACATGGTAGACCCCAGGTTGAAAGCAAGAAATGCGATCGGGTCCTTAACAGCCACCGTCCGGACTGATCCTCATCGGAACCGGGCACGAACCACTTGGCGTGACCAAATCGCCATGGCTACAGAGCCTGCACAACATGGCCTCCGAGCTGAGCTAGAAATGCCCTGCCAAAACCGGCAGCCAACGGAGGTGGATGATTGGAGAGATGGAGAGAGAGATTCTTGATGCCTCTCTCTTGACAAAGAAGATGGCTGGGAGTTTGCCTACCTAGCGTACGTGACTTGTGCTCACTGAAGTGTGGGACCTCTCGCATGGGAACCACACGTAAGTGACAGACTTGTTGCTCTAATAACTCGGGTGATTATTATACTGTATTAGTACATAGTTTCCTATGGATCCTTCTTAGTCACTCCAAAATGAAGCTTTTGGGAGGTTTTTGAAATTTCCATGTTTGAAACCAAAAACCGCTTCTCTTCATGCATGCTTGACTTCATAAGATAGAGTTTAGCTAGGGTTCGGGGTAGATACATGATTTTCCTGGTTTGAATATGTCTAGACCTTGTTTATCAACTTAATTGAATGCTTACTATATGACATAAGAAGACTATGTGCCTTGGTTTTTCTTTTTTTGATTTTTTTTAAAAATTTATGCCCATTTGAATCTTGGTCAAATCCTAGGTTTGACCATGGTTTAAACAAGTTTAAATCATGAATATGAAAAATTAAGCATCTGTCCTTCTTAGTCACTCCAAAATGTAAATCTTGGGAGGGTTTTTGAAATTTCCATGTTTGAAACCAAAAACCACTTCTCTTCATGCATGCTTGACTTCTTAAGACAGAGTTTAGGATTAGGGGTAGATATATACATGATTTTCTGGTTTGAATATGTCTAGACCTTGTTTATCAACTTGAATGCTTAATATATATATGACATAAGAATGCTATGTCCTTTGTTTTTTCATTCTTTTGATTTTTTCCTGAAATTTTATGCCCATTTGAATCTTTTGGTCAAATCCTAGGTTTGACCAAGATTTAAACAAGTTTAAAACATGAAAATGAAAAGGGAAGCCAGCATCCTTCTTAGTCACTCTAAAATCAACTTAATTGAATGCTTACTATATGACATAAGAAGACTGTGTGCCTTGTTTTTTCATTCATTTTGATTTATTAAATTTTTATGCCTATTTCAATCTTGGTCAAATCCTAGGTTTGACCAGTTTAAATCATGAATATGAAAAATTAAGCATATATCCTTCTTAGTCACACCAAAATGTAGCTCTTGGTGGCTTTTTGAAATTTACGTATTTGAAACCAAAAACCACTTCTCTTCATGCATGCTTGACTTCATAAGACAGGGTTTAGGGTTAGGGGGCAGATACATGATTTTCCTGGTTTGAATATGTGTAGACCTTGTTTATCAACTTAATTGAATGCTTACTATATAACATAAGAAGACCTTGGTTTTTTATTTTTTATTTTTTTGAATTTTTATACCAATTTGAATCTTGGTCAAATCCTAGGTTTCACCAAGATTTGAATAAGTTTAAAACATGAATATGAAAAAGTAAGCATGTATGCTTCTTAGTCACTTCAAAATGAAGCTCTTGGGAGGGTTTTTGAAATTGCCATGTTCGAAACCAAAAACCACATATCTTCATGCTTGACTTCATGAGACAGAGTTTAGGGTTAGGGAGTAGATACATGATTTTTCTTGTTTGAATATGTCTAGACCTCGTTTATCAACTTAATTGAATGCTTACTATATGACATAAGAAGACCTTGGTTTTTCATTTTTTGATTTTTTTGAATTTTAATGCCCATTTGAATCTTGGTCAAATCCTAGGTTTGACCAAGATTTGAACAAGTTTAAATCATGAATATGAAAAATTAAGCATCTATCCTTCTTAGTCACTCCAAAATGTAGCTCTTGGGAGGGTTTTTGAAATTTCCATGTTTGAAACCAAAAACCACTTCTCTTCATGCATGCTTGACTTCATAAGACAGAGTTTAGGGTTAGGGGTAGATATATACATGATTTTCTGGTTTGAGTATGTCTTGACCTTGTTTATCAACTTGAATGCTTACTATATATATGACATAAGAATGCTATGTCCTTTGTTTTTTCATTCTTTTGATTTTTTCTGAATTTTTATGCCCATTTGAATCTTTTGGTCAAATCCTAGGTTTGACCAAGATTTAAACAAGTTTAAAACATGAAAATGAAAAGGGAAGCTTGTATCCTTCTTAGTCACTCTAAAATGAAGTTTTTGGTAGGTTTTTGAAATTACCATGTTTGAAACCCAAAACCACTTCTCTTCATGCTTGACTTCATAAGACAGAGTTTAGGGTTAGGGGTAGATACATGATTTGTATGGTTTGAATATGTCTAGACCTTGTTTATCAACTTGAATGCTTACAATATGACATAAGAAGACTTTGTACTTTGGTATTCATTTTTCTGATTTTTATTAATTTTGTGTCCATTTGAATCTTGGTCAAATCCTAGGATTGACCAAAATTTAAACAAGTTTAAAACATGAAAATTAAAAGGTAATCATGGATCCTTCTTAGTCACTCTAAAATGAAGCTTTTGGGATGTTCTTGAAATTTCCATGTTTGAAACCCAAAACGACTTCTCTTCATGCTTGACTTCATAAGACATAGTTTAGGGTTAGGGGTGGATACAAGATTTGACTAGTTTGAATATGTCTAGACCTTGTTTATCAACTTTAATGCTTACTATATGACATAAGAAGATTATGTTCTTTGGTTTTTCATTTTTCTATTTTTTTGAATTTTATGCCCATATATTTGAATCTTTGTCAAATCCTAGGTTTGACCAGGATTTAAACAAGTTTAAAACATGAAAATGAAAAGGTAAGCCTGGATCCTTCTTAGTCACTCTAAAATGAAGCTTTTGGGAGGTTCTTGAAATTTCCATGTTTGAAACTCAAAACCACTTCTCTTCATGATTGACTTCATAAGACATAGTTTAGGGTTAGGGGTAGATGCATGATTTGTATGGTTTGAATATGTCTAGACCTTGTTTATCAACTTTAATGCTTACTATATGACATAACAAGACTATGTGCTTTGGTTTTTCATTTTTCTGTTTTTTTTCTGAATTTTCCGCCCATTTGAATCTCTGTCAAATCCTAGGTTTGACCAAGATTTAGACAAGTTTAACACGTGAAAACGAATAAGTAAGCCTGGATCCTTCTTAGTCACTCCAAAATGTACCAATTGATAGATGTGTTAACTTTGCTTCATGGAAAAAATAATGTCATGTAAATGAGTTAACTTGGATTTCCTTCCCTTGAATCCATAGGAAACTTTGTTCTAATGCACTATAATAATCAACCAAGTTTTTACACCAACATGTCTGTCACTTACGTGTGGTGCCCATGCATGAGGTCCCACACTTCAGTGAGCACATGTCACATGCAATAGGTACGCAAACTCCCAGCCATTTTCTTTGTCAAGAGAAGACGCATCAGGATGCGTATTGGAACTCTCTGGGTCCTTCAGGATCCTTCGGTTGTCCCTCTCACAAAAAAAACAAATCTCTCTCATTCTCGGCCTCGCTCGACTCGCTCGCTCGCTCGCACCTCCTGCTCACTGACAAACCCTGCACAACAGTCGACATCATCATCATCACCCGAAAAAGGGGAGACACCATAATGCTCTCCTTTCTTCTCTCCTTCCGAGTGATCCCTCTTCCTCCGAGTTTCACTCGACGGGCAAACACATATGTGCTGCATAGTAATAATAAAAAGGTAGAAAAATCGACCTACGAATCTATAATTAAATACTAGGTTAAACTAGGGTTTTGCCCAGTACTACAGATTAAGGTTCAAAAAATCCAACTACGGGGTTTGAACAACCCCATTTCTAATCAAAGAATTTTTTCGACGTCATCCAAATGGCCTCAAACTATAGCATGGGCGGATCCAGACTATAGCCAAGGGGGGCAGCTGCCCCCACTCAATTTCCTGGAACCTTGTAATATGTTAAGCTAAAGGTTGGTTTACCTGCACTTAGAAATGATATTTGCATCACTTATCATATGTTTGCCCATTTGAATCTTGTCAAATCCTAGATTTGACCAAGATAATTTAAACAAGTTTAAAACATGAAAATGAAAGGGAAGCTTGTATCCTTCTTAGTCACTCTAAAATGAAGTTTTTGGGAGGTTTTTGAAATTTCCATGTTTGAAACCCAAAACCACTTCTCTTAATGCTTGACTTCATAAACATGAAAATGAAGACTATTTGCTAACGGAGGGAGTAAGCACTCTTGCAATCAAAAGTACCAAACGATGCATACCAAAATGATTTTTCCGCAAGGTCGGGAGTCAGAGGAAGAGGGATCACACGGGAGGAGACGAAGGGAGAGCAGTCACAGGGCCCCACTTATTTATGGTGTCTAGATTTTTTCGGGTGATGTTGACTTTTGTGCAGGGTTGTCAGTGCGCAGGGGGTGCGAGCGAGCGAGGCCGAGAATGAGAGAGATTTTTTTTAGCGGGACAACCGAACGATCCTCAAGGACCCAGATTTCCAATATGCATAAGAGCACAGTTTACAGTAGGACACAAAATAAACAGGAAATTACATCTAAATCCCTAAGATTTACATGGTAGACCCCATGCTGAAAGCAAGAAATGCGATCGGGTCCTTAACAGCCACCGTCCGGATTGATCCTCGTCGCAACCGGGCACGAACCACTTGGTGTGACCAAATCGCCATGGCTACAGAGCCTGCACAACATGGCCTCCGAGCTGAGCTAGAAACGCCCTGCCAAAACCGGCAGCCAACGGAGATGGATGATTGGAGAGATGGAGAGAGAGAGAGAGTCTTGATGCCTCTCTCTTGACAAAGAAGATGGCTGGGAGTTTGCCTACCTAGCGTACGTGACTTGTGCTCACTGAAGTGTGGGACCTCACGCATGGGAACCACACGTAAGTGACAGACTTGTTGCTCTAATAACTCGGGTGATTATTATACTGTATTAGTACATAGTTTCCTATGGATCCTTCTTAGTCACTCCAAAATGAAGCTTTTGGGAGGTTTTTAAAATTTCCATGTTTGAAACCAAAAACCACTTCTCTTCATGCATGCTTGACTTCATAAGACAGAGTTTAGCTAGGGTTCGGGGGTAGATACATGAATTTCCTGGTTTGAATATGTCTAGACCTTGTTTATCAACTTAATTGAATGCTTACTATATGACATAAGAAGACTATGTGCCTTGGTTTTTTTTTTGATTTTTTTTAAAAATTTATGCCCATTTGAATCTTGGTCAAATCCTAGGTTTGACCATGGTTTAAACAAGTTTAAATCATGAATATGAAAAATTAAGCATCTATCCTTCTTAGTCACTCCAAAATGTAAATCTTGGGAGGGTTTTTGAAATTTCCATGTTTGAAACCAAAAACCACTTCTCTTCATGCATGCTTGACTTCTTAAGACAGAGTTTAGGATTAGGGGTAGATATATACATGATTTTCTAGTTTGAATATGTCTAGACCTTGTTTATCAACTTGAATGCTTACTATATATATGACATAAGAATGCTATGTCCTTGGTTTTTTTCATTCTTTTGATTTTTTTCTGAAAATTTTATGCCCATTTGAATCTTGTGGTTAAATCCTAGGTTTGACCAAGATTTAAACAAGTTTAAAACATGAAAATGAAAAGGGAAGCCAGCATCCTTCTTAGTCACTCTAAAATCAACTTAATTGAATGCTTACTATATGACATAAGAAGACTATGTGCCTTGTTTTTTCATTCATTTTGATTTATTTTAAATTTTTATGCCTATTTCAATCTTGGTCAAATCCTAGGTTTGACTAGTTTAAATCATGAACATGAAAAATTAAGCATATATCCTTCTTAGTCACTCCAAAATGTAGCTCTTGGGGGCTTTGTGAAATTTACATGTTTGAAACCAAAAACCACTTCTCTTCATGCATGTTTGACTTCATAAGACAGAGTTTAGGGTTAGGGGGCAGATACATGATTTTCCTGGTTTGAATATGTGTAGACCTTGTTTATCAACTTAATTGAATGCTTACTATATAACATAAGAAGACCTTGGTTTTTTATTTTTTATTTTTTTGAATTTTTATACCCATTTGAATCTTGGTCAAATCCTAGGTTTCACCAAGATTTGAATAAGTTTAAAACATGAATATGAAAAAGTAAGCATGTATGCTTCTTAGTCGCTTTAAATGAAGCTCTTGGGAGGGTTTTTGAAATTTCCATGTTCGAAACCAAAAACCACATATCTTCATGCTTGACTTCATGAGACAGAGTTTAGGGTTAGGGAGTAGATACATGATTTTTCTTGTTTGAATATGTCTAGACCTTGTTTATCAACTTAATTGAATGCTTACTATATGACATAAGAAGACCTTGGTTTTTCATTTTTTGATTTTTTTGAATTGTTATGCCCATTTGAATCTTGGTCAAATCCTAGGTTTGACGAAGATTTGAACAAGTTTAAATCATGAATATGAAAAATTAAGCACTGTCCTTCTTAGTCACTCCAAAATGTAGCTCTTGGGAGGGTTTTTGAAATTTACATGTTTGAAACCCAAAACGACTTCTCTTCATGCTTGACTTCATAAGGCAGAGTTTAGGGTTAGGGGTTGATAAGGGATTAACTTATCAATGCCTACGGGTGGTAGACTAGGGTTTAGTTGGAAGTAGAGGGCAAGTAGATCTCGAAGGTTTCAGCCGAAAAAGTACTCGACTGCTATGAAAACTAGGGTTGCCTGGAAACAATGAATCGATCCTTTCTTTGTCCCTTGACTCCCCCTTATATAGGAGGTGGGGCCGAGGGTTTCGTGATACACAAGTTTACAGAGTCCGGGAGGGTTTCTGAACCGTCCCGTAGTAATTACAAGTCAATATTCCTAATACAACTCTATATTTCCAACTATGTAAAACTACGGGTCGTGGGCCTCCATTAAACCCCAGGTACCTTCTTCGGCAGGCCCATTGGGGATGCCTATGTCAGTAGCCCCCGAGATTTTGCTTGAATCGCAGAATCAGGGAAAATCTCCATCTTTACAATCTACATATGATTTATTCAACTCGACAAATAATCTTTATAAAGGAATTATATATTGTACAGGGATAATGGTAATTGGGGCTGGTTCATCTGACAGATCAGGTACCAGTTAACTGTTCTCGTAGCAATCCGCAAAAACCTACTTCAAGATCACGTCCCTAGACATGATCTCAGGATACTGGCGTAATTCGACATGTGCCGCTTAAGGTCTTACCAGATGACGAATTCCAGTCATGTTTTATCGGGTACCTAACACGTCCGTTAGGATTTTTCTTCGTATCTGTTGATACGGAAAAAGTAGCGAAGCGCCGTTAGAGGCGGTGCCACGCCGCACAGGACGGATCCCGGGGACTTACCTTCACAGAGCTTTGCGGCATTCAGAGATTGTTTCGCGACTGAGGCGCTCTGAGAATATATTGTCGAGTGCTTTCTCCGGCTGTTGGAGTAGCACATTTATTCGAGTCAACGGATGACTTATATTGTTTTTAACTTACCCTCCCGATGGGAGTATATGAAGAGTTATTTTGATAACTCGAAATATGCTCACCAGGAGTTATTAAATTTCATCGGGCACGTGAACAGCGTTCCCGATGGGAGTTTCCCCCGAGGCTACAGCCAAGTGCTTGCGCTTGGTTGTAGGCTCACCTTTTTAGCATCTTAGCCACTATATTGACATTTTTCATGCTCATGTTCATATATATCGGGTGCGCGAACAGCACTCCCGATGGGAGTAGCCCCCGAGGCTACAGTCGAGGATTTATACTTGGCTGTAGGCTCCAATTTGTCTCTGTCGCAATATTTTTGAAACGTCCCCTTCTGAATCATCGCCATCAAATTTCTCGAAACTTCTTTACAAAGTAGCCCCCGAGCATTTGAACAAAAACTTGTATTTGGTTAAAGGCTCTCGAGATTACCAGTCGTCCTTCCCTGTCGCCAATTTTCATATCACCATAGCCGATGTTTTTCCATTGGTAAAGTGACATCAGTGCTGACGATAGCCACGATCACTGTATCGGGAAGAGGCGAAGTCTGTCCCTTCACTGATCTACGGGCCCAAAATCTATGACACGTTGACACGTTACGCAGGTGGGGGACACACGTCCTCCGCTTTTTCTGGCACGCGCGCTGTAGCGCCTGTCCAGTTCCATCACAGTAAAAATACTATTTTACCCCTTGAGCCACGTGTACAAGCCCATGCATTCATCATCCAACGGTGCGACGTTTTGACCAAACCCGCCATAAATAGCCATCGTCTTCCTCGTTTATCCCCTTCGCCGCGCCATTGCTCTCATCTCCTCTGCTTCAATCCCCATTGCAACCACCAGAGCTCCAGCGCCCACGCACTCTCCTACTTCCACAGCGCCACTGTTGATGCCACTGCGGCCAAAACTCACCAGGCACAACACTCCCGAAGCATCCATGGCGGCGCAAGATCTGGGAAACCTGGAGTGGGAGAGATCCAAGATCTCACCCCAGGACGTGAACCTGCTGAAGAAACTCGGCCTCAGCAAGAAGAAGGACGCGCTGCGCTTCCCCAGCGAGGAAAGCTACCCGACTCCTCCTATGGAATATCGGGTTAGTTTTGTCGACCATCTTATTCGCGGCCTCTCTACACCCATTCACAATTTTCTGCGTGGATTGCTTTTTGTGTATGGGCTGCAGCTTCACCATCTTACCCCCAACTCCATCCTCCATATCTCTATTTTCATCACGCTTTGCGAGTGCTTCCTTGGAGTCCAGCCTAGCTGGGCTCTGTGGAAGCGCATCTTCTTCCTCCGCCGTAATGGCTCCCACAACATCGCCTACAACATAGGCGGTGTTGTTATCTGTGTTCGCCCTGACGTCGAGTATTTTGACATCAAATTCCCCGACTCCGTCCAAGGGTGGTGCAAAAGATGGCTGTACGTCCGCGAGGATTGCCCCGACTCGCTGGAATACAACATCGCGCCTTTTGACGGCAACGCCAAAATTCTACGTCGCCGATCCTGGGATGCAGAGGCGACTGAAGAAGAAAAAACGGCGACAGAAGAGCTGATGTCCCGTATCCACGAGCTCCAAAATACCCGCGGCCAAGAGCTATCGGGTATCCAGATAACAGCATATTTCCTTAGGATTAGGGAGCAGCCTCTGCAGGCTCGCAAGAACCCCCTCTGGATGTATGCTGGCGACAAAGACGTGGATCGCATGTCGACAGATCTTTCGGTCAAGGAATTAGAGAAACTTGTCTGAAAGATCTCATCGCTGAACAAGAAAGACGCCGTCCCTTCATCTTGCCGCGTGGTACCATACAGCGGTACCAATGCCCTCCCCCAAGTAATCTATTTTTTGTCGTCTACTTTTGTTGTTCACCTTTTTTGACTGCTATTGTGCTTTTCACCTATGTCGACTACTATTCTGCTGTGCCTTGATACGAGTTCTTGTCGATACATTCTTATCTTGTGTAGAACCACCAATCTGCATCATCGCTTCCTCCCCTTCCCGAAGGTGGAGAGGTCGACGAACGAGCAATCGTTGCCGACGACACCCAGGTTCCTTCTCAACCTGAGAGTTGAGTCGCGGTTTCTCAGAAATCCGCGGCTCGCTCTGAAAAAGAAGTTGAATCTGAGGCTTCGGAGTCAACCGAGTCCATCCCTTCCGCTGTTTCTCCAAAAAAAAAACGGAAGAGGGGTGACGTGGAGGGCTCCGGCACCTCCAAGCTGAGCAGTTCTCCTGTCGAGGAAATTGCTCCCGAAGAAACGCAACCCTTCGATGCCTACGCGTCCGCCCTTGTCAGCTCGTAAGTTACCCTATCGCTCTTTTTAATTATTGTGTGCCAAATAATCTGATTCCATATCGAATAATCCCATTCTATTTTTATACCCAGCGGCAAGGAAGAAGAAGAAGAACCCGCTGCCAATGTGACTGCACCTATGAGCACGTCTCATACTTTGGCTGTGTCGGAGACGCTCCGCACGGCAGAGGAAACCTCGACTCCTCATCCAGATCTCCAGAGGTTGTCTCCTGCCACTAGCCCCTGGGCCCCTTCGCCAAAGAGAGCGAGGATCGAGCTAGGCGAGCAATTCTTCCTTGCCGGAGTTTCAGCAACTCTAGCTTTGGACGATGTAAGTCTACTATCTTTGTTTTTCTACTCCCCCGTGCATGTCCTTTAAAAGAACCCGACCTTCTTCAGCTGTGACGCAGCGCTGTAAGACTCCCGATATACTTTTCTTATAAAGCTCGCCTTTAACCACAGTAAAGGCTTTGGATCATCGAATAATCCGCCTTGCTTCTACTGGATCGTCGGGTATTTGCTGCCTTGAAATATATGCAATATAAGCCTGCATCCACGGTACTTGTATTACCATTACCTCATGCGATACTTCATCATCTCCAGATACACCTGTCTCGAGGGCTGCCGAAGCCCCCGAGCCTTTCTCGACCTTTTCTTTCTTCTTTGGTTGTTTCCTTGCCTTAGTCGATCTTTCACTTATCTCCTCCCAACATACTCCGGGTGGTATTGCTAGACACTGCGACCCGATATTTGCCGGAACATCGGTTTCGTCATTGCTGAGTCTGCTAACATGATTCACTTCACACCCGTCGAAAAGTTTCTCGAGTTCATTATATAACTCCTTGTATGCTATCATGCTATCATTGATTGCGTCACATTGATTCATCACTTGTTGAGCCACCAGCTGGGAGTCGTCATATATCTTTAGTCGGGTCGCGCCACAAGCCTTCGCAATCTTCATCCCATGTATCAGCGCTTCATACTCTGCCTCATTGTTAGATGCGTTGGGAAACGTCATCCGTAGTACATATTTTAACTTGTCTCCTTGAGGTGAAACCAATATCACGCCTGCTCCTGCTCCTTCTAACCTCTTAGACCCGTCGAAGTTCATGGTCCAGGTTCTAAATAAATCAGGAGGTCCCGTGTTCTGCAGCTCAATCCACTCGGCGACGAAGTCTGGTAAGATCTGCGACTTGATCGCTTTTCTTTTTTCGTATGTGATGTCCCGAGGGGAAAGTTCTATTCCCCAAAGGGAGACACGACCCGTAGCTTCCGGGTTATTCAGTATATTTGACAATGGTGCCTCATTGACCACTATTATCGGGTGTGCCGAAAAATAGTGTCGTAACTTTCTTGATGTTGTAAATACTCCGTATGCTAGCTTCTGATAATGCGGGTACCTCTGTTTTGAAGGCGATAAAACTTCGCTGATGAAATATACCGGCCTTTGTACTCCATGTAGTTTCCCTTCTTCCTCTCGCTCAACCACGAGTGCCGTGCTGACCACCTGAGGTGTGGCCACAATGTATAACAGGAGAGGTTCCTTTTCCTTGGGCGCCACCAATATTGGAGGTGTCGAGATTGTGCGCTTAAGATCCTCAAAAGCTCTGTCTGCTTCTTCGTTCCACTCGAACTTTTCTCCTTGCTTGATCAAGGTGTAAAATGGCAACGCCCTTTCGCCTAGCCTGGCGACGAATCTGCTCAAAGCTGCGACTCGTCCAGTTAGCTGTTGTATCTCTTTTAACTTTGTTGGCTTCCGCATCGTTACGATAGCCTGAATTTTCTCCGGGTTAGCCTCGATTCCTCTTGCTGAAACCAGGAACCCGAGAAGTTCTCCTGCAGGGACGCCAAAAGAACACTTTGTCTGGTTTAACTTGAGGCAGAATTTGTCGAGGTTGTCGAAGGTTTCTCTAAGATCATCGATCAATGTTGATCCTTCTTTTGTTGTTATGACGATGTCCTCAATGTACACTTGGACGTTCTTGCCAATCTGCGTGGCCAAGCACTTCTGCATCATCCACCGGTATGTTGCACCCGCGTTTTTCAACCCAAAAGGCATTGTTCTGTGGCAAAACACGCCATAAGGGGTGATGAAAGCTGTTTTGACTTCATCTTCTTCCTTCAGTCGAATCTGATTGTAACCAGAATATCTGTCCAGGAAGGAAAGGCGTTCACAACCTGCCGTGGAGTCAATAATTTGATCGATCCTTGGGAGGGGATAGTGATCCTTTGGACAATGTTTATCTAGACACGTAAAGTCGACGCACATGCGAAGTACCTCTGTGTTTTTCTTCGGGACCAGCACTGGGTTTGCTACCCATGTGGATTCTGTGTGTTTCTCTTTGATGAACCCAGCTTCCCTGAGTCGATTGATTTTTGACAGCATAGCTTTGCGGTTTGGTTCTGAAAAACGCCGCAAGGGTTGTCTGATTAGCCTAGCCAATGGATCCAAATTTAGGGGGTGCTCGGCAAGTTCCCTGGGTACTCCTGGCATGTCAGCTGGACACCATGCGAAGATTTCCCAGCGCTCACGGAGAAACTCAACGAGCACGCTTTCCTATGCGAGGTCCATGTTTGTGGCGATAGCTGTCGTCTTCTTGGGATCTGTCGGGTGTATCTGCACTTCCTTCGAGTTCTTAGTAGTATCAAACGTTGGTTCTTTAAGCGGCCTCCCGATGTCTGGCAACACGTCGTAGTCCGTCGTCAGCTTTGACGCCATATACTCTGCTTGCATCCCGAAAGTTTCCGAAAGGCGATGGAAATCCTTGTCGCACTTATCCGCTAGCGCAAAACTGCCTTTCACCGTAATTGGTCCCTTGGGTCCCGGGAGCCTCCACAACAGGTACGTGTAGTGGGGTACTGCCATGAACCTGGCATACGCGGGTCGTCCCAATAAAGCATGATAGTGCGACGGGAAATCCACGACTTCAAACTCCAGCCTTTCGATCCTGTAATTCTCTCGGGTTCCAAACTGAACGTCGAGATTAATCTTCCCCAATGGATAACTTGGCTTGTCTGGTGTGATACCATGGAAACGCGTATCCGTTGGTTTTAAGTTCGCCAAGGATATGTTCATCTTCCTCAATGTATCTGCGTACATAAGGTTTAGACTGCTGCCTCCATCTATAAAAACTCTCGACACATCGAATCCTGCGATCACCGCTGGTAACATTAAAGCTGATTGCCATGGTCGAGGAACTTGCTGCGGGTGATCCGTGATGCGTGTGGTTGGCACGTCCGTTGGGAACCCCAAGAGGAAGGTGTGATGCGCACAGCGGCAAGTTTCCCTCAGTAAGAAACCAAGGTTTAATCGGACCAGTAGGAGTCAAGAAGCACGTTGAAGGTTGATGGCGGCGAGATGTAGTGCGGCGCAACACCAGGGATTCCGGCGCCAGCGTGGAACCTGCACAACACAACCAAAGTACTTTGCCCCAACGAAACAGTGAGGTTGTCAATCTCACCGGCTTGCTGTAACAAAGGATTAACCGTATTGTGTGGAAGATGATTGTTTGCGTAAAACAAGAGAACAAGTATTGCAGTAGATTGTATTTCAGTAAAGAGAATTGGACCGGGGTCCACAGTTCACTAGAGGTGTCTCTCCCATAAGACGAACAGCATGTTGGGTGAACAAATTACAGTTGGGCAATTGACAAATAAAGAGAGCATGACCATGCACATACATATCATGATGAGTATAGTGAGATTTAATTGGGCATTACGACAAAGTACATAGACCGCCATCCAACTGCATCTATGCCTAAAAAGTCCACCTTCAGGTTATCATCCGAACCCCCTCCAGTATTAAGTTGCTAACAACAGACAATTGCATTAAGTATGGTGCGTAATGTAACTAGTGACTACATCCTTGAACATAGCACTAATGTTTTATCCCTAGTGGCAACAGCACAACACAACCTTAGAACTTTCTGTCACTGTCCCAGGTGTCAATGCAGGCATGAACCCACTATCGAGCATAAGTACTCCCTCTTGGAGTTACAAGCATCTACTTGGCCAGAGCATCTACTAGTAACGGAGAGCATGCAAGATCATAAACAACACATAAGCATAACTTTGATAATCAACATAACAAGTATTCTCTATTCATCGGATCCCAACAAACGCAACATATAGAATTACAGATAGATGATCTTGATCATGTTAGGCAGCTCACAAGATCCGACAATGATAGCACAATGGGGAGAAGACAACCATCTAGCTACTGCTATGGACCCATAGTCCAGGGGTAGACTACTCACACATCACACCGGAGGTGACCATGGCGGCGTAGAGTCCTCCGGAGATGATTCCCCTCTCCGGCAGGGTGCCGGAGGCGATCTCCTGGATCCCCGAGATGGGATCGGCGGCGGCGGCGTCTCGGGAAGGTTTTCCGTATCGTGGCTCTCGGTGCGGGGGTTTCGTCACGGAGGCTATTTGTAGGCGGAAGGGCAGGTCAAGAGGCGGCACGGGGCCCCACACCACGAGGGCCGCGCGGCCAAGGGGGCCGCGCCGCCCTAGGGTGTGGCCCCTCGTCGCCCCTCTTCGTCTCTCCTTCGGACTTCTGGAAGCTTCGTGGAAAAATAGGCCCCCGGGCTTTGATTTCGTCCAATTCCGAGAATATTTCCTTACTAGGATTTCTGAAACCAAAAACAGCAGAACAAAGAATCGGCACTTCGGCATCTTGTTAATAGGTTAGTTCCAGAAAATGCACGAATATGACATAAAGTGTGCATAAAACATGTAGATAACATCAATAATGTGGCATGGAACATAAGAAATTATCGATACGTCGGAGACGTATCAGCATCCCCAAGCTTAGTTCTGCTCGTCCCGAGCAGGTAAAACGATAACACGTATAATTTCTGGAGTGACATGCCATCATAATCTTGATCATACTATTTGTAAAGCATATGTAGTGAATGCAGCGATCAAAACAATGTATATGACATGAGTAAACAAGTGAATCATATAGCAAAGACTTTTCATGAATAGCACTTCAAGACAAGCATCAATAAGTCTTGCATAAGAGTTAACTCATAAAGCAATAATTCAAAGTAAAGGAATTGAAGCAACACAAAAGAAGATTAAGTTTCAGCGGTTGCTTTCAACTTGTAACATGTATATCTCATGGATATTGTCAACATAGAGTAATATAATAAGTGCAATAAGCAAGTATGTAGGAATCAATGCACAGTTCACACAAGTGTTTGCTTCTTGAGGTGGAGAGAAATAGGTGAACTGACTCAACATTAAAAGTAAAAGAATGGTCCTCCATAGAGGAAAAGCATCGATTGCTATATTTGTGCTAGAGCTTTGATTTTGAAAACATGAAACAATTTTTTCAACGGTAGTAATAAAGCATATGCATCATGTAAATTATATCTTATAAGTTGCAAGCCTCATGCATAGTGTACTAATAGTGCCCGCACCTTGTCCTAATTAGCTTGGACTACCGGATCATCACAATGCATTGTTTTTACCAAGTGTCACAAAGGGGTACCTCTATGCACTTTGTACAAAGGTCTAAGGAGAAAGCTCGCATTGGATTTCTCGCTATTGATTATTCTTCAACTTAGACATCCATACCGGGACAACATAGACAACAGATAATGGACTCCTCTTTTATGCATAAGCATATAACAACAATTAATAATTTTCTCATTTGAGATTTGAGGATTGTTGTCCAAAACTGAAACTTCCACCATGGAGCATGGCTTTAGTTAGCGGCCCAATGTTCTTCTCTAACATATGCATGCTTAACCCTATGGTGGTAGATCTCTCTTACTTCAGACAAGACGGACATGCATAGCAACTCACATGAAATTCAACAATGAATAATTGATGGCGTCCCCAGTGAACATGGTTATCGCTCAACAAGCAACTTAATAAGAGATAAAGTGCATAATTACATATTCAATACCACAATAGTTTTTAAGCTATTTGTCCCATGAGCTATATATTGCAAGGGTGAATGATGGAATTTTAAAGGTAGCACTCAAGCAATTTACTTTGGAATGGCGGGAAAATACCATGTAGTATAGGTAGGTATGGTGGACACAAATGGCATAGTGGTTGGCTCAAGTATTTTGGATGCATGAGAAGTATTCCCTCTCGATACAAGGTTTAGGCTAGCAAGGCTTATTTGAAACAAACACAAGGATGAACCGGCGCAGCAAAACTCACATAAAAGACATATTGAAAACATTATAAGACTCTACACCGTCTTCCTTGTTGTTCAAACTCAATACTAGAAATTATCTAGACCTTAGAGAAACCAAATATGCAAACCAAATTTTAGCATGCTCTATGTATTTCTTCATTAATGGGTGCAAAGCATATGATGCAAGAGCTTAAACATGAGCACAACAATTGCCAAGTATCACATTACCCAAGACATTTATAGCAATTACTACATGTATCATTTTCCAATTCCAACCATATAACAATTTAACGAAGGAGAAACTTCGCCATGAATACTATGAGTAGAAACCAAGGACATACTTGTCCATATGCTACAGCGGAGCGTGTCTCTCTCCCATAAAGTGAATGCTAGGATCCATTTTATTCAAACAAAACAAAAAACAAAAACAAACCGACGCTCCAAGAAAAAGCACATAAGATGTGATGGAATAAAAATATAGTTTCAGGGGAGGAACCTGATAATGTTGTCGATGAAGAAGGGGATGCCTTGGGCATCCCCAAGCTTAGACGCTTGAGTCTTCTTGATATATGCAGGGGTGAACCACCGGGGCATCCCCAAGCTTAGAGCTTTCACTCTCCTTGATCATGTTGCATCATACTCCTCTCTTGATCCTTGAAAATTTCCTCCACACCAAACTCGAAACAACTCATTAGAGGGTTAGTGCACAATATAAATTGACATATTCAGAGGTGACACAATCATTCTTAACACTTCTGGACATTGCATAATGATACTGGACATTAGTGGATCAAAGAAATTCATCCAACATAGCAAAAGAGGCAATGCGAAATAAAAGGCAGAATCTGTCAAAACAGAACAGTTCGTATTGACGAATTTTAAAATGGCACCAGACTTGCTCAGATGAAAATGCTCAAATTGAATGAAAGTTGAGAACATATCTGAGGATCATGCACGTAAATTGGCTTAATTTTCTGAGCTACCTACAGGGAGGTGGACCCAGATTCGTGACAGCAAAGAAATCTGGAACTGTGCAGTAATCCAAATCTAGTACTTACTTTTCTATCAACGGCTTAACTTGGCACAACAAAACACAAAACTAAGATAAGGAGAGGTTGCTACAGTAGTAAACAACTTCCAAGACACAAAATAAAAACAAAGTACTGTAGGTAAAAACATGGGTTGTCTCCCATAAGCGCTTTTCTTTAACGCCTTTCAGCTAGGCGCAGAAAGTGTGTATCAAGTGTTATCGAAGGGTGGTACTTCTACAGCGGGGTGTGGGCTTTTCTCAACCAGGCATAGTATATTAGATACATAAGTGTTAGCATTTCCCTTTTCATTAGTCTTAGGCGTGCTACTCTCATCAAACAAATTTTCAGGAACAATCCAAGCATAGTTATTTTCTAGTGCATCATTCATAGCTAGGAGCTTACATGGTATTGGTGCTTTGATCTCCCCTCCATCATCAATATTATTAGTGTATCTTATTCTATCCATATCCATCTTTTCAAGGAGACTAATAAAATTAGTAGGAGAACCAAGCATATTAAATTTAGCAAACACCTTTCTAGCTTCTCTTGCTAGACCACCAAATTCTCTAAGAAGGGTTTCTAATACAAAATCTTTCTTTTCCCCCTCTTCCATATCACCAAGTGTGAAAAACATGTGTTGGATTATAGGATTAAGATTAACAAATTTAGTTTCCAACAGGCGAACTAAATGTGCAGCAGCAATTTCATAAGTAGGCGCAAGGTCTACCAAGTGTCTATCTTCAAAATTTTCAATAGTACTAACGTGGTTGAAGAATTCTTCTATATTATTTCTCCCAACTATAGACCCACGTCCTACCGGTATGTCTTTTGTGGTAAAATTAAAAGGAAACATGATGAATAAAGTAAATGCAAGTAAACTAATTTTTTTTGTGTTTTTGATATAGCAAACAAGATAGCAAGTAAAGTAAAACTAGCAACTAATTTTTTTGTATTTTGATTTAGTGCAGCAAACAAAATAGTAAATAAAACTAAGCAAGACAAAAACAAAGTAAAGAGATTGAGAAGTGGAGACTCCCCTTGCAGCGTGTCTTGATCTCCCCGGCAACGGCGCCAGAAATTTGCTGCTGGCGTGGAGTTGACGTGGGAGATTGAAATCTTTGTGGTGTAACTTTCCTTCAGGTCCCCGGCAACGGTGCCAGAAATTTGCTTGATGCGTGTGGTTGGCACGTCCGTTGGGAACCCCAAGAGGAAGGTGTGATGCGCACAGCGGCAAGTTTCCCTCAGTAAGAAACCAAGGTTTAATCGGACCAGTAGGAGTCAAGAAGCACGTTGAAGGTTGATGGCGGCGAGATGTAGTGCGGCGCAACACCAGGGATTCCGGCGCCAGCGTGGAACCTGCACAACACAACCAAAGTACTTTGCCCCAACGAAACAGTGAGGTTGTCAATCTCACCGGCTTGCTGTAACAAAGGATTAACCGTATTGTGTGGAAGATGATTGTTTGCAGAAAACAGTAGAACAAGTATTGCAGTAGATTGTATTTCAGTAAAGAGAATTGGACCGGGGTCCACAGTTCACTAGAGGTGTCTCTCCCATAAGACGAACAGCATGTTGGGTGAACAAATTACAGTTGGGCAATTGACAAATAAAGAGAGCATGACCATGCACATACATATCATGATGAGTATAGTGAGATTTAATTGGGCATTACGACAAAGTACATAGACCGCCATCCAACTGCATCTATGCCTAAAAAGTCCACCTTCAGGTTATCATCCGAACCCCCTCCAGTATTAAGTTGCTAACAACAGACAATTGCATTAAGTATGGTGCGTAATGTAACTAGTGACTACATCCTTGAACATAGCACTAATGTTTTATCCCTAGTGGCAACAGCACAACACAACCTTAGAACTTTCTGTCACTGTCCCAGGTGTCAATGCAGGCATGAACCCACTATCGAGCATAAGTACTCCCTCTTGGAGTTACAAGCATCTACTTGGCCAGAGCATCTACTAGTAACGGAGAGCATGCAAGATCATAAACAACACATAAGCATAACTTTGATAATCAACATAACAAGTATTCTCTATTCATCGGATCCCAACAAACGCAACATATAGAATTACAGATAGATGATCTTGATCATGTTAGGCAGCTCACAAGATCCGACAATGATAGCACAATGGGGAGAAGACAACCATCTAGCTACTGCTATGGACCCATAGTCCAGGGGTAGACTACTCACACATCACACCGGAGGCGACCATGGCGGCGTAGAGTCCTCCGGGAGATGATTCCCCTCTCCGGCAGGGTGCCGGAGGCGATCTCCTGGATCCCCCGAGATGGGATCGGCGGCGGCGTCTCAGTAAGGTTTTCCGTATCGTGGCTCTCGGTACTGGGGGTTTCGTCACGGAGGCTATTTGTAGGCGGAAGGGCAGGTCAAGAGGCGGCACGGGGGCCCCACACCACAGGGCCGCGCGGCCAAGGGGGGGCCGCGCCGCCCTAGGGTGTGGCCCCCTCGTCGCCCCTCTTCGTCTCTCCTTCGGACTTCTGGAAGCTTCGTGGAAAAATAGGCCCCTGGGCTTTGATTTCGTCCAATTTCGAGAATATTTCCTTACTAGGATTTCTGAAACCAAAAACAGCAGAAAACAAGAATCGGCACTTCGGCATCTTGTTAATAGGTTAGTTCCAGAAAATGCACGAATATGACATAAAGTGTGCATAAAACATGTAGATAACATCAATAATGTGGCATGGAACATAAGAAATTATCGATACGTCGGAGACGTATCAATCCGCTATGGTGAAGCCAATGTCCTGTCCCGACAAATTTAGATACTCTATTGTTGGTGGAGGCATCTTCTCTGCCATAAAAACCTGCCGAGAAATCACTTTCTGAGCTCTGTTGGATGGCCTAGCCTTCTAAATCATCGAGACCGCGCCGTTGGTATCGATATACGGAGGTGGTGGTGGTGCTGCCGCTATCCTGAGCTGGTGCCGATTTTCGTCAGTAATTGCGGGAGGAGGTGGGAGATGAACCTCACTCCTTGGCCCCTGAGGGTATCTGTTTGCTGCCTGTGCGTTGGCATGCCCTGCAAATCTGTTTAACGCCTGAAAAGTTCGGCAGTCTTTCTGCAGGTGTCCTGACTGCCTCTTTCCATTGTTGTCGAGGTAAAAGTGCATTTGGCAAGGTCCGTTCATCATATCTTCGGGAGATACGTACGGCCTCTAGAACCTTGGACCATTATTTTGCCTATTTTGACGAGGGCCATCCATGTAGTCACCACGCTGTTCACCACTCTTTTGATAATCATCTCGATTATTTCCATCATTATTTCCTCGGAAGCCGGCCGATATTTGGCCGGGACCGTTGTGATTTGAATACTGGCAAGGAAAACGCCGTCTATTTTGGAAGTTTCTATTACGATCTTCCTCGGGTGACCTATGTCGCTTGTTGTTGACGGCATCCTCTCCATCTGCCCAACGATTTGCTATCTCCATGAGTGCTGCTGTCGTCTTTGGATTAGTTCTCCCTAGATCCTCAATGAAGTCCTTCCTTTGGATCCCTCCGACAAAAGCATCTATCGCTCTCTCGTCAGAGACATTTTCTGCCAAGTTTTTGATAATATTCCACCTCTGTATATACGCCCTCATCGACTCGTCATACTTCTGTCGACAGGATCTCAACTCCTCGACCAACGCAGGCTTCTTGCATGTAGGCAAGAAATTCTCGACGAACAGGTCCTCGAAGGTTTCCCAACTGTCGATAGATCCAGGTAGTAACTTCTTGATCCATGATCGAGCTGCGCCACCTAGATACACCTGGATACTTTGCATAGCCGTTGCCTTAGTTCCACCAATCAATTTTACTGTCTCCACGTAATCAACCAACCAATCCTCGGGATCTTGCAGTCCGTCGAATTTCTTATAACTATCTGGCAACTTGAAATCTGACGGCACTCGCGTTTTTCGGACTCGTCGTGTAAAACAGGGGAGTCCACACAGAACTTTGTCATCTACTTCAGGTGACTGCTGACGTTCTCTCCTTTCCTGTCGCGCCCTATCGACCCGTGTCTGCGCCACTATATCTCTTGCCGACGTTCTTGGAGGTGGTTGTATTTCCGTTGTAGGTCGCGGGCTATTCTGTCTTGCAGTACCTTCGGGAGGTGTGCTTGTTCCTGCGAATGCTGTCCCCATAACTCCAACTCCTGCCAAAGCCATATTATACAATGCCTCTCTTGGATCTCCTGTGGGTGGCCTGTTTGCCAGTATAAAGGCCTGTGTCGCTATATATCCTGCTTCCGGGGTTTTTGGGATAATGTTCCCTCTTGTGTCAATCGACATGAAAGACATGTCGAGGTTCTGGATCAAGTTCTCCCTATCTGCCTCCGGTATATTCTGCAGTCGAGACCTTGCCCTGTTATGGCCATCTCTGTGGTTGTCTCCCGAAGTTCTTGAATGTCGGCTCAACTCAGCCCTTCACCTGCTTGACACAGAAGCAGCGGCTCTTCTCTTTTCAAGTTCACCTGTTTGTTTTTCGAGCTCTCTTCCCTTACGGGCTAGTCTATATTGGTACGCATGTAACTCCGCTACTGTTGCAGTGGTATTCATCGGCTCCGTGCCATTCATGGCTCTTGTCGCTCTATCCCAAGACTTGCGGGAGTTGCACTTTGTCTCTAGGTTCGGGACCGATGTATTTGGTACCCAAACCTCGCGTGAGATCAGCTGGATCGACGTATGGATTTCCCAAATTGTCGAAAGCCTCTGATGTCTCCGGCTCTGCTCGGCTTGCTTCCTCAATGGCGTACACTTGGTGATGTGTTGAAGCTTGATTGTCGTCGATATTGGTGACACCGTCATATAGATCGGCGAAGACCTCACGAATAGAAGTAGATCTGTTGATGAGATCGAAAGCGTCGACGCTGTCGGAGTCGCTGCTTATATTTGAGTCCACAGACGACCCGACGGATATGTTGCTGAATATCTTGACGAGTTCATCACTTGATGCAAGCTTGGTGGAGATTGCCGACAAAATCTCTTCATCGCCGAACTCGAACGATGAAACCGATCCCGATGAATCGGAACCAGCTGCAACCGATCTCGCCGAATCCGATCTTGCGAGACGATGAGATCTTTCCTTCCCGACGCGAAGTGGAACCTTCTGAACTCCATGTCCATGGGCTCCTCCAGATACGCATATGCATCCATACGGGAGGGTGGGTGAGGAACAAAAACGACTAAAGCGGTTTCGATCTGTTTACCTCGATCCGTCGCGTTGCTTGCTACTGAAGATGTTGATGATGTTGAACGTGCCATCGAGATCAGAACCTTGTCGTCTCTAATTCCCACAGACGACGCCAATTGATAAGGGATTAACTTATCAATGCCTACGGGTTGTAGACTAGGGTTTAGTTGGAAGTAGAGGGCAAGTAGATCTCGAAGGTTTCAGCCGGAAAAGTACTCGACTGCTATGAAAACTAGAGTTGCCTGGAAACAATGAACCGATCCTTTCTTTGTCCCTCGACTCCCCCTTATATAGGAGGTGGAGCCGAGGGTTTCGTGATACAAAAGTTTACAGAGTCCGGGAGGGTTTCTGAACCGTCCCGTAGTAATTACAAGTCAATATTCCTAATACAACTCTATCTTTCCAACTATGTAAAACTACAGGTCGTGGGCCTCCATTAAACCCCGGGTACCTTCTTCGGATGGCCCATTGGGGATGCCTATGTCAGGGGTAGATACATGATTTTCCTGGTTTGAATATGTCTAGACCTTGTTTATCAACTTTAGTGCTTACTATATGACATAAGAAGACCTTGGTTTTTCAATTTTTTTGAATTTTTATGCCCATTTGAATCTTGGTCAAATCCTAGGTTTGACCAAGATTTGAACAAGTTTAAATCATGAATATGAAAAATTAAGCATGTATCCTTCTTAGTCACTCCAAAATGTAGCTCTTGGGAGGGTTTTTGAAATTTCCATGTTTGAAACCCAAAATGACTTCTCTTCATGCTTGACTTCATACGACAGAGTTTAGGGTTAGGGGTAGATACATGATTTTCCTGGTTTGAATATGTCTAGACCTTGTTTATCAACTCAATTGAATGCTTACTATATGACATAAGAAGACCTTGGTTTTTTAATTTTTTGATTTTTTTGAATTCTTATGCCCATTTGAATCTTTGTCAGATCCTAGGTTTGACTAATATTTGAACAACTTTAAATCATGAATATGAAAAATTAAGCATCTATCCTTCTTAGTCACTCCAAAATGTAGCTCTTGGGAGGGTTTTGAAATTTCCATGTTTGAAACCAAAAACCAATTCTCTTCATGCATGCTTGACTTCATAAGACAGAGTTTAGGGTTAGGGGTAGATATATACATGATTTTCTGGTTTGAATATGTCTAGACCTTGTTTATCAACTTGAATGCTTACTATATATGACATAAGAATGCTATGTCCTTTGTTTTTTCATTCTTTTGATTTTTTTCTGAATTTTTATGCCCATTTGAATCTTTTGGTCAAATCCTAGGTTTGACCAAGATTTAAACAAGTTTAAAACATGAAAATGAAAAGGGAAGCTTGTATCCTTCTTAGTCACTCTAAAATGAAGTTTTTGGTAGGTTTTTGAAATTACCATGTTTGAAACCCAAAACCACTTCTCTTCATGCTTGACTTCATAAGACAGAGTTTAGGGTTAGGGGTAGATACATGATTTGTATGGTTTGATTATGTCTAGACCTTGTTTATCAACTTGAATGCTAACGATATGACATAAGAAGACTATGTACTTTGGTTTTCATTTTTCTGATTTTTTTAATTTTGTGTCCATTTGAATCTTCGTCAAATCCTAGGATTGACCAAAATTTAAACAAGTTTAAAACATGAAAATGAAAAGGTAATCATGGATCCTTCTTAGTCACTCTAAAATGAAGCTTTTGGGATGTTCTTGAAATTTCCATGTTTGAAACCCAAAACGACTTCTCTTCATGCTTGACTTCATAAGACATAGTTTAGGGTTAGGGGTAGATACATGATTTGTATGGTTTGAATATGTCTAGACCTTGTTTATCAACTTTAATGCTTACTATATGACATAAGAAGATAATGTGCTTTGGTTTTTCATTTTTCTATTTTTTTTGAATTTTATGCCCATATATTTGAATCTTTGTCAAATCCTAGGTTTAACCAGGATTTAAACAAGTTTAAAACATGAAAATGAAAAGGTAAGCCTGGATCCTTCTTAGTCACTCTAAAATGAAGCTTTTGGGAGGTTCTTGAAATTTCCATGTTTGAAACCCAAAACCACTTCTCTTCATGATTGACTTCATAAGACATAGTTTAGGGTTAGCGGTAGATACATGATTTGTATGGTTTGAATATGTCTAGACGTTGTTTATCAACTTTAATGCTTACTATATGACATAAGAAGACTATGTGCTTTGGTTTTTCATTTTTCTGTTTTTTTTTTAATTTTGCGCCCATTTGAATCTCTGTCAAATCCTAGGTTTGACCAAGATTTAGACAAGTTTAACACGTGAAAACGAATAAGTAAGCCTGGATCCTTCTTAGTCACTCCAAAATGTACCAATTGATAGATATGTTAACTTTGCTTCATGGAAAAGATAATGTCATGTAAATGAGTTAACTTGGATTTCCTACCCTTGAATCCATAGGAAACTTTGTTCTAATGCACTATAATAATCAACCAATTTTTTACACCAACAGGTCTGTCACTTACGTGTGGTGCCCATGCGTGAGGTCCCACACTTCAGGGAGCACAGGTCACGTGCAATAGGTACGCAAACTCCCAGCCATTTTCTTTATCAAGAGAAGACGCATCAGGATGCGTATTGGAAGTCTCTGGGTCCTTCAGGATCCTTCGGTTGTCCCTCTCAAAAAAAAAACAAATCTCTCTCATTCTCGGCCTCGCTCGACTCGCTCGCTCGCTCGCACCTCCTCCTCACTGACAAACCCTGCACAACAGTCAACATCATCATCACCCGAAAATGGGGAGACACCATAATGCTCTCCCTTCTTCTCTCCTTCCGAGTGATCCCTCTTCCTCCGAGTTTCACTCGACGGGCAAACACATATGTGCTGCATAGTAATAATAAAAAGGTAGAAAAATCGACCTACGAATCTATAATTAAATACTAGGTTAAACTAGGGCTTTGCCCAATACTACAGATCAAGGTTCAAAAAAATCCAACTACGGGGTTTGAACAACCCCATTTATAATCAAAGAATTTTTTCGACGTCATCCAAATGGCCTCAAACTATAGCATGGGCGGATCCAAACTATAGCCAAGGGGGCAGCTGCCCCCACTCAATTTTCTGAAACCTTGTAATATGTTAAGCTAAAGGCTGGTTTGCCCGCACTTAGAAATGATATTTGCATCACTTATCATATGTTTGCCCATTTGAATCTTGTTAAATCCTAGATTTGACCAAGATAATTTAAACAAGTTTAAAACATGAAAATGAAAAGGGAAGCTTGTATCCTTCTTAGTCACTCTAAAATGAAGTTTTTGGTAGGTTTTTGTAATTACCATGTTTGAAACCCAAAACCACTTCTCTTCATGCTTGACTTCATAAGACAGAGTTTAGGGTTAGGGGTAGATACATGATTTGTATGGTTTGAATATGTCTAGACCTTCTTTATCAACTTGAATGCTTACGATATGACATAAGAAGACTATGTACTCTGGTTTTCATTTTTCTGATTTTTTAAATTTTGTGTCAATTTGAATCTTGGTCAAATCCTAGGTTTGACCAAGATTTAAACAAGTTTAAAACATGAAAATGAAAATGTAATCATGGATCCTTCTTAGTCACTCTAAAATGAAGCTTTTGGGATGTTCTTGAAATGCCCATGTTTGAAACCCAAAACGACTTCTCTTCATGCTTGACTTGATAAGACATAGTTTAGGGTTAGAGGTAGATACATGATTTGTCTGGTTTGAATATGTCTAGACCTTGTTTATCAACTTTAATGCTTACTATATGACATAAGAAGACTATGTGCTTTTGTTTTTCATTTTTCTATTTTTATGAATTTTATGCCCATATATTTGAATCTTTGTCAAATCCTAGGTTTGACCAGGATTTAAACAAGTTTAAAACATGAAAATGAAAAGGTAAGCCTGGATCCTTCTTAGTCACTCTAAAATGAAGCTTTTGGGAGGTTCTTGAAATTTCCATGTTTGAAACCCAAAACCACTTCTCTTCATGATTGACTTCATAAGATAGAGTTTAGGGTTAGGGGTAGATATATACATGATTTTTCTGGTTTGAATATGTCTAGACCTTGTTTATCAACGTGAATGCTTACTATATGACATAAGAAAACTATGTGCTTTGGTTTTTTATTTTTCTGATTTTATTTTTATTTTTGATGCCCATTTGAATCTTGGTCAAATCCTAGGTTTGACCAACATTTAAACAAGTTTAAAACATGAAAATGAAAAGGGAAGCATGTATCCTTCTTAGTCACTCTAAATGAAGTTTTTGGGACGTTTTTGAAATTTCCATGTTTGAAACCCAAAACGACTTCTCTTCATGCTTGACTTCATAATACAAAGTTTAGGGTTAGGGGTAGATACATGATTTGTATGGTTTGAATATGTCTAGACCTTGTTTATCAACTTTAATGGTTACTATATGACATAAGAAGATTATGTGCTTTGGTTTTTCAATTTTCTATTTTTTTTTGAATTTTATGCCCATATATTTGAATCTTTGTCAAATCCTAGGTTTGACCAGGATTTAAACAAGTTTAAAACATGAAAATGAAAAGGTAAGCCTGGATCCTTCTTAGTCACTCTAAAATGAAGCTTTTGGGAGGTTTTTGAAATTTCCATGTTTGAAATCCAAAACCACTTCTCTTCATGATTGACTTCATAATAAGACATAGTTTAGGGTTAGGGGTAGATACATGATTTGTATGGTTTGAATATGTCTCGACCTTGTTTATCAACTTTAGTGCTTACTATATGACATAAGAAGACTATGTGCTTTGGTTTTTCATTTTTTGTTTTCTATGAATTTTCCGCCCATTTGAATCTCTGTCAAATCCTAGGTTTGACCAAGATTTAGACAAGTTTAACACGTGAAAACGAATAAGTAAGCCTGGATCCTTCTTAGTCACTCCAAAATGTACCAATTGATAGATGTGTTAACTTTGCTTCATGGAAAAAATAATGTCATGTAAATGAGTGCTTGTGACGGTAAAGCACACGTCCGTTGGGAACCCCAAGAGGAAGGTGTGATGCGTACAACAGCAAGTTTTCTCTCAGTAAGAAACTAAGGTTATCGAACCAGTAGGAGATGAAGGCCACGTGAAGGTTGTTGGTGAAGGAGTGTAGTGCGGCGCAACACTAGAGATACCAGCGCCAACGTGGAACCTGCACAACACAATCAAAATACTTTGCCCCAACTTAACAGTGAGGTTGTCAATCTCACCGGCTTGCTGTAAACAAAGGATTAAACGTATGGTGTGGAGAATGATCTTTGTTTGCAAAGAACACCAGAGAACAATGATTGCAGTAGGTTGTATTTCAGATGTAAAAGAATGGACCGGGGTCCACAGTTCACTAGTGGTGTCTCTCCAATAAGATAAATAGCATGTTCGGTGAACAAATTACAGTTGGGAAATTGACAAATAGAGAGGGCATAACAATGCACATACATATCATGATGACTACTATGAGATTTACTTAGGGCATTATGACAAAGAACATAGACCGCTATCCAGCATGCATCTATGCCTAAAAAGTCCACCTTCGGGTTAGCATCCGCACCCCTTCCAGTATTAAGTTGCAAACAACAGACAATTGCATTAAGTACTGTGTGTAATGTAATCAATACAAATATCCTTAGACAAAGCATTGATGTTTTATCCCTAGTGGCAACAGCACATCCACAACCTTAGAACTTTCTGTCACTGTCCCAGATTCAATGGAGGCATGAACCCACTATCGAGCATAAATACTCCCTCTTGGAGTCA
The DNA here is from genome assembly GCF_019359855.2 of Lolium perenne. Taxonomy (NCBI): domain Eukaryota; kingdom Viridiplantae; phylum Streptophyta; class Magnoliopsida; order Poales; family Poaceae; genus Lolium; species Lolium perenne. Next base: position 221,166,787 of record NC_067247.2, read on the forward strand.
CAAGTATCAACTTGGCCAGAGCCTCTACTAGCAACGGAGAGCATGCAAGAACATAAATAACACATATATGATAGATCGATAATCAACTTGACATAGTATTCCATATTCATCGGATCCCAACAAACACAACATGTAGCATTACAAATAGATGATCTTGATCATGATAGGCAGCTCACAAGATCTAAACATGATAGCACAAGAGGAGAAGACAACCATCTAGCTACTGCTATGGACCCATAGTCCAAGGATGAACTACTCACGCATCAGTCCGGAGGCGGGCATGGTGATGTAGAGACCTCCGGTGATGATTCCCTCTCCGGCAGGGTGCTGGAGGTAACAGCGGAGTTGTCAATTCAGCTGCACCTGGAAACAGACTTGCTCGCAAGAGTTTATGAGTAGTAACAGTTTTATAGCAGTAGCAGTGGTGAAATAACAGCAGCAGTGAAACAAAGACAGGAGTAGTGATTATAGTAAACAGCAGGATTAAAATACTGTAGGCACAGGGATGGATGAACGGGCGTTACATGGATGAGAGAAACTCATGTAACAATCAAAGCAGGGCATTTGCAGATAATAATAAAGCGGTGTCCAAGTACTAAGCAATCCATAGGCATGTGTTCCATATATAGTCGTACGTGCTCGCAATGAGAAACTTGCACAACATCTTTTGTCCTACCAGCCGGTGGTAGCCGGGCCTCTAGGGAATCTACTGGAAATTAAGGTACTCCTTTTAATAGAGCACCGGAGCAAAGCATTAACACTCCGTGAACACATGTGATCCTCACATCACTGCCTTCCCCTCCGGTTGTCCCAATTTCTGTCACTTTGGGGCCTCGGGTTCCGGACAGCGACATGTGTATACAACTTGCAGGTAAGATCACAAAACAATGCATATCATCATGAAACAATAACATGTTCAGATCTGAGATCATGACACTCGGGCCCTAGTGAAAAGCATTAAGCATAACAAGTTGCAACAATATCATCAAAGTACCAATTACGGACACTAGGCACCATGCCCTAACAATCTTATGCTATTACATGACCAATCTCATCCAATCCCTACCATCCCCTTCAGCCTACAGCGGGGGAATTACTCACACATGGATGGGGGAAACATTGCTGGTCGATGGAGAGGTGTCGGTGGTGATGATGGCGATGATCTCCTCCAATTCCCCGTCCCGGCGGAGTGCCAGAACAGAGTTTCTGGTCCCGAGACGGAGTTTCGCGATGTGGCGGCGTTCTGGATGGTTTCTGGCGACTTCGACTTCCCGTCTCGCGTTTTTAGATCGAAACCCTTAAGTAGTCCAGAGGAGGGCGTTAGAGGCCAGCCGAGGGGGCCACACGCTAGGGCGGCGCGCCCCCCCCTCCAGGCCGTGCCGGCCTAGTGTCTGGGGGGCCTGGGCCTCCCCCAGGTCTGCCCTTCTGGCTCCGTGATTCTTCTGGAAAAATAGGCCCTTCGACATAATTTCTGGGGATTTTCCTGAAAGTTGAATTTCTGCACAAAAACGAGACACCAGAGCAATTCTGCTGAAAACAGCGTTAGTACGTGTTAGTTGTATCCAAAATACACAAATTAGAGGCAAAACAATAGCAAAAGTGTTCGGGAAAGTAGATACGTTTTGGACGTATCAACTCCCCCCAAGCTTAGCTTATTGCTTGTCCTCAAGCAATTCAGTTAACAACTTAGTGCGATAAAAGAACTTTCACGAACACATTTGTTCATATGATGTAAATATTCTCATGATATGGACAAGTACTTAGGCAATTCATAATAAGATACATGCAAATAAGATCATCTAATAGCTATGTCAATCATGGAAAAGGTACCAACAAATTAATAATAAGCATCATGAATCATGTCTATCAGCAGGATTGCAATGTTCATAAAAAGATATGATAAAGTGGTATCTCGCTTCCCCTTATTTGTACAGCAAAACATAAATGCTCGGGCACCTCTGAAGTTCATGGAAAGACTAGAAGTAGAGATGGTCAAAGATAAAAGCATCAAAGTTATACCACAGTCAATCACATTTTGGGACAAGCATATCATACTAAGAATGACAGTTCTGCTCTCAAGAAAGTGCTCAAAGAAAGGATGGTGACACAACATGAAAGTAAAAGATTGACCCTTCGCAGAGGGAAGCAGGGATTAACATGCGCTAGAGCTTTTCATTTTTAAAACAGGAGTAAAATTATTTTGAGAGGTGTTTGTTGTTGTTGTCAACGAATGGTAATGGGTACACCAACTACCTCGCCAACCAGACTTTCAAGAGTGGCTCCCATGAAGGACGTTATTTCTACCAGCAAGGTAGATCATCCCTCTTCTTTTTTGTTTACACACGTACTTTAGTTTTATTATGGGTGATACTCCCCCCAACCTTTGCTTACACAAGCCATGGCTAACCGAATCCTCGGGTGCCTTCCAATCAATCTCATACCATGGAGGAGTGTCGATTAGCAAAATTAAGTTGCTTACTGATGAATCAGAGCAAAACGTGTGAAGAGAATTATTAATGAGGTTATTAGTTGGGGCTGGGCACCCCGTTGCCAGCTCTTATTATGCAAGTCTGTCAAAAGTAAATGACAAGGTCGAAAGATAAACACCACATACTTCCTCATGAGCTATAAAACATTAACACAAATTGAGAAGCATTTTGAAGGTTTAAAGGGTAGCGCATGAGAATTTACTTGGAATGGTTTGAAATGCCATGCATAGGTATTTATGGTGGACACTTTGGAATAACTTAGTTTTCAGGGGTTTGGAGGCACGAGCAGCGTTCCCGCTCAGTACAAGTGAAGGCTAGCAATAGACTAGGGAACGACAATCAAGAGAGCAGTCACTATCATAATCATGCTTGCGGCAAAATAAATTAACGGAGGCATAAAAGTGATACAAGAACTCTGAGGCAAAGTAAATCATCGAGGCTTAATTGACTTTTGTTCAGTCATATGCATGCGTGAGCATGTGCCAAGTCAATTCGAATGAATTATTCAGAGAGGATACCACAATGTCATACCTATTTATGAATAAAACAATGCAAGCAAACATCCATGACATGCTACTCATATTAATAAACTGGAGCTAAACATGAGAGATCATGAACTACTAGACTTTCTTAAATGACATATACCTCACATGAACCAACTAAGCATGCTCACATGGATGAGTATTTCTCCTATAAAAGCTCCTAGATGACCCGGCCAACCAGGCCATCTGAGAGGGGCAAATCCATCCGGATCGCACGTTTGACCATGCACAGTAAAACCCACCTCCCGCTTTCTACCTCAACCGTCCGATTTAGTAATTTCTTTCTCACCGTTCGCTGCTCATTCTGAGTTTGTGACGCCTGGGCCCGTGCGTGCTTGGGGCCACTCGTCTGGGACTGCTCGCGTCCGTGCTCGCGTCCGTGAGAAAACCACAAACGGTGAAACCCTAGCCAACCAGAGCCTCTCTCTCCTCTCCAATCCCGTGCCCACTCTTCTCCCCCAATCCCCGCTCCTCTCCTCCTCCTGAATCCGCCGCCTCCTCTGGCTTTCTCTCCCGCGTGCTGGTCGCGGACGGTGAGCGGCGGGCGCGGTCGACTTCCTGAAGGAGGCTAGCGGCGGGCGGCGAGGAGACCGGCGCGGGCGGCGAGGAGACCGGCTCAGAGGTCGAGCTCGCGCCGTCTCACCCTCTCAGCCGTGTATGAGGGCACAACGGCATCGGCTGCCTCGGGAGAGGAGGATGTGGTGGCGGCGGTCCTTGGTGCGGGACATCCGCTCGAACTGGCGCGGGGGAGACCGGATGAGGCAACGGCGGCGAGGCTCGAGATCTCCGGTCGCCACCATCTCCGCGCCGGTGGGGCTCGAGATCCCCCGCCTCATCCTCTCCTGCCTCTGCTTGGGCGAGGAGGCAACAGATCGGGAGGCAGCGAGATGAAGCCTTCGATCCTTCTTCTATGGCGCCACCTCGACCTCCCGTTTCTTCCTCCTCCGCGTACGCTCTTTTCTTCTTTGTCTTCACCCTCTCATTCTCTCCATCTCAGGCAGCAGCAAGCATGACGAGGATGGAGACGAACCAGTGGTGACACACGAGGAGGGCGGCATACCACGATGGTGGATCTAGAGTGCTGGGAAGGTTATATTCTTCAAAATTCCCCTGAATACAAATGCTCATTTTGCAACGATCTGTTGACATGTGCCTTCCTATACGGGTTTAGTGACACATAGCCAGTTTTATTGGGCATGATTCTGCAGATGTAGCAAATTTCTAGCACACGGATTCATGAGTGCTGCAAATTTATATACTGCAAATTTATATATAGTGCTTGTGTACTGGTGCGTCAGGGGAGAATTTCTTCATTGGACTAGGTGATCATATTTTTCTGCAAGTAGCTTATTCATGTGGTCTTAATAATGCCAATAAACTGATGAATATTTTTCTTGTGATTTGAAGATTTGGTTTGCAAGCATAGCATATATGCATGTGCGTGAGCAAGTGAAATGTCACTTGAAAACAACTCTTGTTGATGAAAACTATTTCTATTGTTACTTATGATGCAGAGAATGCCCATGGTGTGCTTACTGGTCCCATGGTATGGTGGCGTTGAGAAATATGTATACTTTCATTGAGTATGTCCGCACCAGAGTCCAAGACCACGGGTGAAAGGTAATATAATCAATCTTTGTTTTGGTATATTTCTTGCATTCTCAGGATTTTTTAAAATGCGAGGACTGTATAGTTCATTGTGTCTAGGCATATCTTGCGTAGGTGCACATACGCATCTCTGTTCAATGTACCATGGACATGCTCTCATGTTGCCCAAACTGATACTGATTTATTTTTTTATGTTAGTGTTGTTTTCTGATGTTGGTTCGAAGCTAAAAGTGGAAGTGATGAGCTGACGTGTATTTGGTGTGACATATTGGATCGCTCTGTCATTGAAGCTTTACTCAGAATGCAGCATTATGTTTGTTAGGTTAATGCAACTCCACTCTATAGATTGGTTTTAGTGGGTTGCTTTGTTTTGGTTAGGTGTTTTCTACACTACTATTTGATCTTCTAACGCATACATGGTATATGCCGACTAATGGAAAATATGAGCTATATGTTCCAAATAATGATTTCTTCCACAGATCTGACAAAAAAGGGAGAACACCAAGAAGAGTGTGTTCAGGGATAGAGGACGGCCGAGGAATCATCTAGCTTACTGAAGCAAAGGTAGTTATCTTGAATAAGATATGCATTTTCCTGCTTAATTATTTTTATTTCCTCTTATAAACCTGTTGAATGAATGTGGTCCAATTATTTAATCCTACAATTTTTAGGGATGATTCCTTGAAAAGTGCAACGGCAGTGCCTTATGTTCAAGTATTCCTAGCTACATCGCTTCAGTTGGTCCATATGTTCACTGAATGGGAATGTCTCTTCAGATTAAGGTAATAAGTACCATGTTCAGCAATTTCGGTTTGTCCCCGGTCATTTCATACAATGTTTCCTAAATCAAAATATATACTGGCCTTGGAGTGTCCAGTTGCATGAAACAAGTGTGCCTCATGTATTTTGTTCTTCTACAGTTTGGGGATATGACTATTTTCTTTGCAGTCGCTTACTAGCCTCCATTAAATCTCTTTTCAATCGTGAGCTCCTTGGCAGCAGAGGCAGACGACGTTGCTTGATGGCCCCCATTCTATCCCCTTTCCGATGCATATGCAAATTCTATTGTGCATTGTTTTTAGTTAAAATCGTGAGCTCCTCTGCTCAGCTTTATTCCGTTACCCCATTTACATTATTGATTTCATTATGTAAGCATGCGAGAGGGAGGCTTGAGCATGTGCAAAGAAGTTATTACTTATTAAGATCAGTTGTGCCACTGGTGCGAAGGGAATTGGAGCACCTGGACACTTATGGCAAGCAAAAGTCTAGCCTTCTGCCAATCTACCTTTTTTGCTGACATTTTTTTTATCTTTAACACGTGATGTAGTTACAGTGAAATTAGAGTTATATGATCATTTTGCACTACACCAATGTCTCATATCTCCTTAGTTTAGCCAGTAAAAGATTCAGATATGTATTCTAGCAGAATATCTTTCCATGTGGCATCTGCATGTAGATAATGTACTCCAATAAACGCTTCTATGTAGCTTTGTCTTATTGAGGTTTAATTTTCTCAGCACCACTGTATATTTTGTTTGGTGCCTTGGTCTCGGAGAACCTAATGAATTTACTTGATGTCAAAGGTATTTAGGATAGAAGAATCGTTTGTATACACCTTCGTGCTTATTATTGAGTGGGTTTAAAATGCATACAATGCGTGCTTTTTCATGTATATAGACACCACTGACATGGTTATGTACCTGATCTGTATTGTTTCCAAAATTAGGTTGGTCCAATTTATTTGTTCATTTTCAATATAAGTTCAGCTACTTATTTCTAAATTTTCCTATTTATTTAGGCTGCTAATGCTTCGCTCTGCTCGCTATGGATATGTCGGCCGGCGCCAGCTTCTTCCTCCCCATCGGCCAGGTGACCATGTTTACTCCTCCCTCTTCACCGGCCAGGCCAACTCGCCGGCACCTCTCACCTCACCGGCCCAGGAGAGATCCCCTCCCTCAAAGTCGCCGCGTCCTATGCTCGCCGCCGTCCATGAGCCGATTCCGCAGTGCAGATGAGCCTGAAGGTAAATTTGCTTTCAGTTGCTTATTCATCCTTGTTGGATCTTGTTTATAGCACATATACTTGCTTTCAGTTGCTTATGATCAACTCAAGCTAGCAAATTTCTTTTGTTGTACAGTTGGCCACTATTGGCATATGTGATAATATGCATATTTGTCAGTGTTCATGGTACTACCTCCCTATCACTCGCACACCTAGATATTTTCTTGCGAGCTATAACCTAAATTAAGGTTTGACACTTTCTGTTAACTGCAGATCTTAATATATATTTCAGACTACCATTTAACCCTTATTGTAAATTTTACCCACATTTTTTAACCAACGTTTCTAAACCCATTTAATGGTTTTCGTTTTATGTGTTGGCCTAATTACCCGACTTCAAAATGTTCAGATCGAGGTTGTCCTACTTCAGGGTAGTGAGCTGCAGCATTTTGGCGCTCAGTTGGCGCTGGAGGTTATTCAGGCACCATCCACAAATTAAGTAAGATATAGCTCTCTTCACCGTAATTTTGTCAAGGGGTCCGCAATGAAATGGACAATTACGCCAAGATAGGCATATAAGAAGGTGGGGTTTGGGGTATGCTTGACTATACCTTTGTATCAATTGTTCTGTTGCACTTTTATTCTTCTAAAAAATAGCGGATATCCCTTCTTCAGTAATTTTCCAGTGTTAATATACATGCTGGTTTTGCTGCCATAATAGATCCTCAAGATCAGCGATGGCGATGGCGACGGTGCATCGACGAGCTTGATGAGATGGCGCATTGACAAGCAAAAAGTCATGGGGATTCCCGCTGTTCGTGAGGGGTTGTGTGATGCGGCTATGGGGCGGCGGAGGTCCACACATCAGACGTATCTAGGCTGTGCGCACAGATGATGTTGAGGCTCCGTGACCTCTACAACCCGAGCAAAGACAGCAGCAGTTCGCCACTTCAACTGTTACTCTACTCCATCCACTAAATTTTCTTCAGTTCAATATCTGCATATATATGGTGATAATTTTAGTGGGCCACAAGGTGTTGGCAATCGTTGGGTTCTGTATTCTACAAAATATCAGCAGCTTGTTTAATCTTCAGTTGCGGTGCTTTCATGTTATCATGAATTGTGGGAAAACAGTATATTGTGTGTTCCTTCTTGCATCCAGCTTGACTGTTTACTCTGGAAGGAGCAGTTCGTGGAGTGGGTCTGAAGCAATTGGGTAGCAGACATAATATTAGGTGAGAGTTGCTTAATGTGTAGGTGGGTAGAATATTAGTTTCATGGTCTACTTTACAAGAGAAAGCAAGTAGAATATTACGTAGGAGTTGCTTCATATTTACTGTCTCTAATTTTCCGTACCATTTTACGGTAGGATTGCATACAGTGGCATTAATATATTTCATTACATTCTCTTTTCAGAAAAACTGCACTAAGATCCTTATGCTTTTAGTCAGACATACCTTCTGTTATTGCTCAAGGGTTTAACATTGTTGTTAAATAAAATTTTACAACTAACTTGACATGTAAATGGTGCGACATTACAGAGGGGGTGGACTTTGATGTCAGTATGACACACTATACTTATTGTACTCCATAAATATTTTCAGCAGAGAAATAGAATCCTACAAGATCAACATGTTTTCAGTATTTGCCTCTAATGATTAAATTATCTCTTTTCCGTGTTCGAATTAGTTATTCCGTTGTGTTTCCATTTTCCATGTTGGCTAACTATAATAATAAATAAAAATTTAGAGTAGTGGATTTTTATGTGCCATTTGGTGTTAGCCTCCCTAATTCTCTTATGGATTTCTGTTCGGCAGGCTGCTACAGAGGGGGTGGACTTTGATGTCAGTATGCTACAAAGGATGTTGAAGAAATTGGTGATTTTCTTTATTTAATTAAAGAAACAGATTATATGAATGCATGGTGATTTGAAAAAATGTGGTTTATTTATTTCAAGTGTTCTAAATTACTCATTAATCCGATATAAATTAAGGCTGCAAAGGGGGTCATGCAATGACTATGAACTAAGGGTGATATGTATTTTTTGGTGTTTATTCTTCTATGAGCTACCAACCATATATGTTGCAAGCTGATAAGGTGCCTTTTTAGGTTATGAGAAGCGATTATCTTTGTGCCTCCATGGCGAGCAGCACCGGCTGCATCTGGCCCCAGCGCATCTTTGGAAATTTGGAATGATAAAAGGAATTGGTCAAACTACAGAAATTGTGACCCTGGGGAGCCGCCCTGGGCCTGACCACCGTTGGTTCAGCGTTCTTCTCTGCCTGCGGAGTTTCCTGTCGTGCATGCGTACGGTTGAGGTTGGTTCGTCGTTCTTCTCTCCTCTCTTTCGCGCTGGCTTACTGTGTTCGTTGCCCTCCATGCCATGTTCTTGTTAATTGGCTTGCCTAATTTTCCTTTTTGCATCCAGGTCTAGGATGTTCATCCACATCTCGTTTAACTTGTTTTTCTGACTGAAGTTAGGAAAATTATATAGCTACCATGATATATTGCATTCAGTAGCATAAACCAGAGTTTATGCATTGTATTGATTGTGCCAACTTGTGCACACTGGCCCCAGAGGCAAGATGCCAATACCATCAGGTTCCTTACCTTCTTTGCTTGGATATATGTTTGCTAGGTTAGTGATTGATCATTTTTTTCTATAATTCTTTTAGCTAGCCAATTGCCTGCTTCATCATGAGTTCTTGTCCATTGCGCTAATGGTGATTATCCACTGCATTTAACGAGTATTTAATCTGCTAAAATTTCATACAACCTTAAATTTTAACGAGCAAATATTTCTAATAATTTCTGGTTCCGGTAGTATCAGTTAAGGGGCTAAAAATCTCGAACCAAACTCTCTCTGGTCACGGTTTATTTCGCTTATTCTAGCTTTTGTTATTTGTCGTTAACAGGTTAGTATTTTCAATCGTTGTTAATTTTTCCATCTGCTCAATTCTTCCATTTGGTGTTAGCCTCCCTAATTCTCTTATGGATTTCTGTTCGGCAGGCTGCTACAGAGGGGGTGGACTTTGATGTCAGTATGCTACAAAGGATGTTGAAGAAATTGGTGATTTTCTTTATTTAATTAAAGAAACAGATTATATGAATGCATGGTGATTTGAAAAAATGTGGTTTATTTATTTCAAGTGTTCTAAATTACTCATTAATCCGATATAAATTAAGGCTGCAAAGGGGGTCATGCAATGACTATGAACTAAGGGTGATATGTATTTTTTGGTGTTTATTCTTCTATGAGCTACCAACCATATATGTTGCAAGCTGATAAGGTGCCTTTTTAGGTTATGAGAAGCGATTATCTTTGTGCCTCCATGGCGAGCAGCACCGGCTGCATCTGGCCCCAGCGCATCTTTGGAAATTTGGAATGATAAAAGGAATTGGTCAAACTACAGAAATTGTGACCCTGGGGAGCCGCCCTGGGCCTGACCACCGTTGGTTCAGCGTTCTTCTCTGCCTGCGGAGTTTCCTGTCGTGCATGCGTACGGTTGAGGTTGGTTCGTCGTTCTTCTCTCCTCTCTTTCGCGCTGGCTTACTGTGTTCGTTGCCCTCCATGCCATGTTCTTGTTAATTGGCTTGCCTAATTTTCCTTTTTGCATCCAGGTCTAGGATGTTCATCCACATCTCGTTTAACTTGTTTTTCTGACTGAAGTTAGGAAAATTATATAGCTACCATGATATATTGCATTCAGTAGCATAAACCAGAGTTTATGCATTGTATTGATTGTGCCAACTTGTGCACACTGGCCCCAGAGGCAAGATGCCAATACCATCAGGTTCCTTACCTTCTTTGCTTGGATATATGTTTGCTAGGTTAGTGATTGATCATTTTTTTCTATAATTCTTTTAGCTAGCCAATTGCCTGCTTCATCATGAGTTCTTGTCCATTGCGCTAATGGTGATTATCCACTGCATTTAACGAGTATTTAATCTGCTAAAATTTCATACAACCTTAAATTTTAACGAGCAAATATTTCTAATAATTTCTGGTTCCGGTAGTATCAGTTAAGGGGCTAAAAATCTCGAACCAAACTCTCTCTGGTCACGGTTTATTTCGCTTATTCTAGCTTTTGTTATTTGTCGTTAACAGGTTAGTATTTTCAATCGTTGTTAATTTTTCCATCTGCTCAATTCTTCTTGTGTTCTAATGTTACAGTGTAGTAGAATTTAAAAAGTGATGTTAGTATATGCTCAATTCTCATTTAGACCATATAAAAACATGCCTTTGGTCGAGTTTACCATATTCTAGGAATGGTTGACTGACCAACCTAGGGTGAAAATACTTGGTTGCACTTGAATGTGCTAATGCTAGGGTGAAAATGCTGAACCTGCTGAGCCTAAGGTAGCAGCACGTAGTAGTAGCTATATTCAGCGGATAGTGGTTATTTTCCAGGTAAAGTATAGATGCGAGATATGATATGCCTCCTTTTTATGATCGTTATAGTCACTTTATTTTTCTTTTTGTTGGGACTTTGGTTTGTAAGGGGAAAGGTTTTAAAGAGCGACCAGGGCATTATTAGGAACCATATGGTGATTTCGTGTTCAGGAAAAACAAATGCCATATATTATCAGAGTTAAATTTAAAAATGCTATGATGATGGCTCCCATATGGTGATTTAGTGCTCAGGAAAAACAATTGCCACGGTTGTTGATAGAAAGCTCAAACTTCTTAGGTTTTTTCGTTGCTTGGGGTTAACAGCTTGCTGCTGCCTTGGTGCTATTGTGATTCCCAGTACTTTTTAGAAGCTTACAGTATATTTATTTTGGATAGTTGGTTGTATTTTTCATCTGTTGCCAATAAATCATCTGTTTATCTGTCACATGACCATGTCACTGCCTTCTAAACCATATTTCCACTCCAAAGCAGTCTTACCTATTTACTAACTGATCCTTGTTTCTACGAGGAAACCAAAAAGAATAGTTGGCAATACCACCCAAAAATTCAGCTGCCAATGTTTTGGTTCTCAGGGTCAATTGAGTTACTCATCTTGAAGTTGAGACAAACCTACAAGGCTATAGTGCGATGAAAAATATGAGGTGAATCACTTTTCTATTGTCTCTAGCATTTTTCTTGTTTACTGCACATCCATTTATTTGGTACGGTTAGCTAAGGTAACAGTGCAACACCCCCTTGATCCATCAGGTAATATATGCCTTCAAAAGTTGTTTGTGCAATAGTAATATCCTAGCAAGTATTCTGAAAGAGAGCCATAGTTTCCAATGTAACGACAGGAGTTCTACTGGTTACTTTCTTCGGGCTCGGTATTAGAAAAGCTTTGGATTCACGGTGATCTTCAACTTAAAATTTATTTCAATTTTTGTGGTTTTGGATGTTCAGGTCAGATAGGTCATATTTTTCTTCTATATGTTGATGGAAAACGGAGCACCGCTGTGCTTCTCTGTTTGGAATCTTTTCGTCTCCGTTTTGAGCTGTAATTTGTAGTCTAGGAGTTAAATCAAGCTTTGCTGCTATAGAATGTTTATTTGCCTTTTCTTGAAGGAAATCATTTCATTGTCTGAGTTACTTGTTCTATACAACCTGATCTATATTTTATTTGTGCTTAGGTTGATGGGATATCGAATATCTAAAACCGGCATGATGTATCCTGGGGGCATAGTCCTGACCAGTGACTACCGCAGGAAAGCTGGGGAGCCATCAGAGGATTTTGCTACATACATCCAGCAGAGAGGCTATGACCTTCATGATTCAACCTACGGAAATTTTGCTTCTATGTTTGCAGTAAAATTTTCATGAAACCTGAAAGATTTGTTTCTAAAGTGGTGAACCATTCTAACATCTGTTTGCACATGATCCCAGATGCTCGAGGATGCCAATTTCCATAGTGTCATCGCCCAAGACCGCACCGACCAGGTTATCCAATTCCTCGTAAATTGCTTGGGAAACTGCACAAATTTCTTCAGAGGCTAACATGATCATCGTTGTCTACGTTGTTTCAGTTCCTGGGGTTCCTGGAGAGGTAGTTGCCTTTAACCGAGAAGACCAAACAGGCTTTCTGGGCACCTAGGTTAACGTTTTGAACCCTATTTATTTTGTGCCTTTCCTTTTTATCATCTCTGGTTACTCACTACATCCACCTATGCTCTATCATTGGGAGGACTACGACGACATCGCAAAGGGCTTGAGCTTGAAGCTGAAGCAGAGCTGCTTGAGTGATCCACTACTTGAGGTGATATTGCGAGCATCATCATGGTTTATTAATAGGAATATATTGTTGTGGCACTGCAGTGGCGTATTGGTAATTGATAGTGCTGATTCCGGATACATGTAAACTCCTTACAAATACTTTCATTTATACCGTGAATATGTTGTTGTGGTGCTGCAGTCGTGTATATATGTGTCACATGTTACTATTTGTAAGACAAGGCTTATGATTTCAATATGTATGGCTTTAGTGTTTGCGCCAGGGCGGAATGGGTCATCTTCCTTTGCAAATAAAAAGATCGAGTCTATTTACATGTAAATAAAAATATAGCATTATATTTAAATTAGTCTTTACCAAAATACCTTTGCTGCCACTACTATTTACTGAGTAAGAGAAATGTTTGAATGTATGTATATAAAATCGACATATGTTCTGTTACTTTGCTTGATAAATGTTTGCTGACATTGAGGTTTTCTTAATACTATAATAAACTAAAACTTATAAGTTAAATTCTAATTTAATTCTGCCATTTGCGCGATAGCGCAACCGGTCATCTAGTATGTACAAAAATGAAAACAAATAGAGTTCATACCAGCCTATCGCCACAGTCGAATTGTCGTAGATCGTCATTATTGCCTTTCACTTGTGTAGCTTGGATAATATGGAATGAAAACCACGCTCCAGCCATCGAAGATCATTGAACTCCAAAATGAACTTTACAAAACCAAAGAAGAACAGCAAATATTTTTGGTGTTTTCGAATTGGAAATAAGAACAAAAGGAAACAAGCAAACAAAGCAAAATCTTTTTGGATTTTCTTATAGCAAACCAACGATAGCAAATAAAGCAAAATAAATGCAAGAAACCAAAATAAGCAAATGGTGAAGAGAAACAACAGAAATATTTTTGATCTTTTTGTGTTTTAGGGAAGAAACAAAGCAAAAACAAGAAAATGAAGACTAGAAGAGTCAAATAAACACACAGCTGCAGGAATTCGTCAAACTTGACAGCAGTACAGTAATCGATTTTTAAGAAATTCTTCCGCTGCCCAGCTCGAAAAGTGTTCAACTAATGAAAGTTAGATAACAACCTGGGGAACATGAAAAAAAATTGTCTTCGCAAAATAACGTTCTGGCTGTTTTTGAGAATTTTTTTGGTATCAGTCCAGAATCTGTTTTTAGGCAGCACTTCCCCAAATATCATCTCCCTCTTATTAGAAAACCACTTTAAGAAACTAAACAAGTATGTACAATTATCCAGCAACTATAAAATGCAAAGAATGAGTGATGCCGGTATACCTCCCCTCAAGCTTAGGCTTTTGACTCTTCTTGATCACATTATATCACCCTTCTCTCTTGACCCTTGAAAACTTCTGCCACACCAAACTTCTCATAAACTTCATTAGAGGGGTTAGTACTCAAAAACTTTAATCCACTTTAGTCCTATAGTGACAAATTGCAAGAACTCAATAAAACATTAGCTATAGCTATCCACTTCTAGAAAGCCTTACTTAAAGTCTACAAGAGACAATGCAAAAAAACAGAGACAGAATCTGCCAAAACAGGACAGCCAGTAAAGACGAATTTTTTCGAGGTACTTCCGTTGCTCAAATCAGAAAACTCAAAACTAATGAAAGTTGCGTACATATCTGAGGATCACGCGTGAATTTTTACAGAATTTTTAGATTCTCCTACAGAGAGAAAAACTCAAATTCGTGACAGCTAAAAATTTGTTTCTGCGCAGAAATCCAAATCTAGCATCAACTTTCTATTAGAGACTTTACTTGGCACCATAATGCAATAAAGTAAAGATACAAAGGTATTACTACAGTATTAACAAGCACCTTAACTCAAATATAAAAATTGTTGTAATAAAATAATGGGTTGTCTCCCATAAGCGCTTTTCTTTAACGCCTTTCAGCTAGGCGCAGAAGATTTTAATGATGCTCACATGAAAACTAAAGCATCTTGCAAAACAAGTACTGCTACAGAAAGTAGAACAAGTGGAAGAAGAAAGAGATGTTGTTTAGTTCCTCTATGCATATAAAATGAATTTGTTAACAAGGTTGATCAAGTCTTGCCACCAGATAAATTTTACATAGCATAAGAAGAAATAAACCTCAAATCAATCATGTTACCTTGAATTGTATTGATATGGATCCAATCATAATATTTTGATATTCTTCTTTGGGCTCATATATAGGACAATCAATAGCTCCAACTTTGATAGTTCTCACATTAGAAATTGTATTAACTCCACATACTTTATCAATCCTCTTGGGGAAATAAACGGTATGCTCCTTGTCATCAACATTGAAAGTAACTTTTCCTTTATTGCAATCAATAACAGCCCCTGCGGTGTTAAGAAAAGGTCTCCCAAGAATATAGACATATTATCATCTTCAGGCATTTCCAACACAACAAAATCAGTTAATATCAAGCAGTTATTAGTAACTTGAACAGGAACATCCTCACATATACCAACAGGAATAGCAGTAGATTTATCAGCCATTTGCAAAGATATATCAGTCGGTATCAACTTATCTAAATAAAGTCTCTTATAAAGAGAAAAAGGCATAACACTAACACCCGCTCCCAAATCACATAGAGCAGTTCTAACATAATTATTCTTAATAGAACAAGGAATAGTCGGTATACCTGGGTCGCCCAACTTCTTTGGAACCTTGCCACTGAAAGAGTAATTAGCAAGCATAGTGGAAATCTCCTCATTAGGAATTTTCCTTTTGTTAGAGACAATATATTTCATATACTTTGAATAAGGAGGCAATTTAATAGCATCAGTCAAAGGGATTTGCAAGAATAAAGGTTTCTTCCAATCAAAAAATTTATTATAGTGTTCTTCTTCCTTTGATTTTAGTTTCTTAGCAGGAAAAGGCATTTGCTTTTGAACCCACGGTTCCCTTTCATTACCATGTTTCTTAGCAGTAAAATCTTCCTTAGTATACTTTTTATTTTTAGCATGCTTTTCAGGTTTATCTTCAACCTCTTCTTTATCAGAAGCATCTTTCTTATCATTATCATTATCATGTTCATTACCACTTTCAGTTTCAGCATCAGAAATAGGAATACTATCAGGATCATTAACAGCTTCAGAGGATTCTACAACATTTTTATGTTTCTTTTTCTTTTTCTTAGAATGAGCACTAGTTTCAATCCGTTGAGAATCTTGTTCAACTCTTTTGGGATGCCCTTCAGGATACAGAGGATCCTGGGTGGAAACACCGCCTCTAGTTGTTACTTCATAAGCATGTTTTTCTTTAGAATTATTTTTTAACAAGTCATTTTGCACTTTAGTGAGTTAAATCAATTTGAGTTTGAATCATATGAAAATGTTTAACAAGCATCTTAACATCATTGGAGGTTCTCTCCACAATATCATGCAAATTACTAATAGCTTGAGAATTTTCCATTAAATGATTCTCTACTCTCATATTGAAATTTTCTTGCTTAACAATATAATTATCAAACTCATCTAAGCATTGAGCAGGAGGTTTTGAATACGGAATATCTTCCCTAGTAAAGCGTTGAAAAGAGTTTACCTCAATCATGGATGAAGGGGGAATTATCTTGCATAAATCTTCTATGGGAGGTAAGTTCTTCACATCTTCAGATTTAATACCTTTCTCCTTAAGAGATTTCTTGGCCTCCCTCATATCTTCATCATTTAATTTAATTAAACCCCTCTTCTTCAATATCGGCGTTGGGGCTGGTTCAGGTGTAGTCCAATCATCATGATTCCAGCCTATTTTAGCCAATAATTCTTCAGCTTCGTCTGGAGTTCTTTTCCTGAAAACACAACCAGCACAACTATCCAAGTATTCCCTAGACTCGATGGTTAGTCCACTATAAAATATATCAAGTAAATCATGCTTTTCTAAATCATGTCCAGGTCGAGCTCTGATAAGAGAACAAAATCTTGCCCACGCTCCAGGCAATTTCTCTCCATCTTCCTGGTCAAAGCTATAAATTTTCTGCAAAGCAATATGTTGAGCACTAGCAGGAAAGTATTTTCGAAAGAAAACATCAAGAAAACAAGTTGGACTATCAATAGAACCAGGAGGCAAACTATTATACCAAGTTTTAGCATCATCCTTTAATGAGAAAGGAAAAATTTTAGCAACAAAATAAGTATGCATCTTGACATCATCAGAAAACAAGCTACTCAAAGTAGAAAGTTCATTCATGTGTTGTACAGCACTTTCTTTTTCAGTACCACAAAAGGGTGTTTTCTCAACAATAGCTATATGAGATAGATCAAGAGAAAAATCATAATCCTTATCCTTAATGTTTATAGGAGATGTAGCAAATTTAGGATCAGGAGACAGTTTATATCTAACATTATGTTGTGCCAGAAACTTTTTAATTTTTCTTGCATCAGCAGTAGCATTGCATCTATTAATAAAATCATCATCAAGTTCCACATAATCTTCATCAGGATCATCACTAGAGTATTCAAGCTCAGGTGAATTAACAGGTGTAGCAGTATTTTCATTAGGAGTTTCAGCATTTTCAATTTGTCTAGACCTAGCAATTGTAGCCTCTAGAAAAGATCCCAATGAACCACTATCATCAAGCACAGCAGAAGCATCATCAAAATTATAAGAATTTTCAGATTCAGCAGAAGTACCAGCAAGTGAAGCTTGTGGTGGTGAAACAAGTTGACCTATCACAGATGGTGAATCAAGAGCAGCAGAGGTACTCAGAGTTGTACCTTTTCTTGTAGTGGATGGTAATATGACGACTTTAGGATCGCGAGATTTACCCATGATGGAGAATTTGCAGCGAACAATATCAATCCAAGTGAACTTCCAAATAAAGCTATGCTCCCCGGCAACGGCGCCAGAAAATAGTCTTGATGACCCACAAGTATAGGGGATCACAACAGTCTTCGAGGGAAGTAAAACCCAATTTATTGATTTGACACAAGGGGAGACAAAGAATACTTGAAAGCCTTAACAGCGGAGTTGTGAATTCAGCTGCACCTGGAAACAGACTTGCTCGCAAGAGTTTATCAGTAGTAACAGTTTTATAGCGATGGCGATGGTGAAATAACGACGAGTGAAACAAAGACAGCAGTAGTGATTATAGTAAACAGCAGGATTAAAATATTGTAGGCACAGGGATGGATGAACGGGCGTTGCATGGATGAGAGAAACTCATGTAACAATCAAAGTAGGGCATTTGCAGATAATAATAAAGCGGTGTCCAAGTACTAAGCAATCCATAGGCATGTGTTCCATATATAGTCGTACGTGCTCGCAATGAGAAACTTGCACAACATCTTTTGTCCTACCAGCCGGTGGCAACCGGGCCTCTAGGGAATCTACTGGAAATTAAGGTACTCCTTTTAATAGAGCACCGGAGCAAAGCATTAACACTCCGTGAACACATGTGATCCTCACATCACTGCCTTCCCCTCCGGTTGTCCCAATTTCTATCACTTTGGGGCCTCGGGTTCCGGACAGCGACATGTGTATACAACTTGCAGGTAAGATCATAAAACAATGCATATCATCATGAAACAATAACATGTTCAGATCTGAGATCATGGCACTCGGGCCCTAGTGATAAGCATTAAGCATAACAAGTTGCAACAATATCATCAAAGTACCAATTACGGACACTAGGCACTATGCCCTAACAATCTTATGCTATTACATGACCAATCTCATCCAATCCCTACCATCCCCTTCAGCCTACAGCGGGGTAATTACTCACACATGGATGGGGGAAACATTGCTGGTCGATGGAGAGGTGTCGGTGGTGATGCTGGCGATGATCTCCTCCAATTCCCCGTCCCGGCGGAGTGCCAGAACGGAGTTTCTGGTCCCGAGACGGAGTTTCGCGATGTGGCGGCGTTCTGGATGGTTTCTGGCGACTTCGACTTCCCGTCTCACGTTTTTAGATCGAAACCCTTAAGTAGTCGAGAGGAGGGCGTCAGAGGCCAGCCGAGGGGGCCACACGCTAGGGCGGCGCGCCCCCCCCCTCCAGGCCGCGCCGGCCTAGTGTCTGGGGGGCCTGGGCCTCCCCCAGGTCTGCCCTTCTGGCTCCGTGATTCTTCTGGAAAAATAGGCCCTTCGACATAATTTCCGGGGATTTTCCTGAAAGTTGAATTTCTGCACAAAAACGAGACACCAGAGCAATTCTGCTGAAAACAACGTTAGTCCATGTTAGTTGTATCCAAAATACACAAATTAGAGGCAAAACAATAGAAAAAGTGTTCGGGAAAGTAGATCCGTTTTGGACGTATCAGGAGGCGATCTTCAGAATCCCCCGAGATGGGATTGGCGGCGGCGTCTCAGTAACTTTTCTCGTATCGTGGCTCTCGGTACTAGGGTTTTCGCGACGGAAGGAATAAATAGGCGAAGGGGCAGAGTCGGGGGGGGGGCGCTCGAGGGGCCCACCCCATAGGCCGGCGCGGCCAGGGGCCCCACCGCGCCTTGTGGGGTGGCCGCCTCGTGGCCCCTCTTCGTCTCCTCTTCGGTGTTCTGGAAGGTTCCGTGGAAAATAAGACCGTGGGCTTTTGTTTCGTCCAATTCCGAGAATATTTCCTGTGTAGGATTTCTGAAACCAAAAACAGCAGAAAACATGAACTGGCGCTTCGGCGTCTATTTAATAGGTTAGTGCCGGAAAATGCATCAAAATGATGTAAAGTGTATATAAAACATGTGAGTATTGTCATATAACTAGCATGGACCATAAGAAATTATAGATACGTTTGAGACATATCTGTTGGAGATATGCCCAAGAGGCAATAATAAATGGTTATTATATATCTTTGTGTTTATGATAATGTTTACATACCATGCTATAATTGTATTAACCGAAACATTGATACATGTGTGTTATGTAAACAACAAGGAGTCCCTAGTAAGCCTCTTGTATAACTAGCTTGTTGATTAATAGATGATCATAGTTTCATGATCATGAACATTGGATGTTATTAATAACAAGGTTATATCATTATGTGAATGATGTAATGGACACACCCAATTAAGCGTAGCATAAGATCACGTCATTAAGTTCATTTGCTATAAGCTTTCGATACATAGTTACCTAGTCCTTTCGACCATGAGATCATATAAATCACTTATACCGGAAGGGTACTTTGATTACATCAAATGCCACTGCGTAAATGGGTGGTTATAAAGGTGGGATTAGGTATTCGGAAAGTATGAGTTGAGGCATATGGATCAACAGTGGGATTTGTCCATCCCGATGACGGATAGATATACTCTGGGCCCTCTCGGTGGAATGTCGTCTGATTAGCTTGCAAGCATGTGAATGGTTCACAAGAGATGATATACCACGGTACGAGTAAAGAGTACTTGTCTGAGACGAGGTTGAACAAGGTATAGAGATACCGATGATCAAACCTTGGACAAGTAAAATATCGTGTGACAAAGGTGATAATTCATTTCTTCTAATCAAGAGGCAATTAAAATCCGATTAGAGATGATTACTGGACATTAGAATTTGAATTTCTCATGAGTATGACACACCACATAGTGACTAGATAATATTGCAATGTCAATACTAAGTGGTGATACCCATGTACACACATTTTAGAGAAAGAGAGATGCACAATGCATATCACTCCCCCAAAATGGGATGTTCCATTAATCACTCAAAGAGAGCCAAATAAGATATCATCAAGATGCATTAGGCTCAAAACAATACACAAGTATATGATGAGTCAAACAAACATACTTGAATACACAAGATAGGCAAGTAAGACTCAACACATACAAACACATATTTGATACAAAACCAAACATGCAAAGGGGCAAGTAACTTACAATAAATATGAAGAGTTGAAGTATAAGTTACCGCAAAGAGGAACATTGGATATAAGATATAGATGATGATCCATATGACTTGGCTTAGTCAAAATATAGTATATGAAGATCCCTAATTTCTTCAAGAGGTAGCCAAGTCTCCAATTCCCTCCACATGCACCTATTGATCAAGTTTGAGCTTGTTTGTCCCCATCCAAGTTGGGTCCTAATAGGTTAGTCACAATAGGCTTGGCAACCCAAATGGTTCTTTTCTTAAAACCACTTTGAGTTCCAATAAAACTTGGCAAACACATTGCCATCCTTATCCTTCCCTAGAGAATAATCATCATCAACAATTATAGGGCTAGATAAGGTACCACTTAAGCATGAAGAAGCAAGGTGCCCCTTCTCACGGCATAAGTAGCAAGTGTTCCCCTTTATCTTCTTTAGTGATTTCTTCTCTTGGGGAACTTTATCTTGATTCTTCTTGGGAAGTGGCCTATCTTCAACTTGAGGACGAGCATGAGCTTTACCATGACCTTGTGGCCGTTTCCCTTGTTGTTTCTCACTCAAGTGCTTCTTCTTCTTCAATGGGCATGATCTAACATGATGCCCTTCAACCTTGCACTTGAAGCAAACCAACTTGGCCGGATCCTTGACTTTGTCTTGGCCCTTCTTCTTGTTGCTCTTGGACTTGTTCTTGTTATTGGAGTTGAATCCAAGTCCACTCTTGTCATTGGGGGATTGTTGCACACTTAGCATCTTGTCAAGTGCTGATTTCCCTTCATGACGCTTTTCCAAGTCTTTCTTCAAAGAAAGGACTTGGGCCTCGAGCTCTTTGATTTCCTCTACATGGTTAGTAGAAATACAAGTACTAGAGGAAGTAGAAGCTTTATTGTTAGAGAAACAAGGCAAAGCAAGTAATCCAACACAAGGTGTGTCACTAGTTTGACTAGATGGATTACAAGGACTAGCACATGGCAATATAGCATTTGTAGTAGAGATTGTGCTAATGTCCACATGAGGCTCACAAGATGTTACTTTAGTGATACTAACCTCATTAGCTAACTTTAGCCCATCATAGGAAATTAGAAGATCATCATGAGAGCCCGAGAGATTTTTATGACTTTCTTCCAATTCCCTATAATTGCTAGTTAGCAACTTAAGTTGAGCCCTTAGCTCAACATTCTCCTTTAAGATAGATGCTTCACAAGAAGTAGAGTTAGTAGCACAAGCATCAACAATAGTTTTCTCATTTTCATGCATATAGGATTCAATTTTTTGTGTAAGCATAAAATTAGTATGCTTCTCATCTTTTATCTCATGCTTGAGGAGATTGAATCTCATTCTCCCATTTTCAACATGGGACTCCAACTCTACTATGGTTTCCTTGTATTTATTTAAGGTTTCCATAGAGTGTTCGAGATTAGCACGAGCTTCCTTATTACCATGAAGAGAAGCATATACCATCCCCATATCATGCAACAAAGTATTATATTCTTCATCATTATCATCATCATCACTCTCATTGTTAGAGGATGTGTTAGGAGTCAAAGTAGGAGATACCTTTGATCCATTTGCCATAAGGCACATGTGCATAGATGAAGATGAAGATATTCTTGAATCCCCATTTAAAATTGTGTCTTGATCCATAGAGTGTTCAGTTTCCTCTACACTGTTAGTCAACAAACAACTAGAGGAGATAGAAACATTTTGATTATGGAAGTAAGACAAGGCAAGCATATCATCATGAGATCTATGTAAGCAATTAACACATGATATGCAAGGACTATCAACACAAGCATGTAGATTATTTTTAGTGCTATATGTGTTTAAGTCCAAAGAGGAAATATTGCAATGGGATAGAGATGAAGAATCATCACTATTGAGCACAATATCAATATTGCAATTTTCCTCACCACTCACCATATCATTACCTTGTGTATTGCAACACATTGGTGAAGTGGAAGAAGATGATATATCATCACGGACGGAGGTGGAAGCAACTTGGAGCTCTTAATGATGTGAGGGGAAAGTGAGCTCCTCGGAGACACCACCGACCAAATAAGAAATGGATCCACCAAACATTTCCTTAAGCTTGGTCCACATCTCATGAGACGATTTTCGCTTTATATATATCAAGAACCTATGAAAATCTGGCCTCAAGGAGAATACAAGCTCATTAGATACTTGAGCTTCAAGATGTAATTTTTTCTCATCCTCTAAAGATAGATTTTGAGGATCCATTGGAGGAGAAAAACCTACATCTAGAAATCGCTCTATATTTGTACACGAGGTCCGAAGATTACAAAGCAAGCAATTTCTCCATAAAATATAATTTGTGCCATCAAAGATAATTGTGTCATTGTGCACTATATTACTAGCCGACATCTTTACTCTCAAGGCGGTGAAGCCTTAAACAAGGAGAGACCTTGCTCTGATACCAATTGAAAGATCGAGATGTCGCCTAGAGGGGGGGGGGGTGAATAGGCAATTAAAAACTCTTATGGATTTGTCTTGTAAGAATACAGAATTAAACTAACGTTTAGTTTACAAGCACAAACCCTAATATGCTAAGCTCAACTAAGTGTAACAATAACAACTAGAGATAAGCAAGACAGGCAGAAGATATATGTAGCACAAGTGATAGCAAGATATATGTACTTCAAGCACGATGGCTATCACAAGGAAAGAGAGCTCGGGTATAGAAATAACCGAGGCATGCGGAGACGAGGATGTATTCCCGTGTTCCCTTCCTTTGCAAGAAGGTACGTCACGTTTGGAGGAGTGGAGGTCCACAAAGGATTCCCCCGCGCCACGAAGGCTCACTCTTTTCTCCGAACCACACCCATGAAGGATAATTGCCCTTTCCTTATGGTTAGCTTTTCCTCCGCTCCGGAGATGGCAATCTCCACAACCACTTCACAAGCTCCACGAAGGAGAAGCCCGGGCCTCTTCAGAATCTTCTTGAAGAGATTACAGGAGCACCAACCGCCAAGCCAACTAGGAGGTCTCCCTCCAAGAGTAACAAGCTCATGGTCTCTCACTCGAACTAATCGTGGTGGAGAGCTCAACACTATGCAATGATGCAAAGCAAGAACACTAGAGGTGTTCAAGTCCTTCACACTCAAATCCAACCCAAGCAACAAATGCTAAGATGAGATTGGAGAGGAAGAATAATGGGGAAAGTCAACAAAAGACTCCAAGATCTAGATCCCAAGAGTTCCCCTCACTTAGAGGAGAAATGGATTGGTGGAGGTTGTAGATCTAGATCTCCTCTCTTAGGTCCCTCAAGAATGAGCAAGAATCATGGGAGGGAAGGGAGAGGAAGCAAGCTCAAGAGGTTCAACAATGGTGGTCAAAAACGTGCTCAAGAACCCTAGAAACTGTTGGGGAAGAAGCCCCTTTTATAGCCAAAAAAATATGACCGTTTGGGGCAGATCTGGGAGTTTTTCGTGCAGCCTGGCGTGAGAGCAGGTCGACCGGGCCAGGGACCGGGCCGCCTGGCGGGAAAGCCGATCAGACCAGGCCAGGGACCGGGCGCCCCTGAAAGCCCCCTGGAAACCGTCCGGTTGGCACCGGTGTGGGAGCCGGTCTGTGCTGGACGAGCCGGTGAGACAGCCGGCGCCACCGGGCCAAACATGAAAACTTGGTTTACAAAAACCATGATAACTTTTGCATCCGGACTCCGATTTCGATGATCTTGGGCTTGTTGGAATGAGAACAACAAGCCCTACAACTTTATGCATAGAAAAATCATTGTCCACCCACGGAGTAAAAATCATAAGATGAATGTTTGACCTATCTATAAAAGATACACCGGTAAAACCTCCAAGCTTGAAAACGCAATAGAAGATGCATATGGATTCCGTTTTCGATGAACTTGGGCTTGTTGTAAAGCTAGCAACAAGCTCAAGAACCTCACACAGAGAAACACCAAGAAGCAATAAGATTTATGGAATGCAAAGCATGCAAAGTGTTGAGCTCTGTAAGATGATGTGATCAAGTTACCCAACCGAAATCCCCTCTTGATAGTGCGGCTATGTATCCTATAACCCGGTCTCCCAACAACCACCTTGAGACCGGTAAAAGGAAAACCTAGCAAGGCCATACCTTTGCCTTGCGCATCCCGCTTGATCTTGATGATAGCTCTTCAAGCTCCACTCAAGCCGGAATGGCTCACTTGATCATTGTTGCTTCGTGAAGACTCACAAATGCTCCCCCATACACCATGATGGGAAAGCTCCATTGATGCACATCTTCATATGTCCATTATCACCAAAATGGACGGCAAGCTTCAAGCATATGATCCTCTTGAGATGCTCAGTCTTGAACTTGCCCAACTCAACCTTGATGACGATCACCACTTGACGTCATCCTCTCATGGGCTATATGAGATCTCACTTTTGATGCATGCCCATGGAAAGATACCTAACCCACATAGACAACACAAGGGAACATATATGATGGGTTAGTTCATGAAGAATAATTGACACGGCTTACCCTACCACATGACTTCTCGTGGCACATTCTTCATGCTTCATGTGTTGACCAAACTTGAATCTATTCTTCACTCTTTGTATTGGTCAACCTTGTATCTTCTCATGCTCTATCATACTATCTTGAGGGGTATATAGAATTCTTCATTTGCTTGCATGCTCTAAATCTTAGTCAACCATAGCTCAACTTATGAGACTGTCACATCCCAAAATTTTCAAATTTTGGAATGTGAAAATAAATAAAATAGGAAGCTTGTTTGCTTGTCTTGGATTGAAAATCCACAAGGAATTAAAAGTTTTTGAAAAATATATATAATTACTTCTCAAAGCGGTTTTTTCTTTTAATTTTGTTTTCAAACCAAGGCTAAACTTTGGTCTTCAAGATTTTCATTTGGGAAAGAAAAATCCCTAACGACCCTAGTTTCCAATTTTTTTTTTCAAATAGCCATAAAGACAAAATATGCCAAAGGGGAATTTTGATAATTTCAATATTCCAAAAATACTCCCAAATAGTCATACTTGACAAAGAGGTATTTTAAAATAATTTAGAAAATTAATGCGGAGTCCTAGAAATCCTATTTTGGAAAATATGCATAAAAAGACCCTATGCGTCTGCATGTAACATTTCAAAAATTTCGTATTATATTTTGAAATAAAAAAATAGTGCCAAACCATTGTATTCTTTTAATAATCTTGACAAAGATAGTTTAATTACAAATTTCTCATTTTGTTTGAATGGTTTTTGAATCAGTTTGGTATTTGAAATTGTATCCAATTGAATAAAACTAGAAAAGGAAAAAAAGGGCAATCCGGCCCATTTGCTGGCCCATCTAGGCCGACCGCGCCAGCTCAACCTGGTCGTCTTCTTCACCCTTCACGTACGCATACGAGCGTTAACATCTCCATGACAGTCAAAGCTTTCCTCCCTTCTCCCCTCAAATCTAGCTAACGTTTCTTGTCGACTTCAACACGAGAATTACTCAGTACTAAATGAGGAATCCGTTCAGGGAAATTATTTCCCACTTCATGGCCTTAATTTGTCAAACCGTCCAGGTGCACCGAATGCCACCCGACGGCATAGACCTCCCGATCTCCCACCTCAGTCCATTCCGGGAAGATCTGAGCGCGTCACTTTGAGCCTCTCCTCCTCCTCCCTCATTTTCGTTCTCAAAGTTTCTTGAGAGGAGATCTGTACAACCCATGCCGACCATGCCCATCGCAGCCCAAATTCGAGTTCATCGCTGGATCCTATCGATCTCGGTGATCGTCTCGTGGATTCCCTGTACCAATAGACTCCCCTCATCAATATCAACCTCTATGGCAAGGTGCTGGATCATATGGTCGCTGTTGGCCGCGACATCATGTGAGTTCATCTTGACGGTACGACATACCTGTATTCCCATACCTCGATTCCTTTCAACAGTGTACTCTCCTCACCGTCGTCTATCTCCAGGACATGATGGTGCAGCATTTCGTCGCCAAAGTTCCGCCTCGGTCGCTGCAGTTTTCGCCAATTCCAGCGACACCGTAAGCACCCATCATCACCTATCGGTCTCCTCTTAATCCCCGTGTTTTTGTTCACCACCTGAAACCTCTTCTCTTGATTTAACGCGTAGCAAAACGATGCTAGCGCCAACCTTTGAAGGTGACCGTCGACGGCCGCCTCTCGCCACTGTCCCAGGAAGCGCACGACGGCACAAAGAGCAACATCGGACTCGCCGCGTCGTGCTGAACCTCGTATACCACCTCGTCATGCACTTTCCTGGAGGAGCAGCGGAGCATCGCCGATAACTGCCGCCGGAGTGCAGAACTACCACGAGCAAGCGTCGCTATGTAAGTCGTCGACGTTAGGATCTTCTGATGTGCTGAACCAGTGAAACTATAGTCTATTAGATCTTGATCTAATGGTTGTCATTAGATCACAAAACCGGTCCAACATATCATGCCCTGCCACGTTTCTGTTTCTCTCTGTTGTTCTCTCACGTGAACAGCAATCGATCGATCAGTTCGTGTACGTGCATTGTGCTAGCTAGCTCATGTAAATAAACTTCGAAATTCCGTATCTTTCGATCTATAGCTTTGTTTTAGATGATTCTTTTTGCCTTAGATTCGTAATTAATTTTTCTACAACTTTCGTGTAGAAAGTTTTTCCATCCGAGAAACTTGTTCGCACAACTTTTCGGACACCACTAGAATTCTAACCGCGTATTGTAAAATTCATACCATGAGTTCTACACGTCGATTTTCGACAAACTTTATACCGTTGGAATCAGTAAAATGCCTAGATCATTCTGGATATTTTGCATATCGGATTCACACACTTTGTTTTCGTGGTATTTCTATGGTCCGCAATATAGTTCTTCCACTATGCAAATCAATTAGACGCATTCACCATGTTCCATGATCACATCTCTTCACAACATATTATCTTAGTCCACATTATTCAAATAGCGATTGAGTTATTTGAGTAAATTTTCATATCACTAGTTCCTATCTAATCTTTTTTCCTTGTGTCATTGGTGAGTGCTGTCACACTCTCCATAATGGTATGTTGCTTTACGCCATATGAGACTCATATGATTCTATCACATGAATCATTCCAATTATTCATTCCGGTGTAGCAAACAACCCTTGATCATATGCCTTGTCAATCTTTTCCTCCTAAGCATTTGACTTGGATAACCTTTTTCTTTCAAAGTACGTGACCCTTCCAATCTATCAAACCATATCTTGCAAGCCAAAACTCATGCCACACCTTAGTACCATAGAGCGTTTTCCAAATTGATTGTCTTGATTGTATTATGTTGTTATGGATTATGTGTTTATTTTGTGCTATTTTTATCTTATAGTTCGTATGGAGAGCGACATGTTTTGTTGAAAGAAAAGATAACGCTCATCAACTACCAAAAAGGCAAGTGACACACCCTCACAAATGTCCTAGATTTTATTCATGCACCGTACTGATTTTTGTAGTATGTCTAGGGTATATGCTTTGCTTTTGTAATCCCAGTAGATAGCTACTTCCACCTGACTATATTTTGTCGCCATTGAATTTAGTTGATGCTTAGCTATGCTATGAAAATGTTTTAGTAGTGGTTATGGAAAAACAACTAAATTCAATGAACTACCTGGGTGGAATGTGGCTTGGATTGGATTATGTTGAGTGGTTACACCGGAGTCATATCTATGGCGGTCGTGTGTATCACACTTGTGGACTGCCACCCAGGAACAAAGAGATAATAGACAACCTTGCTCATTAGCTTACCGTACAACCACATGCTATATGGGCTCTGGCTTGACAGAGTATGTTGTGAGAACCCGGATCCTACGTGACAGATGATGTACGGGATTGTAGGTTGGTACGGGTCCGTAGAGAAAGGTCTGGGGGATTACTTCGGAAAAGTCTCATCCTAGTCAACATCTGTCCATTTGAGCAAAATGTGCATCATGGAAGAAGAGCAGACTAGGTCATGTGGGTAAATTGTACAACCTCTGCAGAGTGTAAATCTAAGTACTTAGCCGTGTCCCCGGTGACGGACAAATTGAGCGAACTGACAAGGCACATGTTCGAAAGTCTCCTCATCCCAACTTCTTAAATAAAACTTGATGGGTGAACAGGGAAATGACAATTGGTGTAAGTAACTATCGGCTAGTAGGTCCCGTGCCATGTCTATGGTCTGAGTCTACAGGGGTAGTTCACCCAAACCAAGTTGATCATGGGTAGGAGGATTCACCGGGGATTTACCGGTGGTTTTCCAGGTTCATTGATTTCTATCAATGGTACCGCTTAATTAGTATGAAAGAAAATGATTTGACAAAAATAGGAGAAAACTGGCTTTATGCAAATATGCCTGAGCTCTACCAGCCAAATGTACACTTAAGTGTTAGGTTGCCATTTGAGTCCACTATAGTGTCATCTTGCCAATACAATTCAAATGTATTGACCATTCGTGGCTGTAACTTTTCATGTTGCAGATGTTTTGAAAGACGAGTGAGTTACGATGGTTAGGGTTACGAGTCTATCCTCAACATGCTCGCCTGTGGCACATGAAGACGAAGGACTCCATGCTGTCTATGTTTATTCGTTGATTACTCTGATGATATGCTAGCCTTGCGCTATGCAATTTGTAATCCTTTATGTAAATTCTGGATCATACGATGTAATAAAGACCTTTGTTTCTTGGTATTACATCTTGTACTGTGTGTGCTAGCGATTAATCCAGGGACTAGCACAGATACGCACAGAGATCGGCACCTTAAAAGGTGAGATCGCTACAGATGGTATCAGAGCATTGTGTTGACCGTAGGTTCGTGACCCTAGGTTTGGATTAGGAATAGGAAAACCCTAGGATGAACATTTTGTCCAATCCTATTTCAAAAAGAAAGTGTGCTTTGTAAACTTCTGGTACTCTTATCTATTCCATCTTCAGAAATGTTTTCCTCTTGCCTTAGATGACCTACCTTATGAAACCATCAAGGAAGTAGAGATGATGACCTTCTACCTGAAGTGAGGGACTGATGCTTCATGTGATATTCTTCAATTCCGCAGAAGTGTTTCATGGAAGACCAATGAAGAACTTGAAGAAATACTTCGATGCAGATTACACAACACACGAAGATACACCGATGGAGTAGAATAGAAACTTGACACATCCAAAATAGAAATAGAAGAGACCACCATTAGTAATCTTTCGTCGTACCAACGATATAGTAATAACACATTGATCATACCAAATTGTGGTATGACCATACTAGTTTGTTTATGTTTGAACCATGATGCTTGATGCTTGTAGATGATTGTTGTTTGCTAAATTGCTTTGATCTGTGGTGTTTGGGTAGGAATGTTCTTTAGAATCCTTCTATCTATTCTCATCTATAACCAATCCAACAAGTGTTTTCTTGACAAATCGTCATGAAGACAACCTTAGAAAAACCAACCTTGATGTTTCCTACAAGGTGAAGAAGCGTGGAGTGTGAGATAGGTAAAATCCTAGTTAAGGATCGGTAGAAAGTTTTTGAAAACAATTCAATAATGGGAATTGAAACATTGATTGTATTTTCCATGGAAGTTTTGCCAAACTTGTGAGGTTGACCGAGAGTTAGAATACGAGATATACCGAACAAAATACAAGGAAATGATTGGGTGCGACATGGATTGGCCCCCATGACGACTACTCATATTGTTTGCTCTTGTTATGAGGAATGGTAAATCTAGAGAGACGAACCTACAAGAGAGATGTCGCTAATAAGCCTGAACCATAGGGTGAATAGATATTATACCCTTATAGTAGGCAAGTGTTGCCAAATGTAGGACTACAGTGTGTTTGAAGACCCAACCACTAGATGAAGAATAGTGGTAGACTTTCGATGACACCGATAAATAGGAAGATGAATGATCCCTTGAAGTACTCTCATCCTGGTCTTCCATTTGACCAAAGATTGACCCCTCATTGTCAAAAGTAGTTCAACCACCAACCCAAATGGATTAGAAGCCCAACCATGAGGAAAATCCTACTTAAGTCGCCTTGAAGAGATATGTTGTTCATTATATGTGAATAACAACCACCTATTGGATATAAACCCAGAAGCCATAGATGTTTTTCTCAAGGAAGACATGTTGTCAAGTCATATCCTGGGATGTGCCAAGTCATATCCAAGAAGAGCTTAGGCTAAACCCAAGACCCAAGACTATCTACAAAAGTTCCTTTTAAGGGTGGTAGCCCACCCCAACATATCCCAAACCCTTCTTTCTTTCTAGCCATTCTCGAATCTCGAGGACGAGATTCCTTTTAAGGGTGGTAGTCTGTCACATCCCAAAATTTTCAAATTTTGGAATGTGAAAATAAATAAAATAGGAAGCTTGTTTGCTTGTCTTGGATTGAAAATCCACAAGGAATTAAAAGTTTTTGAAAAATATATATAATTACTTCTCAAAGCGGTTTTTTTTTAAATTTTGTTTTCAAACCAAGGCTAAACTTTGGTCTTCAAGATTTTCATTTGGGAAAGAAAAATCCCTAACGACCCTAGTTTCCAATTTTTTTTTTCAAATAGCCATAAAGACAAAATATGCCAAAGGGGAATTTTGATAATTTCAATATTCCAAAAATACTCCCAAATAGTCATACTTGACAAAGAGGTATTTTAAAATAATTTAGAAAATTAATGCGGAGTCCTAGAAATCCTATTTTGGAAAATATGCATAAAAAGACCCTATGCGTCTGCATGTAACATTTCAAAAATTTCGTATTATATTTTGAAATAAAAAATAGTGCCAAACCATTGTATTCTTTTAATAATCTTGACAAAGATAGTTTAATTACAAATTTCTCATTTTTTTTGAATGGTTTTTGAATCAGTTTGGTATTTGAAATTGTATCCAATTGAATAAAACTAGAAAAGGAAAAAAAGGGCAATCCGGCCCATTTGCTGGCCCATCTAGGCCGACCGCGCCAGCTCAACCTGGTCGTCTTCTTCACCCTTCACGTACGCATATGAGCGTTAACATCTCCATGACAGTCAAAGCTTTCCTCCCTTCTCCCCTCAAATCTAGCTAACGTTTCTTGTCGACTTCAACACGAGAATTACTCAGTACTAAATGAGGAATCCATTCAGGGAAATTATTTCCCACTTCATGGCCTTAATTTGTCAAACCGTCCAGGTGCACCGAATGCCACCCGACGGCATAGACCTCCCGATCTCCCACCTCAGTCCATTCCGGGAAGATCTGAGCGCGTCACTTTAAGCCTCTCATCCTCCTTCCTCATTTTCGTTCTCAAAGTTTCTTGAGAGGAGATCTATACAACCCATGCCGACCATGCCCATCGCAGCCCAAAATTCGAGTTCATCGCTGGATCCTATCGATCTCGGTGATCGTCTCGTGGATTCCCTGTACCAATAGACTCCCCTTGTGAATATCAACCTCTATGGCAAGGTGCTGGATCATATGGTCGCTGTTGGCCGCGACATCATGTGAGTTCATCTTGACGGTACGACATACCTGTATTCCCATACCTCGATTCCTTTCAACAGTGTACTCTCCTCACCGTCGTCTATCTCCAGGACATGATGGTGCAGCATTTCGTCGCCAAAGTTCCGCCTCGGTCGCTGCAGTTTTCGCCAATTCCAGCGACACCGTAAGCTCCCATCACCACCTATCGGTCTCCTCTTAATCCCCGTGTGTTTGTTCACCACCTGAAACCTCTTCTCTTGATTTAACGCGTAGCAAAACGATGCTAGCGCCAACCTTTGAAGGTGACCGTCGACGGCCGCCTCTCGCCACTGTCCCAGGAAGCGCACGACGGCACAAAGAGCAACATCGGACTGCCGCCGGAGTGCAGAACTACCACGAGCAAGCGTCGCTATGTAAGTCGTCGACGTTAGGATCTTCTGATGTGCTGAACCAGTGAAACTATAGTCTATTAGATCTTGATCTAATGGTTGTCATTAGATCACAAAACCGGTCCAACATATCATGCCCTGCCACGTTTCTGTTTCTCTCTGTTGTTCTCTCACGTGAACAGCAATCGATCGATCAGTTCGTGTACGTGCATTGTGCTAGCTAGCTCATGTAAATAAACTTCAAAATTCAGTATCTTTCGATCTATAGCTTTGTTTTAGATGATTCTTTTTGCCTTAGATTCGTAATTAATTTTTCTACAACTTTCGTGTAGAAAGTTTTTCCATCCGAGAAACTTGTTCGCACAACTT
Source organism: Lolium perenne (assembly GCF_019359855.2). Lineage (NCBI taxonomy): Eukaryota > Viridiplantae > Streptophyta > Magnoliopsida > Poales > Poaceae > Lolium > Lolium perenne. The sequence continues at coordinate 221,199,612 of NC_067247.2, forward strand.
TTCGGACACCACTAGAATTCTAACCGCGTATTGTAAAATTCATACCATGAGTTCTACACGTCGATTTTCGACAAACTTTATACCGTTGGAATCAGTAAAATGCCTAGATCATTCTGGATATTTTGCATATCGGATTCGCACACTTTGTTTTCGTGGTATTTCTATGGTCCGCAATATAGTTCTTCCACTATGCAAATCAATTAGACACATTCACCATGTTCCATGATCACATCTCTTCACAACATATTATCTTAGTCCACATTATTCAAATAGCGATTGAGTTATTTGAGTAAATTTTCATATCACTAGTTCCTATCTAATCTTTTTCCTTGTGTCATTGGTGAGTGCTGTCACACTCTCCATAATGGTATGTTGCTTTACGCCATATGAGACTCATATGATTCTATCACATGAATCATTCCAATTATTCATTCCGGTGTAGCAAACAACCCTTGATCATATGCCTTGTCAATCTTTTCCTCCTAAGCATTTGACTTGGATAACATTTTTCTTTCAAAGTACATGACCCTTCCAATCTATCAAACCATATCTTGCAAGCCAAAACTCATGCCACACCTTAGTACCATAGAGCGTTTTTCAAATTGATTGTCTTGATTGTATTATGTTGTTATCAATTATGTGTTTATTTTGTGCTATTTTTATCTTATAGTTCGTATGGAGAGCGACATGTTTTGTTGAAAGAAAAGATAACGCTCATCAACTACCAAAAAGGCAAGTAACACACCCTCACAAATGTCCTAGATTTTATTCATGCACCGTACTGATTTTTGTAGTATGTCTAGGGTATATGCTTTGCTTTTGTAATCCCAGTAGATAGCTACTTCCACCTGACTATATTTTATCGCCATTGAATTTAGTTGATGCTTAGCTATGCTATGAAAATGTTTTAGTAGTGGTTATGGAAAAACAACTAAATTCAATGAACTACCTGGGTGGAATGTGGCTTGGATTGGATTATGTTGAGTGGTTACACCGGAGTCATATCTATGGCGGTCGTGTGTATCACACTTGTGGACGGCCACCCAGGAACAAAGAGATAATAGACAACCTTGCTCATTAGCTTACCGTACAACCACATGCTATATGGGCTCTGGCTTGACAGAGTATGTTGTGAGAACCCGGATCCTACGTGACAGATGATGTAGGGGATTGTAGGTTGGTACGGGTCCGTAGAGAAAGGTCTGGGGGATTACTTCGGAAAAGTCTCGTCCTAGTCAACATCTGTCCATTTGAGCAAAATGTGCATCATGGAAGAAGAGCAGACTAGGTCATGTGGGTAAATTGTACAACCTCTACAGAGTGTAAATCTAAGTACTTAGCCGTGTCCCCGGTTACGGACAATTTGAGCGAACTGACAAGGCACATGTTCGAAAGTCTCCTCATCCCAACTTCTTAAATAAAACTTGATGGGTGAACAGGGAAATAACAATTGGTGTAAGTGACTATCGGCTAGTAGGTCTCGTGCCATGTCTATGGTCTGAGTCTACAGGGGTAGTTCACCCAAACCAAGTTGATCATGGGTAGGAGGATTCACCGGGGATTTACCGGTGGTTTTCCAGGTTCATTGATTTCTATCAATGGTACCGCTTAATTAGTATGAAAGAAAATGATTTGACAAAAATAGGAGAAAACTGGCTTTATGCAAATATGCCTGAGCTCTACCAGCCAAATGTACACTTAAGTGTTAGGTTGCCATTTGAGTCCACTATAGTGTCATCTTGCCAATACAATTCAAATGTATTGACCATTCGTGGCTATAACTTTTCATGTTGCAGATGTTTTGAAAGACGAGTGAGTTACGATGGTTAGGGTTACGAGTTTATCCTCAACATGCTCGCCTGTGGCACATGAAGACGAAGGACTCCATGCTGTCTATGTTTATTCGTTGATTACTCTGATGATATGCTAGCCTTGCGCTATGCAATTTGTAATCCTTTATGTAAATTCTGGATCATACGATGTAATAAAGACCTTTGTTTCTTGGTATTACATCTTGTACTGTGTGTGCTAGCGATTGATCCAGGGACTAGCACAGATACGCACAGAGATCGGCACCTTAAAAGGTGAGATCGCTACAGAGACTGACATGACACTGACTTAGAGCCATAACTTGAATTCTTCACTTGGAATCAAGCACTCAAGATCTTGATCATTCATTGCTTATCACATAAGATAGAGCATGGCTAATACTGAGTTCCACATAAGAACTCCATCTTCATTTCTTCTTCTTGATCATATCACATATATATCTTTAAATCGATGTTCTTGATGCCAATACACAAGGTATATCTTTATCTTCATGGCATCCATACTTGAATCCAACACATGGACTACAAGTAGTACCTATGGAATATTCCTTCATATAAACTCAATGAAAACATTAGTCCATAGGGGTTGTCATTAATTACCAAAACCACACATAGGGGCAATATACCCTTACAATCTCCCCCATTTTGGTAATTGATGACAACCACAATAAGAGGGTTTATATAATGAATATTAGAAAGAAGTATGCAACTTATCCGAGAATAAGTTGTATACAAGAGGTTGTTTTTTATATGGTCAAGTAACACGAAGCTACTAGCCCATATCAAAACCAGCTCTACTCACACAACTACAACTAATGCAAGGGATGTGAGTAGAACCAACATATATAGAGCAAACTCCCCCACAATGTATGCACGTGTGATGAACATGAATTCATTGCATACATTGTCAAGATTAACTTTCGGGACGGTTTCCACTATATATATACAACCATGCAAGACATGTAAATATGGAATGCATGAGAGGCAAAACACTTTAAAACAAAGCAAACTTAAGTATAAAACCAATCCCTTAAACCCTCTAAACTTCTCCCCCATTGGCATCAAGTGCCAAAATGGGTGAAAATTTTAGAAAGACAATATAATGTGAGTTCCTCCCCAAGTGTGCACTTCTCATAATTTGAGTAGAGTCAAATGCACATATCCAATGACGAATACTTGAAGGAAGTCAAACCGTATTGAGGATCAAGGATTGCATAAAGATAACATGGTGAAGTAAGCTTCAACAAATAAAGCAAGCAATCGAAGATCCAATTGGACAAGCAAAGATATCATGATAAGAGAGATATAGTGCTCTAAATAAAATAAGGAAGCTCTCCAAGGTTCGTGCATAATTTATAATGTTTGCATTTGAATACAATATGCACAAACATGGAATCCTCACTCCCTCTATATCATTTAGAACACAACCAAGATAAAGAGAATATGCTTATCAAGAACAACTTGAGTCCAACAATTACGAGATATGAGTGCATGAAGAAAAAAATAAACCAAGCACTCATAAATCTTCTTTACCAACACCACTAAAAATCAAAAGGATAAAAAAGGTCAGCAAAGAACAAGGATATCAAGGTGATGGATTAACGCTCTCATGTATATAAGTTTCTAAAGTGGACAAAGTGATCCATAAAGAAACATGCACACACAAGAGGTTAATAAAATAAATAAGACAAGATATCCAAGATGAAGTCATAAACTATACCAAAGGATGTTTGCTTAAAAAGCATATATAGCCTATGGCTCCTATTTTCACTTATGGTATATGAGCTTCAACCAAGAAAATCTCAAAAACATCACAACTAACAATAAGGGAAGTAAAGCTAGTTGGAATGTTTTGAGAAGGGCAACAAGTATCACAAATAGGGATTTATTTCGTAATTTCATCAATAGTGCACATAAGAGCTCTTTGAGGTATTGATATGCAATAACTTGCTACAGGGCATATTTGGGATAGGTGAATCATAAACATGATTTATATATATATCCCCATCATATGCATCTTCTCAAATTACTCAAATGTACAATAAGAAGTTTTCTTTAAAAAGGATTTTTCAAGAATCGCAATATTTTTGAAATAAAGAATTTCATGCCAAGATGCAACCTACAAGAGGTTGGATGCTATATGAGTATGCATGAATAAGATACTTGTTACCGAGATAGCAATGGCATGATGTAGTAGATAAGAGTTCATCGATCATCCTAGCTTGACTCCAATTCTCATATGGTGCCAACACCTTCCTTATAGATGAGACAAGCCTCCATAGCATCTCAAATGTACCTAAAACAACATTCAAGTACATCTTGGTCCCCAAACTCATTGGGTCCAAAATGGTTAGACTAACCACAATACATAGGATACACTCCATATCAATATGTGCATATTTATAGATGAAGTTGGAATTTCATGCACATCTTAGCCATTTAGGATTTGATGGAGTATACCCTATATAATGGATCAAAGAAAGCAAGCATGCTACAAGTATAAACAAATTACATATAAGCATGCACAAAGACTTTAAAGATCCAAGAAAGATACACATTGGACAAAACACTAAATAAATTCAAGAAGGCATAAAGGTGTGACCAAACAAATTTGTTGTCCAAATTATATCAAAGAAGCAAATCACAAAAGATTTGTTCAACCAATTTCAACAAATGAACTAAGTAAAGATCATTGAGCATAAAAGATGAATAAGGCCACTCATGCTCAAAGATTTATCTCATTCAAGCAAATAAAACATGTAAGAAGGAATGAGATAGCAAACTCCCAAAAGAGCAAGGTTCGAACAAATAAACCAAACCCTCTACACTTTTCACAATGGCACAATGTACCGTAAAGAAAAGATTTTTCTTCCAAAGCAAACACTTGATATGAATCAAGAGAATTTATCAAAAGATATTTTCAAAGGACAAGGAAGACACATGGGAGAAACAAAAGGTTTCTTGGAAATAAAATAAGGCAATAAGAAGCAATACAAGGTGAAGATGATCCATAAATTCAACCACATACAAAGTTATCAATTGTCAAAGACAATGAGTATATTGGAAATAATTTCCGGTGGTGTATTGACAATGATAGTAAGGATCATCTTCACAATAAAAGGCATATGATAAATATATATGATTAAGCACTATGCACAGATGAAGATTCTTGATAACTTCAACTAGTCAAACAATCACGCACAGCAATGATTAGAATAACTTGAAGCAAACGGTGTCCCAAATAAGATATAGAGATATGTATTTGAGGAAAACCGTACCAAGAATTTCTTACTCAAATAAGAACCTATAAGATGAGTAATAAAATCTTTTTAATAAAAGTGGAGCTTGTTTGAGCAACCATGCCACTTAGGAACAAGCTAATTAAGAGTATCAACTCTAAGTGGCATAACCTAATATTTTCACATTTTCTAGGTTTGTGATATGTACAAAACATATTACTCCACCATAATGTGATAATTCATTTCTTCTAATCAAGAGGCAATTAAAATCCGATTAGAGATGATAAATGGACATCAGAATTTGAATTTCGCATGAGTATGACACACCACATAGTGACTAGATAATCTTGCAATGTCAATACTAAGTGGTGATACCCATTGATGTCTACGCACGCTTCTATTCCTGTAGAAAGTGTTGGGCCTCCAAGAGCAGAGGTTTGTAGAACAGCAGCAAGTTTCCCTTAAGTGAATCACCCAAGGTTTATCGAACTCAGGGAGGTAGAGGTCAAAGATATCCCTCTCAAGCAACCCTGCAATTACGATACAAGAAGTCTCTTGGGTCCCCAACACACCTAATACACTTGTCAGATGTATAGGTGCACTAGTTCGGCGAAGAGATAGTGAAATACATGTAATATGGATGATTGTAAGTAGTAATTGCAATCTGAAATAAAGATGGCAGCAAGCAAACATGTAACAGAACTTGTTGGAAACGGTGTTTCAATGCTTAGAAACAAGGCCTAGGGATCATACTTTCACTAGTGGACACTCTCAACATTGATCACATAACTAAATAAATAAATTCTAGTTTCTACACTCTCTTGTTGGATAACAAACACCATTCATTGTGTAGGGCTACAAAAGCACACCTCAAGCCGGAGTAAACAAGCTCCACAACATCTGGAGTTCATATTAAAGTAACCTCTAGAGTGCATAATAGACCGTCGCAATTTAGACCGAGTACTAACATAGCATACACACTGTCAACAATAGCTATGAAAGGGGGAATAGATCGCATCAATACTATCATAGTAATAGTTAACTTCATAATCTACAAGAGATTACAATCATAACCTACGCCAAGTACTACATGATGCACATACTGTCAACATTACATCATGGAGGAGGAATAGAATACTTTAATAACATCACTAGAGTAGCACATAGATTAATAGTGATACAAAGCTCATGATCACATAAAGATCACACCATGGGAGAGAGAGATGAACCACATAGCTATTGGTAGAGCCCTCAGCCTCGGGGGAGAACTACTCTCTCCTCATCATGGGAGACGGCAATGGCGATGAAGATGGCGGTGGTGTCGATGGAGATGACTCCGGGGGCAATTCCCCGTCCCGGCGGCGTGCCGGAACAGAGACTTCTGTCCCCCGAAACGGAGTTTCGCGATGGCGGCGGCGTCCCTGGAGTCTTTCTGGAGTTTCGTCAATCCGTGTCGAGTTTTTAGGTTACGAGGGGTAATATAGGCGAAGAGGCGGCGCGAGGGGGTGCCTAGGGGGCCACCCCATAGGGCGGCGCGCCCCCCCTCCAGGCCGCGCCAGCCTATGGTCTGGGAGCCCTGGGCCTCCCCTCCGGCTCTCTTTCGGTGTTCTGGTCTGTCTCGTCGAAATATAATGTTTGGCCTTTGTTTCGTCGAATTCCGAGAATATTGCCCGAACAGCCTTTCTGGAACCAAAAACAGCAGAAAACAGGAACTGGCACGTCGGCATCTTGTTAATAGGTTAGTTTCGGAAAATGCCTAAAATAATTATAAAGTGTGAGCAAAACATGTAGGTATTGTCATAAAACTAGCATGGAACATCAGAAATTATAGATACGTTGGAGACGTATCAAGCATCCCCGAGCTTAGTTCCTACTCGCCCTCGAGTAGGTAAACGATATAAAGAATAATTTCTGTAGTGACATGCTACTTACATAATCTTGATCGTACTATTGTAAAGCATCTGAGATGAACGAAGTGACTCAAGGCAATGATCTATAATTTTCTTAACATATAGATAACATATAGCAAAACTTTTCATGAATAGTACTTTCAAGACAAGCATCAAAAGGTCTTGCATAAGAGTTAACTCATAAAGCAATAAATTCAAAGTAAAGGCATTAAAGCAACACAAAGGAAGATTTAAGTTTCAGCAGTTGCTTTCAACTTTCAACATGCATATCTCATGGATAATTGTCAACACAAAGTAATATGATGAGTGCAAATAAGCAAGTATGTAAGGATCAATGCACAGTTGACACAAGTGTTTGCTTCTAAGATGGAAGGAAGTAGGTAAACTGACTCAACATAAAGTAAAAGAAAGGCCCTTCACAGAGGGAAGCATGGATTACTATTTTTGTGCTAGAGCTTTTATTTTGAAAACATAGAAACAATTTTCTCAACGGTAGTAATAATTCATATGTGTTATGCATAAGACATCCTATAAGTTGCATTTTTGATAGATCTCAACTTGAGGACATCCATACCGGGACAACATAGAAAACAGATAATGGACTCCTCTTTAATGCATAAGCATTCAACAACAGATAATATTCTCATAAGAGATTGAGGATTAATGTCCAAACTGAAACTTCCACCATGATTCATGGCTTTGGTTGGCGGCCCAAAGTTCTTCTCTAACAATATGCATACTCAAACCATTTGATGATGATAAATCACCCTTACTTCAGACAAGACGAACATGCATAGCAACTCGCATGATTTTCAACAAAGGTGTAATAGTTGATGGCGTCCCCAGAAACATGGTTACCACTCAAAAAGCAACTTATAAGAAATAAGATACATAAGCTACATATTCTTTCCCACAATAGCTTTTAAGGCTATTTTCCCATGAGCTATGTATTGCAAAGACAAGGAATGAAATTTTAAAGGTAGCACATAAGCAATTTACTTTGGAATGGCAGAGAAATACCACATAGTAGGTAGGTATGGTGGACACAAATGACATAGGTTTTGGCTCAAGGATTTGGATGCACGAGAAGTATTCCCTCTCAGTACAAGGCTTTGGCTAGCAAGGTTTTTTGAAGCAAACACAAGTATGAACTGGTACAGCAAAACTTACATAAAAACATATTGCAAGCATTATAAGACTCTACACTGTCTTCCTTGTCGTTCAAACACTTCACCAGAAAATATCTAGACTTTAGAGAGACCAATCATGCAAACCAAATTTCAACAAGCTCTACAGTAGTTCTCCACTAATAGGTGCAATATACATGATGCAAGAGCTTAAACATGATCTATTTGAGCAAAACAATTGCCAAGTATCAAATTATTCAAGACAATATACCAATTACCACATGAAGCATTTTCTGTTTCCAACCAAATAGCAATGAACGAAGCTGTTTCATCCTTCGCCATGAACATTAAAACTAAAGCTAAGAACACCAGTGTTCATATGAACGAGCGGAGCGTGTCTATCTCCCACACAAAGAATGCTAGGATCCGATTTTATTCAAACAAAAACAAAAAATAAAAACATACAGACGCTCCAAGTAAAGCACATAAGATGTGACGGAATAAAAATATAGTTTCACTAGAGGTGACCTGATAAGTTGACGATGAAGAAAGGGATGCCTTGGGCATCCCCAAGCTTAGACTTTTCACTCTTCTTGATCATATTGTATCATCCTCCTCTCTTGATCCTTGAAAACTTCCTCCACACCAAACTCAAAACAAACTCATTAGAGGGTTAGTGCATAATCAAAAACTAACATATTCAGAGGTGACATAATCATTCTTAACACTTCTGGACATTGCCCAAAGATACTGAAAGTTAATGGAACAAAGAAATCCATCCAACATAGCAAAAGAGGCAATGCGAAATAAAAGGCAGAATCTGTCAAAATAGAACAGTCCGTAAAGACGAATTTTTTAGAGGCACTTAACTTGCTCAGATGAAAATGCTCAAATTTAATGAAAATTGCGTACATATCTTAGGATCGCTCACGTAAATTGGCAGATTTTTCTGAGTTACCTACAGAGAGGCTTACTCAAATTCGTGACAGCAAGAAATCTGTTTCTGCGCAGTAATCCAAATCTAGTATCAACCTTACCATCAAAGACTTTACTTGGCTCAACAATGCAATAAAATAAAGATAAGGAGAGGTTGCTATAGTAGTAGCAACTTCCAAGACACAACAAAATAGTAGCAAAATAAAAACATGGGTTATCTCCCAAGAAGTGCTTTCTTTATAGCCATTAAGATGGGCTCAGTAATTTTAGTGATGCTCACATAAGGATGAGAGTTGAAGCAAAAAGAGAGCATCAAAAAGCAAGTATGAAACAAGTTTAAGCCTAACCCACTTCCTATGAAAAACAATCTTGTACAAACATGAATTCATGAGGAGCAAAGTGACAAGCATAGGAAGATAAAACACGAGTAACCTCAAGATCCTCAACATAAAGAGGGGAAACTTAATATTATTAAGATGCATATAACCATGTTTCCCTCTCTCATAATAACTTTCAGTAGCATCATTGATGAAATCCACAATATACCCATCACTTAAAACATTCTTAGCATGATTCATATGCATAAAAGTATCATTAATTTTGGCATAAGAAAAACTCTTCTCATTAATAATAATTGGAGCAGGATCATTATCAAGAATTTGAACATGATAAACAAGTCGCATACCAATGGAATTGTTTTTGGCAATCCAATCATAACTATGACAAGTTTCATAAGGATAATTATAACCTATGTCATAGCATTCTTTATAATAACTAGCTGGGTTACCCGCGCATTTGCACGGCTAGATTTGCTCTATGTTTTATTCTATATATGTGATTTATTTTGTTAGTTATTATCATATAATTAAACATAGAGTTCATGAATTTCTCTGGAATTAATTACTCAATTCAATTCATTGTTCCATTAGAATTTGTAAAGAATTGATACTATACTTACAACAAAACAATTATTGCAAAAATGTTAATTGTAACAACATAGTTAAATTTGGTGAAAATATATTAGCATATTAGATTATTGCTAAGGATCTTTAAAGTGGGAAGAGATGTCTTACTGATCATGTTGTTACTTCGAATCACTGCCACATCATTGTTATGCTTTCCTTCACCTCATAACATGTTAGCTGGCACGTGCAATTAATTAATTTTTAATCTGGTACATTTTGTAAGGCAAAGTCTAACACATGAGCCTTCATAAATGTTCAAAACCAAATGATCTCACACATGCATGATGCATTCATGCATATCCGAGTAGAAAATTAAACCACGTCCATGCATATTTCAAGTACATGCATGTAGGCTAGCAGCAAGCTGGTACATGCTTGCAGATGCTAATTAGTCGACGCTATTATTACCATCTTGTTTCAAATCATATGGGTCGTTCAAGTGCGGCGGGAAATTCAGATTGGACTGTTAATAACAGTTTAGACTATCACTTGCCAGACAGTGGACTAAGTGTGCGACAGCGAGCCTGGCGGCATGCCGACATGTGCCGGTCTGATCTTGGATCCCGACGCATGGGTTGGCAATTGACCATGTCTTGCGTTTGCTTCAGGAAACTGAAAGCCAAGGAACATATAAGCCGGAGCGAATTCCTTAATGTGTGTGTCCTTCTATTCGATCGTCTGCCTCAACTTTTTGTTCTATATTAGCTCTTTTTCATTTACATTGGAACCATCCATCAATTGTTGATTAGTTTTGATCTTGCTACCATATGGAAATTGTTAAGACATGTAGGGATTGGAACAGCTAATCACACACCAAGGAAGACTTGCAGATATTACCCAAAGCCAACGATGTTGCTTTTTGTGCCTTTGATCTATTGAGTGCCCTGGCGTCTTGAGCTTTTGGGTTCGCCGATGTCCATGCCTTGGACGCGGCCGCTGCCGGGCGTTTTGTGGGGCCTATAACTGTTTGAAACCTTTAAAACATGCATATGATATGATCGACCACCGCGTTCACGCCGGCCTTGATGCCGGAAGTTGGAAGTGTCAGTCTATGATCCTCCAAGAGCTGGATTGCTATCGATTCTTTGCTCTAGGTCTTTAGAACGTTCAATAGTGTTATCAAGGCTCAAATCATATCTGCGTGAAATTCTGCAGGGCCAGGTCCCGTGCTGCCGTGACCGTCTTCCACTCGTGCCGAAGGATGCAAGCAGGAAATGAACCATGCGCTGATACAATCCGCAGTTTCCTTTGCCAACCAGACACGAAACGGAGGAAACGAATCTCAGCACCCACACGACTTGGCAGTTGGCATCAAACGGAAGAAACGGATCTCAGCAGCCACACGACTTGGCAGTTGGCATCAAACGGAGGAAACAGATAAGGCGGCAATCCTACCAGATACCGTCTGGGCGATGCCGATTACGACGCGCCCGCGGAGGCTGAGCAGCACGGAGGACATCTTGTGCAGAGCAGTCGGCCCCATGCCCGCTATCCACCCAGCTGACTTCTTCTATTTGGCGTTGTGGACGGCGCCCCGCCGGTCTGCCTAGCCAACAACTTGTGCTCACGCCGGTGTATGCTGGCTAGGGAGCCGCGATCGTAGAGGAGGCGCGGCGCTGGATCGGCGACCCGAGATACTGCTCCATGATCGTCGGCCTCCAGCTCCTACGCCATCTTTTCTGGCCGATGGGGCGACGCTTAACGGCAACGCGCATGCGCTTTTCATGGGAGATGAACAGGGGATCGGCTGTCGGCTCCGTGGCAACAACAGATCCATGGCGGCAGCGGTGGTGCTGCTCATGATGACGTTTTGGGTAGTTTTCGTGGTCTCGCATCTGGTAGCTATATATATATTGAATCGCATCGATAGTAAGGGTGGAGTTCTGGGGTAGGCCAGATATTCAGGTGCAGTTCTGATTGCACCGATTAGTTTAGAGAAGATTTGAAGTTAGTCGGGAATTCCGGATAGATCGATTGGATATTCTTTTTGTTGAGATCAATTATTTTGGATCTTTTATCACGTACGTATGCGGACGTACTTCTAAGCGGTGCACGTTCTCTTTTTTTTTCTTGCGTAGAGTTTTAATCTAATCCATTGGTTTTACATCGTTTAATCCCCACTGTCTTTTGTCTTCTGCTTTAATTATATAATATATTATCAAAGATTGGAGGCATAGTGTCATCATAAGAAATAGAATAGTTATCTTTCACAGTATGTTCATCTGTAACCATACCATCATTGTTACTAGAAGGAGATGTATCAAACATATAATGATCAGTAGCAAAAGGATTTTCAAACACCTCATCCCCAAGCATAGAGCTTTCTATATCATTATGGGAAGAAGCATGGATAGTACTAATACTATGGCAATTATTAACATCATCATTTTCAGAATTAGTTTCCCAGAGATTTTCAATATCAAAAGTAGTGTGCTCTTTCAAATCATGATCACTAATGTAGGTAAAGGGCATAGGAAGATCATTGTACTCAGATTCATTATCATAATAATCATTAGTAGCAACATACTTACGGTTACCTATTGTTATCTCATACACGCGGGGATATGTCATTACCTCTTTCTTTTTATTTCCCCTCTTCTTCTTCTTCGTTCCCTTCTTCTTCTTCTTTTCCTTCTCCTCGTTCCCTTCTTTAGGAGGAAGAGGCTTGAAGGGAGGCTTCTCCACATAACGTGATTTATTTCCAGAAACAATAGAACAAACTTGGGAGGGTTCCTCCTTTTCATTAATAAGTTTAAAACACACAGCGGTCATATCATATTTTGGAAAAGTATCATCTTCTAAAATATTTTGTATGTAAGTATTTGTATGGCAATTATCAATGCAATAAGAAAGACACCCATGTAGGACACTATTAATATCAAGATCATTAATATATAACAAAGAAATTTTGCTTGATAACTCTTCACACCCCAAAAATAAAGTAAGCTCATCATGCTGATTAGGAAGGATTTCATCATCACAATACAAATTTGCAGCACTCATGGGGTTCGATTTATCATTGGAGGAGCATTGAAAATTAAAATGACCCACTCTATGGCAAAGTTCACAAATAAAAGGATAGAGGGCACAAACGTTTTCACCAAGATCATCTAGAGCCCTAAACCACTTTCTAGTTTTTTCATTCCTATGATGGATACAATATTCATCTTCGATTTGATTAATTCCACAAGGTCTATGCATTCCACAAAAATTAACATGCTTATAAGAAATAGTATTTTCAGATGTTTGGGCATGTTTATTGCAATCATTAACAACAATTTCATTTTCCATGCAAGTGTCTTTGAAAGGTTCATGATACATGTACCAATTTTCTTTAGGAACATTAATATGAGAAGCAAAGGCTCTATAACAATCGACCATAATTTGAGGATCAAGACCATATTTAGCACTAAGCTCTTGAAAATCAACAGTTTCAATGAAAGACTTAATGCATTCATATTCATAGTTTATACCTGATTCTTTACCTTTGTCGTTCTCCCAATCTTCAGCGTTCTCCTGAATCCGATCAAGAAGGTCCCATTTAAACTCTTCTTTATTGTGCGTGAATGATCCAGAACAAGTAGTATCCAGCAAGGTTTTGTCTTGAAAAGAAAGTCTTGCATAGAAATTATCAATGATGATATTACCAGGAAGCTCATGAATGGGGCATTTGAGCATTAAAGACCTCAATCTCCCCCATGCTTGGGCAATACTCTCTCCATCACGAGACCAGAAATTATATATGCGGTTTCGGTCTTTGTGAATTTCACTTGGAGGATAGAATTTAGAATAAAATAGAGGCATAATATCCTCCCAATCAAGAGAATGCCTATTCTTCAGCAATTTATACCAATCCGCCGCTTTACCAGTCAGCGACATAGAGAATAGTTTCTTCCTCACTTCATCCATAGAGATACCTGCACACTTGAATAACCCGCATAATTCATGCAAAAACAGTAAATGATCTTCAGGATGGACAGTTCCATCCCCTTCATAGCGGTTATCCATAACACGTTCAATAATTTTCATGGGTATCTTGAAAGGAATACTTTCAGTAGGTGGACTTAAAATATCACAAGCATCATTCGAATCACCACATATTGGAGACAAAGCATTATCAGGGCAAAATATTTCTTCCAAAGCCGAGGAGCAAAAAACATTATTTTTATATAAACTAGCTTCCCCAAGCTTAGACTTCTCCATAGCATTAGCAGTAATTGCGTTCTTACTAATAACATTGCTACTAGAATGCAAATAAGGTTCCATAGGTTTTTTAATTTTCGCATCAAACAATCATGTCTTAACTCAGGGAATAAATTAAAAAGCTCACTGTTATTTTCCATTATGCCTAACTAGTGAGAAATAAAAACAAGAAACAAAAAGGTGCAATTGCAGGATCTAAAGGAAATAGCTTCGAGCACTCACACACCGACAACAGTGCTAGGAAATAGCTTAGTAGTCGGAGGATGTGAATACCTTTTACCTTACCTCCCCGACAACGGCGCCAGAAAATAGCTTGATTTCTACGCACGCTTCTATTCCTGTAGACAGTGTTGGGCCTCCAAGAGCAGAGGTTTGTAGAACAGCAGCAAGTTTCCCTTAAGTGAATCACCCAAGGTTTATCGAACTCATGGAGGTAGAGGTCAAAGATATCCCTCTCAAGCAACCCTGCAATTACGATACAAGAAGTCTCTTGTGTCCCCAACACACCTAATACACTTGTCAGATGTATAGGTGCACTAGTTCGGCGAAGAGATAGTGAAATACAAGTAATATGGATGATTGTAAGTAGTAATTGCAATCTGAAATAAAGATGGCAGCAAGCAAACATGTAACAGAACTTGTTGGAAACGGTGTTTCAATGCTTAGAAACAAGGCCTAGGGATCATACTTTCACTAGTGGACACTCTCAACATTGATCACATAACTGAATAAATAAATGCTACTTTCTACACTCTCTTGTTGGATAACAAACACCATTCATTGTTTAGGGCTACAAAAGCACACCTCAAGCCGGAGTAAACAAGCTCCACAACATCCGGAGTTCATATTAAAGTAACCTCTAGAGTGCATAATAGACCGTTGCAATTTAGACCGAGTACTAACATAGCATACACACTGTCAACAATAGCTATGAAAGGGGCAATAGATCGCATCAATACTATCATAGTAATAGTTAATTTCATAATCTACAAGAGATTACAATCATAACCTACGCCAAGTACTACATGATGCACACACTGTCAACATTACATCATGGAGGAGGAATAGAATACTTTAATAACATCACTAGAGTAGCACATAGATTAATAGTGATACAAAGCTCATGATCACATAAAGATCACACCATGGGAGAGAGAGATGAACCACATAGCTACCGGTAGAGCCCTCAGCCTCGGGGGAGAACTACTCCCTCCTCATCATGGGAGACAGCAATGGCGATGAAGATGGCGGTGGTGTCGATGGAGATGACTCCGGGGGCAATTCCCCGTCCAGGTGGCGTGCCGGAACAGAGACTTCTGTCCCCCGAAATGGAGTTTCGTGATGGCGGCGGCGTCCCTGAAGTCTTTCTGGAGTTTCGTCAATCTGTGTCGAGTTTTTAGGTTACGAGGGGTAATATAGGCGAAGAGGCGGTGCGAGGGGGTGCCTGGGGGGCCACCCCATAGGGCGGCGCGCCCCCCCTCCATGCCGCGCCAGCCTATGGTCTGGGAGCCCTGGGCCTCCCCTCCGGCTCTCTTTCGGTGTTCTGGTCCGTCTCGGTGAAATATAATGTTTGGCCTTTGTTTCGTAGAATTCCGAGAATATTGCCCGAACAGCCTTTCTGGAACCAAAAACATCAGAAAACAGGAACTGGCACTTCGACATCTTGTTAATAGGTTAGTTCCAGAAAATGCCTAAAATCATTCTAAAGTGTGAGCAAAACATGTGGGTATTATCATAAAACTAGCATGGAACAACAGAAATTATAGATACGTTGGAGAAGTATCACCCATGTACACATATTTTAGAGAAAGAGAGATGCACAATGCATATCACTCCCCAAAATGGGATGTTCCATTAATCACTGAAAGAGAGCCAAATAAGATATCATCAAGATGCATTAGGCTCAAAACAATACACAAGTATATGATGAGTCAAACAAACATACTTGAATACACAAGATAGGCAAGTAAGACTCAACACATACAAACACATATTTGATACAAAACCAAACATGCAAAGGGGCAAGTAACTTACAATAAATATGAAGAGTTGAAGTATAAGTTACCGCAAAGAGGAACATTGGATATAAGATATAGATGATGATCCATATGACTTGGCTTGGTCAAAATATAGTATATGAAGATCCCTAAATTCTTCAAGAGGTAGCCAAGTCTCCAATTCCCTCCACATGCACACCTATTGATCAAGTTTGAGCTTGTTGGTCCCCAACCAAGTTGGGTCCTAAGAGGTTAGTCACAATAGGCTTGGAAACCCAAATGGTTATTTTCTTAAAACCACTTTGAGTTCCAACAAACTTGGCAAACACATTGCCATCCTTATCCTTCCCTAGAGAATAATCATCATCAACAATTATAGGGCTAGATAAGGTACCACTTAAGAATGAAGAAGCAAGCTGCCCCTTCTCACGGCATAAGTAGCGAGTGTTCCCCTTTCTCTTCTTTAGTGATTTCTTCTCTTGGGGAACTTTATCTTGATTCTTCTTGGGAAGTGGCCTATCTTCAACTTGAGGTCGAGCATGAGCTTGACCTTGACCTTGTGGCCATTTCCCTTGTTGTTTCTCAATCAAGTGCTTCTTCTTCTTCAATGGGCATGATCTAACATGATGCCCTTCAACCTTGCGCTTGAAGCAAACCAACTTGGCCAGATCCTTGACTTTGTCTTGGCCCTTCTTCTTGTTGCTCTTGCTCTTGGACTTGTTCTTGTTATTGGAGTTGAATCCAAGTCCACTCTTGTCATTGGGGGATTGTTGCACACTTAGCATCTTGTCAAGTGCTGATTTCCCTTCATGACGCTTTTCCAAGTCTTTCTTCAAAGAAAGGACTTGGGCCTCGAGCTCTTTGATTTCGTCTACATGGTTAGTAGAAATACAAGTACTAGAGGAAGTAGAAGCTTTATTGTTAGAGCAACAAGGCAAAGCAAGTAATCCAACACAAGGTGTGTCACTAGTTTGACTAGATGGATTACAAGGACTAGCACATGGCAATATAGCATTTGTAGTAGAGATTGTGCTAATGTCCACATGAGGCTCACAAGATGTTACTTTAGTGATACTAGCCTCATTAGCTAACTTTAGCCCATCATAGGAAATTAGAAGATCATCATGAGAGCCCGAGAGATTTTTATGACTTTCTTCCAATTCCCTATAATTGCTAGTTAGCAACTCAAGAGTCTTTTATGACTTTCTTCCAATTCCCTATAATTGCTAGTTAGCAACTCAAGTTGACCCCTTAGCTCAACATTCTCCTTTAAGATAGATGCTTCAGAAGAACTAGAGTTAGTAGCACAAGCATCAACAATAGTTTTCTCATTTTCATGCATATAGGATTCAATTTTTTGTGTAAGCATAAAATTAGTATGCTTCTCATCTTTTAGCTCATGCTTGAGGAGATTGAATCTCATTCTCCCATTTTCAACATGGGACTCCAACTCTACTATGGTTTCGTTGTATTTATTTAAGGTTTCCATAGAGTGTTCAAGATTAGCACGAGCTTCCTTATTACCATTAAGAGAAGCATATACCATCCCCATATCATGCAACAAAGTATTATATTCTTCATCATTATCATTATCATCGCTCTCATCGTTAGAGTATGTGTTAGGAGTCAAAGTAGGAGATACCTTTGATCCATTTGCCATAAGGCACATGTGCATAGATGAAGATGAAGATATTCTTGAATCCCCATTTGAAATCGTGTCTTGATCCATAGAGTGTTCGGTTTCCTCTACATTGTTAGTCAACAAACAACTAGAGGAGATAGAAGCATTTTGATTATGTAAGCAAGAAAAGGCAAGCATATCATCATGAGATCTATGTAAGCAATTAACACATGATATGCAAGGACTATCAACACAAGCATGTAGATTATTTTTAGTGCTATATGTGTTTAAGTCCAAAGAGGAAACATTGCAATGGGATAGATATGAAGAACCATCACTATTGAGCACAATATCAATATTGCAATTTTCCTCACCACTCACCATATCATTACCTTGTGTCTTGCAACACATTGGCGAAGTGGAAGAAGATGATATATCATCACGGACGGAGGTGGAAGCAACTTGGAGCTCTTCATGATGTGAGGGGAAAGAGAGCTCCTCGGAGATACCACCGACCAAATGAAAAATGGATCCACCAAACATTTCCTTAAGTTTGGTCCACATCTCATGAGACAATTTTCGCTTTATATATATCAAGAACCTATGAAAATCTTGCCTCAAGGAGAATACAAGCTCATTAGATACTTGAGCTTCAAGATGTAATTTTTTCTCATCCTCTAAAGATAGATTTTGAGGATCCATTGGAGGAGAAAAACCTACATCTAGAAATCGCTCTATATTTGGACACGAGGTCCGAAGATTAAAAAGCAAGCAATTTCTCCATAAAATATAATTTGTGCCATCAAAGATAATTGTGTCATTGTGCAATATATTACTAGCCGACATCTTTACTCTCAAGGCGGTGAAGCCTTAAACAAGGAGAGACCTTGCTCTGATACCAATTGAAAGATCGAGATGTCGCCTAGAGGGGGGGTGAATAGGCAATTAAAAACTCTTATGGATTTGTCTTGTAAGAATGCGGAATTAAACTAACGTTTAGTTTACAAGCATAAACCCTAAATATGCTAAGCTCAACTAAGTGTAACAATAACAAATAGAGCTAAGCAAGATAGGCACAAGATATATGTAGCAAAAGTGATAGCAAGATATATGTACTTCAAGCACGATGGCTATCACAAGGAAAGAGAGCTCGGGTATAGAAATAACCGAGGCATGCGGAGACAAGGATGTATTCCCGTGTTCCCTTCCTTTGCAAGAAGGTATGTCACGTTTGGAGGAGTGGAGGTCCACGAAGGATTCCCCACGCCACGAAGGCTCACTCTATTCTCCGAACCACACCCACGAAGGATAATGGCCCTTTCCTTATGGTTAGATTTTCCTCCGCTCCGGAGATGGCAAGCTCCACAATCACTTCACAAGCTCCACGAAGGAGAAGCCCGGGTCTCTTCACAATCTTCGTGAAGAGATCACCGGAGCACCAACCGCCAAGCCAACTAGGAGGTCTCCCTCCAAGAGTAACAAGCTCACGGTCTCTCACTCGAACTAATCGTGGTGGAGAGCTGAACACTACGCAATGATGCAAAGCAAGAACACTAGGGGTGTTCAAGTCCTTCACACTCAAATCCCACCCAAGCAACAAATGCTAAGATGAGATTGGAGAGGAATAACAATGGGGAAAATCAACAAAAGACTTCAAGATCTAAATCCCAAGAGTTCCCCTCACTTAGAGGAAAAATGGATTGGTGGAGGTTGTAGATCTAGATCTCCTCTCTTAGATCCCTCAAGAATGAGCAAGAATCATGGGAGGGAAGGGAGAGGAAGCAAGCTCAAGAGGTTCAACAATGGTGGTCAAAAACATGCTCAAGAACCCTAGAAAACTGTTGGGGAAGAAGCCTCTTTTATAGCCAAACGAAATATGACCGTTTGGGGCAGATCTGGGAGTTTTTCGTGCAGCCTGACGTGAGAGCAGGTCGACCGGGCCAGGGACCGGGCCGCCTGGCGGGAAAGCCAGTCAGACCGGGCCAGGGACCGGGCGCCCCTGAAAGCCCCCTGGAAACCATCCGGTTGGCACCGGTGTGGGAGCCGGTCTGTGCCGGACGAGCCGGTGAGACAGCCGGCGCCACCGGGCCAAACATGAAAACATGGTTTACAAAAACCATGATAACTTTTGCGTCCGGACTCCGATTTCGATGATCTTGGGCTTGTTGGAATGAGAACAACAAGCCCTACAACTTGATGCATAGAAAAATCATTGTCCACCCATGGAGTAAAAGCCATAAGATGAATGTTTGACCTATCTATAAAAGAGACACCGGTAAAACCTCCAAGCTTGAAAACGCAATAGAAGATGCATATGGACTCCGTTTTCGATGAACTTGGGCTTGTTGTAAAGCTAGCAACAAGCTCAAGAACCTCACACAGAGAAACACCAAGAAGAAATAAGATTTATGGAATGCAAAGCATGCAAAGGGTTGAGCTCCCTAAGACGATGTGATCAAGTTACCCAACCGAAAGCCCCTCTTGATAGTGCGGCTATGTATCCTATAACCCGGTCTCCCAACAACCACCTTGAGACCGGTAAAAGGAAAACCTAGCAAAGCCATACCTTTGCCTTGCGCATCCCGCTTGATCTTGATGATAGCTCTTCAAGCTCCACTCAAGCCGGAATGCCTCACTTGATCATTGTTGCTTCGTGAAGACTCACAAATGCTCCCCCATACACCATGATGGGAAAGCTCCATTGATGCACATCTTCATATGTCCATTATCACCAAAATGGATGGCAAACTTCAAGCATATGATCCTCTTGAGATGCTCAGTCTTGAACTTGCCCAACTCAACCTTGATGACGATCACCACTTGACGTCATCCTCTCATGGGCTATATGAGATCTCACTTTTGATGCATGCCCATGGAAAGATACCTAACCCACATAGACAACACAAGGGAACATATATGATGGGTTATTTCATAAAGAATAATTGACACGGCTTACCCTACCACATGACTTCTCGTGGCACATTCTTCATGCTTCATGTGTTGACCAAACTTGAATCTATTCTTCACTCTTTGTATTGGTCAACCTTGTATCTTCTCATGCTCTATCATACTATCTTGAGGCGTATATAGAATTCTTCATTTGCTTGCATGCTCTAAATCTTAGTCAACAATAGCTCAACTTATGAGACTATGATGACATTGCCTTAGAGCCATAACTTGAATTCTTCACTTGGAATCAAGCACTCAAGATCTTGATCATTCATTGCTTATCACATAAGCTAGAGCATAGCTAATACCGAGTTCCACATAAGAACTCCATCTTCATTTCTTCTTCTTGATCATATCACATATATATCTTTAAATCGATGATCTTGATGCCAATACACAAGGTATATATTTATCTTCATGGCATCCATACTTGAATCCAACCCATGGACTACAAGTAGTACCTATGGAATATTCCTTCATATAAACTCAATGAAAACATTAGTCCATAGGGGTTGTCATTAATTACCAAAACCACACATAGGGGCAATATACCCTTACACCATCTATATAACAAATCGCTGGGTAGGAAGCCCTATATTGTTTCTGAAGTTCATCTCATGCGTATGAAAAGTCCATACTCTGATGAATTCACTCCATCTAGTGGCTATCTACCTTTCGTCCCCACATCCCTTTCAAATTTATATTGAGAAGTTCGAGATGAAATTGGAGCTTGGATTTTAGATACCCAACATCGGAGATTTATGGTCACATAGGTGCCCTTGGGAAAGAGATTGGGATATTTTTTAATTGAATCTGTATCAATTTCTCAGATTCAGTATCGGTGGCTTGGGATTATCCTTGAGATTGATTCCTTATTTTATTCCTGATTTTTAGGGAGGCTTCCAATCTGATTGATGTTGCAATGCTGGAGAAGGTCCATCTGGACAATCCTCTCTTCCGTTACTTCGTGAAGAATGAATCCACTGGCAAGGTATTCAGTTATCCTTACGTAGGTAATCAAAATTAGGATTGAAATTCATGCTTCTTTTTGTGTGTACGGTTCTCAAATTCTCCACCGATATGGCCGTGAACTCGGGTGAGCATCGCCTCCACCAAGCCTTGGCAACAAAATTTCTATTGCAGGATCATCAAGCGTTGTCCAGTGGTACATGCATCTTTTTTTATTCAGATCACCCCTCACCTATTTGTATGAGTCGATCCCAGGGTTTGTCCCCGTAAGCCAGCCCGCAAGGGGATCTGATTTTGGCCGACTGCACATGCACTATCTCTTGATCTTCTACTACTCCTTGCATATCAAACACTAGACCAGCATAAATCAAGTCTCTGGCGACATGGGTGTTGGGTGCCATTCTTTCAGGTAAGTATCTCTTACATATACATGTTTAACGCAATTTCTTACGAGAGTGGATTTTGTACACCCACGCATGGGTGTGGGTGTTTCCTTCACCGTCCATTGTGCTTTGAGATTCGGATAAAAAGAGGAGAGAGAAAGGAATCTTTTCATATACTATGGTGGGCACGAATCTCGAGGAATAAATGAACGGTGACGGAAACACCCACACCCATGCGTGGGTGTACAAAAGTATTTCCGAATTTCTTACGATCAAACTTAACTTTTTGATGCCTTATTTTGTACATTCAGTCGTCTTCTGCTGAATGCTAGATCAATCGTACAAAAAGCATGCTCAGTGATCTTATTCCGTATGTTTTCATGAGCATTCATTGATTCTCCTAAAGTATGGTAAAAGTTACATTAGATGTGCATTTGTATGTATGACTGAGCCTGCAAGTCCAAAAAAAAAAACTTGAGCAACATTTTGCTGCCCCATTGAGTACAAGGATATGCATGTAGAGGTTACGTGAATTGACATAGAGGAGGCATTCGTTGTTCGGTTCATTCAAAAGCTATTCTACGTCATGATCTCTCTTGGTTTGGTATACTGAAAATGGAGACATGGAGCCATGGAGGGTAGCGATAGGACGAGAACAATGTCAATGTATACTTGGTACACAAGCAAACTACGACACTTTTTATACATTGCTTTACAAGAAATGACTCACCGATCACCCGGGCAAGAAACGGTTGCTTATTCATTGTGTCAGGTGTTATCTCAATTTATGCGTATCACATAGACAATCAGAGATACATATTTCTCATTGCCTCAATGGGCGCTTTAGATGGCTAACATGATACTTGGTAACATAATACACATGTACTGTCCATAAGTTACAGTCTGGGACGTCATTTGTTTCATATTCTTTTTTCCTTAAGGCGCAACTATCTTATTTACAAAAATATTTCGCGGCAACGTGCGGGGAATTATCTAGTTATCTCCAGAATTGCTAGAGTTACTTGACTGTCCTTCCTCCATTTCACTTCCATCAGATACATAAGCTTCCAAAATGCTTTGCAGACCAGAACCC
The DNA here is from genome assembly GCF_019359855.2 of Lolium perenne. NCBI lineage: Eukaryota > Viridiplantae > Streptophyta > Magnoliopsida > Poales > Poaceae > Lolium > Lolium perenne. The sequence continues at coordinate 221,222,833 of NC_067247.2, forward strand.
AGGATGTTGGATTGACCCAAATCATTGCTTGCTAGGCCACTAGTGACATCATTCTCCACAGCAGCTGAAGAGAGGCCATAAATAGTACTGTTTTCCACAGGTGGAGGTGGTAGATCTTGCTAAATGTCCAATTCATCAGGGACATCATCATTAATCAAGTCCAGCATGGCTGCATTGTGAGGTACCTCCTCAAACTCCATGTTATTGTTGCCATGTGGTAGGGCCTAGTGACCCCAACCTTGATTCCCTGCATTTTGCTCCACCCTAGCATCTCCAACTGCTTCATTAGCTTGTTCATTTGCAACAGGTGGAGGCAAAAGTTGTTGCAGTTGTTCATCTTCATTTGGCGAGGGGTGGGGATCCACTCCATCACCAGGCAAGGGATCCTCATCAGCAGGCATCTCACCCAGCATGGTTTCCTCAAGGATTTCAACACAACATGTCCATGATTCAGTGTCAGGTGCATCCCCAACAGTATACCTAAGGCTTTTTGGAATTTCATCAAGTTCAGTAGCACGGATCTTAACGAGAACTCTTTCTTTGTGAGCAGGATCTTTTTCCCAGAGCAGCAACTTTCCAATATCAACAAAAGCAGCAGACAAATCTTCAGTGTTGATTAAATCAAGAGGTGGCCCAACAATCATCAGCCAGTATTCTCTATTAAACAAAGCCCTAGAATCTCCTAGGCCAGAGTGATAAATATTGTGTAAGGCAAAGGGATAATTTTTTTGCCAGAGTGGAGAATCGAAGGAACTTTTCCAATAGAATCTCCTAGGTCGTTTCTGCGTTGACACCAGAGTTTACTCACCGGAAACAACTGCTGCAATTTATCAATTGCAGGATACTGTCCAGAAACATTCATCAATATTATAACATTTATATAAACATAACATAACTCATAGTAAATGTGCAAAGGAAGGACAAAACAATACATTCCAGTACCTGTCTCCTCCTTTAGTGTAGCCTTCTTGCGTGCTGTGTCAACCACTTGAGAATGAAGGCATCACGCTAGGGTCATGAAATTCCACCTCCCATTAGGTGTATATAAAGTTATCCTTTAGTGCAGCCTCCTTCCATGCGGTGTCACTGAAGTATAGTCTCTTTGTACATGTAAACACAAAATAAGCTAAAGTTAACAAATTCAGTTTCAGATAACCATTTCTTTATTTTCCACAATGTCACGTGTGTGTTTGCTAGTGCACGTTCCCTCCCTGGATCCTCCGGTGTAAATCCGGACCCAACTCAATCCTACCCATGGCATTTGTCTGTTCACCACGATGACAACAGACAACCCGAGTTCCGCACAACAAAAGAATAAGGAGGTATCATATAAACATTTATGGTCAAAGAAAACTCAATTTGATAAGTTAAACAACAGACACAAGCATGAAATGATCACCAAAACATAAAGATTTGCAGTTTAAGATGATTTAGAAATGAGAAGAGCGAGAGAGGAACTTGCCTGTAGTAGGAAGATAAACTCTATTTTCTTATTTTCACAGTCCAATTTAGCTCTACTGCTTCACTATTTTGGGCTGACGTGGGTGGGCCATCACCCCGCTCGTATTCAACTAAGCTCTGCCACTGTTGCCTTGTAGACCAATTTAGCTCTACATGCTTACTTTCCCGCTTCCAAGTATTAATGCAAGCTCCGTCCCTGGCCCCACAACACTTTGAAATATTACGTCAGGCAAAGGGACCCCTCGTCATGTAGCGTTGAGTCTTTCGTGCGGTGTCACCAAAGTATAGTCTCTATGTACATGTAAACACAAAATAAGCTACAGTTAACAAATCTAGTTTCAGATTACCATTACTTTCTTGGCGACAATGAAACCACAGAAATAACACAATAGACAACCTTATCTATATACAACCCCACCCTTATAAATATTGGGTCAGGCAAACACTACTAGGGAATAGCTTATAGCCGCACTCCTTACCGCCGGCAAATACGAGTTGAAGATGCCAGCGGTAATAGCTTCCAGGGGGGCCTAACACTACCGCCGGCGCAGGAGGTAGGATGGCGCCGGGGGTGCCTCCAATACCGTCGGCGAAATGGGCACGCAGGCGCCGGCGATACAATGGGCCGCGGTATCACAATTGGGTCTGGCGTTACCGCCGGCGAATTGCCCCGAAGGCACCGGAGGTAATGGGCTCCACCGCCGGCGACGTGGGCTATTGACGCCGGGGGTAATGGGCCCTGCCGCCGCGCCAGGGTGGGCCACGCAGCCTTCACTTACCGCCGGCGAATTGGCCCCGAAGGCGCCGGGGGTAATGGGCTCTACCGCCGGCGACGTGGGCTGTTGACGCCGGGGGTAATGGGCCCTGCCGCCGCGCCAGGGTGGGCCACGCAGCCTTCACTTACGACCGGCATTTTGGACCCGTAGATGCCGGCGGTAACGGCCTGTACCGCTGGCATTTTGATATGTAAACGCCGGCGGTAACCTGGGGCTGGCCATTAAGACGACCAGCCACCTACTACCACCCACACACACTCATATGTGATGGCAAATCAACCCAAGCACTAGTTAGCTCATTTCCCCACCTATTTTAGCTATTTCAACCAACAAAATATGATGTATTTGAGCAAATCATGCACTACCTAGCCCCTCTAGCATGATTTGCATGATCTAGATCTAGATCCCACCACCTTTTCCACTAGATCTAGCTAGATCTCTCTATTTCTAGATCTCTAGATCTCTCGAGCATAAAAGTCGACGTGTGGTGTCTCTCCGGTGCTTTTGGACGTCGCGTCAACTAATAGGTATATAACTAATGAGTGGAATGTTCATGAGTTGGTGAAAAGTCACGGTTATGTCACTAGTGATGGCAAAAGGCGCGGTTCCATATATGTAAATGCATTGTTTTGCATTTGTTGACGTGTGCAGGAACATTGAGTTGCCAATGTTTTGCCGGAATGTTGATTAACTTCCGTTCCGGCAAATTTTTGGAACTCCAGCATGACAATATTTAGCAAAGGTCATGCCGAATTTTTTCGTGAAAACCGAGGCGGCGGTTGTAATCAATTATCTTGTCCTGTAGGCGACGATGGTTATCAAGATGAGGGAAAGCGTCGTGGATAGATACGTGGAACGTGCGACGGCCGACATGTATCAAAAAAAGCGAAAGGATATAATGTGTCCTTGTCGAAGATGCAAGCTAGGGTCGTTGTTCGACCCCTTTTCAGGCATAGTGCATGAGCACCTGCTCAGGTATAGTTTCATGGAGGGGCATACTCAGTGGATGAGTGATGATGGAGATGATGATATCGAAGGTGATGATGATGGAGATGATGATGGTGGAGATGATGATAACGAAGGTGATGAAGAGGATGCCCCATACGGCAATGGAGACGAGGTTGAAGAGGATGGCGCACACGTTGATGGTGATCAAGAAGGCCGGGAAGAACATTGATACGTCTCCAACGTATCGATAATTTCTTATGTTCCATGCCACATCATTGATGTTATCTACATGTTTTATGCACACTTTATGTCATATTCGTGCATTTTCTGGAACTAACCTATTAACAAGATGCCGAAGTGCCAGTTGCTGTTTTCTGCTGTTTTTGGTTTCAGAAATCCTAGTAAGGAAATATTCTCGGAATTGGACGAAATCAAAGCCCAGGGGCCTATTTTTCCACGAAGCTTCCAGAAGTCCGAAGGAGAGACGAAGAGGGGCCACGAGGGGGCCACACCCTAGGGCGGCGCGGCCCCCCCCTTGGCCGCGCGGCCCTGTGGTGTGGGGCCCCCGTGCCGCCTCTTGACCTGCCCTTCCGCCTACAAATAGCCTCCGTGACGAAACCCCCAGTACCGAGAGCCACGATACGGAAAACCTTCCAGAGACGCCGCCAACGCCGATCCCATCTCGGGGGATCCAGGAGATCGCCTCCGGCACCCTGCCGGAGAGGGGAATCATCTCCCGGAGGACTCTACGCCGCCATGGTCGCCTCCGGTGTGATGTGTGAGTAGTCTACCCCTGGACTATGGGTCCATAGCAGTAGCTAGATGGTTGTCTTCTCCCCATTGTGCTATCATTGTCGGATCTTGTGAGCTGCCTAACATGATCAAGATCATCTATCTGTAATTCTATATGTTGCGTTTGTTGGGATCCGATGAATAGAGAATACTTGTTATGTTGATTATCAAAGTTATATCTATGTGTTGTTTATGATCTTGCATGCTCTCCGTTATTAGTAGATGCTCTGGCCAAGTTGATGCTAGTAACTCCAAGAGGGAGTATTTATGCTCGATAGTGGGTTCATGTCTCCGTGAATCTGGAGGGGTGACAAGAACCTCTAAGGTTATGGATGTGCTGTTGCCACTAGGGATAAAACATTAGTGCTATGTTCAAGGATGTAGTCACTAGTTACATTACGCGCAATACTTAATGCAATTGTCTGTTGTTAGCAACTTAATGTTTGGAGGGGTTCGGATGATAACCTGAAGGTGGACTTTTTAGGCATAGATGCAGTTGGATGGCGGTCTATGTACTTTGTCGTAATGCCCAATTAAATCTCACTATACTCATCATGATATGTATGTGCATGGTCATGCTCTCTTTATTTGTCAATTGCCCAACTGTAATTTGTTCACCCAACATGCTGTTTGTCTTATGGGAGAGACACCTCTAGTGAACTGTGGACCCCGGTCCAATTCTCTTTACTGAAATACAATCTACTGCAATACTGTTCTACTGTTTTCTGCAAACAATCATCTTCCACACAATACGGTTAATCCTTTGTTACAGCAAGCCGGTGAGATTGACAACCTCACTGTTTCGTTGGGGCAAAGTACTTTGGTTGTGTTGTGCAGGTTCCACGTTGGCGCCGGAATCCCTGGTGTTGCGCCGCACTACATCCCGCCGCCATCAACCTTCAACGTGCTTCTTGGCTCCTCCTGGTTCGATAAACCTTGGTTTCTTTCTGAGGGAAAACTTGCTGCTGTGCGCATCATACCTTCCTCTTGGGGTTCCCAACGAACGTGTGAGTTACACGCCATCAAGCATATTTTCTGGCGCCGTTGCCGGGGAGATCAAGACACGCTGCAAGGGGAGTCTCCACTTCTCAATCTCTTTACTTTGTTTTTGTCTTGCTTAGTTTTATTTACTATTTTGTTTGCTGCACTAAATCAAAATACAAAAAAAAATTAGTTGCTAGTCTTACTTTATTTGCTATCTTGTTTGCTATATCAAAAACACAAAAAAATTAGTTTACTTGCATTTACTTTATTTATTTCATCATGTTTCCTTTTAATTTTACCACAAAAGACATACCGGTAGGACGTGGGTCTATAGTTGGGAGAAATAATATAGAAGAATTTTTCAATCATGTTAGTACTATTGAAAATTTTGAAGATAGACACTTGGTAGACCTTGCGCCTACTTATGAAATTGCTGCTGCGCATTTAGTTCGCCTGTTGGAAACTAAATTTGTTAATCTTAATCCTATAATCCAACACATGTTTTTCACACTTGGCGATATGGAAGAAGGGGAAAAGAAAGATTTTGTTTTAGAAACCCTTCTTAGAGAATTTGGTGGTCTAGCAAGAGAAGCTAGGAAGGTCTTTGCTAAATTTAATATGCTTGGTTCTCATACTAATTTTGTTAGTCTCCTTGAAAAGATGGACATGGATAGAATAAGATGCACTAATAATATTGATGATGGTGGGGAGATCAAAGCACCAATACCATGTAAACTCCTAGCTATGAATGATGCACTAGAAAATAACTATGCTTGGCTTGTTCCTGAAAATTTGTTTGATGAGAGTAGCACGCCTAAGACTAATGAAAAAGGAGATGCTAAAACTTATGTATCTAATATATTATGCCTGGTTGAGAAAACTCCGCACCCCGCTGAGAATGCACCACCCTTTGATAATACTTGATGCACACTTTCTGCGCCTAGCTGAAAGGCGTTAAAGAAAAGCGCTTATGGGAGACAACCCATGGTTTTTACCTACAGTACTTTGTTTTTATTTTGTGTTTTGGAAGTTGTTTACTACTGTAGCAACCTCTCCTTATCTTAGTTTTGTGTTTTGTTGTGCCAAGTTAAGCCGTTGATAGAAAAGTAAGTACTAGATTTGGATTACTGCACAGTTCCAGATTTCTTTGCTGTCACGAATCTGGGTCCACCTCCCTGTAGGTAACTCAGAAAATTAAGCCAATTTACATGCATGATCCTCAGATATGTATGCAACTTTCATTCAATTTGAGCATTTTCATTTGAGCAAGTCTGGTGCCATTTTAAAATTCGTCAATACGAACTGTTCTGCTTTGACAGATTCTGCCTTTTATTTCGCATTGCCTCTTTTGCTATGTTGGATGAATTTCTTTGATCCACTAATGTCCAGTAGCATTATGCAATGTCCAGAAGTGTTAAGAATGATTGTGTCACCTCTGAATATGTCAATTTATATTGTGCACTAACCCTCTAATGAGTTGTTTCGAGTTTGGTGTGGAGGAAGTTTTCAAGGATCAAGAGAGGAGTATGATGCAACATGATCAAGGAGAGTGAAAGCTCTAAGCTTGGGGATGCCCCGGTGGTTCACCCCTGCATATATCAAGAAGACTCAAGCGTCTAAGCTTGGGGATGCCCAAGGCATCCCCTTCTTCATCGACAACATTATCAGGTTCCTCCCCTGAAACTATATTTTTATTCCATCAAATCTTATGTGCTTTTTCTTGGAGCGTCGGTTTGTTTTTTTTTTTTGTTTTGTTTGAATAAAATGGATCCTAGCATTCACTTTATGGGAGAGAGACACGCTCCGCTGTAGCATATGGACAAGTATGTCCTTGGTTTCTACTCATAGTATTCATGGCGAAGTTTCTCCTTCGTTAAATTGTTATATGGTTAGAATTGGAAAATGATACATGTAGTAATTGCTATAAATGTCTTGGGTAATGTGATACTTGGCAATTGTTGTGCTCATGTTTAAGCTCTTGCATCATATGCTTTGCACCCATTAATGAAGAAATACATAGAGCATGCTAAAATTTGGTTTGCATATTTGGTTTGTCTAAGGTCTAGATAATTTCTAGTATTGAGTTTGAACAACAAGGAAGACGGTGTAGAGTCTTATAATGTTTTCAATATGTCTTTTATGTGAGTTTTGCTGCACCGGTTCATCCTTATGTTTGTTTCAAATAAGCCTTGCTAGCCTAAACCTTGTATCGAGAGGGAATACTTCTCATGCATCCAAAATACTTGAGCCAACCACTATGCCATTTGTGTCCACCATACCTACCTACTACATGGTATTTTCCGCCATTCCAAAGTAAATTGCTTGAGTGCTACCTTTAAAATTCCATCATTCACCTTTGCAATATATAGCTCATGGGACAAATAGCTTAAAAACTATTGTGGTATTGAATATGTAATTATGCACTTTATCTCTTATTAAGTTGCTTGTTGTGCGATAACCATGTTTATTGGGGACGCCATCAACTTTTCATTGTTGAATTTCATGTGAGTTGCTATGCATGTTCGTCTTGTCTGAAGTAAGGGCGATCTACACTGAGTTGAATGGTTTGAGCATGCATATTGTTAGAGAAGAACATTGGGCCGCTAACTAAAGCCATGATCCATGGTGGAAGTTTCAGTTTTGGACAAACATCCTCAAATCTCTAATGAGAAAAGAATTAATTGTTGTTGAATGCTTAAAGCATTAAAAGAGGAGTCCATTATCTGTTGTCTATGTTGTCCCGGTATGGATGTCTAAGTTGAGAATAATCAAAAGCGAGAAATCCAAATGCGAGCTTTCTCCTTAGACCTTTGTACAGGCGGCATAGAGGTACCCCTTTGTGATACTCGGTTAAAGCATATGTATTGCGGTGATAATCCAGGTAGTCCAAGCTAATTAGGACAAGGTGTGGGCACTATTGGTACACTATGCATGAGGCTTGCAACTTATAAGATATAATTTACATGATGCATATGCTTTATTACTACCGTTGACAAAATTGTTTCATGTTTTCAAAATCAAAGCTCTAGCACAAATATAGCAATCGATGCTTTTCCTCTATGAGGACCATTCTTTTACTTTCAATGTTGAGTCAGTTCACCTATTTCTCTCCACCTCAAGAAGCAAACACTTGTGTGAACTGTGCATTGAATCCTACATACTTGCTTATTGCACTTATTATATTACTCTATGTTGACAATATCCATGAGATATACATGTTACAAGTTGAAAGCAACCGCTGAAACTTAATCTTCTTTTGTGTTGCTTCAATACCTTTACTATGAATTATTGCTTTATGAGTTAACTCTTATGCAAGACTTAATTGATGCTTGTCTTGAAGTGCTATTCATGAAAAGTCTTTGCTTTATGATTCACTTGTTTACTCATGTCATATACATTGTTTTGATCGCTGCATTCACTACATATGCTTTACAAATAGTATGATCAAGATTATGATGGCATGTCACTCCGGAAATTATACGTGTTATCGTTTTACATGCTCGGGACGAGCAGAACTAAGCTTGGGGATGCTGATACGTCTCCAACGTATCGATAATTTCTTATGTTCCATGCCACATTATTGATGTTATCTACATGTTTTATGCACACTTTATGTCATATTCGTGCATTTTCTGGAACTAACCTATTAACAAGATGCCGAAGTGCCGATTCTTTGTTTTCTGCTGTTTTTGGTTTCAGAAATCCTAGTAAGGAAATATTCTCGGAATTGGACGAAATCAAAGCCCAGGGGCCTATTTTTCCACGAAGCTTCCAGAAGTCCGAAGGAGAGACGAAGAGGGGCCACGAGGGGGCCACACCCTAGGGCGGCGCGGCCCCCCCCCTTGGCCGCGCGGCCCTGTGGTGTGGGGCCCCCGTGCCGCCTCTTGACCTGCCCTTCCGCCTACAAATAGCCTCCGTGACGAAACCCCTAGTACCGAGAGCCACGATACGGAAAACCTTCCAGAGACGCCGCCAATGCCGATCCCATCTCGGGGGATCCAGGAGATCGCCTCCGGCACCCTGCCGGAGAGGGGAATCATCTCCCGGAGGACTCTACGCCGCCATGGTCGCCTCCGGTGGGATGTGTGAGTAGTCTCCCACTGGACTATGGGTCCATTGCAGTAGCTAGATGGTTGTCTTCTCCCCATTGTGCTATCATTGTCGGATCTTGTGAGCTGCCTAACATGATCAAGATCATCTATCTGTAATTCTATATGTTGCGTTTGTTGGGATCCGATGAATAGAGAATACTTGTTATGTTGATTATCAAAGTTATATCTATGTGTTGTTTATGATCTTGCATGCTCTCCGTTATTAGTAGATGCTCTGGCCAAGTTGATGCTAGTAACTCCAAGAGGGAGTATTTATGCTCGATAGTGGGTTCATGTCTCCGTGAATCTGGAGGGGTGACAAGAACCTCTAAGGTTATGGATGTGCTGTTGCCACTAGGGATAAAACATTAGTGCTATGTTCAAGGATGTAGTCACTAGTTACATTACGCGCAATACTTAATGCAATTGTCTGTTGTTAGCAACTTAATACTGGAGGGGGTTCGGATGATAACCTGAAGGTGGACTTTTTAGGCATAGATGCAGTTGGATGGCGGTCTATGTACTTTGTCGTAATGCCCAATTAAATCTCACTATACTCATCATGATATGTATGTGCATGGTCATGCTCTCTTTATTTGTCAATTGCCCAACTGTAATTTGTTCACCCAACATGCTGTTTGTCTTATGGGAGAGACACCTCTAGTGAACTGTGGACCCCGGTCCAATTCTCTTTACTGAAATACAATCTACTGCAATACTGTTCTACTGTTTTCTGCAAACAATCATCTTCCACACAATACGGTTAATCCTTTGTTACAGCAAGCCGGTGAGATTGACAACCTCACTGTTTCGTTGGGGCAAAGTACTTTGGTTGTGTTGTGCAGGTTCCACGTTGGCGCCGGAATCCCTGGTGTTGCGCCGCACTACATCCCGCCGCCATCAACCTTCAACGTGCTTCTTGGCTCCTCCTGGTTCGATAAACCTTGGTTTCTTTCTGAGGGAAAACTTGCTGCTGTGCGCATCATACCTTCCTCTTGGGGTTCCCAACGAACGTGTGAGTTACACGCCATCAAACATCCGGCCGACGAGGACATGAGTAGAATTACCCCTCTAACCGCGGCCGTGCAGGACCGTCATGTTCAAGAACTTCTGCTCAGCAACACATCGACCGACCCCAAAATCGCTGGTAGACGGAAGGCTAAGCTGGATCAACTCAAGGTAGACTTTAGAACTCCGTTGTACGATGCAGCTCGTGGGACGGAGGAGAGCCGTCTGAGATACGCTCTCGATATTATGGAGATGAAGGCAAAGCACAAATGGACGAACACAAGCGTGGAAGAACTCGTCGGATACTTGAAGATCCACTTTCCTAAAAATAACACGTGTGCCGGTAGCCTACAGGAGGCCAAGAAAATCGTGTGCCCTCTCGATTTACCGCACCAGAAATACCACACATGCATCAGTGACTGCGTAATATATCAGAACGAGCATGCCAATCTCGATACATGCCCACAGTGTGGCGAATCTCGATACAAGAGAGGGACAAGAAAATATCCTCGAAAAGTTGTATGGTACTTCCCGCTCACGCCCCGTCTGCAGCGGTACTTCGTGGACCCCAAGGAAGCAAAGCTCATGCGCTGGCACGCGGAAAGAAAGGAGGCGGTGATGTGTGATGTAGAACGGGTTGAAAACCCAGTGTAACACACCTTTCGGATGCAGGCCAGTGGAAAACATTAGACGATGAGTATTACGAAGAATTCGGGAAAGAACCAAGGAACATCAGGTTGGGTGCGAGCACCGCCGGACTCAATCCGTTTGGGAACCAAAGCAGCAAGCACAGCACCTGGCCCGTGTTTGTATGGATGTACAACCTCCCTCCATGGATATGCCTGAAGAAGAAGTACATACACATGAGTATGCTAATCCAAGGGCCGACGCAACCTGTATCTGGAGCTATTGAAGCAGGAGCTAGTCACTCTGTGGGAGGAAGGGATGGAAACTTGGGACGCCTACGGACAAGAAACTTTCCGTATGAAAGCCGCACTGTTGACGACGGTGCAGGACTATCTTGGATACGGATATATCGCGTGCCAGGTGTGCCACGGACACAAGGCATGTGTGAGGTGCATGGAAAAGACGCCGTTTTTACAGCTGGGTAAGGATCCCGGGTCTTCAAAAACCGTCTACATGTGGCATCGAATGTGGCTTCCCAAGAATGACCCGTGGAGGAAGCGTGGAGACCTGTTCAATGGGAAGGATGAGGTCGAGGGACCTCCACCTAGGCGAAGCGGTGAAGAGATAGATAGTCTATTGAAAAACTGGAAAGACTGCCCTCCGGCAGGTAAGATAAAGATCCAGAAGCGGAAGAAAGGAGACAAGAGAAAGAAAAAGGAACCCGGGCCGCTCTTGGGGGTATGGAAAAGGAGGTCCGTGTTTTGGGACTTGCCGTACTGGTGTTGACGTCAGAAACCCACCGACGGGCAGCGACGGGTCAACACCGTAGAGCCGGGAAGAGCCTAGAGCTGCGGCTGGCTGAGACCCCTCCGAGCGACGGCCCGCAAAGCACTTCTGGTCACACACCCGATGCTGGTTGCAAGGGCGTGCCACCTGACCTATACCTGGTCAGGAAGGTGATGGAGATGCCTCGCTTAGTTTCCTGCATGGCATACACGTAAACATTAAATACGAGCCTCGATCGGCTCTCAGGTTATCCTGTGAATCGGCTCAAGGAGCCGATCCACCCATGATTCGTACGGGGTGCACGAATATATGGTGGTCCTGCTTGATCAAGATAAAGCTAATTAGATCTACGACGATTTAGGGTTTTCACCGCATAATCGGATCATCCTACTCCAGGTTGGGCCTCGCGGCCACGCACGGTGATCATAAGCCGATCCTAAACAAGGCCTAAAAACCAACATGAAGTTGATCCTCGGAACATCCTGTTTAGGACTAGCGAACGACACCCTACGTGCCGCTGGATCCTCCACCCCTTTGTAAGGCCTAACTATTGCAGATATTAAACTAATCCTTGTAGAACAAGGAGCAATCGTAACGGATCAGATCTACTAAATAATGATCAAGCGGGGTGCCGCCCCCACACCTAAGATAGGTGTGAGGGCGGCTAGATATGCAAGGGTTGCACTACGCTAGCATGTTACGCGAAGAACTATGCTAACCCTAACACATCTATGATAACTACGTTGCTCGCCATCAACAAGGCTTCAGTACGAGCAACGCATGAACAACGTGGAGCTGGTGCTGCCTAGATCGCAAGATGCGATCTAGGCAGCATGTCGCTTACCGGATAGAAACCCTCGAGACGAAGGAGTTGGCGATGCGCCGAGATTGGTTTGTTTGGGTTGAACGTGAGTTGTTGTTTATTCCATAAACCCTAGATACATATTTATAGTCCAGGGGACTTTCTAATTCAGGCGTGCACCTAACCGTGCACGGGTAAAACTCTAACTTCTAACTTAAGATACGATCTAATAAATTACAGATACAAGGGCAAACTAGCCCAAACTTGGTACACAAGGCCGATTCACGTAATCCTTCCATGTATATTTCTTTAAGTCCATCTTGATCGCGGCCCACCTCTGACTCGGTCAAATACTGGTGATAACACATGCCCCCCTGGTTTTGGAATTGGTAATTCCAAAATCACTCTGCTTTCTTTCGTCGGGTCATGTCGTGGCAGAACCGTTGCAGTATCCTTCATCATGATGCCTTGCCTTCTCAACTTCTCCGCGTGACTTGGCAGTTTTTTTTTTCTTAGGCACCACTTCCTCGGAAACTGCTGTGGCATTGAATTTCCACTATATCCCCTTTTATTTAACCGCTACGCACAGTTCTCCCCTGCATCTCCTTTGCATTAGCACTCCAAAAGCCCTCCTTCTCCACCATGTCTTCTTCCTCCTCTGCCCCATCGGATCTTGCCAGCCAGTCCTCCACGTCCCGTGAGCCGACGCCGGAGTACAACCCAGCGGAGGTCCACGCGGCCAACACCCGCCGCGCCATTGCGGCCGGGAAGGAGTCTAGCCACGACTTCTCCATCTGGTCAGAGGACGACAAGTCCCTGACCGACGGGGAGAGCGACCTCCGCTTCCTCGCCGTTGGGGAAACGGAGGAGGAGAGCGACGACGATAGCTTCTCCTGCGACTTCACCTCTTCCGAGGAGGAGGAGGAGCAGGAAGAGGAGGAGGATGACACCTCCTCCGACGAGCCGCCGGCCAAGCGGTTCTGCCCCTGGCCGGGCAACCTCAGCGATTTCGACAGCGACGATGACGCTGACGAAGAAGATGAGGACAATGAGGGCCCGATCGGCGGCCACTGGAGCGATGACGAGCCCGCCGGAAGCAGCGCCGACAGCGGCGACGACGGCGACGACGAGGGCAGTGACGGCCCGTAGATAGGACCTCTAGAATAGGGCCAGTAGTAGTAGATGGGGCAATGTATCCCCTAGTATTTCCTTTTGAGAGCAATCAGCTCTTTATGTAAGAAATCTCGCCTATCAATGAAGAACTTTTCCCCAATTTGATTTTGCCGATTTCTTCTGAGTTTAATTTAGCCGATTCCCTCCTCCACTGACCTTGCCGATTCGTCCCCTTTGCCAATGCGTAATGAGCCGATAGCAACGCATCGGTCCTTTGAAATTCACCCTTCCCTTCTTCAACTGATGATTTTCTAAATCTGGTGGAAAATGCAGAATCTTCAGGAAAACCTTTGAATTCTTCTAACCAAACCCAATGATCCTCTTCAGCACTCATCCTTTGTGAAGAAGGTTGCAATGAAAGATCAGCCGATGGTATCCCAATCGGCTCCTTAAACAGAGCAAAACAGAGTATCCACTAGGCCTGCTGCCCCCCGAGCCTTACTCGAGGCGAGAATGTCAGAGAGAATGTGCCAAAGCCGATCCCCTTTCTTCCTTAGACAGCCGATATACCCCTTCTGTCAACACGGCTGAACTAATATCAACAAAAAGTTTCAGGAACCCGAATCGGCTCGAAGCAACTTCCATTGTTTTACTCCTGCGACGAAGCAGAAGGCACCACAGTTGGCCGGGATTTGGTGGAGATTCAGTAAACCTCGCATAATTCCACTAGAGTCGATGGCTGCACATCGGCTGCTTCTTAATTCTAAAGTCGATGCCCTTGCATCGGCTGTCCAAAAATTTGTTTTTTACTGGCCGATTTTCTCCTATCGGCCCCCAATATTTTATTGCACACATGTCCTCCTGCATCTGTTCCCAAATTCATCGTGTTTAGGTGCCCCCCGAGCCGAATCTGTCAGGGCATGGCAGATATCGGCTCTGTAATTCATACGTCGGCTCCGGTAGGAACAAGGACGGACACAAGCAGAACATGTGGTGAGGATAATTTTGGCCGATTGCTGGGATCGGCCTCCATGATGATTGAAGCATTGACTGAAGGTTCCGTAATGTCCGTTCAAAGATTTTTGGGGCCAATCACAGGGATCAGCCTCGCCATGTTTGATCATCGCTTCGCTTCAGCTACATGGTCAGGCCAGTGGATAAAACCAGCTTAACCCTTCCCTTCGACACGTCGATGCGCTCACAGTCATCCAAATTGATACCTGAGAGGGGTTCTTGGCCTGCTGCTTCCCATGCGTTCATGCCAGCCGTTGAAATTTCGGCTGAGTCATCGGCCTGGACGACCTCTACCTCATCTCCATCCCACTGTATTATGCATTGGTGCATCGTGGAGGGAATGCAGCAGTTTGCGTGGATCCAATCTCTTCCTAGCAGAACAGCATAAGTGCTCGTGCTATCGACGATGAAGAACGTTGTAGGGATAGTTTTCCTTCCTACGGTCAGATCTACGTTCAGAACTCCTTGTGCCTCAGACGCTTGGCCGTTGAAATCGCTCAATGTCACGTTGGTCTTGATTAGATCCGAGCTAGAGCGTCCCAGCCGACGTAGCATAGAGTACGGCATGATGCTGACTGCCGCTCCAGTGTCCACCAGCATCTTATTTACAGGCCTCCCATCGATATATCCTCGCAAGTACAGGGCCTTCAGATGTCTGTAGCTCTTTTCTCGTGGCTTCTCAAAGATAACCGGCCGTGGGCCGCAGTCAAGTTGTGCCACGGGTATCTGATCTAATCCTGGAGCACTGAACTCCGAAGGGAGGATGAACACCATGTTTGTACCAGCCGATGTTTCATCATCGGCTTTCCTTTGCTTGGGACGCCACTCCATCTTCCGTGGACGACCCTCTTCATCCAGGGTTCGCTGAACTTTTGCAGCCAGATCAGGCCGTGCCTTCCTTAGCGTATGCAGGTATAACCTTTCGGCTTCCTCCAGGCCACGCAATCGTTGAACCCTGCGCTTCTGTGAACGGCTGAGTCCATCAGGGCACCACCTTGGACGGTGATACCTGTCTTCTTCTTGTCCCTCGTCTTCGGAATCCTCAAGATCTGCCCACCGAGGGGACTCAGCACGTTTGCTCTGTGGCGGGAGAGGCCCTAAGCGCTTGAACACAGACACGTTGGCTGCCTCCTTCTTCTTCTGGTTGCATTCTGGGCAATTGCCGATTGTGGGCAATCGGCTCATTCCTGAATCCCAGCAGTGTCTGAAGAAGGGGCAGTCCCAGTGCCTGGCGTTGTCATCTTGCTCCCTTGATCCTTCCGTGGCGCGGCGCTCGTGCTCCTCCTCATCGCGATCATGCCGACGATGTCTTCTGGCTTCTCTAGCCAGGCGATCTCCTTCATCATCATAGCTGGACCGTCAGCGTTGGTCATACTGACTCACATATTTGTTGAGGAGGTGATCAGAGAGGGGTCGCTGATATCTCATGTTCTTCACTTCTCCCTCTGTGACGTAGCGCTTGCCATCATGACGGAGCCGATCGCGTGGAGCGGCCTCCTCTGTGTCCTTGCTACGAGAGCTGCTGCCCTCGTCTCCATCTTTGCCAGAGTGGTTCCCAGATCCTACCATGTTGATGCTGAACGAGGATCCTGGCTGGCAACCTTCAGGGTAAGTGCATTCCACCATGTTAACGGCGGGAAAGGGCTGGGTGTCGACCTTCATGGCGTACTGGTTGAAAATTAGACGCCCCTTTTCAATCGCCGCTTGGATGTGCTGACGCCATACCCTGCAGTCGTTGGTGGCATGGGAGAGCGAGTTGTGCCATTTGCAGTATGGCTTTCCGTTCAGCTCTTGCACCGTGGGGAATTTGAGACCTTCAGGAATCGTCAACTGTTTCTCCTTGAGCAGGAGGTCGAAGATTTGCTCAGTCTTGGTCACGTCAAAATCAAATCCCCTGGGTGGGCCTGGTGGCTTTACCCATTTGCAGGGCACGGGGGTTCCTCCCCGAGTCCATTCAGCCACTGCTACCTCTTGGTCTCCCGCAGGAACTTCGTCTTCCTCTGCATCGACCAGGACTACTGCACGTTTGAACTTGTCTTGGTACAGGTCCGGGTGGCGCTGTTCATATGCCGATAGTTTCTGAACCATATGCGCCAGTGAGGGATAATCTGCTTGGGAGGCCATGTCCTTGAGCTGTGTTGCAAGGCCTGCTACTACCAACTCGACTGCTTCCTTTTCCGTTATACGAACCGAATAACATCGGTTCCTAAGATTCCTGAAGCGCTGGATGTATTCTGTCACGGTTTCTCCGCGCTTCTGACGTAGTTGTGCTAGATCGGCAATGCCAGACTCGGAAGCCTCTGAATGGTACTGCATATGGAACTGCTCTTCCAACTGCTTCCAAGTCTGGATGGAGTTTGGTGGCAAAGAGGTATACCATCCGAAAGCCGATCCCGTGAGGGACTGTGAGAAGAGCCTCACGCGTAGCTGATCCGACACTGAAGCCGGTCCTAGTTGTGCCAAATATCGGCCGACGTGCTCGATGGAGCTAGAACCATCTGATCCACTGAATTTGGAGAAATCAGGGAGCCGATATTTAGGTGGTAGCGGGATCATCTCGTACTCGTCGGGGTACGGCTTGGAATAGCCGATTGCCCTCCTTTTCGGCACCATGCCGAACTGGTCTCTCAGTATGGTACTGATCTGATCCGCTGTGCTGGCTGCAGGAGTTGAACTCTGAAGATTCGCCGGGGTGGCGTACTTAGCCAGCCATGTTTGCTTTTCCAGCTCTGAGCCAACTGCAGGAGCTGAGCTCTGGAGGTTCGTCGGGGTGGCGTACTTAGTTAGCCACGTCTGCTTCTCAAGCTCTGTTGCTGACGTTCCTCCCGTTTTCCCAGAAGTCCCTGATGTTGTGGCCTGGTTTGTGAGTGCCCAGTTGCCACAATCTGGCACATACGTGCACGCGTACCCGTGGGGGATCTCCTTAGGCGCCTCGGTCAAGAACTGGTAGTCACTAGGGTCACCACCGATCTTGTAGACGACGAATGCCGGTGTAGCCGGCACTTCTGGTGCTGCCAACGCATATGGCAGCGGTGGATGGGACTGGAGTGGCAACTCTCCTTGATGTGTCCCGAGAGCTGGTCCTGACGGCGAGTACTGGTGCCTCATGATCTCCTGGATCACGTGAAGAGCGACACGCTCCAACGTGTTGACCAGGTTCTCAGAGTGGCGGTGTAGCGAATGAGCCACCAAGTAGTTGATCTCCTGCCGCAGGGACCTGGTGCGTTCCTCGGACGGGGCAGAGAGGTCTATCCCATCGAGTGCACCTTCCGGTGAGAACCCCTTCCATCTGATGCCATGCGAACGGGTTCTCTGAAAAGAGCCGATGAGGTCGGCTTCGAGGGTGACTTTGATCTCGTCATACCTCTTCTTGAGCTCGTCGGGCAGCTCCTCGTAGGTGACTGGCGTGCCGTCTGCCATCTCAGATGTAGATGGCGATGTGGTTGATGTAGACGATTGTCCCACCGGGCGTGCTAGAATGTGTTGACGTCAGAAACCCACCGACGGGCAGCGACGGGTCAACACCGTAGAGCCGGGAAGAGCCTAGAGCTGCGGCTGGCTGAGACCCCTCCGAGCGACGGCCCGCAAAGCACTTCTGGTCACACACCCGATGCTGGTTGCAAGGGCGTGCCACCTGACCTATACCTGGTCAGGAAGGTGATGGAGATGCCTCGCTTAGTTTCCTGCATGGCATACACGTAAACATTAAATACGAGCCTCGATCGGCTCTCAGGTTATCCTGTGAATCGGCTCAAGGAGCCGATCCACCCATGATTTGTACGGGGTGCACGAATATATGGTGGTCCTGCTTGATCAAGATAA
Organism: Lolium perenne; assembly: GCF_019359855.2. Taxonomy (NCBI): domain Eukaryota; kingdom Viridiplantae; phylum Streptophyta; class Magnoliopsida; order Poales; family Poaceae; genus Lolium; species Lolium perenne. The sequence continues at coordinate 221,241,057 of NC_067247.2, forward strand.
AGCTAATTAGATCTACGACAATTTAGGGTTTTCACCACATAATCGGATCATCCTACTCCAGGTTGGGCCTCGCGGCCACGCACGGTGATCATAAGCCGATCCTAAACAAGGCCTAAAAACCAACATGAAGTTGATCCTCGAAACATCCTGTTTAGGACTAGCGAACGACACCCTACGTGCCGCTGGATCCTCCACCCCTTTGTAAGGCCTAACTATTGCAGATATTAAACTAATCCTTGTAGAACAAGGAGCAATCGTAACGGATCAGATCTACTAAATAATGATCAAGCGGGGTGCCGCCCCCACACCTAAGATAGGTGTGAGGGCGGCTAGATATGCAAGGGTTGCACTACGCTAGCATGTTACGCGAAGAACTATGCTAACCCTAACACATCTATGATAACTACGTTGCTCGCCATCAACAAGGCTTCGATGAGCAACGCATGAACAACGTGGAGCTGGTGCTGCCTAGATCGCAAGATGCGATCTAGGCAGCATGTCGCTTACCGGATAGAAACCCTCGAGACGAAGGAGTTGGCGATGCGCCGAGATTGGTTTGTTTGGGTTGAACGTGAGTTGTTGTTTATTCCATAAACCCTAGATACATATTTATAGTCCAGGGGACTTTCTAATTCAGGCGTGCACCTAACCGTGCACGGGTAAAACTCTAACTTCTAACTTAAGATACGATCTAATAAATTACAGATACAAGGGCAAACTAGCCCAAACTTGGTACACAAGGCCGATTCACGTAATCCTTCCATGTATATTTCTTTAAGTCCATCTTGATCGCGGCCCACCTCTGACTCGGTCAAATACTGGTGATAACAACTGGAAGATCCTCGGTACGCCTCATAGCCTTGATGTCATGCATATCACGAAGAACGTGTGCGAGAGCTTGCTTGGCACTGTGCTCAACATGCCGGAGAGGACCAAAGATGGGTCGAAAGCAAGACACGACCTGATGGCCCTTGATATCAGAAAAGAGCTTCATTTCGCGCAGGTTGACCAGGAAACTGAGGAGGAGGAGACGGATGGTCGCAAACGCAAAAGGGTGGCCAAGCAGCGCGAAACTCCTCGCCCCTCCTGCTTCACTCTAAATCCCGATGAGCTCGAACAATTCTTCAAGTGCCTCCTAGAAGTCAAATTTCCCATAGGCTACGCGGGGCTGATACGCAGATGGCTGGACTCGACGAAAAAAATCTTCAGCGGGATGAAGTCTCATGACTGTCATGTCATGATGATGCAGATACTTCCGGTTGCTATCCGAGGGATAATGGAACCGCACGTTCGTGCGACGCTGACTGACCTGTGTAACGTCTTCGACGTCATCACTCGAAAGTCGATAACCGTCAAGAAACTCGGGAGGCTGCAGGAAGAGATCTTCACCATCCTATGCGAGATGGAGATGTACTTCCCGCCCGCATTCTTTGACATCATGGTCCATCTGCTGGTGCATATAGTGGACGATATCGAGGATCTCGGGCCCGCGTTCCTTCACAACATGATGGCGTTAGAAAGAATGAACGGCTTCATCAAAGGATACGTTCGTAACAGGGCACATCCGGATGGAAGCATCATCCAGGGCTTTCTCACCGAGGAGTGCATCTCTTTCTGCAAGAATTATTTAAACGAGGACGACCCACGTCCGGTTGGATTGCCCGCCAACAAGCACCTCGGCAGATTCGAGGGAGTAGGCCACAACGCTGGCAAGAGGGAACTCGACGCGGATCAAGATGATAGGAGAACAAACTTCAACAGGGCCCACTTAGTAGCACTACAGCACATGAACGAGGTAGAGCCTTGGGTGGATCAGCACATAAACATGATCAAGAGCAGGGCTGACAAGCCGATGACGGATGAAGAGTTATTTAGAGCGCACAACTCCTCTTTCGCGAGCTGGTTCAAATAGCAGATTGATGCCAATCCCCCACCAATGGCAAGTGACGTAGACAAAATGATATTGGCCTTGTCTTATGGGCCCGCCCCCAACCTCATGACTTATCAGAAATACGACATCAACGGTTACACATTCTCCACAGAGGATAGAGACAAAATAAGCGACTATCAGAACTTGGGTGTGACGATGGAATCGTACACTGGTGAAGAGAAGAAAAGGTACTACGGAAGGATCGAGGAAATCTGGGAGCTCGACTACGTCGGGGAGAAGCTACCGATGTTTCATGTCAGATGGGCTACGGACGTCACAAAAGAAGATGCGTATGTCAGCACCATGCGACTGCCCCCCAAATCCAAGACCAAGAACCCCACCGCGCAAAATGAGCCTTGGGTATTGGCTAAGCACGTCGAGCAATGCTTCTTCATAACTGACCCGTCAAGGCCCAACCGTGTTGTCGTAAGGAGAGGAAAAATGGCCCTCGTCGGAATGGATGGATTTGCCGACGAGCAAGACTTCGACGGCCTCGTCGGAGACCCAATGATGGAAGAACCCGATGAAGACGATAGAACCTACACACTAAGAAGAAGAAGGACGACGCTACCTAGGTCAAGTGTTCCTCCATACACAAGGAGTCGCGATGATACCGGTGGGGTCACAAGGACCAAGCGGAAGGGACTTTGAAGTCATTTGTGTATTTATAATAATTATCTCTCGAACAACCATTTATCCTTCTCAAGTGTATCCTAAATTTATGTCTTGGTTTTTTATCGGATAACCTTGAAAGGACTTCGAAGTCATTCAAGAATTAAAATCATCAATTTATGTCTTGCAATTTATCCTTCATTGGTTTATTTTATCGGATGTTGCCAAAGGACTTTACAATTTATCTAAATAACTAGAAACAATAAAAAAAGGTCTTAAGAAAAGAAAAAAGGGTGCCTTTTTTGCACCCACAGGGATTCGAACCCTGGGTGCTTCGGCTGTACAGAACCGACTGGAACCACTGCGTTAGCGAATCGTTTTTGTATAATGAACCTGGTTTGTAGTATTAATGGTGTCACATGTTATCCCCGGCGAATTGGTCGATTTCGCCGGTGGTAAATGCACTTGGGCCCACCTGTTAGTGGCTCAAATGTTACCGCCGGCGTTTACGGCAAAACACCGGGGGTAAAGCATGCACGACTTAGTCGTTTGGTGGCCGCGCGTTTTTCCCCCCAAATTGACATGCCGCCGTCGCCGCCTCCTCCAAATCCCCTGCCGCCATCGTCGATCCACTGTCGCCGCGCGCCTCCCCCAAATCCCCTGTCGCCGCCTCCCCTAAGTCCCCTGCCGCCGTCATCGATCCCCCGTCGCCGCGCGCCTCCCCCAAATCCCCTGCCGCCTCCATTGCCCTCGATCCGTCGCCGTCTCCCTCGATCCATCGCCATCACCGTCGCCTCCCGCCTCAGCAACAACAAGGTGAGCCTCTCCCCTGCCTCCCTCTCCTCCTGTTCTTCTCACTCTTCCTCACCTCTCTGTGATGGCCTCCATCCCGCAGCAGCTCAATCCCGCCTTTCCCGCAGCAACTCGATGATTGCTTGTTGTGTGTGTTCATGCCAGTACGTGTAACACCCCAAATTTCAATAAAAAGAAAGTTAGAGAATTCCAGAAAAGCAAAATTTCAAACCAACAAAAACTTTTTAATTTGCATATAGTACCATGCATAGGACTTGTGCATTTGATTGATATGCCATGATGATTGCTATTACTTGTATTTGATATGCTCTAAAACCCTAATGTGATCATAATAAGATCACCAACCAAATAAATCAAAGAGGAAGAAAATCCATAAAATGCAAAACCCTAAAAACCCTCACATATGCCCTATGGCATTTTTATAAATTTTGACCCTAGACCTATTTGGTCCTCACCATTAGTTGAATAATGTTATTAAACACTTATTACAACTTTTGGAATCAAAGAATCACATTTCAAATGAAATTCAAACACAAATCCAACTCACATATGATAATGGTCAATTTGGACAATTCTAGTCTGATCACCACTTTGAGCCCTTGCCATTCAATTTTCCCAAACCAACTCTTGCTAACTCTTTGCACCATTTCAAAGTCAACATCAACGTGAACAACTTTGGTAAAGATCACCATGCCAAAATCATCTTGGATCATGAGCAAGGCTCATCCAAAGTCACAACTTTTTCACATATGCAACATTCTACACTTAGCCATTTTTGCCAATTCTTGAATTCTAATTTTTCCACCACCACCTCAAATCCTCTCTGGTCAATTACAACTTATATCAACACTCACATTTCAAAAACTTTCACCTTTTGAATTATTTCAAATTTGGACATTTTTGCAATTTGCAAAATCGGGCACTATTTGCAACTATTGCAAATAGTGATTCTATTACACCTAAACTACCCTAACCTACCACATTGTGTCCCCTGGTCCCCTTAAACCCTAATGGATGCATAGTGAAGCTAAGGAGAGGAGAGAGCAAGCTAGGGCATGGCCATGCCGGCCATGTCGCCGAGCCCGACAAGCTCCCCCTCTCTCCATTGCTTCCCAGCCCTGGCCACTTCGCCACCGTGCGCCAACGCACCTCCTACGCCACCCTAGCATCGCCATTGTCACGCTCGAGGACGACACACTCCGGCCGACGCGCGCCCTGGACGCGCTCACCATGCCGGTGACGTCGCGCGTCGACATGCGCCGCGCAGCCACCTCGCTCACGCCCTGGACCCGCTCTCGACGCCTTGAGCCTCCACTCGCCACCTGGAAGCTTCCAGACAACAGCTCGACCAGACCCTGGACCGCCGCCGCCGTGGACGGGGAAGACGATCCCGCGAGCGCCGCCGCCAGACACGGAAGCAACGCGAGCGATTCCGACGCTCCTCGACCACGCTGTCGCTGCCAGTAGCATCGCCTGGACCCGTAGAGTATCGCCATAGCCTCGCCTAGCTCGACCAGCCACCGGAAGCGCCGCGCCATGGTCGACTGCCACCCTGCCCCGTAACCCTCATGCGATTCTATAAATAGGGAGTTCCCTGGACAGAACCAAGCACACCACCTTGCTCTCCACCTCTCACTGCTTCTCCACCACCACTCCACTCACTCAATCGTCGCCGGAGGAGGGCCAATTGCAAGATCGCCGCCGCGGAAGCCCTGCAGAAATCGACGGCGAACCAGACCACCTCGAGCTCCGCCACTGCTACCAGCCGCTTCGCCGTCGTCCACCACTTCCCCGAGCACGTTGCCAACCCTAGCTGGAGCCACCGTAAGCCCTCCGACCCCCTACCTGAGCCGCCGGTGAACTCCTCTCTCGCCGGCGGGACGATGAACCACAGCCGTTTGATCTCGTTCTAATCCAACGATCCACTTTAAAACGTACCGCTTCGGTGACGCTGAGTCACTGACGCGCGGACCCCACCCTGTCAGCGCGTCGCGCGTCTGTGGACCGTGGTTGGGCTGGACTGGGTTGGTTTGGGCCGTTTTTCAAATCTTTCAGCCCAACTAGTTTTCCCGCCGGCCTATTAATTCAAATCCAGTTTAAATATTTACAAATGAATTTCAATACTGCTGCCACTTTGAAATTCATTAGATTTAAATTGGCTAAACCAAATTTGATGAACTTTATATTGTTGGAAAGCTAGAGAAATTATCTACCACATGCCACTGGCCCCATGGCCAGATTCTTTGTAGAATAAATGTGATAAAAATAACAAGACAGGGACTTTTCCATATTCAAATAATTCTTAAAAATCTACCAAAATAGATATTAAGTTAATTCAAACTCTAATAGCTCACATTTGACTTACACTAATTGTTTATGCAATAAAATGGTGTGGTCACTTTGTATGATCATGCCCTAGTTTAATTAATGGATCATTTGACTAGTTTAACTAGTTGATATTGTCCAAAACTATTAAAGTAAACTGTGTGGAGTCTTATACTTCATTTAAACTTGTCTCACATGAATTCATGGGATGTTTGGACCCCTGGTCCCAAACTCTCTTATATGAATTACTTGAGATTTAAATCATATGTAGTGATATTAAAGTGTATGAGGTGATCTACCTCATTTAAATCATTTTTCCAAATGATGATGATGAACATTTGACTTAGGTCAATATGAGTTCATCCATGATTGTTTGAGAAATTAAATCTTAAGAAGATTTCAATGAGAGGAAATTATTTCTCAAGAACCCTATGGAAACTATCATTTACATATTAAATACAAAGAAGTGAATCCTATTTTTTAAACAACACAATCCATGCACCTAAGTAGATTATTTTGTGTGCATAGAATAGTTTGTGTGTTTATATGTGATGTATGGAATAGCCATTGGATTAGTGAGTAATTATACTCGTATTCAAATTTAGACGGTAGCACCGGAGAGTACGCCGAAGAAGAAGGTTGCTATCAAGAGGAGGAGGAGGAACAGTTTGAGAACTACAAAGGCAAACTAATATTCTTGCAAAGTGTAAAGCCCCTTGGGGCAAGGCACCATGATTCTTACCCTTTCCTTACATAAGCCTATCCCAAGTTTTTACTTTACAAGTTTTTACTTGTTTTCTAAATGAGTTACTTTAATAGTTTACTTTGGTCAAAGTACAAGTTGGTTACTAGAGTAGTGGAGTTAGTCTCTTCCAAGCAAAGCAAGGTAGCACCCCTCATGATTTAGAGCTAGTGCTAATGAATAAAACTTGACTACTCTAGATGGGAACAATGTGAATTTTGAAATGAATTTGAAACCTTGGAATGATGATGCATTCCACTGAATGATTTTTGAAGGTGAATGTGACAAAGAGAAGATGGTGATTTTTGATAAACAATGATGTTGGTTTGAATGCGATACCTTTCCAATTATTAAGTACCCCCACAATACCTGATTATGGGTAGGGCTTAACTGGAAGTTTATGCATCTTAGTATGGGTTCCCTCTGAACACACGTCATAGGGGTTACGCTTGAGGCTACCTCCGTTGTTGAGAAATGATGTGAAATTGAGGTGAATTGTACGGCCAAGCGCTGTGCAGTTCCCAGGTTGACAGTTGGTCTTCACTGGGAGGCCAAGCTCATGGGGAGAGGTGCTCATACTAGGATTTGTAAGTGAAAGGTTATGGTTGATGATCCACGTACTGTGTTACGATGATTCGGGGTAATCCCGACGGATGAAATCAAATGTTGTGGCACAAGTGTGCAACCTCTGCAGAGTGTAAACCTATTCGAATAGCCGCGTCCACGGTTACGGACGGTTGGAAAGGCCATACAGTTTTCCGATGTCATATCTTTGAAAATGATGTTGAAAGATGGTGGTGAAATGACTTGTGGTGAATTGAATTGAAATCACCACTTGAATGGTGGGAATGACACTAATGTTCCCCCTTGAGTTAGTTAGCTCTTGAATAAGCTTTTCTCAAACTTTGTGAACTAAAACTAGCTTTATGCAAATAAACTAGAGCTTAGCAAACCATACTAGAAATGTCTAGCACTTACTTTAGTATTAGTTTGCGAGTACTCAACGTACTCACGGCTTTGTCCCTGGCTATTCAAATGGCCAGAGTATGAAGATGAACAAGGAGATGACCAGCAGGATGCCTACGACAACTAGGAGTCTTCCGACGTCAAGCGTTGGCCTGTGGACTAGAGAGTCCTTGTATCTTACGCTTCCACTATGAACTATGAACTTGTGTTTGTTCGTTGATCAATAGATCAACTATTCGTGTAATATGGATCATGTGATTCCAATTTGTAAGACTTATAGTTTGTAATGAATGATGACTGTGATACTTAACTATTATGCCTCGCAACAACAATATTCCTGGGATTGCGATGTATGACATAATAGGCATCCGGACTTAAAAATCCAGGTGTTGACAAGTTGGTATCAGAGCCATTGTTTGACCTTAGAAGACCTTAGTTAGAATGGGCGTTCTGAAAAACTTAACTTTGAAATCAAATGAACGAAAATATTTGTGAAAATTTACTACACTTTTGTCTTTGAGACTTTGCCAAAATTTGATGAATCATGTTCTATCTTATTTGAATCAACTTAAAATTTTGCCACACTTTGCACTCTCTAACTTACTCCTCCAATTCTCTTTCAGATGGAGCCGAATGAACCCATCAACACCAAGTTTTACCAGCTTGGGAACGGAGGGAGCTTGATCTTCGAGCACGACCTCAACGCCGTCTCTGACTTCCTTGGGTGCCCACACCCTGAGTTCCACGGGGTTCAGCTGGACGACACGCCCGGAGGAGAGTTGCAGTGGGTGATCACTGCCAACTTGAGGGGCAAGATGGAGCCTCCTACCTCGGAGAGGATCCTCTTCTCCTTCTGCGAGAGCAACTGGCTCGACGGACTCGCACGTGGCCTTCAGGAGGCACTTGCGCGCCTCTGTGGACAGAACGTGGTGCGCATCCTCGCCTCTCGCTACGCCCACCTTGTGAGGCGTGATGCCGCGGGAGTGCCCATGGAGCTGCAGCCGCACCCGGAGTTGAGGCACCATGCTGAGCACCTGGACTTCATGCTCTACCAGACTCAAAGGGACCTCGATGCCACTCGCGCTTACGCGAACCAGACCCATGCTCACATCACCGAGCAGGGTGAGGCGATCAAGCTACTCAACAACGACCGCAAGAGCCTTCGCCAGCAGCGTGCCAAGAAGGACGCTACGATTCGTCGCCTTCGCGCCAGGATCGCGTCACTTGAGGCCACTGTCAAGGCCCAGGAGGATCAGATTCGTCAGCTGGAGGATGACGATGGAGGCATCGACATTCAGGGAGGAGACGCCTTCCTGAGTGACGACAACGACTTTGAGGAGGACGAGAACACCGAGGAGGAGGACTACGAGTTCCTGGAGGCAGGACCTGATGACTACGTCCCGATCGATGTCGATGATGAGGAGTAGTTGCACTAGTTCCACTTATAGTAGGTGTGAGTTGTATCCCGTCCTTTGTATCGTAGCATGAGAATGGTTCTTAAAACCATTGGAGTATGTGTGTAGTTTGTACTATGCGTTGCATGAATGAATGAATGTTATGTTTGTCATGAAAAGTTTACAAGTTTTCAAATGTTTTTCAAACTTAACCAAAATGAACCATAGAATGTTCCCTCTTATCTCATGATCTTCTATATCTTCAGATGGCCCCTCCAAATCGCACCAACGACGCGATGTTGCAACTGCTGCAAACCATGCTTGCAGACCGGGAAACCGAAAGAGCCGAACGCCAAGCCAACCTCATCGCTTTGCAGAACATCGCCAACCAAGGCCATGGAAATCATGACCACCCCGGATCCAAGCTCAAGAACTTCCAAAACACCAACCCTCCGGTGTTTAGCAAGACCGAGGAGCCCCTCGACGCCGACGATTGGCTCCAGACTATGGAGAACAATCTTGAGGTAGCCGGGGTGGAAGCCAACGAGAAGGTTTTGTTCGCCACCCACTATCTCGCTGGACCAGCCCGCGCTTGGTGGACAAGCACCCGTGCCATGAACGGAGGTCAATTCATGACTTGGGAGGATTTCAAACTCAAGTTCAGCAAGTACCATGTACCCCCGGGTCTTATCAAGAAGATGAGGGATGAGTTCCGTGAACTGAAACAAGGTCGCATGACAGTGGTGGAATACCGCGACAAGTTTCTCACTTTGTCGAGGTATGCCCCTGATGAGACCGACGCCGTTGAGAAGAGGAAGGAGAGATTCCTGAACGGAGTGCATGATGAGATGCAGACTGTCCTCGTCAACATCCCCTTCGCCGACCTTGAAGCCCTTGTCGACTCCGCCATCCAGATGGAGGGCAAGTTAAACCAAGCCAATGAGAACCGCAAGCGCCGCATGGCGAATCAGAGTGGATCAAGCCACCCCCAGAAGTTTCGCCCTAGCTCAAGCGAAGGTTTCACTCCGAGAAACAACAAACCCCAGATGCAGAACTCTCGCCCCGGTTATCAGAACCGGAGTGGAGGAAACTCCAAGCCAGGAGGCTACAACAACAACAACTACAACCGCGCTCCACCCCGAGCCCCTAACAACAACAATAACAACACCAACACCGCTCCCAGAACCGGAAGCAATGCCGTTCCCGTTGCGAACAAGCAGGACAAGACCACTATCACTTGTTATGAGTGTGGTGTAGTGGGGCACTACTCCAACGAGTGTCCCAAGTGTCTTGCCAAGCTCGCAGGCAACACCGCTGCACCTGCTCAGCAGCAACGCCGTGTCTCCACCGGCAAGAAGTTCGCCCCCAACAACCGCAACGGCCGTCTCTACCACATGAACGCCGAAGAAGCCCAGGAAGCACCAGATGTTGTACTGGGTATGTTTTCTGTCAACCACATCCCTGCCAGAGTGTTGTTTGATTCCGGAGCATCTCATTCTTTTGTCACCGAAGACTTTGCATCAACAAGTAAAATTCAACCCCTTAGTTTGAAGCATGTTATGATAGTTCAAATCCCCGGATCAACCACCAAAGCCAGAAAATTTTGCAAAAATGTACCAATCAAAATCCATGATGTAGATTTCTTTGCAAATCTAATCATACTCGGAACCAAAGGTTTGGAAGTTGTCCTAGGAATGGACTGGATGTCCAAGCACAATGGATTGATAGACTGTGCCAAGAAAGCCATAACCATGACTAGCAGCACCGGTATCGTAGTTGAGCACGTCTCTGAAAAACTACCCAGAAAATTCACCTGCAACCAAAGTGTATCCAAGCCAACTCTGGATCAAATCAGGGTCGTTTGTCGCTACCCTGATGTGTTTCCGGATGATCTACCCGTTATGCCCCCGGATAGGGATATCGAGTTTATCATCGAGTTAATCCCCGAAACTGGACCCATAGCCCAGAGAGCCTACAGCATGAACGCAACGCAACCGAGCTTGTGGAGCTGAAGAAGCAAATAGATGATATGTTGGCCAAAGGTCTGATTAGACCAACTGCATCCCCCTGGAGATCACCCGTCTTGTTTGTGGACAAGAAAGATGGTGCAAATCGTTTATGCACGGACTATCGTAAGCTTAACGATGTCACCATCAAAAACAAATACCCCCTACCCAAGATAGAAGACCTGTTCGATCAACTCACCGGATCCAGAGTTTTCTCCAAGATAGATCTTAGAACTGGATATCATCAGCTGAAGATCCGAGCCACCGACATTCCAAAAACTGCCTTTACCACCAGATATGGGTTGTATGAGTACAACGTCATGTCGTTTGGACTGACCAATGCCCCCCCTTATTTCATGAATCTCATGAATAAGATCTTCATGAACTTTTTGGACAAGTTTGTTGTTGTATTCATCGATGACATCCTCGTAAACTCCAAGTCCGAAGAAGAACATGAACAGCATTTGGAGATTGTCCTAGAGACCCTTAGACAGCACAAGTTATATGCCAAGTTTAGCAAGTGTGAGTTTTGGTTGGAAGAAGTTGGATTCCTGGGACACATCTTGTCTGCAGGAGGAATTGCCGTAGATCCCGCCAAAATCAAAACTGTTATGGAATGGCAAGCCCCAACCACACAAACCGAGGTCCGCGCTTTTCTTGGATTAGCCGGATACTACCGCAGATTTGTAGAAGGTTTTTCGAGCATCGCTCGACCAATGACCCAACTGCTGAAAAAGGACAGAAAGTTTGAGTGGACCGACAAATGCGAAGAGAGCTTTCAACAGCTCAAGAGTAGATTGACAACAGCCCCAATCCTGATCATGCCAGATATCGCAAAGCCCTTTTACGTGTATTGCGACGCCTCCAAGACTGGACTTGGATGCGTGCTTATGCAAGAAGGCAAGGTTGTATCCTACCTTTCAAGACAACTCAAGCAACATGAACAGAACTACCCCACCCATGACCTCGAGCTTGCAGCCGTGGTCTTAGCCCTGAAAGTTTGGCGTCATTACCTCATGGGTAATCGATGCGAGATCTACTCCGACCACAAAAGCCTCAAATATATATTCACCCAGAAAGAGCTAAACATGCGACAACGCTGATGGATCGAACTGATCAAGGATTACGACATGGAGATTCACTACCACCCCGGCAAGGCCAATGTGGTAGCGGATGCCTTGAGTCGGCTGCCGTGTCAGTTGAACTCCATGCTCGCAACTGAACAACCCAGCTTGCACCAAGAGTTTGAACAGTTCAGACTTGAACTTGTGAGTGAAGGATTCCTAGCCAGCATAGAACTGCAACCCACCTTGGTTGGTCAAATCAAGGAAGCCCAGAAAGACAATGCTAGCATTGACGGAATCAAGAAGCAGATAGCCGCAGGAAAAGCCCCCGGGTTCACCGTAGACGAAGCCGGAGTTCTTTGGTACAAAGAACGTCTCTGCGTCCCATCGGACTCTGACTTGAAACAAGTCATCCTGCAAGAAGCCCATGACACCCTTTATTCAATCCACCCCGGAGGTACCAAGATGTACCAAGACCTAAAAGAACAATTTTGGTGGCACGGAATGAAGAGAGAGAGATCGGTAGCTATATCGCCAAGTGTGACATCTGTCAGAGAGTCAAGGCAGAACATCAACGACCCGCCGGACTGTTACAACCCCTCCAGATTCCGGAATGGAAATGGGACTCCGTAGGAATGGACTTTATCACCGGACTGCCCAAATCCAGCAAAGGCAATGATTCAATATGGGTAGTTGTCGATAGATTGACCAAAGTCGCCCATTTCATCGCCGTCAAAACTACTTACCAAGGCCCCAAGTTAGCTGAACTTTACATCTCCAGAATAGTCGCCCTGCACGGAACCCCCAAATCGATAGTGTCAGATAGAGGATCACAGTTCACCTCAAGGTTCTGGCAGAAAGTGCATGAAGGACTAGGCACTTGCCTAAATTTCAGCACCGCCTATCACCCTCAGACCGATGGACAGACTGAGAGAGTAAACCAGATACTGGAAGACATGCTTAGAGCATGCATACTGGAATACGGATCCAAATGGGAAGACTGCCTACCTTACGCAGAATTCTCTTACAACAATAGCTACCAAGCCAGCCTACAGATGCCCCCCTTTGAAGCCTTGTACGGAAGGAAATGCCGTACCCCCCTGAACTGGTCAGAAGTCAGAGAGAGCCAAGTTTTTGGCCCAGATGTTCTTCGTGAAGCCGAAGAGAAAGTACACAAGATCCGCGAGTACCTCAAGACGGCGCAATCCAGACAGAAGAGCTACGCCGACAAAAGACGCCGGGAAATGACCTTCGAGATTGGACACTTCGTCTATCTCAAGGTATCCCCCTTGAAAGGAATGCAAAGGTTTCAGCTGAAAGGAAAGCTTGCACCCAGATATGTCGGACCTTTCAAAGTCCTCAGCCGCCGAGGAGAAGTATCTTATCAACTGGAGTTGCCAGAAGAAATGTCGGCTGTGCACGACGTGTTTCACATCTCACTCCTCCGGAAGTGCCTTGAAGTCCCGGAGAAGACCGAAGTGTTCAAGAACATCGATCACTGATTGGTGGATATCAACAAGGATCTGACGTACCGCGAAGTGCCGATTCGCATCCTGGAGGAAGCTTACCGAACCACCCGCACCCGAAGCATCAAGTTTCTGAAGATCCAGTGGAGCAATCATACCGAGGATGAAGCCACATGGGAACGCGAAGACTTCATGAAGAAGGAGTACCCAGATCTCTTTAGTACCTAACTTTCTTTTCGATCTCAGGACGAGATCTTTTGTAAGGGGGAAGGGTTTGTAACACCCCAAATTTCAATAAAAAGAAAGTTAGAGAATTCCAGAAAAGCAAAATTTCAAACCAACAAAAACTTTTTAATTTGCATATAGTACCATGCATAGGACTTGTGCATTTGATTGATATGCCATGATGATTGCTATTACTTGTATTTGATATGCTCTAAAACCCTAATGTGATCATAATAAGATCACCAACCAAATAAATCAAAGAGGAAGAAAATCCATAAAATGCAAAACCCTAAAAACCCTCACATATGCCCTATAGCATTTTTATAAATTTTGACCCTAGACCTATTTGGTCTTCACCATTAGTTGAATAATGTTATTAAACACTTATTACAACTTTTGGAATCAAAGAATCACATTTCAAATGAAATTCAAACACAAATCCAACTCACATATGATAATGGTCAATTTGGACAATTCTAGTCTGATCACCACTTTGAGCCCTTGCCATTCAATTTTCCCAAACCAACTCTTGCTAACTCTTTGCACCATTTCGAAGTCAACATCAAGGTGAACAACTTTGGTAAAGATCACCAAGCCAAAATCATCTTGGATCATGAGCAAGGCTCATCCAAAGTCACAACTTTTTCACATATGCAACATTCTACACTTAGCCATTTTTGCCAATGCTTGAATTCCAATTTTTCCACCACCACCTCAAATCCTCTCTGGTCAATTACAACTTATATCAACACTCACATTTCAAAAACTTTCACCTTTTGAATTATTTCAAATTTGGATATTTTTGCAATTTGCAAAATCGGGCACTATTTGCAACTATTGCAAATAGTGATTCTATTACACCTAAACTACCCTAACCTACCACATTGTGTCCCCTGGTCCCCTTAAACCCTAATGGATGCATAGTGAAGCTAAGGAGAGGAGAGAGCAAGCTAGGTCATGGCCATGCTGGCCATGTCGCCGAGCCCGACAAGCTCCCCCTCTCTCCATTGCTTCCCAGCCCTGGCCACTTCGCCACCGTGCGCCAAAGCACCTCCTACGCCACCCTAGCATCGCCATTGTCACGCTCGAGGACGACACACGCCGGCCGACGCGCGCCCTGGACGCGCTCACCATGCCGGTGACGTCGCGCATCGACATGCGCGCGGACGTCACAGTACACGCGCCGCGCAGCCACCTCGCTCACGCCCTGGACCCGCTCTCGACGCCTTGAGCCTCCACTCGCCACCTGGAAGCCGCCAGACAACAGCTCGACCAGACCCTGGACCGCCGCCGCCGTGGACGGGGAAGACGATCCCGCGAGCGCCGCCGCCAGACACGGAAGCAACGCGAGCGATTCCGACGCTCCCCGACCACGCTGTCGCTGCCAGTAGCATCGCCTGGACTCGTAGAGTATCGCCATAGCCTCGCCTAGCTCGACCAGCCACCGGAAGTGCCGCGCCATGGTCGACTGCCACCCTGCCCCGCAACCCTCATGCGATTCTATAAATAGGGAGTTCCCTGGACAGAACCAAGCACACCACCTTGCTCTCCACCTCTCACTGCTTCTCCACCACCACTCCACTCACTCAATCGTCGCCGGAGGAGGGCCAATTGCAAGATCGCCGCCGCGGAAGCCCTGGAGAAATCGACGGCGAACCAGACCACCTCGAGCTCCGCCACTGCTACCAGCCGCTTCGCCGTCGTCCACCACTTCCCCGAGCACGTTGCCAACCCTAGCTGGAGCCACCGTAAGCCCTCCGACCCCCTACCTGAGCCGCCGGTGAACTCCTCTCTCGCCGGCGGGACGATGAACCACAGCCGTTTGATCTCGTTCTAATCCAACGATCCACTTTAAAACGTACCGCTTCGGTGACGCTGAGTCACTGACGCGCGGACCCCACCCTGTCAGCGCGCCGCGCGTCTGTGGACCGTGGTTGGGCTGGACTGGGTTGGTTTGGGCCGTTTTTCAAATCTTTCAGCCCAACTAGTTTTCCCGCCGGCCTGTTAATTCAAATCCAGTTTAAATATTTACAAATGAATTTCAATACTGCTGCCACTTTGAAATTCATTAGATTTAAATTGGCTAAACCAAATTTGATGAACTTTATATTGTTGGAAAGCTAGAGAAATTATCTACCACATGCCACTGGCCCCATGGCCAGATTCTTTGTAGAATAAATGTGATAAAAATAACAAGATAGAGACTTTTCCCTATTCAAATAATTCTTAAAAATCAACCAAAATAGATATTAAGTTAATTCCAACTCTAATAGCTCACATTTGACTTACACTAATTGTTTATGCAATAAAATGGTGTGGTCACTTTGTATGATCATGCCCTAGTTTAATTAATGGATCATTTGACTAGTTTAACTAGTTGATATTGTCCAAAACTATTAAAGTAAACTGTGTGGAGTCTTATACTTCATTTAAACTTGTCTCACATGAATTCATGGGATGTTTGGACCCCTGGTACCAAACTCTCTTATATGAATTACTTGAGATTTAAATCATATGTTGTGATATTAAAGTGTATGAAGTGATCTACCTCATTTAAATCATTTTTCCAAATGATGATGATGAACATTTGACTTAGGTCAATATGAGTTCATCCATGATTGTTTGAGAAATTAAATCTTAAGAAGATTTCAATGAGAGGAAATTATTTCTCAAGAACCCTATGGAAACTATCATTTACATATTAAATACAAAGAAGTGAAACCTATTTTTTAAACAACACAATCCATGCACCTAAGTAGATTATTTTGTGTGCATAGAATAGTTTGTGTGTTTATATGTGATGTATGGAATAGCCATTGGATTAGTGAGTAATTATACTCGTATTCAAATTTAGACGGTAGCACCGGAGAGTACGCCGAAGAAGAAGGTTGCTATCAAGAGGAGGAGGAGGAACAGTTTGAGAACTACCAAGGCAAGCTAATATTCTTGCAAAGTGCAAAGCCCCTTGGG
This sequence comes from Lolium perenne, assembly GCF_019359855.2. Taxonomy (NCBI): domain Eukaryota; kingdom Viridiplantae; phylum Streptophyta; class Magnoliopsida; order Poales; family Poaceae; genus Lolium; species Lolium perenne. The sequence goes on from NC_067247.2 coordinate 221,257,570, forward strand.
GCAAGGCACCATGATTCTTACCCTTTCCTTACATAAGCCTATCCCAAGTTTTTACTTTACAAGTTTTTACTTGTTTTCTAAATGAGTTACTTTTATAGTTTACTTTGGTCAAAGTACAAGTTGGTTACTAGAGTAGTGGAGTTAGTCTCTTCCAAGCAAAGCAAGGTAGCACCCCTCATGATTTAGAGCTAGTGCTAATGAATAAAACTTGACTACTCTAGATGGGAACAATGTGAATTTTGAAATGAATTTGAAACCTTGGAATGATGATGCATTCCACTGAATGATTTTTGAAGGTGAATGTGACAAAGAGAAGATGGTGATTTTTGATAAACAATGATGTTGGTTTGAATGCGATACCTTTCCAATTATTAAGTACCCCCACAATACCTGATTATGGGTAGGGCTTAACTGGAAGTTTATGCATCTTAGTATGGGTTCCCTCTGAACACACGTCATAGGGGTTACGCTTGAGGCTGCCTCCGTTGTTGAGAAATGATGTGAAATTGAGGTGAATTGTACGGCCAAGCCCTGTGCAGTTCCCGGAGTTGACGATTGGTCTTCACTGGGAGGCCAAGCTCATGGGGAGAGGTGCTCATACTAGGATTTGTAAGTGAAAGGTTATGGTTGATGATCCGCGTACTGTGTTACGATGATTCGGGGTAATCCCGACGGATGAAATCAAATGTTGTGGCACAAGTGTGCAACCTCTGTAGAGTGTAAACCTATTCGAATAGCCGCGTCCACGGTTACGGACGGTTGGAAAGGCCATACAGTTTTCCGATGTCATATCTTTGAAAATGATGTTGAAAGATGGTGGTGAAATGACTTGTGGTGAATTGAATTGAAATCACCACTTGAATGGTGGGAATGACACTAATGTTCCCCCTTGAGTTAGTTAGCTCTTGAATAAGCTTTTCTCAAACTTTGTGAACTAAAACTAGCTTTATGCAAATAAACTAGAGCTTAGCAAACCATACTAGAAATGTCTAGCACTTACTTTAGTATTAGTTTGCGAGTACTCAACGTACTCACGGCTTTGTCCCTGGCTATTCAAATGGCCAGAGTATGAAGATGAACAAGGAGATGACCAGCAGGACGCCTACGACAACTAGGAGTCTTCCGACGTCAAGCGTTGGCCTATGGACTAGAAAGTCCTTGTATCTTACGCTTCCGCTATGAACTATGAACTTGTGTTTGTTCGTTGATCAATAGATCAACTATTCGTGTAATACGGATCATGTGATTCCAATTTGTAAGACTTATGGTTTGTAATGAATGATGACTGTGATACTTAACTATTATGCCTCGCAACAACAATATTCCTGGGATTGCGATGTATGACATAATAGGCATCCGGACTTAAAAATCCGGGTGTTGACAGTACGCTAGTATAGTCTGCACAACACTGCATTGCTTAAGATTATGTTTATATGCACCATTTTCCCTTGCTTAAGGTTCTGTTTTGGAAAGACCTTAGGCTTACCAAATGTGTCTGCAAATAAAAATCTATCTGACACTTAAGATTAATTCAAGACTACAAATAATATATTTGAATTCAAGACTACAAATAATTCAAGATTAATTCATGACCTTCGGCTTTTGTTTCCACTGATCTTCTATTCGAATGTCATCAATTACAATGATATATCTGGCAGTGATCATGAAGGAAAGCAATAAAATTAAAATCTTTTTGAAGTAAGAAGAAATGAAAAGATGATTAAACACCACTTCAAGTTACAACCCTATAAGTAGGATTCAGTTTTGTTTTTCAGTCCATTTGCGGCATTTTACTGGTGAACCAACAAATTTTGGATGTTTTGGTGATCCATGTAGGGATTCGTTGCATAGAAAACAAAAAATTTCCTACCGCGAACACGCAATCCAAGCCAAGATGCAATCTAGAAGACGGTAGCAACGAGGGGATTATCGAGTCTCACCCTTGAAGAGATTCCAAAGCCTACAAGATGAGGCTCTTGTTGCTGCGGTAGACGTTCACTTGCCGCTTGCAAAAGTGCGTAGAAGATCTTGATCACGGCGCCACGAACGGGCAGCACCTCCGTCCTCGGTCACACGTTCGGTTGTTGATGAAGACGACGTCCACCTCCCCGTTCCAGCGGGCTGCGGAAGTAGTAGCTCCTCTTGAATCCGGCAGCACGACGGCGTGGTGTCGGTGGTGGTGGAGAATCCCGGCGAAGCTTCGCTAAGCGTGCGGGGAAGAAGGAGTAGTGGGGTGGCTAGGGTTTGGGGAGAGGGGGGCGCCGGCCATCTAGGTGGTGCGGCCACCTTGTGGTTCTTGGGGTGGCTGGCCCCCTCCCCTTGGCCCCTCATTATATAGGTGGAAGCCCCAAGTGTTGGACTACAAGTCTTCGAATAAGACCCGAACCCAAAACCTTCCATGTGATAGGGAAACCTACCCAAGGTGGGAATCCCACTTGGGGTGGGATTCCCCCCTTCCATGTGGGGGGGTGGCCGGCCCCCTTGGAGGAGACCAAGGTGGACTCCACCCTCCTAGGGTTGGCCGGCCATGGGAGGTAGAGTCCCTCCGGGACTCCTCCTTCCTTAGTGATTTCTTCCGGACTTTTCTAGAACCTTCTAGAACCTTCCGTAGAACCTTCCGGATCATTTTAAATCTTATAAAATGACTTCCTATATATGAATCTTATTCTCCGGACCATTCCGGAACTCCTCGTGATGTCCGGGATCTCATCCGGGACTCCGAACAAATATTCGAACTCCATTCCATATTCAAGTTCTACCATTTCAACATCAAACCTTAAGTGTGTCACCCTACGGTTCGTGAACTATGCGGACATGGTTGAGTACTCTCTCCGACCAATAACCAATAGTGGGATCTGGAGATCCATAATGGCTCCCACATATTCAACGATGACTTTAGTGATCGAATGAACCATTCACATACGATACCAATTCCCTTTGTCACACGATATTTTACTTGTCCGAGGTTTGATCATCGGTATCTCTCTATACCTTGTTCAACCTCGTCTCCTGACAAGTACTCTTTACTCGTACCGTGGTATGTGGTCTCTTATGAACTTATTCATATGCTTGCAAGACATTAGACGACATTCCACCGAGAGGGCCCAGAGTATATCTATCTGTCATCGGGATGGAAAAATCCCACTATTGATCCATATGCTTCAACTCATACTTTCCGGATACTTAATCCCACCTTTATAACCACCCATTTACGCAGTGGCGTTTGATGTAATCAAAGTACCTTTCCGGTATAAGTGATTTACATGATCTCATGGTCATAAGGACTAGGTAACTATGTATCAAAAGCTTATAGCAAATAACTTAATGACGTGATCTTATGCTACGCTTAATTGGGTGTGTCCATTACATCATTCATACAATGATATAACCTTGTTATTAATAACATCCAATGTTCATGATTATGAAACTAATCATCCATTAATCAACAAGCTAGTTAAGAGGCATACTAGGGACTCTTTGTTGTTTACATATGACACATGTATCAATGTTTCGGTTAATACAATTATAGCATGGTACATAAACATTTATCATAAACAGAAAGATATATAATAACCACTTTATTATTGCCTCTAGGGCATATCTCCTTCAGTCTCCCACTTGCACTAGAGTCAATAATCTAGATTACATTGTAATATACCTAGCACCCATGGCATTCTGGTGTTGGTCATGCTTTGCCCTAGGGAGAGCTTTAGTCAACGGATCTGCTACATTCAGATCAGTGTGTACTTTGCAAATATTTACTTCTCCATCTTCGATGTACTCACGAATCGAGTGGTAACTCAGCTTGATATGCTTCAGCCTCTTGTGTGACCTTGGTTCTTGTGCATTGGCGATGGCACCCATGTTATCACAGTAGATGATTAATGGGTCCAATGCACTAGGAACCACACCAAGCTCTACAATGAACCTCTTCATCCATACCGCTTCTGATGAAGCCTCTGAAGCCGCTATGTACTCTGATTCTGTTGAAGACTTCGCCACCGTGCACTGCTTCGAGCTTGCCCAGCTTACTGCATCACCATTCAATATAAACACGTACCCAGACTGTGACTTAGAGTCATCAGGATCAGTGTTCCAACTTGCATCGGTGTAACCGCTTACAACGAGCTCTTGGTCACCTCCATAACAAAGAAACATATCCTTAGTTCTTTTCAAGTACTTCAGGATATTCTTGACCGATGTCCAGTGTTCCATTCCTGGATCACTTTGATATCTGCTAGTCAAACTAACAGCATGTGCTATATCCGGTCTAGTACATAGCATGGCATACATGATAGATCCTACTGCCGAGGCATAGGGGATATTACTCATCCTTTCTCTTTCTTCTGCCGTAGCCGGTCCTTGAGTCTTACTCAAGACCTTGCCTGGTAACATTGGTAAGAACCCTTTCTTACTTTCGTCCATTCTAAACTTCTTTAGAATCTTGTCCAGGTATGTACTCTGTGATAGCCCTATTAGGCGTCTTGATCTATCTCTATAAATCTTGATGCCTAATATATATGATGCTTCACCAAGGTCTTTCATTGAAAAACTATTATTCAAATAACCTTTTACCTTTGCTTAATAGTTCTATATCATTCCCGATCAATAATATGTCATCTACATATAATATCAGGAATGCTACAGAGCTCCCACTCACTTTCTTGTAAATACAGGCCTCTCCATGACACTGTATAAACCCGAAGTCTTTGATCACCTTATCAAAGCGTCGGTTCCAACTTCTTGATGCTTGCTTCAGTCCATAGATTGAACGCTGAAGTTTGCATACTTTGTCAGCATTTTTAGGATCGACAAAACCTTTGGGTTGTACCATATACAACTCTTCCTCAATGTCTCCATTAAGGAACACCGTTTTGACATCCATCTGCCAAATCTCATAATCGAAAAATGCAGCTATTGCTAACAAAATCCTCACAGATTTTAGCTTCGCTACAGGTGAGAAAGTCTCATCGCAGTCAACTCCTTGAATTTGTCGGAAACCCTTTGCGATAAGTCGAGCTTTATAGACAGTAATATTACCATCAGCATCTGTTTTTCTCTTGAAGATCCATTTATTCTCGACAGCCTTGCGGCTATCAGGTAAGTCTACCAAAGTCCATACTTTGTTATCATACATGGATCCCATTTCGGATTTCATGGCTTCTTGCCATTTGTTGGAATCTGGGCTCATCATCGCTTCTTCATACGTCGCAGGGTCCTCATCATTGTTGTCCACAATCATGACATTTAGACCAGGATCATACCAATCAGGAGTGGTACGTTCCCTTGTTGATCTGCGAGGTTCAGTAGTTTCCTCGTTCGAAGTTTCATGATCATTATCATTAGCTTCCTCTGTTGCCGGTGTAGGCGGTACAGGTACAACTTCCGGTACTGCGCTACTCTGATCAACGAGTATAGATTCATCAATCTCATCGAGTTCTACTTTTCTTCCAGTCACTTCTTTAGTGAGAAATTCTTTCTCAAGAAAGGTTCCGTTCTTAGCAACAAAGATTTTGCCTTCGGATCTGTGATAGAAAGTGTACCCTATAGTTTCCTTAGTGTATCCTATGAAGACGCATTTCTCCGCTTTGGGTTCTAGCTTGTCCGGTTGTAACTTCTTTACATAGGCTTCGCAACCCCAAACTTTAAGGAACGACAGCTTAGGTTTCTTATTAAACCATAATTCATACGGTGTCGTTTCTACGGATTTTGATGGTGCTCTATTTAAAGTGAATGCGGCTGTCTCTAATGCATAACTCCAAAATGATAAAGGCAAATCAGTAAGAGACATCATAGAACGAACCATATCTAAGAGAGTTCGATTACGACGTTCGGACACACCGTTTCGTTGTGGTGTTCCCGGCGGTGTCAATTGTGAAAGTATTCCGCATTTCTTTAAATGCATGCCAAACTCATAACTCAGATATTCACCTCCACGATCAGATCGTAGAAATTTAATCTTCTTGTTACGTTGATTTTCTACTTCACTTTGAAATTCCTTAAACTTGTCGAAAGTTTTGGATTTATGTTTCATGAAATAGATATACCCATATCTACTCAGATCATCTATGAAGGTTAGAACATAACGACGGATGAAGCCTGGTGACCGGGTGTATACGTGAGCACGCATCCATTGGTTGACACGTGTCATATTTAGCAATCCACTGTTACCATCATTGTTGGGTTAGCAAACCACATTAGCACTAACAACACTTCCAAATCACGTAGGATCCACCTTTTTGAATTCAAATAGTGGACCAGATGCACTTTCAAATCACGTAGGACCCACGCCTAGTACGCTTAGCGATGGATAAGACAACATCAAGGCAACAGATCCAATTGAAGAGAACCGGATCTCAACGCAGATCGTGTGGCATCTAGAGGGTGCTCACGTATACACCTAGTCACCAAATCCACTCTCAACATAACGATAACCACCGCGCGATGCTACGCTCATTGGTCCGCACACATCGGTATGTATGATTTCCAATAAGTCAGTAGCTCGCTCCATCATACCAGAAAATGGAGTCTTAGTCATTTTTCCCATTAGACATGCTTCGCATCTATCAAGTGACTCAAAGTCAAGTGATTCAAGTAATCCATCAGTATGGAGTTTCTTCATGCGTTTCACTCCAATATGACCAAGACGACAGTGCCACATATAAGTAGAATTATCATTCAATTTAATTCGCTTAGCATCAATGTTAAGTATATGCGTATCACTACTATCGAGATCTAACAGAAATAAGCCATTCTTTTTAGGTGCTCGACCATAAAAGATATTATTCATAAAAATAGAACAACCATTATTCTCAGACTTGAATGAATAACCGTCTTGCATTAAACAAGATCCAGATATAATGTTCATGCTCAACGCGGGTACAAAATAACAATTATTTAGGCTTAAAACTAATCCCGAAGGTAGATGTAGAGGAAGTGTGCCGATAGCGATCACATCGACTTTGGATCCGTTTCCAACGCGCATCGTCACTTCATCTTTCAGTAGTCTTTGTTTATTCTTTAGTTCCTGTTTCGAGTTACAAATATGAGCAACCGAACCAGTATCAAATACCCAGGTACTAGAACGAGAACCAGTGAGATAAACATCTATAACATGTATATCAGATATACCTTCTTTCTTCTTCTTGACAAGGCCGCTCTTCAGATCAGCCAGATACTTGGAGCAATTACGCTTCAAGTGTCCCTTCTCCTTGCAGTAATAGCACTCAGCATCAGGCTTAGGGCCGTTCTTAGGTTTCATAGGAGGCGTGGCAGCTTTCTTGCCCCCCTTCTTGAATTTTCCCTTAGACTTACCCTGTTTCTTGAAACTGGTGGTCTTGTTGACCATCAACACTTGGTGCTCTTTCTTGATCTCAATCTCAGCAGCTTTTAGCATGCCAAAGAGTTCAGGTAACTCCTTGTTCATGTTCTGCATATTGTAGTTCATCACAAAGTTCTTGTAACTTGGTGGCAGTGATTGAAGGACACGATTAATCCCCAGTCTGTTAGGAATCACTATTCCAAGTCACTGAGTTTCTTCGCATGCCCGGTCATAACCAGCATGTGCTCACTAACGGAGCTGCCCTCTTCCATCATACAGCTGAAGAAATGTTTCGATGCTTCATAGCATTCCACGGCCGCATGAGTCTCATATATTGCTTTCAGCTCATTGATCAACTCATGAGGATCGTGGTGCTCAAAATGTTTTTGAAGATCGGATTCCAGACTGCACAGGATGGCACACTGTACTTGAGAGTACCGAGCTTTCCGAGTTGCGTAAACATTCTTTACTTCCTCGGTTTCAGTTTCTGCAGGAGAGTCACCTAGCGGTGCATCAAGCACAAATTGCAGATTTCCGCCAGCGAGGAAGATCCTCACATGATGGAACCAGTCGGTGAAGTTGCTACCGTTGCTCTTAAGTTTTTCTTTCTCTAGGAACTGGTTAAAATTGATTGGGGACGCCATCTCTACAACATATATATGCAAAAGTTTAGACTAAGTTTATGACAAATTGAGTTCAAATTTTAATTCAACATAATTAAAAATCTAGATGAACTCCCACTCAAAACAATATCCCTCGCATTGTCTTAGTGATCACACGAACCAAATCCACCGCACCTAAGTCCGATCATCACGAGACAAGGTGTGATTTCAATGGCGAACACTCAAAGTGTTCATCATATCAACCATATGATTCATGCTCTACCTTTTGGTATCACGTGTTCCGAGACCATGTCTGTACATGCTAGGCTCGTCAAGGCCACCTTAGTATCCGCATGTGCAAAACTGGCTTGCACCCGTTGTATGCACTTGTTGATTCTATCACACCCGATCATCACGAGATGCTTCGAAACGACAAGTCTTGGCAATGGTGCTACTAAGGATGAACACTTTATTATCTTGAGATTTTAGTGAGGGATCATCTTATAATGCTACCGTCGCGATCTAAGCAAAATAAGATGCATAAAAGGATTAACATCACATGCAGTTCATATGTGATATGATATGGCCCTTTTGTCTTTGCGCCTTTGATCTTCATCTTCAAAGCACGAACATGATCTCCATCATCTTCGGGCATGATCTCCATCATCATCGGCGTAGCGTCAAGGTCAATGGCGCCGTCTTCATGATTGTCCTCCATGTAGCAACTATTACAAATACTTTGAAATACTAATCAACATGAAATTTAAAGACAACCATAAGGCTCCTGCCGGTTGCCACAATACAATAATGATCATTTCATACATATTCATCATCACATTATGGCCATATCACATCACCAAACCCTGCAAAAACAAGTTAGATGTCTCTAATTTGGTTTGCATATTTTTCCTGGTTTAGGGTTTTCGAGAAAGATCTAATCTACCTACGAACATGAACCACAACGTTGATACTAATGTTGTCAATAGAAGAGTAAATTGAATCTTCACTATAGTAGGAGAGACAGACACCCGCAAAGCCTCTTATGCAATACAAGTTGCATGTCGAACGAGGAACAAGTCTCATGAACGCGGTCATGTAAAGTTAGTCCGAGCCGCTTCATCCCACTATGCCACAAAGATGCAAAGTACTCAAACTAAAGATAACAAGAGCATCAACACCCACAAAACCATTGTGTTCTACTCGTGCAACCATCTATGCATAGACACGGCTCTGATACCACTGTAGGGATTCGTTGCATAGAAAACAAAAAAATTCCTACCGTGAACACGCAATCCAAGCCAAGATGCAATCTAGAAGACGGTAGCAACGAGGGGATTATCGAGTCTCACCCTTGAAGAGATTCCAAAGCCTACAAGATGAGGCTCTTGTTGCTGCGGTAGACGTTCACTTGCCGCTTGCAAAAGCGCGTAGAAGATCTTGATCACGGCGCCACGAACGGGCAGCACCTCCGTACTCGGTCACACGTTCGGTTGTTGATGAAGACGACGTCCACCTCCCCGTTCCAGCGGGCAGCGGAAGTAGTAGCTCCTCTTGAATCCGGCAGCATGACGGCGTGGTGTCGGTGGTGGTGGAGAATCCCGGCGGAGCTTCGCTAAGCGTGCGGGGAAGGAGTAGTGGGGTGGCTAGGGTTTGGGGAGAGGGGGGCGCCGGCCATCTAGGTGGTGCGGCCACCTTGTGGTTCTTGGGGTGGCCGGGCCCCTCCCCTTGGCCCCTCATTATATAGGTGGAAGCCCCAAGTGTTGGACTAAAAGTCTTCGAGTAAGACCCGAACCCAAAACCTTCCATGTGATAGGGAAACCTACCCAAGGTGGGAATCCCACTTGGGGTGGGATTCCCCCCTTCCATGTGGGGGGGTGGTCGGCCCCCTTGGTGGAGACCAAGGTGGACTCCACCCTCCTAGGGTTGGCCGGCCATGGGAGGTGGAGTCCCTCCGGGACTCCTCCTTACTTAGTGATTTCTTCCGGACTTTTCTAGAACCTTCCGTAGAACCTTCCGGATCATTTTAAATCTTATAAAATGACTTCCTATATATGAATCTTATTCTCCGGACCATTCCGGAACTCCTCGTGATGTCCGGGATCTCATCTGGGACTCCGAACAAATATTCGAACTCCATTCCATATTCAAGTTCTACCATTTCAACATCAAACCTTAAGTGTGTCACCCTACGGTTCGTGAACTATGCGGACATGGTTGAGTACTCTCTCCGACCAATAACCAATAGCGGGATCTGGAGATCCATAATGGCTCCCACATATTCAACGATGACTTTAGTGATCGAATGAACCATTCACATACGATACCAATTCCCTTTGTCACACGATATTTTACTTGTCCGAGGTTTGATCATCGGTATCTCTCTATACCTTGTTCAACCTCGTCTCCTGACAAGTACTCTTTACTCGTACCGTGGTATGTGGTCTCTTATGAAATTATTCATATGCTTGCAAGACATTAGACGACATTCCACCGAGAGGGCCCAGAGTATATCTATCCATCATCGGGATGGACAAATCCCACTGTTGATCCATATGCTTCAACTCATACTTTCTGGATACTTAATCCCACCTTTATAACCACCCATTTACGCAGTGGCGTTTGATGTAATCAAAGTACCTTTCCGGTATAAGTGATTTACATGATCTCATGGTCATAAGGACTAGGTAACTATGTATCGAAAGCTTATAGCAAATAACTTAATGACGTGATCTTATGCTACGCTTAATTGGGTGTGTCCATTACATCATTCATACAATGATATAACCTTGTTATTAATAACATCCAATGTTCATGATTATGAAACTAATCATCCATTAATCAACAAGCTAGTTAAGAGGCATACTAGGGACTCTTTGTTGTTTACATATCACACATGTATCAATGTTTCGGTTAATACAATTATAGCATGGTACATAAACATTTATCATAAACATAAAGATATATAATAACCACTTTATTATTGCCTCTAGGGCATATCTCCTTCAATCCAATGGGCTGGATACACAATAACTTTGGAGGATATTTTCAGTAAAACTGACAGAAGTGGTGTTTAGGGTACTTTGGTGTCCAAAGTAGTCTGTCTAGCTACTGACAGAAGGTGAAATTCCAGAATGGGAAGTTGTTTTCTTGAAGCAAAATGGATCAGTCAAAGCCCAAAGTGAATTACCTCTTCCTCATCAACAACTGTCTGAGTTGTACACAGAGCTGGCCGACATCGGAGGGCTGCAGGACACTCTCCCCCTGACATTGTTCTGAGTAGGAATAATAATCATCTATCTGACACTTAAGATTAATTCAACACTTAGGTTAGTAATTGATGACTACAAATTAAGATTAATTCAAGACTACAAATAATGTGCAGTAGTCATGCATTGCCAAAGCATACTTTTTCATCAATGTAATCCCAAAGAAACAAAAAAATGGTGCATAATATGCGTTTGTTTCCCAAACTTAAGTTTAATACTCTTTCCCTGTGAGCTAATATGGTGAAGAATAGTTAAGATATAAAACACATATATTCATATAAGAGCACAAGTTTGTAAAAACAGGGGTCCATCCTTAACAATTCACATAGCACATAATTTAGTGGCTGTAGCATTTAAGATGCTTATTTGGAATCAATATTCATATGTCTCGTTTTTATATGTGGATACTAAGTGTTGAATTTTCTGAATTGCAGGAACCGCCGCAGGAATAAGCTACCCGCCTCTCCAACCTCGTCTTCACCGCTCACTCCTCCAGAAGCTCAAGGTAATTAGAATGATAAATTGCCATTTGCATGTTGCCTGTACAATTTGATAGGGTTACTTGTGGGTTCTGATCTTTGTGCCACTTAATTAGATATGGGATATGTTTTCAGTTATAAGAAGTTGTTATGGTCCAAATGTGAGAATGTTAGTAGTTCCTGCTTTGCACAGTAATGAAGTAACTAATGTATGCTGCGAGATCTTAAATGTAGTAGCCATTGATGAACATGTTGGTTAGTCAAATAGGCTCCATTCCTTCTTTGATGAACATGTTGGTTGTTCTGCGTAGGATTTGCTTCCGCATTGAATCTGTAGTTTGCACAGAACCATGACCATTGGTAATATATAGTGGATTTTAACTGAGTAGAGTGCAATATTTATTTTGCAGTTCTGGACTGATGAATAGCCTTCTTTGCTATGTGCAGCTCCTCCCGTCACAGCAGCTCACGCCCGCCTCTCCAGCCCGCCGACCAGGTGCCAACCGCCGCAGGCACCGCCGCAGGAACAAGCTGCCCGCCTCTCCGACCTCGTCTTCACCGCTCACTCCTCCAGAAGCTCAAGGTAATTAGAATGGGGATGAATGTGAAATGGTCAGGCAGACCTGATGTGGTGGTGCTAGACCTGATGTGGTCTTCGTCTTCACCGCTCACTTCTCCAGAAGTTGCCTGAGCATATGCGTGGTGTGCGCAAGACCATTGAGTTGCCTGAGCATATGCTGGACCTGATGTGGTGGTGCTAGACCTGAGCATATACTGTGTGAAATGTCTCTGCAGGTACACATTGAGTGCCAATGTTTTGCCGGAATGTCGATTAACTTCCGTTCCGGCGAATTTCTGGCACTCCGGCATGACCATTTTTAGAAAAGGTCATGCCGAATTTTCGCCATGGATTTCCACCTAGTAGTGTTAACAGAATATACTTGGCAATTTTTAACAGTATTTGACAAAGCATGTTAGATAGTGCAGTTCTTGAAATTTTCAACTGCTGTGTATTTTATGGCTATTTGCCTTTTTATCCCTTGATAATTCAACTGTTAGCTCTGTGTCAAATATAAACTTATACCATCAAGCTAAAAGGCTTTGATAGAAATGTCTAGTGTACTAGTCCTCTAAGTAAACCACTAGAGTAAACCAAACAAGCACGAACTGTATAAATTAGGGTAGTAGGTGAACTACCTTTTTCTCACATTCAGATTCTTGCTTCCTACAAAGATTATATTGCTGCTAGAAGAGTTAAGCACATGCTTTGATAATCCTATTCCTATACATATCTGTTGTACACTTGTACTTCACACTGCAATGCTTGCTGGTTATAGCACCATATATAATAGTGGTTCCAAATAGTGGCTAGAAGGTTATTTCTCTCTTTGACTAATAGTGGTTCCAAATACATGGCAGAAGCACGTAGCTAGCGATGCCGTCTTCTGCAGACCCCAACGAAGACGTTGAGGGGTCTTCTCAGCGGAAGTTGGATGAGCACTACAGGCTCATGGTCTCGGATCAGCTGGAGGAACTTCCAGGCAGCGATGATGAATCCTCGGAGGAGGGGGATGATGAGATGGACAACGATGGTGAGGATGAGAGGGGGGCTGCCGATGATACCACCGACAGTGGCGTTGCCGGGGGTAGCTCGGATACTACTACCGAGGCCAAGAGGAAACGGAAGCAGCGGCGCCCAAATAGGGTCGGCACCACTCGCGACATAATCACCGCGGTGGATGCCAAGACCGGTCTTCCTACTGAGCCCAAGCACGTGGCGAAGGGGTACGGCCTCCAACTGGGAGCAATCGTTCGGGACGTCGTCGACGTCAACGAGACGAAACTCCGAACCAAGAAGAAGCAGCATCTGCAGGCCCAACTCCTTGCGCGGCTGCACGCACGATATGAGTTCCCTGTGGAATACAGGCACGAGGATCCCAAGGATAACATCGTGAACAGACGAGCCCTCTCTAAGTTCACCAAGAACCTCAGCGGTTATAAAACCATGCTGAGGGGGATGCTTGGTGACATTGAGACTTGGACAGAGATCCAGCGCCACTTCTCGCGGATGACGCTGGATCAGTATAATAAATTCTTGGAAAACGAGCAGCTCGAGTACACCAAACAACAATCGGCCTGGGGGAAGGAGCTGGCGGATAAGAACATCGGTCACCACCATCTCGGTTGTTGTGGCTTCGAAGGCAAGCAGCCGGTATGGGACAAGGAGGACCAGGCCTACATAAACGCTGGCCTCGAGCCCCCTTTTGCCAAGTACAAAGACCCACTCTTCAGGGCATATCTCAGGTCCCGATACCATAGAGAAATGGATGGGAAACGTGTCACGAAACCTGATGTGGTGGTGGGAGTTGAGTTGGTCGCCGACGCGAAGGTGAAGGCACTTGAGAATGAAATGGTAAGCAATTTACCAGCTTATTAATTTGATAGTGCTCACCAAGTCCATTACATTCTAAAATTGTTCATGTTACTTCTGTCAGTTGAAGGAACAAGCACCCGCCGAATCAGCTGGCTCCTCGACCCAGACGTCGACGGGCAAAGTCCCGTGGGACACGCCTTTTATCAGGGGTCTGAACACCGTGAAGGAACGACCGTCGTTGGACAAGCCCCACCGTGTCCCCGGCGCTGGAGGAGGTCGCAAGCTTGTCGACTATGGCTTGGACATGCCCGCAAGCACTAAGGAGTCGCGGCAGGCGCAGAAGGACCGGGAGCACGAGGCTCTTCTGAAAAAGGTGGCCGACTTGGAAACAACCATGGAGCAACGTGTCTGTGCCGCGGTTGCTAGCAAGGTTGATGACGCGGTGGCTAGCAGGGTCAATGAAATCATCCCTGATCTTGTAGAGTCGATGAAGAATTACTTCGCCGGTGGCCAAAAGGGACCGATGCAGGTGATCAGCCTAGGCGCCAGCAACTCTGACAACCGGCCTCCAACTATACACGCTCAATGCACACCCAACTTGGTATGCACTAGAGAGGATTCAGCGGCCATGGGGGGCGCCAGTAGCCCCTCAGTCACGTGCACGCCTGGCCTCGGTCCTTCGACGCGAGCCGAGCTCGACGCCCTCACGGTAATTAATTTAGCCTCTCAAGCCTCTACAAATTAGATACTTTTTCATCGCCCCTCTCTGACCTACACATGTTTTCATAGGAGGACGTGACTCCTTGCACCTTCCTACTGAATGTGGACAACAAGTTGAAGGATGTAGCGAGCGGCAGTGTCCTCCTGCCAAAAAATCGGACGTTTCACTGCGCCAGGATGGATGATAGCATGAGCCTGGTTCGCGTGAACCGGTCGTTACCAGGATGCCAAGACCTCCATCCTCCTTATCAACCCCCGGAAACGGAAACCCCGCTCACTCTCGGGGACCTCAAGAATCACATCCTTCTATGGCCGAAAGCCCTAATTCGGCTGAACACCGCCACCTCAGGTTCGGAGGCAAGCTATGGCATGGTCACTCCTCAGGATGCGACGGCTGCCCCGAGTCCTCCACCGGCTGGTGGTCCTTTTGAGCCCGATAGCTAGCCCGACAATCAGCCCGAGAGTCAGCACGGCAACGCGTTGGACATCGATCAAGCTCCAATCGATACGTTCATCGCTGAGATGGAGGGCGACGAGGTTTCTCCTTACAAGCCACCCGCCGATCGTACGCTAAAGAAGAATTTGTTCCTTTCACAAGAAACTCCCGAGCAGGAAGACACTACCGCCTTCACCGCTCCACCCCGAGTTGGGCTTACCCCGAGGACATTCCTTGGTGCGACCATGGAGGGTATGAAACAAAACGCCACTCCCAGTTGCAGTAAGAAGAAGGTCAGGAAGCGGAAGAAGTCCAGAGATGTTGCCGCCAGCAAGAAAGTGGTTAATGACAAGTTGCCGACCCCGTGGAGGAAGATGCATCACCTAGGCCAGCCTATGCTGCCGGCACACATTGTCCAGCAGGTGACGCCGGATATGAGGAGCTTGCATGATGCTGTTCTAATGAAGGAGGACCTACTTCTTCGAGATAGAAATCCCTCGTACCCGGTTTTGACAGCCAAGGTGCCTACTGGCTTTGGCTTTGTCACCACATACCCTGCGGACTTGATGTTCATTCGATATGAAGACATCTCTAGGCTCTTGAACATGCAACAACTCGACCGAAAGTTGGTCCACCTCGTATCGCTCAGCATGGCGCACGATATCGCCATGGAGAACACAGCGGACATCGCTATCATGGACCCCTTCTACATGACTCCAGCTGTCGTCCAGAACGAACAAGCGTTTCTAGCGAAGTACATCAAGGATTTCTTGATGTTAAACAAGGATAAGAAATGCTTTGCCATACCATATTTCCGCGAGTAAGTATTTGGTTACTAGAGTACCCTCTATTACATTCTTTCATGAATTTCCTTCATAGTTGATCGAGTATGATGGTTTATTTCCATTTTGCGCAGATTCAAGTACTGCACCCTCCTCCTCTTTCACCCGTATCATTCACATGTCAGTTACCTCGACTCCGGGCTTGATCTGGACAAAGACTTCACCGACCTTAAGTCTACACTTGATAAAGCCCTCAGCGGCTTCATAGCCGAGGTTGGCATCGACAAAATCAGGCATGAGAAGAAAGTTAAAGGTTGCTATGTGTGCAACCACATAACCAAGTTCCCCTGCCTCAAGCAATCGGCGCATGACAATGGGATGGAGGCCTAGTTTGCCATCCTACAGATGAGGTCGATTGTAAGGTCTCAGAACGATCTCTTGTTGCCATCCAGTCTCCAGCGGATGTTCGTGAACATGGCGGACACCACCGATGAAAACGTGAGAGCCGAGTTCCGTGCCATCCAGCGGACCATTTGCACAATACTCTGGAGGGATGTCCGCGGTAATGGTGGCTTGTTCCACTATGGTACCGCACTTTCTAAGGCCGAGATAGAAGGCCGATTAGAAGATGGATGTGATGACAGAACATTCATCATGCTCGAGGGCATCCGTCCCTTCCCGCCGAAGCCGACTTGACTCAAAAACTTTTGTCCTTTGCAAATGTTAGTCATAAAATTACTTAAGTAATTTCCATGCTTTTTCTTTGCACTACTCTATGTTATATCTCTCTCTACTAATGTACTAACAACTTTCATTTCTTTTTTCTGTGTTTGCATAGATGACGTACTATGTCATCTACCACGGCAGGGTTCCTGGAGTCTACGAGGACTGGGAAGACTGTAGGAGGCAGGTCCAACGTTTCAGCGGCAACAGTTACAAGGGGTACACCACTTTGGAGGAGGCGGAAGCTCGATACGCTAACTTTTGAGCGGGACAGAGGAGGGAGATGTGGAGGACCCCTTTCATCGTGATGATGCTTGCCGCCACCGCCTCTATAGTTTACTATGTCATTGTTGTTTAGTGATACGTCTCAAACGTATCTATAATTTCTTATGTTCCATGCTACTTTTATGATGATACTCACATGTTTTATACATACTTTATGTCATATTTATGCATTTTCCGGCACTAACCTATTGACAAGATGCCGAAGAGCCAGTTGTTGTTTTCTGCTGTTTTTGGTTTCAGAAATCCTACAAAGGAAATATTCTCGGAATTGGACGAAATCAACGCCCAGGGTCTTATTTTTCCACGAAGCTTCCAGAAGACCGGAGGAGTTACGAAGTGGGGCGACGAGGCGCTGCCACAACAGGGCCACGCGGCCAAGGGTGGGGCTGCGCCGCCCTGGCGTGTGGGGCCCTCGCGTCGCCTCCTGACCTACCCTTCCACCTACTTAAAGCCTTCGTCGCGAATACCCCAGTACCGAGAGCCACGATACGGAAAACCTTCCAGAGACGCCACCGCCGCCAATCCCATCTCGGGGGATTCAGGAGATCGCCTCCGGCACCCTGACGGAGAGGGGAATCATCTCCCGGAGGACTCTTCATCGCCATGATCGCCTCCGGATTGATGTGTGAGTAGTTCACCCCTGGACTATGGGTCCATAGCAGTAGCTAGATGGTCGTCTTCTCCTCATTGTGCTATCATTGTTGGATCTTGTGAGCTGCCTAACATGATCAAGAGCATCTATTTGTAATGCTACATGTTGCGTTTGTTGGGATCCGATGAATATGGAATACTATGTTATGTTGATTATCAATCTATCATATATGTGTTGTTTAAGATCTTGCATGCTCTCCGTTGCTAGTCGAGGCTCTGGCCAAGTTGATACTTGTAACTCCAAGAGGGAGTATTTATGCTCGATAGTGGGTTCATGCCTCCATTTAATATGGGACAGTGACAGAAAGTTCTAAGGTTGTGGATGTGCTGTTGCCACTAGGGATAAAACATCAATGCTTTGTCTAAGGATATTTGTGTTGATTACATTACGCACCATACTTAATGCAATTGTCTGTTGTTTGCAACTTAATACTGGAAGGGGTGCGGATGCTAACCTGAAGGTGGACTTTTTAGGCATAGATGCATGCTGGATAGCGGTCTATGTACTTTGTCGTAATGCCCAATTGAATTTCACACTACTCATCATGATATGTATGTGCACTGTCATGCCCTCTTTATTTGTCAATTGCCCAACTGTAATTTGTTCACCCAACATGCTATTTCTTATTGGAGAGACACCACTAGTGAACTGTGGACCCCTATCCATTCTTTTATATCGAATACAATCTACTGCAATACTTGTTCTTACTGTTCTTCGCAAACATCATCTTCCACACTATACATCTAATCCTTTGTTACAGCAAGCCGGTGAGATTGACAACCTCACTGTTACGTTGGGGCAAAGTACTTTGATTGTGTTGTGCAGGTTCCACGTTGGCGCCGGAATCCCTGGTGTTGCGC
This sequence comes from Lolium perenne, assembly GCF_019359855.2. Lineage (NCBI taxonomy): Eukaryota > Viridiplantae > Streptophyta > Magnoliopsida > Poales > Poaceae > Lolium > Lolium perenne. The sequence continues at coordinate 221,276,070 of NC_067247.2, forward strand.
CGCACTATAATCCGCCACCAACAACCTTCACGTGCTCCTTGACTCCTACTGGTTCGATAATCTTGGTTTCTTACTGAGGGAAAAGCTTGCCACTGTACGCATCATACCTTCCTCTTGGGGTTCCCAACGGACGTGTGCTGTACCGTCACAAGCAACGTTTTTCTGGCGCCGTTGCCGGGGAGATCAAGACACACTGCAAGGGGAGTCTCCCACTTACAATCTCTTTACTTTGTTTTTGTCTTGCTTTACTTTACTTTATTTATTGCTTTGTTTGCTTTCTTATATCAAATACAAAAAAAAATTAGTTACTTGCTTTACTTTATTTACTATCTTGTTTGCGTTCTCAATATTAAAAACACAAAAAAAAATAGTTACTTGCATTTACTTTATCCTATTTCGTCATGTTTCCTCCTAAGTTTACTCTGAAAGACATACCGGTAGGACGTGGGTCTATCATTGGAAGAGATAATATAGAAGCATTTTTCACTCATGTTAGTATGGATGAAGATTTTGAAGATACACCCTTGGTAAAAGCTGTTCCTACTTATGAAAGTGCTACTGCCTGCTTAGTACACATGTTGGAAACTAGATTTGTTAATCTCAATCCTATAATTCAACATATGTTTGTTACACTCTCTGATATGGAAATGGGAGAAAAGAGAAATTTTGTTTTAAAAGTCCTCGTTAGAGAATTTGAAGATATAGCCAAAGAAGCTAGAAAAGTTTTTATTAAGCATAAGAGGCTTGGTTTGTTCACTGATTTTAAAAGAACACTTGAAAAGATGGACATGGATAGAATAAGGTACACTAATAATGTTAATGATGGTGGGGATATTAAAGTACCGATACCTAGTAAGCTCCTAGGAATGCATGAAGCTCTAGAAAATAACTATGCTTGGCTTGTTCCTGAAAATTTGTTTGATGAGAATAGCAAGCCTAAAAGTAATGAAAAAGGAGCCTCTGAAACTTACATAGATAAGATACAATGCATAGTTGAGAAAACTCCGAACCCCTCCGTTGATGCATCATCTCTTGATAATATTTGATTCACACTTTCTGCGCCTAGCTGAAATGCGTTAAAGAAAAGCGCTTATGGGAGACAACCCATGATTTTACTACAGCACTTTTGTTTTATATTTGAGTCTTGGAAGTTGTTACTACTGTAGAAACCTCTCCTTATCTTTATTTTATTGCATTGTTGTGCCAAGTAAAGTCTTTGATAGTAAGGTTCATACTAGATTTAGATTACTGCGCAGAAACAGATTTCTTTCTGTCACGAATTTGAGTAGTATTCTCTGTAGGTAACTCAAAAAAATCTGCCAATTTACGTGAGTGATCTTCAGATATGTATGCAACTTTAATTCAATTTGAGCATTTTCATCTGAGCAAGTTTAGTGCCCCAGAAAAATTCGTCTTTACAGACTGTTTTGTTTTGACAGATTCTGCCTTTTATTTCGCATTGCCTGTTTTGCTATGTTTGATGGATTTCTTTGTTCCATTAACTTTCAGTAGCTTTGTGCAATGTCCAGAAGTGTTAAGAATGATTATGTCACCTCTGAACATGTGAATTTTTGATTATGCACTAACCTTCTAATGAGTTTGTTTTGAGTTTGGTGTGGAGGAAGTTTTCAAGGATCAAGAGAGGAGGATGATACAATATGATCAAGGAGAGTGAAAGCTCTAAGCTTGGGGATGCCCCCGTGGTTCATCCCTGCATATTTCAAGAAGACTCAAGCATCTAAGCTTGGGGATGCCCAAGGCATCCCCTTCTTCATCGACAAATTATCAGGCCACCTCTAGTGAAACTATATTTTTATTCCATCACATCTTATGTGCTTTACTTGGAGCCCCTTTATGTTCTTGTTTTTGTTTTGTTTGAATAAAATTGGATCCTAGCATTCATTGTGTGGGAGAGAGACACGCTCCGTTGTTGCATATGAACACATATGTTCTTAGCTTTATTCTTAATGTTCATGGCGAAGGTTGAAACTGCTTCGTTCATTGTTATATGGTTGGAAACAGAAAATGCTACATGTGGTAATTGGTATAATGTCTTGAATAATTTGATACTTGGCAATTGTTGTGCTCATGTTTAAGCTCTTGCATCATATACTTTGCACCTATTAGTGAAGAAATATTGTAGAGCTTATTGACATTTGGTTTGCATGATTGGTCTCTCTAAAGTCTAGATATTTTCTGGTGAGGGTTTGAACAACAAGGAAGACAGTGTAGAGTCTTATAATGCTTGCAATATGTTTTTATGTAAGTTTTGCTGTACCGGTTCATACTTGTGTTTGCTTCAAATAACCTTGCTAGCTTAAGCCTTGTATTGAGAGGGAATACTTCTCGTGCATCCAAATCCTTGAGCCAAAAACTATGCCATTTGTGTCCACCATACCTACCCACTACATGGTATTTTCTGCCATTCCAAGTAAATACTTCGTGTGCTACCTTTAAACAATTTAAAATTTATTATCTCTTATTTGTGTCAATGTTTTGTAGCTCATGAGGAAGTATGTGGTGTTTATCTTTCAATCTTGTTGGGTAACTTTCACCAATGGACTAGTGGCTTCATCCGCTTATCCAATAATTTTGCAAAAAGAGCTGGCAATGGGGTTCCCAGCCCCAATTAATTAACCTTCATAATTTTACAAAAAGACACTCCTCCATGGTATGTGATTGTTGGAAGGCACCCGGGGATTCGGTTAGCCATGGCTTGAGAAAGCAAAGGTGGGGAGGAGTGTCATCTAAATAAAACTAAAATAAAAAAAAGACACTCCTTCATGGTATGAGATTGTTGGAAGGCACCCGAGGATTCGGTTAGCCATGGTTTGTGAAAGCAAAGGTTGGAAGGAGTGTCACCCAAAAATAAAAATTTCATGGGAGCCGCTCTTTGAAGGTCTGTCTGGCAAGGGGGTTAGAGTGCCCACTACCATTCGTTGACAACAACAAACACCTCTCAAAATTTTACTTTTATGCTCTCTTTATGATTTCAAAACTTGAAAAGCTCTAGCACATGATTTATCCCTGCTTCCCTCTGCGAAGAGCCATTCTTTTACTTTTATGTTGAGTCAGTTTACCCATTTCCTTCCATCTTAGAAGCAAACACTTGTGTTAACTGTGCATTGATGCTTACATACTTGCTTATTTGCATTCATCATATTACTTTGTGTTGACAATTATCCATGAGATAAACATGTTGAAGTTGAAAGCAACCGCTTAAACTTATATCTTCCTTTGTGTTGCTTCAAAACTTTCTACTAAGAATCGATTACTTTATGAGTTAACTCTTATGCAAGTCTTATTGATGCTTGTCTTGAAAGTACTATTCATGAAATGTCCTTGATATATGATTCATTTGTTTATTCATTTTCTTTACCATTGCTTCGAATCACTTCATTCATTACATATGCTTACAATAGTATTGATCAAGATTATGATAGCATGTCACTTCAGAAATTATCTTTGTTATCGTTTACCTACTCGAGGACGAGTAGGAACTAAGCTTGGGGATGCTTGATACGTCTCAAACGTATCTATAATTTCTTATGTTCCATGCTAGTTTTATGATGATACTCACATGTTTTATAAACACTTTATGTCATATTTATGCATTTTCCGGCACTAACCTATTAACAAGATGCCGAAGAGCCAGTTGTTGTTTTCTGCTGTTTTTGGTTTCAGAAATCCTACAAAGGAAATATTCTCGGAATTGGACGAAATCAACGCCCAGGGTCTTATTTTTCCACGAAGCTTCCAGAAGACCGCAGGAGTTATGAAGTGGGGCGACGAGGGCCCGCCACAACAGGGCCGCGCGGCCAAGGGTGGGGCCGCGCCGCCCTGGCGTGTGGGGCCCTCACGTCGCCTCCTGACCTACCCTTCCGCCTACTTAAAGCCTTCATCGCGAATACCCAGTACCGAGAGCCACGACACGGAAAACCTTCCAGAGACGCCACCGCCGCCAATCCCATCTCAGGGGATTCAGGAGATCGCCTCCGGCACCTTGACAGAGAGGGGAATCATCTCCCGGAGGACTCTTCATCGCCATGATCGGCTCCGGATTGATGTGTGAGTAGTTCACCCCTGGACTATGGGTCCATAGCAGTAGCTAGATGGTCGTCTTCTCCTCATTGTGCTATCATTGTTGGATCTTGTGAGCTGCCTAACATGATCAAGATCATCTATTTGTAATGCTACATGTTGCGTTTGTTGGGATGCGATGAATATGGAATACTATGTTATGTTGATTATCAATCTATCATATATGTGTTGTTTAAGATCTTGCATGCTCTCCGTTGCTAGTCGAGGCTCTGGCCAAGTTGATACTTGTAACTCCAAGAGGGAGTATTTATGCTCGATAGTGGGTTCATGCCTCCATTTAATCTGGGACAGTGACAGAAAGTTCTAAGGTTGTGGATGTGCTGTTGCCACTAGGGATAAAACATCAATGCTTTGTCTAAGGATATTTGTGTTGATTACATTACACACCATACTTAATGCAATTGTCTGTTGTTTGCAACTTAATACTGGAAGGGGTGCGGATGCTAACCTGAAGGTGGACCTTTTAGGCATAGATGCATGCTGGATAGCGGTCTATGTACTTTGTCGTAATGCCAAATTGAATTTCACACTACTCATCATGATATGTATGTGCATTGTCATGCCCTCTTAATTTGTCAATTGCCCAACTGTAATTTGTTCACCCAACATGCTATTTCTTATTGGAGAGACACCACTAGTGAACTGTGGACCCCGGTCCATTCTTTTATATCGAATACAATCTACTGCAATACTTGTTCTTACTGTTCTTCGCAAACATCATCTTCCACACTATACATCTAATCCTTTGTTACAGCAAGCCGGTGAGATTGACAACCTCACTGTTACGTTGGGGCAAAGTACTTTGATTGTGTTGTGCAGGTTCCACGTTGGCGCCAGAATCCCTGGTGTTGCGCCGCACTACACTCCGCCACCAACAACCTTCACGTGCTCCTTGACTCCTACTGGTTCGATAACCTTGGTTTCTTACTGAGGGAAAAGCTTGCCGCTGTACGCATCATACCTTCCTCTTGGGGTTCCCAACGGATGTGTGCTGTACCGTCACAAGCATTTAGCTAGGTCGTCGACTGGACTTGTATGTATTTGTGTAATATGTGCTACTTCGAGTCGTGATGTTTGAACCATATGGTTGACACTTGTGTTATTGATGCATGCATGCATGTTATGGACATTTCGGGACTTTCTAATGATGTGTATCATTGCTAGTGATGTGTATCTTGCTAATGATGTATATCTTGCTGTCATTCTGGTATTTGCCTGTATATTCTGTGTATATGCTATGAATTCTTGTGTATATGCTGTGTAATTCGAATTTTTTTTATTTTGGCTCCTGTTAATATTACCACCGGTGAAATTGTACATGTATTCGGTAAGCGCCAGCAGTAAGACAACTTACCCCTGGCGATTTGAATAAAACACCGGCGGTAACCAAACTTACCACCGGCGAAATCAGTAGGCGCCGGTGGAATCACTTACCCCTGGCGATTTGCATAAAACGCCGACGGTAACGGCCCCTTACCACCGGCGAATTGGAAGGCGCCGGCGATGAGGCATTACCACCGATGAGGTGATCACCAGCGAATGCAATGGCGCCGGCGGTAAGCCCATCCAGGTCGCCGGCGGTAAGGCTGTTTGTAGTAGTGAAAGGTATAAAATTTTGGCCCAGAGTGGAGAATCGAGGGAACTTTTCCAACACAATCTCCTAGGCCCTTTCTGTGTTGACACCGGAGTTTACTCACCGAAAAGGGCTGCAGAAAATTGTACACAAACATTCATCAGTATTATAACATTTATATAAATAGAACATAACTCATAGTAAATGTGAAAAGGAAGGATAAAACAATACATTCTGGAATATTTTCCAGCACCTGGCTCCTTGATACGTCTCCAACGTATCGATAATTTCTTATGTTCCATGCTTGTTTTATGACAATACCTACATGTTTTGTTCACACTTTATGATGATTTTATGCGTTTTCCGGAACTAACCTATTGACAAGATGCCGAAGTGCCAGTTCCTGTTTTCTCCTGTTTTTGGTTTCAGAAATCCTAGTAAGGAAATATTCTCGGAATTGGACAAAATCAACGCCCAGCATCTCATAATTCCACGAAGCTTCTAGAACACCCGAGAGGGATCTGAGGAGAGCCACAAGGCCACCAGACAGTAGGGCGGCGCGGCCCAAGGGGGGGGCGCCCCCCTATTGTGTGGCACCCCCGTAACCCTTTCGACTCCGATTCTTCGCCTATAAGAAGCCCCCTGACCTAAATCTTCGATAAGAATAAGCCACGGTACGAGAAACCTTCCAGAGCTGCCGCCATCGCGAAGCCAAGATCTGGGGGACAGAAGTCTCTGTTCTGGCACGCCGCCGGGACGGGGAAGTGTCCCCGGAAGGCATCTCCATCGACACCACCGCCATCTTCATCACCGCTGCTGTCTCCCATGAGGAGGGAGTAGTTCTCCCTCGAGGCTAAGGGTTGTACCGGTAGCTATGTGGTTAATCTCTCTCCCATGTACTTCAATACAATGATCTCATGAGCTGCCTTACATGATTGAGATTCATATGAGTTTTGTATCACTATTCATCTATGTGCTACTCTAGTGATGTTATTAAAGTATTCTATTCCTCCTCCATGATTTAATGGTGACAGTGTGTGCATCATGTAGTACTTGGCGTAGTTTATGATTGTGATCTCTTGTAGATTATGAAGTTAACTATTACTATGATGGTATTGATGTGATCTATTCCTCCTTTCATACTATGATGGTCAAAGTGTGCATGCTATGTTAGTACTTGGTATAATTGCGTTGGTCTATCATGCACTCTAAGGTTATTTAAATATGAATATTGAATGTTGTGGACCTTGTTAACTCCGGCATTGAGGTGCTCTTGTAGCCCTACACAATTAATGGTGTTTGTCATCCAACAAGAGAGTGTAGAGTGGTTTTATTATGTGATCAATGTTGAGAGTGTCCACTAGTGAAAGTATGATCCCTAGGCCTTGTTTCCAAATACTGCAATCGTCGCTTATTTATTGTTTTACTGCATCTGTATTTCCTGCAATATTACTACTGCACGCCAGCAAGCTATTTTCTGTCGCCGTTGACATTCAAGTATTTTCTGGCACCGTTACTACTGCTCATATTCATTCATACCACCTGTATTTCACTATCTCTTCGCCGAACTAGTGCACCTATACATCTGACAAGTGTATTAGGTGTGTTGGGGACACAAGAGATTTCTTGTATCGTGATTGCAGGGTTGCTTGAGAGGGATATCTTTGACCTCTTCCTCCCTGAGTTCGATAAACCTTGGGTGATCCACTTAAGGGAAAACTTGCTGCTGTTCTACAAACCTCTGCTCTTGGAGGCCCAACACTGTCTACATGAAAAGAAGCGTGAGTAGACATCAAGCTATTTTCTGGCGTCGTTGCCGGGGAACGAAGGAAAGCTACACCATTTCCTCCCTCGTCAACCACGCGCCAGTCCTGGATAGCATCAAGTATTTTCTGGCGCCGTTGCCGGGGAGGAAAGGTAAAAGGTACTCACACTCCGGATCTCGGCTACTAAGCTATTTTCCGGCGCCGTTGTAAGTGCTCGAAGCTATTTCCTTTAGATCCTGCAATTGCATCTTTTTGTTTCTTGTTTTTATTTCACTAGTTAGGCATAATGGAAAGTAACAGTGAGCTTTTGAAGCTATTTCCTGAGTTAAGACATGGATTGTTTGATGCGAAAATTAAAAAACCTATGGAACCTTATTTGCATGCTAATGGCAATGTTATTAGTATGAATACTTTGAACACCATTGTTGCTAATGATATGGAAAATTCTAAGCTTGGGGAAGCTGGCTTTGATGAGCATGATATTTTTAGTCCCCCAAGCATTGAGGAGAAAATTTTCTTTGATGATACTTTGCCTCCTATTTATGATGATTATAATGATAGTAGCCTTTTGGTGCCGCCTGTTATGGAGGATAAATTTGATTATGATTACAATATGCCTCCTATATTTGATGATGAGAATAATAATGATAGCTACTTTGTTGAATTTGCTCCCACTATAACTAATAAAATTGATCATGCTTATGTGGAGAGTAATAATTTTATGCATATAGCTCATGACAAGAATGTTTCATTTGATAGTTATTTTGTTGAGTTTGTTCATGATGCTACTGAAAATCTTTATGAGAGAGGAAAATATGGTTGTAGAAATTTTCATGTTACTAAAACACCTCTCTACATGCTTAAAATCTTGAAGTTGAGCTTGTCTAGTTTTCCTATGCTTATTGCATTATGCCTACATAACTTGTTTATTTACAATATTCCTTTTCATAGGAAGCATTTTATGCTTAAATGTGTTTTGAATTTGCTTTTTGATGCTCTCTTTTGCTTCAACTCTTATTTCGTATGAGTGCATCATTAAAATTGCTGAGCCCATCTTAATGGCTATAAAGAAAGCACTTCTCTGGAGATAACTCATGTTTTTTTTTACTACAGCAATTTTGTTTTATATTTGAGTCTTGGAAGTTGTTACTACTGTAGCAACCTCTCCTTATCTTTATTTTATTGCATTGTTGTTCCAACTAAAGTCTTTGATAGTAGGGTTGATACTAGATTTGGATTACTGCGCAGAAACAGATTTCTGTCTGTCACGAATTTGGTCAGGGTTCTCTGTAGGTAACTCAGAAAAATCTGCCAATTTATGTGAGTGATCCTCAGATATGTACGCAACTTTCATTCAATTTGAGCATTTTCATCTGAGCAATTCTGGTGCCTCTAAAAAATTCGTATTTACGGACTATTCTGTTTTGACATATTCTGCCTTTTATTTCGCATTGCTTCTTTTGCTATGTTGGATGGATTTCTTTATTCCATTGACTTCCAGTAGCTTTGAGCAATGACCAGAAGTGTTAAAAATGATTGTGTCACCTCTGAACATGTGAGTTTTTGATTGTGCACTAACCCTCTAATGAGTTGTTTTGAGTTTGGTGTGGAGGAAGTTTTCAAGGATCAAGAGAGGAGGATGATACAATATGATCAAGGAGAGTGAAAGCTCTAAGCTTGGGGATGCCCCGGTGGTTCATCCCTGCATATTTTAAGAAGACTCAAGCATCTAAGCTTGGGGATGCCCAAGGCATCCCCTTCTTCATCGACAACATTATCAGGTTCCTCTAGTGAAACTATATTTTTATTCCATCACATCTTATGTACTTTACTTGGAGCGTCTATTTGTTTTTATTTTTGTTTTGTTTGAATAAATTCATGCTTGTGTGGGAGAGAGACACGCTCCGCTGGTTCATATGAACACATGTGTTCTTAGCTTTTAATGTTCATGGCGAAGGTAGAAACTGCTTCATTAATTGTTATATGGTTGGAAACAGAAAATACTACATGTGGTAAATGGTATGATGTCTTGAATAATTTGATACTTGGCAATTGTTGTGCTCATATGGATCATGTTTAAGCTCTTGCATCATAGGCTTTGCACCTATTAGTGAAGAAATACTGTAGAGCTTGTTGAAATTTGGTTTGCATGATTGGTCTCTCTAAGGTCTAGATATTTTCTCGTAAAAGTGTTTGAACAACAAGGAAGACAGTGTAGAGTCTTATAATGCTTGCAATATGTTCTTATGTGAGTTTTGCTGTACCGGTTCATACTTGTGTTTGATTCAAATAACCTTGCTAGCCTAAGCCTTGTATTGAGAGGGGATACTTCTCATGCATCCAAAATCCTTGAGCCAAAAACTATGCCACTTGTGTCCACCATACCTACCTACTACATGGTATTTCTCCGCCATTCCAAAGTAAATTGCTTGAGTGCTATCTTTAAACACTTCAAAAGTTATTACCTCTTATTTGTGTCAATGTTTAATAGCTCATGAGGAAGTATGTGGTGTTTATCTTTCAATCTTGTTGGGCAACTTTCACCAATGGACTAGTGGCTTCATCCGCTTATCCAATAATTTTGCAAAAAGAGCTAGCAATGGGGTTCCCAGCCCCAAATTAATTAACTTTCGTAATTTTACAAATAGACACTCCTCCTTGGTATGTGATTGTTGGACGGCACCCGAGGATTCGGTTAGCCATGGCTTGAGAAAGCAAAGGTGGGGAGGAGTGTCATCTAAATAAAACTAAAATAAAAGGCACTCCTTCATGGTATGAGATTGTTGGCAGGCACCCGAGGATTCGGTTAGCCATGGTTTGTGAAAGTAAAGGTTGGAAGGAGTGCCACCCAAAAATAAAAATGTTTCATGGGAGCCGCTCTTTGAAGGTTTGTCTGGCAAGGGGGTTAGAGTGCCCATTACCATTCGTTGACAACAACAAACACCTCTCAAAATTTTACTTTTATGCTCTCTTTATGTTTTCAAAATAAAAGCTCTAGCACAAATATAGCAATCAATGCTTCCCTCTGCGAAGGGCCATTCTTCTACTTTCATGTTGAGTCATTTTACCTATTTCCTTCTGTCCTAGAAGCAAACACTTGTGTTAACTGTACATTGATTCCTACATACTTGCATATTGCACTTATTATATTACTTTATGTTGACAATATCCATGAGATATGCATGTTGAAAGTTGAAAGCAACCGCTGAAACTTAATCTTCCTTTGTGTTGCTTCCATGCCTTTACTATGAATCTATTGCTTCATGAGTTAACTCTTATGCAAGACTTATTGATGCTTGTCTTGAAAGTACTATTCATGAAAAGTCTTTGCTATATGATTCAGTTGTTTAATCATTATCTTTATCATTGCTTTGAATCGCTGCATTCATCTCATATGCTTTACAATAGTATGATTAAGATCATGTTGGTAGCATATCACTTCAGAAATTATCCTTGTTATCGTTTACCTACTCGGGACGAGTAGGAACTAAGCTTGGGCATGCTGATACGTCTCCAACGTATCGACAATTTCTTATGTTCCATGCTTGTTTTATGAAAATACCTACATGTTTTGTTCACACTTTATGATACTTTTATGCGTTTTCCGGAACTAACCTATTGACAAGATGCCGAAGTGCCAGTTCCTGTTTTCTGCTGTTTTTGGTTTCAGAAATCCTAGTAAGGAAATATTCTCGGAATTGGACGAAATCAACGCCCAACATCTTATAATTCCACGAAGCTTCTAGAACACCCGAGAGGGATCAGAGGAGAGCCACAGGGCCACCAGACGGTAGGGCGGCGCGGCCCAAGGGGGGGCGCCCCCCTATTGTGTGGCGCCCCCGTAACCCTTTCGACTCCGATTCTTCGCCTATAAGAAGCCCCCTGACCTAAATCTTCGATAAGAATAAGCCACGGTATGAGAACCCTTCTAGAGCCGCCGCCATCGCGAAGCCAAGATCTGGGGGACAGAAGTCTCTGTTCCGGCACGCCGCCAGGACGGGGAAGTGCCCCCGGAAGGCATCTCCATCGACACCACCACCATCTTCATCACCGCTGCTGTCTCCCATGAGGAGGGAGTAGTTCTCCCTCGAGGCTAAGGGCTGTACCGGTAGCTATGTGGTTAATCTCTCTCCCATGTACTTCAATACAATGATCTCATGAGCTGCCTTACATGATTGAGATTCATATGAGTTTTGTATCACTATTCATCTATGTGCTACTCTAGTGATGTTATTAAAGTATTCTATTCCTCCTCCATGATGTAATGGTGACAAGGTGTGCATCATGTAGTACTTGGCGTAGTTTATGATTGTGATCTCTTGTAGATTATAAAGTTAACTATTACTATGATGGTATTGATGTGATCTATTCCTCCTTTCATAGTATGATGGTGACAGTGTGCATGCTATGTTAGTACTTGGTATAATTGCGTTGGTCTATCATGCACTCTAAGGTTATTTAAATATGAATATCGAATGTTGTGGAGCTTGTTAACTCCGGCATTGAGGTGCTCTTGTAGCCCTACACAATTAATGGTGTTTGTCATCCAACAAGAGAGTGTAGAGTGGTTTTATTATGTGATCAATGTTGAGAGTGTCCACTAGTGAAAGTATGATCCCTAGGCCTTGTTTTCAAATACTGCAATCGTCGCTTATTTATTGTTTTACTGCATCTGTACTTCCTACAATATTACTACTGCACGCCAGCAAGCTATTTTCTGTCGCCGTAGACAGTCAAGTATTTTCTGGCACTGTTACTACTGCTCATATTCATTCATACCACCTGTATTTCACTATCTCTTCGCCGAACTAGTGCACATATACATCTGACAAGTGTATTAGGTGTGTTGGGGACACAAGAGACTTCTTGTATCGTGATTGCAGGGTTGCTTGAGAGGGATATCTTTGACCTCTTCCTCCCTGAGTTCGATAAACCTTGGGTGATCCACTTAAGGGAAAACTTGCTGCTGTTCTACAAACCTCTGCTCTTGGAGGCCCAACACTGTCTACAGGAAAAGAAGCGTGAGTAGACATCAAGCTATTTTCTGGCGCCGTTGCCGGGGAACGAAGGAAAGCTACACCATTTCCTCCCTCGTCAACCACGTGCCAGTCCTGGACAGCATCACTCCTCCCTTAGTGCAGCCTCCTTGCGTGGCTGTGTCAACCACTTGAGATTGGAGCCATCATGCTAGGGTCATGAAATTTCACCTCCCATTAGGTGTATAAAAAGCTCGACCAGATGTCGAGCTTAGGCTTCTGCGGCATCTAGCCTTTCGTGCGGTGTCACCGAATTATAGTCTCTTTGTGCATGTAAAGACAAAATAAGCTAAAGTTAACAAATCCAATTTCAGATAACCATTTCTTTATTGTCCACAATGTAACGTGTGTGTTTGCTAGCACACCTTCCCTCCCCGGATCCTCTGGTGTAAATCCTGCCCCAACTCAAGCCTATCCATGGCACCTGTCTGTTCACCATGATGACAACAGACAAGCTGAGTTCCGCACAATAGAAGAATAAGGAGGTATCGTCCAAACATTTATGGTGAAAGAAAAATCAATTTTATAGTTAGAAAATGGACGCAAGCATGACATGAGCACCAAAACATAAAGATTTGCAGTTTAAGATGATTTAGAAACAAGAAGAACAAGAGAGGAATTTGCCTGCAGCAGGAAGATAAACTCTATTTTCCTGATTTTACAGTCCAATTTAGCTCTACTTCTTCACTGTTTTGGGGTGACCTGGGCGGGCCATCTCCCCGGTCTTCTTCAACTAAGCTCCGTTGCTGCCTTGTAGACCAATTTAGCTCTACATGCTTATTTGCCTGCTTCCAAGTATTAATCCTAGGCAAAGGGATTTCTCGAGCTTGGGCTTTTGTAGCGTTGAGCCTTTCGTGTGATGTTACCGAAGTATAGTCTATATGTACATGTAAACACAAAAAAAGCTAAAGTTAACAAATCCAGTTTTAGATCTACTGCAGCAGGAAGATAAACTCTATTTTCTTACTTTCAATGTCCAATTTAGCTCCATTGCTTCACTGTATAGAATCCCGAAATAGAACGTCAACTTAGATATACAAAATTGTGTCTCGTATATTTAACAATTTGGCACATAACATAATCAACACTCCAGAATGTATGTTTTTACTCAAATCGGCACTTAATTGCCTTGAGTGTGAATTAGAGTATAAACTCAATGAAATGTCTACTAGTGCTATCAATAAACCTTCTAATGACCTAGAAAATGTAGATTTGTATTTGCAGTAGGTTTCTAATCTGGCATAATCAAGCACAAAAAAGCACAACAGAAGACCCTAAATAAACTAACATCAACTTATAGGAAAATAAGAACAGAGTAAACTTAGATATATTGAAACCCTACATCATCTGCACGATGGCCAAACCAAAAGAACTACCTTGGAGTCGGCGAGAGGTTAGGGACATCGTCCTCGGGTACAGACGGTTCCGAAATGGAAACCAGCTCGTTGTTAGACGCACCCTGGAACGGAAGATCCCATGACGTGTGTTTCGGCATCATTTTCCTCCTCGTCTCCCGATACACCGTCTGTTCAGCGTTACCAGATCTGGCAGAGGATGGGACAACTGAGAAGGAAGAGCCGCAGTGCACTCTTAACATTGGATGCGTTCTCTCCAGGCTAAAATCTCTAGGCTGAGGAGAGGTATGGCTCTAGTACTCTACAACATCGCCACCGTCTCCGCAGCCGCCATACCTCATCCATATGGGGGAGAAGAGAGTTAGTGGTGAACTGGGGTCTCGGGATGCTCAGGGCCAGGGGCTGGGTACTGGGTAGTAGTGGGGAGAAACTTGCAGATAGCCCCGGTATAGCTGCACAAAACACATACACTTTTTTGCACCTATAACCCCACATTTTGGGGTATTACGTCCAGTTTCTCATTTGCAGGGAGGTTTGCGATTTCCGGAGCTTTGTGATGTTTTTTTTGCGGGTAAAATAGAAACTTTATTAAGCAGGATGGGTTACAAGTCAAGGGACTGCGCGTTGAAGTCGATGAGAATGTGCATTAAACCCTTGGTTACAGTATGCATAATACATAGTAAAAATAAAAGATTGGCTAGGGAAAGACCTGGAAGGGTCCAGAGCTGCATTTAATCAGGAGATGGGATAAAAAATTACACCATAGAGTATGTCAACATAAACACAAAATACAATCAAGGGCTTAGCATTTACAAAAGGGCTCTAACTGAAGATTGGAAACGCAAGCAAGTCCCTCTTCGCCAAATAAGATCATATAATCTATAAGGCTGCCCTGGTCAATCCTCTGAATGAAACAAGCCCATACTTGGCATCTAAACCCGTTGTTCTAGTCCGAAGAGTCCCTGTTTACAACAAAAACTAATTAATTTAGTACTTCATAAATCACAATCACCATTAGGATAAACACGAAGATTAAGAAAGGAGCATGTACCACAGGTCGATGCGCATCCAAATAGTCAGCTCCGGCCGGCAGGACGGTGGAAACGGTATCGACGACAACCGTTGTCACGTCCTGCAGGCGGTGCCCAGCGTCGTCCTGCTCTTGGTCGTAAACTCGATTGTATACTTGGGGATTTTACCAAAATCATAGTGCTCACGCCACACAAGCACCTTGTACTTCATCCACACGCACGCCGCAGAGCTAACGCAATCAACGGTTAGGTTGTCCGCCATGCAGTCCCTCTCCGGAAAGGCTTGCACATATGTGTGCGACACAAACATGGTACCGTCATTCCCGTAGAAGATGGCCAGTCATCTTGGCTCTGGCGGTGCCAGCACCGATGAACGCCCTTGCGGTGCCGTACGGGATCATGTCCACTCGAATCGAGTGGATTTCTATGAGGTGGGCGACGAGCGCTGCTGGCAAGGCGGCAAAGTCACAACCGGCCTCTGTGCAATCGCACGAGCCGTGCGGGCACGCGATCTTGTGGTCATGGAGCTCGTTGTAAGCGACCACGCTCCCGCACCTGTCGTGGGGGCACTCAATCTTCGCTACCACCTCCAGACTATTCGCATTAGGAAACTCCATCCTCTTGATCTTCTTTGAAGAGGATATGGATGGGGAGGGGAGAGGGGAGGGGTGAGGGGAGAAGAAGCATAGGGGAAAAGAAGTATGATGGTGGCTTTATTAATTCAGGCCTCACCGTCCTACAAGTTTGGCCGAAGCCCGAGACATCCATCACCTATATTAATTTGACACTCACTTTGAGTGTGTGTATCAATACTTGAACTAAGATCATTGAAATTTCCATTACCCTTGTACGGATGGTGGTCCTAAAAAAATGAAGTAATTTGAATGCAACAAAAAGAACTTCAATAAAATTAAAAATTTGGACTAGCTTGTGTTGTCGTATGAGATATAGATACTATAAAAATAACGAACCTACAGTCCTAAGGTAATTTCAAGAAATCAAGTTTGATTTTTTTTCTTCCATGTACGTGTTAATTTATTAACATGGCTTTCTACCGCTCCCCTCTAAACTGGAGGGTGATAGGAGAAGAAGGATGGTATACGTCATAAGATGACCATTTAGGTGATACGTTGATTATTTCTTGAGTTTTGCAATATATGTGGACTTATCTGGAGTTTTAACCAATTTTACTTAATTTTTAATTGCATGTTCTTTAAAGTTTGTCATGAGTTTTGGGAGAAAATATGCATATGTTACCATGGTAGGTTGTTGTGCTCCATGCATGACAAAACTACAAAGAAAAGATCAACCATTTGTACGAATGGCGAAGCCGGTGAATTGGGGTGAACTAGTCATCCTAATACATGTGGTATAGTGCAAAACCAACTAGTCCCAATGATTCTTGCGGACATGTGATGATGTATTTTTTGTGAAAACAACCTTAGACATTTTTTAAGTTACATGTCACACTGTTATTGATTTACCCAGTCGGTCCCACCTAGGTAAAGCAATAACAAGGTCACATGTAACTTCGAAATGTTTTTTTTGTTTGCAAAATGCATGCCCGTGTGTCCGCGCCATAATCACTGGGATTAGCTAGTTTTGCACAATACAACAAGTATTAGCATTACTTCACCCCGTTTTGCAAGAAGTGGGACTAATTTCCACCTACCGAACAACTTCTAGGACTAGGGGTGTATTTAGCTCTTACTATTACAGCTGTATCCCGTGTTAAGGAAACTTTTTTGAAATTTAACAAGCAAATACTTCTCTTCTCGGGATGTGCATAATAAGATAGCGTGTTTATGATGGCCGATCTGGGAGTATATAGGTAGTAGCTAGCCTAGTATACCAAGTTTCAGAGAGAGAGTGAGAGAGACAGGATTCGTAACGTGTGAGGTTTGAGTGGATGAAAAATTCCCTGCGAAACATAGTGCAATGCAATCTTAAGGATTCAGCCATATGAATCAACAGGTGCACATAGGAAAAATTCATATAATGCTGACGATCCTTCAAAATTCCTATAGGATTCCAAAGGATCAAAAACTTAACCCGCACAAATTACTCATTTTATCTGTCTTTTGCACAAAACACCAACTATACATGTAATGATTTGTAGCTTAGAGGTTCAAATATGGAATTTAGCAGTTTAGCCCCTTCAATTTATCTTGTAATACTGAATTTACTTCTATATATTATATCAAACTTTCCCATACTATGTATGTTGTAATTTTTCAGCTACTATATTTTTTTGAACTTTTAAGAAAATTTTGAAAATTTCATCAAATTCTCCTGAATTTAAGAAAAATGATAACTCTTAGATCTCATCTACATGCTAAAAAAACTAAACGGATGTTCTAAATTGGTTGAAACTTCCCATATCAATTTGTTAGCATGGATGCCTGATGGTGCTCATCATAATGCATACTTCACACTGTTGGGGAACCCCAAGAGGAAGGTATGATGAGCACAGCTGCAAGTTTGCCCTCAGTAATAAACCAAGATTTAATCGACCAGTAGGAGAAAGGCGTGACTTTTGAAGGTGTTGCTAGCTGACTAGTGGCAGGGCGCACTACCGGCTTCAGCAACAATGTGGAACCTACACACAACACAACCAAAACACTTTGCCCCAACTTAAAGTGAGGTTGTCAATCTCACCGGTTTTGCTGAACACAAAGGATTAAACGTATTGAGTGGAAAGAGATGTTTGCAGTTATTAAAGAGAACAATGTTTGAGGAATGTAAACAGAACAAGATTGCAGTAGATAAATTTATCAGTGTAAAGGAAAGGACTGTGGTCCACAGTTCACTAGAGGTGTCTCTCCGTAAAGATAAATAACATGTTGTGTGAACAAATTACAGCTGGGCAATTGACAGAATACCGACCATACATGACAAGATGATTATTATGAGATTCGTTTGGGTATTAGGACATAATACATAGACTGTAACCCCAACTGCGTTTATGACTAATAATCCACCTTCCGGTTATCGTCCGAACCCCTTCCAGTATTAAGTTGCAAGCAACAGATTATCGCATTAATTAATGTGTGTAAAGTAAACAATAGAATTACCCTTGGAAAAAACATCATTGTTTTCTCCCTAGTGGCAACATCACATCTACAATATTAGAAGTTGTTGTCACTCTTCTAGAAAATTAGAGGCATGAACCTACTATCGAGCATAAATACTCCCTCTTGGAGTCACAAGCATTTACTTGGCCAGAGTATCTACTAGCAACGGAGAACATGCAAGATCACAAATAACATATGACAAGTATATATAATCGATCTTAACATAGTATTCAATATTCATCGGATCCCAGCAAACACAACATGTGGCATTACATAAGGATGATCTTGATCATGTAGGGCAGCTCACAAGATCTAAACATGAGGCACAAATTGGAGAAGACAACCATCTAGCTAATTCTATGGACCCATAGTCCAGGGATGAACTACTCACGCATCACTTCGGTGGCGAGCATGGCGATGTAGATGCCTCTAGCGATGATCTCCCCCTCCGGCAGGGTGCCGGGAAGAGCTTCAGAACCCTCCCGAGCTAGGGTCTGTGATGGCAGCCGCGACGGAATTTTTCGTGGATGGAGGCTCGGGTGCTTAGGTTTTTCCTGAGATCGTGAATAAATAGGTGGAAGGGCGAGGTCAGTGGAGGCTAGGGGGCGACACCACCCCTTGGGGCAGCTAGAGGCCAGGTCGCGCCTAGGTTAGGTCTGACCGCCCTGTGGCCTTTCTCCGTCTCCCCTCTGGACTCTGTCTTCATTTCCGAAAAATATTGACTTCGGCTTTTGTTTTGTCCAATTCCGAGAATATTTCTTATACAACTTTTCTGAAATACAAAACAGCAGAAAATAGGGAACTAGCACTGTGGCATCTTGTTAATAGGTTAGTGTCAGAAAATGTATAAAAGTGCAACGAAGTGTAAGCAAAATGTTGGAGATATGCCCGAGAGGCAATAATATAGTAGTTATTTTTATATCTTAGTGTTCATGATAAATGTTTGCACCCCATGCTATAATTGTATTAACCGGAAACGTTAATACATGTGTGTTGTGTAAACAACCAGAGTCCCTAGTAAGCCTCTCGTTTAACTAGCTTGTTGGTTAATAGATGATCATGGTTTCCTGATCATGAACATTGGATGTTATTAATAACAAGATCATATCATTAGGTGAATGATGTGATGGACACACACCCATAGTAAGCATAGCATAAGATCAAGTCATTAAGTTCAACTTGCTATAAGCTTTCAATACATAGTAACCTAGTCCTTCGACCATGAGATCATGTAAATCACTTACACCGGATGGGTACTTTTATTACATCAAACGTCACTGCGTAAATGGGTGGTTATAAAGATGGGATTGGTTATTCGAAAAGTATGAGTTGAGGCATATGGATCAAGAGTGGGATTTGTCCATCCCGATGACGGATAGATATACTCTGGGCCCTCTCGGTGGAATGTCGTCTAATTAGCTTGCAAGCATGTGACAAGGTCACAAGAGATGACATACCACGGTACGAGTAACGAAAACTTGTCGGTAACGAGGTTGAACTAGGTATGGAGATACCGATGATCAAACCTCGGACAAGTAAAGTATCGCGCGACAAAGGGAATCGGTATCGCATGTAAATGGTTCAATGGATCACTAAGTTATCGCTGAATATTTGGGAGCTATTATGGATCTCCATGTCCCTCTATTGGTTATTGATTGGAGAGGAGTCTCGATTATGTCCGCATAGTTCACGAACCGTAGGGTGACGCGCTTAAGGTTCGATGTCGTATAAATAGATTTGGATATTGAGATGGAGACCAAATGTTGTTCGGAGTCTCGGATGGGATCCAGGACATCACGAGGAGGTCCGGATAATAAGATTCATATAAGGGAAGTTGATTTATGGGGTTCGGAAAAGTTCGGAATTTTTCCGGTGGAAGACCAGGAAGGTTCTGGGGGGGGTCCACTAGTGGGCCCACAACCCTAGGAGGGCCAACATGAGCCGAGGGGGTGCAGCCCAGCCCTAGTGAGCTAGGCGCACAGCCCCTCAAGGCCCAAGTCGGCCAACCCTTAGGGTTTCCCCAAAACCCTAAGGCCTCGTTCGGTTCATGGGGAACCAATTCCCTCATGGAACAAACCACCCGAGAATTTGGGTGATCACCCAGATCCCGCAAATCCCTTCCCCTAATCTCTCTATAATCCCTCAAAGCTTTGACTTGTTCGGTTAATCCCAGGAAACTGCTGTGGGAGATGAGGCACTAGCTACGGGCGCGTCCGTCCTTGCCGCCGTCCGTCCTCATCGACGTCCACTCTGTCCTCGCCGCCGTCAGCCACGCCCTACGCCCGTCCTCGTTGCTGGAGCCGCCGTCAGCCCCGTCCTCGTCGCCGTCGCTCCGTTCTCGCCGGAGCAGCCGTCCCTCCATCCTCGCCGGGGCCGCCGTTCCTCCGTGCCCGCCAGAGCCTCCGTCCCTCCGTCCTTGTCGGAGCCGCCGTCCATCTGTCCCGCCAGAGCCGCCGACCTTCCCTCCACTCCAGTGCTGCGTCCAAATCGAGCAGAGAGATTATTGCTTTTATTTTTCCTGACGTACCGATACGGGACAAGACGAAGGGGAATGGTTCCACGGGGTCAGACTAGAGTTTTGAAAACCCGGCGATTTGGACGGGATCGGGGTGGTTTAGGACGGGGTAAGTTTCCAACCGGGTTTAACCGAACGCTTTTTGTAGAAGGGTCCGGGATTTATTCCCGGTCAGGCATATCCCGGCTATCTCTCGGGTTTCGCTCCAAATCCCGGCCGGGGCGGGACCAACCGAACAAGGCCTAAAGGGGGAAAGGCTTGGGGGGACGAAAACTCCCCCCTCTTTGGCCATCGGCCCTAGATGGGTTTGGGGCGTGGGGGGCCAACCCAACCGACCCTCCCCCCTATATAAAGAGGGGAGGGGCAGAGGGCGCACCACCCCTTCAGACCCTAACCCTGGCCACCCCTCTCTCCTCCACCACATTCCTGCTCCGGCTTAGGCGAAGCCCTGCAGGTTTTCTCCTCCACCACCACCAGCACCAGCCGTCGTGCTGCTGGGATTCCGAGGATATTTACCACACCTCCGTTTCCTGCTGGAACGGGGAGAGGAAGGACTTCATCGACACAGTACGTGCGACTGAGTGCGGAAGTGCTTCCGGATTGCAGCACCGGAACGATCGTCTACATCAACCACGAGATCTGATCTCGTTAAGGCTTTGGATCTACGAGGGTTAGTTCTCATCTATCTCGTTGCTCTGATCTCATATATTAGATCTTGGCTTTTCCATAGATTGTATCTTGGATTTATTCATCTTTGCGATAGAAACTTTTTGTTTTCCATGCATCAAACCCAT
This sequence comes from Lolium perenne, assembly GCF_019359855.2. Taxonomy (NCBI): domain Eukaryota; kingdom Viridiplantae; phylum Streptophyta; class Magnoliopsida; order Poales; family Poaceae; genus Lolium; species Lolium perenne. The sequence continues at coordinate 221,297,315 of NC_067247.2, forward strand.
CAGTGGTATCAGAGCCATGTCTATGCATAGATCTGTTGCACGAGTAGAACACAATGGTTTTGTGGGTGTTGATGTTTCTTTGTCTTTAGTTGCATCTTGCGGGATGGCGGGATGAAGCGGCCCGAGCTAACTTTACATGACCGCGTCTCATGAGACTTGCTCCATGCTTGACATGCAACTTGTATTGCATAAGGGGCTTTGAGAGTGTCTATCTCTCTCACCATAGTTAAGATTCAGTTTACTATTTCAATCGACAACACTAGTATCACCGTTGTGGTTCATGTTTGTAGGTAGATTGGGTCTTACTCCAAAACCCTAAACCACGTAAAATATGCAAAACAAATTAGAGGCGTCTAACTTGTTTTTGTAGGGTTTGGTGATGTGATATGTGATACGTCCAATTTGCATCACTATTTTGTATCATAATTTGCTGTTATTCATTGATATATTTCATGTTTGGACACAATACTTATGTTATTTCATCTATTTTGCATGTTTCATCATTATTGGAGGATCAAGCACCGGAGCCAGGATTCTGCTGGAAAAAGCACCGTCAGAACGCAATATTTCGAAAGATCAACTGTGGAAGGAAATTATACCAAAAATCCTATTTTTCCAGATGACGAAGGAAGCCAGAAGGGGGAGCCAGCTGGACCCAAGGTGGGCCCAGACCATAGGGCGGCGCGGCCCATGGCCTGGCCGCGCCACCTGGTGGTGAGGGGGCCCCACAGCCCTTTTCGCCTCCTTTTCTTCGCGAAATCCTTCGTCCCGAAGACCTAAGCCACATAGGGTACCTCACGAAGAGTTACAGCCACCTCTGCGGGGCGGAGAACACCAGAGAGAAAAGAGCTCTCCGGCGGCTGAGATCCGCCGGGGAAATTCCCTCCCGGAGGGGGAAATCGACGCCATCGTCACCGTCATCGAGCTGGACATCATCTCCATCACCATCATCATCATCTCCACCATCATCACCGCTGGACATCGTCACCGCCGTAGCAATTTGGGTTTGATCTTGATTGTTTGATAGGGGAAACTCTCCCGGTATCGATTTCTACTTGTTGTTGATGCTATTGAGTGAAACCGTTGGACCAAGGTTTATGTTCAGATTGTTATTCATCATCATATCACCTCTGATCATGTTCATATGATGTCTCGTGAGTAGTTCGTTTAGTTCTTGAGGACATGGGTGAAGTCTAAATGTTAGTAGTGAACTATGGTTGAGTAATATTCAATGTTATGATATTTAAGTTGTGGTGTTATTCTTCTAGTGGTGTCATGTGAACGTCGACTACATGACACTTCACCTTTATGGGCCTAGGGGAATGCATCTTGTACTCGTTTGCCAACTGCGGGGTTGCCGGAGTGACAGAAACCTAAACCCCCGTTGGTATATCGATGCAGGAGGGATAGCAGGATCTCAGAGTTTAAGGCTGTGGTTAGATTTATTCTTAATTACTTTCTTGTAGTTGCGGATGCTTGCAAGGGGTATAATCACAAGTATGTATTAGTCCTAGGAAGGGCGGTACATTAGCATAGGTTCACCCACACAACACTTATCAAAACAATGAAGATTATTTAGCCGTATGTAGCGAAAGCACTAGACTAAAATCCTGTGTGTCCTCAGGAACGTTTGGTCATTATAAGTAAACAAACCAGCTTGTCCTTTGTGCTAAAAAGGATTGGGCCACTTGCTGCAATTGTTACTCTCGCACTTTACTTACTCGTACTTTATTCAACTGTTACATCAAAACCCCCTGAATACTTGTCTGTGAGCATTTACAGTGAATCCTTCATCGAAACTGCTTGTCAACACCTTCTGCTCCTCGTTGGGATCGACATTCTTACTTATCGAAGATACTACGATACACCCCCAATACTTGTGGGTCATCAAGACTATTTTCTGGCGCCGTTGCCGGGGAGTGAAGCGCTATTGGTAAGTGGAATTGGTAAGGGAAATATCTACTGTTTGTGCTGATTTTATTTCTGCCTGCTGCCATAATTCATTATGGAGAGATCTCCTCTTGAATGCTTATTTGGAAAATCCGCTACTACTGCAAAGGTAGTGGATGAGGCGCCAGGTGAGGAGGAAATACCATACAAAATACCTATGAAAATTATTGAACGCGTAGTGAATAACCGTTATACAGGGGATGGAACTGTCCACCCTGGAGATCATTTACTGTTCTTGCATGAATTATGCGGTTTATTCAAGTGTGCAGGTATTGCTATGGATGAAGTGAGGAAGAAACTATTCTCTATATCGCTGTCCGGTAAAGCGGCGCATTGGTATAAATTACTGGATAATGGGGATTCTCTTGAAAGGAATGATATTGTGCCCAGGTTTTATTCTAAGTTCTATCCTCCAAGTGAAATTCACAAGGATCGGAACCGCATATATAATTTTTGGCCTCATGATGGAGAGAGTATTTCCCAAGCTTGGGGGAGATTGAAGTCTTTAATGCTCAAATGCCCCATTCATGAGCTTCCTGGTAATGTTATTATTGATAATTTCTATGCAAGACTTTCTTTTGAAGACAAGACCTTGCTGGATACTTCTTGTTCTGGATCATTCACGCGCAATAAGGAAGTGTTTAAAAGGGACCTTCTTAATCAGATCCAGGAAAATACTGAAGGATGGGAGATCGACAAAGATAGAGAATCAGGTATAAATTATGATTACAAATGCATTGAAGCTTTTATGGATACTGATAAATTTCGTAATATGAGTGCTACTTATGGTCTTGATTCTCAAGTTGCTGCAAATCTTTATAAAGCTTTTGCCTCTCATTATGAATTGCCTAAGAAGAATTTTGATAAGTATCATGAACCGTATAAAGATAAAATTGATTCATCTATTAATAAATGCGTTGTAGTTGAAACTGTTGATCATGTTATTCCTGAAGCTTATATTGAAAAAACTCCTTTCCCTGCTAAAATGAAGGAGTACTCTGTTATAAATAGTGCGGTTCATAAAAGTGAAAAGAAACCTATAGAACCTGAAGAACAAATAAAAGTTGAACCTGCTGTTGCAATAGTTAAAGATCTTGTGACTGAAAATTTGGAGGAAGGTCATATTATTTTCTGTGAAGATGCTTCTAATATTGTTTCACATCCTAATAAACCCAAGCAAGCTAGTGTTCCTATGCTATCTGTTAGAATTGGTGATCATTGCTATTATGGTTTATGTGATATTGGTGCAATTATTAGTGCTATTCCTTATGAGCTTTATACGGAGATTATGCACGAAATTGGTTCTTGTGAACTTGAAGATATTGATGTGGTTATTCAGCTGGCTAATAGAGAAACTATTTCTCCAATTGGTATTGTTCGAGATGTGGAAGTTCTATGTGGTAAGATTAAATATCCTGCTGACTTTTTGGTACTTGGTTCTGCTGCTAGTGATTATTGTCCTATCATTTTTGGTAGACATTTTCTAAATACTTGTGGAGCTATTATAGATTGCAAGAAAGAAATTTTTTTGACTAAATTTGCTGGTGAATCTTATGAGTTTAACTTCTCTAAATTTACCAAAACTCCTTATAAAGCTGATTTGCCTAATAATGATTTTAAAATGGAACAGTGTGCATCTATTGTTCTTGTTCCTACTAATCCTTTGCAGCAACATTTGGAGAATAGCGAGAGTGATGTTTTCAGGAAAGAAAGAGATGAGCCTGAGGAAATTTTTCTTCGCCAACCTATTCTTAAGCATGATTTACCGGTGGAAGATCTGGGTACAACACCGCCACCAAAGGAAGATCCTGTCTTTGATTTAAAACCTTTGCCTGATAATCTTAAATATGCTCATATTGATGATAAGAAAATATATCCTGTTATTATTAGTTCTAAGCTTACAGAGTTTGAAGAAGAAAGGCTATTGGAAATATTGAAGAAACATCGAGGTGTTATTGGCTACACTCTTGATGACTTGAAGGGGATTTCTCCCTCTATTTGCCAACACGCCATTAATATGGAAGATTATGCGAAGCCTGTTGTTGAACCTCAGCGTCGTCTAATTCCTAAGATGAAGGATGTGGTAAGAAATGAGGTATTACGACTTCTTGAAGCTGGTATTATATATCCTATTGCTGATAGTAGATGGGTTAGTCCTGTGCATTGTGTTCCTAAGAAAGGAGGACTGACTGTTGTGCCTAATGATAATGATGAGCTCATACCTCAAAGAGTAGTTGTAGGTTATAGAATGTGCATTGATTATCGAAAAGTTAATAAGGTTACTAAAAAAGATCATTACCCTTTGCCTTTTATTGATCAAATGTTAGAAAGGTTATCTAAAAATACTCATTTTTGTTTTCTTGATGGTTATTCTGGGTTTTCACAAATTGCTGTTAAAACTAAGGATCAAGAGAAAACCACTTTCACTTGTCCCTATGGAACTTATGCTTATAGACGTATGCCTTTTGGTTTATGTAATGCTCCTGCTACTTTTCAAAGATGCATGTCTGCTATTTTTCATGGTTTTTGCGAGAGTATTGTAGAGGTATTCATGGATGATTTTTCTGTCTATGGGAATTCTTTTGATAATTGCTTGCCGAACCTTGATAAAGTTTTGCAGAGATGTGAAGAAACTAACCTTGTTCTTAATTGGGAGAAATGCCACTTTATGGTTAATGAAGGAATTGTATTGGGACATAAAATTTCCGAGAGGGGTATTGAAGTTGACAGAGCTAAAGTTGAAGCAATTGAGAAGATGCCCTGTCCTAGGGATGTTAAAGGTATTCGTAGTGTTCTTGGTCATGCTGGGTTTTATAGGAGGTTTATTAAAGATTTCTCCAAGATTTCAAAGCCTCTTACTAATCTTCTTCAAAAAGATGTACCTTTTGTTTTTGATGATGATTGTAAGGAAGCTTTTGAAACTCTAAAGAAAGCCTTAACAACCGCTCCTATAGTTGAACCTCCTGATTGGAACTTACCATTTGAAATTATGTGTGATGCTAGTGATTTTGCTGTAGGCGCTATTCTTGGACAGCGAGTAAACAAAAAATTGAATGTTATTCATTATGTTAGTAAAACTCTTGATGTTGCTCAAAGAAATTATGCTACTACTGAAAAGGAATTGTTAGCTGTAGTCTTTGCTTGTGATAAGTTTAGGTCTTATATTGTTGATTCAAAGGTTACTATTCATACTGATCATGCTGCAATCAGATACCTTATGCAAAAGAAAGATGCTAAGCCAAGGCTTATTAGATGGGTACTTCTGTTGCAAGAATTTGATTTACGTATTGTAGATAGAAAAGGTGCTGATAATCCTGTTGCTGATAATTTGTCTAGATTGGAAAATATTGCTTATGATCCTGTTCCTGTTAACGATAGTTTTCCAAATGAACAATTGGCTGCAATAAAGGTGAGTTCGCGAGACAGTCCTTGGTATGCTGATTATGCTAACTTTATTGTTTCCAAGTACTTGCCTCCAACCTTTTCAGCTCAGCAAAGGAGGAAATTCTTTTATGACTTGAGGCATTATTTTTGGGATGACCCACACTTATATAAAGAAGGAGTGGATGGTATTCTGCGAAGATGTGTCCCCGAATATGAACAACAAGAGATATTGAGTAAATGTCATGGTAGTGCTTATGGAGGACATCACGCCGGAGGAAGAACCGCGCAAAAGGTTCTACAATCAGGTTTTTATTGGCCAACTCTCTTCAAAGATGCAAGGAAGTTTATTTTATCTTGTGATGAATGCCAAAGGGTTGGTAATATCTCTAGACGCAATGAAATGCCGATGAATTATACTCTTGTTATTGAACCGTTCGATTGTTGGGGATTTGACTTCATGGGACCTTTTCCCTCTTCAGAAGGTAACACTCATATACTTGTTGCTGTTGATTATGTTACTAAATGGGTGGAAGCCATACCTACAAAAAGTGCTGATGGTGAGACCTCTTTAAGAATGCTTTTAGATATTATTTTTCCTAGATTTGGAGTTCCTAGATATATTATGACTGATGGAGGTTCTCATTTTATTCATGGTGGTTTTAGAAAAACTCTTGCTAAATATGGTATTAATCATAGAATTGCTTCCGCTTATCATCCTCAAACTAGTGGGCAAGTAGAATAATCAAATAGAGAGATTAAATCTATCTTGCAAAAGACAGTTAATAAAACTAGAAAGAATTGGGCTAGTAAATTGAAGGATGCACTATGGGCTTATAGAACTGCTTATAAAAATCCCATGGGAATGTCACCTTATAAAATGGTTTATGGGAAAGCTTGCCATTTACCTTTAGAACTAGAGCACAAGGCTTATTGGGCTGTTAGAGAATTAAATAAAGATCCTAAACTTGCCGGTAATAAGAGGTTGTTGCAACTGAGTTCTCTAGATGAATGGAGAAGTGAAGCTTATGAAAATGCTAAGCTCTTTAAAGAGAAAGTTAAAAAATGGCATGATAGAAGGATTATCAAAATAGAATTTAATATTGGGGATAAAGTCCTATTGTATCGGTCTCGTCTCAGATTCTTTGCAGGGAAATTACTTTCGAAATGGGAAGGACCATATGTTGTTGAGGAGGTGTATCGTTCAGGAGCAATTAAAATTAGCTCTCTCCAAGGCAATGCTACACAAGTGGTGAATGGACAAAGACTCAAGCATTATATCTCAGGTGATTCTTATAATGTAGATGTTGATATTATTCGAGTGGAAACACCGGAAGCTTTCATCAAAGGTCAAATTGACAGTCCGCCAGAACTCGACTTTGAATAGGTAACAGTACTGGTAATGAAAAGTTCGCAATTTACTTTTCGAACAATGTTTTTGCTGTTTTTGGAAAATATGAAAAATTACGAGATCGAAACGGAGTGGAGGAGACGCACGAGGGCGTGCCACCATAGGCCGGCGCGGCCTGGCCTTGGCCCGCGCCGCCCTATGAGCTGGCCGCCTCGTCGCCCCTTTCCGACTCTGGTTCGATCTGGAACTTTCCTTTTGTCGTGAAATTTTTTGCTATATAATCCCCCGGACCCCTGGAGGTCCGTATATCGTTTTCTCGACGTGTTTTGTTTCGAGCTGTTTCTGCCAGGATTTGCTTCGGATCTAGAGCCATCATGTCTTCGTCGGAAACTCCGAAGGACAGCTCCTGCAAGGATGTTGGCAACTTGTACATGGAGGAGCTGAGGATGCACCCCAAGGAGTTGATGCTCGTCGAGGGAGAACTGCAGATCAAGGATGTTCAGGGTCCTAAAGGAGAAGGAAGCTTGGAAGACAGGATGGAGAAGCTAGAACAAGAGGTCTTCAAATACAAGAAGATGGCCGAGCGTGAGGTGGATATCTTCCACAAGATTGTGTCTGAACTCATCACTGAACACGAGAAGGAAACCGCAAAGCTATGGGGCGACATCCTCTCACTTCACGACACCACCAACAAGCTCCAAGCACAACTCTATGACGTTCAGAATCAGAACTGTGAGTATGAAAATAGGTTTAAATACATAAGCCGTGCTGCTAGTTTCAGGATCCCCGAGACCAAGATGTCGTTTCTTGATGGAGAGCCTCTTCCTTGGAAGTTTGATGACGGGAGTTCATCACCACCATCGCCGAAGGAGTAATTCATCATCGGTATTGGCATCCCCTTGGTTTGTTCCAAGCTTGGGGGAGTGCCGCGGTATCACATCATCACTACCTTTTACTTTTTATATTGTCAAGTAGTGTCATATCATGAGTAGGGAAGTTATCATATAAGATGGGTTGCAGTTTGGAAGTATCTCTCCTTTAGTTAGTTGTCTATGTATCCCTTGGTGTGAGTTATCGTTATGGAATATTAATGAGAAGTCTTATCATATACATATTGCACATCTTATTCTAGTTTGCAATCTCTACTATATGATTGATCTTGTTATTAGTATTGGTATCACTTTGGGAGCATTGAATAGATCTATTTGGTTTTGGCAAACTTAGCATTGGTCAATAGCAACAACACTTTGAGGTTTAAGTAGAAAAGAGAAATACATGTAGTTGTTTCAATGTCTTTCATTCTTGTTAGCTCATAGCTTATTATTCTGAAGTTAAGATTGTTTGTGCTTACAAGGAAGATGCATGATTGTTTCTATCACATGTATATTTGTTTGTTTCCTTCAACTCTTATGCTTGCTAATTAACCTTGCTAGCCAAAGACCTGTACTGAGAGGGAATACTTCTCGTGCATCCAAACCTTAACCCAAACCTATGTCATTTGTGTCCACCATATCTACCTACTACATGGTATTTTCTGCCATTCCAAGTAAATACTTCGTGTGCTACCTTTAAACAATTCAAAATTTACTATCTCTTATTTGTGTCAATGTTTTATAGCTCATGAGGAAGTATGTGGTGTTTTATCTTTCAATCTTGTTGCGCAACTTTCACCAATGGACTAGTGGCTTCATCCGCTTATCCAATAATTTTGCAAAAAGAGCTGGCAATGGGATTCTCAGTCCCAAACTAATTAAACTAAATAGACACTCCTCCATGGTATGTGATTGATGGACGGCACCCGAAGGATTCGGTTAGCCATGGCTTGTGTAAGCAAAGGTTGGGGGGAGTGTCATCATAATAAAACTAAAATAAAAAGGCACTCCTTCATGGTATGAGATTGTTGGCAGGCACCCGAGGATTCGGTTAGCCATGGTTTGTGAAAGAAAGGTTGGAAGGAGTGCCACACAAAATAAAATGGGAGCCGCTCTTTGAAGGTTGTCTGGCAATGGGGTTAGAGTACCCGCTACCAGTCGTTGACAACAACAAACACCTCTCAAAATATTACTTTTATTCTCTTTATATGATTTCAAAACTGAAAAAGCTCTAGCACATGATTTAATCCCTGCTTCCCTCTGCGAAGGGCCTGTCTTTTACTTTATGTTGAGTCAGTAAACCTATTTCCCTCCATCTCAAGCAAGCATTTGAGTAGTTGTGATCAAACCATTATATTGTGATTTGCTTCATCATGTCTTTTATTCTTCCTTGTTTAGTACAAGTTTTATCTGAATGAATATAGCTTTGCAAGTTATCAATGATCATGAGGAGACTATTATAATTGAGTATGCAAGTTGCGCCATATAAACTTTAACATGAGAGCGCTGCTCAATGAGATAAGTATAACCTGTTAATTGTTCTCTGACCAAGAACGAAGTTTGCCATCACCGACTATGATTTCTTATGCACCTTTATTTGTGATTACCTTATACTTGTTTCAAGTTGAGTTATATGAGGAAGTTGTTTACTAGAATGTCTTGTGTGAATGAATATGATGCTTCTTGTCCGTATTTTATTTATCGACTCTTCACTCCATAAACATGTGGTCCTGTTTAATGAGTTCAGTTTCGCTTGGGGACAAGCGAAGTCTAAGCTTGGGGGGAGTTGATACGTCCAATTTGCATCACTATTTTGTATCATAATTTGCTGTTATTCATTGATATATTTCATGTTTGGACACAATACTTATGTTATTTCATCTATTTTGCATGTTTCATCATTATTGGAGGATCAAGCACCGGAGCCATGATTCTGCTGGAAAAAGCACCGTCAGAACGCAATATTTCGGAAGATCAACTGTGGAAGGAAATTATACCAAAAATCCTATTTTTCCAGATGACGAAGGAAGCCAGAAGGGGGAGCCAGCTGGACCCAAGGTGGGCCCAGACCATAGGGCGGCGCGGCCCATGGCCTGGCCGCGCCACCTGGTGGTGAGGGGGCCCCACAGCCCTTTTCGCCTCCTTTTCTTCGCGAAATCCTTCGTCCCGAAGACCTAAGCCATAGAGGGTACCTCACGAAGAGTTACAGCCGCCTCTGCGGGGCGGAGAACACCAGAGAGAAAAGAGCTCTCCGGCGGCTGAGATCCGCCGGGGAAATTCCCTCCCGGAGGGGGAAATCGACGCCATCGTCACCGTCATCGAGCTGGACATCATCTCCATCACCATCATCATCATCTCCACCATCATCACCGCCGTCTCCACCGCTGGACATCGTCACCGCCGTAGCAATTTGGGTTTGATCTTGATTGTTTGATAGGGGAAACTCTCCCGGTATCGATTTCTACTTGTTGTTGATGCTATTGAGTGAAACCGTTGGACCAAGGTTTATGTTCAGATTGTTATTCATCATCATATCACCTCTGATCATGTTCCATATGATGTCTCGTGAGTAGTTCGTTTAGTTCTTGAGGACATGGGTGAAGTCTAAATGTTAGTAGTGAACTATGGTTGAGTAATATTCAATGTTATGATATTTAAGTTGTGGTGTTATTCTTCTAGTGGTGTCATGTGAACGTCGACTACATGACACTTCACCTTTATGGGCCTAGGGGAATGCATCTTGTAATCGTTTGCCAATTGCGGGGTTGCCGGAGTGACAGAAACCTAAACCCCCATTGGTATATCGATGCAGGAGGGATAGCAGGATCTCAGAGTTTAAGGCTGTGGTTAGATTTATTCTTAATTACTTTCTTGTAGTTGCGGATGCTTGCAAGGGGTATAATCACAAGTATGTATTAGTCCTAGGAAGGGCGGTACATTAGCATAGGTTCACCCACACAACACTTATCAAAACAATGAAGATTATTTAGCCGTATGTAGCGAAAGCACTAGACTAAAATCCCGTGTGTCCTCAGGAACGTTTGGTCATTATAAGTAAACAAACTGGCTTGTCCTTTGTGCTAAAAAGGATTGGGCCACTTGCTGCAATTGTTACTCTCGCACTTTACTTACTCGTACTTTATTCAACTGTTACATCAAAACCCCCTGAATACTTGTCTGTGAGCATTTACAGTGAATCCTTCATCGAAACTGCTTGTCAACACCTTCTGCTCCTCGTTGGGATCGACATTCTTACTTATCGAAGATACTACGATACACCCCCTATACTTGTGGGTCATCAATATGGCGTTGTGATATGACTATATTTGATGTATGAGATGATCATTATTGTATTATGGCAACCGGCAGGAGCCTAATGGTTGTCTTTAAATTTGGTAAGACATGCATGTCTATTCATCATGTAATAGCTTTATTTCAAGTAGTTTTTATAGTAGCTATAAGTGATGGACAACCATGAAGCGGCGCAATGGACCTTGGAGCAATGCTGGTGATGATGGAGATCATGCTTGTGTGCTTTGGAGATGGAGATCAAAAGCACAAGAAGAAAGGCCATATCATATCACATATTATGAATTACATGTGATGTCAATCCTTTATGCATCTTATCTTGCTTAGATCGCGACGGTAGCATTATAAGATGAACCCTCACATTAATATCAAGATAATAAAGTGTTCTCCCCTCGTATGCACCGTTGCTAAAGTTCGTCGTTTTGACGCATCTCGTGATGATCGGATGTGATAGATTCTACGTACACATACAACGGGTGTAAGCCATGTTGCACACGCGGAAATATTTGGGTTTGCTTGACGAGCATAGCATGTACAGACATGGTCTCGGAACACATGAAACCGAAAGGTTGAACACGAGTCATATGGATGATATGATCAACATGTTGATGTTCACCATTAAAGCTACATCATCTCACGTGATGATCTGACTTGGTGTAGTGGATATGGATCGTGTGCCACTAAACAACTATGAGGGATGTGTATTAAGTGGAAGTTCATCAGTAAATAGATTAAAAAATTAACTAAATATAATGAACATAGTCTAAATAGTGTTTTGAATTAAATTTGTAGAATTGGCATCCGTTATCTACCATGTGCTAGTCTAGTAATTAAGATAGAAATACTGTTAAATCTGACAAGTAACTCTACGGCCTGGTACCGTATTGTTAAAGAATCAAGAAATGGTTAAGTCCTATTGTGAATTTTTGGTAAACCTCACATTGATGATTCAAAAGAGCAATGGTTTCAATTAGTACCTAAAATCATCTTGTCTCCGTAAAACTTGAAGTTCAAATCCGTTTGAAAAGTAAGGAGCTGAAAAGTTAGTTTTCAGAAATAAGAAAGGTGTGAGATATATGTGGTATCTAAGACCTTAGCACAAGATGATAGAATATAATTTAGTAAGACTACATAAACTCATAAGTTTATGGGAATGTACGAAGGTTGAAGACGCTAGGCGTCCTGATCCTCCAACTAGTTGGGCACTAACAATATTCGCATATCCATGAAGTGGTCGTCCTTAGTATCCACCGTTGATAAGACTCATCGTTTCGAAGCATCACGTGATGATCGGGTGTTATAGATTCTATGTGTGCATACAATGGGTGCAAGCCAGATTTGCACATGCGAATACTGAGGTTAAACTTGACGAGCCTAGCATGTACAAACATGGTCTCGGAAAGACGTCATGATTTGATGGATACAAATTATGAGTGAAATTGTTCATCACATTAAAAAGTTTCTAATAGTGAAATTCGGAACACTTGTCATGTGATGATCAATTTCAAAGTAAGAACCTCAAGGTTATTGGTATTTGACCAACAAACCTAGAAGTTATTGATGTTGAAGTGTTTTCTGAAAAATGAGGAAAGCCAAAAGAGAAACTACAAAAGTTTTTTGCAGAAAGAAAGAAAAGACTAGAAAGTCTAGCTCAGGTGTATATAGATGATATACATGTTATGAATGTATTATTTGTTTGGTCACATAATGAAATTCTTAGGTATTTGTACCATATTGGTTGGTATGAGATGTCATACAACACAACGCAATAAAGGAATATTATGGCCTAAGTGACTGACAAGGAATGTGGTGATAATCCACGTCTGGAACAAAAATAAAGAGTTATTATGTTCGTCGTTGGCATTCTACCTAGCCCTTTAGATTTATAATAAAGAACCTTGTAATTGCTATTTTGTTCGGATCAAATGAAAACAATGAGTTCTTCAAATTATGACAGTATTCCATGTATGATGGATAAGATATTATAAATCTTTATGGTGAAACACACATGCATAACACTGACGCTAAAATGCTACAAGGGAAATGATGTGATATCCACTTATTTGTGGAACCTCCATTTAGGTCATGTTGGAAAGGAACGCATGAATAAACTCCATGCAAGTGGATTTTTGGAGTCATTCGACTTTTGAATCGTTCGTCACTTGCAAATCTCTTCTAAAGAGAATGACTGAAATACCGTTCATAGGCCAAGAGTTGAACGGGTAACTAGCTTAGTGGAAACATACATGATGATGTAAATGGTTCTTAGGCATAGTTGTGTGCGGAAGATTCCTCTACTTCATGAAAACTTCCAACAATGAATTGAGTGTATATATAAGGATATATTCAATAAGGAAGAAGTTTGAAACATTTGAATCAATTCAAATAAATTTTAGCATGAAGTGGAAATCATCGTAATAGAAAAGTCAAATATCTATGACTGGATCATGGTGGAAATATTTGAATTACGATTTTTAGCGAACATCCAAGAGAGTTATGAAATTGTTCTACAACTCACGTTTTTTGGAGTATCATAGTGATGATGAAGTATCCGAGAGACGTATCCAAACCTTGTTGGGTTAATGATGAGATAAAATAAAATGACGCCATTATATTTTTGTGGATTATGCTTTAGAGACTACCGCTTGTGCACTAAATAGAGCATCATCATAATCCGTTGAAATGACACCATACGAGTTATGGCATGGGTATAAACCCTAGTAGTCCTTTCTTAAATTTTGGTATGCGTAGCATAAGTAAATGAGTTTACAACCAAAATTGGATGAATGTCTTTGTTGTTGTCCCAAAGAACAAATTGGGAATTCTTTCCACTATGAAGTCAAAGACAAAAGTGTTTGTTAATGTTACTTGCTTATTTCCAAAAAATTGTTTTCTAGCGAAGTATTTGAGTGGGAGGACAATGGAACTTGATAAGGTTTATGAACCTAAGAATGATGATCAGAGTAGCGCAGCATCGGAAATGGTTCCGGAAGCGGCCACGACGATCATGGCTCCCATGTCTACGAAGTGTTATAGTCATGAAGATCGAAGTACCTATTGAAACTTGTAGATGTGGTTTACTTTGTGATCAAATAAATGATTTGTGGACAAAGGATTGATTTTGTATAATGATAAACCAACTACATACAAAGAAGTTATGATGGGCCCTGACTCCGTTAAAATGGCTAAGTGACATGAAATTCAAGATAGGTGAATACTTTTTGAAGTAAATGGATCTATAAAATTGATGGACTTGGATGGAATATCCTTGAAGAAGCTCGACTTGTCGAAAATTTGTTTACGACAAAGTTCAAAGAGTTGACTACGATAAGATTAGATCTTCTGTAGCAATGCTTATAGTCTATGTGGATTATTCTAGTAATCGCTACATATTCTTTTTATGAGATATGATAGTAGGATGGCAGAAATACATTCCTTACCAGAAGTGTGTATAAAGGATGTATACTAGATACAAACCAAGAGTTTTGCTAGTCCCTGAAATACTAGATAGGTATACAAACTTCACTAGATGAAGTAAGTATCACGGAGTTGGAATATTCACCGGATGAAACAATCAAAGAGTTTTGATTTCATCAGAAATGATGAAGATGCTTGCATTTGCAAGAAATTAAGTGGGAGCGCTGAGACATAGTTATAATATTATATGTGGATTACATATCATTGATTATAAATAATGTAATTATGTACTTGATGTGATTAAAAGGTTTCATTGTGAATTAACTTCAATGAAAGGATATTGACTAAAACATATTTAGCGTCAAGATCTATGAAGATAGATTGAATCGCATAGTAAGTTTACGTCAAATTACATAGAATGAATATTGAAATAGTTAAATACAAAAACATTATGAAGGTGTTCTTTTCCATGTGAAGGTTTAACAAGACTTGAGTGTATTTGACACTCAATGAGTAAAAACACATGAGTGATTTTAGATCACGGATAATATGTAAACAATCAGATGTCATGTGCTCTAAAGAGTTAGGAGCAAATATCAGAATGATCTATGCGATGATCCTTGGACAACAGTAAGATTATCCTTGAGTACTTCGGAAGAGACAAGGATATATATATATAGTTTTGTATGAGGTAATGACAAACAAATCGATGTAAGGCGTTGCACCGATATTATTTTGGTCACATATAAAAATAGATTTCAATCTCAATTAGGCTAATTGTTCATTAAAAGGTAGCACAATGAGCTAGAAGAAGTCTATGCTAGATTTAGATGAGTTTTAAAAATTGTGACGGATTTTGCAAATGAAGGCAGAGTATGTCATTGTTTTGACAATGACCGAGAGTGTTTGAGTTGAGGAGTGCTTCGAGAACTTGGCGTAGCTCCGATAGTGTCAGAACTTTGAAGCTATATTGTGTGTGACAATATTAGTTACATATTTCAGACCGCGGAATTAAGGTTCCGCCAGAAGAATGAACATATACGATAAATGCCGACTCATTTGGAAAATGAGTGATGCTTGGAGACGCAAATGAATTGCAAAATACATACGTTTCTGAGCGTGTCATATTCGTTGATTGAAACCTCTCCCGTGAGAAAAACATGATAAGCACCAGAAGGCCAAGGTGTTAGATCTTTACAAATGTAAACTAGATTATTGACTCTAGTGCAAGTGGGAGACTGTTGGAGATATGCCTGAGAGGCAATAATATAGTATTTATTGTTATATCTTAGTGTTCATGATAAATGTTTGCACCCCATGCTATAATTGTATTAACCGGAAACATTAATACATGTGTGTTGTGTAAACAACCAGAGTCCCTAGTAAGCCTCTCGTTAAACTAGCTTGTTGATTAATAGATGAGCATGGTTTCCTGGTCATGAACATTGGATGTTATTAATAACAAGATCATATCATTAGGTGAATGATGTGATGGAAACACACCCATAGTAAGCATAGCATAAGATCATGTCATTAAGTTCAACTTGCTATAAGCTTTCAATACATAGTAACCTAGTCCTTCGGCCATGACATCATGTAAATCACTTACACCGGATGGGTGCTTTGATTACATCAAATGCCACTGCATAAATGGGTGGTTATAAAGATGGGATTGAGTAATCGGAAAGTATGAGTTGAGGCATATGGATCAAGAGTGGGATTTGTCCATCCCGACGACGGATAGATATACTCTGGGCCCTCTCGGTGGAATGTCATCTAATTAGCTTGCAAGCATGTGAAAAGGTCACAAGAGATGACATACCATGGTACGGGTAAAGAGTACTTGTAGGTAACAAGGTTAAACTAGGTATGGAGATACCGATGATCAAACCTCGGACAAATAAAGTATCGCACGACAAAGGGAATCGATATCGTATGTAAATGGTTCAATCGATCACTAAGTTATCGCTGAATATGTTGGGAAGGTTCTAGAAGGTTCCGGGGGTCCACTAGTGGGCCCACGACCCTAGGTGGGCCAACATGAGCTGAGGGGGTGCAACCCAGCCCTAATGGGCCAGGCGCACAGCCCCTCAAGGCCCAAGTCGGCCAACCCTTAGGGTTTCCCCAAAACCCTAAAGGGGGAAAGGCTTAGGGGGAAGAAACCCCCCCCTCTTTGGCCGCCGGCCCTAGATCGGTTTGGGGCATGGGGGGCCACTCCAAACGACCCTCACTCCTATATAAAGAGGGGAGGGGGCAGGGGGCGCACCACCCCTTCATACCCTAACCCTGGCCGCCCCTCTCTCCTCCACCACATTCCTGCTCTGGCTTAGGCGAAGCCCTGCAGGTTTTCTCCTCCACCACCACCACCACGCCATCATGCTGCTGGGATTCCAAGGAGATCTAACACACCTCTGCCACCCGTTGGATCGGGGAGAGGAAGGACTTCATCGACACTGTACGTGCGACTGAGTACGGAAGTGCTGCCGGATTGCAGCACCGGAACGATCGTCTACATCAACCATGAGATCTGATCTCTTTAAGGCTTTGGATCTATGAGGGTTAGTTCTCATCTATCTCGTTGCTCCGATCTCATAGATTAGATCTTGGCTTTTCCATAGATTGGATCTTGGATTTATTCATCTTTGCGATAGAATTTTTTGTTTGCCATGCATCTAACCCATCACAAAACATATAGGAATTGGTGTAAAACAAGCATGGAGCATAAAAGGTTATAGATACGTTTGCAACGTATCAGCATCCCCAAACTTAACTCCTGCTCGTCCTCGAGTAGGTAAGTGATAACAAAATAATTTTTAAGGTGACATAAAGCCAACACAATCTTGATCAAGTTATTGTAAAACATTATAAGCTGGGATCAAAGTACTCTAAACATAGGTATAATAGACATGATTCTAACAATAGAACTTAATTAGTAACTATGTTATAACATGAGAAGTAACTCAAACAAAGGATCATGAATAACTGTGTATTGAAAGCAATTGTTTGCTTGTGAGCATAGGGAAAACATAGCAAAGTGGTACTCAACATGTCCTTTATGAAGTAGCAAAATGTAAATGCTAGGACACCTTCAAAGTTCAAAGGGTGACTAGATACAAGTAATTTGAGAACAAGCAATAGCATAATCATGAATCAATCAATAATAATTTTGGGACTATGCACATTGAACTAAGAATGACAACTATGCTCTCTTAATTGGTGCATAAAGAAGAAGATGAAGACTCAACATAAAAGTAAAAGAGAGACTCTTTGCAAGGTAAGCAAGATTAAGAAGTTTTATAAACCTTGCAAAAAGTGTGGTACTTATTAGCTTCTCTCATTGCCCTATCATAAGCATCTTGAATGGTTAAATTTAACGTGAATGCAAATATGAGCTATATGCTTGACAAATCACAAGTTGAAAATCTCATGCCCCTTGAATACGAGTAACTAAACCTCATGCTACTCAATTTAGGTCCCAAATAAGTTCTTGTCATTGTAAGTATACATATATCATTGAGAACCACCAACGGCGTACCTCCTGCCCCATGATATGGAAGTACTCCTGCATAGGAGCAATCCCACGCCAAAATGACAAGACAAACTGACAATTAGCATCTCAGCAATCCTTTTATTTACTATGGGTATAGCTTTTTATTGAAGATGCTTCATAGAATGCCCACTATGGTTCGATGTAAATTTCCACCATGAATGATGCATGGCTTAGATTAGCGGCCCAGACGTTTCTCCAACTCATACAAAAACTCCATGGACTTACAAGTTTCCATTTTATTTCGCACCGCTAGGCATCCATAAACAAAAGAACATGACATCAACTAAATAGGAATAAGTGCAATGTTGAAAGCATTCCCCATGAAAGCATGGTTGTGCTAACTCCCAACTCGCAATTTGCAAACATATAAACTTCATAAGATAGTCACAATGATCAAGTTTATTAAGTGCAAGAAAGTAAATGTGCCATTAAGTTTGTGAGAGATTTACTGACTAATTTTCTCATGCAAAATTTAATTTGGAAGATAAATAAAAACATGATGAACATACTTGGAATAGCAATAATGCTAGTAGGTAGATATGGTGGAGACAATTGGCAAACTTCGGTTTTTAGTGGTTGGATGCACGAGTAGAGCTCATACTCAGTACAGACGGAGGCTAGCAAAAGACTGGGAGCGACCAACTAAGAGAGCAATAATGGCCATAATCATGGATAGTGACAAAAAATTATGAATCAAAGAATAAAGTGATATTACAAGTCAAAAACTAAATGATCATAGAGGCTTTAGTTGACTGGTTGATAAGGGGTTGCCTGATCTTCTCAGTAAGCAACGGTGGTGGTGATGAACACACGATGAACACATCGGAGATAATACGATGAGGAGTTGGAGATAACTTGTATGACGTTGACGAAGTCTCTCGATCAATCCCTGTCGCCAATGCAACAGCTCTCAACCCTGCAAGATATTTGCAACTCCACACACTTGCGCACGTAGCCGCCGACCACGAAGCGGTAAGTTGCACCCGTCTAATTCCCAATGGAACAGCAGATCACACAAGACTTTCAGTAGCAAACACCAAATTGATGCAATATGGTGTATGAATTCGATAGAGTTGCAAAGCAATCAACTATGAACTAGGGTTTATCTTAAATGTGGTCTAAACCTAATTTGGGGGCGTCCTGGGCACTTATATAGGGGTTCAGGACGACCAGGGTTCGAGAAAATACATAGAAAACCGACCCAGATCGGGATCTGGTCGAGACAGACTCGGACACGGCCGGCGTGGGGGCCGGTCGACCGGTCCTGGGACCGGCCGGTCCGGTTTGGACCAGGCCTGGGACCGGATCATGACCGGAGCGAGGTGACATATAAGGAGTTCTGAACGAAAAGAGGAAATTGCACAAACCAGCAACTCTCTGGGAGGATGTTGCACAAACCAGTGACTTGAACTTTAATTTGCACAGACCAGTCACTCTAGGGATAGTTTGTTGCAAGGAGCTCTAATGACTTCATTTTGTTGTTTAACAGTTTGCCTGGCAGCCACCGTGGCACCTCTGCAACATGCTAAGCCACTATTTTCCCTCCAAAATAAAAACCCTAAGAACGCATGCCTACTGGTTTTCGTCGTCGTTGTCGATCACGACGATCTCCGGTACCGGTCACGGCCAGTTGGGAATCGGCAGAACATACGCCGGTGCCGTCGGCGGTGGTGGAGGTGGAGCAGCCCAGGCCGGTGGTGAAAGTGGAGCAGCCCACTCCGGCGATGGAGGTTGAGCAGCCCAGTCCGGCGGTGGAGGTTGAGCAGCCCACGCCGGTGGTGGAGGCCCCCACGAGTTGTACGTCGGAGGTGCAGGCGGCGGTTGAACCGGTGGCGTGGCCGAGTCCTTGAGCGCCCATCGTAGGGCCTCTTCCTCTGTGAGGCCCGACGGCATGATGCCGGTGGCGTACCGGGGCAGCGGCGGCTGCACCGGTCGGTCCACCTCCGAGACGAGGACGCCGAGCCTCACGATCTCGTCGTCGGTCATCGTCTTCGGGTACTCGAAATTCCGGCGCCTCGCTGTAGTCCCCGTCGTCGTTATCGTCCTGTGCAGGCGCCGGCGCCTACCGTATTGGACGACGAGGCGCCGATGGATGGTCAAAGGGGAAGTCCCTGTCGCAGAGGAAGCTCGCCCTCCTCCTCAGATCCTTCTCGGATTCGCGCCGGGTGTCGGAGTCAATGGCGTAGGCGGGATCAGCAGGGAGGTCCGGCGGCAGGTACCTCCGCCTGCGCCGGTTCTCGGGGCTCCTATATGGCTGGCGCGCAGGCACGGGCGGGACGGGCATCCGGAGGTAGTTGAGCCGTCAGCCGCCAGGCATGTGCACGTCCCCCCCAGCCGTCGCACGGCATCCAGTTCGCGTGCATGAGCCGCACCAGTGGCACCCTGTTCGGCCGCTCTGCCTTCTTCATGCCGCAGCCGGACGTCTCGAAGTTGTTCTTCTTCTTCTTCCCCATGGTTCTGCAGCGACGTGCGGCGGTGGTGGGAGTGGAAGTGTCCGTGGTGTGGGCGATGCCAGGAACGATGCTAGTCGACTTTTAAGGCCGGCCGCGTGCGGGAAACGATGCCATTGAATGCGGCGCAGAAGCCCAGCCGCCGCCCACTAGTGCGCGTAGAAGAGGCAGCCGCGACATTGATGGCGAAGGCTGTTGCGCAGACGCGGAAGCGCTGACCGCGGAAGCGATGGCCGCCGAAGTGGTGCCCTCGATACAGGCTCGCTGCCGGGCGGGCCCAGTGGAAAAGCGAGCGGTCACTTGGGGCGTCCGCCGCGACGCATCCCAGACGCAAATATGCGCCGTCTTTGCGTCGCTGCGGACGAGCGGCAGTTTAGATGAAAATGTGCTACCAGGTCAGCGCTCTAATTAACTAATACAACAATCGATTAGTTCTGAAGTTGTTGGTTCTGTGCAACGAAATATTAAAGTCGCTGGTCTGTGCAACATTCACCCCAAGGCTTACTGGTATGTGCAATTTTCTCGAACGAAAACGAGTTCATGCAAACCGAATCAAATACCCGCAAAAATCTCTCGATTCTTCCACAATCTTGACCCTTACTCCGCGCCCAACTCTTCTATAAATATTCCTGCACCTGTCTCCGTGTGATTTTCAAAAAACAAATATGTAACCC
Source organism: Lolium perenne (assembly GCF_019359855.2). NCBI lineage: Eukaryota > Viridiplantae > Streptophyta > Magnoliopsida > Poales > Poaceae > Lolium > Lolium perenne. The sequence continues at coordinate 221,318,269 of NC_067247.2, forward strand.
TAGTACGTACAATGTGCACAAATCGATCTCGCCAAGAACTCCATTACCGAAGCTCCAAATTGACGATTTCGTCGCCACGGCTGAACCAGAGCCCTCGATCCCTATGCCTCTTTTCCTTCCTTCGCTGTTCTTCCGCATCGCCTCATCTCTTTTCCCGCACGCAGGACCACGGGAATAAGCAGACGGGAACGCCAGAGCTTCACCGGGGACGCAGGACTTCAGCCACGAACGGCCTCTAGGAGGGACGCTGAAGAGGACAGGAACGAGACCTAGTCGAGCCGCACCTCGTCGTCTTCGCCGCCATCCACACCGTCGCCGCATATCTCCTTCGTCGCCCACCACCATCACATGGTAACGCTCCTCAGCACGGTAGCACAGTAGGATATACGTATCACTGAACCAGTATCAGTACATCCTCCTGCAACGTTTTGTTTTATTTATTTCTCACGTATGCTACGATCGATCCAATCGATCAGTTCGTCAATTAGCTAGTCATGCTCTGGCCAAAACTTTAGAATTTTATATCTTCAAATCTAGAGGCCTGTTTTAGATTTTATTTCTTGCGTTAAATTCGTAATTAAAGGATCTATCTAATGGTACTAGTTTTTCTAAGTATAGATTTTTATCGATCTGCAAACTTAAAATTTGAATTTGAATCCCGTTTTAGGTACCTTTAAATCAATGAGTTTCATTTCGATTAAATTCATTGCGTTGGAATTTATTCTTTTCTTTTTCAAAATTGAGTTGGTCGAATTGCACCGCGCAACCGAAGCTGAAGTGGATGTTGAAGTCGAAGCTACAGTAACCATCAGATCGGAATCCAACGAAGCACGTTCGCCGCGACGAGTTCTAAATCGCGAAAACGCTAATACTTTGAAAAATCATAGTTAAATAACCGTAACTACGTTTTGGTCGATTCTTTTTGCGTTAGTTTTGTAAGGTTAATATCTACACTTTGGTGTTGGAATTTCGAAATTTTAAATAATTAATCTGCCAGCATGTAATATTAAAGTGCTTTAACCTCAATTTGAACATATTTGGAGTTATATATATTCTATTAAATTAATTCCTTTTGCCAATTGATTCTTATGACCATATATAATATTTGGAACAAACATAATTACTGTAGCACAAAATAAATATATAATTTCATATTATTTTGGGTTTTCTTTGTTTTACATGATTATGTGTTTTGTTTGGCTCTTTATTTGCAATGGTTGTTGATTGCGTGTAATTTTTCTATGTGTTAGATTTATTCGGAGTGCGAGAGAAAGTTCACAAAGAATAAATCATCATAAAATTTTACTAAGGTAACTTACACCTTTGTTCATATGTTTGTCCCAAGTTTTCTATGCATGTCTTTTTCCTTCAAATGATTAGTATGCATGTGTAGGATGTTTTGGTAGATTTTACTTGATAAATATTTTACAAGTTCGCGTGCTATTTTGTAGATTGCCATGAGTAGAAGTATTACTTAGAAATATTTCCACTTGATATCATGGCTATAGGAATCCCTAAATTTTTCTAAGTGCTATGCTTATACTACGTAAATATCGGAAGGGTTCGAAACAAGGAATTTTCTAAGTACTTGAGCTCAGTTTATGAGCGAAACTTTTCCCGCAAAGTATTCTTCAAAATTAAAACTAAGTTTTCTTCTGGGCGGAATGGTTTTGTCGGGACAACTAGTGGAGATTGGTGGAGGACTGCCGCCCAGGATCAAAGAAGTCTCCCGTGTTCCAGATGTCAGAAGCCTCCAGTGCAATCACAATACAATATGGGCTCTGTCTTGGCTAAATACTTAGTGGGAAACCTCGCCTGGGTACCGCCATTGGGAGAAATTTTGGGCACGGACGGATCCGGAAGGTGGAGGGGCTACTAAGGAAAAGCTCCGTCGTGACCTTGTCCTGGCCTTAATGAAGATGAAGAATTTTGGCAAAAAAGGCTTGGTTGTGAATTGTGGGTAAAGAGCGCAACCTCTCTCGAGAGTTAACCTGATCGATCAACCGTGTCCACGGTAAAAGAACAATTTGAGCATCTGTAGGATGGAGCTTCTGAAGGATTTCCTCTCTCTTTTCAAAGGAGTATTCAAAACCCTATGGCATGTGTAATATCGTTCATAGGTGGGTTTTGGGGCCTTGGTGTGTAATATCCAAGTGTTTGGGACTTGGTGTGTAATATCAAAGTGTTTGGGACTTGGTGTGTCATATCCAAGTGTTAGGTTGATTTGGACACTTGGTTTGTAATATCCATGTGCTCCCCTCGGCCAATATTATTTATCAAAAATTTGCAAAGTAGGGTAAAAGATTTTCTCTCTTTAACTTTGTAAAAATTGGCTATACGCAAATAAAACTCAAGCCTTCTCTTGTCTGCCTTGCATGTAGATGTAGCCAAATTTCCCCCTTCTTGGTATAATTTGCCATACATTCAAAGTATTGACCACTCTCGTGACTGCACCCTTTGATGTTGCAGGTTATTCGACAACTTGTGAGAATGCGTAGGTCGCGAGTCTACACTCAACGAGCCTGTGGCATTGATGGGACTCCCAAGATGTTATTTCGGTTTCCGTTGTATTGAACTAGCCTTTTGGGTATGCAGGTTGTGATTATTTGTACTCTGGATTATTCGAATCGTGTAATAAAGACTTGTATTTTACATGATAATTCATCGACCTGTGAGTGCTAGCTAATGATCCAGGGACTAGTATGTTTAATCACAGGGACTTTGGATCCTACCAGATCCGGGGTCGTTACAGCGTAAGGCTCGTGCAGCTAGCCGGGGCGAACCTTGGCGGGTTGGTGATGTCGGCGCAGCCGACGAAGAGGTTGATCATGCCGACCGGCTGTTGGAGATATGCCCAAGAGGCAATAATAAAATGGTTATTATAATATATCTTTGTATTTATGATAAATGTTTGCATACCATGCTATAATTGTATTAACCGAAACATTGATACATGTGTGTTATGTAAACAACAAGGAGTCCCTAGTAAGCCTCTTGTATAACTAGCTTGTTGAATAATAGATGATCAAGGTTTCGTGATCATGAACATTGCATGTCATTAATAACAAGGTTAGGTTATGTCATTAGGTGAATGATATAATGGACATACACCCAAATAAGCGTAACATAAAGGTCACGTCATTAAGTTCAGTTTTCTATAAGCTTTCGATACATAGTTACCTAGTCCTTCGACCATGAGATCATGTAAATCACTTATACCGGAAGGGTACTTTGATTACATCAAACGCCACTACGTCAATGGGTGGTTATAAAGGTGGGATTAAGTATTCGGAAAGTATGAGTTGAGGAATATGGATCAAGAGTGGGATATTGTCCATCCCGATGACGGATAGATATACTCTGGGCCCTCTCGGTGGAATGTCGTCTGATTAGCTTACAAGCATATGAATGGTTCATAAGAGATGACATACCACGGTACGAGTAAAGAGTACTTGTCGGAGATGAGGTTGAACAAGGTATGGAGATACCGATGATCAAACCTCGGACAAGTAAAATATCGCGTGACAAAGGGAATCGGTAGCGTATGTAAATGATTCAATCGATCATATCGTTGAATATGTGGGAGCCATTATGGATCTCCAGATCCCGCTATTGGTTATTGGTCGGAGAGAAGTCTCAACCATGTCTGCATTGTTTACGAACCGTAGAGTGACACACTTAAAGTTTGATGTCGTTTTAAGTGGATATGGAATATGTAATGGAGTTCGAATTTTTGTTCGGAGTCTCGGATGTTATCCAGGACATCACGAGGAGGTCCGGAATGGTCCGGAGAATAAGATTCATATATAGGAAGTCACTTTCCAAGTTTGAAAATGATCCGGTGAATTTATGGAAGGTTAGAAGGTTCTAGAAAAGTCCGGAAGAAATCACCATGGAAGGTGGAGCCCCAGAGGGACTCCACCTAGCTTGGCCGGCCTGCCAAAGGGGGGAGGAGTCCCAGGTGGACTCCACCATAGGTGGCCGGCCACACCATCAAGGAAAGGGAGGAGTCCCACCCCAAGTAGGATTGGTCTATTTGGCAGTTTTTGAATTGGGGTCTTATTCGAAGACTTGGGAAACCCTAGATGTGTTCCACCTATATATAGATGAGGAGAGGGAGGGAGCCTAATGTAGCCCTACCCAAGGTCGATACTACATCAAGACCGACAAGCCCTCCTCGTGGTCCAATGACACGAGCTCGAGCCCAAGCCCTACACCAAGAGGTGAATTCGCTACTCTCCACGTATGCTTTTGACACCCCTTTGGATGGCTTGCTACTTCATGCCAATACCCTATGTTCAATCAGGTACATCGACCAAGAAGCGAGCCCTGGAGACCAAGCCAATGGAGAGAGAGCTGGAAATGATGAAGATGGAGCTACAGCGCCCAGGCCGGAACTTCCGCCCCCCAGGACCGGAACTTCCGGCCAGATGCCCTCAAGATGCCTTCCAGCGCCCAGAAAAAGGATCCAGCCGGAACTTCCGCCCCAGAGGACCGGAATTTCCGCCCGCCGGAACTTCCGCCCAAGTTCCGCCCAAGTTCCGAAAGTCTGCAAAAACCATACTGGATGTTACTGCGGGACAATGGCGGAATTCCGGAACAAGGCCGGAACTTCCGCCCCGACCAGAACTTCCGGCCCGCAAGACCGGAACTTCCGCCCCTGACCGGAACTTCCGCCCAGGACGACCGGAACTTCCGCCCCATCGAACTTCAGCAAGACAACACTTTTCAGCGTGTAACTTATCCCTTCGCCCCCACCTATAAATAGCCTTATTGGCTCAGATCTGAGATTAGACTTGATGTGAAATTAAACCTGAGCTTAGCTCACCCTTGTGGGAACCCTACCTAGATCTTTGATTTTGTACCCACCCGGGCTCCTTATCGACTCGTGAAGATCTCTTTGGTGATTTCTACCGTTTGTTTGATCTTTTGCTTGCACTTCTACCTATTTGGTCTTTTGCTTGCACTTCTATCAACCTTCCGGTCTTTTCACCCTTCTAGATCTTGCGAGCTTCGATTTGTCGATCTCTTTGCGGGACTTCTACCGGAAGGTCTTTTCTCGCAACCTCTATCGAGTTGGTGGTTCGGGCCAACGAGGGAAAACCGATTTGTGTGCGTGTGTGTGTTGTATCCCCACGATTCCCCTCGCGTTCTTCGTGTTCATCGCGTTCATCCACCTCCTCCCAAGAATTCCACCCGAATCCGTGAAGATAGGGCACATCCTTGGGCTTAGCCCTTATCATATGGTATCAGCAGCTCTTTGGTTGCCACGGATTTGACCCCCACATCCCCCAATTCCACCAATTTCGCCCAAAAAAATTTCCAAATTTTTTTCCCAAAAAATAGCCCCAAATTGGCCTTGGATCGATCTCGCGATTTGTTGAGTTTTTGGTGGTTTTGCTCGAATAGAAACTTGTCTTTGGTGTTGATCTGCAATTCCCCCACCTTCCCACAGCTTTTAGTGCCAAATTTTCCTCGAATTCGAAGGATTTCGGCCCGGATTTCCGCCCAAATCGACGAACAGGCCGCAGATCTGATTGCGACCGGAAGTTCCGCCCGGCAGGACCGGAAGTTCCGCCGGGACCGGAAGTTCCGCCCCTCAGGACCGGAAGTTCCGCCTGGCCGAAATTTTGACAGCAACCTTCGTTTTTCGTTTTGGTACTAACCCCCTTGTGTTTGGACTTCGGTTTGAGTGCCATTTCAGCTACCACAAAGCTTCCGCAATATCGACAACGACGACGGCACCCCGAGGATCCAAGCGGTTCATTTGACACCTTCACCATAGCAAGTTCAAGATCGTCGGCCACCATCATCAAGTGGTATAACTTGCTCCTAACTTGTAACCCTAGCCTCTTTTTCGTATCTTTCCTATCGAGAGTGGCTTTCTAGTGTTGCGAAGCATTGCACAAGCGTCCCGACCGTGAGGGTGTGCGTGTGTTGAGCAAAGCTTCGAAGCAAGCTCGTGTGAAAAGATAAGCAAAAGAAGTGTGACATACTTACATAGATAGTAGTATCCTTACATAGTGAAAAAAAAAGAAAGAAAAATACAAAAAGAAAAAGTGTGTGAGTGACACCTATACACAAAAGAGTCCAAAGCTTATAAGAAAAAGAGAGAAAAGAGAAGAGGGGCGTCTTGCGCAAATCTTGTTGCTTCTCAATTTTGCAACCAAGCCACGGTCACTCTTGCGTTAGCGTGACACCGAGCTAGTAGTCTTCGTTAGGACCATTTTGTTCTTGCTCATTTTCCAAGTCGCGCTAACCCCATTTTGTCCCACGTGTGTGTTCCTCCTTGTGTATGCCTTTTGTGATCACCGCCTTTGACTTGTGCCTTTTGGATCTTACCCACTTTTGACAATAGACTTTTCGTTTGGTTCTTCCATTTGCCTTTCCACATCCATACCTAACACCATATAGAGTTTTTGTTTTTGTGTGTGTGCATACAGATCGGTTGCCCTCCGCCTTGAAACACCTTTTCGATTTTGGTTTGCAAGTTTTGACACTTTTGGTAGTCTTTCCTAACCACCCACCACATAGTTCTTGTTTTAGTTGTAACCATGTCTAGTGGAGAAGGGAACCAACTACCGATGACGCAGCATCAACATTGGATAGCTACTCAAGCCGTCCACGCCAAGCTCAATCAATTTGAAGCTATGCTCAAGGATACCAATGTCCGCTATGAAGAAAGAGCTCAAGTGCAAAGGAATGACCTCAACAATCAAGTTCAATACCTCAATGAGAAGATTGAAACTCAAGGCAATGAGTTGAAGGCAACACTTGCCATACAAGGTCAAGAGACAAGGAAAATGAAGACGGCGTTGGACAATATCCTCCATACACTCAACCGTCAAGAAGATAGAAGACACCACTCAAGGTCTTCGCGCTCTCATAGCTCAAGGTCACGAGCTCCTACACCGTCTCACCATGATTCCAATGAAGACCCACGCCACCATAATGTGGATGTTCAAATGCTTCACCAACAAGCTCAAGAAGCGGAGCAAGCTCAACTTCGACTTGTCCAAGAACGTCAACGCCTTGAAGAAGAACGCCTTCACCAAGAGAACCTCAATGCTCAATTCCAACAAGAGCAAGAACGCCTTCGACATGATCAAGAGTTAGTTCGAGCAAGGGAACAAGAGCGCCTCCGCAATGAACAACAAGCACTTGAAGAACAAGAGCGGCAACGACAAGTACAAGAAGCTCAAGCTAGAAGACAACACCTTCATGAAGAGGAACAAAGGCAAGCGCGCCAAGAGCGCCAAATCATCAATGTTGTTCATCCTCAACGCCCTCAAGGTCAAGACAATCGCCGCCATCATGATGATCGACCTCATGCTAGAAGACCACCTCCAAGGGCAAGAAATGAAGAAACAAGTCATCACCAAGCATCAAGTGAAGAAAGTGTGATGCCTCGACAACGCCACAACAATGATGATCGAGAGGAAGGTCATGGAAGACCACCTCCTCGTCAACAACATAGCAACAACAATAGAGATGCTCAAGGTCCACAACATCCACCTCAACAACGTCAAGACCTTGGTGAAGAAAGACCACCTCCTAGACGCAATGACCGCAATGAAGAGGAAATCTTTGGGAAGCTCAAGTTCACCATGCCCAAATTCCACGGAGAAGAAGACCCCGATGCATACCTATCTTGGGTTCTCAAGGTTGACAAGATTTTCCGCATACACAACTTCTCCGAAGCAAAGAAAGTGGTCATGGCATCACTAGAGTTTGAAGGGTATGTAAATGTTTGGTGGGAAGAAGTGAACAAGAAGCGTGACAAGGAAGATATAGAGCCCATTTCCACATGGGAAGAGATGCAAGAAGTCATGCATAAACGCTTTGTGCCCAACCACCATAAACGCGACCTCTTCAACAAGCTTACTCAACTCAAGCAAAGCTACAAGTCCGTTGAGGAGTACTACAAGGAGATGCACATGACCATGATGAGTGCCAATGTGGATGAGCGAGAAGAGCAAACAATGGCAAGATTCTTGAATGGATTGAACATTCCCGTCAAGAGGATAGTGGAGTTCTTGCCTTACACCAACATGGTTGAATTGCTTCATCAAGCTACAAGAGCCGAGCGCCAAGTGCGAGAAGACATAGCAAGTGCAAAAACAAAGTCCTTCTTCGTCGCGCGAAATGCAACAAACACTTCCTCAAGCATCAAGAACACAAGTGCTATTGCTTCCAAGGATCCTCCCAAGCAAACGAAGAGTGCCTTCAAGACAACAAGCTTCAAGCCGGATCAAACAACTATGTCCTCCAAAGCTTCCACGGGATCTAGTAACATCACTTGCTTCAAGTGTGGGGCTCAAGGACATAAATCCTTTGAATGCAAGAACACAAGAGTTATGATAACTCGAGATGATGGAGATGTGGAGTACTTGAGTGAAGGTGAATATGAAGCCTTGATACAAGCCGCAACCAATCATGAAGATGATGACTTGGAAGACCAAGAGCAAATCCTATGTGTGCATGATGCAAGCCCATCCCTTGTGGTGAGCAAAGTGTTGACAACCAATGCACTTCCCAATGAAGATCAAAGATGCAACATCTTCCAAACAAGAGCCGGAATCAATGGCATGTCAATAAAGGTTATCATCGATGGAGGGAGTTGCCACAATCTTGCAAGCACCGAACTATGCTCCAAGCTCAACCTCACACTCCGGAAACACCCCCACCCTTACCATGTGCAATGGCTAAGTGACAATAGAAATGTCAAGATACAACACACCGTCTCCGTATCCTTCAAGATTGGCGCCTATGAAGACACCGTTGATTGTGATGTAGTACCCATGACGGTGTGCCACATGCTACTTGGTCGCCCTTGGCAATATGTCAAAAGGGCAAGCCATGATGGCTACACAAATGCCTATAGCTTCAAGGTCGGCGACAAGACATTCATCCTACGCCCAATGACTCCTAGCCAAGTAATTGCGGACAATGCAAAGGCTTTAGCGAGGGCTAAGGAAGCTACCATCACTAGTGAGATGAGTGGTGAGAGAGTGAACCACCAAAAAGAAAGTGAGCGCCACAAGCCATATATGAGTGAGATGAAGAGTGTCCTCATAGCTACCAAGAGTGAGATGAGAGAATTGCACCACAACCCATCCACCATATTGCACTATGTGCTCATTTGCAAGGGGCCATCTTCAGAGACTAACAACTTAACAACACTTCCTTCGTCTTTGTTGTCTCTTTTGAAGGAGTTCCAAGATGTCTTCCCCGACGAGCTTCCTCATGGACTACCACCGCTTCGAGGGATTGAGCACCGCATCGATCTCATACCCGGCGCCCCACTACCAAACCGCTCCGCCTACCGCACCAACCCCGAAGACACAAAGGAGATCCAACGCCAAATACAAGACCTCCTTGAAAAGGGGTATGTTCGTGAAAGCTTAAGCCCTTGTGCGGTTCCCGTGATTCTTGTTCCTAAACCGGATGAGACGCAACGAATGTGTATGGATTGTCGCCCCATCAATGCCATTATTGTTCGATACCGCCATCCCATTCCGCGTTTAGATGACATGCTTGATGAATTGAGTGGTGCCACGATTTTCTCTAAGATTGATTTGCGTAGTGGCTACCACCAAATTCGCATGGCAATAGGTGATGAATGGAAGACGGCATTCAAGACCAAACTTGGTCTCTATGAATGGCTTGTCAGGCCATTTGGTCTTTCAAATGCTCCATCTACTTTCATGCGTCTCATGAATCACATCTTGCGACCTCTCATTGGCAAGAGTGTGGTTGTCTATTTCGATGATATTCTCATTTATAGCAAAAATCTCGAGGACCATGTGCAAAATGTGAGAGAAGTCTTATGCATCTTGCGTCATGAGAAGCTTTATGCAAATCTTCCAAAGTGCACCTTTGCACAAAACAAGTTGGTTTTTCTTGGATTTGTGGTTTCCGCCAATGGTATTGAAGTTGATTCTTCCAAGGTTGAGGCCATCCACAATTGGCCCACTCCTACCAATGTTGGTCAAGTTCGAAGTTTTCATGGACTTGCCGGTTTCTACCGCCGCTTTGTGAAAGATTTTAGCACCATTGCTTGCCCTTTGAATGAACTTACCAAAAAGAATGTTCCGTTTGTGTGGGGCAAGGCACAACAAAAAGCTTTTGATGAGTTGAAAAGGAGACTTACCGAGGCACCACTTCTTGTTCTTCCAAACTTTTCCAAAACTTTTGAGATTGAATGTGATGCGAGTGGACTCGGTATTGGTGGAGTGCTTATGCAAGATGGAAAACCCGTGGCATACTATAGCGAGAAGTTGGATGGCGCACGCCTCAACTATCCTATATATGACAAGGAACTTTATGCTTTGGTTCGTGTTCTTGAAGTTTGGCAACACTATCTTTGGCCAAAAGAGTTTGTTATCCACTCCGACCATGAGTCTTTGAAATATTTGAAAAGTCAACACAATTTGAACAAACGTCATGCAAAATGGGTTGAGTTCATTGAGTCCTTTCCATATGTAATCAAATACAAGAAGGGCAAGGACAATGTTGTTGCGGATGCTCTTTCCCGCAAGCTCACCCTTTTACTCACTCGTTTGGATGTCCATGTTTTGGGTCTTGATGAAATCAAAGAATTATATGCCTCCGATATTTTCTTTGGCCCAATCTTTGCAAAGTGTTCTAGTGAGAAGGGCATCGATGATTTCTATTTGCACCAAGGATTCTTGTTCAAGGGCAACAAACTTTTCATTCCCATGTCTTCGCTTCGCCTTTTGCTCTTACAAGAATCGCATGGTGGTGGTCTTATGGGACACTTTGGACGAGACAAGACATATGCCATGCTCTCCACTCACTATTATTGGCCAAGAATGAAGCGCGATGTGGAGTGCCTTTGTCGATGGTGTACAACATGCTTACAAGCTAAGTCAACTTCCAACCCATATGGTCTTTATACACCATTTCCTATTCCTCATGCTCCTTGGTCCGATATAAGTATGGATTTTGTGCTAGGATTGCCTAGAACCAAATATGGTCATGATTCAATTTTTGTAGTGGTTGATCGATTCTCTAAAATGGCTCATTTCATACCATGCTCCCGAACGGATGATGCTTCACACATTGCCTCCTTGTTTTTTAGGGAAATTGTGAGACTCCACGGTGTACCAAGAAGCATTGTGTCGGATCGAGATGTCAAGTTCATGAGTTACCTTTGGAAGACACTAATGGCCAAGTTCAACGTCAAGCTTTTGTTCTCCTCATCCTCACACCCACAAACCGATGGGCAAACCGAAGTGGTGAACCAAAGCCTCTCCACACTACTACGAGTCCTTGTCAAGAAGAATTTGAAGTCATGGGAAGATTGCATCCCGCATGCGGAGTTTGCCTACAACCGCGCCAAGCACACTACAACAATGAGAAGCCCGTTCATGGTTGTCTATGGCTTTGAACCACCTACGGCAATTGACCTCCTTCCTCTCCCGCTACATGAGCAAGTAAACATGAACATCGACAAGCGAGCACAATACATGAAGAAGCTACATGAAGATACAAGGGCAACAATCGAGCAACAAGTTCTTCGTCAAGCAACACGCCTCAACATGAAGAAAAAGGCACGAATCTTCAATAAAGGAGACTTAGTGTGGTTACATCTTCGCAAGGACCGATTCCCTCAAGAAAGAAACTCCAAGCTCAAGCCCCGAGGCGATGGTCCCTTCAAGGTCCTCAAGCGAATCAACGACAACGCCTACGTCATCGACATACCAACATCCAAGTACTTGGTGAGCAACACATTCAATGTGTCCGACCTCTCGCCATACCATGAAGATGAAGAGACATTAGAGTCGAGGGCGACTCTTTCCCAAGGGGGGGGGAGATGATGTAGCCCTACCCAAGGTCGATACTACAACAAGACCGACAAGCCCTCCTCGTGGTCCAATGACACGAGCTCGAGCCCAAGCCCTACACCAAGAGGTGAATTCGCTCCTCTCCACGTATGCTTTTGACACCCCTTTGGATGGCTTGCTACTTCATGCCAATACCCTATGTTCAATCAGGTACATCGACCAAGAAGCGAGCCCTAGAGACCAAGCCAATGGAGAGAGAGCTGGAAATGATGAAGATGGAGCTACAGCGCCCAGGCCGGAACTTCCGCCCCCCAGGACCGGAACTTCCGGCCAAATGCCCTCAAGATGCCTTCCAGCGCCCAGGAAAAAGGATCCATCCGGAACTTCCACCCCAGAGGACCGGAATTTCCGCCCGCCGGAACTTCCGCCCAAGTTCCGCCCAAGTTCCGAAAGTCCGCAAAAACCATACTGGATGTTACTGCGGGACAATGGCGGAATTCCGGAACTTGGCCGGAACTTCCGCCCCGACCGGAACTTCCGGCCCGCAAGACCGGAACTTCCGCCCAGGACGACCAGAACTTCTGCCCCATCAAACTTCAGCAAGACAACACTTTTCAGCGTGTAACTTATCCCTTCGCCCCCACCTATAAATAGCCTTGTTGGCTCAGATCTGAGATTAGACTTGATGAGAAATTAAACCTGAGCTTAGCTCACCCTTGTGGGAACCCTACCTAGATCTTTGATCTTGTACCCACCCGGGCTCCTTATCGACTCGTGAAGATCTCTTTGGTGACTTCTACCGTTTGTTTGATCTTTTGCTTGCACTTCTACCTATTTGGTCTTTTGCTTGCACTTCTATCAACCTTCCGGTCTTTTCACCCTTCTAGATCTTGCGAGCTTCGATTTGTCGATCTCTTTGCGGGACTTCTACCGGAAGGTCTTTTCTCGCAACCTCTATCGAGTTGGTGGTTCGGGCCAACGAGGGAAAACCGATTTGTGTGCGTGTGTGTGTTGTATCCCCACGATTCCCCTCGCGTTCTTCGTGTTCATCGCGTTCATCCACCTCCTCCCACGAATTCCACCCAAATCCGTGAATATCGGGCACATCCTTGGGCTTAGCCCTTATCAGGGTCGGCCACACCTTTGGCCGCACCACCCAGGGCACCCCAAGGCCGGCGCCCCAGCCTCCCCTCTCCCCAAACCCTAGCCGCCACTCCTCCACATACAACTCCCGCAGCGCATAGGCGAAGCCGTGCCGGAGTTCAGCACCACCACTGCCACCACGCCGTCGTGCTGCCGGGATTCCGAGGAGGATCTACTACATCCGCTGCCTGCTGGAACGGGGAGGAGGACGTCGTCATCAACACCGAACGTGTGACCCAGTACGGAGGTGTTGCCCGACTGTGGCACCGTCAAGATCTTCTACGCGCTTTTGCAAGCGGCAAGTGATCGACTACATCCACAACGAGATCTAATCTCGTAGGCTTTGGAAATCTTCGAGGGTTAGTCTCATGATCTTCTCGTTGCTACCATCTTCTAGATTGGATCTTGGCTTGTTATTCGTTCTTGTGGTAGGAATTTTTTTCTATGCTATGAATCCCATCAATGGTATCAGAGCCGTGTCTATGCATAGTTTTGTTGCACGAGTAGAACACAATGGTTTTGTGGGCGTTGATGCTTTTGTTGTCTTTAGTTCGTGTACTTTGCATCTTGCGGGATGGTGGGATGAAGCGGCCCGGGCTAACTTTACATGACCGCGTTCATGAGACTTGCTCCACGCTCGACATGCAACTTGTATTGCATAAGTGGCTTTGCGGGTGTCTGTCTCTCTCACCATAGTGAAGATTCAATCTACTCTTTCTATTGACAACACTAGTATCACCGTTGTGGTTCATGTTCGTAGGTAGATTGGATCTTACTCGAAAACCCTAAACCACGTAAAATATGCAAACCAAATTTGAGACGTCTAACTTGTTTTTGCAGGGTTTGGTGATGTGATATGGCCATGATGTGATGATGAATATGTATGAGATGATCATTATTGTATTGTGGCAACCGGCAGGAGCCTTATGGTTGTCTTTATATTTCATGTTGTAGTATTATTTCAAAGTAGTTGTAATAGTTGCTACACACGGTGAACAACCATGAAGATGGCGCCATGGACCTTGACGCTACGCCGACGATGATGGAGATCATGCCCGATGATGATGGAGATCATGTCCGTGCTTTGAAGATGAAGATCAAAGGCGCAAAGACTAAAGGGCCATATCATATCACATATGAATTGCATGTGATGTTGTTAATCCTTTATGCATCTTATTTTGCTTAGATCGCGACGGTAGCATTATAAGATGATCCCTCACATTAATATCAAGATAATAAAGTGTTCTCCCCTCGTATGCACTGTTGCTACAGTTCATCGTTTTGAAGCATCTCGTGATGATCAGATGTGATAGATTCTACGTTCACATACAACGGGTGTAAGCCATGTTGCACACGCGGAAATACTTGGGTTTGCTTGACGAGCCTAGCATGTACAGACATGGCCTCGGGAAAACGGAAACCGAAAGGTTGAACACGAGTCATATGGATGATATGATCAACATGTTGATGTTCACCATTGAAGCTACATCATCTCACGTGATGATCGGTTTTAGTGTAGTGGATGTGGATCGTGTGCCACTTAACATCTATGAGGGATGTTGTATTAAGTGGGAGTTCATTAGTAATTAGATTAAAACTTGAACTAATTATCATGAACATAGTCTGAATAGTATTTTGAATTAAATTTGTAGAATTGGCATCCGTTTTCTACCATGCGCTAGTCTTGTAATTGAGATTGAAATACTGTTAAATCTGACAAGTAACTTTACAGACTGGTGCCGTATTGTTAAAGAATCAAGAAATGATTAAGTCCTATTGCAAACTTTTAGCAAACCTCACATTGTTGATTCAAAGAACAATGGTTTCAAGTAGTACCTAAAATCATCTTGTCTCCATGAAACTTGAAGTTCAAATCCGTTGGAAAAGTAAGGAGCTGGAAATTTTGTTTTCAGAAATAAACGAGGTATGAGATATATGTGATATCTAAAACCTTATTGCAAGATGATAGAATATAATCTAGTGATACTACATAAACTCATAAGTTTTATGGGAATGTACGAAGGTTGTAGACGCCAGGCATTCCAATCCTCCAACTATTGGGGCACTAACGATATTCGCATATCCATGAAATGATCGTCCTTAGTATGCACTGTTGCTAAGACTCGTCGTTTCGAAGCATCTCGTGATGATCGGGTGTTATAGATTATACGTGTGCATACAACGGGTGCAAGCCAGATTTGCACATGCGAATACTGAGGTTAAACTTTACGAGCCTAGCATGTACAGACATGGTCTCGAAAAGTCGTCATGATATGATGGATAAAAATTATGAGTGAAATTGTTCATCATATTACAAAGTTACTAATAGTGAAATCTGGAACACTTGTCATATGATGATCAACTTCAAAGTAAGAACCTCAAGGTTATTGGTATTTGACCAATGGACCTAGAAGTTATTGAAGATGAAATGTTTCCTGAGAATGAGGAAAACTAAAAGAGAAACTACAAAAAGCATTTTGGCAGAAAGAAAAAAAAGACTAGAAAGTCTAGCTCAGGTGTATATAGATGATATACATGTTATGGATGTATTCCTTGTTTGGTCACATAATGAAATTCTTCGGTATTTGTACCAGATTGGTTGGTATGATATGTCATACAATACAACGCAATACAAGAATACGATGGCCTAAGTGACTGATAAGGAATATGGTAATAATGCACGTCTGGAACATAATAAAGAGTTATTATGTTTGTCATTGGCATTCTACCTAGCCCTTATAATTTATAATAAAGAACTTAATAATTGTTATTTTGCTCTGGTCAAATGAAAACAATGAGTTGTTCAAATTATGACATTACTCCATGTACGATGGATAAGTTATTATAAATCTTAATGGTGAAACACACATACATAACACTGACGCTAAAATGTCATAAGGAAAATGATTTGAATTCCACTTATTTGTGGAACCGCCATTTAGGTCATGTTAGAAAGGAGCGCATGAAGAAACTCCATGCAGATGGATTTTTGGAGTCATTTGATTTTTGAATCGTTTGGCATTTGCAAATCTTATATAAAGAGAATGACTGAAATACCGTTCATAGGCCAAGAGTTGAACGGGCAACTAACTAAGTGGAAACATACATGATGATGTATGTGGTTCACTGGGCATAGTTGTGTGCGGGAGATTCTTCTACTTCATGAAAACTTCCAACAATGAATTGAGTATATATATGTGGATATATTCAATAAGGAAGAAGTTTGAAACATTTGAATGGATTCAAATAAATTTCAGCAAGAAGTGGAAATCATCGTAATAGAAAAGTCAAATATCTATGATTTGATCATGGTGGAAATATTTGAATTACGAGTTTTAGCGAACATCTAAGAGAGTTATGAAATTGTTCTACATCTCACGTTTCTTGGAGTATCATAATGATGATGGAGTATCCGAGAGACATATCCAAACCTTGTTGGGTTAAAGATGAGATAAAATAACGCCATTATATTTTTTGTGGATTATGCTTTAGGGACTACTGCTTTTACATTGAATAGAGCTTCATCATGATCCGTTGAAATGACACCATACGAGTTATGGCAAGGGTATAAACCCTAATAGTCCTTTCTTAAATTTTGGTATGCATAGCATAAGTAAATGAGTTTACAACCAAAATCGGATGAATGTCTTTGTTGGTTCTCCCATAGAATTGATTGGGAATTCTTTCCACTATGAAGTCAAAGACAAAAGTGTTTGTCGATGTTTCTTACTTATTTCCAAGAAATTGTTTCTAGCGAAGAATTTGAGTGGGAGGACAATAGAATTTGATAAGGTTCATGAACCTGAGCATGATGATCAGAGTAGCACAGCATCGGAAATGGTTCTGGAAGCAGCTACAAAGATCATGGCTCCCATGTCTACAAAGTGTTATAGTCACGGAGATCAAAGTACTTATTGAACCTTGTAGATGTGGTTTATTTTGTGATCAAATAAATGATTTGTTGACAAAGGATTGTTTTTGAACAATGATAAACCAACTACATACAAAGAAGTTATGATGGGCCCTGACTCCGTTAAAATGGCTATGCGCCATGAAATCCAATATAGGTGAATACTTTTTTAAAGTAAATGGATCTATAAAATAGATGGACTTGGATGGAATATCCTTAAAGAAGCTTAACTTATCGAAAAGTTGTTTACGACAAAGTTCAAAGAGTTGACTACGATAAGATTAGATCTTCCGTAGCAATGCTTATAGTCTATGTGGATTATTCTAGTAATCGCTACATATTTCTTTTATGAGATATGATAGTAGGATGGTAGAAATACATTCCTTACCAGAAGTGTGTATGAAGGATGTATACTAGATACAACCAAGAGTTTTGCTAATCCTTGGAATACTAGATAGGTATACAAACTTCAATTGGATGAAGAGAGTATCACAGAGTTGCAATCTTCACCGGATGAAATGATCAAAGAGATTATGATTTCATCAGAAACGATGAAGATGCTTGCATTTGCAAGAAATTAAGTGGGAGCGCTGAGACATATTTGTAATACTTTATGTAGATGACATATCGTTGATTATAAATAGTGTAATTATATAATTGATTAAAAAGGTTTCATTGAGAATTAACATCAATGAAAGGATATGAATTGAAACATATTTAGTGTCGAGATCTATGAAGATAGATTGAAACACACAATAAGTTTAAGTCAAAGTACATAGAATGGATATTGAAGTAGTTCAATATAGAAATATTAAGAAGGTGTTCTTTTCATGTGAAGGTTTAACAAGACTTGAGTGTATATGCCATTCAATGAGTAAAAAACCATGAGTGATTTTAGATCACGATTAATATGTACACAATCAGATATCATGTGCTCTAAAGTGTTGTGAGCATGTACCAGAATGATTCATATGATGATCATTGGACGATGATGCGTGTAGTTGACACGTCCGTTGGGAACCCCAAAAGGAAGGTGTGATGCGCACAGCGGCAAGTTTCCCTCAGTAAGAAACCAAGGTTTAATCGAACCAGTAGGAGTCAAGAAGCACGTTGAAGGTTGATGGCGGCGGGATGTAGTGCGGCGCAACACCAGAGATTCCGGCGCCAACGTGGAACCTGCACAACACAACCAAAGTACTTTGCCCCAACGAAACAGTGAGGTTGTCAATCTCACCGGCTTGCTGTAACAAAGGATTAACCGTATTGTGTGGAAGATGATTGTTTGCAGAAAACAGTAAAACAAGTATTGCAGTAGATTGTATGCGATGTAAAGAATAGGACCGGGGTCCACAGTTCACTAGAGGTGTCTCTCCCATAAGATAAACATCATGTTGGGTGAACAAATTACAGTTGGGCAATTGACAAATAGAGAGGGCATAACAATGCACATACATATTATGATGAGTACTGTGAGATTTAATTGGGCATTACGACAAAGTACATAGACCGCTATCCAGCATGCATCTATGCCTAAAAAGTCCACCTTCAGGTTATCACCCGAACCCCCTCCAGTATTAAGTTGCTAACAACAGACAATTGCATTAAGTATTGCGCGTAATGTAATCAGTAACTACATCCTCGAACATAGCACCAATGTTTTATCCCTAGTGGCAACAGCACATCCATAACCTTAGAGGTTCTTGTCACTCCTCCAGATTCACGGAGACATGAACCCACTATCGAGCATAAATACTCCCTCTTGGAGTTACTAGCATCAACTTGGCCAGAGCATCTACTAATAACGGAGAGCATGCAAGATCATAAACAACACATAGACATGAATTGATAATCAACATAACATAGTATTCTCTATTCATCGGATCCCAACAAATGCAACATATAGAATTACAGATAGATGATCTTGATCATGTTCGGCAGCTCACAAGATCCAACAATGAAGCACAATGAGGAGAAGACAACCATCTAGCTACTGCTATGGACCCATAGTCCAGGGGTGAACTACTCACTCATCACTCCGGAGGCGACCATGGCGGTGAAGAGTCCTCCGGGAGATGAATCCCCTCTCCGGCAGGGTGCCGGAGGAGATCTCCAGAATCCCCCGAGATGGGATTGGCGGCGGCGGCGTCTCAGTAAGGTTTTCCGTATCGTGGCTTTCGGTACTGGGGGTTTCGCGACGGAGGCTTTAAGTAGGCGGAAGGGCAGGTCAGGGGGCCACACGAGGGCCCCACACCACAGGTCGGCGCGGCCAAGGGCCAGGCCGCGCCGCCCTAGGGTTTGGCCGCCTCGTGGCCCCACTTCGTCTCCTCTTCGGTCTTCTGGAAGCTTCGTGGCAAAATAGGACCCTGGGTGTTGATTTCGTCCAATTCCGAGAATATTTCTTTACTAGGATTTCTGAAACCAAAAACAGCAGAAAACAAAGAATCGGCTCTTCGGCATCTTGTTAATAGGTTAGTTCCAGAAAATGCACGAATATGACATAAAGTGTGCAAAACACATGTAGATAGCATCAATAATGTGGCATGGAACTCAAGACATTATCGATACGTCGGAGACGTATCAGCATCCCCTCGCTTAGTTCTGCTCGTCCCGAGCAGGTAAAACGATAACAAAGATAATTTCTGGAGTGACATGCCATCATAACCTTGATCATACTATTTGTAAACATATGTAATGAATGCAGCGATCAAAACAATGGTAATGACATGAGTAAACAAACGAATCATAAAGCAAAGACTTTTCATGAATAGCACTTCAAGACAAACATCAATAAGTCTTGCATAAGAATTAACTCATAAAGCAATAAATCAAAGTAAAGGTATTGAAGCAACACAAAGGAAGATTAAGTTTCAGCGGTTGCTTTCAACTTATAACATGTATATCTCATGGATAATCGTCAACATAGAGTAATATAATAAGTGCAATATGCAAGTATGTAGGAATCAATGCACAGTTCACACAAGTGTTTGCTTCTTGAGGTGGAGAGAAATAGGTGAACTGACTCAACATAAAAGTAAAAAGAATGGTCCTTCAAAGAGGAAAGCATCGATTGCTATATTTGTGCTAGAGCTTTTATTTTGAAAACATGAAACAATTTTGTCAACGGTAGTAATAAAGCATATGAGTTATGTAAATTATATCTTACAAGTTGCAAGCCTCATGCATAGTATACTAATAGTGCCCGCACCTTGTCCTAATTAGCTTGGACTACCGGATCATCGCAATACACATGTTTTAACCAAGTGTCACAATGGGGTACCTCCATGCCACCTGTACAAAGGTCTAAGGAGAAAGCTCGCATTTTGGATTTCTCGCTTTTGATTATTCTCAACTTAGACATCCATACCGGGACAACATGGACAACAGATAATGGACTCCTCTTTAATGCATAAGCATGTGGCAACAATTATTATTCTCATATGAGATTGAGGATATATGTCCAAAACTGAAACTTCCACCATGAATCATGGCTTTAGTTAGCGGCCCAATGTTCTTCTCTAACAATATGCATGCTTAACCATAAGGTGGTAGATCTCCCTTACTTCAGACAAGACGAACATGCATAGCAACTCACATGATATTCAACAAAGAATAGTTGATGGCGTCCCCAGTGAACATGGTTATCGCACAACAAGCAACTTAATAAGAGATAAAGTGCATAAGTACATATTCAATACCACAATAGTTTTTAAGCTATTTGTCCCATGAGCTATATATTGCAAAGGTGAATGATGGAATTTTAAAGGTAGCACTCAAGCAATTTACTTTGGAATGGCGGAGAAATACCATGTAGTAGGTAGGTATGGTGGACACAAATGGCATAGTGGTTGGCTCAAGGATTTTGGATGCATGAGAAGTATTCCCTCTCGATACAAAGTTTAGGCTAGCAAAGCTATTTGAAACAAACACAAGGATGAAGCGGTGCAGCAAAACTCACATAAAAGACATATTGAAAACATTATAAGACTCTACACCGTCTTCCTTGTTGTTCAAACTCAATACTAGAAATTATCTAGACTTTAGAGAGACCAAATATGCAAACCAAATTTTTAGCATGCTCTATGTATTTCTTCATTAATGGGTGCAAAGTATATGATGCAAGAGCTTAAACATGAGCACAACAATTGCCAAGTATCACATTATCCAAGACATTTTAGCAATTACTACATGTAGCATTTTCCAATTCCAACCATATAACAATTTAACGAAGAAGAAACTTCGCCATGAATACTATGAGTAAAGCCTAAGGACATACTTGTCCATTGATACGTCCAAAACGTATCTACTTTCCCGAACACTTTTGCTATTGTTTTGCCTCTAATTTGTGTATTTTGGATACAACTAACACGGACTAACGCTGTTTTCAGCAGAACTACTCTGGTGTCTCGTTTTTGTGCAGAAATCCAACTTTCGGGAAAATCCTCGGAATCTATGCAGAAGGCCCTATTTTCCCGAATGCGACGGAGCTGAAGGACAAATCAGGTGGAGGCCCGAGGGCCCCACACCATAAGGCGGCGCGGCCTAGGGGGGGCCCGCGCGGCCCTATGGTGTGGCCCCCTCGGCCGGCCTCCGACGCCCTCCTTCGTACTACTTATTGGCCTCGACCTAAAAACGCAGGGGGAGAAGTCGAAGTCGCCAGAAACCCTCCAGAACGCCGCCACATCGCGAAACTCCGTCGCGGGAGTCAGAAGTCTCCGTTCTGGCACTCCGCCGGGACGGGGAATTGGAGGAGATCATCACCGCCATCACCGCCAACGCCTCTACATCAACCAGCCATGTTTCCCCCATCCATGTGTGAGTAATTCCCCCACTGTAGGCCGAAGGGGATGGTAGGGATTGGATGAGATTGGTCATGTAATAGCATAAGATTGTTAGGGCATAGTGCCTAGTGTCCGTAATTGGTACTTTGATGATATTGTTGCAACTTGTTATGCTTAATGCTTGTCACTAGGGCCCGAGTGCCATGATCTCAGATCTGAACATGTTATTGCTTCATCAAGATATTCATTGTTTATGGTCTTACCTATAAGTTGTATACACATGTCGTTGTCCGGAACCAATGGCCCCGAAGTGACAAGAATTGGGACAACCGGAGGGGATGGTAGCGATGTGAGGATCACATGTGTTCACGGAGTGTTAATGCTTTGCTCCGGTACTCTATTAAAAGGAGTACCTTAATATCCAGTAGTTTCCCTTGAGGCCCGGCTGCCACCGGCTGGTAGGACAAAAGATGTTGTGCAAGTTTCTCATTGCGAGCACGCACGACTATATATGGAACACATGCCTATTGATTGCTTTGTACTTGGACACCGTTTTATTATTATCTGCAAATGCCCTGCTATGATTGTTACATGAGTTTCTCTCATCCATGCAACGCCCGTCATCCGTCCCCGTGCCTACAGTATTTTAATCCTGTTGTTTACTAAAATCACAACTGCTGTCTCTGTTACTCTGCTGCTGTTATTTCACTTCTGCTACTGCTATAAAACTGTTACTACTGATAAACTCTTGCGAGCAAGTCTGTTTCCAGGTGCAGCTGAATTGACAACTCCGCTGTTAAGGCTTCCAAGTGTTCTTTGTCTCCCCTTGTGTCGAATCAATAAATTGGGTTTTACTTCCCTCGAAGACTGTTGCGATCCCCTATACTTGTGGGTCATCAAGACTATTTTCTGGCGCCGTTGCCGGGGAGCATAGCTTTATTTGGAAGTTCACTTGGATTAATATTGTTCGCTGCAAATTCTCCATCATGGGTAAACCTCGCGATACTAAGATCGCCATATTACCATCCACTACAAGAAAAGGTACAATTCTGAATACCTCTGCTGCTCTTGATTCACCATCTGTGATTGATAAACTTGTTTCACCGCCACATGCTTCGCATGCGGGTACATCTGCTGAATCTGAACACTCTCATAATATTGATAATGTTTCTGCTATGCTTGATGATAGTGGTTCATTGGGATCTTTTCTAGATGCTACAATTGCTAGGTCTAGACAAATTGAAAATACTGAAACTCCTAATGCTACTACGCCTGTTAGTTCACCTGAACTTGATTATTTTAGTGATGATCCTGATGAAGATTATGTGGAGCTTAATGATGATTTTATTGAAAAATGCAATGCTACTACTGATGCAAGAAAAATTAAAAAGTTGCTTGCAGAACATGCTGTTAGATATAAACTGTCTCCTGATCCTAAGTTTGCCACATCTCCTATAAACATTAGGGATAAAGATTATGATTTTTCTCTTGATCTATCTCATATAGCTATTGTTGAGAAAACACCCTTTTGTGGTACTGAAAAAGAAAGTGTTGTTGAACACATGACTGAGTTATCTACTCTGAGTAGCTTGTTTTCTGATGATGTCAAGATGCGTACTTACTTTGTTGCTAAAATCTTTCCATTCTCATTGAAGGATGACGCTAAAACTTGGTATAATAATTTGCCACCTAATTCTATTAAAAGTCCAAAAGAATTGCTTGATGTCTTCTTCCGCAAATACTTTCCTGCTAGTGCTCAACATATTGCTTTGCAGAGAATTTATAATTTTGACCAGGGAGATGAAGAGAAATTGCCTGAGGCTTGGGCGAGATTCTGCTCTCTTATTAGAGCTCGGCCTGAGCATGATTTGGAAAAGCATGATTTGCTTGATATATTTTATAGTGGACTAACCATTGAGTCTAGGGCATACCTGGATAGTTGTGCTGGTTGTGTTTTCAGGAAAAGAACTCCGGATGACGCTGAAGAATTATTGGCTAAAATAAGCCGGAATCATGATGATTGGACTACGCCTGAACCAACTCCAACGCCAATATTGAAGAAGAGGGGTATGATTAAATTGAATGATGAAGATATGAGGGAAGCCAAGAAGTCTCTCAAGGAGAAAGGTATTAAATCTGAAGATGTGAAGAATCTACCTCCTATAGAAGATATATGTGAGATAATTCCCCCTTCATCCATGATTGAGGTAAACTCCCTTCAACGCTTTACTAGGGAAGATATTCCGTATTCGAAACCTCCTGCACAATGCTTAGATGAGTTTGATAATTATATTGTTAAGCAAGAAAATTTTAATATGAGAGTAGAGAATCACTTAATGGAAAATTCTTGAGCTATTAGTGAATTGCATGATATTGTGGAGAGAACCTCCAATGATGTTAAGATGCTTGTTAAACATTTTCATATGATTCAAACTCAAATTGATCAACTCACTAAAGTGCAAAATGACTTGTTAGGGAATAATTCTAAAGAGAAACATGCTTATGAAGTAACAACTAGAGGTGGTGTCTCTACCCAGGATCCTCTATATCCTGAAGGGCATCCCAAAAGAATTGAACAAGATTCTCAACGCATTGAACCTACTGCTCATTCTAGGAAGAAAAAGAAGAAGAAACATAAAAATGTTGTAGAATCCTCTGAACCTGTTAATGATCCTAATAGTATTTCTATTTCTGATGCTGAAACTGAAAGTGGTAATGAACATGATAATGATAAAGATAATGATAAGAATGATACTCCTGATAAAGAAGAGGTTGAAGAAGAACCTGAAAAGCATGCTAAAAATAAAAAGTATACTAAAGA
The DNA here is from genome assembly GCF_019359855.2 of Lolium perenne. Lineage (NCBI taxonomy): Eukaryota > Viridiplantae > Streptophyta > Magnoliopsida > Poales > Poaceae > Lolium > Lolium perenne. The sequence goes on from NC_067247.2 coordinate 221,342,731, forward strand.
AGAGTTTATTGCTGAGAAACATGGTAATGAAAGAGAACCTTGGGTGCAAAAGCAAATGCCTTTTCCTGCTAAGAAACTAAAATCAAAGGAAGAAGAACACTATAATAAATTTTGCGATTGGATGAAACCTTTATTCTTGCAAATCCCTTTGACTGATGCTATTAAATTGCCTCCTTATTCAAAGTATATGAAAGATATTGTTACTAACAAAAGGAAAATCCCCAATGAGGAAATTTCCACTATGCTTGCTAATTACTCTTTCAATGGCAAAATTCCAAAGAAGTTGGGCGACCCTGTTATACCGAATATTCCTTGTTCTATTAAGAATAATTATGTTAAAACTGCTCTATGTGACTTGGGAGCCGGTGTTAGTGTTATGCCTTTTTCTCTTTATAAGAGACTTTACTTAGATAAGTTGATACCTACTGATATATCTTTGCAAATGGCTGATAAATCTACTGCTATTCCTGTTGGTATATGTGAGAATGTTCCTGTTCAAGTTACTACTAACTGCTTGATATTAACTGATTTTGTTGTGTTGGAAATGCCTGAAGATGATAATATGTCTATTATTCTTGGGAGACCTTTTCTTAACACCGCAGGGGCTGTTATTGATTGCAACAAAGGAAAGGTTACTTTCAATGTTGATGATAGGGAGCATACCGTTTATTTTCCCAAGAGGATTGAGAAAGCATGTGGAGTTAATACTATTTCTAATGTGAGAATTATCAAAGTGGGAACTATTGATTGTCCTATATATGAGCCTAAGGAAGAATATCAAACTCTCGTGATTGGATCCATATCAATACAATTCAAGGTAACATGATTGATTTGAGGTTTATTTCTTCTTATGATATGTAAAATTTATTTGGTGGCAAGACTTGATCAACCTTGTTAACGAATACCTTTTACATGCATAGAGAGGGTAAACAACATCTCTTTCTTCCTCCACTTGCTCTAGTTGCTGTAGCATTTTTAATTTGCAAAGTTCCTTAGTTATTTGGAGATTTCAAAATTTTTCCTGGCCAGTAATAATAAACTAAATACCCAGAAATGTGCGTTTTTCAAAGTTTTCAAAAATTCACAAAAATTATACCGTTGGTCCTATTTTTCGACGAGGCACCTGGGAGCACCAGAGGATGACCTGTGGGGCACCAGAGGGCGCCAAACCACAGGCCGGCGCGGCCAAGGAGGTGGCCGCGCCACCATGTGGTGTGGGCTCCCCTTTGCCCCACTTTGTCATCTCTTTCTCCCAGCACCTTCTCTCTCCCGAAAAAACTCGTACCAAGTTCCTCTCACTCGCGTTTTTGCTCCAGAGCTCCAGATTTCTCGATCTCTTTGCTCAGCCCAGATTTCTGTCTGAAATTTGGCACATTTGCTCTTCGGTATGTGACTCCTCCACCCATCCAAGTAGAATTTTGTTTGGTTGAGTATATCTTGAATATTTTGCTGCTGTAGGTAACTTGTTTAGTGAGCTTGCATGTTTGTTCTAAGTGGTAGAAACTAGTTTTGATGCATGATTAGTACTCTAGCAAGTTCCTATGGTAGTTTCCCTCAATTATATGTCACCAAATCAAATTTTTATATCATTTGTTGAAAATTTCAGAGAAGCTATGAAGAAGTTCAGCTTTGGAGAGTTGTTCAAGAAAGGGACAACCAGCACCAGGAGGCCTTCTAGGGCCGCCACCCGGATTAGGCGATCATACAATGAAGACATCATCGCGCCTAGCTTCGCGCCCGAAGAGGACAACGGGCCTCCTAATGCTTCTACTTTTCCATGCTATGATTTTCTAAGGAATGCAGGGATATTGGAGGATTTCTTAACCCTTGTCAACAGGGTAGGGTTAACCACCTATATGGGAGATGAAAGGGATCAATACTACTTGCTCACCAAAATCTTCGTCGAGAGTTTCCAGTTCAACAACAAACAATATGAGCCAACGGTTGCATTCAGGATCTATGGTAATCCTGTTACTATGCCATTGAAGGATTTTTGTCGTGCCTTGGATATTGCCCCTGTAGGTACAGCAAGTAGGATTGATGACAACCCCCGGGACTTGTTGGAGCTCTATCGAGGGATTACCGATGATGATTGTCGCACCATTCAGCGTGGCAAGATAAGGAATATTCAACTCCCCGCCATTAAGTATTTTGCATACTACATTGCTACTAGCATTCTTGGTAGGGAGAACACTAGCAACATTTCTAGTTACCATCTTGCTTTCTTGAATATTGCACTTACTGGTCAAACATCTTATCACCTTGGTGCTCTTATTGCTCGCCGCCTGACTACCAGGGGGCCTATTTTTGGAGGAACTATCGCACTGCATGTTTTAACATATCTAAATCTTCCTATTGATCCTAATGATGTGCCATTGGCCCCTAGGAAACTTGATATTGTTGCTATGAAGAGTCATCATTTTGTTACCACTGATTCTACTTTAGATAATATGGTGTATAGAATGTTGTTTTCTGACGGGGATGAGAAAGAAATCCCTCTTCCCCAACCGGGTTTGTTAAGTATTGACAGGCAATCATGGTCGTGCACTAAGGAGGAAGTGGATGAGCATTTGAAGATAAAAGACTTCCACCAGCAACATGACTCCGAGGACGTCGGGGCCTCCTACGACCACACCGTCACATATCCGGGTGCTTCTTCTAGCACATACCCGGAATACGATCCATCTTCGTCATACTACGGAGACACTACTTCATGGGATCGATGGGATTGAACTCCACTTAGGCCAAAAGCCTAAGCTTGGGGGGAGGTATACCGGCATCACTCATTCTTTGCATATTATGGTTGCTGGATACTTGTACATACTTGTTTTGTTCGTTTGAGTGGTTTTCTAATGAGAAGAAGATAATATTTGGGGAAGTGCTGCCTGAAAACAGATTCTGGAACGTTACCGTAAAAATTCTCAAAAATAGCCAGAGCGTCATTTTGAGCTGCCAATTTTTGTGCAGGTTCCCCAGGTTGTTATCTAACTTTCATTAGTTGAACACTTTGCGATCTGAGCAACTTAAGATTTTTGTAAAAATCGATTTCTGTACTGCTGTCAGGTTTTGGCAGATTTCTGCCATCTCGCTTTTCTGTGTTTCTTTTAGTTTGCTATTTCTTGTTTTTGCTTTGTTTCCTTCCCAAAACACAAAAAGACCAAAAATATTTCTGTTGTTTCTCTTCACCAATTGTTTGCTTTGGTTTCTTGCATTTGTTTCACTTTATTTGCTATTGCTAGTTTGCTATAAGAAAATCCAAAAAGATTTTGCTTTGTTCGCTTGTTTCCTTTTGCTCTTGTTCTCAAATTCGAAAACACCAAAAATATTTGCTGTTCTTCTTTGTTTTGTAAAGTTCTTTATGAGTTCAATGGTCTTCGGTGGCTGGAGCGTGGTTTTCATTTCATATTATCCAAGCTACACAAGTGAAAAGGCAATAATGACGATCTACGGCAATCTGATTGTGGTGAGAGGCTGGTATGAACTCTATTTGTTTTCATTTTTGTACATATACTCATCCATGTGAGCATGCTTAGTTGGTTCATGTGAGGTATATGTTATTTCAGAAAGTCTAGTAGTTCATGATCTCTCATGTTTAGCTCCAATCTATTAATATGAGTAGCATGTCATGGATGTTTGCTTGCATTGTTTTATTTATAAGTAAGTATGGCATTGTGGTATCCTCCTCTGAATAATTCATTTATATCGACTTGGCACATGCTCACGCATGCATATGACTGAACAAAAAGTCAATTAAGCCTCGATGACCTATATTGCTTCAGAGTTCTTGTATCACTTTTATGCCTCCGTTAATTTATTTTGCCGCAAGCATGATTATGACAAGCTTTGCTCTCTTGATTTGTCGCTCCCTAGTCTATTGCTAGCCTTCACTTGTACTGAGCGGGAACGCTGCTCGTGCTTCCAAACACCTGAAAACCAAGTTGTTCCAAAGTGTCCACCATAAATACCTATGCATGGCATTTTGAACCATTCCAAGTAAATTCTCATGCGCTACCTTTAAAACCTTCAAAATGTTTCTCAATTTGTGTTTATGTTTCATAGCTCATGAGGAAGTATGTGGTGTTTAGCTTTCAACCTCGTCATTTACTTTTGACAGACTCTCATATGGACTAGTGGCACATCCGCTTATCCAATAATTTTGCAAAAAGAGCTGGCAATGGGATTCCCAGTCCCAAATTAATTAACTTAAATAGACACTCCTCCATGGTTTGTGATTGTTGGACGGCACCCGAAGGATTCGGTTAGCCATGGCTTGTGTAAGCAAAGGTTGGGGGGAGTGTCATCATCATAATAAAACTAAAATAAAAAGGCACTCCTTCATGGTATGAGATTGTTGGCAGGCACCCGAAGATTCGGTTAGCCATGGTTTGTGAAAGAAAGGTTGGAAGGAGTGCCAAATAAATATGCAATAATTCATGGGAGCTGCTCTTGAAAGTCCGGTTGGCGAGGTAGTTAGTGTACCCATTACCATTCGTTGACAACAACAAACACCTCTCAAAACAATTTTACTCCTGATTTCAAAAATGAAAAGCTCTAGCGCATGTTAATCCCTGCTTCCCTCTGCGAAGGGTCAATCTTTTACTTTTATGTTGTGTCTCCATTATTTCTTTGAGCACTATCTTGAGAGCACAACTGTCATTCTTAGTATAATATGCTTGTCTCAAAATATGATTGATTGTGGTATAACTTTGATGCATTTATCTTTTGACAATCACTACTTCTAGTCTTTCTATGAACTCCAGAGGTGCCCGGGCATTTATGTTTTGCCAATCAAATACAGGCAAGCGAGATACCACTTTATCATACTCTCTTATGAACATTGCAATCCTGCTTATATACATGATTCATGATGCTTATTATTAATTGTTGGTACCTCTCCATGATCGACATAGCTGTTAGATGATCTTATTTGCATGTATCTCATTATGAACTGCTTAAGTATTAGCCATAGCATGAGAATATATACATCATATGAGCAAATGTGTTCATGAAAGTTCTTTTATCGCTCGCTTGTTAATCGAATTGCTTGAGGACAAGCAATAAGCTAAGCTTGGGGGGAGTTGATACGTCCAAAACGTATCTACTTTCCCGAACACTTTTGCTATTGTTTTGCCTCTAATTTGTGTATTTTGGATACAACTAACACGGACTAACGCTGTTTTCAGCAGAACTGCTCTGGTGTCTCGTTTTTGTGCAGAAATCCAACTTTCGGGAAAATCCTCGGAATCTATGCAGAAGGCCCTATTTTCCCAGAATACTGACGGAGCCAGAAGGACAAATCAGGTGGAGGCCCGAGGGCCCCACACCATAAGGCGGCGCGGCCTAGGGGGGGCCCGCGCGGCCCTATGGTGTGGCCCCCTCGGCCGGCCTCCGACGCCCTCCTTCGGACTACTTATTGGCCTCGACCTAAAAACGCAGGGGGAGAAGTCGAAGTCGCCAGAAACCCTCCAGAACGCCGCCACATCGCGAAACTCCGTCGCGGGAGTCAGAAGTCTCCGTTCTGGCACTCCGCCGGGACGGGGAATTGGAGGAGATCATCGCCGCCATCACCGCCAACGCCTCTACATCAACCAGCCATGTTTCCCCCATCTATGTGTGAGTAATTCCCCCGCTGTAGGCCGAAGGGGATGGTAGGGATTGGATGAGATTGGTCATGTAATAGCATAAGATTGTTAGGGCATAGTGCCTAGTGTCCGTAATTGGTACTTTGATGATATTGTTGCAACTTGTTATGCTTAATGCTTGTCACTAGGGCCCGAGTGCCATGATCTCAGATCTGAACATGTTATTGCTTCATCAAGATATTCATTGTTTATGGTCTTACCTATAAGTTGTATACACATGTCGCTGTCCGGAACCAATGGCCCCGAAGTGACAAGAATTGGGACAACCGGAGGGGATGGTAGCGATGTGAGGATCACATGTGTTCACGGAGTGTTAATGCTTTGCTCCGGTACTCTATTAAAAGGAGTACCTTAATATCCAGTAGTTTCCCTTGAGGCCCGGCTGCCACCGGCTGGTAGGACAAAAGATGTTGTGCAAGTTTCTCATTGCGAGCACGCACGACTATATATGGAACACATGCCTATTGATTGCTTTGTACTTGGACACCGTTTTATTATTATCTGCAAATGCCCTGCTATGATTGTTACATGAGTTTCTCTCATCCATGCAACGCCCGTCATCCGTCCCCGTGCCTACAGTATTTTAATCCTGCTGTTTACTAAAATCACTACTGCTGTCTCTGTTACTCTGCTGCTGTTATTTCACTACTGCTACTGCTATAAAACTGTTACTACTGATAAACTCTTGCGAGCAAGTCTGTTTCCAGGTGCAGCTGAATTGACAACTCCGCTGTTAAGGCTTCCAAGTGTTCTTTGTCTCCCCTTGTGTCGAATCAATAAATTGGGTTTTACTTCCCTCGAAGACTGTTGCGATCCCCTATACTTGTGGGTCATCATCCATATGCAACAGCGGAGCGTGTCTCTCTCCCATACAGTGAATGCTAGGATCCATTTTATTCAAACAAAAATAAAAACAAAAACAAAAACAAACCGACGCTCCAAGCAAAGCACATAAGATGTGATGGAATAAAAATAAAGTTTCAGGGGAGGAACTTGATAATGTTGTCGATGAAGAAGGGGATGCCTTGGGCATCCCCAAGCTTAGACGCTTGAGTCTTCTTAGAATATGCAGGGGTGAACCACCGGGGCATCCCCAAGCTTAGAGCTTTCACTCTCCTTGATCATATTGCATCATACTCCTCTCTTGATCCTTGAAAACTTCCTCCACACCAAACTCGAAACAACTCATTAGAGGGTTAGTGGACAATAAAAATTAACATGTTCAGAGGTGACACAATCATTCTTAACACTTCTGGATATTGCATAAAGCTACTGGACATTAATGGATCAAAGAAATTCATCCAACATAGCAAAAGAGGCAATGCGAAATAAAAGGCAGAATCTGTCAAAACAGAACAGTCCGTAAAGATGGATTTTATTGAGGCACCAGACTTGCTCAAATGAAAATGCCCAAATTAAATGAAAGTTGCGTACATATCTGAGGATCACGCACGTAAATTGGCTTAATTTTCTGAGCTATCTACAGGGAGCCAGGTCGGAATTCGTGACAGCAAAGAAATCTGAAACTGCGCAGTAATCCAAATCTAGTATGAACTTTACTATCAAAGACTTTACTTGGCACAACAAAACACAAAACTAAGATAAGGAGAGGTTGCTACAGTAGTAAACAACTTCCAAGACACAAAATAAAAACAAAGTACTGTAGTAAAACATGGGTTGTCTCCCATAAGCGCTTTTCTTTAACGCCTTTCAGCTAGGCGCAGAAAGTGTAAATCAAGTAACATCAAGAGACGAAGCATCAACATCATAATTTGTTCTAATAAAAGAATCATAAGGTAACTTCATTCTCTTTCTAGGGAAGTGTTCCATACCTTTCTTGAGAGGAAATTGATATTTAATATTACCTTCCTTCATATCAATAGTAGCACCAACGGTTCGAAGAAAAGGTCTTCCCAATATAATGGGGCAAGATGCATTGCATTCAATATCCAAGACAACAAAATCAACGGGAACAAGGTTATTGTTAACCATAATATGAACATTATCAACTCTCCCCAAAGGTTTCTTTTTAGCATTATCAGCGAGATTAACATCCAAATAACAATTTTTCAATGGTGGCAAGTCAAGCATATCATAGACTTTCTTAGGCATAACAGAAATACTTGCACCAAGATCACATAAAGCATTACAATCAAAATCATTGACCCTCATTTTAATGATGGGTTCCCAACCATCCTCTAGTTTTCTAGGAATAGAAGTTTCAAGTTTTAGTTTTTCTTCTCGAGCTTTTATGAGAGCATTTGTAATATGTTTTGTGAAAGCCAAGTTTACAGCGCTAGCATTGGGACTCTTAGCAAGTTTTTGTAAGAACTTTATAACTTCAGAGATGTGGCAATCATCAAAATCTAAATCATTATGAGCTACAGCAATGGGATCATCATCCCCAAGGTTGGAAAAAATTTCAGCAGTTTTATCACAAGCAATTTCAGGCAGTTTTGTACGCTTTGCACTAGGAGTAGAAACATTGCCAACACCAATTATTTTACCATTAATAGTAGGAGGTGCAGCAACATGTGAAGAATCAACATTACTTGTGGTGGTAATAGTCCAAACTTTAGCTACATTCTTCTCTTTAGCTAGTTTTTCATTTTCTTCTCTATCCCACCTAGCACGCAATTCAGCCATCAATCTTATATTCTCGTTAATTCTAACTTGGATGGCATTTGCTGTAGTAACAATTTATTTTCAATATCCCTATTAGGCATAACTTTCGATTTCAAAAGATCAACATCAGAGGCAAGACTATCAACCTTAGAAGCGAGAATATCAATTTTATTGAGTTTTTCCTCAACAGATTTGTTAAAGGCAGTTTGTGTACTAATAAATTCTTTAAGCATAGCTTCAAGTCCAGGGGGTGTGTTCCTATTATTATTGTAAGAACTCCCATAAGAATTAGCATAACCGTTACCATTATTATAAGGATATGGCCTATAGTTATTACTAGAATTGTTCTGATAAGCATTGTTGTTGAAATTATTATTTTTAATGAAGTTTACATCAACATGTTCTTCTTGGGCAACCAATGAAGCTAACGGAACATTATTAGGATCAAAATTAGTCCTATTATTCACAAGCATAGACATAATAGCATCAATCTTATCATTCAATGAAGAGGATTCTTCAACAGAATTTACCTTCTTACCTTGTGGAGCTCTTTCCGTGTGCCATTCAGAGTAATTAATCATCATATTATCAAGGAGCTTTGTTGCTTCACCAAGAGTGATGGACATAAAAGTACCTCCAGTAGCTGAATCCAATAGGTTCCGCGAAGAAAAATTCAGTCCTGCATAAAAGGTTTGGATGATCATCCAAGTAGTCAGTCCATGGGTTGGGCAATTTTTAACCAAAGATTTCATTCTTTCCCATGCTTGTGCAACATGCTCAGTATCTAATTGTTTAAAATTCATTATGCTACTCCTCAAAGATATAATTTTAGCAGGGGGATAATATCTACCAATAAAAGCATCCTTGCATTTAGTCCATGAATCAATACTATTCTTAGGCAGAGATAGCAACCAATCTTTAGCTCTTCCTCTTAATGAGAAAGGGAACAATTTTAATTTTATAATGTCACCATCTACATCTTTATATTTTTGCATTTCACACAATTCAACAAAATTATTAAGATGGGCAGCAGCATCATCAGAACTAACACCAGAAAATTGCTCTCGCATAACAAGATTCAGTAAAGCAGGTTTAATTTCAAAGAATTCTGCTGTAGTAGCAGGTGGAGCAATAGGTGTGCATAAGAAATTATTATTATTTGTGGTTGTGAAATCACACAACTTAGTATTTTCAGGGGTGGCCATTTTAGCAGTAGTAAATAAAGCAAACTAGATAAAGTAAATGCAAGTAACTAATTTTTTTTGTGTTTTTGATATAGAGTGCAAGACAGTAAATAAAGTAAAGCTAGCAACTAATTTTTTTTGTGTTTTGATATAATGCAGCAAACAAAGTAGTAAATAAAATAAAGCAAGACTAAAACAAAGTAAAGAGATTGGGATGTGGAGACTCCCCTTGCAGCGTGTCTTGATCTCCCCGGCAACGGCGCCAAAAAATAGCTTGATGTCTACGCCCCCTCCTTTTCCTGTAGACAGTGTTGGGCCTCCAAGAGCAGAGGTTTGTAGAACAGCAGCAAGTTTCCCTTAAGTGGATCACCCAAGGTTTATCGAACTCAGGGAGGAAGAGGTCAAAGATATCCCTCTCATGCAACCCTGCAACCACAAAGCAAGAAGTCTCTTGTGTCCCCAACACACCTAATAGGTGCACTAGTTCGGCGAAGAGATAGTGAAATACAGGTGGTATGAATAAGTAGTAGCAACGCAGCAGTAGTAACGCAGTAAAACAGTAAACAAGCAGCGATAGCAGTATTTAGGAACAAGGCCTAGGGATCATACTTTCACTAGTGGACACTCTCAACATTGATCACATAACAGAATAGATAAATGCATACTCTACACTCTTGTTGGATGATGAACACCATTGCGTAGGATTACACGAACCCTCAATGCCGGAGTTAACAAGCTCCACAATTCAATGTTCATATTTAAATAACCTTAGAGTGCATGAAAGATCAACACGACTAAACCAAGTACTAACATAGCATGCACACTGTCACCTTCACACTATGTAGGAGGAATAGATCACATCAATACCATCATAGCAATAGTTAACTTCATAATCTACAAGAGATCATAATCATAGCATACGCCAAGTACTAACACGGATGCACACACTGTCACCATTACACCGTGCAGGAGGAATAAAACTACTTTAATAACATCACTAGAGTAGCACATAGATAAATTGTGATACAAAACACATTGCAATCATAAAGAGATATAAATAAGCACTTCACTATGCCATTCATAATAGTGAATAAGTATTCTGTGAAATATAGCCTAAGAGACCCACACGGTGCACACACTGTCACCTTTACACACGTGGGACAAGGAGTCTCCGGAGATCACATAAGTAAAATTAACTTGACTAGCATAACGACATCTAGATTACAAGCATCATCATATGAATCTCAATCATGTAAGGCAGCTCATGAGATTATTGTATTGAAGTACATAGGAGAGAGATGAACCACATAGCTACCGGTACAGCCCCGAGCCTCGATGGAGAACTACTCCCTCCTCATGGGAGACAGCAGCGGTGATGGAGATGGCGGTGGTGTCGATGGAGGAGCCTTCCGGGGGCACTTCCCCGTCCTGGCGGCGTGCCGGAACAGAGACTCCTGTCCCCCAGATCTTGGCTTCGCGATGGCGGCGGCTCTGGATGGTTTCTCCGTATCGTGGCTCTCGGTACTGGGGGTTTCGCGACGGAGGCTTTAAGTAGGCGGAAGGGCAGGTCAGGGGGCCACACTAGGGCCCCACACCACAGGTCGGCGCGGCCAAGGGCCAGGCCGCGCCGCCCTAGGGTTTGGCCGCCTCGTGGCCCCACTTCGTCTCCTCTTCGGTCTTCTGGAAGCTTCGTGGCAAAATAGGACCCTGGGCGTTGATTTCGTCCAATTCCGAGAATATTTCTTTACTAGGATTTCTGAAACCAAAAACAGCAGAAAACAGCAACTGGCTCTTCGGCATCTTGTTAATAGGTTAGTTCTAGAAAATGCACGAATATGACATAAAGTGTGCATAAAACATGTAGATATCATCAATAATGTGGCATGGAACACAAGAAATTATCGATACGTCGGAGACGTATCAGACGACAGTAAGAATATCCTTGGGTACTTTAGAAGAACCAAGGATATATATAGTTTTATATGGGGTAATGACAAACAAATCGTTGTAAGGTGTTGCACCGATATTAGTTTGGTCACATATAAAAATGAATTTCAAATCTAAATTAGACTAAGTGTTGTTTAAAAGGTAGCACAATGCTAGATTTAGAAGAGTTATAAATATTGTGACGGATTCTACAAATGAAGGTAGAGTATGTCATTGTTTTGACAATGACTGAGGATGTTTAAGTCAAGGAGTTCTTTGAGAACTTGGTGTAGTTCCGATAGTGTCAGAACTTTGAAGCTATATTGTGTATGATAATATAAGTGACATATTTCAGACCGCGGAATTAAGGTTACACCAGAAGACTGAGCATATATGATTAATGCCGACTCATTTGGAAAATGAGTGATGCGTTGAGACACAAATGAATTGCAAAATACATGCGTTTCTAAGCGTGTCAGATCCGTTGACTAAAACCTCCCCCGTGAGCAAAACATGATAAAGCACCAGAAGGCCAAGGTGTTATATCTTTACAAATGTAAACTAGATTATTGACTCTAGTGCAAGTGGGAGACTGTTGGAGATATGCCCAAGAGGCAATAATAAAATGGTTATTATAATATATCTTTGTGTTTATGATAAATGTTTGCATACCATGCTATAATTGTATTAACCGAAACATTTATACATATGTGTTATGTAAACAACAAGGAGTCCCTAGTAAGCCTCTTGTATAACTAGCTTGTTGATTAATAGATGATCAAGGTTTCGTGATCATGAACATTGGATGTCATTAATAACAAGGTTATGTCATTAGGTGAATGATATAATGGACATACACCCAAATAAGCGTAGCATAAAGGTCACGTCATTAAGTTCAGTTTGCTATAAGCTTTCGATACATAGTTACCTAGTCCTTCGACCATGAGATCATGTAAATCACTTATACCAGAAGGGTACTTTGATTACATCAAACGCCACTACGTAAATGGGTGGTTATAAAGGTGGGATTAAGTATTCGGAAAGTATGAGTTGAGGCATATGGATCAAGAGTGGGATATTGTCCATCCCGATGACGGATAGATATACTCTGGGCCCTCTCGGTGGAATGTCGTCTGATTAGCTTGCAAGCATATGAATGGTTCATAAGAGATGACATACCACAGTACGAGTAAAGAGTACTTGTCGGAGACGAGGTTGAACAAGGTATGGAGATACCGATGATCAAACCTCGGACAAGTAAAATATCGCGTGACAAAGGGAATCGGTATCGTATGTAAATGGTTCAATCGATCACTAAGTTATCGTTGAATATGTGGGAGCCATTATGGATCTTCAGATCCCGCTATTGGTTATTGGCCGGAGAGAAGTCTCAACCATGTCTGCATAGTTCACGAACCGTAGGGTGACACACTTAAGGTTTGATGTCGTTTTAAGTGGATATGGAATATGTAATAGAGTTCGAAGTTTTGTTCGGAGTCTCGGATGGGATCCAGGACATCACGAGTAGGTCCGGAATGGTCCGGAGAATAAGATTCATATATAGGAAGTCACTTTCCAAGTTTGGAAATGATCCGATGAATTTATGGAAGGTTCTAGAAAAGTCCGGAAGAAATCACCATGGAAGGGGACGCCACCTAGCTTGGCCGGCCAGCCAAAGGGGGGAGGAGTCCCAGGTGGACTCCACCATAGGTGGCCGGCCACACCATCAAGGAAAGGGAGGAGTCCCACCCCAAGTAGGATTGGTCTATTTGGCAGTTTTTGAATTGGGGTCTTATTCGAAGACTTGGGCAACCCTAGATGTGTTCCACCTATATATAGATGAGGAGAGGGAGGGGGCCAGCCACACCTTTGTCCGCACCACCCAGGGCACCCCAAGGCCGGCGCCCCAGCCTCCCCTCTCCCCAAACCCTAGCCGCCGCTCCTCCACATACAACTCCTGCAGCGCGTAGGCGAAGCCCTGCCGGAGTTCTCCACCACCACCGCCACCACGCCGTCGTGCTGCCGGGATTCCGAGGAGGATCTACTACATCCGCTGCCCGCTGGAACGGGGAGGAAGACGTCGTGATCAACACCGAACGTGTGACCGAGTCTGCCCGACTGTGGCACCGTCAAGATCTTCTACGCGCTTTTGCAAGCGGCAAGTGATCGACTACATCCACAACGAGATCTAATCTCGTAGGCTTTGGAAATCTTCGAGGGTTAGTCTCATGATCTTCTCATTGCTACCATCTTCTAGATTGGATCCTGGCTTGTTATTCGTTCTTGCGGTAGGAAATTTTTTGTTTTCTATGCTACGAATCCCATCACCGGCACCATCCAGGCGTGGGTGATTGACGCTGACGTCGGGTGGTAGGTGCTCGGCTGGATGTGAAAGAAGCCGCGTGTGGCGATCATCCTGCCGGCAAACCGACGAGTAGGGCCTCGTTGTAGATCTGAGGCTAGAGCTCCACGCCCCACGGTGGGCGCCACTGTCGTGGATATGACCAAGGTAGGTACTACAGGGTATAGCACTTCATTGATGCGAGGCAAGTTAGACGTAGCCATCTACGGATCGAGGTGCACAGGGACACGGGTTTTACCCAGATTCAGCCCATCCGAAGGAGTAAAAGCCCTATGTCATGCTAGATTGTATTGCTTGAGATTGATTATAATTGGGGTCTCAGTCGGCGTGGCGACTAGGTGAGGGAGAATGAGATCGGATCCCTCATAGGGTTTAGGCCAGGGGTCTATATAGGCACCCCTGGTCTAGGGTTACATGGAGATAAGATCGAGCGTATCTGATGGCTATAAGACTGGGATCCTTTATCCCGCGCCCAAGTCTTCAACCGTCTTCAGTCGCGCAAGCCTATGAGCTAGTCGCCCGCTCTCCAGGGATTTAGGCCCAGCCGCCCATGGGCTCAAGTAGCGGAGGAACTGAGGAACTCCATATTCAATAGGTCACCTTTTTGACGGATAATCTCACACTTGCTAGAGCTTCAGCTGCTCAAAAGATTTCTGATGTTCAAGTGCCTTGGGAGCTTAGGGAACAGATAGCGCAATACAAAAGATCCTCCATGAATCTACAATCAAGCATCTTCCATGTCAAGAGAGAAATAAAGGGTGTAACCCACAGCTGTGTACAGCATAACAGGCAATTACGTAAGAGGACTTTTACGGTACCCCTAAACTATTAATAACCGTCTATTTCTACTGATCCAATGGCCTGCATGGTGTGGTACTCCACGATGGACACACGGAGTACTCAACCAAAAATTCAGCCGAAACTCACGGAGTACCTCCACCGGAAGGGTATTTTGGTCTTTTCTTTCTCATACTTTTTTGGCCAAAGTTTTTCTGTGGAGTCATCTCCAAATCAGATCAACGGCAAAAGCTAATCGGGAAATGTGAGGATTATCCGGCCGGGACGAGGCACCGCGCGGCCCTGGTGGACAGCACACCCATAGAGGAGCGTTGACGCTGGGGTACGAGTAAATTAAAGGCCATAGCTGCCGGCAGCGGCAGCGGGGAATAGGAGGAGGGATCACCGCACACCTCTCCGTGTGTCACCACTCGCCATGGCTGCCGCCGTCAGAGAACATGAGAAGGAGCTCCATATAGTACTGGTCCGTGCGGTACTGCTCGCCGGAGCTGCCATCGCTAAAAGGGAATGCGCTTCAAGTTCCACTAAAGCAAATAATCTAGCTCGTCTAAATTAATTTCTCGCTAGATCAATCGATCAACGCATAAGGACCAGTATTAGCAGATAATTAGACAAAAGATCATCTCATGAAATACATTGTAGTACTGCCAGTATCACTGTATTAGAACACATGGTAAGGACGCCGGCGTGAGATGATATGGATCAGTCGTTGGCGGTGGCGAGCTGGAGTGTTGGACCCAGCTCTTCCTCCGGGATTACGCCGATCGATGGTGCAGTCGGAACTCTGGTAGGCAGCATTGAGTAGCGCGTACTCGCGGTAGGCTTGCGCCACGAGATCGTCGCTGAGCATGCTAGTGCGTCAGGCAGATCATGCACACCTCGACCTTGCAGTCGTGCGAGGCGGCTGCGCAGTGGAGCCGCCGTGCGCGAGGAAATCAATCCAGATCGTGTGCTTCTGGGTCTATTGGGATGACAGGATAAAAAGACCAAACCACCCTCTATTATTAACGGCCAGATTTACATGGTACTCCAGCCCTTGGTTTTGGAGTATGAGGGTACTGTAAAAGTTGCCTTACGTAATCTCAGTCATCGCCTATCTTTAGCTGTTCAAATTCAGCTCATGCATTGTCTCTTTGCTTCAGCTTTTCAAAACCTTGATCTTCAAGAGACTACAATCCATGCTGTAAACTAGTTGAGAGCTGAATCAAATTTGGCGTCCCCTTTGTTCAAAAAAAAAACCTTGGCAAGATTTATTCAAAATTACTGGTAGTCCTTGCGAATGATTAACCGTGCTGCTCCTAATGCGGATATGTCACACCCCGTTGCCGCCGGTGTGGATCGGGGCGTGAGGTCGATACAATGGTGGCTTGTGGTAGCCACCGGACCTGAGGAAGAAGAAGATCAGAGGAGAGCAGGAGATGCACAGAGGAGGGAGAGAACCAGACGGGTTCAGTTCATTTCATTTCTCTTCGATGGCTCTCGTGTTGACCTCCTGTGCCTCTTTATCCTCCCGTCTCCAAGGCATGTTCGGTTGGGCCAAGACCATGTCAGCAGCCCATCCCTTAGATGTAGCCCAGGTTGTACGTGAGGTGTTACACTACCGCCCTGGCAAAACATTGCTTGTCCCCAAGCAATGGCGTGATCAGGTCGCAATAGTTGGCCACCCACACTTTGGCATTGAGGTTGCCTGGCCAGCTTGTTTCACCACTCATTGTCGACAACAATCCGCCAGGATCCCATTGTTTATGTGCAGCCAAGACCTCAACAGAACTCACAGTAGGTATGATAAGTATCCAGTAGACACCTTGAGGTTCCAGAACAATTAGAAGAGCAAACCCTTGTAGTCCATGCAGTGACAAGGAAAGTTCTGTAATCACCACAAACATAGTAGTGTTCTGTTCATGATCAAGTACTGGAAAAAAATCCCTTCCAGTAGGCTTGTCTTTGGCTCCCACGATTACAACACCCGGTAGTTCCAACGTAGAACCTTCCCAACTAGTTGCAGTTGATCCATTTGCAATAAGCTCTGTTACTCCTTCAGAATTAACTGAGCAGATGACAGGATCTGAAGGCCAATACATTTGCATTGAAGCATTCACTTCCAGTTCAAAAGTCATGACATTCCTGTGCATGTTCTGATTTTGCACAACGACATGCCTGAAGTGCTGCTCTGATCCAGTAGCAGCAGTGGCCTCATTAACCAAAATAAGTATCAAATGCCCATGAAGCTGAACTGCATATTTTGAATTCAGACTAAAGCTTGGTTGGTTGTCGCCTCTGGACTCAAAAGCTACCATGCATAGGAATCCTTCATACGTTTGTATAGTGTTGCCAAGATACATGTTCTGAAACATGTCAACAGGACTCACTACCAATAGAAAGCTCTGTTGTATAATGCACGCTACCTCTCCAAGAGTGAGGTTAAGCAAGATAGAAACGTCATCGGCCTCAGGAGTGGCAGTGACAAAGGCCCCATGAATTATGTTGCTTCTAAATGCTTGATACGAAGGTGATGCTAATCTTTTTGTATACAGTAAAGATGTGCACGCTGATAATTCATGAACCAACACGGATTCAGGTTGTGCTCCTTCAAGAGCATGACAGAAAAACCTGGCAACATAACTTGGTCTGCATATCTTTGCAGCTAGAGATGGAGATGCACATTGAGTCACAACACCTAGAATTTCAGCATCCTTGGCAAGCACTTCAGGAGAGTCCGATGAGCTAAACTTGTTTGCGACCATTCCAAGGAAATCTGAATTTTCTAACCATTGCACTGTATCAACACAGTTTGAATATACAGTCTCATTCGCATGAAGCAGACGTATCAGCACCTCTCTTATTGATGTGATGCCAATCCATTCGACCAGTTGGACAACTAATTCTGGATGCTCCTGAACATAATTCATACATGAGGCAATGTTCTGCAGCATCAAATAAATTACCACCTTACTGAAGCAGCCAGATAATAATGTGCTGAAGGAGCGACTTTTTACAGCATCATGAACTTCTTTAACGACATAACAAGCCAACTTCTCAACCTGGGTCTTGTCATGCAAGTTATTTATGAACCTGGTATTCAGTGCTTGATCATGGAATCCAGGGCTGAAACCACTTCGACACCATGGCAACCATTTATCCATCACCAAATAGGAGCTTGACATGCCATTGTGCCCAGAACGGAAAGCATGTGGAGGTATATTCACAAGTAAGAAATGACTACCTTCCCTAGTGTTAGTCCATGGGTAAAACGCATGACATCTCCATGGCAGATCATCATGTGACACTTCATCATCAGAAGCTACACACAGATCCAAATCCAGCTCCAGGAAAAGTGAGAGGCCACCAACATGAGTGAGCACCTCATTAGTAGAACCCAATCCCTGCTCCAAAAACAGAGACATGCCTCCGGCAGTAGGGCAAACTTCACCCACAAGCTCCATGCTGTGCATCTTAGATACCACCACCTCGGCATGTTCTGCAGAATTGTCGGGGAACAGGGATACGCCTCCAACATTGGTTAGAACATCATCATAACTAGCGGCAGTGGGCTCTGGAATTTGAGTGACATCCCTCGAGCTTGTCTCACACCACCTCAGTTTATGCTCGACTGTATCGTGTGTCTCAAAATCCTCAGCAGCAAAGTGTTCTTCCACGGTTACTGGCATGGTCACCGGTGGTGGCTTGGCTAGTTGCCTGGTAGCAAGGGTGGACGTCGCGGCAGTGGTGAAGGATCCACAGTTGACCCTTTCTGCATTTGACTCCTGCCGGGCCTGATGCAGTATCATTGTGCTTCGGTTCTCGAAGCTCGACACTCCATTGCCACAACTCGGGAGAATTCCTTTCCCACGAACTTGGAAAGCCTCCAGATCAGATGGAAGCGGTTGCACCTGGAGCTTCTGATGAATATCACAAACACCAAATTTTGCTTCCACGGCATCCATGAACTCGGACCAATCACCAACCACTTGACGCAATCTGTATGCTTCAAACCACTCTTTGGCTTTGCCATCCATGTGCATTCTGGCTGCAGTAGTCCACAAAGGCTTACTTATGTTGAATTTTGTGAAGTACTCGAGGCACTTATCTCGCCACAGCCATGGGTTATCACCATTAAAGCGAGGGAATGAGATATGTGGTAGTAGTGGGCGTCGCTCTGCCAGAGGCACCTTCACTTGACATGGAAGACTATGCGGCATATCAGTGTCGGCATAGTGAGCACGTGCACCCGGATCAACCAGTGAGCTAGTGAGGGAAGGCGTCGAACAGCATGTATGCATGTTCACTGCCGACCCAGCCAGAACTTGCGACTTGTCACTCCCAGCATGGTTGACGCCAACGCTGCCAGCCAAACAAAGTGTCGAACACCTTGTGGGCGTAGTAGTAGCGAGGATGGTGTCCTGCGTAGGGGCACCAACAACCGTAACCAGATGCTTGGGGATGAGCGAGGACGATGAAGGCTTGGTTTCCGGCTTCTCCCCAACTCGATCATGCACAAACGTTGGCATTGTCGTGGTGGCAAACGAAGCCATGGTGGCCACCTGCCCTTCACGCTCCTTGACCGCCAAACGCTGACCAGAAGAAGCCAGCAACACGAGTGACTCGTTGAGGCTTGCCATGATTGCCGCTAGTCTCGCCTCCGTCGTGATATCCGCCGCCCCCATCGCCTCAGCACCACCAAATAGAATCGGGGAAAAAAAAATTGGGGGAAATTTTTCGGTGGGATTTGGTGGAAGTAACCTTGCTCTAGATACCAAGTTGTCACACCCCGTTGCCGCCGGTGTGGATCGGGGCGTGAGGTCGATACAATGGTGGCTTGTGGTAGCCACCGGACCTGAGGAAGAAGAAGATCAGAGGAGAGCAGGAGATGCACAGAGGAGGGAGAGAACCAGACGGGTTCAGTTCATTTCATTTCTCTTCGATGGCTCTCGTGTTGACCTCCTGTGCCTCTTTATCCTCCCGTCTCCAAGGCATGTTCGGTTGGGCCAAGACCATGTCAGCAGCCCATCCCTTAGATGTAGCCCAGGTTGTACGTGAGGTGTTACAGGATAGGAGAGGGAAAATGACTATCTTTGATACGCACCTAACACTCAATGCACCGAGAAAAACTCCAGCGACCTGAGCTGGGCTGGGTGAAGGTAAATTGTGATGTTGCGTTTACAGAAAATACTCTGAGTGGAGCGTGGGGAGCAATAGCAAGAAAGCATGATGAGTTAGTTCTATTCTCGGCCAGGGATGTTATCCCTCACTACTGAAAATCTAGTCTGTGAAACGGATTGCAGTTCTCTTAAAAGATCGTTCATCCAGGTGTTGCTGATAGATCGCAGGTGAGTATCATTACGGAGGATTTTTAACCCTGGAAGGGAGAATGATTAAACTAGTTGGAAGGGATAACTTGCTCAGCTAGGACATAGAGAATTGTGTTGTCGTGTTATGCAATGTCAGATTCCGTCCTGGAGATTGCATTGCAATATTGTATGAACAGTTTTACCAATCAATTAATTTAAAACATCCTTCGTGTGCTTAAGATGGCTCCTTTAACGTAAGTGGGGAGCAAGATACCGCGGCATGCATGAGAGCCACTTGCCTTCAGCTTCATGCACGCAACAAATTGATGCCATCGTGTATGAAGGTTACCCGGTTAAGGCAATTAATCGGCGTTAGACAAATTGTCGTTTCAAGCCCAAACATCATTTGCCACTGATCAAAGCATCCAAAAACATGTAGTACTCTGAATCAATGGTACTTGTCAGCAGGCAGAATGACTCATTCCTAACTGAAATTGCATAAAAAGTTCAAACTATAATATAAGAATCACATACAAGCATGAGCAAGGGCAGAGAAGATGCTAGTAACTTCAGTACACGAATTTACAACCTACGAGTATACCCCTAGTACCTGTTACGAACTTCAGCCTTAGCCCTAAGATTGTCAGGGCAATATGCTTGTTGTATTATCAGGGGGCCAAAGGCCACAATATATAGTACATGTACAGGTGCACATATGCAGAAAGCTCCCTAACATATGGGGAAACTACAATAGACAGATATATACATCTAACACCCCCCCCCCCCCCCCCCAAACTCATGGTGGATCCACAACACTGAGTTTGGAGAGTAAGAAATCATGCTGCGCTCGAGTCTGTGCCTTCGTAAAGAAATCTGCCAACTGCAAATCTGAAGGCACATAATGAACCGCAACAACATCATTATGTACCTGTGCACATGTGTAAAAAGTATCAACACCGATATGCTTGGTCAGCTCATGCTTGACCGGATCACGTGCAATACTGATAGCACATGTACTGTCAGACAAAAGTTGAGTGGGTGTCGTAACATAGACCCCAAAATCTGCAAGCAACAACCGTAACCAAGTCACCTCAGAAATCAATAAAGCCATAGCCCGCAACTCAGCCTCAACACTCGAACGGGAAACTGCGACCTGTTTCTTCGTCTTCCAAGCAACAAGCGAACCACCAAGAAACACACAGTAAGCAGAAAGCGAACGACGATCCGTAGGATCACTCGCCCATGTAGCATCCGAATAGCACTGGAGCTGGAGAGCTGGAACGGGGAAAGAAAAGGCGACGAGTAATCGTGCCACGAAGATAACGAAGAACATGGAGGATATGACTATAGTGAACAGTGGTAGGAGCTGAGACAAACTGACTCAGAATATGAACCGGATAAGAAATATCAGGACGAGTGACAGCAAGATAAACAAGACTCCCAACAAGATGGCGATAACGGGTGGGATCAGAAAGAGGATCACCATCAGTAGGACGAAGCTTAACATTAAGCTCCATAGGAGTATCGACTGTGCGCTCATCCCCAAGAGCAGCACGAGCAAGAAGATCCTGAATGTACTTTTCCTGAGAGATAGAAAAGCCATCAGAAGTGGAGGAAACCTCAATGCCAAGAAAATAGCGAAGAGGACCAAGATCAGTCATAAGTAACTGATCACGTAGACGAGCCTTGATGAAGGCAATATACTCAGGATCATCATCACTAATGATCATATCATCAACATAGAGAAGAAGAAGAGTACGTCCATGGCTGGAATACTGAGTACGAACCATGGCTGCAAAACGCTGATAAATAGAAAGCACCTCACTGCGAGAGTGCATAAGAAACAACCAGGTGTATCGCGAAAAATCATCAATAAACAAAATATAGTATCGATGACCCCCTTTCAAAGGAAAGGGAGCCGGACCCCAAACATCCGAATGAACTAAATCAAAAGGTCGCTGAGATACAGACGCACAAGTAGGATAGGGAAGCTGAATCTGTTTGCCTAGCCTACAATCCTGACACG
The DNA here is from genome assembly GCF_019359855.2 of Lolium perenne. Taxonomy (NCBI): domain Eukaryota; kingdom Viridiplantae; phylum Streptophyta; class Magnoliopsida; order Poales; family Poaceae; genus Lolium; species Lolium perenne. The sequence continues at coordinate 221,364,582 of NC_067247.2, forward strand.
AATGCAAAGACACATCTCCTGAGACAGACCCCAGAAGACCACGACGAACTAATGATGATAAACGGGAGCCACAGAGGTGACCCAGCCGATGATGCCACTGCTGAAAAGATCCAGTGACAGAAGCAGCAACCGCAAGAGAACTGGCAGATGAAGTGGTAGCAGAAGGAACGCGAAGCCAGTCTAACTCCCAGAGCCCCGGGGACTCAAGGCTGCGAGGGCCAGCTCCAACCAGGGCCTGTGTACGGCGGTCCTCAACAGCACAAGAATCAGCGTCAAGAATGACGCGACAACCAGAATCAGTAAGCTGACTAGCGGAAAATAGGTTCATCTTAAGACTAGAACATGAGAAACATCAGGAACAGAGAAAGAGGTAGTAGAAATGGTGGCTCAACTGGAAACAGGGAGAGAGGTACCATCAGCCGTGATAACACGAACAGGAGAAACAAGAGAGCGAAGAGCAGAAAGAATAGAAGACGCAGAGGTCATATGAAAAGAAGCTCCAGAATCCAGATACCATGGGGATGACGTACCTGACTGTGTGGAAGGTGGTGGTCGCGCGGTGCCAGAATAGCCGGGCACAGAACCAACAGTACCCGTCGAGGAAGAGCCTGTACCAGCGAGCAGACCACGAAGACCACGGATAATGTTCCGATCAGATAGCGCAACAACACAAGATCCTGAAGAACCAGCCTGACGACGAGTATGCTGCTGCGGGCGTAAGCTGGGATCCCTATGCCAGCAAGTAGAGATAGTGTGACCAGTCCTGCCACAGTAGTGCAAGGAGGTGATGTCGAACCACGAGGCTGCTGGGGCTGACGCTGACCCTGGAATGGAGGAGTAGGAAGTATCGGCTGTGCCGGAGGCCGCAACGAAGCCGACGACATAGGAGGTCCACGAGCAGACGGCACAGGAGGGCCACGAGCAGCAAGAACAGAGGGAACCTCAAGAAGACCAGCACCACGAAGACGAGTCTCCTCAGCACAAAGCTCAGCAAGGACCTCAGAGAGCGGAACACGACCACGGGCAAGCAGCTGGGCCCGGCGCGGCTCAAACTCCTTACGGAGCCGCGACAAGAACTCAAAAACGCGCTGAAACTCCAGATCCGCGTGCACAGTCAGACAGCAGGGACAGGTGGCACACACAGCTATACGAAGAGAATCAAGCTGACGCCAAATAGCAGCACTCTGAGTGTAGAACTCATCAATAGTAGAATCACCCTGCTGAAGGGCATGCTCCTGGCGGACCACAGATAGGTAGAGAGCATCCCCAGACGGCTGATAGCGCTGACGAAGAAAAGCCCACTGAGCAGCAGCAGTGGGAAGACCCATAAACTCAGCCGCATACTGAGGCAGAACACTGGAGGAAAGAACAGCAGCAGCACGAGCATCCTCATCTATCCACTGAGTGTACTCGATCAGATCCAGCCGGTAAGTCGCAATGGCAGTAGAGTGGTCCTGGACCTTCCGTTCATAATCAGCCAGAGCAGTGTCATCAGCACTCTTGGCTGCATCCTTATCCGCCTGAGTAGCATCAAGGGCAACAGGTGGCGGTGCAACAGGCACCGTAGGAGCAACGGGGCGCGGCGGACATGAGACCTCGCCAGAGAGCACACCCCAAAGACGAAGACCGCGCATGTGGACGCGCATGAAGACAGCGAAATCAGGGTAATTCGCGCCATCAAAGATCACCGGCAGCGAGGGATCGCAACATAGCCCGAGGAAGACATAGCTATTTTTTCGAATTTTTTTTTTCGATTTTTTTATCTTAGATCGAAGTCAACGGAGACGAAAAACAGGCCAGCGGCGCAGATCGGGGAGCGGGCGGCGCGGATCGGGGAACAGGCGACTGGGGCACCTGCTGGAACTCCTCCAATCTTTGAACAGGCGGCCACGTCGGGGACGACTGAGGGACGCGGGACGGACGGGCGACGGAACAAGCAACGTCGGCCGGGGAATTTAGAGGATCAATTTTAGCTCTGATACCATGTTAGGGCAATATGCTTGTTATATTACCAGGGGGCCAAAGGCCACAATATACAGTACATGTACAGGTGCACATATGCAGAAAGCTCCCTAACATATGTGGAAACTACAATAGACAGATATATACATCTAACAAAGATAATATCTAACAAAGATAACAGAAGTGTACTAAGCTCTCCTCCACTAATTCCTTTTCAATTCTTTTGCACTAATTTTCGTATACAAACGCAGTGACAACACAGGTTACATGAACAATAAGATCTAAAACCGTATCAATTATGCCAAGTGACATTTGGCAGAATCACGCATCTTCAGCAGCCCTACTTGCGAGGCAGAGCTCGTGGAGCTCATTCAGAATCCACTCCTCCCCGGTGTGTCCGCCAAGAACCAAGACCCTGGTGCCACCAACAACACAGGTGCTGTGTCCCCATGCGAACTTCGGTGGCTGCCCAGGAACATTCAGGATCCTCCATGTTGGCTTTTCCTCTGCCGGGTCGAGCAAGAACAGCTCGGCGGGTGAGTGCAGTCCAGCAATTGAGCCACCAAATATGATGATCCTCCCACAGGGCAGACTCACAGTGACATGATCAAGCCTTGGCGGCGGACCAACACTTGGAAACCCTGTTGTCGCTAACTGCCTCCATTGCGGATTATCTTCAGCAACATCCAGAGTGTAGGCATCACTGGAGCGCAGCCGAAGCGAGCCACTCTTCGCCAATCCACCAAACATAAATAGTTTAGTCTTACCATAAACAGACAAGGTGTGGCCAAGGCGGGATGACCAAGATGTCGGAATCTCCTTCCATGATGGTTTTTCCTTCGTGAGATCAAGCAGGAATGTGTCGCTTAGAAGCACACCGGACTCGGCGCACCCCCCTGACACAACAAGTTTAGAACCGTCCAGAGTGCATGAACTGTGCCAAGACCGTGGCAATGGTGGACCGTCGCTTGCAACCTCCCTCCAAGTGGGATGCTGGGCATCAAGGTCAAGGACGAAGACGTCATTAAGCAAACCTTGCTGTCCGCAGCCTCCAAATACTACCAGCCATGAGCCATTTAGCCATGAGAGCGTGTGTCCCCAGCGGCCAGGCGGGGACGCAGAAACCTTGACAAGGCACCATTCTGGCTTTGCAGCCTCAAGGTTAAGCACAAAGGTGTCATTCATAGGCTTCATGTTGACACCCTCCCCTCCAAAAAGGACAAGGCGGTTTCCCACAGAGCAGGCACTGAAGTTGCATCGGGATGGCTCAACGCGTCCTCCAACTGTGAACTTCCTCCACGAGGCTGCCTCAAGGGTTGTTAGTTCTCTTGCAAGACGACCCCATCCTAACATCTTGGTGCTGGTCTCAAGCCTGCCAGTGACATCTCTTCCCCATGCGTTTTGGCAGACCATTTTTCTCAGATGATCATTCTTTGTCAGCTCATGCATTCTAGTGCAGACTGATCCAATGGATGCCACATCCCTCAGTGACAGGCGCGATAAGATGTTATGAGCCAGAACTTCATCCGAGAGCTGGAAGATACTGCAGTAGTCTGAACATTGGACTTTAGGAGTATGCTCATGGGAAGCAGGGTTCATATCTTGAATGCTGCGCCTGTGGCTGGACTGTTGTTTATACACTGGGTAAGATATGTTGCTGGGATCGATGTTGGCATCAGAGAACAGCTGGATTGCAATAATGTGTGTCAAAGAGCCAGCATCCCCATGCATTGGAATGAGCCTTAGCCTGTTTGTCAGTGGAGCGCCATCTTTTCGGAAATTCAGTACTTCACCTTGGAACTCAATTCCATCACTGAGGCACCGCCGCATCTCTGAAACGACCATTGGATCAACAAGGGGGTGTCGTCTTTGTGCACGTGGATCACGAAATTGTAGGAATCGGCTGAAAATAAAGTTCAACAGAGTAATGTCACCAATTGTTAGGCTGAGTTCAAGTACGACTGGAACAGGTGAGCATAAATGAAGATAATACTAACCAAATTCAGTAGCAAATAATATCGCATTGAGAACATACATTTGGTAAATTTCCAGATTCGAACAACTAACTAAGTATGCATATTTTCATTTGATTTGATATGCATGCCATCGGTGTTAAGCCAAGATTAGTAATGCTCAAAGTAAATGCTGATATTTATTTGAGAACTAAGTGCTAACTCAATGGCAAGGCTAGCGAGTGTGCAGCCACACCCACGTGAATCCCCAATCCCCACCTAGTGGTATTACCGCTGGGAGGGCGGACTTTAAACCAGGTTATCACCCTAGCGTCTATCCGCGGGACCAGGTTATCACCCTAGCGTCTATCCGCGGGGAGAGTCTCATCCTACCTAACAACGTATAGACACTTGGCTGAGCACTCTGGTTAATGAAATTTCAGTTTTCCGTCAAAAAAAAAAACAACGTATAGCCACGGGAGGGATCAGTCCCCCGTTGGTTAACGTTTTTTATATTTATTTCAGTGCCTTTTGGAAATGTACTCCTAAATAGTTATAGGAGTACTAGCATAGCAGAAAGAAGTCTACATCACCCCCACAACTATCACATTTCGGACGCAGCACCCCCTCAGGTTTAAAGTGGACCATTTAACCACCTCAACTATACAATACCGGGTAATTAACCCCCTGAGCCCCTGATTAGCTGTTTTGGAGTCCGGTTTTGGTGTTGTGGAACTCTGCCAAAACCAGGTACGGTGAGAGGAGGTCGTGGCCGTGGCGAACTCTATCGGCTGCATCTCTCCCGTCCTGACTAGCGGCGGCGCTCGCATGTTATAGCAGCAACGACTTCCGCGTCCTATGTCCCATGCAGCGACGGGTGGGTCAGTGCCCCTGTCCTGCACACCCTTTGCATTGCTTCCTATCCCAAGCAGCAGCAGCACTTTGGATCAGCAATGCTCACCTCGGTTCCAGACATTAAATCGAGTAAACGAAGTCTAGATTGGGGCTACAGGGAGCTAACAACGAAATTTGTGAAGCTAATTTTGAGGATAATAAATCAGATTGGAGATTTTTTGTGGATTTCAGGCGCTGCCGGAGAAGGCAAGTCGGTGCCAGCGATTACGGACGCCTCAGATCGATTCCGGTGGCTTGGAGTAGAGACCGTCTCACCGGAGCTCCTAGACACGTCATCGTCGATCGGGAGGGCCCCTGTGGTGGCGCATCAACTCAATCGCAGCGGCGGTCTCGGGAGTACAGGGGAGCTATCTTCAGGAGATGAATCCAGAACTGTATCCGTCTAGTAAGCCAATGTAGCAAGCTAAGCTGCAGCACATGGGAATTCAGCATTGGCAAAGTATAATCATTGCCAGGGGATCAAAACACAAACCACGGTTATCAAGAACAACACATCAGGGATCTGGCCGTCAAACCATCAATGGCTCACATAGAGTTCTTGGATGGCTTGCATCAGTGACAACAAATGTGAGCCCCCCGGGCGTTGTGTATTTTGTAGGAATTGACACAGAGGAGCCGTGCGGAACTCTACGATGGCCTTGGGGTCTCTCCTCATCCATGGAAGCGGTTGGGATGTGGGTCCATTGCAAGGGTGCCCGGCAGTTTGGAGCGTCAGAGAGGTGCCAGAGACAGGATAATTCCTTTTACAAAGACAAGAGTTCTTACACTAACTAGTGGGCCTAGGGTGACAAATCAAAGGTTAACACATTATCTCAGCGCCCCGTGTGCAAAACCGCTAGCCAAAACAGCCAAGGGGGTCTTTTACCCGGTTTTGCATAGTTGAGGGGGTTGAATGTGCTAGTTCATAGTTGAGGGGGTGTAGTGTCCCAAACGTGATACTTGTGGGGGTCATATAGACTTCTTTCTAGCATAGCTACAGCCATGCTCCTAACAGAAGCACTTGTCAAAGCGCTCTGTCACAAATTCTTGTGCTCAGAAGAATACATGCACACATCTCGTTTTGCATGCAAGTGGCCAATATTAGTATAGAATTATTCTTGTGACGTGTCCTTTTTCTACGTGCAAGTGGCCAATATTAGTATAGCGAGATACAAAGAAATATCAGGAAGAGAACCAGAAACGGCCCCCATACATGCGTCTCCACTAAAAATCCTTTCGATTCGCGCGGCACAAGATGCTAAATGCAAGAACCTTGTAATCGAACTAGATAACCAAATTCTGCAATTCGAGTAAGCGTACGACTCGACGTGGCTTATGAAAACACACGCTTCAAAGGCCAAGTGGCGTATGGACATCCTGGAATCTAAAATCGAACTGCACGAATGCGAATTTAAATCCAAATCTTGGGACAAAAGGGCCGCATTCAAAACTAGCTACCCGTACTTGTGCGTTCTGAAGATTGAGACTTGGCACCATAAAAAAACATAGAACAACAGGCATTTAGATCACACCGAGAGATAGCCTAGAAGAGCACACGGCAGAGTATAGAATAAGAGCACACATAGGCAGGAGGCTGGAGCGCTCACCAGTTCCGGCCGAGCACCTCGTGCGCGCGGTACCCGGTGGCGGCCTCGAAGGCTGCGTTGACGTAGATGACGGGGAAGTCGGGCTCCATCGCGTCTGCCACCACGATCGCCGCCGCCCTCTGCTCCCCCGCCGGGCCCATCCCCATCCCCAGCCCCGGCGTCCCCCATGCCCACCCCTCATCCTCCTCCTCTTCTCCGTCCACCTCCATCTCCATCTCTTCTTTCTCTGCGGTGTACAGCCTCATCCGCTTCACCGCCACGACGCCGCCGTGATCCATCGTGTCGAACATGCCTCGCTCTCTCCACCGCGCTCGTGGGTTGGAAGATGGTGATGCCGCCGCTGATGCACAAGAGGTTGGAAGATATTTTCCTGGCTTAGTAGAGGAGTACTTGCTCTACTCTACTCCTTGTTTTATGGTGGCGCGAGAGAAGGGGCACGATGTTGGGAGTTAATTACCGGATTCGCCAGAAAATATCTCGCGCTCGGTGCCGCGGCAGCTTTGCTGTGGACGGTGGAGTGGGTCCAGTGGACGGCATCCAACGGCGCACGTTGCCAGTTTTTTTATTTACATTTAAAAACGCAAAATTATGTGGACTCACTTGTACCTACAACGACCATGCATCTATATATATATAGGACGTGACTAGCGAGTCTCCGGAGGCTGGTTAGTCAGATCTGGCCCTCACCCTAAAAATAGAGAATTGGACCCATCCGAGGGCTCAGAAGAAAACCGAAAAGACCACGCGCTCGCTCACATGAGGCATCGACAACCACCAGCTAATCCCGTTTCGTCCCCGGCGCCGACGACCGCCGGCACACTCCTCGTCGTCGCGCTCATCTGCTCCGGCCCAACCTCCCACTTCAATCCAACTTTCTTCGCGCCCTGGACGACCCGACGCACTCCCTCCAGTTCTCACCTGCCACCGCCGAGATCTCCACATTCCAGTGCCTCCCGCCGGTGGGATGGAGCCGGTCGTGAATCTGGACCGGATCCCGCGACTAGAGCCTAGAGGAAGTAGCCCCGACCTGGGAGGTGGCCATTGCCTGGGAGGCGGCGCGGCACCAAGTTCGTGTGCAGGACAACCGGGATGTGCGCAGGGGGATGAAGCTCGCGTTTGCAGTCCCTTTTTTTTTTGCTGAAAAGTGGGTCGCTAAAAAATCTACGGCGCCAATTATGCACTGACACACTAGTTCGTAAGAAAAAATTCCTAAGGTCCCTCCAATCTCTTTTAATTGATTTGACTTTAGTACACCTTTGTATTAGATCCGAGTTAATTAAAAAAGAGCGGAGATAGTAATCCGAGGGTAAATAATTTAGTAGCAACAAAAATACAACTCATAATAAAAATGTGCAACTTAGGAATAGTGGTAGGGAAATGTGACAGAGAACAATTTTTGGTACATAAAATACAACTTAGCTCATACTTAAACCAATAATTCTACCCGAAAAGATACAACTTTGGTGCATATATAGTTGCTACCACTTCTTGAAATAAGTTGCTTCCACTCTCGTGTATAGATAACCAACTTCACATATGGGACATACAACTTAGCACTAGGGGTATATAATTTAGAAATAATAGATATGCAACTTAGCACGTGTGTGAAGCAACAATTTACTTTCTACAAGCACTGACTTAGCAAATGTGTGAGAATAATTTGTTGTATGAAAAATACAAGTTAGCTCACGTGTGAACAAACAATTTTCTATCTCCATGGCACTCGTCACCGTGGTGTCATCCCTCGACAAAGCCAAACCGAACAATGTCGGTTCGAACCTCCAAGATGATAGGGTGAGCAGGGCCACCCATTGGTGCATATATGGTTGATGGTGGTCTTTTGGTTGCACACATACCTCTGGTGCATATATAGTTGCTACCACTTCTTGAATAAGTTGCTTCCACTCTCGTGTATAAGTAAACAACATCACATGTGGGGCATGCAACTTAGCACCAGGGGTATACAACTTAGCAATAATGGGTATGCAACTTAGCACATTTGTGAAGCAATAATTTACTCTCTACAAGCATTGACTTAGAAAATGTGTGAGAGAACAATTTTTTGTATGCAAAATACAACTTAGCTCATATGTGGAACCAATAATTGAACCGACAAAGAAACAACTAAGCACATGTGTGAAGAAACAATTTGCTATCTCAGTGGCACTCGTCTCCCCTCGGCACAACTCCACCTCAATCAACACGAATGTGGCCAGTGACGCGGGAACACGAGGCACGTGAGCTGCAAAAAACCAAAGAGGGTGTCACTTCGGTGTCATCCCTCGACAAAGCCAGACCGAATAGTGGCGGGTCGAACCTCCAGGATGATAGGGTGGGCACGGCCACCCTATGGTGCATATATAGTTGACGGTGGTCTTTTAGTTGAAGACATACATTTGGTCCATATATAGTTGCTACCACTTCTTGAAATAAGTTGCTTCCACTCTCGTGTATAAGTAAACAACTTCACATGTGGGGCATGCAACTTAGCACTCGGGGTATATAACTTAGCAATAATAGTTAATTAACTTCGCACATTTGTGAAGCAACAAATTACTCTCTACAAGCATTGACTTAGAAAATGTGTGAGAGAACAATTTGTTGTGTGCAAAATACAACTTAGCTCATTGATACGTCTCCAACGTATCTATAATTTCTGATGTTCCATGCTTGTTTTATGACAATACCTACATGTTTTGTTCACACTTTATGATGATTTTATGCGTTTTCCGGAACTAACCTATTGACGAGATGCCGAAGTGCCAGTTCCTGTTTTCTGCTATTTTTGGTTTCAGAAATCCTAGTAAGGAAATATTCTCGGAATTGGACGAAATCAACGCCCAGCATCTTAGAATTCTACGAAGCTTCCAGAACACCCGAGAGCCACCAGAGGGGGGCCACAGGGCCACCAGACGCCAGGGCGGCGCGGCCCAGGGGGCGCGCCCCCCTATGGTGTCACCGCCTCGTCAGCCCTCCGCCTCTTCGCCTATTTAAAGGTACCTGACCTAAATCTTCGATACGGAAAAGCTACGGTACGAGAAACCTTCCAGAGCCGCCGCCATCGCGAAGCCAAGATCTGGGGGACAGGAGTCTCTGTTCCGGCACGCCGCCGGGACGGGGAAGTGCCCCTGGAAGGCATCTCCATCGACACCACCGCCATCTTCATCACCGCTGCTGTCTCCCATGAGGAGGGAGTAGTTCTCCATCGAGGCTAAGGGGCTATACCGGTAGCTATGTGGTTAATCTCTCTCTCCATGTACTTCAATACAATGATCTCATGAGCTGCCTTACATGATTGAGATCCATATGATGATGCTTGTAATCTAGATGTCGTTGTGCTATTCAAGTAGATTTTACTTATGTGATCTCCGGAGACTCCTTGTCCCACGTGTGTAAAGGTGACAGTGTGTGCACCGTGTGGGTCTCTTAGGCTATATTTCACATAATACTTATTCACTGTTATGAATAGCATAGTGAAGTGCTTATTTATATCCCTTTATGATTGCAATGTGCTTTGTATCACTATTGATCTATGTGCTGCTCTAGTGATGTTATTAAAGTACTCTATTCCTCCTTCATGATGTAATGGTGACAGTGTGTGCATCATGTAGTACTTGGCGTAGTTTATGATTATGATCTCTTGTAGATTATGAAGTTAACTATTACTATGATGGTATTGATGTGATCTATTCCTCCTTTCATAGTATGAAGGTGACAGTGTGCATGCTATGTTAGTACTTGGTATAGTTGTGTTGATCTATCATGCACTCTAAGGTTATTTAAATATGAATATTGAATATTGTGGAGCTTGTTAACTCTGGCATTGAGGTGCTCTTGTAGCCCTACACAATTAGTGGTGTTCATCATCCAACAATAGAGTGTAGAGTAGTTTTATTCTGTGATCAATGTTGAGAGTGTCCACTAGTGAAAGTATAATCCCTAGGCCTTGTTTCCAAATACTGCAATCATCGCTTGTTTACTGTTCTACTGCATCTGTACTTCCTGCAATATTACCACCATCAACCACACGCCAGTTGTAGCAGCAAGCTATTTTCTGGTGCCGTTACTACTGCTCATATACATTCATACCACCTGTATTTCACTATCTCTTCACCGAACTAGTGCACCTATACATCTGACAAGTGTATTAGGTGTGTTGGGGACACAAGAGACTTCTTGTATTGTGGTTGCAGGGTTGCTTGAGAGGGATATCTTTGACCTCTTCCTCCCTGAGTTCGATAAACCTTGGGTGATCCACTTAAGGGAAAACTTGCTGCTGTTCTACAAACCTCTGCTCTTGGAGGCCCAACACTGTCTACAGGAAAAGAGCTGTGCGTAGACATCAAGCTATTTTCTGGCGCCGTTGCCAGGGAGGAAAGGTAAAAGGCACTCACACTCCGGATCTCGGCTACAAAGCTATTTTCCGGCGCCGTTGTAAGTGCTCGAAGCTATTTCCTTTAGATCCTGCAATTGCATCTTTTTGTTTCTTGTTTTACACTAGTTTGGCATAATGGAAAGCAACAGTGAGCTTTTAAAATTATTTCCTGAGTTAAGACATGGATAGTTTGATGCGAAAATTAAAAAACCCATGGAACATATTAGTATGAATACTTTGAACACCATTGTTGCTAATGATATGGAAAATTCTAAGCTTGGGGAAGCTGGCTTTGATGAGCAAGATATTTTTAGTCCCCCAAGCATTGAGGAGAAAATTTTCTTTGATGATACTTTGCCTCCTATTTATGATGATTATAATGATAGTAGCCTTTTGGTGCCGCCTGTTATGGAGGATAAATTTGATTATGATTACAATATGCCTCCTATATTTGATGATGAGAATAATAATGATAGCTACTTTGTTGAATCTCCTCCACTATTACTAATAAAATTGATTATGCTTATGTGGAGAGTAATAATTTTATGCATATAGCTCATGATAAGAATGTTTCATTTGATAGTTATATTGTTGAATTTTCTCATGATGCTACTGGACATCTTTATGAGAGAGGAAAATATGGTTGTATAAATTTTCATGTTACTAAAACACCTCTCTATGTGCTGAAATTTTTGAAGCTACACTTGTTCTATCTTCCTATGCTTGTTACTTTGCTCTTTATGAACTTGTTTATTTACAAGATTCCTATGCATAGGAAGCATGTTAGACTTAAATGTGTTTTGAATTTGCTTCTTGATGCTCTCTTTTGCTTCAACTACTATTTCTTGAGAGTGCATCATTAAAACTGTTGAGCCCATCTTAATGGCTATAAAGAAAGCACTTCTTGGGAGATAACCCATGTTTTTATTTTACTACAGTACTTTTGCTTTATATTTGAGTCTTGGAAGTTGTTACTACTGTAGCAACCTCTCCTTATCTTTATTTTATTGCATTGTTGTGCCAAGTAAAGTCTTTGATAGCAAGGTTGATACTAGATTTGGATTACTGCGCAGAAACAGATTTCTGTCTGTCATGAATTTGGGCAGAGTTCTCTGTAGGTAACTCAGAAAAATCTGCTAATTTACGTGCGTGATCCTCAGATATGTACGCAACTTTCATTAAATTTGAGCATTTTCATTTGAGCAAGTCTGGTGCCTCTTAGAAATTCGTCTTTACGGACTATTCTGTTTTGACAGATTCTGCCTTTTATTTCGCATTGCCTGTTTTGCTATGTTGGATGGATTTCTTTGTTCCATTAACTTCCAGAAGCTTTGAGCAATGTCCAGAAGTGTTAAGAATGATTGTGTCACCTCTGAACATGTGAATTTTGATTATGCACTAACCCTCTAATGAGTTTGTTTCGAGTTTGGTGTGGAGGAAGTTTTCAAGGGTCAAGAGAGGAGGATGATACAATATGATCAAGGAGAGTGAAAGCTCTAAGCTTGGGGATGCCCCCGTGGTTCATCCCTGCATATTTCAAGAAGACTCAAGCATCTAAGCTTGGGGATGCCCAAGGCATCCCCTTCTTCATCGACAAATTATCAGGTTCCTCCCTTGAAACTATATTTTTATTCGGTCACATCTTATGTACTTTATTTGGAGCGTATGTTTGTTTTTATTTTTGTTTTGTTTGAATAAATTCATGCTTGTGTGGGAGAGACACACGCTCCGCTGGTTCATATGAACACATGTGTTCTTAGCTTTTAATTTTCATGGCGAAGGTTGAAACTGCTTCGTTAATTGTTATATGGTTGGAAACGGGAAATGCTACATGTAGTAATTGGTATGATGTCTTGAATAATTTGATACTTGGCAATTGTTGTGCTCATGTTTAAGCTCTTGCATCATATACTTTGCACCTATTAGTGAATAAATACATAGAGCTTGCTAAAATTTGGTTTGCATGATTGGTCTCTCTAAGGTCTAGATATTTTCTAGTAAAGGTGTTTGAACAACAAGAAAGATAATGTAGAGTCTTATAATGCTTGCAATATGTTCTTATGTAAGTTTTGCTGTACCGGTTCATACTTGTGTTTGCTTTAAACAACCTTGCTAGCCTAAGCCTTGTATTGAGAGGAATTACTTCTCGTGCATCCAAATCCTTGAGCCAAATGCTATGCCATTTGTGTCCACCATACCTACCTACTACATGGTATTTCTCCGCCATTCCAAAGTAAATTGCTTGAGTGCTATCTTTAAATACTTCAAAAGTTATTACCTCTTATTTGTGTCAATGTTTTATAGCTCATGAGGAAGTATGTGGTGTTTATCTTTCAATCTTGTTGGGCAACTTTCACCAATGGACTAGTGGCTTCATCCGCTTATCCAATAATTTTGCAAAAAGAGCTGGCAATGGGATTCCCAGTCCCAAATTAATTAACCTTCATAATTTTACAAAATAGACACTCCTCCATGGTATGTGATTGTTGGACGGCACCCGAGGATTCGGTTAGCCATGGCTTGAGAAAGCAAAGGTGGGGAGGAGTGTCATCTAAATAAAACTAAAATAAAAAGGCACTCCTTCATGGTATGAGATTGTTGGCAGGCACCCGAGGATTCAGTTAGCCATGGTTTGTGGAAGCAAGGTTGGAAGGAGTGCCACCCGAAAATAAAAATCTTTCATGGGAGCCGCTCTTTGAAAGTCTGTCTGGCAAGGGGGTTAGAGTGCCCATTACCATTCGTTGACAACAACAAACACCTCTCAAAACTTTACTTTTATGCTCTCTTTATGTTTTCAAAATAAAAGCTCTAGCACAAATATAGCAATCGATGCTTCCCTCTGCGAAGGGCCTTTCTTTTACTTTTATGTTGAGTCAGTTTACCTACTTCCTTCTATCTTAGAAGCAAACACTTGTGTTAACTGTGCATTGATTCTTACATGTTTACCTATTGCACTTGTTATATTGCTTTGCATTGACAACTATCCATGAGATATACATGTTACAAGTTGAAAGCAACCGCTGAAACTTATATCTTCCTTTGTGTTGCTTCAATGCCTTTACTTTGAATTTATTGCTTTATGAGTTAACTTTTATGCAAGACTTGTTGATGCTTGTCTTGAAAGTACTATTCATGAAAAGTCATTGCTATATGATTCAGTTGTTTAATCATTGTCTTTATCATTGCTTTGAATCATTTCATTCATCTCATATGCTTTACAATAGTATGATTAAGATTATGTTGGTAGCATGTCACTTCAGAAATTATCTTTTATCGTTTACCTACTCGAGGACGAGTAAGAACTAAGCTTGGGGATGCTGATACGTCTCCAACGTATCTATAATTTCTGATGTTCCATGCTTGTTTTATGACAATACCTACATGTTTTGTTCACACTTTATGATGATTTTATGCGTTTTCCGGAACTAACCTATTGACGAGATGCCGAAGTGCCAGTTCCTGTTTTCTGCTGTTTTTGGTTTCAGAAATCCTAGTAAGGAAATATTCTCGGAATTGGACGAAATCAACGCCCAGCATCTTAGAATTCCACGAAGCTTCCAGAACACCCGAGAGCCACCAGAGGGGGGCCACAGGGCCACCAGACGCCAGGGCGGCGCGGCCCAGGGGGGCGCGCCCCCCTGTGGTGTCACCGCCTCGTCAGCCCTCCGACTCCGCCTCTTCGCCTATTTAAAGGTCCCTGACCTAAATCTTCGATACGGAAAAACCACGGTACGAGAAACCTTCCAGAGCCACCGCCATCGTGAAGCCAAGATCCGGGGACAGAGTCTCTCTGTTCCGGCACGCCGCCGGGACGGGGAAGTGCCCCCGGAAGGCATCTCCATCGACACCACCGCCATCTTCATCACCGCTGCTGTCTCCCATGAGGAGGGAGTAGTTCTCCATCGAGGCTAAGGGGCTGTACCGGTAGCTATGTGGTTAATCTCTCTCCATGTACTTCAATACAATGATCTCATGAGCTGCCTTACATGATTGAGATCCATATGATGATGCTTGTAATCAAGATGTCGTTGTGCTATTCAAGTGGATTTTACTCATGTGATCTCCAGAGACTCCTTGTCCCACGTATGTAAAGGTGACAATGTGTGCACCGTGTGGGTCTCTTAGGCTATATTTCACAGAATACTTATTCACTGTTATGAATAGCATAGTGAAGTGCTTATTTATATCCCTTTATGATTGCAATGTGCTTTGTATCACTATTGATCTATGTGCTGCTCTAGTGATGTTATTAAAGTACTCTATTCCTCCTTCATGATGTAATGGTGACAGTGTGTGCATCATGTAGTATTTGGCGTAGTTTATGATTATGATCTCTTGTAGATTATGAAGTTAACTATTACTATGATGGTACTGATGTGATCTATTCCTCCTTTCAGAGTATGAAGGTGACCGTGTGCATGCTATGTTAGTACTTGGTATAGTTGTGTTGATCTATCATGCACTCTAAGGTTATTTAAATATGAATATCGAATATTGTGGAGCTTGTTAACTCTGGCATTGAGGTGCTCTTGTAGCCCTACACAATTAGTGGTGTTCATCATCCAACAATAGAGTGTAGAGTGGTTTTATTATGTGATCAATGTTGAGAGTGTCCACTAGTGAAAGTATAATCCCTAGGCCTTGTTTCCAAATACTGCAATCAGCTTGTTTACTGTTCTACTGCATCTGTACTTCCTGCAATATTACCACCATCAACCACACGCCAGTTGTAGCAGCAAGCTATTTTCTGGTGCCGTTACTACTGCTCATATACATTCATACCACCTGTATTTCACTATCTCTTCGCCGAACTAGTGCACCTATACATCTGACAAGTGTATTAGGTGTGTTGGGGACACAAGAGACTTCTTGTATTGTGGTTGCAGGGTTGCTTGAGAGGGATATCTTTGACCTCTTCCTCCCTGAGTTCGATAAACCTTGGGTGATCCACTTAAGGGAAAACTTGCTGCTGTTCTACAAACCTCTGCTCTTGGAGGCCCAACACTGTCTACAGGAAAAGAGCCGTGCGTAGACATCACTCATATGTGGAATCAATAATTGCCAACAAAGAAACAACTAAACATATGTGTGAAGAAACAATTTGCTATCTCCGCGGCACTCGTCTCTGCATGGTACAACTCCACCTCGATACGGATGTCGCTGGTGACGCAGGAACACGAGGCATGCGAGCTGCAAGAAGCCAAAGGGGGTGTCAGTTTGTGAATCGTGGTGCCATCGCACGCCAAAGCCAGACCGAACAGTGGCGGGTCGAACCTCCAGGATGATATGGTGTGCAAGGCCACCCTTTGGTGCATATATTGTTGACGGTGGTCTTTTAGTTGCAGTCATACCCTTGGTGCATATATAGTTGCTACAACTTCTGTAAATAAGTTGCTTCCACTCTCGTGTATAGGTAAACAACTTCACATGTAGGGCATGCAACTTAGCACTAGGGGTATACAACTTAGCAATAATAGTAATGCAACTTAGCACATTTGTGAAGCAACATTTTACTCTCTACAAGCACTGGCTTAGAAAATATGTGAGAGAACAATTTGTTGTATGCAAAATGCAACTTAGCTCATATGTGGAACCAATAATTGAACCGACAAAAAACAACTAAGCATGTGTGAAAAGAAACAATTTTCTATCTCAGTCTTCTCCGCAAGGTAAAACTCCACCTCGATCAACGTGAATGTGGCCGGTGATGCAGGAACACGAGGCATGTTAGCTGCAAGAAGCCAAAGGGGGTGTCACTTTGTGAACCGCAGTGTCATGCATCCCTCGCCAGAGCAAGACAGAACAATGGCGGGTCAAAGCTCCAGGATGATAGGTTGAGCGGGGCCATCATTTGGTGCATATATAGTTGACATTGGTCTTTTAGATACCTTTGGCGCATATATAGTTTCTACCACTTCTTGAAGTAAATTGGTTTCACTCTCGTGTGTAGGTGAACAACTTCACATGTGGGGCATCCAACTTAGCACAAGGGGCATACGACTTTGCAATAATAGGTATGCAACTTTTAGCACATTTGTGAAGCAACACTTTACTCTCTACAAGCACTAACTTAGAAAATATGTGAGAGAACAATTTGTTGTATGCAAAATACAACTTAGCTCATATGTGGAACCAATAATTCAACCGGCAAAGAAACAACTAAGCACGTGTGTGAGGAAACAACTTGTTATCTTCGTGGCGGTCATCTCCGCAAGGTAAAACTCCACCTCGGTCAACGTGGATGTGGCCGGTGATGCGGGAACAGAAGGCACATGAGCTGCAAGAAGCCAAATGGGGTGTCACTTTGTGAACCACGGTGTCATCCCTCACCATAACAAGACCGAATAGTGCCCAGTCAAAGCTCCATGATGATAGGTTGGGTGAGGCCATTCTTTGGTGCAAATATAGTTGACGGTGGTCTTTTAGTTGCAGTCATACGTCTGTTGCATATATAGTTTTTACCACTTCTTGAAATAAATTGGTTTTACTCTCGTGTATAGGTAAACAACTTCACATGTGAGGCATGCAACTTAGCACTAGAGTTATACGACTTAGCAATAATAGGTATGCAACTTAGCACATTTGTGAAGTAACACTTTACTATCTTCAACCGGCAAAGAAACAACTAAGCATGTGTGTGAAGAAACAATTTGCTATCTTCATGGCGGTCGTCTCCGCAAGGTACAACTCCACCTCGATCAACGTAGATGTGGTCGGTGATGCGGGAACACGAGGCATGTGAGTTGCAAGAAGCCAAAGTGGGGTGTCACTTTGTGAACTGCGGTGTCATCCCTCGCCAGAGCAAGACCGAACATTGGCGGGTCAAAGCTCTAGGATGAAAGGTTGGGCGGGGCCGTTTTCTCTCCATTCGGCTGCATTCCGGAAGCTAATTTCGGGCCAGTTTACTTCCGAGCTGACAGTGTATGCTTGTCCGCCTGTCTGGCCTCACAAATGCATGCATGCCAATAATTGAGGAGAGACCATGGCCCTAGGTATTGATTGGTCCATGCACATGGGACCTTGCCCACAAAATTTAATCTAAACTTTTTGCTGCGTTTAAAATATAAGTAAATCCGTGTTTTAAATTTGCACGGTCTATCATACGTCATTTGTATTTTTTCAAATTTCTTTGAAGATTAGTTTTTAACGTCTTTTTTGAAATGAGGATCCCATTAGGACCGCATACCACCTTAAACTGTTTGTGCGGCCACCATAGACGAAAAGAAATGGATAGTTTCGCTGTTTGATATGCGGAACCGTTGGAGATAACCTTAGCACAAAATCATTTGTACGATTTGCGAGGAATAACTCAACGAACTAGCTGAGGTAGGCAGATTAATTTGTCGTGTCTTTCAGCATACACATTAGCACTAGCAGAAAACGCCATGGTGCACCGCTATGCAAATTTCTGGCCAGACAACTGTTCTATGTGCCCACGGGCCACGGCTGCCTTTTCTTTCTCCTGCAAATCATCCCTCTCGTGTACACCTTTCCCGTCCGAGCCGCTCTCTCGGGTTTCTCTCTAGCACATCACAATTCTTCTAAAATTCTTCCCTCAAATTCGGCAATTTCTCTTCCAAAATCAGATCTGTCTTGCAGATTCGACACTCTTAAGGACCGACCATAGGATCTGTGAGCTTTTTGTGTTCGAGGACCCGGCGGCCATGGCCGGAGCTCCCCACGCCCAGAGATCCCCACGCCTTGGGATCCGCGAATTTGTGGGTGCAGGAGTGACGGGCCAGCGGCGCACGACAGCGGCCGGAGGGCCGCGCGAGCAGGGCTATCCAGGAGAAGACAACTTGGGTCGGCGGCGGCGGGTGGGCCGGGACCGGCGGTCCGGCGGCGAGCAGGGACGAGGTTGCAGTGGACGCATGGAGGGATGTAGCCTGTAGGAGAAGGTCGGGCAGGTATCAGGTATTCAGGTGGGGGAGGTCTGGGCGTGGCCGCGTGGATGGTTCCCAGGTGGGAATCTGTCGGGAAAGAGGTCCGGGGTGAGTGTGATCAAGAGATTCGGTCGAGCATCGAACGGTCGTAAATCGGAGGCTCGTTCTGTCTAAATAGCCTCCAAGCACTTTTTAGCATTTGGGATATATATATACTTTCTATGTTACGCGAATCCAGGATTTTACGTTAGGGTGGGGCAACAACACATAATTTGATATTCAATACGACACACTTAACATACCAATATACATGTATAAAATTCAACAATTTTGAACGATAAGAGTATGGACTAATTTATCAATTCTCTTATTATATTGAAGAAATTTCTATGTTTGCTGACCAACAATGATTCGATGGCGATGACAAAACTAGATGGTGGTTTGCTGATGGGATTTTCTCTGCCTGATCTGGACCTAACTCTTTTTTCTCATATACTACCATACGGATGTATATGATACTTTATTCATTTGAGTATGTTCATACACTATATTTACTATATTTAAGATACTCCAAACCAAGTTTGGTGAAAAAAATGCAAGTGAACCCACATTTTGCACTATATATTCGAAATACATGCATATGTATACGTACAAAATGTACATACTACCCTACAAATTAGTATATATACTTTCAAATTGTCTTATATACTTTATACTTTATACTACATGTACACACTCTTCGGTACGATAGATACTCTCTCTCTATATATGCATATTCATATTACACCAGGGTGTAGTTACACCCATATCTAATATAATACTATACATAAGTATATACAATACTTTATCGACAGAAACCGAACATTTCCTCTCGGCTGTTTATTTCCCTGTGTGGCCCGAAGTACCTCCCAGGAATACAAATTCTCCCGGCGGGTTTAGTTGCGATGTCAGGAAAAAGTAAAATTTCACTGTGAGTTTGGTATGCCCGCTGTAATTCATTTCCCTGTGTGCTAACCAACCCACAGGAAAAATTATTAGTGCTAGCCCGCCGCGCGATGCCCGCGAAATACAGTTTCGTGCCAAAGATTTTCCCTCGGCGCGCCAATACTGGAAGATCCGCGCCGCGTCTACTAGATTCCCCGTGTGTGCTAGCCCACAGGAAAAAAGAAAGAAAATCACATAAGGCAAATCCCTAGCTCAGGAATTCCCCAATTTCTAGTCTTCTTCCACGCACCCGTGCCGCTCTCCTCCTGCCTCCTCGCAATTGCCGGCCGCCGCCGTTCTCTGCAACCTCCTTGTTCCAGCACCCCTAGCCTTCCATCTCCTCGGACCTCCACCGTCGCCAAATCTCCAGACATCCACCACCGCCTGCTCCCAGCTTCGTCCGCGAGCGCAGCCCACCTCTCATCTCCTGGGACGAACACCGCCACCTCCCTACGTGACAAGGGATTAACTTGTCAATGCCTACAAGTTGTAGACTAGGGTTTTGTTGGAAGTTGAGGGCAAGTAGATCTCGAAAGTTTCAGCCGGAAAAGTACTCGACTGCTATGAAAACTAGGATTGCGTGAACAATGAATCGATCCTCTCTTTGTCCCTCGACCCCCCTTATATAGGAGGCGGAGCTGAGGGTTTCGCGATACACAAGTTTACAAAGTCCGGGAGACTCTATGAGTTCGTCCCGTCACAGTTTACAAGTCATTATTCCTAATACAACTCTATATTTCCGAACTACTTCATAATTGGGCTTCCGGGCTTCATAAACTTCGGGTCGTGGGCCTTCAGTGAACCTCGGGTACCTTCTTCGGTAGGCCCATTGGGGATGCCTATGTCAGTAGCCCCCGAGATTTTGCTTCAATCGAAGAATCAGGGAAAATCTCCCTTTTTAGAGTCACCATATAATTTCATCGACTCGATAAATAACTTCTATAAAGCAATTGTATATTGTACAGGGATAATGGTAATTGGGCTGGTTCATCTGACGGATCAGGTATCAGTTAACTGCTCTTGTGGCAATCCGCAAAAACCTACTTCAAGATCACGTCCTTGGACATGATCTCGGGATACTGGCGTAACTCGACATGTGTCGCTTTAGGTCCTATTAGATGCCGAATTCCAGTTACGTTTTATCGGGTACCTAACGCGTCCGTTAGGATTTTTCTTCGTATTTGTTGATACGGAAAAAGTAGCAAAGCGCCGTCAGAGGTGGTGCCACGCCGCGCAGGATAGTTCATGGGGTCTTACCTTGGCAAAGTTTTGCGGCATTCAGAGATTAATTCGCGACTGAGGCGCTCTGAGAATATATTGTCGAGTGCCTTTTTCGGCTGCTGGAATAGCACATTTATTCGAGTCAATCGGATGACTTGTATATTGTTATATTATCCTCCCGATGGGAGAATATGAAGAGTTATTTGATAACTCGGAATATGCTCGCCAAGATTTCTTGAATTTCATCGGGTACGCGAACAGCGTTCCCGATGGGAGTAGCCCCCGAGGCTACAGCCAAGTGCTTGTACTTGGTTGTAGGCTCACCTTTTTAGCACCTTTGTCGCTATATTGTCATTTCTTCTGCTTGCCTTATTTTTATCGGGTGCGCGATCAGCGCTCCCGATGGGAGTAGCCTCCGAGGCTACAGTCGAGTATTTATACTTGGCTGTAGGCTCAATTTTTCTTTGTCGCAATATTTAAAATATCCCCTTCTGAAGCTACTCCATCCAATTTCCTCAAATTTCTTTAAAAATTAGCCCCCGAGCATTTGAACAAAAACTTGTATTTGATCAAAGGCTCTCGAAATTATCAGTGATACTTTTCTGTCGACAATCTTCAGTCATTGGCATCCGTAATTTTCTCCATAGTAACATCATTGCTGACGATAGCCACGACCACTGTATCGGGAAGACGCGAGTTCTATCTTGTCGCTGACATGTGGACCCAAAAATCCGCAGAACTTGACACGTTACGCAAGTGGGGGACACACGTCCTCCACTTTCCCTGGCACGCGCGCTGTAGCGCCTGTTCAGTTCCATCGCAGTAAAAAGACCTTTTTACCCCAAGAAACACGTGTAGGGCATCAAATCCATTCTCCTTCCACCCGGCGGCGTGCCGTTTCGGTTGTCCTGCTATAAAAGGTCTTCTTCCTCCTCCAGTTATCCCCTTCGCCATTGCAAACACATCCTCTCTCTCTCCGCCGTTACTGCAACCTAGCGCTTGCGCCCTTGCTCTCTCCACCACCACCATCAATCCAGTTAATGCCACCGCGGGCGAAGCTCTCCAAGCACACCGCACCGATGGCGTCTGAAGATCTGAAGCTCTCGGAGTGGGAGAGATCCAAGATCTCGAATCAAGATACGAACCTGCTCAAGAAACTCGGGCTCCTGAAGAAGGAGAAGATGCTGGTCTTCCCTGGCGAGGAAAGCTTCCCCACACCGGGCATCGGATACCGGGTAACATTCATTGACCATCTCATCCGCGGTTTATCCACTCCCATCCACGAATTTCTTCGTGGATTGCTCTTTGTGTACGGGTTGCAGCTGCACCAGGTCACCCCCAATTCCATCCTCCATATTTCTATCTTCATCACCCTCTGCGAGTGCTTTCTCGGGACCCATCCCAATTGGGCCCTGTGGAAACGCATTTTCCTCGTCCGCCGCAACAGCTCCCAGAACACCGCCTACAATGTGGGTGGCGTTGTTATTTGCGTCCGCCCAGACGTCGAGTACATCGACGTCAAGTTCCCTGACTCTGTTCAAGGGTGGCGCAAAAAGTGGCTCTACATCCGCAAGGAGGACATCGACTCGCAAGAATACAACATCGCGCCATTCAACGGTAGCGAGAAAATCCTCTGACGCCATTCGTGGGACGCTAAAGCTACCGACGAAGAGAAATCGGCGACAAAGGTGCTGATGAAGCACATCCATGAGCTCCAGAATACCCGCGGCAAAGAGTTGTCGGGTATTCAAATCACCGCTTACTTTCTTCGGATCCGGGTGCAGCCTCTGCAGGCTCGCAAAACCCCTCTCTGGATGTATGCTGGTGACAAAGATGTGGACCGCTTGTCCAAGGATCTATCGGTCAAGGACTTGGAAAAACTTGTCCGGAAGATCTCATCGCTGAGCAAGAAAGACGCCATTCCAACCTCCTGTCGCGTGGAGCCGTATAGCGGCACCAACGCCCTCCCCAAGGTAAACTATCTTTGTCCTCGACTAATTTCATTTTTGCGACTGCTATTTTGTGAATTTCATTGGTGTAATTTCTTGTCGATATATTTTTGTCTTCTACATAAGCATAAAATTGTATCGTCTCTTCCTCCCCTTCCCGAAGGTGGGGAAGTCGAAGAACGAACCGTCGTTACCGACGACGCCCAGGTCACTTCTCACCCTGAGAGCGAAGTCGCGGGATCTCACAAATCTGCGGCTTCCTCTGAAAGAGAAGCTGAATCCGAGGCTTTGGAGTCAACCCATTCTATCCCTTCCGCCGTTTCTCCAAGGAACAAAAGGAAAAGGGGTGATGCGGAAGGCTCCGGCACCTCCAAGCTTAGCAGTTCTCCTGTCGTAGAGCCTGCTCCAGAGGGAACTTATCCCGAAGAGGAGGAGCCCTTCAATGCTTATGATGCTGCCCTTGTTAGCTCGTAAGTTACCCTGTCGCCTTTTTTCCTTGTTCATTATATTTCGCATATTCTCATACTATCTTTTGTACACAGTGGCGACGAAGAAGAAGAACCTGCCGCCAATGTGACTTCTCCTTTGAGCAGTCACAAACACTTTGGCTTTGTCGAAGACTCACCGTACGGCGGAGGAAACCTCGCCTCCTCAACAGGATCTGCAAAGGTCAACTCCTGCCACCAGCCCCCGAGCTTCCTCGCCAAAGAGGGCGAGGATTGAACTTGGCCAAGAATTCAACATAGCCAAGAGTTCGGCGACTCCTTCCTTGGACGATGTAAGTCTACTACTTTTTGATTGCTATTTGTCGAGTTTTCACCGCTCTGAACCTTTCCTGTCGTCTTCCTTTTCCACAGCCCCTGGTGCAAGATTTCATCAGTCTCGGTACTCAATTTATTGGGTATCGCGACACTGTTAATGGACTAAAAGGTACACTGGCATATGGACTATCTTGTCTTTCGTCTCGTAAACTTGCATTGTCCTTATGTTATTTTGACTCCTACTATGTTTCCCTTCAACAGAGACTCTCGTCACGGCTAATAAGCGGGCTGATGACCTTGCCGTCAAGCTCGAAAAAAGTGAAGAAGCTCGCAAGAAAGCCGAGAAGGATGCCGCTTCTATTGAAGACTTTTGAAAGAGGCTCCATGAGGCGGAGACTGCTCTGAGTGACAAGATCACTCAACAGATCGCTCGTGAAGAAAACGTTATCGCCCGCCTGGAGTCGCAGACTCGGCGCTTTGTTAGTAAGTTCGCTAGTCAATCTTGATTGTCTTTTCACCAATTTTCCTCTCCTTCTTTTTGCTGAGAACCCGAATTTCGTTTCAGCAGGGAAGATGAGTCAAGATTTTGAGCTGCAAAAGCCTGAAGATGATCGTCTTCTCGACGCTCTTTCTCCTCTCGAGATCCATGGGGATCTAGTGCGCCGCAGTATCTTTGATGCTCAGGCTGCATTTTCACGCTTGTTCCCCTACTTCTTCCCGAAGAAAGAGCAGCCCGGCACCTTCGCTGCCCTTACCAAATGCTTCGTCCCCGAAGAAGATCTTGGGCTAGCTCTTCGGCAAGAAAAAATGAAGATATGCGTCGAAGGCACCATAGCTTTGGTTGCCGAAAGCCAACAAAGCGTCGACTGGGCGAAAGCCGGCGAGACAACGAAGCTAAAGACGGAGAAGTGGCAAGCCCTGATCAGGGCTGCCAAACCCCACTCGAAGAAGATCCTCTCCTTCCTCGGATCCAAGCCAGCTCCTTCCTCCAGTTCCGCCAAACCGGAGGTCAAGTAGATCATCTTGTCTATCTTTTCCTTTTCCTTTCTTTTGACGCTGCCGCCGTAGTTGTAGCTTGCGGCAGCATACCATTGGTTCACTATGATCCAATCTTTTGTAATGATCATGTAAATATCTTGAGAATCAATGGAAGTTTATTTTGCTTGATGATTGATGTCGAGATTTTCTTTCCATTTGGTATTTGACAACTATACTGAAACCCCTCGTCCTTCCGATGCTTTACCTGCTTCCTCCTACTCGAAGAAAACGTCAGTCGATGATTTTACTGAAGATTCTTCAAACGCGAGCCTGTCGCAAGAACTAAATGATCTTCGACAACAACTTCAATCGATGAAGAAACAAGCTATTATGATTATGGATCGATTTTACAAATCGTCGGAATGAGATTAAGAGATACTATAGTTGCCGAAGCTGCTCAGGCTGTTGCTCGAGAAGAGTATATGCTCAATTTACTAACTGATGCAAGTTTGGATATGGCAGGTGTGCCTCTCGAGCTTTAATCCTGATGAACACATGTTCCCTTAATTTCTACTCCTCATTTTTCCTTTTCCCTTGACAGGTTCCTTTCTGGATTCTGCTGCTGAAGATCAACGAGTTGAAACGAGGTCAAATCTCCTTGTTAAACTTGCACTGGAAAACGATTCCAGTTTTTGGTCATCCCCAGATCGAACTCGACGAATTTCCAGATTCCAAGATCGCGCAGGCCAGGTTCGGCAGTATCTTGAATTTTGCACCAAGACACTGGCCATGGTTTATAATGCCATGTTCCCCCGAAATGTTCAGCCCAAAACACTTCCTGAGATGATGAACAAATTCAAGAACTCTCAGCAAATCCATGGTTTTGTGAAGGCTCAATTGATAGCTGGCGCCAGATTTGCCCTGATTATGCTGCAGATATGTCACTCCAAGTTGGAGATGACCAAGGTGGTTGAAACTGTTCACGCCAAATTGAAGAAACAACGAAGGTTTGTCGACAAGATCAATGACAGGGTTACACCAGTAGCAGAAGAAATGATTGATGACCTCCTTCGGATGGACGCTGACTTCTTCATGGAGGGCCATTATGCTGATTTCATGGGTGCATCTGTCGATGAAGATAGAATAAACATTGATGACCTAATATGTCGTGACTGAAAATCTGTTTCTTCGATAGCTATATTTTTTTTAGCGAAAGGACCCTGTTAATTATAAACACTGTTTATATTGTAAATTATAACTATCTTTCTTTTTCTTAGCCCCCGAGTGTCTTGGTGGCTAGTGTCTTTATTATCGTTAGTTTGCGAGGTGTTTTAAACCAAGGCAAAGGACTTGTGAATTTGTATATTGTATGAATTTGTCGAGTAATAAGCCCCCGAGCCTATCCAAGAAAAAGATGTATATCATCAATATCTTTACTATATTGCAGCACCGCGAGCCCGCCTTTTTAAAAACCTTCCAGCCCCACTCGGTGCCCTGAAAGGAAAATAGTGCATCTGAAAACTCGCTGGTGTTTCAATACATTGTATGTTTACATATATATCTTGGCTTAAGCGTAGAAACACCTAAGTTGCGCCACGTTCCAGGGATTTGGCTTCGCAATCCCTGTCTTCTTGTCCTTTATCCTGTACGCTCCTCCTTCAGTTACTTCAGTGACGATGTAAGAGCCTAACCATGGCGACTCGAGTTTTTCATGGCTATCTTGCGTGAGCCGAAGAACTAAGTCGCCAACTTGGAAAGATCTTGGTCGCAATCGTCGACTGTGATAATTTTTCATATCTTGCTGGTAGTTGGCGACTCTTGATAATACCTCGTCTCGAGCTTCGTCGAGTGCGTCCACATCATCTTCCAGTGCCTTTCTCGAGGTTTCTTCATCAAACTCTGCCACTCTCAGGGAATTGTGTTCTATTTCTATCGGTAGCACTGCCTCAGCTCCATGAACCAGAAAAAACGAAGTTTCCTGTGTTGCTGTATTGGGTGTTGTCCGTATGCTCCATAGCACGCTGGGCAAATCCTCCGGCCAAGTGTGTCGAGCTTTTTCCAATGGTGCTAACAGGCGTTTCTTGATGCCGTTGCAGATTATGCCGTTTGCTTTCTCGACTTGACCATTGGTTTGCGGGTGCACAACTAATGCAAAATGTAACTTGATGCCTACCTCTGCGCAATATGCCTTGAATTCCTTGGAGGTAAAATTACTGCCATTGTCTGTGACGATGCTATGAGGAACTCCAAACCGAAAAACGATACATTTGATGAACTTGACTGCTGAAGCTGCGTCTGACGAGTTTATTGGTTTTGCCTCAACCCACTTGGTAAAATTGTCGACAGCTATGAGCATATACTCGTATCCTCCTGACCACGCCTTATGCAATTTTCCCACCATATCGAGACCCCATTGAGCAAAGGGCCACGACAATGGTATTGGCATCAGGTCTGCTGCCGGAGAATGAGGTTTTGCGGCAAACCTTTGGCACGCATCACAGGTACGCACTATGTCCTTTGCATATTCAATTGCTGTGAGCCAGTATAACCCTGCTCTGAAAACCTTGGCCACAATAGCTCGACTGCTTGCGTGGTGTCCTCACACTCCTTCAAGCACATCTTTTAAAAGTACTCTACCTTCTTCGGGTGTGACGCATCGCTGCAAAACTCCCGATATACTTCGTTTATAAAGCTCGCCCTTAACCACAGTGAAGGCTTTGGACCGTCGAATAACTTGCCTTGCTTCTACTGGATCTTCGGGTGTTTCCTTCCTTGAGATGTATGCAACATAGGCCTGCATCCAAGGGACTGGTACCACCATCACCTCATGTGAATCTTCTTCATCTCCCGATGTACTTGCCTCTAATACTGCTGGAGCCCCCGAGCCTTTCTCGACTTTTTCCTTCTTCTTTGGTTGTTTCCTCGCCTTAGTCGACCTTTCACTTATCACCTCCCAAAATACTCCGGGTGGTATTGCTAAACACTGTGACCCGATATTTGCCAGAACGTCGGCTTCATCATTGCTGAGTCTGCTAACATGGTTCACCTCACACCCGTCGAAGAGCTTCTCGAGTTCATTTTATACCTCTTTGTATGCTATCATACTATCATTGACTGCGTCACATTGATTCATCAGTTGTTGAGCCACCAATTTGGAGTCACCGAATATTTTTAATCGGGTCGCACCACAAGCTTTCGCCATCTTCATCCCATGTATCAGCGCTTCATATTCTTCCTTGTTGTTAGATGCGTTAGGAAACGTCATCCGCAGTGCATACTTCAGCTTGTCTCTTTGGGGTGAAACTAGTATCACGCCAGCTCCAGCTCCTTCTAACCTCTTGGACCCGTCGAAGTTCATAGTCCAGGTTCTCGATAAATCAGGAGGTCCGTATTTTGCAGCTCCATCCTCTCTGCGACGAAGTCTGGTAAAATCTGCGACTTTATTGCTTTTCTTTTTTCATATGTGATGTCCCGAGGGGAAAGCTCTATTCCCCAAAGGGAGACAAGGCCCGTAGCTGATAAGGGATTAACCTATCAATGCCTACGAGTTGTAGACTAGGGTTTAGTTGGAAGTAGAGGGCAAGTAGATCTCGAAGGTTCAGCCGGAAAAGTGCTCGACTGCTATGAAAATTAAGGTTGGGTAAAACAATGAGTCGATCCTTTCTTTGTCCCTCGACTCCCCCTTATATAGGAGGCGGAGCCGAGGGTTTCGTGATGCACAAGTTACAGAGTCCGGGAGGGTTTCTGAACCATCCCGTAATAATTACAAGTCGATATTCCTAATACAACTCTATCTTTCCAACTACGTAAAATTTCGGGTCGTGGGCCTCTAGTAAACCCCGGGTACCTTCTTCAGCAGGCCCATTGGGGATGCCTATGTCAGTAGCCCTCGAGATTTTGCTTGAATCGCAGAATCAGGGAAAATCTCCATCTTTACAATCTGCACATGATTTCTTCAACTCGACCAATAATTTTTATAAAGGAATTATATATTGTACAGGGATAATGGTAATTGGGGCTGGTTCATCTGACGGATCAGGTACCAGTTAACTGCTCTCGTAGCAATCCGCAAAAACCTACTTCAAGATCACGTCCCTGGACATGATCTCGGGATACTGGCGTAATTCGACATGTGCCGCTTAAGGTCTTACAAGATGCCGAACTCCACTCATGTTTTATCGGGTACCTAACGCGTCCGTTAGGACTTTTCTTCGTATCTGTTGATACGGAAAAAGTAGCAAGCACCGTCAGAGGCGGTGCCACGCCGCACAGGACGGATCCCGGGGACTTACCTTCGCATAGTTTTGCGACATTCAGAGATTATTTCGCGACTGAGGCGCTCTGAGAATATATTGTCGAGTGCTTTTTCCGGCTGCTGGAGTAGCACATTTATTCGAGTCAACGGATGACTTATATTTTTTTAACTTATCCTCCCGATGGGAGTATATGAAGAGTTATTTTGATAACTCGACTAGAGCGGTTTCGATCTGTTTACCTCGATCCATCGTGTTGCTTGCTACCGAAGATGCTGATGATGTTGAACGTGCCATCGAGATCAGAACCTTGTCACCTCTAATTCCCACAGACGGCGCCAATTGATAAGGGATTAACTTATCAATGCCTACGAGTTGTAGACTAGGGTTTAGTTGGAAGTAGAGGGCAAGTAGATCTCGAAGGTTCAGCTCGAAAAGTGCTCGACTGCTATGAAAACTAAGGTTGGGTAAAACAAAGAGTCAATCCTTTCTTTGTCCCTCGACTCCCCCTTATATAGGAGGCGGAGCCGAGGGTTTCGTGATGCACAAGTTACAGAGTCCGGGAGGGTTTCTGAACCACCCCGTAATAATTACAAGTCGATATTCCTAATACAACTCTATCTTTCCAACTACGTAAAACTTCGGGTCGTGGGCCTCCAGTAAACCCCGGGTACCTTCTTCGGCAGGCCCATTGGGGATGCCTATGTCAGTAGCTTCCGGGTTATTTAGTATGTTTGACAATGGTGCCTCATTGACCACTATTATCGGATGTGCCGAGAAATAGTGTCGTAACTTTCTTGCTGTTGTAAACACTCCATATGCTAGCTTCTGATAATGTGGGTACCGCTGTTTTGAAGGTGATAAAACTTCGCTAATGAAATATACTGGCCTTTGCACTCCATGGAGTTTCCCTTCTTCTTCTCGCTCAACCACAAGTGCCGTGCTGACCACCTGAGGTGTGGCCGCGATATATATAACAAGAGAGGCTCTTTTTCCTTGGGTGCCACCAATATTGGTGGTGTCGAGATTGTACGCTTGAGATCCTCAAAAGCTCTGTCCGCTTCTTCGTTCCACTCGAACTTTTCTCCCTGTTTGATTAAGGCGTAAAATGGCAACACCCTTTCTCCCAGCCTCGCGATGAATCTTCTTAACGCTGCGACTCACCCAGTTAACTGTTGTATCTCCTTTAGCTTTGTTGGCTTCTGCATCGTCACGATGGCCTGAATTTTCTCCGGGTTAGCCTCGATTCCTCTTGCTGACACCAGAAACCCGAGAAGTTCTCCCACAGGAACGCCGAAAGAGCACTTCGTCGGATTTAGCTTGAGGCAGAATTTGTCGAGGTTGTCGAAAGTTTCTCTGAGATCATCGATCAATGTTGACCCTTTCTTTGTCGAGGTTGTCGAGGTTGTTGTGATGACGTCGTCAATGTATACTTGAACGTTCTTGCCAATCTGTGTGGCAAGGCACTTTTAAATCATCCGCTGATATGTTGCTCCCGTGTTTTTCAGCCCGAAGGGCATTGTTCTATAGCAGAACACGCCATAGGGGGTTATGAAAGCTGTTTTGACTTCATCCTCTTCCTTTAGTCGAATCTGGTTGTAACCAAAATATGCATCCAAAAAGGAAAGACGTTCACAACCTACCGTGGAATCGATAATTTGATCGATCCTTGGGAGGGGGAAGTGATCCTTTGGACAGTGTTTATTGAGACACGTGAAGTCGACGCACATGCGAAGGACTTCTGTGTTTTTCTTCGGGACCAGCATTGGGTTCGCTACCCACGTGGCCTCTGTGTGTATCTCTTTGATAAATCCAGCTTCTCTAAGTCGCTTTATTTCCGACAGCATAGCTTTGCGGTTTGGTTCCGAAAAACGCCGCAAAGGTTGTCTGATTGGCCTGGCCAATGGATCCAAGTTAAGGGGGTGCTCGGCAAGTTCCGTGGGTACTCCTGGCATGTCAGCTGGACACCATGCGAATATTTCCCAGCGCTCACGGAGGAACTCGATGAGCGCGCTTTCCTATGCGAGGTCTATGTTTGTGGCAATAGCTGTCGTCTTCTTGGGATCTGTCGGATGTATCTGCACTTCCTTCGAGTTCTTGGTGGTAGCAAAGGTTGGTTCCTTGAGCGGCCTCCCTACATCTGGCAACACGTCGTAGTCTGTTGTCAACTTTGACGCCATATATTCTGCCTGCATCCCGAAAGTTTCTGACAGCCGATGAAAATCCTTGTCGCACTTATCCCCTAGTGCAAAACTATCTTTCACCGTGATTGGGCCCTTAGGTCCAGGGAGCCTCCACAACAAATATGTGTAGTGTGGTACCGCCATGAATCTGGCATATGCCACTACAAGAAAAGTTGCCATGGCCGACGAAGTTGAAGTCGCGCCGTGGTTGCTGGTGTACCATGGCCGACGATTTTTGGTCCTTCCGTGGTGCATGTCAAAACTTTTTTTTTCTCGTTTTTGAGGCCACCTAGCCCGACGAAAGCGGCCAAAACGTCGCGTATGGTGGCCCGGGACGTGGTGCCTCTCGAAATCTCGGGTTCGCCGGCCGAGTCAACGCAAATCCGCACCGCCGAGGGATGTAGGGCCCAGATGGCAGCCTCTCTGGCATTGTTTTTTTTCTCGATCGCGCCATCTCGTTCAACGTTCTCCGATCGAGCCGTTTACGATGCAGGATCATGGGTCCCGCATGTCATCCTCTATGAACCAAAATTCTTTCTATTCTTGGATTTTTTTGACCCCCTGATTTCTGGCTACTTCCTTTTTCTTTTGATCCCTTGCCGCCTTGGAAACGTTGAGACCGCTGCTGCTAAATGGGACCCGCATGTCATCCTCTATGTGCAATCAACTTTCTTTTCTTGGAGTTTTTTTGGCACCTCAAATTTGGTCACTTGCCTTTTTCTTTCGATCCCCTGCCGCCTCTCAAACGGTGATACCGCTGCTGCTAACTGGGACCCGCATGTCATCCTCTATGTAGTATAAAACTTTCTTTTCTTGAATTATTTTTGGCACCTCATATTTGGTCACTTACCTTTTTCTTTCGATCCCCTGCCGCCTCTCAAACGGTGATACCGCTGTTGCTAAATGGGACCCGCATGTCATCCTCTATGTACTATAAAACTTCCTTTTCTTGAATTATTTTTGGCTCCTCATATTTTTTCACTTGCCTTTTTCTTTCGATCCCCTGCCGCCTCTCAAACGGTGATACCGCTGCTGCTAAATGGGACCCGCATGTCATCCTCTATGTACTATAAAACTTTCTTTTCTTGAATTATTTTTGGCTCCTGATATTTTTTCACTTGCCTATTTCTTTCGATCTCATGCCACGTTTGAAACGTTGAGGAACCTGCAGGCTCATGGGACCCGCATGTCATCCTCTATGTACAATAAAAGTTCTTTTTCTTGGTTTTTTTTTCACCCTCGATTTTTGGCAATTTCTTTTTTCTTTTGATCCCCTGCCACCTCTCAAACGGTGATACCGCTGCTGCTAAATGGGACCCGCATGTCATCCTCTATGTACTATAAAACTTTCTTTTCTTGAATTATTTTTGGCTCCTCATATTTGGTCACTTGCCTTTTTCTTTCGATCTCATGCCACGTTTGAAACGTTGAGGAACCTGGCTCATGGGACCCGCATGTCATCCTCGAGGTGCTATAAAAGTTTATTTTCTTTATTTTTTTCACCCTCTGATTTTTGGCTATTTCCTTTTTCTTTTGATCCCCTGCCGCCTTGGAAACGTTGGGTAAGCTGCTGACTCATGGGACCCGCATGTCATCCTCTATGTACAATCAACTTTCTTTTTCTTTTGATCTCAAGCCGCATTTGAAACGTTGAGACCGTTGCTGCTAAATGGGACCCGCATGTCATCCTCTACGTACAATAAAGTTTCTTTTCTTGGATTATCTTTGGCTCCTGATATTTTGTCACTTGCCTTTTTCTTTCGATCTCATGCCGCCTTTGAAACGTTGAGTAAGCTGCTGGCTCATGGGTCCCGCATGTCATCCTCTACGAACAATAAAAGTTTCCTTTCTTGGAGTTATTTTTTACCCCTAATTTCTGGCTATTTGCCTTTTTCTTTTGATCTCCTGCCCCCTCTGAAACGATGAGGACGCTGTTGGCAGGTCGGTCCCACATGTCATCCTCTATGAACAATAAAAGTTTCATTTGATGGATTTATTTTGAACCCCTAATTAATTTCTGGATATTTCCCCTGCCGCCTTGGAATCGTTGAGGATGCTGCTGCCTCATGGGTCCCGCATGTCATCCTCTCAGAACGGTAAATGTTTATTTTCTTGGATTTTGTTGACCAAACGATTTTTGGCTTATTTTTTCTTTCGATCACGTGCAGCCTTTAAAATGTTGAGGACGCTGCTGGCTCACGGGTCCCACATGTCAACCTCTATGAACAATAAATGCCGAGGATGCTGCTGCCACATGGGTCCCGCATGTCATCCTCTCAGAACGCAAAATGTTTCTTTTCTTGGATTTTTTACCAACATATTTATGGTTTATTTTTTCTTTCCATCCCCTGCCGCCTTTAAAACGTTGACGATGCTGTTGGCTCATGGGTCCCCGATGTCAGCCTCCCCGTACAAGAAACATATGATATCTTGATTATTTTGCAGACAATAAACAATGTATTGCGCTCTGAGCTATTTCAAATGGATAATTAAATCTTTATTTTTACATAAACAAACTTATATGTTGAATCTCCTTGTTTTTTTGTCTTTGCGAAGCATAGGACTTTCCTGTTTTTTTAGAAAATTTGGAACTTTCCTGTTTTGGAGTGGGCTAAAATTGTACGAGTCAAAAGGCCAAGCAGGATAGTTCGAAGGCCCAGATGTCCAGATGCAGCCCAATTGAAATCTTTCTTCTTGGATTTTTTTCACCCCCTGATTTCTGGCTACTTCATTTTTCTTTTGGTTCTGTGTCGCCTTGGAAACGTTGAGACATTCTTTGCAAAATGGGACCCGCATGTCATCCTCTATGTACAATAAAATTTCTTTTCTTGGATTATTTTTGGCTCCCGATATTTGGTCACTTGCCTTTTTCTTTCGATCCCGTGCGGCCTCTCAAACGGTGATACCATTCTTGCTAATTGGGACCCGCATGTCATCCTCTATGTACAATCAAGTTTCTTTTCTTGAATTATTTTTGGCTCCTGATATTTGGTCACTTGCCTTTTTCTTTCGATCTCATGCCACGTTTGAAACGTTGAGGAACCTCGGCTCATGGGACCCGCATGTCATCCTCTATGTACTATAAAAGTTCATTTTCTTTGTTTTTTTTCACCCTCTGATTTTTGGCTATTTCCTTTTTCTTTCCATCCCCTGCCGCCTTGGAAACGTTGAGTAAGCTGCTAGCTCATGGGACCCGCATGTCATCCTCTATGTCCATCAACTTTATTTTCTTGGATTTTTTTTGACCCCTAATTTCTGGCTACTTTCTTTTTCTTTTGATCTCAAGCCGCATTTGAAACGTTGGGACCGGCTATTTGCAAAATGGGACCCGCATGTCATCCTCTATGTAAATAAACTTTCTTTTCTTGGATTATCTTGGGCTCCGATATTTTGTCACTTGCCTTTTTCTTTCGATCTCATGCCGCCTTTGAAACGTTAAGTAAGGCTGTGGCTCATGGGACCCGCATGTCATCCTCTATGAACAATAGAAGTTTCCTTTCTTGGAGTTATTTTTTACCCCTAATTTCTGGCTATTTGCCTTTTTCTTTTGATCTCTTGCCCCCTTTGAAACGATGAGGACGCCTGTTTGTTGGTGTCCTCCACATGTCATCCTCTATGAACAATAAAACTTTTCTTTGATGGATTTATTTTGAACCCCTAATTAATTTACGGCTATTTCCTTTTTTCTTTGATCCCCTGTCGCCTTGGAAACGTTGAGGATCTTTCTTTGCCTCATCGGTCCCGCATGTCATCCTCTCGAACGATAAATATTTTCTTTTCTTGGATTTTTTTACCAACTGATATTTGTTTTTTTATTTTCGATCCCTGTCGCCTTTGAAACGTTGACGACGCCGGCTGGCTCATGGGTCCCCGATGTCGACCTCCCCGTACAAGAAACATGTGATATCTTGATTATTTTGCGGACAATAAACGGTGTATTTCGCTACGAGCTATTGCAAACGGATAAATTAAATCTTTATTTTTACAACTTATATCTTGAATCTCCTTGTTTTTTGTTTTGGCGAAGCATAGGACTTTCCTGTTTTTTTGAGAAAAATCCGAACTTTCATGTTCTGAGTGGGCTGAAATTGTACGAGTCAAAAGGCCCGAAGGATAGTTCGAAGGCCCAGATGTCCGGATGCAGCCCAATTGAAATCTTTCTTTTCTTGGATTTTTTCACCCCACGATTTACGGCTACTTCATTTTTCTTTTGGTCATGTGCCGCCTTGGAAACATTGAGACCGCTGCTGCAAAATGGGACCCGCATGTCATCCTCTATGTACAATAAAGTTTCTTTTCTTGGATTATTTTTGGCTCCTGATATTTGGTCACTTGTCTTTTTCTTTCGATCTCATGCCACGTTTGAAACTTTGAGGAATCTGCTGACTCATGGGACCCGCATGTCATCCTCTATGTACAATAAAAGTTTGATTTCTTGGATTTTTTTCACCCTTTGATTTTTGGCTATTTCCTTTTTCTTTTGATCCCCTGCCGCCTTTGAAACGTTTAGTAAGATGCTGGCTCATAGGTCCCACATGTCAGCCTGTATGAACGATAAAGCTTTCCTTTCTTGGAGTTTTTTTGACCCCCTAATTTCTGGCTACTTTCATTTTCTTTTGATCTCAAGCCGCATTTGAAACGTTGGGACCACTGCCGCACAATGGGACCCGCATGTCATCCTCTATGTACAATCAAGTTTCTTTTCTTGGATTATTTTTGACTCCTGATATTTGGTCACTTGCCTTTTTCTTTCGATCTCATGCCACGTTTGAAACGTTGAGGAACCTGCTGGCTCATGGGACCCGCATGTCATCCTCTATGTACTACAAAAGTTTATTTTCTAGGGGTTTTTTTTTCACTCTCTGATTTTTGGCTATTTCCTTTTTCTTTTGATCCCCTGCCGCCTTGGAAACGTTGAGTAAGCTGCTAACTCGTGGGACCCGCATGTCATCCTCTATGTACAATCAATTTTCTTTTCTTGGAGTTTTTTTTTACCCCCTAATTTCTGGCTACTTTCTTTTTCTTTTGATCTCATGCCGCATTTGAAACGTTGGGACAGCATGTCATCCTCTATGTACAATAAAAGTTTCTTTTCTTGGATTATTTTTCACCCTCTGATTTTTGGTCACTTGCCTTTTTCTTTCGATCTCATGCCGCCCTTGAAAACGTTGAGGAACCTGCTGGCCCATGGGACCCGCATGTCATCCTCTATGTACTACAAAAGTTTCTTTTCTTGGATTTTTTTCACCCTCTGATCTTTGGCTATTTCCTTTTTTTTTTCATCCCCTACCGCCTTGGAAACATTAGTAAGCTGCTGACTGGTGGGACCCGCATGTCATCCTCTATGTACAATCAAGTCTCTTTTCTTGGATTTTTTTTACCCCCTTATTTTTGTCACTTGCCTTTTTCTTTCGATCTCATGCAGCCTACGAAACGTTGAGGAAGGCTGCTGGCTCATGGGACCCACATGTCATCCTCGATACTATAAAAGTTTCTTTTCTTGGATTTTTTTCACCCTCTTATTTTTGGCTGTTTCCTTTTTCTTTTGATCCCCTGCCGCCTTGGAAACGTTGATTAAGTCTTCGACACAAGGGCCGACATGTCATCCTCTATGTACAATCAACTTGCAAGATCTTGGGGCGGAAGAGCTTGTATAAGTGGGACCCATATGTCATCCTCTATGTACAATAAAAGTTTCTTTTTCTTGGATTATTTTTTGCTCCTGGTATTTGGTCTCTTTCCTTTTTCTTTCGATCTCATGCCGCCTCTGAAACGTTGAGTAAGGTGCTGGGTCATGGGACCCGCATGCCATCCTCTATGTACAATCAACTTTCTTTTTCTCGGGAGTTTTTACCCCTAATTTCTGGCTACTCTTTTTCTTTTGATCTCAAACCGCATTTGAAACGTTGACACCACTGCTGCAAAATGGGACCCGCATGTCATCTTTTATGTACAATAAAGTTTCTTTTCTTGGATTATTTTTGGCTCCTGATATTTGGTCACTTGTCTTTTTCTTTCGATCTCATGCCCCCTTTGGAACGTTGAGGAAGCTGCCAGCGCATGGGTCCCGCATGTCATACTCTATGAACAATAAAAGTTTCCTTCCTTGGAGTTATTTTGACCGCTAATTTCTGGCTACTTCCTTTTTCTTTTGATCCCCTGCCGCCTTGGAAACATTGAGTAAGCTGCTGACACAAGGGACCCACATGTCATCCTCTATGTACAATCAACTTGCAAGATCTTGGAGCGAAAGAGCTTGTATAAGTGGGACCCATATGTCATCCTCTATGTACAATAAAAGTTTCTTTTCTTGGATTATTTTTTGCTCCTGATATTTGGTCACTTTCCTTTTTCTTTCTATCTCACGCCGCCACTGAAACGTTGAGTAAGGTGCTGGCTCATGGGACTGTACAATAAAGTTTCATTTCTTAGATTTTTTTTACCCACTGATTTTTGCCAACTTGCCTTTTTCTTTTCGATCATATGCCGCCTTTGAAATTGAGGTCGCCGCTGGCTCATGGGTCCCACATGTCAGCCTCTATGAACAATAAACCTTTCCTTTGTTGGATTTATTTTTTACCCCTAATTTCTGGCTATTTGCCTTTTTCTTTTGATCCCCTGCGGCCTTTGAAACGATGAGGACGCTGCTGGCAGGTCGGTCCCACATGTCATCCTCTATTAAGAATAAAAGTTTCCTTTTTGGATTTATTTTTTACCCCTAATTTCTGGCTATTTGCCTTTTTCTTCTGATCCCTGCCGACTTCGAAATGATGAGGATGCAGCTGGCAGATCGGTCCCACATGTCAGCCTCTATGAACTATAAATGTTTCCTTTGTAGGATTTATTTTTACCCCTATTTTTGGGCTACTTGCCTTTTTCTTTGAAACGTTGAGGACGCTACTGTCTCATGGGTCCCACATGGCATCCTCTCTGAACGATAAACCTTCATTTCTTGTTAACGACAGGTTTATCGGTATTATTTTCATGAGACTAATACAAGCTCTTTGGCTCCAAGATCTTGCAAGTTGATAGATTAAATCAAGGAATTATTAGGATATGTTTTAAATTTCAAATCCACTTTATGAATTTTTAAAAATACCGTTATCCATGTGGGTATGGAGCGATCAAGGATTTTCATATTGGGCATGAGCAGTTTCAAAAATTGGAACCCTATAATTCAAAATAAATAAAAACAACTTTTATGTAGAATCTCCGTGTATTTTTATTTGCCAATCATAGGATCTGTGTTTCATTAGAAAAGGGCCGAAATTGCATGAGCAGAAAGGCCCATTTGTAGTTATTGGGCTTCGACAGCCGGATCAAGTAGACCGATAACAATTACCATGTAGATGTTCCTTGGCAACCCAAAAGTGAAATATTGGGCCCAACAGGGGAAGGTTGAACAGTACTTTTTCAATTGGGAAGGTGGTACATGGGGTTATCCTGACAAAAAAATGGAACATGGGTTACTGAAGGTTGCCCATTTGTGCCTAATATGTTTGTCAGCAGGAGCTTTACCTTCCGCCGCCGCCGCTCCGCTTCCGCCGCCGCCATGCCTCGTCGCGGGTCGAGCTACCGGTACGGCGGCGTCTCGAGCTCGGGGTACCGCAGCATCCGCGCGCGCCCCAAATTAAGGTACTTCCTCCTCGGGACGGCACCTACGATAGGCTCGGCTGGCCTTGGGGCATTTACCCCTAGCCTCTTCCATGCTCAAGTTTTTGAAATGTTTCTGGCTCTGTTCAACACTGGATCAAATGTCAACATGACCATTCTTATGAAGTAGCAACGAGTTGAATCTCTCAAAACTCTTTAAGTTCTGCAATATAATGACTAATTGGTACTACCTTATACAAAATGATTACATATCCTTATTTTGGAAGCAAGCAATCACACACTTATAGTTTGCTAGTCAGCTACGCGTAACGTTAAAAATCGGCAATTATAATGAATAAACCTGTAATTTTCACTTAAAATGCATTAAGGAGCATCAAATTTGACAAATCAAACCATGTCGTACTAAAAATTGACATGTCTTTCTCATGCAGAAATGTAAAATTATCCATGCATGTGCGTTTATACAGGTTAAGTTTTGCACGTATTATTTTTTGTAACTTTTCTGACTACCTTCAAAGCTCCAATCCTTCTTCATCATCTTTGTTGTACCGCACTGATGCAAGTGAATGCGAGCTGCTCGCCAGACGCGACTTCGTGTCCGATATGTGTACTATGCCTTCTCCATCTAGTGCTAGTTACGCCTCTATGCTAATTAATTCAGCACAAACCTCTGTCATTGCAGCTGTGACTCACCTCGACCATTGGAGCCCAATCACAAGAGCGAGCTCAGTCTCAACCAGAGAGGCATGTGTCTCATGGTTAGCTATCTACAACTTGCTGTCTTACTAAAACCGTGCCTATCATAGAGATCACCTCGCTGGTGTAGCAATGGCTGCAAGTAGCTGCTAGCATGAGCGAAGGGGATAAGGAAGAAAAGATTAAAAAAATGGGTTGGGGCCAACAAGCAGGAAAGCTATCTACTAGCTTTATGGATGTTTCTGGAATTGGGTAGAAAATAGTAGATGACACTGTAGCAGCGAATCCCAGAGACCAAGGCCGTTGGATGATGTCTAATGAACGGCAGAACAAAATCGGCGAAATTAGCTTGAATTTTGATAATAAATCTTGGGCATTTTCCCTCGAATATGATTTATCAACTTTGGGTAGTCTCTGGACTAGTCTCCCTCGTCCACCAATTATTATCATACTACTGCGGAAAGTTGAGGGCAGTCCCTAGTCCCGAGCACTTCGCCCACTTCCCCTGGCCTCATCCCAGAGATCTCACACCAACCACCTCACCGTCGACTAGCCGCCAGTCTACAGCCCTCCGAAGAATCCCCAATGGCGGCGACGCCCCTACTAGAGCGCTCCTCACGCGAGCGCATCATCGAGTCTGGCCCACATGTCTTCCGTGCCTGCCGTGTGTCGGCAAGCACGACCGAGTTCTCCGTCGGCGAGCCGCCGGCCGTGGGCGAGGGCGAGGCGTCCCCGTACACTATGAGAGTGCACATCTTCTTCTCGAGGACGTACGAGCTCAGGAGGATGGCCGGCCCCCTCCCTGCCCCACTGGATGAGGACGATATCACCACTACACCCTGCGAAGAGGTGGTGCTGGATCTTGGCTTGCCTCCGAGGGAGCTGCGTAGTGGGGGCAATGTCGTGCGAACTATGCGCGAGATTCTTGCCCGTGTATGGCTGCTCAAGAACCTGAACCTCACGGAGGAGGAGTGGGACATCATCATGCCTTACGATGTTATGCACCTGATGTGGCAGCAGGCGTGTCGTCGGCTCAGTGGCCTCCACTTCGACCTCACCCTTAGGGTGGACCACTGGCTCATCGTCAACTTGCCGGCGCTGCAGGATAGTTGGGTCCTAGTTGCGCCGGAGGACGGCCACTGCAGCATATGCATGCTGGGGCTGTCGCAGCGCACAATGGTGCGTCTCCGGGGATGCAAACACCCGTTCCATAGGAAGTGCATCTTCTCCTGGTTTGTAACGAACGCCAGCTGCCCTATCTGCCGCGATAAAGTGCTGACCCATCTTATTTTCGATTTGTAGCATAGTATGAATAAAACCCCTGTATGATAGGGATGCCATGCCAACTTGAATCCTATGTCAAGAGAAATTCTATTTGATTGTGGTTATAAGATATTCTGCATTAGTTTGATCAAGTATTATCATTCTATTTTCCTATGGGATATGACCCTATGAATCAAACAGCATGGGATTACTTCCACACAATTAAGTTTGACCAACTTTTAGTAGGACAACAAACATAAATAATTAGTCATCATGGGATTACAATCCAACAGATAATTGTCTTCAGGACTCATACATTTTCCAAATAGAAAAATCAAAACAAATCATGGTTCTTCATCTCACGACATGATACGAGAGACAAGAGTCTAATCATCATCATCATCATCATCATCATCATCATCACCTCCGTCTTCATTCTGATATTCGTGCATGGTCTCATCCTGCTCGTCGTGTCCATTCTCCTCACGAGATTCACCGGGTAGCTTCGGTTTATCCATCTCTTTGTCGACTATGCTAACCTCAACGGTGAAATCTATTCTCCATCATGTGCGGGGATACCTGTATCCAACGAGGTTTCATCAATGTCAGCAACTTTAGTTTGCATACAACCAGCGAAATCATCTTCTTTGGGCACCAATTATTGGATCCGCATTCTCATCCAAATCATATATGTTCCTTGCCACAAACTTTTGCACATACCGCCATCCTTTTCTAGATCTGTCTTCCAAGAAAAGTACCTTGGCCGCTTGAGGTACCAAAATATAAGGATCATCCTTGTACCACTGACGATGAGTATTAAGCGATATGAAATACCCATCATTTCTGGCACCTTTGCCCTTGTTTGGATCTTGGTTGTACCAATAACACTTAAATAGAACCACAGATCGGACGATAACCTTATCACTATAGAACAAGCTGAATAACCTCTTCTATGTGACCATAATGGTCAAATGACTACGATCTCTTCTTTACGGTTGTCAAGTGATCTCCTTGGTTGTGATGCCACTATTTCGTGTCTTCAAATGTTGTTCACGCTCATAGGAGCTGTAATGGACACCATTGGCATTGCAAGCTGCAGCCTACCAACACCCTCTTATCTGGACCACGTGATAGGACAAGGAGATCAGCACTAACGGCGCCTGGATTCTCCGCATGGAGTTTCGAGATCTACGATTACAAAATAGACAAGAGGTCATCTCATGTGAAAACACATAGACAAGTCGAGTACAATTGAACATCTTACATATTTCTCAAACCGATCCTGAAACCCACTCCCACGTGCCGATAGCTTTCCATTCGTTTCCATGTACAACCTGCAAAACATAGCCAAGTTAGCTGAATATATTTCATTTTGATACAAGTTCATAGTATATGCGAGGAACTGAGTATTTCGTGTGCATAGTACTCACTTAACATATTCATCAGCCCTGTAGCATTATTCAAGACGTACCAAGACAGCTGTTCAAATTCAGACTGCTCTAATGTTTTTTGGTCCTCTTTCCTATTAGCTCAACACCATGATTAAAAACAGATCCTCCAACTTCCAAAATTCTGCGACCCGGTTGAATCTGGTCTCAATATCAGGAATATATCTTGAGGTAAATGTATATGCTTCAGCAGCAATATACGCCATCGCAATGCAAGCCTCCGGTCTAGCTTTGTTCCTAAGCGTATTCTTGAAAGTGCACGATCGACGTTCTATAGGGTACATCCATCCCATCTTGTCTGGGACCTCTTAAAAGTGCCTCATCGTAGATGAACAGCCAAATGCACCATCACATCAAAGAAGGCTGGAGGATATATCAGCTCCGGCTTGCACGGGATTCTTGCTATGTCCACCTTAAGACGTTCTACAACAGCTCTGCTTAGAGTTTTACTACATATTTCCCTAAAGAACCTTCCCAACTCTGCAATCACGTTGTACATATTTGGCTTCACTAAATCTTTAATGCCAATAGCTAAAAGCCTTTGCGACGGGATATGACAATCGTGAGTTTTCAACCCTTGGAGCTTGTTTCCTTCAGCATTGAGACAATTTGCAATGTTGGAAGCAAATCCGAACGGGAACATCACACCTCGGAGGTACTCACAAAATAATCTCCTTTTAGGCATCGGCAATGTGAATTCCGCGCCTCGAAATTTATAATGTTTTTCCTTGCCTTTGTTCACTTTGTCATTACGATCCAGTTGCAAGTGCCTGTTAACATTCAATGTTGCACAATCAATCCTAGCATTTGAGCTATCTTTTTGTCTTGGATGGAATGTTGAGTAATGTGCCGACAATCTTGTCACATATATTCTTCTCCATGTGCATGATATCAATATTATGCCGAAGCTTCTTACCAGCCCAATACGGCAAGTCCCAAAGAGTGGTCCTGCGCTTATAAAATATTCTCGGTCTATCATTTTCCATTTCCTTCCTCTTGGTACATGCTGCTATTTCACCTCCCATCTTCCTTTTGGTAGCTGCTAGACTCAGTTCATCTCCTCTCTTCTTCCTTTTTCTATCTGCTACTACGCTGCTGCATCTTCTGTATCCTTCTCTGCTTTGTATCCGTGGCGGCTGGTGGTTTTCCTGGTTTAACATTTCGACCGCTTCTAGGTGCGCCTCCAACTCGTGACTCTTAAAGTGCTGCGGTTTAGTCTTTTTACGAGCACGATCACCAATAAATTGCAATTTTTTCTAATTTTTCGGAAAGCGTGATCTATTGGAAGGAAACGGCGATGGCCCATATAGCATATCTTGTTTATTATCCTCACTGCCAGCTGGTCAGTATCACAGTGAACACATGCATTATAACCTGATGTTACTCTGCCTGACATAGTGCCCAAAGCTGGATAATCATGGGTGCAATACGATGCAAAGACACGTAATAGAAAATTTTGTTCTTTAGGTTGACACACATCCCGCGTAGGGACACCCTCCCATAATGTTTGCAAGTCTCTAATAAGAGGCTCCATGAACACATCAAAATCCTTCCCAGGAGATTTGGGACCTGGGATGAGTAAGGCCATCATACGATTCGGCGATCGGTGCATGTCCAGGGAGCCTGGTTGTAAGGTGTAACTAGTGCGGCCACATGCTATACGAGTTGCTCATGTTGCCAAATGGGTTGAATCCATACGTAGCAAGGCCAAGTCTCGGGTTCCTTGGATCTGCAGCAAAATCTGGATGATCCGAGTCGAATCGCTTCCATTCATCGCCATCAATGGGATGCCTCGATAAATCAGGGTCGGGCGTGAGAATCTCTTTGTGCCATCTTGTTTCCCGAGATGTTTGTTCTGAAGCAAACAACCTCTGCAATCTTTGTACAAGTGGAAAGTATCTCAGAACCTTCCAAGGAATCTTTTTCTTACCACCAGCTCCATCATGTTTCCATCTTGATTCCTTACATACTGGACATTCATCGAGGTCATTATACTCCATCCAAAACAGTGCACAGTTATTTTTGCAAAAATCAATCTTCTCATATCCAAGTCCCAGTACCTTGATGTACTGCTTCACCTCATAAAAGGATTTTGGAAGACCAGCCCCTGTGGAGTGCATCGTTGTATGTCTTCGCAATCGCATTGAACGCTTTATTGGTAATCCCCTGGTATGACTTGTCATGAAGTAATTTCACAATTAATTCGAATCTTGACACAACAGAACCAGGGGCCACTAAGCGCTTAGCATCTTCTATCAGGTCATGGAAAAGAGGCTTTTTGTGATAACCATGGGGCTGTTGGCTTGCATATGGATACAGATCCCGTAACAAATTAGCGATAGCCTCATCCTGGGACGAGATCTTCAGCTGATAACCATCAGAATAAAGAGGATCAATAATGTCAGGCTAATCATAGTGTTCACCATGGTTAATCCACCTGATATATGTCTGGTCCATCCCATAAACGAATAAATGATCTGAGACTACATGTTGAGGCTTGGACCCAATATTCAAACATACGCGGCATGGACAAATCACTTCCTTTGTCTTGTCGCCGTCAGTAAAATCACTAACGTGCTTCATGAAGTCTTCAATACCACTCAAATATGTTGGTGTGTTTAATGAGTGAAATAATATCCAAGTTCTGTCCATCTGTTGAGGAGATAGATGGTCAGAGAAGCGATAAGCTATTTCAACAAACAGGTCACCTACGAATGTAAGCAAACATACCTGAGCAAACAGGTCGAATATAAAACTATAAATGCTACATTATTTGAGCCGATTTCAGCAAACGAACCGAGTGCAAAACTACGGCTACCTAGCGAACAGATTTTTTTTAGGCTGACCACTGGGTTTCCCCACTTTGTATTTTTTTATTAATAAAAAGAGGGAAATATGTACAAAAGTTGCTGGAGAGCAGCAACTAAAAGGATCATAGATCCCATACAGCAAAATATATATAAAATGTTCTA
Organism: Lolium perenne; assembly: GCF_019359855.2. Taxonomy (NCBI): domain Eukaryota; kingdom Viridiplantae; phylum Streptophyta; class Magnoliopsida; order Poales; family Poaceae; genus Lolium; species Lolium perenne. The sequence continues at coordinate 221,409,577 of NC_067247.2, forward strand.
CCCATGATATGATTTCCTCTTTTCCTTATGAACAAGGAGAGCAATTTCATCCTTGAATCTCTTGTGCCATCTGTAAATGCTTGGGGGGGAGGGGCGAACAGATCTATCGAAAGCAATACAATACCAACACATTCTTTCTTCTTTTTTGCCGTAATTCCGCCGATCTATTAGCAGTGCAAAGAAGCCAAAAGTAATAAGATTACATACAGGTTCATAGACCACCAGGGCCGTACCTGAGAATACGGAGGGCCTGAGCAAAACAAGAAATAGAGGCCCTCAACATGATCATTGGCAACTAAAATGATTTCATATATACCACTCACTCCATTTCAATAAACAATGCACCCTTGTTTTTCGTATTTTATCTTCGAAAAAATATTAATCTATATCTCTCTATTTAAAAATGATGTTTCAATTTTATGTAGATATACATGTATTTAGATGAGTTTAGTTTGCAGATACATGCAAGTTTTGGTGAAGTTGAAACATATTTTTCAGGATGAAGTATATAAAAAAAATTGATATAAAACTGGTATCATTAGAAAGTATTTTCCAACACGATTCTAACAATGCTGCTTATGTATTATATGATCGTGATATTGTTGTCCTATTTAATTATTTGGTCAAGGTTCACATTGAAATGTGGTAAAATAAATTAAAAGAAGTGCACCGTGTGAAAAAGCAATCTAAGAATTCAAAAGTGCTAATTGTTAGTCGAAACATGACATCATTGAGACAAAATATTAATATTCATTGGAAGACTAACTGAATTAGCTGCACTCGCGATGAAAGAGAAAGAGAAGATATGGGTAAGAGCAAGTACAATAAGGTACAGTCTTTTTTTGTTTGTTTGGGTTGCTCATCAAGCTTATCGCTCGATACAATAAGGTACAGTCAGCGGGAGTGGTGTTTGGAACATGGGTGCATAGCGGGTGGTATCATAGAGTACTATCATAGATATGCTATATTTATTATAGTGGAGTATTGAAAATGGCATATATAGAAGGGGATATTGAGAATTGAGAGTGGCATAAACACAACTTCAGTTTTTGTAATGGCATAAACACAACTTGTGAATTGAGGAGTGGCATAGAACCAATTAACACTTGTTTCAATAACAGCCATCAAAAGCCAATCGAACGCACGAGAATGGATCCAAAATTTACCATTTTAAGTTTCACGAGAAAATTTTAAACTTAAAATTCGTACTGCCTAGAAGTTTTTGAAACAAAAATCCAGTAAATCTTATATGTCGGGTTATGCATTCTGGGGGAGTTTCATCAGATTCAGCCATATTGTTTATCAATAAACCTCATTTTATGTTTTACAACCAACTTTAAACTTAAAATTCAAACTGGCCAATAAAAAGAACAACATTCCAGTAAATCTTATATATTTCTTCTGCATTTCGGGAAAGATTGGTCGGATTCAAAAAAATAGTTTGGGAATAAACATTGTTTTAGTCTGGAAACGACTTATTGTAGAGTGATTTTTGGTTGGATACATTCATGTGTGTTCGATTGGCTTTGGATGGCTGATATTGAACCAAAGTCAACGCTGGGCTTTTGACCTGAACGTCACTGGAGCTGCGTCAAAAGTCCAGCCATGACTTTGTCTCAATAACAGCCATCAAAAGCCGATCGAACGCACATGAATGGATCCAACCAAAAATCACTCAACCGCTGGAATTTTGACCTGAAAGTCATTTGAAAAGTTGTGTCCATACTTGCCCAACAGGTTGCGTATGAATGTAAACCAACATATCTGAGCAAACAGGTCGAATATAAAACTATATAACTAAATGCCACGTTATTTGAGCCGATTTCAGCAAACCAACTGAGGTCTATTTTTTTAGGCTGGACAGTGGTTTCCTCGCTGTGTATTTTTCACTGTAATAAAAAAGAGGGAAAATGTTACTGGAGAGCAGCAACTAAAAGGATCATAGATCCCAAACAGCAAAATCTAGCTAAAAAGGTTATACCCATGATGATAAGCCATGATATGATTTCCTCTTTGCCTTACAAACAAACAGTGTACAGTACGAACGAATTCGAGCAAATAGGTAAAGCGGAAAACAATGTCAAACAAACACATCGAGAGGAAAACAATATCAACCGATCGATTCGAACGAACTAACGAACTTATAAGGGCTGGGCGACGGCGACTGGCTTCGATTGAGCTATAATGAATCGTACTTGCCCAGGCCTGAAGATAGCATGCATACCGTGAGGATCTACCAGCTGACCGCGCCTGCCGGTGCGGCTGGAGAAGAACGGCGCCACCAGCAGTCGCCGGCTGACGCGGCTGATAGACAGCGTGGGGAAGTTTTGGTGCACGGCCTGGTTCACCGAGGGTGTGTCTAGAGAAGAACAGGGCGCCGAAGGAGGTGTTTAGAGAAGAACAAGGTGGGCTGGGTGCTGAGTTAAAGGCGAGCGTTCGAAATATTGGGCGCGCGTTCGAAAGTTTAGGTGCGCGAGGGAGGTGTCTGCTGAGTTAAAGGCGAGCGTTCGAAATTTCCCCGTCCTCTTCTTTTTTGGGCTAATCTATCTATACCTCTATTCTATCTACATGTTTTTTTATTTTTTTTCTATTCTATACATGAGTTTTTGAATTTGAATTTTTTCACTCTGTCAGCCTTCCAGCCAATGCTCATTTGAAGTAATTGAAGCTGTTGATTTGCAGCTTAGAGGTGCTATCTACCGCTCATCATACAAGGACTCTTCAGATCTAACGGCTGTGAATGCACGGATTCGTCACCCATCCTTCCCTTGGGTAGCGATGCTGAAAGCACTGAAACACTTCGGAACCCTCTAGATACTTCGGGATACCTCACTGCCCCACATTATTAAACAGGCCTTTTCCGACACGGGAAGTCAAAAGTTGGGGGCTCCATGCAGTACATATGAATACTCGCTAGCTGCATGGTCTAGAAGCAGACTAGAGTAAATCATCAATTCGTCAAATCAATTGGTGTATAATTGTTTTTTAGGAGCTAAGACGCTAGCATGAACCATTTTATCAACTTGAATGCTTACTACATGACATAAGAAGACTATGTACTTTGGTTTTTCATTTTTCTGATTTTTTAAATTTTGTGCCCATTTGAATCTTGGTCAAATCCTAGGTTTGACCAAGATTAAACAAGTTTAAAACATGAAAATGAAAAGGTAATCATGGATCCTTCTTAGTCACTCTAAAATGAAGCTTTTGGGATGTTCTTGAAATTTCCATGTTTGAAACCCAAAACGACTTCTCTTCATGCTTGACTTCATAAGACAGAGTTTAGGGGTTAGGGGGTAGATACATGATTTGTCTAGTTTGCTTATGTCTAGACCTTGTTTATCAACTTTAATGCTTACTATATGACATAAGAAGACTATGTGCTTTGGTTTTTCATTTTTCTATTTTTTTTGAATTTTATGCCCATATATTTGAATCTTTGTCAAATCCTAGGTTTGACCAGGATTTAAACAAGTTTAAAACATGAAAATGAAAAGGTAAGCCTGTATCCTTCTTACTCACTCTAAAATGAAGCTTTTGGGAGGTTCTTGAAATTTCCATGTTTGAAACCCAAAACCACTTCTCTTCATGATTGACTTCATAAGACAGAGTTTAGGGTTAGGGGTAGATATATACATGATTTTCTGGTTTGAATATGTCTAGACCTTGTTTATCAACTTGAATGCTTACTATATGACATAAGAAAACTATGTGCTTTGGTTTTCATTTTTCTGATTTTTTTATGCCCGTTTGAATCTTTTGGTCAAATCTTAGGTTTGACCAAGAATTAAACAAGTTTAAGACATGAAAATGAAAAGGGGAGCATGCATCCTTCTTAATTAGTCACTCTAAAATGAATTTTGTAAGAGGTTTTTGAAATTTCCATGTTTGAAACCCAAAACCACTTCTCTTCATTATGGACTTCATAAGACAGAGTTTAGGGGTTAGGGGGTAGATACATGATTTGTCTAGGTTGAATATGTCTAGACCTTGTTTATCAACTTTAATGCTTGCTATATGACATAAGAAGACTATGTGCTTTGGTTTTTCATTTTTCTATTTTTTTGAATTTTATACCCATATATTTGAATATTTGTGAAATCCTAGTTTTGACCAGGATTTAAACAAGTTTAGAACATGAAAATGAAAAGGTAAGCCTGGATCATCCTTCTTAGTCACACTCTAAAATGAAGCTTTTGGGAGGTTCTTGGAATTCCAATGTTTGAAACCCAAAACCACTTCTCTTCATGATTAACTTCATAAGACAGAGTTTAGGGTTAGGGGTAGATATATACATGATTTTTCTGGTTTGAATATGTCTAGACCTTGTTTATCAACTTGAATGCTTACTATGTGACATAAGTAGACTATGTGCTTTGGTTTTCATTTTTCTATTTTTTATATTTTATACACATATATTTGAATCTTTGTGAAATCCTGGGTTTGACCAGGATTTAAACAAGTTTAGTACATGAAAATGAAAAAGGTAAGCCTGGATCCTTCTTAGTCACACTCTAAAATGAAGCTTTTGGGAGGTTCTTGAAATATCCATGTTTGAAACCCAAAACCACTTCTCTTCATGATTGACTTCATAAGACAGAGTTTAGGGTTATGGGTAGATATATACATGATTTTCTGGTTTGAATATGTCTAGACCTTGTTTATCAACTTGAATGCTTACTATATCACACAAGAAGACTATATGCTTTTGTTTTTCATTTTTCTGATTTTTTTTGAATTTTATGCCCGTTTGAATCTTTTGGTCAAATCTTAGGTTTGACCAAGATTTAAACAAGTTTAAGACATGAAAATGAAAAGGGAAGCTTGCATCCTTCTTAGTCACTCTAAAATGAATTTTTAAGAGGTTTTTGAAATTTCCATGTTGGAAACCCAAAACCACTTCTCTTCATGCTTGACTTCATAATACAGAGTTTAGGGGTTAAGGGAGATACATGATTTGTCTAGTTTGAATATGTCTAGACCTTGTTTATCAACTTTAATGCTTACTATATGACATAAGAAGACTATGTGCTTTCGTTTTTCATTTTTCTATTTTTTGTATTTTATACCCATATATTTGAATCTTTGTGAAATCCTAGGTTTGACTAGGATTTAAACAAGTTTAGAACATGAAAGTGAAAAGGTAAGCCTGGATCCTTCTTAGTCACACTCTAAAATGAAGCTTTTGGGAGGTTCTTGAAATTTCCATGTTTGAAACCCAAAACCACTTCTCTTCATAAGACGAGTTTAGGGTTAGGGGTAGATATATACATGATTTTTCTGGTTTGAATATGTCTAGACCTTGTTTATCAACTTGAATGCTTACTATATGACATAAGAAGACTATATGCTTTTGTTTTTCATTTTTCTGATTTTTTTGAATTTTATGCCCGTTTGAATCTTTTGGTCAAATCTTAGGTTTGACCAAGATTTAAACAAGTTTAAGACAAGAAAATGAAAAGGGAAGCCTGCATCATATCCTTCTTAGTCACTCTAAAATGAATTTTTAAGAGGTTTTTGAAATTTCCATGTTTGAAACCCAAAACCACTTCTCTTCATGCTTGACTTCATAAGACAGAGTTTAGGGTTAGGGGTTAGATACATGATTTGTATGGTTTGAATATGTCTAGACCTTGTTTATCAACTTGAATGCTTACTATATGACATAAGAAGACTATGTACTTTGGTTTTTCATTTTTACAATTTTTTAATTTTACGCCCATTTGAATCTTGGTCAAATCCTAGGTTTGACCAAGATTTAAACAAGTTTAAAACATGAAAATGAAAAGGTAAGCCCTGGATCCTTCTTGCTCACTCTAAAAATGAAGCTTTTTGGGATGTTTTTGAAATTTCCATGTTTGAAACCCAAAACGACTTCTACGTACTACGGTTGTACATACTCTCGGATAATCTGGACCGTACTTTGCACCTATGTTTAATGGATCATATGTGCCCGAGAAATGGCTCATATTAGAATAGTAGACTCATATTAGTGTTCTTGACATTACGTAAAATTATCAGATTTTTCGAAGTTTGTTTTTTTGGACAAAATTTTACCAATTTCTAGACAGGAACAGGAAAATGTCGGTCTTTTTATGCAAATCTGCACATAAATGGCTCAAATTAAAACAAAGTATACTCGTTTCGGTGTTTTTGATTTCCTATAAAAAAATAGATTTTCCTGAGAAGTTCTAATTTTTGCCGAATTTGAAAATTTTGGATTTCTTGTGTGCAGAAACACCCAAAAGTCGCTCCAAATCTGAACACGAGATTATTTTGGTCAATACGAAAGTATAAACTGAAATACGACTATTTATTGAACCGTTTTCATGTTGTATTGTTGAAAATGGCATAGAAGGGGGTATTGAGAATTGAGAGTGGCATAAACACAACTTCAGTTTTTGGAATGGCAAAAACACAACTTGTGAACTGAGAATGGCATAGAACCAATTAATCCTAGAACCAATTAACCCCACCAAAAATGGGTGATGCATGTCTCCTTCACCAAAACAGCAATACCTGTCTGAAACAAGTACATGAACACAAGTACACCACCATAATAATAATACTAGGTGACTCAACGACTCAACATTGACTCGACTCAGACACAACTACTACATTGACACAAGTACTCATTTAATATAGTAAGAGTAGAAGTATGTTTACATTTCCACGAGGCCAATTTTACGAACAAAATTTCGAAAATTAACCTTCGAAACTCGGAAGCCGGGTGACACGGCGGTCATCAAGGATTGCAGCTAGTGGTACACAGTGACCTGGTCAAGATCTACCTTGAGCCTGCTTGGCGCTTCAGCTCGGAGTTGAGAGCCTTCTCTGTGACAGCTCGGCCTCTAGTTTGTCCGTCCTAACCGTGAGGTTCAGGATCAGTCCGGCGAGTTTGTCCATGGTCTCCGCCTGGCCGAGGCTCCGCTGCTGGATCTCATTACTCGCAGTGAACGATTTCATGGCGATATCGTCGAGAATGCGAATCCGGATCTTCTCAGTGGCGAGCTCAGAATAAAGTCTCATGCACTCATCGGCGAGGGCGCTTCTGTCCGCCGTCTCGACGCAGAAATCGCCCATAACCATTTCTAAAATGGGCCCGATCTCGTAGCGGGGCTTCTATCAGATGGGGATGGAGCACAAAATCAGAAGTGTACCCAGAGAAGTACCAAGAAAGAGAAAATGGGAATCCCAATTTGCACGAATGTCTATACCTCGCTGCTTTGAGAACTTGGCTCCGTGGAAGATATTTCCGCAGGCAGGAGGGCTGCGGGAAAACTAAGGTCTCCCGACCTGAATATACGATTGAGAGAAGGTAAGAAAAGGAGGGGATGATAAGTTGTGAAAGACATAGAAAGATGCGCAAGAACGGAGGATCGCTTTGAAGGTGGCGATCGCGGGCTGCGACGCCCTTGAAGACTCTTGCGCAGAAGGCACCTCGACAAAGAAGCACAGTGGGACGGCATTGCGGGATTCCCTCAGCTTCGCCGCAGCCGCACGAGCCCTTCTGTGGCGAGACTTGCTCCCGGTCATGGTGGCGAAGTAGTATTCCAAGAGGTAAACAAAGTGGTGAACTGAGGAAGATGGCAAGAGCAAAGGTTAGTCCTTAAATTTGGCCTCCCCGTCTCCTCGGCACCTCGCGAGTAGTAATACTTATCTGGTCAAAGAGCAAACTTCGAGGCAGAGACTTCGTGGGCCATTCATCTCCAACTATACTTCCTCCGATCCGAATGATACCAAATTTTTGAATGACAAATCACCCAAAACAGTATTCCAAGAGTATATGTAAGCTTTCATTTTGGAGTGACTAAGAAGGATGCAGGCTTACCTTTTCATTTTCATGTTATAAACTTGTTTAAATATTGGTTAAACCTATGATTTGACCAAGATCAAATGGGCATAAAAATTCAGAAAAAATCAAAAAAATGAAAATCAAAGCACATAGTATTATTATGTCATATAGTAAGCATTCAAGTTGATAAACAAGGTCTAAAGAACAAACCAGACAAATCATGTATCTACCCCCAACCCTAAACTCTGTCTTATGAAGTCAAGCATGAAGAGAAGTGGTTTTGGGTTTCAAACATGGAAATTTCAAAAAACTCCCAAAAGCTTCTCATTTTAGAGTGACTAAGAAGGATTCATGCTCACCTTTTCATTTTCATGTTTTAAACTTGTTCAAATTTTGGTCAAACTTAGGATTTGACCAAGATTCAAATGGGCATAAAAATTGGGAGGAAGGGTATGAATTACAATTCAAAAAAAACAAGGTAACTTAAATACTTGGATGACTCATATTAGTGTTCTTGACATTCTGTAAAATTATCAGATTTTTCGAAGAAGTTTGATTTTTTGGACAAAATTTTACAAATTTCTAGACAGAACAGAAAATGTCAGCCTTTTTATGCAAATCTGCACATAAATGGCTCAAATTAAAATAGTATACTCGTTTCAGTGTTTTTGATTTTCTATAAAAAAATTAGATTTTTCTGAGAAGTTCTAATTTTTGCCAGAATTTGAAAATTTTGGATTTCTTGTGTGCCCGAAACACCCAAAAGTCGCTCCAAATCTGAACACAGGTTTATTTTGGTCAATACGAAAGTATAAACTGAAATACGACTATTTATTGAACCGTTTTCATGTTGTATTGTTGAAAATGGCATAGAAGGGGGTATTGAGAATTGAGAGTGGCATAAACACAACTTCAGTTTTTGTAATGGCATAAACACAACTTGTGAATTGAGGAGTGGCATAGAACCAATTAACCCTAGAACCAATTAACCCCACCAAAAATGGATGATGCATGTCTCCTTCACCAAAACAACAATACCTGTCTGAAACAAGTACATGAACACAAGTACACCACCATAATAATAATACTAGGTGACTCAACGACTCAACATTGACTCGACTCAGACACAACTTGATATAGTAAGCACTCAAGTTGATAAACAAAGTCTAGACATATTCAAACCAGAAAAATCATGTATCTCTACCGCTAACCCTAAACTTTGTCTTAATTATGAAGTCAAGCATGAAGAGAAGTGGTTTTGGGTTTCAAACATGGAAATTTCAAAAAACTCCCAAAAGCTTCTCATTTTAGAGTGACTAAGAAGGATTCAGGCTTACCTTTTCATTTTCATGTTTTAAACTTGTTCAAATCTTGGTCAAACTTAGGATTTGACCAAGATTCAAATGGGCATAAAAATTGGGAGGAAGGGTATGAATTAGAATTCAAAAAAACAAGGTAACTTAAATACTTGGATGCCCCAAAGATGTGTGGAAGCCCAAAACAATGGCAAAACATGTGCGCACGCTGCATCCAATTCAAGTAGAACACATAGTAGGCATCGATAGTTTGACCTAAATTTGAAATCAAAGAGAAGGTGGTTAGAAAAAATCGAAATTGGCAAAGCAAAGCATGAAATCATAAATTTGTGATGCACTATAGCTATGAAAAGTATCAAACAATGCATACCAAAATGATTTTTTAGAGGAATACTAGTTCAACTTATTTTAATTTTATATTAGTAGCCCAAAATCGAAGTAGTAGTTGGATATTTTTGAACTTGATCTGTAGTAGTGGGCAAAACCCTAGTTTAACCTATTTAATCATAGATTCGTAGGTCGATTTTTCTACTTTTTTATTATTACTATGTAGCACATGTGTGTTTGCCCGTCGAGTGAAACTCGGAGGAAGAGGGATCACTCGGAAGGAGAGAAGAACGGAGAGAATTATGGTGTCTCCCCTTTTTCGTGTGATGATGTTGACTTTTGTGCAGGGTTTGTCAGTGAGCAGGAGCGAGCGAGCGAGCGAGTCGAGCGAGGCCGAGAATGAGAGAGATTTGTTTTTTTTTGTGAGAGGGACAACCGAAGGATCCAGAAGGACCCACATACTTCCGATACGCATCCTGATGCGTCTTCTCTTGACAAAGAAAATGGCTGGGAGTTTGCGTACCTATTGCACGTGACTTGTGCTCACTGAAGTGTGGGACCTCACGCATGGGCGCCACACGTAAGTGACAGACCTGTTGATGTAAAAACTCGGTTGATTATTATACTACTACATTTATACAAAGTTTCCTATGGATTCAAGGGTACGAAAGCCAAGTTAAATCATTTACATGACATTATTTTTTCCATGAAGCCAAGTTAACTCATTTATCAATTGGTACATTTTGGAGTGACTAAGAAGGATCCAGGCTTACTTTTTCATTTTCATGTTTTAAACATGTTTAAATCTTGGTCAAACCTATGACTTGACCAAGATTCAAATGGTCATAAAAATTCAAAAAAAATCAAAAAAAAAGAAAAAACAAAAGCACGCCGTCTTCCTATGTCATATAGTAAGCATTCAAGGTGATAAACAAGGTCTGGCATATTCAAACCACAAAAATCATGTATCTACCCCCTAACCCTAAACAAGGATCCAGGCTTACCCTTTTCATTTTCATGTTTTAAACTTGTTCAAATCTTGGTCAAACTTAGGATTTGACGAAGATTCAAATGGGCGTAAAAATACTTAGAAAAATCATGTACGTATCTACCCCAAACCCTAAACTCTATCTTACGAAGCCAAGCATGAAGAGAAGTGGTTTTGGGTTTCAAACATGGAAATTTCAAAAACCTCCCAAAAGCTTCATTTTAGAGTGACTAAGAAGGATCCATGCTTACCTTTTATTTTCATGTTTTAAACATGTTCAAATCTTGGTCAAACCGTACGTACCTAGGATTTGACCAAGATTCAAATGGGCATAAAAATTCAAAAAAAAATGAAAAACCAAAGCACATAGCCTAGCTTCTTATATATGCCATATAGTAAGCACTCAAGTTGATAAACAAAGTCTAGACATATTCAAACGAGAAAAATCATGTATCCACCCCTAACCCTAAACTTTGTCTTAATTATGAAGTCAAGCACGAAGAGAAGTCGTTTTGGGTTTCAAACATGGACATTTAAAAAACCCTCCCAAAAGCTTCATTGTGGTGTGACGTACTAAGAAGGATACATGCTTACGTTTTCAACAACCCCTAAAAGCTTCATTATAGAGTGACTAAGAAGGATCCAAATCGCGGGCTTACCTTTTATTTTCTTGTTTTAAACTTGTTCAAATCTCGGTCAAACCTAGGATTTGACCAAGATTCAAAATGTGCATCAAAATTCAAAAAAAATTATAAAAATTAAAAACCAAATTAAAGCACATAGTGTTCTTATGTCATATAGTAAGCATTAAAGTTGATAAACAAGGTCTAGACACATATTCAAATAAGACAAATCATGTATCTATACCCCTAACCCCTAAACTCTATCTTATGAAGTCAACAACATGCATGAAGAGAAGTGGTTTTGGGTTTCAAACATGGAAATTTCAAAAACCTCCCAAAAGCTTCATTTTAGAGTGACTAATATATATAAGAAGGATCCATGCCTGCTTACCACCTTTTCATTTTCATATTTTAAACTTGTTTAAATCCGTGTCAAATTAAACCAAGGATTTGACCAAAAGATTCAAATGGGCATAAAATTTAAAAAAAAATCAGAAAAATGAAAAACAAAAGCATATAGTCTTCTTATGTCATATACTAAGCATTCAAGTTGATAAACAAGGTTTGGACATGCATATTCAAACCTAGGCAAATCATGTATCTATCCCCTAGCCGGCCCCTAAACTATATCTTATGAAGTCAAGCATGAAGAGAAGTGGTTTTGGGTTTCAAACATGAAAATTTCAAGAACATCCCAAAAACTTCATTTTAGATTGACTAAGAAGGATACAGGCTTCCCCTTTTCATTTTCTTGTTTTATACTTGTTTAAATCTTGGTCAAACCTAGGATTTGACAAAGATTCAAATGTGCATCAAAATAAAAAATCAGAAAAATTAAAAACCAAAGCACCTAGTTTTCTTATGTCATATAGTTAGCATTAAAGTTGATATAAACAAGGTCTAGATATATTCAAACAAGAAAAATCATGTATCTACCCCTAACCCTAAACTCTGTCTTATGTAGTCAAGCATGGAGAGAAGTGGTTTTGGGTTTCAAACTTGGAAATTTCAAGAACCCCCCAAAAGCTTCATTTTAGAGTGACTAAAGGATCCAGGTCGGGCTTACCTTTTATTTTCATGTTTTAAAATTGTTCAAATCTTGGTCAAACCGTACCTAGGATTTGATCAAGATTCAAATGGGCATAAAATTTCAAAAAAAAGAAAAACCAAAGCATATAGCCTTCTTATGTCATATAGTAAGCACTCAAGTTGATAAACAAGGTCTAGACATATTCAAACCAGAAAAATCATGTTTCTACCCCTAGCCCTAAACTTTGTCTTATGAAGTCAAGAACGAAGAGAAGTCGTTTTGGATTTCAAACATGGAAATTTCAAAAACCTTCCCAAAAGCTTCATTTTGGAGTGACTAATTAAGAAGGATACAGGCTTACCTTTTCATTTTCATGTTTTAAACTTGTTTAAATATTGGTTAAGCCTAGGATTTGACCAAGATCAAATGGGCATAAAAAATCAGAAAAAATCAAAAAAAATGAAAACCAAAGCACATAGTATTATTATGTCATATAGTAAGCATTCAAGTTGATAAACAAGGTCTAAACAACAAACAAGAGAAATCATGTATCTACCCCCTAACCCTAAATTAACTCTGTCTTATGAAGTCAAGCATGAAGAGAAGTGGTTTTGGGTTTCAAACATGGAAATTTCAAAAAACTCCCAAAAGCTTCTCATTTTAGAGTTACTAAGAAGGATTCAGGCTTACCTTTTCATTTTCATGTTTTAAACTTGTTCAAATCTTGGTCAAACTTAGGATTTGACCAAGATTCAAATGGGCATAAAAATTGGGAGGAAGGGTATGAATTACAATTCAAAAAAACAAGGTAACTTAAATACTTGGATGCCCCAAAGATGTGTGGAAGCCCAAAACAATGGCAAAACATGTGCGCACGCTGCATCCAATTCAAGTAGAACACATAGTAGGCATCGATAGTTTGACCTAAATTTGAAATCAAAGAGAAGGTGGTTAGAAAAAATCGAAATTGGCAAAGCAAAGCATGAAATCATAAATTTGTGATGCACTATAGCTATGAAAATTATCAAACAATGCATACCAAAATGATTTTTTAGAGGAATACTAGTTCAACTTATTTTAATTTTATATTAGTAGCCCAAAATCGAAGTAGTAGTTGGATATTTTTGAACTTGATCTGTAGTAGTGGGCAAAACCCTAGTTTAACATATTTAATCATAGATTCGTAGGTCGATTTTTCTACTTTTTTATTATTACTATGCAGCACATGTGTGTTTGCCCGTCGAGTGAAACTCGGAGGAAGAGGGATCACTCGAAGGAGAGAAGAAGGGAGAGAATTATGGTGTCTCCCCTTTTTCGTGTGATGATGTTGACTTTTGTGCAGGGTTTGTCAGTGAGCAGGAGCGAGCGAGCGAGCGAGCGAGCGAGTCGAGCGAGGCCGAGAATGAGAGAGATTTGTTTTTTTTTGTGAGAGGGACAACCGAAGGATCCCGAAGGACCCACATACTTCCGATACGCATCCTGATGCGTCTTCTCTTGACAAAGAAAATGGCTGGGAGTTTGCGTACCTATTGCACGTGACTTGTGCTCACTGAAGTGTGGGACCTCACGCATGGGCACCACACGTAAGTGACAGACCTGTTGATGTAAAAACTCGGTTGATTATTATACTACTACATTTATACAAAGTTTCCTATGGATTCAAGGGTACGAAAGCCAAGTTAAATCATTTACATGATATTATTTTTTCCATGAAGCCAAGTTAACTCATTTATCAATTGGTACATTTTGGAGTGACTAAGAAGGATCCAGGCTTACTTTTTCATTTTCATGTTTTAAACATGTTTAAATCTTGGTCAAACCTATGACTTGACCAAGATTCAAATGGGCATAAAAATTCAAAAAAAAATCAAAAAAAAAAGAAAAAACAAAAGCACGCCGTCTTCCTATGTCATATAGTAAGCATTCAAGGTGATAAACAAGGTCTGGCATATTCAAACCACAAAAATCATGTATCTACCCCCTAACCCTAAACAAGGATCCAGGCTTACCCTTTTCATTTTCATGTTTTAAACTTGTTCAAATCTTGGTCAAACTTAGGATTTGACGAAGATTCAAATGGGCGTAAAAATACTTAGAAAATCATGTACGTATCTGTTGGCACGCAAAACTGCCGCGCAACACCGTGATAGTTGTCGTGCTTTCGTGACGACGCCCGATTGCTTTCCGAGCAAAGCAACAAAGGTTCCTCACTTTCGTGGAGGAGATCGACCGTTTTTCAGCGCAAAACGGCAAAGATGAACCAAAGTCCTAGGGTTGCTAGGACATGGCAGAGAAGAACGATAAAGAAAAATAAACGATAAAAGGTAGATGTATTTTTTGTTGAATATCGATTGGGGGTCTTCCAATCGGCCGCGTGCCCATGTTATATAGGCAGCCTGGTCTATGGCAAACATAGTCGTACACGGAATTGCTTCTTTCCTTGGCGTTTAAGCCGGTTAATATTCCTAATCTGATCTCAATCAATCCGGCCGAGCTTAATTCTAGTCGTATGTACGCATATATAACAACCATGGAAATCTCGGTGCATGTGTTCCGTACGTGACCTCCTAGTTTCCAATCTTCACGCCCCACCTAGCTTGGCACCGGGTCAGCTCAGGACGTATCCTATGCACCAACATTTCAGCTCAATACATCTCAAAATCTGCTCAGACTTTGTCCTCCGTAGCTGCATATCTCCACATAATTGTCCTGGGAAATAATTTCGTACGCTTGATCCGCTGACGTGACATTTGCACCGAACTTCCACCAGATCTGCATTTTGCACAAAACAACAAATCCAAATGTATATGCTTGTCAAATAATTTGGCCTTTAAATATCTAATAGCCAAATTATGTACTTAACACATTTGCACAATATTTGATGTGATCAACACAATTTGCACAAGACTTGCTCTCAACTCCATATAACATAGTTTCGTCCGATCTATCGCTATGGCATCCATAATGGACGATAACCAAACCTGCATTTGCACTAAATAGCAAATCCACATTTATATGTCAATCAATAATTGAAACACCCACTCTTAAGTTAATTTGGCCCATAAACATCTAGCAGCCAAATTATGTATTAAACACATGCCCCCCTGTTTTTGGTATAATTGTATTTATCAAAAACATTATCATAACACAGTACCTTAGGGCGATGTTGATCACTTCACCGGCCATATAATTGCTTAGGGCGATGCCAAAAGAACACACCAGCCAAAATTTTCTTAGAGGGATATTTCAAGTAACATATCGGCTAGATTTTTCTTGGGCGATACCTGAAATAATATATCGGCCACAATGTCTTCAAGTATGATGCCATATGCTTTTCAAAATATTTTCCATTAAGAGCTTTGGGCAACTTCTATCAAGTAAAGATTGCATAAAATATGAAATTACAAGAACAATCTCTACAAGTCTCCATGGGCTTTCCCAACCCAGCAAACAGCTCTAGTAACAACTTCTTAACAATGTCGGCCAAGAAAACCTCCTATTTTTACTAACCATCACATCATATAAGCCGACAGCTGTTGTCCCGCATATTGCTAATCTAGATTAACTAGAATCAAAGAAATTTTAAATAAGGCACATGTATTATTCGGCGATACACAACTCAGTCATTCATCATACTATGTTTAAACATTGTCGCCGAAAGATCCTATCTAACTAAAGGAACTCTCATATTTCCAAATCCTAAATTATATGTTCTAATTCGGCTATTTGTAGCTCACGTACCGAATTAACATTACCCTGTACTACTTGCTGCTGGACCGAACCTAGACATGTAGCACCATGCACTGAATCACCAGATCGGTCTCACTTTTGATAGCAACAAGCATCGGTCTTTCTAATATATATAAAAAATTCCCTGTACTAATACGATAACCTGATGCCGTGTTGTGCTAAATAATTAGCTCCTAAATTTTCTTCTCTAGGTATATGATAGATAATGACTTCATCCAGAGACTCAATTGTATCTAAACACCAGTCCAAATAACTATTTAGTAATCCATCCAAACAATGGAATTCACTTTTATTTTGGCGCACTACTAGAAGCGAATCCCCAAAAGTATCTGTAATCTTAACACCCGTGTCTACTAAACTTTCTTGAGCAAACCAAAACCTTATATTCAGTTTGGTTATTAATACAATGACATTTCAAACGGACCGATGTTCCATAAGATATATTATTAGGGAAAATTAAAACATTACCCACACCATATCTATCTCTACAAACCGATCCATCAAAATAAACTTTTTATGGGCAAACACCAACAAAAAATAATATTTTCCTCATCCTTAGTCATATATGACCAAAAATAAAATCGGCGATAACTTGACCTTTCATAACATCGCAGCGATTCATACGCTAGATCATATCCTATTAGTGCATAAGCTTACTTTTCAATCATACCCCTAAGAATCGGTTTGTGTATCATATACTTAATCACGTCGGCTTGACAAGTTTCCACACATATATTAGAAAGTAGATAATGCCGAAAATTGGTACATATATAATATAATAAAATGCATAACGTACCATTCTCGGCTTTGAGTAAGCGATGGCTTAGATATGTGAAGATGTACCTTTTTGAGATATCCTCTTTGTAGGGATCATCGGTGTATTTTCACTGAACCACTTATCACGCCACTTCTCAGCTAGCTCTTCGCCAATTTCCAATGCTCGCAGTCGTTGTACATGCCGTTTCTGAGTCCGCGTGAGTCCCATCGGGCACCATCGAGGTCCTGGTTTAGTTCCAGGTGCAACTGCCTTAGTCATGCTGCCCCCCAAGTTCTTTGGCATGTACTGTAATATTCTTTGCTTGGCCGAAAATACTCTATGCTGATCAAATACATTACTAGCTATAATTTTCTGGCCGCTCCTGTTGGCTGAATCGGAACATTGTGTAGATTTGGTAGTATAAGACTTGACAACTCTTCGATGTAAACTAGCTGAGACGGCATGTAAGCTAGCCGATTCAAACCTCTTAGTTGAACTTGTATTAGAGAATGCACCGAGTATATTATTTGCTTGCTTTCCTTTTGTACTAGCGGGTTTTCCTTGAACTAAACCACAACCAACTTCATGGACGTAGGAGTTTCTCGGCCTATACACTGTAGTGTTTCGGGCAAATATTCCGTCTCCGGCCGAGAAAACTCTCCGCTGATCAGATAGACCATCAGTCTCAGATTTCATGTTGCCTTTTTCAGCAATTCTTTTGGTACATCTACGATTAGGTCCACTACATATGAAATCATCTTCTGCATAGCAACTGTTATCTCTGTCTTTTTGCAAACTAACCTCCAACATTTCCTCTTGCTGAACCAGACCAGACCATTGTTGCTGCTGCATATCTTTGCCACCACCACCTATTTTTAGCTCCCGAGGTTTCAAGCCGTGATAAGAATTAGATCCATTTATATTCCTATTCACGATGGTACCACTGGGCAAAACAATGGACGATATGTTGCTTGAATCACAGGGTTGCGTTTCTGTACTTTTGACAATACAATCAGCTGAGTCGTGTTTCTCAAGGGTCACAACATCTGACTGATCTGAACTTGTTACATTCTTAGGTTCAGTACGCTTCACGGGCACCCAGATGAGTTTGCGGTCGTCCTTTTTATATTTGCCGTCTGCATTGTGTACCCGTGATCGGCTTCTTCGAATCACAACGGCATCATGTAATTTAGCTTCCTGACTGAACCATGCCCTTTTCTCATGCAAGTGTGGTCTGAATATAGGCTTCCTCCGTGAAATACATTCCAACTGAAAATTACCTGTTGTCTTTGCAAGATATGGCTCCCGATGATTAAAGCTCCATGGAGGAAATTGTGGATATACAGAAGGTGCACCGCCCCAATATGTCGGCTCTATTGCAGAATACGGCCGCCGTACATATGATTTACCTCGCCGGCGTTCATGACCTCCATATCGAGAAGCGGACCTAGGATGCTTATTATCTCCAAGCCGACTAAACATGTTATTGGCCTTGCGTGTAGTATATGTGTCCAACAATTGTTTAACCGTCGGCTTTGATCTTCGAGCTGATTTTGTCTTTATTTCACTGACATTTGAAACTCCTACTTCTGGATCTTTTGTCCTGATCATCTTCGGAGGAGCATTATCATCAATGACCACATCCTTTCCTCTTGTAGACTTCATCTGAACATTTTCTTGCTCCGCCTCTAGATTTTCGAATGTCATGTCTTCCTTCTTTTCTCGATCTTCGGTCTCTTCATGTCGACGCTCTTCTTCAACCGAAGATGGTTCGGGTATACTTTCTTCTTGTTGATGCTCGTCAATTTCTTTGGCACGAAATTCATAGGGCAACATGAAAGGTCCCTTACATCCGGAAAAATCAAGCACAGTTGTTTCACACTCACCATGTTCTTGCTCAACAAAGCTTTTATCTACTGTCTTGACAAACTCGGTTTGTGTGTCCGACTTGGATTTACCAAAATTTAATTTAGCTTGAACTAAGTCGGTCGTGGTAGATGTGTCAATCATCTTTTGTTGATTTGACTTGGCACATGATTTGTCCAACCCGGCCTTAGCCGAATTTGCGGTACTGACCGAGTCAACATTTTTTTGCTGGTTGGCTCGCATAGCTCTGACTTCGAGAAGCTTGTTTGCAAGATCTTCACAAGATTTCAGATATATATCATTCCACTCTTCTGCTGTTCTCCCCTCATATGTCTCAGTATGTTTCGGCAATGACTCTTGGGAGGTACCGAAATTCTGGAATTGTGTAGGGGGTGTACCACATGCTACAATATTAAACGAAGGCACATGAACTCCTTTTGAATTTTCATTTGCTCGGCTGTAATCATTGTGAAGGTGTGTAGCCGAATTATGAATATCTCCAGTTACATATGGTGCTGAAAAGTTAGTAACATAAGATGTAGCATATGATGGGTGAGTGTAATTGGCCAAATAGACAGTACTAGAACTTCCAATTGCTCTATCCATTGGCACGTGTGAAGGTGAATCAACATATTGCAAGTTATTTGCCGATGGATAAAAGGGCGAAACACTATTTTGCATGCTATTAAAATCTAGAACATTGGGTGTTTCATATTGATTTACTGAATTCATCACGTTGTTCATCGGCATATGAACTTCCGTAGTTGCCGATGCATGAGAATTTGAGTATACATGTTGCAAGTTGCTGTAATTGTAAGAATTTAAAGCATGTAGATTGTTTTGCATCGGCGTTTGCATATAGTAAGAACTAGGAATAGCCGATGTAGTACACATATCATAAGATCTAGCAACATCAACATAAGAGTTATTTGCATCTACATAAAAAGATTGAGAATTCATATTACCGTTGTAGATTGCAGCCTCTTGATGACGCTCTCTACGTAGCAGGAACGGGCTGGAGACCGCTCGATGCTTCTTCCCCAGCGGAGTCGCCAATTGTGTTGGCACGCAAAACTGCCGCGCAACACCGTGATAGTTGTCGTGCTTTCGTGACGACGCCCGATTGCTTTCCGAGCAAAGCAACAAAGGTTCCTCACTTTCGTGGAGGAGATCGACCGTTTTTCAGCGCAAAACGGCAAAGATGAACCAAAGTCCTAGGGTTGCTAGGACATGGCAGAGAAGAACGATAAAGAAAAATAAACGATAAAAGGTAGATGTATTTTTTGTTGAATATCGATTGGGGGTCTTCCAATCGGCCGCGTGCCCATGTTATATAGGCAGCCTGGTCTATGGCAAACATAGTCGTACACGGAATTGCTTCTTTCCTTGGCGTTTAAGCCGGTTAATATTCCTAATCTGATCTCAATCAATCCGGCCGAGCTTAATTCTAGTCGTATGTACGCATATATAACAACCATGGAAATCTCGGTGCATGTGTTCCGTACGTGACCTCCTAGTTTCCAATCTTCACGCCCCACCTAGCTTGGCACCGGGTCAGCTCAGGACGTATCCTATGCACCAACATTTCAGCTCAATACATCTCAAAATCTGCTCAGACTTTGTCCTCCGTAGCTGCATATCTCCACATAATTGTCCTGGGAAATAATTTAAATGCGCTTGATCCGCTGACGTGACATTTGCACCGAACTTCCACCAGATCTGCATTTTGCACAAAACAACAAATCCAAATGTATATGCTTGTCAAATAATTTGGCCTTTAAATATCTAATAGCCAAATTATGTACTTAACACATTTGCACAATATTTGATGTGATCAACACAATTTGCACAAGACTTGCTCTCAACTCCATATAACATAGTTTCGTCCGATCTATCGCTATGGCATCCATAATGGACGATAACCAAACCTGCATTTGCACTAAATAGCAAATCCACATTTATATGTCAATCAATAATTGAAACACCCACTCTTAAGTTAATTTGGCCCATAAACATCTAGCAGCCAAATTATGTATTAAACAGTATCTACCCCAAACCCTAAACTCTATCTTACGAAGCCAAGCATGAAGAGAAGTGGTTTTGGGTTTCAAACATGGAAATTTCAAAAACCTCCCAAAAGCTTCATTTTAGAGTGACTAAGAAGGATCCATGCTTACCTTTTATTTTCATGTTTTAAACATGTTCAAATCTTGGTCAAACCGTACGTACCTAGGATTTGACCAAGATTCAAATGGGCATAAAAATTCAAAAAAAAATGAAAAACCAAAGCACATAGCCTAGCTTCTTATATATGCCATATAGTAAGCACTCAAGTTGATAAACAAAGTCTAGACATATTCAAACCAGAAAAATCATGTATCTACCCCTAACCCTAAACTTTGTCTTAATTATGAAGTCAAGCACGAAGAGAAGTCGTTTTGGGTTTCAAACATGGACATTTAAAAAACCCTCCCAAAATCTTCATTGTGGTGTGACGTACTAAGAAGGATACATGCTTACATTTTCAACAACCCCCCTAAAAGCTTCATTATAGAGTGACTAAGAAGGATCCAGTCTGGTGGGCTTACCTTTTATTTTCTTGTTTTAAACTTGTTCAAATCTCGGTCAAACCTAGGATTTGACCAAGATTCAAAATGTGCATCAAAATTCAAATTTTTTTATAAAAATTAAAAACCAAATTAAAGCACATAGTGTTCTTATGTCATATAGTAAGCATTAAAGTTGATAAACAAGGTCTAGACACATATTCAAACAAGACAAATCATGTATCTATACCCCTAAGCCCTAAACTCTATCTTATGAAGTCAACAACATGAAGAGAAGTGGTTTTGGGTTTCAAACATGGAAATTTCAAAAACCTCCCAAAAGCTTCATTTTAGAGTGACTAATATATATAAGAAGGATCCATGCCTGCTTACCACCTTTTCATTTTCATATTTTAAACTTGTTTAAATCCGTGTCAAATTAAACCAAGGATTTGACCAAAAGATTCAAATGGGCATAAAATTTAAAAAAAAATCAGAAAAATGAAAAACAAAAGCATATAGTCTTCTTGTGTCATATACTAAGCATTCAAGTTGATAAACAAGGTTTGGACATGCATATTCAAACCTAGGCAAATCATGTATCTATCCCCTAGCCCCTAAACTATATCTTATGAAGTCAAGCATGAAGAGAAGTGGTTTTGGGTTTCAAACATGAAAATTTCAAGAACATCCCAAAAACTTCATTTTAGAGTGACTAAGAAGGATACATGCTTCCCCTTTTCATTTTCATGTTTTATACTTGTTTAAATCTTGGTCAAACCTAGGATTTGACAAAGATTCAAATGTGCATCAAAATAAAAAATCAGAAAAATTAAAAACCAAAGCACATAGTTTTCTTATGTCATATAGTTAGCATTAAAGTTGATATAAACAAGGTCTAGATATATTCAAACAAGAAAAATCATGTAGCTACCCCTAACCCTAAACTCTGTCTTATGTAGTCAAGCATGAAGAGAAGTGGTTTTGGGTTTCAAACTTGGAAATTTCAAGAACCCCCCAAAAGCTTCATTTTAGAGTGACTAAAGGATCCAGGTCGGGCTTACCTTTTATTTTCATGTTTTAAAATTGTTCAAATCTTGGTCAAACCGTACCTAGGGTTTGATCAAGATTCAAAAATGGGCATAAAATTTCAAAAAAATGAAAAACCAAAGCATATAGCCTTCTTATGTTATATAGTACGTAAGCACTCAAGTTCATAAACAAGGTCTAGACATATTCAAACCAGAAAAATCATGTTTCTACCCCTAGCCCTAAACTTTGTCTTATGAAGTCAAGCACGAAGAGAAGTCGTTTTGGATTTCAAACATGGAAATTTCAAAAACCTTCCCAAAAGCTTCATTTTGGAGTGACTAATTAAGAATGATACAGGCTTACTTTTTCATTTTCATGTTTTAAACTTGTTTAAATATTGGTTAAGCCTAGGATTTGACCAAGATCAAATGGGCATAAAAATTCAGAAAAAATCAAAAAAAAAAAGAAAACCAAAGCACATAGTATTATTATGTCATATAGTAAGCATTCAAGTTGATAAACAAGGTCTAAACAATAAACTAGACAAATCATGTATCTACCCCCTAACCCTAAATTAACTCTGTCTTATGAAGTCAAGCATGAAGAGAAGTGGTTTTGGGTTTCAAACATGGAAATTTCAAAAAACTCCCAAAAGCTTCTCATTTTAGAGTGACTAAGAAGGATTCAGGCTTACCTTTTCATTTTCATGTTTTAAACTTGTTCAAATCTTGGTCAAACTTAGGATTTGACCAAGATTCAAATGGGCATAAAAATTGGGAGGAAGGGTATGAATTACAATTCAAAAAAACAAGGTAACTTAAATACTTGGATGCCCCAAAGATGTGTGGAAGCCCAAAACAATGGCAAAACATGTGCGCACGCTGCATCCAATTCAAGTAGAACACATAGTAGGCACCGATAGTTTGACCTAAATTTGAAATCAAAGAGAAGGTGGTTAGAAAAAATCGAAATTGGCAAAGCAAAGCATGAAATCATAAATTTGTGATGCACTATAGCTATGAAAAGTATCAAACAATGCATACCAAAATGATTTTTTAGAGGAATACTAGTTCAACTTATTTTAATTTTATATTAGTAGCCCAAAATCGAAGTAGTAGTTGGATATTTTTGAACTTGATCTGTAGTAGTGGGCAAAACCCTAGTTTAACCTATTTAATCATAGATTCGTAGGTCGATTTTTCTACCTTTTTATTATTACTATGCAGCACATGTGTGTTTGCCCGTCGAGTGAAACTCGGAGGAAGAGGGATCACTCGGAAGGAGAGAAGAAGGGAGAGAATTATGGTGTCTCCCCTTTTTCGTGTGATGATGTTGACTTTTGTGCAGGGTTTGTCAGTGAGCAGGAGTGAGCGAGCGAGCGAGCGAGTCGAGCGAGGCCGAGAATGAGAGAGATTTGTTTTTTTTGTGAGAGGGACAACCGAAGGATCCAGAAGGACCCACATACTTCCGATACGCATCCTGATGCGTCTTCTCTTGACAAAGAAAATGGCTGGGAGTTTGCGTACCTATTGCACGTGACTTGTGCTCACTGAAGTGTGGGACCTCACGCATGGGCACCACACGTAAGTGACAGACCTGTTGATGTAAAAACTCGGTTGATTATTATACTACTACATTTATACAAAGTTTCCTATGGATTCAAGGGTACGAAAGCCAAGTTAAATCATTTACATGACATTATTTTTTCCATGAAGCCAAGTTAACTCATTTATCAATTGGTACATTTTGGAGTGACTAAGAAGGATCCAAGCTTACTTTTTCATTTTCATGTTTTAAACATGTTTAAATCTTGGTCAAACCTATGACTTGACCAAGATTCAAATGGGCATAAAAATTCAAAAAAAAATCAAAAAAAAAAGAAAAAAACAAAAGCACGCCGTCTTCCTATGTCATATAGTAAGCATTCAAGGTGATAAACAAGGTCTAGCATATTCAAACCACAAAAATCATGTATCTACCCCCTAAACCTAAACAAGGATCCAGGCTTACCCTTTTCATTTTCATGTTTTAAACTTGTTCAAATCTTGGTCAAACTTAGGATTTGACAAAGATTCAAATGGGCGTAAAAATACTTAGAAAAATCATGTACGTATCTACCCCAAACCCTAAACTCTATCTTACGAAGCCAAGCATGAAGAGAAGTGGTTTTGGGTTTCAAACATGGAAATTTCAAAAACCTCCCAAAAGCTTCATTTTAGAGTGACTAAGAAGGATCCATGCTTACCTTTTATTTTCATGTTTTAAACATGTTCAAATCTTGGTCAAACCGTACGTACCTAGGATTTGACCAAGATTCAAATGGGCATAAAAATTCAAAAAAAATGAAAAACCAAAGCACATAGCCTAGCTTCTTATATATGCCATATAGTAAGCACTCAAGTTGATAAACAAAGTCTAGACATATTCAAACCAGAAAAATCATGTATCTACCCCTAACCCTAAACTTTGTCTTAATTATGAAGTCAAGCACGAAGAGAAGTCGTTTTGGGTTTCAAACATGGACATTTAAAAAACCCTCCCAAAAGCTTCATTGTGGTCTGACGTACTAAGAAGGATACATGCTTACATTTTCAACAACCCCCTAAAAGCTTCATTATAGAGTGACTAAGAAGGATCCAGTCACGGGCTTACCTTTTATTTTCTTGTTTTAAACTTGTTCAAATCTCGGTCAAACCTAGGATTTGACCAAGATTCAAAATGTGCATCAAAATTCAAAAAAATTATAAAAATTAAAAACCAAATTAAAGCACATAGTGTTCTTATGTCATATAGTAAGCATTAAAGTTGATAAACAAGGTCTAGACACATATTCAAACAAGACAAATCATGTATCTATACCCCTAACCCCTAAACTCTATCTTATGAAGTCAACAACATGAAGAGAAGTGGTTTTGGGTTTCAAACATGGAAATTTCAAAAACCTCCCAAAAGCTTCATTTTAGAGTGACTAATATATATAAGAAGGATCCATGCCTGCTTACCACCTTTTCATTTTCATATTTTAAACTTGTTTAAATCCGTGTCAAATTAAACCAAGGATTTGACCAAAAGATTCAAATGGGCATAAAATTTAAAAAAAAATCAGAAAAATGAAAAACAAAAGCATATAGTCTTCTTATGTCATATACTAAGCATTCAAGTTGATAAACAAGGTTTGGACATGCATATTCAAACCTAGGCAAATCATGTATCTATCCCCTAGCCCCTAAACTATATCTTATGAAGTCAAGCATGAAGAGAAGTGGTTTTGGGTTTCAAACATGAAAATTTCAAGAACATCCCAAAAACTTCATTTTAGAGTGACTAAGAAGGATACAGGCTTCCCCTTTTCATTTTCATGTTTTATACTTGTTTAAATCTTGGTCAAACCTAGGATTTGACAAAGATTCAAATGTGCATCAAAATAAAAAATCAGAAAAATTAAAAACCAAAGCACATAGTTTTATTATGTCATATAGTTAGCATTAAAGTTGATATAAACAAGGTCTAGATATATTCAAACAAGAAAAATCATGTATCTACCCCTAACCCTAAACTCTGTCTTATGTAGTCAAGCATGAAGAGAAGTGGTTTTGGGTTTCAAACTTGGAAATTTCAAGAACCCCCCAAAAGCTTCATTTTAGAGTGACTAAAGGATCCAGGTCGGGCTTACCTTTTATTTTCATGTTTTAAAATTGTTCAAATCTTGGTCAAACCGTACCTAGGATTTGATCAAGATTAAAAAATGGGCATAAAATTTCAAAAAAAATGAAAAACCAAAGCATATAGCCTTCTTATGTCATATAGTACGTAAGCACTCAAGTTCATAAACAAGGTCTAGACATATTCAAACCAGAAAAATCATGTTTCTACCCCTAGCCCTAAACTTTGTCTTATGAAGTCAAGCACGAAGAGAAGTCGTTTTGGATTTCAAACATGGAAATTTCAAAAACCTTCCCAAAAGCTTCATTTTGGAGTGACTAATTAAGAAGGATACTGGCTTACCTTTTCATTTTCATGTTTTACACTTGTTTAAATATTGGTTAAGTCTAGGATTTGACCAAGATCAAATGGGCATAAAAATTCAGAAAAAAAAAAATGAAAACCAAAGCACATAGTATTATTATGTCATATAGTAAGCATTCAAGTTGATAAACAAGGTCTAAACAACAAACTAGACAAATCATGTATCTACCCCCTAACCCTAAATTAACTCTGTCTTATGAAGTCAAGCATGAAGAGAAGTGGTTTTGGGTTTCAAACATGAAAATTTCAAGAACATCCCAAAAACTTCATTTTAGAGTGACTAAGAAGGATACAGGCTTCCCCTTTTCATTTTCATGTTTTATACTTGTTTAAATCTTGGTCAAACCTAGGATTTGACAAAGATTCAAATGTGCATCAATATAAAAAATCAGAAAAATTAAAAACCAAAGCACATAGTTTTATTATGTCATATAGTTAGCATTAAAGTTGATATAAACAAGGTCTAGATATATTCAAACAAGAAAAATCATGTATCTACCCCTAACCCTAAACTCTGTCTTATGTAGTCAAGCATGAAGAGAAGTGGTTTTGGGTTTCAAACTTGGAAATTTCAAGAACCCCCCAAAAGCTTCATTTTAGAGTGACTAAAGGATCCAGGTCGGGCTTACCTTTTATTTTCATGTTTTAAAATTGTTCAAATCTTGGTCAAACCGTACCTAGGATTTGATCAAGATTCAAAAATGGGCATAAAATTTCAAAAAAAATGAAAAACCAAAGCATATAGCCTTCTTATGTCATATAGTACGTAAGCACTCAAGTTCATAAACAAGGTCTAGACATATTCAAACCAGAAAAATCATGTTTCTACCCCTAGCCCTAAACTTTGTCTTATGAAGTCAAGCACGAAGAGAAGTCGTTTTGGATTTCAAACATGGAAATTTCAAAAACCTTCCCAAAAGCTTCATTTTGGAGTGACTAATTAAGAAGGATACAGGCTTACCTTTTCATTTTCATGTTTTACACTTGTTTAAATATTGGTTAAGTCTAGGATTTGACCAAGATCAAATGGGCATAAAAATTCAGAAAAAAAAAATGAAAACCAAAGCACATAGTATTATTATGTCATATAGTAAGCATTCAAGTTGATAAACAAGGTCTAAACAACAAACTAGACAAATCATGTATCTACCCCCTAACCCTAAATTAACTCTGTCTTATGAAGTCAAGCATGAAGAGAAGTGGTTTTGGGTTTCAAACATGGAAATTTCAAAAAACTCTCAAAAGCTTCTCATTTTAGAGTGACTAAGAAGGATTCAGGCTTACCTTTTCATTTTCATGTTTTAAACTTGTTCAAATCTTGGTCAAACTTAGGATTTGACCAAGATTCAAATGGGCATAAAAATTGGGAGGAAGGGTATGAATTACAATTCAAAAAAACAAGGTAACTTAAATACTTGGATGCCCCAAAGATGTGTGGAAGCCCAAAACAATGGCAAAACATGTGCGCACGCTGCATCCAATTCAAGTAGAACACATAGTAGGCATCGATAGTTTGACCTAAATTTGAAATCAATGAGAAGGTGGTTAGAAAAAATCGAAATTGGCAAAGCAAAGCATGAAATCATAAATTTGTGATGCACTATAGCTATGAAAAGTATCAAACAATGCATACCAAAATGATTTTTTAGAGGAATACTAGTTCAACTTATTTTAATTTTATATTAGTAGCCCAAAATCGAAGTCGTAGTTGGATATTTTTGAACTTGATCTGTAGTAGTGGGCAAAACCCTAGTTTAACATATTTAATCATAGATTCGTAGGTCGATTTTTCTACTTTTTTATTATTACTATGCAGCACATGTGTGTTTGCCCGTCGAGTGAAACTCGGAGGAAGAGGGATCACTCGGAAGGAGAGAAGAAGGGAGAGAATTATGGTGTCTCCCCTTTTTCGTGTGATGATGTTGACTTTTGTGCAGGGTTTGTCAGTGAGCAGGAGCGAGCGAGCGAGCGAGTCGAGCGAGGCCGAGAATGAGAGAGATTTGTTTTTTTTTTGTGAGAGGGACAACCGAAGGATCCAGAAGGACCCACATACTTCCGATACGCATCCTGATGCGTCTTCTCTTGACAAAGAAAATGGCTGGGAGTTTGCGTACCTATTGCACGTGACTTGTGCTCACTGAAGTGTGGGACCTCACGCATGGGCACCACACGTAAGTGACAGACCTGTTGATGTAAAAACTCGATTGATTATTATACTACTACATTTATACAAAGTTTCCTATGGATTCAAGGGTACGAAAGCCAAGTTAAATCATTTACATGACATTATTTTTTCCATGAAGCCAAGTTAACTCATTTATCAATTGGTACATTTTGGAGTGACTAAGAAGGATCCATGCTTACTTTTTCATTTTCATGTTTTAAACATGTTTAAATCTTGGTCAAACTTAGGATTTGACCAAGATTCAAATGGGCATAAAAATTCAAACAAAAAATCAAAAAAAAAGAAAAAACAAAAGCACGCCGTCTTCCTATGTCATATAGTAAGCATTCAAGGTGATAAACAAGGTCTGGCATATTCAAACCACAAAAATCATGTATCTACCCCCTAACCCTAAACAATGATCCAGGCTTACCCTTTTCATTTTCATGTTTTAAACTTGTTCAAATCTTGGTCAAACTTAGGATTTGACGAAGATTCAAATGGGCGTAAAAATACTTAGAAAAATCATGTACGTATCTACCCCAAACCCTAAACTCTATCTTACGAAGCCAAGCATGCATGAAGAGAAGTGGTTTTGGGTTTCAAACATGGAAATTTCAAAAACCTCCCAAAAGCTTCATTTTAGAGTGACTAAGAAGGATCCATGCTTACCTTTTATTTTCATGTTTTAAACATGTTCAAATCTTGGTCAAACTGTACGTACCTATGATTTGACCAAGATTCAAATGGGCATAAAAATTCAAAAAAAATGAAAAACCAAAGCACATAGCCTAGCTTCTTATATATGCCATATAGTAAGCACTCAAGTTGATAAACAAAGTCTAGACATATTCAAACCAGAAAAATCATGTATCTACCCCTAACCCTAAACTTTGTCTTAATTATGAAGTCAAGCACGAAGAGAAGTCGTTTTGGGTTTCAAACATGGACATTTAAAAAACCCTCCCAAAAGCTTCATTGTGGTGTGACGTACTAAGAAGGATACATGCTTACATTTTCAGCAACCCCCCTAAAAGCTTCATTATAGAGTGACTAAGAAGGATCCAGTCTGGCGGGCTTACCTTTTATTTTCTTGTTTTAAACTTGTTCAAATCTCGGTCAAACCTAGGATTTGACCAAGATTCAAAATGTGCATCAAAATTCAAAAAAAATTATAAAAATTAAAAACCAAATTAAAGCACATAGTGTTCTTATGTCATATAGTAAGCATTAAAGTTGATAAACAAGGTCTAGACACATATTCAAACAAGACAAATCATGTATCTATACCCCTAACCCCTAAACTCTATCTTATGAAGTCAACAACATGAAGAGAAGTGGTTTTGGGTTTCAAACATGGAAATTTCAAAAACCTCCCAAAAGCTTCATTTTAGAGTGACTAATATATATAAGAAGGATCCATGCCTGCTTACCACCTTTTCATTTTCATATTTTAAACTTGTTTAAATCCGTGTCAAATTAAACCAAGGATTTGACCAAAAGATTCAAATGGGCATAAAATTTAAAAAAAATCAGAAAAATGAAAAACAAAAGCATATAGTCTTCTTATGTCATATACTAAGCATTCAAGTTGATAAACAAGGTTTGGACATGCATATTCAAACCTAGGCAAATCATGTATCTATCCCCTAGCCCCTAAACTATATCTTATGAAGTCAAGCATGAAGAGAAGTAGTTTTGGGTTTCAAACATGAAAATTTCAAGAACATCCCAAAAACTTCATTTTAGAGTGACTAAGAAGGATACAGGCTTCCCCTTTTCATTTTCATGTTTTATACTTGTTTAAATCTTGGTCAAACCTAGGATTTGACAAAGATTCAAATGTGCATCAAAATAAAAAATCAGAAAAATTAAAAACCAAAGCACATAGTTTTATTATGTCATATAGTTAGCATTAAAGTTGATATAAACAAGGTCTAGATATATTCAAACAAGAAAAATCATGTATCTACCCCTAACCCTAAACTCTGTCTTATGTAGTCAAGCATGAAGAGAAGTGGTTTTGGGTTTCAAACTTGGAAATTTCAAGAACCCCCCAAAAGCTTCAT
The DNA here is from genome assembly GCF_019359855.2 of Lolium perenne. Taxonomy (NCBI): domain Eukaryota; kingdom Viridiplantae; phylum Streptophyta; class Magnoliopsida; order Poales; family Poaceae; genus Lolium; species Lolium perenne. The sequence goes on from NC_067247.2 coordinate 221,439,866, forward strand.
TTTAGAGTGACTAAGAAGGATCCATGCTTACCTTTTCATTTTCATGTTTTAAACTTGTTTACATCTTGGTCATAGCTAGTGTATTTGACCAAGATTCAAATGGGCATAAAATTAAAAAAATTAAAAAATGAAAAACCAAAGTACATAGTCTTCTTATGTCATATAGTAAGCATTCAAGCTGATAAACAAGGTCTAGACATATTCAAACCAAACAAATCATGTATCTACCCCCTAACCCCTAAACTTTATCTTATGAAGCCAAGCATGAAGAGAAGTGGTTCTTGGTTTCAAACATGGAAATATCAAAAACCTCCCAAAAGCTTCATTTTAGAGTGACTAAGAAGTATCCATGCTTACCTTTTCATTTTCATATTTTAAACTTGTTTAAATCATTGTCAAACCTAGGATTTGACCAAGATACAAGTATGGGCACAAAACCCTCTTAGCCAAAATCAACTACGAGCAAGATTTTCTGTATTGTAGATGCCCCAATTGACTCTCATCCCCAATGTAGTCTTTTTTTATGTCAGTATAGACTTCTTTACTGGATGTATACTATCGTACATGGCATGCATTTGCCTAATGAGCAGCATTGTTTAGCCGTTCTAGCCAACCCGATCAATCTGTCAAGCTTCATGCACGAGATGCCAATTTACTCCCTCGCTCCGATCCATATTTCTTGGTGCTAAAAAGAATGTGAATCGGAGGGAGTACTTTTCTTAGATAGTACTATATCAGTTCAAAAAAAAGTATAGTACTACTACATCACAAATGCATCAAAAGAGTACTAGTACTGTACATCACAAGACCACGACAGTTGTATAGTAGAGTTTAATGCTGAACTTTAAACAGGACCCGAGCATCGGGGCCGGCGGCGAGGGGCGTTGACCGGCAACAAACCAGTCAAAAGACGTAAGGAAGAGGCCATATGCAGCGTGCTTGGCCTTGATTGCAGGGTGGTGATTCTTCGCCGCTCGACATGTATTCACGCCGTACCAGTTCCGCGTCGCCCGCGAGCGGATCGAAGCGATCCCGCGCGCCGGACACGCTCGAGGAGGCGTGGCGGCTCCAGTGCAAGCAGTCCGCCGCCGGGAGTCGGCGCGCGGCGTGCAGGTACAGAGGCTCCCTGGTACAAGGCGGATCCGCCGCTCAAACCGATGAGCGGCCCTGTCTTCAACAAATGGCGCACCGACCGGGAGAGGAACCGCCGGTCGAAGGCGGCGTGGGAGGCGAGCACCAGCGGCGGATTCGCGCCGCCAGCCGGCGTGGAGGCGGAGGAGGCGGAGGAAGGGGAAGACCCCCTCTTCTTGAAGGCGCTGGCCGCGTCCCTCAAGGACGATGCCGACAAGAAGAGGGCGGAGGAAGAAGACAAGGCGGCGGCCATCGCCGCCGTGAAGGAGAAGGAGGCGCGGGATGCGGAGGAGAACGCGACCATCATCTTCCTCGACGACTAGATAGGTTAGAAGTCGCGATAAGGATCGTGCAATTCTGTATGTATGATCCGTATGTATGATCAACTATGAATTATGAACAATGAACTATCAAACCAAACCACATAGTTTTTTTTATGTCATATAGTAAGAATTCAAGTTGATAAAACAAGGTCTAGACATATTCAAACTAGACAAATCACGTATATCTACCCCTAACCCTAAACTCTGTCTTATGAAGTAAAGCATGAAGAGAAGTGGTTTTGGGTTTCAAACATGGAAATTTCAAAAACCTTCCCAAAAGCTTCATTTTGGAGTGACTAAGAAGGATGCAGGCTTACCTTTTCATTTTTATGTCTTAAACTTGTTTAAATCTTGGTTAAACCTAGGATTTGACCAAGATCAAATGGGCAAAAAAATTAGAAAAAATCAAAAAAATGAAAACTAAAGCACATAGTATTCTTATGTCATATAGTAAGCATTCAATTTGATAAACACGGTCTAAACATATTCAAACCAGACAAATCATGTATCCACCCACTAACCCTAAATTCTGTCTTATGAAGTCGATCAAGCATGAAGAGAAGTGGTTTTGGGTTTCAAACATGGAAATTTCAAAAACCTCCCAAAAGCTTCATTTTAGAGTTACTAAGAAGGATCCATGCTTACCTTTTATTTTCATGTTTTAAACATGTTCAAATCTTGGTCTAACCGTACCTAGGATTTGACCAAGATTCAAATGGGTATAAAAATTCAAAAAAACTGAAAAAACCAAAGCACATAGCCTTCTTATGTCATATATAGTAAGCACTCAAGTTGGTAAACAAGGTCTAGAGATATTCAAACCAGAAAAATCTTGTATCTACCCCTAACCCTGAACTTTGTCTTATGAAGTCAAGCACGAAGAGAAGTCGTTTTGGGTTTCAAACATGGAAATTACAAAAACCTTCCCAAAAGCCTCATTTTGGAGTGACTAAGAAGGATGCAGGCTTACCTTTTCATTTTCATGTTTTAAACTTGTTTAAACCTTGGTTAAACCTAGGATTTGACCAAGATCAAATGGGCATAAAAATTCAGAAAAAATCAAAAAATGAAAACCAAAGCACATAGTATTCTTATGTCATATATTAAGCATTCAAGTTGATAAACAAGGTCAAGACATATTCAAACCAGACAAATCATGTATCTACCCTAACCCTAAACTCTGTCTTATGAAGTCAAGCATGAAGAGACGTGGTTTTGGGTTTCAAACATGGAAATTTCAAGAACCCCCCAAAAGCTTCATTTTAGAGTGACTAAGAAGGATCCAGGTCGAGCTTACCTTTTATTTTTATGTTTTAAACTTGTTCAAATCATGGTCAAACCTAGGATTTGACCAAGATTCAAATGGGTATAAAAAAATGAAAAACCAAAGCACATAGCCTTTTTTTGTCATATAATAAGCACTCAAGTTGATAAACAGGTCTAGACATATTCAAACCAGAAAAATCATGTATCTACCCCTAACCCTAAACTTTGTCTTATGAAGTCAAGCACGAAGAGAAGTCGTTTTTGGGTTTCAAACATGGAAATTTCAAAAACCTTCCCAAAAACTTCATTTTGGAGTGACTAAGAAGGATGCAGGCTTACCTTTTCATTTTCATATTTTAAACATGTTTAAATCTTGGTCAAACCTATGATTTGACCAAGATTCAAATGGGCATAAAAATAGTTAGAAAAATCATGTACGTATCTACCCCTAACCCTAAACTCTATCTTACGAAGTCAAGCATGAAGAGAAGTGGTTTTGGGTTTCAAACATGGAAATTTCAAAAACCTCCCAAAAGCTTCATTTCAGAGTGACTAAGAAGGATCCAGACCGGGCTTACATTTTATTTTCATATTTTAAACTTGTTCAAATCTTGGTCAAACCGTACCTAGGATTTGACCAAGATTCAAATGGGCATAAAATTTCAAAAAAAGAAAAGAAAAACCAAAGCACATAGCCTTCTTATGTCATATAGTAAGCACTCAAGTTGATAAACAAGGTCTAGTCATATTCAAACCAGAAAAATCATGTATCTACCCCTAAGCCTGAACTTTGTCTTATGAAGTCAATCACGAAGAGAAGTCGTTTTGGGTTTCAAACATGGAAATTTCAAATACCTTCCGAAAAGCTTCATTTTGGAGTGACTAAGAAGGATGCAGGCTTACCTTTTCATTTTCATGTTTTAAACATGTTTAAATAAGGATGCGTAGTTCTGAAACCTCATACACATTGTTGCAAAAGTAATTACATCACCTAAACAATACTACCAGTTCATAATTCTAAACTTATGTACAATCTTGGAAACATATAACGCCAGCCTAGTTCACCAATTATCATCATCCCTCTTGATGCGCTTGCCGGTGCCGCTTGTACCTGCCTCCCATGGGTTGGCAGTCCAAGTTCTGCACTCGTTCGCACTTCGTGTGTCGGGAATCCTTGTTGGAGCTTCCCAACCAGATACAGGCCCTGCCCTTGCTAGCTCACCACATCCAGCCGTTGCCTTAGCTTGCTCACCATGTGAACCGCCATCCCACGGAGACCCCGAAGTAGGCTCGCACGGGTCCTTTATCCATGGTGGCATATTCTTCGGATCAAATGGTATGTTGTGCCTAAAGCAATAAGATACAAATTCCCAGTAGGTTGTCCCGACACACTGCTTCTTCTCGTCGCGCCAGGCAGGGGGAAGAGCGGCCAACCTAGCCGCTTCCTTGCAATCCGGGCAAACCACTTCCCTTGGAATTGGTGGTGCTTGACGCTGCCCATCATTGATTTTTTTGAGTCGCCTGTACAACTCAAAACTGACATACCCATCAATCGCAGCATACCTCAAGTTTACTTCAGGCAATGGCATGCACTCCCATTGATCGTGGCTGCTAGTAGGGAACTTGGTCTTCATGTCTTTGTAAGATGGGTCAATGATGGCGGCTGCCAAATCACCCATGCCGCCCTATTGCCAGACCATTGAAATTGATCATATCCTGAATGTCAATCCAATTATGTTTAGGAATTTTAATGCCATCTCTAGCAAACCTGCTAGAGTCACCCCCGATGTCAGCTATTGTGAAACAAATTCCTTTATGTTGAAGGAATTCTTGCAAAGGCGATTATCAGGACTCCTGCATGTTAACACAAATCAATCTTGTAAGATCGTATATGCTGAAATAGTACACATATTTTTCTTCCAGTAAACTATATACTTGTTGCAGTGAAACAATGATTTTGCATCAGTGATACACATCAAAATAACATGAATTATTGTTGCAACTATATGATCTAATTATTTAAGTGTCAAGTTAAGATTCAGTTACTATATGTTAATATCTTGACATCCATGCCGATTATCGGTGAGTATGAGTACATGCAATTTGTGCAAATTTTGAGTACCAAAATCATGAAACTAGATATCGTGGTCAATCCAAAAAAATTATACAAGTATGTTGGATATTACGTTCCAGACCACATTTTTCATACAAGTTAGTTTGTTCGTGTTTTCATACAAGTTAGAACCTAGTCTATTTCGAAATAGAAAAGCAGATCCAAGATAAAGGAAGAGTTTCTATATTAAAAAACAAAAGGATAAAGGAAGGCATGTGAAGAACATACCTGCAGAAATGGTACACCAGGACGTGGTCGTCCATGGCCAACTGAACGATGGCGGTACTTACTTGGTCCGCAGTGTATTCTAGGTCGAGGCCGACGAACCTGGGCCTGTCCTCTAGTAGCTTTTGTTCGTACATCTTGAGGGTGTGCTCGAGAACGGAAGGGTCATTCGTGTAGACCACGTTCACCTTGGTCGTCCCATGGGGAACGACGCTCCTCTTCGCCGTAAAACAGGCCGCCGTCGGCCATGGCAGCGCTGAAGCACGTCGAACTGATCGGAGGGATTGAGGGGGAGGGAGGGAGAGCAACTGCAAACAATGGGGTTTTTTGGAACTTGCCGAAATGCAGGGGAGAACGAACCGCCAGGGGTTGTTTAGTGGGGACAGAGATGGGAATAATACTGCGATGAGGTTGAGGAATTAACTCCAACCGCCATTTAAATCTAGTACTCCCTATAGTCAGGTGATAGGAAATGGACGGGCAAGATTGATTATAGGGAGGCGAATCCCAGTATTTTCCCAATTTATTTGAGTTGTAATATAACCATCGTTAATACTTTAATTGAAAAATATTTACAAAATAAATTTATTATATACTACATGATGAGATAATCCAACAAACCATGGAAATGCATGGCCATCCAACCATGTCACCCGCTTGTGAAAATTGTATAGGTGGTAGTGTGCGCAATACACGCGGTAGCCACTTCACAAGTACATCCTTTTAATTTTGCCCCCCTTAATTCGGCCAATAAAAATGAAAAGACTTTATGTGGAAAACCAAAAAAACTGTATTTGGCAAAGTATAGTCGAAAATAAGAAGTTTTTCATTGATCTCTTAAAAAAGGGGTCATGATTCGAAAGTTCGCCATGCATGGTTCTTGCGGTAACCAAGCTAGCTCACCCATGTGGCAAGAAGAGAATCAATGTCCAACATGCATGGTTCCAAAAAAATATATTTACAGAATGATTCTGCTTCTCAAGAATATTTGCATGCCATCATGTTTGTTATTTTTCCTAGATAAAAGTAGTAATTGGTGACTTCGTGATTGCCTTGCTTGCTGATTTCAATAAGTTTGAACCTCATTTTTGGCTTTTTTTCAAATTTAGGCAAAAACTTCTTGGCAATCGACTTTGTGAGTTACTATACTTGGATGCAACCCACATTTTCGTTGGCTAATTAATGTTTTCTGATTCCACAACAATAGGGCACATCCCTATATCATCCCAAATTTTGAATTCTTATTAGTTTGGTTGATGACCACCATTCATATCCAAACTTAATTAATTGGAGTACAAATGATGGTTTCATGGTAAGCTAGTTTGACAAATTAGACTTCGAAATGGCGATTCGCCTACCATGCATGCATGTTTGGCCTACCCGTGAAATTTTGATTTGTGGTATTGTGCACACACTACACATGATAGCGAATAAACAAAACACATATTTGGACCCCTTTGGCCAGCAAGGGCATGTTTGGTTCCTAGCCACAATTTGTCAAGAAGCCAAAATTTGGCAGCCATGCATATAGTTTATTTGGCATGTGTTTGGTTTTTGCCACAATTTGGCTTATCACACTTCATTGCATGTATATATGGTCCATTTGTCATAGACTCAACTTTTTTTTACAAAGTTTTGACAAAGTTTGGCTTTAATATTTTAAGCCACAATTTGGTGGCTAGCCATACTAGCTTTTTTTTGTTGCTAACCACACTTTGGCTTTGGAAAAATGTGGCTACCAAACATGGGTCCTAATAAAAAGAAAACAACACACTAATGTGTGGTAAACCAAAAATCCCTACTTTGCAAAGTTGCATATGTGCAAAAGGGGGGCAATGCATGCATTATTCAGAAGTTGACTGTGGTTTTCGTAGTGTAACCAATTAATTAAGCTTACATATGGGAAGAGGCTAGCAAGGCGAACTCAAGCAGCTATGGTTCCAATGTTGTCAAGTTTGAAGTGGACACTGCATGAAGCTTGCTCAAATTAATGGGTAGAAAGCCAAAAGTAGTCCATATTTATTCTATATGTGTGTGAATAATAACTCTTCACCCCAAACCTCTATGTATGATAGGGTTTTATATTTTTTACTTGTTAGTAGTAAGTACATGTCATGTGATGGCTCCATGCACATGTTTCACAACTTTTTTTTTTGATTTGTTTCTACCTCATTTGGTTGGTTTCAAATTTGCTCAAACTTCCTATATATGCGCGCAATGTTGTACTATTGGGACCCATGTTTGGGCTTTGTTTGTGGTACCACACTTGCAGGGTACCTCCTAGTATTTTATTCCCAAAAATTATGAATCTAATTAAATGGTGAACTATAAACTGATCATCTAAAGTTGGAAAATAAAATCCATATATAGCTACACATCGAGATATGTGTATAAGGTAGACAAACTGCATTGCCACACATGCCTTATATAAGTTTGTTTTTTCTAGCGGAGTGGATTCCCTAATCACCCCACGGTTGTGACATTGTCAATGTTGTCATGATAAATAACATTGCGAGACTTTCCATCTTATTCTTTTTTGTAGAAATGATTGTCCCATTATGGCAAACGTCCCCATTCGTTTTTCAAATTAAGTAAACGTTATAGGATGAAAATTCATTGAAGTGACAAATTTTCTAGATTTCTAACTATTTTAGCTCATTCAAACAAGTTTGCAATAGGCCGACCTGTTGTCCAGTGACAATTTTAGAGTACAATTTGATCAACATCACAAAAAAGTGCTTTTAAGGCTCGTAAGTAGTATCATACATGCCATGTTGGCAAAAATCTAATGTGTCACATCAATTATCGTGTGAGAGATGAGAGTAGTATTATAACACATAAAGCTAGAAAACTTAGAAAACTTCATGACAAATACATCATGTACACACATTTGCATTGAGATTCTACAAAACTTTAAATATGACATAAGTATGAACCATATTATGATACTATGCATTGTGGAGGTAGTATCACAAACTAGTAGTGTATGATACTACGTACTACGTACTTCCCATTGTGACTAGTCTTAATCACTCACGACCTCGCCGTCTCGCCGTCTTACTATAGTACATACTGCACCCCCACTCCGTCTCTCATACATCGCCCCACTCGTTTCCCACTCCGTCTCTCATACAGCGGCTGCGCCTGTAGATATCTTCGAGGATCTGGGCGATTTTGACCCGCTTTTCGGCGCTCGCCGTTTCAAGGTGAAGACCCCAATCTTAGCATGCATGTTGGACCAATTAGGAGTACAAAATTATGTTCTAAATGTTGCTCAAACTTTCCATACAACTAATATATAACTTATACTACGTAGGTTACACCATCGAAAAAGGTATGACCAGTTGAGAAATGGGAACAATAACTTGGAACCTTTCTTACTATCGAGTGGGACGTGTGATATTGGTGTGACCCTGCTTTTTTCTTCTTCTACATAATGGCTACATGATGGTTCTAGAAAGAAGTGTATGCTGTTGTGGTATCTCTTGACGCGAATCCCTCTAATCACAAGCGTTAGATTTTGGAAACCAACGGTTAGTACTGCTGTTACATGTCTAGTTCAAAACTGTTGCATTTTGTATGTTGTTGTAGTAGTCTAGTAGATAGATTCAGATCCATGGTCTGGAGTGCAAACATTTCGCAACTAGTTGATCCCTCATCTTATTGTCGGATGTCACATTTCGAGTTTGTAAAAAAATGTAAATTCAAATCATAGTCACGGGTTATGTTGTATCTTGCGCACATCTAAACATTTGTTTCAAAAAGTGACCATATGTGAGCTGTGGAAAAAAGAAAAGACCAAAGTGAATAATATTCCTTAACTTTTCACATATCATTTGTCTTTTTTGTGCAAGCTAGAAATTTTTTTTTACATACTCATCTGTGACTGTGGAGCAATACACAACATAATATGTGTCCCGCTTTGTTTTTCTTCATATTTTTTAAAAGTGCAGAAGTGTGATATCCGATAATAGGATGCGAGTGCAACTAGTTGCAAATGAGATGCTAATGCATGCTGATATGATACTACCTCTGTCCATAAATAGATGTATGTCTTTTGTCGTGGCCCCATCCTACTTCTCGCATTTTCTTTACGGCCATTTTTGAGTAGTTGGGACCTGGACGTGATCGGACTAGTCGATACTCGATAGTAGTCGTAGTACCGTACAACTTCGCATGTGGCGTCAGCCTCTAGAGTAGTAGTACTAGCTAACGGATAGATTATATCTGGAGAAACCGACATGGCCATTGATATGACAAGATTATACCCGGATTCGGACGCATTGTAGTGACTCCATCAATGTTCCGCTATGATGGTGTATTTTATCGCTACACCCGATTGTCGACGCAGAGGATTCCTTGGCTTCCGCGCAAGACCCTTCCCAAAGAAGGCATCTGCTCTGGCCCGTTGATTCTATGTGGACGGTTCCAGATTGCTTTATGTGTTTTTGTACAGTATCAGATACTAGGTTTTCCTTCCCTCCATATTAGGGGTTGTTTGGTTTAGGAGATAGGTTTATGGGGTGAGAGTATCCCCAACCACCTGGCTAGGGATAGCCAATTTTTGTTGTTTGGTTGTGTAGGAATTGAGTGTAGGACGAGAGGTGGGTAGTGGTATAGATTTTTTTTTTTGCTCGAAATGTTAGGGGTGGCTATAAGATGGTGAGATTATCTCTACACACATCAAATATACCACACCTCCTATTTTTATAGCCAAAAAAAATACATAACCGGTGGTATGTGAATTGATCTGGGTAGAAATATTACACAACCGTACAAATATTCAAATCCTATAGTCAAATCCTACATAACTCCTATAGTCAAATCCTACATAACTCCTATACAAATTGTACGAATCAAAGGATATGATTTTCCCCCTATATAGCTTGTTTGATTTGAAGAATTGAATCCTCCAAAATTTCTATGTATTGTTTTCTTATACTAGTACAACCCTATGGGATTTCTAGTAAGAGGTTAGACCTCTTGGAAAAATTCATATGCATCTGCGACAACTATGCTATGCACTCTCAATCTATATAGAAATTTCCTTTGTCTTTCCTATGATACCATCACGCACCTAGCTCTACCAATTCCCATAGATTTCTTTCCCGTAGGATTCAAGGAGGCATATGTCATAGCGATTCTCCATTATTCTATCATATGAATCTAACATGCACTCTCAGTTTGAGTGATGCAAAGTGGCCACTATAAGATTTATTTAGTCAGATTAATTGGTCATGCATACACTAGTTGTTTTCTATCTTTCCTACACATGTCAATTAGCGAAATTTATAAGTAAAATCCTAAAATTCAAATAAATTGCTGAAAATTGGAAATAATATTACAGTTGTAGCAAATTACTAAATCGATCCAGAAAATATGTACATGGCTTCAAGAATCTTTTTGCCGAACTGAGTAGTCCGTAAATGATGTCCTTGGAGTAGTTTGTGAGTTAAAGAACGTCCATTTCGTCAAACTGACATGGCCTTTGATTTGACAAGAGAACACTAATATTTTGGACCTGAATCAGAGTGGTAAAGGCGTGCAGCTCGATCAATGCAATGGTATGATAGCTATGCAACTATACCTATATAGGAGTAGACTACTAGTAGACTTTGGGACACAGAGATTTGGCTTCCGCGGCCGACCCCGAACAAGATTCTTTTACATTGCCCATCTTTTCACTGACATTGAATCGCTGAAACTTGGGGTCCGCCTGGACCAGCCTGTCAATGGCCCAAAGTCTTATGTGCTCCCGCCCTTTGATTTTGGATGGACGGACAAGATTGCCCAGTCCCATCCCTGTCCTGTTCGTTCCAGTTTTCATCCTCCTCCCCGGGGAACCCTCCCCGGAGAGCTCTACACCGACCCCTTCTATCCCCACCTGCTTGTCCCTTCCTTCTTCCTCCAGCGATTCATCCATCGTTCAACAAGTTGTCTAAGAAGAACATGAAGAAGTGTAAGAAGAGGAAGGAGGCGTTGTTGTCTGAGACTAAATCCGCGGTGAAATCCATCCCGCTGAAAGTCCTGCAAACTCTGACTTTGAAAGTGTACCAGCGGCGCCGGCGGACAGGCATGTCTGCGCTTCCATCGCAAGCTCAGTCTGCGCTTCCATAGAAAGGTCAGTCTGCGGTTCCATCTCAAGCTCGGCCGCTTCGGGCTTGTTGGGTCAGGCGAGTAATCCAGCAAGAGTCCTGGTAGGTTTTTATCGCCATGTGCTTTCTTTGCCCCCATGAACGCAGATTACAAAGAAGGCAAACAGATCCAACTATTTTTTTTACCCGGGAGAACCAGCTATTTGACCGTCTTTCTTCCAGGGCCGCCCGTTCAAGTGTCGCCCTTCCTACCGATGCCGAGAAATCGACCGTGTTTCGCCAAGATGGTGGGTACGTAGCTCCCCGGTATGTTTCCATCGCCATGCCGAAGTTTCTCTGCCTTCTGGCTGGCTAGCGGATCAAACAATTTAACCGTCTTTCTTCCATGGCGGCTGGTTTCAGCGCCATTCCTACCCAAGTTGAGAAATCGCTCGTTTCTCGCCAAGCTGGTGGGTACGAAGCTCCTGGGTATGTTTCCATCGCCATGCCGGATTTTCGTTGAGTCCTTGGCGGCGGTGCCAACTAAACCGGCTATCATCTTCCAGGGCCGACGGTTCCAGGCTCGTGCTTTCTACCGCAGGATCACTTCGTACTTAGCTATCGAGGACCCGTTGTTTGATGAGCACTTGTTAGCTCTCAAGAGCATTAATAATGTATGCACTATAATATACGAAGTATATCCATTGCTTTTTTTTTCTTCCTCTTCATCTCCGTACTGCATGAGGGCTTCTTTAATTCGTAGGACTTCTATAAGAATTGTGTAGCATTTAGATCCTATGGGTTCTTCCCTACATTAGTTGTTTGATTTATAGAAATATATCCTATGTTTGTTCCTTTTTTCGAAATGGGGGACATATCACAGCCTCTGCATCAAAATGATGTATATGGCTGCTTTATTTCTTTCTTCAGTTCATACACAAATTATGACAACTTCTCACGGATCAGCTAGAGTCGACACAAAGATCCACCAACGAAACATAGAAAACAGCAGGTGCCAAAAAGGCAAAAACACATCAGTAAGTAATTCTATGAGGAAACCGCCAGCCACCCTGGCTGTAAAAATCCCGTGTGGCTGTCTCTAGTCAGTTGCACCCAGACTCCATGATATCCTGCTGATCCTCTGGCTGGAGATAAGAAACATACGGATCTAGTGAATAATCATAGGGATAACCTGCAAGAAGGGATGAGATTTGGGTTTATTAAACACGACTTCATTTTGTACATTCCAAAATAGCTCATAAAATAGCGCATACACCCTCTCTAATGTATACAAAATCCTATGCTTTTCCTAATCTTATGATTTTCATATCCTGTGAATGAAAAAGGATCCCTGATTCGTTACTGGTGAATTTTTCCATGCAGGAAGGGATTATGAGATTAAAGGGCCACAACACCACCCTTCGAACGAGAAACCTCAAACTCTTGCATAGGTTTGGTATCACGAATGCAGAATCGTAGACGAATGCTCGGTCTCCGGGAGAGGAGCAGCCAGTGCACGTGTGTGCATCTTCGGCCGTGTATGTTTCCATTGCCGTGCCGCAGCTTTCATCGCCTCCTTGCTTGGCTGCCAGATCCAACTACTTAACTGTCTTTCTTCCAGGATGGCGGTTCCATAGTTGAAGAGGTTCCTATGGACAAGGACTTTGCAGCTCTCGTGCATATTGAAGAGGTTGGCACTCCATTTGTTTATTTCTCCCCCTCATCTCGCACTCGCATACTTCATTGCTGTTGAATTTGCAATGCAGGATGTGATAACACGATTCTCCGCGAAACTGGACCAGATCAAGGGCCACAACACCATCCTTCATAAGAAAATCCGCCACCTCGTGGGCAGGGGCATTTTAAATCGTGCCATATCGGCGGAGAATGCCCGTTCCGAGCAATCTTCTTTTGATAAACGGTACTCAGACATTCTCGCGGAGTGTAAGAAGTTGAAGAAGGAAGTCGAGGAACTACGCGCCCAGCCACCGATGAGTGTGGTCACTGACAAGGCTGGTCAGTGTGATTGCAACTGTGACTGTGAAAGTTTTCAACAGGAAGTGGAGTTGCATGCTGAACATGCGCAATATTTTGAGACGAAGTACTTGAAAGTTCGCACAGACTGCGATAAGTTGAAGAAGGAAGTCGAGTGTCTCCGCTCCCAGCAGCCAACTATTGCGACATCAGGAGACCAGGGTGTGCTAATTGCAGCCAGAATTTTGGAATCGATGAAAAGTTGAATTTGGCTTTGTTGTGCAATATAGCAAGACCTGTTCCTCCTCTGCCTTCGTCTTTTGGCATAATTGCTTTGTCTTCAGTATTGACTCCTGAATGATTCGTATATTTCTGACGGTTTCTGAATTATGTACAACTTTTGTAATATTGGTCAAACTAGTTTTGACCAGGGTTTGTGTAGGGTGGTTGAATTTTTTTGGTTGGTCCAAATTGTGTTGTGTGGTCCAAATGTGATGTATCATCACATCACCATGTGCCCCGCCACCCCCAGGTTTTGGTAATGCCATTCTGATACATGCTTCATAGAAGGAACATACATTTTTTCCGTTAGGGCATGATAATTTTGAAAAATTCAAACAAAAATGGGAAGAGAGAATAGTAACATCATTTTCTATGTGATGCCCCTGTGCCAAATTTTGGTTCATTTTAAGAATGTAAGGTGACAAATTACTCGAGGAAGCTAGTTGGAGTAGACGGGCATGACCGGATTGGCATAGGGGATTTATTTTTTGAAGGATGTTATTTTTCATGGACAATATCTGACACAAACAATAAAATGTTAAGGTCTCATATTATTCTGAATGATTGTGAATTACTTATGACGTTTGGAAGTATTGGTATACGTGAGAATCGAGTACATGCACGACTTCACGCGTCCACAACTAATCGGCCTCATCGTGCATCGCGTCCACAACTAATGCCATTCGATACGTAGAGTCAGAGGCTATAAAATAATCGGCCTCATCGTCTCTCGCGAGCTCGTCCTCTCCCCTCCCATCAACTCACCGCACCTCCGAGGCATCGACTTCCTCGTTTCCAACCGCAGCAGCATGAAGACAGGTCTTGCGTACGAGGCGGAGCAATCGGCGGCCGCTCGCGCAGAGGATGCCTCTGCGGTAGTGGCCGTCGCGGCGGGTGAGGCTTCACCGGGCACCCAGGCCGCTCGTCTCCTCTGCTTGTCTGATTCTTCGACCTCGGTCGAAACGGGCGTCCTGGCCGTCGAGGAGAAGGTGGATAGCAACGCCGTTGCTCCCGCCGAAGATCCGCAAGGCGTTGCAGGCCACCACGGCGAGGTCTTCCTAGACCCGGTGCTGGACGCGGACCTCGACCCCTTCGACGATTTCGGCCCAAACGTTCAGTTCCAGGAGGATGTCGAGGGTGACGACGAGGAGGTACTGCTCTTTTACCGAAACTGTCCCGATCCTTTTTGTGTCATATTACTGTTCGCGTGGTTTGCACGAACCTGGTTCTTGATTGATTTGATCCCCTACCTTGTTCTTGTAGACGTACTTGATTCTACGGTTCGTACGGTCAGATTCTAGTTTAATTTCGACTAATCTGCCATGTAGTTGGCTTGATTTGTCATATAATTAATTTATGTGTTCATACTTAGTGGACTTGCAATTGTTGTGGCTTATGTTCATTGCTGTTCATAGGGTTTTCTCGTGATTTAGTATGATTTCTTCTGCCATTTACTTGTTCTACACATTTAATTTTAGGGTTTCTAAGGTTTGCTTATGATAGTGCAGTATTTATTCGATCTTTCATTAAGCACCTGATTATTATGTACTTTATAATTCACAGGAATATTCTGATGACATGGACGACAACAAGGAGCGCAGGGACCAGAAGAGCCGCTACGTTCTGAAGCGGTGAAGGGTGGTGAAATTCGTTTCCGCATGCGCTGGGAGCTATTTTGCCCATTACTCAGGCAAAATCCTCCCGGAAGGACATCCGCAGCCTGATCCAAAGATGCGACGGGTGTAGGCCTAAGTACATCGGGAAGCACCGCCCGCAACCAAGGCCAAGCACGCAGCATATGGCCTCTTCCTCCAGAATTACGTCTTGCCTGGCTTGTTCCCGCCAACGCCCCTGCTGCTGGCCCTCATGCTCCTGGTCCTGTTTAAAGTTCATATGTGTAATCTTATTCCCTTTGGAAGTTCAGTATTAAATTCTACTAGTACAACCGTGGTGGTCTTGTGATGGTAGTACTCTTTTGATGCATTTGTGATGTAGTAGTACGAAGTACTAGTATTTTTTTTTGAAATGGTATAGTACTATCTAAGAAAAGTACTCCCTTCGATTCACATTCATTTTACACCAAGAAATATGGATCGGAGTGAGGGAGTAAATTAAACATGGCATCTCGTGCATGAAGCTTGACATATCGACCAGGTTGGCTAGAATGGCAATACAATGCTGCTCATTAGGCAAATGCATGCCATGTAAAGAAGTCTATACTGACATAAAAAAGACTACATTGGGGATTAGAGTCAATTGGGGCATCTACAATACAGAAAATCTTGCTTGTAGCTGATTTTGGCTAAGAGGGTTTTACTCACATTACACGTGCCACTTTCCTTGTCTGCAAAACAAGTTCCAATAAAGGAAGAGGAAAGAAAAGGACATTGTGGGCGGGATTGAACACCTTTTTTATGTGTTAAGCTGAGGCCTCGTTTAGCTGAGGATTTCGACTTAGGCCTAACAGCTCAGCACACCCACAAATAAATCTCCTTGCGCGCACCACTGTCAGCAAAAATAACAAAATTAGCACGCAAGATTAAGAACGAAGTGAATTTAATTAACTTGGTTAGCTTTTCAAGCAATATATTCAGAGAAAGAGCACACATGTTCGGCTCGAAATAATCGTAAGAGAAGAACAATAAATCTAAGGCACCCCACTTCATCGGAAGAAGGGGCGCGACAACGCATGGATTCATACCTTGAGTCGACGCTGGCTCGTAGAAGGGCGGCCGCGCCTCGAGGATGCCGGCGACTTCTCCACCTCGGTATCACATGTGACTGCTTCTCGATGGGCGGTGCGCCGCGCCATGTAGAAGATCTATCAAAAGAGGAGAGCCCGATGACGCTACTGACGCCTCAACCTTGATAGCACCGGCCTGTTGCTCCGCACTGAGATGCGCCACATGCAAGATTTAGCGGATGCGCCAATTTCAGAGATATGTCATGATCGTTGTAACAAATTTCACCGTGATGATGATTTGATCCTGCACTCGGCCTTGAACACAAGTACTAGTACAGTCTCACAATTTTTTTTATCATTATACTTTGCGAGATTTAGCGGATGCGCCAATTTTAGAGATATGTCATGATCGTTGTAACGAATTTCAACGTGATGATGATTTGATCCTGCACTTGGCCTTGAACATAAGTACTAGTACATTCTCACAATTTTTTTATCATTATACTTTGCGAGATTTAGCGGATGCGCCAAATTCAGAGATAGATCATGATCATGGTAACACACTTTTCAATGTAATGATGATTTGATGTTGCACTCGACCTTGAACATAAGTCCTAGTACGGTCTCACAATTTTTTTATCATTATACTTTGCAAGTTTTAGCGGATGCGCCCATTTTCAGAGGTAGATCATGATCATGGTAACAAATTTTAAACGTGATGATGATTTGATGTTGCACTCAACCTTGAACAGAAGTACTACTACTGTCTCACAATTTCTTTATCATTATACTTTGCCAGATTTAGCGGATGCGCCAAATTTAGAGATAGATCATGATCATGGTAACAAATTTTCAACGTGATGATGATTTGATGTTGCACTCGGGCTTGAACATAAGTACTAGTACGGTCACTCAAAATTTTAGCATTATACTTTGCAACGGATGCACCAATTTCAGGTGCATGCACCAGATCTGTGTCCGATGATGATCATGGTAGTAACCGATGTTCAACTTGATGATGATTTGATTTTACAGTCGGCCTTGAACAGAGGTACTAGTACGGTCTCACAATTTTTTATCATTATACTTGGACCTTAGCGAAATTCAAAATCTCATAGCGGCAAAACTTCCCGCCCACAAAATACAAAAATTTCACACGCTTCCAAATTCCGATTCTACCCCTGTGGAGATGACAAGAAAGTCGGTTGGTGGGGGTCCGCCGTCATTTTTGGATCACCACCTCCCTAGCCCCGGATACCCTCCCAAAAAATTCATTTCCCTCGCCTCTCATCTGAGACCACCCACCGGAACTTCTCAAGTCCCTCTCTCTACCACCTCCACGACCACCGCACCGAACATCCCCGCCGGACTTCCCTGGCCTACCCGAGCCCTCGCGATCCTCGTCATCCGGCTGCCTGCCGGAGCCGCTTCATCGACGCCGTCATCAACCGGACCGGATCATCCCCGCCGAACCTCGAAACCATATGCTCATCCAGCAGTCTACCGCAGCCGCCACTGCGGTATCGTCCACCCCACCGGAGCCGCTTCGCCGGATCCATCGTCCACCGCATCGGATCTTGCTCACCGACACCACTGTGCATGAACCGGATCTGCTTCACCCGCGCCGTGCATGATCTAAACTCTTCTACTGTCGCTTTTCTATTGCTTGCCTGCAAGTTCTTGTTTAATCTTTGGGGAACCTGTTTGTGCTAACGACGCGCCGTTACGTTTTTGCAGATGAGATGAGTAATCATTAAGTGTAATTGCCGTCTCTCCAACCCCAAGTAGCACATGTAGCGTACTTCATCACCGGATCTATCAACCCCGTGAAGATCTGCTGTGACTCCCATAGAGTGCTTCTCCTAATGTAAGTCCCTTGTTTTAGCGCCATGTTCTGGGTTCAGATGCTTGTTTGTCTGAAGCTCTTTTAGTTCATTCCTAGCTATGACCGTAACACGTTGCTATTTTCTACTTCATTGCTAACTTTAAGCGATTGAACATTTTGGTTTGCATTCCCTGCTCTGTAGATGTAGCCATCATAACTTCTATCTTGCTCAGTCGTTGTTACAAAAATTATAGGTATTATAGTAACATCCTGCTATTATTTAGTTCACGGCCAATTTTAAGTAATTGCACATGTTGGTTCGCATTCCCTGCTCTATAGCTTTTGGCATCGTAACTTCTATATTTGGTTTACATTCCCTGCTCTGTAGATCTAGCCATCATAACTTTATCTTACTCAGTCGTTGTAACAAAAATTATGGCCTGCTACTATGTTGTTTGTGCCAATTTTTTACTCCATGAACATGTTGGCTTGCATTCCCTGTACTACAGGTGATGCCATTGTTTTGTATCTAGTTCATTGTAAGCTAACAAAGTAAGGACTTAGTTTGGCATGCTATCACTCTGCTATCTAGCCTGTAGTACAAATAAACTTGTCATACTACTAGATAATAATTTTGCGTGCCATCTTGTTCTTCAAAAGCTGCATTATTGACTTGTTTCTCTGACTTGGCATGATGCTCACATATGGAAAGCTGAGCATATTGGTTTGCATTCCCTCTTATACAAGTTCACAGGTGATCCCACTATATTCTGTATCTGGTCCATCCTAAGTTCCAGCATTAACTATCCTCTATGTGTTGCTCATTACAAGTTTATATCCCGAAACATCTTGATTTGCATCCCCTTCACTATAAGTTCAGGAGTATTATTTAGTTCACGACCAAAATGAAGTAATTGCACTTGGCACATGTTGGTTCACATTCCCTCCTCTTTAGCTTTTGCCATCGTAACTTCTATTTTTGGTTTACATTCCCTGCTCTGTAGATGTAGCCATCATAACTTCATCTTGCTCAGTCGTTGTTACAAAATTTATAGCTTTGCTACTATGTTGTTCATGCCAATTTTGTACTCCCGAACATGTTGGTTTGCATGGGACTCGGCAAGTAGTAAGTCTCATTGCTTCATTCTAACATGCTCTGTTATATTGGCTGTTGGTATGCGGCATGCACTCTTTGTTTGCTTATTGTGCGCATTACAATGATCTTGTTATAACGACGAAATGATGAGTTCCAAATTCTTTGGCAAACAATATTGCAGTGTCTTTGCGTTTCCATTGTTCCTGTCTTAACTTGTAATGTCTTTGTTTCAGATATAGGTGCTGCATGGACAACTTAAAAGATTGCTGGATCGCTTCATTGTATTATAGGTTTAATTACCATTCAATTTCTCTGGGTTCTGTAATATTTTTTCAAAGCCTTGCAATGATGTAATATTTAGTTAGTTTTTATAGTTCTTTCGCGCATTTTTCTTTGGTGCTTGTGGTAAGTGAGGCTATCCGACGTAAATCAATGCTGCGTAAATATTCTCGATATCTAAATCACGAATTCCCATCCCTTAAACGGCCCAATTAAGCGAAATCACATATGTGCCGCTCGCAAAATCCTAAAGCGCCTATTACGCCGCATATAAACAAGAACTAAACGGGCTGGCCCACTTACTTATTGGGCCAGCCCACTTGATTTACTGTGGACCCCACACTCTAAGTGGGCCGGCCCACTTGCTTTAAGGTGGACCCCACCCACTACTGGGCCGGCCCACTAACTAGTTGGGCCAGCCCAATTGCTTTTGTGGTGGACCCCACATACTAAATGGGCCGGCCCTTTAAGACGAAAGTGGGACCCACCAGTGTTTTTGGCCCGGCCCACTCTCTTGTTGGGCCGGCCCACTTGCTATATGGTGGACCCCACATACTAAATGGGCCAGCCCTTTAACAGGAAAGTGGGACCCACCTGTGTTTTTGGCCCTACCACTAGCGTGTTGGGCCGGCCCACTTGCTATATGGTGGACCCCACATACTAAATGGGCCGGCCCTTTAACAGGAAAGTGGGACCCACCTGTGTTTTGGCCCGGCCCACTATCTTGTTGGGCCGGCCCACTTGCTATATGGTGGACCCCACATACTAAATGGGCCAGCCCTTTAACTGGAAAGTGGGACCCACCTGTGTTTTTAGCCCGGCCCACTATCTTGTTGGGCCGGCCCACTTGCTATATGGTGGACCCCACATACTAAATGGGCCAGCCCTTTAACTGGAAAGTGGGACCGACCTGTGTTTTTGGCCCGGCCCACTATCTTGTTGGGCCGGCCCACTTGCTATATGGTGGACCCCACATACTAAATGGGCCGGCCCTTTAACAGGAAAGTGGGACCCACCTGTGCTTTTGGCCCGGCCCACTGGCTTGTTGGGCCAGCCCAGTTGATCTAATGTGGACCCCACGTACTAAATGGGCCGGCCCGATAGCAGGAAAGTGGGACCCACATGCTAATTGGGCCGGCCCAATAATTTTTTGGGCCGGCCCACTTGCTTTAAGGCGGACCCCACTTGTTAAATGGGCCGGCCCGATAACAGGAAAGTGGGTCCCACATGTCTTCTGGGCCGGCCCTTTTGCCTGTTGACCGGTCAAACGAGTGCATTCGGCCCGGCCCACATGCTTAGTGGGCCGGCCCATTAAAGTTTTGACTAGTCAACTTTAGAGGTTAGGCCCGGCCCACGTAACTAATGGACCAGCCCAGCTATATAGTTGACCGGTCAAACTAAGTCAGCTGGCCCGGCCCGTAAACTTAATGGGCCGGCCCGCTTAAGACGTGGCAGGCCTCGTGTGGGCCTACCATCTACCACGGGGTTTCAGCCGGTTAACGCCGTTAACTGCCAGTTAACGGCGTCTGCCACGTGTCAGTTTGCATGACGTCAGCAATCAACGGGCTCCCGGAAACACTTGGGCAACGGTCCAATTTTCCGTGGCGGAAGGGCGCCCAAGCGCGACGGACCGAAAAAATCGTCGTAGGACTTTGCCTGACGCAGTTTCCACAACAGAACCCATATCGTCGGGTTAGGCCCATAGGCGCCGAAAAATACCCCTTAGCGGACGATTTTGAGACGTTGTCTATCAGAACTTTTCTTGTAGTGTGCGGGTCGCCCCATCAAAGCATGATACTGTGATGGGAAATCCACGACTTCAAACTCGAGCTTCTCTCTTCTGCAATTTTCTCGGGTTCCAAACTGAACATCGAGATTGATCTTTCCCAATGGGTAACTTGGCTTATCAGGTGTGATACCATGGAACCGTGTGTCGGTTGGTGTTAAATTCGCCAAGGATATGTTCATCTTCCTCAATGTATCGGCGTACATGAGGTTTAGGCTGCTGCCGCCATCTATAAACACCCGTGAGACGTGAAAACCCGCAATCACCACCGGCAAAATCAAAGCTGACTGCCCTGGTCGAGGAACTTGCTGCGGGTGGTCCGCTGTGGTGAAGCCAATGTCTTGTCCCGACCAATTCAGGTACTAAACTGTTGGAGGAGGCATTTTTTCAGCCATAAAAACTTGCCGAGAAATTACTTTTTGAGCTCTATTGGATGGCCTGCCCTTCTGAATCATCGAGACCTCTCCGTTGGTGTTGATATAAGGACCGTTCATTGGAGCTACCGCTATTCGCAGCTGATGTCGATTTTCGTCCGTGATTGCGGGAGGAGGTGGCAGGTGGACCTCACTCCTTGGCCCCTGGGGGTTTCTATTTGCTGCTTGTGCGTTGACATTCCCTGCGTACCTAATCAATACTTGGAAAGTTCGACGGTCCTTCTGCAAATGTCCCGACCGTCTCTTCCCGTTGTTGTCGAGGTAGAAGTGCATTTGGCATGGTCCGTTCATCATATCTTCGGGAGATATGTACGGCGTCTGGAATCTTGGACCATTATTTTTCCTGTTAGGACGGGGACGGTCCCTATAATCACCGCGCTGTTCACCACTCTTTTGATAATCATCTCTATTGTTTCCTCCATTATTTCCTCGGAAGCCGGCCGATACGTGGCCGGGACCGTCATAATCCGAAAACTGGCGAGAAAAATGCCGTCTATTTTGAATGTTTCTATTGCGATCCTCCTCAGGCGACCTATGTCGCTTGTTGTTGACAGCATCCTCTCCATCTGCCCAGCGATTTGCTATTTCCATGAGTGCTGCTATTGTTTTTGGATTAGTCCTTCCCAATTCCTCAATGAAATCCTTTCTTCGGATCGCAGCAACAAAAGCATCTATCGCCTTCTCGTCTGATATGTTTTCTACCAAGTTTTTGATAATGTTCCACCTCTGGATGTACGTCCTCATCGACTCATCATACTTCTGTCGACAGTCTCTCAATTGCTCTATTGCCGCGGGTTTCTTGCATGTAGACAAGAAGTTTTTTACGAATAAGTCCTGAAGGTCTCCCAGCTATCGATAGATCCAGGTGGTAACTTCTTAATCCATGATCGAGCTGCGCCACTTAAGTACACTTGGATGCTTTGCATAGTCGTTGCCTTGGTTCCACCCGTCAGTTTTACAGTCTCCAAGTAATCAACCAACCAATCCTCAGGATCTTGCAATCCGTCGAATTTCTGATAACTGTCAGGCAACTTGAACTCAGACGGGACTCACGTTTTGCGGACTCGTCGAGTGAAACAGGGGATTCCACACATATCTTCATCATCTACTTCAGGTGACTGCCGACATTCTCTCCTCTCATGTCGCGCACTGTCGACCCGTGCCTGTGCCGCTGTGTCTCTTGCCGATGTTCTTGGGGGTTCTTGCACTGCCACTGTAGGTCGTGCACTATTTTGTCTTGCAGCTCCTTCAGGAGGCGTACTTGTACTCGCAAACGCTGTTCCCATGACTCCAACTCCTGCCATGGCCATATTATACAATGCCTCTCTTGGATCTCCAGTGGGTGGCCTGCTTGGCAATATGTATGCCTGTGTCACCATATATCCCGCTTCCAGAGTTTTGGGGATAATGTTCCCCCTTGTGTCGATCAACATAAAGTGCATGTCGAGGTTCTGGATCAAATGTTCTCTTTCTGCTTCCGGTATGTTCTGCAGTCGAGACCTTCCCCTGTTGCGAGCATCCCTATGGTTGTCTCCCGAAGTCCCTGAATGTCGGCTCAACTCAGCCCTTCGCCTGCTTGACGCAGAAGCGGCAGCTCTTCTCTTTTCTAGTTCAATTCTATCTTTTTGGAGTTCCCTTCCCGCACGGGCTAATTTATACTGGTACGCCTGCAGTTCTGCGGCTGTTGTAGTGGTATTCATCGGCTCTGTGCAATCCATGGCTCTTGCAGCTCTATCCCAGGCTTCTTGCGGGAGTTGCACCTTTTCTCTTGGTTCGGGACCGATGTATTTGGTGCCCAAACCTCGCATGAGATCAGCGGGATCGACGTATGGATTTCCCAAATCATCGAAAGCCTCTGACGTCTCCGGCTCTGCTCGGCTTGCCTCTCCAATTACGTAAACTTGATGATATGTTGAAGTTTGATTGTCATCGGAATTGGTGACACCGTCGTATAGATTGGCGAAGACCTCCCGAACAGAAGTAGATCGTATCGACACTGTCCGAGTCGCTGCTTATATTTGAGTCCGCAGACGACCCGACGGATATGTTGCTGAAGATCTTGACGACTTCTCTGCTTGAAGAGGGCTTGGTGGAGATTGTCGACGAAATCTCTTCGTCGCCGGACTCGAACGATGACACCGATCCCGAGGGGTCGGAGTCAACTTCAGCCGATCTCGACGAATCCGGTATCGCGAGACGGTAAGATCCTTCCTTCCCAACATGGAAGTGGAACCTTCCGAACTTCATCTCCATAGGCTCCTCCAGATTTGAATATGCATCCACACGGGAGGGTGGGTGAGGAACAAAATCGACTAGATCAGTTTCGATCTGTTTACCTCGATCCATCGCGTTGCTTGCTGATACGTCTCCAACGTATCTATAATTTCTTATGTTCCATGCTAGTTTTATGACAATACCTACATGTTTTGTTCATACTTTATAATTTTTTTATGCATATTCCGAGACTAACCTATTAACAAGATGCAGCAGTGCCAGTTCCTGTTTTCTGCTGTTTTTGATTTCAGAAAAGTTAGTTTACGAATATTTTCGGAATTGGACGAAACAAAAGCCCACGGTCTTATTTTCCACGGAGCCTTCCAGAACACCGAAGAGGAGACGAAGAGGGGACGCGAGGCGGCCACACCATATTGCGGCGCGGCCCCACCTCTAGCCGCGCCGGCCTATGGGGTGGGCCCCTCGGGCGCCCCCCGACGCTGCCCCTTCGCCTATTTATTCCTTCCGTCGCGAAAACCCTAGTACCGAGAGCCACGATACAGAAAAAGTTCCAGAGACGCCGCCGCCGTCAACCCCATCTCGGGGGGTTCAGAAGATCGCCTCCGGCACCCTGCCGGAGAGGGGAATCACCACCGGAGGGCTCTACATCACCATGCCCGCCTCCGGACTGATGCGTGAGTACTTCATCCTTGGACTACGGGTCCATAGCAGTAGCTAGATGGTTGTCTTCTCCTCTTGTGCTATCATGTTTAGATCTTGTGAGCTGCCTATCATGATCAGGATCATCTATTTGTAATGCTACATGTTGTGTTTGTTGGGATCCGATGAATATGGAATACTATGTCAAGTTGATTATTGATCTATCATATATGTGTTATTTATGTTCTTGCATGCTCTCCGTTGCTAGTAGAGGCTCTGGCCAAGTTGATACTTGTGACTCCAAGAGGGGGTATTTATGCTAGATAGTGGGTTCATGTCTCCATTGAATCTGGGGGAGTGACAGCAACCCCTAAGGTTGTGGATGTGCTGTTTCCACTAGGGATAAAACATCAATGCTTTGTCTAAGGATATTTGTATTGTTTACATTACGCACAGTACTTAATGCAATTGTCTGTTGTTTGCAACTTAATACTGGAAGGGGTGCGGATGCTAACCCGGAGGTGGACTTTTTAGGCATAGATGCATGCTGGATGGCGGTCTATGTTCTTTGTCGTAATTCCCTAAGTAAATCTCATAGTAGTCATCATGATATGTATATGCATCTCTATTTTGTCAATTTCGCAACTGTAATTTGTTCACCCAACATGCTATTTATCTTATTGGAGAGACACCACTAGTGAACTGTGGACCCCGGTCCATTCTTTTACATCTGAAATACAATCCACTGCAATCATTGTTCTCTGTTGTTTTCTGCAAGCAAACATAATTCTCCACACCATACGTTTAATCCTTTGTTTTCAGCAAGCCGGTGAGATTGACAACCTCACTGTTAAGTTGGGACAAAGTAGTTTGATTGTGTTGTGTAGGTTCCACGTTGGCGCCGGAATCACTGGTGTTGTGCCGCACTACACTCCTCCACCAACAACTTTCACGTGGCCTTCATCTCCTACTGGTTCGATAAACCTTGGTTTCTTATTGAGGGAAAACTCGCTACTGTACTCATCATACCTTCCTCTTGGGGTTCCCAACGGATGTGTGCTTTACCGTCACAAGGAGCTGCCTCCACGCAAGCAGCAAGCTTTTCTGGCACCATTGCCGGGGAGATCAAGACACGCTGCAAGGGGAGTCTCTCACACCCAATCTCTTTACTTTGTTTATTGTCTTGTTTTATTTTATTTTCTGTCTTGTTTGCTTTCTTTATATCAAAAACACACAAAAATTAGTTACTTGTTTTACTTTATTTAATTCGGTTTGCTTAGTTTATTTTTATTATTGCTAAAATGGGTACTCCTGAGAATACTAAGTTGTGTGACTTTACTAGCACAAATAATAATGATTTTATATGCACTCCCATTGCTCCACCTGCTACTACAGCATAATTTTATGAAATTAAACCTGCTTTACTAAATCTTGTTATGAGAGAGCAATTTTCTGGTGTTAGTACTGATGATGCTAACGCCCATCTTAATAATTTTGTTGAACTTTGTGAAATGCAAAAGTATAAGGATATAGATGGGGATATTAAAACCTGAAATTGTTTCCTTTCTCCTTAAGAGGAAGAGCTAAAGATTGGTTGCTGTCTTTGCCTAAAAATAGTATTGATTCATGGACTAAATGTAAAGATGCTTTTATTGGAAAATATTATCCTCCTGCTAAGATTATATCTTTGAGAAGTAGCATTATGAATTTTAAGCAATTGGATAATGAACATGTTGCCCAAGCATGGGAGAGAATGAAATCTTTGGTAAAGAATTGCCCTACCCATGGACTAACTACTTGGATGATCATCCAAACCTTTTATGCAGGATTGAATTTTTCTTCAAGAAACCTATTGGATTCAGCTGCTGGAGGTACTTTTATGTCCATCACTTTGGGTGCTGCAACAAAGCTTCTTGATGATATGATGATCAACTACTCTGAATGGCATACTGAAAGAACTCCTCAAGGTAAGAAGGTAAATTCTGTTGAAGAAACCTCTTCTTTGAGTGATAAGATTGATGTTATTATGTCTATGCTTGTTAATGGTAGGACTCATGTTGATCCTAATAATATTACTTTAGCTTCATTGGTTGCTCAAGAAGAGCACGTTGATGTGAATTTCATTAAAAATAATAATTTCAACAACAATGCTTATAGGAATAATTTTGATAACAACAACTATAGGCCATATCCTTCTAATAGTGGTAATGGTTATGGTAATTCTTACAACAATAGTAGAAGTGTACCCTCTGATCTTGAAGTCATGCTTAAAGAATTTATTAGTACAGAAACTGCTTTTAACAAATCTGTTGAGGAAAAGTTTGGTAAAACTGACGTTCTTGCTTCTAAGGTTGATAGTCTTGCTCTTGATGTTGATCTTTTGAAATTGAAAGTTATGCCTGATGAAGTTAAAGATACTAAGTCATTTGCTAAAACAAATGCTATCCAAGTTCGGATTAATGACAATATTAGATTGATGGCTGAATTGCATGCTAGATGGGAAAGAGAAGAAAGAGAAGAAAAACTTGCTAAAGAGAATAATATAGCTAAAGTTTGGACTATTACCAACACTAGTAATGTTGATGCTTCACATGTTGCTAAACCTCCTACTATCAATGGACAAATAATTGGTGTTGGCAATGTGATGTAGCCCCGTTCACCGATGACGCTACACCAAGACCAACAAGTCCCCCAAGTGGACCAATGACGCGAGCTCGAGTTAAAGCTCTACATGATGAGGTGAACTCGCTCCTTA
The DNA here is from genome assembly GCF_019359855.2 of Lolium perenne. Lineage (NCBI taxonomy): Eukaryota > Viridiplantae > Streptophyta > Magnoliopsida > Poales > Poaceae > Lolium > Lolium perenne. Next base: position 221,466,986 of record NC_067247.2, read on the forward strand.
CCACCCTTGATCTCGGTACCCCTTTGGACGGAATGCTACCTCATACCGATGTGCTAGGTGTCATTAGGTACAAGGCGCATCAAGACCCCGGAGAGGAAGATGCACCATGGTCAAGGGAAGGAGAGGAGCAGCGGGACATGGAGATGATCACGAAGCTGGACACGACGTCACTCGAAGTGCTCAAAGGAAGAGAAGAACGCTGGCCGGTCCAGGACCCGGTCGGATCGGACCCACAACCGGATCACCTGGTCCGTTGCCCGGTCAACCGGGCGCCCAACCGGGCGCAGCTCCATCGTACCGGAAGGAAACCGGAAAGTTCGCAAGTTCCCGGTTGGCGCCCGGTCGACCGGACCCAGGACCGGACCACCCGGTCATAGGCCCGGTCAGACCGGATTCCCAACCGGATTTGACAGGAATGACTCACCAAACTGCCTAAGTTATCCATTCGCGTACCTTTTCGCCCTTGCTGGCCATGTATGCCTATATAAGTAGCCTGGACCCCTCCTTTACCCCTTAGACTTGTTTTGAACTCAAACCTAACTTTGAGCTTAGTCTCCCTAGGGTTATCATCCCTCTGTAATCAAGGCATCCTGGTTGTTGATTTGGATATTGTTGAGTGAGATTCTAGTACAAGCTACTCTCTCTCCCTCATCAATCTCTTCTTCTCCAACCCCAATCTCTCTCCGGGAATTCTGCCGCGTGCCTCTTCCAGGAGATTCAATTGGCGTGGTCCATCGAGCCACGGGGGTAAGTATCGGGTGTATCGGGTTGGTGTGCGTGCGTGAGTACCGGCGTTCTTCGTGTTCTTCGTGTTCCTCGCGTTCTCCCACCTCCTCCCTTGGTCTTCGGGGTCAAATCGCGAGATCGGGCCACTCCCGGGATCTTAGATCACATCATATGGTATCAGCAGCTCTTGGTTACCGCGATTTTGACCCTCCACCCACCCGATTTCGTTTCTAGAAAATTTTCCAAAAAATCCCCAAAAATAGCCTCAAAGTGCCTCTTGACCGATCTGTGATTTGGTTGCGTTTTGAGTGGTTTTGGTCCGTGGATCTTGTGTTGTTGTGCTTGATCTACTATTTCCCGAACTTTTAGCCTCCAATTCCATCGTTTCCCGTCGATTTGCTCTTTTGGTTTTGGTTTGGGGAAGAACAGGAGAGAGAAACGACGAACCCGGTTGAGAAACCCGGTCAACTGGACCCCAGACCGGACCAGCCGGCCCAGCACCCGGTCGACCGGGCGGCAACCGGATCCATCCGGTCCTCGGTCCGGTCCAACCGGCCCGAGACCGGGCGCAGCTCCGCGCCCTCCTTCGAGCTCGATTTCGGCTACCACCACCACCACCACTACCACCACCACCACCATCATCGCAGGTATAACTTGCAGTTTTCCCTTGTAACCCTCTTCCTTTTGCGATCTATCCCATCGAGCATTGCTTGTTTAGTGTTGCGAGACATTGCACGTGGCCCCGCATTGTGAGGTGTGTGTGTCGTGTTGAGTAAAGCATCCAAGCAAACACTCGTGTGGCAAGATAGCAAAAGCGAGGCTAACGCTAACATAGTGCGTGAACAAGCCCCAAAAACACAAAAAGAGTGCAAGTAGCACCGTACATCCATATATCCATACATACAAAAGTGTGCAAGTGCCACCATAGATACAAAAGAGTGTGAGTGTCACCGTGTACAAAAGAGTCATAAGCTTTTAAGCAAATGAGAGAAGAGAAGAGAGGCCGCGTGTGAATCTTGTTGTCTCTTCAATTGCAACCAAAGCTTTGGCTCTCCTTGTGTTAGTGTGACACCGAGCACCTTTACATACACTTTTCCGCTCACTTTTGGTTGCACTAACCCCGCTTATCCCGTGTGTGTGTTCCACAACTTTTCCGTGTTTATAGTGATCTTCACATTGACATTTGGATTTTTGGACCTTACCCACTTTTAACAACATACTCGATCTTCGATTTTGTCATCTGGCTTTCCACAACACTCCCCCAACACTATATTTGCTAGCTTTTGCGTGTGGTTTTGCGTGTGTCCCCGATACATTTGATCTTGCTTTTGGCTTGGTTGATTGCCTCAATACTATCTTACCTTGGTAAGAGTGCGAGGTAGTCTCCTTCCACTAACATACACAACATAGTTCTTGTCTTTCCATCATGGATAGGAACGGAGATGACACAAGGGAGGGAGAAGTCCTCCGCAACACCGAGAGGTTGGTGACTCAACACAACCTATGGACGCATCGACAAGAGTTCAAGGAGCAACTCGCCCTCTTCGAGACGTGCATCGATGAGCAATACGATGAAGTGGCTCACAACTTCTCCGCCGTGAACCAAGACTTGGCTCTCCTTCGTGAAGATACGGACAACTTGAATGGCCAAATGGCGGCCAATGATGCGAACATGGAACGGCACATGGATAGCCTCGAGCGCGCCATCACCAACTTGGGCCGCCATCGCCGACACCGCTCTACTTCATCATCATCAAGCTCGCCACAAGATTATTACTCTCATGGTGGCCTTTCGTCCTCAAGCTCTTCCTCAAGGCATGAAGACCATCATCGACCTCATCGCCCACAAGCTCGTCATGAAGACTCTCACTCCAACTCTAGGCGAGGAGAAATCCATCGCCATGCTCGTCCATTTGAGCGACCTCCACAAGACCAAGTCCTACAACAAGATCGTCACCAAGCGGATCGCCATGCCCACCATGGGCGTGACGGCCAACCCCAAGACCAAGGTTCTCAAGATCCACCTCGGCGAGATCTTCGCCGCCATCCTCGCCATGATCAACGTGGAAGAGGAGATCCACAACATGATCAAGATGAAAGGGCCAACAATGAGCATCGTCAACAACCTCGACAAGATCTTCAACAACAACCTCACCGTGAACCAAGTGAAGCTAGTGTCCACCTTCAACGTCAACCCAATGCTATGGTTGGCCGTGAAAGACCTCCTATCCCACCTCAAGCCGCAAGAGATGAAGGCATCCGTCCTCGCCAAATAAACTTGGAGGATGAAGAGAACATGTTTGGAAGGCTCAAGTTCACCATGCCAAAGTTCAAGGGTGAAGAAGATGCCGAGGCCTACCTCTCATGGGCATTCAAGGTTGACAAGATATTCCGCATCCACAACTACTCCGGTGCCAAGAAGGTGGCTATGGCGTCTCTTGAGTTTGAGGATTACGCCAACACTTGGTGGGAGCAAGTCCTCACTCTTAGGGAAGAAAAGGGTGAACCCCCAATTGACACTTGGGAAGAGATGAAGAAACAGATGCATGCTCGTTTTGTCCCAACGCACTACATGACCGACCTCTTCAACAAGCTACAACAATTGAAGCAACGAACCAAGACCGTTGAGGAGTTCTTTAAGGAGATGGAGCTCACTATGATGCGAGCCAACATCCAAGAGTCCGAGGAACAAACCATCGCTCGTTTCTTCAATGGCCTCAACTACCCCATCAAGAGAATTGTGGAGTTCCAACCATACTCCAACTTGGTTGAGTTGGTCCACCAAGCGTCGAAGGCCGAGCGCCAAGTGATTGAGGACATCAAGTACTCCAAGCCCAAGACGTACTTCACCTCCAAGCTCGCGACCTCAACTCCTCCTACTACAAGTGTCAAGCCCGACGCGTCCTCTACATCATCCAAGAAACCGACTATCCAAAGTCGCATGAAGCAAACAGTGTCCTCCACCGCCTCCTCTAAGGCATCTACGAGACCCTCTAATGTCACTTGTTTCAAGTGTGGTACCCAAGGCCACAAATCGTTTGAGTGCAAGAACACCAAGGTTATGATCACTATGGAGAATGGTGACATTGAGACGCTAGATGAGGATGAATACGAGGCCCTTGTGCAAGACGCCGTGGAAAGTGAAGAAGCTTATGAGGAAGAAAGTGGAGAAGACCCTCTCTTATGCAAGCATGACCCAAGTCCCTCACTTGTGGTCACAAGGGTGCTAACAACACAACCTCAAGCTATGGAAGACCAACGGTGCAACATCTTCCAAACCCGTGCCGGAATTGGTGGCAAATCGATCAAGGTCATCATCGATGGTGGAAGTTGCCATAACCTTGCAAGCACCAAGTTGTGTGAGAAGCTCAACCTCACTCTTCGCAAGCATCCTCACCCATACCATATCCAATGGTTGAGTGACAAGGGCAACGTCAAGATACAACATACCATCACCGTCAACTTCAAGATTGGACCTTATGAGGACACTATTGAGTGTGACGTGGTACCCATGACGGTGTGCCACATGTTGCTTGGCCACCCTTGGCAATTTGACAAGAAGGCTATACATGACGGACTCTCCAACACATACACCTTCAAGGTCAAGGACAAGAAGTTCGAGTTGCGCCCGATGACTCCTAGCCAAATCATCGCGGATAATGCGAAGGCTTTAGCGAGGGCACAACTCCGCACCCACCATAGTGAGATGAGAGGAGAGGGAGCGACCCACCAAAAAGATAGTGAGCGCCACAAGCCATATATGAGTGAGTCAAAGAGTGTCCTTCTAGCCACCAAGAGTGAGTGGAGAGAGGTCCAAGAGAACCCATCCACCATATTGCACTATGTGCTCATATGCAAGGGACCATCGTCGGCGACTAACGACTTAACCAATATTCCTTCGTCTTTGTTGTCTCTTTTGAAGGAGTTTCAAGACGTCTTCCCCGACGAGCTCCCTCATGGACTACCACCACTTCGAGGCATAGAACACCGCATCAACCTCATACCCGGCGCTCCGCTTCCAAACCGTGCCGCCTACCGCACCAACCCCGAAGACACAAAGGAGATCCAATGCCAAATTCAAGATCTCCTCGCCAAAGGGTATGTTCGCGAAAGCCTTAGTCCTTGTGCGGTTCCCGTGATTCTTGTGCCTAAACTGGATGAGACGCAACGAATGTGTATGGATTGTCGCCCCATCAATGCCATTACCGTTCGTTACCGCCATCCCATTCCGCGTTTAGATGACATGCTTGATGAGTTAAGTGGTGCCACGATTTTCTCTAAAGTCGATTTGCGTAGTGGCTACCACCAAATTCGCATGGCCATTGGTGATGAATGGAAAACGGCATTCAAGACCAAGCTTGGTCTCTATGAATGGCTCGTTGTGCCTTTTGGTCTTTCCAATGCTCCATACACTTTCATGCGTCTTATGAATCACATCTTGAGTCCTCTCATTGGCAAGAGTGTGGTTGTCTATTTTGATGATATTCTCATTTATAGCAGAAATCTCGAGGACCATGTGAAACATGTGAGAGAGGTCTTATGCATCTTGCGTCTTGAGAAGCTTTATGCCAACCTCCCTAAGTGCACCTTTGCTCAAAACAAATTGGTTTTCCTTGGCTTTGTGGTTTCCGCTAATGGGATTGAAGTTGATTCTTCCAAGGTGGAGGCCATCCACAATTGGCCTACTCCTACAAATGTTGGTCAAGTCCGAAGTTTTCATGGACTTGCCGGTTTCTACCGCCGCTTTGTGAAAGATTTTAGCACCATTGCTTGCCCTTTGAATGAGCTTACCAAAAAGAATGTTCCGTTTGTTTGGGGCAAGGCCCAACAAAATGCTTTTGATGAGTTGAAGAAACGCCTTACCGAAGCTCCTCTTCTTGTGCTTCCAAATTTTGCAAAAACTTTTGAGATTGAGTGTGATGCAAGTGGACTCGGTATTGGTGGCGTTCTTATGCAAGAGGGCAAACCTGTGGCATACTATAGTGAGAAGTTGGATGGCGCACGCCTCAACTATCCTATATATGACAAGGAGCTCTATGCTTTGGTTCGTGTTCTTGAAGTTTGGCAGCACTATCTTTGGCCAAAAGAGTTTATCATTCATTCCGACCATGAGTCCTTGAAATATTTGAAAAGCCAACACAACTTGAACAAACGACATGCAAAATGGGTCGAGTTCATTGAGTCCTTCCCATATGTAATCAAATACAAGAAGGGCAAGGACAATGTTGTGGCGGATGCTCTTTCCCGCAAAAACACCCTTTTGCTTACTCGTTTGGATATTCATGTTTTGGGACTTGAAGAGATCAAAGAACTCTATCCTTCCGATTCTTTCTTTGCTCCGATATTTGCAAAGTGCTCCGTTGAACGAGGAGTGGATGATTTCTATTTACATGATGGCTACTTGTTTAAAGCTAACAAGATTTGCATTCCCGTGTCTTCCCTTCAAAAATTGCTTTTGCAAGAGTCACATGGGGGTGGCCTTATGGGTCACTTTGGACGTGACAAGACACTCGCGATGCTATCCACTCATTACTATTGGCCACAGATGAAGCGAGATGTGGAGCGCCTATGCAACCGTTGCACTACATGCCTTCAAGCTAAGTCCACCTCCAACCCTTATGGTCTTTACACCCCATTGCCTATTACATATGCACCATGGACCGATATTAGCATGGATTTCGTTCTAGGATTGCCTCGCACTAAGCATGGTCATGATTCCATATTTGTGGTAGTGGATAGATTCTCTAAGATGGCTCATTTCATACCTTGCCATAAGAGCGACGATGCTTCACACATTGCTTCATTGTTTTCAGGGAAATTGTTCGCCTACACGGAATACCGGCAAGCATCGTGTCGGATCGGGACGTCAAGTTCATGAGCTATCTATGGAAGTCGCTCATGGCAAAGTTTGGAGTGAAGCTCTTGTTCTCATCATCCTCGCACCCGCAAACGGACGGACCAACGGAAGTGGTCAATCGAAGCCTCTCCACTCTCCTACGCATCCTCGTGAAGAAGAACTTGAAGTCATGGGAGGAGTGCCTTCCTCACGCGGAGTTCGCCTACAACTGCGCCAAGCACAAGACAACATCAAGGAGCCCCTTCATGGTCGTCTACGGCTTCGAACCTTACACGGCACTCGACATACTTCCACTTCCCCTTCATGAGCGGACCAGCATGGACTTCGACAAGCGCACCGCCGCCATGAAGAAACTACATGAAGAAACAAGAGCGACCATACAAGAACATGTGCTTCGTCAAGCAAACCGCATCAACGCCAAGAAGAAGGAAAGAATATTTCAAGAAGGAGATCTCGTTGGATCCACCTCCTGAAGGAAAGGTTCCCTCATGAGCGCAACTCCAAGCTCAAGCCAAGAGGAGATGGCCCCTTCAAGGTCCTCAAGCGCATCAACAACAACGCTTACGTCATCGACATCCCGACATCCAAGTACTTGGTGAGCAACACGTTCAACATCTCGGACTTGTCACCCTATCATGGAGATGAAGAGGTGCAAGAGTCGAGGTCGACTCTTTCCCAAGGGGGGGGGGAGATGATGTAGCCCCGTTCACCGACGACGCTACACCAAGACCAACAAGTCCCCCAAGTGGACCAATGATGCGAGCTCGAGTTAAAGCTCTACATGATGAGGTGAACTCGCTCCTTACCACCCTTGATCTCGGTACCCCTTTGGACGGAATGCTACCTCATGCCGATGTGCTATGTGTCATTAGGTACAAGGCGCATCAAGACCCCGGAGAGGAAGATACACCATGGTCAAGGGAAGGAGAGGAGCAGCGGGACATGGAGATGATCACGAAGCTGGACACGACGTCACTTGAAGCGCTCAAAGGAAGAGAAGAACGCTGGCCGGTCCAGGACCCGGTCAGACCGGACCCACAACCGGATCACCCGGTCCCTAGCCCGGTCAACCGGGCGCCCAACCGGGCGCAGCTCCATCGTACCGGAAGGAAACCGGAAAGTTCGCAAGTTCCCGGTTGGCGCCCGGTCGACCGGACCCAGGACCGGACCACCCGGTCATAGGCCCGGTCAGACCGGATTCCCAACCGGATTTGACGGGAATGACTCACCAAACTTCCTAAGTTATCCATTCGCGTACCTTTTCGCCCTTGCTGGCCATGTATGCCTATATAAGTAGCTTGGACCCCTCCTTTACCCCTTAGACTTGTTTTGAACTCAAACCTAACTTTGAGCTTAGTCTCCCTAGGGTTATCATCCCTCTGTAATCAAGGCATCCTGGTTGTTGATTTGGATATTGTTGAGTGAGATTCTAGTACAAGCTACTCTCTCTCCCTCATCAATCTCTTCTTCTCCAACCCCAATCTCTCTCCGGGAATTCTGCCGCGTGCCTCTTCCAGGAGATTCTATTGGCGTGGTCCATCGAGCCACGGGGGTTAGTATCGGGTGTATTGGGTTGGTGTGCGTGCGTGAGTACCGGCGTTCTTCGTGTTCCTCGCGTTCTCCCACCTCCCCCCTTGGTCTTCGGGGTCAAATCGCGAGATCGGGCCACTCCCGGGATCTTAGATCACATCACAATGTCTCTAATTCTACTGCAAAGCGTGCAAAAGTGCCTGAAACTGCTGAAACTGTTTGTGGTAAAAGTGCTGAAATTTTTCAGAATGCTGTAGATCATAATGGTTTAGATTTTGATAGTTTTCATATTTCTGAAGTTATTAAGTTCTTACAAAAACTTGCTAGAAGTCCTAATGCTAGTGCTATAAATTTAGCCTTTACAAAACATATTACAAATGCTCTCATTAAAGCTAGGGAAGAGAAATTACAACTTGAAGCTTCTATCCTTAGGAAGTTGGAAGATGGTTGGGAGCCCATCATTAAAATGAAAGTCAATGATTTTGATTGTAATGCTTTATGTGATCTTGGTGCAAGTATTTCTGTTATTCCTAAGAAACTTTATGATATGCTTGACTTGCCACCGTTGGAATGTTGTTATTTGGATGTTAATCTTGCTGATAATTCTATAAAGAGACCTTTGGGGAGAATTGATAATGTTCACATTACGGTTAACAATAACCTTTCCCCATTGATTTTGTTGTCTTGGATATTGAATGCAATGCATCTTGTCCTATTGTTTTGGGAAGACCCTTTCTTCGAACTGTTGGTGCTATTATTGATATGAAAGAAGGAAATATGAAGTATCAATTCCCTCTTAAGAAAGGTATGGAACACTTCCCTAGAAAGAGAATGAAGATGCCTTTTGATTCTATTATTAGAACAAATTATGATGTTGATGCTTCATCTCTTGATGTTACTTGATTTGCACTTTCTGCGCCTAGCTGAAAGGCGTTAAAGAAAAGCGCTTATGGGAGACAACCCATTATTTTACTTCTGCAATTTTTGTTTTATATTTGAGTCAAGGTGCTTGTTACTACTTTAGCAATACCTTTGTATCTTTATTTTCATGTATTGTTGTGCCAAGTAAAGTCTCTAATAGGAAGTTGATACTAAATTTGGATTTCTGCGCAGAAACAGATTTCTTAGCTGTCACGAATTCGCGTTTTTCTCTCTGTAGAAGAATCAAAAAAATCTGCAAACATTCATGCGCGATCCTCAGATATGTACGCAACTTTCATTAGTTTTGAGTTTTTCCATCTGAGCAAGTTAAGTGCCTCGAAAAAATTCGTCTTTACGGACTGTTCTGTTTTGACAGATTCTGCCTTTTGTTTCGCATTGCCTCTTTTACTGTGTTTGAGTGGATTTCTTTGCTCCATTAAATTTCAGTATCATTGGGTAATGTCCAGAAGTGTTGGGAATGATTGTGTCCTTGCTGAACATGTGAATTTTTGATTATGCACTAACCCTCTAATGAGATTACTTTGAGTTTGGTGTGGAGGAAGTTTTCAAGGATCAAGAGAGGAGGATGATATGATATGATATGATCAAGAAGAGTGAAAAGTCTAAGCTTGGGGATGCCCCCGTGGTTCATCCCTGCATATTTCAAGAAGACTCAAGCGTCTAAGCTTGGGGATGCCCAAGGCATCCCCTTCTTCATCAACAAACTTATCAGGTCACCTCTAGTGAAACTATATTTTAATTCCATCACATCTTATGTGCTTTACTTGGAGCGTCTGTTTGCTTTTATTTTTTGTTTTATTTGAATAAATTCGGATCCTAGCAATACTTGTGTTGGAGAGAGACACGCTCCGCTTTTTCATTTGAACACCTATGTTCTTCGTTTTACTTTAATATTCATGGCGAAAGCTGAAAGCCGCATCACTTGTACTTGTTGTTATTTGGTTGGAAATAGAAAATGCCTCATATTGTCTTGAATAATTTGATACTTGGCAATTGTTTTGAGCTCTCAAGTAGATCATGTTTAAGCTCTTGCATCATGTAGTTTAAATCTATTAGTGGAGAACTACCGTAGAGCTTGTTGAAATTTGGTTTGCATGATTGGTCTCTCTAAGGTCTAGATATTTTTTGGTAAAAGTGTTTGAACAACAAGGAAGACAGTGTAGAGTCTTATAATGCTTGCAATATGTTCTTGTGTAAGTTTTGCTGTACTGGTTCATACTTGTGTTTGCTTCAAACAACCTTGCTAGCCAAAGCCTTGTACTGAGAGGAAATGCTTCTCGTGCATCCAAAAACCTTGAGCCAAAACCTATGCCATTTGTGTCCACCATAACTACCTATTATGTGGTATTTTTCTGCCATTCCAAAGTAAATTGCTTGTGTGCTACCTTTAAAAATTCATTCCTTGTCTTTGCAATACATAGCTCATGGGAAAGTATCCTAAAAACTATTGTGGTAATGAATATGTTGCTATGTATCTTAGTTCTTATAAGTTGCTTGTTGAGCGGTAACCATGTTTCTGGGGACGCCATCAACCTACACCTTTGTTGAATATCATGTGAGTTGCTATGCATGTTCGTCTTGTCTGAAGTAAGGGAGATTTGCCATGAGTTGAATGGTTTGAGTATGCATGTTGTTAGAGAAGAACATTGGGCCGCCAACCAAAGCCATGTATCATGGTGGAAGTTTCAGCTTGGACATTAATCCTCAGAATCTCTTATGAGAATATTATTTGTTGTTGAATGCTTAAAGCATTAAAAAGAGGAGTCCATTATCTGTTTTCTATGTTGTCCCGGTATGGATGTCCTCAAGTTGAGATCTATCAAAATCGAGAAATCAAATGCGATTTATCTCCTTGGACATTTGTACAGGTGGCATAGATCGAGGTACCCCTTTGTGACACTTGGTTAAAACATATGTAATGCAATGATAATCCATGGAAATCCGAGCTAATTAGGACAAGGTGCGAACACTATTATTATTCGATGCATGAGGCTTGCAACTTATAGGAAGTTTTATGCATAACCCATATGAATTATTACTACCGTTGGCACAATTGTTTCCATGTTTTCAAAATAAATAGCTCTAGCACATGAGTAATCCCTGCTTCCCTCTGCGAAGGGCCTTTCTTTTACTTTATGTTGAGTCAGTTTACCTACTTCTTTCTATCTTAGAAGCAAACACTTGTGTCAACTGTGTGCACTGATTCTTACATGCTTGCTTATTGCACTTATTATATTACTTTATGTTGCCATGAGATATACATGTTACAAGTTGAAAGCAATTGCTGAAACTTAATCATCCTTTGTGTTGCTTCAAAACCCCTTACTTTGAATCTATTGCTTTATGAGTTAACTTTTATGCAAGACTTTTTGCTACTTCTCTTGAAAGTACTATTCAAGAAAAGTTTTTGCTATATGATTCAGTTGTTTAGTCATTATCTTTTTGTTAGCAAACCATTGCTTTGAGTCACTTCATTCATCTCATATGCTTTACAGTAATGTTGATCAAGATTATGTTGGTAGCATGTCACTTCAGAAATTATTGTTTTTATCGTTTACCTACTCGAGGGCAAGTAGGAACTAAGCTTGGGGATGCTTGATACATCTCCAACGTATCTATAATTTCTTATGTTCCATGCTAGTTTTATGACAATACCTACATGTTTTGTTCATACTTTATAATGTTTTTATGCATTTTCCGAGACTAACCTATTAACAAGATGCCGCAGTGCCAGTTCCTGTTTTCTGCTGTTTTTGATTTCAGAAAAGTTAGTTTACGAATATTCTCAGAATTGGACGAAACAGAAGCCCATGGTCTTATTTTCCACGGAGCCTTCCAGAACACCGAAGAGGAGACGAAGAGGGGACGCGAGGCGGCCACACCATAGGGCGGCGCGGCGCCACCTCTGGCCGCGCCGGCCTATGGGGTGGGCCCCTCGGGCGCCCCCCGACGCTGCCCCTTCGCCTATTTATTCCTTCCGTCGCAAAAACCCTAGTACCGAGAGCCACGATACGGAAAAAGTTCCCGAGACGCCGCCGCCGTCAACCCCATCTCGGGGGGGGGGGGATCAGAAGATCGCCTCCGGCACCCTACCGGAGAGGGGAATCATTACCGGAGGGCTCTACATCACCATGCCCGCCTCCGGACTGATGCGTGAGTAGTTCATCCTTGGACTACGGGTCCATAGCAGTAGCTAGATGGTTGTCTTCTCCTCTTGTGCTATCATGTTTAGATCTTGTGAGTTGCCTATCATGATCAGGATCATCTATTTGTAATGCTACATGTTGTGTTTGTTGGGATCCGATGAATATGGAATACTATGTCAAGTTGATTATTGATCTATCATATATGTGTTATTTATGTTCTTGCATGCTCTCCGTTGCTACTAGAGGCTCTGGCCAAGTTGATACTTGTGACTCCAAGAGGGGGTATTTATGCTAGATAGTGGGTTCATGTCTCCATTGAATCTGGGGGAGTGACAGCAACCCCTAAGGTTGTGGATGTGCTGCTGCCACTAGGGATAAAACATCAATGCTTTGTCTAAGGATATTTGTATTGTTTACATTACACACAGTACTTAATGCAATTGTCTGTTGTTTGCAACTTAATACTGGAAGGGGTGCGGATGCTAACCCGGAGGTGGACTTTTTAGGCATAGATGCATGCTGGATGGCGGTCTATGTTCTTTGTCGTAATTCCCTAAGTAAATCTCATAGTAGTCATCATGATATGTATATGCATCTCTATTTTGTCAATTTCGCAACTGTAATTTGTTCACCCAACATGCTATTTATCTTATTGGAGAGACACCACTAGTGAACTGTGGACCCCGGTCCATTCTTTTACATCTGAAATACAATCCACTGCAATCATTGTTCTCTGTTGTTTTCTGCAAGCAAACATAATTCTCCACACCATACGTTTAATCCTTTGTTTTCAGCAAGCCGGTGAGATTGACAACCTCACTGTTAAGTTGGGACAAAGTAGTTTGATTGTGTTGTGCAGGTTCCACGTTGGCGCCGGAATCACTGGTGTTGCGCCGCACTACACTCCTCCACCAACAACCTTCACGTGGCCTTCATCTCCTACTGGTTCGATAAACCTTGGTTTCTTACTGAGGGAAAACTCGCTGCTGTACTCATCATACCTTCCTCTTGGGGTTCCCAACGGACGTGTGCTTTACCGTCACAAGGAGCTGCCTCCACGCAAGCAGCACTTGCCACCGAAGATGTCAACGATGTTGAACGTGCCTTCGAGATGAGATCCTTGTCGCCTATAATTCCCACAGACGGCGCCGATTGACAAGGGATTAACTTGTCAATGCCTACAAGTTGTAGACTAGGGTTTTCTTGAAAGTAGAGGGCAAGTAGATCTCGAAGGTTTCAGCCGGAAAAGTACTCGACTGCTATGAAAACTAGGGTTGCGTGAACAATGAATCGATCGTCTCTTTGTCCCTCGACCCCCCTTATATAGGAGGCGGGGCCTAGGGTTTCGCGATACACAAGTTTAGAAAGTCCGGGAGTGATGTAGCCCGACCTACGGTCTTCGCTTCATCATGTGCGTCAACGTCAAGAACCACACTCAAGGCCGAGGTCACGGAGGCATGGAAGAGAAGAAGGAACAAGAGCGTCCGAGGTTGCCTAGGAGAGAAGACGCCTGCCACAAGTCAATTTGGGCCAAGGCCCATGTACCCCTTTGTTTCCCTAAACTACCCCTCCTTAGTGGCTCCCTATATATAGGCTCCCACCTCCCCCATCATTAGGTAAGACATAACTTGAGTGAGAACTTGGCTTATGCCTCCACCATCCCTCCGGGATTAGGGAAACCCCCTCCTCTCTTAGACACAAATCTATGAGTTGTATCAAGGCACTCCTTATATGATTTATCTTTCGCACTTGTGATTCTACCGCGGTCTCTCACACGTGTGACTCCATAGATCGTATATCGGTCTTTCTCTCGGGGATTCTACCTCGTGTCTCTCCTTGAGGGATTCTATCGTGACTAGTAAAATACCCGTGCGTTGCCACGGCTAAAAATATTAAAATGATGGTTGAATTACAAAATTCACTAACTTCAGTCATGAGACGGAGCATTTGATCATAGTGGTCACATCAGCATATATACAAGTTCAAGAGACTTCCCAGCAACATCTGACGGTATAAAAGTGAAAACAATAAGCACATGTATACATCCATCTACGATGTATCTATTTTAGAAATACGTTGCATCTGATTAAAAGAACGTGTATTTTATTCTTGTGGTAGTTATGTGCTACCCAAAACCATAATCAGTCAGAAATCATGGCTGCTACTCTCTTTCTCTCAAATCTAGAGATATCGCAATAATGGTGGGCTTTCCACTCACACCTCGTAGTTCGTAAATTATGAAATATCTAGCAATTTCTAAAATAATTTTACACGTTTGAGAGCCTCTAAATGCTCAATTTTCTAGATCACAAATTTTAGAACTCCAGATCACAGATTGTATATGATAAAAAAAATCAAGATAAATTATTAAATTAAAAGCCATTCTGAATTGTTCTAATCAGGAGGAGCAGTATACACTACAAGTTGCAACCTAAACTTCATACAATAAAATTAGTGTTTATGTATTTCAAGTTTCAACATATATCAAAACACCATGGCGTGAAATATACCCAGGCATTCTTCGGGCTGGGCCAGGCTTCAGGTCGGGCGACGCAAAAAACCCAGGCCTAGGCCCTACCCGGCCCTACCATCGGGCCTGAAATTTTGGCCAAGCATGGCCCATCACATGAAATACCCATTGGGCCTCGGGTCTTTGCCTGGGCCTCTTCCTTATTTGATGCATTTCTCGAGCCTAAACTCGGCCGAGTCTGACCAAGGCCAAAAATTTTGGGCCAGGTCGGGCCTGGCCGAGCTTCCCATGGCTAGGTATGACGTGAAATACCTATTTTATATTGTGCACCACTCCAAGTCTCCGACTATATTGCTTCCCTATTGTGTTTCATTTTCCACCCTCTGCGTAGTTGAGTACCTTTTAGCTTCGTCAAATCCACAAGTACTGATGAAGCGACACATGGAAGTGCATTACAATAATATGGAAAATGATGGAAGATTCTGAAATGCATATTCAGCTGCTTTTTAATGTCAATATTAGCATCTCGCTTAATCCATGTACATTAATTACTGAAAGAGAAAATATAATGGATAGAATATGATCCACTTCTTTAAAATATTATCCTCTCCCTATTGTCTTCTGGAAAATCATCGGCCGGTGCAGCAGAAGCAGAGGTCGCCGCCCGCTCTGCAGCTGCTCCCTCTTCACTGGCTTTGCATGTTCTCTAGCGGGCGGATGTTCCTCCTCGTCATGTAACTGCACATTGTCATCTCCAGTCCGAGCTGACAGCTGCACGTCTGACAGGCAAACATGTGACAGTAGCTACGCCCAGAACCTTGCGGGAAGGAGCTGTTGGCAGGAATTGTTTTCCTGTGCAGTTACCAGCTAGAAATTTTCACTCGAGTAATTTTCAAACTGAACTCCATATGTTTGCTCCGCATACAGAACCGCATCAGCATGCGAATGCTTCGGCGAAGCTTCATGGGCAGCTACACACGCAAACCAATTTTTTTGTAGGGGATTGACTCAGCGAAGATCAATCTGCTCTAAGCCATTTGCCGGAGTTGAAGAGTTGCCCCTAAAGAGCAACCGCCGCGGCGTGGTGCGCACAAAAAAGAAAATCAACCACTTGCTTACAAAAGGAGCATAGGAAAATTCAGTCCTAGAGCGTTAGAGCCTGAAGCATATCAATTCTTTTTCTTTGGAGACATGGCCTGAGACATGGACCATAAGCTCGGCATTCTTCAAGCTGTATTGCATGATATCCCACTCCTGAAACGAAAGACGGACGAAGGCATCTACTGTCCACCATGTTCCATTGCTCAATTCATTCATTGTTGATCTCTGCTGTAGGTATGCTTCCATCGAAACCTCATAATCTCATATTGAGTAACACAGTTTGTTCAGGCTGCAAATCTTCAAGGACACACAAAGATTGTGAGCATCCAGAATGGTTATAGACCACTTGTGCGATGACAGTTAGCATTATCTACAAAGCAGCTTTCCAATTTCAGTAAGTGGAGGTAACCTTGGCCTCCTTCCATCTGCAAATAATCAACAAAAACACAAACGTCAAGTTAGCAATTAGCAAGTAGTAGCAATAAAATTCAATTAGTATCAACTACACATCAATCCAATTAATAGCTACCAGCAGAACCAAGTTCAGCAGCAAAACATAAGATCGGCCGCGGCAGCAAAACATATCTAGTAGCACCGAGCAGAGCAGTCGAGCAGCCCAGTCCCCCACGCAAGCACATCGAGCAGTAGTAGCATGAGCCAGAACAGAATATAACATCTCTATGTTCTTCTCTATCTATCCAAAAAAATCATCATGTTCTTTATCTATCCAAAAAAATCATCACCTCAATAACCGCACGCCCGAGCAGCCGAGCCTAATCCTCCCTCAGGTTAGTATCACAACGAGCAGGCCAGCCCCATCACCCCTCGACCACACGCAGCTGCTAGAGATGCACGCGCGTGCTCGCCGGCGCCAGAGCACGGACAGGAGACGTACGTTTCCTCTGCTCAGCAGAAAGCGGCGGCCTGATGCCTCGCCATTGGTCCTATCCCGGGGGCAAGACCACGGTCACCATCCGGCGGCGGGATCTGTTCGGGAGCACGAGATCTGGCTCGTTTAGGCAGGGAAAAAGAAAAGAAAAGGAGAAGCATGAAATCATGGGGGAGGTCGGGAGGATGGGCGCGTGCGATTTGGGGCTGCGTTTTTTTTTTTTTTTTGTTCTTAGCCTTTGGACTGTGTGGAATTTGGGCCGTCGTGCTTTTCAATTCTTAGCCCACACATTAACCCGCATATACAGGTCCAAGTGTGACACCAGGCAGCCACCTATTGCAATTTAATAGTAAAGATAGTGGTTCGGGCTATCGGGAGTAAACCGGAATTGTATCGGGTTGTGTTGCGTGCGTTCGCGTGTGTTCATCGTGTTCTTCGCTATGTTCTTCGTGTTCTTCCTCTCCCCCGCCTTTCCCTCGGTCAATTCGTGAGATCGGGCAACCCACGTGGCCTTAGGCCGCATCATATGGTATCAGAGCAAAGGTTGCCATGAATTTGACCACCCAATTTCACCAATTTCGCCCAAAAAATTTCCCAAAAAATTGCCCAAAAAATAGCTCGAAAATTGATCTCCGGATTTGTTGCGTTTTTTTGTGGTTTTGATCCACAGATCTGATGTTATTGGTGCTGATCTACACTTCCCCATCTTTTCCCCTTCGAATTCCATCAATTTTGGCCGTAATTTGAAGATTTTGGTTCAGTTTTCGTCACTGTTCTTCGTGGCCGGACGAACAGTTCATCGTGGGCAAAAACAGATCGACCCCGATTGGGTCAGGTCCGCTTGCCCCCGCGGGCCCCACTTCCCCGCGCCGGCCAACCAGTAGCGCCTAGGCCGCTCCCTGCGCAGGCCCCGCTGCCTGGCTCATCTCTCCTACCACCAGGCCACCACCGCTGCATCGCGCTACACCCGCCGAGCCGCGCCGCACTCGTCCTTCCCTGGCCACCCTTCGTCTTGCTACATCATCTTCCCTGCGCCGGGCTCCTTCCCCGACCGGCTCGAACCCCACCTGGCCCACTTCATCGCCGCCCCGTGCTGACCCACTCCGCTCCCGCCAGCGCTCAGTCCGCTCCTCACCTTCGCTCGCTCCACCGCGCAGTTGCACCGCCCGCGTGCACCAAGCCAAGCCTCCAGCTCCCGCCATCTTGGCCGACCGCCACAGGGCCACGCCAACCCCATCGAGCCGCCACCACCAGGCCACGCCCACGCCCCGCCATCGAGCTGCTCCGCCCGCCCCACTGCCTCAGCTTCCCGCGCAGCACCACCTGGCCGACTGACCGCACGCGCGCGCACAGCAACAGCAGGGCCACGGCCACGCCCTGCCGCACCAGCCTCCGCCTTGCGCGCCCGCTCTAGCTCGCCCTGCAAATTCACCAACCGGAGCAAAACCGGGCGGCACGCCGGATAACATTTCTCGGACCGGAGCCAAACCGGGCGGCAACCGGACCGGAGCCAAACTGGGCGGCAACCGGACCGGAGCCAAACCAGGCGGTACACCGGATGGTCCGTCCCAGGATCCGGTCAAACCGGCCCCCTAACCAGATTTCGCAATTTTGACCCAAGTTTCGGCCAAGTTTGACTCCACTTTTTGCCCCAAATTTTGTCAACTTTCCGGAGCCCATTTGACTCCAAATTTTGACAGCATCCCCCAAATACTCCACATAATTCACCTCTAATTTTTGACGATTTTTGGAGCCCAACTTTTGACCGCTCGTTTTGACCCAACTTTTCGGTCATTGACTTAATTTGCCCGGTTTCCGTTTTGGAGTGCCTTTGGTCCGTGAGAACCGCTTCCGCGCCTACACCAACACCGCGACAACGGCATCGGCACCCCGGATTCCGGCGCATCTTCGACACCATCGTCATCACCATCATCGCAAGTTCGTGTGCTTGACACCGCCTAACGTCAATAGGTATAACTTGCCTCCCCTACCCCTTGTAGCCCATTTCTTCCTTTGCGTACCTATCCCATTGAGAGTGGATTTCCGAGCGTTGCGAAGCATTGCACAAGTGTCACGACCGTGAGAGGGTGTGTGTGTGCGTTGTGTTGAGCAAAGCTCCGAAGCAAGCTCGGTGAGAAAGATACACAAAAGAAGAAAAGCGTGACATATACATAGAGAAAAAAAAAAGCTTCTAAGCATAGAAAAAAAAGTGAAAAGAAAAAAAACAATAGAAAAGAGTGCGTGTCCACCGATACTGAGAAGTGCAAAGCTTGTGAGCACTAAGAGAGAAAAGCGAAGAGTGGCATTTGTGCAAATCTGTTGGTTCTTTCTTGTGCAACCAAGCTACGGTCTCTCTTGTGTTGGCGTGACACCGAGCATATAGTCTTCGTTAGGACCATCTTTGTCACTTGCTCACTTCCTTGGTCACGCTAACCCCATTGTTCTCCGTTGTGTGTGTTTCCGTGTTTCCTTGACATAGATCACCACTTTTGACATTTGACTTTGGATCTTACCCACATTTGACAATAGACTTTTCCGTTGATCTTTTTCGTTTGCTATCCACTACATACCCACCACATATAGAGTTCTTAGCCTTTTGCGTGTGCTTTGAGTGTGTGTGTGAGTAACCCCGATACATTTTGGTTTTGCTCTTGACTTGAACCATTTTCCGATACTTTCTTGATAGGTGAGATACTTGTGTAGATTTCCTTCCACCACATACAAATACACCTTCCTAGTGAGATACACATGATGACCCCACTAGAGCAAGCCGAGATGAAAGCATACTTCGCCGAGCTAGATGCTCGAGAAGCCAAAATGACACCCCAAGATAAAGCCGAGTGCAACGCATACTTCAAACACCTTGAGAGCAAGAGTGATACACACCATGAGCCGAGTGAGGATGTTTCGATTTCTAACAACTTCACCTCTACTCCGCTTGTGTTGTCTCCCTCTTTGCTAGGTTGCTCGGACATCGACGACGCCATTTCCATGGAGATGAGGGACTCCATTATATGTGAGATGAGCGACTCCACTATATGTGAGATAAGCGATTCCACCATATGTGAGCTTGAGTGCCTCCACTTCGAGAGCATGAACGATACACCAAGTGAGATGAGAGTGGTAGTTGATAGGTCATGTGAGGCCATTTCAAGTTCTAACAACTTACCCTCTACCTCTAGTGTGTTCTCTTGTGTCTCATTAGGTACCATGGATGACGAGACGCCGATCATGGAGAAGATGAAGATGATGATATCACACCATGCTTGCTTGAAGATGAACATGGAGGCCACATCGAGCCTACCACTTCCACAACACCTACCTCATATGAGCGGGACTACAAAGGTACCTATATGGGTGTTGATGATGCCATAATCCCACTAGTGGACATGATGATTTGTGAGTGCTTGCATGAGTTGGATGATCCTATTGCCATGTCATATGCTTCGTTCTTATTCCCATGTGATGCTTTGCTTGATAACATTGTTGATCATGTGGAATTAGTTGCTTATGATAATATGTCCATGCCATGCTATGAGAGTTTCACTTTCTCTCCTATTGCTTGCAACTTATCGAACAATTTCTCTTTCCCATGTGTTGATTGCAATGAGGACATTGATGCTTGTGTTGTGACAACCTTGCCGAACAATTGCTCTTTCCCTAGGTTTGTCGACAACAATGATGAAACTTTGAACATGTTTTGCTCACAATGCTTGCAATATTCTCCCATTAATGCATCCAAAATATTGAACACTTGCTCTTTCAAATGCTTGGTTTGCAATTATGTTAATGTGCTTGTTAGTGAGATTTCCCCCATAGCTCTCTCAAATTTTGGAGACTTTGCATATATCCATGTTGAGCATGTTCCCATGTTTACCCCACATATTCACCATATCTATTATGATGCATTTCTTAACGCTAATGGTGATGTGCAAAAGAAATGGACCATCATGATGGATGATGTGTTCATATACCATGCACACACGTTGTTCTAGTTGTCTAACATGTGTGTAGGTACCCAAACTCCAATGTCAACCTCGATTGAGCACGAGTTGACAAAAAGATCTCTTGAGAGCATGATACAAGTGAGCTCCAATGAATGGTTTCGCTCGCACACTTTGACTACACAAGATCTCTCAATGAGAGCACACCGACATCTTGCTAAGGTGACCTCCTTCTACTTGCGCTCTCTTGCTAAATCCAATGAACCTTGGCTACGTTTTGATTGCTCCTTTGCTTTTCTTGTGCTATTGATAGGGCTCTTGACAAGTGAAGGAACATTCAAGCGTTGGTGTCATCTACCTCCTCTACACATTCACGAAGACTCATCGTCGAGGACGACTCTTTTTCAAGTGGGGGGAAATGATGTAGCCCGACCTACGGTCTTCGCTTCATCATGTGCGTCAACGTCAAGAACCACACTCAAGGCCTAGGTCACGGAGGCATGGAAGAGAAGAAGGAAGAAGAGCGTCCGAGGTTGCCTAGGAGAGAAGATGCCTGCCACAAGTCAATTTGGGCCAAGGCCCATGTACCCCTTTGTTTCCCTAAACTACCCCTCCTTAGTGGCTCCCTATATATAGGCTCCCACCTCCCCATCATTAGGTAAGACATAACTTGAGTGAGAACTTGGCTTATGCCTCCACCATCCCTCCGGGATTAGGGAAACCCCCTCCTCTTTTAGACACAAATCTATGAGTTGTATCGAGGCACTCCTTATATGATTTATCTTTCGCACTTGTGATTCTACCGCGGTCTCTCACACGTGTGACTCAATAGATCGTATATCGATCTTTCTCTCGGGGATTCTACCTCGTGTCTCTCCTTGAGGGATTCTATCGTGATAGTGGTTCGGGCTATCGGGAGTAAACCGGAATTGTATCGGGTTGTGTTGCGTGCGTTCGCGTGTGTTCATCATGTTCTTCGCCGTGTTCTTCGTGTTCTTCATCTCCCCCGCCTTTCCCTCGGTCAATTCGTGAGATCGGGCAACCCACGTGGCCTTAGGCCGCATCAGGGAGACTCTTTGAGTTCATCCCGTCATAGTTTACAAGTGATTATTCCTAATACAACTCTATATTTCCGAACTACTTCATAATTGGGCTTCCGGGCTTCATAAACTTCGGGTCGTGGGCCTTCAGTGAATTCCGGGTACCTTCTTCGGTAGGTCCATTGGGGATGCCTATGTCACTACGCCCTTCTCTTAATTCCACAACCATCGCCCGCCCCCACCTCCATCCGCGAATGGCTCCCACTCCCTTCTCCTCCCACCACCACCTGTGTTCGCGGCTGCAACTCTACTCGATTCTCCGACCTGGAAGCTGCTGCTCCCTTCAGTGACCTGAAAGCTAATTCTTGCTCGTCAGTAGATCTTGACAGTAACCGCGAACTCCTCTTTCTTCTGTCAGCGGATTCGTTTTGGTGGTAAGTATCAACCATGGTCATTGGTGAAAATGTTAGCCATACTTGTGAGAAAATGAGGGCCTTTTGCATTTCATTATATTGATTATTTAGTTTTCATGTCTTTGTCAAACTTAGGTTAAGTGATGGATGAGAAATAGTGGAAGTTATGTATGTAGGTGATGCTCCTGATCGTAACCTGTACTTCGTCATGTGCAATGTGTTGAAGGTAAACTTGAGTGCTGGTGGCAATGTCTATGTGTCACTCTTATTACTTGCTTTTGGGCAAGTCTGTGTAGATGTCAATCACCAACTTTTAGTGTATTGTTACATTATTATTTATAAACTCGGTTCTGGCTGTTTGTACTGGAATATGATGTGTGTCGTTGGCTTGATTGTGTATTTACTGAATAGTTTTGTGGGGAATATGATTATGCTCATATTAATTTTCCTGGTGGTACTGCTATTTTTTTAGTAGTCCACAATTTTTTCCCTGGCGTCTTTTCCCTGTGGGTTAACTGACCTAAAAAGTGTAGTTTCTAAACCTGACACATTCGCATTTTCTTGTGAGCCTCCGACGGGAACAGCCGCCAGGAAAATGTTTCCTGTCAGCCAACCGTCAGGCAATATTAATTTCCCTGTCCAAATTGTCCTGGCGGTTTTCTATTTTTTCCTCTAGGTTTCTAGCCGTGGGGAAAAGAGCAGTTTCTGGTAGTGATTTTCTACCAAAGGTGGTAGCTGTGCATAGGGTAGTAGCTGTTGGATAGAAAGAGCTTAAAATATGATGAGGTGTAGATGAAAACATAGACCGTCATCTCATGTAACAGATGTTAGGGAGTGTTCGGTTGTTGGATGGAGTGGAATGGAATGGAATGGAATGGTTCCGTTCCATTCCATTCCATCCCATTCCATTCCATCCCATTTGGGTGTTCGGTTGATTCAGAAGCTGTGGAATGGAAGAGAATCTAATTAGTCTAAACATTCAATTAATTAGACCCTAATTTAATTTAAATACTTAATTAACTTAATTATTCCCCAAAACCAGAAGGACACGGTGGAGGAGTTCCTGGACGCGCCGTCCTCGCTGCCCATCGACCTGGAGGCCAAGAACGGCGACGCGGCGCTCAAACCACGGAGGAGGAGGAGCTGTGCCAGGCGCGGATCAAACCACGGAGAGGAGCCCGCCCGCGCCCGGCGACCTCCGCGCCCCCGCCCGCGCCCGGCGACCTCCGCGCCGCGCCCACGCGCCCGGCGACCTCCGCGCCGCGCCCGGCGAACTCCCCGCCGCGCCACGCCCCTGCGCCCGTCTGCTCCGTCCGCCAGCCCCCGCCCCCGCTGCTCCGGCCGCCAACCCGCGCCGCCAGCCCCCGCTGCTCCGTCCGCCGGCGGCCGCGCCTTGGCTCCGGCCGGCCCCGTCGCATCACCGGCTCCAGCACGGGAGAGAGAGAGAGTGCTTAGCGTGAGAGAGGATTAGCACGAGCCGTTCCACCTCGTTCGGCCGATTTGGCCGGACGGGTGCGTTCCGCATCTACACGGAATATTCGGTTCCGAGGAATCACTTCGTTCCATTCTTTTGTCTAACCGAACACGAGAATGGGTTTCAGGTGTGGAACCATCCCGTTCCATTCCTCCTAATTCCAGAACCGAACACACCCTTAGATGCTCAGACAGCTAAGTGCCGGGAAGGACTAGCACACTGGCAAACTGTAGACGAACATGAATTGTCATTTTGGTATTTCTTTTCCGTGCGAATCTATGTTTCTTGCCGATAAAAATGACAAGTCTTCGCGGCCAAGGG
Source organism: Lolium perenne (assembly GCF_019359855.2). NCBI lineage: Eukaryota > Viridiplantae > Streptophyta > Magnoliopsida > Poales > Poaceae > Lolium > Lolium perenne. Next base: position 221,490,839 of record NC_067247.2, read on the forward strand.
CACCGTGCCGTTACTAGGTTGTCGTTTTGGTTCGCTTTGACAATTTTCTATCGGTACTGGTAACCATGTCGAGTGATGCTTGTTGTTTTGTTTCATAAACGACAAGTTTCTATCGATGCGGTTACCATGTCGATGCTAACTTGTCGTTTTACAACGGAAATGACAAATTAGTTACGGCATGGTGAGATTGGTATCGTTCATGCCTCTGCACATTCATGTCAGGCGCCGAACTTTCCACCTAGTGTTCTACCCATATAAAAAAATAGAGAAAATTGCAGAAAACCACCACAATTGAGGCTAGGGTTCAAAAAAACCACCAGGTTGCCTTTTTTTTTTTTGCAAAGACCACTACTTCTACGGCAACTGTTTTGCCAAAAGCACTGATCGACCACTTGACGCTGGCTAACTGAGTTTCTGGCAACTGGGGCCCAATGTCAGGCTGACGTGGCGGGGCGGAGACGGTGGACTCACGAGCGCCGTTTAACGGCCGTGAACGGCGCGTGTCCCCGACCGAGAATATCTGGCGCTGACTTATCTGACCGGTCCTCACTCATCTCCTCCCCTTCTATTTCGCTCTCCTCTCCGGCCGCCGCAGATCCGCCTCCTCCTCCGCCGTGACGCCAGGCCGTCGTGGCCCGACGGCGACGAGAAAAGCAGTGGTGAGAGGCTGACTGACTACTCCAGCGATGTTCCTCTCAATGTGAGTGATTCTACCCAATCTCTGTTCTAGGGTTAGGGATTTGGATTGGGCATTCCGTCAAATCGAGCTTGAATAGGTCGATTAACGCTGCATTTGGTGTTCTTACGACAATATCCACTGAATTTAGGTGCCTGAGCAGTTGTGTGATCCTGATTTCTGTGGTATCGAGACCGATTGTCCTGAAACTTGTGACCACAATGAGAAACTGGCGAGATATGTCGCTTTTGAAGGGGAAAACACCGGCAGAAGGTTCCTAGGACGTGCAAAATCGGTTAGTTTTCAGTCTGCGGTGTACTAGATTATATCATATACCGTGGCATGAATATGTAAACTTAAATTTGAAAATGTATGCTTAAATTTGAGAATTGCAGGGGGCTGCTATTTGTGGAACTATGCACTGGCTTGATTTGGAATGGCCTCCAAGTTTGAACCGTTGTTTGGTTAGGCTGTGGGAGTTGTATGATACAGAGTGTAGTCAGAGAATTAAAGAATGAGGTGAGTCATCTTCAGCTTATTACAAGCTGAACTTGGAGAAGAAGCAGATACTGGAGAAGAACAAGGAGCTGCAGATAGAACTTGGCAAAGCACTTAGTGCTAGTCAGGGTTCATCGTCGTCATCTTCGGAGAACGCTATGTCTATTGCCAACATTTTGGAGCTGCACAAGTGTGTTACTGAGAATGCAGAGAAGAAGAGAGATGAGGTGATTGAAGAAAACAAGAAGTCATTGTGATGAAGGAGAAGGCAGATAGGGAAATTCAAAATCTACAAGAAGAGAAGAAGAAACTAGAGTATGCTCTAGGTGACTTGTTCAATGCAGCAGATTTGAACAAGCAGAAGCTGAAGAAGATTAAGCAGATCCTTGATGAATAGTTCAATTATCTGCCAATGAAATTTGCTATTGTATCTATAGCTGTAGCACTGATCATATAGATCATGCTTTGGAAGACCTCTGGAATTATGTACTGTAATGTAGCACTGATGGTTTATTGTTAAGTTAGTATTATTGATGTTATGTGATGGATTCTAAGACGATATATATTGTAATGTGATGTAGTACTGATGGTTTATTGTTAAGTGAGTTTAATTATGTGTCAAATAGAGTTTGTTGTTGTCTTTTCCAATTTGAAGTTGATCTTTTGTAAACCATTGGAGTTTGCTGTCAAATTCATTGTGAAAAGGTTGTCGAGAACCCTCGGGGTTCTCGACAACCAAAGAGTCATCTTAATATATTTGTGAAAGGGTTGTCGACAACCCTCGGGGTTCTCGAAAACCTAAAGGTCATCTAAAATTCATTGTGAAAAGGTTGTCGAGAACCAAAGAGTCATCTTAAAATATTTTTGAAAGGGTTGTCGACAACCCTCGGGGTTCTTGACAACCTAAAAATCATCTTAAGAGTACCAATATGTACCAACATCAGAAATACATAAGTAGAATAAATTCTCATCAACAAAGGGTCAAGATGACAAATATTACAAACTATGATCAGTACCAACATGTCCATAACATAAATAGGATAAATTCTCATCAACAACAATTCAAGATGAGAAATATTACAAACCATGATCTGTAGCAACATGTCCATAACATAAATACGATAAATTCTCATCAACAACAGTTGTAGATGAGAAATATTACAAACCATTTTACCATCATATAATAAGGTTCAGATGATAAAAACTGCTAAGAGTTCAGATGATACTGCTAACTATCATAGAATTCATCTACCCTCTTTTTTCAGCTCTTCCACTGATTTCTCATGAATCCTACTAGCAGTCTAGTACCCAATGAGTCGCTTGTTTTTCTTTTTCTCTCTTACAGTCCTAGAAGATGCACCTTCATGCTGTACATGCCTGGGTGAAGTGAAAGCAGCCCTGGCTGTAGCATTTGCAGCAGCTCTGGCTCTAGCATTTGAAGCAGCCCTGGCTCCAGCATTTGAAGTAGCCCTGGCTCCAGCATTTGAACTAGAGGCTGCAGGTGGAGCTTGAGGTCGTGTTGGAGCAGAAGATGTTGGTGGACCTTGAGCACGTCTTGGAGCAGTGGTTGTAGGTGGTTGTAGGTGCTGCTCCAGCACTTTTGGGAGCAGCCTACAAATAGTAGTGAACAAACATCATTTAAACAACATTGATAAAGCAAAATAGCATGGCATGGAAGAAGTTGTAGTAATTACCAATAAATGGCCTGCATCCTTTGAGAAATCCCTGGACAGATGCACCAAGTGCAATGAATAGACCATGGAATCTAGGGTTGGGGCTAGGATGCTCAGGCAGGATTTTGGTGGTAACAATGCACCTGCTTACAGGGTTTGTATCAATCACAGTCTGCAAATAATCTCTAAGCCATTTGTACTGCTTCAAATCATCACCAATAATAACTTTAAGAGCTTTTTTCCTAGCCCTATATGCCATATTCTTTGGTACCTCAACACCAAATTTTTATTTTGCATTGTCCATAACAGTATCAACTCTAGTACCAGGATCTGTTCTCGGTGCCTTCTCTGCATTTTGAGCAACCCATTTGCAAGTAACTTTGCAATGTTCACCAGATGGGGCACAAGAGTGTTCGAAATGCAGCTTCCTCATGCAAAATGTCTTCTCTCCTGCTATTTGGCTTCCAATCATATAGAAAGGACAACCCTCATGAGTGCACACGGGTATGACCCTATCTTTGCAGTTCCTATGGTATCTGAAATTCCTTAGCTGAGCAATGTGCATGTTCTTCAGTGCCCTTCTAAACTGATACACATCAACAAAGCACATTTGCAAACATAGTTGTTCTTCAGCACAAATCCTATGCTCATCATACCACATTCTTGGCTTCATTTCTTCCTCCTTGACTTTCTCCCACTAGGAAGCAGAACATCAATTTCTTCATCTGAGTCATCTACTGCTTCAAAGATCTCATCAGATGAGGGCACATAATCTGGAATGGATGCACTAGCTATACTGCAGTGTGCTCTGCTTGTTGGCCCTCGCTTAACAGGCAATTTCTGTAGAGAAGAAATGGGAATGCACTCATCCGAATCAGTTCCATCATCAGGAAATAGTTCTTCCACGTCTGTGTCACCTTCACAGTGCATCATTGATTCAATTTTCTTTCTCTTCATACCACTCAACCTCTTGTTTAAGGCTTCAATGTCTTCTCCCTTCTCATCAACATCTAACTCACACTCTTCCTCGTACTCTGACCCTAACTCTGCATCTGAATTTGCCTCTAATTCTTCTTTTGAGCATTCCATATTCCGCTCCTCTCCTTCTTCTTCATCAGAAAATAATCCTAAGCAGTCTTCATATGCATTACAACGAGTAACATCAAGTTCATCATCTAGAACAATTATTTGGTTTTCGTTCTCCACACTCGTCATCAAATCTACATTTATCGAGAACAAAATGTGCAATTCATTAGCTACTGAACTTGCAGGGGACTACCGATGAGATGTCGATGTACAGATGCATGACAGGAAAACAGGAAAAAAGTGGGAGAGGATAACTTACTCAATGTCGCCGACCACCGCCGCCGCCGCCGGTTACCCCAACTCCGGCGCTACGGGGTTGGAGCTGCCGCAACAGTCCTGGCTGTCGAAGAAACCAGCACCGCCTCATGCGCGTCCATCCACATGGAGGCCGCCGCTAGAGTCTCCATCGCCATCACGCTCTGCATCGTCGCCGCCGCCGCCGCCTCCGCCGCCGCCCGGATCCATGTCAACCGAGGGAGAATCGAGTGGAGTGGCTGACCTAAACTGCTCGACCCGAACGGGTGCGGCTCAGACATACTGCGCCGTTAACGGCGCTCGTGAGTCCACCATATCCGCCCCGCCACGTCAGCCTGACATTGGGCCCCAGTTGCCAGAAACTCACTTAGCCAGCGTCAAGTGCTCGATAAGTGCTTTTGGCCAAACTGTTGCCATAGAAGTAGTGGTCTTTGCAAAAAACAGGCAACCTGGTGGTTTTTGGAACCCTAGCCTCAATTGTGGTGGTTTTTTGCAATTTTCTCAAAAAAATATTGCATGGCTTCTTCCCCTGTGAAAATTCAAGGATTCCTGACCTTGTTAAAAACACTCCAAGTGTTTTGTTATGAATGGAGCTGCTCAGCCCGATGGGTGCTTGTTCAACTTTCTTCTCTATTTTTCACTTGAGAAATAACGAATTTAGTTTGCTTTGTTCGTAATACTCTGATTACATTTCTAACACAATGCGGCTGCTCGATGCTTTGCCAACACTGACACCAAGGAGGTATGCCAGGCCATGTCCCGGTAGCCCGGCGATGCACATCGAGCCCCTTTCCGCCATGACCGAGCTCGACAAGCTCAGGACACCACACCGCCGTGCCCGGGCACCGCCACCACCTGGCCACCGCTGCTGCGCCCGCCGCAGCGCCTGGGCTCCTCCCAGCCCCTTCCCGCCGCCGGCCATGGCCCTCCTCCGCCGCCACCTCCGGCGACACAACCAGAGGGAGTCGCGGGCCGTTATCCGCGTCCCCGCCTCGCCGTCCCCTGTCACCACGCACGCATCTCGCGGCGCTCGCCGCGGCAGTACGTCTCCGACCGGCACGGGTAGGGAGGCGAATGGAGGAGACGGCGGCGGTAACTCGGCCGGCCGCCATGGCCAAGTGCTCACAGATCTCGCGCTCGTTGCGGCGCCTCCCGTGGATCCGTGGGGCCGTGGCCTCCTTCATCGGGAACAGCGCATCAGGGAGGTCACGCCCATGTCCTCATAGAGCAGCAGCACTCGATGGAGCAGCGGCTTCGCCCGCGGCCACTCCCGAAATCATCCGCGAGCAGGAAGGAACGGTGGTGGTCCTCACCCCACCGGAGGGTGATGCTTGTGCGGAGCTCGAGGCGGCGTGCCATGGCGGCGCTTGGGGAAGCTACGGGGAGGGAGGTCGCTTGGGGAGGCCACGGGAAGGGAGGTCGCGCTCCGTCCAAAGGCCATAAGGGCGGCGCTGCTAGGTCGACGGAGCCAATCGATGAGGTCGCCGGAGCCTCGCCGGAGTTCGGCGGCGGTGGGTTGGTCCGGTGGATTGCAGGCCGGCAGGACGAGGTCAACGGGGGAGGCAAGGGCCTTCCCAGTTTTTATTATTTCTTTTCATATGGATTGCTGCCACGTCATCTTTAGTAGTGGGTCCTGACTAGTGGGTCCTGCCACCTCAGCTCTGACTAGTGGGTCCTGCTTGTCAAATTCCCTGTCAATTCGCGTTCAGTTCGCGTTTAGCGTATTCCGCAAAAAACCTCGCAAAATCTGGTGGTTTTTTGTCCCACGAACGTAAAGTGGTGGTAGATGGTAAATTTCACCATCAAAGTGGTGGTTTTATGCTATTAACTCCACGGTGAGCCATGCCGTGTGATGACTGCTATTTCGCATGTGATTTCACACATCGTTACGGCCACGGCTAGGTGTCAGAGTAACTTTTTCAATGCGGTGAGGAAAATTCTGAAAGCACAATCTTCTCTCGACGATTTGCACAAAAATAACCCAAAAGTGAAAGAAAAGCACAGACTGACCCTCCGGCGAAACTATTTCACTCATCTAACCCTTTTGTGTGGCGCCCCTCTCATGGGCGCCACACATGCCCATGTGGCGCCCGTGCTGGCGGCGCCACAAACCCATCCGACGTGGCCCGTCGACGCTGATCTGGTGATCCCGATCCGACGTGGCAGCATGTGTGGCACCGTTGTCGCCAGCGCCACACTTTGAAAGTGTGGCGCCCGTGGCAAGGGTGCCACACATCCACTTAAGTTTGGCTGCGCGCGCCCGCCCAGCCCGACCCTTCTTCTTTCTTTCTCCCTCTGTTCTTCTTCACTGAGCTGTGGCGCCCGGTTCTCTCTCTGCCCCCTCTCCCCCCATCAAATCCACCACCAAATCACCAGATCTATCCGTGGAGATCGTTCCCAACTCGTTCCTTGAGGTAATCTCCTCCGTTCCCCTTCTTTCCATCCATTTATTTTGTGTATTTGCTTGAATCTACATGTGAAACCCTAGATGTGGATTTGGTTGATTTGAGGGTGGAGATGGATTTGGTTGGATGTTAGGGTTGTTGAAGTAGGAGAAATGGTAGTGTGCTAGTTTGTATGGGTAGAGTATGTTGATTATGGTAACTAATGAACACATGTGTGTATGTGTTGTTCCCATTATGCTAGGGGGATGGAAAGAATTGTTCATGTTCATCATGTGGACAAGGATGCTTTCTTGAAGGGAAACATAGAGCCAGACCCGGAAGAGGTTGACTTGGTGTTTGACCTTAGCCCTAGCTTTGCGGAGGTGGTAGCACAAGTGAGGGTTGAGTTGAATTGGAATGAGCCAAATGATGGTGTTGATCTAGAGGGAAGGCATAATGTGGGGTTTGGAATGCACACCCGTTGGAAGACAATGCGTATCAACTCCGAGCAACGTTGGTCCGTTTACAAGGAGACGGTGGCCGGGTCACAAGATAAGGCTTTGGAGTTGTTTGCAACCAAGACGGTTGATGCTCGTATCGAGCTTGACCTTAACCGGCCCTCCTCCCCCGTTCGAGAGAGGAGTCCTCCACCCCATGAGCCAAGAAGAGGCCACCCAATCTCCCATTGTCCAATCTCCCATTGCCCAACAACCTCCGTTGGATAATGAGTATGACGAGCATGACGATGGTGATGATGGTTTCGAGATGAATGGCAACAATATCGGTGATTTGGATAAATATTGGACGCAAGAGGAGATGGACCACTCCATTCCTTATTCCCGATGCTATGCGTCGGACTCGGATGATGATGGACCCGAAGAGGAGGTTGACGAGGATGGCTTGACGGCTAAGGAAGACGAAAGAGCCGAGATCTTCAAGAAGGTAACCGGACGGGATATCCGGGTACCATTGTTCCGTGATGTTAGTCTTGCGGATGGAGCTGTGGTTGATGGTGGCAAAAGTTTACTTCTTGGAGCTAGGCCACTATCCAAGAGAGATGTGGATGGTAGGACGGCTATGATCTCTAAAGGGCTCACATTTGATACCTTCTTGGAATTGAAGATATGGTTGAAGGAGTTCTCCATTAAGCATCATCGCCCTTACATCGTTGTTCACTCGGACTTGAAGAAGCGGTACACGCTAAAATGTTTGGATAAAAGGTGCCCATGGGTTGTCCGTGCAAGACCTTTCAAAAAAGGGCCCTCTTGGCACATAACAAGTTGTGTAGCCACTCACATGTGTCGGGGGCCGAAGCTTGATGGCAAGGATGCGCAGCCGGACCACCGTCAACTCACATCCGAGTTCATTGCATACAAGCTCTCGGCGGAGATATCATCACTTCCTATCATGAGCATTAAGTCCGTGCAAGATACGGTCAAATCCCGGTTTGCCTTCGACGTCAAGTACGGGAAGGCATGGAAGGCCAAACAAGCCGCATTTAAGATGTTGTACGGTGATTGGGAGGAAGCATACAACCGAGTCCCTAGGTTGTTGTTAGCGATGGCCGCAACTAACCCGGGCATGGTGCATGTGGTGGAGCCTTCCGCAACCAAAATGACATTGCATGATGGTAAAAGAGTGAGGGTATTTCACCGTGCATTTTGGTCATTCGAGCAATGCACGAGGGCATTCGAACATTGTAGGCCCGTCATAGCCGTGGATGGTACCTTCTTGACCGGGCAATACAAGGGCACACTATTGGTGGCAATAGCAAGTGATGCGAGCAACCGTTTAGTACCACTGGCTTTTGCATTGGTAGAGATCGAGAACAATGATAACTGGGAATGGTTTTTCCATATATTGAGGACGAGGGTCATACCACCCTCAAAGGAAGTGTGTGTCATCTCCGATCGTCATCAAGGAATTCTCAATGCGGTGGAGCTTGCAATTCCCGGGCATGCACCCTTGCATCACCGATGGTGCATGAGGCATTTTTGTGCAAACTTCTACCGGGCATGCAAGAGCAAAGAGTTGTCTGACCTTCTTCAAGAATGTTGCCTCGCTTACTCTGAGCGCCGCTTCGCAAACCAATACAACGGCTTGCTGAAGCACAAAGACCTCAACGCGGGTGGTCAAGAGTTTCTTCATAGACACCTCATATTTAAGTCAAAGTGGGCAAGAGCTTATGATGAGGATGGGAGGAGATATGGCCAAATGACAAGCAACATGGCCGAGTGCTTCAACAATGTGTTGAAGGGTGTCCGTGCATTGCCCGTGACGGCAATCATTCAATACACATTCGAGAAATTGAATGTCTATTTCCAGAACTACACCGATGAAACGGAGAAGGAAATTGCTATGAATTGCGAGTTCCCAACGAAGGTTCAAGAGTTCATGGATTTTCAGGCGAGGAAGGCGGACTCCCAAACGGCTACATGTTATGACAATGTTGACTGGGTTTACCAAGTGAATGAGCCGGGAGGCACCACACAAGGTGGTGTCCAACACGGAGGCCGGGCTTTCCGTGTGTCCCTAAAGACATGTGAATGCACATGTAGGAGGCCCTCTTTGCTTCATTTGGCTTGCTCCCACTTGCTAACAGCGGCACGCACTAGACGTGTCGACTACAATAACCCGCTCACCGTTCGGGAGTCCAAGTTCTCAATTGAAGCCACAAAGAGGACATGGGCTCCAAGGTTTTCTCCTTACTTGGATCAATCACAATGGCCGGAGTATCATGGTGTGCAGGTTTGGCCAGATCCGGAATGGAAGGTTGTGAAATGTGGAAGAAGAAAGACAAAGAGGTATCACGGAGATATGGATAGATGGGGTCATTCGGGAAATAGGTTATTCCAAGAAGCTCGCGAGCCAACTAATTGTGGATCATGCAATAGTAAGGGCCAAAATAAAAGGAAGTGCACATCCGGCAAAAAATCAAAGGGAAATGATGCTAGCGCTAGTCAAGCATCAAGTAGCCAACAAGCTTCAAATCAACCTCCAAGCCAACAAACCCCAAGCCAACAAACCCCAAACCAACAAACCCCAAGCCAACAAGCTCCAAGCCAACCGCGTCAACCTCCTCCAAGCCAACCGCGTCAACCTCCTCCAACCAACAAGCTCCAAGCACACAAGCCCAACGGCAACAAGCTCCAAGTCAACAAGCTCCAAGGCAACAAGCCCCACGGCAACAAGCTCCTACGCAACAAGCTCCAAGGCAACAAGCCGCAAGGCATCAACCACAATGGCGACAAGCTCCAAGGCAACCAAGGATTCATGTAGGGCTTAGTAGAGGTCGGCATGGTGGCCGTCGGGGTACTAGTATGCTACGATACCTAGCGGGGCCTTATCCGTATGTGTCTCCAAGTTACTAATTGCATTGTACTTTCTATTTTCATATTCCATGACTAACTTTGGTTTTTCAATTTGGTTTACAGCTATGGAAACTCAAACCCACCAAGGGGAAGGGGGCATGGGAGGGCAATGAGAAGGAGGAGTCCGTTTGGGAGGAGGCGGTAAGGACGGTGCAGAAGAGGGAGAAGGAAGAACTTGAGAGGAAGAAGAAGGAGGAGGAAGACAACAAGATGGCCGAGCGTGCCCGTATGCAAAGGGGGTATGAGGAATACCTATTGCGCAATAAGAGGAGGAATGAGAAGCTGAAGGCCGAATGGGACCGTGAGGCACAGATAAAATTCCTGAGGAGCTGCCAACTTGAGCAAATTAGGAGCGAGAGGGCCAATAGGATGCACCTAGAGGAGGTGGCTAGGGAGGCTGAACGCATTAAGGAGGAGAGAGCTCAAGCGGAAGCTGCAAAGACGGAGGAGCGCCACCACTTCTTCGATTCGGTCGTTCAGTTGGCTCGTGACATAAGGGAGAAGGAAGAATTGGCTGAAGAATGTAAGAAGAAGAAGGTGAGGGGGGAGGGAGCCTTTGCCACGCAGTGATGTCCTGATGACCCACAAGTATAGGGGGTGTATCGTAGTATTTTTGATAAGTAAGAATGTGGATCCCAACGAGGAGCAGAAGGTGTTGACAAGCAGTTTCGATGAAGGATTCACTGTAAATGCTCACAGACAAGTATTCAGGGGGTTTTGATGTAGCAGATGAATAAAGTACAAGTAAGTAAAGTGCGAGAGTAATAATTGCAGTGAGTGGCCCAATCCTTTTTAGCACAAAGGACAAGCCGGTTTGTTTACTTATAATGACCAAATGTTCTTGAGGACACACGTGAATTTAGTCTAGTGCTTTCGCTTCATATAGCTGATTAATCTTCATTGTTTTGATAAGTGTTGTGTGGGTGAACCTATGCTAATGCACCGCCCTTCCTAGGACTAATACATACTTGTGATTATACCCCTTGCAAGCATCCGCAACTACAAGAAAGTAATTAAAATAAATCTAACCACCGCCTTAAACTCTGAGATCCTGCTATCCCTCCTGCATCGATATACCAACGGGGGTTCAGGTTTCTGTCACTCCGGCAACCCCGCAATTGGCAAACGAGTATAAGATGTATTCCCCTAGGCCCATAAAGGTGAAGTATCATGTAGTCGACGTTCACATGACACCACTAGAAGAATAACACCACAACTTAAATATCATAACATTGAATATTACTCAACCATAATTCACTACTAACATTTAGACTTCACTCATGTCCTCAAGAACTAAACAAACAACTCACGAGACATCATATGGAACATGATCAGAGGTGATATGATGATGAATAACAATCTGAACATAAACCTTAGTTCAATGGTTTCCCTCAATAGCATCAATAACAAGTAGAAATCAATACCGGGAGAGTTTCCCCTATCAAACAATCAAGATCCAACCCAAATTGTTACAGCGGTGACGATGTGCATCGGTGGAGATGGCGGTGATGATGATGGAGATGATGGTGATGGCGATGGAGATGATGTCCAGCTCGATGACGGTGACGATGGCGTTGATTTCCCCCTCTGGGAGGGAATTTCCCCGGCAGATCTCAGCCTGCCGGAGAGCTCTTTTCTCTCTGGTGTTTTCCGCCCCGCAGAGGCGGCTGTGACTCTTCGCGACTATCCTCTGGAGCTTAGGTTTTCGGGACGAAGAAGTGCGCGAAGGAGAGGAGGCCAGAGGGGGCTGTGGGCCCCCTCCCCACATGGCAGCGCGGCCAGGGCAGGGCCCGCGCCGGCCTGTGAGGGGGGCCCATGGCGGCCCTCCTCGGCTCCTCCTTCTGGCTCTCTTCGTCTTCTGAAAAAATAGGATTTTTCATATAATTTCCGTCAATTGTTGATCTTTCGAAATATTGCATTCTGGCGGTGCTTTTTCCAGCAGAATCCTGACTCCGGTGCGCGATCCTCCAATATCCATGAAACATGCAAAATAGATGAAATAACATAAGTATCACCTCTAAATATGAAATATATCAATGAATAACAGTAAATTATGATATAAAATAGTGATGCAAAATGGACGTATCAACTCCCCCCAAGCTTAGACTTCGCTTGTCCCCAAGCGAAACTGAACTCGGTAAACAGGACCACATGTTTATGGAGTGAAGAGTCGATAAACCAAATGCGGACAAGAAGCATCATATTAATTCACACAAGACATTCTAGTGAACAACTTCCTCATATAATTCAACTTGAAACAAGTAGAAGGTAATCACAAATAAAAGTGCATAAGAAATCATAATTGGTGATGGCAAACTTCGTTCTTGGTCAGAGAGCAATTAACAAATTGTACTTATCTATCGAGCAGCGCTCTTATGTTAAAGCTTATATGGCTCATCTTGCATACTCAATCATAATAATCTCCTCATAATCATTGATAACTTTCAAAGCTATATTCATTCAGATAAAACTTGTACTAAACAAGGAAGAGTAAAAGGCATGATTAAGCAGATCACAATATAAATGGTTTGATCACAACAACTCAATTGCTTGCTTAAGATGGAGGGAAATAGGTTTATTGACTCAACATAAAGTAAAAGATAGGCCCTTCGCAGAGGGAAGCAGGGATAAAATCATGTGCTAGAGCTTTTTCAGTTTTTAAATCATATGAAGAGAATAAAAGTAAAATTTTGAGAGGTGTTTGTTGTTGTCAACGACTGGTAGCGGGTACTATAACCCCCTTGCCAGACAAACTCTCGAAGAGCGGCTCCCATAAAATTAATTTTTGGCTGACACTCCTTCCAACCTTTGCTTTCAAAAACCATGGCTAACCGAATCCTCGGGTGCCTTCCAATCATTCTCATACCATGAAGGAGTGTCTTTTATTTTAGTTTTGTTTAGATGACACTCCTCCCCACCTTTGCTTTCTCAAGCCATCCAACAATCACATACCATAGAGAAATGTCTATTTGTAAAATTATGAAGATTAATTAATTGGGGCTGGGAACCCCATTGCCAGCTCTTTTTGCAAAATTATTAGATAAGTGGATGAAGCCACTAGTCTATTGGTGAAAGTTGCCCAACAAGATTGAAAGATAAAACACCACATACTTCCTCATGAGCTATAAAACATTGACACAAATAAGAGATGATAAATTTTGAATTGTTTAAAGGTAGCACACGAAGTATTTACTTGGAATGGCAAGAAATACCATGTAGTAGGTAGTTATGGTGGACACTGATGGCATAGGTTTGGGTTAAGGTTTGGATGCACGAGAAGTATTCCCTCTCAGTACAGGTCTTTGGCTAGCAAGGTTGATTAGCAAGCATACGAGTTGAGGGAAACAAACAAATATACATATGATAGAAACAATCATGCATCTTCCTTGTAAGCACAAACAATTTTAACTTCAGAACAATAAGCTAAGAGCTAACAAGAAAGAAAGACAATGAAACAACTACATGTATTTCTCTTTTGTACTTAAACCTCAATGTATTGTTGCTACTGACCAATGCTAAGTTTGCCAAAACCAAATAGATTTACTCAATGCTCCCAAAGTGATACCAATACTAACAACAAGATCAATCATAATGGAGATTGCAAACTAAAATAAGATGTGCAATATGTAAATGATAAGACTTCTCATAATATTCCATAACGATAACTCACACCAAGGGATACATAGACAACCAACTAAAGAGAGATACTTCCACACTGCAACCCATCTTATATGATAACTTCCCTACTCATGATATGACACTACTTGACAATAAAAAGTAAAAGATAGTGATGATGTGATACCGCGGCACTCCCCCAAGCTTTAAACAAACCAAGGGGATGCCAATACCGATGATGAATTACTCCTTCGGCGGTGGTGGTGATGATGAGACAACCTCGATGGGAGTGAGGAACCGCTCTAGCATTCTTCGAAGTCGGTGATTCTCCTCCTGAAGTATCTCCACTTCCCTTCTCAGAGCACGATATTGATTACAAAACTCATCGGTGACCCGTAAAGCTTCTTCCAAAACAGGGAAAGAGTCGAGGCTAGGAGCAGGTGGTAAGGGTCCCTGCAAGTTATGAGAAAAAGTACGTCGAGTGTCAACAGATCCCACCAAGATTTGCTTACTCCCATCGGCTTGTTGCTCTCGCTTTGACGACATCTTCTTCACTTCTTCCTCCGAAAGCCCCTTGCCCTCGTTGTTGGAGGCCATGGTGCTTCTAGATCAAAAACAGATCCTGGTGGAAAACAGCTCGAAACAAAACACGTCGAGAAAACGATATACGGACCTCCAGGGGTCCGGGGGATTATATAGCAGGAATTTTTACGACAAAAGGAAAGTACCAGCTCGAACCAGAGTCGGAGAGGGGCCATGAGGGACCCACCTCATAGGGCGGCGCGGCCAGGCTGGGGCCCGCGCCGGCCTATGAGGGCACGCCCTCGTGCGTTGATACGTCTCCAACGTATCTATAATTTCTGATGTTCCATGCTTGTTTTATGACAATACCTACATGTTTTGTTCACACTTTATATCGTTTTGATGCGTTTTCTGGAACTAACCTATTGACGAGATGCCGAAGTGCCAGTTGTTGTTTTCTGCTGTTTTTGGTTTCAAAAATCCTACAAAGGAAATATTCTCGGAATCGGACGAAATCAATGCCCAACATCTTATTTTTCCCAGAACCTTCCAGAAAGTCAAAGGGGGACCAGAGAGGAGCCCTGGGGGCCCACACGTGTGGGCGGCGCGGCCCCCTAGTGTGAGGAGGCCCCGTGGCCCCTCCGACTCCGCCTCTTCGCCTATAAGTTGCCTCGACACCGATTGACGAAACCCGAGAAAACCTTCCAGAGCCGCCGCCATCGCGAAACTCCAATTCGGGGGACAGAAGTCTCTGTTCCGGCACCCTGCCGGGACGGGGAATTGCCCCCGGAGCCATCTCCATCGACTCCACCGCCATCTCCATCGCCATCGCTGTCTCCCATGATGAGGAGGGAGTAATTCACCCCCGAGGCTGAGGGCTCTACTGTAGCTATGTGGTTCATCTCTCTCTTTGTGATCTAGTTGAATATCATCTATGTGCTACTCTAGTGATGTTATTAAAGTAGTCTATTCCTCCTCCATGATGTAATGTTGACAGTGTGTGCATCATGTAGTACTTGGTATATGCTATGATTGTGATCTCTTGTAGATTATGAAGTTAACTATTACTATGATGGTATTGATGTGATCTATTCCCCCTTTCATAGCTTGACGTTGACAGAGTGCATGCTGTGTTAGTACTCGGTATAATTGCGTTGGTCTATCATGCACTCTAAGGTTATTTAAATATGAACATCGAATGTTGTGGAGCTTGTTAACTCCGGCATTGAGGTGCTCTTGTAGCCCTACACAATTAATGGTGTTTGTCATCCAACAAGAGAGTGTAGAGTAGTTTTATTATGTGATCAATGTTGAGAGTGTCCACTAGTGAAAGTAGGATCCCTAGGCCTTGTTTCCAAGCATCGAATATCCGTTTGTTTACTGTTTTGTTGCATGTTTGCTTGCTGCCATATTTTATTCAGATTGCTATTACAACTCATATACATCCATACAACTTGTATTTCACTATCTCTTCGCCGAACTAGTGCACCTATACATCTGACAAGTGTATTAGGTGTGTTGGGGACACAAGAGACTTCTTGTATCGTGATTGCAGGGTTGCTTGAGAGGGATATCTTTGACCTCTTCCTCCCTGAGTTCGATAAACCTTGGGTGATCCACTTAAGGGAAAACTTGCTGCTGTTCTACAAACCTCTGCTCTTGGAGGCCCAACACTGTCTACAGGAAGAGAAGCGTGAGTAGACATCAAGCTATTTTCTGGCGCCGTTGCCGGGGAGGAAAGGTAAAAGGCACTCACGCTCTGGTCCCAGGTAACTAAGTTATTTTCTGGCGCCATTGTAAGTGCTCGAAGCTATTTCCTTTAGATCCTGCAATTGCATCTTTTTGTTTCTTGTTTTTATTTCACTAGTTAGGCATAATGGAAAGCAACTATGAGCTTTTTAATCTATTTCCTGAGTTAAGACATGGATTGTTTGATGCGAAAATTAAAAAACCTATGGAACCTTATTTGCATGCTAGTAGCAATGATATTAGTATGAACGCTTTGAACACCATTGTTGCTAATGATATGGAAAATTCTAAGCTTGGGGAAGCTGGTTTTGATGAGCATGATATTTTTAGTCCCCCAAGCATTGAGGAGAAAATTTTCTTTGATGATACTTTGCCTCCTATTTATGATGATTATAATGATAGTAGTCTTTTGGTGCCACCTACTATGGAGAGTAAATTTTATTATGATTATACTATGCCTCCTACACTTGATGAGAATAATAATGATAGCTACTTTGTTGAATTTGCTCCCACTATTACTAATAAAATTGATTATGCTTATGTGGAGAGTAATAATTTTATGCATGAGACTCATGATAAGAATGTTTCATTTGATAGTTATATTGTTGAGTTTGTTCATGATGCTACTGAAAATCTTTATGAGAGAGGAAAATATGGTTGTAGAAATTTTCATGTTACTAAAACACCTCTCTATATGCTGAAATTTTTGAAGTTACACTTGTTTTATCTTTCTATGCTTGTTACATTATGCTTCATGAATTTGTTTATTTACAAGATTCCTTTTCATAGGAAGTGGGTTAGGCTTAAATTTGTTTTGAATTTGCTTTTTGATGCTCTCTTTTGCTTCAACTCTTATTTCTTGCGAGTGCATCATTGAAATTGCTGAGCCCATCTTAATGGCTATAAAGAAAGCACTTCTTGGGAGATAACCCATGTGTTTATTTTACTACAGCAACTTTGTTTTATATTTGAGTCTTGGAAGTTGTTATTACTGTAGCAACCTCTCCTTATCTTTATTTTATTGCATTGTTGTGCCAAGTGAAGTCTCTAATAGAAGGTTGATACTAGATTTGGATTTCTGCGCAGAAACAGATTTCTTGCTGTAAAGAATTTGGGCAGGGTTCTCTGTAGGTAACTCAGAAAAATCTGCCAATTTACGTGCGTGATCCTCAGATATGTACGCAACTTTCATTAGTTTAGGGTTTTCTCATCTGAGCAAGTTTAGTGCCCCAGAAAAATTCGTCTTTACGTACTGTTCTGTTTTGACAGATTCTGCCTTTTATTTCGCATTGCCTGTTTTGCTATGTTTAATGGATTTCTTTGTTCCATTAACTTTCAGTAGCTTTGGGCAATGTCCAGAAGTTTTAAGAATGATTATGTCACCTCTGAACATATGAATTTTTGATTATGCACTAACCCTCTGTGGCACCCCCGGGATCAGGGTTAGACAAATACCAGATCTTCGTCTGACATAAGCCTAACCTCGAGCTCGAGAGACTACAGTGAGAGAATCGGTAACACAACAGTGACTCTACGACTCAAAAGAATATATTACAACTCTTAGCAGAGTAAGATCCAAATTATTACACGCAGAGGTCACTGACCCAACATTCAACAAGCAACGGAAGCAAATTATGTTATTCTAAATAACAAGATAGCAAAGGGCTTAAGAAGCCATAACATGAAGCGACGTCCCAGCCCATAAGTCGCAGGCTGCTGCCTGGGAACTCCAAACTAACCGTCGATATTAACGTAGAAACCACCTTCGGCTGTAGCAACTTCATCTGAAACAAAAGCATGCAAAGCTGAGTACAGGGACTCAGCAAGACTTAGTACAACCTTTTAGCAAAGCGGGCATGCGGGCTTTCTGTAGATCTTCTTTTGCGTAAAGCCAATTTTCCTTTGTAAGATAAGAGAGAAGAGAAGTTCGACTACTCAGAACCTTTAAAAGGGGATAAGAGAGCGACAACTCAATCTCTATTGATCATAATCTTGTATCCACCAATCTTCATCATCTCGAAGCACTATCCTCGGATCACCCCCTCAACACCCGAAGAAGGTATCCGTAAACACACATTGTTTGCCAAGTTTTACGATTAGATTAAAGTTGTCTATGATCACAGAATCCATTCCCAAGTCGTCCGTAACCGTGGACACGGCTTTTCGAAAAGATTTAACCCTGCAGGGGTGCACAACTTTACCCACACGCGCCAACCGACTCTTAGTGCCAACGTTTAAGCTCTCTTCCTTGGAAAGCCGGCAGAGGGTGGTTGACCACGACCTTTACCTTGCTGTCGCCGAGACCATGAGTCACGCGCTAAGGATTATTCCGCCGTAACGGGTCAAGTCCCGAAGTCGGTCCTTAACGATGTGAGCCGAGGTGGGTTTCCCCAGAGGCCGCAACCCCCAGCCACCACGACCACGCTTACCTGCCTATTATGTACCTTTAACCCCCAAGCAAAATGCAATGCATATGACCAGGTAACGCGCAAACTATGTGACTCATGGAATCTACTAGGCAAGTTAGTGAGTCGAGAGGGTACCATAATAGGGCCTCGTGTGGTTGTACGCTCGGTCTTGGTTCAAGAGGCGAGAACTCGGTTCCTAGGGTCGGCAGAAACGAAACAACCCACCACATCCCAATGTGGCCTCTCGTCTGAGCCTTTAATCATGTTTATCATCATCTCTATACTTACCACGTCAACCTGTCATGCTAGATTCATTTCATTGTAAGGCTCCAGTCCGAATACCGGAGTAGTAGCGTAACAAACTAAGCATGGCTAAGCATAAGAGATAAAGGCTCTCGCGACGCACACATGCTAAACCTAGTTATGCTAGGAGCAGTGGATCAGGGTATCGGGGCTACAAAGGTCGGACATGCAGCAGATAGGGCAACTCTATCTATCATTAAAAGATAGTTGAATCGTATGCAATATGTAGGAACCACAGATAAAAGCATTTCGAAATCATAGATGAACCAGGTTAGGGCTTGCCTTGTCCCTCAGCGGATGAGTACTGCTCTTCGGTGGCGTTGACGTCGGAATCCGGCTCAGATCCTATCGCGAAGAACCAAACACCGGAAAGGGAAATAAACAATCACCACATGGCATAATGCAATGCGCATCCAATATGAATGATATGTCGTATTAAAGGAATTAAGTAAACCCTAGGTGCATCGTCAGATTAAAGGGGTTCCGACATCGGACACCGCCATATGAAAGGGGTTAATTAGGGTTTCACTACATTTGCAAGTTCAAAGGTTGTAATGATGTATGATACCAAAACCTATGGCACCCCCGGGATCAGGGTTAGACAAATACCAGATCTTCGTCTGACATAAGCCTAACCTCGAGCTCTAGAGACTACAGTGAGAGAATCGGTAACACAACAGTGACTCTACGACTCAAAAGAATATATTACAACTCTTAGCAGAGTAAGATCCAAATTATTACACGCAGAGGTCACTGACCCAACATTCAACAAGCAACGGAAGCAAATTATGTTATTCTAAATAACAAGATAGCAAAGGGCTTAAGAAGCCATAACATGAAGCGACGTCCCAGCCCATAAGTCGCAGGCTGCTGCCTGGGAACTCCAAACTAACCGTCGATATTAACGTAGAAACCACCTTCGGCTGTAGCAACTTCATCTGAAACAAAAGCATGCAAAGCTGAGTACAGGGACTCAGCAAGACTTAGTATAACCTTTTAGCAAAGCGGGCATGCGGGCTTTCTGTAGATCTTCTTTTGCGTAAAGCCAATTTTCCTTTGTAAGATAAGAGAGAAGAGAAGTTCGACTACTCAAAACCTTTAAAAGGGGATAAGAGAGCGACAACTCAATCTCTATTGATCATAATCTTGTATCCACCAATCTTCATCATCTCGAAGCACTATCCTCGGATCACCCCCTCAACACCCGAAGAAGGTATCCGTAAACACACATTGTTTGCCAAGTTTTACGATTAGATTAAAGTTGTCTATGATCACAGAATCCATTCCCAAGTCGTCTGTAACCATGGACACGGCTTTTCGAAAAGATTTAACCCTGCAGGGGTGCACAACTTTACCCACACGCGCCAACCGACTCTTAGTGCCAACGTTTAAGCTCTCTTCCTTGGAAAGCCGGCAGAGGGTGGTTGACCACGACCTTTACCTTGCTGTCGCCGAGACCATGAGTCACGCGCTAAGGATTATTCCGCCGTAATGGGTCAAGTCCCGAAGTCGGTCCTTAACGATGTGAGCCGAGGTGGGTTTCCCCAGAGGCCGCAACCCCCAGCCACCACGACCACGCTTACCTGCCTATTATGTACCTTTAACCCCCAAGCAAAATGCAATGCATATGACCAGGTAACGCGCAAACTATGTGACTCATGGAATCTACTAGGCAAGTTAGTGAGTCGAGAGGGTACCATAATAGGGCCTCGTGTGGTTGTACGCTCGGTCTTGGTTCAAGAGGCGAGAACTCGGTTCCTAGGGTCGGCAGAAACGAAACAACCCACCACATCCCAATGTGGCCTCTCGTCTGAGCCTTTAATCATGTTTATCATCATCTCTATACTTACCACGTCAACCTTTCATGCTAGATTCATTTCATTGTAAGGCTCCAGTCCGAAGACCGGAGTAGTAGCGTAACAAACTAAGCATGGCTAAGCATAAGAGATAAAGGCTCTCGCGACGCACACATGCTAAACCTAGTTATGCTAGGAGCAGTGGATCAGGGTATCGGGGCTACAAAGGTCGGACATGCAGCAGATAGGGTAACTCTATCTATCGATAAAAGACAGTTGAATCGTATGCAATATGTAGGAACCACAGATAAAAGCATTTCGAAATCATAGATGAACCAGGTTAGGGCTTGCCTTGTCCCTCAGCGGATGAGTACTGCTCTTTGGTGGCGTTGACGTCGGAATCCGGCTCAGATCCTATCGCGAAGAACCAAACACCGGAAAGGGAAATAAACAATCACCACATGGCATAATGCAATGCACATCCAATATGAATGATATGTCGTATTAAAGGAATTAAGTAAACCCTAGGTGCATCGTCAGATTAAAGGGGTTCCGACATCGGACACCGCCATATGAAAGGGGTTAATTAGGGTTTAAATACATTTGCAAGTTCAAAGGTTGTAATGATGTATGAGTTACTCCTAAACTTGTAGAGAATGTTTTTCTGAACATTTCGATATATTATACGTCTTTTTCTGAATTAATATGAAAAAGATATGAACTATACAGATTTCTGAAATTGATAAATAGTAAAAACAGAAAAAGAAAAAGCTTTACTACATCATGCTGACGTCATGCTGACGTCAGCACGACCTTGAGCTCTCAGGTCGAGCAGCAATTGGCCGATTGAGGCCGCGATAGGGCGAGGGCGCGGGGGCAAACGACGCAGGGCGTCGCGCTGGGCATTTTGGTGGCGGCGCCGCCCACCAATGGTCGCCGGAGCGACCACGGCGGCGATGGACGACGGCGGAGCTTGCAGGCTCGCGTGGAGGCGGCGGTAGAGAGCGAGAGAGAGAGGGCCAGGGGCACGGGGAGGACCGCCTGCTCACCCTGGTGCCTCTGGAGGTGACGGCGAGCGCGGGGGAGGTCGGAATCGGCGGCGAGGTGCGGTGGCCGGAGTTGCAGACGAGGCCCGATTCCGGCGACTCGGGGCTCTCCGGCGGCAGCCTTGTGGTGGAGGAGGTAGACGGCGTCGAGGCGGAGCTGTTGGTGGTGGCGGCCGAGCTTGGGGCGGCGCAGAACGGCGGCGACGGCGAGCTCTGGCCGGGCTAGGGTTTGCAGAGAAGCTCGCAGCGAGCAAGGGAGAGGAGAAGTGGAGAAGCTAGGGTTGTCCTCCGCGGCTCTGGGGGATTTGTAGAGGCTCGGGGGCGGCGGGGAGGATCCAGGCCGCCGGCAGCATCGGGTGGCCGGAGCAGCGCCACCCAGCTGCATGCCTGTGTGCGTGGAGAAGACAGGGGGATTTTTTTGTGAAAACCCCCCTGTTCTTCAGGGATTTCTCTGAAATTTAAAAAGAGGAAGGGTTTGAAGATTTTTAGGGTATTTGAACCCATATTTTTGAGGGGCTTTTTGCATCAGATTTTTCAATAGAGCAGAATACAACATTTGCAACTTTGTTTCAAACCATTTTGGTGCAAGATTTATCAAATTAAATGCAAATGCATGCATGCTTATGAACAAACCAGCAACATTATTTGATTAGCAAAGTTGGTCTGTTACAACTCAACCCCCCTTACAAGAATCTCGTCCCCGAGATTCCTAAGTTTTAGAAAAGAAGGCAGGGTACTCAGATCAGAGACGATCCTCTCGTTCCCAGGTTGCTTCTGACTCAGAGTGATGAGACCACTGAACTATCAGGAATTTGATGGGTTGACGCCGAGTTTTACGCTCGGCTTCATCAAGGATACAGACAGGATACTCTCGATAGGTCAGATCCTCTTGGAGATCAAGTGTTTCGTGATCAACACCACGGATGTGATCTTTGAAGCAACGTTTGAGTTGGGAAACATGGAAGACGTCATGAACTTCAGGAAAAGTTGGAGGGAGTTCCAACTTGTAGGCAAGTGTACCTTGTTTTGCAAGGATGCGGAAAGGACCAACATAGCGAGGAGCTAGTTTTCCTTTTATACCGAAACGATGGACACCTCTTAAAGGAGTGACTCGAAGATAAGCTTGCTCGCCAACCTCAGAGCGAACTTCTTGATGATGATGATCATAATTGCTCTTTTGACGAGACTGAGCAGCTTTCAAACGTTCTCGGATAATGCCAACTTGATCTTCTGCTTCCTTGATCATGTCCGGTCCAAAGAACTGTCTTTCACCGGTTTCTGACCAATTCAGAGGGGTTCGACATTTTCTTCCATAAAGAGCTTCAAAAGGCGCCATGCCCAATCTAGATTGGAAACTGTTGTTATAGGAGAATTCAGCAAATGGAAGGCACTTTTCCCAATTCTTGCCGAAGGATATAACACAGGATCTGAGCATGTCTTCAAGGATTTGATTCACCCTCTCGGTTTGACCACCAGTTTGAGGATGATAGGTTGTGCTAAATGAAAGACGAGTTCCCATAGCTTGTTGGAAACTGGCCCAGAACTTGGAAGTAAACAAGCTTCCTCGGTCAGAGATAATCCTCTTCGGAACACCATGAAGAGAGACTATTCGGGAAACATACAGATCTGCCAATTTGCTAGCAGTAATGTCTTCTCGGATAGGAAGGAAGTGAGCAACTTTGGATAGGCGATCAACGATTACCCATATAGCATTGCTTCCTTTCTGAGTTTTGGGAAGTCCGGTAATGAAATCCATGCCAATTTCATCCCATTTCCATTTAGGAGTAGATAGAGGTTGAAGAGTACCAGCTGGTCTTTGATGTTCAGCTTTTACACGACGGCAAACGTCGCATTCAGCTACAAAGCGAGCGATTTCTCTTTTCATCCGGGTCCACCAGAACCTTTGGCGAAGATCCTGATACATCTTTGTACTTCCAGGATGAATAGATAGAGGAGACTCATGAGCTTCTCGGAGGATAAGCTCTCTTAGGTTCTTTTTCTTTGGCACCACCAAGCGGTTACCAAAGTAAACAACACCTTGATCGTTGACGAAGAAACATTT
This sequence comes from Lolium perenne, assembly GCF_019359855.2. Lineage (NCBI taxonomy): Eukaryota > Viridiplantae > Streptophyta > Magnoliopsida > Poales > Poaceae > Lolium > Lolium perenne. Next base: position 221,514,283 of record NC_067247.2, read on the forward strand.
AGCATCTCCGCTAGCAATGTTCTCTTTGATCTTAGTGATACCCAAATCACGCTTCTGAGCGGCTTTGATCTGGTCTTCAAGAGAGGATTTCACCTCTAAGTTAGCAAGGAATCCCTGAGGAACAACCTCAAGATTGAGTCGTGCAAATTCCTCATGGAGGGCAGGCTGATATTGCTTGAGCATCAGATTGTTGCAATATGACTTCCAACTTAGCGCGTCAGCAACGACGTTGGCCTTGCCGGGCTGATAGTTAAGACCCAAATCATAGTCTTTGATGAGTTCCAACCATCTTGTCTGCCTGAGATTCAGATCTGTTTGGGTAAAGAGGTACTTCAGGCTTTGATGATCCGAGTATAACTCGCAACGATTACCGTAAAGGTAAGGTCGCCATTGCTTAAGAGCATGGACCACAGCTGCAAGCTCTAGATCATGAGTTGGATAATTGAGCTCATGTGGCTTCAATTGTCGAGAGGCATAAGCCACTACATGGCCATCTTGCATCAACACACATCCGAGCCCTTGAAGAGATGCATCACAGAAGATGACAAAGTCTTTGCTTGTGTCTGGAAGGACAAGTACAGGAACGGTAGTCAGCTTTATTTTCAGTGTCTGGAAACTTTCTTCAGCCTTTTCTGACCACTCAAACTTCTTATCTTTCTTCAGAAGATCAGTCATTGGTTTGGCGATCTTGGAGAAATTCTCGATGTATCGACGGTAATAACCCGCCAATCCAAGAAAACTCCGAATCTCTTTGGCTGACTTAGGAGTCTTCCAGTCAAGAACGGATTGAACTTTATCTGGAATGACTGCAACACCTTTTGCAGAGACCACATGGCCAAGAAAGATGAGCTCTTGTAGCCAGAACTCACATTTAGAAAACTTGGCATAGAGACGATGTTCACGAAGCTTTGTCAGCACCAAACACAAGTGTTCAGTGTGTTCTTCTTCGGTTTTGGAGTAGACCAGAATATCATCAATGTAGATAATGACGAATTTGTCAAGATACTCCATAAACACAGAGTTCATGAGCCGCATAAAAGTGGCTGGAGCATTAGTGAGGCCAAAGGACATGACAGTGTACTCGTAAAGACCATAACGAGTCATGAACGCCGTTTTTGGAATGTCCTCCGTTCGGATTTTGATTTGATGGTAGCCTGATCTCAAATCCATCTTGGAAAAGACTGTGGCACCAATCAATTGATCAAAAAGATCATTGATTCGAGGTAGAGGATACTTGTTCTTGATGGTTACTGCATTGAGCGGCCGGTAATCAACAACCAGACGCGGAACATTGGTATCCTTCTTCTTGACAAAGAGTGCAGGACATCCCCAAGAAGAAGTACTGGGTTGAATGTATCTTTTCCCTTCTAACTCTTCTAACTGCTTCTTCAGTTCAACCAACTCTTCTCGAGGCATACGATAAGGACGTCGTGAAACAGGAGCAGTTCCAGGAACCAGCTCGATGACAAACTCCACACTTCTATCAGGTGGCATGCCAGGTAATTCTTCCGGAAAGACATAAGGGAAGTCACAAACCACCGGAACATCAGAAATTTCAAGCGGAGGTAAGACGTCAAGAGCATACAACTCCGCATCAGGAATATGTACTGCTGATGGAGATGTTGCTGACGAAGACCAATACAGAATGGAGCTTCCGGAAAGATCGGTTAGAGTGAGAGACCTGGCTGCACAATCAATGACAGCCTGATATTTAGCTAGCCAATCCATGCCCAAAATGATATTAATGTCGGTTGACTTGAGGGCAATGAGGGGAATCGGAAAAAGAAGATATCCAATCTCGATTTTATTCCCTTGACTAACCATATTGGTATACCAACTAGAACCAGGGGAATGAACCATAAGAGGGGTAGGCATATCTTTAAAAGGAATCCCATGCAACTGAGCAAACTCTTGGGATATGAATGAATGCGATGCTCCAGAATCAAACAGAACTGTAGCTATAATGGAGTTGATTCGAAGCGTACCCATTATGACGCTTGGATCTGCTTCAGCTTCTTCAGCAGTAACATGGGTCAGACGACCATGACCAGCAACTGGAGGCTTAGTAAACTTCTTTGGTGGTGGATCACCACGAACAGAAGTATTGTGGGGGCACTCTTTCATATAGTGACCAGGTTGACCACAAGTGAAGCACGCACCACTGCCTGGAGTACCCGTAGCGGAACGATAGTTTGTTCCACCAGCATTGTTTGGAGCTTGTGGGCGAGGAGCATAACCAGAAGACTTTGGTGCATTAGGAGCACGAGGCACAGCACTGTATGGAATGAAAACACGACGGCGCTGATTGCCTGATCCAGAAGACTGAGAAGTATCTCGAGGACGCTTGCGAGTTTCCTCATACTCCACCTTTCCTCTTTCTGCCTTCATAGCCTTGTTGACAAGATCTTGGCAGGTTGGGAAGTCCAGGAGATGAAGATCTCGACGAAGTTCAGGATCCAGTCCTTTGCGGAACAAGGCTTGCTTCTTGGCATCAGTGGAAGTTTCTTCAGGAGCATAGCAGGCAAGACGATAGAAATTACCTTGGTAATCACAGATAGAACCACTGCCCTGCGTCAGCTTCAGAAACTCTTCTCTTTTCTCATCCATCAAACCCTCTGGGATATGATATGCATGGAAAGCAGCTTTGAAGTCTGGCCAAGTTACGACATGACCGGCAGGCTGCATCAACAGGAAGTTTTCCCACCATGAACCAGCAGCTCCTTCAAGATGGTAGGTGGCAAAGTTCACCCAATCTGCTTGAGCAGCGTGGGCAACCTCAAGCTTGCACTCGATGGTACGGAGCCAGTAGTCAGCATCAAGTGGCTCAGTGGAATAGCTGAACACTGGTGGGGTGAGGCGGATGAAGCTTCGGATCCCCACTTGTTCCTCATGACGCTGAGCTGTGTTCCGCTCAATCCTTTCAAGAAGCCTTATGTTGTCAGCACGATTGGTTTCGTACATGGCCATAAGTTGGACCATAGAAGGAGGAGGAGGAAGGTCAGCATTCTCCTCGGGAACATTTCCACGGTTATTGCCATGGTGATGACCACGGCCAGCACCACTTCTAGTACCGCCTGACATCCTGAGGAGAAAACAAAAACCATGAGACACGGATTCACCGGAAAGATTCAACAGGAGGATAACATGTACCAAATGCAATGAGCATGCTGACGGACAAGACATTTGATATGAAGATATATCATCGTATCGATCATAGTAGTTGAAAAAGCATACACAACGTATACACTACCAACCGACTCACATACCATGAAGATGGAATGCAAAGATGACATACCATCACCATATCTCATAAAGGCAAACAATTGGATGCTAAGCACCCGAAGAAAGAATAAAGGAACAATGCTTCAGATGAACTGAGGCATTCTGAAAACTCTGAGACAAGCAACCAACTACGGAGTACTGGAGAAAAATAACCCAAACCCGTGTATCCTAGAGATTTGAATTGATAGGAACGAAGAGAAACCTTTTTCCAATCAAAACCAGGTAAGATGACTCAGCATTAGAGTGACACCAGATAAGGAGTAAAAAGAATCCTATTCAGAGTTTTGCAAATAATCTTTACCTTTGAAATAGTTTTCACAACCACTAGACTCAACATCGACCAGTTAACAAGGGTTTCCTACAGGCAGTCCTGCTCTGATACCAAAACCTGTGGCACCCCCTGGATCAGGGTTAGACAAATACCAGATCTTCGTCTGACATAAGCCTAACCTCGAGCTCGAGAGACTACAGTGAGAGAATCGGTAACACAACAGTGACTCTACGACTCAAAAGAATATATTACAACTCTTAGTAGAGTAAGATCCAAATTATTACACGCAGAGGTCACTGACCCAACATTCAACAAGCAACGGAAGCAAATTATGTTATTCTAAATAACAAGATAGCAAAGGGCTTAAGAAGCCATAACATGAAGCGACGTCCCAGCCCATAAGTCGCAGGCTGCTGCCTGGGAACTCCAAACTAACCGTCGATATTAACGTAGAAACCACCTTCGGCTGTAGCAACTTCATCTGAAACAAAAGCATGCAAAGCTGAGTACATGGACTCAGCAAGACTTAGTACAACCTTTTAGCAAAGCGGGCATGCGGGCTTTCTGTAGATCTTCTTTTGCGTAAAGCCAATTTTCCTTTGTAAGATAAGAACCTTTAAAAGGGGATAAGAGAGCGACAACTCAATCTCTATTGATCATAATCTTGTATCCACCAATCTTCATCATCTCGAAGCACTATCCTCGGATCACCCCCTCAACACCCGAAGAAGGTATCCGTAAACACACATTGTTTGCCAAGTTTTACGATTAGATTAAAGTTGTCTATGATCACAGAATCCATTCCCAAGTCGTCCGTAACCGTGGACACGGCTTTTCGAAAAGATTTAACCCTGCAGGGGTGCACAACTTTACCCACGCGCGCCAATCGACTCTTAGTGCCAACGTTTAAGCTCTCTTCCTTGGAAAGCCGGCAGAGGGTGGTTGACCACGACCTTTACCTTGCTGTCGCCGAGACCATGAGTCACGCGCTAAGGATTATTCCGCCGTAACGGGTCAAGTCCCGAAGTCGGTCCTTAACGATGTGAGCCGAGGTGGGTTTCCCCAGAGGCCGCAACCCCCAGCCACCACGACCACGCTTACCTGCCTGTTATGTACCTTTAACCCCCAAGCAAAATGCAATGCATATGACCAGGTAACGCGCAAACTATGTGACTCATGGAATCTACTAGGCAAGTTAGTGAGTCGAGAGGGTACCATAATAGGGCCTCATGTGGTTGTACGCTCGGTCTTGGTTCAAGAGGCGAGAACTCGGTTCCTAGGGTCGGCAGAAACGAAACAACCCACCACATCCCAATGTGGCCTCTCGTCTGAGCCTTTAATCATGTTTATCATCATCTCTATACTTACCACGTCAACCTGTCATGCTAGATTCATTTCATTGTAAGGCTCCAGTCCGAAGACCGGAGTAGTAGCGTAACAAACTAAGCATGGCTAAGCATAAGAGATAAAGGCTCTCGCGACGCACACATGCTAAACCTAGTTATGCTAGGAGCAGTGGATCAGGGTATCGGGGCTACAAAGGTCGGACATGCAGCAGATATGGTAACTCTATCTATCGATAAAAGACAGTTGAATCGTATGCAATATGTAGGAACCACATATAAAAGCATTTCGAAATCATAGATGAACCAGGTTAGGGCTTGCCTTGTCCCTCAGCGGATGAGTACTGCTCTTCGGTGGCGTTGACGTCGGAATCCGGCTCAGATCCTATCGCGAAGAACCAAACACCGGAAAGGGAAATAAACAATCACCACATGGCATAATGCAATGCGCATCCAATATGAATGATATGTCGTATTAAAGGAATTAAGTAAACCCTAGGTGCATCGTCAGATTAAAGGGGTTCCGACATCGGACACCGCCATATGAAAGGGGTTAATTAGGGTTTCACTACATTTGCAAGTTCAAAGGTTGTAATGATGTATGAGTTACTCCTAAACTTGTAGAGAATGTTTTTCTGAACATTTCGATATATTATACGTCTTTTTCTGAATTAATATGAAAAAGATATGAATTATACAGATTTCTGAAATTGATAAATAGTAAAAATAGAAAAAGAAAAAGCTTTACTGCGTCATGCTGACGTCATCACGACCTTGAGCTCTCAGGTCGAGCAGCAATTGGCCGATTGAGGCCGTGATAGGGCGAGGGCGCGGGGGCAAACGACGCAGGGCGTCGCGCTGGGCATTTTGGTAGCGGCGCCGCCCACCAATGGTCGCCGGAGCGACCACGGCGGCGATGGCCGACGGCGGAGCTTGCAGGCTCGCGTGGAGGCGGCGGTAGAGAGCGAGAGAGAGAGGGCCAGGGGCACGGGGAGGACCGCCTGCTCACCCTGGTGCCTCTGGAGGTGACGGCGAGCGCGGGGGAGGTCGGAATCGGCGGCGAGGTGCGGTGGCCGGAGTTGCAGACGAGGCCCGATTCCGGCAACTCGGGGCTCTCCGGCGGCAGCCGTGTGGTGGAGGAGGTAGAAGGCGTCGAGGCGGAGCTGTTGGTGGTGGCGGCCGAGCTTGGGGCGGCGCAGAACGGCGGCGACGGTGAGCTCTGGCCGGGCTAGGGTTTGAAGAGAAGCTCGCAGCGAGCAAGGGAGAGGAGAAGTGGAGAAGCTAGGGTTGTCCTCCGTGGCTCTGGGGGGATTTGTAGAGGCTCGGGGGCGGCGGGGAGGATCCAGGCCGCCGGCAGCATCGGGTGGCCGGAGCAGCGCCACCCAGCTGCGTGCCTGTGTGCGTGGAGAAGACAGGGGGATTTTTTTGTGAAAACCCCCCTGTTCTTCAGGGTTTTCTCTGAAATTTAAAAAGAGGAAGGGTTTGAAGATTTTTAGGGTATTTGAACCCATATTTTTGAGGGGCTTTTTGCATTAGATTTTAAATAGAGCAAAATACAACATTTGCAACTTTGTTTCAAACCATTTTGGTGCAAGATTTATCAAATTAAATGCAAATTCATGCATGCTTATGAACAAACCAGCAACATTATTTGATTAGCAAAGTTGGTCTGTTACACCCTCTAATGAGTTTGTTTTGAGTTTGGTGTGGAGGAAGTTTTCAAGGATCAAGAGAGGAGGATGATATATGATCAAGAAGAGTGAAAAGTCTAAGCTTGGGGATGCCCCCGTGGTTCATCCCTGCATATTTCAAGAAGACTCAAGCATCTAAGCTTGGGGATGCCCAAGGAATTCCATTCTTCATCAACAATCTATCAGGTTTCTTCTCTTGAAACTATATTTTTATTCAGTCACATCTTATGTACTTTACTTGGAGCGTCTGTTTGTTTTTATTTTTGTTTTGTTTGAATAAATTCATGCTTGTGTGGGAGAGAGACACGCTCCGCTGGTTCATATGAACACATGTGTTCTTAGCTTTTAATGTTCATGGCGAAGGTTGAAACTGCTTCGTTAATTGTTATATGGTTGGAAACAGAAAATGCTCCATGTGGTAATTGGTATGATGTCTTGAATAACTTGATACTTGGCAATTGCTGTGCTCATATAGATTATGTTTAAGCTCTTGCATCATATACCTTGCACCTATTAGTGAAGAAATACATAGAGCTTGCTAAAATTTGGTTTGCATGATTGGTCTCTCTAAGGTCTAGATATTTTCTAGTAAAGTGTTTTAACAACAAGGAAAACAATGTAGAGTCTTATAATGCTTGCAATATGTTCTTATGTAAGTTTTGCTGTACTAGTTCGTACTTGTGTTTGCTTCAAACAACCTTGCTAGCCTAAGCCTTGTATTGAGAGGGATTACTTCTCATGCATCCAAAATCCTTGAGCCAAAAACTATGCCATTTGTGTCCACCATACCTACTACATGGTATTTCTCTGCCATTCAAAAGTAAATTGCTTGAGTGCTACCTTTATAATTTCTATCCTTTGTCTTTGCAATATATAGCTCATGGGAAAAATAGCCTAAAAACTATTGTGGTATTGAATATGTACTTATGTATCTTATTTCCTATTAAGTTGCTTGTTGTGCGATAACCATGTTCCTGGGGATGCCATCAACTATTCCACCTTTGTTGAATATCATGTGAGTTGCTATGCATGTTCGTCTTGTCTGAAGTAAGGGCGATTTACCATGAGTTGAATGGTTTGAGCATGCATATTGTTAGAGAAGAACATTGGGCCGCCAACTAAAGCCGTGATCCATGGTGGAAGTTTCAGTTTGGACAACAATCCTCAATCTCTTATGAGAATATTATCTGTTGTTGAATGCTTATGCATTAAAGAGGAGTCCATTATCTGTTGTCTATGTTGTCCCTGTATGGATGTCTAAGTTGAGAATAATCAAAAGCGAGAAATCCAATGCGAGCTTTCTCCTGAGACCTTTGTACAGGCGGCATAGAGGTACCCCTTTGTGATACTTGCTTAAAACATATGTATTGCAATGATAATCCAGGTAATACGAGCTAATTAGGACAAGGTGCAGGCACTATTGGTAATCTATGCATGAGGCTTGCAACTTGTAGGATATAATTTACATAATGCATATGCTTTATTACTACCGTTGACAAAACTGTTTCTTATTTTCAAAATAAAAGCTCTAGCACAAATATAGCAATCAATGCTTCCCTCTTCGAAGGGCCATTCTTCTACTTTTATGTTGAGTCAGTTTACCCACTTCTTTCTGTCTTAGAAGCAAACACTTGTGTTAACTGTACATTGATTCTTACATTCTTGCATATTTGCATTCATCATATTACTTTGTATTGACAATTATCCATGAGATATACATGTTACAAGTTGAAAGCAACCGTTGAAACTTAAATCTTCCTTTGTGTTGTTTCAATGCCTTTACTTCGAATTTATTGCTTTATGAGTTAACTCTTATGCAAGACTTATTGATGCTTGTCTTGAAAGTACTATTCATGAAAAGTCTTTGTTATATGATTCAGTTGTTTAACCATTGTCTTTACCATTGCTTTGAATCGCTGCATTCATCTCATATGCTTTACAAAAGTATGATCAAGATTATGTTGGTAGCATGTCACTTCAGAAATTATTCTTTTATCGTTTACCTACTCGAGGACGAGTAGGAACTAAGCTTGGGGATGCTGATACGCCTCCAACGTATCTATAATTTCCGATGTTCCATGCTTGTTTTATGACAATACCTACATGTTTTGTTCACACTTTATATCGTTTTGATGCGTTTTCCGGAACTAACCTATTGACGAGATGCCGAAGTGCCAGTTGTTGTTTTCTGCTGTTTTTGGTTTCAGAAATCCTACAAAGGAAATATCCTCGGAATCGGACGAAATCAATGCCCAACATCTTATTTTTCCCAGAACCTTCCAGAAAGTTAAAGGGGGATCAGAGGGGAGCCCTGGGGGCCCCACACGTGTGGGCGGCGCGGCCCAGGGGGGCGCGCCCCCTAGTGTGAGGAGGCCCCGTGGCCCCTCCGACTATGCCTCTTTGCCTATAAGTTGCCTCCTGACCTAAAACATCGACACCGATTGACGAAACCCGAGAAAACCTTCCAGAGCCGCCGCCATCACGAAACTCCAATCCGGGGGACATAAGTCTCTGTTCCGGCACCCTGCCGGGACGGGGAATTGCCCCCGGAGCCATCTCCATCGACTCCACCGCCATCTCCATCGCCATCGCTGTCTCCCATGATGAGGAGGGAGTAATTCACCCCTGAGGCTGAGGGCTCTACCGTATCTATGTGGTTCATCTCTCTCTTTGTGATCTAGTTGAATATCATCTATGTGCTACTCTAGTGATGTTATTAAAGTAGTCTATTCCTCCTCCATGATGTAATGTTGACAGTGTGTGCATCATGTAGTACTTGGTATATGCTATGATTGTGATCTCTTGTAGATTATGAAGTTAACTATTACTATGATGGTATTGATGTGATCTATTCCCCCTTTCATAGCTTGTCGTTGACAGTGTGCATGCTGTGTTAGTACTCGGTATAATTGCGTTGCTCTATCATGCACTCTAAGGTTATTTAAATATGAACATCGAATGTTGTGGAGCTTGTTAACTCCGGCATTGAGGTGCTCTTGTAGCCCTACGCAATTAATGGTGTTTTTCATCCAACAAGAGAGTGTAGAGTAGTTTTATTATGTGATCAATGTTGAGAGTGTCCACTAGTGAAAGTAGGATCCCTAGGCCTTGTTTCCAAGTATCGAATCTCCGTTTGTTTACTATTTTGTTGCATGTTTGCTTGCTGCCATATTTTATTCAGATTGCTATTACAACTCATATACATCCATACAACTTGTATTTCACTATCTCTTCGCCGAACTAGTGCACCTATACATCTGACAAGTGTATTAGGTGTGTTGGGGACACAAGAGACTTCTTGTATCGTGATTGCAGGGTTGCTTGAGAGGGATATCTTTGACCTCTTCCTCCCTGAGTTCGATAAACCTTGGGTGATCCACTTAAGGGAAAACTTGCTGCTGTTCTACAAACCTCTGCTCTTGGAGGCCCAACACTGTCTACAGGAAGAGAAGCGTGAGTAGACATCATGCATCTCCTCCACTCCGTTTGGATCTCGTAATTTTTCATATTTTCCAAAAACAGCAAAAACATTGTTCGGAAAGTAAAACGCGAACTTTTTATTACCAGTACTGTTACCTATTCAAAGTCGAACTCTGCCTTTGATAAAAGCTTCCGGTGTCACTACTCGAATAACATCAACATCTTCATTATAAGAATCTCCAGAGATATAATGCTTGAGTCTTTGTCCATTCACCACTTGTGTGGCATCGCCTTGGAGAGAACTAATTTTAATTGCTCCCGAACGATACACCTCCACAATGACATATGGTCCTTCCCATTTTGAGAGTAACTTCCCTGCAAAGAATCTGAGACGAGACCGATACAATAGGACTTTATCCCCAACATTAAATTCTCTTTTGATAATTCTTCTATCATGCCATTTCTTAACTTTCTCTTTAAAGAGTTTAGCATTTTCATAAGCTTCACTTCTCCATTCATCTAGAGAACTCAATTGTAGCAATCTTTTCTTACCGGCAAGTTTAGGATCTTTATTTAATTCTCTTACAGCCCAATAAGCTTTGTGCTCTAGTTCTAAAGGTAAATGACAAGCTTTTCCATAAACCATTTTATAAGGTGACATACCCATGGGATTTTTATAAGCAGCTCTATAAGCCCATAGTGCTTCCTTCAATTTAGTAGCCCAATTCTTTCTAGACTTATTAATAGTCTTTTGCAAGATAGATTTAATCTCTCTATTTGATAGTTCTACTTGCCCACTAGTTTGAGGATGATAAGCGGAAGCAATCCTATGATTAATACCATATTTAGCAAGAGTTTTTCTAAAACCACCATGAATAAAATGAGAACCTCCATCAGTCATAATATATCTAGGAACTCCAAATCTAGGAAAAATAATATCTAAAAGCATTCTTAAAGAGGTCTCACCATCAGCACTTTTTGTGGGTATGGCTTCCACCCATTTAGTAACATAATCAACAGCAACAAGTATATGAGTGTTACCTTCTGAAGAAGAGAAAGGTCCCATGAAGTCAAATCCCCAACAATCGAATGGTTCAATAACAAGAGTATAATTCATAGGCATTTCATTGCGTCTGGAGATATTACCAACCCTTTGACATTCATCACAAGATAAAATAAACTTCCTTGAATCTTTGAAGAGAGTTGGCCAATAAAAACCTGATTGTAGAACCTTTTGCGCGGTTCTATCTCCAGCTTGATGTCCTCCATAAGCACTACCATGACACTTACTCAATATCTCTTGTTGTTCATATTCGGGAACACATCTTCGCAGAATACCATCCACTCCTTCTTTATATAAGTGTGGGTCATCCCAAAAATAATGCCTCAAGTCATAAAATAATTTCCTCCTTTGCTGAGCTGAAAAGGTTGGAGGCAAGTACTTGGAAACAATAAAGTTAGCATAATCAGCATACCAAGGGCTATCTCGTGAGCTCACCTTTATTACAGCCAATTGTTCATTTGGAAAACTATCATTAACTGGAACAGGATCATAAGCAATATTTTCCAATCTAGACAAGTTATCAGCAACAGGATTATCAGCACCTTTCCTATCTACAATATGCAAATCAAATTCTTGCAACAGAAGCTCCCATCTAATAAGCCTTGGCTTAGCATCTTTCTTTTGCATTAGATATCTAATTGCAGCATGATCAATATGAATTGTAACTTCTGAATCAACAATATAGGATCTAAACTTGTCACAAGCAAAGACTACAACTAACAGTTCTTTTTCAGTTGTAGCATAATTTCTTTGAGCGGCATCAAGAGTTTTACTAGCATAATGAATAACATTTAATTTTTTATCTACTCGCTGTCCAAGAACAGCGCCTACAACAAAATCACTAGCATCACACATAATTTCAAAAGGTAAGTTCCAATCAGGAGGTTCAACTATAGGAGCAGTTGTTAAGGCTTTCTTTAGAGTTTCGAAAGCTTCCTTACATTCATCATCAAAAACAAAAGGTACATCTTTTTGAAGAAGATTAGTAAGAGGTTTTGAAATCTTGGAAAAGTCTTTAATAAACCTCCTATAAAACCAAGCATGACCAAGAACACTATGAATACCTTTAACATCCCTAGGATAGGGCATCTTCTCAATTGCTTCAACTTTAGCTCTATCAACTTCAATACCTCTCTCAGAAATTTTATGTCCCAATACAATTCCTTCATTAACCATAAAGTGGCATTTCTCCCAATTAAGAACAAGGTTAGTTTCTTCACATCTCTGCAAAACTTTATCGAGGTTTCGCAAGCAATTATCAAAAGAATTCCCATAGACAGAAAAATCATCCGTGAATACCTCTACAATATTCTCGCAAAAGCCATGAAAAATAGCAGACATGCATCTTTGAAAAGTGGCAGGAGCATTACATAAACCGAAAGGCATACGTCTATAAGCATAAGTTCCATATGGACAAGTGAAAGTGGTTTTCTCTTGATCTTTAGTTTTAACAGCAATTTGTGAAAACCCAGAATAACCATCAAGAAAGCAAAAATGAGTATTTTTAGATAACCTTTCTAACATTTGATCAATAAAAGGTAAATGGTAATGATCTTTCTTAGTAACCTTATTAACTTTTCGATAATCAATGCACATTCTATACCCTACAACTACTCTTTGAGGGATGAGTTCATCAATATAATTAGGTACAACAGTCATTCCTCCTTTCTTAGGAACACAATGCACATGACTAACCCATCTACTATCAGCAATAGGATTTATAATACCAGCTTCAAGAAGTTTTAATATCTCATTTCTTACCACATCCTTCATCTTAGGAATTAGACGACGCTGATGTTCAACAACAGGCTTTGCATCATCTTCCATATTAATGGCATGTTGGCAAATAGAGGGAGAAATCCCCTTCAAGTCATCAAGAGTGTAGCCAATAGCTCATCGGTGTTTCTTCAATAGTTCCAATAACCTTTCTTCCTCAATCTCTGAAAGCTTAGAACTAATAATAACAGGATATATTTTCTTATCATCAATATGAGCATATTTAAGATTATCAGGCAATGGTTTTAAATCAAAAACAGGATCTTCCTTTGGTGGTAGTGTTGTACCTGATCTTCTACCGGCAAGTCATGTTTAAGAATAGGTTGACGAAGGAAAATTTCATCAAGCTCATTTCTTTCTTCTCTAAAGACTTCACTCTCACTATTCTCCAAATGTTGCTGCAAAGGATTATTAGGAGCAAGAGCAATAGATGCACACTGTTCAATTCTAAAGTCATTATTAGGCAAATCAGCTTTATAAGGAGTTTTGGCAAATTTAGAAAAATTAAACTCATAAGATTCACCAGCAAATTTAGTCACAATTTTCTCTTTCTTGCAATCTATAACAGCTCCACAAGTATTTAGAAAAGGTCTACCAAAAATGATAGGACAATGCTTACTAGCAGCAGAACCAAGTACCAAAAAGTCAGCAGGATATTTAATCTTACCACATAGAACTTCCACATCTCGAACAATACCAATTGGAGAGATAGTTTCTCTATTAGCTAGCCGAATAACCACATCAATATCTTCAAGTTCACAAGAACCAATTTCGTGCATCATCTCCGTATAAAGCTCATAAGGAATAGCACTAATACTTGCACCAATATCGCATAAACCATAATAACAATGATCACCAATTCTAACAGATAGCATAGGAACACTAGTTTTCCTAGACTTATTAGGATGTGAAACAATATTAGAAGCATCTTCACAGAAAATAATATGACCATCTTCAACATTTTCAGTCACAAGATCTTTAACTATTGCAATAGCAGGTTCAACCTTTATTTGCTCTTCAGGTTCTATAGGTTTCTTTTCACTTTTATTAACAGCACTATTTATAACAGAGTACTCCTTCATTTTAGCAGGGAAAGGAGTTTTTTCAATATAAGCTCCAGGAAGAACATGATCAACAGTTTCAATTACAACACATTTATTTATAGATGAATCAATTTTATCTTTATACGGTTCATGATACTTATCAAAATTCTTCTTAGGTAATTCATAATGAGAGGCAAAAGCTTTATACAGATTTGCAACGACTTGAGAATCAAGACCATAAGTAGCACTAATATTACGAAATTTATCAGTATCCATAAAAGCTTCAATGCATTTATAATCATAATTTATACCTGACTCTCTATCTTTGTCGTTCTCCCATCCTTCAGTATTCTCCTGGATCCGATCAAGAAGGTCCCTTTTAAACTCTTCTTTGTTGCGTGTAAATGATCCAGAACAAGAAGTATCCAGCAAGGTCTTATCTTGAAAAGAAAGTCTTGCATAGAAATTATCAATGATAATATTACCAGGGAGCTCATGAATGGGGCATTTGAGCATTAAAGACTTCAATCTCCCCCACGCTTGGGCAATACTCTCTCCATCATGAGGCCAGAAATTATATATGTGGTTCCGGTCTTTGTGAATTTCACTTGGAGGATAGAACTTAGAATAAAATAGGGGCACAATATCATTCCATTCAAGAGAATCCCCATTATTCAGTAATTTATACCAATGTGCCGCTTTACCAGACAGCGATATAGAGAATAGTTTCTTCCTAACTTCATCCATAGCAATACCTGCACACTTGAATAAACCACATAATTCATGTAAGAACAGTAAATGATCACCAGGATGGACAGTTCCATCCCCCTCATAGCGGTTATCCACAACACGTTCAATAATTTTCATAGGTATTTTGTATGGAACCTCTTTCTCACCTGGCGCCCCATCCACTACCTTTGCAGTAGTAGTAGATTTTCCAAATAAAAATTCAAGAGAAGATCTCTCCATAATGAATTATAGCAGCAGGCAGAAATAAAATCAGCACGAACAGTAAAAGTTTCCCTTACCAATTCCACTTACCAATAGCGCTTCACTCCCCGGCAACGGCGCCAGAAAATAGTCTTGATTACCCACAAGTATAGGGGGTGTATCGTAGTATTTTCGATAAGTAAGAATGTCGATCCCAACGAGGAGCAGAAGGTGTTGACAAGCAGTTTCGATGAAGGATTCACTGTAAATGCTCACAGACAAGTATTCAGGGGGTTTTGATGTAGCAGATGAATAAAGTACAAGTAAGTAAAGTGTGAGAGTAATAATTGCAGCGAGTGGCCCAATCCTTTTTAGCACAAAGGACAAGCCGGTTTGTTTACTTATAATGACCAAACGTTCTTGAGGACACACGGGAATTTAGTCTAGTGCTTTCGCTTCATATAGCTGATTAATCTTCATTGTTTTGATAAGTGTTGTGTGGGTAGGACTAATACATACTTGTGATTATACCCCTTGCAAGCATCCGCAACTACAAGAAAGTAATTAAGATAAATCTAACCACAGCCTTAAACTCTGAGATCCTGCTATCCCTCCTGCATCGATATACCAACGGGGGTTCAGTTTTCTGTCACTCCGGCAACCCTGCAATTGGCAAACGAGTACAAGATGTATTCCCCTAGGCCCATAAAGTTGAAGTATCATGTAGTAGATGTTCACATGACACCACTAGAAGAATAACACCACAACTTAAATATCATAACATTGAATATTACTCAACCATAATTCACTACTAACATTTAGACTTCACACATGTCCTCAAGAACTAAACGAACTACTCACGAGACATTATATGGAACATGATCAGAGGTGATATGATGATGAATAACAATCTGAACATAAACCTTAGTTCAATGGTTTCACTCAATAGCATCAATAACAAGTAGAAATCAATACCGGGAGAGTTTCCCCGATCAAATAATCAAGATCCAACCCAAATTGTTACAGCGGTGACGATGTGCAGTGGTGGAGATGGCGGTGATGATGATGGAGATGATGGTGATGACGATGGAGATGATGTCCAGCTCGATGACGGTGACGATGACGTCGATTTCCCCCTCCGGGAGGGAATTTCCCCGGCAGATCTCAGCCTGCCGGAGAGCTCTTTTCTCTCTGGTGTTTTCCGCCCCGCAGAGGCGGCTGTGACTCTTCGCGACTATCCTCTGGAGCTTAGGTTTTTGGGATGAAGAAGTACACGAAGGAGAGGAGGCCAGAGGGGGCTGTGGGCCCCCTCCCCACATGGCGGCGCGGCCAGGGCAGGGCCCGCGCCGGCCTGTGAGGGGGGCCCATGGAGGCCCTCCTCGGCTCCTCCTTCTGGCTCTCTTCGTCTTCTGGAAAAATAGGATTTTTCATATAATTTCCCTCAATTGTTGATCTTCCGAAATATTGCATTCTGGCGGTGCTTTTTCCAGCAGAATCCTCACTCCGGTGCGCGATCCTCCAATATCCATGAAACATGCAAAATAGATGAAATAACTTAAGTATCACCTCTAAATATGAAATATATCAATGAATAACAGTAAATTATGATATAAAATAGTGATGCAAAATGGACGTATCATGTCCCTTTGGCTATGTTCTTGTTGTCGAACCTTTATGTTGTCGAACCATGATGTTGTCTGAACCTTGATCTTCTCGAACCTTCATGTCGTTGAACCTTATTGTAATTGAAACCTTGATGTCGTCGAACCTTATTTATCGTTTGAACCATTATGCTGTGTCAATGTGTGGTACATATTCAGTGCAATGTTGTACTCAAAATTGTTGGAGTATGGTAGGATTTTTCATGGTTTTAACACAAGTCAATGTGTGGCGCCCTTCCCACTGGCGCCACACTACACTGTGTGGCGCCCGTGGCATCGGCGCCACACGTGCCAACTTATATCAACTTTTGGGTCGAAAACATCCAGGGGCTCCGGACGATAAGTCCTTAGCCGTTTTGGCGAGGCTCTTTGTGTGGCGCCCGTGGCATCGGCGCCACACATGCTAGTGTGGCGCCCGTGTCATCGGCGCCACACGTGCCAACTTATATAAACTTTTGGGTCGAAAACATCCAGGGGCTCCGGACGATAAGTCCTTAGCCGTTTTGGCGAGGCTCTTTGTGTGGCGCCCGTGGCATCGGCGCCACACATGCTAGTGTGGCGCCCGTGTCATCGGCGCCACACATGCTAACATAAATCAACTATTGGGTCGAAAACATCCAGGGGCTCCGGACGATAAGTCCTTAGCCGTTTTGGCGACCCTCTTTGTGTTGCGCCCGTGGCAGCGGCGCCACACATGCTAGTGTGGCGCCCGTGGCATCGGTGCCACACATAGAGCATTGCCAAAACGGCTAAGTCCCAGATGATTTGTCTTACAGTATGTTCTGGCCAATTACAAATGCATGTGTGGCGCCGATGGGAGCGGCGCCACACACTGCAGTGTGGCGCCAGTGGGAAGGGCGCCACAGATTGACTTGTGTTAAACCATGAAAAATCCTACCATATTCCAACAAAACTACCATCGTGTCAAAAGCTATTTCATACACACATCATATCAACAACAATTTCGTACACACATCATAGACATAACATCATCATACCTAACATCGTAGCACATAGTTTCATACAATTTAAGATAGAATTCAAACAACACGAAGCAACGAAGATAGAGTTCACAACACTCTAAGTTCTAACTATCGGTGTCCGAGCCGGATTCGCCGGTGTGGTAGTGCACGCGGCAGGCTGTGTCATCGAACACCTTGACTATCATCTCGCCGTCCCCCTCGTAGAGGAAGGTGAGCTGGCAACCGGGCTCGAGAGCGAGGTCACGGACGAACTTGTCCCACCCCGTGTGCAGGTACATCTTGCCCTGCCCGTCGAACAGGACCTCCACGGGCCAGCGACAGAAGGTGCAGCTAGCCTCCCGTAGCTGCAACTGCGCCGGCTCGACGCCATCGACGAACTCGGCGAACTTGTCCGGTAGCCGCTTGATGCCGAATGGGTCTTCGTCGATGCGGAGGAGGAACTCGAAGCAGCGTTCGTCATGCGAAGACGAGGAGGGTGCAGGTGACGGTGAGCGTGGGGCCGTTGCTGCTCCACAGCGGCGGCCCCTTCCCCGGCCCCGGGGGCGCCCAGGGCCGCGGCCTCGACCGCCTCGCCGGCCACCGGGACCGGCCATCCTACATGTTTACATGTTTGAACCATATTATGACCCATTCCACTAACAAATATGAGTTACTCCATCACAAATACTAGGCATATGTAACACATTTGAATGCATTTCCTAGGTAAATATTACACATTTCAACACATACATACATAGGGTTCATACACATACATGTCAAATTTAATATCTAGGTTTCAACAAATCTATGGTTCAAACACATGCATACATGAGGCTACCATCTCCAACACAAACACTACAATATAGACTGCACAAAAAAATTCCATGTCTAGGGTTCATGTCTAGGGTTCATGTCCAAATCTAGCAAGATCTATGAAATTAGTGGATGAATGGAGAAGATTCGAAGGGGATTACCTTGAGAAATGGATGGGGAACGATCTCCACGGACAGATCTGGTGATTTGGTGGTGGATTTGGTGGGGAGGAGAGGGGGGAGAGAGAGAGCCGGCCGCCTATGGGAGAGAAGAAGAACAGAGGGAGAAAGAAAGAAGAAGGGTCGGGCTGGGCGAGCGCGCGCGGCCAAACTTAAGTGGATGTGTGGCGCCCTTGCCACGGGCGCCACACTTTCAAAGTGTGGCGCCGGAGAGAACGGCACCACACATGCTGCCACGTCGGATCGGGCTCACCAGCTCAGCGTCGACGGGCCACGTCGGATGGGTTTGTGGCGCCGCCAGCACGGGCGCCACATGGGCATGTGTGGCGCCCATGAGAGGGGCGCCACACAAAAGGGTTAGGAGGATCAGTCTGTGCTTTTCTTTCACTTTTGGGTTATTTTTGTGCAAATCGCCTTTTCTCTCTGCTCGGTTGGCTGTCAGCTGTACTGGATGGGTCCAGGTGGTTAAGTTTTGAAAAAAATGCATAACATATTGTGGTCGCTGCTAGGCAAATTATCTAAAAAATGGGGAAATGGAAGCTCCTAAAGTCATTGCTTTGTTCGTTGTGTACGTACATTGACTGAACTTTTATGCGAATGGTTCCAGCGTAGTGTTAACAAATGGGAACCAAAAAAACGTGTAGAGCGGGCAGTGGAACCGACGATATCAACTTTTATTTCGTATGCCATAAGAAATCCAGACACGGGAAAATTGAGAATCATAACCAACAAAGATGGCATATTTGTTTGAATCCGATAATAATAGACCACTATGTTATGTGGTAAAGTACTTGGTAAAAATGACAATTAAAAGACAACCACGTTGTACACAAACACATTAAAAAGATCGAGATCAGGCAGTAGGAAGAAGGAAAAATGATGGTCCCGATCCGTTGAGGTTCTTCTATTCGTCGATGAATTGGATAAATTGAGCTGGTAAATTGCTAGAGGTATTTTTTAGGGCAACAAATCAAAAAGCAAATCAGACGATGGATTGTGATTCCTTGGAGTAGGTCGGAGATTACACCGCTGTAAGACGGCCTCCATGTTTAACACCGTCGAAGGTGTGGCGGAATTGTAGACCTTCTAATCCATAGCCATGCCTGTTAGGGAGCAGTGTAAAATTTTAGCAATAAAAATTGTATAAAGTTGTATTCTTTCGCTGCCAAAAAATTATGAAACTAGATCCGTCAACCCATAACTAAGAACTTACTGATATGTTTGTTTTAGTTCGAACCGTGACCGTGGCTAAGTTGCCGTTTTAATATGGACCGTGACCGTGTCTAATTTGTCGTTTTACTTTGGACCGTGACCGTACCTAGCTTGTCATTTTCTAAAAAACTTGCATCTTAGGGGGGAACAAGTTTCTCTCTCGACACCACTTAGGGTTAGGGTTTTGAGAGTGCGATAAACTTGAACCTATCTAAACTCAACTAGGGTTTTCGAGAAGAGAGGGGGACAATCTACCTCTCAACTTAAGTTGCATGATTGAATTCAAACAAGTTGTGTTTGAATTTCAAATTCAAACATCAATTGAATATATTATGATTCAAATATGGATAATTCATTAAATAATTGAATAATCAAGAATATAAAATAATATAACACATATATAAAGCTCATTAGAGAAACCTTGAGCTTTATTGATTAACACACATGATACAAAGTCAATTACAATATTCTTATGAATTATAACCATTACAATACATTACAGAAATTAAAAAGAAATGAAAAAGAAAATGAAAATTACAAAGATGTGCAAATAACTAAACTACTAGCTTGATTCTTCATGAATTCTCGATCAACCCTTAATGAAGAATTCTTGGAGCATCCATTTGATCCCTGCATATAAACACAACAAATAGAAAAGCAAGTTATGCCAAGTGGCAAAGCCATTTGGCAGGTTAGCAAATAAAGGGATTTGAGAGGATAATCTCAACACCGCCGGGAAAGCCAAGCCAAAAGACCAAGTCCCAACCTGTGAAGCACACAGGCAGCTCACAGGGTGTGCTGCGTGTCTCACAGCACACACACAACCAGGGGTGAAGTACCCAGGAAATGGAGTGCTGTCGACCAGGAGAGCAAGGAGAGGGCCATATATAAACTTTCCACAGCCTAAACCCTAGAAATCCATCGACAAGTCTCCAAGGGTAAGCACAACCAGAGCCTTAGAACATGAAGAACAAGAAGAACACCAAAGCTCTTCCATCCATCCAAAATTCATCAAACCATCCAGAACAGTTCCAACAGGAACTGTGCTGTTGAGCAAGTTATCAGAAGAAGCATCACAAGCCAACAGGAAGAGCAGGGCAAGCTTCACACATTAACCAGAAGCAAACCCTCTACATCAGCAAATAAACTAGGAGCTGGAGTGAGGTATACACAAATGATCCTGAGCAAACACATGTTTTGCTCATCAATAAGCATACACATGCATCACAGAAGCAAAAGAGGGTGGAACCCTGTTTGTACTATCACTTGGTTGCAAAACCATTTGGTGCCAGCAAACAAAAGAAAGGCTAGCAGGAAAACAACCAAGGGAACACTGGTTGTGTCAACACAGTGACACAACCAGAGAAATCCAACAAGAATTTAATCCTATTTAGCCACCCAAAGTCACCAAGCACCTAATAGTTTAGCTACACCATCAGAATGGTAGAAATATAAGTTTTCTGCAAGCATTTGTCAACATCAAAGCAACTATCCATAAACAGCAAGCCACCTGAGGTGGGAGCTACCAAAACAGCAAGGAATTGCTGTTGAGGTTACCTCAACCACAAACTCATCAAGTCAACATCATATCATTACCCAGAAGGGTTCAAACTCAAAGGGAGCTAGGGTTCCCAATAAATGATTGGAATCCCTCTAGCTCTAACAAATACACTTATATGATCATTACTGCAAGGCAGTTCACATCATTTATCTATTGAACGAATTAGAACTACACAGATAAATGAAACAGACAAGTAAACCATGCACCAGACCTTGCAGATGATCCAATGGATCATTGCGAGCAATAACAGGGGCTAAGCAAGCACAAGTATACACCAGCACATGCCAGTGTGTCACACAGACATAAGGAAGAGCATCTGTGAGACACAAGCATGGAACAACAGCCTATTACCAAGCAACTGATGATCATAGGATCATCAGGGCTTGACAGAGCTTGTTAGAGCCAAGCCTAGCACCAATACATTAATCATATGAATTAAATAGCCACTGAAGAGGAACAATTGCATCACAGATAATCAAATAAATCATATCCAGAAGCTAACCATCCAGAGGGGGAGCTATCTAGCCAATATTCATGCTCAACATGGCATTTCTATGAAGCATAGCACAATGAAGCACACACCAAGGGCACTGGAACTTGCTAAAAAGCAAGAACTACTCATAGTAGTGAGCCAGGAGGGCCAGAACAATCACCTAGCACAAGGATGAAGCAAGAGTAATGGCTAGGATCGACCAGGAGAGCATCTAGATAGACAGTAAGCCATGGCATTGAGCAGGTAGAGCAACAGTAGTAGTAGCTAGCAACCATGGCAGCCGCAGAGAGCCCAGCAGCACACGCCCAGCAGCAGCACACGCACAACAGCAGCACATGCACAGCAGCAGCCCACAGACAGCAGCAGCACATGCACAGCAGCATCAGCACATACACAGCAGCATCAGCACATGCACAGCAGCAACAGCCAGTAAAGCAGTAGCAGCAGCACGACATGGCCTCTCCATGAGGAGGAGCAACCCCAGCTCAAAACAGAAGTAGGAGGAGGAACAGATGAAGGAGAGAAGAAGAAGTGCACATACCAGGGCGAGCAGACAAGGGTCGAGGCCATGGTGGCCATGGCGGCACACGCCGGGCGCACGGCAGCGCCAGGCCAGGACAAGCCACAGCTTGACCAGCACCGCAGCGCCCTGCAACACCACATCGAGGCCACGGCAAGCACCGCAACGCCAGGGACTTCGGCGAGCGGCGAATCGCCGCGAGCCGTGCAACCCTAGTTGCAGTAGGGTTGGGGTGCGAACGGAGGCAGCCTCCAACCACTGATCGACGCGGACCATCTGGTGCGCCGTTGAGTGGCGAGCCAGATGCGACCGGTCTCGTCGCCGGAGGCGGCCAGAATAATGCGGCGACGGCGGAGGCGACGCGGGTCGCCAGAGCGAGAGAGAGAGGATTAGGGTTCGTCGAAGCGGCGCGGTGGAGAAGGGAGTGAGCGACCGAATGGGTCGGTTGGACCCGAGTGGGTCTAACCCAACCTGTTGTGCTCCACTGACAGGTGGGCCCAGGGGAATTTCTGTCTTTTCAGAAATGGCCCAATTAATTAAATCTCTCCAGGAATTATAGAAAATAATTATAACTCTAAAAAAAATTATGTAAACCACACAGCATAAAATTCTCTACCATAATAAAATATACAATAGAAATTGTTGAGACCAATAAAATTGGACCATAATTTAAGGCAAAGAATAAAGATTAAAATTAATCATTAAAAATAACACACCTTATTTTTAATGATAAAATAAGTCCATAAAATTCTTTTGGACTTTAAAAACACCTTGGCAACATTCCAAGGTAGTATTTTTTGCCTTAAAAAGAGTATCCCTAAATTATTCTTAGTAATCACTTCCGACATGAAATAATAAAGCATCGGGAAGGGGGCAACAAACCCTGAAAGCCGAAAGCATGCATATTTGCTTCTTTCACCATTGCCCTTATCAGACAATGATGCTTCTTTCAGAAACAGAGGATCAGGGTCAATCCAAAGCATCCAACTGCATTACATCGCGGTTGCCAGGCAAGTTCATCGCTTGCTCATGTCATTTAAGTATTTTTACTAAATTACTTGCAAAGTAGTATACTTATCACTCTTGCATGAAAATCAAAAATACTATTTTCATAAACTATGAATATGACTAAGTGGTGGGCAATGGAACCATGGTATGTGTTGATATGGTGGAGGTTCCCTTGCAAGGGTTTATATCCATCTAGGATTAACAACAAATGTCGTCCAGTGATTCTTGTGCCGTAATACCCGTATTAACCATAAGATCTGGAATGGGACGGGGTAGTCAAGTGTGTTCTCTCCTCTCGTTCATCAACGGATGCGCTTACCGTAGAAACTTGAGCCAGAGAAGGACAAGCGGTAGGGTGCACTACAAGAAAAGTTGCCATGGCCGACGAAGTTGAAGTCGCGCCGCGGTTGCTGGTGCACCATGGCCGACGATTTTTGGTCTCTCCGTGGTGCATGTCAATTTTATTCTCGTTTTTGAGGCCACCTAGCCCGACGAAAGTGGCCAAAACGTCGCGTATGGTGGCCCGGGACATGGTGCATCATGAATTCTCGGGTTCGCTGGCCGAGTCAACGCAAATCCGCACCGCCCAGGGATGTCGGGCCCAGATGGCAGCCTCTCTAGCATTGTTTGTTTTCTCGATCGCTCCATCTCGTTCAACGCTCTCCGATCGAGCCGTTTACGATGCAGGATCATGGGTCCCGCATGTCATCCTCTATGAACCAAAATTATTTCTATTCTTGGATTTTTTTTGACCCCCTGATTTCAGGCTACTTCCTTTTTCTTTTGATCTCGTGCCGCCTTGGAAACGTGATACCGCGGCAGCTAAATGGGACCCGCATGTCATCCACTATGAGCAATCAACTTTATTTTCTTAGAGTTATTATTAGCACCTCATATTTGGTCACTTGCCTTTTTTCTTTCAATCCCCTGCCGCCTCTCAAATGGTGATACCGCTGATGCTAAATGGGACCCGCATGTCATCCTCTATGTACTATAAAACTTTCTTTTCTTGGATTTTTTCTAGCACCTCATATTTGGTCACTTGCCTTTTTCTTTCGATCCCCTGCCGCCTCTCAAATGGTGATACCTCTGCTACTAAATGGGACCCGCATGTCATCCTCTATGTACTATAAAACTTTCTTTTCTTGGATTTTTTTGGCACCTCATATTTGGTTACTTGCCCTTTTCTTTTGATCCCCTGCCGCCTCTCAAACGGTGATACCGCTGATGCTAAATGGGACCCGCATATCATCCTCTATGTACTATAAAACTTTCTTTTCTTGGATTTTTTGGCACCTCATAGTTGGTCAATTGCCCTTTTCTTTCGATCCCCTGCCGCCTCTCAAACGGTGATACCGCTGCTGCTAAATGGGACCCGCATGTCATCCTCTATGTACAATCAAGTTTCTTTTATTGAATTATTTTTGGCTCTTGATATTTGGTCACTTGCCTTTTTCTTTCGATCTCATGCCACGTTTGAAACGTTGAGGAACCTGCTGGATCATGGGACCCGCATGTCATTATCTATGTGCTATAAAAGTTTCCTTTGTTGGATTTTTTTCACCCTCTGATTTTTGGCTATTTGCCTTTTTCTTTTGATCCCCTGCCCCCTTTGAAACGTTGAGTAAGCTGCTGGCTCATGGGATCTGCATGTCATCTTCTATGTCCATCAACTTTCTTTTCTTGGATTTTTTGACCCCCTAATTTCTAGCTACTTTCTTTTTCTTTTGATCTCAAGCCGCATTTCAAACATTGAGACCGCTGCTGCAAAATGGGACCCACATGTCATCCTCTATGTACAATAAATCTTGGATTATTTTTGGCTCCTGATATTTGGTCACTTGCCTTTTTCTTTCGATCTCATGCCGCCTTAGAAACGTTGAGTAAGCTGCTGGCTCATGGGTCCCGCATGTCATCCTCTACGAACAATAAAAGTTTCCTTTCTTGGAGTTATTCTTGGCCTTAGAAACGTTGAGTAAGCTGCTTGCCTTTTTCTTTTGATCCCCTGCCCCTTTGAAACGATGAGGACGCTGTTGGCAGGTCGGTCCCACATGTCATCCTCTATGAACAATAAAAGTTTCCTTTGGTGGATTTATTTTTGACCCCTAATTAATTTCTGGCTATTTTGTTTTTTTTCTTTTGATCCCCTGGCGCCTTGGAATCGTTGAGGATGCTGCTGCCTCATGGGTCCCGCATGTCATCCTCTCAGAAAGGTAAATGTTTCTTTTCTTGGATTTTGTTTACCAACTGATTTTTGGCTTATTTTTTCTTTCGATCTCCTGCCGCCTTTAAAACGTTGACGACGCTGCTGGCTCACGGGTCCCACATGTCAGCCTCTATAAACAATAAACGTTGAGGATGCTGCTGCCTCATGGGTTCCGCATGTCATCCTCTCAGAACGATAAATGTTTTCTTTTATTGGATTTTTTTACCAACAGATTTTTGGTTTTTTTATTTTCGATCCCCTGCCGCCTTTGAAACGTTGACGACGCTGCTGGCTCATGGGTCCCCGATGTCAGCCTCCCCGTACAAGAAACATGTGATATCTTATTTTACAGACAATAAACATTGTATTTCGCTCTGAGCTATTATAAACGGATAAATTAAATCTTTATATTTACATAAACAAACTTATATGTTGAATCTCCTTGTTTTTTGTTTTTGCGACGCATAGGACTTTCCTGTTTTTTTTTTGAGAAAAATCCAAACTTTCCTGTTTTGGAGTGGGCTGAAATTGTACGAGTCAAAAGGCCCAGCAGGATAGTTCGAAGGCCCAGAGGTCCAGATGCAGCCCAATTGAAATCTTTCTTTTTTTGGATTTTTTCACCCCCTGATTTCTGGCCGCTTCATTTTTCTTTTGGTCATGTGCCGCCTTGGAAGCGTTGAGACCGCTGCTACAAAATGGGACCCGCATGTCATCCTCTATGTACAATAAAGTTTCTTTTCTTCGATTATTTTTGGCTCCTGATATTATGTCACTTGCTTTTTTCTTTCGATCCCCTGCCGCCTCTCAAACGGTGATACCGCTGCTGCTAAATGGGACCCGCATGTCATCCTCTATGTACTATCAAACTTTCTTTTCTTGGATTTTTTTGGCACCTCATATTTGGTCACTTAATTTTTTCTTTCGATCCCCTGCCGCCTCTCAAACGTTGATACAACTGCTGCTAAATGAGACCCGCATGTCATCTTCTACGTACATTCAAGTTTCTCTTCTTGGATTATTTTTGGCTCGTGATATTTGGTCACTTGACTTTTTCTTTCGATCTCATGCCACGTTTGAAACGTTGAGGAACCTGATGGCTCATGGGACCCGCATGTCATCCTCTATGTGCTATAAAAGTTTATTTTCTTGGATTTTTTTCACCCTCTGATTTTTGGCTATTTCCTTTTTCTTTTGATCCCCTGCCGCCCTGGAAACGTTGAGTAAGCTGCTGGCTCATGGGACCCGCATGTCATCCTCTATGTCCATCAACTTTCTTTTCTTGGATTTTTGAGCCCCTAATTTCTAGCTACTTTCTTTTTCTTTTGATCTCAAGACGCATTTGAAACATTGAGACCGCAGCTAGAAAATGGGACCCGCATGTCATCCTCTATGTACAATAAATCTTGGATTACTTTTGGCTCCTGATATTTGGTCACTTGCCTTTTTCTTTCGATCTCATGCCGCCTTTGAAACGTTGAGTAAGCTGCTGGCTCATGGGTCCCGCATGTCATCCTCTACGAACAATAAAAGTTTCCTTTCTTGGAGTTATTTTTTACCCCTAATTTCTGGCTATTTGCCTTTTTCTTTTGATCCCCTGCCCCCTTTGAAACGATGAGGACGCTGTTGGCAGGTCGGTCCCACATGTCATCCTCTATGAAAAATAAAGGTTTTCTTTGGTGGATTTATTTTTTACCCCTAATTAATTTCTGGCTACTTCCTTTTTTTTTCTTTTGATCCCCGGCCGCCTTGGAATCGTTGAGGATGTTGCTGCCTCATTGGTCCCGCATGTCATCCTCTCAGAACGGTAAATATTGCTTTTCTTGGATTTTGTTTACCAACTGATTTTTGGCTTACTTTTTCTTCGATCTCCTGCCGCCTTTAAAACGTTGTCTACGCTGCTGGCTCACGGGTCCCACATGTCAGCCTCAATAAACAATAAACGTTGAGGATGCTGCTGCCTCATGGGTCCCGCAGGTCATCCTCTCAGAACAATAAATGTTTTATTTTCTTGGATTTTTTACCAACTGATTTTTTTTCGATCACCTGCCGCCTTTGAAACGTTGACGACGCTGCTGGCTCATGGGTCCCCGATGTCAGCCTCCCCGTACAAGAAACATGTGATATCTTGATTATTTTGTAGACAATAAAAAGTGTACTTTACTCTGAGCTATTGCAAACGGATAAATTAAATCTTTGTTTTTCATAAACAAACTTATATGTTGAATCTCCTTGTTTTTTATTTTTGCAAAGCATAGGACTTTACTGTTTTTTTTGAGAAAAATCCGAACTTTCCTGTTTTGTAGTGGGCTGAAATTGTACGAGTCAAAAGGCCCAACAGGATAGTTTGAAGGCCAGATGTCCGAATGCAGCCCAATTGAAATCTTTCTTTTCTTGGTTTTTTTTTACCCCCTGATTTCTGGCTACTTCATTTTTCTTTTGGTCCTGCGCCGCCTTGGAAATGTTGATACCGCTGCTGCAAAATGGGACCCGCATGTCATCCTCTATGTACAATAAAGTTTCTTTTCTTGGATTATTTTTGGCTCCTGATATTTGGTCACTTGCCTCTTTCTTTCGATCTCATGCCGACTTTGAAACGTTGAGGAAGCTGCTGGCTCATGGGTCCCGCATGTCATCCTCTATGAACAATAAAAGTTTCCTTTGTTGGATTTATTTTTTACCCTACTTAATTTCTGGCTATTTCCTTTTTCTTTTGATCCCTTGCGCCTTGGAATAGTTGAGGATGCTGCTGCCTCATGGGTCCCGCATGTCATCCTCTCAGAAAGGTAAATGTTTCTTTTCTTGGTTTCGTTTGCCAACTGATTTTTGGCTTATTTTTTCTTTGGATCTCCTGCCGCCTTTAAAACATTGACGACGCTGCTGGCTCATGGGTCCCCAATGTCAGCCTCCCCGTACTGCAAATCCTCTTTATGCAAAGGTTGAAGATGCTGCTGCCTCAAGGGTCCCGCATGTCATCCTCTTAGAACGATAAATGTTTATTTTCTTCGATTTGTACCAACTGATTTTTGGTTTATTTTTTCTTACGATCCCCTGCCGCCTATAAAACGTTGACGACGCTGCTGGCTCATGAGTCCCTGATGTCAGCCTCCCCGTACAAGAAACATGTGATATCTTAATTATTTTGCAGACAATAAATAGTGTATTTCGCTCTGAGCTATTGCAAAGGGATAAATTAAATCTTTGTTTTTACATAAACAAACTTATATGTTGAATCTCCTTGTTTTTTGTGTTTGCCAAGCATAGGACTTTCCTATTTTAGATTGGGCTTAAATTGTACGAGTCAAAAGGCTTCCAGCAGGATAGTTCGAAGGCCCAGATGTCCAGATGCAACCCACTTGAAATCTTTCTTTTCTTGGATTTTTTGACCCCCTGATTTCTGGCTATTTCCTTTTCCTTTTGGTCCTGTGCCGCCTTGGAAACTATGAGACCGCTATTGCAAAATGGGACCCACATGTCATCCTCTATGTACAATAAAAGTTTCTTTTCGTGGATTATTTTTGGCTCCTGATATTTGTCACTTGCCTTTTACTTTCGATCTCATGTCAACTTTGAAACGTTGAGACCGCTGCTATAAAATGGGACCCACATGTCATCCTCTATGTACAATAAAAGTTTTTTTGGATTTTTCTGGCACCTGATATTTAGTCACTTGCCTTTTTCTTTCGATCTCATGCTGCATCTGAAACGTTGAAGAAGCTGCTGGCTCGTGGGTCCCGCAAGTCATCTTCTATGTAGAATAAAAGTTTCCTTTCTTGGATATATTATTTTTTACTCCTAATTTCTGGCTACTTCTTTTTCTTTTGATCCCGTGCCACCTTGGAAACGTTGAGACGGCTGCTGCAAAATGGGATCCGCATGTCATCCTCTATGTACAGTAAAGTTTCTTTTCTTGGAGTTATTTTTGGCTCCTGATATTTGGTCCAATAATGCTAGAGCTACGTAAAATTCTTTACGGGATAAACTTACGGACTGACGTGGGTGGATTCTGTTGGTTCGGATTTGGTTGTCTCCCGTGATTTTAGGAACATAATTTCCCCCCTAAGCACCACATAATCCCGTAAGCTTTTTTACGTAACAAACTTCCCGTAACTCTAGTATTTGGTCACTTGCCTTTTTCTTTCGATCCCATGCCACCTTTGAAACGCTGAGACCACTGCTGCAAAATGTGACCCGCATGTCGTCCTCTATTTACAAAAAAAGTTTCCTTTCTTGGAGTTATTTTTTACCCTAATTTGTGGCTACTTCCCTTTTTTTTATCCCCTTCCGCCTTTGAAACGTTGAGGACTCTGCTGGCTCATGAGTCCCACATGTCAGCCTCTGTGAATAATAAACCTTTCCTCTTTGAACAGTAGCATTGATGAACTGAATGTGAACATCCGTTACAGGCTTTTTTTAGTAGATAATGTCAACCAATTGCTAGCTTCTATATATATCACTAGTAGTACATACATCCCGAAAGCATTAGAATATTAGACCATGTTCACAAGAATAACATCAAGTCTGAAGTACATTAACCGAGTGATAAAATATATTAACCATCCAGAGGGGGAACTATCTAGCCAATAGTCATGCTCAACATGGCATTTCTATGAAGCATAGCACAAGGAATCACACACCAAGGGCACTGGCACTTGCTAAAAAGCAAGAAGTACTCATAGTAGTGAGCCAGGAGGGCCAGAACAATCACCTAGCACAAGGATGAAGCAAGAGTAATGGCTAGGATCGACCAGGAGAGCATCTAGATAGACAGTAAGTCATGGCATTGAGCAGGTAGAGCAACAGTAGTAGCAGCTAGCAACCATGGCAGCCGCAGAGAGCCCACCAGCACATGCCCAGCAGCAGCACACGCACAGCAGCAGCACTTGCACAAAAGCAACAACCAGTAAAGCAGTAGCAGCAGCACGAC
Source organism: Lolium perenne (assembly GCF_019359855.2). Lineage (NCBI taxonomy): Eukaryota > Viridiplantae > Streptophyta > Magnoliopsida > Poales > Poaceae > Lolium > Lolium perenne. Next base: position 221,544,641 of record NC_067247.2, read on the forward strand.
ATGGCCTCTCCATGAGGAGGAGCAGCCACAGCTCAAAACAGAAGCAGGAGGAGGAACAGATAAAGGAGAGAAGGAGAAGTGCACATACCAGGGCGAGCAGACAAGGGTCGAGGCCATGGCGGCACACGCCGGGCGCACGGCAGCGCCAGGCCAGGCCAAGCCACGGCAAGCACCGCAACGCCAGGGACGCCGGCGAGAGGCGAATCGCCGCGAGCCGGGCAACCCTAGTTGCAGTAGGGTTGGGGTGCGAACGGAGGCAGCCTCCAACCACAGATCGACGCGGACCATCTGGTGCGCCGTCGAGTGGCGAGCCAGATGCGACCGGTCTCGTCACCGGAGGTGGCCGGAGGCGGCCGGAATAACGCGGCGACGACAGAGGCAACGCGGGTCGCCAGAGCGAGAGAGAGGATTAGGGTTTGTCGAGGCGGCGCGGTGGAGAAGGGAGTGAGCGACCGAACGGGTCGGTTGGACCCGAGTGGGTCTAACCCAACCTATTGGGCTCCACTGACAGGTGGGCCCAGGGGCATTTCTATATTTTCATAAATGGCCCAATTAATTAAATCTCTCCAGGAATTATAGAAAATAATTATAACTCTAAAAAAATAAATAAAATTATGTAAACCACTCAGCATAAAATTCTCTACCATAATAAAATATGCAATAGAAATTGTTGAGACCAATAAAATTGGACCATAATTTAAGGCAAAGAATAAAGATTAAAAATAATCATTAAAAATAACACACCATATTTTTAATGATAAATAAGTCCATAAAATTCTTTTGGACTTTAAAAACACCTTGGCAACATTCCAAGGTAGTATTTTTTGCCTTAAAAAGAGTATCCCTAAATTATTCTTAGTAATCACTTCCGACATGAAATAATAAAGCATCGGGAAGGGGGAACAAACCCTAAAAGCCGAAAGCATGCATATTTGCTTCTTTCACCATTGCCCTTATCAGACAATGATGCTTCTTTCAGAAACAGAGGATCAGGGTCAATCCAAAGCAACCAACTGCATTACATCGCTGTTGCCAGGCAAGTTCATCGCTTGCTCATGTCATTTGAGTATTTTTACTAAATTACTAGCAAAGTAGTATACTTATCACTCTTGCATGAAAATCAAAAATACTATTTTCATAAACTATGAATATGACTAAGTGGTGGGCAATGGAACCATGGTATGTGTTGATATGGTGGAGGTTCCATTGCAAGGGTTTATATCCATCTAGGATTAACAACAAATGTCGTCCAATGATTCTTGTGTCGTAATACCCGTATTAACCATAAGATCTGGAATGGGACGGGGTAGTCAAGTGTGTTCTCTCATCTCGTTCATCAACGGATGCGCTTACCGTAGAAACTTGATCCAGAGAAGGACAAGCGGTAGGGTGCACTACAAGAAAAGTTGCCATGGCCGACGAAGTTGAAGTCGCGTCGTGGTTGCTGGTGCACCATGGCCGGTCTCTCCGTGGTGCATGTCAATTTTTTTTTCAAGTTTTTGAGGCCACCTAGCCCGACGAAAGCGGCCAAAACGTCGCGTATGGTGGCCCGGGACGTGGTGCGTCAAGAATTCTCGGGTTCGCCGGCCGAGTCAACGCAAATCCGCACCGCCCAGAGATGTAGGGCCCAGATGGCAGCCTCTCTAGCATTATTTGTTTTCTCGATCGCTCCATCTCGTTCAACGCTCTCCGATCAAGCCGTTTACGATGCAGGATCATGGGACCTGTATGTCATCCTCTATGAACCAAAATTCTTTCTATTCTTGGATTTTTTTGACCCCCTGATTTCTGGCTACTTCCTTTTTCTTTTGATCCCGTGCCGCCTTGGAAACGTTGAGACCGCTGCAGCTAAACGGGAGCCGCATGTCATTCTCTATGAGCAATCAACTTTCTTTTCATGGAGTTATTTCTGGCACCTCATATTTGGTCACTTTCCTTTTTCTTTCGATCCCCTGCCGCCTCTCAAACGGTGATACCGCTGATGCTAAATGGGACCCGCATGTCATCCTCTATGTACTATAAAACTTTCTTTTCTTGGATTTTTTTGGCACCTCATATTTGGTCACTTGCCTTTTTCTTTCAATCCCCTGCCGCCTCTCAAATGGTGATACCGCTGCTACTAAATGGGACCCGCATGTCATCCTCTATGTACTATAAAACTTTATTTTCTTGGATTTTTTTGGCACCTCATATTTGGTCACTTGCCCTTTTCTTTTGATCCCCTGCCGCCTCTCAAACGGTGATACCGCTGATGCTAAATGGGACCCGCATGTCATCCTCTATGTACTATAAAACTTTCTTTTCTTGGATTTTTTTGGCACCTCATAGTTGGTCAATTGCCCTTTTTTTCGATCCCCTGCCGCCTCTCAAACGGTGATGCCGCTGCTGCTAAATGGGACCCGCATGTCATCCTCTATGTACAATCAAATTTCTTTTCTTGAATTATTTTTGGCTCCTGATATTTGGTCACTTGCCTTTTTCTTTCGATCTCATGCCACATTTGAAACGTTGAGGAACCTGCTGGCTCATGGGACCCGCATGTCATCCTCTATGTGCTATAAAAGTTTCCTTTGTTGGATTTTTTTCACCCTCTGATTTTTGGCTATTTGCCTTTTTATTTTGATCCCCTGCCCCCTTTAAAACGTTGGGTAAGCTGCTGGCTCATGGGACCCGCATGTCATCCTCTATGTCCATCAACTTTCTTTTCTTGGATTTTTTTGACCCCCTAATTTCTAGCTACTTTCTTTTTCTTTTGATCTCAAGCCGCATTTCAAACATTGAGACCGCTGCTGCAAATGGGTCCCACATGTCATCCTCTATGTACAATAAATCTTGGATTATTTTTGGCTCCTGATATATGGTCACTTGCCTTTTTCTTTCGATCTCATGCCGCCTTAGAAACGTTGAGTAAGCTGCTGGCTCATGGGTCCCGCATGTCATCCTCAACGAACAATAAAAGTTTCCTTTCTTGGAGTTATTTTTTACCCCTAATTTCTGGCTATTTGCCTTTTTCTTTTTATCCCCTGCCCCCTTTGAAACGATGAGGACGCTGTTGGCAGGTCGGTCCCACATGTCATCCTCTATGAACAATAAAAGTTTCCTTTGGTGGATTTATTTTTGACCCCTAATTAATTTCTGGCTATTTCCTTTTTTTTCTTTTGATCCCCTGGCGCATTGGAATCGTTGAGGATGCTTCTGCCTCATGGGTCCCGCATGTCATCCTCTTAGAAAGGTAAATGTTTCTTTTTCTTGGATTTTGTTTACCAACAGATTTTTGGCTTATTTTTTCTTTTGATCTCCTGCCGCCTTTAAAACGTTGACGACGCTGCTGGCTCACGGGTCGCACATGTCAGCCTCTATAAACAATAAACGTTGAGGATGCTGCAGCCTCATGGGTCCCGCATGTCATCCTCTCAGAACGATAAATGTTTTCTTTTCTTGGATTTTTTTCCCAACTGATTTTTGGTTTTTTATTTATTTTCGATCCCCTACCGCCTTTGAAATGTTGACGACGCTGCTGGCTCATGGGTCCTCGATGTCAGCCTCCTCGTACAAGAAACATGTGATATCTTATTTTGCAGACAATAAACATTGTATTTCGCTCTGAGCTATTGCAAACGGATAAATTAAATCTTTATATTTACATAAACAAATTTATATGTTGAATCTCCTTGTTTTTTGTTTTTGCGAAGCATAGGAATTTCCTGATTTTTTTTGAGAAAAATCTGAACTTTCCTGTTTTGGAGTGGGCTGAAATTGTACAAGTCAAAAGGCCCAGCAGGATAGTTCGAAGGCCCAGAGGTCCAGATGCAGCCCAATTGAAATCTTTCTTTTCTTGGATTTTTTCACCCCATGATTTCTGGCTACTTCATTTTTCTTTTGGTCCCGTGCCTCCTTGGAAGCGTTGAGACCGCTGCTACAAAATGGGACCCGCATGTCATCCTCTATGTACAATAAAGTTTCTTTTCTTCGATTATTTTTGGCTCCTGATATTATGTCACTTGCCTTTTTCTTTCGATCCCCTCCCGCCTCTCAAACGGTGATACCGCTGCTGCTAAATGGGACCCGCATGTCATCCTCTATGTACTATAAAACTTTCTTTTCTTGGATCTTTTTGGCACCTCATATTTGGTCACTTGCCTTTTTCTTTCGATCCCCTGCCGCCTCTCAAACGTTGATACAGCTGCTGCTAAATGGGACCCGCATGTCGTCCTCTATGTACATTCAAGTTTCTTTTCTTGGATTATTTTTGGCTCCTGATATTTGGTCACTTGCCTTTTTCGTTCGATCCTCTGCCGCCTCTCAAACGCTGATACAACTGCTGCTAAATGGGACCCGCATGTCATCCTCTATGTATATTCAAGTTTCTCTTCTTGGATTATTTTTGGCTCTTGATATTTGGTCACTGATATGCGTACAGCACGCGACCGTTGGGAACCCCAAGAGGAAGGTGTGATGCGTACAGCGGCAAGTTTTCCCTCAGTAAGAAACCAAGGTTTATCGAACCAGTAGGAGCCAAGAAGCACGTTGAAGGTTGATGGCGGCGAGATGTAGTGCAGCGCAACACCAGGGATTCCGGCGCCAACGCGGAACCTGCACAACACAACCAAAGTACTTTGCCCCAACGAAACAGTGAGGTTGTCAATCTCACCGGCTTGCTGTAACAAAGGATTAGATGTATAGTGTGGATGATGATGTTTGCAGAAAACAGTAGAACAAGTATTGCAGTAGATTGTATTCGATTAAAAGAATGGACCGGGGTCCAAAGTTCACTAGAGGTGTCTCTCCGATAAGAATAAGCATGTTGGGTGAACAAATTACAGTTGGGCAATTGACAAATAGAGAGGGCATGACCATGCACACAGATGATATGATGAGTATAGTGAGATTTAATTGGGCATTACGACAAAGTACATAGACCGCTATCCAGCATGCATCTATGCCTAAAAAGTCCACCTTCAGGTTATCATCCGAACCCCTTCCAGTATTAAGTTGCAAACAACAGACAATTGCATTAAGTATGGTGCGTAATGTAATCAATAACTACATCCTCGGACATAGCATCAATGTTTTATCCCTAGTGGCAACAGCACATCCACAACCTTAGAACTTTCTCACATCGTCCTGCATTTAATGGAGGCATGAACCCACTATCGAGCATAAATACTCCCTCTTGGAGTTAAGAGTAAAAACTTGGCCAGAGCCTCTACTAATAACGGAGAGCATGCAAGATCATAAACAACACATAGATATAAATTGATAATCAACATAACATAGTATTCTCTATCCATCGGATCCCAACAAACACAACATGTAGCATTACAGATAGATGATCTTGATCATGTTAGGCAGCTCACAAGACCCGACAATGAAGCATAATTAGGAGAAGACGACCATCTAGCTACTGCTATGGACCCATAGTACAGGGGTGAACTACTCACTCATCACTCCGGAGGCGACCATGGCGGTGAAGAGTCCTCCGGGAGATGATTCCCCTCTCCGGCAGGGTGCCGGAGGCGATCTCCTGAATCCCCCGAGTTGGGATTGGCGGCGGCGGCGTCTCTGGAAGGTTTTCCGTATCGTGGCTCTCGGTACTGGGGGTTTCGCGACGAAGACTATTTGTAGGCGGAAGGGCAGGTCATGGGGCCGCACGAGGGGCCCACACACTAGGTCGGCGCGGCCAGGGCTTGGGCCGCGCCGCCCTGTGGTGTGGCCACCTCGTGGCCCCACTTCGTCTCCTCTTCGGTCTTCTGGAAGCTTCGTGGCAAAATAAGCCCCTGGGCGTTGATTTCGTCCAATTCCGAGAATATTTCCTTACTAGGATTTCTGAAACCAAAAACAGCAGAAAACAGCAACTGGCTCTTCGGCATCTCGTTAATACGTTAGTGCCGGAAAATGCATAAATATGACATAAAGTATGCATAAAACATGTAGGTATCATCAATAATGTGGCATGGAACATAAGAAATTATCGATACGTCGGAGACGTATCAGCATCCCCAAGCTTAGTTTCTGCTCGTCCCGAGCAGGTAAACGATAACAAAGATAATTTCTGGAGTGACATGCCATCATAACCTCGATCATACTATTGTAAGCATATGTAATGAATGCAGCGATCAAAACAATGGTAATGACATGAGTAAACAACTGAATCATGTAGCAATGACTTTTCATGAATAGTACTTTCAAGACAAGCATCAATAAGTCTTGCATAAAAGTTAACTCATAAAGCAATAAATCAAAGTAAAGGTATTGAAGCAACACAAAGGAAGATGAAGTTTCAGCGGTTGCTTTCAACTCATAACATGTATATCTCATGGATATTGTCAATGTAAAGTAATATAACAAGTGCAATATGCAAGTATGTAGGAATCAATGCACAGTTCACACAAGTGTTTGCTTCTTGAGATGGAGAGAAATAGGTGAACTGACTCAACATAAAAGTAAAAGAATGGCCCTTCGCAGAGGGAAGCATTGATTGCTATATTTGTGCTAGAGCTTTGGTTTTGAAAACAAGAAACAATTTTGTCAATGGTAGTAATAAAGCATATGTGTCATGTAAATTATATCTTACAAGTTGCAAGCCTCATGCATAGTATACTAATAGTGCCCGCACCTTGTCCTAATTAGCTTGGATTACCGGGATTGTCATCGCAATGCACATGTTTCAACCAAGTGTCACAAAGGGGTACCTCTATGCCGCCTGTACAAAGGTCTAAGGAGAAAGCTCGCATTGGATTTCTCGCTTTTGATTATTCTCAACTTAGACATCCATACCGGGACAACATTTTTTTTTGAAGGTTGAACAGTGGGGAAAATCCCCACTGCAATTTTTATTAATATGTAAAAAATGTTACAAATGTACAAGATGTACAAAGAAACAAAAAGGAAAAAGCAAATAAAAGAAAAAAGAAAAGAAAAGAAATCTAAACTAAACTAACAAAGCCATGCTCATCATCTGAAAAGTTGGACCCAGGTTTTGAATTGATCAGCCCATTTCTTTTTCATTCTGAATGAAAGCAAGTGTAGCTCTTGTTTGAATACTGTTTTCCAAGCAGTAATCGAAGGTATCTGTTCTTCAAAGATCTTCCTGTTTCTGACCATCCATATGGACCGGATGCCAAAATAATAATCTCAACAGCGAAAGGTACTTGTAGCTTTTCCTTAATATCATAGAATGCTTCAAAAACTGATTGTTGGAAAGAAATTTGAGGACATAGGATAAGCCAACATTCCTTAGCAAAAGGGCAGCTCCAAAAGAGATGTGCAAGTGTTTCCTCTTGATTACACTGAAGAGTGGCACATGTATAGGACTGTAAGACACAATTTTTCCTCCTCAATAGATTTCTTGTATTCAGACGATCATGCAAAAGCAGCTAAAACAAGAATTGGTGCTTAGGTTGGCAAGAAGATTCCCATATCCAAGTAAAGAATTTAGGCGCACTCTGAACTCCAATAAAGAACTTGTATGCATTAATTGTTGAAAATTTATCAGAACCCCAGATGTAACACCACGAATCAGGGACATGTTCATTATTCTCAAACTGAACAGCATCACATAAAATCTCAAGTTGTTCAAACTCAGCAAAAGCTTGTTGGGATAAAGGAAGATGGAACATGTCTTGAAGATATTCCATGTGCATCACCTTACTGACAGATAAATCTATTTTTTAGCATAGGTTAAGAGGTGAGGGAACTTCTGATGTAGACAACTATCTCCCCACAAATCTGTCCAAAACAAGACAGTCTTTCCATTTCCCAGATTTCATCTAGCCATAGCTTTATAAGAGTCAATGAGTTTCAGGTGGGATTTCCACCAGAAGGATCCTTCTAGCTTGATACCAGGTGGACTGTCTTCATTATAGTAAGTGTCCCTTATGAGATTTACCCAAGGAATGTCTACATTGTTGTAGAATTTATCCAAATTCTTCAGAAGTAAAGCTTTATTTTGAACTTCCAAGTTGAGAACTCCCAGGCCTCCTTGATCTTTAGGCCTACATATCTTTTTCCATGAAACTAAGGCATTTCCTCTTGCTTGCACATCAGTAGATTTTTTCCTCCAAAGGCAGTGTCTCATATACTTAATGACCTGATCCTTGATTGTAACAGGTACATCCAAGCAACACATAAAAAAGATGGGCAGTGAAGCTAACACTGATTTGACAAGCTGCAATTTGCCACCATAATTCAAGAAATCTGCAATACCACCTAGCCTTGTTTGAACTCTTTGTATCATTGGTAAGAAGCATTCAAGGGATGGCTTTGTGATGCTAAGTGGCAAGCCCAAATAAGTGAAAGGTAGAGTTCCAACTTTGCAATTCAAGGTAGCAGCAAAGTGTGCCAATCTCTCTGCTGATAAATTAATGGGCATCATACTTGACTTCTAGTAATTTACTTTAAGCCCAGTGGAAGTAGCAAAAGAATGGAGAATAGCTTTGAGGCAGAGGAGTTGTTGAGCATTTTCTTTCATAACAAGAAGGGTGTCATCAGCATATTGGATCACAGGGAAGTCTGGGCAAGGTGTGCAGGGAATGGGTTTTGTAAGAAGATTTTGCACCATGGCTTGATTCAAAATAGATTGAAGAAAATCAGCAGCCAAGACAAAAAGAAGAGGGGACAAAGGGTCTCCCTGTCTAACCCCCCTTTTGCAATAGAACTTCTTACCAGGTACTCCATTTAACATAACAGCTGAAGTACCAGTAGATAGTATCATTGAGATCCACTTTATCCACCTATCACCAAAACCTTTTGCCTTAAGAATCTGTAGAATTGTTGAATGTTCAATCTTGTCAAATGCTTTCTCAAAATCCAACTTCAAAATAAGAATCTCTTCCTTGGACTGATGACATTGGTAAAGATATTCAAAAGCCCAACCAAGACAATCTTGAATGGATCTTTTCTTTAGGAACCCATATTGATTTTTGTGTACTAGGGAGAGGATGATATCTTGAAGTCTATTTGCAAGCAATTTTGTGATGATCTTTAACACTGAGTTTAGCAAAGATATGGGTCTGAAATCTCCTGGAGTAGTTGGATTATCTGTCTTTGGAATCAGGGTGATGTAAGATGAATTGATACTCTCTAGAGAGATATTCCCAGCATGAAAGTCACAAAGCAATTTCTTAACATCTGGAGCAATTATGGACCAGCAATTTTTTATAAACTCATTGTTGAAACCATCAGGCCCAGGGGACTTATCATTTGGTAAATGCTTGATGACATCTTCTATTTCTTTGTCAGAAAAGGGTGCTTGCAGAATATTGTTCATATCCTTAGAGACAGTTGACCCAATGAAATCTTGGAGGTTGAACTGCATGACAGGGTTATCTGATTGACCCATTCTATCTTTAAAAGCCTGCCACAGAATAGCTGCTTTTCCTTCATGATTAGCAATTTCCACTTGGTCTGAATTCTGTAACACTGAAATGTAGTTATGCCTGTAATTAATAGTGGCCTTAGAGTGAAAAAACTTGGTGTTTGCATCCCCAAGCTTGACCCATTTAATCTTGCCCCTCTGCTGCCAATAGGAATTCTGATTTTGCAGTAGAGTGATGAGATGTGTTTTAAGAGTATCTCTCAAATACCATTCAGTAACAGAAAGAGTTCTGATTTCTTCTATAACATCAATGAGAGAAATCACTTCATTCACCATGATGATAAGGTTTTTTAAGCAGGGGAGATTCTTTGCCCATAGCTTGAGGCTTCTTCTAAGATTTTTAAATTTTGCATTGATTTTTTTAGCACTGTCATCATGACCCACAGGAATACTCTATGTAGCCTGAACAATTTGTTTGAATTCACTGTGCTGTAACCAGTGATTCTCTATTCTGAACACATTTGCTTTTGGAATTTTTGTATTAATCACAACCACACAAGGAACATGGTCTGAAGTGGGTTTGACAAGAGGGTAGGCAAATGTAGCTGGGTAAGAAATAGTCCAAGAGGAAGAGGTAAAGAACCAATCCAACTTTTCCAACAAAGGGTCTTTCTGCATATTACTCCAGGTAAATTTTCTTCCTTTTAGAGGTAGTTCCACAATGCCAAGATTGCTAATTGCCTCATTGAACAGTAACATATCATTCAGATCACCACCAGGTTTGTTCCTATCAGAGGGGCTTCTAATGAAGTTAAAATCTCCCATGATTAGCCAATCAGAATCAGGGGGCATGTCTATGTTGGCAAACGAGTCAATGAACTGAGATTTTTTATCAGCTTGGCATGGCCCATAAATATTAGTGAGAATCCATGTATCATTAGAGAGATTACATTTGAAATTCACTGATATAGAAAAAGCATTGTGAAAAGCTAATTCACCATTGAATAAGGAGCCATTCCAAATAATAATAAGACCACCAGAAGCTCCCACAGAGGGCACATATTCAAATTTGTTGAACTTTTTTGGGCAGAATTTCCTTATGTAAGCCAAGTCAAAAGATTCTCTCTTTGTTTCTTGTAAGCAAATAATATCACAACCAGATTCTTCAATTTTATTAGCAAGAGCCACCCATTTCTTATCAGAATTAATACCTCTCAGGTTCCAATTCATCACTTTCCAAGATTTGCAATTATCCATGTAGAATAGAGTAATTAATCCATATCAGACCCAAAGCAAAGCATACTTTAGGTACCAAGGACACAAACAAGGGAGACTTATCACAAGTATTTGTGTCATACATGTTCTCCTGAATACACAAAAGCATACTGGGAAAACCACAACTTAACAGGTTCAGATAGATCACTGGGAGCAAACAGGTCCCCACAAAAGCAAAATTACATATAGAGATATGCATTGATAACTACTTGGGTGCCTTTCTCTTGGCCTGTTGTGCAAGGACAACAGACTTGTCTTGTTCCTTCTCACTTGTCTTGTTCTGAGCAGAAGCTGATGGATTTTTGTTCTTTTTGTGGCCTATAGTTCCTTGTGTACTAGTAACTTGATTGTCTCCTCCAGGTTGCTTGTTTTTCTTCAGAATATTCTTTTCAACAGTTTCTTCTGACACCTTACAGAAAGACATTGCCAGGTTCTTAACCACTTTAGAACTCATAATAGGTGGTGCAGCATTGCAAGTAAGACAATTTTTGTCTGCACAATATTTATGATTTTTATATCCATCATTTAATAGAACTAGCCTTGGACTTCTTCTTAGCTCTGTTTCAACCAAAGCAGCTTTTCCATCTCTTCTCTTTCTTTTTGGAGTCAAAGGAGTATCCACTGCCAAAGTGGGAGGAGAGTTCTTTTCTTCTGTACCAGTCATGGAAAAGCAAGAAGGGGCCTTGGTAGTTACGCATTTATCTGGAATATCAAACTGAACAGAAGTTTCATTATTCAAAGGTTCCTTAAGAATATGCCAAAGCTGAGATGAAAGGAAACTTTTTGCCCAGTCAAACTTCTCTGGGGTTAAAAGCATAAGAGTTATGAAGTTAATCCAACTCACTGGAATGTCCACCACAGAAGAATTGCTTTGATTTTGTGGCTCATGTATATTGGGTGCAAAATATTTTTCCCAAAGACACAGACCCTCTGGAGATATCTTCCTGGTCAAATCATGCTCTTCAGGAATTGGAAAGAAGTGTGTCTGAACTTTTCCAACTATTAGCTGAAGGTGTGCTTCATTTGGTGATGCAATGTTAATATTATCAGGCAGGAACACATTATCCTCCATATCATCCCCAACAAGTGAATCAGAGTTATTGATATCTGAAACATCTTCAGCAGAGTCATCCATAGAGCCATCTTGAGCAGAGTAAGCTTGTATAATATTAAGAAGTCCTTCTCCTAAAGGCAAGACAGATTGATCCATGTGCAATTCTGAAGAAGCAGATTGAGCTTGGGGAGCACATCCAATGGAGCCCAAGGGGTTATGAGCAGCAGATTCTTCAGAGCTTGAAGAAGAGACATTGACAAAACTGTGTTCATCTAAAAGTGGAGGTCCTTGGCCCTCTGCATCTACAGCTAATTCTTCTTGTTGAATAGGCTCCATTTCCACTTCCATAGGCTGGGGCTGCTCCTGCTCTGCACCCATGGCCCAATGACCCCAGCCATCCCCAACCTCTGCATTATCTTGATCATCTTGTTGTGCAGGTTGTGCTTGCTTTGCTGGTTGTGCTGGTGCATTATTAATCAGAGGAGCTGGTAAGGCATGACCAGGCATAGGATGTGGGTCAACTCCTTCATCAGGAAAAGGATCCTCATCTTGTGGTCCCCCTCCAAGGAGATTATGCTGCAGAACCTCCACAAGAAAAGTCCAGGACTCTGCATCAGGTCTTGAGCTCTCAGTCATTCTTATGCTTCTTGGGATGTCCTGTAGATTAGTAACTCGAACCTTAACTAGCACACGTCCCTTTCTATTAGGATCCCTTTCCCATAGCAGTAAAGAACCAATGTCAGCAAAGCATGCATTCAGGTCCTCAGTTTTCATATGATCCAAAGGAGGACCAACCAGAAGCAACCAAACATCTCTATTAAAAGTGACCCCTCTCCAATTAGGACCCTCATCATGTCTAACAAAGGATACACTGACATCACCAAACTAATTAGGGCTAGATGAGATAAGCCTGTCCCTATCACTGACATTTCTGAAATTGAACATAAGCAGCTCCAAATGGACAAGAGTGCAGACTAACAAAACCAACTCTAGCCACCTCTGTAAGATATTCCTCAAGCACCTCAGAGATATTTGCAAAGGGAACCAAACCTTCGGGGAAATGATCAAAGGTGGCAATGGAGTACTGCTCATGCTCCTTCGGGCGGCGCGGAACCACCACCCTCTTGACGCCAACGCGTCCAGCAATGTGCTGAATCTGGTAGCCAGCCGGCACGAACGGTCTTGGGTCGATGGGAATGTTGGCCATTGTCGCCGCCGGTGCCTCCAACTGCTTGGCGATGGTGGTGAGAGGGGAGAGCGGTTGCGGAGCAGCCGATGAAGGCGAATGCGAGGAGGCGGAAGCGACAAGGGAAGGGGATATTTTTTCCCAAAGAAGAAATCCTTAAAATCCAAAAAGGAGGAAACCTCCTGAATCAATGGTGCCGGCCCATGGGCTTTAAACCAGGTATGGTAAGAATTGTCGGGCCATTGTATAGCATTAAATGTTGGGAATTTGAAAAAAGGGATCAAGCCCGGCAAATGTGATCGGGGATAACTAAACTTTAAATGAGGGCTTTGAATGCTTTGTGCGTGATCAGAGGAATCCGTTTGAAAAGCGGAGTCATGCATGGGCTCTGAAACAGAATTGGAAGGTGCCTGCATGCGCTGAAAAACCGACACACGCTTTGCTCGAAAGGAATTCAAATTTTTTCTCTTTACTACTTGCCATTCTGAGTCACTTTCCTTATAAAACCTTTTTTCTTCTATCAGCCAGTTTGGTCCACCATGACCCCAAAGACTCAAGAACAATTCAAACTGAGGTGTGCTAATCTTCAAAAGATTGTAAATTTCAAACCCTACTGCAGCAAAAGTCACAGAAAATTGAAAAGTTCTATCCCTTAAAAACTTAACCCTGTAGGAAGCAGCATTCCCTCCAAAGCAAGATTGCAAAGTGACAGCCACAGTATGAATGTCTAACTTGAAGACAACTCTTCCAAAAGAAACCACCATAAAAATGCCTTTCTATGAGAAAAGTTGGCAAGGGTAACGGGGTGGCCAAACTTACTTTTACATGCTGCTTCAAAAGATATTCCTCTTGTGAAATCCAGGGCAAGATCCTTGTGATAAACCCCTGCACCATTTCTTTCTTGAGATGAGTGTGAATAATTGTTTGAAGATTTCAATAAATGTACTCCTTGAACCAGAGAATCTGAAATAATGCGCTCCCCCACTAACACAGCATGTGATTTGAGGTCAATGATCAAACCAGAATGAACCCTTTCATTTTCCAAAAGAAATCTAGCATCAAGAACCTCCTCTTTCATATCCAAGAGAACCAACCTTTTGGCCTGAGGCCTAAGAATAAGAAATGCTTGAAAGGAGGGAGAGCCCTTCTGAAAGAGAGAACAAGAAACCTTCCAACGAACAGGAGGAGCTTCTGGAATAGGAGCACCATTTTTATGTTTTGAGGAATTCACCACTTGGACAAAACTTCTGGAATCAAGAGCATACTTGTTTGCAGGTGTAGAAGAAATAAAGTCAGAAGCAGAAGCCGGCGTGCCAATACATTCACCCACTAAGACCGAATGATCTTTGAAATCCAAAACAGCACCGATCTTAACTTGTTCTCCTTGAGAAAGAGATCTAGCAGATATCACTTGCTCTTTTGAGTCAATAAGAAAAATCCTTTGCGCCTTAGGCTTGAGAACAAGAAAAGCAGATTTACCCATGGGGATCTTAGAATCCATATGACCCAAGGAAGAGAAAGTTGCCCTCCATCTGAGAGGAGTGGGCTCCGGAAAAGACGAAAAACCAGGAGGTGACACGAGACATTCTTGCACAAGCACCAGATGAGAAGGAAATCTAATGGAAGATCCAGTGTAGAAAACCTCTCCAACACGCAAGGATTTTCCAACCAAAGGAGAATCCTTGTGATTAACTAGAGCCAGCCAATTATTTGGCCACAAAAGGAGAAACCCAGAGGCAGAACGGCTAGTGCCATCGGCAAGAAGAGATTCAAAAGAAACTTTCCAATGGCCAAGAGGGGAGGGAGAGGAAGCCATGGGGGAGATCACCTGAGAGACAAGCTGAGATGGATCAAGATGATCGTGACAGCAAGGAGAGGGACCGGAGATCACCAGATTCGCCGGAGAGGACGGAAACGATGAGGGGGAGCCATCCTAATAATCTTAGCTACCGGGACAACATAGACAACAGATAATGGACTCCTCTTTAATGCATAAGCTTGTAGCAACAATTAATGTTCTCATATGAGATTGAGGATATATGTCCAAAACTGAAACTTCCACCATGATTCATGGCTTTAGTTAGCGGCCCAATGTTCTTCTCTAACAATATGCATGCTCTAACCATTAAATGAGTGGTAAATCGCCCTTACTTCAGACAAGACGGACATGCATAGCAACTCACATGATATTCAACAAAGAGTAGTTGATGGCGTCCCCAGGAACATGGTTATCGCACAACAAGCAACTTAATAAGAGATAAATTGCATAAGTACATATTCAATACCACAATAGTTTTTAGGCTATTTGTCCCATGAGCTATATATTGGAAAGGTAGAGGATAGAAATTTTAAAGGTAGCACTCAAGCAATTTACTTTGGAATGGCGGAGAAATACCATGTAGTAGGTAGGTATGGTGGACACAAATGGCATAGTGGTTGGCTCAAGGATTTTGGATGCATGAGAAGTATTCCCTCTCGATACAAGGTTTAGGCTAGCAAGGTTATTTGAAACAAACACAAGGATGAACCGATGCAGCAAAACTCACATAAAAGACATATTGTAAACATTATAAGACTCTACACCGTCTTCCTTGTTGTTCAAACTCAATACTATAAATTATCTAGACTTTAGAGAGACCAATTATGCAAACCAAATTTAGCAAGCTCTATGTATTTCTTCATTAATAAGTGCAAAGTATATGATGCAAGATCTTAAACATGAGCACAACAATTGCCAAGTATCAAATTATCCAAGACATTTTACCAATTACTACATGTAGCATTTTTCGTTTCCAACCATATAACAATTTAACGAAGAAGATTCAACCTTCGCCATGAATACTATGAGTAAAGCCTAAGGACATATTTGTCCATATGCAACAGCGGAGCGTGTCTCTCTCCCACACAAAGAATGCTAGGATCCATTTTATTCAAACAAAACGAAAACAAAAACAAACCGACGCTCCAAGCAAAGTGCATAAGATGTGACGGAATAAAAATATAGTTTCAGGGGAGGAACCTGATAATGTTGTCGATGAAGAAGGGGATGCCTTGGGCATCCCCAAGCTTAGACGCTTGAGTCTTCTTGAAATATGCAGGGGGGAACCACCGGGGCATCCCCAAGCTTAGATCTTTTACTCTCCTTGATCATATTGTATCATCTCCCTCTCTTGATCCTTGAAAACTTCCTCGACACCAAACTCAAAACAACTCATTAGAGAGTTAGTGCACAATCAAAATTTACATGTTCAGAGGTGACATAATCATTATTAACACTTCTGGACATTGCACAAAGCTACTGAAAGTTAATGGAATCGAAAAATCCATCAAGCATATCAAAACAGGCAATGCGAAATAAAAGGCAGAATCTGTCAAAACAGAACAGTTCGTAAAGACGAATTTTATTGAGGCACCAGACTTGCTCAAATGAAAATGCCCCAATGGAATGAAAGTTGCGTACATATCTAAGGATCACTCACGTAAATCGGCATAATTTTCTGAGTTACCTACAGAGAATTAGGCCCAGATTCGTGACAGCAAAGAAATCTGTTTCTGCGCAGTAATCCAAATCTAGTATGAACCTTACTATCAACGACTTTACTTGGCACAACAACGCACAAAACTAAGATAAGGAGAGGTTGCTACAGTAGTAACAACTTCCAAGACTCAAATATAAAATAAAGGTACTGTAGTAAAAACATGGGTTGTCTCCCATAAGCGCTTTTCTTTAACGCCTTTCAGCTAGGCGCAGAAAGTGTGTATCAAGTGTTATCAAGAGACGAAGTATCAACATGATAATTTGTTCTAATGATAGAATCAAAAGGTAACTTCATTCTCTTTCTAGGGAAGTGTTCCATACCTTTCTTGAGAGGAAATTGATATTTAATATTACCTTCCTTCATATCAATGATAGCACCAACAGTTCGAAGAAAAGGTCTTCCTAATATAATGGGACAAGATGCATTGCATTCAATATCCAAGACAACAAAATCAACGGGGACAAGGTTATTGTTAACGGTAATGCGAACATTATCAACTCTCCCCAAAGGTTTCTTTGTAGAGTTATCAGCAAGATTAACATCCAAATAACAATTTTTCAATGGTGGCAAGTCAAGCATATTATATATTTTCTTAGGCATAACGGAAATACTTGCACCAAGATCACATAAAGCATTACAATCAAAGTCATTGACCTTCATCTTAATGATGGGCTCCCAACTATCCTCGAGCTTCCTAGGAATAGAAGTTTGGCGTTCTAGTTTCTCTTCTCTAGCTTTTATGAGAGCATTTATAATATGTTTTGTGAAAGCCAAGTTTATTGCACTAGCATTAGGACTCTTAGCAAGTTTTTGTAAGAACTTTATAACTTCAGAGATGTGGCAATCATCAAAATCTAAACCATTATAATCTAAAGCAATGAGATCATCATCCCCAATGTTGGAAAAAATTTCAGCAGTTTTATCACAAGCAGTTTCAGCAGTTTTAGCAGTTTCAGGCAGTTTTTCGCGCTTTGCATTTGAAGTGGAAACATTGCCAACACCAATTCTTTTACCATTATTAGTAGGAGGTGCAGCAACATGTGGAGCATTAGCATTGCTAGTGGTGGTAATAGTCCAAACTTTAGCTATATTATCTTCTTTAGCATTTTCTTCTTTCTCCCACCTAGCACGCAATTTGGCAATCAATCTTATATTCTCATTAATTCTAACTTGGATGGCATTTGCTGTAGTAACAATTTTATTATTATGATTTTCATTAGGCATAACTTTCGATTTCAAAAGATCAACATCAGCAGCAAGACTATCGACTTTAGAAGCAAGTATATCAATTTTCCCAAGCTTTTCTTCAACAGATTTGTTAAAAGCAGTTTGTGTACTAATAAATTCTTTAAGCATAGCTTCAAGTCCAGGGGGTGTGTTCCTATTATTGTTGTAAGAATTCCCATAAGAATTACCATAGCCGTTGCCATTATTATAAGGATATGGCCTATAGTTGTTACTAGAATTGTTCCGATAAGCATTGTTGTTGAAATTATTATTTTTAATGAAGTTTACATCAACATGTTCTTCTTGAGCAACCAATGAAGCTAACGGAACATTATTAGGATCAACATTAGTCCTACCATTCACAAGGAGGAGGTTTCTTCGACAGAATTTACCTTTTTACCTTGTGGAGCTCTTTCCATGTGCCATTCGGAGTAATTAATCATCATATTATCAAGAAGCTTTGTTGCTTCACCAAGAGTGATGGACATAAAGGTACCTCCAGCAGCTGAATCCAATAGGTTCCGCGAAGAGAAATTCAGTCCTGCATAAAAGGTTTGGATGATCATCCAAGTAGTCAGTCCATGGGTTGGGCAATTTTTAACCAAAGATTTCATTCTTTCCCAAGCTTGGGCAACATGCTCATTAAACAATTGTTTAAAATTCATTATGCTACTCCTCGAAGATATAATTTTAGCAGGGGGATAATATCTACCAATAAAAGCATCCTTGCATTTAGTCCATGAATCAATACTATTCTTAGGCAGAGATAGCAACCAATCTTTAGCTCTTCCTCTTAATGAGAAAGGGAACAATTTTAATTTTATAATATCACCATCTACATCTTTATACTTTTGCATTTCACACAATTCAACAAAATTATTGAGATGGGCAGCAGCATCATCAGAACTAACACCAGAAAATTGCTCTCGCATAACAAGATTCAGTAAAGCAGGTTTAATTTCAAAGAATTCTGCTGTAGTAGCAGGTGGAGCAATAGGTGTGCATAAGAAATCATTATTATTTGTGGTTGTGAAGTCACAGAACTTAGTATTTTCAGGAGTACCCATTTTAGCAATAGTAAATAAAGCAAACTAGATAAAGTAAATGCAAGTAACTAATTTTTTTGGTGTTTTTGATATAGAGTGCAAGACAGTAAATAAAGTAAAACTAGCAACTAATTTTTTTGTGTTTTGATATAATGCAGCAAACAAAGTAGTAAATAAAATAAAGCAAGACAAAAACAAAGTAAAGAGATTGGATTGTGGAGACTTCCCTTGCAGCGTGTCTTGATCTCCCCGGCAACAGCGCCAGAAAATAGTCTTGATACGCGTACAACACGCGACCGTTGGGAACCCCAAGAGGAAGGTGTGATGCGTACATCGGCAAGTTTTCCCTCAGTAAGAAACCAAGGTTTATCGAACCAGTAGGAGCCAAGAAGCACGTTGAAGGTTGATGGCGGCGAGATGTAGTGCGGCGCAACACCAGGGATTCCGGCGCCAACGCGGAACCTGCACAACACAACCAAAGTACTTTGCCCCAACGAAACAGTGAGGTTGTCAATCTCACCGGCTTGCTGTAACAAAGGATTAGATGTATAGTGTGGATGATGATGTTTGCAGAAAACAGTAGAACAAGTATTGCAGTAGATTGTATTCGATTAAAAGAATGGACCGGGGTCCACAGTTCACTAGAGGTGTCTCTCCGATAAGAATAAGCATGTTGGGTGAACAAATTACAGTTGGGCAATTGACAAATAGAGAGGGCATGACCATGCACATACATGATATGATGAGTATAGTGAGATTTAATTGGGCATTACAACAAAGTACATAGACCGCTATCCAGCATGCATCTATGCCTAAAAAGTCCACCTTCAGGTTATCATCCGAACCCCTTCCAGTATTAAGTTGCAAACAACAGACAATTGCATTAAGTATGGTGCGTAATGTAATCAATAACTACATCCTCGGACATAGCATCAATGTTTTATCCCTAGTGGCAACAGCACATCCACAACCTTAGAACTTTCTCATCACGTCCCTGCATTTAATGGAGGCATGAACCCACTATCGAGCATAAATACTCCCTCTTGGAGTTAAGAGTAAAAACTTGGCCAGAGCCTCTACTAATAACGGAGAGCATGCAAGATGATAAACAACACATAGATATAAATTGATAATCAACATAACATAGTATTCTCTATCCATCGGATCCACACAAACACAACATGTAGCATTACAGATAGATGATCTTGATCATGTTAGGCAGCTTACAAGACCCGACAATGAAGCATAATTAGGAGAAGACGGCCATCTAGCTACTGCTATGGACCCATAGTCCAGGGGTGAACTACTCACTCATCACTCCGGAGGCGACCATGGCGGTGAAGAGTCCTCCGGGAGATGATTCCCCTCTCCGGCAGGGTGCCGGAGGCGATCTCTTGAATCCCTCGAGATGGGATTGGCGGCGGCGGCGTCTCTGGAAGGTTTTTCGTATCGTGGCTCTCGGTACTGGGGGTTTCGCGACGAAGACTATTTGTAGGCAGAAGGGCAGGTCAGGGGGCCGCACGAGGGGCCCACACACTAGGTCGGCGCGGCCAGGGCTTGGGCCGCGCTGCCCTGTGGTGTGGCCACCTCGTGGCCCCACTTCGTCTCCTCTTCGGTCTTCTGGAAACTTCGTGGCAAAATATGCCCCTGGGCGTTGATTTTGTCCAATTCCGAGAATATTTCCTTACTAGGATTTCTGAAACCAAAAACAGTAGAAAACAGCAACTGGCTCTTCGGCATCTCGTTAATAGGTTAGTGCCGGAAAATCCATAAATATGACATAAAGTATGCATAAAACATGTAGGTATCATCAATAATGTGGCATGGAACATAAGAAATTATCGATACGTCGGAGACGTATCAGTCACTTGCCTTTTTCTTTCGATCTCATGCCACGTTTGAAACGTTGAGGAACCTGCTGGCTCATGGGACCCGCATGTCGTCCTCTATGTGCTATAAAAGTTTATTTTCTTGGATTTTTTTTCACCCTCTGATTTTTGGCTATTTCCTTTTTCTTTTGATCCCCTGCCGCCTTGGAAACGTTGAGTAAGCTGCTGGCTCACGGGACCCGCATGTCATCCTCTATGTCCATCAACTTTCTTTCTTGGATTTTTTTGAGCCCCTAATTTCTAGCTACTTCTTTTTCTTTTGATCTCAAGACGCATTTGAAACAATGAGACCACAGCTGCAAAATGGGACCCGCATGTCATCCTCTATGTACAATAAATCTTGGATTATTTTTGGCTTCTGATATTTGGTCACTTGCCTTTTTCTTTCGATCTCATGCCGCCTTTGAAACGCTGAGTAAGCTGCTGGCTTATTGATATCCACAAGTATAAGGGATCGTTTGTAGCCTTTTCAATAAGTAAGAGTGTCGAACCCAATGAGGAGCTAAAGGTAGGATAAACATTCTCTCAAGTTCTACCAACCACTGATACAACTCTACGCACACTAAGCGTTTGCAATATCTCGGAGATAAAACTAGAGCGATAACGGGTATGAGAGGTGACTTTGCAGAACAATAAAATACATGGAATAAATGTTAATGCTGCAGCAATAAAACAAACTAAACTAACAGTACCATGAGTGTGGAAAGGCGGTGGTAATAGTGGTGGCTTTGTCCAAGATCAATTAGTGAGGATCTTGAGTTCAATGTCTTCGATGCAGCTTTCTATGTAGGAGAGGCTAAATATACATGCTCTCCCTCCGGGATTACAAGTACTATATGATTGGCTTGCTAGCAAACATCCGTAAATACTAGCAAGCATTAAGGTTTTTCCCAACCATAGCCTTAAGTAAATGGTCCTCTTACTCCCATACATGCAACTATCCGGTTTCCCCAACCATAGCCTTAAGTACTATATGATTGGCGGTACATAGGTTTGTGAGAGGACGGACCACTGAATACAATGAGGAGTTGGAGATGGCGGTGAAGACATCGGAGAGGGGCTCAGCCAAGAGCGCCGGGGGGCGGAGGCGTGGGCGGCGCCGGCGCCGGCGCGGGGGACTCCTTCCCCGCCGCCGGCATCATGGGGGAGCGCCGACCCTTAGCCCTCTTCTTCCTTGAGTTGGTGCTGGTGTAGATGAGTGTTTCCCCCTCCTTGGCTGCTGCCAAAGAGGAGGATTTTCGTGACAATGCTTAGGGGCCTCCAAAAATAGGGTTTCCCATCAATATATAGTGTTGGAGATGCAATCTAGGCCATGAGATGGATGCCCCTTTGATCCAAGGGATCTTGGGCACCTCTAGAACCTTCCTAGGACTACCCTCTGTCATTCATGAGCCTCACAACTCGTGGCTGGGCTGAAATATCCGGGTATGGAAAGAGTTTGTGTCAAATACGTCACCAACTTTCGGAGTCCCGAGACTGCACAAACCTCCGCAGTAATTCTGCTCTGGCGGGTGCATACGTTGTCTGTTCTAGACGAATAAGATGTCCAAATTGTTCGGTTTGAAATTCTCTACAACTTTGTAGTTTACGACTTTTCCATTGGACGTCGTTTTGATGGAGTTTCGAAGCGATCTTTGAAAAGTGTTCAGCAGGGACAGATTCCGGGAAATTCCAGATTCTCACCATAATGAGCTATTTCCTTCCATATTTGCCTATTTCCTGCACAACAATGTTGAAACCAAGAACTTGTGCACTTTTGCAACTATTAATAGGTTAGTCCCTTAAAACATATAGTAATTGGTGTAAAACAAGCATGGAACATCAAAAATTATAGATACGTTTGCGACGTATCAACATCCCCAAGCTTAACTCCTGCTCGTGCTCGAGTAGGTAAGTGATAAAAATAATAATTTTTTAGGTGACATGCACCTTCAAAGTTCAAAGGATGACTAGATACAAATAATTTAAGAACAAGTAATAACACATTCATGATTCAATCAATAATAATTTTGGGACCATGCACATAGAACTAAGAATGACAACTATGCTCTCATAAGACGGTGCATATAACTTAGAAGATGAAGACTCAACATAAAAGTAAAAGAATGGCCCTTCGCAGAGGGAAGCAGAGATTAAACATGTTCTAGAGCTTTTTATTTTGAAAACATAGAGATATAAAATTTTAAGAGAGGCAATTGTGTCAACGGTAGCAATAAGTAATATAGGTTATGTATAAAACTTCCTATAAGTTGCAAGCCTCATGCATCGAATACTAATAGTGCCCGCACCTTGTCCTAATTAGCTCGGATTTCCATGGATTATCATTGCATTACATATGTTTCAACCAAGTTTCACAAAGGGGTACCTCCATGCCACCTGTACAAAGGTCTAAGGAGAAAGTTCGCATTGGATTTCTCGCTTTTGATTATTCTCAACTTAGACATCCATACCGGGACAACACGGATAACAGACAAATGGACTCCTCTTTAAGCTTAAAGCTTTTGGCAACATAAATTTCTCATAAGAGATTTTTGAGGTTTTAATGTCCATGCTGAAACTTCCACCATGTAAACATGGCTTTGGTTAGCGGCACAATGTTCTTCTCTAACAATATGCATACTCTAACATTTTATTATGGTTATCTCCTTTACTTCAGACAAGACGGATATGCATAGTAACTCACATGATATTTATCAAAAATATGATGATGGTGTCCCCATGTCAGCATGGTTGCCACACAACAAGCAACTTATAAGGACTAAGATACATAAGTGACATATTCCTCACCACAATATTTTTTTTAGGCTACTTTCCCATGAGCTATGTATTGCAAAAACAAGGAATTATTTTGAAGATTTTAAAGGTAGCACATGTAAATTTACTTGGAGTGGCGGTGAAATACCACATATAGGTAGGTATTGTGGACACTTTTGGCATATTTTGGTTTTTGGTGGTTGGATGCACGAGTAGAGATCATACTCAGTACATAATGAAGGCTAGCAAAAAGAAAGATAGCGACCAACTAAGAGAGCAATAATGGTCATAATCATGCATAGCGACAAAACTTATTAATTAAAGCATATGGTGATATTAAAAGTCTAAACTAAATGATCAATTCAACCCAATTGAAACATCAGAGGAGATCTTCCATTTGCATCACTATTAATATGAAACCTTTTTACTCGTATCCAACACCAATCAACTTATTGGAAACAACTCTCATTTATAATATTCATTAAATATCAGACAGCTAATAATATATAACTGAAGCATACTAACATGCTCTGAACAAAATAGGAGTGAAAAACCAGATCTAAACGCAGTACTAGCAAAAATAAAACGCTCGTTGAACAATAAGAGTGAAAACTAGAGTGTTCATACAATTAAAACGGAGCGTGTCTCTCTCCCAAACAAACATGGTATGATGGTGCCCACTTTATTGAAAATAAAATACACAACAAAAAATAAAGACGCTCCAAAAATAACACATAGTATATGAAGCAATAAAAATATAGTGAACAGAAACAGGACCTGATATTTTTATTGATGAAGAAGGGGATGCCTTGGGCATCCCCAAGCTTTGACGCTTGTACTTCTTGAATATATCTTGGGGTGACATGGGCATCCCCAAGCTTGAGCTTTTGTCCATTCTTCATCTCATCTCATCATTCTTCTTTTCTACACTTGAAAACTTCCTTCATACAAAACTCATCACAAATCTCATTAGCAGCGTTAGTGCAATGATAATATTAATCAAATCTACAAAGTTCAGTATGACATATGAAAAGCATTTTAATAAGCATTAGCTACTATAGCACAACTTCAATAAGGTTCTTTGATCAAGAGAACTCAAAAAGGTGGGCAAAAAGATGCAAATGCAAAACAGTGCAAGAATCTGTCAAAACAGAACAGTTCGTCAAAATTGATTTTTGAAAAATAGTTACGCTGCGTAACTCGGAAAACTCTGAACTAATGATAGTTAGAAAAATACCTGGGGAAGATGCTCGTAAATTGGAAGCTCAAACTTACGTTCTGGTGATTTTTGGCGATTTTTCTTGTGACGAACCAGAAACAGTAAACAAGATTGCAAATCCCCCAAATACCACTTTCTTACCATTAGAGGCAATTCTTGGCACAAAAACAAAACAAACATGATAAGGAGAGGTCATTACAGTAGTAATGACTTCCAAGACACAACAAAGCAGTAAATAACAGAAATATAAACATATTGGGTTGTCTCCCATAAAGTTCTTTCTTTATAGCCATTTAAGATGGGCATGATTATTTGATGGAGCTCTCAAACCCCCCCTTTTTTGTTGTTTTCCAATTATAAGTGAAACTGACAAAGAAACAAGAACCTAATAAAGAACCTAATAAAACTAAATAGGATGAAACCAAAGATAATAAAAGCAACTATATACAATGCTTACATGTGGATGGGTAATATTGAGTTTGAAGGAGACAACCTAATGTTGGTTGATGAATAGGGGGATGCCTTGGGCATCACCAAGCTTAGATATTTGCATCTTCTTGAATATTCTCTTGGGATCCATCTACACATCCCCAAGCTTGAGCTCTTGCATCCTCTTGCTCATCTCATATCACCATATTGATTGGAACTTAAAAACTGCATCCACATAAAGCTTCACAAAACTCATTAGTAGGTTAGTACTCATTAAATAAAATCCACAAGTGTTCAAGTATCCCTAATTTCTATAAAATCTATCAAATATTTAGCCACTGTAATACTAAGGTTTCTTATTATTTCAATCGTACGTCGAAAACGAAGGAAACTTTTGAATCCTAAGTACAATATTTAAACAAAGAGAATAGAAATCTGTCAAAACTGAACACTCTATAAAGATGTCACTCAATGAGATAGTTACGTAGCTCAAATCGAAAAACTCATGATTAATGAAAGACAGATCATAACCTCAGGTCTATGCACAAAAAAAATTTCAGATCAAAATGCCATACTGAGATTTTTCACGAATTTTTGCAGCACAGCACAGGAAATCTATCTCAACAGAATCAGTCCGTAAAGATTGAATTATTAGATCTGTCTACGTTCCTCAAATCAGAAAAGTCAGAACTAACGAAAGTTAGATAGCAAGCACTACTATGCACTCAAGAAATTTCAGATCAAGATCACGTTCTGGTGATTTTTAATATTTTCTACAGTGGAGCACATGAAATGTGTTTTCTAGACAGCATAGTGACAAACTTGCATAACAAACTAGGGGCTATCTATACATTCTATTTACAGCGGGATATGTACACTATATACACTATATACACTATTTACAAGTTTTTAATGAAAAGCTTCCATGGAAAGAATTGTTTTGGTTTTGCAGGCATGAACACAAGTGTTCAAGGTCGACCCCCAATTCACCATTACTCATCTTTCCAATCACTTTTTTTTTCTGAAAACATTTTTTATTTTTTTATATAAGAAGTACAACTATTTTTTTTTTAATTCGCATTCTCTATCCATACAAGAGATAGAGAACAACTAGGTACAGGAACTAAAACTACTTAGAGATAAAGCAAACAAGTGCACACGAAAATATTCACCTACTCTATGGCTCCCCGGCAACGGCGCCAAAAAAGGTCTTGATATCCCACAAATATAGGGGATCGTTTGTAGCCTTTTCGATAAGTAAGAGTGTCGAACCCAACGAGGAGCTAAAGGTAGGATAAACATTCTCTCAAGTTCTACCAACCACTAATACAACTCTACGCACACTAAGCGTTTGCAATATCTAGGAAATAAAACTAGAGCGATAACGGGTATGAGAGGTGACTTTGCAGAACAATAAAATACACGGAATAAATGTTAATGCTGCAGCAATAAAACAAACTAAACTAACTGATGTGGTCTAAGACCCCGTTTGTGGCCCGATCTTGCGGTTGACCCGAAATCCAAAGGGGAAGGAGAGGGAGAGCGCGAAGAACACGATGAACACGAGGAACTCACGCACGCACACCAACCCGATACAATCGATACTTACCCCCGTGGCTCGATGGACCACGCCAATAGAATCAACCCGGAAGAGACGCGCGGTAGAATTCCGAGCGGAGAGATTGGTGAAGGAGATGAATCTAGGAGTGGGAGAGAGAGTGGGTAGCACTAGAATCTCACACACCAAATCCAATCATCCAACAAGGGTAGCCTTGATACAAAGGGGATGAAACCCTAGGGAGACAAAGCTCAAATCCATGTCTAAGCCTAAATCTTGTCTAAGGGGTAAAGGGGATGACCTAGGTGCTTATATAGAGGTACAAGGAAACTTGGGCCGAAAAGGTATGCGGTTGATTGACTCGGGCCGTTTCCGGTCGAGTCAGTCCCGTGAAATCCGGTCCAACCGGGCCTGGGACCGGACGGCCTGGCGCCAGGGCCGGTCAACCGGGCGCCAGACCAGGAAGTTCGCAAAAGTTTCCCGGTTTGGCGTCGGTACGATGCCGGTTGTCGCCGGGGTGGATCCGGTCTGGGGCCCGGTCGGACCGGCCCTGGAACCGGCCTGGCCGGCCTGGGGCCCGGTTTGGCCGGCCTCTAGGCCGGCTGGGCCTCTTTCTCCCGCCTCTTCTTCCTCTTCCTTCTTCTCTTCTTCCCTTCTTCTTCTTCTCTCTTCCTTGCACCATGGGAGTTCCTTCTCTCTTGGTCCTTGTCGATGTCGGCACCTATAGACACAATGATGATAGGCATGAGGTAGCATACCATTCAAGTTGGTGTTGAGGTCGACCATAGAGAGTAAAGAGTTCACCTTGACATATATGGCGGGGGTTTGTGTTGTTGGTCCACTTAGGGGACTCCTTGGCCATGGTGTAGCGTCGACGATAGGCGGGGCTGCACTTGACGGTCTTGAGGTGGAGGTGTCCGAAAGCCACCCCGCATCATCTCCCCCCCCTTGGGGAAGAGTCGTCCTCGACTCTTGTTCCTCCTCAACGATGATGTAGGCCATGACGGTTCTCCCATGTAGTAATGGATGGACAAAGTCGCGGTCGAAGAAGAACTTGGGGAAAAACAACTTGCGAATGGAAAGCTTGTGGATGCCAATTTGGTGATCGGCGAACAAGAGGCTCTCAATCAAATACGAAGCATCAAGTCGTTTCTCCAAGAGGCATTTGGCAAAAATGGGAACCAAAAGAGTGTCGATGTATCCAAAATTTGGTAGGGCAAAAATTTGTGCATGTAAAATTTTGGTTTGTAAAGTGTCAAAAATCTGATGTGTAGCATTGTCCCACACAAATGGAACAATCAAAAGTCAAGTATCGGAGGCAAAATTTTGGGCAAAATTGTTATGTGCAATGGAAAAGAGATGGAAACTTCTAGCTTGGGAAAGTATGGTTGGCGTGAGCCAAGTATGGGTATCCTCAAGTGTCAAAGAATCCATTTCAATTGCCAAAGATGAAATGAGAAATCCAAAGAAGAGCAACTTTATGAGTGACATGTGGCACAAGATGCATAAGGTGTCTCTCACATGTATGACATGGTCCTTGAGATTCGTGGAGTGTATGATGATATCATCAAGACATACAACAATCATTGTGCCAACAAGATGTGTCAACATATGTTGCATAAGAAGCAAAAGAGGTGATGAGGAATTGGACCAAACCGAAAGCTCGACAAGACATGTCGGAAAGACACGAGGGCGAAGGCGTTGGGAAACATACCCTTCGGTGTGAATCCCACGGGTTTGGTGATGGAGTTCGTCCTTGGTGGGGTAGCTCTCTATTGCGCGTTTCGTGAGCTCATGCTCTGTAGCGGTGGAACTTGTCATTCGGGTACCTATATACACAAAAGAGAAAACAAAAAGCGTGTGTGCATGGTAGAGGAACACATCATCCATCATGATGTTCCATGTCTTGTGCACGTCACCATTAGTGTCAATCAAGATAGTATGAAATGCATGGCGATGGTGCATATGGCAAGAAGGTGCATTCATGGCATGTGGTAACTCATGATCATCAAAAAGTGAGAAGGCTATGGGGGCCATCTCGTGGACAATGAAATAAGCATTCTTGCATACCAAGCATAAGAAAGAGCAATTGTTCACAATTTTGGATGCAAGGATCATGGAATGGTGCAAACATTTTGGGCAAATCATGTTCAACAAGTTATCATTGTTGTCGACAACCCTATGTAAAGAGCAAGTGTTCATCAAGGGTGGCACAACACAAGTATTATCATAATCATTATCATGGCAAGCAAGCGGGGAAAACGTGAAACTCTCATAGCATGGCATGTTCATGGTATCACAAGCAAGCAATTTCATATGATCAACAATGTTATCAAGCAAAGCATCACATGGTAAAGTGAAAGTAGCATGTGACGTAGCAAATGTATCATCAAGATCATGCATGCACTCATAAGTCATCATGTCCACTAGTGGGATCATGGCATCATCAACACCTATGTTGTTACCTTTGTAGGCCGACTCATTTGAAGTAGGTGTTGTGGAAGTAGGAGGATCCATCTGGTCGACATGTCCATCTTGGAGCAAGCATGGTGAGATATCATCATCTTCATGCACCATGTACATCGTCTCCATGAGCGGGAATTCGTCCTCCTTGGAACCTAGTGCAACATAAGAAGATACAAACGAGGGAGAGGTTAATGTGTTAGCAAATGCGATGTCCTCCATGGACCTATCATCTACCTCTCTCAACTCACTTTGTGTTTCACTCATGTCCTCCACATGGAAGCACTCAAACTCACATATGGGGTGGAAGTCACTCAACTCACTATCACTCTCACTCAAGTGGGCTAAGTGGCTCTCATGCTCACATGGGATTGGTACCAACTCATCAATCAAGCATAGGGGAGTAGGCTCGACTTTCTCATCTCCATGCGCCTCCTTGGTTGAAGGGAAATTCCCATGCTCAACCAACTCAACTCCATCGCCCCCCAAGTCGTCCTCTATCGGTGGCGCCGTAGTGTTGTGGAGAGCTAGGCTCGGATCCACATCATCCTTTCGATTGCCTTGGAGGTCTTCATCTTAAAGTGTGGGCGTCGTAGGCTTCTTGGTGGCTTGGGCTTGTAGCTCGTCGAAGTAGAGCGTCTTGGCGCTTGGATTTGTGCATTACCATGCCTCGTGACCCTTGGCCTTGCATACCTCACATAGGAGATTGGGACATTCCCGTGGGCGGTGGCCTTGTTGCTTGCACTTGTAGCATCGGAGTCCATAGGCATGTGACGAGGTAGGGGCCATTGTGGTGGTGGCACAAGAGGGAGAAGTCGCCTTATGAGGAAGGTCTTCTTGATGTGCCCTCTCCATCCTTGGAGTGGTAGACACCCTATGATGGTGTTTGTCATCTTTATGTCGAGGCTCTCGTTTTCGTGCATCATCAACATGGCTTGAGTGGTGTCGTCGAAGACTCGTGGAAGATGTTGGTCGATGGCGATCATGAAGTGGCTTGTGGCGGCGAAGCTCATGTGGTGACGTATGTCGATGTAGACCATGAGGTGGTAGTGGTCGACGACTATCATGAGATGGTGTGAGTTGATGATGGTCCTTGCCATGCCTAGATGATGGCTCATGCGACTTGGCATGTTGCTTGCGGCGCCTTGTGGAGCTTGTAGAAGAGTGTCGATGACGATCATGTTGGGGACACTCTTGAAGTTCCATATGATGTCCCTGATGTCGATGATCTTGTGCATAAGCACTCTCATGGTGGCGCCTTGTGGAGCTCGAAGAAGTGTGTCGATGACGATCATGATGAGGACGCTCTTGATGATCCATATGATGGTGCCATGGTGGAGGTCCTCTATCCTCATATGTAGCTCCATTGGCCAAGTAGGCGTTGCTCAAGGTGGAGTCAAGGTGAGGCTCCGCCACGGTGTCGATGTCGTAGGCGTGGCGTTGCTCCACCATGTCGAAGATGTCGAAGGCGTGGCATTGCTCCACCATGTCGTCGATGTCGTACTCGTGGTGTTGCTCCACCATGTTGTCCATGCTTGGTGAGCCATTGTCGATGTAGAGCTCGTCGAAGTCGTCCTCAAGGTGGTGCTCCACCATGTCGTCGATGGTTGACGAGCCATTGTCGATGTAGAGCTCGTCGAAGTCGAACATGTCGATGATGCTTGCGGAGCTAGAGTCGGTGTCAAGCTCCACATGTTCCTCCACATCCGCGGCGCTTGAAGAGGTATTCTCCTCGAAGTGCTCCGTGTACTCCTCCGTATCTTCTTCGTCGCTATACATGTTAGCACGACAAGATCTATATGGTGTATGTTAGTGGAAGAACACTACCCCGCAACCTTACCGTGGTATGACAAGATTGGGGTGATCCAACAAAACCGAGAGTTAGAACAATTGTATCGGGTACTCACACAAAAGCACACGCAAAAGCTAGCAAACATGGTGTTAGGTGAGTATGGTGGAAAGCCAAAAGACGAAATCTGAAATCAAGTGTATTGTCAAGAGTGGGTGAAATCCAAAAATTCAAATGTCAAAGCGATGATCACTATAAACACGGAAAGATATGGAATGCACACACGAGATGAACGGGGTTAGTGCGACCAAGGAATGAGCGAAAAAGTGTAAGAAGCCCTTAAGCAAGGGTGCTCGGTGTCACACTAACACAAGAAGAGATCAAAGCTTTGGTTGCAAACGAAGAGACAACAAGATTCACACGCGGCCTCTCTTCTCTTATCTCTCTTTTGCTTAAAAGCTTTTTCTCTTTTGTATTCGGTGGCACTTGACACTCTTTTGTATATGTATGGTGGCACTTGCACTCTTTTGCTCTTTTTGTGTTTTGGCGGCTTTTTCTCGCCCTATGTTAGCGTTAGCTCGCATTTGCTATCTTGCCACACGAGTTTTGCTTAGAAGCTTGACTCCACACTACACACACACCTCACACTCGGGGCCACGTGCAATGTCTCGCAACACTCAATAAGCAATGCTCGATAGGATAGATCGCAAAAGAAGAGGGGTTACAAGGTGGGGAGCAAGTTATACCTAGATGAAAATGTTAGGCGGTGTCGGAACACACAACTTGCGATGATGGCGGTGGTGTCGGTGGTGGTGGTGGTCGAAATCGAGCTCGGAGGAGGGCGCGGAGCTGCGCCCGGTCTGGGGCCGGTTGGACCGGGTTTTGGACCGGCTGATCCGGTTGGTGCCCGGTCGACCGGGTGCTGGGCCGGCTGGTCCGGTCTGGGGTCCGGTTGACCGGGTTTCTCAACCGGGTTTCGCGTTTCTCTCTCCTGTTCTTCCCAAAACCAAAACCAAAAGAGCAAATCGACTGGAAACGATGGAATTGGAGGCTAAAAGTTGGGGAAATAGTAGATCAAGCACAACAACACCGAATCCACGGACCAAAACCACTCAGAACGCAACCAAATCACAGATCGGTCAAGAGGCAATTTGGGGCTATTTTTGGGGATTTTGTGGAAAATTTTCTATAAACGAAATCGGGTGGGTGGAGGGTCAAAATCGCGGTAACCAAGAGCTGCTGATACCATATGATGTGGTCTAAGACCCCGTTTGTGGCCCGATCTTGCGGTTGACCCGAAATCCAAAGGGGAAGGAGAGGGAGAGCGCGAAGAACACGATGAACACGAAGAACACGAGGAACTCACGCACGCACACCAACCCGATACAATCGATACTTACCCCCGTGGCTCGATGGACCACGCCAATAGAATCAACCCGGAAGAGACGCGCGGTAGAATTCCGAGCGGAGAGATTGGTGAAGGAGATGAATCTAGGAGTGGGAGAGAGAGTGGGTAGTACTAGAATCTCACACACCAAATCCAATCATCCAACAAGGGTAGCCTTGATGCAAAGGGGATGAAACCCTAGGGAGACAAAGCTCAAATCCATATCTAAGCCTAAATCTTGTCTAAGGGGTAAAGGGGATGACCTAGGTGCTTATATAGAGGTACAAGGCAACTTGGGCCGAAAAGGTATGCGGTTGATTGACTCGGGCCGTTTCCGGTCGAGTCAGTCCCGTGAAATCCGGTCCAACCGGGTGCCAACCGGGCCTGGGACCGGACGGCCTGGCGCCAGGGCCGGTCAACCAGGCGCCAGACCGGGAAGTTCGCAAAAGTTTCCCGGTTTAGCGTCGGTACGATGCCGGTTGTCGCCGGGGTGGATCCGGTCTGGGGCCCGGTCGGAACGGCCCGGGGACCGGCCTGGCCGGCCTGGGGCCCGGTTTGGCCGGCCTCTGGGCCGGCTGGGCCTCTTCCTCCCGCCTCTTCTTCCTCTTCCTTCTTCTCTTCTTCCCTTCTTCTTCTTCTTCTTCTTCTCTCTTCCTTGCACCATGGGAGTTCCTTCTCTCTTGGTCCTTGTCGATGTCGGCACCTATAGACACAATGATGATAGGCATGAGGTAGCATACCATTCAAGTTGGTGTTGAGGTCAACCATAGAGAGGAAAGAGTTCACCTTGACATATATGGCGGGGGTTTGTGTTGTTGGTCCACTTGGGGGACTCCTTGGCCATGGTGTAGCGTCGACGATAGGCGGGGCTGCACTTGACGGTCTTGAGGTGGAGGTGTCCGAAAGCCACCCCGCATCACTAACAGTACCATGAGTGTGGAAAGGCGGTGGTAATAGTGCTGGCTTTGTCCAAGATCAATTAGTGAGGATCTTGGGTTCAATGTCTTCGATGCATCTTTCTATGTAGGAGAGGCTAAATATACATTCTCTCCCTCCGGGATTACAAGTACTATATGATTGGCTTGCTAGCAAACATCCGTAAATACTAGGAAGCATTAAGGTTTCCCCAACCATAGCCTTAAGTAAATGGTCCTCTTACTCCCATACATGCAACTATCCGGTTCGCGTCCTCGGGTTTCTGTCACTCCGGCAGAACTTCCCCCTTCTAGTATACAAGTACTACCAACCCTATGGTGTTTGATCCATGCGTGCACAAATATAATGGGCACCAAGGATGGTAAGATATCAACATACAACTCTAATGAACCAAAGAGGAACAACCAATCAATCACTGAACAAATAAACTATGGCAACATGACATAGATTATATGATTATAACTTATAGCATCAAACACCATGTTTACATAGGGCGGTACAGAGGTTTGTGAGAGGAAGGACCACTGAATACAATGAGGAGTTGGTGATGGAGATGGCGGTGAAGACGTCGGAGAGGGGCTCAGCGAGGAGCGCCAGGAGGCGGAGGCGTGGGCGGCGCCAGCTCCGGCGCGGGCGACTCCTTCCCCGCCGCCGGCATCATGGGGGAGCGCCGCCCCTTAGCCTTCTTCGTCCTTGAGTTGGTGCGGGTGTAGATGAGTGTTTCCCCCTCCTTGGCTGCTGCCAAGGAGGAGGATTTTTGTGACAATGCTTGGGGGCCTCCAAAAATAGGGTTTCCCATCAATATATAGTGTTGGAGATGCAATCTAGGCCATGGGATGGATATCCCTTTGATCCAAGGGCTCTTAGGCACCTCTAGAACCTTCCTAGGACTACCCTATGTCCTTCATGAGCCTCAAAACTCGTGGCTGGGCCGAAATATCCGGGTATGGAAAGAGTTTGTGTCAAATACGTCACCAACTTTCGGAGTCCCGAGACTGCACGAACCTCCGCAGTAATTCGGCTTTGCCGGATTTACCCGTTGTCCGTTCTGGATGAATAAGATGTCCAAATTGTTCGGTTTGAAATTCTCTACAACTTTGTAGTTTACGACTTTTCCATTGGACGTTGTTTTGATGGAGTTTTGAAGCTATCTTTGAAAAGTGTTCAGCAGGGACAGATTCCAGGAAATTCCAGATTTCACCATAATGAGCTATTTCCTTCCATATTTGCCTATTTCCTGCACAACAAAGTTGAAACCAAGAACTTGTGCACTTTTGCAACTATTAATTGGTTAGTCCCTTAAAAAATATAGTAATTGGTGTAAAACAAGCATGGAACATCAAAAATTATAGATACGTTTGCGACGTATCACTCATGGGTCCCGCATGTCATCCTCTACGAACAATAAAAGTTTCCTTTCTTGGAGTTATTTTTTACCCCTAATTTCTGGCTATTTGCCTTTTTCTTTTGATCCCCTGACCCCTTTGAAACGATGAGGACGTTGTTGGCAGAACGGTCCCACATGTCATCCTCTATGAACAATAAAAGTTTCCTTTGGTGGATTTATTTTTGACCCCTAATTAATTTCTAGCTAATTCCTTTTTTTTTTTGATCCCCTGCGGCCTTGGAATCGTTGAGGTTGCTGCTGCCTCATTGGTTCCGCATGTCATCCTCTCAGAACGGTAAATATTGCTTTTCTTGGATTTTGTTTACCAACTGATTTTTGGCTTACATTTTCTTTCGATCTCCTGCCGTCTTTAAAACGTTGTCGACGCTGCTGGCTCACGGGTCCCACATGTCAGCCTCTATAAACAATAAACGTTGAGGATGCTGCTGCCTCATGGGTCCTGCAGGTCATCCTCTCAGAAAAATAAATGTTTTCTTTTCTTGGATTTTTTACCAACTAATTTTTTTTCGATCCCCTGCCGCCTTTGTAACGTTGACGACGCTGCTGGCTCATGGGTCCCCGATATCAGCCTCCTCGTACAAGAAACATGTGATATCTTGATGATTTTGCAGACAATAAACAGTGTACTTCGCTCTGAGCTATTGCAAACGGATAAATTAAATCTTTGCTTTTCATAAACAAACTTATATGTTGAATCTCCTTGTTTTTTATTTTTGCGGAGCATAGGACTTTACTGTTTTTTCTGGGAAAAATCCGAACTTTCCTGTTTTTTAGTGGGCTGAAATTGTACGAGTCAAAAGACCCAGCAGGATAGTTCGAAGGCCAGATGTCCGAATGCAGCCCAATTGAAATCTTTCTTTTCTTGGATTTTTTTCACCCCCTGATTTCTGGCTACTTCATTTTTTTTTGTTCCTGTGCCTTCTTGGAAACGTTGATCCCGCTGCTGCAAAATGGGACCCGCATGTCATCCTCTATGTACAATAAAGTTTCTTTTCTTGGATTATTTTTGGCTCCTGATATTTGGTCACTTGCCTTTTTCTTTCGATCTCATGCCGACTTTGAAACGTTGAGGAAGCTGCTGGCTCATGGGTCCCGCATGTCATCCTCTATGAACAATAAAAGTTTCCATTGTTGCATTTAGTTTTTACAATACTTAATTTCTGGCTATTTCCTTTTTCTTTTGATCCCCTACCGCCTTGGAATAGTTGAGGGTGCTGCTGCCTCATGGGTCCCGCATGTCATCTTCTTAGAAAGGTAAATGTTTCTTTTCTTGGTTTTGTTTACCAACTGATTTTTGGCTTATTTTTTCTTTCGATCTCCTGCCGCCATTAAAACGTTGACGACGCTGATGGCTCATGGGTCCCCATTGTCAGCCTCCCCGTACTACAAATCCTCTTTATGCAAAGGTTGAGGATGCTGCTGCCTCAAGGGTCCCGCATGTCTTCCTCTTAGAACGATAAATGTTTATTTTCTTGGATTTTTACCAACTGATTTTTGGTTTCTTTTTTCCTTCGATCCCCTGCCGCCTTTAAAACGTTGATGACTCTGCTGGCTCATGGGTCCCTGATGTTAGCCTCCCCGTACAAGAAACATGTGATATCTTGATTATTTTGCAGACAATAAACAGTGTATTTCGCTCTGAGCTATTGCAAAGGGATAAATTAAATCTTTGTTTTTACATAAACAAACTTATATGTTGAATCTCCTTGTTTTTTTTTTGCCAAGCATAGGACTTTCCTGTTTTGGAGTGGGCTTAAATTGTACGATTCAAAAGGCTTCCAGTAGGATAGTTCGAAGGACCAGATGTCCAGATGCAGCCCAATTGAAATCTTTATTTTCTTGGATTTTTTGACCCCCTTATTTCTGGCTACTTCCTTTTTCTTTTGGTCCTGTGCCGCCTTGGAAACTATGAGACCGCTATTGCAAAATGGGACCCACATGTCATCCTCTATGTACAATAAAAGTTTCTTTTCGTGGATTATTTTTGGCTCCTGAGATTTGTCACTTGCCTTTTTCTTTCGATCTCATGTCAACTTTGAAACGTTGAGACCGCTGCTGCAAAATGGGACCCGCATGTCATCCTCTATGTACAATAAAAGTTTTTTTTGGATTTTTTTGGCACCTGATATTTAGTCACTTGCCTTTTTCTTTCGATCTCATGCCGCATCTGAAACGTTGAGGAAGCTGCTGGCACGTGGGTCCCGCAAGTCATCTTCTATGTAGAATAAAAGTTTCCTTTCTTGGACATATTATTTTTTACCCCTAATTTCTGGCTACTTCTTTTTCTTCTGATCCCGTGCCACCTTGGAAACGTTGAGACCGCTGCTGCAAAATGGGATCCGCATGTCATCCTCTATGTACAGTAAAGTTTCTTTTCTTGGAGTTATTTTTGGCTCCTGATATTTGGTCCAATAATGCTAGAACTACGTAAAAAAAATTACGGGATAAAGTTACGGACTGACGTGGGTGGATTCTGTTGGTTCGGATTTGGTTGTCTCCCGTGATTTTAGGAACATAATTTCCCCCCTAAGCACCACGTAATCCCGTAAGCTTTTTTTACGTAACAAACTTCCCGTAACTCTAGTATTTGGTCACTTGTCTTTTTCTTTCGATCTCGTGCCACCTTTGAAACGCTGAGACCACTGCTGCAAAATGTGACCCACATGTCGTCCTCTATTTACAAAAAAGTTTCCTTTCTTGGTGTTATTTTTTACCCCTAATTTGTGGCTACTTCCCTTTTTTTTGGATCGCCTGCCGCCTTTGAAACGTTGAGGACTCTGCTGGCTCATGGGTCCCACATGTCAGCCTCTGTGAATAATAAACCTTTCCTCTGTGAACAATAGCATTGACGAACTGAATGTGAACATCCGTTACAGGCTTTTTTTTAGTAGATAATGTCAACCAATTGCTAGCTTCTATATATATCACTAGTAGTACATACATCCCGAAAGCATTAGAATATTAGACCATGTTCACAAGAATAACATCAAGTCTGAAGTACATTAACCGAGTGATAAAATATATTGTTCAGACCAGTACAAAATATAGGGAGTTAAAGTAACACTATGCAGAAATTGGCCCATCTCTTGCATATATCCCTCTAGCAAAGGGATCAGCCACTGACAAGTCATGTATCAACCAGCTAAGAACACCGTCCGGGCTGAACTTATCTAAGGATGGTAAATATCCAAACTGAAAATCAACATCTCTAGAAGCGGTGTTCTTCAGGTCTAGGCGCTTGAACTGGGTATCCCACTGCTGCGCGTAGATGACGTATTGTCTTTCCGTTCAACACGCGTCCGTTGGGAACCCCAAGAGGAAGGTGTGATGCGTACAGCGGCATGTTTTCCCTCAGTAAGAAACCAAGGTTTATTGGACCAGTAGGAGCCAAGAAGCACGTCGAAGGTTGATGGCGGCGAAGTGTAGTGCGGCGCAACACCAGGGATTCCGGCGCCAACGTGGAACCTGCACAACACAAACAAAGTACTTTGCCCCAACGTAACAGTGAGGTTGTCAATCTCACCGGCTTGCTGTAACAAAGGATTAGATGTATAGTGTGGATGATGATTGTTTGCAGAAAATAGTAGAACAAGTATTGCAGTAGATTGTATTCGATTAAAAGAATGGAC
This sequence comes from Lolium perenne, assembly GCF_019359855.2. NCBI lineage: Eukaryota > Viridiplantae > Streptophyta > Magnoliopsida > Poales > Poaceae > Lolium > Lolium perenne. The sequence goes on from NC_067247.2 coordinate 221,582,745, forward strand.
CGGGGTCCACAGTTCACTAGAGGTGTCTCTCCCATAAGAATAAGCATGTTGGGTGAACAAATTACAGTTGGGCAATTGACAAATAGAGAGGGCATGACCATGCACATACATGATATGATGAGTATAGTGAGATTTAATTGGGCATTACGACAAAGTACATAGACCGCTATCCAGCATGCATCTATGCCTAAAAAGTCCACCTTTAGGTTATCATCCGAACCCCTTCCAGTATTAAGTTGCAAACAACAGACAATTGCATTAAGTATGGTGCGTAATGTAATCAACAACTACATCCTCGGACATAGCATCGATGTTTTATCCCTAGTGGCAACAGAACATCAACAACCTAAGAACTTTCATCACACGTCCCTGCATTTAATGGAGGCATGAACCCACTATCGAGCATAAATACCCCCTCTTGGAGTTACTAGCAAAAACTTGGCCAGAGCCTCTACTAACAACGGAGAGCATGCAAGATCATAAACAACACATAGATATAAATTGATAATCAACATAACATAGTATTCTCTATCCATCGGATCCCAACAAACACAACATATAGCATTACAGATAGATGATCTTGATCATGTTAGGCAGCTCACAAGACCCGACAATGAAGCATAATTAGGAGCAGACGAACATCTAGCTACTTCTATGGACCCATAGTCCAGCGGTGAACTACTCACTCATCACTCTGGAGGCGACCATGGCGGTGAAGAGTCCTCCGGGAGATGATTCCCCTCTCCGGCAGGGTGCCGGAGGCGATCTCCTGAATCCCCCGAGATGGGATTGGCCGCGGCAGCGTCTCTGGAAGGTTTTCCGTATCGTGGCTCTTGGTACTGGGGGTTTCGCGATGAAGGCTATAAGTAGGCGGAGGAGATAGGACAAGGGGCCACACGAGGGCCCCACACGCTAGGTCGGCGCGGCCAAGGGCTAGGCCGCGCCGGCCTGGTGTGTCACCACCTCGTGGCCCCACTTCGTATCATCTTCGGTCTTCTGGAAGCTTCGTGTGAAAATAGGCCCCTGGGCGTTGATTTCGTCCAATTCCGAGAATATTTCCTTACTAGGATTTCTGAAACCAAAAACAGCAGAAAACAGCAACTGGCTCTTCGGCATCTCGTTAATAGGTTAGTGCCGGAAAATGCATAAATATGACATAAAGTATGCATAAAACATGTAGGTATCATCAATAATGTGGCATGGAACATAAGAAATTATCGATACGTCGGAGACGTATCAGCATCCCCAAGCTTAGTTCCTGCTCGTCCCGAGTAGGTAAACGATAACAAAGATAATTTCTAGAGTGGCGTGCCATCATAACCTCGATCATACTATTGTAAGCATATGTAATGAATGCAGCGATCAAAGCAATGGTAAATGGCATGAGTAAACAAATGAATCATAAAGCAAAGACTTTTCATGAATAGTACTTTCAAGACAAGCATCAATAAGTCTTGCATAAGAGTTAACTCATAAAGCAATAAATCAAAGTAGAGGTATTGAAGCAACACAAAGGAAGATTAAGTTTCAGCGGTTGCTTTCAACTTATAACATGTATATCTCATGGATAGTTGTCAATGCAAAGTATATAATAAGTGCAATATGCAAGTATGTAGGAATCAATGCACAGTTCACACAAGTGTTTGCTTCTTGAGGTGGAGAGAAATAGGTGAACTGACTCAACATAAAAGTAAAAGAAAGGCCCTTCGCAGAGGGAAGCATTGATTGCTATATTTGTGCTAGAGCTTTGGTTTTGAAAACAAGAAACAATTTTGTCAACGGTAGTAATAAAGCATATGCATTATGTAAATTATATCTTACAAGTTGCAAGCCTCGTGCATAGTATACTAATAGTGCCCGCACCTTGTCCTAATTAGCTTGGATTACCGGGATTATCATCGCAATACATATGTTTTAACCAAGTGTCACAAAGGGGTACCTCTATGCCGCCTGTACAAAGGTCTAAGGAGAAAGCTCGCATTGGATTTCTCGCTGTTGATTATTCTCAACTTAGACATCCATACCGGGACAACATAGAAAACAGATAATGGACTCCTCTTTAATGCATAAGCATTTAGCAACAATTAATGTTCTCATATGAGATTGAGGATATTTGTCCAAAACTGAAACTTCCACCATGATTCATGGCTTTAGTTAGCGGCCCAATGTTCTTCTCTAACATTATGCATGCTCTAACCATTAAATAAGTGGTAAATCTCCCTTACTTCAGACAAGACGGACATGCATAGCAACTCACATGATATTCAACAAGGTGTTGATGGCGTCCCCAGGAACATGGTTATCGCACAACAAGCAACTTAATAAGAGATAAAGTGCATAAGTACATATTCAATACCACAATAGTTTTTAGGCTATTTGTCCCATGAGCTATATATTGTAAAGGTAGAGGATAGAAATTTTAAAGGTAGCACTCAAGCAATTTACTTTGGAATGGTGGAGAAATACCATGTAGTAGGTAGGTATGGTGGACACAAATGGCATAGTGGTTGGCTCAAGGATTTTGGATGCATGAGAAGTATTCCCTCTCGATACAAGGTTTAGGCTAGCAAGGTTATTTGAAACAAACACAAGTATGAACCGGTGCAGCAAAACTCACATAAAAGACATATTGTAAACATTATAAGACTCTACACCGTCTTCCTTGTTGTTCAATCCTTACTAGAAATTATCTAGACCTTAGAGAGACCAATTATGCAAACCAAATTTTAGCAAGCTCTATGTATTTCTTCATTAGTAGGTACAAAGTATATGATGCAAGAGCTTAAACATGAGCACAACAATTGCCAAGTATCAAATTATCCAAGACATTTTACCAATTACTACATGTAGCATTTCCCGATTCCAACCATATAACAATTTAACGAAGAAGATTCAACCTTCGCCATGAACACTATGAGTAAAGCCTAAGGACATATTTGTCCATATGCAACAGCGGAGCGTGTCTCAAACGGTGATACCGCTGATGCTAAATGGGACCCGCATGTCATCCTCTATGTACTATAAAACTTTCTTTTCTTGGATTTTTTGGCACCTCATAGTTGGTCAATTTCCCTTTTCTTTCGATCCCCTGCCGCCTCTCAAACGGTGATACCGCTGCTGCTAAATGGGACCCGCATGTCATCCTCTATGTACAATCAAGTTTCTTTTATTGAATTATTTTTGGCTCTTGATATTTGGTCACTTGCCTTTTTCTTTCGATCTCATGCCACGTTTGAAACGTTGAGGAACCTGCTGGAACATGGGACCCGCATGTCATCCTCTATGTGCTATAAAAGTTTCCTTTGTTGGATTTTTTTCACCCTCTGATTTTTGGCTATTTGCCTTTTTCTTTTGATCCCCTGCCCCCTTTGAAACGTTGAGTAAGCTGCTGGCTCATGGGACCTGCATGTCATCTTCTATGTCCATCAATTTTCTTTTCTTGGATTTTTTTGACCCCCTAATTTCTAGCTACTTTCTTTTTCTTTTGATCTCAAGCCGCATTTCAAACATTGAGACCGCTGCTGCAAAATGGGACCACATGTCATCCTCTATGTACAATAAATCTTGGATTATTTTTGGCTCCTGATATTTGGTCACTTGCTTTTTTCTTTCGATCTCATGCCGCCTTAGAAACGTTGAGTAAGCTGCTGGCTCATGGGTCCCGCATGTCATCCTCTACGAACAATAAAAGTTTCCTTTCTTGGAGTTATTTTTGACCCCTAATTTATGGCTATTTGCCTTTTTCTTTTGATCCCCTGCCCCTTTGAAACGATGAGGACGCTGTTGGCAGGTCGGTCCCACATGTCATCCTCTATGAACAATAAAAGTTTCCTTTGGTGGATTTATTTTTGACCCCTAATTAATTTCTGGCTATTTTCTTTTTTTCTTTTGATCCCCTGGTGACAAGGTATCAACTTGTCAATGCCTATGGATTGTAGGCTAGGGTTTAGTTGGAAGTAGAGGGCAAGTAGATCTCGAAGGTTTCAGCCGAAAAGTACTCGACGATTATGAAAACTAGGGTTTGTAAACAATGATTCGATGATCTCTGTGTCCCTCGACTCCCCCTTATATAGGAGGCGGAGCCGAGGGATTCGTGTAGTACAAGTTACATAGTCCGGGAAGGTTTCTAACTCATCCCGCAAGATTACAAATAACACTTCCTATTACAACTCTATCTTTCCTTAAATACATCTTGGGCTCCCGAATCTTCTTATTCTTCGGGTAGTGGGCCTTCAGTAAACCCTGGGTACTATTTTCGGCAGGCCCATTTGGGATGCCTATGTCAGTAGCCCCCGAGATTTTGCTTGAATCGTAGAGTCAAGGAAAATCTCTACTGTTTATTTTTATTCGACAGCTTCAACTTTTCTATATTTCTTCACATAAATTCTATATTGTACAGGGATAATGGTAGTTGGGGCTAGTTCATCTGACGGATCAGGTACTAGTTAACTGCTCTCGTGGCAATCCGCAAAAACCTACTTCAAGATCACGTCCCTGGACATGACCTCGGGATACTGGTGTAAACTTCGACAGGCGCCGCTTAAGGTCTTACCATTCTGTCGAGTCCCAGTAAAATTTATCGGGTACCTAACGCGTCCGTTAGGATTTTTCTTCGTATCTGTTGATACGGATAAAAGTAGCAGAGCGCAGTCTTCGGCGATGCCACGCCCAGCAGAACGGATCTGGGGTCTTACCTTCGCAAATTTGCGGCATTCAGAAATTGATCGCAACTTTGGCGTTCTGAGAATATATTGTCGAGTGCTTTTTCGGCTGTTAGAATAGCACATTTTATCGAGTCAAAGATGACTTATATTGCTCTCCCGATGGGAGTATATGTAGAGTTAATTACAACTCGAAATATACTCTTTTGCTCTTCTATCTTTCTTTTTTCTCTTTCTTTCTTTTATAATTTCATCGGGCACGCGAACAGCGTTCCCGATGGGAGTAGCCCCCGAGGCTACAACCAAGGACTTGTACTTGGGTGTAGGCTCCACGCCTTATGCCGACATATTTCCTTTTTTCTCCCGGAGTTTTATAATTTCTCGGGTGCGCGAACAGCGCTCCCGATGGGAGTAGCCCCCGAGGCTATGAACAAATATTCGTATTTGGTCATAGGCTCATGCCACTTCTATTTTTTCTTTCTAGATCTTTTTCTTTTTTCCAAAGTAGCCCCCGAGCATTTGATCAGAAACTTGTATTTGATCAAAGGCTCAATCATTATTTTTCCGTGTCGCCTTTTATGAAGCTGTTGAGTCGAATTTTTTCCTTCTGTCAAGATGACGTTGTTGCTGACGATAGCCACGATTGCCTGTCAAAAATTTGCGACAAGCCTTTTCTCGCCGCCATGCGGGCCCAATTAATCCACTATCTTGACACGTCGTGCAAGTGGGGGACACACGTCCTCCGCTTTTTCTGGCGCACGCACCGTAACTTCCGCGACGTTGAATTACTGTTTTACCCTTGACGCCACGTGGCTATCATCTGTCACACATTTTCCTTATCCAACGGTTCGTCGTTTCACCGCACCCCTATATAAATTCATCTTCTTCCTCCTTGGACACTTCCGCCCGCGCCGTCTTCCTTCTCTCATCTGCAAATTTCCCCTTGCAATCCACAACTTCCTGAGCTCCTCACCTCCAAACTGCGAATCCTGCGCCATTGTTGATGCCACCTCGCCGATTGACCAGGCACAGTACGCCGGAATCCTCCATGGCCGCCGTGGATCTCGGAACGGTGGAGTGGGAAAGATCCAAAATTTCCACTCAAGACGTCAACATGCTGAAGAAACTGGGGATCAACAAGAAACCCCAAGCATTGCGCTTCCCCAGTGAGGAGAGCTACCCAACCCCTCCAATGGGGTACCGGGTAAGTTTTGTCGACCACCTCATCCGCGGTCTTTCCGCCCCCATTCATCCTTTTCTCCGTGGACTGCTCTTTGTCTATGGTTTGCAACTCCACCACCTCACGCCGAATTCAATCCTCCACATTTCCATTTTCATCACTTTGTGCGAGGCCTTCCTTGGCGTCCAGCCTAACTGGGCGCTATGGAAGCGCATTTTCTTCTGCCGTCGCAATGGCTCACCCAATGTCGCCTATAATATAGGCGGCGTTGTAATTTCTGTTCGACCCACTGTCGACTACTTCGACGTCAAGCTTCCTGACTCAGTTCAAGGATGGCGCAAGAAGTGGTTGTACATTCAGGAGGAGAACCACGGATGTGCGGAAGACAACATCCCTGCTTTTGATGGCGCCGAAAAAATCTTTCGCCGCCGCTCATGGGACGCGGAGGCCACCGAAGAAGAAAGGGCGTCAACAGAAACCTTGATGGCTCGTATCCATGAGTTACAAAATACTCGCGGCAAGGAGTTATCGGGTATCCAAATCACTGCATACTTTCTTAGGACTAGGGTGCAGCCGCTTCAGGCTCGCAAGCATCCTCTCTGGAAATATGCCGGCGACAAGGACGTAGATCGGCTGTCGGTGAATTTGGAGGTCAAGGACTTAGAAAGACTTGTCCGAAAAATTTCATCTCTCAGCAAAAAAGATGCTGTTCCTTCTTCTTGTCGAGTGACGCCATTCAGCGCCGCCAATCCACTTCCCGAGGTAATCTTTGTCTAATTATCTTGTTGTTGCTTTGCTCTCTTTTTTGTAACTTTATTTCTGATATTGCTCCCTATTTTGTTTTGCACAGAATCATCCAGACCTTGTCTCGCTTCCTCCTCTCCCTGAAGGTGGAGAAGTCGAAGAAAGGGCCATTGTCACTGATGACAATCAGGAAGCTCCATCTTTTGTGAATGAACCCGAGGATTCTCGAAAATCTGCGGGTTCTTCCGAAAAATCTTGCGTCGGCACAATCTCCTCCTCCCGCTGTCTCCCCGAAAGGCAAAAGGAAGAGGAATGATGTCGAAGATTCCGGCACTTCTAAAGCCGAAGAAGTTGACCCTTCTCATCAGAAGGCAGCTTATGATCCTTATCTTGAATCCCTCGTCAGCTCGTAAGTCATTTTTATTTCTCCTTATTTCTGTACTCAAAATGTTTATCTTGTCTTGCTTTTTATGCTGTCGATTTTTAATCACAGCGATGATGAGGAAGAATTACCAACTGTTGACATGGCTCCTCGGACGAGCACGTCACATACTTTACTCGCCTCGGACACGCTAGTTGAAGGAGAAGAATCCTCGCCTCCTCAATGAAACGTCGTCACCACTACTCCGCCATCAAGCCCCCTTGCTCCTTCACCAAAAAGGACAAGGATTGAAACGATTATTGAGCCTGCCCCTCAATTGGGTAGCTCTTCTACTCTGCTCTTGGATGATGTAAGTTTTTTTTTTCATTTTCTTGCCGATATCTATATTTCCTCTATTTTGCTTTTTCACGCCTTCACTCTTTTTTTTATACCGATATTTCTCTTTCTTTGTTCTTCTTTGACAGCCCATGATCAAAGAGCTTATCCGCATCGGCTCCCAATTCATTGGGTACCGTGAGTATGCCAGCAGAACCGAAGGTAATAACTTTTTTGCTGTCGTTGTTTTTGACTTCTTGCTCCTGTCATTTGTTGCAACTTTTTTGACCTTTCTTTTTTCTTTTTTATTTCGACAGAAAAACTTGCAGAGGCCAACAATCGTGCCGATGCACTTGCTCAAAAACTGGAGCAAAGTGAAGCGGCCCGCAAGAAAGCCGAACTTGTTGCTAGCGAAGCCAAAGCAAAAGCTGCTAGTGTCGAGGAACTGCAAAAGAAACTTGAAGATGCTGAAACTGCTTTAAACGAGCACAAAGCCGCACAGGCTGCTCGTGAGCAGGGGATTCTCAAGCGCCTGAAATCGCAAAGTCGATGCATTCAAGGTAATATTATCGATCCCTTCTATTTTTTAGTGGACTTGCTGTTTCTTGTTTTTGATCAACGTTTATTTCCTGTGGCAGGCCAAACAAACCAAGAGTTTGATCTGGAGAATCCCGACAATGATCCTCTCCTTGACGCACTTTCTTATCTGGAGCTTCATGGATCCGAAATTCGTGAAGGCGTGGCGAATGCTAATGCGGGACTGTCGACGCTGTTCCCCTACTTCTTCCCGAAGAAAGAGGAGCCCCCGACTTTCCTTGCCCTTGCCCAGAGCTTCAATTCATCAGAGGACCTTGGACTGAAGATGCGCCAGAAAACATGAAGATTGCTGTCGAGAGTACTGTTGCCCTGGTCGCTGATAGCCAACAAACTATTGATTGGATGAAGGTTGGCGACACCGATCAGATAGAGCAGTCAAGATGGAGGTCGTTGATTAAGGCAGCCAAGCCCAACACGAAGAAAATCTTGGCCTATCTCGGGATCAAACCAGCTTCAACTCCTAGCTCATCAAGGCCGGAGGTCTAGTTGCATGCCTCTTTGTTTTTTTCCTTTCTCTGCTTCTTTTGCTCTTGTCGCCAATTTAGCTGTGGCGACAATTATCCTGGTAGTCCTTTAGGAGAAACTTCTTTTGTAATGCCTATGTAAATATTTCTAGAAATTAATGAAATTCCCTCTGGCACTATCATTGATCCTGGCGCTTTCTTTTCCAGTTAATATTTGACAACTATTCGACCAATCCTTGCTCTGTCGATGCTTCTCCTGCTTCGTCCTTCTCGAAGAAAATGCTAATCAATGATAACCTCCTCGAAGGTTCTTCAAGCAAACATTCGTCAGAAGATTTGCAAGAACTTCGACAGCAACTTCAATCCATGAAGAAACAGACTCTTGCGATGATGGAACAATCTCGGAGAGCATCCGAACAAGAAAAACTTGCTCTCCAACAAGCCAAAGAGGCTATGACTGCCAAGGATACTGCTGTATTGGAAGCAAAAGGAGCCACTACCCGAGAAAATAGCATGCTCGAGCTAATGTTGGAGGCTAGCACTGATATGTTAGGTATGTTTTTCTAACCTCGCAATGCCTCCTCTTTACTTTGCTGTGCCCCCCTTCAGATTTCTTGCCTTGTCGCTTAATAGGCTCGGTTCTTGATGCTGCCGCCGAAGATCGAAGGGTGAACGAGAGAACAAATCTTCTCGTCAATCTTTCCCTTAACCATGGATGTTTATTCTGGGCCTCCCCTGAACGAACCCAGCAAATTGTCAGGTTTCAAGATCGTGCTTGCCAAGTGCGCGAATTTCTCAACTTTTGCACGACAACATTAACCCTTGTTTACAGGACTTTGTTTCCTCGAAATGAAGTTCCCAAAACTCTTCCTGAATTATTGGAGGTATTCAGAGATGCTCCTCGCATTCATAATTTTGTGCGAGCTCAATTGACAGCTGGAGCGAGGTTCGCCATGATTATGATAAATATTTGCCATCCAAAATTAGACCTGACGAAGATTGTTGCTGATTGCCTGGCCAAAAAATCGCGGCGAAAGAATGATATCGACTCAATCAATGAGATGGTAACTCCTGTGGCTGAGTCGATGATAGATGAGCTTCTTCGGATGGACTCAGAATTCTTCGTCAAGGGGTCCTATGCTGAGCAGAAGACAACCAGAGGCTTGTCCATAGATAGTATTTTAGGTTTTGATTGATTTGTACTATATTGAACAAAATTATGTCTGTATCTTTTTTGATTTCCGAGGAAATTTGTTGTATATTGTAAACTGCTCTATATTGCTGGAGCCCCCGAGCCTTTTGGCTAGAGTTGTACTGTTTTTTCCATCTCGAAGACTTTTCCTCCTGTCATAATAAGATACCTCTGTTTTTTCATTGATGGGTTGAAAGCCCCCGAGTCTCATGGTGTCAAAGTTCTATATTTTTGTTGCGAGGTTCTTAGACCAAAGCAGTAAGTTTTTTGGCGCGTACACTATATTTATAATTTTATTAGCTTCTGATATTTGGCGAGGTATTTAGTGTACCAAGGCGAAATATTTGGGTAAGTCTAATATGTCTATATTGTAAGTATTTTGAAACTTGAAGGCGTTGAGCCCCCGAGCGTGTCGAAGAATAAGAAATATATCTCCACTATCTTTATTATATTGCAGCACCGCGAGCCCGCCTCATTAAAAACCTTTCCGGCCCCACTCGGTGCCCCGAAAAGGAAAAGAGTGCGTCTGAAAACTCGCGGGCGTTTCAGTACATTGTATTTTTACAGAAGAGGACTATATTTCGACTCTAGGCGTAGAACCGCCTGAGCTGTGCTACGTTCCAGGGGTTTTTCTCGGGAACCCCCGTCTTCTTGTCCTTGATCCTGTATGCGCCTCCGTCGATGACTTCTGTGACAACGTAAGGTCCTAACCATGGCGACTCGAGTTTTTCAGTGCGCTCTTGATTGAGTCGCAAAACTAAGTCTCCGACTTGAAAAGATCTTGGTCTCAAACGTCGACTGTGGTAATTTTTCAGGTCCTGCTGATATTTGGTTACCCTTGATAATACTTCGTCTCGAGCTTCGTCGAGTGCGTCAACGTCGTCTTCCAATGCTTTCCTGGAAGCTTCTTCATTATACTCTGTGACTCTGGGGGAGTCGTGCTCTATTTCTATTGGCGATCGCCTCTGCTCCATGGACAAGGAAAAACGGGGTCTCCTGTGTCGCTGTATTTGGTGTTGTTCGGATGCTCCATAACACACTTGGTAGTTCTTCTAGCCAGGTGTGTCGAGCTTTTTCCAGTGGTCCTAATAGGCATTTCTTGATGCCATTGTAGATGATGCCATTGGCTTTCTCGACTTGACCATTGGTTTGAGGATGTGCAACTGACGCGAAGTGCAATTTGATGCCTACCTCTGCACAGTATGCCTTGAACTCCTTTGACGTAAAGTTGCTGCCATTGTCTGTAACGATGCTATGAGGTACTCCAAATCGAAAAATGATGTCCTTCACGAATTTTATTGCTGATGCTGCATCTGGTGAATTTATCGGCTTTGCTTCTATCCACTTGGTGAATTTGTCGACAGCAACCAGCAAGTACTCATATCCTCCTGGCGAAGCTTTGTGCAACTTGCCCACCATATCAAGTCCCCATTGGGCAAAGGGCCACGATAATGGTATTGGTGTTAGTTCTGCTGCTGGAGAGTGAGGTTTTGCGGCAAACCTTTGACACGTGTCGCAAGTTCTTACTATTTTCTTGGCGTCCTCGATTGCTGTCAACCAGTAGAATCCTGCTCGAAAAACCTTGGCTGCGATAGCTCGACTACTTGCATGGTGGCCACATATTCCTTCGTGTACATCCTTCAGAATTATTCTTCCTTCTTCGGGTGTGACGCACCTTTGCAGGACGCCTGAAATACTTCGCTTGTATAATTCCCCTTTGATCACTGTGAAAGCTTTGGATCGTCGAATAACTCGCCTTGCTTCAACTGGATCGTCGGGTATCTCTTTCCTGAGGATATATGATATATATGCTTGCATCCAAGGAATTTGTACCATCATCACAAGCTCTTGGTCTTCTTCATCCTCCGTGATTTCTTTGAGGGGTGTCGAAGTTTTCTCTTCTTTTGCTTTTTTCTGCACCTTTTTTGGCTTTGTGGATCTCTCCACTATTTCTTCCCAAAATACTCCTGGTGGGATTGGGAGGCACTGCGACCCGATGTTTGCGAGAACGTCGGCTTCATCATTGCTCAATCTACTGATGTGATTTACCTCGCATCCATCAAACAGCTTCTCGAGCTCATTGTACACCTCCTTGTATGCCATCATGCTATCATTGACTGCATCACATTGGTTCATAACTTGCTGGGCCACCAATTGTGAGTCGCCAAAGATTTTTAGTCGAGTTGCACCGCAAGCTTTCGCCATCTTCATCCCGTGTATGAGGGCTTCATATTCTGCTTCATTGTTAGATGCGTTAGGGAATGTCATCCGAAGGACGTATTTCAACTTGTCACCTTCAGGTGATATAAGTACTACTCCTGCGCCAGCTCCTTCTACTCTCTTGGACCCATCGAAGTTCATGGTCCAGGTTCTCGACAAATCTGGGGGTCCCGTGTTTTGTAGCTCCATCCACTCTGCAATGAAATCTGGCAGAACTTGCGACTTGATTGCTTTTCTTTTTTCATACGTGATGTCCCGAGGGGAAAGTTCTATTCCCCAAAGGGAGACACGCCCTGTAGCTTCTGGATTGTTCAGTATATTTGAGAGAGGTGCTTCATTGACTACTATTATCGGGTGTGCCGAAAAATAGTGGCGCAACTTCCTTGCCGTTGCAATTACTCCATATGCCAGTTTTTGGTACTGCGGGTACCGCTGTTTGGAAGGCGACAGAACTTCGCTGATGAAATATACTGGCCTTTGCACTCCGTGGAGTTTTCCTTCTTCTTCTCTTTCGACAACTAGCACCGTGCTCACCACTTGGGGCGTGGCTGCAATATACAGCAGGAGAGGTTCCTTTTCCTTCGGCGCCACCAAAATTGGTGGTGTCGAGATTGTGCGCTTCAAATCCTCGAAAGCTCTGTCGGCCTCTTCGTTCCACTGGAATTTATCTCCTTGCTTTATTAGAGAATAAAATGGTAACACTTTTTCTCCCAGCCTGGCGACGAATCTGCTCAAAGCTGCGACTCGCCCAGTTAGCTGTTGTATTTCTTTCAACATTGTTGGCTTCCTCATTGTTACGATAGCTTGTATTTTATCGGGATTTGCTTCAATCCCTCTTGCTGAAACTAGAAACCCCAGAAGTTCTCCTGCTGGGACGCCAAAAGAACACTTCGTCGGGTTCAGTTTGAGGCAGAATTTGTCAAGGTTGTCAAAGGTTTCCTTGAGATCCTCGATCAGCGTTGCCCCCTTTTTTGACGTTATGACGACATCGTCGATGTATACTTGCACGTTTTTCCCAATCTGTGTCGCCAAACACTTCTGCATCATCCTCTGATATGTTGCTCCCGCATTTTTTAGACCAAAGGGCATTGTTCTGTAGCAAAACACGCCGTAAGGTGTAATAAACGCTGTCTTTACTTCATCTTCTTCTTTCAATCTGATCTGGTTATAACCAGAATATGCATCCAGGAAGGAAAGACGTTCACATCCAGCCGTGGAGTCGATAATTTGATCGATCCTCGGGAGGGGAAAGTGATCCTTTGGACAATGTTTATTGAGACACGTAAAGTCAACGCACATGCGAAGGACCTTAGTGTTTTTCTTCGGCACCAACACAGGATTTGCTACCCATGTGGCTTCTGTGAATATCTCTTTGATAAAACCAGCTTCTCGTAGTCGATCGATTTCTGACAGCATGGCCTTGCGGTTTGGTTCCGAAAAACGTCGCAAGGGTTGTTTGATTGGTCTCGCTAGTGGATCCAAGTTTAGGTGGTGCTCGGCAAGTTCCCTGGGTACTCCTGGCATGTCGGCTGGACACCATGCAAAGATTTTCCAGTTCTCACGGAGGAACTCGACGAGCGCGCTTTCCTATGCGAGGTCCATGTCGTTTGCGATGGACGTCGTCTTTTTTGGGTCTGTCGGGTGAATGTGCACCTCCTTAGAATTTTTCTCGGTGTTGAAAGTTGATTCTTTGTTTGGCCTTCCAACATCTGGCAGCACGTCATAGTCAGTCATACTCCTTGACGCCAAGTACTCAGCTTGCATCCCGAAAGTTTCTGATATCCGGTGAAAATCCTTATCGCACTTATCGGCTAAGGCGAAGCTTCCTTTGACTGTGATTGGTCCCTTTGGTCCAGGCAACCTCCACAACAGGTATGTATAATGTGGCACCGCCATAAATCTAGCATATGCTGGTCGTCCCAACAGAGCGTGGTATTGTGACGGAAAATCCACGACTTCAAATTCCAGCCTCTCGATTCTATAATTCTCTCGGGTTCCAAACTGAACGTCGAGATTGATCTTCCCCAATGGATAACTTGGTTTCTCCGGTGTGATACCATGGAACCTTGTGTCTGTTGGCTTCAAATTTGCTAAGGATATGTTCATCTTCCTCAATGTATCTGCATACATAAGGTTTAAGCTGCTGCCGCCGTCTATGAACACTCGAGAGACATCAAATCCCGCAATAACTGCTGGCAAAATAAGTGCTGACTGCCCTGGTCGAGGAACTTGCTGCGGATGATCTGCTATGGTGAAGCCAATATCTTGCCCTGACCAATTAAGATACTCGACTGTTGGTGGAGGCATTTTTTCTGCCATAAACACCTGTCGTGAGATTACATTCTGAGCTCTATTGGATGGCCTTCCCTTCTGAATCATCGACACCACTCCGTTGGAGTTAGGATCAACATAAGGTGGTGGTGGAGGTGCTGCCGCTATTCTGAGCTGATGTCGATTGTCGTCTGTAATCGCGGGAGGAGGTGGCAAGTGAATCTCGCTCCTGGGTTCTCGAGGATTTCTCTGTGCTGCCCGAGCGTTAGCGTGCTCTGCATACCTTAGCATTGCCTGGAAATTACGACAGTCTTTCTGTAGGTGCCCTGACTGTCTTTTTCCATTGCTGTCGAGGAAAAAGTGCATCTGACACGGCCCATTCATCATTTCTTCGGGGGAAACGAAAGGCCTCGGGAACCTAGGCCCGCTATTTTGCCTGTTGTTGCGAGAATCGTCCCTGTTATCGCCTCGCTGCTCACTGCTTCTCTGATAATCATCTCTGTTGTTTCCTCCTGTGTTTGCCCGAAAACCTGCCGAAATTTGTCCTGGAGCGTCATAGTTCGGGTACTGCCGAGGAAATCGTCGCCTCGGTTGATAATTTCGACCACGGTCCTCCTCTGGCGACCTGTGCCGTTTGTTGTGGACAGCATCTTCTCCATCTGCCCATCTGTTTGCTATTTCCATTAACGCGGATACTGTCTTTGGGTTGGTCCTTCCCAAGTCTTCGACGAAATCTCCACGCTTGATTCCTGCGACAAACGCATCTATCGCTCTCTCGTCAGATATATTTTCTGCCGAGTTTTTGATGTTGTTCCACCTTTGGATGTATTTTCTCATTGGCTCGTCCGGCTTTTGTCGACATGCTCTCAACTCCTCCAACGACGCAGGTTTCTTGCATGTGGACCGGAAGTTCTTGACGAACACATCCTCGAAGCTTTCCCAGCTGTCGATGGATCCTGGGGTAAGTTTCTTTATCCAAGATCGTGCAGCTCCACTCAGATGCACCTGGATGCTTTGCATAGCTGTTGCTCTGGTTCCTCCTGTGAGCTTTACTGTCTCGAGATAATCAACTAGCCAATCCTCTGGCTCTTGGAGGCCGTCGAATTTCTTGAAATTGTCGGCTAACTTGAATCCTGAAGGGACTCGAGTTTTTCGGACTCTCCTCGTGAAGCATGGCAAGCCGCACATATCTTTGTCGTTAAGCTCCGGGGATTGCCGATGTTCCCTTCTGCTTTGCCGCGCTCTATCGACCCTTGCTTGTGCTGCTGTGTCTCTTGCTCCGCTTGGTCCTTTAGGGGCTGCCGCTGTTGCTGCTGCAGGTCGTGGACTATTTTGCCTTGCCGCTCCTTCGGGAGGCATTGATACAAACGCTGTCCCCATAGCTCCAACCCCTGCTATCGCCATATTGTATAGTGTTTCCCTTGGATCTCCTGGAGGTGGTTTAGATGCGAGGATAAAAGCTTGTGTCGCCATATACCCAGCCTCTGGTGTCTTAGGGATGATGTTCCCTCTTGTATCTATCGACATAAAGGACATGTCGAGGTTTTGGACCAAGTGCTCTCTTTCTGCTTCGGGTATGTGTTGTAACCTTGATCTTCCTCTGTTCCGAGCCTCCCTGTGGCTATCACCCGAAGTTCTAGATTGTCGACTTAGATCTGCCCTTCTCCTGCTGGATGCAGAAGCTGCCTCCTTTCTCCTGTTTAACTCAGCTGTCTGTTTTTCTAATTCTCTGGCAGCTCGTGTGAGCCTATATTGATATGCTTGTAATTCCTCTAGTGTGGCCGTGGTAGCCATTGGTTCTGAACCGTTCATAGCTCTCGCGGCTCTATCCCACGCTGCTTCCGAAAGTTGAACTCTGTCTCGCGGCTGTGGCCCGACGTATTTATTGCCCAGGCCTCGTCGCAGATCGGAGGGATCGACGTATGGATTTCCCAGATCGTCGAAAGCCTCAGATGTTTCCTCTTGATCTTCAATGGCATAAATCTGATGATATTTTGTATTCAGATCTATGTTGGGTTTGGTGACACCATCGTTGAGATTGATGAAGACCTTTCCCACTGTAATAGATTTGTCGATGAAGTCGTAACTGTCGACATCGCTTGAGCCATCGCTTATATATGAGTCCGCAGATGACTCAAACGACATGTCGCTGAAGATCTTGGCGAGTTTCTCTCTTGCTCTGGTGCTGACGTAGCGTGTCGACGAAGTTTCTTCTTCTCCTGATTCGGTTGACGATGTATAGCTTGAAAAATCGGAATCGACCGCCGACGATCCCGACGAAATCGGAATTTCGACACGATACGATCCTTCCTTCTCGACGCGAAAGCGAAACCTTCCGAACGTCATCTCCATAGGCTCCGCCAGATACGCATATGCATCCAAACGGGAGGGTGGGTGAGGAACAAAATCGACAGGACCAGCAGCAATCTGTTTACCTCGATCCATTGCGTTGCTTGCGGTTGATGATGTCGAAGATCTTGAACGTGCCATCGAGATCAGATCCTTACGCCTCTAGTTCCCACAGACGGCGCCAATTGACAAGGTATCAACTTGTCAATGCCTATGGATTGTAGGCTAGGGTTTAGTTGGAAGTAGAGGGCAAGTAGATCTCGAAGGTTTCAGCCGAAAAGTACTCGACGATTATGAAAACTAGGGTTTGTAAACAATGATTCGATGATCTCTGTGTCCCTCGACTCCCCCTTATATAGGAGGCGGAGCCGAGGGATTCGTGTAGTACAAGTTACATAGTCCGGGAAGGTTTCTAACTCATCCCGCAAGATTACAAATAACACTTCCTATTACAACTCTATCTTTCCTTAAATACATCTTGGGCTCCCGAATCTTCTTATTCTTCGGGTAGTGGGCCTTCAGTAAATCCCGGGTACTATTTTCGGCAGGCCCATTTGGGATGCCTATGTCACCTGGCGCCTTGGAATCGTTGAGGATGCTGCTGCCTCATGGGTCCCGCATGTCATCCTCTCAGAAAGGTAAATGTTTCTTTTCTTGGATTTTGTTTACCAACTGATTTTTGGCTTATTTTTCTTTCGATCTCCTGCCGCCTTTAAAACGTTGACGACGCTGCTGGCTCACGGGTCCCACATGTCAGCCTCTATAAACAATAAACGTTGAGGATGTTGCTGCCTCATGGGTCCCGCATGTCATCCTCTCAGAACGATAAATGTTTTCTTTTATTGGATTTTTTTACAAACTGATTTTTGGTTTTTTTTATTTTCGATCCCCTGCCGCCTTTGAAACGTTGACGACGCTGCTGGCTCATGGGTCCCCGATGTCAGCCTCCCCGTACAAGAAACATGTGATATCTTATTTTGCAGACAATAAACATTGTATTTCGCTCTGAGCTATTGCAAACGGATAAATTAAATCTTTATATTTACATAAACAAACTTATATGTTGAATCTCCTTGTTTTTTGTTTTTGCGAAGCATAGGACTTTCCTGTTTTTTTTTTTTTGAGAAAAATCCGAACTTTCCTGTTTTGGAGTGGGCTGAAATTGTACGAGTCAAAAGGCCCAGCAGGATAGTTCGAAGGCCCAGAGGTCCAGATGCAGCCCAATTGAAATCTTTCTTTTTTTGGATTTTTTCACCCCCTGATTTCTGGCCGCTTCATTTTTCTTTTGGTCATGTGCCGCCTTGGAAGCGTTGAGACCGCTGCTACCAAATGGGACCCGCATGTCATCCTCTATGTACAATAAAGTTTCTTTTCTTCGATTATTTTTGGCTCCTGATATTATGTCACTAGCCTTTTTCTTTCGATCCCCTGCCGCCTCTCAAACGGTGATACCGCTGCTGCTAAATGGGACCCGCATGTCATCCTCTATGTACTATCAAACTTTCTTTTCTTGGATTTTTTTGGCACCTCATATTTGGTCACTTGCCTTTTTCTTTCGATCCTCTGCCGCCTCTCAAACGCTGATACAACTGCTGCTAAATGAGACCCGCATGTCATCTTCTATGTACATTCAAGTTTCTTCTCTTGGATTATTTTTGGCTCCTAATATTTGGTCACTTGACTTTTTCTTTCGATCCCATGCCACCTCTCAAACGGTGATACAGTTGCTGCTAAATGGGACCCGCATGTCATCCTCTATGTACATTCAAGTTTCTCTTCTTGGATTATTTTTGGCTCTTGATATTTGGTCCCTTGCCTTTTTCTTTCGATCTCATGCCACGTTTGAAACGTTGAGGAACCTGATGGCTCATGGGACCCGCATGTCATCCTCTATGTGCTATAAAAGTTTATTTTCTTGGAATTTTTTTACCCTCAGATTTTTGGCTATTTCCTTTTTCTTTTGATCCCTTGCCGCCTTGGAAACGTTGAGTAAGCTGCTGGCACATGGGACCCGCATGTCATCCTCTATGTCCATCAACTTTCTTTTCTTGGATTTTTTGAGCCCCTAATTTCTAGCTACTTTCTTTTTCTTTTGATCTCAAGACGCATTTGAAACATTGAGACCGCAGCTACAAAATGGGACCCGCATGTCATCCTCTATGTACAATAAATCTTGGATTATTTTTGGCTCCTGATATTTGGTCACTTGCCTTTTTCTTTCGATCTCATGCCACCTTTGAAACGTTGAGTAAGCTGCTGGCTCATGGGTCCCGCATGTCATCCTCTACGAACAATAAAAATTTCCTTTCTTGGAGTTATTTTTTACCCCTTATTTCTGGCTATTTGCCTTTTTCTTTTGATCCCCTGCCCCCTTTGAAACGATGAGGACGCTGTTGGCAGGTCGGTCCCACATGTCATCCTCTATGAAAAATAAAGGTTTTCTTTGGTGGATTTATTTTTGACCCCTAATTAATTTCTGGCTACTTCCTTTTTTTTCTTTTGATCCCCGGCCGCCTTGGAATCGTTGAGGATGTTGCTGCCTCATTGGTCCCGCATGTCATCCTCTCAGAACGGTAAATATTGCTTTTCTTGGATTTTGTTTACCAACTGACTTTTGGCTTAGTTTTTCTTCGATCTCCTGCCGCCTTTAAAACATTGTCTACGCTGCTGGCTCACGGGTCCCACATGTCAGCCAATATAAACAATAAACGTTGAGGATGCTGCTGCCTCATGGGTCCCGCAGGTCATCCTCTCAGAACAATAAATGTTTTTTTTCTTGGATTTTTTACCAACTGATTTTTTTTTCGATCCCCTGCCGCCTTTGAAACGTTGACGACGCTGCTGGCTCATGGGTCCCCGATGTCAGCCTCCCCGTACAAGAAACATCTGATGTCTTGATTATTTTGCAGACAATAAAAAGTGTACTTCGCTCTGAGCTATTGCAAACGGATAAATTAAATCTTTGTTTTTCATAAACAAACTTATATGTTGAATCTCCTTGTTTTTTATTTTTGCGAAGCATAGGACTTTACTATTTTTTTTTGAGAAAAATCCGAACTTTCCTGTTTTGTAGTGGGCTGAAATTGTACCAGTCAAAAGGCCCAGCAGGATAGTTTGAAGGCCAGATGTCCGAATGCAGCCCAATTGAAATCTTTCTTTTCTTGGATTTTTTTCACCCCTGGTTTCTGGCTACTTCATTTTTCTTTTGGTCCTGCGCTGCCTTGGAAATGTTGATCCCGCTGCTGCAAAATGGGACCCGCATGTCATCCTCTATGTACAATAAAGTTTCTTTTCTTGGATTATTTTTGGCTCCTGATATTTGGTCACTTGCCTCTTTCTTTCGATCTCATGCCGACTTTGAAACGTTGAGGAAGCTGCTGGCTCATGGGTCCCGCATGTCATCCTCTATGAACAATAAAAGTTTCCTTTGTTGGATTTATTTTTTACCTTACTTAATTTCTGGCTATTTCCTTTTTCTTTTGATCCCCTGCGCCTTGGAATAGTTGAGGATGCTGCTGCCTCATGGGTCCCGCATGTCATCCTCTCAGAAAGGTAAATGTTTCTTTTCTTGGTTTCGTTTGCCAACTGATTTTTGGCTTATTTTTTCTTTGGATCTCCTACCGCCTTTAAAACATTGACGACGCTGCTGGCTCATGGGTCCCCAATGTCAGCCTCCCCGTACTGCAAATCCTCTTTATGCAAAGGTTGAGGATGTTGCTGCCTCAAGGGTCCCGCATGTCATCCTCTTAGAACGATAAATGTTTATTTTCTTCGATTTGTACCAACTGATTTTTGGTTTATTTTTTCTTTCGATCCCCTGCCGCCTTTAAAACGTTGACGATGCTGCTGGCTCATGGGTCCCTGATGTCAGCCTCCCCGTACAAGAAACATGTGATATCTTAATTATTTTGCAGACAATAAACAGTGTATTTCGCTCTGAGCTATTGCAAAGGGATAAATTAAATCTTTGTTTTTACATAAACAAACTTATATGTTGAATCTCCTTGTTTTTTATTTTTGCCAAGCATAGGACTTTCCTTTTTTGGATTGGGCTTAAATTGTACGAGTCAAAAGGCTTCCAGCAGGATAGTTCGAAGGCCCAGATGTCCAGATGCAGCCCACTTGAAATCTTTCTTTTCTTGGATTTTTTGACCCCCTGATTTCTGGCTACTTCCTTTTCCTTTTGGTCCCGTGCCGCCTTGGAAACTATGAGACCGCTATTGCAAAATGGGACCCACATGTCATCCTCTATGTACAATAAAAGTTTCTTTTCGTGGATTATTTTTGGCTCCTGATATTTGTCAGTTGCCTTTTTCTTTCGATCTCATGTCAACTTTGAAACGTTGAGACCGCTGCTGCAAAATGGGACCTGCATGTCATCCTCTATGTACAAATGTACAATAAAAGTTTTTTTGGATTTTTTTGGCGCCTGATATTTAGTCACTTGCCTTTTTCTTTCGATCTCATGCTGCATCTGAAATGTTGAAGAAGCTGCTGGCTCGTGGGTCCCGCAAGTCATCTTCTATGTAGAATAAAAGTTTCCTTTCTTGGATATATTATTTTTTACTCCTAATTTCTGGCTACTTCTTTTTCTTTTGATCCCGTGCCACCTTGGAAACGTTGAGACCGCTGCTGCAAAATGGGATCCGCATGTCATCCTCTATGTACAGTAAAGTTTCTTTTCTTGGAGTTATTTTTGGCTCCTGATATTTGGTCCAATAATGCTAGAGCTACGTAAAATTCTTTACGGGATAAACTTACGGACTGACGTGGGTGGATTCTTTTGGTTCGGATTTGGTTGTCTCCCGTGATTTTAGGAACATAATTTCCCCCCTAAGCACCACGTAATCCCGTAAGCTTTTTTACGTAACAAACTTCCCGTAACTCTAGTATTTGGTTACTTGCCTTTTTCTTTCGATCCCGTGCCACCTTTGAAACACTGAGACCACTGCTGCAAAATGTGACCCGCATGCCGTCCTCTATTTACAAAAAAAGTTTCCTTTCTTGGAGTTATTTTTACCCCTAATTTGTGGCTACTTCCCTTTTTTTTGATCCCCTGCCGCCTTTGAAACGTTGAGGACTCTGCTGGCTCATGGGTCCCACATGTCAGCCTCTGTGAATAATAAACCTTTCCTCTTTGAACAGTAGCATTGATGAACTGAATGTGAACATCCGTTACAGGCTTTTTTTAGTAGATAATGTCAACCAATTGCTAGCTTCTATATATATCACTAGTAGTACATACATCCCGAAAGCATTAGAATATTAGACCATGTTCACAAGAATAACATCAAGTCTGAAGTACATTAACCGAGTGATAAAATATATTAACCATCCAGAGGGGGAGCTATCTAGCCAATAGTCATGCTCAACATGGCATTTCTATGAAGCATAGCACAAGGAATCACACACCAAGGGCACTGGCACTTGCTAAAAAGCAAGAAGTACTCATAGTAGTGAGCCAGGAGGGCCAGAACAATCACCTAGCACAAGGATGAAGCAAGAGTAATGGCTAGGATCGACCAGGAGAGCATCTAGATAGACAGTAAGCCATGGCATTGAGCAGGTAGAGCAACAGTAGTAGCAGCTAGCAACCATGGCAGCCGTAGAGAGCCCACCAGCACATGCCCTGCAGCAGCACACACACAACAGTAGCACATGCACAAAAGCAACAGCCAGTAAAGCAGTAGCAGCAGCACGACATGGCCTCTCCATGAGGAGGAGCAGCCACAGCTCAAAACAGAAGCAGGAGGAGGAACAGATAAAGGAGAGAAGGAGAAGTGCACATACCAAGGCGAGCAGACAAGGGTCGAGGCCATGGCGGCCATGGCGGCACACGCCGGGCGCACGGCAGTGCCAGGCCAGGCCAAGCCACAACAAGCACCGCAACGCCAGGGACGCCGGCGAGAGGCGAATCGCCGCGAGCCGGGCAACCCTAGTTGCAGTAGGGTTGGGGTGCGAACGGAGGCAGCCTCCAACCACAAATCGACGCGGACCATCTGGTGCGCCGTCGAGTGGTGATCCAGATGCGACCGGTCTCGTCGCCGGAGGTGGCCGGAGGCGGCCGGAATAACGCGGCGACGGCGGAGGCAACGCGGGTCGCCAGAGCGAGAGAGAGGATTAGGGTTTGTCGAGGCGGCGCGGTGGAGAAGGGAGTGAGCGACCGAACGGGTCGGTTGGACCCGAGTGGGTCTAACCCAACCTATTGGGCTCCACTGACAGGTGGGCCCAGGGGCATTTCTATCTTTTCATAAATGGCCCAATTAATTAAATCTCTCCAGGAATTATAGAAAATAATTATAACTCTAAAAAAAATTATGTAAACCACTCAGCATAAAATTCTCTACCATAATAAAATATGCAATATAAATTGTTGAGACCAATAAAATTGGACCATAATTTAAGGCAAAGAATAAAGATTAAAAATAATCATTAAAAATAACACACCATATTTTTAATGATAAATAAGTCCATAAAATTCTTTTGGACTTTAAAAACTCCTTGGCAACATTCCAAGGTAGTATTTTTTGCCTTAAAAAGAGTATCCCTAAATTATTCTTAGTAATCACTTCCGACATGAAATAATAAAGCATCGGGAAGGGGGGAACAAACCCTAAAAGCCGAAAGCATGCATATTTGCTTCTTTCACCATTGCCCTTATCGGACAATGATGCTTCTTTCAGAAACAGAGGATCAGGGTCAATCCAAAGTAACCAACTGCATTACATCGCAATTGCCAGGCAAGTTCATCGCTTGCTCATGTCATTTGAGTATTTTTACTAAATTACTAGCAAAGTAGTATACTTATCACTCTTGCATGAAAATCAAAAATACTATTTTCATAAACTATAAATATGACTAAGTGGTGGGCAATGGAACCATGGTATGTGTTGATATGGTGGAGGTTCCATTGCAAGGGTTTATATCCATCTAGGATTAACAACAAATGTCGTCCAATGATTCTTGTGTCGTAATACCCGTATTAACCATAAGATCTGGAATTGGACGGGGTAGTCAAGTGTGTTCTCTCCTCTCGTTCATCAACGGATGCGCTTACCGTAGAAACTTAATCCAGAGAAGGACAAGCGGTAGGGTGCACTACAAGAAAAGTTGCCATGGCCGACGAAGTTGAAGTCGCGTCGTGGTTGCTGGTGCACCATGGCCGGTCTCTCCGTGGTGCATGTCAATTTTTTTTCAAGTTTTTGAGGCCACCTATCCCGACGAAAGTGGCCAAAACGTCGCGTATGGTGGCCCGGGACGTGGTGCATCAAGAATTCTCGGGTTCGCCGACCGAGTCAACGCAAATCCGCACCGCCCAGAGATGTAGGGCCCAGATGGCAGCCTCTCTAGCATTGTTTGTTTTCTCGATCGCTCCATCTCGTTCAACGCTCTCCGATCAAGCCGTTTACGATGCAGGATCAAGGGTCCTGTATGTCATCCTCTATGAACCAAAATTATTTCTATTCTTCGATTTTTTTGACCCCCTGATTTCTGGCTACTTCATTTTTCTTTTGATCCCGTGCCGCCTTGGAAACGTTGAGACCGCTGCAGCTAAATGGGAGCCGCATGTCATCCTCTATGAGCAATCAACTTTCTTTTCATGGAGTTATTTCTGGCACCTCATATTTGTTCACTTTCCTTTTTCTTTCGATCCCCTGCCGCCTCTCAAACGGTGATACCGCTGATGCTAAATGGGACCCGCATGTCATCCTCTATGTACTATAAAACTTTCTTTTCTTGGATTTTTTTGGCACCTCATATTTGGTCACTTGCCTTTTTCTTTCGATCCCCTGCCGCCTCTCAAATGGTGATACCGCTGCTGCTAAATGGGACCCGCATGTCATCCTCTATGTACTATAAAACTTTATTTTCTTGGATTTTTTTGGCACCTCATATTTGGTCACTTGCCCTTTTCTTTTGATCCCCTGCCGCCTCTCAAACGGTGATACCACTGATGCTAAATGGGACCCGCATGTCATCCTCTATGTACTATAAAACTTCCTTTTCTTGGATTTTTTTGGTACCTCATAGTTGGTCAATTGCCCTTTTCTTTCGATCCCCTGCCGTCTCTCAAACGGTGATACCGCTGCTGCTAAATGGGACCCGCATGTCATCCTCTATGTACAATCAAGTTTCTTTTCTTGAATTATTTTTGGCTCCTGATATTTGGTCACTTGCCTTTTTCTTTCGATCTCATGCCACGTTTGAAACGTTGAGGAACCTGCTGGCTCATGGGACCCGCATGTCATTCTCTATGTGCTATAAAAGTTTCCTTTGTTGGATTTTTTTCACCCTCTGATTTTTGGCTATTTGCCTTTTTATTTTGATCCCCTGCCCCCTTTAAAACGTTGAGTAAGCTGCTGGCTCATGGGACCCGCATGTCATCCTCTATGTCCATCAACTTTCTTTTCTTGGATTTTTTTGACCCCCTAATTTCTAGCTACTTTCTTTTTATTTTGATCTCAAGCCCCATTTCAAACATTGAGACCGCTGCTGCAAAATGGGACCCACATGTCATCCTCTATGTACAATAAATCTTGGATTATTTTTGGCTCCTGATATATGGGCACTTGCCTTTTTCTTTCGATCTCATGCCGCCTTAGAAACGTTGAGTAAGCTGCTGGCTCATGGGTCCCGCATGTCATCCTCAACGAACAATAAAAGTTTCCTTTCTTGGAGTTATTTTTTTACCCCTAATTTCTGGCTATTTGCCTTTTTCTTTTGATCCCCTGCCCCCTTTGAAACGATGAGGACGCTGTTGGCAGGTCGGTCCCACATGTCATCCTCTATGAACAATAAAAGTTTCCTTTGGTGGATTTATTTTTGACCCCTAATTAATTTCTGGCTATTTCCTTTTTTTCTTTTGATCCCCTGGCGCCTTGGAATCGTTGAGGATGCTTCTGCCTCATGGGTCCCGCATGTCATCCTCTCAGAAAGGTAAATGTTTCTTTTTCTTGGATTTTGTTTACCAACAGATTTTTGGCTTATTTTTTCTTTCGATCTCCTGCCGCCTTTAAAACGTTGAAGACGCTGCTGGCTCACGGGTCACACATGTCAGCCTCTATAAACAATAAACGTTGAGGATGCTGCAGCCTCATGGGTCCCGCATGTCATCCTCTCAGAACGATAAATGTTTTCTTTTCTTGGATTTTTTTCCCAACTGATTTTTGGTTTTTTATTTATTTTCGATCCCCTGCCGCCTTTGAAATGTTGACGACGCTGCTGGCTCATGGGTCCCCGATGTCAGCCTCCTCGTACAAGAAACATGTGATATCTTATTTTGCAGACAATAAACATTGTGATTCGCTCTGAGCTATTGCAAACGGATAAATTAAATCTTGTATTTACATAAACAAATTTATATGTTGAATCTCCTTGTTTTTTTTTTGCGAAGCATAGGACTTTCCTGATTTTTTTTGAGAAAAATCCGAACTTTCCTGTTTTTGAGTGGGCTGAAATTGTATGAGTCAAAAGGCCCAGCAGGATAGTTCGAAGGCCCAGAGGTCCAGATGCAGCCCAATTGAAATCTTTCTTTTCTTGGATTTTTTCACCCCATGATTTCTGGCTACTTCATTTTTCTTTTGGTCCCGTGCCGCCTTGGAAGCGTTGAGACCGCTGCTACAAAATGGGATCCGCATGTCATCCTCTATGTACAATAAAGTTTCTTTTCTTCGATTATTTTTGGCTCCTGATATTATGTCACTTGCCTTTTTCTTTCGATCCCCTCCCGCCTCTCAAACGGTGATACCGTTGCTGCTAAATGGGACCCGCATGTCATCCTCTATGTACTATAAAACTTTTTGGCACCTCATATTTGGTCACTTGCCTTTTTCTTTCGATCCCCTGCCGCCTCTCAAACGTTGATACAGCTGCTGCTAAATGGGACCCGCATGTCGTCCTCTATGTACATTCAAGTTTCTTTTCTTGGATTATTTTTGGCTCCTGATATTTGGTCACTTGCCTTTTTCTTTCGATCCTCTGCCGCCTCTCAAACGCTGATACAACTGCTGCTAAATGGGACCCGCATGTCATCCTCTATGTATATTCAAGTTTCTCTTCTTGGATTATTTTTGCTCTTGATATTTGGTCACTTTCCTTTTTCTTTCGATCTCATGCCACGTTTGAAACGTTGAGGAACCTGCTGGCTCATGGGACCCGCATGTCGTCCTCTATGTGCTATAAAAGTTTATTTTCTTGGATTTTTTTTCACCCTCTGATTTTTGGCTATTTCCTTTTTCTTTTGATCCCCTGCCGCCTTGGAAACGTTGAGTAAGCTGCTGGCTCACGGGACCCGCATGTCATCCTCTATGTCTATCAACTTTCTTTTCTTGGATTTTTTGAGCCCCTAATTTCTAGCTACTTCTTTTTCTTTTGATCTCAAGACGCATTTGAAACAATGAGACCGCAGCTGCAAAATGGGACCCGCATGTCATCCTCTATGTAGAATAAATCTTGGATTATTTTTGGCTCCTGATATTTGGTCACTTGCCTTTTTCTTTCGATCTCATGCCGCCTTTGAAACGTTGAGTAAGCTGCTGGCTCATTGATATCCCACAAGTATAAGGGATCGTTTGTAGCCTTTTCGATAAGTAAGAGTGTCGAACCCAACGAGGAGCTAAAGGTAGGATAAACATTCTCTCAAGTTCTACCAACCACTGATACAACTCTACGCACACTAAGCGTTTGCAATATCTAGGAGATAAAACTAGAGCGATAACGGGTATGAGAGGTGACTTTGCAGAACAATAAAATACACGGAATAAATGTTAATGTTGCAGCAATAAAACAAACTAAACTTACAGTACCATGAGTGTGGAAAGGCGGTGGTAATAGTGGTGGCTTTATCCAAGATCAATTAGTGAGGATCTTGAGTTCAATGTCTTCGATGCAGCTTTCTATGTAGGAGAGGCTAAATATACATGCTCTCCCTCCGGGATTACAAGTACTATATGATTGGCTTGCTAGCAAACATCCGTAAATACTAGCAACCATTAAGGTTTCCCCAACCGTAGCCTTAAGTAAATGGTCCTCTTACTCCCATACATGCAACTATCCGGTTTCCCCAACCATAGCCTTAAGTACTATATGATTGGCGGTACAGAGGTTTGTGAGAGGACGGACCACTGAATACAATGAGGAGTTGGTGATGGAGATGGCGGTGAAGACATCGGAGAGGGGCTCAGCGTGGAGCGCCGGGAGGCGGAGGCGTGGGCGGCGCCGGCGCCGGCGCGGGGGACTCCTTCCCCGCCGCCGGCATCATGGGGGAGCGCCGGCCCTTAGCCCTCTTCTTCCTTGAGTTGGTGCTGGTGTAGATGAGTGTTTCCCCCTCCTTGGCTGCTGCCAAGGAGGAGGATTTTTGTGACAATGCTTGGGGGCCTCCAAAAATAGGGTTTCCCATCAATATATAGTGTTGGAGATGCAATCTAGGCCATGAGATGGATGCCCCTTTGATCCAAGGGCTCTTGGGCACCTCTAGAACCTTCCTAGGACTACCCTCTGTCATTCATGAGCCTCACAACTCGTGGCTGGGCCGAAATATCCGGGTATGGAAAGAGTTTGTGTCAAATACGTCACCAACTTTCGGAGTCCCGAGACTGCACAAACCTCCGCAGTAATTCTGCTCTGGCGGGTGCATACGTTGTCTGTTCTGGACGTATAAGATGTCCAAACTGTTCGGTTTGAAATTCTCTACAACTTTGTAGTTTACGACTTTTCCATTGGACGTCGTTTTGATGGAGTTTCGAAGCGATCTTTGAAAAGTGTTCAGCAGGGACAGATTCCGGGAAATTCCAGATTCTCACCATAATGAGCTATTTCCTTCCATATTTGCCTATTTCCTGCACAACAATGTTGAAACCAAGAACTTGTGCACTTTTGTAACTATTAATAGGTTAGTCCCTTAAAACATATAGTAATTGGTGTAAAACAAGCATGGAACATCAAAAATTATAGATACGTTTGCGACGTATCAACATCCCCAAGCTTAACTCCTGCTCGTGCTCGAGTAGGTAAGTGATAAAAATAATAATTTTTTAGGTGACATGCACCTTCAAAGTTCAAAGGATGACTAGATACAAATAATTTAAGAACAAGTAATAACACATTCATGATTCAATCAATAATAATTTTGGGACCATGCACATAGAACTAAGAATGACAACTATGCTCTCATAAGACGGTGCATATAACTTAGAAGATGAAGACTCAACATAAAAGTAAAAGAATGGCCCTTCCCAGAGGGAAGCAGAGATTAAATATGTTCTATAGCTTTTTATTTTGAAAACATAGAGATATAAAATTTTAAGAGAGGCAATTGTGTCAACGGTATAGGTTATGTATAAAACTTCCTATAAGTAACAAGCCTCATGCATCGAATACTAATAGTGCCCGCACCTTGTCCTAATTAGCTCGGATTTCCATGGATTATCATTGCATTACATATGTTTCAACCAAGTTTCACAAAGGGGTACCTCCATGCCACCTGTACAAAGGTCTAAGGAGAAAGTTCGCATTGGATTTCTCGCTTTTGATTATTCTCAACTTAGACATCCATACCGGGACAACACGGATAACAGACAAATGGACTCCTCTTTAAGCTTAAAGCTTTTGGCAACATAAATTTCTCATAAGAGATTTTTGAGGTTTTAATGTCCATGCTGAAACTTCCACCATGTAAACATGGCTTTGGTTAGCGGCCCAATGTTCTTCTCTAACAATATGCATACTCTAACATTTTATTATGGTTATCTCCTTTACTTCAGACAAGACGGACATGCATAGTAACTCACATGATATTTATCAAAAATATGATGATGGTGTCCCCATGTCAGCATGGTTGCCACATAACAAGCAACTTATAAGGACTAAGATACATAAGTGACATATTCCTCACCACAATATTTTTTTAGGCTACTTTCCCATGAGCTATGTATTGCAAAAACAAGGAATTATTTTGAATATTTTAAAGGTAGCACATGTAAATTTACTTGAAGTGGCGGTGAAATACCACATATAGGTAGGTATTGTGGACACTTTTGGCATATTTTGGTTTTTGGTGGTTGGATGCACGAGTAGAGATCATACTCAGCACAGAATGAAGGCTAGCAAAAAGAAAGATAGCGACCAACTAAGAGAGCAATAATGGTCATAATCATGCATAGCGACAAAACTTATTAATTAAAGCATATGGTGATATTAAAAGTCTAAACTAAATGATCAATTCAACCTAATTGAAACATCAGAGGAGATCTTCCATTTGCATCACTATTAATATGAAACCTTTTTACTCGTATCCAACACCAATCAACTTATTGGAAACAACTCTCATTTATAATATTCATTAAAGATCAGACAGCTAATAATATATAACTGAAGCATACTAACAAGCTCTGAACAAAATAGGAGTGAAAACCCAGAGCTAAACGTAGTACTAGCAAAAATAAAACGCTCGTTGAACAATAAGAGTGAAAACTAGAGCGTTCATACAATTAAAACGGAGCGTGTCTCTCTCCCAAACAAACATGGTATGATGGTGCCCACTTTATTGAAAATAAAATACACAACAGAAAATAAGACGCTCCAAGAATAACACATAGTATATGAAGCAATAAAAATATAGTGAACAGAAACAAGACCTGATATTTTTATTGATGAAGAAGGGGATGCCTTGAGCATCCCCAAGCTTTGACGCTTGTACTTCTTGAATATATCTTGGGGTGACATGGGCATCCCCAAGCTTGAGCTTTTGTCCATTCTTCATCTAATCTCATCATTCTTCTTTTCTACACTTGAAAACTTCCTTCATACAAAACTCATCACAAATCTCATTAGCAGCGTTAGTGCAATGATAATATTAATCAAATCTACAAAGTTCAGTATGACATATGAAAAGCATTTTAATAAGCATTAGCTACTGTAGCACAACTTCAATAAGGTTCTTTGATCAAGAGAACTCAAAAAGGTGGGCAAAAAGATGCAAATGCAAAACAGTGCAAGAATCTGTCAAAACAGAACAGTTCGTAAAAATTGATTTTTGAAAAATAGTTACGCTGCGTAAATCGAAAAACTCTGAACTAATGATAGATAGATAAATACCTGGGGAAGATGCTCGTAAATTTGCAGCTCAAACTTACGTTCTGGTGATTTTTGGCGATTTTTCTTGTGACGAACCAGAAACAATAAACAAGATTGCAAATCCCCCAAATACCACTTTCTTACCATTAGAGGCAATTCTTGGCACAAAAACAAAACAAACATGATAAGGAGAGGTCATTACAGTAGTAATGACTTCAAAGACTCAACAAAGCAGTAAATAACAGAAATATAAACATATTGGGTTGTCTCCCATAAAGCTCTTTCTTTATAGCCATTTAAGATGGGCATGATTATTTGATGGAGCTCTCAAACCCCCCCCCCCCCCCCCTTTTTTTGTTGTTTTCCAATTATAAGTGAAACTGACAAAGAAACAAGAACCAAATAAAGAACCTAATAAAACTAAATAGGATGAAACCAAAGATAATAAAAGCAACTATATACAATTGCTTACATGTGGATGGGTAATATTGAGTTTGAAGGAGACAACCTCATGTTGGTTGATGAATAGGGGGATGCCTTGGGCATCACCAAGCTTAGATATTTGCATCTTCTTGAATATTCTCTTGGGATCCATCTACACATCCCCAAGCTTGAGCTCTTGCATCCTCTTGCTCATCTCATATCACCATATTGATTGGAACTTAAAAACTGCATCCACATAAAGCTTCACAAAACTCATTAGTAGGTTAGTACTCATTAAATAAAATCCACAAGTGTTCAAGTATCCCTAATTTCTATAAAATCTATCAAATATTTAGCCACTGTAATACTGAGATTTCTTATTATTTCAATCGTACGTCGAAAACGAAGGAAACTTTTGAATCCTAAGTACAATATTTAAACAAAGAGAATAGAAATCTGTCAAAACTGAACACTCTATAAAGATGTCACTCAATGAGATAGTTACGTAGCTCAAATCGAAAAACTCATGATTAATGAAAGACAGATCATAACCTCAGGTCTATGCACATAAAAATTTCAGATCAAAATGCCATACTGAGATTTTTCACGAATTTTTGCAGCACAGCACAGGAAATCTATCTCAACAGAATCAGTCCGTAAAGATTGAATTATTAGATCTGTCTACGTACCTCAAATCAGAAAAGTCAGAACTAACGAAAGTTAGATAGCAAGCACTACTATGCACTCAATAAATTTCAGATCAAGATCACGTTCTGGTGATTTTTAATATTTTCTACAGTGGAGCACATGAAATGTGTTTTCTAGACAGCATAGTGACAAACTTGCATAACAAACTATGGGCTATCTATACATTCTATTTACAGCGGGATATGTACACTATATACACTATATACACTATTTACAAGTTTTTAATGAAAAGCTTCCATGGAAAGAATTGTTTTGGTTTTGCAGGCATGAACACAAGTGTTCAAGGTCGACCCCCAATTCACCATTACTCATCTTTCCAATCACTTTTCTTTTCTGAAAACATTTTTTATTTTTTTATATAAGAAGTACAACTAATTTTTTTCTAATTCGCATTCTCTATCCATACAAGAGATAGAGAACAACTAGGTACAGGAAGTAAAACTACTTAGAGATAAAGCAAACAAGTGCAAACGAAAATATTCACCTACGCTATGGCTCCCCGGCAACGGCGCTAGAAAAGGTCTTGATATCCCACAAATATAGGGGATCGTTTGTAGCCTTTTCGATAAGTAAGAGTGTCGAACCCAACGAGGAGCTAAAGGTAGGATAAACATTCTCTCAAGTTCTACCAACCACTAATACAATTCTACGCACACTAAGCGTTTGCAATATCTAGGAAATAAAACTAGAGCGATAACGGGTATGAGAGGTGACTTTGCAGAACAATAAAATACACGGAATAAATGTTAATGCTGCAGCAATAAAACTAACTAAACTAACTGATGTGGTCTAAGACCCCGTTTGTGGCCCGATCTTGCGGTTGACCCGAAATCCAAAGGGGAAGGAGAGGGAGAGTGCGAAGAACACGATGAACACGAAGAACACGAGGAAGTCACGCACGCACACCAACCCGATACAATCGATACTTACCCCCGTGGCTCGATGGACCACGCCAATAGAATCAACCCGGAATAGACGCGCGGTAGAATTCCGAGCGGAGAGATTGGTGAAGGAGATGAATCTAGGAGTGGGAGAAAGAGTGGGTAGCACTAGAATCTCACACACCAAATCCAATCATCCAACAAGGGTAGCCTTGATACAAAGGGGATGAAACCCTAGGGAGACAAAGCTCAAATCCATGTCTAAGCCTAAATCTTGTCTAAGGGGTAAAGGGGATGACCTAGGTGCTTATATAGAGGTACAAGGCAACTTGGGCCGAAAAGGTATGCGGTTGATTGACTCGGGCCATTTCCGGTCGAGTCAGTCCCGTGAAATCCGGTCCAACCGGCCGCCAACCGGGCCTGGGACCGGACGGCCTGGCGCCAGGGCCGGTCAACCGGGCGCCAGACCGGGAATTTCGCAAAAGTTTCCCGGTTTGGCGTCGGTATGATGCCGGTTGTCGCCGGGGTGGATCCGGTCTAGGGCCCGGTCGGACCGGCCCTGGGACCGGCCTAGCCGGCCTGGGGCCCGGTTTGGCCGGCCTCTAGGCCGGCTGGGCCTCTTTCTCCCGCCTCTTCTTCCTCTTCCTTCTTCTCTTCTTCCCTTCTTCTTCTTCTCTCTTCCTTGCACCATGGGAGTTCCTTCTCTCTTGGTCCTTGTCGATGTCGGCACCTATAGACACAATGATGATAGGCATGAGGTAGCATACCATTCAAGTTGGTGTTGAGGTCGACCATAGAGAGTAAAGAGTTCACCTTGACATATATGGCGGGGGTTTGTGTTGTTGGTCCACTTAGGGGACTCCTTGGCCATGGTGTAGCGTCGACGATAGGCGGGGCTGCACTTGACGGTCTTGAGGTGGAGGTGTCCGAAAGCCACCCCGCATCATCTCCCCCCCCTTGGGGAAGAGTCGTCCTCGATTCTTGTTCCTCCTCAACGATGATGTAGGCCATGACGGTTCTCCCATGTAGTAATGGATGGACAAAGTCGCGGCCGAAGAAGAACTTGGGGAAAAACAACTTGCGAATGGAAAGCTTGTGGATGCCAATTTGGTGATCGGCGAACAAGAGGCTCTCAGTCATATACGAAGCATCAAGTCGTTTCTCCAAGAGGCATTTGGCAAAAATGGGAACCAAAAGAGTGTCGATGTATCCAAAATTTGGTAGGGCAAAAATTTGTGCATGTAAAATTTTGGTTTGTAAAGTGTCAAAAATGTGATGTGTAGCATTGTCCCACACAAATGGAACAATCAAAAGTCAAGTATCGGCGGCAAAATTTTGGGCAAAATTGTTATGTGCAATGGCAAAGAGATGGAAACTTCTAGCTTGGGAAAGTATGGTTGGCGTGAGCCAAGTATGGGTATCCTCAAGTGTCAAAGAATCCATTTCAATTGCCAAAGATGAAATGAGAAATCCAAAGAAGAGCAACTTTATGAGTGACATGTGGCACAAGATGCATAAGGTGTCTCTCACATGTATGACATGGTCCTTGAGATTCGTGGAGTGTATGATGATCTCATCAAGACATACAACAATCATTGTGCCAACAAGATGTGTCAACATAAGAAGCAAAAGAGGTGACGAGGAATTGGACCAAACCGAAAGCTCGACAAGACAAGTCGGAAAGACACGAGGGCGAAGGCGTTGGGAAACATACCCTTTGGTGTGAATCCCACGGGTTTGGTGATGGAGTTCGTCCTTGGTGGGGTAGCTCTCTATTGCGCGTTTCGTGAGCTCATGCTCCGTAGCGGTGGAACTTGTCATTCGGGTACCTATACACACAAAAGAGAAAACAAAAAGCATGTGTGCATGGTAGAGGAACACATCATCCATCATGATGTTCCATGTCTTATGCACGTCACCATTAGTGTCAATCAAGACAGTATGAAATGCATGGCGATGGTGCATATGGCAAGAAGGTGCATTCATGGCATGTGGTAACTCATGATCATCAAAAAGTGAGAAGGCTATGGGGGCCATCTCGTGGACAATGAAATAAGCATTCTTGCATACCAAGCATAAGAAAGAGCAATTGTTCACAATCTTGGATGCAAGGATCGTGGAATGGTGCAAACATTTTGGGAAAATCATGTTCAACAAGTTATCATTGTCGACAACCCTATGTAAAGAGAAAGTGTTCATCAAGGGTGGCACAACACAAGTATTATCATAATCATTATCATGGCAAGCAAGCGGGGAAAACGTGAAACTCTCATAGCATGGCATGTTCATGGTATCATAAGCAAGCAATTTCATATGATCAACAATGTTATCAAGCAAAGCATCACATGGTAAAGTGAAAGTAGCATGTGACGTAGCAAATGTATCATCAAGATCATGCATGCACTCATAAGTCATCATGTCCACTAGTGGGATCATGGCATCATCAACACCTATGTTGTTACCTTTGTTGGCCGACTCATTTGAAGTAGGTGTTGTGGAAGTAGGAGGATCCATGTGGTCGACATGTCCATCTTGGAGCAAGCATGGTGAGATATCATCATCTTCATGCACCATGTACATCGTCTCCATGAGCGGGAATTCGTCCTCCGTGGAACCTAGTGCAACATAAGAAGACACGAACGAGGGAGAGGTTAATGTGTTAGCAAATGCGATGTCCTCCATGGACCTATCATCTACCTCTCTCAACTCACTTTGTGTATCACTCATGTCCTCCACATGGAAGCACTCAAACTCACATATGGGGTGGAAGTCACTCAACTCACTATCACTCTCACTCAAGTGGGCTAAGTGGCTCTCATGCTCACATGGGATTGGTACCAACTCATCAATCAAGCATAGGGGAGTAGGCTCGACTTTCTCATCTCCATGCGCCTCCTTGGTTGAAGCGAAATTCCCATGCTCAACCAACTCAACTCCATCGCCCCCAAGTCGTCCTCTATCGGTGGCGCCGTAGTGTTGTGGAGAGCTAGGCTCGGATCCACATCATCCTTGCGATGGCCTTGGAGGTCTTCATCTTGAAGTGTGGGCGCCGTAGGCTTCTTGGTGGCTTGGGCTTGTAGCTCGTCGAAGTAGAGCGTCTTGGCGCTTGGATTTGTGCATTGCCATGCCTCGTGACCCTTGGCCTTGCATACCTCACATAGGAGATTGGGACATTCCCGTGGGCGGTGGCCTTGTTGCTTGCACTTGTAGCATCGGAGTCCATAGGCATGTGACGAGGTAGGGGCCATTGTGGTGGTGGCACAAGAGGGAGAAGTCGCCTTATGAGGAAGGTCTTCTTGATGTGCCCTCTCCATCCTTGGAGTGGTAGACACCCTATGATGGTGTTTGTCATCTTTTTGTCGAGGCTCTCGTTTTCGTGCATCATCAACATGGCTTGAGTGGTGTCGTCGAAGACTCGTGGAAGATGTTGGTCGATGGCGATCATGAAGTGGCTTGTGGTGGCGAAGCTCATGTGGTGACGTATGTCGATGTAGACCATGAGGTGGTAGTGGTCGACGACTATCATGAGATGGTGTGAGTCGATGACGGTCCTTGCCATGCCTAGATGATGGCTCATGCGACTTGGCATGTTGCTTGCAGCGCCTTGTGGAGCTTGTAGAAGAGTGTCGATGACGATCATGTTGGGGACGCTCTTGAAGTTCCATATGATGTCCTTGATGTCGATGATCTTGTGCATAAGCACTCTCATGGTGGCGCCTTGTGGAGCTCGAAGAAGTGTGTCGATGACGATCATGATGAGAACGCTCATGATGATCCATATGATGGTGCCATCGTGGAGGTCCTCTATCCTCATATGTAGCTCTATTGGCCAAGTAGGCGTTGCTCAAGGTGGAGTCGAGGTGAGGCTCCGCCGTGGTGTCGATGTCGTAGGCGTGGCGTTGCTCCACCATGTCGAAGATGTCGAAGGCGTGGCATTGCTCCACCATGTCGTCGATGTCATACTCGTGGTGTTGCTCCACCATGTTGTCCATGCTTGGTGAGCCATTGTCGATGTAGAGCTCGTCGAAGTCGTCCTCAAGGTGGTGCTCCACCATGTCATCGATGCTTGACGAGCCATTGTCGATGTAGAGCTCGTCGAAGTCGAACATGTCGATGATGCTTGCGGAGCTAGAGTCGGTGTCAAGCTCCACATGTTCCTCCACATTCGCGGCGCTTGAAGAGGTATTCTCCTCGAAGTGCTCCGTGTACTCCTCCGTATCTTCTTCGTCGCTATACATGTTAGCACGACAAGATCTATATGGTGTATGTTAGTGGAAGAACACTACCCCGCAACCTTACCGTGGTATGACAAGATTGGGGTGATCCAACAAAACCGAGAGTTAGAACAATTGTATCGGGTACTCACACAAAAGCACACGCAAAAGCTAGCAAATATGGTGTTAGGTGAGTATGGTGGAAAGCCAAAAGACGAAATCTGAAATCAAGTGTATTGTCAAGAGTGGGTGAAATCCAAAAATTCAAATGTCAAAGCGATGATCACTATAAACACGGAAAGATATGGAACGCACACACGAGATGAATGGGGTTAGTGCGACCAAGGAATGAGCGGAAAAGTGTAAGAAGCCCTTAAGCAAGGGTGCTCGGTGTCACACTAACACAAGAAGAGATCAAAGCTTTGGTTGCAAACGAAGAGACAAGAAGATTCACACGCGGCCTCTCTTCTCTTATCTATCTTTTGCTTAAAAGCTTTTTCTCTTTTGTATTTGGTGGCACTTGACACTCTTTTGTATATGTATGGTGGCACTTGCACTCTTTTGCTCTTTTTGTGTTTTGGCGGCTTTTTCTCGCCCTATGTTAGCGTTAGCTCGCTTTTGCTATCTTGCCACACGAGTTTTGCTTAGAAGATTGACTCCACACTACACACACACCTCACACTCGGGGCCACGTGCAATGTCTCGCAACACTCAATAAGCAATGCTCGATAGGATAGATCGCAAAAGAAGAGGGGTTACAAGGTGGGGAGCAAGTTATACCTAGATGAAAATGTTAGGCGGTGTTGGAACACACAACTTGCGATGATGGCGGTGGTGTCGGTGGTGGTGGTGGTCGAAATCGAGCTCGGAGGAGGGCGCGGAGCTGCGCCCGGTCTGGGGCCGGTTGGACCGGGTTTTGGACCGGCTGATCCGGTTGGTGCCCGGTCGACCGGGTGCTGGGCCGGCTGGTCCGGTCTGGGGTCCGGTTGACCGGGTTTCTCAACCGGGTTTCGCGTTTCTCTCTCCTGTTCTTCCCCAAACCAAAACCAAAAGAGCAAATCGACGGGAAACGATGGAATTGGAGGCTAAAAGTTGGGGAAATAGTAGATCAAGCACAACAACACCGAATCCACGGACCAAAACCACTCAGAACGCAACCAAATCACAGATCGGTCAAG
This sequence comes from Lolium perenne, assembly GCF_019359855.2. NCBI lineage: Eukaryota > Viridiplantae > Streptophyta > Magnoliopsida > Poales > Poaceae > Lolium > Lolium perenne. The sequence goes on from NC_067247.2 coordinate 221,620,597, forward strand.
AGGCAATTTGGGGCTATTTTTGGGGATTTTGTGGAAAATTTTCTAGAAACGAAATCGGGTGGGTGGAGGGTCAAAATCACGGTAACCAAGAGCTGCTGATACCATATGATGTGGTCTAAGACCCCGTTTGTGGCCCGATCTTGTGGTTGACCCGAAATCCAAAGGGGAAGGAGAGGGAGAGCGCGAAGAACATGATGAACACGAAGAACACGAGGAACTCACGCACGCACACCAACCTGATACAATCGATACTTACCCCCGTGGCTCGATGGACCACGCCAATAGAATCAACCCGGAAGAGACGCGCGGTAGAATTCCGAGCGGAGAGATTGGTGAAGGAGATGAATCTAGGAGTGGGAGAGAGAGTGGGTAGCACTAGAATCTCACACACCAAATCCAATCATCCAACAAGGGTAGCCTTGATACAAAGGGGATGAAACCCTAGGGAGACAAAGCTCAAATCCATATCTAAGCCTAAATCTTGTCTAAGGGGTAAAGGGGATGACCTAGGTGCTTATATAGAGGTACAAGGCAACTTGGGCCGAAAAGGTATGCGGTTGATTGACTCGAGCCGTTTTCGGTCGAGTCAGTCCCGTGAAATCCGGTCCAACCGGGCGCCAACCGGGCCTGGGACCGGACGGCCTGGCGCCAGGGCCGGTCAACCAGGCGCCAGACCGGGAAGTTCGCAAAAGTTTCCCGGTTTGGCGTCGGTACGATGCCGGTTGTCGCCGGGGTGGATCCGGTCTGGGGCCCGGTCGGACCGGCCCGGGGACCGGCCTGGCCAGCCCGGGGCCCGGTTTGGCCGGCCTCTGGGCCGGCATGGCCTCTTCCTCCCGCCTCTTCTTCCTCTTCCTTCTTCTCTTCTTCCCTTCTTCTTCTTCTTCTTCTTCTCTCTTCCTTGCACCATGGGAGTTCCTTCTCTCTTGGTCCTTGTCGATGTCGGCACCTATAGACACAATGATGATGGGCATGAGGTAGCATACCATTCAATTTGGTGTTGAGGTCGACCATAGAGAGGAAAGAGTTCACCTTGACATATATGGCGGGGGTTTGTGTTGTTGGTCCACTTGGGGGACTCCTTGGCCATGGTGTAGCGTCGACGATAGGCGGGGCTGCACTTGACGGTCTTGAGGTGGAGGTGTCCGAAAGCCACCCCGCATCACTAACAGTACCATGAGTGTGGAAAGGCGGTGGTAATAGTGCTGGCTTTGTCCAAGATCAATTAGTGAGGATCTTGGGTTCAATGTCTTCGATGCAGCTTTCTATGTAGGAGAGGCTAAATATACATTCTCTCCCTCCGGGATTACAAGTACTATATGATTGGCTTGCTAGCAAACATCCATAAATACTAGGAAGCATTAAGGTTTCCCCAACCATAGCCTTAAGTAAATGGTCCTCTTACTCCCATACATGCAACTATCCGGTTCGCGTCCTCGGGTTTCTGTCACTCCTTCCCCGCCGCCGGCATCATGGGGGAGCGCCGCCCCTTAGCCTTCTTCTTCCTTGAGTTGGTGCTGGTGTAGATGAGTGTTTCCCCCTCCTTGGCTGCTGCCAAGGAGGAGGATTTTCGTGACAATGCTTGGGGACCTCCAAAAATAGGGTTTCCCATCAATATATAGTGTTGGAGATGCAATCTAGGCCATGGGATGGATGCCCCTTTGATCCAAGGGCTCTTAGGCACCTCTAGAACCTTCCTAGGACTACCCTCTATCCTTCATGAGCCTCAAAACTCGTGGCTGGGCCGAAATATCCGGGTATGGAAAGAGTTTGTGTCAAATACGTCACCAACTTTCGGAGTCCCGAGACTGCACGAACCTCCGCAGTAATTCTGCTTTGCCGGATTTATCCGTTGTCCGTTCTGGATGAATAAGATGTCCAAATTGTTCGGTTTGAAATTCTCTACAACTTTGTGGTTTACGACTTTTCCATTGGACGTTATTTTGATCGAGTTTCGAAGCTATCTTTGAAAAGTGTTCAGCAGGGACAGATTCCGGGAAATTCCAGATTTCACCATAATGAGCTATTTCCTTCCATATTTGCCTATTTCCTGCACAACAAAGTTGAAACCAAGAACTTGTGCACTTTTGCAACTATTAATTGGTTAGTCCCTTAAAAAATATAGTAATTGGTGTAAAACAAGCATGGAACATCAAAAATTATAGATACGTTTGCGACGTATCACTCATGGGTCCCGCATGTCATCCTCTACGAACAATAAAAGTTTCCTTTCTTGGAGTTATTTTTTACCCCTAATTTCTGGCTATTTGCCTTTTTCTTTTGATCCCCTGCCCCCTTTGAAACGATGAGGACGTTGTTGGCAGGTCGGTCCCACATGTCGTCCTCTATGAACAATAAAAGTTTCCTTTGGTGGATTTATTTTTGACCCCTAATTAATTTCTAGCTAATTCCTTTTTTTCTTTTGATCCCCTGCCGCCTTGGAATCGTTGAGGTTGCTGCTGCCTCATTGGTCCCGCATGTCATCCTCTCAGAACGGTAAATATTGCTTTCCTTGGATTTTGTTTACCAACTGATTTTTGGCTTACTTTTTCTTTCGATCTCCTGCCATCTTTAAAACGTTGTCGACGCTGCTGGCTCACGGGTCCCACATGTCAGCCTCTATAAACAATAAACGTTGAGGATGCTGCTGCCTCATGGGTCCCGCAGGTCATCCTCTCAGAAAAATAAATGTTTTCTGTTCTTGGATTTTTTTACCAACTAATTTTTTTCGATCCCCTGCCGCTTTTGTAACGTTGACGACACTGCTGGCTCATGGGTCCCCGATGTCAGCCTCCCCGTACAAGAAACATGTGATATCTTGATTATTTTGCAGACAATAAACAGTGTACTTCGCTCTGAGCTATTGCAAACGGATAAATTAAATCTTTGCTTTTCATAAACAAACTTATATGTTGAATCTCCTTGTTTTTTATTTTTGCGGAGCATAGGACTTTACTGTTTTTTTTTCGGAAAAATCCGAACTTTCCTGTTTTTTAGTGGGCTGAAATTGTACGAGTCAAAAGACCCAGCAGGATAGTTCGAAGGCCAGATGTCCGAATGCAGCCCAATTGAAATCTTTCTTTTCTTGGGTTTTTTTCACCCCCTGATTTCTGGCTACTTCATTTTTCTTTTGTTCCTGTGCCGCCTTGGAAACGTTGATACCGCTGCTGCAATATGGGACCCGCATGTCATCCTCTATGTACAATAATGTTTTTTTTCTTGGTTTATTTTTGGCTCCTGATATTTGGTCACTTGCTTTTTTCTTTCGATCTCATGCCGACTTTGAAACGTTGAGGAAGCTGCTGGCTCATGGGTCCCGCATGTCATCCTCTATGAACAATAAAAGTTTCCATTGTTGCATTTAGTTTTTACCCTACTTAATTTCTGGCTATTTCCTTTTTTCTTTTGATCCCCTACTGCCTTGGAATAGTTGAGGGTGCTGCTGCCTCATGGGTCCCGCTTGTCATCCTCTTAGAAAGGTAAATGTTTCTTTTCTTGGTTTTGTTTACCAACTGATTTTTGGCTTATTTTTTCTTTCGATCTCCTGCCGCCCTTAAAACGTTGACGACACTGCTGGCTCATGGGTCCCCATTGTCAGCCTCCCCGTACTACAAATCCTCTTTATGCAAAGGTTGAGGATGCTGCTGCCTCAAGGGTCCCACATGTCTTCCTCTTAGAACGATAAATGTTTATTTTCTTGGATTTTTACAAACTGATTTTTGGTTTCTTTTTTCTTTCGATCCCCTGCCGCCTTTAAAACGTTGACGACGCTGCTGGCTCATGGGTCCCTGATGTTAGCCTCCCCGTACAAGAAACATGTGATATCTTGATTATTTTGCAGACAATAAACAGTGTATTTCGCTCTGAGCTATTGCAAAGGGATAAATTAAATCTTTGTTTTTACATAAACAAACTTATATGTTGAATCTCCTTGTTTTTTTTTTGTTTTTGCCAAGCATAGGACTTTCCTGTCTTGGAGTGGGCTTAAATTGTACGATTCAAAAGGCTTCCAGTAGGATAGTTCGAAGGCCCAGATGTCCAGATGCAGCCCAATTGAAATCTTTATTTTATTGGATTTTTTGACCCCCTGATTTCTGGCTACTTCCTTTTTCTTTTGGTCCTGTGCCGCCTTGGAAACTATGAGACCGCTATTGCAAAATGGGACCCACATGTCATCCTCTATGTACAATAAAAGTTTCTTTTCGTGGATTATTTTTGGCTCCTGATATTTGTCACTTGCCTTTTTCTTTCGATCTCATGTCAACTTTGAAACGTTGAGACCGCTGCTGCAAAATGGGACCCGCATGTCATCCTCTATGTACAATAAAAGATTTTTTGGATTTTTTTGGCACCTGTTATTTAGTCACTTGCCTTTTTCTTTCGATCTCATGCTGCATCTGAAACGTTGAGGAAGCTGCTGGCTCGTGGGTCCTGCAAGTCATCTTCTATGTAGAATAAAAGTTTCCTTTCTTTGACATATTATTTTTTACCCCTAATTTCTGGCTACTTCTTTTTCTTTTGATCCCGTGCCACCTTGGAAACGTTGAGACCACTGCTGCAAAATGGGATCCGCATGTCATCCTCTATGTACAGTAAAGTTTCTTTTCTTGGAGTTATTTTTGGCTCCTGATATTTGGTCCAATAATGCTAGAACTACGTAAAATTCTTTACGGGATAAAGTTACGGACTGACGTGGGTGGATTCTGTTGGTTCGGATTTGGTTGTCTCCCGTGATTTTAGGAACATAATTTCCCCCCTAAGCACCACGTAATCCCGTAAGCTTTTTTTATGTAACAAACTTCCCGTAACTCTAGTATTTGGTCACTTGCCTTTTTCTTTCGATCCCGTGCCACCTTTGAAACGCTGAGACCGCTGCTGCAAAACGTGACCCGCATGTCGTCCTCTATTTACAAAAAAGTTTCCTTTCTTGGTGCTATTTTTTACCCCTAATTTGTGGCTACTTCCCTTTTTTTGGATCGCCTGCCGCCATTGAAACGTTGAGGACTCTGCTGGCTCATGGGTCCCACATGTCAGCCTCTGTGAATAATAAACCTTTCCTCTGTGAACAATAGCATTGAGGAACTGAATGTGAACAGCCGTTACAGGTTTTTTTTAGTAGATAATGTCAACCAATTGCTAGCTTCTATATATATCACTAGTAGTACATACATCCCGAAAGCATTAGAATATTAGACAATGTTCACAAGAATAACATCAAGTCTGAAGTACATTAACCGAGTGATAAAATATATTGTTCAGACCAGTACAAAATATAGGGAGTTAAAGTAACACTATGCAGAAATTGGCCCATCTCTTGCATATATCCCTCTAGCAAAGGGATCAGCCACTGACAAGTCATGTATCAACCAGCTAAGAACACCGTCCGGGCTGAACTTATCTAAGGATGGTAAATATCCAAACTGAAAATCAACATCTCTAGAAGCGGTGTTCTTCAGGTCTAGGCGCTTGAACTGGGTATCCCACTGCTGCGCGTAGATGATGTATTGTCTTTCCGTTCAACACGCGTCCGTTGGGAACCCCAAGAGGAAGGTGTGATGCGTACAGCGGCATGTTTTCCCTTAGTAAGAAACCAAGGTTTATCGAACCAGTAGGAGCCAAGAAGCACGTCGAAGGTTGATGGCGGCGAAGTGTAGTGCGGCGCAACACTAGGGATTCCGGCGCCAACGTGGAACCTGCACAATACAAACAAAGTACTTTGCCCCAACGTAACAGTGAGGTTGTCAATCTCACTGGCTTGCTGTAACAAAGGATTAGATGTATAGTGTGGATGATGATTGTTTGCAGAAAATAGTAGAACAAGTATTGCAGTAGATTGTATTCGATTAAAAGAATGTACCGGGGTCCACAGTTCACTAGAGGTGTCTCTCCCATAAGAATAAGCATGTTGGGTGAACAAATTACAGTTGGGCAATTGACAAACAGAGAGGGCATGACCATGCACATACATGATATGATGAGTATAGTGAGATTTAATTGGGCATTACGACAAAGTACATAGACCGCTATCCAGCATGCATCTATGCCTAAAAAGTCCACCTTCAGGTTATCATCCGAACCCCTTCCAGTATTAAGTTGCAAACAACAGACAATTGCATTAAGTATGGTGCGTAATGTAATCAACAACTACATCCTCGGACATAGCATCGATGTTTTATCCCTAGTGGCAACAGCACATCCACAACCTTAGAACTTTCTGTCACTGTCCTAGATTTAATGGAGGCATGAACCCACTATCGAGCAGAAATACTCCCTCTTGAATTTACTAGCAAAAACTTGGCCAGAGCCTCTACTAACAACGGAGAGCATGCAAGATCATAAACAACACATAGATATAAATTGATAATCAACATAACATAGTATTCTCTATCCATCGGATCCCAACAAAAACAACATATAGCATTACAGATAAATGATCTTGATCATGTTAGGCAGCTCACAAGACCCGACGATGAAGCATAATTAGGAGAAGACGACCATCTAGCTACTTCTATGGACCCATAGTCCAGGGGTGAACTACTCACTCATCACTCCGGAGGCGACCATGGCGGTGAAGAGTCCTCCGGGAGATGATTCCCCTCTCCGGCAGGGTGCCGGAGGCGATCTCCTGAATCCCCCGATATGGGATTGGCGGCGGCGGCGTCTCTGGAAGGTTTTCCGTATCGTGGCTCTCGGTACTGGGGGTTTCGCGACGAAGGCTATAAGTAGGCGGAGGAGATAGGACAGGGGGCCACACGAGGGCCCCACACGCTAGGTCGGCGTGGACAAGGTCCAGGCCGCGCCGCCCTGGTGTGTCACCACCTCGTGGCCCCACTTCGTATCATCTTCGGTCTTCTGGAAGCTTCGTGTGAAAATAGTCCCCTGGGCGTTGATTTCGTCCAATTCCGAGAATATTTCCTTACTAGGATTTCTGAAACCAAAAACAGCAGAAAATAGCAACTGGCTCTTCGGCATCTCGTTAATAGGTTAGTACCGGAAAATGCATAAATATGACATAAAGTATGCATAAAACATGTAGGTATCATCAATAATGTGGCATGGAACATAAGAAATTATCGATACGTCGGAGACGTATCAGCATCCCCAAGCTTAGTTCCTGCTCGTCCCGAGTAGGTAAACGATAACAAAGATAATTTCTGGAGTGACATGCCATCATAACCTCGATCATACTATTGTAAGCATATGTAATGAATGCAGCGATCAAAGCAATGGTAAATGGCATGAGTAAACAAATGAATCATAAATCAAAGACTTTTCATGAATAGTACTTTCAAGACAAGCATCAATAAGTCTTGCATAAGAGTTGACTCATAAAGCAATAAATCAAAGTAGAGGTATTGAAGCAACACAAAGGAAGATTAAGTTTCAGCGGTTGCTTTCAACTTATAACATGTATATCTCATGGATAGTTGTCAATGCAAAGTAATATAACAAGTGCAATATGCAAGTATGTAGGAATCAATGCATAGTTCACACAAGTGTTTGCTTCTTGAGGTGGAGAGAAATAGGTGAACTGACTCAACATAAAAGTAAAAGAAAGGCCCTTCGCAGAGGGAAGCATTGATTGCTATATTTGTGCTAGAGCTTTGGTTTTGAAAACAAGAAACAATTTTGTCAACGGTAGTAATAAAGCATATGCATTATGTAAATTATATCTTACAAGTTGCAAGCCTCATGCATAGTATACTAATAGTGCCCGCACCTTGTCCTAATTAGCTTGGATTACCGGGATTATCATCGCAATACATATGTTTTAACCAAGTGTCACAAAGGGGTACCTCTATGCCGCCTGTACAAAGGTCTAAGGAGAAAGCTCGCATTGGATTTCTCGCTTTTGATTATTCTCAACTTAGACATCCATACCGGGACAACATAGACAACAGATAATGGACTCCTCTTTAATGCATAAGCATTTAGCAACAATTAATGTTCTCATATGAGATTGAGGATATTTGTCCAAAACTGAAACTTCCACCATGATTCATGGCTTTAGTTAGCGGCCCAATGTTCTTCTCTAACATTATGCATGCTCTAACCATTAAATAAGTGGTAAATCTACCTTACTTTAGACAAGACGGACATGCATAGTGATACGTCTCCAACGTATTGATAATTTCTTATGTTCCATGCCACATTATTGATGTTATCTACATGTTTTATGCACACTTTATGTCATATTCGTGCATTTTCTGGAACTAACCTATTAACAAGATGCCGAAGTGCCAGTTGCTGTTTTCTGCTGTTTTTGGTTTCAGAAATCCTAGTAAGGAAATATTCTCGGAATTGGACGAAATCAAAGCCCAGGGGCCTATTTTTCCACGAAGCTTCCAGAAGTCCGAAGGAGAGACGAAGAGGGGCCACGAGGGGGCCACACCCTAGGGCGGCGCGGCCCCCCCCCCTTGGCCGCGCGGCCCTGTGGTGTGGGGCCCCCGTGCCGCCTCTTGACCTGCCCTTCCGCCTACAAATAGCCTCCGTGACGAAACCCCCAGTACCGAGAGCCACGATACGGAAAACCTTCCAGAGACGCCGCCAACGCCGATCCCATCTCGGGGGATCCAGGAGATCGCCTCCGGCACCCTGCCGGAGAGGGGAATCATCTCCCGGAGGACTCTACGCCGCCATGGTCGCCTCCGGTGTGATGTGTGAGTAGTCTACCCCTGGACTATGGGTCCATAGCAGTAGCTAGATGGTTGTCTTCTCCCCATTGTGCTATCATTGTCGGATCTTGTGAGCTGCCTAACATGATCAAGATCATCTATCTGTAATTCTATATGTTGCGTTTGTTGGGATCCGATGAATAGAGAATACTTGTTATGTTGATTATCAAAGTTATATCTATGTGTTGTTTATGATCTTTCATGCTCTCCGTTATTAGTAGATGCTCTGGCCAAGTTGATGCTAGTAACTCCAAGAGGGAGTATTTATGCTCGATAGTGGGTTCATGTCTCCGTGAATCTGGAGGGGTGACAAGAACCTCTAAGGTTATGGATGTCCAAATGCCACTAGGGATAAAACATTAGTGCTATGTTCAAGGATGTAGTCACTAGTTACATTACGCGCAATACTTAATGCAATTGTCTGTTGTTAGCAACTTAATACTAGAGGGGGTTCGGATGATAACCTGAAGGTGGACTTTTTAGGCATAGATGCATGCTGGATGGCGGTCTATGTACTTTGTCGTAATGCCCAATTAAATCTCACTATACTCATCATGATATGTATGTGCATGGTCATGCTCTCTTTATTTGTCAATTGCCCAACTGTAATTTGTTCACCCAACATGCTGTTTGTCTTATGGGAGAGACACCTCTAGTGAACTGTGGACCCCGGTCCAATTCTCTTTACTGAAATACAATCTACTGCAATACTTGTTCTCTTTGTTTTCTGCAAACAATCATCTTCCACACAATACGGTTAATCCTTTGTTACAGCAAGCCGGTGAGATTGACAACCTCACTGTTTCGTTGGGGCAAAGTACTTTGGTTGTGTTGTGCAGGTTCCACGTTGGCGCCGGAATCCCTGGTGTTGCGCCGCACTACATCCCGCCGCCATCAACCTTCAACGTGCTTCTTGGCTCCTCCTGGTTCGATAAACCTTGGTTTCTTTCTGAGGGAAAACTTGCTGCTGTGCGCATCATACCTTCCTCTTGGGGTTCCCAACGAACGTGTGAGTTACACGCCATCAAGCATATTTTCTGGCGCCGTTGCCGGGGAGATCAAGACACGCTGCAAGGGGAGTCTCCACTTCTCAATCTCTTTACTTTGTTTTTGTCTTGCTTAGTTTTATTTACTACTTTGTTTGCTGCACTAAATCAAAATACAAAAAAATTAGTTGCTAGTTTTACTTTACTTGTTATCTTGTTTGCTATATCAAAAACACAAAAAAAATTAGTTTACTTGCATTTACTTTATCTAGTTTGCTTTATTTACTGTTGCTAAAATGGCCAACGCTGAAAATACTAAGTTGTGTGACTTCACAACCACAAATAATAATGATTTCTTATGCACACCTATTGCTCCACCTGCTACTACAGCAGAATTCTTTGGAATTAAACCTGCTTTACTGAACCTTGTTATGCGAGAGCAATTTTTACAGTGTTAGTTACGATGATGCTGCTGCCCATCTTAATAATTTTGTTGAACTATGTGAAATGCAAAAATATAAAGATGTAGATGGTGATATTATTAAACTAAAATTGTTCCCTTTCTCATTAAGAGGAAGAGCTAAAGATTGGTTGCTATCTCTGCCTAAGAATAGTATTGATTCATGGACTAAATGCAAGGATGCTTTTATTGGTAGATATTATCCCCCTGCTAAAATTATATCTTTGAGGAGTAGCATAATGAATTTTAAACAATTAGATACTGAACATGTTGCTCAAGCTTGGGAAAGAATGAAATCTCTGGTAAAAAATTGCCCAACCCATGGACTGACTACTTGGATGATCATTCAAACCTTCTATGCAGGACTAAATTTTTCTTCGCGGAATTTATTGGATTCAGCTGCTGGAGGTACCTTTATGTCCATCACTCTTGGTGAAGCAACAAAGCTTCTTGATAATATGATGATCAACTACTCTGAATGGCACACGGAAAGAGCTCCACAAGGTAAGAAGGTAAATTCTGTCGAAGAAACCCCTTCCTTGAGTGATAAGATTGATGCTATTATGTCTATGCTTGTGAATGATAGGACTAATATTGATCCTAATAATGTTCCATTAGCTTCATTGGTTGCACAAGAAGAACATGTTGATGTAAACTTCATTAAAAATAATAATTTCAACAACAATGCTTATCGGAACAATTCTAGTAACAACTATAGGCCATATCCTTATAATAATGGCAACGGCTATGGTAATTCTTATGGGAATTCTTACAACAATAATAGGAGTTCACCCCCTGGACTTGAAGCCATGCTTAAGGAATTTATTAGTACGCAAACCGCTTTTAACAAATCTGTGGAAGAAAAGCTTGGGAAAATTGATATACTTGCTTCTAAAGTCGATAGTCTTGCTGCTGATGTTGATCTTTTGAAATCAAAAGTTTTGCCTAATGAGAATCATCATAATAAAATTGTTACTACAGCAAATGCCATTCAAGTTAGAATTAATGAGAATATAAGATTAATGGCGGAACTGCGTGCTAGGTGGGATAGAGAAGAAAATGAAAAACTAGCTAAAGAGAAGAATGTAGCTAAAGTTTGGACTATTACCACCACTAGTAATGCTAATGCTACACATGTTGCTGCACCTCCTACTAATACTAATAAAAGAATTGGTGTTAGCAATGTTTCCACTTCTAATGCAAAGCGCGAAAAACTGCCTGAAACTGCTAAAACTGCTGAAATTGCTTGTGATAAAACTGCTGAAATTTTTTCCAACATTGGGGATGATGATCCCATTGCTTTAGATTATAATGGTTTGAATTTTGATGATTGCCACATCTCTGAAGTTATAAAGTTCTTGCAAAAACTTGCTAAAAGTCCTAATGCTAGTGCTATAAATTTGGCTTTTACACATCATATTACAAATGCTCTCATAAAAGCTAGAGAAGAGAAATTAGAGCGTGAAGCCTCTATTCCTAAAAAGCTAGAGGATGGTTGGGAGCCCATCATTAAGATGAAGGTTAAAGATTTTGATTGTAATGCTTTATGTGATCTTGGTGCAAGTATTTCTGTTATGCCTAAGAAAATTTATAATATGCTTGACTTGCCACCGCTGAAAAATTGTTATTTGGATGTTAATCTTGCTGATCATTCTACAAAGAAACCTTTGGGTAAAGTTGATAATGTTTGCGTTACCATTAACAATAACCTTGTCCCCGTTGATTTTGTTGTCTTGGATATTGAATGCAATGCATCTTGTCCCATTATATTGGGAAGACCTTTTCTTCGAACTGTTGGTGCTATCATTGATATGAAGGAAGGTAATATAAAATATCAATTTCCTCTCAAGAAAGGTATGGAACACTTCCCTAGAAAGAGAATGAAGTACCCTTTTGATTCTATTATGAGAACAAATTATGATGTTGACACTTCGTCTCTTGATAATACTTGATACACACTTTCTGCGCCTAGCTGAAAGGCCTTAAAAAAAACGCTTATGGGAGACAACCCATGTTTTTACCTACAGTACTTTGTTTTTATTTTGTGTCTTGGAAGTTGTTTACTACTGTAGCAACCTCTCCTTATCTTAGTTTTGTGTTTTGTTGTGCCAAGTTAAGCCGTTGATAGAAAAGTAAGTACTAGATTTGGATTACTGCACAGTTCCAGATTTCTTTGCTGTCACGAATCTGAGTCCACCTCCCTGTAGGAAGCTCAGAAAATTAAGCCAATTTACGTGCATGATCCTCAGATATGTATGCAACTTTCATTCAATTTGAGCATTTTCATTTGAGCAAGTCTGGTGCCATTTTAAAATTCGTCAATACGAACTGTTCTGTTCTGACAGATTCTGCCTTTTATTTCGCATTGCCTCTTTTGCTATGTTGGATGAATTTCTTTGATCCACTAATGTCCAGTAGCATTATGCAATGTCCAGAAGTGTTAAGAATGATTGTGTCACCTCTGAATATGTCAATTTATATTGTGCACTAACCCTCTAATGAGTTGTTTCGAGTTTGGTGTGGAGGAAGTTTTCAAGGATCAAGAGAGGAGTATGATGCAACATGATCAAGGAGAGTGAAAGCTCTAAGCTTGGGGATGCCCCGGTGGTTCACCCCTGCATATATCAAGAAGACTCAAGCGTCTAAGCTTGGGGATGCCCAAGGCATCCCCTTCTTCATCGACAACATTATCAGGTTCCTCCCCTGAAACTATATTTTTATTCCATCACATCTTATGTGCTTTTTCTTGGAGCGTCGGTTTGTTTTTATTTTTTTTTGTTTTGTTTGAATAAAATGGATCCTAGCATTCACTTTATGGGAGAGAGACACGCTCCGCTGTAGCATATGGACAAGTATGTCCTTGGTTTCTACTCATAGTATTCATGGCGAAGTTTCTCCTTCGTTAAATTGTTATATGGTTGGAATTGGAAAATGATACATGTAGTAATTGCTATAAATGTCTTGGGTAATGTGATACTTGGAAATTGTTGTGCTCATGTTTAAGCTCTTGCATCATATGCTTTGCACCCATTAATGAAGAAATACATAGAGCATGCTAAAATTTGGTTTGCATATTTGGTTTCTCTAAGGTCTAGATAATTTCTAGTATTGAGTTTGAACAACAAGGAAGACGGTGTAGAGTCTTATAATGTTTTCAATATGTCTTTTATGTGAGTTTTGCTGCACCGGTTCATCCTTGTGTTTGTTTCAAATAAGCCTTGCTAGCCTAAACCTTGTATCGAGAGGGAATACTTCTCATGCATCCAAAATACTTGAGCCAACCACTATGCCATTTGTGTCCACCATACCTACCTACTACATGGTATTTTCCTCCATTCCAAAGTAAATTGCTTGAGTGCTACCTTTAAAATTCCATCATTCACCTTTGCAATATATAGCTCATGGGACAAATAGCTTAAAAACTATTGTGGTATTGAATATGTAATTATGCACTTTATCTCTTATTAAGTTGCTTGTTGTGCGATAACCATGTTTCTTGGGACGCCATCAACTTTTCATTGTTGAATTTCATGTGAGTTGCTATGCATGTTCGTCTTGTCTGAAGTAAGGGCGATCTACACTGAGTTGAATGGTTTGAGCATGCATATTGTTAGAGAAGAACATTGGGCCGCTAACTAAAGCCATGATCCATGGTGGAAGTTTCAGTTTTGGACAAACATCCTCAAATCTCTAATGAGAAAAGAATTAATTGTTGTTGAATGCTTAAAGCATTAAAAGAGGAGTCCATTATCTGTTGTCTATGTTGTCCCGGTATGGATGTCTAAGTTGAGAATAATCAAAAGCGAGAAATCCAAATGCGAGCTTTCTCCTTAGACCTTTGTACAGGCGGCATAGAGGTACCCCTTTGTGATACTCGGTTAAAGCATATGTATTGCGGTGATAATCCAGGTAGTCCAAGCTAATTAGGACAAGGTGCGGGTACTATTGGTACACTATGCATGAGGCTTGCAACTTATAAGATATAATTTACATGATGCATATGCTTTATTACTACCGTTGACAAAATTGTTTCATGTTTTGAAAATCAAAGCTCTAGCACAAATATAGCAATCGATGCTTTTCCTCTATGAGGACCATTCTTTTACTTTCAATGTTGAGTCAGTTCACCTATTTCTCTCCACCTCAAGAAGCAAACACTTGTGTGAACTGTGCATTGATTCCTACATACTTGCTTATTGCACTTATTATATTACTCTATGTTGACAATATCCATGAGATATACATGTTACAAGTTGAAAGCAACCGCTGAAACTTCATCTTCTTTTGTGTTGCTTCAATGCCTTTACTTTGAATTATTGCTTTATGAGTTAACTCTTATGCAAGACTTATTGATGCTTGTCTTGAAGTGCTATTCATGAAAAGTCTTTGCTTTATGATTCACTTGTTTACTCATGTCATATACATTGTTTTGATCGCTGCATTCACTACATATGCTTTACAAATAGTATGATCAAGATTATGATGGCATGTCACTCCAGAAATTATCTGTGTTATTGTTTTACCTGCTCGGGACGAGCAGAACTAAGCTTGGGGATGCTGATACGTCTCCAACGTATCGATAATTTCTTATGTTCCATGCCACATTATTGATGTTATCTACATGTTTTATGCACACTTTATGTCATATTCGTGCATTTTCTGGAACTAACCTATTAACAAGATGCCGAAGTGCCGATTCTTTGTTTCTGCTGTTTTTGGTTTCAGAAATCCTAGTAAGGAAATATTCTCGGAATTGGACGAAATCAAAGCCCAGGGGCCTATTTTTCCACGAAGCTTCCAGAAGTCCGAAGGAGAGACGAAGAGGGGCCACGAGGGGGCCACACCCTAGGGCGGCGCGGCCCCCTTGGCCGCGCGGCCCTGTGGTGTGGGGCCCCGTGCCGCCTCTTGACCTGCCCTTCCGCCTACAAATAGCCTCCGTGACGAAACCCCCGGTGCCGAGAGCCACGATACGGAAAACCTTCCAGAGACGCCGCCAACGCCGATCCCATCTCGGGGGATCCAGGAGATCGCCTCCGGCACCCTGCCGGAGAGGGGAATCATCTCCCGGAGGACTCTACGCCGCCATGGTCGCCTCCGGTGTGATGTGTGAGTAGTCTACCCCTGGACTATGGGTCCATAGCAGTAGCTAGATGGTTGTCTTCTCCCCATTGTGCTATCATTGTCGGATCTTGTGAGCTGCCTAACATGATCAAGATCATCTATCTGTAATTCTATATGTTGCGTTTGTTGGGATCCGATGAATAGAGAATACTTGTTATGTTGATTATCAAAGTTATATCTATGTGTTGTTTATGATCTTGCATGCTCTCCGTTATTAGTAGATGCTCTGGCCAAGTTGATGCTAGTAACTCCAAGAGGGAGTATTTATGCTCGATAGTGGGTTCATGTCTCCGTGAATCTGGAGGGGTGACAAGAACCTCTAAGGTTATGGATGTGCTATTGCCACTAGGGATAAAACATTAGTGCTATGTTCAAGGATGTAGTCACTAGTTACATTACGCGCAATACTTAATGCAATTGTCTGTTGTTAGCAACTTAATACTGGAGGGGGTTCGGATGATAACCTGAAGGTGGACTTTTTAGGCATAGATGCATGCTGGATGGCGGTCTATGTACTTTGTCGTAATGCCCAATTAAATCTCACTATACTCATCATGATATGTATGTGCATGGTCATGCTCTCTTTATTTGTCAATTGCCCAACTGTAATTTGTTCACCCAACATGCTGTTTGTCTTATGGGAGAGACACCTCTAGTGAACTGTGGACCCCGGTCCAATTCTCTTTACTGAAATACAATCTACTGCAATACTTGTTCTTTACTGTTCTTCGCAAACAATCATCTTCCACACAATACGGTTAATCCTTTGTTACAGCAAGCCGGTGAGATTGACAACCTCACTGTTTCGTTGGGGCAAAGTACTTTGGTTGTGTTGTGCAGGTTCCACGTTGGCGCCGGAATCCCTGGTGTTGCGCCGCACTACATCCCGCCGCCATCAACCTTCAACGTGCTTCTTGGCTCCTCCTGGTTCGATAAACCTTGGTTTCTTTCTGAGGGAAAACTTGCTGCTGTGCGCATCATACCTTCCTCTTGGGGTTCCCAACGAACGTGTGAGTTACACGCCATCACATAGCAACTCACATGATATTCAACAAGGTGTTGATGGTGTCCCCAGGAACATGGTTATCGCACAACAAGCAACTTAATAAGAGATAAAGTGCATAAATACATATTCAATACCACAATAGTTTTTAGGCTATTTGTCCCATGAGCTATATATTGTAAAGGTAGAGGATAGAAATTTTAAAGGTAGCACTCAAGCAATTTACTTTGGAATGGCGGAGAAATACCATGTAGTAGGTAGGTATGGTGGACACAAATGGCATAGTGGTTGGCTCAAGGATTTTGGATGCATGAGAAGTATTCCCTCTCGATACAAGGTTTAGGCTAGCAAGGTTATTTGAAACAAACACAAGTATGAACCGGTGCAGCAAAACTCACATGAAAGACATATTGTAAACATTATAAGACTCTACACCGTCTTCCTTGTTGTTCAATCCTTACTAGAAATTATCTAGACCTTAGAGAGACCAATTATGCAAACCAAATTTTAGCAAGCTCTATGTATTTCTTCATTAGTAGGTACAAAGTATATGATGCAAGAGCTTAAACATGAGCACAACAATTGCCAAGTATCAAATTATCCAAGACATTTTACCAATTACTACATGTAGCATTTCCCGATTCCAACCATATAACAATTTGACGAAGAAGATTCAACCTTCGCCATGAACACTATGAGTAAAGCCTAAGGACATATTTGTCCATATGCAACAGCGGAGCGTGTCTCTCTCCCACACAATGAATGATAGGATCCATTTTATTCAAACAAAACAAAAACAAAAATAAACCGACGCTCCAAGCAAAGTGCATAAGATGTGACGGAATAAAAATATAGTTTCAGGGGAGGAACCTGATAATGTTGTCGATGAAGAAGGGGATGCCTTGGGCATCCCCAAGCTTAGACGCTTGAGTCTTCTTGAAATATGCAGGGGTGAACCACCGGGGCATCCCCAAGCTTAGAGCTTTCACTCTCCTTGATCATATTGTATCATCTCCCTCTCTTGATCCTTGAAAACTTCCTCCACACCAAACTCAAAACAACTCATTAGAGGGTTAGTGCACAATCAAAATTTACATGTTCAGAGGTGACATAATCATTCTTAACACTTCTGGACATTGCACATAGCTACTGAAAGTTAATGGAATAGAAAAATCCAACAAACATAGCAAAACAGGCAATGCGAAATAAAAGGCAGAATCTGTCAAAACAGAACAGTTCGTAAAGACGAATTTCTAAGAGGCACCAGACTTGCTCAAATGAAAATGCTCAAATTGAATGAAAGTTGCGTACATATCTGAGGATCACTCACGTAAATTGGCATAATTTTCTGAGTTACCTACAGAGAATTAGGCCCAAATTCGTGACAGCAAAGAAATCTGTTTCTGTGCAGTAATCCAAATCTAGTATGAACCTTGCTATCAATGACTTTACTTGGCACAACAATGCAATAAAATAAGATAAGGAGAGGTTGCTACAGTAGTAACAACTTCCAAGACTCAAATATAAAATAAAAGTGCAGTAGTAAAAACTTGGGTTGTCTCCCATAAGCGCTTTTCTTTAACGCCTTTCAGCTAGGCGCAGAAAGTGTGTATCAAGTATTGTCAAGAGTTGATGCATCTATAGCGGGATTTGGAGTTTTCTCAACCATGCATTGTATTTTGGATACATAGGTTTCAGCGGCTCCCTTTTCATTAGTCTTGGGCTTGCTACTCTCATCAAACAAATTTTGAGGGACAAGCCAAGCATAATTATCATCTAGAGCTTCATGCATTGCTAAGAGCTTACAATGTATCGGTGCTTTAATCTCCCCACCATCATTAACATTATTAGTGTACTTAATTCTATCCATATCCATCTTTTCAAGTGTTCTTTTAAAATCGGTGATCATACCAAGCCTCTCATGCTTACTAAAAACTTTTCTAGCTTCTTTGGCTATATCCTCAAATTCTCGCACTAGGACTTTTAGAACAAAATCTCTCTTCTCTCCCCTCTCCATATCAGAAAGTGTAAGAAACATATGTTGTATCATGGGGTTGAGACTAATAAATCTAGCTTCCATCATGCGTACCAAACAAACAGAGGCATCTTCATAAGTAGGGACAGCTTTTGCCAGTGGTATATCTTTGAGATCTTCATGCATACTAACATGGGTGAAAAATTCTTCTATATTATCTCTTCCAATTATAGACCCTTGTCCCACAGGTATATCTTTTACAGTAAAATTAAAAGGAAACATGTTGAAATAAGTAAAGCAAATGCAAGTAACTAATTTTTTTGTGTTTTTGATATAGAGTGCAAGATAGTAAATAAAGTAAAGCTAGCAACTAATTTTTTTGTATTTTGATATAATGCAGCAAACAAGAAAGTAAATAAAATAAAGCAAGACAAAAACAAAGTAAAGAGATTGGATGTGGAGACTCCCCTTGCAGTGTGTCTTGATCTCCCCGTCAACGGCGCCAGAAAATCTGCTTGCTGCGCGTAGATGACGTATTGTCTTTCCGTTCAACACGCGTCCGTTGGGAACCCCAAGAGGAAGGTGTGATCCGTACAGCGGCAATTTTTCCCTCAGTAAGAAACCAAGGTTTATCGAACCAGTAGGAGCCAAGAAGCACGTCGAAGGTTGATGGCGGCAAAGTGTAGTGCGGCGCAACACCAGGGATTCCGGCGCCAACGTGGAACCTACACAACACAAACAAAGTACTTTGCCCCAACATAACAGTGAGGTTGTCAATCTCACCGGCTTGCTGTAACAAAGGATTAGATGTATAGTGTGGATGATGATTGTTTGCAGAAAACAGTAGAACAAGTATTGCAGTAGATTGTATTCGATTAAAAGAATGGACCGGGGTCCACAGTTCAATAGAGGTGTCTCTCCCATAAGAATAAGCATGTTGGGTGAACAAATTACAGTTGGGCAATTGACAAATAGAGAGGGCATGACCATGCACATACATGATATGATGAGTATAGTGAGATTTAATTGGGCATTACGACAAAATACATAGACCGCTATCCAGCATGCATCTATGCCTAAAAAGTCCACCTTCAGGTTATCATCCGAACCCCTTCCAGTATTAAGTTGCAAACAACAGACAATTGCATTAAGTATGGTGCGTAATGTAATCAACAACTACATCCTCGGACATAGCATCGATGTTTTATCCCTAGTGGCAACAGCACATCCACAACCTTAGAACTTTCATCACATTGTCCCAGATTTAATGGAGGCATGAACCCACTATCGAGCATAAATACTCCCTCTTGGAGTTACTAGCAAAAACTTGGCCAGAGCCTCTACTAACAACGGAGAGCATGCAAGATCATAAACAACACATAGATATAAATTGATAATCAACATAACATAGTATTCTCTATCCTTCGGATCCCAACAAACTCAACATATAGCATTACAGATAGATGATCTTGATCATGTTAGGCAGCTCACAAGACCCGACAATGAAGCATAATTAGGAGAAGACGACCATCTAGCTACTGCTATGGACCCATAGTCAAGGGGTGAACTACTCACTCATCACTCCGGAGGCGACCATGGCGGTGAAGAGTCGTCCGGGAGATGATTCCCCTCTCCGGCAGGGTGCCGGAGGCGATATCCTGAATCCCCCGAGATGGGATTGGCGGCGGCGGCGTCTGTGGAAGGTTTTCCGTATCGTGGCTCTCGGTACTGGGGGTTTCGCGACGAAGGCTATAAGTAGGCGGAGGAGATAGGTCAGGGGGCCACACGAGGGCCCCACACGCTAGGTCGGCGCGGCCAAGGGCCAGGCCGCGCCGCCCTGGTGTGTCACCACCTCGTGGCCCCACTTCGTATCATCTTCGGTCTTCTGGAAGCTTCGCGTGAAAATAGGCCCCTGGGCGTTGATTTCGTCCAATTCCGAGAATATTTCCTTACTACGATTTCTGAAACCAAAAACAGCAGAAAATAGCAACTGGCTCTTCGGCATCTCGTTAATAGGTTAGTGCCGGAAAATGCATAAATATGACATAAAGTATGCATAAAACATGTAGGTATCATCAATAATGTGGCATGGAACATAAGAAATTATCGATACATCAGAGACGTATCACCCACCAGATCTTCGTGTGATAATATCTTACACCAAAATTCATTACTTTGAGCATTCTAGTGTTCTGTATAAAGAACCTGGAGACAATAACATCATTTCTCCTTCCTCGGTAGTCATAAATCGAAATTTCTTTGATGTGGAGATCAAGGCATTCAATGGGACAGGCTGGCTCATTATGCAGCACATGAACCTTATCGCCGGTTCTATAAAACTGCAAAGAAGTGAAATTAAGTAGTAAGTACAATAACAAAGTACTTCATAGCTATCAACTAATAAATATCTCAGGTGAGTTGAATCATGTGTTAATTGAGGACCGTGGAACAACATAATCCCCTGACACGTTCCAATTTGATAGATGCACATTTTTACATCTGTTATTGTCATTGTAAAGTTGGGGAAAGGTTACCAACATGGGAAACTCCAAGCCGCAACTAGTTGCGGGTGCACCCCATTTTTCTTTTGACACTTCCAAGTTTCCAAAAAAATGTAAACTAAAAGTCTGGACATACATTGTGTTCTATCATGTGCTTCTGTGAAGTTTCATCCAAAAATATGATAATATGTGATCTACACAAAAAAAGAACAAATGATGTGTAAATAGTAAGTCACACTATTTACATATGTCTTCTCTTTTTTACACAGATCACATATTATCATGTGTTTATATGAAACTTCACAGATGCACAAGATACAACACATTGTATGACAAGAAGTTTAGTTTTGAACCAACATAATATAACTCCAATGTGGATGTTCTTCTAGTGCAAAATATTGTTCAATTGATCTAGGCTAATAACAGGTTAACTCAATGTAACTCTACACTTTTTGCTCATAGTGGTAACAGTTAACAACAACGAATTTACCTGGATATATAGCTTCTCCGTGCAGGGAAAGCATCTAAGAAATGCAAGTAGTTGATCCAGACGAGGGCCGTCAGATTTTAGAACCAAGTTCTTCACTGTTGACAGAGAATGTTCCAAGCTTATGGGCATCATCCTCTACAGGACAATGGTACATATGTCAAAAAAAATAACAAAAATGTGAGTTAATTCAACAAGAAGAAGGTTGTTCTACCAAAAAGTTTGTGCGTCCAATAATAAGTTGGCAGCCAGGGTACGACGCAAAGCCCAACACCATCAACTTTGGTGCGTTGGCGACCTGGATTAGTAGTGGAACATCATGAACACATATGACCAATCTCTCGAGGCAAGATGCATCCATAATTTTCACCGTGTCTAATTGAATAAGTTCGGTGGTGTTGCATTTCCAATAGCTAGCCACACTAATTGTACGAAGATTTGGCGTGTGAATGTTGAGGTGGGTGAACCCGTGGACCCCCTCAAGGTGAAGTGCCTCGAGCACAATACAGCGGGTGAACAGGAGGTCGATGTTCGTCGCCTTACAGATGTAGACGTCATAGAGCATGAGCCTTTTGAGTTGGGGGGAAAGAAGCATGGAGTTGGCATGAATCTCGGGCAAATAGCAAGTCGAAATGCTGACAATGCGCAGCGTGGGCGCGCAGCGGAGCGCGGACAGCGGGAAGGAGCGCATCACTGTTCCAGCATCGAATCTGAGGTTCTCGACGCAAGATAGGGTGCTGGACCAGAACCAGCTGTCGAGCGTGGTGTCGACCTTGCAAGTGCTTCTGAAGGGGTCGATTGATACGCTTCTAGCGGGGCCAGGGTGAGCAGCGAGGATACTGTAGACCGCGGCGATGCGTTTGTGGTTTTGCTTGGCGAGTTGGTCGTCAATCTCGAGGTTAAGTGGGACGGAGTGCCAGAGGTGGCGCCACCGTTTGGAGACCAAGGTTGTTCTTACAGCGGATATAGTGGGTAGGTGGGAGATGATGATGTGGAGAATCTGGTCGGGTAGGCGGCTGATGAGGTCGTCGACGTGGAGGTTAAGTGAGACGGAGCGCCAGAGGTGGCGCCACCGTTTGGAGAGCAATGTTGTCCTTACAGCGGATATCATGGGCAGGAGGGAGATGATGATTTGCAGCATCTCGTCGGGGAGGCGGCTGATGAGGTCGAGACTCGACGGAGGCTCTTCCCGATCTGGCTCGGTCCGCCTTCGGGAGTTGAGCGGCTCCGCCTCCATCTGACACGGCGGCGACACACGCAACGCCGCAGTCGTCTGCTCGAAGTGTGTAGCAGGTAGCGCAGCGGATCTGCTGGACAGGGGAATAGGCGCAGCGGCGGTGGTGAGGACAGAAAGGTACTCGGCGGTGGATTTAGGTGGATGGCGGATGCAAGTGCGTTGGGGGGTTTTGGCAGAGACGGCAAGCGCTATGGAAGGAACTATTGCGGCGGTCGGCCAGCCGGGGTGAGGAGAGAAAGGTATACTACTACTAATGATGCGGTGCGGCGTTTGCGTCTCCCTTCCCCACGCGTGCAGCCTTCACATTTCACAAGACGTGCGAGTTTTTCAACAGAGATTATCAAGTGGAGAGAAATTCCCAATGAAATTGTCTCTCCACTTGATAATCACTCTTGAAAACACCGAGAAGATGGAGGTGAAGAAGACGGAGAGGCAAGGAAAAAAACAATATGAATTGAAATCAAATATAATACGGGCGTTCCTTCTCTCTCTGGTCTCTGCTGCACTTACTGCACCTGTGGTGCAGGCGTGTGACCCGAGAAGAAGCTAATGTACTGTATAGCCGTCCCTTGCACGCCGTGTAGCTGTATTTTGTCTCGTCAAATCAGCTCGGGACAGTTTCAGCAGAGAAAACATCATTTTTTCTTGCCATCATCATAATAGGCGAACAATACCACGGGCCCACGGTAGTGCACATCCAACTTGTACTACTCAATCCTCCATATGCTGCACAAACCACCACTTTAACTTTTTCTTTGCAATTTTCATGATTTTTAGCAGTTTCCACCATGTGGTGGTCTAATCTATTGCAAATTTCACCACTTGGTCATCTGATCAGTTATTTTGTCATGTCCATAGCAAAATCAACAAGTGGATGCCAACTTTTTTGAAGGGCTTCTCTCTAAAACACAGTTTGCATTATGGCATGTTTGGTATTTTCCCTAGGTAGTACATCAAAAAAAAAATTGACTCCATGCTTTTATTTGCCTATTTTACGCACCTTTTACCATGATTTCAAATTTAGGTCAAACTCACGGGGGCCATAGGATGCACGGCATTTATTTGGCAATTGTTTCAGTATGGCCAAGTAGTTAGGCCTCCTTTGGTTCATAGGAAATGGAAAGTATAGGAAAAGGAAAATCATAGAATTGGGATGTCATATCTACTTGAATCCTATGTGAATCATGCTCCTTTGATTCATAGGATTGTCATAGGAATTATGTTGGATTTGGTTCTTGTGGGGAAATTTCCTATACAAGTCATTTGATTCATAGGAACTATTCCTATAGGAATCTTGTAGTGCAAATCCTATAGGAAAAAACCATTAGCTAATACCTCATGGAAAAGTTCCTTTGCCACAATCAAAGACACATCATGTTCCTATAGGATTCAACTTGGCATAACATTCCAATCATGCACCTTTCATATTCCTACACCCTCCATATTCCTTTCACTACAAGAAAAGTTCTGATAGACAACGTCCCAAAATCGTCCGCTAAGGGCCATTTTTCGTCGCCTATGGGCCTAACCCGACGATATGGGTTCTATTGTCGAAACTGCGTCAGGCAAAGTCCTATGACGTTTTTTTCGGTCCGTCGCGCTTGGGCGCCCTTCCGCCACGGAAAATCGGACCGTTGCAGAAGTGTTTCTGGGAGCCCATTGACTGCTGACGTCATGCAAACTGACACGTGGCAGACGCCGTTAACTGGCAGTTAATGGCGTTAACCGGCGAAACCCCGTGGTAGATGGTAGGCCCACACGAGGCCTGCCACGTCTTAAGCGGGCCGGCCCATTAATTTTGCGGGCCGGGCCAGCTGACTTAGTTTGACCGGTCAACTATATAGCTGGGCTACTCCATTAGTTACGTGGGCCGGGCCTAACCTCTAAGGTTGACTGGTCAAAACTTTAATGGGCCGGCCCACTAAGCATGTGGGCCGGGCCGAATGCACTCGTTTGACCGGTCAACAGGCAAAAGGGCCGGCCCACAAGACATGTGGGACCCACTTTCCTGCTATCGGGCCGGCCCATTTAACATGTGGGGTCAACTATAAAGCAAGTGGGCCGGCCCAAAAATTTATTGGGCCGACCCAATTAGCATGTGGGTCCCACTTTCCTGCTATCGGGCCGGCCCATTTAGTACGTGGGGTCCACAATAGATCAAATGGGCTGGCCCAACAAGCCAGTGGGCCGGGCCAAAAACACAGGTGGGTCCCACATTCCTGTTAAAGGCCGGCCCATTTAGTACGTGGGGTCCACCATATAGCAAGTGGGCCGGCCCAACAAGATAGTGAGCCGGGCGAAAAACACATGTGGGTCCCACTTTCCTGTTAAAGGGCCAGCCCATTTAGTATGTGAGGTCCACCATATACCAAGTGGGCTGGCCCAACAAGAAAGTGGGCTGGGCCAAAAACACAGGTGGGTCCCACATCCCTGTTAAAGGGCCGGCCCATTTAGTATGTGGGGTCCACCATATAGACAGTGGGCTGGCCCAACAAGAAAGTGGGCCGGACCAAAAACACAGGTGGGTCCCACATTCCTGTAAAAGGGCCAGCTCATTTAGCATGTGGGGTCCACCATATATCAAGTGGGCTGGCCCAACAAGATAGTGGGCCGGGCCAAAAACACAGGTGGGTCCCACTAACGTGTTAACGGGCCGGCCCATTTAGTATGTGGGGTCCACCAAAAAAGCAATTGGGCTGGCCCAACAAGTTAGTGGGCCGGCCCAATAAGCTTGTGGGGCCACTATCGTGCTAACGGGCTGGCCCAATTAGTATGTGGGGTCCATTGTAAATCAGGTGGGCTGTCCCGACAAGTTAGCGGGCCGGCCCAATAAGCTTATGAGGCCCACTTTTATGTTACAGGGCCGGCCCAGTAGTGGGTGGGGTCCACCTTAAAGCAAGTGGGCTGGCCCAATAAGTAGTGGGCCAGCCCGTTTAATTGGTGTTTTTTTGACGGCATAATAGGCGCTGTAGGATTTTGCGGGCCGGCACATATGTGATTTCGCTTAATTGGGGCGTTTAAGGGATGGGAATTTGTGATTTAGATAATGAGAATATTTACGCAGCACATGATTTCTGTCGGATAGCCTCACTTACCACAAGCACCATAGAAAAAATGCACGAAAGAACTATAAAAACTAACTAAATATTACATCAGCTGCAAGGCTTTGAAAAAATATTACAGAACCCAGAGAAATTGAATGGTAATTAAACCTAGCAATTCAATGAAGCCATTCGGCAATCTTTTAAGTTGTCCATGCAGCACCTATATCTGAAACAAAGACATTACAAGTTAAGACAGCAACAATGGAAAGGCAAAGACACTACAATATTGTTTGCCAAAGAATTTGGAACTCATCGTTTCGTCATTATAACAAGATCATTGTAATGCGCACAATAAGCAAACAAAGAGTGCATGCCGCATACCAACAGCCAATATAACATAGCACGTTAAAATGAAACAGCAGACTTACTACTATCGAGTCCCATGCAAACCAACATGTTCAGGGAGTACAAAATTGGCATGAACAACATAGTAGCAGGCTATAAATTTTGTAACAACAACTGAGCAAGATGAAGTTATGATGGCTAGATCTACAGAGCAGGGAATGTAAACCAAAAATAGAAGTTACGATGGCAAAAGCTAAAAAGGAGGGAATGTGAACCAACATGTGCCAAGTGCAATTACTGCAAATTGGCCGTGAACTAAATAATACTCTTGAACTTATAGTGAAGGGGATGCAAATCAAGATGTTTCGGGATATAAACTTGTAATGAGCACCACATAGAGGATAGTTAATGCTGGAGCTTAGGATGGACCAGATACCGAATATAGTGGGATCACCTGTGAACTTGTATGAGAGGGAATGCAAACCAATATGTTCAGCATTCCATATGTGAGTGTCATGCCAAGTCAGAGAAACAAGTCAATAATGTAGCTTTTGAAGAGCAAGATGGCACACAAAATTATTATCTAGTAGTATGACAAGTATATTTGTACTACAGGCTAGATAGCAGAGTGATAGCATGCCAAACTAAGTCCTTACTTTGTTTGCTTACAATGAACTAGATACAAAACAATGGCATCACCTGTATTACAGGGAATGCAAGCCAACATGTTCATGGAGTAAAAAATTGGCACAAACAACATAGTAGCAGGACATAATTTTTGTAACAACGACTGAGCAAGATAAAGTTATGATGGCTAGATCTACACAGCAGGGAATGGAAACCAAATATAGAAGTTACGATGCCAAAAGCTATAGAGCAGGGAATGCGAACCAATATATGCAATTACTTAAAATTGGCCATGAACTAAATAATAGCAGGATGTTACTATAATAGCTAGGAATAAAACAGATAGGAGTTATAATGGCATCACTCATAATCTTGCAGATAAGGGAAACAAATCAATTTGTTTCGGGATAT
This sequence comes from Lolium perenne, assembly GCF_019359855.2. Classification (NCBI taxonomy): domain Eukaryota; kingdom Viridiplantae; phylum Streptophyta; class Magnoliopsida; order Poales; family Poaceae; genus Lolium; species Lolium perenne. The sequence continues at coordinate 221,647,466 of NC_067247.2, forward strand.
AAAGTTGTAATGAGCAACACATAGAGGATAGTTAATGCTACGGCTTAGGATGGACCAGAAACGGAATATAGTGGGATCACCTGTGAACTTGTAGAAGAGGGAATGCACACCAATATGTTCACCATTCTATATGTGAGTGCCATGCCAATTAAGAGAAACAAGTTAATATTGCAGCTTTCGAAGAATCAGATGGCAGACAAAATTATGATGGAAGTAGCTGCTGTGACGAGTTCAAATAAATTTGTACTGCAGGATGGCAGAGCGATAGCATGGAGGAACTAATAGCAGGCAGTTACTTTGTTAGCTTACGACGAAGTAGATAGAAATAACAATGGCATCACCTGTAGTACAGGGAATGCAAAACCAACATGTTCAGGGAGAACAAGATTGGCATGAACAAAATAGTGGCAGCCTATAATTTTTATTACAACGACTGAGCAAGATAGAAGTTCTGATGGCTACATCTACAGAGCAGGGAATGCAAACCAAAATGTTCAATCGCTTAAAGTTAGCAATGAACTAGAAAATAGAAAGGTGTTACGGTCATAGCTAGGGAGGAACTAAAAGAGCTTCAGACAAACAAGCATCTGAACCCGAAACATGGCGCTAAAACAAGGGACTTACATTAGGAGAAGCACTCTGTGGGAGTCACAGCTGATCTTGCTGGGGTTGATAGATCCGGTGATGAAGTACGCTACATGTGCTACTTGGGGTTGGAGAGACGGCCATTACACTTCATGGTTACTCGTCTCATCTGCAAAAACGTAACGGCGCGTCATTCGCACAAACAGGTTCCCCCAAGATTAAACAAGAACTTGCAGGCAAGCAATAGAAAAGCGACAGTAGAAGAGTTTAGATCATGCACGACGCCGATGAAGCAGATCCGGGTCATGCACAGCGGTGTCGGTGAGCAAGATCCGATGCGGTGGACGACGGATCCGACGAAGCGGCTCCGGTGGGGTGGACGATACCGCAGCTGAAGCGACTGCGGTAGACTGCTGGATGAGCATATGGTTTCGAGGTTCGGCGGGGATGATCCGGTCTGGTTGATGACGGCGTCGATGAAGTGGCTCCGGCAGGCAGCCGGATGATGAGGATCGCGAGGCCTCGGGTAGGCCAGGGAAGTGCGGCGGGGATGTTTCGGTGCGGTGGTCGTGGAGGTGGAAGAGAGAGCGACTTGGGAAGTTCCGGTGGGTGTGGTCTCAGAGGAGAGACTGAGGGAAATGAATATTTTTTCGGTTAGTTTCCGGGGCTAGGGAGGTGGTGATCGAAAAAAATGACAGGTAGACCCCCCACCAACCGACTTATACATGGACATTGTTGTAATCTTTACGAGGGTAGAATGGAAAGTTAGAAGCGTGTGAAATATTTGTATTTTTTGGGCGGTAAGTTTTGCCGCTAGAATGAGATTTCGAATTTGGCTACAGTCCAAGTAATAAAAAAATATGAGACCGTACTAGTATGGCCAAGTGTCACATCAAGTCATCATCACATTGAAAATCGGTTACCACGATCATAATCATGATGTATCTTGAAAATCAATTTTGAAAAGCCCTTCCGAAATATTTCGGGATTTGTAGGAGATTTTGCAGCTTGACTGAGAATTGATTTTGAATAAGGCTATGGTCTAAGTAATTTTTTTTCTTCGAAAAGGGGATATGACCCTAGCCTCTGCATCGTGGTGATGCACACGGCCTTTATTAATAATCCAGTCGCAACAAAAGTATGTTGTACAGATGGTCTAACTAATATACTCGTGATTGTAATATAGAAATGACAAGTCAGGTAAGCACAGTGCTTAAGTAGTGCAAAACGTAGAAGAAAATTCAGGAAACTGTAACAAATACTGTACATATTTACTGTAGCAATCACTGTATATTTTTACTGTACAAAAAATAGTATAAATATTAAAAAAGATATTCATCATTTTGATTGTTACTAATTATTGTAAATGCATATGGCTTACATATATTATGGAAGTTAATTTAGATCAAATTAGACTTAATCATGTAGATGTGGAGAAGGAAAATTAGAGAGGTGTAGCTTGCACGTTAGAGGATCTGCTTCCGGGGTAGACCATGCTACTTAGACTACTCATAGTGGGAGTAACTAAGGAGTATTAACATAGAGCTACATGCATTGCCAACCTACGCAACACCGATACGGATACGTGTATCCGTATCGGATCGATACAGATACATACATACGGCATTTTGAAAATGCGCGGATACGAGGATATGTTTTAATAGCTTTCTAAATTAGAAATAAATTTACACCAATACATTGATACAACGGCATTTTGTATTGCTCCACAACCCTTGATTTATCTAAAATTTTAACATAAATAACTTCACAGTAGAATGTTAGGATTTGTAGCTTGCTCCAGGCTTACTGGTTGCTGCCTGGCATCGGCTGCTTGCTGCAGCCACCAGTCAAGCTTCTTGGCTCCTGCGCTGAGACGGAAAAGTTGTCGGGTCTCCGCCAGCTAGGTCGCCACCTGCTACTGGGTGCAGATATAGTAGTGCCACATAAGCATCTGGTGTCATAGAACATAAGCATCCGGTGTCCAGATATAGCAACAATTCAGTATAAGACAATACTAACATAGTTTCCATAAAGTACTGCTATCACATAAGAAAACAAAAGATCTAGATGATGACCCAAGAAACAACTTCCATGTATATAATAACAATCTATTGACCATATGGCGGCTTTTGCATCACCCTATCAAAATCATCTGCCTTCAAACACGAGAGCCGAATGTCGACACGTGCTTCAACATGATCCAAGATCCTCTTGATGATCTCATGGACATCTGCATCAGCCAAATTGGAATCAAAGTTGTCTGCCACTAGCTTCTGCTGAAAAAGAAACATCAGTGTTGAAGGCATCGATCTTAAGAGTCCCCACATTTCATTACTTGCAAGACCAAGATGATCAAATTCCCTTTACTTCATAAGAATGTCTGGATCGCTGGCACGATCGAAATCTTTGCTAGTACCCTCCTTTGGCCGAATTCAAATTTGCATCAGATCTTGGTGCCCATGCCTTTGGTATATGCGAGTAATTTGTTTGCCAATATGTCGTGCATTGCACATAGCGTCCTACTGTACAGGGGTACTTCTACATATCTTCTTCCAAATATAATTTAATTTATTTCGGTTTGGATTCAATTTGTTTCAAAATTGTCTGGTATACCATTTGTATTGGTAGGAGATGCAGCTTTGAATTTTAATCATTGTTTCTAGGTGCCACAATTGCAGGGTACAGTCAAGGATTTTATCCAATGTTTCATGTCTTGACATATCCTTTTCGTAATGGAGGTTGAGACCCCCAGCCTCTGCATCAAAATGATGCACATGGATTTTTTTAGTATGGTATTCAACAAAATCTGATAAGATGCAAAAATCAAACCTTGGACAAATATGACACATGCTCACTTGGGTAGAAAGCCAATCAAACTGATACAAATTACATTGCAGAGTCCTTGCATGTTAAACTACATAGTGCCAAACACCAGATATATTAAGGGATACATATTAATTTCGATACTACAACTTTTATGATAGAAGATTTGTAACTACAAACGTTGTGGGCTGTGGCTGCCCTCCTCAATCTACTCACTTGTCTCATCGGCAACCGTCTCCACCTCTCTACATGCACATATGGGTACACCTTCTTCACTCCCGAAGAAGATTACTGGAGTTTCCTGTCATGCTCCGCCACTTGTAGTAGGTGTGCTCCTTTTTCAGAGATGAATTCTCTTTTAGGATGGAGATGTTCTCCCTTTTCAGAGATGAGTTCTCTTTTGGGATGGAGATGTTCTCCTTCGATACAGATGAGTTCTCCTTTGATAGAGATGAGTGCTCATTCAAGAGTACGACATACTCATTCCATAGCTTCACAGCACGGTTTACCAAATGTGCGTTCACATCTCGGAGCTTGGACGCATGGTCAATCAACTCGCGCGACTCATCCAGGAGCGACCGCCGGATTACTTGCATAGACGCTTCATGTTGTCATCCTTCATTAGATGGTAGATTCACAGAGCGACCCTGTGTGACACATGATATTATACTAATAAAGTGCAAGAGTGTAACCTCAATAGTAATATAGTACTCCGAAAGTTTGCAGGACTTAAACTTCAATACTCATAGTAATATGTACAAGACTAACTTCAATAGTAATTGTAATATGTATAAATTTCAATTGCAATATTGTAGTAATATGAGTACTCCGGAGCTTGGGGCAATAAAGTTTCAAACTAAGAACGAAACATGAACTAATAAAGTTTGCCCTATGCATCAATCGATGGAGAGGCTGGATCTCCAGTTTGAAAGGGGGGAAAAAGACTGCAGTGAAGTTTGAAGTTTGCATTGAAGTTCGAAAGTGGTAATGCAGCTAGTATTAGTGCAGTAGAAATCCTTTGTGCCTTGTTTGGTTGATGTGTTTTCACATGGTTCAGTGAGTAATATCTGGGTCTTTCTTAATAAGAACACATTTTATCTGTTTGGCAGGAGAGTATTGGACAGGATCAGAGTCGCGGGGATCCCCAGGAAGCACTTCCACGCACGTCGGGTGGACGTGGAACCGCAACACCTCTCTGCTCTCGCGTTTCTGGTCGTTGCACATACGTGCTCCGATTGCTGCTTCTCCTTTCAGGCCTCCACCCTGTTCTGGCATGGATCAGGCTGAGGGATTGATTCCAATGCAAAATTACAAGTCCCGAGGCCTGCTGGCATGGATTACGTGAATAGAAATTGGACGCTTCACTAATAAGGCCCGAGGAACCCCTCAAAAAATAAAACTAACAATGCCCCAGGCCAGCCTATCTCTCAGGTTGTCCTGATCTGCCGCAAATACTCACGCCAAAACATGGTGAATGAATTATTTTGCACCAAATCCCCTCCAAATAATACTCAGTAGGGGGCTAAGTAGTTTTAAACAAATGATTAAACTACATGAACCACTGACCTCGAAGCTCTTCTCCTTGGAGAGGACCGACTCCCCGGTGATGGTGAGGTTGTCTTGCAGCTGCAGCAGGACTGTCACGTCTGAGCCCACGAAGAGGTCGTTGATCCGCTGCCGCATGGTGGGCACATCAGACTCAACGGCGAGGCCGCCATGCGCCTGCTGCAGCTGCTGTGGGGGGGCGTGCGAGTTGGCGGTGAGGTCCTGTAGTTGCTGCTGGGGGATTACGATGGTGGGCCGCACACCTAACAGGCCCCCTAGTCCACTCGTGGGATTCATCGCCGGAAGATGGGGGTGCAGAGGGGAGGCGCTAATACAGAGGTTGTGGATGGTACAACCGCCGACGAGCACTGTACAGGTTGGGGCTATAGGATTTTGAAGATGAATGGGGAGAGGTGGCAGGGGCCTATAAATCGAGAGGAGTGAGGTAGCGAGAATTCCCGCCACGGGATTCAAATTTACCCCAACTGCAATTCATACAAGGGGTTGAAATTTTCAAGTTATTTTAACTAAGGAGTAGGGATCACACCGAAGGAGACGAAGCGAGAGTAGTCACGGGGCCCCTCTTATTTATGGTGTCTTACCTTTTTAGGGTGATGTTGACTGTTGTGCAGGGTTTGTCAATGCGCAGGAGGTGCGAGCGAGCGAGGCTGACAATGAGAGAGAGATTTTTTTTCGAGAGAGAGGGACAACCGAAGGATCCTGAAGGACCTAGAATTACACTACGCATCAGAGCACGGTTTATAACAGGACACAAAATAAACAGGAAATTACATCTAACTCCCTAACTTGGTGAGAGAGTGTGTTTTTTTTGCGAAAGAGAGAGAGAGAGTCTTGAGGCATCTTCTCTTGACAAAGAAGATGGCTGGCATTTTGCCTACCTACCGCAGTTGACTTGTGCTCACTGAAGTGTGGGACCTCACGCATGGGAACCACACGTAAGTGACAGACCTGTCGGTGTCATAACTCAGGTGCTTATTATACTGTATTAGTACAAAGTTTCCTATGGTTCAAAAAAGGCAATCAAAAGGCATGGATTGTTCATCATTTTCTACATAGCTAGGGAAAATACCATACTGCCATACCAGTGTTTCAGAAAATAGCCCTTCAAATAGTTTGGCAACATGTTGGACTTCGTCCAGCTTAATTTCTCCCCACATGTGAGCTTGGTACTAGTACTACACAAGAACCATGTCAAACTTTTGAATTAGGGCCCAAGTTTATGTATATATTTGCAACTTTTCACTCACGCATCAAAACTTTGCAAAATATGTGCATTTTGGGTTGTCGCACATATAAATGTGCCTTGACTTGTCTACACCAAAACAATTTTCATTTGTGGGGAAACATGTGACAAGATACATCATGCCGAAGTTTTGTACTAGGACATGGACATGCTCAAACTAAACACGGTAATAGGTGATACAACATCGCACACATAAATAGACGACATGTATAGAATCATACATTTTTTGAACATAGAAAAGTCCCGAAGGACCTGGCGGCACTGCTTTTATATTATGACGGTGGGATTACAGATTGCAAGGAGAAATCTCTAAGTAAAAGGAAACTACAGAAAAGACATCCAAAAGTGCAAAAAGAACCCTAGATCTAGAAAAGGAAACTCCATCTGATCCTTCTCCAACGAGCTCAGATTTTAGCCTCGAAGCGCGATCATCTTCTCCATCGAGACCGGCAAGACCATCCACCTACCATCTCGTTGGGTTATGCTCGCACGTCCGCTCGTGTTGCAAGTATTCGAGCAAGTCGCCGCTCATGTCGCAACCATCGTTGCTGCAATCTACCTTAAATAGGGAGGGACATCTATTAATCGAACTGCTTCCTCCTACGTCTTCGAGGATGCCGTCGCATCTCGGGCACGCGAGACTGGGCAGGTTTCTTACGCAGCTTCCGCATGTAAGGTGCCCTCGCCCATCCCTGCGAACGCACTGCTTAATACAAGGAAATTAACATGACTGTTGGCCAAAATAAAAATACAGTTGGGTGGATGATGTCTACGTTCCCCCTCCTTTCCTGTAGACAGTGTTGGGCCTCCAAGAGCAGAGGTTTGTAGAACAGCAGCAAGTTTTCCCTTAAGTGGATCACCCAAGGTTTATCGAACTCAGGGAGGAAGAGGTCAAAGATATCCCTCTCATGCAACCCTGCAACCACAAAGCAAGAAGTCTCTTGTGTCCCCAACACACCAAATAGGTGCACTAGTTCGGCGAAGAGATAGTGAAATACAGGTGGTATGAATATATATGAGCAGTAGCAACGGTGCCAGAAAATAGCTTGCTGGCGTGTAGTTGATGGTGGTAGTATTGCAGCAGTAGTAACACAGTAAAACAGTAAACAAGCAGTAGTAACTCAGCAGTATTTAGGAACAAGGCCTAGGGATTATACTTTCACTAGTGGACACTCTCAACATTGATCACATAACAGAATAGATAAATGCATACTCTACACTCTTGTTGGATGATGAACGCATTGCGTAGGATTACACGAACCCTCAATGCCGGAGTTAACAAGCTCCACAATTTGTTCATATTTAAGTAACCTTATAGTGTAAGATAGATCAACATAACCAGATAGATCACATCAATACCATCATAATGATAATTAACTCCACAATCTACAAGAGATCATGATCATAGCCTACGACAAGAACCACACGGTGCACACACTAGTCACCTTTACACACGTGCAGGAGGAATAGAACTACTTTAATAACATCACTAGAGTAGCACATAGATGAATTGTGATACAAAACTCATATGAATCTCAATCATGTAAAGCAGCTCATGAGATCATTGTATTGAAGTACATGGAGAGAGATTAACCACATAGCTACCGGTACAGCCCCGAGCCTCGATGGAGAACTACTCCCTCCTCATGGGAGCAGCAGCGGTGATGAAGATGGCGGTGGAGATGGCAGCGGTGTCGATGGAGAAGCCTTCCGGGGGCACTTCCCCGCTCCGGCAGCGTGCCGGAACAGAGACTCCTGTCCCCCAGATCTTGGCCTCGCGATGGCGGCGGCTCTGGAAGGTTTCTGTGGTTTTCGTCAAGCGTATCAGGGTTTTCGATCCAGGGGCTTTATATAGGCGAAGAGGCGGCGCAGGAGGGTCGAAGGGCTGGCCAAACCATAGGGAGGCGCGGGCCCCCCCTAGGCCGCGCCAGGGTATGGTGTGGTGGGCCTGTGCCCCCCTCTGGTCCCTCTCGTGTGTTCTGGATGCTTCCGGGGATTCTAAGATCTTTGGCGTTGATTTCGTCCGATTCCGAGAATATTTCGTTACTAGGATTTCTGAAACCAAAAACAGCGAGAAAACGAGGCAGCACTTCGGCATCTTGTTAATAGGTTAGTTCCAGAAATGCACGAATATGACATAAAGTGTGCATAAAACATGTAGATAACATCAATAATGTGGTATGGAACACAAGAAATTATCGATACGTCGGAGACGTATCAGCATCCCCAAGCTTAGTTCTGCTCGTCCCGAGCAGGTAAAACGATAACAAAGATAATTTCTGGAGTGACATGCCATCATAAACTTGATCATACTATTTGTAAAGCATATGTAATGAATGCAGCGATCAAAACAATGGTAATGACATGAGTAAACAAGTGAATCATATAGCAAAGACTTTTCATGAATAGCACTTCAAGACAAGCATCAATAAGTCTTGCATAAGAGTTAACTCATAAAGCAATAATTCAAAGTAAAGGCATTGAAGCAACACAAAGGAAGATGAAGTTTCAGCGGTTGCTTTCAACTTATAACATGTATATCTCATGGACAATTGTCAATGCAAAGCAATATAACAAATGCAATATGCAAGTATGTAGGAATCAATGCACAGTTCACACAAGTGTTTGCTTCTTGAGGTGGAGAGAAATAGGTGAACTGACTCAACATAAAAGTAAAAGAATGGTCCTCATAGAGGAAAAGCATCGATTGCTATATTTGTGCTAGAGCTTTGATTTTGAAAACATGAAACAATTTTGTCAACGGTAGTAATAAAGCATATGTATCATGTAAATTATATCTTACAAGTTGCAAGCCTCATGCATAGTATACTAATAGTGTCCGCACCTTGTCCTAATTAGCTTGGACTACCGGATCATCACAATGCACATGTTTTAACCAAGTGTCACAATGGGGTACCTCTATGCCGCCTATACAAAGGTCTAAGGAGAAAGCTCGCATTGGATTTCTCGCTATTGATTATTCTTCAACTTAGACATCCATACCGGGACAACATAGACAACAGATAATGGACTCCTCTTTTATGCATAAGCATGTAACAACAATTAATAATTTTCTCATTTGAGATTGAGGATATTTGTCCAAAACTGAAACTTCCACCATGGATCATGGCTTTAGTTAGCGGCCCAATGTTCTTCTCTAACAATATGCATGCTTAACCATAAGGTGGTAGATCGCTCTTACTTCAGACAAGACGAACATGCATAGCAACTCACATGAAATTCAACAATGAGTAGTTGATGGCGTCCCCAGTGAACATGGTTATCGCACAACAAGCAACTTAATAAGAGATAAAGTGCATAATTACATATTCAATACCACAATAGTTTTTTAAGCTATTTGTCCCATGAGCTATATATTGCAAAGGTAAATGATGGAATTTTAAAGGTAGCACTCAAGCAATTTACTTTGGAATGGCGGAAAATACCATGTAGTAGGTAGGTATGGTGGACACAAATGGCATAGTGTTGTTTGGCTCAAGGATTTTGGATGCATGAGAAGTATTCCCTCTCGATACAAGGTTTAGGCTAGCAAGGTTATTTGAAACAAACACAAGGATGAACCGGTGCAGCAAAACTCACATAAAAGACATATTGAAAACATTATAAGACTCTACACCGTCTTCCTTGTTGTTCAAACTCAATACTAGAAATTATCTAGACCTTAGAGAAACAAAATATGCAAACCAAATTTTAGCATGCTCTATGTATTTCTTCATTAATGGGTGCAAAGCATATGATGCAAGAGCTTAGTCATGAGCACAACAATTGCCAAGTATCACATTACCCAAGACATTAATAGCAATTACTACATGTATCATTTTCCAATTCCAACCATATAACAATTTAACGAAGAGGAAACTTCGCCATGAATATTATGAGCTAAGAACACATGTGTTCATACGAACCAGCGGAGCGTGTCTCTCTCCCACACAAGCATGATGTAATCCAATTTATTCAAAAACAAACAAAAATAAAAGCAATACAGACGCTCCAAGTAAAGCACATAAGATGTGACCGAATAAAAATATAGTTTCAAGAGAAGGAACCTGATAATTTGTCGATGAAGAAGGGGATGCCTTGGGCATCCCCAAGCTTAGACGCTTGAGTCTTCTTAATATATGCAGGGGTGAACCACCGGGGCATCCCCAAGCTTAGAGCTTTCACTCTCCTTGATCATGTTGCATCATACTCCTCTCTTGATCCTTGAAAACTTCCTCCACACCAAACTCGAAACAACTCATTAGAGGGTTAGTGCACAATATAAATTGACATATTCAGAGGTGACACAATCATTCTTAACACTTCTGGACATTGCATAATGCTACTGGACATTAGTGGATCAAAGAAATTCATCCAACATAGCAAAAGAGGCAATGCGAAATAAAAGGCAGAATCTGTCAAAACAGAACAGTTCGTATTGACGAATTTTAAAATGGCACCAGACTTGCTCAAATGAAAATGCTCAAATTGAATGAAAGTTGCGTACATATCTGAGGATCATGCACGTAAATTGGCTTAATTTTCTGAGCTACCTACAGGGAGGTAGACCTAGATTCGTGACAGCAAAGAAATCTGGAACTGCGCAGTAATCCAAATCTAGTACTTACTTTTCTATCAAAGACTTTACTTGGCACAACAAAACACAAAACTAAGATAAGGAGAGGTTGCTACAGTAGTAAACAACTTCTAAGACACAAATATAAAATAAAGTACTGTAGCAAAATAACACATGGGTTATCTCCCAAGAAGTTCTTTCTTTATAGCCATTAAGATGGGCTCAGCAGTTTTGATGATGCACTCGCAAGAAATAGTATTTGAAGAAAAAGAGAGCATCAAGAGGCAAATACAAAACACATTTAAGTCTAACATGCTTCCTATGAAAGGGAATCTTGTAAAGAAACAAGTTCATGAAGAGCAAAGTAGCAAGCATAGGAAGATAGAACAAGTGTAGCTTCAAAAATTTCAGCACATAGAGAGGTATTTTAGTAACATGAAAATTTCTACAACCACATTTTCCTCTCTCATAATAGCTTTCAGTAGTGTCATGAGCAAACTCAACAATGTAACTATCACACAAAGCATTCTTATCATGAGTCTCATGCATAAAATTATTACTCTCCACATAAGCATAATCAATTTTATTAGTTGTAGTGGGAGCAAATTCAACAAAGTAGCTATCATTATTATTCTCATCATGTGTAGGAGGCATAGTATAATCACAACAAAATTTACTCTCCATAGTAGGTGGCACCAAAAGACCACTATCATTATAATCATCATAAATAGGAGGTAAAGAATCATCAAAGTAAATTTCCTCCTCAATTCTTGGGGGACTAAAAATATCATGCTCATCAAAGCCAGCTTCCCCAAGCTTAGAATTTTCCATATCATTAGCAACAATGGTGTTCAAAGCGTTCATACTAATATCATTGCTACTAGCATGCAAATAAGATTCCATAGGTTTTTTAATTTTCGCATTAAACCATTCATGTCTTGACTCAGGAAATAGAATAAAAAGCTCACCGATGTTTTCCATTATGCCTTACTAGTGTAAACAAGAAACAAAAAGTTGCAATTGCAGGATCTAAAGGAAATAGCTTCGAGTACTTACGGCGACGGAGAATAGCTTGGTAGCCGAGATCCGGAGTGTGAGTACCTTTTACCTTTCCTCCCCGGCAACGGCGCCAGAAAAGTGCTTGATGTCTATGTTCCCCCTCCTTTCCTGTAGACAGTGTTGGGCCTCCAAGAGCAGAGGTTTGTAGAACAGCAGCAAGTTTTCCCTTAAGTGGATCACCCAAGGTTTATCGAACTCAGGGAGGAAGAGGTCAAAGATATCCCTCTCATGCAACCCTGCAACCACAAAGCAAGAAGTCTCTTGTGTCCCCAACACACCAAATAGGTGCACTAGTTCGGCGAAGAGATAGTGAAATACAGGTGGTATGAATATATATGAGCAGTAGCAACGGTGCCAGAAAATAGCTTGCTGGCGTGTAGTTGATGGTGGTAGTATTGCAGCAGTAGTAACACAGTAAAACAGTAAACAAGCAGTAGTAACTCAGCAGTATTTAGGAACAAGGCCTAGGGATTATACTTTCACTAGTGGACACTCTCAACATTGATCACATAACAGAATAGATAAATGCATACTCTACACTCTTGTTGGATGATGAACGCATTGCGTAGGATTACACGAACCCTCAATGCCGGAGTTAACAAGCTCCACAATTTGTTCATATTTAAGTAACCTTATAGTGTAAGATAGATCAACATAACCAGATAGATCACATCAATACCATCATAATGATAATTAACTCCACAATCTACAAGAGATCATGATCATAGCCTACGACAAGAACCACACGGTGCACACACTAGTCACCTTTACACACGTGCAGGAGGAATAGAACTACTTTAATAACATCACTAGAGTAGCACATAGATGAATTGTGATACAAAACTCATATGAATCTCAATCATGTAAAGCAGCTCATGAGATCATTGTATTGAAGTACATGGAGAGAGATTAACCACATAGCTACCGGTACAGCCCCGAGCCTCGATGGAGAACTACTCCCTCCTCATGGGAGCAGCAGCGGTGATGAAGATGGCGGTGGAGATGGCAGCGGTGTCGATGGAGAAGCCTTCCGGGGGCACTTCCCCGCTCCGGCAGCGTGCCGGAACAGAGACTCCTGTCCCCCAGATCTTGGCCTCGCGATGGCGGCGGCTCTGGAAGGTTTCTGTGGTTTTCGTCAAGCGTATCAGGGTTTTCGATCCAGGGGCTTTATATAGGCGAAGAGGCGGCGCAGGAGGGTCGAAGGGCTGGCCAAACCATAGGGGGGCGCGGGACCCCCTAGGCCGCGCCAGGGTATGGTGTGGTGGGCCTGTGCCCCCCCTCTGGTCCCTCTCGTGTGTTCTGGATGCTTCCGGGGATTCTAAGATCTTTGGCGTTGATTTCGTCTGATTCCGAGAATATTTCGTTACTAGGATTTCTGAAACCAAAAACAGCAGAAAACAGGAACTGGCACTTCGGCATCTTGTTAATAGGTTAGTTCCAGAAAATGCACGAATATGACATAAAGTGTGCATAAAACATGTAGATAACATCAATAATGTGGCATGGAACACAAGAAATTATCGATACGTCGGAGACGTATCAGTGGACCCTAACGAAGAAAGTACTAACCTGGTATAGTGGATGCCGTGCTATTTGAAAGCACAAACCGCAGGTGAACGATATTCTCGCCCCATTCGGTAGGAGAAAACATCCACTGGTAAACTCCATGACTTCAGACGAGAGACTTTCACCATGCAAGAAGCCCTGGCATCCCGGGCACGCGCGACCGGACAGTATGCTAGAGCAGCTGCCGCATACCAACTTCTGGCACCCACGGCACTGCTTAATACAAGGAAATTAACACGACTGTTGGCCAAAATTAAAATACATCTGGATGAACCTAGTGAAGAAAGTACTAACCGACGATATTGCAGGAGGTTGTATGGGTTGAGAGCACACTCTGCAGCTGAACAGTCTTCTCAATTTAGCAAAGTCGGCAGAAACTCTAATGCTACCAGGGGGAACCTCCATGCCCAACGATTCTAAATGGAATATGAATTTAGAGGATGGGAAGGAGATAGGGATAGACGGTTGTAGTCTTCGACTTGTATATAATATATAGGCGAGGGAATTGCAGATTCCACCACCTCCTACTTCGTATTTAGACTAGCCACAATGGGAGTATCATAAGTAGTATCATGCACGCCATGTTGGCAAAAATCTGATGTGGCACACCAATTAATGAGGTGAGAGATGGGAGTGGTATCATAATATGATACTGTATCATAGCACGTAAAAGTAGAAAACTTAATAGCAAACACATCATGTACACACATTTGCATTGAGATTCTACAAAACATTAAATATGATAATACTATGATACCATTTTATGATACTATGCATTGTGAGGTTAATATCATAAACTAGTATCATGTGCATGATACTAGTGTATGTTATTTCCCATTGTGACTAGTCTTAGCTCATAGGAGGTGAAAAAATTAAAGAGGAGAGATGCATGTTCCCAATTCGTTTTTTACTCCACTTCATAATTTTTCTTGGAAAACCCGCATGTACACTTATTTGTGGACGGAGGGAGTATGTTGCACAAAAAACCTTGTTTATCAACTTGAATATGCTTACTATATGACATAAGAAGACTTAGACTTCATAAGATCGACATGGGTAGATACATGATTTGTCTGGTTTGGATATATCTAGACCCTGTTTATCAACTTTAATGCTTACGATATGACATAAGAAGACTATGTGATTTGGTTTTTCATTTTTTCTGATTTTTTTGAATTTTGTGCCCACCCATTTGTATCTTGGTCAAATCCTAGGTTTGATAATGATTTAAACAAGTTTAAAATATGAAATGCAAAGGTAAGCATGGATCCTTCTTAGTCACTCTAAAATGAAGCTTTTGGGAGATATTTGAAATTTCCATGTTTGAAACCCAAAACCACGTCTCTTCACATGCTTGACTTCATAAGACAGAGTTTAGGAGTTAGGGGTAGATATATACATGAGTTGTCTGGTTTGAATATGTCTAGACCTTGTTTATCAACTTTAATGCTTACTATATATATATGACATAAGAATGCTACGTGCTTTGGTTTTTCATTTTTCTGTTTTTATTTTATTTTTCTGCCCATTTGAATCTTGTTGGTCAAATCCTAGGTTTGACCAAGATTTAGACAAGTTTAACACGTGAAAAGGAATAAGTAAGCCTGGATCCTTCTTAGTCACTCCAAAATGTACCAATTGATAGATGTGTTAACTTTGCTTCATCGAAAAAATAATGTCATGTAAATGAGTTAACTTGGATTTCCTACCCTTGAATCCATAGGAAACTTTGTTCTAATGCACTATAATAATCAACCGAGTTTTTACACCAACAGGTCTGTCACTTACGTGTGGTGCCCACGCGTGAGGTCCCACACTTCAGTGAGCACAAGTCACATGCAATAGGTACGCAAACTCCCAGTCATCTTCTTTGTCAAGAGAAGACGCATCGGGATGCGTATTGGAAGTCTCTGGGTCCTTCAGGATCCTTCGGTTGTCCCTCTCACACAAAAAAACAAATCTCTCTCATTCTCGGCCTCGCTCGACTCGCTCGCTCCCTCGCACCTCCTGCTCACTAACAAACCCTGCACAATAGTCAACATCGTCACCCAAAAAAGGGGAGACACCATAATGCTCTCCCTTCTTCTGTCCTTCCGATTGATCCCTCTTCCTCCGAGTTTCACTAGCTAGACAGGCAAACACACATGTGCTGCATAGTAATAATAAAAAGGTAGAAAAATCGATATACGAATCTATAATTAAATAGGTTAAACTAGGGTTTTGCCCAGTACTACAGATCAAGGTTCAAAAAAATCCAAGTACGGGGTTCGAACAACACGATTCTAATCCAAGAATTTTTTTCTACCTCATCCAAATGGCCTCAAACTATAGGGTTAGCATCTATCTAGTGCAGTATGTGTGAAAATGTATGCACTATGTGTGCTATAACTTGTATGTCTTTCAAATTTGAACCAAATTTGAATAAGTTTGAAATATTTGAAAAGGGGCTTTTGGCTTAAACGTTTGAAACCCAAAAAGACTTCTCTTCATGCTAGACTTCATAAGACCGAGTTTAGGGTTAGGGGGTAGTTACATGATTTGTCTGGTTTGAATATGTCTAAACCTTGTTTATCAACTTTAATGCTAACTATATGACATAAGAAGACTATGTGCTTTGGTTTTTCATTTTTCTGTTTTTTTTATTTTATGCCCATATATTTGAATCTTGGTCAAATCCTAGGTTTGACAAAGATTTAAACAAGTTTAAAACATGAAAATGGAAAGGGAAGCATGTATCCTTCTTAATTAGTCACTCTAATATGAAGTTTTTGGGAGGTTTTTGAAATTTCCATGTTTGAAACCCAAAACCACTTCTCTTCATGCTTGACTTCATAAGACAGAGTTTAGGGTTAGGGGTAGATACATGATTTGTATGGTTTTAATATGTCCAAACCTTGTTTATCAACTTGAATATGCTTACTATATGACGTACATAAGAAGACTATGTACTTTTGTTTTTAATTTTTCTGATTTTTTAAATTTTCTGCCCATTTGAATCTTGGTCAAATCCTAGGGTTGACCATGATTTAAAAAAGTTTATAACATGAAATGAAAAGGTAAGCATGGATCCTTCTTAGTCACTCTAAAATGAAGCTTTTGGGATGTGTTCTTGAAATTTCCATGTTCGAAACCCAAAACAACTTCTCTTCATGCTAGACTTCATAAGATCGACCGAGTTTAGGGTTAGGGGGTAGATACATGATTTGTATGGTTTCAATATGTCCAAACCTTGTTAATTTATCAACTTGAATGGTTACTATATGACATAAGAAGACTATATGCTTTTGTTTTTCATTTTTCTATTTTTATGAATTTTATGCCTATTTGAATCTTTTGGTCAAATCCTAGGTTTAACAAAGATTTAAACAAGTTTAAAATATGAAAATGAAAAGGTAAGCATGGATCCTTCTTACTCACTCTAAAATAAAGCTTTTGGGAGGTTCTTGAAATGTCCATGTTTGAAACCCAAAACCACTTCTCTTCATGATTGACTTCATAAGACAAAGTTTAGGGTTAGGGGTAGATATATACATGAGTTGTCTGGTTTTAATATGTCTAGACCTTGTTTATCAACTTTAATGCTTACTATATATATGACATAAGAATGCTACGTGCTTTGGTTTTTCATTCTTTTGATTTTTTTCTGAATTTGTATGCCCATTTAAATCTTGGTCAAATCCTAGGCGGTTTGACCAAGATTTAAACAAGTTTAAAACATGAAAATTGAAAGGGAAGTATGTATCCTTATTAGTCACTCTAAAATAAATCTTTTCGGATGTTCTTGAAATTTCCATGTTTGAAACCCAAAACGACTTCTCTTCATGCTAGACTTCATAAGATCGACCGAGTTTAGGGTTAGGGGTAGATACATGATTTGTATGGCTTGAATATGTCCAAACCTTGTTAATTTATTAACTTGAATGCTTGCTATATGACATACGAAGACTATATGCTTTGGTTTTCATTTTTATGTTTTTTTATTAATTTTATGCCCATTTGAATCTTTTGGTCAAATCCTAGGTTTGACAAAGATTTAAACAAGTTTAAAATATGAAAATGAAAAGGTAAGCATGGATCCTTCTTACTCACTCTAAAATAAAGCTTTTGGGAGGTTCTTGAAATGTCCATGTTTGAAACCCAAAACCACTTCTCTTCATGATTGACTTCATAAGACAGAGTTTAGGGTTAGGGGTAGATATATACATGAGTTGTCTGGTTTGAATATGTCTAGACCTTGTTTATCAACTTTAATGCTTACTATATATATGACATAAGAATGCTATGTGCATTGGTTTTTCATTCTTTTGATTTTTTTCTGAATTTTTATGCCCATTTGAATCTTGGTCAAATCCTAGGCGGTTTGACCAAGATTTAAACAAGTTTAAAACATGAAAATGAAAAGGGAAGTTTGTATCCTTCTTAGTCACTCTAAAATGAAGCTTTTGGGATGTTCTTGAAATTTCCATGTTTGAAACCCAAAACGACTTCTCTTCATGCTAGACTTCATAAGATCGACAGGGGTGGATACATGATTTGTATGGTTTGGGTATATCTAGACCTTGTTTATCAACTTGAATGCTTATGATATGACATAAGAAGACTGTGTGATTTGGTTTTTCATTTTTCTGTTTTTTTTTAATTTTGTGCCCACCAATTTGTATCTTGGTCAAATCCTAGGTTTGATAATGATTTAAACAAGTTTAAAATATGAAATGCAAAGCTAAGCATGGATCCTTCTTAGTCACTCTAAAATGAAGCTTTTGGGAGGTTTTTGAAATTTCCAGGTTTGAAACCCAAAACCACTTCTCTTCATGCTTGACTTCATAAGACATAGTTTAGGGTTAGGGGTTAGATACATGATTTGTATGGTTTGAATATGTCCAAACCTTGTTTATCAACTTGAATATGCTTACTATATGACATAAGAAGACTATGTACTTTGGTTTTTCATTTTTCTGATTTTTTAATTTTCTGCCCATTTGAATCTTGGTCAAATCCTTGGGTTGACCATGATTAAACAAGTTTATAACATGAAATGAAAAGGTAAGCATGGATCCTTCTTATATAGTCACTCTAAAATGAAGCTTTTGGGATGTGTATTCTTGAAATTTCCATGTTTGAAACCCAAAACGACTTCACTTCATGCTAGACTTCATAAGATCGACCGAGTTTAGGGTTAGGGGTAGATACATGATTTGTATGGCTTGAATATGTCCAAACCTTGTTAATTTATCAACTTGAATGCTTGCTATATGACATACGAAGACTATATTCTTTGGTTTTCATTTTTATGATTTTTTATGAATTTTATGCCCATTTGAATCTTTTGGTCAAATCCTAGGTTTGACAAAGATTTAAACAAGTTTAAAATATGAAAATGAAAAGGTAAGCATGGATCCTTCTTACTCACTCTAAAATAAAGCTTTTGGGAGAGTCTTGAAATGTCCATGTTTGAAACCCAAAACCACTTCTCTTCATGATTGACTTCATAAGACAGAGTTTAGGGTTAGGGGTAGATATATACATGAGTTGTCTGGTTTGAATATGTCTAGACCTTGTTTATCAACTTTAATGCTTACTATATATATGACATAAGAATGCTATGTGCACTGGTTTTTGATTTTTTCTGAATTTGTATGCCCATTTGAATCTTGGTCAAATCCTAGGCGGTTTGACCAAGATTTAAACAAGCTTAAAACATGAAAATGAAAAGGGAAGTTTGTATCCTTATTAGTCACTCTAAAATGAAGCTTTTGGGATGTTCTTGAAATTTCCATGTTTGAAACCCAAAACGACTTCTCTTCATGCTAGACTTCATAAGATCGACAGGGGTAGATACATGATTTGTCAGGTTTGGATATATCTAGACCCTGTTTATCAACTTTAATGCTTACGATATGACATAAGAAGACTATGTGATTTGGTTTTTCATTTTTTCTGATTTTTTTGAATTTTGTGCCCACCCATTTGTATCTTTGTCAAATCCTAGGTTTGATAATGATTTAAACAAGTTTAAAATATGAAATGCAAAGGTAAGCATATATCCTTCTTAGTCACTCTAAAATGAAGCTTTTGGGAGGTTTTTGAAATTTTCATGTTTGAAACCCAAAACCACTTCTCTTCACATGCTTGACTTCATAAGACAGAGTTTAGGGGTTAGGGGGTATAGATACATGATTTGTATGGTTTGATATGTCTAGACCTTGTTTATCAACTTTAATGCTTACTATATGACATAAGAAGACTATGTGATTTGGTTTTTCATTTTTCTGTTTTTATTTTATTTTTCTGCCCATTTGAATAATGTTGGTCAAATCCTAGGTTTGACCAAGATTTAGACAAGTTTAACACGTGAAAACGAATAAGTAAGCCTGGATCCTTCTTAGTCACTCCAAAATGTACCAATTGATAGATGTGTTAACTTTGCTTCATGGAAAAAATAATGTCATGTAAATGAGTTAACTTGGATTTCCTACCCTTGAATCCATAGGAAACTTTGTTCTAATGCACTATAATAATCAACTGAGTTTTTACACCAACAGGTCTGTCACTTACATGTGGTGCCCACGTGTGAGATCCCACACTTCAGTGAGCACAAGTCACGTGCAATAGGTACGCAAACTCCCAGCCATCTTCTTTGTCAAGAGAAGACGCATCAGGATGCGTATTGGAAGTCTCTGGGTCCTTCAGGATCCTTCAGTTGTCCCTCTCACACACAAAAAAACAAATCTCTCTCATTCTCGGCCTCGCTCGACTCGCTCGCTCCCTCGCTCGCTCGCACCTCCTGCTCACTGACAAACCCTGCACAATAGTCAACATCGTCACCCGAAAAAGGGGAGACACCATAATGCTCTCCCTTCTTCTGTCCTTCCGAGTGATCCCTCTTCCTCCGAGTTTCACTAGCTAGACGGGCAAACACACATGTGCTGCATAGTAATAATGAAAAGGTAGAAAAATCGATATACGAATCTATAATTAAATAGGTTAAACTAGGGTTTTGCCCAGTACTACAGATCAAGGTTCAAAAAATCCAACTACGGGGTTCGAACAACACGATTCTAATCCAAGAATTTTTCTACCTCATCCAAATGGCCTCAAACTATAGGGTTAGCATCTATCTAGTGCAGTATGTGTGAAAATGTATGCACTATGTGTGCTATAACTTGTATGTCTTTCAAATTTGAACCAAATTTGAATAAGTTTGAAATATTTGAAAAGGGGCTTTTGGCTTAAACGTTTGAAACCCAAAACGACTTCTCTTCATGCTAGACTTCATAAGACCAAGTTTAGGGTTAGGGGGTAGATACATGATTTTTCTGGTTTGAATATGTCTAAACCTTGTTTATCAACTTTAATGCTAACTATATGACATAAGCAGACTATGTGCTTTGGTTTTTCACTTTTCTATTTTTTTTTCATTTTATGCCCATATATTTGAATCTTGGTCAAATCCTAGGTTTGACAAAGATATAAACAAGTTTAAAACATGAAAACGAAAAGGGAAGCCGTATCCTTCTTAATTAGTCACTCTAATATGAAGTTTTTGGGAGGTTTTTGAAATTTCACTGTTTGAAACCCAAAACCACTTCTCTTCAAGCTTGACTTCATAAGACAGAGTTTAGGGTTAGGGGGTAGATACATGATTTGTATGGTTTGAATATGTCCAAACCTTGTTAATTTATCAACTTGAATGCTTACTATATGACATAAGCAGACTATATCCTTTTGTTTTTCATTTTTCTGATTTTTTTTTTAAAATTTTATGCCCATTTGAATCTTTTGGTCAAATGCTAGGTTTGACAAAGATTTAAACAAGTTTAAAATATGAAAATGAAAAGGTAAGCATGGATCCTTCTTAGTCACTCTAAAATGAAGCTTTTGGGAGGTTCTTGAAATTTCCATGTTTGAAACCCAAAACCACTTCTCTTCACATGCTTGACTTCATAAGGCCGAGTTTAGGGGTTAGGGGGTATAGATACATGATTCGTATGGTTTGATATGTCTAGACCTTGTTTATCAACTTTAGTGCTTACTATATGACATAAAAGACTATGTGATTTGGTTTTTCATTTTTCTGTTTTTATTTTTACTAGCAAAAGTGCCCGTGCGTTGCATCGGGAGAAAAAAAAACTCAAATGCTCAGCATATCCTATCTACGCATCTCCTCAAGCTCACGTCTATATTTACATAGGAACCAGTGGGAGCCAGAAAAAGTGCTCGATACGATCGATCTACAGTTGTTTTCGTGCACGGGAAGCCTAAACCGGCCGGCGGGTGTTGGGTAATTTTTTTTGAATGAAAACGTATACAAAGCAGACCAGAACGCATTACTACGGGCCAAACCACGAAAAAACTCCCTACAGGGGACACCACTGGCGGAGCTTTCTTAGGGCGGAACTGGGCCATGGCCCGCCTAGCCCAGGTGAGAAAAAATGTATACCTATGCGTCTTCGTGTAAAGCCCACTAAAGCACTAATTAACTTGGCCCGGTAAAGAGAACCAACCTCTAGTTGGATGGTTAGGAGGGAAGTGGCATCCCCAGCCCACCAGAGTTCAAATCACAGATTTGACATTTTGATGTCTTATAAAGGCGAAATATTCTTCCGTGGAAGACGACGTTCCCATCGACAGCGAGACGCCTTTGGTGACTTCGTCAATCTCAAGAACCATCGGATCAGTTCTTCAACGCAGTCTCTTGGAGGTGCTCATACGGGTAGGGTGTGCGTGTGTGCATTCATAGGGGTGAGTGTGTGCGCGTATGTATGAGTGTCTTTGATTGTACTGTGTTCCGAAAAAAAACTTGGCCCGGTAAAAAAGAGGTTCATCTGTTTCCGATATATTAGTTGTTGTCGCATCCTTTTTCTCTGCCATTCTTCTTGAGCGCTAGGCCGCTAGCTAGGGCAACTGCCGGCCTGCCATGAGCCGGTGAGTGAGAGGCAGCAGGTGGACTGCCGAAGAGACTTGATCTGACAACCGTACAAGAGGAAGTAGCGCATGTGGGCGCCTGCCACCTAGGCCCCATCATAGATCTGCAATTCCGAGCCAAACAACAGACGCAGGCCGGCAAGCGGCCAGAAAACTTGCAGCGGTGATTCGGAGACCTAGTCTCATCTCCTCAAGTCCTCTATTTTCTAAAAAAAACTCTGGTGAGCTCGGCAGCTGCTCCAATTCTTCCAATGCGCATGACACAAGTGATAGGTTAGTCACTTTCCCAAAATCACTTCCTAGCAATATCATTTTTTTTAGAAACACAGTAAAAACGCATAAGCTCACATACACAGTGCAACTTGATCTGTACCAATACCAAATTCCCTAGGCTGTAGCAACTAAATTATCTGTTAACAATTTGGTAGCACAAATAATTAATGTGTTTTTGTTTACAAATTGCAATTTAGGTGGGCAAGGATAATCAGAGAAGAATAGATTCAATTTTGGAGCAATTCTTTGTGCTCTATTTTAGTTGGCCCGCCAGGGGACGCCATGAGACGAGGGGACTAACAGTTGATTTTCGACTCAAATTCTCTCATGCTGGTATCTCAAGCTGCAAGAATCGACTCGTGTAAGTAGTCTTTTCAAGTGGCTCACAAATAACAATGTGGCCGCCTGCTAGAGATGGGCTGCTTGACGGATGGACAGTGAACAAAGGAAACAAAGTAAAGCAAACTGTTGAGATCAACCGGGGATGGTTCCATGAAATAAAATAAGTGAATGGCCTAAAATACAAATAGCCGATAGGATACAATTTTCCATCTCTCTCCCGTGGGTTTCATCCCCAAATGCATCCCGATAGGATAAGATGCCCTGACCGCGCGCAGGCGCCGTCGCCTGGAGCATGGCGCTGCAAGCCGGCACCGCCCCTTGTCCTCCCTTACGCCTCTAGCCTCTACATCTCGCTGTCCCCTGCTCCTTGCGCCACCTCCGGCAATAGTCGTCGCTGCTTGGCGCCTGCCCAAACTCGCAGCTGCTAGCGCCGCTCCACCAAGCGGCCGTCGCCGGAAACCATCGCCCCAACCGCCGCCTCGACAAAAATCGGGCCGCCGCCCGATGGCCAGCGCCGCTTATTGTTGCAGCCAAGCTCCAGCCCGCCTGCCCATCATCCACTGCTCTGCCCTGCTCCCCTGCCCATCATCCTTCGGTAGGGAAGCGGTGGTGTGTAGGATACCATGCTCGGTGCGGCAGGCCAGGGCTTGGTTGCGGCGTTCGATCCAAGGCAGGCGGCAATGGCGCGTGGGCGGAGCAGGGGATCTCTGGTCATGTGGCGGCGGCCACTGAACCTCTGACCCTATGGATTGATCGAACCATTTTTCACCTACCGGTGGCAGATGTTGTAATTTGGCCGAAAACCAAGGGCACTAAAAAAACGCACGACGGAAACCCTTTTTGCTTTATTATTAGGTATAGATTTTTCTGCCCATTTGAATCTTGTTGGTCAAATCCTAGGTTTGACCAAGATTTTGACAAGTTTAACACGTGAAAACGAATAAGTAAGCCTGGATCCTTCTTAGTCACTCCAAAATGTACCAATTGATAGATGTGTTAACTTTGCTTCATGGAAAAAATAATGTCATGTAAATGAGTTAACTTGGATTTCCTACCGTTGAATGCATAGGAAACGTTGTTCTAATGCACTATAATAATCAACCGAGTTTTTACACCAACAGGTCTGTCACTTACGTGTGGTGCCGACGCGTGAGGTCCCACACTTCAGTGAGCACAAGTCACGTGCAATAGGTACGCAAACTCCCAGCCATCTTCTTTTTCAAGAGAAGACGCATCAGGATGCGTATTGTAAGTCTCTGGGTCCTTCAGGATCCTTCGGTTGTCCCTCTCAAACAAAAAAAACAAATCTCTCTCATTCTCGGCCTCGCTCGACTCGCTCGCTCGCTCGCACCTCCTGCTCACTGACAAACCCTGCGCAATAGTAAACATCGTCACCCGAAAAAGGGGAGACACCATAATGCTATCCCTTCTTCTGTCCTTCCGAGTGATCGCTCTCCCTCCGAGTTTCACTAGCTAGACGGGCAAACACACATGTGCTGCATAGTAATAATAAAAAGGTAGAAAAATCGATATACGAATCTATAATTAAATAGGTTAAACTAGGGTTTTGCCCCGTACTACAGATCAAGGTTCAAAAAAATCCAACTACGGGGTACGAACAACACGATTCTAATCCAAGAATTTTTTCTACCTCATCCAAATGGCCTCAAACTATAGGGTTAGCATCTACCTAGTGCTGTATGTGTGAAAATGTATGCACTATGTGTGCTATAACTTGTATGTCTTTCAAATTTGAACCAAATTTGAATAAGTTTGAAATATTTGAAAATGGGCTTTTGGCTTAAACGTTTGAAACCCAAAACGACTTCTCTTCATGCTAGACTTCATAAGACCGAGTTTAGGGTTAGGGGGTAGATACATGATTTGTCTGGTTTGAATATGTCTAAACCTTGTTTATCAACTTTAATGCTAACTTTATGACATAAGAAGACTATGTGCTTTGGTTTTTCATTTTTCTGTTTTTTTTTAATTTTATGCCCATATATTTGAATCTTGGTCAAATCCTAGGTTTGACAATGATTTAAGCATGTTTAAAACATGAAAATGAAAAGGGAAGCCTGTATCCTTCTTAATTAGTCACTCTAATATGAAGTTTTTGGGAGGTTTTTGAAATTTCCATGTTTGAAACCCAAAACCACTTCTCTTCATGCTTGACTTCATAAGACCGAGTTTAGGGTTTGGGGTAGATACATGATTTGTATGGTTTGAATATGTCCAAACCTTGTTTATCAACTTGAATATGCTTACTATATGACGTACATAAGAAGACTATGTACTTTGGTTTTTCATTTTTCTGTTTTTTTTTTTAATTTTCTACCCATTTGAATCTTGGTCAAATGCTAGGGTTGACCATGATTTAAACAAGTTTATAACATGAAATGAAAAGTTAAGCATGGATCCTTCTTAGTCACTCTAAAATGAAGCTTTTGGGATGTGTTCTAGAAATTTCCATGTACGAAACCCAAAACGACTTCTCTTCATGCTAGACTTCATAAGATCGACCGAGTTTAGGGTTAGGGGGTAGATACATGATTTGTATGGTTTCAATATGTCCAAACCTTGTTAATTTATCAACTTGAATGCTTACTATATGACATAAGAAGACTACACGCTTTGGTTTTCCATTTTTCTTATTTTTTATGAATTTTATGCCCATTTGAATCTTTTGGTCAAATCCTAGGTTTGACAAAGATTTAAACAAGTTTAAAATATGAAAATGAAAAGGCAAGCATGGATCCTTCTTAGTCACTCTAAAATAAAGCTTTTGGGAGGTTCTTGAAATGTCCATGTTTGAAACCCAAAACCACTTCTCTTCATGATTGACTTCATAAGACAGAGTTTAGGGTTAGGGTTAGATATATACATGAGTTGTCTGGTTTTAATATGTCTAGACCTTGTTTATCAACTTTAATGCTTACTATATATATGACATAAGAATGGAATGTGCTTTGGTTTTTCATTCTTTTGATTTTTTTCTGAATTTGTATGCCCATTTGAATCTTGGTCAAATCCTAGGCGGTTTGACCAAGATTTAAACAAGTTTAAAACATGAAAATGAAAAGGGAAGTTTGTATCCTTCTTAGTCACTCTAAAATGAAGCTTTTGGGATGTTCTTGAAATTTCCATGTTTGAAACCCAAAACGACTTCTCTTCATGCTAGACTTCATAAGATCGACCGAGTTTAGGGTTAGGGGTAGATACATGATTTGTATGGTTTGAATATGTCCAAACCTTGTTAATTTATCAACTTGAATGCTTCCTATATGACATACGAAGACTATATGCTTTGGTTTTCATTTTTCTGATTTTTTATGAATTTTATGCCCATTTGAATCTTTTGGTCAAATCATAGGTTTGACAAAGATTTAAACAAGTTTAAAATATGAAAATGAAAAGGTAAGCATGGATCCTTCTTAGTCACTCTAAAATAAAGCTTTTGGGAGGTTCTTGAAATTTCCATGTTTGAAACCCAAAACCACTTCTCTTCATGATTGACTTCATATATAAGACATAGTTGCGTGGAGGTTCAAACGTAGGCCTAAACTATGTAAGATAAAATCAGATGATCGGGGATCGCCAACTACTAGTTTTTATTCCAAATTGTATCCACAGTTAGTGATGTATATGTGCAAAAAAAAGTAAAGTGTGCATTTTGTTCAACAATCACAGCAATAAGTGGTGTGTCGTGCAATTTCCTCGGGCCCTTACTAAGGGCCTGGTTCGCTTTTTCTTTTTTTATATCTTGAGATACTCTGAGCACTCCCTCCATCCCAAAATTACTACTTAGTACTGTACATAGTACTCCCTCTATAGGAATCTGATTCCACGGAACTTTTTCAGTACATAAGTCTCCTCCTTAATTCCCATGCCGACTTAACTCCCCCAGCGAGAAAAATCTCCTCTTCGCTCTCTAGTCTCTACCAAGCCGGCTGCCTCGCTACTTCCCTAGCTTCCTCCCTACAGCACACCTCGCCCTCGTACGCGAGCTAGGTCCAGCCGGAGATGGGGCACAGCCGCCCCCGCTGGAAGAATGCTCAGAGGAAGTCCGGGCAGGAGGAAAAGGGTGACGCCATCCCGGATGAACTTCTCGGGATGGTGTTCCTGCGCCTCACCTCGCCTCTGGATCTCGTCCGCGCCGCGTTCACCTGCAGGAGCTGGCGCAAGGTCATCGCGTCGGAGAACTTCCGTGTCGTCTCCGCTCTCCACGGCGCGCCATCCTCCATAGTCACCGGCCACTACCACATCAGCTTCTCCCATTGTCACTATCATCCGTCTGGCTTGCTGCCCCACTTCGTTCCCTCTTCCTCGTCATGTTTGGCCGGGGTCGCCGCAAATAATCTCGTGCTCGACTTCCTCCCACGGGCGCCAAACGACGACCTCAGCTTGGAGCTCGCCGACTCTCGGGGCGGCCTCCTACTCCTTGAGGACTTCGACCACACCGAACACGGGAAGACTTTCGAGCAGCCTTCATGTCTCGTCGTCTGCGATCCCCTGGCAGGTCAGTACGTGATGGTCCCTCCACCCCCTGCTGTTTCGAACACAACATTCGTAAGCTTGTTCCTGGGCGCCACCCTCCATGGCGAGGACGCTGCGGCGCGCATCAGTCTGTCAAATTACAGGGTAACGTGCCTGATCTATCATGACGGCATCTGCAAGACCTGCGTGTTCTCGTCTGGCCCTGGCGCCACCGTGCCTCTCGACGCCACGCACACAGGCATGTCGGATATCCTCTTTGTGGGGTGCAACGCCCGTTTCTTCCAGTGGTACGTGTTCGGTGCGCTCGGAAACTTCATTCTTGCTCTCGACAGAGAATCCGGCGAGCTCTCACGCTTCCAGCGAGCTCGAGACAAGGACTGGCTTCACACCGTGCCGATTGAGATGCTGGGCGGGCCCTCGCGCGTGCTGAATTGGTACGTGCTAGAGCTGCCGTGGCCACCTACCTTTCGAGCTTGCTTATCCTAGGATTCTGGCTTCCTGGGTTGGATTAGTGTCGGCCATGGTGCTGTCGACACGGTCTGGAGGTTGAAGACGAAGGGCATATCAAGGATTTTGTTGTAATTTCATTTTTGTTAAGGTGTTTTGTACTATTTGATGTTTCTCTTAATGCCAGAGGGTTTATTTGCACTAGTCAAACTTGACATAGCTGTACGTTTTGAAGATTACATTTAACTTGTTCATCATGATCCGAACTTCTAACATAATATGATATAGTACTAGAATAGGAGGAGTAACACTTTTCGCATTAGGGCCAAATATAAAGTACTACGTCCATTTCAAGGAATAAGGCGCACGCGTACTCCAAGACGTATCTTTTGGTCAGATTACCATGACCATTGAATTGACAAGACAATACACACAACATTGGGGCGTGCTCGATGGTGCTAGCTACAGACATGTGATAGGCATCGCGGAACCGTCGTAAATAGAAAACAAATCATATTTTGTGGGGGAGTGATGTTTTGGCTCCTGGGTGCGTATGCTCCCTTTAGTTTGAACTGCAACATCTATATATTTTGAAATGTCAAAAATTTCCAAACAAAAAATTAATCTTTTCATCTTCACATGCTAAGAGCGCATAAAGTCTTTCCATAAAAAACTAAATTGTCGTTTGGGCTGTGTAAAAAAGATATAATTTATTGCTAAAAATAAAGTTGTTTGTAATACTTGCTTTTGTCTTCTTACATCAAACACAAAAAGTATCA
This sequence comes from Lolium perenne, assembly GCF_019359855.2. Taxonomy (NCBI): domain Eukaryota; kingdom Viridiplantae; phylum Streptophyta; class Magnoliopsida; order Poales; family Poaceae; genus Lolium; species Lolium perenne. The sequence continues at coordinate 221,676,147 of NC_067247.2, forward strand.
GCTTTTCACGAAACTACACGAACACACATAGATTATCGAGGAGTACATGCGAATTTTTTTGTTAGAATTTTTCGAAAATTAAAAATATGTTTTTTTGGGTCGAGGTAGCATATCCGCCCAAGAGCCGAATTAAATTTCCGATTTTTTTGGACTGACAATTTCATCGGGAAGACATGGATGCGCGCAGGCGGCATGCAAGGCAAGGCATCGATTTGACCGGACGTACTTAGGGCAGGTCAGGCTGTCACCGTACTTTTTTCGGGCAGGTGAGGTACCAGAACTCAAAGTCCTCTTCCGCGTCTCTCTCTGTCTTTTTTGAGTGTACTAGCGCGCGTTCATACTGCACTCTATCAAATATTCACGGTCAGCGAGAAGAGCCGCAGCCCGCTCTACCCGAAGGGGATTCTCTGGCTTGGCCTTTCCTGACTTTGGATCATTGACAGCCGGGTCCCCCAAATTGTGGGATCTGCATTTCAGGGACTCAAAGTGAGGGAAATGTTTGAGATACAAAGTAAGAGAATATTTACTAGTATAATTGGTTGATTAGATTATTAAGTGGGGGAATCACAACAGATGGGAGCAGTACATGGTGGAAACCGCAAAATATCCGTCCAAATGGTTTTTTGTGCAACATACGAAGTATGAGGTGGTGGAACTTGAGGCCAGTGGCTTTACTTACTCCAAAAAGCAACTTTACGTACATGTGCCATCGGATCAAGATCCAACGGACACAGTTGATCCAGAATTTGAAGTCAGAATTTAAGTTGCTCGGAAAAAATCGAAAACATTACAGTAAGATATATATCTTTCCTTAAGTATTCTCGTAAAGTTTTACTTCATTTCAAAATTTAGTTTAATTTTAAGTTCAAAATTTGGATCAACAATGTGCGTTAGATCTTGATCGAATGTCTCACGTACAAGTCGCAAGTGAAGTCACTGGATCTCTGTCCGTCGTGGAATCTGCAATTCCCTCGCCTATATATATACAAGTCGAAGACTACGACCCTCTATTCCCCTCTCCTTCCCATCCTCTAAATTCATATTCCATTTAGAATCGTTGGGCATGGAGGTTCCCCCTGGTAGCTTTAGAGCTTTTTTTGACGATGCTAAATTGAGAAGACTGCTCACCTGCGGTTTGTGCTCTCAATCAGCACAACCTCCATTTTGGCAGGTTAGTACTTTCTTCACTAGCTTCATCCAGTTGTATTTTAATTTGGGCCAACAGTCGTGTTAATTTCCTTGTATTAAGCAGTGTTGTTCGTGCAAGAAGTTTGCATGCGACAGCTGCGCTAGGAACCTGCCCGGTGGCGCGTGCCCGGGATGCCAGGGCGTCTTCCAAGGTGAAAGTCCTCCATTTGAAAGTATGGAATTTTCCCGTGAATGTGTTATGGAAAAGAATGGAGTGAGAAGAACGTTCATCTGCGGTTTGTGCTCTCAAATCGCACGACGTCCACTATACAGAGTTAGTACTTTCTTCACTAGGTTGCACCCAGCTATATTTTTTCTTTGGGCCAACAGTCATGTTAATTTTCTTTTATTAAGCAGTGCATTCGCATGGGGGAGCAAGGGCATATTGCATGCGGAAGCTACTTAAGAAACCTGCCTAGTCTCGTGTGCCCGAACTGCGACGGCATCTACGAAGGGGAAGTAGATTTAATTAGATTTGTCTCCTTGTTTAAGGTGGATTGCAGCAACGATGGTGGCGACATGAGCGGCGACTTGCTCGAATACTTGCAACACGAGGCGACGTGCCCGCATGTGCGCCAACGAGACGGTAGGTGGTTGATCTTCCGGTCTCGATGGAGAAGATGGTCGCGCTTCGAGGCTAAGATCTGAGCTCGGTGGAGAAGGACCGAATGGAGTTTCCTTTTCTAGATCTAGAGTTCTTTTTGTACTTTTAGATGTCTTGTCCGCAGTTTCGTTTTACTTGGAGGGTCCTCCTTGCAGTCTGTAATACCACCATCATCATAATATAAAAGCAGTATCGCCAGGTCCTTCGGGACTTTTCTGTGTTCAAAAATGCATTGATTTTAGACATGTCGTCCATTTATGTGTGCGATGTTGTATCGTCTATTACCGTGATTAGTTTGAGCATGTCCATGTCCTAGAACAAAACTTCGGCATGATGTACTTGTATGTTTAATTGAATTCGACCAAGTATAATGTGGAACCGGTCATTGTGAGCATATGGAGATTGCGAACCGGTAATTGACAGGTGGTACATGCTCCTATATTAATCTTGTTTATCTAATGGTAATTGCGATTTATGCGATACTGAATTAATTAGTTTTAGTTATAAACATGGATTCTTTGGACGGGGGCTCCTTTTCGAACTAGATCGGGGAGATTTATGAAGTGCTAGAAGGGAACAAATTAGTACATGAGTGTTTTTCGTGAAATGGTAAAAATTTGTAGTGGCAGATTGCCGCCAATGCAATTTTTTCACGTGGTTGATATGGTAGGATGGACATTTCCAAGATTTCACGAATTATTTTGGTTTGTGACCATATATTAAATTAGTTTTGGGCTCATTTCCATTTAATCTGAAATTTCAACCGAAGTACACGAAGTACAATTAAAAAAGGGGAAACTATATATACATGATGTGCACTAAAGGTGTGGTACCCCCCAAAAAAATGACCAAACATATGTGTTGCATCCATGTACGTAACACCCATATGGCAAACAAAAGCATTGAGTAGTTGTTTGTGATGTATGTAATCTACATGTATATAAAAAATACCAAACATGGCACACCAAAATATTTTTTAGAAGAACTTGCCAGATTTTGGCACCATGCATGTTGGAGTTTTTTTTTGACACAATCCTTCTTGGAGTTCGCATGGCTCTCTTCTGAAGTGAGAGGTGAGTTGGTTAATGCTAGAACCATGGCAAACTTCCGAATGTTAGTAATTTAGCATGGACTCATCATTTGTGATGAACTACCTAGGAACAATGCCAAACATGACATACCTATGTTCTTGAGAATATTCCCTTACACCGATTTTGGCACCATGTGTGTTTTTAAGTATGTTTGCATGCCTTCTTGATTGGTTATTGAAATACCATGTCAAACTGTCGATACATGGAAAATTCCTTTGCTACAATCAAATAAACTTCGGGCTCCTTTGATTCAAAGGAATATGGAGGGTGTAGGAATATGAAAGGTGCATGATTGGAATGTTATGCCAAGTTGAATCCTATAGGAACATGATGTGTCTTTGATTGTGGGAAAGGAACTTTTCCATGAGGTGTTAGCTAATGTTTTTTTCCTATAGGATTTGCACTACAAGATTTCTATAGGAATAGTTCTTATGAATCAAATGACTTGTATAAGAAATTTTCCCATAAGAACCAAATCCAACATAATTCCTATGTCAATCCTATGAAATGAGCCCGATTCCCATAGGATTCAAGTAGACATGACATCCCAATTCTATGATTTTCCTTTTCCTATACTTTCCATTTCCTATGAACCAAAGGAGGCCTAACTACTTGGCCATACTGAAACAATTGCCAAATAAATGCCGTGCATCCTATGGCCCCCGTGAGTTTGACCTAAATTTGAAATCATGGTAAAAGGTGTTTAAAATAGGCAAATAAAAGCATGGAGTCAACTTTTTTTTGATGTACTACTTAGGGAAAATACCAAACATGCCATAATGCAAACTGTGTTTTAGAGAGAAGCCTCTCAAAAAAGTTGGCATCCACTTGTTGATTTTGCTATCGACATGACAAAATAACTGATCAGATGACCAAGTGGTGAAATTTGCAACATATTAGACCACCACATGGTGGAAACTGCTAAAAATCGTGAAAACTGCAAAGAAAAAGTTAAAGTGGTGGTTTGTGCAGCATATGGAGGATTGAGTAGTAAAAGTTGGATGTGCACTACCGTGGGCCTATGGTAATTTTTCGATAAAGGATGCTTTATTACTTTTGATAAGCAATTACATCCAGCCTCTGCACAACCAGGGTGCACACAGCCGTTTTAATAGTCTTAGGATCACAAAAATGTCAAACTAAAGGAGAAAATAGGCGAAATAAATATCGAAACGATGAATCATATAACGCATAAAATGCGGGTGGGGCTTCAATCCGTAGACTATGCTGCCACCCATGTAGGGAAAAGTATCCCTCGCCGTAGCCTCCAACCGTGTACAGAAATACAACCCATGTGGGCCTATGGTAATGTTCGCCTATTATGATGATGGCAAGAAAAAATGATGTTTTCTCTGCTGAAACTGTCCCGAGCTGATTTGACGAGACAAAATACAACTACATGGCGTGCAAGGGACAGCTATACAGTACATTAGCTTCTTATCGGGTCACACGCCTGCGCCACAGGTGCAGTAAGTGCAGCAAGGACCAGAGAGAGAAGGAACGCCCGTAGTATTTTTGATTTCAATTCACATTGTTTTTTTTCCTTGCCTCACCGTCTTCTTCACCTCCATCTTCTCGGTGTTTTCAAGAGTGATTATCAAAAACTCGTGGGGAAGGGAGACGCAAACGCCGCACCGCATCATTAGTAGCAGTCTACCTTTCTCTCCTCGCCCCGGCTGGCCGCCCGCCGCAAACATTCCTTCCATAGCGCTTGCCGTCTCCTCCAAAACCCCCCAGCGCACTTGCATCCGCCATCAACCTAAATCCACCGCCGAGTACCTTTCTGTCCTCACCACCGCCGCTGCGCCTATTCCCCTGTCCAGCAGATCCGCTCCGCTACCTGCTACACACTTCGAGCAGACGACTGCGGCGTTGCGTGTGTCGCCGCCGTGTCAGATGGAGGCGGATGCGCTCAACTCCCGAAGGCGGGTCGAGCCAGATTGGCAGAGCCTCCGTCGAGCCTCGACCTCGTCAGCCACCTCCCCGACGAGATGCTGCACATCATCATCTCCCTCCTGCCCATGATATCCGCTGTAAGGACAACCTTGCTCTCCAAACGGTGGCGCCACCTCTGGCGCTCCGTCCCACTTAACCTCCTCGCCGACGACAACGACCTCATCAGCCGCCTCCCCGACCAGATTCTCCACATCATCATCTCCCACCTGCCCATTATATCCGCTGTAAGCACAACCTTGGTCTCCAAACGGTGGCGCCACCTCTGGCACTCCGTCCCACTTAACCTCGAGATCGACGACCAACTCGCCAAGCAAAACCACAAATGCATCACCGCGGTATCCAGTATCCTCGCCGCTCACCCTGGCCCCGCCAGAAGCGTATCAATTGACCCCTTCAGAAGCACTTGCAAGGTCGACACCACGCTCGACACCTGGTTCCGGTCCAGCACCCTATCTTCCGTCGAGTACCTCAGATTCGATGGTGGAACAGTGATGCGCTCCTTCCCGCTCTCCGCGCTCCGCTGCGCGCCCACGCTGCGCATTGTCAGCATTTGTACTTGCTATTTGCCTGAGATTTATGCCAACTCCATGCTTCTTTTCCCCCAACTCAAGAAGCTCATGCTCTATGACGTCTACATCTGTAAGGTGGCGAACATCGATCGCCTGTTCACCCGCTGTATTGTGCTCGAGGCACTTCACCTTGAGAGGGTCCACGGGTTCACCCACCTCAACATTCACATGCCGAATCTTCGTACAATTAGTGTGGCTAGCTATTGGAAACGCAACACCACCGAACTTATTCAATTAGACACGGTGCAAATTATGGATGCATCTTGCCTCGAGAGATTGGTCATATGTGTTCATGATGTTCCACTACTAATCCAGGTCATCAACGCACCAAAGTTCATGGTGTTGGGCTTTGCATCGTACCCTGGCTGCCAACTTGTTATTGGACGCATAGACTTTTTGGCAGAACAACCTTCTTCTTGTTGAATTAACTCACATTTTTGTTATTTTTTTTGACATATGTACCATTGTCCTGTAGAGGATGATGCCCATAAGCTTGGAACATTCTCTGTGCACAGTGAAGAACTTGGTTCTAAAATCTGACGGTTCTCGTCTGGATCAACTACTTGCATTTCTTAGATGCTTTCCCTGCATGGAGAAGCTATATATCAAAATAATTCGTTGTCGTTAACTATTTACCACTATGAGCAAAAAGTGTAGAGTTACATGGAGTTAACCTGTTATTAGCCTAGATCAGTTGAACAATATTTTGTACTAGAAGAATATCCACAATGGAGTTATATTATGTTGGTTCAAAACTAAACTTCTTGTCATACAATGTGTTGTATCTTGTGCATCTGTGAAGTTTCATATAAACACATGATAATATGTGATCTGTGTAAAAAAGATTAGACTTATGTAAATAGTGTGACTTACTATGTACACATCATTTGTTCTTTTTTGTGTAGATCACATATTATCATATTTTTGGATGAAACTTCACAGAAGCACATGATAGAACACAATGTATGTCCAGACTTGTAGTTTACATTTTTTTTGGAAACTTGGAAGTGTCAAAAGAAAAATGGGGTGCACCCGCAACTAGTTGCGGATTGGAGTTTCCCATGTTGGTAACCTTTCCCCAACTTTACAATGACAATAACAGGTGTAAAAAAGTGCATCTATCAAATTGGAACGTGTCAGGGGATTATGTTGTTCCACGGTCCTCAGTTAACACATGATTCAACTCACCTGAGATAATCATTAGTTGATAGCTATGAAGTACTTTGTTATTGTACTCACAACGTAATTTGACTTCTTTGCAGTTTTATAGAACCGGCGATAAGGTTCATGTGCTGCATAATGAGCCAGCCTGTCCCATTGAATGCCTTGATCTCCATGTCAAAGAAATTTCGATTTCTGACTACCGAGGAAGGAGAAATGTTGTTATTGTCTCCAGGTTCTTTATGCAGAACACTAGAATGCTCAAATTAATGAAATTTGGTGTAACAAATTATCACAATAAGATCTGGTGGGATACCCAGTTAAAGCGCCTAGACCTGAAGAACACCGCTTCTAGAGATGTTGATTTTCAGTTTGGATATTTACCATCCTTAGATAAGTTCAGCTCGGACGGTGTTCATAGCTGCTTGATACATGACTTGTCAGTGGCTGATCCCTTTGCTAGAGAGATATATGCAAGATTTGGGCCAATTTCTGCATAGTGTTACTTTAACTCCCTATATTTTGTACTGGTCTGAACAATATACTTCATCACTTGGTTAATGTACTTCAGGTTTGATGTTATTCTTGTGAACATGGTCTAATATTCTAATGCTTTCGGGATGTATGTACTACTAGTGATATATATAGAAGCTAGCAATTGGTTGACAGAATCTACTAAAAAAATCATCTAACGGATGTTCACATTCAGTTCGTCAATGCTATATCATGTATGCTTGACAAAGGCGATAATAGAACCACCATAGAACACCGACTGAACAAAACGAAGGATGAACAATGCTTTTGTTTAAATATGTTTTCCAGTAACACCCTATTTGTCCATTTCTAATGTTGCAGCAAACCTGAACTGCCGTTTGTAATCCCGCCACCGGTGGTGGATTATCAGCCTTACGAGTGGTTCCTCGCTCGATCTACTGACGGCAAGCGCTTGATGATCATCCTTACAGTAAACCACATTGTGATTGCCCATGGTGAAGTACCTCCTGACATTCCCTATGCTGCTAATGGCAGGGCTTCAGCTACGGCAGTATCCTCCTATTACCACCTAAGTCTTTGAGCGGGATCCCATATATACTGCACCTCTAGGGGACTTAGTTTCCAGCAGGCAGCTTAACAGCCTCGGCGACCACTCTCTGTTCCTCGGACTCAATTACCCTATCATGGACAACCTGAAGAAACGTGAAGCAAATGCTCCTGATGGCACATTGGTTCCATTCATGAGGAAAAACTACGCATACAGGAGGTTTCTTTGTAATCAACACCCTAACATTTTGCGCTGCAACCGGCAGCCAGATGGAGGTGAGACTGTGGGAGTAATCAGCCTTCCCGGAGGTTGTTGGGCTTCCGGCTAGTGTCCCACAAGCGTCAATGTGGTTTAAGCCTGGTTTAGACTTTGCCCATTTCGTGTTACCTTTGAAAAAGACTGACACACATTTTTCTTGTGCTTGAAGTGTTGAGAAGTAGTACACAGTTTTTAGTATGTACTATATTGAATCAGTTTATTTGAACACTGCCCTGCTTTTGTACTGCGTGTTGCCTTTAGAGTTTATATTATAACCCATGTATTGCTGTTTAATGTTTGACTTTATTTCAACACTATAATTACATTGTGTGTACATCCTTTATAATATAGCCATCTCCTGTTGATCATACTTTGAGAGGACCATTCCTATTTTTTTTGCTTAGATAAGCGAATGTACATCCCTGCGGGCAGCTGTTCTTGCTCAAAAAAGTGAAGAGGGTTCACGGCTGTGACTAGGCTTGGTTCTGAATAAAGTGCTCAACAATAATGTCAACATAAGCTTTGATCTTTGCGGCTACGCTTGTGGGAGACACCATCATATGTTCTTCTCTTAGCTTATTACGGGCATCCCAAATGTGCCAACATGTCACCGACAGGACTGTAGCTTAAAGGTCACCACCTCTATCCAGATAATCAAAGATCCACATCTTGGGAGAGGCAAAATTCTTACATATTAGGTGAATACCATAGAAGCCATTAACTTCAGACCACACCTCACGTGCATCAGCGTCCTCTTAGTTTCAAAGGCGGCAGGGGATCGAAAAAATGCAAATAGCCAGTAATTACTGTCAAAAATAAATCCAAGAAAGGAAACTTTTATTGTTCATAGAGGCTGACATGTGGGACCCATGAGCCAGCAGCGTCTCAAGGTTTCAAAGGCGCCATGTGATCGAAAGAAACTGGCAAATAGCCAGAAATTATTGGTCAAAAATAAATCCAACAAAGGAAAGGTTTATTGTTCAAAGAGGCTGACATGTGGGACACATGAGCCAGCAGCGTCATCGACGTTTTAAAGGTGGAATGAGATCGAAAGAAAAAATAAGCCAAACATCAGTTGGTAAAAAACAAGAATAAACACATTTATCGTTCTGAGAGGATGACATACGGGAACCATGAGGCAGCAGCATCCTCAACGTTTCCAAGGCGGCATGGGATCCAAAAAAGGCAACTAGTCAGAAATTAGGGGTCAAAAATAAATCAAAGAAAGGAAAGGTTTATTGTTCACAGAGGCTGACATGTGGGACCCATGAGCCAGTAGAGTCCTCAACGTTTCAAAGGAGGTAGGGGATCAAAAAAAAAAGTAGCCACAAATTAGGGGTAAAAAATAACTCCAAGAAAGGAAAGTATTTTTAGGACGACATGCGGGTCACATTTTGCAGCAGCGGTCTCAGCGTTTCAAAGGTGGCACGGGATCGAAAGAAAAAGGCAAGTGACCAAATATCAGGAGCCAAAAATAACTCCAAGAAAAGAAACTTTACTGTACATAGAGAATGACATGCGGGTCCCATTTTGCAGCAGCGGTCTCAACGTTTCCAAGGTGGCACGGGATCAAAAGAAAAAGAAGTAGCCAGAAATTAGGGTAAAAAATAATATATCCAAGAAAGGAAACTTTTATTCTACATAGAGGATGACTTGCGGGACCAACAAGCGAGCAGCTTCCTCAATGTTTCAGATGCAGCATGAGATCGAAAGAAAAAGGCAAGTGACTAAATATCAGGTGCCAAAAATAATCCAAAAAAACTTTTACTGTATATAGAGGATGACATGCGGGTCCCATTTTGTAGCAGCGGTCTCAACGTTTCAAAGTTGACATGAGATCGAAAGAAAAAGGCAAGTGACCAAATATCAGGAGCCAAAAATAATCCACGAAAAGAAACTTTTATTGTACATAGAGGATGACATGTCGGCCCCATTTTGCAATAGCGGTCTCATTGTTTCCAAGGCGGCACAGGACCAAAAGAAAAGGAAAGTAGCCAAAAAATCCAAGAAAAGAAAGATTTCAATTGGGCTGTATCTGGACATCTGGGCCTTCGAACTATCCTGCTGGAAGCCTTTTGACTCGTACAATTTAAGCCCACTCTAAAACAGGAAAGTCCTATGCTTGGCAAAAACAAAAAAAAACAAGGAGATTCAACATATAAGTTTGTTTACGTAAAAACAAAGATTTAATTTATCCCTTTGCAATAGCTCAGAGCGAAATACATTGTTTATTGTCTGCAAAATAATCAAGATATCACATGTTTCTTGTACGGGGAGGCTGACATCGGGGCCCGATGAGCCAGCAGCGTCATCGGCGTTTTAAAGGTGGAATGAGATCGAAAGAAAAAATAAGCCAAACATCAGTTGGTGAAAAAACAAGAATAAACATATTTATCGTTCTGAGAGGATGACATACGGGAACCATGAGGCAGCAGCATCCTCAACGTTTCCAAGGCGGCATGGGATCAAAAAAAAAGGCAACTAGTAAGAAATTAGGGGTCAAAAATAAATCAAAGAAAGGAAAGGTTTATTGTTCACAGAGGCTGACATGTGGGACCCATGAGCCAGCAGGGTCCTCAACGTTTCAAAGGCGGCAGGGGATCAAAAAAAAAGGAAGTAGCCACAAATTAGGGGTAAAAATAACTCCAAGAAAGGAAAGTATTTTTAGGACGACATGCGGGTCACATTTTGTAGCAGCGGTCTCAGCGTTTCAAAGGTGGCACGGGATCGAAAAAAAAGGCAAGTGACCAAATATCAGGAGCCAAAAATAACTCCAAGAAAAGAAACTTTACTGTACATAGAGAATGACATGCGGGTCCCATTTTGCAGCAGCGGTCTCAACGTTTCCAAGGTGGCACAGGATCAAAAGAAAAAGAAGTAGCCAGAAATTAGTGTAAAAAATAATATATCCAAGAAAGGAAACTTTTATTCTACATAGAGGATGACTTGCAGGACCCACAAGCCAGCAGCTTCCTCAACGTTTCAGATGCAGCATGAGATCGAAAGAAAAAGGCAAGTGACTAAATATCAGGTGCCAAAAATAATCCAAAAAAACTTTTACTGTATATAGAGGATGACATGCGGGTCCCATTTTGCAGCAGCGGTCTCAACGTTTCAAAGTTGACGTGAGATCGAAAGAAAAAGGCAAGTGACCAAATATCAGGAGCCAAAAATAATCCACGAAAAGAAACTTTTATTGTACATAGAGGATGACATGTCGGCCCCATTTTGCAATAGCGGTCTTATAGTTTCCAAGGCGGCACAGGACCAAAAGAAAAAGGAAGTAGCCAAAAAATCCAAGAAAAGAAAGATTTCAATTGGGCTGTATCTGGACATCTGGGTCTTCGAACTATCCTGCTGGAAGCCTTTTGACTCGTACAATTTAAGCCCACTCTAAAACAGGAAAGTCCTATGCTTGGCAAAAACAAAAAACAAGGAGATTCAACTTATAAGTTTGTTTACGTAAAAACAAAGATTTAATTTATCCCTTTGCAATAGCTCAGAGCGAAATACATTGTTTATTGTCTGCAAAATAATCAAGATATCACATGTTTCTTGTACGGGGAGGCTGACATCGGGGCCCGATGAGCCAGCAGCGTCGTCGACGTTTTAAAGGCAGGGGATCGAAAGAAAAAATAAACCAAAAATCAGTTGGTAAAAAAATCCAAGAAAATAAACATTTATCGTTCTAAGAGGATGACATGCGGGACCCTTGAGGCAGCAGCTTCCTCAACATTTCCAAGGCGGCACGGGATAAAAAAAAGGCGAAATAGCCAGAAATTAGGGGTCAAATAACTCCAAGAAAGGAAAGGTTTATTGTTTATAGGCTGACATGTGGGACCCATGAGACAGCAGGTTCCTCAGCGTTTCAAAGGTGGCATGAGATCGCAAGAAAAAGGCAAGTGACCAAATATCAGGACCCGAAAATAATCCAAGAAAATAAACTTTTATTGTACATAGAGGATGACATGCGGGACCCATTTTGCAGCAGCGGTCTCAACGTTTCCAAAGGCGGCACGGGATCAAAAGAAAAAGGAAGTAGCATCTAGCCAAAATAATCCAAGAAAAGAAAGATTTTAGTTGGGCTGCATCTGGCCATCTGGGCCTACGAATTATCCTGCTCGGCCTTTTGTCTCGTACAATTTCAGCCCACTCCAAAACATGAAAGTCCCTTTTCGATAAACAACATGAAGGTCCTATGTTTCGCAAAAACCAAAAACAAGGAGATTCAACATATAAGTTTGTTTATGTAAAAATAAAGATTTAATTTATCCGTTTGCAAAGCTCAGAGCGAAATACACTGTTTATTGTCTGCAAAATAATCGAAATATCACATGTTTCTTGTACGGGGAGGCTGGCATCAGGGACCCATGAGCCAGCAGCGTCGTCAACATTTTAAAGGCGGCAATAGATCGAAAGAAAAAATAAGCCATAAATTAGTTGGTAAACAAAATCCAAGAAAAGAAACATTTACCTTTCTGAGAGGATGACATGCGGGACCCATGAGGCAGCAGCATCCTCAACTATTCCAAGGCGGCAGGGGATCAAAAGAAAAAAAAGGAAATAGCCAGAAATTAAGTAGGGTCAAAAATAAATCCATCAAAGGAAACTTTTATTGTTCATAGAGGATGACATGTGGGACCGACCTGCCAGCTGCGTCGTCATCATTTCAAAGGGGGCAGGGGATCAAAAGAAAAAGGCAAATAGCCAGAAATTAGGGGTAAAAAATAAATCCAACAAAGGGAACTTTTATTGTTCATAGAGGATGACATGCGGGACCCATGAGCCAGCAGCTTCCTCAACGTTTCAAACTCGGCATGAGATCGAAAGAAAAAGGCAAGTGACCAAATATTGGGAGCCAAAAATAATCCAAGAAAAGAAACTTTATTGTACATAGAGGATGACATGCGGGTCCCATTTTGCAGCAGTGGTCTTAACGTTTCAAATGCGGCTTGAGATCAAAGGATAAAGAAAGTTGATTGTACATAGAGGATGACATGCGGGTCCCATGAGTCAGCAGCTTACTCAGCGTTTTCAAGGCGGCAGGGGATCAAAAGAAAAAAATCCAAGAAAAAAACTTTTATAGTACATAGAGAATAACATGCGGGTCCCATGAGCCAGCTGTTTCCTCAACGTTTTCAAAGGCGGCATGAGATCAAAAGAAAAAGGCAAGTGACCAAAAATCAGAGGGTGGAAAATAATCCAAGAAAAGAAACTTTTATTGTACATACAGGATGACATGCGGGTCCCATTTTGCAGCAGCGGTCCCAACGTTTCAAATGCGACTTGAGATCAAAAGAAAAAGAAAGTAGCCAGAAATTAGGGGGTCAAAAAAATCCAAGAAAAGAAAGTTGATGGACATAGAGGATGACATGCGGGTCCCATGAGCCTGCAGGTTCCTCAACGTTTCAAACATGGCATGAGATCGAAAGAAAAAGGCAAGTGACCAAATATCAGGATCCAAAAATAATTCAAGAAAAGAAACTTTATTGTTCATAGAGGATGACATGCGGGACCCATGAGCGAGCAGCTTTCTCAACGTTTCAAACTCGACATGAGATCGAAAGAAAAAGGCAAGTGACCAAATATCAGGAGCCAAAAATAATCCAAGAAAAGAAACTTTATTGTACATAGAGGATGACTCGCGGGTCCCATTTTGCAGCAGCGGTCTCAACTTTTCCAAGGCGGCACAGGACCAAAAGAAAAATGAAGTAACCAGAAATTAGGGGGTGAAAAAAATCCAAGAAAAGAAAGATTTCAATTGGACTGCATCTGGAATCTGGGCCTTCGAACTATCCTGCTTGGCCTTTTGTCTCGTACAATTTCAGCCCACTCCAAAACAGGAAAGTCGGATTTATCTAAAAAAAACAGGAAAGTCCCATGCTTCGCAAAAAACAAAAAACAAGGAGATTCAACATATAAGTTTGGTTATGAAAAATAAATATTTAATTTATCCATTTGCAATAGCTCAGAGCGAAGTACACTGTTTATTGTCTGCAAAATAATCAAGATATCACATGTTTCTTGTACGGGGAGGCTGACATCGGGGACCCATGAGGCAGCAACGTCGTCAACGTTTTAAAGGCGGCAGGAGATCGAAAGAAAAAATAAGACAAAAATCAGTTGGTAAACAAAATCCAAGAAAAACAAACATTTACCGTTCTGAGAGGATGACATGCGGGACCCATGAGGAAGCAGCATCCTGAACTATTCCAAGGCGGCACGGGATCAAAAGAAAAAAGGAAATAGCCAGAAATTAAGTAGGGTAAAAAATAAATCCATCAAAGGAAACTTTTATTATTCATAGAGGATGACATGTGGGACCGATCTGCCAGCTGCGTCGTCATCGTTTCAAAGGGGGCAGGGGATCAAAAGAAAAAGTCAAATAGCGAGAAATTAGGGGTAAAAAAATAAATCCAACAAAGGAAACTTTTATTGTTCATAGAGGATGACATGCGGGACCCATGAGCCAGCAGGTTCCTCAACGTTTCAAACTCGGCATGAGATCGAAAGAAAAAGGCAAGTGACCAAATATCAGGAGCCAAAAATTATCCAAGAAAAGAAACTTTATTGTACATAGAGGATGACATGCGGGTCCCATTTTGCAGCGGTCTCAACTTTTCCAAGGCGGCACAAGACCAAAAGAAAAATCCAGAAATTAGGGGGTGAAAAAAATCCAAGAAAAGAAAGATTTCAATTGGGCTGCATCTGGACATCTGGGCCTTCGAACTATCCTGCTAGGCCTTTTGTCTTGTACAATTTCAGCCCACTCCAAAACAGGAAAGTCAGATTTATCTAAAAAAACATGAAAGTCCTATGCTTCGCAAAAAACAAAAAACAAGGAGAGTCAACATATAAGTTTGTTTATGAAAAATAAAGATTTAATTTATCCGTTTGCAATAGCTCAGAGCGAAATACACTGTTTATTGTCTGCAAAATAATCAAGATATCACATGTTTCTTGTGCGGGGAGGCTGACATCGGGGACCCATGAGCCAGCAGCGTCGTCAACGTTTCAAAGGCGGCAGGGGATCGAAAAAAAAACCAAAAATCAGTTGGTAAACAAATCCAAGAAAAGAAAACATTTATCGTTCTGAAAGGATGACATGCGGGACCCATGAGGCAGCAGCATACTTAACGTTTCCAAGGCGGCAGGGGATCAAAAGAAATAAAGGAAATAGCCAGAAATTAATTAGGGGTCAAAAATAAATCCACCAAAGGAAACTTTTATTGTTCATAGAGGATGACATGTGGGACCGACCTGCCAACAGAGTCCTCAACGTTTCAAAGGGGGCAGGGGATCAAAATAAAAAGGAAAATAGCCAAAAATTAGGGGTCAAAAATAACTCCAAGAAAGGAAACTTTTATTGTTCGTAGAGGATGACATGCGGGACCCATGAGCCAGCAGCTTACTCAACGTTTCAAAGGCGGCATGAGATCGAAAGAAAAAGGCAAGTCACCAATGCAAATATGAGGTGCCAAAAACAATCCAAGATTTATTGTACATAGAGGATGACATGCGGGTCCCATTTTGGAGCAGCGGTCTCAATGTTTGAAATGCGGCTTGAGATCAAAAGAAAACAAAAGTAGCTAGAAATTAGGGGTAAAAAAACTCCAAGAAATGAAAGCTTTATCGTTCATACAGGATGACATGTGGGACCTATGAGCCAGCAAGTCCTCAACGTTTGAAAGGCGGCAGGGGATCAAAAGAAAAAAAGGAAATAGCGAAAAATCAGAGGGTGAAAAAAAACCAAGAAAATTAACTTTTATAGTACATAGAGGATGACATGCGGGTCCCATGAGCTAGCAGGTTCCTCAACGTTTCAAACATGGCATGAGATCGAAAGAAAAAGGCAAGTGACCAAATATGAGGTGCCAAAAAAAATCCAAGAAAAGAAAGTTTTATAGTACATAGAGGATGACATGCGGGTCCCATTTAGCAGCAGCGGTATCACCGTTTGAGAGGCTGCACGGGATCGAAAAAAAAGGCAAGTGACCAAATATCAGGAGCCAAAAATAATCCAGGAAAAGAAATTTTATTGTACATAGAGAATGACATGCGGGTCCCATTTTGCAGCAGCGGTCTCAACGTTTCCAAGGCGGCACAGGACCAAAAGAAAAATGAAGTAGCCAGAAATCAGGGGGTGAAAAAATCCAAGAAAAGAAAGATTTCAATTGGGCTGCATCTGGACATCTGGGCCTTCGAACTATCCTGCTGGGCCTTTTGACTCGTACAATTTCAGTCCACTCCAAAACAGGAAAGTTCGGATTTTTCTAAAAAAAAATAGGAAAGTCCTATGCTTCGCAAAAACAAAAACAAGGAGATTCAACATATAAGTTTTTTTATGTAAAAATAAATATTTAATTTATCCGTTTGCAATAGCTCAGAGCGCAATACAATGTTTATTGTCTGCAAAATAATCAAGATATCACATGTTTCTTGTACGGGGAGGCTGACATCGGGGACCCATGAGCCAGCAGCGTCGTCAACGTTTCAAAGGCGGCAGGGGATCGAAAAAAAAAACCAAAAATCAGTTGGTAAACAAATCCAAGAAAAGAAAACATTTATCGTTCTGAAAGGAGGACATGCGGGACCCATGAGACAGCAGCATCCTTAACGTTTCCAAGGCGGCAGGGGATCAAAAGAAAAAAAAGGAAATAGCCAGAAATTAATTAGGGGTCAAAAATAAATCCACCAAAGGAAACTTTTATTGTTCATAGAGGATGACATGTGGGACCGACCTGCCAACAGAGTCCTCAACGTTTCAAAGGGGGCAGGTGATCAAAATAAAAAGGAAAATAGCCAAAAATTAGGGGTCAAAAATAACTCCAAGAAAGGAAACTTTTATTGTTCGTAGAGGATGACATGCGGGACCCATGAGCCAGCAGCTTACTCAACGTTTCAAAGGCGGCATGAGATCGAAAGAAAAAGGCAAGTCACCAATGCAAATATGAGGTGCCAAAAACAATCCAAGATTTATTGTACATAGAGGATGACATGCGGGTCCCATTTTGGAGCAGCGGTCTCAATGTTTGAAATGCGGCTTGAGATCAAAAGAAAACAAAAGTAGCTAGAAATTAGGGGTAAAAAAACTCCAAGAAAGGAAAGCTTTATCGTTCATACAGGATGACATGTGGGACCTATGAGCCAGCAAGTCCTCAACGTTTGAAAGGCGGCAGGGGATCAAAAGAAAAAAGGAAATAGCGAAAAATCAGAGGGTGAAAAAAAACCAAGAAAATTAACTTTTATAGTACATAGAGGATGACATGCGGGTCCCATGAGCCAGCAGGTTCCTCAACGTTTCAAACATGGCACGAGATCGAAAGAAAAAGGCAAGTGACCAAATATGAGGTGCCAAAAAAAATCCAAGAAAAGAAAGTTTTATAGTACATAGAGGATAACATGCAGGTCCCATTTAGCAGCAGCGGTATCAACGTTTGAGACGCTGCACGGGATCGAGAAAAAAAAGGAAAGTGACCAAATATCAGGAGCCAAAAATAATCCAAGAAAATAAATTTTATTGTACATAGAGAATGACATGCGGGTCCCATTTTGCAGCAGCGGTCTCAACGTTTCCAAGGCGGCACAGGACCAAAAGAAAAATGAAGTAGCCAGAAATCAGGGGGTGAAAAAATCCAAGAAAAGAAAGATTTCAATTGGGCTGCATCTGGACATCTGGGCCTTCGAACTATCCTGCTGGGCCTTTTGACTCGTACAATTTCAGTCCACTCCAAAACAGGAAAGTTCGGATTTTTCTAAAAAAAAATAGGAAAGTCCTATGCTTCGCAAAAACAAAAACAAGGAGATTCAACATATAAGTTTTTTTATGTAAAAATAAATATTTAATTTATCCGTTTGCTATAGCTCAGAGCGCAATACACTGTTTATTGTCTACAAAATAATCAAGATATCACATGTTTCTTGTACGGGGAGGCTGACATCGTGGACCCATGAGCCAGCGTCGTCAACGTTTTAAAGGCGGCAGGGATGGAAAGAAAAAATAAACCAAAAATCTGTTGGTAAAAAATCCAAGAAAAGAAACATTTTCATTCTAAGAGGATGACATGCTGGACCGATGAGGCAGCAGCATCCTCAGCGTTTATTGTTCATAGAGGCTGACATGTGGGACCCGTGAGCCTGCAGCGTCCTCAACGTTTTAAAGGCGGCAGGAGATCGAAAGAAAAAATAAGCCAAAAATCATTTGGTAAACAAAATGTAAGAAAAGGAAACATTTACCATTCTGAGAGGATGACATGCGGGACCCATGAGGCAGCAGCATCCTCATCTATTCCAACGCGGCAGGGGATCAAAAGAAAAAAAGGAAATATCCAGAAATTAATTAGGGGTTCAGAATAAATCCATCAAAGGAAACTTTTATTGTTCATAGAGGATGACATGTGGGACCGACCTGCCAACAGCGTCCTCATCGTTTCAAAGGGGCAGGAGATCAAAATAAAAAGGCAAATAGCCAGAAATTAGGTGTCAAAAATAACTCCAAGAAAGGAAACTTTTATTATTCGTAGAGGATGACATGCGGGACCCATGAGCCAGCAGCTTACTTAACATTTCAAAGGCGGCATGAGATCGAAAGAAAAAGGCAAGTGACAAAATAACAGGAGCCAAAGATAATCCAAGAAAAAAACTTTATTGTACATAGAGGATGACATGCGGGTCCCAATTAGCAGCAGCGGTCTCAACGTTTCAAACGCGGCTTGAGATGAAAATAAAAAGAAAGTTGATTGTACATAGAGGATGACATGCGGGTCCCATGAGTCAGCAGCTTACTCAACGTTTCCAAGGCGGTAGGGGATCAAAAGAAAAAGGAAATAGCCAAAAATCAGAGGGTGAAAAAAAACCCAAGAAAATAAACTTTTATAGCACATAGAGGATGACATGCGGGTCCCATGAGCCAGCAGGGTCCTCAACGTTTCAAACGTGGCATGAGATCGAAAGAAAAAGGCAAGTGACCAAATATCAGGAGCCAAAAATAATTCAAGAAAAGAAACTTGATTGTACATAGAGGATGACATGCGGGTCCCATTTAGCAGCAGCGGTATCACCGTTTGAGAAGCGGCAGGGGATCGAAAGAAAAAGGCAAGTGACCAAATATGAGGTGCCAAAAAAATCCAAGAAAAGAAAGTTTTATAGTACATAGAGGATGACATGCGGGTCCCATGAGCCTGCAGGTTCCTCAACGTTTCAAACGTGGCATGAGATCGAAAGAAAAAGGCAAGTGACCAAATATCAGGAGCCAAAAATAATTCAAGAAAAGAAACTTGATTGTACATAGAGGATGACATGCGGGTCCCATTTAGCAGCAGTGGTATCACTGTTTGAGAGGCTGCACGGGATCGAAAGAAAAAGGCAAGTGACCAAATATGAGGTTCCAAAAAAAATCCTAGAAAAGAAAGTTTTATAGTACATAGAGGCTGACATGCGGGTCCCATTTAGCACCAGCGGTCTCACCGTTTGAGAGGCGGCAGGGGATCGAAAGAAAAAGGTAAGTGACCAAATATGAGGTGCCAAAAAAATCCAAGAAAAGAAAGTTTTATAGTACATAGAGGATGACATGCGGGTCCCATTTAGCAGCAGCGGTATCACCGTTTGAGAGGCGGCGGGGGATCGAAAGAAAAAGGCAAGTGACCAAATTTGAGGTGCCAAAAAAAACTCCAAGAAAAGAAAGTTGATTGCTCATAGAGGATGGCATGCGGGTCCCAATTAGCAGCAGCGGTCTCAACGTTTCCAAAGCGGCAAGGGATCAAAAGAAAAAGGAAGTAGCCAGAAATCAGGGGGTCAAAAAAATCCAAGAATAGAAAGAATTTTGGTTCATAGAGGATGACATGCGGGACCCATGATCCTGCATCGTAAGCGGCTCGATCGGAGAGCGTTGAACGAGATGGCGCGATCGAGAAAAAAAACAATGCCAGAGAGGCTGCCATCTTGGCCCTACATCCCTCGGCGGTGCGGATTTGCGTTGACTCGTCCGGCGAACCCGAGAATTCGAGATGCACCACGTCCAGAGACACCATACGCAACGTTTTGGCCGTTTTCGTCAGGCTAGGTGGCCTCAAAAACGAGAAAAAACGTTTTGACATGCACAACGGAGAGACCAAAAATCGTCGGCCATGGTGCACCAGCAACCACGGCGCGACTTCAACTTCGTCGGCCATGGCAACTTTTCTTGTAGTGTTTGAATCAAAGGAGCCCGAAGTTTATTTGATTGTAGCAAAGGAATTTTCCATGTATCGACAGTTTGACATGGTATTTTAATAACCAATCAAGAAGGCATGCAAACGTACTTAAAAACACACATGGTGCCAAAATCGGTGAAAGGGAATATTCTCAAGATTATAGGTATGTCATGTTTGGCATTGTTCCTAGGTATTTCATCACAAATGATGAGTCCATGCTAAATTACTAACATTCGGAAGTTTGCCATGGTTCTAGCATTAACCAACTCACCTCTCACTTCGGAAGAGAGCCATGTGAACTCCAAGATGGATTCTGTCAAAAAAACCTCCAACATGCATGGTGCCAAAATCTTGTAAAAAATATTTTGGTGTGCCATGTTTGTTTTTTTTGATATATATGTAGATTACATATATCACAAACAACTACTCAATGCTTTTGTTTGCCATATGGGTGTTATGTACTTGGATGCAACGCATATGTTTGGTCATTTTTGGGGGGGTACCACACATTTAGTGAACATCACGTATATATAGTTTCCCCTTTTTTAATTGTACTTCGTGTACTTCACGTTGAAATTTCAAATTAAATGGAATGAGCCCAAAACTAATTTAATATATGGTCACAAACCGAAATAATTCATGAAATTTTGGAAATGTCCATCCTACCATATCAACCATGTGAAAAAATTGCATTGGCGGCAATCTGCCACTACAAATTTTAACCATTTCACGGAAAACACTCATGTAGTAATTTGTTCCCTTCTAGCACTTCATAAATCTCCCCGGTCTAGTTTGAAAAGGAGCCCCCGTCCGAAGAGTCCCTGTTTATAACTAAAACTAATTATTTCAGTACCGAATAAATCGCAATTACCATTAGATAAACAAGATTAAGATAGGAGCATGTACCACCTGTCAATTACCGGTTCGCAATCTCCATATGCTCGCAATGACCGGTTCCACATTATACTTGGTCGAATTCAATTAAACATACAAGTACGTCATGCCGAAGTTTTGTTCTAGGACATGAACACGCTCAAACTAATCACGGTAATAGATGACACAACATCGCGCACATAAATAGACGACATGTCTAAAATCATACATTTTTTGAACATAGAAAAGTCCCGAAGGACCTGGCGACAATGCTTTTATATTATGATGATGGTGGGATTACAGACTGCAAGTAGGACCCTCCAAGTAAAAGGAAACTACAGACAAGATATCCAGAAGTACAAAAAGAACCCTGGTTCTAGAAAAGGAAACTCCATCCGGTCCTTCTCCACCGAGCTCAGATTAGCCTCAAAGCGCGATCATCTTCTCCATCGAGACCAGCAAGATCAACCACCTACCGTCTTGTTGGCGCATGCGGGCATGTCGCCTCATGTTGAAAGTATTCGAGCAAGTCGCCGCTCATGTCGCAACCATCGTTGCTGCAATCCACCTTAAACAAGGAGGCAAATCTACTTAAATCCTCATCCTCTTCGCAGATGCCGTCGCAGTTCGGGCACACGAGACTGGGCAGGTTTCTTAAGCAGCTTCCGCATGCAATGTGTTATCCCTCCCCCATGCGAATGCACTGCTTAATACAAGGAAATTAACATGACTGTTGGTCCAAAGAAAAATACAGCTGGGTGGAACCTAGTGAAGAAAGTACTAACCCGGTATAGTGGACGTCGTGCGATTTGAGAGCACAAACCGCAGATGAACGTTCTTCTCACCACATTCTTTTCCATAACACATTCACGGGAAAAGTCCATGCTTTCAGATCGAGGACTTTCACCTTGGAAGACGCCCTGGCATCCCGGGCACGCGCCACCGGGCAGGTTCCTAGCGCAGCTGTCGCATGCAACCTTCTTGCACGAACATCACTGCTTAATACAAGGAAATTAACACGACTGTTAGCCCAAATTAAAATACATCTTGATGAACCTAGTGAAGAAAGTACTAACCCGCCAAAATGGAGGTTGTGCGGATTGAGAGCACAAACCGCAGGTGAGCAGTCTTCTCAATTTAGCATCGTCGACAAAAGCTCTAAAGCTATCAGGGGAACCTCCATGCCCAACGATTCTAAATGGGAATATGAATTTAGAGGATGTGAAGGAGATAGGGATAGAGGGTCGTAGTCTTCGACTTGTATATATATAGGCGAGGGAATTGCAGATTTCACCACGGACCGAGATCCAGTGACTTCACTTGCGACTTGTACGTGAGTCATTCGATCAAGATCCAACGCACATGGTTGATCCAAATTTTGAACTTAAAATTAAACTCAATTTTCAAATGAAGTAAAACTTTACCAGAATACTTAAGAAAGATATATATCTTACTGTAATGTTTTCAATTTTTTTCGAGCAACTTAAAATGTGACTTCAAATTCTGGATCAACTGTGTCCATTGGATATTGATCCGATGGATCATGTACGTAAAGTTGCATTTTGGAGTAAGTAAAGTCACTGGCCTCAAGTTCCACCACCTCATACTTCGTACGTTGCACAAAAAAACCATTTGGAAGGATATTTTGCGGTTTCCACCATGTACTGCTCCAATCTGTTGTGATTTCACCACTTAATCATCTAACCAACCAATTATACTGGTAAATATTCTCTTACTTTGCATCTCAAACATTTCCCTGACTTTGAGTCCCTGAACGCGCGCTAGTACACTCAATAAAGACAGAGAGAGAGACGCTGTGGAGGACTTTGAGTTCTGGTACCTCACCTGCCCGAAATAAGTACGCTGGCAGCCTGACCTGCCCTAATTACGTCTGGCCAAATCGATGCCTTGCCTTGCACGCCGTCTACGCGCATCCATGTCTTCCCGATGAAATTGTTAGTCCAAAAAAATCGGAAATTTAATTCGGCTATTGGGCGGATATGCTACCTCGACCCAAAAAAAACATATTTTTAATTTTCAAAAAATTCTAACAAAAAAATTCGCATGTACTTCTCGATAATCTATGTGTGTTCGTGTAGTTTCGTGAAAAGCTGATATTTTTTGTGGTTGATGTAAGAAGACAAAAGCAAGTATTACAAACAGCTTTATTTTTGGCAATAAATTTTATGATTTTTACATAGCCCAAACGACAATTTAGTTTTTTATGGAAAGACTTTATGCGCTCTTAGCATGTGAAGATGAAAAGATTAATTTTTTGTTTGGATTTTTTTTACATTTCAAAATATATAGATGTTGCAGTTCAAACTAAAGGGAGCATACGCACCCAAGAGCCAAAACATCACTCCCCCAAAAAATATGATTTGTTTTCTATTTCCGACGCTTCCACGATGCCTATCACATGTCTGTATAGCCGCAGCTAGCACCATCGAGCACGCCCCAATGCTCTGTGTATTGTCTTGTCAATTCAATGGTCATGGTGATCTGACCAAAGATACGTCTTGGAGTACGCGTGCGCCTTATTCCTTGAAATGGAGGTAGTACTTTATATTTGGCCCAAATGCGAAAAGTGTTACTCCTCCTATTCTAGTATACCATACTACGTATTATGTTAGAAGTTCGGATCATGATGAACAAGTTAAATGTAATCTTCAGAACGTACGCCTATGTCAAGTATGACTAGTGCAAATAAACCCTCTAATATTAAGAGAAATATCAAATAGTACAAAACACCTGAACAAAAATGAAATTACAACAAAATCCTTGAGATGCCCTTCATATTCAACCTCCAGACCGTGTCGACAGCACCATGGCCCACACTAATCCAACCCAGGAAGCCAGAATCCTAGGATAAGCAAACTCGGAAGGTAGGTGGCCACGGCAGCTCTAGCATGTACCAATTCAGCACGCGCGAGGGCCTGCCCAGCATCTCAATCGGCACGGTGTGAAGCCAGTCCTCGTCTCGAGATCTCTCGAAGCGTGAGAGCTCGCCGGATTCTCTGTCGAGAGCAAGAATGAAGTTTTCGAGCGCACCGCACACGTACCACTGGAAGAAACAGGCGTTGCACCCCACAAAGAGGATATCTGACAGGCCTGTGTGCGTGGCGTCGAGAGGCACGGTGGCGACGGAGGAGGTCCAAGCATGGCCACCAGGGCCAAGCGAGAACACGCAGGTCTTGCAAATGCCGTCATGATAGATCAGGCATGTCACCCTGTAATTTGACAGACTGATGCGCGCCGCAGCGTCCTCGCCATGGAGGGCGGCGCCCAGGAACAAGATTACGAATGTTGTGTGCAAAACAACAGGGGGTGGAGGGACCATCACGTACTGACCTGCCAGGGGATCACAGACGACGAGACGTGAAGGCTGCTCGAAAGGCTTTCCGTGTTCGGTGTGTGATGTCTACGCACGCTTCTATTCCTGTAGACATTGTTGGGCCTCCAAGAGCAGAGGTTTGTAGAACAACAGCAAATTTCCCTTAAGTGAATCACCCAAGGTTTATCGAACTCAGGGAGGTAGAGGTCAAAGATATCCCTCTCAAGCAACCCTGCAATTAAGATACAAGAAGTCTCTTGTGTCCCCAACACACCTAATACACTTGTCAGATGTATAGGTGCACTAGTTCGGCGAAGAGATAGTGAAATACAAGTAATATGGATGATTATAAGTAGTAATTGCAATCTGAAATAAAAATGGCAGCAAGCAAACATGTAGCAGAACTTGTTGGAAATGGTGTTTCAATGCTTAGAAACAAGGCCTAGGGATCATACTTTCACTAGTGGACACTCTCAACAATGATCACATAATTGAATAAATAAATGCTACTCTCTAACACTCTCTTGTTGGATAACAAACACCATTCATTGTGTAGGGCTATAAAAGCACACCTCAAGCCGTAGTAAACAAGCTCCACAACATCCGGAGTTCATATTAAAGTAAACTCTAGAGTGCATAATAGACCGTTGCAATTTAGACCGAGTACTAACATAGCATACACACTGTCAACAATAGCTATGAAAGGGGGAATAGATCGCATCAATACTATCATAGTAATAGTTAACTTCATAATCTCCAAGAGATTACAATCATAACCTATGCCAAGTACTACATGATGCACACACTGTCAACATTACATCATGGAGGAGGAATAGAATACTTTAATAACATCACTAGAGTAGCACATAGATTAATAGTGAGACAAAGCTCATGATCACATAAAGATCACATGGGAGAGAGAGATGAACCACATAGCTATCGGTAGACCCCTCAGCCTCGGGGGAGAACTACTCCCTCCTCATCATGGGAGACAGCAACGGCGATGAAGATGGCGGTGGTGTCGATGGAGATGACTTCGGGGGCAATTCCCCGTCCCGGCGGCGTGCCGGAACAGAGACTTCTATCCCCCGAAACAGAGTTTCGCGATGGCGGCGGCGCCCCTGGAGTCTTTCTGGAGTTTCGTCAATTGGTTTAGGGTTTTCGCGACGGACAGAATATATAGGCGAAAGGGCGGAGTCGGAGGAGTCCCAGGGTGCCCTCACCACATGGCGGTGCGGCCAGGGTTGGGCCCGCTGTAAGGGTATTTTACCCTTATCCATTATTTTGGTAACAATGACACCGCGCTAGAGTATTTGACCTAATACGTTTATAAGGATTATCTCAGGTATTAGGCAAAGAGGCATAAACGGTGTATCAAAGAAACAAGAAGGCTAAAGGAGACCCCCCACTTCAACAACAATCGAAAACGGGTCTACAGCAGAGATCCGGTCTGCCGCCCGGTTGGACCGGCCTCCAGACCGGCTAGTCCGGCGTGCGGTCCGGTCGACCAGGCGCCAACCGGGCTCCAAGCCAATGCCTAAAAGATCCGGTTTGCCGCCCGGTCAGTCGGCCACCAGACCGGCGAGCCTGGCGTGCGGTCCGGTCAACCGGGCGCCAACCGGAGGAGCTCCTGGAAGAAGAAAAGTGGCCCCCGGTTAGGATCCGGCCCAGCATCCGGTCACAACCGGCAGGTCCGGTCACTGGCCCGGTCTGACCGGCCTGCATACCGGACTGTCCGGTCAGGGGTCCGGTTGACCGGGTTTGTCGAGAGAAAAGATGAGGTGGCAAGTGACCAACGGCCATATTTCGAAGAACACTATAAATAGGCCTTCTCCTACCTCAGAACAGTTAGGCACAACACTACAAGCTGTTCTTGAGCACTCTCTCTCTTACTCCATTACTAGAAACACCAAAAGCCTCCGATCTCCCTCCTCCTCCACCCAAACTCAAATCCCTCCGGGGAAACGTTAGAGGAGGACCCGATCTACTGTTCTACCAAGCCAAATCTCATTCCCCTTGTATTCATCGAGAAGCTTGCTTCCTAGGGTTCCTTGGAAACCCTAGGTGGGCAAGAGGGGTCCGGAAGCATCCGGGCTGTGGATTTGCTCCGGGCAAGATTGTGAAGGTTTGCAGGCTACCTCAAAGTCTACCACAAGTGAGTGAGCTAATCCTTCGTGGGATAGGCTCCAGAGAATAGGGTGAGCCTTCGTGGCGTGGGGAATCCTTCGTGGGACCTCCACCCCTCCAAACGTGATGTACCTTCTTGCAAAGGAAGGGAACACGGGAATACATCCTCGTCTCCGCGTGCTATCGGATATCTCTAACCGAACTCCTTACTTGTGATTTAACTGCCTGTGAGAGCCTTCGTGCTCGAGTTAGTTGTATCCTCATATAGGTTGCTTCACCTAGTTTGCATTAGGATCACCTTTATATTCCGCAAAGCCTAATATTGCAAAGAAAGAATTAAAATCTGTAGAAACCTATTCACCCCCCTCTAGGTTTACCATCTCTATACTTTCAATTGGTATCAGAGCCTGGACTCTTATTAAGGGCTTCACCGCCTTAAGAGTGAGATGGATAAACTATTCGAGGGTCTAGATGAAAACTCTAACCTTTCGGTTAAAGAGATGAAATCTAGATTCTTGGCATATGATGCCGAGAAGAAGAAAAAGGAGGATGAGCTACAAAGCCAAATGGCAGAGATGTCTGCCATGCTTAAGAACTTGACTAGTGGGCCTCCTAGTACGGCTTCGGCCTCACTAGGGAGCTTTCGCGAAGTCAACCATGACTATCCCAAAAACACTTCACCCATGCCTCATATAAACCATAGTGGGAATGTTCCCCATTTTGATGGAACTCACTTTCCTTTTTGGAAATCTTCTATGGAATCTCATATTCGCAGCTGCAGCGTGGAGTTGTGGGAGATCATTGTTCATGGATACTGGGAGCCACAAGATCCCATTCGGTTGACCTCCGCACGTGACAAGATTAGGAGTGGCATCAACCGCAAGCTCCTTGATCAAGTCAATGACATAGACTCCGCTAAAGAGTTGTGGGATCGAATCATAGTACTCCAAGAGGGAACCGATTTGATCCAATCAGCTCTTTATGAGACCGCAAAGCAAGAGGCCCATCAATTCATGATTCGAGAAGGAGAGTCTGTGGCCGATGCTTATGCAAGACTTGGTGCTCTTAGAGTAAGGGTCAAGGGTCTTGGTGTTGAGAAGTACAATGACGGCTTCGAGATGAATGAAGCATTCATAAAGTCCAAGGTCATTGCTATGATTGCCGTCAATCAAGAAGATACCAACCTTGCACTCAACTTGCAAATCATGACCAAGAGTGCCGATCTCAACTCCGATGATCTAGTCTCCTATGTGGCCGCCAATGAAAACATGGCCAAAGCGGGAAAGAGGCTCATGGCAATGAACCGTGTTGATGAAGCCTCACACAACCATGAAGCGCCACACAACCTTGCTCTCAAAGCTAGGGCCGATCATGGAAGCATAGAAGACTATGAAATTGAAGAAGATGAAGAGATGACTTCAACTAGTGACATTGCTACCGACTTTGCTTTCTTTGCCAAGAAGTACAAGGCAAAGTTCCCTATGCTCCTCAATGACAAGAAGAAGAGAACTTGCTACAATTGTGATGAAGATAGCCACTTTGCAAATGAGTGCCCTTATGAGAAAAGGGTAGACAAGCAAAGATTCATCAAAGGGGTCAAGCCAAGATTAAAGCCAAACCCAATCAACGATCGTTACAAGAAGAACAAGGGAAGAGCATTTGTTGGGGCCGAGTACTTGTCCGATGATGAAGAGGAAGATGAGGAGAAGGAGGCCGGAGTGGCCGGTTTGGCTTTCTCTAAGCCCGGGTCACTCTTCACATATGACTACTCCAAGGACTACTCCACGGAGAATGATGTTGGATCTTCCTTCATGGCAAGGACAACTCAAGATGATGACTCCGATGACTCTCCCTCATCCACAATCGTTGGCTCTTGTCTTATGGCAAGGGAAACCAAGGTAATGGAACCTCCACCTTCCCTATCTAGTGTTCTTGATGATGAAAACGAAAATCAAGAAGAATTAATTGTGCTTAAGGAACTCTATGATGTTAGATGCACCCTTCGTGGTGAAGCTCTTGTCAAGTTTGATTTCTTGATGGACTCACTCAAAGAAAAGGATGAGTCCATTGAGGAATTAGAATATCATTTGAATGAGAAGGAACGGAGATTCAATCTCCTAAGACAAGAGCTAAAAACCGAAAGGTGCATATCTCAAGGCCTTAAGCAACAAATTGAAACTTATGAACTTGATAAAGTTAAGGACCTAGAAACTATTGATAGGGCTCAATCATTGACTCAAGAGCTCAATGCCTCAAAGGAGGAGCTTGAAGTTGCTCATGCTTCTCTCACTAGGGATCTTGACCACCTTGAAAGGGCTAACAAGCTTGTCAAGGATGAGCTCAAGAAACTTGGAGAGAACCATGACCTACTCCAAGAATCCTACAAAAAGGCTCTTGGATCAATGAAGGATCCCATTGATGTTGAAAAGCTTGCTTGTTCCTCCACTTCCTTTACTAGTGAGCATGCTAAACTTGTTGAGGAACATGTTCGTTTACAAGAGGAACTTTCTTTGCATGTTGAGACCAATGCATATCTTGAAACCTTGGTGACCAAATATGGTCTTGACTATCATCCTAATGAATCTTCTTGTGATCAAGCATCTATTCTTGAGGAAAATGTTAGGTTAACAAAGGAACTTGGAAAGTTCACCACCGCCAAGAACAAGATGGGATTGGATGACCTCTTGAGTAAGCAAAGGTCAAACAATAAAAAGTATGGACTTGGATATGTTCCCAAGTCTCACAAGAAGAACAACTACAAGACGGAGAAACCCGCTCAAGATAAGAACAAGAAGGTCACTAATAATGGCAAAGCCTCAAAGGGCAAAGCCACTAGGGGTGACCGCATGGGGCCAAACGATCACTATGCATTATTTGTTGATTATTATGGTGATGTCTATGCCAACTATGTTGGCCCTCCTAATGGCTATGCTTATAGAGAGTACTCAATTTGGGTACCAAAAGATATTGTTGCCATTGCAAAGGAACCCATTAATCGATGGGTTCCTAAATCCTCTACTTGATTTTGTAGGGGTATTCCTCCGGTGGTCCAAAATGGGTGTTTGATAGTGGATGCACCAATCATATGACCGGAGGAAGAGGTGTGCTTGATCAATTCATTGAAGATATCAACAAGAAGTCAAGCATCACCTTTGGTGACAACTCAAAGGGAAAGGTACTTGGGTATGGCAAGGTAGCAATCTCTAAGGACTTGTGCCTTGAGACGGTTATGCTTGTTGAATCCCTTGGCTATAACTTACTTTCTATATATCATCTTGCCGATGCCGGTTACAATTCATATTTCACTAATTATTGTGTGAAAGTCTTTAGGAGTGACAATCTCAAATTGGTCCTTGTTGGATATGTGGAGAACAACCTTTACGTGGTTGACCTCTCGAAAGAGATCCCCTCTCCCTCCACATGTCTAATGGCGGCCAAGCATGACGAAGGTTGGTTGTGGCATCGCCGCCTTGGTCATGTTAACATGAGAAATCTTAAACAACTCCTAAAGGGTGAGCACATTGTGGGACTAACCGGCATTTCTTTTGAGAAAGATCGTGTTTGTAGTGCATGTGTAGCCGGAAAGCAACTCAAGAAGAAACATCCTATCAAGAGTATTGTTACCACATCTAGGCCTTTGGAGCTCCTTCATTTGGATCTCTTTGGGCCATCACATTATGATACTCTTGGTGGAAGCAAGTATGGACTTGTCATTGTTGATGATTACTCAAGATACTCTTGGGTCTTTCTCCTTAAGTCTAAGGACGAGACCCATAGAGAGTTCATCACCTTCGCCAAGAAAGCTCAACGTATGTATGAATCCGAGATCAAGGAAATTAGGACCTACAATGGCACCGAGTTCAAGAACTACACCATGCAAGAGTTTGTTGATGATGAGGGCATCAAGCATGAGTTTTCGGCGCCATACACCCCTCAACAAAATGGTGTTGTTGAAAGGAAGAACCGGAATATCATTGAGATGGCAAGAACCATGTTGAGTGAATTCAACTCACCCCACAACTTTTGGGGAGAAGCCATCTCTACGGCCGTCCACTACTCCAACCGGCTCTTCCTCCGTCCTCTCCACAACAAAACTCCATACGAGCTTCTTACCGGTAACAAGCCTAATGTCATGTACATTCGTGTTTTTGGATGCAAATGTCTTGTTAAGAACAACAAAGGAAAGCTCGGTAAATTTGAAACTAGAACCATAGAGGGTATATTTGTTGGATATGCGGAGAACTCTCACGCCTATAGATACTACAACCGGTCCACCGGGACTATTGAAGTATCTTGTGACGTGGTGTTCTTGGAGGATAATGGCTCCCAAGTGGAGCAAGTTGTTCCATGTGTTGCAGGTAATGATGATGATCCATCTAGTGCCATCAAGCATATGGGCATTGGACACATCCGGCCCATGGAAGTTCATAATGATGATCAAGATGATGGAGTAGATGTATCAAGCACGGCTCAAGTGGAGCCTAGCTCAACTCAAGCCGAACCATCAAGTGCAACTCAAGAACCATCCTCTACTCAAGATGAGTCACGTTCCGAAGAACAAGAAGAAGACCCTCATTCCACGGAGCAAGACCATGATGATGATCAAGAAACATCCCCAACTCATGATCAAGCTCAAGTGATCCCTCATGATCAAGCACTATCAAGAGATGAATTCATTGATCATGAAGGAACCGTTTGGAAGATCAAGGCCGCTACAAGGGCAAGTGACATGAAAGTGGATCAAGTCCTTGGTAGCATCTCAAGAGGAGTGGTAGCTCGTAGACACCATGCATTACATATCACTTATTGTCAACATCATGCTTTTGTGTCTAGTTTTGAACCACTTAAGGTACATGAAGCCTTGGTCGATCCGGATTGGGTAATTGCCATGCAAGAAGAATTGGAGTGTTTCACTCGTAATGAAGTATGGTCTCTAGTTGAGAGACCCAAGGATCATCGCATCAATGTCATTGGGACCAAATGGGTATTCAAGAACAAGCAAGATGAGAATGGCATTTTCATACGAAACAAAGCAAGGTTGGTGGCGCAAGGGTTTGCCCAAATAGAAGGTATGGATTTTGAGGATACCTTTGCGCCGGTAGCCCGTCTTGAAGCTATTCGTCTTTTGCTTGCATTTGCATCTTTTCACAATTTCAAATTATATCAAATGGATGTGAAAAGTGCATTTTTGAATGGACCCCTAAAAGAAACCGCATATGTGGCTCAACCCCCAGGTTTCGAAGACCCATGCCGACCCAACCATGTGTATTTACTCCATAAGGCACTTTACGGTCTCAAGCAAGCTCCACGTGCTTGCTATGAGTTCCTTAGGGATTTCTTGCTACATGATGGGTTTTGCATGGGTACGGTCGATTCCACCCTTTTCACCAAGCGGGTTAAAGGGGGTGGCCTATTTATATGTCAAATATATGTTGATGATATTATCTTTGGTGGAACTAACCCCAATCATAACAAAGCTTTTGAGCTATTGATGACTAGGAAATTTGAGATGTCCATGATGGGAGAGTTGAAGTTCTTCCTAGGCTTCCAAGTGAGGCAACTTGCAAAAGGCACCTTCATCTCTCAAGAAAAATATGTGAGGGACATGCTCAAGAAATTCAACATGACCAATGCAAGCCCAATGAAGACACCCATGCCCGTAAAGGGACAACTTGGCTCATGTGACGGTGAGAAGGATGTGGACATAAAGGTATACCGCTCCATGATAGGATCCTTGCTCTACCTTTGTGCCTCTAGGACGGATATCATGCTAGGTGTAGGGATGTGTGCTCGTTTTCAATCCGCTGCCAAGGAGTGCCATTTAATGGCGGTCAAACGGATTCTAAGATGCCTTGTTCTCACTCCTACTCTCGGGCTATGGTATCCAAAGGGGTCAACCTTTGAGCTCATTGGCTATTCGGATTCCGATTGGGCCGGTGATAAGGTTGACCGGAAGTCTACCTCCGGGGCATGCCAATTTATTGGCCGGTCATTGGTGAGTTGGTCATCCAAGAAACAAAACTCCACCGCCCTATCCACCGCCGAAGCCGAATACATATCCGCGGCATCTTGTTGCACTCAATTGTTATGGATGAAGCAAACCTTGAAAGACTATGGTGTGTCTCTTGGTACGGTGCCTCTTCTTTGTGACAATGAAAGTGCAATAAAGATCGCCAACAACCCAGTTCAACATTGTCGCACCAAACATATTGACATTCGCCATCACTTCCTACGTGATCATGTTGCCAATAAGGATATTGATCTCACTCATGTGGGAACAACCTACCAATTGGCGGATATTTTCACTAAGCCTTTGGATGAAGCCCGCTTTGTTAACTTGAGAGGAGAACTTGGTATTCTTGATCCTAAAAACTTGGATTGATTAAATTCTTGCACTATATTCTTGCATTTATCTTGATATCTAGCTTAGAGGCATAGCACATATGGGGATAGTCATCCTACCATGTCTTGGTATGATGCATACCTATGTGTGCAACATAAATAGACCCAATGTCATTATATGGACCCAAGCATGTCTCTTCGAGGTCTCATGACATTTGCGCTTTCACATAGGGGGAGTAATCCCCACCCCTCATTAAGCCTTCATTACAACTTGATTTGACTATATAAGGCCAAATGATCTTATTGCAAAAATCATTTCCAAATGACTTATGATTCTTGATATATATTTCGAATCATGCCCATTGTTGCTATTTACATCTTGTTTGGATTTTTCTCTCCAATGGGTATGCCTAGAGAACTTTGTGTTTCCAACCCCATGTCTATGCTCATCTCATCATCATCTATCTATCTATATGTACATGTCATCATCTGAGCATTCACACACATTTACACAAAGCATAGGGGCAAAACGAGGCAAAACTAGACAAAACTATTCTGGCCGGTCGCTGGCCCGGTTGGACCGGGCTCCTGACCGGCTGGTCCGGTCGACCGGGCGCCAACCGGGCTCTGGGCCGGATCAGCCGGCGCCAGGTCCGGTCGACCGGGCGCCTGACCGGCCATGCGGCCTGATATGAGTTGGCAGGGGATACCCCTTGGGGTCATCTTCCTCATTATCCCCCAACTCCCACACCTCCATGGCCGCCGCCTTCATCACCTCCACCACGATCTAGGCCCTTCCCACCACAAGAATCCCCCCAAACTCCACCCAACCATAGATCGGGCCCCTTGGAACATCTCCACCGAAGGATTTGGTCCCTCTCAAGCTAGTTTGGGAAATTTTGGAATTCTTGGTTTTTCAAGCCCTACCTCGTGTTCCTCTTGCTCTCTTGATCAAGGAGGACCATGTCTTCGGGTAATGTACTCTCCCTTCCTCCCTAATTTCTCGTCCTCATCACACATTGCAAGTTCTTGACAAGATTTGAGGAAATCTTAGGGTTAGGGTTAGGGTTTGCAAGTCCTCATGCCTTTAGAGTGTCTCACAACACAAAGCACATACTCCACTCTATTGCTATAATCTATATTCAAGTTTTTGAGTTTTTGCATGAATTTGTGGTACAAAATCTGGGCAACTCTTCACAAGTCGACAGATCCGGTCACCCGCCCGGTCAACCGGCCTCTCAACCGGCCGGCCCGGCGTGCCGCCCGGTCTGACCGGATTGGCAACCGGCTCGTCCGGTCTGCCGCCCGGTTGGACCGGCCTGTGCGCCGGATCGCCCAGTTTTCACACAATCTCATCAATACACTTGGATATATGCTATGCGTTTTGGCTTCCCTCTTATTGATGAAATGTACACTTACCCCACTGCAATCCTCGCTCTATTCTCTCATTCACAGGAAGTTGGAGTGGTGAACCACGTGGCCCTGTTGCCAAGAGAGGACGGACTGTTGAGAATCCACCCCGCCGGTCTAGTGGTCGCGTACCTCCTGCAGCTCATCAGACTACTGACACTGGCAGCTCGGAGAGGAGAAGAACCAAGTCAGTTGGTGGTAAGAAAAAGGACAAGCATGCCGCCCAAGAGGATGATGATGAAATTGTGCCAACTTTCAATCTTGCGGATGCACACCGTGGTGATTGGCGGGAAGTGAGGATGGTGAATCCATACTGCTATGAGCACCGGACTTACACGGGTGGGGACAAGTTCTTCTGGACCAAGACACAAGCAACCCTATGGCATGGTTTCTATGATAATCAAGATTTTATGAAGAATGAGGCTTTTGTGATGCCCAAGGCCATCAATCCTCAAGAGCTTGCCTTGCATGAAGCCACAAAGTACCGCTTTGTGGTTGAAACCTTGAAGGGTATGGGACTATATGACTTTGTGTGCCTCAAGCCCGATGATACACAAGAAGATCCCACCTATTGTCCTCTCCTGATCCGTCAGTTCCATTGCACCGTCTACTTCCATGATGATCCGGACCGCACCATGACTTGGATGACTGGCAGGGAGAAGTACTCCTGCACCTACACACAGTTCTGTGCGGCCATGGGTGTTGGTGGTGACCGTGCTCCAGGGTACAGAATTCACACTCGATCCAAGATGACTAGAGGTGACGTCTCCTTTTTCTATCCCACTAATCCCACAGCTGGGCCTCCCACCATTTCCGGGATGTACTACTCATACCTTGTCCTTGCCAAGCTATTCCGTGAGAGCCTCATCAGCAAGTCAGGAGATACTAGTGAAGTCAGGAACTATCACCTGAATCTGATGTACTATTGCAACCCTGCCAAGATAAGGAAGATTGATGGGTGTGATCTTATTTACTGTGAACTGAAGCGTGCAGTTATGGACCGCATGACTCAAAACTATGCTCAGTATGTTCAGCGGCTCATCAACTACATTGTTCCTGCTCCTCTCAACATTCTTGATGAAAAGTTCGTCATGGAACCATTCAGATTCCCTACTCTGGACGGTCGCCTGGAAGTCCCTTCCATGATGCCCTCCACTGAGCGCCGCTCCAAGGAATAGCATGATCCTGCAGCAAGCTCCAGCTACCCTCGGCGCCCTCAGCGTGGTGCCGCTCGCTTCTTCTCCAGCATGTGGCAGATGTGCAAGAACACCAATGATGTTGCACATCAGAGTCTTGCCATTAACCAGGAGACACGGAGGAGACAGAGTGAGTTCATGGCTGCACGGAATGCTCCTGTTCCTCCTTCTGGCCCTGAGATGGAGCCTGTGGTTGCACCAGCTTGGGAGATGCCTCCCATTACCGATGAGATGCTCCAGAACTTCGACTTCTCCATGTATGCTCATGGTGGCCCTCCTCCTCGGACTGCTCGTGCTCCTACTCCTTCTGGTGATGATGGTGATGAGGATGACGGTGGTGTGGCTGCGCGCAATGATGGCGAGAGCTCCTACTCCGTCGGGCATCAGTTCTTTTGATGGGTGCGATAGCCTCTCTCCCCTTTTCTTCGCCTTTTTGGTGTTCCGATGCCAAAGGGGGAGAAGAGAGTAGAGTCTAGGTGACAAGGTATTAACTTGTCAATGCCTACGGGTTGTAGACTAGGGTTTAGTTAGAAGTAGAGGGCAAGTAGATCTCGAAGGTTTCAGCCGAAAAGTACTCGACGATATGAAAACTAGGGTTTGTGAGACAATGATTCGATGCTTTCTTTGTCCCTCGACTCCCCCTTATATAGGAGGTGGAGCCGAGGGATTCGTAATGTACAAATTACAGAGTCCGGGAGGGTTTCCAACTCATCCCGCAAGATTACAAACATCAACTTCTAATACAACTCTAACTTTCCTTAATAACAATTTGGGCTTCCGATTCTTCTTATTCTTCGAGTCGTGGGCCTTCAGTAAACCCCGGGTACTATCTTCGGCAGGCCCATTGGGGATGCCTATGTCAGTAGCCCCCGAGATTTTGCTTGAATCGTAGAGTCAGGGAAAATCTCCACTGTTATATTTACTCAATAACTTTGAACTTCTTCATATTTCTTTGCATATGAATTTCTATATTGTACAGGGATAATGGTAGTTGGGGCTAGTTCATTTGACGGATCAGGTACTAGTTAACTGCTCTAGTGGCAATCCGCAAAAACCTACTTCAAGATCACGTCCCTGGACATGATCTCGGGATACTGGTGTAAACTTCGACAGGTGCCGCTTAAGGTCTTACCATTTTGTCGAGTCCCAGTCATATTTATCGGGTACTAACGCGTCCGTTAGGATTTTTCTTCGTATCTGTTGATACGGATAAAAGTAGCAAACCGACGTCAGAGACGGCGCCACGCCACACAGAACGGATCTGGGGTCTTACCTTCGCAAAGTTTTGCGGCATTCAGAAATTGTTCGCAACTTTGGCGTTCTGAGAATATATTGTCGAGTGCTTATTCGGCTGTTGGAATAGCACATTTTATTGAGTCAACGGATGACTTATATTGCTCTCCCGATGGGAGTATATGTAGAGTTATTTATAACTCGAAATATACTCTTTTATTCTTCTTTCTTCTTTTCTTTTTTTATAATTTCATCGGGTACGCGAACAGCGTTCCCGATGGGAGTAGCCCCCGAGGCTACAGCCAAGGACTTGTGCTTGGGTGTAGGCTCAACACCTTATATCGTTATATTTTCTTTCCCGAAGAATTTCGCGAACAGCGCTCCCGATGGGAGTAGCCCCCGAGGCTATGAGAAAATATTTGTATTTGATCATAGGCTCACGCCACTTCTATTTTGTCTTTTCTCGAATTTTTTCATTTTTCCAAAGTAGCCCCCGAGCATTTGATCAAAAACTTTGTATTTGATCAAAATCTCTCCAAATAGTCCATCATCCTCTGCTGTCGCATTTTTTACGAAGCTGCTTAGTCGAAAACTTCCTCTTATTAATGTGACATCAATGCTGACGATAGCCACGACCGCTGTTCCTGGGAAACGCGAGAAGTTCTCTCTCACTGCCTTGCGGGCCCAGAAACTTCATCAGTTTGACACGTCGTGCAAGTGGGGGACACACGTTCTCCGCTTTTTCTGGCGCACGCACTGTAACACTTGCAGGGCGAAATTACTTTTTTACCCCTGTTCCACGTGTACACCATCTACCTCACACTTTTTCCATCCAACGGTGCGCCGATTCGCCTCACCTCTATTTAAGGTCTCCATCTTCTTCCTTCAGCACTTTCACTCGCGCCGCTCCTCTGCTCTCCTCTGCGAAAATCTCCTCTTGCGCCCCATAGCTCCTTGAGCTCAACCACTCTCACGTTGTAGTCCTGCGCCATTGTTGATGCCACCGCGCAGATTGAACAGGCACAGCACTCCTGAATCGAAGATGGCTTCCGCAGATCTGGGGAGCGCTGAGTGGGAGAGATCCAAAATCTCTGCCCAAGACATTAACTTGCTGAAGAAACTGGGAATCAGCAAGAAGCCAAAGGCGCTATGCTTCCCCAGCGAAGAGAGCTACCCAGCCCCTCCAATGGAGTATCGGGTTAGTTTTGTTGATCATCTCATTCGTGGCCTCTCTGCCCCCATTCACAATTTTCTGCGGGGGGTTGCTTTTCGTTTACGGGTTGCAACTTCATCATCTCACTCCCAACTCTATCCTCCATATTTCCATCTTCATCACTCTTTGCGAATCCTTCCTCGGCGTCCAGCCTAACTGGGCGTTATGGAAACGCATCTTTTTGTGTCGCTGTAATGGCTCTCCTAATGTCGCCTATAACATAGGCGACGTTGTTATCTGTGTTTGCCCTGATGTCGAGTACTTCGATGTCAAATTCCCTGACTCAGTTCAAGGGTGGCGCAAAAAGTGGCTGTATATCCACGAGGAGAATCATGGGTCTGTCGAAGACAACATTCCTCCTTTTGATGGTGAAGAGAAAATCTATCGCCGTCGATCCTGGGACGCAGAAGCTACCGACGAAGAAAAATCGACGACTGAGGCACTGATGACTCGCATCCACGAGCTTCAAAGTACCCGCGGCAAAGAACTGTCGGGTATCCAAATCACAGCATATTTCCTTAGGATCAGAGTACAGCCTCTGCAAGCCCGCAAAAATCCCCTCTGGAAGTATGCTGGCGACAATGATGTGGATCGCCTGTCGGTGGATTTATCGGTCAAGCACTTAGAAAAACTTGTCCGGAAAATCTCTTCCCTCAGCAAGAAAGATGTTGTCCCCTCTTCTTGTCGCGTAAAACCATATAGCGCCACCATTGCGCTCCCCAAGGTAGCCTTTGTCGACTTGCTCATTTTTGTTTGACATCCTTTGCATAACTCTTTTATTGACATTCCCCGTTGTGTTTTATAGAACCATCCAGATCTTGTTTCTCTTCCTCCCCTTCCTGAAGGTGTAGAAGTCGAAGAATGAGCCATTGTCACTGATGACAACCAGGGTGCTCCTTGCCCTGAGAGAGAACCCGCAGGTTCTCAAAAATCTGCGGCGTCCTCTGAAAAGGAAGTTGACTCCGAGGCTACCACATCGGCACACTCTCCTCCTCCCGTTGTTTCCCCAAGGAACAAGAGGAAAAGGGATGAGGTTGTCGACTCTGGCCCCTCCAAGACCAACACTCCTGCTGTTGAAGAAGTTGCTCCTACTGAAAAGAGGACAACTTTCGACCCTTATGCCGATGCTCTCATCAGCTCGTAAGTTCCTATCGCTGTTCTGTTGCTCAACATTGATTACTTTAACTATATTGATTAATGTCCCGCCGCCTTTCTTGTAGTGACGATGAGGATGAAATTCAACCTGTTGACGCGACTACTCGAACGAGTACGTCTCGTACTTTAGTTATTTCTGAAGCTCATCCAGATGGGGATGAATCTTCGCCTCCTCCTCAAGATTCCAAGCATCCAACACCAGTCACAAGCCCCCGTGCCTCTTCACTGAAGAGGGCTAGGACAGAATTATCCACGGACCCTGTCCTGGTGGCCAATACTTCTGCGACTCCTTCACTGGATGACGTAAGTATTTCTCTTCTGCCTTTTCGTCTCGACGTTTGTCAATACTTGCCTCTTCCCTCTGTTTTTTTAAATTGTTGTCGAATTTTCACTGTCTATATTGATTTTTTGTTTCCTTTGGTTTGCTCTCCAGCCCGTGATGCAGTCATTTATTCGCCTCGGTACCCAATTCATTGGGTACCATGATCATGCGAATAAACTAGAAGGTGCTGTTTTTCCCTTGCCCTCTTTGCTGCATACTCCTTTAGTATGCTTGTCATGACGTTTTACCGTTGTCTGTTTTTCTCCAGAAAATCTTGCCGAAGCCAACAAACGTGCTAACGCTCTTGCAATTAAATTAGAGCAAAGCGAATCAGCTCGTAAGAAGGCTGAAGCAGATGCTGCCTCTATCGAAGATCTCCGAAAAAGGCTTCATGTGGCGGAAACTTCTTTGAGCGAGCATATAACCAAACAATCTACTCGTGAAGAAGCAATTACTAAGCGCTTGGAATCGCAAAACCGTCGTTTTGTCAGTAAGTGCCCGAGCTTTTGTGCATTCCTTGGACTTGCTTTTCTTTGCTCATTTGTTGATCAATAAATTTTTGCCTCACCAGGGAAGACGTCTCAAGAATATGAACTTGAAGATCCCGACAATGATCCCCTTCTTGACGCACTTGCTTTCCTTGAGTTTCACGGAGATGAAGCACGCGAAGGCATTGATCAAGCCAGGGAAGGATTATCGCGGCTCTACCCTTACTTCTTCCCGAAGAAAAAGGAACCCGCAACTTTTCTTGCTCTTGAAAAGTGCTTCAATCCCCCAGAAGATCTTGGACTGAAGCTTCGCCAAAAAAATATGAAAGTTGCCGTTGAAAGCACTGTGGCCCTGGTTGCTGACAGCCAGCAAAACGTTGACTGGACCAAAGTTGGTGACACACGGGAGATGGAAACCACGAAGTGGCAATCGCTGATCAGGGCTGCAAAGCCCAACTCAAAGAAGATCCTCGCCTATCTTGGATGCAAGCCGACTCCTGCTCCTAGCTCGTCGAAGCCGGAGGTCTAGTAGAATGCCCTATCTTCTTTTTTTTTACTGTTTCTCTTGATGTTGTCGTCACAATAGCTTTGGCGACAACTGTCGTAGTAGTTCTTTTGAAAACTCCTTCTGTAATAGTTGTGTAAACTTTCCGAAGATTAATGGAATTCTGCTTTGCGTGATCATTGATACTGAAATTTTCTTTTTCAGTTGATATTTGATAACTACTCCACAAATCCTCATCCTGCCGATACTTTTCCTGCTTCCTCCTTCTCGAAGAAAACACTTGTCGAGGATAACCTTATCGAAAGTTCTTCGAGTAAGCACTCCTCGCAAGATTTGCAAGAACTTCGCCAACAACTTCAATCCATGAAAAAGCAAACTCTTGCGATGATGGAACAATCCCGCAAAGCATCCGAGAGAGAAAAAATTGCCCTTCAACAAGCTCAAGAAGCCATAACTGCCAAGGAAGCTGCTGTTTCCGAAGCTGAAAAGGCAACCACTCGAGAAAATTCCATGTTTGAATTGATGAATGAAGCCAGTGCTGATATGTCCGGTATGTTTGTTCAAACCAGAACTTTTTCTATCTTTCTTCTATATCTTTCTTGAATTTCTCATGCTGTCGCCAAATAGGTTCCTTTCTCGACGCTGCTACTGAAGACAAAAGGGTAAACGCGAGGACCAATCTTTTCGTTAACCTTTCTCTTGATCATGGTTGCTTATTCTGGGCCACTCCAGAACGGACCCGACAGATTGTCAGGTTTCAAGACCGCGCCTGTCAAGTTCGCGATTTCCTTCATCGCTCCACCAGAACATTGTCCCTTGTTTATAAGACAATGTTTCCTCGAGACGAGGCGCCCGAGACTCTTCTTGATTTGATGGAAAAATTTCGGGATGCTCCTCGTATTCACAACTTTGTACGAGCTCAATTGACTGCTGGAGCAAGATTCGCCATGATCATGATACATATCTACCATCCAAAGTTAGATCTGACGAAGATTGTCTCTGAGTGCCTGGCCAAGAAATCGAGACGAAAGAATAACGTCGACGAAATCAATGACACGGTGACTCCTGTGGCCGAAGCGATGATGGATGAACTTCTTCGGATGGATTCTGAATTCTTTGTCAAGGGGAGCTATGCTGATCACAAGACAACTGCTGCAAATAACAAAGGTTTATCCATAGATAGTATATTAGGGTTTGACTGAGTTGTATTATATTGCGAAAAGTTATGTCTATATTTTTCGTCGAATTCTTTGTATTGATGAAGTTTTCTATATTGTGAAGTGTAGTCTATATTGCAAATCCCCCGAGCCTTTGGCCGAAGCATATACTATTTTTTCGTCTCGAAGAATTTACTGTTTTGCGAGAATATATGTATTTTGCTATCGTGGGTTATGAGCCCCCGAGCCTGTCGAAGAAAAAGATGTATATCATCACTATCTTTTACTATATTGCAGCACCGCGAGCCCGCCTCATTAAAAACCTTTCCAGCCCCACTCGGTGCCCTGAAAAGGAAAAGAGTGCGTCTGAAAACTCGCGGGCGTTTCAGTACATTGTATTTTTACAGAGGAGGACTATATTTCGACTCTAAGCGTAGAACCGCCTGAGCTGCGCCACGTTCCAGGGGTTTTTCTCGGGAACCCCTGTCTTCTTGTCCTTGATCCTGTATGCTCCTCCTTCAATTACTTATGTGACGATGTAAGGGCCAAGCCATGGAGACTCGAGTTTTTCGGTACTTTGTTGATTGAGTCGTAGGACTAAATCTCCGACCTGAAAAGATCTTAGCCGTAATCGTCGACTGTGGTAGTTTTTGAGGTCTTGCTGGTACTTGGTGACCCGTGAAAGTACTTCATCTCGAGCTTCGTCGAGTGCATCTACATCGTCCTCCAAAGCTCTTCTTGAGGTTTCTTCATCATACTCTGTGACTCTTGGGGAGTCATGCTCTATTTTGATCGGTAGTACTGCCTCAGCTCCATGGACTAAGAAGAACGGAGTTTCTTGTGTCGCCGTATTTGGTGTTGTTCGAATACTCCATAAAACACTTGGCAACTCTTCTGGCCAAGTATGTCAAGCTTTTTCTAGTGGTCCAAGTAGGCGCTTCTTGATGCCATTGCAGATGATACCGTTTGCTTTCTCGACTTGACCATTGGTTTGCGGGAGCCCAACTAACGCGAAGTGCAATTTGATGCCTACTTCTGCACAGTACGCCTTGAATTCCTTGGATGTGAAGTTGCTACCATTGTCTGTGACGATGTTGTGAGGTACTCCAAACCGAAAGACGATGCTCTTCACGAATTTTATTGCTGATGCTGCATCTGGTGAATTTATTGGCTTCGCTTCTATCCACTTGGTGAACTTGTCGACAGCAACCAGCATGTACTCGTATCCTCCTGGCGAGGCCTTGTGTAATTTTCCGACCATATCGAGACCCCATTGGGCAAAGGGCCAAGACAATGGTATTGGCATCAGCTGTGCTGCCAGAGAGTGGGTTTTGCGGCGAATCTTTGGCACGCATCGCAGGTTCGTACTATCTCTTTTGCATCCTCGATTGCTGTCAACCAGTAAAATCCAGCCCAAAAAACCTTGGCCGCAATAGCTCGACTGCTCGCGTGGTGACCACATATTCCCTCGTGTACGTCCTTTAAGATTATCATTCCTTCTTCGGGTGTAACGCACCTTTGCAGC
Source organism: Lolium perenne (assembly GCF_019359855.2). Lineage (NCBI taxonomy): Eukaryota > Viridiplantae > Streptophyta > Magnoliopsida > Poales > Poaceae > Lolium > Lolium perenne. The sequence goes on from NC_067247.2 coordinate 221,719,087, forward strand.
ACGCCCGAAATACTTCGCTTGTATAACTCCCCTTTGACCACTGTAAAGGCTTTGGATCGTCGAATAACTCGCCTTGCTTCAACTGGATCGTCGGGTATTTCTTTCCTTAGGATATACAATATGTACGCTTGCATCCATGGGACTTCCACCATCATCACCAGCTCCTGGTCCTCTTCTTCCTCTAGTGCTTCTTTGAGAGCCGTCGAAGTTTTTTCCTCCTTCTCCTTCTTCTGCGCCTTCTTCGGTTTGGTGGACCTTTCGGTTATCTCTTCCCAAAACACACCTGGCGGAATTGCAAGGCATTGCGACCCGATGTTTGCTAGAACATCGGCTTCATCATTGCTCAGCCTGCTGATATGATTTACTTCGCATCCATCAAATAACTTCTCAAGCTCAATGTACACTTCCTTGTATGCCGCCATGCTATCATTGACTGCATCACATTGGTTCATAACCTGCTGAGCTACCAACTGTGAGTCGCCAAAGATTTTTAATCGGGTTGCACCACAAGCTTTCGCCATCTTCATCCCGTGTATAAGAGCTTCATATTCTGCTTCATTGTTAGATGTGTTTGGGAACGTCATCTGTAGGACATACTTCAGTTTGTCGCCTTCGGGTGATATTGGTATCACGCCTGCACCAGCTCCTTCTACCCTCTTGGACCCGTCGAAATTCATGGTCTAAGTTCTCGACAAATCTGGGGGTCCTGTATTCTGCAGCTCCATCCACTCCGCGATGAAATCTGGCAGAATTTGCGACTTTATTGCTTTTCTTTTTTCGTACGTGATGTCCCGAGGGGAAAGTTCTCTTCCCCAAAGGGAGACACGCCCTGTGGCTTCTGGATTGTTCAGTATATTTGATAGAGGTGCTTCATTGACCACTATTATCGGGTGTGCCGAAAAATAATGGCGCAATTTTCTTGTTGTTGTTAACACTCCATATGCTAACTTCTGGTACTGCGGGTACCGCTGTTTGTAAGGCGATAAAACTTCACTGATGAAATATACCGGCCTTTGTACTCCATGGAGTTTTCCTTCTTCTTCTCTTTCGACGACTAGCGCCGTGCTGACCACTTGAGGCGTAGCTGCAATGTATAACAGGAGAGGTTCCTTCACTTTCGGCGCCACCAAGATTGGTGGTGTCGAAATTGTGCGCTTTAAATCCTCGAAGGCTCTATCTGCTTCTTCGTTCCACTGGAATTTCTCTCCTTGCTTGATTAAAGCGTAGAACGGTAATGCTTTTTCTCCCAGCCTGGCGACAAATCTGCTTAAAGCTGCAACTCGCCCAGTTAGCTGTTGTATTTCTTTCAACTTTGTTGGCTTCCTCATCGTTACGATAGCTTGAATTTTTTGAGGATTTGCTTCAATCCCTCTTGCTGAAACTAGAAACCCAAGAAGTTCTCCTGCAGGAACACCAAAGGAACACTTCATCGGGTTCAACTTGAGACAAAACTTGTCGAGGTTATCAAAAGTTTCCTTCAGATCCTCGATTAGCGTTGTCCCCTTTTTGATGTTATGACGACATCGTCGATGTACACTTGTACGTTTTTCCCAATCTGTGTTGCTAAGCACTTCTGCATCATCCTCTGGTATGTTGCTCCCGCATTTTTTAGACCAAAAGGCATTGTTCTATAGCAAAACACACCATAAGGTGTGATGAACGCTGTTTTGACCTCATCTTCTTCTTTCAATCTGATCTGGTTGTAACCAGAATATGCATCCAGGAAGGAAAGACGTTCACATCCTGCCGTGGAGTCGATAATTTGATCGATCCTCGGGAGGGGAAAGTGATCCTTTGGACAATGTTTATTGAGACACGTAAAGTCGACGTACATGCGAAGGACTTTAGTGTTTTTCTTCGGCACCAACACTGGGTTCGCTACCCATGTGGCCTCTGTATGCAGCTCCTTGATAAAACCAGCTTCTCTTAGTCGATCAATTTCTGACAGCATAGCTTTGCGGTTTGGCTCCGAAAAACGCGGCAAAGGTTGTTTTATTGGTCTCGCTAATGGATCCAAGTTTAGGTGGTGCTCGGCAAGTTCCCTGGGTACTCCTGGCATGTCAGCTGGACACCATGCGAAGATTTTCCAGTGCTCACAGAGGAACTCGACGAGCGCGCTTTCCTATGCGAGGTCCATGTCTGTCGCAATGGACGTCGTCTTTTTCGGGTCTGTCGGGTGAATCTGCACCTCCTTAGAATTTTTCTCAGTGTTAAAGGTTGATTCTTTGTTGGGCCTTCCGACATCTGGCAGCACATCATAATCAGTCGCGAGCCTTGACGCCATGTACTCTGCTTGCATCCCCAAGGTTTCTGATAGTCGATGAAAATCCTTATCACACTTATCGGCTAGCGCAAAGCTTACTTTGACTGTGATTGGTCCCTTAGGTCCAGGCATCCTCCAAAACAGGTATGTGTAATGTGGTACCGCCATAAACCTGGCATACGCTGGTCGTCCCAACAAAGCGTGGTATTGTGATGGGAAATCCACAACTTCAAATTCCAGCCTCTCTATTCTGTAGTTTTCTCGGGTCCCAAACTGAACGTCGAGATTAATCTTCCCCAGCGGATAACTTGGCTTTTCCGGTGTAATACCGTGGAATCGCGTGTCGGTTGGTTTCAGGTTTGCTAGGGATATGTTCATCTTCCTTAGTGTATCTGCATACATATGGTTTAGACTGCTGTCGCCATCTATGAACACTCGAGATACATCGAATCCTGCTATTACTGCTGGTAAAATACGTGCTGATTGCCCTGGTCGAGGAACTTGCTGTGGATGATCCGCTATTGTGAAGCCAATATCTTGCCCTGACCAGTTAAGGTACTCAACCGTTGGTGGAGGCATCTTCTCTGCCATGAACACCTGTCGCGAGATTACTTTCTGAGCTCTATTGGATGGCCTGCCTTTCTGAATCATCGAAACCGCTCCGTTGGAATTGGGATCAATATAAGGTGGTGGTGCAGGTGCTGCTGCTATTCTGAGATGATGTCGATTTTCGTCCGTGATTGCGGGAGGAGGTGGCAAGTGGATCTCACTCCTGGGTCCCTGAGGATTTCTGTGTGCTGCCTGGGCATTGGCGTGCCCTGCCCACCTTAGCATTGCTTGGAAATTTTGGCAATCCTTTTGCAGGTGTCCTGACTGTCTTTTTCCGTTGTTGTCGAGATAAAAATGCATCTGACACGGCCCGTTCATCATCTCCTCGGGGGACACGAAAGGTCTTTGGAACCTTGGCCCAGTATTTTGCCTGTTGTTTCGAGAGTCATCTCTATTGTCGCCTCGCTGCTCGTTGCTTCTCTGATAATCATCTCTATTGTTTCCTCCGGCGCTTGCTCGGAAGCCAGCCGAAATTTGCCCAGGAGCATCATAACCCGAGTACTGCCGAGGAAATCATCGTCTGTTTTGATAATTTCGACCGCGGTCCTCCTCTGGTGACCTATGCCGTTTGTTGTGAACAGCATCTTCTCCATCTGCCCATCTATTTGCTATCTCCATTAATGCAGATATTGTCTTTGGGTTGGTTCTCCCCAAGTCCTCGACAAAATCTCCCCGCCTGATTCCTGCGACAAACGCATCTATCGCTCTCTCGTCATATATATTTTCTGCCGAGTTTTTAATGATATTCCTTCTTTGGATGTATTTCCTCATTGATTCGTCTGGCTTTTGTCGACACGCCCTCAATTCCGCTAGCGATGCAGGTTTTTTGCATGTGGACCGGAAATTCTTGACGAACACGTCCTCGAAGCTATCCCAGTTGTCGATGGATCCTGGAGGAAGCTTTTTTATCCAAGATCGCGCGGCTCCACTTAAATGCACCTGGATGCTTTGCATAGCTGTTGCTCGGGTTCCTCCTGTGAGTTTCACCGTCTCGAGGTAATCAACTAGCCAATCCTCTGGGACTTGTAGACCGTCGAATTTTTTGAAGTTATCAGGCAGCTTAAACCCCGAAGGGACTCGAGTTTTTCGGACCCTCCTTGTGAAGCATGGGAACCCACACATATCCTCGTCGTTTATTTCTGGGGAATGCCGATGTTCTCTTCTATTTTGCCGTGCTCTGTCCACCCTTGCTTGCGCTGCTGTGTCTCTTGCACCACTTGTTCCTTCGGGAACTGTCGCTGCTGCCGCAGGTCGTGGACTATTTTGCCTTGCTGTTCCTTCGGGAGGCGTTGACACAAACGCCGTTCCCATGGCTCTGACTCCTGCCATCGCCATATTGTACAATGCTTCCCTTGGATCTCCTGGGGGTGGCCTATACGCAAGGATAAAGGCCTGTGTCGCCATATACCCAGCTTCTGGTGTCTTGGGGATAATGTTCCTTCTCGTGTCTATTGACATAAAAGACATGTCGAGGTTTTGAACTAAGTGCTCTCTTTCTCCTTCAGGTATGTTTTCCAGCCTTGATCTCGCTCTGTTCCGAGCTTCCCTGTGGCTATCTCCCGAAGTTCCTGACTGTCGACTTAACTCCGCCCTTCGTCGGCTTGATGCGGAGGCTGCCTCCCTTCTTCTGTTCAGACCAGCTGTCTGTTTTTCCAATTCCCTTGCAGCTCGCGCAAGCCTATATTGATATGCTTGCAATTCTTCTGGCGTGGCAATTGTAGCCATTGGTTCTGAGCCATCCATAGCTCTTGCGGCTCTATCACATGCTGCTTGTGGGAGTTGAACCCTAACACGTGGCGTAGGTCCAACATATTTATTGCCTAAACCTCGTCTTAGATCGGAGGGATCAACATATGGATTTCCCAAATCGTCGAAAGCCTCAGATGTTTCCTCCTGATCGCGACTTGGCTCTTCGTTGGCGTAAATCTGATGATACTTTGAATTCAGATCTTTGCTGGGTTTGGTGACACCATCATAAAGGTTGGTGAAGACCTTGCCCACAGTAATGGATTTGTCGATGAAGTTGAAGCTGTCGACGCTGCTCGAGTCATCGCTTATATAGCAGTCCGCAGATGACTCGAAAGACATGTCGCTGAAGATCTTGGCAAGCTTTTCGCTTGCCCTGGTACTGATGAAGCGTGGCGGCGAAGTCTCCTCTTCGCCTGACGATGTTGAGTTCGAAAAATTGGAATCGACTGCCGATAATCCCGACGAGGTCGGAAGTTCGAGACGATACGCTCCCTCCTTCTCGACGCGAAAGTGGAATCTTCCGAACGTCATCTCCATAGGCTCCTCCAGATACGCATGTGCATCCAAACGGGAGGGCGGGTGAGGAACAAAATCGACAGGACCAGTTGCGATATGTTTACCTCGATCCATCGCGTTGCTTGATGTTGATGAAGTCGACGATCTTGAACGTGCCATCGAGATCAGATCATTGACGCCTCTAATTCCCACAGACGGCGCCAATTGACAAGGTATTAACTTGTCAATGCCTACGGGTTATAGACTAGGGTTTAGTTAGAAGTAGAGGGCAAGTAGATCTCGAAGGTTTCAGCCGAAAAGTACTCGACGATATGAAAACTAGGGTTTGTGAGACAATGATTCGATGCTTTCTTTGTCCCTCGACTCCCCCTTATATAGGAGGTGGAGCCGAGGGATTCGTAATGTACAAATTACAGAGTCCGGGAGGGTTTCCAACTCATCCCGCAAGATTACAAACATCAACTTCTAATACAGCTCTAACTTTCCTTAATAACAATTTGGGCTTCTGATTCTTCTTATTCTTCGAGTCGTGGGCCTTCAGTAAACCCCGGGTACTATATTCGGCAGGCCCATTGGGGATGCCTATGTCATTAGGACCACCGGGTTCGTGGATTGTCACAAGCCATGGGAGTTGCTTTATTGGGATCTTATATGGCTTGTGCTTATTTGCCTTTGATTTCTTGCTACTTCGAATAATTTGTGTATGGACGTGTATGGACGACTATGTTTGCTTAATCACTCTATTATGATAATCATGCTTTATGTTTATATATCTTGATATACTTGTCCGTACCATGCTTGTTTCCTAAAGATATTGGGGGAGCTTCTCATATTCCACAAATGGTGCACTTTGCATTCAAACGCAAATTCTCCAAGTGCACACATTATGGGGGAGCTGTCGTAATATCTTATATGGAATCAAGGTTTAGAGCTTATCATAATATCTATATGTGGCTCTAGCTCGGTTTGTCAACGTATACCAAAAAAGGGGAGATTGTAAGGGTATTTTACCCTTATCCATTATTTTGGTAACAATGACACCGCGCTAGAGTATTTGACCTAATACGTTTATAAGGATTTTCTCAGGTATTAGGCAAAGAGGCATAAATGGTGCATCAAAGAAACAAGAAGGCTAAAGGAGACCCCCCCACTTCAACAACAATCGAAAAGGGGTCTACAGCAGAGATCCGGTCTGCCGCCCGGTTGGACCGGCCTCCAGACCGGCTAGTCCGGCGTGCGGTCCGGTCGACCGGGCGCCAACCGGGCTCCAAGCCAACGCCTAAAAGATCCGGTTTGCCGCCCGGTCAGCCGGCCACCAGACCGGCGAGCCTGGCGTGCGGTCCGGTCGACCGGGCGCCAACCGGGCGCCAACCGGAGGAGCTCCTGGAAGAAGAAAAGTGTCCCCCGGTTAGGATCCGGCCTAGCATCCGGTCACAACCGGCAGGTCTGGTCACTGGCCCGGTCTGACCGGCCTGCAGACCGGACTGTCCGGTCAGGGGTCCGGTTGACCGGGTTTGTCGCGAGAAAAGATGAGGTGGCAAGTGACCAACGGCCATATTTCGAAGAACACTATAAATAGGCCTTCTCCTACCTCAGAACAGTTAGGCACTACACTACAAGCTGTTCTTGAGCACTCTCTCTTACTCCATTACTAGAAACACCAAAAGCCTCCGATCTCCCTCCTCCTCCACCCAAATTCAAATCCCTCCGGGGAAACGTTAGAGGAGGACCCGATCTACTGTTCTACCAAGCCAAATCTCATTCCCCCTTGTATTCATCGAGAAGCTTGCTTCCTAGGGTTCCTTGGAAACCCTAGGTGGGCAAGAGGAGCCCGGAAGGATCCGGGCTGTGGATTTGCTCCGGGCAAGATTGTGAAGGTTTGGAGGCTACCTCAAAGTCTACCACAATTGAGTGAGCTATTCCTTCGTGGGATAGGCTCCGGAGAATAGGGTGAGCCTTCGTGGCGTGGGGAATCCTTCGTGGGACCTCCACCCCTCCAAACGTGACGTACCTTCTTGCAAAGGAAGGGAACACGAGAATACATCCTCGTCTCCGCGTGCTATCGGTTATCTCTAACCGAACTCCTTACTTGTGATTTAACTGCCTGTGAGAGCCTTCGTGCTCGAGTTAGTTGTATCCTCATATAGGTTGCTTCACCTAGTTTGCATTAGGCTCACCTTTATATTCCGCAAAGCCTAATATTGCAAAGAAAGAATTAAAATCTGTAGAAACCTATTCACCCCCCCCCTCTAGGTTTACCATCTCAATACTTTCACCCGCGCCCCCTATGGTGTGGGGCCCCCTTGGACCCCCTCCGGCCCTTCTCCGGCTCTCCGGGTCCGTCTCGGCAAAGTATTGACTTCCGTCTTCGTGGGGTCCAATTCCGAGAATATTTCCTGTGTAGAATTTCTGAAACCAAAAACAGCAGAAAACAGGAACTGGCACTTCGGCATCTTGTTAATAGGTTAGTTCCGGAAAATGCACAAAACGATATAAAGTGTATATAAAACATGTGAGTCTTGTCATAAAACTAGCATGGAACATAAGAAATTATATATACGTTTGAGACGTATCAAGCATCCCCAAGCTTAGTTCCTACTCGCCCTCGAGTAGGTAAACGATAACAAGGATAATTTCTGAAGTGACATGCTACTATCATTATCTTGATCAATACTATTGTAAAGCATATGAGATGAATGAAGTGATTCAAAACAATGGTAAAGAAAATGACTAAACAACTAAATCATATAGCAAAGACTTTTCGTGAATATTACTTTCAAGACAAGCATCAATAAGTCTTGCATAAGAGTTAACTAATAAAGCAATAGATTCTTAATAGAAGGTTTTGAAATAACACAAGGGAAGATATAAGTTTCAGCAGTTGCTTTCAACTTTCAACATGTATATCTCATGGATAATTGTCAACACAAAGTAATATGATGAGTGCAAATAAGCAAGTATGTAAGAATCAATGCACACAGTTGACACAAGTGTTTGCTTCTAAGATAGAAAGAAGTTGGTAAACTGACTCAACATAAAGTAGAAGAAAGGCCCTTCGCAGAGGGAAGCAGGGATTACTCATGTGCTAGAGCTTTTATTTTGAAAACATGGAAACAATTTTGTCAACGGTAGTAATAATTCATATGTGTTATGCATAAAACATCCTATAAGTTGCAAGCCTCATGCATCGAATACCAATAGTGCTCGCACCTTGTCCTAATTAGCTCGGATTTCCATGGATTAGCATTGCATTACATATGTTTCAACCAAGTGTCACAAAGGGGTACCTCTATGCCACCTGTACAAGGGTCCAAGGAGATAGATCGCATTTGATCTCTCAATTTTGATAGATCTCAACTTGAGGACATTCATACCGAGACAACATAGAAAACAAATAATGGACTCCTCTTTTAAGCTTTAAGCATTCAACAACAGATAATATTCTCATAAGAGATTTGAGGATTAATGTCCAAGCTGAAACTTCCACCATGATACATGGCTTTGGTTGGCGGCCCAATGTTCTTCTCTAACAATATGCATACTCAAACCATTCAACTCATGGCAAATCACCCTTACTTCAGACAAGACGAACATGCATAGCAACTCACATGATATTCAACAAAATTGTAACAGTTGATGGCGTCCCCAGAAATATGGTTACCGCTCAACAAGCAACTTATAAGAAATAAGATACATAAGCAACATATTCTTTACCACAATAGTTTTTAAGCTACTTTCCCATGAGCTATATATTGCAAAGACAAGGAATGAAATTTTAAAGGTAGCACGCAAGCAATTTAATTGGAATGGCAGAGAAATACCACATAGTAGGTAGTTATGGTGGACACAAATGGCATAGGTTTTGGCTCAAGGTTTTGGATGCACGAGAAGCATTCCCTCTCAGTACTAGGCTTTGGCTAGCAAGGTTGTTTGAAGCAAACACATGTATGAACCGGTACAACAAAACTTACATAAGAACATATTGCAAGCATTATAAGACTCTACACTGTCTTCCTTGTTGTTCAAACACTTTTACAAGAAAATATCTAGACTTTAGAGAGACCAATCATGCACACCAAATTTCAACAAGCTCTACGGTAGTTCTCCACTAATAGGTTCAAACTACATGATGCGAGAGCTTAAACATGATCTATTTGAGAGCTCAAAACAATTGCCAAGTATCAAATTATTCAAGACCATATACCAATTACCACATGAAGCATTTTCTGTTTCCAACCAAATAGCAATAAATGTAGCAGCTTTTAACTTTTGCCATGAACATTAAAAGTAAAACTAAGAACACTAGTGTTCAATATGAAAAAGCGGAGCGTGTCTCTCTCCCACACATGGATTGCTAGGATCCGAATGTATTCAGAGAATGAAAATAACAAAACGAAAATAAAAGCACACAGACGCTCCAAGTAAAGCACATAAGATGTGACGGAATAAAAATATAGTTTCACTAGAGGTGACCTGATAAGTTGTTGATGAAGAAGGGGATGCCTTGGGCATCCCCAAGCTTAGATGCTTGAGTCTTCTTGAAATATGCAGGGATGAACCACGGGGGCATCCCCAAGCTTAGACTTTTCACTCTTCTTGATCACATTATATCATCCTCCTCTCTTGATCCTTGAAAACTTCCTTCACACCAAACTCAAAACAATCTCATTAGAGGGTTAGTGCATAATCAAAAATTCACATGTTCAGCAAGGACACAATTATTCCCAACACTTCTGGACATTACCCAAGGTTACTGAAATTTAATGGAGCAAAGAAATCCACTCAAACACAGTAAAAGAGGCAATGTGAAATAAAAGGCAGAATCTGTCAAAACAGAACAGTCTGTAAAGGCGAATTTTTTCGAGGCACTTAACATGCTCAGATGAAGAAGCTCAAATTGAATGAAAGTTGCGTACATATCTGAGGATCACTCATGAATTTTCGCAGATTTTTCGGAGTTTCCTACAGAGAGATCTACTCAAATTCATGACAGCTAGAAATCTGTTTCTGCGCAGAAATCCAAATCTAGTATCAACCTTCTATCAAAGACTTTACTTGGCACAACAATGCAATAAAATAAAGATAAGGAGAGGTTGCTACAGTAGTAACAACTTCCAAGACACAAAAAAACAGTAGCAAAATAAAAACATGGGTTATCTCCCAAGAAGTGCTTTCTTTATAGCCATTAAGATGGGCTCAGTAATTTTAATGATGCTCACATAAGGATAAGAGTTGAAGCAAAAGAGAGCATCAAAAGCAAATAAGAAACACTTTTAAGTCTAACCCACTTCCTATGCATAGGAATCTTGTACACAAATAAATTCATGTAGAACAAAGTGACAAGCATAGGAAGATAAAACACAAGTAACTTCAAAATTTTCAGCATGTAGAGAGGTGTTTTAGTAACATGAAAATTTCTACAACCATATTTTCCTCTCTCATATCAATTTCCAATAGCATCATGAACAAACTCAACAATATAAATATCACATAAAGCATTCTTATTCACATGCATAAAAGTATCATTACTCTCCACATAAGCATAATCAATTCTATTAGTAATAGTGGGAGTAAAACTATCACAACCATCATTGTAATCATCAAATGTAGGAGGCATATTGTAATCATAATAAACTTTATCCTCCATAGTAGGTGGCACCAAAATACCACTATCATTATAATCATCATAAATGGGAGGCAAAGTATCATCAAAGAAAATTTTCTCCTCAAAACTTGGGGGACTAAAAATATCACAACCAGCTTCCCCAAGCTTAGAATTTTCCATAGCATTAGCGACAATGGTGTTCAATGCATTCATACTAATAACATTGCCACAACTATTTTGCAAACAAAGTTCCATGGGTTTTTTAATTCTCTCTTCAAACACCTCATGTCCTAATTCAATATAAAGTTCATAAAGATCTCTAATTTTTTTGTTGTTTTCCATTAAGCCTAACTAGTGAAAAGAAAAACAAGAAACAAAAAGATGCAATTGTTGGATCTAAAGGAAATAGCTTCGAGCACTCACACACCGGCAACAGTGCTAGGAAATAGCTTAGTAGTCGGAGGATGTGAATACCTTTTACCTTATCTCCCCGGCAACGGCGCCAGAAAATAGCTTGATGTCTATGCACGCTTCTATTCCTGTAGACAGTGTTGGGCCTCCAAGAGCAAAGGTTTGTAGAACAGCAGCAAGTTTCCCTTAAGTGAATCACCCAAGGTTTATCGAACTCAGGGAGGTAGAGGTCAAAGATATCCCTCTCAAGCAACCCTGCAATTAAGATACAAGAAGTCTCTTGTGTCCCCAACACACCTAATACACTTGTCAGATGTATAGGTGCACTAGTTCGGCGAAGAGATAGTGAAATACAAGTAATATGGATGATTGTAAGTAGTAATTGCAATCTGAAATAAAAATGGCAGCAAGCAAACATGTAGCAGAACTTGTTGGAAACTGTGTTTCAATGCTAAGAAACAAGGCCTAGGGATCATACTTTCACTAGTGGACACTCTCAACAATGATCACATAATTGAATAAATAAATGCTACTCTCTAACACTCTCTTGTTGGATAACAAACACCATTCATTGTGTAGGGCTATAAAAGCACACCTCAAGCCGGAGTAAACAAGCTCCACAACATCCGGAGTTCATATTAAAGTAACCTCTAGAGTGCATAATAGACCGTTGCAATTTAGACCGAGTACTAACATAGCATACACACTGTCAACAATAGCTATGAAAGGGGGAATAGATCGCATCAATACTATCATAGTAATAGTTAACTTCATAATCTCCAAGAGATTACAATCATAACCTATGCCAAGTACTACATGATGCACACACTGTCAACATTACATCATGGAGGAGGAATAGAATACATTAATAACATCACTAGAGTAGCACATAGATTAATAGTGATACAAAGCTCATGATCACATAAAGATCACATGGGAGAGAGATGAACCACATAGCTACCAGTAGAGCCCTCAGCCTCGGGGGAGAACTACTCCCTCCTCATCATGGGAGATAGCAACGACGATGAAGATGGCGGTGGTGTCGATGGAGATGACTCCGGGGGCAATTCCCCGTCCCGGCGGCGTGCCGGAACAGAGACTTCTGTCCCCCGAAACGGAGTTTCGCGATGGCGGTGGCGCCCCTGGAGTCTTTCTAGAGTTTCGTCAATTGGTTTAGGGTTTTCGCGACAGACAGAATATATAGGGAAAGGGCGGAGTCGGAGGAGTCCCAGGGTGCCCTCACCACATGGCGGCGCGACCAGGGTTGGGCCCGCGCCCCCCTATGGTGTGGGGCCCCCTTGGCCCTTCTCTGGCTCTCCGGGTCCATCTCGGCAAAGTATTGACTTCCGTCTTCGTGGGGTCCAATTTCGAGAATATTTCCTGTGTAGAATTTCTGAAACCAAAAACAGCAGAAAACAGGAACTGGCACTTCGGCATCTTGTTAATAGGTTAGTTCCGGAAAATGCATAAAAACGATATAAAGTGTATATAAAACATGTGAGTATTGTCATAAAACTAGCATGGAACATAAGAAATTATAGATACGTTTGAGACGTACCTTCATAAATCAAGCAAAGTACCTCCAAGACATGCTCAAGCGCTTTGATATGAAGGATGCCAAGGGGATTGGAACTCTGATGCAACTCAAGTGTCAACTCACTCTTGACGAGGCCGGCAAGGCGGTGGATACCAAGCTCTACCATTCGATGATAGGTTCGCTTCTTTACCTTTGTGCCTCTCGCCCGGATATAATGTTGAGCGTTGGTATGTGTGCACGGTTTCAAGCAAGTCCGAAGGAAAGCCACCTTGTGGCGGTCAAAAGGATCTTTCGATATTTAGTTGATACCCCACACTTCGAATTATGGTACCCAAGGGACACGGACTTTGCTTTGATTGGTTTCACCGACTCCGATTGGGCGGGCGACAAGATTGATAGGAAGTCTACCTCCGGAGCATGTCACTTTCTTGGAAGATCTTTGGTGTGTTGGTCCTCGAAGAAGCAAAATTGTGTCTCCGTCTCCATCGCGGAAGCCGAGTATATTGCCGCGGCAAGTAGTTGTGCTCAAATCTTGTGGATGAGGCAAACCTTGCGGGATTATGGACTCGAGTATAGCAAGGTGCCTCTTTTGTGTGACAATGAGAGCGCAATCAAGATCGCCTACAATCCGGTTCTTCATGGCAAGACGAAGCACATTGAGATAAGGAACCACTTCATCCGGGATCACATTGCTCGCGGAGATATTGTACTATCCTATATTAGCACCAAGGAGCGATTGGCGGACATCTTCACGAAGCCCTTGGATGAGAAGCGTTTCATTGAGTTGAGGCATGAGCTAAATATCATTGATCCATCGAACTTTGCTTGACCGTCGTGCACACATACCACTCCTTACCGTTATATCTAGATGAAAGGCACGCATGAACATAGGGGGAGTGCGGTTTAAATCCATTGAGCTATCCCTCCCCCCATAATGCATAAAGAAATCTAAAACATTTGCTATTTGTCAATTAAGTGACTTATGAGCTTCATGTTGAGTTGTAGTCCGTGAGTCCTAGATACATCTACGCGACCTCACAACTACTATACTCTTACACGGTGGCTTCGGCCACCAACACCCCCTCTTTGAGGGTTTTTCGGTTTCTTGTGACCTTGTTTTGTCTTTCTTCTTTGCTTTCTTCTTGTTTTTGGAGAACCTCTTTCAAGCTTGCTATCTCATGATTTTTGCAAGCTTGGTTGTATGTTCTTTTTCTCCATCCTTCTAGTTCTGTTACCCTCCTTTTTGGTGTTCCGATGCCAAAGGGGGAGAAGTTCCTAGGTGGATGGGGACCTTTGTTGTTTGTAGCCGTGTGGTTCTAGTTGCTTATCTTGTCTTATGGCTACATCAACAACCCTATGGAGGCATCTTATTGAGAGTTTGGGTATTCTCAAGGCTATGGTATGATAACTTCACCCAAATCTCCGTGCATGATCTTATGTTGCCTCCATATTGTGCATATGCTACTTGAACATGTCATTTATCTATGTTGCATATGTGCTTGGTTTGTAAAAACTAGGGGGAGTGATGTCTCTAGAACATGTGTATTTGTATTCAAATACATATTCATGATATGCACATGTGTAGGGGGAGCTCCGTCGAGTTTTTGCAAATCTAAAGTACCTCATCATAATATCATATGTTATTGCCAACTCTTGTGTTGTCATCAAACACCAAAAAGGGGGAGATTGTAAGAGCAAACTTTAAACCCCAAGTTTTGTGTGATTGATGACAACACTTGAGATATCTCACAGTGTACCTTGAGTATCATTGTTAGATTTGCAAGAGCACGGTGACCTCGCCGGACACGTCGAGATCGGAAGACTGAAGTATAGTTGATAGGTTTTCCGGTTTTGTGTGTGTTTAGCGAGGTAACATGGTTGGAGAGAAAAAGGGAAGAAAACCAGTTTTAGCCAGACCGGTACTACCAGTACCTGTAGCGGTAGTACCGCTACCTCTATAGGTACCGGCCATGGTACCGCTCTGAGTCTGCACAGAGATCGACCCAGAATACGCGTTGCGGTACCCCTGCAGTACCTGGAGCGGTAGTACCGCTCATGAGCGGTAGTACCGCCTACGGTACCGCTTAGGTACCGTAAACGAGTTACGGCTGTACCGCCCTGGTACCGCTTCGGTACCGCTTTGGATCGAGTAAGCTCTGGACCCTGTTGCGGTACCTTGAGCGGTACCTCGAGCGGTAGTACCGCTCTGCGTCCTTTGACCAGATCTGGGAAAATTTGAACTCAGAGCAGTAGTACCGCTTCCCAAAAGCGGTAGTACCGCTTAGGCAAAAAATGGACATAACGGTTGGATTTGGAGGAGCCTATTTAAGGGCCCCTTCTTCCCCAACACGATTTTATCTCTCCCCCCTCTCTCTCCTCCATTGTTGCTGAGCTTAATCCTTGAGGATCTCCTTCCCCATCCAACCAATCTTGCCCAAACTTTGAGGATTGGTGGAGGAGACCCCGATCTATAGTTCTACCAAGAGAGATTTCACCAATACTAGCTATTCCTTAGTGGATCTTGGTGGTAGGGTTCCTTTAGTGGAGCATTGGAGAAGAGTTCCTTTAGTGGAGCATTGGAGAAGAGTTCCTTTGGTGGAGCATTGGAAGGGTTCCTTGGTGGAGCATTGGAAGGGTTCCTTTGGTGGAGCATTGGAGATGGGTTCCTATGGTGGAGCATTGGAGATGTGCAGCTATGGATTCTAGCGTGGTGATGTACTAGATCCAAAGGGTGTCGGGAGCATCCTTGTGTGTGGAGCTCGCCCCAACCTTGTGAAGGAATCACCGCCTCGACCGGTGCCTTAGTGGAAGAGGGAGAGCACCTTCGTGGAGCTCTCTCGAGGAAGAAGGTGAGGCCTTCCTTCATGGTGTGGCCTCCTAGTCTCTAGTGTGAGACTAGCACCTTGATACGTCTCCGACGTATCGATAATTTCTTGTGTTCCATGCCACATTATTGATGTTATCTACATGTTTTATGCACACTTTATGTCATATTCGTGCATTTTCTGGAACTAACCTATTAACAAGATGCCGAAGTGCCAGTTCCTGTTTTCTGCTGTTTTTGGTTTCAGAAATCCTAGTAACGAAATATTCTCGGAATCGGATGAAATCAACGCCCAAGTTCCTATTTTCACCGGAAGCATCCAGAACACCCGGGAAGGACCAGAGGGGGGGGCACTGGGCCCCCAGACCATAGGCCGGCGCGGCCCAGGCCCTGGCCGCGCCGCCCTATGGTGTCGTCGCCCCTTCGACCCTCCTGCGCCGCCTCTTCGCCTATTTTAAAGCCCCTGGATCGAAAACCCTGATACGTTCGACGAAACCCACAGAAACCTTCCAGAGCCGCCGCCATCGCGAAGCCAAGATCTGGGGGACAGGAGTCTCTGTTTCGGCACGCTGCCGGAACGGGGAAGTGCCCCCGGAAGGCTTCTCCATCGAGACCGCTGCCATCTCCACCGCCATCTTCATCACCGCTGCTGCTCCCATGAGGAGGGAGTAGTTCTCCATCGAGGCTCGGGGCTGTACCGGTAGCTATGTGGTTAATCTCTCTCCTATGTACTTCAATACAATAATCTCATGAGCTGCCTTACATGATTGAGATTCATATGATGATGCTTGTAATCTAGATGTCATTATGCTAGTCAAGTGAGTTTTACTTATGTGATCTCCGGAGACTCCTTGTCCCACGTGTGTAAAGGTGACAGTGTGTGCACCGTGTGGGTCTCTTAGGCTATATTTCACAGAATACTTATTCACTGTTGAATGGCATAGTGAGGTGCTTATTTATATCTCTTTATGATTGCAATGTGTTTGTATCACAATTTATCTATGTGCTACTCTAGCAATGTTATTAAAGTAGTTCTATTCCTCCTGCACGATGTAATGGTGACAGTGTGTGCATCCGTGTTAGTACTTGGTTTATGCTATGATCATGATCTCTTGTAGATTATGAAGTTAACTATTGCTATGATAGTATTGATGTGATCTATTCCTCCTACATATGCATGAAGGTGACAGTGTGCATGCTATGTTAGTACTTGGTTTAGTCTTTTGATCTATCTTACACTATAAGGTTACTAAAATATGAACATTAATTGTGGAGCTTGTTAACTCCGGCATTGAGGGTTCGTGTAATCCTACGCAATGTGTTCATCATCCAACAAGAGTGTAGAGTATGCATTTATCTATTCTGTTATGTGATCAATGTTGAGAGTGTCCACTAGTGAAAGTGTAATCCCTAGGCCTTGTTCCTAAATACTGCTATCACTGCTTGTTTACTGTTTTACTGTGTTACTACTGCTGCAATACTACCACCATCAACTACACGCCAGCAAGCTATTTTCTGGCACCGTTGCTACTGCTACTACTTATTCATACCACCTGTATTTCACTATCTCTTCGCCGAACTAGTGCACCTATTAGGTGTGTTGGGGACACAAGAGACTTCTTGCTTTGTGGTTGCAGGGTTGCATGAGAGGGATATCTTTGACCTCTTCCTCCCTGAGTTCGATAAACCTTGGGTGATCCACTTAAGGGAAAACTTGCTGCTGTTCTACAAACCTCTGCTCTTGGAGGCCCAACACTGTCTACAGGAAAGGAGGGGGAACGTAGACATCAAGCTATTTTCTGGCGCCGTTGCCGGGGAGGAAAGGTAAAAGGTACTCACACTCCGGATCTCGGCTACTAAGCTATTTCCCGGCGCTGTAAGTACTCGAAGCTATTTCCTTTAGATCCTGCAATTGCAACTTTTTGTTTCTTGTTTACACTAGTTTGGCATAATGGACAAGAATGAACTTCTTATGCTATTTCCTGATTTAAAACATGGATTGTTTGATGCGAAAATTAAAAAACCTATGGAATCTTATTTGCATGCTGGTAGTAATATTAGTATGAACGCTTTGAACACCATTGTTGATAATAATATAGAAAGTTCTAAGCTTGGGGAAGCTGGTTTTCATGATCTTTTTAGTCCCCCAAGCATTAAGGAGAAAATTTTCTTTGATGATACTTTACCTCCTATTTATGATGATTATAATGATAGTAGTCTTTTGTTACCGCCTGTTATGGATGATGAATTTGATTATGATTACAATATGCCTCCTATATTTGATGATAGCTACTTTGTTGAACTTGCTCCCACTATTACTAATAAAATTGATTGTGCTTATGTGGAGAGTAATAATTTTATGTATGAGACTCATGATAAAAATGCTTTATGTGATAGTTATATTGTTGAGTTTGCTCATGACACTACTGAAAGCTATTATGAGAGAGGAAACTATGGTTGTAGAAATTTTCATGTTACTAAAACACCTCTCTATGTGCTGAAATTTTTGAAGCTATGCTTGTTTTATCTTCCTATGCTTGTTACTTTGCTCTTCATGAACTTGTTTATTTACAAGATTCCTCTTCATAGGAAGCATGTTAGACTTAAATGTGTTTTGTATTTGCCTCTTGATGCTCTCTTTTGCTCCAAATACTATTTCTTGCGAGTGCATCATTAAAACTGCTGAGCCCATCTTAATGGCTATAAAGAAAAGAACTTCTTGGGAGATAACCCATGTGTTATTTTGCTACAGTACTTTGTTTTATATTTGTGTCTTGGAAGTTTTTTACTACTGTAGTAACCTCTCCTTATCTTAGTTTTGTGTTTGGTTGTGCCAAGTGAAGCCTCTAATCGAAGGTTGATACTAGATTTGGATTTCTGCGCAGAAACAGATTTCTATCTGTCACGAATCTGGGCTGTTTTCTCTGTAGAAAAATCAGAAAAATATGCCAATTTACGTGCGTGTTCCTCAGATATGTACGCAACTTTCGTTAGTTTTGAGTTTTCTGATCTGAGCAACGGAAGTATTTATTAAAAAATCGTCTTTACGGACTGTTCTGTTTTGACAGATTCTGCCTTTTATTTCGCATTGCTTCTTTCGCTGTGTTGGGTGGATTTCTTTGTTCCATTACCTTCCAGTAGCTTTGAGCAATGTCCAGAAGTGTTAAGAATGATTGTGTCACCTCTGAACATGTGATTTTTTGATTATGTACTAACCCCTCTAATGAAGTTTATGAGAAGTTTGGTGTGAAGGAAGTTTTCAAGGGTCAAGAGAGGAGGATGATATACTATGATCAAGAAGAGTGAAAGTTCTAAGCTTGGGGATGCCCCGGTGGTTCACCCCTGCATATATCAAGAAGACTCAAGCGTCTAAGCTTGGGGATGCCCAAGGCATCCCCTTCTTCATCGACAAATTATCAGGTTCCTTCTCTTGAAACTATATTTTTATTCGGTCACATCTTATGTGCTTTACTTGAAGCGTCTGTATGTTTTTTGTTTTTTGTTTTGTTTGAATAAAATGGATCCTAGCATTCACTTTATGGGAGAGAGACACGCTCTGCTGTAGCATATGGACAAGTATGTCCTTGGTTTCTACTCATAGTATTCATGGCGAAGTTTCTCCTTCGTTAAATTGTTATATGGTTGGAATTGGAAAATGATACATGTAGTAATTGCTATAAATGTCTTGGGTAATGTGATACTTGGCAATTGTTGTGCTCATGATTAAGCTCTTGCATCATATGCTTTGCACCCATTAATGAAGAAATACATAGAGCATGTTAAAATTTGGTTTGCATATTTGGTTTCTCTAAGGTCTAGATAATTTCTAGTATTGAGTTTGAACAACAAGGAAGACGGTGTAGAGTCTTATAATGTTTTCAATATGTCTTTTATGTGAGTTTTGCTGCACCGGTTCATCCTTGTGTTTGTTTCAAATAAGCCTTGCTAGCCTAAACCTTGTATCGAGAGGGAATACTTCTCATGCATCCAAAATACTTGAGCCAACCACTATGCCATTTGTGTCCACCATACCTACCTACTACATGGTATTTTCCGCCATTCCAAAGTAAATTGCTTGAGTGCTACCTTTAAATTTCCATTCTTCACCTTTACAATATATAGCTCATGGGACAAATAGCTTAAAAACTATTGTGGTATTGAATATGTACTTATGCACTTTATCTCTTATTAAGTTGCTTGTTGTGCGATAACCATGTTCACTGGGGACGCCATCAACTACTCTTTGTTGAATTTCATGTGAGTTGCTATGCATGTCCATCTTGTCTGAAGTAAGAGAGATCTACCACCTTATGGTTAAGCATGCATATTGTTAGAGAAGAACATTGGGCCGCTAACTAAAGCCATGATCCATGGTGGAAGTTTCAGTTTTGGACATATATCCTCAATCTCAAATGAGAAAATTATTAATTGTTGTTACATGCTTATGCATAAAAGAGGAGACCATTATCTGTTGTCTATGTTGTCCCGGTATGGATGTCTAAGTTGAAGAATAATCAATAGCGAGAAATCCAATGCGAGCTTTCTCCTTAGACCTTTGTACAGGCGGCATAGAGGTACCCCTTTGTGACACTTGGTTAAAACATGTGCATTGTGATGATCCGGTAGTCCAAGCTAATTAGGACAAGGTGCGGGCACTATTAGTATACTATGCATGAGGCTTGCAACTTGTAAGATATAATTTACATGATACATATGCTTTATTACTACCGTTGACAAAATTGTTTCATGTTTTCAAAATAAAAGCTCTAGCACAAATATAGCAATCGATGCTTTCCTCTTTGAAGGACCATTCTTTTACCTTTTATGTTGAGTCAGTTCACCTATTTCTCTCCACCTCAAGAAGCAAACACTTATGTGAACTGTGCATTGATTCCTACATACTTGCTTATTGCACTTATTATATTACTCTATGTTGATAATATCCATGAGATATACATGTTATAAGTTGAAAGCAACCGCTGAAACTTAATCTTCCTATGTGTTGCTTCAATGCTTTTACTTTGAATTATTGCTTTATGAGTTAACTCTTATGCAAGACTTATTGATGCTTGTCTTGAAGTGCTATTCATGAAAAGTCTTTGCTTTATGATTCACTTGTTTACTCATGTCATATACATTGTTTTGATCGCTGCATTCACTACATATGCTTTACAAATAGTATGATCAAGGTTATGATGGCATGTCACTCCAGAAATTATCTTTGTTATCGTTTTACCTGCTCGGGACGAGCAGAACTAAGCTTGGGGATGCTGATACGTCTCCGACGTATCGATAATTTCTTGTGTTCCATGCCACATTATTGATGTTATCTACATGTTTTATGCACACTTTATGTCATATTCGTGCATTTTCTGGAACTAACCTATTAACCAGATGCCGAAGTGCCAGTTCCTGTTTTCTGCTGTTTTTGGTTTCAGAAATCCTAGTAACGAAATATTCTCGGAATCGGACGAAATCAACGCCCAAGTTCCTATTTTCACCGGAAGCATCCAGAACACCCGGGAAGGACCAGAGGGGGGGCACTGGGCCCCCAGACCATAGGCCGGCACGGCCCAGGCCCTGGCCGCGCCGCCCTATGGTGTCGTCGCCCCTTCGACCCTCCTGCGCCGCCTCTTCGCCTATTTAAAGCCCCTGGATCGAAAACCCTGATACGTTCGACGAAACCCACAGAAACCTTCCAGAGCCGCCGCCATCGCGAAGCCAAGATCTAGGGGACAGGAGTCTCTGTTTCGGCACGCTGCCGGAACGGGGAAGTGCCCCCGGAAGGCTTCTCCATCGACACCGCTGCCATCTCCACCGCCATCTTCATCACCGCTGCTGCTCCCATGAGGAGGGAGTAGTTCTCCATCGAGGCTCGGGGCTGTACCGGTAGCTATGTGGTTAATCTCTCTCCTATGTACTTCAATACAATAATCTCATGAGCTGCCTTACATGATTGAGACTCATATGATGATGCTTGTGTTATCACCAGAATTTGACCGAGTCAGAGGTGGGCCACGATTGAGATAGACTTGAAGATATACATGGAAGGAAGAACAAGAATTGGCCTTATACACGAAGTTGGGCTGAATTGCCCATGTATCTGTAATATAGTAGATCGCATCTTAGATTAAAAATTAGAGTTTTACTCGTGCACGGTTAGGTGCACGTCCGATTTAGAAAGTCCGCTGGACTATAAATATGTATCTAGGGTTTATGGAATAAACAACAACTCACGTTCAACCCAAAACAAACCAATCTCGGCGCATCGCCAACTCCTTCGTCTCGAGGGTTTCAATCAGGTAAGCGACATGCTGCCTAGATCGCATCTTGCGATCTAGGCAGCACAAGCTCCACGTTGTTCATGCGTTGCTCGTACTGAAGCGTCTTTGATGGCGAGCAACGTAGTTATCATAGATGTGTTAGGGTTAGCATAGTTCTTCGTATAATATGCTTACGTAGTGCAACCCTTGCATGTCTAGCCGCCCTCACGCCTATCTCAGGTGTGGGGGCGGCACCCTGCTTGTTCATAATTTAGTAGATCTGATCCGTTACGATTGCTCCTTGTTCTACAAGGATTAGTTTAATATCTGCAATAGTTAGGCCTTACAAAGGGGGGGAGGATCCAGCGGCACGTAGGGTGGCGTTCGCAAGTCCTAAACAGGATGTTCCGAGGATCAACTTCATTGTTGGTTTTTAGGCCTTGTTTAGGATCGGCTTACGAGCACCGTGCGTGGCCGCGAGGCCCAACCTGGAGTAGGATGATCCGATTATGCGGTGAAAACCCTAAATCGTCGTAGATCTCATTAGCTTTATCTTGATCAAGCAGGATCACCAAGTATTCGTGCACCCCGTACGAATCATGGGTGAATCGGCTCTTTGAGCCGATTCACAGGATAACCTGAGAGCCGATCGAGGCTCGTATTTAATGTTTACGTGTATGCCATGCAGGAAACTAAGCGAGGCATCCCCATCACCTTCCTGACCAGGTATAGGTCAGGTGGCACGCCCTTGCACTTCGCATCGCCGCGTGTGACCAGAAGAGCATTGCGGGCCGTCGCTCGGAGGGGTCTCAGCCAGCCGCAGCTCTAGGCTCTTCCCGGCTCTACTAGTGTTGACAGGCCGCGGCCCGCCGGTGGGTTTTGGCAGTCAACACATTCTGGCACGCCCGGTGGGACTATTCGACAATTCGACTGTGGTGAGAGGCTGGTATGAACTCTATTTGTTTTCATTTTGTACATATACTCATCCATGTGAGCATGCTTAGTTGGTTCATGTGAGGTATATGTCATTTAAAGAAAGTCTAGTAGTTCATGATCTCTCATGTTTAGCTCCAATCTATTAATATGAGTAGCATGTCATGGATGTTTGCTTGCATTGTTTTATTCATAAGTAGGTATGGCATTGTGGTATCCTCCTCTGAATAATTCATTTATATCGACTTGGCACATGCTCACGCATGCATATGACTGAACAAAAGTCAACTAAGCCTCGATGATTTAATTTACTTCAGAGTTCTTGTATCACTTTTATGCCTCCGTTAATTTATTTTGCCGCAAGCATGATTATGACAGTTACTGCTCTCTTGATTTGTTGCTCCTCAGTCTATTGCTAGCCTTCACTTGTACTGAGCGGGAACGCTGCTCGTGCTTCCAAATACCTGAAAACCAAGTTGTTCCAAAAGTGTCCACCATAAATACCTATACATGGCATTGCAAACCATTCCAAGTAAATTCTCATGCGCTACCTTTAAAACCTTCAAAATGCTTCTCAATTTGTGTTTATGTTTCATAGCTCATGAGGAAGTATGTGGAGTTTAGCTTTCAACCTTGTCATTTACTTTTGACGGACTCTCATATGGACTAGTGGCACATCCGCTTATCCAATAATTTTGCAAAAAGAGCTGGCAATGGGATTCCCAGTCCCGAATTAATTAACTTAAATAGACACTCCTCCATGGTTTGTGATTGATGGACGGCACCCGAAGGATTCGGTTAGCCATGGCTTGTGTAAGCAAAGGTTGGGGGGAGTGTCATCATCATAATAAAACTAAAATAAAAAGGCACTCCTTCATGGTATGTGATTGTTGGCAGGCACCCGAGGATTCGGTTAGCCATGGTTTGTGTAAGAAAGGCTGGAAGGAGTGCCACATAAATATGCAAATAATTCATGGGAGCCGCTCTTGGGAGTCCGGTTGGCGAGGTAGTTAGTGTACCCATTACCATTCGTTGACAACAACAAACACCTCTCAAAATAATTTTACTCTTGTTTAAAAAAAAAAAATGAAAAGCTCTAGCGCATGTTAATCCCTGCTTCCCTCTGCGAAGGGTCAATCTTTTATTTTTATGTTGTGTCTCCATCCTTTCTTTGAGCACTTTCTTGAGAGCACAACTGTCATTCTTAGTATAATATGCTTGTCTCAAAATATTATTGATTGTGGTATAACTTTGATGCTTTTATCTTTGTCAATCTCTATTTCTAGTCTTTCTATGAACCTCGGAGGTGCCTGAGCATTTATGTTTTGCTATTCAAATACAGGCAAGCGAGATACCACTTTATCATACTCTCTTATGAACATTGCAATCCTGCTTATATACATGATTCATGATGCTTATTATTAATTGTTGGTACCTCTCCATGATTGACATAGCTGTTAGATGATCTTATTTGCATGCATCTCATTATGAACTGCCTAAGTATTAGCCATAGCATGAGAATATATACATCATATGAGCAAATGTGTTCGTGAAAGTTCTTTTATCGCTCGGTTGTTAACTGAATTGCTTCAACACGACTGCGTGCGCATCGACGTCACAAAGGACGGGGTTAGGCTGGTCTTAGCCACCGGCCTGACAATATAGCAAGAGCAATCCTGTGAGTAAACGTGGCGAGGCCGATCCTTGGGATCGGCCCCAAGGAGCTATGGAGGAACATCGCAAGCCTTCATCGAGCGATTCAATCAACGTGGAGGCCGATTCCAGCAATCGGCCAAAATTATCTTCAGCACACGTTATGCCTATGTTCAACACAGGTCTAATGGGCAGTGTTTTTGCGTCGGCTGATGAGAGTAAACGTTAGTCCTACTAAAGCCGACGTTCAAAGATAGTGCCTTGGCTAACTACAGAGCCGATATCCGCAGTAACCTGGCAGATTCGGCTCGGGGGGCACCTAATCGGATGAGCATGTGCGATACATGCGCAGTAAAATATTGGGGGGCTGATAGAAAATCGGCCCGTAAAAAAAAAATTTTTTTACAGAGCCGATGCACAGCCATCGACTCTAGCACAGATTACACAGCAGGGTCTACCTTGGTCTTCAGTTCAGCTTCAAGGCCTTCTGCTTCCTGCTCTTCGATGAGCCGATTTTGGTGCCCAAACCTTTTCTTCGAGGATTTCCGACACCCTTCGGCAAGGTCGCCAGTTCAGCAGTACTGTCAGAGCCCTGTTGATCTTAGCTCATTAAGCCGTCAGTGATTCGTCTATGACATCGGCTTTTGACGGAAGAAGAGACGATCGATGGGGACAAGTTTGGCTGGCTCGGCATGGTGGAGGATCTGAATGTCTTCATCTTTATCCTCGCCTTGACTGAGGCTCGGGGGGCAGCTAATCTGGTAGACACTCTGTTTGGAAGCCGATTGGAAGGTCATCGGCTGGCCCGGCATCATAACCTTCTTCAAAGGCGGCGGATTGTTACAGGAGAAGACCATCAGTGCTGCTGGAAGGAATCTAAAAGGGGATCCATCATCGTTGACTCGTTGTACATCAGATCTCAAAGTCGTCAGTTGGGAGGATGAAGGATGGATTTTGGGCGACCGGTGCGTTATCATCGGCTTATTGAGCAGGTTAACAGATCATTCCCAAGCTAGGACCCATGGCATTTGAGATGATTCTCTCGTTGGGTTTCTCGAATCCGTACGTTTGAAATTCGAAGGTGGCATGGATACGGATGAGACCTGTTTGACCATGTGAATAGGCAATTATCGCGAGCCAATGCCCTACCATCGGCTTTCAGCACAGTGACTTCGTTTGACAATCGGCAAAATCAACAAGAAGGCAAAGTTGAGGGAGAAATATTTCTTCATTAATGAGGGGATTTCTTACAAAGACAAGAGCCGATTGCTCAAGGAAGAAGAGGAGGAGGACATTGCTCTGGATTGGGGTTTGTTGAGTGCCGATGGCCAGAACAGAGCAAGGAAGAGGCGAACTATTCGGTGCGGTTAAATATAGGGGATATGGTGGAAGATTCAATGCCACAGCAGTTCCCGAGGGGGTGATGCCCAAAGAGAAATAAACTGCCAAGTCACGCGGAGAAGTTGAGACGGCAGGGCATCATGATGAAGGACACTGCGATGGTTCTGCTCTGTCATGACATGGCCCGGCGAAGGAAAGCATAATGATTTTGGAAATGTTATTTCCAAAACCAGGGGGGCATGTGTTATCACCAGAATTTGACCGAGTCAGAGGTGGGCCACGATTGAGATAGACTTGAAGATATACATGGAAGGAAGAACAAGAATTGGCCTTATACACGAAGTTGGGCTGAATTGCCCATGTATCTGTAATATAGTAGATCGCATCTTAGATTAAAAATTAGAGTTTTACTCGTGCACGGTTAGGTGCACGTCCAATTTAGAAAGTCCGCTGGACTATAAATATGTATCTAGGGTTTATGGAATAAACAACAACTCACGTTCAACCCAAAACAAACCAATCTCGGCGCATCGCCAACTCCTTCGTCTCGAGGGTTTCAATCAGGTAAGCGACATGCTGCCTAGATCGCATCTTGCGATCTAGGCAGCACAAGCTCCACGTTGTTCATGCGTTGCTCGTACTGAAGCGTCTTTGATGGCGAGCAACGTAGTTATCATAGATGTGTTAGGGTTAGCATAGTTCTTCGTATAATATGCTTACGTAGTGCAACCCTTGCATGTCTAGCCTCCCTCACGCCTATCTCAGGTGTGGGGGCGGCACCCTGCTTGTTCATAATTTAGTAGATCTGATCTGTTACGATTGCTCCTTGTTCTACAAGGATTAGTTTAATATCTGCAATAGTTAGGCCTTACAAAGGGGGGGAGGATCCAGCGGCACGTAGGGTGGCGTTCGCAAGTCCTAAATAGGATGTTCCGAGGATCAACTTCATTGTTGGTTTTTAGGCCTTGTTTAGGATCGGCTTACGAGCACCGTGCGTGGCCGCGAGGCCCAACCTGGAGTAGGATGATCCGATTATGCGGTGAAAACCCTAAATCGTTGTAGATCTCATTAGCTTTATCTTGATCAAGCAGGATCACCAAGTATTCGTGCACCCCGTACGAATCATGGGTGAATCGGCTCTTTGAGCCGATTCACAGGATAACCTGAGAGCCGATCGAGGCTCGTATTTAATGTTTACGTGTATGCCATGCAGGAAACTAAGCGAGGCATCCCCATCACCTTCCTGACCAGGTATAGGTCAGGTGGCACGCCCTTGCACTTCGCATCGCCGCGTGTGACCAGAAGAGCATTGCGGGCCGTCGCTCGGAGGGGTCTCAGCCAGCCGCAGCTCTAGGCTCTTCCCGGCTCTACTAGTGTTGACAGGCCGCTGCCCGCCGGTGGGTTTTGGCAGTCAACAGCTTGTAATCTAGATGTCATTATGCTAGTCAAGTGAGTTTTACTTATGTGATCTCCGGAGACTCCTTGTCCCACGTGTGTAAAGGTGACAGTCTGTGCACCGTGTGGGTCTCTTAGGCTATATTTCACAGAATACTTATTCACTGTTGAATGGCATAGTGAGGTGCTTATTTATATCTCTTTATGATTGCAATGTGTTTGTATCACAATTTATCTATGTGCTACTCTAGCAATGTTATTAAAGTAGTTCTATTCCTCCTGCACGATGTAATGGTGACAGTGTGTGCATCCGTGTTAGTACTTGGTTTATGCTATGATCATGATCTCTTGTAGATTATGAAGTTAACTATTGCTATGATAGTATTGATGTGATCTATTCCTCCTACATATGCATGAAGGTGACAGTGTGCATGCTATGTTAGTACTTGGTTTAGTCTTTTGATCTATCTTACACTATAAGGTTACTAAAATATGAACATTAATTGTGGAGCTTGTTAACTCCGGCATTGAGGGTTCGTGTAATCCTACGCAATGTGTTCATCATCCAACAAGAGTGTAGAGTATGCATTTATCTATTCTGTTATGTGATCAATGTTGAGAGTGTCCACTAGTGAAAGTATAATCCCTAGGCCTTGTTCCTAAATACTGCTATCGCTGCTTGTTTCTTTGTTTCTTTGCGTTACTACTGCTGCAATACTACCACCATCAACTACACGCCAGCAAGCTATTTTCTGGCACCGTTGCTACTGCTACTACTTATTCATACCACCTATATTTCACTATCTCTTCGCCGAACTAGTGCACCTATTAGGTGTGTTGGGGACACAAGAGACTTCTTGCTTTGTGGTTGCAGGGTTGCATGAGAGGGATATCTTTGACCTCTTCCTCCCTGAGTTCGATAAACCTTGGGTGATCCACTTAAGGGAAAACTTGCTGCTGTTCTACAAACCTCTGCTCTTGGAGGCCCAACACTATCTACAGGAAAGGAGGGGGAACGTAGACATCACACCTCCTCAACGCAGACGTACTTCCTTTAGTGGAAGGAACTGCGGGAAACAAACCTCGACTC
This sequence comes from Lolium perenne, assembly GCF_019359855.2. NCBI lineage: Eukaryota > Viridiplantae > Streptophyta > Magnoliopsida > Poales > Poaceae > Lolium > Lolium perenne. The sequence goes on from NC_067247.2 coordinate 221,747,276, forward strand.
GCCTCGCGCCCCCCGGTTGTCTCGCTCCTTACTCTCGTTATCTTGTTGATTCCTTTACTTGTTGCCCTTGTCCGATATTCATTGTAGGATCACCCCTATTGCTAAAGTTCTCACCTTTTCCTTCCGTTGCATAAAAATTGAAAAAGACTAAAACTTGCCGTAGCGCCATTCACCCCCCCCTCTTGTTCGCTACGATCCATTCAATAAGTAATAGCACTTAAGCAGTATAAAGTTCTCATCAATCAAAGTATCGTTTAGGAACAAGTTCACCTGTTGTTTAAGTAGCTTCGCACGAGCCCTTGTAATAGGTCCAATCCTAACTTCATTGGACTTGAGCTTCACAGCAGCTTCATCTTCATCTTGCAATGACGGAGGTAGTGTTGTGGTAGGGATGTCCTCATCATCTCCCCCCCCCCCCTTCAAAAGGCGTCGACCTCGACGCTCCAAGGTCTTCTCCATCATATGGTGTCAAATCAGCAACATTGAATGAATTACTGAGACCAAACTCATCATTTGGAAGATCTATTGAGTATGCATTATCATTGATCTTGGCAAACACTTTGTAAGGACCAGCACCACGAGGAAGCAACTTGGACTTCCATAGCTTCGGGAACCTATCCTTGCGAAAATGTACCCAGACCATATCACCAGGCTTGAACAATATCTCCTTACGCTTCTTATTCATCCTTGCAGCATTGCTCTTGCCTTTCATCTCTATCAACTCTTTAGTCTTCACATGAATCTTGCGCACAAAATCTGCCCTCTTGGATGCCTCCATATTAACTCTCTCATGTATGCGTAGAGGCAACAAATCAAGCGGAGTAATGGGTTTGAAACCATACACCACCTCAAAAGGACACAACTCTGTGGTAGAATGTACTGCCCTGTTGTAAGCAAACTCCACATGCGGCAAACAATCTTCCCACTCCCTTAAGTTCTTCTTGATCATGGATCTCAATAGTTGTGACAAGGTTCTATTCACCACCTCAGTTTGACCACCAGTTTGGGGATGACAAGTAGTACTGAAAAGTAGCTTTGTCCCCAGCTTTCCCCAAAGTGTCTTCCAGAAGTAGCTCATAAACTTCACGTCACGATCAGAAACAATAGTCTTCGGGACTCCATGTAGTGGTACAATCTCCCTGAAAAACAGGTTAGTAATATGCGACGCATCGTCGCTCTTGTGGCAGGCAATAAAATGTGACATCTTAGAGAATCTATCCACTACCACAAATATAGAATCATGGCCTCTTTTAGTACGCGGCAAACCCAACACAAAATCCATACTTATATCTTCCCAAGGTGTAGTAGGTGCCGGTAAAGGAGTATACAAACCGTGAGGCTTCAGCTTGGGCTTGTTGCAAGTAATGCATCTCTTCACATACTTCTCCACATTCCACCTCATCTTTGGCCAATAAAAGTGGTCAGCTAGCATGAGTAGCATCTTCTCACGCCCAAAGTGACCCATCAAACCTCCAGCATGTGATTCCTGCAATAAGAGCAAACGCACAGACGATTCTGGAACACATAGTTTGTTAGCTCTAAACAAGAACCCATCATGTATGTGATATTTTTCCCATGCTTTACCAATAGCACACAAGCGATATGGTTCAGCAAAATCATGATCAGTGGCATACAAATCACATAATATCTCTAATCCAGGAATTTTAATATCAAGTTGAGTTAATAGCATATTCTTCCTAGATAGAGCATCAGCAACAGTATTATATTTTCCCTTCTTATGCTTAATAATGTATGGAAAAGACTCAATGAACTCAACCCACTTAGCAAGACGCTTATGCAAAGTAGATTGGGCTTTCAGATATTTCAAAGCTTCATGATAAGAATGTATGGTAAATTCTTTTGGCCACAAATAATGTTGCCAAACCTCAAGAACTCTAATTAAAGCATACAATTCTTTATCATATATTGGATAGTTCAACTTAGCACCAGAAAGTTTCTCAGAAAAATATGCAATTGGGTGACCCTCTTGCATCAACACACCACCAATTCCAATACCACTAGCATCACATTCAATCTCAAATTGCTTATTGAAATCAGGAAGTGCAAGCAACGGTGCAGAAGTTAAAAATTGTTTCAGTTCATCAAATGCATGATCTTGGGCTGCGCCCCACTAAAAAACAACACCCTTTTTAGTCAAATCATTCAAAGGTGCAGCAATAGTACTAAAGTTGGGCACAAATCTTCTATAAAACCCAGCTAGACCATGAAAACTTCTTACTTGACTCACATTCATAGGAGTAGGCCAATTTTCAATAGCTTCAATTTTAGACTCATCTACTTCTACTCCATGCTTAGAGACAACATAACCCAGAAATATGACCTTATCTTTGCAAAATGTGCACTTCTCAAGATTACCATAGAGTTGATTATCACGCAACACTTGCAAAACATGTCTAATATGTATAGTATGATCAGATTCATTGCGGTTGTAGATTTATATGTCATCAAAGTACACAACCACAAACTTGCCAATAAAATCACGCAAAACATGGTTCATCAGCCTCATGAAAGTGCTAGGTGCATTAGTTAAACCAAAAGGCATTACTAACCACTTATATAAACTAAATTTCGTTTTAAAGGTTGTTTTCCATTCATCCCCTTCTTTCATCCTAATTTGATGATAACCACTACGCAAATCAATTTTAGAGAAAACAGCAGCACCACTCAATTCATCTAGCATATCCTCTAAACGGGGAATAGGATGATGATAGCGATTAGTAATGTTGTTTATCGCTCTACAATCTACACACATGAGCCAAGTACCATCTTTCTTAGGAACTAGAATAACAGGAACAACACAAGGACTAAGCCTTATGCGGATATAACCTTTGTCGAGTAGCGCTTGTACTTGCTTCTGTATCTCTTTCGTCTCTTCGTGATTCGTTCTATATGGCGCCCTATTGGGCAGCGAGGCGCCGTGGATCAAGTCAATTTGATGCTCAATACCACGCAATGGTGGTAGTCCTGCGGGCACCTCCTCCGGAAACACGTCACTGAATTCCTGCAACACATTAGAAACACCAAGAGAAATCGGGGTCATGTCGTTAGAAACCAAAACCTCACCCTTGTACATAAGCACAAGAGGCATGGCTGTAGGATCCTCACTAAATTCTCTCATGTCCTCTTTGGTGGCTAGTAAAACTAAGGAATTCACTCACTCACTTTTCGTTATATCACTCACGGCATTACAATTATCTCGCCTATCTAGAGATGCATCCACCAAGTTTACTTCAATTTTATGACGAGACTCATTGACAATTTGTTGCGGTGACATAGGCTGTAAATTGATTTTCTTGCCCTTGAACTCCAAGTGATATGTATTGGCGCGGCCATTATGTTGCACAGAACGGTCATATAGCCATGGCCGGCCCAACAGTAGGTGACACACCGTCATAGGAACCACATCAAAGTCAATGGAATCCTTATACGGTCAATCTCAAAATCAACACGCACCATGTGGCTCACCTTCATCTCACCATTATTGCTCAACCACTGAATATAATAGGGATGCGGGTGCGGTAGATACTTCAGTTTCAGCTTGGCACATAACTCTTTGCTTGCTAAATCGCGACAACTTCCGCCATCAATAATAACCTTGCAAGCTTTATGAGGACCAACAAGTGCCTTTGTTTGGAACAAATTACAACGCTGTGTAGATGCACTAGGCTGCACATTGAGAACACGCTGTGACACAACTATAGTTTGAGCTTCAGAAGGATAAGCATCAAAACTATCGTTGTCATAATCATCATCTTCCAGAGGATCCTATCAGCATCGTCTCAAGTTTCATATTCATTGTCCTCATTAATGATCATAACTTTGCCGTTAGGACAATTGTTGTGGGTATACTTCATGGGTGTACCGTCGACAGTGCCTAGATCCAGCAAGCCCTGGTGGCCCATAGATGGTGATGTGGCATGTGGCCCATCGGGCGGCCCATTTGCTGTTGATCCTGAAGGATGAAGTCCGGCCCAGGAGAGGGAAGCCGGATCCAACCGACCTTTGGAGGAACCCGGATCCATGGAGGCCCATTAGGAACCCGGATCCGGTACGACGTATAAGGGAAGGTGGATCCTTGATGTACACGGCAAGACATTGTACCGTAGTTAGGCAACCTGTAATCCAGCTAGGACTCTCCATGTAAACCCTAGATCCGTGCGCCTTTATAAGCCGGATCCCGGGAGCCCTAGAGGCACAACCACAACTCATTGTAACATCGCGAAAGCGCCCAGATAATTCCAGACAAGCAGCAGTAGGCCCTGTCATCGTGCAGGTGTTCCGAAGCTGGGTAAATCGCGTACCACCATCCCGTGTGCACTCCGCCCTATGGCCCCTACTTCTTCTCCCCCTTGTGAGGATCCCTCCTCCGAGGCACCGTCAATTAGGCAACGACAGTTGGTGCCCACCGTGGGGCCTGCGGCGTCTGGAGGCCGGAACCGGGAGGGTTCCGCCATGGGAAGCTACGATGACACCATCGCTGTGGGGCGCGTCCTTTACGCCGGAAACCTGCCGATCGTCCCTCCGGATGAGTGCTGGATTCTGGCTAAGACAAACCCCGTCAAGCTCTCCATCGTCCCAGTTGGCGGCATACACATCTTCATCGGGGAAACCGTCGATTCCGATGGAAACCCACTGGTAAGTAACGCTGACGCGACCGCCGCTGAGCAGGACGCAGTCGCGAAGATCCGATCTGAGATGCAGGAGCTTCCCAAGGAAGATTCCGCCTTGGATCTGGAAAAATCAAAACCCACCCAATCTGCCCCTGTGCAGGAAATAACGATGGAAGACCAATGCAGATCCGCCTGGGTCTCCCAGGTGTTAGAGAAGCAAAGGTGTCACTTCGTACACTTCTTGGCCCATACCGCCGGAACCGCCCCTCAGGCAGCCGGAGCTGGTCCCGAGCAGGTCGAGGCACCGGAAAACAACGCTGCTCCGGATCAGCAGGAGGCTGTTAGAGAAAGCGGAACTCCGGTTGAAGAGTCGATCCTGGGCAACCTAAGCCAAATTTCCGGGGATACCCCCTCCATGGATACTGAAGAGTTCGATCGCAAGGTGAAGGAATACGGATACGGTGACCAACCTGAAGTTGAATCCGCCCAGCCTAAACAGGTTCTCGCAACCTTGGCGGCGCTGGATCAACGCGAATCAGAAGATGAAAACACCCACTCCGATCCATAGCCATCCCGTGAAGGATCTCCGTTTTTGCGGGAATGACCGCATAAGGAAGTCCTGTCCCCTGAGGAGATGGTTGAACAAGCAGGCACGGATGCAATTTATCACTCGGATATTCTCAACAAACCCATTACTCCCGAAGACGCAGAAGTGCTAGAAGCCAAGAGACTGGAGATGCTGGCCACAGCCAAGAAGTTTGCGCAAACCGCAACCGCAATGCTTGACGAGAGGAAGGAAGCCACGATTTTCGTAGAAGGCTTTCTCCAGCGCGAGAAGGAGGTGAACGAATCATTGGTGAAGGTCAAGCAACTCTGGAAGCATTGGGAGGACAAGATCGCTGAGGCTCAACAGGAGGTCGATAAAATTCAGCGAGAAAATATAGCTCCCCGTAAGATCACCTTCGCGACTCCGACCGAGCAGCAGCCGTACGCCACTCCAAAGGACAATATGAAGAAAGCTGCGGAGATCTTGAAGAAAAAGGACGAGGAAATCGACATCAACTACGTCTGTACACTCGTTGCCTCAGCTATGAAGCAGCAGAGCAAGGCAGATACTTCGCGCAAGTTGGAATCCAGCCCGGAGCATTGCATCTCCACCGCGCAGAAAGACGCCTACGACAATCGCCATCGTGATGACGAATCGCGAACCGGTTCCTCGGAACGCAGAAGGAAAACGAGAGAACACCCAAATCCAATCCCCATACCGTCAAAGACGCCTCCGTCAGATCTGAGAAAGGGAAAGGATGCAATGTACACTGGTAAGGAAAAGTACCGCAATCCCTCACCTCCGCCTAATGGATATCCGCGTCCTCCTCACCGCCGTAGTCCAGCCGGAAACACCAGGCCCCATGGGCCTGGCGGAATCAACATCCGCGACAACGCGCTGCCCTCAAGAAACAGGAACAGGGAGCGAACGCCGGAACCTTGCCGGAGCCAGATCAATGATCGCGAGCCCGAGCCCAGGAGGAGTCGGAACCAAGAACGCGACCCGGAGCCCCGCAGAAGCCGGAACGGCCATGGTAGCCAGCGCCAAGGCGAAGGTAGTCATCGAAGATGGAGCCAGCATCGCGAGGAGCGAGGAGAGTTTGATGGCGGAAGCAAAAGGTTGGATCGGCCCCCTCGCAGGTCTCCCTCACCACCACCTAGCGGTGGAGGCGGAGGTGGAGGCGGCGGCCGGAGATCTCGCTCACGCTCAAAATCCCCCCGCCACGGCTCGCGGGACGCGCGGGAACGCCTCAACGAATACAGAACGGACTACATCGGCCCAAAGTGCTTTGGCAGGATGATTCGAGAGGAACCAAAGCCAAGGATGAACCTCAAGCTACCCGGAAACCTGAAGCATTATGATGGCACGGAAAGGCCGGATACCTGGATTGAGGATTACTATAATGCAGTAACCTTTGCCGGAGGAACCCCTAATATTGCCTGCCGCATGCTTCAGCTATACCTTGTAGGTCCAGCCCGGATCTGGCTCAGCGACCTCGAGAAGAACTCCAGGGGCACCTACAAAAGGCCTGCCACAATAAGCGACTTACATGCATGTATCCAGAAGAAAGGAGAAACCTCAAGACACTTCCTCACACGATGGTTGGCATGCAGGAACGAGTGTGAGAATATTGATCACACCACTGCTATGCACGCCTTTATAGGTGGACTACAGAGGGGAGGATTGCTGCGGCACAAGCTCACTTGCTTGGCTAACGCAAATAAACTGACTTTGGATGACATGATCTCCATTGCCAGTGATCATACTGCCGCCGCCGACGACACAGGCGGAGATCTCCCAGCCACAGCAATTCCCCTGCACCAGCAGAAGAAGAACCGTGACAACGGTAACAGTAGCGGCCACAAGCGGAAAAATCCCCCTGATGACCAGAAGAGTGGTGGATCCGAGATGGTCGCCATTGCGTTCCAACGCGGAGGTCAAGGAAGTGGAAGAGGCCGCGGTCGCGGAGGTGGAGCCGGCAGGGGCCAGCAGCGTGGTGATGAAGTCACCGCTGCCGGATCCCACGCTCCCCAAACCTACGAAGAGTACAGGGACATGCCCTGCCTGGCCCATCTGGATCCGGCTACGGGGAAGTCCACTCACACTAACCGCAACGGCAAGTGGGTCAATGATCTGAAGAACGACCCAGAAGCAGGGTACAAGCGAGCCCGGAAGCACCGCCCACGCGGCAAAGGAGGCAAGGGCAAGAACAAGGACAAAGAGGAGGACAATTCCGAGGCGATGGACGAGGATGATAACTCGCCGGATCCCAAAGCAGGATCCGTAGGAAAATCCAACCCCTTCGAGAAAAAGAGTGTGGGCGCGTACCACACCTTCCTCGGAACTCCAACAGTCCGCGCCACCAAGTCAGCTTTCCGGATCCTGAACGCCACAGTTCCTGCTGTGCCGCAGTATGTTAGGTGGTCGGAAGTCCCGTGCACATTTGATAGGCAGGATCACCCTACCATTGTGCCAAAAGAGTGCTACGCCTTGGTTGTAAGTCCCTGCATAGACGGGTATGACTTCTCCAAGTGCCTCATGGATGGCGGAGCTAGCCTGAACATCATGTACCTGGAGACTCTGGAGCGGATGAACCTTACCAACGAGCAGCTCAAACACAGCAACACTGAGTTTCATGGCGTGGTTCCTGGTAAAAAGGCGAATTCCCTCGGCAGCATCACACTTCCCGTGGCCTTCGGCGATGTTCATAATTTCCGTGAAGAAAAGATCACGTTTGAGGTTGTGCCCTTCAAGAGCTCCTACCACGTCATCTTCGGCAGGCCTACCTACCACAAGTTCCACGCAAGGGCGTGCTACGTCTAGAACAAGCTCAAGATTTCGGGTCCCAATGGTATGATTATCGTATCCGGAGACTACAAAAAGGATCATGAGTGCGAGTTGGGAGAAGCCGCCTTCGCAGAGTCTGTGATATCTGGAGATGAGCTGAAAGGCTACAGAGCCGCGGTGGATCCGACTGAAATGCAGACCACCAAGAAACAGATATCCGAACAGAAAAATTCCTTCAAGGCCGCGATAGAGACCAAGAAATTCAACTTCAAGGAAGGAGACGCTACCAAGCAGGTCTCAATCGGAGCCAACATGGATCCCAAATAGGAAGACGCGCTCGTCGAGTTCCTCCGCGCTAACTTGGATATATTCGCGTGGCAGCCTTCTGACATGTCCGGAGTACCAAGGGAACTCGTCGAGCACTACCTCAACATAAACCCGGGGGCTAAACCGGTGAAGCAAGCTATGCGGCGCTTTGGAGATAAGAAGCGCCGCGCCATAGGAATGGAATTAGCAAAGTTACTAGAGGCAGGTTTTGTAATAGAATTTATCCACACTGATTGGGTCGCAAATCCCGTCCTTGTACCCAAAAAGAATTCTGAAATACTAAGAATGTGCATCGATTACTCTGGCTTGAATAAGCACTGTCCGAAAGATCCGTTTCCCCTGCCGCGCATTGACCAAGTCATTGATTCGACGGCAGGGGCGGAACTTCTCTGTTTTCTTGACGCATATTCCGGGTATCACCAGATCCGGATGAAGGAGTCCGACCAAAAGGCGACCTCGTTCATCACCCCATTTGGCACTTACTGCTATGTTACTATGCCCTTTGGCTTGAAAAACGCAGGTGCCACCTACCAACGTACGATGCAGCGATGCCTGAAGGACCAAATCGGCCGGAACGTGCACGCTTATGTCGAAGACATCGCGGTCATGACCCGGAAAGGATCCGACTTGATCAGCGACCTCACAGAAACCTTTGAGAATCTCCGACGGTACAAGATGATATTGAATCCGCTGAAGTGCGTTTTTGGCGTACCAGCTGGAAAAATCCTTGGCTTCATTGTCTCTAACAGGGGCATTGAAGTTAACCCAGAAAAAATCAAGGCAATCCTTTGCATCAAAAGGCCAACTTGTCTCAAAGATGTGCAACGACTAACTAGTTGTGTTGCAGCAATCAGTAGGTTTGTTAGCCGTCTTGGCGAGAAGGCACTACCCCTGTACAAGATATTGAAGAAAACAGAAAAATTTGTCTAGGATGAGGCAGCAGATGCAGCACTTCAAGGGTTGAAGGAAATACTTACCTCCCCACCTATTCTAGCAGCACCAGGAGAGTCAGAGCCTATGCTCCTTTACCTAGCAGCTACTAACAGAGTCATCAACCCCGTCATCGTGGTGGAGCGACAGGAAGAAGGACACGAGTATGGAGTCCAAAGGCCAGTGTACTACATTAGCGAAGTGCTTACGGAGTCCAAACAACGCTATCCTCACTTTCAAAAGCTAGCTTATGGAGTTTTCCTAGGCAGCAGGAAGCTGAGACACTACTTTCAGGAGCATCCAGCAACAGTCGTGAGCAAAGCTCCGCTGTCAACGATTCTCAACAACGTTGATGCAACAGGACGCACAGCGAAATGGGGCATTAAACTATCCGCCTTCGACATCAACTACAAAGCCAGGACTGCGGTCAAGTCCCAGGTCTTGGCAGATTTCATCGCAGATTGGACAGAAGCTCCAGATATGAATTTGGAGCCGGAACCAGACACATGGGTTATGTACTTCGATGGATCCAAGCAGCATCAAGGCTCAGGAGCCGGAGTCACCTTGAAGTCCCCTACTGGAGAAGAATTGCAGTACGTTCTGCAGATCCACTTCGAAGCTACAAACAATATGGCGGAATACGAGGCTCTGCTACACGGACTGCACATCGCTAAGGAGATTGGGATCAAGCACATCATCTGCTGCGGAGATTCCGACCTGGTGGCACAGCAAGTAGCCGGAACCTGGAACGCCAGAAATTCCGTCATGGCGGCTTACAGAGACGAAGTTGACGAGATCGCCAAATGCTTCCTCGGATACGAAGTCAAGTACGTCAGGAGGGACGATAACACAGCGGTAGACATGCTATCCAAGCTCGGATCCGGCAGGAAGCCAATTCCGCCTGGTATTTTCCTGGAGCATCTCCGGATACCCTCGGTGAAGGGCGCTAACCCGGAAAACCCAAAGGTGGCAGTATCTCCGGCTAGAGAAGTGATGACTATCATTCCGGCCTGGACACAGCCTTTCCTGGACTACCTCATTGATCAGAAGTTGCCAGAGAACGAGGTCCTTGCACGACAGATCATCAGACGAGCAAGATCCTACACAATCGTTGACGGACAGCTCTACAAACGAAGTGCAACAGGAGTTTTTCTCAAATGCGTCTCTAATCAAGATGGTATTGAGATACTCAGAGAGATTCATGCAGGGGATTGCGGGCAACATGCCGCCCCCAGGTCACTCGTTGCAAAAGCTTTTCGGCTCGGGTTTTACTAGCTCACTGGTAAAGAAGATGCTGACAAGATAGTTAAGACCTGCCGAGGTTGCCAGTACTACGCTACTCAACCAAACGCTCCAGCCCAAGAGCTGAAGACCATCCCTATAACCTGGCCGTTTGCGGTCTGGGGGCTTGATATGGTTGGTAAGTTAAAAAGATCATCTCCTGGCGGTTTTGAATACCTCCTGGTCGCTGTTGACAAGTTCAGTAAGTGGATCGAGGCAAAGCCAGTGAGAAAAGCCGACGGTGCTACGGCACTAAAATTTGTTTGCAGCCTCGTGATGAGATTCGGCATCCCACACAGCATAATCACAGGTAATGGCACAAACCTCGCACAAGGAGAATTGAAGGATTACTGTGAGGAAGTAGGGATACGGCTGGACCTTGCTTCTTTGGCTCATCCACAGTCCAATGGTCAGGTGGAAAGAGCTAATGGCCTCATATTATCAGGAATTAAACCATGCCTTGAAGAACTGCTCCGACGCGTAGCTGGAGCTTGGGCTGATGAGTTGGACTCTGTCTTGTGGAGTTTACGAACTACCCCTAACAGATCAACCGGATTTACTCCCTTCTTCCTGGTATACGGATCCGAAGCCGTGCTCCCCTCCGACATCATCCATGATTCACCGCGAGTCTCCGCCTACAATAAAGATACTGCTGACGAGGCCAGACAGCTATCTGTGGACTTGATCGAAGAAGCTCGGAATCTAGCCGACCAACGCTCCACCATATACCAGCAGAAACTCCGACGCTATCACAGTCGTCGAGTTCGGAACCGCTCTTTCATGGCCGGAGACTTGGTCCTCCGCCTTCGACAGGTGAAAGACCATAAGTTGCAATCTCCATGGGAAGGACCCTTTGTCGTTAGCAAAGTGCTTCACAACGGATCGTACTACCTTGTTGATTTCCGGGAGCTAAAGGATAGACCTGCTAACTGGTACCGGAAATGCAAGCGTGAGGATCCGGATGACATCTACGACAAGACAGATCGCCCTTGGAACATTGCACAGCTACGTCCTTTCCACACCTAGCATAATTTTCCGAGTTACATACTCTGTAATAGTTATACATGATTAATGAAATAAAGCTTTTGGTTCACTCTTCAAGTCTTCTACCTCCTTTACTTGTTCATTTTTAGATCGTGTATGTTTTCCGACTAAAACCGCAGAGCTGGACATTTCCGCCTAGGCGTGTATGAAAGTTGTGATTTTCAAAAATCGTCCTTTAGGACGTAAGCTTAAGTTTTCTGGTGGAAATGTTTTCTGTTGCGAACTCGTGGATTCCTAGTAGCGATTTCCGGCACCTTGGCTGGGGGCTTGTTTCCGCGGTTATTGACGGATTGCCATTGGGCTTCGTCGCCGCTGGCGAGTGTTTCCGGCTAAAGGTCTTCCGGCTTGCGGAAGGTCAAATGAGCAAGCCAGAAAACAACGAAATCAGCACTTGCTTTCCGACAAAAACGAAACATGCAAATAATATTAAAGGATTGCAGGATAAGTTGTTTCCGCACATGCATAGCTATTTCGTCCCTAGCTACTTAAGAATTTAAGTTATCTTACAAACCCACTCCGGGGCCAAAATGATGCAACATTGTTTCATTGTTTCACAGGATTTCTACTCGGAGGAATGATCCTCCTCAGATGCCACATAGGCGGAGCCATCGCCGTCGCTGGAGCCAATGTCGGAGTCTTCATCAGAACCTTCCTCGGACAGCTCAACGCTCGACCCGGAGCCTTCCGCGTAGTACTCCTGATCACCTTCCTCTTCGTCTTCCGCGTCTGAGAAGCCCTTGGGGAGATCATACTTGTGGTACCAGAACGAGTGATTAACTCGCCTAACTTATAGCTGATCAAACCCTTGGGTCTCCGAGAGGATGGAGCGCATGTTGGCACCCTTAGGGGTGTCGCACGCAATATCCGCGAAGTTCAAAGTGGGGAAGTGCGCCTTGCAGGTGGCTAAGACAAGGGAGGCAACTCCGCGAGCAGAAGACTCTTGCCACTCTTTGATGAACTCCGGCACCTGCTTCATCAGCTTTGACATAGTGTCAATCACTATGGTCTTGGCTCTCTTCAAAGACAGGGTCTTGGCGATTCCGCGACATGCTGCGAACAGCTCATCAATGGAACTCCGCGCTTCATCGTATGCCTCCGTCCTCTTGAGGGCTGACTCCTTGGTCCACTCAAAGCCAAGGCTCGCTGTGAAAATTGGGGATCAGTTTCCTTCGCGGACAAAGCAACATATGATGAAGCCGGAATTACAACATAAAGGATGCTTACGGAAGATCATCTTGTCAATAGCCTCCGCCTCCGCTTCTTGAACCTTATTTTTGGCCACTAAGGATGTTACCCTTTGTTGGCTCTTCTTCAGTTTGTCAGCGAGTTCCGCTATGTCGCGGGCATGCTTTTCTGAGAGCTCCTTCCTCGCCAAATTCTCCTTCTCGGAGGATTGTTTAATAAAAGCCTTGAGGGATTCGTTATCCGCCTCGAGCACTTGGACTTTGGCGGACAGGTCATCGAAGGCGGAGTGCTTGGCAGTTTCTTCTGCAGGTGGAAAATCACACATGTTATGCATCATGAAAGATTATAGCAAAATGCAAATCCAACCCGGAAATCTTACCATTTAGGCGGGTCTCCAAGTGCTTTATAGCCTTTTGGCTATTTTCCGCATTCTGGCGCAGCCCCTCTATCTCCGTCATTTGCTCCAGCACGTGGATGTGCAGGTCTTCGTGCAGCTTCCGCGTGTTCTGAAAGGCAGACAGGAGTTAGCCGGATATTCAAAATTCTGGGGGCTGGCGAGGAGTTCAAAGTCTTGGGTTGATAAAATTTTAAATCTCCACCTAAGGTACATATCGAAGAAAGCATCGGCTAACACATGTTACACGGAAAAAATGTCTAACCCAATGCTTGGGGGCTAGTGTTACCTGGCGCACGTTCTTGTGCTTAGCAAAGAAGACCTTGAGATCACTCTCGAGGTCGGAGAGCTCTTGCATTTCCGTGTTCGCAGGCCCCCACACCTGGTCCATCATGGCGGAGACCTCCGCGTGGCGTTGTGAGAGGGGGACCTTTTGCAGAGTCGGAAATAGTTCAGGGTGAGTTTGGGGCGTGCCAGTGGCATGAATAAGCTTCACTTTTTGCTCATATTGCTCGGCTGTAGGCTCGGCGGAGGTGGCAGTTGGCTGCTCAGGCGGAGGTGCAGAGGAGGATGCGCCCTTGCCGGAATCGCCATGGCCAGCTGGGTCTTGGGAAGGTCATCAATGTTGATGACGTCCTTGGGATCCGGCTTGGTGGCAGAGGAGGCCTTGGGCGGAACCTCGACCTCCGGTGTAATGGGGATGGAAGCCGGAGATGGCTTGACCTTCTTATTGAGGACTCTTGGGGCCTTGGGGGGCTGGCTTCCGGAACTTTTGTTGCGCAAAGGAAAAAAAACATAATGACTAAGTATACACTTGCTTGTGATGATAGAAGGATCTGAATTCGGAAATCGAGCACCTACCCGGAAGGCTTGAAGAATTGGTGGATGTCAGGTTGAGCTCTGTTGCTGGTGTCGATGAGCTTGAGGCGCTTCTTTTCCGCCTCCGCCTTGCGAGTGGCCGCGGTGCTAAGAACTTCGCGGCCACGTTTGGCTGCAGGGCTGGAGGGAGCTGCCCTCTTTCTCTTGGGAGGACGCGGAACCTCGGGAGCCTCCGCCTCCGATGCGGCTTCCGGATCGGTGGTGCCAGCGTGAGGGACTCGAAGGAGAGTTACGAGATCTCCTTCCTCGAGGGCTTCGAGCTATATCAACGAGCCAACACTTAGACAAAATTCTGATGGTGAAGGAATCAAGGGTTGAGTCAAGGCAGCATACTGCGGTCCCGGAGCCGTCGGTGTGGATGTCCTTGTTACACACGTGAACATGAAGATCACGCGGAATCTTGATCAGGAGTCAGATCCTCTTGTCGATAGCGTCGGCGGAGAGGTTGTCCTTAGAGGCGCGCATAGGATCGTCGCGCCCCGTGTATTGGAACATCAGGCGGTCCCGATGCTGAAGTGGTTGGATCCGCTTGGTGAACCAGGACATAGTGAGGTCCTTCCCTGTCAGGCCTTCCTCCATCAGCTTGCAGATCCGCCTAACTGATCGAGTCAGCTGAGGCGACTCGGAAAGATGAGGGCACTGTGTCCAGGCCGGAATATCGCTGGCGGGGCTGTTCTTGAAGGGCGGCAGCATCTTTTCGCTCGCTGGGTCGGAGACATCCTTCAGATAGAAGAAACCTCCGGACCAGTACCGCACGGATTCGTGGCGGTCGGTTGGAGGGTAGACGCGGCCCGGGCGGAGCATGAACGTGATGGACCCACAAGTGGCCAACTCGGAGGTCTGTCGGATCTTCTCCTTCTTGACGGAGAAATAATATTGAAATGGAGGAAGTTCGGGAGATACCCGGAGATGGCCCTCGCAGAGAGTGACATGGTTGCTGATCGCCAAGACGCTGTTTGGCGATATGTTGTGGGGCTGCAGCCCATATACCTTCAGGATTTCCGAGAATAAATCTGATGGCGGAAAAGGAGAAGCCACGTTCCACCAGCGCCTTGGTCACCACCATCTCATTATCCTGGGGGGCTGGAGCCAGAGAACCCGGAACTGTTCGCCAGGATCCGGGCCTCAGGAAGCCTTCCGCCTCAAGGTTCTTGTAACATCCCAAGTTTTCAATAAAAGAAGCAAGAGAGAGTTTCCAAGAATCCAAAAATCAGAGCCAACAAAAACTTTTTCTCATCATATAGGACTATGCATATAGCTCACCTTATTAATTATTTGAGTGTGCACTTTCCATGATGATTGCTTGTGTGTTTACAATTACTCTAAAACCCTCACCATGTTCTCATGATCATCCAAGAACAAAGAAAAAGAAAATATAAAAATCAATTCCACAGACACATATGGCCTATGCCATTTTTGCAAATGTCTAACCTAGACCATTTTGGTTTGCACCATTGGTTGTAAATGGATACTAAACACTTATTAACACTTTTGGAAACAATCAAACTCAATTCAAATAAAATTTGAGCTCACATGTGATTATGGTCATTTGTGACAATTTCATCATGATACCCACTTTGAGCCCCTGGTTTTTGAGATTTCTCTTCTACACTTTGCCAACTCTTTGCACCTCATCCAAAACACCATCAAGGATAACAACTTTGCCCAAAACCATCACCTCAAACTATGTCTCAAATTCAAATTAGAAGCAAGCCAAGTGGAGACATTGAAACAAATACAAGATCATATGCAAAATGAGATTTTGCAATTCAACTCCATTTTGACCACCACCACCACCAATATACTTCAAATAATATATGATCACAACCCACCAAAAAGATTTGCAAAATTCAAAAATAAGTTTCTTGCGGGCATTTCATCAAACACTTGATATGCAGGGTATCAATTGTTGCCCATGCTGGAAAATGGAGAGGACCAAGTCCAAGCCCTGGCTCTCCCCTGCACCTCTGGAGCTTCCTCTCACCTCACTGCACCCTCTCTCTCACCTGCCAAGCACTAGAGCTGCTCAACTTGACAAGAACATGCCATGCCGTGGCATGTCATGCCACTCACCGGCCATCTCTCTCTCTGGTCAATTCTAGCACGCCCTGCCGTGTCTAGCCACTTCCTCTCACTCCCTTGACCATGACCAGCCACTGCCTCGACGAAGACTCGCATCGCAACGGGCAAAAATCGCCGTGGCCTGAGACGCCCAGACACGCCCATGCACGCGCCAGTGCGCGCATGGCACTCACCCTGGGCGCGCCAGAGCGTCAGCCGCCCGGAGCCCTCGCGTCACCTCCGCACTCCATCTCTCGCCAGTAGACGCGCCAGACGACCAGCAAGCTCGCAGACACCGTTGTTTGACCGCAGGAACGCCGTGGCCATCGTCATCGTCGACGCGACGCGCCACGGGCCTGCAAGCTCCTGCCGACCTCGCCTTCTCGTCCGAGCCTCGTCTTCACCACCATCACGCGCGTCAGCTTCGCCAGGACACCAGCAACCAGACGCGCCCACTCCTTGCCTCTTTGCAGCCCTAGAACGGCGACGACGACGGCGACCCTAGCCGAGCTCCACGGCCACCTCCCTCCACTATATAAAGGGCACTCCCCTTCACAAATTGAGCACGCCCACAGCTTCCTCTCCTCACACCGCCTCTCCTCGCCACCTTACCTCACTCGATTAGCCACCGGAGGCCACCAATCGCAAGATCCCTGCTGCTCACCGTCGCTAGCAATTGCCGGAGAAGGAGGCCGCCCCTGACGACACAACTGCTTCCAGGAGCTTCCTCATCTACTCCAACGTCGCGGCGCACAACTCCGACGATCGCCGGAGCTCCGACGACCGCTCCGACCCCCTACCTCCGCCTCCCGTAAGCCTTCCTCTCGCCGGAGAAGACGACCATCCTCGGCCGTAGATCTCCTCTCTAATCGCACGGCCGTTATTTCCCCGTACCGCTTCACGCGTTACAGCCCACAGACAGGTGGCCCCCACCTTGTCAGCTGGCCCGCTGCGAAGCTGGGCCGGCCCATTTCCCTCTCGCTCGGCACAGCCCTTTTATTTCCTGCTAGCCCATCTGTTCAAATTCGAAATTTCGAAATAGAGAAATAATGCAATCTGATGTAAATTTAAAATTTAATAGGGACAAATCTACTTGGCCAAATTTTACAAATTTTATTTTTTTGGAAAGCTTAGAATATTATCTACACAATGCCACTGGATTGACCCTAGATCTATTATAGAATTAAAGTAGCAAAATAAACAAGACATGGACTTTTCTGCCTTAGAATAATTATTAAAAATCAACCAAAAATGCTTTTGAGTTGATTCCAACTCCTATAATTCACATTTCACTTGTACTAATTGTTTATGCAAAAATATGCCATGCTTACTTTGAATGATCATGGCCTAGTTTAATTAAAGGACTATATGGCTAATTCTAGTCAAGGAAATTGTTCAAAACTATTAATAAATCATATGGGAGTGTTTCTCTCATTTAAATCTTGTCATGAGCAATTCAAAATGAGGTAGAGACTCTGGTCATTTAGGTCTCATATGAATTGTTGATGATATTAAATCTTTACCATCTTAGGATTAAATGGTATGAGGTGCTACACCTCATTTAAATCATTTTCTTAAATGATAAGTATGAAGAGGTTGACTTTGGTCAACCTAGGTCATATATTATTCATGAGAGAAAATAAATCTTAATAAGATAATGAGAGGAAATTATTTCTCTAAGTAATTGAAAATAACACATGAGTTAGTATGAGAGGAAATTATTTTTCTTAAATAAGAAAAACACATCCACCAACTTAATAGTAATGTGTGATGCTAGTTTAAGATGTGTGAATCATGTGTGAGCGTAGTTTAGTAAATAAGTTTAGTATGATGATTGTGTACCCCGTATTCGTATTTTAGACGCTAGTACTGAGGAGTATCAAGAGGAGGAGGAGGTCTACTTCCAAGGAGAAGAAGACCACTTTGACCAATTCCCCAACCAAGGCAAGATAATACTCTTGCAAAGTGCAAGCTCACCATGAGCAAGGCATTACCCCATTTACTTTATGCTTATGATCCTACTTCCCAGTTTTACTTTACAAGCTTTACTTACTTTTGTTTTATCAAAGTACTTTTTGATTCATGATTCACTTGGTTAGTTTTGGATTAGTACAAGAGTATCAAAGTTAGCCTAGAAGCAAAGCAGATTACTTAGTACCCCTCACACTTAGATGCTAGTGCTAAATTAAAATTGACTACTCAAGATGGGAACTTGTGTTTGTGAAATGATGATGTTGAAAACCTTGGAATGATGAGTCATTTCCATTGAAAGATTTTGAAGGTGAATATGACATGAATTTGACTTGGTGAAATGGCTAAAAACTGATGATTGAGTTGGATGCGATACCATTCCAATTTTTGAGTACCCCTACAATACCTGATTATGGGTAAGGCTTAGCTGGAAATTTATGTGTCTTAGTATGGGTTCCCTCTAAACAAGCGTCATAGAGGTTATACCGAGGCTTCCTCCGTTGAAAGTGAAATGACGTGAATTGAGGTGAATTGTACGGCCAAGCCCTGTGCGGTTCCCGGGATAACAGTTGGCTATCACCGGGAGGCCAAGCTCATGGGGAGAGGTGCCTATACTAGGGTGTGTAAGTGAAAGGTTAACGGTTGATGATCCGCGTACTGAGTTACGATTATTCGGGGTTTATCCCTGACGGATGCAATCAAATGTTGTGGCACAAGTGTGCAACCTCTGCAGAGTGTAAACCTATTCGAATAGCCGCGTCCGCGGTCATGGACAGTTGGAAAGGCCATACTGTTTCCGTCATCAGAATTTATATTTTTGTGACTGGTGAATTTTGAACTTGAATGGTGACTTTGAATTTTTGAATCACAACAGATTTGTGGGAATGACACTAATGTTCCCACTTGAGTTAGTTAGCACATGAGGAGTTATTTACTAAAATGTTTCTAAACTAAAATTCGCTTTATGCAAATAACCTTAGAGCTTAGAACACTCTCAAATAGCAATGTTAGTACTTACATTAGTATTAGTTTGCGAGTACTTCAAAGTACTCACGGCTTTGTCCCTGGCTATTCAAATGGCCAGAATATGAAGCCGAGCAGCAGTACGAGGATGACGACCAGCAGGACGTCTACCACAACTAGGAGCTTCTAACGTTAAGCGTTGGCCTGTGGACTAGAGAGTCCTTTTATCTTTACGCTTCCGCTATGGACTTGTGTTTGTTCGTTGATCAATAGATCAACTATTCGTGTAATACGGATCACGTGATTCAAGTTGTAAGACAATATGGTTTGTAATGAATGATGACTGTGATACTTAACTATTATGCCTCGCAACAACAATATTCCTGGGATTACGATGTATGACATAATTGGCATTCGGACTTAAAAATCCGGGTGTTGACAAGTTGGTATGAGAGCCATTGTTTGACCTTAGGAGACCCTAGTTAGAAATGGACGTTCTGAAAATTTAGTTTCAAAAACGAATAAAGTATTTCTGAAAAACTAAGTCTTTGCCTTCTATTTGAGTTCTTTGGAAAATAAGAAGTCATGCTCTTCCTTAGAAATGTACCTAAAATTTTGCCACACTTGTTCACTTCTCTAACTTAATCCTTCACTTCACTTTCAGATGGAGCCCGTGAACACGAAGTTTTACCAGCTCGGGAATGGGGGAAGCTTGATTTTCGAGCACGACCTCAACGCCCTTTCCGATCACCTTGATCGCCCGCACCCGGAGTTCCACGGAGTTCAGGTCATGGACCAGCCAGGAGGAGAGCTGCAGTGGATCATCACCGCTGACTTGAGGGGCAAGATGGAGCCTCCCACTTCTGAGAGGATCCTTTTCTCCTTCAGGGAGAGCAACTGGCTGGACGGACTTGCCCGCGCCCTTCAGCAGGGACTCGCACGCTTGAGCGGGATGAGCGGGGAGGCACTCAAGAGCCCTCGCGAGGCGTAACTCTGCTGGAGAGCCCATGGACATGCAGCCCCACCCGGAGCTGAAGCACCATGTGGAGCATCTCGACTTCATCCTGTACCACACTCAGCAGGACCTCGACCACGCGCGTGAGTACGCCAACCAGACTCACGCCCACATCATCGAGCAAGGCGAAGCCATCAAGCTACTCAACAACGATCGCAAGGCCCTCCGCCAGCAGTAGACGAAGAAGGACGCCACCATCACTCGCCTCCGCGCGAAGATAGCAGCACTTGAGGCCACTGTCAAGAACCAGGAGGAGCAGATGAAGAAGATGGAGGAAGATGGAGAAGACATTCAGGGAGGAAGCGCCTTCCTGAGTGACGACGACGACTTCGAGGAGGATGAGAACACCGAGGAGGAAGACTACGAGTTCCTGGACGCCGGAGAGGATGACCACATCCCCATAGATGTTGATGAGGATGAGGAGTAGTTCACTTGTGCACTATCGTAGGTGTGAGTTGTATCCCGCCCCATGTATCGTAGCTTGGAGAAGAAGGGTTCTTAAAACCCTTAGTGTGTTAGCTTGTAATGTGTGTTGTTATGAATGAATGTATGTTTGTGTTATCATGAAAAGACTTCAATTTTCAAACTTTTTAACTTGAACTCAAAACAAGCCATAGAGAATTTCTCTCTTATCTCATGATCTATCTCAATGCTCAGATGGCCCCTCCAACTCGCAACGCGAATCAAGACGCGATGATGCAGATGTTGCAAGTTATGCTGGAAGATAGAGAAGCAGAAAGAGCTGAAAGGCAAGCCAACATTGCAGCACTTCAACAGCTTGCCAACAACAATCAAGGCCATCATGATAACCCAGGATCAAAGCTTAAGAACACCCAGAATACAAACCCGCCAGTTTTCAGCAAGACTGAGGAACCCCTGGATGCAGATGATTGGCTCCAAACTATGGAGAACAATCTAGAAGTAGCTGGAGTTGAGGAAAATGAGAAAGTGCTGTTTGCCACGCACTACCTAGCAGGACCAGCAAGAGCTTGGTGGACAAGCACCCGTGCCATGAACGCAGGACAGTTCATGACTTGGGCAGATTTCAAGCTCAAGTTCAGCAAGTACCATGTGCCCCCGGGTCTGATAAAGAAGATGAGAGATGAATTCCGTGAACTGAAGCAAGGCCGGATGTCCGTGGTGGAATACCGCGACAAGTTTCTAACTCTGTCAAGGTACGCCCCGGATGAGACTGATACTACTGAGAAGAGGAAGGAAAGGTTTCTGAACGTCCTGCATGATGAGATGCAGACCGTGTTGATCAACATCCCCTTCGCCAACCTCGAAGCCCTTGTTGACTCCGCCATCCAAATGGAGGGCAAACTGCATCAAGCCAGCGAGAACCGCAAGTGCCACATGATGAACCAGAGTGGGCCCAGCAATGCCCCAAGGTATCGCCCCAACTCAAGCGGAGGTTTCACCTCCAGGAACAACAAGCCCAATGCACAGATGTCACGTCCGGGTTATCAGAACCGGAGTTGAGGAAACCCCAGGCCAGGAGGCCACTACAACAACAACTTCAACCGCGCTCCGCCGAGAGCCCCCAACAACAACAACAACAACAAGAACAACAACACCAACACCGCACCAAGGACTGGGAGCAACGCCATCCCCGTTGCAACCAAGGACAAGGCCACAATCACCTGCTATGAATGTGGAGTTGTGGGACACTACTCCAATGAGTGCCCCAAAAGGCTGGCCAAGCTCGCAGGCAACACCGCTGCACCTGCTCAGCAGCAACGCCGTGTCTCCACCGGCAAGAAGTTTGCCCCCAACAACCCAAACAACCGTGGAGGTCGCCTCTTCCACATGAACACCGAGGAAGCCCAGGAAGCACCAGACGTGGTGCTGGGTATGTTCTCTATTAACTCAATACCAGCAAGAGTGTTGTTTGATTCTGGAGCATCGCATTCATTTGTCACAGAAGATTTTGTGAGCACTAGTAAGATTCAACCAATCAGCTTGAAACATGTCATGATAGTTCAAATACCTGGATCAACAACTAAAGCTAGAAAATTTTGCAAAGATGTACCCATCAGAATTCATGAAATAGATTTTTATGCAAACTTAATTGTTCTGGGAACAAAAGGATTGGAATTAGTACTGGGTATGGATTGGATGTCGAAACATCATGGATTGATAGACTGCGCCAAGAAGGCCATCACCATGACTAGTAGAACCGGAATAATAATAGAACATGTGTCTGAAAGACTACCCAGAAAATTCACCTGCAACCAGAGTCTAGCCAAGCCAACCTTGGATCAGATCAGGTTCGTTTGTCGATACCCTGATGTGTTTCCGGAGGATCTACCCGGTATGCCCCCAGATCGGGATATCGAGTTCATCATCGAGTTAATCCCTGGAATAGGACCTATAGCCCAGAGAGCCTATAGCATGAACCCCACAGAGCTAGTGGAACTGAAGAAGCAACTGGATGATATGTTGTACAAAGGTCTGATTCGACCAAGAGCGTCGCCTTGGAGATCACCAGTTTTGTTTGTGGATAAGAAGGACGGTGCCACTCGTTTGGTTATGGATTACCGTAAGCTTAACGATGTCACCATCAAGAACAAATATCCCTTGCCAAAGATAGAAGACCTGTTTGATCAGCTGACCGGTGCCCAAGTATTCTCGAACATTGATCTGAGGACAGGTTACCATCAACTGAAGATCCGAGCAACAGATATTCTGAAGACTGCCTTTACCACCAGATATGGATTGTATGAATACAATGTCATGTCATTTGGACTGACCAATGCCCCCGCTTATTTCATGAATCTCATGAATAAGATCTTTATGGAATTCCTGGATAAGTTTGTCGTTGTCTTCATCGACGACATACTTATATACTCCAAATCAGAAGAAGAACATGAGCAACATTTGGAAGTGGTCCTAGAAACCCTTAGGCAGCATCAGTTGTACGCCAAGTTTAGCAAGTGCGAGTTTTGGTTGAAGGAAGTAGGATTCCTGGGACACATCTTGTCTGCAGGAGGTATTGCCGTAGATCCCGCAAAAATCAAAACCGTTAAGGAATGGAAAGCCCCAACCACCCAGACTGAAGTCCGGGCATTTCTGGGATTAGCGGGATATTTCCGCAGATTCGTGGAAGGATTTTCCAGCATCGCAGGACCAATGAATCAACTGCTGAAAAAGGACAAAAAGTTTGACTGGAATGACAAATGTGAAGAAAGCTTTCAGCAACTCAAGCTCAGATTAACCACAGCCCCAATACTGATCATGCCTGATGTCACCAAGCCATTCGATGTCTATTGTGATGCATCCAAGATTGGTCTTGGATGTGTGTTGATGCAAGGAGGCAAGGTGATATCATACCTATCAAGGCAACTGAAGCAACATGAACAGAACTATCCAACTCATGACTTGGAGTTAGAAGCCGTAGTTTTAGCCCTGAAGGTTTGGCGTCAATACCTCATGGGTAATCGATGCGAGATATACTCAGATCACAAGAGCTTGAAGTACATTTTCACCAAGAAGGAGCTGAACATGAGACAGCGCAGATGGATAGAGTTAATCAAGGATTACGACATGGAAATTCACTACCACCCTGGCAAGGCCAATGTGGTAGCGGATGCTCTGAGCAGACTGCCGTGTCAGTTGAACTCCATGATCGCAATAGAGCAACCCAGCCTGTATCAAGAGTTTGAACAGTTCAGACTAGAGCTAGTGAGCGAAGGATTCTTAGCCAGCATTGAGCTCCAACCCACCTTGATGAGCCAGATAAAAGAAGCCCAGAAGGGAAATGCCAGCATTGACGGAATCAAGAGTCAGATAGCTGCAGGAAAGGCACCGGGATTCACCATAGATGAAGAAGGAGTTCTTTGGTATAACGGACGCCTGTGTGTACCGTCAGATTCAGAGTTGAAGCAAGTCATTCTGAAGGAAGCTCACGATACACTGTATTCCATTCACCCCGGAGGAACCAAGATGTACCAAGACCTGAAGGAACAATTCTGGTGGCACGGAATGAAGCGAGAGATAGGAAGCTACATCGCCAAGTGTGATATATGTCAAAGAGTCAAGGCAGAATATCAACGACCCACCGGACTATTGCAGCCATTACAGATTCCTGAGTGGAAATGGGATTCTGTCGGTATGGACTTTATCACAGGATTGCCCAAATCTAGCAGAGGAAATGACTCCATTTGGGTAGTCATCGATAGGTTAACCAAAGTTGCACATTTCATCCCCATCAAGACCACATACCAAGGCCCAAAGCTAGCTGAGTTATACATCTCCAGAATAGTCAGCCTGCACGGAACCCCCAAGTCAATTGTGTCAGATAGAGGATCGCAATTCACCTCAAGATTCTGGCAGAAAGTGCATGAAGGACTAGGAACCCGTCTGAATTTCAGCACAGCTTATCACCCGCAGACTGACGGACAGACCGAGAGAGTCAACCAGATACTGGAAGATATGTTGAGAGCCTGTGTGCTACAGTATGGATCTAAATGGGAAGACTTCCTACCTTACGCAGAATTCTCCTACAACAACAGCTATCAAGCCAGCTTACAGATGGCTCCCTTTGAAGCCCTGTACGGAAGGAAGTGCCGTACCCCTCGGAACTGGTCGGAAGTCGGAGATAGTCAAGTCTTCGGCCCCGATATTCTCCGAGAAGCCGAAGAGAAGGTGCACAAGATCCGCGAGTACCTCAAGACCGCCCAGTCAAGACAGAAGAGCTACGCCGACAAGAGACGCCGAGATATGACATTTGAGATCGGAGATTTTGTGTATCTCAAAGTCTCACCCCTCAAAGGAATGCAGAGATTCCAACTCAGAGGAAAGCTCGCCCCCAGATATGTCGGACCCTTCAAAGTTCTGAGTCGCAGAGGAGAAGTTTCATATCAGCTTGATCTACCGGAAGAAATGTCCGCTGTGCACAATGTGTTTCACATCTCACTGCTTCGGAAGTGCCTAGAAGTACCGGAGAAGACCGAAGTGTTCAAGAACATCGACCACAGAGCCATTGATATCAACAAGGATCTAACATACCGTGAAGTGCCTATTCGCATCCTTGAAGAAGCTTTCAGGACCACCTGCACCAGGAGTATCAAGTTCCTGAAGATTCAATGGAGTAATCACACCGAAGAAGAAGCCACTTGGGAACGCGAGGAAGATATGAAGAAGGAATACCCAGATCTCTTTAGTACCTAGTTTTCTTTAGATCTCGGGACGAGATATTTTGTAAGGGGGAAGGGTTTGTAACATCCTAAGTTTTCAATAAAAGAAGCAAGAGAGAGTTTCCAAGAATCCAAAAATCAGAGCCAACAAAAACTTTTTCTCATCATATAGGACTATGCATATAGCTCACCTTATTAATTATTTGAGCGTGCACTTGCCATGATGATTGCTTGTGTGTTTACAATTACTCTAAAACCATCACCATGATCTCATGATCATCCAAGAACAAAGAAAAAGAAAATATAAAAGAAAATATAAAAATCAATTCCACACACACATATGGCCTATGCCATTTTTGCAAATCTCTAACCTAGACCATTTTAGTCTGCACCATTGGTTGTAAATGGATACTAAACACTTATTAACACTTTTGGAAACAATCAAACTCAATTCAAATCAAATTTGAATCAAATTTGAGCTCACATGTGATTATGGTCATTTGTGACAATTTCAGCATGATACCCACTTTGAGCCCCTGGTTTTTGAGATTTCTCTTCTACACTTTGCCAACTCTTTGCACCTCATCCAAGACACCATCAAGGATAACAACTTTGTCAAAACCATCACCTCAAACTCTGTCTCAAATTCAAATTAGAAGCAAGCCAAGTGGAGACATTGAAACAAATACAAGATCATATGCAAAATGAGATTTTGCAATTCAATTCCATTTTGACCACCACCACCACCAATATACTTCAAATAATATATGATCACAACCCACCAAAAAGATTTGCAAAATTCAAAAATAAGTTTCTTGCGGGCATTTCATCAAACACTTGATATGCAGGGTATCAATTGTTGCCCATGCTGGAAAATGGAGAGGACCAATTCCAAGCCCTGGCTCTCCCCTGCACCTCTGGAGCTTCCTCTCACCTCACTGCACCCTCTCTCTCACCTGCCAAGCACTAGAGCTGCTCAACTTGACAAGAACATGCCATGCCGTGGCATGTCATGCCACTCACCGGCCATCTCTCTCTCTGGTCAATTCTAGCACGCCCTGCCGTGTCTAGCCACTTCCTCTCACTCCCTTGACCATGACCAGCCACTGCCTCGACGAAGACTCGCATCGCAACGGGCAAAAATCGCCGTGGCCTGAGACGCCCAGACACGCCCATGCACGCGCCAGTGCGCGCATGGCACTCACCCTGGGCGCGCCAGAGCGTCAGCCGCCCGGAGCCCTCGCGTCACCTCCGCACTCCATCTCTCGCCAGTAGACGCGCCAGACGACCAGCAAGCTCGCAGACACCGTTGTTTGACCGCAGGAACGCCGTGGCCATCGTCATCGTCGACGCGACGCGCCACGGGCCTGCAAGCTCCTGCCGACCTCGCCTTCTCGTCCGAGCCTCGTCTTCACCACCATCACGCGCGTCAGCTTCGCCAGGACACCCTAGAAAGTCCGCTGGACTATAAATATGTATCTAGGGTTTATGGAATAAACAACGACACAACGTTCACCCCAAAACAAACCAATCTCGGCGCACCGCCAACTCCTTCGTCTCGAGGGTTTCAATCAGGTAAGCGACATGCTGCCTAGATCGCATCTTGCGATCTAGGCAGCACAAGCTCCACGTTGTTCATGCGTTGCGCGTACTGAAGCGTCTTTGATGGCGCGCAACGTAGTTATCATAGATGTGTTAGGGTTAGCATAGCTCTTCGTATAAACATGCTTACGTAGTGCAACCCTTGCATGTCTAGCCGCCCTCACGCCTATCTCAGGCGTGGGGGCGGCACCCTGCTTGTTCATCATCTAGTAGATCTGATCCATTACGATTGCTCCTTGTTATGCAAGGATTAGTTTAATATCTGCAATAGTTAGGCCTTACAAAGGGGGGGAGGATCCAGTGGCACGTAGGGTGGCGTTCGCAAGTCCTAAACAGGATGTTCCGCGGATCAACATCATTGTTGGTTCTTTGGCCTTGTTTAGGATCGGCTTATGAGCACCGTGCGTGGCCGCGAGGCCCAACCTGGAGTAGGATGATCCGATTATGCGGTGAAAACCCTAAATCGTCGTAGATCTCATTAGCTTCATCTTGATCAAGCAGGATCACCAAGTATTCGTGCACCCCGTACGGATCATGGGTGGATCGGCTCTTTGAGCCGATTCACAGGATAACCTGAGAGCCGATCGAGGCTCGTATTTAATGTTTACGTGTATGCCATGCAGGAACATAAGCGAGGCATCCCCATCACCTTCCTGACCAGGTATAGGTCAGGTGGCACGCCCTTGCACTTCGCATCGCCGCGTGTGACCAGAAGAGCATTGCGGGCCGTCGCTCGGAGGGGTCTCAGCCAGCCGCAGCTCTAGGCTCTTCCCGGCTCTACCGTGTTGACAGGCCGCTGCCCGCCGGTGGGTTTTGGCGATCAACACATTCTGGCACGCCCGGTGGGACAATCGTCTACATCAACCACATCGCCATCTACATCTGAGATGGCGACGGACGGCACGCCAGTCACCTACGAGGAGCTGCCTGCTGAGCTCAAGAAGAAACATGACGAGATCAAGGCCACCCTCGAAGCCGACCTCATCGGCTCATATCACAGAACTCGTTCACATGGCGTCAGGCGGAAGGGGTTCTCACCGGAAAGCGCACTCGATGAAGTGGATCTATCTGTCCCGTCAGAAGAACGTACCAGAGCCGTGCGCCAGGAGATTGGTGGCATGGTGGCTCACTCATTGCGTCTCCATTCCGAGAGCCTGGTGAATACTTTGGAGCACGTCGCCGTTCGGTTGGTCAAGGAGGTCATGAAGAATCAGCACTCTCTATTAGAGCCAACTCTCAGGACCTACCGAGGAGAAGTGCCACTCCAGCCCCGTCTGCCGTTGTCGTGCACATCGGCGGCACCAGGAGTACCTCATTCACCGTCACGCACCGTTGACAGGATTAACGGTACCTGCCTTGGGAGGTGCCAACCAGGGCACTCGTTCAACATCAACATGATAGGACTGGGACACCCCCTGGATGGAGAAAAAGGCGAGGGCAACTGCTCTCGTGGCAAAGATAAGGAGGAGGCTGCTCCATGCGATCGGCCCCGACACCGCCAAAACATCTTGGTGATGATCAAGGTAGAAGCCGATGCTAGCGATCGGCCCGTAGTATCCGTATCACGTGCTCTCCCGGTATGTGGCGTCGACCTCACAGGTGACGGAAAGCTAGGGTACGGGTTTACATCAGCTGATGAGCTAGAAGAAGTCGACATCGGTCCTGGGGACAAGCCTCGACCCACTTTTATCAGCAAGAAGTTAGATCCACAGCTCAGGGGACAGATGATAGCCCTGTTGAAGGAATACCCAGATTGCTTTGCATGGGATTACACGGAGATGCCCGTTGGACAGAGCATCATTGAGCATCGGCTCCCCCTTAAGAAAGGATTTCGGCCATTCCAACAGCGAGCACGTCAGATGAGGGCCGAGATCCTGGAAGAAGTCAAGAAGGAGATCGAGAAAATGTTGGCCGCCGGATTCATCGGAGCCATGCGGGTATGCTGAGTGGATCTCCAGTATCGTTCCGGTGGAGAAGAAGGATGGCCGATGGCGCGTGGCCATCGATTTCCGAGATCTTAACAGAGCCACCCCAAAGGACGAATATCCAATGCCTGTGGCAGAAACATTGATAAACGCTGCTGCTGGCCACAAGGTGTTGAGCTTCATGGATGGCAACGCCGGTTATAACCAGATTTTCATGGCTCCGGAAGATATACACAAGACCGCATTCAGAGTACCAGGGGCAGTAGGCTTGTTTGAGTACGTGGTCATGACCTTTGGACTGAAGAATGCTGGTGCAACATACCAACGAGCCATGAATTATATATTTCATGATCTGATCGGCAAGTTGGTGGAGGTCTATATCGACGACGTGGTGGTCAAATCGGTCTCCATGGAGGGGCATTTGGACGATTTACGGCGCGTCCTAGACCGAACTCGGAAATTCGGGCTGAGAATGAATCCGAAGAAGTGCGCCTTTGGCGTGACGGCTGGTCAATTCCTAGGTTTTCTGGTTCATGAGCGGGGAATTGAGATCGGCCTGAAAAGTCAGGAGGCGGTGCGTACCATGCAGCCGCCCACCACGAAAAAGGAGCTCCAACGCCTCATCGGCAAGATCAATTTCGTCCGGCGGTTCATCTCTAATTTATCAGGACGAATCGAGCCGTTCATGGCGTTGGTGAAGACTAAATCTGACGACGAGTTTCAGCAGGGGGCAGAACAGCAACGGGCGTTTGATGAAATTAAGCGATATCTGACGACACCGCCTGTATTAGTTCCGCCCCACCAAGACAGGCCATTCTACATCTACCTGTCAGTAGCTGACACGTCCATTGCTTCGGTAGTAGTGCAACTCTACGAGGGCGTTGAGAGAGTCGTTTTCTACCTCAGCAGAAGGATGCTCGACGCGGAGACAAGATATCCTGAGGTCGAGAAACTTTGCCTCTGCCTGTTCTTTACCTGCACCAAGCTTCATCACATCCTTCTGACGGCAGAAATCACTGTCATCTGCAAATCAGACGTTGTCAAGCACATGTTGTCGGCTCCTGTTTTGAAAGGCCGACTCGGTAAGTGGATGTTGGCGCTGTCAGAATTTGATCTCCGGTACCAGCCGGCGAAGGCAGTCAAGGGCCAAGCGTTGGCCGATCTCATCGCTGAACGGATCAGTACCAATATAGCAGCACTATCTATACGAGCATGGGCTATGTTCTTTGATGGATCGGTTTGTGACGGTGGTTGTGGCATCGGCGTTCTGCTTGTGTCGCCTCGGGGGGCAGAATACTCCTTCTCTATCAGATTATCTACCCCTTGCACCAACAACGTAGCAGAATATGAAGCAATACGCAAGGGAATGGAATTGCTATTGGAGGCTGGAGCGGAAGCTGTGGAGCTTTTTGGAGACTCAAAGTTGGTGATTAACCAGCTCACGGATGAATATAATTGCGAAAGTGAATCGCTTTTCCCATATTGGATGGAATGCCGTGAGTTGATGACACGGTTCGGTACATCAACTTTAATTGGATCCCAAGATCCCAGAATACCGATGCCAACAATCTCGCACGAGATGGCGTCGGAGCTACATAGATATAGCCGACGGATCGGAAGTTCAGATACAATTCCTGGAACAGAATGATTGGAGAGCCGAGATCTTCGATTATTTAAAAGATTCGGCTCGGGGGGCACCCAAACGGATAAGATACAAAGCCATGAAGTATGTCCTTATAGGAGACGACATGTTTTACAGGACATTGGAAGGGTTGCTACTCAAGTGCCTAGGACCGACTGAATCTAATCGGCTTTTACATGAGGTACATGAAGGTGCCTGTGGAACGCATCAGTCGGCTCATAAGATGAAGTGGTTGATCAGGCGATCAGGGTTTTATTGGCCCACTATGCTTGAAGATTGCTTCAATTATTATAAGGGGTGCCAAGCGTGTCAGATGTTTGGAAAGATTCAGATGGTGCCAGCATCGGCGATGAACCCAATCATCAAACCTTGGCCGTTTCGGGGGTGGGGAATGGATATGATCGGTAAAATCCATCCGGCGTCAGGTAAAAAACATGAATGGATATTGGTTATCACAGATTACTTCACTAAGTGGGTGGAAGCCGTCCCTATGAAAAAGGTGAAATCAGAAGATGTGATCAAATTTGTGAAAGAACACGTCATTCATAGATTTGGGATTCCCCAAACTATCACGACCGATGGAGGTTCGGTCTTTACTTCTAAAGAATTCAGGAAGTTCTGTGATGACTTAGGGATTAAATTGATCCGATCATCCCCGTACTATGCTCAAGCTAACGGGCAGGCTGAGGCGTCCAATCAGAGTCTGATCAAGTTGATCAAGAGAAAAATCGACGAGAACCCTCGGGATTGGCATGAGAAGTTATCAGAAGCATTATGGGCCTACCGCATGTCGTGCCATGGAGCCATAAAGACTTCGCCGTACCAACTTGTCTATGGACAGGAAGCCGTATTGCCTTGGGAAATTACGGCTGGATCAAGACGTGTCATGTTTCAGAATGATCTGACAGCTGAAGAATATGCAGCTTTGATGAGCGACACTATTGAGGACGCAACAGAACTCAGGCTTTGGTCGTTGGAGAAGATTAAGGAGAACAAAGCCAGGGTGGCTCGTGCTTACAACAAAAAGGTTAGGCCAAAGGAGTTCCAAGTTGGTGATCTTGTGTGGGAAGCTGTGTTGCCATTGGGAACCAGGGATAAGGCGTATGGCAAATGGTCTCCTAATTGGCACGGTCCGTACAAAGTTGTCCAGGCCTTGAAGGGTAATGCATACATGCTGGAGGAGTTGAGCGGCGAAAAATTCCCAGTGGCTGTAAATGGTCAACACCTCAAGAAATATTTCCCAAGCATGTGGGATGATGGACAGTAAGATGTGGGGGCCGATTTCAGAATCGGCCAGTAAGAAAAAATATAATAAGATAAATCACAGCCGATGTACAGACATCGACTTGAGAAGACATATGGAGATTAACAGTATGAAAGTACAGCCGATGCGTGGGCATCGACTTCAGAAAACAAAGCCGATACGCTGATATCGACTTTAGCGAAATAAGTTTATACAACAGCTTGGCTTCAGGCAGCGATATGAGCCGATGTTCTGCTATCGGCTCCCTGTGCGACGACTCCATTCGACAATCGGCAAGGGAGCGAATTTAGTTAAGGGATTTTCTTCATTGATAAGGGGATTTCTTACAAAGAAAGAGCCGATTTCTTAAGAAGGAAGAACAAAAGAAGGGTCTATTGACCAATCTACTACTGCTAGGCCTACACTAGTAGATCCTAATCTACGGGCCATTGCTTCCTTCGTCGTCATCCTCGGAACTCTCATCGGCACTGCTGCCGATGGGTTCCTCGTCGCTGCTCCCATAGCCCTCTACGGGAGCTTCATCTTCGTTTTCATCGTCGCTGCTGTCGTCGTCCCACCACAAGCGGAGGCGCTTCGCTGGCGGGTAGCCCTCGAGGGAGTCGTCGTCGTCATCGTCGTCTTCCTCTTCCTCTTCTTCAGAGGTGGGGCAGCCGTCCCAGGGGAACTGATCGTCCTCGCTCTCCGACTCCGTTTCCCCGACGGCGAGGAACTGAAGATCTTCGTCCCCGCTGGTCAGGGATTGGTCGTCTTCGGACCAAACCGAGGAGGCATGGTCTTCCAGATCCCATGTTTCTGGGGCACGGATGTCCGGCGGCGTCTCGCGGGAGGAGGAGGACCCGTAGGAAAGCTCGGAGGAGGAGTCGTGGAAGACCGACGAAGAAGAGGAAGAAGAGGAAGACATGGCTGTGGGAGATTGGGGTTTTTGGGTGCCGATGGCCAGAACAAGAGCAGGATGGTGAAGTGGCGAACTGCTCAGAGCGGTTAAGTAAAAGGGGGCTATGGTGAAATTCAATGCCACAGCAGTTTTCGAGGAGGCAGTGCCCATAAACAACGGTCAAATCATGCGGAGCAGCCAAGAAGACAGGGTATCATGACGAAAAATACTGCAATGGTTCTGCTCTGCCACGACATGACCCGACGGGAAAAGCATAATGATTTTGGAAATGTCATTTCCAAAACCAGGGGGGCATGTGTTATCACCAGAATTTGACCAAGGCGGAGGTGGGCCATGATCAAGACAAGCTTGAAGGTTATATATGGAGAAAATACGAAGATCGGCCTTATATGCAAAGTTGGGCTAGATTGCCCATTTATCTGTAATTTATTAGATCGTATCTTAAGTTAGAAGTTAGAGTTTTACCTGTGCACGGTGGGATATTCCCACGTTAGAAAGTCCGCTGGACTATAAATATGTATCTAGGGTTTATGGAATAAACAACGACACAACGTTCACCCCAAAACAAACCAATCTCGGCGCACCGCCAACTCCTTCGTCTCGAGGGTTTCAATCAGGTAAGCGACATGCTGCCTAGATCGCATCTTGCGATCTAGGCAGCACAAGCTCCACGTTGTTCATGCGTTGCGCGTACTGAAGCGTCTTTGATGGCGCGCAACGTAGTTATCATAGATGTGTTAGGGTTAGCATAGCTCTTCGTATAAACATGCTTACGTAGTGCAACCCTTGCATGTCTAGCCGCCCTCACGCCTATCTCAGGCGTGGGGGCGGCACCCTGCTTGTTCATCATCTAGTAGATCTGATCCGTTACGATTGCTCCTTGTTATGCAAGGATTAGTTTAATATCTGCAATAGTTAGGCCTTACAAAGGGGGGGAGGATCCAGTGGCACGTAGGGTGGCGTTCGCAAGTCCTAAACAGGATGTTCCGCAGATCAACATCATTGTTGGTTCTTTGGCCTTGTTTAGGATCGGCTTATGAGCACCGTGCGTGGCCGCGAGGCCCAACCTGGAGTAGGATGATCCGATTATGCGGTGAAAACCCTAAATCGTCGTAGATCTCATTAGCTTCATCTTGATCAAGCAGGATCACCAAGTATTCGTGCACCCCGTACGGATCATGGGTGGATCGGCTCTTTGAGCCGATTCACAGGATAACCTGAGAGCCGATCGAGGCTCGTATTTAATGTTTACGTGTATGCCATGCAGGAACATAAGCGAGGCATCCCCATCACCTTCCTGACCAGGTATAGGTCAGGTGGCACGCCCTTGCACTTCGCATCGCCGCGTGTGACCAGAAGAGCATTGCGGGCCGTCGCTCGGAGGGGTCTCAGCCAGCCGCAGCTCTAGGCTCTTCCCGGCTCTACCGTGTTGACAGGCCGCTGCCCGTCGGTGGGTTTTGGCGATCAACACCCCTTCACAAATTGAGCACGCCGACAGCTTCCTCTCCTCACACCGCCTCTCCTCGCCACCTTAACTCACTCAATTAGCCACCGGAGGCCACCAATTGCAAGATCCCTGCCGCTCACCGTCGCCAGCAATCGCCGGAGAAGGAGGCCGCCCCTGACGACGCAACTGCTTCCAAGAGCTTCCTCATCTACTCCAACGTCGCGGCGCACAACTCCGACGATCGCCGGAGCTCCGACGACCGCTCCGACCCCCTACCTCCGCCTCCCGTAAGCCTTCCTCTCGCCGGAGAAGACGGCCATCCTCGGCCGTAGATCTCCTCTCTAATCGCTCGGCCGTTAATTCCCCGTACCGCTTCACGCGTTACAGCCCACAGACAGGTGGCCCCAACCTTGTCAGCTGGCCCGCTGCGAAGCTGGGCCGGCCCATTTCCCTCTCGCTCGGCACAGCCCTTTTATTTCCCGCCAGCCCATCTGTTCAAATTCGAAATTTCAAAATAGAGAAATAATGCAATCTGATGTAAACTTTAAAATTTAATAGGGACAAATCTACTTGGCCAAATTTTTTATATTTTTGGAAAGCTTAGAATATTATCTACACAATGCCACTGGATTGAACCCTAGATCTATTACATAATTAAAGTAGCAAAATAAACAAGACAGGGACTTTTCTGCCTTAGAATAATGATTAAAAATCAACCAAAAATGCTTTTGAGTTGATTCCAACTCCTATAATTCACATTTCACTTGTAATAATTGTTTATCCAAAAATATGCCATGCTTACTTTGAATGATCATGGCCTAGTTTAATTAAAGGACTATATGGCTAATTCTAGTCAAGGATATTGTCCAAAACTATTAATAAATCATATGGGAGTGTTTCTCTCATTTAAATCTTGCCATGAAAAATTCAAAATGAGGTAGAGACTCTGGTCATTTAGGTCTCATATGAATTGTTGATGATATTAAATCTTTACCATGTTAGGATTAAATGGTATGAGGTGCTACAACTCATTTAAATCATTTTCTTAAATGATAAGTATGAAGAGGTTGACTTTGGTCAACCTAGGTCATATATTATTCATGAGAGAAATTAAATCTTAATAAGATAATGAGAGGAAATTACTTCTCTAAGTAATTGAAAATAACACATAAGTTAGTATGAGAGGAAATTATTTTTCTTAAATAAGAAAAACACATCCACCAACTTAATAGTAATGTGTGATGCTAGTTTAAGATGTGTGAATCATGTGTGAGCTTAGTTTAGTAAATAAGTTTAGTATGATGATTGTGTACCCCGTATTCGTATTTTAGACGCTAGTACCGAGGAGTATCAAGAGGAGAAGGAGGTCTACTTCCAAGGAGAAGAAGACCACTTTGACCAATTCCCCAACCAAGGCAAGATAATACTCTTGCAAAGTGCAAAGCTCACCATGACCAAGGAATTACCCCATTTACTTTATGCTTATGATCCTACTTCCCAGTTTTACTTTACAAGCTTTACTTACTTTTTTTTTATCAAAGTACTTTTTGATTCATGATTCACTTGGTTAGTTTTGGATTAGTACAAGAGTATCAAAGTTAGCCTAGAAGCAAAGCAGATTACGTAGGACCCCTCACACTTAGATGTTAGTGCTAAATTAAAATTGACTACTCTAGATGGGAACTTGTGTTTGTGAAATGATGATGTTGAAAACCTTGGAATGATGAGTCATTTCCATTGAAAGATTTTGAAGGTGAATATGACATGAATTTGACTTGGTGAAATGGCTA
Organism: Lolium perenne; assembly: GCF_019359855.2. NCBI lineage: Eukaryota > Viridiplantae > Streptophyta > Magnoliopsida > Poales > Poaceae > Lolium > Lolium perenne. The sequence continues at coordinate 221,782,994 of NC_067247.2, forward strand.
AGAACTGATGATTGAGTTGGATGCGATACCATTCCAATTTTTGAGTACCCCACAATACCTGATTATGGGTAAGGCTTAGCTGGAAATTTATGTGTCTTAGTATGGGTTCCCTCTAAACAAGCGTCATAGAGGTTATGCCGAGGCTGCCTCCGTTGAAAGTGAAATGACGTGAATTGAGGTGAATTGTACGGCCAAGCCCTGTGCAGTTCCCGGGATAACAGTTGGCTATGACCGGGAGGCCAAGCTCATGGGGAGAGGTGCCTATACTAGGGTGTGTAAGTGAAAGGTTAACGGTTGATGATCCGCGTACTGAGTTACGATTATTCGTGGTTTATCCCTGACGGATGTAATCAAATGTTGTGGCACAAGTGTGCAACCTCTGCAGAGTGTAAACCTATTCGAATAGCCACGTCCGCGGTCATGGACAGTTGGAAAGGCCATACTGTTTCCGTCATCAGAATTTATATCTTTGTGACTGGTGAATTTTGAACTTGAATGGTGACTTTGAATTTTTGAATCACAACAGAGTTGTGGGAATGACACTAATGTTCCCACTTGAGTTAGTTAGCACATGAGGAGTTGTTTACTAAAATGTTTCTAAACTAAAATTGGCTTTATGCAAATAACCTTAGAGCTTAGAACCCTCTCAAATAGCAATGTTAGTACTTACATTAGTGTTAGTTTGCGAGTACTTGAAAGTACTCACGGCTTTGTCCCTGGCTATTCAAATGGCCAGAATATGAAGCCGAGCAGCAGTACGAGGATGACGACCAGCATGACGTCTACCACAACTAGGAGCTTCTAACGTCAAGCGTTGGCCTGTGGACTAGAGAGTCCTTTTATCTTTACGCTTCCGCTATGAACTTGTGTTTGTTCGTTGATCAATAGATCAACTATTCGTGTAATATGGATCATGTGATTCAAATTGTAAGACAATATGGTTTGTAATGAATGATGACAGTGATACTTAACTATTATGCCTCGCAACAACAATATTCCTGGGATTGCGATGTATGACATAATAGGCATTCAGACTTAAAAATCTGGGTGTTGACAGTTCTTCAGCTCCATTTCGGTGGTGGTGCAGGGCCACCATTTCCCCTTGGCTTCAGAATCTCGCTGACGAGCCTTGGACTTTTTGGCGGCTATTTCTTCCGCCTTATGCTTCGCCTGATCCGCCTCGGAGGTTTTCTCCGGGTTAGCAGAGGTCCCCTCGACATCTTTGCCGGAATCCTTGGAAGGATCTAGCTGGACGGGGACGAAGGGAGGAGGGGCGGAGGAGATTGGGGTTGCCATGATCGGCTCGGAAGTTGGAGGCGGAGTCATAGAAGACATCTGAAGAAGAAACAATGGCGGAGAACATAGCTTAGTCAGATCCAACGTCAACATCCTAAAGTTCATCCCTACCAACTACGGCGCGAGGACGAAGCTCGAAAACTCACCGTAATGGTTTCCGCGGTGGTCGGAGTCGCCGGCGACGAGGTTTTTGCACGGTGGCCCGCTGAAGTTAAGAACATGAAGAACTCTGCGCGGTGGCGAAGCGGCTCCGGCGGAACTCCGGCGGGATTCCGGCAGATTCCGGCACGGCGGAGAGAGAGCTCGAAGGCGGCGCTTCGCAGAGAGGTGAAAGGGGGGTGAATGAGGAGTTTAGGGGTCGACGGTGGATATTTATAGGCCGTGGGAGGAGATTCGTGCTCCGCATCCTGTGGTCGGAACGCAAGCGTCGCACCGTTGGATGCGTGACATGTGTCGAAACCCTAAACGGTAAAAATGGCTAAGGATAATTTACCGCTCAAATCGCGCGAAAATGGCGCCAGAATTGGCGGAACCTTTTGAGTCTTTTAAGATTCCGGGTAGCAGCGCGAAGATTAGCAACTCTTGTCCGCAAGCTGGGGAGTAACCCGGAGACATGTCATGTACTGTCGATGGATGAAATCCCGCATGATGGGGGGATTTTCCGACTAAAAGTTGGAAAAGAAGAAAATGTGAAGTTGGAGTTCTTCAAGTTTCTCCGCGTTACCAATATTGCCGGAGACCGTAAGGCGCTAGCAAGGCGGAAATAGGAGGTGAAACTCGGAGAACTCTGGGGCTACTATTGTGGGTATACTTCATGGGTGTACCGTCGACAGTGCCTAGATCCGGCAAGCCCGGGTGGCCCATAGATGGTGATGTGGCATGTGGCCCATCGGGCGGCCCAGTTGCTGTTGATCCTGAAGGATGAAGTCCGGCCCAGGAGAGGGAAGCCGGATCCAACCGACCTTTGGAGGAACCCGGATCCATGGAGGCCCATTAGGAACCCGGATCCGGTACGACGTATAAGGGAAGGCGGATCCTTGACGTACACGGCAAGACATTGTACCGTAGTTAGGCAACCTGTAATCCGGCTAGGACTCTCCATGTAAACCCTTGATCCGTGCGCCTTTATAAGCCGGATCCCGAGAGCCATAGAGGCACAACCACAACTCATTGTAACATCACGAAAGCGCCCAGATAATTCCAGACAAGCAGCAGTAGGCCCTGTCATCGTGCAGGTGTTCCGAAGCTGGGTAAATCGCGTACCACTGTCCCGTGTGCACTCCGCTCAATGGCCCCTACTTCTTCTCCCCCTCGTGAGGATCCATCCTCTGAGGCACCGTCGATTAGGCAACGACAACAATCCTTCTTGAAGTGACCCTTTTCACCACATGTATGACAAACCATATCACGGTTGCGCGCCGTTGACATATTAGAACTAGTTCCACTTGCTGCAGGGACGGGCCTCTTTGTGTTGGACACATTAGACACCGGCTTGCTAGACGAAGTAGAAACATCCGCAGGGTGTGTAGATGGTGCCGTGGAGGGTGGCGTCTTAGGCTTGTAGCGCCCAGCTCTTGTAGCACGGCCCCTCTGTTGTGCTTCTTCAGCCAACTGTGATTCAGGTTCTCTTGCATGATGTAGTAGCTCATTCATTGTAGTATAGCTGTGATGACGCACAATGCCTTTGATATTAAACTTGAGACCATTCAGAAATCTATGTAGTGTCATCTCAAGCGAGTCACGGACACGGGCACGCTGCATAAGCATCTCCATCTCCATGTAGTAAGCATCAACTGTCATAACACCTTGCTTCAATTGGGTCAACTTATCAAATACCGAACGCAAGTAATTGGTAGGAACAAAACGAGCTCTCAATGCCGCCTTCATAGTACGCCATGTGATAATAGGCACCTCACCATCCTCTTCGCGAGCACGAACAAGTCCATCCCACCAACGCAATGCATAGCCATCAAATTCAGAGGAAGCAAGTTTGATCTTCCTATCTTCAGTATAGTCATGTAAACGCTATAATCTCTCAATTTTCAGCTCCCATGTGAGATATTCTTCAACATCAGTAGTGACGTGGGCATAACCCTTCGGGTACTCGACATTGCCATACCCGGTGCAAACTATGAAGCTGGACCAGCACAAGGAATCAACAAGCTGGACCTGCACGCGCCTCAACTTGGACTACAAGGAAAGAAGACTCCAATATGAATCCTACTAGGACTCTTGTAAACCCTAGTTTGGCTGATATATAAAGCCAGGCAGGGGCACCCCTTAGGGACACGATCAGAAACATAGATCATAGAGGCGACACGCCTAGACATCGCAACCCGCGAACTAGAACTAGACTAGATACAACTACTCCGCCTATGGCGGCCGCCTGTACCCATATATTCATATATTAGATTGTTAGCAGGACGTAGCGATCCTCCACCGCGGGGACGTGAACCTGGGTACGTCATGTACCGCCTCGCTCCCGGAACTTCCGTCGTCGCCTTTCTCTAAAACCCAAGCCCCTCATGGTGGGCATTGCCGAGGAACCGCCTCGTCAATTGGCACCATTTGTGGGAAACGCGATGCTGGAATTCGTCATCCGGGCGAGACCTGTCGAATTCATCGTCAAACATCGTCAACGAGAAGAATCAGGGTAAATCATTGTACCAACATCTCATGTGCAACAACCTGTTCCAACTGGGTCTACGGCGAGTTGATCATCACCAAAGCATGGCCGACGGGTTGGTCGGTTCTCACATGTGTGCTGGATCGCCTCGGCTTGACTGCAACAGGAGAAGATGTACACTCGAGAAAAAACGAAGGCAGCGTACAGATTGGATGGATTCCATAAAGAATTAGAAAAGTGATTAGCCTTCGCAGCATCACGTGAAGCTTCCTTGAATAGAGAAAAAAGGAATCGTCATTACTACCTTACGTCAAAGTCAGAATTGCAGGAAACAAGGGAAAAGAAGTAAGGCATTGCCTGAACGCAACCGACAACAAATCGAATTCATCAGCCACAGTATATCCAGGTACTCCGTGCACAGAGAAAGGAAGGTATAGAGGAAAAGAAATCAGGAGACAGCTACGCACGTGGAGTTTTGAATGATGCTGCCTGCCAAGTCTATCTCGTTTAGGAAAACAACATCGTTCAAGGAGTCCATCTAGAAAACCGCATCTGGAAACTAAGCAACCTACGCCTGCCATCACCGTACGTCCTTCCAATTGAAATAAAGCTTCGCCTGCTCTGTTCGGTCGACCGCGTCTGCTGTCGCGCAATCACCGAACTCGGGGGCTCGCCTGCCGCGGACCCGACATTACGGACCCGATATATTCGAATGCTCACCCGCCACGGATCGGCCATATCAGTTGCGTCCTCTTCATCGGCCACGTCAGCCAGGTGCCGCGTGGCTACATCATATTATTTCCGGTCGCACAATTATTTCAGCTGCTCCCGCCGTGTGGATTATCTTGGATGGCGCAGTTATTTCGGCTGCGCTCGCCGCGTGGATTATCTTGGATGGCGCCGGTTTGCTGGAACCCAAGAAGATATGAAGACTATTACTCCCATCGGGAGCACCGGTTCGCTGGGCGCTGGTTCGCTGGAATCCACGCTGGAATTCAAGGAAATATGAAGACTATTACTCCCATCGGGAGTGCCGGTTCGCTGGAACCCAAGAAAATATGAAGACTATTACTCCCATCGGGAGCGCCGGTTCGCTGGAACCCAAGAAGATATGAAGACTATTACTCCCATCGGGAGCGCCGGTTCGCTGGAACCCGAGAAGATATAAATACTATTACTCCCATCGGGAGCGCCGGTTCGCTGGAACCCGAGAAGATATGAAGACTCAAGTTTTGAAGAATTGCAGTAATTCGGGACACCCGAACTACATCGTCAGGAACCTTGTTCGTATATTACAACGAACATCGGGGCTCACAGTCCCTTGAAGATTTGACTGTGCTCACAGTCCCTTGAAGATTAGACTGTGCTCACAGTCCCTTGAAGATTTGACTGGACTCACGGTCCCTTGAAGATTTGACTGTGCTCACAGTCCCTTGAAGATTCGACTGTGCTCACAGTCCCTTGAAGATTTGACTGGACTCACGGTCCCTTGAAGATTTGACTGTGCTCACCGTCCCTTGAAGATTTGACTGAGCTCACGGTCCCCTGAAGATTACAACGAAGACCTTGCTCTTTTTCTTTTCTATAGATGCCTCAAAGAGTGCCGCAAATAGCAAGGATCATGAAGCAACGAAGACCTTGCTCTTTTCCTTTGCTATAGATGCCTCAAAGAGTGCCGCAAAAAGCAAGGATCATGAAGCAACAGGGACCTTGCTCTTTTCCTTTGCTATAGATGCCTCAAAGAGTGCCGCAGATAGCAAGGATCATGAAACACGTACGAAAACGACCCACGGTCAAGACATGCATCGGTTGGAAGCAAAGTTGCACATACAACGGGTTTAGCAAGACCTGCAACACGAGCTGATCACTCAAATAATTTGCTGCCGATAAACTTACAAACAATGGCATCAACAATGCCCAAGGTACATTAAGAATCGCCCCTTGAAATAAACAAACAATGTGTCAACGGCACCTGAAGAAAACTATAAACATCGAGTTGCTCGACTCACGGTTGCAAGCATCAGTATCCAGACTCGGTGGCTACCTCCATTGGGAAAGCTGGACGCGCACCCGATAAAATCATCGGCTCCTCCTGGGTATCATCCGAATCATCGGCTCCTCCTGGGTATCATCCAAATCATCGGCTCCTCCTGGGTATCATCCGAATCATCGGCTCCTCTGGGCCATCATCCAAATCATCGGTTCCTCTGGGACAAGATCCAAATCATCGGCTCCTCTGGGTCATCATCCAAATTATCGGCTCCTCTGGGCCATCATCCCAATCATCGGTTCCTCTGGGACAAGATCCAAATCATCGGCTCCTCTGTGACATCATCCAAATCGTCAAATCCTCTATCTATGAAATCATCAGAGTCATCGACATCATGTTCTCGGAACTCGAAGACATGTACGGTATTCGACTCAGCATTTTACACTCTATACATAACTGTTTCATATTCATTTACAGGCTCGGGGGCTACTCCCATCGGGAGCGCTGGTCGCGCACCCGAGAAAAAGATGGCAACCTCGCCAACAAAGAAGAATAAACTTGAAGACGTCGGAATCAACAATCAAGATCTTCGAGTAGTACAACTTGAGTCTATGCGTGGCTGCAAGAACCCGACCATAGACTCGGGGGCTACTCCCATCGGGAGCGCTTCGCGCACCCGACCAAAAGCAACTTCGACTCTACATCAAGCACAAGATTCAACAGATGATCAAGACATTCGGCGAAGACAACTTTAGTCCCTGCCCGAAGCTTCACTTCGGCTAGACACTCGGGGGCTACTGACGTGGGCATAACCCTTCGGGTACTCGACATTGCCATACCCGGTGCAAACTATGAAGCTGGACCAGCACAAGGACTCAACAAGCTGGACCTGCACGCGCCTCAACTTGGACTACAAGGAAAGAAGACTCCAATATGAATCCTACTAGGACTCTTGTAAACCCTAGTTTGGATGATATATAAAGCCAGGCAGGGGCACCCCTTAGGGACACGATCAAAAACATAGATCATAGAGGCGACACGCCTAGACATCGCAACCCGCGAACTAGAACTAGACTAGATACAACTACTCCGCCTATGGCGGCCCCCTGTACCCATATATTCATATACTGGATTGCTAGCAGGACATAGCGATCCTCCACCGCGGGGACGTGAACCTGGGTACGTCGTGTACCGCCTCGCTCCCGGAACTTCCGTTGTCGCCTTTCTCTAAAACCAAAGCCCCTCATGGTGGGCATTGCCGAGGAACTGCCTCGTCAAGTAGTACCTTCAAATCTGGGAATTGAGAACTTGGGCTTACCCAAACCATCGTCTTGCGGCTGTGGAGGAACACGACATGCTCCAATTTCTGCAAAACCGCGATTAACACCACGTGGAAGACCACGACCAATACCACGTCCAACGCCCTGAACAGCAGCAGCTTCTGCATTGTCACCATTTACGCTGCCATCTTCATCAAGCGGTTGTTGTGGTTGTTGTACCATAGTGCGGATCTCACCGACGGCTTGAGTCAAATTGTGTATATATGCTTGAAGAATCGTCATCGATGTTTGAACAGTGTTAATAGCCGTAGTAGTATCATCGACCTTCAAGTTGACACCCTGAATTTCCATGTCGAATGTCTCCGTAGCAACACAGAGTTCACGTGTTAAATGATCACGAAGTGCCTCATATTCCATCCAAGTAACCGGTGAGGATGGATCCTTTTTCTGCATCACATCAAACTCAGAAGAAGACATGATTCGTAGGTTAGTGCACTAAACAAAAATCTTTGGTGGTACTCTCATAACTCACTCAAAACTGATAAGAAAGGTAAATCTTACCGCTCCAAAGTGAATTAGTATTGCTTACCAACTTGGATTGATGGACTAGTGCACGGATGTAGCGAAGCGAATATCAAGGGTATAAGAACAATCACACGACAAAGCAGGATATATGTGGGGCTGTAGGTAGGCTACCTATTTGCACCAATAAGAAGCTCTAGCGCTGACCGTAGACAACCAAAGATACTCACACAAGGCGATAAATGTGGCAATGCAACTATATGGATGAAAGGTTGCAATGCACTCGAGAGATGCTAGCAAAGCTCAACGAGACAAGCACAAGATTGCTCAACTATAGGTGCAGTAAAGAAAACTTAGGCCTTCACTTGATTCTACTAGCACTTCACTTTTCTTTTTGGATTTTTCTTTTGTATCACAAACGCAGCTATGTAGCTCTTTTTGCTTCTTTTCTATTTTCCTCTTTTTTTGATTTTTTTTGACACAACTCCTTGACAACACGGCCAACAAAATATGCAAAGCACCAAAATCCTAATGAGCAGCCTATCGAGCGGTAAAACTAGTCACTTCTGAGGAAGTTCCTAGTCACTTATTTCGAAAGGCTGTGTCTATGGTTGGAACAAGCACACTGTACGCTATGTGGACTTGGAGTAACAAAAACTTGATACTAAAAGATAAACTAGACGATATAGGGACACAAAACCCTAACAATTCTACTAGATGAAAGATAAAGATACGCAAAAACAACTACGAAAAGCAACTAAAACTTGAAATTAGTGCAATCTAAGGCTATGGCAAACCCTAACCCTAATATTTTTGGCCTTTTCTGGATAGGAAACACTCACAACTCAACTATGGGGTGGATTGTGGATGGCTTACCGAGGAAATGCTGAAATCTGATACCAAGATGATAAGGTGTTGCCCGATCTTCTCAGTAAGCGACGGGTGGTGATGAACACACAGTGAATGCAGCGGAGGGAATCGATGATATGAGGTAGATAACTTGTATGACGCCGACGAAGTCTCTCGATTGATTCCTATAGCCAATGCAACAGATCTCAAACCTCCAAGATATTCGTAACTCCACACACTTGCGCACGTAGCCACCGACCACGAAGCGATAGATTGCAATCTTCTAATCCCCAATGGAACAGCAGATCACACAAACTTTTAGTAGCAATAAAACTCCAGACCGCAACGAATTGGAGAGTTGGGATTCAATAGTTTTGCATAGCAAACGACTAAGAACTAGGGTTTATCTTAAAAGTGGTCTAAAACTACTTTGGGGCGTCCTGGGACTTATATAGGCGTTCAGGACGACCTCAGTTCGAAAAAGGTACGAAAATAACCGACCCAGAATAGATCTGGTCGAGACAGACTCGGACTCGGCCGGTCTGGGGGCCGGTCGACCGGGCCTGGGACCAGGCAGGCCGGTTCAAACTGGGCCTGGCGCCGGGTGCTGACCGGGTGCTGGAATTGTTCTGCAGTACACCTCCCGGTTGGCATCAGTGTGTAGTCCGGTTGGCGCCGAGGTGGATCCGGCTTGTCGTCCGGTTGGACCGGGCCGGTGACCGGGAGCGCCAGCGTGGCGGCCGGTCTGACCAGATGCTGGGCTGGCCTGGACTTCGTCTTCCTCTCTCGCGCATGCCTCCCGCTCCTCCCTCGCGCGTCCATGGAATATCTTCATGTCCAGCTCCTTGTTCGGCTTCACGTCCACCTTTACGTCTAGCTGCTCCTCTCCTCCTCGTGCGATGCTTGCTCCCTCTTCATACCTGATCATACATAAGTAATAGCACTTAGGCAGTATAAAGTTCTCATCAATCAAAGTATCGTTTAGGAACAAGTTCACCTGTTGTTTAAGTAGCTTCGCACGAGCCCTTGTAATAGGTCCAATCCTAACTTCATTGGACTTGAGCTTCACAGCAACTTCATCTTCATCTTGCAATGACGGAGGTAGTGTTGTGGTAGGGATGTCCTCATCAATATCTTTGACCTCTACCTCCCTGAGTTCGATAAACCTTGGGTGATTAACTTAAGGGAAACTTGCTGCTATTCTACAAACCTCTGCCCTTGAAGACCCAACACTGACTATAAGAATAGAAGTGTGCGTAGACATCAAGCATCCATTAAGCTCTCTGGTCCCAGGTGGACGTCTTGTGCAATAGGGTCTTTGAAGGATTGTATCATGGCCGAGGATCAAGAGCTCTAGATAAGTAAGTGATCGAGGGCCCTCTGAATACAAAAGGGTGGGTATGCGGGGTCGTGGAGAAGGCAATGATTGGATTGGTTATTATACTGGGCCTCACACCAAGGAAGTGTGGACGATAGTCTACGGAACTGATAAAGTGGAGGCGGAGGAGTAGAGACATGCCGTAGACATAGTAGAGCCGAGCAGCGTAGTGACTTACCTAAATAAGTTGCTGAGCTCTCATCATGTCTACTTAGTGGTTTAAGTTATAATGCTACCTTAAGTAAGTTATGTTTTTAAGGTGTTCTCATCAAACCTGTGAGAATACCAAGTGGTTGCGAATTTTGTTATGTAATAATAATGTGAAGTGCTTATGACCTGTAATGTTTCTATTGTACCACTCTGAGGGATGTGATATTTGTGAAGAAGCCCCTTCATGAGTATCATATCAACAACTGTATATTAAAAATGCAGTGGTATGCTAGGTCACCGCAGAACCCTCCTACGATCCTGCCTCGAGTAACATCATATCAGAAATTTCAGTGCTAACATACTTCATTTTTTTTTGAAATGAAGCTAACACACTTCAGGCACAGTGCAAATTCGTTCTTTAGTACTCCCTTTGTTCCTTTCTATAGTGCCTATTGTTTTTTGGCACGGAAATTAGCGCGAGCCATTTTTTTGACATAAAACCCCATAGCGATATCACACACAAAATAGGAAAGTGAAAACAGATCTCAGAAATACATGACGAGATCGTTTTCCAGATTTTTTGGACTTGACCTGATCGGTGGAAGGGGTTCTTTGCAAAAAGAAAACATAGCTTTACTCTTATATTCTGAAATAAATGCGAAAAAACAATAGGCATTATAGAAAGAAACGGAGGGAGTAGAACATAATTTTACATTCAAATGCCAAATCTATTTCTTACCTAACTTCACACAACAATTACTTCACCATGCATAGCTTATAAGTTACAACCCTGTCAACAGAAATAGGTATATCCCAGGCAATCTTATCTTTCTATATACCTAGTAATAAAGAAAATAAGGCTTCTTGTTCGTCCGTTTTTAATAGCCCCTGGATTTGACGGAAATTACTCCCACTGCCACCGGCAAGTGGAAAAACGGTTCGAGGGTTATTTTTGCGCCATCCCGTCCGAGCCCGCATCAGAATTGAGATCCCCTTTCATGTCCGACACATCTCCAAACGTCCCCACCGCTTGCCTCACCCCTCCCCGTCGTTGTCCCATCGCGTCGCTAGAGTAGCACGGGAGGCGGAACTCCATCAGCTGGTACGCTGCGGGCACCAAACCGACCTCCTCCGCTGCAGCATACACAGTCTTCTCTAGAACCAGACACTCGATTGACCTTGCTCTCGCGGTTGTCTCTCCCGGTAGATTTGGTCGCAGGGTTCACGGCGCCGGCTGGATGTTACCAACACAGATCGACTAACATACCAATGACCTACCACCGCATCGCTCCCCGTTGCTCACTCTCAGCAGACCATGGCGGCTGGGATTGGGGATTGGGGATTTTGGTGATTTCCTACAGCTCAAACACGATGTGCGGTCGATGGATCTGAGGCTCACCCTGCAAACGGGGCGGCCACCAACCTGCGATTTCTCTATCGCGCTTCGAAGAGTACTTCCTCTCCTGCGACCACCCCGTTGTTGCGCGACCAGTTAGATGGATCGCGGCCGATCCCGCTCATGAACGGCTCGCGGTGCTCTCATCACAACTCCTCGACGCCGCTGCGGAGGGTGGAGACCGTGCAGCTGTCCTGGAGAGGTCGCTGGTGTGTGCCGTGCCCCAGGCGACCCGTGCAGCGTGCTCTCCGTGGGTCTCTTTCTTGCCCAGCTCACCCTGCGTTCTCTTCACTAAGCAGAACTTCCTGATCGATCGATGGGAAGAACTGGCCGTGCACCCATCCCTGCCGCTCCTTGGGTCAGTTTCAATCTCTGCGGAAACGAAATAGAAGAGAGCGGGTGAGATATTGATAGATCGAGTTAATTGATTTCTGTGAAACTTTCAGCCGGCAGAGATCACCACAACAGCGATGCTGCGCATGCTCTGCATATCAATTTGAAGGGAAAAAAATACGTAAGAACAGTTATGCGAGGATAAGAAAAATGTGGTGGAAAATTTACATGCCTAAGCATGTAGTTAGCTAATAAACTAAACATGACATATCGCTTTAATCAGAAAAGGCAAAGATGATTAAATTTGATCTTACATTTAATTATCACTCTAATCTATAATGCACATTTTCGTCCCATGTGTCTTTTTTCGACAATTCTATGCTACTGCGGATGTGACCATCTTACACAGTACTTGCCTCTAAGGCGAGATTAATTTATTAGCAATTTACTTTACTCGTGGTAAGCCAAAAGAATTATATAAAAAGGACTCAAGTCCCTCTACGCGAACTGTTTTGCTGATATTTTCGAAACTTCGTCTGCACATGTACCAATCGTGCCGACAAGGACGATGTTCGAGGCATAAAGCGTAGCCACAATCGGCGATCGGGTGAAACTGTTCGCCGTAAAGAGGCTAGGTGAAAGGTTTCACCATCACGTGACGATGATACAATAACCATCACAGCCATACCATGACCAATTTCTCAGAGAAAGATTCACACAAAAATGCACCAAATAAGCAAATATCGATTAAATTTCAAATCTAATGATGGTGGCTGGGCCAGTGACAACTATGGGCTCATCTTGGACGAAGTGGTCAACTTCATAAAGTTGGGGGTTTAGAAGGCATCAATGTCAACGGCGAGATGGGCACCCTCAACCATGTCAGGTAGACGACAAAGGGGAAAAAGATCACATGTTTCTGAGGGCAAGAAAGACATGCATTATTTTTGACCATTTAAAATTCTTGATCGACTAAAAAAATATTAAGCAAAAATAGACCCATAGCAACGCACGGGCTAATTTACTAGTCTATACCTAATAATAAAGGGAATAGTGTTTCCGCGGTTCGGTCCGTATGGTTTCGTCGTAGCAGGTTGGTTGGTTTCGTCCGGCCTTTCTCCGTGTCGCGCACAAACTTCTCCCGCTATCGGCAATATAAAAAAGGAGAGACGCAGCCTACAGAACCAATCAAAACCAACAGGTTTAATTAACTGCCGCGGTAGGACGAGGTCCTCTTCTCCTCAAGCAGATCGCCCTGTCAGGGTGTCGCCTGAGACGCCACCTCGTCAGTAGAAGCCGACGCGGCCGAACACCTCCCTAGCGATCGTCCCCATCTACTACATCGCGCGCAGTAGGCGGCGCCACCCGTATCCCCTGCATCCCATACGCCCGGTGGCGCCAGGCACCGGCATATCGTCGCTCCCATCGATCTATAACGTGTGCTGTCTACTTCCATAGTCTCAATTGCGAGCTCCGCTGCTAAATAGCCGGCCAGCGCCATCCAGTCTCCCATGAATGGCCTACAAGCGAATCCTCAAGGAACTCAAGGACCACGGAGATCGCCCCCATCTCCTACTGTGCGGGAAAATTGACTGCCCAGATCGAGAAGGTCCGACGAGGGAAGATAGTGGGGATAAGAGAGCTTGGAGGAAGCCGGGGACGTACGTGGAGGCCCACTGCTGGAGCCAAGCCTCGACGATGTTGCCTCGGAGGGAGCGCATCAGGAGCAACGTCTAGCCCACAATGGGAATCCAGGGAGCCGGGAAGCAGTCGCCAACCGTCCAGTTGCTTTCTCCGGTTGTGCCGAGTGCACCGCCGCTGACCCAGATGCCCGCCGCGCGCTGCCTGCTGCGCCGTTGCACCGAAGAAGGATGGGGATTGCCGCGAGGTGGGGTGGAGGAGCTCGCGCAAGTGAGACAAAAATTAAATAGGCATACCTCTGTGGGCGCACTAGGTATGACGAGCGCCGCGCCGTGTCCACGAAGCAGTGTGCCACCCTTGTGCTCTGTTTATGCTACTAACTCTGGGCGATGGTGTTGCCATGACGAAGCAAATTATGATTACCTTCTTGAGTTTCTGATCGGTGACGTCCGTTTGGAGTACTATGCTCCAGATTAACTCCCGTATACTATTTACAAAAGAGATATCTTAGTTGGCCTGAACCTTTTAGAAAAAAACCGATATGGGTGTTAGGCCCTTGGTGCGTTGATCGGAGAGCTCGCATTGAGAGAAGCTGTGGTACAGCAACAACAGAGCCTCAAGCTTCAAATGAGCAGATTGTGGCCGATTTTTAATACACCCTCAACAGGCAGTGGAGGAGGTTACAACACTCCTTCTTCATGAACGAAAGGGTGTGATATGGTCGTGTTAATTTAGACTTCTGAAGTTGCAATCAGATGTCAGTTATAACATACAGGTATTTGTGACTATTTTTCTTCGTTCTCAGTTGTCGGCTTGTTTGGCGTTCCTTCTCTTATCTACTTAATTGTTCCTCTTTGAGGCAGTAGGTTCGTGTCTTGTGAACAATAGATATATTTGAATGCATTCTCATTCGAAACAAACATGAGAATTGCTCTGTTTGTGAACTTTAACATAGAGCACCATTAAAAGTGCCTAGCTGCAAGGATGCAGTATCGGTGGTGCCCAACGCCAAGGATGCAATCCTCCCATTCACCTATGTACCTTTCCTTCCTCAGTTTTTGAACAATAATCTCAAGTAGACTTTCCGATATTTGCTCTTGGATAATTAACAAAGAAAAATATAGTTCTCAATCAATCATGCTCTTGGATGAGTCAAAATTTTGTGATTTTCATATATCTTTTCCATGTACGTATCTGGATATTTGAATGCTAGCGACCTTGCGTAGGGGATATCACCTTTAAACATAAGCTAATTCTACTATTTTCTAATCATCTGCAATGATTGGTCAGTGTTAAAGGTGTTATTGTACGAAGGATTAGCTTTTGATTTTACCTAAAAAATATTAGCTTCTGCTTGGCACTTTGTAAATTGACCAGATGTCTGCATTATTTAATTAGTTGGGTAAAGATGTGTTTATGTACAAAAAGGGGCAGGGTTACGGTGCCCCCATGATTTTTAGATTTTATTTAGTCGCACTGATGTTTTTAGTGCAAATTTCTTAGGCTACTTTTTTTGTTGCAGTGAAATACAAGCCAATATCAAATAATAAAGTAATATAAATAAATCTATCAAAGTACCTAATTTTTTTTACCAAATGATATACCACAAGGCATGCATTGGCATCTTCATGGACAATTGCTCGCAAAGTGCCGCAACAAATGTCTCTATAGAGATCCTAAATGTGGCCATCAATAGTGCATATGGGGAGGTCGGGCAGTCAAAGCAGACCGTGCGCAACCACAATAGCAGATGGAAGCGGCTATTGGCGATATGAAGATTAGCTACACAATAATGCTCAAACATGTCATCAGTTTAATGCATCCGGCGACCGTCAACCATTGCAATGCATATTTTTCCCGGTGCATCGCACGGGCAATTTTCCTAGTATTATTAAATGCCAATAGAACCATACGTCGTACGTCCTCGCTTATTTACCCGACGGGAAATAAACTCGGAGAACAAATAGCCCACGAGAGAAATCCCAACCAGGCCCGACTCGGGATCTTCTTGCCTTCTCACTTCTCAGAGGCTTTAAATATGGTAGAAATCAATAATCTTCCTATCGAAATTAAGCAGACCTATAGGCGAGCTACTAGCGATTCATCGAGATACGAAGACAGTACTGACGTGGCGGCCACAGCAGACCTGTAGACGGAAGCAATGTCGATGAGGTTGTGCGCGAGATGAGAAAGAAGGCCAGGCTGGTTAGCTTCGGCAGCAAGTACTTAGATATCATGCATCGACATGCTTTGGTTTGCCTCTTGTAAAGCTGGTACAAGCTCAGAAGAGAATTGGTGGCACCTAGATCAAACTCAAAGTCTCACAGCTGAAGCTATTTTTGGGGAAGACGAACGAAAAATCCAAGCCAACTTCTTCTGGAGATGACAAGATCACAACTGATAGTATATAAGGGCGATGGACTAGACGGGTAACAAATTTAAAAATTGATTATACGGTATCTGTTTGAGCAATACATTAGCACAAGCGAGCACTAGGAATTGGAAGTTCTGATCAACTTACATATTCAGTCAAGTATATTCACAATCACTCCATATCTGTAAGCTGACATGGCAATCTTTCGGTTCACTGACAAGAAAATAAGCAAGAACACAAGGCATCATAACCATGCTTTTGCCAATGCGTTGTTTTCTATGTTTGAAGTCAACAAATTTTTGTTTTCTGTTTTTGAAGTTAGTATTTGTTTTCTCTTTTGCGGCAAAGCGCGAGCATTGTGCTAGTAAACAACTAATGTCTTAAGAAGTCCCTGGTCTTCAGCGGCTCTTAGAAACTTGCGCATACCACTGGTGGAAAAAGGGCCTTCCATCCAGCCCCATTAGTCCCCAAATAATTCGAACCGTGACTAACGGAACCTTTAGTCGCGGTTCGGGAGGCGAACCGCGACCAAAGGCCTGGGTCCAGGGCGCTCGGTGGCCAGCTGGTGCACGTGAGGGGCTTTAGTCGCGGTTGGCCAGGCCAACCGCGACTAAAGGCCTTGGGCACCTTTAGTCGCGGTTTGCCAGGCCAACCGCGACTAAAGACCCTCCCCTATATATACCCATCCAGCAGCCAGCACTTAGCTATTTGGAGCCATTCTCTTCACAAACTTCACAAGGGGGTGTTAGGTTTGCTTTTGGTTCCTCTTATACACACAAGGTCTTTGATGAAATGCCCCAAGAGCATGAAACAAACATGATATGAAGTGTCGGAGCCACACTTGAGCTTCCTCATTTATTTTTTCCTCCTCGATCGCGGTTAGCAACTTGAACCTTTCATGTGTCATTGATAAAATATGCATGTGTGTAGTTCATTGTTTAATTTCTATTATTTGTAGCTAGTTAGTTTAACAAATGCATGATGGTTAATTATATATTTTATATTATAATAATGCAGATAAATCGGCAATGGATGTACGGTAACCGACTCTCCGGCGAGTTCACTGCGGGTTTGAAAGATTTCCTCGTAGTGGCTAATGCGAACAAGCAGGGGGGTTTTGTTATCTGTCCATGTGTTGCCTGTAAGAATCAGAAGCGTTACTCTTCCTCAAGAGATGTTCACATGCACCTGCTTCGGCAGGGTTTCATGCCAAGCTATAATTGTTGGACCAAGCATGAAGAAAGGGGGGTTATAATGGAAGAAGATGAAGAAGCAGGGGATGATTTCATCGATGACAACTATCTTGATCATTTCGGTGATAATTTCATGGAGGATGCTGAAGGTGGGGAAGGTGAAGTGGAAGGTGAAGAAGAGGCACGTGATGAGCCCGTTGATGATCTTGGTCGGACCATTGCTGATGCACGGAGAAGCTGCGAAACTGAAAAGGAGAGGGAGAATTTGGATCGCATGTTAGAGGATCACAAAAAGTCGCTGTACCCCGGATGCGATAATGGTCTGAAAAAGCTGGACTGCACACTGGATTTGCTGAAATGGAAGGCACAGAAAGGTGTAGCTGACTCAGGATTTGAAAACTTGCTGAAAATGTTGAAGAATATGTTTCCAAAGAATAACGAGTTGCCCGCCAGTACGTACGAAGCAAAGAAGGTTGTCTGCCCTCTAGGTTTAGAGGTTCTGAAGATACATGCATGCATCAACGACTGCATCCTCTACCGCGGTGAATACGAGAATTTGAATGAATGCCCGGTATGCATTGCATTGTGTTATAAGATCAGAGGCGATGACCCTGGTGACGATGTTGAGGGCCAGAAACCCAGGAAGAGGGTTCCCGCCAAGGTAATGTGGTATGCTCCTATAATACCACGGTTGAAACGTCTGTTCAGGAATAAAGAGCATGCCAAGTTGTTGCGATGGCACAAAGAGGACCGTAAGTCGGACGGGCAGTTGAGACACCCCGCAGATGGAACGCAATGGAGAAAGATCGACAGAGAGTTCAAAGATTTTGCAGCTGACGCAAGGAACATAAGATTTGGTCTAAGTACGTATGACATGAATCCTTTTGGCGACGAGCTCCAGCCATAGCACCTGGCCCGTGACTCTATGCATCTACAACCTTCCTCCTTGGTTGTGCATGAAGCGGAAGTTCATTATGATGCCAGTGCTCATCCAAGGTCCGAAGCAACCCGGCAACGACATCGATGTGTACCTAAGGCCATTAGTTGATGAACTTTTACGGTTGTGGGGCAGACCTGGTGTACGTGTGTGGGATGAGCACAAAGAAGAGGAAATTTGACCTACGAGCGTTGCTTTTCGTAACCATCAACGATTAGCCTGCTCTTAGTAACCTTTCCGGACTGTCAAATAAGGGATACAATGCATGCACACACTGCTTACATGAGACTGAAAGTGTATATTTGCCAAATTGTAAGAAGAACGTGTACCTTGGGCATCGTCGATTTCTTCCGAAAATTCATCCAGTAAGAAAGAAAGGCAAGCATTACAACGGCAAGGCAGATCACCGGCCGAAGCCTGCGGAACGTACTGGTGCTGAGGTATTTGATATGGTCAAGGATTTGAAAGTCATCTTTGGAAAGGGTCCTGGCGGACAATCAGTTCCGCAGGGAGCTGACGGGCACGCACCCATGTGGAAGAAGAAATCTATATTCTGGGAGCTAGAATATTGGAAAGTCCTAGATGTCCGCTCTGCAATCGACGTGATGCATGTTACGAAGAATATTTGCGTGAACCTCCTAAGCTTCTTGGGCGTGTATGGGAAGACAAATGATACAAAGGAAGCACGGCAGGACCAGCAACGTTTGAAAGACCCTAATGACCGGCATCCGGAATGGTTTCAAGGTCGTGCCAGCTACGCTCTGACCAAAGAAGAGAAGGTCATCTTTTTTGAATGCCTGAGCAGTACGAAGGTCCCGTCTGGATTCTCGTCGAATATAAAGGGAATAATAAACATGGCGGACAAAAAGTTCCAAAACCTGAAGTCTCACGACTGCCACGTGATTATGACGTAATTGCTTCCGATTGCTTTGAGGGGGCTCCTACCGGAAAATGTTCGAGTAGCCATTGTGAAGCTATGTGCATTCCTCAATGCAATCTCTCAGAAGGTAATCAATCCGGAAGATCTACCACGGCTACAGAACGATGTGGTCCAATGTCTTGTCAGTTTCGAGTTGGTGTTCCCGCCATCCTTCTTCAATATTATGACGCACCTCCTGGTTCACCTAGTCGAAGAGATTACCATCCTCGGTCATGTATTTCTACACAATATATTCCCTTTGAGAGGTTCATGGGAGTATTAAAGAAATATGTTCGTAACCGTGCTAGGCTAGAAGGAAGCATTGCCAAGGGCTATGGAAATGAGGAGGTAACTGAGTTCTGTGTTGACTTTGTTCCTTACCTTAAGCCGATTGGTCTTCCTCGATCGCGGCACGAGGGGGGACTAAGTGGAAAAGGCACGATCGGAAGGAAATCAACGATATGTATGGACGTCCATTCTATGACTGAAGCACACCACACAGTTCTGACCAATTCTAGCTTGGTGGCTCCGTACTTTGAGAAGCACAAGAATATTTTACGCGAGGACAACCCGGGGAAGCCTGAATCCTGGATTACGAAGGCCCACATAGAGACTTTCGGCAGTTGGTTGAGAAAACATTTAATGAATGATAATGATGTTGTAGATCAGCTGTACATGTTGGCCAAGACACCATCTTCGACTATAACGACTTTCCAAGGGTACGAGATAAATGGGAATTCAGTTTACACGATCGCCCAAGATAAAAAGAGCACCAACCAAAACAGTGGTGTCCGCTTTGATGCAGCAACCGAGAATGGGCAAAAGGTCACATATTATGGTTACATAGAGGAGATATGGGAACTTGACTATGGACCCTCCTTTAAGGTCCTTTTGTTCCGGTGCAAATGGTTCAAGCTAACAGGAGGTGGGGTAAAGGTGGACCACCAATACGGAATGACAATGGTGGATTTCAACAATCTTGGTTACCTTGACGAACCATTAGTCCTAGCGAAAGATGTCGCTCAGGTTTTCTATGTGAAGGACATGAGTAGCAAACCGAGGAAACGGAAAGATAAGAAAACGATCAGTACATCATGCGATGATCCAAAGCGCCACATTGTTCTTTCAGGGAAAAGAAACATCGTGGGAGTGGAGGGCAGGACAGACATGTCAGAAGATTATAATATGTTTGGTGAAATTCCGCCCTTCAAAGTGAACACCGACCCAAGCATTAAGTTAAATGATGAGGATGCTCCATGGATACGGCCCAATCGTAAGCAAGCAGGGACACAAGGGAAGAAATGATGTGTAATAATTTATTGTACCAAACTTTGTTGAATGGATCATGTAAATTATATTATCTGTGATGTGTTCGGTCTCCATTTTCGAATGATTCAATTGATTCGAGATACCACTGATGATACATGAAATTTGGAGTGACTAAGTCATACTCCTGCCTAGGCGTATAATGGGAAAAGGACTAGATCGGAGCCGTAATTGCATGGGATTTGGTGGATCTAGCATTGCCGAAATTGATTGGCCATGCCATAAATACCACTGATGATACATGAAATTTGGAGTGACTTAGTCATACTCCTACCTAGGCGTATAATATGCATACTCGTAGTCTTCATAGTCATCGCCGTTGTACTGGTAGTCGTCGCCTTCTAAGTTGCCGCCGTTGTCGTCGCGGCTGTCGTCGTCGCTGTCGTCGGGCGGCGCTCGTGGCTCGAACTGAGGGTAGCGCAGGCGGGGGATATCGCCGGCTGTGATGTAGTCCATGACGCTCTGTAGAGTCCGGCCGTACCACCATAGCCGACGGCCGGCCTCGTGGAAGTTCCCAGGAGGCAGACAGTCCTCCTCATACCTAGCGAGCGCCCTGTCACGCCGATTGATGAAGAAGGCGTCCCAAGTATGCTGGTTATCGGGATGCCAGCGGGGATTCATCCGCTGCTCAGGCGTGAGATCGAGGTAGTAGTGGTTCGTGATGGCCGCCCGACGCGCAGTACCCTGAGGGATGGGAGGGACAGGCACGCCTCCGGCGCTTAGGCTCCACCCGGCCGGGACGCGTTAGCCCGGTGGGCAAGGGTAGTTCGAGGCGCAAAGCTCCTCCACCTGCTGGTAGGTGAGAGTGGGTGCGGTGGAAGCCATGAGAGAGTGATGAGAGATTGTAGAGATGTGATAATGCTGGCCAAGCCGGGCTACATATATGTAGTGAGAAATGGCGGGAAAATGGGAGCGGGAAGACAGGAGGCGGGAAGAAAGTGGCGGGAAGAAAGAGGCGGGAGGACAGGGAAGAAATGGCGGGATACGGACGTTTGGGTAAGCTTTAGTCCCGGCTGGTGGGTGCAACCGGGACTAAATGTGGTTTTTGTGTCATCTAAGGAAACTGTCGGTGGGATAAGGACGTTTGGGTAAGATTTAGGGGGTTTTATCATTTTTGCCACTATGACCAACGTGAATCTCAAATTTGCCATTTGATTGATAGAAACCACAATCTTGCCATTGATCACTTACATCACTCATCGGTTTTTCCATTCTATCATGTCCACCGCTAGTCTATAATCAGTTTTGCCACTATGACTGACTTGAATCTCAGTTTTGCCAATTGAAATCTCAAATTTTGCACTGCTCCTTTACAACACTAGTCGGGTTTTCCATTCTGCCATCTTCACTGTTAGTTTATAACCAATTTTACCATTCCAGGGTTTTAAAAAATTTCTCTTTATTTTATATCTAACTAATTGGTGGGACCTACATGTCATCACATTTAACAAATCCAAAGTAGTAGTTCACCACACCATGGTGTCTCTAGTTGCCCGCAAAATGCCACATCATGGTGTCTTCTGCGGTATTTACCTCTACCTACAAACGTGGAACAATAATGGGAAAGAGGCCGCATCTACCCACCGACATGAGGGTGGAGCGAGAGATGAGCCAATTGAAGAAGCAACCCATTGCTCCGTAGTTGTTGCAAGTCCTTCATCAAGATCTTTCTTGCAGAACTCCTTTGAGTTGTAATCAGAATTTGAGTCATGTCATTAGTCAGTACTTTACAAGGGTAGCAATATACATTGTGTCTTACTCGTCAAATTCAGACTAAATTAATTCATGCATATGAACAAAAATAGTTTGTATGCAAGTGTAAAAATTTGTGGAGACGTGCCTTTGTAGAAAGACCATTATCAAGGCTCTTTGTTTGTAATTCTAAATGTTGAATGCTTGCCCCTTTGACATACTAAATGCATTACCATCTGCCTCCACTCTTCACATGGAAAAATATTATGGCGGAGATGATTAAATGGCAAAATTGAGGAGTGTTTTAGCTGAGCTATGGCAATATTGAGGTTTCCATCGGTCAAGTGGCAAATCTGAGATTCACGTTGGTCATAGTGGCATGATTGATAAAAACCCAAGATTTAGTCCCGGCTGGTGGGTGCAACCGGGACTAAATGTGGTTTTTGTGTCATCTAAGAAAACTGTCGGTGGGATAAGGACGTTTGGGTAAGCTTTAGTCCCGGCTGGTGGGTGCAACCGTGACTAAAGCTATCGGCAGGATAAGGACGCGTGGGTGGACGCACTGCTCGATGAGATAACGCATGTAGCGCACGACGCCCTGTCGGAGGAACAATACAAAGCAGAAGCGGCGTCGTGCCTATAAAAGGAGCATCGATACGCCTTCGCAAGCAGACCAACAAGCCAACCTAGCAGGTAGGGAGAGTTTCATCCCCATGGATGGAGTAAATCGTTGGAAAATCTCCCGTGGCGCAACTTCTCGAAGATGTCGTCGGTGCACATGCCCTACGACATCTTCGGAAGTTGCTCCTCGGGAAAATTTTCATGCAGGCCCGTGAAAGACTCCATCTCCTCTAAAAGTGTTGGGTAAAGGGTTGGAAAATCTCCCGTGGCGCAGCTTCTCGAAGATGTCGTTGGTTTACACGTCCTACGGCATCTTCGGAAGTTGTGCCTCGGAATTTTTTCCTGCAAACCCATGAAAGATAGAGGCGGGAAGACAGAGGCGTGAAGAAATGGCGGGAAGACATATGCGGGAAAGAACTGGTGGGAAGACGGGCCGGGGAGAACTTGTGGGAAGATAGAGGTGACCGGGAAGAACTGGTGGGAAGCGGGGGGCAGGAAGACAGATGAGGGAAGACATTGGATTTTTCTGATTTTTTGATATATTATTTGTATTTTTAACATTTTGAAATGAATTAGTTCTATTTTTCTGAATTTTTTGATATATTATTTGTATTTTTAACATTTTGAATTGAATTAGTTCTATTTTCTGAATTTTTTGATATACTATTCGTATTTTTAACATTTTGAATTGAATTAGTTTTACTTTTCTTAATTTTTTGATATATTATTTTATTTTTAAAATTTTGAATTGAATTAGTTTTGTTTTTCTGAATTTTTTGATATATTATTTGTATTTTTAAGATTTTGAATTGAATTAGTTTTATTTTTCTGAATTTTTTGATATATTATTTGTATTCTTAAGATTTTGAATTGAATTAGTTTTATTTTTCTGAATTTTGTTATATATTATTTGTATTTTAAGATTTTGAAATGAATTAGTTTTATTTTTCTAAATTTATTGATATATTATATGTATTTTTAACATTTTGGAAAAGAAAATTATTTTGAAAAATACTTTTAGTCGCGGTTGGCCGCGACTAAAGGTCTGTGCGCGCGGGAACGAAAAACCCGGCGAAAAAAGCCTTTAGTCGCGGTTGGTCCCCTTTAGTCGCGGTTGGCGACCCCAACCGCGACTAAAGGGGGGGTCCTATAAATTCGCGCGGCGCGAACCGCCGCGCCACTCTTCTTCTCCGCCGCGCCACTCTGCTTCTTCTCCGCCTGCAGCCGCACCGCCCTCGTCGTCGCCCTCGTCGCCGTTAGGCTGCCCGAGAGCGCCGCACTCGCCATCGCCCCGTCGCCGTACGCCGCTGCCAGTACTCTTCCGCCACACTTCGCACCGCCCGCGGCCGCCGCTTTCGCGCTTCGCTTCGCCGCCCGCACCGCCGCGGCCGTTACAGAGAGGAGAGGGAGAGGCGAGAATGAGAGACGGCCGGCGGCCCTTTTTTTGTTTTTTACTTAAACAAAATTGCATTAAAATTTGTTAAACAAAATTGACTTAAAATTAAACAAAATTGCCTTAAAATTTGTTAAACAAAATTTCCTTAAAATTTGTTAAACAAAATTGCCTTAAAATTTGTTAAACAAAATTGACTTAAAATTAAACAAAATTTACCGGTGGCCCACACAATTAATTTGTTAAACAAAATTGACGTAAAATTTTGTAAACTTAACAATTTGAAAACTTAAAATTTTGAAAACTTAAAATTTTGAAAGCTTAAAATAGTGCTAATTTTGTAAACGTACCGACCCCGCGTGTATACGGAGGGGGCGGCGAGGCCCTCAGCGCCCCCTCCGTATACGCGCTGGTTTTTTTTGTTTTTTACGAGAGAGAGGATCGCCACCCTCGCCGCCCTCGACGCGAAGCTTTGTCCTCCTCCACCTCCCTCTCTGTGACGCCGTCGTCTGCCGCCCGTCACTGCGGCTGTCTCTCGGTCACGCGGTCACTGCGAGGCGAGGTCGATCGTCTGCATATACACATCTAATACGACGTACGCCGGCCCGCCGCCTAGCCCTCGCCACCACCGCCCCCTTTCGCCACCGCCACCGCCACCGCCCTTTTACCACTGCCACCGCCCCCCTTTCGCCACCGCCAGGATTAATTAGGTTTTACTACATGTTTTCAGGAGTGACACATATGGCGGACGATAGAGCCGGCCCGATTAGGGATAACTATAATCCGGAAGCCGAGGCACATCTTTTCGGCATCATAAACGGCGACATTCTTTATGTGCCGCCCCAAGAAGATGAAGAAGAGGATATCTCTTCTTATCTGAACCTTGCCGGTCATGATGAAGGTCGTCAGCGAGGTGTTGACGAAGGAACAGGCACTGTTGATGCAGGTCAACCGTCGACAAACACCTCCGGCGATGTTGATAAGCAATTATCAATCACCACCTCCGGCGAGGTATATATATACATTGAGCCTCAGCTGGTGACACAAATTTAACGATTTCAATAAATATGTGTATTAACTCGACTCTCTTTCTTATTTTAGCCCTCGGCCAGCGGATCGTCCAAAAAATCGGTGAAGACAAAGCGTGGCAAAGTCAAGACGTTGAAACAAGGAGTAATATATACCATTGATGTTATCAGTCCAAAAGGCAAGCCGCTGGAGCCCGAAGAGGCGTACACCAAGTTCATCAACCAATGCGGAGTCGTTGTTAGAGGCAGCGTCCCGATCACCGTCCAGGAATGGCATGAGCCAGTGAAGGCACGTGTTGGTTCCAGTTTCGTCAGCAAGAGAAAGAAAAAGGAATGCTGGAGAACGCTTATGGAGCATTTCGTTCTACCTCCGGAATACCGCAAAAAAGATGAATTCGGTAACGACGATCCGGAAGGACGTAAGAGGAGGAGGCTGGTCAAAGAGTTCGCTCTTCAGAAGATGGCCACAGCATTCCGGACATACAAGAAAAATTTAGCGGCTCAATATGTCGAGAAGGGGAAGACTCCGGATTTCACCGGACAGTATGAGAAGCTGAAAGATGATTGGCCCGAATTTGTGAGGCAAAAGAAATCAGAGGATTTCAAGGCCATATCGGATAAAAATAAGGCAAATATGGCTAAGAAGCAGTACAATCATATTATGGGGCCAGGAGGATACCGCCTTTCGGAGCCTAAGTGGCAGAAGATGGAGGATGACCTGAGGGCGCGAGGAATCCCTCTAGGTACCGAGGGATGGGACCCTAGGGCCAAAAGCTGGTGGTACGGGCATGGGGGAACGCTAGACCCGGTGACAGGGGAGTGTACCCACCGAGACACAAAGTTTAAACCCACCCAAGCCCTTATTGACGCAATGAGGGATGCTCAAGCGGGGAAGATCAAGTTCAACAGAGAGAATGACCAGCTGACAAAAGTCCTCGGGAATCCTGAACACGGAGGACGTGTACGAGACAAAGGCGTCATTTCGTGGGAAGAAGGGTTTTCCCAGGAAAATGACCCCTACAGTTACAGAAGCCGTAAGAGAAAGGCGGATCGGGAAAATGATGTTGTGGCGCGGTTGTCATCGGAATTCAATGAGATGGAGAAAACCCTGGATGGTCTAGTACAAGAAAGAGAGGCAGCTCGGACGCATGAAGATCATCCACCGGATCTCGGAAGCCAGCAGCGGAGAAGCAGCATGGCTTCCACGGAGGCCCCACCGGCTGGTGCTAACGCACATGCACCGACGATCGAAATTACTGCACCGGAGCCTCTGGCGATCAAAATTACTGCACCGGAGCCTCCTCGCTGCCCCGTGGAAGATGTAAAGGACATAAAAGAATGTCATCTGTATTATCCAATGGGGAACATGTCCATGAAGGTAGCCATCGGCAGTGCTTTACCATGTGAACCTGGAGCACTCAACCACAACAAGCCCATTCAAGATGGCTATGCTCGTGTCACGTTGGAGGACATAGTACATGGGTTTGAGGGCCTGGAGATTGACATTGCTACACCTGAAGGGGAGAGAAGACTTGGAGATGTCAAGCGTCATATCATTCTATGGCAAAAGAAGTTTATCAAGTTTCCAGGCAAGGCGCCAAGGCCAACAAGTCCACCCCCCTACGGTGGTGGTGGCGGTGGCGGCGGTGGTGGTGGTGGTGGTGGTGGTGCTTCACCTACACCTCCTTCACGTCAGCCGACGCCGGCCCCCAATTCACCTCCGGTGGGTAAGCAGCCGCTGCCCCCCAATCCGCCCCGGGCGGGTAAGCAGACGCCGCCCCCCAATCCACCTCCAGCGAAGAAGCAGAAGCAGTCCTGGACTATTAACCCGGACCCTTATGTACCTAAGACCACAAAGGTACCGGAGCCATCACTGAAGCCTCTCCCCATGAGGCCTTGGGAACGTAGTGCCGAGGAAGTCAACGCGGTCGCGGCTGCTCACCATGAGAAATGGAGGGCGGAATGCCAGGCGAGAAGAGAGCCCGAGCCCAAGCCAGTATATTCTGACAAGGAAAAGAAGTGGGCTAAGTCATTTTTGAGCACACCGTCCCAAGCCACGAAGAATCTTCCTGAAGACTATGCACGTGAACTTTGTAGGCAGGCGCTCATGTTGAAGGAGAAGAAAGAGCTGGCGGAGAAGCAGGAGAAGAAAGCCTTGAAGGAGGCCGAGAAAGAATTAGCAAGTAAAAAAAGCGGGAAACGAGTTGCCCAGCTCGGGGAACAAAGTAAACAATCGATCGCTCCACTCATAGTGAAAGCCGCCGGTCCGGATGCTGAACTAATGAACCCCACAATCAAAGCAGCTGCGGCAGAACAGGGAATGACCGTAACGGGTGCCAGAGAACAAGCGGTCCTGATCGGTATGACTCTTCGTGCACTGTTAGGCCTTGATAAGGCGCCAGTGAAGGAGGTAGTAATTACATATGTGCCGAATGGGCCTCTCGTTGAGCCTGCGCAGGAAGAGGATCTACCTCCACAAATGAAAAGTCTGCTGAAATGGTACAAGGGTTACATAAAAATAAAAACACCAAAGAATATATTTATGCGGAAGTTAGACATGAGCATCACTTCAAACATTACTATGTAACAATTCATCTGAGTGAATTGTTCCAGCTTTTCAATCTGCGCGAGCTCGACAAATCTATCATCAGTTGCTATGTTCTGTAAGTGATTTATTTCTACCCCATCTCGTTCATATTGCCTGCACTATATATATGTCCTAACTATAATGTTGTGTACGCTATTATGCAGAATGAAGATTAAGGAATGCAGAGTAAGGAACATGCATGATGTTGGGTTCATTGACCCACACATCGTTAATGGATATGTGTTAGAAAAACACCCCGCCGACGTGGAGGAAGACCTGTGGCGGTTTCTTACAAAGCAGGAACTCAAAAGTGATATTCTATTTCCTTACCATTTTGGGTGAGTGTTTCTGTCTTGAGCACATTCTCTTTTGTTTACTCCATGCATGGTATGTGGCTAATCGATGAGTTATGTATGACTGTGCATGTATCGTGTCCGCAGGTTCCACTGGATTCTGCTAGTAATTCAATTTCACACCTCCACAGTTTTCGTCCACGACTCTCTGACTCTGGATGCAAAGCTTTGGGCCGACATGAGAAGAATGATGCAGAAGTAATTATTTTCATTCATTTGCGCTCTATATCGATCGGCCTATTTCGTTCATTTCCTAATATCAAGTAACTAATAACTCTCTTGTTCATTTAATTTTCTTTGCCTCGTAGGGTTTGGATACGGTTCGTAGATGAAAAGGTCGGTGAATTCAAAAAAGAGCTAGAATTTAAAAGGTCAGTGGCTGCGACTGGGGATATTCAGCCACCGGGGACCAATCTATGTGGATACTATGTTAGTGAGATGTTCCGGAGATACACCTCTGAGCGGGTTCCGTGTGATAACAATGTCAAGAGGAATAACCTCCGAAAGATGCTTAGTCCAGAAGCTCGCTTCCGACCACTTCAAGAGGAACTAGCTGGATGGTTCACGAGGGAAGTCGTCGATCCTAAAGGAGAACACTATGTAGAGGACGTAGAACTTCAGATGCATTAAATTATGTATGGAAACTTGTTCAAAATTGTATATGGTGATCCGATGATATTGAATATATATTGTATATTCCTCTTGAATTCTTTTTGGTTCTAACTTCAAATTTGTTTGAAATTATATATTCATATGCATGTATGTAGTACCGTAGAATATGTGAAACTCCTTCAAAATTAAAATAAAACACAAAAGAAATAAAACAATACAAATTAAAAAGAAACCAGGTTTAGGGGGGGGGGGGGGGGGGCTAAAACCCTAAACCTGCGGCGACCTTTAGTCGCGGTTGGCCAGAAGAACCGCGACTAAAGGTCCTCCGCCCCGACCGTCGCCTGGCGCCCACGTGGACGGGCCTTTAATCGCGGTTCGTAACCAACCGCGACTAAAGAGGGGGGGGCTTTAGTCCCGCATGTTTAATACCGGTTGCACAACCGGTATTAATGGCTGTTGCCAACCGGGATTAAAGGCCCTTTTTCCACCAGTGTACATTGACGTCACATCAGCATGTTCCGATTTTCTACACTACTTGGTCCTCCACATCAGAGCGTGATCTTAATCTGGCAACAATTTGAATTCAAAAATCTGCTAGCAACAATTGTGACCGTGCAACGGTTCATTCTTATAAGGTACCAACATGTTAACTCCGATCTGCTGTTTACACAATAGATGCATGCACTTTTGTGTATTCAGGGATCACCATATAGTACATCATAGCTGTCGGTTACCTCCAGAAGTTAAACTGAATTTCTGGTCAGCCTCATCCAGACTCTTCCGTCATCTTGCTACAAAACTGTATTCATGCAACTCTTAGTCCTCTTGATCTAAGAAAATTCTTATCATTCTCAAAAAGCATTTCCATCCGAGCAAAATCGCAGGCACGCAATTCTGTAAATGCTCCCCGCCTACATACAGTTTAACAAAGTGAAGAGCCAAAACTAAAAGCCAAATGTTTTTTTTTTGCAAGGAAAAGAGATTATATATTAAAAGTTCTCAGGTGAGTACAATCAAGGGTGATCGCCGAGGCAATCTCCGATGGAAAACCACGCAGCCAGACTGCTCTTCTACCATGTACTCTACCTAGTTGTGCTAAACCATGACTAGCACCATTGGCCTCACGACTAATTTTCTTTACTGCTACCTTCCTTTCCTTAAACCTTTCACGGATGACATTTATTCGCATAGCATGGCGAGACGCATTCACCATCTGATCTCCAGTGAGCTTGATCGCCATCATACAGTCAGACTCCAGTGTGATGTCTCCAGAAGACCAATGCAGGGCCAGGTCTATTCCTTCTTCCATCGCTGCGAGCTCTGCCTCTAGTGCATCACTGCAGTTCTGCAGCCGCCTACAGGCCGCAATGATCACCTCTCCTTTTTCGTCTCTGAGGATCATACCGGCTCCCGCGTGTCCGTCTTGATCGAAAGTACCATCAACATTGAGCTTCACTGTCCCCACCTCCGGTGGCATCCATTTCTGCTTCACCTTCTGGCGCCCATCTCCCTGGTGTTTCTCCTTTCGAAATCCTTGCCCATACGATGCTACTTGTTTGCCCTTCTCGACATTCACCACCTCATTTTGCTTGATCACTAGGAGGGATTCCAGATAGCTTTGAAGGAATCTTTTGGAGCTCTCCACCGGTGCTGGTTTCTTTTGGTGTGTTAGCTCATTGTGGTTGTACCACACGCGCCACAGAGTCATCATAAGCATGGCTCGTTGAATCTCAAACAAGTTTCTGAGGGAGTGAAGGAACCAATCTGGGTTATGGCCAAACAGGGACTCATCTGGTGGCAGGTCCCAGCACTCACGCATCGCTTCCCAGAGTCCTGCCGCATGTGGACACAAGCGCATAGCATGGAAAGTTGTTTCATCTTCCCGACCACATATCAAACATGTCGCTCTTGTATCCATACCGCGACGGCAAATGTTGGCCTGCGTGGCTAGGGAGTTTCGGCTTAACTTCCACGCGAATACTCTCACCTTGGGCGGCACTGGGCTTTGCCATATCAGTTTCCAGTCTGAGCTTTCACCACCTGGCCTCTCACTTGTGGTCTGGCGCCCATCCTCGCGCAGCTGTTCCTCAAAGGCAAGCCGATACGCGCTTCAGATAGAGAAAACACCATGCTTGTCCGGACTCCAGGCCACAAAATCGGCTTCATTTTTGCGTGACGGTCGTATCTTCAAGATGTCCTCCACATCGATAGGCAGAAACCACCTCTGCAACAATTGTTCGTTCCACGAGCCGACGGGGGTCAGAAAGTCTGCAACCCAGCGGTATCTGCAGCGGCCTTTCTTAGTTATTGGTTTCAGCCCACGCGGCCGTGGTATCCACGCATCCCGCCATACCCAAATCCTTGCCCCATTGCCCACCCGCCAAATAATTCCTTTCTTGAGAAGTTCTAGGCCATATTCAATCGCCCTCCATGTCGAGGAGGCATTTCCAGAGAAAACCGTATCTGTGATTAGTCCATTCGGGAAGTACTTAGCTTTGAGGACCTGAGCACACTGTATCAGGACATTGGAGGAGCCGCCATGCTTGTCGTGCAAGAAGTGCTTGGTTGAACAAGCGCATGTCTCTGAATCCGGTTCCTCCCTGGTCTTTTGGTCTCATCATACTGTCCCATGACAGCCAATGGGTCTTGCGTTTGCCTTTCTCTGAGCCCCACCAAAAGTCTCGCATGAGTTGTGTGAGTTCATCTAGTAATCCGAAGGGTAGCTTGAAGACTCCCACGACGTACACTGGAATTGCTTGTGCTACAGCCTTGATTAACATCTCCTTGCCTGCTTGTGTTAGGTAGTTTTCTCCCCACTCCAAGAGCTTCTTTATTAATTTCTCCTTTAGGCTCTGGAACTTCCCTTTGCTCATCCTTCCCTCTGGTGTGGGCAACCCCAGGTATTTGGTTTCGAAGGTTTCTTGTGTGACCTTTAAAATACTCTTGACCTCATCTCTGCGTTCCTCGTTGCATGACTCACCAAACATGATAGAACACTTGGTAGGATTTATTAGTTGTCCCGTACTTTGGGCATATGTTTCCAAAACAACATTGATCCTTGCCGCCTCTCCCGCCTCCGCCTTAAAGAACAGTAAGCTATCATCTGCAAACAGGAGGTGCGA